>NC_060145.1:243002524-248002524 GCF_021461385.2 Schistocerca piceifrons | reverse complement strand
CGTCAAATGGGCTAAATTCAGGGTAATTCCGTATTTAATTAGGAAACTGTTTAACGCTTTCAGTGCTTGTCAAATTTGATTTATGCATTGGAATTTTGTATTATATTAGAATAGTATTTTATTCTCCTTTTGCGCGTGTGACATATTAACAATTAGTTAAAGATTTATTTACCAGCTCCAACACAGAAAGGGGCCTCGTTGTATGTTGGATCGGTTTGGTGGCATTCACCAAATCATTTAGTAAAATCCTCATACATCCCTGGAAAAGATATTTGTTTTGATAAGACAGATGACCAGCTAATTATAGTAAGTCCACATTGCCTGTCATTTGCCATTCTCTGAAATAGCCGTCAGTGTAACAATTATCTCGTGATTTGTTTATTTGTTCTTACTGCCCATCGGACGTAGTTGGTTCCGTGCGTATATTTGGTCCGCTACTGATGGTGTTTTCTTCCGAGTAACCGCTGAGCCTAAGTGTTTGTTTCGCTCTGTGTTTTATATTTCACCTGTATGTGATTTAGTGAAAGAAAATTCTTCTAAATCTCGCTTAAGCAAATCCAAGTAACATCGCCCAGAGACGGCCTGTAGTATAAATTTATCCTGATGGTTTGGCTGCTGCTTCGACACAAATCTCTCTGAGTTTGAGCTTAATTCCCTTCAAAACAGTAATTAATTTCATGTAATTCATGTGAATCCTTAAGCTCCATCGCCAATTATAGAGCTACTATACAGCCGCTGTTCATTAATTCAGTTATCTGGAACGCTATTAAAGTTTCTTCCAGCGTAATTCTACCCACTTAAGGTTTTTCAGTGTTGCCGTAAACTGGTCTTTATTGCTGAGCCATCCTGTTCCTCAACGGAAATTTTATGTAAAGTTAGTTGTATTACTTGAAATGGCTTCGCCTTTGTAGATATTTGTTATTGGGCCTTAAAAAGTTTGTGCATTATCTAAGTATAATTATTTGCTTGATCTTGACCTGTAATTTTCTGTTAAGCATTTTATTGCAACTGTTTAGTACTCGAACTGTTCTGCTAATTTCATTTTGACCTGCCAACGTCGATCGAGCGTACTTCTTTTCCAGTTATCATCTTACTCCCTTGCATTTCGAGGATTGTATTTAATTGTGTATTTTCTCACTGTAAATTGTTTACACTTTTTTCTTGTAATAAAGCGCTATGCTAGTACATTGTGTTTGAAGCCCTCTACCTTTTCAGAAACAACTGAAGTGGGGATGTCCACACACACAAAAGTCGCAAGAAAAGCTGATGCCACACTAAATGTAATAGGAGGAATCTTAAAAAGGTGTGATGCGTCCACCAGATGAGTAGGCTATAGAACAATTGTCTGACCAAATCCTGAGAACTGATCCTCAGTGTGGGACCCTTTCCCAGGTTGGATCAAAGGAAGAAATAGTGAGGATGCTACGATGAGTGGCGAGTTTTTTCATGGTATCGTTTACTCGTTTCCAGAGCATTACAGAGATGCGCAGCATACTCCAGTGGCAGGCTCTAGACGACAGGCGTTGAGCATCGGAGATGTTCACTATTGATATTTCGAGAGAATACACAAATCTGTTACTTCCTCCTACATAGGCCTAGCGAATTCACAACAAAGAGAAAATTTGAGAAATTAGAGAAAAATACACTATCCGATCAAAAGAATCCAGACACATGCAAGTGAACGTTTATCTGATGGGTCCACCCTTCGTCTTCATGACGGCTTGAAGTCTGCTGGGAACGTTATCAACGAGGTATCTGAATGTCTCTGGAGGAATGGCAGCCCTTTCTTACTCAGGAGCCGAAACCAAAGAAGCATACAGGTAGCACATAAAGATACCTGGAACAAGTACGAGGGCCTGATGAGAAATTTTGCCTGAAGTTATGCAGCCCACATTACATAAGTGTCGTGCGTTTCCTTCTTTAAGACAATTCTCAGCAGCATTCTGCAGGGGCAATGAAGATGCTCGTGCAACTTTTTCAAATGGAAATGTTTGATTACCAGCAATACACCCTTTAACTGGCTCCCTCTGAGTTTCATCTCTGCTCATATGAACCGCTGGCCATGAAGACAACATTTTGACCCAGACAACGAGGAGTAGGCCAGCATAGAGAACTGGCGGAAAGCACTGGCGGCTGCCTTCTATAACGAGGGTATTGGATAGTTGGTACAACGCTACGACAAACCCCGTCTAAGTCGGATCGGCGACTATGGAGATAAGTAGCTGGAAGTTGTAGCTAACTGTTGCAAATAAAACAGTTTTGATTTTCACTGTGGTTTCCATTCCGAATAGCTCTCGTACCAACTATTTGCTCACGGATGGTGCATTATGACCGGATGCCCTTTCATGCTGATGCGAAATATCATCGTTTAAGAACTGTTTCTCTACTGTACGGATTACACATTGTTTTAACATGTGTTCGCAATTTTCTGCATTTAGCGTTTTCTTAAGCGACGTAAGCGAACAACACCAAAATTAATAGAATTACCCCCATATCTCCTCCATACTTCACTGCTCTATTTGCATCTACATCTACATGATTATCCTGCAATTCACATTAAAACGCATCCTCAAGTCACCTTCAGACTTTTTCTCTACCGTTCCACTCTCTAACAGTCCATGGGAAAAATTGAACTCTTTAATTTTTCTGTACTAGCTTCGATTTATCTTTTTTTATTACGATTATAATTTTCCCTATTCAGATCAGCAGCAGTAATATATTTCCACATTCAGAGGAGAAATTTACTGATTGAAATTTTGGGAAGAGATCTCGCCGCAAAGAAAAATGCCTTTGTTTTAACGGTTACTACCCCACCTCGCCGTGACACTCTGTTTCGCTGTAATACAAAACGAGCTGATCTTTTTGGAATTTTCGATGTGCTCTGTCAAACGTATCTGGCAAAGGTCCCATACAGCACAGGAATACCATAGCAGCAGGCGGACAAACGTAGTGTAGGCAGTAACTATAGCAGACCTGTTACGTCTCGTAAGTCATCAGCCAAAGAAACGCAGTCTTTGGCTAGCCTTCCCGATAACATTATCTGCGTGATCGTTCCAAGCTAGGTTGTTCGTACTTGTACTTGTTAAGTATTTAGTTCAATTGACAGCCCTTAAATTTGTGTGATTTCTTTTCATACTCACGTGGATGACCTCACACTTCCCTGAATCGGAGATAATTTCTGCTTTCCTTACCCCATAGGTATTTTTTCTAAATCATTTTGCAGTTGGTTTTGATCTTCTGATACCAAGGCGGCGAAGATTGCAGAAAATCATGTTGATGGCTTGTAATTTGGTTCCCTGACTGTTGCGGAGTTGTCCGACTCGGGCACAATTAAAAAGAACTGTCCCATCTTAAGGCAGTCCTAACAAACTTTGCTGGCACCAAATACAATTTGGTGCCCATGCAAGAGAGGAACTGCTCCACCCTGGCACAGCAGAAACGAACTTAAGACTCTGAACTTTTGGCGCTAGGAGCGAGGGTTAGTAACGTGCTCCCGGCATTCGTCGAACACAAGGCCTTCTACGCGGTTGCCAAAGGGTACACCGTGATTCATCACTCCGAACCACTCATTTCTCACTACCCATTGTCCAGTCGCGATTCGTACCACGCCAAACGTTGCTTATCATCGACTGAACTTTTGTGTGGCTTCTAAGAAATTGTTCGACCAATGCACCGAATTCTTTTCAACTACTTACGCGCAAGAATTCATTGCCCGAGCTGGACTGCTGAAAGCACTTCGAGACTCACGAGTAAATCCTTCCTCTGATTTCATCAATTTCTGGCAACCGTTGTTCACATTGCTCGACTGTCCCTGTCCGTCAGTACATTAGTTCTGCCTGGTCATGGTTTAGTTGCTGTCGTTCCTTCTCGTTTCCACTTCACGATCACCAACAGCCGACTTAGGCAACCTTAAAGGGTAGAAATATCCCTGATGGATTTGCTACTCAAATAACAATCAGTGGATTACGGACCGAACAAACCCACCGTGGTTTAATAACAAAATTCGGTAATCGCTGATGAAGCAACGACTGTTGAAATATCGGTTTAAAAAAGAACGCACAGTTAACGACAGATAAAAGTTAACTGAAATTAGTGCGTCTTTAAAAATATCAATGGGCGAAGCATACAGCTTCCAGCGTCATCCCTTAGCAAAAGATCTTACCAAAAACCCGAGCAATTCTGGTCTTGCGTAAAATCACTAAGCGGATCGAATACCAGTCACTCACTGACCCGTCCGGTGTGGTAATAGAAGACAAAAACGGGAAAACTGGATTTTTAAATATCACATTTAACAAATCACAAGCGCAGGTGGATAATGAACATTTACCGTCCATTGACAGTTGTACAAATTTTCATACGGATTACATAGTAATAGGCATCGTTGGCGTAGAAAAGGAACTGAAAGAGTTGAACACAAATAAGTCGTCAGGTGCAGATGGAATTGCATTTCGGTTTTAGAAAAAGTATTCTAAGCCATTGGTCCCTTACTTAGCTTGCACTTATCGCGAATCTCTCGCATAGTGCTTTGTCCCAAGCGAACCCAAATAACCAAAGGTTACTCCTCCATATAAGAAGGTTAAAAGAACTGACCTACAAAACTACAGACCAATGTCCCCAACATCGAATCGCTGCAGAATTATTGAACATATTCTCAATTCGAATACAAAACACTCTAAGACAAAAAAAAAGGCTCACCACAGAGGAAGAATGTAAGTTGAGAAAAAAAACTTTTGTCCACAAATCAGCACGGATTTGAAAAGGATCAATGGTGTGTATCTCCGCTTGTCCTTTTCTCACATCGTAACCTGCGAACCAAGAAGGAAGAGCAACAGGCAGACTGCATGCCGCTAGATTTCTGGAGAGCGTTTCACACGGTGTCCCTCTGCAGACCGCTAACGGAAGTACGAGCATATGGAATTGGTTCCCAGGTGAGTTGAGTGGCTCAAATATATTAACTAGTATATTACCCTGGACGGCGATTCATCACAGAAACAGGTGTCGTCAAAAGTGCCTAGAGATGTGTTCTGGGACCGCTCTTTTTCTCTGCATACGTAATTGATCTCACGAAAACGCTAAGCATCAATCTGGGACTATTTGCTGGCGACCCTGTGACGGGAGGGTGTCGTCGCTGAATGACATAAGAGGATACAAGATGAGACAAAATTTATAGTCGATGTGATGAGTGACATTTGACCCTAAATGTTGAAAAATGTAAGTTAATGCAGATGAGTCTCACCGTGATGTTCGGATACAGCATTACAAGTGTACAGTGTGAGACAGTCACTGTGATTAAATATCTGGGCGCAATACTACAAAGCGATACTACATGAAACAAGCACGTAAAGACGGTAGTAGGGAACGCGAATGGTCGATTTCAGCTAATTGGGAGAATTTTAGGAAAGGCTGGTTCATCTGTAAAGGTTCAAATGGTTCAGATGGTTCTGAGCACTACGGGACTTAACATCTGAGGTCATCAGTCCCCTAGATCTAACTAACCTAACGACATCACACACATCCATGCCCGAGGCAGGATTCGAACCGGCGACCTCAGCAGCAGCGCGGCTTCGGACTGAAGCGCCTAGAACACTCGGCCACAGCGGCCGGCATCTGTAGAGGATATCGCATGTACAACACTAGTATAACTCATTCTTGAATACTGACGGAGTGTCTGAGATTGAAGGAATATATCGCGGCAGTTGGATTTGTTACAGGCAGTTTCGATCAGCAAACGGCATTACGAAGATATTTCGAGAACTCAGTTGAGTTTCCGTGACGGGAAGACGCTCTTTCCTCGGAACGCTATTCAGAAATGTTCAGATGTTCAAATGTGTGTGAAATCTTATGGGACTTAACTGCTAAGGTAATCAGTCCCTAAGCTTACGCACTACTTAACCTAAATTATCCGAAGGACAAACCCACACACCCATGCCCGAGGGAGGATTCGAATCTCCGCAGGGACCAGCCGCTATTGAGAAAATTTAGAGAACCGGCATTTCAAGCTCACTGCTGAACTATTCTACTGCCGCCAACATAATCTGAATCGGCAAAGAAACTGCAACAGGCATGCGTATTCGAGCACAGAAACAGGTAAACAGGCAGAATATGGCGCTGCAGTCGGTAACACATGTATAAGACAACAAGTGTCGACGCTGCTCTTCGACCTGTTACTGCTGCTACAATGGAAGATTATCAAGATTTAAGTTAGTCTGAACGTGGTGCAGTCGGCGCACGAACGATGAGGCACAGCATCTCCGAGGCAGCGATGAAGTGTACAGTGAATAACAGGAATCCTGTAAAACATTAAATCTCCGACATTGATGCGGCCGGAAAAAGATCGTGCAAGAACGGGACCAATGACGACTGAAGAGAATCGATCAACGTGACAGAAGAGCAACCTTTCGGAAAATTACTGCAGATTTCAATGCTGGTCTATCAATATGTGTCAGCGTGCGAACCATTCAACGAAACGCCGTCGAAATGGGCTTTCGGTGCTGAAGGCCCACTCGCGTACCCTTAATCACTCCACGACAAAAAGCTTTGCGCCACGCCTGGAATCACCAACACTGACATTAGGCTGTCGATGAGTGGAAACGTGTTGCCTGGTCGCATGAGTCTCGTTTCAAATTGCATCGAGCGGATGGACGTGTACGGGTATGGAGACAACCCCATGAATCCATGGACCCTAGCTGTCAGAAGGGTATTGTTGAAGCTGGTGGAGGCACTGTAATGGTGTGGGACGTATACAGTTGGAGTGATATGGAACCCCTGATACGTCTAGATACGACTCTGATAGATGACACGTACGTATGCATCCTGTGTGATTACCTGCATCGTTCATGTCCATTGTACATTCCGAAGGACTGGGGCAATTCCACCAGGACAATGCGATACCCCACAGGTCCAGCATTGCTACAGAGTGGCTCCAGGGACATTCTTTTTTAAACACTTCCGCTGGCCGTCAAACTCCCCAGATACGAACATTATTGAGCATATCTGGCATGCCTTGCAACGTGCTGTTCAGGAGAGTTCTCCTAACCCTCGTATCTGACAATTTATGGACAGCCCTGCAGGATTCATGGCGTCAGTTCCCTCCAGCACTACTTTAGACATTAGTCGAGACCAGGCCGTGTTGTGGGACTTCTGCCCGCTCGGTGGGACCCTGCAGCTGTACCAGCTTCTTTGGCGCTTCAGTCTACATTTCGCCTAAGGACTATGAAGATAGAGAAATTAGGGCTTGCACGGAGGCGGACAGGTAGTCATGGTTCCCCAACAAAGAAGCAACAAAGAAGCAAGGGCCTAGAAATGGTACAAGAGACTTATCTGTGGCTTGCGGACTGTCCATGTAGATGTAGATGTGGATGTTTACTGGTCCACGTTCGAGGTCACTTAGCTCTCTTGACAGATCAGTTCTGCTGTTGCTGTTTCTATACTGACAACACGATACTCCCCGTCTCGTTTTACACAACTGAGCCAGCCTCCCGTGACATATAGTAGACGATTCCGCGTTACAAAGATCAGTTCCGCATTACATGTGTGTGTCCGTATACTTTTGATCGAAATATGTATCGCACAACGGCGCCATCCTTGTGTGATTCGCGATTAAAGACTGGGAGTGGCAATGTGTTAGTTTTAGTAGAAGTACCATCCGCCACACGCATTACGGTAGCTTGTAGAGCAATAATGTAGAAGTGTTGTGGTATGTAGCCTCAACAGCCAGCAGCCATATTACACGGGAAGTTAGTTTGTTGGGACTGATTTTTGCTTAATTTGAATTCTGGCGCCGTTTTCATTGCACAGTTGTACAAAAAAACCCGTAGTTTTACAAATTGTTACGTTGAAGGCTTCAGCTCCGCAAAATGGTGACGGACATTTGAGTCACCATTATGCAACAGGAGAATAGTAACAGTTTAAGAACTTACGCTTGTGCATGTCACTGCGCAAGGGCAAGTTCATTACAGCCATCGTACTTTCTAAACAATTAGCTGAGGAATACGAGTCTTTTATTGTGACTCCGGCTAATTGGTGACTCAGTACAGTATTTCCATCCTGCCACCAGTGGATGTCGCCGGAACAATCCTCGTAGGACGTCAAGTTTATAAGGTCCCAGTCGCACGCACGTACTCCATGATATACGTACGACAGCAACATACCTCGTGGGACTAGAAGATTACGCAGCGTTAAGGCCGAGAAAGGGAAAGTGGCCGGCCGGCCAGCCCGTCCTAAAGATTAATCGGAATGGTGCGTCCGACCGGACGGCCGGTGACCTTCGCCCAGCTTCGTATAAGACGCGGCCGGGCTGCCCGCGCTACCTAGAAGAGGACGCTGGACCTGCGCGCCTGCAGATAACCCCCTATGCGCCACGGTGTCACAAGGGAGAAGTGCTGTCGCCAGTCCCCAGAACACCTTCAGTGGCGAATCTGCGAACAGATAAAACACCATGGACTGTTCAGCAGACAAAAATAAGAAAAGAAGCGCTCTTCGCTTTATAACATAAATGTGCAATTCGGTATTTATATTAGACAAGTACATTAAGTAAATATTAGTTTATAATAATTATAAAAAAATAAGTGCAATTCTCTTTAAATAACTACGAAAATAGCTTTTACAAACTACTTTAATTAAGGTGTGTAAAACAGGCACTTATTCGGTAGCGGTGGTATTATTTCACCTCGGCACCCCCAGCAAGCGTATATTATTCTTCATGTATGTGTCCACAGGCTGATTCTGAAATCATGAAATGCAGTCCAAGGGGGCCAAGCGCTCTAACTCCTTAATTATGATATGAGTATTTAAAAACAAGACAACATCCTTCGTGTTAAAATGATTTCCTTTAAGATACAAAATTTTCTCACATGGTTCCTCAGTTCAGACTGTTATCTGATACTGCGAAAAACTCGTGATAACTCAGATGTATAGCACCAAAGATATTGAAATATTACGAAAAGAAAGAGAAAACAGATTGCGTCTGATATTGATTTGGATATACCAAGGTTTTCCCATGTCATATCAGGCGAATAGCAGCATGATTGCCATATTTTTAATTTGTTGTCAATGAATAGGCTCTGTCAGTTCACAGTGCAGCAGTAACATCACTTACCGATCTCTTTACTACATAAAATGTTTAAGTGCTCAATTATGAAAATAGTCAGACGGCATAGTTGTTTTGGAGAATAATCCTCACCTCGTGTGTGGGTACTATATAAGCGTATATGTTGAGTGTAGGTTTCTCCAATGTGTGCTTGTGTACTGCGGTGTACTGTTTGTGTTATCTGATGATGAGAGAAGGAAGAGGGAAACACGTCATGTCGGCACACAGTATGTTTTTCTTTACCGAGTCGTCAGTCTCCTGACGGATTTGATGAAGCCCGCTGTGACTTCTTCGCCTGCGCCATCCTTTTCATTTCAGAGTAGCAATTGCGCTCTACATCTTCAATTATATTCTGGATGTATTCCAGTCTCTGTATTTCTCTACAGTTTAAACCAGCTCTCTCTACTACCAAGATGCCTTAGCAGATTTTTTATTATCCTGTCCCTTCTTCGTGTCAGTACTTTCCATATGTACTTACCTCGCCGAGTTTGCGAAGCATCTCATCATTCCTTACGAGTCCACTTAACTTTCAACATTAATGTGTAGCACGACATCTAAAATCCATCGATTCTCTTCTCTTGTTGTTTTTTGACAGTCCATGTCTCACTAGTATACAATGTTGTGCTCAAAACGTACATTCCCAGACATTTCATTCTCAAGTTAACCCTGTATTTGATACTAGCAGACTTCTTTCGGCCAGGAATGGCTTTTTATCCAGAGCTAGTTTGCTTTTTATGTCCTCTGTGCTCCATCCGTCATTGGTTGTTTTGCTGTCTAGATAGCAGAATAGCTTAACTTCGTCTACATCATGATCGCCAATTGGAATGTTACGTTTCTCGCTGTTCCCATTTCTGCTACTTATTATTTTTGTCTTCGATTTACTCTCAATTCTTATTCTGTATTCATTAGACTGCCCTTTCGATTCTTCTTTACTTTCACTGAGGACAGCAATGTCATCAGCCAATCTTATCATTGATATCCTTTCACCCTGAATTTTAATCCAACTCTTGAAACTTTGTTTTATTTCCCTCATTGCTTCTTCGATATATAGATTGAACAGTGGGCGAGGAGGTCTACATCTCTGTCTTACACACTTTTCAATCGGACCATTCCGTCTTATAGTTCCCTATTGTTTCTTGTACATACGGTATATAACCCAGGTTTTTTTATTTTTATCGGAATTTTGATAATCTAGCACCATTTTACACTGTTGAAGGCTTTTTCCAGGTTGACAAATCCTATGAACATATCTTGATTTTACTTCAGTCTTGCTTCCATTATCAACCGCAGCATGAGCATTGTCTCTCTCATGCCTTTTCCTTTCGTAAAGCCAAACTAATCGTCATCTAACCGATCCTCAGTTTTCTTTTCCATTCTTCTGTATATTATTCCTGTCAGCAACTTGGATGCACTAGCTGATAAGCTGATACCTCGATAATTCTGGCGCTTGTCGGTTCTTGCAATCTTCAGAACTGTGTGCATTATGTTTTCTGAAGGCCCATCTCATACATTCCACACACCAAAGTGAATAGTTTTTCAGGAGCCTCTCCCCCAATGAATTTAGAAATTCCGATGAAATATTATCTATTCCTTCTACGGTATTTGATCTTACGTCTTCAAAAGCTCTCTCAAAATCTAATACTGGATCCCCTATTTCTTCCTTATCGATTGCTGTTTCTTGTTCGACCGAGTCACCAGACAAGTCTTCATCTTCATAGAGGCCTCCAGTGTACTCTTTCTACCAACTCGCTCTCTCTTCTGCAATTATGACTGCCCTTCGAAGTCTTACTGTTACCACCTGATACGCCCGCTGAACCCTCTGAGCAGAACAGGTAATAGGACTGTGGAAAGGGACAGATAGGTGAGGTCAGTTTCGCCTCCTAATTGTAATTTATTGTAATTTAATGACTTTTACAACGAGAGCGGCACATAGCAGGACCTTTACCGAATGCAACTCTTTCACGACTGAAGGCCTCCAAACAAGAAATCTTAACAAATCAACAAGATAAAATCAAATTAAGGTATCAATAAAATAATTAAAATAACACAGTAAAGTAGATAGAACAAACATATGCACTGTGCAATACCAATGGCTGAAAGCCACAATTAAGTTTCAAAATTTTAAAATATAATACCATAATCCTTTAAAGGCAGAAGGCCGTAATGTTTAAGCTTGAAAGACAAATTTAAGAATTAATTTTGCAAAATTTTTAAGAAAAAAGAAAAACCATAAGCCTTAAATTTAAGGTAGGTGAAAACAGATAATCAAACACCGGTGGCACTCAGAAGCCTCCAGGGAGGTCGGTCTACCCTCGTTCACTTAGGCGAGAGAGCTGGTGAGCCCAACTACACTTGATCCGTCGGAAACCAACCAGGGGACAGCCACGGACTGACCGACACAACGACTAGCTCCCCATGAATCAGTGCATGAGAACTCAAACAGAAAAAGTTACAAACATGATAACCCACAATGGAGTATGTATTAGCTGCCAAAATTGGACAGCGACAACAGGTGAGGAAAGGACGCTGCCTGAAATTACGTTAGTGGCCACGGCAGGTAACCGGAACGCTAACGGCCACATGGCAGAAAATTCCGCTGGTGCACTCGAATTGTAGTCAACCAAAATAGTTAATTGCACCACATGGCGACTAAATTTCAGCAGTAGAAACACTCTGTGTTGCTCACAGGAGAACCTCCCCAACAGGAAACCACCGAAATGAACCACCACAACATGAATGGACGTGGCTTTGGTACTTGAAAATCCACTCAGCGGCCCCAGCCGACTGCTCCGCGCGGAGATAACTTCCCTCGTCCGCAAAAACCGACAGATACCCTGGAGAACCCCTAACCGGAAACTATATGCACCAAACCAAAGATGGTACACGGCGCTAATATCGATACTCATCACTGCTGCTGCACTTAGAAGGAAGAAGAACCACGACGTAACCGCAACAAGGGCGGGAAACCAAACACAGACACCGAAGTTCACGAAAACACATAGTGGGAGTGAGCACGGCTCACCACCCTTGCTTATAATTTCACCGAAGGTTGTTTGGACGATCCTATGTGCTGAATCCGTCATTCCGACAATCATTTCTTTTAGGATTTATTCACAATTTTCATGCAGCCATTTTGCTTCGTGGCACTTCCAGTTCATTCTGCTTCTAAGCAGTCTGTGTTTGAGTATTCGTGAATGTTCCTGAACATTTTTGTACTTACGTCTTTCGTCGATCAACTGATTTTTTTGATCTGTTATCTATGGTTTCTTCGTAGTTTGTCTTCCTTGTACCTACGACTTTCTTCCCAACTCTGTTTACTTATTTATTTGGCGAATGGCATTACATATGAACAGCGACAAGCAATTCTGGATTACATAGTTCTAAAAAATTTTACAATAAAAAATTAATATCTAATTTGTCGATCCATTCAAGGGCTGCCTCTGTCTCTTCAAGGAAATCTTCCAAGTTCCCATGGTAGGCTCTTCTACTACAGCTTGTTGCAATGTGATGAATCGTCTGTCGTTCATTTCCACAGTCACACTGACAAGATGAAGCCCTTCCTCATGGGTAGAAGTTTTCAGCACAGATGTCGTGGCCTGTGCGGATCAGATTAATTGTTTTCCAAGCACGTCGCGTTAGTTCCATTCCGGGTGGTCTTGTGTCAAGTCTCTAAAGGGTATGTGTTCCACTTTTCTGTCCACTTTTTGTAGATGCTGAAAGTAGATGCCTGTAGCGATTCGGCCAGTAGGACGGCTGCCTAGATTTTAATCGTTTCATTCGGAGTGCAGGAACGTCAGATTACATTGGAAGCTCGGGGATTTCAGGTAATTTTTGGTATTCCTTAAGGAGGGCGTTTTGTCGTAGGAGGTCTGCTGGCGCAACGTCGCTTAGAGGTGGTAACCAGTATAGAGGAGTAGATCTGAAGCAGCCTGTTATTGCCCTCGTTGCTGCATTTCGCTCCAAGTCACTTTTTCTCATATGTGCTCCAACTCTTTGATTACCCTCTTCAGAGTTGTCCATTTCTCTTCAACTCAACTATCTACTGAGCTACTCATAACCACAGTGTCTGTAGCCTCAGAAAACTTCAAATGTATCTCTTCATTTCTTGCCGCGTGCGATTAGCCGAGCGGTCTGAGGTGCTGCAGTCATGGACTGTGCGGCTGGTCCCGGCGGAGGTTCGAGTCCTCCCTTGTGCATGGGTGTGTGTGTTAGTCCTTAAGATAATTTAGGTTAAGTCGTGTGTAGGCTTAGGGGCTGATGACCTTAGCACTTAAGTCCCATAAGATTTCACACAAATTTGAACAGTTGATCTTCATTTCTTAGTAGTACTTCCATATCCTACTTCTTTGCGCACAGATTCTTTCTAGGCAATCTCTTAGACTTCAGTCTAGTTGTCAGCATTACTAAATTGTGATATGAGTCTGTACCTGCTGCAGGTACAAGTCAATATCTGACGGAGACGTAATCTAACTGACTTCAGTCTAGTTGTCAGCATTACTAAATTGTGATATGAGTCTGTACGTGCTGCAGGTACAAGTCAATATCTGATTGTGGAACCTGCCTGACGGTGACATAATCTAACTGAAATCCTCCAGTATCTCCCGGCCTTTTCCCAGTGTACCTCCTCAACTTGTGATTCCTGAATAGAGTATGCGCTATTATTAACTGTAATTTATTGTACAACTCAATTAGCCTTTGACCTCTCTCGTTTCTTCAATCAAGCCAACTGTCTCCTATAACCCTTTCTTCTACTCCCTCCCTTATAACCACAAGCCAGTTCCCAAGGGCAAGAGAGTGCCCTGAACCCCTATCGGCTCCTCCATTCTTCTTGACCAGGCTGTTGGCTGAACAATGCTGGAAGTCTTTGGCCGTCAACGCTGATTATTATTCAAAAATAAAACGGCGGCGGGGTTCGAAACAAGGAACTGAGGACGTTTTGATTACTAATTAAAGACGCTACCAGAAAACGACGAGTGCAAACAACCTACTCTCTTTGAATAGCACAAAATCAGACCACAGTCCCCATCCGCCGGGGGGATCTATTTCAATAGCAAAGGTAGAAGTTTTCTTATACGAAAATTTTATTCCTCAACATCGCAATTGTTTCTACAGTTTTAGCAAACCTTAACTGCCATTTTCAAATCTGAAGACGCATAAAATGTAAGCTATATATGAATATCTGACTTGGAAACATAATATGAGACAACAGAGAAATATATAAAAGACTTACATTCCACATACGTACAAGCAGTAGCATCTACAACGACCTTTATAGGTAGACAGTTTCTCATAATCGACAAAAAATATTAGTGTTATAAAAAAATGAAAACATGTGGAAAACAATTCACGATAATAAATAAAGTAATACCCAGTGTGTTGATAACTGACGTAATTCACTAAAGACAATATTATTTAACTTTCCATGACAATTAGAGAAATAAAATGTACATAAAATGTTAAAAGTCGTTGATAGCAAGTACATTTAGCCAATATCATATTAGATGAAAAGTCCACGGTAACAGCTGGAGGAAGACGACATTCAGATTGTAAACATATCTCAATGTGTTTGCATTTGCCATTAGGTGGCTGTTTAATTTACCCTAAAATTTATTTCTTATATGAAGCGACATGCATATAGGAGAGTATATACATAAAGACCTAGTATAACAGTAACAACGATTTACGTGCGGTAGCGTTCTCGCTTCCCGCGCCCGGGTTCCCGGGTTCGATTCCCGGCGGGGTCAGGGATTTTCTCTGCCTCGTGGTGACTGGGTGTTGTCTGATGTCCTTAGGTTAGTTAGGTTTAAGTAGTTCTAAGTTCTAGGGGACTGATGACCATAGATGTTAAGTACCATAGTGCTCAGAGCCAACAACGATTTATAAAATTAAAGACGGTGTGATGTTTCATACTGAAAATTATAAAACTTAAAGACAATATGAAAGAGGGCTACAAGTGGACAGCACATGGTAGAACATGTTTTCTGGTAACCCATAAACGTTCTATAATGTGAGGCTATACTGTTGTTTATAAGGAGTATATAACATCATTGTTTGATCTTGTAGATGGTAGGAATATTACATCGAAAAGTATGCGTCATTATTTGATATCATGTCAGACATGTACGTTAATAACGTTCATATTTTCTAGTGTACAATAAAATATGTTTTATGAATACCTGTGAACATTAAGAACTGTCTTCATAACATAAGGTACTAAGGATAACTTTCATAATATATATTGCTAAATAATCCATTATCTAAAATATGTACCTTTAGTGTTTAGAACTGTTCAATGGCTGTCGGTCCCTATCCAAGTACAACCAGTTGCAAGAATATATTCCACTATACCCTGATTAAAAAATGCACTGAACTTGTTACATATTCTGAGCATAGCGTAAAGACTAGATCTAATCTCACCATTGTTAATTATTGATAACAGTCGTATATGAGCTTGATTATCTTAAGTTCAGAATGTTATGACCCATAGGGAAGCTACATGTATAGCTAATTTCTAGATCCTAAAGTGGGTAGATGGAGGTGGGACATGGGCCCAAAACCTACGTTAAAATCGCAATATATATGTACGTTACAGGTACAGAGAATAAACGTCTGGAATCTCTAGGTTGTACTAAATGATGAGTATTTCAAATGACACTTCAGTACATAGTTGGAAGTCTAGTTTTAAAAGAACATGAAAATATGATAGCTAGGTCGAGGTGTAGGCTATAATGAGAACAGACAGAAAAAACTGATACATCACTCGAGGTCTAGATTATCATAATAGCTCGCTGAGTACCTGATATACTGCTCGATGTCTGGGTTATAATAAGAATGTATGATGAGAATATTACTAATTTCGTTAGAGGCAGGTGACACTGACTTTATAGCACTTCATCAAAAAAAAACTTTAAACTTACTTTGAGTGAAATCTGATTGGCCATTGGTAACCTTTTGCTACTGTTTTACATCTGTATCTCTGCTAATAAGTTTAATTTCATCCTTTCGGGGAATTATGGAGGAATATATTACGTTGGAAATTTGTGATCTTATGTTTGCTGTTTTTCAAGTGTAGTCTGAACGCAGTTGAATTTTGGGTACTTGCTATATGTACTTGCTATTAGCGATGTACATTTTACTTCTCTAACTGCCATGAAACTTTGCACAGTATATCGTCCCGTCACATTAGTACTGTCACCACCTGTGTTCGACGTCAACGTCCAATAATCACTCGCAGACGGCACGTAGCAGCAGTAGAAGTGGAAGGTATGAAAAGCGTGCTGGGAAGGTGGTTGGGAGGGGGGGGGGGCGAAGACATTGCAGCCGTTGTCTTAAAGCGGAAATGGAGCGCTCAGTCTGGCCTCCAACAGGATTTCGGGATAAGTATGAAAGCATTTCCGAAATGGCTAAGTTTATAAACTGTTCGCGTGCCGCTGTGGTGAAAGTATAGCGTGCGTGGCAAAATGGCGCTATTCAAAATCGGTGTCGAGGCAACTGGGGTGCGCCGCGGGCCATAGACGGCAGCAGTGAACGACGGCTGCGGGGATGTGTAAGGACGAGTAAACGTGCGACTGTTGAGCAACTGACCTCCAAGATGATCTGAGGGGCTACCAACTGTGTCTCCTCAACGACCGTACATTGCACGTTGCTGAGTATGGGCCCCCCGTAACAGGTGCCTGTTCATCGGCGACGAAGGTTGAAATTTGCAGCCAGTAGCGGAACTGGACCCCCACTGAGTGGTGACAGGTGGCCGTTTCACGTGAATTGTGTGTTATTCTCCATCCGACTGAAAGCAGAATCCTTGAGACAATCGTCGGAAGGGTGCAGACAGAAGAAGGTAGTGTTATTGCCTGGCGAATGTTTTCGTAGCATTCTCTCGGTGATCTCGTCACTATAGAAGCTACAATGCATCCCATAGGGATCACCCCTAACTGCAATCTATTTTTCTGGACCACCTCGATCGGGCTGTTGGCGCCGTGGATCCTCAGTCGAGAAATCTGGCGCAACTGTCATCGGTCCAGGAGTCAGGATGGCTTCATATCCCTATCGCTAGCTTCCAGAATCTCACTGACTCCCTTCTCTCCAGTCTGGCAGCCGTCCGCGCTCCCAAAGGTGGATATTCTGGCTTTTGGCAGGTGCTCACAATGATGTGACAGAAAATCGGATTACCTTAACAATGAGGTACTTCTGTTACTGACGCACCTTGTGCTATTTGATTTAAGATTGTGTATAATTTTCTATAAGAATGTACAGGGTGATCAAAAGGTCAGTATAAAGTTGAAAACAATAAATCACGGAATAATGTAGATATGTTGTTGTTGTTCAAATGGTTCAAATGGCTCTGAGCACTATGGGACGTAACATCTCTGGTCATCAGTCCCCTAGAACGTAGAACTACATAAACCTAACTGACCTAAGGACATCACACACATCCATGCCCGAGGCAGGATTCAAACCTGTGACCGTAGCAGTCACGCGGTGCCGGACTGAGCGCCTGAACCGTGTTGTTGTTGTGGTCGTCAGTCCTGAGACTGGTTTGATGCAGCTCTCCATGCTAATCTATCCTGTGCAAGCTCCTTCATCTCCCAGTACCTACTACAACCTGCATCCTTCTGAATCTGTTTAGTGTATTCATCTCTTGGTCTCCCTCTACGATACTTTCAGAAACGACTTCCTGGCACTTAAATCTGTACTCGATGTTAACAAATTTCTCTTCTTCAGAAACACTTTCCTTGCCATTGCCAGTCGACATTTTATATCCTCTCTACTTCGACCATCATCAGTTATATTGCTCCCCAAATAGCAAAACTCCTTTACTACTTCAAGTGTCTCACTACCTAATCTAATTCCCTCAGCATCACCCGACTTAATTCCACTACATTCCATTATCCTCGTTTTGCTTTTGTTGATGTTCATCTTATATCCTCCTTTCATTCCGGTCAACTGCTCTTCTACGTTCTTTGCTGTCTCTGACAGAATTACAATGTCATCGGCAAACCTCAAAGTTTTTATTTCTTTTCCATGGATTTTAATACCTACTCCGAATTTTTCTTTTGTTTCCTTTACTGCTTGCTCAATTAAATAACATCGGGGAGAGGCTACAACCCTGTCTCACTCCCTTCCCAACCGCTGCTTCCCTTTCATACCCCTCGGCTCTTATAACTGCCATCTGGTTTCTGTACAAATTGTAAATAGCCTTTCGCTCCCCGTATTTTACCCCTGCCGCCGTTAGAATTTGAAAGAGAGTGTTCCAGTCAACACTGTCAAAAGCTTTCTCTAAGTCTACAAATGCTAGAAACGTAGGTTTGCCTTTCCTTAATCGTTCTTGTAAGATAAGTCGTAAGGTCAGTATTGCCTCACGTTGTGCAACATTTCTGCGGAATCCTAACTGATCTTCCCCGAGGTCGGCTTCTACCAGTTTTTCCATTCGTCTGGAAAGAATCCGCGTTAGTATTTTGCAGCTGTGACTCATTAAACTGATAGTTCGGTAATTTTCACATCCGTCAACACCTGCTTCCTTTGGGATTGGAATTATTATATTCTTCTTGAAGTCTGAGGGTATTTCGCCTGTCTCGTACATCTTGCTCACGTGATGGTAGAGTTTTGTCAGGACTGGCTCTCCCAAGGCCACCAGTAGTTCTAATGGAATGTTGTCTACTCCCGGGGCCTTGTTTCGACTCAGGTCTTTCAGTTCTCTGTCAAACTCTTCACGCAGTGTCGTATCTCCCATTTCATCTTCATCTACATCCTCTTCCATTTCCATAATATTGTCCTCAAGTACTTCGCCCTTGTATAGACCCTCTATATACTCCTTCCACCTTTCTGCTTTCCCCTCTTTGCTTAGAACTGGGTTTCCATCTGAGCTCTTGATATTCATACAAGTGGCTCTCTTTTCTCCAAAGGTCTCTTTAATTTTCCTGTAGGCTGTACCTATCCTACCCCTAGTGACATAAGCCTCTACATCCTTACATTTGTCCTCTAGCAATGCCTGCTTAGCCATTTTGCACTTCCTGTCGACCTCATTTTTGAGACGTTTGTATTCCTTTTTGCCTGCTTCATTTACTGCATTTTTATATTTTCTCCTTTCATCAATTAAATTCAATATTTCTTCTGTTACCCAAGGATTTCTTCTAGCTCTCGTCATTTTACCTGCTTGATCTTCTGCTGTCTCCACTACTTCATCCCTCAGAGCTACCCATTCGTCTTCTACTGTATTTCTTTCCCCCATTCCCGTCACTTTTACCCTTATGCTGTCCCTGAAACTCTGTACAACCTCTGGTTTAGTCAGTTGATCCAGGTCCCATCTCCTTAATTTCCCATCTTTTTGCAGTTTCTTCAGTTCTAATCTATAGTTCATAACCAATAGATTGCGGTCAGAGTCCACATCTGCCCCTGGAAATGTCCTACAATCTAAAACCTGGTTCCTCAATCTCTGTCTTACCATTATATAATCTATCTGATACCTTTTAGTATCTCCAGGATTCTTCCATGTATACAACATTCTTTTATGATTCTTGAACCAAGTGTTAGCTATGATTAAGTTATGCTCTGTGCCAAAGTCTACCAGATGGCTTCCTCTTTCATTTCTTAGCCCCAATCCATATTCACCTACTACGTTTCCTTCTCTCCCTCTTGCTACTGTCGAATTCCAGTCACCCATGAATATTAAATTTTCGTCTCCCTTCACTACCTGAATAATTTCTTTTATCTCATCATACATTTCTTCAATTTCTTCGTCATCTGCAGAGCTAGTTGGCATATAAACTTGTACTACTGTAGTAGGCATGGGCTTCGTGTCTATCGTGGCCACTATAATACGTTAACTATGCTGTTTGTAGTAGCTTACCCGCACTCCTATTTTTTTATTCATTATTAAATCTACTCCTGCATTACCCCTATTTGATTTTGTATTTATAATCCTGTATTCACCTGACCAAAGGTCTTGTTCCTCCTGCCTCCGAACTTCACTAATTCCCGCTATATCTAACTTTAACCTATCCATTTCCCTTTTTAAATTTTCTAACCTACCTGCCCGATTAAGGGATCTGACATCCCCCCCCGATCCGTAGAATGCCAGTTAGCATTCTCCTGATAACGACGTCCTCTTGAGTAGTCCCCGCCCGGAGATCCGAATGGGGGACTATTTTACCTCTGGAATATTTTACCCAAGAGGACCCCATCATCATTTAACCATACAGTAAAGCTGCATGCCCTCGGGAAAAATTACGGCTGTAGTTTCCCCTTGCTTTCAGCCGTTCGCAGTGCCACAACAGCAAGGCCGTTTTGCTTAGTGTTACAAGGCCAGATCAGTCAATCATCCAGACTGTTGCCCCTGCAACAGATAGATAGAGAGGTACAAATTGACACACATGCTTGGAATGACATGGGGTTTTATTAGAACCAAAAAAATACAAACATTCAAAAAATGTCCGACCCATGGCGCTTCATCTGATCAGGATAGCGATAATTAGCGTAACAAAGTAGGACAAAGCAAAGCTGATGTTGTTTACAGAAAATGGTCAATATCTCCACCATCATTCCTCAACAATAGCTGTAGTCTGGAATAATGTTGTGAACAGCACCGTAAAGCATGTCCGGAGTTATGGTGAGGCATTGGCGTCGGATGTTGTCTTTCAGCAACCCTAGAGATGTCGGTCATCTCGATACATTTGCGACTTCGGGTAACCCCAAAGCCAATAATCGCACGGACTGAGGTCTGGGGACCTGGGAGGCCAAGCATGACGAAAGTGGCGGCTGAGCACACGATTATCAGCAAACGACCCGCGCAAGAGATCTTTCACGCGTCTAGCAATACTTCGTTTTTTTTGTTCTAATAAAACCCCATGTCATTCCAAGCATGTGTGTCAATTTTTACCTCTCTATCTACATTATTCCATGGTTTATTAAGTTTTGAAATTTATACTGACTTTTTGATCACCCGGTAGTCACTTACTTATCTTACAGTAACGTTATTATCGATTATAACGAAGTGTCTACTTATAATGGTCGCTGTAGACGCTACTGCTTTCACGTACGTGTTATGTAATTCTTTTACTTGTTTCTCTGCTGCTTTAAATTACATATTCAAGTCGACTGTTCACCTTATTTCCCACTCCCAGGTTCCCGGGTTCGATTCCCGGCGGGGTCAGGGATTTTCTCTGCCTCGTGATGACTGGGAGTTGTGTGCTGTCCTTAGGTTAGTTAGGTTTAAGTAGTTCTAAGTTCTAGGGGACTGATAACCATGTATGCTAAGTCCCATAGTGCTCAGAGCCTCTTGAACCATTTCACCTTATTTACTTATTTGTCTTGCAGTAACATAATTATCGATTCTGACGAAGTGTCTACTTATTGTGGTCGCTTTAGACGCTACTGCTTTCACGTACGTGTTATGTAATTCTTTTACTTGTTTCTCTCCTGCTTTATATTACATATTCAGGTGGATTGTTTACCTTTACCTTACAACTTATGCATTTTCGGGTTTGAAAATTCCAACTCATATTTTTTGAAACTAGTTATCATTGTACAACAATCGCTGTCTTGCCAAATAAAGTGTTCGTATAAGAATATTTCAAAATTTACAATTACTGATCGCTTTCTACAAGACTAACCATGTTAGGCAATCAAAACATCAGCAATGTTACATTCCCTCATTCTGTGAGAAATTGCGGAGTGACTTGAGATTCAGTATCGCAGAAGATATTACGGAAGAGCTGAACAGCCGTTACATTCCGGACCTAGGGGAGGATCATTCTGGGTCGCGGAGGAAAGTAGGAACACTCATGGCCATAATGATCACAAGATTTATCTTGGAAGACAGACTGAAGGAAAGCTGACTTATGTTGCAGCATTTGTAGAATTGGAGAAAATATTTGAGTCTGTTGGCTGACATACATTCTTTGAAATTTTGAACATATCGGAGAGAAATTACAGGGATCGACATGTTATTTACTTCTACAGAAACAACAGAGGAAGACGAATAGAGAGTAGTTAGTTGAGAAGGGAATGATACATGTTATTAGCCAGTCTTTAATATTATTCACTTTGTACATTTAGCGAGCAGCAAACTAGCAGAAACTAGGAATGGAGCTATAATTCATGGATGAGAAGGCTTTGAGGTTTCTTCCAATGTCATTGAAATTCTGTCATATATGGCAAAGGACTCAGAAAATCGAATAAATCGTACGGACAGTGGCTTGATTATAAAACGAACATCAACAAAAATAAAAAAGAAGTGTGTGGAAATATAACTGAACTAAATCAGGCGATGCTGAAGGAGTTAGATTAGGAAATGAAACACTAAAAGCAGTCAGTTTTTGCATTTGCACAGGTAAATAGCAGATTATGGCCGAAGAAAAGAGGGTATAAAATGTACACTGGTAATAGAAAGAAAAACTTCTCTGAAAAAGAAAGCATTTTCTTTGGGTTTTTGTCTGAAATTTAGTCTTGTACAAAAGTGAAACGTGGACTACAAGCAGACCAGGCAAACATGGAATAGAAGTTTATAAAACTGTTGCTATAGAACAATGCAGATTAGATGGCAGTTAGAGTAATTAATGCGTACGTTAGTCAGTGGCCAGCACCCATCAGCTCACAGAAGTTAAGCACTGTCGGGCTTCGCTACCACTTGGATGCGTCTGCCTAGCGCTGGTGGGAAGAGCGGTACACTTAGCCCTTGCGAAGGCAATTGACGAGTTACTTGAGTAAGAAGTAGCAGCTCCGGTCACGACAGCTGAACAGGGAGAGCCATGTGCAGACCACATATCATAACATATCCGTATCCTGTGCCACCTACCGGTTGTCTGTTCATTATAACGTACATATGTCAAAATTATGAAAACTGTGGGAAGTGTAGATAAAACTATTTTCTTATAACTTAGGTTAGAATTGAAATATAGGATCAATTTTTTATATTTAGGGTTGATGGAAAACTTGTTTGAGCTGAGAAGCTGATAAGATTCTTCTTCAGATGTGGAATGATGCTGATGTCGATAATGAAAGTATTTCTGTCCTGAATGATGATGAATACTTGCCCCCTAATAGTAAAGAGGAAGAAGGCAGTGATATACTGTAAGAGGAAGATAATGAAGATGACGTAATTCACAGTGACGGTGATGAAACTGTAAGTAATGACAACACTATGAAAGAGTATTTCATTGGAAAAAATGGAACCATTTGGTACAAAGAGCCTCCAGCTAAGTGCCGAACTCCAACTCACAATATAATTCGTGATAAACCTGGTCCTAAAGTGGCACCCTATAGTTCAATAAAATAAGCCCTAAAGCTCCTAATTACGCCAATAATAATATCCGTCGTGGTAAGGGAAACTAATATAGAGGTCAGGCGAGCGTACAAAAAGTGATATGAAGATTGTCCTAGTCGTACACATAAGGTATGGAAGGAATTAGATGGGGAAGAGTTAGAGGCATACATTGGTTTGCTTATGTCTTCTGGAGCCTACAGATCAGGGATGGAGGACTTAACAGTGTAAGGAAGACCATGGCAGGCCTATTTTCAGAGCAACAATGCGCCTAAAAATATTTCAAACTATCACTCGTTTTCTCAGTTTTGACAATAAGGAAACAAGGGAAGATCGTAGGATTCATGCATTTAGAGACATCTGAGAAACGTTCATTTCTCAAATTTCTTCCATATACAGTCCAGGCAATTACATAACAGTTGATGAACAGCTTGTTGCTTTGAGAGTGAAAGGTCTATTTCGACAGTACATGAAAAGCAAGCCTGCTAAATATGGTATAAAAATACGGTTGACTCTCCATTCTAGAAATGCATTTGTACTGAATGGAAAAATTTAATTGGGAAAACCACCCGGCCAACAGAGAGAAGTAGATCAGAGTTCCGGGCTCATAGTAGACCTAATTGCAAAGTGGTTCAATAATGGTTGCAATATTGTAGCTGACAATTTTTTCTATAGCATCCCTTTAGTGAGTGAATTACTGGCGGTGAAAGCCACCTATGTCGGAATTCTAAGGAAAAACAAGGTTGAAGTCTCTAAGGCGAGAAGGGAGAAGCAAATTCCTCGTATTTGGATTCTCTGATACCATATCACTAGTATCATATGTACCAAAAAAATTTTCAGCCATTAAACTTGTCTCCTCTGTTCACTTATCACGATCTGTAGTTGGTCATGAAAAGAAGCCAGAAGTAATAGAGCATTACAATAAACATAAGAGGAGTGCTGCCACCAAGGATCAACTTGTGGCACATGTAGGATGAAACGAATGGCCAAGCGCTGACCCCTTGTACTCTTCTATAATATTATCGACTTTGTTGGAATCGCTGCAATGATTATATGGTTGTATCGTCTTCCACAAAGCTTGACTTCAAATCAGAAGAGGTGACAGTTCCTGCTGCAGGTAGGACGACAGCTTGTGCAACCTTACATCAACAGAAAACTACTTGATAGGAGGTGCATTCAAAAGGGAGCAAAAAGTGGTCTTCTTGCTCTGGGATATGACTATGAGCCTAAACGACTCAGTACACCTGTGAATCACCGATTCATCAACAATCGACAAAGGTGTTCTTTGTGTCCAAAAAAACCTAGAGAAAAAAACAGTTTGTAAATACTGTGGAAGATTTGTAATACGGTTCTCATTCCAGCCAGATTGTGGCATTTTTAGAATGTGATAAAAATGAGTAAGTGTGTCATGGTGACATGGCCATTTCTATCACTGCTAAATTATAACAGCTATCTCATTGTACTGAGGTTTTCATTTTCTTTTCATTTTTGTTACGATCTCTATAGATAAAGCAAAAACTGATAAATTAAAAAATATATCAGTTGTCTTCAAAGAGATCAAACAAAACGGTATATCCTGATAGAGGACAATATGTAAGAATGTAAATTGTAAAAATAATGATGTTATTGTAATAAAATGAAATGTAAAACAAAGTGAGCGCTAATTACAGTATATAATGATGTACATTCTGCCACTCAATATAAAAAACAAATTTTCATATGATATACAGGGTGTTACAAAAAGGTACGGCCAAACTTTCAGGAAACATTCATCACACTCAAATAATGAAAAGATGTTATGTGGCCATGTGTCCGGAAACGCTTAAATTCCATGTTAGAGCACATTTTAGTTTCGTCAGTATGTTCTTCCACCTACGCTCAATGGAGCAGGTTATCATGATTTCATAAGGGATACTTCACCTGTGCTGCTAGAACATGTGCCTTTACAAGTACGACACAACATGTAGTTCATGCACGATGGGGCTCCTGCACATTTCAGTCGAAGTGTTCGTACGCTTCTCAACAACAGATTCGGTGACCGATGGATTGGTAGAGGTGGATCAATTCCATGGTCTCCACGCTCTCCTAACCTCAACCCTCTTGACTTTCGTTTATGGGGGCATTGGAAAGCTCTTGTCTACGCAACCCCGGTACCAAATGTAGAGACTCTTCGTGCTCGTATTGTGGACGGCTGTGATACAATACGCCATTCTCCAGGGCTGCATCAGCGCATCAGGGATTCCATGCGACGGAGGGTGGATGCATGTATCCTCGCTAACGGAGGACATTTTGAACATTTCCTGTAACAAAGTGTTTGAAGTCACGCGGGTACGTTCTGTTGCTGTATGTTTCCATTCCATGATTAATGTGATCTGAAGAGAAGTAATAAAATGAGCTCTAACATGGAAAGTAAGCGTTTCCGGACACATGTCCACATAACATATTTTCTTTCTTTGTGTATGAGGAATGTTTCCTGATCGTTCCGCCGTACCTTTTTGTAACACCCAGTATAGGATCCACTAATAATGAAAACAGTGTGGAACATAGGAATTTAATGTCACAACATGGAAATAATGGCAAAGCCCAACAAATGAACTGGGGTCTGGATAGACGCCGAGTGCCAGGTCACAAAACTTTTCCAATATGCCCAGCGGAGGGTTAAAATGCTGACAAACCCACTGCTGCCTTCGAGTTTTTTTACACAGAGGATTATGGCGTGGCTCATTGGTAGCCTGAACAGCTTCCGTATCCAGAGTACATTTCCTATTCGCTTTACTACGATTTTTAATCAGAATTAAAATCGGAGTGGAGTAACCTGCTTAGGCCGGCTCCGAGGCTCGAGCAGAACTGCCTCTTGTAAAGTGGACAAGACTATTTGTTGTGGGGCTCACGCTGAAGAGATGCGACGCATTGAATCTGGGCAGCCCCGCTACAGAGACCCGCAACATTATTCCGGTGTGGACTAGGCTTAATAAAAACGATTAGAAACCAGATGAAGACTTCAATTGACGCCGGTGGCTGAATAGATACCGTAAGGGTTACGACTAGAATAGCGAGGATCACAATTAACGAATCGATGGGCGGTGAGAGTCGCGTGTGTCAGTACAAGGTCTGACATCGATGATCGCCCGATACAGAGCCCAGTCAGCGTCCTAAGGCACCGTTCCGGACGGTCGGAACAAAGGACCCGGGTGACGAGCGGGCGATAACCCGCGGCCCGACAAAGCGGCCAGCGCCTCGAGACCTTGACACGGGCCGGGAGCCGCCGACCGTAAACCAGATCGCGCCGCGCCACAAAGACGTGGAGGCGGCGGCAGCACAGGAAGCGCTGCGGCCTTGGCCAGCGGCGGCCTACCTTGGCTTTCTCCGGCCGCAGCTGCCAGCAGCCCAGCGGGCAGCCAGCCACTCTCGCTTTCGAAACTTGCGCCGCGGGAGAGTATGGCAATGGAGCACCAGGGGCGACACGCTCCGTCGAGCCTCTTTGGGCTATTGTTTACTGCTGCTAGAGGCAGCAGCGGGACCCACAACAGTGCCAGTCTGAGAGGTGTTCATTGCATCACAACCAGTGTAACCAGCTAGAATTATTTTCATTGAGAAAAAAAAAAAAAAAAGGATTTATGCGGTTCCACAAGGCTCAGTCTTAGGTCCACTATTTTTGTCATATACCAATGGAGGCTACTAATTTTTTTTACCTTGAATTACCTTCCACCTGTTAAAAGCGTTTGTAATCTTTTTTCACTGAGATGACAGTGGCCTGGTGCTTCATTGTTCTAACAATAACGCGTCTTGGCATCTCCATTACTAATCGAAATACAGGGGTAAACACTGCTTCTTTAAATAGAACTACTGCTCTTTCTGCCATTAAAATAGCAGATCTTAATGAGAGAAATTCAGTGATACGATGATTTTATAAATGAAACAAAAATCACGCAAAAAAATTACGCTTTTTGCTGTTCCTGCACACTTGCAAATGGATGGTAAAATAAATTTTAGTATTAGTAGGCTGCCAACATAATTTTAAATATTACGAAAACGATTCTTCGACAAACATGGTGTAAATTTAAATAGAATGGCCGGAAGGACTGAATCGGTAGTAGCACCAGCAGTACCCTCCACCAAACACTGTAAGGTTGCAGGTCGAATATGCAGTGCACGAGGGCACAGTTGTGTCAGTGATTCGTTTGTCAGGTCATGGACGATCACACGACGCTCAGTACCTCTGTTTTTACTGTGCAGGCACTTCTTGTGTTGATTTTAGAGGTGAGCAGTGTGTGCGGCATTGTAGGGTACAAGCATGCTCCGCCGATTGGTACGTAGTAATGTTGAGCAACTGCAGCCACTTGCACAGGGTCACAAAATGGGCCTATGGGAACCTGGATGGACATACATATGGGTTGCTGCCCTTGTTGGATACAATGTAACGGCACTGTATCGCTGCTTTCAGCAGTGGTCTGTACAACAGTCCCCTGGACCATGTTCTGGATGTCCTTGTAGTACAGCCACACATTAAGATCGATGCATTGCGATCGCAATCACACGTCATCCAGGAAAGAAATCTGTGCACATGTAGTACCCGATGTTTTACGAAGAACCATTAGGAACCGTCTGTTCGCAACAGGACTACGATCACGTGTGCATTTACCCAGGCTACCACTAACACCACTAACACCACCATGGCAGCTCTAATGTCGTGAAGGAGTCGACTGTAGTGTGGAATGGCAGTGTTATCCTCGGTGCTGAGAGTAAGCGTAGCCTGTAGGTAACTGATACACATACATCTATACAGCGTAGACATGGTGAGTGGCCCTTTCCAGAGCATATTTGCCCACAACACACAAGTCCCGCCCCAGGCTTCGCGGTGTGGAGTGCCACATGTTGCAATTTTTTTCCCTCGCAGTACTGCCACTACAGGAGATTGATGTGCTTTATCAGCAGGCAATACTCGTCCACGTACACTGTTCCGATGCAGTGCGTTGTTCCTGGTCTACAACAACTATCCTGGCTGTCAACTGAACTCGAATGGGTCATGGTGAAGCGGGAACTTACTCGTTCTTCGGAGCCTGCGAGAATCATTGCGGCGTTGCAATAAAAGGTGAAAGATGCTTCGGAAAATCTATTGCAGGCTGCCGTGCGGCACCTCTGCATAGCCACCGTGTGGAGGGTGGGGGCGGGGAGGGGAGAGGGGTACACTGTGCATTGGTTCTACTGTTTGGACACCCTTTCACTGACATGTGCTTTTCATTTGGGCTGAATTGGCTATCATCTGTTCGTTTGTTGATGGACTGCCTGTCACATCGCTTGTCAATAAAATGGGTTTCCTTAAGGATGTTCCCATTTTTTGTTTCGGCTGTCCTGATGCTGATGTATGTGTGGGCGTCAGAACGTAATGCAGCAGATAGCTCTCAGTCTCTGTACTCCCGCTAAACCATAAAGAACCATCAGGTATTAAAACTCCTGGCAGATTCAAACCGTGTGCAGGACCGAGACTCGAACTCGGGAATTTGGCATTACGCGCGCCATTGCTCTACCGAAGCACGACTCACGAGCCGTCCACACACTTTTACTTCCGCCAGTACCTCGTGTCCTACCTTTCAAACTTTACAGAAGCTCTCCTTCGAAACTTGCAAAGCCTAGCACTCAGGGAAAAAAGGATACTGGGAAGACATCGCTTAGCCAGTCTGGCGTATGTTACCAGAAATGAAATTTTCACAGGTGTGAAACTTCCTCGCAGATTCAAACTACGTACCGGACTAAGACTCGAAGTAGGGACGCTTGCCCGAGAAAGGTATACAGTATAGGAACAGTTTGAGACTATGGTTGTTAGTATCAGTTTGATACTGGTCCTGCCGTAAAGCAGTATCAATGAGGGAATAGTATGTGGCAATAACATACCTGAAATGGAGTGTTATACCTCGTGTACCGAACTGAACCTAATGAAATGCCTGTGGGATGAGATAGAGAGTCAATAGCGCTACAGACATCGAGCTCAATATCTCTAGTTTCTTTGGTTTCGGCTCTTGGTGATGAATAATCTGCCGTTGCTGCATAGACTTTCAGACACCAGCGTTCCTAGGAGAGTTCAAGCCATCAAAAAGGCGAAGGATGTCCACACCCCGGACCAATCTCCACTAAAAGTGTAGAGATGGTTTTGATCGTATAGCGTATAACTCCCCACCCCCCCCCCCCTTCAAGTCGAAATAGCAGCCTACCTCTTCCATATTCTCTCTTCATCATCGTACATCTTCATATCATCTTTAAATGCACATACATCTACGGTACCCATCACTTTCTTGGAGTGCTTCAGAGTATTTTAATTTCGCTAGTAGGACGTCGCTAGGAATGCATTTATTTATTGTTATTTGTGTAACTCATACTTTATTTCTGAAACTGTAGCTTGGTTCAAATGGCTCTGAGCACTATGGGAGTCAACTTCTGAGGTCATTAGTCCCCTAGAACTTAGAACTAGTTAAACCTAACTAACGTAAGGACATCAGACACATCCATGCCCGAGGCAGGATTCGAACCGGTGACCGTAGCGATCTCGCGATTCCAAACTGCAGCGCCTAGAACCGCACGGCACTTCGGCCGGCTGAAACTGTAGCTGTACAGTTCTTGCCTATCATCACTATTTCTATTGAATAATTTTACAGTTCCAATAAATATCATTTTTGAGCACTGTCTATTACCCGTATTTACTTATTTGAATCTCATCGGCTGGTTTTATACAATGCGGAAGAAACTATCATAGTGTTAAGATACTAGATCACGTTTCCATGTATTGAGTTCTTTAAATATCCACTTATCGTTTCACACATTATCTGGTAATGTAAATTTCTTTACTGCAGTTGGGATTAATGTGAAAGCCTGAAGGATGAATTTCACCAGTTCAGTTTTTTTGTTTATATTGCCCACAGCTTTGCAGTTCAGTTGTCCGTCAGACCTTGTAAGAAAAATGCTGTTATTTAATTGTAAACGATTCTTTCGTATTCCCTTCTCAAAAAAGAATGACATTTTACAATCTATTCGTAAGCCTGTGTAATTCGTCGAATGTTATCTTCACAATTCATATACGTTGCTATATAGGCATTTGCCGGACACTGAATCTCTAACAAGTATTTCCAGGATATTTCTGTGGAAGATTAAAAATGCTAAAAACATACGCTAGTACATTTACTTTAACTAAATAAGGCAAGCGACATGAACACAGAACGTAGGTAATTATATTAAATAAGTACGATATGAAAGAGATAACATAAATCATTTCTAATTCTTCTTTATCCTACATGATGACACGTTGGCATTCTTGCAATTTTCACCGAGCGAGGTGGCGCAGTGGTTAGCACACTGGACTCGCATTCGGGAGGACGACGGTTTAATCCCACGCCCGCCCATCCTGATTTAGGTTTTCCGTGATTTCCCTACATCACTTCAGGCAAATGCCGGTATGGTTCCTTTGAAAGGGCACGGCCGATTTCCTTCCCCACCTTCCCTAATCCGAGCTTGTGCTCAGTCTCTAATGGCCCCGTTGTCGACGGGACGTTAAACACTAATCTCCTCCTCCTCCCTCTTGCAATTTTCAGAAGTAGGATGTTCTTTTCGTGGAGCTCTATAGCGGAAATTTTGAGGAAAGCCATTTGAAGGTGACTGCAGAATGATTCTACGAGGCAAACACGCCTTCCGCCTAAGAACAGGGAGACGTACAGAGAATCGCCTTTCTGTCGGCTCTTTGCAAGTGGATCAGGAAAGCGAATGACCTGCAGTGATACAAAAGACCTTACCCATGCAGCATACTGTAGCTGGCGTTGTATGTATGTAGATGTAAGCCTACATAGTTCTATAACAATAAGGTATAAAACAATAATAAGTTGATTTATACAGTATTATCGCTAAGAGCCGTGGGCCAACCAGAGTACTGGTGCTGTTAATTTAACACAGTTAGTAGAGAGGCAAAATTAGTGTACTGATACTTGCTTTATGTCGAATGGAGAAAAACTGAACGAACAGTGTGTTGTATTTCTGACGCGATGAGTAAGCTGTAGACTGTTATCTGTAAAACTGCTTCGTATTGTTGGTTCACAAGGTATTGTAAAAAATATTTTTCGAAATGATGGGAAAATTACATCAAAAGAGCTAAAGAGAGGTGGAATTATCGTCCCCGTCACGTTAAATTGAGCAGATGGTTATACGATAAACTGTGCGGCTGATCCCGGCGGAGGTTCGAATCCTCCCTCAGGCATGGGTGTGTGTGTTTGTCCTTAGGATAATTTGGGTAAAGTAGTGTGTAAGCTTAGGGACTGATGACCTTAGCAGTTAAGTCCCATAAGATTTCACACACATCTGAACATTTTTTTGGTTATACGATAACATCAACAGTAACAGAAAATGGTGTAATGGAAGCAGGTCCGGCCGATCATAAATTGGCTGAGCGGCTAGTTGTCCAAAACAAGGCGCCGCAAACCATAAATTGTGAATAAAAAAATGTCAAAAAGATGATCTTTTTAGATAACTACAATAAAAAAATATTTGAAAAACGTTATAAATTTCAGTAAACAGCTAGTCAATAAAAGAAAATCATTTGAAGAACGCAAAAACTGTGCTGTGCATTGCATTGCCTGTCGTAAAAGAAATGTAGTTTAACAATTCATTTAAATTTAAGTAATCGGTAATGTCACACTATACGCGCGAAGATGGGTTATGATTGATCTCTGATACATTTTGAATCGATGTAAGGAAAAGCTCATTAAAATCTCTACAGCTCTTTTGTAAATCGCAGAAATTTGAATGCGGTAGGGTGTCGATTATCCGAGCATCGGTGGGCTGAAAGACCGCTTAACCGAACTGTTTGTCACTGGCTCGCGCGGACTGCCTTCCCCCTGGCACAGTCTTGCTCCCTCTTGCCTCGCCCCTTCCCCTACGACCCACACAAATGCCGAGTCGTCGGCATTGGTAAGCGTTGGAGCTCTCTTATATAGTTACTATCACTTGTTTCAATTTCAGCGCCTAAAGTAAACTTACGACGTGCCTAAACCGAAACGTGTTATCCTTTCTATTTGAGACAAATACGAGATTATTAGGAGAACATGTATCTGCAACCAAATTATATAATGACTGCAATGTTAGAAAGCCGACAGTTACGGATCTAAAAGGACGAAAGACGGGCGTTACAAATTTTGTATCGGAGCTTGATTCTGCTGTGAAGCTCGCTACGAACATGAATCTAGATTATGTTGTTTACGAGTGGTTTACGCAAAGAAGATTACAGGGAGATAAGGCTACCCATATCATAGCTTGTTGGGCAGGGGAGGCCAGATCCTGTGGGTATGCTGTATTTTTAATATTTTGCAAAAAGTATAAACGTATGGTGACTTGTGAGTTTTTGGGGGGGGGGGGGGGGGCACCTCCTGTCCCAGTAGTATGGGCGCCCTTGCAAGGAGAACCTGTCTCTGGTCGCTTTCTACGTGGAAAAGCAATAGAATTTAATTAAAATGTTGGAGACTTTCGAATTTTAAGGCAAGCATGGGATGATGAACAAGCTTTTAGGTCCAGGCATGTTATTCGTGAGTTTCAAATACAAGGAAAAAATTGTCTGCTGGTTCTTCAGCAGTCGTCTCTTTCATAGCTAAACTCGAGAACTTTTACGATACTTACGAAACTGCGCTCAATTGGAAATCTTTTCCAAGAGAAATTCTTGCATCATGTCGTGAATTGGCAACAAGTGGTCCTAAAATAAACAAGGATAGTATTACTGTTTTAGCTTGTGCTAATGCCACTGGCATCCACAGACGTTGATTCAAACATGTTAATGTGTCGGTGGTACTTATTGTGATACTTATTGTTTTCACCTAATAAAAACCACCTATGTGGGTTGTACGATTTTCAAGGAATGGTTTATGGGAGTCTCTGTACCCTTTGTAAAACCACATCCGTTAAAGAATGAGAAAGAGCAGATGTAATTGCAGCGCACCAATTCATTCATCATGTGATATCATAAACGAAAAGGACGAGTACATAAATGTGATGTTTCTTCCACCTAATGTACCTCTTTATTACAGTTCTTGGTCCAAGGAGTTTTTGGGGCTTTCAAGCGGTATTGCAGAAACCAATTTTTACGTAAGTTATTGTCAGAAATGTAAGAGGAGGCAGAAGAAACTCTGTTAAGAAATCATAAAAACATCGATCTGAAACATGTGTCCTACATGACCGAAACATCACGGTACATTGTTAAAGAAAATAATTTGAGAAAAGACTCGAATAAAATTTTGCATGTGGCGGAAAGTACTCACAGTCGAGTTGGAAATGGCGAACAGAACGATATATTCGAGGGGCTAAAACCGCTAAAAGAACTCAACTGCCATGAATCTGATGAAGGAGTTCTACAATGGTTAAATGTCGATGACGCAGATCCATGGCACCAAATCACGCAGGATAGCGAAACGGCAAACCTCGTCACTAATAAAGCTAACGCCGCCTACATCTCATCAACTAGCGGTCCATAAAACGAAGATGAGAATATACTGGCTGCTTCTTAAGCATTCACATGTTAAGATACTTTCTAGCGATGGTTTGAAGTCTGAGGTGTAAGCGACCAGGATCAGACATCTATACTGAAAAAAGTTCCTAGTTTAGCTGCTCCTAAGCGAAAAGGCTTACATATGCAGACCAAAATTAAGGATTTTTAGGCGTGAATTATACTCATATGTACCACGCATGCATTATGCATTTGTGCTACATATTTTTATTCACTGGACTGTACCACATTCCTACTGTACTTGCCTGTATAATAATGGAAGAGACTCATGTTATTATAAATATAAACATAAATGTAATATAAATATATTTGAGTGGCACATTGCTACACGTGTAAAAGCATAAAGTTAAGTTATCTCAATAAATCGTTTCTTTTTCAGATGATCGACGCTCTACTGTACATGCTTTGGACAGCAGGCTTGAATTTACAGTGTGGTTCTTGTATTTGTGTAAGCAGGTTCGAGTCCTGGTTCGGCGCCATAGTCTTAACCTACCAGGAAGTTTCATATCAGCGAACATTTCGCTGCTGAGTAACAATTCACTTTGGTAATTTCTACGCTATTCGTAGCTATTTAAAAGTTTTTTTTTTAAAAAAAACTCAGTTTTTACAGTCATTTTCCCCAACACGCTCATCTGTAAAAGCACCAAGGTAGCGATTGGAACAACCGAGTGAAGAGAATCGGTTCAGTGGGTTGTTGAAAGATAATGTACTCTTTCAGCTGTGGTTTGCGTATTGCCTGCATTGTTAATTCAGTCATACGAAGTAGTAAATAAATGTTGGTCGGGTTTGAACCAGTACCCACATCACTGTATCCAGCGACTCTGACAACTGTATCTCACTGCAAGCACCATCACTGAAGGCAATGTCAATTTAAAAAACTAAAAGAAAACTGATGATTGATGACAAATTTTTCTCAAAAAGTAATACTTCCGACAAGTGAGAGCATACGCTTAAAAAGTAAATGCTTAAGGCAGCAAACAATTTAAAAAAAATGTTTCTTATAATATGCATTTGCTACCAGTTACCTCAGGATTTACCGAAATTGAATTATTGGTGATGGAGGCATAGTAGTGGGAGGAGAGAGTTTCAATAAACTCAAATAAAAAAGTAATTTTTCATATGTTTAAAGATAAACTTAGATTGTAGCACCAGTTATTTACCTTAAAAAACCAAACTAAGTTCCAACGTCAAGAGCACAAAAAATACGCATTCAAATAAAGAAATAAAAAAATTTTGAAAATATTTTACTTTTAGAAATACATCTTTTATTAACATCTCCCTGAAATGAGAGGGTATTCGTTTCTAAAACAGTTTCCGATCCTAGTCACGGTTCATGTGTAGCCGAAAACGCTGAAAAAGCATGTAAACAAAAACACTCAAATTTGGACAGCGAGTGAAAATATTCATGTAGTTGACGTGGCAACAGTGACTGTGTTTCAGTCGGCTGAAAAATCCGACTGAACGTAAAACAATCGACTCATCATTCGGGTGATGCAACAATTCGGTTGCCCCATCACTAAAGGCACTAAAGCGCACTGTTCTCAAAGAAGGTGCAAGAATCTCGTCTGTATTCTGCGCAACTGCTTCGTCTACGTTCGCACCAACTTTTCTTGCGCTTCTCATCACGAATCTATCCATGTCCGCGTAGAGTAATTCTAAAATGAAAGTGTCTACACTGAAACAGAAACGTGAGATATTGAAAACAATGTTCATCCTGCTGTAGACAGTCTCATACATGCTTACAATATTGTTGACTCGCTAGGATACATTTCACTTGGTAATGCACAATATGACTGACGAAGGAAAGATAGATGTGTTCCGAAATTCTTATGCTACAAGTGCGCTGGAAAATCGACTAGCTGCATCTAAACCCTCACACTCACTCCTGAACAGTTAGGATATTTATTATGTTGTTCGTGGCAATTTCTGCTATCACTGTACAAAAATTTCCTACTACGCGAACAATTTCCGACAGTCGACCTTTTCTTGGTCTGTATTCATTGAACTATAACGTCACCGGTATAGTTTTTACATCCTTAACATTATTAATTTAAAGCTGCCTGCGAGGATAACTACCAAAAAACTACTTTTGTAAACGCTACGCTAAAACTATTTACAGTGACTATTTAATCCAAACTTAACCAATACAAGCACAATAGTTTCGTAGACTTATGGCCCGACGACCACAACGATGTTACCGTTTAATTGGTGATGTTAAAATTCACAGAATTGTTAGGTAAAATTTACACAAACGTCAACTTCATAGTCTGTAAGTGCTCGACTAAGCTGGTAGCATACATAATAAGGAAAGTCAATGAAGACCATAAAAGGTCGACTGCGGAAATATTTCTTGCAGTTCTGAATTTTAGTAGAATGGTGGAGTGAGTTCCTTGAAAAACAGACTAGAATTTCTGACCAGTGGAGGCTGCGAGTCGCAGTGAGGATGTGTTTGAAGATCACATTTATATGTATAACTCAGAAACTATTGCCTCCAGCGAAAACGCATCCCAGTACAAAATTGAACTACATTACATTTCCTACTAAAAGGCGTTGTTCATTTTTTCCCGTAGGAATAAAAGTTAGCTTGAAGTTAGCGAGAGAATATTGTAATCTCGCGCTTGGTTTTTGAAGGACATACGAAGAATAGTGGGTTGCCTGAAACGACATCGGTAGGAGCAGCGAATCACCCTGTTGTTGGCTAACCATCACAAAGCCACCTCAAAGCAGGAAGACCTGCTGCCTTTGCAAGTTGGCACTCGTCACTGTGCTAGACAATCCTGAGGTGGTTGCGGCTGCCAGGAGGTTTCCTGACCCATGTGCTGCTCTAGCCCCTCCATCTGTACCGCGAATGTGGACCATCTCATTACTGGCGCATGCGAAATTCGTATCCTCTCGCGGCTTGCCAAGAAAACCCCAAGTCAAACATTGCCGGTAGCTTACCAAAGTAGCTATACGAATGCATCAGTTTATTTACTGGCAGCAGAGCTGATTAATATCGATATGTGCTATTAAATATTCAGAAAAATTCACCCTTCCCCCCATTCACTTCTCTTACCAACTTTAATTCTCCACCCATCCCCCTCCACATCAAGGCTCCTCTCCCTGTCCCACTCCATCCACACCTAACCCTATGCTCTTGTTACCAATACCCTATCGACGGAACAAACTTCGTCTCAATCACGTCGTTCCACCTTCTGTCTATCCTCTATCCACCCAACAACTACCGTCACCTCCGTAGTTTTCTTACCTAACAGACCGCAATCTTTTCCATTCACACCCCTCAACCATACGGAACATATTCTCACCGTCCTAGATACTTCTCTCCCAGTGCACGACATTCAGGTATTAAGTAAGAGAGCAGTATTTCAGTAATTTTTCTTCAAAGAATTTCACCATTATGCAGTTTGTTTTTAAAATGTATTCCGCTTTTTAGCCATCCATCTTTGATTTTTAATTTAAAAATGAAAAACAATCGGAGTGTGTAATTTCTTTCTCGTCTTTGTTATATTTTTAAAAATGATCTTAGCTTAAAATCGGAGTATTGTACCTCTGAAAGACCCCCCCCCCCTCCCGGCCGGCCATATGGGACAGAGGGATGAAAAAACAATAAAGAAAAAAATATTCGGTGGTACGGGTAATAAACTAATATATGGCTTAAATAAGGAATAAGGGAATGTGAATAATGTGCTGTTTATATCGTCAGAAATGAAAATAGCAAAGTGTAAACGTGTTTTAGGAGTAGCAGTGTGTTCTCTGACAACTAAAGTCACAAATTGCTTCGCTTCTGAGCATTTCTAGCACAGATGGGCTTGCCTGGATGTAAGAAAGTTGAGGAAAAAAAATGTAAGATTTAGTTAAATTACGTGAAATGAAATTTAACTTATGAATGGTTTTAGACAGCAAACAATTTACTATAATATTTGTGCATTCACGTGTGACATATAACTGTTTAAGATGTAATTTTTAACATACAAATCGTCTGTTGTCCCACCCCTTGCACCTGTAAGCACTAAGTTGTCTACATTTTACAAAATAATAAGATTACGCTACGAAGTAACATAACGAAGGTGCTACTGCAGAGATTAACAAAAAGTTTAATCGCAAGGCGTTGTCCCTCATAATACCTTTGGGTATTTCACAGTACAAAGTGTCTGAGTTTACGAAGGAAACTCTCACTGCATTCTACAACCTCTTGGAGTCAATACTGCTAAATTTGAACTTGTCTGATAAAGGTGAGAGAATATTCAAAGTTGATCAGACTCTTCATGTTTTCAGTAAACATCCTCGTAGTCGACTAACTGCTAAAGCGCAAAGGGACGCTGTAAGCGCGAGACGCAAGGAAGGACGAGATAATATCATTTTAGTGGCCTGCTGCAATGCTTCAGAAATGTTCATTCTTACGTCCATTTTGTACTGCGGAGCCGGCCGGAGTGGCCGTGCGGTTCTAGGCGCTACAGTCTGGATCCGAGCGACCGCTACGGTCGCAGGTTCGAATCCTGCTTCGGGCATGGATGTGTGTGATGTCCTTAGGTTAGTTAGGTTTGTTCTAAGTTCTAGGCGACTGATGACCTCAGAAGTTAAGTCGCATAGGGCTCAGAGCCATTTGAACCATTTTTTTTTTTTTGTACTGCGGAATAAGTCTTAAATAAATTGTGTAATGGATGGCAACAGGATTAGGTCCCCTATGACAATAGGAGGCTACATTAACAAGGAAGGTTTTCTGTGCATGGGTAAAACATTTTCCGAAATTCAGGCATGTAAAGCTGTTGAAGGACGGCCGCACGACTCCCGTAAAATTTGCCAACGTTCTTGAATATCTTATGGAACATTACAATGAGGCTTTATTCTGGCCAAGCAATGCAGTCTTAGGACTGTTATATAGCCGTTCACCAGCTTCTGTAAGTAACCATGGCATCAATGGGTATTCAACAACCCATAGCAGGTGATATCGCAATGTGGTTCTCTGCTGAAAGAAGACTGGGGATAATCAGCTATAACTTCATATGCTGCGGAAGGTTTCCAAAGGACGGTAATCTCTACATCGGACTGGAAATTTCTAAAGAAAACATGATTTCAGAAACAGCAAAGGAAACACTTAGAAGTCAACTTTAGAAGCCAGTCAACTGAAGTAAAAGTAGAGAGGGGTCGGATGCAGCAATAAGCATATTGTGGTTTCCCAGAATAGGTTATAACAGAACTAAACGCCGAGATGCAATTAAGAGACGAGGGGCAGAAATATTAACAGCTCTTCAGAGAATAAAAAATTCTAATGTGAGGAAAGAACTGTTTGTTCCTCCTAAACCTTATAAAGAGGAAAAGAGAGTTGAACAAAAAAGCTTGAATACAAATGTGTGTAGTTTCTGTGGCCGGTACTCTTTGAAGAAAGCCCATTTAGTGATATGACTGATTGTCACAAATGAGGAACATGTAAACATGAGTACTGTGTCAGACGAGGAAAGAAAATGCTTTGTGACGAATGTGCTTCGTGTCCACCTCCCAAAGCAGGAAAATCTTGTTCTTCACCTCACTCCCCCTCCCACATTAGAGAGATATGAGTAAAATTCAACGACTAAAATGATTGATTACTATGTTCCCTATTTACATATAATTATGATTTTCAGAAATATGTCATATACTTTTTCCTTCGTAAACGTGTCTTAAAATCAAAAGTGCTCACTTAATGATCGTACGTAGCCGCGCACCAAAACGTAATGTACGAGTTAAGTTGCTAAGAATAACTCTATACGAGAGCGAATGGGGTTCCATATGAACTTAATTATGTATACTAGCATCGCCTGTGGTCGGAACTCGGCCAACTGCGTCAGTGGACCTCATCTGTAATAGCAAATTTCTTTTATCTTGACGAATCTGCAATTTTAGGCGAAGAACTCATCTGCGGCAAATCCTGCACTGTAGCTGCAGGTATTCTGGAAATATTTCTTTGATTTCACTACAATTGTTCGATCGTCTGAAGGCAGTCATTGATACACTGCATTGAAATCAGTCTTTGTGTTAATGTGGGTGAATTAACTTTTCCCTTATAATGACGCAATGTGAACGCAATTGTATCGAGCAAAGTAAACTCAAACATATGCTTAACAAAATCTGCATTTTGAATTCATCAATCTGCACCTACAGTTCTCAACCTTATTTGGAATTATGTTCAGTACATATTTAAATGTATCTTTCAAAGTGACAATACAATTATCGTTATGAACGTCTGCATTATTCCTATTACTTACTCTACGCAAAAATTGTGTCTCTCTAACTCTTCGTCTTTCTGTCCGACCCGTGAATGTTCATCTTTGAGGCATAGCCTAAAACAAATAAAGTAGATTTCTCTTTAATTGTTCGATCATTTAAGGGGCTCCGGAAAGGCTCAAAATCATGAAAAGTTCAATTTTTACTTTTTTGCGTTTTCTGAATCTGCAGACTATTACCTTTTAATAGATACATAATTTATTCAATTCCGAAGACTACAACTATTTTAAAATTTTTTTTGAAATGTGTTCTACATGGGCGTGACCCACTGTGGCGCTGTTAAACTGCTGTCAAATGGTGTTATTATTAACGTCCGTGTTCATCAGGTTCATTTTTGTGATGTGAGATAAAGTATGTGTTGTGGCTAACCTGTGATGGTTCAATATATATCGCTGGTGTGATTGTCGATTGTTTCATGTTTATTTACTCTGTCGTTATCTCGAAAATATTCGTAATTAATTCTGTTTCTTGAGTCTCTGTTTTGTTGAAGTATATAAATGAGTAAAAGTAAAGTTATTATAAATCCTCTGAAGGCTTTCAGGAAAAGAAGAAATGTTGGAAAGCCAAAGGTATGTGTTAATACTGTAAACAATAATGACGATAACCAAGTGAGTGAACCTAACCTCTCAAGTACACCTGCCCGTAGCAGTCAAAGTGGGAAAGAAAATACTTCACAGAAGAAGCTTGGTTCAATGAGTGAAAACTATGAATGTTTTATGGGCGAATCGGATGTGAATGAAATATTTGATATGTCGGTTCTCAAAGGAATTTTTTCAAACTGTGTAAGATGTATTCATTGTAGTGAAGTTGGTCTGGAACTCTCCATAATAAAGCACGTAGGAGTTGCTACTGAAATACAACTGGAATGTGATAAGTGTTCATACATGACCACCTTTTGGAACAATGTTGCAGTAACTGCAACTGAAGAAAATGGTAGCAAAATCTACGAACACAACAACGAGCGATGCTTGCTTTAGACAAGGAACGCCTTCGGGCTGTAAAGAGTCTAGAAATACAAGCAAGAGTAAACAGGAGGAGGAACAAGAGGAAGCTGGAGGAGGAGTTTGCAGAGGATGAAGATAATCCATCCTATGGACCTGGAATGCACTAAAAAGTTAATCCAATCTTTGTCGCTCGATTCCCAAAACTTTTATTTCCTCATACTAATTACATGTTTTCTAAGGATCTTCCAAACATATTTGTTTCAAACTTTCAGTAAATGTTACACAGTACCTTCTGCATAATTTAACACAGCCTTTTTCCAAAAAAACTGTATATTTTTGAATATATAAATAAAAAATATCAAAAAAAGTTTTGAATTTTCATTACAATTGAAAAAAATCATCTTTAATAACTGAACTAAAATTTTGTAAAATCCCTGTGTTAAGTTGTAGCCCATATTCCTATTAATAATCTGTAAAAAGTTCAACTTCCTACCTCAAATACTTTGTGAGGAAAGATGTAATTTATAAGCGTTATTTTAACATTGCAAGTACAGGGCGTTCCGGAGCCCCTTAAAGGGAGTCTATGATACAGAGCTTTTAAAAATAAATTGTGTGTTCATGATGGCAAATTAACTTTTCTCTTATGACAAAGCAATGTCAGTGCTGCTGTATCGGGTAAAGTCACCTCAGACGCGAAATCATTCGCATTACAAAATCTGCACTGTACATTCATGTAGCTGCAAATACAGTTCTCAAAATTATTTGGAGTGGAGTTGTATGAACTATCTGCAACGTTTAAACATGAACTTCCCAAGAATGCAACTTCACGAAACGTTGTTACTTTCGTGTATCGTTTCTATCATAATACCTGACAGAAGTTGATAGCAATGTCAGAGACAAAGGAAAACTTTTCTCGTGTGTGTGTGTGTGTGTGTGTGTGTGTGTGTGTGTGTGTGTGTGTGTGTGTGTGTGTGTCCACTTACTCTGCTAATGATTTTGTGTACACAAGATTCTTTTCTTTTGTACACATCTATGGCAAAGATTCTTTCGAATTATGTGAGTTTCATTAGCCTTCTTATAGAATTAATTTTTAAAAATCAGTACTCAATTTTAGATGCACATGTATTAATATTACAAGCGTTAAATAAAACAGAGGCGTGACTACTCATATTGCTATTACTTTCTCTACGCAAAAATAGTCTATATCGAGCTGTGCGGCTTTCACTTCAAAATGAAGAAATCAGAAATTAGGAATTTAGTTCAAGTTTTCTGGTAATGGCAGCAAATGAGCACACAGTTACTCTTGCAGAAAAGTAAACGACGTCAATATACAGCGTTATTTTACGAATTCGTTACTACGATATGTTTTTTTCCACTGTTGACAAAATTATCGAATTAGCAGTTTTCGCCTTGTAGCTGCACCCCATGCATGTTCTACTACAAATAAGCCATGTAAACATGAAAGTCCCTAGAATTTGATTTCTCGAAATGCTGATAGTTTTGTTGTCATTTCTACCGTAACACCTGATTGGAGCGCAGAGCAGAGGTTGGTAGCTCTTCAATTTTAGAAGTTTAGATACTGGCGATTTTAATGCGTGATACAGAATGTAACATCAGCGTTATGAATGTAAAAATTTCTACTTCCTTTTACCACAATTAACGGATAGAGACACACTTTTTTTGCACCTCTACGGCAAATTACCTTGTTCGTTTCTGGATGAGGTATCGAATATATTGCTTCCCCCTACTTATACCTCCCGAGGAGATCACGAATGTAAAATTAGAGAGATTAGAGCGCGCACGGAGGCTTTCAGACAGTCGTTCTTCCCGCGAACCATAAGCGACTGGAACAGGAAAGGGAGGTAATGACAGTGGCACGTAAAGTGCCCTCCGCCACACACCGTTGGGTGGCTTGCGGAGTATCAATGTAGATGTAGATGTAGATGTAGAAAAGTCGGAACTTCAATTTTTATGTTCACGTATTAATTTTGTGATACATAGTTTATCTAACGGTAGTGCTGAATAAAAAAATAACTGACGTAAATGGCCGTATCTAAATTTCATTCGTCGCCAAGATAACGTAGACTGTGTTTAACGTACCAGGTGATCAAAAAGTCAGTATAAATTTGACAACTTCATAAGCCACGGAATACTGTAGACAGAGAGGTCAAAACTGACGCACATACTTGGAATGACATGGGGTTTTATTAGAACCGCCTCATATTGCTAGACGCGTGAAAGATCTCATGCGCGCGTCGTTTGGTGATGATCGTGTGCTCAGCCACCACTTTCGTCATGCTTGGCCTCCCAGGTCCCCAGACCTCAGTCCGTGAAATTATTGGCTTTGGCGGTTACCTGAAGTTGCACGTGTATCGTGATCGACCGCCATCTCTAAGGATGCTGAAAGACAACATCCGACGCCAATGCCTCACCATAACTCCGGACATGCTTTACAGTGCTGTTCACAACATTATTCCTCCACTACAGCTATTGTTGAGGAATGATGGTGGACATATTGAGCATTTCCTGTAAAGAACATAATCTTTCCTTTGTCTTACTTTATTGCTATTAAGATCAGATAAGCGCCATCTGTCGGACATTTTTGAACTTTTGTAGTTTTTGTTTCTAATAAAACCGCATGTCATTCCAAGCATGTGCGTCAATTTGTACCTCTCTATCTACATTATTCTGTGATTTATTCAAATGTTCAAATTCATACTGACTTTTTGATCACCCGGTACATTTGAAATTGATATCTCTAACCGTTCCTGAGAAAAAGGGAACAGACGGACAGACAGACAAACAGACGGCCATCAAGCGGCAAAAAAAGACCTTTTTATGTGATATAGTAACAAATTAACAATTTTCAGTTTTTTCCATTTATTTGTACCGTGAAATCTTGCTTCTTGCCACATTACATGATTATGCGTCAACGGGAGATACTCTACAGTTCCGATGAGTGAGCTTGCAGGTATCAAAGTATGTTTTGATATCATTGACTTAGAAACATAAATATTTTATATCACCAAGGGACCGTAAGTCTTAGTATCATACATAAAATTTCAGCCTTGATACCTCTACCCTTTACTGAAGAAAAGGCATCTTAACAGACGGACAGACAGACGGACAACAGCAGGCCGAGGTGGCCGAGCGGTTCTAGGCGCTACAGTCTGGAACCGCCAGACCGCTACAGTCGTAGGTTCGAATCCTGCCTCGGGCATGGATGTGTGTGATGTCCTTAGGTTAGTTAGGTTTAAGTAGTTCTAAGTTCTAGGGCACTGATGACCTCAGAAGTTAAGTCCCATAGTGCTCAGATCCATTTGAACCATTTTTTACGGACAACAAAGTGACCATTTAACGATTCAGTTTTTACCGATAGAGGAAAGATACCTTAAAAATAAACTTCGGGTGTCCGGCATTGACGTTTATACAGGGAGGTCCATTGATCGTAACCGGGCCCAATACCTCACGAAATAAGCGTCAAACGAAAAAACTGCAGAGAACGAAACTCGTCTGACTTCAAGGGGGAAACCAGATGGCGCTATGGTTGGCCCGCTAGATGGCGCTGCCATAGGTAAAACGGATATCAACTGCGTTTTTTTAAATAGGAACCCCCACTTTTATTACATATTCGTGTAGTACGTAAAGAAATATTAATGTTTTAGTTGGACCACTTTTTTCGGTTTGTGATAGGTGGCGTTGGATTGTCACAAACATATGGCTCACAATCTTAGACGAACAGTTGGCAACAGGTAGGTTTTTTAAATTAAAATACAGAACGTAGGTACGTTTGAACATTTTATTTCGGTTTTTCCAATGTGATACATGTACCTTTGTGAACTGATCATTTCTGAGAACACATACTGTTACAGTGTGATTACCTGTAAATACCACATTAACGCAATAAATGCTCAAAATGATGTCCGTCAATCTCAAAGCATTTGGGAATACGTGTAACGTCATTCCTCTCAACAGCGAGTAGTTCACCTTCCGTAATATTCCCACACGCACTGACAATGCGCTGACTCATGTTGTCAAGCATTATCGGTGGATCACGACAGCAAATGTCATTCAATTTTCCCCGCAGAAGGAAATCTAGGGACGTCAGATCCGGTGAACGTGCGGGCCGCAGTATGATGCTTCGACGACCAATCCACTTGTCATGAAATATGCTATTCAATACCGCTTCAACAGCACGCGAGCTATTTGCCAGTCATTAACCCGACAAGGTCGCTGATGTTCCACTCGTCGCAGCCATGGCGGATTTTCCGTTGCCCGGTAGTGCATATTATGCCGGTTTACGTTACCGCTGTTGGTGAATGACACTTCGTGGCTAAATAGAACAAGTGCAAAAAATCTGTCATAGCCCCTTAATTTCTATTGTTCCCAGTGGCAGAACTGTACAAGGCGTTCAAAGTCTTCGAAATGCAATTCCTGGTGCATTCTCAACACCGACGTTTATGAAATTCCCGATTCTCGCGCAATTTGTCGGCTACTGATGTGCGGATTAGCCCCGACAGCAGCTAAAACACCTACTTGGCCATCATCATTTGTTGCAGGTCGTGGTTGACGTTTCACATGTAGCTGAACACCTCCTGTTTCCTTAAATAGCGTAACTATCCGGCGAACGGATACCGAGCAGCATACATAGCACACACCCGCTGGGCATTTTGGTCTCAATAGCCATACATCAACAGGATATCGACCTTTTACGCAATTGGTAAACGGTCAATTTTAACACGGGTAATGTAACACGAAGCAAATACCGACCGAAATGGCAGAATGTTACGTGATACCATATACTTATACGTTTGTGACTATTACAGGCCATCTATCACAAAGCGAAAAAGTGGCCTAACTAAAACATTCATACATCTTTACGTACTACACGAATATATTATAAAAATGGGGGTTCCTATTTAAGAAAACGCAGTTGATATCCGTTTGATTTACGACAGCGCCATCTAGCGGGCCAACCATAGCGCCATCTGGTTTCCCCCTTCAAGATAGACAAGTTTCGTTTTTTGTAGTTTTTTCGTTTGACGATTATTTCGTGACACATTTTGCCCAGTCACGATCATTGGACCACCCTGTACAAAGCTCCAAATAGTTCTTTCCTTTTTGAAATAAACTTCAGATATATCATACAGGAGGAATAATGCGATAACACACTATCATATGAGAAACGAAATATTTTCCCTCGAAAATGTACAAGCGTCAGTGAAAAAAAAAATTTCGAAATTTGTGGTAAGTTCGTATGGGACCAAACTGCTGAGGTCTTCGGTCCCTACTTAATCTAACTTCAACTAACTTATGCTAATGACAACACACATCGATGCCCGAGGTAGGACTCGAACCTCTGGCGGGGTGAGATGCGCGAACCATGGCAAAGCCCCTCTGACGCCGAGGCTACTCCGCGCGACACTGAAAAAAAACTAGATAATTGAAATACTTGGAAAAAACGATATGGCAGAAGGCTCTGAAGAAAGCAGTTAAATAAATAGTGCCAGGAAAATGGAAATGGCGTTCCCACTTAACAAACAACAATAAAAAAATCTTTACCTTTCAATATAAAAATAAGACATCACAACGCGGTGATTAAAAATGGGTGTGCATACGTCTCAGAATGCCTCGCCTTTAACATAGCTAGTCAGTTAAACATTTTGGAGAATACAGAAGAAATGATAATTCGAAAAGTTGGGGACCCAAATTACGAACATCGGATTTGAAAATTGAGAAGCAGGAAGGAGTTCAATGAAAAAAATGAGAATATAGTACATACAATGTGAAAGGGGAGGATTGTATATTCCGCCCATTTAAAATGAATGGGTAGTAAGAAACTGACAAAATAAATATTCAGCATCCTTGACAGAAATATAAAAACTTAAATTTTATGGTTGGTAGAAGCTAAGAAAGGTCTACAGAAGACACAAAGACACGGAAAACAGACATGTATAATAGATATGAATTCAAGGAAAAGGTACAAAACATCAAGCGCTTCTAGAGAAAAAATAAATAAGAGAAGAGAAGAAGGACATGAATGTTAGACTGAACAGGACAGTAGAGAGCTGGAGTGAAGAAGTGCTGGAGTGGGAAAAAAGTGATGTCATTAATCATCTATTTCATTAGTTCCTGAGTTCGTCAGCTCCGAAAATTCATATTTAAAAAGAAGTAAGCTGTTAGGAATAGGGAATATAGTCTCTGTTTTTGAATGTCAAGCAAACCGGTCAACTTTCGCTCGTGAAGGCTAGGCTGCAGTAACATCGGCGCATTGTCGCAAGCGCTACTCAGAAACGTAGCATTTCGTTCTTGGTGAGAGGACCACTTATGTAAATCAAGATGCGTTCCGCTTCGCGGTAGCATCTCCAAATGGGTAATGCTAAGAGAAACCGCAGCAGAGAAAGTGACACGCAGCCCACATTCTGAGTAACGAAGACATTTGCTACCATGAGCAGTTGACTGGTTTAATAAAATTATACCTCCGTAACGACATTTTCCAAGTGGGGAACATTTTCTCTACACGAAGCTGAGATCGAAATTATTAACTATTGCTTACGGATAATGCAGTCCTACGACCTGTGTATGCAAACGACTGCAACTGCTCCAGAGAGATTTGAGTATCATTTAGTAGCACGGACGTCCTACAGAACGCTCAGTTTTACTGCATCAAGACCACTATTGAAGTCAATGAAAGGCTCCTCCTGTCATACAAAATTTTAGATAGCTCGCACAAATGTGAATTACAGTTATGCCAAATATTTTCGCCTTGATACGGTGAGGTCAGTTAGAATCCTGTTCTTACATAAAAAGGTTCTAATTTTTTTTCAAAAAAGAAGTGTTGCACACTTTCAGTTGCTCCGACATAGCCGATTCAAAACACTATGAACTACAGGATGCCACACATTAAACCGTTACACCTCACGCTCGAGAGTCAGGTAACAATGAACTAACTAAAAATAGAATAGATACTTGTAATGTTAAGAAAGATGTAATTACTAGTTTATAAAAGATACTGGGTGGTGCCCGTCGACATACAGGCGTCGCTGATTTCGTGTGATGATGTTACCAGCAACACGCTGTAATTCTGAAGACGTATTGTCAATGTCTCTTGAAATGTTCCGTTTGAGATCGTATATTGTGAGAGTATTGTCAGCATATTATTTGACTTTTAGTGCGCCCAATAAATAAAAGTCGCTTGATGTTAAGTCCGGGGACCTTGGGTGACAGAAGTCCTTTACTGACAAGTCTGTCTTAAGGGCCATGATTTGGTTACATGTTTAAGCGTTTGCTCTACTATTGCAAATAGCTTCTCTGCATCTGTTAACTCTGTGCATAGAAACAGCAAAGATCTCTAGATATCTGGCACTGCTTAAGGTGTAATTGAAAAAAAAGGGACCAATAATGCCCACGCCGAACAACGCTCACCAAACACCTATCGTCTCTGAGTGGAGATGTTTTTCATGCAGAATATTGGTTGTCTGCGACCATTATCTAACATTCCGGGAGTTTACATAAGCTGACAAATAAAGGGCTTATTTCAATAGTGGTACAAGTCCATTACCTCCACTTTTCTGCCTTTAATGCTTCTGAAGTTAATGATCCAAACAAACAGAAAGAAAGGTTTATCTGTAGCAAGACGCCAAATGCTTGAATATTTGTGGTATCTCAACTGCAAATTTTTCAGCGCTCATTTAACTTTAGGACTCTGTATCTCAGAATGTACCACTACTGAAATAAGCCCTTCAAATGTAACCAGGCTTCATATGATATAAAGCAAGGGTCCCAGTAAGCGTTAGCAATGGATGTTAACCGCACGTTACAATAATAACTCTTTTTTTCCTGCTCCTCAAGTTTCAACTCTTGCACCATACTGACACTGCACGTTTACACACTGTATGAGATCACCAACCTGCTGCCATAACCTCCTTACCGCCCCAGTGGGGACTTCTCTTAACTTCTTCACTGTCGGTCTCCTGTTCCCCTGCGTATTCTGATCGTAGTCCTCCATTTCTTGTACGGATCTTGAAGAGTTTTGATCGTGGTGAGTTTCCTGGCAGGAAACTTCGTTTGAAACATTTCTTCATATTCTCTGATGGAGCCCGTCGTAACGTTACACTCAAAATATCAATTTGATTTTCCAACGTAAACTGCCTCATTTCTGTGTCAACTCAACAATAGGAGCTTCTCACAACAACCAACGCACTAACACGCAGCTGCACCCAACTTTCGGAAAAATGCAGTGTAGCCACCTTTCGAGGCTGCAGATAATGAAACGATAAGGAAGACGCAATCCGTATTAATATTACAAACATGAATATTAATAAGGCTTTAATATGTTATGTTCTAATCAAGATACTAAAGTGTCTAATTTATCCAACAAGCCGAAAGTGTTGTTAATCTGTAATGTATTTTTATTTTTGTATCACAAATAAAACTTTAATTAATTCGGTAAATACTGAAAGTAATTAAAAAGGTTCTGTGGAATCTGTTTCCTTATTCAAGTGTACGTACTATTAAAATTTTAGATTTGAAGCTTTTGTTCTGTGACAAAACTCTAATTTTTGAACAAACCTACTTATCTTGGAAATTAAAAATTGTAAAATGTTCAAACGTAGGGTCCTTTACTATTGCATAAATTTGATCACGTTGTGCTACGGTTGGATATTTGTTAAGGAACAATCTGTTTAATGACGAGGTATTGCATTGCAATGCCTGCTACACTCAAATGCTAACTCCAGCAAACGGAAAAACTTGCAAGAGAGATGGTGTGTTTGTTTCCGTCCCGCTCGCTAAACAGAGATATGTGACACATAATGGGAAACATCAAGTCGCATGTTTTTCTTCGCAGTCCGCACATCCCGTACTTGAAAGGCGTAGGATTTTGAGCGTGATAAATCTCACTTGGTCTGGGATACGCTGTTTAACAAAAAATGCGATTTCAACTTTTCTACTTGTCGATAATATTTTTAAAGAGTTTCAGAACAGTGAAGTGCCGAATTTCTTCTCAAATTCCACCTCGATTTGGGTTCCCAATACGAAAATTACTTGAATAGGTACCAACTAGTTATTATCCCGCTCAGAATGTGAGTGGGTCGAATGTGATGTCAGACACTAACGATACACTTTTTCTTATTTGATTTAATCACGGAGACAAAAAGAGGGTGGTCTTAGCAACCATCTACTGCCCAAACGGAAAGCGAGATTACTGTATTGTATCTCTCCCTGTCATTCTATTAATGTCACCGAGCGCTTGAGGAATAGTAGGAAACCCTTGACTAGATCTCTGTTAGACAGTTTCCTCATGGATTAATCACCCAAATATCTTGCGTCTTCTGACCACTTGCGCTTGTTATTGGGAGATTAAATATGGTGCGATTTCACTCCCCACCCGACGCAGTTTGCACCAGTCATGTGCGGGTAGGTCTATGTCGAAGTTGCCATGACCAGCCATTAGAACTACCATCATTAGATCTACCACGAGTTTCATTTGCCTCCTGTTCAAACTCAGGCTGGCAGAAATTCTGTTAAGTCACGTTTTCCGCACTATTAGCATGATATGTTTTTACTTTTTATTTTGCCACCCTATCAGTTTGTTCATTAGCACTGATTCCTCCCTGAATAGGGACCCACAGCAGGCTTATCCTGCAAGTTTCTCATGGCCTCACAAGAGATTCGTGGCATTTTGGGAGAACTTTGATCTTTTTGCGGGACTAAACGACACCCTCACTCACATGTAATACGTAATATCTAGTACGACTGGGATTTCGGACAAATTACACAAATAGATCCTGAGGTGGACGCAGTGGCAGCACGTTAGTATACGTTTTGGGAGTTCACAAATTACTACATTAAAATAAAGTTCAAAGTGTGAAATATCATCTGCTGTATAACTGCTATAATTTGAAAAATTTTATAGAAGTGCAGCCGCTGCCAACAATGACAATAATAATGATAACTTGGCTGACGAAAGAAAGGGCTTTGTGGAATTTTGTTGTTTTGTACATAATATGGTGCACCTTAGGGCAAGAATGACGTAATGTGAAGCTTACGCTACCCTTAGTTTCGTCAACCAAACATTAGCACTGTGTTACTAAAGTATTATCTCTCACAAAGTCTCATTTTCTGAAGCAGGAAAATAGCATAATTTCCTCTTACGAAATATTCTGTCCTTCCATGTAGCCAATAGAAAAGTTAATGTTACTACACGTTACACTGCACTGCAGTTACACGTTAAATGAAGAAAACTGTACTGCAGCATGACAAGCGCTGCATACTGATAAAGAAAAGCCATGAATTTATTTTTAAATCGCGCAATGTCTCGATCACGCTATGACTGAAGTATTTAATATCATTCCCAGTCCTTTTTTCAACTGCAAGCATTGCCAATGCTGAGAGCCTCTTCTCCGTCATTGTATTTCGAAGAAGAGATTTTATCCTTTTCATTGTTGACAAACAACGTATGACAAAATCCGCAACTTAATAAACTATACCACATCCAGAAAGCAACAAATTAGGTTTTGATTTTTCTAACATATCGGGTGATCAAAAAGTCGGTATAAATTTGAAAACTTAATAAAACACGGAATAATGTAGGTAGAGAGGTAAAAATTGACACACATGCTTGGAATGACATTGGGTTTTATCAGAACAAAAAAAAAAAAAAAGTTCACAAAATATCCGACATATGACTGCTACCGTGACGGGTCAGAGGTACGCCGATATGTTACAGAATCGCATCATCCCCAGCCTGGCTGATAAACACCTGCTGGAACGTACGATGTTTATGCACGATGGCGCTCCACCCCATATTGCTAGACGCGTGAAATATCTCTCGCGCGCGTCGTTTGATGATCGTGTCCTCAGCCACCACTTTCGTCATGCTTGGCCTCCCCGGTCCCCAGACCTCAGTCCGTGCGATTATTGGCTTTGGGGTTACCTGAGGCCGCAAGTGTATCGTGATCGACCGACATCTCTAGGGATGCTGAAAGACAACATCCGACGCCAATGTCTCACCGTAACTCCGGACATGCTTTACAGTGCTGTTCACGTTATTCCACGACTACAGATATTGTTGAGGAATGATGGTGGACATATTGAGCATTTCCTGTAAAGAACATCATCTCTGCTTTGTAGTACTTTGTTATGCTAATTATTGCTATTCTGATAAGATGAAGCGCCATCCGTCGGACATTTTTTGAACTTTTGTATTTTTTTCGTTCTAATAAAACTCCATGTCATTCCAAGCATGTGTGTCAATTTTTACCTCTCTATCTACATTATTCCGTGATTTATTCAGTTTTCAAATTTATACTGACTTTTTGATCACCCAGTATATTGGCGTACAATATAATTTCATGATATAGTGAGAGAATTGGCAAGTATGAGCAATGAGCTATCATCTAGGAGCACTTATGCCAAGTCTGCCCCATTACCTGCGTGCTCAGTGCGTTGGATTGCCACGCACGGGGTTCGGTTTCGATTCCCGGCTGGGGACGGAGATTTTCACTCCTCAGGGACTGGGTGTTGAGCTATCTTCATCATCATTTCATCCCCACTGTCGACGCGCGGGTCGCTCAATGTGGCGTCGCACTCAAGAAGACCTGCACTTAGCGGCCGAACTTACCGCCTAGGAACTCCCGGCCACTGACGCCATAGGCTCGTTTCCAATCTCCATTTATGCCAAGCAGACGGGGTTATACATCTGCTGCTCGTGTCATTGACATACGCTTTGAGTGGAAAAGATTAGTTGTGCACCCCAGGAACTGCGCACATTGCTTATCAAATCGGTATGCTTTTGACCCATAAGGCATTTACGTTATGCCAGTTCCACGAGCGCAAAAGATCCTTAAGATGTGCACAACTGAAGGTGTGCTCATGAGCCTGATGCCAAAGTTCTCGGAGTCTAAAGGAGTATCAATGCAGCACTTCGCAGTAAGTTAAAGTATCAGATATTTTAAATTATCGCATTTATGTCACGTTTAACAGCATTGAAGAAAGATAACGGATAAATCGAAAAATGTCGGAAGTTACGGTTTTCATAACCTCTAGCGCTCTTATACAGCATCCGCCACAGCGTGAACGTTGGGCACGAGACAGAGTACTACAGGTGTTTATCAATAATGCAGAATAAAAATGGAGCAGTTGTCGTCCATTAAGACTGTATTATACGCCGAGTTGACAAAAGTCGTGGGACAACACCTAATATCGTGACTTCATTTTGCCCTACGTAGTGCAGCAGTTCGACGTGGCATGGTCTGAACAAGACGGTAGAAGTCCCCTGCAGAAATGTTGAGTCATGCTGTCGCCATAGGCATCCGTAACGGCACGGCGAAAGTGTTGCCGGTGCAGGAACTGAAATCCCGATAAGTCAAATGTTTGATGGAATTCTCGTCGGGTGATATTGATGGCCGAATCATTCACTCGAACTGTCCACAATTTTCTTCACACCATTCACGAACCATTGTGGTCCGTGACATGGTGCATTATCATTCATAAAATTCCACCGTTGTTTGGGAACATGAAGTCCATGAATGGCGGCCAACGGGCTCCAAGTAGTCAAACACAATGATCGGTTCAGTTGGTCCAAAGGACTCAGTCCATTTGACGTAAACACAGCACACATCATTATGGAGCTACCATCAGCTTGTAGATAACTGGGGCCCATGGTGTCGTAGGATCTATGCCTCACTGTAAACATGGCATCAGCTAATACTAACTGAAATTGGGACTCATCTTACCAGGCCACGGTTTTCCCGTAGTCTAGGGTCAAACTGATGTTGTCACGAGACCAGGAGAGATGCTGCAGGCAATATCGTAAACTTACCAAAGGCATTGGCGTTGGTCGTCTGCTGCCATAGCCCACTAACGTCACATTCCGTCGAACTGTCCTAAATGATAGGTTCAGCATACGCCATACATTGACTTTTTGCGGTTATTTCACTGACTATTCAGACACCGCTGCTCTCGGTCGTCGAATGAAGGCGTGGGCCACTGAGTTACAGATAATGGCTGAAATTTTGTAATCTCGGCACACCCTTGACGCAGTGGAGCTCGGAATGTTGAATCCCTTAGCGATTTCCGAAATTGAGTGTTCCACGCTTCTTATACCGATTACCATTTTGTGGTCAAAGTCTGTTAATTCCTGTCCTATTGCCATAATTACGTCGGGAAGTTTTTCATATGAATCAGATGAGTACAGACGATAGCTCCACAAATGAACTGCCCTTTTATACCTCCGGTACGAGGTAATACGGCCATTTGTATATGCGAATATCACCATCTCATAACTTTTGTCGGCTCAGTGTATATGTCCATGCAACGCCTCTCTGGCAATGACCTAAGCAGAAGAGAGTCCATAAGTATCTTCACGTATGCCATATTGCGCTAAAGCAGCTCAATGATCATTAGACCGTGTAGAGATAGTCGTTTAGGAGATGTTGATTGAGGAAATTTATTTACTATTCCAAGTAAGACGAAGTCCATATGATTTAGCTGGTCGGCCGAGTCGCAGTATGGGGCCTGTGTGTCCGTCAAACCAGGAACGTATGCCTCAAACGTTGTGAACAAAGCAATTGTCATGTTAGAAGGTTGGAGCATCCATAGCATACTCTGAGAAGCGCCCAGCCGCTCCTGATCTGACACTTCTCATTTTCAATAACCAACTACAGTTAATCATCGATTAAAAACATTTTTGAGCGACAAACGTATTTTTAATTCCAGTTACGACTGCTTTAACGGTCAATCCTTCTAAAACCTTCTTGTGTGTAATCTAATTGGGCTTCTGTGCTTGTAATGACAGATGTGAGGTGAGCCATTGAAAGCCAGGAGTTTGACAGACCAAAGAACCCCAGCTAAGATATCCCGTTGTATTACTCTCTAGGGATCAGTGGCAACTTGCGGAGAACTCGCCATCCAGGGGGAATACGATGTTGACCCCCACCGGACGTGGCTCGTACGCTGCTGGCCTGTATCGTTTTGGCTCGGCGGCGCTCTGGCGCGCGTAGTGGACTTTAGAAAACAGTGCACAAAGTGAGAGTCCAGTAGAACGCTAAAACCTGTGACCCATGAAGACATACCCAGCAAATAAATGGCCGTCTTACAACTAGGCCCTTCCATCAAAGCACTTTCTCCTGTGGGCCTTATACGTTGTCCAGTGAGTTCTCGGAAAGCAAGTGGAATGGGGACCCATTTCAACAGATTGCTAACAGCCTGCCTCTCTCGAGAGCAGCCACTATGTTCAGACTGAAAGCGCATTGTGACAGACAGATACCAATACCAAGTGCGGTGTGTATTTCTTATGATATATTGTGCCAAACACTGACACATTCGGCTGAATGACGCCAGGTAAGTAGAGATATATGTTAAAATTTTGTATACAGACTTTACATGAGTTGATGTCGTCAAAACTTTTGTTTTGTATTTTTTTATGATGCACAATGAAGATTGGCAAGATAGTTCCAATGTTGTCCTGTCGGCGCGGCAACAGGTGTACCGGGCGCAATTGGGGTCCAATCAAAGGCCAGCGGGCGGCAGACACCCTGGAAGACCTGGTTGAGACTGTATTTAATTATTAAATATGCCTTGTTAATAAATGAACGTAAAATTGTGTTCACTACTGTATCTGATGTCAAACTGACAACGTTAAAAGTCGTGATACATCAGATCTGTACGTGTTGGTCATCGATTTTACGTAATAACTTCTGAGAAGAGAAATTAAGGTAGCTCAGTTGCGACAGCTGGTTGTTGCTGAGACTTTCTTGTTTCATGAAGAATAGTCAGGCAATTTTAAGTGACTATTTTTATAGCTTAATTAGAGGCTTAAATTGACAGTTGAGTGACAAGATGTGTTCTTACGCGCAGAGTAGGATTGGAAGGGTAGAAATTCTTCTCACAGTTAACATTACGAAGATTCGGCCTTGATTTGCACTTCACTACTCAGAGTGTTCTCAGTTCTAATGAAGTTTTAAAGTTTTAAGAATTGTTAATGCTTGTTTAACCAGCTTAATAGTTATTTCACTCTTAGAGGAAAATCAATGAATGATATTACTACGATTGTGAATTCAGTGCATGTGAATTACGCCGAGTGAACCGAACAGAATTATTAATGTCACTTTGGCATTGTTGAAGAACTTATGCGAACTAATTCAGACGTTCGGTAGATTACTACTGCCTTGAAAGCTATCTGGAATTAATATCGGAGTGATATTTCCTCATTGAATAAGCATTATTCCAATATCAACAAGGTTATTATCTAGTATAAATGAAACGCACACAACACTGGAGTAATATTGTACAATATTTATTATTGGTCACACGAACCTGTTTTCAACTATTACGCCATCATCAGAAACAAAGATAGGTATGTAATGCAGTGAAATTTTTTTGGATAAAGTATTTTAAACTAATGCATGTACAGAACATTTCTGTTTCGAGAGGTGAAGTTGGAATAAGATACGTTACAAGAGGGATTATCTCACTGTAAATGCGATGTAAGATTGTTTAACGAAGATAACATATGTGGCACATTAACTAATAAACTAGAGACCAATTACAACAGTTGTACATAGAACAATATAGGTGAGCAATGAACTTAGGTGACATATTTCGAAGATTTGTGTGAACAAAAAAGTCTTGTCTTTTATAAGTCCAAAATTACAAACAGATAAGATGTAATAGTAATATCAAGCAGCTGTGATTATACAAAGCAAGATTTTTTAACATAAGAAGACAAAATATAGTAACTGAAATAAAGGAAATGAGACATGTTAGCAAGAGGGTAATTCACAACATGTTCTGGATGGGATGATGAGTGTTATCTGCAGTTAGAAGTGGTGACAAAATCAACTGTGTCTGGTCATTCGGTACTGTGTTTGGGTTGATGGACATGTGTTTACTAATTTCAGTTATTTCAAGACAGTTCATCTCCATTCCTTTATGAATGCGATGTAAAACCTTCACCTTATAACTATGGGCTTCTTTAGGCAGGTAGTCAGTGAAAGCTGAGTCTCCAACTTCTGTGGAGTTTCTTTATAAGCAGGTACATATTGTCTCGCAAGGCTGATCTATACGGAATCTGCCACGACTACAAATTACTTTGTATGCTCCATTCTTTTCCAAAGCTCGGGTACTGTCTTTGCCATTGGGCAAAAAGTATCGAATAGTATTGTGCAAATAAAAGGATGGTTTCACGTTCCTGTATTTAAGCTTTCCGGCTACATCCAGTGAGACTTTTCCGAAGCATGGAACTGTGCACCTTTTATGCATTCTCGAAGTGGTGGGTCAAGGACAGGTTAAAGAAGAAAGTACTCCTATTGTCTCTTCTTTTAGTGCATTCTGGATCCCATTAGGGTGGGAGGATTGCCATTGTTTGATGATGTTTGTTTCATTGTATTTAATTGTATTTGGAAGTTGTCAGCCAACTCGAGGATTTGCACAACACTGTGGGACACATGTTTCCCCAATGTCAATCTGGCTGGGCAAAATGTACCAGCTTGAATGAGATTGGAAACTTAGTAAAGGGGACTCTACTACTTTTGCAGACCCCCTGCTTAAAGAAGGCCATGGTAACAAAGTGCAACATGAAGCATTTCATCACATCCATAAAGGAAGGGAGATGAACTATCTTGAAATAACTGAAATTAATAAACACATGTCCATCAACCGAAACATAGTACCGAATTACCAGACACAGTTGATTTAGTCGCCACTTCTAAATCGAAATAATGGATATTAATAAACACATGTCCATCAGCCCAAGCTTAGTCCTGAATTACCAGACACAGTTCCTTCTAACCTGAGATACTGCCCATAATCCCAATCAGGCCATGTCGCAAATTACCCCTCTTACTCACATGTCCCATTTCCTTTATTTCAGTTACTGTAATTTCTCTCCCTGTGTTAATTTTCTTCTTTACTTTGTATAATCACAGTTGTATCACTTTCCTGCTTCGTATATCAATAATCTTCATATATAAATAATCTTACATCGCCTTTACAATGAAATAATCCCTTATGTTTCATTCCTAACTTTCAACTTCATATCTAGAAATTGAGAAGTCTTGTACAAACACTAGTTTAAAATCTTTGATCCGACAAAATCTGACGGCGTCACGTACTTATCGTTGTACCTGATGATGGCGTAACAGTCGAAAACGGGTTCCTGTAACAAATAATAAATATTTGTCAGTCTCAACGAAATTCACCAACAGCTGGGTAACTTAGGACGTTATTTTATTTTATTCTGAAGGCTAGCAGTTTCAGTGTTTCACTTTGTCATTTTCAGGCCCCAAATTCATCTCTCCAAATAAACGAAAATGTCATCTAGAGCCATAAATCTTTGGATTACATTAGTGCTTAATTCGAAGAAAATAACATCATAAGTTACATGCCTGTTAATGTATTTCATTGACATTGACAATTACTTAATCAGCTGGTGTGTCCTGTCCATGATGAATCAACAGAGATAGAAATAATGAATACTGTGCAATATTACACCAGTATTGTGTGTGTTTCATTCGTAACATAAAGTATTCTACAAAGAACCGACGGAACAGTCGATCACTGCAAGATTTTTATCTTTTATTCATATACATGGCTGACGTGATCACTGATGTTTAAACTGCATTAACGAGGTGCAGTAATTGGATACTTTGAAGTGAGTTATTTTAAAGTTTACGTATTGAAGAAAAAGCGTATCGTTAAACTTTCAATACAAAAGTGCATGAAAGAGGATATTAACACAAGACATTATCGTGTTGTTGAATCATCGATATAGGGAGCCTTCCTTAGTTTCACAATATCGCATACTTTTATCATGAACGCAATTTAATATTGTACCATACGTCTACTCCTTGTGAGCGAAGAGGTTCTGCTACAGAGGAGTCGTATTTAAGTACAAGAAGACTCGACTTTTATGAATGTTATTTCGGGTTGGTGTGAGTCCTGTTTACACTACAATTTGACCTGCTGTGTGGCGACACTGAGTCACTCGAGCAACTATACGAGAAGTAAAATTCCTTATCCATTAGTTAAATACACTCCTGGAAATTGAAATAAGAACACCGTGAATTCATTGTCCCAGGAAGGGGAAACTTTATTGACACATTCCTGGGGTCAGATACATCACATGATCACACTGACAGAACCACAGGCACATAGACACAGGCAACAGAGCATGCACAATGTCGGCACTAGTACAGTGTATATCCACCTTTCGCAGCAATGCAGGCTGCTATTCTCCCATGGAGACGATCGTAGAGATGCTGGATGTAGTCCTGTGGAACGGCTTGCCATGCCGTTTCCACCTGGCGCCTCAGTTGGACCAGCGTTCGTGCTGGACGTGCAGACCGCGTGAGACGACGCTTCATCCAGTCCCAAACATGCTCAATGGGGGACAGATCCGGAGATCTTGCTGGCCAGGGTAGTTGACTTACACCTTCTAGAGCACGTTGGGTGGCACGGGATACATGCGGACGTGCATTGTCCTGTTGGAACAGCAAGTTCCCTTGCCGGTCTAGGAATGGTAGAACGATGGGTTCGATGACGGTTTGGATGTACCGTGCACTATTCAGTGTCCCCTCGACGATCACCAGTGGTGTACGGCCAGTGTAGGAGATCGCTCCCCACACCATGATGCCGGGTGTTGGCCCTGTGTGCCTCGGTCGTATGCAGTCCTGATTGTGGCGCTCACCTGCACGGCTCCAAACACGCATACGACCATCGTTGGCACCAAGGCAGAAGCGACTCTCATCGCTGAAGACACGTCTCCATTCGTCCCTCCATTCACGCCTGTCGCGACACCACTGGAGGCGGGCTGCACGATGTTGGGGCGTGAGCGGAAGACGGCCTAACGGTGTGCGGGACCGTAGCCCAGCTTCATGGAGACGGTTGCGAATGGTCCTCGCCGATACCCCAGGAGCAACAGTGTCCCTAATTTGCTGGGAAGTGGCGGTGCGGTCCCCTACGGCACTGCGTAGGATCCTACAGTCTTGGCGCGCATCCGTGCGTCGCTGCGGTCCGGTCCCAGGTCGACGGGCACGTGCACCTTCCGCCGACCACTGGCGACAACATCGATGTACTGTGGAGACCTCACGCCCCACGTGTTGAGCAATTCGGCGGTACGTCCACCCGGCCTCCCGCATGCCCACTATACGCCCTCGCTGAAAGTCCGTCAACTGCACATACGGTTCACGTCCACGCTGTCGCGGCATGCTACCAGTGTTAAAGACTGCGATGGAGCTCCGTATGCCACGGCAAACTGGCTGACACTGACGGCGGCGGTGCACAAATGCTGCGCAGCTAGCGCCATTCGACTGCCAACACCGCGGTTCCTGGTGTGTCCGCTGTGCCGTGCGTGTGATCATTGCTTGTACAGCCCTCTCGCAGTGTCCGAAGCAAGTATGGTGGGTCTGACACACCGGTGTCAAAGTGTTCTTTTTTCCATTTCCAGGAGCGTAGTTGTACGCAGCCTGTAGTTGAAGCCAGAAGAGGAGGCCATCGCAGATAGGAGACATTGTTTTCTCTCCCTAGGGTCAAGAAAGAAACACATTGGCAGTTATAACAACAACCGGACAGTGTGTGTGTGGGGGGGGGGGGTGGGGGGGGTCGGGGGGCAGGAGCCGTTTTCTGAACGTTTGTACGCTAAAAGACTATGCGTTGGTGTAATATAGAGGCGAGACGATGACGTACACTCGCCAGTCCGAAGTTTTCAGAAGACTGCAGATGCAAAGTCGACCGACGGGAGAATGATTTTTACACAGTTATTGGTTGAAGAATAGCACCTAAGAAATGCACCGTGTTTAGATCCAGGAGGACTTTCTCTCAATAGTGGGCAATTTTTAACGTGAACTATGAGCAGAGCAGGCACAGGAGACGATTATGACTTCAGTATGTGGTGGAGACCTACTCATTTCTCTTAGCAAGGTAGAGACGAAAAAGATGCACTTCTGGGCAGATACGTGATAATACTTGCGCTACAGACTTGTAGAGAGAAGACTGGGGCTTTAGTCTTCTCGATACTTGTGAGGCAGACTGAACTGTCAGACAAGTTCCTTTGAATTGGAATCCATCTGCATCATCCACTCTCTAGCCGCCCCAGACAATTTTTTTTTGTTTCTTTGTGTGTCCATTCTTATGGTTGATGGTCTGTTTACTTATGTAATAAAATAAAACACCGACAGCCGTTGTTTTGACGTTATCTTATTGTATTGCAACCAGTTTCGGTGACTAAATACATTTTCAGTCCTTAACTAACACTGAGGATGTGAACTCCAGTCGTACACTTGATCCAATCAGCGGCTTACATCTAAGAACTGGCTTCCGTAGAATACACTAAAAGCGGTGTTGTGTCTGTAACCATCAAATACCTACAGAAGGGCCATGCCCCTCAGCATCAGCTAAGGCCTGAAGAAGGTGTGCTGAGTCACCGAAAGTGGTTACGGTATAATAAAGTAGCGTCAAGACGACGGCTATAGGTCTTTCATCTTATTACACACAGCATTTATGGTAAGAGTATCTATTACCATTGGCTAGTAGGAACGGAGCAAAGTTAGGGATTTTCCTACACTACAGTAAATTCACACAGGTTCATACATGACCTGTCGGAGAGGCATAGTTGCATGTTTAATTTCCTTTCTCTTTCTAATGTGATCATACAATCTCTGTTATCCATCCGAGGCCGCATTAAAAATAAAAACAAAAAAAAATTAAAGAAAAAAAAAACCTGGTTCACATGGGCCAGGTTTTTGATTTCATATTTAGGTTTTGATTTCAGTGAGTCCCGTTTTCATCCATTTTATTAATGCTGAATTACGATAGTGTCAATGCTTGGGCCACCTGTTTTCTAATAGCGTTAGGTAAAATCTGCTGCATGATATTTTAGATCAGTATTTGAGTTCTTCGGGAAACAGCTACCTCTCAGCAGTCCAGCTGATGCAGATACCATTCCAGAAGGAAGAGTCAGCTCAACTGGCACTGCACAGCTACTCATGAAGATGTAGAAGAAAGTGCAACACTTGGTCACTGTGGATGCTGGAACCACTTCGTTCACGTTCGTGATAACCCGAATGAGTAGGCCCAAGTCACCGACGAAAAACACCTCCAAAGCAACAATCTTTATAGACTGCAGCTTAAACGCTTCACTGATCCGTCTGTGAACCTGACGTGTTGCATGATTTGAAAAGAAAAAAAAGTGCTGTCGGAATGTAGGACCTCACTATACGCCTCCAGTCAGGTACTGTCAAGTTTCCGTGTTCCTTGGCTCACTCAAGACGTTCAGCTCTATGAGCTACTGCCTTTTGTGAGATGGACGATTCCAAACATACGTAGAATGACTCCACTCTGAGAATCCTCTTGTTCTGCCAATACAAAATATTGCCGTTCTGTCGTGCGGGGTACTTCATTCTTTTTCCGTACACTATCGGTAAGTGCCTCTGGCTGGCGGTATCGCTGGTAGCGGCTGTGCAACGAGCGGTTTTTTCGCCACCAGAGGGCAGCCAGCGTCTCATGATGGGCGACGTAAACGCCGACGCGGTGCGCAGCTGCGTGACTCAGTTGCGAGTGTAGATATTGAGTTACTATGCAGAGAAAGCATGTGGCAAGATCAGTGACTTCGAGGTCGATGGTACGCTTGGGCGCCATCCACGTTTAAAACGGTAGTCAGTGATGCTTCGAAGTGACGGTTGTTTATGTTTGGCCAATGAAGATTTCCCTATGGAAAACATATTCCAACGGGTCGGCTGGATATTTACTTGTACTAGGCATGTGAGTATCCAGAAGAAACATGTGTCAACTGTGCTGGCAGCCATGCTACCTGTCGATTACCTCCGATCGTTGGGCACAAGGGATGCCTATGGAATATGTCGACATAATTCCTGAACGACAGTTACACAGGATGTCTTAAGCCTTTCGGGTCAAACTGAAACAGGTGATGGATCCACAACAAATAGGGAAGCAATAATCGGAAATGGGTACATCTATGCTACGGACATACACAGCCTATACTGCGTAACAATAACATAGCTCATAGTAGTTGTTGAAAGCGATAACTGTCTGTCTCAATGCATGCATTGTAACTATGCATGCAGTTCTTCTGCACTCTTGCAAAGTTCCCACTAGAAGAGGCAGCGAGTAATAAGCAGCGTAGATTCCTGACGACCAAACAAACATACGGTACATGACTTAGCTCACAGCAGTTGTGTCATGTGAGAATTGCTTACATCACGCTGCAGCATTAATCTGTGCTGCATGTACATCACTATCCCTGCTGTCAGTTGTCCATTGTAGCTCGTGATGCGTCCGTGGTGAGCTGTGTTACTGTGTACAGTGCATGACGCATAATCAAAGATGGATCGTTACTCGTAGCGAGAGATGGTAGACAAGTATTTAATGTGTGGATGGCAGGATTTAGTGCACAAAAAGCAACATGAATACACAGAGAACGTTTTCCTAATATACATCATCCTAACTGGAGAAGTTTGCCTCCATGTACATCAAACTACGAGAGAGCCGACCAAGGTTCTCACCGAAGATATGTCCTAACACCACACTATGAGGAGATGGTTGGATCTTGTGACTGGCCGCCTGCCATTAACCACTCATTACCTTGCATGTGAAACACACATTTCGAAGAATACAGTGTGGACAGTGCTGGTGGAATTGGTATTACACCCCTATCTTAAATAACCTGCGGGATCAGCGGATTCTGAGTTCCATGATCACAGCTGCCAAAGGATTATCCATTGCACTGCTGGTGTGCCGAAATTCCTACCATTTGTGTTGTTCATGGATGAGGCCTCATTCACTCAAGATTATATTTTCAACAGCCTCAACAACCATATCTGGAGTGAGGACAATGCCCACCCCCACCCACGTCGGTGGCCACCAGCAACTGAAGTCTCTGTCAACATAAGGGCTGGCACCTAATAGGACCTCATTTGCTGCCTCCAATTTTGACTGTTCCACGTTACTTGCTGTTCCTAGGAACTATGCTGCCACAGTTCTTGGAGAATGTACCCCTTCCATGTAAGGATATGCATCAGTCCGCTTTGATGTTAATGTCTACGAGTACCTGAACCGTATGTATCCTCATTGTTGAACTGGAAGGCCATGGCCAGATGAATAACCAGATCTCAGAACTCTGAACTTTTTCGGCTAGAGTTACGTCAAAACAATACTGTATGAATCTCCTCTAGAAACGGATGAAGATCTACTTGCTAGCGTCCAAGTCGGCTATGTCCTGGTACATCAGACACCAGAGATTTTCGAAAGAGTGTGACACAACTTCACATGCCGTTGTCATGCACTTTTTGAGAGTGGCAGTCGTCACTTCGCGAATTTATTATGAGCTACGATGTTATGCGGTGTACACTGTGTATGTGCATGACCCAATAAGTGTGTTCCAATCCGTGTTACATATTGTGTACACGCTGTAACCTGTTTCAATTTGACCCAAAGGGTGTGGGACACTGGGCTGTCCACATTCGGTTCAATTTATTTCATCCTAATGAGGATGTAATTATTGATTTATTAACCTCGTCTAGCAATCGGACTACGGGACACAGTCGCATACAGTAGATGCTCAACTACGTGATGGTTGATCACTCTCTTTTGTGTGTGAGACTCTGTAATTTAACACAGGACTTAGTTTAAATGATAGCAAACATATGTTGACAGCAAATGAGCACAGCGGAACACAATAATTTTGATGTTAACTGCCTTTTAGGCAACAATAGCACAGGATGTTAGTTCAGCATGGGACACTTAAATTCGAAGGAATGTCTAATATTGGTGTGCCTATATTAACGCTTCTGTAATTACTTTCAATAGCACAGCATTTTTCGTCAAAATTAACACATAAAGTTTTAACGTGTAACCTGGTAAACACTGAAGATACTTGTCTATTGTGGTGCTAACACATTTAATGTTAATATTGTAAACACATTTCAGACAAGATATGAAAAGTTTAAATCATTTGGAAATAGGTATTCAGAAATTACCTAATGGATCTCAAGCACTAATTATACTTGACTTTACCAACAGAAGCTTATATTCCATCACACACCACTGGTTTAGATTTGTGAAATGCACAAACCATCATATTTTACTGAAGAAAAGAAGTTTAGCTTTACCTTGTGGTGTCTACCTCTCAACCGTAACAGTGACACACAGCATCCATTACGAAATTTGGCTGGTTTGTAATTTACATATGAAATCTCAGTCTAAGACGGCGAACGATTTTGTATGCAAATAAATTCCAGCTTTTGTCACAGTCAAAATCTTTCATCTAAAACGTTGAAACTATAAGGTTGTTGGTTTAAACAAATATACGAGATAACCATTTGCTTTATGAATAACCACTACATTATCACACAACTTGCATTTCCAGTTATGTCATGCCTTTTAGACGTTTTGCTAATATGGCTTTCCTACTAAAAGTCCGCTTTAGGTTACAGAACAGACAAAATAAGACTGTTACATTGTGTAGTACAGACCAGATGGGTAACGAATCACTGGAATGTCGTAGTGGCGGAAATGACAAAATTTCGATCAGGTTAACTGCTCGGCTTTATGCATCATAACTCTGAAAAGTAACATTTCGCACCGCTGAATCTGTAGTCCATTGGGATTGATAGAGGTGCTGTATGAGACACACAACCCCTAGTTGACATGAGGCTCTATCATTAGGTGTTTCTTGATAATGCAACTCAGTCTAAAGATCTACAACATATTATTTTTTATATTTCTTCACTTAGTCATATTTAAGCAACATTTAAAGAGGGCAACACATCTTTTTAAAATCTTTTTCGAATCATCGTAGTTGAAATCTCTATTTCCTGCCAGTGGCCTAATTACTAATCATACTATCACGGATTCCATAACTAAATCATACTTTACACAATTCCTTTTTTTGCATAATAACACAAACTGTCCATATCTTTTTCCTAAAATTAGTGGAATGTAAAATTTCAATTCACTAATCATAAAATATTACACATTAATCTACCCTTGGATTACCACAGTTCATTATCCATATGATTGCCCTCAATATTTCATTAATTATATGGTGCTTCATATTTCTCAAATTAAAATTTACTTCATCCAGCCACTGAACTATTCTTTACTTAAGGAACTTTAGATCTGCTGCTGTTCATACCCCATATTTATTTCTGCATTTCGCGAATATTACGTAATATGCATTGGGATCGCCTACATTAGCCACCTCAAAGGCACCTTTATATAAATGGAAAAATTTAGAAATTTCAGCAATGATTTCTTTAGATTTCTATGTAATTTGACTAAGACACGGTCTCCAGTCTGAATTTTAGTAGTTTCCTGTTTTATCATGTTGTTTCTTACGCTTTGTCATTTGATTGTCCTTGTTATCTCCCAACAAACTTTTTGTCTGATAACAAAACATCTATTGGAACTGTAAACTTATTGTTCCCTTTATAATATTTGGCTCTTTCTGTCACCTCATGTGAATCCTGTGCTTTCATGTCTGAAGTTGTTTGAAATATTCTTCATGTCTAATACATTTTCCCCAATTACTATGTTTGCCATGACAAAATGTCCAACAAAGTCTACTGCAGGATTACTCACTGCACAGTAAGCTGCTACATATTTTAATACTATCCCTTGTTCCTGCATACTAGTTTTCCATTTCTTCTAAATAGATTGGAAACAATCATCAGATAAAATGACCTCAGGTTTGCCTGTCTTTTTGAAGTAATCTTTTATTTTATTATCAGATACTGTTTTGCTAGTGGGGCTTTTCTTAGGATATAACTTAATACATTTGGAAAGCACATCCATAGCTACTGAAATGTAACAAAATCCCTTTTTTCTCCCTGGTAAAGGGCCAAAGAAATCCAAAGCCACTAATTCTACGATATCATTGGGCAATACAGATTCCTTGGGACCTATGCCATTCTGATATGCTACCTTAGGCCTTGGGCACAAGACACAGATATTTATTCACTCATCTACTCTGCTGGTCATGTTATTAAAATTCACTGATCCCGTTAACTAATCTATATATTTTTTACTTCCATAATGGCCATAACTTAAATTGAGCCCAATCATTTAAAGTAACTGTCTGCCCCGATAGCTGAGAGGTCAGCGTGATGGATTGCCGTCCTATGGGCCTGGGTTCGATTTCCGTCTGGGTAGCGGATTTTATCCGCTCATGGACTGGGTGCTGTGCTGTCTTCATCATCATTTTATCCCCATCCGGCGCGCAGGTCGCCCAATGTGGCGTCGAATGTAATAAGACCAGCACTAAGGCAGCCAGACCTGCCCCGCAAGGGGCCTCCCGGCCAATGACACCAAACGCTCCCAGTGCCTTTTGAAGTAACTACATGTTCATCTGGACAACAAACTCTCCATGCTCGATATATCTTGTCAGAATAATATATCATTGAAAATACAGTAATATTTTGCAATTTAATTTGTACACTTATTACTAGGCTCCAATTTTACCAATATCAAAAATGGATCATTCTACTTTTCCCTTCAGAAATTTTTAAAAATGATTTAGATTTCTTTAAGAGATTTAATTCCTTTATGTGATACATACGCTTACACGCTTCTGTTCCTAATTCATCTTCATGCCCCTTCATTCCTACTGGCAATCTCGGTAAGAAATCAGATACCATATTCTGTTGACAGTTTATGTAGTTTATTTCAAAGCCAAACTGTTGTAGATACAGTATCAACGTTGTTAGTCCCTCATGCAGAAGTTTATACTTGGTAAAGAACGTTAGAGGTTGGTGGTCAGTGTAAATTATGAATTTGCCTCCCAATAAAAACTTCTTAATTAGCTAAATTATAGCTAAGGATTCTCTTTCTGAGATGGTGAAATTTCGTTCACATTTACTTAAAATCCTACTCCCAAATGGTACATTTTCTTCAGTAGACCATTCAGAGATGGGCTGTTAAGAGCTTGATCTGATACAAATTTTCTAAAAAAATTCACACAGTCCTAAAAAGGTCTATACAAATGAATGAAGGCAAAGAGTGAAGTAGAAGTGAATGAAAAGAAATACAACCACATGTCAATTACAATGGTACTCAGCAATATTCGAAGTGTTCAAGATAGCCGGCCAAGCTCTACTACATATCTATGTTTATCCCTACACACAGTTGCTTACTTATTTGTACTTTTTGTGCTAAGCAGTTGCACACTTTCAAAGAATGCTATATACAGGTAATTAGCTTATTTAACAGCGTCTCATTCCATTCCGAAACCTCATTATCTCTGTCCGACCTTATGTCCGATGAACTTTCCCCCCTCTCTGTTCCCTTGCTGTTGTGCTAAGCAGTTGCACACTTTCAAAGAATGCTGTATACAGGTAATTAGTTTATTTAACAGCGTCTCATTCCATTCCGAAACCTCATTATCTCTGTCCGACCTTATGTCCGATGAACTTTCCCCTCTCTGTTCCCCTGCTGGACTCTGCGTCGATGTGGTTCAGCTGCTACTGTCCTTCGTGTGGGCATACATTGACGAATCAAAACATTGCAGCCAACTGGGGCGTTGGATGTCTCCCGTTGGCGTTGCTAGCACGTGACGCGGTAACAAAAGAACGTAGGTAGAGCACACACGGAAGCGAAGATACGGACTGCAGATGGTAAAATCCGTTGAGCTAAGCAACTTTGACATAGGGCAGATTATTATTACGTAGATCCTGTGAACGAGTATCTCGAAAATGGCGAATGTGGTCATATGTTCATGTGGTAGTAAAATGGCTCTGAGCACTATGGGACTTAACATCTGTGGTCATCAGTCCCCTAGAACTTAGAACTAATTAAACCTAACTAACCTAAGGACAGCACAGAACACCCAACCATCACGAGGCAGAGAAAATCCTCATGTGGTAGTATCGTGAGCATCTACGGAAAGAGTTAGAAGGACAGTGAAATTACCAGAAGGCGCCAAATGGTTTGACGCCCACGACTCTTCACAGAATGTGCAGTTCGGAGGTCTGTCTGCACTGTAAAGTAGGGCAGATGATGATCTGTCGAATCTCTGCCGAATGAGCGCAATGCCGATGCACGCACAAGTATTTTGGGGCACACCGTTCATCGTACACTGTTGAACATGGAGCTCCGCAGTAGGCCACTCCCACGTGTTCACATGTTGACCAAACGACATCGCCAATTACGACTGCAGTGGGTGCAGAACCATCGGGATACGACGGTAGATCAATTCAAACGTGTCTGCTCTTCGGGTGAATCACAATTTTGGCTACAGTAAGTCTATGGCCATCCACACAAACGCCGTCATCGGGGTGAACGTCGTCTCTAAACGTGGAGCGCCACTGGCGAACAGTGTTGTTCTGAGTGAAACATTCTCCTGCGCATTCATGGGACCTATGGTAGTAGTAATAGAAGAAAAGCTGACCTCCACGAACCACCTGCATACCTTCATGCTTGACTTCTTCTTCCCCAGCGGCGATGTCATCTTTCAGTGGTATTGTTTTCCGTGTCTTGGAGCCAGAATCGTGTTACAGTCATTTGAGTAACATTATAGCGAACTCAGGTTGATGTCTCGAAAACTATTTTCGCTTGACGTAAATCCTATGGACCCCATCTGGGTTGCCATCGGGCACCATCTCCACACAAGCGAATTACATGACCTGTGCGCAGACGCCAAATGCCATATAACCTCCACAAACCTAGCAACAAGCTATCGGATCCCTAATACGCAGACTCAATGATGTATTTCGTTCCAAAGACTGACAAACAAGCTATTAAGCGGGTAATGACAATGTTTCGCATCATTAGTGTACACTCCAAACCTCGTTGATTTCGACCCATTTTCGTATTAGGTCCCTTATTTGGGCCTTAATATTCCTATGTCCCCTACTGTAAAATTCAATCTTCAGTGCTGTTTTATATTCTACTAGCGAACCGGACAATATTTTGTAATTGCTAAATACGTATGGAACTGGATACAAGTCCGAATTTGGAGTTTCGTTGGGAACTGTGTCAGGACGAAAGTTTCGGCTCCTCATTGTAACATCGCCCACTTTGATGGTATGGAACTTGAAGCTATAGTAAATCACACAACATATGATTAATAAATATTCCTCCGTTTTCGTTTCTGATTCTTACTTTGTTAATGACTTTTTTAAATTTTTTGTACTCAGTACATCTTCCCAGCTGCAAGTAAATAACTACCGAGAGTATAGAAAGGAAAGAAGAAGTGGATTCATGAGGAAGTTGGGGAAGTTGAAGTCAAGATTATGCAATTACGCAGGAAATCTACTCAAGCAAATAAGAATCCTGAAATAGAACCTACATTTAGGCAGATACAATAGTAGGCAAGTAAAATAAATGGCAAGAGTGAGAAACAGTACGTATTTTAAGATTGAATCTATTCATGTATGTCATGCACACAGTAACATTCCAAAAACGTATGGCACAGTCAAAATCCCTAACTCCACATATGAGGAGATGCTCGGAAGTACATACACCTAGGGAAGTGACAAGATCACAGCACAGATGGTTGTTTCGACAGATGCAGGTAATATGGGAAGCTGAGACGTTGGCATCAGAATGGATAGAATCATTAGTAGTACTAATTCATAAAAATAGAAGACAAGGAAGACTTCAGAAGCTATAGTGGAATAACACTATTTAACACACCCTACGAGATTTTGTCTTGTTTACTTCTAACCCGCTTGAAACCACAAAGAGATAATACAATCGGAGATTACTAAAAAGGCATTCGCAGGCATAAATCCACTACTGACAATTTTCTGATCAGAGCAATAAACGAAAAAGAATGGGAAAGTAAGAGAAAAATACATTACTTGTGCATCCATTTTCTGATAGTTATGAGCCCCATCCAAAGCTTGCAGTATGTAATGATGGACTGGGGATTTCCAAATAAACTTACAAATAACTGTAACAATAAATGTACATGCATGACGACATAAACAGCGTTATACATTTTTTTTTGAGTGATCAGTCTTCTTACTGGTGTGATGAGGCCCTCTACAAATTCGTCTCCTGTCCCAGATTCTCATCCCTGAGTATTACTTACAACCTACGACCGCAATTACTTGCTGGGTGTATTCCGATCTCTCTCTTCCCCTCCAGTTTTTGCCTTCAACAACTCCCTCTGTTACCATGGGCGTCATTCCCTGATGTCTTAACACATGTCCTATCATCCTGTCCCTTCTCTTTGTCAATGTTTTCCACATATTCCTTTCCTCTCCGACTCTGCACAGAACCTCCACGCTCCTCACTTTATCAGTCCACCTACTTTTCATCATTCGTCTATAGCACCACATCTGAAATGCTTCGATTCTCTTCTGTTCCAGTTCTTTCACAGTCCGTGTTTCACTGGTGCCTATGCTCCAAATTTACATTCTTCGAAACTTCTTCCTCAAATAAGGATCTGTGTTTGATACTAGTAGACTTCTCTTGGTCAGGAGTGCTATTTTTGCCAGTGCTAGGCTGCTTTTAATGTCCTCCTTCCTCCCTTCGGCATTGGTTGTTTTGCTGCCTGGATAATAGAATTCCTTAACTTCATCTACTATATGACCATCAATCCTGATGTTAAGTTTTTCTCTGTTCTCATTTCTGCTACTTCTCCTCACTTCTGTCTCTCTTCGATTTACTCTCAGTTCATGTTCTATACTCATTAGACTACGTTCCATTCAGGGTATCAATCATGCAATTCTTCTTCGCTTTAATTCAGGATAGCAATGTCATCAGCGAATCTTATCATTGATATTTTTTTTCACCTGGAATTTTAATCTCACTCCTGAACCTTTCTTTTATTTCCATCATTGCTTCTTCGATGTATAGATTGAGCCTCTTGGCTCTTCTACATATTGTATATTACACCTCGCTCACTATAGCTTACCCCTATTTTCTCAGGATTTCAAATATCTTGCACCCTTTTACTCGAACGCTTTCTCTAGGGGCAGACAAATTCTATGAAAGTGTCTTGATTTTCTTTAGTGTTGCTCCCATTATCAACAGCAACGTCGGAAATACCTCTCTGGTGCTTTTACCTTTCCTCAAGCTAAACTGATCATCATCTAATGAACCTTCAATTTTCTGTTACATTTTTTCGTATATTACCCTTGTGAGAAGCTTGGATGCATGAGCTGTTAAGCTGATTGTACAAAAATTCTAGCAGTTGTCAACTCTTGCACTCTTCCGAATTGTGTGGATGATATTTTTCCGAAAGACAGACAGTATGTCGCCAGACTCATACATTCTACACACCAACAGGAATTGTCGCTTTTTTGGCACTACCCCCAGTGATTTTAAAAATACTGATAGAATGTTATCTTTGCCTTATGCCTTATTTGATCATAAGTTCTTGAACAGAGTATTCGCTATTACTACCTGAAATTTATTACAAAACTCCATTAGTTTTTCCACTCTCTCTTTCCTTGTCCCAAGCCCATATTCTCTTGTAATTATTTCTTCTACTCCTTCCCCTACAACAACATTCCAGTCTCTCATGACTATTGGTTTTTCATCTCCCTTTACGTATTGCATTACCCTTTCAGTATCCTCATACATTTTCTATATGTTTTCAGCTTTCGATGTCGGCGTGTATATCTGAACTATCGTTGCCGTTGCTGTCGATTCTGAAAAGAACAAATGTGTCACTGAGCTGTTCCCATTAACAAACTTTCTGCCCCACTTTCCTACTCACGTTATACCTTTCCTGCTCTTGTTGATGTTATCCTATACTCATCTAACAAGAAATTCTTGTCTTCTTTCCATTTCACTTCACTTACCCCCATACTGTATCTAGATTGAGCCTTTGCATCTCCCTTTTCAGATTTTCTACCTTCCCTGTCACGTTCAAGCATTTGACATTCCACTGTGCGGGCTAGTAAGACGATATCTTTTCTTTGGTTATTCAGTCTTTTTCTCATGGTCACCTTCCCGTTGGCAATTCCCTCTCCGGAGATCCTAATGGGGGACTATACTGGAATCTTTTGCCAATGGAGAGATCATCAAAATACTTTTCAATTATATGCCACATGTCCTGTGGATGCCCCTAGACCCCGGGTTTCTAATCTAGGGTTGTATTACACATGCCTGCCGGAGTGGGCGAGCGGTCCTAGGCGCTACAGTGTGGAAACGTGCGACCGCTACGGTCGTGGGTTCGAATCCTGCCTCGGGCATGGATGTGTGTGATGTCCTTAGGTTAGTTAGGTTTAAGTAGTTCTAAGTTCTAGGGTACTGATGACCTTAGAAGTTAAGTCCCATAGTGCTCAGAGCCATTTGAACCATTTTTGTATAACACATACGGCTATGTTAAGTGGTGTAATAACTCTGTCTTCTGTTAAAATCGACTGCGAGGAAGAACACAAAACGGCAAAGTGTTGTGAATACAGTTTCTTTTTAAAATTATGCCTACGGAGAAACAATACATATATTGGAGAACCAAATTGCCTAGTGGTTTAAACGTCCTGTTTTCTCAGTTAAAAACGACTGTGAAAACGAAGACGAAGCCGCACGTCTTAACCGCAGAACATTTTCCCTCTATTAGCCGCTTTTAACAGAATTTCTGTAAATTGTTGATTAAAAATATATATAGCCATAGTCCGTCTGAATTTTTATTGGAGAGTCGCGAAAAGTTGAAGTAGATCGGTGAAGACCTAATCGAGATTTTTGTAAAAAACATTTTCCTCTTATATGATAGTGTAGTAATTTGCAGCAGAGTACAGTAACTTCAACCCTTCCGTAGTATGACGAGTACTGTCCAAGTTAAAATCAACGAGTCCGTTTCTCCCTTTCTATTTCGTGTGAATTAAAATGAATCACCACTTGCTCACGTGCCTTTATTTCTCTGCAAACGCAGAGAGCTGGTGCACATCCTTTTACTCTGTGTCGGTTGGCAGGGTAAGGACTATGACCAATAACAAAGTGCTCCATTTCATCAGTTGAGTCATCCAGCCTGGAGGAAGAGAGACCCGAAGGGAACTTGCTCTGCCAGTGGCGGAGACAAACTCTGGTGGTGAGTGAAACTGTTGTTCCTCAGTATGGCCATGAACCAGCGACATTTCGCAGCCTTGGCAGTGCAGACACGGTGAATAATGTGCGCGTCTCTTTCGGCTGGCGCGTGCTGCTTGCAGAGTGGAGCGGGTCGTCGCTCTGCACCGCGGTCGGAGGTGGCCTCGAATGACGCATACGGCTCCACGACGCCGACTTCAGCTCTGGCACACTTCTCACACTGAACACATGGCAAAATTCGCCACAGCATATCAACTACTTCTGACGATAACCGTTCAGGTGTACGGTGACGCTGAAAACCTCCTACTAACTTTCTTGAATTAAACTGAGTATAGACAAGGTGTGATTTTGTAAAAACGCCCTGAAAATATTCCCCTATTGTACGATATTTTGACCCCTGTATGAACGTAAACGTTGTCTGAGTGAAGGAAGAAAGACACAGGAATAGTATCCGTGTCGTAGAGAAGCAACTGAAAAAGCTGAGAACAAATAGGTTCAAATGGTTCAAATGGCTCTAAGCACTATGAGACTTAACATCTGAGGTCATCAGCCCCGTAGACTTAGAACTACTTAAACCTAACTAACCTAAGGACGTCACACACATCCATGCCTGAGGCAGGATTGGAACCTGCGACCTTAGCACCAGCGCGGTTCCGGAGTGAAGCGCCTAGAACCACCTGGTCACAGCGGCCGGCAACAAATAAGTAGCCAGGTCCAGACGGAATCCCAGTTCAGTTTTAGAGAGAATACTTTCCGGCATTGGCCTGTTACTTAGGCTGCATACATTGCGAACATTTCGACCTGCATCAAGTTCCAAGCAACTTGAAAAAGAAGAAAAAGAACATACTGTAACATTACAGACCCTTAACATCGGGTTCCAGCAGAACTCTTGAACACATTCGGCGTTCAAATATGATAAATTTCCTTGAGATACAAACGCTTCTGTCCATAAATCAGCACATATTCAGAAATCATAAATCGTGTGAAACTCACCTTGCTGTTTCCTTACATGATATCCTGCGAAACATGGATGGAGGGCAACAGGCAGATTCCACATTCCTATGTAACCAAAATGCCTTCGACACGGTGCCACACTGTGGACTATTGACGATGGTTCGGCCACCCGAATTACGCTCTGAGATAATGCGAGTAGCTCGAGGACATCTTAAGTGAAAGAAGCCGGTATGTTAGCCTCGGGGCGATGTCGTTGAGTGACTATGGGAGGATACAGGATTACAGAAAGGGTCTCCAGTTGGTGTGATGAATGGCAGCTTGCTGTAGATATATAAGAATGTCATTTAATGCTGATGAGTACGCAAAACAATCTTGTAACGTTCGAATACAGCACTAATGATGTGCTGCTCGACACAGTCATATGAATTAAATATGATGTAACGTTGCAAAGCTGTTCCAAACGGAATGAGCACGTCAGATTTCCAGTAAGGGATAGAAATGAAAGACTTCGTTTTATTGGGAGAATTTTGGGAAAGTGTAACTCATCCATAGGGAAGTCACCGTATAGAACACTACTGGGACTCATTTTTGTGGCCTGTTCAAGTTTCAGTCTGCCTTCATCAGTGGTGACGCCAGCACAACTTGTTTGCATCTCACCTGTTGTGCTGGCTGCGAGCGAGCACGCGTTGGTTTACTGCTGCGTAACGGCTCGTCTTACAGTCCATATACATCGACCGTCATGACGTTTTCCTTACATCAAGCCACGATTAAATTTTCATTTGGATCATGAACGACCAAAAGCTTTTACCGAGAGAGGTGGCGCAGTGGTTAGCACACTGGACTCGCATTTGGGAGAACGACGGTTCAATCCCGTCTCCGGTTATCCCGATTTAGGTTTTCCGTGATTTCCCTAAATCGCTTCAGGCAAATGCCGGGATGGTTCCTTTGAAAGGGCACGGCCGATTTCCTTCCCCATCCTTCCCTCACCCGAGCTTGCGCTCCGTCTCTAATGACCTCGTTGTCGACGGGACGTTAAACACTAATCTCCTCCTCCTCCTCCAAAAGCTTTATTATTATTATTATTTTTAATGACCATCCTTTTGACAGGAGGTCTGTGGGACGACGGCAGTTTACTATTGTGATAAAAGAAAAGTACCTACAGAGGTCATTATGATTTTATTTTATTTTGTTGCAACAAAATAATAAATATTATAAGGACAGCTGTAGGTGTTTTTCTTTTATCACAAAAGATTTCGAAGTATGACGGTTCATTCGTGACATCCTCAAGATGTTCTTGGAATTAATGTTTTGATCCTCAGTACTACTGTGTACATAAAGTTGGGGAATGAAGATCTGTGCGCTCACGTTCTGCGGCACCACGTTAATGATCTCAGGCTCAGATCCTCTGATTGCCGTATAGGGACTGTCATGGTTGATCACGCTGGTTTAGGCCTCCCAACATTGGTTTCCCAAATCCCATTTGAGGTGCCCGTCGGACGTGGTGGTGGCCGCCTTTAAACCTTACGGCAACGTCGTTAGTCACGTTGCTGAAATATGGAAGACGTTCGAAACTACCGTATCCTCAAAGGTGTATGTCCGATAAAAATTGAGCTGAGGAAACACGTCGTCTCTAATTGGTTGTTGCCAGTTGCAGGGCTCTGGTCAAGTACGATGGTCAGCGGCGCACTTAGGTTGTGGCCAGGAAGGGCATGTCCGTTCTGAATGTCTCCGACATGGACTGGTACAGATGGCGATCGGAGACATCGCTCTCCCTGCGACGCCCACTTTGTTAGCCCTATTTTAAGCGTCTGCTGCGGCCACTCTGAATCAGTCAGCATAGGCGTCGACTCCTCTCGACCACGCGACGGGCGTTTTGCCTATCTCTCCTACACTGAAGTCTGAGGCAGGACTAATCGACGATGGCTGTTACCAGACGCAAGCCGCCTGCTCCGACCCCATTGCTATTGACTATGGAACTGTGCCTACCTCCGCTTTTCTGTCGTCTGGCCGCACGTCGGACAACAGCCACCCACCATCCGTCACGGAACAACACCTACTGCGAAACTTCTGATAGCTGCCTTAACGTCCGTAAATCCAGTGCCATGGTTGCAGACGGGGGTTCCCTGCAGACAGCGCTGTTCCATGGAGAGTAGCAGCTACGATTCGACGCTTAGGACTCGAATTCGCAAGTGATCTGCGGCGCACGACTGTCATCAACTGCAGATGCCTACTGATGCTCCTAGATCATCGCTTACGAGCCCTCGACCTTCTGCAACGGACACGATATTTCGCGTCACGTATTCCCCAAGTGGCACAGACACTTCCTACTCCGCCGACAGTGGCCCGCCGCATGCTAGCAGTATTAGGTTCACGCGTTTGCCACGGCTTGCCGTTCAAGAATAGGTACGAATCCTTCTCCCTCCTGCCGTGGAGGTGTGGTTTATGCCCATATCATGTCCTGACAGAGCGGTACCCTGTCCGTCAGCTCTCAAATGACGCTGTGGCGCCGTAGTCCTACGTGCCTTACCAGCCTGTTGCTGGAGGTCCTTGCACCACACTCTCTCTCAGCACCTATACAACTTTCCGACGTCCCGCCGCCCTTCTTTTACTTGACTCATTTTTTTCCTCGAACTGAACTATGTCCGTACTGCACTATTGTCAATGCGTTTGACATTCACGATGGCGATCTATGGATTTCTTCAGCAACACAGGTCATCGAAAGTTGTAACCTCCCCACAAAAAATAATAAAAATAATAATTATGGATAGTGATTCTGATTTTAGTGTAACCTCAGAACAAAATTGGTTCCCATTTATAATCTCTGTACAGAAGTGCATTCACATTTAGCCTCCACAAAAAATTTGTTTCCCATTTAATGTACCCACAAAATTCTTTTCTCATTTATTGTAAGCTCGAAACAGAAAAATTCCTAAACCTCGTAATAAAAAATAAATTCAGTAACCTGGTAAATTTTGGACGACAGCAGTGCTGCGTAATGGCCCTGTAAGATCATTCTGAATAAAAAGCAAAAATTCTTACCTCAATAAAGTCGCCAACTATCTGCTCTTACAATAACTTTTTCCGGCACAGCTCTGTGCAATGCTGGCCGATAGATTTGTCATTTGTGAAAGGAAGCAACTGATTTTTCTTTTGAAACAATCGGAATGATCATGGATTGGAGAAATTAGTAAATTCTTTAAATTGAAATGAACGCTTGTTAGAAATTACTTTATATGACAAAGATTATTATTAGGACATTTTTAAAAGATTTACGTGGGAGTTCGCATAACATTACTATATATACGCGAGGCTGCTTTTTACCTTATACAATAATACTCAGGCTCCGGCATCGCTGCACCGCGACCGGCCCAGCCAGCACGATACACTAGACCAGACCAGAGCAGACTCCACACCAGACTAGCAACAACTTACTGCTACAGCTACACAGTTCGTACTGAGTCAACACTGCTCTCTGGTCAGCGATTCTCTTATACCTTGCATATCGCAAGCAGCGCATGAGCAATACATCGAAATTACATCTGCTCGGACCTCTTACATAAAATTACATCTGTATTACATCTGCTCGGACCTCTTGCATAAAATCACGTCTGCTCGGACCTCTTACAAAGTGGATGAGGGGAAGCAGCCCCTTGTCGACTGGCATCCAACTGGCGATCTGTGTGCGCTCCTTACCTTGCCACTGATGTCCAGTCTGCATGGTACCTTACGCGCAATGATGGGAAGCGAGTATGTAAGTCACGCCTTCACGGGATTCACTTTTTAGACACCCCGTTGTGTATCACCTGTTCTGGACGCGGACGAGCTTCGAGTGGTGTGCGGATCGGAGATAGGTGTCTGATTCTTCATGCGACAGATACTGTCCTAATTACTTGTCCGACCCCTCATCAGATCCCGCCTCACCAGCTTCTATTTTCGGAATCCAAGTACTTTCCACAAACGAAGACGAGCTCCGTGAAGTGGATTTTTCGACACGAAGTTCACTACCTGCGTGCAGATTTTTGGTACTACCTTAATGAAAGCCGTTGTATAGTTACCCTACAGACAGTTTGCTTCGTAGTGGCGTTATTAACCACTGCCAGAGTTGTGTTACTGGAATGAGGAATTTAACCACGCCTTTTCCACTCTCAGAACCGGTTGTTTTTTGGTCATCAGAATGTTCTTCTCTGAATAACTTTTCGTCAATAGTCTCACCAAGCCGGGCGACTGGTCGCTCCGTCCACCTCGCGATATCGATTTCCTGCTATTCTCGGTGGTATTAATAACAATTGATAGAAATAAAAAGAAAAAAACATAAGAAAAATAAGTGAATTAATAAATCATTGAAGTTCTTGTACCTGTACTTCACGCTACCCTTGGTTCCTGGAGAGACGACACGGGACGTGGTGGTCAGGCCTCGTTACGATCTCTGCTCGCTTTGCCTCCACCCCTCTCTCTGGGTGCCAGGAAAGTTCCTTTGAAGAAAACAAGTGTTTTGGTCCCCAACCAGGTCAGATTAAAGGAAGACATGGAAGCATTTCAGAGGTCTGCTACTAGGTTTATTGGTGGCAGGTCTCATCAGCACTCGAGTATTACGGAGATGCTTCGTGGAGTCAAATGTGAATCCCTGGAGGGAGCACTTCTCGCGAGAGACTGTGGGGGAATTTAGAGTACCGGCGTTTGAGGCAGACTGCAAAACGATTCTACTGCCGCCAACGTATATTTCGCGTAAGGACCACGAAGATAACGTGAGACAAAAGTGTGTCTACGGAGCCTAACACGACAGTCGTCTTCCCCTCGCTCTATTTGCCACTACATCGACGTCATGACAGACGGAGCACGAGCTCATATTGTTTCAAGGATAGGAAACGAAATTGGCGGTGCTTTTTCAACCTAACCACACTGTCATTTGCGCCCAGTGTGATACCCACTGCACCACAATGCTACGTGACTTTTGTTTAACTGTTGTACCGTATGTTCACCATAACTATTTACAGCATACAAGGATGTAGAGGAAACCGAGATGAGCACTTTGGTTCAGGGCACTTGTGGGCTACCAAGTCGGGAAACTATCTCAAACTGCTTTACAAAAACTACCTAAGCTATAGCTCATATGCGTCGCATAGCGTCTTGAATATTCTCTCTAATTCTTTGCACAGGCTATCAGCCCTAGAGAAAAAAACATAGGAAATATGATGTAGTTTAATTTTTTACCGTGGTTCATTTTCGCTAGAGGCCCGTGGTTTTCGAGTTCTCGAAAAAAAAACAAAAAAAAAAACAAAAAAACAGGAAGTGCAGAAGTCACCTTCAAACGAAAACTCTTCCAACACCCATCCCCCACCGATCAGAATTTTTTGTACGTAGTTCGTATGACTCTCATCTACCACCGTATAAAAATTAGCGAATAACCGAATAATTTAACAAATTTGACCGTTTTTGTCTTCCGTGACTGCGCTATTACGCTACCAGATTAGTCGGATATTTCGTTATCATTATTAATTTAAGCTTTACTGCGAGGTAAAGAAAGAATATGGACTTTTCGTACAAAAACTAATTAAATGTCCTATTCTATATAAATTTAATCATTATAAGCATAGCAATTTCGCAGTAACCAGGCCACACAAATAAAACAATTTAATTCTCAATTTCATGGTGTCAAAATTCATTAAATCCTGAATTATAATTTATACAAACGTCACTTTTACAGCTTATAAATTCACGAATAAGTCAGTCGTGTAACTACCCTGTGAATGAGACAAAAAAAACGGTAGAATATGGAAAATAATTTGTATATTCATCAACGTTTGATCAGTGGTTGGAGAGAGCTCCATGAACAACGTTCAAAAATACAAGCTGATGGGGAGATGAGTGTCGTCGGGTGTATGTATGGTAAGCCCTTTCGTGTAGTTTTACTTCAATAACTCGAAAACGGCGAACGTCTACCCGAAAAATTATCCTAGTACAGAATGAAACGACATTAAAAATAGTTTGCAGTGGGTGGATAAATATTTTAAAACGTCCTTTATTCTTTAGGGTGAATTACAGGTAGCTTCTGGATTTCATAGATCACAAGTATCCAGTATTCATTTCTTCGGATCGACTTCCTGTATGCCACTGTGATACGTAGTGAACAGTTATCGTTTACAACTTGTATACTCAGGAGTAAGAGATGCTATCATTGCGCAGAGAGACAACAAACAAGAGGTCCTTAACAAATACTTAAATTAATTCAGTATTACAGTTACACCTTGTAACTTAATTTAACATTACAGTCACACCCTCTAACTCCCTGGCAATACCTGTAAGTATAATTATGACCCCCCCCCCCCCTTTTAGGCAGATCATGTGCAAGAAGGATGTAAGTCTCCCTTTGTAAGCCTAACGCATATTCATAAAAGTACATGAAATAAAATAAGCACGTCTAACGCAGTCGGGATCAGCACGAAGTAACGAATTTAACTCCAATAATTTCTTACCTTAGTGCTTATAACACACATGGAAACAATTCAAAATGATTCTTCTGATATCAACTGCGTTTTGAATGATAATTGCACTGAAGGCGGAATGGACTTTCTTGTGCACGAATTACACACTGCCAAAAGTAAAATATAAGAGCACATGGAGACAACTCAGAAACCGACTGAGAGTTATGGATGGCTGTGAGGTAATACTAAGTCGGAAGCACTTTAGAGTAACTGCGCATTATTATTCTTGGGCAATGACAATAATAAAACTACAATTGGAGTACACATTCACGAAACAGAAAATCAGAACAAAAGGAAACCCCACAAAATCTAGAATTCTCACGGCATACTGAAATAATCGGAGATAATGGAAGACACATCCAAGTCTCAGACACGAATAACTGAAATACCAATGTTGCTCCACGAACAAGGAACAAAATGTCTCCCTCGCTCTTTGAACAACAGAAATTAAGCCTAGACACTACGGAAGGTACTTCTATGACGCTGAACGCATTGCGAACAAGATATTACGCCACATTCCGCTTGCATACCAGCGACTTCACAAGAATTTTCGTAGGTTATAACATGAAATGACGGTCGAAATAGCACTATCGGCTTACACAAAGCAGCGTCCTTACAATGTAAGCGGTCAGAACAACTCCGATAACAAGACAGCCCAGAACAGCATGTCGAACTGGCACGTCGAAAACATCTTTCAGTAAGAGTTTTTCAGGGGCATGCTGCCAGGAACTCCGCCACGCTTTCACCCTCAATGAAAACTGCATTACGCGGAAGTGATGAACCGAATGAATCCAACCTACATTTGCAGACTGGTCTACTAGGAGTTAAATGATTGAGATTACATCACTGACAGCGCTTTGTGCCCTCGGTAAGAGATTCCGTGGTTGGACGGATTTGCAGTTAGCGAGTGGATAAGTAAGTGTATGGACATGATATTCTTAGTGGAGGCTGTGTGTTCGTATTATATGCATTGCGAAGTGAGACGAAACGATGTGTTTATAAGAAAATACGGAACGAAATGTATGATGATGGATGTTTGGTTCATAATGTTTGGGCAGTGGAATAACTGACAACTATACAGGGTGTAAACGGTATAAGGCGCCAAAATTATACAGATGGCACATCTCGCAATATTTGACAAAAAAGTCTACTAACATGTTTGCGTATTTCCTACGGTTGTCCCAGAAAAAAACAGTTCGTCTCAGGATAATGGTTTTGGAAAAGTAGATACTTGGCCGTGCACGCACGTACGCAATCGGGTCCTGTTATTGCCCGCTGCGCGTATTGACATCACAAGCCTGAATCGTAAACACATAGGCAACTGCGGCCTGAGTGGCTGCGTCATTGTAATACACCGAGCGACGACAGTAGGCGAGTAACCCGTGCAGATGTTATTGCAACTCTGTTAACTGTTAGGATGGAAAGGAGATTTACTATAGCTGAACTATGCGATATGCATTTAATATATGTCGAGGCAAAAGGTTTTGCGAGGGCAGCTGTACGAATTTATCGAGAACGCTTCCCACAACGACGACTTCTTGCACGAAAGACATTTACTGCTGTGCACCAAAGGTTTGTGTCATTGTAATTCTCTACTTGTATGCGATTATTATGCATTTACATGTTAATAAAGTACAGTAGTTATCGGCACCTATGTAAATTTCCGTCCGTATGCGAAATGTATCTTCTGTTCTGATATGTTATCCGTTTTTGTTACATCATGACAGAATACAACTGACGAGTACGTATTTAATTTCCTTAGATTGAGAGATACTGGCTCTTTACTGCCCTGCGCAGAAGGCAGAGGACCACAACGCGCCGATCGTACATTGTAAGCTGAGGAAAGAATTCTGGATCGCATCCAGGAGGATTCTTTTCTGAGTACTACAAGCATCGCCCTCCACGTGGGTATATCGCACACTGTCGTTCATCGCACTTTGCAAGAGGAGCGTCTGCGGCCTTACCACATTCAACGCGTACAAGCAATGGAAGAAAAAGATTTCCCTCCATGACGTGAATTCTCAAAGTGGTTTTTGTTGCACAGTGCGCACAATGATTTTGTCAACAAAATACTCGTCACAGATGAAGCGTGTTTCACTCGTGACGGAATAACTAATTTCCATAACATGCACACGTGCAGCGTACACAATCCTCGCCACGTAGTGGCAACACATTTTCAGCGACGATTATCCGTAAATCTGTGGGCGGGTATGCTCGATAATTACATTATTGGGCAACATGTTTTACCTGCACATTTTACTGGTAACTATTACCGAACGTTTCTAGAGGAAACATTGTTACCAACGTTGTTAGAAGACATTCCGTTAGGAATACGTCATAATGCATGTGGTTCCTCCACGATGGTGCTCCACCCCACATTGGTCACAGAGTACGCAGATTTTTGGGTAGTCGATTTCCAGGACGATGGATCGGGCGTTCGGGTCCACGTCGATGGCCAGCACGCAGCCCTGATTTAAATCCACTGGAATTTTACCTTTGGGGCCATATGAAGGAAGTTGTTTATGCTGAGCCAGTAAATAACGTGGACGAATTGACGCAGAAGATTTTAGATGCTGCCAATACCATAAAGGCCAATGTGTATGTGTTTCAACCAGTGCGACGAAACTGGGTTCGCCGTAGTGAAGCATGTGTAGAAGCGAATGGTGGTCATTTCGAACATTTATTGTAGTAATGGTGTAAGAGGAAACGAAGTAATGGGTTGTCTTTTCGTTACGATGTTGTTGTACAGAAGGAAAATAATGTGAATTTAGCATTATGGCATTGCCGTAAAAAGGTGAATCAGTTGATTGTAATTAATGCACAACTATCTACTTGGTGATTGATAGAATTTGCACTAATGAAAATACATTGTGTTTCATATTAGCTTGTCATTACTACTACGACCTTCGTTATCGACTTGTTGAGAAACAGACTGGTTGTATTCAATTCACGTAAAGCGAATTACACAATCTTCACAACCCAAAAACCGTCTACGTTCCTTTTTTCGGAAAGGGACTAGTGATGTCAACTGCATCAGGACTGTACGTGGAATAAGCGGCGGCGAGTGGGAACGCGTGACGGAGCGGTTTTCGAAGTCGGGAGCTCCTGCTCACTGGGTAGCTGCGTTAATATACTGCGCCACCCGGATACAGTGGATTATTTCGGCACCTCTCTCGACAGACCCATCCAGCGCCACGTATCCGCAGTGTCTATTCATTTCCTCCTTGTCCGCTACTCTGAGATTCGATCATACGTAACTGTGCATCCATACTGAAGAAGTTGAATTCGTAGCTCGTCGAGACGAATCAGTTACATGAATGCTTGGTCTCTGTTTCGGACCATGCATTCATATAACGAATATTTTATTCGAACAGTAATGGATGCTTTTTTTCCTATTCATACACATTAACTTACATTTTCGAACATTTAGAGAGAACTGCTATTCATCAGAACTGTTCAGTTCATTCTGTATCCTCCTACAGTCATTGAAAGACGACGATTCCTCATACACTGCAGCTTGAACAGTAAACAGTCGCCGGTTGCTGTTCACGCTATCAGATTATGTATCTTCATGGAGAACAAGTGGAGCCCCATCCCACTAATGGCAATACCTTGGTCTCCAATCGACACTCGCCTTCCAGAGCATTGTAGTGGTTTATATTACTTAAAAATACTTCGAACTGCACACACACCCGAGAGTCTACTCAACAATCTGTAGCTTTTTCAATGGGTTTGGGAAGATCATACACAATAAAGAATTTGGGCAATTTCTTACAAATGCGTTACGGGAAATGTTGTTCCACAGTTTTTCACTGTACCTACCTCACGACATTTTCCTGGTGTTCCATCTACTGTTTGGACAGTTTCACTCCAGTGCGAGGATTGTTCAGTGGCTTTCGTGTCATACAGGACATGAGGATAATTTCGTAGTTTTCTCTCTAAACTTTTCGATTTGACCTAAAATTATCTTACTTCACCAGAATTGTGTTTAGCAAGACCTTTTGTGTACTTCTAAAGGATCCGTTACCAGCGGAAAATTCTGTGACCAGCCAAACTAATGTTCTCTCCCACAGTGCCAATGCCTCGTTCAAAACACTAACTGTATTCACTATCGAGCAAGATAGTGGAGTAGAAAGACGTTGAACACGTACTTGGGAGAACGGCGGTTCAAAACCACTTTCGGCCACCGACATTTAGAGTGCCCTTGCCTTACCTAAAGCATTCAAGGCGAATGTCACGATGGCTCATTAAAAAAAAAGTATACCGCTGGGCTTTTCCACTGTCTTTCGCCCGTCCTTAGCGTGTACTACGTCCCTAATGACCTTGGCGTCGACAGGCGGTTAAACCAAAATTTTCCTTCATTCTATGTTAGGTGACCAGAATCTTCAAGATGGGTGTACGCGTCTAATGATTTCAATCCTCTGGTCGGATCGTTGCCTTTCTCTGGCCGCCCCGTCATTGTAGGCAATAAGCTCGGTACGCCGTGTAATGTCGGTTGACTACGTAAACAGAAATGCCTATACTATCTATCCTACGAACATTAGGTTTCAATAATACAAAAATAAAGTACATGATACAAGAAAATGTCATTATACTTTTTTGTCTAGCACACCGAAATGTACCATCTGTATAATTTTGGCGCCTTATACCGTTTACACCCTGTATAATTTTTGGAACAGCATGTCACATGAATAAGGTAAAATTTTCTAAATACATTGTTTGCTATTCAATGAAATCTTTCTTTCGGTAACCATCTGCCTCCTAGTAGTTAGAGTCTATAGTAGTTAGAATCTTTTTATTTAGCTGGCTGTAGTTGCAACTTGCCGTAGTTGCTGTAGTCCATGTTATGAAGATTTTCTGTGAGGTAAACGATTTTTGAAAAAGGATGGAGTTGGCGCTGTTGGGATTCGTGACTGAAATGAGTTTAGGCAATTAACAGACTTGGAGGTAGTTTCATATTACTTTAATTTCATATTTTTTGGATTTTCATTATTGTTAGGATGTGTTGCAATTCAGGGTCATTCATTTGTGTTAACTATGGGAAGTCATATTGTCAATGTATACCAGTCAGATTGCGTTGAGCTTGTATAGTGTGCGTAATAACTGAATAGAATAAATTGGAGTTGTCTTTGACAGAGAAAATTCTGTAGGTCAGTGTTTAATAAAAAGTAATTGAAGAGGTAGTTTCAGCATCGTATGCTCAACATTGGTGAATGTACAAGCTACCAGCATGCTGGAATAGTTTGTGTGCCAGCAACTTCTGTTAATCAATAGAACGAAAAACCAATCCATGTCGCTAATATTTTATTTTAATTTGCTGACTAGTTTCGGACCGAGACCCACTGTGTTGTTTTGAAAGTGGATCTCTTTCCGAAACTAGTCATCGAATTAAAAATAAAATATTTGCAACTAGAGCCGGTTTTCGTTATATAGATGAATTTAATGTAAGTCTGATGCCCTACGTTCAGGAATGTGGACGGAACGGCTTGCTCCAAAACACTTACGCCTGCACAAACACTGTACACCGTCGTCAGTTCTGCCACAGACTGCCTCCTATTCTAGTTCGCAGAGTGGGCAAGCCTTTCGACATTCACCTTCTGCAATGAGTCGTCCGCGTCAAAGACGTTGTTGCGTACTGGCTGTTTCACGGTCCAACTAATTTCGATAGATGTCTACCATTGTGACACGTGAACAGCAAGACAGACCCGCCATTCCCAAGACATTCGCTACCCAGCCGCCACACCGCAGCACTTTCCCCTTTATCAAAACTGTTTATGTCAATGGATTTCCTCACTTTCTGCCCATATCATCGGTAGAATGATTTCCAAACCTTCTCAGCTTCGGATGTAGACTTTCTTTGCCATATCACGACCCTTCAGCGCTACCAGGCGCATTCAATTTCGGGGTGGGTAGTGGTCACGACGTTTTGGCTCATCACTGCTGAGTTGAGTATGCTTTTGATTCCTTAATTTTTAACATGGTTGCTCCCCATCTCCTTGATGACGCATTCGCCAAGGTGAATTAAACGGGAAGAGAAGAATTTCATCCAGAATGAGGTTTTCACTCTGCAGCGGGGTGTGCGCAGATGAAAATCGTGTGCCGGACCGAGACTCGAACTCGGGATCTTTGTCTTTAGCAGGCAAGTGCTCCACCAGCTGAGCTAATCAAGCACGACTCAGGACACGTCCTCACAGCTTTATTTCCGCCGGTGTCTCGTCACTCACCTCCCAGAAGTGCTAGTCTTGCAAGGATGCCAGGAGAGCTTCTGTGAAGTTTGGAAGCTAGGAGACGACCTACTGGTGGAAGTAAAGCTGAGACGACAGGTCGTGAGTCGTGTTCGGGTAGCTCAGTTGGTAGAGCACTTGCTCGCCGAAAGCAAGGTTTCGACTTCGACTGTCACTACGAAACCAGGTTTAATCTGCCAGGAAGTTTCAAGAATTTCATGTTTTAGTCAACGGTCAGCACAAAGAGCTAGCGTAACGAAGTTGCTTGTTTACCGTCACGTCAGTGGAACACTAGGCCCCGTGATCACGAAAACCAAGCAGAAAGTGAAAGCATGAAAGCAAGCGCCACGTTACCAATTAGATATCAGTGGGTGCCACATCAGCAAGTGACCTAATTTGAACGGGACAGACCGATTGACCACCGGGAAGCGGTGTCGTTGTACAATTACGTTTCGGCGCCTAAATAGAAAAAATTTACACTCAGATTTCGGTGCGAGGAGTTAGTAAAAACAAGAGGCAGCGAAGAGGTATTGGAGTGCACTATTTCAACACAGGACACTATCACCCCCGTCTTTTTCTAGAGAACTTAACCGACTCTACAGATTGAATGTTGGCTGAAGTTCGAAAACTGCCACGAGTTTGGATCTGTATGTACAATTACCATAATCATACTCAGCAATCCAATTGCCGTGTGTGGCGCGGCAGTACTTCGTGCGCCTTTCACACTTCCCTCCTGTTCCCATTCCAGCCGCGGGAAGATCGATTGCCGGTAAGTCTCCGCGTGAAGTCGAATCTCTCTAAATTTATCATCTTAGTCTCGTTCTGACGTATACGTAGAGACATAACGTTTTTTTGACCCTTATAGAAATGTACACTGTCGGAACTTTAACAATAAATGATACCGAAATGCAGAACACATATTTTGCAACGTCTGCTGCTGTACACTGATGAGTCAAAACATTATGACCATATGCTTCATAGTTTGTCTGTCTGTTTTTGGAACGAAATACATAACTGATTCTACGTATCAGAGACAGTTAGCAGTTAGGTTTGTGGAGGTATGTGGTCGCTGATTTTCGTACGCAGTGATGGCGCGCGATAGCAGCCCATTTGGGTTCCATAGGATTTACATCAGGCGAATCTGGTTGACGAGACATCAACATGAGTTTACTATATCGCTCTTCAAATCACTGTAACATGGTTCTGGGCCCGAGACATGGACAATTACACTGCTGAAAGATGACAGCGCTGTCGGGGAAGACATCAAGCATGAAAGGATGCAGGCAGTTTGCAGCTGTTAGCGGGTCATAGATTACTACCATAGGTCCCAATCAAGAGCAGGAGAATGTCTCTTGTAGCATAATCTTGCTCCAACCAGTTTGCGACCGTGGCGTTGTGCAAGTTTAGAGCCGCTATTCACCTCGATGACGGCGTTTGTGGAGTCATAGACCTAGTGTAGCAAAAGTGTGATTCACCCGACATGTTTTCCTCGATCTTCGGCCGAATTCCGGTGGTTCCGTGCCCACTGCAGTTGTAATTGACGGTGTCGTTGGGTCAACATGTGAACACCTAAGGGTGGTCTACTGTGGAGCCTCTTGTTTAACAATGTGCAGTGAACGGTGTGCTTCGAAACAGCTGGGCGTGCACCATCACTGTGCTCTTTAGCCAGAGATGACACAGATCACCACCAAACGTACTTTACAAGGCAGACAAGCCTCCCAAGAGTCTTGGTTGTTCAATCATTTAGCTCCTAATAACAGTAGCACTATTCTTCTACATATTTCCGTAGGTGCTCACGACAGTAGCAAGTGAATATTCGGCCAGCTTCGCCGTTCTCGAGATACTCTTTCACTGACTCTTTCACTGTAATCTGCAGTTTTTCAAGTCGCTTATCTCAGTGGACTTCCGCATTTGCTGCACATACACTTGCTAGGGTGATCCTCCACCCGTATCGGCTCCTCTTACATACTTGTGTTACCGTCTCACGCGCCCACAATGGCACCAGGCGGCGTGCAACGTTGTGGTGGCCGGTGGTGGTAATGTTTTGGCTTATCAGCATGGTAGGCTGAGCACCTTGTAACGCATTACTTTTCCTCAGCATTTGTCGTCGATACCAGTATTATTTTTCGAAATTTATACAGGTCAATATTATCTCAGCTGTTCTTCTGAAAACTTCAATATAATCTTATACGCAGTATGCTATGTTTCAAGCTAAAATGTATGAAAAGAATTATATTTTTTTGGATTTTACAATCGATAAATACTAGATCAGAATGTAGAATTAAAATCATTTTCTCAGAAACATTTGAAATTATGAATTATTTGGCATACTAAATATTTCTGTTATTAATTACCCAATCTAGTACTGTTTATAATGATTATTTCTGGATTCATTTTATGAAATAATAATCGATGTTAACAGAAATTCATTTGTCAAGAAAAATTGTAAAATCTTTGGACTACGGTTATTACCGCAGAGTGAAGTAATAGTAAGCATGCCTCTGATGTGGCGGCACATATTTTTCTATTTTGTGCGAACAGTATAATTTGTTAATGTGATATACTAAAATGTGACAAAATATATTAAAAACAACAAAAATTCTGCAACTACTTTCTTCAAATTTATGTAAATCAATTCAACAGTGAAGACCTAAAGCGTGAGAATTTTAGCTTCATGAATCAGCCCCTGGATAAGAAGAACTGGAGCCAACTCTACACGAAAAGCTATGTAAACTAGAAAGTTTATTGTAATCTTCGCTCCTCTCAAGTTTTTCATAAAAGTCTTTGCTTGTTGTGGACAATAAGCGGAATTACGAAGAAGGGGTGGGGGGGGGGGGGAGGAGGAGATTACAGCCTCCAGGGCGCTTTCACTCTTACTAAAGAAACCTGTAACGAAATACACTCTTCTTCTTTGGCTCATCTTTATTATCTCCATGAATCTTGTCTGGAAGGGATCCCAGACTGATAAGCAGTGTAGAAGTATTGGTCATACGAGTGTTAGAAAGCTATTTCCTTTGCTTTGTTGATGGACTAGATTTGCTGATGATTCTTCCATTTACCCACATTATGGCATCTGCCTTACTCGCGAATAATTTTACTAGATCGTTCCACTTCAGATCGCTCCGTAAGCGTACTACTAGATATTTTATGGATGTAGCTACTTGCATTGCCTTTTCTGCAACAGTGTAATCATTGAGTAAGGAGCATTTGCGTCTATGTGCATGCAATTTGTTACGTTTGCCTCTGCTGTGGGCAACTACCACTCCCTGCGCCAAGCGTCCTCCTGTATTTCGCTACAATTTTCTAGCGTTGCACCTCCGCTGTATACAACAGCATTATCCGCGGAACGCCTCAGGGAATAATCGATTTGCCTACTATGACATACGTATATTATGTTAGGAACAATTCAAATTGCAGCTGGTAAAATTGTTGTTTATTAAAACACAACCGGTTTCGCGTCTTGAAGCCGCATCATCAGCGGCAACAAGAAGCCGCGAAACCGGCTGTGTTTTAATAAAGAAAAAAATTATCAGCTGCTATCGGGGTTCTTCCTGAATCATGCCTTTCAATAGCAGATTTCTTCCTAAAATCATGGCTTTCAACAGCTGCGGTGGCACGGAATATAAAATAATTTGCCATTTATATATACTGTGAAAAGTGATAGAGGTATAACACTCCTTTGGGGAACGCCCGAAACCATTTTTACTACTGAAGACTTCTCCCCGTTGAGAATGATATTGTAACTTGTTTGTTTTCTTTCGTATAAAGGTCTCCTACTTTTAACATTAGTGTGTCTACGTACTGTTATGCAACGACCTTCCAACAGCATAACGCAACTTAGTTTGTTAGTTAATTAGTTGCTTACGTGTTCCGCTGATCAATCTCACGGTAACAGTTCTGATGTGGAACGTATCAAGTGAATAAGAAATGCACACATCAATCAAGGGTTTTTTTTTTTAAGAAAAGAATACGATTTTTCTTACCTACCCCATTCCCTCACATGGCACAAAATGCGTATATTACACCAACAGATCTGTTTATTCCTATTCAAGAGCTCATCTGTGGCATAGAAGGAGTTGTCAATGGGATACGATTTCAATTTATTTTTAAAGCTTTTACTGCTGTCTGTCAGACTTTTATTTCATCTGGTAGTTCATCGAGAAGTCTTTCAGCAGCATATCTTGCCCCTTTCTGTGCCAAATATAGGTTAAGTAGAGGATAGTGTAAGGCTTTTTTTCTTTTGGTAGTATAATTACAAATTTCGCTGTTGTCTTTAAACTGGTCCATGTCGTTCAGAACAAATTTCTTTAATGAGTAAATGCACTGTGAGGATGTTTTAAAGAGATGCCTACAAGATTTGCGACTATTAGCTTCACACATTATTCTAACCACCTTATTTTGAGTAGCGAATACTTTTTGCCTAAGTGTTGAGTTATCCCAAAATATTATTCTGCATGACGTTAGAGAGTGAAAATATGCTGAGTATGTTACCTTAATAAGTTCTATATCCTCAAAATTAGCAATTATTCTGAATGAAAAAGTTCCTGAACCTAGTCGCTTTAGCAGATCCAAAACATGACTTTTCCAATCAAGATTCTTATCTATATGTACACCCAAATACTTAGTATGCTCTACCCTGGCTACTGACGTCTGTTGATGTGTTATATTTGTTGAAGGAACTGTGCTCCTTGCCGTAGAAAATTGGATGTACTGTATTTTTCAAAGTCCAGAGCAAGCCCATTCGCAGAAAACAAATCAATAACTTTGACAAAGACTTATATGTATAATTTGCCATTGGAGCTCCTTTTACTGGATTAATGATAATGCTTGTATAATCAGCAAACAGTATCAGTTTAGCTTCTTGTTTCAGATAAGAAGGGAGGTCATTAACATATAATGAGAATAGGAGGGGACCCATAATCGAATCCTTTGTAATACCTATTTTAATTTCACCCCACTTAGATGAAGTGGGAAATTTCCTTAAATGACTTAAGCCATATAAATAAACTTTCTGCTTTCTGTTCATTAAATATCACTTCAACCACTCATATGCTGATCCTTTCATACCACAGAATTGCAATTACTGTAACATAATGTCATGGTTCACACAATCAAACGCTTTGGATAAGTCACAGAAAATTAGTATTGGTGACATTTTACTATTTAAAGACTCTATTACGTTGGTAGTAAAATTGTATATTGCTGTCTCAATGGAACAGCATTTTTGAAATCAAAACTTTGATTTACTAAGTAAACAATTACTGAGATGGCTAACAACTTTCACGTACATTACTTCCTCGACGATTTTTAAAAATGTTGTAAGTAAGGATACTGACCAGTAATTATGAACACCTGTGGTGTCTCTTTTTTGCAGAGAGGCGTGACAATGGATTATTTTAACCTGTCTGCGAAAATACCTTGAGTTTGTGATGCATTACAGTTGTGACTTGGAACATCAGCTGTAGCTGCTTGACAAATCTTTAATATGTTGTTAGAGATGTCATTTACTCCAACAGAACATTTATTTATCAAATATTTAACGATTTTCATTGTCTCACAAGAGCCTGTTAGGTGAACATTAATCTGACAAGGATTTCTCAAAACTGACTCTTCCATGTACTGCTTGGCTTTTTCATTTGAACTATTCTCACCAATTTTTTTTTCACTTACACTTAAGAAATGGTTGTTAAATACATCTGTAATCTGGTTTCGCAGGATAGAGCGGATCAGGTTATGGTTGTGAAAAGGGGCTGTAATGAGTTAGTGTTAGATGCTTAGATGCTGCGATGTTGTATTTTCACACCTCCATATCTCGTCACATAAGACACAGATTTGAGTAATGAAACAGGTCAAGAGTCATTTATTTGTCATTGTATAATATTTAACTACGCATTGTAATGGCGTATTTTGACGATTTGCAAGGAGCAATTAATCCAGCACCACTGACGCCCCTAAGGAACTATAGACCAGTTCAGCGCGCATGTAAAAACATCGATATTAAAGACAGGCTCTGAAGACATTTGAATATTACACAAAAAAAAAAAAAAATGCGCTTAACCCATCGTCCACAGCCGGACGATATCACTCTCTTTTTATCTCCCGCATAATACGGAGGTACCATTACATGTGCGTCATTGTAAGATTTGTAATTTGTTTAAGTACACACTTAGAAATACTGTCATTTTGTTGCATTAGAGACTAGTATGCGTGAAAAACACATTGTTAATGAATGGACATTTCTACGTGATTTATAAACTTTTATGTACACAACAAACCACTCAGGCTCTGTAATTGTTATTAACATATTATATCTGTTTCAAATCTAAGCTCGTAGTTATAGTGCCAATTACTCTAAATTTGTGTTTGCTTTACTTGTTGGACAACCTTAATCATTTACTTTCTATGTGCCAAGCATTTTTCTTTCCTACTTTTTTAGAGCCAACCGTGTCCGCCGTGTCATTGTGCGGACAGAACAGTCGAGGGAGACGTTAACATACTACTTGTATTTTCCCCTTGTAATATTCTTCGAACTAGGTTTTAAATTGGCCCTTAGGTACATTTTCAGTGCGAGTGACACCCGGGAATTTCTTAGCATACTTTACTTCTCCAACCGCACATCGCTCGCACAAAGCCTCACTGTTCCACAATGGTAAGCGGCACTTTCTAAATGGGAAATGGAGCCACGCAAGTATGTGTTGCTACCCCTTCTCAATCTGATGCTTAAATAATAATAACAATATTTCCTTACATCAGAATGCACAAACACAAAGAGTTTAATTTACTAAGAATGACTTAATTATACATTGCCTTAAAAGGATCAGATTAAAACAAGACAGCTGAAGGCCAAGTTAAGAAAACTTGCGATACCTCCTGGGCTGAAGGCCCAAAACCACACCAAGAACAAGAACGTCTGAAGGACTCAAAGGAAGTTATTAAACACTGTTTTAAAGAATACACACAGCTGAAGGCCTTTAAAAGAGAAAATAAATACTTGGCTGAAAGCCACACGCAAGACTGTGAACAACTCAGGACTTAGGGCCTGGAGAGCAAGAATTTCAGATAACTTTTTTTTTACATTTAATTTCAAACAAACAAATTTTCAAATTTTAATTTAAGATGGCTGAAGGCCTTATTGTAAAATTAAAACAAGGTAAATTAATAGACGGCTGAAGACCTCGCTCAGTACTTCAAACTAAAATGAAAATCACAATCTAAAACCAACAGAACAGTGGTGCTCAGAAGTGTTCCAATGGTCGGCCTGAGGAGGTAGCTCTAATGTAAGGTGAGATGAGACAGCCAGCAAAAAGTAAGGTTAAACAACCTGATGGCAACCTCACCGATGTACGACTGGAGAACAGACTAAAAAATTAATCAATTCCCTTCTACCTGACCAATGGCACGGCAGTGGAAAGTATCAGCTGAGGTCAAAAATACCAGCAGCACTACGTCTACAAAATAGGCGTCTAAAAACAGCCAAGGAACAACAACCACTCTAATAAAAAGAATAGGAACGAACAACTAAAAGGCTGCCGAACTACACGCTGTGCTGGACAATATCAGCACGGCAAGGAAAAACACACTGCCGGAAAACTAAGCTTACGACCAGGGCAGGTAACTGGGGTGTTAACGGTTACAAGGCAGAAAATATCGCTGGTGCACTTCATTGATAAGTACCAACCAACTTAATAGTTAGGGAGCATACAGGAAGATGGCTGCAAAATTTTTGCTGACTCCAACACACCATACATTGCTGCTAGCTGCAACGGCCCAGGAAGCAACAACCCTCAATGAACGAAGAGATGTCGCAGCAGTTGAGGTGTCATAGCAGGTTAATTGATCACTCAACTTCAGTGTCCATGTTTGGTGGGCAACGAACTCTGTAGCTCTCGCAGCTAGTGCCTCACTATCCGACCGCATGTGCACGCCACTAGCAGTCCCATCCTGGCCACGCGCCGCGGAAACTTCCTCGCTGCTCTGTCCCAACCGACCAACTGCATGAAGCATGCAGACAGCATTAAAGTAGCTGCTCAGTAAAACCATACAGGATTCACACAGTTCCACAAAAACACTTCCACAAACAACGTGAACAATAGTAAAACCAGTGAGTGTGGAAGAACAAAGATGAATCACAAGTCGAGATACTCAAAGAACCCTGAAGCGGTCGGCGACCAAATACCCGTCTTATGAGACGACTGACCGAACGACCAACCAAGGTCGTCCCCACTCAGTTCATGCGTGTCGGCAATGATCGGGTGAATCATGGCTGTCCGGACTTCACTGCTGCTCCATCCCGACTCAACTCCCAAAACACGATGACCCGGAAATACTAACAAAATGGTTCAAATGGCTCTGAGCACTATGCGACTTAACTTATGAAGTCATCAGTCGCATAGAACTTAGAACTAATTATAGCTAACCTAAGGACATCACACACATTCACGCCCGAGGCAGGATTCGAACTTGCGACCGTAGCGGTCACGCGGTTCCAGACTGAAGCGCCTAAAACCGCACGGCCACAACGGCCGGCTCTGGAAATACTAGTGGTAGCTTCAAAGATAATATGACAGTGCTCTTATTGATAAGTGCTGCTGCTGCCACTCATGGGCAGGCAAGCGAGCAACCTAGTGACGCCAGTACATCGAATAAGAAACGAGGCGGTAGTACCATAAACACAAGATGACAAGCAATAAACGGCATGACCACGAGCCACACACGGCTCAACATTAGCTACTTGTGTACTGTTCGTTAAGGTGATGTCATTCTCTTTAATAGTAATACTAGCTACCCCAGTGATCACTTTTACTGTCTTTCTTCTCATAACATTCCATAGCGATTTGATTTTATTCCCCAAGTAGTTAATTTCATCTCTAATATAAATATTTTTTGATTTTCTGACAATTTTTCTCAGTATGTTATGTAACAGTTCGGGTACTAAATGTAACTGGGTTTTCTCTCTTGATGCAAGTCAATTGTCAGGATGAGCATTCTAAAGCACTCTGTCAGGGTGAAAATATTAAATTAATCAATTTTTCTCTCTTAACAACATGTGGGCAGGGTGGGTTCTTCCTTGGCTCGGGTATGAGGTAGAATGAAACAGCATTATTACATAAGATAACTTTTATTGAAAGTTTCGTACAACTGTATCTTACTGGATATTCTGGTTCGGAGAGCGGCAGCTGTGTCGTTTGCGTAGCCTTCTGCTGGGACAGCGGCGGCGTCTGATTACGCGTGGCAGTGTGTGTCTCGTGTCGCCGTCTCGCCCAGCTGACTGGAGACGCGCAGCGCGAGGTGACCCGTATAATTATTGCGAGCGAAGTCGTGCATCGGATGGTGATACCTTGGATGTGGCGTCCCAGTGTTTCTCTTCTCTAAGCGGCCGCGTGTGTTGTGCGTCGGCCAGCGGAGCGGCGCGGCGGGGAAGGCCAGTGTCCCGGACTCGAACAACGGACTCCTGCTTGCCAGTCTTCGGCTGTCAGATCTTCATCCCAGCTCACAGGTGACAGGTGACTGCTGATGTGAGGACGTCTCCTTCCCGTCCTCACGAGTCACCCGGGTACATAAAGATCAGACTTCAAATACCTTTTAACTTATGTCTTCTGGCGCCGAGTCTGCTGCTTGCTATTCCATTACAGCGGCGGACTTGGTGCGTCTGTGCATGATGCAGTCTCTTCTTGCATGACGGTTATCAGCACCGAAACTGACTGAAAACAACTGCTACGCTTCTTCACTTCCTCGTCTTCTTCGTCTCTCGTCTCCGTCTCCGTCTCCGTCCTCGTCTTCCTCTCCGTCTGTCGGACCCACCGCGTCTCGCGTATTTATTCACTTCGGTTCACTGGAGGTGAACGACTTCACGGCCATTGCCTCTTCTGTCACGCTGAAAAATTTCTCGAAGAATCATCTTGACGTCGGTCATTGGCTCTTGGGATGTAGGCGAGGGCCTTTGCTCACATGTGACAACTGAGAAACACGTGAGCCGGTCATTGCCTCTTCTGTCACGTTGAAAAGCTTCTCGAAGAATCTTCTTAACGTCGGTCATTGGCTTTTGGGATGTAGGCGAGGGCCTTTGCTCACATGTGACAACTGAGAAACAAGTGAGCCGGTCGGGCGATGCCCTGACGGCTGAATCGACTGCGCCCTCTTATGTGGAACTTGCTGACTTCATGGTCATTGTCTCTTCTGTTCTGTCCGCTGTTTGCCAGTATGTAACTCTCTAAATCTCTAAACTAAACCAAGTTTTTCATTTATATTCTAATTTCTACTTCACTTTGATTTCACTAATTCATTTACTTAAGTGCCACTCAACATTCCTCCACCCTTCGGAGAAATTCGCTCTCGAATTTACCACTCAACATTCCTCCACTCTTCACACGGCAAAAGCACTAACACAAGAAATGAAAACTCTCGACTTAGAAGATTACACACGCTTCACATTAAGTATGTTGAAAATACTTTATCACTTTGCAAAAGCACTGTACGCTCATGAATCACGCAGTTCACACATAAATCGTTGTAATAAGTGTAACAAATCTTGATGACAATGAATAAACAAAAATAGATTATTCTCTTAGAAAGTTACATAGCAACACCTGTTTAATCTACCTTATATTAATGCAAGAATATCTATTCTACAGTATTGTTTACTTTAACATAAGACTGTTTAGTGAAGAGTGAAGTACAATAAACAAAATTAATACACTAATGCTCAAAAGTAACCACTGAAGTACACCAGTTATGAGTGTGGTATCCAGTTAACAGGGATTTGATGAAGTGTCATATTATTATTAGCCAATTTTTTCGTCTTAAATAAAAGAAAACTGTACAAAGCAGAAACACCAACACAAAGATTCCAGATGTACCCGTTCCTAGGATTATAATTTTAGTTTTGTGTTCACTTTTTAATTTTAAGACATGTTGCATCATAACATTGGCATCAATTTTGCCTTGCTGTGAGTTTATGACATATCTAATGACTTCAGAAGGGAACTGTCAAGGGAATCATTGAGGTAAGATAGGTTTTGTGTAGGAAATGCCTGCACGGCGTTTTCTGAAAAAAGCAAACAACATGGTTATGAACCTACCAACCTAGTAAAAACAAAAACAAAGAAAAGAAGGAATACATTGTTAACTACAAGATCTACCTGTTTCTACGTTCAAATTTTTTTTCTTAAAAAATAAACCATTATCATTTATTAATTATTTACATATGTATACCACAGTCTACTAAGATTCAACTAGGACATTCGCACTCTTGGTCGAAGATTGTATGGTGCCATGTCTGTATGTTGTGCTGGCGTGGCCACTCTTTTTCCTTCTCGGGTACTTCCTCCACCCTTCGGAAAAGCAGACACTATTGTTGAAGGAATTACGTCTGGAGCGCCCTTAAAAGGTTTTAAACGACTTGCGTGCACAATGGTAGTTCGGGTGGGCAGTTGCAATTTAACGTTGACTGGTGACGTGATCTCAAGAATTAGATAAGGACATCTGTAGTTTGTTACAAATTTCTTCGTTTTTCCTTTCGCAATGTATGGAGTTGAAAGCATTACCCACTGACCGATTTTGTAATTTGGATATTTAGCTTGGGTATTACCTAATGTTTCCTGTCGTTCCAAAGCCTTTGTATTAGATTTTTGAACCATTTTCCATACATCCTTCATCATTCGACTGTAATCTCGTACTGTTTCTCCGACTTTTCCGTTTTTCTGCCTGATTACATCAAAAGGGGACGGCATTTTTCTCCCATAGACCACTTCATAAGGTGACATGCCAGTTGCTTCATGCGTTTTGGCGTTGTATACCGACACGATTATTGGTAAATACGTATCCCAATTAGAATGTGTTCGTTAATATAATAACTAAGCATCTTGCCAATTGTCCGATGAACTCTTTCTGTGCGTCCGTTGCACTGAGGGTGTAACGGAGTTGTGCGTAATTTACGTATTTTTAGTAAGTGGCATAGCTGTTTCATTAATTCAGACATAAAATTAGATCCCTGATCTGTGATAATAGCTTCAGGTACGCCAAATTTAAGTATCCAGTTGTTAACTAAATCTTGGGCAACTGTATTTGCTTGCTGATCTGGGAGACTCACCATAGCTAGATAGCGTGGAAAGAGATCAATAATTGTAAGAACATACTTATTACCAGCAGGTGTTTTATGAAATGGCCCGTAGAGATCCACTCCGCAGATTTTAAATGGACATGAAGCCTCGGGGAGCCTCTGTAAGGGTATTTTTGAACGAGACAGTTCAGCTCGTTGTGCGCACGCAATGCAATTACGAACGTACTGCACAACATCCTGCTTTCTGGTTTGCCACCAAAATCACTCTGCTACGCGTCTTTCGGTTGTCCGCTGTCCACCATGTCCTGCAAGGATATGATCATGGGCCTCTGCCATTATTTCTTGTCTAAGGTGCTGGGGAGCAACAATTCGCGCTCCAACTTTTGTTTTGCGGCATAATACACCAACTTCAAAGCAAAATTGTTTTTGAGTTGCGTATTTTTTGCATTCTGTATCTTCATCTTGTGCCTTTCTCCAGACCTCAGTATCTCGGCCTGTTGCTTCCAAAAGTGCTATTTTCCGACTTAGGCAATCTGCATTCGTGTGTTTTTTGCCGCCTGGTTTATGGATAACTTCGAAATCCATTTCGGAAAGGCATAGGGCCCAACGCGTGAGACGACTAGATGGATCCTTTAACCCAAGCAACCATTTTAAAGCTGCGTGATCTGTAATGACCTTGAATTTCCTACCATACAAGTAGCATTTAAAGTATTTGATGCCATAAGTAACACTTAACAATTCTTTCTCCGTTGTGGAATAATTTCCTTCTGCCGTTGTTAGTTGTCTCGAAGCGTAAGCTATGGGGTGTTCCGCGCCATTAATATTCTGACTCAAAACAACTCCTACTGAATGACCACTTGCGTCACAGGATAAAGTAAATTCTTTATTATAATCTGGGTAGGCTAATACTGGACTGTGTGTTAACTTATCTTTAAGGGTTTGAAATGCTGATTCACAATCTTGAGACCAATGAAATTTTGCACCCTTTTTCAATAATTGGGTTAAGGGTCGGGCAATTTCAGCAAAATTTTGAACATATTTTCGGTAATACGATGCGAGACCAATGAAACTTTGTACTTCCTTAACGCGTTGTGGTGTTGGGAAGTCCTTAACTGCCGAAATTAATCGAGGATCTGTTTTAATTCATTTTTCTCTAATGACATGCCCAAGGTATGTAACCTCTGTCAATGTAAAACTACATTTTTCCATATTTAATGTTAATTTAGCTTTTCTAAGTCTCTGAAAAACATTACGCAGGGTGGAGGAATGTTGAGTGGTAAATTCGAGGGCGAATTTCTCCGAAGGGTGGAGGAATGCTCAGTGGTATTTAAGTAAATAAATTAGTGAAATCAAAGTGAAGTAGGAATTAGAATATAAAAAAACTTGATTTAGTTTAGAGAGTTACATACTGGCAAACAGCGGACAGAACAGAAGAGACAATGACCATGAAGTCAGCAAGTTCCACATAAGCGGGCGCTGTCGATTCAGCCGTCAAGGCATCGCCGGACCGGCTCACTTGTTTCTCAGTTGTCGCATGTGAGCAAAGGCCCTCGCCTACATCCCAAGAGCCATTGACCGACGTCAAGAAGATTCATCGAGAAGCTTTTCAACGTGACAGAAGAGGCAATGGCCGTGAAGTCGTTCACCTCCAGTGAACTGAAGTGAATAAATACGCGAGACGCGGTAGGCCCGACAGACGAAGACGGAGACGAAGACGAGGACGGAGACGGAGACGGAGACGAGAGACGAAGAAGACGAAGAAGTGAAGAAGCGTAGCAGTTGTTTTCAGTCAGTTTCGGTGCTGAAAACCGTCATGCAAGAAGAGACTGCATCATGCACAGACGCACCAAGTCCGCCGCTGTAATGGAATAGCAAGCAGCAGACTCGGCGACAGAAGACAGAAGTTAAAAGGTATTTGAAGTCTGATCTTTATGTACCCGGGTGACTCGTGAGGACGGGAAGGAGACGGCCTCACATCAGCAGTCACCTGTGAGCTGGGATGAAGATCTGACAGCCGAAGACTGGCAAGCGGGAGTCCGTTGTTCGAGTCCGGGACACTGGCCTTCCCCCGCCGCGCCGCTCCGCTGGCCGACGCACAACACACGCGGCCGCTTAGAGAAGAGAAACACTGGGACGCCACATCCAAGGTATCACCATCCGATGCACGACTTCGCTCGCAATAATTAAACGGGCCACCTCGCGCTGCGCGTCTCCAGTCAGCTGGGCGAGACGGCGACACGAGACACACACTGCCACGCGTAATCAGACGCCGCCGCTGCCCCAGCAGAAGGCTACGCAAACGACACAGCTGCCGCTCTCCGAACCAGAACATCCAGTAAGATACAGTTGTACGAAACTTTCAATAAAAGTTATCTTATGTAATAATGCTGTTTCATTCTACCTCATACCGGAGCCAAGGAAGAACCCACCTTGCCCACATGTTGTTAAGAGAGAAAAATTGATTAATTTAATATTTTCACCCTGACAGAGTGCTTTAGAATGCTCATCCTGACAATTGACTTGCATCAAGAGAGAAAACCCAGTTACATTTAGTGCCAGAACTGTTACAGGTACAATAATTTTTATAGTGCAATATTATTTGTCCGTCCTTACTAATTCTTGCTGCCTCATTCAATACTCTTTCTTCCTGAAGACACTTTAATACCAGTAGTAATAAAAGGTTTCTTTGAAAACTGTTCGGTGTTACTTTTAGTAATTTTTTTGGGGCAATAGTGTTCAAAATGGTATATAAATTTATCAATAAATATGTTCCAGTTATTATTGGCTTTTGGCTCATTATATACACTTCCCCTATTAATTTTTTCTTAAGCTTTCTCTAGAGTGCTCTATAGATACCATGTTGACCAGCCTTACACCTTTACTTAATGGTTTCTGAACTATTCACCTGCTAAAGTTTGTAAGTTGATCAGTTGTGCATCATGGTCCGATAATACATTTATCACAGGGAAAGCATGTGTTGATTATACATCCTCTTGCCATAAAAATACATTCTTTATTAGGGTGCTACTCTCTTGAGCTATACGTGTAGGGAGATTGATCACTGATTCTAAGTTATGTACGTATTTAATAGCGCTTCTAGTTCACTTTTCCTATCAGAACTGCATAAAAAATTTACATTGAAATCGCCATAGATTAATGACTTCTGTTTTTGTCTGACTGACAGTATAATAGGAAACCAAACTTTTTTATGAATAGTTCAAAATCTCCTAATGGGGACCTGTATCATTAATAAACGTTGTCTGATGAAAGTGGTAGCCGAAGTAATGTGAAACTATAAGTTTCTAACTGTATTTCAATTAGCTTGTACCAAAAATAATTTAAAAACCTTTAATTGTGTGCTAAAAAATGTGTCATGTGAAACTATGTATTATGCAGTATAGTGCACAGTGCTACAATGTGTGACGTTACATAATGTATCTTGCAATTATAGCACACAAAACTAACAGAGTGTATATGCTGCATAAAACTACAAACTCAACTTTGGAAGAATAAAAGCCGAAAATGCTTCTGTTAAAACGGCCTGCAAAGTTAAGTACCTAAACTAACTAATTAAAATTCCGAACATTGAATGACATACACACGAACATGGAACACAGCACTGTAGGAGTTATAATATCTAAATGGTTCAAATGGCTCTGAGCACTATGGTACTCAACTGCTGTGGTCATCAGTCCCCTAGAACTTAGAACTACTTAAACCTAACTAACCTAAGGACATCACACACATCCATGCCCGAGGCAGGATTCGAACCTGCGACCGTAGCAGTCGCACGGTTCCGGACTGCGCGCCTAGAACCGCGAGACCACCGCGGCCGGCGTTATAATATCTTACGAAGGAAATGAAATCTGAACTAAACGTTAACTGAAATGGCACTAATGGTAATTTGAAATGCACTGCTTGGCTGTAAATTATCTTATTGTGTCTTAATAGTGATGTTAAATGGGTCCTAACAAATACTCGTGACTAACCTTGTGGCACCGGAAACTCGGTACTTCTCGACAGTTGTGTACCTTAGCATGCACCGCAGAAATAAATCGAGTAGAGGAGGAAAACCAACTATGTTGAAGTTTAAGAGTATCGTCCAGAAGAATGAATATGGAAGGAACTCTGATAATGAAGCACTGTGAAAAACGCTAAAGATGTAGATACTGTGCCAAGGAATACCAAAGTGGGCAGTACACTCTTAGAAATACTCTTAAAGAGGAGGGACGTCTCTAAAAAGTACAGTCACAGATGTTGTGTATACAAATACATGTACAAGGAAGGCAACTACGAATAAACCATGCACACCAAAAGAAATGCTTCAACTGGTAGACGAAAGAAGAAAGTGTAAAAAAGGTAAGAGAAAGGAATACAACGATATATATCCTGTAGTAATGAAAAAAAGGGAAAGCGAAATGCAGCCGCCGCAAAATGGATCAGAAAATGATGGATTCGAAAAGGAAATAATCGTCGAGAGGACAGATTCAGCACATAGAAAAGTCAAAACAACCTTCGGTGAAGTCAAAAGGATGACTGAGTGTTGTGTGATGTGCTTAGGTTAGTTAGGTTTAAGTAGTTCTAAGTTCTAGGGGACTGATGACCATAGATGTTAAGTCCCATAGTGCTCAGAGCCATTTGAACCATTTTTTTGAAGTCAAAAGGAAGAGTGGTTATCATTGACAGTGCCAACGAATTTACACTCTTTATCGCGTAGGAGAGAGCGGATTGGTGGAATGGACACGGAAGGTCTCTAAGAGAGGGAGCACTAGTCTAATGACGTGACAGTAGCATCTGGGGTCAATAAGGAAGACACAGGGATCCCAGTATGAGGGACAGAATTTGAAAGAGCTCTGGAAGAACTGATATTAATTAGAGCAGAAGGAGTAGATAACATGCTATCGGAATTTCTGAAGTAAATGGGAGAAGTGGTAACCAAATAATTATTCAGGATGGTGTGTAGAATTTTTGAGACCAGCAATGTGCCATCAGACTTTCGGAAAAACATCAACCACACAGTTTCGAAAATGGCTGGGGCAGATGGATGCGAGAACTATGGCGCACTCAGATTGACAGTTCATGCATTCAAGCTGCTGACTAGAGTAGTATACACTGAGGATTTGTTAGATGTCGATGAGTACCGGCAAAGAGAGTCGTCAAGGAGGCATTTCTGACGGTGTGGTTGGTAATCGAAAAAAGACTGAAGAAAAATCAAGATATTCTCATAGGTCTTGTCGACCAAACAGCATTCGACAATGTCAAATGGTGCGTGATGTTCGAATTTCTAACCAAACTAGGAGTAAGCTAAAGGAAAAGACGGGTAATACACTATATATATCTACACGTCGAAAAACGAACGATACAAAAGTGGGGCTATAATTCATGGTAAAAGAATGTCAGAGATAATATACACTGATGGCGTTGCTACCTTCAATGAAAATGAAGAATAATTACAGCATCTGTTGGTTGAAATGAGAAATGTATTGAATTAAGAATACAGACTAAGAGTAAATCGGAAAAAGACAACGTAATGACATGTAGCAGAAATCACAGTAACAAGAGTATTGTCATAAAAATGGGTGATCGCGAGCTAGAGCAAAGTTACGGAATTCTGCTACCTTGGGAGCAAAATAACCCATGACGAACGAAGCAATGGGGACATAAATACACTCCTGGAAATGGAAAAAAGAACACATTGACACCGGTGTGTCAGACTCACCATACTTGCTCCGGACACTGCGAGAGGGCTGTACAAGCAATGATCACACGCACGGCACAGCGGACACACCAGGAACAGCGGTGTTGGCCGTCGAATGGCGCTAGCTGCGCAGCATTTGTGCACCGCCGCCGTCAGTGTCAGCCATGTTGCCGTGGCATACGGAGCTCCATCGCAGTCTTTAACACTGGTAGCATGCCGCGACAGTGTGGACGTGAACCGTATGTGCAGTTGACGGACTTTGAGCGAGGGCGTATAGTGGGCATGCGGGAGGCCGGGTGGACGTACCGCCGAATTGCTCAACACGTGGGGCGTGAGGTCTCCACAGTACATCGATGTTGTCGCCAGTGGTTGGCGGAAGGTGCACGTGCCCGTCGACCTGGGACCGGACCGCAGCGACGCACGGATGCACGCCAAGACCGTAGGATCCTACGCAGTGCCGTAGGGGACCGCACCGCCACTTCCCAGCAAATTAGGGACACTGTTGCTCCTGGGGTATCGGCGAGGACCATTCGCAACCGTCTCCATGAAGCTGGGCTACGGTCCCGCACACCGTTAGGCCGTCTTCCGCTCACGCCCCAACATCGTGCAGCCCGCCTCCAGTGGTGTCGCGACAGGCGTGAATGGAGGGACGAATGGAGACGTGTAGTCTTCAGCGATGAGAGTCGCTTCTGCCTTGGTGCCAATGATGGTCGTATGCGTGTTTGGCGCCGTGCAGGTGAGCGCCACAATCAGGAGTGCATACGACCGAGGCACACAGGGCCAACACCCGGCATCATGGTGTGGGGAGCGATCTCCTACACTGGCCGTACACCACTGGTGATCGTCGAGGGGACACTGAATAGTGCACGGTACATCCAAACCGTCATCGAACCCATCGTTCTACCATTCCTAGACCGGCAAGGGAACTTGCTGTTCCAACAGGACAATGCACGTCCGCATGTATTCCGTGCCACCCAACGTGCTCTAGAAGGTGTAAGTCAACTACCCTGGCCAGCAAGATCTCCGGATCTGTACCCCATTGAGCATGTTTGGGACTGGATGAAGCGTCGTCTCACGCGGTCTGCACGTCCAGCACGAACGCTGGTCCAACTGAGGCGCCAGGTGGAAATGGCATGGCAAGCCGTTCCACAGGACTACATCCAGCATCTCTACGATCGTCTCCATGGGAGAATAGCAGCCTGCATTGCTGCGAAAGGTGGATATACACTGTACTAGTGCCGACATTGTGCATGCTCTGTTGGCTGTGTCTATGTACCTGTGGTTCTGTCAGTGTGATCATGTGATGTATCTGACCCCAGGAATGTGTCAATAAAGTTTCCCCTTCCTGGGACAATGAATTCACGGTGTTCTTATTTCCATTTCCAGGAGTGTAGTAGATAGCACAGGCAAAGTGGCCAATCCTGGACAAAAGATGTCTGCTAGTACCAAACATAGGAAGAAATTTCTGAGAGTGTACTTTTGGTGCACAGAATTGTGTGGTAGCGAAATATGGGGTATGGGAAATCCGGAATATAAGAAGATAGGAGCATTTGAGATGTGGCGCTGCAGAAGAATCTTGAAAATCATGTGGATTGATAAAGTAAGAAACGAGGTGGTTCTCCGCAGAATCGGTAAAGAAAGAAACATGGAAAACACTGAAAAGAAATGAGACAAGATGACAGGACAGGATGACAGGACATGTGTGAGAGCATCAGGGAGTAATCTCCATCGTACTAGATGAAGGTGTAGAGGAGAAAAGCTGTAGGGAGACGACAGAGACTGGAATATGTTCAGATATGTTCAGTACCTGGGGTATGCAACGCTGTCATGAAGAAATTAGCGCAGGAGAGGAATTCGTAGCGGGCTGCATCAAACCAATCTGAAGACTGATGACTAAAAAAAAAAAGGAAGTGTTGACTGATTTGAATGTGTGTACATCTAAGAAAGCATATAAATATTTGAATACGTTTGCCTACACAGTATAAGCCTGAATTCCACTGACCAAACTGCGGAGGCTATTCATAAGTATTTTCTGAGTATTTTTGTGTAAGGGATACGTTGCCACTGACGACTCATTACAGAGTACTTGTATTTCGTTTGATTTCTTGCCTCTACCTCTCTACGATCTGTACTGACCTAATAATGTATGTACAACGCCGCTAATGTATACGGTAGGTGCTGTGCGTCCAATCAACTTGTTCCATATACCCACCGTACTGGCTGCTTAGTACACTCATGCCGCATTTCCCTTCACACTCAATCTTGTACAGCTGGTACTGTTTCGAATTTATTTTCCTGAGGGTATTAATTGTATGTTAACAGCGGTACACTACTGCTCGGTAAGCACCCTTTGTGTGGATTCACTGAATGCAGTGAAAAAGCGTCACAGTGTCGTTTTGTTGAGCTGTTTCCTGAGCGACGGTCTGTGTTGTACCTGTTTCTGATTGCGTATTACAGAGGCTTCTTCAGTGTTGTAAGAGCGTTTCCACAGAACCAGAGGTAACTGGAATAGCAATGGAGACAGCTTTATTACATTATTGAGTCTGTAACAAGTCGCCGATGACCACGGGTTCCTCTTACCAAAACAATCAGGAAATAGCCATGAACAGGCTCCGTAGTGTTGTCGGTGGAGCTCTGGTTCACTCTGTGATCAGCAACACTATGGAAAGCTAGTGAGGATGTTTGCAGGATAGATTGAATTGAGAAATAAATATTAAGGAATGAAATCGATGCGTAGTTCAGTTTCCGACTTAATTAGCATTGTTAGTTATCCAGTGAAATCTGAAAGCGCAAATTCAAGCCGTCCGCCAGGCACAAGTAGAATAAGTCGTCCTCAGAGCGCATATGATAGCGCTCGAGACTGATCAGCCTTTGGCTCGGTTTCGACCCTTACAAATGTCCCATGTCTGTATCGCACTTTTGTTCCGTTTTGGGAAACCAAACAAAAGAAAGCGTTTGGTGACACCGTCTCTGGTGTGTCACATTTGAACGCACAACTGCCTGGTATACTAATTTTTATGTAAATTAACTTGGAAACGTCGCAACTTGTTGCGTTTGTTTCTAAGAGTTATTTCTCAACACAGCCAACCATGACACACCCTTAAAAGAATATCAGACTGTTTATCACCATCCTAAATGTGTGTTATCTGTATATACTTTACATATGCAGTGAATGTGTGTGCATATTCGTATATACTTAATCCCTTCAGGAGACACCTCCTGAATGTCCCACAGTCGGTATGGGCGAGAGGGTTTATTTGCTCCCGAGATGCGGAGGACCATGCCAGCGGCGGTGCAACTACTGGAAGCATCGGCGGATTGTTTTCGGATATGAAACAAGTTATAGGGTCGTCCCCTCTTAAGGAGATCAAAACGACAGTCACCACAGGATCTAATCGACAATTTCAACGACGGGTGGAACGCTATGGCATCATCCACACATATCCGGTCAGTATAGCGCAAAAGCAATGGGAAAATTTCCTCAATTGTCAACATGTTACGCCGTGCCTGCTAAGGAAGTGCTTCAGAGAGTTGTTGCACAGTTTGAATGATGAAAATGCTCTCGTAACGATAACATCTACTAGGAACTTATCAAACTAACTCCACTTCTCGCAGTGCTCTGCAGCCTTTTATGAAAATGTTGGGCTAAGGGTAAGTAATGTGGGTATGAGAGTTTTGTAACAAAGACACCATTGTTCTCCTTTAGTAAGCAAGCCAGCCTTTAACTCCAGGATAGCTCACCGACTCTTATGTAAACAAACTGCCCACCTGGAAGCATGTTTTGTTTATGTAGGAAATAATTAATGGTCGATAGCTGGATGATAGTTACCATAACTCGTTGGCGATATCGCAGCCTAATGGGTTCATATGCCCTGGGGTGTTCAATGCTTTCAGCTTAAAGTGGTGACAGTTTCATGATAGTAATTAAAGACAGGAAAAATGACACCCGCACTGTGCTGCTACTAGCCACGGCTCACATCACCGACCCCCCCCCCCCCCCCCGCCAAATCCCTCACCCTTAGTGTCGTCCCAGCATCCTGAGACCCATTTTCAACCTGGACCTCATTGAAGCAGCACCAGCAGCAGCGTCAGTAAAGTAAGGAGATATTGCAGGTTTTGAGCGTAGCGTAGCAGCCAGCGGTTTTGACCCAGTTTTGACGAATGTTCTGCATGCACGCTGTTTTCTGCAACATATAACGCTGTTTACGATTTCATGGTCGATTTTACCAATTTTTTGTAAGAAGACGCCGGTTCCATTGCTATTTTCTGTTCTCCCTGCAATTTCTTAAGGAACTCCATCTTAATATGGACTTAGTTACTATTCTCCGCCACTTAAATATGGATTACGTGACAAATTTCAACGGTATTTTCAGACAACACTCATATATACGGATTATGCTAAGACTTTTTCGATTTTCAGGAAACACGTGTAAAATACATACTTTAAAAGTTCAACTACTTTTTTTTAGGAGGACACGAAAAATATCAGACAAACAATCACCAATTCACAGTAATCTGACAAATTTCACGCATATTCAGCGTTAAACATTTTTTTATTTAACTACAAAATACACACCAATCCTCAGTTTCGCTTAAATAAATTTATCCCCTGCATTATCGGATCCTCTTAAGCATATTAACATCAGAAATTTAGATGGACTTGCGAAGCCAGCACTAGGCCAGAGCAGCAGACGTGTGTGTGTGTGTGTGTGTGTGTGTGTGTGTGTGTGTGTGTGTGTGTGTGTGTCTGTTTGCATCAGCCCAACGTACAGGCATCATTTCCAGCTCGCGACTGCCGCCGTTGCTCTGCATTTTAGGGACGCAAATTCCGACAATGGCACCCATTTAATTACAACTTCTATAGTTAAACAAATACCTCACAGGGCAGCTGCACCTTAAAAACCTGTGAAACAGTAAATTTCTGTATTCTACACAGTAATCCCTATCGTACCGCGGAACAACCACTGTGCCTTCAGCGCACCGCATGTTCCAGGGAGCCTGCATGTAATGAGACGATGCCACTCCCAGGAGTAACGCCCTTCCTTCCCCCCCTCCCACCCCCGCATGCTGCGGGCGTAAAGACAGAGGTGTTATGTGCGACCTGCTTCGAGTGGCCTGACTGCATCGCTACCAGTAGCCCGCCCAGCTCTTCTCTGCCACCTCGTCCTCTAGACGGCGCGAACCTCTGTCCGGCTCTGCGGTCAAGACTCAGTGAGTTACTTCCCCTGTGTATCGCGATCGAAAACATTGGAGCAGACCGCACGAGCGAATTTGCTTACATCTCGGTAGTTTGTATGCATTTTCAGATGTATACGACTCCATATCTTTTACTAAATTCATGTTAAATTTCGGTTTGACAGTTTCAGTATTTATTTTCCCTCATTCCGACTGAATGTGTTCCAATTACAACCCAGTTACAACAGATAGCTCTCCTTTCGTTTCTTTTTCACTACCGTACCGATCAAATATATACTGCGTTTACTGCGTCACTGCTAGGAGTCACCCTGTATCTTTCTTTTTTGTCTGCAACTACAGGGTGGGGAAAATTAAAGTCACCTTGAGAGCAGAGTTCCAGGACACAAAGAAACACAACAGAGAAAGGGAAATACAGTATCAGTCTGACTGTAGCGGATGTTGAGAGTGACTACCATTCAACTCTTGACGATTCAGGGCCCCGGTCCGCAAGTTGCTGAGGGTGGATCGAAGATGGACTGCTGAAACTGCTGCAATATCATCCGAAATGTTCTGGTGTTGTTGTTGATGATTATGAAGGTTGTTGTGATACGCCAAAGACCGGTGGGCTCCCACACATAGTAAACACACATTGTCACCTCAGGTAACCTGGATGAGCAGACTGATTTCTGCTAACAATTTTGACGGGCGTGAAGATTTTGCTAACGTTCTCCAAGGTTCGGCCGACTGTGTGGTCAGTTGCTCCATTCTGTTGGGGAGTGATTATATGGATACATTCACGTTGTATAGTATCAACTCGTTCGAACTGATTTTATTTACCCCAGCCTGTACGACTATTCGTTAATTGCGCACGGAAACAATGTTGGTCTTCCGGTCAGAATTTTTGTGTTCCACAGTAATTATATAACCTTTCCTGTAAAATTGCACGCTGTCTTCATAAAGAGAAAAATAAATCATGGTGAAGACAAGCCTGAGATGTGTGCACGTGATTTTCAATGGGCTGAGAGTGCATTCGTTTCTTTCTGTTTTTTCGAGTTGTAGTAGCATAATACCAAATGAATCAATAGCAACATTTCGACACTGCTGAAACATCTACATCTACATGGATACCCTGCAAATCGCAAAAAAGTGCCTGGCAGAGCGTTCATCAAGCCACCTTCACAATTCTCTATTATTTCAATCCCGTATAGCGCGCGGAAAAAACGAACACCATCTTTCCGTACGAGTTCTGATTTCTCTTATTCTATCGTGGTGATCGGTTCTCCCTATGTAGGTCGGTGTCAACAAAATATTTTCGCTTTCGGAGGAGAGAGTTGGTGATTAGAATTTAATGAGGAGATTCCGTCGCAACGAACAACGCCTTTCTTTTAATGATATCCACTCCAAATCCTGTGTCATTTCAGTGACACTCTATCCCATATTTCACGATAATACAAAACGTGCTGCCTTTCTTTGGAATTTTTCGATGTACTCCGTCAGTCGAATCTGGTAAGAATCCCACATCGCGCAGCAGTATTCTAAAAGAGGACGGACAAGCGTACTGCATGCAGTCTCACTTAGTAGATCTGTTATATTTTCTAAGTGCCCTACCCATAAAACTCAGTCTTTGGTTAGCCTTCCGCACAACATTTCCTATGTGTTCCTTCCAGTTTAAGTTGTTCGTAATTGTAATGTCTAGGTATTTAGCTGAATTTACGGCCCTTATATTTGACTGATTTATCGTGTAACCGAAGTTTAACGGATTCCTTTTAGCACTCATGTGGATGACGTCACACTTTCCGTTATTTAGGGTCAACTGTCAATTTTCTTACCATTCAGATATCTTTTCCAAATCGTTGTGCATTCTGTTTTGCTCTTCGGATGATTTAATTAGTCAATAAACGACAGCGTCATCTGCAAACAACCCAAGACGGCTGCTTAGATTGTCTCCCAAATCGTTTATGTAGATAATGACAGCAAAGGGCCTATAACACTACCTTGAGGAACGCCAGAAACCACTTCAGTTTTACTCGATGACTTCCCGTCAATTACTATGAACTGCGACCTCTCTGACAGGAAGCCACAAATCCAGTCACATAACTGAGACGATATTCCATAAGCACTCAATTTCACTATAAACCACTTGTGTGGTACAGTGTCAAAAGCCTTCTGGAAATCCAGAAATACGGAATCGATCTGAAATCCCTTGTCAGTAGCACTCAACACTTCATGCGAATACAGTGCTACTTGTGTTTCAAAAGAACGATGTTTTCTAAACCCGCTGACTGTACGTCAGTCGATGGGTTTTGCCGGCCGATGTGGCCGAGCGGTTCTAGGCGTTCAGTCTGGAACCGCGCGAACGCTACGGTCACAGGTTCGAACCCTTCCTCGGGCATGGATGTGTGTGATATCCCTAGGTTCAAGTAGTTCTAAGTTCTAGGAGACTGATGACCTCAGATGTTAAGTCCCATAGTGCTCAGATCCATTTGAACCATTAAGACAGTTTTCTTCGAGGTAACTCGTAATGTTCCACAATCCTGTTTAAAGTGTTTCGTCTTCTAAAGGAACACAATAAGGGACAGCATGTGTAATGGCAGGAGAGGACTGTTTTATTCCCATAACACATGGAAGACACGGCTAACACACACGAGAAAGGCGGTTTGAGGGTACAGTGCCATTACACAACAAAATATTTGACATAAATTCTTAATTCAAGCAGCAATTTTACCGACCCACGATGCCTTACAATGTTTCTTTCAGGTACCTCTGGTTTATCCGAGGTCAGATGTACGAAATAATAAGAATGTGATAGCGGATAATACTTTTCAGGTGACGGCAACAGTTTGGGAACTGAGTCGAAGCGGGGCGCTACCTGGCACTATAAGGCTGTTTTGCTAATGAGTTCTTAAAGTGGTTATTTGCGCCGCCGTCGGTTACCGTGTAAGTTTCATTGCGAACGTGGTCGTTAACATAGAGCTAGGGTGGCGTGTGGAACGTGTGTCAGCTGTTTGTAAAAGTGTTCATAATACATATCAGGTATTATTATCCGTAATAAAACAAACAGTTCATGTCTCTTAACAATCATTGTTCTCAGACAATTCAGTCAGCACCCGTTTAGCTAAATCATCAGCACTTGCAGTCAGTTAATTATTAAATTCGTGAGAAAATTGAACCAGAAATCGTCGGAATATAACAGCCCAGTTATATTATAATTGCCATATACCGCCCTTGTTCATCCCTTCTCTGGACTGTTTCTGCACGGTACAGATGACGTGCACAATATTTTTCAAGAAGAGTGAGACACTTTTGCACTATCGCAAAATGGATGAGATTCCCAGGGATGACGATCTCCCCCTCCCCCCCTCTCGCCCCACCCGCCAAACTAAGCCTGCACATCGGCCTGCACAACATTCCGTGAAAGATTTACTTGTTTGCACAGATTCGTTTTATCATCATCATTGTCTCCTTCCAAAGATTAGGTGCTGTAGTCACCTGTTGCGGTGGCTATCATCCATCCACCCAAATCTTACATGGCCTAACTAGTTCTCCCTTTCCAGTCGGCCGATAAAGCATTATCTTTTTTAGCAGTCTGTTTTCTTTCATTACATCAATATGATCCTCTATTTAATTATATTCTCTTCTGTTGTGTCATTTATTGAAGAGGTTTTCAAATCTGATCTCGTGAACTTCATCTCTACTTTTAAGCGACATTTGTCTTTTTCTGTTACTGTTCATGATTCAAAACCATACACAGGAGTAGGTACACCCATGCCTTTATAGAATTTCATTTGTGTTTCTTTTCTCGTTATTCCTTCTAAAGTTCCTCCAATTGTTCTGCAGTTTGGTTGATATTAACCTTCATATCAATGTGTCTGTCAGAGTTGGTTGCTCCGCTCTTAGTATCACTGTAGGGAGAGCCAGCTCTCACTTTGCCTCGCCGACCGTCGCAGTTCTAGCGAATAAAAATTTTCGAGCTTAGGTCAGTTTGTAAATGGGTTTTAGAACCTCTGAGTAGGTAAAACTACAATATGCCGACGAAATTGACGGGTCCTATCAAAAGAACCCGAACACCTGTTAGTGGATATCAATACGAGTTATAGCTTACGTCACCCTGACTTTGAAATGCATATCTCTAAAGCTGTAATATTTTAACGAATCACCACCAACCTACCGTGAAATCGAATTTTCCAATCACACTTTTACACTTGTTCATACAACTGTGTCATGTACTCGACATATGCTTATGTGTAAATTGAGAAATACTCGAATACATCTGATGAAATACTTGGGTATTCGAAACCAAGTTAGGTAAATCATCGGGTTCTCCCGATGAATTCAGTGGTAAGCCTTTTTAAAATCTGTGATAGGCACCTGATGGTCGTCGTCATATTCCCACATCATCTCGGTGAGCTGTTGCACAATACAGATGTTGACCACAACCGAACGGCCCCTTCTGAAACCATCCGGATATTTAGCAGTCATTTAATATACAAGTGTCAGGATTTATCCAGTATAAAGATAGTTAAAAATCTAATAACGGAATTTCAGGAGGGCGATTTTGTCACCTTTTTTGCGTATAGGACGGATGACCTCTCTTTTCTGGGATCTCCTCCACAATGCAGATCGTCTTGACTTGGTGAATTCTCTTGTCAAGTCTCTTCCCTCCAGCTTGAATGACTTCCGCCTGGTTTCCGTCCTTTGCAGGAGCTTTGTTATTCAACTTCCTTATTTTTTTCTTCGTTCCTTATTTATTCAGTAAAGTAGGCGGTTAATCTAAATTTACAATGTCAAGAGGTTGAATATGAACAGATCTTCGTGTTTATCACAGTTGAGAAGTTCCTTGAAGTACTGCTTCCATCTTCCAGCAATGTTGAACTAGTATATGTACATTTTTTCGAGTCTTTTCCCAAGAAATTTTGTTGGGCCTTCTCTACCACTCTTTCGATGTCCATTCTTCTTGCTCTCCTCAGGGTTGCTGCAGTAGTTTTCTGTAGCTCTTCGATTATTGCCTTGCCTTGTGCAAAATCTGTGCCTCCTTGACTGTCCTTCTCTTGGCTGATGCCTTAGTGCACTCACCCTTATACCATATCCTCTTGCTCCTGATCTGCTTCTTAATTAATGCATTTGCCAGCACATTTACAGCTCCTTCATCAGTTTATAAATCTTCTTCTTGGAAAATTTCAAAGCCAGTTTCTGAGCTGGAGCTGAAATTCATCTTTCTTTGTAATGCCTTTGGCAGTTTCGACGTGGTAACTTAAAATTTTTTCTCTGGCTTTGGGTTGAACTCATAGCCAGAATTTTACTAGGAAGTGGTCGCTCCTGTACTTCACACGCCATCTGCCTTTACATCAGTCACCAAGTTCTTCGCTTTGAAAGTTGCAATGTGATCTATCAGACTAACTGTTTTACCATCTGGTGATGTTCAGGTTCCTTTGTCTATATCCTTCCACTGGGAATTTGTGCTGCTGCTAATCGTCGCAAATTTGATAAACCTGTTCCCTTTCTCACTTGATAAAGTTTTATTAATGCATACATGATTAAAGATTCTTATACGTAAATGAACATCTACATTTGGCTCGAACTCGGTGTCTCTTGATTTAGCTGTTTTATTACAATAGCACAGTAAAGAAAAGAAACTTCTCACAATATTAGGCTACTGTGACAGTTAAATATGACCGAACAAGGAAGAGGCGAGAGTGTATGCAGAAACACTGATACAATTAATATTTGCGACAAAATATCGATGGTGCAAGAAAGGCGAAGTAGTAAAATAATAAAAAGTTTTGACAAAGCATCTGATATGATTAACCGAAGTGTTGCACTCGGTATTAGTTTTATATATTAGTAGTTTGAGGCGATAAAAAGAGCGAAAATTAATCATGTATAGCTGAAATTCAACATCGTGGGTTTATTCCTTCAATAAATCATTTTCCCTCAAAATAAAACATGCAACGTGTAGTGCACTCAACCAGGACTAGCTCCTATCTTGAAGGTAAAGGAGAGCATGTTATTAGTAGTCTCCAGAAACTTTTTTTGTGTCATGTGTAGAAGACATATCACTGTCGGAGCCAGTGGAGAAATTTCAATATTGAATGTTGCAGACAGTTTCAGTGACATTTCCAGTAGCTGAAACCAAAATTGTTGCGCAATTGAAAGGAAAATTCTCTCATTTGCGGGGTCATAAACATAAACATACTGTTCATATACGACAGAACAAACGTTCAAAAATGTTGTAACTCACTAAACATACAATGACGCCAATTTACTATGCACGACATTTATGCAGTAACAGTAAATCGTATATCTCCCGCCGTGTCCTCTGTATATACAGTAGGTGTTTAACAATAGAAATGCAGATGGCACATATCATCATAAATAATACCACTGGAAAAACAAGCGTGATAGACCAGACACAAGGAATTTCTGCAAACCTCCATGAAAGAAAAGTGTACGTGTGCTTCAGCTGAAGTAAAAATATAAGACAATATTTTCTCAATGTGGAGCGTATTGAGTCGATGATACCTGTGCTGGTTAAGAACAGAGCCAGCCTGAAGGTTTATTTCAAATATGGTGATGCTGTGATACATGAATAGCGTTAACATATTCGAGGTCGCCCAAATTAATGCTGATGATTTGATGCATGCCTTACTTTGTGTACCAAGACTTGTTGGTACAGAGTATACTGCCAGGAGTTCCGTGTGTTAACCACATACCCCGCCGTATCCGCTTCCGGTGACGTCTAAGGGCTGAAGATGACACGACGGCCAGTCGTTACCGTTCGGCCTTCAAGGATTGTTCATATGGTGTTTGCTCGTCGTATTTTGATCTCACTGATACTATTTCACCCTATCGGTGTTGTTGCTTTCAGCATATGACTTGGAATGATTACCTGATGGATGCTAATAGCATAAGAGCTATTCTTCTCGAGTTTCCTTCCTGCCCTACGCATAAAATAGGATGTTATAAGCTAATATGACTGTATTTATTAGCAGTAGATAACCTTCTGTAGAAGAAATCTCTCACGTAAACAAAATATAATCCGAAAATCAGAAACCCATAGTAAAATTAAAGCCGATACGTTGCAACTTGTGAATATGACCATTGGAGATAGAACAACTTCACTGTGCTGTATTAAGTTTAGGTATTGCGCGTATCAGGAACAAAAGTGCCTAGAGGTCTATACACCTCATGGGCAGGCATATTTGAAGAAAAGTACTGGAGAAAGTAGTCAATAGCGTCCTATTGAAACGTAAGTAGCACCTTAACAAATTTGACGTGAAAATTCATCAGAATTCTGTTTAGTGTTGCGAATGCATGTATGTTTTAAGAGTTGTACCCGAACATTTTTTATACATTGCCATCTTGTCTTGCAATAAGCTGTTCAAGAAGAACGAGAATATCTGTTTGTAATTGTTGGCATCAGAAAGATTGTTAGCAATGTTTTGCGTTAATGATGGTGGACTGCGACGGGTGGAGACGATCGGACGCACAGAAGAAAGGAGCCGAACTGCGCAACAGCGCTTTTACTAAATGAAGTGTCATGCTATTACCACAGCGGAAAGGTTGTCATCCACGACGCTGGTGAAACACAGGCGGGGCTCCCCTGACCGGTTTGCATAGCAGGAAGCCTGTTCATTTGCTACTTTACACACTCCTTTCATCGTCGAGGAAGAGCCATTAACACGAGACGCCCTTCTCACAAATAGCGAGTTTCCTAATACAAGGACTCAACAAGCTGTCTTCTTCGATCGCTCTCATGATCTCATAACACTTTCTCTTCTAAAATTCTTTTGAAGATTAGTCTGTGGGGCTCGTCCCGGCGGCGGTTCGAGTCCTCCCTCGGGCATGGGTGTGTGTGTTTGTTCTTAGGATAATTTAGGTTAACTAGTGTGTAAGCTTAGTGACTGATGACCTTAGCAGTTAAGTCCCATGAGATTTCTCACACATTTCAACATTTGAAGATTAGTACGGACACGCATAAAACCTCAACATAAATTTAAGGGTGCACTGAAAACAAATGCCTCTGACATTTTTATGTGAAAACACTTAAAGCAACTTAAATAAAAAATAGACTTTATTAACGTTTCTCATCATCATTCTTAATTTCTGCGTATTTGCAACCCTCTGCTTCTGGAGGTGTCCGAATTGTGGCCTGTAACATGTAATTGTGTAACGTAGGTACACTACTGAACATTAAAATTGCTACACCACGATGATGGCGTGCTACAGACTCGAAATTTAACCGACAGGAAGAAGATGCTGTGATATGCAAATGATTAGCTTTCCATAGCATTCACACCAGGTTGGCGCCGGTGGCGACACCTACAACGTGCTGACATGAGGAAAGTTTCCAATCGATTTCTCATACACAAACTATGCCCAGGCGTATCAAGGCCGTTATTACGGCCAGAGGTGGTTGTTCTGGGTACTGATTTCTCAGGATCTATGCACCCAAATTGCATGAAAATCTGATCACATGTCAGTTCTAGTATAATATATTTGTCCAATGAATACCCGTTTATTACCTGCATTTCTTCTTAGTGTAGTAATTTTAATGACCAGTAGTGTGTCAGCGCATGAGAAACAGCGTGCTGTAATCGAGTTAGATTTCGAAGAGTTTGTCCTTCAGCATGACAATGCCAGGCCACATACATGCCGACCATCAGAATTTCATCTGTTTCCAAATCCTAAGGAACGCCTTCGAGGACTTTACTTTGAGAGTGATGAAGCGTTGTTAGCAGAGGTGAAGTTTTGGCTCCATCAAGGAACATTCTATAGTGACGGAATCAAGAAACTGCTCCCTTGTTGGGAGAAACGTGTTCGTCTCCAGGATACCTATTTTGAGATATAAATATAAGGCGCGGCACTTAAATTCGGGTAATTAAACTTTTTAAAAGCAAATTTATTAAAACAAATTACAGATGAGTAACATTACTTGATGTAACGACCTTCAACCGCCGTGACCGCCTCCAATCTTGCCCTGAAGCGATCTCACGCCCTCTTGAAATCAACGCTGTCCTTATTCGCGAATGCTGTGACGATTGTGGTGCGTGGAAATGCGACAGTAGGGTGCCTCGCCTTACTACGCTCCAAACAGAGTATTCGATAGGGCTCAAATCCGGGCTATTCGGGCGCTAGAACTCCTTTGACCAGAACATGTCAATGTTATCTGAGAACCAATCCTGGATTAAATGGTTCATATGAAGTCCTCCTCTGCCGTCCGGCGCATTGTTCGCTCGCTGACGTTCAATACTGACGCCAACTCCCTCAGCTATTGCCCCGGTTCCTCCGAAATCAGCGCCTGAGCCTTTTCGATGACTGCCTCAGTTCGTAACACGCGTTTCGTCGAGTGAGATCTCCTCGTCGGGTTAACAGAACCTTCCCCAGACTTCTCCGAAGCATTATACTTGGGTACAATATTGTAAACAGTTGATCTCGAGTAACCGAAGAATCGAACATTCTCAGTGGGCGAACGTTCAGCGCGAAGACTTTCGGTATTCGCGGCTCTTTGTTTGTACTCCGCACTTTTTCGTAACAACTCAGCCATTTGGAGGGTCTGGCTGTTTCCTGGATGCCTATGGCTTTCAAGAATGCCAATCGTGACTTCTGGCGGAACTACGATATGGCTGGAAATTTGTCCGAATTTAAGCTCCGCACCATGTACAGTATGTAGGTAAACATGAGGAATGACGATGTAGGCTGTTAATAAACGTGTGTCTTCGAGTTTCACATAATAAATTTGGCCGCATAACTTTTCACAACGCCCTCTAACTTTGCAAAACTTCAAACACTCATGAATAATGCAAAAGGGACACCAATTCAATAACATCTAACAGTTGCTTTGATAGCAGTGGAGGAAAGGGGCATAGACTACACGAGACACAGATTCCGATGTGTGGTCATCCTCATCTGTTCATCTGTGACGATACAACCATCACATACAACACGTTTACAGTTGTCTTACCTAGCTCCAAGACGCGCACATGTGTCTCAAAATAGTGCCAGATCTGCTCAGTTCGACAGAGGCCTTCAAACCGTTCTTCCCAGAATCGCAAGCAAATGGGTAGTGCATTGTCCCGCTGCAATGCTGGTTGCCTGCCATGTATTTCAGGCAAACCAACAGATAGGCTACAGCATACATTCTATTGCCGCATCACCCGCATTTCAGGGATCCATTGTCTATACCCTCGGAAAATACTGTTGATTATACTTCGTAACAGTAATTGTGGTTGCGTTTTCCTTGTTCAGTCGTTACAACCACATCTGCATATGTACCCCACAAGTCACGATACAGGGCATTGTGAAGGGTATATCGTACAAATATTACGGGTTTTATGAGATTTCAGACTTTCTCGGCCTATTTCAGCTATGAAATCTTCACAGGTAATCAGCCGAGTGGCGTCGTCTTCTAGTCGCAACGTTTCAATGGATTGCGTATCCATCATCTCCAACCTGAAGATGATGGACACGCAATCCATTGAAACGTTGCGACTAGAAGACAACGCCACTCGGCTGATAACCCGTGAAGATTTCATTGCATTACGGATTTTCTTTTGTGTTCACTCCACGTGTTGAGCGTGTATGAGCACACTAATCTTTGTTACCTTAAACTCATGGTTCCCATATGACATACACATCGGTAGAAGCATAATGGTCACACAGAATTCTTCGCATACGGGTTCTCTAAATTTCTGGGAACTGCTTAACTGCTTTTTTTTTTTTTTTTTTTTTTTTTTTTTAAAGGTATCCATTTAAGTCCCTGAGTTCTTCTGTTAGACGTTCTTGCGGACTGTGCCCCTCGCACCCATTGGCGAGCTCTACCTTTCTCAAACACCGGAAGTAAGATCCGTAGATATATGCTGTTAGGCACTGCTACTTGATGACATTGTAAAGTCACCGAGGAACAGCGCTGCAACATGTAGATCACACATTAATTTGTGCCTAAACAATTAAATGTAAATTGCCATTCTACTGTTAGTAGAGAGCTACTGCTCCGTTCTGAAACTTGCCCAGTATTTAAGCAAACATGACCGACTTAAAAACAAATCAAGCAGCACCATATTCTTCTTGAAATTTTCTGTCGTAGTTAATGTTCGAAATCTTGTATTTTAGCTCTGAGAAGAGTTCTAGTGTGGAAGCAAGATCTAGATAAAGCACTACTTTCATTTTCTATGTATTAGACGCTAAAAGAAACTTCACTATTCACTCTAGTAACTGTGCAATAGCTTTAATTCTAGAAAGAATTTGAACTGACTAAGCGACCACGGCGGTCGCAGATTCGAATCCTGCCTCGGGCATGGATGTGTGTGATGTCCTTAGGTTAGTTAGGTTTAATTAGTTCTAAGGTCTAGTGGACTGATGACCTCAGCTATTAAGTCCCATTGGGTTCAGAGCCATTTTTTGGACTGGCTAAAATAACTACCGCAAACACTTTTATTCGTTTACTCACGTCACCATCCTTGGTATTTTTTTTATCAACGTTGGAGAGGGATGTTGACCCATGTTGTCATAATTCACCCATACCAAATGACTTGAGGTCGAGAACTTAACAGTGATGCTTAATCAAATTCACAGAGGTCATAAGTGAGTTCAAGGACAGACCTTTGCGTTCAACAAATCTGGGATATGGTCTGGGAACTAAGTCAAAAAATAACACCATTAATGTCGTAATCGTGATAGGCAGCTATAATTATAATGTTGATAAACATTAGGAGCTTCATTTCGGTCTTTAATCTGAGGTTCCAGATAATTTATACAAATAATGCCCAGTTCTACCTAAAGCGGTGACAAATGACTCTTCTTTAGTTTATGGTAGTTACCTGCCACTACTTTCTTTGTGCTCTCCTTTGATAACAACCAAGGCAGCCTACATAGCAACTGTATAAAGTGCACACATGCACATGTTTCTCAAAAGAGAATTTGTCCTACTGAGTTTTATAAACTATATCTGAAGAATTGAAAAAACTTTAACAGTAAATATACATTTATCACCACTCTTCTTTCATGGTCTAAGCTTCTCTAAACTTGTAGGCTTCTTTTATGAATCTCATGTCTGTTACAACGTTCTTTTCTTTCTTTTGTTGTGCATGGTGTACTATTAGTCGCGCTACAGCAATGAAAATTACAAGGTGGGACTATACCAGCCTTAATCTGTCTTTTCCGTGCTAAATTCCAAGCGTAAATAATTTCTTCAAAACAACGTGAGCACTTTCTATCGTTTGCAACAGTCACAGCAACAATCACAGCATCTTGCCTACAGCATTTCGACAGCCGAATCTTTGGCAAACTCGCGTCGTGGAATAAAGCGTGGAGCACTACTTTCATCTTTATTGTGTTCAGATTGTGAGTATTGCAGTCAACAACAGCAGAAGCTGGCATTGGTTAGACACATTCAAAATACATTTATTTGCAGCAAAGTAACTGAACAAATGTAACTAATTGAAAATAAAAACATTAAAGATATTACAGAGCCAGCAACACAAAAATGTGTGTGCCATGAGCTCCTCGGTGACGTCATGCACGTGAAAGCAGAAACCCGTTTGCTTCTGCACACCGCTCACTGTGTCCCACTGAACCAAGAGCATCGGACCAGGTCTTGTGCAGCCATTTTGTTCGGTTTCCAAGAAGCTTTGGAGCCTACCCCTAACTTTTACGATTCTATGCCCCACTGCCAGCCGGGGTGGCCGAGCGATTCTACGCGCTACAGTCTGGAACCGAACGACCGCTACGGTCGCAGGTTCGAAACTATCCTCGGGCATGGATGTGTGTGATGTCCTTAGGTTAGTTAGGTTTAAGTAGTTCTAAGTTCTAGGGGACTGATGGTCTCAGAAGTAAAGTCCCATAGTGCTCAAAGCCATTTGAACCACATGCCTCACTAGGTGCAATAAACATATTTACAAAGATTTTACGAATTTGAAAGAGACCACAAATTAAATTTCATAAACAGTTTTAGAATGCTAATAGACAAGCATTACTTACGTGTTTTATATAGTCCAGATTTTAGAAAAAAAATAGAGGCTGTTGCGTGTTATCATACGGATCGATAACAGCATGCAGTTTGTTTTAGTAGTTCAGCCTTTTTATACACTTCTATTGAAGTGTGGAATCGTTCTAAAGTCAAATTGAGATGTAGATTCTCAAATTTTTCTTAATAGCGTTTTGCGAAAAGAACGCCATCCTTCCTTCAGATATTTCAATTTGAGTTCAAGAAGCATATCTGCAGTTCTGATTGAACCTACCAGTAACAAATCTAGCAGGCCTCCTTTGAATTGCTTCGATGTGTTCCTTTAATCCTGGCTGGTGCGGACCCCAAAGATCTCACCAGTTGTCAAGAATGGGTCGCACTAGTGTTCTACATGCAGTCTCCTTCCTAAACGAGCTGCACTTTCCTACGATTCCCCCATTAAACCGCCGTTGGCCATTCAGCGTCCATACTACCGTCCTTAAGTGCTCGTTCCATTTCAAGTCGCTTTACGGTGTTACGTCTCGACATCTAGTCGAAATAACGGTGTCAAGCAGCAGACTAGTAATTCTGTATTCGAATATTACGAAATTGGTTTTCGTGCTCATCTGCGTTAATTTACATGTTATACTCTTACAGCGTGTTATCATTCATCATGCAAACTAGAAATTTTGACTATCCTCCTTCGACACCTTGTCGTATACTGCAGCCTTATCAACAAACATCCGCAAATTGCTGCCCACCCTGTCTGCCAGATCATAAATAATAGTAGCGGTCTTATCACAGGTCCACGGGGCACTGCCGACGATACTCTTGTGCCTGATGAACTATCGCCGTGGAGGACAGAATACTACGTATGTTACTTTTGAAGTCTTCGAGCTACTCACGTATGTGGGACCGATTCCGTACACGCGTACCTGAGGACAGGCCCTATTCTACAGCCTTCATTTAAAAGGCTGGTGGTCCTGACCAACCATGCTGTTTTCAAAGACGAATGATTTTCACTGGATTGGCAGTTTTTCTAATATCATTCGGCAAACAAATTTCTGAAAGTGTTGGCAGGAAGAGGCACTGAATAGCAAGTACAATGAGCATTAGAAGAAAATGGCTAGTCAAAATGCATACATTTTGATCTACTAATTGAGCGAAAGGTCAGAGCGTTAAAAATTGTATCATGGATTAATTCTGGAGCTCGCGAAATTGGGAGTCAGTCGACAACACTCGTAGGTTGCACGAGGAGAGTTCTGCGCCAACTGGCGTAAAAGTAATCTTGCGAAGTGTATTTTGGAGTTTGGCAGTGGTTAATACTTGTTGGGCCGGCCGGTGTGGCCGTGCGGTTTAGACGCTTCAGTCTGGAACCGCGTGACCGCTATGGTCGCAGGTTCGAATCCTGCCTCGGGCATGGATGTGTGTGATGTCCTTAGGTTTAATTAGTTCTAAGTTATAGGCGACTGATGACCTCAGAAGTTAAGTCGCATAGTGCTCAGAGAATACTTGTTGCTGACTGGTTAGCGTAACTGATTTCCGGTACTACTAGTAATTCTTAGTTACTGCGAGGATTGGAGTCGGGTACACTAGGCCTCGTGATGCCAAATGGGGAGCTTCTTCACCGAACAGTGGATGCTGTAGGTCGCGAAAAATGACAACATCCAGGAGAGTGGAATGCTGATGCCACGCCACACCACACCGCAGCCAACGACACTGTTGAAAGAGAACGACACCATTTTCGGCTGGTATAGATAAGTCCACTGCTACCTGTGGACGGAGCTTACGTTTACGAGTGGTCAATGAAGTGTTTCTCCCCAAGCTGAAAAATTCCAAATAGTTCGCAGGTGCATTTCTGTGTGCTTGCATAGGTACTGGCTTGGTCGTCTCTCTGTTTTCAACGCTGGTGTTGCTGTCAGGTCGACGCATATGCATTTTGTGAGAAGCAGTGGTGTAGTAGAGCGTAGAGCTACCAGTCAACTGATCGTGTTGTTCAGCGGACGACACGGACTTGTTGAGGGTTATAAGATAATACGAGGACTATTCGGAAAAAATGTTCCGATAGTTATGAAATGGAAATTATTGCGGAAAATCTGAAATGTTTTATTTGCAGTAGTAATTGACATCTTACAGCTGCTTCTCTACGTAGTCGCCGCTCCGATTTAGACATTTGTGATAGTGTTGTACTACTTTTCAGTATCCTCGACATAGAAGGCAGCCGACTGTCCTTCCCACCAATTCTCTATGCTCGTCTACAGCTCGTTGTCTGGGCCCGAATGTTGTCCTCATAACCAGCGGTTCATGTGAGCAGAGATCAAAGTCAGGACGAGCCAATTACGGACTGTGTTGTGGGTGATCAAACATGTCCCACCGGATACGCCGAAGGAGCATCTTCATAGCCCCGGCAGAGTGGCAGAGTGTGGCCCAGAATTGTAATGAAGAACGAAACGCATGGCAGTTACTTTGTGTGGGCTGCATGACGTCAGGCTAAATGTCTCACCAGACCCTCATACATTATTTTGGCGATATATTTACGTGTTCACTGTAAACTCAGAATTGAAAAGAACAACGTGGGCCGCGATTGACGGGCATACTGGAGACGCTACCCAACGTATCTGTGCAAAACTTCCTCCGATTTTCACAGTTGTTTCCATTTCGTGCCTGATCGGAACTTACTTTCCGAATAGCCCTGATAAATTCCGTTTTGCTCCACTGAAATTACAGGTGTCGAGTCCTTTAGCACAACCTTGCCCTTCTTCACTGGAATGGGATCTTGTGCTATTTACAGTGAGAATGGTAAAAGCCGGCTGCTGGTAGTTTGATTTTTTGGGTCTCGTTTTCCAGTTCTTTAGGGTCATACATGACACTCTGTTGAAAGCATTTCAAAAGTTACAGTGCATTGACTAGGAGCAGTGGCAAATTTTAATCCTTTATGAATGAGTATCTGACATTTTACTGTATGTTTTAATATTCATTTGTTTGACACTATCGCGATTTCAACTCCATATCCATAATCAAGCGCAAAGGTAAGAGATCACAAAATATCCGACATGTCTAAACGACCTGGCAAAGTCGGCCTATTATTACGAAGGAAAGATTTTAACCTCGTCTCGCAGGTCAATGCGAAAATGGCTCCCATTTTATACTAAAGCCGTCCTCATTCGTGACGAGTTAGCTAACGTTGACGTCCAGATGTACGAGCTTCATGACGTCACTTCCTGTAATTTCACGCCTCTCTGAGAACTCAGAATATTAACGTTGACGTCTAGCTGTTTGAGTTTTATGACGTCATTACCTGTAATTTCACGTTGGGAGTCATTGTCTCTCCTGAAATGTTGAACCATTAAGACGTAAGAACGCTCTCTACGTCACAAACATAAATTGTCAGAAGCCACATTGAATTTGTCGTTTACGTCTGAAGCCCATGTTTGGTTGGTTTTATATTACAACTTCCACCCTGTTAATATTTGTGTATGATGTTTCTAAGAACCAAATCTCTTTAAAGCACTTCGTTTCTAATTCAGTTTGAGATTGTAAAATGACGGTATATCGATGTTTAAAGAATTTTCATACTTCGTTATTTTCGTGTTTTAACTTGTGTGCTATGAATGTACATCGTCTTAAGGCAATGGCATAGTCGACGTTATTGGCAGTATTTGCTACACTTAAAGGTGAGGTAATAAAATATCATCGATTAAAACCTTTGGAACATCGTAACATAAGAAATGTTAGAGGTCATTGTCGAAGCTGAGTGAAGCGTAATTGGTTGAGGCGCCAAGTTACAAAATAATGTGTATCCTACTCTTACTTTCTCGCCTCTGCGTTTCCTAAAAGGTTGTAGGACTTTATTAAATTAGTAGAATTTTTCTCTGTAGTCTTCAGTGTTCTGTAAATATGAGTTTTCGCTCTCTCTCGGGAGTGAGTTTGTTCAGTTTTGTGGAGTTTTATAAGTTAATATTCTTACTGACAGGGGATGGAAGTTTCCTTTATTTCTAATAACATGTCCATGGACGTCAAACTTGTAATTTATATATACTTTGAACAGAGAAACACGAATAACATATGGAGAAGGCAGGAAATGTGCGTTTTAGAAAAGTTAACATTTTTGGGAACCAGATACAGCATCAGCTGCACATAGAGAGCGCTACAGTCTCAAATCGCGGTACCTAGCACGTCCCATTTGATGCGGCCACTGTGTCTCGTGAAGTTGGATTTCCGGTCCACGTCAACATGGTTGGTTGGTTTTGGGGAAGGAGACCAGACAGCGAAGTCATCGGTCTCATCGGATTAGGGAAGGAAGGAAGAGGAAGTCGGCCGTGACCTTTGAAAGGAACCATCCCGGCATTTGCCTCCACGTCAACATGATCGTCCCCTGTGAGGACGACGTATTTACTGTATATTGCTAACATTGCAATGATTTAGTCCGGGTCTGCTAACAGACGTTTCAGGAAAATCTACAGAGCAAAAATGGGGCTTAGTTAGCATTGCGCACTGCACAGTACTCAATGGGACGTTTTTCTCGTCGCGAAGCTCGCCTGACGTGGTATTCATCATGGCTGTTACACGCTCTGAAACGACGTGCTACATCTCGCTGAACATGTTCACCAACGTAATTTGCGACAACAGGGATCTCCAACAGCATATGTCGGCTGCATCTCTTGTGTTAATCACTGAGTTTGCTTACGAAAATAGACACATGTAAAATAGGTGCGTTAAATTAGAGACCGTCGAAGAAGGGTGGAGACAATCATGGAGAGTGTTTTGGACTCCAAGAAGACTTGAGCAGCGAGCTGTTTGTAGAGCAACACTACATGTGCCACACAGCGGCGTCTTTTGGCATTTACCGGCGTGATGTGTGGCTTATGAGCAGCCGCTCGACCGTTAAATCCAAGTGTTCTCACCTCCCGCCTAACTGTCATAGTACTTGCAGTGGATCCTGACGCAGTTTGGAATTCCTGTGTGACGGTCTGAATAGATATCTGCCTATTACAAATTACGACCCTCTCCAACTGTCGGCTGTCTCTGTTAGTCAACAGACGAGGTTGACCTATACCCTTTTGTGCTGTACGTGTCTCTTCATGTTTCCACTTCACTACCACATCGGAAACAGTTGACCTAGGGATGTTTAGGAGTGTGGATATTTCGCGTATAGGCGCATGACACAAGTGACACCCAGTCACCTGACCACGTACGAAGTTCGTGAAGTCCGCGGAGCGCCCCATTCTGCTCTCTCACGATGGCTAATGACTACTGAGGTCGCTGGTATGGAGTGCCTGGCAGTAGGTGACAGCACAATGCATCTAATATGAAAACGTATATTTCTGAAGGTGTCCGTATACTTTTGATCACATAGTGTACCAGCGAAGTACAAACAAACAAAGAGATAGATGTATATCTTTTGGGAAAAGTTTCACAATAGCAAATATTTCCAGTGCGTAACAAATATTTACTTTCTAACATAGGCTGCCACTCACGTTAATATTTGTATCCACTGGGCAGATATTTCAGTCACTGGTCCATGCACCAGTAATTGCAGCAAATAAGTTATTTGTAATAAATAACATCAACTATTGCAGATAATACTTCTATCAATAAAAGCATCCAAGAACCTCAAGAAACAAAAGGTTTAAAAAGAAGCTTACAAATACCTACTCGTGAACCCCCTAGCGTTCTCTCCATACTTTACGACGATATAAAAAACGCTACGACTTAAATACGACAGCATCACTTAAGTTATACGACACATTGTGTTTAAATTCTGTTACCGTAAATCCCAAATTGTATAAAAAACGATGTGTTCTTGATAAATCACCGTTATACGACACACTGTGTTTAAAGTCTGTTACCGTAAATCCCAAATTGTATAAAAAACGATGTGTTCTTGATAAATCACCGTTATACGACACACTGTGTTTAAAGTCTGTTACTGTAAATCCCAAATTGTATAAAAAAAGAGTGTTCTTGATAAATCACCGTTACGCCACAGTAGCGAAACGGTAAACTTCCATAATATGCAAGTTCCAACACGAAAAGCATCATATAGAAAAAGCCTTTAACTACAGATATGTAATTTCCCTGTTGTTTTATTATAAAAAAATCGTACCTAAAACGACACGTTTTCGAAAAATCCACACATGCTGGCGCTTTTAAATAGCTTATATTCATGCCAAGTACGCTATAATATAAAAAACACCAAATACAGAGTTCATCTCCGTATGATTTAATGCAATATGGCGTCTGCTTCAGTTCTGCTTGTGACGTAAAACCGATAATGCATCTAATACGTAACCTTCCTCTTCACGAGACTAAAATTTGACATGGCAGACCCTTCCTTTCACGCTTCGCAATGTAGTGGAACGTGGAATTCCACACCGCCAGCTCCTCGTCAACGAATGTTTCAACGTCCCGTGAGAGGACACATTTACAGTGCTTGGGTTCTGTAGGCTGAGAGAGAGATGCAAAAGTAAGTTCTTGTATCGCTTGTTGGTGAGAGACGATAGCAGATGTATTTGGAACTCATTTTTACCAAATGTAAATATTCTCCAGTTGTTAAACGCTACATCACCTCCATATACGTTGCTCAGTTTGAAGCAGTATGGATCGCCTGATGTAGCTAACTACTAATTCATGTCTTGCCATCTATGTGATAGACTGGTAACAGATCTTTGAGCGTCTAATAGCGGTATTGCTGCACCCGTGGCAGTCTCCAACCCTGGCAGTGTGTAGTGGTTCAAATGGTTCAAATGGCTCTGAGCACTATGGGACTTACCTTCTGAGGCCATCAGTACCCTACGACTTAGAACTACTTACACCTAACTAACGTAAGGACATCACACACATCCATTCCCAGCCTGTAGCACCTAGAACCGCTCGGTCACCCCGGCCGGCAGTGTGTAGTGGTGACATGTATTTAATTGTATACTGAATTTCTGTGCTGCACCGACAGGCTGCTGTGGCCGAGAGGTTGTAGACGCTTCAGTGCGGAACCGCGCTGCTGCTTCGGTCGCAGGTTCGAATCCTGCAACGGGCATGGATGTGTGTGATGTCCTTAGGTTAGTTAGCTTTAAGTAGTTCTAAGTCTAGAGGGCAGATTACCTCAGAAGTTAAGTCCCATAGTGCTCAGAGCCATTTGAACAATATTTTTTAAAAAAATGGCTCAAATGGCTCTGAGCACTATGCGACTTAACTTCTGAGGTCATCAGTCGCCTAGAACTTAGAACTAATTAAACCTAACTAACCTAAGGACATCACACACATCCATGCCCGAGGCAGGATTCGAACCTGCGACCGTAGCGGTCACGCGGTTCCAGATATTTTTTAAATTTGTGTGCTGTTCCCTGTTGGTTATTACATATCCTCTGTTACAATAAGAGATATAAAGAAGTTGTTGGTCATGGCAGGTGACTCAGTTGGCGGTAGTTTTCTCATTAATGTTAGTACTCAACTGAGGAAAACAAATGAGCGTAAGAGAAAAGAAGTTTATTGCAGGCGACAACGAGAATAAAAAGAGGAAAGAAACAAAAAAAAAAACAGTGTCAGGAAAACAACTGAAGAATTGTGGAATAGTTGCCTGAATATTCGAAACTGCTTTTAATGCTTAGGCGTCTTCATTTATAAAATACTAGCTGATTACCTTCGTTGCACAGTCATGTATTTATTCTTATCTACCATTAATCTATCTCTTGCTTTCCCCTCTCTCATTCCATCTTCTCCTCCCACCCTACTCAGCCCATCTCCTCCAGCCTTCTCTCCCTCCAGTTCCTCCACCCCCCACATTCTGTCAATCTGCCTGTACTACCTCTTTCTGTCTGCTCCTTCCCCCTCTGTCCATCTTCTACTCCTTTATGTCCATGTCATCTCCCCTCCAACTCTATATCCTTTCTTTTCCTCCATCCCCCACCTCTGATAATTTCTTTCTCTTTCCTTTCTCAATCCATTTCCTCCCTTTTCTCTGTCCATGTCCTCCTCATCCCTTTGCAAGCCCATTTCCCCCCCCCCCTTGTCTACTGTCCAACCCCTCTCCACCCCTTCTATCATTCCACGACCTCAACCCTCCATTCCTTGTCCATCTCTCCTCACCATCTCTTTGTTCATCAGCTCCGCGTATATTTGCTACTTCCATATACGTCCATCTCCTCCTCCTCCTTAATCTCTCACTTCCCTCTCTCTGTTTGCCAGTCTCCTTCCGCGCCATTCCCATTTTTCATTTCCTCCCCACTCTTCTCTTTTTCGACCTCCTCCTCTTTCCCTTCTCTGTCCATCTCCTCCTCTTCCATCTCCCTGTCCATCTTCTCCGCCGGCCAGTGTGGCCGAGCGGTTCTAGGCGCTTCAGTTTGGAACCACGCGACCGCTACGGTCGCAGGTTCGAATCCTGCCTCGGGCATGGATGTGTGTGATGTCCTTAGGTTAGTTAGTTTTAGGTAGTTCTAAGTCCAGGGGACTGATGACCTCTGATGTTGAGTCCCACAGTGCTCAGAGCCATTTGAACCATGTGAATCCATCTTCTCCTACACCTCTCTCTGCCCATCTCTTCCTCCGCTGGGATCGTTTCTTTCTCTCTCCATCCTCTTCCACCCTCGCCCCCGCCCTCTCTGTTCATGTCCTCCTCATCACACTGTCCATTTCCCTCTACCCCCATTCTATCCAGCTCCCTCTGTCCCCCCATATCTGTGTACCAAAGTATTTCTTTGCATATAGTAAGTGATATGTGTAAAAGATTTGGTTTAAATCAATTCAGGAGTTTAGGAGGAGCTTTTTACCGTCGATTTGCTAACGTACACATATGTCACATCTGTTTTACGTAAATTTCACTTATTTCTCACACGCTTGTACACATATTTTACCATGTACGCATCGAAAATCGCCCTGGAGTTTCGATTCTACACAGTGCACTGTTTCTGACATCATACATCCGGAAATATGTGTCGTACGATCATACGTTTTTGCAGATACATTCAGTGGAATATGTGAATGTTATCTGCAAAATAAAGCGAATACAGTTAGTAGTAAACGAGTATAAAATTAAAACAGGATGCCTCATGCGACTTATGTACTGCCTGAAGATTGAAAATGCAGCAAGCTTTCACCATTTTGTGGCGGTTGTCAGCGAAAGAAATGTTTGGTAAAGGTTTGAAATTATACGTATGATGTGTTGCAAGTCACTAAGCGTTACCGTTCTCAAATACTGGATGTACAGGGTGTTACAAAAAGGCACGGTCAAACTTTCAGGAACCATTCCTCCCACACAAAGAAAGAAAATATGTTATGTGGACATGTATCCGGAAAAGCTTACTTTCCATGTTAGAGCTTATTTTATTACTTCTCTTCAAATCACATTAATCATGGAATGGAAAAACACAGCAACAGAACGTACCAGCGTGACTTCAAACACTTTGTTACAGGAAATGTTCAAAATGTCTTCGTTAGCGAGGATACATGCATCCACCCTCTGTCGCATGGAATCCCTGATGCGCTGATGGAGCCCTGGAGATTGGCGTATTGTATCACAGCCGTCCACAATACGAGCACGAAGAGTCCCTACATTTGGTACCGGGGTTGCGTAGACAAGAGCTTTCAAATGCCCTGATAAATGAAAGTCAAGAGGGTTGAGGTCAGGAGAGCGTGGAGGCCATGGAATTGGTCCGCCTCTACCAATCCATCTGTCACCGAATCTGTTGTTGAGAAGCGTACGAACACTTCGACTGAAATGTGCAGGAACTCCATCGCGCATGAACCCCATGATGCGTCGTACTTGTAAAGGCACATGTTCTAGCAGCACAGGTAGAGTATCCCGTACGAAATAATGATAACGTGCTCCATTGAGCGTAGGTGGACGAAACTAAAATGAGCTCTAACATGGAAATTAAGCGTTTCCGGACACATGTCCACGTGACATCTTTTCTTTATTTGTGTGTGAGGAATGTTTCCTGAAAGTTTGGCCGTACCTTTTTGTAACACCCTGTATATACTCCCTATTTGTGCGCGTGAGCTATGCTACTTTCTCACCCTTAGCGCATTCCTTTCACAGGTAGCTGGTTCTTACCCCCACAGCGATCGTTCCCAGACAGTGATACGTGCACCAAGTTTGGTTGAAATAGGTTCAGTGGTATAGAAGGAGAAGTGGAAGATAAATGCATGCGGACATGCATACTTACAACCATTTTTAAAATACATGTAGATACGTTAAAAAAGACGTAAAATATCAAAACTATGGGTCTATTACTCATAAAAAAGGTAAACGAAATAAAAGCAATAATTACCGTGGTATAACATTAGCGGACACTGTGTATCAGATTTACAGCCAGATAATGAATCGATGTTTGAAAATTGTTACTGAGAACCTGTTATGTTAAAAGCAAAATTGTTTCAGAGAAGCGAGAAACTGTACTGACAATGATTTCAAACTTAAAAAAATTACTGAGAAACAAAGAACGTCCAATATTGAACCACACATCGCATTTGTAGACTTAGAGAAGCTTTCTTCCATATTTATTTATTTCGTATGGCTAATAGAATACAGCAATAAGTAAGCAATAACACAAACAACGTATAAAAACAATGAATGGTCAATATGTTACAGGCAACAGACAATTATTAGATCTAAAAATGGAAGTAAAACACAAAATACACAATAATACATAGAAATTATAGTACTAGTATCTAGTAATAGGTTTTTCAGAAGGAAAAGAGTAGACCAGACTCATGGTAGTATGTCCAAGTCCCTCAGCCGTCCAGAAGCATCTCCCTCCAGGAGGTGCAGCTCCTGCATTGTGCCAGGGAATCTCCTCGTAGGGCAGTCCATTGCGATATGATGTAGGGTTTGTGGATTCCCACAGTCGCATTTGGGTGAGTCAGTCTGTCCCCATTTGTGCTTCCAGTAATTACATCTACCATAGCCTGTTCGGATACGATTTAAAATTGTCCAAGATTTTCTGGGAAGACCGAAACCCTCGGGCCGTACGGTTGGGTCCGAGACTAAGTTAAGGTGATCAGGGTTAGACATATCCTATTCCCGACGCCAGGCTTCGTCGATATCATAATTGTCCTCGATCAGCTGTTTCCCTAATCTCCATGATGGCTTACGGGACTTGAGCCTGTGGCTGGGATTCTTGCAGTCTTCGTGTAAGGGTGGGTCACGGTTGTTAGCGCACTTTTGCCATTCCCTTTTCAGTGCAGATCTTCGCCTTAGATGAGGTGGGGCTATGTTAGCCAGTACCGGGAGCCATTGGTGGGGTGTCGGTTTAATAGTGCCTGAGATGAGCCTCATGGTGTCGTTTAGCTGGGTGTCCACCGTTGCTGTATGAGTGCTGTTTAGCCAGACCGGAGCGCAGTATTCAGCCACCGAATATACTAGTGCAAGAGCAGATGTCCTGAGAACTGTGGCGCTTGCTCCCCAGCTACTTCCAGTGAGTTTGTGTAGGACATTATTTCTGGTTTTGATTTTTGCTGCGCATTTGTATAAGTGCTCCTTGTACGTCAGAGATCGGTCCAATGTAATTCCCAGATACTTTGGGAGGGGATTGTAGTTAAGCAGCTGGCCTCTGAACTCTACGTGGGGTGCATAGTTTGCCTGTCTGTTGTTGAGGTCTAAACAGGAGACTTGGGTTTTAGAAGTATTAGGTCTGAGCCTCCATGTTGCGAAATATTCATCCATTTTGATAAGGTCTTCCTCAATGATTCTTTCGGAATTGTGGAAGTCTTGATGTTGATCTGTGAGAGCAATATCGTCTGCATAGATAAACTTCTTAGGAGATGTCTCTGGTAGGTCTGATGTATATATATTAAAAAGTAATGGAGCTAGCACGGATCCTTGGGGCAGGCCATCATTTAACCTATATTTCTTGCTTATCTCTCGATCTATGTGTATTTAAAAAATCTATTTGAAAGCATATTGTTGATTAGGGTAGCTGTTTTCTTGCAAGGAATAAGGCGTTGGAGTTTAAGAATCACTACCTCCCTCCACACTGTGTCATATGCTGACGATAGATCTATGAACACGGCGACTGTCTTTTTCTTCCTTTGAAATCCACTCTCAATTTGTGTGGTAAGAGATAATACTTGATCACAGCGGCTCCGACCGGGTCTAAATCCGGCTTCTTCAATAGGAATGAAATTCTCAGCAATGAGTTTTATTCTGTTGAGAATAAGTCTCTCCAATAGTTTGTACCATACACTTAGAAGAGCTATTGGTCTATAGTCCTCTGGGAGCTTTCCATCTTTGCCAGGCTTAAGAATGGCGACGATCTTGGTTTGTTTAAATAGTGGTGGTAGTGTTTCCGATCGTTGGATGTCATTGTAAAACTGAGTTATCCACAGTAGAGCTCGAGGTCCTAGGTGCCGTAAGAACTCGGGGTAGACCTCATCTAAACCAGACGCTTTACCCATTTTCAATTCTTTCAGTGCTTCTGTGATCTCTAGGATGGTAAAGGTTTTTGAGAAATTGTTGTCGGGTGTGGATTGTCGGAGCTTGGTTCTCAGTTCTTTCTTTATTTTTATAGTCTTATCCTTGTTGCTGCGTGGCGTTTTTCTCGTAAGGTTAACCATTCTGTTTGCTGCCTCTTTGGGGTGTACGTTGCCAACCATACAGGTTTTAATGGAGCTTTCACCTAGGTTTTTAAGAAGGCACCAGGCTTTCTTGCTGGAGTGCTTGAAGTCCATATTTTTCATGAGAGTGTGCCACTTTTCTCGTCTTGCTGAGTCCAGGCATTGGAGAAGCTCGTCCGCAATTTCAGGATCGTTATTTTGCGAATATGCATTATATAGGTCTATGCATTCTTGGCTCCAGCCGGGAATATAGGTTTTCCTGTAGCCTCTGGGAATGTGTTTTTTGGCAATGGCTAGGAGTAATCCCACAAAGCGGTTGTAGTTCTTCGATGCGGGTGGGATCCATTGGATGTTGTGCTCCATTTCTGCGGTAAAGGCTTCCCAGTTGGCTTTGCCAAAATTCCATCGAGGTTTAGGTATAGATCTCACTATTGGAATCTGTATACCGACATGTAGCAGGACGGGCCTGTGCTGGCTACGAGGAAAATCAGGCAAGATCTGTTTATTGCAGCGTAATGGTAGCTTTTGGCGTCTCTGGAAACAAAGCACAGATGGGGCTTGTAGTCTCTTTTCCATCTAGCCGAGTGGAAAGTCCCTTTATCCTTTAGATCATGGATCAAGAAGACGTCTTCTATGTCCGCCCATTGCATTACTCCCTCCCCATCCTCATTGGTGTTGTTATATCCCCACTGGGTACTTTGGCTGTTGAAATCGCCCATTATCACTGTAGGATGTTGTATGTGGGAAATAGCAGAGTCATTCCATGACTGAGTTGGGGGTTTGTAAATGTTGATGACTTCAATATCAGCAATTTTTGTTCTTATGACGTAGGCGCTTGGGTCAGTGTGTGTTTTTTATATCGTGGACCTGGTCAGTGTTGTTTTTAAAGTAGGTGGCAGTGCCATAGTTACCGTGGTAAGTTGCTGCAGCAAGGGAATAGCCTGGTAGTTTGCATCTATTTTTCAACTGCCTTTCGTCGACGCAATGTGTTTCCTGGAGCAAGACAGCATCCACTGAATGGTTGTCCAGGACTTTAATTAGGTAGTCAGATTTAGCTCTACTCATTCCTTCTACGTTGAGTTGTAGGATTTTAAGGACATCTCCTATGTCCTTGGTCAACGGGTTCTGAGAGGAACCGTTGTTTCGGGTATTCGCGTTCATGTGTGTGCTGATTCTGTAAAGCTGGGAAATCCTCACAGGTCCAGCAGCCAGATTTGTAGACTATTTAGCCGTGATAAAAAATCACGTTGCCCAGGGTGCACCACGGGAAGGCTAGTCTACATTGCAACTTCCATATTGATAAACAGTATTATGGAACATATTGGACAGGGACACCTTAATCAAATAATGAAGATGGCAGAAAACCTATACAGAGGTATAAAGAGACTAACCGCGCTATATCGGAAGACGTACGTATAAACTCAGAGCTCTGGTAGGATGCAGCTTACACCCTAACTTCTTAACCCTTAATTTGACATGTGCAGATAATTTTGTGAAGAAAAATTTTTAAGGTACTTAAACCGGATGCATGTGGTCATGTGAACCATTTTACATACAGTGTATCAAAATACAGTACGTTACCTGTAAGTATCACTGCCCACAAAAGGAGCATTCGGGCTACAATAAAAGTACTACAGTGTTGTTCCTGTAACTGAAACAGTGGTTGCATTTTGCACTATTTTTACATTTTAAATGTCTTAAAACAACTCTGTTTTGGCACAGAGCACAGAAGAATTCTACATTTTCTGCGTTTTACAATCGACTCTCACGGAGGATAAGTCTTCATCTTCGCTTTTCGCCCATACTCTAGGCAGTGACCAAAACAGTCCTATCGTTCATCATTTAATGGCACAGGGGCTGCTGTTGTCTCCTTCTTCTGATCTTGTTGTCCACCCAATACTCGAAAGATGAGTCCCTTAGCAATGTCCCAGGTAAGAATTCGCTAACACGTTAGTATAATAACTCACCTTCAAGACTTCCTCTTTCCGTTTACAAGCAATTTTAGTTGCGCAATAAAAAAACAGCATCCAGCTACACCGGTAACTGTTGTACATATAACCTTTAACGGTTGTGCTAAACAAGCACACAAGACTCACAAACTTTTCATCATGGATATCGCTGTGTATGAGACCTTAAACGTTACTTGCAAGCATCATTTCCCATCCAAGGGTAAATTTGAAACATGCTGCAGAAAACAGTGTCCAGTCTTGATGTCGATTGAGAACAACATTGCCAAATAAAGGTGTAATACCTACGTTGATGATATGATTGCCACATGGAAACGACGAAGTGAACTTTAAATTACCATTTGAGACAGTTTTTTAATACTGTCCAATTTGCAGACGACCTTCCAGTCGCGCAGAATAGGGAAACTAAATAAATATCCATCTACAAACGTAATCATATTTCTGAAGAATATAATATGAAACATCCATTCGAAAAACAAAAGCGATGGCTTTAAATGGGACATACTAGCTAAGGACACATATGATAGTTCCACAAGATGCGACATTGTCGTGAATAGAACAGTGACTCGTATGTACAATAAATTTCCTTTAATTTAAGTCAATGGTCACAAACATCTTGTTCACAGACTACCAGTTTCGGTCTATAATGATCACCTTCAGATCTGTGTTTTATAAAACAGTGTGCAGTGCTGCAGTACATTAGGACACGGTTTTTATAAAACAAAGATCTGAAGATGTTCATTACAGACCGAAACCGGTAATCTGTGAGCTAAAAGTCTGTGACCATACACGTAAATTAAAAGGAAATTTATTCATACCGTAGTTGTTAACCAGGAAGTTAGTTACTTAAATTACCTGCGAAATATTATAAAGTAACAGAATGAACTTCACATTGACAACAAAGTGCAAGCATCAAATGGCAAGCGGAACAATCAACAGAAAACAATGGCTTAAAGTTAGGAAAAGTACTAAAATATAGACTTCCGGCATAAGAAGCCCCTCATTCAGCCAACGTCCTTGTCAAAGAGGTCGGAGGAGCGGACAGAGGTTAAGGGTTCTCTCTTGTCCTAGGGGTGGGAAACTGTTCCTAAAGGCGAAAAAATCAGCAATGATCAAAGGCATGAGGATGCAGAAGACAATGGAGATCGCTGCATCAAAGACACAACTATCCACAGGACATGTAATTGATGAAGTGTCACGATGATCTCTCCATTGGCAAAAGATTCCAGAATAAAACTTCCTGGCAGATTAAAACTGTGTGCCGGACCGAGACTCGAACTCGAGACCTTTGCCTTTCGCGGGCACGTGCTTCTGTGTAGTTTGGAAGGTAGGAGACGAGGTGCTGGCAGATCTGAAGCTGTGAAGGCGGGCCGTGATTCGTGCCTGTGTAGCTCAGTTGGTAGAGCACATCCCCGTCCCACGTTCGTGTCTCGGTCCGGCACACAGTTTTAATCTGCTAGGAACTTTCATATCAGCACACACTCAACTGCAGGGTGAAAATCTCATTCTGGATTTCGGAATAGTCCCCCCATTCGCTTCTCCGGGAGGAGACTGCCAAGGTGGCCGTTACCATCAGAAAAAGATTGAATAATCAACGAAAGGATAACATTCTATGAGTTGAGCGTGGAATGTCAGAAGCCTGAACGTGGTAGGGCAACTAGAGAATGGGAAAAGGGAAATGCAAAGGCTCAATCTAGATATAGTAGAGGTCAGTGAGTGAAGTGGAAAGAAGACAAGGATTTATGGCCAGATAAGTATAGGGTAATATCAACAGCAGCAGAAAATGGTATAAGGGCAGTATGAAACGTTATGAATAGAAAGGAAGGGCAGAGAGTGTATTACTGTAAACCATTCAGTAACAAGGTTGTTCTTATCAGAATCAATAGCAAACCAACACCGACAACGGTAATTCAGGTATACATGTCGAAGTCGCAATCTGAAGTTGAAGAGACAGACAGTGTGTAAAGGGGGATGAAAATCTAATAGTCATTTGGGACTGGAATGCAGTTGTAGGAGAAGGAGTAGAAGAAGAGGATACAGGAGAATATGGGCTTGCGACAATAATGAGCGAGGAGAAAGAGTAATAGAATTCTGTAACAAATTTCAGCTAGTGATTGCGAACACTCTGTTCAGGAATCACAAGAGTCAGGAGGTATATTTGGAAGAGGAATGGTGATACGGTAAGATTTCGGTTAGATTACATCATGGTCAGACAGAGATTCCGAAATCAGATACTGGACTGTAAAGTGTACCCAGGAGCAGACGTAGACTCAGATCATAATATAGCAGTGATGAAGAGTAGGCTCAAGTTTAAGACATTAGTCAGGAAGAATCAATAAGCAAAGAAGTGGGATATGGAAGTACTAAGGAGTGACGAGGTTCGGTTGAAGTTCTCTAAGGCTATAGATTCAGCACTAAGGAAAAGATCATGTAGGCAGTACAGTTGAAGAGGAGTGGACATATCTAAAAAGAGCCATGACTGAAGTTGGGAAGGAAAACGTTCGTATAAAGAATGCAACTGCGAAGAAACCATGGGTAACGGAAGAAATACTTAAAATGTTCGACGAAAGAAGGAAGTACATAAATGTTCCGGCAAACTCAGGAATACAGAAATACAAATCGCTGAAGAAGGATATAAATAGGAAGTGCAGGGAAGCTAAGAGAAATGGCTGCCGAAAAAATGTGCAGAAATCGAAAACGAAATGAGGACATCTAAAGTAGAATAGCTATGGCAAAAAGGGCATTCCTGGTCAAGAGAAGTCTACTAATATCAAATATCGGCCTTAATTTGAGGAAGAAATTTCTGAGGATGTACGTCTGGTTCAAAAATGGTTCAAATGGCTCTGAGCACTATGGGACTTAACATCTGAGATTATCAGTCCCATAGAACTTAGAACTTTTTAAACCTACCTAACCTAAGGACATCACACACATCCATGCCCGAGGCAGGACTCGAACCTGCGATCGTAGCGGTGTCGCGGTTCCAGACTCAAGCGCCTAGAACCGCACGGCCACGCCGGCCGGCTGTACGTGTCGAGGATAGCATTGTATGGTAGTGAAATATGGAATGTGTGAAAGCCGGAAGAAAAGAGAATCGAAGCATTTGATGTGTGGTGCTACAGACGAATGTTGAAAATCAGGTAGACTGGTAAGGTAAGAAATGAGGAGGGTCTGCACAGAACCGAAGAGGAAAGGTACATGTGGAAAACACTGATAGGGAGAAGGGACAGGATGATAGGACATCTGTTAAGACATAAGGAAATGATTTCCATGGTAGTAGAGGGAGCTGTAGAGGGAAAAACTGTAGAGGAAGACAGAACTTGGAATACATCCAGCAAATAATTGAGGACGTTGATTGCAAGTGCTTCTCTGAGATGAAGAGGTTAGTACAGGAGAGTAATTCGTGGCTGGCCGTATAAAACCAGTGAGAAGACTGATGACCAAAAATATATGGTAATGGCCGCCCGCACATTGCAATTTGAAAGTGAATCTAGGACAACTACTAAAAATCAAGAGGGCAGAATCGAGTCGAAACCAATGAAATTTCTTAGAGCAGAAGGTTAGACAGACTAAGAAACAAAGACAATGCTGAGTTTCGCATACGTGCTATGAGAAGATTAAGTCGAATAGACAAAGCTGGCCAGAAAATCTACAAAAAACACGAGATTCGAGTCTAGGAAACAAGCTTCATATTTCAGACCTTTATACGAGGGTCACTCCACAAGAAATGCACACTATTCTTTTTAAAATCCATCTTTTATTCTACATGTTTGAAAGTTTGACAGTGTGTAGATACATCCCTTAGGAACAATATTTTCATTTCTCTTCATAATTTCCATCCCTCTCAAGTGACTTACGCCATCTTGGAAACAGCGCCTGTATACCGGCACGGTAAAATTCTGGACCAACCTGTTGGAGCCGCTGTTTGGCAGCGTGCACAAGGGGCTCATTATCTTAAAACCTTGTTCCCACAGACTAACTGTACTGCGATCGACAGCAGCATCTCCATATACCTTTTTCAACCTCTTGTGGATGTTTCCCACTGCCTCGTTTTCACAGCACGTTGCTTCTGAGGAACGGCAAGTGTAGCAGCCATCTTGAAGATATGTTGTGATGGCGCCACTCACGGGAGCAAGTTGAACTAAATTTGAAAACAAGCGGGAAGGGTGTATCTACACACTGTAAAACTTTCACACATGCACAATGAAAACTGTATTCTTACAAAAATAGTGTGCTTTTCTTTTGGAGTCACCCTCGTATATAAGATTCGTAGTTAGACCAAGAGGCAGACGGCTGGATGTTCTGAAAATGAGAACTGGTCTATGGCCTAAAACAAGATGATAGGCGCTTCAGCCTGGAACCGCGCGACCGCTACGGTCGCAGGTTCGAATCCTGCCTCGGGCATGGATGTGTGTGATGTGTCTTTAGGTTAGTTAGGTTTAAGTAGTTCTAAGTTCTAGGGGACTGCTGACCTCAGATGTTGAGTCTCATAGTGCTCAGAGCCATTTTGTGTGGCTCTCATGTTTTCATTTAATCTACCTTTTATACTCATCTGTTTTTGTTATTGTTTATTCACCCATTTTAACCATTCTCTTTTATGTATTCTTTTCTCTTGTGCTTATGTTTTTTGTATCTCTCTTGGCAGAAGATCGATATTGTGCCACCGGCATCCCGGCCCATTAAGGGGTGTGAAATGACAATAAATGACGTTGTATTGTTATAGATGGGGTAGCCGAACTGAGTCTACTAAAGACAGTGTGACCAATTGTGTATTTTCATTAATTTAAAGTTTCTTTCAATTACCCTCAAGTATTTATTTGCAGAAGCGTTTCATCCAATCGCATTGTTTTAGAAGAAATCTCTTGCCAATAGCCTCCTTCTGAATCATATACACGGATAAACCTGTCGCAATTCTTCTTCAGATGTTTTGCGTATCACTGTTTCATTAAATTTACGTCATGTGGAGGCTACAACAACCATAGCTTAACATTTTTTGGGTCTTTTCAGAAAAGTGATGGGGACGTCCTAAAGAAACTAAAGAAGTCATAAAAGAAACGTAATTTACCTTCGTTGTCGCGTCTGTCTTAGAAGCAGCCATGGTCTCTTACATGAGAAAGATGAAGAATATTCTGTTTTGATGCGGTAATCGCAGGCCGGTTAAGGATCCAGCAACACCAGGCGTTGCTGGGGGGGGGGGGGGGGGGGCGATGCAGGGTGCAGTTAGCAGCGAAGACTGTCACGGTTGAAAGTGTACGAGGGAAAAGGTTAGAGGGATGATGAGTCGCTTGTGTTGAAAATTGCTTTCTAACCGGCTCAGGGTGACTGTGGAGGAATAATGTGTTGTTATTTCTACTAATAGAAGTTTAACCAACAGTATTTCGGAGTACAAAATTATGGTCACCTGTTACATTTTTTCAACACTAAATGTCTCAAGAGCAAACAGCCGAGTTAGATATTTAGGAAATGGAACTGGTATAATAAGATGGCGAGATTATTCTCGAGCCCTACAAATGATTATATACAGATGATATCAGAGGATTCGGGATGATTTACAGTGCACAATTTCAAACCAACGTTCGTCTACTCTGTCACCTTCACTTGATGAAAATGTGCAAATCTATGGAATAGGAAGGAAACCAACAGAAGTGAAACCATTATATCACCTGCATGCGACGAGTGAAAATGGGAAGCGTGCCGAGATAGTCCACGCATTTAAGATAGACGCAAAGGCTCCTGCCAACCGAAAAGTTGCTTTACAAATTTTGCTTCGGTCAACAGCTGTTTACAGTACACTCTGTTATGAAATTCTGAATATCTGTATCTACGCCCTCGAAGACGCTGTGAAGTGCATGTCAGAGTATACGTTCCATCGTCCCTTTGTATCAGTTACGAGGATTGTTTCCCCTTCCATTCACGTATGGAGCGAGGACAGAGCGACTGTTTAAATGTTCCTGTGCGCCTTGTTCGAATGTTCAAATATGTGTGAAATCTTGTGGGTCTTAACTGCTAAGGTCATCAGTCCCTAAGATTACACACTATTTAGCCTAAATTATCCTAAGAACAGACACACACACCCATGCCCTAGGGATGACTCAAACCTCGGCCGTGTGCGCCCTGTAATTAATCTAAGCGATATGTAGGGTGTTTTAGCATATTACTAGGCTCATCATTTATACATGCCTCTTGAAACTTTGTAAGCAGGCTTTCTCTAAATAGTACACGTCATTCTTCAAGAGTCTGCCAGTTCAACGTATCTGTGATCCTCTCCTGTGGGTCAAAGAAACCAATGACCTTTCATGCTGTCCTTCACTGTTTACGTTCAATATCCTACGTTAGACCTATTTAGTAGGACTCCAGTACACTTAAACAGTATTCGAGGATCGATCCCACGAGTGGTCTATAAACAATCTCCCTTGTAGTCTTGTTGTATTTCCCTACTGTTCTACCAACAATCTGTTGCGTGCCTTATACGCGACTGTGACTCTGTTACCGCCACATTTCATGTTCATACAAAGTGTTACACCCACTGGAGTAACTTTACAAATTCCTCTTTTCACTCGCTGATACTGCAGTCAAAAGATACCATTTATTTTCGTTTTGCATATCTGAACATTAACGCAATTTCCCAGTATGTGCACCACTTTGCAGTCTTATTAAGATCAGGCTGAAACTTTATGCAGCTTCTTTGAAAACTTACTTCATCGCACATAGCAGCATCATCTGTAAGAAATCTGAGGCTGCTATTAACGTTGCCGGCAAGCTCATTAATATACAGAATGAACAGCAAGGGACCCAACACAATTCCGTGGAATAAACCCCAAGATACGTTTACATCTGTCGATGACTCTCCATCCAAGATATCTTGTTACGTCCTCTCTACCAAAAACAAGTATCAGTCCGGTCACAAAATGTTGCTTGATATCTCATACAATAGTAATTTCGATAATACTCAGTCAAATGTTTTTCGAAATCGAGAAATCTGATACTGAATAGTTTATACCGCCAAAGACCTTAGTTTACGATTTGATTTTATTGAAGCAGAAATAGAAAGTTCATTCAAGAGATATTGCGTCATCAGCGTTATTGGTAGGAGCCGTGACTAGTGGAGCGTCAATTCTAAGTGATGCCCACGTGGATGTCTTAGTATTTCCCACGCTTTCTGGAAGCAAGCAGGCGACACGTGCCGTGCTTGCACCAGACCAGAAGAGAGCAGGTGATAGCGGCAGCGCTTGTTGACGGAGGAGAGGAACAGCCTGATGGTCCGTGACTGCTAAGTTTACCCACCTGACCGGCTGCACCTCTAACAGGAGCGATGCCAGCTGGGACAGCAAGACTCTCAATTGCGGAGTGTGTTGTGAACACGAGCTTCCCACGGCTGCGCCGGAGGTAGGGTGGCATCACTGTATTCTGTCCATTGAAACGGGTCTCGCATCGCGCAAAAGCTCGAATCTTCAAAGGAATCCTCCTATTTCCTGCACGCTCACTGCACAAAATTTTCGTCACCTGTGTTACAAAAGTAATAAGGACCTTGCAATCGCAAGCAGTTAGACTGGGATGAGGTGTACCGTGAACCTGATGCTAATTTAAAATATAATTGTTTTCATGACACTTTTGTAAATGCATTTGATAACTGCTTCCCCAAGAAAATAGTTAAATATACTCGTAAGAAACCATGCAACAAACCATGGCTTACTAAGGGTATAAAAATATCTTGTAACCGGAAAAGGGAAATGTATCTGACAGCAGGAAAGAGTAGTGACCCAGAAACTATCAAACATAAAAACTACTTTGCTATATTAAGAAAAGTTGTTAAAAAATCCTGAAGTATGTGTATCATGTCTGAAATGAACAACTCTGATAATAAAATTAAAACAATTTGGAATATTATTAAAAGAGAAACAGGTCAACCAAGAGCACAGGAAGACAGTATTACCATCAAATTGAATGAATAATTTATGAACAAAAAGTCAAGAGTTGAAAATATTTTTAATAATCATTTTCTAAATGTTGTGGATATAGTAGGATCCAGGTGTTCATTAGAAGATGCTAGGCAGTTTATGGAGGAGGCCATACCTATGCAATTTGATACAATTGAAATCTCACCCAGTTCTCCCTCTGAAATTAGGAAAATAATAAACTTACTTAAAAGCAAAAACTCATATGGAATTGATGGCATTTCCAGCAAAATACTAAAAGCTTGTTCTCAACAGATAAGTAAGATTCTCAGCCACTTGTGTAATAGCTCTCTGGAACAGGGCATTTTCCCTGATGGGCTGAAATGTGCTATTGTTATACCTTTGCATAAAAAAGGGGATAGATCTTATGTCAATAATTACCGTCCAATCTCGCTTCTAACAGCTTTACCCAAAATTTTTGAGAAAGTAATGTATTCAAGAGCAGCTTCACATATCTGTAAAAATGAAGTACTAACAAAATGTCAGGTTGGTTTACAGAAAGGTTTTTCAACAGAAAACGCCATATATGCTTTCACCAATCAAATTTTGAATGATCTGAATAACCGAACGCCACCCATTGGGAATTTTGGTGATCTCTCAAAGGCTATTGTGTAAATCATGAAATTCTGCTAGACAAGCTCAAGTATTGTGGCATGAGTGGGACAGTGCACAAATGGTTTAATTCGTACCTAACTGGAAGAGTGCAGAAAGTTGAAATAAGCAGTTCTCATAATATGCAAAGACCAGCACATTCCTCAAACTGGGGAACTATCAAAAATGGGGTTCCACAAGAGTCGGTCTTGGGTCCTTTGTTGTTCATAATATATATTAATGATTTGCCATTCTATATTCATGAATAGGCAAAGTTAGTTCTCTTTGCTGATGATACAAGTATAGCAATCACATCTGACAAACAAGAATTAACTGATGATATTGTCAATAATGTCTTTCAGAAAATTACTAAGTGGTTCCTTGTAAATGGACTCTCACTGAATTTTGATAAGACACAGTACATACAGTTCCGCACAGTAAATGTTACGACGCCATTAATAAATATAGACCTTAATCAGAAGGATATAGCTAAGGTAGAATATTCAAAATTTTTAGGTGTGTCCATTGATGAGGATTAAATTGGAAGAAACACATTGATGATCTGCTGAAACGTTTGAGTTCAGCTACTTATGCAATAATGGTCACTGCAAATTTTGGTGATAAACATCTTAGTAAATTAGCTTACTACGCTTATTTTCACTCATTGCTTGCATATGGCATCATATTTTGGGGTAATTCATCACTGAGGATAAAAGTATTTATTGCACAATAGCATGTAATCAGAATAATAGCTGGAGTCCACCCAAGATCATCCTGCAGACATTTATTTAAGGTTCTAGGCATATTCACAGTAGCTTCTCAGTATATATACTCTCTTATGAAATTTGTTATTAACAACCTAACCTAACTCAAAAGTAATAGCAGTGTGCATAACTACAATACTAGGGAAAGGATGATCTTCACTATTCAAGATTAAATCTAACATTGGCACAGAAAGGGGTGAATTATACTGCCACTAGGGTCTTTGGTCACTTACCAAATAGTATCAAAAGTCTGACAGATAACCAACAAGTACTTAAGAAGAAATTAAAAGAATTTCTGAATGACAACTCCTTCTACTGCATAGAGGAATTTTTAGATATAAATTAAGAAAAATAAGCAAAAAAAATTATAAAAGAATAATTGAAAAAACACAAAAAAATAAAAAGGTTGTTATACCAATTTAATTATGTTGTTAAATTAACTTAATTATGTCATGTATTGGAAAATTTGACTCGTTCCACAACATTACGAAATATCGTATTCATGATCCATGGAACTAGTATTAATCTAATCTAATCTAATCTAATACCTTTACGTTCAGGAACCGATGAGTTGGCGCATCGGTTGAAACATACCATGTTCGGGTGGAGTAAGGTGGAAATTACTGGGCAGCCACCCATAAAAGAATCGAGAAAGTCTTATATAGGCATCAGTTTGGCATTAGGAAATACAAAAGTACGAGAGAAGCAATTCCCAAGTCGTGCTTGATACTGGAAGCACGATCTATATAAAGTGTTTGACATTTTAAAGTACTGTAACTTACAAAAATAAATACCTTAATCAGTAAACGTTAAATAGCCGTTTACTGCTATGTGGGAATAATTAAAGTCCACAAGGAAATAAACGAACAGAAACTGGAATCTGAATTTGGTGTATCGATACTAGAAATACCTAATAAATCTGGGATTTGAATTGGGTGTATCAGTACTACAGATACCTAATAAAGACAGTCAGACATGTACAAAATGATAACACATTAATAACTTCATTTACGCTATGTAGCCCCCCCTCCCCCTTCCCCATGAACCATGGACCTTGCCGTTGGTGGAGAGGCTTGCGTGCCTCAGCGATACAGATAGCCGTAACGTAGGTGCAACCACAATGGAGGGATATCTGTTGAGAGGCCAGACAAACGTGTGATTCCTGAAGAGGGGCAGCAGCCTTTTCAGTAGCTGCAGGGGCAACAGTATGGGTGACTGACTCTTCTGGCCTTCTAACATTAACCAAAATGCCCTTACTGTGCTGATGCTGCAAACGGCTGAAAGCAAGGGGAAACTAGAGCCGTAATTATTCGCCAGGGCATGCTGCTATAGTTTATTATGGAGAGTTGCATCAAACCAGTCTCAGGACTGAAGACCACAACAACAACACGTTATGTACACTTAATAACTGAGATATACGTAACTTACAAGTGCTGTAGGTTCTTCGTGAGGCAGAATTATACATAATGGCGGTAATGTTCTTCAATGACCCGCCAGGTTAGCCGAGAGCGCTAATACGCTGCTTCCTGGACTCGGGTAGGTACGCCGGCCTGCCTGGATGTCGGTTTTAGGCGGTTTCCCACATTTCACTAGGTGAATACTGGGCTGCTCCCTATGCCCAGCGCAGTTACAAGACATTTGACACAGTTCACACTATTTCATGGCATACACTAAACACAGACACCTGGGGTACACTAATTCCATCCCAGGGAGTACAGGGTAGCGACAGGAAGGGGATTCAGCCAAGGGCATCGCCAAATCTATAGCAGCAAGGCCGACCTCTTGTTGCTGTGGGACAAAGGGCCACAGGGAATGATGATGACGAATGCTCTTCACTGATATTAAAACTCTGAAATATTGATACACTTGTATACGGCCTAGTCACATTATTGTGACCACTGCCTGTGTTCGACGTCTACAAGCAATAACCACTCACAGACCGCAGGGGGTAGCACTAGCAGTGGAGGACATGAAGGCGTGTTGGGATGGAGGGGGCGGGGGGGGTGGACAATGGAAAATAATGCAGTTGTCGTCGGGATGCGGAAACGGAGCGATTTGCCTTGCGTCCAAGAGGATGTGATCATCGACTTTCGGGCTCAGACTGGAACCATTTCCGAAACGGTTAACTTTTTCTACTGTTTGCGTACCGTTTTCTTTAAAGTATACCGTGCACGGCAAAATGACGATATCTGAAACCGGCGCCGAGGCAACTGTAGTGTACCATGGGCCATAGACGAAGGGGTGAATAAGTTCTGCGATGATGTGTAAGAACGAACAGACGTGCTACTGTTGACCAACTGACCGCCCAGTGGCTACCAACAGTGTCTCTTCAACGGCCGTTCAGCAAACGTTGCTTCATATACGCCCTGCCTGCTTCATGGAACCATGCTGACTGCTGTTCATCGGCGGCAAAGGCTGGAATTAGAACGTCAATACGGCAACTGGATTTCGAGTGAGTGGCGACAGGTAACCTATTCAGATGAACCACATATTTTCGCTGCGTCAGTGTCCGGGGGCGTGTACAGTCCAGCGACAATTGTCGGAAGAGTCAAGGCCTGAGAAGGGAGCGCTATGGTCCAGGGAATGTTTTCGTGTCATTATCCGGGTGATCTCGTCATTCTGGAAGACACAGTGAGTCAACACAAGTACGCATCAATCCTTGGTGACCATGTGCACCCCTACATGCAATGCCAACAATAGCAGGACCAAACAACGTGTCACACACCTATCGCTTTACGTGCGTGGTTCGAAGAACTCCCCTGGCCACCATATTCACCGGATTCAAACCGAATCGAGGTTCTGCAGGACCATGTCGCCATGGATCCTCCACCGAAAAACCTATCGCAGGTGACCACGTCACTGCAGCCGGTAAGGTTGCAAATCTGTGTCGATTTCTTCCTGAACCTCAATGACTTGCTCTACCTGCACAAACATGCTGCAAAAGGTTTCTGGCTTTTGATGGGTAGTCACCTTAATGTCACTGGACCGTGTGTTAACCACAGAGTGGTAATAATGTTCAGCAGTGTTGTGCTACATCGTTGACTTGCCCTCACTGTTGTCTGCTGTACTAACGCTCATAAGTCTCCAGATGCACTGAGTCTCGGACGAACCTCTGAGCTACTGCTGTTTAAAAAGACGCTCCACCAATCATAGGCGCAGGTAGTGAGGTCATGTCAGTTTGGCATTCGAAGAGCGAGCTCGTCCGGTGCTGCGCTGGCTGGAGCTTTACGAGTGCCGTCTATCGCTTAGCGGTAAGCGGTGCACAGCGTCCCAGGAGCATTCAGTAGTGTCCTGCCCACACGTCTATTGTAAGGTGCCTATGGAGCTGTTTTCTCGGATCGCTTGACTACAATTCAATTCAAGCAAATCATATTAATGAAGTTTATTACAGTAAGTTAAATTGATAACACTTAACTCTGCACATTTACAAAGTTCAGTCGCAAGCAAATGGCAACCTGCAAGTAATCAATGTCCTTCGCTATATAGAATTTCATAGCAAGTAAGACAATTCAGTTTATAAGTCCCAGTGTAGCGCGTGTATGACAGCTCGTCGTCCATCCACACTTAATAGTGCTTTTAGTGCGTTACAATTTACCAAATGAGCATAAAATACAGACACTGCAGTGAATGTTTTAAAAACAAGCCAATGTGATCTCAATTACAATTTTAAGGCAAGCAACTACAGTCACTGCTGAACACCCTTAGCGTCAAGAACCGCAATTATTAAAAAAACTTAACAAACATACTGTGAAACAGCAATGCAATAGCAAAGGTTAATTTAAAAAGATAGGCAACTGATCACCAATCTGGTGAGACAACATGATGAGAAACTTGGCAAAACAGTCATTTAAACCTGCTGTAACGCCAAGAATGACGATTGTATGAAAAATTTAAAAACCCTACAGTAAAACAGCAAATACAACAGCAAACGTTAATTTAAAAGGACAAGGAACTTATCACCAAACAGGTGAGACAAAATGATGGTAAACGTGGTAGCAAAATCATTTAAACCTGCTGTATCGCAAAGAATGGCAATTATATAAAAAATTTAGAAACATACAATGAAACAGCAAATATAATAATACAACACAAGGGCCAGTCACAGAAGGCACACCTGGAATTGACCTCTGAGTAGGTCAGGGAAAAAAAAACTTTCGCAAGCAATGAGATAGACAGCCAAGAGATGCATTCACTTCACAAGACGGTAAATCAGGCTAGTGCCAGTATAGCGAATGACTAATGGTAATCTTGCTGAGGCTACCTAATGTCCAACAAACAAATTGCAAATATGTAAAAATACGCGAAAGTCTGAACCGGTGGTCTGGACTCTGCCCGCAGAATACTGTGCTTAGAGGGCCCGGAGCTAGAAAGGAATCATTACCACCAGAGTAGAAGAATCACCAACGGGTCTACAATCAAGAAAGCTGTCAGAACTACACCCCTCATTGGACAGAAGCGGCAAGGTGAGGAAACGTACACTGCCGTTACATACATTTACCCCCAGGGCAGGTACTGGGGCGTTCCCGGCCACGAGGCAGGAAAAATACCGCTGGTTGAACTTAACAAATAGTAACAAACTGAATAAATAGTAATTAGAAGTCCGGGAAAGCTAATCAGATCCGCCTTCCCTGAGCACTCCACTCGCTGCTCTTTGCCTCGGCGACACTACGAGCAGCAACACGAACCCAAGTCGATGGAGAATCGCAAGACCTCGCAATGGTGGAGGTTTCTCTACTTGAATCCAAATCCACTCAAAGCTTGCTGGATCCGGTTTACGACGACGTCATGCACCCTCGTCACCACAGGCTTTCGATCCGACAGTCCTTGCACGCCGCCAGCGGTCACGGCGTGTTCTCGCACTGTGCGGACCTGGCTCCTCCTGAGTCCTCAACTTAACTGCCCATTGACACGACCCGGAAGAACAACTACGTCGCCCAAAAGATAGGGCCACAATTATTATATATCGATAATCGTCGCTGCTGCCACTAGCAGACAGGCAACGTTTGTGAAACCAAGTGACGCCAGTCAACACAAGAAGAAGACAAACAACCGCAACCATGTCAGCTAAACTATACGGTCTGCCCTCCTACAGAGGACGGAAACGTAAAAACAGCACCAACGCGACCCGCAGCACGGCTCATGATGGATTATTGGCAGCTTGTTAGTTTTGTTCATTTGCTCAGACCTGAGAGAAATACCACCCCACTTCCGTGAATCATGTATTTATCAACTGAATAAGCTCATTCATTTTTATAGAACTTTTCTGTTCCAATTGTACCCTTTTTAAATAGTTGTTCACTTTGATAAGCATAGTATTGTTCACACCAATGTTATGTGTGAAGATCACGCAAACTTTTGCTCTGTCTTTTTGAATACACACTTTACTCTAAAATCGTTGTCTTGGAACATCGTTTCATAGAAATAGTTACTCTCCCCACCCCACTATTTACCATTATGAATTACCACATTCCACTATGTAGAATGCAACAGTTTATATATTTATTTAAAAATAGAAACCTAGCCTAGCCTCTTCTAGCTTGCTGTTTGCTGTTGTGCTTTCGAGAAATCTGCAACAGTGTTGTCAAGACGCGAGGTAAGTGGAAATTTAGGTTAGGGCCAGGTAATTGTTTTACTTCAGTTGCATATTTTTATAAAGACAAATTGCATTGAGACCAGTTACAGTTCACTTCAAATTAGGTAAATAAGTAAAATATCTGCATACGAATTACAGTTGTATAACATCTTGTGAGCGCATAGTTTTGGTAATATCTAGACTTTTTACAGAGTGGGAGGTAAACTTGGGCTAAATTTCATATAGAAAATCATATAGCAGGGTGATTACATATTATTTGGCCCGGTCCTTCCGCTCCAGGCAACCTTACGCCAGTAATATGTTCCACAGGCCTAAAATTTTCGAACTCGATTTTCTCCAAAACTGTTGTGTCTTCTTGTTTACGTACATTGGAGTGCTAGTCAATGCCATATTCAATTGTTAATATGAATCAAATTGGTGAGGAGAAATTCGTACTGTCCCCATGCTATTCCCGCAGCCGTCAGCTGTAGATGGCTGGCCGAAGAAATCTGACGTCCGCCTGGTCTGTTGCTGGACACACTGCCACCATAGTTCTCCTAGTGACAGACTTTCAGGGGCCGCAGTCACTTGTCATAGTTATTGCTGCTTTTGTCAGAGCTGCTAAACTCGCAGCGTCAGTTGTATCTGCCTCCAGCTCCCACTGATGCGTCTTCAGTCATCCATGACAAGGTATAAGGAAACTGTTACAAGGTATATGAAAACATTACTAAAACCAAGAGGGAATTCGAAGAAAGAAGGACCAAGAGATATATGAAAGGAACTAGCTTTTTTGAAGTGTGTACTGAAATACACTGAAGGAAATACAAATAAAATTTCAGAATCGAACTAAAATTAGTGAAAAAATATCGGAGGTAATTTTTGATGATGATATTTCCGCTCTCCTCTTCCGCTCCGCCCGTCCCCCTACCCCTCGCGCTTTCTTGGAAGTGAAGAAGAATTACGGGACCTGTGTAACAGAATGAGCAGCCTTCTAAGACAATGTAAGTACTGAGAACAAAGCAAATAAATACGAAAATAATGAGGATTTGCGCCAATGAGATTGACGACAAAATAAGTAAGTTTGGGCCATAATGTTAGATGAAATATAATAGATCTGCCACACAGAAATCACAAAAAAGGTGTAATGACTGAAGCAATAGGGGCGCAAGCCAGTCTTAGCTCACGAAGAGATCATTCCTCACCACAGAAGTCTACTGAAGCATTGTACTGGAGTCAGTCACAGACCGTGGAGAACCGAATTAAGAGCCACTGCCACACACGAGTCCACCCGCCTACAGCATATCTCCTAGTGCAGAGACTAACATGAGGCAGGGACGTTGGCAGTGGATATTTGAAGCACGGTTAAATGTCTCTGGGATTAATGTATTGTGAAGTTTGTCACGGATTCCCGAAATGAATTAATCTGTGCGATTATCAACTAAGTTCACAAACAGTTGTGTATTTGAGATGTTACTCTATTTTATTTTGACTACCAGTTTCGGCATTCCACTATATCATCTTCACGAACCGTATGCATCTCTCAAAACTAAATGATATTGTGATGGAGTGCCATATATTCCTGGATGTCGTGAATTCAAAATCGTATTCCAAGTGCTTCTTTCAAAGACTATGTTGCAGCGGCATCTGGGTGAAGTTAAACATCAAAGGTGGATCAAAAATGATAATCGTGCCGAATGATGGTGGTGGTTTTATTTCCAACCCCTCAAAAGCAATTGGGAGCAAAGCACTCCATTAAGATCCACTCAATTAAGATCGACCCTGTTTCAGTTGCGCACAAAGATACTGGATAAGACGAAAATTACTGCCCTAGGCATAAACCTTCACGTCACTCTGTACGACTGGAATGATTTATTTGGATATTACTGAAAGTATCTCCCTGATCATAGTTCCATCTAGCTTTATACTATGAATATACGAAACAGAAGCACTGATTAATTAAATATTCAAATTTATTCACAAAACCATCACTTAAAGACATATAAATAATGCTATGAAACTCAGATGAACGTTTAAGTGGATAGCTTTGTTACTTTCCCACCTATCAATTTACTATTCCTTCATTTGTTTACACTCAAATAAACCACATCGATAATTCCACTCCGGGAAACTCTTGACTGAACAGCGACTGGAAGTAGGTGACTACTCTTAATAGCCCGCACCATGAAGCTCAGGCAGGCGACCGTCCTGGATTCCACAAGAGTGGATTCGAATTGAACAACTCTGCCAATGTTGCAAATTATACTCACCGTGATTATGGTGGTTCTGCCCTGCACTGTACGCAGCAGAAGAGCGGGCCCTGCGTGAACACGAGGTCGTCAGCTCCCTGTCGCGACGCGAAGATGCTGCAGGTCCAACTGCCATACAACGGCAAGAAGATCGTCCTCTATAACAACCATTAAAGGATTCAGTCTGGACGACTCGGTAACCAAGGCGCAAGACGATGTGATCACCACCATGACCAAACGCCTATTCATGGCGCATGTCTTGGCATAACACACTGTTAGTTCCTAACCGTCAAGATATTGGTAATTGCCAATTGCCAAATTAAGAATCACTCTGCTCACCCTTGAGGATCCCTCCAACTAGAGCGCGTATTGCTCAGACGCCAATCACAACGACAACATCTCCTCTACTACACTAAAGCACAGTGTTATGCCAGTCACAAGTTGTTCCGCTTGTGTCTTGTATCTAAGGACTCGAGGAACAAAGCAAGCGCCAGTATGAGGTTAGTGTTTATTTCCTGTAGCATAGTAACCAGAATCGGAAACAACAACAAGAAGGCACTGAGGCCGAGGACATCGATGATGACTCGCTCGCTAAAAACCTTGGAACGAAAACAACAGTGATGGACCGACCTCAAAGATACCATGGCAAAGTGACAAGTCCAGAAAGTGAACGATATTGAGATTATAGAATTAGTAAAATCATGAACGAAACAACGATGAATGCAATACACAGCCCTGGAGTTCGAAGAAAGAAGGACCAAAAGAGATGTTTGAAAGGAATCAGCTTTTCGAAGTGTGAACTGAAATACACTGAACGAAATAAAAATAAAATTTCAGAATCGAACTAAAATTAGGGAAAAAATATCGGGGGTCTGGGCCACTGCACTGCTTGCTTTATAGTGCAACTGCATTAGGGGGGAGAGGGGAGGGGGGTGAGGGTGTCAGTTTGGTCCACTCATAGCGCTGACGCGGCGACGACAGTGCTCATGTGGTCTAGGAGCGTTTCTGAAGCACCCTGGACAATGTTACGAAGGGTGAACCAACGGTGCGGTTGTTGTTCCAGCAGAAGAGCCCACCAACCGGGAGAAAGAAGTTGGGATGTCAGGCAATGCACTGGGAAATGGCAGCGCCGAAGACGACTGTAGAGTGGATGGATGCTCCAATGAGGTCTTTACCTCCACAACTGCGTCCACAGGAAATGCCGCCGGTGCCCTGAAGTGCAAATCATACCCATGTCTTTGAAGAATTTGCAAGGGCAAGCAGTCCAACTCTGAGTCACCCACCTATGGCAGTGCAGCTGGTTGGCACGGATAGAGCTGGTTGGTGTGCCAGTGCTCCATACACCACTGTAACAACCATCATAAGTCACTGCCCATGGGTGGTCAGCAAAACAGCCAGCATTCATAAAGGTTTTGTTCCATTCGAACATGAAGGAGCACCACAAGTTGTGGTCATAGACAAAGGAGGTCCTGTAAGTCCTCAGAAAAGTGAGTGCCGTTGGTTTGGTGGATGTGCCCACTACTTTCAACATTTGTTGTTTAAACGATCGCTTCATCCGTCCCGTTTCGCTAGGTGAGATGGGCGAAACAGTAGGCTAAGCAAATGTTTGACGCAACTGGTGTGGCAGAACTGTTCGAAGGCTGTCTCTCTGCAAGGGTGCTGGGAAGTCCTTCGATGGCGTTAATGTGGATACTTTTATAAACTGTGGCGGCTGTAGTAATGCCATGCTAACCGTGTGTGGGTAAGAGGAATAAATTTCCCCCAATAAGGGACCAACGACGTTCATATGAAAGCAGTCCCATGGGTGACAAGGACTAGGCCAGGGGGCAAAATGCTGAGGTGGGGAGCCTGATATAGAGCTGATGTAGAACAGCTGTACATGAAGGCCAGTATGGATGTCCCGGGGCAAGGGCTTCTATCCGAGACACCCCCAAACGCTCACAATGGAGGAGTACCAAGATGTGAGGGGTTATAGGATGATAACACAATGGATATCCAGCTCAGCGTCCAGCAAGAAAACATCTGAGACAACAGATGAACGATGAGAAGGACGAGCCCAGGCCGAGTTCTCAGTCAGCAGATTTTGAAAAATTAGTGGGCCACACGTATAGCACATAGTTTATGACACGTCGTAACATAGGGTCATGGTTTATGATGTGAATGATGTGAGTAACAGTAATGAGAAACCTAGGTGCAATGCCGCTCTAATGTCGAAACAAGAGATTATTTACAAAATTGTTAAGGCTTTCGTGGCCACTTGTTGACAAACTGCCTATTTGCTTCTGTTTCGGGTTCTTCGACCGACTTTCGCTATTTGACGTGGAATGGCAATTTGTACGAACAGCAGGAAGGCATTGCTATGGGTAGTCCTCTTAGATCAGTGGTGGCCAACTTCTTGACGGAACACTTCGAAGCACAGGCTCTGGACTCTGTGACTTGTAAACTTAAGGTGTGGTACAGATAGGTCAATGATACTTTCGTTGTGTGGAGCTATGGAGAAGAACAGCTCGGTGCCTTCCTAAGACACTCGCACAGTCTCCACAACAACATAAAATTTACCATGGAAGTAGAAAAGGACAAAAACCTACCATTTGTAGATGTTCTGGTCACAAGGGATGGCGAAAACATGGGACACAGCGTGTACCGTAAACCGGTACACATGGACCGATACCTGCACAAACTATCAGACCACAACCGGAGTCAGAAAACAGGCATGATTATACTCACCAGGCATGATTATACTCACGTAACGCGAGGAGGACGAATATGTGAGCCGCAGCACCTCAAACACGAAATGCAACACCTGGAAAATGTTCTGAGGGTCAATGGCTATTCCACAAATTATATTAGAAGTGTAACGGAGCCAGACACTCGGCGAAGTAAGAAATCAGAAAAAGAAATGTTGGGTACGGCCTTTCTCCCATACATTCCCAGAGTGACGGACAGACTCGGCCGTATATTGCACGAATATCGCGTAAAGACAATTTTCAAACTGACAAGGAAGATCAAAAAATTGTTCAAATGTGTGTGAAATCTTATGGGACAACTGCTAAGGTCATCAGTCTCTAAGCTTACACGCTACTTAACCTAAATGATCCTAAGGACAAACACACATACCCATGCCCGAGGGAGGACTCGCATCTCCGCCGGGATCAGCCACACGGGAAGATCAGAGAAAGTCGTAGATCGGCAAAGGATAAAAGGGACCCATGTGCAATGTCAGGAATATACCGCTTACCATGCACATGCGGGAAAACTTACGTCGGAATGACTGGACGATCAATCAACACCAGGATCAAAGAACATAAGCGACACGGCAGGTTGGGGTAGGTGGAGACATCGGCCGTGGCAGAGCACGCGCTAAGTGAGACAGACCATGTAAGAAAATTCGCCGACACGGAAGTTCTGACTGCAGAGAAGCAGTATCAGACCCACTTGTTCAGAGAAGCTGTAGAAATACACAAACACGGGAATAGCTTAACAAGAAAGAAGAATGCCTTAAGGTAAACGGATCCTGGCTTCTCATACTGCAGCGAACGACCGCCGCAGGTAGCAAGAGGAGAACCGCACCGGAAACGACGGCGGATAAGCCTTCGCACGTTGGCGCACCAGGTACATATAGTCTGCGGCCGCGAGCTCGGCTCCAGTTCACCACCGGCAATGGAGGGTGAAGCTTTGACAATGCCAGCCACTCGTGCTGGCGAAACGTCAGTGTAACCACCAGACGAACGTCTGCCGAAGAACTCGAGACAGAAGCAAATAGGCAGTTTGTCGAGAGATCACTTGTTGGTCAAATGCTTGGTCTGATTCTGAGGGTAAAAAAGGAAGTGAATCTGCATTTGCGTGTTGTGAAGTGGACTTGTAGTTACTGGTGTATTTTTAACAACAAAGGAAAATAGCCGTTCTGCTCTGGAAGCTGAGAGAGTAGCCCAAAGGGTGCTATCAACGATTTGTGGTTAGTAAATAGGGTAAATATGGTCCCAGGCAGGTACAGATGGAGTTTCCTAAAGACAAAGCCACATTTTACATCTGTGATTAGTTTCTTTGAGCGGGCAATAGATTTCCCAGAACCATCAATGTTACGGTGCGCCAGAACTGCACCAGCTCCATAAGGAGGAAGCATCAGCAGATGCAAGAAGGTGAACTTACGGAAAAAGAAGGGCCGAAGGTAGTATGCCGAGCGTAACATTTGCTTCAGCTTTGAGAAAGAATGTTCACAGACACCCAACCACTGGAACTGAGCGCCCGTCTTCTGCAGGTGGTTTAGTGGGTGAATAATGTTTGTTGCTTGCGGGAGGAACTTACTATAATTATTATCACTTACCCAAAGAGGCCAGCAGCTGCTGTAGGTTTTGTGTACGTGAAAGGGAGTCAACTTCCTAAATGTAGCAGCCCATCGCCTGAATCCCGTCTTTGTTGAGCGAGTGTACAAAGTATTTTACTTGCTCCTGAAAAAAAAAACTGGCGTTTAATTTTAGGCGGCACTTTAGCCCTGCATCACGCAGAGTACCAATGAGTGGGCAGAGGTTGCACAGACGGCTTTGGAGTATAGTACCCACAACAATTAAGTAATCCAGGTAATTGGTACAAGCTGGGATGGGCATGGTTAACTGTTCCAGGTATTTCTGTAGATTGCCGCAGCGGAAGATATCCCAAAGGGCAAACACCTGTTTTTGTTCAAGCCAAAGGGTGTATTTATCACTATAACGCATTGTAACTCCTCATCTAGTGGGATCTGTAAATAAGCATCGGCAAGGTCTGTCTTAGAAAAATAATCATCGCTGACAAGGAGGAGGCACTCCGGACGTGGTGTGGACTTTGACTGTTGATCCAAAATCACCACAGAGCCGGAGGGGCCATTTTGTTTTTTAACCACTACCATGGGTGAGGCCCAAGCACTGGTTTTGACAGGGTCAACTACCCCAGCTTCGTGAAGGCGATATAATTCGACTGTAACAACCCTCCCCTCTGTAGGGAGACCGGACTCAGATGTGCAAGTTAGAAACGCGGTACTACATCTGCACGCACAGAAACATGGGCCTCGAAATTTGCGGCGCACACCATGCCAGGTTCGAACGGAGACATGAGGAACAATGATCATCAGGGTACTGGATGGGAACCATACCTTAGATAACCTGAACTACCCCTGTGATTAAGAAATGAAACAGCGAGTATACCTCATTCTCCTGCAATTCTTAAACAAAGTATTCACTATTACTAGCTAATATTTATCACAGAATTCAGTCAGTCTTTCTCCTTCTTTGTTCCAAGTCCATATTCTCCCGTAACCCTTTCCAGTCCTTCCCGAATAACCACATTCCAGTCCCCCATGACTATTATATTTTCATCTAAACTGACATACTGAATTACTCATTCAGTACCGTCATCTCATATATTTCCTTTATTTCTACATTTTCAGTCTGAACTATCGTTGTCGGTGTTGGTTTGCTGTCGATTCTGATGACAACAATCCAATCACGGAACTGTTTCCAGTAAAAAACTCTCTGGCACACCTTCCTATTCACATCGAGTCCTACATCCATTATGTGATACTACCCTACAGTACTCCGATCAGAAATGTCTCCTTTCCATTTCACTCCACTCACCTTTTCAAGTTTTCTAGTTTCTCTACCACGTTCAAACTTCTAACATTCCACGCCTTGACTCGTAGAACGATATCCTTTCGTTGATAATTCAGTCTCTCATTGAAGCCTCTCCATTGACAGTCCCCTCTTGGAGATGCGAATAGAGAGTCCGGAATCTTTTGCCAAAGAAGAGATCTCAGACACTTTGTCATTTAGAGGCCGCATGTCCTGTGGCTACACATTATGTGTCTTTAAATGCAATAGTTTCCATTGCCTTCTGCGTCTTCACGCTATTCAACATTGTTGATTCTTCCGCCTTCTTCTGTTATTTTACTGCAAACCGAAACAATGAGGTTTCTCGTAAGCTATTGACCTCTATGGTCGGCAGTTTCTGGTTTAACACGACAGTGTTTCAGAAATAGGTCGCAGTATCTACCGCAATATGACTTTGTCCAAATGATACTGTGTTTTGGCGAAAGGGGCTAAATTAAATCTTTCAAGAGAAAAGTAGCCGTTATTAATAATTGGTGATGATGCTTCAAATGAGAAAAGGTTAATAATTCAGACAAAAGAGCTCTCCAAATCTATTTCAATTCTGACAGAATCCCATTACTCATTGTATATTTAATAGTGAACAACTGGGAAGGAAACTTAGAAACTGCATCCCTTCCTGTCTTTCATCTGAGAAATACGTAAACAGTTCGCAGGAAAGAGTGCTGCACCTTTTTGTTCCTATCCCCATTCAGAGTGAAGTGGTGACCTTCTTCACCTTAATTGTCTTTTGATGTGTTAAAGATAGATGTATGTATAATCTTATTGTTTATTTATAATCTATTTTAACTTGAATGAGTAGCCTCAGGTGGTTCATAATGTAACGTCTATCATGTGTTTGTAACCTTGTTATACACTGATATACAGTCCGTAGATGTTTTATTTCTAGAAGAAAAATGCGGCATTTTTGCTGCAGAATAGAAGTGATTCAGTAAAACTCTTTCGTAACTCTGGAGCTGTGAACACAATGGGGACATACAGAATCTTGCCAACTTTTCGTCAGAGTCAATACCACTAACTGATTAAAAGATAACTTTCTAAGAAGAGTCAATTCCTAACTCTGTACGGGGATAGGATTGAAAGGTTTTTACGTTATTTGCTGTAATTTTTCATTTGTCAAATATAACTGAGCTGTAGAATGAGAATCGCTAGGGAAGTGGCAGATCAGATTAAAGATACACTGGATTACAGGATTCCTCTGAAATTGTAACAGAATAGGCGATTCATTTTCACATCAGTAACGCATGCGTTTATCTAATTGACACATTAATTTCTTTCCAAAATGCAATATAAATTATAAAACTTCAGCTTGCAATAGCTATTGCGACATAATCTTAGAACAAAGTGTCTTATTAAACAAGCTATAGGTGAACAGAGAAGTAAATACCTTATGGAAAATTCATCGTGTCGGTTTTCTGTAACATAAGAATAAATTTCATGTTTATTTATGTGCTAATAAATTTTTCTTCTCACTAGCTATCAATGACGTCTTAAAAATTAAATAATAAAATTAAATAAAAACTGTAGTTTCGGCTACATCGAGGTAAATAAGGAAGTTTCGTATGTTAAACATGTGACAAAATACTCTCTGCAATGTGTGCTCTCATTTGCCAAAATCTCGTTTGAACACACTGAACAGTTTAGGACATATATTGCGAATATTTCATTCTCGCACCCATGCAGTAGGGAATGAACGTGATACATGAATTCCATTTTCTAGAGATTGGAGACAGATACAGACCTCTCAGGTCTAAAGAAAAATTCAGTATCGAAGGTAAGTTTCATTTGCAACAACATATGGTGTAATATGCACCAAACGCAAAATCATAAAGACCCATATTTTTCATTGCAAACTTCTTCGAATTTCGGGCAGTGTGTTATTTAAATACATATTTCACAATAATATAACCATTAGCAAGATGATGGGCACTTCGCCACGAACCTGACAGGTAAAGCTCTACGTAACGTACAGGTATTTTTTTTTTTTTTTTAATGAGTGGTTTCTGCAAAATCGCGTGAGACAGACTGTAAAGCCAATGGGGTGCGTATGACGTTCTTCTAGTAAGACACACATTCATATTTAAATATCATCTAAGAGAACAAATCTGAGGTTCTCTTCACAGTTCTGAATTGTGCATTGTTGTCGCATCATTGGCACTGTGACTTACGAAAGAAAACCAAAAGAAACCTCACGGCCGACCTTTGAAAATTGCTGTGAAAACCGGTGACCGTGTCTGAATGACCTTTGCATTGCGCTGAATGGAGGATTAGCCAATCAAGTGTGTGGGCGGCACGTGAATATGAGCTGCGGCCAGCGCGTCGCCCGTAGCGAAAACCGTACGGAGAAATTGAAGCCCTGTTGCAAAACACGTATTTCCCTCGCTTTCAGCAGCGCCAAACGTTCGCTCATTCATTATCACAATGGTGCAGGTGTGAAGTAACAAGCAGCTTCCTTTCGTAAGCCAAACTTTTCTATTCAGCTCTGGAAAGGAGTTGGAAGACCAGCAGAAGAGAATGGCTAGTCCCCTGACAGGAGTTTATTAGTTAATCGTCAACAAATATACAACATTAGTAATGGAGAGTAGATTTACTAAATCAAGAGAACCTAGCAATAGCAGATTACGATATTAGACAGAAAAAATTACTAGATTTACCGTTTTGGTAGCGAAGTATTGAAAATTTTCGTTTGTTTTCTGCCACTGTAAATAATTTACCTGTACTGAACTAGGACAAAGATGAATGAGCCCGCTCCATGAGCAGGGAATATGATCCTTAACTCTGTCTTATCTTTGGTTCAATTGGTGGCCAGTCAGTTGTGCAGCGTCAGGGCATTCTTATTTGAGGGATAGTTGTAAGCAGTTAGTTTTTAGAGAGGGAGAATCAAGAGAAATTAGCTGGAATACTCTATTACAGAGATGAGCATTTGTTTGTAAACGTGTGTTATTGATACTATTGATGGAGTAGATTTTTTTGGAGGATTTTTTCAAGGTAAACAATGCATGCACAAGAATGAAATGTTTGTGCGTCACAACTAGGAAATCTTTGTCCCTCAGATAACTAACAATATTCATGATTAGTGTCAAGTTGATCTCTTTCTTTTCATTATGTCACAAATAACGCAATCACTGTAAGTCAGTGTATTGAGAGACTCTCGAGACTGTTAGGGTATTCTTATGTTGCACCGTCATCTTTGCCAATAATCATAGTTTTCTTTAAAGTAAAGGACGATTTTCTTTAAAGTAAAGCCCACCTCTATCAATCTTAGTAAAGTACTGAAATATTATGTCGTGTGTGCATTGCATCCTACGACACACGCAGCCACAGATTGTTTCTGACAAGCATAAACAAATTTTGTAGTGAGCAATTTATTTTCCTTTACTTGCTGCATCTGCCGATTTCTTTTTGCTCTCAGGAACGTCAGTACACCAGACACAAACAACATGACGACCATGAGGTAAGTTACTTTTATTTCATGTTAGATCTCACTTTACATTCTTATGAGGAAACAGTACGTAGTCAGGAATTTCAGGTGTCGTGCTATATAAGCAGATTAATTTACTGTGAACAGTGTAGGTAATTTGAAGCACTTATTCTCTTCTGAGTAGAGCAGTATTTTATTTTTGAGGATATTTCCAGTCAAACATCGTACTTCATGTTGCGTAATTTCCATAACGAATTTCAGTATTGAGCTTTAGTTATTATTTAGTGAGCACACAATTAATTTCTTTTGGAATTTAGTTGATTCACTTTCATTGTTTCAAATTCAGTGTTTTCATAAGTTTAATGTTTTGTTTCACGACACTTTTCACACGCGTAACGTAAGGCCAGCCAACAGCCAGTACTGCTCAGCAGTTGGCATATCTAAATTTCACGTTACACGAAGAGAAAGTGTTTGAGAAAAGAATATTCAGCATTTTCATAAAAAGATAAAAATTTTATAGAAAGCCTACAAGTAAATCAATTGATACTACAACTCGATGCTAGACTAGGGCTCGATCTTGGAAATTTTGAAGGTAATAATCTATAAAGTTTGGAAAGTAGGAGTCAGGTGCTGACAGAAGTGAAGACGGATCGTTAGTGGTACTTGGATAGCTCAGTCGGTGGAGAATTTGCCCGCAAAAATCGAAGGTTAAAAATAAATGGCTCTCAGCACTAATGGACTTAACATCTGAGGTCATCAGTCCCCTAGAACTTAGAACTACTTAAACCTAACTAACCTAAGGACATCACACACATCCATGCCCGAGCCAGGATTCGAACCTGCGGCCGTAGCGGTCGCGCGGTTCCAGACTGAAGCGCCTAGAACCGCTCGGCCACTCCGGCCGGCTCGAAGGTTTTGGGTTCAAGTTCTTGCCGAGATGCAGTTTTATTCTACTAGTACGTTTCCGTTCCAGAGTGAAAATTCGTCCAGAAAAATAACCCACAAAAGCTGAAGAAGAGTTGCGTGTAAAACGCTGTCAGACAAGAAAATCATTTCTTAACAAAGGAAGTTGTTAACATTTAATTGTATTTAGTGTTATTGTCTTTCCTGAAGTTATCTGGTGTGTACCTTTGCACGGAAGTGAAACGTGGAGCGTAAACAGTTCAGATAAAATTGGTTTTGAGATTCTTGAATTGTGGCATTACAGAAAAGTGCTGAAGATGGGTAGAAGTACTAACTCCAATTCTGGATGAAAGACGATTATGCCATTTGGTTGGCACGACATGCTCTGAGGCTTTAAGTGATCTTTAATTCAGGAATGGAGGGAATTGTACAGGAGTAGGGGTGTGGTATCAACTACATATAAGAGGACCATGGCTTGACAACCTGTAATCAGGTTCAGATGAGTTTAGTTATGGAGACGCTCGAACAAAATAGACCAGCTATTGAACTATATCCGGTAGACGTAACATTGCTTTCTGTTGGCGCTCGTCCACCAGCGATCATATATGGAAGGACACCATCATGGTTCCACCTTAAGGTCAAAATTGGCCAAGCATGCGAAACGTAATAACACTGTCCTTTACAAATCCACAGCTGTGGTACTCTACATGAAGAAAATGATTGGTAAATGTTTCATTTCCATGGCCGTTGCGGATGTGCAAGTCTCTAGAGTACATCGTAATATGAAGTTTTATCTCTAGAGGCAACACATACTTCACTTCTCATTCAGTCTGCTCTTAGAATTGCAATTATGACTGTGCATAGTGGTACAGTGGGTATTGTACACCACAGAAAATAAACTGTATTCCGTGAATTAATAGCATTTGTAACGGTACATAATATTAAAACGTAAACCTGAAATCCGAAGATCATTCCGTAAACCTATGCGATGATAAAATGAAACAGTTGGCGGCTATGTTGGACTGAATTATAAATTACTCAGCAGCCGAGAGTTACGACGTTTTACATTGCTGACTGCAATATCTCATCGGGTATCACGAACATTATCTGTAATTCATTACTGTAATATGTCTAATGTCCTCAGTTTAACCGATGTAACACTGCACAAGACAGTAGTTTAAAGCTGTGAAATTGGGTGAACCTGTTGGCTAGAGATTTTTCTGGTTCTTTGGTTATACGGCATCGAAAAGGTCTTACACAGTTGCGTATAACAGCATTTCTTGAAAGCATATTTCGCCAAGACGCTGAATGTCGTTAACATTTTGAAGAGCTAGTCATTTTTAAACCGTTAAGCTCTGATGATACTGCTAGAATAATAGAGCAGTGAAAGCCTAACTCGAAACACGGCTCTGGGAGTAAACAACATTTTGTCAGAACTACTGATAGACTTGGAGCAGCCAGCCGTGACAGAACTCTTCCGTATCCTCAGACTTCAAGGAGGATATAATAGTTTATATTCCAAAGAAACCAGATGCTGACAGTTGTGAATGTTATCCAACTGTCAGTTTAATAAGTTATGGTTACAAAATACTAACACGAATGAATGGAAAAACAGGTGGAAAACAACTTCTCAGATCAGTTGGGATTCCGGAGATATGTAAGAACATGTGAGGCAATACTGATCGTTCTAGTTATTTTAGAAGATAAGTTAAGGAAAGACAAACCTACGTTCATACCATTCGTAGGCTTCGAGAAAGTTTTGGACAATGCTGACTGCAATACTCTGACATTCCAAAGGGAGCAGGGGTAAAATACAGAGAGCACGCTATTAACAATTTGTATAGAAACCAGACGGTCGTTATACGTCGAGGGGCATGAAAGGGAAAAAGTAGATGAGATGGGAGTAAGGCAGGGTTCTATCCTGTTTCAGATGTTATTCAATGTGTACCTTGAGGAGGCAGTTAAGAAAATCAATCAAAAATTTGGAGTAAGAACAAAACATAAGGAAGAAGGAGTAAAAACAACTGTTAGAGGCGGCAAAGAACTTGGAAGAGCAGCTTATCGCAATGGATAGCGTCCTCAAAGGAAGATATAAATGACATCAACAAAAGCAAAGCAAAGATAATCGAATGAAGGCGAACAAAATCAGACCATGCTAAGGGTATAGGATTAAAAAACGAGACACTGACAGTAGTAGATGAGTTTTGTTATTTGCGAAGGGAAATAACTGATGATTGCCAAATTAGAGAGGATATAAAATGCAGACTGGCAGTGAGAAAGAAATGCGTTGCTGATGAGACATTTGTTAACATCGAACATAGACTGAATTTGAGGAACGCATTTCTGAAAGTATTTGTGTGGAATGAGGCCAGGTATGGAAGTGAAACATGGACGATTAGCACTCTGAACAAAAAGAGAAAAGAATCTTTTTAAATGTGGTCCTACAGATCCTACGGGATAGTGCTGAAGATAAAAGGTATTTGTGCTGCAACCTGACCAGAAGAGGGGATCTGTTGGTAGCACACATTGTGAAACATCGAGGATCACCAATTTAGTGGTGAAGGGAAGTGTGGAAGGCAAAAATCGTATCGGGAGTCAAAGAGATAAATACCGTACGCAGATTCAAAAGAATGTAGGTTGCAGTAGTTATTCGCAGTTGAAGAGATTTGGACGGGATAGAGTAGCATGTAGAGCTGCGAGAAACCGTTCTTCCGACTTAAGACCACAACAACAATAATAATAACAACGAACTCCGATGCCACTATATGGCAGAACCATAGACCGAGTCTTTACCTTGCAGCTGTGTAAGTTCAGTGAACTGAAATACTCATCGTACCTGATCCTTATTCACATTGCACAGTGTGCTACCCACCACAGTTCACGATATTATTGTCAGAACGCTAGTCGTAGTCAACAATTATTCATATTTAGTGCTTCCGCGTCCTGCTGGCAGCATGGGTGGCAGTATTAGTGATTGCGGAGATTTTCAGTGAACACACTTCCAAGAGAAACTGACTGTAGCTTCTTCCTTGTTAAGTCCCCTGATAGAGAAACACTACGTCTCGACGCACTGAGGAGCACATGCCCACTTCTCGGTCGTACTGCTAGATAGTTTTTCACACTAAGTAGTCTACTGAAAATATGAAATCCATAAACTCATATGTTATTCTACATTCAAGCCTTGTGATTTTAACGGAAAAGAAACATCCACACTCTCTTCGTTTCTCGTAACATATGTAGAGTTCCAGAATGTCTATGTCTGATACTACGCTCGAAGGTTACTGAATGACGGTGCTGTATGTATTGCACGTTCCAAGTTTCACAATAACTGCCACAAACACATCTCAAGTGCTCCTTCCTGCACCACATTCTATAAGCCTACCATGTCTTGGAACAATTTAACTGAATATTCAGATGTAATACTGACAATTTTCAACCTGATTTATATACCAAATTTTCAAAAATGAATCCCTTGATCCTCGGAAAAAGCTCTGCTGGCGTGGTAGAAGCTTCGCCAGTACAAGAGAGTTTTTTTCATGAAACATTTCAGACTAGCGTAGATTATACATTAAATACTCGCACTGCTAAACCACTAATATTGCAACGAACCTTTCCTTTATAGATGCAGCTCATGGAGGGCAAATGGGTTCCGCATCCGTTAAATTTGCTACTTGAAAAACTAATAAACTATGAGCTTTGGTGCTGGAACTGAAATTCATCAAACTACTGCTCCGAGCTGCATCTCAGGAATTGCGTCACTTCGTCCTTACATGTCTGCCGAAAATTAGTAAGAATGCGGATGCACTACGAAGTTTAATAGGTGCCTCTGTAACGAAGCAAAATGTATACGGCAATGCGACCAAATCCCACAAGTTAACCCACTATGAATGGGAGTGCACAAGACCATGATGTTGTCCGTGTGGACAAAGGATATTCTCGAATGTAAGCAGTATGTGTACACAAAATGTTGTACAAGAATGTCATAATGTTTGAAACAGCTGTACAGAAATAGTAGTCCCACTTGGACAACGTAAGTAGTCACTACCGGTTTCGCACAAGATGAGGTGATAAGACTGAAGACGTTTCCTTTACTTTTTCAGAGAGACAGAGGGTGGGAGGGGGGGGAGAGGGAGGGAGGGAGCGGGGGAGGGAGAGAGGTAAAGAAAGAGATATGTTGCAAGCCATAGTTATTCACAGATGGATTGCTTATGCGTGCACGTGGATTCGAACGGATCACAAAAGAATATCGTAGTCCCGCTGCAAATGGAACAACTACTTGACCAACAAATCGTTCTGAATAAACACTGTTTGAAAATACACTTGAAATGTAAGAAAAGTAACTGGAACGCGAATGGCACGTACAAATAAAACTAAAAGCAGGCAGAAATCTGACCCATTTACACCAAGCAGCAAGCTGAGACACTGGAACGGTCACTTCGTCCCTACAAAGAAAGAGCAGCTTCAGAATCTGCTATATCACATGAATTTCGGAGAGTGGTTTTCCTGGTTCAGGGCGTAATGGTTCAAATGAATTTTGGCGGTCTGTGTTCTTATTGAGTCAAGGAGGTCACCGTCGCTAAAGTGTCCAAGGTACGTTGCACCAGAAGACACACAGACTGCGTGATCCGCTCTGGCGATGCGTGTTTGCGCGCAGTTTGTACCATGGAGGCGCGCTCTGTGCAGACCTGTTCCAACTCTTAACTTGAATACGGAACATAAATCAAAAGCTTTGTACGAAGGTACTATAAGTCAGCCCTATCACAAAAATGTGGGTGACCACTCACAAACCCGTATAAATTATAAAAATGGGTGTATGTGTGTGTGTGTGTGTGTGTGTGTGTGTGTCTTTATGTATGTATGTCTGTTTCACATCTCCTCCTAAGCCACACATATTATTTATTGCCTGGAAAGAATATTTGTGGGGTAGGAAGCACATACCCAACAAAGGGATGCGGGTGATATAGCCGTGTAGCCTACGACGGAAGAATACCCACACTTATCCAGTACCTGAAAATTAGAGCGTTAGAGACTTGCAACAAACTTTACACATGGTTTCGAACATTTACGAAACTCTTTCCTGCTGATGACCCCTAAAAATGATGAAAGGAAAAAAAGTTTATCGTTTACTATTTTCGCTGTTCAAACCGTAAAACTGCCGCGTTTACTGCAAAACGTAATTGCGATACATTTTGCAGGCAGTATTCACATATACTACTGAAAGTACCAAAAGAATTACATATTTGTACGACTCTTAGTTCAGGAGATATGACATCACTGAGATCGTGAGAAACTGCAAGACGTTTTATTTTATTACTTATTTACTACAAACTCTATTCATAACGCATTTCGCAGACATTAGGCACCACTAGATATACCTGCAAAATTACATTACATTATAGTACATAGTTCAGCAGGACGTCATAAATAATAAGCTGTGTGAATACGAAACTTGGCAAAATCCGCTAGACAAAGATGAAATGTGTTTATACATACGTCTGGCATTTGTTGAATATGTGTGAAATATATCTGACGTGTGCATAGTCACGGGTAAAGAGCTCATCTTAAAGTCGTGCAACGATTTCAATCAAATTTGCTAGGCATGTTAGTTGTGTTGTTGTTGTTGTGCTCTTCAGTCCGAAGATTGGTTTGATGAACCTCTACTGTGCAAGCCTCTTCATCTGGGAATATCTGCATCAACCTACAATCTTCTGAGTATGTTTACTGTATTCTTATCTTGGTCTCCTCTATGATATCCCCCCCCCCCCATACATACACACACCTCCTCCAACAATAAATCAGTAATCCATTGGGGTCTCAGTGTGTGTTCAGCCAATCCTTCTTTCAGTCAACTTGTGCCATGAATTTCTTTTCTCCCCAATTCCGTTCAGTACTTCCTCAGAAGTAATGTCATATACCCATCTAATTTTCAGCATTTCCCTTGGTACCAGTTTTAAAAAAGTTCTTCTCTCTTTATGTCTGAAATGTTTATCATCAACGTTTCACTTCTGTGCATGGCTACATTAGCGACAAACAGCTTCAGAAAAGGCTTTCTAGAACGTAAGTTGTTAAGATGTTAACAAATTTCTCTTCTTAATAAACACTTTTCTTGCCATTGCGAGTATACATTTTATATTTGCTATATTTGCTATATTTGTGACGTCATCAATTACTTTTCTGATGAAATAGCAAAACTCATGAGTTACAATATGAAAAAAATACTGTGGGGATAAGAACTATGAACTTCCTGTTGAAGTGAATATGGTAATGTGGAGAAAGAAGATAGGACGCGAGATGGTCAAACAGCAAGAAGGAAGGTGGAGATAGACACAGGTAGGAGGAGGAGGAGGAGGAGGAGGCAGGGGCGTGGGATTAAATGGATAAAGTGAGGGAAGAGGAGGAAATGGAAAGCATGGTGAAAGAGGAGGATTTGTAAACAGAGAAGAATGGGAGGTGATAAAAGGGGAGAAATAGATTATCAGAGAAAGGGAATAGGAGGAGATGAGCAGACAGAGGGGAGCACGAAAAGTACAGAGAAAGGGAAGAGGAGGAAATGGACAAGGACAGGGGAGGGGAGGAAATGACCACAGAAAGACAAGGAGCAGAGGCAAGGAAGAGAAGGTTGCACAGATGAGGAGGAGATAGACAGAGAGAGAGGGAGGAGAAGTAGCTGGAATTACAGAGGGAGGAGGAGATAGAGGGGCAGATGGGCAGAGGGGAGGAAGAGCAGATCGACAGTGAGAGGGGGGATGGAGATGGACACAGAGAGGGGCAGGAGGAGTTATACAGCGAGCTGAGGGCTGGAGGAGGTGAACAGAGAAAGAGGTTGATGCAAATGATCAGGGAGATGGGAAAGGAGGAGAAGGACTGATAGATGATTAGAATAAATTTGTATTTGGGCAACACCAGGTACTTAGTAACTAAACAAAACGTGGGGATGATTTCACAGTCTCGAATTCCTGCTGCTGAACAACATATTTCAGTATCAACTAATAATAACTCTCACTAAATATTATCACTTCTGGAAGATTCTTGAAATGTCTTACATTTGTACCATTTTCATTTTGTGGAACATTTGATTTTTGTATAAACAGCAGTACTCTTTGTCCAAGAGCTCAATGCTGTCTGTTCACTAATGTCAGCTTCGTGATGGCCCTGCTTTTGTATTTTGTAGTTATGACACGATATTTTTTGGTGAAGACTTCAAGTAGTAATAAAAGAGATGCAGTAGTTTATGGAAGCCTGAAATACAGCACGGAGTGCGTAAGATACAACAGACATGACTGTGGTGTCCGTACGTCATGCGGTAACAGAGAATTTTGAAGAAGAAGTGTACCGACCTTTAGCATCAGTCTCCATCATTAGGCCAACCGATCTTGAAGAATGGAATCGGTCAATTCAGACTTGTGCCGCAGACGTCAAACGGCAACCAGAATGCGACAAACGTAACTACAATCAATTCATTCGCCAAGTATACAGCCCCTCAGAAGAACAGACATTTGTAGGATAGAGAACAAACTGCCAGTCTGTTTTCACTGAAGTCGCCCTTTACACTTTGTAAGCTACAGCAGAGAAAGAAGAAGAATGTACACTGCAAGACGTGACCCATTATGTTATTTCTATTCCCGCCAGACATAGTCGACAAAGCTCATCACCGTACGCCAGGTAATGTCGTTAGAAAACACGTCAAATGCGTTCCCCGTTGATGTACTGAGTTACCATCCGCTCACCTAGCTGCTGAAGACCGGAAAACCAAGGGAGGAGACCAACTGCGTAGGTGAGTCCGCTACAGGTGGTTATCCTCCATGGATAACAGATAATGGGAAACCTGTCCTGTTACTCATCGACTTAGGGGGGCCTTTTTTATTATGTCGAATGCTTATCAACAACAGCTAAAGAGGTCTGTGTTCCGTGATACGAAATCGATTATTTTGATGGCCGCAAATGAGGTATACATGCATCACTACTACCAATGACAGAACGCAGTCGTGCAAATCAGTCGTTTTAGCTGAATGTAGCTTAATTTCGGTTGGAACTTCTTTCAGGCATCGCAAACAGTAGTACACAGTGGAATATCAGAGGTCCCAATCTATGAATCCTTTCCAGCAACCACACATAACAAAGTTTGCTCTGGGTTGTTGTTTTCTTTTGAAGATGTTGTTCCAACGCCGTCGACAAGATAAGATTCAATCATCAACCTAGATGCTCCTTTCAAATGTGAAGCTCTTGCCGACTGCAAAAAGCTACTGACGATCGCGAAAGAAGTCAGTACAGCAAGCACAATCACAACCATTCCTGGTGGTCAAAGAGAACTTTGGGTCACTAACTGTAACAAGCAGCCACAAATCAGGTACAGCCAACCAGTTCTGGATGCAGAGCTTGGCGCCATATATGAAGACTCGTGCTCCACTACCACTTCAGACAACTGATGCTTCCAAATCCAGAATGGAGAAAAGACAGAGCAAGTGTTTCATGGTGAAATACCGTATCAACACTTTGGATCATACACCGACTAACCAGAGCTCATACAGTCGCCGAGTGAAATAATTTGGAGGAAGTGGACGAGATGCTGGTCAAAACCGTGAAAGGAGATGTCCGTTGCCATGTTTTGCTAATCCTCTAGACTGTTTAAAAAGAGGCAAAGTATTTCTCAACTATTTGCACACATACAGGCTAGTGACAAATCGAGATTAACGAGACCCACCGGGGAAAGGTTGCCTTAGAACACCAGGCGGTGTCTACGAGTTCAAAGTTTTGTCGTTTGGACAATGCAACGCTCCATTTATCTTCAAGGATATGACGGACAACCTGATCCAGCACGTAAATTGGATGAAGTATCTTTGGTATCTGAATCACACTGTCGTGTTTCTAAGACATTTGAAGAACATCTAAACCATCTGACAACCGTACTGGTGATGTCCAGGTTGCAAATCTATACCTTAATTACAAAAAAATACCCCTTCGTTGACAAAAGAATTAAATATTTTGAGCCACCTACATATTGGGCATGGAATCCGTCCCATTCTAGAGAAAACAGGAGAAGTCACCAATTTCACGACTCCTTAACATATTCACTCTGTGAGAGGTTTCCTCGGAATGTGCTCATAGTGCATCAATTCATAAGCAACTTAAGTGCCTAGGCATATCCTTTTCAATAATTGCTGCCAGGCAACGCCAAAATTTACTGGAACGAGTGGCGAAAAAGGTCTTTCCTTGTTCTTAAGGAGGTGTTAACATCTTCTCCAGTCCTGGCACTGTGTGATGAGAATTCCGTAACAGAACATCATACTGAGAGTAGCAGCTGTGGGATAGATCCAGTAGGAGTATCAAATTCAGTATGTGCTGAAATGATGACATTTTATTTTGCCAGAGCACTCTCCAAGTTTGAGACGAATCACTTTGCAACCGTGGAAGAGAGACATGCAGTTTCTTGCGCCGTCAAAAATTCTGGCCCTGTTTATTTACCCAACCCATTAATTCCAATATTGTAGGAAATAGGATTTCATAGGACAAACCAATTACTTCCAGTTAACTCCCGTTAATAAATGGAGTACCGTATCAGAGTAAGTGAGATTTTATTAGTAATAAATGCTTAGCCGTGATCTCAGCTCGTTTGTGGCCAGTTCTCTTGAAACATTTCCATGACTCCCTAACATCTAGCCACACGGGACTCGTGAGGACTCTATACAGGAATCTGATGTTCATATCACCGGCCTGAGTTCTACCGATTCATCAGAGGCTATTTATCGGAGACAGAGCACAAACAAAGTATGTTTTCTCAAAGAAATTGGTAGTTGAATGACACTCAACATAAAAGAAAATATTTCTTAGTCAAATGTAAGGAGTCTTAATTGTTGGTTGTATTTACAAGCACTGCAATGAGGGATTTTCAAATAGTTGTTCAAAATAATTTTGACTAGATGTAGGATATTTTGTTGCATTTCGCTGTGTAATTATTATTAAGAGATTATAAGGATATTTGTTCGTTTTGTATTGGCTTAAGTTGGTTTTCAAGTTGGAGTGTCGTATCACAGGAACAACAAGTATTCTGTTACTACATCCTACCACCCAGTCTCAACTACTTGTTAGTATATCCCGCATATATCTTTCCTGACTTGTTCTGATAACAGTCACCTAATTTACTATCTCATCAATTTACCTAACTTTCAAAATTCTTGCTTAATTCTACATTTCGAACGCTTCGGCTCTCTTCTTTTCTGTTTTTCCTTATGTGCATCCTTCATTTCCGTACAATTCTTTGCACCACACGACGTCTTATTGCTCCCCTGTGCTCTGAATCTATATCGGTTTCATGATATTCTTTACAGTCCAATATATGATTTCCTAGTATCTTTTTCACAGTGATATGATGGAACTGTTATTTACCTGTGTCTTTTGATGTTTTCCACCCATACATTCGCCTGTTATGGTTTCTGGACACTTTATTTGCGACTCTGTAACTAAAAAATTTTTATTCCCTTATTCTAGCGTTGCAACCTTCCATTAGATTTTCAACTCTCTTTACATACTGAATTACCAAGCAGTTACCTATCTCATCGTCTTCTGTTTGTGACGTCGATTTACGGGCCTTCAATTTAGTGGATTTTGTGGGTGTGGTTTCGATATTATCCTATCACTGAACTGCCGCAAGCAGTACACTTTTTGCCCAGTCTTCCTACGCATGATGCTTCCTACCTCTGGTATACTGTTTTCTGCTGCTTTTGATTCTACATTTTCACCTGACCGGACGCCTTGAGGTCTTTTACATTTAATTTTGCTAACTCTTCGTTTATCTACAACGCGCAACACAACTAAAGGATTAATTTTCCGAAACCCCTTAATTGTCTCCCATTGCGACACATAAGTTTGAAATTTTGTTCAAAAGTGCCCACAACCTACTTCTGTAATGATTAAGCAACAATATAATGCCCATAGAGAAGGCATCGTGGAGTGTCGGCAGACGAATAATGTCAAGAACGTCGTACAGTTGCTCATCGCACTTCGATCTGTCGTTTTCGACTGCTAAATTATGGGAATCTATGTCGCAATTCAAGGATTTCATTGACGCCCTTTATGCCATCTCCTGAGCCCTTTCATTGTCGATTCTGTGTTTTGATGTCTCTGAAATGCTTTGCTCGGCCACCAATAAAGAAAACCGCGTGATTTAAACGCCAGGCGTCATGGTTCTGACCACAGCGGCGTCAAAAGAAGGGGTTAAATTGTGGGTATGAAGGGTTGTGACGATCTTCGCATTATGTGAGACTTCCACGATGGCGTAGAGCAGAATTGTGGTGAAATTCGGCGCCAATGTCACATCATTATCTCACTTTTCACGGCGCAGCCTTTTTTGGGGTTTCGTGGCTCAGTTCGTAAAAGCAGAACATCTGTAGGATCACTTTTTGTCCATCTGTCTGACCGACTGTTAAAAACCCTTTTTCCAATGAACGGGTGGAGGTATCAGTTTGAAATTTGTAGCACATACGGAGTTCTATGGTCCGCTGGCGGTGTAAAAAACTGAAGCCAATGCAGTCTAGACATACGATCATTTATGTCACATTTTTAACACTCGCAAACTCACTCATCAAAACATATAGGCTAATTCCCGCTTATCTACAATGATGAAATTTGGGAAGAAGGAAGCTTTCACATTACAAGTAAAGGAATAAATCTGAAAACTGTTAATTTGTAATTACATCACACGAGAAATATTACTTTATCATCTTATATGCGAAGTCAAAGTTGAAATTAAAACAAACAGTAGTCATGCATTCCGGTTGACTGGGTCGTATTGGTAAAAACCAAACATCAGGCAACAAATGACTTTACTGCTCATGTGATGCTTTTCGGAATTTGTCCATCATCAGATTTCCAGGAACGATAACTGCTCACAGATATGCCGTTTAAAGCTGCATGTGAAACAAGTGTTCACATGTGTCGACACCTTGTTGTTTGAAGCGTCGCAGAACCCGAGGGTGACGTCATAAGGCTCCAAACTCTTTCACCATTACTGAGGAAGGTAATAGGCACTTTTGACACAAATTTCAAAGTTTAGCGTCGCAATGCGAGACGATTACGGGGTTTCGAAAAAGTGATATTTTAATTGTTTTGCGCAGTGCGGTTTCAGCTTTTCCGTTCCAGATTTTTTAGTTTCTGTAACACATTCAAACTTCTAACATTCCCCACTGTCGCTCGTAGACTCTTACTCTTTCATTTGTTTCATTGTTTTTCTCATGGTCACTTCTTCCTGGTAGTTCCTTGCCGGAAATACAACGAGTGACTAATCCGAAATCAGTTACCAATGGGGATCGTAACCACACTTTTTCAATTGGAGGGCACAGTTCTCTTGCACGCTGTATTCACGTCTTTAATGCAATAATTTCCAAAACCGGTTTCTGAATCCTCGTGACTTCGAGCACCGCTGATTCTTCGGTCTTCAAAGACCGATAATAGAACGAAAATGGTGCCTTTTTATATTAGAAGCGTTCGGCCACTGCACCTGACGATTTTTATTCTAAGCAGCATTGATCGAATCCGAGACCCGGATCTTTTATTTAAAAGCCATAACCGCTGACCCTACAAACAGAATACTGCCACAAAAATTTTTGTAAATCAATAACAACGTCATTTACACTTGACCAAACAGCACAAGTTGCGTTTGAGAATCAGTTGTAAACTTTCAAAACTACACAACATATCATGAAGCACAAAATTTTAATGTGATCAGAGAAAGATAGTGACGAATGGCCAATGCGTTGTAATGAGAAGCTTAGAAATTAAATTATCTGACACAAAATGTTGTCGCTTGTACACAGAAGAAGAATAGAAGTGGGCTTACACGTGTAAATGAATATGTGAAATCCAAAAATTATTATCTAACAACACCTTGTGTACTAGCATGCCAAAAATGATCACTGTCACATAAAGTAGCAAAAACTACGAATCGCTATAGCAGGACATCTTTCGCTTGACCCATCATTAGATATAGTTGACAATTTCACCTTGAACTACGGTTCAAGGTACTACAAGCATAAGTAAGAAAAGACACGCTGGTCTCTAACACAAAGTTTTAACGCAGCTCAGTGGTCAAGCGTGTATGGAAATCAGGTGGCGGGGGAAATAGATAACCTCGTTGTGAAAAAACAAGCAACCACTTGTATCAATTACGGAGCAAAAAGTCTCGTTCGGTGAAGCATACGCAGTGCGCGATGCCTAACGAAGCAGACAGTTCAGCAACCTCGTGTTTTTTGCATACCCGATAGTAGCAGCTGCTAGTTGTTTCTCTCTAACTCGAGCGGTTCGCACATTTGGCGGGCATAAATGTCGACCGGTTCGCTGAGATACGGACATAACTGCTGAAATACATTTTCTTAATTGAGAGTGCAAGGGAACGCTGATCGCGGGCGTCGCATCGTTAGTACAATGTCTGCTGTTTCTCACACGAAACAGAAATGGGTGCGTTGGCCCTGCGGTGAGCTCTCATGTTGCAGACGCACTGCATCTGGCGAGTAACCGGGCAACACAATAAAGATTAACAAGGCACACGAAAGATGCATTAAAAATTCACAGTCACATACCTTCAGTGGGTGCATCTTAAACACAACAAAACATTTTCGTCGATGTAAGCTAGGCACTGTAAAGAGTGCTTACGAAGATGCAGCTATTAAACACAATCTCTGAGAAATCATATCTTTCTCGAAAATCGTGGCCATTAACGTCTACTTTTTTTTTGGGTTGAACCCGTACTTGGTTCTCGGAAGAGATGACAGTATTGTTGTGAAAAATAATGTGCTACAGGTAAAAGCAATACTTTAACCTTATGTGAAACGCTTGGAATTGCATAATAAAAATTTACATGGTGTATCAGGATACAATTGTTGCCGCAAAGATCACTACCATGTCACAGAAATGATGTTTTCATTTGTACCAAAGGCGAATTGTGCTTTCATTATGAGAAAGCAAATTACGACAAGTACTGTATGATCAAAAGAAATACCGGTACTGGGGCTACGTGCATACGCGATTCCACGACTGTTGCCGGTGAACAAACCTTGCGAGTAGCACACGAACAATTTGAAGACTGTTTTAACTGCCAAAGCGTTAAAGTAGTTGTGGTTCACATTCATTTGCTTTTCTTCTTAGGAATTCTACTAGACTGGTTTTGTTCTCTGAATCCGTTTGCCTTGGACGTCTTCGTATCTGTTACACCATGTACAGCACTTAGCGTCCCGAACAACGTAGACAATGCGTCCTATTATATGACTAATCTACTTTTCTCTCCATCGGAGAGCTAACAGTAGCTGTCTTCTTTATCACAACTAGTTATTTCGTCTAATAATATTTAATTATTCTGATATATCTTCTTTCAGACACTTCATTTTGTAGTTTCGGTGTTCATTTCTTTCCTAAAATCTGCCTGTAGCTATTACATTTCCAGCGTTCCTGGTGTCTTTTGAACATTTCTCCCTTCTTCACGTTTCACTTTAATTCTCCAGCTTCATCACCAATTGCATATATTTTCAATAGCAATAGACGAAAGTTTTCGATGCTTCTCAAACTCGAGGAACACTTTTCACACGTAATAGATACTGCTTTACGTGAGGACGATGTTTTCTATATTGTTAACGGTTCTCAGACGCTGTTGTGGAGAGGGATATACAGTAGACACATTATGTGTTAAACCAACGACACTCATATTCGTCAAGTGAAAGAACAGTTTTCCTAAAGAATGATTAAGTACTTTATATTCACCGAATAATGTGAGTTGGAGAAGAGAATCAACCTGCATTTTGTACGTTCTGTGCCCGCACTTCCAGAAAATGTGATTGGCGGTATCAGTTTCCTACCGAAACAAAGCTACATGTTATATCCTCACCCCGCATCTATACCTGTACTTCGCAAAGCACCTCACGGTGTATGCCGGAGGGTATCAGTTGCACCAATATCTTTTCAACTTCCTCCATTCCACTCGCGAATGCCGCATGGGAGGATCAACTGTCGGAAATTGTATTACTTCTAAATCCTCGGATATTATAGTTGTGGTAATTTAGTGATGGCTACGTAGAAGGAAATAATGTGGTGCCTGTTTCCTTCCAAACTGTATTCCTTATGAATTTGAATAGTTAATCAGTCACCTCTTGTAGGGTTTTACTGGTTCTAATTCAGCGTCCACCTAAAGCTCCGTGACGAAACGCGGAGCTCTTCGTTGGATCTATTAATCAAACTGGGTAAAGGTCCACAACAGATGAACAATATATTACGATTCTTCCAATGTGTCTTAGCCTGGGATCCTTTTTTCAGGTAGTTCCTTTTATGTCAAGAGTTCACTTTAAATCGCTCCAGGTGGTCACGCCTAGGTATTGCACGATACTAACAGCTTCCAGTGATTAGTTTCCAACAGTATAATTGAACAGTAGTGGATATTTTCATCTAGTTAGTGGCACTGTGTTACATTTATTTACGTTTTTATGGAGGGGTTTCCGTTATCCGAAAACGTTCTGTACGTCAGTATAAAATACGGTACATAACTTTTAAAAAAATTGACGCCAGCGATACAGGCTTATAATTACTTGCCTCTACCCTACTACTCTAGTTGAAAATGGGAGTGGGCCGCAGGTTTCCACAGAATCTAGGTATCCTTCGTTGGGCTAGCAACCTACCATAATACTACAAATGAATCAAGTTCTTTTGCAAGTTTGAAATTAATATATTTTTCTGTCATCATATACTCAGAGCAAATAAATAAACTCACACGGAAGATATGATGAAACGTGTGGCTGAGGTATCACTGCGTTAGAGGGAAGTCACCTTAAATCCCCATAATTAGCTTAATCAACATCTTTATTTCTTACAAGATTATATCTTAAACAGTGTCAGATTGGCAACTATTTCTACATCTACATCTACGTCTATACTCCGCGAGCCACCTTACGGTGTGTGGCGGAGGGTACTTATTGTACCACTATCTGATCCCCCCTTCCCTGTTCCATTCACGAATTGTGCGTGGGAAGAACGACTGCTTGTAAGTCTCCGTATTTGCTCTAATTTCTCGGATCTTTTCGTTGTGATCATTGCGCGAGATATATGTGGGCGGTAGTAATATGTTGCCCATCTCTTCCCGGAATGTGCTCTCTCGTAATTTCGATAATAAACCTCTCCGTATTGCGTAACGCCTTTCTTGAAGTGTCCGCCACTGGAGCTTGTTCAGCATCTCCGTAACGCTCTCGCGCTGACTAAATGTCCCCATGACGAATCGCGCTGCTTTTCGCTGGATCATGTCTATCTCTTCTATTAATTCAACCTGGTAAGGATCCCATACTGATGAGCAATACTCAAGAATCGGACGAACAAGCGTTTTGTAAGCTACTTCTTTCGTCGATGAGTCACATTTTCTTAGAATTCTTCCTATGAATCTCAACCTGGCGCCTGCTTTTCCCACTATTTGTTTTATGTGATCATTCCACTTCAGATCGCTCCGGATAGTAACTCCTAAGTATTTTACGGTCGTTACCGCTTCCAATGATTTACCACCTATGGCATAATCGTACTGGAATGGATTTCTGCCCCTATGTATGCGCATTATATTACATTTATCTACGTTTAGGGAAAGCTGCCAGCTGTCGCACCATGCATTAATCCTCTGCAGGTCTTCCTGGAGTACGTACGAGTCTTCTGATGTTGCTACTTTCTTGTAGACAACCGTGTCATCTGCAAATAGCCTCACGGAGCTACCGATGTTGTCAACTAATTCATTTATGTATATTGTAAACAATAAAGGTCCTATCACGCTTCCTTGCGGTACTCCCGAAATTACCTCTACATCTGCAGATTTTGAACCGTTAAGAATGACATGTTGTGTTCTTTCTTCTAGGAAATCCTGAATCCAATCACAAACCTGGTCCGATATTCCGTAAGCTCGTATTTTTTTCACTAAACGTAAGTGCGGAACCGTATCAAATGCCTTCCTGAAGTCCAGGAATACGGCATCAATCTGCTCGCCAGTGTCTACGGCACTGTGAATTTCTTGGGCAAATAGGGCGAGCTGAGTTTCACATGATCTCTGTTTGCGGAATCCATGTTGGTTATGATGAAGGAGATTTGTATTATCTAAGAACGTCATAATACGAGAACACAAAACATGTTCCATTATTCTACAACAGATTGACGTAAGCGAAATAGGCCTATAATTATTCGCATCTGATTTATGACCCTTCTTGAAAATGGGAACGACCTGCGCTTTCTTCCAGTCGCTAGGTACTTTACGTTCTTCCAGCGATCTACGATAAATTGCTGATAGAAAGGGGGCAAGTTCTTTAGCATAATCACTGTAGAATCTTAAGGGTATCTCGTCTGGTCCGGATGCTTTTCCGCTACTAAGTGATAGCAGTTGTTTTTCAATTCCGATATCGTTTATTTCAATATTTTCCATTTTGGCGTCCGTGCGACGGCTGAAGTCAGGGACCGTGTTACGATTTTCCGCAGTGAAACAGTTTCAGAACACTGAATTCAGTATTTCTGCCTTTCTTCGGTCGTCCTCTGTTTCGGTGCCATCGTGGTCAACGAGTGACTGAATAGGGGATTTAGATCCGCTTACCGATTTTACATATGACCAAAACTTTTTAGGGTTCTTGTTTAGATTGTTTGCCAATGTTTTATGTTCGAATTCGTTGAATGCTTCTCTCATTGCTCTCTTTACGCTCTTTTTCGCTTCGTTCAGCTTTTCCTTATCAGCTATGATTCGACTACTCTTAAACCTATGATGAAGCTTTCTTTGTTTCCGTAGTACCTTTCGTACATGATTGTTATACCACGGTGGATCTTTCCCCTCGCTTTGGACCTTAGTAGGTACGAACTTATCTAAGGCGTACTGGACGATGTTTCTGAATTTTTTCCATTTTTGTTCCACATCCTCTTCCTCAGAAATGAACGTTTGATGGTGGTCACTCAGATATTCTGCGATTTGTGCCCTATCACTCTTGTTAAGCAAATATATTTTCCTTCCTTTCTTGGCATTTCTTATTACACTTGTAGTCATTGATGCAACCACTGACTTATGATCACTGATACCCTCTTCTACATTCACGGAGTCGAAAAGTTCCGGTCTATTTGTTGCTATGAGGTCTAAAACGTTAGCTTCACGAGTTGGTTCTCTAACTATCTGCTCGAAGTAATTCTCGGACAAGGCAGTCAGGATAATGTCACAAGAGTCTCTGTCCCTGGCTCCAGTTCTGATTGTGTGACTATCCCATTCTATACCTGGTAGATTGAAGTCTCCCCCTATTACAATAGTATGATCACGAAACTTCTTCACGACGTTCTGCAGGTTCTCTCTGAGGCGCTCAACTACTACGGTTGCTGATGCAGGTGGTCTATAGAAGTATCCGACTATCATAACTGACCCACCTTTGATACTTAACCCAGATTATTTCACATTCGCATTCGCTAATAACTTCACTGGATATTATTGAATTCTTTACTGCTATAAATACTCCTCCACCATTGGCGTTTATCCTATCCTTGCGGTATATATTCCATTCTGTGTCTAGGATTTCGTTACTGTTCACTTCCGGTTTTAACCAACTTTCCGTTCCTAATACTATATGCGCACTATTTCCTTCAATAAGAGATACTAATTCAGGAACCTTGCCCTGGATACTCCTGCAGTTTACCAATATTACGTTGACTTTTCCTGTTTTTGGTCTCTGAGGACGGACGTTCTTTATCAACGATGATAATGTCCTCTCTGGTAAGTCGTCAGGTATTTTATCGTTTCGCCCAAGGGGGGGGTCCCTCTAACCTAAAAAACCCCCTTGTGCACGCCACACGTACTCTGCTACCCTAGTAGCTGCTTCCGGTGTGTAGTGCACGCCTGACCTGTCTAGGGGGGCCCTACAGTTCTCCACCCAATAACGGAGGTCGATGAATTTGCAACCATTATAGTCGCAGAGTCGTCTGAGCCTCTGGTTTAGACCCTCCACACGGCTCCAAACCAGAGGACCACGATCGACTCTGGGCACTATGCTGCAGATATTAAGCTCAGCTTGCACTCCGCGTGCGATGCTGGTTGTCTTCACCAAATCAGCCAGCCGCCGGAAGGAACCAAGGATGGCCTCAGAACCCAAGCGGCAGGCGTCATTCGTTCCGACATGTGCTACTATCTGCAGCCGGTCACACCCAGTGCGTTCAATAGCTGCCGGAAGGGCCTCCTCCACATTACGGACGAGACCCCCCGGCAAGCACACCGAGTGCACACTGGCATTCTTCCCCGACCTACCCGCTATTTTCCTAAGGGGCTCCATAACCCGCCTAACGTTGGAGCTCCCTATAACTAATAGGCCCGCCCTCTGTGACTGTCGGGACCTTGCCGGAGAATCGGCCACTGGCCCAACAGGCGAGGCATCCTGTGGTGGCTCGGAAACGATGTCATCACCACTAGGAAGCACCCCGTACCTGTTGGAAAGGGGTAAGGCAGCTGCCACGCGGCCAGATCCCACCTTCGCCTTTCGGCCAGGCACGCGCGAGCCCACCACTGTCCGCCATTCACCCTGGAGTGATGGCTGACCGGTAAGATGCTCACTGCCGGAAGACGCAGCGACATCAGGGGTTCCATGCGATTCCAAGGCCACCGAAGTAGGCATAGGTCTCACCACAGTTGCCCCAACGCCACTACGAGCCGACGCCTGCGCCTCGAGCTCGATGAGCCTAACAGACAATGATGGACGATTCATTGGCACTAAAGTAAAGGCGAAAAACGGGACTTTACTGTTTAATGCACTGTGGTTTCAAAATATTTGAGCCCCCATCTGATGCCAAGGAACTGAACTCTATTTTACACTAAATAAAAGTATGCGACACAATGAATTAATACAAATTCGTCCGTTCTTCGCTTTTATGTTGGTTTGATCTCTGTTGAGGACACTTTCAGTGATGTGTCTGACAGTCTCTGGAGGAATGGCAGCTCATTCTTCCTCAAGAACCGAAACCAGAGAAGATAGTTATGTAGGACGCTGGTGTCTGGAGTGTAGTCCACGGTCTATCTCATCCCAAATGTACTCCATTCTATCCGCGTTGGGACACTGGACAGCCTGTCCTCAGAAATGCTGCTTTATGACGGGATCAGTTTTTATCCTGATACATACATAGTCTCCGAACTCTTTCTCTGCTGTAAACATTAAAAAATGCTTGAAAACGTGTTCATAACCTTCCAGATGTGTCGTTTTCTTAAGCGTAATCCTAGCCACGAAAAACACCCACATGACGAAACACCACCTTCTCTGTACTCCACTAATGGCAGTAGACTTAACACAGGCAAAGCTCTCTAGGAATTCACCAAACCCAGAACTATCCCTTTACTGTACTACTCCAGTCTATGTTTTCCCCTAGGGCTTTTACCCTCTACACTCCCCTCTAGTACAATACAGGTTATTCCCTAATACCTTGACATGTGTCCTATCATAATGTACCTTCTTATAATCGATGTTTCCCATATGTTACTTTCTTCACCGATTCTGCAGAGAAACTTCTCATTCCTTATCACTCTACCTGAGTTTCAATATTCTGCTGTTGCGCCACATCTCAAATGCGTTCTCTCTTCCGTTCCATTTTCCGCACGGTTCATATTTCACTACCACACAATGCTGTGTTCCAAACGCACATTCCCAGAAAGATTTTCCTAAATTAAGGCCTATGATACCAGTAGATTTCTCTTCGCTTGTGACTGTCAGCTAGTTATTTCCTCTTTGCTTGTCCATCCTTGACCGTAAAGCACTTGAAGGAAGTGGTAATCGTATGCTTTAATTCCAAGAAATCTGCTGCGGACGGTCATCATTCTCTAGCAGATGCTTATGGAGAAGGCACTCTGTCGCAAGCAGTCTGCATTGACTGGTTTAGAAGAGTGTAAAAAAAAGTTTTTGAGACGTGGGACAAAATGCGTCCAATGAATATCTTAAAATATAAACATTTAACATTATTTAAATATACTGTCTACTAAATATTATTTTATTTTAAATGTATATAAAATCATGTCTGTCTACTTAAATGTTCCTAGACATTTTTTACGTGTCAACACGAACTGCTGCGAACCGGTTATTAGTAGTGCCAAACACCTCTAGCCCGTCTTCCATTCGCGCCACAGTATCGACGTGCACGGCTCGACTGGTGCCGTCAGAGGATAACTTGGGAAAAGGAATAATTTTGCTTCCAATAAAGTAGAATTTCTTATGTCCATCTACTTCGTGACCAGTTTTAACATAAAGTTTGTCGCTATTATCATTTCCACTACTTCTTATTGTTTATTTCGGGTTACTCTTAATTCAAACTTTGTACCGCTCAACAGAAAATAGGCACAGTACTGATGTATTGGGAGTCAAAGAAGTGAAATGGAAAGAAAGTGAGGAATTATAGTGAAACGAAAACAGAGTAATATCAACAGCATCAGAAAATCGTACAACGTGAGTAGGATTCACTATGAATAGGAAAGTAGGGCAGACAGTGAGCTACTGTCATCAGAACAGTGATATGGCTGTTCTCATCAGATCTGACAGCAAAAGTAATACCGACAACGATAGTTCAGGTATACATGCCAGAGACGTATACATGCCAGAGACGCAAGCATAAAGGCAGACGAAACTCTAATATTCATGGGGGATTGCAAGTCGGCTGTAGCGAAAGGAATAGAATATAGTGTTACGAGAGAACATGTACTAGGACGCAGAAATGAGGTAGGAGAATCGCTAATTGAGCTCTGTAATAAATTTCAGATGGTAACAACGACTAGTCTGCTCAAGAACCGCAGGAGGAGGAAGTATACTTGCACTAGACCCGGACACACACGAAGATTTCAGTTGTATTACATCATGATCAGACAGAAATTCTGAAATCAGATGCTGGAATGTAAGGCATACCCATAAGCAGATCATAGTTTAGAAACGATGAAAAATAGACTCAAGCTTAAAAGAATCGTCCTGTAGACTCAGTGTGGAAGAAAGTCGATTACGAAACTACCGAAGAGTGACGAGCAGCGTTTCTAGTTCACTAAGGATGTGGGCTCTGCAGTAAGGAATACAATAATAAGCATTTCAGTTGAAGAGGAGTGGACATCTCTAAAAAGAAAATCACAGATATCGGACAATCAGACGTAGGTATAAGAAAAATAACTATGGAAAAACTCAGGCAAAAAGAAGAAATATGTCAGCTACTGGTCGACGAAACAGCGAAGTACAAATATTTTCAGAGAAAGACGAGAAAACAGCAATAAAAACTATAAATAATTCTGGAATATAAGAAAATAGGAAGTGGAGAGCAGCGAAAGCGAAATAGCTGCAAGAAAAATGTGAAGAAATTGGAAAAAGAAATGATCGTCGGAAGGATTGTTCGAGCATACAGAAAAATCAGAACTTCAGTTAAACTGAGAGCAAGGGTGACAATATTAAGAATGCATTGGGAATGGAGTGTTAAAGGCGCAGGCGAGAACATGTATGTGGAGAGGGTACATTCAAGCCCATGCGAGGAGGAGGACTTTTCTCAAGACTTGATAGAAGAAGAAACTGGAGTTGATGAGAAAGGCATAGAGGATACGCTATTAGAATTTGATAGAGCTCTGGACGACCTGTGATAAAGTAACGTATATGAGGTAGATAACACTCCATCGGACTTTCTGAAACCACTGGAGGAAATGTCAACGAATTGACTATTCAAGTTGGTGTGTAGAATCTATGAGACTGGGGAAATACCGTCAGACTTTCAGAAAAATAAAATCCACACAATTCCAAAGCAGCGAAGGCACTTGGGTGTGAAAACTATCCCACAATCAGGTTAATATCTCATGCATCCAAGCACCTGCTAACAATAACACACAGAATGAAAACGAAAACTGAGTATGTGTTAGGTGACAGTTTCACTTTAGCAAATATAAAGGCACCAGGGACCCAGTTCTGACGCTGCGCCGACGATGAAAGCAAGAGTGAAGAAAAATCAAGAAACGCTCACAGTATCTGTCGAAGTAGAATAAATCATTATTCATTGTGAAATAGTGAAAGATGTTAAAAATTCTTGGAGAAAGATGGAGTAAGCTACAGGGGAATGTCAGGTGATACACAATATGTACAAGAACTAAGAGGGAACAATAAGAACGAAAATGAAATGCTTGGATTAAAATGGGAGTAAGACAATGGATGCAGCCTTTCGTCTCTGATCTTTAACCTATACGTCGAAGAAGCAATGATGGAAATTAAAGGAAGATTAAAAAAAATGGTTCAAATGGCTCTGAGCACTATGGGACTTATCTTCTGAGGTCATCAGTCCCCTAGACTTAGAACTATTTAAACCTAACTAACCTAAGGACATCACACACATCCATGCCCGAAGCAGGATTCGAACCTGCGACCGTAGCGGTCGCGCGATTCCAGACTGTAGCGCCTAGAACCGCTCGGCCACCCCGGCCGCCCGTAGCCATCCAATTGCAATTACTTGCTACCCATCATCAAATATTATTGTAGAGACAGTACTGATAAATGCAGATGTTACAATTTTGTAGCAATTTTAGCTTACTGAATGTACTGATGTGTGTGGGAGCCTGTAGAAGGTTTAAAAACGACGTTAGTGCAGTACGAAGACAGTGAGAGTATATCTGTTCGGTAGGTCTTAAAGTGAAATGCTTAAGTTAAAAGAAAACTGGCGATTAAATAATACCCGTAGGTACGCGTACAACAATATTTTAGGAATGCAATAAAGAAAATGCGACTTACGTTCGAAGAGACTTAGTCTTAGTTTGCCACCTGATCTGAGGCTTTCACCCCACATTTGGCTCTAGAGTCGAAGTCTGAAAGGTTAACCTCGAATGCAATACATAACTCCCTGCAGGGAGTCTTCGCGGCACATCAGGCCTTTGTACTGGAACGGCATTCCGTGCTCTATCCCTCCCTTTTTGGGTAATGCTCGACCGGGACGATCACTCTTCTCATCTCTGACTCAGTAAGTAACAGTATGCCGCTGAAGCTATCCAAATATCAGATCTCACTGGTAGTTATATGGCTTCTCAATTACATTCTTGTACTTCACTTATAGACTTCCGAGATAGAAAATCTCCACTCTCTGTTAAATAAGGTGTTCCCTGAAAGGCAATTCATTGCAAGTATAACTTTCTGTGTTTCTAATTACCAGACTCTCGACTGGTGTGACATTGCACTTCGTCGTTCTACGTGCCGCGGTAATCTTATTCCCACAGGGGCTCTTCCTTTGTCCCTTGTTATCATTTTGCCTATCCTCGTTATTGCTGCTTCCACAGTCAGCTTAATAGCAAAGTATAGCTCCTCATTCTTTCTATCAACATCTCGCATAATTTGGTAAAGAATTCTTGTGTTCCTTTCTCACTTACGTTGTGTTGCGCAATATCTCAAATTCGTGCATGTACTGCCACAGTCCTCGCAACTATGGGAGTGAATTTCAGTCGCTGAAGAACGTCCGCAAGTGGGATTTGGATGGAAAAATTTCTATGTAATATCATCTTAAACCAGTGTGCAGTGTCAAAGATTGACAGCATGTGACTTCGTGTACACTGACTCGTGCAACTGCAGAAGGCTAAGTGCTGGCGACGCGCCTCTCTCGTGACAATCCGTACGTCACTATGCTCTACTAGTATTAATCGGAGGTACATGCTCAAAACCTGTTGACGTAAAATCCACAAATGGTGAAAAAAGATACAAATATAGAAGGTAAACGAAAGGGAAGTGAATAAATACTATTAACAACGTGAAGTAAAAGTTAACCTGTTCCATACTTCCTTATTATCAACTCTTCTCGCTGACGATCCTTCAGTTCATTGTCTTACCTCACCGTTTTGAAAGTCTCGGGTCAAGGTTTTATAACACAAACAGTACTTTGCGATGTGAAATATATCTATGAGTGTCTGAGTCCGCCTAATGCAGCAAATTTTTTACAGATTCATGATTTCTGAAAGCTTACAGAAAACCAAAATCAGAACACACCTCGTCGTCATGCTCAGACTGAATAATGTTTGCCAAAGAAATCAACCATAGACGTTAGACTGACACATTACCACAAGACTCAAATGAAGATGGCCTAACAAGGACTTCATCTCCTTTCCTCCTGAACTCCAGGTCTGTTCCTGCGTTAGATTTCAAAACAAGGGTAAGTTTGTTAGAAACGTGCCTACAGTACAACGGTAACATCTCCAGACTAGTCTACGGAGTAACAGAAAGTAAGTCAGTTTTGTTTTCAGTTTGATGCTGGCTTTTTTTTTACAGTTCATAGGAAATAACTACGGTCTAGTAGTGATAGAATGAAGTATCCGAAGAAAACAGCACAACTATAGGAACAACTTTTGGCAGAGACAAAATGTTCATTGACGTTCACAAGACCTGGGAGAGCGAGATTTCACCGAACTAGCCTGGTCTGCTAGCCAAGTGTGCTACATACTTGTAACCTCCCCACAAAATTTTTTAAAGAAAAGACGATACTAATTAGAAATGCTGATGGACATTGCTGTAAGCGTAACCTGCCCACTATGAAATGTATTGACAATGGCAACAAAAATGTGAAATACGCAATCTGACTCAAATATAAATTCTTCACAAAATTTAAAATCCGTTCAGTGACAAGAAAATACAATTAAACCGAAATATCGGTCTTTGGCCCTGTGTAAAACAATCAGAATTAAAGTCTTACCTCAGAATAAATGGACGTCACATATCTGCTCTTGTTGTTGCGCACCGCTTGGAGGAACTGCATTGCAAATAATAATATTCTCCTTTTTTGTGATTTTACTAAAAATTTTCTTTTAAAGAAGTGGAGTGAAATGGGAAGTGCAACGAAATCTTGAGTTCAATAAAAAATTAATTTTTTGAGAAAATGCTTTTGAAATAAAAAATTATTATTGGGAGACTTGTTGGAGAATAATTACAATAAATAAAATTTTTCATTATCTAATGATTATATTAATTAACAGTATACCTTATTCCTCATCTTGACCAGTGTTGCCGACCGCCTACATCACACAACCGCCCTGGGCTGCTACTACTGACCGACCGCTCTGCATGACGACTACAGACTGAGTACTGCTCTCAACTAGACAGAGCTACAGACTCGCAACGACTGCTACTAACAGACTCGCAACGACTACTGTACTGCACTGGCCTACAGCTACTAACAGACTGAGAACCGCTCGCAACACTCGCGCGGTCAAGCGCATACTCTCTGGTCACAGATGCTACAATGCCTCGCCATCGCTGCTGCGTTACATACGTGTTTCATAACCCTCCACTGGGGGGGCAAAAATTTGGCAGCGATGGTGAGTCATTTGGACTTGCCAAGCGCGGCAAAATTTTTCTTTAACTAACAAAATTCTACAACTTACAGAATATTTAAATGTTGTGCACACGCACTAAGTACAAAATATATCAGACAAAGACAAAATGTGAATACTAAACATAGTAGCAAATCAGAAAAAAAGTATGTACAAATTTTTTGACAGATAATAAAGTGCACACGCACTGAAAAAAAATTCTTTAGCATATGCAGAACAAATAAACAGACTGGCAAGAATATTATGTTGACAAGTGACATAAGTGTACTCGCATTGGAGTTCAGCGAATCGAAAAATGTATAACCTATGAACATAAATGATGTTACCAAAAAATTTTTTCTCTATGTGACAAGAATCAGGATAGGAAAGGGAAGGATTGCATCATGGTTGTAGCACTTTAGATTGCACACAGCTGCTCTGAAAGTCCATATCTTTCCACAGAAGTACAACACCAAGTGACACAACTTGAAGATCTTTTCCCATCAGAATTTATCAGTGTAGCAAAGACACTGAACTGTCGTAGTAATGTTCCATGTTTTCATTTTGGCAGTACATTACGTACACCAAACAGTGGGACCATAATAACGTCTTCATTGCTCATGGTGGTGGACAGCATATCGTGTCAACACCACGCTCTTACAAGGCGCACCAACGTAGAATTATTGCAAAACCAAAGATAGTGCTCCATGATCACTAGGATAAACAGGACAAATGGACATTGCAATAATTCAGGGTAGTCAGCTTATGAGGTGAAGGACATCAAGTCACATAATATTGACAATTACAGACTTAATTAGTAGTTTGTGGCATTCATAGCCCAGTTATTGAACATTTCTGTACCAAGTATGTAGTATTACAGAAAAATGTTCATTAATTGTTGTACATAGAATCAGTAGCCTTCTTTTCCTGGTTACAAAGCATTATGAAGTAATCGCATTCCTTTCAGTTACAGAGTATAATTAAGAATCATTAACCTTCTCCTAATTACAGTTAATTAATCATTTTCATTCCAATAATCATTAGCCTTTGCCTAATTACAGTTAATTAATCATTTGTCGTTAATTAATCATTTGTCTAATTACAGTTAATTAATCATTTGTCTAATTACAGTTAATTAATCATTTGTCGTTAATTAATCATTTGTCTAATTACAGTTAATTAATTGATCATTTGTCATTTCAATATAGTAAGAATTATTAGCCTTAATTAATTACAAAGCATTATTAAACAGTACCATAGTTAATTAATTATGTGTCATTCCAATCTATTAAGAATCATTAGTCTTTTCCTAATTACAAAGCATTATGAAACAGTCACATTCATTTCCAACAACAAAGTATGGCATCGCTAATTAATCATTTGAAATTCCAATATATTAAGAATTATTAGCCTTCTCCTAATTACAAAGCATTATTAAACAGTCACATTCATTTCAAATTACAAAGTATCAACATTGGAAACAAGAGCTAATCAATGGCATAATTAATAACAATTCGTGGAGTGACATTAATTATTGGCACTCAGTGGCCAGCAAGTATTGAATAAAATCATCATTCAGTATTATTCAGATTATTACGAAGCCATTATTAAAATCAGTTAATTACAGTCAAATCATTAGTAATCACAAGCATTATAAGTGGTAACATTACAATAAACAGTGTTCCTCCTTCAGTAGTATTCAGACCATTACAAAGTCATTATTAAAATCAGTTAATTACAGGCAAATCATTAGTAATCACAGGCATTATAAGTGGTAACATTACAATAAACAGTGGCAGTTATTAGCTAGTGACAAAGCATTATTTTGAATATAGTCCCATTAAGAGGTCATTACTCAAGTGACATGCTATTCAGAGTTGATCAGTATTATTCAGAATTATCATAAACTAGTGACATTATGTGGGACTGGTAATACATTTTTTTGGTAGCAATGCATTGCGTTGCGATCGATAATTAATTGTTGAAACATAACACTATTTGCTTTTGACCTATTGCAGCAAATGAGGATAGGTAACGTCATTCGTCATGAGTCAGCTGTAGCAAGATTATGTAACAAGGCAGTACATGTGATCACATTTATAAACGATAGACACAAATGGGTAAAAATATAAAAATGCAAGTACTAGAACAGGTATAATAACTAACAGGTTTAGTAAGTGTCATGAAAAACTTCTCCTGGAAAAAATACAAAAATGGATTATTGACCTGAAAGAAGAAACGCACACTATGCTAAAAAGTAGTGAACTTCGAATTAACAGGCAGTGAAATGTGTATAAAATGTGCTCCATAGCTGTCCTTTCCAAAACTTTCCGTCATCCTACTATGCAATGTAACACCTGCTGTCAAAGCAAACTGCAACAAATACTTAAATAAATACGTAGCATAAATACATTACTTCAACATTATCCTCATCTGTAAAGAAAAAAACTTCATTATCCATATCATCATAACTTCACCATTATCATCACCTGTAAAGAAAAACTTCATTATTCATAATACCATATCCTTCATCATTATTCATCAGTATTCATTATCATCTGCAAAAAATCACTTCATTACTCATTACATAACTATTCCTTATCTCTAGCATATTTCATCACTAAAACTAAGATGTGTAGTTCTCTCTGACAGCCTGCATCAATCACCTTGTATTCTGAAAGAAAAAATTAGTTAAGACTGCTATTCTTCGATGAGTATAGTATATTCTTGTTAATGCCTGTTAATCCTGATCCATTTACTCTTCCTCATAAAGTTATTGCATCTCCTTTCGTTTATTCCGTAGGTGAAATTCCCATTTATGTTAAATTTATTTCTTAGAATCATCATTCCTTTCTGAAATTGATGAACAAAGATTAATGTCCTGCATTTAAATCATATACCCACTAGATAATGACTGGTTTATGGTAACATAATTAACCCTACAGCATAACATGACAGAAAACGTAATATGTCAAAAACATTGACAGTGTTCAAAAACAAAGATATACACAGAATAATACAATGCAGCAGCAAAAAAAAAAATGTGAAACAGTCACGATGTTGAGATGTCATAAGGCAAAAAATGTCAAAGTCAACTGGTGTGTGTTATATCTTAACTATTTCACAATACATACAAATAAAACTGGAGTATAATCATACACAAAAAAAAGTGGAAAATGTGCACGGTCTGATGTGTAACGACAAGAAAAGCGACCTGCTAACCTTACCTTGCCGGGCACTTGCCAAGAAAAATACGATAATCATCAGTAATTAGTCAGGTGAAATAATTGCATTAGTAAACGGCATCATAGTGTGTTGAATCATACAGTGGTTTCACTCAATAAACGGTTTAATGTTTGATATATGGTGATTGCCTTTCGATTTTCTGGTTCTCAAAGTTTCGACGTGTACAACATTGGGGTGAGGGATGCTGCGAATCCGATATGGACCTGCGTATAGAAGTTCAAATTTACTGCACTTACCTTTTAATTTGCTGGATAAATAGTGTGTACGCACTAATATTTTCTGTCCAACGTGAAAGTCGCGGCGTGTACAAACCTGTTTTTGCTGTCTTCTCCGGCGCTCTGCGGCACGTTTGATGTTCTTCAGCGCAATGTCAATTATTTCGTGGTGTCGTAGGCGACGACTTTTGGGAAATTCTATTAATTCTTTAATTTTGTTCGGTGGTTCAACGTTTTTCAGTATAACAGTCGGAGATAGCATAGTGGATTCATTTGGAATGGAATTAATTACATCTTGGAATGAGAATATGTGTGTGTCCCAATCAATATGTCTTTTGTGGCAGTATATTCTACACAGTTTACCAATTTCCTTCATTAATCTTTCACAAGGGTTCGAAGAAGCGTGGTACTTGGATATATAGATCGGAGAAATGTTTCTGGCTCGTAACATGCGTGTCCATACGCTACTACGAAATTGAGATCCATTGTCAGAAATTACTTTCATTACATGCCCTACATGAGATAGAAAATGTTTTACAAATGCTTTCGAAACAGTTTTAGCAGTAGCTTTGCGTAATGGAGTGAAAGTAACAAATTTTGAAGTGAGCTCAACAGCGACAAAGATGTAGCAAAAACCTCTGTTAGTTCTGGGAATCGGACCAAAAATATCTACAGCGGCCATATGTCTTAATTTAACAGGTATAATGGGATATAATGGAGGAATATGTGAAGTGGTGTCTGATTTAGCTTTCTGGCAAATTTTACAAGACGCTAAAACTCGTCGTATACGTTTCTCCATGTTGGTAAAATAACAGTTCTGTCTCAATACAAGAAAACATTTTCGTGCTCCGTAATGTGCGTAACTTAAATGAGTGTACCAAATTAGTTTGTTAACCAGTTCGTCAGGAATGCATAACAACCAATTGTTGCTGTCAGGATGAGAGCGGCTAAACAGAATGTCATTGCGTACAGTGTAGTGGTTTCTAATCGTAACATTATTCTTATCTTGCCAAAGCTGTTTAATTTCTTTCCACACGTTGTCTTTGTTTTGTTCTTGTGCTATGTCCTGTAATGACGATGAAATAAAGTTTTCAAATGCAACTTGCTGAATGTACATGACACTGGAGTTTGTTTTGCAGAAGTTGGTTGCTACGTCTTGCTGATTGTTGCCGAGAGAACGCGATAGTGCGTCTGCTATAACATTTTGTGTACCGGGAATGTGAACAATCGTAAAATTAAATTCCTGTAAATAAAGTTTCCATCTACTTAACCTGTCGTGAGTAAATTTAGCTGAAAGTAAAAATTGTATCGCTCTGTGGTCTGTGTAAACGGTGGTATGTCTGCCATAAGGAAAGTGCCTAAATCTCGTAAAAGCCCATACAACACATAATGTTTCAAGTTCTGTAACAGAATAATTTCGTTCAGCGGGTGACAAAATGCGGCTTGCAAATGCGATGTTTTTAATAACTGTTGAACCATCTTCTTCAATTTCCTGAAAAATGTGTACGCCTAAAGCGGTATTGGAACTGTCGGTGGCAATGGAAAAATTTTTAGTAAGATCTGGGTGCGATAAAAGTGGAGCATTCAACAAAGCATGTTTCAGGTTCATGAATTCAGAATGAGCTTGCTTATCCCAAGACCAAATACTGTTTTTACCTGTTAAATGGCATAATCTGGGTGTGTCTAAAGCAGAGTGATGAATAAATTTACGAAAAAAGTTAATTAAGCCTAAAAAACTGCGTAATTGCTTTTTTGTTGTAGGAACAGTAATGTCACGTAGAGCTTGAAGTTTTTCCGGATCAGGTGCAATGCCTTCTGCTGAAATTACGTGTCCAAGAAATTTTATAGAAGTTTTACCAAAGTGCGATTTACTGAGGTTAACTGTAAGTCCTTGTGCATGAAAAGTTTGTAACAGTTGTTCAAGAATCAGATTGTGTTCAGACCAATTAGCTTCTGCTATAAGAATGTCGTCTACATACGTCGTGATTCTGTCCTTAAGTTCTGTCGGAAGTATTGTGTTCAAACCGCGAATAAAAGCTGCAGAAGAAATAGTTAAGCCGAACGGTAATTTGCAAAATTGATAACAGTCGCCGAAACAGAGAAAAGCTGTATATTTTCTGCAATTTGGATGAAGTTGAATTTGCCAAAATCCCGATTTCAAATCTAGTGTAGAATAAATAGCTGTACCGTGAAATTTCTGTAAAAGTTCCTCTAGTGTCTGTGGTCGATCTGTTTCATTAATAATAATGTCATTAATGTGACGTGAATCAAGTACAAGGCGAAGCGAGCCATCTTTTTTCTTAACAATATGCAGCGGGTTTATGTACGGACTAACTGCTGGTTCAATAATTCCTTGATCAAGCATATCCTGCAATTCTTTTTTAACTTGTTCTCTGTGAATGTATGGAATGGGATAATGCTTTGCTTTAAATGTGTCGTGCGGTTTGACTTGATATTCATACATAAAGCCGGACATAGTACCAGGAATGTTGTCGAAAACTGGAGCTTGCTGTAAAAGAATTTTGTGTAATTGCGTTCGTTCGTCGTCTGTACTTGCACTGCTCTCTTTAACCTTATCAGAAATCAATTGCATTACGTCGTAGTCAGCTTCGTCTGGAGTACTATAGTTGTGTACGTACGTATCCGTGAACAATGTGGGATTACAGTCTATGTTACGTGTTGCGGAAATGACCTCTGTGCGGTTAATTGTTTGTTCTTCCGCAGATAAAGAGTGCTGAAATTCTAAAGCAAGTTGTACATTTTCATCCTTTAACATTAAATAAGAATTCTGAAAATCAATAACTGCGTCGTGTTGTACCAGAAAATTCGTACCTAAAATAACGTCTGTTGTCAATAAAGGCACAATCCAAAAATTAGAGTGAAAAGTATGACCTCCAATACAAAATGATAAATGCGTCTGTAATTTAACGTCTACACCTTTACTCGATACTGCTCCTTTCACTTTTGTTTTGCCTAAAGGTAAAGTCGGATAAGTATTCTCTTTGTTGCACTCGTTGAAAGTCTCCTCATTAATTACTGATATTGGTGATCCGGAATCAATTACTGCTGAAAATTTCGATGAACCAATTTTAATTTCGATAACAGGATGTGAAATGGTTTTCTGAATAACTGGTCTTTCCTGTAAAAGAGTGTCTCTGATGTCGTCAAAAGTAATTACATTTTCGTGAACAACATTTTGCGTGTCAAAGGTAGTGCTTGTGTTATTAGAAGATGCGTCCTGTGCAGTATTTAGTCAGATTCTATCTGACGTGTTATTATTATTAGGAGGATTCTGTGGCATTTCGACTATTTGAACTGTCCTATTACTTCTTCCAGGCGTGTTACGCTCTGGATGGTACCTACTGTCGGGTTCATTCATGAGAATATGTTCTTGCGTATGATTTTGCTGTTGGTATGACCGACTGTTGTTAGATGTTCGCTGAAAATTGTCCTCATTATTTTTACGTCTGTCGTAATAGTCATTCCTATACGGTGCATTACGATAGAAATTGAAATACTGTCTTCTTTGTACGTAGTTGTTTCCTTGCTGACGTACGTTACTATTTGTTGGACCAGGGGCTATACGTCCACGCGGCGAAACATTAAAGCCTGGTTGACCTTGTGTATTCCATTGTTGGTTAGGTATGTTAACCGGCTGGTTTTGATGTTGTTGTTGTGAAACACCTCTATTGTTACTAAAGTGTTGTTCCTGTTGCTGAAAATTTTGACGGTATTGATAATTCGAATTTTGCCTGTTATTAAAGTTTTGGTAATTGTCGTTCCTAAAACGTCTGTTATCTTTCCGATTGGAATTACGTCCCTGATCATAATTGTAGTACTGTTGTTGACCTTGGTTGTTACTCAAAAAGTTTTTGTTTACAAAAGAATAATCAGATTGCTGTACTTCCAAGAGCTGTAAAAGATCTCTGAATGCTGAAATGTTTTCTTTTTGCTGGCCCGTTAGAAGTGACACTCGTAATGACCGTGGTAATTTAGAGATGCATAGTTGTATAAGTGCGGATTCACTGTACGGTTCACTTAGGTACTGGTTTTGTTGTACCATATGCTCAAAAAATTGCGTTACACTGGGAAAATTTGAGTTTTCATAGTTTGGCAAACTAATTAGTTGGTCTTTAATTCCGCGCTGTGTCGTCTTCGACCAGTACGCTGACAGAAAAGCATTCTGAAATTCCTCTACCGAGTAACACTGTCTCGCGATCGGTCTCATACGAGTTGCCGGTTCGCCTTCCAAAAAACTGCAAATAAATTCAAGTTTATGTGTTACAGGCCAAGTCGGTGGAAGAGCAAAACTAAACTGTTGAATCCAATCCAGTGGGTGAATCTGCGTTCTATCGTTTTTGAAAACCTTAAACTTTCTCACTGACAGAAAATGTTTGTAGTCGAAGTTATCATCTCTGCATGATGGAACAGGTTCAGGATCGTAAGAGTATCTATTGAACTGTGGTTGTTCGGAATCTAAGTCCCGTACTCTCTGCAGATTACCCAAATTATACGCGCTGCGTGAGTCTGACACATGTTCATAAAGTGGCGTCTGTTGTGTATTATTAACAGAAGTGTTTTTCATTTCTGTTACTTCTTGTTGTAAATTTGATAACTTCCTACGTAACGTGTTGTTAGATGAATCGATCTCATTAATAGTCTGCTGTAAATTTTGAAATTCAGGCGTTTGGATAAATGAAACCGGTGCAGTATCGTCTGATTTATTATCATTAGCATTTTCGATAACATCAATACGATTGGCCAATTCATCACATTTTTCAGTCAATATCTTAACCTGATCATCGGTTTTAGAATCAGACGCATTAATCTGTTTTTGCAACTTGCGCGTAGTTTCGCTCAGTTTTTTAACATCAGCTTTGATAACATCACAATCCTGTGTTAGATCTAATTGTTCGAATCTATCTGTCACTGTTTGAATATTTACTGTGTGTGTATCTGTTTTTGATTTAAGGTCAGAAATTTCATCCCGTAATTCCGCGTTCAATTGTTCTATGGTATTAATTTTGTCGGACACAGTAGTAATATTATTGTCTACATACGTCTTCGCTTTCGCGAATATTTTACGTTTGTCCTCTTGTCTTTGTGCAGTGATTGTTTCCATGACTTGTCGTTTTACTTTGTTTTGATCCTGAATAAATCTGCGGAAACGCGTATCACTGTTCTGTATGTGCTGATTAAAGCGCTCGTTAATCTGAGTGTTCTGCTGTTCGAATTTCGCGTCTATCTTTGCGTCCATAGTGCGCGAAAGTTCTACCGTCATTGCTCTAAACTCGTCCCGTAATTGTGTAGCTTTTTCAGAGCACTGTTTGGCGACTCCGCTAATTTCGTCTCTGAGTGTATCTGTTGCGGCTGTTTGCATTTCCCTTAATTCTTGTGCAACAGACTTTATTTCTTCGCTATTTTTTCGTGAACAAGCCTCAATTTCCACGCGCAACTGTTCCTTAGTGTCATGGCACTGCGCGGCAACGTCTCTAATTTGTTCACTAAGCTGTCTGTTCTGTTCCCTAAGTTGTTTGAAATTTTCGTCATTTTTGTTCTTAGACTGTAGCATTATTGTCATAAATTGTTCCAAAGTAACATTACCTACTTTATTCTCACTACTGTTTGATGGTGTATCTACAATTGTCGCGTTTTGTGTGACCATTTGGTCATTCTGTAATTTACAAAAACGTTTATCAGTCGGATGTACATTGTCAGACACTGTTCCGGAATTAAATAAATCCGTCGTACTTTGTGTATCCTGATCACTTTCTTTAGACAAATTTGCCTGTACGTTACTTGAATTTTCCAAATCGGGTGTGTTAAGCTCTGCAGCGCTCATTACCATAGAGCATTCTGCGTCATCAATTGTCGTCAAGTTAACAGACGAGACAATTGAGTTCGTTTGTTCATCATTAAGGTGAAAGTCATCATTAGTGGTTGGAATGCACTGATTGTTAGTGAACGCAGGATTGTCATCATTACGTTGCGTATCACAATTACTATCGGTCACGTTGTTTAAGTCGGTAATTTCATTCACAATACTTCGCGATACACTATTCACAGTCTTTCGCGGCATTTTTACAATAGTCAAAATTTTTCACAAAACAAATAAGCACAATGCAAAAGCAACACACAAATACAACAAAGCAGCAAATTGCCGTTGACCTGTAGAAAGAAAGTCACAATATTATTAAAAGCGTTGCGCCAAATCCTAATTATCTAAGCAAATAAGAGCAGATATCTGACTGTCGCTCAAAAGACTCTCAACGAAATACGATCCTGGACTGGGTGTCGCCAAGTGTAACCTCCCCACCGTAATTTTAAAAGAAAATGACGATACTAATTAGAAATGCTGATGGACATTGCTGTAAGCGTAACCTGCCCACAATGAAATGTATTGACAATGGCAACAAAAATGTGAAATACGCAATCTGACTCAAATATAAATTCTTCACAAAATTTAAAATCCGTTCAGTGACAAGAAAATACAATTAAACCGAATCGGTCTTTGGCCCTGTGTAAAACAATCAGAATTAAAGTCTTACCTCAGAATAAATGGACGTCACATATCTGCTCTTGTTGTTGCGCACCGCTTGGAGGAACTGCATTGCAAATAATAATATTCTCCTTTTTTGTGATTTTACTAAAAATTTTCTTTTAAAGAAGTGGAGTGAAATGGGAAGTGCAACGAAATCTTGAGTTCAATAAAAAATTAATTTTTTGAGAAAATGCTTTTGAAATAAAAAATTATTATTGGGAGACTTGTTGGAGAATAATTACAATAAATAAAATTTTTCATTATCTAATGATTATATTAATTAACAGTATACCTTATTCCTCATCTTGACCAGTGTTGCCGACCGCCTACATCACACAACCGCCCTGGGCTGCTACTACTGACCGACCGCTCTGCATGACGACTACAGACTGAGTACTGCTCTCAACTAGACAGAGCTACAGACTCGCAACGACTGCTACTAACAGACTCGCAACGACTACTGTACTGCACTGGCCTACAGCTACTAACAGACTGAGAACCGCTCGCAACACTCGCGCGGTCAAGCGCATACTCTCTGGTCACAGATGCTACAATGCCTCGCCATCGCTGCTGCGTTACATACGTGTTTCATACTACACACCCCAGTGATTTGACAGTAATTTTCAACACGGAAGCCTTAAGAGTTAGTGTTTCTAGGCGGAGAAGGATATTTTAAAACCAACTCAGGAACTTTAATTTTTCATCCGGGGCTGATGACAGTATTATAGGGAACACACTTTGGATAGACACGCTGCACAGAGACTATATACCCTATCGCCGCTTAAGAGCATAACAATACCAAATAACACCTGGTGTCGTCGGCCAGTGCCAGTGCCAGTGAACATTCTGTCTCAAAAGTTGTGTCTAATGATGTGATCTATCTCTACTAGACGTCTGACGCAAGGATTCTGAAACACCATGTACAAGTGGGTGCGTCTGTATGATTCTGTGTGTGCGTACGAAACAAAAATGAATTCGGTTTGTCTACCACGTTTCGTGAGACCATTTGAGCCAAACCTTTTAGGTCCTGCAATTCACAGTTCCATGAAACGAAAATTGAAAATAGCTACTTAACAACTGAAAACCACAAAAAAGATTAACAGTAGCATTTACGACACATGATACGTCAGTGAAAGGTTACAAACTACTGCGAGTAATTTCTGTGTAGAACACTAAGACTGAGCCACAAAGCAGCCTTTCAATTTTAATTAGAAATTTAGATATTTCAGTTCCACTGCAAACTTACTAAAAATGAAACCCTCCGCACTATTCATATCTGTCTGTTTTCCCGCGCCAATAGATTTTTCGTCTACTGTCATTCTGTGAATGGGCATGCTACTTTTGAGTGAGTCTCTACTATTAAACCACATGTTCCATAAAAGCACATATTAATATACAAGGCAGAGTCAGAATTGCGAGGCGCTTGAAAGATTATTTGCTCAGCGTTCCTCAGATGATAACAGATCGTTCTGAGAGTTCTTCTGGGCTAAGAATATTCTAAGTGAATGCACACAGGTGCCACAGAATGTGATAACGTAGAACATAATTGAATTAAGCCTACATAATGTAAACAAGCTACCACTTTTCTGTGAAAGAGCCGGCCGCTGTGACCAAGCGGTTCTAGGCGCTTCAGTCCGGAACCGCGTCGCTGCTACGGTCGCAGGTTCGAATCCTGCCTCGGGCATGGGTGTCTGTGACGTCCTTAGGTTAGTTAGATTTAAGTTGTTCTGAGTCTAGGGGACTAATGACCTCAGATGTTCAAATGGCTCTGAGCACTATGGGACTTAACATCCGAGGTCATCAGTCCCCTAGAACTCAGAATTACTTAAGTCTAAGTAACATAAGGACATCACACACATCCATGCCCGAAGCGGGATTCGAAACTGCGACCGTAGCGGTCGCGCCGTTCCAGACTGAAGGGCCTAGAACCGCTCTGCCACACCGGCCGGCACCTAAGATGTTAAGTCCCACAGTGCTTAGAGCCATGTGATTTTTCAGTGTAAGAGGCAATTCAGATTAATCTTTTTGAAGATGGCAGCATTCAGAGCCTAATTTCTGAATATGTGAACTCAGAGAGTTTGCCACATGTCTTCACTCCTAAGAATTTGACGTGCTCGACTTCACTAGAACAAGAATTACATGCAAGAAACTACAGTATATTCGTTTTATTGCTGCAGTTAAATGTGGTTTTTTTAGCCCTGGGACAATTTTGTCCACTGCTCTACTAGCGAAAAAATTTAAGGTGCATTCCACATACGTTCGAAACCAGTGTGATGTGCATGGTAGACGGAAGGTAGCAAGGTACCACATGTTAAGATTTTTCCCCATTCCAATCAGGTTTGGCGCATTTGGAGAATGACAGTTTTCACCTCTCTGTGCGTGTTGTAATAGGCTAAAATTATTTTCATCGTCACTACCGGACCGATATGTAAGGGGCTTAGTACTTGCACTTTATATTTTTTGAGAAGGTTTTTGTGGGTTAATTGACACAATCTTTGCCAGTTTATGCTTTTCACCACATCCGTGGCGCACTGCAGTAAGTCATGCAAACCTAGTACCTTTCTTGTTGCCCTTCTTCGTAGTCTTATATTTCCTGTTAATATTATTGGATATGGGCCCCACAGGCTTCAGCAACTTTACGCACTAGTGATTTTTCCTTATATAGAGAGTGGCTAAGTATATGACTTTACCCAAATATGTATTTATTGCCATATTCAATTACTCCACCTTCTCCTTCCCCTTCTCTCCATCTGTCTCCTCTTCTCTCTCAATCCATCTCCTACTCCCTCCATCTATCCATCTGCTCCTTCCCCTCTAACCTGTTTCTCCAATCTCCTCTCTGTCCATCAGTTCCTCCAACAACCTCCTCCTCCACTTTCTCCTTCTCACTCCCTCTTAGTACGTCTGTTCCCATCTCTTTTTATCCATTTCCTTCCGTCCCTCTCTATACCTCCTGCTCCACCTCTTGTCTTTGCCCATTTCCTCTACCCTTTCTTTGTCCACCTCTTCTCTCTATCTCCTTCTCTTCCCTCTCTCTCTTCGTCTCTTCCTTTCCTTTGTCATTCTCGCTCTGTCTGCTCTATTCTTTATCCATCTCCTCATCTCCCCTCTCATAGCCATCATCTCCTCATTACCTCCATTTTCCGCACCCTCTATCTCTGTCCATCTCCTCGTCTCCTTGTGTGTCTCCATTTCACCCTTCCCCCTCTCTGTCCGTCCATGTTCTCCTACCACTTTCTCTCTCCACATAATCACCGTTACCAGAATCATATGTGGTATGCGTAACAAGTTAAGTTGATATTAATCCAGAGATTTAGGGGCAGGTTTTTACCTTTGGCTCTGCACGCAAATATCATGTATATTCCACACATATTTACATATTTCACACATATTTGTACACATATTCCACCAGTATATCTAGCGAATTTGGCCTTGCAGTTTCTTTTTCATGCAGCTCACTGTATATGAGGTCTTATCTCCTGAACTGTATGTCGTACAAGCGTATAATTTTATAGGTAAGTTCAGCGAAATCGAATCATATAATTTAAATATCTTTACTAATAAGACTAATATAGTAATACACTACACTCAATCTCTGGATACTAGTAAATTGTTGGAAGAAGGTCGTGGTTCATACATCTAAATATGATGTCATTCCAACGATTTAGAAATTTCCAAAGGGTGTACGTTGCGTATTATTATTATATTATTGACGGACTCACTCGTTGGAACAACTATTAAATTCCATGTATTGAGTTGTATTGGCGAATTCGTAAGTTTCAAATTGTACGGAATCAGATCAAAGTTGGTGACTAAGAAAAGTCGACGGGTAGTAAATCTATCTATGAAGCAAAATTACGCTTTATGGATGGAGCAAGGAGGATATAGGGAACAGAAGAGTACAGGCAAAGGGGGCATCGCTCGCAAAACAAGTCTTGCAATATAAAACACTGGCGTTATTTTGAGGAAGAAATCTCTGTAACTGTACGCTTGGAGCACTTGGAGCACGGGATTGCAGGATTGTATAGCAGTGCGTCATGGACTCTGTAAAACCCGGAAAATAAGGCACACATTGTATCTGCAGAGTAATCTGGCATAGTGTCTGTCCAATATGAGTGGTGAATGCTTAATCACTTCTGTCACAGCTATGATCTATGGAACCAGATCTTTCTCTGATTGGACAGGGGTCTCGTAAACAAGACTCTTCATGTGGCCCCACAAGAAAAAAGCCCAAAGGGCTTTAAGTCAGGGAATCTTGGTAGCCAAACAGGTTGTCCACCACGACCGACCACCTGCTACTGTGGACTACGTTGGTGTGGTATTGATTCAAATGGCTCTGAGCACTATGGGACTTAACTTCTGAGGTCATCAGTCCCCTAGAACTCAGAACCACTTAAACCCTAACTAACCTAAGGACATCACACACAGCCATGCCCGAGGCAGGATTCGAACCTGCGACCGTCACGCGGTTCCAGACTGTAGCGTCTAGAACCGCTCGGCCACCTCGGCCGGCTATGGTTTTGGACGCGAACTGCAAAATATACTGCCACGCCATCGTGTCCAATGGCACATCTTCCAAGAACTTGTTGCAGCAATTTGAAGTACATGTCGGCACCCATTAGGTGGGGAGGAAGGATGTGCAGCCAAATCACACGACCGTTGCAAAAACATGCCCATAGACTGATGCCGAAGGCGTGCTGAGATGTTCGCGTACACGTTGCTTTGGGATTTTCTGGACCCCAATTTGGGTATTTCGACCGTTCAAAATACCTTCCCTGTACAAGCGCGCTTCATCGGTGAACAAAATTCGTCTTGCAAACTGAGGAAAACCCACGTAGCGGTGTAAAAACTAAGAACAGGAATTGACACGTGGCACAAACTCCACCGGGAGCATGGCGTGTACCTTCTTAGGGTGATATTGGTGAAATTTCTGTTCATGCTGAACACGAAAGACGAGCGAGACACAAGCAAGTCACGTGCAATGGCTCGAGAAGTCGATGGATTTTCTTCAACTTGATAAAGCACTACCCCTTCCCATACGACAGCGCGCCGCCTTCTTGGAGCACCACAGACTGCTCTATCGGTTGTGAATTTCCCACTTTCCCGCAGCCGTTGCTCTGTTGTGGAAAACATGGGATGAGATAAGAATCACACAATTTAGAAAGCACTAAGACGCTGAGCTTTACACTATCGCGAGCTTGACGTTAAATTAACAATCTTTTGGTATACTACGACGTCCTGTTACCGCAGTGCTAGTCACGGTAATGTCAACTGACGCATCACCAGGAAGCATGAAAACAAAGCAGATGGAGACGGAGGATATCACGTGACATCGCGTCATCGTACCAATCATGAGTGTGAGTAGCCTACCATAACAAGCAAACTCCACAAGAAACATCGAACGAGCGACTCAATAGCTCTTGTTCTCCTCGTAGCACGGAAACGAAATGTTTCAGACCACGGGTCCCCATGTAAAACCTCTCCCTTCCGTGTGTGGAACTCCCTGTAAATCCAAAAAGTAATTGAGGACGTTGCGTGTAAGTGCTGCTCTGAGGCGGAGTCGTTAGTGCAAGAGAGTAATCCGCATTAGATGTTGCAACAAAAGTATCTACATAGATCTGTAACTGATGAACTATTCGTGCCTGATGATCATTGGTAAATATGGGAACTGACAACAGTTAACAGCGGGACCAGACGAGTTTCGAAAAGAACTGATATTCCACTTTTCTTCGGCTTTACTTCTGGATCACCGGTGCTTAGCAGGGCAGGCGATGAAAGGCTGATAAGAGCAGTGTGTTCCGTAATAAGAGAGGCGAGCAGTGGACTAATTGTGAGGTGTCAGGAAGCGGGGCTGGTGGCGGCGTACCGCCCCCGGTGGCGGCCGCGGGATGACCTTTGGGTGCCTCGTCTTCTCTCCGCTCCTCACACACACGCTGCACGCACTCACCTGAGACGCGACGGGTGGGGTGGCCGCGCCGCCGGTATAAATAGCGGCCTGCGACGGAGCACGCCATCCTCTGCGCAGACCCGGGCAGCAGACCTCCACCAACGCCTTCTCCTCCACCAGCATGCTGTTCTCTCAGGTAAGCACTGGACACTTGCTCGGCTACTTGCCTCGGCGCATGTTTCAAAAGTTGTCTAGGGTGATTCAAGTATAATCTCCGTCGCGACAGGACCAAGTGTCCAATTCATTGACACTAGTGACAATAACTCTTCAAAAAATTTCTTTTAACATCTTGTGGTAGTACACAACTTTCTGGAGTTGGAGTCAGTTTATCATCCTTCGTTCAGTCGTGAATTAATGGTTATCGCCCTTGACCAAGTTATGAGGGAAGCATCAACCAAATGGAACTATATACGTAGCTGATATAGCTACCTAATTGGTCATTTGAGATAATGATAGTGCGTTAAATTTAGACTGGGCACCTAGCTTATCACTTGAAATTCATTATACTCTTCAGTCCCGCGTGGTGCATTTCCCAGAAAAACATATTTAACAAGCTGAGAATTACGGAAATTCCAGAGCGCGTACTTTCGGATCTGAATGGGCATCTCAGTCCAGTCTGTGTCTAGCCACAAGCGTTGCAGACTGTATGCTGTGCTATTTTTGCAGATAACAGAACAGCACTGCTTAGAGCTTGCAATAAAATGTTAATGTTTACGGTCTTAAGGCACTTGGAATACTCTTAAATTATCCGTAAATTTAATTTTCTTAAAAGCATAGGTGTCTGAAAAGCGCTTATCGGTGTTATACTTCCTAATTAATCTGCTGTAGCTCACTAGTGGTGGTGGGGGTGGGGGGGGGGCATGGGAAGGGTGTATTTGTAGGTACGGTAACAATGAAAAAACAAAATCTTTATAAAATTTTTGTCTATTTCATTAAGTTGTCGTCAACCTTACAAATATACTCCCAGAAGCGGAAAAGAAAATGGAAACATTTAAGATCTGGTGCGATACAACTATGTTAAAAATTTGGCGAATGGTAAGATAATAATTGAAAAGCTTCTCCGCATAACTAGCGTGGAAGCGCAAATATGGAGGACACTGAAAGAAGAAGGGACAGGACAATAGGACATGCGTTGCACCATCACGGAATTATTTACTTGGTTCTAGAGGGACCTGTATGGGGCAAAAACTGCAGGTGAGGACTGGGATTGCAATATATCTTACATGTAACTGAGGACGTAGGCTAGAAGTGCTGCTCAAAGATCACTGATTTGACGTTGGAGAGAAATTCGTGGCACACAGCACCGACCCAGACAGACTACTGCTCATCCTCCCCCTCCCCTCTCCACCAACCACAAAAGAGATACTTTTTGCAGTAAGAAGGAACGGAGTTCTATCTTATCTACATAATGGATTTCGTTTTTCTGTTTCTATTCAAAGAGCCTTTTTGTTTTATTTTCATTTGTGGGAACAGATAATGGTCACTGGAGCCACTGATCGAAGGAGCGTATTATTCTAGAGAGAAACCACTTTAATTATAGGTAATTCTGTCTTTTTGCCCGTGTCAACAGTGTGTTTACAGTAAAACAGGCTTTCTGAACTAGTTTTAAATATTAGTTACGAGAAAGGAGACGATGATCGTTCTTGTAGTAATGGTAGTAGAAGCATCAGTTATATTGTGTGAAAGCAAGCCACATATAGCGTTGTGAGGCTGCAATCGCTTAGAGGAAGGAATCGTGAGTCTGTAGCAGGATTAAATGTTGCTGGGAGCTTTGGAGTAGGTGGTACGATTCTGAGTTCAAAAAGAGTTTTCTCTGCCAAGTTTGGGATCCCTGTAAAATTGTTCTATGTCTATTTCCAAAATCTCGAATCTTACTACACTTAATATATGATGTTGTACAATGTATTTGCTAAGTAATATAGGTATTTCAACAACACTGAGAGACGCAAAGCACTTTGACTGTCAAGCCTCTTTTCAATATCTTAAGTACTTTGTGTCAGTAACTCTCAGAATCCATCAAAGCGTGTATTATGTACATACGTTCCAATATATGTTTCACTACTGCGCCATAAGGAATTAAGATAACTGAAACCCCTTGATATGAAAAACTACACAAAGAACCAGCTATGTTATTGGAGCTATGTATCGATACTAGTGCTAGTAATTGCAACCGTCAGCAAGAATATAATGTTCTGATGCATGCTGCTAACAGCTGTTGAACACCATCAGCAATTCTGAAACTATACTTCGATATTCCGAGACATTTGTAACTCAACATAAGTCCCATAGGCTTTTTTCGTAGTAACAGAGCAAGATGGTGAAGTAACGCGGTCCTCTGTGATTATCAATCGAGTTGCAGCCCTGAAGCAAAGTTTCACGGTGAGTTCTACTACTTATATTAGGGTCATGTTATACTCCGCTGAAACCCTGAGAAGATTTCGTTAGTGCGATTTGCCGAGAATTTATTCCTGTAGAGACCGGTAAAATTTCAGAGCAAATGTTATTTCTGGTAATATTTAACGCATCACATCGAGACCACCAATGACGGAATGTATACGGAACACTTCATCCCTGTAGAGTGTAGAAAACGAAAAGAGAAAAAAAAAGGAGATTGCCTACGAGTCTTACGCCAGACAGTAGTTAGTGGAAAACTCGTGAGGTGGATGGAAGTCCTTCTCATTAAATGCTGCAAACTAGTAGATACAGAGATTCGTGGTAATAATATGAGATCTTTGGTGTTGGATAGTAAGGGTCAGTGGCCCTTTGAAAAGGTGTGGCGTAATACTAGCGAGAGCAGACCGCCCTTGACAGAGCATTATCCGGCAAGGTTGAGAGGCTTTCGCTTGGAGATCACGTCGGAAGATCCACCGCCGACGCACGACATTGGCACGGGTCGCGAATTTCTTATGGCTTTTACCGAGATCGGGGTCCCATCTGACCTTGGTGCACTGTATCCCTATCGTCAGTCTTCTGACTCCTCCTCTCAACTTTGTACTTTTAGTTTATTGTATCCACACATCTGTTTCCTCTCCATTTTTGTGGAAACACAATTATCTCTGTCTGATCAGTTCACTTAGTTTCCATCATCTTTCTGTTCCGCGTTACGTCAACCGTTTTGATTGTTTCTTTGATGATTATCGCCAGTGTATGTGGCTCACTTACGCACAATACTGTGCAACAGACGTGCAGGCTCACAAATTCCTTTCCACCCTTAAGCACCTTCCTAGCGAGAAATTCTCTCAGTGTCTTTTATATCCTGATTCTTATGGCCTCCATGCTTCGTCCGGCATACATTAATTTGCTTCGTAATATTTTCACCTTATTTACCTTTGCTACTTAGCTTTCAGTCTACATTATTATTTCAGCGATCTGTTCATTCCTTTTAATGAGTTCAGTAATCCTTCCTCATTTTCTTTAAGGAAACATACCCTGGTTTTATGTGAAATGAATTGGAAGTGAGGAGTAGAAAACTTTGCAGTCAAGAAATCACTGAAGTACATTTCATGGAACACTGTTTCCTGTATCAACAACTGTGAGTTTTCAAGTAAAACAATAAAAAGCGCAGTCAGTTTCGCAGGCTTTCCCCATCTAAACAAGATATTTCCATAAAATTTCCGTCCCTTCTTCGATATCACCATGTACAAAACGTCCTCAGCTTATATCAGCAAATATGTTGTACCCAGCTAAATATTACTGGTACGATTGGCGACGGAGTTATACTACACGTGGCCTGTTGTGGAAGCCTAATGGGATTTACAAGTGCAGTTACTTCCCATATCGAGACAAGCTACAAGATTGCAGAGGTTTCACTTTCGTCATTCATTATAAGCTGTTCTTCATATCCGAGCTTCCAACCAAGAAGAAATCTTCCAAATAAGGCTTTCAGCCATTAGACAGAAATTGCCCCATACTGAGAAATTGGATTCAGAGTGTTGGTATGACAAGACTTAGTGAATCAGAATGTTTGGGTTAGTTCACCTACAACTAGTCTGTCCTTGTGTGAGTTACGAATTTGTGGTAGTTTACTTGAAAGGGATGAAAGTGTGAGGTCAGATACATCGCTGTCTCGCGATGCCTGCTGCGATTCTGTACTGGTCGAGAGACTTCACTCTTCATCTCACTCGTGAAGCTGTAGAAATGAAATTGACCATCCTTTTATTAAAGAGAAAATTCGGTATTTGCCTGAAGTGATATACAGAAGTCAAAGGAAAGCTACATTTGCATGCATGGCGGTAGATTTAAATCTCGCTTCTTCACCTTTATAACTCGATAAACACAGGAAACAGACGCATTGGCTACCTTACTAGTCGAATCACAAATCTCCTTTAAATACGAGTTGAATAATTCATTTAGTTTTCAAAGCAGAGCAACAGCACCGTTATCTCAATTTACTTCTAAGACGCGTTTAGTCATCTTCAGGTGAAAATTTGAAGAATAAGCTACCGTATATCGTTCGTATCAGAGAAAAATATCGATATGCTTGCCAATCGAAAGTAATTCCGAGAAAAAGGGACTGTACAAGTAAGGGGGACATAGACTGTAGTTTCAATAGTCGACTACAAGTTTCGAATCGTCACACCTTCTTGATAGTAAAATAGCTAGGCATATCGTCAGGAAATCTAAATAATTCCTCATACTTAACGTGTATCGTGACAATTACAACTTCGAAATGTTAACGCGACGCGTCTGTTTGTTCGAGTAACCTCAGCAACATGGGATTTAACACTCGGTGAATGAACCCCGTACGTTGTCCTCGATGGTGAGTGTTCGTCGGAGGTGAGGGTATCATCTGGAGTGCCTCAGGGAAGTGTGGTGGGTCCGCTGTTGTTTCCTATCTACATAAATGATATTTTGGATAGGGTGGATACCAATGTGCGGCTGTTTGCTCATGACGCTGTGGTGTACGGGAAGGTGTCGTCGTTGAGTGACTGTAGGAGGATACAAGGTGACTTGGACAGGATTTGCGATTGGTGTAAAGAATGGCAGCTAACTCTAAATATAGATAAATGTAAATTAATGCAGATGAATAGGAAAAAGAATCCCGTATTGTTTGAATACTCCATTAGTAGTGTAGCGCTTGACACAGTCACGCCGCCGATTAAATATTTGGGCGTAACACTGCAGAGCGATATAAAGTGGGACAAGCATGTAATGGCAGTTGTAAGGAAGGCGGATATGCGTCTTCGGTTCATTGGTAGAATTTGGGAAGGTGTGATTCATCTGTAAAGGAGACCGCTTATAAAACACTAATACGACCTATTCTTGAGTACTGCTCGAGCGCTTTGGATCCCTATCAGGTCGGATTGAGGGAGGACATAGAAGTAATTCAGAGGCGGGCTGCTAGATTTGTTACTGTTAGGTTTGATCATCACGCGAGTGTTACGAAAATGTTTCCGGAACTCGGGTGGGAGTTTCTGGAGGAATGGAGACGTTCTTTTCGTGAATCGCTGCGGAGGAAATTTAGAGAACCAGTATTTGAGGCTGACTGCAGTACAATTTTACTGCCGCCAACTGCCGGCCGCGGTGGTCTAGCGGTTCTAGGCGCTCAGTCCGGAACCGCGCGACTGCTACGGTCGCAGGTTCGAATCCTGCCTAGGGCATGGATGTGTGTGTTGTCTTTAGGTTAGTTAGGTTTAAGTAGTTCTAAGTTCTAGGGGACTGATGACCACAGATGTTAAGTCCCATAGTGCTCAGAGCCATTTGAACCATTTTTTTGCCGCCAGCTTATATTTCACGGAAAGACCGCAAAGATAAGATAAGAGAGATTAGGGCTCGTACAGAGGCAAATAGGTAGTCATTTTTCCCTCGTTCTGTTTGGGAGTGGAACAGAGAGAGAAGATGTTAGTTGTGGTACGAGGCACACTCCGCCACGCACCTTGTGGTGGATTGCAGATTATATATGTAGATGTAGATGAAACCGAAGTTTCAAGTATAATGCGAGGAAAAATGGCAGATTTCAGGATCGCTGTGTGCCCTTTTGTTCCAGATCGTCGCCCTGTCTCTGGTGTGCCTGACGGCCGCGGCACCTCAGTTCCGCCAGGCACCAGGCGCACCGAACGAGCCCATCCCCATACTGAGCCAGGAGCAGGAGGTCAACTTCGATGGCTCCTACAAATACAGGTGAGTCACAATGGAAGGGAGAACCAACTGCCACACACTGTAACTGTAGATCAATAATATCTGGAAATCCACTGGATGACGCTAAACGGAAGTTGATCTGTCATAATGGTCCATAATATATTTACACTGCACGAAGAGGCTAAACGGAAAAACGGCTGATTGGAAAATATTTGCAGAGTTACTGGAGGAACTTGTAAGCATTACATTTTACACTTGCCAAGTCTGCTTCTGTTCTTCGATTTACACTAGCATGGCCGGTCGTTGTGGCCGAGCGGTTCTACGGTCGCAAGTTCGGATCCTGCCTCGGCCAGGAATTTTTGTGATGTCATTAGGTTAGTTAGGTTTAAGTAGTTCCGTCTAGGGGACTGATGACCTCAGATGTTAAGTCCCATAGCACTAAGAGCCATTTGAATCATTGTACACTAGCATGCCTTCTAGTAATATTTTACTATCGACTCCTGTTGACAATTTAGTTAAGCAAATTTTAGTTGGGATGAATCTTTCACAACTGTCAATCATTTTAAAACACTGAGTCTGGAAAGCTAGGAATGTAGTCCTTGGATTTAAAATAGAAATAATTTTTACACGAATCATAAACAAGAAAAAGCATTTTCTAATATTTTAATTCCGGAGAACCCTACTCCTTAGCCGAAGTCGCTAACGCATGGCTATGTGGTGACGCTTGACTGGAAGATAAGGCGGTTCAGATGCTGTTGGCGCGAAAGTTTTCACTGCCAGTATTTGGCAGGCAAGGGGAAGAGAGGTGGTGGAGTAACTTTCCTGATCGCCACTCATAACACCAATATTGCGGATTATGTTCCAAACCTCTCTGCAGTCTCTCAAGGAGTGAGAGCATGTGACACTTGACGGTAAACCTTCCGTGTATACTAAGTTTTATTGATCCTTAACTGCAACAGAAGTATTTTCCTTCACTGAGAGCCTGAGGTACACATTTTTCAATGAGTTTTTCACCGTGCGCAGATGCTGCGAATTGTGGGGGCATCGCTATAAAAATATCAGCAAGTAAATGTAGCGCTGTACAGTAGCTCGTGACCCCGTCTGCAGCTCGTGGTCTCGCGCTCGCTGTCTCGCTTCCCAATCGTGGGGTCCCGGGTTCGATTCCCGGCGGAGTCAGGGAGTGTCACCTGCATCGAGATCACTTGGTGTCTGTGTTGTCCTCATAATTTCATCACCATTCATGAAAGTAGCGAGATTGGACTGAGTAAAGATCGGCAATTTGTACGGGTGCTGATAACCGCGCAGTTGAGCGGCCAACAAACCAAACATCATCATCATCGTGACTACCAGAATACACTGCTGTGGAAGATTCGCTATGTTTCACTATGTAATAGAATATTGTTATCTTGCATGGCAATTACTGAATGATTGTTTTATTTATTACAGTAGAGTATTTCATAATCAGTTATTTTAGTCCATAGAATGAAGCCACGTGTGGTAAGTAAACCTCAAGCACGAGTACGCATTTTTGTATAAATCTTGCATCTAAAGCAATTAAAAATCACCTAAGAAAGGAAACTTTTCCCCCCTCCAGAGAAAATACAGGTCTCAAAGGGTTAAACTCGACAGCTCCCTTGGTACATTTCGAGAGAAGCTGGTTATGTATCGGCATCGGGCTTCACCCTCTCCCTTCCCTTCATTCATTATTAAAATATTTATTCCCATGATAGTGTCATACAGGCAGCCGTCACAGACCTGCTCGACACAGACACATACTTGCCAATTCGTAACAGGCCAGAGGATTGCAACAGAAAACCACCTTCACTAGGACCTTGCTTAGATCGGCGATGCATGATTCCTGCATCTCCTCTCCTAGCTTTTCCTCAGTATGGATCTACTTTGACTATAATTCTCCATACTGTGAGAGTTTTTCTATATAGCCAGGGAAACTCATAACAGATTTGAGTTTATAGTGTTTTCCCGGTTACATAACAGCCTAATACGTATGTAAATCGGTATGCCCGTGTTAGCTTCATGCAGCCTTTGGCGGTCAAAACAGACCATGCATCTTCCCATCAACTTGGGACAGCCCGTTACGTAATCTAGGCTCACAGCATCAAGGTTAGCAGGACCTCTGCGTAACAACTTCCCAAAGGGAGATTAGGCACATGAGACACATTAAATCATGCGAGGGAAAGCAGAGGAGCAGGTAGAGATAAGTCTTGTAAGAGTAACGACGCAGCTCTGTTGTTGAGGTACAAGGCAGGCGTGCCAGTACCGAAGCTACGGCCAACACTGCGCGAACTACTGCCGAATGCGAGTCCAGTGTGCTAACTACTGCGTCATCGGGCTCGCTATCACGGATCAAAGAAAGGCTGCCTGCAGCACCTTAAAGATATTGATGTCCCGTGCGGTTCGCTGAAGCCATTAAATTCACGAGACACGACCACCAACGACGTGAGCTACGGCCACTTTGCGGTCGCGATGCTCCGGCGAGCTGTTGGCGACGCGGCTCCTGTGGTAATGCAACGACGTGGGCGCACATTAGCGGCGCGTTAGGACGAAATGTCAGACCGGAGACCGCGGGTGACCGACTGCTTTCCCTCGCCTGACCTCTGCCTCCGACAGCCACTCAGCAGCCGGCCGCTGACCCACTGACGGCAACGGGGGACGTAACGCACGTAAGGCTTGACTCACCGTGGACGGGTGCGTCCTGTAATGCCGTACAAGTCCTCCTTTCTGAGGACATTGCGTAACGTAGCAATGTCGTCTTTTACGCAGCCTCAAATGTACAACACGGTACTACAAGACGGCAAATTCGATACAGAAAGGAAAACTATAGTGTACGCTCACAAGAAAAGTATTATTCACTCCCTTATTAGAGCATAATCGTAGTTGTGAATGGTATACATGGTGTAGAACTGGAATCAACTAAAACTTTGTGTTCTGCCTTAGGCACGTCTTGTCAGGGGGAAGCCTCGTCAGAGAGGTCCACCGCATGAGCGTCTAGGGAAGTGATTGCAATGGTAGTTCCCGTTGCCTTCCACTGATGATGATGAAAAGGTAATCAGGACAACACAGCAAACAGCTGGGAATTGAACCCGGGTCCCATGGCGTGACAGACCGCCACGCTGACCACTCAGCTATCGGGGTGGACAACTGGAATCAGGCCACTGTGTGATCCAGTGGTGAAGTAGCAGTAAGGGGCAGAAGTGCGTAAGCGACAGAATTGCTGGACGGGGCTATCGTGTTGGGATGTGACAACACTGTGCATGAGGTTTACCAGTTTTTGGTGCGTTAAAGGGAGCAGTCCAACCAGTCCACAAGTTATGGTTTTCCATTCGCAGCCTCGTAATACGGCGAACCGGGTGAATTATGCCTTGTAAAAGACCTTTACTCTTAGCCGCATTTAATGTTACACATATTCAGTGAGCCGCGCAGGTAGCAGTGCGGTGTCAGGCGCCTAGTCACGGTTCGCGCGGCTACCCCGTCGCAGGCTCGAGTCCTCCCTTGGGCATGGGTGTGTGTGTGTGTGTGTGTTGTCCTTAGCGTAATTTAGTTTAAGGTAGATTAAGTGCCGGCCGGGGTGGCCGAGCGGTTCTAGGCGCTACAGTCTGGAACTGTGCGACCACTAGGGTCGCAGGTTCGAATCCTGCCTCTGGTATGGAGTTAGGTTTAAGTAGTTCTAAGTTCTAGGGGACTGATGACCTTAGAATTTAAGTCCCATTGTGCACAGGGCCATTTGGTAGATCAAGTAGTGTAAGCTTAGGGACCGATGGCGTCATCAGTTTGCTCCCATAGGAACTTACCACAAATTTCCGTATTCAGTGGGCCAAACAGCACAGAATGGGACATTAGCTGACGAGAGGCATGTTGTGTGATCGGACGAGGCTTTAATCTACCTTTTCTCAAACTATGTGAAGCGTAGTGTTTACCGACAACCCAGCTCGGTTACCTTCAGTGTATGGAGGGTATAATGCAGCGCGGAGGCGATTCTGTGATGTTTTAGGGGTTTATCGTACCATGAGTTAGACCCAGCTGTGCTAAAGTCAGTATGAACGAGGATTTTTGTTCCTTCCTGGTCACAGGCTTTTTCTTCTACAGATTCGCGACGAGTGCGCTATGGTCACTTCCAAGAGGACCCCAGCCATGTTCGTAGTGCCGAGCTCATACGTTTCTGGTTTGACCAACACTCAGATATGATGTCGCACCTCGACTTGTCCGCTACATCATCCTAATATAATCCCATAGAAAACGTCTGAAAGAACTGGTTGCAGCTGGTGAAACTTAACAATCAATACCTCCACAATTTGGCAGTTCTGCGGGATATAATCGCCTACGAATAGTTTCAACTCGATGAGGTATTCCTGAAGAGACATGTGAACTCTCTTCCTCGCCGGATTTAGGTCATTATATATGCTAGATTTTACACTACATTAGCGAGATGCTCCTGGGTGGAGAGGGGTTTTCTTATATTGATGAAATAGTCAGCTACGTGAATGGTTTACTGCAACTCTCCTCGATAGCCTATGTTGCGCAAATGTTTTCAACTCAGCATTACTGCACCCTTGACACGTTTGAGCCTGCTAAATGTATTCGAGTTTCTGTTTCCCGCTCTGCAATTCTTACCCATCACATCCATCTCCATTTCCAAATTATTTTGTGATAGCTCTCAATGTGCTACATACAAAACTTTCAGTCAAAATGTGGAATAAAACTCTTTTCCTCACAGTTTGATTCAGTACTTCTTTCCTGGTTACTCGAACTACCTGTCTACTCTTCAGCACTCTATACGTGTTACTCGTAATTCGGTGTAAAATATGACAAGACGAACTGACGAATTTTTATGAGTATGAACAATGTTTTTGTCCCGTTCGTTTAATGCAAAGTCGCTCGTAACGTCAGCTACGTTTAGTTCTTTAATTTTACACGTGGTATTCAAAAGGATGTAATTAAGTTAACCAAATTCAACCACTTGTTAATTAAATAGGAGAATAGTTTATATAATATAGTACAGAACTCTGGAAAGAGCTTGAAACCTGTCTAGCCCAAAGAAGATAAGCACGAGGGATTAAATGTGTTTGGGTAGTTTTGCTGTTAGTACCGATAGGTTTATTGATGAAGATTTGATAGATATGCAACTTTTATGGAAAATGCAAGTATCTGCCAGACTGACTCCTGTTTCAGAAGATCGCTAATACCTGGTACTTCATGTTCAGCTGATTCCACGTAGCATTAGAAACTTTGTACAAAGAGGGCATTTCCAGACCTGTGCTTTGGCGTTCTCCCTAGGCAGGGACGTTTTTTTCTTATTTATTTCCTCCTGAGTCGGTGTAAGTACTTTGATTAGCCCTCCAGAGGGAATTCCTTTTTTGGAAACACAATGTCGGTCCTTCTCCTTTTAAACAGAAGGAGATCCGTGTGCAATAACACTACTGTTTCATGTTTCTCCTCACAGTTGCTTCGCATTGTTTCAGCCCTCCAGAGAGATTTTACTTTTTGGAAACAGGATGTCAATTCTTCTCCTTTTAACTGCTAATGAATGAGGATCCGTGGTACAACAATACTAATGTCTCATGTCCTTCCTCACACTTTCTCCTCACAGTTTCAGCCCTTCCGAGTGATTTTATTGTTCGGTAACAGGGTGGTGGTTCGTTTCCTTTTAATTAGACCGCGCCTGCCAAAGAAGCAGGACCCCTGGTACGATAATATTAATGTTTCATGTTTCTCCTCACAGTTTCGAGACGGGCAATGGCATCGTCCAGGAGGAGCAGGGCTTCCTGAAGAACGCCGGCAACCCTGAGGCTGAAGCGCAGGTGGCGCAGGGGTCCGCGTCGTACACGTCGCCGGAGGGCGTGCAGATCCGGCTGGTGTACACGGCCGACGAGAACGGCTTCGTACCGCAGGGCGAGCACCTGCCCACGCCGCCTCCCATCCCTCCGGCGATCCAGCGCGCCCTCGAGTACCTCGCCACCCTCCCGCCTCAGCCCGACGAGCAGGGAGGGCAGCCACAGCCAGGAGTCTTCCGTGCCCCCGCGCGCCGATTCTAGGTCCTCCGTCAATCCAGCCCCACCCCTCCGAAATATCGTATGAGGCCGCGGTCTCCTACAGGCGATGATCCCTGTGCGGTGATCGGGGATTCATTTAACTGACCAATCAAACCACAGCCGTCGTAGTGGCGAACCGAAACTGAATGTCAGACCTGGGACTTAAAACTGAAACAGATGATACTGCGGTCTGGCACCCAGTTTCCTTGCGGCACTAAGTGTTGCCTACACTTCACGTGTTTGTGACGAGTCGAAAGATTCCGCTTTAAACGGAGTGTCTCCAAATACGTAAAATGTAACGAGTTGCACAACGTTCATCTGAGAATACTGATTCTGTTACATTTGACTGATCTAAATGCACTAAACTATACCGAAATTTCACGTAGTGTGAGGATTATCTGAAGAAGATGTTAGAATGTAGTGTAAAGCCACGAGTAAAATGTAAAGACTTTACTTCAAAGCGCAGACTGTAACAGTGAAAGCTGGAAGGTAGTGCTTGCTGATAACTAAATGGAGATGTGTCTTCTGGGGATCAAATCATACAGTAAAAACTGGTAGCACCGGGGTAGTATATTGATCTTTTAGATTAATTTGTCGGAATAAAGATATTCGCTTTCCAGTCAAAGCTAGCATCAGTCTTCGTAACATTCAGGCAAAAGTACTTCACCTAAAAGGTAGTTTATTATTATACAACAATATCACTCAATTTGCTAGAACTCCCGTAAACTCTTCGAACGTCCCAAGAGGTTTCTGAAGCCTTCATTTTGCAATGAGATTCAAAATAATGTGCAGCACTAAATAGGAATAGAAAGTTGTAAATTGAAGATGGATGTTAAAATCGTTCGATATGTATTAATATTAGGTGTTGAAGCTAATAAAGTTTCTTTAGTTTTATTTCGCCTACGATATGTGACTAACACGTTCGTGAAGTAGGAGATTTTTGCTAAGGGAGTAATTCTATGTGCCATATTAAAATATTGTAAGTGGACTTAAAAATCCATTACTCGATTTTTATTCGACAGGCTTTCTTGAGCCGATGGATGTTTCAGCATCTCGTTTTTCCAGGCAATATGCCGATGTCCTTGGTAGAGCACAGATTCAGTTCAAGACTGATTAAATGTATGCGGATACGGTATAGATTAGTGGCTGTTTGCTGTTTAGAACATTAACGTGTCTTTACGAGTACGGTATTTATCGATACTAAAGCTTTACGTTAGAAGACGAATTATGTAAGATAAATGAAATACACGGTATTGTTGGAGTAACCTAGTTATAGATACAGCCACGATCACCTGTGGAATTAACATACAACTGAAATTTCGGTAACTGAAAATTTTCCTCTTATGTTCGCTCACTACAGCTTTGAGATAATTCATTTACCTTTCTTATCTAAATAGTATGGTAAATAATTGTATTTTTGTTGTATTACCGACGAGATTTCTAAATAAATAATTTTATATAAAATTTCCTGTGTATTCCTTTCTCAAACTTACGTACCTTAATCACTGCATTACTTTTACTGTACACAACTGACAAACACGATATTTGATTTTACGTTAAATAACCATGAAGTACATTCACAACATGAGAAATAGGTCTCCAAAAGTCCGAGTGAAATCTTTGCTAGCAAACTGAGGGCGTGACGTGGGTTTCTGCAACTCTGTGCACCTTCGAACAATTTGTTTAACAGCATGTGCAAAATATTTCAGTCAGTGAGAAACAAAAGGAAATTTTATAGACCACTACTTGAAGGGAGTAATATTTGAAACCAGAATGTGCAAAATAAGATGAGTCACAGCTGAAACTGTAAAGATTGGTTCAGATATCTAAGTACTCGTGTTACACGAGAAATTTTCAGCTCAAGTCATCTGGACACATAAGAATGACACTGAAAGAATTCATCACACAGAGTATGTGTATGTAAGAATAATTTTTACGTCAATTATTTTTTTGTATACTTCGTCATTGTTACTCTAACTTGCTCTCTCCCATCTCCTACTTTTCTAGTATCTTTCCTTCTTTATCCATCTCCCTAATCTCTCTACCCATATTATCTAAATACAGCAGTCAAGGAGGATATCACGGTTTTCCCCTGGGTTTCATACAGAAGAGAAGACGACATGCAACTATGAAACGTGCAAGCTTTGAGAAAAGCATTTAAACACACTAGAATACGAGCATTTAAACACACTGGAATACCTTCAAACACACGAGAATACATGGTGCAGCTGGCTGGTCGTTTATGAACGTGTGCGATGAGCAGTCGGCTCACCTTTGTTTGGCTTTTTGTTATTAGACGACGGTAGTGTTCACAGCAGACTGCGCTGTATCATTAGGCTCGAAAAGCATCTATGTAAAACTGGACTGATAAATAGCACAGCTCCCTACAAAATTCCTGGCAGTTGGTGGTAAAAATCAGTTTTTACTGAACAGCTGCTGAGGTGGTGACTCACATATGTTAAATTATTAACAGCAACCGAGTTCGATTACAGAACATAGATCCAATCTGAAACAGATGTATATATCAGGACAGTAATCGTTTCAGATTGAGATTTGAATTCTGGATCGAAGACTTTTCCATAGTACCTAACAACGCTCCTCTCTCTCTCCCCCCCTTCTCCACCCCTCCCCCCCTCCCCCCCCCTCCCCCCGACACCGACCTATCGACCTAGTTTTTCCAAGAGCCTTTCATCACTGGCTGAAAAATTTTTCACAAGTTTGCAAAAAGTGAGAGAGCTAATGGTATAATGAGGCTTTCACCGGTGCTTAATGCGTTAACGGCTGCTTTCTTTGCGGGATGATGTTCACAAAATGTGAACGTGTTGTAATGTAGTACTGTAGTAATGTTGTATCCCCATATAATTTTTCCATATTATTGTGCTTCTTTGTTGAGAAACTAAGTAGAACTGTACCAGCAATTCACATCATATTATACTGAGTTCATCGTGCGTCACTAAAACGCCTATATAATACCTGTATAATACCTTCCTTCTATAATGCAGTGGACTGTGTTACATTGTACAATGCACTGCTCTGTACTTGGTAGAGAGTAGATCAAAAGGAGGAAACGCGCATTCCATTACAGGCTCAAGGTGTGCATGGGGTTAAATCGCCCGAATAAATATTTCCTATGTGGTTCTAATGTGCGTAGCGAAAAGTCACGGAAGGGCTTTTACCATTTGAAGGTTTGCTATGTGTGACATCCGAATGTTGTGACTGGATTATCCCTATGGTACGAGCGTAGAGACAATATGAAGACATTGGATTTTATCAGTGCGAGGGACTAGTTGATTGTTTTGAAATACTGCAAGTTTCAAAAAAAAAAATCTCATGCGTATGTCAGGTACATGCACTATAATTTTTTGTTCGTAAAGTTATATATATCTACAGTAAGGTATATATATCTACAGTAAGGTAAATATATTTACAGTAATGACAAATTTTTTACACTGGTAAACTGTTGCAAGATTTTACTCTTAATAATCTGTAAACGGTTTGTTATGTTTGTTTACTAGCAAACCGTGTGCATTTACCTTGGGTTAGCATTGACTTATCACTGTTTACTTATTGGGATAATTAGCGAAAGATTACTGCAAAATCACTCAATAACAGAAATGTCCGAATCGTATCGGTTTTTGATATCTAGATTTACATTAGCAATGTTTGAAATAAGAGCGTTTCACAATCTCCAAAATTAATCTATGATTCTGCACAAAACGAAATTAATTTTAGCAAGCGTCATAGCACAAATATAAATAAACATGGCCCTTGACATTCCTGCCGTCATTTTGTCGTGTACGCGTAAATTCTCGTGAATTATGGTGACGGACACAATATTGTTCAATCAGTTAAATAAACATTCACATTTACCTGATTTACAGCTGCTGAACACCGACTCATCGTGCAACATACTGTGATGCCGGTGACTTCTCTCTCATTAGACCAACCAATAGCGAGGTCTTCAGTTCGACTACCAGTGGGCAGGTTCATAGCCATTAAATACATTTAGTAGCTCGGCTAGTAGTCTAGGAACTGGTTGTGCGCCGCTGCATTGTGCCCTATAAAGATTCGATAGTAATAATCCAGTAATTAATTTAAAGCAGAAATATGAAACTTCAAATATGAGACTGGGAATGGTCTGTGAGGACAATGATGTGTCCTGCCACAGGTTGTGACTCAACTATAGTTTTATTAGAGTCAACAAACACGTTCCTTCAATTGGTGGGCGTACAAAAGCTAATATCCACAGTAATTAAACATGATTTTAGCATTGCAATACAAGGAAACAGTTAGTTCCTCTAAGTTCATCTACGATGGTATTTTACAAGAGCTTGCTATTGTCGATTAATTCACTACATTTATCTAGTTCATACAGTCTAGATTGGATAACAGAGTGTCATATGAAGATAAGTACAGTTGCTCGTGCTAACTCACAACGAATACAACGCATCTCCACAGAAGCAAATTGGTTTGACCGAAATTGATTAAGCTCAAACTATCTACCACGTGATCACAAACTAATACTAGCGGCTCTAAGGCTGCACTGTGCTGACCACAAACAAGGACACGACAAAAGACCTTAGAACCTATCCAGTTCCTCTGCTCCTCCGTCTTCTGCTCCTCCTCTTCAATTTAATCACGTGACCACTACTTCAGTTATGTTAGCCCTCGTAATTTCTACACACTTCGTATTAAAGAATTAAGATAAATGTTTATGTTACATTTGCGATTCGATATTACACAGATTAATTTTCTATACAGCTGAAATGATGTCTTTTGAGTAAGTATTGTACTCTGTGAATCGGAACTGCAAAAATTTAGCAAAGTACAGAACTTAATTCTTCACCCCCCCCCCTTACTGCTTCTGTCAAATGACACACTCACAACATTACCAGAATTTTTTACTAATGCATGTAAATGAAAGATATTAATATAGGCTTTTCGTCCATAGACTGCTCGTTTTGTGTAATTGTGGTGGACTCCCTGCTTTGACATGCAACAATTTTAGTACGATGTTTTTGTTTGTAACGAATTCCTCTTTTGATGTAACAGTATGTCATACACGGAGTGGTCAGAAAGAGTCTGAAAAGCTTGTAATGTTGATCCAGCGTAGTATGTACTGGGAAATAGTTTCGCCAAACGTGTTCTTCGTTTGGTTTCCTAAAACCGAACAACTGAGTGATACAAAAAATGGAAAATGCGACTGTAATAAGGATCGAACCCAAACCAAAGACTGAGCAGTGTAGTGCACTATCACCTATGCTATGAGAGCAACTGATCCTAATTTCATAGGGCGGACCGCCTGAATGTGCACGCAACGGCCTGGTCGCCTAATTTCAATGCTAACTAACTCGAAAACGCCGCAGAGAGTTATTTTGTGAATATATGATTTTGTGTTAGATACACACAGACCTTGTCATGTTAGGACTGCTGCCTGCTAGAGCTCGGCCAAAACCTTTTGCAGAAGTTCGAAATATGGAGCGTAGATCAATGCAAAATGCTTTTAATAATTTCCACAAAGAAACTCTGTCTCGCAATCTGGAAGAAAACTCAAAAGAGATTTTGGTCATACATAAAGCATACCAGTGGCAAGACGCAATCAATACTTTCACTGCGTGATAACAGCGGTGAAGTCACTGATGACACTGCCACTAAAGCAGAGTTATTAAACACGGTTTTCCGAAAATCTTTCAACCAAACAAGACGAAGTAAATATTCATGAATTCCAATCAAGAACAACTGCCAAGATGTGAAAGATGGAAGTAGAAATATTCGGTGTATCAAAGCAGTTTACATCACTTAATAAAGGCAAGGCCTCCGGTCCAGATTGTATACCAGTCACGTTCCATTCAGAGTATGCTGATACAATAGCTCCATATTTAGCAATTATACACAAACGTTCGCTCACAGAAAGTTCCGTACCTAAAAACTGGAAAATTGCCCAAGTCACAATAATACCAAAAAAGGGAAATAGGAGTAATTCGCTGAATTACAGGCCCATATCACTAACGTAGATTTCCAGTAGGCTTTTGGAACATAAACTGTGTTCGAACATTATGAATTATCTCGAAGAAAACGATGTATTGACACATAGTAAATACGGATTCAGAAAACATCGTTCTTGTGAAACACAACTAGCTCTCTATACTCATGAAGTAGTGAGTGCTATAGACAGGGGGCCTCAAATTGATTCCATGGTTTTAGATTTCCAGAAAGCTTTCGACACCGTTCCTCACAAGCGTCTTCCAACCAAACTGCTTGCCTACGGATATCGCCTCAGCTGTGCGACGGGATTCGTGATTTCCTGTTAAAAAAGGTCACAGTTCGTAATAACAGACGGGAAGTCATAGAGTAAAACAGTAGTAGTATCCGGCGTTCTCCAAGGAAGTGTTATAAGCCCTCTATTTTTCCTGATCTATATTAACGACACAGGAGACAAACTTAGTAGCCCTATTAGATTGTATGCAAATGATACCGTCATTTACCTTCTTGTAAAGTCATTAGATGACCAAAACAAGTTGCAAAATGATTTACATAAGATATAAGATATCTGTATGGTGCGAAAATTGGAAATTGACCCTGAAAAAAGAAAAGTGTAAAGATACTCACTTGTACTAAAAGAAATACGCTAAATGTCAATTAGGCTATAAGTCACACAAATCTGAAGGCTGTAAATTCAACTAAATACTAAGGGAATACAATTACAAATAACCTAAATTGGAACGATCACATAAATAATGTTGTGGGTAGAGCAAACCGAAGATTCCGATTCATTGGCAGAACACTTAGAAGATGCAACAGGTCTAATAAAGAGAAGGCTTACACCACGCTTGTCCTTCCTGTTCTGGAATATTGCTGTGCGGTGTGAGATCCGCATCAGATGGGATTTACGGATGACATCGAATAAGATCAAAGCAGGGCGCCTCGTTTTCTACTATCGCGAAATAGGGTAGACAGTGTCACAGACATAATACGAGAATTGGAGTGGCAATCATTCAAACAAACACGTTTTTCGTTGCGACGGGATCTTCTCATGAAATTACAATCACCACTTTTCTCTTCCGATTGCGAAAACATTCTGTTGGCACCCACCTACATAGGAAGAAATTATCATCACGATAAAACAAGAGAAATCAGGGTTCGCACAGAAAAATTTAAGTGCTCGTTTTTCCCGCTCGCCGTTCGAGAGTGGAACGGTAGAGGGACAGCTTGAAAGTGGTTCATTGAACCCTCTGCCAGGCACTTTATTGTGAATAGCAGTGTAATAATGTAGGTGTAGAATAATGAGAATTTTGGCAGTGGATTCTGAACTGAGTTAATTTATCCTCGATATAACGGGCTGATAGCTCCATGCCTGTGGTTTAAATTACTTGAAGAAATACAACAATGAGCTAAACTTTTTCCTGTGGTGTAATATCATACTTCCATTTCTTTGTAACAACTTAAATTACTCCTACGACGAAAGAATTACTGTAAAAAATAGGTTTTTTCTGTAAGAGAGTGATGAAAGATTTAGTATTTTGATCAGGGGTAGACACTTATCTCTTCAAGTAAGAAGCACCTGCCCTCGACCACAAGGATAAGAACATCTTATCTCAGCCTTAAGCTGCACTTAAATGTCACCCCATTGGTAAGGCTACCTAAATGTGAATATAAGAATAAGATACAATTATCGACATATTATTAAATATTTATTTATAATAACGGACAAATACATGTTGTTGTTGTAGTCTTCAGTCCTGAGACTGGTTTGATGCAGCTCTCCATGCTACTCTATTCTGTGAAAGCTTCTTCATCTCCCAGCACTTACTGCAAGCTACATCCTTCTGAATCTGCTTCGTGTATTCACTCTTGGTGTCCCTCTACGATTTTTACCCTCCACGCTTCCCTCAAATGCTAAATTTGTGATCCCTTGATGCCTCAGAACATGTCCTACCAACCGGTGCCTCCTTCTTGTCAAGTTGTGCCACAAACTCCTCCCCAATTCTATTCAATACCTCCTCTTTAGTTATGTGATCTACCCATCTAATCTTCAGCAGTCTTCTGTAGCACCACATTTCAAAAGCTTCTATTCTCTTCTTGTCCAAACTATTTATCGTCCATGTTTCACTTCCACACATGGCTACACTCCATACAAATACTTTCAGAAACCACTTCCTGACACTTAAATCTACACTCGATGTTAACAAATTCCTCTTCTTCAGAAACGCTTTCCTTGCCATTGCCAGTCTACATTTTGTATCCTCTCTACTTCGACCATCATCAGTTATTTTGCTCCCCAAACAGCAAAATTCCTTTACTACTTTAAGTGTCTCATTTCCTAATCTAATTCCCTCAGCATCACCCGACTTAATTCGACTACATTCCATGACAAATACATAGATTTGTAATATTGTGTTACTTTGCTTGTTCCCGTAATCACAATTGAATGATTGTGTAATTATCTCTGCAATAAGGATACGTATTTCAAACTGGAACTTTTCACTGCTTGTCAGCACAATACAGAATCAATGATATCCGCGTATTTGCATACTTCTGTGGCCACAATATCCACAGTCGACGAAACATGTATCCAATGGCAGACGGTTATCATGCGCAAATGTTCTACAGGACAATATAAATATCCCATTAAAACTATATCTTCTCTTCGAATGTGAGCCTGAAATTGCACTAAAATTACACATTTCTGGACCGATGGCCCTAGCAGTCTGGTCCCTTCAATCCCACAACCCACACACACACACACTTATCTTTAAACGCGTGCTGGTATGAAAATGAAACAGACTAAAATATGTTTGGTAGCAATATCTCCACGATAAGTAGAAACCATTATCGAATGCCGCGTTACGGTCGGTATGTTTCTTTTTAAGTGCAAGCGTAGAGTATAAGGGTTTTTTGAGGAAGAGTTGATGTAGTAGTGCTGTGGTCGTGCTCGCTTTGGTGGTATATGTACTAAAATTTGAACGATGCGGAGAAGATTAGCATGGCATGGACAATGTGTAAGTATGACACACATCTTGAACAAGAAAATATGGCTTGGCACATTGGCTGAGAATTCGTTGACCTAGTTTCAGTTCCCACTGCTGTCATCCAGTTTTCATTTTAATTTATTCCTTGTAGTATTAAACTATTAATCATAAAATTTAAATGTACTTGAATAGTTCTATTTACATACGTAAAATTTATGTATTCAGTTTAGTTACGATTACTAATGCTGTAAGTCGAAAGGCTATGTCACCCCATTGGTAAAATTTTGCACGAGTGGCCGTTGCGTATATCCAGTGTTGTGAGCCAGAGTCAAAACTAGAGACTGTACTGCGCAGATACTGATTATCGCCACCGAAGAAGAAATTGTGTCCTTACTCTCTCTGGGCTTCGTAATGCTAGTGGTCGCTTACAACACGAAGGTACTTAGCCGGGAAGATTGGCAAAAGAATGGGAGTGCAGGTCAAAAAAATGGAGGGCATAAATGTGCGCTGCACGAAAAAGTTGTTTTCTACGTTGCATGACATCTTATAGTGGTCCGACGGTTTTGATGCACCACTCTGGGATGTGATACACCAACGCTTACGAGTTTTTTCTTTTGTGATAATTAACTCGTACATCAGGTACCTGTCACTATACCGTTCCGAAGATATTTCCCTTTAACTTAGAGGGTATTAATTTCGTGTTCCGCCGTGGAAGGCTTAAGTTTTGTTCTTTTTTATTAAAGAAGTCAATAAATTCGATCTACGAAATGTAAGTATTCTTTATCGTGTACAGTCAATTATATGAAATACTTTCAAGTTAGCGTATTATTGGCGTCCTTCCGTACGCACCACCATATTCGGCATGAACGACTCATTCACCGTAATGCGAAGGAACCAGCGAAAATAATAGCCTTTTTGACCTCAGCTCTATACACAATATTTCTGTTCTTTTATATCACAATTATTACTTCTATAGTTTTTCCACGACTAATGAAACATATTTTATTTCAAAATTCATAGAAAATCAACTTCTATTGTGGAAAACAATCTCCATAAACGTTTTGATCAAAATTTGAGGAAAAGGGCCACACGTAATTTCGTAGCGTACTTTTCCTAATTTCAGAGATGCTTTACTGATGACTCAGTTCTTTCGCGTTATATTTCAAACTTCATTTCCGATTAGCCAAGTTCAATACATCTCAAATCATTACGTAATCACAGCCGCGCGGAGTGGCCGCGTGGTTTGAGGCGCCATGTCAAGGACTGCGCAGCCCCTCTCGCCGGATGTTCGAGTCTTCCTTCGGGCATGGGTGTGTGTGTTGTTCTTAATATAAGTTAGTTTAAGGAGTGTGTAAGTCTAGGACCCGATCACCTCAGCATTTTGGTCCCTTAGGAATTCACAAACATTTGAACATTTTGAACGTAATCACAATTATTAAGGGAATTGGTTTTCAAGCAGTTGATAAAATCTTTTGAATAACTTTTCAAATCCTTCTAAAATATTTATTACGCAGACATTTTTACACAATGACAAGATTGCCACGTCTAAAGTCTTACTGCATTTCCTTAATAGTTCTTATCTAACAGTGGCTAAGGTTGAACTGAACAGATTTCAGAATTTTACAGTTCTTAATGGATTTATGCTCTTGTCTTGATTGTTCACGCAGGGTCGCACGAGTTGTTTCGGTAGTCTTCTCTGGCAGGTGGCTGTCGATTCGCTGCCGTAAGAGTCCAGCGAAGGCTTTTTGGTCTGAACATGAAGATTGGTGCTTTCACATCCGCCAAGCCCCACGCGAGGGATATAAAATAAAAAAAAATACATTTTAGAGCATCAAAAATATGACTGAAACACATACCAGTTGGCGTATTAATATTACACCATTCATTAAGACCTACTTCCAAAAATCGTCTAGAGAAAATTGTCGATGATACGGCCCAGGAACCACCGTATCATCACTACCTACAGCTGGGAAGCCAAAATTAGCACTGTGGCTTATGAGGTTCGGGATTACGACACCTTCATTCCATACAACAGCTCTTCCTACGAGGGCCACCCCAAAAGAAATGCACACTATTTTTGTAAAAATACAGTTTTCATTCTGCATGTCTGAAAGTTTTACAGTGTGTAGATACATCCTTGCCGCTTGTTTTCAAACTTAGTTCAACCTGTTCCCATGAGTGACGCCGTCACAGCATGTCTTCAAGGTGGCTGCTACACTTGACGTTCGTCAGAAGCAACGTGCTGTCATAGAATTCCTGTGTTGTGAAAACGAGACAGTGGGAAACATTCTCAAGAGGTTGAAAAAGGTATATGGAGATGCTGCTGTCGATCGCAGTACAGTTAGTCGGTGGGCAAACTGGTTACGTGATGAAAGCGGGCACGGCAGTATTGAGGATTGTCCTCGCAGCGGCAGGCCTCGTACTGCACACACTCCAGACAACGTGCGGAGAGTTAACGAATGGGTGACTGCTGGCAGATGCATCACAGTGAACGAATTGTCACGCTACATTGGGATAGGGGAAGGAAGTGTTTGCAGAGTACTGAAAGTGTTGGTGTTAAAAAAGGTGTGTGCCAGGTGGGTTCCCAGGATGTTGACAGTGGCTCACGAAGAAACAAGATAAACGGTATGCAGCGAACTTTTGGAGCAGTACGAGAATGGTGGAGATGAATTTCTTGGAAGAATTGTGACAGGTGATGCAACATGGCTCCTTCATTTTTCACCAGAGACGAAGAGGCAATCTGTGGAGTGGCATCATGCAAATTCACACAAGAAAAAAATTCTCAAAACCATACCTTCTGCTGGAAAAGTTATGGCTACGGTGTTTTCCGATTCCGAAGGACTCTTGCTTGTGGACATCATGCCAAGTGGAACCACCATAAATTCTGATGCATATGTGACGACACTGAAGAAATTTCAAGCTCGACTGAGTCGTGTTCGACCACATCGGCAAAAGCAGGATGTTTTACTGTTGCACGACAATGTACGGCCACATGTCAGTCAAAAAACCATGGACGCGATCACAAAACTCAGATGGACAACACTGAAATACCCGCCTTACGGTCCTGACCTGGCTCCATGTGACTATCATCTCTTTGGGAAACTGAAAGACTCTCTTCGTGGAACAAGGTTTGAAGATGATGACTCCCTTGTGCTCGCTGCCAAACAGTGGCTCTAACAGGTTGGTCTAGAATTTTACCGTGCGTGTATACAGGCGTTGGTTCCAAGATGGCGGAGGGCAGTTGAGAGGGATGGAAATTATGAGGAGAAATGAAAATATTGTTCCTAAAGGATGTATCTACACACTGTCAAACTTTCAAACATGTAGAATAAAAGATGAATTTTTTAAAAAAATAGTGTGCATTTGTTTTGGAGTGACCCTCGTACAAAACTCTTTTGATAGCACTCAAACGAAAGATTTCCAGAAAGCATATTTCCTATAGATACTGTAGTACTAGAAGCGGCTGCTAGATCAATAGTGTAGCTTCTTTAGGTTATGTTACATATGCACTACTGAATCAAATCCATTGAAAGAGAGACGTTTGTGCAAATATCTTCAGAAATCACGACATATTTCTAAGTACACATTGCATGTTAGTTAACCACACACTTATAATGGAAAACTGTGCGTTGAAGCAAAAGTAGAACATAGAAATCTGATTCAAGAGAAAATGGACTGAAAAAAACTTACTCTAAGAGTGTGAAACCGTATATTTTTCAATCTTCGTACATAGCGATAGAAAACTAACGAAACTATATGGAAGAGAAAAACTTTTTGCTACTGTTTCAGTAGTTATTAACTATACAATCAAGGCCTAGATTCATGATTATCAGCCCATTTTGTAGCATTTCTGGGGAAGATGTGTGAGACCTGCCTGACAAGCATTCTCAACCATTTCTTTTGATATCAATGTTGGCATTAGGTAAAACGTAATGGTTACGAGTTATACTCTCGACATAAAAAAATTAAGCATTTTCCTTGCAAGCGTTATATTTAACGAAGTACCAACAGTGTAGATAACAGAAATAGAAGGCAGTCAGTCAAGCTATTCATTGAAGATCTCATTAAGATCTGTCGCCCGCCTGTAATTAACTTGGAAAACCTAGTGAAGTATTGCACATACCTCAATAGTCCTTGTAAAAACTTTCAGTAACAAACTGAAGAGACAAATAATGACCACTTGTGTCAGTCATGTGATATCATATGTTCATCAGTATCGCTCTTACACAGCAAGCGAAGATTAACAGAAAACAGTAAAATACGTCTTTGCATGCGAAGCAAATTAGGTATGAACTACGGAAAGACAGAAACTGATTAACCAAATCACTACAGACTGTCTTTTAGTAAATCAGTTTATTACGGCAGCCTTGAGCGGTGCTCCCGAGGTCAGTGGATTCACTTGAAAATTCTGCAGCCGTCCAGAAGGCACAGATACCCGCGTGGCCAGCATGATCTTCTTCGGACTGCTTATCGGTATGTGAGGAGACGCTCCGTGGCAACTCATGAGAATTCTCGGAAATTCCAAGGCCACGATCCCTGACATGGCCTCCGACTATTCCGTTGTCTTTTCATCGTTTCCAGAAGTGGGAAAATTGTTGTGATATTTGAAATTAGGGGTCTCAACAAAGCTTAGGTTAAAAGATAGGTTACAGAAAGGTAAATCTGTAACATTTTTAGATTTTCAACAAACTTTTGACTCTCTGGTTATTATTTGAAATTCTGGAGGGAGCAGGGCGACAGGTTGTTTAAAACTCGTGTGGAAACGAGAATGAAGTTATAAAATTCAAAGGATCTGAAAGAGAAACAGTGGTTGAGAAGGGAGAGAGACCGGGCTGTAACCTATCACACAACATTATTCATTTTGAACGCTGAAAAAGCAATACAGGCAACCGAGGTGACTTTGGGGAAGAGAATTAAAGTTCAAGGAGAAGAAATAAAAAATTTTTGGCTTACCGCAATTCGTAAGCTATGAATTCTAATCCAACCCAAGTGAGCCCGATTCATAAGCCAAGTTGGCAGGAAAATCCACGTTCGACGTCGTCTGCCATGTTCTCGTCTGCTCGGGTTGTAACTTCTCTTAATATCCGGTAACCTAACCGAGTTGGTAGAAAAAGAAATCTTCTAGCTTTCATCTGCGTTTGTGCAGTTTGCATACCTTTCTATTTGCAATTTTGTTTCTTATATGAATTCGGCAATCAAACTGAAAACACTTTTTTATTGACTGACATCCAAATATCTGATGTCAAAGCAGTATGTTGCATCTACTGCAATTTATTTTTTACAGGCAATACACTCAATATTATTATAGATCATGTAATATATCACTCTTTTTTTCTTCACGGCAGTTCATAGTCGGTGATTCCGTAGCCAAATACCCCGCCATAACTACAGATGGCTGCTGCGCCTCAATCCAAAAATTTAAGTCTTAATAGTGATGTACCTTTCTACAATGAATATAAAAGGCGTTGTTCCGACTGATTCACTTACTCATTGACTCATCATCGCCCAGCCAAAACCACTAAGGTCAGATACTTGAAATTTGCAGAGGGTGTTGATCTTCCACTGTGGGCGTTGTATAACAAGTCACTTTTCGAAATTCCATCCTTAACATCGTGAGATATAGAATGGAAGGCTTTTGAAAAACTTGTCGTTATTAAGGCAATTTAGAAGCTATGCCCTCCAAAAATCGGTATTTGGAATTTCGACAGAAATAAAAAAATATTTTTTTTCTGCATTTGTGTAATTTTTTATTTTTAAGATAGCCCCTATGGATGTAAAATAGTTGGCGAAAGATTTTTTTGAAAACAGATCATTATTAGAAAGCTATTAAAACATTTTGAAGGCTAAAGCTATGAATATTGGTATTTGACTTTCCAGCCTTAGGGCGTGGAATAGGGCCAAACTAGTTCACTCACTCATCATCAACCAGCCCATACCGCTAAGGAAATGGTATGTATCTTATACCGTAGGTGTCGTTTAAAAGGGATTCTTCGAAATTAAGCTCATAATGTGGTGAGATAGAGGATAAAGGTTTTTTATGTATGTATTTTGAAGCTAGGTTAAATAATGCCACACTATAGGATGAAATTTGAATACACCCATGAGCTACTTTGAATTTCCTGTGAGATTGTACGACTATCGGACGATCTTAACCCCCTTGAAAATAACACTTGCAAACGCTTCACGACTTACGATCAAACAAATCACAATATTATACTGCACTTTTAAACAGCGCAGTGAGTGATATCAGGCTGTATAAATACAGGGAGATGGCGGTAAACTCCAACCTCGCACAAAAGCGTCATCGCTAGCAGCGGCCGCCGGGCGCCGCGTGATCACAACTCGAGTTAGCAATAATCAAAATCGGGTAGACTCAAACGCCCTCACCTCAAATTAACTCGTTTTGGTAGCTCGAGTTGACCCATCTCTACTTTGGCTGAGTTCTTCCGTCGGAAGTACACAGACAACAGTCGAAACTTTGACGAATTCGGGAGTGTTACGGCCTCTGCTGTTACTGCACAGAGGTTTGACTCTCAACTATAAATATTTGGCGAACAGTATACAGCAGGATCAACATTGCGTTCGCCAGCTTTGTAGTTTACGGTTTGTCCTGTTAAATAGTGCAGAATGGGCAAGTGAGTGTGAAAATTACGTTTTACTATGACAGGCTGTGCTGTTACGCTCTGCGTTTCCTACAACCGAAACACAGAGGGAACTGAGATAATGTATTACAGATTTTCGAGTAATGAACCATTAGAAAAACTGTGTCCTGTGAAATAGTGCAGAATGGGCAAGTGAGTGTGGAAATTACGTTTTACTATGACAGGCTGTGCTGTTACGCTCTGCGTTTCCTACAACCGGAACACAGAGGGAACTGACATAATGTATCACAGCTTTTTGAGTAATGAAGCATTAGAAAAACTGTGGCTGTCCAAATGTTGTAGGAAAAGCAGTATAAATATGGTGCATGCATGAATATGCTGTCGCCATTTCGCAGAAGGAGATTACATGATGGATGATCTGAATTTCTTAGTTTGCTCCGATAAAGAGTTCTCAAGCTAGACGCAGGTCTGTCATGCAGTTTGCCGTGAAGTAGTAAGATTGTCAGTTTATCACCCCGAGTGCAAAAGAAGAGAAGAGACAAACGGTATAAGAAAAGACAACTGCAGGGTGAATATAATTTCAAACTGCTGAAGAAGTAACACCACTGGTCAGAATGACATCAAAAAAATGGGTCAAATGGCTCTGAGCACTATGGGACTTAACATCTGAGGTTATCAGTCCCCTAGAACTTAGAACTACTTAAACCTAACTAACCTAAGGACATTGCACACATCCATGCCAGAGGCAGGATTCGAACCTGCGACCGTAGCGATCGCTCGGTTCCAGACTGAAGCGCCTAGAACCACTCGGCCACACCGGTCGGCTCAGAATGACGTCAAATTGCAACGGAATGTTATCGGAGAAGGGGGGGAACGTATGACAGAAGAAAAATAAATAGCTAAGAATGTAGCATGATGGCGCTGTAAGCATCGTAATTTAATACTGGTCGACTACAAATGAATCATACAATAACGCCTAAGGTGTGCGTTTGACGTTAAACAAACTGTACTACTCAGTGTGCATGGGTGTAAAGGTGTGATACTGTCATCTCACATCGGATGGCAAAAATCGGTTTTTAATTGTCCTGAGACCAAAAACGGCGTAAAAAGCATCAATCACATCGGTTTTTAATTGTCCTAAGGCCAAAAACCGCACAGAAAGCATCAGTCAAAATCAAATCGGATTATTTATATCCGTGTGACCGGCGCAAAACATTTTCAATAAGCGGTCCACCGTTTTCTGCAGCAATTTGAAATCTAGAAACAGCATGTTCCACGACCGATCGAAGTGTCTCCGAGGTCACGTTAGAATGTGTTGCGCAGTGCGTGCCTTCAATGCAGCTAAATTTGCAATCGGAACACTGAACACAACATCTTTTCGATAACGCCAGAACCAGAAGTCACGCGAATTCAGATCAGCGATAGGGACAGCCAGGCTATAGGGACATGGCGGCTGATAATTCTAGAATTTCCAAAATGGTGCTTCAGCAGCTGCTTAACTTGATTGGTAATGTGCGGAGGTGAGCCATCTTGCATAAAAATGATCCCATCCACACATCCACGCTTTTGGAGAGTTGGGGTGGCGAAGTAGTGCAAAAGACACTCATAGCGCTTTCCAGTGACGGTGCGGGTAACAGGACTGTAAGAATCTGTCTCTTCGAAAAAATATTGTCCTTTGGTAAGCGATGCCATATACCCGGACCACAAAGTTACCTTTTCTGGGTGAAGTGGTATTGGTTGATTTGGGTGCGGATTTTCCGTGGCCCATATTCGACAATTCTGTTTATTGACATATCCTGTCAGCTGGAAGTGGGCTTAGACTGGCAATCATTGTCGACTTCCATGCGAACAAGAAATTCCAAAGCAAAGGTATCTATCTGGTACGTCAACACAAAGCAACTCGTGCACGTGGGCAATGTTTAATGGATAGCAAAGAAGGCTGTTTCGTAGGATATTACGCACCGTGCTCACGCTTATGTCCAATGTTCGGGCGATTCTCCGTGCACTACATATTTGCGCACCACCACACGTCTCTTCCTGCACTGCTGCGGCTTCTGGTTCCATCGACGTCGAATGAGTTCGTTTCCTCTCTCTGCCAGGTTGCACACCAAAAGAACCTGTCTTTTCGAATTTCCGAATCATTTTCTCCAGACGCACGGCAGTCATCGGTCAACACCTTTTTTCATACCCTTCAGAGTCCGGAACTTCTGCAGAGCGACGTGTGCACAGTCATCACCCTCGTAATACAGCTTTACAAGCGGAGCGCGATCCTGCATTGAGACTGCAAACGTTGCAGGCGCGAAAGGAGAAAAATCCGGGTACCCGGCGTGTTTATACCAACTTCAGTGGGTCGTGCGCGTGACAGGTGTTTTCATTTACGTATTCTGACACATACAGCCACATCCATTAATCAGTTTTTACTCTACTTTTTTTCGTCTGCCTTACATTTTCGCCCTTCTCCGATATTATTCCGTTGATATGTGACGTCATTCTGACCAGTGGTGTTGTTTCTACAGCGTTTTGAAAGTTTACTTTAACTATAATCACATTTTACATTAAAAATCTCTCGAGATTCTTGAAAAGCTGTCACCAAATAAGAAACATCTTAGTAAGGGCACATTTACAGCTGGCAGTCTTTCTTCCGGCACGCATAAAGTTACTTTGATGAATGCTATAGCGGCGTCAGACAGAAAAAATGCTGCTCTTACAGACGAGTGTGTGCAACTTCGAGCAAGTAATAAAGGTCTCCGGAGTCAGCTGTCAAGAACACAACGACTTTTGTGTGAGGAAGAAATTAATATGGTGATGCTTGAGTTCAATGAAATTACTCATATGTTCACACAATCAAGTGATAAGTTTATTAAATGACTCAAAAAGGATTTGATGAACTAATGAGGACGTTTGTAAAGCGGTTACTGTGCGTATTGTATCGCTAAAATATAATTTACTGAGGGAAAAGTCGGGTATCCTACACCGGCTGTGTCGACGTTGAGAGCCTGAATAAACCGTCTTTTGCTTGCAGTCCTGTCATTTTGAAAGGTGTTTTAATTATGATAAAAAATGTACTGACAGGGAACGTGTCTGCGTTTTGTCCTTTGACGAAATGGACATTGACAGCAGGATTTGCTATGATCAATGAGAGGACAGGGTGTTAGCGCCCCACAGTAACGGTTTAGTTGTTGCGGTACGTGGGCTATTTTCAAGTTAGAAACAACCTGTTTATTTTGATTTTGATATTCGCATGACAGTTGTCCTCTTGAATGAAATTATTGTCGCCTTAGTCAGTAATTCGTATAAGGTTGTACCTTGTGTAACAGACATGGGAACAAAAAACGTTACCGTTTGGAACGAGTGTGGTGTGGCGCACATAAACAGTTGTTTCCCTCATCCTAGCGGCACAGCGATAAGTGCGTGGGTGATCACAGATGTCCCACACTTGGTAAAGCTGTTCGGAATCATTTGCTGGATGGAGGTATTATTATAGAGAATAAGGCAGTGACGAAATTTGTGTGCGAGAGTCTTTTGAATTTAGTCAGTGGCCACAGTTAACTCAGGAACGTCAAACTATTAAGGGTTGAAACCGACAGAGTGTGCGTTTAGCAGCCGAATTGATGTCTCACACAATTTCTCAGGCTGTTCAGTATGTAATGCCAGAAGAAGGACAAGCTAGTGACTTCATACAGCTGGTCGATGATATTTTAGATGTCTTCAATTCAAGGATCTTCGAAAGTAGGATTTGTAATTCGTCTCGAAGCACAAAGAACAATGTCTGCGTAACTACTACAAATGCTGTGAGAGCATGCGCGTTGGATCATCAAGACGTTTGCTACCTTTTCGGAAAGGATTCATGAAATGTATCTAGTCACTTTTAGGTACTTGAGAGCATGCAATGTCAAATACATATTTACTGCCGGGCTGAATCAGGACAGTCCGGAAAATTTTTCTCTTCCAAGGGGCCATGGACATTATATGACCAACCAACTAGCAGATTGTCTATTAGGACATGTTTTTTATAAAACAGGTATGCCTCATCATATTTAAAGGGCACAGATGCACATGTATGTGAGTAACACTTTTCATCATGGTCTATTTTATTGTTTTAAGCTGTAGACAATCTGCTACTTGTATTTGTGTATTTTTTTTCCATATTATGCCATGATTTATGTGCTTCTCGTGTGTGCATTCTGGACTTCGATACTGACCACAAACGTGAAGTAAATTTATCATTATTCTAATGAAACTGGAATATCTCAGCTTAAGTTTGTGTAGTAACACAATATTCCTACAGGTATGCAATCTTGAATCTTCCTTAAGAAATAACCCTATCTGAAACTGCGCGCCACTTTTAGTGCATTTTCCAAAATGCACAATTTTCTTTGACAAAAATCATGAAACATAATCTGCTGAGCTTCGCTATAAAAAGTTAGATACAAAATCTATTGTGTTTTACATGTGTCAGTCATTTGCGAGAGCTTTCGGCTGATTTTTAAGCCACCAAATTCTTATAGTTCCTTAGCTATCCAAAAGTGTGGCCCCTTGCCCTACAGACATAACAATAACTGTAGGTAATTTTTTTGAATGTCATTTATAATCTCTTATTGGACCCCTGATATTAATAATTTCTGTCGTACATTGTGATGTCATGTAACATGTCTGTAACATTAGAAGATCGTTTTGTCTAGAAACTTTGATCTATTTACACCATTTGTCTCAGACGCCTAAGTTCTTGTCATTATGTTTCTACTTACATAAATTTTAATAAGAGTAAAAAGGAGGCTAATTCCACGTATGGCTTTAAAATTTTAAAACCATCTGCATAAAGGTTTTGGGGGAAATGGTGGCAGAATATTGTATGGCTTGGTGAAGAAGCAACTTCTTTGTAAGAGTGCTGAGATACATCACACGAATTGAATATTGCTTCCAGTTTTTTGTTTTTGTACCCATATCCTTCTGTTTGTAATGTTTAAGTGTGCACTTTCAGTTTTGAATTCTTCAGCCTGTTACTGTTGTAATGTACCTGTACTTCTCTCTGGTTGCGTAAAGTGTAACAAAGGTTGAAAATCATATCATACCCCCTCTTCCCATGCCAAAGAGTGTCCACATGGGTGACAATAATCATATGAAAACAAAGTAGAAGTTAATCAGCAGATCTTTGAACAGGGGGTCATATCGAGACAGCATTCTCCACTACGATCTGACTGTCTTGCACGTTACGCTACAGTCACCCAGTGGGTTGAACATACTTACATGTTGTGAAGAGATGTAGAATATGCAGTGACAGTTATCTATTTACTTGAAACTTTCTGGAAGATTAAAACAGTATGTCGCACCGGGATTCGAGTCCATGACCTTCGCCTTTCGGAGGCAAGTGCTCTACCAAATGAGTTAGCCGAGCACGACTCACGACTCGTTCACACTGGAGAACTTCTGTGAAATGTGGAAGGTAGGAAATGATGTATTGACGGAAGTTAAGATATGAGGGGAGATGGTGAGTCTTACTCAGGTAACTCAATTTGTAGAGCATTTGCCCGAGGAAGGCAAAGTCCTACATTCTGATCAGGCACAAGGTATTAGCCTGCGAGGAAGTTTCATAACAGCGCCTACTTCGCAACAGAATGAATGCATTCTCTACCTATTTACTGTCTAATCAGCAAAAGCGCTGTCTACCGCTACCACAACCGTGCTGATTGCAGGAAACTGCATTTCCAAATCGCAACAGACCTCGGTGTTCTGGTGGGACACCTTTTGCCAACCAGAGGATTTAGCAAGACCCATAATCCTCTAGAGGTATACAAACAAACATCCGTAACTGAGCATTATACCAGAGGTTGAAAATACCGCTTCAGTTGTAAATTCCTTTTGCTATCAAGACCGGTTTCGGACTCTCATAAGCCCATCCTCAGGTGTCGCAACTGTGTTGTGGCCCTGAGCACCGCGTGGACGTGTACTAGGCGCGGTGTGCTACCTATGTACGCAGAACAGAGGGCTCTTGAATTATAACGACAGGAGATCTACGAGACGCCTGGAGTATCTGCAGGTCAACACCTTGGCTGTGTTGCGTATAAATACTGGCTGTCCACCGAAAAACGTTATCGAGTTAGTCACAGATGTGGAGCAGATTACCACCGTGTGTATCGGATAAGTATCGTCACTGATCCGCTCAGCGTCTACAGTCGCCAAGAGCTGCCAACCAGATGTCGGGCGCTGGGATTTACTACACGGTTGCCTCCACTTCCGACACTGTCTGTAGGTATGTGAATGGAAATACTTGTCGACTATAACGAATAGTATTAGACACGACAGATTTTTCCTGCACTGGCCAATCAATGATGCAAAGACACAAATAAATAACGTCCATTAGTGCATAAATAGGCGAAATCAATATTATTCCATTGGTAGAACGTAATACGTAAGTACACGCATATGTCGCATATACAAGAATATGTCGTACGTAACATATAAGATGCCTCTGTCCGTATCACTTACAACAGGTGCAACATATTTGAGGGTGAAATGAAGGTAAACAGTTGGATGTTTGTCGTTGGCTAATTGCAAATCATCGATTAGTCACATTAATACCGTTTACTGATAAATCTACTTTCACTTGCGGCTGTACAGCGTGTTAGGGGTATAACTGCAGACATTTTTTAATGTTGACTGAGGATAATGTACTGAACAACATTTCATTAGTTTTTGCTTCATTCGCAGATTGATAATTATAGGTATGTTTATATGTTGGTTAGTACCTCCAAGTACATGTTGTATTAATGCTTATTTTCCCCTGTGTAACTGGTCAAGTGTCGAAATGTCGACTCGTGGATGCAAAACCGTTAGCCTACACTGACCGGCGCAGTCCTCTTAGTGGTGCACTTACGACGTTGCAGAAAACATCAGGTAGTAAATTATGTAACGTGTTTGTGGGAAGAGTGTTAGATACAGTGAAAAGGTAACTAACGCACTGAAGTGGGTATGTGTTATCCGACCAATGATTACAGAAGGAGGGGATACTGGTGTTTAACGTCCTGTCGAGAACGAGGTCATTAGTGACGGAGCACAAGCTCGGATTAGGGAAGGATTGGGAAGGAAATCGGCCGTGCCCTTTCACAGGAACCATCCCGGCATTTGCCTCAAGCGATTTAGGGAAATCGCGGAAAACTTAAATCAGGATGGCCGGACGTTGGTTTGAACCGTCGTCCTCCTGACGGCGAGTCCACTGTGCTAACCGCTGCGCCACCTCGCTCGGTCCAGTGATTACAATATCTGCACTTACCGCCAACACCCTGCATCAGTAACACTCGAAACTCACATCTGTCAACAGACGAAAATCTACCTGCCTTTGTGGAGGCACATTTTCATGAATGCTTCGCTGTAAATATGTAATTTTCTTGAGAACTAGCTACGAGGAAGGAGGCATTCTTTCAGTACGACGGAGGATTAGTCGTCAAATTAAATCTCATGTAGATCTTCCATTTCCAGGAAGATGGATCAGCAGCTACCATCACTAATTGGACGTGTAGATTTTGTCTCTTTTCTTGTCTGCCAAAGTCCCCAGACCTTACACCTCTGGATTTTGGTCTGGAGATGTTTGAAAGGGGAAAATGTAAACAGAAAAGTAACAGTAGGGACAGCTTGACCGTTCGAAGTTGGAAAAGGAGTGTCCGAATATCTACCTTGAATTTAATCATGTGCCTTTGCTTAACGAAAATGGTTCAAATGGCTCTGAGCACTATGGGACTTCAGTTCTGAGGGCATCAGTCCCCTAGAACTAAGAACTACTTAAACATAACTAACCTAAGGACATCACACACATCCATGCCCGAGGCAGGATTCGAACCTGCGGCTGTAGCGGTCGCGCGGTTCCAGACTGAAGCGCCTAGAACCGGATAAGTATCGTCACTGATCCACTCAGCGTCTACAGTCGCCAAGGGCTGCCAACCAGATGTCGGGCGCTAGGATTTACTACACGGTTGCCTCCACTTCCGACACTATCTGTAGGTATGTGAATGGAAATGCTTGTCAACTATAACGAATAGTATTAGACACGACAGATCTGTAAAAAATAACGTTTCCTGCTTAAAAGGGGCCCCACAGTCCGTCAGATCAGCCGGCCATCCCTATAAATACCCTGCAACTGGGAGTACTGTAGATAACAGAGAACGACTTAAATCAGCCTCCTGCATGTTACAAGTCGCTGCTATGTCTGCATAACAAGATACTGTCACAGAGTGTATATTTTTAAAAATTTAATTCAGCTGTATTGGAATACGAATTTTCAGCAGAAAAGTAATACCAGGTACGGACCTAGAACGCGGGGTTTCCACCAACATGACTAGACAGCATTATACACTTAAATGCCTGGAAGAACACTATCGAACCACTATCGTTCTAGTTCTCTACCTTTCCTCTCTCGAACACAGCGCGGGGAAAACGAACGCTCAAATCTTTCTGAGAGGGCTGTAATTTCTCTTATTTTATTACAATGCAACAGCACGCGAATTGGCGAATAAACCTACGCAACCGTGAGAAAAGGACCTACCGCCGCGTAGCGTGAAGTCCAGAATGCACACATGTGAATTTCAAGCACTTAAATCATACCAAAATGTCTCTATGTGGAGGTAGACTTTTCTGAATGATAGAAGAAGAAACAGAAGCCAATATAGAAGAGATAGGGGATCTAGCATTAGAATCAGAATTTAAGACAGCTTTGGAAGACTCAAGATCAGACAAGGCAGGAGGGATGGGTAATATACCATCAGAATTTCAAAAATAATTTGGAGAAGTGGCAACAAAAAGAATTCGCATTTTTGTGTAGAGTGTATGAGTTTGGAGATACACCATAAGACTTTCGGAAAATGATCCACATAATTCCCTAGATTGTAAGAACAGAAAAGTGCGAGAATTATCGTTCAGTCAAATAAGAGCCCATGCATCCAAGTTGCTGAAAAGAAAACTGAGAGTGTGTCATACGACAATCAGTTTGACTTTACGAAAGGTAATGGCACCAGACAGGCACTTCTGACGTTGCGGTTTGTAATGCAAGACTAAGAAAAATCAAGGCGCGTTTATAGGATTTATCGACCTGTAAAAAGTGTTGGGTAATGTAAAATGATGTAATATGTTCGAAATTCTGAGAGAAATAGGAGCAAGCTATAGGCGATAGACAACATGTCCAAGCGCCAATAGGGAAAAATATAACTGGAAGACCAAAAACGAAGTGCTCGGATTAAAAAGAGTACAAGACAGGGATATACTTTTTCGGCCTTACTGTTCAATTTATACATCGAAGAAGCAATGATGGAAATAAAAGGAAGATTCAAGAATGGAATTAAAATTCAGTGCGTAAGAATATGAATGATAAGTTCCGCTGATAACATTCCTATGCTCACCCGAGGTGAAGAAGATTTACAGGATCCGCTGAATGGAATGAACAGTCTAATGAGTAAGGAATATGGATTGAGAGTAAACTGAAGAAGGCGAAAGTAATGAGAAGTAGCAGAAATGTGAAGAGCGAGAAACTTAGCATCGGGACTGATAGTCACAAAGTAGATATTACCTGGGAAGCAAAATAATCCTTGATTGCCGGCCGCTTTGGTCTAGCGGTTCTAGGCGCTTCAGTCCAGAACCACGTGGCTGCTACGGTCGCAGGTTCGAATCCTGCCTTGGGCATGCATGTCTGTGATGTCCTTAGGTTAGATAGGTTTATCTAAGTTCTCGGGGACTGATGACCTCAGATGTTAAGCCCTATAGTGGTTACAGCTATTGGAATCCTTGATTCATAGTGGATCAAAAGCAGGATAGCAGTGGCAAAAAGGTCATTGCTGGTCAAAAGAACTCTACTAGCATCGAACACACGCTTTAATTTAAGGAAGATATTTCTAAGAATGTACGTTTTGAGTATAGCATTGTGCAGTACTGATACATGGACCGGAACGCAAGAGAATTGAAGCATTTGAGGTGTGGTGCTGCAGACGAATGTTGAAAATTAGGTTGCCTGATAGGGTAAGGAATGAGGAGAAAAATAATGTCAGAACTGGAATGGAGTAAGAAATGGTCGTGGCCTTTGTTCTGTTTATTGTGCTGCTTACCATCGTACCAGGCAGAGTTGACGAAATTCGAAAAATGTGGTTATGAAAACTAACAAATTACAAATGACTGAAGATTAACAATACTGTCCCGCAAATAAATCTAATATGACAAGGAGTTGTCAGCAATTATATTTTCTGGCAGTTTTTTGAGAAATGCTTTACACTGTCGAATTTTTTTTCCTCGATATGGTGTATCATGCTATTCGTCCAGCTTGGAATCCGAATTGCATTAACAGTCTTTTCGTCTTCCTCACATATAGGTGTCTCTCTGTTCAGGCCAAGAGTCCAGCAAAACCTACGAATTAATGAATTATTTTGTAATTTAAGAAGACATTTCGGATGTGACATACAGAATTATTATCTCCATTTTTCCACATTTTGCTTCGTCGCTTACAAGACTTTTGCAAGTAAACAGTATTTTTTTTTAAAGTTTTGATCGTAACTTGCATTGATGTTCCTGAAGATAGAGGTAATGTTGTGGAACAGTAATACGCTGATACGAATCACTGGCGCTGTTGTATACCAATGTTTCATAAGCCACTCTGTCTTTTTTCCGCTCCAAGTAATGAAGTGTGGTACGCATGAAACGTGACTGATTATCTTTATACTCGGCTTTTATGGGCTAGCAAGAAGTTTAAGCTGCATGTCAACTACCAATTTCTCAATAGTATTACCCATTAATTACTTCTCCTCTACACGTGTCTTTGAGGAAAACTTCGTACTTTTGCAGCCTCATTTTCCATATAATGTCCTGAATCTGTTCAATGAGGTCGAAGAAGCCTGGAAATTAGAAAAGGTCATCTCCTTTGCAAGTCAGTGAGTCCAGTCTCGTAGAACTCCCTTGACTACTGTGTACTGACTCTCACCAGCAATTCTAAATTTTCGAACAGTGTTTCTTTCACACTTTTTAGAGTTTCATTTCGGAGTTTATTTCATACTTTGTGTCAATATTTCTTCCATTTATACAATTCATGTTCAGAAACTGGCTTAGCACTATGCTTAAGTTTAACCGTTTTCTCCATCCTTCATTGAGAAAAAGATAGAGTCTTTTCTGTGTCACTGAAAATTATTATTGTAAAAGTTTATTTTGTGGTTGGAAGGTGTTCTGTTTTTTTATGAGCTTCATTTAGCACAACAGTCATCGTCTGAATCGCAATTCATGGAATCGTCTGAACTATGTCTTGTTCCTTCAAGTTAACACAGTTTCAAACGAAATGTCGACTTCATTAGAACGAATGTCCAAAAATCAACTAATAAATAACACATATGCTGGTCTTCATTAGGAGTAGGTGTTTTTGATGCATACCACGTCTTTCATATTCGATCTTTGCAAGGTTGAAAACGTTAAATGAATTCCACTTTACTGTGAAACTCTGAGCCTGCACGAAGACAAATGTTAGTAGCAAGCGTATAACAAGAAAACACAAAGAAAATTAATTCAGCCTTATCTCCACTTTAACACGAAGTGATACCGCAAACGCTACTGCCAATTATTATCGATACCAAATGAGCTGCAGATTCTAGCGAATAGTAACAATGAACAATTGCGTCAGAGAAACTGCCAATGGAAACAGCAATTTACTTTACAAATTACATAAGCGTTGTGAATGCTTGTCTGTGAAACTATGTGCCATCACAAAGCCACGTGCAACTCGTGTTGCACGTGCACTGTGTGCTACACCTATGGCAGGGGTGTACATTTAGCCAGCAGCCTGGCAGTGTGTCTTAGCAGATAAAATTTTGACACTGTGTGTTTTTACTGGTGTATTTCTTGTGCACAGAAAATGTCAGGGCATATTTCGACTTATCGGATTGGTTACTTTCCCTGTGAGCCATTTTACAACTATTTTTGATCTATTGATAAACTTGCTAGACGATAAATGACAGCAACATCTGCAAACAATCTGAGACGGCTGCTCAGATCATCTCGTAAATCACTGATGTAGATGGAAACAGGAGAGGGGCTACAACACTTCAGCCGGCGGCTGTGGCCGAGCGGTTCTAGGCGCTTCAGTCCGGAACTGCGCTGCAGCTGTGGTCGTAGGTTCGAATCCTGCCTCGGGCATGGATGTGTGTGATGTCCTTACGTTAAGTTAGGCTTAAGTAATTCTGAGTCTAGGGGACTGATGACCTCAGATGTTAAGTCCCATAGTGCTCAGAGCCATTTCTACAACAGTTCCTTGCGGAAAGCCGGATTTCGCTTCTGTTTTACTCGAAGATTTTCCGTGAGTTACTAAGAGCTGCGACCTTTCTTGAAGGATATCACGAATCCAGTCGCCCAAGTTCATAGACGCGCTGCTTTTTATTATGAGTTAAAACTTGAAGACCAATGCCGATCGTGATATGGACTGTCGCCTGGTGGGGTTGCTGGTACTTGTCATGGTACGGAAAGTACCGTAGCTATTAGTAGCAGAGACGAATGATTACTGCTCATGAGGCGAAATCCGCTGGCCTAAGCCATTTTGACGAAGAGCTGCTTATTACCGTCCATCTCCTGGGAACGAAGCATCTCGGAAACGACGAATCTAGTTGATGTTTGCATGCTGCTATCGAGAGCATCTTCGAAAAGTGAAGGGCTGTGATACCTCTAATAGGCGATCTGTGTAAGATCTGATGACAAAGTACAATGCTGACGATGGCTCGAGTGTTTGGGAGCATACTGCTTAGCGCACATAGTTGAACACGACGCTCCTCAGTTGACGACCCCTACGTCTTTCCGTGTTGACCCAATAACATCGCCAGTAACTTTTGCAGTGAGCAAGAGCCCATCTAAATTGATCCGTGGATCAATGGACCTATATCACGTTGTTGGAAGAGTCACGTTCCTTGTCACTCTAGTTACATAATTGCATCTCGATTCGCTGTCGGCCAAGTGAACAGATGAATGAAACATGCATCGCATCACGGACGCAGGCCGGTGGGAGCAATATAATGCTGTGGAAGAGACTCACCTGGGTGTCAGTGGCACCTGCGGTAGTAACAGAAACGGGAACTGAGGACTACGTGTAAATTACTGCAAACCATCTGCATCGGTTCATAATTATAGTTTCCCCGATGGGGATAGGATCTTTCAGTAGGATAGCTGTCCATGCCATAAGGACAGAATTGCGCGACAGCTGTTTGAGGAGGATTATAGTGACTTCACTTTGACGTCTTGGACCTTCAGAAATGTATAGTTATTTGATGAGGATAAGGAAATGCATAAGACTTATAGATTGGCAAAGCGAATTACATTTATTTCACATGTTCATAACGAAATGAAAGATACCGATAGAACAGTGGTAGATTGATGCATGTTGTCACATAGTTTACCTAATATGGTAATCGATGAACACTTTAAATTATTGCCATAAATGTGCTAAGAAAAGTACTTTTAAAAAATACTGATCTCTTTCCCATGCCACTGATAAAAAATAAAAACTTAAACTCCGCGCGAACAGGCCATGATGACCCAACGGTCCGACCGGCCGCCGTTCCACCCTCGGCCTACGGCCGTAATTTTGCCTCACAAGGGCTGGGAGCACCCCGCTTACCAACAGCGCTCGGTAGACCGGATGGTCACCCATCCAAATGCTAGCCCAGGCCGATGAGGCTTGACTTCGGTGATCTGACGGGAACCGGTGTTCCCACAGAGGTAAGAGTCACTGATGGAATTAGTAATTTCAATCAATAAAAATACAACCTCAGAACGTTCTTCACCGACTGCTCTGATATTTTTATACACCGTTGCGTTTGTACATGCCCGTGTTTTTATGTACCTACCGGAGCGCCATCTATTGGTCGCGAAATGGAAACCACAATGAAAATCCGATGAAGGTGTGCAAAGGTCTGTTGGCCAGTGTGTCTAGTATGCCCTATGAACCCATAGATGGCGTCACTTCGCCCTTCTCAGTTCTGAGCACACAAGCGAGCACGGGAAGATGCCAAGAAAATGGTGTCTCCCGGCAAATTTGGGTCCCTGCCGAAAGTTTTCGCGTAACTCCATGCAGCCCACATAACGTAGTGGTCAAGTATTTTATTCTTCATGACAGTTCTGGCCGCACATTGCAGGGGCAATGACGACACAACTGCAGCGTTTTCATGGGAAGTGTCTGTTCACCCACCATACAGCTCGGACTTAGCTTCCTCTGACTTTCATCTCTGCTCAAATGAACCCGCTGACTATAAAAACAACATTTTGGCACAGACAGTGAGCTGCATTCCAGCGCAGAGATTGTCGTAAAGCACAGGAGGCGGCCTTCTATTACGAGGGTATCGGAAGTCGGAGCGGCGACTATGTAGAGATGTATAGAGAAGTAGCTGGAGGCTGTAGCTATCTGTTGCGAACAAAATAGTTTTGATTTTCACTGTCGTTTCCACACTTTCAGAATAGCCCTGACATTTGAAAGTCATCTAAATAAAAATAATTGTTGTTATTCATTATAAGTTTTGCTCGCAGGCAGTTCAACCTACGCGTATGCTTCGGCCAACACTCAACATAGGAATTCGTAAATTTTGAACACAAGAATGAGACTCCGGGAATGTGTAGCAAAATCTGATTGCGAGAAAGTAACTTGAAAGCGCCTGTCAGGTTCCCTCTCTGGTTAAACATTCTTAATGGTAAGAATACTTTCCGTATTGAAGACTGTGAATCATTAAACTTTTAAACTGATAAATTTGCTCTAGAATAAATCAGTGTTCCCTCTTTTAATTTTTGATTTTGGCTTACCTGTTACACAATGGCATCCCCGTGACGCTTGATATTCTCTTGAAAGCGCGTCGCGTCGCATAACTACTGGGATGAGCCTGGTGCAATGCGCTCTCTTTTCTAATAATCAGATCATACTTGGTTCATAACAGATCTGAGTAAGCAAAAAAGATAACTCATATGTCGTCATAGACTTTCAACGCGGACAATGACTTGGCATAAATTATAAAATCATATGTAATTCGTTTTCTGATTAGAATAGTTGTGAAATGAAAATTTATGTCTTTCTTTGCTTCACAGCAATACATAAAAGAGTTACAACTCGTGAGTGGAAAATCGTAAATAGTCATTAACATCAAATGAGATCTTATCAGAATTAAATATTTAACAGTTATTCGTACCCCCTAATTCAAACCGAAAATAATACATGACAGTGTATCTTTCCCTTTACACAAGTCTCCGGGTGTCTGAACCAAGAATGAGTAGCCACAAGGTGCCGCAATGAAGTCCGACATCTAAAATCAATTTCCTAAAATCTAATCCAGTTTTATTCCTAATCAAAATAAACATAATAAAATGTTCTTCTCAAAACGCTTCAATCTCTTTCCTCATCCCAAATAATTAATCAGTAAATCAACATGTTTCCCTTTCACGGAACATAACTGCAACCATACTACTCGACCTATGCCAACCTATTACCCATGACACTACTGCCGAGTACTGTGCCTCCTCATCTCACCATTAACATCAACTCAGGCACATCTTGCAAGGTAGAGAGGATCCAAGCAAGTCTCTAGGCGACGCAACATCTCTGATGACACTGCACGCATAATTTCAAACAGTACAAAGGCGCTTACGCGTTCATGACATTCAAGTACTAGAAAAATGCTTAAGAAATTATCTACAGCCCCCTGTCTCAACCCCTTGGCCTTTCCGACCAGAATTTTTCAGAGTGAGTTTTGTAACTTGCAAAGGTTAGTCTCCAAAATTCGTTAACGAAGTTAAAAATTTTCAATCTAAGTACTACAATCACAATGAAATAGAACGTAAGTCCAAGTAATAGAATAATGAAATAAAAATACTAACTGCAAAGAGAATAAATCTGAGCCGTGCGTGGTTAGTGTTCCCGCCATCATGTATTTTACACCCTGTTTTTAACGTACTTCCACCTCTCTACGTTAATTTGAATTACTACTGTCGCTGAGTTGCTGCTTCGCCTTACCGTGACCGGCGCTAGCAGCGCATATTGATATATCCCGTCTCGTAGTATATTTGCTCGACTGCTATTACTTCCCACTCGTTTTATGTCGTAAGGGAGTTCGGATCGCGAATTCGGGCAGCCCGTCAGTTGGAACGCGTCTGGAGTGCAGACCGAACCTGCCAGTCGGGGAGTTGCAGTGGCGCATTAGTACAGTCGGGTGGAGCAGCAGTGAGGTCTGTGTCGACAAGACTCGCCCGACCATTGCCGCCACGCATCATTTGAGCTAGGCCACGGTCTTGGTGGATCGTCGGTCGGTCGTCCTACTGGACGACGCGTTTTGGCTCGCGGATCGTTTATGAGTCGGCTGTGCGTGTGTGTGCTTCGACTCCCGATCTGTCTTCGTGCGTGCTTAGTTACTGTTGGGTATCGTTCAGGTTTTCGTGCAAGTGTTTGTCAGGTTGTGTGTGTGTAGTTTGTGTGATTTTGATGGACAAGTTATTTTAAATGTTGTCAGTGTATTGGTTCTGAGAGGTCGGTCGTCTCATCGGGTGTAACAGGTAAGCCAAAATCAAACTGGTCCTCTGAGCCCCTTTAATTAGGCCCCTTTAATTACCATCTTGTAGAGCTTGGGTCGGTCCTTTCCTGGTGCATGGGTGTCGTTTAGCCAGTGGGCATGTTTCCTCTGCATGGCTGGGTCCGAGCCAGTATTTCCCACGTCGTGTGTCTGGAAGTGAGTGGCAGACGCACCAACAGTGCAGTCGCGACGAAGCAGCAGTCGCGGATGGGCCAGCAGGGAGTCGGTCGATAGCAGCGGACCAGGGAAATTACCTCCGCGCAGTGCATTACGCTGCGTCCAGCTGGCAGTCCCTGCGCAGTGTCGGAGCGTGTGTGGAGCTGTCCGATCGCTACGAGCTTAGTGGTTCACCGACCCAGGACGTCAAAGTTGAGTAGTGGTTTCAACTACCCAAGCCACGTCATTTCAAGTTGTGTGGTTCGTTTCGGTGGTTCGCTGTTGGCGAGGTTTTCCTGTGAGCAACACCGAGTGTTTCTATTGCTGAAGTTTAGCCGCCATGCGGTGCAATTATCTATATTGGGTGACTGCAATTCGAGTGCACCAGCGGAATTTTCTGCCTTGTGGACGTTAGTGTTCTGGTTACATGCCCTGGCCACTGACGTAAATTCAGGCAGTGTTCCTTTTAGGTGAAGTTAATTATATTACCGTATTTCAAATTCTAGTGTACCAGCGGAATTTTCTGCCTTTTGGTCGTTAGTGTTCCGGTTATCTGCACTGGCAACTAAAGTAATTTCAGGCAGAGTCCTTTCCTCACCTGCTGTCGCTGTCCAACATGGTGTGTGGTTTAGACAGCTAATACATATTTCAGTGTGGATAATCACGTTCGTAACTTTTTGTGTTTGAGTTCCCATGTACTGATTGGTGGCAAGCAAGTCATTGTGTCGGTCGGTCCGTCGCTGTTCCCTGGTTGGGTTCCGACGGATCAATTGTAGTTGGGCTCACCACCTCTCACCTAAGTGAACGAGGGCAGACCGACCTCCCTGGAGGGTTCTGAGTGCTGTTTTGTTTATTGTCCTTCTCACCGGTGTTCAATCGTCTGTTTATAATCTATCATAGCCAATGATTTAAAAATTCTTCTTTTTACTGGACTTTATACACTCTGAATGCTGGCCACGGTGGTCTAGCCGTTCGAGGCGCGCAGTCCGGAACCGCGCGACTGCTACGGTCGCAGGTTCGAATCCTGCCTCGGGCATGGATGTGTGTGATGTCCTTAGGTTAGTTAGTTTTAATTAGTTCTAAGTTCTAGGCGACTGATGACCACAGAAGTTTAGTCGCATAGTGCTCGGAGCCATTTGAACACTCTGAATTTTGGAAAATCAATTGTGGGCCTTAAGCCGCTTAAAACCTTATTCTTGAAATTACCCTTTAAGCAAAAACATTGCGGCCTTCTGCCTTGAAAGATTATGGTGATATATTTTAAAATTTTCAAATTTAATTGTGGCTCTCAGCCGCTTGTACTGCACCTTACATATGTTTGTTCTATCTACTTTTGTCTTGAGGCTTTCCAGCCTAGCTGTGATACATATATATTTTAATTATTTTATTTGCTGTTTTAACTGCATTTTTATTTGGTTGACTTTTAAGATTTCTTGTTTGGAGGCCATCAGCCGTGAAACAATTGCCTTTTTGAAACTCGTAGTTTTAAAGGCTCCTCTATGTACCGTTTTGGTTTAAAAGTGTTATTAAATTATAATAAATTACAATTGCGAGTAGACCTGACGGACACTTAATTGACCCTTTCCACAATCCTAATCACCTGTTCTGCCCTGCGGATTTAGCGGGTGTCTCAAAATCGTTGTGCACAGGCGCACAAACATAGTCGTCAAAGTCAGCGTCCATGAGATACAAGTTAACAAATGTGGAAGTCCTTATGACGTAGGAATGCCAGAGTTAATCTTCTTTTTTTTCTTGCTGTAAGTTGTTGCTAGTTTGTTTTCATAACATTAGTTACTGCAATAAAAACACAGTGCATACAGTCTGTGAACTTTCTTTGCAAGAAATTAGTTTCGTAACAACTATAGATTTGCTCTGCACTAGTTTTTGTCGTGTCTGGTGTAAAAAGTAATGTCATCGGTAAAATATATGCAATAGAATTCGACAATAACGTGACTGCACACAGTACAGCATCAAAGTCTTTTAGAATTGTTTCTTGAAGTGAAGATTTTCGTAGTCTCGATGTACACAAATTGTTTTCATTCCACTGACATCGACAACCGTAGCACAAGCATATTAGTTCGTGTGTGAGTAGACTAAGTAATAATATTTGCAATGAAAGAATTACATAGAGGCTGAAAGGTGGCTACACTGAGACACAGCGCCAGAGATTGCGCCAAAGAGTGTTATTCAGCCACCTCCACTGGCAGTGCTTATTGAGAAGTCGTAGTAGGCAGTTCTTGTCGAGAAGTCGTGGTAGGCAGTGTTGGTTAAGATGTAGCAGTGGGCAGTGCTTATTGAGAAGTAGCAGTAGGCAGTGCTTGTTGAGATGTAGCAGTGGTGAGTCGTTGTTGAGAAGTTCCCATGGAGAGTGCTTGTTCGGATGTTGTCATATTGTTTGATGGGCTAGACACCAGATGTTGTTGGATTAGGGATGCTGTAATGTGCTTTTCGTCAATATATATGAAGGTAAAAAAATTCCCCTTTTTTATTATTTCAATGTCTTAAACAATAATGCCTCTTGGTCACAGGTTCAGTCAACAAAGCATCTGGCTCGTGTTCTTGTATTAGACTGTATTTCTGGTTTCTATGTGCAATTATAGTATTTCTGGTTTTTTTAAATTACATCAGTATAAATGGTGTTTAAAATGTCTGGTCTTATTGGGGAGGAGCCGTGCCGGGTGTGTACGTTGAATCACACTTCCACACGCCGAACGGGTACAGTTGTGTTTTGTTGTTTCGTAGGTTTTATAGTTGCTGGGGACTTAATTAAATAATTGTGTTAACGGAAGTTTTCTTTCATTCTTTGTTGTTAATCTATGCAGTCAGATTGCGTACAAATACTGGTCAGGGCCAACCGTTTACGAGACTGCGTAAACGGACAGACAGCGACTAAAATTAAAATTATTTGCATTCTATTTAATTAAGCCCCCATGCAAGGCATATGTTGTAACGTATTACATACATAGGCCAACATAAAAGTTAGAGTCAGTCAACAATAATTAGTCAGAGTTTTACAAATGCCAGTGCTAAAAGAAAGACATAATCCCATATGCAATGCACAGACAAAAATGTGAGTAGCTTGATTTCTTATCAGTAAAACAAAAAAATCTCAAAAATAAGCATTGACATAGAGTGACATTATCAGTGAAAAACCATGTGAGACATTTCAGTTACAAAAGACTCTATCCGCGAATATGTATACATGAAAAATTGTTGCAATACATATCGAGAAGTTCCCGACCGAAATACTTCATACCTTAACATGATACAGTAATGAACAACCCGATGGCTATAGGAAATGCACTTCAGTAAATACAGAGTGATTCAAGAAACCGTTTACAAACTGCCGTGGCACGATACAACAAGGATCAGTAATCACACAGGCCAACCGGAACTAATAAATGGCGTTGCAGTTATTTAGTCACATGCTACAAATTGTCGACCACTATAGGAGATGCTTAACGTTTTGTCCGGATGCATCGACACACTGCACTGCACAGCGCACCCTCTCAAAGATGCATGGCGTATCTCGAAGACACCCTGTTGCCACAACAACCTGCCCACAAGGTCCTCCGGCGATGTAACAGGTGTTCCACACACAAGGCTCTTCAGATACATTCACAGTAAAAAGTCGATTGACAACTGATTCGATGATGGTGGTGGTGGCCACGCGACTGCCCCACCGTGACCAATCCAGCGGCCGAGAAAGATTCTCCGTCTTGCAGAAATCAAATGCGACGACGACTAGGCAAGGGAATGCCATTCAGCATGCCCAGCAGAAGCTCTCGCAGATACGTGCGATCATCAAGTCGGTCTGGGAGAATGTGCGGCCCAATTAAACAGTCTCCGTTGATGCTAGCCCGGTAGTTAAGGGTAAATTAGCTTTGTGAGCCAAGCGCCCATGTAGCATGTAGGTTCACAACCACCCGCCTTACAAATTTGTGACACTTCATGACACCTCCGATTGAGAACGCGGCCTCACCAGTGAAGAGGACACTCGCTGTGAAGCTCCTGTCTGCAGCCGAGTCCTACAGAAGCAAATCCTAAGCGCTTGTTGTAGTCTCCCGGTTGCAAAGGCCTGACGCGTCGTAAATGAAACGGATGCAGTCCTTCGTCGACTACAATGAGCCAGACTGAGGATTGAGGGACATACGTGGCGCGGGATAAACCCAGTGTACTAGTTGATGGCGTACGCTGCACCCTCTCGAGAACGCGTTCTTCCACGGTAACCGCCCACTGAGCTTGGTGGCGACGTGGGTAGCACACTGGACTTACATTCAGGAGGACGACGGTTCAAACTTGCGTCCGACTATCCTAATTAAGGTTTCCCGTGATTTCCCTAAATCGCTTCAGGCAAATGGCTCCTTTGAAAGGGAACGGCCGCCTTTCTTCACCATCCTTCCCTAATCGGCCGGCCGTTGTGAGCGAGTGGTTCTAGGCGCTTCAGTCCGGAACCGTGCTGCTGCTACGGTCGCAGGTTCGAATCCTTTTATTAGTTCTAAGTCTAGGGGACTGGTGACCTCAGATGTTAAGTCCCATAGTGCTTACAAGGGAACCTCCCCATCGCACCCCCCTCAGATGTAGTTATAAGTTGGCACAGCGGATAGCCTTTGAAAAACTGCACACAAATCAATCGAGAAAACAGGAAGAAGTTGTGTGGAACTATCAAAAAATAAGCAAAATATACAAACTGAGTAGTCCACGCGCAAGATAGGCACCAACAATGATAGAGCTCCGGGGCGCCCTGGTCCCATGGTTAGCGCGAGCAGCTGCGGAGCGAGAGATCCTCGGTTCAAGTCTTCCCTTGAGTGAAAAGTTATTTTCAGACAATTATCTGTCCGTCATCACTTTTCTGGGAGTGATTATCACATCCACAAGTGAACCTAATCGGGCAATGTAGAAGAATCTTTTTACCCGTTCGCCAAGTGTACAAGTTAGTTGGGTCGGCAACATATTCCTGTCGTGACGCACATGCCGTCACCAGTGTCGTATAGAATATATGAGACGTGTTTTCCTGTGGAGAGGCACGTCCTTTCGTCTACTAATCGCACGGTTTTGCCGTGCGGTCGCAAAACACAGACACTAAACTTGTTACAGTGAACTGAGACGTCAATGAACGAACGGACAGATCATAGCTCTGCGTAAATAAAGAAAGCAAACTTTTCACTCGAGGGAGGGCTCGATCCAAGGACCTCTCGTTCCGTAGCCGCTCACGCTAACCACTGAGCCTACACTCTCCTTGATGTTGCCTATCTTACGCATGGAGTACTCAGTTTGTATATTTTGCTTACTTTTTTCATAGTTCCACACAACTTCTTCCTGTTTTCTCAATTGATCTGTGTTCAGTTTTTCAAGGCCTATCCACTGTGCCAACTTACAGCTAAATCTGAGGGGGGTGCGATGGGGAGGTTTCCTTGTTAGAGGCATTTGAACCATTTTGAGCTTCCCTAATCCGATGGAACCTATGACCTCGCTGTTTGGTCGCCTCCCTCGAATCAATCAGTCAACCAACCGTAATTGTCCGTGTTGTTCGTTGACGAGACGTATGCGGTTGTGCTCATGGAACTAGCCGGTTTTGCACAATCAGCGACGCTGGTTTGCTATAATGTCTGGCACGGTACCGTCCTATCGGAATACTTCGCACCATGCAATCGTGCGGCTTCTCGTCCTTTGCAGTTGGCCGCTCCATAAATGAAATGCATATCAGCGGTACGTGCAGTTAGCTATCTTAGTCCCTAGGCTTCCACGGCATGAATAGCGACGGTCTCCTTGCCCTCAGCCCGTGTTTTGTTACGCCCTCTCGTGACCGTAGCGCCCTCCCGTGGCGTTTACGATCCCTGCCTCCTACGTGATTACTGAGAGTTGTTGTATTCCCGATGTGCCATGTCAGATTGTACACTTTTTTTGTACCATTCTGTATAATATATTAATGTATATACATTACATACTGGGAAACGTTGTCCTAGGCGCTCAGTCCGGAATCGCGTGACTGCTACGGTCGCAGGTTCGAATCCTGCCTCGGTCATGGGTGTGTGTGATGTCCTTAGGTTAGTTAGGTTTAAGTAGTTCTTAGTTCTAGGGGACTGATGACCACAGATGTTAAGTCCCATAGTGCTCAGAGCCATTTGAACCATTTTTGAAACGTTGTTACAAAAGCCTCGGAAAGTACTCGATCAATTTACTGCAAATTTTCAAAGGACACTCTAATAAATATTCACACAGGTTATACATTTTTTTAAACAACAATGTTCATGGCTGTACTTTACCTTGCTAGAAATGATGCGGTTACATGTTTTTTCTCGCAGTCAGCTTTAATTGCAATAGTACGGGACTTGAACCATTAGAAGAATTGTTAACAGAATGAGATTTTTACTCTCCACCGGAGTGTGCGCTGATGTGAAACTTCCTGGCAGATTAAAACTGTGTGCCGGACCGAGACTCGAACTCGGGACCTTTACCTTAGAACAATTGTTTCTAGTTAATTAAGTTTTTAAACAAAAATTTCACACACAACAAATAATATACTGTTTTGTTTTCTTCCTCGTAGTCGGCTTTCAAAAAAATGGTTCAAATGGCTCTGAGCACTATGGGACTCAACTGCTGAGGTCATTAGTCCCCTAGAACTTAGAACTAGTTAAACCTAACTAACCTAAGGACATCACAAACATCCATGCCCGAGGCAGGATTCGAACCTGCGACCGTAGCGGTCTTGCGGTTCCAGACTGCAGCGCCTTTAACCGCACGGCCACTTCGGCCGGCAGTCGGCTTTCACAGATAACTTGTATTTATGGTTCATCAGCTTATGATTACAATACCACTACGGAAGCTGAGTTTTCAGTAGCAATAAACAAGACTCCAGATCAGAGTGAGGAGAAGGAGTAGATGGACAGAGAAGAGCGAGATGAGGTGTACAGAAAGGAAGGTGGAGCTGGTCAGAGACAGAGGGGGGGGGGGGGGGGGGGGCTGAGGTTAAGGTAATGGACACATGAGCGTTGGGGGGTGGGGGGAGAGAGAAGTGGACATGGAGAGGTAGAAGCAGACGAAGACAGACAATGAGAGGGGTCGAAGGATATGGAGAGTGATAGTGGACGGGGCGAGGGGGGGGGGAGGTAGATAGAGAGAGGGGGGAAGGAGATTAGGACATATATCCAATTGCCATACATGATCAGCAAATGTCGGATTCACTTATGAGTAATAGAGCAGATTTTTGCGTCTGTTGTTGTAGACAGAGTAATGGAACACAGTCTTCTCAAATTATCACGAAGTTGATTAAAGAATGTATGTACATACGGAAGGTGAAACTGAAACACCGAACTCCTTGAAGAAATACATACAAGATGAATGCGGATAAACACGACATATTATTTTTACTACTCGCTTTTGTGAAATCAATATTTTATTTACAAGCCATGTGTTACTTCAGGTAATTAGTCGATATAAAGCGGAGATATCTAAATATGTCAAGAGGTAGATTAGTTTGTTTTTCCAGACTAGCAATTACAGGAATTTCAAAAGTAACTGCAGTTAACTATTTCAGCAGTTCAATAATACAGGATGATTACAATGAACTTTCTCTACTGTAGTCAGTGTAGACGGAAAAATATTTGCTTACGACATTTGTACTCAACTCTATATGATTGATGTTCAGGAAAACTATTTATTTACCATATTTGTACCCACTTCTATAGGAAAGATTGTCAGACTATCCGCTGCTGATTACGAGTACGCGTTGGTACTAATGTTAGTGCCATAACTTGCCTTATTTATCTACCACATTTGTACCCAACTGTATAGTAATAATGTTCAGGAAGATTTTTTATTTGCCATATTTGTCCTCGGGCATGGGTATGTGTGTTTGCCCTTAGGATAATTTAGGTTAAGTGGTGTGTAAGCTTAGGGACTGATGACCTTAGCAGTTAAGTCCCATAAGATTTCACACACATTATAACATTTTTGAACCATGTCTGTACCCAACTATATAGAATCGATATTCAGACTATCCACTGCTGTTTATGCTTTGACATTAGTAGAAAGATTTATCACAACAACAGCAACAGTGCTGCTGCGAGTTCGGCGGATTACAAGAATGAAGATTCCTTCCACACTGGGGTTTAACATGATTTGGAAGTTTGAATTAATTGGTGATTTGGGAATTGTTTCTGAGAGAGACCAAGGATCAACTGCGCCACATCCTGTTGAAGAAGTTCCTGGTATCATGGCTGAGAACGCGGGACGCAATGTGCGATCTTCTACCAGTGCACTAGCAGTGCCAAGACAGCTGAACATTTCATCTATGGTTCACTGTCAGAAAAGTCTTTGAATAATGGTGAAATGGAACCCATGCAAGCTTCCAGGCTGTTGTGAATGCAGATACTCCTCACTCTGAGCGACGTGTGCAACCTGGAATATAAACATGGTACGCAATTAACAAATGTTACCCTCTACTGTGGAAATTAAAGCGTGTTTCTTTCAATAGTTTATTCCTTAAAAGTGTTTCCACAAAGTTTATTTGTCCTACTATCACTTGCTTTTCATGGGAGTCTTGTTAAGCAGCGTAAGTTTATTTATATAACCAGCCTGTGTGTTTTTTTTCCAGGGCAAGTTTTTATCAGTAAACCCACCAAATATTTTGAACATTCTACCTCCTTTACAGACCCCCCATGCATATACTACATGAGTTGTAGGTATTAGACTATTTGTTTAGAGAACTAAGTGTAGAGTCTGTTCCCGAAATTAAGTCTTAGTCTATTTACAAACAACCATTTAGTAATTCTTTGAAAAACGAGATTAACCAGTTCTTCCGCAGCTTTGTTTCTAATGAGATTCATTATAACACTAGTTTCTTATGACAAAAGTACCAGATCTGTCGGACGAATGTTAAATAAAAGGTCAGTCACTTGTCTCCGGTGAACGGAACCTCGTAAAACCGCAGTATCGCTATACAATGTGATACCGCGAGGAAAACATACCTAACTCGTTAACCATCATTTTGTTTCTGGCGCAAAACCACGCGATGACACTACAGTTTAACAAGTACCTTTATATCCTATTTTTGTTAAGCTAACAAGTGGAGGCCACGACGTTGGAATTACGGATTTACTTCAGAATTCGTACGCCTTTAATGCGGCATTAAAACAACATAAAGCGAAAGTAGAAAGGTGCACTACTCTGGTAATTCCGAGAAATCGCAAGGGAAGTTCTACGCGCCTGTTATGTAAATCATGTATATTTTTTCATCACTGGTCTAATTTTTTTATTTATATGACATCTGAGAGGTAATATAACACGTTATTTGCCTATTTACTATTTGTAATTAAATTTTCAAGGACGAGAGACAGGCTTGGAAAGCCCAAGTCAGATCTCGATAAATAATGATGCGAATGAAGTTATTCATACTCAGTAATATAGTACGTCGCAGTGTGCCAGACCAAAAGAGTAATGTAGATGTGCTCTCGATAACACACGTTGCAGGATGTTATTTGGAAACATAAACTGAAACTTCACGCAAATACACATGATGTTTTCGTTGTCTTTCATTATAGTACCTCTCAAATGTCACAATAATTAAATTATGTGGCCAATGATAAAAAAAAAATTAGAAATGCAACTAAAAAAATGTCTGTGGGATTCTAACTGTCGGATCGTCCACGCCCTCAAGTACAACACAGCTTTCACATTGACTTCAACTTGTAAGTGGTAAGAACATTTCTCCTTTCCATTTATTGCTCTGGATTTCTTGTTTTCCGTTCACCAAGTGTTGTTTCAGGTCATTCGTTTCATTGACCTTTTAGCAAGGATACGTAATTGACGTAACTGACGCGTAAAACTTCTCTTGCTGTTTTCTCTAATGTTCCAGGGTGGTGCACCTTACTAATTTCACAACATATTGTTTTAATGGTATACTAAAGATGTACAAAGTCTGAGGTATATCCGTGATCGCAGCGTCGTGGCCTCCCCTTGTAAGTTATGAATAAGGAGGCAGCACCATGTTATTATCAGAAATGTACGTTAGAAAACATAAATGCCCAGATGTAGTTCGTAAGGTAGTGTTTAGATTTGAGATTTATGTAGAGCAAGGCAGCAAATATTGGACCAACAAAGGACATATAGATTTTAACCAAAAATTGAAGAGCGACAAATTATAACAAAATGTGTACATAGGAAGACATACATTAATTAAACAGAAAACTAACAAAAAATCAAGAAAATATTTGACTTACACCTATGATAGTCAACTTTAGTGATACTCCTATTTTTAAGGTTCCTAAATTGAACCATGATGAAAAGATTTAATAACATTGGCCCCCCTGTAGCACAAGCTTGATATGATCACTCAGAAGAAGAATTAAAATAACATTCTAATTCAATTAAACAATCAAACTACATTCGTCACAATAATATTTCGGCCCCTCTATAGCGCAGTCTTGATGTATCCACTGGCCAAACTTTATAGATCCCTGCATGGCCCTCTGGTGATATCTGTGGCATAACTTACAAAACCAGGTGACTATGCCATTCTTCGACACTACCTTGGCGGGCATAGTCACCTGGTTTTGATCCTGGTTGTCGCTTTCGGGACATTCCTGCGAGCAACAACGTGTGTGTATTCAAGTCGGCCATGATTCCAGCCGTCTTTTTTGTAGAGTTTAACTTAAATGGTCCCCTCTTATTGAATTTGACCGGCGGTGTTTTCTGTCTCGTGGCCATTGGCATTCCGGTTACCTGCCCTGGTCGTTGACGCAATTTTCGGCAATGAATTTTCCTCGTCGTGTTGTTGCTGTCCAGCGCGGCGTGTTGTTCGACAGCTGAGGTATTGTTGGTCGTTGTGGGCGCCAATATTCCCTCTGTCGTTGCATTGAAATCTTGTAGTCGTTTTGTTGGTTGTGTGGCGTGGAACTGATCTTGTTGATTGGTCGGTCGGCTGTCTGTTGGTTGGTTGCCTTCAGATTAAGAGGTCGTTGGACAGGCTGCCTGTCTCACCTAAACGGGCGTTAGTTTTACAATCCCAGGCCGACCCTTGGAAACTTCTGAGCGCTGTTCATTGTGTTACATAGTAATTTACCTGTTTGGGTTTTTGGTATTTGGTTGATGTGTGGCCTTCGGCCGAGTATCAATTCTCTTAAATTAATGTTCTTGTCTTGCCCTTACGGCATGAGATTGTTATGCTTTTGTATGGGGCCTTCTGCCGAATTTTGCATGAAATGTTGTAGGATACGGCCTTCTGTCTTTTGATTGAAACTGTTCTTATCGCTTAATATGCGGCCTCCAGACAAGTTCCATTAAAATTAAATTGCTAAGGCCTTCAGCCTGTTTAGATAGAAGATTTAGAAAATATTATTGAGTGAAACTTCCAGAACAACCTTGTATTTTAATTTCTTGCTTAGGCCTTGTGTCTTCGATTTTTGTGTGGCCTACAACCGATCTAAAGTTAACCAAAGAAGGTCGATTATAGTTTTGAGTGTTTTGTATCCTTGTATGTTGATAAATAAAGTTTGTATGTTGAGTGCAACTGACAGCAACTTATTTTGGCCCCTTTCCACAATCTAATTCGCCTGTCCCGCTAGCCCAGGCATTTCACTTCCTTCCATCGATAGTAGCCGGTTTACCATGACTTGTTCTACTTCTCTGGGAAGGTCAACACTTCTTTCAGAAAACTGTTTACATTCCACCTCGTTAATATTAACACCGTCAACACACCTTCTCAAAGCGTGCTTGGGAACATTGCTGTACAATTCAGCCGCAAATCACCGTTCCTATAGACAACTGAGATACTTCCCATCATCTCATTCTCCCACGTACCGTATTTATCACTTTCTGACACTGTCTATAAAAACAAGAAAAACTATAATTAACACAGACGTATCCGATTACGAATTGGAAACTATAATTGAAATCTGGTAGTCAAGGGAAGGCAGGATTCGGTTAAGATTGTGAATCGAGCCGTAATCTGTTACTATTGGTTGCCTTTTGCAGTCACACAAGATTTATTTGAAACCAGCAATTCCAAATTCAACAATAGATAAAAAATACTACATGTTATTAATCAAGGAATAAACAACTGTGTAAATAATAGTGTTTTCAGTGAGTTACAATACGGCAAATCACCATCAAAAACAAATACAGAAGGTAATGTTTTAAAAGCAAGCCACTGTGATCTGGGCAGAAGGCCTTACACGCCAAGAATGACAGTAAATTAAGAATTGTTTAAGAACTCGCTGCAATTTGCAACTTACAGGTATTTAAATATTAAAGGTAAGTCGCCACAAACACAGCAGAAGGCATAAGACGCCAGAAATGGCAGTAAATAAGGTTTTAAGGTTTACTGCTAAAATACAAATACCAAATTAGCATTTTAAGGCAAATGACCACAATCACGGCTGAAGGCATTACACTCCAGGAACGGCAATAATATTAAAAAAAATTAGAAACCTGCCGTAAAACAGCAAATACAATAGCAAAAGTTAATTAAAAAAACAAGCAACTGATCACCAAACGGGTGAAATAAGATGATGGTAAATTTTTTAACACAACCCTTAACATCCACTGTAGATTACATTGCTAGATTTATTCCAGAAGGCGACCAGAACTATTAACTAGACATCCAGAGTGTTTATAAATGAATATCGGGGTTTTAACACTTTGTAATATTTATTACATTAAACTTACAGTCATAAATCATATGTCAAATGAAAGAGCAACTCAAATACTTTTACCAAGAACCTTTTAAATGTTCAGTGTGAGCACCATACGTCACACGGCACACTTCAAGTCTACAGCCCAGTTCTTCCCAAACGTTGATAAGTGTGTCTTCAGTGACTGTAGCAACAGCTGCTTCAATCCAGTTTCTTAATTCAGGGAGGTCTGCTGGTAGCAGAGGCATGTACACATGATCCTTGATGAAGCCGCAAAGGAAAAAATTGCATAGCGTTAGGTCGCATGAACGTGGAGGCCATGCAAAGCAAGCCCTGTCATTGGGCCCCTTGCGGCCTATCCAGCGCTTTGTTACAGTGAAGTTCAACCAATCGCGTACTTAGCTCACATTGAACATTTATAAGGTTCTTAGTAAAACAGTTTGAGTTGCTCTTTCATTTGACATATCATTTATAGCTGTAAGTTTAATAAATATAATGTAGGCATCACAAGATATTGTAATAAATAATACAATAATAAAACACAAGGACCAGAACATAAGTGCCTGAAAGAGTACCGAGGCAGATTATACTAGCAGAAGGTGTGGACTGAAGGAGAATTACACTGAACTACTGGCCTTCAGACCTCTTTTTAGAAAACACTTCTCTTACAAGAACCAAGGGGCCAACGACGGTGCTCTAGAAATCGACCTCTGGGAAGGTCCGGCAACAAACACTTTCGCGAGCGATGACGTAAGCAGCCAAGAGTTGCATTCACTTCATAAGATGGTAACTGAGACTAGTGGCAGTTTAACGAATGACTAACTGCAATCTTGCTGAAGCTACCTGACGTCCGATAGACCAAATACAACGATGAAACAATACGTCAAAGCCGGAACCGGCGGTCTGCACTACGTCCCCAGACTACTGTTTAGAGCACACGGAAAGAGAAGGGAATCACTACCACAAGAATAGAAGAACCACTAACCGGCTTACAACCATAAAAGCTGTCAAACCTACACGCCTTACCGGACATCAGCGGCAAGGCGAGGAAACATACACTGCCATTACATACACTAACCCCCAGGTCAGGTAACTGGGGCGTTAGCGGCCAACAGGCAAGAAAAATTACCGCTGCTTGAACTTAATAGATTGTAACAAGCTGAACGCAGTAAATAGTAATAAGAAGTCGAGGAAAGCTGATCAGACGCGCCTTACCCAAGCTCTCCACTCGCTGTTCTTCGCCTCGGCGACACTACGAGCAGCAACACGAACCCAAGTCACTGGAGAATCGCTAGGTATCACAACGGTGGAGATTTCTCTACTAGGATTGAAATGCACCCTTCTTAAAGCTTGCTGGATCCGGTTTACGACGAGGTCGTGCACCCTCGTGACCACAGGCCTTCCATCCGGCAGTCCATGCGTGCCGCCAGCGGTCCCGGAGTGTTCTGGCACTGCGTGGATCTGGCTCCTCCTGAGTCCCCAACTGAACTCCACACTCACACGACCGGAAAAACAACGTCGTCGCCCCATAGATAGGGCAACAGTTACTACATACCGATAACCGCAGCTGCTGTCACTAGCGGAGAGGACACGCTTGTGAAACCGAGTGGCGCCAGTCAACACGAGAAGGAGACAAACAACCGCAACCGCGCCGACTAAACGATATCGTCTGGCCTCCAAGAGAGGCCGGAAACCTACAAACAGCCCCAACGCGAGCCACAGCACGGCCCAGTAATATCAGTACTTGCAGTGGTAATCGATTACATTATTTAGAAATGCGCTAAGTTTAGATTGAATTTATTTTCCTAAATTGAACCACTCCAAACAAAGCAGTCCAATATAGGAAAATACTGTTGGGAGGTAGTACAACACGTCATTTTACGTATTTCCATCAAGGAGCACTGATAACAATGGTGAAGACGGTTTTGTTGTCACTGTTAAGCACCGTCAGTCAAGTGCATAAACCCACAGCTGCGCGCTGTTCGTGGCATCTCTAGACACGCTTTCACTGGCTCACAATGGCTCAGTGCCCTATTCATGCACAACTTGCGAATGACGTTCTTCAGGATAACGACATCGCTCAGCTAGAATGGCCAGAAAGTTCTCCAGACAAGAATCCTATCGACATGCCTGGGATAGCTTGAAAGAGGCTGTTTATCGACGACGTGACCCACCAACCACTCTGAGGGATCTACGCCAAATCGCCGTTTACAGTGCCCTGATGAACTTGTGGATAGTACGCCACGACGAATACGGGCATGCATCCATGCAAGATGACGTGCTACTGGGTGTTATAGGTACCGGTTTGTACAGCAATCTGGACCACCATCTCTGAAGGTTAGGTGTATGGTGGTACAACATGGAATGTGTGGTTCTCATGAGCAATAAAAAGGGCGGAAATGATCTCCATTCCAATTTTCTGTACAGTTTTCGGAACCCTCGGAACTGAGGAGATGCAAAACTTTTTTGGATGTGTGTTGACATGGCCACCTGGTGGCTTACTGTTGTTATGAAGTGCATTTTTATACTTTGTTTCCGTGACCTAACATCCCCTGAACTAGGAAGGCAGGATTTTAAATAGATTTTGAAGAGATGCCGACAAAGTTCGAATGTGCGAAGTTATACGGGTTGATCACGTGACTTTCAATTCGTGAATTTTTTGTGGCTAGGTGACGATCAGTTTGGCGTTAGGAAAAGTAAAGGGACGAGAGAGGCAACTCTGACGTTACGGCTAATAATTGAAGCAAGGCTAAAGAAAAACCAAGATACTTTCATAGGATTTGTCGACCTGGAAAAAGCGTTCGACAATATAAAATGGTACAACCCGTTCGAGATTCTGAAAAAAGTAGGGGTAAGCTACAGGGAGAGACAGGTCATATACAATATGTACAACAACCAAGAGGGAATAATAAGAGTGGTCGATCAAGAACGAAGTGCTCGAATTAAGAAGGAAGTAAGACAAGGCTGTAGCCTTTCGCCCCTACTCTTCAATCTGTACATCGAGGAAGCAATGATGGTAATAAAAGAAAGGTGCAAGAGTGGAATTAAAATACAAGGTGAAAGGATATCAATGATACAATTCGCTGATGCTATTGCTATCCTGAGAGAAAGTGAAGAAGAATTAAGTGATCTGCTGAACGGAATGGTCTAATGAGTACACAGTATGGTTTGAGAGTAAATCGGAGAAAGACGAAGGTAATGAGAAGTAGTAGAATTGAGAACACCGAGAAACTTAACATCAGGATTGATGGTCACGAAGTCAATGAAGTTAAGGAATTCTGCTACCTAGGCAGTAAAATAACCAATAATGGACGGAGCAAGGAGGACATCAAAAGCAGACTCGCTATGGCAAAAAAGGCATTTCTGGCCAAGAGACGTCTACTAATATCAAATACCGGCCTTAATTTGAGGAAGAAATTTTTGAGGATGTACGTCTGGAGTACAGCATTGTATGGTAGTGAAACATGGACTGTGGGAAAACCGAACCGAAGAGAATCAAAGCATTTGAGATGTGGTGCTATAGACGAATGTTGAAAATTAGGTGGACTGATAAGGTAAGGAATGAGGAGGTTCTACGCAGAATCGGAGAGGAAAGGAATATGTGGAAAACACTGATAAGGAGAAGGGACAGGATGGTAGGACATCTGCTAAGACATGAGGGAATGACTTCCATGGTACTAGAGGGAGCTGTAGAGGGCAAAAACTGTAGAGGAAGACAGAGATTGGAATACGTCAAGCAAATAATTAAGGACGTAGGTTGCAAGTGCTACTCTGAGATGAAGAGGTTAGCAATGGAAAGGATCTCGTGGCGGGCCGCATCAAACAAGTCAGTAGATTGATGACAAAAAAAAAAAAATCTGCCAAAAGTAAGTTGGCAACACTGAAACAACATGACCGACGTTTTGTTAGGTGGATCTTGTGAACTGTAATTTCTGTGAACGGTGTTTGGAAATTTGTGGTAAGTTCTATGGGACCAAACTTCTGAGGTCATCAGCCCCTGGGCCTACACACTACTCAACCTTACTTAAACCAACTTACGCTAAGGACAACAAACACACACATACACACACACACACACACACACACACACACACACACACACACACACACACACACACACACTCACACACAGACACACACACACACACACACACACACACACACACATGCCTAAGGGAGGACTCGAATCGCCGATGGGGGAAGCCGAACGGTGTTTACCAGTATATTCTGAATTAATGTTTCTACTTATTTGTCAACATGTGGACGATAGCAAGTTGAGCATATACACCACGGGCCATTAAAATTGCTACACCACGAAGATGACTTGCTACAGACTCGAAATTTAACAGACAGGAAGAAGATGCTGTGATATGCAAATGATCAGCTTTTCAGAGCTTTCGCACGAGGTTGGCGCTGGTGGCGACACCCACAACGTGCTGACATGAGGAGAGTTTCAAACCGATTTCTCATACACAAATAGCAGTTGACCGGCGTTGCCTGGTGAAACGTTGTTCTGATGCCTCGCGTAAGGAGGAGAAATGCGTACCATCACGTTTCCGACTTTGATAGAGGTCGGATTGCGATTTATCGTATCTCGACATTGCAGCTCGCGTTTGTCGAGATCCAATGATCGGTGGGTTCAGGAGGGTAATACGGAACGCCATGCTGGATCCCAACGGCCTTGTATCATTAGCAGTCGAGATGACGGCATCTTATTCGCATGGCTGTAACCGATCGTGCAGCCACGTCTCGATCCCTGAGTCAGCAGATGGGGACGTTTGCAAGACAACAACCATCTGCACGAACAGTTCGACGAAGTTTGCAGCAGCATGGACTATCAGCTCGGAGACCATGGCTCCGGTTCCCCTTGACACTGCATCACAGACAGGAGAGCCTGCGATGGTGTACTGAACGTCGAACCTGGATGCACGAAAGGCAAAACATCATTTTTTCGGATGAATCCAGGTCCTATTTACAGCATCATGATGGTCGCATCCGTGTTTGGCGACATCGCGCTGAACGCACATGTTCTTGTTGTTGTGGTCTTCAGTCCTGAGACTGGTTTGAAGCAGCTCTCCATGCTACTCTATCCTGTGCAAGCTTCTTCATCTCCCAGTGCCTACTGCAACCTACATCCTTCTGAATCTATTTAGTGTATTCATCTCTTGGTCTCCCTCTACGATTTTTAACCTCCACGCTGCCCTCCAATGCTAAATTGGTGATCCCTCGATGTCTCAGAACATGTCCTACCAACCGATCCCTTCTTCTAGTCAAGTTATGCCACAAGCTCCTCATCTCCCCAATTCTATTCAATATCTCCTCATTAGTTATGTGATCAACCCATCTAACCTTCAGCATTCTTCTGTAGCACCACGTTTCGAAAGGTTCTATTCTCTTCTTGTCTAAGCTATTTATCGTCCACGTTTCACTTCCATACATGGCTACACTCGATACAAATACTTTGACAAACGACTTACGGACACTTAAAACAATATTCGATGTTAACAAATTTCTCATCCTAAGAAACGTTTTCCTTGCCATTGCCAGTCTACATTTTACATCCTCTCTACTTCGACCATCATCAGTTATTTTGCTCCCCAAATAGCAAAACTTCTTTACTACTTCATTTCCTGATCTAATTCCCTCAGCACCACCCGACTTAATTCGACTACATTCCATTATCCCCGTTTTGCTTTTGTTGATGTTCATCTTATACCCTCCATTCAAGACACTGTCCATTCCGTTCAGCTGCTCTTCCAAGTCCTTTGCTGTCTCTGACATAATTACAATGTCATCAGCGAACCTCAAAGTTTTTATTTCTTCTCCATGGATTTTAATATCTACTCCGAATTATTCTTGTGTTTCCTTTACTGCTTGCTCAATATACAGATTGAATAACATCAGGGATAGGCTACAACCCTCCCTCACTCCATTCCCAACCACTGCTTCCCTTTCATACCCCTCGACTCTAATAACTGCCATCTGCTTTCTGTAAGAATTGTAAATAGCCTTTCACTCTCTGTATTTTACGCGTGCCACCTTAAGAATTTGAAAGAGAGTATTCCAATCAACATTGTCAAAAGCTTTCTCTAAGTCTACAGTTGCTAGAAACGTAGGTTTGCCTTTCTTTAATCTTTCTTCTAAGATCAGTCGTAGGGTCAGTATTGCCTCACGTGTTCCAACATTTCTACGGAATCCAAACTGTCTTCCTCGAGGTCGGCATCTATCAGTTTTTCCATTCGTCTGTAAAGAATTCGCGTTAGTATTTTGCAGCTGTGACTTATTAAACTGATAGTTCGGTAATTTTCACATCTGTCAACACCTGCTTTCTTTGGGATTGGGATTATTATATTCTTCTTGAAGTCTGAGGGTATTTCGCCTGTCTCATACAAATGGTTCAAATGGCTCTGTGCACTATGGGACTTAACATCTGTGGTCATCTGTCCCCTAGAACCTAGAACTACTTAAACCTAACTAACCTAAGGACATCACACACATCCATGCCCGAGGCAGGATTCGAACCTGCGACCGTAGCAGTCGCGCGGTTCTGGACTGAGCGCCCAGAACCGCGAGACCACCGCGGCCGGCTGTCTCATACATCTTGCTCACCAGATGGTAGAGTTTTTTCTGGACTGGCTCTCCAAAGGTTGTCAGTAGTTCTAATGGAATTTTGTCTACTCCGGGGGCCTTGTTTCGACTCAGGTCTTTCAGTGCTCTGTCAAACTCTTCACGCAATATCATATCCCCCATTTCATCTTCATCTACATCCTCTTCCATTTCCATAATATTGTCCTCAAGTACATCGCCCTTGTATAGGCCCTCTATGTACTTTCTGCTTTCCCTTCTTTGCTTAGAACTGGGTTTCCATCAAAGCTCTTGATATTCATGGAAGTGGTTCTCCTTTTTCCAAAGGTCTCTTTAATTTTCCTGTAGGCTGTATCTATCTTACCTCTAGTGAGATAAGCCTCTATATCCACACATTTGTCCTCTAGCCATACCTGCTTAACCATTTTGCACTTCCTGTCGATCTCATTTTTGAGACGTTTGTATTCCTTTTTGCGTGCTTCATTTACTGCATTTTTATATTTTCTCCTTTCATCAAATAAATTCAATATTTCTTCTGTTACCCAAGGGTTTCTGCTAGCCCTCGTCTTTTTACCTATTTGATCCTCTGCTGCCTTCACTATTTCATCCCTCAAAGCTTCCCATTCTTCATCTACTGTATTTCTTTCCCCCATTCCTGTCAATTGTTCCCTTATCCCCTCCCTGAAACTCTGTACAATCTCTGGTTCTTTCAGCTTATCCAGGTACCACCTCCACAAATTCCCACCTTTTTGCCGTTTCTTCAGTTTTAATCTACAGTTTATAACCAATAGATTGTGGTTAGAGTCCACATCTTCCCCTGGAAATGTCTTACAATTTAAAACCTGGTTCCTAAATCTCTGTCTTACCATTATATAATCTATCTGATACCTTTTAGAACTCGTCTCGGTCACCTCTTTTTCGCATTGACAGCACTTTGAACAGTGGACGTTTTATTTCAGATGTGTTACGACCCGTGGCTCTACCCTTCATTCGATCCCCGCGAAACCCTACATTTCAGCAGGATAATGCACGACCGCAAGTTGCAGGTCCTGTACGGGCCTTTCTGGATACAGGAAATGTTCGACTGCTGCCCAGGCCAGCACATTCTCCAGATCTCTCGCCAATTGAAAACGTCTGGTCAATGGTGCCCGTGCAACTGGCTCATCACAATACACCAGTCACTACTCTTGATGAACTGTGGTATCGTGTTGAAGCTGCATGGGCAGCTGTACCTGTACACGCCATCCAAGCTATGCTCCCAAATTGCGTGAAAATTTAATCACATGTCAGTTTTAGTATAATATATTTGTCCAATGAATACCCGTTTTCATATGCATTTCTTCTTGGTGGAGCAATTTCAATGGCCAGTAGTGTATGAACCCAAGGATCAGTTTCGTGGATTAGGCTCCCGGTAATATTATTTATGGAAGTAATCGATGGCATTCACTAATATGTATGGATTTGCGGTGTCAATTAAAGGGGTTCAGATTTTAACTGAATTTTGACAACCAATTTTAGACAATCTGCGACATTGTCGCGAATAAAACAGTGACACGTATCTACAATAAGTTTCTTTTAATTTACGTCTATGGTCACAAACCTTTTGGTAACAGATTACCGGTTTCGGTCTATAATGACCATCATCAGATCTGTTTTATGAAAATATTGGGACTTTGTATTCATAAAACAGGTCTGATGATGGTCATTATAGACCGAAACCGGTAATCTGTTAACAAAAAGTTTGTGACCATGGACGTAAATTACAGAAAAACCCAGGGTTAGGTCACGTCACAGTGTGTACCATGTAAATGCAACGCAGGGGAATCCCAGGGTGCGACCGCACTCGTTGTCACCGACAGGTGCGGGCAGCCACGTCCGCCTTCCGCTCCGGTCGTCGCCGGCCCGGCTGGGCCGCAGCCCGAGGCCAGGCGCGGCCGCAGATGAATGGCGAGCCGGCGCAGGCGGCGGCGCTGATTGGTGCATCGGCCGCTCCATAATGCATAGCGCGCGGTGCCGTGGAGCGGGCGACCTTGGCCCCGCCGCTGGCTCCCACGTGTGGCGCACCTTTCCACCGGCGGCCGCCACGTGTTCTCCGTATCACCCTGCCTGCCCACCCCGAGTCCGGAACTCGGCTTCTTGTGCCTGCCCTTCTGCTCTCGATGCTTGCCAGGTGACCTTCTCTGCACGTCCGAGTCCACTAACTGGGCGAAGAACTCGCCACCGATGCAAATCCATCAGGCGCAGTCCAGGTCTTTTCTGTCCAACGCCGAACTTTCTCTTACATAACTCGTCGCGCTTAGTTGGACGAGACCACCATCAATAAGCCGGAACCAATACCCGCCTTCATCCAGATTTCATCTCGCTATGTCCTGCATACAGCTTGGGCAGGTAATGCTTAACGTGCCATGATCATCGACTTACGTGCTGTCACTTTGAAACATCGTCACGAAAGAAAATTCCGTTGTCAGTATTTGTCAGTCAAGTCGAGTAGAGTTAGCACCGTAAAAATCATAACCGCTTGGCACAATACCATCAAGTTCTAGTATACAGGGTGATTCTTATTAACTTTTAAAAATCTATGAAGTGACTTAGATGACACGGAAACTAGTAATTGTAAAAAAGACACATGGGGACGCAAGTGTTTCGCAATCGATGACAAACGTTGAACAGTCCCTCTACTCTGGAAAATATACTCTCTCCTCTTAAAAATTGATCTCTTTTTGTTTCTTGAAATACATCATTTAGTCTCATGTACAGGCACGTACGTCACAGATGTACGTATAAGGAACAGCGAAACTGGAAACATTATGTAACTATTCCCTCTGTCAACTGAGGTCATAATTTCTGAATTTAAATTTTTGCTATCTTATTTTTGATTTTTTAAGGCCTCGAATAAGGTTAACGAATAACGTTCTCTCTGAAAATATTTCTATTGCTACGTAAATACAGGCCACACCCTATAGCGAAAATACTCACTAAGAAATTAAAAACTGACTTTAATATTCGTTAATATGCTGAAGGTCAGAATATATTAAGCTGGTGCGAAGGTTCGAAGCTTCTTTGTTTTGCCTTTTGGTATTCCTTTGCTATGGATTTATTTATCGATTGTCACTGTAGCTATCTGAGTACAAATATTGACGTTTTGTCATTTGGAGATAGTGAATGGAACTGTGGTCGCTAGAAAATGGAGTGCCGAGCGGAGAAATTGGAACATTTGTGACATATTCTTGTGTTTGATTTTATAGCGGGGTGACAGCGATGGAAGCAGACAGAAACTTTCCCACCTTGATTGGGGATAATTCCATTGGACAGAACACGGCTTCTAGTGTTAGGGAGAATCGTTTTGATATTAGTGACTCTCCACGTTCAAGAAAACCTTCGGGGTTTGATGAGATCATTTAAATGCATTAATCCGCTCTGATCCCCGTCAGTGTATTCATGAACTGATAAATGTGATGAACTGTGAAAATTCCAGCGTCGTGCGACATTTGCATGCAGTGGTGAAGGTTCAAATATCGGGTGTATGGAGACCGCATTCACTACACCAAAATCACAAATCTCAGTCAGTGGCCATAAGGCCATCTCTGCTTGCTTGTCTTTAGTTGTCTCGTGAACAAAACCGCCTCCCCACCTTCCCCGTTCCTACCCTGTATCGTTGCTGTTGACGAGAAATCGTGTCTAACATAAGGAAAAGAAATGTGTGGTTGACGCCTAACAAAGCAGCAACTCCCAGTACAAAGACCTGCGCTCATCCGCAAAAAATAATGTTCATACCTAGTCGAACAGCGACGGTGTAGTGTACTAAGAAATGCTCCCCCAAGGTGTAACCATCAACACTGACATTTATTGTCAACAAATGAGACTAATCGCAGCCGCAGTCCAACAACAACGAACAAGAAAACTGCGTGAAGTGATGCTATTCCACGATAACGCCCGCTCGCATTCAGCAGAAAACACTGTACAGGAGTTAGCTTGGGAAGTCATTCCGCACACATTTTATTCATCTGATCTTGCGCCCTAAGATTTTTACCTTTTCCGCTATCTATCGAACAACTTTCAAGGAAGTTCCAGTCAAGATGAAAATGCTGTCCGAACATGGATCGACGAGTTCTTCGCCTCAAAACAACGTGATTTGTGTAGTCATGGCAGACTATTGTAAATAGTGAAGAATAATGTATTATTGATGAATCATGTCTATCTTACATGTAACTGTCGTGCTTATTAAAAGTATGGAAAAACGTACGAACTTCGCACCAACCCAATGTAGGCATAATTTACGTGGAAATGCGCGCCAGTCTCTCAATTCAAAAAAAATTGAAACTTCTACGTAATGGCAGCGTATTGCTTGGCGCCGGCGATGTTATTTCTCGAGGCTGCAGTCGTCATAAAAATCTGAACATGCAAAATTATTTGACATGTAGGCTGCCATTATTACATAAATAACAATAATAATATATATTATTATTATTATTAACAGCTCAATAAGCATCCACCTTCGGCTACATTCAGAGAAGAAGTTCTTTTACGTCGAGTCTTGTTCATCACTTCAAGAAGACGCAGAGTTCACTACACGAAGTAAAATTCGCATACATTATGACATATTGTTTCTTCTTTACCTAATTAACTAAAATTCTTTTACAGTTGTTCTCATACAAACAGCGTTTATCGAATTTTCATAGTGACATATACACTACTGACCATTAAAATTGCTACACCAAGAAGAGATCCAGATGATAAAAGTGTATTCATTGAACAAATTTATTATACTAGAAGTGACATGTGATCACATTTTCACGCAATTTGGGTGCATAGATTCTCAGAAATCAGTACCCAGAACAACCACCTCTGGCCGTAATAATGGCCTTGATACGCCTGGGCATTGCGTCAAACAGAGCTTGGATGGCGTGTACAGGTACAGCTGCCCAGGCAGCTTCAACACGATGCCACAGTTCATCAAGAGTAGTGACTGGCGTATTGTGACGAGCCAGTGTCTCGGCAACCATTGACCAGACGTTTTCAGTTGGTGAGAGATCTGGAGATTGTGCTGGCCAGGGCAGCAGTCGAACATTTTCTGTATCCAGAAAGGCCCGTACAGGACCTGCAACATGCGGTCGTGCATTATCCTGCTGAAATGTAGGGTTTCGCAGGCATCGAATGAAGGGTAGAGCCACGGGTCGTAACACATCTGAAATGTAACGTCCACTTTTCAAAGTGCCGTCAATGCGAATAAGGGGTGACCGAGACATGTAACCAATGGCACCCCATACCATCACGCCGGGTGATACTCCAGTATGGCGATGACGAATACACGCTTCCAATGTGCGTTTACCGCGATGTCGCCAATCATGGATGCGACCATCATGATGCTGTAAACAGAACCTGGATTCATCAGAAGAAATGACGTTTTGCCATTCGTGCACCCAGGTTCGTCGTTGAGTACACCATCGCAGGCGTTCCTGACTCTGATGCAGCGTCAAGGGTAACCGCAGCCATGGTCTCCGACCTGATAGTCCATGCTGCTGCAAACGTCGTCGAAACGTTCGTGCAGATGGTTGTTGTCTTGCAAACGTCCCCATCTGTTGACTCAGGGATCGAGACGTGGCTGCACGATCCGTTACAGCCATGTGGGTAAGATGCCTGTCATTTCGACTGCTAGTGATACGAGGTTTTTGGGATCCAGCACGGCTTCCCGTATTACCCTCCTGAACCCACCGATTCCATATTCTGCTAACAGTCATTGGATCTCGACCAATGCGAGCAGTAATGTCGCGATACGATAAACCGCAATCGCGATATGCTACAATCCGGCCTTTATCAAAGTCGGAATCGTGATGGTACGCATTTCTCCTGCTTACACGAGGCATCACAACAACGTTCACCAGGCAACGCCGGTCAACTGCCGTTTGTGTATGAGAAATCGTTTGGAAACTTTCCTCATGTCAGCACGTTGTAGGCGTCGCCACCGGCGCCAACCTTGTGAATGCTCTGAAAAGCTAATCATTTGCATATCACAGCATCTTCTTCCTGTCGGTTAAATTTCGCGGCAGTCCAACACAGGTATTTAGTCGGTTTTGGCTCCGGGCCTACGTACGCGATTTGAAAGCTTGGGGTCAGAGTTAGAGTCTTGGGTCTTCCAGAGAGTATTTTTCACGTCGCGCGAGACAGTTGTGTGTTTACATTTGAGCATTCATTTAGTAATTCGTTTAGCAGTTTCGCCGTCTCCACTGATTTATTGCAAAGTACAACACAACAGAAACCTACAGTATTGCGTCATAAGTAAATGAATAAAAGCTTTGTAACTGTTTTCTTAGCAGTAAGTAAGTTACATTTTCTTTACTAAATAACGTCTGTAAACCAAAAAAGGACAAAACAAAAGCAGTACAAACTAAGAACAGATTTTGTGTGGTTACAGCGAGGAAGATAATTTTGTAACTTCTCTGCTTACAACAGATCCCATTTAGAAAAGGTGTTCGAAATTTCCACCGTTTGTTTGAACGGAAGAATTCCCTTGCTCATTCATCTCCTCTTGCACACGTTCGAAAATAGTCTCCGTATGTTTGACATAACGTATCATGTTCAACATTTGTCATCCACTTCTGTGGTACTTCACGACTTCTGTGGCCCCCTGTGTCTTATGTTAAATCACTTCTTTCGGTGTCACCTACGACACTTCATTTTTTTTCTTTAAGTTTCGCAAGAATCACTCCGTATAGTACTACTGAAGCTGAATAGTCTGCTGGACGAGTGCTAGTTTGCTTGATTTGTGCTTTTATACTACGTATTCATCCTGTTTTTACGTTGAGAGTAAATTTTTTCTAACACGTTTTAGTAACTTTATCATCACGGAAAGATGCACAATGCAGCATTGGCCTGGTATTCACAACACACATCTATAATCATTAACTCATTGCGTTTCTTAAAAATAGCTGATGAACAGCTAGAGCGATGCTTATACATGTGACAAATCTTCTCTTGAGTACAGATATATCTTTGTTCTTCTGCTGTTAAGCAGTTCTACTTTAGTAAATTGCAATATGGATGTGATGAGACATGATACGTAAATAAGGTAATTCTCTAGGTACTGTGTTATACCACATCTTTTTTATTTGACTGAACTCGTGCATTTGTGAATGTTCCATATTTATTTACTACATCTACAATTGCATCTGTACTCTGTAAGCCACGTGACAGTGTGTGGTGCATCTGGTACCAGTATCTTTCCATTTGCGAGGGGCGACATGGAAGAATGAGTGTAGGTAAATCACCGTGCTACCCATAATTTCTTGAATGTTCTGGTTGTGGTCGTTTCGCGAGACGAATGTGGTGGGAAGTATTACGTATTGCGACTCTTCCCACAACGTACTCTCCCGGAACTTCAATCGCGAACTTCTCCATGATGTAAAACGCCTATCTTGTAAGGTCTACCACTGAAATTTCCCGAGCGTTTTCGGAAAAGCTCACGGACCAACTGACGAAACGCGAGCTTCTTCGCTGGGTGCGGTCTATCTCTTCTATTAAAACAACCTAATAAGAGTCCCAGATTGATGAGCTGCACTCAAGATAAGGCCGAACACATGTTTTGTTAGCCTCTGAATATTAGCCTGGCATTTCATTTTCCTACAACTTCTTTCGTGTGCTTCGGATGGTAATTCCGAGCTATTTTCCAACAATTGGTCACCAAGTGTTTAGCTTTACACCAATGGATTTCTTCTCCTTTTTATTCGCAACATGATACATACATTTACGTCCAGAGTCAACTGCCAATCCCTGCACCAGTAATCAGTTCTCTGAAAGTCTTTCTGAAGCTCTCCACACATTTCTGACGTTGTTCCCTTGTTTTAGGTAACTGCATCATCTGCAGAGAGCTCCTATACATTATTCACATCTGCTGTAAACAGTAATGTCCTATCACACTTCCTTGGGATGCTCCTGGAAGAATTTCTACATATGTATAATTTATGATTTAATTTATCGCTAAGATAACATAAACAGAAGTATTGAAGTTATTAAGGTATTCAGTTTATTAATAGCGTTCTAAAATCTTGTCAAAAAGGGAGCAAAACTTTCTATGTCCGTTCAAACATTAAGCTTGAGGAAAACCGGGATTTTTATACTCTTTTTTGTGGTAAGTGACTGATGCATACTTTGAAGGGCCTACCTTTGGTTTTGTACGAGTCCGATTTTTGGTAAAATTTGATATGGAAGAATTCGTCATTTTTCAAAACCTAACTCTCTTCAAACTATTAAAATTCTGTTAATCATTTCAATATCCCGTACATATGACCGGACACCACTGGGAATTTGAAGATATGGTGCGTGAAGTTCGAGAGATTATTGTAACAGGGTCCGCACTGCTCTATTAGAAATAAGAATTTTTTGTTTTAAATGTGTGTAGTGTGGGTCCGTAAGTCCGCAGCTTACCATGGCTGGTGTCAGTTTCCAATTCCATTACTGAAAAAATTTCCGACGCCAGTATTGGGCCCTCAACGCAAAGGGAGTTTGGAGTGTAAAATTCATTATTAACAAAGCATGCAGTAAAGGTTATCGCTCTTCCAGAAATTCCTGGCCTTATGTGACGGAATGACGAACTGATTTTTTTAGTTTTTGGTCTGAGGATGACTGAGTGCCGAAACGAGTAATCAGAAATAATGAATGCGACGAAGGCCGAAAGAAAAATTTCATGAACAAGTGCATAAACATGGTTGCTGACCTCTACAAAGACGTGACAGTATTTAGCACTCCTTAAGGAATTTGCGTCTGTCGGTACTTCACTAGACTACTTAAGGTCAGCCGCGCGGGATTAGCCGAGCGGTCTTGGGCGCTGTGGTCATGGACTGTGCGGCTGATCCCGGCGGAGGTTCGAGTCCTCCCTCGGGCATGGGTGTGTGTGTTTGTCCTTAGGATAATTTAGGTTAAGTAGTGTGCAGGCTTAGGGGCTGGTGCCTTAGCAGTTAAGTCCCATAAGATTTCACACACATTTGAACATTTATGAACAACTTAAGGTCACTGGAGAATATCTTAGACACTTAAAACATTATGACTGGGCCCAGTTGTTGTCACGTTTTCGAAGGAAGCACTTGAAATTCGAATTCACGACATCCAGATAATGATGGCTCCAGTATGCCAATATCAACACATTTGAATGTCTATATGTGAGATGCATATGAGACCTGAATTACCGAAAATGTTTGTGAAATTTAAATAAAATAATGTCTCAAATCGCACGGCTGTTCGGCGATTTTAATTATTAAATAATGTGTAATATGTTTGTTTCTGCCATAATGTAGCGTAACATTTTGAATAGACTTTTATCCTCTCATTTTAAGAAGAACTATTTCAATTATTTTGAATCCTGACCCATCTGAGCTTTACTTATTAACTGCACCATATGACTTGACGTTAGAATAAAAGTTTCGATTCGAAATTTTAACTGTCAAGATATTAATTGGTAATAAAGCAATTTTCCGATCTACACAGGCCAAAAAATTGCTTAAATCCTGGGTTATTACGTTTTTTTTTTCTTCTATCAAATTCTTATTAATTAGCAAATCAATGGATATTTATAAATTTTTCGCACTTTCTGTATAGCTATCAAATTAACACACTGTGAGTTCAACGACATATGTTATTAAGTTGCGAAAACTAGTACATTGTTTGGAGTGGCGATGAGTCGAAGGAGACCACTTCAAATTCAATGGCTACCTCGGCCATTTAAACTGAACCGCCAAAAGAATCTCTAATAGACATGCTTATTCAAATTCAGAGATACGTAAAGAGGCAGAATACCGCGCTGCGGTCCGGAAGTCCTATACAACTGGCGCAGTTGTTAGATCGGGTACTGCTGCTACAATGGCAGGTTATCAAGATTTAAGTGAGTTTGAACTTGGGAGCCATCGACAAGCGTCAGCGTGCAAACTATTCAATGAAACATCGTCCCTATGGGCTTTCGCAGCCGAAGGCGCACTCTCCTACCCTTGATGACTGCACGACACAAAGCTTCACGCATCATCTGGTCCCGCCAACACCGACACTGGGCTGTTGGTGGCTGGAAACGTGTTGCCTGGTCGGACATGTCTCTTTTCAAATTGTATCGAGCGGATGGACGTGTACGGGTATGGAGACAACCTCACGAATCCATGGACCCATGTCAGCAGATACAAGCGTCACGTACGTAAGCGTCCTGTCTGATCAACTGCATCCGTTTATGTCCATTGTGCATTCTGGCAGATTTGAGGAATTCCAGCATGACAATGCGACACTGCACATATCCAGAAGTGCTGCAGAGTGTCTCCAGAAACACTCTTCTGAGTTTAAACATTTCCGCTCGCCACCGAACTCCGAAGAAATGAACATTATTATGCCTCGCAACGTACTGTTGAGAAGAGGTCACCACCCCTACAAATCTTACGGATTTATGGTCAGTCCTGTAGAATTCATGGTATCAATTAACTCTAGCACTACTTTATACATTAGTCGAGTGTATGTCTCTTCGTCTTTGGGACTTCCGCGTGCTCGCGGGGGCACACCTTAGGCAGGTATACCAGTTCCTTTGGCTCTTCAGTGTATAATCTGCACTCGCTACCAAAAAGGAATAAAACAAGAATCGGGAGAAACTCCTGCTCGGCTCCACATTTCTTTCTTCTACCAAACAAATATGTAGACCTTTTGTACCGTTCACACGTGGCCTTCTACCCTGTATCCTAACCCATCGTACTAATACTTTCGAATGCTCCACAACTTAGACTCCCCGTCAACCTCAGCGATTAAAAACGCACTACTTCACGTACATTACCGCGTTGTAAATCACAATAGCAGCTCTTCATGCAGGTTGTCCAGCGAAGAAATCCCCGATTAGAAAAATTAATCCCTGATTCGAAAATTAACCGATAGACGACTGCAACAACTGATGTATATATATTGTGGAAGCTGTAACAATTTTATACAGAAATCTCTTAATGGTTCGAAAAGCTGCTAACCCATAGCGCTGCACGACGTACAGCTCGCACAATATCAGTGGCACAATTAAACTCGTCCTCTGCAAGCAGTCTTTGCAGCCTCGCCAGTCTTTTCGACATGTCTACCAATCGCAGTACGGAGGTGGCGCAAACAAACAACGAAATTTTCCATCACATCCTACAGTTTCTCTACGGAAATGGATGCAGATGCCACGAAGATCGCCGATTCTGTTTCGTTCAACGTGCTGGGATGGTTCCAGTTGGCAGCGTCTTTCAACGTGTCCAATGAAAAGTACTCACACGGAGCCGGGTCACGCGAATATGGTTGCCAGTCTGTTCCTACGCCATTAAATTTGCAAAGATTCAGCACAATGACTCTGTTCCAGAAGCATTTCTTAAAATCACAGTTTAGATGCGATGTACTCTGGCTCTAAGCCGCATGAACCACTCGCTGCCTTGTCGATCCTCCAACGCGGACTGTGTGATGACGCATTGTTCCAAAATTGCTATTCCAGTAATGCCTCTGCAGTACACCGCGGCTCAGACAGTGAATTTTTGAGGCTACATGGGTTTCGGTTCACACAAACAGGGATTTTCAGATCAGTTTTGTTTATACAGGACTCCATTCAGATGGAAGTGTGCTTCATCTGTGAACCAGCTGCAGCCAACACAAAATCCCTCATTATCAATGTGACGCTGGTTCGTCAAGTCAGCCTCCTGTCTCGCAGCTGAATCTTAGCATTTCGACTAGAAAAACTTGCTGCTCTCTATGTGCTTGACCGCTGTCAGCCAGTCTCTGTTTCAACTCTGCAGAGTTCTCCTAGATTGTTCCGAAGGAGTTCCGGTAACCCCTGCGATGAATGTGGGGGTTACTGCATGTAACTTCGGGCTAGTTTGAGCTCGATCATCAGCCACGCTGCCTGTCCGTTGAAAATGGGCAAAGAGCCTACTACCCTTTGATTAAAGAATGTGTTGCAACTTTTGGTTATTCCCGTACCAGACAAAAGTACTTCAGCACCAGTGTCATACTAATCTCCTTCTTTTGTAGGCTAGCCTTCATTCACATTTCAAGGACGGAACTCATTGCTTTGAGCCGCGGTGCACTACATAGGCACTAAATACAATGCGATTACAGCACCATCTGTGAGAAGCTTTTCGAACTGTTTCGAAATCTCTTTATAATATAGGTTCGTTGCACTTGTCTGTCGATCTCAGTTTTCGAGTTATTTAATTCTGAAAACATGAACTCCTTCGCCGTGCACTCTGTATATTCTGTTCTGGTCCAGGATAAACTACCATGAATGCTACTAAAACAGATAATGGGGCAATTCTTAGTTTGTTTACAATGGAAATTATAAAAACTGCCTTCAGGTTTAGCATCCAGCTTTCATTCTTGCTGTTCTGGTAACTACGGCTAACGTTGTGTAGGAAGAAATTTTTGATTATGTACGTTTGGAGCACAGTAGTGAATCGTGGCCTATAGGAAAATCGGAACGGAATAATTTCGAGGCTTTTGGGACATGGTGCTATTCAGAAAAGTGGAAGAAAGGGACACACAGAAAACACTGACAAGAAGAAGGGCAGGGTGATAGGACATGTGTGAAGACATCACGGAATAAGCTCGACGTTATTAGAGGAAGCTGTAGAAGGTAAAATCTGTAAAGGAAAACAAAGTTAAAAACTCGACCGTGAAATTTACGTAGATTCTCACAGGAAGTTGTGTTAAATAAACGGCTCCGCACTTTGATGAGTGGAAATGTGAATCAGGTCAAAGTGCTGTCCCACACTGTCCACTGGTCCACTAGATCGGGATACTGATAGCACCGGGTATGCCACTGAGCGATATGCATTCAACCTAGACCCGGTGTGCTTGTGCAGCAATTATTTCATAGGTGTACATTCTATGAGTTATAACTGTCGGCGGCAGAGCGAAATGGTGTGCTAGATGCTACCAGGTGGTGTCTTTGATTCACATAACCGCGAAAGCCTGATTATGGATCCCTGACCCCACCGTCATATGTGAAAGTACAGCTCGCAGGCCGTAGCAATACAGCAGCAGGTGTTATTGCTGTGGAAATTTCGCTGCTCATTCTTCTGAAGACAAGTGATTGGGTAGATGTATCACTAAATGTGAACTAGCAGAACTGGACAGGAAATTATTTTTACACAGCTCCAAGGGAGGAGTGGACTTGTACTTTGCGTTAACCGTTTGTCTACCGACATCATCATGATGAGACTTATAAAAATGTTTCTAGCGACTATAGCTCTCTCACCTCTTACTTTGCTGTTAGCATTCTACAAATATCGTACCTCCAAGAGAATTATACTGACAAGACATACGACAACCTTCAAGAAACTCCATTGTAATTTAATAAATCCTGTATACACTGACAGACACAAGTTGACTATTACGATGGCATTCGATACTCATGATATGGGCTAACGAAGTAAATATGAACTGAGTAGCTGGTAACTACACGGGTATGTAGACTAAAATCTTACTTTAGAATAATTACTGTCTGATGCTGCACGGTTCGAATACGATAATGTGATCTCTTGACTTAGAATATATAATGAATCCACGCGCACAATGTGTACTCGCACTGGTAATTAGCTAGTTTCCCGAAAAGTTAAAGAGAAAATAACACAATGTAACATCTGTGGACGATTTTCGCACGTGTTTTCTACTTTGGATCCAATGTTTTTTAGTTAAATATAAACTAAACCCCATGTTTGTTATTGCTACATTTTCATTGGTGGAACACAGGCATGTAATTTATTTTCATTTAGAAATAATCAGTTAATTTCAGGTACGTGTCCAGATACTTCATGGGCGAAAAAGCAAGTCCCGTAGCGACGATATTAGTGCAGAAACATTTTACCCCATTAGTGACTTTCAATAATGGATATTCGATTTCGTCCAAGATATCTGTGAACGTGACAGTAATCTTCTTGAATATTGCCTTAACTAGCCGGCCGGTGTGGCCGTGCGATTGTAAGCGCTTCAGTTTGGAACCGCGTGACCGCTACGGCCGCAGGTTCGAATCCTGCCTCGGGCATGGGTGTGTGTGATGTCCTTAGGTTAGTTAGGTTTAAGTAGTTCTAAGTTCTAGGGGACTGATGACCTCAGAAGTTAAGTCCCATAGTGCTCAGAACCAACCCATTGCCTTAACTCTGACAAGCAATTCCGACTCTAGTTATGTTTCAACATTAATAGAAACGGAGTTCACAATTTGTAATCAATGAGAAACAAGTAAGTATCAATAGTATATAATCGCCGAAGAATTTTCTGCTAAATGGATATTCCTGAAGTATTTCTTGCCTGACAGCTACCGCCAGTTTTGTTTTCTCTTTCTGAGGAACTGACTATTTCTTAATGACGGACTTCACGTTATTGAAAGTAAAAGATTGTTTCGCAACAATCACGAGTTATAAGTCAAATCAACGCAATAGTTATTGCACTTCGTCTAGCTAATAATCGTCATCATCGTCCACGGTATAGTCTTTTGCGGTGCGAGACAACATTTTCATATTTTACACGAAACAAAGCAATTACATTTTATCGCACTGAACTTCCCAAAGACATGTAACGTCAGAAGTAGATTCTCTAGCAAGGGAAACATTGACATTAAATTTTCAGCGACATCTAGAAACTACCCAGATATTCAGTAATAGGTTAATACACGAACGTGCCGAAAAAACTTGCAGCAAAAAGGTGCCATGCCTAGCTCGTATGTTGCATATATAAAATTTTTTATTTAAAGTAGAGTTTTTATCATGTCAAGAAGTTGGGAAACCAAAGACGGTTGCTCTGCCAGGGGATTATCTAAGCATACTGCGGTAGCCTTACTGGACGAGAATCGTCGCCTTAAATGTATGCAACCCAAATGCCGGGCCTGGTTCACCGGTTGCAGAGAACGTCGGCGGAAAGAAATTCTCATTTATTCTAAAAGAATGACTCAAATCGATAGTCAAAAGACTGTCGCATACCAATAATGTAGAACGTTTAGCAATAAAGGATTTTCGCTTAAACTGATTCACGTTTTAAGGACATGTATTGGAAGTTTTTTGCATGATGAGAGACCAAAGCGTGCAGAATACATTTTCTCTTTATTCAAAGTACTAATCTGAACTTTCTTGTCAGAGTTGGCTACGACATTACGTTTCATAATACACTGCAATAGATACAGTTATCATGCGTACATGAATTAGTCTTGTGTTCTGTCATTGGAACGATATATTAATCTAAATCCGAAATATGGTAATTTTCATAAATTTACTAGTTGTACTTAAGCCATACCACGTATGTTGGGCTTTTTGTGGTGACATTATCCGTGTTGCTAATGACAGATGTCTACACCTACATAAATGTAAAACAGAATAATTTTTGTGTTAAGTCGGCATACTGCGGGCAACCGCACATTCTTGTGCTTTATTTTTGTTGAACTCTCATGATAGTTTCCACTGTTTTTCTTCCCAAATTACACAAAGTTACCAGATGTTATGGTATAGCGTATAACTGTCCCGATGAGGTACAGATGGCTACTGCCAAAACAACATGTACCATTCTCAATTGTATATTTTGCATGCTATTGTAATTTGGGATTCTAAATCGTACATTCCGCTCATAGTAGTTATCCTTTGCCTGAAAGCTGAATAAAACATATTAACCCTTAGTAAATATCAACCAAAATTGATTTCAAGGAACATAACGTCAACTTTTGAGTTAGTTTAGTCGTTAATTATGAAAGTGAATGAGCACAGGGCTTGTAGCCCCCCCTTCGTGAGAAAAGTAAATGGTAGTGTCGAGTTTAATGTCTCTATTCTACGGAAGCTTCACCGCCATAAAGCACGGCGCCAGTAGATTAAGTCCCAGAGACTGTGGTGTAACTGTCCGAAAGGTTCCTTTGATAAGGATAGTGCTAAATTTCTGCCACGCGTTTCTATTATTCCGACTCTAAAACGATTTAGTTGTCAACAGGACCTTCTTTTGAATCGCCAAGAACACCGTCAAACGCACTGACTCCTTGAGACGAAGTAGAACTTTCGGCAGCAAATCAAGGACATAACGCCATTTTTTGTTAACAGCCACGTTACTGAGCAAACTATTCCAGCCTTAATCGATCAAATACTCATCGTTTTTGTCAACATTATTGGGAGATATGCAATAGTTTCAGTAAACGGTAAGTATTTAATGAACGGGTGTGTGAATTGATGCAGCTCATGATGCACGACGCTTACTAGGCTCGCATGCAAGGTGACTTAGGTATAGTTATCTTGCGTTAGCTATTGTGCTCGTACTGTACAGAGTTTGTGCCGTGTGATGACAAAAGAAGTGAGAGGAGTAAACTCGGTGACGGCAAGTGGTTTACCTTTCTCGAATAACACCAAAGGGAGCACTCAGCCTCAATTTCCCGTCAAATGGACTGATCTTCTTCGAGAGTATCAAATACTTTCACTCTATTGGAAAGTACTGAGAGGGTAAAAATTACCTATGGACTTTTGTGCACTCTCTGGTGATCAGGCACCGGATTCCACCACCTTTCCTCCTCTTCTCGACCAAATTCTAAGAATAAAATATAACTTGGGGCACAGTCTGGTGGTCATGTAGGGTATAGACAGCTGCAGTGGCCAAGGCAGCTAAAGTGATCGCTTCATTTTATTCTCTAGGAGATTGCTGGATCATATTGGCGAACATGTGAAACAATTCAGATACAGTTTGGGGTTTGTACGTGAGTATCATGACGACAGTTTGTAACGTTCCCTGGCAGCACACACACTGTTAATAAACTGAAATGACATTTAATTGTACTACGTACGCCGCTATGAAGCAATTCGTGTATACTGTAATTGTTTAACAAAAAATATTACTTAGTTTTGTATAAAGGACGTTGGTTATTATTGTAGTATTTTCTGTAATAACATTCTCGATGTATTTATGATTGTAATATATCTATATGGGTAATGTAATTACGAAATATGTTAATATCTGCGATGAAAAAAATGTAAAATATAGCCACAGAGGAAAATAATGTTGTAAGATTACAAAGAGATATTAATAATCAGCAATAGTATAAATAGCACTACATAATGCGCATTCTTTGTCGTCTTCCTCGAGAGCTGAGAGAGAGAGAGGAACGTGTGACGTAGCATTATATGCATGAGTAGACTTCTTTTGTCTGTATCTGTCTTTAGCCGCCATTAGAGGAAAAATTATAAAGGTGTGTAATTTTAATTATTGTTGTGGTCTAAATACATTATAATTTATCAAAATTGTGTATTACAAATGTAAATTAGCTTGCCCATGTCAACTATAATATTTCTTTAAAGAATTTTCAGCATTCTTAGCGATTATCGTTGGTCTTGCTCGGCTGTGCCGCGATCGAACGATTTGCAGCGGCGGCACATTTAAAAAATTGTTCCGCTATAAAATTGACCAAACCCGTAAATCGGGAGCAGGTAAAATTAGCAGCGAATTACGAAATATTTTTCTTTTACAGCGATTCTGAGGCTGACTGAATTTATTACTGGTTTTACATTTGTGCATTCATAGGCGGATAATTAACGTTGAAATTGTTAATCTGTTGGTTCTTTCAATTTCTAAAGCAAATAACTTAAACGTATAGTGAAGAGTGTTTTGTCAATGATAATTAAACGTTCAGGTCGGGTTGGTAATATTTAATCGTTTTATGCTAACAGAAACAGTCTTGTGTTCCATAGCTAACGCCGGGAAAGAATTCAGTAAATATTTAAAAACCCACTGCATTTAGAAAATGTGTGCCAAGGCCGAAATACGTAAAAATTTTAATTTAAATAATTTTCAAAGTCATAAATGTTATTAATCATTTAGTTTGAATTTATCAACATGGGAGGGTTGCTAAAGTTCACGTAATTTTAAATGTGCTTAATTCTGTCTAAATTAATTTTTATTACCACACGTAAAAAAAAGGGTTCTACAACAAAGTTCGTACTGAATGAGTAAATAACAAGAATATTTAAAGCCATTTCTTCCCCATTTTCATCCATTCATTTTACATAATAAATATTTTTTTTATAGATATATTTTTTTTTCATTAAAAGTTGCGAGTGCCTCTGGAGCGAAATATTTTGTGTTTCCACTTTGGCTGATGGAAGGTAAGCAAGAGCAAGAAATTCATTTGCAACTACTACAAAATATACATCAAAATATTATTAATATAGAGCAAAGAGCCGGCCGGAGTGGCCGAGCGGTTCTAGGCGCTACAGCCTGGAACCAGGTGACCGCTACGGTCGCAGGTTCGAATCCTGCCTCGGGCATAGGGTGTGTGATGTCCTGAGGTTAGTTAGGTTTAAGTAGTTCTAAATCTAGGGGACTGATGACCTCAGAAGTTAAGTCCTATAGTGCTCAGAGCCATTTGAACCATTTTTTAGAGTAAAGAGATTCTGGGAATACACCCGTTAGGTAACATGTTCAACTGGTTAATATTGCAAGATCACAGGTTACTGTAGGTGGGAGATAAGCCATTGCAAATGTGGAATGGTGGTACATTAATAACCGGTGTAGCTGCCAACTGTTGAATACAAGCATGCAAACGTGCATGCAGTGTGCTGTATTGTTGAGGGATGTTAGTTTGTAGTGTGAGTTCCATGCCTGTTTCACTTGGTCGATTAATACAGGGGCGGTTAATACTGGTTATGAATGACGCTGGAGTTGACGTCCGATGATGGCCCATATGTGCTCTACTGGAGACAGAGCCGGTGATCGAGCAGATCTGGTGATCGAACAGGCCAAGACAACATCTAGACTCTCTGTCGAGCACGTTGCCCTACAACAGCAATTGGGCAAGCGCTATTCCTTTGGAAAGCACCCCCAGGACTACTGTTCATAAATGGCAGCACAACAGATCGAATAATGAGACTGACATACAAATTTGCAGGAAGGGTGCTAGGGATAATCCAGTGACTGCTCCTGCCGTTATACGAAATCGCACCCCCGAACGTAACTACGAGTGTAGGCCCCGTGTGTCTAGCGCGCAGACAAGTCTGTTGCGGGCCGTCAACTGTTCTCAGTCAACCAACACAGGTTCATCATTGGCACCGAGGCAAAACGAGCTTTCATCAGAAAACATAAGAGACCTGCAGTCTGCCCTCTAATTAGTTCTCGGTCAACCTCACTGAAGTCGTAAACGGCGGTGGTTTGAGGTCAGTTGAATGCACGCTACAGGACGTCTGGCTCGGACCTGTCCTTGAAGCAACAGATTTGTAACAGTTCATTGTGTCACTGTGGTGCGAAATGTTAATCAAATTGCTGCTGCAGCTGCAGTACGATGAGCCAGAGCCATACGCGGAACACGATGGTCTTCTTTCTCGCTAGCGCTACTTGGCCGTCCGGAGCCCGGTCTTCTTGTGTCCGCCCATTCTCGTGACCACCGCTGCCGGCAGTCATATACAGTGGCTACATTGCTGCCAGGTGTTTTTGCAATAACGCAGAAGGAACTTCCAGCTTCTCGTGGCCCTGTTACACGATTTCTTTCAAACTTAGTGAGGTGTTGAGAATGGAGTCTTCGTCGCCTTAAGGGGATACGGAACCGCCTATCCCCGCAATGTTAAAATATGCCTATTATAGGGAACATTTTGTTACAAACTGCTGGAAACAGATAAAATTTTTACTGTATGTACATTGAAGTGTTATAACAATACCGAAATAACAGTTATTTGTCAAAGTATTTTCTTACAGAGATATTTTACATTTATTTGTAAGTGAATTTTTTCCATCACTTTTTACTAGATTATCAACCCTAAGTCTTTTTTAAATCTACTAATTAAAAAGTCGTTGTTTCAGTGTGTAAAAGAAATCCGTGTGACTAAGTCATAAAAATTTCAGACTTCTAGGTTCACCAGTACCTGAATAATGTTCCTAGAAAAAGTAAGAAGCAAACTTACGGGAAACGGAGAATGAAGATTAAAACATTCTTGATCCACAGCTAATACCCCCTTCACAGTCTTCATAACCATCTTCAAGTCTTCTTTTGGCACCCCTCTGCACCTTTCTTGCTTTTTTCACTAGTGTCTTGATTATATTGTCAGCATGCCTTAGTCTGAGCTGATGTAAAGCCAACATAGCACGCAAATCCAACTTTTGAAGGACCTGGCATTTAGTTATATTCCCAAGACTGAAGGTTTCCACAGCACCATACACACCAAAATGTAGTGCATTAATTCCGGCAAACACTGTTTTTGGGACACGACGCCATATCACACTATTCAAGCACTCGTTGGGGTTCTGCGTTTTTCCATGAAGACATTTCATCAGAAGACTTCTGTTAGCCAGATCTCTGAAAATCGGCTTTATTTCTTCCATGATGGGTAATGGTAGACTGTGGTGGTTAATGTATTTCTCTCCAGTTGTTAGTCCCGTATTGTATCATCTATGGATGCGGTGTGTAAATACAAAGCCCATATAGATTTCCTCACTTCTTCAAGATTGCCTGTATTTTGCCTGATTGCAAGGCCATAGCAATTCTGAATGTAGTCTATTATGGAATCAGTCAATCTTCCTTTGCCATGCAAAGTTTTCCCAACATCTTGTTTTTTGCCTTTCATAACCGATTTTAACCATCTCAGCCTGGCACCCATTCTCTTCTGCACATGTACTATACATTCAAGTTTGCTTATATTTACACTGTTCCCATATGGTTTGCTTCCCAAAACTTCTTTGAATGCTTTAGAGTCACCATATCCCAGTTACCTGACATAGCGAACATTATTCCACTCTGAAATTTCTTTCATCCCAGTAACATCCATGCCACCAACACTACCATAATAACTAGCAACACAGTCATCACTATGTTATTTTTCAGCCTGTCTATGCATCTACAGTATTTACACATTATTGCAACATCAATAACCTTGCCTGTGTCACCACTAAGAGCTGTTACAACACCATTGTTGGAGGTGTGACCCCTTTTTTGCCACGTGCCATCAAAAGCTACTGTGCTACGTCTACCATCATTTTCTTTCACTGCTTCTTCCACAGCTACCTGCATTGACTTCTGTGCTACATCTTCAACTGCAGATCCTAGTACATAGTTGTAAACATCAAACTTTGAAGGTACACTTGGAAGGTTTAGAACACCACACAGCATATCACCAGCTGCTTTGCCTTTACCAATTGCTCGCAATCCATAAACTAACCTAATACTCGTATTTACACTATCAATTTCAGTTTCTTGTATCCATTATTTACAGTTACTGAAACAGAACTTGGAAACTTAAGACTGTACTTACAAACACTGCATATTAAATTAAACTGGGCAGCCTGGCCCCCATGGGATTCTACTTTCAGAGAAACGTCTCCTTGACATTTTTTGCAGCAAACACTGTTTTCAAGAGCTTCGCACAATATACTCGTATCAATGAGTTCAAAAACTTCTTTCCCTTTATCAAGTAAATTATATTTCTCTTCCAAATCTCTTAGTTTTTTTATGAGCAGTTCGTTCGGCTAATAAGTAGTAAGCAGACTCACATTTTCCAACAGTGATGATGAAGAACTGCTTTGTTTTGCTAATGAATCTTTGTTTCTTTTCTGTACCAGTTCACACGCTTTTTAAACACTTTTGCTCTAGCTCTAGGCATTTTCACTGCGAAAAATGAAGCACTAAATACCAAATACCTCAACAACAGCAACTTTCATATAGCACACTGTTCACAAAAAATCCCGTCACAAAGTCAAAGAGTAACTTAAGGAAACCAGAGGGTAGCATTTTCGGAAAATAGTGTATAAAAAGTGCCTGGAAAGCGGGATATTTGAATTTATGTCACGTAAATGTACTGTTAAAAAGTGTACGGTAAGCCATGAAAGACGTGTGTAACTAAAGAGCAATACCCGATCTCACAAATCTACAAAAATAAAGTAAATGTAATTCTAGTACAGCTATGTATGGTAAGTCATTTTAAATAGGAAACTTGCCGGAATATAATACGTCAACAAAACGAAAACCGACTTTTTAACGCAAAATGGGATTCCGTATCACCTTGAAGGAATTCTAGACTAACATAAACTGACCACATCGAAAAATAACTAACGCTCATGATCGTTACAGCGTCTTTTTTGTGTTTTTTTTTAATAAGCAAACCTGATTTGTATCCTCATAGTAGCACTACCAGCGTCACTCTCATGCGACTAATGCAAAATCTGACATCATCTCTCAGATCTAGAAATTTGCCTACCAACTTTATGAATATGGAGCTGGTGTCTTTACAGATACCACTGGTGATGCAGCTCTCGAAGAATGAAATTATAATGAAATCCAGGCCTTTAGCTGCTTACAGGCGTTGATAAATATCAACGAGGACAGTTGAAAAATGTGGCCCCCGACCGGGACTTGAACTCTCGACCTCCTGCTTGATATTTATCAACGCTTGTAAGCAACTAAAGGTCTGGAATTCATTATAATTTCATCCTACAAACTTTGGTTTATGTCGCACAACTCCTTCCTGGTATTGCGCTTGTGTTCCGTCAGTCTATATGTAGAGTGTAATGGGTATAAATGCACATATTTCTATTGACGACTGATGATGATGTATTGAACAACCTTAAATCACTAATTACGTGATTTGCAGACAAATAGCTATAGCAATTACAAGTCATATGATTTTAAGTTGTGTAGTACCGCCAAGTACTTGTCGCAAGAGCAAGCCGTTAATGCTTATTTTGCCCTGGACAGTACATCAGATGTCGCAGTATGTAGGCTTGGAACAAATTATTAGTCTATACTGAGAAGAGTAGTCGTCTTCGTGGTGCAGTTATGGCCATGCAGATAATATCCGGTGGTGAAGTTCGTAACTGATTTGTGTGAGTACTGTTCGACGTAGAGAAATGTCAACTATGTACTAAGGCAACAGTGTATCAAGAAGTTGGTGAAAAGCTATATTACTCTCTTGGTACTAAAGATGTATGTTAGGATGCCATCAACTTATTTAACAAAATTGCTACAACACTGATTGGATTTCAAAGCTATGCAACAGGCATTGGATGCTGTAAGAAATGAAAAGATGTCGTTTGCTACAGCAACCAAACTATTCTAAGCCTTAAGAAATACACTTAAAGAAATAGTTCTTAACTAAATTGTGAAGAACTGAAGGCAAGAAAATTGTTGGGCACATGGGATGTGTATTGGATCAAGAGCGAGAGGAGGAACTCAACATTTTTGACATATAATGGAGACGATATGGTATATCAGTATCTCATTTACACCACTTAGCATTACCTTTTGATGAGCGAAAGGACCTACCACATCAAGAAACAGAAAAAATATAACAGGCAAGAACTGGGTAAAATAGTCTAGGAAGCGGTAATGAAACATAATCCTTAGGAAACCAGATTCAACTTCATCTGATTTTCATTTTTCCTCATCTCTGTTTATGGCCACTCTGGTAAACCAACTGGGCTAAGTCTGTATTTTGCAGAGTACTTAAGATCACTTTTCTACTGAAAAAAAAAATCTGTTGTGTATAATAACATAATTGTTATATAGTTATGTACGTGAACAATTTATACAGATATATTTCATGTGCTTATCTATGACACGACGTCAGAGGTAAGCCAAGTTATCTTTAAGGAGGATGGCCGGCGTGGACGAGCGGTTCTAGGCGTTTCAGTCCAGAACCGCGCTGCTGCTGCGGTCGCAGGTTCGAATCCTGCCTTGGGCATGGAGGGCATGGATGTGTGTGATGTTAATTAGGTTTAGGTAGTTCTAAGTCTAGGGGACTGATGACCTCAGATATTAAGTTCCATAGTGATTAGAACCATTTGAAACATTTGAACCTTAAGGTGGCCATTTTACTCAGCTTTCCCCTACTGTATACCATCAGATCTTCTCTTCTTCTTAACCAAATAATATCAACGAAATATTATTTCAGAGTCAGCAGTGGAAAAATTTACTCCCGTACAGGTGCCACCAATCAAGCATCGGCTACGGATTTAAGATTTTATGATCTTTTATTTAGTAGTGAATCTTTTCACGTTCAGCCTTCATAGGGACTGAAGCTTAATTCAGTTACAAACGTAACAGAAATCAACAGCTACACGTCTGCTCGTTCTTTAATAAAAACTAGGAAAAGTTCGAGTAGGTCTCACACACTCAGGGTTCCTTACAAACTGGATTATCATTCAGCCTGGCAATGAGAATCTCAACGATATTTGTCTGTTATCGATGTCGATACTGTCAAGACCTCCGCTACGGGAATTCCAAGAGCGCACAACAACATAGTTTCTCAAACCAGCCAGGGGAAAGGTTACAAATAGAAGCGAGCAGGCGTCTCCAGTTTATATATGTAGAGAGAGAAGGTTTAATAAATTGTTTTTTTTATTCACTCACCTAAAAATGACCACAATGTATATTTTATACCTGTGTCCATTACTCTTCGTCTTTTATGCTTCTGATGGATGATGAATGCAAAGTACCGTCTAATGAGAGAAATAAATATTATATGTGATATAATTAGAATTTAACGATATTCAGATTTTTACTACTTGTACTATGTAACATTGCAACTTGCCGAATTTCATGATTCTAAGTCGCCGGGAAGTACTCTTACAGCTTTTGATGAGTGAGTTTTAGGGTATCAGATTATGTGACATAAATTGGGAAAACTTTTCATTGCATTGACTTTGAAGGTTTAATCCTTTACACCGGCAAAGGGACCATATACTTCATATTGTGACATAAACGTGAACTTCGTATGCCAATTTATTCAATTGAAAAAGAGGTCTTAACAGACAGATAGAGAGGCAGGCGGATAAAAAATGACAAAAAATATTTTTTCTTATAATATACTTACATGTTTCAATTTTCGGATATTTTTTCCATTACGTACTGTGAAACCCTGTTCCTTGCTTAATTTCATAATTCTAGGTCAACGGGAAGTACCTTACAGGGTTTGCTGCGTGAGTTTGAGGCTATCAGAATATGTGACATAAATGGTCGTAACTTTTGATTACATTGACTTAGAGGATCCGGTATTTTATATCATCTTCCTGAGAAAAAGACGAGCAACCAAGCTTTCCTGTAAGAGTTCTGTTTTAACAGACTGAGGCACGGAATCTTAAATATAAATGGATGTGCAAACTAACCAAGGAAAAATGTTTTGAAAACTTGCAGTAGTGGTATGCTGGGTGAATAACTCATTTTTAGGATTGCGTATCTCATTCGATAAAAACAGAATACTTACAGGATGAATTTCGAGTCCGTCAGTATGTCTCTCTTTCCGACTGTTAAGTAACCTTTTTCTCAAGAACGGCTAGACGTTACAACTTGTAGTTAATGACACTTACTAAGGTCTACCGTCTCTTGGCAGCGTAAAAAATTGAAACTTCATGTAGTTACGTCACAGAAAACAAACTATTTCTTTTGCCCTTTGTTATCCGACTTCAAATTTAATACAAAAATCTTCTCGACAATCTTGGAACTCCCAGAACTGGTGTTTTGTCGGTATCAATGCCGGTAATAGGTAAAAATCGTCGATATTCTCGATTTCGGGATGTTGGACTATCTACGTATGTAATTAAGTTTGTAGTGAACCCTCAGAGCGCGAGGCCTCCGCGTACGTGGTCACTTTTTTCGATGTATATGTGTTTGATGGATATCGTCAGAGGAAGCAACATTAAATGATACTGAGATTCTGCTCCAACGCTCACTCTGTGTGATGTGCCATATAGCCTGAGTGACAGTACGTTTAAATGTTTCTTTAACGACCAGTGTACAATTACAATATCATTAATTCGAGAAAGTTCAAGGACATACTATTATGATTCCTGCAGTAAACTGTGATAAAAATAACTACAGTTATATGAGTAATACTTGCCGACTGAAATTTTGTCATTTAAATCTGATCGGAATAATTCTGGCATCGCCAGTGTCGCATCACTGTTGCAGCACGAAATTTCCTTTGACTCTGCTTTGAGCAACAGAAGCTTTGGATCAAGCTAACGTACTATTCCAATTACAAAAATTACGAAAGTATCTGATTACCAAATAAGTTGATTTACGAGAAAAACATCGTGGTCAAAAACAGAGTTCAAGTACTGTGGTTAATAAATTTCCTTGCTCAATAGACGTTATTGTATTCCATAAAAAGCTGCTGCATTGTCTACTTTATCCGTCCAAGGCGGCATCAGTTCCATGATCATCATCAGCCGATGAAGTTTTACTTTAACAGCGAACCTGACAAGGCAAAAACAAAACGTCGTCGGCTGAAGGTCGTAGTGGAACAGAAACCGGCTTCTGCAGATAATAGAGACAATGCTGCAGCTTGTGACGGAATACAGTGACTTTTTTTAGTACATTGATGCCGGAGAACAGTGCACATGCTAAATATTTAAATTACATTTACCTGGTTGACGATTATCGTACAATGCACCATATCTCTCTCTCTGCCTCCTTCCCCCCCCCCCCCCCCCTCTCTCTCTCTCCTCTCTCTCTCTGTCACACACACACACACACACACACACACACACACACACACAGCTACTTTATCTGTGTCCTCCACGTAGTTCCACGTAAGCCCCCGAGATAGCGTTCGCTGCCTGCGAAACGGTGCGACCGCTGTGAAGTTCGTATGTTAGCTCTAGTGAATGAATTTCTGAATTTCGTCACTCAGTTTTGACCCTAACATTCAAAGGAATTTTATCGGTAGATGGACAGTCATGGTTTCCTCAGCGCAATCGGTGCGGCCTGCAACTTCACGGATAACGTTGTTAACAAATTCAAGACGTTGTTTCAAAGGAAGTTCCATTTGACACGATACAATTCCCATCATGAAATTTTTGTTTGTCCATAGTCACACACATTTCTTTCGGAATTGTGACTGTCGATTTCGTCATTCGGTATCACCTCATTAGTCCGGAAAAGGACCATATTTAGCGTCTACAGACTCGAAGACTAAGCCTGTGCTGCAGGTACTACCGTACCAGTATGGTAATTAACAACGAAAACAATTTTAGAGCTAAAATCCTGCAACAGAGTTTTTAAGGTTTATTATGTTATCACATAAAGCTTTCCTATACAAATTACGACCACTTGAACCGACAATACAATTGAGAATGTTAAGATACTGAAGACGATTTATTACCACCCTATGAGCAAGTATATTATTTAAAATAGAGAACAAATGTTTCACTTCCACACAAAAGTCAGTATTTAATTTTCTTTAAAAGAGTATTATGACTATAAACAAATAACTATGTCAGGCAAATGCAAGATGACAGAAATAAATATGTCAACCAAGCAAATATTACCTACATTGAAATTAAATCGAACACGTTCTAAAGTAATTACCATTAAAACGAATTTTAAATAATCTTCTTGGCTGCCGTGTTTTCACCCATACTTCATGCTAATGAAACTACAGATACCTTCTTAGCTTAGCTGTCTCAAAATATCACTTTCAATAGTGAAAAAAGTGAAGCCGTTGAAAATAGCTTCTAACTAGAATATATGAAGCCCATTCCTGATCAAGTTCAACTATGAAAAATGTGTTCCTATTGCTGGTTGTGAACATTAGTGACAGGTGCGTTTTTACATCGACCTTGATAATAGCGCTAAAGATAAATTTAAGCCATTTGACTTAAAAGTTAAATTTAAAAATTTATCAAGAGACAGTTGATTTCTCGTCAAGCCAATTCATTCCAGCCACTAATTAAGATATTAAAAGGAAAACAATCTTTCACGCCTTTTGGGTCACAGTTTCAATGAAACGATGTATGAAGGAAATCTGCTTCCCGCGAAAACAAACTCATCTCAAACCGCCAAAATGACGACAGTTGTTTTTTGCGATTTTGCCAAGTAAAGTGCTAGGTATTTAACTAGGTGTCACCGGAAATTTGAGGTGGAGGAACGTGAGGTCTGAAAGGTCAAATGTGAAAAATTCTACCCTATGATTCCATCCAATATAAATACTTCTATATGTCTTATTTATACTATCTATTATAAGGGTCTCTGTATCACGGCATTAAACAATAGATGTCGAAGTAGTGATACCTATCGATCGCGAGGGTCTCCGAACGATGTTTATCGACCGCGTGACTCTCATGGCGGCAGGATGGATACTGTTTATGAAATTACATTGAAATACAGACCATTAGCTGCTTACAGGCGTTGATAAATATCAACGGGGACACTTGACTACGTTGACTTGAGCGACTACAGAAGACGAACGTTTACTAAACTACCAAAAATTACAAAGGAAACTAGAAATTTCACTTCTTTCGCTTGTCAGCCAAGTCTTTCGTGAATTATTCCCCAGTGTCAGTAAGGGTACTGGAAGAGGTACCTTTCGTCACAGCCTCCCAGTCAGCCTACTCTTATAATCGGTGATATGACAGATTTACAAGAGCGCTCTGTGCCCTGCGCCGAGCGGTTCTAGGCGCTTCAGTTCTAGGGGACTGATGACCACAGCAGTTAAGTCCCATAGGCTCACAGCCATTTGAATTTGTGCCCTGCGTGTAAACAGATGGGTCGTCCGTCCGTGGAAACAAATTCCACAGAATGACTTACAAATTCTTATTGGAATCCTTCATTCTTCAGGGTGTTGCAGGACATAAAGCTGTCTGTTATAACGTTGGTCTCTTGCAAGATGAAGTGCCTTATGAGAGACACTAAAGTATTCTTGCCCCTCGAACGTACTCGAAATATGAAGCACTTCAGCTATTGTCCTCCTATGGCTCCGGAGATCCATATGTTTTCAGTTTCGTTTTTTGGTGGTCGTTCTTTTTTTGAATTTTCGAGTGGATGTGTAAGATTCGTCTGTTTGAGCTGACTTTTTGTCCACCAATAGGAACAGTGATATTCGTGACTGTCAGACTTCCTGACAGAGCCTGTAATAGTCATAACTCAGTGTGAAGCCGTTACTTGTAGGTTATAGTGTCGTACTCAACATGAGACTAAAATAGTTCTCTCTTCCATTATCAGCTTAGAACCGTCGATGCATGCGGTTTTCTTCATCAGTCTCCGTTCCTGACACCGCTCGCAGTACAAGGGAAACCAGCATCGGCGTCTTTCTCACAGCTGACCCCATGATAATTCGCATAAATTCTGAAATCGTAATTTCTCACCAATTCATATTCCCAACAAAAATTCAAACAAGATTGCACATCACACAATTGGGGAATTAACTTTCGCCAGGTAAGAGTAACGGGACACGAGACTTCAATTCATTCACTTCTGTTCACAACGATAAATGTTACACGGTGTTCCCTTGGCAACACTCTAAACTCTTTCCACGTCTTTCGTCGTTCGATATACACTGGTGTCCAAAAGTAAAGCAACAAAGCGTGATTTCCCCGTGATATGAGGACAGCTGTGTGAAAGACACCGATGCTGGTTTCCCATTTCACTTGTACTCCACTTCAGTATGTAATCATACAAACTGTCAACGGATGTGCGTACGATTGTGTTCTGTACGGAAGATGGCATTCTGGTCAGTGGACAACCACGCCAACGATGATGTCACAGCACCTCTAAAACGAGGCAGTGTTGGCCCGGTAGTCCCACGTCCACAACAGCCGTATACACAGTCACAGACCGAGCGAGGTGGAGCAGTGGTAGCACACTGGACTCGCATTCGGGAGGACGACGGTTCAATCCCGCGTCCGGCCATCCTGATTTAGGTTTTCCGTGATTTCCCTAAATCGCTCCAGGCAAATGCTGGGATGGTTCCTTTGAAAGAGCACGGCCGACTTCCTTCCCCATCCTTCTCTAATCCGAAGAGACCGATGACCTCGCTGTTTGGTCTCTTCCCTCAAACAATCCAGTCCAATCCACAGTCACAGAGCAATATGGCACAGAGAAGACCCCTACCAGACTCTCTATGGTGGAGGATCACAGGAACAGTGGAAGCAGGACAGTCGCAAACTGATTTGGGCCGACGGCTTAATGTAAATCGTTCTGTTGTTTCTCAGACGTGGTGACGGTTAAAGAGACTGAAGCTATGTCCCAAAGACGAGGTTAGGGACGATCACGAGTGGCATCAGAGAGAGGACCGTTTTTTGATGTAAGGGCACAACGATATCGCTTTAGCACTGCGCGGCAATTGGCATCTGACCTCGCAGCATCCACTGGACGTGTTGTATCGAGACAAACGGTGTATAGAAGCCTTCGGCAGAGTGGCCATTATGCTGTCGGAGACCTGCTGCATTTTGCACCTCTGACGCGTCTTCAAAAAAGAGAACGCTAAGAGTCAACATGTACCTGGCTGGTAGAACAGTGGGCCAATGTTCTCTGCACAGGTGAGTGCCAATTTGAACTAGAGACTGATTCTCGACGGATTCGCATCTGTAGTAAACGTGGAACACGATTTCTGGATACAAACATTGCGATAACAGACAGATATCAAGGAGGATCTCTAATAGTGTGGGCGGGATTATTTTGACCAGTCGAACACCTCTCCATGATATTGTATGGGTGAATCACAAGACTTAAGTGCAGGGAGGCATCGTGACGAGATCTTGGGACCTCATGTGCGGTTACTGCTAGGAGCTATGGGCCCAGACATCGTACTGACGAACAATACTGCTCGAGCTCATCATAGGTTGCTGATGTTTCCTTGGAAACGCAATATACTGCATGGACGGTGTGGCCTGCTCGCTCTCCTGATTTGAATGCCTGGGATGCATTAGAGAGGCGGATTACATCACATCAGCATCAACCAACACTAGTGAGCTGCTCTGAGGCTTTATTGCCCCAAGATGAGACTGATGACATGACTTACAGTCTCGTCAGGCCTGTACTGTCGCCAGAGATCCTCACACCACATTCTGAGCACATTAACTAGTCGGAATGTGTATGAAAATCCGATAAGTTGGAAAAAACGAAGAACACGATTGTCTACCGCTATGGATTTTACATTTGTGTACTTTCCATGTTTCTACATTGTTTCAACTTTAGTATCACTTGTTTATACTCTTTTGTGTCAAAATTGTTTCAACTTTAGTATCACTTGTTTATACTCTTTTGTGTCAAAATAATGGTAAACTTGCCAAATTTCAGTTTTTCCTTTAATTTTGGACACCATTGTATATGATTCGGAGGCCCCCTGATTTGTGACAATTGTTTGCATTTACCCCGCTTAAGAATATAAGGGATGGCACACCACAGCATTAAAACAAAGACTCATTTCTCTTAAATTTTTGCAGTGCGGGCCGCTTACCTTATTCTAGACAGCCTGCGCGGAATGCTACCCCGTGTCCGGCCACAAATAAAGGTACTAGGGTGGATGGTGTAAGAGTGAGTCTTGATTTCCAATAAAGAAATGGTGATTCATTGCTCGCACATAGCGTTAGAGTAAGCAGGAAGATAACACGAGGAAGTTTCTGACACTCCCAAAAGAATTGCTTGTTTACTGTTGTACAAAAAGACACCAACTGTTTGAGAACAACGCCACTGCTGTCGAAGCAGCGGTTTAACCCAATCTCCACTCTTTATTTCTGAAGCGCAGCATTTAGGCGCTTGAGGATTTTTTTGCTTCTCCATTATGAACTATCAACGTCTTTCTTGTGGATTTTCTTCTGTAAAAGTTCGAAGCGAGCCTGTCTTGAGTTACAACTCTAAGTAGTTGGCAGAGTGTGTGTGCTGAAGCTTGTTCTGCTGTAGGTAGCGAAATACTGTCGTAACGTTAAATTGGCCACTGTGCACAACATCGACACAGCGGAGCACAACTTGATAGTACACCTCGCTGTCTTTATCCTACCTAAACAGAAAAAAAAGTGCAACCAGGTGCGAGTCTTATAATGGAAGTCACATCTGCTTTTGATAAAATTATTTGTTTATTCTAAAGTGGAACAAGATGAGTCAAAAAGCTATTTTCCTTCAACTGAATTTCTACTGGTACTTTTTACGAAACAGCGGTGCATTAGAACAACACTGCTCGCAGGAGATTCTGATTTTGTTCTTAAATTCAGCAAGTATTAAGCAAACGTTGACAATGAAAGATACAATTAATCTGCTTGTGTAAGTATCTTAATTTGCTGTTAAACTGAGCAACTATGGGAGCTTTGAGGAAAGTAAGGAACGATCGATCGCGAAATGGAAACGGCAGAAAAAACCAAACCGTTTTATTGCTACAGTTTTATATATCTTTCAGCTACTACTCTATATTCTCGCCGCTCAGACTTATGCATCTGTCGTAGCATTGTACCTACTTTTCAGTACCCTCGTCACAGAAGGAAGTCCCCTGTGCTTTCCGACAGATTTCTACGCTGCGCTGAAGCTCGCTGTGTGTCCCAAAATGTTGTCTTCATACCCAGCGGTTCATTTGAGCAGATATGGTTGATGACCAAACACTTCCCATCGAACACGCTCCAGGAGGGTCCTCATTGCCACAGAGGGATATGGCAGAGAACTGTCATGAAAACGTATGACAGTTACGTTATGCTGCCTGCATGAAATCGGGTGAAATGTCACAGCAGGCACTCAAACCTCGTGCGAGAAATTGTTTTCAAGGCATCCTTAAGCGCTCACTGTGTGATCAGAACTGAGAAGAACAACGTAACTCTAGAAACACTGCTCAACACATCTTCGCAAAGCTTCATAGGATTTCCACTGTGCTTTCCATTTCGCGAGCGATCGTTCCTTACTTTCCGAAGAACGGTCGTATTAAAAAAACTCTGACACCGGAAGAAATAAATCAATTGGTCCTCGAATTAATGTGACTGAATGGATGAGATTAACACCTTCGGATGAACCCTATGGAAGGAAGACTGTATGAAATCAACAGTACCTTATCTGTGCAACTCGCTGTTACAAACTGGAGTTAAGATAGCAATTATGTTACACGTGCAAATGCATGAAAAGCGAAATGCTCAGATTACGGAACATTTTACAGCGAACTCACCTCTGCCAATACAGCCACAGCTTCCGTCTCTCTCGGTCAGCATGTGCGTCTCTCGAACCGCTGTCCCCGACTCCCCGAAAAATTCCCTCCTCCTGCTCAGTTCCACACCTCTCAAAATATCATAGATGGAGGAGCTGAATGAATACCGTTGCGAATCCGATGCCCGACAAATGGCACAAAAATCCGACGGCTAACAAATGCAAAAAAAAAAAAAAAAAAAAAGAAATTGGGGAAAAGACAACAAACTTCCACGCTTCTGCGGTGGGTCGATTCTGAACTTTCGATTGACCGAATCGTCCACGCATTGCGCTAGGCAAACTGAAGCAATACATCTGGCTGAATGATGGCTTTGTGGTGAAACAGAAGCATTGCTACAGAGTTCTAAAGGACGCCAGCGCAGAGGAGCTCCGTTGTCGTACTTACCTCCTGTGCTGGAGTACCATACGCCGACTGCTACCTCATTGGCACCGCTCACCAACACACAAAATGCTGTAGGATGAAGCGTTCAAACTAACGCAAAAGGTCGGCCACCCACCATGGAAGTGTGGTTGAGGCGCTGAGACTTACCAATGGGTTCTTTGGTTGCTACAAATAGACCCTCACTGCGGCAGAAGAATTATCTCCTCCAGTGACCGAGCGCGGGCAGTGCAGCGTGTAATATGCAGAATTTTGAAGGTTCAAAAATGGCTCTGAGCACTATGGGACTTAACATCTATGGTCATCAGTCCCCTAGAACTTAGAACTACTTAAACCTAAATAACCTAAGGACAGCACACAACACCCAGCCATCACGAGGCAGAGAAAATCCCCGACCCCGCCGGGAATCGAACCCGGGAACCCGGGCGTGGGAAGCGAGAACGCTACCGCACGACCACGAGATGCGGGCAGAATTTTGAAGAATCGCCCACATTTGAGAACTATTTATTGTAGGGTCGTTAACTTTATTGTATTCATTAAAACAAGAATAAGAATAAGTTAAAACAGTAGTACTTGTATCTAGCACCAACTGCTCTTAACCCCGGAACAATAAACCAGAAACCACAAGACCTGGAAAACCTAGTACAAGCTGAAAACTGCTAGGCTGAAACTCCAAGTAATAGTACTGACGGTGGAAGCCTAAAAGGTACACCATCGATTGGGACGACTTACAGAATTACGATAATATAAATCTTAAAGCCAGACAGATTCAATAAGCCACATCAGAGAAACTGTACACTCAAATCAGTTCTCCCTTTACAATCTGGTACTCAAACGTAAAAAGGATCACTTTAAACTTAGGGCAAATAACATTTAATTCCGACCCATGATAACAAGAACAAATGAACTGGCATAAGCAAGTCATCATCAAATAATAAATAATAAATAATCAGCTCCTTCCAGATCTGTCAGAAAGAGTACCAAGCAGCAAGTAAGATACGGACTGCAGCCCGATGGGGAGTAAAGTTCCAGCAGCTAACACTGAACAGACTGGGATCTGTGTGAAAATCAGCTCCGCAGCACAAGTGCGCAGCAACAAACACTGTTCTGAAACGAGCTCACCAACTTCAGTTCGCTTTTGATTGAACAGGGGCTGTCCCAAGTGCTAACTGGTACAACGGTTCTGCTTTGTCTGCGTCCTACATCCTGGCCATTCCTTCGCATGTTGTACAGCCGTCCACATGTCCTGTCTACACGTTCGAGCTGGCACCGACGTTGGCGTCGTGCACTGAGGCATGTAATACTCTGAATGTCATGATCATGTCTGGTATGTGGAGCGCTCAACCGCGCGATCATCAGCGCCCGTATAGAATCCCAATCTTTACACAGTCCAATCTAGCCACTTTCACGAATGATGATGATATGATGAGGTCAACACAAACACCCAGTCGCTGTGCAGAGAAAATCCCCGGGAGTCGAACGCAGTACCCGTTGATCCAGAGACAGCAACGCTAGCCACTAGACCACGAGCTGCGGGCACACTATTATGAGGGTGCCCGCTCTGGAAGTCCGCTCGGGATGGACTCGGTGCCCTCGTTGGCAGCTGGAACCTTCCATGCCGATACTCCACCACATGAGCTCTTTACGCTTGTAAACGGGTCAGAATTTGCTGCGGGCACCCTCTCTGATGAAACGTGCTAAGCCATTGCTAAAGAGCCTAATCACTATCAATGTCGTTAAGAGCCGACATGGTTCAAAAAGTTAGTGACAAATTTGCCTTGCTCTAAAGTTTCATTGTCAGGTTGCTTTACCCTTCACCATCTACATCCCGAGTCTGGAAAACACACACAAACACACACACAAACACACGCTGAAATACATACTTACTTGCACACATACACGCACATACAACCTGTATTCAAACACCGCAAAGGCATTTCAATAACTGATAGATACGATTATTAACATTGCTGTTCGAAAAGACAGACTGTATAGCAAACAGGTATGCGAAAGTTGAATTTATGTTAGTACTGTTACCGTTGGTTGAAAACATCATATGCAGTAGACTGCCAACAGACATGAACCTATACGTCTGACGACCAAGAGGCTCAATCAATGGCTCATTAATGGATTTTGACTTAGCTTTCAGATTTCTTATATTTGGTACCCAAAAGTGCTTGTTGTCCCGGAAACGTTGCCGAATCTCCTTTAGAAGGACTTCTGTTCTCTACTTTAGTACTGGTGGACGGAAACAAGCTTGCAAGACAAAGACGGTGGTCTGTTGGTAACATAAAGCCAGTGCGTAGTGTTATTACAAGCTAAAAAGAGGATTGTAGTAATCCATCAATAGAGAACACCGCACTGTCCGCCTCTCGCTCACTCTCCACGGAGCTCAGAAAACTTCATGGTAAAAATCGTGCTCGTTACCGACACATATACTTGAAACAGCGACAAGGCAAGCTGAACACTATGAAAGTGGGAAGACTGTAGAATGCAGACTTCTCGTGACTGGCGACAGGCCTGACACCAGCTCTTGCTGCAGCATGGTCCAGCGCAGTGACAAAGAGAGAGTGCGTTCAGCAAATTACATCAATAACATCAGATAACTATCTTCTGTTGTTTTTAATCTTCAATTATTTGTTATAAAACTAATTTTCCATGACGATTTGGGATCACCGCCGACGTGCCTAACCAGTGGGCTATGGGCTCCGGGAAACAGAGAATTTCCTTATTGAATCTACAATATCTTAAGATGGCGAATACTGGCACGGGATGGCCAGCCGTTAGTTTCAAATACAGGTCACGACTTCTCGCTGCGAAAAGACACGAGAGCTCCCACCGTTTTCACAGAAGTTGTCGCATCTTCAGCAGACCGAGCCGCTGGGCAGCGGGCTCTGACCGCAGCAAACGGGAGCTAACGTAATCGCACCGCTGGTTACGTCGGCTACAGGACCCCTTTCTTGTGGGCGGAAGCTTAGTCTGTCGAAGGCTGCTTTGCCACAAACGTGACAAGAGTTGCCGTGATAGCCCTATTTGCTACTAGCTGCTCTAGCTGAACCGAGATAAGCAGCTACGGCGGTCGTGAGTTCGGGGTTCGGGGACAGCCGCCATCATAGTGCTATTCGTTCAGTACGCAACAGAAAGGGCGGTATTTAAGATGATACCGAAACGCCCGATTTTCCGTTACCTTTCACGCTAGTGAACGAAGTTCTCCATGTTTTCTCTCCTCGCATTCTCTTGTAGTTCAAGGTTCAAATGGCTCTGAGCAGTATGGGACTTAACATCTGAGGTCATCAGTGCCCTAGAACTTAGAACTACTTAAACCTAACTAACCTAAGGACATCATACACATCCATGCCAGAAGCAGGATTCGAACCTGCGACCGTAGCCGTCGCGCGGATCCAAACTGAAGCGCCTAGAACCGCACGGCCACACCGACTGGCGTAGTTCAAGGGATGGACCGTTTTAATTCGACGCTTTTCGTACGATTGTATGTTTTATATTTTATATTCTTGTCCTGCAACAAGGATCAATACGAACTTGCGTTCATAAATTTACCGTCATACTCTTGTATCAGACTCGCTCGCCAAATTATTATTGGGGAATAATATAGTAGATTTTGCCAAAACAGCTTCCCTTTTTTGCCCTATTTATTATGTTAATGAACCATCAGATGAACCCCTACTGGAAGAGAAGTAGTTCGGTGCCAGACACGGTCAGGCATCAGCCAGCAGGTAGGTGTAAAACCCCACCGCTTTCAGGAAAACGGAAAAATCATCTGCACAAGCAACTAATATGCTACAGCTCTTCAATTCAACATTCATTAGTATTCGCACCATCGTCAATAGCTGCCAAGAACCGCTACAAGACATCGTCATCAACTCTAGCCGTGAATTTGTGACGGGATGTCACACTACCAAGTGTTACAATAGAATTCAGCTGAAAAATTAATTAAATAATGGACAACGTCTGACAGGTGTCGTTTACGCATGGGACCCGGCTGCTACACTATGTTATCGAAAGTTTTCGTATTAGGTCCATTGTGCTGCCACCTACTGCCAGGTACTCCATATCAGCGACCTCAGTAGTCATTAGGCATCGTGAGAGTATTGGATGGGGCGCTCCGCGGAACTCACGGACTTCGAACGTGGTCAGTTGATTGGGTACCACTTGTGCCATACGTCTCTACGCGAGATTTCCACACTCCTAAACATCTCTAGGTCCATTGTTTCCGATGTGATAGGGAAGTGGAAACATGAAGGGACACGTACAGCACAAAAGCGTGCCGGCCGTCCTCGTCTGTTGACTGACAAAGACCGCCGACAGTTGAAGAGGGTCGTAATGCGTAATAGGCTGACATCTATCCAGACCATCACAAAGGAATTCCAAACTGCATCAGGATCCACTGCAAGTAGTATGACAGTTGCGCGGGAGGCGAGAAAACTAGGATTTCATGGTCAAGCGGCTACTCCTAAGCGACAGATCACGCCGGTAAATTCCAAACGACGCTCACTTGGTGTAAGGAGCGTAAACATTGGACGATGGAACAGTGGATAAACATTGTGTGGTGTGACGAATCACAGTACACAATGCGGCATAATGTGGGCGTGGTAGATGCCCGGTGAACGTCATTTGCCAGCGTGTGTAGTGCCAACAGTAAAATTCGGAGACGTTGGTGTTACAGTGTGGTGGTGTTTTACATGGAGGGTACTTGCACCCCTTGTTGTTTTGCATGGCGCTATCACAGCACGGCCTACAATGATGTTTGAAGCACCTTCTTGCTTCCCACTGTTGAAGAGCAATTCGGGGATGGCGATTGCATCTTTCAACACTATCGATCACCTGTTCATAATGCACGGCCTGTGGCGGAGTGGTTACACGACAATAACATCCCTGTAATGGAGTGGCCTGCACAGAGTCCTGACGTGAATCCTATAGAACACATCAGGGATGTTTTTGAACTCCGACTTCGTTACAGGCCTCACCGACCGACATCGATACCTCTCCTCAGTGCAGCACTCCGTGAAGAATGAGGTGCCATTCCACAAGAAACCTACCAACACCTGATTGTTGGGATGCGTACGAGAGTGGAAGCTGGCATCAAGGCTAAGGGTGGGCCAACACCATATTGAATTCCATCATTACCGATAGAGTGCGCCACGAACTTGTAAGTCATCTCCAGCCAGGTGTTCGGGTACTTTTGATCACACAGTGTCTCTTCTTAACACAGACCGAAATCGACAAATTTTGAGAAACAGAGGAGGTGACTATTCCCATCAGGTCTAAAATACTACTGGTAGGTCGCTGGTTAGGCCAACATCAATGACAACTATTAGGAATTGTTAACTGTGAGGGAGAGGGGTGTTATTACCCCATTCTTCCTAAGGTACGATTTCTATAGCTGTTCTTATGACGTGGTGCATCGTTCATAAACAAATTTAGTAATCACCAAGTGCTTTGTCCCTATGTGTACTATCAGAACAAAAGGTCCAGCTCCTATACTTATTGACGTATCACACCACTAATCGTTTTCCTTTCGTGAAAGTCCTCATTCAAACCATTGTCACTGTGAACAGATATTGCAGTTTCCGTTTCATGCGTGAACATACGAAGCTAGATTTACGAAACATGTATTGGTAAAACATCTCCAGCCGTGTTGACTGCTAAGAAGCAAGATAATTCATAAAGATAAAACTGCACCAGATTGAGTGACAGCGAACAGATACATTCAATAATAAAAACTATATGGCAGTACAATAAAAGAGCTAAAATTATGAACGAAACACACACAACAGTGGTGCTATATTCAACAATATTTATTACCGGTGTCATCATGTACGAAAATAAGTTTGTGGTGCACTGAAATTTTGTTGGATTAAGTATTTTTAAACTAGTGCGCCTATAGAGTAGGTCCATTTCGAGACGTGAAAGAAAGGTCAATGTTAGGGGTAGGAGTAAAACGAGTGGGATTATTTTAGTGTAAATGTGATGTAAGATTGTGTAATTAAGATAAAACATGTGATACTTAACTAATGAACTATTGAACTATAGTCAAATGAAACTGTTGTATATAGAAGAAAATAACTGAACAATGAAGTTTGGTGACGTATTCCAAAGACGTGGCTGAACAAAATAATCTTGTTTTAAATTGGTCCTAAATCACAAACAAATAAGATGTAGTAGTGCTATTAAGCAGTGAAGCAGCTCTGTTTATACAAAATACAATTTTTTTAATACAACTAGAGAAATTATAGTCACTGAAATAAAGGGAAATGGGGCGAATCGGTAAGAGGGGTTATATTACAAATATGGCCTGGCTGGGATTATGTGTAGTATCTGCAGTTAGAGCGTCTGGTCACTGAGTACTAAGTTTAGGTTGATGAGCATGTGTATTTTAATTACCAAAAATTTAAGATAATTCATCTTTCTTCCATTGCAGATGTGATGTTATACTACATGTTTCACCTTGTAACTGCGCCCTTCTTTAAACAGGTGGTCTGCAGAAGAAAAGTATTCTTTCCTCGCTTTCCAAGCTCTGTGGTGTTTCTTCAAGCGGGTACATATTAACCTGTCAGACTGACCTATACAAAACTTGCCACAATTACAAGTAATTTAATGTATTTAATTCAATCTTCTCCAAAGCTAGGGTTGGTTCAAATGGCTGTGAGCACTATGGGACTTAACATCTATGGTCATCAGTCCCCTAGAACTTAGAACTACTTAAACCTCACTAACCTAAGGACATCACACAACACCCAGTCATCACGAGGCAGAGAAAATCCCTGACCCCGCCGGGAATCGAACCCGGGAACCCGCGTGCGGGAAGCGAGAACGCTACCGCACGACCACGCAAGGCTAGGGTGCAGTCTACCATTGGGAAGAAAGTGTCCAACAGTACTGCGTGCATTTAATGATGTTTTTACTTTCCTGGATTTAAGCTTTCTAGCTACATCCAGTGAGACATTTCATAAGTATGGAATTGTGCACCATTTATTGCGTTCTTGAGGTCATGGAAACGGCAAAGCTGCTTGGATGTTGACGTGCTGCTGTCATGATGTACGCAAAATAATTGGAGAATGGTGGGGCAACGAAAATGTGACAAGGTGGTCGGTGTCTACACCTCTTCACGGTAGATCGAGGTCGGAGACGCGCCCACTCTGAAAAGCAAGCATTTTTGCGGACGGTGATCTGTGGCAGATTTGACGACAGGCAGTGCAGGTGAAAGGCAAGTGTTTCGGTGCACACCGTTTAACGTATATTGTTGGGTATGACGCATTCACTGCAGCAGACGGCCGCTACGTATTCACATTTTGACCGACGAACGTCGCCGTCTGTTACTTTTGGAGTGGCAATGATATCATCGAGACTGGACTATGGACGAATAGAAACGTTTCGCCTCGTCAGGTGAATCACTTTCTTATTAGACCAGTTCGGTAGTTGCGCCTGATATACTGTTTTCCAGGCGAGTGGCTGCTTGAAACGCACATCGCGCCGGAGACGCAGATCGATGGGGAGAGCGTATGCGACGGGGGACATTCACGAGAGTTTCTGTGTGACCTGAGGTAATCAGAGGTATCAAAACAGCTATGGACTAGGTGAATGTATTCGGTAGGAAAAATGAGCCTAAGTCGCAATGACGGCAATCGATTTATTGACGCGCTTCAGCGTTTTGAGGCATCTTCTTGAATCTGTTTAGCTTGTGCAGGTTGTAACCTCCCCACAAAAAATTTCCGTAACCCACCAACAGTAAAAACAATATAATTATTTATTTCATTCACATTCAGTGTGACCTTCCAACAGTTTATTATTCCATAACCTAGGAATAATAAAAATGTGACTCACTTATAACCTTTCAATAATCGACTGTGAATTTAAACTGGTCAATTTCGGACGTCAGCAGCGCTGCGTCATCGCCCTAAAAGATCATTCTGAATTTTTAAAAAAATGAAAATTCTTACCTCAATGAAGTCGCCAGATAAAGCGTATATATCTGCTCTTATAATAAATTTATCTGGAACAGCCCAGTGCAATGCTGGCCGATAGATTTGTCATGTATAAAAGGAAACAACTGATTTTTCTTTACAATAATCGGGATGACCATGCATTGGAGACATTAGTAAATTCTTTAAACTGAGATGAATGATTGTCAAAAGTTAATTTTTATAAAAAAGATTATTATTAAGAGATTTTTTAAACATTTACGTGGGACTTGATATAACAATACTACATATGCGCGAGGCTGCTTTTACCTTATACTATATCGCTCAGGCTCCGCCATCGCTCCCCACGACCGGCCCAGCCAACTTCATACACACGACTGCACGCTACTACTACTACAACTAACACCCAGTTCCTATTGCAGTCAACACTGCTCTTTGGTCTGAGATTCTCTTATAGCTTACATATCGCAGGCAGCGCGTGAGCAATCCATCGAAATTACATTTTCTCGAGTGCGCTAGCAACAAATTCCTTAATCATGGACTTCTTACAAGGTAATGCATTAGTCATAATTAGCCAAAATTTATGGTGTGCACCTTCGACGAAGGCACGAAGCTATGCTTAGATCTGCATGCCTTTGCCGACGTAGCACATTAAAAGTTTTGGTACTTGTGGCTAATGTGTTATCCGCAGTTCCTAAACAGATTTTGAAGAGGCCTGAAAAAGGCTAAACGCATAAATAAAGCGTCTGTCGTTATTGAAACGCAGACAGTTTTCTCCCACTAAAAATATATTGTGGTTGCTGCACCATGCTACTACAGGTTTTATAAACGTTATCAAGGAACTTAATAATTTTTCTTATTGGTAAATGTATAGATAATTATTCGACTCTCAAGCCAAAGATCCACTTGAAAAGTATTTAACTCTGACTGACAAAAGAAGCTTTACGCTCTTCCTTTATTAGTCTTAGTATTAGTGATCTTTCGTTGTTCTCATATCCTGGTGACACGACGTACTGTGTAGTTACTAGTGAAACTGTGCTAAATAATGAAAGCAACTTCAGAAACAGAACGACTTTCTCTCTTACGATAACATTGACCCCAGCTCCCGTAATTTTGGAAGATTATTATACTTTAATTTTGTATGGAGAATGTAGATGGAGGCGACAATCCTCACGTCGCGACCGCTGCGGACGTAAGTTCGAATCCTACCTCGGGCATGGATGTGTGTGATGTCATTACGTTAGTTAGGTTTAAGTAGTTCTAAGTTCTAGGGCACTTATGACCTCAGAAGTTAAGTCGCATAGTGCCCAGAGCCATTTGCCAATCTTCACGACGGCCCTGCTCGACAATAGAGGTAAGTGAATGTGTTATCTGTTTCCCTCCGTGGCCGCCAATGTCAATTTCGATATGTAGGTCGTATTTCCCGCGACATTCAGAACCAGCAATCGTTCTTTCGATATAATTACGAAGCCCAATTATTTTCTTTCTTACATGAATAAATGAATTTTAACGACAATTACTTTTACCCTGGTCACGGGGAGTGATAGTACTTGAGAACGTACGTGCCTCTATCCCGATCGTACTTTCGCATAGCACTGAGTGTGTACCGACATAACTATACTTACGACCCATTTCCTTTAAAATATTCTTATTCTGAACCACTCACTCGCGAATGTAAGTGCCCTCTTATTTTGTGTAGTCAGCTGGGTGTATTAGTAAATAACATTACTCCTGTATTCCTAAATAGCATTACTCACTGCCTTATTTTCCACAATTGACCTTTGCCTGTGTCGGAACGGCGCTTCATGCGAAATATTTATTATGCGACGATCAGAGTAACACTCATTTCAAAATTACTACACCTGCTGACTAAGTTTCTAAGAATGTAACACGGTGGTTACAAAGTGAATATCCTTGCGGACGCCTGCACCACGATATGCTTGATATTTTTCCTGAGGGCGACGGTGTTTCACAGCTGGATAACTGTCAGCGTCATAAGAACACAATCGCGCTAGGTGCGAGGAGTATGAGAACTTACTCAGATCAATGTCTTGTCCACTAAATTCACGTCTTGTGGACCCGATGGACCACAGCTGAGGTACTATCATCTGATAGTTCAGCACCCAGAAGCCACTGGCAAGTAAGTTACGGGAATTACATGGCTCGTGCTTAGACATCTGGTACCACATTCCTGCGGAGAGTACCAAGAAACTTTCGAATCCATGCCAAGCAAAATCGTTGCTGTACTCGCATTTAGTAGTCTTAACGTTTTGTTTCACCCAGTCTATTCTAGAAACAATACAGTAATGTTTATTTCAGATGAAGTTGTCCCACACATTATGCAGTAGATATTCTACAGAGGTTGGAAACTAGAGGAGAGGAGCTGAAATAACACCTTCAAAAACCATGTGTAAGATTTTCTTAGCCTCTTGCTTGCTACATAGAAAGGACTAGCCTGTAAAAAAATTAAGATTTCCATTCTTGTAGGATATTTTAATGTAGTTCTATTTTGTATTGTCATGAGTTTTCGATAGAGGCTGTAGTTTTCGAATTAATCAACAAAAAGAAAAACCTACAAAAGTGACCTTCAAATGTGCTTTTCTTAAATAACTCCAAAACTGTGGTCTCCAGCGAAAGCGGATCCCATTTAAGGGAATCCCAGTACAAAATTTAACGTCATTATATTTCCTATGGAATGGTCTTGTTCATTTTCTTTGTAGGACTAATAGTTTGTGCCTAGCAGGTGAGAGAATAAGGAAGTCTCGCGGGTGGTGTTTGAAGGTGTTGTGGGCTGGGTAAACCCAGATTTAGGGGTAGCTGACTCACCATGTATAGTTCCTTCAAATTCAGTGACATACATCTCTGCCTCGCTTAACACTGTCATAATAATGCTGGCCAACTAATGCAAGCCATCTTTGAGAAATAGAAATAATAGTCACACATTGAACATTTTTCTTCTTATTGCGTAAACGCCTTACACTTTGCAGTAACTAACTAAGCTATTACGAAAGAGTGAATCTGAAGACCATCAGGCTGATTGCCCGCATTATATGGGCGCTGGATAAATCATTGGCAAAGTGCACTCTGGTGTTTTAATAGATCTGCCCTGTTACTTGCACATTTTACTCGTATTATACAGGGTGTTACAAAAAGTTACGGCCAAACTTTCAGGAAACATTCCTCACACACAAAGAAAGAATATTTGTTATGTGGACATGTGTCCGGAAACGCTTACTTTCCATGTTAGAGCTCATTTTATTATTTCCCTTCAAATCACATTAATCATGGAATGGAAACACACAGCAAGAGACCGCACCAGCGTGACTTCAAACACTTTCTTACAGGAAATGTTCAAAATGTCCTCCGTTAGCGAGGATACAAGCATCGACCCTCCGTCGCATGGAATCCCTGATGCGCTGATGCAGCCCTGGAGAATGGCGTCTTGTATCACAGCCGTCCACAATACGAGCACGAAGAGTCTCTACATTTGGTACCGGGGTTGGGTAGACAAGAGCTTTCAAATGCCCCCATAAATGAAAGTCAAGAGGGTAGAGGTCAGGAGAGCGTGGAGGCCATGGAATTGGTACGCCTCTACCAATCCATCGGTCACCGAATCTATTGAGAAGCGTACAAACACTTCGACTGAAATGTGCAGCAGCTCCATCGTGCATGAACCACATGTTGTGTCGTACTTGTAAAGGCACATGTTCTAGCAGCACAGGCAGAGTATCCCGTATGAAATCATGATAAGGTGCTCCATTGAGCGTAGGTGGAAGACATTGGGCCCAATAAAGACATCACCAACAATGCCTGCCAAAACGTTCACAGAAAATCTGTGTTGATGGCGTGATTGCACAATTGCAACATTACCTTCCTTCAATTGGGCCAACTGGCGGTGAATCGAGGAAGTACAGTACATAGTGACGAAACTGAAATGAGCTTTAACACGGAAATTAAGCGTTTCCGGACACATGTCCACATAACAGCTTTTCATTATTTGTGTGTGAGGAATGTTTCCTGAAAGTTCGGCCGTACCTTTTTGTAACACCCTGTAGAGATGTAATTGTTACTCCAATAGTTCGGTAATAATCGAAGTGTACAATTCTTTGGAGCGTTGGTGCGTGTTAATTTGTGATGGCTCCTTCGCACGATCCACTGCCATTTCCTCGAGTCGTAGTGTGCCAACAATTTGCTGTCGAGAAAATTGGCCAGCTCTCTCTCGTTTCAAGGACATAGCCCCTCGTAAGTTTCTACCATCGGTGATAAATTTCTCCCAATTAGACTAACCCCTGCTGCGAGACTTGTCTCTCCACATTCGTTCGGATTTCGTGGTGTTACATCTTCTTGGATAGTTTGTTACACTGATGGGAAAATAATCTTGCAGAGAGTAACTCTCCATCTTCGAAAACCAGTCATGAGCTAGAAGCATTCGTAAACCCCACCTTGGACCTTTCACACACGTTTGTGTATCGTATTTCAAGGTATCGCCACAAACGTCGATGCTTCAGCTAGTCACATAATAAGTTTACAAAGAGGTTCACCTTTCCTCGTTCAGGATTGTGTATTTATTTTTTACCGTTGGTTTCTTACTTCAAACACTTTGCTATTCTGGTAGAGCGGTTAGAATCCGCTGAGAAAAGGAATCTTAGCACCAGGGAGGCAGGATCACCAATCAGTGCAACGTATCATGTATTCTTTATAGCCAATTTGAAAACATATTTAGGATATAAGTCGAAACAAGGCCCCGGGAATGGGCAACATTCCATTAGAAATGCTGACAGCCTTAGGAGAGCCAGTCCTGAGTAAACTCTACCATCTGGTGAGCAAGATGTATGAGACAGATGAAATACCCTCAGCCTTCAAGAAGAATACAATAATTCGAATCCCATAGAAAGCAGGTGTTGACAGATGTGAAAATTAGAACTATCAGTTTAATAAGTGACGGCTGCAAAATACTAACGCGAATTCTTTACAGACGAATGGAAAAACTGATAGAAGCCGACCTCGGGGAAGATCAGTTTGGATTCCGTAGAAATGTTGGAACACGTGAGGCAATACTAACCTTACGACTTATCTTAGAAGAAAGATTAAGAAAAGGCAAACCTACGTTTCTAGCATTTGTAGACTTACAGAAAGCTTTTGACAATGTTGATTGGAATACTCTCTTTCAAATTCTGAAGGTGGCAGGTATAAAATACAGGGAGCGAAAGGCTATTTACAATTTATACAGAAATCAGATGGCAGTTATAAGAGTCGAGGGGCATGAAAGGGAAGCAGTGGTTGTGAAAGGAGTGAGACAGGGTTGTAGCCTCTCCCCCATGTTATTCAATCTGTATATTGAGCAAGCAGTAAAAGAAACAAAAGAAAAATTCGGAGTAGGTATTAAAATCCACGGAGAAGAAATAAAAACTTTGAGTTTCGCCGATGACATTGTAATTATGTCAGAGACAGCAAAGGACTTGGAAGAGCAGTTGAACTAAATGGACAGTGTCTTGAAAGGAGGATATAAGATGAACATCAACAAAAGCAAAACGAGGATAATGGAATGTAGTCGAATTAAGTCGGGTGATGTTGAAGGAATTAGATTAGGGAATTAGGCACTAAAAGTAGTTAAGGAGTTTTGCTATTTGGGGAACAAAATAACTGATGATGGTCGAAGTAGAGAGGATATAAAATGTAGACTGGCAATGGCAAGGAAAGTGTTTCTGAAGAAGAGAAATTAGATAACATCGAGTATAGATTTAAGTGTCAGGAAGTCGTTTATGAAAGTATTTGTATGGAGTGTTGCCATGTACGGAAGTGAAACATGGACGATAGATAGTTTGGACAAGAAGAGAATAGAAACTTTCGAAATATGGTGCTACAGAAGAATGCTGAAGATTAGATGGGTAGATCACATAACTATTGAAGGGGCATTGAATAGAATTTGGGAGGAGTTTGTGGCACAACTTAACTAGAAGAAGGGATCGGTTGGTAGGACTTGTTTCGAGGCATCAAGGGATCACCAATTTAGTATTGGAGGGCAGCGTGGAGGGTAAAATTCATAGAGGGAGACCAAGAAATGAAAACACTAAACTGATTCAGAAGGATATAGGTTGCAGTAGGCACTGGGAGATGAAGAAGGTTGCACAGGATAGAGTAGCATGGAGAGCTGCATCAAACCCGTCTCATTACTGAAGACCACAACAGGGTTTAGGATCAGTATATATATATATATATATATATAGCCACGCGGGGTAGCCGTGCGGTCTAGGGCACCTTGTCACGGTACACGCCGCTGCCCCCGTCGGAGGTTCGAGTCGTCCCTCGGTCATGGGTGTGTCTGATGTCTTTAACGTAACTTAGTGTAAGTTAGATTAAGTAGTATGTAAGCTTAGGGACCGATAACCTCAGCAGTTTGGTCCCATAGGACATACAACAACCGCTTATATCTTCTTCTAGGATCAGTATACATGTTTTATAAACAGAGTGCCCTGCTACACGCATGAATCTCAGGAACTGTATGGTGACGAAAGTCATTTTAAAAATGCATCCGAACTCCATTTTTAGTCACAAAAATTAACAGGGATTCCTAACGAAGTTGCTATCGTAGACGCTGCTATCCAGGTCGCTAATCTTTAAGCTGTTATTGAAGTGGGGCCCATCCACTCAGGCGCGGCGCTAATGTCCTCTTCACATAGGGGCCGATGCTGTCGCGTTGTCATCCTGGAAGGGAGGTCGGGCAGCGTACAATTAGCAGACTTCTTCTATCTACGTCTAGATGTAGGTCTGCTAATCACATTTAAGTGCCTGGCAGTGGGTTCATTGAACCACCCTCACAAATCTCTATTACTCCAGTCTCATATAGCGCGCGGAAAGAGCGAACACCTATATCTTTCCGTACGAGCTCTGATTTCACTTATTTTATTGTGGTGATCGTTTCTCCCTATGTAGGTCGGTGTCAAAAAAATATTTCCTTCGGAAGAGAAAGTTGGTGATTGGAGAAGATTCCACGCAACGAAAAACGCGTTTCTTTTAATGATGTCCAACTCAAATCTTGTATCATTTAAGTGGCAGTCTCTCCGATATTTCGCGATAATACAAAACGTGCTGCCCTTCTTTGAACTTTTTCGATGTACTCCGTCTGTCCTGTCTGGTAAGGATCCCACACCGGGCAACAGTATCCCAAAACAGGATGAAGAAACGTAGTGTTCGCAGTCTCCTCAGTAGATCTGTTACATTTTCTAAGTGTCCTGCCAATACAACTCAGTCTTTGGTTAGCCTCCCCCACAATATTTTCTGCGTGTTCCTGCCAATTTAAGTTGTTCGTAAATGAAATTTCTGGGTATTTAGTTGAATTTACGGCCTTTAGATTTGACTGATTTATCGTGAAACCGAAGTTTAACGAATTCCAATTAACACTCATGTGAATGACCTCACACTTTTCGTTATTTCGGGTCAACAGCCAACTTTCGCACCATTCAGATATATTTTCTAAATCATTTTGCAATTTGTTTTGATCTTCTGGTGACTATTAGTCGATAAATGACAGCGTCGGCTGCGAACAACTATGACGGCTTCTCAGATTGTCTCCCAAATCGTTTATATAGATAAGGAACAGCAAAGGGCCTGTAACACTACCATGTGTAACACCAGGAAACACTTCTGTTTTACTCGATAAATTTCCGTCAATAACTACGAACTATGACCTCTCTGACGGGAATTCACAAATCCTGTCATATAACTGAGACAATATTCGATAGGGATGAAAATTTCACTACAAGCTGCTTGTGGGGTACAGTGTCAAAAGCCTTCTGGAAATACAGAAATACAGAATCGATCTGAAATCCCTTGTCAATAACGCTCAACACTTCATGCTAATAAAGAGCTTGTTGTGTTTCACACGAACGTTGTATTCTAAAGCCATGATGACTGTGTCAATAGACCGTTTTCTTCGACGTATTTCATAATGTTCGAACACCATATATGATCCAAAACCCTGCTGCGTATCGACGTTAATGATATGGGCCTGTAATTTGGTGGATTACTCCTACTACCTTTCTTGAATATAGGTGTGACCCGTGCAGGTTGCACTTTGGGTACGGATCTTCCGTCGAGGGAACGGTTGTATATGATTGTTAAGTATGAACTTTTGCATCAGCATACTCGGAAAGGAACGTAATTGGTATACAGTCTGGACCAGAAGACTTGCTTTTAGTAAGTGATTTAAGTCGTTTCACTACTCCGAGGATATTTACTTCTACGTTACTGACGTTGACAGTTGTTCCTGATTCAAATTCAGGAATATTTTCTTCGTCTTCTTTTGTGAAGGCATTTCGGAAGGCTGTGTTTAGTAACTCAGCTTTGGCAGCACTGTCTGGCAGTACTGTCTTCGATAGTATTTCCATTGTTATCGCGCAGAGAAGGCATTGGTTGATTCTTCCCGCTAAGATACTCACAGCCTTCTGTTTCCTGTCGTTACAGACTAGCGTGCCGGCGTTGACTGTACGCCGTAACAATCCTCCCCCCCCCCTCCCCCACGTCCCCCCCCCCCCAAGCGACTGACCGTCGAAATATATGGAGCACGACAAGAGGGGAGGCAGGAACGTGGACGCTCTGATGGACCGGAAGCTGTGGCTGAAGGGGACGTCTAATCTCCGGTCGTGTCCCGCCATCCGGTCTTCGCTGTGGTGGAAACGTCCCGCGGAACGCGCACAGAAGGGTACGCGTCCCCAAACAATGGTTTAAATGGCTCTAAGCACTTTGGGCCTTTACATCTGAGGACATCAGTCCCCTAGACTTACAACTACGTAATCTTAACAAACCTAAGGACATCACACATATTCATGCCCGAGGCAGGATTCGAACCGGCGACCGTAGCAGACGCGTGGTTCTGGACTTAAGCGCCTACATCCGCTTGGTCACAGCAGCCGGCTGTTGAGACCCATACCCAGATGCTGAAGGCGACGTCCGCCGCGGCATGGGCAGGTCCAGCTCCATCGGTAGAACGAGAGGAGGCGGAGGAGGCGAAGGTTCCGTCTACATTGGGTCGTTCCGCGGACTCGTGATGACAACCTCTGGAGGCTGCTGCGGCCGCGCTGTCCTCGGGATCCGTGCATCTTGGGGAAAGAGATACGGAAGGATCACCGTGCACATGACAGTGACGAATTTGATGAGGGCACCGCAATCCGTCTGGGCCTGAAATGAGATACATGCGCGCGCCAAGTAGACGAAGGATCTCGCCTCACACCCACCGTCTGTTGCCACTAAAAGCCCTGAAAAGCCCAATATCGTGCGATGGAAGAGATACTTGCGGCCTTCCTTCGCCACCGGATGCTGAGGAGGGTGCCCGATGGTGGCAGTCGTGACACCGTTTCGCCATCGACGGTCCATCTCGTCGACGCGAACGATGCCTGGTGTGTGTGGTGCGAAGTTTGGCCATCTGCTGCTTGAAGTTTCTGACAGTTTGTTTTGATCTTCCGGTGACTTTATTGGTCGATAAATGACAGCGTCATCTGCGAACAACTATGACGGCTTCTCAGATTGTCTCCCATATCGTTTATATAGATAAGGAACAGCAAAAGGCCTATTACACTACCATGTGTAACACCAGGAAAATCTTCTGTTTTACTTGATACATTTCCGTTCCGCTTCGCCGTTGGACTGTGGATGGAACGTGCCACTAGTTAGATGCTGTATGCCATTGCGTTCACAGATTGATTTAAATTCATTTGACGTGAACTGAGGGCCGTTGTCCGACACTATGACGACAGACAACCCTTCGAGGCAAAAACATAGATTACTTTTGAATGCATAATGGGAACAGCAGTGATCAATAAAATTGTAAATAATTACTATTAAAAACAGTCTTGATCACAATTTATTTTATAAGGTGACCGGTTTCGACCACTGCTGTGGTCATCTTCAGACCATTGAGTGGAAACCCCTTTCTGTTGGAAAATCACAACAGAAAGGGGTTTCCACTCAATGGTCTGAAGATGACCACAGCAGTGGTCGAAACCGGTCACCTTATAAAATAAATTGTGATCAAGACTGTTTTTAATAGTAATTAAAAACATAGATGACAACTCCTAAATTGTGCTACGTGATGTTGTCCAGTTCGTTGGCACTGTAAAAAGAAACCTGCTGTAAGAGTCTACCACAATTGACCATCGAGTGTTCCAAAAAGGACCAACGAAGTCGATGTGCGCACGTTTCCAAGCAGAGAATTTTTGTGACGGAGTGGACTGATTTTCCCCACATGTGTGACACTGTGACGTTATCTGTTCTGTTTGGATATCCATGCCCTGCCAAGTACAGAGTCGACGCGATAACTGTTTCGTATGAGTATTCCCCCAGTGTCCTTGGAGAAGTAACTGCAACAATTCCTTTTCAAAAGCTTTGGGGATCAACTCACGTCACTGTCCACTGTCATTTTGAACAAGAACCACATCTTGCTGTATAGCGACACTATGCCGACGTGCAAGGTATCGGAACACTAGAGAGTTCTTTATGCTATGCAGTGAGCGAGGCCAAAATGTGCGAATAAATTTTAGCAAAATGTTCAAGGGCGACATATAGGTCAATCAATCTTCTTCAGAATAGACAACCACAAGTCTCTGCTACATAGAGATTCCTAAAGAAGTGGCTATCGTTGACGCTGTTATGCAAGTCGCTAATCTTGAAGTTGCTGTTGAAGTGGGGTCCCACCAGGCAGGTACGACGCTTATGTCCTCTTCACATAGGGGCCGCTGTTGTTGCGTTGTTGTCCCGGAAGGGTGGTCAGTGAGCGTGCGATAAGCTGACTTCTTCTCGCAGCCATCTATTCCCTGGCGTGCCGGCGCTGCCTGTACGCCGTAACAGATACAGAGTATAGGCAGTCTCTTTAGTATACCTGCAGCGTCTTCTAAGTGTTCTGCCAATAAAACGCAGTCTTGGTTCAGCTTCCCCGCAACAATGTGTTCTTTCTAGCCTAAGTTGTTCGTAATTGTAGCTCTTAGGTATTTAATTGGACTTACGGCCTTTAGATTTGATTGATTTATCATGTAACCGAAGTTAAACGGGTTCCCGTGAGGATGACCTCACACTTCTCATTATTTATGGTAAACTGTCAATATTTGCACCATACAGATATCTTTGTGCAATGGGTTTTGATCCGCTAATAACTTTACAAGGCGGTAAAAGACGGCGTCATCTGCAAACAACCTACGACTGCTGCTCAGATTGTTCCCTAAATCGTTTATAAAGATAAGAAACAGCAGAAGGCCGATAACACAACCTTAGGGAGCGCCAGAAAACATTTTCATTTAACTAGATGACTTTCCGTCATTTGCTACGAATTATGACTCCTCTGACAGAAAATCATGAATGTTGTATAAACTGGATGATATTCCACAAGCACGCACTTTTGATTAACTTTGATTACAAGTCGCTTGTGAGGTACGATATCGAAAACCCCTTGGAAATCTAAAAATACGGAATCTATTTGAAATCTTATGGGGACAGTATTCGAACTTCGTGTGTGTAAAGAGCTAGTTGTGTTTCACAAGAATGATGTTTTGTAAATCCGTGTTCACTAAGTATCAACAGACCGTTCTCTCTGAGGTAATTCATACTGTTCTAAAACAGTATATGTTCCAAAATCGTGCTGCATATCGACACGCCGGCCGGAGTGGCCGAGCGGTTCTAGGCGCTTCAGTCTGGAACTGTGCGAACGCTACGGTGGCAGGTTCGAATCCTGCCTCGGGCATGGATGTGTGTGATGTCCTTAGGTTAGTTGGGTTTAAGTAGTTCTAAGTTCTAGGGGACTGATGACCTCTGATGTTAAGTCCCATAGTGCTCAGAGCCATTTGAACCATATCGACACTCGTCGGAAAATCGTGGTGGAGTAATGAGGCAACATCAAGTTTTGTGTTAAGTTGGGCGCATAAGACAGTGAATTCGTCTAATTCTACCCAAATGCAGAGAGGCGTGTTCCTAGTCGCATCCCCCACGACAACACCTAATCTCGCAAAGTGATGGTCGTGCTTGAGTGTTCGGCCAGGAAATGGATCACAGTCCTGAATTACTCGCCGTTATGATGCATTTAAGATCATCCAAGAATACTGTATTAGAGTACTAAATCCAAATCCAAAAAATGACAACAGTGACTGTTTCAAAACATATTTAAAATGATTTCAGTTGTGTGTTGATTCAGGAGAAGACTATTTTGAATACAGTGATTTTGTGAACATGTCCCATGACTTTTATTTTTAATAAATGCAGTCCTAACAGAAATGGGACATAGTATGTATGAACTATTAGTTCACTTTGTTGCATTAATGGATGAGAGATTCATTTAACATGATATAGTCCTTACCCATAGAAATTCTTGATAATTCACATCTGTTGGTGACTATTAAAGCTCCCCCAGATGTATACCATCACAAACTTTTCTCTTGAAGCACAATTTTCATCATTTACAAACTTACATTCCACCTGTTACTTGAATAGCTCTCTAGTCCTAGTCAACGATGATGACTGCTTCAGCTGAGGTCAGGAAGTCGGACGAGCGCTTCCGAGCTCGGCTCTATATTGACCTCCGTGGGAAGGCACTACTAGCTGAGAGAGAAAGGCCGTGTCTTCTTCAGCCTCTCCCATTCGTTGTTGCCTATTACAGCAAGACGTCACTATTGTCTGTGGTACATATGTGCTTTACCGACTGTGTTGTGGCGCAGCAAATTAAAATCCTTGCCTGCTATGAACATTACGACTGACGAGTAACCAGGGGATATAATCGACGCCAGCTGCAGCCGGCACTTTCTTTATTATATACCACTGACACAGTATGCCGCATGTCACGTAGTCCTGTGATTACGAGCCAGTAACAAATGACTGCTCGGCACTTCACGACTTCTGTGTTTTGCTTACGATAAAGGATTCAGTAGCACCTACTGCCTTACATCGGTACAATGTTAGTCGTGGTATCGATTAATGATCATCTCGGTACTCGGATGGAATCTTGTTTGCTTGTATGTAGGACATACGAAATGGACAATAATTGGTTTGATATTCGTGGCTGTAATGGAACTTGCTAAACGTTTCCAAAATGATATATGCCCGATAGAAAATAAAACGATGTGCTGCAGCAGAGATGCTATTAGATGAGAGAGATGTGACTATCACTTTTTTTAAGGCGGCAAAAAGAAAGGAGCCTCTGATGTGACTTGACGAAGAGAAGTCGCGAACATTGTATCGCACTTCCCATTGTAATAGTTTTGTTAGTAATACAGAATTTGTATTAATATAAATAATATGAAGTAAATTACAGTGCCTGCCGATTTATTTCACAAACTGTTCATCTCACCGCAAGGAAATATGAATTTAGGCGACACGTTCAACAATTAGTATCTTCTACAGTGGCTGTATTCGAGACGACCACTGCAGCAGAAAGAAGAAGTAAAGTTTCCCACTGAGAAGAAAAACAGAACTAAGAACATTTACTGTTAAATTTTCCAGAAAGTTTATTTCAGATATGTTTGATGGTATCTGTTCGGCAGCCGGCCATAAAAGCATTTTATTGACTTCCATTTCTAACTTCACAATTAGAAGTCAGCAAACATTTCCAGTTAAAAAACTGTAATGCATTATCCAGCCAGTAGTAAAAAATATAATTCTTGGTATAACTGTGAAAAGCAAGCGATTCCCAAATTTTGAGGGTGACTTTGTAAGTTTTCACGTATAAACAATTTCATAAACTTGACGACGGAGGTATGACATCAGAAGAGAGATCACTTGCTGTACTGACTAACTGCTTATATTATTCAACGTAGTTAAAGTAATGTGCTAGTTATCTTCCAGAGATCGTAACATAAGGTTTTTAACATGGCTGTCAATCAGCGACTGTTGTATAATACAAAATTTTGAAAAACACAGCCCTCAGTCGCGAACACAATTAATTTGTGACTTAGGTTTCGGTGTCACAGGGGACACCTCCTTCGGACAAAATTAAAACTAGATGTTACAGCATAATGTACGAAAAAATACGAAAGCTACGGTCATACCTGACAGCGTCAGATAGTCAGAAATAAAATAAAATGCAACAGAGGTGCAAGCCACTAGGGGCTGCCATGTGTCCTCTGCTACAGTCAACACCTCTGTTGCATTTTATTTTATTTCTGACTATCTGACAAAGTCAAGTATGACCGCAGCTTTCGTATTTTTTGGTACGTTATGCTGTAACATTTAGTTTTAATTTTGTCCGAAGAATGTGTCCCTTGTGACACCGAAATCTAGGTCACAAATTAATTGTGTTCGCTACTGAAGGCTGTGTTTTTCTAAATTTTGGATCATAACATAGTGAATAACTGACTAAGTGAAGACATTTATTATTTTTTGTGTATAAATGATGGGACGGAAGTCCGCTGCAGTTCTTCAAGTGGTTGTTATTTTATTATAGTGTAGTGATTAACTGTGTTATGAACCAAAGTATCTGTTCATGTACCAAAGTAAGCAAAACTTGTTTCGCAGTTATTTGCTGTGCAAATAAATTTGTAAATTTAGGTTCAGTGGCTTACCAATTAAGGATCTCTGTTTCTAAGCAAACCTGCTCCATTCTGATGCGTTTACAAGCACTACGTCATGGGTAGCTGTGAGCGCGTTTTCGCTGGGTGGGTGCATACCTTGATACTGTGAAATTAAGAGAAATCGTCATTAGCCAGTGAGTTAGGTGGTTGTAGAACGTTTGTCTGTTGTACAATGACATCTTTCTATTCGTTTGCAGTATCCTCTGCCACGGGTGCAAGGAGAGTTTTGGTCTGAAACAGCTAAGGAAAGATAACTTGCAGTACGATCAGCCTATTACAGGGGAAGTGATCGATGACACTATGGCTAAGTTGTGCCAGAGGCTGTGGAGCGCGTTGTACAAACCGGTTATGACCACAGCACTGTCATGGACGTGAGTGCTGTAGATGCTGCATGGACTTCCACACTGGTGCGGCTCCAGAAGGTTTTGTTAGAAGGTACCTGCCCTTCCCATGCTCAAATGTTGCGATCTCACGCTCTGGTAGACAAAGTCGCCAACTGGATTAACGATCTCCATCTAGTGTATAAGGACCCTAAGTGCGTGTGACATATGCAGGCTCTCCAGGTTGAAACTACTTCGGTACAGATGCTCCTTTTCTTTATCAGTGGGTGATGGACAAGAACTGGAAAAGGCGGGAAGCCCAAATAGACAAGTCGACCCATGGAAACAATTCACCGAGGTTATCAACTACAGCAAAGGAGCGTTGTGGTTGACAGACTACAAGACCATGCCCTAAATTTGCAGGTTCCTGATAGGTTAATGAGTCAAACGATTTTCCCCTCAGCCGAGGGACATCTTAGTAGGCTACTAGCTGAAGAGTTGGCGAATGATAGAGCTCTCACGGTCTCTGCGAATATTTGGGGAGACATGCGTTGATGGATCTAACTGATGAGCATTTTTATGAGGTGCAGGCAACCGATTAGATATTATCTGATTATGTTGACAGGAGTGGACGGTGATGGGGATTCTACGTCCTAAACTGATAAATGGTTACCAAGATTAAACACTCCTAAAATTTACCAAGATAGCTGATTTAATTTCTTTCCTTTAATATTTCGAGTTTCTAGCAAATCCTTATGTCGCCAATCACTAAAACAATAGCTTTTTGACTTTCATAGAGTAAAAGGTTAGCTAAGTAAAAATATAAAAACCCGGCGGTAGAGCCGATATGTAGCACGGTACTGTTTAAGACAGACCGCAAAACATCATCCGGTTTTTGGGCAACAGAAAGAAGAGAACCTGTCCCAAAGCCACGGCAGACGGAACCAGAGCCGGACAGGATGTACATCTCTTGACCTTGCTGAAAGCCAGTAAACCAGTTTGCTGCAGCTCATCCTTCTACTTCACTCTTTTTGCCACCCTGCTATGTGAATATTTTACACAGGTTTCTCGCCCGTAACTCTCCACGTCTCGCACATCCGGTTACAACGTAGCTCTACATGAACTGCAGAAAATTCTCAATTTGCATATCGTTTCAGTTGATACAAAAAACAGAATTCACTCTTTGTGCCTATGTTTGTCTGTGTGAAGGGATGCACGGACATGGATATCCTGTCACATTTTGATATATCCAGAATCATGTTACAATGGTACTTGAGAGCAGGAGTGAAGGTTCTTCTCACTCAGTAATTAGATAGTGATGCAAATTTTAAAGAAGAAACTATATGTACATCAGGCTAACAAGAAATACCCGCTAAACACACTTTCTGATCTGACAAAATGCTTCTCTTTCTGTTCATGTCACGGTTTCTCCTCACTCTTCTTCCTTCTCTTTTAGCTTTTTGCGAACCCTGCGCTATCATATCCATCTATCCAGAGTAGTGTTCACTTCCTGCTGCTTCATGATCCCCAAAAAGTTAATATAATTACTTGTCTACCGTTTCATATTCCTTTCTTTGCACTTTTCTCTGTCTTCAGTATTCCGACGGATTTGAGTCGGCGGGACACGGCTTCCTCTCCTGTGGCAACTTCTTCACCTCTGTGTTATGTTACAAAGTTTCTGCAATACGGATATGAAATTTTTATTGCTGTTGTGTTGACCGTAGCGATAACTTCCTATCGCTTTCTTTTTTTTTTTTTTTAGCAATTCGTCTCCTTTCCTGAGCTGTGTCTTAATAGTTTCTAACAGGTTTATGTCTTTTAAGTGTGAACAGTTTGAGAACTATAGTAGACGGTTTTCGTTCACCAGACATCAGTTCGTAAAAGTAATTTCCGTTAGTTACAGCACAGTCCATATCCGGCAGCCGGATGGAGTGGCCGAGCGGTTCTAGGCATTACATTCTGGAACCGCGCGACCGCTACGGTCGCAGGTTTGAATCCTGCATCGGGCATGGATGTGTGTGATGTCCTTAGGTTAGTTAGGTTAAAGTAGTTCTAAGTTCTAGGGGACTGATGACCTCAGAAGTTAAGTCCCGTAGTGCTCAGAGCCATTTGAACCATATGCGGAAAAAAACGCGGATTGAGTTTTTTAGGAATCGCTTAGTGGTACACTCGGTTAAGCTGATGTCGTGACCGCAGAGAATCACCATGTTTATATACATACTTCAAAAGGACGGCTTAGTTTACCAAACTTTCTCTTGCGGTTGTAATGAATCATTCACGCTAAAATGGCTCTGAGCAGTATGGGACTTAACATCTGATGTCATCAGTCCTCTAGAACTTAGAACTACATAAACCTAACCAACCTAACGACATCACACACATCCATGCCCGAGCCAGGAGTCGAACCTGCGACCGTAGCCGTCGCGCGATTCCAGACCGAAGCGCCATCATGCACACTAGTTTCTGAATTTTTGGTTTTGCTTCAATGGCCTGTAACGTTTAAGGATATGTTCAGTGTAGTTCCTTGGTTTACTGTACATTACTGTGAGTACCGCATATGTTCGATATCAATGCACAAAAACCATTCAAAGACGACGGATGTCAGCACCAGGTGTGGAGGGTAATTAAAGTGTGTCTTAGAGATGCTGAAAACAGTGCTGTCGTTATGAACTACAGCAAAGAAGCGTTGTGATTGACAGACTACAAGACCAATCGAAAAATTCGCAGGTTCCGGATAGGTTAATGAGTCAAACGATTTTCCCCTCAGCCGAGGGACGTCTGAGTAGGCTACTAGCTGAAGAGTTGGCGATTGATAGAGCTCTCATGGTCTCAGCGAATATTTGGGGACGCATGCGTTGACGGATCTAACTGATGAGCATTTTTATGAGGTGCAGGCAACCGATGAAACATTGTCTGATTATGTTGGCCAGGAGTGGACGGTGATGGATGTCCTATGTACTAATATCATAGGAAGAGAAGTGGGAGTGACGATTTATAGCGCATGCACCACAAGCCTGATCGCGGGTAATGTTTGCTGACTATAGCGTTCATTTCCTGACATACATCGAATGGTAGTCATTGTGGAGAATATTAAGCATGGGGACGAGAAACGAAGGATTGGTTAGCTACCTCAGAATGTTAGAGCGAAATGTAAACGAGATGCTGTTCAACCAAGGGATCCCTGGGGATCGTGGCGCATATGCTTCTGATGTGGGAGCATTTGACATTTTGTTAGAGACTGTAAGGAACGGAGGCAAAATGGCATGAACAGTGGGCGCCAGAGGTCGGCGAGCATGTGGGACACCTGCTTACCTCCGTACGGCTGCCGCTAAATATGCGGGGTTAACATGACCCATTTGCCGTTGGTGTGTGGCGGCTTTGTATCAGAACCGATGAGCGGATCGACTGTTTCAAGTAGCTGTGTATCTTTAGCCGATCTTGAGTGGTGTAATACCAATAGATGTATTGCTGGGTTTCCGCAGCTACCGTTGGTTAAGGATGATTGGCGATGTGTTTCGGAGACCTTAGAAGTCACCGGCCAGGTTCGCAGCAAACTTAGAATAAGTTTATGTGGCCCTGAACGTTTATAGTGGTCAAGTAAATAACTATGAAGGTGTTACTGGGGTGCGATTTCTTGGTGTGTTCTCCATGTGTACTTGATTATGCCCAAAAGAAGTTGAGCCGTGCATGGCTCGTGTTAGTGCCATGTCTTATTTAACGTCCTGTTTATACCGTACTATCACCTCGTTATGTTAATTTCAATTACTGGTGTCACTGAGTTGCTGCCTGGCCTGCCCGTGTGCGGCAGCAGCAGCGCTTATCGATATAGGCCCTGCCGTATTATCTTTGCTGGACTGCTATTACTTCCCGGTTGTCGTGTGTCGTCCAGTAGCTGGAATGCGCCAGCAGTGCAGTTCGGACCTGGCCATGTTTGAGCTAGGACGTGGCTGAAGTTCAGTCGGGGCGTGGCAGCAGTGAGGTCCGGACAGCCATGACTAGCCCGACGGTTGCCCACACGTAACACTTGAGTGCAGACCACCTTGGTTGGCCGTCGGTCAGTCATCTTGTCGGACGACTTGTATGGTGGCAGGCGATCGCTTATAGGATGTCTGCATGTGCCGACTCGTGATTTGTCCTTGTTATGGCACAGTCACTGCCGTTAGTATTGTCTAGGCCAGCCGTTGTGACCGAGCCTTTCTAGGGGCTTCAGTCCGGAACCACGCGGCGGCTACCGTGGCAGGTTCCAATCCTGCCTCGGGCACGGATGTGTGTGATGTCCTTAGCTTAGTTGGGTTTACGTAGTTCTAATTCTAGGGAACTGATGTCCTTAGATGTTAAGTCCCATAGTGCTTAGAGCCATTTGAACCATTTATTTGTTGTCTGGTTCTTCGTGCAAGTGTGTAGTTTGTGTGATTTCGATTGACAAGTCATTTCAAATGCTGTCGGCGTGCTGTTGTGTACCGAGTCGGTCGGTTGGCGTGCAGCAGCGAGGAATTCTCGGCGCGACGTAGTTTGGCCAGGGCCGCTGGCGGTCTCTACGCGGTGTCGAAGTGTGTGGGGCTGTTCCCATTTCTACGAGATCCGTGGCTCAACGAACCGGGACACGAAAGTTGAATTTTGATTTACTATATCAGCAAGTCAAGAATGTTTATATTGTGTCTTTGGGATTTAGTTGTCGGCTGTTGGGATATTCCAGCGAGCAACAATGGGGTTTTGAAGTTGGAAAATTCTAGCCACCCTCCGGTGGAGTTTCACTGTATTTGGTTATTTCAATTGAAGCGCACCAGCGGAATCTTCTGCCTTGTGGCCGTTAACGTTTCGGTTATCTGCCCTGGCCGTTCACGTACATTTCAGGCAGTGTACTTTCCTGATCATGTTGTTGCTGTCCAGCACGGTGTGTAGTTTGAAAGCTCCATGTATGACTGGTTGTTGGCGCCAATATCTTCTACGTTGTTCCGTTGAACTCACTGTCGTGCCCTGGTAGGGTGAAGTGAAAGTTATTTTGTCGGCGGGTCCGTTGACCGTCGGTCGGTTGGGTTGTCATCGGATCATGAATGGTTGGCACTACTGCCTCTCTCACCTAAGCGAGCGTTAGTGTTTGAATTCCAGGCCGACCCTCGAACATCTGAGCGGCCTTGAATGTACTGCCCCCTTTTTATTTGTTCTTGTTGTTAGTACTAGAATGCCTTCTAGCCGATTTTTTAAAAATTAAGGTTATTTTGCCATTAAGGTGTAAGATTCTTTAGGTATGTATACAATTATCTCGACGATGTGCTCGTCTGTAGTGCTAATTTTGAAAAATATTTGAGAAACTTAGAACAAGAGCGGTGGGTCTGATGGTCAAACTAAATAAGATCTCATTAGCTAGGAGAGGAATATCCTTCCTAGGGCACATTTCGTCAGTCAGGGGTGTTAGTACTGATCAGTCAAGAATTAATGGTTCAAATGGCTCTGAGCACTATGGGACTTAACATCTGAGGTCATCAGTCCCCTAGAACTTACAACTACTTAAACCTACCTAACCTAACGACATCACACACATCCATGCCCGAGGCAGGATTCGAACCTGCGACCGTAGCGGTCGCGCGGCTCCAGACTGAAGCGCCTAGAACCGCTCGGCCACACCGGCCGGCAAGAATTAACGCCATTTACAGTGTTCACAGTTCTTCGAAATAAAAGGAAGTTCGCCCGTTTAATCAACTGATAAATTTTTTCAGGAAGTTTTTGTCTATCTTTTCCGCGCTCACAGCTCCTCAGTCAGCTACGACGAGAGGAGGAAAGTTCATATGGGGCGAGAGCCAGCAAGCCGCCAGCGAATACCTAAAACATGCCCGCCGTAACGCTCCACAACTGGGAATCCCAATTTCAATTGGTCACTTGAGGTTCAGACGCACGCTTCCTTTTCGGGTATCATGGTGGTTCCACTACAAGAACAAGCAGGGGAACGCAGGTCCTTAGCCTATGCATCAAGGGAGCTGTCTGGGGCTGTTCGGTTGAGCTGGAAGCCCATCCTTAAGATGGAACTCGGTCGAGCTACGCAAAACGGAGTGAATATCAAGGTAGCAATGCTGGTCTCGGCGTTCAGTTTGTGTATATCAGAGAGTAACAGGACCAAGTAGGCGACGCACTAGGTCGCATTTCTGTTTAGAAGAAAGGGATACCCTGTTATAGCAGTAGACATGATGGAAAAGGGAAAATCTACCTACTCAGGAGCTTGGTGCTGCGTTTTTAGATATTGTACCAGTCGGTGTGTGGTAGAATTGTGGGCACCCATGATTTGCGGATGATTGTTTAGCACGTAATGTGAAAGGTGAGCAAAGGGGCATTGTTACCTGTAGGTGTGGCAGAGGCGACCGGACACCAAGGAGCCACTGCTGTACTCACGGAAATCCCTGCAATGTTGTGTAATCTTGAGCAAGAGCAGGAATAAGATGAGGATTTAAATGCCATCCAAAAGGATTTCAGGGAGAGGCGTCTGGTGAACCGGTATTCTGTTACAGCACTAGTCACGATGGATACTGAAAAATCTACCTACTCAGGAACTTGGTGCTGCCGGTTTTAGATATTTTCTCCAATTTTGGGTGTGGCAGAATTTTGGGCACCCTTGAGGATGATTGTCTAGCACAGAGCTTGAAAGGACATGAAAGCTAAAGTCCAGAAGTTAAATGAGAATGGAGAGGAATGTAACTCACGAAAACTCGACATCAGTGACAGGAGAGCCTTCTTGCAGTCCACCATCGAGTTCCACGTTTTTTTTTGTTTTTTTTTTTATTGTCATCAGTCTACTGACTGGTTTGATGCGGCCCGCCACTAATTCCTCCCCTGTGCTAACCTCTTCATCTCAGAGTAGCCCTTGCAACCTACGTCCTCATTTATTTATAGACATTCGTCTATAGCACCACATCTCAAATGCTTCGATTCTCTTCTGTTTCGGTTTTCCCACAGTCCATGTTTCACTACCATACAATGCTGTACTCCAGACGTACATCCTCAGAAATTTCTTCCTCAAATTAAGGCCGGTATTTGATATTAGTAGACTTCTCTTGGCCAGAAATGCCTTTTTTGCCATAGCGAGTCTGCTTTTGATGTCCTCCTTGCTCCGTCCGTCATTGGTTATTTTACTGCCTAGGTAGCAGAATTCCTTAACTTCATTGACTTCGTGACCATCAATCCTGATGTTAAGGTTCTCGCTGTTCTCATTTCTACTACTTCCCATTACCTTCGTCTTTCTCCGATTTACTCTCAAACCATACTGTGTACTCATTAGATTGTTCATTACGTTCAGCAGATCATTTTATTCTTCTTCACTCTCACTCAGGAAAGCAATGTCATCAGCGAATCGTATCATTAATATCCTTTCACCTTGTATTTTAATTACACTTGTGAACCTTTCTTTTATTTCCATCATTGCTCCCCCGATGTACAGATTGAAGAGTAGGGGCGAAAGAGTGCAGCCTTGTCTTACACCCTTCTTAATACGAGCACTTCGTTCTTGATCGTCCACTCTTATTATTCCCTCTTGGTTGTTGTACATATTGTATATGACCCGTCTCTCCCTATCGCTTACCCCTACTTTTTTCAGAATCTTGAACAGCTTGCACCATTTTATATTGTCGAACGCTTTTTCCAGGTCTATAAATCCTATGAAAGTGTCTTGATTTTTCTTTAGCCTTGTTTCCATTATTAGCCGTAACGTCAGAATTGCCTCTCTCATCCATTTACTTTTCCTAAAGCCAAACTGATCGTCACCTAGCGCATTCTCAATTTTCTTTTCCATTCTTCTGTATATTATTCTTGTAAGCAGCTTCGATGCATGAGCTGATAAGCTGATTGTGCGACAATTCTCGCACTTGTCAGCTCTTGCCGTCTTCGGAATTGTGTGGATGATGCTTTTTCCGAAAGTCAGATGGTATATCGCCAGACTCATATATTCTACACACCAACGTGAATAGTCGTTTTGTTGCCACTTCCCCCAATGATTTTAGAAATTCTGATGGAATGTTATCTATCCCTTCTGCCTTATTTGACCGTAAGTCCTCCAAAGCTCTTTTAAATTCCGATTCTAATACTGGATCCCGTATCTCTTCTAAATCGACTCCTGTTTCTTCTTCTATCACATCAGACAAATCTTCACCCTCATAGAGGCTTTCAATGTATTCTTTCCACCTATCTGCTCTCTCCTCTGCATTTAACAGTGGAATTCCCGTTGCACTCTTAATGTTACCACCGTTGCTTTTAATGTCACCAAAGGTTGTTTTGACTTTCCTGTATGCTGAGTCTGTCCTTCCGACAATCATATCTTTCTCGATGTCTTCACATTTTTCCTGCAGCTATTTCGTCTTAGCTTCCCTGCGCTTCCTATTTATTTCATTCCTCAGCGACTTGTATTTCTGTATTCCTGATTTTCCCGGAACATGTTTGTACTTCCTCCTTTCATCAATCTACTGAAGTATTTCTTCTGTTACCCATGGTTTCTTCGCAGCTACCTTCTTTGTACCTATGTTTTCTTTCCCAACTTCTGTGATGGCCCTTTTTAGAGATGTCCATTCCTCTTCAACTGTACTGGCTACTGCGCTATTCCTTATTGATGTATCTATAGCGTTAGAGAACTTCAAACTATCTCGTCATTCCTTAGTACTTCCGTATCCCACTTCTTTGCGTATTGATTCTTCCCGACTAATGTCTTGAACTTCAGCCTACTCTTCATCACTACTATATTGTGATCTGAGTCTATATCTGCTCCTGGGTACGCCTTACAATCCAGTATCTGATTTCGGAATCTCTGTCTGACCATGATGTAAAGTAATTGAAATCGCCCCGTATCTCCCGGCCTTTTCAAGTATACCTCCTCCTCTTGTGATTCTTGAACAGGGTATTCGCTGTTACTAGCTGAAACTTGTTACAGAACTCAATTAGTCTTGCTCCTCTTTCTTTCCTCGTCCCAAGCCCATATTCTCCTGTAACCTTTTCTTCTACTCCTCCCCCTACAACTGCATTCCAGTCGCCCATGACTATTAGATTTTCGTCCCCCTTTACATACTGCATTACCCTTTCAATATCCTCATACACTCTCTCTATCTGTTCATCTTCAGCTTGCGACGTCGGCATGTATACCTGAACAATCGTTGTCTGTGTTGGTCTGCTGTCGATTCTGATTAGAACAACCCGGTCACTGAACTGTTCACAGTAACACACCCTCTGCCCTACCTTCTTTATCTTCGGGCAGTCCCGCGCACCATGGATGTTAATCTTTTTGTGTTCGTGGTCATGGGTGCGTTTACATAGTTAGCGCAAGTAAGAGGACCACGACATTGGTAAGCATTCAGTACCTGCCTACCATGTTTTCGCGTTTTGACCCACCCAGCGTCGTTCACCTAAAGAGAGTTGGGGAATTTTTGCTTCAGCTACGGCATCAAGCACGTGACTACCACACCGTACTACGCTCAACCATCATTCGCTGAACGCCTTAACCGGAACTTCGGGAGATTGCTCTCGTCATCTATTGATTCTGGCTCGCAAAAAAGGGACAGCAAAATTGTCTAAGAGGGGCATTTAATACAGCTCGTTATAAAGCCTACAAAACGATCCTGGTCAATTTGATCTTTGCGATCGGGATCAACACACCGTTGAGCAACCTCCGCTTACTGCCGGTGCATGTTGATGGGGACGATATGAGCGTTAAGTGGGAGGCAGGGAGGAGGAAATTATTCGCGACCACCAAAGAGAAGCCCGAGCTTATAATTGGGGGAGACATACAGCATTAGTGGTAGTGAGTCACAAGGTGTACGTGAGGAATGTGTGAAGAATGGCAAAAAGGAATAACGGGGAATGCTCCCACGATATGTAGGTCCATGTAAGGTCATTAAGATTCTATCTCTAGTGGGCTTCTTGAAGACCCACAGAAAGATCCACGCGCGACTGCTACGGTCGCAGGTTCGAATCCTGCCTCGGGCATGGATGTGTGTGATGTCCTTAGGTTAGTTAGGTTTAAGTAGTTGTAAGTTCTAGGGGACTGATGACCACAGATGTTAAGTCCCATAGTGCTCAGAGCCAGAGCCAGCCAAAGATCCACACTCACTTAAATTCGCCCGCCCTCCGTAGCACGAATGGAGAGAGCCGTTTGTATGAGATATGAAGTTGAGATGTCCTCCCCCCAAAGCCCCCCTCCGAGTTTCATTTTTTTGGGGCTGGAGGCTTATTTGTACCTATCGATTCGCTCCGCAATCGAGTTCTAACGCAAAGAAATTCATTGTGTAATCTGGACAACTGGACGCGCCCACCGTCGCAGGAAAGATGTCAAGAAAGGTGCATGTGCAGAATGAAGAGACAGTATTTAGCTTTCTATCTGGTCGGAGCGTAAGCTGGCAATTTTCCTCGTGTCGCGGTCACGTGCAGTGTCTACGCCCGATACGACTGGAAGACGCCAGTGGAATCTTGGGTCGACCGCGACTGCAGAGTTTGCCGGAGAGTGAGAGAGGTGCGGATTTGTTGGGGGAGGGGGAGGGGGCAGAGTTTGCCGGAGAGAGAGAGAGAGAGAGGTGTGGATTTGTGGCGGGGGGGTTGGGGGTTAGGGGAACGGCAGTCGGTGAATGTGTTGCCCTACCTGGCACGACGTGCTGACGCCTTGCTGTTCCAAAACTGTATTCTGAGATCTCGTCCTGCTGTTTAATCAACGGTGGACATTCGCCGGTTTCGATTTAGTTGTATATTTTTCTGCGGAGCAATTGGAACTGTTGGTCCAGAATGCGTTCCGCTTAACATTAATCTGAAAAAATCTTACCCGAGGAGTTTTTTGGATATCAAAAAGAGAAGAGATTTTTTTGTGATTTTATTAATTCATGATCTTTTTCTGGTAGCCAGTTTATTCCTGTTTTGCGAAACCATTTGAGACTTGTGTTTCTCTGTTAATGTATAAATTGGGTATGGTTCTCTGTTTTAGATATTCGCTCGTTACTGTGTACTCTAGGCATTATTTAGTGTAATGTGTGGGCTCACTGGTCTGTGGGACCAACGGTAGCATGAAAACATTGACGGTAGCCCAGTGAAATTGAGCACGCTCAGGTTTGAGGAATATATTTCGTCCTCTGTGTTAGCGTGTCTTGGCTGTACTCATGTTCTGTACAGCTGTAGTGATTGGGGATGTTATCACTTTGTAAGTACTATGTTAGTGTATCTGGTTTCCTTAAAAGACTCAATGTGTATGCCTCTGATAACGGTCACAGCATGCAGTTTTTTGAGAATGAATGCTATGAGTTTATTAGCTTTGATAGCCAGACTCTGTTTCAATGTAAATATGTTCAGTTTGGTTAATGGCACTAAAGTCTTTGAGAAGTTACTTTCACTGAACCCTGAGACGTTTCAGAACCTCGACTGTTTAAAGAGTAAGTGGGCTAGGACTCACACCAGAAAAACGTCATTTTGATCATGTTCTCTATTGATTCAAGCTGAAGAAGCCCGCTGTGCGCGTAACTGTTTTGCGCATAAGCCCGTTAGCTCTTAAAAATATGGCCGTGCGGTTTAGACGCTTCAGTCTGGAACCGCGTGACCGCTACGGTCGCAGGTTCGAATCCTGCCTCGGGCATGGATGTGTGTAATGTCCTTAGGTTAGTTAGGTTTAATTAGTTCTAAGTTCTAGGCGACTGATAACCTCAGAAGTTAAGTCGCATAGTGCTCAGAACCATTTGAACCATTTTCTTAAAAATAATTTTGCCTGTTTAAACGTGGGTTAGTGTAAGTGCAAATTTAACGTAAATTACGGACCAAGTTCTCTGTTGCTTATAGGGACGCTTGTGCTAGGGTTAAAGCGGGCTAGACCTCATGCAAAGCTAACGTCAATTGTATATCACGGTCTTAATTGCTCTATGGGCGTTCTTTGTGGTGAAAGGTAATACCTGAAATTTGGCATTATTGGCACACTCTTGACACTGTGGATCTCAGGGTATTGAATTCTCTATTTCCGAACTAGAACTTCCAATGCGTCTAACTCGAGCTACAATTCCGCGTTAAAATTCTATTCATTTCCGTCGTGCGGCCATAATTATGTCGGAAACTTTTCCACTTGAATCTTCTGTGTGCAAATGAGAGCTCCGTTGAGGCACTGCCCTTTTGTACCGTTTGTGCGCCTTTCCACCGCCATCTCTGTATGTGGATGTCGCTATCCTATGACATCTGTCACCTCAGTGTGCTTTAACCACGGCGACATCAAAACAGTTTACAAAATTTAGCCATTAGGGAGATGCTTTCACCCTTGATCCAAAGGCCAACGATCAAGCTGTTATGGTCGTCAAACAAATCGCTCCGTTTCCCCATTACGACAACGAATGCAGTGTTTACCACGTCCCCCCCACCGACGGGCTTTACATACCCATCACTGATACTGCTGCAACTATCTGTTTATGAGTGGTTATTGCACATTGACTGCGAACATTGACGGTCATCACATTAATGTGACTGTACCGTGTATACTGCCACAAGTGTCTCGCACAGTTGTTAGATCGGTTACTGCTGCTACACTGGCAGGCTATCAAGATTTAAGAAGGTTTGAACGTGGTGTTGTAGTCGGCGCACGAGCGATGGGACACAGCGTCTCCGAGATAGCGATGAAGTGGGGATTTTCCCGTATGACATATCAGGAATCCGGTAAAACATCAAATCTCCGACACTGCTGCGGCCGAAAAGAGGTCTTGCAAGAACGGGACTAACATGGACTGAAGAGAATCATTCAACGTGACAGAAGTGCAACCCTTCCGCAAATTGCTCCGGATTCCAATGATGGGCCATCAACACGCATCAGCGTGCGGATCATTCAACGAAAGGTCATCGATTTGGATTTTTGGGGCCATTCAACGAAAGGTCATCTATATCGATTTTTGGGGCAGAAGGCCCACTTGTGTACCCTTGATCACAGCGAGACACAAAGCTTTATGCCTCGCCTGGGCCAGTCAACACCGACATTGGACTCCCCCTTTGATGACTGGAAACGTGTTGCCTGGTGGAATGAATCTGGTTTCAAATTGTGTCGGGTGAACAGACGTGTACGTGTATGCAGAAAACCACATGAATCCATGGACCCTGCATGTCAGCGTAGGTTGTTCAAGCTGGTGGAGGCTCTGTAACGGTGTGGAGCGTGGACAGTTGGAGTGATATGCGATCCCTGATAAGTCCAGATACGACTCTGAAAGGTGACACGTACCTAAGGATCTTGTGTGACCACATGCATCCATTCCTGTCCATTGTGCATTCCGATTGACTTGGAGAATTGCAGCAGGACAATGCGACAACCCTCACGTCCACAACTGCTAAAGAGAGCTCCAGGAACACTGAGTTTAAACATTTCAGCTGGCCATCAAGCTCCCCAGACATGATCATTATTGAGCATATCTGGATGTCTTGCAACGTGCTGTTCAGCAAACATCTCCACCCGTCGTACTCTTACGGATTTATGCAAAGACCTGTAGGGTTCCTGGTGTCAGTTTGCTCCCACACTACGTCAGACATTAGTCGAATCCATACCACGTCGTGTTGCAAGATCGCGTGGCTTTGGCTCTTCAGTGTACATAAAGCTTGGATAATTTGAGACAATATTAACAAGAAAATACAACAGGTAAAATTGATGGATGTATAAACTGTAACAGCAGAAGTTCTAAATTGATCTGTGTCGGTTTCCCGCACATTTCGAATTTTCCGCAGGGCTGGGAGTCTAAAGAAGTGCGTAACGCGACAACTCCCAACAACTGCCGTTATGCGCAGGCCAAAAGTTGGAGCGGCGCGTGTACGCCGAGTGGGGAGTGTTTTTCGGAAGTGTACAGGCTAGATGTCGGTTGCGGAGAAGAAGCAGTTTCGATAGTGGCCGCTAGCCCTAAGAAACTAAGCTTCGTAGCTCCCTGTGGGCGTGACCTATGTTCGTACTGCAGAGGATGAGGGCGGCCAACATGTGCAAAAAGCTTTTAGTCACTTTCTGTTGAGAGGTATTAGTTGCATTTCGAGCCGGAGTAACACTTTGTGGAAGCCCGTACTGACTGTGGATTTTGTCTTAAATGCGTGTGGAGCACGTTATGTGGTCTGCGACTGTAAATTATCAGGTACTGAACTGTCGTACTCTGTTGTCCTTAAGTGAGACCTGTGTTTGGAACCCTACACCAAATGTGTGTTGAAGGAAGCGATTAGGAGTTTGGTGTATTCGTACTACCAGTAGTGAAACGTGTTACGGACTTGGTTTGCATTTCAACCTTTTATTTGGACTTTTCTGGGGCCTACCCTACAGTGACATATCGTGAGGCACAAGAGGTATTTGCTGTATAGTTGTTATTTTGCAGCAATTATTTCTGGTAGCAATTCCCTAAGCTGTGGCTAAGCCATGTCTCCACCATATCCTTTCTTCCGTGAGTGCTAGTCTTGCGATGTACCCAGAAATTTGGAAGGTAAGAGATAAGAGGTCTGGTGAAAGTAAAGTTAAGGGCGTGTCGTGAGTAATACTTGAATATTTTAGTCGGTAAAGTACTCGTCCGCCGAAGGCAAAAGTCTCGGGTTCGAGTCCTAATCAGATAAACAGTTTTAATCTGTGAGGAAGTGCCTTGTCTTTCTTACGAGATGGGTTAAAGTTTTACCCATCTCTCTGGCAGGGATCAATGGAGTTGTCTGAGCGTGTCGAGATTTATTAGTCCTAAATTTACTCTCCTATATGATTTCAATACTTGTATGCGCTTGAAAAAATAAAGCTGCACTGAACCTTCTGGTTGGTTTGCACGGCACGGTCTTTTAATTGGCATGGTCCTGTTGAAGGTGATGTGCCGCTGCTTCCTCTGACTTTTGAACTGACTCATCCAGCCAGATACACGAAGACCTACAGTTCAACGTGCAGTCCAAACCACGGCGCAGTTCCGGATTTTTCACCTCAATAAAAATTGCCAGAAGTGAATGAAGTGACAATAGTGCTATGACTGATGGGGCCTCGAAGCCAAGACCTTTGAATCCATAGTTAATCGCTCTATTCCTTTCCTTTTTCCTTACACTCGCCGTTATAGCCTTCATCATCCTGGCAACCTCTCTGTTGGTAAAAGTTAATATTCACTGACATCATTTTGTAGATAAAAATTAATATCCATTGACATCAAGGAAATAAATTTTCTCCGTTTGTTGAATTTACTGCTTGTTAATAGTGAAAGAAAATCCGACTGCCGGTTCATATCAATCATTAATCTTCTTCATTCTCAAGACGTTAATACTTGGAAAAAACCTAAAATCCTTATCGCTAGGAGAAAATGAAAGTTTATTTCTTTACGTGAAAATAAAACCACGGTACAAATTCTTCTCCATAAAAGATTGTGGCTATTTAAAGATAGATCGATTCCTTTTAAAAAGGAGAGAAAGGTAGAAAATTTTAATGTTCCTTATCCAAAAACTCGGCTGAGAGCACAAAAAGTTTATTTTCCTTTGGTTATCAGGGTTAAACATGTCGTCAGTTAAACCGTAACCATCCCTACTGTACTGGAAACAAATGAAGCACCAAGCCAACTGAGACTTACACATGTTAAGTCACGTTACGGATGCGACAGCTGCAAGAAAAGTGTAATCAATCAAGCGTTTCGAGTGTGGCCTTTGTGCGTGCCCTTTGAGCTGGAAGTCATTTACAAATCGGTGCCAGCTGCCCTACAAGGCCGCGGCCGTAAACCTTTTCCGCGGAGAAGAGCCCAGCCGGTGTGGGACCAGTTCAGTCCTGTACGGCTTCTGCTTAGTCGCCGCTCCATTCCGCACTGTCGCAACGCATCGCTAATGTCGTCTTACGTCACGCCCGTCACTGTACCGTCAAAGTGCATTTTAACTGTCAGCAAAGCGCGTTAGCCGTAATGTCAGCATTAGGGACTCCTCCTCAAATTCTACGGTGCGAATGAGCTAACAATCACGCTGCGTAGCCGACGGCCACAGGCGATGATGAAACACAGGTGACTATAGGTCAGATTTTCAAAAGGGTCGCGGTTTAATGTCTTGTCGCCGGGGTATAAATCAACAAATTGCCAACGAATTTCTTGTCATACTGTTGATATTGCTTCTTAATACATATATTGCAAATTCTACGAAACAATGGATTCAGTGCCATAGATTCTCGATGTAGATCATGATCATAAAAATTTGGAAATAATTATTAATGCTTGAAAAATGGTGTACGTGAAAAGAGGTTTCAGTTTGAGAGAGACGTTATATGTGCATGATGTCCGGCCTTATAATCGTGTGGAGACCTGTGATAAACATAAAATTTAAAATTATAAAAACAACCGTACAGGAAATGTGGAACATACGGAAGAAGAGGAGAAAAAAGCGAAATGGATCTTCAGGAGACGGGAGGATATGTGATGTAATTACAGTGATTACAACAAGGAGTCAAATTAAGAATGAACTAGGCGGTACAGGCTCACTTACCAGTATGACGCACCACCGCCTCTGGGCTGTGCGAATGAGCTGATTCTGTGGTATTGTCCAGGGATCGCAGTACAATACCAAAGTCAACAGCACATGTCGACACCACACACGTTAGCGAGACAGCGTTGCAATGTGCAAAGGTGTATGCTACGCACCCCTGCCGGTCGGAGTGGCCGTGCGGTTCTAGGCGCTACAGTCTGGAGCCGAGCGACCGCTACGGTCGCAGGTTCGAATCCTGCCTCGGGCATGGATGTGTGTGATGTCCGTAGGTTAGTTAGGTTTAATTAGTTCTAAGTTCTAGGCGACTGATGACCTCAGAAGTTAAGTCGCATAGTGCTCAGAGCCATTTGAACCATTTTGACGCACCCCTGTGAGTATGACTCTCCTAGGCAAAGCAGCGCCCTCGCACCGGAAGTCTATAAAGGGTACACCACAGAAGCACTCTGCCCAGTTCCTTACCTCTTCTCGGGTTGTTAAAGTTTCTGATGAAGTTATACTTCAATAAGTGTTGAACACTGCACCTCAAGACAACAGTTCGTTAACTAGTGAATCAAGTGACGCTTTCCTAGCCAATTACAATTGTAAATAATAAAGCACTTCTGTGAAAAAGAAGTGTGTAAAAGTTATGTAACTCTTTTATTCATTGATCTATATAAATAAACCAATATTTCATGAATTACACTTCCTATGAGCCAATCCCAAAGAAAGCAGGTGTTGAAAGATGTGAAAATTACCGAACTATCAGCTTAATAAGTCACAGCTGCAAAAAACTAACACGAATTCTTTACAGACGAATGGAAAAACTAGTAGAAGCCAACCTCGGGGAAGATCAGTTTGGATTCCGTAGAAACACTGGAACACGTGAGGCAATACTGACCTTACGACTTATCTTAGAAGAAAGATTAAGGAAAGGCAAACCTACGTTTCTAGCATTTGTAGACTTAGAGAAAGCTTTTGACAATGTTGACTGGAATACTCTCTTTCACATTTTAAAGGTGGCAGGGGTAAAATACAGGGAGCGAAAGGCTATTTACAATTTGTACAGAAACCAGATGGCAGTTATAAGAGTCGAGGGACATGAAAGGGAAGCAGTGGTTGGGAAGGGAGTAAGACAGGGTTGTAGCCTCTCCCCGATGTTGTTCAATCTGTATATTGAGCAAGCAGTAAAGGAAACAAAGGAAAAATTCGGAGTAGGTATTAAAATTCATGGAGAAGAAATAAAAACTTTGAGGTTCGCCGATGACATTGTAATTCTGTCAGAGACAGCAAAGGACTTGCAAGAGCAGTTGAATGGAATGGACAGTGTCTTGAAAGGAGGATATAAGATGAACGTCAACAAAAGCAAAACAAGGATAATGGAATGTAGTCTAATTAAGTCGGGTGATGCTGAGGGAATTAGATTAGGAAATGAGGCACTTAAAGTAGTAAAGGAGTTTTACTATTTGGGGAGCAAAATAACTGATGATGGTCGAAGTAGAGAGGATGTAAAATGTAGGTTGGCAATGGCAAGGAAAGCGTTTCTGAAGAAGAGAAATTTGTTAACATCCAGTATTGATTTAAGTGTCAGGAAGTCATTTCTGAAAGTATTCGTATGGAGTGTGGCCATGTATGGAAGTGAAACGTGGATGATGGATAGTTTGGACAAGAAGAGAATAGAAGCTTTCGAAATGTGGTGCTACAGAGGAATGCTGAAGATTGGATGGGTGGATCACATAACTAATGAGGAAGTATTGAATAGGATTGGGGAGAAGAGAAGTTTGTGGCACAACTTGACCAGAAGAAGGGATCGGTTGGTAGGACATGTTCTGAGGCATCAAGAGATCACCAATTTAGTATTGGAGGGGAGCGTGGAGGGTAAAAATCGTAGAGGGAGACCAAGAGATGAATACACTAAGCAGATTCAGAAGGATGTAGGTTGCAGTAGGTACTGGGAGATGAAAAAGCTTGCACAGGATAGAGTAGCATGGAGAGCTGCATCAAACCAGTCTCAGGACTGAAGACCACAACAACAACAACAACATGAGCCACCCCACGAAGCAGTCAAATAACCTTCAATTAGTGCTAGACGAAAACACACTGGTTCCAAAATTAAAGCAACAAACCGTTGTTTCCACATTCTGTGCCTAATTCACGTTATAATCATACAAACTGTCAAGAAATGTCCGTGCCGTTACGATCTGCACGGAAGGTGGCATTCCGGTAAACAGACAACCAAGCCAACGATGACGTAAGGCCACCTATGAAATGAGGCCGTATTTACCGGGTAGCCCCACGCCCACAGTCACTGTGCATACAGTCACAGACGGCGCAGAATGGCACAGAGAAGATGACTACCACACTCTCTGCGGTGGAGGGCCAGACAAAGAAAAGAAGCAGGACAGTTGCAAACTGGCTTAGTGTGGATCGTTATGTTGTTTTTCGGATGTGGTGACAGTAATAAGGACCGAAATTGTATCCGAAGATAAAGGCAGGGCCGATGACGTGTGTCTTCAGAAGTAATAGTTGTTGTTGTTGCTGTAGTCTTCAGTCCAGAGACTGGATTGATGCAGCTCTCCATGCTACCCTATCCAATGCACGTTTCTTCATCTCGAAGTACCTACTGCAACCTACATCCTTCTGAATCTGCTTTATGTAGGCCTACTCATCTCTTGTTCTCCCTCTACGATTTTTACCCCCCCCCCCCCCCTGCTGCCCTCCAATATTAAATCAGTAATCCCTTGATGCCTTCTTCTAGTCAAGTTGTGCCACAAATTCCTCTTCTCCCCAATTCTATTCAGTACCTCCTCATTAGTTACGTGATCTATCCATCTAATCTTCAGCATTCTTCTGTAGCACCACATTTCGAACGCTTCTATCGTCTTCTTGTCCAAACTATTTATCGTCCATATTTCACTTCCATACATGGCTACATTCCATACAAATGCTTTCAGAAAAGACTTGCTGACACACAAATCGATGCTCAATGTTAACAAATTTCTCTCTTTCAGAAACGCTTTCCTTGCGATAGCCGTACACGGCTCGTGTTCATGCCATTTATTTTTTCGTCATCTTCTATTACAGTACTGCCGCCTCGATTTCTTATTCCATACTAGCGTCACGAACTTTCTACCTTACTTGTCCGTGAGTGGCACCAGCAGCACGTATCGATAACTGCACTGCCGTACCATCTCTGGAGCAACCGATAGTATTTCCGGGTCGTCGCGTGTCTGGCAGTCAGTTGGACCAGCAGCGCAGTCGGGGCGCAGCAGCAGTGAAGTCGGGGAAGGAGCGCCGGTGAGGTGCGGACAGCCGGTGCTTGCCGACCGATGTCGACACACATGAACTGTCCTACGCACGGAGATTGGAACGGGACGACCGTTGGTTGGTCTTTCGGTTGGTCGTCTCTTCTGCCGACATATATTTGGTCCTTTCACCGTTTCCGGGACTGGGTAGTAGATTGGTTACCGAGGAGCAGCAAGAAAGTCTCCGTCGTACGTACTCTGGCCGACGCCGCTGGCGGTGTGCACGCGTGGTTGGAGCGTGAGGTGCTGCTTGCGGGCGCTACGAAGTTCGTCGCCCATCGATCTTGGACATGAAAGTTGAGTCCTCACTTAACCTACTATCGGGCCTAAACTGTTTACATTTCTTCGTTTGATCCAGGTTGCCGCTTTTGGGACATTCCTGCGAGCAGCAAAGTGTGTGTATTCAAGTCGGCTAAAATCCAGGGCGTCTTCCTGTGGAGTTTAACTTAATTTATTCCCTGTTATTGAAGTTGACCTGCAGTTTCTTCTGCCTTGTGGCCGTTGACGTTCCGGTTACCTGCCCTGGTCGTTGACGTAATTTTCGGCGGTGTATTTTCCTCGTCGTGTTGTTGTTGCCGAGCGCGGCGTGTAGGTTCGACATCTGAGGTGTGGTTGGTCGTTGTGACCGCCAATATTCTGTGTGTCGTTGTATTGAAATCCTGTGGTCGTTTTTCTGGTTGCGTGGAGCGGAACTGATTTTGTTGATTGGGTGGTCAGTTGTCTGTCGGCTGGGTTGCCTTCAGATTAAGAAGTCGTTGGACAGGCTGCCTGTCTCACCTAAACGGGCGTTAGTGTTACAATCTCAGGCCGACCCTTGGAAAATTCTGAGCACTGTTCCTTGTGCGTTACATAGTAATTTCCCTGTTTGAGTTTTAGTTATTTGGTTGATGTGTGGCCTTCAACCGAGTATCAATGTCTCTTAAATTAATGTTATTGTCTTGTCCTTAAGACATAAGATTGTTATGCTTTTGTATATTTCACATGAAATGTTTTAAGATAAGGCCTTCTGCCTTTTGATTGAAACTCTTCTTATTGTTTAATATGCGGCCTCCAGCCAAGTTCCATTACAATTAAATTGCTAAGTCTTTCAGCCTGTTTAGATTGAAGAGAGAGAAAATATTTTTGGGAGGAACCTCCAAAAGAACCTTGTATTTCAGTTTCTTGCTTAGGCTTTGTGTCTTGGATTTTGAGCGTGGCCTTCAGCCGGTCTAAACTTAATCAAAGGAGGTCTGTTAAAGTTTTGAGTGTTTTGCATCCTTGTTGTGATACTTTATGTTGATGAATAAAGTTTGTATGTTGAGTGCAACTGACAGCAACTCATTTTGGCCCCTTTCCACAACCTAACCCCTCTGTCCTGCTAGCCCAGGCAATTCATTGTCCTCTCTACTTCGACCATCTTCAGAAGAAAGGACCTTCATGTGGGCTGTAAGGGCGCAACGGTACCGCATTAGCACTGCATCATCCACGGCGTTTTATCGAGGCAAACGGTGTGCAGAAGGCTTCGGCAGAATGGTCTTTATTACCGGAGACCTGCTGTATGTCTACCTCTGACGCGTCTTCACGGAGGGGAACGTCCAGAGTGGAGTCTTCAGCATGACACCTGGAACGTTGAACATGTATGCATCGTAATCAGAATAACACAGGCACTGCTATATCGTATTGGATAAAAATGGAAATGTCGTGTGGCTAGGGCCTCCCGTCGGGTAGACCGTATGCCTGGTGCAGGTCTTTCAATTTGACGCCACTTCGGCGACCTGCGCGTCGATGGGGATGAAACGATGATGATTAGGACAACACAACACCCAGTCCCTGAGCGGAGAAAATCTCCGGTCCAGCCAGGAATCGAACCCGGGCCCTTAGGATTGACAGTCCGTCACGCTGACCACTTTTTTTTTTTTACGCTACCCCCTTTTTTTTGTAATCTTTATTATTGAACAAACGGAGAGTACATATATATATATATATATATACACAAAGCAAAAGTTCTTCAAGGTACCATTTAAACATATACAAATGAGTGTTAGGTAAACAAATTATTAGAATAACATGAAATATAACAGAACATATCCTGTTTTCCTTTTTTTCTGTTTTTTTTGTTTTTGTTTTTGTTTAAAAATTTGTATTGAACAAACTAAAAGTACATATATATTCACTATGCAAGAGTTCTTCAAGGTACCATTGAAAAATATACAAATGACTGTTAGTTAAACAAAAAAAATATTAAAAAAGAAAAACATTAAATACAATAAAATATAACATATTCTGACTTCTTCCTTTTTTTAAAAAAAAAATTGTGTTTGTTTTTGGTCGATGCATGAGAACGTGGATAAGGGTGTTGCATCATGTGACAGGTAGGTATGGTACACCCCAACTTTGAGGGGGGTCAAGGAAGACGCTGCGGAGATAACCGGCAAAAGTTTGTCGGTAAGATGGTTTTCGGGTGAGGGTGCTATGCGCGGTCACAACTTTGTACCAGAAGTCAAGGACTGTATGCGGACCACTCCGAAAGAGATATTCTAAAGCCTGTCCTCGAAACCAGATTAGGGTATGGTGCTTAGCAAGTGGGTAGTGAAATGTCTGAGGCAACAACAGGAAACCCGGGGTTACCGTCGTTGGCGGGGCACGGAGGTAAAAGCCCACGATTCGTTGGATGAGGAGCCATACGTTTTGTTTCAGGGGGCACGTAAGACGGTGCTCGTCGGTGTCTTCGAGCTGACAGTCAGGGCAGAGTGGGGAGGTGGCCAGTCCTATGCGACAAAGTCGACTATTAGTCGGGAATTTTCCATAGAATAAAACATACCAGAGTGCAGACACAGACGACGGTAAAAAGGGTGCATGCACACACCCCCAAACCGTGCGCCAGTTAATGTCAGGATGCTGAAGCACCATGGGGTCACAAGGGTTGGACAGCATAAACAAACGATAATAATCTTTTGTACGGGGAGGACGGGTGACTGGAAGATCGGCCCGAACGTAGCTGAGTTCTATGAAACAATTGGCGACGTAGTACAATAATGGAGAAATAGGTGTCACATTGATCGGTGGATCGAGAGAAGCTGGTCGGAGGATATCTAAGAGACTGCGCGATAAAGACGGGACCGGCCCCTGCCAGTGCCGCAACATAGACAAAGAGTGCAGAAGAGCGTGCCCGCACGTTGATGAGTCCGAGGCCACCTTTTGCAGGAGGCAGTGTTAGAGTGTTGTAGCGGACTTTGAAAAGTGCCCCTGCTGACACGAAATATCCAAAGGCTGATTGGATGCGGCGGCCAAGGAGTAACGGCATTGGGAGGATCTGGGCGACGTGTACCAATTTAGGGGCGACATAGATGTTGACATAGGACACACGGTGGAGTTGGTTTAAGTTACGGCGCACTTGACCGCGGACATGGTGCCGAATCGACTGCAAAAGCCGCCGGTAAGCCAGGGCCACTGTGCGGTGTGTGGAGCTCGTAAATTCGATACCCAAGTAACGAAGGGTGGCACTAACTGGGAGTGGGGTCGGCACCATAGCCGGGAGGCCGCGCCCAATGTGCATCATAGTCGATTTACGGACATTAAGAATGCTACCAGAAAGACGTTCATACTGGTGGATCCATTGGATGGCGTCATTGAGTTCCGTGGAGGAGCAGGTGAGAAAGAGGAGATCGTCCGCATAAGCCCTACAGTGAAAGGTGTGGTCACGCAAAGTGAGGCCCTGCAGTCTAGAGGTAAGTCCAGTGATGAGGGGCTCAAGTGCAATGGCATATAGTAAAGTAGACATAGGGCATACTTGACGCACAGAGCGGCGTATAGGAATCGGTCCTACAAGCCTCCCATTGACTTGTACCATCGAGACCGCGGGAAGGAGTAACCGGCGAATGGCATCGACAAAAAGCAATGGGAACCCCATACGTGTCGCCACCATGAGGAGGAATGGGTGTCGAACGCGATCAAAGGCACTCGTGAAATCGACGGATACCAGTGCTGCACGAAGGCGACAAACCGACGCCAGTGCAATGAGGTCATAGCATTCTCCTAGGGCTGTTTGTAAGGTGGCCCCACAACCACGTGCAGTCTGCTCAGGTGAAAGGACCGTAGGTAAGACGGTGCGTATGCGCGCTGCTAAGAGGCGTGCATAGATCTTATAGTCTGCATTCAGTAGTGTAAGGGGGCCATATGCAGAGACATGAGACCCTCCCTTCGGTTTAGGCACAGGTAGAAGAATGCCAGTGACGAATTCAGGTGGAATTGGGAAGGACGGAGTAAAGAGTTCCTGAATCATTTCCGTCCAGCGAGGAAGCATTAACGTGGTGAACGCCCGGTAAAACTCCACTGGGAGACCATCTGGTCCGGGTGATTTGTTCTTGGACCCTTTGTTGATCGCATCTACCACCTCTTCTGCGGTGATTGCAGACATCATGGACGTTGACTCCGCTACGGTGAGGGTCCGATCAGGGGAAGGACGGAGATCATCAGGAATGGGCGTCGCCATCGGTTCATCATCATAAAATTGGCGATAATGTTCAGCAAAGGCGGACACGACCGCCGCCTGTGTTGTGTGCTGAACACCATCGGAGGTCGTGATGTTGGGGACGAAAAGCCGACGTCGACGACTATGGTCGGATGCGGCATGGATTGTGTATGGGGTTTCGTCGTGGAGGAGGTCTTGTCGTCGGGAACGCACCACGACACCATGCAGTCGTGCACGTTGAAGAGAGAGGAGACGAGCTTTAGTACGTTGTCGTTCCCTGCGGGTGTCAGGTGATGGAGGGAGCGCATCGAGCTCACGGAGGACGGCGTAGTGAAAATCTGTGGTGTCTCGATGCCATGCTGCTGCTTCCTTGCCACATTGTATGAAGGCCTTTCTGATCGCAGGTTTGGCACATTTGAGCCACCAATGGAACGTGGATGTCTACTGCGGAAGGCGTCTTTCGCAAGACGCCCATGTAGTGGCAATACATTGTCGGCAGTGTGGATCATTAAGGAGGGAGGTATTAAGCTTCCAGTAACCTCTGCTGCGCCACACTGACTGAGGTGGCAGGGCCAGGGAGCAAATGACGGAGCAATGGACCGAAAATGCATGGGGCCATCGTTCAGCTTGGGCGACTTCATTGCCGAGGTGAGCAGAGATTAAAACCGGTCCAGTCTGCTCGCAGAATGTGCTGTATAATGGGTAAAACCGGGGGTATTGCCATGAATTTTCTCCCAAACGTCCACTAGATGAAAATCTTCGATTAAGGTGAGCAGCGCCGGGCATGGCGAATAACCAGGTACTTGGTCCTGCGGATGGAGGACACAGTTCAAATCGCCTCCCATGATAAGGCGATCATAGCGTCCAGAAAACAGGGGCGCCACGTCATGTCCGAAGAAAGTGGACCGCTGCCGACGGTTCGTGGAGCCAGACGGAGCGCAGATATTGATGACGCGCGTGTCGAAGATGGTAACAGCCATGCCTCTTCCACAGGGATTGATTGTCGTGTCCGTGAGTGGGATTCCTTCGCGTATGTAGAAAGCCACTCCACGCCCTGATTGATCACATGTGGACGTGTATGAGTCGTAGCCGTATACTGGTGGTAGTGTGGCAACGCGTACTTCCTGAAGAAGGGCGACGTCGACGTCAGAGGCCCGAAGCATGTCACATAGGAGTTGCAGCTTGGGTGCAGTGCCGATCATGTTGATGTTCAGTGTGGCAAACCGGTATGTTTGTTTCAGTGGTGGTGGACGCGCATATACCATCACCAAGGGAAGTAAGAGGAGGGCACCGTCAGGAAGTCCCGTCCCATCAGCTGCAATGCCTCGCTTTTGATGTTAACAGGCAGCCTCGTCCGGCGGAGGTAACTCATCCGGAGGAGGGGGCGTACCTTCCTCAATGTCGTCGGCCCATGCTCCTGTGCCGTGGGTCTGTCCAATGTCCATGGGAATTGCGTCGTTGTGAGAGAGATCTGGAGTTGTCGGCGGGGAGACAGGCGTCTCAACCGGCGCACCGATCGTTACATTGTGCGTGGCGACCTCCATAGTGGTCCCGTCCTGCGAAACGTCTTGTTCATCGTGAAAGTTGTCCGCCGACCTCTGCGTGGAAATGTCGGCTGCTTGGGTGTCGTCTTCGTCGTCGCGGGTGGCAACGCTCTGAGAGCCCGTGGGTGAACGGCGACGGCGTTTGCGCCTACGTGGCGAGCGTTGTTTGCGCACGTGTTCCTCAGTGTCGGACGACGGCAAGGAGGATCGTCGACCTGGTTCGAAGGCGTCGGTGGGTACAATGAAATTGTCAAACAGGTGTTGTGAAGATGTACTGGTCTCCTTAGCGTCCGGTGCGGGAGCCTGTTCGGCGGCAAGGTTGTCAGGTGGGACGTCTGTACCGTCCGTTGGTGACTGGGACGGTGGGACGTGCCGATCGGAAGGACCGGGCGACGGACTGGACGAAACTGTAGACGTGGCAAGAGCCGCTGCGTAAGTAGGGCGGTCATCGTGGGTGTGACGGACGCTTCCGACAACGGGAGCTGCGCGACACGTCGTTGAATGCATTCAGACCGTAGGTGACCTTCTTTCCCGCAACCGGAACAGGTCCGAGGTTGGCCGTCGTACATTATAATGGCACGGCAGCCTCCGATACGAAGATAGGAAGGCACGTGTTTCTGCAACTCGATGCAGACCTGTCTAACACCGTATAAAACTGGATAGGTCTGAAATTGGACCCATCGTTCGGCAACATGTTCCAGAACGTTGCCATAGGGACGGAGTGCCTCGATGACGACGTCTGCAGGTAGTTCGAACGGCAGTTCCTTATCGTCCGTGTGCCGAGACCTGCGTGATCGACGGTAACGGGTCCGACGTTGCCGTCGGAATGACAGAAGCGCAGTCCACGTTTTGCCTCTTGAAGCACCTTGTCCCACGCCGCATCGTTGATCATTTTGACGTAGACGGTACTGCTAACTATGGACTAGTGGATACCAATTAGATCCGTTGGTCGTATTTTAACTTCATCGCGTATAAATCGTTCTACCTCCAGGGACTTGGGTCGGGCGAAGTCAGAACAAGAAACGTAATGTCTTCTTCCGATAGTTGTGCGCCATGGTGGTCTAGAAGGAAAACGGCACTTACAGCGGCCGAAGTAAACACAAACACACCGTGCGCGCCTCGCCCGCAGCGCCCTGGCGCGTGACCGCCTCGCAGCACTGCCGGCGGCAGAATGCCACTCAGCTACCGGGGCGGACTATCGTATTTATCTGCCGACACCGGGCAAGCTACTTACAAGTACAATGCCTGACCTGTATTGGAATATACCGGGTGATCAAAAAGTCAGTATAAATTTGAAAACAAAATAAACGACGGAATAATGTAGATAGAGAGGTACAAATTGACACACATGCTTGGAATGTCGTGGGGTTTTATTAGAACAAAAAAAAAATATAGTTCACAAAATGTCCGACAGATGGCGCTGGACAGCAAAACTGCTACCGTGACGGGTGAGAGGTACGCCGATATGTTACAGAATCGCATCATCCCCAGCCTGGCTGATAAACACCTGCTGGAACGTACGATGTTTATGCAGGATGGCGCTCCACCCCATATTGCTAGACGCGTGAAAGACCTCGGGCGCGCGTCGTTTGGTGATGATCGTGTGCTCAGCCGCCACTTTCGTCATGCTTGGCCTCCCAGGTCCCCAGACCTCAGTCCGTGCCATTATTGGCTTTGGGGTTACCTGAAGTCGCAAGTGTATCGTGATCGACCAACATCTCTAGGTATGCTGCAAGACAACATCCAACGCCAATGCCTCACCATAATTCCGGACATGCTTTAAAGTGCTATTCACAAAATTATTCCTCGACTACAGCTATTGTTGAGGAATGATGGTGGTCATATTGAGCGTTTCCTGTAAAAAACATCATCTTTGCTTTGTCTTACTTTGTTATGCTAATTATTGCTATTCTGATCAGACGAAGCGCCATCTGTGGGACATTTTTTGAACTTTTGTATCTTTTTTTTGGTTCTAATAAAACCCCGTGTCATTCCAAGCATGTGTGTCAATTTGTACCTCTCTATCTACATTATTCCATGATTTATTGTTTTCAAATTTATACTGACTTTTTGATCACCCGGTACTTACATAACGGATGTACCAGTACAAGTCGTAGAAACATGGTTGACGACATACGGAAGATTGCGTCTGGCCGAGAGTCGTGCACGGACAGCCAAATGATAAAGGCGACCGATCGCGATTAACGGGAATTCTGGGTTCGAGTCCCAGTCCGGCACAAATTTTCATTGCCGTCATTCCATTCTACAGCTGACGGCAGTGGTTATTCGCAATTACGAATTAATTTGATGTGTTAAACAGAATGGTTGAGCAGCCCTTCGTGAGCTACACATTTCTGTAGGCAGTGCTAAGCGACGTTTGAGGTGGTGTAAGGAAGGACGCCACTGCACAGTGAATGACCAGAAACGAGTGATTTAGAACTGTGAATAACCACCATGAAAATCTGATGGAAGTGTAAATGTTTGGTGAATACCTGGAGGATACTGCTTGCCATAGCTGGAGAACGTTACATGCCGTCGTGTAGAGTACGGTGATGGTAGTGTTGCGGTATGGCAGTGATCTTCGTGGTCGTCCCTTTATTGTGTTCAAGAGGCCAGAGTAGCAGCGTGGAGCCTTGCGGGGAGCAGTGGATCGAGCTGGACATATGGACAGCCAAACAAGCTTCGCCAGGTGCAGCAGAATGCGCTTAGCGGCTGGCAGCGTATCGTGAGGCTGAGCTAGCGAAGGAGCAGCCGGGTGGCCGGCGATCTGGGAGGACAGCGGCGCCGACTGCTCGCAGGAGGGCGACGGAAGTTTTCCGATCGATTTTGTTCCTGATGCATGCAGAATTCTTATTGTCGAGTGTAAGGGCAGCGCCCTACCGTTCTGCTTTGGTGCCCTGCACTTAAGATTCTGGAACTGAAAGAATGTCATCGTCCTCTGCCGTATTAGGTATTACACCGAATAAGCTGTATATGCTGTTTAGTTCACTTATTTCATTTTAAAGCACTTGAGATCGTATTGAAGTTAATGGTGTGACGAAAAGCTTCCATTTGTGTTTGATTTCTTAATTATTTTGTTACCTGAATTATACTTTTATTATTGTCGCTGCTTAGTACCAACGACACTATTTTTGTGTAAAGGAACTGTAGCTACAGCACAAATTAATTTTTTGTAATATAGCAGTGTTTCCTAAGGAAAGACACCTGCTTCTCCACAGCTCTTAGTCATTTCTCTCCACAGCCCCAGTGCCGCCCGATGCCTTTCACAGGCATCAGTATGGATCGTCCATTTCGATACTGGTGTCACAATAAACATTTTCTGACTCATGTTATGTCTTTTCTTTCGAGAGCTTTGACATTTTAGAAAACAGCTCCTGTTAATGTATTCAAAACAGGAGGCGTTTGTTACAGAGTTTACTTGTGTGTAATGATTCAAAGTTCATTATTTAGAGCAACTTCGTGACCCAGAAGGTAACTGTTATTCTTTGGAAGACGGTAAGTCCGTTGAAACTAATTTTTACACAGTTCATAGTTATTCAGTTGACGGTCGTCGAAAATACCATAGTCTGGAAACATTTGCATTCCTTAACAAAAAGCGAACGAACCAGAGGAGATGGCCGCTGTGGCCGAGCGGTCCTAGGCGCTTCAGTCTGGAACCGCGCTGCTGCTACGGTCGCAGGTTCGAATCCTGCCTCGGGCATGAATGTGTGTCATGTCCTTAGGTTAGTTAGGTTTAAGCAGTTCTAAGTCTAGGGAACTGGCGACCTCAGATATTAAGTCACATAGTGCTTAGAGCCATTTGAACCATTTGAACAAGAGGAAGAGAAAGAAACGAATTGAAACTTCACTTTTCCGAGGGCATCTGATTTTATAGCAGTGATTACAGCATCGAATCGAATTTACAAAGAAGCAGCAGTATGAGCCCACTTATCAGAGTTACGTTGCACTCCCACTGCTATGGATGCTCGCTCTATTTTAGTTGGGAGCGGTGTCATAAGGCCCCCATGTTTTTCTGAGGCATGTTGGTCCACAACTGGTGTAAATGGATCTTGATGTCGTTGATACTGACTCCGAAGTCCATACTGGTCCCACACGTGTTCCATTGGGGCGACCAGACAGGCCACGGAAGTAACTTAACATCACACAACTCAATACGCGTCATGTGTGGAAGAGCATTGTCCTGTGACATTTGGCACTAGCGCATGAGGACACGCACTGTCTGCGACGTACTACTATTCTGTCAGTTGCCTTAATCACTACCGGCCGTGATTTGACGTCACTCCTGATGGCCCTCCACACCATGACGCCACATTTGAAATTTGTTACAATTCGTATTGAAACCTTCAGCTGTCATTTATTTTGCACATTTCGCTACTAGTTTCGGTCACTGATCTTTATGAAGCTTACCTGGCATAAACGGCAGGAAAGTTATGCCACAATTTTAACAAAAGTAATCTGTTGTTTAAGTAGGTAAAAGAATTTCACATAACGATAACTACATACGATAATTTTCGTCAGGAAGCAAGTCCACATCGAAAGCAAGTAAAACATTAGCAGCGCATTGCGCAAAATAAATGACAGCTGACGGTTTGACCACAAATTTTTACAATTGTTTGGCGGCTGAATATCCCCACCTGCAAACACATGCATTTGACATCATTCTGCCTCTCCAGAACACTGTAACGATAGGATGTATACTCAGGTCACCACCATACTCGCCGAAGATGTTCATATGGGTACTGCAAAACAACAATTCAACGCTGTGAGCCGCGCGCGGCTCGTGTTCGCGCCGTTATTGCTTGACATCTTGCGTTGTCGTTACTGCCGTCTCGTTTCTTATTCGATTTACTGGCATCACTAAGTTGTTGCCTTGCCTGCCCGTGAATGGCAGCAGCAGCGCTTATCCATAAGGGCACTGTCATACTATCTTTGGAGCGACCGCTAGTATTTTCCGGGTCGTCGTGTGTCGGGTGTTCAGTCGGGACGGAGCAGCTCTGAGGTTCGGACTCGCCCGGCTGTTACCAACACACGGCCAGAGTGGGGCGACCTTGGTTGCTCCTTAGGTCGGTCGTCTCGTCGGACGACGTGTATTTGTTCGCCGACCGCTTCTGGGTTCTCCGTGTGTGTAGACTTATGATTCGTCGTAGTTGTTCCACAATCCCTGGTTTTAGTATTGGTTCAAATGGCTCTGAGCACTATGGGACTTAACTTCTGAGGACATCAGTCCCCTAGAACTTAGAATTACTTATACCTAACTAACCTAAGGACATCACACACACCCATGCCCGAGGCAGGATTCGAACCTGCAACCGTATCGGTCTCGCGGTCCCAGACTGTAGCGCCTAGAACTGCTCGGCCACTCCGGCCGGCGTTTTAGTATTGTTCGAGCTGTTTGTGGAAGTGTTTCGTGGAACCGTGTGTAGCTTGTGTGGTTTTGACTGAGCACCTATTTTAATGGTATGTGTGTTCTGCATGTAGTTAATCAGTTGGAACGGGCAGTGAGGAGGGCTCCTCAGTGCGAGGCCAGGCTGGGACCGCTGGCGGCGCGCACGCACTGTCGGATCGTGAGGCGCTAGTTGCGAGAGCGATAAGGTTCGTTGCCCACCGAACCTGGACGCTGAAGTTGAGTGATCAGTTAACCAGTTATGAAACCTCAAGTATTGTCACATCTCTTCGTTCATTTGCGGGTTGTTGCTCCCTGGGCTGTTCAGAATAGCAGCAACGTCTGATGTTTGAAGTTGCAGTCGTCTTCCTATATTGTGATTAATTATTAAAATGACTGTTACTTGCCAGTGAAGTGCACCTGCCCTGTGGCCGTTAACGCACCAGTTACCTGCCCTGGTCATTAGCGTAGTTTTCCGGCAGTGTGATGATGCTGTACGGCATGGCGTGTAGTTCGACAGCCTTTTAAGTTGTTTGGTTCATATTTTGCGTAGAGTGGTTTTTGTTCCCTTGGCTGGTTTTAGACGCCAATTTCTGGAGACGTAGTGCTGTTCGTATTCTCGTCCTCGGCCGATATTTTCCATCGTTGTGCTGTTAGTCAGATGGAAGGGAATTGGTTAAATTGTTGGACAGTCCTTCGGCCGTCCCTAGTTTGGGTGGCCATCCGATTACTTAACTTCAGCTCTTGGCTACCTGTCTCACCTCATCTTACTTTTGAGCTACCTTCTAAGGCGGACCCTTGAAACACTTCTGAGAATCACTTGATCGGTTTGTTTTAGACTGTGATTTTAATTTTAACTAAAAGTCTTTTGCGAGGCCTTCGACCGTGTATTAATTCGGCTCCTTTTAAATTTTACATAAAGGCGTTTAGCTGTGTTAAATTACAAGTTAGAAGATTGATTTTATTTCAAAAAACTTTTCTTCAAATTTTTTCTATCTGAAATTTTTAGTAATCCAGGCCCTAAGCTGTTAGTTGTTCGGTGTGTTATGTGTGACCTCCAGGCGAGGATTTACGTGAACCACTTTTAATAAGGCCTTCAGCTGTGTGTATTGCTTAAGGGAAAATTTTTTATAAGAATTTGTTCAGGCCTTCAGCCGTTGTTTCAAATCTGTATGCGGTTCTCAGCCATGCAATAAGTTAATATTTCTTTAATTAGGCTTTTGGCCATTCTGTTGTAAGTTTAAAAAGAAATTTCTTGGTTAGAAAAACATGTTCATTAATTGGTTTTAATTATAGTTGTCCATCAGACTTGTAGTGTGGGCCTTCAGCCACTAATTGTTTTCAATTGCTTTTTTTAAATTTTACCTTCTATTTTTGTTTTTGATTTCTAAGCCAGGCCTTCAGTCGATCTTGTTTCTTGTGTGGTTTTGGGCCTTCAGCCCAGAAAGCATCTCAAGTTTCTCTAATTGTGATCTTTTAAAGCAATGTGTAAATAAGTGATTCTTAGAAAAATAAACTTGTATGTCTGATTGTGCAACTCACAGTAACTGTTTATGGCTCCATCCACACTCGTCACCTTTTCCTGTGCCCTCTCTGAGTACCTACCAACCTGGTTTCATGCTGAGAACAATGCGATAACATTAATCAGCAATCTCTGCGTATAGTCATGGTACCATTCCCAACGCTGCCGTTTGTGTTGTGGTGCTAATGGCAGTCCATGCGTAGTAAGGTAATTCCTCAATACAACTGCCGCCAGTTTCAGACCAATGCTGCTGGAAAACACAATATGTTGCACGGAGTCCAGTACCTGTTCTTGGATGGCAGATGTAAAGGGCAAGAGGCTACAATTTGCTCCTTGTAGTGGTCAGATTTTGTCAACTGGAACCTTTACGTTTATACAGCATTCTCATTCAGTTCAAGGTCAGGCCACCATCACAACTGAATGTTGGACAAATATGGATGAGGGTCTACTCAATCAGCTGACAAAATGGAGACAAGGAGTTGGGCGATTCGATCCTGAACTGATTCAATGTGATACATTCTTCCATAGTATGTGCGACTCGTGACCTGAAAAAAATGAGCAGTAGCTCTTTGGATCCTAAAAGCCTATTCTGTGATGTCAGTGTGTGGAACGTAGATTCTGGGGCTGGCTGAGGAAGCACCGTCCAAACCTGCTGAACTAGTCGCTGTGGCATAGAATACGCTACAAAGAAATTTTGCCATTAAAAATGTGTTGTACGTCACTGTTAAGAGTAGTTTTTTCAACAGTGAAAATAATGGAAAACAGGGAAAGGTCACTTTCTAAGAGCACTGCATTAAAGTTGGAAACAACTTCTCACCTTTTATTTCTGCTTGCAGCTTTTAAGAAGCTACCATTTAGATCTTTCGACACTCACCACAAGAGATGAGGCTCTGCGAAGAGGAAACACTTGGCTCTCCAGACGGCATGGAGTTGCTCACAGGTGTCTTACGGGTCACTGCGCCCTTGGCTCACTAACTGATTCGGCTCCCAGCATCTGGTCACTGTTCCAGACTACATGCTGAGTGGATAAAAAGGCAACTCAGGAGTCACCCAGCGTTTTCCATTCACGGCGCTATTGAGTTATTCGCTGATTCAGCTCACACCTCGAATTGAATCTTTGACTCATCACTCTCCCTTTGAATACAGCTAGCTGTGGATGTTGCTATCTGTAACAATAATGGTATGTATGTTACATTATTAAATTTTATACATATATCTGAGAGTTTGTACAAGTATATTACAGAATGCAATGCGTGTCCATTTGTTCTCATTTGAAGTTTTTACTGCTTAAAAAGTGAACCTTAGAGGAGAAACTACAGAATGTGATGCATGTGATTTCTTCTCATTTTAAAGTTTTACTATTTAAAGAGTAATGTCAGAGATGAGATGCACTTATTAAATATTTCAGATTAAGAATGAGAACAAATGTCAAACTAAGTGTCCTATGTAGGTATAAATCCAGTCTGAACCAAAACAGTCGCCAATAATAAACCAATGGAACAGTTAGCCTATTTCAAATATTTAGCATGTGACAAATAATATTATCGTGATATGAATATACAGAAATAGTCAATACTCACCAGCATTCGATTATGATTCATCTCAAAGATAAGAAAAGTTTCCTCTTCAGCGACAGTGTACCAGACATGTTTCAACTGTTCATGTTAGGCATCTTCAGTGGTATTCATTTTGTATCTTGTTTATGCAACCATTTGTTGTTGCATATCCGCTAAATGTACGCAGTTCAGGTTTCTTCCATTAAAGATTTCAGTGCATATAGCCTTTTCTGTAGTTCACTTACCAACATATATGTGGCACGATAAGGAGAACACTTAAGAGTAAAACGAGGACAAAAACACAACTGAAGTTTTCTAATGTCTCGGATGTTCCCACTTCATTACATGGAATAGAAAGCTGGATGGTAAGAAATAAGGACTTACAGCAAAGAGAATCATCAGAAACGAAATTTCTGAGAACTGTAAAAGGCTGCAATAGGAAAGAGAAAATCAGAAACGAAGTAGTAAGGCAAGAAGTAGGAATTCAATCAATAACCCAAAGGCAATCCAATACAAAGAAAAATGGGGAGAACATGTACTTCGTATGCCGCCACAGAGACTTCCTAAAACCGCAATGGATTATAAATCATGGGGTAAGAAAAGTCTTGGTAGACAGAGAAAGAGATGATGAGGCTCGAACAGGATATACGCCTAACCCTTGAGTTCCAGAAGAAGAAGAGGAAGATGAAGAAAAAGAAGTAGAAGCACAAGAAGTAAAAGTACATCGTCACAATAAGTACTTTAATTTTTCCATATAAGGTATTTATCTGAGATACGGGACACAAGTCCACCATGTCGCCTTCGCTTACATGAGTTTCATGTGATATATGGTATCATTTCAACAAACTGGATAAACAAAGGAAATGTTGTTTCTACCTGTAATACCATCGTCTTCTTCTGCCTCATGGTCAAACCCGAGGACACATCTTAAGTTCAAGCTTCGAACAGTACCTCCAAAATTATGTGGGTCAGGAAGCACATCAGGATCGCAGTCAACTGATGATTATTCTACAGAAACTCGAGAAAGTGTTCCTCGTGAACTATTTTCAATTATGTATGAAGCTCTCCATCCGGCAAATGAAAGTCAGTCACAGCCTGGTTACAGCCATTCATTGCTATCAGGTTCCCAGCCAGTTCCTGATACAGTTTCTTTTGTGACACCTTCACCGATAACCAGTTATATGTTCGAATCAACTCGTAAAGAAATCTGTCAATACTATAAAGTCGATCTCATGAAATTATTAATTTATTGTACTAAGGCCAACAGCTTCGCTAAATTTTTTAGAAAACCTTATAAAATCAGAAATCAGGGAATTATTTCTGATTCCGTGGTTTCTGATTTTATGTTTAATTGCCTGCAAATGAACACTTGCTTATGAAATGCCACCCTTAGCGTATGAAGATGGCCTTTGAAGGCCTAAACCTGTTATGATTGTATCATAAAAAAGCGACTGAATCAGAAATAAAAATTAAAATATCTTGTAATAAGACATACCTCTGCAGAAGAAATGTCGTATTTTGGAAGAGTCCTTTTCTCTTAAGGAAGCTTGGTGAAATACAGAAGAACTAACAATAAAGATCAGTCACCAACCAATTGGGTGGGAATTGTTCAATATGGAAGGTTTTCGATGACATTGTCAGTCAGGTCCAAAAAAGCCAAGAACTAGGACCTTCAGTGATTGTCACAGTAGACATATACACTGGTGTCCAAAATTAAAGCAAAAAACCCCTATATCCCCGTGTCTAATTCACATTACAATTATACCAACAGCCAAAAGGTACCGGTATGATCGTGTTCTGCTCGGAGGATGGCATTCCGGTCAGTGGGCAACGACGCCAGCGATTACGTCAGGGAACCCGTGAAACGGGGTAGTATTTGCCGGGTAGTCCCACATCCACAGTCTCTGTGTACACAGTAACAGACGATGCACTATATCACAAAGAAGACGCCTACCAGACTCTCTGCAGTGGAGAGCCACATGAAGAATGGAGGCAGGACAGTCGAAAATTGATGTGACCCTGTGGTTTAATCTGAATCATTCTATTGTTTCTCAGATGTAGTGACAGTTTTTAGGGGCCGAAACTGTAAAACAAATACCAGGACAGGGCCGACCATGAGTGATATCCGAAAGAGACGACAGTTATTTAGCTGTTAGGGCATAACGGTACCACTATAGTATTGCATGGCAACTGGAATCTGACCTTGCAGCATGAACTGAACGTGTTGTATCGAGGCAAGCGGTGTACAGAAGGCTTCGTCAGAGCAGCCTTTATTGTTGGATACCTGCTGCATGTGTACCTCTGGCGCGTCTTCACAGAACGGAACGTCTGGATTGGAGTCGCCAGTATGCCACCTGGACGGTCAAACATCGAGCCAATGTTCTTCTCATAGATGACTCCCGATTTGGTCTTCAGAGTAATTCTCGACGGATCCTGAGAAATCAGTACCTAGAAGAACCACCTCTGGCCGTAATAACGGCCCTGATACGCCTGGGCATTGAGTCAAACAGAGCTTGGATGGCGTGTACAGGTACAGCAGCCCATGCAGCGTCAACACGATACCACAGTTCATCAACAGTAGTGACTGGCGTATTGTGACGAGCCAGTTGCTCGGCCACCATTGACCAGACGTTTTCAGTTGGTGAGAGATCTGGAGAATGTGCTGGCCAGGGCAGCAGTTGAACGTTTTCTGTATCCGCAAAGGACCGTACAGGACCTGCAACATGCGGTCGTGCATTATCCTGCTGAAATGTAGGGTTTCGCGGGGATCGAATAAAGGGTAGAGCCACGGGTTGTAACGCATCTGAAATGTAACGTCAAGTGTTCAAAGTGCTGTCAATGCGAACAAGGGGTGACCGAGACGTGTAACCAACGGCACCCCATACCATCACGCCGGGTGATACGGCAGTATGGCGATGATGAGTACACGCTTCCAATGTGCGTTCACCGCGATGTCGCCAAACACGGATACCACCATCATGTTGCTGTAAACAGAACCTGGATTCATAAAAAAAAATGATGTTTTGCCATTCGTGCACCCAGGTTCGTCATTGACTACACCATCGCAGGCGCTCCTGTCTGTGATGCAGCGTCAAGGGTAACCGCAGGCATGGTCTCCGAGCTAAAAGTCCATGCTGCCACAAACGTCGTGGAACTGTTCGTGCAGATGGTTGTTGTCTTGCAAACGTCCCCATCTGTTGACTCAGGGATGGAGACATGGCTGCACGATCCGTTACAGCCATGCGGATAAGATGCCTGTCATCTCGACCGTTGGGATCCAGCACGGCGTTCCGTATTACCCTCCTGAAACCACCGATTCCATATTCTGCTAACAGTCACTGGATCTCGACCAACGCGAGCAGCGATGTCGCGATACGACAAACCGCAATCGCGATAGGCTACAATCCGACCTTTATCAAAGTCGGAAACGTGATGGTACGCATTTCTCCTCCTTACACGAGGCATCACAACAACGTTACACCAGGCAACGTCGGCCAACTGCTGTTTGTGTATGAGAAATCGGCTGGATACTTTCCTCATGTCAGCACGTTGTAGGTGTCGCCACCGGAGCCAACCTTGTGTGAATGCTCTGAAAAACTAATCATTTGCATATCACGGCATCTCCTTTCTGTTGGTTAAATTTCGCGTCTGTAGCACGCCATCTTCGGGGTGTAGCAGTTTTAATGGCCAGAAGTGTATTTTGTCGAGCAGAGCATGTAATACATAAAGGTAATATAGAGATCATATCTGTGACAGGCAGGCGTTAGTTGACTGTAAGAATTTTGGGCAAAACTTTTACAATCACAGCCCTCTCAGCCGAAGAAACGAAATATCAGGCAATGTCCAAGAACAGAGAAGTTTGTTGTGAGAGGGGACACACATGGAAATGCTGTGGTGGAAGCGTAGGGCAATACCAAGAGCGAAGTGATGCGATTTGGCAGTACTATATGCTACGACCACAGCTGGGTTGTGGTTCATTGGACTAACTGTGATCTATGAGATCATAAGAGGGCGTACTTAACTCTCAAAGGCGACGCCCTTCAAGTTTTTAGCTTCCATCAGCTCCAATGAAACATTTAAATCAGCATCGTTAGATATTTTGGTAGATCCACTGATAAACCATTTCGAGAAATCGAAGATCATACTTTTCCAGCTGTTACTTATCGGTAGTTGGTTGGAGTTATGTATATAGCTGATGTTAAAGGTAGCCTCAAGGAACAACAATCTCGTGTACCATTCTGTAAAAAATCATGTGGATTATAGATATACGGCGCCAGGGATAAGAGTGATGAATGACACTCGCCTTGTAACAGGCATCTCAGCTTCAGACTATAATGTCAGATTTCAGAGTACAATATGATGCTGATCGTTGACCTATCAGGGTTGGTGGCGTTCCTCTGGTTTGGAGCAGAGTGGAAAGTCTAAACCAGAGACTCAGATGACTCCGCGACGGTATCGGATGCAACTTTCTCTATCTGCGCTATCACATTTGTAGAGCTCCCTTTAATAGGTCAGGCGTGCACCACCCGCAGGAAGCGGGTACTGGGCTAGCGGAGTACGTGTGGCGTGCACATCTGCCTTTTTTAGGTTAAACAAATCCTCCCTCGTGATCAAAGACGATTTGGCTGATAAATTACTCACAATGTCCTCATAGAACGTTCGCTGTCGTAGATCATAGAAAAGGTTAATATGATTTCGGTAAACTGCAGGGGCATGCAAGGAAAGGTAAGAAAATTTTAGAAATTTGTGGTAGGGTCTTATGGGACCAAACTATTGAGGTCATCGGTCCCTAGGCTAACACACTACTTAATCTAACTTAAACTGACTTACGCTAACGACCACACACACACACCCATGCCCGAGAGAGGACTCGAACCTTCGACGGGGAGAGCCGCGCGGACCGTGACAAGAGGCTCCAGACCGCCCGGCCACCTCGCGCGGCCCAGAATTAGTATCGCTAACTGAAAGCTAGAATGCACAGATAGTATTAGGAACAGAAAGTTTGTTGAACCCAGATGATTATGACCTATGTTCAGTTGCGAATATTTATCGTAAGGATTGTTGTCGTCAATGGTGCCGGCGTGTTTATTGCAGTGAAGAATTCGACAAAATCTAGCGAGGTTATCATGGACTCCGATCGTGAATTAAACTTGGTGACGTTAAGCATGAAAGATCGGACACAAATGGTAAGCGGATGCTTTTATAGACCGCGTGGGTCGGGAGCTATGGTGGCAGAACGCTTCAGTCAGAGCTTGCAGAATATCGTTAATTATTTTTCTATCATACCGTTGTAGTAGGGGGTGACTTCAACTAGACAGGTATAGACTTGGACTGTCATGCCATCAAAACTGGTACCAGAGATAGGGATTCGTGTGATATTGTTCTGGATGTTCTGTCCGCAAATTACTTTCACAGATAAGTAGGGCAACATCTTACTGAATCAGTTAACGAAGAGGAAGGTATCAGTGATCGCGAAGATTTTAAGAAAGGTACGAAGATATTTTTACTTAGCAAAAGTGACAGGATACAAATTTCAGAGTATCTGAACAGTCGGAAACAAAAATTCGGTGATCAGGATGAAGATGTGGAATACAAATCGAAGAAATTCAAAGTAATAGTGCAATACGCCGTAGACAAAGGTCATAAGGGATAGGATAGACCCATCATGTTTTAATAGCCGTTTCAGATTTTAGAGAAGAAAATACCTAGCCGACAGACAAAAACTAAACGAAGCGACAATGAGCGTAAGGAGAGCAATGAGAGAAGCGTTCAGTGACTTTGAAAGCAAAACTTTATTTAGCGATATCAGTAAAAACCTAAGAGGTTTTGGTCGTACGTAAAACCAGTAAATGGGTAAAATTCATCTGTTTATTCACTCAGTGATCATACTGGCACCGAAACGGAAGTTGACATAGAGAAGGCCGAAATGCCGAATTCGGTCTTCCGAAATTTCTGTTGTCTTACGAACATCGAAATGGTAGATATTGACATAACCGATCGCGGAATAGAAAACTACTACAATCGCTTAGTAATGGAAAGATGTCAGGACAAGATACCTATAAGATTCTACAAAGAGTATGTGAAAGAACATGCTCCTCTTCTACCAGTAATTTATCGTAGATCGCTTGAGCAATGAAAGGTACCTAGCGACTGCAAGAAAGTGTAGGTCATTGACGTTTTTAAGAAGGGCCGCAGGACAGATGCACACACTTATAGACCTATATCGTTGACGTCAATCTGTTGTATAATTGTGGAACATGTTTTATGCTCAATAATTATAACATTTTTGAAGAAGGAATGTCTCCTCCATAAAAATCAACATGGCTTCCAGAAACAGAGATCCTGCCAAACTCAGCTCTGTTCCTCGATGACATCCACAGCGGCGTAGACAATTGCGCTTAGGGTGATGCCGCACTCTTTGATTTCAGGAAGACATTTGACAGCCTCCCTCAATTCCATTTAATGTGTCGTAGCAGATTTGAGAGTCGATTCAAGACTCACTTTCAGATGGGCCTCAGCACGTCGCTCTTAACGGGATAAAATCAACAGATGTAAAGGTAATTTCAGGAGTACCCCAAGGAAGTGTGACATGACCGTTACTGTTTACAATATATGGTAAGTCACAAACTATTGGCACCTAGAATAACTCCGAAAGTATGACGGTAGCGGAAATGTTTGTGTGACAAATGTTGCATGGGACAACGGGGGCTTAAAATGACTTTGGTTTTCTGTTGCTAGTTGGGGTCGCTTCAGAGATATGAAAGCCAGGTTTGTTTTTTAAATGGGATGCTACAGTTTGGTATTTTTTTCTGATAGCGGCTATCGAGATGAATCCAATGATGTGTAGCATTAAGGTCTTTGAAGGTCAGCGAAGGTTAAAAAAGGTGACAAGAACGTCCATTTACAGAAGCTGTTCGAAGTGATTACATTGGATCAATGCAGTGCTGCAATCTTCTTAGCATGGATTGAGTGGTATACCTTATCACTTCGGCACTTATCGAAGCACATGCTGTGTCAATTCTCTCTCTTACACCTTGCAAATAGTACATATTCACCGATTACGGCGTATCCATCTAGCGCACCATTGACAAGTAAACACCATTAAACGGCTCTACAATACAGCACTAATTGGAACGGCAAGACTAGCATCGTCGAATCAAGCGAATGTGAATGATGTATTCCTTCGAAGAACAAGTTGATATGCTTCTAATTTACGGAGAATATGAACGAAATTCAGTGCGAGCTAGAGACTTATACGCTGATAGATATCCTTAACGGACATGCCCTACACGTCGTACATTTAAATATGTGTTTGATAAATTGAGAACAATTGGATCTTTAACGATTCGGAAACATATCATGCAAAGGAAAGTTACTAACGAGGAAACGGAAATTGGTACTCTTGCCACTGTGGTTCGAGATCCTTGTGCTAGTTCGCGTCAAATCGCAAGGCAGTCTGGCATGAGCCAGAGTAGTGTTGTTCGTGTTCTGCATCATAATAATTATCATCCTTACCATATCAGTCTCCACCAAGAATTAACTGGTACGGATTGTATGCGTAGCATAGAATTCTGCCGATGGGCTCAACTTCACATTCAGAGAGATGACGCATCTATTAATTTGATTTTATTTACTGACGAGGCTGCAATCGCTAACAATGTAAATGTTAATTTGCATAATATGCATTACTGGGCAACTGAAAATCTATGTTGGCTACGGTAAGCTGCACCCCGAAAACCGTGGTCGGGGAATGTGTGGTGTGGGATTCAGGAGGACAGAATTATAAGCCACTATTTCATCGAACGAAATCTTAATGGTAGGAAGTACACCACATTCCTGCAAGAAACATTGTCATTGGAAGAAATACCTTTGGGAACAAGGAACGGAATGTGGTACCAACACGATGGGTGTCCGGCACATTTTTCACTGATGGCTAGAAATGAGTTGCACAGACAATTCCCACATCGTTGGATTAGACGCGGAGGGGATGTGTCGCGGCCGGCTTATTCGTCAGACTGGATATTTTTGTGGTGATTCGTAAAAAACAATGTTTCAAAAACGTTCCATCTACACTTGAAGAAATGCGAGAGAGAATTTTCAGAGCTTCGGTAAGTGCCGATATGATAAGGAATGCCATTCAATCCATGATAAGACAATTGCAGCACTGCACTGATACCAATGGTCATCACTTCGAACACCTTCTGTAAATGGACGTTCATGCCATCTTTGTGACCTTCGTTGACCGTCAAAGACGTTACTGTTGCACATCACTGGATTCTTCTCGATAGCCGCTATCAGAAAATAAATACCAAACTAGAGCATCCCATTAAAAAAAAAGTTTGCCTTCCTATCTCTGAAGCGACCCCACCTAACAACAAAAAACCAACGTCATATTATGGCTCCCGTTGTCCCATGCAACATTTGTTCCACAAATTTTTCACCTCTTGTCACACTTTCGGAGTTATTCTGGGTGGCGATAGTTAGTGCCTCTCCCTGTATATGTAAATGATCTAGTGGAAAGCGTCGGATACTCTCCAAGGCTTTTCGTAGATGACGCGGTTATCTATAACAAAGTAGCAACGCCAACGATTTGCGGAATGACCTCCAGAGAATTTATGAATACTGCAGGCTCTGGCAGTTGACCCTGAACGTAAATAAATGTAACATACTGTTTTTTTTTTTTTGTTATCAGTCTACTGACTGGGTTTGATACGGCCCGCCACGAATTCCTTTCCTGTGCTAACTTCTTCATCTCAGAGTAGCACTTGCAACCTACTAGTCGTCAATTATTTGCTGGGCGTATTCCAATCTCTGTCTACCTCTACAGTTTTTGCCCTGTCCCTTCTCCTTATCAGTGTTTTCCACATATTCCTTTCCTCTCCGATTCTGCGTAGAACCTCCTCATTCCTTACCTTATCAGTCCACCTAACTTTCAACATTCGTCTATAGCACCACATCTCAAATGCTTCGATTCTCTCCCGTTCCGGTTTTCCCACAGTCCATGTTTCACTACCATACAATGCTGTACTCCAGACGTACATCCTCAGAAATTTCTTCCTCAAATTAAGGCCGGTATTTGATATTAGTAGACTTCTCTTGGCTAGAAATGCCTTTTTTGCCATAGCGAGTCTGCTTTTGATGTCCTCTTTGCTCCGTCCGTCATTGGTTGTTTTACTGCCTAGGTAGCAGAATTCCTTAACTTCATTGACTTCGTGACCATCAATCCAGATGTTAAGTTTCTCGCTGTTCTCATTTCTACTACTTCTCATTACCTTCGTCTTTCTCCGATTTACTCTCAAACGATACTGTGTACTCATAAGACTGTTCATTCCGTTCAGCAGATCATTTAATTCTTCTTCACTTTCACTCAGGATAGCAATGTCATCAGCGGTTCGTATCATTGATATCCTTTCACCTTGTATTTTAATTCCACTCCTGAATCTTTATTTTATTTCCATCATTGCTTCCTCGATGTACAGATTGAAGATTAGGGGCGAAAGGCTACAGCCTTGTCATACACCCTTCTTAATACGAGCACTTCGTTCTTGATCGTCTACTCTTATTATTCCCTCTTGGTTGTTGTACATATTGGATATGACCCGTCTCTCCCTATAGCTTACCCCTACATTTTTCAGAATCTCGAACAGCTTGCACCATTTTATATTGTCGAAAGCTTTTTCCAGGTCGACAAATCCTATGAAAGTGTCTTGATTTTTCTTTAGCCTTGCTTCCATTATTAGCCGTAACGTCAGAATTGCCTCTCTCGTCCCTTTACTTTTCCTAAAGCCAAACTGATCCTCACCTAGCGCATTCTCAATTTTCTTTTCCATTCTTCTGTGTATTATTCTTGTAAGCAGCTTCGATGCATGAGCTGTTAAGCTGATTGTGCAATAATTCTCGCACTTTTTAGCTCTTGCCTGGATAGGAAAAGAAATCAACTACTGTGTAGCTACGCTATTGGTGACAAACCGCTCAAAACAGTATCTGCACTAAAGTATCTAGGAGTAACTATCCGGAGCGACCTGAAGTGGAATGATCACATAAAACAAATAGTGGAAAAGCAGATGCCAGATCCGGATTCATAGGAAGAATCTTAAAAAGAATAACTCATTCACGAAGGAAGTGGCCTGTTTGATTCTTGAGTATTGTTCCCTATCTGGGATCCCTACCAGGTAGGACTGATAGAACAGATCGAGAAGATCCAACGAAGAGCGTCGTGTTTCGTCACGGGACCGTTTAGTCGGCACGAGAGTGTTACGGAAATGATCAACAAATTCCACTGGCAGTGGCTGACGTTAGAAGAGAGGCGTCATGCATCATGGAAAGATTTACTACTGAAATTTTGAGATAACTAATGTCGGGAAGAGTCATACAGCAGATTACTTTCCCCCCACCGCCCCAAGTAAGACCGGCGTAATGACCAAGAGGAGAAAATTCGATAAATTAGAGCCAATACAGAGGATTACCGGCAATCATTCTTCCCCCGCACTATTCGCGAGTGGAACAGGTTTGTGGTACAAGAAGTACCGTCCGCCATTCACCATTAGGTAGCTTGCGGAATGTGATGTAGATGTAGATTCCGTTTCTCTGCTGTTATGTCGCTTCTACATAAGTGAGTTTCTGTAGATCTTTTGCCAGTACATCGACTGAGTACGGAACAGAAAGATCGTTGCTGGTATGTCCTATAACATTAACGAAGTCTTAAAATTTAAGATCTCCATGAATAAGAATCAGAAGCACTTGTTGTGAAGTAAATTCAGAAATTCTACGTGCATTTACACATGCCTTAGACCCTAACGTTTCATGTATAATCCTCATACAAGCATCCCAAACCCAAGAAACACAAGAAATGGAATTATGTATGTATGCATGTATGTACTAAACCGGGGACTTACAAAAAAAGGAGGGGCTTCGTCCCGCAGTTGCCCTCAGTGGATCACAACCGCACAACAGGCCACAGCTGTCCACCCATCGCACCGCCGCCCCACACTGAACCCGGGGTTATTGTGCAGTTCGGTCCCCAGTCGCTATCGTGCTCGCTAAACAAACCTGTGACGAAATGTCTCCTCATCAGTCGATCATTATAGGGATCCCTGACTGACCAGCAATATTCAGGTATCCTTCGAATGGTTTTGTGAGCTACCACTTTCCAAACGACTTTTCCAATGAATCTCAGCCTGGTATCTGTGTTATATGCCATTGCTTCTGGTGATGGGCGTTTCACTTTAAATTACGTCTTTACATATAGACAATGTAAGGGAGTTCAGAAATTTCCTAATTTGGTAATCTGATACCACAGTGTTTTATTTTTCTTTTATGTTCAATAGCCGGCTTCAGTTCACATATAAAGAGAGTTTCCATTGAGTTTGCAAATTATGGCTCGGATATTACAACTGACAGCCGTAATTCTCATACATCAGTTTTATGTCGTCGCTTACATTTAAAGGCTACCATCGACTTTTTATACGCTACTGTTTGTGTGTTATTCAGTGACAGAAGTGTTCCTTGTCTTATTGAGCATTATGATCCATGGGCAATAGCTCGACTTTAAGTCATTCTGAGGAGATAATCCGACTAATGCGAGGCTTCATTGTAACCATGGCACAGTCTGTTAACGTTATAGAAAACTCAACGGAAATGCATGAATGGCAAGCTACCATGGGAAGTCACCTACACCAGATGGATCATGTACGTCTTTCCTTTAAAAAAAATCTTTATTTTATCACTGTAAAGCAAACCTCTCTGGGAAATAAGTCCCCTCAAAATAACAGTTACAATGGGGGGGCTACAATAAGGGGCAAATTTTCTCGCAGGATTATTACTTAGTTGCAAAGTGGTATTAGATTTGCAGTGAAAAAGAGTCTATCAATATAATTCTATGTATATGGACTGAAGCGGTGAATGGAAATTTGTACCAAGTCCAGGAATCTAACTCTGGTCTCCTGCCTCTAGGTAGGTGCGCTACACACTAGTCCACTTTGGCTCAGCGTTCCCACACCTGCACGGATTACCCCGGAAAGCCCCCCCCCCCCTTCCCCACCCTAGATCCTAATTCTTTCTACCGCACAGGACTACTTTAAATTCCTCCTTGCACACGAACAGATTTGTCGAGGCTCTCCATGTTCTGCAGTAGGACCTCAGCATCGAACGGGAATGGGGGATCCAGCCTCCATTTGTGATAGTACCTACTCCTGTGTTTCAGGCTGCATCCCCCATTTACGGTCGATGCTGAGTTGATATTGCAGAACATGGAGAACTTCGACAATTCTTTTCGTGTATAAAGAGGAATTTAAAGTAGAATGGGGAGCCAGTGAGAATAAGGATCGAAGAGGGAGGAATGCCAGACTAATCCGTGCAGTTCTGTGAACCGCTTTGCCGAGGTGACGTAGTGTCTAATGCACTTATATGTTAAGCAGCAGACCCGAGTTCGATTCCCTGCCTTGCTCTAAATTTACACTCGCCGCTTCAGTCTGTATAAATAACATCTGTATGAAATCATTTCAATTAATCAATTCACATTTATTTCGGAGTAAAAACCGTGTAAAAGAAATCAACAACCTTACAACTGGACTGAGTACTCTAATCCAGAGCATCGGTGATAATAACTTCTGCAAAATTAATTTGGTCTTCTCGCTAAGAAGGCACATAGTCACACAGGATCTAGGAACAGGATCCGGATTGAATCTGGTTACCACATTCATCAGTACGCCAGGCATGCCATCTTACAAGCACTTGAATGTGGTCACTACGACAGTGGGTAGTCATCCAAAACTACATAATGAGGTGAGCAGATTGAGCAAAGTTGTGACTTCTAGACACCTACGTGAGCTCGACATAACAAACATCAACTATCATACAATGCAGCCTTTCACGGCCGATATTGTCTTCACTTAAATCTTCCGGGCTGATAGGCAGTCGGAGGCGAAACGTCAGGGGAGAGTTTTATACATCGATCACGGATCATCAACCCGGAAGTTTTAAGTGGAGCCATCAACTAATTGTTTAGCTGGCCACGGCCTCCGATGACCCACCTACAGAAGGGACTCCATGAAAGTGAATAAATTTCTATCATCAACCAACGCCACTCCGTACGGAATATTCTTTAAACTGAATAACAGCATACATGAGGAGGTGTAAGGCTAATTCTTGACCAGATGGGCACATGACTGATGCTACCGAAATGTGGAGAGTGGGAAGGGAGACGGATGGGCTGAACAATACGTGGTATTATATCACGCGGAGTTATCTTAGTTACCCTTCAGATTTTATAATCAAGCACTTCCTACAAGAAGGTTCATATTAACCACACAATAAGTGCAAAAAAAAAAAAAAAGAAAACACGAAAGGGGGAAACATATGATCAAACATCAGCTACTAAGAGAGTATACTAAATTTATAAAATTCTTATGTGAAACGGGGGCAGCTTCACTTAGTTGAATAAACTGGGCTCCAAACGCAGGGAAACCTGTTCGTATAATTGATTTAGATTCCGTTAATCTACGACGTTGTGAATGGCGGATAAATTTGGGTGGGTCCTACTTACAGAGAAACCACAGTAAATTCAATAAAATTTCTACACAAAATTGCTGAGTCTTACTCATGCTTTTTATTAATCAAGTTCTCAATATAAGAAAGTTCGCACGAAACGTAGTTCGGACACAGTTAATCAAACATACGACAAACGCCGCTATAATATGGTTGAACGCTGCTTACAAAGAAACCAACGTAAATTCACTAAAGTTCCCACATGGAATAGCCTCAACCACATTCATTTTACCAAACTCGTAAAACAATAAATACCACGCGGAACACCACAAATGGCTGGAACATGGGCCAAGTAGTACACACGAAGCAACATCATTAATTTTCACAGCATTTAACTTAAACGATACCCTCAGAATAACACAATGAGATTTTACACTTGATAGAAGTCTTTGTAACTGTGCTGCAAATGTAGTTAGAGCGTAAACTAATGGTTCACACTTGACCCGGGTGGTCACGACTAAAGCCCCTTGTACAGTCTAAAAGACCAAAATAATAATAATTAACACATCCCCATAGTTTAGCTGACTATAGTTATGCTAAAAGAGAAAGCATTACCATTTCCTATGACTAAACAGCACATTCTAGTATTTTTGTTTTACCTTTACGGAGGAACCCTTTCGGGACATCCACAATGACTCAAACACTCCCCAAAATTTTGCAAATAGAGGGACTATGTCTCTTCGTTCAAACTCAGTGGAGGGGTAGATTTCTCTTTGGCTGTGACCTACGTGACATCTTCCAGCGTGGTAACCTAGTTTATCATTGGTTCGAACATTCAAAAATTACCTTTGCGTAATTCGCCCACAGGGTTAAACTGGTACAACCTTCATCCTACTTTCACTACATGGTTAGCCCTATGTGCTCCTACCTTCACCACATCCTTGCTCTGATGCATTCACACAGAAATGGAAATCGAAAGAAAGATGGGTAGTACGAAACATAAAACAAACACGAATGGGTCACTTTTTCTCTCCAAAAGGCGCCATGTATCATTATTAAGAGGAGATAGTCATCCATGTACCATTCAACGATATACCATTAGAATCAGGTGAAACGAGTTAATGGGGCGGAGGTAATACCACCACTTCAGCTTGACGTTATTCCAAACTTAATCGGTTACCAGCATTTATAATCGACCAAATTTTAGGCATACTCAGGCAACGGTATTTTTCATAATCTGTCACTGTAATCAACCCGCGGCCTTTCCACGATACATTATCTTCCTGGGTACACTGTGACTCTTTTGAGAATTATTGATTGTATTCTTGTTTCCAGTAGTTTATGGGGTGTGTTCTTTATTGCGGCTTCTGTGCGTGAAGATAGCTTATCTGTTTGTAATTTGAATTAAAACAGACCTTCTCCACAGGCCGCTCCAAAATATTCTGGAGTAACGTGGAAGAGTTGTTACTTCGCTGTACTCTCTACATTTTTCTCAATTTTTAAACAAACCAGGTGCCGAATAAAGTCTTTCTGAGATAAAAACGTGTATGAAAGGTTTATTGGATGGTGAATGAAGTACTCTAGCAGAAACACTGTAATACATAAGACTGTCATGGCTTGGCCATTTCCCAACGTGAAGTTGTGTTGCAAATTACTTACCAGCTACACCGCGGCATACATTACTTTGTGACACCTGGCTGCATCAGCAAATATTCCGAGTAATTTGTTTCAGCCGGATTCAAGGTAAAGCACCACGCAAACGCGACATCCGCATTCGACTGCATATGTATGTCTTTCTTGGGAATTTCCACTAACGTCCAATCTTCATTGAAGTGAAATGTTTTGATATTTTTAGTTGCCCAATTCTGCTTTCTTTGCATTTTCTTGTGGCGCTCATCGATCTGTAAAGCAAGCTCTCGGTAGGAACGGAAGACTACATCCTTGTCTTACACTCTTTCCTAGCATTCCTTTTCGAATAATTCTTATTTTTCTCTTTTGGGTATTCTACATATTACACATTACTTGTCTTTTCCTATAACTTACACCTACACTGTGCGATTAAAAGTATCCGGACACCCCAAAAACAAACGTTTTTCATATCAAGTGCATTGTGCTGCAACCTACTGCCACGTACTCCATATCAGCGACTCAGTAGTCATTAGACATCGTGAGAGAGCAGAATTGGGCTGTCCGTGGAACTCACGAACTTCGATCGTGGTCAGGTGATTGGATGTCGCGTGTTTCATACGTCTGTTCGCGAAATATCCACACTGCTAAACATCTCTAGGTGCGCTGTTTTCGATGTAATAGTGAAGTGGAAACGTGGAGGGACGCGTACAGCACAAAAGCGTACAGGCTGACCTCGCCTATTGACGAAAGAGACCGCCGAGAGTTGAAGAGGGTCTTAATGTCTAATAGGCAGACATCTATCCAGATCATCACACAGGAATTCCAAACTGCATCAGGATCCATTGCAAGTACTGTGATAGTTAGGCGGGAGGTGAGAAAACTTGGATTTCATCTTCAAGCGGCTGCTCATAAGCCACATATCACGCCAGTAAAGCCAAAGGACTCCTCGCTTGGTGTAAGGAGCGTAAACATTGGACGACTGACTAGTGGAAAAACGTTGTGTGGAGTGACGAATCACGGTACACAATGTGGCGATCCGATGGTAGGGTGTGGGTATGACGAATGGCCGGTGAACGTCATCTGCCATGTGTGTGGTGCCAACAGTAAAATTCGGAGGCGGTGGTGTTACGGTGTGGTCGTGTTTTTCATGGATAGGTCATGCACCACTTGTTGTCTTGCTTAGCACTAACACAGCACTGGTCTATATTGATGTTTTAAGCAACTTCTTGCCTCTCACTGTTGAAGAGCATCTCGTGGATGGGAACTGCATCTTTCAACACGATCGAACACCTGTTCACAATGCACGGAGTTGGCGGAGTGGTTACACGAAAATAACATCCCTGTAATGGACTGGCCCGCACAGAGTCCTGACCTGAATCTACAGAACACCTTTGGGACGTCTTCGAACGCCGACTTCGTGCCAGGCCTTACCGACCGACATCGATAACTCTACTCATTGCAGCACACCGTGAAGAATGGATTGCCATTACACAATAAACCTTCCAGCCTTTGAGTGAACGTATGCCTGCGAGAGTGGAAGCTGTCATCAAGGCTAAGGGTGGGCCAACGTCATATGAATTCCAGGGCGCCACGAACCTGTAACTCATATTCAGCCAGGTGTCCGGATACTTTTGATCACATAGTGTATTTTCCTAAGAATTCTGATCAGCAGCTGCTATTAGTTATCATACTAATAGTATTTTGTAACGCGAATTAGCGAAGTTGCACTGATATACAAATGTGGTGTTACGACCGCTTTCGTTCATTAGAACATCATTTGGTTGTAGAACTGGGGTAATATCGTAATTTAAGAGATAAAGCTACACGAGGCAAACAGACCTCTTCTGTATTGATACTGGTACAACTCGGCAGCCTGATAACTCTCTAACGAACTCAATCGGTTGTACCAAACGAACGTCAGTCAATCAGCTGTGGTGGTTCTGATAAACCATTAATGATTATCAGTTTCTTTACATTTCTCTATATATTCGTTTTATCAGCAATTTGAATGCTGATTCTGCAACAGTCGTCGCACTTATTAGTTGTTGCTATTTTAGGGATTGTCTTTTTATGAAAGTCTGATATTATGTCTTCTGACTGGCAGATTCCACAAACCAACTTGAATGGTATTTTCACATTTTGAGCAATGTCTCGCGATTTACATCATTTAGACTGACTGTTGCCTCCTTTAACGAACCCAATAGAAGACAGAGACCTCTTAATTCGATGGAAATGTGGCTCTATAGAAGAGAAAGTAACGAGGGCCACTTGCCCTGAAAGAAAAATCCAAGAAATTGTTTCGAAGGAATTCAGTGAGAGAAAATACAGTACAGCACCTACTTACACAAGGAAGGAAATTAGTTTTAACATTGCTCTTTTCTGAGTCCTCAGTCTTCTGACTGGTTTGATGAGGCCAGCCACGAATTCCTTTCCTGTGACAATCTCTCCGTACCAGAGTAGCACTTACAACCTTTGTCCTCAATTACTTGCTGGATTTACTCCAAATTGTGTCTTCGTCTACAGTTTTTGACCCCTACAGCTCGCGCTAGTACCATGGAACTTATTTGCTGATGTCTTAGCAGATGCCCTATCATCCTATCCCTTCTCTTTGTCGGTGTTTTCCACACGTTCCATTCCCTTTCGATTCTGCGCAGAACCTCCTCATTCTTTACCTCGGATCAACTAAATTTCAATGTTCGTCTGTAGCACCACATCTCAAATGCTTCGATACTCTTCTGTTCAAATTTTTCCACAGACCATGTTTGAACACATACATGCACCTTCGTGAGGTAGTACTGGTCAAAAGTAGAAGAAAAGTTCCAATAATGATGCGTCTTGAAACCAGTGGCTGTTGAGATACGGGTCGCTGAATATCCTCAGTTCACAGAGTGCTTTTTGATTATATATGAGCCAGAGTTCACTAGAAATGGCATAATAAATTACTCCAATACGATTTTGTGCGCAGGTGCATACTCTCGAGCAATCGTGGAGGTGAGGCACCAGCATCGCGCGATTATCGATCAAGTGCCCATGAAGTAGGTTTCGGTTTATGTAAGTGACGGATAGTATACAGCTAGAAGCATAACCTACAATTACCGTAATTAATAACAGTACGTGTATGGTATGCTCATGGAAGAATGCTAATTGCTCAGTTGTGGAGCTATGAATCGTCATTGACAGATCATAGGGCCATACATTTTACCAAACAGATTAACAGGTGCTGTGTATGATCCATTTGTGCGTTATGAGTTACCAACGCTGTTAGTGAACATCATCCTAGCGGAAAAACAATGCCTCCACTTTATGTACATGGCGCACTACCCGATTTTCTAGGGATCGTGGGACCCCACCGCAACGTTTCGAGGGCGAAGGACTGCTCAGAATGGTCCGGTAGCATGGCGTCCTCGTTCACCGCATGATCTGAGTTATTCTGATTACTGACTACGGGGACATTTAAACGCAGTGGTGCAGGTCCAACCCATCGACAATCTGCAGACCTTACAGCTTCGTATCAGCAACTCATGTGACGCAATCGAATGGAGCTACGTGTATTTCAAAGAGTGTGTGATTTACTGCGTTGAAAGGCTGAAGAATGTTTCAGGATGCATGATAACCACATCCAGTACTGCGGAAAGTGACTGCTTCTGAATAATAGACAGATCGGAATGAGAGGACAGACTTGCTTTTGTCTCAATCTATAGATACTAGTATGCAGACATATCGTAATCTCTCTTCTATTTTTCCTGTACGACTATGTGACACTTTGTTCGTTTAACCATGTTAAGTATTAACAAATGCATTGGAAGGCAGACTCTATAGCAAAAGTCGGTAGCGCGCTCTTCTACCTACAGCAACGCATCGGTTTGCGGTAACCAGTTTGGTTCCTGTTTCTGGAAAATGTTTTCATTCATATTATTTGGCTGGCCAAAAAATGAGAGGTGGTGGCGTACTTTTACGGATAAAACGACTTTGTGCCGTTGTTCTGGGTTTCATTCCAAATTCTTCAGCAAAATCTCTAAGGGGATGTTTCAGGTTGTCGCTTCCATTTACCGATAAAAACACAAACACAAACAGACGCTATAAAAGCAGTCATCATAGTCATCCACACGAAACAGACACAGAAACAATCTTATAACAGGTCGGAAGAAGAAAATGGCAGTCCGTATCTAGATTAGGTGCTTGTCCAGGTCGGTATGGCGCGATTTCGTGGACTTACGCAGACTGTGATTATAAGAAAAAAGTGTAGGAACGAAAACTAACGACAGGTCAATAAAAATTGTAGTTTATTTACGGGGAATACCGAAAATTATAGAGAAGAATGGGCACTGTGACAGTGTATAGTAAATAGTAGCTGATGATGAAAATTTTTTCCTGAGTATTCGTTTAAGATCCCAGTTTGTCTGGCCCTACTGAGAGGAATGAATAAATATTAAAACAGTTCCGGAGTCCACGTGATACAAATTAATCAAAGACACTGCGGCCACTGGTGTGTCCGCTTCCAACATCAATCGACTACAAGGATTTGGAAAGGAAACTGCGTAGGCAGACGGTGAATAGCATTTGTGTAACCTGTGGTGAAGATTAATTACATATGGGAGAGGCTCCCGTACCGTTACTCTTGGGTTAAGGTCTGACATTACTATCCATCCATCAACTAGCTAAAGCCTCTGTTTCGGTTAAAGACCACACTTAACAAGGAATACCATTAATGCTGCAAATGTGAAGTGCATGTCTTTGTTCCATTTATTTTATGCGAGAATTTGACACGTGGCCACGTTGACCACTGAGAGCTTTGTGCGTAATTTGGTGACGCAAAAATGAATCGGTCAATGGTTTCGTCTCAGATTAACGGCCTGCAGTATGAGTGTTTGGAGAAACCAAGAATTACCGTATTGAGAATTTTATCCGTTACCTCGTTTCTTGGCCAATTTACTTCGTCTTCTCTGTGAAACATTTATCTCAAATTATTACCAATTTCCCTTTTTATGTATATTTGTTGTAATGGTACACTTCCACATGAATAAGTGGTTACAACAGGTGTCTTTTAAAACAGCTCTTAGACATGTAGCAGTTTACCTGAAATGCGTATGAAATAAGATAGAAAAATGTGGGCAGATAAATTAAACATGGTAACAAACGAAAAAACTTTTAAAACCCGAGTGACAGACTACATACCTGGTTTCCAGAATGATTTTTCAGTCTTTGAACGGAGTGTATGTTGAAACGAAATTTCCTTGCACGTTAAGACAAGGTGCCGGACCAAGACTCAAACTTCGGTCTTTAGCTTTTCGCTGGCAAGCCCTCTACCAAAGTTTTTTTCAATTTATTGTCTCTCAGTTGGTGCCCATTCAGCCACCTCAACAGTGTAACGTCAATTATGGTCATACGAGAGTATGGATAACACAATACCCAGTCCCCGAGTGGAGAAAATTTCCGACCCCACAGGGAATCGAACCAGAACCCCTTTCGCCAAGCAAACCAACTGAGCAAGCTAAACGCGATTCCCTCGCCATCCTCATAGGTTTACTTCCAGCCAAGGCTCATCTACAGTGCCTCGCGAAAGGCAAAGTGCCCGTGTCTGGGACTTGGTCCGGCGGGCAGTTTTAATCTGCCACCAAGTGTCATAACAGTACACCACTCCGCCTCAGAGTGCAAATTCACTGCCGGCCGGAGTGGCCGAGCGGTTAAAGGCGCTACAGTCTGGAACCGCACGACCACTACGGTCGCAGGTTCGAATCCTGCCTCGGGCATGGATGTGTGTGATGTCCTTAGGTTAGTTAGGTTTAAGTAGTTCTAAGTTCTAGGGGACTTATGACCACAGCAGTTGAGTCCCATAGTGCTCAGAGCCATTTAAACCATTTTTTTGCAAATTCATTCTGTAAACCATCGCCCAGAGTGGCTAACCCATGTTTCCGCAATATTCTTTTATATATTTGTTTTTTTTTCCTTTTGTTTGCTCCGTGGAGATAGTTACCACTCATTTCGGCCTAGTAATCCAGCCAGGCTCTAAGTGCCCCACTTACACAACTGCATGGCGGCCAGTTTTTTCTGTGGCGTCTTAACAGTACATTTCTTAAATTTCGTTCGTGTTTTTCTGTTCTCTTTATGTAACTGTAATAATAAATTCAGCCAGTAGTTTCCTTTTTCTTGTGTTGAAGAGTCAGCCGCCTTTTGTTTCAGAATAGTAAGCCAGTCAGTCTGGCTCTTACCGTCATGTGTTACACACCTCCGGAGCGGCAGCTTACATATTTGGCTTCTCTGTTTTGTTCTTAGTAGCATATTTCTTAAATTTCCTGCCTGTTTTTCTTTGTAAGATGAGTAATTTCGAGTCTTTGTAGCTGTGTAGAGTGAGGAAGTATGTATCGTAGTTGCATGTTTCTTCTAACAACCAGCTACACAGCTTAGCTAAATTCACTTTCGGCTACTGTATGCTGCTACGTCAGGGTGTAGCGGTTTCGGAGATTGTAGCGTACGTCGTGGATCCGCCCTCGCGGCAGGGAGAGTGGCGGAGGGTCGATGTAGTGACTAGCCATCTGGCCTCGCCTGTTCACGATACGAGTTGACAGGTGGCAGTTCCTACAGTAGGGCCCGAGCAGGCACACAGGGGCAGAAGTTGGCTACTTGTCGGCAGCTCCAGCGTTCCAGCGTTATGGAGCTCATTAGGGAAACAGCTTTCAGGGCCGGAAAGAAGGCCAATGTGTACTCTGCATATCTGCTAGCAGTGCTCATCTCAGATGTGGAGGAAGACTTTGCTACAGCTAGCGAGCGTCGGCACCAATGACGTCTGTTGCTTGGGTTCTGAGGCCTTCCTCAGCTCATACAGGCGACTGGAGGAAATGGTGAACGCTGCTCACCTTGCACACAGGGTGTAAGCAGAGCTTGCAGTTTGCAACGTTGTTCCCAGAGTTGATTCGGGCCCTTCGGTTGGAGCCGGGTGGAGGGGCTCAGCTAATAAGTTCGGCGAGTCTATGACGGTCTCGGCTGCAGGTTTCAGGACCTTCGTTGTCGAGTGGAGGATTGTACGACTCCCCTTGATAAGTCGGATGTGCACTATACAACGCATGCATTTACTCCGGTAGCAGATCACTTGTGGAAGAATGCACGTGGACGTTTTTTAGGCTAGGTGGTAGTTTCAGGTATTCTAATGAACACTCGCCGTACGACACGTAGATTGCGAAATCAGACCGCGTTCGGACTAATGACACTTTGAGTGTCAAAATTTTATCAGTAAACTGTAGAAGCATTCGTAAGAAAGTTTACGAAGTTATTGCCCTTCAGGAAATCTCTCGCAGTAAAATTATTCGCGGGACTGAGAGTTGGCTGAAACCCGAAGTAGAAAGCTCTGAGATGTTTAGTGAGTTATGGAACGTATATCGGAAGGCAGATTAGACGCCATAAGAAGGTGACTGTTCTTTGGAATTGACAAAATGAAAACAGAAGTTTTAAATATCGCGTTTAATAATAGTTCATGTAGGGGAATTGTACAAACATAGCGTTATTTGACCATCCCACAGAGTCCTGTGTGGAGCATACAAACGAAGGCATCCCTGGCGTGAAGAAACAACTGAGATCGAATAAGTGACCAGGTACGGGTGGAATCCCAGTTCGGTTTTACAAGCAGTACTTTACATCATTCACACTTACTTAGCTAGCATTTATTGCGAATCTCTCGCTCAGCGCTAAATCCCGAGCAACTGGAAAGAAGCATAGGTCGTTTGGTATAAAAGATAGGTAAAGTAACGGACCTCCAAAGTTAGAGACCAATATCCTTAACATAGGTTTGGTGCAGTTTTCTTGAACATATTATCAATTTGAATAATAACAAATTTCTTTGAGACGGAAGAGCTTCTGTCCGCGAATCAGCATTGATTCATTAACAGAAAGCATCACTCGCGTGGGACTCAGGATTTTTCACATCATATCTTGAAAAATATGGATGAACAGCAGCAAGCAGATACCATATCAGTAGACTTCTGAAGTGCATTTGACACTGTGCCCCAAGGTACAATGTTAACGAAGCAGCGAACATACGGTATAGATTCCCAGATATGTGACTGGCTCGAAGACTTTTTAAGTACCAGAACCCAGTAGGTTGTCCTAGACGGAGAGTGTTTTTCAGTGACAACGGTATCGTCAGGAACGCCCCAAAAAAAGCGTGATGGCACGCCTGTTGTTTTCTACATGCAGGGTGGTTATATTCAAAGTTGAACTTTCAAAACTCTGTTGAAATAACGCATCTGGTCAGAATGACGTCAAACTGCAACGGAATATTATCGGAGAAGGGGGAACTTTTTTTTTTTTTTTGGTCATCAGTCCACTGACTGGTTTGATGCGGCCCGCCACGGATTCCTCTCCTGTGCTAACCTCTTCATCTCAGAGTAGCACTTGCAACCTACGTCCTCAATTATTTGCTTGACGTATTCCAATCTCTGTCTTGCTCTACAGTTTTTGCCCTCTACAGCTCCCTCTAGTACCATGGAAGTCATTCCCTCACGTCTTAGCAGATGTCCTATCATCCTGTCCCTTCTCCTTATCAGTGTTTTCCAGATATTCCTTCCCTCTCCGATTCTGCGTAGAACCTCCTCATCCCTTACCTTATCAGTCCACCTAATTTTCAACATTCGTCTATAGCACCACATCTCAAATGCTTCGATTCTCTTCTGTTCCGGTTTTCCCACAGTCCATGTTTCACTACCATACAATGCTGTACTCCAGACGTACATTCTCAGAAATTTCTTCCTCAAATTAAGACCGGTATTTGATATTAATAGACTTCTCTTGGCCAGAAATGCCTTTTTTTCCATAGCGAGTCTGCTTTTGATGTCCTCCTTGCTCCGTCCGTCATTGTTATTTTACTGCCTAGGTAGCAGAAGAATAAATAATGTGAAAACTGATCTGTAGATGGCGCTATATGTGTGAGAATACGTAAATGAAGCCGGCCAGTGTGGCCGAGCCGTTCTAGGCGCTTCAGTCAGGAACTGCGGGACCACTACGGTCGCAGGTTCGAATCCCGCCTCGGGCATGGATGTGTGTGATGTCCTTAGGTTGGTTAGGTTTAAGTAGTTTTAAGTTCTAGGGGACTGATGACCTCAGCAGTTGTCCCATAGTGCTCAGAGCCATTTGAACCATTTTTGAACGTAAATGAAAACATCTGTCATCCGTATGACCCATTGAAGTTGGTATAAACAGCAGGGTACACGGCTTTTCTTCTTTCTTGTCAGTGACGTTCGCCATGACTCTCTCAATGCAGGATCGGGCTCTGCTTGTAATGCTGTACTACAATAATGATGGCTGTGCGCACGCCGCTCTGCGGAGGTTCCGGACACTGACGGGTTTGAAAGAACGCGTTGGTCCGATGGCTGCCGTGGGTCTGGAGAAAATAATTCGAAAAGACGGGTTCTTTTGGTGTGCATCCTGGTGGATGGAGGAAACGAATTGATTCGGCGTCGGTGGAAGCAGCGGCCACGGCAATGCAGGAGGAGACGAGTGGTGGTGTGCAAACGTTTAGTGCATGGCTAATTTCCCGGACATTGGACATACCTGTGAGCACGGTGCGTCAAATCCTACGAAACAACCTTCTTTGCTATCCATTTAAAAGTAACCCATGTGCACGAGTTGCTTCCTGTTGACCTACCAGCAAGAAACACGTTTGATTTAGAATGTCTTGCTCGCTTAGAAGTGGACAATAACTGGCTGTGGAAGATTTTGTGGACAGACGAAGCCCAATTCAATCTGACAGGATGTACCTATACACAGAATTGTCGAATATGGGCAACGGAAGATCCATACGCAAATCAACCAGTAACACTTCATCCCGAAAAGGTCACTGTGTGGTACGGATTTAAGGCATCATTTGACATAGGGCCATATATTTCGAAGAGACAGGTGCTTCCACTCTTGTTACCTGTACCGTCACTGGTAAGCGATATTAATGCCTTTTGCGCAACCACGTCATTCCAGCTCTCCAGCAGCTTCGATGTGTGGATAGGATAGTTTTTATGCAAGATGGCGCACCTCCACACATTGCAAATCCAGTTAAGCAGCTGCTGAAGCCCCATTTACGAAAGGCTAAGATTATTAACCGCCATATCCCTACAGCCTGGCCGTCCCGATCACCTGATCTTAATCCGCGTGACTTCTGGCTGTGGGCCTAACTAAAAGATGTTGTGTTCAGTGTTCAGATTGCAAACTTGGCCGGGTTGAAGGCACACATTGCGCAACATACTCTGAACGTGACCCCAAAAACACTTCGATCATTTGTGGAACATGCTGTTTCTCGATTTCAAAATGTTGCAGAAAACGGTGTACAGCATATCGAACATGTTTTGCGCCAGTCACACGGAAATTAATAATCCTATTTGATTTCGATTGATGCTTTTTACTCGGTTTTTGGCCTCAGGACAATCAAAAACCCGTTCATGCTTTTTATAAGGTTTTGGACTCAGAGTAGTGAAAAAACAATTTTTCCCAACCGATGAGGTATGACTTTACCGTGGCGAATGGGCTTATGTAACACGTACACCTATGAGCACTGAGTAGTACAGTTTGTTTAACGTCAGACGTACACCTTGGCCATTGTTGTATGATTCATTTGTCGTTTGTAGTCGACCACTATTAAATTATGATTCTTACAGCGCCTTCTACTGCTACATTTTGTAACTATATATATTTCTTCTGCCATACGTTCCCCCTTCTGAGATAATATTCCGTTGCAATTTGGCGTCATGCTGACCAATGGCGTTATTTCTACAGCGGTTTGAAAGTTTAATTGTAATCATCCCGTACATAAGTGAGCTGGTGGCCAGAGTGAGCAGTAATCCGCTGCTGTTTGTTGACGCTGCTTTGGTTGCGGAAAGCTGACGTTAAGTGGCTGTAAGAGAACAAAGTTTCTACCTGGTGTGATGAATGGCAGCTAGCCCCAAATGTTGAGATATGCAAGATAATGCACATGAGTAGGAAACCCGTAATGCTCGCATACGGTAAAACTACGTGCTGCTTGACACAGTCATGGTGACTAAATATGTAGGCGTAAAGTTGCAAAGCGATATGAAATGGGACGAGGATGTAAAGAGTGTAGTAGGGAAGGCGAATTGTAGAATTCTGTTTCTTAGGAGAACTTTAAGGAGGTGTGGTCCATCTCTGAAAGACACTGCATATATGACGCTAGTGCCACCCATTCAAATGCGACCGGCCGGAGTGGCCGAGCGGTTCTAGGCGCTTCAGTCAGGAACCGCGGGACCGCTACGGTCGCAGGTTCGAATCCTGCCTCGGGCATGGATGTGTGTGATGTCCTTAGGTTGTTGTTGTTGTGGTCTTCAGTCCTGAGACTGGTTTGATGCAGCTCTCCATGCTACTCTATCCAGTGCAAGCTTCTTCATCTCCCAGTACCTACTGCAACCTACATCCTTCTGAATCTGCTTAGTGTAATCATCTCTTGGTCTCCCTCTACGATTTTTACCCTCCACGCTGCCCTCCAATGCTAAATTTGTGATCCCTTGATGCCTCAAACATGTCCTACCAACCGATCCCTTCTTCTAGTCAAGTTGTGCCACAAACTTGTCTTCTCCCCAATCCTATTCAATACCTCCTCATTAGTTACGTGATCTACCCACCTTATCCTTAGGCTAGTTAGGTTTAATTAGTTCTAAGTTCTAGGGGACTGATGACCTCCGATGTTAAGTCCCATAGTGCTCAGAGCCATTTGAACCATTCAAATACTCGAGTCCTGCTCGACCATATGAATTCACCGATAGGTCGGATTAAAAGAAGAGATCGAAGCAATTCAGAGGTGGGCTGTTAGATTTGTTACTGGTATGTTTTAACAACACGCAAATGTTACGGAGACATAATCGCACGGGTACCTTTGGTGGACTCATTACAACTTATAGGAACTAAGTTGGAGGAGGACATCGTACATCTATTCAAACATATTGAGACGCTTTGCTATACCTGCAGGACAGATCAGGTAGTTTAAGTTGTGGAAAGGGCCAAAATAAGCGGCTGTCAGTTGCACTCGAACATAAAACTTCATTTATTTGACCAAACATTACAAGAGCCAAGAAAATTTTTATAAAAATACAGCATTAATTTACCGACTGAATGCGCCATACTATCTCATGCCTTAAGGGCAAGACCACTTCAATTTAAAATCGGCTGAAAGACAATAACTTAAGACTCAAATCAAAATCAGAAATTTAAAAGGCAGAAGGCCTTATCTTAAATCAGTGCTCTCAATTAGGCTGAAGGCTCAAACAATCTCACACCTTAAGAGCAAAACAGCTTTAACAAAAAAAAAATAAAAATAAAATAAAATAAAATATCGGCTGAAGGCCCATCCCTTGAGACTCAAATCAAAATTAAATTTTGAAAAGGCAAAAGGCCTTATCTTAAAACAGTTCTTTAATTAGGCTGAAGGCCCAAACAATCTGACACCTTAAGAGCAAAACAGCTTTAATTTAAAAATCAGCTGAAGGCCCATCACTTAAGACTCAAATAAAATTATAAAATGGCCAAAATTAGACTGCAGGCCCAAACTGTCTTACGCCTTAAGGGCAAAACAACCTTCATTTAAAAATCGGCTAGAAGCCATACAAATACAAGCTCATGAACAAATAAAAAAATGCAGTACACCCAACGGCGCTCAGAAGTTTACGAGGGTCGGCCTGGAATTCAAACACGTAGGTGAGACAGGCATTCGACCCAACCATCCTCGACCCGACGACAACCCGACCTACAGACAGTCAACGGACCCACCGACAAGTTAACTTCCATGCCCCTCGACCAGCACACAACGGGGAGTTCAATGGAACAACGTAGAAGGTATTGGCGCCCACAACCAATTATACATCGAGCTGTCAAACTACACACCATGCTGGACAGCGACGACACGATGAGGAAAATACACTGCCTGAATTTACGTTAACGGGCAGGGCAGGTAACCGGAATGTTAACGGTCACAAGGCACAAGATTCCGTTGGTGCACTTCAATTCAAACTAACGGAGCACGGTTAAACTCAACCGGAGGGTGGCTAAAATTTGCCAACTTCAAAACACACATCGTTGCTCGCGGGAATGTCCGAACAGCCGACAACGAAATCCAAACGTCACAATATGAACAGTCTTGACTTGCTGGTAGATTAAGTCAAAACTCAACTTTCGTGTCCAGGATCGGTGAGCCATAGACCTCGTAGCAATGGGAACAGCACCACACACTCCGACCTTGGCCAAACTACGCCCTGCGGAGACTTCCTCACTGCTCCACCCCATCGATCAACTACCCAGGCCCAGAAACGGTGAAGGGACCAAATATACGTCGGCCGATCAGACGACCAACCGAACGACCGACCAACGGTCATCCCTCTCCAATCTCCCTCTGTCGGACAGTTCATGTGTGTCGCCAGCGGTCGGCGAGCACTGGCTGTTGGCGCCTACCTGGGGCTCCGTCCCAGACTTCACTGCTGGTCCGTCCCGAACTATATTTTGAGCAAACCCCTGACGGTGTTTGCTATAGGTAGCCCTTTGTCTCCCATAGTAGCTAATCTTTTTATGAAACACTTCGAGGGAAAAGCGCTTCAACCAGTGGTGTTGAAACCTAAATGTTTCTGGAGGTATGTGGTCGACACTAGTGCAATTTGGCCACACGGAGCAGCAACGCTTCCTGCATTTCTGTAACACCTTAACTCTCTCCATCCCAGCACTTGCTTCACCACAGAAGTGGATGAAAATGGAGCCCTCCCGTTTCTTGATTTCTTGATGCACAGAAAAGAAGATGGTTCCTTCGATCACAGTGTGTTTCGCAAACCGACTCACACTGACCTTTATTTGCGAGCTATGAGCTGCATCACCCATCTGAATGTAGTGGCGTGTTCCGCACTCTGGGTCATTGGCCAGATTTTACTCTGATGCAGGAGCTTATCAACAGAGCTCAGTCACCCTCGCTGTGTGTTTGTACAAAACGGGTACTCAGCTGAATGCATTTAAACCTGCACCATCTAAAGCTCGAGACCAGCCAACACCGTACGTTGATGGCGTGTCCTTTAAGATTGGCAGGCTCTTCAAAATATAAATAAAATGTGCCTTCCTCCCTCCAGTGTAAGTGCAAACTATGCTGGGTTCTGTTGAAGAAGTATTGGCCAGACCTGTCGCACTGTTAAGGATATATGTGTTGAACATAGACATCACACCAGACTGGGTCAGACAGAAATGTCTGCGGTGGCTGAACAGTCTTGACATGGGACACAGCATGAACTACGGCAAGACAAAGATCCTTTCGTCCACTTCTACGTCCTGGCACTACATCATTAAAGAAGCACTCGAAATTTGTGTAACTAACGACCTGATCAATAGAGACACGGGATTTCTAATACGTCAAAAATCCATCTCAGATGCGAAATGTTACTGGTCTTTATCCAGGGTTCAGCTAGAGTAATCTAGCCTTCTTCAGAAGAATAAAGTAAATTAATACGTGCCAGAATAAGGCACGGTCAAACATAAAAAGCTGAAGTATCGAGGTACCATGTCAAGCTAAGTTACTTAGCTGAGGAACAGCCCCGACCTCACTTCGTGGAGAGCGGTCGGTTAGCCGCGGACGCTACGTTGAAACTGACTGTGGCACGCAGATATGTACCGAGTAAGACGGCGGATCACGCGCATGCGCACACGGAAAGTCAAAGGTGCCTGCCATCGACTATATTTATGTTATGTAGTGGGATGTTACCTGTAATGTTAAACCGCAAGTTTGTGAGAGAACAAGGCGCTAAGTAGATAGAATCCCGATGAGCGTTAACTGTAAACCGACACCTTATTAACGAATAAGAAATTTACTTAGACGTTAACTTCAGCTTGTTAGACTAAAAACCACATATGATCACCGCTATGTTGTATGGTTCACACGATCTCATGCGGGGGATGAACAAGGTTATATGTCCGTAACGCTAGAACTTCTCGGGGTTACGAGAAGATGGATATAAAATAATTTCCGTTATACATGGGGTAATACGTCAAATTCTCAACGCGATATTTGACTAAGGTTCTTATTTTATGGCACTACATTACTACGCATTTATGAGTGACTGGGTGTGTAAAGCTTAGGGGATCATTTATGACTTCATGCACAGATGGCCAACGTTGTATTTAGGAAACCTGTAATAACTCAAGCAAGCTTACACTAACGATAAATATATGTACGACCGTCCACTACAGGGTGTTACAAAGAGGTACGGCCAAACTTTCAGGAAACATTCCTCACACACAAAGAAAGAAAATGTGTTATGTGGACTTGTGTCCGGAAACGCTTACTTTCCATGTTAGAACTCATTTTATTATTTCTCTTCAAATCACATTAATCATGGAATGGAAACACACAGTAACAGAACGTACCAGCGTGACTTCAAACACTTTGTTACAGGAAATGTTCAAAATGTCCTCCGTTACCGAGGATACATGCATCCACCCTCCGTCGCATGGAATTCCTGATGCGCTGATGCAGCCCTGGAGAATGGCGTATTGTATTACAGCCATCCACAATACGAGCACGAAGAGTCTGTACATTTGGTACCGGGGTTGAGTAGACAAGACCTTTCAAATGCCCCCATAAATAAAAGTCAAGAGGGTTGAGGTCAGGAGAGCGTGGAGGCCATGGAATTGGTCCGCCTCTACCAATCCATCGGTCACCGAATCTGTTGTTGAGAAGCGTACGAGAACTTCGACTGAAATGTGCAGGAGCTCCATCGTGCATGAACCACATGTTGTGTCGTACTTGTAAAGGCACATGTTCTAGCAAAATGGTTCAAATGGCTCTGAGCACTATGGGACTCAACTGCTGTGGTCATCAGTCCCCTAGAACTTAGAACTACTTAAACCTAGCTAACCTAAGGACATCACACGCATCCACGCCCGAGGCAGGATTCGAACCTGCGACCGTAGCAGTCGCGCGGTTCCGGACTGCGCGCCTAGAACCGCTAGACCACCGCGGCCGGCACATGTTCTAGCAGCACAGGTAGAGTATCCCGTATGAAATTATGATAACGTGCTCCATTGAGCGTAGGTGGAAGAACATCGGGCCCAATCAAGACATCACCAACAGTGCCTGCCGAAACGTTCACAGAAAATCTGTGTTCATGACGTGATTGTACAACTGCGTGCGGATTCTCGTCAGCCCACACATGTTGATTGTGAAAATTTACAATTTGATCACGTTGGAATGAAGCCTCATCCGTAAAGAGAACATTTGCACTGAAATGAGAATTGACACATTGTTGGATGAACCATTCGCAGAAGTGTGCCCATGGAGGCCAATTAATTGCTGATGGTGCCTGCACACGCTGTACATGATGCGGAAACAATTGGTTCTCCCGTAGCACTCTCCATATAGTGACGTGGTCAACGTTACCTTGTACAGCAGCAACTTCTCTGACGCTGACATTAGGGTTATAGTCAACTGCACGAAGAATTGCCTCGTCCATTGCAGGTGTCCTCATCGTACTAGGTCTTCCCCAGTCGCGAGTCATACGCTGGAATGTTCCGTGCTCCCTAAGACGCCGATCAATTGCTTCGAACGTCTTCCTGTCGGGACACTTTCGTTCTGGAAATCTGTATCGATACAAACGTACCGCGCCACGGCTATTGCCCCGTGCTAATCCATACATCAAATGGGCATCTGCCAACTTCGCATTTTTAAACATTGCACTGACTGCAAAACCACGTTCATGATGAACACTAACCTGTTGATGCTACGTTCTGATGTGCTTGATGCTAGTACTGTAGAGCAATGAGCCGCATGTCAACACAAGCACCGAAGTGAACATTACCTTCCTTCAATTGGGCCAACTGGCGGTGAATCGAGGAAGTACAGTACATACTGACGAAACTAAAATGTGCTCCAACATGGAAATTAAGCGTTTCCGGACACATGTCCACATAACATCTTTTCTTTATTTGTGTGTGAGGTATGTTTCCTGAAAGTTTGGTCGTACCCTTTTGTAACACCCTGTATATGTAATCATAAGGTGAGGCTAACTGAGGAGATTCTCGACTAATCAGTAACGGTTACAAGATCAAAAAACCTACAACGTCCAGGAGAGAGGTGTGCCCCTTTATACCGCATCGCTGACGCCATTGGCGTATGATGACACGGCGGTCTGTAAGGGCTAGAATGCGGAACTTTTCTTTCTTACCTATGCTCTCTTAACACATAACCTATCTTCCTATTTGTTCGATCTCACAGTTTGTACTACGTATTTACTTTGCGCGACAATTTTACGGAGGACTCCTCGTTTCTTATCACTTCATTTAATTTCTATTACGCAACATCTAAGACGCTTTGATTGTCCATTTTTTTCGGTTTCCTCACAGGACGTGTTACACTTACTGAGTTCCAGATGGACAGTCTTAGAAACTATCAGTCCTATGTTTGATCCTAACAGACTTCTTTTAGAGAGAAATGTCCATTTTGGTGCTCATAGTCAGCTACTTATATCCTTTTTGTTTCATCTCTCATTCGCTACTTTGGGTCCTACATAGCAGATTTGCTTCACATTTTCTACTAGGTGGTTCCCTGTCTTCACATAAAGTGCATCGCACACGTCATTTCGGATAGCCCTTACCCGTTTCACCTTTCTTTTGTGTACAGTATGTCCATATTTTGTGGTCATTAGACGATTGATTGTACTCAGCAAGTCTTATACTGTAACTGTTCCTCAACTTCGCTGAGGACAGCAATAATATCAGCGAACCTTACCGTTGCTATCTATTCAACTTGAAATTTTATTCCAGCTCTCAACATGTTATTCCCTTCTTTGTCCCTTCGATGTACAAGGACAATTACTACATCCTTGCCTTCCATTCTTCTTGCACTCTCTTAGTTAATGTTTTTATTCTATATTACCGGTCTTACCCGACAGCTTATAGCTGTTTTTCAAATGTCACGCATCATTTTAGTTCGGCGAAGGTGTTTCCTAGGCAGAGAAATTCTGTGACGTCTGCCTCTGTCACAACTTTCTCCAAAGCAAAAGTGATTGCCACCTCATATCTCTCAATTTTCTTTTCAAATCTTCCAATTGTTAACAATTCGCAGGCGTGATTATTAAACAGCACAATACTTCAGGCATTTACTTGCCCTTTTCTTTCTCGGGATTGTGCGGTTGATCATCTGAAGTCCGTTGACATGTCTGTAGTCTCATGAATTCTACACACGAACATATTACCATTTATCCCAGTAATTTTACAAATTCCGATTGAATATTATCTATGCCGTCTGATTTGTTTCATCCCAAATCTCTTTCAGACCCTGACTCTGATACCTCCCTGTTTTCCTAGGATACCCATACCTTCGTCTCCGTTAGCAGGAATATCTCGACAATCTGCTGAGAAGCTCCTCATTTCTTAACAGCACATATAGTTTTCAGTATCCTTGTGCAAAACTCCGTCCTCAAGTTGGCAATAAATGTTTATATTTCTCTGTAGTTAACTTCCTCCAGGCTGCGATGACTGAAGGAGGCCTCAAATTTTATACACCTATAATTCATTACATTACTATCTGCGAAGGGTGGAGGATCAAAAGTTATGTGGTCGTTAACTGTATCGTAAATAACGTCGTGTGACTCAACAGCCTTTTAGTGACTTGCTTGTGCTAATAGTTGTGTTGGGAAAAACGTAGAGTCCGAACCTCATTTCATTCCTGACGGATTCTGGCATCTTTCAGCATTGAGGAGTAGTATAGCCAACTACTAACTCGGACACTCTGACCGTCATTAAACGCTTGTGATGTCACACACGTGGATCAATAACGTACCCATGACGTCACTGGTGCCAATGTGCCGCCAGCAGCAACCTAACATAGTTACACCAGCAAAAATTTTGCTTCGTCAGTTAACTTCGTATCTCTCTCTCTCTCTCTCTCTCTCTCTCACACACACACACACACACACACACACACACACACACACACACACACACCACATTCACATCTCCAAATCATAGCCCCAATATTTTACTTACCATAAAAACGAAAAAGAAAGTAAATAAGTAGCCAGAGAGCCACTATCTTAGCCACACTAAAAGTGTGAAATTTGTAAATTGGTGTCATGTCCAAAAGTATTTGAACGACCTGAATTATGTATTTGGCGCGTTGTTCAAAGGTATGTGAACTACATAAACTGTGTAAACTGGCACCATTTTCAAAATATCTCAGCAACCTTTATTGTAAAAATTAGTGCTATGTTCAAAAGTCTGCCAACGCCATGAAGTGCGGAAATTTGTCAGAAGTATCTGATTGGTCCGAATAGTGTAAGCGAAACGTCCAATCAGTATGTACCCATAAGTCGCTATTTTTCCATGTTGAGAAGTATCCAAATGATCTTAGTTCTGAAACCTGATGCCACGCTTAAAAGTACCCAAATGTTTTGAATTATTTACCAAGAAGACATAGCGATATTGACAATTGTGGTAATGGTGCAACTTCACGTCTCAAATGATTATTATTTACAAGGGGACATATTGACAATACTGTTGTAAGATACAGTGCAAACAAATATGAAATGTGTGCATTATTTATAATTAGTACGTAAACCTCAGCAGCAACATACAAACACACATAATGTGTATATTCAGTTTCACAAAGGTATTTCTACTACTGAACTATATGACAAAAATATATAAAGGTGTTGGCAATATTAGTTTAACTTACAGTATTTCCACGTCTGAAAGGTATAGACAAAGGAAAGTCTTTTAAGCCCAACCGACCTCAATGTGGTCCTCTGCCAAGTTGCAGGTACGGACGGGCATGTGGTCATTACTCCTGTCTCCCAGTCGTCGTCGGGTTTCGTGAACTTTGAGCCGCTACCAGTCAACCGAATAGCTCCTCAGTTGGCCTCAGGATGTTGAGAGCGACCCGTACCAATCCTCACATACGGAAAAATCGCTGGCTGTACTGGGAGTCAAACCTTGATCGCCCATATGACAGTCAACCGTACAAGCCACTCAGCTACGGAGCCGCACGTCTGAAACTTCTGTGTTATTTATCAAAATACACGTGACACAGTCGATCTGACGTACACGTTAAAGTGCACTCGGCAATGAACGAATTTCGATCTTTGTTGCACCCTTCGTGCAAAGCACAGTGGAGCCGTGAATCCAATCGAAACTGTTTGCATTATTTTTCCGTAACTGTAAAAAACGCTCGTGCCTAAAATAACATGCTGAGCAGGCATGGCAGTAATAATTGACAGTTCCTCTAAGGCCAACAGGAGACTGTGTTACTGGTGACACAATAACGAACTTTCGTAAGATGACCACGCACTATTCCAGGAAGCTAGAAGATCATGCACCGTGTTCTGCAGCAGAAATATAACTGACGTTACTGACTGGCTAATTATCTGTTCCTTATTTCTTTAGAGATAGGACCTACTTGCTGTACAAAACCACACCTTTCAGGGTGGTTGCAAGACTTACTGACTGGAACTATGACGCAAAGGCTCTCCAAAATGGCTGGAGCGGGTACCTCCACAATCAGCTACTAAATAATACTATCAGTAGCCTCTTGATCCACTGACTTCTAATTTTTCGACACTCAAGCAACACAAATATACTAAAAACGCATTTTTTCAACAACTGAAACGTGTAGCACCAGTTAAATAACACATTTTAGTTCTGTAACAGTAAATAAAACACATTTTGTGATCTGTCAAAGGCATTTGACTGTGTAAATCACAATATCCTTTTAAGTAAACTAGAATATTATAGTGTAACAGGAAACGCTGCAAAATGGTTCAAATCTTATATCTCTGGCAAGAAACAAAAGGTGTTATTAGGAAAGAGACATGCATCAAGCTATCAGGCATCATCCAACTGGGAACTAATTACATGCGGGGTCCCACAAGCTTCCATTTTGGGCCCTTACTTTTTCTTGTGTATATCAATGACCTTTCATCAGTAACATTACCAGATGCCAAGTTTGATTTGTTTGCCAATGATACAAACATTGCAATAAATAGCAAATCAAGTGTAGTCTTAGAAAGATCAGCCAATAAAATATTTGTGGACATTAGTCACTGGTTCCTAGCCAATTCTTTGTCACTAAACTTGGAAAAAACACACTACATGCAGTTCAGAACTTGTAAGGGGTGTCCCAAGGGTATATGTCTAACATACGATGACAAGAAGATAGAAGAAGTGGACAGTGTTAAATTCTTGGGATTACAGCTTGATAATAAATTCAACTGGGAGGAGCACACCACAGAACTGCTGAAGCGTCTTAACAAATCTCTGTTTGCAATGCGAATTTTGTCAGACATAGGGGATATAAAAATGAAAAAGCTGGCATACTATGCTTACTTTCATTCCATAATGTCATATGGGATTATTTTTTGGGGTAATTCATCAAGCCAAGCTAAAGTTTTCCGGGCACAAAAACGTGCAGTAAGAATTATATGTGGTGTGAACTCAAGAACATCCTGCAGAAGCCTGTTTAGGGAACTAGGGATACTAACTACTGCTTCCCAATATATTTATTCCTTAATGAAATTTGTCATTAAAAATATATCACTTTTTCAAACCAACAGCTCAATTCACAGACTCAATACTAGGAATAAGAATAATCTTCATAAGGATTTAAAGTCACTTACTCTAGTACAGAAAGGTGTGCATTATTCAGGAACACACATTTTGAATAACTTGCCAGCAGCCATAAAAAGATTAACAACCAATGAAATTCAGTTTAAGAGAAGCCTAAAGGATTTATTGGTGACCAACTCCTTCTACTCCACTGATGAATTTCTTAGTATAACCAACTGATTTGTGTATAAGTACAACATAACATCTGCACAATTTCAGTGCAGTAATGTGTTAATTGAAAATTTGTGTGTGTGTGTGTGTGTGTGTGTGTGTGTGTGTGTGTGTGTGTGTGTGTGTGTGTAAATATAATCTAACTTCTGCACCATTTCAGTGCAGTAATGTGTTCATTGTAAATAAGTATTACGGTAGTTGTATTACATGTTTATTACCTTATAAATAAATAAAAAACCATTTTATTTTAAATTCAGTGCATCAGTATTTGTAAAATGACTCTTAGTGTTCATTAAAAAATGACGATCATTCCACTTGGGACCTGTGGAATGGTACATTAGCTTATTTGTTTTAGTTGTAAATATTTGTCATGTATTGTTGTTTTTCTGACATGTTCCACATCCTGGAGGACCTCCTCACTACGGATCAATTGGAATGAAAGTAAATCTAATCTAATCTAATTGCTTATTGGCACTACTGATCTAACTTAAGTTACGTAGCACTTGACCACGAGCAACACTGTGTTTCACTATAAATAAATCGATAACGGTCTGCATTAGTTATCAAAATGACTGAAGACTTGTTCCCCAACACTGAAATAGGACTTATTACTATAGAGTTAGCTTACAAATTAAAGCCACTTGTCAACGATATTAGCTGAACCAATGTACCACAGTTTAAGGCTCATTTATCAACACACATATGGCCGCTTATTGGTACTATTGATTTAACGTACTGGTTAAAGTGAACTTGTTGACGACAAAATTAACTTGTTGATGACAATACTTCGATCTCTGTATCACACATTAAGTAATAAGGAGCCCAAATGAAGTTGCAACAGATTGTTTCATTCATCGCCATTTTTCATTCAAATCTTTTTTTCTGCTAATTCATTTGAGATTTGGCATGTGGTATTGCTACATGGAAGGTGCCCCGTTGTGAGTGTCTTGTGTCCCTGAGTCGCTCGTTCATGGAGATGACAGGAGGGCAGCAGCAACACTTGCTTCTGGAGTGGGTGCATGGGAGCAGAATCATGGCAGTGTGCTACCAACACTAGCGAGCAGCTTCATACGCGAGGAGCGTCGGCTGACTGGTTTGTCTGGCAATCTGGCAGTTGGTCGGGCAGCAGCAGCAGAGCTGTGACGTCTGGCAGTGGGCGTCTGTGACTACAACCTGGCTGCTGGCAGTTACATCTGCACGGGGTTGCTGCTGTTATCAGTGGAATCAGTCGGAGAAGAGATACTGAGGAAGGACAATGATGGAGCAATAGAGATCTGTGTCAGCAGTATGGATGGAATTGCAAGTTCACATGGCCAGCAGTGGGGCTGTTTGATGGACTCCCGAAATGAACTAGCGTCTAACGAAACTTGTTGTAAATGCACGGGCATTGGTTCTTGTTTCAGATAAGCAGATTGTGTCTAGCATCTTGGTTCCGGGACAGGCCATGCCGACAGTAAGAGTACACAAGTGGTGAGTTCTCTTCAGCACTGGGTCGCAAGAAGAGAGTCAAAAATGGTTCAAATGGCTCTAAGCACTATGGAACTTAATATCTGCGGTCATCAGAACCCCACTTAAACCTAACTAACCTGAGGACCTCACATACATTCATGTCCTAGGCAGGATTCGAACCAGCGACCGTAGCAGCAGCGCAGTTCCGGACTGAAGCGCGTAGAACCGCTCGGCCATAGTGGCCGGCAAGGGAGTCATGCCATGCTTGATCAAAACTTCTTTTGTGTAGTCGCTTGCATTCTAGTTGTGGTCCATCTTTAATCTGTGCTAGTAGTTCAGCGTTTTCATAGTTCTACTGCTCTAACAGCAGGACTAGAGGAAGGTCCAAGTGCGTTCGGCTGAAATGTATTTCAGTTGTTGAAGATTTAAATGAATTAGACTCTATAGGCGTTCGCGCTTGTATTATTATTGTTTTGAAATGGGTGATCTTTTTATACCTAATCGGTTAGCCTAGTGTTTGACGTTCCTGGACTTTTCTGTCTCGTCTGTGTTCCAGAAAAACGTTAGTCTTATTATTTATTCTTTAAGTTATCCGTTTTGTGCTGTCTTCGTTAAGTGGTCGAATTAAAATTTCCTTAAGGTATTTGTATGTCAGTTGTCATTTGTATTTTGTTTGTGAATTGTATATCAAACTAATACGTAACTACCCTATTACATTAGTGTTCCTTCCAACTTGTATAGTTAATAACTTGTAGGCGTGCTGATTTTTCCTGTGCTCACCTGTTCTGATAAGGCTGCATTTATTTTCAGGGCCAGGGATTTTGTTAATATGGCGTTTTGTGTTAAATACTATGTTGCGATTTTTTCATATGATGACATGGTTGGAGACCGTCGCTGCTATTTCAAGACAAATGTTGATGGTGTTGAGACAGCAACCTACCACAAATTTATTTTAAGTTCCTTTATTCAGAAGGTCCCGTTACCGGTTTCGAATCATTACGATTCATCGTCAGACGGCTTTCATGCTTTCATTACATGTGATGCGTTTTTTACTGATTAGTTGTCCTAAAATATAAATAATATATAATTATAAGCACGTCACAAAAATGGTTGAGTTACGGATTTGCATTGGGAAGTGATTCACGTTAAATGTCGGTTTGGAGTACTTGTTTTCGTAGTTTTCGTCCAGCATCCACATCACTGCAGACATAAACTTGCATAGTTGAGCGCTTCAGATTTGTCACTGAATGCATTTTCACCACATTTCTATCAAAGTTGCCCAAGTAAATTTGTATCAATGAACACTTCAGCTTAGGCACAGAACAGACTTCTAACACGCACCGCATGTTTTGATAAATACATAGTGTTTACAAACAAATGATTGTGAACGACGCTGTGATATATCGTAATATTACAAACATGCTACATGTTTGGAAAAAGTTCATATATTCACTTATATAACTGAAACACCTTTTACACCAGTACAGAGAGATATTGATTTTGTGAATATCAGAGCGATTACCGCTGCACTAATTATAAAAAAGTTCCATGTCAAAGCTTTTTTTTTTAATTTTAAGACAGTACATTATTCATTTACATTTACTATCATGAGATCTGTAGTATTATATGTTCCTCGGTATTTGTTCGAATTGTTTCTAATAATATTTACGTTGGTTTATTATGATCAGACACTCCGATTTGCAGACCTGTATTATTAATAAATGTTGTATAACATTAAACAAGAAGTCTGTGTATTGATCTGTGACCATGTTGGCGCTAATAGTTATATACTTGTCTTGATCCCCAAAACTTATTTTTTGTTTTTAATGTCTCACGACCGAATTTGGTTTACAGATATTTAACATCAATACCCAGTATCTTCTCACTTATAAACATTACGTTAAACATTAGCGCTCAAAGTTTTTACAGTTCGTAAGTGTTTACGGCTCCACAACTCACAGACGCTTACATTACCAAAGGTCACAGTAGTGATCTTTGTTTTACTATCACCAGCAACGTAGAACTTTATAGGCTCAAGAGGAACTTTCAACTGCTACTCCCTTCTCTACCTAGGACGTTATTTTAGCTAAATGTGTTTTGTAGATTTATATAATATTCTTCACAGATATTTTATACGTGGAAATAACACTGTGAGAGTTGTTATAAACATCGTATGTGTTGCTGATGAAGCTTATTTATTTTTGATGAATTATGTAGACACGTTTAACGTAAATATTTTTACATAAATTTTGATAGACGTGAAAATACCATTGACCGTTAATACACATGACATAAACATTGTGTGTCAACAGTAACACAAATTTAGTATTAAAGTATATGACCCATCATTACATATCGCGCCCATGTGTTCTGAGAGAGTATTATGTCCCACAACCCACTGGATCGAAATCGGGGGACGTTTGGTAATCAGAAAATGTAACACAGACGGGTGTATCCGTGCACTGATCTCAAGATAAGGCGAGATCGTGACAGAATTGTCCAGTACATAAACATTGCCGAAAAAAGGTGCAAAATCACTATAAATGGAAATTCACCATCTATATTGATATGTAACTTTCGAAATGTATAGTAAGGTTTTCTAACTTTTCCTCATGATGTAATTATCTTTTGATCATTATTTATGAGAAATATTTTGTGATTAAATTTAATCTTTTCATATAACACTCCGATATCCCGTTCCGAAACCATGTTCTAATTTAATGATAAAGTATTCTTTTTGCACACCAGTGTCGATATTTACGACTCTGGTTGATCTCCAGACATTATTACTGTCGCTACATCAGTCGCAAGGATAACAGAAATGGTAAATTATGTTTACGCGAACGAACAGAAATAAATCTACTATGCATTGACACGACTTTGTACTCTCTGTTCCTTTTGATAAGAATGAATTTGGCTTGCGATTGATAATGGAAGCAATGCTTAATATAAAAAAACAAGTCACTTTATGTGAATTCTAGACCTAGAAGGAGCTGTCTGTAGTGTTAAATGATGCAAGACATTTGAAATTCTAAGGCAAATAGGCGTAACCTCTACGCAAAGATGGCTAATATGCAAAATGCACAAGAACCAAGAGGCAAAAATAAAAATGGAAAACCGATAGCGAAGTGCTGCGATTGAAAAAGATGTAAGCTAGAGGTGCAGTATTTCGTTCCTTGTGTTCAGTCTGTAATTTTAAGAAGAAATTTCTGAAAATATACGTTTGGAGCACAGCACTGTATGGTAACGAAACGCCTGAACCATGAACGGTGGAAAAATCTGAAAAGGAGAGAACCATAACATTTGATACGAGGTACTATAGAAGGATATTAAGAACTGAGTCGATCGGTAAGATAAAGAATATTGTGGTTCTCGGAACTGTTGAAGTAAAGGACATGCGCAACACACTGATTGCAAGAAGGAGCTGGATGATAGGACATGTGCTAAGAGACAGGCAACGACTTCCGTGGTGCGTGGGTGAGTTGCAGATTGTGAAAACTGTAGATGATGAGAGAGATTGGAATACATTCAACAAGTACAAGTACTTGGGTGCAACTGCTACTCAAACATGCAGAATTTGGTGCAATAGAGGATTCATGGAACTAGTCAGATAACCAGTGATTGAAAAATAGCTCCGTTTTCTCTGATCTGGTTTAAAAAGAAAGAAGAATATTGTGAGACACTATTCTATCTCATTTCACCACAATTTTCTGGGCTGACACCAGTATCTTCACGCAGTTAAGTGCATTAAATTAGAATTCGTCCCTCACAATGTAGTCATTTGTACGTTACAACCAACACTTCGAAGATGTTGCGGAAAAAACCCTTAGGGGTGCTACTAATAAAGATCTATATCGCTGAATGGCACTAATCGATTGCTCTGCCCAAAGGCAAGGGGGTGTAAGCCCTTGAAACACTTGTGGGCTGACACGATTTTCTTCACGCTATTACATTAGAATTCGTCTCTCACAATGTATTCATTTGTACGTTCTAACCAACACTTCGTAGATGTTGCGGAAGAAACACTTAGGGTCGATACTAATCAAGATCTGTATCGCTGAATGGCAGTAATCGATTGCTCTGCCTAAAGGTAAGGGGGTGTGATCCCTCGAAACACTTCTGGGATAAAATAAAATAAAAGAGACTGAAACAAATAATTTAGATCCGACACAGTCGCTTTCGGTACATCATAGTCCATCCTGGACGACATATAGGCATTATATTCAGCCACAAAGCTGGCGACACAATTTACACAACTGATTTGGCGTTTCATACACTTACGAACAACTTCGGTTCGTTTACCAGGTTACGAAGGGCGTTGGTACAATATCGACTCTGTGTGTATGGGGTCCCATTTCAGTGAAAATGTAGGTTGCCTACAGATGTGAACGCGGACGATACGGAGACTTACTGTTCCATTACGTCCAGTTGTCTGCCTGCCCTCAGCATCCTAAACACTTCAGCAAGACAACGCATCGGCCCGTCACTTACGAATTATGTCAGAGGGATTCGGCGTTATGAGCTTGTGTGATACACTTCCCCTCAGAGGTTCCCCTTTCTTCAATGATACTGAACAAACCTTGGATACCATCGAGGGAAATATCAGTAACTAGAAGACATATTCTACGAAACTTGGTGAATTAAGTGCCGCGGTTTGACACTGTGATTTCCCAACACCTGTTCTATCCCTTAAAGTCGATTTCCCTACGCATTTCTAGCTGTGTCATATGACTGTCACTCGTGGAATTGTACATGTGCTAATGCTTCATTATTATGTATCAGATTTTCAGAGGATGTTCGCCCGAGTTCAGTATAGCATACGAAATTTCTTGAATGCGCAGAGCTAGAATTGAGAAACCTGTTTCCCGTTACTTATTATGTAATTTGACTTAGTCATTTAAACGACAATTCACACAGCCATCACGCAGAATGCGACAACAGTCTCCAAGAATCTGTCTCCATATAATGTCACTAGTATTTCTAGGAGCTGCTATTCTTGGAATGAAAAAACAAGTGTCATTTTGAAGATATTTATACCTGCTACACGAGAATTCATTACTTTGTGGTCAGGATAACGCGAAATCCAAGAAACCGAATGAGGGTCATAAAAGTTTTCGTAATTTAAAAGTTCGCCGAACTTGCCCTTGAGTTAACCCTCGCCATGTGTCAGTTGTGATACTGGCAGTGGTGGCAGCCTTGCACGTTTCCAAATGACCAATCCAATTATTGGTCATCGGCATCATAGCACATAGCTTCTGAAGAAACATCTACGCAGTGGCTCTCACTCCTGAGAGTATTGTTGGGGGGATGTTTAAGGGGGACAAGTCAGCTACAATTAATGAAATATTCAAAGAATCTTTGATCTGAAAACGTAAGTCTTCTCTCCTTTTTAGTGACACCATCACAACTTCCTGTTATGCGCCGACCTCTTCCTCTCAGAGTCGCCCTTAAACCCAAGGTCGTGGATTATTTGCTAGATAATATATTTCAGTATCTATCTTCCCTTACAGTGCTGTGCCCTCTACAGTTCTGTCTGATTCAATGGTAATTATTTCCTAAGTTCATACGATATACAATCCAGTCCCTTCTTTTACTATGTTTTCCATAAATTTCTACCTGACGTAAGGAAAAAACCTTAGAAACGAGATGGGATAACTCATGTTTATCAGTCAAACAAACTGTGAATTGTTGCTAAAAAAGAAGCTATGTACATCTAAAAAGGGGTGTTCCACTTTTCAATAGACAATGAAACTGTTTGGTAGCGAGAGGATAACTACAAAGCCTAAGGAGATGGATGACATTTGGAAAAATGAGAAGCACATGAATGAAGATAAAGAGCTCAATTGGAAAGTTACTATTACACCCAACATTTTATGTATATACGGGCTATATAAAGGACACATATTTGAAGTCAGTATTTTAGAAAAGGTAGAGGTGGATGAAGACGCAATGGATGTCATACTGCGAGCGAAATTGCACACATCACTGAAAGACCTAAGCCGAAACTAGGCACATGTAATGTACGACATTCGACCGCATTTTCTAGGAGATCGTAATAATCTAAAGACCACAGTTGGGAAGAGTCTATAAATGTTAGTATATATGTATCAACAATGTAAAAACAAATGACTACAAAACATCGATGTAATATTTACAGAAGGATAGAAGGACTGATGGCAGGAGCTGGTTGAATGTCAGTTTAGGTTCTTGCAAAATGTTGGATTACTTGGTACAGCAGTGACATTTAGGTCCCGAAGACAGATTTTAAAAAGACAAATCATCATTTATATCACTGGTAGGTTTAGAAGAATCTTAGGAATAATCAAATACCCAAACAGTTTGACAATATTAAAGATACTTAGCAGTTGAGAAAGGAGTGAGATGGTGCTGAAGCATACCATCCATGGTGTTCAATCTACACGTGGAGGAAACAGTGGTGAAACAGGGTGAATTGGGAAAAGAATATGAATCAGGATTAAAAAAAAAGTAATTGTATGGTTTCCGGACGATATTGTAACGCAGAGATGGGAAAGGACTTGCAAAGATCAGTAGAAATGAGTGGATAACTTCTAGAGGACAGGTTGTAAGGCGACCATTAACCAAATTAAACAATGGTGGCCCAATTCACTCAGGTTAAGTCGACAAAATCAGATTATGAAACGAGACACTGTGAGAAGTAGTTGCCTTTTGTTATTTGGGCCGCAAAATAACTTTAGATGGCAGATTTGACGAGGATGAAACATCCAGACTGACACTAGCACGGAAAGGTTATCTCAGCACGAGGGCTATGTTCACACTGAAGTTTAAATTTTACGAACGCTTTTGTGAAAGTGCAAATGTTTTGTGTAGACTTACTTTTTTGGTTCGTCAGTAGAGCATGGATATTTATGTAATATCAACATGGAAAATACATGTGTATTAATTATGGAAACTGGGTACAATATGTAAGACAAAATATAATATCATGAAAGTGTTTTAGGAAATATTTAAGATAAAACAATCACTTTCACTGAATTCACCTAATAAATTACACCATAGTCTACATTACCGTCTTAATATACACTTACACGTACGAGAATCGCCACATGTTCATTAAGAAGGTACAATTTATGTGACTTATTTTATTTTGAATTTATTTATTGCCCTAATTAACGAAACGTTTTCCGTCAAATCTCATCACTATAATGTACTTCATTACTGAAACCACTGAGGTGTACAGCTTAATTTCCTTTTGAGTCGCATGTAAGATCCAGGTGCTCCTCTAAATTCTCTGAAATCGTAAAATGTCTTCAATTAGACCGAATGTTTTTATAGGAAGAAACTGCTCAATCAACACTGCGGGACGATGGTGACGCAACTTTAACGAGAAGTAATATTCCTGGATGCACCTGTGATATAGGTGTAGCGTCTCTGATTGGTTACCAAAACATCCTCGGTCCAAATTCGAACCCCGCCACAGCTTAAATTTTGAATAAAAATCATTATCAGAGGCTTTCCAACGCTTTCGGCATAAGAATTTCGGCTCATTCAGCCATCGGCCTTCTCAAAGCGGTGGAGAAGCAGACAGACTTTCAGGGCAAATTCTTGGCCTTTGGGTGGGAAACTGCCCCTCCAAGCGGAAGTATCAGCAACGATCAGAGGTATGAGAATGCAGAATGCCGCGGAAACCACAGCATTAAACAAAACATAGTGTGTATCCACAGGACATGTGGCCTGTAATTGAAAAAGTTTCAGGTAATCTCTGCGTTGGCCAAATATTCCGTACTGGTACCCCATTAGGTTCTCGGGAGGCGACTGCCATGGAGGAAGTGACCATGAGAAAACGACTGAATAACCAACGAAAGGACGACGATCTGCCAGGCGGAGAATAGAATGTCAGAAGTTTGAACGCGCCAGGAAAGATAGAAAATCTGAAAAGGGAAAAGCAAAGGTTCAGTCTAGACATTGTGGAGGACAGTGAAGTGAAATGGAAAGAAGACAAGGATTTGTGATCGGATGAGTAGGGTGTATATCATCAACAGTCGAAAATTTTATAACTGGATTCGTCATGAATGCGAAGGTAGGGCAGTGAATGAGATACTGCAAACAATTCAGTGATGGGGTTGTTCTCATCACAATCGACAGCAAACCAACATCGACAACGACAGATTAGGTATACATAGCGACGTCGCAAGCCGAGGGTGAAGAGACAGAGAAAGTATATAACGATATTGAAAGGGTGATCCAATACGTAAACTTAGATAAAAAAAAATAGCCATGGGGGACTGAAATCCGGCTGTAGGGGACAGGGTTGAGGAATGGGTCATGGGAGAATATAGGCTTGGTAGCAGCAGTGAGAAAGAAGGAAGCCTAATTGAGTTCTGTAATGAATTCTAGCCAGTAATAGCGAACACATTGTTCAAGAATCACAAGAGGAAGAGGTGTACTTGGGAAAGGCCGAGAGGTACGGCAAGATATCAGTTACGTTTCATCGTGGCCAGGAAGAGATTCTGAAATCAGATACTAAATTGTAAGTTGTACCGAAGAGATGATGTAAATCCTACCTATATTCATTCTGAAGCATACATTCGTACGCTACCTCTATATGCATTGGTTCTTTCAGACTAGTCTCTTAAATCTAAAACTACTCTTCATCACTACTAGATTTAAAAGACTAGTCTGAAAGAACCAATGCATGTAGAGGTGGTGTACGAATGTATTAAAGAATGAATATGTATGCTTCAGGTTTTCTGCAGCTATAGGTACTACTGCTAGGAATAGCTCAGTAGGCAGATCAGTTGAAGAGGAATGGACATCTCTAAACAGGGCAATCACATAAGCTAAAAAGAAAAACATAGGTGCGTAACTGTGAAGAAACCATGGGTAACAAAAGAAATACTTCAGTTGATCGATGAAAGAAGAAAGTACAAAAATGTGGGGGGAAATTTAGGAATACAGGAACACAAATTAAATGATTAAATGAACAGGAAGTGCACGAAATTTAAGGAGATACAGCTCCATGAAAAATGTTAAGAACATAAGTAGGCTGTTTAGGTTTTCTTATTGGCAACGCCACATAGAGCTCTGTATGAAAATCACTGGCTGTGCTGTGTGCAGTCTGTGGCTAGTTTGCATTGTTGTCTGCCGTTGTAGTGTTGGGCTCTTGGCTGTTAACAGCGCGTAGCGTTGCGCAGTTGGAGGTGAGCCGCCAGCAGTGGTGGATGTGGGGAGAGAGATGGCGGAGTTTTGAAATTTGTAAGACTGGATGTCATGAACTGCTATATACATTATGACTTTTGAACACTATTGAGGTAAATACATTGTTTGTTCTCTATCAAAATCTTTCATTTGCTAACTATGCCTATTAGTAGTTAGTGCCTTCCGTAGTTTAAATCTTTTATTTAGCTGGCAGTAGTGGCGCTCGCTGTATTGCAGTAGTTCGAGTAACAAAGATTTCTGTGAGGTAAGTGATTTGTGAAAGGTACAGGTTAATGTTAGTCAGGGCCATTCATTTGTAGGGATTTTGGAAAGTCAGATTGCGTTGCGCTAAAAAAATATTGTGTGTCAGTTTAAACACAGTCATGTATAATTGTTCTAAGGGGACATTTCATATGGCGACCCTGCCAGGATACCTCACTGGAATCTTCTGATTTTTTCTTGTAGTTTGTGTAATTAGTGTAGCTTTTGTTTATTGCTAGCACGTAATTATAGAGAGAATTTCCTTTGTAGTTGCAGTCTGTCGTTGTTGTACAGTAAAACAGTTGTGGCATGCATGTAGATTTGCACCAAATATTTCACAGCTGCGCTTGCAATTAACGAGATATTAATTTCAGTGCTACGTTAATGTGTTCTCTTATTTTTGCTCTTCAAATTGTGCTTTTCTGTGTGAAATATTGTGACAATAATGGCGTGTGAAAAACGTAATACTAGGCTCCAAAGTAAACTGAGAAATGACAGTGAAGACGAAAGCAGTGTGTTAGCATCACCGAGTAATGAATTAACTAATGTTCAAAGTAGTAATTTGGTAATTGTGCATAGGGAAATGGAGCGGGCTGCAAACAGTGGTGTACACAGTGAAACAATTAGTGAACAGGGAAGCATTATCGATCGATCGGTCGGCAACAGCTTGCCTCAGGAATCCGAAATGACAGGACACAATCTTGCAAATACTGTAGATTCAGGTTTTTCGTCCTCGCCGTTTTCTCAAATAAGTCAAGACACATTTTCTGCTTTTCAAACTGCGAATATTGCCGGTTCAAATGCATTGCCGAATAGCACTGAGGAACATGTTTCAGACACCAGTGCATTGTTATTACAATTAATGCAACAAATGGGACAAAAGCTTCAAAAGTTAAACATAACAGAACAAAATCTTCAAAAGTTAGACACAATGGAACAAAATCAGAGACAAACACAGCAAAAGCTTCAAAAGTTAGACGCCACACTTGAACAAACACGTGAAGATTTAACTACTGAGTTACATAACATTGAATCGAAATGTTAGAAAGTCTGTAATGACGTAAAACCACAGATTTGTGAGCTTTTTCAACCTATTTTTTCGCGGCATGAAAGTGCATTACAGAATCACGAAGCAGCCATAAAAGAACTGCAAACTATTGTTCATGAGAATCATGAGACCTTGCAAGCTAAAATTGACTCAGTTGCCTCTACCGATTCGGTTACACAACTTGCAAAAACTCAAGAAAACTTAAAGGACACAGTAGATACTCTGAAAATTGGTTCAGAAAGACACATGGAGGAATTAGTTTATTATCAGAAAAAGTAGTAGAACTTTCGGATCAGCTAAATAATTTATCTACGAAGGTAGATGATAATCTGAATGACACAAAACCGGTAGTCTTTAATGACACAGAAGAGTGCGAACAAATTAGGAAATTCAAACAAAATCAGAATCAAATTAATACGCAACACCAAAGAGAAATCCGGGAAGTACAAGATCAGCTGACACAGGTAACACAAGAATTACGTATTTCAGAGGACATTCGCGCTCCAATACGGGAAGAGGGACATAGAAATACAGAACAGCTACAAAATAATAACACAGGGCACTTCGGAAATTATTAAAGAAATTGGCAAGGTACACCGAATTTTGAGATGGAACCGCCGAAACGACGTAACAATGACTGACATGCGACTCGCTGACATGATGATTTTGACTATAAGCTGTTCATTACTACATATAAATTCAAAACATTTAAGAATTCTGGCAACCACATTCTTCCACAAGCGTGGCTTCATCAATTCTCTCATTGTTTTCCTCCCAACTGGTCACTAGAACACAGATTAGAATTTATGTGTGGCTACTTGGCGAATGAACCAGCTGTAAGAATGCGATTGCCACAGTGAAGGAGAGTTTTACCATGCCTTCCTCTCAGCATATTGGTCTCAAGCCACACAAGACCGAGTAAAACGTGGCATCATAATGATGAAACATTTCGAAGAACCTGAATTTTCCGGTCTTGTGAAATATTTTGAAGACATGATGCACAAGAATCAGTACCTGTCAAACCCATACAGCCCCTCAGAACTCATCCGCATTTGCTTAATCAAATTACCTGAACATTTACGACATATTATTTTGGCAGGTTGCAAAGATGACATTGAAGCTTTTCAGGGACTCTTACAAGAATTAGAAATTGACACTGACAATCGCGAACGTGAAAACAGGAACACAACAATTACAGGTCACATCCGTCGCAATTCCGCGACGAAAGAAATAATAACTGCACACGACAAGGCTATTCTCACAACACAAATCGTGACCAAAACAGACACCACCCATATGACAACCGTTGGCAGAGTAGTAATAATTACAGGGAAAGATCACCTCTCCACGGTAATGACTATCACAGAGACAATCAGAGAAACAGACAATATGGGAACCAAAATAAATATTATCAGGGGAGACAGAATAACTTTAGACGCAATGGTCCAGCGCGCAGTTACGATTCAGGGAGAAATTCTCCATCCTGTGACCGACAAGAAAGAAACTATGGAATCTACCGACATGACGACAGACGATATGATTGTAACGACAGACCTGAATTGCATCAGAACTTGCGGGATTCAAACAGAGCAGGGCCTTCTCGACAAGGTGAAGTTAGGTCTCCTAATCCCAGTAACGACACGTGCCAACAAAGAAACAGACACTGACTCGCACCACAGGCAGCCACGTGCGCCCACTGGCTCAGGAAAAAATTACATAGACGTTAACCTTGAGGAAAATTCCAGTATTCTTTACCGTCGTATACCACATGATAATTGCGTTGAAGTTGAAACTCAGAGTACTAGGAAGAGTAAAGGTTTAAACCTCATTTCACGTGTAAAATCGTTTATTGAAAGATAATCTGCTTTTTAACTTTGTCTTTGCCATAAAACTTTTCACTTCACATTTCTAGTATGCTTTGTCAGACTTAAGAAACTGTTAACATGCAACAATGTTTGAAGTTAAATATCCAGTCTAGAACCTGGGGAACATTTTTAAACAGAAATTACGAATGCATTGTTATAGTGAACAGACGACACAGTGTTGTATTTGTACATTCTTGCTTGTTAGTTGCACGATTATGTAACGACTATCAGGCTTACATACTTAGGACATATACTGGTACTGCTAATGTGATTTTAATGCAACTGGTTTACTTGAAGTTACATTCTGGATTTAAAGTACTTTCTGTCAGATAGCAGATGACACAGTGGTTAGTTTATGTGACAGCTACACGATTATATCACGACGTTACTAATGAGTGACAATTTACAATGTTGCTTTTGCAGTGTATCTGTTTTATATCTGAACAGTTTTTCTGAATTATTCTGGAAAGTAAAACATGTTTTAGTAGTAACTTTTGTGGTATAGCTACAAGGAGACAGCCTTTTCCATAGCACAACAATACGTTACAGCACAGTACTTTCTTCATCACAACAATAAGCGTAATAACTAAGACATCTATACACAAAGCATTTCATTCTTGTTTATCATGAGGTAAGTACATTGACTTCTTCAGAACTTAGCTTTCGGAGGACGATAACTACGAGATTTCCACAGGGATTATCTTACAACATGACGCACAGTTTAGCGCTACAGTACACGTATTTGAGTGAATAATTTTGTACTTAAAATACTTATTTTTAAAGATATTTGAAGTACAATGATACAAACGTTTTCCGTGATACATTTCATTCCGTTGCTGTAATCTGTAACACCTGAGGGTATAATTACATTAATCCTCAGGGGGTACACGCCTACTTTATACACCATGTGTTTGGCAAGCACAAGGAGCCCTAGCTAATACGGTATTTGCTTATACAACTTTACACATCGGTACCATATTTCTCTAAACACAAATTACACAGCTATCCAATCATTTAACTGAGAGATAAATATTTTTTTTTACTACATCAGTGACACATGTTTACACAGTTACACAGTTGGGTAACTTCACACTTATGAAACTGTATTTTGTCTGTACTTTGTGAACTGTTCATATTTTTTCGGACCCACTGTGATGTTATGAGAGCTTTGAATGATATATTTGGTATGGGATCACGATTTTTAAAGTACTTTGAGCCAGATGACACTTTTGACATGAGCAGAGAATTTTTTTAAGTTTTGAAATTATTTGACGAAGCTACGACGATTTTGAGAGTTGACTGGGGTGTTATGATGTAATTATTACGATGACTATGTATATTATGCTGTTGCGGTATGTTTATGATCAATAAGCTCATGCTATATGAGTTATTTGATTATGCTATGTATCTGTTATGATAAAATATTGAAGAAGCGTCGACGAATAAGGTCAGGAATAATGAGTAGTGGTTAGAAACTCTGGATTGTGAAAAAGGTTGTTGGAAACCAAGAATCGTACTTTAAGAGTTATGAAATGCATGTAAATGCGTGAATGTATTACAATGCCGACGAAAATTTTTTGGACACTGTTATATCAATAGGATTTTGTTTCTACAGATTTGTAACGCAAATTCTTTACCTGTGAAATATTTTTATATGAGACTGTCACTGTAGCGAAAACTGCTGTGGTAAATATTTCGTTAAGAAAGTTGAGTGACCACCTTCACGTAATGCGTCGTGGGCACCCAGCTGCACAAGAGACACCTGGAAAAAAGCCATTAGTGTGTGCCTTTCAGAGGCACAGGTGGAGAAGATAAAAAAAGAGGCCATTGTCCTCGCTATTGACATTCCTTTGTAGAAAGCATCGTAAATACGACACCCTCAAACTTGAAAACATGATTACACTGTAGAGTTCTTAATTTATGATATTTACTGAAATGAAATGATGAGAAACATTTCGTGTCTATTGTCTTGCTAGTTGAATGATTGTTTACTGCATTATGAAATGCCATATTGCTAGTGAATGACGTTTCACGCCTTGCTTTGCCTATTTTGTTTAATATCTAGTTCCTAGCTGCACTGCAGCATTGGTTATAATAAAATTTTTAGATATACTAATATAAATATTTTATGCCTCAGATCCAGTAAAAAATAACTTTATGATGGATGTACTCCAAAAAAATGAGGGAACACAAAAGACATTTCCACTTCACAGAAATTGCATATATAACTTTTGTCAGTGACTTGGTAACTTGTCTGCTAGAGCAAGTTACAGTGATGCATCACTCTAGTGTTAAGATGTGACATAGATATTAAACATGGCCATTTTTACTGTAATATTATTTCTGCTTGAGCTTTCTCATGTTTAGATATAAGTTATTGCATTTGCTGCGGCTGTTTGCCAGGCATAGTGCTACTAAATTTCACTTTGTATTACTCTGTTAAGCTAGTTTTACTAATGATTAATTTTTCTTGTTGCTGCACATTGGCTCATTTTAGTTGTATTGTTGCATTACTTGATAATTTAGATTTACTGTAGCTTCCTTTGCCAATTTCCATTTTTTTTGTCATTGCTGTTTGTATTAATTGTTTTGTGCTGCTACATTGTGTCGCCCCTTTGTTTAGCATCTGAGCTCAATAGATTTGAAGAAATGCATTGAGAAGCTAAAAGAAAATGGTTTGGCCAAAAGAAGTAGTGTACAGTGGAGAAAAACTATTTTTGAAAGAGGATGTGAATTGAATACAGAAAGCATGCTTGGATAGGATTTTTTTTTTTGCTGGAGAAAATGTTGAAATAAGAGGGACGATCTATGGAATGGCCGGCCGAAGTGGCCGTGCGGTTAAAGGCGCTGCAGTCTGGAACCGCAAGACCGCTACGGTCGCAGGTTCGAATCCTGCCTCGGTCATGGATGTTTGTGATGTCCTTAGGTTAGTTAGGTTTAACTAGTTCTAAGTTCTAGGGGACTAATGACCTCAGCAGTTGAGTCCCATAGTGCTCAGAGCCATTTGAACCATTTGATCTATGGAATGAAGTTTTGGATTGGACTGCAGTACCAAATGTTACACTGAAAACGAACCCTGTCCTTTCCTTTTGTGTTATCCCACTATGTGTTTGTGTACCCTTGTGTATTTGTTTTCTTCCTGTCTCTGTGTACTGTTTCATAGAATTTTTTTCTCTTCTAATACTAAGCTACAATCACTATGATGAGGAATACTGTTATCCTCAAATATAATTTCCATTAATAATATGTTATTTATTTCGTAAAGATGTTTAGACATTATTTATTCTGTTTTGTTTTAATACTCATGTGTGAAGTTGATGTTTCAAAAGTTATTCTGATCTTTTATGTATGTACTTATGTCATAATTCCTGTAACACTGATGTATATGTATATTTCTATTCTTTTGTAAAGCGTCTATTACTACAAATGTTATCTGTATTGTTAAGTTCTTTAATGGTGTATTTTGTACCTTTGTTATTGTATTCTCATGTTATAATATTGTAATTGACACCAGTTCATCAAATTAAGTAACTTGTAAGCATTCATTTCACTGCACACATTTCTGTTGGTTATAGTATATGCACAATATGTAAAAAAAAGAGGACTGTTAGTGTTTGGACGTGTGATGATAATTCAGCAAGGGACTGGTTAACAGCATTGCTATATTGTCTGCGAGACTTCTAAGGACAATTCCAGAAACTTTGTGAGTGCGCAAGTGGTGGTTTATGGACTTGCTATATTATCCGCAAGACTCTTCAATGGTGATTGTGCACCTGCACAGTCACAACAGATGGCTGCTGGCCATCTCTGCAAGGACTACAGTTGGTCTGCATCTTTGATGACCCAACAATACCATTATTTCTACAAGGACTACAGTGGGTCTACACCTTTGCTGACTCACCAGTACCATTATTTCTACAAGGACTGCAGTGGGTCTGCACCTCTGGTGGCCCACCAATACCACAATCTCTACCAGGACCACAGTGGGTCTGCACCTCTGGTGGCCCACCAATACCGTAATCTCCACCAGGACTACAGTGGGTCTACTCTGTGATCACCTACCTACCAATATTCTTCAAAACTTCGAATGACTCTGCTGTGGGTTTGCTTTGTTTGGCCCATTACCTGTCTGCATGTCGAGAGTCAGCACTGTCTTTCCGTTGGAAGGACAACACTTCTTCTTCAAGACTGCATGGAAATCCACTACTTCCGTGTGTATTTTCTTTTGCTGCTCAGACTTTGAGAAAAACACTGCAATTTTACTGTGACGAATGATCAGGACTGTCTTTATGGACTGTGAGAAAATTTTAGCTTTTGACCAACATTGTATCAATAAGTGTGTGCATTTGATATCTTTGTTATTGTAATTATGAAAAATTTTATCAAATCATTATTGGCCACTGCCCAAAACAATTTGTAAAATTTTTTGTGGGGAGCATGGGGGCTATGTAAGTAGGCTGTTTAGGTTTTCTTATTGGTAACGCCACGTGGAGCTCTGTATGAAAATCACTGGCTGTGCTGTGTGCAGTCTGTGGCTAGTTTGCATTGTTGTCTGCTATTGTAGTGTTGGGCTCTTGGCTGTTAACAGCGCGTAGCGTTGCGCAGTTGGAGGTGAGCCGCCAGCAGTGGTGGATGTGGGGAGAGAGATGGCGGAGTTTTGAAATTTGTAAGACTGGATGTCATGAACTGCTATATACATTATGCCTTTTGAACACTATTGAGGTAAATACATTGTTTGTTCTCTATCAAAATCTTTCATTTGCTAACTATGCCTATTAGTAGTTAGTGCCTTCCGTAGTTTAAATCTTTTATTTAGCTGGCAGTAGTGGCGCTCGCTGTATCGCAGTAGTTCGAGTAACAAAGATTTTTGTGAGGTAAGTGATTTGTGAAAGGTATAGGTTAACGTTAGTCAGGGCCATTCTTTTATAGGGAATTTGGAAAGTCAGATTGCGTTGCGCTAAAAAAATATTGTGTGTCAGTTTAATCACAGTCATGTATAATTGTTCTAAGGGGACGTTTCAAGAAACCGAAAAAGAAATTACTGTCGCAAGAACTGACTCAACATACAGAGAAGTCAAAGAAACCTTCGGTGAAACTAAAAGCAAGGGCAGTAATATTTCTAGTGCAATGGAAATTCATTTTTTAATGCAGAAAGAGTACGTCGAGGGCCTCTACGAGGGGGAGGATACCAAAGAAAAAGCAACAAGAGTCGACAGGAAAGAAGTAGGGGTCCAAGTATTAAAATCTGTAATTAGATGTCTGGAAGACTTAAAATCAAATAAGGCAGGTGGGACGGATTTTCTGAGATCTCTGGGGGAAGTGGCCGCAAAATGGCAGTTTACGTTTGTGCGCAGAATGTTTTAGTTTGGCTATATACCATCTGACATTCGGAAAACGTAATTCACACAATTCCGAAGATTGTAAGAGCGGGTAAGTGCGAGAATTATGGTACAATCAGCTTAACAGCTCATGCATCCTATTTGCTGACATGAATAATACACAGAATAATAGAAAAGAAAATCGAGGATCAGTTTTGCTTTGGAGAGGTAAAGGCACCATGAGGGAAAATCTGATACTCACAGCTGATAATAGAATCTAAAGAAAGATTTCCTCTTCCTTCAAAATCTCTTTAAATCATAGAAGCATTTGTACTTCATATCTACATTATCAGCGGGAGACATTTCGAATTCTGTGTTCTCCTACAATTTTTGCCTCTTACGGAACCCTCTAGTACTGCGGTAGTTATTTCTATATATCCTAACGCATTGCCTACCATACTATCCATTATTCTATTCAGTGTTTTCCGTACAAACCTTTCCTCGCCGATTCTACGGACGTCTTCCCCATTTCATATCAGTTCACTTTATTTTCAGCACCTGTAACATTTGAAACGCCGCTGTTCTCTCATTACACAGATTTTCCACAGCCAAGTTTCGTTTCCATATAGTGCTGGATTATAGACGTACGTACTCAGAAATTCTATCATCAAATTAAAGCCATTGTTTGACACTTGCATCTTTCTCATGGTGAGGAATGTGCTTTTTTCTAGTTTATTCTTGCTATGCAGATAGTATGCACAGAAATTCGTTCTTTTCTTTTCACTTCCAACACAGAATTAAATGGGATACATTTATTTACTTTTCAAAAATAAGTTGTATCACAAGCTAAGTTTTTTTCCCAAAATCTACATCAAATCAAAACACTGCCACGTGAGCCCCTGGAGCAACGCGTAGAACGTCTATAGTGCACTGAATTTCCATCCAGGTTCGTTGCATCTTTTCCGGAGGGATGGTACCGATGACTTCCCCAACCCGAGTACGGAGTTCTTAAAGGCCCTGCACTGCAGTGGCGAACATTCTATTCTTCACGTATCACAGATGAATAAAAACAATGGAATGATGTGAGGAGAACGTGTAAGTCAATTCACAGATTCATCACGTCCAATCCAATGTCCTGGATATGTTTGATTCATTGAGTTTTCCGAATAACCAACAAAAAGTGAGGTGATGCAAAAAATTGTTGAAAATAAAAATTTGGATGCAGGTCTTCAACCTGGGGAAAAGCAAGCGTCTACAATGTGTCAAAATACGTCGTTTCTGTGACCTCTTCTGCAAAAAGCAAAATCGAATGACCTTTCGCATGTAAGTAGAGACCAAAGTGACACTTTCGGACTTTCACGCAACTTTCCCTTGACCTGCGTGTGTTCTGTGACCCACAGATGTGACTGTTATGTTTCTCCACAGATCCTGAGACATGAAATGTGGTCTTACCAGAAAAACCATACACTTGAAAAGAAGCAGCATTCCGTTCAATTCGGTTAAGCATTTCACATACAAATCCAATCGCGGCTGCTTCCTATCAGTCTTCATGGACTGGCTTTTTGAGAACCTCCTGAAAATTTGCACGTGTCATCTGAAGTTCCCGTGAAGCCCGAGACATTGATTTGTACGGACTTCGAAGGAACGTTTGGCGGACATTCACAGCTTGTTCTTCAGTCATATACCGACTCCAGCATGCCGCGTCAGAATGCTGGGATTGTCCAGAAACTGCCATGTCATGGTTTTATTCCACTGACTGATGACGCTACCTTCTCGCAAACGAAACTAAATAGCCTTTGTACCACAGGGATGGACTACACTCTGCATACCAAAGCGCAGATTGTGCCTTCTCATGAAGTGACGCAATTTTCGATTAGACAATAATAAAACACCGAAAACGTGACAAATGTTGACAAAAATTAGACACGCCCGAAAGAAAGAAAGATAAATAAACGAAGGTTTACAAACTTTAAACGGCCTCAAAACCTAGAGCACTTCTTCCTGCGTTATTTTGATTCCAAGGTAGTGGAATTACTTTACTTCGTTACTAGGTGTTCTATAATTTTGAAGTTAAATTTATCGGTAAATTTTTGTTACCCATCATTGCTTCCGTTACTTTGGGCTACTTCCAATCCATCTTGCGTGCTCGCAACCGGTCGTTATACATCCCAGATCAATTTTCCTTCCACAGATGATGGCAATGTTATCATCGAATCTTGTCACTGGAGACGTTTCTTCTTTAATTTTGGTCTCATTTCAGAGCATTTCTTTCATTTTCATCACTGCTTCTTCGACGTACAGGTTACAAGGTATGTAGGGACCATGAGAATTAGACAGATTCGAGCTCACACCGAGACTTACCGGCAGTCGTTTTTCCCGCGTACTATTTGCGACTGTAACAGGAAAAGAGGATAGTGGCAATAGTACTCAAAGTGCCCTCCGCCACACACCGCACGCTACAAGGTGGCTTGCGGAGTGTAGATGTAGACGTAGAGGAAATAATTAATACTTGCTGTGCACCCTTTTATAATCAGTGCACCTGTCTCTTGCCCTTCCAATCTCACAGCTTCATCTTGGTTCTTGTACAGATTGCACATTACCAGTCAATCCCTATAACTGATTTTTCCACCTATATACCTAAAAATATTACTTTTCTCAGAGTAATGGACCCTCTCATGAGGAGCGCCTTCACCATCAGTAATAAAACAACCGACCACAGTCAAAAGTAACCTTTGCGGCAGTGGCGCATCCCCCATGACCTGAATTGCCTAGACCGCGCTCTTTCACGGCCAGTTTATGTACGATCCTCAGTCAGTGAACTCCTGGTAACACTTCTTTTCTGTCATCAGTCTTCCGACTTATTTGATGTACCCAATCAAGAATTCTTCTCTTGTGCCAGCATTTTCATCTGAGAGTAGCAGTTGCAACCTATGTCCTCAATTGTTGCTGGATGTTTTTCAATCACTGTCTTCCTCTACAGTCATTACCCTCTATAGTTCCCACTACTTTAATTTCGTGAGGTCTGAAAGATGTCCCTTCTTCTTACGTTATTTTTCAGGTATTTCATTACCCACCAATTCCTTTCCTTATCGGTCCATCTAATTTTTAACACAAAAAGACGGATCAATACACCTTCAGCAGTCTAAATTTCCAGTTGTTATTAGAGCAACAAGTTTCAGCGCTTCATTACGTCATCTTCAGGCCCCCTGACCGACCTGTAGGAAGACTCCCACTTCTGGTACAGAAAACAGGCGCCAGCATTCAGTGATTGGCATCCGTAGATTTCTTCTAATACAGCGATCACTTCGATGGATAATGAATGATGGAAGGGATCGCTGTGTTGTGAAGGACTCTGCGAGTACGAGTCACTGAACTCTGGGCCTGTCTTGCCTGGACCGGAGGTAAGATTCTTCCTACACGTCGGTCGCAGGGCCTGCAGATGGCGTAATGTAGCACTGAAACTGATTCCTCAAATAAATTAACAACTGGAAATTTATACGGCTTAAGGTGTTTCCATTTGACATTTTATACTGGACAGCCGAGGTCCCTCAACCATATGTAGAACGAGAGAATTACAAGCATTTAATTTTCAACATTTCTCTATAACGCCACAACTTAAATGCTTCGATTCTCATCTGTTCCGATTTTCCCATAGTCCCACTACCATACAATTCTGTGCTCTAAACGTACATTCTCAAAAAAAATTTTTTCCTCAGATTAAAGCTTCCGTTTGGTAACAGCAGACATCTTCTTGGCCAGGAACGCTCTTTTTGTTCCAATCCTAGACTGCTTTTTATGTACCCCTTGCTTCGTCCGTCATGGTTATTTGGCTGCCTAGATGGTAGAATTTCTTCACCTACCTCGTTATCTCCAATTCTGATGTTATGTTTCTCGGTATTTTCATTTCTGCTACATCTCAATACTTTCGTCTTTCTCCTATTTACTCTCAATCCACATTGTGCACTCATTAAATTGTTCATTACATTCAACAAATGTTCAAATGGGTCTGAAATCTTATGGGGCTTAACTGCTAAGGTCATGAATCCCAAAGCTTACACACTACTTAACCTAAACTATCGTATCCCATGCCCGAGAGAGGACTCGAGCCTCCGCCGGGACCAGCCGCACAGTCCATTTGCATTCAACAGGTCCTGCAAAAATTCTTCACGTTCATTCAACACTGCTATGTCATCAGCGAGCTTTATCATTGATATTCTTTCACACTGAATTTTAATGCCTGCCGTGAACCTTTCTTTTATTTCCGTCGTAGGTTCTTCGACGTCTACAACGAACAGCAAGGGCGAAAGGCTACATACCTGTCTTATCTCCTTTTTAATCCGAGCACATCGTTCTTCGTCTTCTAGTTTTATTGTTTCCTCTTGGCTTTTCTACATATTGTATATTATCCGTCTTTCCCTATAGCTTACCCCTATTTTGTCTCAGAATTTTCTACATCTTGTACCATTTTACATTGTCGAACGATTTTTCCTGGTCAACAAATTCTATAAACTTTCTTGATTTTTCTTCACTCCTGCTTCGATGATCAGTCACAACGTCAGGACATCAAACTTATATTGATGATATTCAGTCACCACCTTTGTACAAGGCCCCGCCAAATCTGTCATGGCTACCCCTGTACGGTCGTTACGCTGGCCAATTTAGGGATGAACGCAATGCAGTACTGATGACTGCAAAAACATTCCAAACACCCCGCACATGCCCTAAAAATCGAATGGTCGTTACATTCATATTTTTGCCGAAACTGATCGTCTCAACGTCGAATAGCTTCTTTCAAAGACCTGTGCTGTGATGGCAGCCAAGCAAGACGTTACTGTATAATGTCTGTATTTTGGCTCAAATATTTGAGTCTCGCTGTGTTCCATCATGACTACACTGTTCGTGATTTTAAAGTAAATAAAATTCACAAACAACGTTTTTCATGTATTTCTTTTGTCACTACAGCTGCATTTATATATATACTGCACAGCCCGTCTTATGCTAAGACGAAGAGAGCACTACTGGTACCAAAGCTTCATATGAGCTCTTAAATCGCTGATTTTCTAATACTGGTCGTTTACCAAGATGGACACTATCTGATCAAAAGTATCCGGACATCAGTATGTCATATGGAGTTGATCACTAGATGTCACTTGAAGTGGATCTGCGAGTATAAAAGAAGGCAGGGAGTGTTGTGGTATCAATAGAGAAGCAATAACTGTAGAATGGATCTCTCAGGATAACTCAGTGGCTTCGAATATGGAGTAACCGATCCGTCAGGGACGTTCCAAATCATCTAAAGGTGCCCAAGTCTTCTGCTGGGATATGACAGTGAAGTGCAAACATGAAGGGACAATGACGGTAAACCAAAGGCCAGGGAAATCTCATGTACTGACGGACAGGGACTGTAGAGTCATTGCGGAGGGTGATTGTAAAAAATCGCACGAAATCAATGGAAGAATTCACTCGCTAATTCCAAAGTGCTGTCAGCAGTCCAGGGAGCACAATGACTGTGCGTAGTGAGTCACAAATAATGCGGTACGATTGTCAAGCACCTACACATGTCTGTGTCAGTGCTCAGCGGCCCTTCATGTGGCGTAAAGGGCGACACCACAAGACGGGGGGGAGTTATTTGATGGATCACTCGATTCTCTGTGTCAGGTTTGCGGCTTTGAATTTTGCGAACGCATGAAGAACGTATCTGCCATCATGTATAGTGCTAACACTTGAGTACCAATGAGGCGGTGTTACGGTATGGGTGCGTTTTTCCTTAGGTAGGGTGTCATCCCCACACTGCTTAAGAAAACGCAAAACGCCGAAATACATGGAAACATTTTACAGCATTGTGTACTGTGTTCGGTAAAGGAGTAATTGGGAGAAGATGATTATTTGCGTCAGCATGGCACTTCACCCGTAATAAAACAGCATCTGTGAGGCAATGGTGTGTGGACAATAACATCCTGAAATTGCCTATCCTGTCCAGAGTCCCGAAATGTGCCGTTTGGAATGGGTCAGAACGTCGAGGTTGCTCCAGACCCCGGCGTCCAACGTTGCTACCTCGTTTGGTTTCGGCTCTTGAGAAATAATGGGCTGTCGTCATTCCTCCACAGATATCCAGACTCCTCAGTGAAGTGTCCTCAGCAGATTTCAAGCCCTCACAAAGGCGGACGTTGGACACTCCACTTATTATTGTCCAGTAATACGTTCCCGGATACTTTTGATCTGGTAGTGCATCTATCAGGAAGTAGTATTGTACCCGGCACTCGTTCGAACTTGAGTTCTCAGAGTTTCAACGGTAGACCTTTCCCTCATGCTAAACGCATTTTATGTACACTTTATTGAATTTATTCGTGACGCTGTGTCCATAACAAGCGATCCACTAGCTGAATCCACCACTGTTGGTTTGCTCTTCCTTAACAAACCTGGCAAGAGCGGAAGACTGTGAAGTCAACCTCAAGAATCGGTTTAATGAGTATTTTGTGAGCCAGTTCTTTGCTCAATGAATTACATTACCTTGCGAATTTTCCAATGATTCTTAGCCTACATAAGTTCTTCAAACAGATTTTATGTGTGTCATTCAACTTTACGTCGTTCCAGGCAGTTGCTCCTAGGCATATCTTGCAGATGTTAATGTTTCCAAATAATGTATTGTCAATATATTAATCGCAAGTTGTGTTCACCTTTTTACGAGCAGTGCTTTTCCTTTGTTTACGTTCAGGTTAAACAGCCGATCTCTGCACCGACTCTATCGTCCTTTCTTTCACTGCAGTGTTCTGACGTCGCAACTTCCCTGCAACAAAATCCTCCGCGACATCACCACGAGGCTTCCAGTGTTGTCCTTTAGATCATTTATATATGGCAAAGCGTAATAGCCCTCTAACGCTCCCCTGGCGTATGACGCTACAAGACACGTCTGTACTAGCTGGAATTTATCTCTACAGATGTCGATTTCATTAAGAATAACGTGTTCCAACTGGACTGTTATGATGCCAGAATCCAATGGCTAATTCATTCTGACAAATCGCAACTCTGTCGAATGCCTTTTTGAGCCAAGGAACACGGTGCAATTTGGGCACAGATGTCTTATACGGTATGGATATCAAGAAGAAACGAAGCGAGTTAATTTCCTCCGTTTGCGAAATACAGGTTCATTTCTATAGACGAGATTTGTGTTATCCAGAAACGTCATAATACACGAGCCCAAAACCTGTTCCATAAATCAACAACAGTCTGACGTCAGCGACATAGGCTATAATTATTAGCATCTGCCCTACAAACCTTATTGAAAATGGGTCCACACTGATTTTTATATAAAATAAGAGGAGATGTTCCCTCTCCAAAACCGTGATAATGCATCAAGATAAGAACGTGTCATAGTTCTATAACAGACTACCGTCCGAAATATAACTATTTATGTGCATCTATCTGACCGCCATTCATGAAAACGGGAAAGAAATCCGTAATTTGTCGACTGTCAGCAGCAGCTGCGGCCATTATGATTTACTGAACAAATCGTTCTCTGTTCTTTCATTGCATATTGCACAGTGGCAAACACCCAAATATACACATAAAAAGTTTTGCATCACCTCGGTTCCGAGAGTTGCGGAACCTGTACAGGAAAATGGAATAATCGTCATAAACATCATTTCCGCCCTTTTTATTGCTCATGAAAACCACACATTGCATGTGGTATCACCATACAGCGAGATCTTCAGATGTCATGGTCCACATTGCTGTACACACCGATACCTCTAATACCCAGTAGTACGTCCTCTTGCATTGATGCATGCCTGTATTCGTCGTGGCATACTATCCACAAGTTCATCAGGACACTGTTGGTGCAGATTGACCCACTCATCAACGTAGATTCGGCCTAGATCCCTCAGAGTGGTTGGTCGGTCACGTCGTCCATAAACAGACTTTTTCAATCTATACCAGGCGTGTTCCATAGGGTTCATGTCTGGAGAACATGCTGGCCATAATAATCGAGCGATGTCGTTATCCTGAAGGAAGTCATTGCACAATGGGGGTGCGAATTGTCGTCCATGAAGACGAACGCCTCGCCAGTATGCTGGCGACATGGTTGCACTATCGGTCGAAGGATGATATTCACTTATCGTACAGCCGTTACGGCGCCTTCCATGGCCACCAGTGGCGTACGTCGGCCACATAATGCCACCTCAAAACAGCAGGGAACCTCTAGCTTGCTGCGCTCGCTGGGCAGCGTCACTAAGGCAGTCAGCTTGACGGGGTTGCCTCCAACACGTCTCCGACGATTGTCTGGTTGAATGCATATGCGACACTCACCTGTGAAGAGAACGTGATGCCAATCCTGAGCGGTCTATTCGGCATGTTGTTGGGCCCATCTGTACAGCGCTGTATGGTGTCGTGGTTGCAAAGATGGACCTTGTCATGGGAGTCTGGAGTGAAGTTGCTCATCATGCAGCCTACTGCGCACAGTTTTAATCATAACACGACATCCTGTAGCTGCAATAAAAGCATTATTCAACATGGCGTTGCTGTCAGGGTTCCTTCGAGGTAGCGGTCATTCACTGCAGTGGCAGCCCTTGGGCGGCCTGAGCATGTCATCGACAGTTACTATGTCTCTGTATCTTCTCCATGTCCAAACAACCTCGCTTTGGTTCACTCCGAGACGCCTGAATACTTCCCTTGTTGAGAGCCATTCCTGTCACAAAGTAACAATGCGGACGCGATCGAACCGCGGTATTGGCCGTCTAGGCGCGGTTGAACTACAGACAACACGAGCCATGTAAGCTGCTTCCTGGTGGAGTAACTGAAAATGATCGGCTGTCGAACCCCCTCCGTGTAATAGACGCTGCTCATAGATGGTTGGCCGGCCGGAGTGGCCGAGCGGGTCTAGGCGCTTCAGTCTGGAACCGCGTGACCGCTGCGGTCGCAGGTTCGAATCCTGTCTCGGGCATGGATGTGTGTGATGTCCTTAGGTTAGTTAGGTTTAAGTAGTTTTAAGTTCTAGGAGACTGATGACCACAGATGTTAAGTCCCATAGTGCTCAGAGCCATTTGAACCATTTGAACCCATAGTTCTCAGAGCCATTTGACCCATACATGGTTATTTACATCATTGGCCGGGTTTAGTGAGACCTCTCAACAGTCAAAGGGATTGCATCTGCGATACAATATCCACAGTCAACATCTGTCTTCAGAAGTTCTGTGAACTTGGGTGATGGAAAATTTTTTTCGTGTGTATACTTATGATCTACAGGGGAGGACAAAAAAGGAAGACACCAAGAACAGAACATATTACCCTGCCTGATAAGACACAGGAAAACTGCTGGCATTCGAAACGGCTTACAGGCGCCCTGGAATGCATAAATACACCGTTCTTCCTCAGACTGGTGGCTAGTAACAATCACGCACACTTCTCTCTCCAAGGTAGACCACAAACGTCCGATAATACTGAGATTTGACGAGTGTGGTGGCCAGGGCAGTGGCGACAGTTTACCCTGATGCTCACAAACCAAGCTCTGAACGATGCGAGCTGAGTGAACTGAGGGCCTGTCTTCCTGCAAAGCATCGTCTTCCAGGAACAAACGTTGTACCACGGGATAGAGGCAAAATAGTCTCATAATCCTTGCCAGCAACTCCACCTGGCTGAGTAAGTATCGGACCTTCGAGAAACCGTAATACGCCAGCCCAAACCGTCACTCTTGGGACGAAGTAGGAAATAGCGTGAAACAAGGTTCGTCCGACGAAATGACATTCCTGCTACAGGCATTTGCATCAATAATGAGTGATTTCGGTATTCGATTTCCCCCCCCCCCCCCCGCCCCCTTACCTCCTCGCCACATCTTGCAATTCCGACATTTTGGAGCTGCTATTATATTGGTGCTGACTGGGTTCGCCAGTGAGATATTCTGTTCAGATGTTCAAATGTGTGTGAAATCTTACGGGACTTACCTGCTAAGGTCATCAGTCCCTAAGCTTACACACTACTTAACCTAAATCATCCTAAGGACAAACACACATACCCATGCTCGAGGGAGGACTCGAACCTCCGCCGGGACCTGCCGCACAGTCCATGACTGCAGCGCCCCTGACCGCTCGGCTAATCCCGCGCTGCAGATATTCTGTTCTACAGTGATATTTGCAGCTATTGTCCTATGTTTTATTGCAAGTATCTTCGATGACTGTCTCTCATGATCACTCAGCATACACTTTCGCCGTATTGTGACTTAGCGGATGCTGTTTTTTCAGCTTTTTCAATAAGCGGAAGAGATCTTCGTTACCGTGCCTCTTAAAGCACAGAACATTTTGGCTGCCTTGGGCACCGAAGCACCCACCATACGATCACCAACAATTTTTGCACGTTCAAAATCACTTAGCTCCGACATAATGCAATCACAACCGCACGCACTGACACTTGCAACGAACGACTATGAACAGTTACCGTTCGTGTTCAAATACAGCAGCGCAACCTGATGCCATGGCAAGTATTTTCGTTCGAGAATGTATTTACATAAATTTTTCCAACCCCTGTATCTCGTATGGTCAACATTGGATTGTACAGGATGATCCATATAAATGTGAACAACCTCAGTGTGTCATAGTTTGCCTCTGAAAGTCCGTAGAAAGGGGCAAGTGGTTTTAGTGATCTCAGTAGCTCTGGCACAATGAGAAATATCACCATCTGTAGGCCAACTGACTGTTGTTTCTGCTCATGATCTCCTTTACCGGTACAATTTCGTGCTTGCTCGGCTCGTGTTCGCTAGTAGCCTCGTCGACAGTGAAATTTTTAAGTTTGTTGTGCACACCGCGTGATAATAACAAGTAAACTAATGATTCTTTCTCAGTCTTTAGCTGGCAGAAACTTTCAGTACATGCTTCGATAGCCTATTATCATCATGGAAACGTGCTCGAAGACAGACTCATTGGTTACAACACAACTGACATTCCGGGGAGAATTCAATTTATATGGCGTTCCAACAGTGTCAAGAATTTTGTCAATTGCAAGGAAGGTGGAGACAACTCATGTACAAACCAGTGACAGTGTTATAAACATAGACCATCACTGACTTCAGAGGTTATTGATAAAGTTCAAAGACGCCTGGAGAACTCTCCAAGGCAATCGTTGCGTCGATTGATCCATGAGACCGGCATTTTGTGTGACACATGTCAGAGCGTTGCGGAGAAATCGGCATTGCGACTGTACAGAATGCCCATGATGCAAACATTGCAAGAAGCAGATCATGAAAAAAGAATGCGTTACTGTTGATGTTTCAGTTGTTTCTTATTCAGTGTCCAGATGTTCTCTCGGTAATTGGATTACAGATGACGCATGATTCCGTCTGACAGGATCCATCAACACACAGAACAGCAGACAGTGGGCTGGTATAAGCCACCATATCATCAACGAAACACCACTCCACAATAAATAGGTTGGAGTGTGGTGGGCGGTGTCAGCTTCCAGGATTGTGAACCTCATTTTCTTTGATACGACCATAGACACTAAAGTTCACACTATCATCTTCGGTACACTTGTTGAGCAGCTCGATGATGTAATTTTGAACAATATGGAGCAATGTGTCACATGTTCAATGCTTCCATGCAAGCTGCACCCAGTATCTTTGGTGCGCTGTATGTTTTGGTAATGGTGAAAAATCTCACATTTATTTGAATGGGTTCGTCAATAAGTAAAATTAGCACATGTGGTGGAATATGTATCCTCATTTCGCGAATGACAAGTCTCTCCTCCCTCAACAGATTACCGATTAATCTGAAAAAACTTTGTGGACCTCTCCAATCATCTGACGTAAGGCTGCCCAGATTTTTTCTTTTGCTAGTATCTTAAAGACCGATATCACGAGAATAGACAACGGACAACTGCAGAGCACCGTTAGCCCATTACACACGAAATAAGCAACATTAGGGAGAAAATGGTGAAACGAATACAGCTGTGCATTGAATCTAGTGCCGGCCGCGATGGCCGTGCGGTTCTGGCGCTGCAGTCCGGAACCGCGAGGCTGCTACGGTCGCAGGTTCGAATCCTGCCTCGGGCATGGGTGTGTGTGCTGTCCTTAGGTTAGTTAGGTTTAAGTAGTTCTAAGTTCTAGGGGACTTATGACCTAAGGTGTTGAGTCCCATAGTGCTCAGAGCCATTTGAACCATTGAAGCTATTGGAGAGCCATTCCAGCAATTGCTCTGAGGACTTTGTATATACATTCATTGGACAAATATATTATGCTAGAACTGACATGTGATCACATTTTCACGCAATTTGGGTGCATAGATTCTAAGATATCTGTGCCCAGAACAACTACCTCTGGCCGTAATAACGGCCTTGATACGCCTGGGCATTGAGTCAAACACAGCTTGGATGGTGTGTACAGGTACAGCTGCCCACGCAACTAGAACACGATACCACAGTTCATCAAGAGTAGTGACTGGCGTATTGTGACAAGTCAGTTGCTCGGCCGCCATTGACCAGACGTTTTCAATTGGTGAGATATCTGCAGAAGGTGCTGGCCAGGGCGGCAGTAGGACATTTTCTGTAACCAGAAGGGCCCGTACAGTACCTGCTACATTCGGTCGTGCATTATCCTGCTGACATGTAGTGTTTCGCAGGGATCGAATGAAGGGTAGAGCCACGAGTCGTAACACATCTGAAATGTAACGTCCACTGTTCAAAGTGCCGTCAGTGCGAACAAGAAGTGACCGAGACGTGTAACCAATGGCACCCCATACCATGGCGCCGGGTGATACGCCAGTATGGCGATGACGAATACACGCTTCCAATGATCGTTCACCGCGATGTCGCCAAACACGGATGCGACCATCATGATGCTGTAAACAGAACATGGATTCATCCGAAAAAATGACGTTTTCCCATTCGTGCACCCAGGTTCGTCGTTGAGTACACCATCGTAGGCGCTCCTGTCTGTGATGCAGCGTCAGGGGTAACCGCAGCCATGGTCTCCGAGCTGATAGTCCATGCTGCTGCAAACGTCGTCGAACTGTTCGTGCAGATGGTTGTTGTCTTGTAAACGTCCCCATCTGTTGGCTCAGCGATCGAGACGTGACTGCACGATCCGTTACAGCCATGCGTATAAGATGCCTGTCAGCTCGACTGCTGGTGATACGAGGCCGTTGGGATCCAGCACGGCGTTCCGTATTACCCTCCTGAACCCACCGATTCCATATTCTTCTAACAGTCATTGGATCTCCACCAACGCGAGCAGCAATGTCGCGATACGAAAAACCGCAATGGTGATAGGCTACAATCCGAACTTTATCAAAGTCGGAAACGTAATGGTACGCATTTCTTCTCCTTACACGAGGCATCACAACAACGTTTCACAAGGCAACGCCGTTCAAGTGCTGTTTGTGTATGAGAAATCGGTTGGTAACATTCCTCATGTCAGCAAGTTCTAGGTGTCGCCAGCGGCGCCAACCTTGCGTGAATGCTCTGAAAAGCTAATCATTTGCATATCACAGCATCCTCTTCTTGTCGGATAAGTTTCGGGTCTGTAGCACGTCATCTTCGTGGTAGCAATTTTAATGGCCAGTAGTGTATTATTATTTCCAAAATTACAAGTGAGCCCCATTATTGATTCAAATTTTATAACTCTTTAAAGCGTATCAGGTTTATATCGATCGCATGGTATTTATTTTCGGTCCGTTTCATGCAAACATCGACGCCTTCGACAAATTATAACTGCGATACAGACGCATCGTAATCACGTTGCAACATTGCCTACCTCCATTACGAGGCTTGGGTTAATCCTTTCAGATGACCCCGCTACCGAACAGGCGTCAGACCGTGACACAAAAGGTGATGACTCATTGATTGGGCATATAACGTAATTACTGAAACCACGCGCAGCTCTTACGACGCTCGCATACGATTTCTCCTCGCGAGGATGCTGCTGCTGTAGACATTCAGTTGTTTGAGGTCTTCATATTCTCAGAGCGCCCAACCTCGCTACTCCAGGCATGCCTTCCTTGCTCCGAGCCCGGCCTTACGGTAGCCATAAAATATCACAGGTCTGACAATTATAAATGGCCAGCCGACAGGCCGGTGGTCTGCGGGCTGCGACGGGTTCGCGGACGGGTGCAATAAACGAACCGGTTTCCAGGGCGTCGCGACAGACGACCCGCCCACGGGTAGTGCTGGACCCTGGAGGCTCCAGCAGAAAAAGGAGGCAGGTGGGTCACAGGATGAGGATGATACGGCGGCGTCCTTCGGCCCGATAAATACGGCCATAAAGTTCAGTTGGGGGACTGGATGTGAGAACCTGGAGCCAGCGCTGACCTTTCGGACCACGAAATGCTGGGCCATCCGCTCTACCTGTGTTTGGCCTTCTCTCGTGCGTCCGCCTCGGGAGAAGCTTTTTGCCAACTCATGTGACTGAGACGTCAAGGGAAAGAAATTGGTAATAATTCTAAAGGAGTGTTAATTGCCATTTCCTCATTTATGAGCAGTGAGTCTGCCCGAAAATCCTTCTCAACGAGGAACGGGAAGAAAAGTATTTTTTTTACTGCTCATTGGCTTTAGAGAATAAATGAAATACAATACTGGAAGTCGAATCTTACGAAAAAGTACATCATTTATCAAATTCCCATATTGATGGACTCGCTGTTGGTAAGTCATACGGATGTATTTCGAAATGCTGAGGCGAATATGGTTTTACGTAAAAACTTTGATCACGTTTACTAAAAATAGTAATCAATTCATTCTTTTCCATTAGTACATTTAAGAATTACGATGGAACTAATGAAAGTGTTGTAGAGTTTCGCAGATGACATAAAAATTCGTCTTGATCCTTGATCCAATGGCGCAGCACATCAAAACTGTGGAGGAGCGAAATTCCTGGTACGCCATCCAAGGTGCACTTATCTTCATCTTTACCAGCGGGAACTGAAGTAAATAAAAATGCTGCTGTGAAGTATTGACAGTTTTATTAGAGGAAAACAAGTAATATACAAACAGAAATATGAAATTAGAAACGTACAAAAATTATGTACGGCGATTCTAAGAAAGCTACGCCCGATAAAAGTCGTTGCAGCATGGGAGATACGGTGGATTTTTAGTACATTCAGTATTTTATAATATAATGCATCAGTAAGCACAGAAGAATTTTAACGAGATGAAACAAAAAAAAGCGTAAATGAGTAGGCACTGTTAATCAAGCTACTGCTCCAAGGAAAACAAAATTATTCACTATATTCCCAGTGTTTGCCTTCATTGTTTAACACATCGAATAGTGCACTCTGCCAATGGTGTTTGGTGCATTTTTTTTTTACTTACTTCCTCCAGCGTTTCGTAACCCACACATTCCAAATTTCTTCAAACTTATCTACCGACCTCTACACTCTGCATCCTCGTTGTATGGAATTACCAAACATTACTGTTGCGATACAATGGATCAGTTGCTGTCGTTCTACGTGCTTCTGGTCTACGGCGCCATGGCTGTTACAGATTGCCTATCAGTGGTGTAAGGATCAATGGGAGCATCTGAGTGTACTGAGATAATTGTGAGAAACTTTGAGACACGTTTTCTTTATGATCCGGTTTGAGAGTAGCATTTTTAGCCCTTTTAGTAACACTCATATTTGTATTTATTCAGCTGTTTAATGCAAGAACAACCTTAAAAGTGTGTTGAAATTATCTCAATTAATGGTATTTAGATGGTGAAACGTGCAGTGAAATACAAGATTTGGTTAGCAGGACATCCTCAAATGAGTTTCCTAGTAGAGTTAGGTAATAATCCGCTTCACGATAATGTGAAATAACCCGGGACTGCATTGAAGTCAGTATCTGTAAGGTGGTTACATGTCCCATCGATCATTTGACCTATTATTTTATCGAAATGATGATGACCGAGTCAGTTTACAGAGTATGATTAGCCAACATAATTGAACACATTTTCATTTTATTCCTACTACTCATAAAAACCAGTCTTTTTTTTCACTGGCTGCCAGCTTTTCACTACAAACTCGTAACCAGAGGAAACAAAAGCTGGAGCCTACGAACTTAAAACGTGTCGATTCTTTTACTGACAGCTACGTTTAAATGAAGTACACCATGAGAGATACTGGTAAGCAACTTTTTGAATAATTTGTATTCACGCATATTCAGAAATTATTATGTAAGTACTGGTACGTACGTGAGAGTCATTTCCCTTATATCTTCTCTGAAAATGGGTGAAATGACAAACAGTAATTGTCAATGGCATCTTCTTACAATTGTACGAAGACAAAATACAATTCATAAAAATAATCTCTAGCGACATGAATAATAAATTTACCAAAAACTTTAATTGAAGCGAACCTTAACAGTTGTACTATATTTTTTTCACGAGTGGAGCATTATTCTGACCGAAAAACTGGCATGATGAATTTGCCGTTGTAAATTAATTGTTTGCTCTAAGGCCTACCACTTTGTCGTAGGGGTAGTCCGATTTTATTCAGAATAATATTACCCATGCCGACCGTGCACTGTATTGCTCAACATAGATAACTACGATGGCTAGCGTAATTGGCTACAGAGGACACAAACGAGGTGCTACCCAAATTGTAGTGATTGTGCGTGAATTGTTTTGTGTAAATATGGTTTACTAAAACATTTCAAATGCATTCATCGAGTACATTTTCTTCAGTTGGTCACGCATTTGTTCCGAGTTAAGTTATTCCATGTAATAAGATGACAATGCTTGATGATTTTTACGTTCGTGACCTTCGAAAGGTGGCTCGTGCAGTATTGCGAATGCTCTTGGAATTGACACAATTTAATTTATTACAAGTCATTCCTGCATAACGTCCGCCGTCGCCTTCGTGTTCTAGTGGATAGAACATTCGATTCTGTACCTGGAGGACCTAGATTAAATCCCAGATCAGTGCGGGGACTTTTATTTCGTTCAGTTGCTTCCAGCCCGTTAGCAAATGAATACCAAAGATGTCTTCCGGCGGTAAAAGGCATGCGCGGCGGTGGGCTTCCTACCCAACGATGACGATCTTACGATAGTTTCTTTTGCTCCTTGCCTTTAATATCTCTCAATGAAAGTGAATCCGATACAGATGATTTAATATTTTGATAGATGTAAGGAGCTACAGCTTTGATCTTCTTCGGATAGATACACATATACACACACTGACGGAGAAAAGTCGCAACACCATGAAGGGGTTGTGAGACATACACTAAAGTTGGTAGGAGTGTTTCTATCTCTGAAAGTGTTCAGATTTCGTACCAATCGCACAAGAGTGGCGCTACTAGTACCGCTATGAGGACGCAAATCATATTTGCTGTAACAGTCGTTAGCGTTGGTTAGAATTGATGCTCGGAATGGTAAATTGAAGTAAGGAACTATAAGATGCTATTATCAAAACCTCGCTTTGTTAGAACGAGATCGTGTAATGGGTTTACGAGAGGCTTGATGTTCCTTCATCGACACGGCAGGAATGTAGCTACTGTACATGATGGCCAGCAGCGGTGGTCACAAGAATGTAGGGTCACAAGAAGACCGGGTTCCGAACGTCCAGGTGTCACTATCGAGAAGAATCACCATCATGTTAGGCGTACTATTACGGCGCGTATCGTACCGCTTCTGTAGCAGCCATCTGGGCATCAATTGGCACCATGGTGAGACAAAAAACTGTTACAAACCCATTATTTCAAGGATAGCTTCTAGACGGATGGGCTTTAACGTGCATTCCATTGACCCCAAACTACCCCCATCTGTGACTTCAGTCGTGTTAAGGGGGTGCCAATTGGAGGGGAGGGTGTAGGTCTGTTGTGTTTTCTGATTAAAGCAAGTTCTGCCTCGATGCCGCATGTTAGCAAGAAGAAGGCCAGTTCAGGATCTGCAATCAACATGTCTGCGTGCCAGACCCATTGGACGTATTTCTAGACTTCCGGTCTGTGGTGTAATTTCGTATGACAACAGAAGCCCTCTCGTGGTCATCCCACGTATCCCAAGCACCTTGACAGAAAATTCCTACGTCCGTCTATTGATTCTGCCTGTTGTGCTTCGATTCATTAAAGGCAGTCCAAGGGTGCTTTCAACCCGCCAAGATATCGCTGTTTAAGTCCAACATGCTATGCAGAGTATCCACGTGATGGCTTGATCATTTCGATTACCAGATCTGTCTCCAATAGAGAACGTATGGGATATAATGGGACGACAACTCCAGTGTGATCCACAACCTCCAATAATCGTATCCACATCGACCGCCCAAGTGCAACAGGCATGCAACTCCATCCCACAACGTGACAGCCATGTTTTCATGCTTGCATTTAACACTGTGGCGGTTACACCGGTTATTAATTCACGTTTGCAATAACTTATGTCGCACTTAAATTACATGTAATGTTGCAATGTAAATCACAGTAATATATTACCTACACACACACACATACACACACACACACACACATACACATATGACTGCGACCTGTAAAATGAAATCCCGTTGTATTGTAGTCAAAGCACAATTTTGCGTTTACTTGGCAACTCTACCAAGGATTTTTTGAGTGTAGAGAATGGGTGTTGTAAAAAAAAATTACCTTCGAACTGGTGGTCGTTTTCTGCTTACGTTCGCTAGTGATTTGTATTTATGAAGAATTATTTATTAATTGTGTGAACATATTGTTAAGTTGTTACCAGCATTATGGTGTAAAGTCAGGCCCCGGCACGCCATTCGTGAACGACAGAACAGAGAAGGCTGTGAAGAAGACATCAGCCAGTTGCACGCAGAACGACGGTCTCCAGGGCGACAACGGGACAGCAGCGGCCTCTATGCGAAAAGAACATAAGGGCCTCGCCCGACTAGTCGCGGCCAAGTTCTACAGAAGCCTCAAGAAAATTGGCTGGTTCAAATGGCTCTGAGCACTATGGGACTTAACATCTGTGGTCATCAGTCCCCTAGAACTTAGAACTACTTAAACCTAACTAACCTAAGGACATCACACACATCCATGCCCGAGGCAGGATTCGAACCTGCGACCGTAGCGGTCACGCGGTTCCAGACTGAAGTGCCCAGAACCGCACGGCCACACCGGCCGGCTAGCCTCAAGACTAGAGACCTGTATAGAAGCGTCTACTTTATTTCTTCACTTGTTTTAGGAATTGTATATACTGAATTCGTTGTATTGTCTATCGTCCTTTGCTTGCGACGCTTCCGTGTTATTGTCAAAGTTAAGTAGTGTCATTGTTCATTTCGTAATAAAACTCATTAATACGATTTGCTTGAATTGTTGTCTAGCGATCCAACAAGACAGGTTTCCTAGACATTCCATATTCGACGGCTAGGCAAGATTCAACAACCAAAGAATGTGAATTTTACAATTGTTCCCTTTTTTGAGGGAAATTTCCACAGTTAAAGTAAAGGCTGTCTTCATTACATCTTGTTTTACAACGCTGCTTGCTTCGACTATTTCCAATAAAGATTGTTAGCTTTATACCAAACTCTCATCAGTGGAAGTTCACAACTAGACGCAGACTGATGCACAAATACGTTTAAAAATAATTCGGCAGATTCCAAAGTCTGCCGAATAAGTTAGCAATACGTAGGACACCATGTTTGCTCTATACAGTGATAACTGCACGTGTCCAACAACTTCTTCTGCGTTGCATTGAACCTTAGTTTTCTTTCCGTATTTGTGAGCCTGGTGAGTTGTTATCAGCGTTTTTAAATACTAATTTATACACGGTATTCCATCCACCATCACTAGGAATGGACGAGAGAGTGCATTACACGACCGTCATGTCTAGTATTTCCTAGCAAATAGCATATTACTTTCCCGTACTTGTTTGGACGTGAAACTGCTATTGACTAGAAACTATGTAACGCGTATGCGAGCGAAAACGACTCACGGATGCGGAGAATTGTGCCTCGGCACGTGGGAGTCTAGCCAGTGGTTTATGGTTTACAGAGGTAAAATGTGGTCGGCGTGCTGAATCAATGGACGGCCGGTGTGGCAATGTGAATAAAGTCCGGTGAACTAAGTTCCGTGCCAGCTATTTGGAAATCCTACCGGTAGTATAAATGTCAACATAGCTTACTACGTACTCCTTGCTTTCCTTTTATAGCTCTGAAGTAAGGCTCCTGCGGATTTCTGAAAAGTGAAATTCTTAATTCTTATTACTAACTTGTACTTGAAAATAGATTCTTTGAGAGAAGATAACAAGTAAACTACATTGTACGCCACACTTCAGCAACTTTACGTGAGAGAGAGAAAGACGTATCATCCCGAAAAATAAAAACAAAGCAGATGTTTGGCGTTTCTAAAGACGAACATCCTTAGACCGTGTAACAACGCAACCAGTCCATCTTGCGTACTCTATTCGGCGAGGAAGAGTGCCTATACTTTGCTTCATGTATGTCGCACTTGAGTCCCGTGGAGCTACAGAACCTCAATCAAGGATACTGAAGTCATGTTTCGCTGTTTCTAATAGTCCCACGTGGAAGTATGATGGGGGTATTTAACAGACGAGTAGCATTGCAGTGCGGTGCCCGAATTTTCGGCATATTAATGTGACCACCTGTTAACAGCCTGAAAAACTACCTTTTGTTGGTGGACAGCTTCGTGACGTTCAGGAAAAGTGTCACTGAGGTTCTGGAATGTGTTGAGAAGAATATTTTCGGTTAGGGTTAGGTCCAGGGAGATAAGTGGACATGTTCCAAGTTCCCGCTCACTGACATTTTTTTTTTTTTTTTTTTTGAGTCGTCAGTCTGTTGATTGGTTTGATGCGGGCCGCTACGAATTCCTCTCCCGTGGAAACCTGTTCAATTCAGAGTGGCACTCGCAATCTACGTCCTTAGTTACTTGCTGAATGTACTCCACTCTCTGTCTTCCTCTACAGCTTTTGCCCCCTGCAGCTCCCTGTAGTACTATGGAAGTCATTCACTGATGTACTAATAGATGTCCTATCATCCTGTCCCTTCTCGTTGTCAGTGTTCTCCACATATGCCGTTCCCTCCGATTCTGCGCAAAGCCTCCTCATTTCTTATCGTACCAGTCCACCTAATTTTCAACATTCGTCCGCAGCACCACATCTCAAATGCTTCGGTTCTCTTCTGCTCCGGTTTCCCCACACACCATACAGTCGATGTTTCACTACTAAACAATGCTGTGCTCCAAAAGAACACTCTCATAAATTTTCCCACATTAAGGCCTATGCTTGATACTAGTAGAGATGTCTTGGACATGAATGCCCGAATGCCCTTTTTGCCAGTGCTTGTCTGCTTTTGATGTCCTCCTTGTTCCGTCTGTCATTGATTATTTTGCTGCCTAGGTGGCAGAATTTCTTTACTTCATCTACTTGGTGATCTTTCATCTACTTCGTGATCACCAGTTCTGATTTTAAGTTTCTAGCTGGTCTTATTTCTGTTACCTCTCAATGCTTTCTCCTCTCTTCGATTTACTCTCAGTTCACATCCTGTACTCATTACACAGCTTCACCCATCCAGAAGATCATGTAATTCTACTTTACTTTCACTCGGGAAAGCAATGTCATCAGCGAATCGTACCACTGATTTTCTTTCACCTTGAATTTTAATTCTGCAGCTGTACCTTTCTTTTATTTTTATCGGTGCTTCTTCGATGTATAGAGTGAACAGAGGGGCGAAAGACTACAACTCTTTCTTATACCCTTTTTAATCTGAGCGCTTCGTTCTTGGTCGTCAAGTCCCTGTTGCTTACCCCTATATTTCGAACATCTTGCACCATTTTACATTATCGGACGCTTTTTCGAGGTCGAAAAATCCTATGAACGTGTCCTGATCTTTCTTAAGTCTTGCTTCGATTATCAGCCCCAACGTCTGAGTTCCCTCTTTGATGTATTTAGCTTTCCTATATAAGAAACTGGTCATCATCTAACATAAGCTCAGTTTTATTTTCGAGTCTTCTGTGTATTACACTCGTAAGTAATTTTGATTCATTAGCTGTTAAACTAATTGTGCACAATTCTTGCACTTGTCAGCTCTTGCAGTCTTCGGAACTGTACGGATGATATTTTTCTGAAAGTAACATGGCACATCGCCAGACTCATACATTCTGAACACCAACATGGACTGTCGTTTTGTTGCCACTTCCCGCAATGGTTTTACAAGTTTTGATTTAATGTTATCTATACTTTCTGCCTTATTTCATCTTAAGTCTTCCAAAGCTCACTTAAATTCCGATTCTAATAGTGTATGCCTTATCTCTTCCAAATCGACTCCTGTATCTTCTTCTATTACATCAGACAAATATTCCTCCTCATAGATGCCTTCAATGTAGTCAGCTATGCGCTCTCTCCTATCCATTTAACAATGAAAGTCCCGTTGCACTCTTAATGTTAGTACCCTTTGTTTTAACTTCCCCACAGGCTGTTTTGACATTCATATATGCTGAGTCGATCCTTCCGACGATCATTTCTTTTTCGATTTCTTCGCATTTTTAGTGCAGCTATTTCGTCTTGGCTTCCCTGCACTTCCTATTTATCTCATTTCTCACAGACTCGTCTTTCTTTATCCCTGAATTTTCTTAAAGTTTGGGTTCTTTCATCTTTCATCGACCAACGGAAGCATTTCTTCAGTTACCCATCGTTTCTTCGCGGTAAACTTATTGTATCTATGTTTCTCTTCACAACTTCTGTAACTGCCCTTTTTAGAGATGTCAATTACTCTCCAACTCTACTGCCTACTCAGCTATTCTTGATTGTTTTATCTATGGCCTGAGAGAACCTAAAGCGTATTTCGTCTTTCCTGAGTACTTCCGTATTCCACTTCTTTGCATATTGATTCTTTCTGACTTATTTCTTAAACTTCAGTTTACTCTTCATCAAACTACTACATTGTTATCTCAGTCTATATCTGCTCCTGGGCGCGCCTTACAATTCAGTATCTGATTTCAGAATCTCTGTCTGACCATGAGTAATCCGTTACCATCCCGTATCACGCAGCCTTATCCAAATACACCTCCTCCTCTTGAACAGTGTATTCGATATTACTAGCTAAAAAATTTTCCAGGACTCAATTAGTCTAGCTCCTCCCTCACTCCTATTCCCAAGCCCATATTCGCTTGTAATCTTTTCTTCCACTTCTTCTCCTACAACTGCGTTCTAGTCCCCCATGTCCATTACATTTTCATCTGCCTTTACGAATTGTATTGTCAGTTCAATATACTCACATACTTTCTCCATCTTTTCATCTTCAGTTTGCGACGTCGGCGTGTATACCTGAACGTTGTCGACGTTGGTTTGGTGTGATTCTGATAAAAATAACAGTATCACTGAACTGTTCACAGTAAAACACTCTCTGCCCTACCTCCCTCTTCGTAACGACTCCTACTCCCGTTGTACCATTTTCTGCTGCTGCTGATATTACCCGATACTCATCTGACCAGAAACCTTGTTTACTTTCCATTTCACCTCACTGATCCCCGTTATATCTAGATTGAGCTTTTGAATTTCCCATTTAGATTGTCTAGCTTCCCTACCACTTTAAAGCATCTGTCATTCTGATTTCCGACCCGTAGAACGTTATCCTTTCGTTATTTATCCAATCTTTTCTCAAGGTCACCTCGCCCTTGGCAGTCCCCTGCCGGATATCCGAAAGGGGGAGTATTCCTGAATATTTCGCCAATGGAGAAATTATCATGACACTTTTTCAGTTACAAGTCACATGCCCTGTGGGTACACGTTATGTATCTTTAATGCAGTGGTTACCATTGCCTTCTGCATCCTCATGCCGTTGATCACTGCTGATTTTTCTGCATTTAGGGGCAGTTTTACACCCCATGGACAGGAGAATGCCCTGAACCTCTGTCCGCTGTTCTGCCCTCTTCGACAAGGCCACTGGCAGGATTTGGGTGACTTCTTATATTGGAAGTCTTCGGCCACTAATGCACATTATTAATCAGAATTCAAGCGGTGGCGGAGTTCGAACCCGGGACCGAGGCCTACATTGCCAGAAAAAACAAACTGCATGTAAGAATGAACATGGTCCAAGGACAGATTTGTGCTGATCTATGCCGGCCGGGATGGCCGAGCGGTTCTAGGCCCCACAGTCTGGAAACGTGCGACCACTACGGTCGCGGGTTCGAATCCTGCCTCGGGCATGGATGTGTGATGTCCTTAGGTTGGTTATGTTTAAGTAGTTCTAAGTTCTAGGGGACTTACGACCACAGCAGTTGAGTCCCATAGTGCTCAGAGCCATTTGAACCATGTTTTTGCTGATCTATTGTGCCCTCCAGAATGACGCGGGCATCTAGGGAACGACCTCCGGCCTCGGCCTCATGACTTTCAGATGTTTCATGCCGAACACGTCAACGGTCATCTGCCCGATGGAGCATGAAATGTGATTCATCTGAAACGGCGGTATTCATTTCTTTACGATCACTGTTCTTACGCCGTGTACGTGAATGCGTGTAATTCAAATTTTTTGTAGGCACTTCGGACAGCCAGCGTTGACGCCCGAGGAAATCGGGCAACTTACTCACAGTGACATCGAAACACGACGTCTTATATCTTCCATTCTGTCACGTAACCTTTTAAGTGACTAATATTTTGAGCCGGCCGGAGTGGCCGTGCGGTTCTAGGCGCTGTAGTCAGGAACCGAGTGACCGCTACGGTCGCAGGTCCGACTCCTGCCTCTGGCATGGATGTGTGTGATGTCCTTAGGTTAGTTAGGTTTAATCAGTTCTAAGTTCTAGGCGACTTATGACCTCAGAAGTTAAGTAGCATAGTGCTCAGAGCCATTTCAACCAACTAATATTTTGTCCGGTGGCCTCACATGCACACACGTTTGTCATATACTAAGGTGACAAAAGTCATGGGATTCCTTTTAATATTATGTCGGACTTCCTTTAGGCCGGCTTGGTGCAGCACCTCGAAGTGGCATAGACTCCACAAGTCCTTGGAAGTCCACTGCAGAAATACTGGGCGATGTTGACTCTATAGACGTCCATAAGTTTGAAAGTGTTGCCGGTTCAGGATTTGTGCGCCAAGTGATTTCTCGTTAAGGCCCCATTAATATTCGACGGGATTTATGCCGGTCGCTCTGGGTGACCAAATCATTCGCTCCAACTGTCCAGAATGTTCTACAAACCAACCGCGAACGATTGTGGCTGGGTGACATGGCGCACTGTGATCCATAAAAATTTCATCGTTTTTTGGAAACATGAAGTCCATGAGTGGTTGCGAAAGGTCTGCAAGTAGCCGAGCATAACAATTTCCAGTCAATAACCGGTTCAATTCGACCAGAGAACCAGTCTATTCCATCTAAACATATCTCACACCATCATAGAGCCACTATCAACTTGCGCAGTGCCTTGTTGACGGACCGATGGCTTCGTGGGGTTTGCGCCATACTCCACCCTTACCATCAGCTCTTACCAACCGAAACCGGGACTCAGCCAATCGAAACCGGGACTCAGCTGCCCAGGTCACGGTTTTCCAGTCGTCTAGGATCCAACCGATATGGTCACGACCCCAGGAAAGGAGCGGCAGGAGATGTCGTGCTGTTAGCAATGGCATTCGCGTCGTTCGTCAGCTACCACAGCCCGTTAACGCCAAATTTCGCCACTCTGTCCCAACGGATAAGTTCGTCGTACGCCCCACAGTGACTTCTGTTGGCACTGACAGCTCTACTAAACATCACTGCTCTCGGTCTATAGTGAAAGGTACCACCTGAAATGTGGTTTTCATGGCACACGCCAGACACTGCTGATCGGGAATACTGCATTCCCTTACGACATCCCAAATGGAATGTCCCATGAGTCTACCTCCAACAACCATTCCGCGTTCAAAGTCTGTCAATTCACGTCGCGAGGCCACAGTCACGTCGGAAATGATAACTTTACCATTTGCACTGACCTTTTCTGCCTCGTGTATGCGATATTACCGTCATCTCTAATTATACTCATCGCTATCCCATGACTTTTGTCACCTCAGGGTAAAATGGTGTAACTGGAGGTAGCAGTGGATCCTAAAGATGTTGTTTTGCAATTTTTTTTTAATTCCTGATGTTGGAATATTGCTATGTGCTATCTTATAAGACGTATGATCGCAAGTAATGCCTTAGACTTTATTATTTTGTTCTCAATATCGACTGATGTATTACATGTCACGCAAATTTCTCCGCCGACTATGCCGCTTCGCCAAAGGGCTCGGAATTGTAGGGTGAAACATGGCAGTGTTTGACGTAACTATGTCTAAGCGTGAGAAAGAGCGTCTGTAATCTAGTTTGTAACAGTAGAAGATTTCGTCAACACATGGAGCACCACCTCGTTAAGCACGACAGTGTCACAGCACATACGAGCGCTGTGACATCTGCAACAATTCGACGACTTGCGTCCACCGCTACTAATCGTCCTCGATACAGTCCCTACTTAACCCTATCCTATTTTCATATGTTTAAAAACCTTAAAAACCGCCTTCGAGGGCATCCCTTTGACAGGGTGAAGCGATGCAAGCGAAGATGAGGTCGTGGCTCGTTAAAAAAAATGAAAAATCCTACAGTTACGATTTCAGTAAACTGGTTTCTCGTAGGGAGAAATGTGTTCGTTGACAGGGTGACTATGTAGAGAAATAAATACGTAGACGTGGAGTATGAAGATGCAGGATGTTAACAAACCGGCCGGTGTGACCATGTGGGCGCTTCAGTCTGGAACCGCGCGACCGCTACTGTAGTAGGTTCGAATCCTGCTTCGGGCATGGATGTGTGTGAAGTCCTTAGGTTAGTTAGACTTAAATGTTAAGTCCCATAGGGCTCAGAGGCATTTGAACTGTTTTCTTCCAGATGGAAGCCGAAGTTTCGTTCCCAGCGTTTCTCAGTTGTCGACATCGTCGCTTAGTTGAAGTGTTCCTGGTAATAAAGCGCTTATATTTAGTCGCAAATTGTGCATCCTTAGTCGCTAGCGGCATGCCGGTACCGTTAGTGGCTCTTTACAAGACTCATCCCCAAAGTCACAGAGAGAGAGAGAGAGAGAGAGAGAGAGAGAGAGAGCCAGAGAAAGAGAGAATCTATGAAGCTCTGCCTTGATATCTCACTAACAAGTAACAATATCGAATACACGATCTGATCAGTCGACATTAATGTGAGGTGGGTCCACCCTTCGCCTTTGAGTAAGCTTGAACTCTGCTGGGGAAAGTCTCAATGAGGCATCTGAATGTCTGTTGTGGAATGAAATCCCTTCTTCCTCATGATCCATATCTGAGCGAAGTCGATGTTCTAACTCATCCAAACGGTGTTCGGGAGTCGAGACACTAGGCAGGTCAGTCTTTGTTATTGCCCACAAACCATTGTCTCATAAATTTTGGTTGGTGACAGAGTGCATTTAAGATACAATCATCACCCCCGAACTGTTCCTCTAATTTGCACAAAGCACAGTACTGCAAAAATGTTCATAATCTTACAAATTTGGGGTATTCTTAAGTTTAACAAAGAGACAAGAGCCCTATCACGAATGACGCCTCCATACCGTAGCAGGATGATAGATAAAGTTCTCGAGGCATATGCCAAATCCAAACTTGTCCATCGGATAGCCAGAGGGAACCGCAAATGATTCCTCCAAATCAGTCATTTCCAGTGGTCTACTATTATCGCTCTTTACAGCACCTCAAAGGTAGCTTAGCATTGACTACAGAAATTTGTGAAAAGTCGTGAGCTGCTCGAACGTTGTACCTCATTCTTTCTAACTCCCCACGCACAGCTATCGTGCTAGCTGGACTGTTGGTAGTCAGCAGTGCTTTCGTCCGCTAATTTCATGCGGTTTTTGACAACTACGAATTCCACTTTGCAATTGCATTACCAGAAGAGTTGGACAACTTCAGACGGGTTGAAATGTCCCTATCTAAATGGTTACTCAGGTGAGATCCGTAGAGATATCCACATCCTAAGATACTGAACGTTCTTGACCAACCTGCTCTGCTGTTATTGCTTCTTTACGCACGTCATAATACCCTCTTGTATACCTACACTGGCGGGCCCACCCATCGTGTCATTTAATAGTGGATTCTGAATTACATTTGGGTGTCAGTATATTTTTGATCCGAGTGTGAGAAAGAGGAAAGCGTCTAACTTTATGACAGTATAACGCAGAACAGTAGACATACCGTTAAACACGAGAGCATTTCGGTTGGTCAGTTGTCGAAGACGACGAGAATCGGGCGAAAACGACTTGCACGTGGAATCGGGGGGGGGGGGGGGGGGGGGACAAAAGGACACGATGTGTCGCGTTCTGGCAATACAAGGACCGCACGCGAATCAGGCGGAATGCCGGCCATAAAGACGACACCGCCGCCGCTTCCCCGCCTCCTGCGCCTCTCCGCTGCTCCCGGAGAGGCGTCCTCGCGGCCACTACCGGCTGATGGCTGACGCCGCCGCCGGTCACGTGGTACGGCCGCTCCCTGGGGGTGGCGCCCCGCGACGGTATATATGCCCGCTGCCTGCTCCCACAGGCAGCACTTTCTGACAGAGGATCTGCTCGCCTTCTACAATGAACACCTTGGTAAGTCCTCTCAGTTTAATTTTCCTCACAGCTACACTAAAGTACAGCCAAATTAGTTTTCAATATTACTAATAGTTCCCAGTTTATATCTGACGTATCCTGTTCTTCTTAACGTATGTTATACGTGTTGTTAATTCAAAAAAATGGTTCAAAGGGCTCAGAGTACTATGGGACTTAACAGCTGTGGTCATCAGTCCCCTAGAACTTAGAACTACTTAAACCTAACTAACCTAAGGACATCACACACATCCATGCCCGAGGCAGGATTCAAACCTGCGACCGTAGCAGTCCCGCGGTTCCGGACTGAGCGCCTAGAACCGCTAGACCACCGCGGCCGGCTGTTAATTCCTAGTTCCAGTTCCGTCACGTATAAATTTCACCTATTTCTTGCAAATACATCCCCTAGACCCTAGGTGTACATAGGCTCGGATCTCATCATACCGTGCTGAAAAACTAATATTTTCAACGCCTTTTTGTCATTGCATAGGAATACGAGAAGACACACCCTAGATTTTACATAGATTTCCTAGTTTTTGCTTCCAAGAAAACACATCGCTTCTTGCTTGGACTTTTGGTATGTTAGTAAGCTTTACTTCTGTACTTGAAAATTTAACATCCTTACGACGCTAGTAGAGATGTAAGGACGTTCAGATAGAGGAAGGCTGGTACTTTCTGAGATGCCCGTGGATTGAAATGTACAAAATAAGTGGTATAGATAGAGTGAAATATAGCAAGGAACTGAAGAGAGTTGGATACAATTACTGTATGTAATCAAAACGCCGGCCTGAGTGGCCGAGCAGTTCTAGGCGCTTCAGTCTGGAACCGCTCTACCGCTACGGTCGCAGGTTCGAATCCTGCCTCGGGCATGCATGTGTGTGATGTCCTTATGTTTGTTGGGTTTAAGTAGTACTAAGTTCTAGGGGACTGATGTGATGACCTCAGATGTTAACTCCCGTAGTGCTCAGAGCCATTTGAACCATTTTTTTGTAATCAAAAACAAGGAAAAGGAAGTGGATAGTGTTTGGCAGGGAATAACAATTAGGGAGGAATACATGTCAGATCATGTACCATGTGCCGAACGGCAGCAGATTCTGCAGCATTAATGGGGGAGCGGTGGACCGTCAGAATCGGAGACACAAAGGATCTGCTAGCAAGGCGGAAAATGTAATGATGATTTTGATCATGGTGAATCAGTATGTCAGACGCTGTTACGGAAGGCTTGATCCTAAGTAGATGTTTCCTGTACTGAGGCAGCTGCCACTTTCGGGTTAATACTTCTGCGTACTACCTGGCCACCCGACAGTCTTCTAACTAGACTTGACAGTGTAACACTTCTTTAGTTAATCGGTCGATGCATACTGTTTCCAATTTTCTCGGTTTTCGGGTGGCCCCGCTCCGATCGCTTGCGGCGAAAACACATATTCAGATGTATTTATTCCCTTTCTCTGGCCAGTGCAAGGTAGCTGTGAATTCTTTTCTATCTTGGCAGCGTGAGGACGACACTTCGCTGGTAAAGGCACTGAACAGGTTAGGTGCAGGATACTACCAAACGAAGGTCATGCGGTTCAACGACTACACACAGAACGACATTACAGAGACCTACATAATGGTAAATAGGTACTAATATTTATTTTATAGTGGTCGGCAAGAACATAGATGTATATAAGTTACTTCAGTTTTCACAGTGCGTAATATGAGAATTGTAAGGCACATACAAGTTGCAGGTGGATTGACACTACAACAGAGCTTGTGCATACTCGATAATGTATTTAGTTTTATTTACAGGGAAACTGACGCACTTTTTTGACAAGAAATACAGGTCCTTCTCACCCGGCAACTTGATATCATAGCCACTTGATTCACTATATCAAAAAATCGTTTCTACTGCATTTCTCAGCTTTGTATTTAATGAACAGAATTCCCTCGTCCCGCTAATGCGTTCTTTTTTGACTATCTCTGAGTTTTCTAGTAAGCCGAGGAACTGCAAAGGGAAAATATGTATTTCTCAAAAAATTAAATTATGTAGTTTCAGAGACATAGTATTACCACCATGGAAGCTTATCTACTCCAGCTGCACTGTGCCTCGGAATGCATGTCCTCAGTATCTGAATAGTAAGGTGCAAATGGCTCTGAGCACTATGCGACTTAACGTCTGAGGTCATCAGTCGCCTAGAACTTAGAACTAATTAAACCTAAATAACCTAAGGACACCACACACATCCATGCCCGAGGCAGGATTCGAACCTGCGACCTGAGCGGTCGCTCGGCTCCAGACTGTAGCGCCTAGAACCGCACGGCCACTCCGGCCGGCATCTGAATATATCATTTGTTTATAACTGCACAGTACTTTACCAGTCTATGCGCATAACTCGAAACCATTGGTAATATACTGGTCTATGATTCATAACCATGATTTCCGATGTTCGCTATTTATTTCTTTCAAATTGAGTACTGGTACCATTCGATACCAATGTGTAAAAAACATCCCCGATGTTAATGCTTTCTTCTTCACATTGTGTTCACATAGTATATGCCCATTCTCGTGTTACTTAATCTCACGATAATTACACGTTTCAGATATTTATATGATTATGAGCAGATGAAGAAACAAGGCCTTGTAGTCTTATTCCCTCATGTAGTCTTATAATGAGCGAGACAGTAGCTGCCTCTGCTAGAGCATGGAGGAATATTTAACATGACTAACTGAAACCAGCTAGACAACACTATCTAGAGTTGATTGGGTTGCGTGAGAAAAGAGGTATGTTTATCGCACCAAATCTTACAGTGATGATAGCGAAGTTCTATTACAAACACTGTGTGTGCTTTAGTGTGCGAGCTTACAGTGATAGTAGCAGAGTTCTATTCGAGCAGTTATGGAAGTCGTCGGGGGTATAATTTCCAAAGAGAAGACGCGTCTCTTTCCTGCGCCATCGGAAAACCACACGCTCTCGCATTGATGCTGCAGACGGAGCTAAATAAATTGGACACTGTAAACGAACTCAAGGTGAGAGGTAAGACAGCATTCAGGACATTCTCTTGCTTACTACAATTATACGTCATTGTTACCTGACCAACGTAACGGGTATATCTACTTGGCATCCAGAGACTAGTTAGCGAGTGTCGTACAATTCCCTGTCGACTGAAAATAGGGGTGTGGAGTCAGGTTTTCAGCGTTGTTTTATGCCAATACTGTAGTTTTCCATTTCTACCTAAAACAGAACAAATTAGTTAAAATAACAAGAGATTCAGGCAAGCTTGATTAATTGCGGTGGGAATCTAAAGATAAACTACCGATCACACAGTAATAGGGAAAGCGGGCTGTACTTGCAGATGAACAAACTCCCGAGAAGCCGAGAGAAAGGAGTATATGTTTCGCTTTATGGGGTGTCTCACATTATTCCGAACAGCCTCTTTCTCAAATGTTCACGAATTATTTCCAGTTTTGAAATAAATGTTTGGGTTGAAACTTCCTGAGGGGTTAAAACTGTGTGCTAGATTCGTACTGAGAGTCTCGCCTGTCGCGAAAAATACTCTTAACTGCTCAGGTATCCAGTCACGATCTAACTGCTCCAGCTTCGTCTGCATCTGACTTGTACTTGACAAACTAAACGAATACTCGACATTAAGAGTGTAGAAATCGGGCTGTAGATCAGTGCTGAAGGTCTCAATAACAAGTTCATGAGCTGAACATTCACTCGATATTCTGAAACTAGAACGAGAGACACAGATGACATTGCTGAATTTTGTTGGGAGACAGTTTTCCACCATTCATTGTCCCCATGACACTGTCTGAGCTATTCAGCATGGATCAGCAATCTAGTTATCAGGCTTTCTCCCGAAAAGCTGTCAGTTGGATCCAGAATGGGTGGTTTGTTGATTCGAGAAGTACCTATATCAATCACATTGTGATGGAGAAGTTGTAAAGCGAGGTGGAAGTATTCTGAACTCGACAAGAAGAAGATTTCTAGTAAGGGGGTGGGGGAGGGGGGGAGCAGCATGCTTAACGTTGTTCTTGGATTCCATTTAACTAGATAACATTACCACACGAAAGATATTGCACAACGCCCAAAAGCATTTCCAGTGTAACCGCCTAAAGGTGATCATTAACCATAATTTTGTCACCGCTTCGTTAGAGCTTGGTATTCAACGTAATTCCGGTAAGTAGGGCTTTTATAGATGGTGTGAACAGGGTAGCCAGATAACAACGAATACACTCCAGGCGGTCCACCTATTTTAACAGGGGGGTGGGGGAGCCTTGCCGTCTAGCCTTCTAAAGTAGTGTCACGGTGACGGGCCAGTTTCCAACGCCAGATCAAGATCATTAGAAATGGCGCAGGTCCACCTCGAAAGTTCACTGAGTACAATTACAACTAGCAATCCCAACGTATTTTCAAAAATTTCTTTTCCATGACCACTACAAAAAATAAAAAATACAAATTTCATTACTTGGTTCTGACTTTTATTAACAGCATACTCTTTAAAGAGGTACTCGTTCGTCCAGAACCTGAAAATATGTTTTAGCACTGCCTTCGGTGTATCATTGTATTTCCAGTAGTGTCTACGACAATTTTTGTACAAACTCCCATGTACTAATACGAGGGACAGGGAGAGACTTTATGATCACCACAGTTCTTCTTAAATTTTTTGGGAAAGTTTAGCTGACAAAAATCATAACAATTACAGAATCCATTAAAAATACACAAAATATATTTCTTTTTAATTTAAAAATGTAATCTACACGACCAGATTAGAATATTTACAAGAGGCTGGTATAAAGTAACGCAGTCCCCTTACTATTGCTTCAAGCTAGGCTCTTGTTTGTGTATATTAGTCTTCGTGAGCCATGCTTCAAACGTTACTTCTCAACCCGACTCCAAAAAATATCTCCCACTGCTCCTGTACTAGCGGCTGCTGAGAGACTGTACGCGACGGGAATTTCGCTGCGAGTCAGGTGTGCGTTGTAACGTGATCAAGAGCCGAACACCACTAGTCATTTGAAAAACATGTTCATGACTTTAAGTACATTAGCGTCGTAACAGACTAACTTGTTAAGTTCCGATTGACATAAATATCCTGTATCCTCTCACCTCCAGAGTACTGGCAGTTCCTGAATAATTTCGGAGAAAATCTACACCTAAGTGTACGTAGTATCAGTCGCTGCTATGTAGTTCATTCACAAGTTGCGACATTGTCGCGAATAAAGCAGTGACCCGTATATACTGTAAGTTTTCTTTAATTTACGTCTATGGTCACAAACTTTTCGTTAACAGATTACCGGATTCGGTCTATAACGACCATCATCAGATCTGTTTTACAAAAACGAAACAAAGTCCTAATGTACTGCAGTCATGGTGGTATCGTCAAATGTTAAATGAAAATTTTTATAAAACAGATTTGATGATGGGCATTATAGACCGAAACCGATAAACTGTTAACACAAAGTTTGTGACCATAGACGTAAATTAAAGGATAGTTAATGTAGTTCATTAATGCCGGTACTGTACTGAAATGCGTGTTTTCTCCACAATACAGTTACATAAACTTTAAAGGGTAGGTTTTCTCCTCTATTTCTAGCTTGCAATGTGGACGTGAAGTCTCTAAAGCAAATTTCACTTGAATTCCACCGAAGGGCAAAGTTATCCCTTGGCACTGATGCTCCACATGAAAGAAGACGATAATAAACACTGTTTCGCTGACAGCAGGGCAACATTTCTTTTTAAGCGAATAAAACAGAACACGGACTGACGCAGGGCGAAAAGGAGCATGTGTGCATTGTTTTGCGTTTCCGAGGCACAGCCTATAGGCCTTGTTCTGAGCTGTACAGTACACCTCGAAAGCCAGGTGGAGCGTGCTGTACACAATGAACTCGAGACGCACAGAGAAAGTCGTCACAATGGGAAGCTGTTGGAGAAAACCCTCGCGACTGGGTGCGCACTGTATCCGTGCCCCTCCGCAGGTACTGGTGGCTCTGACGGTGTTGTGCGGCGCGGCGGTGGCGCGGCCGCAGGTGCCCGTCTTCGACCCGTTCCCCAAGTACAACCCCATCGACGTGCGGATCCCGCGGCCGTCCGCCACGCCGGCGCGCCCGTCGCCGCCGGCGAGCCGCGCTCCGCCCCCACCGCGCCCCGTCGTGCCGTCGCAGCCGCTGCCGGCCCCCGCGCCACAGCCCGCCTTCGTGCCAGCGCGCACCATCCCGCAGGCCTCCTCAGAGGGCCACTGGATCATCATCAAGCAGGCCAAGGACCAGGGCAACGATGGATCCTACCGGTGGAAGTAAGTATTCATACGTCCTCCATGCTTCTTCCAAACTACTCACTGACTAATAGAGGTACAACCGAAAAGATCTAGTAGAGGACATTGAAACAAGCAAGTATCTTAGGTCAGGAAACCAACTGTCTCCCCGAGAGGAAATACCCGCATTCGTGTTGTTATATGCCTGTCTGCATGACGCTGCACGTGGTGGAAGGATGCTTATGCACCGGCAGACTTTGAGGTGGCTGTCAACACGTATAGGCATCGCTGAATAAATGTGCTGAGGCCTGCCTGAACAGTGGCCGTGTGGAACTACTGTAGCAGTGTATTTATCTTCAAGTGCATATCTGCAGTTGGATCCCGGGGGCACTCTAAGCACTCAGTCATAATTCGATGTATCGGGGTAAACATTGTTTTAAAGATCTGTTTTTATTAAAAACGACAGGCATTGTAGCACTTCACAGTTATTTGACACCTGTGAATGGTAAAAATACGCCTAAATCCCGATCGTGGAGAAAAAATGTAATTATTTAGTAACAATCCAGGAGAAAAATATACGCTCTCTAAGCGCCTAAAGTAACAACAGCCGTTCTCATAGGGCAGCACACATACTTCCATGGTGTGAAGAACACTGAGACACTCCATCGATCTCGATATTAACCTCGCTGAAAATACCTGTTGGTATTTGGAACAGATTGGAACAGTAGCCGCAATATCTCAAAAATTCAGTACGTCTACGCGATGCACTTGTAGCTGAGGAAACTTATTACCTGTCTGTCTTTGTAAAATAATTTATTACTTTATGATCTTTTCCAAATATGTAATATTCATTCGACTGCTTTGGCCACAAAGTTGCGTCTTCAGATAATCTTGAAAGCGTATAACCATAAATTTTATATGGTTTTGAGATGTTTTTTTCGTAGATTAATCACGTCTGAAGTTGGCAACTTGGTGTCGGAACCGTTAGTGTGAATATTATATATTATAAGTGATAGTGACGTTTTGAACCTCGCATAGTTCCATTTGGCAGTACGTTTGAAAAGACTCTCTTCGTTGCTCGAGAGTATCGAATATCAAGGCTACAGGCGCTGCTACGTATTACTAGTGTGCTGCCTTAGACGGTGACGAATAACACTACTGGCCATTAAAAATGCTACACCAAGAAGAAATGCAGATGATAAACGGGTATTCATTGGCCAAATATATTATACTAGAACTGACATGTGATTACATTTTCACGCAATTTGGGTGCATAGATCCTGAGAAATCAGTGCCCAGAACAACCACCTCTGGCCGTAATAACGGCCTTGATACGCCTGGGCATTGAGTCAATCAGAGCTTGGATGGCGCGTACAGATACAGCTGCCCATGCAGCTTCAACACGATACCACAGTTCATCAAGAGTAGCGGCTGGCGTATTGTAACGAGCCAATTGCTCAGCCACCATTGACCAGACGTTTTCAATTGGAGAGAGATCTGTAGAATGCGCTGGCCAGGGCAGCAGTCGAACAATTTCTGTATCCAAAGACGCCCGTATAGGACCTGCATCATGCGATCGTGCAGTATCCTGCTGAAATATAGGATTTCGCAGGGTTCCAATGAAGGGTAGAGCTACGGGTCATAACACATCTGAAATCTAACGTCCACTGTTCAAAGTGCCGACAATGCGAACAAGAAGTGACCGAGATGTGTAATCAGTGGCACCCCATACCATGACGCCGGGTCATACGCCAGTATGGCGATGACGAATACACGCTTCCAATGTGCGTGCAGCGCGATGTCGCCAAACACGGATGCGACCTTCATGATGCTGTAAACAGAACCTGTATTCATCCGAAAAAATGACGTTTTGCAATTCGTGCACCCAGGTTCGTCTTTGAGTACACCTTCGCAGGCGCTCCTGTCTGTGATGCAGCGTCAAGGGTAACCGTAGCCATGGTCTCCGAGCTGATAGTCCATGCTGCTGCAAACGTCGTCGAACTGTTCGTGCAGAATACTGTTGTCTAGCAAACGTCCCCATCCGTCGACTCAGGGATCGAGACGTGGCTGCACGATCCGTTAGAGCCATGCGGATAAGATGCCTGTCATCTCGAGTGCTAGTGATACGAGGTCGTTGGGATCCAGCCCGGCGTTCCGTATTACCCTCCTGATCCCACCTATTCCATATTCTGCAAACAGTCATTGGATCTCGACCAGCGCGAGCAGCAATGTGCGATACGATATACCACATTCGCGATAGGCTACAATCCGACCTGTATCAAAGTCGGGAACGTGATGGTACGCATTTCTCCTCCTTACACGAGGCATCACAACGACGTTTCACCAGGCAACTGCTGTTTGTGTATGAGAAATCGGTTGGAAACTTTCCTCATATCAGCACGTTGTAGGTGTCGCCACCGGCACCAACCTTGTGTGAATGCTCTGAAAAGCTAATGATTTACATGTCACAGCATCTTCTTCCAGTCGGTTAAATTAGGCGTCCGTAGCATGTCATTTTCGTGGTGTTGCAATTTTAATGTCCAGTAGTGTACTTTCCCGGTGAGCTTAATTGCGATACGATTTGGTATACCTGTATCTCACTGTGCCCTGTCCGCAGCTACGAGACGGAGAACGGCATCGCGGCTGAGGAGACGGGCGCCCTGAAGGCGATCGCGCCCAACGAGGACGGCACGGCGGCGCAGGGCTTCTACTCTTACACGGCGCCCGACGGCACGCCAGTCCGTGTCACCTACACCGCCGACGAGAACGGCTTCCAGGCGCAGGGCGACCACTTCCCCGTGGCGCCGCCCATCCCGGAGGCGATCCAGCGCGCGCTCGCATGGAACGCCGCCCACCCGGAGGAGGAGGTCGAGACTCCAGCCAGGAGGGCCTGAGCTTCCTCTCCACCTCACGGATACACTGCCGGACGTCCACCGCCGGACCGTCTTCGACTAACAGAACCGTCTTCGAGCCTCGGACACTTCTACTACCCTAGTAACTTCTCTTCGTTTCCCAACAAGGCGCATCGCCATGCGTCGATGTCTTTCTAGCGTCGTAGCAACGCAGTAACTGTGCTACTTTGCAGCCCCCGTCTCGTGAGTGTGCGGTGCGCGTCTCCTTCTCAACCTCCGCGCGTCTCTTCTTCGCGAGTTCAGTTCCTCACTCTTATGCTGAACGATATTTAAGATCTTATATAATTATGTGTATCATAGCATGGCAATAAAGTTTATACTAAGGCCAGTAAAAACTGTGTTTGTTTCTTTCCTTCATTTTTGACATTATAACCTACACTGCTAAAAATTTCTTGAAATTTGGGACTTCCATATCCTTTAAAGAATAAATTATTTTCTTCTCTTTTCTTTTTTGGTGCAGGGAAGAAACAAATTGACCCTTTCACTAAAATTTTTTTCGCATTTAAAGATGTTAATGGCTGGATCTTTAATCACTGTCATAGTAAGAACACATGCAAAAAAAATATTTGAAGCTATTTCGTTTTCTGCTGTCATGGAATATGCGGCTGGTCCCGGATGAGGTTCGAGTCCTCCCTCGGGCATGGGTGTGTGTGTTTGTGCTTAGGATAATTTAGATTAAGTAGTGTGTAAGCTTAGGGACTGATGACCTTAGCAGTTAAGTCCCGTAAGATTTCAAACACATTTGAACATTTTTCTGTTTCGTTTTATAATGCGGAAAGGGGTGATACGTACAGGATTTTCCATAATACCTTCCTGGGCTTCAGAAGACTACAGCATAAAATACGATACACTTTAAAAACCGACACAAACCATCGCATACAGCATCCGATCAGGTCTGTAACTAACGTAGGTCCTCAACATGGGTGCCATTAGTAACGCAGCAAACGTCAATACGTACGTATGATTCACAGACACAAATTTTCCAGGAAGGCGGACCGCCTTCTAAATCAGTTTGTTGGGTTGCCTATTCGCAGAGGCGAATTAATCCGATACAGTAATACGTGGCAAAGGGGCAATAGAAGACAGCACGACCTATAGACGCAATCTGTAACTACAAAATCCTGCGAACTATTAGCACGCTTCCCTTTACCTGTGGGACATTGATACGTAGCAATAACATGGAGGAAATTTCCACAGGTCATCTGATAACTTATCCTGAGAAACACACGTTCAATTGGTAGTGGAAAGGTTAAACAATAAGCACAGCTGGTAAACGAGCCACAATAGAAAAGATCTACAGCAACTGTCGCAGTAAAATAGTCTCAACGTTCTATCCGACCGGAGGCCCTAGTCACACAACATTTACATAGGAATACATGGCTTCGGGCTGTGATAAAACTCAAACTTCAGTTCATTTTATTTACCTCCGCGATTCCACTTTATTTTTATATGTGTTCGACACAATCATATGAGCAGCTTACAACGGCGTAACCGGTTTCGACCATCAAGTGCTCATCCTCAGACTAAAGATACATGCTGCATGCACATTCCTTTGCGTTGTCAACGATACTGAAGCCAGCATGTGCCTTTAGTCTGAAGCTGATAAGAGACTGGTCGAATCATTTACGTCGTAGTGAAATGCTTATGTGACTGTAGAAAAAATATAAAACCAAAAGAACGTATGTCACTTACTTCATTTTCTGGACAATGTACCATTTTTCCAAATTGTTTCATTGTTCCTACATTTCTGTGCACCTTTATTTCCGTTTTATCTACAACAGAGTTGGGCTACGCCAACTGCACCTAGATGTAACTGTAACGAATGCATTCAAGGCTTAATGAATCCCATATTGTAATGCTCAGAAAAAGTAATTTGTGGATCTCTTTCAACGATCGAAAAGTTACTACTTCCGCCTCCACTGCAGTGCTCTCTGAACAAGTTTTTCAGGCCAGTGACAGGCACTCAACATACAACAGCACAAGGAGTCTTCCTTAGCTTTCGACAAGTTGAAACCGATAGTAGTTATATAAAACTATTGCACAGCGAACTGTATTTTATTAAAGTTCGAAGCAATTTCATGCTGCTGGCACATCAGAAAAAAGTACGTGCGTTTTTCAGCTTAAAGTTAACCGCAGAAGTTGTGCAAGGAAGGTCACTAAATTAGAGACTAAAACGTGAGGAGTTGTGCCAAAGGACTTTCCACTCAGTGGGAGATTTTTAACGAATCGTAAAATACCTTCACGCCACTCGCCAAATAAGTTTCTATGACGGGTACTAATTTTATAGCACAGTGTCACAGCTGATTGCTGATAAATGCTAGTGAGAGTGTAAAGTAACAACCCAACTTTACATGGACCTTATATTTACACTAAAATACGATCCACTGTGGTCTCACAACTGGACCTCACAAAATGACTTTTTCGTCAGCTTCATCGTTTTTCATTTGTATGTTAGAAATCGAGTCGTTACACAACAATGTAATAAACCAAGGCGTTATTGTAATAAACCAGAGTTGAGCTCATTTACGCAAACAGTACTGATGAAAGGCATGTTTCTTGTTTCTAAGCAGACATTGTTATTCTAGTACAGTGTTATCCTGTGTTACTGTACGCTATCAAGATTCAACCAAAGAGTCACTGACGACTTAATTAGTCTGAAAATAGAACATGTATTAGTGTCTGTTACTAGAGGCATTACCATCACAACCAGAAAAAAGAAAACGCTATGGTATCAAAGAACTGCTACATATAAGTACATTTGCTCTTCACTTAAATTTCTTGAGTCGCACCTCTCTCCTCCAAATCAATAGCTCAGATTAATTAGTATCAAGAATTAGAACGATATTATTACAGGCCTTAAGTGGCTCACTCTGGCTCAGAAAGGTGTCTATTATTCAGGAACAAACTTGCTCAGTACATGCCGGCAACCATAAATAGTTTAATTACAAGCAGAGTGCAGTTTACAGTACTAAAAGATTTTGTAATGAACAAAGCCTTATACTTCATCGATGAGTTTATAAACATCATCATACGATGTACGTATTGTTAACGGTACTTCATAACAATGTAATACCTTACTAAGGTTCGTATCTTCAGTACTGTGGTGCGATCTTTGCTTGTAAGCATTAGAGATTGCTCTTCTTTTTGACGATGCTTGGTTACAATCGGTTGCAGATTGCTATATAATATATACACAGTTCTCCAACGTTGAATCATTTCGCATAAGATCTACGGAAGGAGCTACAGCACATTAGACGTCTTATACGGTAATTTCTTCGCTGGCAAGTTGTTCGCTGTATAAACGTGACGTTTCGGAAAGGCCGCTCTTTCCCTCTCTCTCTCTTTCTCTCTCTTCACTCTCTCTCTCTCTCTCTCTCTCTCTCTCTCTCTCTCTCTCTCTCTCTCCTATCTTCTGGGGATGATAGCAAGAGAGAGTAGCCTTTGCGAAACGTCGAGTTCACACTGTGATCTTACGTGGCAGGGAACGCACTAACATTTTATTGCAATGACATGCCACGAAAACATTTATAGCCAATACGTACTGTATTTTTTCACTCTATATTTGCATGGAACGGACAGTGTATTTAATCCAAATAGATTCGTGTGTGGGTAGGGGGAGTTTAGAGAAGGTGTAAGATCGCAGCAGTTTTTGGATAGTTGCGAGAGTTCACAGCCATGGAGAGGAGAAAAAAAATTTAAAGGCAAAGTAATAGGGAAGAAAGAGTACGAGTACATATCTATTCAGAGAGATAGGTCTCTTCATTAAGAGTTTAGTCCGAAACCTGCTGCGATGCAGGTATACTCGAAGAGCAGTACGGTATGGTTACCAGTGCTATCGCACGTGGGAAAGGGAAATCCCCAGTCAAGAACTACCTTGTGTCACTTCGCCATACCACGAGCTCAGGGCCTTGGACGGCTTCCAATGAAGAGCTCATTCCCAGGTGGACACTAGAACTGTGTCAGAAACTCGTCTCATACGTTTTTAGTGCCTGACATTTTCCACGGCTGTTGCCATTTGGAGACGTTTGGCTCTGCTGTTCTCCTTGAGGCGAGACCAGGGTTACGGAGGTCGCCGCCTGTCTGTTTTGATAGCTGCTGTTTGTCTGCCTGACTGTGTCGACTGTCAGTTCATAACACTAATGCGTATGAGCTTCGTTTCCGCGTAGCAGGCGCGCTCGGTTATAACTACTCACAATGCATAGAATAATTTTTCAATTTCTGTAATTTTTCTGAGAATCTTTATCATTCATGGGAATTTTCTTAATTGACATACTTATAAAAATCATTTGTTATGCTGACAATGATATATTTAATGTGGGATACGACCATATCTGTGGAACCAATCTGAGGCACACTGGATATAGATGGAAAAATCAATCAACAGGTAAACGCATTTAAATACCTAAGTACTGAGTTGTCTAGCACTGGAAATATAGAAAAGTAGGTTAGAGAACATGTAGCAAAGGCAAACAGAGTGGTTGTGTGTTCAAATGATGGAAAAAATTTGGACAAAACAAAAAAACCTCAAAGTCGTGATATATTGATAACAAGACGACTCTTAAAAAAAAGTTTCGTGACCATCTCTCCATTGGCAAACGATTCCGGAACAGTCCTACATTCGGATCTCAGGGAAGGGACTGCCAAGTGGTGGTAGGGGGGAGTAACCATGAGAAAAAGACTGAATAATCAACGAAACGATAACGTTATTCGAGTCGGGGCGTGGAATGTCAGAAGTTTGAATGTGATACGGAAGCTACAAATCTGAAACGTGTAACGCAAAAGCTCAATCTAGATATAGTAGAGGCAGTGAAGTGAAACACAGAGAAGACAGGGATTTCTGGCAAAGTGAGTATAGGGCAGCCGTGCGTAGTGGCCGCGCGGTTTGAGGCGCCATGTCTCCATTGCGCGGCCCCTCCCGCCCGAGGTTCGAGTCCTCCCTCAGATATGGGTGTGCGTGTTGTCCTTAGCGTAAGTTAGTTTAAGTAGCGTTTAAGTCTAAGGTTGGATGACCACAGCAGTTTGGTCCCTTAGGAATTCACGCGCATTTGAACATTTTGATTATGTGGTAATATCAACAACAGCGGATAATGGTATAACGAGAGGAGAATTCGTTATCAATAGGGAGGTAGAGCTACGAGCGTGTTTCTGTGAACAGTTCAGTGATAGGGTTATTCTTATCGGAATTAACAGCAAACCAACACCGACAACGATAGTTCAGGTCTACACGCTGATGTCGCAAGCTGAAGATGAAGAGATAGAGAAAGTATATGAGGACATTGAAACAGTAATACAATGCGCAAAGGGATATTGAAAACCTAATAGTCATGGGGGACTGGAATATGGTTGTAGGGGAAGTAGTAGAAGAAAAGTTTACAGAAGGGTATGGGCTTGGGACAAGGAATGAGAGAAGAGAAAGACTAATTGAATTCTGTAATAAATTTCAGCTAGTAATAGCGAATATTCTGTTCCAGAACCACAAGAGGATGTATATTTGGAGAAGGCCGCATTATACGGGAAGACTTAAGTTATACTATACCAAGGTCAGACAGAGATTCCGAAATCAGATTCTAGATTGTAAGGCGTACCCAGGAGCAGATGTAGACTCAGATTACAATGTAGTAGTCATGAAGAGCAGTCTGAAGTTTAAGAGATGAGTCAGGAAGAACCAATACGCAAAAAAGCGAGATACGGAAGTACTAAGGAATGGCGAGATAGACATGAAGTTCTCTAAGGCCGTAGATACAGCAATAAAGACTAGTCCAGTAGGCAGTACAGTTAAAGAGGAATGGACATTTCTAAAAAGGGCAATCACAGAGCCTGGAAAGAAAAACGTAGGTACAAAGAAGGAAACTGTAAGAAAACCATGGATAACAGAAGAAATACTTCGGATGATCAATGAAAGGGGAAAGTATAATAACGTTCAGGAAAATTCAGGAAATAAATACAAAGGATGTAAATAGGAAGTGCAGCGAAGCTAAGACGAAATGGCTACGTTGGAAAAGTGAAGAAATCAAAAAAGAAATGATAGGCAGAAGGAATGACTCGGCATATAGGAAATTCAAATCAACCTTCGGTGAAATTAAAAGTAAGGGTGGTAAAAGGGTGTAAAAGGGTGTAAAAGAAACTCCATCGTTAAATTCAGAAGAGTGAGCGGCTAGGTGGAAAGAGTACATTGAAAGCCTCTATAAAGGGGAAAATTTGTCTGATCTGACAGAAGAAGAAGAGTCAACTTAGAAGAGATTTAAAAGAGATAAAGGATCCAGTATTAGAATCGGAATTTAAAACAGCTTTGGCAGACTCAAGATCAAATAAGGTAGAAGGGATAGATAACATTCCATCAGAATTTCTAAAATCATTAGGGGAACTGGCAACGAAATGACTATTCACGTTGGTATGTGGAATGTATGAGTCTTGCAGTATACTGTCTGACTTTCGGATAAATATCATCAACACAATTCCGAAGACTGCAAGAGCTGACAGGTGCGAGAATTATCGGACAATCAGCTTAACAGCTCATCCATCCAAGTTGCTGACGAGAATAATATACAAAGGAATGGAAAAGAAAATTAAGGATGTGTTAGATGACAATCACTTTAGTTTCAGGAAAGATAAGGCCACTAGCGAGGCATTTACGACGTTGAGGTTGGTAATGGAAGCAAGTCTGAAGAAAAATCAAGACACGTTCATAGGATTTGTCGACCTAGAATAACAGTTCGACTATGTAAAATGGTGCAAGATGTTCGAAATTCTGAGAAAAATGGGGTAAGCTTTAGGGAGAGACAGGAAATATACAATATGTACAAGAACAAAGATGGAATAATAAGAGTGGACGATCAAGAACGAAATGTTCGGCTTAAAAGGAATGTAAGACAGGGATGTAATCTCTCACCCCTTCTGTCCAATCTGAGCATTGAAGAAGCGATGATGGAAATAAAAGAAAGTTTCAGGAGTGGAATTAAAAATCGAGGTGAAAGGGTATCAATAGTACGATTCTTTGATGACTTTGCTGTCCTGAGTGAAATTTAAGAAGAATTACATGATCTGTTAATGGAATGGATAGTCTAATGAGTACAGAATATGGATTGAGAGTAAATCGAAGAAAGACGAAAGTAATGAAAAGTAGCAGAAATGAGGGCAGCGAGAAACTTAACATCAGGATTGACGGACGTGAAGTAAGGGAAGTTAAGGAGTTCTGCTACCTAGACAGTAAAATAACCAATGACGAACGGAACAAGGAGGACATCAAAAGCAGACTAACACTGGTAAAAGGGACATTCCTGGCCAAGAGAAATCTACTAGTGCCAAACATAGGCCTTAACTGGAGGAAGAAATTCCTGAGAATATATGTTTGGAGCACAGCATTGTATGATAGTGAACATGGACTGTGGGCACCGGAACAGGAGGGAATCGAAGCATTTGAAATGCGTTGGTACAGACGAATCTAGAAAGTTAGGTGGACTGATAGGGTAGGAAATGAGGAGTTTCTGCGCAGAATCGGAGAGGAAAGGAATGTATAGAAATAGCTGACAAGGAAAAGGGGCAGAATGACAGGATATCTGTTAAGACACCAGGGAATGACTTCCATGGTGCTAGAGGGAGCTGTAGAAGTGTAGAAGAGGACAGAGATTGGAATGCATTCAGCAAATAATTGAGGACGTAGGTTTCAAATGCTACTCTCCGAAATGAAGAGGTTGGCACAGAAGAGAAATTCGTGGTGGGCTGCATCAAACCAGTCAGAAGAGATCATGGAAAGTATATGGAGTATTGCAGGGAAGACGACGTCAGTTAGGAAGGATGGAAGGTTCTAAAGATGGTAAAAAATAAATCACCAACTGGGAAAAGAAAAGTGGAGTGACAACCTGTAGATACAATGAGGCTTATTGAAGGATATAGACTGCGGAGAAGGGAGAAAGAAGAAGAAGTACAAGAAAAACGTTGATGGTGCTGTGATGATAACTTGGTATGGGAGCATGACAACAACGTCTTTGGCTCTAGTACTGTAATTGTGAGAGACGAGTGTGAATCGAGGTCTCAGTCATTGTAAACCTGAACTGCCAAGTAAAACGTCAAAAAACTTCTAAAACACACACAAGATAACGGAAATCGTGATGTCAGATCAGAAACGTACAATAAAACCTGCAAATGTAGAGGAAGGGTATAATACGATAGATCGCTGGGACTGATTGGTCACGGAAGTAGAAGGTATGATCCAACCACTCTACTACACATGAACCGGCCAAAAACTTAAGTCATCGTCCAGACACTTTACAAAATTTTCAAGCTTTACCATGCTAGTCTGGTTATCAGCTAAAATAAAGGGAACACGCGCTCTTAAATTTACTTCTGGCTATTTATCATAATAGACAAATGCACTCAGTTAAAATGTGGCACACAGTGATTTGCATGGCTCAGGCATCAAAAACTGATGTATCTTCTTTTCTCAAGTGAAGTCATGTATTACAAGACAGTAGCCTGTTCGGATGTGGGCCCTGGACAGTTCATGCCATGGGAGTGGTCGGCATCAGGAACGCAACGGCCCCATAGTTGGCTTCACTACCAGCAGCTTTGTCACTGCCGGCCACTCCTCCTCCCACCAGTACATGGATCTGCGATTCATTTGTGTCATGAGAGCTTGCAGGGGAATGACACATTGTGTTATGTCATGTTTCTTGTAGACGTCTTTGGCTGTTTGGGGTGCTTGTTCATTTTCTCAAATTCGCACGTGACGTAGTACCCAGCACAATGGCGCCAGCTTCTCCCAGTGCTGAAGTAAGAGCAGCTGGTCGTGTATTAGCTGGACCATTTTCTTTGACTGGTACATACAGTTGATTGTATGGCACTAAGGCAATTGAAACAGATGAAAATCTGTTCTGCCTGAAGAGGGCTCATCTGCTCCAGTCTTGAGGCTCGCTGAGAGCTTTGCTGTGAATGCACTCTATTCACGGGAATACCAGTTCTGAAGACAACTCTTTGGCTCATCAGCGTGAAAACTACACTCATGCTCATAAATTAAGGATAATGCTGATACATGGTGAAACAACGCTCTGGTCGGCGGTTTGCGGGTTTAAATCACCTCGGGGTATGACCAGGCGGTGCATTTGACCTGCGGTCGTCGCACGGTGGCGTTGGCAGCAATCCACATACGCAGAGGTGTGTTGGTGCATGTCAGAGTACGGTGCAGCGAGTAATTGTGCAGACGTTTTCAGACGTGTTAATGGGGGCTGTGTGTTTAAACTGGCTCAAAGAACACATATTGATGACGTTATGAGGGGTAGAATACTAGTGCGATTGGAGGCTGGTCAAACACAGCAGGTCGTAGCACACAAAGTGTAATCTCAAGATTATGGTAACGATTCCAGCACACAGGAAACGTATCCAGGCGCTACAGTTCGTCCACAGAGTACAAGACCACAAGAAGATCGGTACAGCCACAGAGTACTGCATGTAGCCTTGCTCGGGTCCTTACCGCAGCCACTGGAACAGTTGTCTCCAGACACACAGTCTACAGACGACTGAACAGACATGGTTTATTCGCCCAGAGACCTGCAAGGTGCACTCCACAGACCCCTGGTCACAGGAGAGCCCGTAAATCCTGGTGTCAAGAACGCAGTACGTGCTAATTGGAACAATGGTCAGGTTATGTTCACGGGTGTAGTCTGAACAGTGATTCTCGCTGAGTTCTCATCTGGTGTGAATCAGGAACCAGATACCAACCCCTTAATGTCCTTGAAAGGGACCTGTATGTAGGTTGTGGTTTGATGGTGTGGGGTGGGATTATGATTGGTGGACGTACACCTCCGCATGTCTTTGACAGAGGAACTGTAAGAGGTCAGGTGTATCGGGACGTCATTTTGCACCCGTATGTCCGCCTTTTCAGGGGTGCAGTGGATCCCACCCTCCGCCTGATGGATGATAACACACGGCCCACGGAGCTGCCATCGTGGAGGAGTACCTTGAAACAGAAGATGTCAGGCGAATGGAGTGGCCTGCCTGTTCTCCAGACCTAAACCCCATCGAGCACGTCTGGGATGCGCTCGGTCGACGAATCGCTGCACGTCTTCAAACCCCTACGACACTTCAGGAGCTCCGACAGGCACTGGTGCAAGAATGGGAGGCTATACCCCAGCAGCTGCTCGACCACCTGATCCAGAGGAGGCCAACCAGTTGTGCTGTCTGTGTAAATGTGCGTGGTGATCATAGCCAATATTGACGTCGGGGTACATGCGCAGGAAACAGTGGCGTTTTGTAGCACATGTGTTTCGGGGACGGTTTTCTGAACTTATCACCAATACCGTGGACTTACAGATATGGGTCGCTTGTGTTCCATATGTGCCTATGATATTAGCGCCAGTTTTGTGAAGTGCCACGTTGCATGGCACCACATTCTGCAATTATCCTTAATTTATGAGCATAAGTGTATGAAACAGTGATGTGAAACTCAAATGTTGAAACCCATAAAATGAAATATAAAACATAAAATGCTAACGTCTTCATAATTCTGATCTAAAATAACACTGGATCAGTCTAAAGGCTAAGCTGCAGATCTCTTCCAATCTTGGTATAAAACATTGGAATCATCCGCACCCATCTCTAAAGGCATCCCTCTCTATGAATCCCGTGGGGGCTCGTTGCTCATTGTTGACGACGAAAAAGCGTTACAGTCCTGTCGCACCATGCGCATGCGTCACCTGATTAGGCGTGGCTAGGTACTGGGCTGGTTTAATGGTCCTAGCAGTGAGTCGAATGTCCTCATGGTGCATCAGGTTCAACATTTCTAAGATCGTCCGGACCCATACACCGTAGACCCATAATAAATCTATGGTGGCGTGGGAGTCCTGTATAACTTCTGAATGGAAGTTCGGCCTGCTCGCCTTGTCCTGCATCTAAGACATCTGAAAACAATGTGAGCCTTGAAGAACGATCTGTGGAGGTCTCTAAGGTGATGAGCGGAATATTAGCCCGAGAAAGCTCACCGTGTCTTGAAAATGAAGAACAGCTCAGGAGAGCTTAGAACGTGAACGTTTAAAAGGAACGAACACAAACTTCTCAATGAAGGAATTAAAATTCCTCTTCCCCGCCCATTACTTCAACCGTTGCATTGTCAGATACAACTAACGAGTTGTTGTAGCAGGGTTCGAAGGGGAACAAATGGTAGCGAAGTCGTCAACAAACAACACTGGACAGGAACTATCAGCGTTCTATTATTAACAGTGGGATACCTTTGTCTTGCTCCGATGGTCAGAGAGGATACCACCGAGTAGATAAGTAAGGTATTGTGGTGAGAGGAAATGAAGGGTAGGGAAGATCTCTACCACATCACCATTCATCGAAGTACTGGAGGACAGTACGCCTTTATGTAGCTGTCGAAAATATACCCAGGTAGTAATGCTGGCGCAGGAAAGCATATTCTACAGCTGCTTCCAGGAAGGCCAGATTATAAAACGTGGAGTTCCACATCCTGTAGCCACAATGACGGTGACTGATCTGAATGGATTCTAACATTCGGACAAGGTGGCGGTTAACTATCCGCTCCAAGGTCTTTTACACGCAGCTAGCGTGGACAACACTACCATAAGTACTTGGGGATGAAAGGTCCTTCCAAGCTCTTAAAAGTAGGATTAAAACTGCCTCTCGCCATGAATCGTGTGAAAGCGTCCTGACTCCGAAATGAGGCTAAAGAGGGCGAAGAGTAGTTCTTTGCTTCGCCAGGCGATCTGTCGCAAAATGCTCTATCTTACCGTATGTCATGACGTGCAGAACGCAGATATCTCCTCCGTCATACAATGTTTTCTGTGTTACAGTGCCAAACAGCCTAAATAACGAATAATAAATTGATTCAAGGGATGAGCCGTCTCTGCAGAGCCGAATATTGCGTCTTGAAACTATTCAAATGGTTTAAACATCAAAGAAATAAGATCTTGAAACAACTAACCCCCAACGCATAGCCTTTAAAGATTAGTACCCCCGTGTATAAATCAACTTCAAACGTCTAATCATTTTAGAAACGAGTAGATAAATATTTTTAGGGATGCAACAAATAGGATAATGGCGAGACTGATGCATATTTGATACCAATTTGATATCCCAATTAATAAAATGGTGACAGCTTATTCACTCATCACCTTAACCTATTGTCCTGATAAGCGGCTTATAAACCCTTGAGGATTGATAACGACCCTCTGGAGATAATCCGCCCTTCTGAGAGACCACCCTCCCTCCCATTCTTCTCCCCCATCCCTCTGGGAAATCCCCATCCTCTCTCCCCTACCGCACACTGATCCCAGCCCACTTCTGATATGGAATTGATTGACTAATTAATGAAACGATTCATTGATTAATCCCTCCTAATTTAGGAAATTCCCAAGCGCTCCCTTCCTAAACCCCGCTTCCCCTCCCCTCTACACCTGGAAATTGGCGAGAAAAAGGCTCAGTCCGTGCTGGACTGGCGGAAATTCAACAACATCCCAGAGAGTATAATAACAAACTGTTTATCTACAAAATTGGTGAGCAAACACAAAAATGTTCCAACAAGACAACACCTGAGATCCGCAGCTGTGTAGTTACGTAATTAGGATATGTAGTTGCTGCACAAGAAAGTACTTGCATCTTCCTGTCCAACAGCTCAGCATAGACTGAATGTTTTCTGAGTTAAGAACTTCTTTTCAATGTATTTTACGAGACCTGCCTCTTTCCAAACAACAGAGAAGCTTTTTGTGCCCAATAAAAGAAAGCCCAACAAACGCAATTATTACACCCTCTGTAATGTAGTTGAATTTCCTGTGTGTAAGCCATGCAATCCAGCAGACCCCATCTCTTTTCCCTGTCAATTTCCAGGTGGAGTGGGAGGGGGAAAGATGGAGGGGAGGTGCTATAGTTAATTTGTCAATTACTTTCATATAAAAAGTGTGTGTGTGTGTGTGTGTGTGTGTGTGTGTGGTTTGAGGTTTTCGGGCGCTAAACGTCCTATTAACATCATGGGTTAGTGGAGAGGGGTTGGGGATATCGCAGAGGGGTGGGGAGGAGGATGAAAAAGGGATGTTGTGGGAGGTTTCTCAGAAGGACGGATTATTCCCAAGGTGTCATAAATCAATGCTCATCAGTTATCAGGACAACAGATTAAGGTTATAAATCAATCAGCTGACACAATATATTAATCTGCGTATAAAATTGATATCAATAACGCACCAGTACCGCCATTACCCTATTACTGGTGTAAGAGTTGCAAATATTAGAAACATTTGTGTGCAGTTTGTTCGAATTGGCTAGCTGCTCTCATTCTAAAATATTGGATGATCATAATCTTGGTAACTTGCATGCTGTGAAGTAAGCTGCCTCATTACACATAATATGTTTCTGGCTTTCATACTTGTATTAAACCTTAATGTATCATTATATCTTATAATGAGTAGAACATGACAGGAATTTAAATTTTTGTATTCAGTAAATAATTTTGTCAATTACAGAAAATCTAATCAGCAACTAGTATTCGGTGACCGTTTTAGTCGTTTAGTGATGCGAGTTACTTCACAGTTAACTTTACACTCATACACATTACATTCATTTCATGTTGTTCAACACAATCCAGTTGAAAGAAGGGTTTCAGGGTACAGTGCAGCTGAAGTGGAAGCAATGAGTTAAGTTCGAGGATACTCAGAATTAATTTTTATTTTCTTTTAGAACAGCACGAAACAGTTCACTACTGTAACAGTATAGATACTCTCTAAATCTGAATTGCAGTTTTACAAAGAAATACCTTTAAAATGTTCCGACCTCACTGCCATTAAATGTTAAAGTTAAGATATGAGCAAAGAAATGCACAACAAATGATCTTCAACAAAAGTAGAAAGCTGAACTAAAATTTGGTTATAAAAACTGGTTAACGATTGACAGGAAACAATCTTTGGTAACATGAGCACTTAACTTCAAATATTTGATTTTAATCTAGTTACCAAGTTATCTGAAAACACAGAAATCTTCTTTCAGATTCACTGCAATCACCAAAACGTACTGTTAACATTTTAATTAAGAAATATACGAACACTCAAAATGAATTACAGAGTTGTTGAATCTGGCAGATCACAAAGAGCATCGGACGTTTAGTTAATTCGGCCACGTGACCCGACGCAATGGCATAGGCAGGACGGGTTGACTAACAATAGCTTGGTCTAAAAGACCGGAAAGAAATATTAACACAACGATAAATTTAACACAAGGCTTATTTCAGAAGTTAACGTGGGAAACAAGCTTTGCGGTATAAGACAAGAAACTGGCGTTTGGACACAAGTTTTAGAAACTCCCAAGAACAGAGTGTCTATAAACAAATTCTTATTTACCCACACAAACGTAATTCATAATATGTCTTTCGGACTCCCCCTTCAGTGGACAGAGAACCCCAACTTCAGACATGCTTTCAAAATTCTGGTTAGTAAACGTATACAGAATAAAATTACAAGGGATAAGATAAATAAGAAATATTGTACTATTGTATTCTCACGACACTGCTTTTCATCTCATTTCAGACAACCACTTGCAATATATTCAAAACCAGCTCTGAACGTTGATTTGATATCAAAACTTTTTCCCTTAAAATTTTAAACACAGGTATGCATGCATAATTGCTTTGTAGAGATCTCACAACCAAAGGAGTGCACGCCTTTAGCACATTATTCAATGCACTTAACGTGACTGACTGAATTTTTACGAAATCTTCGACTTCCCCATACACCGTAACACAGATGTAAATTTTGAACCACACAGTCACAACGTTAAAATAACAATCAGGGCACTGCCAGAGCAACTAAGTGAATCCCCGGCGATGCACTTTGTGGGCAACGCAGTAGCACCGGACAAAATGATTTCAACGCCGCAACCAGCACGGACTACGAAGCCGGTTGAAGGTCAGCTCTGCAGTAGCAAGGTAGCTCACCATTTAACACTATTTCCAGTTGGCAACACCAGAGGAACAGAAAGGTAGGAGGCACCGCACCACCCCACCACATACTACGGGGGGCGCAAGCAGGCACCAACAACCCACGAACAGCGACTGCATCTGCTCCGTTAACACTGCCTAACTCCAGTGCCGCTAACTAGGAAGGCCCGCAGAGTAGCACCGACCACTAGAGTCACGAGTATTATCCATAAAAGAACCTCATATAGGAATGCTAAAAAAAACATTTCATTTACCAAAGAATGATGTATCACTCCAGTTTCTACGTTTACATCTGTACTCCACAAGCCACATTATGGCATGTGGTTACTGGTGATAAACCTCGGTATGAGCTCTAATTTCTCTGATTTTTTCTCCTAGTGGTCATTTCAGGGGCTATATGGGGGATAGTGGTGGGGAACATATACTCACAGAATTTCGAGAGCAACTTTCTCCGCGGTATGCAACGTCTCCCTTGTAGTGCATACCACAGAAATTTTTTCAGAATCTGTTAGCGCTCTCGTGCCATCAGAACAATCCCCTGAACGAAACGTGCCGCTCTTCATTAGATTTTCCCTATGTATTGTATTGACCATATTTGGAAAGAGTCGCAGACTGTTAAATAAAACTCAAAAATCTGTTGAAGAAGTCTTTTGTGAATCACTTCTTTCGTAGATGAGTTACATTTCCTAAAGATTCTTCCAATGAATGTCAGCCTATTATCTGCTTTCACTGTACCTTTTTTATATTACGGTGAGTTGTGCCACATGTAAGGCGTTGCAGTGGTTTTCTTTACTGGCTGGCATGCTGCAGGACACAGTTCAAACCATATCACGGCAAATATTCCTTATTTTGATCAGTCTTTACGTCTGTAATATTCTGGAATATTTGATTGTGCATACATAGAGAGTTTTGTTCTGCTTGAATGATAGTTTCCGTGAAAAGCGTACTTTGAGCGTTAAGTGCAGAGCTTCTTTGACAACCCCGCTTTATAATTAGGCCTTATTGTAACTACGACGTGGCAGTGTTTGGTAGAGACGACGGCTGCTTCAAAACATCCACATCACCATCGCTCCAGTTAGCCATTGCAAAAACTGTCGCCTACACGAACAGGAACCGGAATGAAGGCGGTACATTTTTTTCAAGGATCGTAAATTCTAGAGACCAATGGACTCCAAGCTAGTAGTAAGCCGGTTACACATTTCATATATAATTTTCCGAAGACGCTGGAGAGGATCCGACGAAGTGACTGAAAGGATTAGACGGTAGACAAATACAACAGGTGGGAGGTGGGGTGACGTGATGTGTATGATAGATGTGTACTTTTGATTGAATGGCACAGTCCAGCACTATTTGTATTTCGCGAACAACGAAGGGAAGCTGAATAGATGGGACAAATTCCGGGAGAAACTGACGATAATGTTTTGTGACAATTGTTCGTTTAGCGGAAGAACAATTGAAGAACAGCACCCAACACGACGAGCAAATGACAGTCTTATACACAGAATGCTTCGTCCCGATGCCACATTGTGAATCCGAATGTAACACAAGCTATCTCTCACGTCTGATTATTCGCATGAGCGGAAAGAAGAAGAAGAGGGGAGTTCTTCTAGTGAAGAATTTCACCACAACAGACCAATTCGTCAAGTGGTTTCATAGTATCGAGAAAATGCAACCTAAAAAAAAATAGTCGGAAGAAAGAGGTGAGATAAGCTCCCGAAAATGGTCACTACAGCAATTGTGGAAATCCAACATGTCTTCTACACGCCAGGCAGAAAGAGGAAAGGTATAGCAGTTTCTAGCAGAAGGATGCTAAGTCTCTGGAGAATCTCATAGGAAACTTATTCCGTCCACTACTGCACGACTTTAATTCACTTTATGTTACGCTATCACTTATCTCATTACCGGCCATTTAGACGTCCATGTTATGCATCATGATCTTCCTTGATGAAACAGTTTCGGAATCCTGAAGGTAGTGCTTCGGTCTGCTCTATATCATCTTCCGTTTCATTTAGGTGCCAATATGGTTACTGAGTCTCTCTAGGGATCACAACTTTATCGTAGCACTGATCGTGCAGGCGGAGAGGTTCGTGTGTTCACGTGAATCTGGTGGCTATGCCGGCTGCAGCACTGACATGATTTCCTAAGATAGACAGGTCTCCGAGAGTGAACTTGCCGAAGAGTGTGTGACAACGCCCCCTCTGTTTCCATATCATTTCCAAAATCCTGTCCCACCAAGATCCCTACATGCGCTGTCCAACATGTGATGTGATTTGTGCGTGGCATATGGGAAGATATGTCGTGAACGGAGCCTCAGGGATACCGGGCGGCCTCGTGTGCAATACACGAGCGTGGGGTTTCAATGGTGTGGACGTGGTATGTGCCCAGTTCTTGTGCGATCAAAGGGAGAACACAGACTTGATGATACCGCAAATTCCCTAACATCAAATGTTCAGATAACGGAAGCTGCTTCCGTGGCTGGATCAGAGGACACATCAGTGCAACAATCTGAAAACGTTACTGAGAACAAGGACCAGATCAAGATCAAAGCCTTTTCTACATTTTAGGAGGACAGAGAAAAAGGGAGATAGAGAATGGCTTCTGAAGAACAAATGGATGAATTTTAAAGGTCTCGAACCGAAGGTCTCCAAGAAAAGACTCATACTGAGAGGGTCAAGCAGACTGCTTCCGCTTCCAAGAGAGAGATTAATGCAGCAAAGGTGGAATTGAATACTCCCACTTCCCAGGATAACCGGATCCAGAAAAAAGCCGAGTCAGGAAACAAGGAAACATACTTCTGCTTTTAGGATCCAGGCAATCCAGCAACGAAACACTCTAGTTGATATAACCTGCGACCAGAAGAGCTAGTTTAGATAGCTCTCTTGAAAAATATTAGGGAGGACACATACCACGGCCCCAAATTCAGTAGGGTCCGTCTGGACGTAGGAAATCCAATCTTTGTGAGTTGATGGAAACAGAAGATTGGCTGAAGGAGATGACGCCCAAGATATCTCTGTGAGAGGAGACGAAATCGCTGGTCAAAGCAGCAAGAAATTACAAGACCGCGAAGGTATCAAACTGGATACCTATACTATTTAACGATGTTCCTTCGACTTTCTCTCCAGTGCCAGTCTGTTCATCTCACAGAAAGACTTGTAACCAACGATCGCAATTGTTTATTCGATGATCTCTGTCCTCCCCTTTGGTTTACACCCCTCGTAGCGCTTTCAAGTACCATGTAAGTTATTCCTTGATTTCTTAATGCATCATCCGCCACTTCTGGCGATGTTTTACATATGTTCCACTCTCCTTCAATCCACTCAGAACCTCTTCACTTCTTATCAGTCCACCTAATGTTGAACGTGCTCCTACAGCACCACGTTTCAAACGCCTCGTTTCCGGTACCCCCGCAGTCAATGATTAACTATCATACAATGCTGTGCCCAAACACACATTTTCAGAAAATTATTTATCATAATAAGAGCGATGTTTGATACTAGCAGCCTCCTCTTGATCACGAATCTCGTTTCTGCGTGTGCTAGTCCGGTTTTTATATCCTCCTTGCTTCGTACGTCATATGTTTTTTTTTTTTTGGTGACGAAGTAGCAGGCTTCCTTCACATCGCGGCATCGTGGTCCCCCAGTCTGACGTTACCTTTATGGATAATATCATCTCTGTTACTCCTACTTATTTTCGTCTATTTTTGGTGCATTCTAAATTCCCAGTGAGCACTTGTTTGTTCATTCCATTTAAGAGGCCCTGTGATTCTTCCTTACTTCCACTTCGAGCGAAACCCATCATTGGTATCCTTTCTCCATGAGTGTTATACCCACTCCTGGTCCTTTCTCTTAACACTGCTATTGCTTCTAGGACTTAGATATAACACTAGGGGGAAGGACTAAATTCCTTTTTACACCCTACGTCATCCGAGAATTTCGTTCTAGTTCTTCATTTCATATTTTTACTCTTGGTGCTTCCCCAGTGTCTTATCTTTTCTGAAGTCTTGCTTCCGTTCGCAAGCACACCGGAACAACCTCTCTTGTGCCTTTACCCTTCCTAAAGCCAAAATCATAGTCATCTAAAGGACTTCAGTTTTCTTTCGATTCTTGTATGAATTATTCTTGTCGCTAACTTGGATGATTGTAGTGTTTAGCTGCTTTCGGGATAGTTCTGGCACTTTATTACCCTTGCTGTATTCGTCATAATGTGGAGTACACTTTTCCGAAAGTCTGATGTCATGTCTCCAGATTCAATGATGCTACAAATCATCTTGAATAGCTGCTGGGCTCCACTTTCCCTAATGATCTTAGAAATTCTAAAGGATGGTAGTCTATAATCTTAATCACACTGTGCTACACAGCTGATTCATGCTAATAAGATCCACCGCAACTGCATTAAGGTACATTTGCTATGTCACGGACGGTTCTTTCAATGAACATCATCGGATGACACTGCCAACAGTTTTGTAACGAATTCTCACTGAATTGTTCCGATATCATGATTCATTTGTTACGTAGGCTGTTGACAGTGTCAAATGCTGACGGAATGAACCAACCATGACACGAAGTTTACCGATTACAAATTTTTCAGCGTTTCGTTCGAGGAAGATTTTCATTTCCCGACTTCTAATGCAGAGATTCTATTCCTGAGGAATAGAACATTAATACAGCTGTGCAGGCTCTTATTAGTATCAGAACGTAGTCTATTCCTTCCACCTAATTTGATCACAGATGTTCCAAAACGGCTGTAAAACTGTACCCCGTACGTCTTCAACTCTCACTTCTTCACCTTACCGAAGCCCTTCATTGTTCTCTTTCCAGCTATCCTCTAAGTCAGTCAGTTACAGATTTTTCAAACATACAGAATGGAGTGGAGCGGTGATGTTCAATGTCTAGAAGACAACAGAAGAACTAAAACTGCTTTCCAGTACTCTTCCAGAAGAGAATAAAAGATTGGCAGCCGTTTAAATGAGGACGTGAACAATTATGAGGCAAAATTGGTCACAGTTCACGAGTCGGAAAATAAGTGTCAATTCTTAGTAAAGCCTATGCGGAACCGCAAACTTAAGCATTCCACCACTCTCCGCAAGTATTCGGAAGTCGATAAGATGCTTCACACGGTATGAAAAGAGTGATCGCAGTTCAGTAACACAGACTGTATTTCTTAATAGCCAACGCTGCTTGTAGCATTTACAAAATATGTTAGTAGTCTGTCAGGGATGCAAGGCTCCCGCACTCAAATGGAATTTCTTAAGACTTGTTTACTATTTCTGGAGAAATCTTATTAACTTGAGACGTCGTGGTTTTCTCAGTCGTAAACAGAATGCTGTGGACTTTAATCGCTTTTTATTACGTATTCGCATCATGAGAATGGATACGTGTTAAATGGGAGTGGGGGAAGTGTCACATTGAGAGATCGCGAGGAATCTTTAATGCCATAAACATCGCCATTATTATTGTGAATAACATGGTTTTGGAATGAGGTGAGCGTGAGCGTGAGCGTGATTCTAGTCATCAAAGTTCGGGAAATGTTCAGCAACGTGTATGTCATTTAGGAATAATTTACAGGCAATGAAGAAGGTAACGTATAGAAATAGTTACTTTTAGTGGTCCTTGCTTAAGAAAATGTATCTCCGATTTCTATGAGCAAACAGCCACAAAAAGCTTGTAGCTTTTCACCTAGTGACATTTTAAGGGTGATATTCTAAGGACTACGTAGGGTACCAAATACTGGTTTTGCCCACAATATATTTTGCTTTTATCTTCTTTCTTGTGAGTGTTGCTGTTGTTTCATTTAAGGATACGTGCGCTACATACACGTGGTCTGCAGTCAGTGAATAAATGTAAGTATTTAGTTTAAAACAGTCTGCTACATTGCATATGACAATGGAGAAAATAATCTGCTGACTTACAGGAAGCCACTGAGTAATTCATACTGGACTAGATAGCCTGAATGTGATCTATTGTAGGTGATCTATCACATAGGGTGTTGTAAGGTGTCAGGAAAACCCAACACCTTCCATGAAAACCCTGACATGATAAGCAAATCCATTTGAATGTCACATAGCTCCGAATAAATCGTGACATTAAATTAACCAAAGTAATACGAGTAACGAGTGAGCAAATGGAATACCACAGACTAACACAAGAATGCATAAATGCATGTCATACCTTCCCACCGTGAGACAGACGCAGTTCCGAGGGGAGAAACGAGAAGCCGAGAGCAGAACTGTGTTAAGCTAGAAGGCCCTACGATAAGGGACGGACACCCACGTTGCCAGCTAACCACCAGGACAACCCCCAGCCCATGTTAAAAGCTAGAGCCCTCCAGAAGAACAGTATAGATCTTACGATCTTACGATACCACTAAAAGGGCCACACCAGCCGCAAGTTTTAGCGTGAGACTTTTTCGCGTACCTGTTACGTTGTAAACATTAAAAAACATTGCCCCACCACGAAAAGTAACCGCCAGGACCATCCCCCAGCCCATGTTAAAAGATAGAGCCCTCCAGAAGAACAGTATAGATCTTACGATAACACTAAAAGGGCCACACCAAATGCAAGTTTTTGCGTGAGACTTTTTCGCGTCTCTGTTACGTTGCAAACTTTAAAAACATTACCCGACCACGAAAAATAAAATGTTTATCATTGGATAGACAGAATTTTTGTAGGCGGAGCTTAAGGTTAACATTGAGACCCTGATTGGTCAGATGAAAACACAGCCAGATAGTTTTTTTTTAACCAACTTCGGTAAATTGTAGTAAGGAGAAGTTAGGAGAGAGCTGCTTCCGAGACGGCGAGATGTGAGGAGCTGCGCCGCCCTGACGCTGCCTAAACACCGACAAGGTAATGAACGCACGCGATGCCGCATTTTTGAGCGCATAAAGCTTCACTCAGAACTGCAGAAGTCTCATCTGTTACATCACCTTCTTACGTAATACTAGTGTCGATCGTCAACTAAATCTCATGGTATTCACATTTGCTACGTGAAGTAAAAATCTGATACGCGATGATTTTTCTGTTATTTAATTATTGAGAAGCCACATCAGCCACTGTAATTTACGACAAGTTAGATAAGTAATTAAAGATAATTGAGGGTACTGTAGAGCATTTTGATAGTTTTCTCTTTTGTGAAACTTAATTTAAACCTAGATTATAGATGTGATATGGCATAGGTCATCCTTCGATCCATTGTAGAACTTGGAAACCCATTCAGGGAATATTCGTTCACATTTTTGTTTTGAACGCAGTTGGTTTTTATCATCCTGTATTACAACATTTCCTTTTATCAATAGTGCAATTTATAAACAATGTTTTGTGAGTAGAATAAAATTTCCAATGGTAAACTTAACCGCTTTTCGACGTTCTTTTACCAGCTAACTAAAAATATAAACTCTTGAACCCCTTCCATTAAATTTAGTTAGTATTAAGATTCTTTTACAGGGAGTGCAGTGGAGCTGACGCTGAAATCATTAAGTATTTGGTTCTATCATCGCTAGTCTCACTGAACTCTTCTGAACTCTACATGTCATGTGTGGTCTGGCGTCTCCTCACCAGCAACAGGTCCCAGGTTCAATCTAGTCAATTCCCTTAAAAACACGCTCAGAACGTCATTGCGCGAAAGTGGTAGGGAGACACGACTTAGAACAGACAGACACCACGCAGAAAGTTAGAGAATGGCGACCCTGCCAGGATTGAATGTCGACCACATGCCTAACTAGGTCAGAAAAATATCGTGTTGAAAAATTTTCGTAAAAAAATTTTTTTTCTTAAAGTTATACATAGTCGAAAACAGTAGCTGCAGTGATAGATAGTAAGAAAGTATTCAATAGAAAGTGAGACATTCTAGCAGAGACAATAGCATAATTAAGTTATGAATTTTAATATTGTTAAAATTAAGTTTTCTCTCCAATGCATGCGCACAGGTGGCGGATACTTCGTTGAAAAGTTGGTTCTGACCCAACAAGTAAGTGAATGGATTGTCAAGTCGTGGGTCCAAAAAATTTATGAAACGCGTGAGATCGTATGAGTGCATGTTGACGCGAAGTAGGGCGCGTGAATTGCTTTTAAAACAGAAAATAAGGGTTTCGGAAAGATTAGCAATGGCAGGTCGAGACCTTGACCGAATTGAGGTAGATACCCACCATGAAGATGGACAGAGAATAGAGGACAGTACAACAGACGATGCAGTATCGCGAGAAATAGGATAGATAACGCACCATAACGAAGATAATGTACGCCAAGGCACATAAAACCTAAGTCAGCATACGACAGAAGAGCAGGAAAGTAGAGAGACAGCCGATGAGGATTCTTACTTGCGTCTTGAATACGTAGAACCCATAGTACAAGTAATCAGAGCTCCCTCACCACAGAGTACAAGGAATTCGAGCAGAAACGTGTCACCGCACAGTTCAATGCAATCGGTTGCGAACCAGCTCTTGGGCGAAAACACAGAGCGTAGGACGTCGGAAGAAAACGCAATAGGACCCACCAATCTGGCAGAATTATTACAACAAATGACGGATATCATGATAAGACAAAATAAAGAAATTGCGAACCAAATTAAAATTCAGAATGCACAAACGACGAAACAAATTGCAGAAACCACGAGACAAATGCGTGAGATTAAATAACAAAACAAAAAAGTTGAGTTACACCTAAGTCGTATTGAAGACGAGGCAAAAGAATCTCGAGAAGTGATTGGAAACTTAATAACAGGTCACAATCAATTGTGAACAGATATTGACAAGGTACAAGCGGACGTACAAACATTGCGTAATGACACTCAGGAAGAGTTCAAAACATTACGTAACAACACCCAGGGAGAAGTCAAGAAACTAGAGAAACAGGTAAAGGTAATTACTAGACTAGCAGCAGGTACAGCGCGTGAAATTTTTGAAAACAGTGTGTTACACAAACGTCTCACAAAAGCAGCGCTGAAAAGATATGATAACCGTATAGTCAAAATAGAAGCGCAAACGAGGCGACAATTCCAGAAATTGCGAACAGAGTTGTTGCAAACCATTGAAGAACGTAGTGAACAGGATCGAACAAGCACTGAGTCTGCAACCACATCCGCATCTGTAACAGCACCGGAAAAACAAGCAATTAACGAAGATATCATGCATTTTCGATTCCAATCACAGGCGGAAAATAACATACGTGAAATCAGACAGCCTGCACCGCAACAAACACGTTTCGAAATTCTTGATGAACAAACGGCACCACAAACACATGCAGAACCACAAATGTATGTTTCAAGACAGTTTGGATCGTGCAATGAAGCGGCAAGGGTAGCCAGACAAGATGCCGAACCAATACCTGACAATGGAAAGCCAGGTCGCGAAGAGTACAGTGCAATGCATTCAGCTACACGTTCACAACCGATGGACGAAAATTATTGGGTACCACTCCAACGATACTACGCAAGGGTACGCGAAAGTTACATTGGACAATATCCAATGGATATACCACAACCGGAAAGAACGAGGGGATTAATGATCAGAAACAAAAGTGGCGAAGAATCGCGAATTTCATATGGAACTATGACGAAGTACGACATCAATAATTTCCTCACAGTCAGAAAATTTCACCACTTTCAAGAAGGAAACTCATTATATCCCCGAACTTTTATTGATCAATTCCGAGTAGGATTACCAGAACACTGGACGCTAGCACACAAATTAGACTTTATATGTGCACACATGTCAGGAACAGTCGCAGAAACCATGCAGAGTGTTTCAGCGACATGCCCATCGTACGAAGATTTCAGAGAAATGTTTCTCTCATGATATTGGTCCAGCGAAGCACAGAACAGAGTAAAGTACGAATTATTACAGAACCCATATTTCGAAAATCCAGGAGAGAAGAGTCCCGTGAAATTTTTCGAATTAATGGCAAAGAAAAGTCAATGCTTAGATGTACCATACAGTGACGGAGAGTTGATTAAATTATACGCGGTGAAGTTACCATTGAAATACCAGCAATCGTTAGTAGGGCGCGGAGGCAATGACGTCGAAGTATTTAAAGGTATTCGAAGGGAACTAGAGTTCATATTTTCGGAAGATGACGCAAGAAAAAGACGAAGCGCACGTGAAAACGAAAGCAAAAAGTAGTAGAATCCACAAGACACAGTACGAAGAAACAATAATTACGAACCACGTGATAGCTTCGCACCAATAAACGACAATAGATTTCAACAAAGTACCGGTTATGGATTTAGAAAAGAATATGGCAATAACTATAATTCACCCAAGAACGGTAACAACTATTACAGAGGGAATAACGACAACGGGAACGGGTATTGGAGCGCCAATAGACCGACAAATTATCAACAAAGAAACCAATATCAACAAGCGGAGCAAGAAAAGAGAATACAGATAGAAGAGGTAAGACCACCAAACCCTGAAAAACGTTCGAATTGACAGCTAAGCGCCCATGCCAAAGGGAATGACCCACCGACCCAGGACAATTGCAGCACCTTGAACGGAGAAGTAAATACCTTATCACGAGAAGAGAAGAAGGAAGAAAAAAATCCGCAGGGACCAGATGAAAACGAAGACAGGAAAATAACAATATCGTGTTGGGACGAAATTAATTGGGAGAATACCGACGAGGAAGATGAATTGCCAGAGGCATGCACAACGAATGTAGGAGGAAAGGACGAAGTAATGAGTATTACAGAGTTATTTGAGATCGAAACCAGCGAAAGCGAATTCAATGAGGATAACGCGCAGTCGACAGAAGTTGAAAATAAGTTACTAGTGGGCACACAAACCAACGTATATAATGAAGGAAGTTATGAAGCGGTAATTAGAGCATTTAGATGCGATTATGTGGAAGTAGCGACGAAGCAGGAGAAGATAGACGAGGATGAGGAAAAAATAGAGGATGTTGAAGAAAGCGTAAATGAAGGAAGAAATAGAGAAGAGGAAATAAAAGAGAGAGAAGTAGCAGTCGAAGCTGATCCTACAGAAAGTTCGAATTCACAAGAGAAATTCCTGAAAAGACCCATGTATGATTCAGTGGAGGATTCGTTGATGCAAGAAGAAGAAGAACAGAACCAACACTTTCAACTTCAACAAATTGTAAAGGCCATGGTAAAGCATATCCCAGTCAATACTGTAACTGATAGTGGAAGTGAACTGACTGCGATCTCAGAAAATTTATTCATGCAGTGTAATGCCAATGAGGAATTGCCAGTTCTGAAAACACGTAAGATTAAAGTAAGAGGTCCTATTAGAAACAATGCTGCGGAAGTTACGAGACAAACAAGGTTAACTCTTTCGTGTCAAGGTCAAAAGATCGAAGCCAACTTCGTGATTATACCTAAACTAACTGTAGATTTGATTATAGGTGCAGATTTTTTAAATGAGAGACAAGTGATAATAGATGTGGGGAAAGGTAGTGTAACATTGGGGAATGTAACACTTCTCTTTGAGCAAAAGCTAAAATTAGAAGAAATACCAGTTATAAACAAACAATTAAGAATGACATGAGATAAAGGGGATGAAGAATTAGAATGATATGCACAAAAGGGGGAATCGCCTCAACTCATGTTAGAAGTCGATTAAGAAATCGACGAAAAATTGCAAGAAGTTCAAGGTATTTCGGAACACAGTAAAAGAGAATTAGAGGGTATTTTACGAGATAAAGCAGAGGTATTTCTACCTAAGACTGGCAGTATTAAACACATTCAGTACAAGTTTGAAGTAAAACAGGCAAAACCTTAGGACTTCACCATGCGAGCCATATCAAAAAGTTTGAAGATTAATTTTATTACTGGTAAATAATCAGCACAATATTTGAAGATTATGTTGCAGATAAGATCGTCAGGAGAAAGAAGAATGAAGAGAGAGGAAGGTGGGAAAAAGAAAGTAGTTTCAATAAAAACAAAAACAAAAATAACACTAATAGTACCATAGATTAAGGTGAATGGATAAAGCGTAGATAGTCTAACAGCATGAAATACTAAAATGCTATACACTTTGACACTACACAAAAATAAAAAACGAATTTGAGGATTCTTGTAGAAGTTAAGACTCAAAATATCTTAGAATTGTAACATGGAAAGGGCACCGAAATTTGTAAAGCATATTAAAAAGGCGTAAATCAATGTAGGTACTAGACATATGTTAGATAAATATAAGTAAAACTTTTTCTAAGAACCATTGTAAAAACTCCAGCAACAACCAGATGCAACGACCCACAGGTTGGAACGCGAGAAGTATCAAGAAAGAAAAGGACGTAATTAGCAAGACACGATTCCTACAAGGCAGAAGCATCGAGAGAAGGGAAAGGAGAGCAGAACCACAGAGGGGCGGAACCCTGCAGAGACACGACAGGACACGGAACGCCAGAAGGGTCCCTGGGGCGCCTCGAATGAATGGAACGAGCAGAAAACAGCCCAACGAGAAGACCGCTTGGGCAAGCCACCACTGGCAAAAAAAGTATGTGTAAAAGTCATACTACTGCTATTAAACAGCACACTGATGCACGAAACTGAAGAAAACTTCCAGAAAGTAAAAATGACATGTGCAAACAATTTATCAAACCGTTACTGAGAGGAGAACTTCAAAGCGACTAGTTATCAATAAATATTCCCATATCCTGCCCAGAGAAGAACCAAGAAGCAAGTAAGAAGCAGAGAAAAAGCAGGAATAACAGAAGTAGAAGATTCACAAGATTGAGACCAAGAAAGAAGATGGGTGACGAATAGACGACATACCTTCCCAAATCCTTATCCTATTGTAAACTAGTCATCTGCGAAGTATTACAACGAAAAACGACCGCTTTCAGCGACACATAACGATGACTTTCATGACTGCACTCACAGCTCCATTCCATTATGGGACCTCCACAACAGCAACAGACACTTGGAAAGCCAACAAGGATTGACGAACGAAGCTGTACATCAAATACTTGCCCCCATCCATCGAGCTCAAGTCCATCACCTTCATGCAAAAACATTCGCCAACCTCATGCTTAAACATTCATAGGATTGTGTGAACATGTGAAATCAAATTAAGTGATGTAGGAATTGTGCAAAAGAAACATGTGAAAAACTAAAGAAGTTAAGCACACCAGACAGCTAATAAACTACAAAATAACAGTCATTGACTATGGACTTAACTAAAAAATAGACTATCGGTAAAAATAAGTCATTATTCTGAAATGGACAGTACATAAAGAACAAAAGTAAGGCATAATAAACACTAAAACTATATGCCACTTATTTTCTCCCCATAAAGAAAAATGAATAACTATATTTTACTTATTTTCTCCTTATAAAAGCAAAGAATACAAAATTACTTTGTTGGATGTTTTCCTTTTTTTTAACATTTGTAGCATTTGTTAAGATAATATCTCAAGTTCTTTGTCAAAGCAATTATTAGAAATAATTCTTATTTTTTTGTGTAACAATGTTGAAGTGAGTGTCTAGAAACCAAAACATTTTACTTGTACATGATATTTACAAAATGTCTTAGGAATAGATTTCACTTAATTACTACATTTATAAAAAAAAATATTTCTAAGAAAATCGATGTGAAAGACTCCTCACTTTCAATAGGAAACTTCTTAAAAAACAAACTTCACACTTAAACAAAGAAAGAAAATAATTAAAAATGAATATTATTTTAATAGCATAAAAAACTCTTCTCTTGTCAATATAAACATATTTTTGAGAATAATGTGGAAGAATATAAAAATATAAATTAGTAATACAAACTAGCATAGAACCAGAATAAAGTGGCTGAACAGTAGGCAACAAAATTTAGATTAAGGAATAATTTTTGACTGACTTAGACAACAATTCAATCATTGCCTAACTTCAGTGCAAAAATTAAGTTTGAAGGGTGGTGATATGTAAGGTGTCAGGCAAATCCAACACCTTGCATGAAAACCCTGACATGATAAGCAAATCCAGTTGTATGTCACATAGCTCCGAATAAATCGTGACATTAAATTAACCATAGCAATACGAGTAACGAGTGAGCAAATGGAATATCACAGATTAACACAAGAATGCCTAAATGCATGTCATACCTTCCCACCGTGATACAGACGCAGTTCCGAGGGGAGAAACGAGAACAGAAGCCGAGAGCAGAACCGTGTTCAGCTAGAAGGGCCTAAGATAAGGGACAGACACCCACATCGCCAGCTAACCACCAGGACCACCTCCCAGCCCATGTTAAAAGCTGGAGCCCTCCAGAAGAACAGTATAGATCTTACGATAACACTAAAAAGGCCAAACCAGCTGCAAGTATTGGCGTCAGACTTTTCGCGTCCCTGTTACGTTTAAAAACATTGCCCAACCACGAAAAGTATAACGTTTCTCATTGGATGGACAGAATTTTTGTAGGCTGGGCTTAAGGTTAACATTGAGACCCAGATTGGTCAGATGAAAACACAGCCAGATATTTTTTTTTAAACCAACTTCGGTAAATTGTAGTAAGGAGAAGTTAGGAGAGATTTGCTTCCTAGACGGCGAGATGTGAGGAGCTGCACCGCGCTGACGCTGCCTAAACACCGACAAGGTAATGAACGCATGCGATGCCGCATTTTTGAGCGCATAAGGCTTCACTCAGAACTGCAGAAGTCTCATCTGTTACATCCCCTTTTTACGTAAGACTAGTGTCGATCGTCAATTAAATCTCATGGTATTCACATTTGCTACGTGAAGTAAAAATCTGAAACGCGATGATTTTTCTGTTATATAATTATTGAGAAGCCACATCAGCCACTGTAATTTACAAGTTAGATGAGTAATTAAAGATAATTGAGGATCACTGTAGACCATTTTGATAGTTTTCTCTTTTGTGAAACTTAATTTAAACCTAGATTATAGACGTGATATGGCATAGGTCATCCTTCGATCTATTGTAGAACTTGTAAACCCATTCAGGGAATATTCGTTCACATTTTTGTTGAACGCAGTTGGTTTTTATCATCCTGTATTAAAACATTTCCTTTTATCAATAGTGCAGTTGATTAAAGATGTTTTGTGAGTAGAATAAAAGTTCCAATGGTAAACTTAACTGCTCTTTCGACGTTATTTTACCAGCTAACTAAAAATAGGAAAGCCTTGAACCTATTCCACTAAATTTAGTTAGTATAAAGATTCTTTTACAGGGGGTGCAGTGGAGCTGACGCTGAAATCATTAAGTATTTGGTTATATCATCGCTAGTCTCACTGAACTCTTCTGAACTCTACATGTCATGTGTGGTCTGGCGTCTCCTTACCAGCAACAGGTCCCAGGTTCAAACTAGTCAATTCCCTTAAAAACACGCTCAGAGCGTCGTTGCGCGAAAGTGGTAGGGAGACACGACTTAGAGCAGACAGACACCACGCAGAATGTTAGAGTGTCACAAAAAAAAAAGAAAACCGACAACACCTACTATATAGTGGGAGAAGATACACTGATCGGTTTTCAATAGGAAACCCATATCTGGACAGGCACGGCTTGGGCGCTGGAGAACTTCGACGTCTGAGATAGCTGAGCGTTCCTTATTAAGCCAATAAATCCAACGCGCGTAGCACATCGCACTCTCTACATTACAAACGAGCTAGGAATAGCGTACCTGCTACATCAGTCTAGAACCTACATCGGTGGTACTGAGCCACACTCGTATGAGACAACAAGTGCGATTGTCTTTGAAGTATTTCAGTCGCTCCGAGGACTCGAGTAATAAGATCCTCCGCTTACGTTAGAGGCTTGCCTTACACCACACTCTTCATACTAACCCATAGAAAATAGTCGAGAGGTGCCAGATCTGGCGACCGTGCTGCTCGTGGAACAGACCCATCACTACCAGTCCACTGACTGGGATACGTGACGCTGAGGCGACTCCGCACATCGACATCGAAGAGTGCTGGAGCTCTTCGTGTTGCAGCCACACGTCTATCCTAACGTCTAGTGGCTCTACATCAAATCTAGTATGCAGAACATCTCTAATAAATTTGTGGTAGGTGGGTCCTGTTAGTCTGTTTGGCAGTAGATGTGGCCAAGTGATACGGTTAAGAGTTACCCGGTCCGGATGATAATACTGACCCTGTATGCTGATTTTGAATAACCTGCGCAAGCATGCATTTTGTGCTAGTTTAATATGCCGTCTCTAGTAAATGTGCATTCATCTGTGAATAATAGCACCAAGCTCGGGAACAGTGGCTGGAGCAGGCATTGTTGTAAATACCTCAGCGCAAATTGTGGCCGTCAAGGATAGTCCTCCTCCCGTAATTTCTGGGAGTTCTGCAGATGGTACAGATCGAGCCTGTGTTAATGGACAACACGCCACATGCTACTTTTAGCCGTGAGTAGTGCCTATGCCTCCTGCCGAGTTCTGGTGGCTGGATCCTCTTCAGACATTCTTAGCACTTTCTCCTTCAACTGTGCCGCTCAAACCGATCGTGGAGAATCCGCACCATGCTTTCGCATGTCGCACAGGGCAAACAGTTAACTGGGGATAATATTCATAAGTACCAAGCACAAAGCTCTATAACACACCTCATGCAGAAAATAACTACGTGCAACTTCCCGGCTTCATTGGGGCGTCTCGCGTTGGCCGCGAAAGTGGAATGTTGTGGGGTACGTTTGTAAAACGTTCCGCATACTAGCTTGCAGCAGCTCTCCCACTGCAATCCTCTTTGCCATACGCAAGTACGATGCCGGACAGTTCCACAGCACTGTACCGATAGGTGCCGCACTACAGTCAACAATGTCACTCCTCTGGAATATCACACAATGTCCGTAGTAGTATGCGCCCAAGGGCTCTGTGGAGGAATGTAGCGCGTGCGCAGGGACATTATTAGGTTCAAGCCGTCCATCTGCAGTACGCAGAAGGCTAAAGGGTTGGATACCTTCCGTATCAGGTACGAAAAGGATCGGAACAAACCGTCGAAGCCGAAACCGTGTGTTTCCGGACCGTATTCCTTCTTGAAAATCGGCAAGTTTGTCGTTTTCTTTATTTTCTTAATTTTGTGGGGAGGGGCGGGGGGGAGAGGGGGAAGACCAAACTGTATTCGCCTGAACCGCAATCGGTTCACAATATATTTCAGGATATCAAGAGGAGACAATAACATTTAGTAAACGTTTCACAGCAAATAAGGGAGACGATTAAAGAAATAAAAAAGGAAATAATATTAAAACTGCATGGAGCACTAATTATTAAGATACAGAACACAGGTTGACAAAATAAGGCACTTGAAGAAGTAAGATTATTTTCGTGTGTGTTGAGTACTATAACGAGCCTCTTCGACGACTTCATTAGAGAAACAAGATACAATTGAACATGAAAGAATGCAGTATACTAGGCAGATAACGGACTGTGTTGAATTTAGTGTGTATGTACGGAATAATTCAAGAAAAAAAGAAAAAATTGAACAAAACCAAGAAAAGGTCCTCTCGTTTTGAATATTTTGTTATAGCCCGGCTACGGTATCAAAACGACTATAAACATGCAAAGACTAGCGTCTCTATTGTGCATTCGACTGTTTGTTCGCATAGAGGGGCGCTAGTGAGCATCCACATCAACACTGATACACCTTCCCCTAAGACACTCCCACTCGAGTCGACCTCATTCCTTCAGCAGTAAGTATAGCAATCAGTTAGCATTAGTTTACAGTACATCGTCTGCATCTAGCAGTGTGTTTTCACACCTGATCAGTTTCATACCCTATCACCTGGTAATGGGACTGAAGCAGGACATTGGAACTGAAAAGCGTGCATAATTGCAGCTCTGCATCAGGGAGACTATCCTGATAGTGCAATAGCAAAAAAAGTTGGTGTAGGCTTATCTAATATGACGTATACATTGAAGCGAATCAAACAAACTGGTGTCAGTGCAAATGTTTCGCGATCTGTAAGACCCTAAGTAACACCATACGAGGAAGATCAGTTCCTATGTGTACAGAGTAAACGTCAGAGGAGTCCTACTGTAGACTAAATTCGCAAGGAAGTAAATATTACTCGAGCAGATACAATCTCTGTCTCAACAGTGTAACGCTGTCTCAGTGAACAACGTTATAGGGCTGCATAGCGGCCAAATAACCCATCTTACGTGAAAAAAGAAGGTGAATAAATTGCAGTTAGTGCAATAACATAAAAACTGGAGTGTGCAGCAATGGTCCAAGATGATGTTTACAGAATAATAAAATTTAAGTTGGAAGTCATCGTCGAAAGTTCGACGACTTCATGGAGAATGTGTGGATACTCCATGTGTGACGCAAACGGTGTAGCATTGTCTGAGGTCGGTCATGATGATTTGCACGTGACAATGCCGGTGATGTGGTGAGAGTTAATGAAAAAGTAAAAAAATGAATGCAGTGGATAACGATCAAAAACACAGTTTCATCTGGCAGGAAACATATTGGCTGTGAGTTTGTTCTTCAGCTGGACAATGAACCCAAACATGATTCTAGATTCTGCGCAAGGTCTGTCACTACAAATAAGAAATGTGGGGAACTGGAAAATATTTGGCCAGATCGGTCAGCTGACTTAAAGCCCTTTAAACTCTTATGAAATGAACTTGTCAGGGAAGTCAGAAAAGTGAGGTCATCTAATACTGAAGGTTTACCCAGCAATTTACACACATGTTGGACTGCAATATTTGCAAATGCACTATATAGTCTTATCAGCAGAAGAGGCTAAAATCAAAACCATATCGTATTATACTTAATGAGAGGGAGGGACGGAGAGAAAGAGAAAGAAACAGACAGACAGAGAGAATACTTTTGTTGGTCTATTTACTTTGTGCAATGTGTCTGTATATTAAAATAAACTATGTAGCTTTACCATGCGTGATCGAAAAATTTTTACCGGTTGTGTAGTCGAATAAAAGGCCTAGAGAGACAGAAAAAACGGCAGCTGTGCTACATCATAGCGAGACATACTTATCAGACCTTAGGTAGTACCTATGAACAGATATACAGAGTATCCTAGTTACGTTACGACTGTGACTATGAAAATCAGAGTCATGTATTGTGTTAACAAATTCACTGCATTTATTCGTAATAATCTCCCTCTGATTCAGTACATACCCGAAATCGTTTTAGAAGTGTTTTGACAGAGTCACTGTAGTTCTTTTTTGCTACTGCATTTAGTACTGCAAAACATTTTTCTTGTATGTCTTTAATTGCATCGTAACAGCGACCTTTGAATGCCAACTTGAGGCAACAACCAGAAGTCGGATGGGGTCAAATCCGGTGAATACGGCGGCTGATCCAGATCTGTGATACGTTTGCAGGCCAAAATCTAGCCCACTTTGTTGGCTCTGTGGGGGCTGGGGCGTTGTCTTGGAGGAGCGACCAGGAATCTGCCTCTCGATATTGGGCTCGAATACTATTCCACAAAGACAATACTTTACATAAAACTTGACGTGGCCTCGCTTGCTGCAGTGACGGTAGCACTTTGACCTTCTACATGGCTGTTGTTGAAACTTCGAGATAGCACTTAAGTGTAGAAATTTTAGTCAAGCTGTCCTAAAGGAACTGGGACACACTGTGCAGAATCAGTTCACAGTTTAATAATGGTGAAGGACGGACAGAAACTTTTTGGACAATTAGGAAGAATCAAACTTAAAGGGAATGGTTTATTGAAGTACTGATACTGAGGAATGAAGTACATTCCAAAGTCTCTGAGCATGTAACTGCTGAGATACCGGATTCCCACAGAGACACAAGGGTTGAGAAGCAGAGTACATCTCGAGAAGCAAGCTAAACATGCACAGATACTCTGAGAGACAAAGAAACTGGTACATGTACCTAATATTGCATAGGGCCCCCGCGAGCACGTCAAAGTACCTAAACATGACGTGGCATGTACTCGACTAGCGTCTGAAGTAGTGCTGGAGGGAAGTGACACCATGAATCATGCAGGGCTTTCCATAAATATGTTATGCGAGGTGATGGAGATCTCTCCCGAACAGCACGTTGCAAGGAATTACAGATATGGTCAAAAATGATCATGAATGCAGAGTCTCGCGGCGATAACACCCAATAAAATGTTCTCGGGTTTCCAACAGCGTCAATTGTTTAAAACTACACGAGCTTTCGGCCAAGCACACCTTGGCCATTGTCAAGTGGTATGGCTGTAGCTGGACTGTTGGTGCACTATTATATACCCTAGCTGCCGGCTGTTACGCCACTGGTGCCCGTGACATTGCCATGTATGGGCATGTTTTGAGTTGGCGTTCGATGTGCCCTCTTCAACCGCGCGATCGCTGGATCCCACGCAGCGCTGAGCTGCAAACGACCGTCTCTATTCAGGGTGTTCGCGGTAATTTTTATTTCAATAGCTTCCGTTATTAAACTGTCCCAGAAGCCGTTAGTGCGAGCCACGACAGAGGTATCGTCAAATTTTATGTGGTGACCGTTTTCTAACGCATGCTCAGCTAACGCAGATATCTCTGGATAGCGTAGGCGATAATACCTCTCAAGTTCTTTCCTGCGTTGTTCCACAGTGCGCACTGTTTGTCCGATGTACTTCTGGCCACACTCGCAAGGTATTTAATAGACTCCAGGTGTTCTGAGACCTACTGCGTCTTTAATTGGTCTCAGCAATTGATTGATTTTTGTTGGAGGCCTGAAGATTGATTTGATCATGTGTCATGTCAACAGGCGGCTTATCTTGCCCGACACAGAGCCACAGAATGGCAGCAAAGCATGTTCCTTTTCCTGCTCTTCGTCGGTGGTCTTATTCTGATATTTCCCAGAAATCAGTTCTTTCACTTGATGGGCGCTGTAGCCGTTATTCCTGAAAACCTTGCGTAGGTGGCTCAGTTCATGGGGCATGTTATCCTCGTCTGATATTACTCGTGCACGATGTACCAATGTTTGTAATACTGTGCGCTTCTGTGCTGGACGATGGCGTGCAGGTACAGGTCTGTGTGGGTGGGTTTTCTGTAAACGCTATGACCAAGGCACCCATTTCGTTTACGGTGGACAAGGACGTTGAGGAAGTGCAATGCATTATATTTTTCCACCTCCATGATAAACTGGATATTACTGTTGATGCCATTGAGGTATTCCAAAAACTCGTCTACTTTCTCGCGTCCGTGTGGTCAAAGTTAATCAGTTGAAATTGACACGTACTAAAATGGAACTCACGGCTGTTGTGGAAGAAATATTTAAGTGTAACATCACCACAGACATCCAAACACACACACACACACACACACACACACACACACACACACACACATACGCACACACAGCCACAGCGAATGGGGTTTGTCATGTTTTTCCCCTTCAACATTTCATCAAACAATAGGTGAGACATAAGCTTTTACAGGATAAAATGGATATTAGAGACAGTCATAGATGTCACTCGTGGGTGAAGGTGGATAAGCAAGAGTGGTACACACTCTGATTTGTCATCAGCCATTCGTTTCCTAAGCTGCACAACGTTCTCCTGTGCGGCAACATTTGTTGAGTTCCCACTGGATAGATAGCTGTAATCGTCTGTAGCGAAACGAAATGCTATTGTTGATGTTAAGTCGGACAATGCTTCTAAAAGTGACCCTTATGTTCGCAACCTATTACAAGTGAACATGAAAGAAAGAAGAGAATACTACGCAGCTATTGTAATGACTACCTTCGTTATGAATTTACCTACAGGGTGACAATTATTGAACTATATGAAACAAAATCATCATAACTTGCGAACGGTTTGCGTTAGGACGTTCAGCCGGGACATGATGCAATTGGTGGATGTGCTGAATGTTTGTTTTAGCGAAGAAGCTCACTTTCACTTGGATGAGTTCATCAATAAGCAAAATTGGAGCATTTGGGGACTGAGAATCCGCATTTTGCGATGGAGAAGTCTCTGCACCCTCAACGGGTGACTCTGTAGTGTGGAACGTCCAGTCACGAAATAATCGGTACGGTATTCCTTGATGGCACGCTGATACCGAACGGTACGTGAAGGTTATGGAGGATGATTTCATCCCATTATCCAAAGTGACCGTGATTTCGACCAGATGTAGTTCTTCCAAAACGGAGCTCGACCCCCCATCGAAGCAGAAGGGTGTTTGATGTCCTGGAGGTGCACTTTGGAGGACCGCATTCTGATTCTGAGGTACCCAGAGGCCACTGGCATGGTCCTCGATTGGCCACCACATACTCCGGATCTGAACACATGCCGCAATAATCCCAAAACCTTTGCTGAGCTGAAAACAGCCATTCAGGAGGTCATCGACAGCATCGATGTTCCGACGCTTCAGCAGGTCATGCATAATTTCGCTATTCGTCTGCGCCACATCTTCGCCAATGGCGGCAGGCATATCGAACATGTCATACCGTAAATTCGAAATTCTGTGGTGACGTTTGCATGCTGAATAAAGTGCGTGCACGCTGTAGTTTGCAAATAATCTAAGCTTTTTTTTCCATGTGGGTCGCCGTGTACATAGGCAGTCATGACAGCCAGCAGTCTCCGTGTGTCTTGTGTTAGGAAGTACTGAGCAACGAAATCATGAAACCCGTTAATCTTCGAAGACATTTGGAAAAGAAACATGAGGAACACGTTGGTAGGTCTATAGGTCTTTTTACAAACAAAATCATGGAGATGAAACGCAGTAAAACTTAATGTCAAAGCTTGCAGTGACCGGTAAGAGTAACGCGAAGCTGCTTTATCGTCATATCATTTGGCATTGCTAATTGCTAGATTTTGGAAACCCCAAACAGTTGCGGAAGATTTAGTTGTACCGACTGCGAAAGTTATGTGTGAAGTTATGGTACGGGTTGCAGCTGTTAAGGGAATATACACAGTGATCCTCTCCAACGACACAGTTGAAAGACGAATTGACGGTATGTCTTTCAATGTGAAAGAATTAATTTTTCAAAATCAAGATAGCTAATTTTATTCCTTACAACTTGATGAAAATACAGACGTAGACGGAAAAGTAAATCTGTTGATTTTCGTCCGTTTTTACTTTGAAGAGCCAATTTGTGAGGAGCTTTTTTCCTCTACAGAGATTTTTCAAAATGCTTCAAATGGCTCTCAGCACTATGGGACTTAACATCTGAGGTCATCAGTCTCCTAGAACTTAGAACTACTTAAACCTAACTAACCTAAGGACATCACACACATCCATCCCCGAGGCAGGATTCGAACCTACGACCGTAACGGTCGCACGGTTCCAGAATGAAGCGCCTAGAACCGCTCGGTCACACCGCCCAGCGGGGATTTTCAAACTATGGCAGAAGGTCTGTCTTGTGCACTTAATAAGTTCACAATAAACAACAATATTAGATGGGTTAAATAAGTAGGTATCACTAAGAACGGAGCACGTACCTTTACAGGTTTTAATACATACCTAAAGGCTCGAGTGAAACTTTTAGCAGTGGAAGTAAAGTGTACCCATTTCTTCATACACACATAAGTTTTAGCACCGAGAAAAATGACTGAGGATTTGAAATGTGTTGTGCACCAAATAACTAAACTTGTTCTCTAAATTCCCGTCTTTTCACAGTGTCATATGAAGAAATTTGCAGTGGACTTACTCAACTTTTGTAACACACTGAAGTGCTTGGTTGTCAAACGGGAAACTTCCACGTCGTTTCTTTGAGCTGCCTAATCAAGTGCACTAGTTTCCTTTAGACAAATACCATTATTTTTCAAGCGAGAAATTGTGTAATTTTGATTTTAGTGATCCCACATTTGAGAATATCGTTTATAAGGTTGATTTCCCTACAAAAGGTCATTTATTTTGAGATACTGTACTTACCGTTGTGAATTTCTGGATTTTCAATATTAGTGTACTGTTTCTATACTATTGTAAGCTACTGTATTTTCAATTGAAATTTCGTTCACTAGGCAGCAGTCACATACCTTTAGGATAAATTATTTACTACATAATTTTCTTGATATTTTTCTTGTCATTGGTAATTTTAGTTAGTACGTTTTTAATACCATGTGAAACTTCAGACAGCATTTCAAAGGGGTCCGCAGACGACTTTTAGGAATAAACACGGGGTCCGCGTCAACGGGAAGTTTGAGGACCACTGCTGTAGAGAATATGTACACAAAGAAAGAGTAATAGCAGATGAAGAAGTACTAGGAAGAGACAAGGTTAAGGCACTGTGACCACTCTTCTTTTCAACCTACATATCGAAAAATCAGTAAAGAAAATTGCACTGAAAGTTAACTAGTGGGGTTAAAAATCGGTGTGAATGATATCACATATAAGAATCGCTAATGACATGACAGTCCTGAGTGAAATTGATGGAATCTTGTAAGACCTGTTAAATGGCACGAATTAACTCTACCATACTACGAAATGAGAATAATCAATGGAGGTATACTAAGGGAGGATGGCGTTACCTGCTTATAGTGTAAATTGTTTTGAAGCAAGACTTAAGCAGTCCGCAGTTTACAATTGCTTCTTATTCTTAATTACTGTGGTGTCCACGCAACAGTCGTTTTGAGTACTTAATATTACAGTGCTTTCGAGCTCATACAATTTCAGGAAGGAATTTTCAGACTATTGGTGGTCTTAAAGGCATTTCGATCCAATAATGTGACTCATTTGGCCTCGTTAATGTAACTTTTCTATACGTTTCGAATAATCAAGAAGAGAACTATTTGATATGGAAAGTCTGCTTACATAAACCAGCACTTTCCTTAATACGGGATGACGAAACTAATGATCCGACCAAGGCTTCTTCCCAAAATTTATGAGAATTATTTTGCTATGTCTGGACGATTCGCAATACTTCCTTCTCACTGTAATCGCCCAAAGCGCAATTCGAGTTGTACTTGTATGAAATCTGCAATCAAATTACAGAAATAAAATACCTACACAAAAGTAACTATTGCATCTAAAATACTTATATTATAGAACATCGCTGGAAAGGATCCACTTACCAGTGAAATGTGATTTCTTACACTTTAGACTATAATCGGGAAGATAAGTGCCCCTGTACATGTCGCAAGCTGGTACATTTTATCTAAACAGTTCCATAAGAAGCTAATGCAAGCAATATGACAGACTTGGTATTCAAATTTGAGACGTCATGACAACTCCGCGAATTATAGATCCACGAATTATGGAGTAAACCAAGTCAGAAGAGTACAAATGAGATTAGCGGCAAGTTTAACAGCATTAGTAGTGACTTCTTAAAAGTGAATTGAACCCATTTTCATACTTTGGAAGCAAGATATCGTATAACGTACAAAGCAAGGAAGACGTAAAAGGCAACTGACAAACAAAGAGAGCGTTACTTAACAAAAACAACTTCCTGTATCGAACACATGACTTCACTTGAGATATAGATTCGTGGAAATGTGCAATTGGAATACACCATTGTGAGACAACCGTAATGATATGGTCTCAAGGAAGTGGAGAAGTGGTACAGCGGAGAAATGCTGCAACACTTAATAAACACTTGAACTCATAAATGAGCGGTTTTCCTAGATATCTTCCAAGGAGAGTAATGTATACTCAACACCAACTAAAGGAAAGACAAGATGATAGGTCATATGTTAAGACATCAAGAACTACGTCCCCATCTTTTTCGTACATATTTTACGAACCACATTAGGTATCCCGTTGAGCTTCTCAACAGCAGTGGCAGTAGAGCGTGCAGAAACAAATTACGGTACCGTGTTTCCAATATGGCCGACAGTGAACAACTAATAACGCAGCAGCTATCGGCGGTTGTTTCACTTTATCACTATACAAAAGGTACTGTTGAAACTCAGAGGTCGTTTCGACAATAGTTTAACACACAACGGGCCCCTTTCACAAGAACCATTCACAGACCGTATGGCCCGTTTGTTCAATACTGGAAGCGAAGCGATCTCGCCCGAAGAGGGAAATACTGAAGCGGTACGGGTTGATCTACAAAGGAGGCGCGAAAAATAGTGCAGAAAATAGGGCTGTTAAAAATACACCGATATTTCGACGTATCGATATTTCGCCGAAAACACATCGACATATATAGAAGACGACAAGTATATCGATATATCGTTATCTAATGGCAATATAAAGTGTGGATTCTTTTATTTTAAACTATATTTTGATCGCAATTTTCGACAAATAATTGAAGCTGTTCCATTGAAATTGCAGAAGAACATAATTTTAGTTTCACTGTGTGAATGAGTCTTACTACTTTTTGAGCTTTCATCACGTCCAGTCTTTCTTTTCGACTGTGTGACGCTAGTATAGATGATACAAAGAAGAAATCCGATTGCAGTGGGGGCTGGCGCTGTGATTAGAATAACAAGATATCCGATGTGAAGAAATAGCACACCAGTTGCGTTAAAATATTCTTGCTGCGTTAAACGTAACTAGTGCGCTATCTGTTCACATCGACATTCTTCAAAAACAGTTGCTGAAACTGATGAACAAAAATGTAAATAACAAGACTGGTCTTTGCTTTGAGGGGAAATGCAGACGTAATCGGCGCTACCAACAAAAACTGCAACGTTTAACTTTACCAGGCAATTTTGACACTACAACTGTTAGATCTCTGGCGTTTACAGGAATGAAAAGTCGACATGAAGTGTTCCAGACAAATTCGATATGTGACGGACCCATCTGATACCATTATTGTGCCACTCAACTGCAGTTACCACTGTTGGCAAAATGATCAGCGCAAAGCCTGAACTTGCATCGTTTTCCTTTCATTTCTTGTTCTGACAGGGAGAGGCAGTCTGTTAGTTCGTTGATGAACGGAATGTCTAATAATAAATCAATACTTAAATATACAGCTCTAAGATTGGCGCTATATTCATCACGTCCATCCAATATTATATTTGGCTGGTAATTCATTATTTTCGTGGATTTATCGATGTTTGTTCGAAATATCGATGGGTGTCAGCTTCATTTATTTTAAGTATCGATACATCGACATTCTGCTGATTTTGGACATGTCCACAGTCCTACGAGAAAGGCTGCAGTGTAGCTGGAGATATCCAGACGCTCCGTTCAACGCATTTTTAAGAGTGACCTCCGGTTGTATTCGTAAAGGTAGACCTCTACTCGGAATTTCACTGGAGAACACATATGAGAGAGAGTACAGTTTGCACGCTGTGCGCAGAATAGGAAACAAACTTTTAGGAATGTTTGGTTTCCAGACGAGACGCATTTTCATTTGGATGGTGTCATTAATAAACATAACATACGCTTTTGGACTCAATTTTTGGACAGGTTGAAGTAACAGATCTGCAAGTCGATAGCTAGTTTAAAGACTGTCTAGTTTTCTCCAACTATTTCCCTCAGAATCGATTTCCTTGTCCCCTCATGTATCTCACCCCATTAAATGTGACGACAGAGGGTACATAGTACTCTCTCCTCGCAGGCCTGCTATCACCGTCTGCTCGTGGAGCACGTTTGACGCTTTGCATTAAAGTAATAGTAAAAGAATTTAAACACGAGAATACTGGCAAACTATATTTTCTATAAATTTGTATGTCGTGATTGATTTTCTGAGAGCATTGTTTGTTTCTTTATTGGTAGTTCGTATTTCGGCGTTACGACTGCATTGAATTTTTATTATTATTATTTCATATGGAGAGTTGTAAACTTGTTATAGTAGTGAAGTTAGTGATTTTTGCCTCTACATGTAAATGTTAATGATAGGTACTGCCGTTTTGATTGTAACAGTGAGAGCTCACCATTTAACCTTTTTCTTAGTTACTGTTTTAATTTCCTTTCCCAAATTATTACATTTGATTCTCTTCAAATTATTACATTTCATTCTCTTTGGTAATTTAATATTATATCTAACACTTCTCCTTGTTATTTAGTGATGCTGTTGTTTTCGTGTAAGAATGACTTCGTTAGTATATGTTTATTGATGCCTGCCCGGCTAGCATCCCGAGTGGGAACGGTGCCGGCCCCCACCACGAATCCGTCCGGCGGATTAGTGTCTACTCAGATAATTTACGTAATAATTACTGTTCAGATGGTCAACTGTTTAAGGAACAGTGTTCATCCAATAGGACTGTCGACCGAGATTAGAAATAATTTTATTGCCTAGATGTGAGTTACCCAATATGTCGTCGTGGCTCTTTTCATTGTCTTTATTGTATCTTTGATTTACACTGTAATGCTTATTTAAAATTTAAGTGGGCTTCAGGTGGAGTACGTTATACGTAAAAGTAACTTATTGTACACTTTGTCCACTAATTAGTTATTATTTCGAAAACGATTCCGTTAATACTCTGATCCGCAATTACGGTCATTTCCATAATCGATCAGAGAGAGATAGAGTGTAAACAGTTGCTTTTTATATGATTATAAGGTGTCATCCCAATGCTTGAATTTGCGTGTTCGTGTGTGTGTAATTTTCGAAGAGACACAAAGACTTTTTAAACGTCCGACGGAACTAGTATAGCTCTCCCAAACAAATACTTCATCTTTTGCTAAACACCTTTCGGTTTGCTCGCCAAAATTCTCTGAAAAATAATCACAGGCCATAGACGTAAACAATACGTCGTTGGTTGTACTGCGGATACTTTATGAAGCGAGGCTTTCTACTGGGGTATTCCGGTATTTTATTTCGTGTGCTGTTTATGATGTGTAACATTGTGTATTTTGTTTTATTATTAGCTGTTGTTGTTTTGCTATAGGTCTGGTGGTGAGATGAAACAGACAGGCATAACGTGTGGTGCTCAGTAATAGCAGATTTTGGCGATCAAGACAGGAAAGTTCTGTGTGATTCATTACCTTACCATCATAGTACCATAGCTGAAAATAAACAAGCAGCCAACAACTGCCTGCATAAAACCCTGCGTTTCAACTATGCTGCCTTAGATCAACACTTTCTTACATAATTCGTCTAACACATCGTTATACTTGGTTGGGAAAACATAGACTCCCATTACTGTGTAATAATAAGTAGAGCTGTAATGTTATTGGAGGTTTTGTAAGCAGTTACGTAAATACCTTTAGTAAGAGAAATGGTGCTCCTATGTTTCTCTGTTAGGCGCCTTGGCATGCAGTGTTCCACTCGTAGCACACTGTAAAATAATATGGAACACTAGACGGCTGTTTCAACTTGCGGTTTGGAATAAGGGTAATTATGTGACGAACTACAAAATAACGGTGTGAACATCATTGTTTGATGATTCATCAGTACGTATGGACATCAGAATAAGCTGTAGTCTATAGAATTGATTTAGAAACTGGACTCTGATAAATACGACGGCGTGGTAAATTTTAGTCCGTAAATCAACAGATTATGAAAGACCAAGTCCGACTCTCCCAGAACATCTTCCATTTTAAATGACACAATATTAGCTGACGTGAAGATTTTTTATATACTAATGACACACATGAATAGCTGAATATGACGAATTGGGATCGGAACAAATAATTTCTTGCTTTTACGCTCTACATGTGACATGGAATTTTTGATAAACGTCGTTCTAACAATACTCTACGTTTGTGACCCATCTGGCATTAAGTTGGTAGTTTTAGTTCTGTGTGGAGGCTGAAGGTGTGCCAGTTGTCCACGACATATTACGCAGAAAAGAGGCTGGTTGCTTCACCATCTGAAACATAATGGTGCCATAGCATCTCAGTATATTGGTATGAATATTTGAAGCACGAAGATATGTTGCACCGCCTACGTGGTATGAAACAAGAGGAGCAGCCAGTACATACTCCAGCCTGTACATACTCGACGAAGGAGACTTAAAAACTGGCAATAATTGCTTAGCGAACGGAGCATCCGACACAGTCGGCCTCCTAAACAGACACACGCTCTCCTCTTCATCTCTCTTCCTACACCAGGCGACGGTAGTAAAAATAAACAGCAGACGAATGGGACACAGGATTTCTCTAGCATACTCATCCTGTTCGGTGGAATCGCGCGCCTAAGATGAGCATTTTCGCCGCATCTCCGCGCTTATAAGCAGTGGCTTCCTCCTCCTTTCCTCCCACCACGCTCACGGCGAGACAGCATTCTTGTGCGAAGATGTTCGCTTATTGGCCGGTATAGCACCGGTTTGCCACCTCCCGCTGACATTCTCCCCCCCACCTGTGTCGAGCACTCGACGACGGTGTAGTCGCACATTCTAGTGTCAACTTTAGTCCCCAGATGGCAGGAAATCTCAAACGTGATTGCAATGGTACGTCGACAGATGGCATGAAAACCAAGAATATTTACAGTTCTCCGATCACATCGTTCATTTTCTCTCTTACGCACCGTACAACAGCTAAGTGAACTAAAAAGAATGAAAATTTAACCAACGCCGAACCGTTATGTATCACGAGCTATCGTATTATAAAATATATATGTACTGTAATGCTTACCACCAAAAATTTGTAGTCAGGAACAAGAAGAAACCACTGATATCAATACCTCTTGCACTATACGTAACCACATTATCAATTCAGTTTGTTATCAGTTCAAATATCTATCGATTTAACCACTTAACGGAGCCTGAAGCTCGAGTTGATTTTATTGAGTTCATTTACCCGAGAGATTTTGTTCTTATTTATTGGTATTGCGCTTCCAGTTTCCGAATCTGTCATTTTACTTGCCACAAGAGACAAATCGACACCAGAAAAAGTGAAACAATAAAATCATGAACACAAACCATGGACAACACAGCTAGAAGAGGCGTGGAAGAATTATTATTTATCGTATTACACCCTGCCGAATTAACTTCGATTGATAAAGCTTTTTTTTATGTTACACATTTGATGTTAACGGATATATATTTAATACAATGTGTGAGAAGAATTTTCTGTTGAGGTATCTCGTAAATTTGCTGCGAGTGTCTAGCACATTTATTTTTCATAACCTAATTGAGTGTTACTATGGAACCATTTTTTTAATAAGGTCATCGATCTTTCATCTGTGTTAATGATGCCCTCCATCTTCATCTGTCTTCTCCTAATCCTATTATTTATTCGTACCCAAACAACTAACACCATCGATTATCTTTCTGAAAACCTTTGTCCCGTTTGCTATTATCAAATTCCACTCTCATCTCCCCAGCATCATCTCTAATTTCCTGGTTCGAGACTTTCAAAGACTTCATCATCTGTATATCATATTTTTTTCATATCACTTTTAATTTCCCCCTACGTTCTCACCTTGTAAATGACTGTAGTTTCTATCTCTGTGATTTTCTCTGATCCGAACTATACTTCTTTTCAGTGCTGTGTTACAGACTTATATGTTTTGGGAGATTCCCCTATCTGATAAATTTTTTGTGCCAGCGGAGGCGTAACTTTGACGAAACTTTCCTTCACTGTGATTGTACACTCGTGGTAGCTCTTTTGTCTCAGGTGTCTTGCGTTCTGTGACCATCTATGTCTTCTACTCTTAGATAACAGTTTAGCTTAATATGTCGTCCATTCAATTTAACTGTCTTATTACGGAAATATGTCGTCCTCAAATTTAGCCATTCTTACCAATTGGCCTTGCGCTTTTTTACCTGATCATTAAAATTATTTCACATTCTTTACTAATTGTTCTACGCATTGTACAAGTAAAGCAACGCTATAATATTAAACAATTATTTACCAAAAACCTGTACTTGTCATAAATCACGTTTGTTATGGCTAATTCTTTGCATTACAAATGACAGATCATTCTTCCGTCTTTATACTTCATTCAGATTTTTCTCGGGGCTTCCAGCATCTTATGCCGTAATTTCGATTTGGTTGTCTAAATTTATGCAACAATATTCTGAGACTGTGTAATCTGTTGAAGACGTTTTTCCTGTCACCGAGCGAGACTGCGCAATGGTAATTTGGAATGACAGCGATCGATTAAAATCCCTGTCCGCTATACAGGTTCAGGTTTTCTGTGTCTTCCTGTTTTGCATACGGATAATACCATGAGTTTCTCTCTGAAAAGGACACCGTTCTCTAGTCCGAGTTTGTTTGCTTCGTCACTATGAACGTAGCTGTCGTCATGGACGAATGAAAACTCTTCCTTCTGTTTTCGACCGGATCTGAAAAGCATCTCAGACTATCGAATAGAACCCATACATGGGTCACCACTACTGATGCTTGTTGTTCATCAATATACTGATGTAATCCATTTACCTCCATTACAGTTTATTTTGTATGCTCATCGCACTTCATACGATTTCTTAGTGATAATTAAACATGTTATGCTACTTATCCTTGTTCCCTATGTTTGTGAACTCGGCTTACACTGAAAGCAACGTGCTGCGATGTCTCATGTGTGCAAATGTTAATTAAATAGTAAATGTGCAGCGTAAGGGAAGAGTCCAAATGACTAAATTTTTCTGTACGTGACCTAATATCGGTTAATAGCTCTTGATGATTGTTACGACAACTACACAGTATAGTGAAGGCTGTAGAAATGCTCTGCACCCTAATTGAATTACAGTACTCATTCCCAAAAATTGACTCAATTCCTGTGATCTCCCTAATGTATTTGAAACATAGTTCAGCCTAAAGGTCGAAGTAAATCTTCAAATGCCTTCTGAAGGCCGAGTTTAGGGTAATATGAAACACTGGAGTGTTACCAGCAAGCTCTATGGTATTACACAATAAGTAATAAGTTATATCTGATTAGCAATGTAAACGGCAACGGCTAACCTTCGGAAAATTTTGAATGAATTCAATATGTTTAGCAATACATACAAGTATGGCACATTTATAAGGTTCCGGCGGTCTCCAAATCACTCTGCGATCGCAAACTTGCACTCAACTGATTAAAAACGTGTGACGTACAGCAGTCGTAGCATAGTCTGTGCAACAGTATCAAAATATTCCTTTGCAATAGCCAGTCATATTATCGGTGAAGAGGTGTGTAGTAAATGACAAAGTAGATGCACAGCTCCCCACTTCCCTATACTTAACATAAACAGACATTCCAACAATCATTAAGTCTTCACATTTTGGCCTGGGACGAATTATCGCAGAATTAAATTAAAACTAGCACCAATTCCCTAGTATTGACCAAGATTTTTCGGGCAGATTTGCACAGTTGCAAGGAAACTGCCAAAACTGGAAATTCCCCCCCCCCCCCAAAAAAAAAATCACAAATGGTGTTCAAGGTATAAAACGAACCTGCGACCGTAGCGGTCTTGCGGTTCCAGACTGCAGCGCCTTTAACCGAGATTATCAGCTAATGCATTTTTGCAGAGGGTAGTTTCCAGTAGACGTAAGCCCGAAGTTTAGTTAGAAATGTTACACAAAGTGGTGAGGGAGTAAGTAAAGCACTCTTAAGTGTTATCGTCTTCGTGTCCAAAAGGCGACCGGTATTAGAATTTTTAGACAATGTAAGATGCCAAGGGGAGCTATTTATACCGGTAGTCGTACAGTGTTAAAGCTGCTTGCGATATAGATGGGGTAGAAACCAACATCGCAGCCATACTAGTTTCAACAAAACTTTGCAGTTATCCACAGCTCCAAAGATCGTGCAGAACCAAATCGGATGACATGCGTCCTCTACAAAGGTATTCATAAAACCAAGGTTGGCATCTGCCCAGAGTGCAATAAGCAAAATGAGATCAATAGTAGTAATGAGTGGCACGATTTACCGGGAAGAACTGGCTTACAATGGGAATGAGGCACACTTTAAAGCTACTACATCAGCACTATCTGGCCAGTTAGCTAAATACTTCCCAAAACCAGACATGGAAACATACCACTACAATCTCTACTGTACATGCAGCAATACGATATGGTACTGCCGACTCAGAAGAAGTCGACTCAACAATCCCCAAAGGAAGTACCACCTCATTATGTGAGATGGACTCTTTCCATCACCGTCATTAGTCGCCATGTAATAAAAACAATACAACATGCCGAGAACGTACAGTCCGCTGTAGCAAGACTCGGGACATCAATAAAGGGTTACCTACTAGAAGAGTTTCCAATCGATTTAGCCTGCACGCAAGTGGCATAGTACCGCTGCCCATTTCTGCATAACCTCAATACGCTACAAAATGGCCTTGATGTATAAGTTTGAATACCATGTTACCAGTTCTTAATAGAATTCTTAGCAAGTCTGGGAGTGCACCCCGTCAAATTTAAACTATTGAGACTGGGGGCGTAAAACAATATTACGAGGCAAGTTTCGTCTCCTGATTGCAAGTAAGTTAAAATCAATCTCTGGAATTTTTTAAGGAACTCACGGTCATAAAAATGTAACAGATACAGCCTCATAACTCTCCATGAAACACAAACCATGCCGTTCTTGGGGAGGCTTTCGTCCCTGAGCGATAAAGATAGCCGTACCATAAGTGCAACCACTTTGGAGGGTATCTGTTGAGAGGACACACACACGTGTGGTTCCTGGAGAGGGGCAATAGTGTTTTCAGTAGTTGCAGGGGCAACAGTCTGGGTGACTTATTGAACTGGCCCTGTAACATTAACCAAAACGGCTTTGCTGTGCTGGAACTGCGAATTCCTGAAAGCAAGGGGAAACTACAGCCTTAGTTTTTCCTGGGGGCACTCAGTTCTACTGTATGGCTAAATGATGATGGCATCCCCTCGGGTAAAATATTCCAGAGCTAAAATAGACCCCCAACCGGATCTCTGGGCTGTGACTACTCAGGAGAATGTCGTCATCAGGAAAAACAGGACCAGAATTCTACGGATCGTAGAGTGGAATATAAGATCCATTAATCGGGCAGGTAGATTAAATAATTTAACAAGGGAAACGGACAGGTTAAAGTTATACGTACCCTGAATTATTGAAGTTCAGTGGTAGGAGTAATAGGACTTCTGGTCAGGTAAATACGAGGTTACAAACACAGAATCACATTGGGGTAAAGCAGAAGCAGGTTTAATAATGAATGAATAGCAGAAATTCAGGCATTAACTGTGAACACCATCATGAATGTATTACGGTAGCCAAGGTACACACGAACCTCACACCCACTACAATAGTACAGGTTTATATATCAACTAGCTCCCCAGATGACGGAGAGAAAGAAATGTATGACAAGATAAAATAAATTATTTATATATTTAAGAAAATCGAAAATAGAATAGTGTTGGGGGACTGTTACCCGAGAGTAGGAAAGGGCAGAGAAGGAAAAATAGTAAGTTAATATCGATGGAGGAAAGGAATGAATGAGAAAGCTGACTGGTAGAGTTTTGCACAGAGCATAATTTAATCATCGCTAACACTTCGTTTAAGAATCATGAAATAGGGTTGTACATGTGGAAGTGACCAGGAGACACTGGAATGTTTTGTATTGGCTATGTAATTGTAAGACAGAGATTTTGGAACCAGATTTTAAAGTATAATACACTTCCAGCGCAGGTGTCGACTATGACCACAATTTATTGGTTATGAACTACAGATTAAAACTGAAGAGATTGGAAAAAGGTAGGAAATTAAGGAGATGGGATCTGGATAAGTTGAAAGAACTAGAGGTTGTTGAGAGATTTGTAGTAATCATTGGATAACATAGGAGATATAAAATTTAGTTGATGATCGAAGAAAATATAAAAATTCAGTGAACGAAAACATCTAAAAAAAATGTGACTGACTGAAAGTGGAAAATGGCTAAACAGAAATGGATGGAGAAAAATCTAAAGATTTAGAACCACATATCACAAGAGGAAGGATAGATACCGCCTACAGGAAAACTAAAGAGACCTATGGAGAAAGAAGCAGCTGCATGAATATCAAGAGGTCAGATGGTAAACCCGACCTCAGCAAAGAGGGGAAAGCTGGATGTTGAAAGGAATATGTAGAGAGTCTGTATTTCAGAGCAATGTTACAGAAATGGAGGACGACGTGAATGAAGATGAGACGCGAGACACTATACTGCGAGTAGTTTGATAGATCACTGAAAGACCTAAGAGGAGACAAGGCCCCTGGGAGTTGTCGACATTCCGTCAGAGCCTCTGATAGCCTTGGGAGATCCAGCCACGACAAAATTCTTCCATCCGGTGTGCAACGTGTGTGAGACAGTCAAAATACCCTCACACGTTAAGATTAATATAATAATTCCAATTCCGAAGAAATCAGGTACTCACTAATTCAAAAAGTCATGGTTGCAAAATACTAAGACGAATGGAGGAACTGGTAGAAGCTGACCACGTCGAATGTCATTTGGGATAATGGAGAAATGTAGGAACACGCCAGGTAATACTCACCGTACGACAAACATACGTTTACGGCATTGGTAGACATGGGAAAAGCTTCTGAAAATGTTGACTGGGATACCCTCTTTGAAATTCTGAAGGTAGTAGGGGTGAAATAAAGGAAGCGTAGGGCTATTTACTACTTGTACAGGAACCAGAAGGCAGTTAAAAGAGCCAAGGGGCTTCAAAGGGAATCGGTAATTGAGAAAGCAGTGAGGGTTGTAGCCTATCCCCAATATTATTCCATTTCTGCATGAAACAAGCATTAAAGAAAACCAAAGAAAACTTTTGGGTAGGAACAATTGCCTGGGGAAAAGAAATAAAAACTTTGGGGTTTACTGATAACATTGTTTTTCTGTCAAATACAGCAAAGGACTTGGAAAACCAGTTGAACGAAATGGTCTGGGTCTTGAAAGGACGATATGTCATGAACATCAACAACTACTTAACAAGAATAATGAATGTAGTCTAATTAAATCAGATGACGATGTGGGTATTAGATTAGGAAACGAGACACTTAAAGTAATAGATGGATTTTGCTACTTGGACAGCAAAATAGCAGATGTTGGACGAAGTATAGAGGATATCAAATACAGATTGGTAACGGCAAGAAAAGCATTCCTGAATAAGAGAAGTTTGATAACATCGAATATTGATGTAAGTGTTAGAAAGTCCTTTCTGAAAGTACCTGTATGGAGCGTAGCTATGTATGGAAGTAAAACACTGACGAACATATGCTCAAAATATGCACCGTATCATGGCCGTAGGACGGTGGGGGTATTGTTACTACATGGCGAAAATTCACCTGGGCTTCAACTGGACTTGGGATCGAATGCACCGCAATAGCTGTGGACTCTTGAGCGAGTAGCGTTACTGCTGAACATTAGCAGTCTGTCGCGCTAGTTTTCCACCCCGCCGAAGACATCATTTTCCAGCAGGATAATTATCCGCGTTACAGGGTTAGAATCGCGCAACATTGGTATGAGACGCATAATCGCCAACTCACGCAACAGTGGTTTGAGACGCATAATCGCGAACACGTTGATATCTTGGTCACCAAATTTGCCTGGTCTGACCCGATGTGACATTTCTGAATCACTATAGGACTCCGGCTGTGCACATCATTTACGGAAATTTTGTACTCTATGTGTGGACATCCTGTGTCACATGTCTCTGGAAACCTACCAACGAATTGACGAATCCATGCCACGAAGAATCGCTGCTGAATTCGGTTTCAGAGGTGGATCTAGCAGGTGGTCATAATGTTTCGCCTCATTAATGTATACTGAGACACTGAACTGTGTAAGAAAATGTATACAATCCACAAAATTCCATTATTATAAATATCAATAAAACAATAAGATCCTGGAATCGAACGTACGACGTTCTTAAGCACCGACAATCACGTAAGCACAAACTGCCGCGCCGAGTGGCCACGTGGTTTGAGGCGCCATATTACAGATTGCGCGGCCCCTCCCGCCGGAGGTTCGAAAAAATGACTGTTGGACTTTACATACAGCACCTTGTATAACATGTTTATCACTTGTAGCAAACGTGCTGGGTATCTGTTTACCCTTTTTATTTTCAAATGATTCCAAGCAGCTTTATTTGAAGATCATTAATTACGATTTGTTATTGTTTAAAAGCGAAAGTGTCGCGTGAACTATAAGTGTGGTCAGGGTGGACTAAACATGTACCACGACATAAAGGTGACCATACAGGAAGAAAGCGTTGTTCAAACGTAGACGTCGAAGAAAAGGGATTATAGTGAAATTTGCGTTGCGATCTTACAGAAAGTTACAAAATGGTTCAAATGGCTCTAAGTATGATGGGACTTAACATCTGAGGTCATCAGTCGCCTAGACTTAGAACTACTTAAACCTAACTAACCTAAGGATATCACACACATCCATGACCGAAGCAGGATTCGAACCTGCGACCGTAGCAGCAGCGCGCTTCCGGACTGAAGTACCTAGAACCGCTCGGTCACAGCGGCCGGCTCCTGAGGTTCAAGTCCTCCCTCTGGCACGGGTGCATGTGTGTTGTCCTTAGCATAAGTTAGTCTAAGTAGTGTGTAAGTCTAGGGACTGATGACCTCAACAGAATTCACAAACTTCTGAACATATGAAACACAAAGATATCCAATGTTCATGAACCTGTCTCTTGCTTGCCTAGTACGATCATTATGTATACAGACTTATTCAAGACTGATGATACCAAAGGCAGAGCTTCGTTTGACAGGTCAAAGCAAGATAGCAAAACCTGAAACCGGCAGATTACAAGACTATTACGACAGCTACTTGAACCACAAACCCGAAATCGCTTCTTTACGTTCAGTACACCACATACACCAGTAAGGAGCAGGCAAGCCTCCAAATCCTAGGTTCTGTGAAGAGTCGTGAACGTCCAACCACTTACCGTATTGTGGTCATTTTTTTTTCTATAGATGTTCACAACAGTAGCACTTGAACATTCGACCACCTACGCCGTTATTGAGATACTCGTTCACAGACTCTGGGTAAAAATAGTATCACCTTTGTCAAAGTCGCTGACGTCACATGCGGCTTGTGGCCTCGTCCATGTTTCATCTACTTACACCCATGCATAAAAAGACCTCGCTTTACTTGCCGCGTCAAATTTGCATAAAATCCAAGTTTTCGATGACTACCTCCGTCATCTTCGTCGGGGGCAAAACAGTCAATTTTACCCCTGACGAAGATGACGGAGGTAGTAATCGAAAGCTTGGGATTTTATCCAGATTTGACGCGGCAAGTAAACCGAGAACTTTTTATGCAAGGACTCCGTTGCGAAAGACTTCGTAGTCATACTTACACCCATGCTCATAAATTAAGGATAATGCTGATACGTGGTAAAACAACGCTCTGGTGCGCGGTTTGCGGGTTTCAATCACCTCGGAGTATGACCATGCAGTGGATTTGACCTGCGATCGTCGCACGGTGACGCTGGTAGCAGTCCACATACAAGAATACGGTGGAGCGAGTAAGTGTGCACACGTTTTCAGACGTGTCAATGGCTCAAAGAACATATATTGATGACGTTATGAGGGATAGAATACTAGGGCAACTGGAGGCTGGTCAAACACAGCAGGTCGTAGCACGGGCCCTCCGTTTGCCACAAAGTGTGATCTCAAGATTATGGCAACGGTTCCAGCAGAAAGGAAACGTTTCCAGGCGCTACAGTACGGGACGTCCACTGTGTACAACATCACAAGAAGACCGATATCTCACCATCAGTGCCCGCAGACGGTTAGGGAGTACTGCGGATAGCCTTGCTCGGGACTGTACCGCAGCCACTGGCACAGTTGTCTCCAGACACACGGTCTACAGACGACTGAACAGACATCGTTTATTCGTCCAGAGACATGCAAGGTGCATTCCACTGACCCCTGGTCACAGGAGAGGCCATAAAGCTTGGTTTCATGAGCACAGTACATGGTCTTTGGAACAGTGGTCCCAGGTTATGTTCACGAAAGAGTCCGTGTATAGTCTGAACAGTGATTCTCGCTTAGTTCTCATCTGGTGTGAATCAGGAACCAGATACCAACCACTTACTGTCCTTGGAAGGGACCTGTATGGAGGTCGTGGTTTGATGGTGTGGGGTGGGGTTATGACTGGTGCACGTACACTCCTGCATGTCTTTTACACAGGAACTGTAACAGGTCGGGTGTATCGGGACGTCATTTTGCACCAGTATGTCCGCCTTTTCAGGGGTGCAGTGGGTCCCACCTTCCTCCTGATGGATGATAACTCACGGCCCCACCGAGCTACCATCGTGGAGGAGTACGTTGAAACAGAAGATATCAAGCGAATGGAGTGGCCTGCCTGTTCTCCAGACCTAAACACCATCGAGCACGTCTGCGATGCTCTCGTTCGACGTATCGCTGCACGTCTTCAACCCCTACGAACTTCAGGAACTCCGACAGGCACTGGTGCAAGAATGGGAGGCTATACCCCAGCAGCTGCTCGACCACCTGATCCAGAGTATGCCAACCCGTTGTGCGGCCTGTGTGCATGTGCATGGTGGTCATATCCAATATTGATGTCAGGGTACATGCTCAGGAAACAGTGGCGTTTTGTAGCACATGTATTTCGGGACGATTTTCTCAACTTATCACCAGTACCGTGGACTTACAGATCTGTGTCGTGTGTGTTCCCTATGTGCCTATGCTATTAGCGCCAGTTTTGTGTGACATCACATTCTGCAATTATCCTTAATTTATTAGCTTGCGTGTATACACTTTCCTCACCGTGTCACGTTCTCTCAGTGTCACCATGTAGCATCCAACCCCGCGGTGGGCAGTGGTCATGACGTTTTGGCCTGTCAGTGTAAGTAGCTATTACTGCAGGTGCAAGAGCGAGGTTGAAGGGAAGATATGTAAAGGTCTGTGAATGACCATCGAAGCTGGAAGTGTGCAAAACATTGGTTCGATCTGTTTTTAGGTACTTTTCGGCAGTCTGTGATCCTTTAAAACGTGGGACTAATTGAGGTGACAGTGGCAGTCCAAAGGTGAGCGCAGCTTTTCGTCCGGTTTCTTTCAATAAGCAGGAGAGGATCGCGGAGATGTACACGCAGTCTAGTGGAAGATAGGGGTTTTACTTCAAGGTATGATTGACTACTGAAAATTCTGGAGTCGCTTTGCAAGAACAGGGCAACGACATTTTAGTCTGCTCTTAAGCTTCCCGGAAAATGACCATCACCGTGGATTCGGAGTAACTTGTGGTCACGCGGAGGCTTCCCGAATCTTTTTGTGCGCACGCAGCTCTCGCTAATAGCGACGAAAACGCATAGAGGACAGCTTAGTACCGTCGGCTACAACCAGGCAGTATAGATACTCATGACACCGACTGATGAGATAAAACATTATGAGTGCCTGCATAATAGCGTGTTAGTCGACCTTTGCTCCGCAATATAGCAGGTAATCGGCATGGCATGGAATGTGGAATGTGGAACCAGATGTGTACAAGTGAGGCATTAGATGTTAGTGGTTTTCGGGAGCGGATCTGAGACATTCACCATCGTGTTCATACTACATGAATTTCAGTACTTTAAACATAGCTGCGCAACAGCAACGGTTCCATGTAATCAGATTAAGAGCAGCCGACCAGTTGCAAAAGATAAAGTAATCTTTACCTAGGTTTCCATAGATATAAATCTATCTTCTTCAGAAGACGGCAGTATTATAATAACATGAAGCGATAAGGACATATCGCTTCATGTTATTATAATACTGCCGTCTTCTGAAGAAGATAGATTAATATCTATTGAAACCTAGGTAAAGATTACTTTATACTTTGCAACTAGTCGGCTGCTCTTAATCTGACTACATGAATTTAATTGCTAAGTCGTCTACGTGAGCTTATTATTGTGATCCTGAAACTACTATAGCAAGATTCTGGTTATGTGGCACGAACAGTTATCCTGCTGGATGATGTTATCACCATCGGCGATGACAGCAACGAAGAAGGGATCCATTTGTTATTATACGTAGCCCACAGCAGATAGCGCATGGAGGCGAGAGATGAGATAATCGAATGGCATTGTTGGCCGGGGGCCCCATGCGGCGGAGTTCGGTTGCCGTATTGCAAGTCCTCTTTATTTGACGCCACATCGGCGACTTGCGAGTCAATGATGCTGATAACAGTGATGAAGGACACACAACACCCAGTCCCCTGCCGGGAATCGAACCCGGGCCCTCTGCGTGGTAGCCGGTACGCTACCGGTACACTACGGAGGCGGACAGTGCATGTAGGTGATGGGTTGCGATAGCTATTTGGTTTCGAGACGTAATCACCAAATGGCAAACAGTAAAGCCATATAAAAGATCTTACTTACAGCTGCAGGTAAAATGTTCCTACAAATAGGTCATGATAACTAAGAGCAAAAAAAATTTAAGAACTCAATAACTGTGAAAGTATACACTGCTGTCGTAGAAATGAATAAAACCTGCACTAGCGAGGTAAGAGAAGTAATTTCTCAGTGGCCAGGCAGTATTACGGCTGAAAATCATTTCGTACACTTTCATCCACTTCAGTAAAACACCAGGATAAAGACGCGCTAAGTAGCGCCACATTATACTCAGTTACCTCAGAATGCCCCATAAGCTGGATGCTGTTAACTTAGTAATAATATATTCAATTAGAAAAATGACTGATAAGAATCTAAAGTGGAAAAAATATAAAATTGCATCAGCGTAAAGGAACGGATATAGCACATATCATATTGCACAAGACAGTAGCTCACGCATGAAATGTAACTTTGTGTTCTGCCTTACGGCAGGTGTTGTCGTGGGGAAAGCCTCGTCAGAGAGGTCCACCACCTGAGCGTCTAGGAAAGTGATTCCAGTGATGGTTTCCCGTTGCCTTCCACTGATGATGATGGGCTGGTAATGAGTACAACATAACATCCAGTCCCTGAGCGGAGAAAATCTCCGATCCAGCCGGGAAGCGAACTCGGGTCCCTTGGCGTGACAGACCGCCGCTTTGACCACTCAACTATCGGGGCTGACACATGAAATGTAAGAAGTATAAATAAAGAAAACCATATAAGTTGAAAATAACAAATTTCAAAAAATACAATAAACTTCTTAGCTCCAAAAAATTACAAAAATACAAGGCAGGACAACTTGACTGACAGCATCCAGATTTGACAACTGATTAAAACAGTGACGTCATAGTGTCATAGTATCTAAATATATTTGATTCTTTCCGGCCAGGTGATCCTTTAATAGTCTTCTGCCGTTTTTTATGCACGTTTCACTATTTCCATTTCTTCCCGAATATTTAGCTTTTTGCCTTTCTGAGCGTAGTGAAGAACTTTTAAGCTCTGTTAAAAATGGGGTGGGTGGCCACTGCCTTTTATGTGTTGCTCAAAGGACGACTTGTGTTTATTTTTGCCGTTTTTATAAAATTTACGTGTATGAAATCTAGCCTTAATGTCCTGCTAGCCTGACAAACATACAATATTCGAGCATATACAGACCTGAATTCAGATGTTTACTTCTGTTTAGCTGCTCGTTTCGTAAATAGTTATATTGAATATTAGAAATTGCAGAGAAAACTGCTCGCACCAAAAGAGCATAGCCAGATCGTAGAAGAAATTGTCCAAGAAGGGAAAACGTATATAATTATTTTACGTTACAGAAATACTGTTTAGAGTCCTATCATAATTTACAGGCACTTTAATCTCATATACAGTATTTACTATGGAAGCGCTGTAGCCCATCATAACAGCAATGTATTTAAGCAGTAGAACGAAAAACCAGTCAAGTTCTTACTTTTTATTCATTTCGATGACTAGTTTCGGGCCGAGACCCATTATCAAATCATCATAACGTAGTCCAAAATCGGTCTCGGCGCGAAACAAGTCATCTAATGAATAAAAAGTAAAAATTTGGCAACTTTGACTGGTTTGCTTTCTACTAATTAACAGAAGTTGCTGATCAAAGCTAGTCCAGCATGCTGGAAGTTCGTAAAAATGTATTTAATGTATTTAAGGTGTCCAGTCTCTGCACTGATGGCTGAGACACAAAGAGCCCATCCAGGCAATCGCTGACTTAATGGAACTGAGCTTATATTCCCGGGATGGCCAGACGACGCTGGAATAATGGAGTGAATTTTCTGAAAATGATCATACAGGTTATGTTATCTACTAGACGTAAATGCAAAACACAATAATGCAGTATCCCGTCCGAACCCATTTTCTCATGTGTGAACACCAAGCAGTTTCAGAACTGTCACTATTATAAAAAACAATAACGTCCTCGACATACCGTGGATAAAAAAATAATTTTCTGACAAGCTTCGGAATTCATATTGAATCATTCACGTTCAAGATGTTTGGCAAAAATATTCGCCAGGAAACCCGGCAAACAACTTCCCAGAGCGAGTCCATCGCCTTGCCTATAAACATGATCTTTGAAAGAAAAATGATTATGTGACGTAAGGAGTCGAAGAAGAGAGATTACCTTACTAATTTACTTGTCGATCATACGTTTGTTGTTAGTGAGGATAGTCTCTGCCAGAGAAACACTAGTGTACAAAGTTTTGGTATCCAGCGATAGTAGGCAACATTCACGTGGAGACGTCTCGCTCTGGAGTAGCGAAAAAAGTTCATTACTATTGGCTATAGACAAACATTAAACGAAGACATATTCATTTTATACAACCGCAGTAGTAACTTTTGAGCAGATTCTTCTAGGATTCCCTGTACCATTAATTATAGGACGAAAATGGAAGCCATCCTTATGTGTCTTAATCTGCGGTATAAGCGACGGCATTTTAGGGTTCATAACACGTAATCTAGGCAAATGACTGAGATGGATGAAATACATTTAAGTATGACTTTCACTTTTTCGCATAAGCGACAGAAGGGTCATGATATAATCTTCTTTCACCATTCTCTTCGATAAAGGATAGTACTTTTCCAGTATAGTCGTTACAGTATAAAACAACAGCTGTAATTCCCTTATCAACATGCATAATTATGACATCCGAATTTTTGTATAAAGTTCCAAAATTGCTATTAAGAGATCGTCACATGTAATCTTTTAAGCTTTCTCTTTATTAGAGCCAGGTGTGTCTATTTGTAACTTAAGGTCAGCTATTAATGTTGTAACGGTTCTGTCACCTAAATTCGGTCCTGTCTGATGTAATTTCATCTGCATATCATCAAAAGAAATGTCGGTGAGATTAACCACCCTTTTCGCAAACTGAAAGAGGCCTTCAAGCGAAGATTAAGGCAGGGGGTACCGTTGCCTAAGTGTTTCTAGTTCTCGCCTACGTCCCTTTTCGTCAGCTGGCCTTCTTCCGGCTCAAGTACGTTAACAACATGCATCGTCACATCAGCAATGGGAGCGTCGGATAAAGCAGAAAAATAGGCACTTTAGGTTAAAGCATTTAAATTGTCTTTTTGCTGCTACCACTTCCTAATTTCATACCGCTGCCTTGACACTATTGAACATATCGAAACTTGGCAATTACTTCTTTTTTAATCTAAAAGCTTTGTGCACATACACCGAAAATAACCTTGTCTCCTCACATCGCATGTAATATTTACTGTTCATTGATGCTTTCATCGTTTTATATTTAAGCTTTCGTAGTGATCACGTCGTCCTTTCTTCTGACCGAGAAAACAGAGCATCCTGGAGCTTTTCCCAATCCATGACGGTGTCAGTGGTAATAATATGAAAAAACAAACAGTCTCGGTTGCAGAACTGGACTTTTTATTTTCTTTGTCCTCCAATGGTGCGTTTCACCTTATAAAAGGCATCTTCAGATTCGCTGGCAAATTATGGTGTAAAGCACATCGGTTGCCAGGCTCGGACATTTGCTACCGCTGGTTGCTGTATCACTACGCCATGGACTGGAACAAGAAACGTAATTCATCCGACCAAGTGACATGATTCCATTGATCCACTGCCAGTCTCCATGATTCAGTGTCCATGTCTATTGTAATGTATAACGTAATTTGTTCAGCATGGGAACAAGTGAGGGTAGTGAGCTGCTAAGCCTCATTCTGAACAATATGTGATGAAGTCAAAATCTTCTGGGTTATTAGGCCGCGTCATATTTCTAGCACTAGTGGACACCAGAAGATCCTGAGGAACATCCTAGCTGATGGGTCGTAACGTCGATTATGACGCGGCCTAATAACCCAAATGTTTTTAACGTGCGTGACAACGGCCACGAAAGCCTGGAGACTTACAGAATATGGGATGAAATGTATGTTTCGAAATAGTTGTGCCTGTACCATCAAGCCGGCCGGGGTGGCCGAGCGGTTCTAGGCGCTACAGACTGGAACCGCGCGACCGCTACTGTCGCAGGTTCGAATCCTGCCTCGGGCATGGATGTGGGTGATGTCCTTAGATTAGTTAGGTTTAATTAGTAGTAAGTTCTATGGGACTGATGACCGCAGATGTTAAGTCCCATAGTGCTCAGAGCCATTTGAACCATTTGTACCATCAATGTATTCTGTGAACAAAGTGGTTCAAATGGCTCTGAGCACTATGGGACTTCACTTCTGCGGTCATCAGTCCCATAGAACTTACAACTAATTAAACCTAACTAATCTAAGGACATCACCCACATCCATGCCCGAGGCAGGATTCGAACCTGCGACAGTAGCGGTCGCGCGGTTCCAGACAGAAGTGCCTAGAACCGCTCGGCCACTCCGGCCGGCTTTCTGTCAACAGATGGGCCAGGAGTCGCCTTCTCTCCTGGTTTACAGGGTGTGAAATCGTCGGACCGCCAAGTTCTGTGATGACACGTGAACCACCAACACCTGGTTGCTTACTTCGTGATTTCACCGCAGTTCAACCACTTCCTGTAGTTACTCCGGACAGTTTCACGATAACAGCCGACCAACTTCGGCGTAACCTTGATGCTCGTTCCCAGGCGTCTGTCCTTTGACTGGGTCGCTTATGACAGTGGATTTCCCCGTTTGCGGTCTGCGCCTTTGCTAGAAGGCCCATTTGTCTCGGCACAGATTATGTACTTTCCTAACTGCATCACGTACCCACGTTACAAGGTCTCATTCAGTTTCACGGTGAGAGATGATCATGGTGTTTAGATTCTGCCCAAGACGCTTGTCTGCAACCGCACTGCTGCTACGGTGGCGGGTTCGAAACCGGCCTCGGGCATGGCTGTGTATGATGTCCTTAGGTTAGTTAGGTTTAAGTAGTTCTGAGTCTATGGGACGGATGACCGAATATGTTAAGTCCCATAGTGCTTAGACCCATTTCAACCATTTGTTTAGATTCGTCAGAATATGTGAACCTGGTATCTGAAATGAATTCCATGGCTGGTGCTGTTCGACAGGACTACCTTGGTTTGATATTAACACTTCCAGCCACCATTCGAAGCAAAGTTAGTATAGGGGGAGAATAATTTTTCCAAGAAATGTGAACAGACACAAGTTCCTGCGAGCACGTGGAGGGCGCTGGAATTGTCGTCACGGCGATCACTTAGGCGGGGACGCTGCCAGCAGCGGAGATGAGCCACGCGGCCGCCCCGTGGCTACGGCGTGACGCAGGCAGCCTTCACATTTAGCGGGCAGGAAACACACGCCAGGACAGGTGAATCCTCCGCTGGTCGCCGGCCATTTACAGTTAGCTGCGTGGGCGGCGCCAACGGCTGTCTCCTACTCCTCCTAACGCACCCACAGGCTCGTCCGTCGACCTATTGTCACCAAAGAGTGTCTCATCGTTTCAGCTAGACTCCATGTCTATGTATCTGTGCGACCTCTCTGCTAAAATTTAATGCTCGGTTGTAGTCCTTACCGTGTTACGGCGATATCTTTTTCTCAAGCTTCTGAGTAGACAAGACGAGTTGCTGACGCAATTAATCTTATGTAAAAATAACCCAGGATGATCAAAACATGTAATCTAATTAAAAATGTGCAGCTGAGATGGAACAATAAATGAGAATTATCTTAAATATCAGTTCATTTGCTGAATCACTCAAGATGAGTATATCCGCTATAGCATGTCATTCCATTCAAAATTTGAGGAGAGGATGTGAGTGAGATCGCCGCGCGGGATTAGCCGAGCGGTCTAGGCGCTGCAGTCATGGACTGTGCGGCTGGGCCCGACGGAGGTTCGAGTCCTCCCTCGGGCATGGGTGTGTGTGTGTTTGTCCTTAGGATAATTTAGGTTAAGTAGTGTGTAAGCTTAGGGACTGATGATCTTAGCAGTTAAGTCCCATAAGATTTCACACACATTTGAACATTTGTCAGTGAGATCCGATTGGATGGCTTGACGCCTGCTTTTTACTATAGAGTTACGTATACTCGCATGAGTAGTGGCTACAAAGTTTAATTTATCATGTCGAAAGGAAGGGAGAGTTTTTGTTTATTTGCAGGTAAGGACTGGTTAAAATTAAAGTGCAGGTATGCACAGAGGTGCCGCGGTACCTGTAATTATTGTATGGCAACGAAACTTTGTGGATATTCTGATGTCTTAATACGGAACTGATTCACTCTGAAAAAAAATAGTCCCGCTTTCGGCCACCAGGGGCAAATCGAGTGCTGCGAGTGCAAGAAACGTTTCCATATGTAATGGTTTAGAGCGGACGTGGGTAGGAAAGGTAAACAAGTGACGAAGATATAATGTTGATTTTATTATTGACCATCGCTTACACAATTTCTTTGATATAAGCATCGGAGACCTCGACGAGATGCTGCATTCGCCAGACAAAGTGTTCAGCAGTTACTCGCAGCAGTTCCGATAGAATCTGAGCAACGTGTTTCTGTATACAGAACTTCAGATCACGTAGAGACTTAAAGTGTCCATGAAAAACACGTTCTTTTAGATATCCCAAAAGTCAGAAGTCACTTGGATTAAGATTAGGTGATCTTGCACGCCCCGCTCTAGAGACAACATGTTCGTGGAAGATTGCATTAAACAGCTGTTTCACTTGGCGAGTGACATGAGGTGTTGCCCCATTTTGTACGAAAACAGTTATTTACACACAGATCCGCTCTTCCACAGCAAGAATCAAATGCTGTACAACAAGGTCTCGATAACGTGCAGATGTCACGGCGCACCTGAGAGGCTCTCTAGGTGTAGTCTCTCCAAAGAAGGGCTGGCGGGAAATAAAGATGCCCTTCGCGCACAATATGCGGCAGTTCTGTGTGTTCACTCCATCTCTCAGTGTAAACTGTACCTCGTCACACCGTAAAACTCTCCTCGACCACATGTCAACAACTTCGACCCGTGCCGGAAACGGAAGAGCAAATTTAGAACATTGCCGCGGATCATTAAGTTCCAGTTGCAGCACAGTGTGGATCTTCTACGGTTACCAGCACAGAACTGACCGCAGAACGTTCCGTGGCTTTCACTATGAGATGGACAATTCTCGCGACACTACACGGGTCCTAATACTAGTTGGGGAACGGGCTGCATGGTCAGTTACAGTAACAGCAATCTCGTCAGTAAGTTCCACCCACACAGGAAACCTTCCTCTTCCTCGTGCCTCACAAAGCTGACCCGTATTTTCATCGCCACCTTCTTTAAATCATTTCATGACATCGGGCATCCCCTCAAACCTTTCAGTTACTGATACTCTCTCAATACAGCACTGTGATTGCTGCCGTTCGCATAAAACAGTTTCACTAACATCGCACGGTCTCTCTCCTAGATTAGCCGCTGTATGTAAGTATTGTATTGTATGTTAGCCGTGGGCCTAGATACGACGGAGAGGCACCGTCCCCGCCGCAGCCGCAGTGGTCCACAACCCCGCGACGACTACCACAGTCCACTTTACTCCTCCGCCGCCCCACACCGAACCACTCTTTCGAGTGTAACCCCTATGTTTGCATGGTAGAGTGATGGTGGTGTACGCGTACGTGGAGAACTTGTTTGCGCAGCAATCGCCGACATAGTGTAGCTTTGGCGGAATAGGGGGAGCCAGCCCGCATTCGCTGAGGCAGATGGAAAACCGCCTAAAAACCATCCACAAACTGGCCGGCTCACCGGACCTCGACACAAGTCCACCGGGCGGATGCGTGCCGGGGACCAGGTGATCCTTCCCAATCCGGAAAGCCGTGCGTTAGACCGAACGACTAACAGGGTGGTCTAGATTAGCCGTATTGTTCACCCACCTGTGGCTTGTCAAATGACAGCAGGGATGTCACACAAACAGTTAACAACTCTAGATTTGCACCTGGTGGCCACAGTGAAACTAATGTTTTTTCCAGCACACACGGATTCCACGTTAACACATTAGTATATCTCCTAAGTTTCGCTCCCATACGATAATTGTGACCCACACTTGATGTCCTCGACTAATTGCCCTTTAATTATAACCGCCCGGTATATGTCTGAAGTCCTGGTGTACACTAAAATCCTCGCTCCACAGTACCATATCACACCACCAGAGGAGAGAAAACAATGTGGCGGAGCACATTTATGTACTGTACTAACGTGGGATAATCGGTTTTGAAGGCGAACAACGCTCAAACTATCCGAATTTCGCAGAAATGCAGAGCAGTAATGCACCAAAATTGAACACAGTGTATACTGGATGCACCTGCACCGCATGCAGCCCACCTCGTATGAATGACAGATCTATGTGGGAGACTATTTTTGAAGAACTGGGAATTTCAACGGAAATGGATGCTCGAATACCGATGTATCACACAAAAAAGTGGAAAAACCGACAATCAGTCTTGGAACATTTTTGGCTATCTAGCACTACATTTTATATACGAAATAGGTCGCTGACCACTGGTTTCCGCGACTGCGTGCATCAATCAAAAAGCCTTCGAATCGAAGCCTCGGCAGTAATGTCGTAGTTGCTTCAAACCAATCTAGTTGACATTTTTAGCCCTCTAACCATCACTGACGAGTATCGAGTGTATTACACTATGAGCCTGAGACAAAGGATCAATGGAGAGTACTGGAAATAAGTGTATTTACCGCCACCGAAAAAGGCGAAGCCCTGTCTATCAACGAGCAAAGTGACACTGAGTGTTTGTTAGGACTGGCGTTGTGTGATAACAGATTATGCCGCATGTGGCAAACCGTTACATGTGTACATCATATGATGTCACTGGAGTCTGAGAAGACAATGCGACACAGGAAACTGTCGAAGGGGGTAATTTTGCTTCTCAGCAATGTCGGGGCTCATTTTACGCAACACACATGCCACCTCTTAGCGTTATCAAATTATACCTCACTTAACCCCTCCACTCACCCCTCCCCCCCCTCCTTCATCACACGAAATCCTCTTAACACACTAAAACACGACACCACGATAACTGGCGACTTTTTCCTATTTTCTCAGATGAAGAAACCATCATTCCAGGACTATAAAAAGGTGTTTTCTGAGGTAGAACGTTTCCTAAACAGTAAAAATGCAGACTTCTGCAATCAGGGTCTCCGCCAGGTCGTTTGTCGTTGGAAAAGATGCATAGCACTGATGAGTGAATATGTAAAGAAGGACTCAGTCGATCACTAAAATGGTAATTTTTACTATGAAACTTATAAAGTATTAAACTTGTTAACTGGTTAACTGGAAGCTGTGTGTGACAAAACGTCTCGCTATCAGTGTGAAAGCTGGTACTTTTTAGAATTCTGATAACAGTCTCCCCGATGTATTCTGATTTAGAATCACCATTGCGGCCCTACTCTCAAAGGCGAACATAACTGTGCAAGTTACTTTCGATACTTGTGATATCGAATGATTTAAATTGCACATGGCTATATGTAGCTGATACTGTACATAAGGAACAATTAACACTAATACTCAGAAAGACTTTTCCTGCAACAGTAGTACATAGAGGCCAACTGCTGCATAGCGAAAATGTGTCCAACTAGAAAAACGCATCAACTGAATTTGTATGAAAAATCGCCATTGAATATTGTCCCAATTTTCTCACTAAAGATGAGTTTAGACCCTACAGTTGTTTTTTGCCTTTGCAACAGATAACTCGGCTGTACTCTGTCTGCACACACCAAGAATGTGAAGTCCTGAACTGCGCATACCTGTAATAAAGCATTACGAGGCAAAGTGCATTATTTTTCTTTTAATTTTCGTAAATTAAACTTTTGTTCCTTTTCTGAACGTTTGGTTCACTGTCCACGTGACAGAACAGGTTTTGCCAAAGTTATTTTTCCTCTAACAGTGGATATAAGATTCGTGCAATAATTATAAATGAATAAGAAAGTATTTTGCGGCTATATTCAGTCCTTTCTAATGACACAGGAAATACTGGAACTATTAATAACGTGAAATCTAATCCTTCTTTATCAATGTCACCCATTATAAAAATTAGTTTTATACACAATTTTTCTATTACGCAAAATTCACTCTTTGCTTTTTTTAATGAAATGCGCTAACTAACAATGAAAGGTGGAATGTATTTAGATTTCTCTACACATGACTGATAATTCACTCAAGATAACAACACGTAGCTATTGTTCAAAGCAATAAACTCTGTCCACAACATTACTTCGCGATTAGCAAATACAACTGAATACATATTACCTTTATCCGAAAGAGCCGTTTCTCTATGAAATCATGTCAAAATCATTTTCTGTGGTGTCACCGCCAGACACCACACTTGCTAGGTGGTAGCTTTAAATCGGCCGCGGTCCATTAGTACATGTCGGACCCGTGTGTCGCCACTGTCAGTGATCGCAGACCGAGCGCCACCACACGGCAGGTCTCGAGAGACTTACTAACACTCGCCCCAGTTGTACGGACGACTTAGCTAGCGATGCAACACTGACGAAGCCTCGTATATTAGCAGAAAAGATAGGTAGAATAGCCTTCAGCTAAGTCAATGGCTACGACCTAGCAAGGCGCCATAGCAATTGATACTTATCGTATGATTAGATTAGAGATTAGATTAGATTAATACTAGTTCCATGGATCATGAATACGATATTTCGTAATGATGTGGAACGAGTCGAATTTTCCAATGCATGACATAATTAGGTTAATTTAACAACATACTTAAGTTAATATAACAACTTTATTTTTTTGTGTTTTTTTATTTTTATTTTTTCATTTTTTTAATATTTTTTTTCTTAATTTATATCTAAAAATTCCTCTATGGAGTAGAAGGAGTTGTCATTCAGAAATTCTTTTAATTTCTTCTTAAATACTTGTTGGTTATCTGTCAGACTTTTGATACTATTTGGTAAGTGACCAAAGACTTTAGTGCCAGTATAATTCACCCCTTTCTGTGCCAAAGTTAGATTTAATCTTGAATAGTGAAGATCGTCCTTTCTCCTAGTATTGTAGTTATGCACACTGCTATTACTTTTGCATTGGGTTTGGTTGTTAATAACAAATTTCATAACAGAGTATATATACTGAGAAGCTACTGTGAATATCCCTAGATCCTTAAATAAATGTCTGCAGGATGATCTTGGGTGGACTCCAGCTATTATTCTGATTACACGCTTCAGTGCAATAAATACTTTATTCCTCAGTGATGAATTACCCCAAAATATGATGCCATATGAAGCATGTCTCATCAAGAACGAAGTATACAAATGATGGATTAAAGTTAAGTATTCCAGAAGCTACGTACTTTTCTTTATAGCATTCATTACGTATCCTGTTTCAGACCTCACGCCATCCTGCGTGAGCTTATAGCGTGCATTTCGGCCTTCTCTAGCAATATAACATTTTTTATCCTCAGTCATATCAGGGAGCATTCCACCTGAATTTCATTGTCTATGCGGTACGTTCGCCATCGAAAATTCTCATTAGCTGACAACTGCTTAGGGTTCATTCGCTCTCCCCAACTCTACTCAATAGTATTAGAACCTCTGGTAGCCGAACAATAAGTGCAATTAATGTGTTCAGGTGTGCGAAGATGCTCATAGTGGTAAACATTCCAAATCATGTGTTAAATACACCAAACAGACTGACATTTCTCGTTATATAAACATCATTCATACCCATTCCTCCTACAGTCTCGATATGTTTGATTCTCACACCGACGCCGGTGCAAGGTAACGGGGGCCCACGTGACGTACCGCCAGAGGCAACGCTGTATTAACAGCTTTCCCCAGTCACGTCGGGCGAGATTTACCTATTCCGATCATAGGAGGTAGTTCGTTCTTTTGTTCCTGGCTGATAGACATTCAGACCATGCTTACGAGAGTGAAGTTTTCCGTCATTCTTCTCCCTATAGGGTTTCAGCAACTCCTTTGCCTATAAACCACTTTTGTTTCATTTATGCCCTCTTATTAGTCCCAAATCAACAGCCTTACCTGTCGCCCATCCTCAAAGCTAGATCGTTCTGTACATGACAACCAATCGAACAAATTTTCTATTCAGGTAATGTTCGTTCCAGTAAATGATTTCACAAATCGATATTAGTGCACTTGTTTTCAAATGACACTAATTTAGCACCTTCTGCCGAAACAATGAACTGAATATTTTAAGTGTCTTTAGTTTGTGTGCCTAAGGGAATTTTTCCGTATGATTGCCATTTTTAACTTACTTGATAAAGAATCTCTTCAATTAGTTTTATCTGTGGGAAACTACATATTTCAGTTGCTATAATCCGACATTCTAAAAAAAACGGTTAAGTTGTGATTGTGGCTAGTCGAGGTCACAATTTCGCTTGTGTGAATAGTCTTCATTGAAATCACAAAATATGTATTTGATATACAGTAAGAGCATTTATAACCATGCTCTAAAATTACCTAAATGAAACATCATAATCTGACATTCTAAAAAAAGCGGTTAAGTTGTGATTGTGGCTAGTCGAGGTCACAATTTCGCTTGTGTGAATAGTCTTCATTGAAATCACAAAATAAGTATGTTGATATACAGTAAGAGCATTTATAACCATGCTCTAAAATTACCTAAATGAAACATCATAATCTGACATTCTAAAAAAAGCGGTTAAGTTGTGATTGTGGCTAGTCGAGGTCACAATTTCGCTTGTGTGAATAGTCTTCATTGAAATCACAAAATATGTATTTAATATACAGTAAGAGCATTTATAACCATGCTCTAAAATTACCTAAATGAAACATCATAATCTGACATTCTAAAAAAAGCGGTTAAGTTGTGATTGTGGCTAAGCGAGGTCACAATTTCGCTTGTGTGAATAGTCTTCATTGAAATCACAAAATATGTATTTGATATACAGTAAGAGCATTTATAACCATGTCTCTAAAATTACCTAAACGAAACATCATAATCTGACATTCTAAAAAAAGCGGTTAAGTTGTGATTGTGGCTAGTCGAGGTCACAATTTCGCTTGTGTGAATAGTCTTCATTGACATCACAAAATATGTATGCTGATATACAGTAAGAGCATTTATAACCATGCTCTAAAATTACTTAAATGAAACATCATAATCTCACATTCTAAAAAAAGCAGTTAAGTTGTGATTGTGGCTAGTCGAGGTCACAATTTCGCTTGTGTGAATAGTCTTCATTGAAATCACAAAATATGTATGTTGATATACAGTAAGAGCATTTATAACCACGCTCTAAAATTACCTAAATGAAACATCATAATCTGACATTCTAAAAAAAGCGGTTAAGTTCTGATTGTGGCTAGTCGAGGTCACAATTTCGCTTGTGTGAATAGTCTTAATTGAAATCACAAAATATGTATGTTGATATACAGTAAGAGCATTTATAACCATGCTCTAAAATTACCTAAATGAAACATCATAATCTGACATTCTAAAAAAAGCGGTTAAGTTGTGATTGTGGCTAGTCGAGGTCACAATTTCGCTTGTGTGAATAGTCTTCATTGAAATCCCAAAATATGTATTTGATATACAGTAAGAGCCTTTATAACCATGCTCTAAAATTACCTAAATGAAACATCATAATCTGTCATTCTAAGAAAAGCGGTTAAGTTGTGATTGTGGCTAGTCGAGGTCACAATTTCGCTTGTGTGAATAGTCTTCATTGAAATCACAAAATATGTATTTGATATACAGTAAGAGCATTTATAACCATGCTCTAAAATTACCTAAATGAAACATCATAATCTGACATTCTAAAAAAAGCGGCTAAGTTGTGATTGTGGCTAGTCGAGGTCAAAATTTCGCTTGCGTGAATAGTCTTAATTGAAATCACAAAATATGTATGTTGATATACAGTAAGAGCATTTATAACCATGCTCTGAAGTTACCTAAATGAAACATCATAATCTGACATTCTAAAAAAAGCATTTAAGTTGTGATTGTGGCCAGTCGAGGTCACAATTTCGCTTGTGTGAATAGTCTTCATTGAAATCACAAAATATGTATGTTGATATACAGTAAGAGCATTTATAACCATGCTCTAAAATTACCTAAATGAAACATCATAATCTGACATTCTAAAAAAAGCGGTTAAGTTGTGATTGTGGCTAGTCGAGGTCACAATTTCGCTTGTGTGAATAGTCTTCATTGAAATCACAAAATATGTCTTTGATATACATAAGAGCATTTATAACCATGCTCTAAAATTACCTAAATGAAACATCATAATCTGACATTCTAAAAAAAGCGGTTAAGTTGCGATTGTGACTAGTCGAGGTCACAATTTCGCTTGTGTGAATAGTCTTCATTGAAATCACAAAATATGAATTTGATATACAGTAAGAGCATTTATAACCATGCTCTAAAGTTACCTAAATGAAACATCATAATCTGACATTCTAAAAAAGCGGTTAAGTTGTGTTTGTGGGTAGTCGAGGTCACAATTTCGCTTGTGTGAATAGTCTTCATTGAAATCACAAAATATGTATTTGATATACAGTAAGAGCATTTATAACCATGCTCTAAAATTACCTAAATGAAACATCATGATCTGACAATTTAAAAAAAAGTGGTTAAGTTGTGATTGTGGCTAATCGAGTTCACAATTTCGCTTCTGTGAATAGTCTTCATTGAAATCATAAAATATGTATGTTGATATTCAGTAAGAGCATTTATAACCATGCTCCAAAATTACCTAAATCAAACATCATTATCTGACATTCTAAAAAAAAGCGGTTAAGTTGTGATTGTGGCTAGTCGAGGTCACAATTTCGCTTGTGTGAATAGTCTTCATTGAAATCACAAAATATGTATTTGATATACAGGAAGAGCATTTATAACCATGCTCTAAAGTTACCTAAATGAAACATGATAATCTGACATTCTAAAAAAGCGGTTAAGTTGTGTTTGTGGGTAGTCGAGGTCACAATTTCGCTTGTGTGAATACTCTTCATTGAAATCACAAAATATGTATTTGATATACAGTAAGAGCATTTATAACCATGCTCTAAAATTACCTAAATGAAACATCATGATCTGACATTTTAAAAAAAGCAGTTAAGTTGTGATTGTGGCTAGTCGAGTTCACAATTTCGCTTCTGTGAATAGTCTTCATTGAAATCACAAAATATGTATGTTGATATTCAGTAAGAGCATTTATAACCATGCTCTATAATTACCTAAATGAAACATCATAATCTGACATTCTAAAAAAAGCGGTTAAGGTGTGATTGTGGCTAGTCGAGGTCACAATTTCGCTTGTGTGAATAGTCTTCATTGAAATCACGAAATATGTATGTTGATATACAGTAAGAGCATTTATAACCATGCTCTAAAATTACCTAAATGAAACATCATAATCTGTCATTCTAAAAAAAGCGGTTAAGTTGTGATTGTGGCTAGTCGAGGTCACAATTTCGCTTGTGTGAATAGCCTTCATTGAAATCACAAAATTTGTATGTTGATATACAGTAAGAGCATTTATAACCATGCTCTAAAATTACCTAAATGAAACATCATAATCTGACATTCTAAAAAAAGCGGTTAAGTTGTGATTGTGGCTAGTCGAGGTCACAATTTCGCTTGTGTGAATAGTCTTCATTGAAATCACAAAATATGTATGTTGATATACAGTAAGAGACTTTATAACCATGCAGTAACATTACCTAAATGGAACATCATAATCTGTCATTCTAAAAAAAGCGGTTAACTTGTGATTGTGGCTAGTCGAGGTCACAATTTCGCTTGTGTGAATACTCTTCATTGAAATCACAAAATATGTATGTTGATATACAGTAGGAGCATTTATAACCATGCTCTAAAATTACCTAAATGAAACATCATAATCTGACATTCTAAAAAAAGCGGTTAAGTTGTGATTGTGGCTAGTCGAGGTCACAATTTCGCTTGTCTGAATAGTCTTCATTGAAATCACAAAATATGTATGTTGATATACAGTAGGAGCATTTATAACCATGCTCTAAAATTACCTAAATGAAGCATCATAATCTGACATTCTAAAAAACGCGGTTAAGTTGTGATTGTGGCTATTCGAGGTCACAATTTCGCTTGTGTGAATAGTCTTCATTGAAATCACAAAATATGTATGTTGATATACAGTAAGAGAATTTATAACCATGCTCTAAAATTACCTAAATGAAACATCATAATCTGACATTCTATAAAAAGCGGTTAAGTTGTGATTGTGGCTAGTCGAGGTCACAATTTCGCTTGTGTGAATAGTCTTCGTTGAAATCACAAAATATGTATTTGATATACAGTAAGAGCATTTATAACCATGCTCTAAAATTACCTAAATGAAACATCATAATCTGACATTCTAAAAAAAGCGGTTAAGTTGTGATTGTGCCTAGTCGAGTTCACAATTTCGCTTGTGTGAATAGTCTTCATTGAAATCACAAAATATGTATGTTGATATTCAGTAAGAGCATTTATAACCATGCTCTAAAAATACGTAAATGAAACATTATAATCTGACATTCTAAAAAAAGTGGTTAATTTGTGATTGTGGCTAGTCGAGGTCACAATTTCTCTTGTGTGAATAGTCTTCATTGAAATCACAAAATATGTATGTTGATATACAGTAAGAGCATTTATAACCATGCTCTAAAATTACCTAAATGAAACATCATAATCTGACATTCTACAAAAAGCAGTTAAGTTGTGATTGTGGCTAGTCGAGGTCACAATTTCGCTTGTGTGAATAGTCTTCATTGAAATCACAAAATATGTATGTTGATATACAGTAAGAGCATTTATAACCATGCTCTACAATTACCTAACTGAAACATCATAATCTGACATTCTAAAAAAAGCGGTTAAGTTGTGATTGTGGCTAGTCGAGGTCACAATTTCGCTTGTGTGAATAGTCTTCATTGAAATCACAAATATGTATTTGCTATACAGTAAGAGCATTTATAACCATGCTCTAAAATTACCTAAATGAAACATCATAATCTGACATTCTAAAAAAGGCGGTTAAGTTGTGATTGTGGCTAGTCGAGGTCACAATTTCGCTTGTGTGAATAATCTTCATTGAAATCACAAAATATGTATTTGATATACAGTAAGAGCATTTATAACCATGCTCTAAAATTACCTAAATGAAACATCATAATCTGACATTCTAAAAAAAGCGGTTAAGTTGTGATTGTGGCTAGTCGAGGTCACAATTTCGCTTGTGTGAATAGTCTTCATTGGAATTACAAAATATGTATGTTGATATACAGTAAGAGCATTTATAACCATGCTCTAAAATTACCTAAATGAAACATCATAATCTGACATTCTAAAAAAAGCGGTTAAGTTGTGATTGTGGCTAGTCGAGGTCATAATTTCGCTTGTGTGAATAGTCTTCATTGAAATCACAAAATATGTATTTGATATACAGTAAGAGCATTTATAACCATGCTCTAAAATTACCTAAATGAAACATCATAATCTGACATTCTAAAAAAAGCGGTTAAGTTGTGATTGTGGCTAGTTGAGGTCACAATTTCGCTTGTGTGTATAGTCTTCATTGAAATCACAAAATATGTATGTTGATATACAGTAAGAGCATTTATAACCATGCTCTAAAGTTACCTAAATGAAACATCATAATCTGACATTCTAAAAAAAGCGGTTAAGTTGTGATTGTGGCGCGTCGAGGTCACAATTTCGCTTGTGTGAATAGTCTTCATTGAAATCACAATATATGTATTTGGTATACAGTAAGAGCATTTATAACCATGCTCTAAAATTACCTAAATGAAACATCATAATCTGACATTCTAAAAAAAGCGGTTAAGTTGTGATTGTGGCTAGTCGAGATCACAATTTCACTTGTGTGAATAGTCTTCATTGAAATCACAAAATATGTATGTTGATATACAGTAAGAGCATTTATAACCATGCTCTAAAATTACCTAAATGAAACATCATAATGTGACATTCTAAAAACAGCAGTTAAGTTGTGATTGTGGCTAGTCGAGGTCACAATTTCGCTTGTGTCAATAGTCTTTATTGAAATCACAAAATATGTATGTTGATATACAGTAGGAGCATTTATAACCATGCTCTAAAATTACCTAAATGAAACATCATAATCTGACATTCTAAAAAAACCGGTTAAGTTGTGATTGTGGCTAGTCGAGGTCACAATTTCGCTTGTGTGAATAGTCTTCATTGAAATCACAAAATATGTATGTTGATATACAGTAAGAGCATTTATAACCATGCTCTAAACTTACCTAAACGAAACATCATAATCTGACATTCTAAAAAAAGCGGTTAAGTTGTGATTGTGGCTAGTCGAGGTCACAATTTCGCTTGTGTGAATAGTCTTCATTGAAATCACAAAATATGTATGTTGATATACAGTAAGAGCATTTATAACCATGCTCTAAAATTACCTAAATGAAGCATCATAATCTGACATTCTAAAAAACGCGGTTAAGTTGTGATTGTGGCTATTCGAGGTCACAATTTCGCTTGTGTGAATAGTCTTCATTGAAATCACAAAATATGTATGTTGATATACAGTAAGAGCATTTATAACCATGCTCTAAAATTACCTAAATGAAACATCATAATCTGACATTCTATAAAAAGCGGTTAAGTTGTGATTGTGGCTAGTCGAGGTCACAATTTCGCTTGTGTGAATAGTCTTCGTTGAAATCACAAAATATGTATTTGATATACAGTAAGAGCATTTATAACCATGCTCTAAAATTACCTAAATGAAACATCATAATCTGACATTCTAAAAAAAGCGGTTAAGTTGTGATTGTGGCTAGTCGAGTTCACAATTTCGCTTGTGTGAATAGTCTTCATTGAAATCACAAAATATGTATGTTGATATTCAGTAAGAGCATTTATAACCATGCTCTAAAAATACCTAAATGAAACATTATAATCTGACATTCTAAAAAAAGTGGTTAATTTGTGATTGTGGCTAGTCGAGGTCACAATTTCTCTTGTGTGAATAGTCTTCATTGAAATCACAAAATATGTATGTTGATATACAGTAAGAGCATTTATAACCATGCTCTAAAATTACCTAAATGAAACATCATAATCTGACATTCTACAAAAAGCAGTTAAGTTGTGATTGTGGCTAGTCGAGGTCACAATTTCGCTTGTGTGAATAGTCTTCATTGAAATCACAAAATATGTATGTTGATATACAGTAAGAGCATTTATAACCATGCTCTACAATTACCTAAATGAAACATCATAATCTGACATTCTAAAAAAAGCGGTTAAGTTGTGATTGTGGCTAGTCGAGGTCACAATTTCGCTTGTGTGAATAGTCTTCATTGAAATCACAAATATGTATTTGCTATACAGTAAGAGCATTTATAACCATGCTCTAAAATTACCTAAATGAAACATCATAATCTGACATTCTAAAAAAGGCGGTTAAGTTGTGATTGTGGCTAGTCGAGGTCACAATTTCGCTTGTGTGAATAATCTTCATTGAAATCACAAAATATGTATTTGATATACAGTAAGAGCATTTATAACCATGCTCTAAAATTACCTAAATGAAACATCATAATCTGACATTCTAAAAAAAGCGGTTAAGTTGTGATTGTGGCTAGTCGAGGTCACAATTTCGCTTGTGTGAATAGTCTTCATTGAAATTACAAAATATGTATGTTGATATACAGTAAGAGCATTTATAACCATGCTCTAAAATTACCTAAATGAAACATCATAATCTGACATTCTAAAAAAAGCGGTTAAGTTGTGATTGTGGCTAGTCGAGGTCATAATTTCGCTTGTGTGAATAGTCTTCATTGAAATCACAAAATATGTATTTGATATACAGTAAGAGCATTTATAACCATGCTCTAAAATTACCTAAATGAAACATCATAATCTGACATTCTAAAAAAAGCGGTTAAGTTGTGATTGTGGCTAGTTGAGGTCACAATTTCGCTTGTGTGAATAGTCTTCATTGAAATCACAAAATATGTATGTTGATATACAGTAAGAGCATTTATAACCATGCTCTAAAGTTACCTAAATGAAACATCATAATCTGACATTCTAAAAAAAGCGGTTAAGTTGTGATTGTGGCGCGTCGAGGTCACAATTTCGCTTGTGTGAATAGTCTTCATTGAAATCACAATATATGTATTTGGTATACAGTAAGAGCATTTATAACCATGCTCTAAAATTACCTAAATGAAACATCATAATCTGACATTCTACAAAAAGCGGTTAAGTTGTGATTATGGCTAGTCGAGGTCATATTTTCGCTTGTGTGAATAGTCTTCATTGAAATCACAAAATATGTATTTGATATACAGTAAGAGCATTTATAACCATGCTCTAAAATTACCTAAATGAAACATCATAATGTGACATTCTAAAAACAGCAGTTAAGTTGTGATTGTGGCTAGTCGAGGTCACAATTTCGCTTGTGTCAATAGTCTTTATTGAAATCACAAAATATGTATGTTGATATACAGTAAGAGCATTTATAACCATGCTCTAAAATTACCTAAATGAAACATCATAATCTGACATTCTAAAAAAAGCGGTTAAGTTGTGATTGTGGCTAGTCGAGGTCACAATTTCGCTTGTGTGAATAGTCTTCATTGAAATCACAAAATATGTATGTTGATATACAGTAAGAGCATTTATAACCATGCTCTAAACTTACCTAAACGAAACATCATAATCTGACATTCTAAAAAAAGCGGTTAATTTGTTATTGTGGCTAGTCGAGGTAACAATTTCGCTTGTTTGAGTAGTCTTCATTGAAATCACAAAATATGTATTTGAGATACAGTAATAGCATTTATAACCATGCTCTAAAATTACCTAAATGAAACATCATAATCTGACATTCTAAAAAAAGCGGTTAAGTTGTGATTGTGGCGCGTCGAGGTCACAATTTCGCTTGTGTGAATAGTCTTCATTGAAATCACAATATATGTATTTGGTATACAGTAAGAGCATTTATAACCATGCTCTAAAATTACCTAAATGAAACATCATAATCTGACATTCTAAAAAAAGCGGTTAAGTTGTGATTGTGGCTAGTCGAGGTCACAATTTCGCTTGTGTGAATAGTCTTCATTGAAATCACAAAATATGTATGTTGATATACAGTAAGAGCATTTATAACCATGCTCTAAAGTTACCTAAATGAAACATCATAATCTGACATTCTAAAAAAAAGCGTTTAAGTTGTGATTGTGGCTAGTCGAGGTCACAATTTCGCTTGTGTGAATAGTCTTCATTGAAATCACAAAATATGTATGTTGATATACAGTAAGAGCATTTATAACCAAGCTCTAAAATTACCTAAATGAAACATCATAATCTGACATTCTAAAAATAGCAGTTAAGTTGTGATTGTGGCTAGTCGAGGTCACAATTTCGCCTGTGTGAATAGTCTTCATTGAAATCACAAAATATGTATTTGATATACAGTAAGAGCATTTATAACCATGCTCTAAAATTACCTAAATGAAACATCATAATCTGACATTCTAAAAAAAGCGGTTAAGTTGTGATTGTGGCTAGTCGAGGTCAAAATTTCGCTTGCGTGAATAGTCTTCATTGAAATCACAAAATATATATGTCGATATACAGTAAGAGCATTTATAACCATGCTCTAAAGTTACCTAAATGAAACATCATAATCTGACATTCTAAAAAAAGCGTTTAAGTTGTGATTGTGGCTAGTCGAGGTCACAATTTCGCTTGTGTGAATAGTCTTCATTGAAATCACAAAATATGTATGTTGATATACAGTAAGAGCATTTATAACCATGCTCTAAAATTACCTAAATGAGACATCATAATCTGACATTCTAAAAAAGGCGGTTAACTTGTGATTGTGGCTAGTCGAGGTCACAATTTCTCTTGTGTGAATAGTCTTCATTGAAATCACAAAATATGTATGTTGATATTCAGTAAGAGCATTTACAACCATGCTCTAAAATTACCTAAATGAAACATCATAATCTGACATTCTAAAAAAAGTGGTTAAGTTGTGATTGTTGCTAGTCGAGGTCACAATTTCGTTTGTGTGAATAGTCTTCATTGAAATCACAAAATATGTATTTGATATAGAGTAAGAGCATATATAACCATGCTCTAAAATTACCTAAATGAAACATCATAATCTGTCATGCTAAATAAAGCGGTTAAGTTGTGATTGTGGCTAGTCGAGGTCACAATTTCGCTTGTGTGAATAGTCTTCATTGAAATCACAAAATATGAATGTTGATATACAGTAAGAGCATTTATAATCATGCTCTAAAGTTACCTAAATGAAACATCATAATCTGACATTCTAAAAAAAGCGGTTAAGTTGTGATTGTGGCTAGTCAAGGTCACAATTTCGCTTGTGTGAATAGTCTTCATTGAAATCACAAAATATGTATTTGATATACAGTAAGAGCATTTATAACCATGCTCTAAAATTACCTAAATGAAACATCATAATCTGACATTCTAAAAAAAGCGGTTAAGTTGTGATTGTGGCTAGTCGAGGTCACAATTTCGCTTGTGTGAATAGTCTTCATTGAAATCACGAAATATGTATGTTGATATACAGTAAGAGCATTTATAACCATGCTCTAAAATTACCTAAATGAAACATCATAATCTGTCATTCTAAAAAAAGCGGTTAAGTTGTGATTGTGGCTAGTCGAGGTCACAATTTCGCTTGTGTGAATAGTCTTCATTGAAATCACAAAATATGTATGTTGATATACAGTAAGAGCATTTATAACCGTGCTCTAAAATTACCTACATGAAACATCATAATCTGACATTCTAAAAAAAGCAGTTAAGTTGTGATTGTGGCTAGTCGAGGTCACGATTTCGCTTGTGTGAATAGTCTTCATTGAAATCACAAAATATGTATGTTGATATACAGTAAGAGCCTTTATAACCATGCTCTAAAATTACCTAAATGAAACATCATAATCTGTCATTCTAAAAAAAGCGGTTAACTTGTGATTGTGGCTAGTCGAGGTCACAATTTCGCTTGTGTGAATAGTCTTCATTGAAATCACAAAATATGTATGTTGATATACAGTAGGAGCATTTATAACCATGCTCTAAAATTACCTAAATGAAACATCATAATCTGACATTCTAAAAAAAGCGGTTAAGTTGTGATTGTGGCTAGTCGAGGTCACAATTTCGCTTGTGTGAATAGTCTTCATTGAAATCACAAAATATGTATGTTGATATACAGTAAGAGCATTTATAACCATGCTCTAAAATTACCTAAATGAAGCATCATAATCTGACATTCTAAAAAACGCGGTTAAGTTGTGATTGTGGCTATTCGACGTCACAATTTCGCTTGTGTGACTAGTCTTCATTGAAATCACAAAATATGTATGTTGATATACAGTAAGAGCATTTATAACCATGCTCTAAAATTACCTAAATGAAACATCATAATCTGACATTCTAAAAAAAGCGGTTAAGTTGTGATTGTGGCTAGTCGAGGTCACAATTTCGCTTGTGTGAATAGTCTTCATTGAAATCACAAAATATGTATTTGATATACAGTAAGAGCATTTATAACCATGCTCTAAAATTACTTAAATGAAACATCATAATCTGACATTCTAAAAAAAGCGGTTAAGTTGTGATTGTGGCTAGTCGAGTTCACAATTTCGCTTGTGTGAATAGTCTTCATTGAAATCACAAAATATGTATGTTGATCTACAGTAAGAGCACTTATAACCATGCTCTAAAATTACCTAAATGAAACATCATAATCTGACATTCTAAAAAAAGCGGTTAAGTTGTGATTGTGGCTGGTCGAGGTCACAATTTCGCTTGTGTGAATAGTCTTCATTGAAATCACAAATATGTATTTGATATACAGTAAGAGCATTTATAACCATGCTCTAAAATTACCTAAATGAAACATCATAATCTGACATTCTAAAAAAGGCGGTTAAGTTGTGATTGTGGCTAGTCGAGGTCACAATTTCGCTTGTGTGAATAATCTTCATTGAAATCACAAAATATGTATTTGATATACAGTAAGAGCATTTATAACCATGCTCTAAAATTACCTAAATGAAACATCATAATCTGACATTCTAAAAAAAGCGGTTAAGTTGTGATTGTGGCTAGTCGAGGTCACAATTTCGCTTGTGTGAATAGTCTTCATTGAAATCACAAAATATGTATGTTGATATACAGTAAGAGCATTTATAACCATGCTCTAAAATTACCTAAATGAAACATCATAATCTGACATTCTAAAAAAAGCGGTTAAGTTGTGATTGTGGCTAGTCGAGGTCATAATTTCGCTTGTGTGAATAGTCTTCATTGAAATCACAAAATATGTATTTGATATACAGTAAGAGCATTTATAACCATGCTCTAAAATTACCTAAATGAAACATCATAATCTCACATTCTAAAAAAAGCGGTTAAGTTGTGATTGTGGCTAGGCGAGGTCACAATTTCGCTTGTGTGAATAGTCTTCATTGAAATCACAAAATATGTATGTTGATATACAGTAAGAGCATTTATAACCATGCTCTAAAATTACCTAAATGAAACATCATAATCTGACATTCTAAAAAAAGCGGTTAAGTTGTGATTGTGGCGCGTCGAGGTCACAATTTCGCTTGTGTGAATAGTCTTCATTGAAATCACAAAATATGTATTTGGTATACAGTAAGAGCATTTATAACCATGCTCTAAAATTACCTAAATGAAACATCATAATCTGACATTCTAAAAAAAGCGGTTAAGTAGTGATTGTGGCTAGTCGAGGTCACAATTTCGCTTGTGTGAATAGTCTTCATTGAAATCACAAAATATGTATGTTGATATACATTAAGAGCATTTATAACCATGCTCTAAAATTACCTAAATGAAACATCATAATGTGACATTCTAAAAACAGCAGTTAAGTTGTGATTGTGGCTAGTCGAGGTCACAATTTCGCTTGTGTGTATAGTCTTTATTGAAATCACAAAATATGTATGTTGATATACAGTAAGAGCATTTATAACCATGCTCTAAAATTACCTAAATGAAACATCATAATCTGACATTCTAAAAGAAGCGGTTAAGTTGTGATTGTGGCTAGTTGAGGTCACAATTTAGCTTGTGTGAATAGTCTTCATTGAAATCACAAAATATGTATTTGATATACAGTAAGAGCATTTATAACCATGCTCTAAAATTACCTAAATGAAACATCATAATCTGACATTCTAAAAAAAGCGGTTAAGTTGTTATTGTGGCTAGTCGAGGTCACAATTTCGCTTGTGTGAATAGTCTTCATTGAAATCACAAAATATGTATGTTGATATACAGTAAGAGCATTTATAACCATGCTCTAAAATTACCTAAATGAAACATCATAATCTGACATTCTAAAAAAAGCGGTTAAGTTGTGATTGTGGCTAGTCGAGGTCACAATTTCGCTTGTGTGAATAGTCTTCATTGAAATCACAAAATATGTATTTGATATACAGTAAGAGCATTTATAACCATGCTCTAAAATTACCTAAATGAAACATCATAATCTGACATTCTAAAAAAAGCGGTTAAGTTGTGATTGTGGCTAGTCGAGTTCACAATTTCGCTTGTGTGAATAGTCTCCATTGAAATCACAAAATATGTATGTTGATATACAGTAAGAGCATTTATAACCATGCTCTAAAATTACCTAAATGAAACATCATAATCTGACATTCTAAAAAAAGCGGTTAAGTTGTGATTGTGGCGCGTAGAGGTCACAATTTCGCTTGTGTGAATAGTCTTCATTGAAACCACAAAATATGTATTTGGTATACAGTAAGAGCATTTATAACCATGCTCTAAAATTACCTAAATGAAACATCATAATCTGACATTCTAAAAAAAGCGGTTAAGTTGTGATTGTGGCTAGTCGAGGTCACAATTTCGCTTGTGTGAATAGTCTTCATTGAAATCACAAAATATGTATGTTGATATACAGTAAGAGCATTTATAACCATGCTCTAAAATTACCTAAATGAAACATCATAATGTGACATTCTAAAAACAGCAGTTAAGTTGTGATTGTGGCTAGTCGAGGTCACAATTTCGCTTGTGTGTATAGTCTTTATTGAAATCACAAAATATGTATGTTGATATACTGTAAGAGCATTTATAACCATGCTCTAAAATTACCTAAATGAAACATCATAATCTGACATTCTAAAAATAGCGGTTAAGTTGTGATTGTGGCTAGTTGAGGTCACAATTTAGCTTGTGTGAATAGTCTTCATTGAAATCACATAATATGTATTTAATATACAGTAAGAGCATTTATAACCATGCTCTAAAATTACCTAAATGAAACATCATAATCTGACATTCTAAAAAAAGCGGTTACGTTGTGATTGTGGCTAGTCGAGGTCACAATTTCGCTTGTGTGAATAGTCTTCATTGAAATCACAAAATATGTATGTTGATATACAGTAAGAGCATTTATAACCATGCTCTAAAATTACCTAAATGAAACATCATAATCTGACATTCTCAAAAAAGCGGCTAAGTTGTGATTGTGGCTAGTCGAGGTCACAATTTCGCTTGTGTGAATAGTCTTCATTGAAATCACAAAATATGTATTTGATATACAGTAAGAGCATTTATAACCATGCTCTAAAATTACCTAAATGAAACATCATAATCTGACATTCTAAAAAAAGCGGTTAAGTTGTGATTGTGGCTAGTCGAGTTCACAATTTCGCTTGTGTGAATAGTCTTCATTGAAATCACAAAATATGTATGTTGATATACAGTAAGAGCATTTATAACCATGCTCTAAAATTACCTAAATGAAACATCATAATCTGACATTCTAAAAAAAGCGGTTAAGTTGTGATTGTGGCTAGTCGAGGTCACAATTTCGCTTGTGTGAATAGTCTTCATTGAAATCACAAATATGTATTTGATATACAGTAAGAGCATTTATAACCATGCTCTAAAATTACCTAAATGAAACATCATAATCTGACATTCTAAAAAAGGCGGTTAAGTTGTGATTGTGGCTAGTCGAGGTCACAATTTCGCTTGTGTGAATAATCTTCATTGAAATCACAAAATATGTATTTGATATACAGTAAGAGCATTTATAACCATGCTCTAAAATTACCTAAATGAAACATCATAATCTGACATTCTAAAAAAAGCGGTTAAGTTGTGATTGTGGCTAGTCGAGGTCACAATTTCGCTTGTGTGTATAGTCTTCATTGAAATCACAAAATATGTATGTTGATATACAGTAAGAGCATTTATAAACATGCTCTAAAATTACCTAAATGAAACATCATAATCTGACATTCTAAAAAAAGCGGTTAAGTTGTGATTGTGGCTAGTCGAGGTCATAATTTCGCTTGTGTGAATAGTCTTCATTGAAATCACAAAATATGTATTTGATATACAGTAAGAGCATTTATAACCATGCTCTAAAATTACCTAAATGAAACATCATAATCTGACATTCTAAAAAAAGCGGTTAAGTTGTGATTGTGGCTAGTCGAGGTCACAATTTCGCTTGTGTGAATAGTCTTCATTGAAATCACAAAATATGTATGTTGATATACAGTAAGAGCATTTATAACCATGCTCTAAAATTACCTAAATGAAACATCATAATCTGACATTCTAAAAAAAGCGGTTAAGTTGTGATTGTGGCGCGTCGAGGTCACAATTTCGCTTGTGTGAATAGTCTTCATTGAAATCACAATATATGTATTTGGTATACAGTAAGAGCATTTATAACCATGCTCTAAAATTACCTAAATGAAACATCATAATCTGACATTCTAAAAAAAGCGGTTAAGTTGTGATTGTGGCTAGTCGAGGTCACAATTTCACTTGTGTGAATAGTCTTCATTGAAATCACAAAATATGTATGTTGATATACAGTAAGAGCATTTATAACCATGCTCTAAAATTACCTAAATGAAACATCATAATGTGACATTCTAAAAACAGCAGTTAAGTTGTGATTGTGGCTAGTCGAGGTCACAATTTCGCTTGTGTCAATAGTCTTTATTGAAATCACAAAATATGTATGTTGATATACAGTAAGAGCATTTATAACCATGCTCTAAAATTACCTAAATGAAACATCATATTCTGACATTCTAAAAAAAGCGGTTAAGTTGTGATTGTGGCTAGTTGAGGTCACAATTTAGCTTGTGTGAATAGTCTTCATTGAAATCACAAAATATGTATTTGATATACAGTAAGAGCATTTATAACCATGCTCTAAAATTACCTAAATGAAACATCATAATCTGACATTCTAAAAAAAGCGGTTAAGTTGTGATTGTGGCTAGTCGAGGTCACAATTTCGCTTGTGTGAATAGTCTTCATTGAAATCACAAAATATGTATGTTGATATACAGTAAGAGCATTTATAACCATGCTCTAAACTTACCTAAATGAAACATCATAATCTGACATTCTAAAAAAGGCGGTTAATTTGTGATTGTGGCTAGTCGAGGTCACAATTTCGCTTGTTTGAGTAGTCTTCATTGAAATCACAAAATATGTATTTGAGATACAGTAAGAGCATTTATAACCATGCTCTAAAATTACCTAAATGAAACATCATAATCTGACATTCTAAAAAAAGCGGTTAAGTTGTGATTGTGGCTAGTCGAGGTCACAATTTCGCTTGTGTGAATAGTCTTCATTGAAATCACAAAATATGTATGTTGATATACAGTAAGAGCATTTATAATCATGCTCTAAAATTACCTAAATGAAACATCATAATCTGACATTCTAAAAAAAGCGGTTAAGTTGTGATTGTGGCTAGTCAAGGTCACAATTTCGCTTGTGTGAATAGTCATCATTGAAATCACAAAATATGTATTTGATATACTGTAAGAGCATTTATAACCATGCTCTAAAATTACCTAAATGAAACATCATAATCTGTCATTCTAAAAAAAGCGGTTAAGTTGTGATTGTGGCTAGTCGAGGTCACAATTTCGCTTGTGTGAATAGTCTTCATTGAAATCACAAAATATGTATTTGATATACAGTAAGAGCATTTATAACCATGCTCTAAAATTACCTAAATGAAACATCATAATCTGACATTCTAAAAAAAGCGGTTAATTTGTGATTATGGCTAGTCGAGGTCACAATTTCGCTTGTTTGAGTAGTCTTCATTGAAATCACAAAATATGTATTTGAGATACAGTAATAGCATTTATAACCATGCTCTAAAATTACTTAAATGAAACATCATAATCTGACATTCTAAAAAAAGCGATTAAGTTGTGATTGTGGCTAGTCGAGGTCGCAATTTCGCTTGTGTGAATAGTTTTCATTGAAATCACAAAATATGTATGTTGATATACAGTAAGAGCATTTATAACCATGCTCTAAAGTTACCTAAATGAAACATCATAATCTGACATTCTAAAAAAAAGCGTTTAAGTTGTGATTGTGGCTAGTCGAGGTCACAATTTCGCTTGTGTGAATAGTCTTCATTGAAATCACAAAATATGTATGTTGATATACAGTAAGAGCATTTATAACCATGCTCTAAAATTACCTAAATGAAACATCATAATCTGACATTCTAAAAAAAGCAGTTGAGTTGTGATTGTGGCTAGTCGAGGTCACAATTTCGCTTGTGTGAATAGTTTTCATTGAAATCACAAAATATGTATGTTGATATACAGTAAGAGCATTTATAACCATGCTCTAAAATTACCTAAATGAAACATCATAATCTGACATTCTAAAAATAGCAGTTACGTTGTGATTGTGGCTAGTCGAGGTCACAATTTCGCTTGTGTGAATAGTCTTCATTGAAATCACAAAATATGTATTTGATATACAGTAAGAGCATTTATAACCTTGCTCTAAAATTACCTAAATGAACATCATAATCTGACATTCTAAAAAAAGCGGTTAAGTTTTGAGTGTGGCTAGTCGAGGTCACAATTTCGCTTGTGTGAATAGTCTTCATTGAAATCACAAAATATGTATGTTGATATTCAGTAAGAGCATTTACAACCATGCTCTAAAATTACCTAAATGAAACATCATAATCTGAGATTCTAAAAAAAGCGGTTAAGTTGTGATTGTGTCTAGTCGCAGTCACAATTACGCTTGTGTGAATAGTCTTCATTGAAATCACAAAATATGTATGTTGATATACAGTAAGAGCATTTATAATCATGCTCTAAAATTACCTAAATGAAACATCATAATCTGACATTCTAAAAAAAGCGGTTAAGTTGTGATTGTGGCTAGTCGAGGTCACAATTTCGCTTGTGTGAATAGTCTTCATTGAAATCACAAAATATGTATTTGATATACAGCAAGAGCATTAATAACCATGCTCTAAAATTACCTAAATGAAACATCATAATCTGTCATTCTAAAAAAAGCGGCTAAGTTGTGATTGTGGCAAGTCGAGGTCACAATTTCGCTTGTGTGAATAGTCTTCATTGAAATCACAAAATATGTATTTGATATACAGTAAGAGCTTTTATAACCATGCTCTAAAGTTACCTAAATGAAACATCATAATCTGCCATTCTAAAAAAAGCGATTAAGTTGTGATTGTGGCTAGCCGAGGTCACGATTTCGCTTGTGTGAATAGTCTTCATTGAAATCACAAAATATGTATGTTGATATACAGTAAGAGTATTTATAACCATGCTCTGAAGTTACCTAAATGAAACATCATAATCTGACATTCTAAAAATAGCGGTTAAGTTGTGATTGTGGCTAGTCGAGGTCACAATTTCGCTTGTGTGAATAGTCTTCATTGAAATCACAAAATATGTATGTTGATATACAGTAAGAGCATTTATAACCATGCTCTAAAATTACCTAAATGAAACATCATAATCTGACATTCTAAAAAAAGCGGTTAAGTTGTGATTGTGGCTAGTCGAGGTCACAATTTCGCTTGTGTGAATAGTTTTCATTGAAATCACAAAATATGTATGTTGATATTCAGTAAGAGCATTTATAACCATGCTCTAAAATTACCTAAATGAAACATCATAATCTGACATTCTAAAAATAGCAGTTAAGTTGTGATTGTGGCTAGTCGAGGTCACAATTTCGCTTGTGTGAATAGTCTTCATTGAAATCACAAAATATGTATTTGATATACAGTAAGAGCATTTATAACCATGCTCTAAAATTACCTAAATGAAACATCATAATCTGACATTCTAAAAAAAGCGGTTAAGTTGTGATTGTGGGTAGTCGAGGTCAAAATTTCGCTTGCGTGAATAGTCTTCATTGAAATCACAAAATATATATGTCGATATACAGTAAGAGCATTTATAACCATGCTCTAAAGTTACCTAAATGAAACATCATAATCTGACATTCTAAAAAAAGCGTTTAAGTTGTGATTGTGGCTAGTCGAGGTCACAATTTCGCTTGTGTGAATAGTCTTCATTGAAATCACAAAATATGTATGTTGATATACAGTAAGAGCATTTATAACCATGCTCTGAAATTACCTAAATGAAACATCATAATCTGACATTCTAAAAAAGGCGGTTAACTTGTGATTGTGGCTAGTCGAGGTCACAATTTCGCTTGTGTGAATAGTCTTCATTGAAATCACAAAATATGTATGTTGATATTCAGTAAGAGCATTTACAACCATGCTCTAAAATTACCTAAATGAAACATCATAATCTGACATTCTAAAAAAAGCGGTTAAGTTGTGATTGTGGCTAGTCGAGGTCACAATTTCGCTTGTGTGAATAGTCTTCATTGAAATCACAAAATATGTATTTGATATAGAGTAAGAGCATTTATAACCATGCTCTAAAATTACCTAAATGAAACATCATAATCTGACATGCTAAATAAAGCGGTTAAGTTGTGATTGTGGCTAGTCGAGGTCACAATTTCGCTTGTGTGAATAGTCTTCATTGAAATCACAAAATATGAATGTTGATATACAGTAAGAGCATTATAATCATGCTCTAAAATTACCTAAATGAAACATCATAGTCTGACATTCTAAAAAAAGCGGTTAAGTTGTGATTGTGGCTAGTCAAGGTCACAATTTCGCTTGTGTGAATAGTCTTCATTGAAATCACAAAATATGTATTTGATATACAGTAAGAGCCTTTATAACCATGCTCTAAAATTACCTAAATGAAACATCATAATCTGTCATTCTAAAAAAAGCGGTTAACTTGTGATTGTGGCTAGTCGAGGTCACAATTTCGCTTGTGTGAATAGTCTTCATTGAAATCACAAAATATGTATGTTGATATACAGTAGGAGCATTTATAACCATGCTCTAAAATTACCTAGATGAAACATCATAATCTGACATTCTAAAAAAAGCGGTTAAGTTGTGATTGTGGCTAGTCGAGGTCATAATTTCGCTTGTGTGAATAGTCTTCATTGAAATCACAAAATATGTATGTTGATATACAGTAAGAGCATTTATAACCATGCTCTAAAATTACCTAAATGAAGCATCATAATCTGACATTCAAAAAAACGCGGTTAAATTGTGATTGTGGCTATTCGACGTCACAATTTCGCTTGTGTGAATAGTCTTCATTGAAATCACAAAATATGTATGTTGATATACAGTAAGAGCATTTATAACCATGCTCTAAAATTACCTAAATGAAACATCATAATCTGACATTCTAAAAAAAGCGGTTAAGTTGTGATTGTGGCTAGTCGAGGTCACAATTTCGCTTGTGTGAATAGTCTTCATTGAAATCACAAAATATGTATTTGATATACAGTAAGAGCATTTATAACCATGCTCTAAAATTACCTAAATGAAACATCATAATCTGACATTCTAAAAAAAGCGGTTAAGTTGTGATTGTGGCTAGTCGAGTTCACAATTTCGCTTGTGTGAATAGTCTTCATTGAAATCACAAAATATGTATGTTGATATACAGTAAGAGCATTTATAACCATGCTCTAAAATTACCTAAATGAAACATCATAATCTGACATTCTAAAAAAAGCGGTTAAGTTGTGATTGTGGCTAGTCGAGGTCACAATTTCGCTTTTGTGAATAGTCTTCATTGAAATCACAAATATGTATTTGATATACAGTAAGAGCATTTATAACCATGCTCTAAAATTACCTAAATGAAACATCATAATCTGACATTCTAAAAAAGGCGGTTAAGTTGTGATTGTGGCTAGTCGAGGTCACAATTTCGCTTGTGTGAATAATCTTCATTGAAATCACAAAATATGTATTTGATATACAGTAAGAGCATTTATAACCATGCTCTAAAATTACCTAAATGAAACATCATAATCTGACATTCTAAAAAAAGCGGTTAAGTTGTCATTGTGGCTAGTCGAGGTCACAATTTCGCTTGTGTGAATAGTCTTCATTGAAATCACAAAATATGTATGTTGATATACAGTAAGAGCATTTATAACCATGCTCTAAAATTACCTAAATGAAACATCATAATCTGACATTCTAAAAAAAGCGGTTAAGTTGTGATTGTGGCTAGTCGAGGTCATAATTTCGCTTGTGTGAATAGTCGTCATTGAAATCACAAAATATGTATGTTGATATACAGTAAGAGCATTTATAACCATGCTCTAAAATTACCTAAATGAATCATCATAATCTCACATTCTAAAAAAAGCGGTTAAGTTGTGATTGTGGCTAGTCGAGGTCACAATTTCGCTTGTGTGAATAGTCTGCATTGAAATCACAAAATATGTATGTTGATATACAGTAAGAGCATTTATAACCATGCTCTAAAATTACCTAAATGAAACATCATAATCTGACATTCTAAAAAAAGCGGTTAAGTTGTGATTGTGGCGCGTCGAGGTCACAATTTCGCTTGTGTGAATAGTCTTCATTGAAATCACAAAATATGTATTTGGTATACAGTAAGAGCATTTATAACCATGCTCTAAAATTACCTAAATGAAACATCATAATCTGACATTCTAAAAAAAGCGGTTAAGTTGTGATTGTGGCTAGTCGAGGTCACAATTTCGCTTGTGTGAATAGTCTTCATTGAAATCACAAAATATGTATGTTGATATACATTAAGAGCATTTATAACCATGCTCTAAAATTTCCTAAATGAAACATCATAATGTGACATTCTAAAAACAGCAGTTAAGTTGTGATTGTGGCTAGTCGAGGTCACAATTTCGCTTGTGTGTATAGTCTTTATTGAAATCACAAAATATGTATGTTGATATACAGTAAGAGCATTTATAACCATGCTCTAAAATTACCTAAATGAAACATCATAATCTGACATTCTAAAAAAAGCGGTTAAGTTGTGATTGTGGCTAGTTGAGGTCACAATTTAGCTTGTGTGAATAGTCTTCATTGAAATCACATAATATGTATTTGATATACAGTAAGAGCATTTATGACCATGCTCTAAAATTACCTAAATGAAACATCATAATCTGACATTCTAAAAAAAGCGGTTAAGTTGTGATTGTGGCTAGTCGAGGTCACAATTTCGCTTGTGTGAATAGTCTTCATTGAAATCACAAAATATGTATGTTGATATACAGTAAGAGCATTTATAACCATGCTCTAAAATTACCTAAATGAAACATCATAATCTGACATTCTAAAAAAAGCGGTTAAGTTGTGATTGTGGCTAGTCGAGGTCACAATTTCGCTTGTGTGAATAGTCTTCATTGAAATCACAAAATATGTATTTGATATACAGTAAGAGCATTTATAACCATGCTCTAAAATTACCTAAATGAAACATCATAATCTGACATTCTAAAAAAAGCGGTTAAGTTGTGATTGTGGCTAGTCGAGTTCACAATTTCGCTTGTGTGAATAGTCTCCATTGAAATCACAAAATATTTATGTTGATATACAGTAAGACCATTTATAACCATGCTCTAAAATTACCTAAATGAAACATCATAATGTGACATTCTAAAAACAGCAGTTAAGTTGTTATTGTGGCTAGTCGAGGTCACAATTTCGCTTGTGTGTATAGTCTTTATTGAAATCACAAAATATGTATGTTGATATACAGTAAGAGCATTTATAACCATGCTCTAAAATTACCTAAATGAAACATCATAATCTGACATTCTAAAAAAAGGGTTAAGTTGTGATTGTGGCTAGTTGAGGTCACAATTTAGCTTGTGTGAATAGTCTTCATTGAAATCACAAAATATGTATTTGATATACAGTAAGAGCATTTATAACCATGCTCTAAAATTACCTAAATGAAACATCATAATCTGACATTCTAAAAAAAGCGGTTAAGTTGTGATTGTGGATAGTCGAGGTCACAATTTCGCTTGTGTGAATAGTCTTCATTGAAATCACAAAATATGTATGTTGATATACAATAAGAGCATTTATAACCATGCTCTAAAATTACCTAAATGAAACATCATAGTCTGACATTCTAAAAAAAGCGGTTAAGTTGTGATTGTGGCTAGTCGAGGTCACAATTTCGCTTGTGTGAATAGTCTTCATTGAAATCACAAAATATGTATTTGATATACAGTAAGAGCATTTATAACCATGCTCTAAAATTACCTAAATGAAACATCATAATCTGACATTCTAAAAAAAGCGGTTAAGTTGTGATTGTGGCTAGTCGAGGTCACAATTTCGCTTGTGTGAATAGTCTTCATTGAAATCACAAAATATGTATGTTGATATACAGTAAGAGCATTTATAACCATGCTCTAAAATTACCTAAATGAAACATCATAATCTGACATTCTAAAAAAAGCGGTTAAGTTGTGATTGTGGCTAGTCGAGGTCATAATTTCGTTTGTGTGAATAGTCTTCATTGAAATCACAAAATATGTATTTGATATACAGTAAGAGCATTTATAACCATGCTCTAAAATTACCTAAATGAAACATCATAATCTGACATTCTAAAAAAAGCGGTTAAGTTGTGATTGTGGCTAGTCGAGGTCACAATTTCGCTTGTGTGAATAGTCTTCATTGAAATCACAAAATATGTATGTTGATATACAGTAAGAGCATTTATAACCATGCTCTAAAATTACCTAAATGAAACATCATAATCTGACATTCTAAAAAAAGCGGTTAAGTTGTGATTGTGGCGCGTCGAGGTCACAATTTCGCTTGTGTGAATGGTCTTCATTGAAATCACAATATATGTATTTGGTATACAGTAAGAGCATTTATAACCATGCTCTAAAATTACCTAAATGAAACATCATAATCTGACATTCTAAAAAGAGCGGTTAAGTTGTGATTGTGGCTAGTCGAGGTCACAATTTCGCTTGTGTGAATAGTCTTCATTGAAATCACAAAATATGTATGTTGATATACAGTAAGAGCATTTATAACCATGCTCTAAAATTACCTAAATGAAACATCATAATGTGACATTCTAAAAACAGCAGTTAAGTTGTGATTGTGGCTAGTCGAGGTCACAATTTCGCTTGTGTGAATAGTCTTTATTGAAATCACAAAATATGTATGTTGATATACAGTAAGAGCATTTATAACCATGCTCTAAAATTACCTAAATGAAACATCATAATCTGACATTCTAAAAAAAGCGGTTAAGTTGTGATTGTGGCTAGTTGAGGTCACAATTTAGCTTGTGTGAATAGTCTTCATTGAAATCACAAAATATGTATTTGATATACAGTAAGAGCATTTATAACCATGCTCTAAAATTACCTAAATGAAACATCATAATCTGACATTCTAAAAAAAACGGTTAAGTTGTGATTGTGGCTAGTCGAGGTCACAATTTCGCTTGTGTGAATAGTCTTCATTGAAATCACAAAATATGTATGTTGATATACAGTAAGAGCATTTATAACCATGCTCTAAACTTACCTAAATGAAACATCATAATCTGACATTCTAAAAAAAGCGGTTAATTTGTGATTGTGGCTAGTCGAGGTCACAATTTCGCTTGTGTGAGTAGTCTTCATTGAAATCACAAAATATGTATGTTGATATACAGTAAGAGCATTTATAACCATGCTCTAAAATTACCTAAATGAAACATCATAATCTGACATTCTAAAAAAAGCGGTTAAGTTGTGATTGTGGCTAGTCGAGGTCACAATTTCGCTTGTGTGAATAGTCTTCATTGAAATCACAATATATGTATTTGATATACAGTAAGAGCATTTATAACCATGCTCTAAAATTACCTAAATGAAACATCATAATCTGACATTCTAAATAAAGCGGTTAAGTTGTGATTGTGGCTAGTCGAGTTCACAATTTCGCTTGTGTGAATAGTCTTCATTGAAATCACAAAATATGTATGTTGATATACAGTAAGAGCATTTATAACCATGCTCTAAAATTACCTAAATGAAACATCATAATCTGACATTCTACAAAAAGCAGTTAAGTTGTGATTGTGGCTAGTCGAGGTCACAATTTCGCTTGTGTGAATAGTCTTCATTGAAATCACAAAATATGTATGTTGATATACAGTAAGAGCATTTATAACCATGCTCTAAAATTACCTAAATGAAACATCATAATCTGACATTCTAAAAAAAGCGGTTAAGTTGTGATTGTGGCTAGTCGAGGTCACAATTTCGCTTGTGTGAATAGTCTTCATTGAAATCACAAATATGTATTTGATATACAGTAAGAGCATTTATAACCATGCTCTAAAATTACCTAAATGAAACATCATAATCTGACATTCTAAAAAAGGCGGTTAAGTTGTGATTGTGGCTAGTCGAGGTCACAATTTCGCTTGTGTGAATAATCTTCATTGAAATCACAAAATGTGTACTTGATATACAGTAAGAGCATTTATAACCATGCTCTAAAATTCCGTAAATGAAACATCATAATCTGACATTCTAAAAAAAGCGGTTAAGTTGTGATTGTGGCTAGTCGAGGTCACAATTTCGCTTGTGTGAATAGTCTTCATTGAAATCACAAAATATGTATGTTGGTATACAGTAAGAGCATTTATAACCATGCTCTAAAGTTACCTAAATGAAACATCATAATCTGACATTCTAAAAAAAGCGGTTAAGTTGTGATTGTGGCTAGTCGAGGTCATAATTTCGCTTGTGTGAATAGTCTTCATTGAAATCACAAAATATGTATTTGATATACAGTAAGAGCATTTATAACCATGCTCTAAAATTACCTAAATGAAACATCATAATCTGACATTCTAAAAAAAGCGGTTAAGTTGTGATTGTGGCTAGTCGAGGTCACAATTTCGCTTGTGTGAATAGTCTTCATTGAAATCACAAAATATGTATGTTGATATACAGTAAGAGCATTTATAACCATGCTCTAAAATTACCTAAATGAAACATCATAATCTGACATTCTAAAAAAAGCGGTTAAGTTGTGATTGTGGCGCGTCGAGGTCACAATTTCGCTTGTGTGAATAGTCTTCATTGAAATCACAATATATGTATTTGGTATACAGTAAGAGCATTTATAACCATGCTCTAAAATTACCTAAATGAAACATCATAATCTGACATTCTAAAAAAAGCTCTTAAGTTGTGATTGTGGCTAGTCGAGGTCACAATTTCGCTTGTGTGAATAGTCTTAATTGAAATCACAAAATATGTATGTTGATATACAGTAAGAGCATTTATAACCATGCTCTAAAATTACCTAAATGAAACATCATAATCTGACATTCTAAAAAAAGCGGTTAAGTTGAGATTGTGGCTAGTTGAGGTCACAATTTAGCTTGTGTGAATAGTCTTCATTGAAATCACAAAATATGTATTTGATACACAGTAAGAGCATTTATAACCATGTTCTAAAATTACCTAAATGAAACATCATAATCTGACATTCTAAAAAAAGCGGTTAAGTTGTGATTGTGGCTAGTCGAGGTCACAATTTCGCTTGTGTGAATAGTCTTCATTGAAATCACAAAATATGTATGTTGATATACAGTAAGAGCATTTATAACAATGCTCTAAACTTACCTAAATGAAACATCATAATCTGACATTCTAAAAAAAGCGGTTAATTTGTGGTTGTGGCTAGTCGAGGTCACAATTTCGCTTGTGTGAGTAGTCTTCATTGAAATCACAAAATATGTATTTGAGATACAGTAATAGCATTTATAACCATGCTCTAAAATTACCTAAATGAAACATCATAATCTGACATTCTAAAAAAAGCGGTTAAGTTGTGATTGTGGCTAGTCGAGGTCACAATTTCGCTTGTGTGAATAGTCTTCATTGAAATCACAAAATATGTATGTTGATATACAGTAAGAGCACTTATAATAATGCTCTAAATTTACCTAAATGAAACATCATAATCTGACATTCTAAAAAAAGCGGTTAAGTTGTGATTGTGGCTAGTCGAGGTCAAAATTTCGCTTGTGTGAGTAGTCTTCATTGAAATCACAAAATATGTATTTGAGATACAGTAATAGCATTTATAACCATGCTCTAAAATTACCTAAATGAAACATCATAATCTGACATTCTAAAAAAAGCGGTTAAGTTGTGATTGTGGCTAGTCGAGGTCACAATTTCGCTTGTGTGAATAGTCTTCATTGAAATCACAAAATATGTATGTTGATATACAGTAAGAGCATTTATAATCATGCTCTAAATTTACCTAAATAAAACATCATAATCTGACATTCTAAAAAAAGCGGTTAAGTTGTGATTGTGGCTAGTCGAGGTCACAATTTCGCTTGTGTGAATAGTCTTCATTGAAATCACAAAATATGAATTTGATATACTGTAAGAGCATATATAACCATGCTCTAAAATTACCTAAATGAAACATCATAATCTGTCATTCTAAAAATAGCGGTTAAGTTGTGATTGTGGCTAGTTGAGGTCACAATTTCGCTTGTGTGAATAGTCTTCATTGAAATCACAAAATATGTATTTGATATACAGTAAGAGCATTTATAACCATGCTCTAAAATTACCTAAATGAAACATCAGAATCTGACATTCTAAAAAAAGCGGTTAAGTTGTGATTGTGGCTAGTCGAGGTCACGATTTCGCTTGTGTGAATAGTCTTAATTGAAATCACAAAATATGTATGTTGATATACAGTAAGAGCATTTATAACCATGCTCTAAAGTTACCTAAATGAAACATCATAATCTGACATTCTAAAAAAAGTGTTTAAGTTGTGATTGTGGCTAGTCGAGGTCACAATTTCGCTTGTGTGAATAGTCTTCATTGAAATCACAAAATATGTATGTTGATATACAGTAAGAGCATTTATAACCATGCTCTAAAATTACCTAAATGAAACATCATAATCTGACATTCTAAAAAAAGCAGTTAAGTTGTGATTGTGGCTAGTCGAGGTCACAATTTCGCTTGTGTGAATAGTTTTCATTGAAATCACAAAATATGTATGTTGATATACAGTAAGAGCATTTATAACCATGCTCTAAAATTACCTAAATGAAACATCATAATCTGACATTCTAAAAATAGCAGTTACATTGTGATTGTGGCTAGTCGAGGCCACAATTTCGCTTGTGTGAATAGTCTTCATTGAAACCACAAAATATGTATTTGATATACAGTAAGAGCATTTATAACCATGCTCTAAAATTACCTAAATGAAACATCATAATCTGACATTCTAAAAAAACCGGTTAAGTTGTGATTGTGGCTAGTCGAGGTCAAAATTTCGCTTGCGTGAATAGTCTTCATTGAAATCACAAAATATGTATGTTGATATACAGTAAGAGCATTTATAACCATGCTCTAAAATTACCTAAATGAAACATCATAACCTGACATTCTAAAAAAAGCGGTTAAGTTGTAATTGTGGCAAGTCGAGGTCACAATTTCGCTTGTGCGAATAGTCTTCATTGAAATCACAAAATATGTATGTTGATATTCAGTAAGAGCATTTAAACCCATGCTCTAAAATTACCTAAATGGAACATCATAATCTGACATTCTAAAAAAAGCGGTTAAGTTGTGATTGTGGCTAGTCGAGGTCACAATTTCGCTTGTGTGAATAGTCTTCATTGAAATCACAAAATATGTATTTGATATACAGTAAGAGCATTTATAACCATGCTCTAAAATTACCTAAATGAACATCATAATCTGACATTCTAAAAAAAGCGGTTAAGTTGTGAGTGTGGCTAGTCGAGGTCACAATTTCGATTGTGTGAATAGTCTTCATTGAAATCACAAAATATGTATGTTGATATTCAGTAAGAGCATTTACAACCATGCTCTAAAATTACCTAAATGAAACATCATAGTCTGACATTCTAAAAAAAGCGGTTAAGTTGTGATTGTGGCTAGTCGAGGTCCCAATTTCGCTTGTGTGAATAGTCTTCATTGAAATCACAAAATGTGTATGTTCATATACAGTAAGAGCATTTATAATCATGCTCTAAAATTACCTAAATGAAACATCATAATCTGACATTCTAAAAAAAGCGGTTAAGTTGTGATTGTGGCTAGTCGAGGTCACAATTTCGCTTGTGTGAATAGTCTTCATTAAAATCACAAAATATGTATTTGATATACAGTAAGAGCATTTATAACCATGCTCTAAAATTACCTAAATGAAACATCATAATCTGTCATTCTAAAAAAAGCGGCTAAGTTGTGATTGTGGCTAGTCGAGGTCACAATTTCGCTTGTGTGAATAGTCTTCATTGAAATCACAAAATATGTATTTGATATACAGTAGGAGCATTTATAACCATGCTCTAAAATCACCTAAATGAAACATCATAATCTGACATTCTAAAAAAAGCGGTTAAGTTGTGAATGTGGCTAGCCGAGGTCACGATTTCGCGTGTGTGAATAGTCTTCATTGAAATCACAAAATATGTATGTTGATATACAGTAAGAGCATTTATAACCATGCTCTGAAGTTACCTAAATGAAACATCATAATCTGACATTCTAAAAAAAGCGGTTAAGTTGTGATTGTGGCTAGTCGAGGTCACAATTCCGCTTGTGTGAATAGTCTTCATTGAAATCACAAAATATGTATGTTGATATACAGTAAGAGCATTTATAACCATGCTCTAAAATTACCTAAATGAAACATCATAATCTGACATTCTAAAAAAAGCGGTTAAGTTGTGATTGTGGCTAGTCGAGGTCACAATTTCGCTTGTGTGAATAATTTTCATTGAAATCACAAAATATGTATGTTGATATACAGTAAGAGCATTTATAACCATGCTCTAAAATTACCTAAATGAAACATCATAATCTGACATTCTAAAAATAGCAGTTAAGTTGTGATTGTGGCTAGTCGAGGTCACAATTTCGCTTGTGTGAATAGTCTTCATTGAAATCACAAAATATGTATTTGATATACAGTAAGAGCATTTATAACCATGCTCTAAAATTACCTAAATGAAACATCATAATCTGACATTCTAAAAAAAGCGGTTAAGTTGTGATTGTGGCTAGTCGAGGTCAAAATTTCGCTTGCGTGAATAGTCTTAATTGAAATCACAAAATATGTATGTTGATATACAGTAAGAGCATTTATAACCATGCTCTAAAGTTACCTAAATGAAACATCATAATCTGACATTCTAAAAAAAGCGTTTAAGTTGTGATTGTGGCTAGTCGAGGTCACAATTTCGCTTGTGTGAATAGTCTTCATTGAAATCACAAAATATGTATGTTGATGTACAGTAAGAGCATTTATAACCATGCTCTAAAATTACCTAAATGAAACATCATAATCTGACATTCTAAAAAAAGTGGTTAACTTGTGATTGTGGCTAGTCGAGGTCACAATTTCGCTTGTGTGAATAGTCTTCATTGAAATCACAAAATATGTATGTTGATATACAGTAAGAGCATTTATAATCATGCTCTAAAATTACCTAAATGAAACATCATAATCTGACATTCTAAAAAAAGCGGTTAAATTGTGATTGTGGCTAGTCGAGGTCACAATTTCGCTTGTGTGAATAGTCTTCATTGAAATCACAAAATATGTATTTGATATACAGTAAGAGCATTGATAACCATGCTCTAAAATTACCTAAATGAAACATCATAATCTGTCATTCTAAAAAAAGCGGCTAAGTTGTGATTGTGGCTAGTCGAGGTCACAATTTCGCTTGTGTGAATAGTCTTCATTGAAATCACAAAATATGTATTTGATATACAGTAAGAGCATTTATAACCATGCTCTAAAATTACCTAAATGAAACATCATAATCTCACATTCTAAAAAAAGCGGTTAAGTTGTGATTGTGGCTAGCCGAGGTCACGATTTCGCTTGTGTGAATAGTCTTCATTGAAATCACAAAATATGTATGTTGATATACAGTAAGAGCATTTGTAACCATGCTCTGAAGTTACCTAAATGAAACATCATAATCTGACATTCTAAAAAAAGCGGTTAAGTTGTGATTGTGGCTCGTCGAGGTCACAATTTCGCTTGTGTGAATAGTCTTCATTGAAATCACAAAATATGTATGTTGATATACAGTAAGAGCATTTATAACCATGCTCTGAAGTTACCTAAATGAAACATCATAATCTGACATTCTAAAAAAAGCGGTTAAGTTGTGATTGTGGCTAGTCGAGGCCACAATTTCGCTTGTGTGAATAGTCTTCATTGAAATCACATAATATGTATGTTGATATACAGTAAGAGCATTTATAACCATGCTCTAAAATTACCTAAATGAAACATCATAATCTGACATTCTAAAAAAAGCGGTTAAGTTGTGATTGTGGCTAGTCGAGGTCACAATTTCGCTTGTGTGAATAGTTTTCATTGAAATCACAAAATATGTATGTTGATATACAGTAAGAGCATTTATAACCATGCTCTAAAATTACCTAAATGAAACATCATAATCTGACATTCTAAAAAAAGCGTTTAAGTTGTGATTGTGGCTAGTCGAGGTCACAATTTCGCTTGTGTGAATAGTCTTCATTGAAATCACAAAATATGTATTTGATATACAGTAAGAGCATTTATAACCATGCTCTAAAATTACCTAAATGAAACATCATAATCTGACATTCTAAAAAAAGCGGTTAAGTTGTGATTGTGGCTAGTCGAGGTCAAAATTTCGCTTGCGTGAATAGTCTTAATTGAAATCACAAAATATGTATGTTGATATACAGTAAGAGCATTTATAACCATGCTCTGAAGTTACCTAAATGAAACATCATAATCTGACATTCTTAAAAAAGCGGTTAACTTGTGATTGTGGCTAGTCGAGGTCACAATTTCGCTTGTGTGAATAGTCTTCATTGAAATCACAAAATATGTATTTGATATACAGTAAGAGCATTTATAACCATGCTCTAAAATTACCTAAATGAAACATCATAATCTGACATTCTAAAAAAAGCGGTTAAGTTGTGATTGAGGCTAGTCGAGGTCACAATTTCGCTTGTGTGAATAGTTTTCATTGAAATCACAAAATATGTATGTTGATATACAGTAAGAGCATTGATAACCATGCTCTAAAATTACCTAAATGAAACATCATAATCTGACATTCTAAAAATAGCAGTTAAGTTGTGATTGTGGCTAGTCGAGGTCACAATTTCGCTTGTGTGAATAGTCTTCATTGAAATCACAAAATATGTATTTGATATACAGTAAGAGCATTTATAACCATGCTCTAAAATTACCTAAATGAAACATCATAATCTGACATTCTAAAAAAAGCGGTTAAGTTGTGATTGTGGCTAGTCGAGGTCAAAATTTCGCTTGCGTGAATAGTCTTAATTGAAATCACAAAATATGTATGTTGATATACAGTAAGAGCATTTATAACCATGCTCTAAAGTTACCTAAATGAAACATCATATTCTGACATTCTAAAAAAAGCGTTTAAGTTGTGATTGTGGCTAGTCGAGGTCACAATTTCGCTTGTGTGAATAGTCTTCATTGAAATCACAAAATATGTTTGTTGATGTACAGTAAGAGCATTTATAACCATGCTCTAAAATTACCTAAATGAAACATCATAATCTGACATTCTAAAAGAAGCGGTTAACTTGTGATTGTGGCTAGTCGAGGTCACAATTTCGCTTGTGTGAATAGTCTTCATTGAAATCACAAAATATGTATGTTGATATACAGTAAGAGCATTTATAATCATGCTCTAAAATTACCTAAATGAAACATCATAATCTGACATTCTAAAAAAAGCGGTTAAGTTGTGATTGTGGCTAGTCGAGGTCACAATTTCGCTTGTGTGAAAAGTCTTCATTGAAATCACAAAATATGTATTTGATATACAGTAAGAGCATTTATAACCATGCTCTAAAATTACCTAAATGAAACATCATAATCTGTCATTCTAAAAAAAGCGGCTAAGTTGTGATTGTGGCTAGTCGAGGTCACAATTTCGCTTGTGTGAATAGTCTTCATTGAAATCACAATATATGTATTTGATATACAGTAAGAGCATTTATAACCATGCTCTAAAATTACCTAAATGAAACATCATAATCTGACATTCTAAAAAAAGCGGTTAAGTTGTGATTGTGGCTAGCCGAGGTCACGATTTCGCTTGTGTGAATAGTCTTCATTGAAATCACAAAATATGTATGTTGATATACAGTAAGAGCATTTATAACCATGCTCTGAAGTTACCTAAATGAAACATCATAATCTGACATTCTAAAAAAAGCGGTTAAGTTGTGATTGTGGCTAGTCGAGGTCACAATTTCGCTTGTGTGAATAGTCTTCATTGATATCACAAAATATGTATGTTGATATACAGTAAGAGCATTTATAACCATGCTCTGAAGTTACCTAAATGAAACATCATAATCTGACATTCTAAAAAAAGCGGTTAAGTTGTGATTGTGGCTAGTCGAGGTCACAATTTCGCTTGTGTGAATAGTCTTCATTGAAATCACAAAATATGTATGTTGATATACAGTAAGAGCATTTATAACCATGCTCTAAAATTACCTAAATGACACATCATAATCTGACATTCTAAAAAAAGCGGTTAATTTGTGATTGTGGCTAGTCGAGGTCACAATTTCGCTTGTGTGAATAGTTTTCATTGAAATCACAAAATATGTATGTTGATATACAGTAAGAGCATTTATAACCATGCTCTAAAATTACCTAAATGCAACATCATAATCTGACATTCTAAAAATTGCAGTGAAGTTGTGATTGTGGCTAGTCGAGGTCACAATTTCGCTTGTGTGAATAGTCTTCATTGAAATCACAAAATATGTATTTGATATACAGTAAGAGCATTTATAACCATGCTCTAAAATTACCTAAATGAAACATCATAATCTGACATCCTAAAAAAAGCGGCTAAGTTGTGATTGTGGCTAGTCGAGGTCAAAATTTCGCTTGCGTGAATAGTCTTAATTGAAATCACAAAATATGTATGTTGATATACAGTAAGAGCATTTATAACCATGCTCTAAAATTACCTAAATGAAACATCATAATCTGACATTCTAAAAAGAGGGGTTAATTTGTGATTGTGGCTAGTCGAGGTCACAATTTCGCTTGTGTGAATAGTCTTCATTGATATCACAAAATATGTATGTTGATATACAGTAAGAGCATTTATAACCATGCTCTGAAGTTACCTAAATGAAACATCATAATCTGACATTCTAAAAAAAGCATTTAAGTTGTGATTGTGGCCAGTCGAGGTCACAATTTCGCTTGTGTGAATAGTCTTCATTGAAATCACAAAATATGTATGTTGATATACAGTAAGAGCATTTATAACCATGCTCTAAAATTACCTAAATGAAACATCATAATCTGACATTCTAAAAAAAGCGGTTAACTTGTGATTGTGGCTAGTTGAGGTCACAATTTCGCTTGTGTGAATAGCCTTCATTGAAATCACAAAATATGTATGTTGATATTCAGTAAGAGCATTTACAACCATGCTCTAAAATTACCTAAATGAAACATCATAATCTCACATTCTAAAAAAAGCCGTTAAGTTGTGATTGTGGCTAGTCGAGGTCACAATTTCGCTTGTGTGAATAGTCTTCATTGAAATCACAAAATATGTATGTTGATATTCAGTAAGAGCATTTACAACCATGCTCTAAAATTACGTAAATGGAACATCATAATCTGACAGTCTAAAAAAAGCGGTTAAGTTGTGATTGTGGCTAGTCAAGGTCACAATTTCGCTTGTGTGAATAGTCTTCATTGAAATCACAAAATATGTATGTTGATATACAGTAAGAGCATTATATAACCATGCTCTAAAATTACCTATATGAAACATCATAATCTGACATTCTAAAAAAAGCAGTTAAGTTGTGATTGTGGCTAGTCGAGGTCACAATTTCGCTTGTGTGAATAGTCTTCATTGAAATCACAAAATATGTATTTGATATACAGTAAGAGCATTTATAACCATGCTCTAAAATTACCTAAATGAAACATCATAATCTGACATTCTAAAAAAAGCGGTTAAGTTGTGATTGTGGCTAGTCGAGGTCAAAATTTCGCTTACCCAATAGTCTTCATTGAAATCACAAAATATGTATTTGGTATACAGTAAGAGCATTTATAACCATGCTCTAAAATTACCTAAATGAAACATCATAATCTGACATTCTAAAAAAAGCGGTTAAGTTGTAATTGTGGCCAGTCGAGGTCACAATTTCGCTTGTGTGAATAGTCTTCATTGAAATCACAAAATATGTATGTTGATATTCAGTAAGAGCATTTACAACCATGCTCTAAAATTACGTAAATGGAACATCATAATCTGACAGTCTAAAAAAAGCGGTTAAGTTGTGATTGTGGCTAGTCGACGTCACAATTTCGCTTGTGTGAATAGTCTTCATTGAATTCACAAAATATGTATTTGATATACAGTAAGAGCATTTATAACCATGCTTTAAAATTACCTAAATGAACGTCATAATCTGACATTCTAAAAAAAGCGGTTAAGTGGTGAGTGTGGCTAGTCGAGGTCACAATTTCGCTTGTGTGAATAGTCTTCATTGAAATCACAAAATATGTATGTTGATATTCAGTAAGAGCATTTACAACCATGCTCTAAAATTACCTAAATGAAACATCATAATCTGACATTCTAAAAAAAGCGGTTAAGTTGTGATTGTGGCTAGTCGAGGTCACAATTTCGCTTGTGTGAATAGTCTTCATTGAAATCACAAATTATGTATGTTGATGTACAGTAAGAGCGTTTATAACCATGCTCTAAAATTACCTAAATGAAACATCATAACCTGACATTCTAAAAAAAGCGGTTAATTTGTGATTGTGGCTAGTCGAGGTCACAATTTCGCTTGTGTGAATACTCTTCATTGAAATCACAAAACATGTGTTTGATATACAGTAAGAGCATTTATAACCATGCTCTAAAATTACCTAAATGAAACATCATAATCTGACATTCTAAAAAAAGCGGTTAAGTTGTGATTGTGGCTAGTCGAGGTCACAATTTCGCTTGTGTGAATAGTCTTCATTGAAATCACAAAATATGTATGTTGATATACAGTAAGAGCATTTATAACCATGCTCTAAAATTACCTAAATGAAACATCATAATCAGACATTCATAAAAAAGCGGTTAAGTTGTGATTGTGGCTAGTTGAGGACACAATTTCGCTTGTGTGAATAGTCTTCATTGAAATCACAAAATATGTATTTGATATACAGTAAGAGCATTTATAGCCATGCTCTAAAATTACCTAAATGAAACATCATAATCTGACATTCTAAAAAAGGCGGTTAAGTTGTGATTGTGGCTAGTCGAGGTCACAATTTCACTTGTGTGAATAGTCTTCATTGAAATCACGAAATATGTATGTTGATATACAGTAAGAGCATTATATAACAATGCTCTAAAATTACTTAAATGAAACATCATAATCTGACATTCTAAAAAAAGCGGTTAAGTTGTGATTGTGGCTAGTCGAGGTCACAATTTCGCTTGTGTGAATAGTCTTCATTGAAATCACAAAATATGTATTTGATATACAGTAAGAGCATTTATAACCATGCTCTAAAATTACCTAAATGAAACATCATAATCTGACATTCTAAAAAAAGCGGTTAAGTTGTGATTGTGGCTAGTCGAGGTCACAATTTCGCTTGTGTGAATAGTCCTCATTGAAATCACAAAATATGTATGTTGATATACAGTAAGAGCATTTAAATTCATGCTCTAAAATTACCTAAATGAAACATCATAATCTGACATTCTAAAAAAAGCGGTTAAGTTGTGATTGTGGCTAGTTCAGGTCACTATTTCGCTTGTGTGAATAGTCTTCATTGAAATCACAAAATATGTATTTGATATACAGTAAGAGCATTTATAACCATGCTCTAAAATTACCTAAATGAAACATCATAATCTGACATTCTAAAAAAAGCTGCTAAGTTGTGATTGTGGCTAGTCGAGGTCACAATTTCGCTTGTGTGAATAGTCTTCATTGAAATCACAAAATATGTATTTGATATACTGTAAGAGCATTTATAACCATGCTCTAAAATTACCTAAATGAAACATCATAATCTGACATTCTAAAAAAAGCGGTTAAGTTGTGACTGTGGCTAGCCGAGGTCATGACTTCGCTTGTGTGAATAGTCTTCATTGAAATCACAAAATATGTATGTTGATATACAGTAAGAGCATTTATAACCATGCTCTGAAGTTACCTAAATGAAACATCATAATCTGACATTCTATAAAAAGCGGTTAAGTTGTGATTGTGGTTAGTCGAGGTCACAATTTCGCTTGTGTGAATTGTCTTCATTGAAATCACAAAATATGTATGTTGATATACAGTAAGAGCATTTACAACCATGCTCTAAAATTACCTAAATGAAACATCATAATCTGACATTCTAGAAAAAGCGGTTAAGTTGTGATTGTGGCTAGTCGAGGTCACAATTTCGCTTGTGTGAATAGTCTTCATTGAAATCACAAAATATGTATTTGATATACAGTAAGAGCATTTATAACCATGCTCTAAAATTACCTAAATGAAACATCAAAATCTGACATTCTAAAAAAAGCGGTTAAATTGTGATTGTGGCTAGTCGAGGTCACAATTTCGCTTGTGTGAATAGTCTTCATTGAAATCACAAAATATGTATGTTGATGTACAGTAAGAGCGTTTATAACCATGCTCTAAAATTACCTAAATGAAACATCATTATCTGACATTCTAAAAGAAGCGGTTAAGTTCTGATTGTGGCTAGTCGAGGTCACAATTTCGCTTGTGTGAATAGTCTACATTGAAATCACAAAATATGTATGTTGATATACAGTAAGAGCTTTTATAACCATGCTCTAAAAGTACCTAAATGAAACATCATAATCTGACATTCTAAAAAAAGTGGTTAAGTTGTAATTGTGGCTAGTCGAGGTCACAATTTCGCTTGTGTGAATAGTCTTCATTGAAATCACAAAATATGTATGTTGATATACAGTAAGAGCATTTATAACCATGCTCTAAAATTACCTAAATGAAACATCATAAATTGATATTCTAAAAAAAGCGGTTAAGTTGTGATTGTGGCTAGTCGAGGTCACAATTTCGCTTGTGTGAGTAGTCTTCATTGAAATCACAAAATATGTATTTGATATACAGTAAGAGCATTTATAGCCATGCTCTAAAATTACCTAAATGAAACATCATAATCTGACATTCTAAAAAAGGCGGTCAAGTTGTGATTGTGGCTAGTCGAGGTCACAATTTCGCTTGTGTGAATAGTCTTCATCGAAATCACAAAACATGTATGTTGATATACAGTAAGAGCATTTATAACCATGCTCTAATATTACCTAAATGAAACATCATAATCTGACATTCTAAAAAAAGCGGTTAAGTTGTGATTGTGGCTAGTCGAGGTCACAATTTCGCTTGTGTGAATAGTCTTCATTGAAATCACAAAATATGTATTTGATATACAGTAAGAGCATTTATAACCATGCTCTAAAATTACCTAAATGAAACATCATAATCTGACATTCTAAAAAAAGCGGTTAAGTTGTGATTGTGGCTAGTCGAGGTCACAATTTCGCTTGTGTGAATAGTCTTCATTGAAATCACAAAATATGTATGTTGATATACAGTAAGAGCATTTATAACCATGCTCTAAAAGTACCTAAATGAAACATCATAATCTGACATTCTAAAAAAAGCGGTTAAGTTGTGATTGTGGCTAGCCGAGGTCACGATTTCGCTTGTGTGAATAGTCTTCATTGAAATCACAAAATATGTATGTAGATATACAGTAAGAGCATTTATAACCATGCTCTGAAGTTACCTAAATGAAACATCATAATCTGACATTCTATAAAAAGCAGTTAAGTTGTGATTGTGGTTAGTCGAGGTCACAATTTCGCTTGTGTGAATAGTCTTCATTGGAATCACAAAATATGTATGTTGATATACAGTAAGAGCATTTACAACCATGCTCTAAAATTACCTAAATGAAACATCATAATCTGACATTCTAGAAAAAGCGGTTAAGTTGTGATTGTGGCTAGTCGAGGTCACAATTTCGCTTGTGTGAATAGTCTTCATTGAAATCACAAAATATGTATTTGATATACAGTAAGAGCATTTATAACCATGCTCTAAAATTACGTAAATGAAACATCAAAATCTGACATTCTAAAAAAAGCGGTTAAGTTGTGATTGTGGCTAGTCGAGGTCACAATTTCGCTTGTGTGAATAGTCTTCATTGAAATCACAAAATATGTATGTTGATGTACAGTAAGAGCGTTTATAACCATGCTCTAAAATTACCTAAATGAGACATCATAATCTGACATTCTAAAAGAAGCGGTTAAGTTGTGATTGTGGCTAGTCGAGGTCACAATTTCGCTTGTGTGAATAGTCTACATTGAAATCACAAAATATGTATGTTGATATACAGTAAGAGCATTTATAACCATGCTCTAAAAGTACCTAAATGAAACATCATAATCTGACATTCTAAAAAAAGTGGTTAAGTTGTAATTGTGGCTAGTCGAGGTCACAATTTCGCTTGTGTGAATAGTCTACATTGAAATCACAAAATATGTATGTTGATATACAGTAAGAGCATTTATAGCCATGCTCTAAAATTACCTAAATGAAACATCATTATCTGACATTCTAAAAAAGGCGGTCAAGTTGTGATTGTGGCTAGTCGAGGTCACAATTTCGCTTGTGTGAATAGTCTTCATTGAAATCACAAAACATGTATGTTGATATACAGTAAGAGCATTTATAACCATGTTCTAATATTACCTAAATGAAACATCATAATCTGACATTCTAAAAAAAGCGGTTAAGTTGTGATTGTGGCTAGTCGAGGTCACAATTTCGCTTGTGTGAATAGTCTTCATTGAAATCACAAAATATGTATGTTGATATACAGTAAGAGCATTATATAACAATGCTCTAAAATTACCTAAATGAAACATCATAATCTGACATTCTAAAAAAAGCGGTTAAGTTGTGATTGTGGCTAGTCGAGGTCACAATTTCGCTTGTGTGAATAGTCTTCATTGAAATCACAAAATATGTATTTGATATACAGTAAGAGCATTTATAACCATGCTCTAAAATTACCTAAATGAAACATCATAATGTGACATTCTAAAAAAAGCGGTTAAGTTGTGATTGTGGCTAGTCGAGGTCACAATTTCGCTTGTGTGAATAGTCCTCATTGAAATCACAAAATATGTATGTTGATATAAAGTAAGAGCATTTAAATTCATGCTCTAAAATTACCTAAATGAAACATCATAATCTGACATTCTAAAAAAAGCGGTTAAGTTGTGATTGTGGCTAGTTCAGGTCACTATTTCGCTTGTGTGAATAGTCTTCATTGAAATCACAAAATATGTATTTGATATACAGTAAGAGCATTTATAACCATGCTCTAAAATTACCTAAATGAAACATCATAATCTGACATTCTAAAAAAAGCTGCTAAGTTGTGATTGTGGATAGTCGAGGTCACAATTTCGCTTGTGTGAATAGTCTTCATTGAAATCACAAAATATGTATTTGATATACTGTAAGAGCATTTATAACCATGCTCTAAAATTACCTAAATGAAACATCATAATCTGACATTCTAAAAAAAGCGGTTAAGTTGTGATTGTGGCTAGCCGAGGTCATGATTTCGCTTGTGTGAATAGTCTTCATTGAAATCACAAAATATGTATGTTGATATACAGTAAGAGCATTTATAACCATGCTCTGAAGTTACCTAAATGAAACATCACAATCTGACATTCTATAAAAAGCGGTTAAGTTGTGATTGTGGTTAGTCGAGGTCACAATTTCGCTTGTGTGAATTGTCTTCATTGAAATCACAAAATATGTATGTTGATATACAGTAAGAGCATTTACAACCATGCTCTAAAATTACCTAAATGAAACATCATAATCTGACATTCTAGAAAAAGCGGTTAAGTTGTGATTGTGGCTAGTCGAGGTCACAATTTCGCTTGTGTGAATAGTCTTCATTGAAATCACAAAATATGTATTTGATATACAGTAAGAGCATTTATAACCATGCTCTAAAATTACCTAAATGAAACATCAAAATCTGACATTCTAAAAAAAGCGGTTAAATTGTGATTGTGGCTAGTCGAGGTCACAATTTCGCTTGTGTGAATAGTCTTCATTGAAATCACAAAATATGTATGTTGATGTACAGTAAGAGCGTTTATAACCATGCTCTAAAATTACCTAAATGAAACATCATTATCTGACATTCTAAAAGAAGCGGTTAAGTTCTGATTGTGGCTAGTCGAGGTCACAATTTCGCTTGTGTGAATAGTCTACATTGAAATCACAAAATATGTATGTTGATATACAGTAAGAGCATTTATAACCATGCTCTAAAAGTACCTAAATGAAACATCATAATCTGACATTCTAAAAAAAGTGGTTAAGTTTTAATTGTGGCTAGTCGAGGTCACAATTTCGCTTGTGTGAATAGTCTTCATTGAAATCACAAAATATGTATGTTGATATACAGTAAGAGCATTTATAACCATGCTCTAAAATTACCTAAATGAAACATCATAATCTGATATTCTAAAAAAAGCGGTTAAGTTGTGATTGTGGCTAGTCGAGGTCACAATTTCGCTTGTGTGAATAGTCTTCATTGAAATCACAAAATATGTATTTGATATACAGTAAGAGCATTTATAGCCATGCTCTAAATTACCTAAATGAAACATCATAATCTGACATTCTAAAAAAGGCGGTCAAGTTGTGATTGTGGCTAGTCGAGGTCACAATTTCGCTTGTGTGAATAGTCTTCATCGAAATCACAAAACATGTATGTTGATATACAGTAAGAGCATTTATAACCATGCTCTAATATTACCTAAATGAAACATCATAATCTGACATTCTAAAAAAAGCGGTTAAGTTGTGATTGTGGCTAGTCGAGGTCACAATTTCGCTTGTGTGAATAGTCTTCATTGAAATCACAAAATATGTATTTGATATACAGTAAGAGCATTTATAACCATGCTCTAAAATTACCTAAATGAAACATCATAATCTGACATTCTAAAAAAAGCGGTTAAGTTGTGATTGTGGCTAGTCGAGGTCACAATTTCGCTTGTGTGAATTGTCTTCATTGAAATCACAAAATATGTATGTTGATATACAGTAAGAGCATTTATAACCATGCTCTAAAAGTACCTAAATGAAACATCATAATCTCACATTCTAAAAAAAGTTGTTAAATTGTAATTGTGGCTAGTCGAGGTCACAATTTCGCTTGTGTGAATAGTCTTCATTGAAATCACAAAATATGTATGTTGATATACAGTAAGAGCATTTATAACCATGCTCTAAAATTACCTAAATGAAACATCATAATCTGACATTCTAAAAAAAGCGGTTAAGTTGTGATTGTGGCTAGTCGAGGTCACAATTTCGCTTGTGTGAATAGTCTTCATTGAAATCACAAAATATGTATTTGATATACAGTAAGAGCATTTATAACCATGCTCTAAAATTACCTAAATGGAACATCATAATCTGACATTCTAAAAAAGGCGGTCAAGTTGTGATTGTGGCTAGTCGAGGTCACAATTTCGCTTGTGTGAATAGTCTTCATTGAAATCACAAAATATGTATGTTGATATACAGTAAGAGCATTTATAACCATGCTCTAATATTACCTAAATGAAACATCATAATCTGACATTCTAAAAAAAGCGGTTAAGTTGTGATTGTGGCTAGTCGAGGTCACAATTTCGCTTGTGTGAATAGTCTTCATTGAAATCACAAAATATGTATTTGATATACAGTAAGAGCATTTATAACCATGCTCTAAAATTACCTAAATGAAACATCATAATCTGACATTCTAAAAAGAGGGGTTAATTTGTGATTGTGGCTAGTCGAGGTCACAATTTCGCTTGTGTGAATAGTCTTCATTGAAATCACAAAATATGTGTTTGATATACAGTAAGAGCATTTATAACCATGCTCTAAAATTACCTAAATGAAACATCATAATCTGACATTCTAAAAAAAGCGGTTAAGTTGTGATTGTAGCTAGTCGAGGTCACAATTTCGCTTGTGTGAATAGTCTTCATTGAAATCACAAAATATGTATGTTGATATACAGTAAGAGCATTTATAACCATGCTCTAAAATTACCTAAATGAAACATCATAATCTGACATTCTAAAAAAAGCGGTTAAGTTGTGATTGTGGCTAGCCGAGGTCACGATTTCGCTTGTGTGAATAGTCTTCATTGAAATCACAAAATATGTATGTAGATATACAGTAAGAGCATTTATAACCATGCTCTGAAGTTACCTAAATGAAACATCATAATCTGACATTCTATAAAAAGCGGTTAAGTTGTGATTGTGGTTAGTCGAGGTCACAATTTCGCTTGTGTGAATAGTCTTCATTGGAATCACAAAATATGTATGTTGATATACAGTAAGAGCATTTACAACCATGCTCTAAAATTACCTAAATGAAACATCATAATCTGACATTCTAGAAAAAGCGGTTAAGTTGTGATTGTGGCTAGTCGAGGTCACAATTTCGCTTGTGTGAATAGTCTTCATTGAAATCACAAAATATGTATTTGATATACAGTAAGAGCATTTATAACCATGCTCTAAAATTACGTAAATGAAACTTCAAAATCTGACATTCTAAAAAAAGCGGTTAAGTTGTAATTGTGGCTAGTCGAGGTCACAATTTCGCTTGTGTGAATAGTCTTCATTGAAATCACAAAATATGTATGTTGATATACAGTAAGAGCATTTATAACCATGCTCTAAAATTACCTAAATGAAACATCATAATCTGATATTCTAAAAAAAGCGGTTAAGTTGTGATTGTGGCTAGTTGAGGTCACAATTTCGCTTGTGTGAATAGTCTTCATTGAAATCACAAAATATGTATTTGATATACAGTAAGAGCATTTATAGCCATGCTCTAAAATTACCTAAATGAAACATCATAATCTGACATTCTAAAAAAGGCGGTCAAGTTGTGATTGTGGCTAGTCGAGGTCACAATTTCGCTTGTGTGAATAGTCTTCATTGAAATCACAAAACATGTATGTTGATATACAGTAAGAGCATTTATAACCATGTTCTAATATTACCTAAATGAAACATCATAATCTGACATTCTAAAAAAAGCGGTTAAGTTATGATTGTGGCTAGTCGAGGTCACAATTTCGCTTGTGTGAATAGTCTTCATTGAAATCACAAAATATGTATTTGATATACAGTAAGAGCATTTATAACCATGCTCTAAAATTACCTAAATGAAACATCATAATCTGACATTCTAAAAAAAGCGGTTAAGTTGTGATTGTGGCTAGTCGAGGTCACAATTTCGCTTGTGTGAATAGTCTTCATTGAAATCACAAAATATGTATGTTGATATACAGTAAGAGCATTTATAACCATGCTCAAAAAGTACCTAAATGAAACATCATAATCTGACATTCTAAAAAAAGTGGTTAATTGTAATTGTGGCTAGTCGAGGTCACAATTTCGCTTGTGTGAATAGTCTTCATTGAAATCACAAAATATGTATGTTGATATACAGTAAGAGCATTTATAACCATGCTCTAAAATTACCTAAATGAAACATCATAATCTGACATTCTAAAAAAAGCGGTTAAGTTGTGATTGTGGCTAGTCGAGGTCACAATTTCGCTTGTGTGAATAGTCTTCATTGAAATCACAAAATATGTATTTGATATACAGTAAGAGCATTTATAACCATGCTCTAAAATTACCTAAATGGAACATCATAATCTGACATTCTAAAAAAGGCGGTCAAGTTGTGATTGTGGCTAGTCGAGGTCACAATTTCGCTTGTGTGAATAGTCTTCATTGAAATCACAAAATATGTATGTTGATATACAGTAAGAGCATTTATAACCATGCTCTAATATTACCTAAATGAAACATCATAATCTGACATTCTAAAAAAAGCGGTTAAGTTGTGATTGTGGCTAGTCGAGGTCACAATTTCGCTTGTGTGAATAGTCTTCATTGAAATCACAAAATATGTATTTGATATACAGTAAGAGCATTTATAACCATGCTCTAAAATTACCTAAATGAAACATCATAATCTGACATTCTAAAAAGAGGGGTTAATTTGTGATTGTGGCTAGTCGAGGTCACAATTTCGCTTGTGTGAATAGTCTTCATTGAAATCACAAAATATGTGTTTGATATACAGTAAGAGCATTTATAACCATGCTCTAAAATTACCTAAATGAAACATCATAATCTGACATTCTAAGAAAAGCGGTTAAGTTGTGATTGTAGCTAGTCGAGGTCACAATTTCACTTGTGTGAATAGTCTTCATTGAAATCACAAAATATGTATGTTGATATACAGTAAGAGCATTTATAACCATGCTCTAAAATTACCTAAATGAAACATCATAATCTGACATTCTAAAAAAAGCGGTTAAGTTGTGATTGTGGCTAGTCGAGGTCACAATTTCGCTTGTGTGAATAGTCTTCATTGAAATCAGAAAATATGTATGTTGATATACAGTAAGAGCATTTATAACCATGCTCTAAAATTACCTAATTGAAACATCATAATCTGACATTCTAAAAAAAGCGGTTAAGTTGTGATTGTGGCTAGTCGAGGTCACAACTTCGCTTGTGTGAATAGTCTTCATTGAAATCACAAAATATGTATGTTGATATACAGTAAGAGCATTTATAACCATGCTCTAAAATTACCTAAATGAAACATCATAATCTGACATTCTAAAAAAAGCGGTTAAGTTGTGATTGTGGCTAGTCGAGGTCACAATTTCGCTTGTGTGAATAGTCTTCATTGAAATCACAAAATATGTATTTGATATACAGTAAGAGCATTTATAACCATGCTCTAAAGTTACCTAAATGAAACATCATCATCATCATCAACGGAAAATATCATCAAAGTCAAATTTAGTTGTTCATTTTATCAGTGGACTGAACGAACTTCTCAGAGACATCACAACCACTCCTTCCGCCAGCCTGTCTCACATCGTATCACCTATACTACCAATAAAAACTGGCTGTGGCTCAATGGCTTCGTGCAAGTCTTTCCACTGGATGCCACTTTGGCGACTTGTGTGTCTCTAACCCACCGCAGTTAACCAGCTAGGGAAAGGAGACTCACCGTTTAATGTGGAAACCAAATCACGTGTCATGTCTCGCAACTCCGAAACAACGCTAAGAGGGGCATGCTACGTTAAATGAAGACAAAACTTCCGAGTTCCGACGGCGATTCGATTCCGTGACATCTCGGTTTCCAGGTATGCACGTCACATGGCCTTCGACTGTTGTATCCAAACGTGTATATAACATAATTATTGATCTTCTGAGTTGTACACATGATTATGACTCAGTTGCATTAATTCATGAGAGAAACCAGCATGGCAACGGTCGTAATTAACAATGCTAGTAAGAACAATAAGAGCAACAAACATGATAACAGGCAACAAAAACATTAGCGGTACTATTTAAATCTTCAATACTTTGGAAAACTTATTATTACAGCGTGAGTATGTATGAAAAGAACATTTAAATTATAGTGACAATTATAAACAAAATAGAACGTTTCAATAGAGGCGTCTACGTATAAGAGTGGGGTTGATAAAGAAGATCAAAGAGGCATGAGCTTCAGTAAAGTACGTGACACATTATTGCTGTTGTGGCATCAGAAAGAACTGTTGAACGGCTCCAGAAAATGTGTGTGTGGTTCCTCTTAATTTTGCCTTTCTGGGTCCCGGATGTCAGTTTTCGGTACAGACATTTCTTTGAAAAGATAACTGCGTGAGACAGGTGTTAAGTCTGATACAAGCAAGGACGTCATAGACTGAGCAGGAGGTAGCATAAATGTGAGAATATAACGACATTAGTGCATGTGGGATGGAGTGATGCGTCCTCAAAACTGAACGTGCGACATATGCGTTCCTATTTCCTTTTGTTGGGGATGCACATCAAAAGTATTCAGACATCAATACGTATTCCTACATGGGGTGTGCGTGCACTTCGCCTTGAACTCTGATGGAGACTCAATGAGGAGTAAAAATATCTGTAGAGATATGGAACCTCTTCTTCTCAAGAGCAGTAACCAAAGTCGGTAGCGATGTTGATGCGTGATTATGGGCCGAAATATACGTCTCAACTTATCCCAACGGTTCTAAATCAGACTGGAAGTACCCTCAGAGGTATTCAATCATTACGAATATAGTTACTGGAAAGAATTCAAAAAGGCTGTGTGATTGCTTAAAACAGTCGTTGGTTATCTCTGAAAGTGTTTATGAACTCTCACGACGCATTTCAGATTTAAACTATCATCTAACGATCTCTAGTGAAGAGACAGGCTTAGCAGAACTTACGTTACAAATTTTATTGTATTTTATTTTTTCCTTTATTGGTTTTCGATTCCCCCCGAAGGCGGCGGGCTGGAAGCAGCTTGGTACGCCGTTCTTCAGACTACAGAAGTTTCAAAAACATAATAAGAAGAAAGTAAATGACAAAAGTAGGCGATAATAACGGCGTCATTTACATTGCAAAATGACGGAAAATAGTCGAAGTTAAATATAAAAGAGGATTAGACGATGCTAATTAAAACACACAGTAGGCAGACAGGTACAATAGTAGACAGACAATTAAAAATCAAGGCGACTGTCAGGTTTCTGTCCTCAAGAGATAAAAAATCACACCTAGTGACAGTATGGTTTCTGTTCGCTACATTTCGGAAAAGAAAGCCCAACACTTAACATTCACTTAAAACACTGCACTAAAATGGTGGCACGGAGATGCCACACCACAGCCTGGAGCAGATGGCGGAGTGGAGGGTGGGGGGCGGCGGACAGATGAGGGGTAAATAGGGGGTAGGAGAGGAAAAGGCAAAGGAGGGAAGGAGGCAATGGAGGAGAAGACTCATAAGAGGGAGGGGGCAGAGTGGATTCGAGATGGAGTGGGGAATGGCAGAGGAGGAAACTGCAAAATGACTCAGGGCAGTGACGGGCGTCAGAGGGTTGCTGGAGAAGAGGGAAAAACAGTATGGGAAGGGGCAAAGAGGGACATGGAAAAAGGACAGAGGTGGGATGGGGGAGGTGAGGATCAGAGTTGATAGGAGGGATAAATGGAGGGAGAGAGAGGATCATCCAGGAGGGGGAGTTGACAGAAGCCACCTTGGAAAAGGAGATGGAGGGTGCAGAGATGGAGGGTAGGTGGGACACAACTGTGGAGCAGCAGTGGGCAGGGGTTGGAGAGGAGGGGAGTAAACAGTAGATTGGAGGGTTGGGGGGATGAAGTCAGAGGTGTAGAGAGCTCAGATATGTTCGAGGAAAAGGAGCAGATGGGGGAAAGGAATCAGGTCATTGAGGATCTGCATGGGGGATGGGAAGTGTATAAAGAAGGCAGGGGGGAGTTCATGGCTCTTGAGGATCTGTAGGGACCTATATACAAATTTTACAACACAAATTTCTTACAAACATCATTTCTAAACGAACTTTTAGATTCATAAATATATGCAGTTATAGAAACTTCGTTGTAGACGTCAAATACTGTCATTAATTGATGTAGAATACCAGGTACAACTATTAGTAGCATACTTCGACCCCAAATGGTGGAATATCGTACAAGCAATGACCAGGACCAGGTAGTGTAACCATGACGAAGCATGTTTAAAAAGCTCCACACATATTAGTGGCCAATGGAAGTATCATATTTAAACTCTTAAGATATAATTTCAGAATGTGCCTATCAATAAATAAAACATTTGTAAGTTGCTTATCCACACACAAGCAAAAAACCCCAGGTTCCTCATAAAAACTCAAGTGATATCTCATAAAACCAGCGTATAACCAGGTTGCAAGGATTTTTGTTTGTCTCATCAGGACAATTTCCAGCACCTCCCCATCCTAGACGATGAACTTCACTGTTACGTCTACCCTTCTTACCAACTGTAGCCCAGCCTTGTTCCCCCCCCCCTCTCCAGGGCCCCCTCTTTCCCATCCATTCCTTCCCCATGATCAGTTTTCCCCCCTCCTCTCCTCGGATGTTTTCCGTTCCCGTCATTCCCTCCTCGGTCCCCTTTAGTGCGGCCACCGCCCTGCCTCCATCACCCTTCTCTTCCCCATTTCTTGCACCGCCCCTCCCCTCAACCCCATTCCGTTCTCCCTCATCTCCCCACCCCTGGCAGATCCTCCAAGAGTTTTATTCATCATCGAGTGTGCTGCGACAGTGATCATTTCGATGCAGTTCTGCAGTGTCATCATGTGATGTGGTTTTTAATTGTGGGCCCGACTTGTAAATAGTTTTCTTGTCCATGGTCTTTCCATGCTGCACCTCCCATCGTATGGCTGTTTTAATCGTTCTGCGACTTGCTCTGCTCCTGTCATACTTGCACTTGTGTCTTTTAATACTCACAACGTCTAGTTTTTTTGCGTAAAATACTTTTTGTTTTTAATCTTCATTTTACAGTCACCACTTTTTTTGTATACATTTTCCCATAATGTTCTCCCTTGTTTATGTCTGTGCTCATCCATTTTTCTCCTTTTTATTGTTTAAAATGTCCTCTTGTACACTTGTAACATCTCTCTGCTAAAGTGCAGTGCCTATGATGCTGCCAGCCCGCCCCAGATGGGCAACTGAAATCACAATAAAGGGGGAAAAAATTGTTTGTATACGTATGTGTACCTATGTAAAAATGAAGTGTGTTGCATTGCAAATTGGCTATGTTACTTAGCATAGGACACATTTTCGTAGATCGTTTCTAATCCGGCCAAGTGAAAATACGGGATAGCGATAAGGGAAGTTCAATGGTGGAGCTGTCATTTGTACTCAGGTGATTCGTGCAAAAAGGTTTCCGACGTGGTTACGGTCGCTCGACGGGAAACAATAGACTTTGAGCATGGAGTGGTAGTTGCAGCTAGAAGCATGGGATATTAAAGTTTGGAAATCGCTAGGGAATTCAATATTTTGAGATCCTTATACTGTGCCAGAGAATACCTAGTGCCAGGCATTACCTCTTATCACGGTCAACCCTAGGGCAGACGGCCTTCACTTATCGAACGATAGCAGCGATGCAGCGGTGTTTGAGTAGAGTTGTCACTACTAACAGACAAGCAGCACAGCATGAAATAATCGCAGAAATCAATTTATGAGCTACGACAAACGTATCCTTTAGAACAGCGCGGCGAACTTTGGTGCTAGTGGTCTATGGCAGCAGACAACTGATGCTAGTGCCTTTGGTAACAGCACGACACCGCCCGCAACGCCTGTCCTAGGCTCGTGACCATATGGGTTGGAACTTAGACGACTGAATACCCGTAGTCTGGTCAGATGAGTCCCTCTTTTGATTAATGACAGCTAATGGTAGGGGTTCGAGTATGGCGCAGTCTCCATTAAGCCAGGGACCTAAGTTGATAAGAAAGCACTGTGCAAACCGGTAGCGGCTCCATAATTTTGTGGGCTGTTCAAAATGGTTCAAATGGCTCTGAGCACTATGGGACTTAACATCTGAGGTCATGAGTCCCCTAGAACTTAGAACTACTTAAACCTAACTAACCTAAGGACATCACTCACATCGATGCCCGAGGCAGGATTCGAACCTGCGACCGTAGCAGTTGCGCGGTACCGGACTGCGGGCCTAGAACCCCTAGACCACCGCGGCCGGCTTGTGGGCTGTGTTTTACTTGGAATGGACTGGGTCATTTGGTCCAAGTGAACCAATAACTGAAAGTAAATGGTTACGTTCGTCTACTTGGAGACTATTTACAGACGTTTACGGACTTCATGTTCCCAATCAACGATGGATTTTTTGTGAAGAAATACGTGCCACATCACCCGCCATTAGTTGTTTGCAATTGGTTTGCAAAACATTCAGGACAATTCGAGCGAATTATTTGGCCACCCAGATAGCCCGACACGAGTCCCATCGTATACTAATGGGTCATAATCGATAGGTAAGTTCGTGCTCAAAATCATGCACCGGCATCACTTTCAGAATTATGGATGGCTATTGAGGAGGCATGACGCAACACTTCTGCAGAGAACTTACAACGACTTATGGAGTCCATATCACATTGAGTTACTGCACTACGCCGGGAGAAAGGTCTTTGACACGGTATTAGCAGGTAACCCATGACTTTTGTCGGTTGTGTGTGTGTGTGTGTATCACTGTACAGCACATAGTTTAGCAGATATGACGTCATATACCTTAAGCAGCGAGAAAGTGAGGTATTACGAACAAATGTGATAGATATAAAGGTTAAGTATGTGTACAATTGCGTGTGAAATGTGTTACTTATGGGAAATAAACTGAAGAGCCAAAGAAACTGGTACACTAGCCTAATATTGTGTGGGTTCGCCGCAAGCACACGTAAGTGCCGCAACACGACGTGGCATGGACTCGACTAACGTCTTAAGTAGTGCTGGAGGCAACTAAAACCATGAGGATGACAAATTACATACCTTTCAGCCGCCTAGTTTCCAAACTTTTTTCATTTGGCTTCCACTTTCAGCGTTTTACTGCACCATCTTCAGGCCCCTGACCGACATGTAGGAAGATTCTACCTCTGTGATGATCAAATCAGGGGCCAGAAATAATGCTATTAGTAGATTTTTTCTACAGCGAAACTAGGCGGCTCAAAGGTGTTTAAGTTGACATCCCTTATCGAACAGCCGATTCTCGAAACCATCTCTAAAAAGATGGACGTAAAGAGACTTGACACCAAGAATCCCGAAGGGCTGTTCGTAAACCTGTAAGAGTACGGGGGGGGGGGGGGGGGTGGAGATCTCTTCAGATCAGCAGACATCCCAGATATGCATAATAATGTTCATGTCTGGAGAGTCTGGTTGCCAGAGGAAATGTTTAAGCTCAAAAGAGTGTTTCTGGAGTCACACTGTAGCAATTCTGGATGTGTGGGGTGTCATATTGTCCTGCTGGAACTGCCAAAGTCTGTCAGAATGCAGAATGGACTTGAATGGATGCAAGTGATCAGATAGGATGCTTACGTACATGTCACCTATCAGTCGTATCTAGACGTATCAGAGGTCTCATAGTACTCCAGCTGCACAGACTCTCCACCAGCTTGCACAGTCCCATGTGGACATGCAGGGTCCACGGATTCATGAGGTGCTCTCAATACCTGTACACGTCCATCCGCTTGATACAATTTGAAACGAACTCGTCCGACCAGGCAGCATGTTTCCAGTTATCAACAGTCCAATATCGGTACTGACAGCCTTGAAATATGCAGCAATTTGCGGAAGGGCTGTACTTCTGTCACGTGGAACGATTCTCTTCAGTCGTCGTTGGACCCTTTCTTGCAAGATCTTTTCCCGGCCGAAGCGATGTCGTAGATTTGATGTTATACTGAATTACTGATATTCATGATACACTATTCAAATGGTCGTACTGGAAAATCCTAAGATCACCGCTACTCAGAGATGCTGCGTCCCATCGCTCATGCGCCGATTGTAACACCACGTTCAAACTCACTTAAATCTTGATAAGCTGCCACTGTAACAGCAGTATCCGGTCAAGCAAATGCGCCAGAAACTTGTTGACGTATATAGGCTTAGCCGACAGCAGTGCCGTATTCTGCCTGTTTACTTACCTCTGTATTTGAATAGACATCCCTATACCAAATTCTTAGACGCCTTAGTGTATATTTGACATACGCGGGCGAAGCCACGTGTAAAGAGCTCATCCTAAGCCTCGGAACGATTTCCAACAAACTTGACAAATATGTTACTTACGATTTGGAAATAATTAATGAGAGAGAGAGGAAACCACCATCGTCCTGCTGGGATGAGCATGATAACGTGGAGTGAGAATGGCGAGGTGGAGGTGGACAGACGGTGAAGGAGTACATAGAGTGAGGAAGAGAGAGGCAGAGCGAGGGGGAGGAGGAGTGAAAGTGAAGGTGGGATTAAATTCGCAGAGAAAGAGAGGGGGAGCAGGAGATGGGCAGTGAGAGGAGATGGAAAGGGTAAGGAAACACGAGGAGAAGAATAGGAAGAGGGTGGAGGAAGAGATGGGGAGGGGGAGGAGGAAATGGATACAGGGCGGGGGTGAAGGATTAGGGGGACAAAGCGAGAGGGAAGAATGAGATGCACTAATAAAAGATTGTAATAAATACTTACCCAGGCAATTCGAGGTATTCAAGTAGTAAGGTACACATTAAAAAGTTATAAATCACCATTCGTGACGCCGAATGGAACAGAACCAGATATCTAAGATCCGAAGTTTAAAATGGAATGAGTACAAGCGAGCACAGTGAGAAAACCGAAAAACTCGATGCTGAACTATGAGCTGTAGAACTGAAACGAGGGACGAGTAACTATCCGAGAATAAACGAGGCCCGCCTAACGAAGCAGAGAAGGAAACGAGGATCAGAGGAACTAGATCGAGGAATAACATCTGCCACAGTTAATTGTGAACGGCTGTTCCACGTACGAGACTGGCCGCTGCTAAAGTGAACAGGGAACGATCGTTCCTTAGAAGTTGTTCCTCGGTCCTTCCGCTCACTTTAGTGAACCGTTCCTTTGGACCAGTTCGTTCACAAATGGTGCCTCTAATCCTTATTATGAACATTCCAATTTAAATTTAGAATCTCTGTAGTTTGGCGTGGTGGGAAAAAGACTGAGATAAGTCCATTTCCTACTCCACTATCTCATAGCACATGTCATATCGGTAAACATTTGTTTGCCGCATTTTCATTGCCGCACTTGGGATCGGCTCGTGTTCCTCTTTGCCCCGTGCTGTCCGCTACCGCCATGTGGCAGCTCTACGCAGCCGCTGCTACAGTACTGGTCATTCTTTGTACTTTACTGTTACTACATATCGATAAACCGAATATCACACTAGATTAATTCTGGACCGCTGCGTGAAAGGCGGTCGTTAAATCGCACGTTATTTTTTTTTTTTAACTGGAAGAAAACCAACGTTATCCGTCGTCACCACGTGTCGCAGGGAAGTGACGATGGGCAGTATTCGTTTCAGCTACCTCCAGCTACACAGCTACACATTTGGAATAATAAATTGAAAATATCTTCCGAAATACAAAATGAAAATCGCCTTAGGACTCTTAGAAGATACATCCAGCATAAAAGTACACAGATAGCTACAAGCACATGCACAGACACAGACATACGCACACACACACACACACACACACACATAAACACACACACACACACACACAGCGGCAGAGGCAAAGTCGAGTCTCCAGGCATACGGAAATGGCGATTTCAGAGATGCTGTTATAGGTCTCGCTGGCGAGTTTGAAGGACTATACAGAACTCGTTTATGATCTCTAGTGCAAGGAAAATATAGAGCGGGTTTCTCATTCAGAAATCGAACTGAATGTTGTTTGTTGTGACAAGATAGTGCTATGGCTCGTGTCTCGTTCATGTTGGACTACGACGGCGACATGATGGCGATCATGGCCCACGATCTTGCTGCTCGAGTAGCCGGCATCTCACGACTATCAGGCAAGTAAGGATTTATGTGTAAGGAGAGCAATCTCAATTTCGCACACGAATGGCACTACGTTGTGATTTCAGACGAGTGCTGATGCAGCAGCACGATGGACATATCCGTGTGTGGAGGCTCCGACAGGAACGAATGTTGCCAGATAGCATTCGTCATCATCACGTTAGCCCAAATTCATGTGTGATGCTACACAGATTCCAGCGAATACACAATACGAACATCTCTGGATCGTATAGCCGATAATTTTCACAGCAGCCATTACATTACTACATTCTAAGGCCAATGACTATCTCCAACCAGGGAGATCTCTGTGGCACTATCTTTCAACACGATAATGCAGATTACATATTGACCTGAATCGATAGAGGTTTTTTTTTTTTTTTTTGGTGTTGCGTTCGCGAGCACAAGATGTAGATCTGTCGCCTATTGAAGAGATCGGCTCATGGGTTCGTGAGAAACTGAGACATAGCCAGCCATCACTCACAGTGTGGGTTTGAAGCAACAAGAAATGACGTACCTGTAACTGTCATCCAAGCTCATGTCGAATCAAAACCAAGGCTGGGTACAGCCGTTCTTGGCTAGAGGTGGTAACCCTATTTAATTTGTCATCTTGTATAACCTACGCTACTTACGTTTGGTTCAAATGGCTCTGAGCACTATGCGACTTAACTTCTGAGGTCATCAGTAGCCTAGAACTTAGAACTAATTAAACCCAACTAACCTAAGGACATCACACACACCCATACCCGAGGCAGGATTCGAACCTGCGACCGTAGCGGTCGCTCGGTTCCAGACTGTAGCGCCTAGAACCGCACGGCCCACTACTTACGTACTAAATAGCGTGTTCTGATATGCTGTTTATGGACAAAGAGTGAAACTTCATACTGAAGAGTCTTGGTGTTACCAGATTTTCTCGAAATTGAGAATTTTCAGCCTACTCTGGCCAAACACTTCGAAGACCCCCCAGTAACAGTTGTTTCTCTGTTACCTGAAAGCAGACGATGTTGTTCCCATCATCACTGCCTCTGAGAGTGTATCAGTTACCACTGGTCACAAGAATGTACACGTGCTCTGGACGCAAGAAAGTGGTAGACTTTAACATCAACATAGAACTGCGTTGAAGTAATTGTTCGTACCAGTTTTCTGACAAAGCATTTCCTAGGATTTTGGAAGACGTTTTGTGCCTACTTCCGGCATTAAACATACCTATTTGGCAACATGTTGATAGGAGATTGATGCCACCACCAACTAATACTGTGTGAGTGGGATAAATGTTTAAAATGATACTTATGTTTTCTTTAAATAGTTCAGCAGCTTTATCAACTGAGTTGAGAGTTTCGGTGAAAGGAACCAACTATTAATTCATTCTGTTGCCAAGTATAACATCTATCCATACCAACACACAGAGATTCTATTTCAGTATAAGGTAAACTACTTCCAACAGCAATAAACACTCCACGGCCAATTGTATTTAAACTATTCTTTCTAAAAACGTGTAGGTTCTTCGTACAAATTTTGCCTAAACTCATCTCTCACTATAGCCAAATTTAGCATTCGGTACTTTCTATTACCACTTGGACCTCTGGGTCTTTCCCAACACAGCTACGGCAGTTTACGTCTACAATACCAATTTTTGCTAGGTCTAACTAGGTCATCCTATGTATACCTAGCACCTTTTTAAACTGACGCCTTTTATCTAGTTTCCCAAAACCCCAAACAAAAAATCGTCCAGTCCCCTCCATAAGGGCCTCTGCTACCCCTGTAGTCGCTTGATGCATGTAATGAATCCCTTACCCTATTTAAGCGGAACCCAAAAACCCTCTGCACTATGGTGCAGGGAGGTCGGTGTAGCCTACACGGTAGTAGAACTGTCGAAGAATCTGATTCAGACCCTCCACTCGGCTCTGCCCAAAGGTCTGCAGCCGGTTCTGTCAGTGCATCATATGGTGAGCTCCCCTTTCCCTCAAAGAAGAACTGGGAGTCTTAACCACTTCAGCCAGCCACCCAAAATTAGAGAGAAACTTCTCTGATCTGAAGCGACACACGACATCAGTACGGACATGAGCCACTACATGCACCTGGCTGCATGCTATGGTCTTTATGGGGTCTGGAAGCATGTGTTCCATGACTGTAATGACTCCTCCCAGTATGCACACGAAGTGCACAGTGGATTTCTTTCCTTCTTTCGCAGACATACCCCTATGGTCCCCTTTATGCGCCTGACATTGTAACTCCCAAATACCAGCAGTCCTACCTGCTGTGATTGGTCAGACCTTGTTGGCCAAGGGACTTTCCTAAAACAGAGCAAGCTACAGAGTCTAGATCATGACGTTTATGATACACTTACCATCTGAAATTGTTCATCAGACGAACCAGGGAGTTCCGTCTATTGGCACCCCAGAAAATATTTTGCTTCCTGCCACACCTTCGAATGACCTCTAACTCAACCAAGTGTGAGGGATTAACCTCATGTTTGTGGACTGATCAGTGACAAGTGGGATATGCCACATGACTGTCGGATAGTTGCATCCAGCCCCACAAAGTGATGCCCACTGGAAACAGCTTCAGACTGGGTGACCAAAGTCAGCACTGCCTAGAGCTGTTAATGTAGGGTCACCAATCCATCTTGCATCTGACCACAGCAATCATAGTTCCTATCAGTACTAAAGCTGGAGAAAATATGTTCTAAGCAGTTACTGAATCGTACAAATAAGTATGTATTTGGAAGTTTAAACTAAAGAGCACAGCGGAAATTCACAATAAGTCGCCTCTTATGAGGATCTGTTTCAGCTCACAAGGATTAGCCGGGCGGTCTAAGGCGTTGCAGTCATGGACTGTGCAGCTGGTCCCGGCGGAGGTTCGAGTCCTCCCTCGGGCATGGGTGTGTGTGTTTGTCCTTAGGATAATTTATGTGAAGTAGTGTGTAAACTTAGGGACTGATGACCTTGGCAGTTGAGCCCCATAAGATTTCACACACATTTGAACAATTTTCAGCTCACAAATGAACCAGTATACTTCGATGGACTGCTCCACTTACCAGAGCTACCACTTCATCAAAGAAGTTGAAACAAATATTTCACAATTTGAATCAATAACACCTGCCGACATAAGTGACTTACAAGTGGGTATCGTCGGTGTAGGGTATCAACTTAAATCTCTTCAGAAGACAAGATTTCCAGTCCAGATTGTACACCAGTAACGTTCCTCTCTGAGGATGGTGATATAACAGCTCCATACTGTACAATCATATACAACCGATCACTCACAAAGCTCTAAAGCTACACAGATCAACCAATACCCATGAAAGGAAATAGTAGTAATCCGACGAATTTTAGACCCATACCACAGATGTCGATTTTCACGAGAATTTTGGAACGTACACTATGTTCAAACTTTACAATTTGCTTCGAAAAAAACGATTTATTGACGGACAGCCAACCTGGATTCAGAAAATATCATTACTGTGAGACACTAGTAACTCTTTATTCTCACGAGTTAATGTATGCTATTGACAGGGATGTCAAATTGATTGCATACTTATATACAGGGTAATCAAAAAGTCAGTATAAATTTCAAAACTTAATAAACCACGGAATAATGTAGATAGAGAGGTAAAAATTGACACACATGCTTGGAATGACATGGGGTTTTATTAGAACAAAAAAAAACTTCACAAAATGTCCGACAGATGGCGCTGGACAGCAAAACGTCAGTGGCTGCGCATGACAATCGTGTATAAAAGGAGCTGTAATGAGAGAGAGAATCAGATGCGCCAGCAGTCGCAGCATGTTGACGTTACCTGAAAAGGTGCTTTTAGTGAAGCTGTATTAAGAATGGGGAATGTGCTAGTTCAGCGTAACGATCCTATCGCCGTAGGAAGGGGATTCGAACGGGTAAAGGTCCTTTGACAAATGCAGGTGTGGCGAGAATGATTTCGAAGTTCGAAGCCACGGGTTATTCACACGGTAGACCCCGTAGTGGCCGACCGAGCACAAGGCGTAATGCTGCTGAGACAGTTCAGGAAGAAATGGAGACTGTTACGGGTTCGTCTACGCACGGGGAAGTCAGCGCTCGTGCAGTCGCACGTCGCACTGGCATTCCATACACTACTGTTTGGATGGCACTGAGGCGTACCCTCCGATGCTATCCGTACAAAATCCATCGGCTACATGAACTGTTACCTGGCGATTTAGTGAAGCGGAGGGCATTTGCGGTGTGGGCGTCTCAAAAGATGGCGGAAGATGACGATTGTTTGAGTAAAATGTTGTGGACCGACGAAGCTCATTTCACGCTCCGAGGGTCTGTCCACGCCCACAACTGCAGAATTTGGGCTACCGAAAATTCTAGGACTGTCGTGTAAACTCCATTGCACGACGAGAAAGTCACGGTATGGGTTGGATTTACCACATCTACCGTTATCGGGCCTTTTTTCTCCGTGGAAATGCGTGATACTGGTTTGGTAACTGCTACCGTGAGTGGTGAGAGGTACGCCGATATGTTAAAGAATCACATTATCCCCTGCCTGGCTGATACACACCTGCTGGAACGTACGATCTTTATGCAGCATGGCGCTCCACCCCATATTACTAGACGCGTGAAAGATCTCTTGCACGCGTCGTTTGGTGATCGTGTGCTCAGCCGCCATTTTAGCCATGCTTGGCCTCCCAGGTCCTCAGACTTCAGTCCGTGCGATTATTGGCTTTGGGGTACCTGACGTTGCAAGTGATCGACCGACATCTCTAGGGATGCTGAAAGACAACATCCGACGCCAATGCCTCACCATAACTCCGGACATGCTTTACAGTGCTGTTCACAACATTATTCCTCGACTACAGCTATTGTTGAGGAATGATGGTGGACATATTGAGCATTTCCTGTAAAGAACATCATATTTGCTTTGTCTTACTTTGGTATGCTAATTATTGCTATTTTGATTAGATGAAGTGCCATCTGTAGGAAATTTTTTTAACTTTTGTATTTTTTTTCGGTTCTATTAAAACCCTATGTCATTCCAAGCATGTGTGTTAATTTGTACCTCTCTATCTACATTATTCCCTTATTCATTCAGTTTTCAGATTTATACAGACTTTTTGATCACCCAGTACTTCCAAAAGGCTTTTGGCACCGTTCTTCATAAGCGTCTTCAAATCAATTTGCTTGCCTATGAAGTATCGCCTGAGTTGTGTGACTGGTTTCGTGATTTTCTGTCACAAAGGTCACAGTTCGTAGTAACTGACGGGAAATCATTGAGTAAAGCAGAAGTAATACCAGTCGTTGCCCATGTAAGTGTTATGGGCCCTCTGTTGGTACCAATCTACATAAATGCTTTAGGAGAAGATCTGAGCGACCTCTTTAGACTGCAAAGTCATCAGATGATCAGAAGCAATTGTAAACCTATCTACACAGAATATTTGTATGATACGGGGAGTGGCAATTGGCTCTAAATAATGGAAAAATGTGAATTATTCCACATGAATACTATAACGGATCGCCTACTTTCCGTTTACAAGATAAGTCGCACAAATCTAAGGGCTGTGAATTCAGTTAAATATTAGGAACCAACTTTACGATAAATACTTGGGAACCACCTTTATGAGTGAGTGAAATTGGAAAGATCACATAAATAGTGTTTTGGCAAAGGTGAACCAAATACTGCGATTTGTTGGTAAAACACTCTTGAAACGCAACACGCCCACTAAAGAGACTGCCAGTATTACGCATGTTCAGCCCCTTCCGGAGTATTGCTGTGTTGTGTGGGATCCTCATCAGATAGGATTGATGAAGAGCATTGAAAAAGTGCAAAGAAGGGCAGTTCGCCTTTTAATAACGCGGAACAGGGGGAGGGTGCTACGGATATAATACGCGAATAGGGGTGGCGGTCATTAAAATTAGGGCGTTTTCCTTTGAAGTAGTATGTTTTCATTAAATTTCAGTCACCCAGTATCGCCTTCGAATACCATAATATTTTGTTGTTGCCCACCTATACAGGGAGAAATTATGTTATATAATTAATTAAGAGAAATCAGAGCTCGCACATAAATATTTAAGTGTTCCCTCTCCCGGGCGCTGTTCGACAGTGGAACAATAGCGAAATAGATTGATATTCGTTCGATGATTTTTCTGAAAGACACTTCATTGTGGCTTGCGGAATGATCATGTAGATGCAAACTTCCTGACCAAAAAGTACTATCATAACAAATTTTTATCTATGTGGTCTGTGTGTCAGGTCGAGACCTTTTTCCCGTGCCTTCGCAATCTCTGATCCCTAGATTAGCTCTAAGTAGGTTGGCCTTTTCTAGTAATTTTGTACATGTAATGATAACTGTGTTTTAAGTCAAAAGTGGTAAGAGCCTGGCGCTGATATGGGAAATTACAACCATCAAGAACAAAAAACAAAATATCTGTCTGCTATCACCTTTTATCGTCGTACCTCGGCATCTTGGCGAATCGTTAACTACGGAGACTGATGAGACATTCGTCCTTGATAATGGGAAATAAATTCTGTTGTGGAGATATATTTGCTCGCTAACTGGTACTGCGTAGTCACCGATGTTGCAGTAAGCTGCAGAGGCCTGAACATGACGCAATTCGTATAAGGTCAAACAGTACGCGTAGGAAGACATCTTGCGGAGCCAAAGTACATCAGATATCGTCGTTAAGGCGCATGAGGTGCAGGAGTTTCCAAGACTCATAGACTAGTTTCAGAAATTTGTTTTTTAAAATAATTTTGCTTCTAAAAGTATCTGTCCTACTTTGAAATAATTTCTGAAACTCAGTTTCGATAAAAGCCAATATAGTAAATGCACCATTTTGATCTTCCCATTTCAATTAACGTAGAATCCCATTTTGGTTAGCTACCCAGGGTCACAATTAACATAGTATATGCCTATTAAATATGTAAAAATGTTTATAAATGTGAGTGCAATGATCAGGTGGTCACTACTTGAACGAATATCCCCGACTAGGTATTATTGGTCACTCCAAAGTTCACGGACGTATCACACACCTTATGCACAAGTTCTCCTTCATTTTCTCAGTTCGTGTTATGGATGGATGAAGGCTCGTTAGCTGACTGGAAACCACTGAATAGGAGGCTGTGGCTGTCAGATGGTTATGTGTTGATCTTTCAGTTGGTCATACAGTAAGGCAAAAAGTCGAGTACGATAGGTTACAATGCAAGGAATACGCACGACTTTGTGACCAGCATTTTCCACTGGACACCGAAGTACAAGACCGTGATTCCGACGATTGTGCTACGATGTTTACTTTCAGTCCTTTTGGATGTCAGATAAATCTCTCCGTTTCCACTTTATGAGAACGTCTGCAGCGCTTCCCGCGTCCCCCTGACACAGCTTGTGTACCCTCCACTGCTTTTGCTGCTGCCTGCCGTCTGTGAGCGGTTACTGCAAGTTGACGTCGAATGTAGGCAGTCGCTACATTAATGTGACTACACTGTGTACGTTGAGCAGCTGAGGCCCGTAATAATCAATCACACAACCACGAAAGTGTTGTAACTGAGCGAGGAAGATTCTCTGTGGAAAAGTGCGCTCTTGCATGGGAGCATGAACTGCGGCCCTTGAATATTAGATTCTTGATGTTTAACTATCTCCATACTGCATCGTACCGTACGAAAATTCTTGTCACGAGGTGTCTCCCCAATGAAAGTCTGTAACAGGAGAACACATACGTGACCAACTAACGACGTGTATCACGTAGATAATTTTTGGGAATTTTTGCAAGATGCATGTTACTGCTCTACTTCAGATCCCAGATGCAATGGAAGATCAGTTGCAAAAAAAAAGTAGATTTAATTTCTTATATAACTTCTAAAGAGTGGCCCAATACTAATTGGCCAAAATTATGGATACTGTGGAGCACATTATGGCACCGACACGAAGTCCGAGCTGATGTCACAAATGTTCTATCTTGGACAGGTCTACTTTCCGGCCACAGGAGTAACTCAACGATATACAGGCAGTTGAATTTTCTAGTTATGAGAGTAGTGAGGGGCTATCTTTTTTAATTGTTAAAAACCACTCAAAAGCCAAGATCGTACAAAATGTTTTTATTCAAGACGACCGTTTCAGCAGTCTTAGCTGTCATCTTCAGGCCTTAAACATTTTTCTTTAGTAAAACATATAGATCTCGGCTACTGAATTGTTCTTAATACAGGCAGATATACATATTTTGTGCAGACAAAAACTATGCTGTGGAAGAATAGTACACGGTATTGTCACATGAGACGTAGCATATGAGGACACTCAATGTCCCTGGAGAACTGTTGTGCCGTTAGAGTTCCTTCGATTTCTATCATCCGCGACCCGAAATCATACTCGATGACGCCAGGAGTAACACTACCGTGCCTCTCAAAAACATTCTAAGAATCGGACCTCCTCCCTAGTCGCCGCCATACATGTCGACGATGCTCGTGCCGGATAGTACAGAACCACGATGAATCGCTGAACACATTGCAGCGACATTAATGTGCAGTCCATGCCTCCCGGGCACGTCACGATTCCAAATGCAGCCGTTCGTACTGTGTTAATGGCAGCCTGGCTGCTGCAGGTCTCCGAACAATGGTACAGGACGTGTAACTTCCCCTTTTTATATTGATCATTTGTTAATGAATGAAGCTCAGGGTCCGGCTAGCTCGCCGTAGAATGTTTGAGAGGGAAGTCACAAAAAAAGATTTGTCTTGCTGCACTATATTTACGCCGACTGCGTGTTAGTTGTACCGGCTTACTCAGATGAATATTTGCTCCCCGACGTGTACGAGCCTTGCTACACGTAAATACATACAAATTGAGATTATTCCCCTAATCATGATTACAGTCTATCTACATCTAGAATTTACCTATGGAAGTTTACGATTCACGCAAGCTAAGACACCTGAACCAGTACGATAACTCTTTAGAGCGCCAAAGAATGTCTATGAATGCTGAGCTCTGTTGATAATCTATGTTGTCGCACAGATAAATATTTCATGAGCACGTAATATTAAATGGGTTGAAATAAATGTCAAACACTGTATATTCACTTTATGTTGGTTTATTCTAGTCTATACGCATCCTATCTTTGTCTTAAAGAAGTAACTTTTCTTTCAGATGGGTGGAATTATTTACGTAAATTGAGCCAAAGAGCTTATAGCAAGTTCCAGATTACACTATATACTGTAACGCAGTTATGGTATATTCCTCACAGTTTACACTATTCATCAGTTTTATGAGTTGAATTACTAATTGTCTACCGCATTGGGTCTAAGTTCAGTCTTTCGTTGATAATAATCAAATTAAGACAAAGTATTCGGTTATTTTCCTAGCTGGAATTACTTCAAAGATATTTTCAAAGCTGCTGATTTACCTCTTTCAGTTCTTTAATCATTTCTAGCTGATCGCAAATCTTCTAATGTAACAAACAATCTCGTACCCCTACCAATACTACGTACGAGCGCACAAGTTCAGTTACGACACGACAAGTGAAGCGCCAAAAGCACATTAACAATGTATAACTTTAGCTTCTGTATTTCTCAGTGTCCTCAAAGAGTACTCACAAGGAGTATTCTTTGAGGTCACTTGTTCTACTCCGTGACCTACAAGTCTACTACCTTGCGATCTACGGTTATTTAATCTTAGAACTAATGGATTCCATTTATTTTTATTCTTTTTCAAAACATTAAGTTACTTTGCTACCAAGATTCCTTTCTATTTCTTTTTATATTACTTTCTTTTCAGTCTACTTGCTACCAGTCATGCAATGTTAGTACACAGAGCACTCCGTCTTCAGGTCACATCGGGACCATCCGACCGCCGTGTCATCTTCAGCCGAGGATGCGGATAGGAGGGGCATGTGGTCAGCACACCGCTCTCCCGGTCGTTATGATAGCTTTCTTTGACCGGAGCCGCTACTATTCGATCGAGTAACTCCTCAATTGGCATCACGAGGCTGAGTGCACCCCGAAAAATGGCAACAGCGTATGGCAGGTGGATGGTCATCCATCCAAGTGCCAGCCACGCCCGACTGCGCTTAACTTCGGTGATCTCACGGAAACCGGTGTATCCACTGCGGCAAGGCAGTTAGTACACAGAGTCTTGGTTATTTTTGTTATAAAATTTGGATCTTGGGCGTGGGGCTTGTATTGGGGTGTGGGGACAAGATTTATATTACTCTTTGAGAGTAGGACAGATAAAGAAATGATTAATGGTGGCACAAGGTACCCTCCGCCTCGCATCGTGCGGTAGCTTGGGGAGTATCTGTGTAGATGCAGATGTAGATAACTCTGTCTGAGACGACTCGCGGCATCCCCTTGTTTTCACAGTAACCTCTAAATGTCTGACGCTGCTCATGCCCCTCGTACACTCCATGCAATCTCATGACAGTATTAAACACGAACATGACAAATGTACACAGGTGACCGACCTACCTTTCACAAGGAATTCAGACTCTAATTCTAATCATTCACGTATAAGCGGGTATTAAGCTACATTGACACTGTTCAGGTCATCTGGGTGTTTCACTTCTTTTGTCAGTGAACGTTATCATCTCATACAAAAATGGTAGCACACACCAACTTTTGAGTGTGTCCCCAGTATGCTTGTAGTATCTGTATCTGGAGAGGTGGAAATTCATAAGACGCACTTACGTCAGATAATCGGCATCGATTCTCTATCAAGTTGTGATGAAATTGTGCATCATATCCCAGTATTTGCTGCCTCCTTCGCTAAATTATGTGAATTGCCAGTGTACCCACATTTGCTGGCGTCTTTTGTCGACTACAGGTTGAGTTTTCAGTACAGCGATTTACTATCTCATTTCGACATTATTTCGATATTCAACAATTGCAACAACGTACAGCGTTTAGTTCATAGTTGACAGCCATCAGAATAGGTCAGTGTAGATTGAAAATGGAAAAAAACCGCTTTTCTTGCTGTTGTTAAGAGTTTTCATTTGAAGGGCTGGATTGCCATACAAACTCCTCCATCGCCATTGAAAACCATCTAGTTTTGGATTAATGAATTTAAACATGGTCAGACAAGCACCAAAACGCTCCGGCCGACCGATTGGTGACAAAACCATCGACAATATCCATGATATGGGTAATGAAAGGCAGCTGAATGAAAATTAGTGAGATTTCTGAGAGTATATACATCTCAGTGAGATTGCTGAGACTGTAGGCATCTCAACTGAACGAGTGCGTAACACCCTGCATAGAGAATTGGCTGTGAAGAAGTTGTGTGCGAGTTGGGTGCCGCGACTGCTCACAGTCGACCAAAAGCGCATTCGGCGCAACGTTTCAAAACAATGTTTGGCAACGTATAATCACAAGACTTAATACGACGATTTGGGACTGATGACGAAACCTGAATCCGTCATTACACACTAGAGGCAAAACGGCAATTAAAACAATGGAAAAAGTACATCAGTTTGTAAGCAGGTAAGATGATGGCCACTGTTTTTTGGGATTCCTAGGGAATTATCGTAATAGATAACTTGCAAAAAGCAGAACCATAACTGGACCCTATTTTGATTCACTATTGGATCGCTTGAAACTTCTGTTTGTTACAAAAAAGACCAAGTTCGGCAATCAAAAATATGCTATTTGAGTAGGATAATGCACCATGCCACACATCGCCGATACCAACAGTGGAAGTGAATTAATTGGGCTTTGAATTGGTTTCTCATCCACTCCATTCATCAGACTTAGCCCCAAACGACTTTTTGCAGTGCCCTAACTTCAAACTTTGGCTTGCTGGGAAGAAATTTTCATCAAATAAGGAAGTGATATTTGAAGCCAACGCGTATTTTGCATACTTTGACAACCTATTTTTCCGATGGGATGAGAAAGCTGGATTATCGCTGGAGTAAGTGTATAGCCATCAGAGCCGACTCTACCGAAACGTAAGGTGAGTTTTATCAGACTTATCGAACGGTCCTCCCACATTAAATGTCATCAAATTCTTCATTTTCTAAAATAGTTTTTTTTCTATGGTTAGTCTTCATTTTATATCCTTCCTCTTACGGCCACCTTTCCATATTCTTCTGGCCAAATAGCAAAACTCATCTAGTAGCTGAGTATTAATAATCCAGTTCCAATAGCACTGTCAGATTTCGTCCGACTATATTAAAATTGTTTGTGTCGTTTTACCTACGGGGGTTATTCGATCATCCATATTTTACGTGTTAAACAAGACATGTTTATGGGGTCCGCAACTCGTGCTCGTGCAGTAGCGTTCTCGCTTCCCACGCCCGGGTTCCCGGGTTCGATTCCCGGCGGGGTCAGAGATTTTCTGTGCCTCTTGATGACTCGGTGTTGTGTGATGTCCTTAGGTTAGGTAGGTTTAAGTAGTTCTAAGTTCTGGGGGACTGATGACCATAGATGTTAAGTCCCATAGTGCTCAGAGCCAATTAATTCGTCTTTATGGGGATCTGCGATAAGGTTTCAAGACATTATCCATTCTCTTCTTTATGCAATTTTAACTTCAAACTAGTTTGATTCTGGCTTTAGTAAGCACATATATGTATGTTGCGACGTTTACCTACAATCACTGTGTGATGAATGCACTACCAACTTTAGACAGATGTCATTAACTGCCAATGCAGCCTCAGTAGGTCAGGCTTGAAAATGAACAAATCGGCTCGAAGCTAGTCTCCAAAATACATGTACTGCAACTGTGACAGATTAGTAATAAACACTTAATGGAACATGCGTTCTCCAAATCTGCTCTTTCAAGTCTTTCGCCGTCTCAAAGGTTTTGTTCCTACACTCTGAGTTTTCAGTCTGTTTTGAAATTTTATCTTGGTTTTCTTTACTTCTTGCAAAATGTACAGATTTAAAAACATCAGGTCCTCCCACTTTTGTAGCTGCCGTTTGATTTCTGTACAAGCTTTGTAGATACCTTTTAGTCCTGGTATTCGATCCGTGTTCCCTTCAGAATGTAAAGAGAGTATTCAGTCAACACTGTGCAAAGCTTTCTCTAAACCTATAAATGATATGAATATAGGCTTACATTTCTTCAGCCTATACTCTAAGATAAGTCGTAGGTTCACTATTTACCCACGTGCTTCTCCAAATTCATCTTCCCCGACGTCGGATTCTATCATTTTCTCCATTCTCCTGTCAGTGGTCAGTGGGTATGGCTCACTGAAGGGGTGGTTTAGCAACGCTCACTCTAGTCAGCGCTTGCCGTTGTGCACGGTCGCCCGCATCTCGTGGTCGTGCGGTAGCGTTCTCGCTTCCCACGCCTGGGTTCGATTCCCGGCGGGGTCAGGGATTTTCTCTGCCTCGTGATGGCTGGGTGTTGTGTGCTGTCCTTAGGTTAGTTAGGTTTAAGTAGTTCTAAGTTCTAGGGGACTTATGACCACAGCAGTTGAGTCCCATAGTGTTCAGAGCCATTTGAACCATTTGTGCACGGTCAAACAGTAATAGTACAGTTGTAACTGTTGTCACAAGAGTAACACTGAGGTGACAAAAAACATTGATAACGATATGCACGTATTCAGATTGCTGTAGTATCACGTACACAAGCTGTAAAATGGTTCAAATGGCTCTGAGTACTATGAGACTCAACGTCTGAGGTCATTAGTCCCCTAGAACTTAGAACTAGTTAAACCTAACTAACCTAAGGACACCACACACATTCATGCCCGAGGCAGGATTCGAACCTGTGACCGTAGCGGTCTCGCGAATCCAGACTGCAGCGCCTAGAACCGCACGGCCACTTCGGCCGGCAAGCTGTAAAAGAGCACCGCATCGGCGGGGCAGTCATTTGTACTCAGGAGATTCATGTGAAAAGCTTTAGGACGTGATTTTGGTCACGCCATGGGAATTAGCAGACTTGAACACGAGCATGTCAGTTGGAGCTAAACGCATGGGACATTCAGTTTCGGAAATCGTTGGGAAACTCAACACACCGGGATCCACAGTGTTAAGAATGTGAAGAGAATATCATATGTCAGGCAATACAGCTCACTACGGACAACCCAGTGGCCAACGGCCATCACTTGACGACCGAGAGCAGCGGCATTTGCGTACAGTTATCAGTGCTAACAGGCAGTCACCACAGCTTGAAATAATAGCAGAAATCAATGTGGGACGTGCGACGAACTTATCCATCAGGACAGTGCGGCGAACGTTTCTATTCGGAAAGGGCACCGAAATTTGGCGTTCATAGGTTATGTTAGAAAACGATCGACGGGAGTGGCTTTGCTAAGAGAGTGACGTCGCTTGCAGATCCTGTTCTGGGTTCGCGACCATATCGGGTGGACCCTAGACGACTGGAAAACCCGTAGCTTCGTCGTATGAGTCAAGATTTCATTTTATAAGAGTTGATGGTAAGGTTCCAGTGTGGCGCAGATTCCACGAAGCCATAGACCCATAAAGCACTGTTCAAGCTTTTGTTAGCTCCATAATGGTGTAGGCTGTGTTTGCATAGAGTGGACTAGGTCCTTTGGTCCAACTAAACTGACCATTGCCTGGAAAAGGTTATGTTCGGCTATTTTGAGACCATTTGCAGCCATTCATCGACTTCCTTTTCCCAAACAGCAATGACATTTGTATGGACGACGAGGCATCATGTCACCGGACCACAATTGTTCACGACTGGTTTGAAGAAGGTTGAGAACAATTCGAAAGAACGACTTGGCCATCCAGACCTCCCAAGGCTAAGGGTCAGTGGAATACCAGAACTTGAGCTGTTGGATGTAAAACGTTTTACAAGGCAGTGGAGTTACGACAGAGAACACTTTGGTGAGCAGTAGTATCGATAGTAACAGTTTAACTGTTCGATTGGGTTTGTTCAGAGGAATAGTTTCTGATCAATTTTAAGGTGGTATTCGGAGGATTTTGATATGTCAAACGTTAATACCGTCTTCCAGTGGTTGTATTACAGTGCACATTATTCTGATAATTGTTATTAACGGAAAATCTTTGTGCGTTTCTCATGCTATAAGAATTGATTTGGCAGTTTACTACGATGTATAGTAAATGTTGTACCTATATCACACACTGCTAATTGGTACTTAGGTTGTGCTACAATTAATCTTCGAAGTGACAGGTTCTGTACATGTTGTGCCTATTAACCAATGATCCTGCTCGTGCAGTCCAAGGAATTTGGTTGTTCGTGATGTATGAATATATGTGTAATTCGATGGTCAGCACACTCCGAAGGTGAGTGACTGCACACACTGCGGTAATAACTATCGTAATTGTGGATAGGAGGACTTAGGACTTTTGTTCAGCAGAACCTCAAATTTATTCAATTAACTTATAAACAGACACTTGTATTATATATAACTGAATTCTAGAATTGTAGTCGTACAGCGGAAGCTGCCCTAATTGTTGAGACTTTCTCAGTAATAGATAAACCGTACCAAATAGGAACCACTGGAACAAACGAGTAAAAAATATAAATAGAGAAAAAGGAAGAATATGTGTAAGAAAATAATAATAAAACATAAAGGAATAATATTTTATGAAAGAAATGATACCAGTAGCTATCGAATGTTAAATTTTTACGAAATGTAAGTTATTTTACGCCTGAGAGACGTCAATTAGACGAAACAATATTGTACTTCCGCCATTAACAGAAGGAAGTTGTCATATTATCAGAACAAGTAAAGTGAGGAATAATATTAGTCTTTATAATTTTTTCTTACAAAGAAAGATGAATAGTAATTTACGTAAATTAATTGGGAACCAAATAGAGGTAAAGTCAGAGGCTGCGAATACATAGTAGACTTAGGAATAAAATGTACCCCTGGGTATTGAAGTGTTCGGTAACTGAGGAAGCAGAGAACTTTTATTTTGCGTGTATAGCGAGTAAAAACAAAGAAAGAAACCGTAATTTCATTTTCGTGCAATATCTTTCCCAGCTGTAATAACAGTTTTTTAAGCCATAACCTTAGACGTAAGTGTCCTCATAGAATCCCACCAATATACATTTGAACAATCGAGTATTTGTTATTCGTCAGCAGTAATGATAACATGAATATAAACTGTTAAACTTAATGTGAGTTCACAATGCAATATCTTTCCAATCTAATCAAGTTTGCTGCGTTATTTTGCATATTTTCGTTTAATGATGTCATGGAATAACGTTCTGTGATAACAAAATTTAAAAACGGAGGTGTTCGGTGCTTAAAATCGTGTAAGAATATTGTTTGATGCTCGCCCATGATCGTCCTGTAGACATGTTTTTAAGGAATTAGACATTCTGACTACTGCCTTATACCGTGTATATTTTCTCATTAAATTTTTTGTGTATAATTCACTGTAGCTCAAAAAAACAATGATATACGTAATTACAATACAAGGAGGAAGAAAACGCATTTATTATTTCACATTAATGTTGCTTTTAGCCCAAATGCGGTTGCAGAATGTTGCAACAATAACTTTAGATAACTTACCCAGTAATATAAAATGTCTGACAGACCGCAAAGTAACATCTGAAAACAAACAGAGAAGTCTCTCCTTCGTATCTTCTATCTCGCTGAAGAGTTTTTACTGTTGTTATGTGAAAAGAATGGTGGTTATGATTTACTGACTCACATCTCTCCGTTCAAAAAAAATTTTTTTGATTGTAGCCATATTTACAAATTAATTGGCAATTTTGATTGAAAATGACCCATTCCATATCGTTATGATTTATCATGCAACTGATCCGTGGAAAATGATGCTAATTGATTCACTATCTGGCGCTCTCATTTGCTTTCTTTTTCATGTTCTCCACTACTTACCTTTCCAATCCTTTGTCTATCATGGAATTTCAATTCTCCATCAAAGATTTTCAGTTATCTATTTGAACAATTTCATTCAACGCGTCATAGATCTTAGCTATCTCTTTTTCTCTGAGGAACTTAGTAGGCTTGTAAACTGATACTGCTGAGCAGAGTCTTGGCTTTGTATTTATTTTCCACATAATAATGGCTTCGGTATTCTGTTCATAATAGCCTGCCTACAAAGCTTTCTATTATTCACTATTAGCCTTATTCCTTTATCCAGCTTGATTTGTTTTAATAACCCTACAGTTACGTTACCAGATGTTCTTCCGGCCATCGTACTTCAGCAATTTACACCACACTGTAAGAGTGCCTGGCGTGTAGATACAACTACAACTATGGCCGTCTCAACATTGGGTGTAGAACGTTGGGTGCATATTACCAGCGGCTCAGCAGTTGTGGAATCAGAAACGCTCCAATTCCAACATCATCCTACATTTAACTAGATGTTCGTACAATATCTGAAGGTGATGTCTCGATGTCAGTCGATGACCCCCAAGTAGTGGTGAACGCCTCAGCGGAACAATGGGCAGCACGCTCGGCTTACACAAGAGGAGGATGTGAGGGATGAAAAGGTAACAGAATGCAGTGTCCTTGCTAACGCCAGACCTGCAGAAGTGTGACCGACAAAAAAGACAGGCTCCTACGCATACGTCCCAATCCGACTCTCATATAACCAGGTTAGACATGAGCTCGCTCGCAGACTGACCTAAGCAGACGAACGGCATTTCTAAACCTAATAGATCGTAAATGGTATTTATGTACAAAGGACAAATGTATGTCTACTAGATTCCTCTACTTTGGAGTTTTGTTGGTAACCAGTACTGCAATGAAACACTTAACTTGGTAGTGTAGCGCAATTTAAAAGTGAAGTGCCATATGCAGTCGACAATCCTTTTGGAAAGTCCTTAAGTTCTTTATTGTACGAGTATCTAATACAAAAATTACCAATGTTCTTATGGATTTCTGAATTCTGCCTGCATAAAATCGCAAGGTAAATTAAAACCATTCCTCTCTCTCTCTCTCTCTGTAACACACACACACACACAGACACACACACACACGCAAACTTAGATTGAAACGTAACAACCTACTGGTAATGAAATGATAGACCACTACAAGCGCCGCGCGGAATTAGCCTACCGGTATGAGGCACTGCAGTCACGGACTGTGTGGCTGGTCCCGGCGGAAGTGCGAGTCGCCCCTCGGGCATGGGTGTGTGTGTGTTAGTCCTTAGGATAATTTAGATTAAGTAGCGTGTAAAATTAGGGACGGATGACCTTAGCAGTTAGGTCCCATAAGATTTCACTCACGTTTGAACCACTGCAAGCGGATCTGTGTGCTTGAAGACAGAAGAGATAGGATTCAAAGTTGTCAGCTTCATTGCTGGCATTTGAACTTTTCAGTCTACATACAATCCTATAGCCCAGTATTGAACATCCTATGGATTGGTTCTAGATAGCTACTTTCTATGTTTGATACTCTTATATAGTGTCCTGAACCTGAATAAGCCTTCTCATTGATTAAAATAAGAAACTGGCTTACAAAGTTTTTATAATTTCTCATGCAAATCTTTAAGGGTACAGGATACTTATAAATGGTGGAAGAATCGAAATTTTTTAAGATTTTATTAAATTCTATAGTCTTTCGTGATTACATTGATATATACATTATAGAGCTTCAAATGAAAAATGGCCTATATATACGAAATTTTTAAGTTACGGTCATGTATGCAGCCACGCCCGCTTTATGTCTGTTATAGAAACCAGTATTATTTCGAAAAGAACTCTGAGCTTTCTGTTTCCAGCGATTAAACGTATGATACACTGAATATGTTGGTAAGAATGGACGTTTATAGTGTCTGTGAATGATTATCTTTGCAAGTATTTACCTTTGTTTCGCTGAAGCAGTTTGTTCACATCTTGCTGAATGTTTGTTGCCCAAGTGCTATATATATTTGTGGAAGTACATATCCTTTAGTGTGCAATAAATACAAACTATACCACGCATCAAGAAATTCTATAGAAGTCTATTCCGTGGTAACCAGTTCACATACAAAGCAAGCCACACTGTTGAAAGTAACCTATGCGTCAGATCTTCAGGGAAGAAACTCCCATATTGCACGCCTCTTTGTGTTAACACTGACATTGTTTCTAGTAGATTTATTATTGTTGATGTGGGCATCTTATCTTCTTTGATAAAGGAAGTGCAAAATGTAAAGAACGGGATGGTGTAGGCTCTCTGAAAATAACTGAACAACAAAGAAGCAGGAAGGGTTTAGCGTCCAAATTAGTTGTTCTGTGTAGAGCCTGCAATAAATCTACCTCTAAAATGACAGAATATTGTGGATAATTCATATGACGTGAATTTGAAGTTAGTGTACGCAATGCATGCAGTAGGAAAAGGAAAAAAGGCTTGTCAAACGTTTTGTGGTTTGATGAACCTTCTTTCTCCTCCCAGTAGGTTCAGTAAGTATATAAAAATATTAGTAGGTGCCTTGACGGTTGTGTCTAAAGCATTTATGAAGCGTGCAGTAGTGGAAACTGTAAATATTAGTGCAACCAGGGACATTCCTGTTGCACTCGATGGGACATGGCAACATCGAGGACATTGTTCCTTGATGGTGTTGTAAGTGCTAATTCTTTGGAGAATGGAAAAGTTGTTGATGTTGAGTGCTTATCTAAGTACTCTCACACCTGCAATGGCAACTCTGAAGGACGTATTGGACATCAATGTTCTAAGAATTATGATTGTAACAGTGGAGGTATGGAGTGTGATGGAGCTCCGAAATATTTCAAAGGTCGGTGCCCGTTTGTAGCGTTAGACATACGAAGTACCTGGGGGACGGGGACTCTAAATCTTTCAATACAATTAACGAGTTCAATGTTTATGATAATACCTTCGTAACAAACCTGGGTGGGATGTTGTGGACATGTGCTAAAGAGGATGGGCGCTGGATTGAGGAAGCTGTGAAGAGAAATGAAAGGAAAGTTGCTATCTGATGGAAAATCTTTGTCTGGCCGAGGCAGATTACCTGAAACTGAAACAGACCTTGTTCAGAGTTACTATGGAATGTCCATTAGACGAACGGCACCTCTTAATGATGTTACAGCAATGAGAAAAGCTGTATGGGCCACCTAGTTTCATAAGTTGTCCACAGATGACCACTTTGTTCACAGACTTTGCCCTAAAGGAGCAGATTCTTGGCGTGGTTACCAAAAAGCAAAAGAAAGTGATCAAACATACCAGCATAAGCATTCACTTCCTGAACCTGTTATAAATGAAATAAAACCAATTTTTAGAGACCTGAGTGACCCTGTGTTGCTTGGTAAATGTCTTCATGGGGCACTCAGAATACAAATGAAAGTTTCAACCATTGCATATGGGAAAGATTACCAAAGAATGTTTTTGTAGGACTAAACACATTTTAAAAAGTTGGTGTACTAGATGCAGTGATATGTTTCAGTGATAAGAATGTTGGAAGTACTGAGAAATTTAGGCATAAAATGTGGCTCTAATATGGAAGATCAATTGCTTGCGTGTGAGAGACATCGGGTGCATAAAGCTGCAAGATTCGCTCTGATAGCTACCAAAGAAGCAAGAAGTGCTAAGACGAATGGCAAGAGCAAAATAGTAAATATGGAGCTATAGTAGCAGCATACTCTGAGAGGAACCTGACTGATATGCAAACTGGACCGGAAGCCTTGCTTTTATTAAGTGATTTAAGCTGCTTTGCAACACCGAGGATAACTATTTCTATGTTTCTCATCTTAGCAGTTGTTCTTGATTGGATTTCAGGACTATTTATTTCGTCGTCTTTGACGAAGGTGTTTCGGAAAATCATGTTTAATAACTCTGCCTTAGTGGCACTGTCATCAGTGACTTCACCGTTGTTATGGCGCGTCTTGCCACTGGTGTGCTTTATGTATGACCAGAATGTCTTTGGGTTTTCTGCCAGATCTCGAGACAGAGTTTCGCTGTGGAAATTATTGAAAGCAACTCGCATTGAAGTACGGGCTATATTTCGAACTAACTTTGCCAGGCTTGGGGATTTTGCGTTCTTTTAAATTTGGCATGCTTTTTTCGCTGCTTCGGCAGCAGCGATCTGACAAATTTTGTGTATCATGGGCGGTCAGTACCATGACTTATTAATTTATGTGATATTTATCGCTCTATTTCTCTCTGAAATCATTCCACAACTTTTCTAAGCTTACATGGTAGGATCGGAAGGAGTGCAGACTGCCTCTTAAAACGGTGTTAAGAGCATTTTTATCAGCTTTCATAAAAACACTTCGCGTTTCTTTTTTATGGCTGTAGGAGTTACGGTATTCAGCCTAGCGGCTACTGCCTTGTTGTTGCTAATCTCTGTATTCGTCACGATACTCACTATTTGTCCAGGATTATTTGTTGTTAAGATGTCAAATACGCTTTCGCAACCATTTACGCCTCGAGAGGGCCCATGAACCAATTGTTCAAAATAATTTTCTAAAAAAGCATTGAGTACAGTTTCGGATGACATTTTATGCTTGGCGTCGGCTTTAAACGTATAGTTTTTCTAGCATATCTGGGGTAGATTAAGGTCACCACCGACCATAAGTGTTTGAGTGAGGTACATATTTGAAGTGAGACAACTAAATCTTCTGAGACGGGGGGGGGGGGGGGGAGGGGGGGGAGTTCGGTAAAACGACCCAATTAATAGTTTAGCACGATTGTCAAATATAACCTATACCCATACTATATCGCAAGAACTATCTACTTCAATTTCACTACATGGAAAACTACTTCTGACAGCAATAAGTACTCTACCACCAATTTTATTTAATCTATCCTTTCTGAACACTGTTAAATCGTTTGAAAAAATTTCTGCTGAACTTATTTCTAGCTTTAGCCAGCTTTCGGTACCTAAATCTGTTTGAGCTTCAATGCTTTCTATTAGTGCTTGGAGCCCTGGTTCTTTCCCAACACAGCTACTACAACTACTGTGTTTTACCTGCCCCCTTTTAGGAGGACACCCTTTCTGTGTTTCCCTGAGGCCCTCTAACCTAAAAACCGCCAAGTCCCTTCCACAGAGCCCCCGGTACCTGTGTAGCCGCTTCCTGTGTGAAATGGACTCCTGACCTATTAAGCGGAACCCGGAAACCCACCACCCGATTGCGCACGTCTGCAGCCTACACGGTCACACAACCTCCTGAGCCTCTGATTCAGACTCTCCCCTTGGCTCTGCACCAAAGGACCACAGTCGGTTCTATCGACGATGCTGTAGACGGTGAGCTCCGCCTTAATCTCGCAAGCAAGACTGGCAGTCTTTACTAATTTCCGCTAGCCGCCCAAAACCAGAGAGAATCTCCTCCGATCCAAAGCGACATGCGTCATTGACACAGAAATGAGCCACTACCTGCTGTTGGCTGCATTCTTTACTCTTCATGGCATCCGAAAGCAGCCTTTCAACATCCGGAATGACTGCCCCGAGGCCTGATAGCATCAGGTCTAGCAGCGGCCTGTAAAACAGTAACTAATGGATGATTCAGGTAGACGTAGATGAAGCTGGATGGCCCACAACAAACCGTCAGCTGGCATAGAGTAACTTTTGGTGCTGGAAGATGTCAAAGATGAGATACTGCTTGGCCCGATCGACCAGTACTTACAGTCACTCAGCCTGATTCATCATGACAGGGACTCACTTTCAGTCACACAGTTGACCACGGTGGTGCAGCGTCGGGCCGTGTTAGTTGGTAATCCAAGTCACCACTGGCGTGGCCTTGTGCTTACCCCATGCAGTTACAACAATACTCCAGCCTTAGCAGACTGAATATGTAGACAGATAGTCGCCCAGCCTTGTCACAGTTTGTGAGGTCTGTTGTGTCACTAACTTCAGCTCATCTCTTTATATTCTCTAACCCACGTATGCAGTTAAGAGGTCCAACATTCCATACTCTGGCCCGCAGAGCACCAGTTTTGTTTCTCTCGGATTGCATAAATTTACCCAGTAATTGGTAACTACCAACCAGAAATTCATTTTATGTATTAATGAATGCTTCATTTTTATTATTTTATGTGTGATACTATGGCAGATCAAAGATCAGATATATTAATTAGCTAGCGATGACAAATACGGGTAGAGGAATCTTTAATTTTTTGATATTGGTTATTCCATTTCATCAAGAGGCTGTTAATTTTGGCCAAGGCGGCGTTTTCGTTAAAAGTAAGACCTTTTGAGAATTTGAACAGTTCCTCCAGACTCTGGATCTCAGCAGCGTCCTCAAAGATACTGTAGTGAACAGAGTTAGGTTGGCTGGCATACGTGGAACCTCTCTCGACAATCGACTATTTTATTTGATTTCTGAGGTTAGGTTGGCTGGAAGACGTAGAATGTCTCTGGACAGTCGACTATATTCTTTGATTGCTAAGATGGTAAAGAGCACCAAGAGCCATATATCGGTCTCAATTTTGTGGTTTGACCTTGTACCGGCAACAGATGTCTTCCTCAAACGGTACTCTCAGCCTCTAGATCACATGAAAATATGCAGTAGTTTACCTTAGTGTCTAAGGCTTCAAAATTTCAAAAGAGGCCGGTAGTGTTGGCGGGGAAAAGGGTTTAAAAACTTGTTGCTTGCTACTAGCGATAATTAAAAGAAATTACGACTAGAATTCCTACTGAAGACGGCATTCTTGCCACAGGCACCTCCTTACCTCCGCGAAGATAATCTTGAACGTTCTACTGTGGTGTACCCTCACCAGACAGAATCTCTTTCGCTTTTACGTTATGGCTTCCAGTAGTCATATATGTTACATGATTTCTTGTGAATGATTTTTCCCTTAATGACCAAGTAGTGTATGTCGGTCCTTTAATTAGTAATTATGTATAGTAACAGCACTTTTAGCACTCATTTCAGTGTTTTATTGTTTGTTGAACGCGTCAATCTTCTTGTAAGTGTTTTTGTGTTTCTCTGTTTAATTGAAACTATTGTAGTCTTCTTAATATTAATCTGGCTAGGGCACCGTCACAGTGATCAAGTGTGAACACAAGTACGGAGAAGAATCCCATGCCTTAGGCAATGGTCAGTACAGCAAGCCGGGATAGTGGATTAATTTGGAGCTCAAGTAAGTCACGCGATACTAATGAATGCGAATCACTGACTGTTGATTATCTTACATCCAGATATGCTATCATCAGTTAGTTATTCAGTAGAGCTGCATACTCTCACGTAGTATATCACCTGCCGTTTGATCTTGCTTACAGCCAATCGAAGCTGTACCAGCAGAGTAAAGCTATGTTTGCTAACGTTAAATCCCAGATCAATCATCAAAATAGTTGCCCTACAAATTAGTGGAAAACCTGGTGCCCTCCTCTCAGAACCATATCTTAGTCTGGCGCCTCTGCATTGCTCCCTGGACGAGGCAGCAGATACTGTACACCAATCTGTACCGTTGAGTTACAAAGTAATCTCATCGTCCCAAGTTCCACAATTCGTGAGGACAGACACCATGTTCACACTGTTGTTAAAGCATCAGAAATCACCATATGTCCTATGCATAGCGATCACCCTCTACATGGAGTATCCTTCCATTTTTAAAAAATGCACATGGAGGGGGAGCGGGATTCACGTACGGAATGTACCGCACATGTCAGGCAAACTCGTTGCACTATTTAGCAGTTTAGTTTGGTGTTAGTAGCATCAGCTCCCAGGGTGTGTACAAACACAAAATTAAACCTAATGGAGTAACATTTATGTATCGATTGTGCAATTCAGAAATTATGGTTTGATGGTACTCAGACAGTAAGTGATGGAGGAGTTTATCGTGAAATGCTCTTTCATTTCTGACCAAGCATAACTGCATTTATTGGAGTATGTGAATGGCAGAACAATCGACATTGGCGTCGTGAATATCATCATGAAGCCCATCAGTGGCCATTGCAAGATCTGAAAACAGGAGTTTTGTGTCAGTAGTGATGGATTACTTATGGCGAAATTTGTTAGAGAATATATGTTTCGTGATGGTGCAGTTAAAATGCTCAACTCCTTCATGAGATACCTACATGACGACAGTGAGTGAATGCCTCTTATTATTCTTTCCGCTTTTGTGCAATCAATAGTTTCTCTCTTAGCGATGAATTATCAAAGGAAGTTATTCCGTAAGATATTACTGAGAGGAAATATGCAGAATATGTCAGCAAATTAATTCGACTGTTTCCAAGTTTAGCAATTACATGAAGAGCAAGGTAACTGAGCTTAATTGTTTCAAAAATTCAGTGTAATGCCTCTCCATCAGTATGTACATCCAACAATTTCGGGGATTCTACCGTACTAATTCGTGCTCATGTCGTACATCAACTACCGGTAAGACCGTCTGTTGCACAGAACTGAAAATTGAGCGTTTCTCAAAATTTAAGGGTTGTCCATTTTCAGGGAAACACTTAGTAATTTTTGTAAAATATCTTTAACTGTATCTAATTGGATTCATTAGAATACTGGTATCAGCTACAAAAACTAGAAACTTTGTTTATTGAATGTTATGTAGAGAAATGCACACCTTAAGAACTACGAGCGCTTGTTCACTAGAAGGGATGTGTTTCACATTTGCAGAGATGAAGTGTTCCTAGCCCTTAAGGTATGCTTTGCTTCAAATGGTCGTTTTTGTCATAGCCCTGAATATTTACCATACCTCTTGGGACGTCCTGTAAAATAAATATGAATAGTACCAAAATTGGGCGCTGTATGACTCCCTTAGTGATTTCCGCCCACTTGCTAAACCTTTCTACAATTCTAACATTGCATGCATTATTCAACACAACTTTCTGAATTTTGTTCAGGTATGTTCACACCGGTTGAGTGCAAACTTAAGTTTCTGTACTACAATATGATCCACTCAAATAAGTGCCATGGAAAGATCACAAGTGGAAACTGGAGATAGTGTGTGAATTAAGGCTTGTATTATTTGGAGGGTGAACGTGTGAACAGCATTTTCAGTTACCTCTCCAATATTCAAGGTGTGATATGTTAAGTAAATTATTTCTACTTAAATGTGAAACTACTCTTCAGTATAAAACTTTGAAGATTATTTTGAAAGGATATCAGTAAGGCAATGAATCGTAATTATTTATGTCCGAACCGTCTCCTTTCTTATCAAGACGGCTAAAACTTGCGCTTATTTTATTCGGAGTGGAAAAACTCCCTTTCTTATCAAGAAGGCTAAAAATTGCTTGTTTTATTCGAGGTGGAAAAACTCCCTGCGAAAGTGATGCATTAATGTGTTAATGAGGACATTCTGGTTATTTCAGTAATGGATGTTGATGCTACTTCTAGGTACTCAAAGTTTTGTGTAATGACATTTCTAATATATTCTATTTCTACTTCAACTGAACCATTTAATTCACATTTTTCTGCCGCAGTTAGAGAGTGACTGACAAAGTACTTTTACCTTTTGAAATATCGGCCACGACATTGTTATTTACTTTAATTTTTTGTTATCTTGTTCACTGTCTGGCTGCCCTGTCTCTGATTTGGTAATATCCCATGGAGTTTTGTTTTCCTTTCTGTGTTATTAATCTCTGTTAGGAAGTACATAGTTCTGGACAGTTAACGAATTTCCTTGAAATATAACACCAATATTTTACTGTGAAATGTGGTGTCAGATATTGACCTATTCTTTACATAAATTTCCCTTTTCTACTTACATGAGTTATTAAATGCCTTAGTTAGCTTTAGCTTACGTGTTTTTTAATGAATTTTCTGCCTAATCTTTTAGGAAAACTACTTCAAATTCTGGCACAAATTACTACTGAATACATTGAATGTGACATTGATATATCTTTCTATATGCATCTCTTCTGATAACACCTCTTTTAAGTTACTCTTACAACATCATATCCTGTTCTCATTAATGAACCTCCCTGCTTTGTATGAATTTGGGTCAGGAATATAAGGTCTATTGTTTAAAGCCATTAATTGTGTATCATGATGAGACAGTCCATTCATAACTCGGTTTATATTGTTTCTATTTGAGCACTGTTTATTAAAATGTTATCTGTCAGGATCCTACTATCTTGCTTCACACGAGTTGGAAAATTAGCCATTGAAATTAGATTTAAACGCCCAAATAATGGTTCCAGTTAGTTTCTCATGTCCATTTCTTTTAACAAATGCACATTGAATGAAACATTTTTTTTTAATGATGCGATTCTGTTGCCGGGCAATGATAGTGTTCAGTGTGTAGATTCCACATCGGTTTCGATTTCATAAACATTTTACAAGTGAACACCACGTGTTTGATATTCAACTGCATAATATGTTACTGTTGATAGGGTCTATTAGCGAATACTGGTCTTGCAGTTAACTATTTTAGATGCAACTAAGGGTGTTCGGGAAGATGTCTTAGGTGAAGGAGTCATCGTAGTACGCTGGACACCTATTAACAAAATAAAATCGGACTATGCACCCATAACCGACATTTATCTTCTATTCTGAGTTATTGGTCTAAGGTGAGACTACTGTCAAAAGATTTCGTAAGTAAACTCTACCCTAAAAACAATTCCATTGAATCCAGAAAGAACTTTCACATTTCCAATGGAATTCTCGATGACATAAAACTTTCTCGCAGCTTACAACTGAGTGTCGCATAGTAATTCGAGCCTCCGGCGTTTGTTTTTGTTAATAAATGCTCTACCGGCTGAGCTATCCGAGCACAACTCACGACCTGCGCTCACAACTTTACTTCCGCCAGTATCGAACTCCCACCTTCCAAACATCGTAGAAGTTCTCCGGCGTATCTTGCGTGACTACAAAGATGGGTATGGTGACGTAAGATATGCAACAGAAATGCACTGATCAGCCACAACATTATGACCACCTACCTAATAGACAGTATGTGCATCTTTGTCACGGATAACATCAGCGACGCGTCACCGCATGGAAGCAACGAAGCCTAATTCCCGCAAAATCCGTGAATTTCCTGGCACAATTAAGTTGCTCCTAAAATCACGGCGATCGAAGGTATCCACCTCAAGATCAGAACGACTTCTTGAGCAATTTGATCGCAGGAACCTTTAACAAGTAGCACAGTTAAACACAACATGATTCATCATCGCCTATGACTGCACTGTCGACAGAAATATATACCTTTAAATAGCCATCAATGTGAGAAAGTGAAGTTTTCAATACGATATGCACTGCATTTTGGTAGATGAATGAGAATTACTTGATAACACGGAAAACAGCACATTTTTCGGAAAATAGGAAAGGCATGGCCGTGAAATGAAGTACTGAAGATTGTTTTCAGTGCACACTTGTGAATTTACAGACTGCCGAATAGGGCTTCTTTAATACAGTACTATAAATCTAATCACAGCAACAGGAAAGTTAGACGATTAACATGACTCTGAAACACTTGCTGGTATAAAAAGGTGTTGCTATGATGTCGTTCCCGTATTCACTTTCGTTGTTTTGATGAACAAGGTAAGAATATAGGGACAGTGATGTACTGATATACAAATAAAAATCCGAGTTTGTCAAGGTTGGCTATTACGGCAGTTACCGTAAAATGAGGCGAATCCAATGAAAAATGGCAATTTTTTTAAAAATGTCGTCCATATGTAATAAAACCACTACTTTCAGGCAGCCTGATGATGGCAATAGTGCTGAAACAGGCCTGTCGTGATTAAATAAACACCTCAAAATAGGAGCAGTTTTTTGGACTTAATTCATAATGTCTTTACACGATTTATATCGAACAGCGGGAACATTGGAAAGATAATTACTGTAAAATGTGTTCATATCCGTTCGCATTTAGCGTTTTCTTAAGTGCAAAAAGGGTTCCACACTACAACCACGGAAAACACATCCACGCTGTAGCACTATGCCCTCCATCTATCACTATTGGTACTAACATGACGGCAGAATCTTTCGCCATGCATTCCCGTCCACTGGACCGCCACAGGGTATAGACAGATTCATCATCCAAAATCACTTGCTTGCAGTTACTCGCTGTTTATGACGTCGCTCCGTGCACCACCCGAAGCATCGCTTAGTATCGACTACAGAAATGTTTAGCTTACGAGAAACTGTTTGACGATTGTACCCCAGTCATTTTAGCTACCAACGCTCAAGAGTTGTGCTAGCTGTACTGCTTATACACTACTGGCCATTAAAATTGCTACACCACGAAGATGACGTGCAAGAGACGCGAAATGTCAGTTCTAGTATAATATATTTGTCCAATGAATACCCGTTTATCATCTTCATTTCTTCTAGGTGTAGCAATTTTAATGGCCAGTAGTGTAGTTCTTCGGAATTCACGAGTCATATTTTCTGCTGATTTTACGCCATTCGTATAGTCACATTCCTCAGTGCGCGGCTCCTGTCTCATCTTGATTTGGCTGTGGTTGTTTCTTCGCGTTTACAATTAATATCAGTCTATTCGGGCAACTGTAGAAAGGCCGATCTGTTCCAGAAAGATCTGTTACTTAGCAGACACCCAATGAAAAGTTCGCGTTTGAGGTCACTTAACACACGTGACCGGCCTGTCTTGCTGTTAACGATTCGCTACTGACGATATCATACTCCCTGCCTTCTTTCATAACGGTGTCCACTTCCTCTTTCCGTAGAGTGTCCTGACACTTTTGATCAGATAGTGCGTTTCACCTCCACGAAATGCTCAATTTCCGACTGCGGGAATTTATTTTTCATTTCTGGAACTGCACTGAATATTTGGGACATTAATGATTCATACAGTTACATCTACTTATGAGCAGCTAGTTTCACTCCCACGTCCGCTTGCTCAACAGTTCCTTCTTCTTTAGAATGATATCCGCCACCGTCTCGCCTATCTCTAGCGCATCGTAGATACTGCTTAGGAAGAGGCGCAGCAAACGGTGAAGGGTTCACCACATGACAGGGTCACTAGTGGCACATTCGTGACTGGAACTGCCCCTGCCTTCTCCGGACACACGACTCCCAAGTCCCCACTGACAGTGTTATTAAGCTCCAGGCCTTGACCTATAAACAGCATTCAATGCCGCGTGAGCAGCCAGATGCGTTGGGGCCGAACTTTTGTTTCATCCCTATCGATGACATTTTCTGCCTGCAGTTAGCTGACCCGCTTCGTCCGACTGCGGATCGTGACTGCTCTAGCCGACGTCCATTATGTGTTTGCCGGCAGCTGGGCGATTAGATCGTCCCAAGGCTCGCGCCGTGAGGATCAACCTGTGTCTCCCACTCTCGATGCGCCGATAGTGCATGAATATCTGTTCCCAACTGTTCGTAATAAGTACACGGAAACGCAGATGCATTATTTCAGAAGAATTAACACCAATTTAAGATTTTCCACCTGCGTATCGAAGCGTCGGTCAGCAATGACTGAAGAAATCAGGCTTGTAGAAATGGCAATGACTTTCGACACAGTGTAGAAAAATGCCTTCGTTGGGATTTGGGTAGGTGGAAGAGTAGGAGGTAGACTCAGCTCTGCTGATTACGACGGTGTAAGTGAATACTTACGTTAGGAAGACATGAAATTTCACTTTCAATTACTGCATTTTAGTCAACATACCCAGTTGTGAACCTAGCATTTGCGGATTTCTTTCCGATAATTTTATATGACATATTAGAGTAGTTTATTTCATAGTTTACCTCCACAGTGCTATAATTTAATATTCACACGCTTCCAGTTACTAGTAATTTGTTACCATGATAGTTAAGGAAGACAAGAAAGACTGCTTAGACATTGTAAACCATTTCATCACCTGCAAAGACTCAGTGTATGATACGATTTATTATGTCAAGCCATCCCCATCCATAATATTCTTGTTCTTTGGCGTCCTCCCTTCCCTCCCCCCCCCCCCTCCCCTCGTCTTTCGTTCCGGGCCGCTCCCAGTTTAAAATCTTCCTTTTCCAATTATTCATGAGGTTTCTCCGTGCGTGCCTGTACAAGTGTGATGCCCTGTTCTCCAAAGTTTTTGTTTTGGATCACGTTATCCCAATTTGCCTCTATAGTTCCTCATTTCGTATCCTATCTTGCCTCGTTAACTGCAGACATCTCATATAGTTCATGTGGACTGTTCTAATTTTCTCCCCAACTTTTAGTGTTTGAGGTCATACTCTCAGTTCTATGTCCTGAATGTTTTTCTATTTAATGTCCTTCCAAATATTTTTATTCCATATTATTCCATACAAAGCTTTTGTGGCTCTCTTCCCCGTTGCTATCCTGCAACTAATATCCTTGAGAAATGTATAAGAGTTGTTCGTAGTTGTTCCCAAATAATTGTAGCTTTTGTTGAATTTTATTTCTTCTCCCTTCGGATAAATATTCACCAAATCCTGCCCCACATACATACGCTCCTTCTAGTCCAGATTTATTCTAAGACTCCATTTGCTTTAATACCATTTAAGCTTTCTCGGCATTCATTCCATATGTTCTTCACCTTGAGAAAATGTTGCTTGGTCGTCGGCAAATAAAAGAGAGTGAAGAGCATCGTAAACAAGTTTTGTTCCACTGCCTGAAATTTCCTGCACTAGCCATTCAACGCCAGTTCCTGATAAATGTTAAACAGAACATATGACATTCCACAACCTTGTTACAGACGCTTGTCAACGAAAATATTTCGTGTAGCCTTGTTTCCCAATTGAGACCTCTTTTATTTGTAACCAGGTTAATCCGCTTTTCTCTCACATTAACATTTTTCATTGCTTTCCATAACTTTATCCTAGGGACACTGTCATATCTTTTCTGCAGGACCAAAGAGGCCACGAATATACTTTTACTTTTCTCTCTCTGTTTCTCCAATATCTGATGCAGTGAATGTTATCAAGGCATGATGATCCTTGCATAAAATCACTTTCGGCTTCACTTAATGTCGACACATCGTTTTCTATTTTCTCACGCAACACACTGGAGAAAATCTTAGCCATTGCTGCGACGACGTATATTTCCCAGTCATTTGTGCAATCTTCTTGTCACCTTTTCTATACATCGATGGGACATCTGACAAATTCCACTCCACAGTTTCTCCACGTCACATATTTCCTGGTTCTGTGGATTTATGTACTTGTGCTTTAGACAGCGCTACTTTCAGATCCTGCCCCTCCCCCCCCCCCCCCCATAATTGTTTATATATTGTTTCCTCGCAAGTCCGCAGCTCGTGGTCGTGCGGTAGCGTTCTCGCTTCCCACGCCCGGGTTCCCGGGTTCCCGGGTTCGATTCCCGGCGGGGTCAGGGATTTTCTCTGCCTCGTGTTGACTGGGTGTTGTGTGATGTCCTTAGGTTAGTTAGGTTTAAATAGTTCTAAGTTCTAGGGGACTGATGACCATAGCTGTTAAGTCCCATAGTGCTCAGAGCCATTTTCCTCCCAAGGTCTTAATTTCTCACTCTCCTTTTTAGTAAGTCCTATTTCCCTGCAGTAACATTGAGTAATGTCCTATCTATTCTTGAGCGGGAATTTATTTATAATGTTCTTTACACTCATTGTTATTTCTCATTTCTTTAATAACCTTACAACTTTCAGTACATCTACATTATCCGATTGTCCCATACACGTTCCTGCACAGCCTCTCATAATGATCATTTCTCTACCCTTACGTTAATTTTAACCTGTTGTCAGAGCTTGACATATAAGTCTCCTGATGCTGACGTTTTGTCCCCTAAGTATTCCATATATGCTTTTTTTATGCTCCTTAATCATGTCTTCCAACTCACTGAAAACTCTTCCACACATTTCTTCTTCTTTTCATCATTTAATTCTTTCTTCTTATGTAGTTATGGTATCTTCTTTCACCTCCATGTTAATTTTACTGTGTAGTATGTCTTGGTATAGCATACGTCACCTCCTTATGTTCTGTAAGATCATCCTCCATTCTCGTAATAGTCGTCCCTTCTACTAGCATATTTTTCCCAATACCATATGGTGATTGCTGGCGCATTCTGATTGTCTGTATATTATTACGTCTGGCATTAATGTCTTTCTTTTTTCTCGTCAACATCAAATCTCGTTCTATCAAATCTATAGTCGATTTACAGTTCCTCGTAGGCTCTTCCCATGCAAATTTATGTATATCTTCATGCTGGAAAAAGGTGTCTGTTATAACGCTCTCTTGTTCCCTGCATAAACTGATTAATAAGTATTAATCTATTTTGCTGACTATTGAGTTGTGTGGTTGTGGATTATGTTATTTTAATAAATACAGCAACCAGCGAGTCTGTAATGGCCACAATTAGTTCTTCAGATGTTTCCACCCTACTGTTTAAGTCACCAAAAACTACGATTCATTCTCATTCATTTACTACTTCCATTACATCTACCAAATTAGAATTTCTTCTCTCCGTTAAGTTCATTTTCATTTAATTCCTGTACATCAATGACAGTAGTATTCAGATTATGTAATTTAATGCCTGTTCTATACTCCTTGTACTTACTTGTTCTCGATTAGCTATACATCTCATCCACTAAATCATCAAATATGAATAATATAAAGTAGTCATTAGTACTAGAACAAAAACATATGCATTCCTCCTCCTCTACTGAATTTCATACTTTTGCTACGTTACATTAATGGCATAAGGGAGAGCCTATTTTATAGATTAATTTTGTAATGAAAACTATTTGAAACTTAATGGGAGGAAAATAAAATCTAAATATTTAACAGAGTTCTACAAGAAGTTAATTGTTGTCTACATAAAATTATGAATGAGGAGAATGAATGTGGAAAACATATAGCAAGGAGTATGAGATAACTCTATAACAGACACCAAAACTCTTGGGACACAGAACAAATAAAAAGTACTAACTTCGTAGGACATTCCAAAAAAGAGTGCAGGAATGCAGACAAAAAGGAAGTCAGAGTAACTGAATACTGCATTAATATTCCAATACTGCAAATCTAAATTACTGCATCAATGAAACTCAGAAGACTTAGTAAAAATCCGGGTTTCTGAAGATGTCTGAAACCAAAAGAAAACCAGTTAAAGATTTACAAGAGAAAGAAAAAATAGGGGCAGAGAAATTTCAGGGGGAAACAGCAGATTGGAAGAATGAAAATACTGGAGAAAGAAAAACAATAAACCACTGCAAAAAGGTGAACAGACCACACCATTTCATCAGCAACGTAGAACATTAAAATTTAAGACTCTATTAACTTAACGCTGAGATTCAAGCAAATAGGATACAGCCAAAGAACAAACATAAGAACAAGAGGTAGGGGAAATGTACTTTCAGAGGACTACTAGGAACATAACCCAGAGGTAATAGAATTACAATTTCGTAGTACTTCATTACAAAAGCTTTAATAACGTTTTTCGCTTGCAACTATTTGGTTAAATAGCTGCAACTGAAAAACGTTATTAATTACGAAACTTTTCAACCAATCGTTAAAGAAGGCGAGTACAACACCTCCCTCCCCCTCCCCTATATCTGCTATAGGTAACCACTAAAACAATAAAGCAACATACACACAAACAAAATATAATTATTTTAAGAACCCACTCGGTTATATAATAAACAGTTATAACAATTATCACTACACAAAATTTACATGGATAAGAAAAAATATTATATTTCATTAAAGTTAATTTTAAATAAACATACACGATGTCAGCCAATGACACCGCAACAACAATCCAGCAATTAATTTGCTTGTGAGAAGCGAAACACTAGTAGTAGCCGTCCCGAAAAAAACTCGTGAACGGCTACTACCGTAAGCTAATGGGCCAATGGTTGCAAATTGAAGCAATTAGCTAAGAGTCATTTAAATAAGCTCAGTACCGCTCACGCTAGTTTAGTAAAATTTAAAGCACTGAAAGCCAGCTTTAAACTAATTATTCAAACTGACAGTCACAATCGCATTATGTATTATCCGTCAACCGGTTTCAACCTGCGGTTGGATCATCTTCAGGGCAATTTACACCATTTGGTCGCTCGCTGGAGTCGTCACCCTACCTGTGGACAGGCAGGGTGACGACTCCAGCGAGCGACCAAATGGTGTAAATTGCCCTGAAGATGACCCCATCGTAGGTTGAAACCGGTTGGCGGCAGAATAAATAATGCGATTGTGAGTGTCATTTTGAATAATTGATTATAAGTATATTAATCGCTGTTATCTCCACGCAACTAGGTTGTCTAAAATGTTTTAAAACAGCTTTAATGCTAAAACTCCTTGTCTTTCAAGGGCAGTCGGCACTTCTGCTGATAAAGATAACATATAAAGTTCACATGAAGCTGATAAAAGTTGGTGTTTTTGGACACAGAGCGAAACTCACTGAAATAATCAGACCACGGGCAATGAACGAAGTTTATAGATTTGCAGCTGCTCGCCCTTATCAAGGACAGGTGGATCTCACCTTTATTCACCCTCACTGAATTACTTTCCATCAGTCAAAACAGCTTCTAATGTGCCACCAATTAAAGGCTCTTAACATCGACCGTATTCTGCTTTTGCGAGCCACACGAATGCCTCACGCAAGTGCAACGGCTACTAAGTCAATACAACGAGGAGCTTCCTTCACACTGGGCACCGCATCTCCATGCAAGCCCGTACGCGACGGGTTAAAAATACTTCAGGGTGTGGGGGTTCCCTTCCGCTAATATACGTAGCTTACAGATATCACATTTCCTGTACCAGAAATGCATGCGCACTCTTAGTTCATTCTCCACTTCTGTTACCGCAGCTATTAAAATACACTTCGATACCATATCACCTAGTGACTTCAGTAAACTGAATTTCGAGCCAAGCACAGAAAGTGGGTCCGTGTGTCATAAGCCACCTTTACCACTGTCAGCCTACCGGTCTTTCTTAACCTCATGAAGGTTTCGACGCCCCACGCTCACCACCTAATGGCGAGCGATGTATCGCAGGAGGAAAGCAACACATTCTGGAATGGACTACGGACCATCTCAAAAGGAAATCGTAGATGAGTGTTGCACGTGGCCTTTATTTAGCTGGATTCGACACAATAAAACTGAGGAAAACGTGAATCGCTTCTACTAAGCTGTGGCTTTAATAACGAGTTATATAAGGCATGCGACAAACAAGGATTAGACCGCATGGTGACACAGAGAGGTTCATAAAAGATAAAACTTGTGAATATAGATGAGTTAGATGAAGTCTCGTTCTTCCATCGTTATTAATTAACAGTTATGACAGAGATAATATAATCAGAAAACTGTTTGATATCTGTATGCTAAGAAATAAAATTACAGGAAAAAGAAGAAAATTCAACATAGATAACACAGGAATGAGGAACTACAGGTTAACTTTCAAGCGTACAGGAAGCAGGTTAGATGCCGCAGACATTTAGTCGTTGAATTCATGTGTCTGGTCACCTTGCTTGGTTTACCTAGATTGCTGAACGTGTACCAGACATTAGTTATTCAGCTCTATACTTACGTGATGTGGTCGACAGCCGAGTTTACTGGTCGATGAGAACTCTCGGTCAACCACATGCATCACTATACAAGCGCTGTGCTCCACAAAGGTTGCAGTTTGTGATGTGACGCATTCATAACATATACAAAAATCAGTCGCTTGGTCTCGCTAGAACTCCACGAGTTAACGAAACGTGTTGGCTTACCACATGAGAATCTCATTCTCAGACAACGTTGAAAACTTTATTATTTACCCTAATCCTCTTTAAAAATATCTAGTGAGCGTACAAATCATATTTTCTATTTCTTCTCCATACGAGAACTTATTTTCAATGAGGAGAGACCCCTTCCTTGCTAATTAGTGAAACCAATAGTGCGACAGAGACATTGTTGTTAACAGATGATAAAAACGATGATGCATGACGGTGAAGTACGCCAAATGAGTGAGTCACCGTCTACAATATCTTTACTGAATAGGTAGTGGTTTCAGGCATTGTGTAGCTACCACTGTCATGTCGTTAGTCTTGGAGATTGATTTATGCAGCCATTTTCCACTTTATGAAGACATGAAACTAATCATAAAAGTAAAGGTAATAAGGCGCGAAATATTGTGAATGGAAATGAATGTACGCCCACAAAGCCTGCCTCAGAAATTACTGTTCAAGGAACTCACACTTACGTTCATGCTTCCCTTGTCTCATATATCGTCATTTTCTTGATTTCCACCGTAAACGAAAAAAGGAAGCTTCGAATACAAGTTCATGTAATATTTTACTTTCCGTTGCGACACGCACATATCTTGCCCGGTGTGAGTTTTTAATGTTGTAAATTACACCTAGGTGACAAAAGTTATCGGATAGCGATATGCACATAGACAGATAGCGGTAGTACCCTCACACACCAGGGAGTTTTCGGAGCTGTCATTTGTACTGAAGTGATTCGCGTGTCAAGTTTACCCACATGATTATAGCCTCGCCATGAGAATTAACAGACTTTGAACGTGGAGTGGTAGTTGGAGCCAGACGCATGGGACATTAAAGTTCGCAAATCGTTAGGAAATAAAATATTAAGACATTCAAAGTGTCAAAAATGTGCCGAGAGTACCAAATCCCAGACATAACCTTTCACCACGGACAACGCAAATGCTGATGGCCTGAAATTAACAACCGAGAGCAGCAGCGTTTGCGTTTAGTTGTCAGTGCTAACAGAGAGGCAACACTACGTGAAATAATCGCAGATATACACTCCTGGAAATTGAAATAAGAACACCGTGAATTCATTGTCCCAGGAAGGGGAAACTTTATTGACACATTCCTGGGGTCAGATACATCACATGATCACACTGACAGAACAACAGGCACATAGGCACAGGCAACAGAGCATGCACAATGTCGGCACTAGTACAATGTATATCCACCTTTCGCAGCAATGCAGGCTGCTATTCTCCCATGGAGACGATCGTAGAGATGCTGGATGTAGTCCTGTGGAACGGCTTGCCATGCCATTTCCACCTGGCGCCTCAGTTGGACCAGCGTTCGTGCTGGACGTGCAGACCGCGTGAGACGACGCTTCATCCAGTCCCAAACATGCTCAATGGGGGACAGATCCGGAGATCTTGCTGGCCAGGGTAGTTGACTTACACCTTCTAGAGCACGTTGGGTGGCACGGGATACATGCGGACGTGCATTGTCCTGTTGGAACAGCAAGTTCCCTTGTCAGTCTAGGAATGGTAGAACGATGGGTTCGATGACGGTTTGGATGTACCGTGCACTATTCAGTGTCCCCTCGACGATCACCAGTGGTGTACGGCCAGTGTAGAAGATCGCTCCCCACACCATGATGCCGGGTGTTGGCCCTGTGTGCCTCGGTCGTATGCAGTCCTGATTGTGGCGCTCACCTGCACGGCGCCAAACACGCATACGACCATCATTGGCACCAAGGCAGAAGCGACTCTCATCGCTGAAGACGACACGTCTCCATTCGTCCCTCCATTCACGCCTGTCGCGACACCACTGGAGGCGGGCTGCACGATGTTGGGGCGTGAGCGGAAGACGGCCTAACGGTGTGCGGGACCGTAGCCCAGCTTCATGGAGACGGTTGCGAATGGTACTCGCCGATACCCCAGGAGCAACAGTGTCCCTAATTTGCTGGGAAGTGGCGGTGCGGTCCCCTACGGCACTGCGTAGGATCCTACGGTCTTGGCGTGCATCCGTGCGTCGCTGCGGTCCGGTCCCAGGTCGACGGGCACGTGCACCTTCCGCCGACCACTGGCGACAACATCGATGTACTGTGGAGACCTCACGCCCCACGTGTTGAGCAATTCGGCGATGCGTCCACCCGGCCTCCCGCATGCCCACTATACGCCCTCGCTCAAAGTCCGTCAACTGCACATACGGTTCACGTCCACGCTGTCGCGGCATGCTACCAGTGCTAAAGACTGCGATGGAGCTCCGTATGCCACGGCAAACTGGCTGACACTGACGGCGGCGGTGCACAAATGCTGCGCAGCTAGCGCCATTCGACGGCCAACACCGCGGTTCCTGGTGTGTCCGCTGTGCCGTGCGTGTGATCATTGCTTGTACAGCCCTCTCGCAGTGTCTGGAGCAAGTATGGTGGGTCTGACACACCGGTGTCAATGTGTTCTTTTTTCCATTTCCAGGAGTGTAGATGTGGGACGTACGACGAAAGTATCTGTAACGATAATACGGTGACATTTGGCGTTAATGGGCTATGGTAACAGACGATCGACGAGAGTGCCTTTGCTGACAGCACGACGTAGCCTGCAGCGCCTGTTGTGTGTTCCTGACCATAACGGTAGGACCTTGGACGGCTGGAAAGCCGTGGTCTGGTCAGATGAGTCCCGATTTCAGTTGGTAAGAGCTGATGGTAATATTGGAGTGTGGCACAGACTCCACGAAGCCATAGACCCAAGTTGTCAACAAGGAACTGTACAAGCTGGTGGTGGCTTCACAATGGTAAGGGCTGTGTCTACTTGGAATGCACTGGATCCTCTGGTCCAACTAAACCTATCATTGACTGGAAATGGTTATGTTCGGCTACTTGGAGACCATCTACAGCCATTCGTGGACTTTATGATCCCAAACAAAGATGCGCCATGTCACCAGACCACATTTAAAAGCAACTGGTTTGAAGTGCGTTCTGCACAGTTCGAGCGAAAGATTTGGCCACCCAGAGGGCCTGTCACGAATCCCATCTAACAGTTATAGGACATGATCGAGAGGTCAGTCTGTGCACAAAATTCAGCATCTACAACGCTTTCCAAACTATGGACGGCTACAGAAGAATATTTCTACAGGGGCCTTCCAGCTGCTTGTTGAGTTAATGCAACATTGAGTTACTGCAGTACGCAGGAGGTCGGGCACGATGGTAGAAGGTAGCCCACAACTTTTATCACTTCAGTGTATACAAAAAAGTTTGAATTTTTAAAATACAATTACCTTACAGTTAAGCCAGCACGAAATATCTTACGGGATTGAACGACTCTTCTTAATTGTTATTACGCTTGCCACGAAATTCTTTTGTTACTGTTGTCCGTATACTGATTAATCGTCATAATTTTGTTTTGCTATTTTTCAGAAATTCTTGCATTAGGTAATAGGTTTTTCTGAAAGTGATAGCTCGTTTTGTATAAGGTCTTAATTTTCTCGTTTTATGCGCATGGTTTGTTAGCAGTAAGTGAATTAGTAACGCCAAGTAATTTTTAGGTTTTGGGGCACTACAGGAGGAAGATTTAAACTGTTGTTCCGTGCTTACGCCAAATACGAGTACATTTTGTCTCATTGTGCGTGTTGACCTACTTTGTACAGGGGATTTAAAGAAAATCCTTCACTAAATGTTAGCATGAAGCTTTAGAAGAGCTGATAATCAAAACATAGAAATGGAAATTACTTACACTAACGGAGTGGTAGTGATATCTGTATGTGAATTAGACTTTCGGTGAATTTCTAGACTAGGACACTACGTACTGTTTTGCACATCTTTTACAGGTTCTATAGCGTCAGAGGGCAACATATCATATTACCTTTGTTTACATTTACTAACCTTTCCCTTGTTTACTCTGTTGAACGACCGTTCTTCACCATGCGCTTCATGAGGTCTCTTTAAATTTTCCTCTGGATATTGCTAACAGGGAGTATTCTAACACCATGACTTCTCGCAAAGTAACTCTTTTGATAGTTGGGCAGCTGACTCAAAAAAGGGTGTAGTAAAGACACGTATTGAGGAAACCTGTCATCTTTGTTTACGGATAAGGAGCTACAGTTGAAATATATGAAATATTCCAGAATGAGATTTTCATATGAAATATTGTCTATGGACGTTAAGGGATGGAAAGCTCTCAGGTTTGCAGCGGATTGGCTCGATTTAGATACCGTAACGTTACGATGAGTCTCCTACTCATCATCTTCCGGCTAGAATACGATGACAGTCGCAGACACACCTCAGTATGTTAATCGTGCCATCCAGCCGGAATCGGTACTCTGAGATGAAGAGGCCGCCACCAGAGAGTTTTCACACATTTAGGTATTATGTGCCAAAACTATTATTTTCATGTCATTAAGAGAACAATAATTACACAGACTTTTGACAATGTGACAGACGGATTCGACCAGACAGTAATCACGTTGTGTTTGTTGTGGTCTTCAGTCCTGAGACTGGTTTGATGCATCTCTCAAAGCTACTCTTTCCTGTGTAAGCATCTTCATCTCCCAGTACCTACTGCAACCTACATCCTTCTGAATCTGTTTAGTGTATTCATCTCTTGGTCTCCATCTACGATTTTTACCTTCCACGCTGCTCTCCAATACTAAATTGGTGATCCCTTGATGGCTCAGAACATGTCCTACCAACCGATCCATTCTTCTAGTCAAGTTGTGCCAAAAACTTCTCTTCTCCCCAATCCTATTCAATACCTCCTCATTAGTTACGTGATCTACCCACCTTATCTTCAGCATTCTTCTGTAGCACCACATTTCGAAAGCTTCTATTCTCTTCTTGTCCAAACTAGTTTCGTCCATGTTTCACTTCCATACATGGCTACACTCCATACAAATACTTTCAGAAACGACTTCCTGACACTTAAATCTGTACTCGATGTTCACAAATTTCTCTTCTTCAGAAACTATTTCCTTGCCATTGCCAGTCTACATTTTATATCCTCTCTACTTCGACCATCATCAGTTATTTTACTCCCCAAATAGCAAAACTCCTTCACTACTTTAAGTGTCTCATTTCCTAATCTAATTCCCTCAGCATCACCCGATTTAATTTGACTACATTCCATTATCCTCGTTTTGCTTTTGTTGATGTTCATCTTTTATCCTCCCTTCAAGACACTGTCCATTCCGTTCAACTGCTCTTCCAAGTCCTTTGCTGTCTCTGACACAATTACAATGTCATCGGCGAACCTCAAAGTTTTTAGTTCTTCTCCATGAATTTTAATATCTACTCCGAATTTTTCTTTTGTTTCCTTTACTGCTTGCTCAATTTACAGATTGAACAACATCGGGGAGAGGCTACCACCCTGTCTCACTCCTTTCCCAACCACTGCTTCCCTTTCATGCCCCTTGACTCTTATAACTGCCATCTGGTTTCTGTACAAATTGTAAATAGCCTTTCGCTCCCTGTATTTTACCCCTGCCACCTTCAGAATTTGAAAGAGAGTATTCCAGTTAACGTTGTCAAAAGCTTTCTCTTAGTCTACAAATGCTAGAAACGTAGGTTTGCCTTTTCTTAATCTTTCTTCTAAGATAAGTCGTAAGGTTAGTATTGCCTCACGTGTTCCAACATTTCTACGGAATCCAAACTGATCTTCCCCGAGGTCCGCTTCTACCAGTTTTTCCATTCGTCTGTAAAGAATTCGCGTTAGTATTTTGCAGCTGTGACTTATTAAACTGATAGTTTGGTAATTTTCACATCTGTCAACACCTGCTTTCTTTGGGATTGGAATTATTATATTCTTCTTGAAGTCTGTGGGTATTTCGCCTGTCTCATACATCTTGCTCACCAAATGGTAGAGTTTTGTCATGACTGGCTCTCCCAAGGCCATCAGTAGTTCTAATGGAATGTTGTCTACTCCCGGGGCATTGTTTCGACTTAGGTCTTTCAGTGCTCTGTCAAACTCTTCACGCAGTATCGTATCTCCCATTTCATCTTCATCTACATCCTCTTCCATTTCCATAATATTGTCCTCAAGTTCATCGCCCTTGTATAAACCCTCTATATACTCCTTCCACCTTTCTGCCTTCCCTTATTTGCTTAGAACTGGGTTGCCATCTGAGCTCTTGATATTCATACAAGTGGTTCTCTTCTCTCCAAAGGTCTCTTTAATTTTCCTGTAGGCAGTATCTATCTTACCCCTAGTGAGACAAGCCTCTACATCCTTACATTTGTCCTCTAGCCATCCCTGCTTAGCCATTTTGCACTTCCTGTCGATCTCATTTTTGAGACGTTTGTATTCCTTTTTGCCTGCTTCATTTACTGCATTTTTATATTTTCTCCTTTCATCAATTAAATTCAATATTTCTTCTGTTACCCAAGGATTTCTATTAGCCCTCGTCTTTTTACCTACTTGATCCTCTGCTGCCTTCACTACTTCATCCCTCAGAGCTACCCATTCTTCTTCTACTGTATTTCTTTCCCCCATTCCTGTCAATTGTTCCCTTATGGTCTCCCTGAAACTCTCTACAACCTCTGGTTCTTTCAATTTATCCAGGTCCCATCTCCCTAAATTCCCGCCATTTTGCAGTTTCTTCAGTTTCAATCTGCAGTTCATAACCAATAGATTGTGGTCAGAATCCACATCTGCCCCTGGAAATGTCTTACAATTTAAAACCTGGTTCATAAATCTCTGTCTTACCATTATGTAATCTATCTGATACCTTTTAGTATCTCCAGGATTCCTCCAGGTATACAACCTTCTTTCATGATTCTTGAACCAAGTGTTAGCTATGATTAAGTTATGCTCTGTGCAAAATTCTACAAGGCGGCTGCCTCTTTCATTTCTTCCCCCCAATCCATATTCACCTAATATGTTTCCTTCTCTCCCTTTTCCTACTGACGAATTCCAGTCACCCATGACTATTAAAGTTTCGTCTCCCTTCACTACCTGAATAATTTCTTTTATCTCGTCATACATTTCATCAATTTCTTCATCATCTGCAGAGCTAGTTGGCATATAAACTTGTACTACTGTATTAGGCATGGGCTTTGTGTCTATCTTGGCCACAATAATGCGTTCACTATGCTGTTTGTAGTAGCTAACCCGCACTCCTATTTTTTTATTCATTATTAAACCTACTCCTGCATTACCCCTATTTGATTTTGTATTTATAACCCTGTATTCACCTGACCAAAAGTCTTGTTCCTCCTGCCACCGAACTTCACTAATTCCCACTGTATCTAACTTTAACCTATCCATTTCCCTTTTTAAATTTTCTAACCTACCTGCCAGATTAAGGGATCTGACATTCCACGCTCCGATCCGTAGAATGCCAGTTTTCTTTCTCCTGATAACGACGTCCTCTTGAGTAGTCCCCGCCCGGAGATCCGAATGGGGGACTATTTTACCTCCGGAATATTTTACCCAAGAGGACGCCATCATCATTTAATCATACAGTAAAGCTGCATGTCCTCGGGAATCATACTATATTTTTATCATACTATATTTATTTATTTATAGTTTTCTTTTTTAAATTAAACCTTCTGACTGGTTTGATGCAGCCCTCCAAAAATCACTCTCTGTCTCTCTTTTCCTCTCAGAATAGCACTTAAACACAACTTCCTCAGTTATGTCTTGTGTGTATTTCAGTTTATGAGTACCTCTACAGTTTTACTCTCAGCAATTCCCGCTGTTACCATGGAAGTTATTTCCTGGTGTTTTAACACGTGTTCTATCATCGACTGTTTTCTTATTGTCAGTGTTTTCCATACGCTCCCATCTTCCTCGATTCCGCGAAGCTCCCTCTCGTTCCTTATCGGTCCAACTAATTTTCAGCATCTTTCTACAGCATCGCATCTCAAGAGTTTCGTTTCTCTTCATTTCCAGGATACCCACACTCCGTGATTCGTCAACACATAATCCTGTGTCCTCATTGCCTCGCGACTCATCTGTTATTTTCCTTACTGGATGGAACAATTCCTAAACTTCTTCTACTTCGTAGTCACCTATAATCGCTAATCTCATTTCTGCTACTCCCCTTTACATACATCTTTGTTCGGTTTACTTTCAGTCCATATTCTGTAGCCATTAGACTGTTCATATCGCTCAACAAGTAACGTAATTCTTCCTCACTTTCATTGACGATCTCACCGGCATATCTTATCAGCGACCTCTTCTCGTCTTGAATTTTAATTCCACTCATGTAACTTTCTTTTATTTCCGTCATTGCTTCTTCGGTAGTAGTGACAGAAGTTCATCTCTCTTTTACACCCGTTTTGAGTCGAACACTTCGTTCTTAGCCTTCCATTCTGATTGTCCCTCTTAGTTCTAGCACACATCGTTTCATATTCATTTCCCTATAGCCTTCTGCTAGAAATTCGCACGTGTTACACTGTGTACTTGTATATTGTGGGACGCTGTTTCTAGTTCGACAGTTCGTACAAACCTGCGTTGATTTTTCTTTAGTCATGGTTAAATTGTCAAGCAAAACGTCAAAACTGTCTTAATGGTCCCTTTACCTTCCTGAAACCAAACTGTTCATAGTCTAAAAGATCATCTAGTTCCCTTTCCATTCTTCTGTATGTTATACTTGTCACCAGCTTAGACTCATGAGTTGTTAGTCTTATTCTGGGAAAGTTCTCGGCGTTATCTTCTCTTGTTATATTCAGAGATATACGGATGATATATTTCCGTAGGTCTGATGGCGTATTAAGTCTGTTAGTTTTCGTATTCCAGCTTGAATAATCGGTTATTTTCCCAATGATTTTGTCCTTAACGCTGGATTTGAGTACACAACCACCAGATATTTTGGTAAGTTCTTTGGAAAGTTTGTATTTCTCGTCACTGTGTTACTTAGCGAAGACTCTAGGCATCTTTACTCAGAGCGAACTTTCACACATACGTTCTCAGTATTATAGTAACATTGATGTTTGGTGTTCTGGCCTGTGTGCAGTCAACCCATTAGTCAATATGGTATGTGTTTGTAAGTGGTTCTCATTACGTTTGCTGTTCCACCGTATGTTAGTGTCTTTGGGATTTGTTACCCGTCTTTAGATTTTACTTAATTGTAATTACTCTTGTATTTTTCCTGCATTGAAGGGGTGTTGTTACTGAGCCACTTGTTTGATTTTAATACGTGGCTCATATCCCTTATAAGTTTCTTGAAGCTTTGTTGTACCATGAAAGCTCTGCTGTATTATTAAATAAAGGACTTAAAGTAACGATAATACACCGCTCACACAGGTCTATCACTTCCTGTTACGTCACACTGGTAGCAGAGCATGATTGCAGTTTTGGTAAGCTGATAGAATTAATTTAGAGAAGAATTTTACTGTAGTTGATTGAGTTCTTTACCATCGCAAATAGTGCTCTGGTTTTTGCTCTATTTCAGTATGGCCAGAGGAGAGGTGACCGGAATCAAAACAAGCTTGAAGTCAAGTGCAAACTCGTTATCAGGAACACAGGTGCCATGGAAACTGCAGCTAAAATGACATGACGTACACAGGAGATGCTCAACCAGGTGGTGGTCCCACAGGATCTGCAGCTGGCAGAGCTGAGAGCGGCCATGTCCCATATTCAGCTGCCATTGGCCAAGCTAGATTCAGTAATAGAGATGCTAGACGTTAGTGAACCATTACGTTCTCAGATTGGTAGATTTTGGTCGCAAGTGTTATACGTACAGGATCGAAGATTTGTATAGTGCCATGGATGTAGAAAAATTTGAGAAATCCGCCACTTCATTTCTGAATACAGTGAAGTGTTAGCAATTTTGCACACAAGCGTTATTGAATGACATTTCGGAACGTTTGGTGGACAATGAAAGATGTTACGCCTGTGAGATAAAATACAGGGAAGAGTTAAATCATCACCTATTAAAAGTATCTTTGAATTATTTACAAAGTTGGTAATCGCTTTGTAGGATCGTTAAGTGAGGGAAGGATAACGTAAATTAATATTATCAAGGGTACTGAATATACCCTACAGTTCCTTCTTGAATTACGGGATCAGGGAGAAGTTCGATGATCACAAGACATTTCGCTTTATCTGTTGTTGATAGTAATTGTGTCTAGTCGTTTACAACAGCCATTACGAAAAGCTACTGAGAAATACTTATCGTTTACAAAATTCAGTAACCTGCTCTGTAGCAAATATTTCTCAAGCAAAACTCATTTGAGTTAGTAACTGAATTATACCTTGGGGTGACGCATTCATATGATCCACTCGGGAATTGTGTTAGTAGATCTAGAAAATGTGATCGCGTATGTCCCATTTCATTTCTCAGGAAGAAATTGTTAATCAAATATAATAAGGCATGTACACGGAGGGTAGAGTGCGAATAATGTTCAGTAGCCAACCAAAGAATTTTCTGCAATTGTAGCAGCTTATATTGCAGGCTGAGGCACCTGAGGGACGCTAATAGGAAACGTTCAGGTAAGTATAATGTAGGTTTGGTAGGAGAGAAGGACAGGAAATCTCTGATTAATGCATGTAATAGGAATAAAATATGTTACTGGGGTAACCGTCTGTTTCACTTAGTCAGAAACTTTCCCACATAGGATAAGGTACCAATGAATGACACCAGAAGAACCAGGCCTCACGGTCAGTGTCAGGATGCTATAGGGTCCTTACAGCAGCTATTGTCCACTTCTTTCGTGTATTTAGGGATTAAACGAGAAGCTGCACATTGTTCGATACAGCCAGTTCACCAACATTGATTAGTCAGTAATTTTGTGACACCAATTAACACTTTTGTAAATCTGGGTCTCTGTCCAGAAAAAGTGAATCATATAAGGTGGCCAATTTAAGTCAAATGGCTTTGTTGAGGAATCTCGGAGTTATATTACACATTAATAAATTTACAAGTCCATTTAAGGCCAAAGTCGTGGTAGGACTATCCATACTAATGACTTTAGGCGTGTATTTTGCCCACACTGTTCGTTTAATCGCCAATAGGCCTGAGAAAAAATTTTCCTTTGTTTTTGAGCCTCACACTATTCCTGAATTCTGTGTTACACAAGTTCGTACACAAGCGGCAGTTAGTAATAATGACACTAGAACCACATCTGATTACGAATTGAGTCATATGGGTCCTGGTCAGTGAGATTTCGTGGAGGAATTTTGTGAGGAATTTAAGGATGTTCTCACTAATCGGCTGGATCTAGGAAAGTGAAGGTTGTACACTTCCAGTTAGATACCCTCTCTAACGTCTATCGCCACTGCGCATGAAGCATTTAAAGGTCGTTGTTGATGAAATGCTGAGGGGAGGAGAAATTAGACCATCTGGCTCTCTATTCTTGTCTCCAAGTTTTCAGTTTGCAAAACCTAAGGGTGGGTTGCGGCCTTTGGTAGACTAAAGCGCATTCACTACTAAGAAAATTTTGCCGTATATTCCGCTATCAGATCTGAACTCCTGCTTATCATGCTCACAAAAGCCTAAAGTGTTCACTTCCTTTGATATTAACTATGCTTATTTGAAACTACCATTAGTACAAGAGTCAAAAGTATACTACTGACCATTGAAATTGCTACACCACGAATATGACGTGCCACAGACGCGAAATTTAACCGACGGGAAGAAGATTCTGTGATATGCAAATGATTAGCTTTTCAGAGCATTCACACAAGGTTGGCGCCGGTGGCGACACCTACAACGTGCTGACATGAGGAACGTTTCCAACCGATTTCTCATACACAAACAGCAGTTGACCGGCGTTGCCTGGTGAAACGTTGTTGTGCTGCCTCGTGTAAGGAGGAGAAATGCGTACCATCACGTTTCCGACTTTGATAAAGGTAGGATTGTAGCGTATCGCTATTGCGGGTTATCGTATCGCGACATTGCTGCTCGAGTTGGTCGAGATCCAATGACTGTTAGCAGAATATGGAATCGGTGGGTTCAGGAGGGTAATACGGAACGCCATGCTGGATCCCAAGGGCTCGTGTCACTAGCAGTCGAGATGACAGGCATCTTATTCGCATGGCTGTAACGGATCGTGCAGCCACGTCTCGATCCCTGAGTCACCAGATGGGGACGTTTGCAAGACAACAACCATCTGCACGAACAGTTCGACGACGTTTGCAGCAGCATGGACTATCAGCGCAGAGACCATGGCTGCGGTTACCCTTGACGCTGCATCACAGACAGGAACGCCTGCGATGGTGTACTCAATCACGAACCTGGGTGCACGAATGGCAAAATGTAATATTTCGGATGAATCCAGGATCTGTTTACAGCATCATGATGGTCGCATCCGTGTTTAGCGACATCGCGATGAACGCACATTGGAAGCGTGTATTCGTCAGCGCCATACTGGCGTATCACCCGTCCTGATGGTATGGATTGCCATTGGTTACATGTCTCGGTCACCTCTTGTTCGCACTGACGGCATTTTGAACAGTGGAAGTTAAATTTCAGATGTGTTACGACTCGTGGCTCCACCCTTCATTCAATCACTGAGTAACCCTACATTTCAGACGGCTAATGCTGGACCGCATGTTGCAGGTCTTGTACGGCCCTTTCTGGATACAGAAAATATTCAGCTGCTGCCCTGGCCAGCACATTCTCCATATCTCTCACCAATTGAAAACGTCTGAGTCAATGGTGGCCGAGCAACTGGCTCGTCACAATACGCCGGTCACTACTTTGGTGAACTGTGGTATCGTGTTGAAGAGTGCATGGGCATCTGTACCTGTACACGCCATCCAAGCTCTGTTCGACTCAATGCCCAGGTGTATCAAGGCCGTTATTACGGCCAGAGGTGATTGTTCTGGGTACTGATTTCTCAGGATCTATGCAGCCAAATTGAGTGAAAATGTAATCACAAGTCAGTTTTAGTACGATATATTCGTCCAATGATTACTAGTTTATCAACTCCATTTCTTCTTGGTGTAGCAATTTTAGTGGCCAGTAGTGTAACTACCTGTTTGAGTGCAATCATGTTACCTTTGCGCTCTCAACTAGAGCAGCAGTATTGTCCGGTATTTTAGACAATGTCTTTTTCTGGTCTGGAGGTCAGATGTGTTTATCACTACTTGGTTGATTGGTAATCTTTATTCGAGATAATCAGGAACACATGGGCCATGTTATGGAAGTCCTTAAGCGTTTTGCGTGAAGCTGGAGAGCTCCTGTCCAGGATATAAAGTGTTTTCAGTGGGGGTTAGTATTGAGCAGAGTCAAATAGAAGTGATTCGCACCTGACCACCACCTAGGAATCTGATGGCAGTTTTCCATTTCCAAGAGATGGTGAATTTCTTCCGAAATTTTGTCCCCAGTTTTGCCCAGTTAGAAGTCTAACTTAATGAGCTAAGGAAAGTGAAAGAAGTTGGAGTGGGTCACGTCACAGAATGCTCCGTTTGAATGTCCAGAAACAACTCTGGCAAGCGCTAACCCTCTGCTGATGCCCAATTTCGAAAAGGAGCTTTCTGTCTGGGTGGACACTTTAACATATGGGTTGGGCACGATTTTGCCTAACATATATGCCAATTGGAGGAAGCCAATGGCTTATGCTTCACGTGATCTCTGCCACTGGAAAATATGTACTCAGTGTACGAGTTTGAGGTCTTGGTATTTTATTTTCGTCAGAGAAGTTCGAAATTTATAGCACCGGACCTTACAGGCAGGAACTGATAATCAAGCTTTCTGTTGTATGCTAGTATGGTCGATGCGGACATGGCATGTAGCCAAGTCACGGGTGAAGATATCCACATTTAACTTTAAGGTTAAAGATATTCGAGGGATGGAGAATGTCATGAATGGTCTGAGCCACGTGTTCAGCAAAGACATTTAGGAATATACACACGAGATGAACAAGCGCAGGTGACCGGCTTTGAACGAGATAAAGTGGTGTGCCAAATTTTGACAGGACTTCCTCTCATTCTGAATATGTTGCCCAGTAACATGATGCAGACCCTCTGGCTCCCATTAATGTGCGTTTGAGAAAGGAGGAGACAGTAAAGCCTAATGTTATGATGGGGAATATCTTTTCCGGTCTGGTACATCACAGAAATAAAATTGTTTCACTTTTGCAACTGGTACCGAGATTTATCACTGAATACATGAGGAGCTCATTCAGCTAATTTCAAGACTAAGATGAAGATCGATTATTTTATTTGGAAATTAATATACAAGCAGATCCAGAGGATGGCAGAGTCCTCTAGTCCTAGCAACAGTTGGCAAGGTTTTGTGTCCTCTAACGCTATTCAGGCCCTGATCCACATGACGTAAAATGATGATGTTTGTCCATTTCCTACGTCATAATGGGGAATGGCATTGCACTAATGTGCATAGAAACGTGTACGCATCTTTGCTGGCTGCTCCCAACAAGTAAAGTTAATCCACTGACCACTATCAAATGTTTAAAGACATATTTAGACTTCGTAGAAGCCTACTGTCGGATAATGCTACCAATTTTAGGTTAAATGAGTTTAGAAACTCCTGCTGTAAGATGGGAATAGTACATAGTACTACAACAGACTTTGTAAGGAGTGTGTCAGAATTGGCCATTACATAAAACAATATATCCAACATAACGCTATTCTTTGCATTGTGTGAGCACTCAGATATCGAGAGTAACAATCTGACGGCGAAACATGGGAGCTCGATTGTAAGCATTGTTGTGAGACGAGGTCTGTCTGCGAGAGTGGAAGTAGTACTCGGGCAAGTTCCTACACAGTCGCCAGTGATTACGAGAATCGTGTCGCAAGTTATTTAGTAGTTAACAGGAACCAAGCAAACACCTTTTATATAATTCACTCTTAGTAGCAATGAGCATTAACCGCTGCTGCTGCATACTGCTGCGAATTGCTGTAAACCACATGGGAAAAGGCAGTCATCTAAAGAGTTGGGTGCAAAACTTAGGGCCAAAACAGCGACACTGACAAACCACAACATGTCATGTACTCTAATCCTATAAATTCCGTTGCACAAGTCAGATTCTCTATCACTTGAAAATTCTTATTCAAAAACGAAGTCAGGTAGCTTAGGTATTCATTGTTAATGGTTCATTTGTTCCTGTAGTCTTTTATATTCAAATACGCAGTCAGATAGCTTATTGAAATTTTAGTATTAAGTTTTTCATGTAACGATCTGTTGAGGGTTTAAATAACAGAGAAACTCACATTCATACAACACGCACACAATGTTATGGAGGTTAGATTCCGTTTACTAATAGCTCAAGTTGCTTGTCGAGTCCAGCTTTACAGACGAACAAAGGCAATATTGGCTGTAGGTACGTTACATATTGGTCGCATATACGTTACAATCTCTGTCCCTCATAAGCGAGCACGCTTACCGAAAACGAAATATAGCACTGATCACTTTCTGTCATGATGAGGACACTAAATGGGATACATATTTGCCTGGGTTGCGCTGTGCTTTTAACACTGCTTCCGTCGAAGTAGAGAAGGATACTCCTTCCCACATAATGTTCTCATTCCGGCCAAATTGATCCCTCTCCAGTCTTTGAATCCTGAATGATTTGTTGCTGGAGAAAGTTAACCCTGTGAAAATCTGAGATATGTGGAAATGGGCAGGAAAAAAATTTGAGAATCAGTCATGAAATATCCTTTCTTCTAGGAGTACTAGTTCTGAAAGATTCGCAGAAGAGCTTCTGTGAAGTTTGGAAGGTAGGAGACGAGGTACTGGTAGAACTGAAGCTGTGAGGACGGTCTGTCAGTTGTCCGTGGGTAGCTCAGATTGTCGAGCACTTGCCCGCGAAAGGCAAAGGTCCTGAGTTCGAGTCTCGGTCTGGCACACAGTTTTAATCTACCAGGAAGCTTTACTCATGAAAGAATTGCGCAGAGCTATAATCTGGCGAGACGCGTTTCTTCACCGAAGCCAGATGTTAAAAATTTTGGTGCGGTTACTAAAGGCAGTGGCAGGGTCATGTGGCAGGATTTTGCCATGTTTCAAAGGTTCCGTCTGAGTCAGTCTATCACTCAGGTTAACTTACTGGTAAGGGACCCAAGGAACACACTAAGCCACATCTAAGGGAGACAGTTTCTTACATTACTAAGATGGAAGAAGAGAATTATTTTTGTATGATACCTGTTCAAATGGTTCAAATGGCTCTGAGCACTATGGGACTCAACTGCTGTGGTCGTAAGTCCCCTAGAACTTAGAACTACTTAAACCTAACGACAGCACACAACACCCAGCCATCACGAGGCAGAGAAAATCCCTGACCCCGCCGGGAATCGAACCCGGGAACCCGGGCGTGGGAAGCGAGAACGCTACCGCACGACCAAGAGATGCGGGCTTATGATACCTGTACTGTCATGATTTTCATTGTTTAGTGGTAGTGTTTTGTTAAAATCAAAATATTTAATGTGGCAGTTTTTTGGTTATCTATAATGTAAAGGTTTTGTAAATTGTGGGGCTTTGGACAGCCTTCATGTTAGTAAACGTTACGTGGAAGTTTTCCAGCTTCATTACTTCAGCTGGCACAAATTGCGTCGGGGAGTATGTGCTGTTACAAAACGTCACATAGCTGCGGCACGTCGATAAGAAGCGGCAGTGCGACTATCGAAGTTCAAGAGAAAAAACCCTGCAGTACCAGAGAGCAGGTGAAGAGGATGGATTTGACTGGACACCTGGGTGGTCGTGGTCTAGTCGTCGGCGGCGGCCGATAGGACTAATGTGTTGTCTGGACAGTGGGAATACGACATGCCCAGGGCTGTGGGCTTTCCTGGAAAGCACGACGAGCGTATTTAACTGCGTAACTGTGTGACTTTGTTGTCAACAGTGCTTCCTTCATTTCTGGAGCAGGCTGCTCTTCACTCTTCCCCCATATGCCTCAGGTGTCGTGATAATAAGAAAGAGCAGGCTTTATTGGTGCGTACACAGGTACTTAGTTTTTACAAGCGTGACTGTTTATTATTGCGTGGAGGTTAACAATTTTTGTAATGGATTATTCCTAATTCTAAGTACCTGTACCCACCTCAGCCAGTTGTTAAGCAGTACTCGGCCATCCACTCGGTTGCGTTATAGTACTTCGTGCCAGGTGATGTAAAATGTCTTAGTACCGCAAAGCCGTGGCATAGTTTGGTGCCTTCGTTGTAGTGTTGCTATAATTACTGCTCTGCGGATTTTTGTAGTCAGTCCCTTATGAACCATCCATATAATGGTATATGTTGTTGCCCATAGCGCTGGTTTTGAGTATATGGTTTGGAACTATTTTGGGAAGTTCTTTGGAGACGTTCTATCATCCTGTAGTGTTTTTAACTGTAATAACATTCCTTATGCCTTAGCAGAGATCGTGCACACCATTATTGGAAGCTGACTTTCGTAACAATCTGCTCACTGTTAAAGATTGTATTGAGGGCTCTGTCCCATGGGCAGTCAATTCATGTTTCTGGATCGTCTGGGTTTTTAAACTGTTCTCATTCGGTGCGTACCTAGTGTAATTTTATTGTATTAGTTGTGTTTAATATTATGATTAGTACCTTCCGGGCTTGTGCTTATTTCTGGATTTAGTTGTAATGGCCCTTGTATTTTGGCCTGAGTGAGAGTAAATTAATTTGTTACTTAATTTTTGTCGTCATTCAGCAATTTGTCGTAGGATCTTTAACCAATGGCCCTGTAAGTTCTTTTCAGATTCCTTGTATTATAAAATCTTTTTCATGTTGTCAAATAAAAAATTTAAAATTATTATCACTCACCCTTAATCCAGCTCTACCACTCCCTGTTATGCCGAATGGGGTGGCCAAGCAGTTCTAGGCGCTACAGTCTGGAACCGCGTGACCGCTACGGTCGCAGGTTCGAATCCTGCCTCGGGTGAGGATGTGTGTGATGTACTTAGGTTGGTTAGGTTTAAGTAGTTCTAGGGGACTGATGACCTCAGAAGTTGAGTCCCATAGTGCTCAGAGCCAGAGCCACTCCCTGTTATACCACAAGTATCATCATTTACCATCTCTAACTCTCCGCTAGCTGTTTATGTCGTCGGTAAGCATACTAAAACTGTCGTTATTTCTGGTTTCTTTCGATTCTTATCAGTCCTATCACTGAACTGTTCAAAATGGTTCAAATGGCTCTGAGCACTATGGGACTTAACATCTGTGGTCGTCAGTCCCCTAGAACTTAGAACCACCTAAACCTAACCAACCCAAGGAAATCACACACAGACATGCCCGAGGCAGGATTCGAACCTGCGACCGGAGCGGACACGCGGTTCCAGACTGAAGCCCCTAGTACCGCACGGCCACACCGGTTGGCACTGAACTGTTCACACTGACTCATTTTCTGCCCTAGCTTTCTATTCATAACGAATCATAATCTCTCATTATATATTCGGACTCTTGATATTACCCTGTTCTTGTCTGACCAGAAATTTTTATTTTCTTCCCATTTCACCTCGCTGATCCCATCTATATCTAGACTGAGGCATTGCCTACCTTTCCTAACACGCTCAAATTTCCGAATTTCCACCTTCCGACTTCTAGCATACACTGAAGAGCCAAAGAAACTTGTACACATGTCTAATATCGTGTAGGGCCCCCGCGAGCACACCGATGTGCCGCAACACGACGTGGCATGGACTCGACTGATGTTTGAAGTAGTGCTGGACGGAATTGACACCATGAATCCTGCAGGGCTGTCCATAAATCCGTAGAAGTAAACGGCGGGTGGGGGGTGGGGGCTGGGGAGTTCAGATATCTTCTGAACAGCATGTTGCAAGACCCAAAATATGCTCGATAATGTTCATGTCTGGGGAGTTCGGTGGCCAGCGGAAAACTCAAGAACAGTGTTCATGGAGCCATTATGTAGCAATTCTGGACGTGTGGGGTGTCGCATTGTCCTGCTGGAATTGCCCAAGTCCGTCGGAATGCACAATGAACATAAATCGATTCAGGTGATCAGAATGGATGCTTGCGTACATGTCACCGGTCATAGTTGTATATAGACGTATCAGGGGTCTCTAATCACACCAACTGTACACGCTCCCCACCATTACAGAGTGTCCATCAGTCGCCTGCTGACATGTAAGGTCCATGGACTCATACGGTTGTTTCCATACCTGTACACGTCGATCCTCTCGATACAATTTGAAACGAGATTCATCCGACCAGCAACGTATTTCCAGTCATGAAGATTCCAGCATTGGTGTCGACGAGCCCAGATGAGGCGCAAAGCTTTGTGTTGTGCAGTCAGCAAGGGTACACGAGAGGTCCTTCGGCACCGAAGGCCCATATCGATGATGTTTCGTGAAACTGTTCGCACGCTGACGCTTGTTATAGGCCCAGCACTGAAATCTGCAGCAATTTGCGAAAGGGTTGCACCTCTGTTACGCTGAATGTTTCTCTTCAGCCGTCGTTGGTCCTGTTCTTGCAGGATCTATTTCCGGCCGCAGTGATGTCAGAGATTTTATGTTTTACCAGGATTCGTGGTATTCACGGTTCACTCGCGAAATGGTCGTACGGGAAAGTCCCCACTTCATCGCTGCCTCGGAGATGCTGTCCCATCGCTTGTACGCTGACTATAACACCACGTTCAGACTCACTTCAATCTTGATAACTTGTGATTGTAGAATGCAGTAACCGATATAACTACTGCGCCAGACACATGTTTGGCCGCGCGGGAGTAGCCGAGCGATCTTAGGCGCTGCAGTCATGGACTGTGCGGCTGGTACCGGCGGAGGTTCGGGTCCTCCCTTGGGCATGGGTGTGTGTGTTGTCCTTAGGATAATTTAGGTTTAGTAGTGTGTAAGCTTAGGGACTGATGACCTTGGCAGTTAAGTCCCATAAGATTTCACACACATTTGAACATTTTTGAGACACATGTTTTCTTATATTGTGCCTTCTTACATATCTCTGTATTTGATTACGCATGCCTATACTAGTTTCTTTGGCGCTTCAGTGTATTAAAATTCCGCTGATTCTGTAATCTCTTTCTCACGGTTACCTTTGCGTAATCAGTCCCACCACAGTGGGAGTACTCTGGAATCTTTTGCCAGTGGAGAGATCATCACGACGTTCGTTCAATTGCACATGTCTTGTGGATACACATTGTGTGTCTTTGATTCAGTTGTTTCCGTTTCCTTCTGCGTTCTCATACCGTTGATCGTAGCTGATTCTTTCGCCTTGTAGGGGCAGTTTCCTACCGCAACGGCAAGAGGGTCCCACGAACATCTTTTGCCCCTACGCTCTCTTCTACAAGGCCATTGGCAGTACGAGGCATACTTCTGATATCGGAAGTGTTCAGCTGCTGTTGTTAATTATTTTTATTCAGAATTTAACAGTTGCAGGGATCGTAACTGGAACTACAGTTATTTGATTATTAGTCGCAGACTCTACACCTAGCCCACATGTAGCCGTCAGCCTTCTAAGTTGCAAGTGATGACGAAGCGTGGGCAACGTTGTCAACACATCCTTACACCCATTTTGTATTTCGGCTGGAGAGTGGGACATAGGCTGGTCAGTATAAAAGAATTAATGGCGGTACCTTTAGCTGAGTGTTTAAATCTTTTTACTCAGATGTGCCCTGTTTCGGTGTCACAGCACACCTTCATGGGACACCTATATTGACAAAAACTGGATATTCAACCAGTTTTTCTTGCTGCCGTAACAGGAGATAAAAATAAAACTCTTCTTCCGAAAATCTCTTCTGCACACGCATAGAACAATTACTAATCTTTAAAGTGTACAGGGGCCCTTCATGCACGAGCAGGTCTGAGGCCCATGCGTCTCATTTTTATCTCTCTTACAGCAGTATGTAAAGTTCTTTATGGGCCCAGGTTTGGCCGATAGAGGGGAAATGTACCACCGAAACCGGTTGCATTTGAGTAAAGAGATTTCAACACAAAGCTGAAGGTGTTGCCATCAATTCTCATAGTATGTGTTCCAGTCTGTTGATGACACTGGGTTGTCGAAACCATCCACTACACCGTTGAATTCCTTTGTAGTTGCAAACATGTTAGGCAATGAAGTATGTAAGGCTCTTGCTCTGTGAGTGTGCTCGCTTCCAGACGCGAGAATAGTGAACGTTCAACAATTCGACCAAGCTGTTGAGGTATGCTCATCATACCGTAGCAACACTTGTTGCTCTGGTCCAATTGGCTATTAACTCACTAAGCGTTTCTGTCTCACAGTCTAGAGTTGTAAGAATTTCGCTATATGTGGTGCACGAATAATTGCATTCCACATCTGGTTAAATCTCCAGCTCTTGTAAACCAAATCTCTAGCTTTTTTCTGGGAATTAACTACTATTTGGTTTTGGGAACTTTTCTTCTCTTTAAAAGGTCATATACTCATCGTAGCATTCCGAAATATTTTTATCAGTAGGCAAGAACTTACGGTAATTTATGACGCATCATTTATTTCTGTTTAAGAATTCGGTACCATTATTGTGAATGTTTCAGCATCACTTGATTCCGAAGAAAACGTGTAGTGAGGATCACGCTAGATCTGTTTAGTAGATGTTTCAGCAAATATACAAAATAAAAGGAATCTTTTTCTTATTTAGATGAATGATATGGGAAGAATAGTTGAGCACCTTGAATATACTATTAACATTTGAACATACGTCATTATGTTACTTATTTTCTAATTAAATAAGTTCTCCGTATAAGAACATCCAGACATACTTTATAATTGTGAAGTTAGTGAAACGAAAGAAATTACAGAAAAGAAAGTTCGTATTTCGAGTGTCAAATGTATTTTCTGACATGGTTCTACACGGAATACATGACTGCGAACGATCTCTGAGAAAAGAAAATATATGTAGTGTTTCAGTATTCTGTAGCTACATGGAAGGACTGTCATATGAGACACAGGAAAGTCGGATGCCAGCGCCAAAAGCATTTGTCGTTCACGTGAGCACGACATAGGTTCGTCTGGACTGCAGAATTAGGACTGGCCACAGAAACTTGTGACTTTCATGCTGTCTACATGTTGCTCCACCTATGAATTCTCAAGCGAATTCATGTTTACCTAGATGTCCCGGAGTACGGCACGTTTACCCTTGTGAAGGTTGCATTTGTATTTCGACTTCATGAATAACTCTTTTCATGACAGTGTTCCCTTAGTTACCAACTACACAAGTAGTTTTAACAGTATCTCTAAACTTTTATTTATTTATTTTAATTTACACGTAGAAATATACACTGCAAACTTCAGGCTAGTTTATATTCATCACTGTCACATTGGCCAGAGGTAGCCGTAAATTTTTCTTTGGCAGTAGTAATCTTACAATTACAGCAACTCAACTGTTGGTGCTGTAATGATTCTTCATTTTTACATAGATCTTCGATAGTTCACTTGATGAGAGATAGATTGGAATATTTATTTAGGGTACGTTAGTTTCTGCTCTGCAAGAAAAAGAAATTTGAAAACAAGAGAAGTTACACAAGAAATTAAATCAGGTGGAGGTTGGAATACATTGAAGTAAGTGACGAGTCTACAGTTTAAGGGAAACTGTCTAGTACCAGAAATTATATGTTACCAGATTCGGCTTCTAGTCATTGCGTTTATACCTATACCTCCTACAGTATGGGGCGATCAATAAGTTCACGTTTGAGGACGATGCTAAAGCATGTATGCAAAATAGCGCGACTCCGATGTGGGTATATGAGCACCGACATGTAGGCAAGGAAACAGTGTGGCATTCGTGTCTTTCAGGCGTACGTGCGGTAAATGAGTCAACGTCAACTATCGTGACGTTGTCACCAAATGCATCAAAACAGGACCAACGTGCTGTTATTGTTTTCTTGGTAGGCGAAGAATAAAACACCAGTAGACATCCATCGAAGAATGGAGAATGTGTATGTGAATGTGGCAACATATGTGTCAAAAACCACCACTGTGAAACGCTGAGCCAAGTTCCTTGTTGATTCATGATAATGCACGTCACCACGTCGCAGATGTAGCGCAGACTTTACGCCAACTCAAATGGGACTGATTGACTGATTGAGGGAGGTTATGGGACTAAACAGGGAGAACATCAGTCGCGCGTTTCAACATTACTTGCGTGAGAAATAGGTGTCCGCTGAAAGTGGGCGCATCCAGTCAGAGGGGTCAAACTCTAAAACAAGGAAGCTAATAACACACACAGTAAAAGGCGTAAAAGGGTAGACCAAATGTAAAAACTGGAAATATATAGGATAAAAAAACAGTCTTTGTGAGGGGAGTGGTATGAGACCCAGACCCAGAAAACGTGAAGACAGGCTGCAACCACAACAACCCTAAGTTACCCAAACACGACTCACGCACCGTCCTTACACCTTTTCTTCCGCCAGTACTTCGTCTCCTATGTTCCAAACTTCACAGAAGCTCTTCTTCGAACCTTGCAGAAGTAGCACTCCTGGAAGAAAGGATATTGCGGAGACATGGCTTAGCCACAGCCTGGGGTATGTTTCCAGAATGAGATTTTCCTCTGCAGCGGAGAGTACACTGATATGAAATTTACTGACAGATTAAAACTGTGCGCTGGACCAAGACTTGAACTCAGAACATGTGTCTTTCGAGTCCCGATCCGGCACACAGTTTTAGTCTGTCGGGAAGTTTCATATCAGCCCACACTCCGCTGCAGAGCGAAAATCTTATTCGCAACCACCCTGCCCCTGCTCCAGGATTAAAGCTAACATCATAACTGATAATAAAGACCACTACCATGTAGGAAACTCACGATCAGTTCAACCATCCGTGAATCATCTGCTAATATTAAAGACAAGGAATCTGGAAGTCTATACCAAGTACGAAGGACCAACAGAAGGGGACGTTCCACAACGTTCCACCAGTATATGGAATACCGTCAGTCTGGCTCCACAGCCGCAGTGTAGGGGTGCCTCGTTACGCAAGAGAAAAGAATGAGTACACCTAGACAGCATAAGACAGTGGGATTCTTCCAAGAGGAATGGACGGAAGAGCGCCAAACTGCAGTAAGCTCCTTTATTGTGCAGCGTTAATTACTGACAGCAGTAGCGCACCATATATCATTCCACTTTTGGGCAACGAAAGAATTTGATGTGTATCTGCATGTCTGCACGCGGAATCATGAGAGGAAACGGGGGATTAATATCTGCCTCTCTAGCCAAATGGTCAGCCAGTCCATTCCCTGGGATGCTCACATGACTCAGGACCAAGAGAAAGACGATTGAGCAGGCGGCACGGCTTTGGGTCTAAAGCCTTCAGGATAATCAGTAACTCGGTAGATATTGAAAAACTTTGGAGGGAGGCCTGAGTAACAAATTCGTAGGCTCTGTTAATGGCCAGTAGTCTGCTGTGGACACACTACATGATCCCGTCAGTAAATGGTGTCCCAAGCCAGTAGGAGACGTAAAAGCGTATCCCGTCTTATCTATCTTTTTAAAATCATCAGCGTAGAAGATGGTCGCATCCTGGAACTGTTGAAGGAGGGAACATACAAGACGCTAGAATATCATAGGGGCGTCAGAGACCCTGGAACAGATTGGTCCTAATCGGTGGTCTAGGCTCAATCCTAAGGCGCGGGAGGGTGGGGGGGGGGGGGGTACGAGAGGAAATACAAGGGGCACATTCCAACATTCCAGTGAGTAGAGATAAAGAGAATCCCGACAAAGGGAAGTGAGACGCATTCCAACTGCCAGTCTCACACGATGGAAGACAATATCACCTACCCTAAAGTCCTCATCTCTCCTGATATGATTACCAAGCCTTCGATCCCTTAAAATAGGGTCGACAGTTCCTGTCCTGTCAGACGAGGATCTGCAGCAGAGGATTATGGACTCCAACATGCAGCGGGGCTAGGTGTTTTACGAAAAGAGTATTTTCAACCTAGTACGTTGGTGGGATGATTGCCTCAGCGCTCATGGCGAATTTGTGTTACTGGCATACCGATTCTGGTCTGCAGGACCTGCGAATTGAAACATTATGATCGCCACTTATACAGTGTGAATTACCTAGAACTTGCACCGCAAATTTAAAGTGCTATTGGTGTTCGGTTTTCAGAGAATGGATTGGTAAGCAGGGGCTCGAACTGTTAGCCGTTAAACACATTGTAATAATATTTGGCAAGTGAAATTTTTGTGCCAAAATACACTTTTTTAAATGAAAAAATGCCTATTAACATTAAGAAATTAAAATTTGGGTAAAGTAGAGTGTCAGTGATGTCAGTTCCACGATTCCAGTTCGAGTTTTGTACGATATATCGTATTTAAAAAAGTTTCCGCACCGACACATGTTTGTGCCATTCAACCTGCGTAGTTGCTAGGTACGAAGTCGTTATGTTTGTTTACAGTGTGCTTGTGTTTTCCTTGCGTGCAATGCGACTTACTACTCAGTTAGTGTGTGACAGTCTAAGCAGTAGGTCGTGAGTGGATGATGGGATTTACCAATGCAGAAAAGCCGATATGCTAATGGTGCAAAGAGAGAGTAGAAAGAATGTTCGTTCTTGTACGGTGTATGCGGCGAGAAATCCCAATGGAAGTAAACCATCTCGGCAATTATTTATCAACTTATTCAGTAAGTTACGTGAAAGTGGTACTGTAATACCTTGATAACGTAACAAATGGAAATAACGTAAAAAAATGGAAAGAAATGACGACAGAAGAGAGCGAAACTAGTGTTCTTGCTGATCTTGCAGTTGATCCGCACCTTAGTTCCCACGGAATCGCACGAGTAAGTGGCATGAGTCAAGCAAGTTCCTACTCAGTCCCCATTGATATAGGTTCCATCCCTACCACATCTCTCTCCATCTAGTGCCACATGGAAACGATTATAAGAATCGTGTTAACTTCTGTTCAGTGATGAAGTGACATTTACCAATCGTGGCCTTGTAAACCGCCTAAATATGCGCTGTTTATCTGTTGACAATTCCTATTGACTTCCTCAGGTGGAGGAGCATCAGTGCGGATGGAGTGTAAAAGTGTTGTGTGTTACAGTGAAGCATAGGGTCATACGCCTGTTTTGCGTAGACGGAGCACTAAAGATGCACAAGTATCGCAGCAGCATAACAGACCAACTTCCACGGGTGCTAGAAGACGTTTTTCTGCAGACTGGGAGGAACCTGTGGTACCAGCATTTTGGCTGTCTAGCCCGTAGTGCAAAACGTACTATAGCATATCGATACGAATTGTTTCCAAGTCGTCGGACTGGACGCAGAGGATCTGTACCTTAATCCGCCCGTTCCCCAAATTTGAGGTCTGTAGTCTTTTTTCTGTGGAGAAAGCTGAAAACCATCTAAAAGGACACACCAACTACAGTTAACGATATGTAACGACATATTACTGTAGTCTGCTGTGACATCTCCGCTGAAATTCTAACACAAGTGCAGCAGACTGGAATTGTGTGTTGCTACTGCTGTCTGTCATTCTGAACACTACTTGTTATAGTCAGTTGTCTCATTAATGTCCAGAAACTATATAAGTAGTGTATGCTCTTGTATTGTTCCTTAGAGTGTGTTACCTCGGCCCTGTGCAAGTATGGTAACTTCTCAAAATACGATATGCTGTAAGTGACTCGCAATAAACACCGCTGCTATTATAATGTCCTACATTTAGAATATTATGTCATTTAAAGAAGTATGTTTGCGCATCTAGAATGATTTGTCATTTAAAAAAAGTATGTCTGCAAAAAAAAATACTTTGCAAGTATTTTAACTGTTACGCTCCAGGATAATATCCCCAGCGGAAGCTAAAAATTCGTCGAGCTCCAGGAAGGTGAACAGCATGTGTCAATGACCAGCATTCTGCCAGCTGGGGTGAAATGCTGAGGGAGTTGTGACAAACACGGAAGCTATCTCAGCACGGCGGAACGATCGAGCGTCCGATCTACAAGCAAAACATAATATCATGAAAGCCAAGAGATACTGCCATACTCGTACCAGTGGCAAAGCAGAGCTAGGTACACTGCAACTCTAAGTACTCAGGTATCCAGCCAGTAGAAAAGAGTCTCTGAATGGTGATGCTGCGAAAGTCTGAAGTCAATATAAGAGCGGACAGAGATGGAAAATGGGGACGCATAATGTCATAGCCATCCCCTCCGTCGCAGAGAGCATGGGGAGCGCCTACATAAATATCCCACACTTCTTAGCAAATCTCTGATTCACGAATACTGATTGTCACCTGTCCAGAGCAAAGTCTGAGCCCTTGTACCAGTTGCAGCTTTCAAGTGTTAGGCGAGGCTACGGAGGTCGGCCCTCAGTCGTTTTTGGAACCATAAGTGCGGCTGGAAGGACGCTGCTGCTGCTACCAACTGCCGTCTAACTTCCGAGGCGACTCTGACGAGGCGCGGAGGTCGCCATCAACCTGGAGCCCTGCTCGAGGCTGCCCTTTGTGACCTGGATGCTGTCCGTCATTTTCCTTCGAGAGAGGAAGTGAACCGCTGCCGCTCATCCCGCTCCTGCGGCAGACACCAATGATGCTGGCTCCTGTCTCCCAAACAGGAACTGAGAACCGATCTCTGAAAACCAATGAATACTTCAAGTGGACTTCGGTCGAGATTCCTGAGTGCAGATCTCTGACGTCCACAAGAGCAGTTTGGAGATCGATACACAGAGCTGGGTGCCTATTCTGTATCTTTCCGCCATTGTGCCGATCGTTTCGGTACTCTATAGCACCGAACGGTCTAGCACTCGAATTAGACTCTTCATTATTCGGTATGCATTTCGGTAGCGATACCGTTCGGGTCTAGAGAACCGAAGCTCTGTTGTCGGTTCGTGTCACGCAAGCCAATCAAAAGCAAGCAGCTGCATATCCGTGCATGGGCACTGCGGCGCGCACAGCGCCACGAACACAAAGCGGCTGGCAGATGACACAGGGGCGCTATTCTTCCAAGTACCGAAAATTGCGTTTACGTTGCCATAACGCATGACGTCACATTCCATCGAGCTGACGTGCCCGCCTTCATCGCCCTTGCCTCCTCCTTAACAGTATCAGGCGCGGTATATCCAGTTCCATGATTCTCAGCTGAAATGCATAAAAATTTTCACAGTTTCTCTGACTGCATCTTTCCATGCATGCTTAATAACGATAGCGTATTTGACTGTATTCTAAAGATTGTCGTAAATGCCGCATTATGTCATCTTATTCTCATTCACACTCACATATTGTCTTGGATTTTACGTTTCGGAAAATGAGTTAGGAATAGTGTGTAGTACCACATTATACTGACATTACATTCCCAGTAATTTAAGTTGTGCTCTTAGATTCCTGTCTAACCGCATACTCGGAAATCGCTACATATTAGGAAAAAATGGTGAATTATTTCTGACAAGAAAAAATATAAAGGTCATTGTCGGTTGTTTCACTCACAGCAATTTCATCTCCAACAATTTCCTATTTCGTATTTTAAACAAACAGAAATTACGAAATCATTACTGAGGAAGTGCGCTCTTACATGCAAGTAATAACGAATAGTGCTGAAAAATCTTGACTTACACTAATAACATTGTCTCAGAACGTGTTGCATATATGAAGAGAAAAAGATTTTTGGATCCACCCACGCGCGAATCCGTGACCTTCGATTTCGGATTCCCGCGCGCTAACCACTCGGCCACGCCAAAGAACAGACACATTACGTTCTTTTGTTGTAGTATTGCGGAGAGCAACGTAGGCTGACTTCGTTGCCAAACGGTGCTGAATAAGTCACAAATGCGTGATAGTTTGGAAGGTTTCCAATATCAGGCTTCACTTAATTGCTTTCCATTGTTACTTGATAGTTGTAAACACGTTTTGATAATTACTAACTAACCTATTTGAGGGAAAAAGTACACAAAGGCACTAGTAACGTCAGATCACAGTCATATAATATGCATAAGCAGAGTCGATGTCTTGATATTTAATTATCTTTAAACTCTTATTTGCATAATAATAACACGTATTTTGAGAGAATATTGACCGAAAAGGTTTTTTTATGTAATTATTCACAGTAATAGCCTAGACCTAACCATATTTCTAACAAAGGAAAATAGTCTATTAAGAACTCACTTTCCTACTGTAATCGTTCTCTGTTGATTCTTTAGTAACACAATCACTAAATCCAAAGCTAAAACCGCTAAATATATTTAAAATAACAAATTATAGGTGTACATAAACCACAGCTCATCGATCAAGAGGGCCAGACCGAAATCCAAAACCTCTTGGTACAATTGTAAAATCGGTGGGAGGACCCCTTCGGTAACAAGTCTCAGAAGCTTACTGAATAGGATATTTCGATAGAGAACCAAAAATGACGTCATTATCAAGACTAACCTACTACACCGATCGGTATGAACGATACAGAATAGGGCCCCTGGAGGCCGCCGGATTCCATGGGTCGACTGCCACGTGTGACGTAACAGACGCCACCCGACGCTTCGTTTGGCTGGCGATACAGCAAGACGAATACAGGCCGACCTACCGCTGCTGGCAAGGGGCTGCTCTGTCGGCCGAGTTGTGGCACAGTGCTTTCGAAGATAATCCTGTGCTTCTGCCTAGTAAATGTGTTATTGACGACGATGTTTTCTTGACGTTCTCGAGCTTAATTAGGACCACACCACGGAATCTCGCCCGGCTCTCTCCTGACGACTGAAGGAGTACGTGACTGGACCTCATAGTACAAACTGTTTATTGGATAAAAATACTAGTCCATGATCATCAATCCCTTCTGTGAACACCACATATCCACAGCACTTTCCATTTCTGCATTATCTGCGGCGTAAGTTTTAGGTGATTCACCCTTCTGGCCAACACACAAGTAAAAAAAGGGGTTGTTGTAGACATATAACTGAAGGTAAAGTTTTGTGTGTGAAACCATCTAAATCGCTTACGAGAACTGTTTATTTATTATGACATTTTTGCTACTGCCTTCATCAGACATAACACTGCTTAGAAATTAGAAAAAGGTTTCTGTATCAATTCTAAAGCTGTTTGAGAACTTATAAAAGAAGATTTCGTGTAATTACTAAAAAACTGTAACAGACTGTAGTCAGTATTGTACAGTACAACATAGGTTTTAGTACTGACACAAACTTTCTTCTGTGAGTTCTACGCTTTTTGACATCTGTTGATGGCAGAACAAGCATCGTAGTAAATAAAGAAATTTTAACAAGCGGTATACACAGTTTTATTCATAAAATACTGAAAATGATCGCAGGCTCATACAGGGAATTCATTTCCTGTATTAACAACGTAAGGTGTATAAGTTTTAGTTGCCATTTTATGATCGTTATGGGCCGTTTTGAGTAGTATATTCATGATGGAGCAAAGAAATACTTGCGATAAATCTCGTGTAAACATAGTTGTTGAAAAACGAAGAAAATTTTTAATAACTTAGTTTCAAAATTTAGTTCGAACACCAAAGAAAGTTTGTTAAATAGGTATGCCAAACCTTTTAGAAACTCTTATTTGTGTCACTGTTCATTGTCAAATTTCGGTGACATGAAAGGCGAACGTGCTGTGGCGGTGAAATTTATTACGAAGAAAATCGCCACGATAATCGCTCGATGGACAGCTCAAGAGAGGTTTCTGTATCAGCAACTTATAATGCACAGAGCATTATTGATTTAATCGTTTATAACTTCATTTCACAACCTTTTCTTGCTGTCATACTACAGTCTTTCAGAGACTTAAAGTTTCCTAAATGTCTGTATTACTGTGAAATTACAATATTTTCTGTAATTAATATCAGAGATAATGTTTTAGTGATGTAACGACTGTTAGCTTTAATATCTCCAATGAGGAGAACACTGCAAGTGCCATAACCCGATTTCCCAGAAACTTTTCGCATTGGAAGAGAGGTCAAAATAAGCGAACTGGTGTCTCGTTTCATCCGTAGATACTCTACCATTTCTGAGAAAACGACGGTCAAAGTTTTCGATGTACTTTATATGTCTTTTATTGAGAAAAAAAGTTCAGTTGAAGCAGTGGCACAGTGACTACCGTCGCGGCTTCACGCTATTGCCTCTTGTTTTCGAAACCTGACTATTATTGTTATTTTGGTTTTTCATTTATCTACTCATGTCCATGGAAGTTTTCTCCAAGAATGCTGTCTACTGTATATTGAAATCATGCCTGCTAAGTGTACGTTTAGTGAATGTATTTTTAAGGAAAAAACCAGTAAATCAATGATAAAATTATATAAAATTGTTTTCGGTTAAATTCCTGTAGTGTTCTTGATTCATAATCAACAGCAATCACCAGTTTTGGGTAAAGTAATACGTTATACATGGATTGCTTTGGGTTTATTACCAACGCGTAAAATCTTCAGCAATATTAATGACATTTTGTTCCCGAGTAAGATTCATACGAAGAAATGTCGCAGTGGAAAACTTGCCTTCGCGTGATGCTCGTGGTGTTCGGAATTTCTATTTAGAATGTTTCTACGATCGTTAGCATCCAGTGTAGTGCTCCAAATCTTCTTGTAGAATCAACATGAGGGTAAACTATAAGACTTAATGGAAGAATTCATATAAGAAAGAACTAAAAGAATAAGAGAATTTGAAAAGACTGTAACCCCTGAAAATACCATACACACGGATGTTATATAACGAATGAATGACACTTATTGTGAAACCTAGCTGTAATTTTATGATTAATATAGAGCCCTTGCATCCGCTAACTTGATAAAGAAACATTGGTGGAGTAAACTTCTACAATAATACAATAAATTAAAATTAACAAAAACATAAATTATGGATGACGTGTCAGACCAACCACTCTGAGGGATCTACGCCGAACCGCCGTTGAGGAGTGGGACAATCTGGACCAACAGTGCCTTGATGAACTTGTGGATGGAATGCCACGACCAATACAGGCATTCATCAATGCAAGAAGACGTGCTACTGGGTATCGGTGTGTACAGCAATCTGGACCACCACCACTGAAGGTCTCGCTGCACGATGGTACAACATCCAACATGTGGTTTTCATGAGCAACAAAAAGGGTGGAAATGATGTTTATGTTGATCTCTTTTACAATTATATGTACAGATTCCGGAACTCTAGGAACCGAGGTGATGCAAAACTTCTTTTGATGTGTGTGTAAACAAGTAACCTCAGGCGAGTTCGTACATTACATTTTATAGTACCTACCTAAGCATATGAGCAGAATTCGGTTACATAAATACTTGTAGGTATTCTTGGTAGGTTGTTTTCAAAAATTTCACGGTCTTACTTTTCAACAAAATCGTGAGCTGAAGCTCAAAAAACTTGACCAGAAGTTTGTAACAATCGCCTGTCGTGAGTGAGATCATCAGAGAAACCAACGTAATAGCCGCGCCAACATATATTACATATACTAACAGATACACGTCAGTACACATTTGCATAACAAAGTAAATGAAATACCACTCGACATAAAACTAGAATTTGAGAGAATATTAAAAAATATACTGCGAGAAATTATGGCAAACCAAGTACTTATGGAACAATCATGTACTTAAAATGGTACTTGGCTACGCTAATAGAAGCATTCCTGTCATCATTTGACCACCAAAATCAATACAACAAATTTACGGGAATCTCTTGAGTCTACGTTGGAATGTTCAGTCCAAAAGGACCGAAATTGAGAAAAGTAGCGTGGCACAAACGTCCCAGACACCTCTCTCAGCTTGACAACGATGTAGTGTAGGGGTATTTACACTTACAAACAAGTTAGAAGTGATCCGGAGTGCTTTCAACGTTTAAAATCATCAAAAATCATTTTGGCCAGAGTTTCGGTGCAAATACTCGACTGCGTGTCGTTTCCTCAGTAACGGTCGAGTACCCTACGGATAATGCGAAAGGCCTTTTCGTTTATTTTGACTCTTCTTCCACTGAGTAAAGTTTCTGGGAAATCGGATTATGGCACTTGCTGTGTTTTCCTAGTAGAGTGTAGATATTAAAATTTTACTGCCTGTTTCCAGGTGTCGGTTATTATCAAGACTACCAAAGAAATTACATAGAATACGTTCGTCAGTACCTTGTGGCTCTTTCCTTTTCCTTCTTCTCACCTTACTTATTTATTCATCTGTCCCTCGATTCGTGCTGTTTGCTACTTAATTCGTAACGTTGGGGAAGATGTCTGTAATGATGCCTCTGTTCCATAAGCACTTTTTACAATTACTTCGATTAAGCTTTTGAGGACGGCATTCATTTCACTCTTATTTTTAGAATACTAATTATATATCAATATGATATTGGAATAGTTAATTTGTAACTCTTGCTTTTTATTCTTTCTTCCTTTTTAATTAGACAGTAATTTGATCGTAGTTACGGAAAAATATGTAATACCCACATTATACCATTCTCGTCATTCACATAAAAAATTGTTCGTTAGAGTGTGTGAAATATATTACGTGTCAACGTATACTATCTATGTTAATTCAAACATCATTCACAATCGCTACAGGATCATTCCGATAGGGGAACTAATAGATCTACATTAATTTTATGAAAAACCTTAGAATAACAAATATGGTGATCGAGGGCTAACTTCCGAGATCTGCCACCCAAAATTTAGAATAAAATTATGCACATCAATTGTGCACTATTAAAATGCAGAATGGACAAAGTAAAATATTCCACGAGATATTTCATGGACCATTAGATAGACAACCCAATTTACATCATCCACACTGATGGCAGTTCGGTTGCCTATCTTAATGTGCATGAAATATTTTCGAGGATACTTTATTTTGCGCATCTTGTGTTTGTCACACCAGCTCTCTGCTAACAGTGGGTACTTCTAGTCCAAGTCGTTCGATGCAGTGAAGACATGTGCAGGAGGGACTTCAGCGCAGCGCCGCGTAACCTCAATCTGCGGGTTATCCGTTGTGCACGTACAACGCAATTTTCTGTGACATTGCCACAAACAAGGCACTGATGATTTCGTTACTTGTCGTCGTCCACTCCTAGTTTGTGCTTCAGCTCTAATGATAATGTCATCAACCGAGCTTTATACTACAGGGCATGTCTACCATCGTATTATTGTATCTTTATTATTAAGGACGTACTAGTACAATGAAAATTAGTGATCTGAGACAGTAAATCTTTTTGTTAGATTTCTGGTTTTTCTACTTCATTTCATTTTTTAATGTAAGTAAATTATAGCTAGTAAAGTACGTCTGGAAGGCACAACGAATATACCTTCGTTACAGCAAAGTTAGGAATATTCATTATTTGTGTGAAGATGGCCGAGAAATGGAGGTGAAATTTTATCTGACGTTACATACGAAAATTTAAGAAACATTTGCCAACTCTACCACCATCAGACAATCTCGCCAATGTAAGAAGAGCAACCAAAATAACGATATGCTGAATCCTCATGTTTACCAAGCGTTCACAAAAGAAATTACGCCAAGGGCCTCGAGAAAGCGAATTATTTGTGGTTAGAGCCATTCTGAATAAAACATGTTTCTTTCAAGAAATGGAAAGCGCACTACGTCCAACAGATTTTCGCTAAAGACTGCGCCAGCAGGATAGAGTTCGCTGAAATCTTTTGAGGTGGCATGCTGTCGAGTTTGTTTGACAATTACTTGTTGTCAGATGCGTCTGCGTTTCGTGCTGGAGGCTTCGTCAATAGAAATAACTCTAAATTTTGCAGTCTCTATTGCAAAGGTATAAGGATCGTGTACTCGACCGTAGCGTCCCCTCTTATTGGTCCTATCGGTTTTCGCACAACAGATAACGGTGAAAAGTGTCTGGAGATATTTCAAGATCGTACGAGGCCAGTAAATTCCCTGTTAACCACTACTTTTGAGCTGAGCAAAAGAAGAACAACGGATGAATTGATAGCTCGACTCACCCATGTGCACGAAAACGTCAGGCCTAACACATTGAGAGCGACATTTATATGCGTACTGAGTCGGTAGCCAGTTCGCGCGCTTATGTGGAAATTTAGCTGATGTTAAACTAAACCGCACGTTGCATCGTATCTAATGACTACGTTTCATTATACCTACTTCAATAATGCTATTACAGAAATTTAAAAATGCGATGTGCCTTATTTAACATTTATATCTGATGACCAACTACAGTTTCAAATACTGAAATTTATTCCTAACATTCAACATAACTGTAATAGATGTACTACCTAAATGCACATAAGAAAATATACGCCAGGCCGAGACTAGAAACATGGAATTTCTACTTAGCGCGGTGATACATCTATCTATTTCTTCTCATAGATTTGTTATTCATTTACCCACACTTGGGCATCTCGCGACTCCCGTGCAAGAATGAAGACAATGAGAAAAATCACCTGCAGTGGAATCACAAGATGTATGCATGAGGATAAATGAATGAATGATCTATGGGAAGAAATAGGTAGGTGTGTGTCGTATGGAAGTTTTGGTTGGTCCTGGGAGCGTGGTGGTATAGCCTAAGTGGTAAGTCGATCGCCCGCAATAAGCGCGAAATACGGGTTCTATTGTCTGTCCGGCACAAATTGCCGTATGTCACTTTAGGTAGCACTTCTGTACCTCTCACAGATAAGCGGAATTTAAGGAATAAATTCCATAATCCAATGTCCATTAAAATCTTCATTTCTTGGTTGTTGTGGGTGACGGACATTGTTAGATATTCCTTTTTATTCATTAGTCGAGTTCAAAGTTTAATTACTATACCCAATACTTTCTTCGTTTAACACACTAAACGGATGGCATGTGCTACTGAAACGGTCAGTTTTACCACCTATGACATATATGGTTAAGTTCTGTTTTCAAGGCGGAAGGAAGGTTGACGACGAGGGAATAACAGATGGAGTACATGCTGGAATACCGAGAGAACGTTGGACTTAGGGATTTTAGCAAAGACACATAATTTTTAAGGCTGGCTCGCTCCACGGTTATCTGAACTATCGTCCTACCAAATGCAAAATAGATGCCTCATCCCACTCGGTCCCAGACACAATAGCAACTAAAATGGGTATATCTCACTTCCAGCCGTGTGTCTGCTATGGCGCTACTCACCAGGAAATGCTTTTCTCACAGTGCAACACCACGCTTTCGTTTTGTTCTCCCATTAGATTCTGCATTCCTGTTGCTAATCGTCTCTCACAGCGGCAACGGTACATAGCGGCGGCAGTGGCGACATTTGCCTCTGGACAGCTGAGGGGAGCCTGCGACCTTAGACCTTCATCCGCAGTCAATTAAATGCAATGCCCTATCGCTGAAGAAGCTGCCTGATGTATTATTCAGTGCCGAACGCCGACGCATCTGTCAGGACGTGTGCAGCCACACTTCCAAGGATCGTTATAGCTTGCACTTTCATAATTGATTCTAATCTTGGTATGTCATCACTGCTCAGGGCAATTAATTTATAGGGAGTACTCGTCTGCTGTCGTAACACCTAGCAGAACGCTGTTTTACATGCACGAAATGCCCAAACGCTGATGCAGACTAACGTTATTGAGCTGGAAAGCTGATTTGAAGTGCAGATGAAGATTTTTTTCTCTTAGCGGATATACGGCACGTAGGTTGTTCATTTCGAGATAAGATGTAATTTTAACGGTTCTGCAGCTCGATAGCAAAAGTCTTTTCCAGGTAGTGGCCTTTGAGTAGAAGTCTCGGACGTTCAGATGAAGCAAGACGGAATGTGCAGGCTGTGTTTGAGTAATGGGTTTCACCTTCTCTCCCACTTTTAAGGGCATTACAAAAAGTGTCCTAAGTGTTAAACGAGTTAGCCATCGTCAAATTAGTAAACAGTACAATAAATAGGTTTCTTTAGATGAATATCATCTGAGATAGGGACTACTTCTCTTGTTTGTCTAATGTTCAGTATTCTATACTGTAAAATGTCTTGTGTCTTCTTGATGAATTTCATTCCACATTTCTTAATGGTACTGTTTGTGTATGCACTTAACTGATCGTGTTGCGGACATCAGTCGTAGCAGCTACAGTTGTGTCATAAGTCTGCCATTCTGTATACATCGTAATGCAAATGTGCTGTCTTCATAAAATGATTAGTGATTCCGTGTTGTGTGAATAACGTCATCAGTGAAATAGATTCCTATTATTAGGTGCAGGAACTGACAGAGGTGGTTCTTCCTGTGGTTCGAATAGGAAGGTTAGCCTTTAATGTCCCGTCTTTTCCTTCAGGACACTGTGGACAAGGCTAAAGCTCGCCTTAGAGTACAATACACCAATCTTTATTAAAGATACTATCAGCTCAAATTGCTTTAAGCACTTTCAGAAACCAAAGAAACCCTGAATCTGGACTTTCATTGCCGTCCATTGGAATACTTGTCTGTTGCTAAAGTTTACCCAAGGGTGACTTGCGAGGGGGTCATCTCAGATATTCCCAACGCCATCTTCTACGGTGTACTCCAACTGCAAACAGGAAATGACAGCTATGACAAAGACGTCAAAGACGGAACGATGAAGCTTGAATTTAATTTGAGGATGAGACGGGATCCACGCAGAGAAATATTTAATTAAGACAACCAACGGATCTGAAGGGGCTTGAAACCTCGAAAGCCCATGTATGCGGGACGAAAGTTGTTGCTTTAATACTAGTGTGCGGACAGGAATTTTTAACTACGGAATTGTTGAGGCAGATATTTGTCGCCCACATTCAGAGGTATTGTTTATCCATTATATTTCCAAGAAAAAGTAAGAAAACTGTAAGACAGCATTACTCTAATGGAAATGCGACAGACGTGGTTTATATTCCTAGGTGTATGATACTATTTTTTGTCCGTAGTTGACTGTCGAGGAAAGGCAAGGGTAACTAGGCTGATGTTTTGCTTTCCTGGTGATAGATGTGTTTAGGGTGTTTAAAAGCACTACCGACGTCCACACAACAGCATTGTTCTGATGCGTATAAGCCATATCTGATAACAGCCATGTGCTTGCATGTATCCGTGATTCTTTGAAAGGGATAGCTGAATGAAGTTTGTGTATGCGTCGTTGCCATAATGAACACTATACCAACAGAGACCAACCGCAGGCCAGACTGACGAATACCTCAAAAACTTCAGGCTTAATGGATTCCTCAGATTTCACTGATTTCATTTCAAGCTGTCGGTGGAACAGGATACCCTGAAATAGATAGCATGAAATTAAACACACAGCTGCAAAATATTTTCGAGCAAAAAAATTAAATTGATACGTACAGATGTTTGTTAGCCCAATAACCTAACATCCTTTAACACTGTTCAGTTACAGATGACAAATTACCAGTATAGATCAATGTAAAGAGGCTTCTACAGAAACCACCAATGTAGAAAGTAATGTAATAACCACTACATACAAATTTGTTTTAGGCCATTGTTTCGTTAGACTTGTGGGTATTTTAAACACATTTGCTTTTTACAGGAATGAATGAAAGTCGGCCAACACGGCTGTTTCTAGAGCTTCATATGATGAAGTATAGGCCTGTGCAGACACTATGTGATCAAAAGTATCTGGACACCCAAAAAACATAGGTTTTCCATATTAGGTGCTTTGTGCTGTCACCTACTGCCAGGTACCCCACATCAGCGACCTCAGAAGTCAGTAGGCATCGTGAGGGAGCAGAATTGGGCGCTCCGCGGAAGACACGGACTTCGAACGTGGTCAGGTTATTGGGTGTCACTTCTGTCATACGTCCTTATGCGAGATTTCCACACTCGTAAACAGCCCTAGGTCCACTGTTTCCGATGTGATAGTGAGGTGAACCGTGAAGGGACACGTACAGCACCTCGCCTGTTGGCTGACAGACTGCCGAAAGTTGATGATAGTCCTAATTTGTGATAGGCAGACATCTATCCAGCCCATCACACAGGAATTCCACACTGCATCAGGACCACTGCAAGTACTATGACAGTTAGGCGGGAGGGAAGAAAACTTCGATTTCGTGGTCGAGCGGCTGATCATAAGCCACACGTCACGCCGGTAAAGCCAAACGACGCCTCGCTTGGTGTAAGGAGCGTAAACATTGGACGATTGACCAGTGGAAAAACGTTGTGTGGAGTGACGAATCACCGTAGACAACGTAGCGATCCGATGGCAGGGTGTGTGTATGGCGAATGCCCGGTGAACGTCATCTGACAGCGTGTGTAGTACCAACAGTAAGATTCGGAGACGGCGGTGTTATGTTGTGATCGTCTTTTTCAAAAAATGGTTCAAATCGCTCTGAGCACTATGGAACTCAACTTCTGAGGTCATAAGTGCCCTAGAACTGAGACCTACTTAAACCTAACTAACCTAAGGACATCACACGCATCCATGCCCGAGGCAGGATTCGAACCGGCGACCGTAGCCGTCGCGCGGTTCCAAACTGTAGCGCCTAGAACCGCTCGGCCACACGGACTGGCGATCGTCTTTTTCTTGGAGGGGGTTGCACCCCTTGTTGTTTTGCGTGGCACTATCAGAGCAGAGGCCTACATAAATGTTTTAAGCATCCTCTTGCTTCCCACTGCTGAAGAGAAATTCGGGGAAGACGACTGCATCTTTCAGCACGATCGAGCACCTGTTCGTAAAGCACGGAGTGTGGCGGAGTAGTTACACGGCAATAACATCCCTGTAACATACTGGCTGCACAGAGTCCTGACCTGAATTCTATAGAACAACTCTGGGGTGTTTTGGAACGCCGACTTCGTGTCAGGCCACGACGACCGACATCGATACCTCCCCTCAGTGCAGCACTCCGTGAAGAATGGGCTGCCAATCACCAAGAAACCTTCCAAGGTCTGATTGCACGTATGCCTGCGACAGTGGAAGCTGTCATCAAAGCTAAGGGTGGACCAACACTGAATTCCAGCATTACCAATGGAGAGCGCCATGAACTAATATGTTATTTTCAACCAGGTGTCCGGATACTATTGATCACGTATTGTAGTTCCTACAATTTAAACGTTAGCCTTAGTACATTCTGCAGTTAACTACCTGTTTTACTGACTAATGTTAGTAACGGTATTTCTTTGTTCTTCGTAATAATATACGACATCCAGCTGAGTCACAAAACTCAGAAAGCATACACGACGAAGTTATCCTTGAGCGGGATCGTTGGCCTATACCTTGAACGTGGCTTATCAGGACGAGGGCATATGAATGGTCGGCGGAAAGCAAGTATGTTTTCGCAACCGGGCGCGGATATGTATAATTCAGCGCTGCTGCGATGGCATCTCTTGCGTTTTCTGCGGAATCCAGCGACTCGGCGTCGGCGACGGCGGCTGGCGTTGTGATGCGGACACATGTGGTGTCTCGGCCTTGGGGCCTAGCGTCGGCTGGGGCTCAGCTTTACGATCTGTCACCGAGGAATGTCCGCCGGCTGTGCTGCCATTTCCAACTCTTGTCGCGCTCCCGGCGAATCCTGGGGCAAGAAATGCCAGTTATACGGCTTTCGCTCTTTGTCAGCTCTACCGTTAAGAACTGCGATTGTACGCTAACGTAATTTAGCTCCTTCCAAATGTATTGCAGTCCTCTTTTTTAATTGTATTGTGTTCGTGTATTCTCGTAGTTCACTAAAAAACCCGAAAGCTCTATTCCGTTTTGCATGGCTGAAATTTTGCCCTAGGTTTAGAAACGCCATAAAGACATCCGAACTTTGGTTCAGTCTTCCTTGAGTAACGAAGCAGAAACTCAAAACTGCCTCTCTGGTACCATATCTTACCTGTAACACGCTTTTGTCCAGAACGCACCCTCCAGTATTATTTCTGCTCTCGTAAATAATTTTCCAGTTAGCGAAGTAGTATGTGAGCCTGGTTGCCACGTAGTCGTCACTTATTACCTTCGGTAGTGAGTTATAGTCTTCAGTTCGTTCCAAATGCATTACTGATATTTTTTGATAGTTAATGTAGTCCTGAATTTCATCTAATCACTTTAGAAATTCGAACGCCCTATTATAGTTTGCACTGTCGAAGTCTGGTCCTAGGAACAGAAATGCCACTAGTACATGACGACTTACTATTTAAACACAAGTAGCCTTCGTAATTAAGCACTAGGTCAGCAGAATAGATCTTGGTCCAGCGCACCTGCTATTCATGTCTGTTTCCTACTACATATTACTGCACTGCAATTAGCAACGTGATAATTTAATTTACCGTCAGGTAGTTCTCTCTGGTAGCTTGATAACACTTTTTCCTCGTGTGTTAGTATAGTCCATTTACTATATGACACACATTTCGCACCATATGAACCCACCAATATGATTCTCACTCGATAGCCTTCGTAACAATATTAGCTCCTGCTTAGTTAAAATTATTTACTAGGGAAGAGCGTTGTACTTTCTTATACAACTTTCAAATAATCGCATTCACTTTTTTATGAGCTTCGCACTTTTTGTGAAATTACAAAAATTACTCCAGAACATTAATGTATTTTCCAAATGTGGTAACATATTCTCGAGTCCATTATGGACACATTCGTAGGAACTAATATTAGACTGAAATTAAAAAACGTTATTATTAAGAAAATCTTGTCATTACTACATTTAAAAGTGTGTTAGGTTATTCCTCCACTACAGACCAATAATCAGTAAGTGGAATCAAATTAACCAGTAGTGTTATCAAACTGTCCACATGTATTAAAAATATACTCATGTTCATAAAAAACAGAACAACTTGAACGGCTAGAAGTAGGACGTTCGTATTCACAGGGCACGTATGTCAGTATAATCTGCGGAAATAATTAGCATTTGAGTCATCTTGGTTCAGCATGTGTCCCGTTGCCTAGTGGGCACAGGGTCTGCCATGGGTACTGATAACGTGTTCAATGTGCGATGGCATCGACTTCTATGATGTGCGAATGGCATCCTTTGGTATAGCCACCCATACTGCATTCACCTGGTTCTAAGTTTTATCTGTGGTGATTGGCACTGGGACACAGCTTTGCACTCACCATTTCACCCTATCCGACACATTTTCGAGACAAGTCTAGTGATTTAGAGCGCCAGGGCCGAAGGTTGACACCACGTGACACCACGAAGGCACGTGTTCGTTCAGCTACATGAGGTTGTGCATTGTATTGCTGAAAAATGGCTTATGGGATGTTGTGCAGAAACGGTGTGGCTACGGCTCGCAGAATGTCATTCAAGTGAGTCGCACTGCTCACAGTGCCCTGGATATGCACCAAGTCTGTTTTGTGATTGTACGCAATAGCAGTCCACACCATAAGCCCATGAACTTGCGCTTACAAAGTATGTATTGTGGGAATGCAGTCACTGCTCTGCTGCTACCCCTGGGTGCAGCGATCAAAAGTGCGACCATCATTTTCAAACAATCGGAACCTGGATTCGTCCGAAAATACAATCTTATGCCATTCCTGTCCCCAGCGACGACATTCAACACACCATTGCCGTCTAGCTTGTTCCTGCACATTCGTCAAGGGTAGACGGAAATGTGGGCGACGCGCACGTAACCCATGCCGCAAATGCGATTACGGAGTGTCACCCCTGATAGTTTGTGATGTGTTCCACTGTTCCACTGTTGCGCCAGAGCCGAGGAGGATACATATCTGCCCTGCAATGCCATTCGGATGAGGTGTCGATCATCTCTGGGGTGGTCTGTGTGGTGCGAATTGACCCAGCTCATAGTGTTCAACGGCCTTCCGTGAACCATTCTGCACACACCCGTTGCACTGCCGAAATACTTCGTCCCACATGGGTATCAGTTTCCTAGATGGACATCACTTTCTCTAACGTCAATAATCCGCTGTCCTTCAAACTCACTGATTTGACGGTGCGATTTGTGCTCATATCTCCTGGGCATCCTGCCCGTCTGGCCAAGGTATACTGATCCACTAACTTCGGTTTACATGCGACAGCGAGAGTCACAGGAACATTTTACCGTTAGATGGTGTTGCACCGCAATATCCATGTCGACCTTGAACTTGTGGGCGGACATGGTTCAAATGCCTATCATTTCTGGAGAACGTACTAATGTACATGTCCTCTGAAAACGAACGCCCAATTCCTAGTCATCCAAGGCATTCTGTTTTATCTGAACGTGAGTATAGCTCTCATCATATACAATATTTCACTCAACATTGTAATATTTTATACAGCAGTTAAATGTGTACAGTACGAAATATTTACAAAAGATGAGCAAAACACACCCTCGTAGTTAACAACAATTAACATTGGAGAAATTAACGAAAACTGCTTTTAGTGGTCCCTAATGTGGATTGCTTCAACTGATTCTAAAATGAGTCACTAGACTGAAGCAACGACCAAGAAACGTGTTTTCCGATGTTCACTATCCTGTAGGTTCAACGCTCCCCTGTATTTTGCTATACGCTGCCCAGTTTAAGTGGAACATAAAGACTTCACATCCACTTCCGTTAACTCTAGGTAGAAAGGTCAGCTGACTGATTTGTCTTTTGACCGCCTACTGCAGCTGGACTCGTCCGATAGGCAAATCTCTTTTCGGCGAAAAGTAACATCATAACACTGGACGCTGACAATGATCGGGTTATACCAAAAGTAATAGATAGTGAGGAACTTCAGTCGGTAATGATTATCTTCGTATATCTGCACCCAAATAAGCGAAAGTAACGGAGCGAGATAGTGCTGATATTGGGGCTCTGGACTTCCATTCGAGAGATCCAGGCTTCGAGTCCTCATCTGGTTGGCCAGATTTAGGTTTCACTCGACTCATCTGATGTGAAAGTCAAACGTAGCGCCGCAGAAGGCTCAGGTCTGGTACCAGATGCAGATGAACGTCATGGCAGTGTAATGGACAGTGTGTAGCTGCCGGTTGTATGAAATCAACGCAGTAAGGTAGATCATCGTAGAAACGTGGCAGAATGGCAGAAAGGACTTATCGTGATTGGAGGTTCCCGCGACACAACGTGAATGAAGTGCCTCGACATATAGTTGTGTCCAACACCTGTAGAACGAATGATGTGTCACTGCCAGCCTTGTAACATGGCGCACGAACAAACTGTCTGGAGACAAGTGTCACGACTTGTCAGCGACAGTCGGCTCCAAACACATCATGTGGTGCCGCCGCTGATTGCGGTTACATCTCAAGCAGCAACCGAGCGAACGCTGCCAAGAAATCCGTAAGCAATGGATGTTTAGCTGTAGGGCGGCCATTTCTCACAGCGATGCAATCAGAACGGAATGGTGAACAAGTAGCGTGAAACGGAATCTCCCGCGTTGCTGCTTTTTTATTACCGACAAATGTCAGCAGAACAAATTTTTAGATCTTCCAGCTCCACTGCAGTGGGCTCAGATGATAGTATTACCATGCTTCCGCCTGGAAACACACCTTCAACAAATTCTGTCGAGCAGCTGCTCCAGATATAGAAGGAGAGGTACTGTCATCGATTCTTCAAAAGAACACATTTTTATAGACTACAAAACCTAGGTAAAGGGGTTTTTAATAAACCAAACTTTCTCCATCTACATGGACACTCCGAAAATCACACTTAAGTACCTGACAAAGGGTTCATCGAACCACCTTCACAATAATTCTCTATTATAGCAATCTCGAATATCGCGTGGAGAAAACGAACACCTGTATCTTTCCGCGTGAGCTCTGATTTACCTTATTTTGTTATGAAGATCGTTTCTCCCAATGTAGGTCAGCTTCAAAAAAATGTTTCCAATTCGTAGGACAAAGTTGACGATTGAAATTTCGTGAGAGGATTTCGCTGCAACCAAAACCGCCTATGCTTTAATGATGTTCACCCCAAATCCTCCGTCATTTCAGTGACCCTCCCTCCCTTGGTTTATTGTGTAAACAAAGTATAACGGATTCATTTTAGCACTCATGTGGATGACCCCATATTTTTGGTTATTTAGGGTAAACTACCAATTTTCGCACCATACCGATATCTGTTCTAAATCGTTTTGGAATTTGTTTCTACCTTGTGATGAGTTTACTACACTATAAACGACCACATTACCTGCAAGCAATCTAAGACGGCTGCTCAGATTGTCTCCTAAATTATTTACATAGATACGGAACAGCATAGGGCCTATAACACTACCTAGCGGAACGCCAGAAAGCATTTAGTTTTACTCGAGGGCGTTTAGTCAATTAGTACGAATATGACCTCTCTATCAGAAAATCACGAATCTAGTCACGTAACCGAGACGATAATCCGTAAGGACGCAATTGCACTACAAGCTGCTTCTGTGGTACATTATCAAAAGCCTTTTGGAATCTAGAAATGCGGAATCAATATGCAGTCCTGCGTCAATAGCATTCTTGTGTGTAAAGAACTAATTGTGTTACACAAGAAAGATTTTTTCCAAATAAGTGTTGACTGTGTGTCAATAGAACGTTCTCTTCGAAGTAATTCATAATGTTCAAATACAATGCATGGTCCAAAATCCTGCTGCATATCAACGTTAACGATATGGGCCTGTAATTTAGCGGATTACTCCTACTATCTTTCTCGAATATTTATGTAACATGTGCTACTTTTCAGTCTTTGGGTACGGATCTTTCTTCGAGCTAGCGGTTGTACTCGATATTTAAGTATGTACCTGCTTCATCATACTCTGAAAAGAACCTAATTGATGTACAGTCTGGACCGGAAGTGCTTTAAGTTGCTTCACTATTCCGAGGGCATCTACCTCTAAGTCGCTCATGTTGGCACCCAGTCTTGATTCGAATTGTGGAATATTTACATCGGGTTCGCTGGTGAAGGAATTGTGATTAGTAAGTCTGTTTTGGCTGCACTGCCGTCGATAGTATTTCCATTGCTATCGCACAGAGAAGCCATTGATTGTGTCTTGCAGCATGCATACAAAATTGTTATGTGGACAACTTACTTTTCAGGTGTAGTTGCATGACTAGGATTAAAAAGTAAATTGTCAATTAATATAAACACTAAGCATATATATAGTTTTATGACCTGTCAAGGACATAGTCAGGATTTTGTCAATGGTAAGAGGGGAGGGGTGGGGTCCGATATGTTAAAAGGCACTTAAAACGATACATGTATTGTCCCGAAAAATTCGGGAAGAACTTAAACCATTTTACTCTCGGGAGTTTCACCGAGCGTTTATTTTGAAGGATTTAGGGGTTGTAATATTCAGTTTCCCTACGACAACCTTGTGTTCACTGATCTCTGTATCCCTTTTGTTGTTCGCTCAGGAGTATGTGCTTCTAAGAGGTCAATTGTAATTTCACAACCGAACTAACTGCCTGAAATAATTTTCACAGAATGCGTTTAGCACAATTTCCGATGATGTTGTATGTGTAACTCCCGGTTTAAACATGTGTTTTCGGCAATATATCGAGGGTAATTCTGTCAGAGGCAGCAAAGAACTTGGAATAGCAGTTGAACGGAATGGACAGTGTCTTGAAAGGAGGGTATAAGATGGAATGGAGTCGAATTAAGTCGGGTGATTCTGAGGGAATTAGATTAGGAAATGAGACACTTAAAGTAGTAAAGGAGTTTTGCTATTTGGGGGGCAAAATAACTGATGATGGTCGAAGTAGAGAGGATATAAAATGTAGACTGGCAATGGCAAGGAAAGCGTTTCTGAATAAGAGGAATTTGTTAACATCGAGTGTAGATTTAAGTGTCAGGAAGTCGTTTCTGAAAGTATTTGTATGGAGTGTAGCCATGTATGGAAGTGAAACATGGACGATAAATAGTTTGGACAAGAAGAGAATAGAAGCATTTGAAATGTGGTGCTACAGAAGAATGCTGAAGATTAGATGGGTAGATCACATAACTAATGAGGAGGTATTGAATAGAATTGGGGAGAAGAGAAGTTTGTGGCACAACTTGACCAGAAGAAGGGATCGGTTGGTAGGACATGTTCTGAGGCATCAAGGAATCCCCAATTTACTACTGGAGGGCAGCGTGGAGGGTAAAAGTCGTAGAGGGAGACCAAGAGACGAATACACTAAGCAGATTCAGAAGGATGTAGAGTGCAGTAGGTACTGGGAGATGAAGAAGCTTGCACAGGATAGAGTAGCATGGAGAGCTGCATCAAAATAGTCTCAGGACTGAAGACCACAACAACAACAACTCCTACCACGTTTAATGAATATTGGTGTGACATGTGCAACTTTCCAATCTTTGGGTACGGATCTTTCGTCGCGATAGCACTTGTATTTGAAATTTAAGTATGGATCTACTTCATCAGCATAGACTGAAGGGAACCTAATTGGTATACAGTCTGGACCGGAAGACTTACTTTTATAAGTGATTTAAGTTGCTTCACTGCTCCGAGGGTATCTGCTTCTAAGTTACTCATGTTGCATATCGTTCTTGATTGGAATTATGGAATATTTACTTCGTCTTCTCTGGTTAAGGTATTTAGGAAGGTTGTGTTTAGTAACTCTGTTTTGGCAGCACTGTCGTCGATAGTATTTCCATTGCTATCGCACAGAGAAGCCATTGATTGTGTCTTGCCGCATGCATACAAAATTTTTATGTGGAAAACTTACTTTTCCGGTGTAGTTGCATGACTATGATTAAAAAGTAAATTGTCCATTAATATAAATACCAAATATGTATACAGTCGTATGACCTGTCAAGGACGTAGTCAGGATTTTGTCAAAGATAAGGGGGGAGGGGGGGTGTCCGATATGTTAAAAGGCACTTAAAACGACACATGTTTTTATTTGTCCTGAAAATTTCCGTAAAGAACAGTAAACCATCTCATTCCGCAAAGATCTCGGGGGTTTCACGAAGCGGAAATATAATCTCGCTACTTAGGGCCGCTGTATTTTGGCAAACCACTATGAAGCAGTCATGCTCCAATCTCTCTTCACCCTGCAAGGTCATTTTATACACTTCTTCTTTAAATCGGAAAAACACGTGAAATATTTCAAATACATAGTGATATGAAGCTAAGGGGACAACGGCAGGAATTCGGGGGTTTGGGTTGGCGTAAGCTAAAAATACAACAGGACGTCATTCCGTGACAAAAACATAATCGAATAAACCGAAAAAAATTACTCAAAAACACACACAATTGCAATAGGACATTTCCCTAGAACTATGTAGCTGAAACGAAGACATCCCCGCACAAAGTTTCTTTGTTGAAACTATTACAATCATCTCACACTGATGTCCACGTTAAATGTTGAGCTTCTGTACAAGATCGTCAATCTTGGAGATTTTACTTTCGTTTGAATTGGCTTGCTATTTTCGTCTTTTCTGCAGTATATTTGTGTGCAGTCTGGGATCTGCTCCGTCATTTGTAAATTTATTTGGTATAAATCTCTCAACTGGTATCGACACTATTTCTTTGAATTCAAGCCACATCTTGTTCACACTTGCATAGTTAATTTTAAAGAAGTGGAGATCGTCTCTCAGGAAGGCGTCAAGCGAATTTTCATAATTTTTATGTGCTTTATTGAATAGGTATATTTTTCGTTTATTTTGGAGGATATTCAGTTTCCCTACGACAACCTTGTGTTCACTGATCTCTGTATCCCTTTTGATATTCGCTCAGGTGTATGTGCTGCTAAGAGGTCAACTGTAATTTCACAACCGAACTAACTGCATGAAATAATTTTCACAGAATGCGATTAGCAGAATTTCCGATGATGTTGTATGTGTACCTCCAGATTGAAACATGTATTTTCGCCAATATATCGAGGGTAAATGAAAGTCATCACCAACTGCTATTTTATCAGTCGGGTACATGTTTGAAATTAATCTCAATTTCTTTGAACCTCTCTGCAACTGCATCATTTGAGTTGGGAGGTAGATTAAAGGATCAAAGTATTACTATACTCCGGTCGCCAAGAAGTACCGTTGCCCACACTAGCTGACAGAAAGTATATACTTCCATTTCACTACGAGGTAAACTGCTTCTAACAACAAAAAACACGCCACCGCCAACTATGTGGAACCCGCCATTTTGGAACACCGTTAGGTTCTTAGCAGAAATTTCGGCTGCAGTTATCTCCGGCTTCGGCCAGCTTTCAGTGCCTATACCGATTTGAGCTTCAGTGCTTTCTATTAGCGCCTGGACCTCTGGTACTTTCCAATAAAGCTGCGACAGTTTACAGCTGTTATACCGGTGGTTCCCGTAACCACGTTCTTCCTGTGTCCGACCTGTATCGTTTGAGACTGGTGCCCTTCTTGTGTTTCCCCGAGATCCTCTAACCTAAAAATGCCGCCCAGTCTACTACACACAGCCCCTCTTACCCGTTTAGCCGCCTCCTGCGTGTAGTGGACTCCTGACCTCTTTAGCGGAACCACACTGTGTCGCAAATCGAGGAATCTGCAGCTTACGCGGTCGCACGACCCTCTGAGCCTCTGATTCAGACCCCCCACTCAGCTCTGTACCGAAGGTCCTCAATCGGCCCTGTAGACTATGCTGCAAATGGTGAGATCTGGTTTCACCTCTTAAGCAAGACTGGCAACCTTTATTTCTTCTGTTAACTGCTCGTGGCCAGAGAGAATCTCTCCTGATCCAAAGGGACGTGAGCCACCATCTGCAGTTGGCTGCACTCTGTGCTCCTCATGGCATCCGAAAGAACCCGTTCCACATCTGGAATTACTCAACCTGGTATGCATACGGTGTGCATATTGGTTTTCTTCCCCTCTTTGTCAGCCGTGTCCCTAAAAGGCCCCATAATGCGTGTAACAGAGGAGCTACCAGCATCCAATGATCCCACCCTTTGTGATTACAAGTGATGTGGTTGTGTTGCCTTTCCCTCACCATGACTGCACTCTACAGTAGCCGTCTTCAGCCATGTTCAAGATTTAATATTATTCAGTATCCATTTTCAACAAATTACGGATCAAAGGAACCCGTCAAATGCAAGTTTTCTGAAGTAAGAAATTGCCAAAAATCAACGAATCGTTCTCAGAAAGGTCAGGTGTTTGTTTGCTACTTCCAGCTGTGTTGATGGAGTGTGATAAGGTCTTGCAGCAGTCTGAGGCACCGCACAGGTGCAGTACGTTCTGCACTGATAAAACGAGAAACGGGACGAGTGGTCGTGCTTATAGCGAAGTACCTTTAAGTCTGACATACAGAGTGGATTAACACAAAACTGCTGCGGTGTAAATATTAAGTCCCACAACCCTACGAAATTATTAATAGAAATGGTATGCATACGGTGTGCATATTGGTTTTCTTCCCCTCTTTGTCAGCCGTGTCCCTAAAAGGCCCCATAATGCGTGTAACAGAGGAGCTACCAGCATCCAATGATCCCACCCTTTGTGATTACAAGTGATGTGGTTGTGTTGCCTTTCCCTCACCATGACTGCACTCTACAGTAGCCGTCTTCAGCCATGTTCAAGATTTAATATTATTCAGTATCCATTTTCAACAAATTACGGATCAAAGGAACCCGTCAAATGCAAGTTTTCTGAAGTAAGAAATTGCCAAAAATCAACGAATCGTTCTCAGAAAGGTCAGGTGTTTGTTTGCTACTTCCAGCTGTGTTGATGGAGTGTGATAAGGTCTTGCAGCAGTCTGAGGCACCGCACAGGTGCAGTACGTTCTGCACTGATAAAACGAGAAACGGGACGAGTGGTCGTGCTTATAGCGAAGTACCTTTAAGTCTGACATACAGAGTGGATTAACACAAAACTGCTGCGGTGTAAATATTAAGTCCCACAACCCTACGAAATTATTAATAGAAATGGGACGACCAACATCCTATGATGGGACGAAAATTAGGATTTAATGTCTCATCAATGACTAGGAGGTCACAAGTAATTATTGTTGTCATAGTACTATAGAACCAAAGGTCAACACTCCGCAATTAGGAGAATTATTCCAGGTTACTTGGCAATTACGTACTAGTTATCATTACAGAACAACTTTGGCGTCATTGACGGTAGCCAAAAATATGAGGGAAAAGGTGTGATGTGTCCAAATTACAAAGTGTTCATAGGCAATAGTAATTTAGAAAGTGTTTTATTTTATTTTTCCAACTCGGCACACAGGAACTCTAATAGTAATAATACTAATAAATAATAATAATAAAGTAGAATGTAAAAATTGTCTTCTCAAAGAATTTTGTGCTGGCAAAGATTCATCACTTTCCTTTTTCGAACCGACAGAGTAAAGGATCGTTTCGTTGGTCCAGGTGTTACGGTGTGGAGTGGAATGAAGCTCTGCATGACTGTACAGCCCTCCAGATTTTTGAACACGGTACACGGCATCAGTAACCTCTATTGTGACACTGAGCCTCCTTCACTCTTAAGCACATTTGTTTGTATTAACGTTTAGAAATTACGTGTTTACATTATTCCAGAACAAAAGGAACCCAGAGTTCTTTACATGCAGATTAGTACTGCTGCATTACAACACATGTTCGATGTGGCGATCACCATCGTTGGTAAAGACGTTGCACCTAACAAGCATATTCTGGTACACACTCTCTATCCCACTTGGTGTCTCTCCGCTTTTTAGTACAGTGGCGAGAACTCGCGCCAGTAAATCTTCCTCTGTCTCCACAGGAGCCTCGTCAATTAAACGTTGCATAAGACCCCACAAGAATTAGTACACGTCATACTGTCTACCCTGTTACATACAAGGACAAGCAACTAAGACTCTTCGCCTTCCCTCTGCATTTCGAAGCGTTATACATCTGAATTGGAACCTCGTAAAACGGAAACGGTACTTTTACGGTCATCGGTTCCTATTGGAAATATTGTGTACTCGCTCCCCTCTATAGTTCCTAGAAGTTTGTAACGGGACTTCCGATCAGCCCATATACAGTAACCGTCCTCGTTAATCAGTCCATCTATTCGTGAATACGTGATAAGTCTCTACTAGTAGTTCCTGAGGTTATATGTCAGTGACTGAAAAACACGGCAGTGGACTTCACTTTATAATATGTATATATTTATGTAAGATCTCTTATGGCTATAGTAATGGATGTGATGAAAATTACATAAAACCTGGTTAAATATAAGACAGGACCTGACGACACTAATCGGGCGAGGATTAATAAGTCAGCTGATAAATAAATATGTTGAACACTAAGCGATAAATCGACTTCAGCGACATCTCTCTTGGTAGACTGCACTCAGGCATACATATGTGAAAACATCAGTGTTTGCTAACGAATGGAACTAATGAATATGTGTATTTGTGATGTAACCCTTATAATCTAGCTGTCCTATTAAGTAACACGCTTAACTACTTTTAACTCTCTGCGGTGAACGTGGGTAGCTAATAACCATACAGTGAAACACTTGTTATGGACCAGAACTAGTAAATGGCGGAAAATGGATTCTACTGTCTCCCACCATTCTCCATACGTTAGTAAGCTTTGATGTGACATATACTTTCCTAAGATAATGCCACTTGCATTACGGATACACTAAAATCTTCTAGTCCTTCCAAATCCTCAAACTCAGTGCAATCCACCATACTTTCGCATCAACTTCCTCTCCATTTACATCAGTACATATAATCCACCTACACACTCTCATCCTAACCAAGTGAACGTTAGTCGTCTCCACCTACCTGTCAATGAATTTCGTCTTCAGACCGAAACATTCCTCCATATTTGACAGAACAGTGACAATTTAGATATGTCAGGGCTTTTCTTTTTCATTTCAGCATCTTGGTTCTGAGACCTCTTTCGGAACATTACATCCTTTCCCACCGTCAATTATCCTTTCACATAAATACTATTCCTCTTATTTTCTTTCCCAGACCCATACCTGCCACACACCTCGTACACAAAAACCAAGAAATTCTCTCTTCTTAGTTATCCTACCCCAAGGTATGCCCAAAAACGTACACTACCATCATCATCAAGAGTCAGTGCCAGTCATTTGCAGAAAACCACGTCCAAACACGGCTATGGTAAGGCCAATTACCTTAATTTTAATACAATCCAAGACACAAAAGGAAGACGCAAACATAAGAAATTGTCGAAATAGAATGGAAATCCATAGAAGAGATGTACATGTACCGACAAACCAACGATTACAATTATAAAAATTAAAAAAAGAAAAGAAAAGACAAAAGCTTCTGATACATTCAAGAGAACCAGCATGACAAGCTAACAAAGTTAATATTGTGTTGGTCCACCTCTGGCACTTATGCAAGCAGTTATTAGGACTGGGACTGATGGTTAGACTCTTTGGGTGTTCTCCTGAGGGAAATCGTTCAGATTCAGTTCAATTTGCGCTTTATATCGTCAAAATACGTAGTTGGTTGGAACGACCTCCCCATAATGCTACATATGTTTTCAATTCGGGAGACATCCGATAATCTTGCTGGCCAACGTACGGTTTGGCAAGCACGAAGACAAGCAGAAGAAACTCTCGTTAAGTGCAGGCGAGCATTATCTTTCTCAAATGTAAGCCCAGGATGGTTCACCATGGGGGCAGCGACACGGGGTGTAGAGCGTCATCGATGTGCCGCTGTGCTATAAACATGCCTCGAATTACAATCAAAGGCCTCTTGCCATGAAACGAAATTGCATCACAGACCTGACCGCTGTCTGGGGCGACTCCAGAACAGTTTCAGCAGATCGTTGGGGCCTAATCTGACACAGGACTCATCACTAAAGACAGTTCTAGTTCTTTCAATGAGATTTCAGGCCAAAGTGTCTGGGGATGCCGCAGACAGCGGTAGGATACCAACTTGACTGTTGTCCTCCGTAAGGCCCTACAGCCATGTGTGAAGGTCAGCGATGCCATTTCAAACAGTTAACGCTGGCAGCTAACATAGTTGGTGAGGGGTGTCAAAATAGCGAAAAGGAAAAACTAGCGCGTTGTGCAGGAGAGAGTACGTTGGGATAACGCGCCAAATTCTGTTCAGTTGGCGTGATAGTAGGGTCTTCCACCCAATACTTCAGACATTAACTGGGGACTGATATGGCGACTTTGCTGGCCGACGTGGAGTTTGGCAAGCGCGAAGACCAGCAGTAGGAAACTCACGCCGTGTGCGGGCGGTCATTATCTTGCTGAAGTGTAAGCCGACGTTGGCTTCCTAATGGCAACAAAACGGGGCACAGAATACCGTAGACGTACCAGTGTGCTGTAAGTATGGCGAGGGTTACAACCAAACGCGTCCTACTATGAAAAGAAATGCCATCGCAGACCATCACACCTGGTTGTAGGGCCGTACGAAGGATGACAGTCAGACTGGCTTCCTCCTGGGGAGACCACGTCTCGTGACATGGTTGTCTATCTTGATGCGCATCTAAACAGTCAATGCACATTGCTTTCAGTATTGTGAGAGCCTTGACACTGCTCTGCCCACTGCAATTGTATCTTCCTATGCCTGACCCCCTGCAACGAATAATTAAAATGGCCTTTCCCGATAGAAAACGACATCGAATGATAGATATCTTCCGAAACATATATAAGTTCTCCAGAACACTGTACTCTGTTATGTGGAATCCCAAAGAGCTGTAGAACTTCCTATGATATTATTCTGGGTTCAGATACGGACGCCCGACAATGCGGTTTTTCTGCCGATAGTACACTTTTCTAATGGCACGAAGATTTAGTGAGCCTTTTGCTCTTAATCCTTCCCGTACGACGCAGAATCACAATCTGATATTTCTTAGAGTCGTCTATATCAGTAGTTTTCCTGCTCCGTAAGGGAATCTGCCAAATTATTCCTTTGCGTCCCGAAGAATGAACAACAACCGCGAAATCGAACAAAAGTTTAAGTTTTTCACCACAGCTTATTCAGTTCTTTCATGTATATCACTGCTGTGAAATGTAGCTATAAGTGTATTACCCCGATAATGATTCTCCATACTACAAGCTCTCATTTAGCTGTTGTTATCGACTACATTACATGCTAAAATCCTCTGACCTCTAAACTCTCACTCAAACGTTCTTCGCAAATGAACTTATTTTCATTTTTTTCGTTTTGAACGTGGGCGTCTGTTTGTGGTGGACGCAAGAGAATTACTTGCTTTGATAACAACTCACGGAAGCAGTAATCGTCGTTGCGAAAGCATAGTGGTTGCGTTGCTCCTTGTATGAAAAAAGAGACAGAAGATGTTAGGTTTGTTTGCCAACAACATATTGCAAGCGCAAGCGTTGCCCGGTGGTAATTTCCAAGAAGATGGGCGAACTTCTTTCTTTTGCTCTTTTGAATAATTCGATTCCTTCAGGAAAGCTTTGCGTGAATAACGACGTTAGCAGAAAACAACTTCAAATTTTGCTTGTTTATAATTAATTTCTGTTGAGGAACTTAATAGCTTTTTTTGACTTATTCTGTTCTCTATATGTGTAAAATGACAAAATGATTCACACGTTACCTTCTCCTTCAAAAGCAAATTGTTAAATCGTCGTGATTCGGCACCAAGAGCTGTGGGAGAATAATTCTTTACTAGAAAATCAGTTTCGTTGCACAGACCATCATCAGGTGTCTTAAAACTTTTACAACAGGCGATATAAAATCCATGGTACCAAATAATGTAAACCACGATTCGTCACTGTTATCAAATCTACACTACTGAACGTCTGAACCGGTCGCGCAGTTCCACTTGCAGGGTGCCTTTATAACAGCTTCCAGGATATAACGAACTGTTATCCATTTTTCATTCATATAATTATAGAACTAATTTAAAAATTTAAACTGCTGTCACGATCTGCTCATTAAGAGGTAGAATCTTACGTTACATGTTCAACAAAACAGGCGAAGCATTAGAAACAGTCTATATGTCCTGAGGCAACAGAACTTCAGACTCGAAAATTACACACAGTATTTGAGCATGAGCCGCTAGCTATTTCCAATAAACTTTTCGAAAAATATTAATGTTACCCAAATTTTTTCGTGGTGTCTGATAAGAATAGTAAGTACCAGTACTGCTGTTGCTACGATTATAGGGTAGGCAACTATTAGAGGTAACAGTACGGGCCAAACCAAGAAAAAAATGTCCAGTATATACGGGCTCCAAAATTAATACCTGAGGAGCTATGAGCCCTTGTTCGCTTTCGCTAGTGTGAAACACACTTCTGTTGAACAAGTGATCATAGCTCTTAGGATAATTGAAAAAACAGTCTTGATCGCAAATTTCTTTTAATCTGAGTGATCGGTTTCAGTCCATAAGGATCATATTCAGACTCTGAAATAACACACGTATACATAGAGGGAACCTTACAGCAACGTACATACACTGAAATAAGATTACAGACTACATATACCGGAACGGCAGGTGGACTTCCATGGAGCAGGCTGAGCCTATCCACGACGCTGAAATTACTGCTAAATGGATAGACAGAGAGTGGTCTTAAATAGTACTAGTCTCATTCACCGTCCTGTGTGTGACATCAGTGTTAACCAATCAAAAGTACAGTGTGTACTGTTACGTTGGTGACATTTGTTACGTTATATACAAAAAAATAATATATATATATATATATATATATATATATATATATATATATATATATATATATATATTATTTTTAGTTTATCAGCACGAATTTTTCTTTTGTTAGAGCATGATTCTTTCTCTCAGGGATATGATCTTTTCTTATCACTTTTACTAACGTGCATAAGTAAATATGAAACGGGTTCTTGAAGGGCCGCTGTTATTCATGTACCAACTTTAGTTTTTGAACGTGATGACTAAAATATAGTTGCTGTTAACTGAATTGAATGTAATTTTGTTAATTTCTATTTTTTGATAGCAAAATAAGGCTCGAGAGAATTTCGACTGTTGCCGTGGAGTGGCCAAGATAAAACTTACTGAACTCATGGAATCTGTATAATTTAAAAAATGAGCTTTAACGTATATTAATTATCTGTTGCAATTCAGAAAGGTTCTTACAGTGAAATCTCTCGCATTTACAGTTACTGTTAACACTTTAAAAAAATAAATTAATACATCGGCGCGTAATGGCCGACCAGAGGCTGCATCAGACGATGAGCTTGCCGCAGCACAAATTACTGAAAAACTGCTTATTAAAAATAATTATCCACTGCGAGCATTTGAGGTGACAACTAATACAAGGAAATTCATTTTGTGATAACAATAATTAGTTTATTTCAGCAGAATACAGAATAACTTACATAAAATATGTCTAGCCGCTGAATGGCTGCCTTCCGTATCGCGAAACAATACAATGTGGGTACCATAAAATACGTCCTTCCTCCATGGCCGTACAATCGCGTCTCTTTTCGATCCTTTTTTGTTTTCATAGACATGTATCAATAAAGATGTTACTCTTAAATTATCGCTGCATATCAGTTGTTTCAAGAACATTAACTGTATCTTTTATACTAATTACATTCATAAAATACGCTAACTACGGTTTACAACCGATAAAAATGTCAATATTTATGTGACGTACCGTCACAGTACTATTAGCATAAAATGTATTACAACAGTCCGCATTACTAAGATTTGAAGAAGAGTTATAGGTAAAATACATCCTAAAATTGCTATGAAATAGCTATTCGTCAAAAAATATAAACTGTAGTAAATTCTAGCTTAAAATAAAGTAGTCTAGGCTGCCCTCTGTTATCCGTTCGGTAAGATATATGGAAGATATATGGAATAGCTGTCAAAGGTTGCTATAGCGATAGAGAGAAGCTACTAGCAAAGATAATCTATATGGACGTTGAGGGTTGCCGTGGCATCCAATATCGATGCAACATTCTGAAAAGCTGCCACAGAGTACTGTAACGAAAGCAAAGACAATCTATGTATGTGTTAAGGGTTGCCATAGAAATTCCACTTCGATTACAAGAAATTTTATTTTTTTATTTATTTATTTATTGTTCCGTGGGACCAAATTAAGGAGAAGTCTCCATGGTCATGGAATGAGTCAATACATGGAATTATAACACGGTAGTAGAAACAGATAAAATGAAATATAAAAAACATATTCAGGCGATAAGTCTTGAGTTTAAATAAAGAAAATCAACAATGTAACACTGGAATTGGCTTAACTTTTTAGCTTTTCCAGGAGCTCCTCGACAGAATAGGACTGAGCCATGAGGAAACTCTTCAGTTTAGACTTAAAAGAGTTTGGGCTACTGCTAAGATTTTTGAGTTCTTGTGGTAGCTTATTGAAAATGGATGCAGCAGAATAATGCACTCATTTCTGCACAAGAGTCAAGGAAGTGCATTCCACACGCAGATTTGATTTCTGCCTAGCATTAACTGAGTGAAAGCTGCTAACTCTTGGGAATAGGCTAATATTGCTAACAGCAAACGACATTAAAGAAAATATATACTATGGGGGCAATGTCAGAATTCCCAGACTATTGAATAGGGGTCGACAAGAGGTTCTCGAACTTACACCACATATAGCTCGAACAGCTACTTTTTTTGCCAAAAATACCCTTTTTGAATCAGAAGAATTACCCCAAAAAATAATACCATACGACATAAGTGTATGAAAATATGCGAAGTAGACTACTTTTCGTGTTGAACTGTCACTTATTTCAGATACTGTTCTAATGGTAAATAAAGCAGCATTTAGTTTCTGAACAGGATCCAGGACGTGGGCTTTCCACAACAGCTTACTATCTATCCGAACGCCTAGGAACTTGAACTGTTCCGTCTCGCTTATAATATGCCCATTCTGTCTGATCAAAATATCGGTTCTTTTTTAATTGTGAGTTAGAAACTGTAAAAAGTGAGTCTTACTGTGATTTAGCAAACAATTATTTTCCACAGGCCACGAACGTATTTCATGAACTACATTATTTGATACTGTTTCAATATTACTCACAAGATCCTTCACTACCGAGCTGGTGTCATCAGCAAACTGAAATATTTTTGAATCACCTGTAAATCTAGAAGGCACATCATTTATATAAATAAGAAATAGCAGTGGCCCCAGCACCGACCCTTGGGAAATGCCCCATTTAACAGTGCCCCATTGGGACTGAACAGAATTACCACTCTCAATAATTCGGAGAATTACCTTCTGCTTTCTGTTCTTAAAGTAAGAGGCGAACCAACTGTAAGCTACTCCCCTTACTCCATAATGGTCCTACTTCTGCAGTAATATTTTGTGGTCAACACAGTCAAAAGCCTTCATTAAATCAAAGAAAACACCTAGCGTTCGCAACCTTTTCTTTAATCCGTCCAGAACCTCACAGAGAAAAGAGAATATAGCTTTTTCAGTTGTTAAACCGTTTCTAAAACCAAACTGTACATTTGACAGCAAATTATGTGAATTTAAATGCTCCATTAACCTTGTCTATACAACTTTCTCGATAACTTTAGCAAACACCGATGGCAGAGAAATAGGTCTAAAATTGTCAACATTATCCCTGTCTCCCTTTTTATAAAGTGGCTTCACTACCGAGTACTTTAATCGGTCAGGAAACCGACCACTCCTAAAGGAAAAGTTACAGATATGGCTAAGTACTGGGCTAACATACATAGAACAATACATCAGTATTCTGCTAGATACCCCGTCATATCCATGAGAGTTCTAGGTCTTTAGTGATTTAATTATTAACTCGACCTCCTTCTTGTCAGTATCATGGAGGAGCATTTCAGGTAACAGTCTCGGAACACTTTTTCCTAAGAGCGCTATGTGATTCCCTGTTGGAACTAGGTTTCTATTTAGTTCACCTGCTATATTCAGAAAGTGATTATTAAATATTGTACATATACGCGACTTATCAGTAACACGGACATTCCCACTACGCACTGATTCTATATCCTCGACCTGTCTCTGCAGACCAGCCACATCCTTTACGACTGACCATATGGTTTTAATTTTATCCTGAGACTCAGCTATTCTATCTGCATACCACATACTTCTTTCCTTCCTAATAACATTTTTAAGCACCTTACAATACTGTTTGTAATGGGCCGCTGCATTTAGATTTTGCCTGTTTCTAACGTTTTGATATAATTGCCACTTCATTCTACAAGATATTCTTATCCCTCTAGTCAGCCACCCAGGCTGCCTGTTTGTGCTAGTACCCTGTTTTGAACGCTCTAACGGAAAGCAACTTTCAAAGAGCACGAGAAAAGTCTTGAGAAAAGCATTATATTTATCATCTACTGTATCAGCGCTATAAACATCTTGCCCCTCTTGTTCCTTGATAAGGTTTACAAAGGTCTCTACAGCAACTGGATCAGCTTTCCTAAACAGTTGATAACTATATTTAACATGTGTTGCAGCACAAAAATCTTTTAAAGTTAAAATTTGTGCATCATGATCTGAAATGCCATTCACCTTTTTGCTAACAGAATGCCCTTCTAGTAATGAGGAATGAACAAAAATGTTTTCTATGGTTGTTCTACTGTTCCCTTGCACTCTCGTTCGAAAGAATACGGTTTGCATAAGATTATATGAATTAAGGAGCTCTACCAACATCCTTTTCCTTGTACAATCACTTATACAATTAATGTTGAAGTCACCACATGTAACTAACTTTTTGTATTTCCTATAAAGTGAACCAAGAACCTCCTCTAGCTTTAGCAAAAATGTTGTGAGTCGGAGTCTGGGGATCTATAAATAACAACAGTTAGAAGTTTAACTCCATTAAATTTATCCATACCTGCACAACAATTAAACACCTTTTCAGTGCAGTACTTTGAAACATCAAGTGACTCAAATGGGATGCCGTTTTTCACATACATGGTTACTCCCCCACACCGCAAAGAGCTCCTAGAAAAGCTGCCAGCCAACCTGTATCCTGGTAAGGGAAGCCTCTGAATTATCTCCTTATTTAAGAAGTGTTCAGATATGCCAATAATTTCAGAGTCCACATCTATAAGCAGTTCACTAACTTTATCTCTAATACCTTGTATATTTTGATGAAATATACTAATTCCCTCATTACTCGGATACCTAAGCTTTGTCAAAAGTGGTTCCTTTGTTAGAGAGACTTCCCTTAAGCAGGAATACCTACCATCTGACTTCAATCTAAAAAAGGTGCAGCTCTAACACCCACTACTGCCGGAATTTTCCCATGAGTGATCCCACCACCCCCACCTATGCTGTCACCTATAAGCTTTGCCAACCTCCCCTTCCCATATCTGTTGAGGTGCAGGCCATGTCTAGTGAAACCCGTCCTGCTGATAGACTCCACCGACACCACTGAAATGTGACTCTTGCTTTCTGTCATCAGCGCACCCCCAAGTCTCATGTTATTACGCCTGACGACTGTATTAAGACGAGGCCGATCGTGACGCTGAAACAGTTCCACGAAATGTACATTCGTGTTGCCAGTCTGAGTGGCTATCTTTTCCAGGTCACCATCTATGTCATACTCCCCATCCTTATCAATACTATTACCAGCCCCACCCACAATCACTACCTGATCCTCTTTAGTAAAATCCCTACATACCCCCGCCCCCCTATTTTAACAGAACCAATCCTGCATTAGGCTTCACAATGCTGGTGATCTGGTACTCACTCCCCAATACTTCCTGCAACTGTTGGCCTACACCTCTACCATGAGAAGTACCTAACAGCAGAACCTCTTTAGCCGGCCGAAGTGGCCGTGCGGTTAAAGGCGCTGCAGTCTGGAACCGCAAGACGGCTACGGTCGCAGGTTCGAATCCTGCCTCGGGCATGGATGTTTGTGATGTCCTTAGGTTAGTTAGGTTTAACTAGTTCTAAGTTCTAGGGGACTAATGACCTCAGCAGTTGAGTCCCATAGTGCTCAGAGCCATTTTTTTTTTTTTTAGCCAGAACCTCTTTCTTTCTCTTCGACTTTGCAACTGTCCTAGCCACCGTAACTGCTGATGTCTGCTGCATACTTCCTACATCTACAGCTACTAGAGATTCCTCTCCACTAGACTCTGGCAGTTGGTCATATCTATTGCAAACACCAATAGTAAAACTATCTGAAAATCTTCTTCTCCTAGCAGATCTCTTGTCAACAGCCAGCTCCCATTCCCCAACCCCCTTCACCCTCCTCATCCTATCTAGCTCCTCCTGTGCGTTTTTCAACTGCCCCTGAAGGGCACAGATCTTACGCTCCTGCTCCTCTATCAACTTACTCTTGCCACATAACCTGCAGTTCCAGGAGAGGATCTCACCAGAATGCCCACTGGCTTCCCCACCGCATTCCCCCCAGTGAAAATACTTCAAACAAGTCTCACACCGCAATCCACTACTCACGAACCTACAGCAAAGCCCACACTTCTCACTCATGGTAAAATTTTACACTTTTGAAACAAGAAAACTACTTATCTAAGTTGCGCTACTACAATAAAAAGATGTTAAAAACCTGACTGCAATAATCACAGAAATACTCCACACGGGAAGTAACTACTATTATTAACAGTATTAATCAACAACAAATGAGGATATAACAAAAGCCTAATACAGAAAGAGAATCAAACGTCTAATGACACTGTAACGAAACTGAAAACAGTTCCCAAAAGGTTCTTCTGAAATTATTTCACCAGAAAACACCAAGAACATCGGTTGAAGACTACTAAAGTTCCTAAATAAAACCACTATACACACACAATTAATTAGTACTTAGCTTTCGATGCGCCGCTACAGCTGCAACTGGTCAGCGCGGAATGTAAACACAGATAAGAGGTTAAGTTGCTCGATACGAAACACTCACAAATATCTGGTCACAACACAAGAAAGGCAGAGGTGAATGAAGAAACCACTAATAAGTCACTTATATAGTAAATAATATCACAAAAACCGTTAAAATATGTATCTGAAACCTAAAAATATATAAAGACTTAGAGAGCGATGTCACACGCAGTTACTCACTTATGACATCACACCATAGATCAAGACTGCTTTTTTACGTATCATATTAATATAAGATCGCTGATAATGTTTTCAAAAATTTTATAATTCTTAAGGTATGCATTTGGAGCCAGTGTTCACCAGACTTTTTTTCCTGTTTTGGTTGATACTACATCTGAGAGCTCCCTACCCTCCAGTCCAACAACAGCATTATCTATGGATGCATTCCACTGTCAGAGATATCACAATCATTTTCGCTTATAGCTTACGTCTCATTCTTTTCCAGTACAAGATCCTTTACCTTAAATAGCTACTTCTACCGTTCTCCTTCATTCTTGAAAGTTTGTAATATTATCACAGAATCACCCCGTGTATATACATACGTAAACTGCCGTCGCCGCCTATAGCTTGACGCTGTGTAGCGTTACTGAATGACACTTTGGACATGGGCTCTTATCTTCATATTGCTCCTCAAGACACCTTGCACATCGCCACGAAGTTTGTCGGTGTAATTTTGAGGCACCATATCGATACTGAAAAGCAGGATACGTTATTTTGAAGAGGAAATAAGGCTGATTCTGTAAGCGTAGGCTTCCGCGGCCATTGTCTTCTTCAATAAAATTCTTCAGGGTGTCAGACCGCATCGTCATAATTTAAAATGCGCCAACGTTTCGGCCAGCGTTGCAGCTAGCCTTCATCAGGGCCTTACGTTAACTGCTAAATGAACACACTTGGTTCCTTAAATAGTCCGCACCATTACGTCCAAATTGTTGGCTTCGCTATGTCGATGATACTTTCGTCATCTGGCCCCACGGAGAAGAGGAGTTACAGAACTTCCACAAGCCCCTTAACCAACAGCATAGGAAAATTCAGTTTACAATGGAAACAGAGAAGAATGGGGTGCTGCCTTTTCTCGACGTGGAAGTTTATCGAAAACCTGATGGTAAACTTGGCCACAAAGTGAACAGGAAACCAACCAATACGGACAGGTACCTTCACGCCTCCTCCCACCATCACCCCACGCAGAAGAAGTCCGCCCTGCACACGCTAACGAAGAGAGCGTACAGGATAAGTGACGAAGAACATCTGAAGACAGAACTTGAACGCCTCAGGTCCATCTTCGGAACTAATGGCTATGGGAAGCAGATGATAGACAGCACCATGTCGACAAGGGAGAAGACCAATAGGGAAGAGGAGAAGGAGGCACAGGGCATTGCTGTGTTACCATATATACAAGGGGTCACCGAACGTATTGGCAAAATTCTACGAAAAGCCGACATCAAACCAATTTTCCGAAGCAGAAACAAATTATCAGACGTGCTCGGTTCCACCAAGGATGCAGTTGACAAACTACACACAGCTGGCGTGTATGAAATTGGTTGTGCGTGTGGATTGGTCTACATAGGTGAGACGGGACGCCCGATTAGCACAAGGCTCTCGGAACATGAAAGATTTATCCGCCTGAAACAACACACTAAGTCAGCAGTGGCGAAACACCGAGACGAGTGCGGGAAACCAATATTTTTTCAAGAATCCCGCGTCCTGGCGAAACAGCCTCTCACTTTCAAAAGAAAGATTAGAGAGGCGATAGAAATAGCCGAAAGACCCGCCAACATGAATAGAGAGGACGGGTACAAGCTTCCGAGGTCTTGGCTGCCTGCAATAGCAGGGCTACGGAGCGGCGGCAGAGCCGTGGCGGCCCATGCAGACACGCGGAGAGCCGCAGTAGTGGTCGCGAACACACAAAGCAATGGCACGCCGCAGCCGGCTTCTGGACAGCATGGAAACAGTGTGACGTCACAGTCATCACCTGTTCGCTATTCGTCCGTCTCCTCCAATGGGGTGGATTAATATAAAGACCAATAGAAAACAGCTATTTCAGCCAATGACAGATAATAAAGGAAACACCAATAAAGCATACCTTTCACCCCTCCTCCTCCTCCTTTTACAGCCAATCAAGTAACGACACGGTTTTCTCGTGCAGCTATTTAAGGAACCAAGTGTGTTCATTTAGCAGTTAACGTAAGGCTCTGATGAAGGCTAGCTGAAACGCTGGCCGAAACGTTGGCGCATTTTAAATTATGACGATGCGGTCTGATACCCTGAAGAATTTTATTGAAGAAGGCTGATTCTGTTGATACACAGATTCGGTCTTGGAGATATATATTTTAATATATATAGCGCCTAATAAACTTAATTAACCGAAAGACAGTAAATAATAAAATTTAAAGTTTTTAATACATAAAGTAGCTCCAGTTTCTCATAACGAAATTAATTAATGAAAGAAATTTTAATTAAATTTTCGAATATAATACATATTATTTTATCGAAGACGCTACACTAACAGCAAGGAATTTTGCGTCGGAAGATATGATTACACACCACCTACAACTTTTAGTGTTAAAGATATATATTTTTATCATTTTTAGATAACTATTCATAAATTTACGAAGTTTTGGCTGCAAGACGGAGTTAATTAGATGTACGTTAATTCCGATTGCGGTTGAAAGAAGAGCAGGTGAAATCCTATAAGACAAAGGTCTATATTGTAATTAAGGAAGGCACAGGGATCACGAAATGTTTTAACCAAAACATTTGCTGACAAAATTTGGGTTTCTTTAAAATTAATTTGTGGTCAAACTATCGCACTTAGAACTCTATCACTTTTGTTTTAGCCTACAATCACACAATGACGCATTCAGATTTTTAATTGAATTTGTACATAAAAAGTTGAAAGAGAGGTTGATGATAGCATTAACTCATTAACTGGGCGGCGGGCGTCTCATTCTTTCGTACTGTTCAGGACGGATGGGTAGAGACAAGACAATGCTACTCTAAGCAATAATAGGGCCACACGCTTTCGGTGACGAACATTTTTACGTAGTTGTTCGCGACACTTAGAAACATTCCGTGTCAGTTCAGTGAGGACTTAGAGATATTCTGCAGTGATGAGGACTGTTCTATTTCTGGCGATTGTTCAGCAGATCTTGCATTTGTGCGCCGGAGTCGGTTTTGAACTTTGATTTAATTGCAGTTAGTCTGATATTTAACTTACTTTTCCAGTAGGGACATTAATTTTTATCGTCATTGATCGTCACTTAAGATTATTAAATCGAGTGTCGATTACGCTGTCATTTATTTGTGTTAGTGTGTTGTTTGTCTCCGATTAATTTCAGTCGTGAACATCGCCTGTGGTTTCTACCTGTTTCATTTATTTTACTTATCGTGTGTTTGGTCACAATTCTACTGGGAGCTCGAGCTAAACTTAAGTTCATTTATTTACCTAGAGTTTATCACCAGCCTACGAAATTTTGCGTGGTGTTAAGAAAAATAAATTGTTTTTTGTTAAAGGTAAGATTTACTTAGATTTGCTGCACTTAGGATGAAGCTAATATTTCTTAAATCTGATTACTACATTATGGTCAGTTTTATTACATCATTTTTACTTAAAGTGACGATAAATTATCACTCACTTAAGATGAACTATTAAGAGCTATGGCTGACAGTCGTCGCAAAACGAGGAAGGGTGGGGAAGGGAGAGGAATCGGTGGTTGCTGGTAGTCATACTGTAAGGTGGACAGGTTATTTTGATTTTTGTGTATTATAGAAGTGCATGTCAGACAGACAGAGAGAGAGAGAGCAAGTTACGTTGCAGTTAAACAAACTTCTGTCTTGTTGTGGCATAGTCTTTGCCTCTGCATAGTCTTATAAGTTCCGACTTGTGATGGTTTCTTTTTTTTTTTTTTTTTTTTTTTTCATGGAAAGAGTTTGAGTTTGAGGTGAGACTGCAGCATTGGGCAGCTAGTTTGTAGAAATAATTAGAGAAGACCATCCCACTCCCCTGAGTGCTGACTTGAGATATTAACTGATTAAGCCGTTTGGTTTATAGAAATTCTCTGTTGACATTGTATCCCTTTTTAAATCATTGTTCACTTTGTTAAGCATACTACTGTTCAGACTAGTGTTATGTGTGAAGATCATGCAAGATTTTACTCTGCCTTTTTGAATACATACTACATTCTAAAATCGTTTTCTTGGATTATCATTTCGTAGGAACAGTTGCTCTCCCCATCCTTCAGCTTATCATTGCGCATTGCCATTTTACACCCTGTGGTATGGAGCACTTTGAATATTTATTTAGAAATAGAGATTTAGCTTAGCCGCTGCCTGCTTGCTGTTGTGCATGCTAGAAATCTGTAAGAATGTTGTCAAGGCGAGAGGTAAGTGGAAATTTTGATTAGGGGCAGATAACTGTTTTACTTCAGATCCGCATTTCACATAAAAGCAAGTTGTATTCAGACCTTTTTCAGTTTAATTCAAATCTAGTTCTGTATCTTCAAAGATAAGGATACTAGTTCTAGTTAGATAACGGGTTTTGGGTACATACCCTTAGTAATACGTACATTTTCTATAGAGTGGGAGGTAAAATTTTGGCTAAATTCCATACAGAAACAATAAAATATACCGGGGAGGTTAGAACACAAACTACAAAATTACATCGTCAACAGTAAAACTGTTCCAGGGGCTGTATATTCTGTGACTCTAACGTAACTTTGTACTGAGTGTTATTATTGTTAGAGCAGAATCTGACATTTTTACTACAAAACGATGTCATTGTATTATTATTTAACAAAACTAGCGAATCACAAAATTTTATATTATTTGACACTATTGATTTTATGTCGCCCATTGAGCTGATTTAATTTTTTTATGGCATCTGATGATAGTCTGTGGACTGAAACTGTGTTTCTAGCAAAGAAATTTTCGTCACTAGCTTTTGGTGGTTAGTCGTGATGTGTGTTAAATATTTATGAGCCGTGGCAACCACCTCGCTGTGATTCATACAATAATAATAAGCGTTGATACAAACTGAATTATTTTACGCAGTTCTACATAGGTTACAAACTATTTGATTAAGTGCATAGTACACAGAATCTTCGGTTAGGAAACCTCGTTTATTGACCAAACGATGAAATTAAGTATTATTCGTCTAAAACGTTCCCCATCTCAGTTTCCATACCTCCTTCCACTTACTGTTCATAGAAACTAATTGTAAACATTTGTCACAAAAATACTTTGAGCTGTTTCTCAATAGTCAGTTAATGTTACCCAGACGACATCTATTGAAAATTAAACTCTAAAATCATTATGCAGATCACACTGGTCGAAAATGATTATTTGCCTGTTGCTGGGTACATTACCCGCATCCTCCCCTTTCAACCGCATAGGGCTAACAACGATATTTCAGATAACAATGTAACACCATTGTGAATTCGAGGTTTTTTTTTTAACTAGAAGGGAGCAAAATTACATACATAGCTGTAAAAGTTAACACTACTCCCTTAAACTATCGCCAGTTAGGAATTAGCATTCACGTTACAAAACAAAATTAATTTCATTTGAAGGTACGTAATCTGATATTAAACCCCTCATGAATTACGAACACAGTTTGTCGTGAAAGTAGGCGTCACAGATGTTGCTACTCGCGTTTCCTCCATGCACCCCTGTGAGAGCCGCGTAACGAGTTACCCGTTTTCCATCAACGCTGAAAGTTAACACTTAGGGATACATAAAGCAAATATTTACTGATATGTCTAATAAATAGCAAATATACTTGGAGAGTGTCACATCCTTCCATAGTTGTTTGGAATATTTCACATGCTTGAATCTTTTCAAGCATTCAGATGTCAGTGTCTTACAAGGGAATAGTCAGACTTGTCATGTCGAAACCTGTGTTGCTTTTTTTACCACTGTGAGTTAACATTGCAAGAAGTCTGTATGCAGAATTTTAGCTGCTGACATGACCTGGAAGTCTGTAAACAATTTTATTAAGTAAGACATTATTGTCGCATGGTTTCCGCGCTTATAACTGCCTCTTGTACAACCCTGACCTCTCTCGCTGCGTTATACCAACCCCATCTAGGGACAAGGTGGCGTTAGCTACGCGCCGCTCTCTTGCCACACCGGTGAGAGAGCTGATTCCCCCAGTGAAAGCGATCGTATGATAATGAAACATTCCTTGACAAATATGGCTGATATGTTGTCTACAACATTCTCTCCAAATAGCTATGAAATAGACACAAATAAATATACGGTCTAAAATACGTCCAAATTTTATTTCTTGTAATTACCGCAAAAATGCGAAATATTTATACAATGTTCAAAACATAGGTTTTTTTGTGCACCAATAATGTACAAGCGGAGACGACATATGGCAGCTCTGCGAATCACAGATGTGGTTAGATGTCCGTAGACAAAACTGGGCTGGTGTTTGGAATGAATGAGGCCCAGTATCAGTATATTTCGAGGAGTGCCATGCATATTTAATCAAATTCTGAAACCGTGGGGAGGAAAATTGATACTTTACTACTGATTGCAGCTTGAGAATATCGTCACGGTGATTGACAGGAAATTGCAGTGATCTGCACACAATAATTTTCTCTGTTAGTTTTCTGTAAAATGCCTTCCTCTGACGGAAAAATTCTCTGTCTAAAGGTTGAATTACGTTCGTCGTGCCGGGTGGAATCTGAAGTATCTCTACTTCTTTGTCAGAGTGGGCTCGAAATACAGCTTTTAATGAATCAGACCTTTTATGACCTGACCACGAATCTAGAAGGAGAAGAGATTTGTTTCCGCAGAACGGAAGAAAAGCATGACGCATGAAAAGTGTAACGTTTTCATTTCCCATTTTTCCAGACTTCGATGCGTCTACCACAAGATTGTTTGCGTAGAACATTGTCCTTTTAACACATGGCCCAAAACCTCCAGTTGGTTCCTGAAGACACACATATAGTTTAGGCAGCAATGAACCATCCAGACTAATTATGGGCATTATAGTGTATGAATGGGTGAGTGCAGTCGTGGACTGCGCAATCGCCTCAATACGTTTTTCCCCTTTGAATGACAGTATTATTTTCGCACGCATTTCTTTTTGAAAACCTGACTGATCTGCATTGTACACGTACGATTCACTAAAACTAGCGATCTTATTTTTTGCATTCGTAAGAAAAGCTTCTATAATTTCGATTTCTGTCACTTCATTTTCCGACCTGTTTCTCGATACAAATTTTGTTATTTTTCTTGCCACAATTTTATGTGATCTATTGAAGCGACTAATCCAACTTTGAGAAGCTGTAAATTCTTAGGGCCTATCGCGTTGGCCATCTCTAACGCCCAATCACGCAAAGTTCTATCGCTGACACTAAATGACTGTTGTCTGGCATCTGTAAATATCTCATAAAGTCGCGCATTTATCTCTGTCGCAATTTCCAGTCGACTCTTACGTCGTCCAGCGATTTCCTTTTTCCATCTATACAATTCACGTTCAGAACGGGCAAAGCGATACTTATTTTGAACAGTACTGACACGTAGGCGTTTCTTACCACTTTCGTTCAACCAATACGTCACCGCTTTTTCTTTGTCTGATAAGGTAATTCTAGTTGCTGGTGTTACTTTCGGAGATAATTGATGATGGTAGTGGCACTATCACTCGAAGAGTCTTCATGGGTGCAACTTTCGTCGGTGTCTTCGCCGTCTGCGAAGTCGTAGTCTGTCGTAGTCTGCGATATCCAGTGTTTCAGTTGTTTCTAGCCACATGCTCGTCTAGAAGTTTAACAACCATGTCGCACAACGCTTAGTCTTCACGCGTGTTTTCTGTTGATTGCTTCATTTGACGTCTGTGGTATATCTCCATGGCAAGCAGCAAAACATTTACAGGGTCCGTCATCACCTGTGAGGGGAGATGTTCACCGTAAAGTGGCTTGCCGAGTATAGATGAACATGTACAGAACATCGTTCACATCTCTAACCAGTTTCAGGACGGTATGTTTCGAAATACGTACCAGAAATTAAAAGGACGTGCATGCCACAGAAACGAATATTCGTTTCCCCTTTCCACCAAAACCGTGCAGCGATATTCCTCTTTAGTGAACGCCACGATAAGACGGCCGCACTTCCCGACCATGTACACAACGCTTCCGACTCGCCATTTCCATGGGTGGCCAGCCGTCACTGCAAGCGCCAAACAGGAAACACAGCCATGTTCGTGATTTTTTTAGGTGACTTCCAGTTCATGTCAGCAGCTACAATTCTGCATACGGACCTTTTGCACAGTTAAATAACAGCGCTAAAAAAAGCAATACATGTTTCGGCATGACAAGTCTGACCATTCCCGTGTTAGAGAGGTTGTGGAACTGTCAACGTTTTATGAAATTTAATTTTAATTTCTGTCTTCAGGTTATTTCTTAAACGCGTCTTTACTGTATCTCACATAAACTGTAATTTTAACAGTTTGTACATAAAATTTGTTTCCATATAATTTATTTGATCTACAAGATAGTTAACAAGATAATTAACCCTTTTATCTTGTACAGTGTAGTAGGAAGAATATTCATGAAGTCTGTGGCACAAGCCCATGAACGGACAATTGCCATGACTGTAGGTAGATTAGAGCCTTTCTTTGCTGCAGCATTAGAAGGGGGAGGGATGGTTGGTCAAGCGTTCCAGGCCCCTTTTACCCCCGGGAAATATCCCTAGTACTAAAAAGAATAAAAAGCCTTTGGCTACAGTTATGGTGTTGCAATTTTCATTGCATTATCTATCTCAAGACTTCACGCCTTATCATCAGGTGCACATCTGCACTCTTCTAATCGACGGTTATGTGTGAACAACGTCGCATTTGAGAGTAATGAGTGACGTCTCAAAATCGCTAATGCAGTATATCTTTTAACATCGTAACTGCAGCCTAAGGTTATTTTATTCATTGTTGGTCTTACATGCGGTTGCGTTCGCACCATCCACTATGTAGGATAATAAAGACATTTGTATTCATAATAATAATTAAGTAACAGTCATGGAGGGATTGGGTCACGAAAAATTCACCTCCCCTACGTGTGATTGAACCTGGGACCTCCGTAGCTGGAGTATGCTGCCCCATCCGCAGGTCCACCATAGCCACAATAGCAAGAATGCTTGATTAAATTTGTTAGGGATTTGAGGGTACACAGGGTCAGAGATGTACTAGACGGAGCTGCAAACGCTGGCAGCAATTATAACACCAATGGGGATCCAGTTAAATTCAACGTTCATGACAGAGTTCATTCGTTTTCGATTGTCTTATGACTGAGGTCACCAGTCGTAGTGGCTGGCTAGGTGTAACGTGTCAGTATCTTGACGACATATGAACAGATGTGATCAACGAGTGAGGTATTGCTAGTCATGGCAAGAGTTGGATACACCAGTACCGACATATATCAGAACAGAACGGGCAACATGCCGTCTTGCATTATCTTGCTGAACGATAACATGAAAAAGACATATTAGACAGGGCGCACCCAAGAATCGTAACACGATATATATTTTAACGGCTGCTGTCCAGATTACTAGCTATGTGAACCATGTGTTATGTTGTGGACCAACTGGTACCCTATACCCCCAGCGGATAATAGACCCGTCTGACGATGACAAATGCAATCAGACAACCTTCGTCCTATTCAAAGCTTCCACGTGTGAATTCGTCCAACGCGATGCTGTATGCAGAACGAAGACTCAACTGAAACGACGACGCGGTGTCACTCCTACGTATAGTGCTATCGTTTGGCGCACGATTGTCGAAGCGCCTTTTTCTCTGCTGCAGCGTCAAATTGCAACAGTGATCAGTCCGTGATGATCCCATTGTCAGGTCTGGAGTGTAGGTATATGCCACGCTGTAAATTAATATTCTGATCAAGGCACGTGATGTGATTCATCCTGTAATGTCCAGTCTATAATCAGTCCTCTTGGGCGCTAGTCGCGTGGAACTGCTGAGATCCTGCTTGACGCCGAGTATCGCCATCCTGAATCTATCGATTCCATTCCTGCACAGCAGTTATAGGGTCCTGACTAAGTGTCAAGGTTCTGCCACTGTCGAATTAAGAGGTGGCCTGAAAGAAGGTTTTCAGAAGCCCAGTTAAGAGGCACATATTCAGAACTGTCGGTTCTGGAGGTGCACTCGGGAGTGAAACTCTTAAGCCTGCTTGGGGAGAGTACTCGTGGCATGCACATAGAGAATAGAAACACAATCCAAGTCTGTGCGACTGTGCCTGTGCAGCGTACGATCCTTTAACACCGGAAGTTGGATTCAGCATCCTTCACGAGTCGATTCGGAATAAGTTGCAGGGACGGCAATAAATTCCTGATGATGACATCTGCAGACGGTTTGCTTCCCTGCTAACATTACACAGGGCGTTTTACCGTTATAGGCATACACGAAATGGGCGAGTAGTGGACAATGATATTAGCAAATAATCAGGATAAACATACAGCGATCGGACCAAAATATGCGAACACTGCGAGGAATGCATGCTTGAACATAATGTAGATGCTAGCCAAGCTTGCAAGTTGGATTGTTGTATTTGAGCACGAACGACATCTGTGCAATTTCTACAATACGCTGCAACTTGCAGTCGTCATCTGAACAGTACTCTGTGCAGTTGTAATTGCATTATGTCGGAGTTAATTCAGTTCTAATGTGGCAAACTATTGGTGCTCGTATGGTGGCTGCTTCCGTAACCGAAGTAGCCCAAGTGTTTGGTGTTTCAACAGGTAGCGTATCGGAGCTTTACACCAAATACAGAGAAAGCGGAGCAACATCATCCACTAACCCACAACGTGGACGAAAGTGATTGTTGAGTGGTCGTGAAGGACGGTCATTAAAGAGGACTGTGACAAAGAATAAGATTACAATAGTTGCAAAAGTGACTGCAGAATCATATGTTGCAGTCGTGAACTCTGGTGCCGAAGCAGTGGAAGAAAATCATTTGGTCAGATCAGACTTCATATATACTGTTTCCATATTTTGGCCTAGTCTACGTCCCGTGACTGAAATACGGCGGGGGTTCGCTGATGATTTAGGCAGCAATATCGTGGTATTCTTTGTGCCACATGGTTAATCTCCAAGATCGCGTTACTGCCAAGGGCCATGTGATAATTTTGGCTGATTAGGTCCGTTCCATGTCTGCTTCCAATGGTGAAGTGTTCCTAGACGCAGACCACATACTCACACCGTTTGCAACTCTCAGAATTGGTTTTGCGAGCACGAGGATGAATTATTGCATTTCCCTGGCCACCACATTCACCAGATTTAATTAAAATTGGGCCTCTGTGGTCTACTTTGGCAGAAGGGTGGGTGATTGTGACGGTCACTGAAGAAGATTGTGACTAATAATAGGACAACAGTTGCAGTTGAACAGGTAAGGCACTCACAACACGCCTGGTATTTTGTAATGTACGAGGGCTGACCAGAAAGTAAGATACGATTGATTGCGAAATGAAAATCACAATGAAAATCAGAAATATTTCATTTGTAACAGTTAGCTACACCTTTCAGCTACTTCTCTACGTAGTCGCCGTCCTGACTCAGACATTCGTCGTAGCGTTGTACCAACTTTCCAATACCCTCATCATAGAAGGCAGCTGCCAGTGCTTTCCGCCAATTCTCTACACTGGCCCAAAGCTCGTTGTCTGTGCCAAAATGTTGTCTTCATAGCCAGCCGTTCGTTTGAGCAGAGATGAAACTGAGTGGGAGACAATTACGGGCTGTATTGTGGGTAACCAAACATTTCCAATTAAAACGATGCAGGAACATCTTCATTGCCCCTGCAGAATGAAGCTGAGAATTGTCTTGCAGAAGAAACCGCACGTCAGTTATGTAATGTTGATTGCATAGCTTCAGGGGAAAATTCTCACCAGGCCCTCGTACTTGGCGGGAGACACTATTTTCTATAACATCTTTATGCGCTCACTAAGAGCTCAGGAACGAAAAGAGCGACATAACTCTACCTAGAGTCATACTAGAGACACTGCCCAACACATCTTTGCAAAGCTTTATCGGATTTTCATAGTCGTTTCCATTTCGCGACCGATCGTAACTTACTTTCTGGACAGCCCTCATATGTTCGTCGATGGCATTGTAATTCTGTCAGAGACAGCAAAGGACCTGGAAGAGCAGCTGAACGGAATGGACAGTGTCTTGAAAGGAGGATATAAGATGAACATCAACAAAAGCAAAATGAGGATAATGGAATTGAGTCGAATTAAACCGGGTGATGCTGCGGGAATTAGTTTAGGAGATGAGACGCTTAAAGTAGTAAAGGAGTTTTGCTATTTGGGGAGCAAAATAACTGATGATGGTTGAAGTATAGAGGATATAAAACCTAGACTGGCAATGGCAAGGAAAGCGTTTCTGAAGAAGAGAAATTTGTTAACATCGGGTATAGATTTAAGTGTCGGGAAGTCGTTTCTGAAAGTATTTTTATGGAGTGTAGCCATGTATAGAAATGATATGTGGACGATAAATAGTTTAGACAAGAAGAGAGTAGACGCTTTCTAAATATGGCGCTACAGAAGAATGTTGAAGATTAGATGGGTAGATCACATAACTAATGAGAAGGTATTGAATAGAATTGGAGAGAAAAGAAATTTGTGGCACAATTTGACTAGAAGAAGGGATCGGTTGTTAGGGCATCAAGGGATCACCAAAGTAGATTGGAGGGCAGCGTAGAGGGTAAAAATCGTCGAGCGAGACCAAGAGATGAATACACTAAACAGATTCAGAAGTATATAGGTTGCAGTAGGTACTGGGAGATGAAGAAACTTACACAGGATAGAGTAGCATGGAGAGCTGCATCAAACCAGTCTCTAGACTGAAGACCACAACAGCAAACAACAACATGCTCATGGATGAGGAAACTTGTTGAAGCCTACCTGCAACAGACATCTTGTATTCGAGAGGATATTCATACTCGTGGGGTTCGCATCTCACACTGACGGCACTTTTTATTGGGAAGACATATCACAGTTTACACAGAGCATCGCATATTACAGTTTATGATGTTTGATGATGATGGACATCACTTCCAGGTAGAATGAAAGTTTTGAAATGTGCGTTTGTGCCTACACAAAGACATACATATCAGGAAGGTCCTGTGTGATGTAACTGACCCCATATTCGTTAACGTATTAAAATAACAAAAGGATTGAAATATAATTAAAATCCGGAATAAAAACTAATTTATTAATAATTCCACCAAAAAGAAATCACATTGTGTAACATGAGGCGATGCAAACAGTTTGTCAGCAATAAAGTTCTCATTGATGTGTTACACCCATGTGACTTAATGAGTACACTGAATATCTGTTATATATATATACATATACGTCGTTATATGTATATATATATTCGCCCTGCATCGATCTGAGGCAAATCTGGCACTGAAAGAGCAGGTCTCATAAGTTTCAGAAATGTGAGGTTTCTAGCCTCTTAGCTCCAATACGAAGAGATGCAGGCAAAAGCGTGTTTTTCCCAGCCGCTGGCGCACAGGCGTGTTGTGTGGGAACACTGCCAGTCTTCCAAACCACCTGCTTTGGCGGGCAGCCGGTATAACAGAGGCAAGATTCGGTTTACTGGGCCGTGACATGTAGTATGGGCGAAAGATCTATTACTTTGGAGCTTGTTTTGATGAACTGCATTGCAGGAGCTATATGGGCCAGTGACCATTGCTGGGAATGGATGGAGGGAAGGATGGACAGAGCAGACGGGGGGCAATGGTCGCAGAGAGGGGAGGAGAACGACAAGATACATGGGGCAGGAGGAAGTCGTGGTGGGGTAGAGGACTGGAGGAAAAGGGAGAGCAGGAGGTGGAGATGGAAAGAGAGAGGGGAAGGAGGATATGGTCATATGGAGGGAGAAAAAGATGTGGTCAATGACAGGAGGCGGAGGAAATGTACAAACAGAGAGGAAGATAGAGATGAAGAGAGAGAGGGGGGGGGGAGGGAGAGAGTGGAAAGCAGAAGATTGATGGAGGTGAGAGGACGAGGCAGGGAGAGGGAGGATGAAGTGGACGCAGAGAGAGGGAAGGGGATATGTGTCCAATATATGCGTGGAACGGATACATGGGTGAGGCCATGGGGAAAAGGCGAGTGTGTATATGAAGAGGCGAGTGAGGAAATATGTCTACCAGGGAAACGGCGGTCGACTTCAATGGAAACTTGATTTGCATTACCAGCTTTTGTCGGCTAAACTATGAACTGTCAGCTGAAAATATGTACATCATAAAATGAGAAAACATATGTTTGTGTGCGCACCTCGCAAAAACGCTACGACAGATGTGAAAGATCGTCAAGTGTTAGGTTTGTGTTCTTCACGAGACGTGCTGTCGAAGCGGCTGTAAATCAAGAAGAGAGATGGCCTAAAAGTCGTAAGTGTCAACAGAGCGTAAGAGGCAGCTTTGTTCTGTCACCGCAAGGAGAAAGTGGTATAGCACAGCCTCCTCACTATTAAGCGACTAAATTTCACTATCACTTTAGTCAAGCAGTTACAGAAGATAAGAAAATATTGGAGCGTGTAAATAATATGGGGTCTAGCGAAGTATGGTCTTCCTGTCAATTTATCGGTGTTTCGGTTCGCAGCATCGAGACCACATTAAAGGACTTTGCAGAATTTTTCATTAGAAATCAACCATTAGACGTCTAATTTGTTTCGAATCAGTGGCCTCATGTAGCATTGTAAAGAGATCACTTTTTCTTAACACGAAACTGCATGAAATAGTTTTGTTCTTCCGGTAAATACACCTGTCACTGTTTCGTTCTTTTTATTATTTCTGTTACTTGATGAAAACCACAGGTTTAGTGTTAGAGCAACCGGTTTCATATGTGGTCAAGCCACCAATAGGTTTTCTCCCTTCACTCTTCTTATGTGTAAGATTTGGTCCTCTTCCGTTTATCTCCGAGCTGCATTGAGTCTCGTCTTCGAATGTATGTGAATGTATTCCAATTCATCTCTGCCGCTGAAGTTATTACCAAATACGGGTCTGCATCAAGAGTAGTAGAGTTCGTACCCTCTGTCATTTACGATCGCTAATTTTTATATTTCGTTTGCCACTAATCTCTTCTTACTACTTCTCAGTACTACCGTCTTTCTTTATTTAACTATCAGTCCGCATTATGTTTTAGTTAACTTTTCACCCCATTAAAATTTTCCTATTAATCCTCACTTTCACTGGTGATAACAATTCCATCATCGAATCCTTTGAATCATATCCTTTGACCCAGAACGTTAATTCCACTCCTGAACCCTTCTATTATTCCCAGCAGTGCCTCTTTGATGTACAGACTGAACCATAGCGATAAAAGACAGCACTCTGGCCTGACCTCCTTTTATAATCCGAGCACTTCACGGTAGCTCTTTCATTCTTACTGTTCCGTTCTAAGCCTTGTATACTGTTTTCTGCCATAGTCTAATAGCGTAGGCGAAATACTATGTGCCTGGTTTATACCCATTTTGATTCGAACACTTTCATTTCTTGTTCACAACACGGCCTGGTCGGTTGGTTTCGAGATCGAAGGGACTAAATTGCATGGTTATCAGTCCCTTGTTCCTTAGTCACAAAGGCCTCAGACTAAAAAATACAACACGGGCAAATGTAGTACAGTATTGTAGCGTTTTTAAACGACGTTTAGCATTTCAGCTTTTGTTCGTTGTTGTACTTTTCTCACAAAAACATCCACTGAAGACGGCTGACTGAGTAACTGGTGTGCATTTTCCTTGGGTTTCAAACAGTTTACTGTCAACTACAGAAAATAAACGAGTTCCGTTACATCGAGTACCTGCCCTATGTATTAGTACTAGGATCTCAAAGTTAATTTTGTGTTACTTTTTTAACAACGTCGAGTTTATGGTAATGATACCCTGTCATGCGTTTTTGGATGAGTACTGAAGTGATGAAGACAAAAAAGTAAAAAATAAAGCATGCTATTTAGGAACAACGGAAGAAACAGTCTTACAAGAAAGGAAATTATATTGGTTGATGACCCCAGGTAAGTAAACACTGTTTGCTTCGTATATTGTTTTCTTTAATTTGCCTGTAGGCATTTGGCGTGCTCGAGATAAATAAGACACTCCGTAAACAGAGTATTACATACATACACACATACATACATTAACCCTTGTTCCATAGATCATGAATAAGATATTTTGTAATGATGTGGAACGTATCACTTTAACATAAGTTTTCTTTAAAACAAAATAATCAATTAGTTAATTTTTTTACTGTTACTACTTCACATCTAAGAATTCATCTATTGAGTAGATGGAGTTGACGTTCAGAAATTCTTTTATTTTGCTTTTAAATGCTGCTTGGCTATCTGTCAGACTTTTAATACGATTTGGCAAATGACCAAACATTTTTCTGGCAGCATAATTCACCCCTTTCTGTGCCAAGGTGAGATTTAAGCCAGAATAGTGAATATCATCCTTTCTTCAATTACTTTCATATTCCATTACTAATTACAAAATTGCTCTTTTTCGTACATTAAATTAAAAGCAATAGAATAATGCAATAAGTTCAAAAAATAAAAACATCATGCACAAATGATGCTATACGCGAAAAACGTTCTTGGGAATAGAAATTATTTCTGGAAACGCGCCGTGGAAAAAAAAGGAATAAATTGTGACTGGCAGCAGCTAAAGCTATATTATAAAAAACAGAATCATGTTACGACGGTGGGAAATCTACAACGGCCCTTCACATAAACATGAGCACCTTTCAAAAACCTGAACAACAGTCTTTTGTTGCACGAAGCGTTACGAGACGTACAAGAAGAGAATGAAGTGCTACAAGGTACCGACAGGGATGGGGATCTATGTTGACTCCAGAGCTGTGGCCAGCTGTGCTATATTTCACAGTTCAGGTTACATTGCTCGAACATTCCGGTAGAGGAGGTCCCACATAGTCTTGACTGTGTCTAAACACAGCGAGTTTGGTGGCCGGGGAGTGTGGGTAATTCATCGTGATGCTCATCGAACCACGCACGTACACTGCGCGCTGTGTGACAGTTTGCATTGTCCTGCTGGTAGATACCATCCTGCCGAGGGGGAAAAAAAAGATGCATGTGGGAGTGGACATTATCCCCAAGGATAGATGCACTCTTTTGTTGATCCAGTGTGCCTTCCAGAATAACTATATTATACAGGGAATGCCACGAAAACATTCCCCACACCATAAAGCTCCTTCCTGACTGCATTTTGCTTTTAGACGTTCCACGCCGTACACACCAAAGATCATGTACCCGACGGAACATAAAACGTGGCTCATCTGAGACGGCCACTAGTCGCCACCCAGTGGATGAACAGTTGCGGTTTTGACATTCAAATTCCAGCCTTCGCTCCGATACAGCAGTCAACATGGGTCCATGAACGAGGCGCCTGCTGCAGAGTCCCATAAGCACCAACGTACGCTGAACGGCCATAGAGGAGACACTGTTGACAGAAACTCGGTTCATCTGGGAGCTCAGTTTCTCGAAGTTGCATGTCTATTGGCCCATACACATCTCCGCAGCCGTTGTTCACCTCTCTCATCTATGGCCGCGGTCCACCACAGTTGACACGGCGCAGGTTTTGGATAGTGCCGTTTTGCCACTCACGGTATGCAGTGACAAGACAAAACACTATGACCACTGCCCATCGCGACGTTGGATGCCGCCCGGTGGCCTTGTGGTCACGTGACGCGGTAAAAAAAAGTGTGTAAACGGAGCCCTAGGGAAACAGCTATCGTGTGAGACCCAACTCGCTTTATTTGTTCATGAGACCCACAAAATATTAGATACAGGCTCCCAGGTAGATGCTATTTTCCTTGACTTCCGGAAGGCGTTCGATACAGTTCCGCACTGTCACCTGATAAATAAAGTAAGAGCCTACGGAATTTCAGACCAGCGGTGTCGCTGGATTGAAGAGTTCTTAGCAAACAGAACACAGCATGTTGTTCTCAATGGAGAGACGTCTACAGACGTTAAGGTAACCTCTGGCGTGCCACAGGGCAGTGCTATGCGACCATTGCTCTTCACAATATATATAAATGACCTAGTAGATAGTGTTGGATGATCCATGCGGCTTTTCGCGGATGATGCTGTAGTATACAGAGAAGTTGCAGCATTAGAAAATTGAAGCGAAATGCAGGAAGATCTGCAGCGGATAGGCACTTGGTGCAGGGAGTGGCAACTGACCCTTAACATAGACAAATGTAATGTATTGCGAATACATAGAAAGAAGGATCCTTTATTGTATGATTATATGATAGCGGAACAAACACTAGTAGCAGTTTCTTCTGTAAAATATCTGGGAATATGCGTGCGGAACGATTTGAAGTGGAATGATCACATAAAGTTAATTGTTGATAAGGCGGGTACCAGGTTGAGATTCATTGGGAGAGTCCTTAGAAAATGTAGTCCATCAACAAAGGAGGTGGCTTACAAAACACTCGTTCGACCTATACTTGAGTATTGCACTTCAGTGTGGGATCCGTACCAGATCGGGTTGACGGAGGAGATAGAGAAGATCCAAAGAAGAGCGGCGCGTTCCGTCACATGGTTATTTGGTAACCGTGACAGCGTTACGGAGATGTTTAGCAAACTTAAGTGGCAGACTCTTCAAGAGAGGCGTTCTGCATCGCGGTGTAGCTTGCTCGCCAGGTGTCGAGGGGATGCGTTTCTGGATGAGGTATCGAATATATTGCTTCCCCCTACTTGTACCTCCCGAGGAGATCACGAATGTAAAATTAAAGAGATTCGAGCGCGCACGGAGGCTTTCAGACAGTCGTTCTTCCCGCGAACCGTACGCGACTGGAACAGAAAAGGGAGGTAATGACAGTGGCACGTAAAGTGCCCTCCGCCACACACCGTTGGGTAGCTTGCGGAGTATAAATGTAGATGTAGATGTAGATATGGGCTGCAAATGGGGAAATCCATCGACATAAGCGACCTTGACAAAGGGCAGATTATGACTACGCAGAGCCTGTGAACGAGTTTCTCGAAAACGGTGATGCAGGTCGAATGGTTGCGTACTACTCTCGCGAGCATAAGCGGAAAAAGGTAGGAGTTCGGTGGATCTATTAGTAGGTCCTAAATCTACATCTACATCCATACACCGCAGTCCACCCTTCCATGCCAGTCTCGTATTCTTCCTGGAAAGGAAGATTGCCGGTATTCCTCTGTGTGGGCTCCAATCTCTCTCATTTAATCCTCATTGTCCCTTCGCGAGTTATACGTACGAGGGAGCAATATACTGCTTGGCTCCTCAGTGAAGGTATATTCTCTAAACTTCAACAAAAGCCCGTACCGAGCTACTGAGCGTCTCTCTTGCAGAGTCCTCCACTGGAGTTTATCTATCATCTCCATAACGATTTCGCGATTACTAAATGATCCTGTAACGAGGCGCACTGCTCTCCGTTGGATATTCTCTCTCTCTTCTATCAACCCTATGTGATACGGATCCCACACTGGTGAGCAGTATTCAAGCAGTGGGTGAACAAATGTACTGTAACCTACTTCCTTTAATTTCGGACTGAATTTCCTTAGGATTATTCCAATGAATCTTAGTCTGGCATCTGCTATACCGACGATAAATTTTATTTGGTAATTCCATTTTAAATCACTCCTAATGCCCACTCCCAGATAATTTATGGAATTAACTGCTTCCAGCTGATGACCTGCTATATTGTAGCTAAATGATAAATGGTTCAAATGGCTCTGAGCACTATGCGACTTAACTTCTGAGGTCATCAGTCACCTAGAACTTAGAACTAATTAAACCTAACTAACCTAAGGACAGCACACACATCCATGCCCAAGGCAGGATTCGAACCTGCGACCGTAGCGGTCGCTCGGTTCCTGACTGTAGCGCCTAGAACCGCTCGGCCACCCCGGCCGGCTGTGGGGAACTGCTGACCTGCTATTTTGTAGCTAAATGATAAAGGATCTTTCTTTCTATGTATTCGCAGCACATTACACTTGTCTACATTGAGATTCAATTGTCATTCCCTGCACCATGCGTCAATTCGTTGCAGATCCTCCTGCATTTCAGTACACTTTTCCATTGTTACAAACTGACGATATGCTACAGCATCATCCGCAAAAAAGTCTCAGTGAACTTGCGATGTTATATATATATATATATATATATATATATATATATATTTCTGTTATTTAGGAACTCTTCAATCCAAACACACAATTGGTCTGATAGTCCACATGCTCTTACTTTCTTCATTAAATGACTTTGGGGAACTGTTCAAAAAATGGTTGAAATGGCTCTGAGCACTATGGGACTTAACTTCTGAGGTCATCAGTCCCCTAGAACTTAGAATTACTTAAACCTAACTAACCTAAGGACATCACACACATCCATGCCCGAGGCAGGATTCAAACCTGCAACCGTAACGGTTGCGCGGCTCCAGACTGTAGCGCCTAGAACCGCTCGGCCACCCCGGCCCGCTGTGGGGAACTGTATCGAACGCCTTGCGGAAGTCAAGAAACACGGCATCTACCTGGGAACCCGTGTCTATGGCCCTCTGAGTCTCGTGGACGAATAGCGCGAGCTGGGTTTCACACGATCATCTTTTTCGAAACCCATGCTGATTCCTGCAGAGTAGATTTCTAGTCTCCAGAAAAGTCATTATATTCGAAATTTATAAGTGTTCCAAAATTCCACAACTGATTGACGTTAGAGATGTAGGTCTATAGTTCTGCACATCTGTTCGACGTCCCTTCTTGAAAACGGGGATGACCTGCGCCCTTTTCCAATCTTTTGGAACGCTACCCTCTTCTAGAGACCTACGGCACACCGCTGCAAATGGTTGGACGTTCACGACTCTTAACAGAATGTGCGGTTCGGAGGCTTGTCTCCTCAGTAAAGTAAGACAGACTGCGACCTATGACATCTCTGCAAAAGAGCACAATGCTGGTGCACACACACAAGTGTTCCGAAACGCACCGTTCATCGTACATTGTTGGACATGGAACACTGCAGCACATCACCTCTACGTACCATCGGGACTCGACCAATGATCAATGGAAAAGTGTTGACTCTTCAGGTGAATCGCATTTTTGCTACACTAGGTCGATGGTCGTCTCCTCAAACACCGTCATCGAGTTGATCGGCGGATAGAAACTCGTTACGGACGCAGGCTGGTGGGAGAAGTATTATACTATGACAGACATTCTCCTTCGCTTTCATGGGACCTGTGGCAGTAAACGAAGACTCGCTGACAGCTGTGACCTACCTGCATTCCCTCCTGCTTGATGTCGCCTTCCAGCAGTATAAGCGTTCCGTGTCTCGGAGCCAGAACCGCGCTGCAGTGGTTTGAGGAGCATTGAGTGGATTCACGTTTATGTCTCTGTGACAAAATTCGCCTGATGTAAATACTATGGACCCCATTTGGGTCGCTATCGCCTGCCATCACCTCGTAAGCAAATCAGCGGCCAATTATTTAAGCGGATTACATGACCTGTGCGTAGACATCTAAAGAAACATACCTCCATAAACCTACTAACAAACTGTCGGATCCCTAACACGAGAATCAGTAATGTATTTAGTTCCAAAGACGAACAAACGAGCTATTTGGTAGGTGGTTCATGAGTGTGTTTTAACTACGGTGACATGCGAACTGTTTGGAAACTTAGCTGTTTCGGAAAAACTTGCAACGTTGGCAAGAGAGTCAATGCTTAGGCGCTTTTGGGTGTCAGATACATCGTTCCGTTTGTGCACTGCAGCAGCGACGTCACTGTTTTCCACGTCCCCTCAATGTGCTTCGTATATCCCCAATTGCTAGTGCTGCCATCTCTAAGAGGTTACTGCACGTTGACTTTGAACGTAGCCAGTGGTCGCATTAATGTGACTGCACCCATGTAGAAGCTACACTGTTTACCGTTATTTCACACCTATGTCAAATATGAATCGTTTGGCGTGCGTTTGAAAGCAATATCCTACCGAGATTTCTTGATATTGAGACTAATATGGGAAAATACTTGTGCATTGCTGGTAAACACACCCCTACATCTAGTATGCTTAGTGAACACCTCGTATCGGTGTTTGGGTAATACTGATGATCCTTTTGAAATTGACATGCAAAACTAGGGGTTGGAGATTCCTCGAGACTATATTGGGGCCTTTTTTAATACCACATCATGACATTTATGTGCCCTGAATTCTTAAGGCATACTCGTCATTTTGGATACTCCAGCTGTTATCATATTACTTTAATTCGTTTAATTCAGGTATTGTGATCCAAGCAACATAGGGTGCAAACTTTGTTAAGTTAACGTAGGTCTCGACGTTGCACACATGTCGAATTTTGAAACCGATTGCGTATTTTTTTTATGGAACTACACATTTTTTATTGTGTGGTAATGGAGAGAGACCTCAAAGAAGATTTCAACGATATAACATGTGTAGAACAATGAAACAGTAAAAATATGACAGCGCCGTATGCCCATTGCACCCTCCTCCCCCTCAAACATCAGATCTAACGCACCAAACACGTAGTTCAGGCATCTTTTGTGTGTTTACATGTGCTGAGGCCTGTCTGTGCTTTGCTAGTGTAGCGTTCAGACAACTTGATCGTGGAGCTGGTCACACTTAGTACTCCATTCGACTAAGAGAATATGGTTTTCTTGCAAATTTCACCAAACTGTAAGCTGTATAGTAATTATGAACGTGTCAAGCACTCGCCACCTCTTTTACAAACATTGTTACCCAGTCAGTTTAAAGTGTTTATGGATCGGTTACACGATTGATCATAATGATGTGGACCGAGTCTCATACCGAATTAATTTTTAAATGTTGCTACGTGCTAACCTTCCACGTGAATTCTTTTTTAATCAGATGCAAGTTAGGAATTCACATCCACCACCTTTCCTCATTACATAAATAGAAATATTTCCATAGAATGGCCGAAGTTCTCAAATTTTACTTTGCTGTCTGTGAGAAAATTTATGTCACCGGGTAAGTGATCAAAAATTTTGGTAGCAGCACTGTGCATCACATTTTACCTTAAAGGCAACCACAATTAGGAGTCATGGATGTCTTTTTTTCTTGGCTATTGTAATTATGTACACCACTATTACATCCGAACTGCAGTGGATTTTTTACAACAAACTTCAACAATAAATTAATATGCTCTTCCATTTTTTATGACAGAGAAACAAAACATTAACGCAGCACAATTTCAGTTACAGTAGATTTTCAAAAATGCCTCCATTGACACGTAAACAAAGGATACACCGTTGGATCATGTTCTGTCTGACACGGGCAAAAACCCCAGGAGTATCCTGAATTGTTCCTGCTGCTGCTACTATCCGGCAACCAGATCCTCTTCTGATGCAACAGGAGTTGCGTAAACAAGGTTGTGCATCTCTCCCCAAACAAAAATGTCCAGAGGGAACATATCTGGGGATCGAGCAGGCTATGGTACAGGACCACCTCCGCCAATCCACGTTTCTGGGAACCGTCGCTCCAGAAATCGGCGCACACGACGACTGAAATGCACCGGCGCCCCGTCATGTTGGAACCACATGCGTTGTCTTGTAGGGAGCGGGACGTCTTCCAGCAATTCTGGCAATGCTCTGGCGAGAAAATTGTAATAGTGCCTGCCATTTAATAGTCTAGGCAGCAGATAAGGCAGAATTAAACGGTCCCCAACAACACCGACCCACACGTTAACGAAGAACCGCACTTGACGAGCGCTAGTTTGCGAACTGTGCATGTTGAAGACTCCATCACGCCCGAACTTGCTTCAGCAGTAAACAAAACAGAGGATGGAAATGTAGGAAGCATTTCATACTGTTCCAGGTACCACTGCGAAAACTGTGCTCTGGGTGGATAGTCAACTGCTTCCAGGTTGTGGACACACTGTAAATGAAATGGACGTAACAATTGCTCTCGAAGGACTGTTCTTACATTCGTTTGATTCGTCCCCATGTTATGTGCAATTGCACGAGTGCTGAGTGAAGGATCCCGCTCCACATGCTGCAAGACAGGTTCCTCAAATTGCAGCGTTCTTACCGTGCGACGGCGTCCCTGTCCAATAATCTGCTAAATGACCCGGTCTCGCGCAGACTTTGGTACACAGCAGCAAAGTTCGTATGATGCAGGATACGGCGATTAGGATATTGTTGTTGATAAACCCGCTGTGCAGCTCTTCCGTCGTGGTGCGCTACGTAGTACGCACCAACCATATCAGTGTAATCACTCCCGGTGTATCGCTCCATTAGTAAACAGAGACAATGCACTACTACACTGGAGGACAGCAGTTGCCTACAACTGAAGAGCGTAATACGCCCTCTAACAACTGAAGATCGTAATACGGCCTCTAACAACTAACTGAAGAGCGTAATACGGCCTCCACCGGTTTAAATAATCCTCATAGGACATTAGGGAAAAATATTTCTTTTGATGTCCCCTACAACCTTCCAGAGTGTGTCAGTTCAAATACTTTTCACCCTGTATATCAATTAACTGATTTCTTTCTCCTCAAGATTTGCAATGACTGTAAGTTAAATTGAGGCTGAACTAAGTTGGTATTGGAGTTCTAAATTCCCTACGGCTGGTCCCGGCGGAGTTCGTGTCCTCCCTCGGGCGTGGGTGTGTGTGTTTGTCCTTAGGATAATTTAGGTTAAGTAGTGTGTAAGCTTAGGGACTGATGACCTTAGCACTTAAGTCCTATAAGTTTTCACACACATTTTTTAATACTATTCCCATTTTAAATTTTCATCTATGTAAACAAAGTTCCCACACTATTTATTATTTCGTCACCAAGTTTTACGCTTATAACTGATGTGAATGTCTCTAGATGTGCAGAACAGAATATGTTGTGTCTGCTTCAAATTAAAAGTGAGACCATTCACCAAAACCAATCAGTGACTTAAGAACATCTTTACCATGTCTTCTTTGCTGTACGGATGTGTGAATTGGTTACAACACTAACATCACCCGCGACGGAACTAATTCTGCTTGTTGTATGTTAAACAGTAGATCGATCACATGTATGAGGAACAATAGCGGACTTACGATTGAGCCTTGTAGAACCGCCTCCCACCCCCAACACCTCTTTTGTCCCTCGTCGGAAGACTCTGCATGATTACGTTGGTAAAGAGAGTAGCTCAAAATATGAAGAACAAAATATGGTAAGCAAGTGACGAGAGAAGTGCAACCAACATTTTAACACGGCAACACACACTCCTCAAGTCACAACGACGTAGCTTGAATTTTCCCACAACTAATTGCAAACAACATCCAAGAAATACAATGAAGTGTGAAACTCTGATAACGCCTGAAATTCTACACGACATAAAAACTTTAATGAGAATCTAAATCCCTCTGATCGAAACAAGAATTGAGCAAGTGGGCAGCGTTTCAGGCTGAGTTCCTTCTTTTAACTCAGATTCCCTACCATTTAAATTAGACCACGAAATTCCCGCATAGAGGGAACCGAGAAATCGATGCATGAGCAATTAGGTCAACAAACACTACAAAATACTTACGTAAATTGTATTCAATTGCGGTAGGAAAAATCATGACCTCACTCAAATTTAAAACAATGGAAAGAATTTCGAGACGCCACCAACACGCCGTAATTTAACCCGAGGTCGTGTGCACACGGTTTCCTATATTAACCAAGTCAAGTGATGCGAAACAGATTCCGATACTATAATCTGTTCATCTTAAGAATAAACCTGATATAAACATTACGCCACGTATTCTTCCGAGTTTGCTTGAATCTCATTGGATTTCGTTTCACTTGGAGCGGAAATCAATCATAAGGATACGTCTTATGCTTTTTTACACGCATATAAACTGAGCGATAAAGCGGGACAACAGATTTATCGGCGTATTAAACTTACAAAGCGCTGACCAACCGGCTGGTCTAGCTAACCTGCAATGATGTGAGCAGTTGCAGCTCAGACCAAAAAAGAGATGAGCCAAAAAACAATATAGCTTCGAATGCTATTTAATTTTTAAAGGAATGAAATAATATTCGGAGATATTCCTGCACTACCACGCGCTTCTTACGTGTCCAGACGGAAAGCATTAAACGCTCTCATTCTCACCTAGCATAGTCTTCTAATTACAAACAAGAACGGTGAAAATTCCTAACTTAAACACAGGGCAATTTTTCTGAGCGAGCTTTGTGTGATGCAAAAGCATACTGCAGAGATTTCATCGTACTGTTGAATACTGAAGCCACTGAAGGTATTAATTAGAGTCATTCCTCTTGTAATCTCTTAGCTCCTTCCTTCTCCGAATTCGAGAAATACATTTCAGTTCTGGAACTGTCATCTGCTACGCTGATAACCAGTCTATCAAGAACAGAATCTCCTCTTCTGTTTTGACGTGCCGTTCTATATCTGTCTGGTTCGTGTGAGATTACATCCTTAGTATTAACGATGAACATAGTCCAAATAAAGAGTATCTGGTTTTTCATTTCTGCCCTAAAATTTAATTGTTACGTTTTCTTAAATTAAGCTACCTTTATTGACAATCTTTCGAAAATTAAGAACCTATATTTGAAATAAGAACAGGAATTTCGAGTGCAGTCTGTAATAAGAAACAAGAAGACGTGCATTATTCATAAAAAAGATGAATTTTACAGTTACAAGAGGTAGATATTTCAAATTGAAGGAAAATAAAGAGAATGGAGGCGAGACTTTAACTTCACAGGGTTACCAAGCTACTACGCTACCTGTTTTGCTACATAGTCAATGTGTGTGAATATGAACTGTATCACATATAGTCCCTCAGAAAACTGTAGAGCTGATTTTTCCTGTAAATTTCTGAAAATATTAAGAACAAGCTATCTCTCAGCACTTTTTAACCGTGTTCCACACGCGTGTTTCACTACGGAACGGGAAGCATCCCCACATATTTTCATGCTGTGTATTAACAGCGCAACAATCAGAGAACAACGGCGCAGAGACTGTGACTGTACACGATTTTTGAAATAAAAACTACATATATAAAGCATGATTAAAAAATTTTGATTGCTGTTAATAAATTAAAATATCGTAAAGTTTCATTAACGTACTTGGCAATAATATATCTAAATAGGACCTACTCCCAAGAGGGTAATAACACCATCATACGTGTGCTATGGCTTCTGACCTATCATCCGGCTTGTGTTTGTTTACATCAGGTTTATTCTTATGATGGAGTACAGTGTGACACACAAAACAGTGTTGGATACCACCCTTCCACCTTACGACGTGGTTCACTCTACTGCCGAAACGGCCGCCTGTTGCTGATCGAGTGATTCTAAAATCTGTCGATCTATGCGTGCCAAGATCCTACGGTTTACTTTCGCCACAGAGCAACGTGGATACATGAGGGTATCGATATCAACCCGGGAGACAACATCTCGTAGCGATAAGTGACTGGACTTAACTAGAACATATGTTACATACACTGGTATCGAAAATGAAAGGAACAAACGAAAATTTTGGAACGTTGTTTTTATTTTGCCACAAAACAGTACAAACAGATGATATCAAAGTAGAAACAATGTAAAGATTACACGAAGTAAACAAATGCATTATGCATAACGGTAGACTAAAACGTTCTTCCTTTCTTCCAACTTAATGGATTTGCACACACGTTCCGACAACTGGTTAATGTACTCAGTATGGGGTTTAACCACCTCTGGCAACAATGCGGGTCTGACAACGACGGAGCGTGCTGTGAATAATATTATCAATCTCATGTTGAGCCAATAACGCCCATTGTACCTGGAGAGCTGCTTGTAAATCTTGAAGAACGATGCAGCCCGTCTTCCTAGTGTACCACAGACATGCTCTACGGGATTCAAATCGGGGGAACGAGCAGGCAGTGCCATGCGTGCAATATCTTCCGTTTCCATGTAAACATCAACCGGTCTTTCTCTGTGAGGTCGATCATTATCGTTGATCAGTAAGAAGTCTGGACCCGTACCAACTCGCAACATTCGCACATGAGGTCCCAAGACGTCGTCATGATACCTGACAGCAGTTCAACCTTACCGATTCACCCACATAATTTCATGAAGAGGTGCTCACGTGGCCAACATAATCCTTGCCCACAACATCGGAGATCCTCCTCGATATCGGTTTCTTTCCGTAAAGTTTTGGTCTCGTAACCGTGTTCCACGTTCACTCCAGATGCGAATGCATCGAGAATCACTCTTCGGACCAAATCGCGAGTTATCTGTTAAATGAACATTGGCCCACTGTTCGACCGCCCAGGTGGCATGTTGACGACTCCATTCTAGATGTTCCCTTCTCTGAAGACGCAACAGAGGCACACATACAGGAGGTCTCCAACAGTATAAGACACTCAGCCGAAGCCTTCTGGACAGCGCTTGTCTTGATACAACACGTCCAGTGGATGGTGTGAGGTCAAATGGCAGTTGCCGTGCAGTGCTAAGGCAGTACCACCGTGCCCTTCCATACAAATAATGGTCTTCTGATATCGCTCGTGGTCGGCTCGGCCCTGGTATTTGGGGTAGTGTTTCGGTCTCTATAAATTGTTGCCACATCCGAGAAACAACAGAACGATCCACATTAAACCATCGGGCCTCATCACTTTACGACTGTATTGCTCCCATTCTTCTTATGGCTCTCCACTGCAGAGAGTCTGGTAGGCATCTTCTCTGTACCATACTGCAACATCGGTGACTGTATACACAGCGATTAAGGATATGGGACTACCTGGCGAACACTAACCCGTCTAGATATCCTGATGCCATGAGGTCGATGTGGCTGTCCGCTAACCGGAATGCCATTTTCCGCGCAGAAGACGATTTTACGCATTTCTGTTCACAGTTTGTATGTTTATAAGATTAATTAGACACAAGGCGCGGAAATAGTGGTTCCTTGCTTTAATTTTGGACACCAGGGTATTTAGTGAAATGTGAGGGTTACCAGAACGCACTCCTTTGAAAGTCCCTGCGTAAATCATGCATTTAACACAAAAAATACCTTGGGGCACAGGATTTGTCATAACCTCTCACAGAGTCAATAAGATAACTTGTGATGACTTCCAGATGCCCTGTACTGAGCAGACGGTTCAATACGCAACAATCATTTCAATGAACAGCACTCAAAGTAAGACTGCACTGGGTACCGATTTATAAATATAAAATGACCAAATCACTGGAAAGGACACTAACACGTATATTTTCATAGCGTAAATAATGGGAAGTATCATGATGTCCGTGAGGATCTCGAAATTTACACAGCTACAATAAAAAAATCCTGACAAGACTCTTAATCAGCAACGTGAATTTTCCCGTAACGCTTCTGTCGACGCGCACCCTCGTTCCGCCCACATCATCGTATCTATTTTGCCAGCTGGCTCTAGATGAACGGTAGTCGGCGTTGGCTCTGTCCTTCGACTTGCATAAAGGGAATAGTTACTCGTTCGTCACACAAAAGGCTATGGCATGTGGCCACGCCAATGACGCTGTATTGTTCCCCTAATGAATATCATTTAACTCTTTTCTTTATATAGGGTAACATTGTTTATAAAGCGTTATAGTTGTTTTTGTAATGACATCCCTTTCCCCATTTTAATCTTAAAACCAAAGCCATCAATATTTTTACTTTTTAAATGAAGGCAAGATCTTTAAATTGTGTTTTAACAGATGGAGGACTCCTAAGTCTAATAAGATTTTTTTTAACTTTGCACTAACTATTTTGCGAAATTATGTAAACATGTGAGAAAATGTACAATATACAATTTACTTTGAAGTTATTTTTCTTGATTTTGTAACGTATCGTATACTACACTGAAAATCCAAAGAAATGGTACACCTGCCTAATTTCGTGTAGGTCCCCTTTGAGCACGCGGAAGTGCCGCAACACGACATGGCATGGACTCAACTAATATTTGAAGTAGTGTTGGAGGTAAGTGACACTACAAATACTGCAGGGCGTCTATAAATCCATAAGAGAACAAGGAGGTGCCGATCTCTTGTGAAAAGCACATTGCAAAGCATCGCAGATTTGCTCAATAACGTTCATGTCTGGGGAATTTCGTGGCCAATGTAAATGTTTAAGCTCTGGAGCCATTCAGTAGCATTTTTGGACTGTGGGGTGTCGCATTGCCCAAGACCTTCGGAAAGCAGAATGGACTTAATGGATGCAGGCGATGAGACAGGATGCTTACGTACGTGTCACCAGTCAGAGTCGTATCTAGACGTGTCAGAGGTCCCATTATCACCCCAACTGCACGCGCTCCACACCATTACAGAGCCTCTACCAGCTTGAAGAGTCCCCTACTGACATGCAGGATCTATAGATTCACGAGGTTGCCTCCATACCTGTACACATCCATCGTCTCGATACAATTTGAAACGAGACTCGTCCGACCAGGCAACATGTTTCCTGTCATCAATAGTCAAATGTCGGTGTTGATGGGCCCAAACGAGGCGTAAAGCTTCGTTTCGTGCAGTCATCAAGGGTACACGAGTGGGCCCTCGGCTCCGAAAGCCCATATCGATGTTGAGTCGTTAAATGGTTCACATGCTCACACTTGTTGATGGATCACCATTGTAATCTGCAGCAATTTCCGGAAGGGTTGGACTTTTGTCACGTTGAACGATTCTCTTCAGTCATCCTTGGTCTTGTTCTTGCAGGATCGTTTTCCAGCCCAGCGATGTCAGAGATTTTATGTTTTACCGGGTACATCATATTCACGGTACATTCGTGAAATGATTTTACGAGAAAACCACCCCTTTATCGCTACCTCGGAGATTCTGTGTCCCATCGCTCGTGTGCCGACTATAACACCACAGTCAAGCTCACTTAAATCTTGAAACATGTCACTGTAGCATCAGTAACTGATCTACCAACTGTGTGAGACACTTCTTGTCTTATATAGACGTTGCCGACCGCAGCGCCGTATTCTGCTTGTTTTATATGTCTCTGTATTCGAATACAGAGTTTATTGGGCGCTTCAGTGTAAAATGTATTAGGGTGACATTTTTTTAATTTTATTAATTGTATTTATATTGTGATGGAATAATTTCTTCTACAATATAGAAGAGTACGGGCCAATGACATGTCATTTGATTGACACACGCAACTTTTCGCATTCCATCCTCTGTATTTTGAGTATTAGCTTTTTGTGTCATTCTTACTATTACTGAAGAAGTGCACCTTGCAAAGACAGATATGAATGAGCTAATGATGCTTTGATGTTGTTGTGCCATTGATGGTACTATTTATTGTGTTACACTTACGTAATTTTTTCTATTGTAGCGTTTCTTTTTTCCCATTTTGCATTCACTCATCATACCTACAGAGACTGCGGTCTTTTGAGGCAGGCCATCAAGCATGAGTATTCGGCCAAAAGGCCGGCTAAGAACACAGAAGGAAAAGGCTGATTTGCTGAACAGTGGAGAGAAGGAGAATGGTGGTATGATGGCTGGCTGAGGAACACGGAAAGAACTCGAAATGTAACGCATTGTAAGCCGGAATTCGAAGAATGATCAAATACGTCACAAGCAGTGTATACGAAGTGACCAAAGATTTCTCTAACAAGAGAGCAACGATCTTATTACACAATAAAATGGACTCGAGGACTAAACTACTGAGACAGAAAGTGCAACTTAGGAAAACTAAGACAGAAAGCGGAGATATTTCATGTGCCCTTCCACGGGTGATTCTTAAATGTTGAACCAATAAATTACGAAATGAATAGATACTAGGAAGAAGCAACGGGTCGATATTCTTGCTACAAAAGGGAGCATTGCCCCAGACTTACTCACAATGCACTAGAACATACGTTAACGGTCGGAACTGTAAACCTGAAAAGCAAAACATTCCAAGGGATTAAAATGATATTAGAACGTTGGAGATGATTAGGCAAGAGCAAATATTTTTTTTTAAAAAAGTAGTCAAGAACCGTGGTTTTCAATGCAAAAATTGTCGAGAGTTCAGATCGCAGATATTCCCGCCCGTTAGCTGAGTGGTTAGGGCGCCAGACTGCTGTCCTACGGGCTCGGGTTCGATTCCCGGATGTGTCGGAGATTTTCTCCTCTGAGGGAGTGGTTGTTGGGTTGTCTCCATCATCATTTCATCTCCAACCGGCGCGTAGGTCGCCCAATGTAGCGTCGAATATAAAAAGACCTCTACCAAGGCGGCCGGACCTGCCGCCAAAGGGTCCTCCCGCCCAGTGACGCCAAACGCTCATTTCCATTTTCCATCTCAGATCTTGCGCTGTAGGAGCTAATGAATGACATTTATTGGCATTTTGAATTGTATATAAAACATATCAAACGGCGTTTGCAGATATATGAAGCAGTGTCCATTTGGGTTCAGTAAATTCCGGGAAGCGCAGGTAGTTTTCTCAGAAGTGTCATGTTCCTTGACTTTCAGCTGTAGATTTACGTGTACGGAGACATTTAGCAGCGTGGTTAGACAAGTTAGCGCTGTGGCCAGACGCTACGTATTATCACCAAGCCAGGCTTCAGGAGCCCGAGGATCTTACGCAGTTACTGCCGGAAGAGTGTGGCTTGCTTGCACTCTGTTGCCTGCTAACAGCTTGACGGTACATTTGGCTGTTCGTAAGCGCTGTTGCATAAGTACATCGTTTTCTCTGACCTCGGCACATAATTTCATGCGTTCCACTGTTATCACCTCGTCCATGCAATTTCACTTACGGATGGAACAGCTTTGAAAGTAAATTCCTTGTGCGAGAACATTAAATTCACTCATACTAACGACACAAAACTTGTAGGAAGTTTTTCAGCTGGTGATATTCCTTGGATTTATTTGCAGTTGGTTGCGATAGTGCGACAAAGAGGTGCTGTCGTATAGCCAGCTCTGATGTAATTGCCTGATTGAACTTGTAGTAACACAAAGATAATGCATTTCATTACCGTTTTAATAAGCTCTAATAATGCATGTAGATGACACCTCTACCAGCATGCTTTACTTATCACAGTCATTAGCAAATAAGACTGACAATACGATATTTACAGTGCTCTCACGTAGTTAGATACGTCTCAGATTATGCAATGGAACTCATCTGAATCCAACCACTTATGAACGTCATCAGTGATCATTTAAATTCCTTAAAATAAGAAGAAAGCAATACGACGTAAGTAGCTTTAATCAAAACATTCTGTATTATCGACGTAAATTACACTATGTAATCAAAAGTATCCGGACACCCCAAAAATATGCGTTTTTCATATTTGGTGCATTGTGATGCCCCCTACTCCATATAAGCGACCTCAGTAGCCAGTAGACACCGTGAGAGCAGAATGGCCGGCCGTTGTGGCCGAGCGGTTCTAGGCGCTTCAGTCCGGAAACGCGCTGCTGTTACGGTCCCAGGTTCGAATTCTACCACGGGCATGGATGTGTGTGATGTCCTTAAGTTAGTTAGGTTTAAGTAGATCTAAGTCCTAGGGGACTGATGACCTCAGATGTTGTCCCATAGTGCTCAGAGCCATTTTTTTTTTTTTTTTTTTACAGCACAATGGGGCGCTCCGCGGAACTCACGGACTTCGAACGTGGTCAGGTGATTGGGTGTCACTTGTGTCATACATCTGTACGCGAGATTTCCACACTCCTAAACATCCCTAGGTCCACTGTTTCCGATGTGATAGTGAAGTGTAATCGTGAAAGGACACGTACAGCACAAAAGCGTTCAGGCCGACCTCGTCTGTTGACTAACAGACACCGCTGACAATTCAGGAGGGTCTTAATGTGTAATAGGCAGACATATGTCCAGAGCATCACACAGGAATTACAAACTACATCAGGATCCTCTCACTGCAAATACTATCACAGATAGGGGGAAGCAAGAAAACTTGGATTTCATGGTCGAGTGGCTGCCCATAAATTCCAAATGACGCCTCGCTTTGTGTATGGAGCGTAAACATTGGACGACTGAACAGTGAAAAAACGTTGTGTGGAGTGACGAATCAGGGTATAGGCCCTACAATGTGGCGATCCGATGGCACGGTGTGTGTTTGGCGAATGCCCGGTGAAAGTCATCTGCCAGCATGTGTAATGCCAACAGTAAAATTCGGAGGCGGTGGTGTTGTGGTGTGGTCGTCTTTTTCATGGAGGGGGCTTGCACGCCTTCTTGTTTACGGTGGAACTATCACAACACAGACCTACATTGATTTTTGAAGCACCTTCTTGCTTCCCACTGTTAAACAGCAATTTGGGTTTGACGATTGCATCTTTCAACACGATCGAGTGCCAGTTCATAATGCACGGCCTGTAGCGGAGTGGTTACTCGACAATAACATCTCTGTAATGGACTGGCCTGCGCTAAGTCCTGACCTGAATTCTACAGAACACCTTCGGGATGTTTTGGAACGCCGACTTCGTGTCAGGCCTCACCGACCGACATCGATACGTCCCCTCAGTGCAGCACTCCTTGAAGAATGGGCTGCCAATCCCCAAGAAACCTTTCAACACCTGACTGCACGTATGCCTGAGACAGTGGAAGCTTTCATCAAGGCTAAGGGAATGCCAAAATCATACTGAATTCCAGCATTACAGATGGAGGGCGCCACGAATTCGTAAGTCATTTTCAGCCAGGTCTCCGGGTACTTTTGATCACACAGTGTACGATATTCTGTAACAAAATGTATGTCGAACCGATAACTGCATCAGAGAAAATATTTTAAACAAGTAATTGAAAATGTTTCTGGACGCTGATTAAGGATACTCGTTAGAAACATAATTACGTTAAACGTCTCTGAAATACCCTGTTCTTTTATCATGGCAATTTTGTAGCTTAGAAATAGAGGTTATCAAAGTGCCTCTTTAAACTGACCTGATGAAAGCGTCCTCTATCCCTCATGCATACTGATCCATAAAAATAATATGAGGCAGTCTGACTAACATTGGGGAATAATACAGTTACACATACTAAGTACAACGGTAAAATCGGGCCTCAGAATTATTTATTATGTTGTAAAAATAAAAGTTCCTATCACTGACGCTAACACCTGATCCTGCAAACATTTCCTATGTTACGACTTACAGGCAAATCAAGTGCAACGAGCGTCGTGGGCTCTTGCTCTCTATTGAGGACACAAGATTTGTAGCAAACATTGTTTGGAACGTGCCACCACCATTGCCGATGCGAAGTTCTCAACACAAACGTAGCTTCTGGAAAATGAAAACTTCTATTAACATGCTACAAGAAAGCTTTCTCTATTGAAAACCCGTAAGTTGCCACAATAATTCTTGTGGAGTTAATGGTCGTACTTAATTTAATGGGGGAACTGCGATTAAATAAATCCAAGAGGTTTTATAAATTTTATGAATATTTAACACCATTTGATACATCTTGTTCTGCAAGCAATACCATAGTTAATACCACAAAAGCCGCGTGACACCCACAGTTACGATACGTCAAAGACCTCATGTATCCGTGAAACTTACAAAACGCAAGGAACCTTTGGTGACTGAGAAACCTGTTTGCTCACTTATGATATAAAGGTACTGTGTAAAGAGAACGGAAACTGCCCCATATTAATTACAACCGCTAGTTCCACTTCACTATTCATGTTATTCATGTTTCTTCCATTCAAAAGAAACCTTTTCCAATATAGTTCGAAGTTCGTAGTTACAAAAGAATATTACCTTGTCTTCCAGTGCAGACACAAGGAGAAGTGTCGTATACAATTCTCAACGTAACTTCACACATACAAACCCAAGACTGCCTTCGTACATTCCTGCTCTTCCTTCTCATTATTATTGATAGCAGCTACGTTTGTTACCACCTCATAAAACACGTAAGCAAATGGACACCATCAGAACTAGAATAGAGCGATGCACCCTTTTTTCTCTTCGAACTTGCAAGCCATGCATCTGGCACGACCGTCTTCAATTCTAATCGACCGAGCTTGCACTCATCCCAGAGATATTAGTTAAGACAAAGCAGTACTGTAGAAGAAGGAACGATTATATCGGTCAGGGGTTGCAGATGTTACAGAAAAGATTGCTTACAAGTAATAGACCCGTTAATTACAATACTTGAAAGTTGGTAAATTATAACAGTCAACTTTCATCATACTCCCCTGCAACTTGGGCCGGACTTGGAAAGTTTTCTGTAGAATGATCAGTAGATAAACTCCTAGCTTATCATCTAAATCATACTAATAATCATAAACGTCAACCTCGTTCACCAAACCTTAACAAAATTAACATTGTTCAAAACTCGTCAAGTACTGGAATATACTTTAAATCCGACAGTCAAATAAACAATACAAAAGCATGTCCCTCATGAAAGGCTCACTATTTAATGTTGTAATACATAAATACTCTACATGCCCTATCTCACAAAAATACAGTAAAACCGCCACTTAAACGATTGGTAGAGAAGCCACACCCCTCCACTAATTTGTCACCACTCAAAGAAAATCCTCCCACTCTAACAGTGCGCAAATCTGCGTGCCTGCCACATCTGCAACAACTGCTGCAATTCCCACGCTGCACATATTCCAATGAATTCAAACGAAGCCGCCATCTATATCTACATTTAAATTTACATGCCCACTCTCCAAATAAGACATAAGTGCCTGGCACAGCGTTCATCGAACCCCCTTCTCGATGATTCTGTACTATTCCACTCACGAACAGTGCTCGGAAAAAACGAACACCTACATCTTTCTGTACTAGCTCTGATGTTCCCTTTTTTTTGTTATGATGATCGTTTCTCCCTATGTCGGCCTCAACAAAGCATTTTCGCATTCGGAAGAGAAAGTTGTTGCCGGCGGCTGTGGCCGAGCGGTTCTATGCACTTCAGCCCGTAACCACGAGGCTGTTATGGTCGCAGGTTCGCATCCTGCCTTGGGCATGGATGTGTGTGATGTCCTTAGCTTAGTTAGGTTTACGTAGTTCTAAGTCTAGGGGACCGATGACCTCAGATGTTATGTCCCATAGTGCTTAGAGCCATTTGAACCATTCTTTTATGAGAAAGCTTTTGACCGAAATTTTGTGAAAAGATACCGCTGCCACTAGAAACGCCTTTGTTTTAATGATGTCCACCTCAAACCTTGTATCATATCCGTGACACTCTCTCCCGTATTTTTCGCTAGTACAAACTGTTCAAATGGTTCAAATGGCTCTGAGCACTATGGGACTCAACATCTTAGTTCATAAGTCCCCTAGAACTTTGAACTACTTAAACCTAACTAACCTAAGGACATCACACACATCCATGCCCGAGGCAGGATTCGAACCTGCGACCGTAGTGGTCACGCGGTTCCAGACTGACGCGCCTAGAACCGCACGGCCACACCGGCCGGCAGTACAAATTGTGCTGCCCTTCTTTGAACTTCCTCAAAATGATTCAAATGGCCCTGAGCACTATGGGACTTAACATCTGTGGTCATCAGTCCCCCAGAACTTAGAACTACTTGAACCTAACTAACCTAAGGACATCACACACATCCATGCCCGAGGCAGGATTCGAACCTGCGACCGTAGCAGTCGCGCGGTTCCGGACTGAGCGCTTCGAACCGCGAGACCACCGCGGCCGGCTGAACTTCCTCAATGTACCCCGTTAATCCTACCTGGTAAGTAATCCAAAACGCGCAATAGTACTCCAAAAGAAGCAAGCTTACTGAAGACAGTCTCTGTAGAATGTGTGTTGCATCCTGTCTAAGTGATCTGCCAAAAAAACGCAGTCTTGGGTCGCCTTCCTCACAGCGTTTTCTATGTGCCCTTCTAATTTAACTTTTCCTTGATTGTAATTCCTAAGTGTTCAGCCGAATTTTCAGCCCTTAGATATGACTCATTAATCGTTTGATCGAAGTTTAACGAATTCCCTTAGCACTCGTTTGGATAACCTCACATTTTTCATGAATCAAGTTCAATTGCCAATTTTCATACCATAACGAAATCTCATCTAATCGTTTTGCAATTTGTTTTAATTTTCTGAAGACTTTATTGGACGATAAGCGACAAAATCGTCTGCAAACAACCTAAGAGGCTGCTCAGATTTCCACCTAAATCGTTTACATAGATAAGGAACAGAAGAGGGCGTATTACACTATCTTCGAGAGCGCCAGAAATCACTTCCGTTTTACATGATCACTTTGCATCAGTTACTACAAACTCTGTTCTTTCTGACATGGAATAACGATCAATTTAAAATCTCTTGTCGATAGCATTCAGTAACTCGTGTGACTAAAGAGCTAGTTATGTTTGACAAGAGCGATGTTTTTTAAGTAAGCTCTCTTCGAGGTAGTACATAATTTTCGAAAACATTATATGTTCCAGAATCCTGTTGCATATCGACGTTAATAATTTGGGCCCATACTTTAGCAGCTTACTCCTGTTGCTCTTCTTAAATGTTGGTGTGACCTGAGCAAACTTCCAGCCTTTGGGTTCAAAATGGTTCAAATGGCTCTGAGCACAATGGGACTTAACATCTGTGGTCATCAGTCCCTTAGAACTTAGAACTACTGAAACCTAACTAACCTAAGGACATCACACACATCCATGCCCGAGGCAGGATTCGAACCTGCGACCGTAGCAGTCGCGCGGTTCCAGCCTTTGGGTACGGATCTTTCGTCAAGCGTGCGGTTGTATGTGATGGTTAAGAATGGAGCTACTGCATCAGCGTACTCTGAGAGGAACCTAATTGGTATACAGTCTGAACCGCAAGATTTGCTTTTATTAAGTGATTTAAGAAGCTTCACTGCTTTCAGTATACCTACTTGCAAGATACTCAAGTTGGCAGCTGCTCTTGATTCGAATTATGGAATATTTATGAATTTCAGAAGGCTGGGTTCAGTAACTCAGCTTTGTCAGCACTCTAGTATTTCCATTGCTATTGCGCAGTGAAGGCATTTATTGTGTCTTGCCGCTAGCATACTTAAAATACGGCCAGAATCACTACAGATTTTCTGCCAGTTTTCGAGACAAAGTTTCGTTGTGGAAACTATTATATAAATATTACATTTCTCTCGCCAAATTTCGAGCTTCTGTAGAAGATCACCAATCGTCAGGATTTGGCTTTAGTTTAAATTTGGTACGTTTTTATCGTTGTTTCTGCAACAGTGATCTGGCCTGTTCTGTGTACCATGAGGATCAGTTCCGTCGTTTGTTCATCTACTTAGTATAATTCACTCATTGTTGTCGATACTATTTCTCTGAATTCAGACCACATATGATCATTACTTACATTATTAATATTGAAGAATTGCTTATCTCTCTGGAAGGCGTCAACGAATTTTCATATGCTTCTTCTGAATAGCTATATTTTTCGTTAATTTTTTTGGGGTTTGGGAGTTACGGCATTCAGTCTCGTTATGACAACCCTGTGTTCTCTAATCCATGTAACTGTTTAATGTTTATTATTAGTTCAGAATAATTTTTTGCTAACAGGTCAAGTGTGTTTTCACAACTGTGTACTATTCGAGTTGGCTCATGAACTAACTGCTCCAAATAATTTTCAGAGAATGCGTTTAGCACGGTTTCAGTTGATGCCTTATAGGTATCTCAGGATTTAAACACGTATTTTCGCCAACGTATCAAAGGTAAATTGAAGGCACCACCAACTATAATTGTATGGCTCGGGCACGTGTTGGAAATTAGGATCAAGTTTTCTTTGAAACCTTCAGCGGTCATATCATCTGAGTTGGGAGATCAGTTAATCCGGCAGCCAAGAATGACCTCTTCCCATACTATCTTACAGGATCTATCAGCTTCAATTCCGCTACAAAAAAGACCACTTCTAACAGTAACAAACATGCCACCGCCAATTAAGTTTGGCCTATTTTCTGAACACCGTTAGGTCCTTTGCAAAACTTTTGGCAGAATTTATTCTTGTCTTTGGTCAACTTTCAATGCCTAACGAATTGAGCATCAGTGTTTTCTATTAGCGCTTGAATCTTTCGTACTTCCGGGCACAGCTACGACAATTTGCAAGTGTTATACCGATGGTTCTTGTGCTTCCCCGAGACCCTCTAATCTAAAAAGAAACGCCTAATCTACGTCACACGCCACAGATACGCATGTTGCCGCCTCCTGCGCACAGTAGTCTCCTGACCTATTTAGCAGAGCCCGAAACCCCACCACACGGTGACATCAGTCGAGGAATCTGCAGCCTACGCGGTCGCAGAATCGTCTCAGCCTCTGATTCAGACCCTCCACTCGGCTGTGTACCAGAGATCCACAATCAGTCCTGTCGATTATGCAGCTCTATTTTCATCTCGCAAGCAGGAATGGCAGCCGTTACCATTTCAGACAGCCGCTCGAAACCACAGAGAACATCTTTCGATACAAAGCGACGCACCTCATGGTACCGAAGTGAGTACCCGCAGTTGGCTAAACCAGAGCTCACGATTCACTCCATCGGACTAACTCCTGCATACCACTTCTACAGTTCCTTTACTAATAATCGTTTCCAAGAACTGCCATTGTAATGCCCACACAGCTCAAACAGATAAATCTAGCAGTTCAAACAGTCTGCTACATCGATGTTCAAGCCACCTTCCCTAAAAATCAGTCCACCCTCCATTGAAGACCATCATTATAGTTTAAAGCGCCTACATTATTACAATAACCAAACATCCTATTCCCCTACAGCCATTCTCTTTCACTCGCAATTTATATCGCCATTAAATCAATCCTCCAATAGAACATGCCCGGGTATTGACCTAGTCGTTACACTTACCCATAAGCCAAGGTTCCAGCATTGTTCCAAGCGTCCTTCATCAGCCCTTCTTACATTTAATTCAACACTTCACTCCTCCCAAAGATACTTCAGCCTAAAAATGTCGTAGAGTATCACTCACTAGCTAACCACAATTAGCTAAAATTATAATTATACGACTCAGGACTAACCACTCACCAATTCCGTCTCCAAAACTTGCTCCACGTACAGCAGAATTATCCCATACCACCGCCTAAAACGCTTGCATAGCCTTAACAACCAGCCTCTATACGTCAGTCAAGAAGGAAAAAGAAAACTAAGCCCAAAAGAGCACCAAACATCACGCCTACAAAAGCCTCGTTTGACCGGTCCTTGGCTCTGTTACTGTTATTTGAGTGCCCATTCTACACTAATTTTATCACTCTCTCCAGATCAAGGGCTTCATGCTCTCTGCCTCACGTTCCACCACTGCAAAGCCCCTCACTCACATCCTCTTCTACCTAATTAAGATTCAACTTATCGTAAAATTTATTAAGAACTCCGTGTATCCCTTGCGTCCTGCAGATATGAACGGTCGAATTGGTTCATGTGTCCACTCCAGAATGCTTTACCAACATATTTTCCTTGCAATCCTCCACATTCCATGTTAATCTGGATTTATCTTCATTTCCCACGCATCAACTCATTACTTAATGTGCATTATCAACAGTAGGAAATCATTCACAGCCACGTCATCGTGAATATCGCCGTATTCAATACCATATTTTAAACCTTTCTTTTTACTTTGTCCATCATTGTAATATATCTTCAGAATTTTAGAAATTCATAATAGCTGCTTACGGTCTGTTCCCTTGATGAATGGGGATGAAAAGAACAATAGAGAGAAACCGAACCTTTAGTCTCACCTTCACTGTACTGTTCGCCCTCTCCTTGTTCCCCGGTAGCCTTCGAAGCCTTCATGATCATGATGGAACTTATTTTCATTGCGCCAGTACAGTCCTAACGATTATGGTACCACTTTTCGAATTTTCGCAAGTCCATTGATGGCTTTTGTTCCGAATTGTGTTTGCCGTCTTATTCTTTTGAGAAAATGTTTAAATAAAACTATATTCGACAATGTGTTTATTTGTACTGCCTATGGTATATAAAATGTGTATTTCTTGACCTGACAGGACTTGTGAAATGTGTGTAACTGCGATACGCGAAAGGCAGAGTGATAAGTACTCTGAGATAGCCCGCTGGATCTATCAGATGGTGTAAGTGACGTATCACTGCATGCAGGGTAAAATCCTGGTGCATTGCAAAAAAACTATAGCTCAGTTTAAAGAAAGAATTTTCTGTGTTCCATGTTCATGACAGGCCGCACCTGTGCTTAGATCACCTGTGGCTGTCCACGTAAGATTCTACCACGTTTCTTGACAACAGACAAATATTTTGGCACCGGACACCACTCCAGGCTCACTGCCTGACGTAATCTTCACCTTCACGAATCCCTTTCCGATGTAAAGGTCGTGTTTACTGATCCGATCGAACTGTATTTCCAAGTGAACCAGGGAATTCACGAATCAGAAATGAGCCAAATATTCTATGCAGAATCTCATGCTAGCTACGGAATACCTATATTTTTTATGTCACAGTTCATGCTTAGCGACGTTACTGTGGATATATGAACGCCAACTCCAATTTCTTTTAGGAGCAATTTGAAACATGAGGCAGTGTTTCATATTGTTGATATAGACGTAGCAAAATTGTGAATTACGGAAGATTTATCAATTAATACATTAAGGAGCGTTGTAAAACATATGAGGAATAGTGCGATATCTGTTTATTTTTCAGCTTATGCTAATGCTTCTACAGCGACAGAGTTAGAAATTGACTATCGATGTGCTAACGTCTTTAGATCTAAAAAAACTACTAATTAATTTCGAACAATAAAAATATACATAATCACTTTCCCAACAAAATTATCGTTGTTGAATAACTGTAGAGCACATTCCGGCAAAATATTATCCTTGAGATGTAGGATCCGACTTTTTCACAATCTCACAGCTAGCATCGTTTTGAAAGGTGTACTAACGTGATAGATGACGCTTATAGATTGCTATTTTGTGATGCAAGAGATACATAAATTTACAGTGAAGCTTCTAGGCGAGCCCTACATCACGGCTGTTATAAACTGTTTACGGTATTCGTTATTTTTATGTAGGAGATCTTTGGCAGGTATGATACTGCATCCATAAGCTGCAATGCCGCGACAACTGTTTGACCTCAGAACAGCGACTGAAATCGAAATTTACAGTAATCTTAACCGTATTTTCAATGTCGTTCATCGTTAGTAATATACTTCAGTTCTCTCCATTGCCAAATATATTAGCCCTGGAACCTCGGCGCAAGCTTTAGCCACCTGCTTCATCGGTTTCCACTTATTTATGTCTAATACCAGTATTTCATAACTTATCTCGGTGGAAATATCCCAATGTAGCCCAAATTTTTCTCTCTGCCAAGCATTTACTACTTGTGTTTCACTTACACTTCCCATTATATCACTTTAATAACCGGAAAAATTTTCTGCATCTGTTGGTCTTCCTTCTGCAGACAAAAATTACTTCTCTACTGTATTAGTTTTCCGTCAATCTACCGTTTCTAACAATTCTTTTGTAATCTCACAACATACATAATGGAACTGCTTAATTTTTCGATTGCTTTCACCATTTTGAGATTTCCTTGGTTCGATTTCCTTTTTCTTTCGACGATTTGTGCTCTTTATCTCATATATAAGCCTTGTAAACGCAGCACATTTTACTGGCTTTTGTATGCGTTGTGTAGTTTAGGCCACAAGCACAATATTTTTGCATGTTTCAGCACTGATACATCTTTCTCTTCACTCTGCTATTGAAATTACTTTTTTTTTTATCAGTTAGACACTTATCTTTGAACGCATTGGTCCTAAACAAACTACTCAACAGGTATATATTGTTCTTTACCAGTTTAAGGCTCACACAAGTATTACAATACCAAACAAATATCACGTCTTCTTATCAGAATTTATTAGTTTGATTCACGTCATTAAATGTTAAACCAAAATAACATTCGTGTATTTTTAGAATTATCCAATGCATCGCCCATCGATGTTCAGAAGCGTTTTTTTTTTTTTTTTTTTTTTTTTTTCCTCCAGTTGCATGCTAGCCAATGTTATCAGCCCAATCGAAAGACAACTCTCATTCAAAACTAATTACTGGTGCAGATAACAGCGTCTACTGCATATACGGGTAAAAAGTCCTAGTTTAACCTGTGTTTCTCAGATTTCAAGAATCAAACGACTCAAGTGAACAGAATAAGAAGAAAGGGATCCATCTCACACATAAAACCAAGTACTGAGTGCGATGCCCAATTTGAAGACGAAACATAAGACCTCTAAATATTATACTATTTTAGAAGAAGGCTCTACTGTACCGAGCTGTCGGCGGACTAGAAATCTGTACGATATTTTATTAACTCTAATTTCGTGACATACCTCAGTTCAGCTACATAAAAATTATTGGTGTATGTCAGGTTGAAACTTGTATAAGCTTTAGACGTCAGTTGTAAATATTCTGTAACAGTATAGCACGATGCCCATTTTTGTGTGTTACAGATTCTCTCCTGTTCCAATTTTCCCATAGTCCATGTTTCACCACCTTGCAATGTTGTGCTCCAAACGTACAGTTCCAGGAATTTCTTCCGCAAATTAAAGCACATTTTTGATACATGTAGACTTCTCTTGGCCAGGAAAGCCCTTTTTGCCAGTGCTAGTCTGCTTTTTATATCCTCCTTCCTGCATCCGTCATAGGTTATTTTACTGTCTATATAGAAAATACTTCGACTTTGTCTACTTCGTGATTACCAATCCTGTTGTGAAGTTTCTCGCTGTTCTCCTTCCTGCTACTTTTCATTATTTTTGTCTTTTTTCGATTTACTCTCAATTCGTATTCTGTACCCGTTAGACTGTTCATTCCATTCCACACACCCTATAATTCTTGCTCACTGCCGATCGCGATGTCACCAGTGAATCTTATCGTTGTTATACTTTCACCCTGAATTTTACTAGAGCACTTGAATCTATCGTTTTGTTGTCACTTTAGATATCCCTTCTGCTTGCTTGATTTTAAGTCTTCCAAAGTTCTTTTGCATACTGTATCTAATATTGGATCCCATGTCTCTTCCCTGTCGACTGCGTTTCTTCTTCTGTCACGTCATCACAAACTTCCCCCTCCATAGAGGCCTTCTATGTACTCTTACTTGCGCTCTCTGCTTTCCATTCCACAATGGAATTTCCAGTGTAACTGGAACATTATCATCCTTGTTTTTGATGTACCAACGGTTATTTTGTCTTTCCAATGTGCTGGATCTTCTTCCGACAGACTTCTTTTTTCACTTCTTCACAATGTTCATACAGCCCTTCCGTCTTAGCTTCCCTGCACTTATTATTTATTTCATTCCAAGGGGACTTGTACGTCTGTATTCCTGAATTTTCCTTGCCATTATTGTATCTCCTTCTTTTGTCGGTTAGCTTAGGTATTTCTTCTGATACTCATGGTATCGTCGCGGTTACCTCCCTCTTACCTACATTTTTCTTTCAAACTTCTGTGATTGCACGTTCTAGAGATGTTCATTCCTCTTCAACTGAACTTAATACTGACCTATTATTATATAACCTCAAAGAACTTCAAGAATGTATCTTCATTCCTTAATATTTTCCGTATCCCAGTTCTTTGCACATTGTTTCTTGCCGACTAGTCTCTTAATCAGCACCATATTCTTCATCATAATTAAATCGTCATCTGAGTCTATATCTGCTGCTGGGTGGGCCTTACAATCCAATATCTGATTACGGAGTCTCTGTCTGACCATGATGAAATATAACTAAAATCTTCCTGTATCTCCCGCCCATTTCTAGGTCTGCCTCCTCATATTTTGATTCCTTAACAGAATATTATTTTTATGTGATCGGAAGCTTTCCGGGCGTATGTGTTGTTTCCAGTGCTCTCGGGTGTCCAGACGTATGCGATCGTTGAAGTCCCACGATATTTCGGCGAATAACCTTTATAAAGGTTATCGCATCCTGCTGGACACCCAAGAGCACTATAAACAAAGTACTATTTCTTACTAGTTGAGATTCGTTACCATACTCAATTAGCCTTCCTTCTTTCTCATTCCCAGTAACAAACCCATATTCTTCTGTAACTTTTTCTTCCACTTCTTCCCCTACAACCGCACTCCATTCCCCAATGACTATCAGATTTTCACCTTCATTTTTGTACTGAATTACCCATTCAGTATCTTCAGATACTTTCTGTAGCTCTTCATCGTCTGGTTTCGACGCTGGGATGTATACCTGAACTATTGTTGACGGTGTCAGTTTGCTGTCTATTCTGATGGGAACAGACCTATAACTGAACTCTTCCAGTAGCTCAGTGCCTGTCCTACCTTCCTATTCATAACGAATCCTGCTCCTGTTAAACCATTTTCTGCTGCTGTTGATATTACCCTATATTCATCTGGCCAGAAATCCGTGTCTTCTTTCCATTCCACTTCACTGACCCCCACTACATCTACATTTTTCTTTTCAGTTTTCCTAGTTTCCCTACCACGTTCAAACTTCTGACACTCCACACCCTTTCTCGTAGGACTTTATTCTTCCACTGGTTACTCGATCTTTTTCTCATGGTCATTTCTCCCATGGCAGTCCCCTCCTGGAGTTCCGAATGGGGGAGTAGCCTGGAAACTTTTGCCAATGGAGAGGTCGTCACAGTAAAAATGAGAAAAAAATTGTACTAGATTAGGGAAAAGAAAGATTGCAATATTGTCGTCTAAATATCTAAGTAAAGGTGTGTGTGGTCTCATGTGTAAGAGTAAAGACTTGATGATCAGCAGACTGCACAAAGATATCGTTTCTCTCTCTCTCCGTTCAACCTTTATAAAACTGAAAGGTATCCCGGTACGGACTATATAAAAGATTGACAATGAAGCCATATTTACTAACAACATTTATTTTATCAAAACAGACAACAATTATGCTAAACAAGTTATTGATTGAATACCTTAAACAACTAACAGGTGGTTTAAGAGTACTATGGACAAGGATCCTGGGTGGTAGAAGCGAGTCAAATATTCTGGCCCTAAAAATGTGGATGACATATTCTGAATTGATCTGACGCTGAGGAGACTTTGATCAAATCTACAGTTGTTTCTCTATATAGGTCCAGCTGAGACCAAATGACGATTGAGATCTGTACGCCCTGACAATGCCGGAGCGGCAGTACGTTACCCTGTTTGCTTCGTGCCGCGATGCAACTTGCAGCTGGTGACATGTGTGTGGCGTAGGCGAGACGTAAGGCGGCACCTGTGAATCGATCGCGGTCACGAAAGAAATACAAAAATTTCACGGTCTAGCGATAAGACAGACGGATCGCAGTTTATTCTCTACCAGAGGCCTGTAATCACGGCAGATTTCAGTTTGTGGCATCCGTTCGCTGGTCGTATCAAGGACCGGTTTGTCTCACTTATACGACAGAGCACACTAGGATGCCAAACGACAAGACTGGTAAACTAAAAATGAATATGTGTGCCCTTATCAAATGAGTAGTCCGAGATGTTTGAAGTCACACTGTTGGCACAGTAAGAACATCACCACAGGCTCCCAAGTCTAAATTACTCACAAGTGAAGTCAGTCTTTGGACAGGTCCCTAGTACCAACCACACATGCCAGAGCCTCGACAAGAAGATGCTTCCAGACCAAAGTCCTGCACCCGAATGCTTCGCTCCTCTATAGGAAAAAAAAAAGAAAAAAAAAACGTTTTTCCGCAAATTGTACGAACGACACCACCTTCACGCCATCTTGAGCCAATCACAGTGCCCTAGAGGCGCTAAATCTCCCCTCCCACGCCATAACACAAAATAATGTGTAACCAGGGCAGTAGTTAAGAAACCAGTGTTTCTGGAAAAAGTAGGAACCGCCAATTACTGGCTTTTTTAAGTTTTCTCGGAGGGGGCAGCTGATTTTCTCTGGAGTCGTGTCACTTCCCACTCCAACAAGTGAACGGATACAATCTTAAAGATCTTTGTCTAAATTGCCTTTACCTTGCAGCTTGTTAGTCCTAGCTATCAGGTGTAATAAAGATCTCCAAACGTTTCCCAGACGTAGGAGTTTCTTATACAACCGAGGTGGTTAATGGAAGTGATTCACAGACCTATTTGCAGTATCGGCGAACACGAAAACTTGTGAATTTTTGTTACACATGGCTATGTACACAATGCCTGGTTTATGACTCCACTGTGTACACATGTACCTTCAGTCCAGCACTCCCAGCCCTGCCTTCTACTGGCGCCACTTCAGGTAGCTCAGCGTTGTTCTGCTGGAGACTTGCCTTTAGGAGTGGCTGCCCTGCCTACCCTGTATGGCGGTTTGTCTGTCCAGCAAGATTTACTGAGGGATGAGCTCGTTGCCAGTTGCTTTCAACTCTGAATATGCCGTTACCATGAGCTAAGAACCATAAAAATGCCACATGCTTTTAGCACCCTACTAGGTTCCATCAACGTCTCTTCACGCCATTAACTTTCTATAGTCTCGCTCAAGGTTCGTCAGGTTGTAATAAAATATTTAATGATTTTCCATATGTGGAAAATAGGTGAGAGAGTAGCTTGTCCTCTCTCACTGCCCTCTACCTGCCATTGACTTCTCCATTGGTAGTGTCTCACTTCAATATTGTTTAATGTGACACGAACCAGGGGAAATAATTGAAAATAGTAGGAGAATCTCATCCTGACAACAGATATATATGTGAAGAAAGGTCATTTTTCCAATCAGGATTGCCTGATACGTGGGGAGGCGCTTGCGCCCGTCGCTTTCTCCCTTCGATTCACCCGGATCGATTGTTTCCCTCTGACGTTGCTTATCTTTGCCTCGTTGGCCGGTGGTTGTGCTGGTGGGCTGTCAGGCGGACTGGGTTTTGGCTTCGGAACGGCCGGTACGTGGCGCTGCTCAGAGGGTGAAACTTGTGTTTGTGTGGAGATAGCTGGAACTGACCGGTGTATGTGGCTCGGAGTGCGGAAGCGGGCCTGATATTGCAAGTTCTTGAGGCGTGACTGGGCCATGGTCTTCTACACAGGACGCTGAGCAATGTGTTATTCATTTTGGCTAATGGAGTTGAACTATGTACCACGTATCTGTCTATTGAAGAAGTAGACATTCAAGCTTTGTAGCTTTGCACTCGGGCCTACCCGTGTTATCACTAACCTCCACCTTTTCTTATGAGTGCCAATATTGTATTGGAACTGCGACTTATTGGTGTAATAATCGTTGCCCTTTTAAAACTAGTCTGTTTGTGCTGGGGCAATTTTATATATTTTCACATTTGAGGTCTACAGTTAATTCTTTTAACCAATTTTTAATTTGCCTTCGTCTTGATGTGATCTATCTTTGCAGAAATTTATCTTACTATATTCTGGGACTGTTAATATTGTTTCTTTTGGCTGTGACTGTGTGCTTGTGCTCTTCTGTGGCAGCACTCCAGCGGGCGCCTAGTCCATGTCTAAATCGATGTCAGGAGTACGACGCCTTGGCCGACCAGTACCAGAAGGAACGGGAGGTTCTTTTGGCCGCGGGGAAAATGGCAACCAATACGGCGGTCACTGAGTTCTTCGGGTTGCAGTGAGTGGGGATCTTGCATTAAGTTACGTTTCCTCTGCAATGGGACGCCAAGGCGTCTGTTCCGTTTGCTAAACTGCTTATATATTTACCTTCAAAACTATAGGGGAAGGAGACTAGTGTTCTGAATTATACCTTACATGCAGTGGGAGTTGAACTTATGTACATGTTAAAGAGAAATACTTCACGGGTAGCGGAAATTGGAAATTGTGTGAATTGTCCTATTGCGCTTCCCCAGGTGACCTAATTAAAAGAAACTTATTTCAACTTTATTATTCAAGTGCTTACAGTTAGTATAGAAGTTATATGAAGTTCTTTTTTGCAAATATTCAATCAGAAAGGTTTTGTGTAGTGTATTTTTCTGACTTGTGTATCCTGTTCAAATGAAACTTATTTCGCCTTTATTATTCAAGTGCCCTTGTTAAATGAAACTGATTTTACCTTTTATTGTTCAAGTGCTTACAGTTAGTATAGAAGTTATAAGAAGTTCTTGTTTGCACCTAATTCAATTAGAAAGGTATTGTTTGACGTATTTTTCTGACTTGTGAATAAGAGACACTTGTAGAAAATATTTGGTAAATACTGTGCCCTTTGGGTTAAACTATTGATCAGTAATAAATTAGTAGTCCTCTGTACTTGTTATTATTTCACTTGTCACCGGTTTGCATGTAAACTCCACGTTGCAGCCCATGACTAAAACACATCCCAGCTTGATCTCATTCATTCAAGGGGTCATTCACTCACATGAAGCTGCAAACCAGCAAGAGTACTTATAAACATTGTCGTGAGTGGTATGAATTACGTTAGAATTAGGGGTTAGTACCACATCACAGACTTCCCATAAACTTTTGATACGCAGTTAAAAGAAATATATCCATTCACACCATATCCTGAGGTCACAGATGTCTAATGTGTCCTGGAGTCTGAACTGTTCTCTGCTCATAGAGTTACCCCTGCTCAATCACTTATTTGGTCTCAATCATCAAGCACATACATTCTCAAATTCTCAATGAACAAAGAAATCATATGTGTAATCTGTTTGTCCTATTACCTAAGATGTGTAAAATTGTGTATTATTTTCTATGACATGAAAACAAATAAGGCACATTATTAGGTTATTAATAAATGTGCAGAACAAACATACACATCACAATCAAGACAGTTCAATTGATACACAGAAAAACACAAAAAGATAATACATAATAATATTATAGAAAGGTATCCTATCGCTCCCTCCACAGGGCTCATTGGGAGACAAATTTTACAATTTAAAATGTCACTTGAATTGAAAACATGGCACACATGCACATGCACAAACCGTGACAGGTAGGACTGAAAAACAGCAATTTGTACCAGAGTGGAATGGCCTCTCACTCAGCACATTATGTGGCAGAAGTGGCAGCAGACATCCCTGGCATATCCTCTAGTCTCGCAGCATATGGTGTCTGGGTAGCAACTGCCATCTTGGGCAGCTTATGGACTGCTGCTGGATCCTTGGCGTCATCCTGGTTAGGCCGCAGTCAGCCATCAGCCACTGGCGTAACAGCATTGCATTTGATGTGCAACTCGCCCCCCTGGCGTAGAGATCCATTCAGCGTTAGCGAGATGTGGGGCAGCCCTGCTCTACCCATTCACCTCTGCATCGGAACGCACCTGTCGACACAGGACATCAGATTAGCTTGCCTCTTGTCCACGGGACACACTACTCTCAGCACCCAACTGAGTCAGTTAAGCTGGGCACGCATGTCAAATGTGGTGCGTTGCGACTTCCTTGTCTCTCGATTAGCGGCCTGGTGGGTCGTTGGCCGCTAGGGGGTTGCTACTGGCACGTGGTCCTGCTGTCTGAGCTGGCTTGAGACGTACCGCCTGCAGTGGTAGATGACCGGGTTGAGTGACATAAGCGCATCAACTAGTAGTGACCCGGATATGTCATATGGGGTAGTACGGTCCCCTGGGCTGCCACAGCTGACTCAATATGGCTGCCCACTCACTTCACCCCTCGCTGGCTGTCGTGGGCCATGATGTTCAGTCTACCATGTTGGTTCTGGAGTCTGGACAATCCTCAAGTGTGGTCAAGTGCTATATTCTCTCACAAACGTCATTACATCGATATAATCAGTTAACAGAAAAAACACTGATGAATACAAATATTTATCTTTACTTAATGTATTTATTTATACATTTATTTACTTATTTTATTACAAAGGATGCAAATCCAAAATTAAATTTAATGACTGCAGGGCCCACTTAACATTGTATAGACGTGAATTAGGTGGTGTGAGGTGTCTTTGTTTGTGTGTGCGCGTGTTTTTCTGGTTTTTGGTTAGTTCTGCTCCGGTCATGCACACTAATTTTACGCTGGCGCTACGTCTATACCTCCACCAAACGTGCAGACTTCTCCCAATACTATGTACTAACTTATTGTACTACCCTATGACTCCGCTAATACTACTGAAGCGAATTTTCATGCATTTATTCCTCTTATACACCTCTTTTATTTTTCGATGGCCTTAGGGTGAAGTTTTGCTGATTCCTGTAATTATTACGTGTCTGTCATCAGTTTTCCTATGGTTAAACTGACCTTCCTTGAGGTGATTAAAATTTTGCTGTCTGTTTTACTGATTTTTATGGTACGGTTGCTATGTGTTATTTCGCCAATTGTCATTTCCGTGCCCAAAACTGTCGCCAAAATTATTCTGCTGTGAAAAATATTGGGGAGGGGACTGCTGTTGCTGATAGCTTTGATGGTTCCAGTTTTGACCTCTGTTTCCTGAAAACTAATTATTAGCATAGTGATTCTGATAACTGTAATTTTGCCGGTTACTAGCCCGGCGATGATCAGAATCGTAAAAAGAATTTTGCTGTCTTCAAGTACAGTTAACATCTCCGTTTTCGTTATTATGTGAAGAAAAATTGTTCCGCCGTGATTTGTGCGAATCATCAAGTTCGTAGAGTTGTAAGACACCGCGAAATGCATCTGTGTTACCTTTTTGATGACCAGTCAGCAAATATTTCGGCAGTTTTGAAATACAAAGCTGTATAAGCTCGAATGGACTCTATGGCTTTATTAAGTGTTGGTTTTGTTGTATCATGTGTTCTAAAAATTATGGAATTATTGCAAATTGCGACTAATGGAAATGTCAAACTAAGGACGACGTGTTGTGTCTAACCATAATGCCTCTAGAAAAGCGTTGTGAAATTCCTCCAGGCAGTAACATTGACGTGCAATTGCTCGCTTTCTTATGGCTGGTTCGCCGTATGTATGGCTGAATATTAATTCCAGCTTTCAGTTACCGGGTATTGACGTGGTAAACGATAAGTAAATTGATGTATACAACACGGATGTAAATCTTGTGCACTATTTCAAGATACGTTGAACTTACGTATTGAGAGAAAGTGAAGTCAAAGCTGTCGTGTGCCGGGGAATTACCAATTGTGATTAGAGCAACAGTTGTCAAAAGAAAAATCCCTCTCATGTGGGAGTAGGCCTGATCGTTGATGTTGCGATGAAGCATGTCAAAGCAAATTTGAAGAGTGTTTTGTTGTACTAAAAATTAGTTGGCAATCTCAGAATCTATATTGCATAACTCTTGCTTACGCCTGTTGCTCATAATTTATTGATTTTCGATAGCGCATTGGAAAGATTGAAATTCTTCCGAATCCGCAAAATTTGTCGGTTGCGTTGAGTCGCAATTGTCGTCGGCATGCTGCTGAATTTGGCATTATTGGCAATACCCTCAATTTCAGATTGTGCCGAGAGCAGTTGCTCTTTAAGTCATGCACGGAGGCTTGAATGTGTTTGATCCGACCTGTCTCTTTTTGTGGACCTTAATGGCCAAAACGTTAAGAACTTCCTTATTCATCATGGTAATCACTGAAGCTTTGTCCTGCTCATGAACGTCTGTAATGTTCTGTTTCGTCAGTCGCTCTGTAAATTGTTGTTTTAAATCTGACTGTTCATTCGCCATCTCTTCAACTTTCAAATTAACATCGTGTAAGCCTGTGGTAAAGGTGTGTTCAAGTCGTTTGTCAGTTTCTTCTTGTTTTTTGTCTAGTTTCTGCTCGAGATGCTTTCCAAACTGTACGATTTGCTGTACATTGCGTTCGAATCGTTGCACGTTTTGTGGGTTATCCAGTCTGGGTTGTAGGGTTTGTTGCATATCTTTGCTGTGTAATTTGTTGAACCATTATTTTAATATCTGTATTAGTACAAGGAATTTCTGGTTGCGAAACTGATTGTTTAATCGTGTCTACATTACATGCTGTGTTGTCTGGCAAAATTTGCGTTCTTTTCGTGACATTATTAGTAGATTGAGGCGAATTTTGCAAATCGTTAGACTGAGCGGAATTCTGGAAAACTACTGCAGTATTTTTGGTGTCCTGAGACAAAGTAATATCGGTACTGACAAAAATGTTGGAATCAATATTCCGTTGCATGGCAATACTGGAAATTATCCGACTGGAACTAGTGCAGGCGCATGCTACACTGTTGCGTCAGTGTTCATGGCCAAATTACAAGTAAAAATTTCAGAAATGACATTACTGTCAGTAACTGAACTTCGTTCGGAAACTGTTCTTGTAGCACTAGAAATTCGTGATTTACTGTTGGCAGTAGTATGCGGTTTGACTATTATTGTACGAAAGGCAAAAAATTTTCAAAGACAAAATAAGTCATACAAAATCACAAATGGGGCGCTGAAAGAATACACGGATGGTTAATAAATGAAATGTGCAGCGGCAGTAGCAATAGAGACTATAGTATAGCAGACTATAGAGGCTATAGTATAGCAGAAAAGCAGAGCACGTAATCTGTCTACCGAGAAACTGTCAGAAAATTACTTACAGTTCGTACTGTAAGAGGTGTCATCAAGTGAAAGTGGTAACGTATAGTTATATTTACTGGTATTTGGTCTTTGATGTAATGGGAAGTTGATCCTGTTATCAGAGAAATAGTTAAGCTCCTGTTTAAGTTCAGAAGTAATCTCGTAATTCATGAAACGTGATAAGCAGTGCAAATGTTAATCAGAAATGCAACATTAAGCTGTGTATGGCAACACTCGTGGCCAGAGAACGGTCTGTCCTGTTAAATGTAAGGAAACTGTCCTGTTCGCAATAATACAACCAATCTGACTGCCAGAAAAATACCAAAAATACCTAGTCGAAAAGTATGTCATTGCCGAAATGTTAATTGAATCACACGTAAATTATAAATGCCTCACCTGTTTGCGCATTGAATAAATACTGTTTGCTGCTATCTCCATTCTACTGCGGCATCTATGCGTCCTAAAAATTAAAAATTCAAACTACTAGAATTGTGATGTGCATTGCGTGCTTTAAACTATACAGACATCCAAAAAACTTCTCTGCTAATAAATCTCATTGCTGCAATGATCATTGTCACTTAAAGACCTGTTACTGAGATAGGCAGAGAAGAAAACTTATACATGCAACACCTGAAAAGAGACGATTGCTAACTGATGGAAAAACAGTAAAGTAACTCTATTTAATAGACTTTACATCACTTGAAATATTACTGATTCACCTTGCATTAATAGTGGAAAGACTTGAACATATCCTCTTTACTTTCTTACAAACACATATGCTATCCATCACTGAAGAAAAATCAGTACATCACACTCCGTTACGATATCACAAAATTCCCCAATTCTAAATCCCTGACCAAATCAAATACCATGCTTGGATGTGTCGGCAAATCTTTCGATGTCTTCTAAATAAGTTTACAAAATATCTTTCCTTAAATGAAAAACAATATAAGAAAATTATTACCGGCACACAGCACGGCCTAAACACATCTTACTCCAGCACAAGATACAATTCTACTTCTCTCTCTCCAAGACTGCACTCCACTCACAAGCAAAGGTCCTACTAACAGTCTCTCGCAGTGTAACATTTTTGGCAGATATGGTTCCAGCTGTCACTCAGATGCTATTTATTGAAGCTTTACTTTTCCGCCTGAGATCCAGAATATAATCAAAATTACAATTTTCTGTATAAAACAAAACCCTTACAACCAATAATCAAGCTCCTTTTTCCCCCGAAGATGTAGGCGATGGTCATTCTCCTGAACAACGCAAGCACATCGTACATTGCGCGGGGAAAGTAATAGGCATTCGGATACAGGGAGGTCCGAGATTTAATCAAGATTGAACCACGTCAGGCGTGACACGGTGATAACAACTTAAGATATTCTGTATCAGTCCCCAAACGCCTGACGGCACCCCTAGACCACATGGACTTGCCGCTACATCGTAGTCTAATTATCAAAGATTAGCAGTTAAGAACTATTTAGTCGTTTGTTTTGATCACTTTTCGTGTAAGAATTAACTGATCGGGAAATTCACTGATGGAATATTTTCTTGGGGGTATTTCCGCCAGGTTACAGATGGAAATTACTTATGTTACGGAGTTGTTCGCCGTATGTTTAACTAACAGACCCTAGGCAAGAAGTAAAAGAAAACGTGTCCATGTGGCCGATTTATGCTCGATTGCTGTGTTTCCACTGTGTCTTAGTGTTCAGAAGCCGAAAGTGTCTGTGAAATGTACATAAACTCTAGAAAACAAATGACACATTACGGAATAAAAGGAAGCCACAGCGCTCAAAATGCAGTCGACAAAATCGTAGTATTAACTTACAGTTGGATACGAACGCCAGCGCCAGCGCCAGCGGGAAGATGAATGAAAGCCTGAAATGCCTCTTGGCATATAGTAAGTGTGTACCACAAATGGCTCGATGCTGTAGTGCTTCAAGCAACAATGAGTGTTGTAAATTATGATGACTGTCATATAAATTATTAGTCTCAGTAAGACATTGTTACAAAAATATAATGAGTTCTACTCCAAAATTTAAAATCCTGAAGATATAGATCTTAATAACTGAAAGCAAGGCGCGTTACGCCAGTCGGCTTTTTTTTTTATCTTTATTAATCCTCGAGACAGCCGTGCAAAATTAGCGGCAGCGTCCACCGCAAGGCCAAACCGAAGGTGAAAGTGCGTTTTTGTGCCACACGTCGTCATAATTATCGTATTTCATAAGATTCTACGGACGTTGGTTAAACATTATGAAACACTAGGGGCATCCATGCCGCTGTAATTAGTGACCTACCACTGGGGTCCACTCACCGACCCTACATGAGCTGCACACGGCTCTGAGAAAGCTGCTGATGATGTCTCGTCTTGTCCCTCTCACGACAACAGGTGCAAGTGAAGTCAGGTTCCGTGGGATCCTTTCTGCTTAGGCCGCCCAAGAAACCTATACTCTCGTGAGAAGGTTCCTGGTTGATCCTACTCAACTGAACTACCAGGACGATCATGTTCGACAATATTCTTGGGTGCACTGAATGATCCCAGTTCACGTCTGTGTAAAGTTACGTCCAGCATTGTTTAGCATCATCGTTTTGTGGTCCAGATGTTATGGTGTGAGGATCTACGGCGTTGCATGGGGGTACTGATGTCCATACATTTGAACACAGTACATTCACCAGCAGTACATTGAGCATGCAGTACAGGAAACAAAATCAAAATTCGGAGTAGTTATTAAAATCCAAGGGGAAGAAATAAAAACTTTGACGTTCGCTGATGACATTGTAATTCTGTAAGAGACAGCAAAGGACCTGGAAGAGGAGTTGAAAGGAATGGACAATGTCTTGAAAGGAGAATACAAGATGAACATCAACAAAAGCAAAATGAGAATAATGGAAAGTAGTCGAATAAAATCAGGTAATGCTGAGGGAATTAGATTAGGAAATGAGACCCTTAAAGTAGTAAGTGAATTTCGCTATTTGGGGAGCACAATAACTGATGAGGACCGATTTAGAGAGGATATGAAATGTAGACTGGTAACGGCAAGGAAAGCATTTCTGAAGAAGAGAAATTTCTTAACATCGGGTATAGATTTAAAAGCCAGGAAGTCACTTCTGAAAGTATTTGTGTGGAGTGTAGCCATGTATGGAAGTGAAACGTGGACGATAAATAGTTTAGACAAGAAGAGAATAGAAGCTCTCGAAATGTGGTGATACTGAAGAATACTGATAATTAGATGGGTAGACCACATAACTAAAGAGGAGGTATTGAATAGAATTGGGGAGAAGAGAAATTTGTGGCACAACTTGACTAGAGGAAAGGATCGGTTGGTTGGACATGTTCTGAGGCATCAGGGGATAAACAATTTAGTATTGGAGGGCAGCGTGGAGGGTAAAACTCGTAGAGGGTGACCAAGAGACAAATAGACTAAGCCGATTCAGAAGGAAGTAGGTTGCAGTAGGTACTGGCAGACGAAGGTGCTTGCACAGGATAGAGTAGCAGGGAGAGCTTCATCAAACCTTTCTCTGGACTGAAGACCACAATAAAACAACTTTCAGCAGCCAATTATATTGTGACACTTGTACTCCTTTCCAATGGGCGCCTTTTGAGCGGTACATTCGGTCGTCACTAGATTGTTGCAGATGACAATGTGCGACCGCATTGAACAGTGCCGGTGTAGGAGCTCTTGGAACGAGAGGACTTTCGATAAACTGACTGGCCAGCTCTTTCCACCCGACTTAAATCCCATCGAGCACGTCTGTCATGCATTGAGAAGAAGTATTGCAGCACATCCACATGCATCAACGACCTTCCAGCAGTTGTGAACAGCACTGGTTGAGGAAAAGAAACCTCTAACACAAGAACGCCTTACGAACCTCTAGGCCAGCATGGAAGCACGTTGCAGAGCATGTATTGCCATCTGTGGTAATGACAGACCTTACTAATAGCCATGTACAGCTACCTGTAATGTCCTGGTGAACATCATGAATCGTGATGACGTCACTGGAATTATTGTATTTGAATAAAAGTGTCATTTCTGTTCTTTTCATTGCGTTTTTCTTTTCAGTTGTGTTCTGTGCTACAATGCAGCAGTTTCTTTGCGTGCTGAAAAGTGATTCACGGAATTTTTGACGTGAAAGCTCATAATCCTTTTAAATAAAACAAACGTTATTAAGATTCTACATGTTTTTTTATGTCTATATACAATATGAGATCAAACGTATCTGGACACCTCGCTGAAAATGACTTACAAGTTCGTGGCGTCCTCCTTTGGTAATGCTGGAGTTCAATATGGTGTTGGCCTACCTTAGCCTCAAATGACAGCTTCAAATATCGCATGCATACGTTCAAACTGGTGCTGAAGGTTTCTTGGGGAATGGAAGCCCCTTCTTCACGGAGTGCTGCACTGAGGAGAGGTATCGATGTATGTCGGTGATGCCTGGCATGCAGTGAGCGTGCCAAAACATCACAAATGTGTTCTATAGGATTTAGCTCAGGACTTTTTGCAGGCCAGTTCATTACAGGGATGTTATTGTCGTGTAAACATTCCGCCACAGGCCATGCATTATGAACAGGTGGTCGATCATGCTGACAGATGCAGTCGCCATCCCCGAATTGCTCTTCAACAGTGGGAAGCCAGAAGTTGCTTAAAAAATCAAAGTACGCCAGTGCCGTTACAGTGCCACACAAAACAACAAGGGGTGCAAGCCCCCTCCATGAAAAACCTGACCACAGCATAATGTAAGCAGGCTGTTTAAGTTTTTGTGTTGGTAACGCCATATAGCGCTCTGTATGAAAAAACACTGACTGTGCTTTGTGCAGTCTGTGGCTGGTTGGACTCATTGTTGGAATATTCGCTCGTGTAGTGTTGGGCAGTTGCATGGTGAACAGCGCGTAGCATTGTACAGTTGGAGGTGAGCCACTAGCAGAGGTGGATTTGGGGAGAGACGTGGCAGAGTTTTGAGATCGGACAATCTGGACGTGTGTTCATCAGGAAAAGGAAATTTGTAAGACTGGATGTCATGAACCGATATATCCTGAACACTATTAAGGTGAATACATTGCTCGTTCTCTATCAAAATCTTTCACTTGCGAACTACGCCTATCAGTAGTTAATGCCTTCAGTAGTTAGAATCTTTCATTTAGCTGCCAGTATTGGTGCTCACTGTATTGCAGTAGTTCGAGTAACGAAGATTTTTGTGAGGTATATGATTGATGAAAGGTATAGGTTATTGTTAGTGAGGGCCATTCTTTTATAGGGATTATTGAAAGTCATATTGCATTGCTCTAAAAAAAAAATATTGTGTGTCAGTTTAGTGATGATCAGAATCAGTAAAGAGAGAAATTTCTGAGCACATTCAGGTTTGCTTAGCTGTTTGAAAACCAAATAACGTAAGACGTTTATCAGCACAGTCATTTATAATTTTTCTAAAGGGACGTTTCATATGGCGACACTGCCAGGATACCTCACTGGAATCTTCTGATTTTTTTTTTTTGTAGTTTGTGTAATTAGTGTATTTATTGTTTATTGCTAGCGTATAATTGTAGAGAGAATCTCCTTTGTAGTTGTAGTTTTTCATTGTTGTACTGTAAAACAGTTGTGGCATGTATGTAGATTCGCACCAAGCATTTTGCCGCTGCGCTTCCAATTAATTGAATATTATTTTCAGTGCTTTTTTAATGTGTTTTCTTATTTTGCCCTTCAAATTGTGCTTTTCAGTGTTATTGTGTGAAATATTGTGACAAGTATGGCGTGTGAAAAATGTAATACTAGGCTCCAAAGTAAACTGAGAAAGGACAGTGAAGACTAGAGTAGCGTGTTAGCGCCATCGTGTAATGAATTAAATAATGTTCGACATAGTAACTTGGTAATTGTGCGTAGGGAAATGGACCAGGCAATAAATAATCGTGTAGACAGTGAAATAGTTAGTGAAAAGGGTAGTTAGTATTGTCGATCGGTTAGTCGGAAACAGCTCGCCCGTGGAACCTGAAATGACAGGACACAATCTCGCAAATACTTTAGATTCAGGTTTTGCGTCCTCACATTTCTCAATTAAGTCAAGACACATATTCTGCTTTTCAAAATGTGAATGTTGCCATTGCAAATGCACTGCCGACAAGCATAGAGGAACAGATGCAAGACACTAATACACTGTTATTGCAATTAATGTAACAAATGAAACAAAATCAAAAACAAATGGAACAAAATCGGAGACAAACACAGCATCAGCTTCAAACGTTAGACAGCATGGAACAAAATCAGGAACGAACTCAGTAACAGCTACAAAAGTTAAACACAATGGAACAAAACCGTCAAAAGGTAAACACAACTGAGTAAACGCTTGAACAAATGTGAAGATCTAACTGCTGAGTTACATAAAATCGAATCGCAACTTCAAAAAGTCGGTAATGACGTAAAAACACAAAGTTGTGAACATTTCCAACCTATTTTTTCGCGTCATGAAAATGCATTACAGAATCACGAAGCACCCATAAAAGAACTGCGAACTATTGTTCATGAAAATCATGACACCTTGCAAACTAAAATTGACTCAGTTGCATCTACCGATTTGGTTACGAGACTTGCAAAAACTCAAGGAATCTTAAAGGACATAGTAGATACGCTTTCCACACAAATGGGCACTCTGAAACTTGGTTCAGAAAAACACACCGGGGAAATCAGTTCATTATCAGAGAAAGTAGCCGAACTTCCGGATCACTTCGCTAACTTATCTACAAAGGTAGATGATGTTCTGAATGATACAACACCAGTAGCCTTTACTGACACAGACGAGTATGAACAAATTACAAAATGCAAGCAAAATCTGAATAAAATTAATACGCAACACAAAAGGGAAATCTGGGGAGTACAAGATCAGTTGGCACAAGTAATACAAGAATTACATATTTCAGAGGACACTCGCGCTCCAATGCGGGAAGAGGCACATAGAAATACGGAATAGCTACAAAATAATAACACAGGGCATTTCAGAAATTATGAAAGAAATTGGCAAGGTACACCGAAATTTGAGATGGAATCGCCGAAACGACATAACAATGACCGATATGCGACACGCCGACATGCTGATTTTGACTACAAGCTGTTTATTACTACACGTAAATTCAAACACTTAAGAATTCCGTCAGCAACATTCATCCACGAGCATGGCTTCATCAATTGTCTCATTGTTTTCCTCCCAACTGGTCATTGGAGCACAGATTAGAATTTATGTGTGGCTACTTAGAGAATGAACCAGCTGTAAGAATGTGATCGGTCATTCACGATTGTCACAGTGAAGGAGAATTATGTCATGTCTTCCTCTCAGCATATTGGTCTGAAGCTACTCAAGATCGTGTAAAACATAACATCATAATGAAGAAACATTTCGAACAATCTGAACTTTCCAGTCTTTTCAAACATTTTGAGACATGTTGCATAAGGATCAGTATCTGTCAAACCCATACAGCCCCTCAGATCTTATTCGCACCTGCTTAGTCAAATTGCCTGAAGATTTACGACTTATTATTTTGGCAGGACGTTGTAAAGACGACATCGAAGCTTCTCAGGGGCTGTTACAAGAATTGGAAATTGACACTGACAATCGGGGGACCCGAAACAGGGACACAATAATTACAGGTCACATCCATCACAGTTGCGCGATGACAGAAATAGTAACTAGACATGACAAGGCTATTCTTGCAACGCAAATCGTGACCAAAACAGACACCACCCATTCCACCCATATGACAACCGTAGGCAGAGTAGTAATAATTACAGAGAAAGATCACCTCTCATCGGGAACGACTACGACAGAGACAATCATAGCAATAGACAATATGGGAACCAGACCTGTTATTATCAAGGGAGACAGAACAATTTCATACACAACAGCCCAGCCCGCAGTTACGAGTCATGGAGATGTTCTCCACCACGTGACCGACAAGAAAGAAATTAGAGAAACTACCCACATGATGACAGACGATATAATCTTAACAACACAGCAGAATTTAATCATAACTGGCGGGATTCAAACACGGCAGGGCCCTCTCGACAAGTTGAAAGTGTAGAAGTTAGGTCTCCTAACCCTAATAACGACGTGCACCAACAAAGAGACAGACAATGACTCGCACCGCAGGCGGCCTCGTGAAGCGGCTGGGCATGAGAAAAATAACATAAGCTAATCTTGAGAAAAATTCCAGTATTTTTTACCGGCGTATACACCAGGATAATTGCTTTGAAGTTGACACTCTGCGTACTACGAAGAGTAAGGGTTTACGTCCCATTTCACTTGTACAACCGTTTATTGACAGGTAATCTGCTTTTTAACTTAGTCTTTGCAGTAATATCTTTCACTTCACGTTACTAGTACGCTTAGTCACACTTAGAAACTGTTAAATTGCAACAATGTTTTGAAGTTAACTATCCAGGCAAGAACCAAGGGAACTTATGTAAACAGTAATTACGAATGCACTGTCATAGTGAACAGACGACACAGTGTTGTGTGTACATTCTTGCATGTTTGTTGCGCAATTACGTAACAACTATAAGGCTTACATATTTGGAATATACACTGCTAATGAGATTTAATGCAACATTTTAATTTACTTGAAAATACAGTCACAATTTAAAGTACTTTCTGTGAGATTACAGATGACTTTGTATTTAGTTTTTTTGACAGCTATACGATTGTATCACGACGCTACTAATGAGTGACACAATTTATATTACTGCTTTTGCACTGTATCTGTTTTATATCAACACAGTTTTTCTGAATTCTTCTGGAAAGTAAAACATGTTTTAGTAGTAACTTTTGTGGTATAGCTACATTGAGACACCCCTTTCCACAGCTCAGCAGTACGTTACAATATAGTACTTTCTTGATCAAGGTAATGAACGTAATAACTATGATATCTATATGCAAAGCATTTCTCTTTTGTTTATGACGAGGTAAGTACGTTGACTTCTACAGAACTTTGCTTACGGACGACGATAATTACGACACTGGGCACATTTTTACCGTTAAGTAATGACAGAGATTATCTTACAACAAGACGCACAGTTTAACTTCGATATTGACATTCCTTTGTAAAAAGCATCGCAAATACGACACGCTCATACTTGAAAACATATGATTACAGTTTGCTTCTTGTACTTTCTGATATTTACTGAAATGCCTAATGAAATTATGAGAAACATTTTACGACTAATGTCTTTCTAGTTGAAAGGTATTTTACTGCCTTATTAAATGCCATATGGCTAGTGAACGACGTTTCAAGCCTTGCTTTATGTATATATTTGCCTATTTTGTTTAATATCTCGTTTCTAGTTGCACTGCAACATTGGTTAAATTACATTTAATAGATGTAATAATATCATTATTTTATGCCTACAGATGCATTAAATAATAATTTTATGATCTACTTTCTTTTTAAAAAGTGGCAAAAATAGACATTTCCCATCACAGGAATTGCATACATAATTTTTTAACGACTTGGTAACTTGTTTGGTAGAGTACATTATCGTGATGTATCACTCCAGGGTTAAGACCTGACATAGGTGTTAAACATTTCCTATCTTTACTGTAACATTTTTTTCTGCTGGAGCTTTGCCATGTTTACGTATAAGTTATTGCATTTGCTGCTGCTGTTTTTCACACATAGTTCTAATGAATTTTACATTGTATTAATTTTTTTTTCTTGTTGCTGCACATTGGCTCATATTAGTTGTAATGTTGCATTTCCTTTGCTAATTTAGATATTCTGTTGCTTGCTTTGTCGATTTGCATTTTTTGTCATTGCTGTTTGTGTTAATTGTTTCGTGCTGCTGCATTGCCTCGTCCCTTAGTATATATACCTGAGCTCAGTAGATTTAAGTTAGCTTATGAGGGGGTACGCTATATAAGAGAATGAGTTGTGATGGATTGGCAGAAATGCATTGAGAAGCTATAAGAAAAGTTTGTCAAAAAAAGTAGTGTACAATAAAGAATAATTATTTTGAAATTGGATATGAACAAAACAGTAGGGTTTAGGGACAACAGGTATAGATAGTACTTTTCGGGAATAATGATAAACTAAGGGAGATCTCCTAGAAGTAAAGAAAATTTTGTTTGCAAATCAAATACGATAAATCCTTCTGTACCAAATGTCATACTGAAAACATACGCTGTCCTTTCCTTTTGTGTTATTCCGCTATGTGTTTATGTACCCTTGTGTATTTCTGTTCTTCCTGTTCAAAAACTATTCAAATGTTTCTGAAATATTATGGCACTTAACTGCTAAGGTCATCAGTCCCTAAGCTTACACACTACTTAACCTCAACTATCCTAAGGACAAACACACAACCCATGCCCGAGGGAGGACTCGAACCCCCGCCGGGACCAGCCGCACAGTCCACGACTGCAGCACCTAAGACATCTCGGCTAATCCTGTACGGCTGTTCTTCCTGTCTTTATGTGTTCATCTGATAAGAGTTGTAGAATTTTTCAAATATTAAGCTACATTGACTGTGATGACGTATACTGTTATCCTCAAATATAATTTGCATTTATAATATGTTATTTACTTAGTAAAGATGCTTAGACATTATTTATTCCGTTCAGTTTTAATGCTCATGGGTTAAGTTAATGTTTCGAAAGCTCTTCTCCTTATTTTCTTTATTTAATTACGTCATAATTCCTGTAAGACTGATGTATATGTTTATTTCTATTCTTTTGTAAAGCCTGTATTACTATAAATGATATCTGTATTATTATGTTCTTTACTGATGTATTTTGTACCTTTGTAATTGTATTCTTATGTCGTAAATTTATAATTGTATAGACACAAGGTCTTCAAATTAAGATTCATTTCACTGCACTCGTTTCTGTCGGTCATAGTATACGCATTATATGGGAGAAGTTAAGATAAGGGGAGCATTGGCGTTTGCAGGTGTGTTGGTAATTCAGCAAGGGACTGGTTAACAGCACTGCTGGTTCTAAGGAGATTCCAAAAAGTTTGTGAGTGCACAAGTGGTGGTTTTTGGAATTGCTATATCGTCCGCAAGTCTTTTCGGTGGTGATTGTGCACCCGCACAGTCGCAACAGATGGCTGCTGGCCATCTCTACAAGGACTACAGTACGTCTACACCTTTGATGGCCCACAATACCATCATTTCTACAAGGACTGCAGTGGGTCTGCACCTCTGGTGGCCGACGAATACCATAATCTCTATCAGGACTACAGTGGGTCTGCTCTGAGATGACCTACCTACCAGTATTCTTCAAAACTTCGACTAACTCTGTTGTGGGTTTGCTCAGTTGTGGCACATTACCTGTCTGCATGTCAAGATTCAGCGCTGTCTTTCCGTTGGAAGGACAACACTACTTCACTACTTCTTCAAGACTGCATGGAAATCTACTACTTCTGTGTGCATTTTCTTTTACTGCTAAGACTTTGAGACAAAACCTGCAATTACTACTGTGATGAATGATCAGGACTGTCACTATGAGAACAATTTTTGCTTTTGACCAACATTGTATCAATAGGTGTGTGCATTTGGTATATTTGTTATCGTTAATATAAAAAAATTACCAAATAATTATTGGGCACTGCCATAAACAATTTGTAAAATTTTTTGTGGGTAGCATGGGGGCTACGTAAGTAGGCTCTTTAGGTTTTTGTGTTGGTAACGCTACGTAGCGCTCTGTATGAAAATCGCTGATTGTGCTGTGTGCAGTCTGTGGCTGGGAGGTTGGATAGTGAATAGCGCGTAGCGTTGCACAGTTGGATGTGGGGAGAGACATAGCAGAGTTTTGAGAGCGGGCGATCTGGACGTGTGTCCGTCAGAAAAAGGAAATTTGTAAGACTGGATGTCATGTACTGATATATATATTATGACTTTTGAACACTACTAAGGTAAATGCATTGTTTATCAAAATGTTTCATTTGCTAACTATGCCTATCAGTAGTTAGTGCCTTCAGTAGTTGGAATCTTTCATTTAGCTGCCAATATTGGCGCTCGCAGTATTGCAGTAGTTCGAGTAACGAAGATTTTTGTGAGGTAAGTGATTCATGAAAGGTATAGGTTATTGTTAGTCATGGCTATTCTTTTGTAGGGATTGTTAAAAGTCAGAATGCGTCGCGCTAAAAAAAATATTGTGTGTCAGTTTAGTGATGAAGAGAATAAGTAAAGAGAGAAATGTCTGGGTACGTTCAGTTTTGCTGAGCTCTTTGAAAACCATATAACGTAAGAGGTTTATCAGCACAGTCATTTATAATTTTTCTAAAGGGACGTTTCGATAACACCACCGCCTCCGAATTTTACTGTTGGCACCACACACGCTGGCAGATAACGTTCACAGGGCATTTGCCATACCCACTCCCTGTCATCGGATCGCCACATTGTGTACCGTGATTAGTCACTCCATATAACGTTTTTCCACCGTTCAATCGTGCAATGTTCACGCTCGTTACACTGAACGAGGCGTATGTTGGCATTTACTGGATTGATGTGTGGCTTATGAGCAGCCGCTTGACCATGAAATCCAAGTTTTCTCACCTCCCGACTAACTGTTATAGTACTTGCAGTGGATCCTGATGCACTTTGGAATTCCTGTGTGATGGTCTGGATAGATGTCTGCCTATTACACGTTACGACCCTCTTCAAATGTCGGAGTTCTCTGTCAATCAACAGACGACGTCGGCCTATACGCCTATTTGCCGTATGCTTCCCTTCACATTTCCGCTCTACTGTCACATCGGAAACAGTGGATCCAGGGACGTTTAGGAGTGGGAAATCTCTTTTGCAGACCTATGACACAAGTGACACCCAATCACCTGACCACGTTCGAAGTTCATGAGTTCTGCTCTCTCACGGTGCCTAATGACTATTGAGGTCGCTGATATGGGGACCTGGCAGTTTGGTGGCAGCACAATGCATGTAATAAGAAAAATGTACGTTTTTGCGGGTATCCGGATGCTTTTGATCGCATTGTGCATTTATTTCTCAGCATTGTCACCCTGGCGGCCAACACATCTCTCCCAATAAGAGACATTTTGTTGATACCGCCACTGCAGAATGTTTGACTCTGTTGACGGTTCCACAACTTCACTTGCTCTTCTTGCAGCGCTTGTTCACTCTTCACGTCCTCTAAGGTAGTCTTCAACTTTCGGAAACGCATGAAAATCGGATGGGACGAAGTTGGAACTGTTTTGGAGATGTTCTATGGGAGCCGGCCGGGGTGGCCGAGCGGTTCTAGGCGCTACAGTCTGGAACCACGCGACCGCTACGGTCGCAGGTTCGAATCCTGCCTCGGGCATGGATGTGTGTGCTGTCCTTAGGTTAGTTAGGTTTAAGTAGTTCTAAGTTCTAGGGGACAGATGACCACAGCAGTTAAGTCCAATAGTGCTCAGAGCTATTTGAACCATTTGTTCTATGGGAGTGAACACAAGGCGACGGATTGCTGCCGCAGCACTCGTGTGTGGTCTTGCAATGTCATGAGAGGGTGATCCATGTGTCGACGAACACTTCAAATTCGAAACTCGATTGCGTCACGCTGGTTCTCACGCACCGACTACTTAAGTTGCACACCACCGTGATACACACCGCTAGCGGTCGATAGCGGCAGTGACCTGCGAAGAGGTAGACATGAATAATAAGGAAGTAGAAAGGTAGTAACGTTTGTTTCATTTAAAAAGCCTTAAGAGTTTCCACGTAATAATTCAGAAGCATTACTTTTCAGCATGCCCTCGTATGTATGGTCCTAGTTTCATTGAGCTATGTTGCTTGGCAGTGACTCATCATGCGAGCTACTTTGGTAAACGTCTGCTACCTCACTGACATTTTCTAATCTAATTCCCTCAGTCTCCCCTGACTTCGTTGGGCTACCGCCTATTATCATTGTTTTACTCTTGTTAGTGTCCCTTTAGAAGCTCTTTTCAAAACACTAATCACATTTTTATGATATTCATCTAAAATCTTTGCCTCCTCTGGCAGCGTTATAGTACTCCTGAACTTCAATTTCCCTCTCTTATTGCTCCTTGGTGCTCTGTATTGCTTGCTCAAACAAGTACCTGTTAAATAACGTGGGTACAGGCTACATATCTTTCTCACCCCGCAAGAACTGACACCCTTTCGTGTCCTTCGGTTCCTATAACTGAAGTGTTTTCTGTGCAAGCTGGAGATAACCCTTACTTCTTTGTGTATTATACCTAAGAAAATCGTGATATGTGACAGTGTCTTATAGTGAAAATTGTCAAAAGCTTGTTCTAAATGCACAAATGCTATAAATTTATTTTTGCCTTGCTTCAGTCTATTTTCTAAGGTAATTCGTAGAGTTGGTATTACAGGCGCGCACCTGCATTCTACCAATAATTTTTCGTGGAACATTTAGCCTCTAACAGCAGCCGCTTGCATTACGAGTGTTTTATCATTATGTGAACTTCCCGTCGGTGCTTGTCAGAACACGACAATTTTAAATGGGAAAAACTTTTCTGATCCTCCGGTAATATATTTTCAGAATATTATGTTTTCCGTTTAATAAAAAAACATATTTTTTGGTGAAATTACTGGCGTCGTGTAGTCACACGTCAAGATGAAATAAAAAGTATTTTCAAGACTTTTTTGTATTTTAGTCTCGGTTAAATGCACAATTTTTCATAGGTAATTGTGAATAGTGAAAGTAAATGCGAAAGTAACGTAAAATAAACGCACAATGGTATGAGATTCTTGTGTGGCTTGCCATTTTGAATACTCTAAAAATATTCCCAAAAGCTACGTAGAGCACCACTTGTAGATGTGTCTGTATGTTCTCCCAATAGCAAGCAGTGAAAATCTAGTTTACCTATCGTACATCACGTGACTGACACGTCAGAGGTACATTGACACCTCAGCTGGATGGACCCCGTACATATAAATAGGTGCTTAGCTGGAAGGTCTGGTAACTGTTATGAGTTACTCTACGGAACAGCAACGTTTATCACCATGCCGACAGCAGACAAGTTGGTTGCAGGCCCCCAACTGGCCTTCTCCTAACCAGCATATGGTAGACAGGCAGAACCAGTTGTCATCGGAAAACACAACGGATCTCCACCCTGCCTTCCAATGAGATCTCACTGACACCACTGCAGTCACGAATGAAAGTGGTTTGAGGTCAGTGGGAAGCACGCTACAGGGAGTTGACCTTGAAGTAACCACTTTGTAACAGTTCCTTGTTTCACTGTGTTGCCAACTACTGATCAGACTACTGCTGCAGATACATTGCGATGCGACAGAGCCATATTTCAAATACGATGGTCTTATCTCTCGGTAGTTCTACATTGCCTTCTGGAGCACCGAGCGAGGTAGCACAGTGGTTAGCACACTGGGCTCGCATTCGGAAGGACGAAGATTCAAATTCGCATCTGGATATCTCGATCTAGGTTTTCCGAGATTTCCCTAAATCGCTTCAGGCAAATAGCGGGATGGTTCCCTTGAAAGTACACGGCCAATTTCCTGCCCTACCCTTCCATAATCCGATGGGTCCGATGACCTCGCTGGTTGGTCCCCTCCCCAAACCATCCAACCCACCTTCCGGAGCGCGGACTTCTTGCTACCATATATTCTCGTGACTACCCTACCCTGAATCATGTACAGTGGCTATATTCCTGCCAAGTCTTCGTGCAAACTCGCGGAAGGAACATCCAGCTTCGCATCCCTATTGCACCACGTTCAAAGTTAGTGACCTGGCGATAATGGGGTGTTTGCCGCCTTAAAGACTTCCTGGACTAACATCAACTCACCGCGTCTAACCTCAACTGTATTTAAAACAAAGCCGATTTGCATCCTCATAGTGGCGCTGCTGTCGCCACTCTTATGCGACTGACCCGAAATTTAAACAGATATCATCTTCCGTACTTGCACACGCCTATCAACTTTCTTTTATGTCGCACGGCTCCTTCTGGGGGGCGAGATTTGTTTCTGTCGGTGTATGAACAGTTACTAACTGAAATAGGTAATTTCTCACGCATCTCAATGTTTATTACGTCATATCCCCTGAAATACGTCTCTTAGAAAGACAAATTTTGCAGGTATATTCAGTGGCATATACGAATTCTGTCTTCAAAATGTGTTGTGAATACAATTAGTAATAAAGAAGTATTAAGTTAAACCACCATGCCGGATGCGATAGTTTCGCTGCATGACCGGCGATAAAAGTTTTTCGTCTTTTTGGGAGTGGCGTCAACGAGAAAAAGTTTTCTAAAGACTTGACAGTATGAGTAAACTTCGTTGCAAGTCTCTAATTGATCTTCAATAATGGGTGAATGTAATCTCGGTATTTGGGCAGTGATTACACTGCCTAATGTCATATACACAGTTTATGACTGTAACACTTGTCTTACTGAGTTGTACCTTTCACACAACACTATACCTCTCAACGAGTGGATATGCGACTGGACTCAAGACTTCCTTTCAGTCAGAACTTTTTTTTTCTTGTTATTCCACCTCCTCGCCCCATATGGGTGGGGGGTGAGCTGTCGGCAGTTCAGTTCTCTGCTGTTTAGCCAAGCGAATTAAAAACTATTTACAATGCGAAATGGTAACAAAATTTGGGGCTTTCTCTATTTTACATTAAAAATCAAAGACGAACAAGTAAAAAACTGAAGTATATATATTCCAAAATTACTGCGCAGTGAGGTGAAAATCTTTTGATAAAAACACCGAAACATTCCAGTTCCATTTAAAAACTGAAGGACCTGCACTAGGGTAAGACGTAATGCTGGAGGAGAGAGTGCGTTCCCTAGGGTTGGAGAGTGTGGATGGAAAGATAGAGGGGTCTGTTAGATAGAAAAAACTACGGAGATGAGACATAGGAGTTGCCGTGGATAGTTTAAGATACAGTCGATTGGAAAGACAGACGTGCTCGATATGGGTGAGGGGAGATTGGAATTGTATGAGATCGTAGAGGATACAGGTGAGGTAAGGTAAGTGGATGCGGAAAGTGAGACAGAGTGCGCGGCGTTCGAGAATTTGAAGGGACTTACAGAACTTGGTGAGGTGGAGATCGACGCAAAATTTGTATTGCAGAGGATGTGTCGCATCAGGGGTTTGTAAATGGGAAGAACAGGGACGGGTGTAATCCTTTAGTTCGCCCTGTTAGTAGTTTTAGTCTATTGTGAGCCTTCTGTTAGATGCCTAGTAGGTGAGGTTTGGCTTGGCTCTGAGCACTATGGGACGTAACATCTCAGGTCATCAGTCCCCTAGAACTTAGAACAACTTAAAACTAAGTAACCTAAGGACATCACACTCATCAATGCTCGAGGCAAGATTCGAACCTGCGACCGTAGCGGTCGCGCGGTTCCAGACTGAAGCGCCTAGAACCACTCGGCCACCAACGGCCGGGTAGGTTTAGTCCAAGATATTTTTGTGTATTAGTTAGCTGGACAGGACGGTTATAAATGGTATGGTAGATGTCATGGAGACGGAAGATGCAGTTGGTTCGTCCTAAAATTACACCTGGGTTTTGGAGGGGTTCCTTGAGGAATCATTGGCTACAACAAGAGGTAAACTGATTGAAGCTGATTTGCATTGCTGACAGAACTCAACACATCTCTCTTAACAGACCAAAGTCTCCAGATGTAATGGTAACTTCCGGACTTCCCCAAGAAAGTGTGATAGGGTTGTTACTGCATACACTGTACAGAGTGACCCAAAAGTCCGTTAAAACTTGAAAATCAATACTTCACGGAAAAATGTAGCTCGAGAGGTAAAAGTTGACACATGCTTGAAATGATCTGATGTTTTACTGAAACCAAAAAAAAGTGCACAAAATCACCAACAGACGCCGCTTCATATATGATACAAAAGCAGTATTAGCATAATAGTGGTGCCGGCCGCGGTGGTCTAGCGGTTCCAGGCGCGCAGTCCGGAATCGCGCGACTGCTACGGTCGCAGGATCGAATCCTGCCTCGGGCATGGACGTTTGTGCTGTCCTTAGGTTAGTTAGGTTTAAGTAGTTCTAAGTTCTAGGGGACTGATGACCACAGATGTTAAGTCCCATAGTGCTCAGAGCCATTTCAACCATAATAGTGGTTTTCAGTAAAGACGATGTTCTTCATAATAAATGCAGAACATGTCGACCGTCATTCATCAACAATACCTGCAGTCGAGGGACAATATTGTGAACAGCATTGTGCTGCGTATCACTAGGTATGATGGGAAATTTTCGTCGGACGTCGTCTTTTAGCATCGCTAATCGGGTTGGACGATCGTGGTAGATTTGCAACTTCAGCTAATACTACAACAAGGAATCACATTCACTGAGGTCTGGGGACCTGGATCTCTCTCACTAGAACTCATTTTGTACACGATTATCATGCAGCGTCACTGATCTTTTGCTACCCAGAGACATCTGTTGGTTGGTTTTTGTACTCGTTTTTGGTTTCAATACAGCCCTGTGTAATTTCAGACCTATGGGTCAAAGCTTTACATGGCGACCTACATTATTCCGTGAATTAGTGCATTTTCTAATGGTAACGGAATTTCGGGGTCACCTTGTATATAGGCCGGCCGGAGTGGCCGAGTGGGTCTAGCCGCTACAGTCTGGAACCGCGACCGCTACGGTCGCAGGTTCGAATCCTGCCCCGAGCATGGATGTGTGTGATGTCCTTAGTTAGGTTTAAGTAGTTCTAAGTTCTAGGGGACTGATGACCTCAGAAGTTGAGTCCTATAGTGCTCAGAGCCATTTGAACCATTTCACCTTGTATATAATTTATCTAGTAGACAATATCGGAAACGGTTGAAGACTGTAACTAAAGGATTGATGAATGGTGCAGGCTCTACCAGTTGACAATGGACGTAAATAAAGGTAACATATCGCCCATACGTAAGAAAAGAATTCACTACTAAACAACAGCACTGTCGGTGAAAAACTGCTGGAAACACCATTCACCGCAAAATATCTATGAGTAACTATCCAAAACGATTTTAAGTGGAGTGACCACATAAAACAAAAAATACGAAAAAAGATGACTGAGTGAGAACCATAGGAAGAATCCTGCGGAAATGTAACTCATACTCGAAGAAATATGCTTACAAGCCATTTGTTCAACCGAGTTTCACTATTGTTCGTCAATACTGAATCTTTAGCTTGTATGGTTGACAGAAGAGTCCGTAGTGGCTATCGTTGGTGCCTTTGGCTCACGGAGTCCCGGGTTCGATTCCCGGTCGGGTGGGGTATTTTCTCTGCCCGGGGACTTGGTGTTTGTGTCGTCCTCGTCATGTCATCATCACTCGTGAACGTGGCGAAATTAGACTGTGTAAGGCTTGGGACGCTGTGCGGGCGCTGATAAACGCACATTGAGTGGCCCACAAATCTATCATCATCATCTGATAGAACAGATAGAGGAAATTCAATGACGAGTGGTGCGTTTCGTCTCGGGTTCGTTTAGTCGGCGCAAGAGTGTTATAGAGAACCTCATCAAACTCCAGTTATAAGAGAGGCTTTGTGTACCACAGAGATGTCTACCACTGAAATTTCAAGAGAGCGCCTCTCGGGAAGTGTCGGACGACATATTACTTCTCTCCACTCACATTCGCAAAATGATCACGACGAGGAAATTCGAATATAAAGGCTTACAAAGAATTATTCTTCTCACGCGCCAGTCACGAGTGGAACAGGGAAGGGGGAATCAGTTAGTGTTACGAGAAATACCCTCCGACACACACCGCTAGGTGTTGTGCGGAGTATGACGTAGATGATTGTTTCAGCGCTTATAAATGTTTAAATTCGGTCACTTTATGAAATACTGAAAACAAAATTTTTGATGGCTCTGGAAGCCGTTAGATACGCAACTTACCCTTAAGTATGAACACCTTGCCCTGGGATAGTAATATCCATGGTCAGAAAAAAAAACGACACACTGAAGGGCTGTGTTCAGTGGCACCAGGGTATACACTTATCGGCGATATATTTCTCAAGGTCATTGGCGATCAAATGGCGCTGAGGGCAGTAACTGTGCTTAGAGGTGAACAGTACTCGCAACATTTTTTCTGTGGTATAACTGTGACCCGCGGGCGATTACGTACTCCTGTTGGACAGCTTCAGCCATTTGAACTGGGTCGCCTTGCGAGCGTATGAGCAGCTGTATAGGCGTATCGACCGACTGCTGCACATGTTGGGCAAAGTGTATCTATAGTGTGTAGCTGCTTTCGGCATTCCCACACCTGTAGACCAGACCAAGATCGACTGTTGTAGAAGAAAAGAAAAAAGCGTACCAAATTCAAAAGGACACAAAACCTCTTTATTTGCGATGTTTTAATGATGCTCGAAACTTAGCACAGGATTCAATGCGAGATGCTTTTGATATCTTTCACAATGAAACTCTGTCTCTAAATATGGCAGAAAAATCAAAGATATTCTGGTCATACGTAATGTACACCAGCGACGAGACACAATCACTACCCTTACTGCGCGATACGAATGGTAATATTACCGTTAACATTGACACTAAACCGGAGATATTAAACAGTTTTATGAGATTCTATAAGGAAAGAAGACGAAATATTTATTCCAGAATTCGAATCAAGAACAACTTTCGTGATGAGTAGCTCAGCAGATAGTTCTAGATTTCCAGAAGGTATTTGACATCACAGTTCGTAGTAATTGACAAAACTTGTTGAGCAAAACAGATGTGGTATTTGTTGTTCGCCAAGATAGTGCTACAGATCCCCTGCTGTTCCTAATATACGTAAAGGATTTAGAAGATAGCCTGAGCAGACGTCTTAGATTGTTGGCATATGGTACTGTCATTCACCGTCTTTTAGGATCATCAGAAAATCAAAAACAATTGCAAAATAGTTTAGACAAGATACCTGTGTGGCGTGAAAAGTAACAGTTTACCCTAAATGAGGAAAAGGGTGAGGTCATCCACATCCATCCGTTAAATTTCGATTACGCGATAAATCACACAAATTTAAAGTCTGTTAATTCAACTAAATGCCTAGGAATTACAATTATCAATAACTTGGCGATAATACAGAGGTAATGTCGTGGGGAAGGGAAACCTAAAAGTGCGTTTTAATGGCAAGACATTTAGAAGATGCAGCAAATCCTCTAAAGAGACTCCCTACGTCACGCTTGTCCTGCCTCTTATGGAATGCAGCTGTGCAGTATGGGATTCTTATCAGATAGCACTGACACAGGACGTCGAGAAAGTGCTAAGATAGGCAGCTCATTTGTATTATTGTGAAATAGTGGAGAAAGAAATGATGAACATAATAAAATAAGAGAAATGAAAACTCGTACAGAAAGATGTGTTCCTTTTTCCCACCCATCGCAGTTCGAAATACTGATGAACTTTATTTTATACTGAGTGTATGTTGTGTGTATTATATGCAACAAAAAATCGTTAATTTTATTGTAATGCGTTTTACCATAATAATAAGTTATTTATTATTTACAGTTATCAAACTACATGTATTTGAAATGGTAAACTAAAAAACAAGAAACAAACGTAAATTTAGAACGTAAAACAACTGTTTCAAAAATAAAACCAAAATACATAAAATAAAAAATTAGAATAATAATGAACGTTTAGACATTTTAATGGAGTATGTTGGAAATACTCTGACAGATCACTGTGTGCAGCTTGTTTTCCAAAAAATTGTTTGTCAGAAAGCAGCTGTATTATGTATGTGGCGTGAAAACTTCTTTCATGTTGTGACAAAAGTTTTCATTTTTGAAAATTAATTTATAGAGGTGAGATATTTTGCAAAATTTCGAAGTATTATAAGAGCTGATAATATATTCTTCAAGATCGTTATATACGTTACAACTTCTACTGCCAGCTGCAACTGGTCTTTAATGATTAATATATGTCTGCGTGGAGCTCTCTACATAAAGAAAAATTTTATCTTGGCAGTAATCTTCAAATCAGGTGATACACCTTTGATTATTATTCATGAATTAGAGAATTTACTCGTGGCACTTTTGTTGTCCTGCGCCTGTAAGCACTTTGAGAACCCAAACTAACACTCAAATTAAAAAATTTAATAACACTGAACCATAAATTGCTGGTCTACCCATTTACCGCCACAATAAAATTAAAAACAGTGAATATGAATGACAACAGTAGCATACTGAAGTTTACAAAATAATGACAAGTTTTATTAAATCTTTAGTAACTACAACATTCTGGAGAACCAGTTGAAAAATCTTACATAAAAATGACAAACAAAAATCATGTAACGAATGGTGTTTGATAGGCAAAGCGTAGATTGGGGGGCGGGGGGTAGGGTGGAAGCTATACTAATTCTCCCCTAAATTAATCTCTTTTACAACTCAATCGACCTTTATTTACATGAATACACCACGTGGCCCAACTCTCTTCAAATGGAATCGACTATGACGAAGTATACCACAGAGTATGGTCCCCTTGAGAAGAGGGAGCTGTGAATATCATTTAACAACCCCTGCGCTGGTGCAGAAATACTTTACCCTTCATCTTGATTCAACCGGCAGCAGAAAACAGCGCACTGTGGGCGAGTAGCGGTGATGTGTGGCAGCTGTATGTTCTGAAGTATCCACGAAAACATGCAAACGAAGCGTCCTGGCGTTACGATTTTGAGAACGTGGGTATCTTCCCTACCAGAGCCCTGAAGTTCTGGTGTGAGGTTCAGCCTTTCGTGGGTCTGGCTAAACCAATTTGACTCACAGGCACGATGGTACATACTAGAATTGTCAAACGACAGACAGCCGACTTAGGATGAGTAAGTTTACTTTCGTGACACTAAATATGTCTGATATGATATGCAGCCCCATTGTCGGCGCGGTTGGAAACTGCCAGTGGCTCTAAGTCCACCACAAGATACAGACAATATGTCTCATTCACTAGGGAAAAACCTGAAGTTGTCCAACAAGGGGGACCAGAAGATGGAGAAGACAAAGAAACATAACCACTTTCCGCCAAGCCTCGGAACGAGAGCTGAGTTTGCCAAATTGTAACTGTCCCCACATTGCACAAGCCAATCGAACTACCCCTCTACTCATTAATTCTCCTCTCTTGATCGTTATCTTGCCCTGCTAGCCAATCTAGACATAGCACCAGGGTTCCCATGCTGGGGGAGTAAGCCTCCACTTTGCATATCCTGAAAGGAGGCAGTCATCAAATCCGAATCTCTCTTGTCTGAGAAAAGATGATTTTAGACTAGGGTGGCGTTGTTCTCGCAGTAAGCATAACCATGATCTGGCAAAAACATTTACATAGACGGGACCATAATTCGTCATTTATGGAGAGGTCTGATCTTTCTGCGCCAATCATTTCCAATTTCTGAAAGTAGCGACAGTTTAATCCCGCGTCCGGCCATCCTTATTTGGGTTTTCTGTGATTTCCCTAAATCGCTCCAGGCAAATGCCGGGATGGTTCCTTTGAAAGGGCACGCTCGAGTTTCTTCCCCATTCTTCCCTAATCCGATGAGACCGATGACCTCGCTGTCTGGTCTCCTCCCTCCAAACAACCCAACCCTAAAATGTCACTCACTACCGAAAGTAGTCTGTCAAGCTTCCAAAGACAGTTGTATCTGTGAAACATGTGTTCTTGCCGCTCCTTAAAAGAACCCGACGGCATCCTGGCGTGAGGGGGTAGGGTCACAGTGTTGCCTCCATTGAACATGTTCACTTGCCACTCCATCCATATCGTCGCAGCTTCTAACATGAGAATCCATGGAGCTTTATGACCTTCCCACCGTTTGCACAAAAGCTCATTTTACAGTAGCCTCTTTTAAATGACTTCCTGTACCCACTTCCCGGCATCCAGCCACCTTCACGACCGACTGCCCCCTCGCCCAGGTAAAATATTTTGTGAACCAGAGCCCCTCTATCCAACGCTAAGCAGACGGAGGAGACAGCTTCAGCCAACAATTCCTCTACAGGTAAGATCCACTGAGCTCTGCTTCCCATGGCCAGGTCGCTGCTATCAACATTTATGGTTCCCGATTCATCTCTCTCCCTGTTCTCCATTACCTCCACTAGAGCCTCTTGGATACAAGTTTTCTAAAGGTTACACATGCAGTAATAATAACATTTTACCCACAATTTCCCCAAGAAAAAAGTCATAAACTACCCACAGCACATGTAGTACTGGGAAACACCGATATCATGACCTAAAACATGAATATCGGCCTGATTAACAGTGCTGTTAAAGCGAGAGCGTGGCTTTCCTCTCCTCACAATATGAAACATTTTTAATTTTTTCGAAGATATTCACTGTAAATCTAATTGCCAAATCCCCTTTAGTGTGAGTTGTACCTACTCCGTAAAAGTTAAAGTTGACACGTACGAAAAAACAAGTGTTACACTATTTTGATTCCTCTGCGTACCCACCAAGTTTCATAAAGATTATCTATTTACACCTGAGTATGATCATTTGTCAGTGTATTAAGAATCTCTTCAAGTAACTGTAGCTTGCCTGCATTCCCTCACATGAAAGACTATAAACAGCATTGAACTGATTTAGTAAAATCCATAAACCACACTTAATGCTATGTATAATTAATTTTAAAAAAACCCATTTGACAAAATAAAAAACTGCCCAGTTAATTATTTTCATCTTTGCATGCGAGTGTGTTGACGCAGAGTATCGTGCATTGTTATCACATAGAAAAAAATGTAACTCTCTTTCTTTGTTGCAGTAGAGAGAGTATTAATAGATTATCCTCTTAAGTTGTTCTATCCCCCAGAAGAAAAAACAACTAAATTTCTGACAATTCCGTTTCAGAATCCACTGGCTGAGCCATATTTGTAGTTTTTGCACTGGCGGATGAGTGTAACTTTCCTAGCGGATTACTGAACAAATCTAAAAGTAATGAAAATTTGACACTGATTTTTCTTAATAGTTATACAGTGTTGGGGAACAGTCTGAAAGGCTTCCAAGGGTGTAGCAGAATAGGTATTGCTGAGAAATATTTTTTAAGACAAACATTCGATACGTTGCGCCATTTCCGTGTTAATTATCATTGAAGTTAGCCAATCGGTCCGTTACACACGAAAATGCAAGTGATCCGCCAGAGGCTGTGTCGCCAAACTTGTTCTTCATTTGGTTTCCTAAAATCGAAAAAGAGAGCGATTCAAAATTGGTTATAGTACGGTAATAAGGACCGAGCCCGACCCAAAGGCCGAAGAGTCTCGTGCGCTTTAATTAAGCTGTGAGACCAGCTGACACTAATTCTATCTGTCCATCCCCTCCTTTCTCCTTAACGTGTCCATTTTCTGCCCTCTCCCTCCCTCTCTCTCTCTCTCTCTCTCTGTCTCTCTCTCTCTCTGTCCAGCTCCGCATCTCCCCATATCTGTGTATATCACCTCCTTTCCCCACCTTGTCTTTTCCTCGCCATGTTCTTTCTCCATATTATAGCCCCCGCCCCAGTGGGAGGTTACTGGTTTTTACCCCCACTATTTTTTCTTATAGGTAGTAGCTAGTATGTGTACCAATTTTGGTTGAAAGCTGACCAGGAGTTTAGGAAATATTTCTTATCCGCGGCTTTTCTCGTATACGCGTATGCCACATATATTTTTACACATATATTTACATATTTCACCCGTATTTCTCGTGAATTTCAGCCTGCAGTTTCATTTCCATACAGCTAAATACTTATGACATCTTTTCTCCTGCATTAAGTGTCGTAAAAATACAAAATACTGTAGGTACAAACTGCGGCATATGTGGATACTCTCTGCGAAATTTGTTACGAACAGAGTTAGTGGCAACGAAATAATAAATTTAAACGTAATGCACGACGCACATATTTTTCAGAACCTCAGTGTTTATGACGTCATATCTCCTGAACTGCCGGCCGCGGTGGTCTCGCGGTTCTAGGCGCGCAGTCCGGAACCGCGCGACTGCTACGGTCGCAGGTTCGAATCCTGCCTCGGGCATGGATGTGTGTGATGTCCTTAGGTTAGTTAGGTTTAAGTACTTCTACGTTCTAGGAGACTGATGACCACTGCTGTTAAGTCCTATAGTGCTCAGAGCCACTTCTCCTGAACTATGCGCCATACAATAATTCTGCAGGAACATTCGCTGGTACATGTAAATACTCTCTGCAAAGTATACCCCAAATACAGTTAGTAGTAAAAAAGTAAGAAACTGAAACATCAGCCTTTCTATGGCAGTTTTACTGTATGGACAACGAAAATTTAGTAAGCGATAACAATTTTTTTTCATAATTTTGTGGGGTTTCAAAAACATTTTCTGATGGCTCTGAGCACTATGGGACTTAACATCTGAGGTTATCAGTCCCCTACATCTTAGAACTACATAAACCTAACTAACCTAAGGACATCACACACATCCATGCCCGAGGCAGGATTCGAACCTGCTACCGTAGCATTCACGCGGTTCCGGACTGAAGCGCCTAGAACCTCTCGGCCACTGCGGCCGGCTTGTGGGGTTTGTCACCGAGAAAATTTCGTACAGCTTTGAAATTATGTGTAAAGTTTCTTGCTCTCATTCTCAAATATTGGATGAATAGATTCTACTATTTCAGTCCACCCCCAACTCTTTAAAAGGCAAGTGGCTTTTACGCCCATGTGTGATGAAGTCTGGTTGAAACTGATCCAGTGATTTGGAGGAGATATCGTTACACACATACATACGTATGTGCATCCATTATTGTAGTACTTGGGATATACATTGCGGTTCTCACTAATAGACGGACTGATTCAGGAGGAATGTTTGTGTATATCGCTTGTCCGACCGCAGCTGCTTAGTCCAAAGCCGATATGGTTCGTTAGTATATCCTATCGACTCGTACTATCCGGTGTACAAAATTTGGTAATAGAAACTCTTCCTCTACATCTTCAAAGTATTGAGGCCTGCCGGTCCACTGAGTGTGCTTTAAGACAGTTTAACAGCAGAAACTACTGTTAAGCCGTTAGACATAATAAGGGCTATGTAGCTTTGCAGAGATTAATAAAAACACGGTAGTCTCATATTTTATGAGAATTATGTTTGCCTTTCATCCGACGGAAGCACATTAGTGACACATCCAACCAGTTGATAGTTAAACTCAGACCTCAAGGAATATAAAACTAGCAGCGAATAGCCACGTACCGTATTATTAGCTTTTCAGTAATGGATACGATCATGAATGTATATTATCAATTTTATTGCTTGTGTAGTGACAACAAGCAGTGTCTATTTATTTCTAAAGCACAGATTAGCATAACTGACGCTTGTAACGGTGCTAACAACGTGAACGTTGGGGAAAGGTGTGTTTGTACATTCATGACTTGAGGTGTGTGCATATTTTAAGAAGGCGGCTCACATTTGTCAACAGTGTGAACTAACGTACAACAATACACATAGCAATGCGTTTGTGGGTAGAGAAAGCGAGATGTTTTTGTTACTGAAGAAACGATTAAGCAAGACTCTCTATGATCTTGGTGACTGTGAGGTGTAAATGACTAAAGGTACACGAGTAACGTGCAGATTACGATAATGTCAGGATCAAGAGCGTACACAGGATCCAAACAGACAGACTTGGAATAGGGGCAATTCAAACTAGTTTCGCGTATCAGGGGGAGGGTTGCTGGGAACTAAATACGATTTTTTTACAAAATAGTACCAAAAAGGTCGAAAAATAGTGTTTATTAATCACCAACATAGTAATACTACCACTTTCTCTTGTAACATACTATCACAGTGTAGTATGTATGTGATTTTTAAATATTGGTATCCTTCCACGCATTTAACATTCGAATAGATTCGAATATTTTCTGTATTCATAGTTTAGTGGTTTTAGGGCTTTAGGCGTTCAGCGCAACTGCGAGACCATGCATCGTAAACTGAAGGAAACTACAAAGAGAATATCGGCGGACGGCAAATATATAATGAGAAATTGGTCTCACTAAGCTACTACTAATCAGCATCTAGTCCATTGTCCCGCTTTCTTAAAATGAATGCAGATTTTTTCATTCTTCCATTATTTCGTTGTTCTTCAGTTTCTTCGAAATTCATGGAGCCATATTCCTTTTGCTTTTTTGCCATACGCGTTCCGCTGCAAAAGCATCTTCAGTGGCCTGTGATACCGCATAAAGTCAATGCGCTATATAGTAGTTACAAATATGTTACTATATTACGTTTTGTCTTGTTCTTTGGTTGGTTTTCAGGTTAGAAACAACTTTTACAGCACAAGTTACATAACGATAAATTGTCGCATAATGTTACACGATTTTCGATGTTAACCCACGCGCACTGGAAAAAGTTCACCCACGGTCGGTGATTGGCGGGAGTAAGGACTTGCACACGTTGAAGATAATACGGATGCATGAGTTGCTTGTGAAGTATCCGATGGTGAACTTGGAGATCCACATGTCAGGGGCACTTGTTCTGAGCTACTATCGGTACGTGACTATTCTGCGATCGCCCGTAGAAAGTGCTACGGATCTTGACTCGGCAATGTGACGATACACAGCACCAAAGGTTGGATGACTCGGCTGTCTGGTATGGAAACGCCATCTGATACTGCCCGCGACCGTTCATACAAAATAACATTTGCCTGCTCACGAAATGAGTATCCTGTCATGTTTGAACGAAGCACTTTCAGTTAACTCACTGCCTGTACCACATGAACACAATGGACACTCGAAGGAAGACAATGATTAGTGTAGGCAAGTCCCCCCGTCAATACAATTCCAACTACCATGCAGTGAATCAAATGGGTTGATAACAAGTGAAGTTGTTTGATTGTATCTGGAAAGCTGATGAACGTTAACTTTCACTAATAACTCTTAAACGAAGGATTTTCGGACATAAGTATATAAGAACTACTTTCTAGTTTTGTATAAGAAACCTGTCCTCAGAGTTCGTAGAAGTATTTCTGAAACATCTTGTGTACCTTCTGTATCATATATGTACCCTTTTACACTCCTGGAAATTGAAATAAGAACACCGTGAATTCATTGTCCCAGGAAGGGGAAACTTTATTGACACATTCCTGGGGTCAGATACATCACATGATCACACTGACAGAACCACAGGCACATAGACACAGGCAACAGAGCATGCACAATGTCGGCACTAGTACAGTGTATATCCACCTTTCGCAGCAATGCAGGCTGCTATTCTCCCATGGAGACGATCGTAGAGATGCTGGATGTAGTCCTGTGGAACGGCTTGCCATGCCATTTCCACCTGGCGCCTCAGTTGGACCAGCGTTCGTGCTGGACGTGCAGACCGCGTGAGACGACGCTTCATCCAGTCCCAAACATGCTCAATGGGGGACAGATCCGGAGATCTTGCTGGCCAGGGTAGTTGACTTACACCTTCTAGAGCACGTTGGGTGGCACGGGATACATGCGGACGTGCATTGTCCTGTTGGAACAGCAAGTTCCCTTGCCGGTCTAGGAATGGTAGAACGATGGGTTCGATGACGGTTTGGATGTACCGTGCACTATTCAGTGTCCCCTCGACGATCGCCAGTGGTGTACGGCCAGTGTAGGAGATCGCTCCCCACACCATGATGCCGGGTGTTGGCCCTGTGTGCCTCGGTCGTATGCAGTCCTGATTGTGGCGCTCACCTGCACAGCGCCAAACACGCATACGACCTTCATTGGCACCAAGGCAGAAGCGACTCTCATCGCTGAAGACGACACGTCTCCATTCGTCCCTCCATTCACGCCTGTCGCGACACCACTGGAGGCGGGCTGCACGATGTTGGGGCGTGAGCGGAAGACGGCCTAACGGTGTGCGGGACCGTAGCCCAGCTTCATGGAGACGGTTGCGAATGATCCTCGCCGATACCCCAGGAGCAACAGTGTCCCTAATTTGCTGGGAAGTGGCGGTGCGGTCCCCTACGGCACTGCGTAGGATCCTACGGTCTTGGCGTGCATCCATGCGTCGCTGCGGTCCGGTCCCAGGTCGACGGGCACGTGCACCTTCCGCCGACCACTGGCGACAACATCGATGTACTGTGGAGACCTCACGCCCCACGTGTTGAGCAATTCGGCGGTACGTCCACCCGGCCTCCCGCATGCCCACTATACGCCCTCGCTCAAAGTCCGTCAGCTGCACATACGGTTCACGTCCACGCTGTCGCGGCATGCTACCAGTGTTAAAGACTGCGATGGAGCTCCGTATGCCACGGCAAACTGGCTGACACTGACGGAGGCGGTGCACAAACGCTGCGCAGCTAGCGCCATTCGACGGCCAACACCGCGGTTCCTGGTGCGTGCGCTGTGCCGTGCGTGTGATCATTGCTTGTACAGCCCTCTCGCAGTGTCCGGAGCAAGTATGGTGGGTCTGACACACCGGTGTCAATGTGTTCTTTTTTCCATTTCCAGGAGTTTATATCGCAAACACAAACTGAGCTAAGTGCGGCAGCAATTAAAACACTGGACTCCCATTGGGAAGGATGACACTTCAAATCTCTGTCCGACCACCCAGATTTGGATTTTCCGTGATTTTCCTAAATTATTCGAGGCCAATGCTGGGATGCTTCCATTGAAAGGGGCACGGTCGATGTCCTTCCCTATCCTTTCGTATGCTAAGTGCACACGATGTTAACCTCTAATCTTACTTCCTTCTCATATACAAATACGTTCGGCTCATGTCAGTTCATACAATAAGTCATTAATAATTAAGTGAGAACTTTTAAAATAAACTTTTTGAAGGACGCAATTTTAAAACATACACAAGCTTGGCGCGGTTGTAACCGAAACTGCCATACCGTTGCACACAAATATTTCAGGACTATCTGGACACTTACTTGCTACGCTGGTACAGTCTCATTTCGTCTACCGCTCCGTTGAAATTATGTAAAAATTCTTATGCTCTGTAATTCTGTTTGTTCAATATAACGTTCAGTATAATAATGTACGTCCATTAGTATGCGTGTGTATTTCCATTTCCTCAATTGCATAAACAGATCTTCCTTCCCTGATTGCATGTAGTATTTGTAGAGATTTGCTGGTCTCCTGCTAATGTGTTACTCCGTCAAACTAGTGTGCTCTTAAGTCTGATGATGAAATTACGTCTCATCTGAGCTGCACAAAATACGTGCTACACATCACAATTAAGTTTGTAAATCCCAGACCTTGACAAAGGGGCTACATTTTGGTTTGTGGACCACATCAACCGACCAAAGCTATGCTCAGTACAGAAGTTGATATAGAGTTTCCTTAACCCTGCAGTACTGTCAAGATTTTATCAATATACTGTACCTAGGCACAGTTTACCAATATACAGTACCAAGGCATATTTAGTATCTCTCATTACTTTCTCTTGTCTAGCCATGGTCATGATATCGCATGTCAGATGCCTCTCTATTCGTCAACCAGAACTAGCCTGTCATCTACATAACGATAGTAATACACTATTTTATCAAATGTCTGCATCTATACATCAGGTAACTTGTATGCCAGATGGTCTGTAAATATACCCACCAGTGTACCCGCTAGACAGCTTCCCAGTGTAAACCTGTGTCTTCGCATATATTTCGTCTTTATAATTAAATTACTTGTATGATAAGTTAGGCTAGAGGGCTTGTACGTTTTTGACTGGCTTAATTCTGAATTGACACTCTCTTTATGAATTTTAGATTGTGCCCAGCATCATTATCAGAGAAAATAAAATTTCACAATACGAAATTCCCATAAATTCGCTAATTCATTAGTCACATTTTGTTTCAGATTTGTGATTTTATTTTTCTGAAAGAACTCATGAATTTCCCTACCATACGTCCTCATTAATAATTATCATTATTCCGCCTTTGTCAGCATTCATAGTTTTTGGTACATATATATCTACATTATTGTTTATGTCACAGAAAATCTATATTTTTTTCACACATCTTCATCCTATTACGATTACTTTCGTCCAAAAGTTATTCCCGTGATTTTTCATGTTGTTTTATTCCGTTGCAGCAATGGAAATTGAGCCATTACTAGGGCTACTTTCGTATTAGAACTCATATTTTCAGTTACTGCTTCAAACATTAGGTTCTGTAATGTACTTCAGGCCCTTACTTAATAATTCCAACTCAGGGTCCTTGAAGTGGATATCATTAGGATTTCAACCCTTCTAACTAATTTAATATTGCTGCTCCTACTGTACTCCATTCTATGTCATATAATACCATATTTTAATCATGTTTTTCTAGCTTTTGGAGCTACCTAGTTCTCACTGTTTCAGTAACATTGTTCATATAGTCTGTAGCTGCCTACAGGACCAATTTGGCTTCATTGTTTATAGCACTTCACCTTGCACTAAGCATGTGATATCTAACTAACTGTTCATTATCTTTTTACTCTTAAATTTCGCTTGGGCCTCCCCTCACTAGATTCCTTCACCTGACTTGCTGTTCCATCATCGATTTAATTTCCACAATCACATACTTCGCGATCACTATGTTTTTAACACTTTCTATCGAATCGAGTACGTCCATCTGTCTAAAGTATTTGACCCTGCTTCGTTGCTAAAGGAATAGCTTTCCCATTACCTCGTTAGGTATCATTTCAGTAAATTTTTTTCTTACTGGGGGCACAGGTACATATTTATTAAACGTCCGTTCACTTTTCACCTGGTCTGTTATGCAATCGCTCCCATTTACATCACATGACCATCTGGTTTGGTGCCAGTGGCATTTTAAGTCTGCTTTTATCGTCGTAATTTTACACTGTTACCCTCTGTGAGTATAGGATACAAATGTAAGTTTGTCATTTAAATACAGATGTTGTCGCTGTAGACTCGAGCGAAAGCAAATATTCCGTACGCGTCAACGATTTAAAATAATTTTATCCCTAATTGGTTAATGTACATAAACATAAAACTCATAATTTAACAGAAGGAACATTGACCTACATGGGTCGACTCGATACAGTGCAGTGTCGTGTTTACTACGACAGTAGTTGCATATTAAAGTGACAGTTGCGCCCATCTCGCATGATGGCGTCTCACACGAGATCTGCTGGACTGAAGATAAGTCATCTGCCAGAGAAGTGGTGGATGAGAACTGCACCAACACATTAATCATCGGGCCATTTCTTATCCTATTTAAACAATTTCTCTCCCGCCCTCCTTCTTCGCCACTCACACTAGATACCTCCATCACTTTTCTTATCCTTTACCTGTTGACAAGATTCCTACACGGTGCGAATTCTACCGTTCTCCTTCATACCATTCTACATCTACATACATACTACGCGAGCCACGAAGCGGTATGTCGCGGAGGGCACTATTCACGCCAAAGTCATATTCCCCCCCCTACCCCCCCCCCCCCCGCCCCCTCTGTTCCACTCGCGGACGTCGCGAGGGAAAAACAACTCTCTCAACGAGCTGTAATTTCCCTTATCTTTGAATGGTGATCACTGCGCGATTTGAAACTTGGTGGTAATAACATGTGCTCTACATTCTCGGCGAAGATCGGATTCTGGAATTTAGTGAGCAGCCCCTTTCCTTTAGCGCGTCGTCTACCTGCAAATGTGTCACACTTCAAACTTTCTGTGAGATTTGTAACGCTCTCGCGATGTGTAAATGTACCAGCCACGGATCTTGCTGCTCTTCTTTGGACGTTCTCAATCTGCTGAATCAGACCCAACCAGTAAGGTTCCCACACAGACGAATATTACACCAAGGCTGGACGAAATGAGGCATTGTAAGCAATTTCCTTTGTTGAAGGACAGCACCGCTTCAGGATTTTGTCAATAAACCAAAATCTAGAATTCGCCTTACCCGTTACTTGTGTAGTCTGATTGTTCCATTTGAGATCATTTCGAATAGTCACACCCAGGTACTTGACGGATGTTACCGCTTCAAAAGACACGTATTTTGTACCCGTACATGAATGGGGATATTCGCTTTGCTATACGCAGTAGGTTATACTTACTAATATTGAGATATAACTGCCAGTCATTACATCATGGATTTATTTTCTGCAAATCGTCATTTATTTGTTCACAACTTTCGTGTGATACTACTTTCCTGCAGACCACAGCATCATCGCAAACAGTCTAATGCCGCTGTCAGTACCATCAACCAGATAGTTTATGTAAATCGTAAAAAGTAGCGGACCCATTACGCTGCCCTGGGGCACACCCGATGTTACGCTTATTTCTGTTGAAGTTTCTCCATTCAGGACGACATACTGCTCTCTGTCTGTTGGAAAACTTTCTATCCAACCGCATAAGTCATCGGATAGACCTCAAGCGCGCACCTTTAGGAGCAAGTGACAGTGTGGAACTGAGTCGAACGCCTTTCGAAAGTCGAGGAATATGACATCAACCATGATATACCATGCACAAAGAGGCCCAGCTGTGTCTCGCATGACCGCTGTTTCCTAAAGCCGTGCTGGTTTCTGCAGATGAGCTTCTCAGATTCTAGAAAGGTCATTATGTCTGAACACAATACATTTTCCATCATTCTGCAACAAATCTATGCCAGTGAAATTGGCCGTTAATTATGTGCATCCGATTTTCTACCCTTTTTATAGATTGCTATGACCTGGGCCTTCTTCCAGTCCCGTGGAACTTTCCACTGCTCCAATGATCTCTGATAGATGATGGATAAGAAAGGTGCTATATTTCTTCATAGTCAACATAAAATCTTATGGGGATACCGTCTCGGTCAGCTACCTTCCTGGCGTCTAAGGATCTTAACTGTTTTACAATCCAAGATACACTAAACACTACGTCAGCCATCCTTGCGTATCCAGCATGAGATTTTCAGTCTCCAGCGGAGTGTGCGCTGACATGAAACTTCCTGGTTCGCAGGACATCTTCTGCAAAGTTTGGAAGGTAGGAGACGAGGTACTGGCAGAAGTAAAGCTTAGAGCGGTCCGGCACACAGTTTTAATCTGCCAGGAAGTTTCATCCTTCCGCTGGTTCGATAACTGAAAGGGGGAATGATGCTGCAGTCGTCTACCGTAAACGAGATTTTGAAAGCTAGGTTTAGAATTTCGGCCTTCTGATTATCATCATCCGTTACATTGCTGTTAGCAACAGAGGGTATTGAATTATATGTCGCGTTCATAGATTTCACGTACGTCCAAAAGTTTTTGGGTTTATTTTTAGAATCTGCAGATAAAATATTGCTTTCAAATTCGTTGAAAGAGTCTCTCATTCACCTTTTGACAGCTACTTTCATTCCGAATAATTTCTATTTGTCAGCGGGGCACTGACTACGTTTAAAACGACTGTGCAAAATTCTGTGCTTTCTCAGAAACTTCCTGATATGTTTGTTGAACCAGGGTGGAGCCTTTCCCTCCCATATATGTTTACTAGGCCCATATATTCTCTAGCACGTGCTGCATAGTACCTTTGAATTCCGACCAAAGATGCTCAAAATCTTCGCGTCCCGTGGTGAATGATTGGAGCTTACTATGAAGATATTGCTTTCCCAAACAAGAAAACTCTACGCTGTTTCTTTGGTTTTTTTTACAATCTCCACTGACATAGAAGCCACAACGACGTTATGGCCTCTAATACCTTCTTCTAGATTAACTTTCTCAAATAGATCAGGTCTGTTTGTCGTCAAGGTATCTAATACGTTCTCATCTCGAGTTGGTTTTCTAAGCAATTGCTCAAGGTTGTATGTTACGAGCGCTCCTAAAATAACATCACACGAGTCTTTGCTTCTGCCCCCTGTGATGAATGAGTATTTTTTTCCAGTCAATGGACGCCAGATGGAAGTCTCCACCTATAACTAATGGACAATTAGGATATTTATTCCTAATTACTCAATACTTTCCTTGAAACGTTCTGCGACGTTTGTTGCGGATGCTGGTGGTCTATAAAAGCATCCTAATATAATGGTCACTCCCTGTCTGACTGCCAGCTTTATTAAGACTGTTTCACAGTCCGACCCAGTATCCGTCTCAGCCGCGTTTAAACAGCTTTTAACTGCAATGAACACACCACCGCCCATAGCATCAGTCCTATCCTTCCTAAACATTGTCCAATCCGGGTTCAAAATTTACTGCTATTTATGCCTGGTTTCAAGCAGCTTTCAGTACCTAATAAAATATTGACATTACTACTGTTTATTTCTGAGAGTAACTCGGGGATCTTGCTACAGACACTTCGAGAATTTCCTAACATGAGACTTAGCATATTTAAATCCATTTTAATGACCTGTTTAGGCGAACTAACAATTTTTACAGTTGGCACACCCACATCAGTGTCATGAACAGGTAATTTTTCGGGCCAACGGTTTGTTGCCCGTGTGGAGGAACCTATTCTAAAAAACCCCCATGTGCACGCCACAAGTACTTCGCTACCCATGTAGCTGCTTCCTGTGAGTAGTGCACCCCTGATCTATCGAGGGGCGTCCTACAGCGTTCCACCCCATAGCGTATGTCGAGGAATCTGCAACCATTTTCGTCACAGAGTCGACGTAGCCTCTGGTTTGGGTTCTACACTCGATTCCAAACCACAGCACCCCAGTCCACCCTGGGTACGATGCTGCAAACCGTCAGCTTGGCTTGCACTCCTCGAGAGATGGAGGCCGCCTTCGCCAATTTAGCCAGCCGTCGAAAGGACCCAAGGATTTCCTCGGAACCCTGACGACTGGCACCGTTGCTGCCGACATGTGCAACAATCTGTTCCCCGCACGCTAGATAGCCGCCGGAAAAGCCTCTTCCACATCCCGGACAAGGCCCCCTGGCAAGCACACCAAGTGAACGTTGGACTTACTCTCCTCCCTGGGCGCTACGTTCCTGAGGGGCTCTAAGACCCGCTTAACATTGGAGCTCCCAGTAACTAACAAACCCCTATTCCCACGTGCTTGTCCGTACCTTGCTGAAGGAGCGGCCACTATCCTGGCAGAAGGCGCATTCTCATCCGGCTCAACCTGCCCCCCCCCCCCCCTCCCTAGCATCAGATAGCACAATGAATCTATTAGCAAAGTGCATGGGATTTGGAAGGAGCCTGCGTACCCTATACAGCCTTCGCCTTGAGGCTCGAGATATCGACGCAGTCCGCCACCCACACTAACTGAGAGTGGGCCGGCCGGCTCAGTCGCACCTGAGGTCGGCTCAGTGACAGAGAGCAGTGACATCCCCCCCCATCCTCTAGTACAGCAGAGGCGGCCTCTGGCGGCCCATCCCAACCGCACCTCAAGGTGGCAATCTGGAGCCTGTTGACTGTGGCCAACAAAGCTTCCAGCTGTGTTTGGACTGCATCCAACTCACCCTGCATCCGCACACAACAGACACAATGTATCCATCTAGCTAATATGTGATTTCTATAAGAAACTGAAGGAAACCCACTGCCACACAAGGTTAACAGCTACACTCTAGTTGGCAGAAAGGACACGCAACAATGAAAAACAATAAAAATGTATGGTGGAAGCTAAATCTGAAGCTTATTTTCCTGCTAGGGGCTATCTAGTGAATACTAGAGAAAAAACAGTGACCTACAGTAAACTTCTAGAGGCTATCTAGTGAATATTTTTAAGGAATTAAACAGTAACCTACGGCAAGCTACACCTACTGATTATCCCTCAAACTTATAATGTAAGCAAACGTTTACGTACACGCGAAAATGACCTCATAAAACTATAAAAACTGCTACCTTCAATGTATCGAGTCTAAATGACACTAATAAACGTAATACTGGGTATTTTCACTAACAGATGCAGGTACAACACAAAACCTTTAGCTAACGTTAAGAGTTCAGAACGTAAATCACATATACGAACACTACTTTATAGGAACCGATGGGCTTACAGTACGCAATCACTAAAGCACACAACAAGCTAAGGAATTTAAGCAGACGGCGAGGTGAGTTTTAGCTATCTGCTAATTAAACCTCATGTAAGAAGGGCCCACAAGTTGTATTATAACACTAATTTGGTCAGGTATTGTTGTAATTTACCACGTATTTTACGTTTGCTTAACTGTTAATGCTCGCAGGTTATGCTAGTCAAACGTATACAAGTGAGGATAGAATTCACTGTCAGTATCATTTTTCCTAATAAAACGTATAAAAACTGCTACCTTCAACGTATCGAGTCTGAATGACACAAATAAACGTAAATACTGAGTATTGTACACTGACGTAATTGATAATCCCCCGTATTTAACGTCAGTTAAGAATGTAAAAAAACGTTTGCGTACTCGTGAAACTGTCCTAAAGAGGAACTTCGCATAACACGCCTGTCCAGGTTCCCATTCCGATCTTCCGAACATTTTATGTTGTTCTCCGTGATCTACCATGCATGGTGAGCAGATACAGTTGCAACTAGTTAATCAAAAAATGGTTCAAATGGCTCTGAGCACTATGGGACTCAACTGCTGAGGTCATTAGTCCCCTAGAACTTAGAACTAGTTAAACCTAACAAACCTAAGGACATCACAAACATCCATGCCCGAGGCAGGATTCGAACCTGCGACCGTAGCGGTCTTGCGGTTCCAGACTGCAGCGCCTTTAACCGCACGGCCACTTCGGCCGGCGCAACTAGTTAATCCTCCTCTGTGTGGCACCCAACCTCTTTTTGTTGTTCAGCTTTGGTTTGGTACGGTTTTCAGCACTGTGGTTGGTGTACCCGTTGCGGCTGGATGTGGTAGTAGACGGTGATACATAACATCAACATGTTCTGCATTGTCATTCCGTTCTGAAGTCACTCCAACGGCTAGTATAAGTTCTGAAGTGGAATACTTCTCAACAATAAAACCGTAAGAGTGTCTCTAAATCGAGTAAGATATTTTAGAAGTTAGTCAGAAAATTTGATTTCTCTGTGCCCCTTTCAAAAGGAGGAGAAAACTGGATTATAGCCGACACAGAAAAGGTATGCACACCACAGAGTACATATATCCCATCCCCTCTCAGGAGCATAATCATCACAAAAGGATACCTATCGTCACCGGGAAATGTCAATGAACATTTTGTCTCTAACAAAACTTTTTCTCCGCGACATAATCTATCAGCCCTAGACGGTTGATGCAAAGATTTTGAAACTTCTGTGTATGCATCCAGCACAATAGTTATCACAAGGAGGAAATCAGCTACTGGAGTTCTTTTGCACAGAGATGTATGTGTCTTCCTTTCACATTTTTTCGGTGATTCAGCTTATCATTGGAGGCGGCACTGATGCTGCTGAGATATCAGTAAGATGATCTCTTCGAAGCGGCATTTCGGGTATTCGGTGCTCTCAGAGTACTTCATTGGCTCATCTACACCCCTTTGCATGGTGTGACAGACGTGATGTTCCGTTTAGTTTCGTTTCTGCTCGTCCTTTTTATATATAGGTGATGTGGACCTTGTATATGCCTGAGCGAACGTAAAACGAAACCTGTACTATGTTTACTGTCTTTAACAGTTTCCGAACACTCTCACCAGAACATGTCATCGAAGTTTCCTTATTGTCTCATATTTAGCGTTTAGTATGAGGTTGAATCATTGAATGCCCAGTTTAACAGTGTACAGTGTCGCACTATAAAGTCACCAATAAAATGTTTTATTGCGGGTGGGTGACTATTGCTTCTGGCGATGCGGTAAGAAGCTGATGTTTTCCTGTGCCGCATAAGCTAAATCAACATTACGAGCAATCCGGTCTATAACTGTTATCTCTTGTTTTTGTGATATTTCTCGCCTGGAGACTACGCAGTTTAACTATTATTTTATGTCGATAAGCACACACCTCTTTCCTAAATTGCTCTGTGATGATGATAGAGAACAGGAAGTGAGAAATTTCTTGGAACGTTGAGTATCACGACTTCGAAGTATATATTGTGGAGGGGAAAGAATTATTACGTAAGTGCCTCAACTGCAAATTACTATGCAGGCACTCTCTGCAAGGTTGTTGATACCGCTCACCGGAAGTTGCCGAAGGCAGCATGCTTACGTAGGGAGGTCTCGGCATGGAGAAAATATTATTTCCCCTTTCCAAGTTCCTATAGCTACAATTCAAACACAACGATCACGACAAAAGGGTAATAGAAAGCTGCTCGTCCATAGAAACAAATATTCATATCATTCGCTAAGTAATTATAGTAGCAATATACTGCGGATTTCAGCTAAGATATCACACAAAAATAGTGCGAAGAACTCCAATCTGCATAAGGGAAAGATAGTGTAGAGCATGGGATAAATAGAAACTAGAGTCCCAGTCCATTTCACATGTTAGGCTACTAAGGTGCAATCAATATCGAAGTATCTCGAGAATGTTTTTTTCTCAGCTGTGGAGTATGTGCTGAATGGAGACTTCCTGGCAGGTTAAGACTGCATACTGAACTCGAATCTGGGACCTTTGCTTTTGGCAGAGAAGTACCCTACCGAATGAGCTATGCAAGCACGACCCACTATCGGCCCTCACGTTTCCAGTTCCAGTCCATCACGTAGGTTTTATCCCTCAAATTCCAATTTAAAATTACATTCCGTCGGTGAGGGAAGTTGGAAGTGAAAGTAAGAAATATCTGAAACTTCCTGGCAGATTAAAACTATGTGCCGGACCGAGACTCGAACTCGGGACCTTTGCCTTTCGCTGGCAAGTGCTCTACCACCTGAGCTACCCAAGCACAGACTCAAGCCCCGTCCTCACAGCTTTAATTGCGCCAGTATCTCATCTCCTACCTTCCAAACTTCTCAGAAGCACTCCTTCGCAGGTCGTGCTTGGGTAGCTCGTGTGGTAGAACACTTTACCGCTAAAGGCAAAGGTTCCGAGCTCGAGTCTCGGTCCGGCACACAGTTTTTATCTGCCAGGAAGTTTCATATTAGCACACACTCCGCCGTAGACTGAAAATTTCATTCAAGAAATATCTGCTTGCTAAAGACCTGAGGTATCAAAACGTAAACAACACAAGAACACACAGCTTGTGGTGTTGTGGAAAGGCACCATTACGATATGACCTGAAGTTATTTGAGTACTACAGTGATGGATCAAAACGTTACGACCGCTCCCTCCTGTGAGACTGACTGCCGCCTGGTGGCGTTGGGTGCACGTCTACGTTTACGCACATACTCCACAAGCCACCATATGGCGCGGGGCAGAAGGTACCTTGTACGTGTACTAGCTGTCACTTGCTTTTCTCTTCCATTGTAAAATAGAGCGGAGGACAGACGACTGTATATATGCCCCCTTACGAGGTCCCAATTTCTTTTATGTTCGTGGTCCTCAAGCGAAACGTGTGTTGTTGGCAGTAGAATTGTTCCGCAGTCAGCGTTATATGACGGTTCTCTAAATATTTTCGTCGAAAAGAACGCCATCTTCCCTCCAGAGATTTCCATTTCTGTTAACGAAGCACCTTCGTAATAACTGCATGTTGATCGAACATACTGGCAACAAATCTTGCAGCCCACCTCTTAATTGATTCGATGTGTTTATTTAGTACCACCTAGTGGGGCCGGTCTGTGTGGCCGAGCGGTTCTAGGCTCTTCAGTCCGGAACCGCGTGACCGCTACGCTCGCATGTTCGAATCCTGCCTCGGGCGTGGATAAGTGTGATGTCCTTAAGTTATGTTTAAGTAGTTCTAAGTTCTAATTGACTGATGACCTCAGATGTTAAGTCCCATAGTGCTCACATCCATTTGAACCATTTGGAACCACCTGGTGGGGATACTAAACACTCCAGCAGTACTGAAGAACGGGTCGCACTAGTGGTCTCCACGCAGTCTCCTTTACAGAGGAATCGCACTTCCCTAAAATCCTCTTAATAAACCGAAGCCGACAATTCGTCTTCCCTACTACAGCCCTCACATGCTCATTCCATTTCATACCTCTCTGTAGTGTCACGACCAGGTATTTAATCGTCGGGGCTGTGACAAGCAGCACACTTCTAATGCTATAGTCGAGAATTAGGGGATTGCTTTTGCTACTCATCCGCAGTAACTTACATACTTCTAAATTTATAGCTAGCTGCCATTGATCACCTCAACTGAAACTTTAGTCACTCAACGACTACACCTTCCCATACACCACATCACCAACTGCAGATTGCTGCCGACCCGTCTGTCGGATCGTGTACTATATATAGAATAACAGCGGACCTATCACACTTTCCTGGGGCACTCATGACGATACCCTTGTCTCTGATGATCACTCGCCCTCGTGGGAAACGTACTGGGTTCTGTTACTTAAGAAGCCTTCGCGCAACTCACATATCCGGTAACCTATTCCGCATGCTCGTACCTTCGTCAACAAGCTGCATTAGAATATCGGAAATTTAGCAACATGGAGTCTGCTTGTTGCCTTTCATCCATGGTTCCCAGGATATCATGCGCGAAAAGCGCAACGCGAGTTTCGCAAGAGCGATGTTTTCCAAAACTGTGCTGATTTATGAACAGAACCTTTTCCCTCTCAAACAGTTTGTTGTATTCGATCTGAGAGTATGTTCAAGAATTCTGCTCCAAATCTGTAATTTTGCGGGTCCGCCTTTCATCCTTCTTGTTTGCAGGAGTCCATTGCTTTCCAGTGGCTTTAAATATGGCCGAGAGACTCGTAATAAACGCAAGCTAACCAATGGGGCAGTTCTGCAGAGTACTCATTGTAAAGCCGAATTACGATTCCATCCTACTTACTTGTTTCAACTCTTCCAGTTGCTTCTCTTCGGCAGGAATGGCTATTACTGTATCCAGCACACCAGAGTCTGTGCACTGTTCGAACGATGACGGTACGTTTGTACGATCGTCCTGCGAGTACGATTTCTTAAACGTGAAATTTAATCTGTATCTTTCCTGTTGCTGTCTTCTATTGCCACACCTTAGTAGTCACCGCTTGAATGGGTAGAAACTTTCGTCCTGCTTAGCTATTTTACGTAGGACCACAATTGTCTCGGTTTCTCGGCAACTTATGTTGCTAAGGTATGACGTTGGTAGTTGTCGTTTGTTTGGCGCATAGATTTCTTCAAGAAGCACGAATCACTAATAAATTTAGCCTGTCGCCATCTGCTCGTCCTCTTTTTAACCGAGGGTGCAACAGTCATTTCTTCCTCAGCATTCTGCGATTCTGTTGTTAAATCACTGGAACTAAATGATATTCATTTATTGTCTAACTTAAGTGGGATGCTAGCTACTGCTTGTCTCACAATGACTAAAATATTCAGGGTTTCCAGTGGGGAATGCTGAATATTCGGGGATGCGACAGGAAGATAATTTGAGGTTGCAAGTTCTAGTAAACACGGGTACTAAAATGCTCACCTTAAGAACTAGGAGCACTTGTTCATCTTCGCTACTGTGAAATACTGCTCTTCTGCAGAGGAAGTCCTCATAACGTTTTAGAGCCGATGCTTGTTAGGCATTTTTCTCTTGATGTTGTCCATCCTACTTTCTGCCAAAATATAGAAAGTTATGTGGTTCAAATGGCTCTAAGGACTATGGGATTTAACATCTGAGGTCATCAGCCCCTGGACTTAGAACCACTTAAACCTAACTAACCTAAGGACATGACACACATCCATGCCCGAGGCATGATTCGAACCTGCGACCGTAGCAACAGCACGGCTCCGGACTGAAGCATCTGGAACCGCTCGGCCACAGCGGCCGGCTATAGGAAGCCAACAGCTTGCCGAAGAAGAGATTTGTTCCACGTTATGGAAGATGAATAAACGTTCATACATCTTTAGGTATGCATTTTAGAGCTCAAATTTACTACAGTTTTTTGCTTCGAATGATCGTTCCTGTCAGACCTCGGACAACATGTATATATGTAGCAGGGACCGATGGGGAAACATTATAGCGAGAATACGGACATTCAAATCGAAAAATCATCTGAAAAAGAGAAACTTGTTAATAGCTGGGAGCATGGGAACGAGCGTCTCGGAAACTGCTAACCTGGTCGGCGTTCGCGAGCTACTGTCGTGCTCACGGAAAGTAGAAGAAGGACGGTGAAACGGCTAGAGCTCATGGCAGAACGTGTAGCTCAGAACTTTGCCCGTTCCGTTAAGCAGGATAGGTGGCGATCTGTGACGGATCTGATGACAGAATGCAATGGAGGTGCTGACACAAGTTTCTGAATGCGCCGTCCAGTGCACACTGCATAACTGCTCACATTCCTACGCAGCAGATGACCCCTGGCACTACACGCTAACGACACACTAAGTTACTATTCTAGCGTGTGCAAGATAGACGCAGGGTCGTGGATCAAGAGAAACGTTTGTTCTGATCAGATGAATGATGTTTCTTGTTGTAATACATGGTCGTGTCCGAATTCGCTTTTATCCAGGCGAATGGAAATATTCCCCTATGCTTCCATGGGACTTGTGGTAGTAATCAAAAGCTGTGGATTGCTTGACCATTATTGTGGACTACCTGAATCTCTTCACGCTCCCTGTTCTCGCTGACGCCAATGGTATCTTCCAGCAGGTAAACGCTCCATATCACGGTACCACAATCGTGCTATAGTGGTTTGAGGAACATAGTACTGAACTCCTGTTGATTCCTTTATCATTAAACTCGTCTGATATGAACCCGATGGAACTCATCTGAGTCCGCATTTTACGGGGTTTGTGTGACCTGAGCGTAGACAGTTGGTGGCGCATAACTGTGTAATTCTAACAATGACTTCTCAAAGCCATGCCAATCAGAATCATTGCTTTATTCAGTTACAAGTATGGCATAACACGCTATAATGCATTTGGTCATGTTGGTTTGTCTCTTCAGTGTATGTTATCGAATTTCGCTTACCTTTGTCATTTACTGTCTAGGGGTAGCGCCTTTAGCTTTAATGAAGACATCCTGGGTCCTGGGGCCGAACCAACCCTCTCCTTAAGTTCTGAATAAAAATCACTAGCAATGGCGGTCGAAGGCGCGGTAAAAGGAATTAATGTCGTTCTGCCAATCGTACTGTGAAAGTGGGTGAAAGAATAGACAGAACTTCGGGACACACTCTTGCCCTTGGAGTAGAAAACCGCCCCCAAAAGGTGCAAGAATTAGCAATGAGCAACGGAATGAGGATGCAGAAGGTAATGGGAACCACTGCATTAAAGATACACAATGTGTATCCACAAGACGTGTGACCTGTAATTGGAAAAGTAACATGATGTTCATTCCTTTGCCAAAAGGTCGCTCCCTAATTAGGTATTCTGGGAGGGAACTACCATTCGGAGGTGGGGAGGCGATGGATAAACTATGAGAAAAAGACTGAATGATAGACGAAAGTATAACATCCTACGAGTCAGAGGTCTGAATGTGGTACGGAAGATATAAAATCTGAAAAAGGGAAATTCATAGTTTCAGTCCATATATAGTGGAGGTCAGTGAAGTGAAATGGAATGGTGATAAGGATTTCTGGTCAGACGAGTACAGCGTAATATCAAAAGAACTAGAAAACTTAGTGTCAGGAAAAAGATTCTTTATGATTAGCTAGGTAGTAAGGAGAGTGCGTTAGTGTGAATAGCTGAATGACAGTGGTCTCCTCACCAGAATTAATAGCAGACAAGCTCAAACAGCAACAGTCCTAGGGTAAATACCGATGTCACATGTAGAAGGTGAAGAGATAGAGGACGTATACAACGACATTAAGAGGGTAATACAGAATGTAAAGGAAGCTAAATATCTAATAATCATTAGTAATTGAATTCTGTAGTAGTGGAGGAAATATGGAGAAAGAGTCATAGGTCAACACGGGCTTGGTAGAAGGAACGAGACAGCTAATCGAGCTCTGCAATAAATTTCCGATAGCAATAGCAAATTCACTCTTAATTTTTTTTCCTTTATTGTAATTTCATTCCCCTGCCCCATATGGGAAGGGGAGCGCTGGCAGTGGCACAGTCCACTGTTCTTCAACCAAATGGCTTTAACAAAAATACAAGGGGAACTCTTATGAAAAACGGTGTAAAAAGGGGGACGTAAGAGTAAATGGAGATGATGGGAGTTAAAATATACACTAATATGGGAACATTGGGGAACAATTAAAAAGTCGACATAAAGTTAAAAGAAGACAGCTGACAGTTCATTGCGTACTTAAAATCACTGGAGTCAAACACAAGGTAAAAGTGGGCCACAGTATAAAATTCACACAAAGCGAGACACTTAAAAAACATAACCACTGAAAATGATGAAATACTCGGAAAGAATAAAAAGATCAGTGGTAGGGACCTGCCGAGGGACTGGAGGTTGTAGAGGAGGGAAAAAGAGGGGAAGAGGGATGGGGGGGGGGCGGGAGTAAGAGGAAAATGGGGGGGGGGGGAGGGGGCGCCACAAGAGGCAGGGACGAGCAGTGTGCGAGATGAAGACAAGGCAGGAAAGAGTGCAGAGACACTGAAAGGGAGCATATGAGAGGGAAGGGGTGTAGGATGAGGAAAGCCACTCAGGAGAAGGGAGGGTGAGAGAGGGAGACCTGAGGAGGAGGCAGGAGCAAGATGGGGTTAGAGTAGGTAGGAGGGGTAGACGTCAGGGCGACGTTCATCATCCAGGAGGGGTAGGTGCTGGAAGTTGCCTTGGGGAAGGAGGTGGAAGATGTGGAGATGGCGAGAGGGCTGGACACAATGGTAAAGGGGCAGCAGCAGGCTGGTAGTGGACAGGAAGGGGGGCACCAAGGGGTAGGGGGAATCGAGTTGGTGAGCAATATACACGGTGTGGATGAGGTTAAGGAAAAGGAGAAGGTGGGGGAACGAGATGAGGTCGTAGAGATGCACGTGGGGGACAGAAGGCGGATTAGGAAGGTGAGGTGGAGTGCACGGCGCTCGAGGATTTGGAGGGCGTTATAGAACCTGGGAGGTGTGGAAATACCAGCAATCCTGGAATAACAAGGGTATAGCGGATCAAGGATTTGTAGGTGTGAAGGATGGTGGAAGGATGCAGTCCCCATGTCCAGCCACACAGGAGATTCTGGAGGTGGAGACTGTTGTGGGCTTTGTGTTGGATGATAAGCAGATGGGTAGTCCAGGTGAAGTGGCGGTGGAGGGTGAGGCCAGGGTATTTGAGGGTAGGAGTGAGGTGGATAGGACGACCATAAATTGTTAGGTAGAATTATGGATATGAAAGGAGTGGAGGGTTTGTCCTATGATGATCGCCCAGTTCTTGGAGGGGTTGATACGAAGCACTGTTCAAAGACCACAGGAGGAAGAGGTAGGCTTAGTAAAGGCTTGGAGACTCGAGAAGATTACATCAGTTCGATTACATCAAAGTAAGACATTTAGAAATCTGGTGTTGGATTGTAAGGCATACCCAGGAGCAGGTACACGAGGGGCTTTTATTAAGTAACGCAACACATTTTTTTTCGCTCATTTTTGCCTGAAATAATGCGGAATTTGTTAAGGGACACGGTGGAATATTTCCGCTTAACCTTCTGTAGTTTCATGAAGTTCCGATAGATTGCAGCGTTATATGTAGCCTTCAAAACTGCGCCTGCAACTGAGATGCGCTCGAAGCAGAGAGCTGTCATTGAGTTTATTTTGGTGGGAAACAAGAGTATCGCATTCACATGCACTCAATGAATTTCTGTGGAAATCTGACAGTGAAAAAAAGCACGGTGAGTCACTGGGCAAGGCGTCTGTCATCATCGCAATAAGGTCGCGCAAACCCGTCCGATCACCCACTTGTCAGCGGCACACAACTGCAACTCCTGCAACTTTGCAGCGTGCGCACACACTCTCCTTCTAGGTGATCGTCGCACAAAAGTCAAACACTTCGTTTCTCAGAAGGATATCTCTATTGGCAGTGCTGATACATTCGTCCTCCAGTCGTGGTACTCAAAGGTGTGTGGCCCCTTGGTTTCTCGCTGTCTAACGAACGGCCATAGAGAGCATCGAATGATCATCTGTGTGGAATTGTTTGGACGTTACGAGGCTGACGGTGAAAACTTACGTCGAACATCGTCACAGGCTATGAAACATACGTTGGCAACTTCGAACCGGAAACAAAACGCTAATGTGTGTGTGTGTGTGAAATCTTATGGGACATAACTGCAAAGGTCATCAGTCCCTAAGCTTACACTCTACTTAACCTAAATTATCCTAAGGACAAACACACACACCCATGCCCGAGGCAGGCATCGAACCTCCGCCGGGACCAGCCGCAGAGTCCATGACTGCAGCGCCCTAGACCGCTCGGCAAGTCTCGCGCGGCTAAAACGCTAATCTGTAGAGTGGCACCACATCACCTCTCCTCAGAAGAAAAGGTTCAAAGTCGCACCCTCAGCCGGTAAATAGACGGCCACACTCCTCTGGGACTCTGAAGGGATTTTTCTGTTCGATGTTCTCCCTCACGGTATAACTACCAACTCTAAAGTGTGCTACCCTTAGGAAATTGAAAAGACAAGTTGCGCTTGTTCGTCGTCACAAAAATGGAAACGTCTTCTCGTTCTCCATGACAACGCAAGGCGTCCCACAAGGTTTTGCTCCCGAAAGGAGATCACAAAACTTAATTGGATTTTTCTTCTTCATCCACTATACAGCCCAGATCTCGTGCCTTCTGACGTGCATCTGTTTGTCCCAGTGATGGATGTACGTCGGGGGGGAGCAGAACGTGGAAGATGGGAAGGTTATTGATGCAGCAAGGCGTTGGGTCTGACATCAATGAGTAGAGTGACACCATGTGGGCTTACAAGCAGTCCCAGTAACGTGGCATAAGGCTGTTGCTTTGAAGAGAAATTATGTTGAAAAAGAAATGTGTTGCACAAGCTATTGAACGCCCTTCGTAGACTCGAATTATGATTTAGTTATGTTCAAGAGTATACTGTAGTTTAAGAGGATAGTTCGGAAGAATCCGCGTGGAAAGTAGTGGATTACTGAAGTACTGAGGGATGATGCAATGTGTTTTAGGTTCTCCAAGCCTGTAGTTACCATGATAACAAATATCACAGAAGGTGGCTCACTTGAAGAGGAATGGCCGCCTCTAAGAATGGCAGTCACTCAAGTTGAGAAGAAAAGTAGAGGTCGGAAGAATCGTTGTGTAACTGGAGAAGTACTTCGACTGATCGATGAGCGAAGGAAGTAGAAACAAAATAAGGATAAGATACGATTACAGCAATATAGACGACCTAGGACTGTAGTAAATTACAGAGAGCGTAAGAGGAATTGTTCACAAGATTAACGTCAAGAAATAAGGAAGCGAAGGTCAGAAAGACTGACTTACAATACAGAGGAGACGAAGCAACCCTCTGTGCAATTAAAAAGTCAAGGTGACAACATTGGGTCTGAAGCTGTAATTGCACTGTCAAGCGCAGATAGAAGAGTCGATGAGTGGAAAGAGTACACTGAAGACCTCTATGAGACGGAGGAAGTGTCTGATGAGGTGATAGAAGAAGAAATGGGAGTAGATACGGAACATGTATGGGATGGAATATTAGAGTTTAACAGAGATTTGAAAGATGTGAGATCAAATAAGGCGGCAGGCATTGATAATATAACGACGTGAGCTGAAAAAATTAATTAAAATTTGAACCAGCGCCGGGATCCCGATGCTGACTTTAGTTTAGAAGGGAGAAGAGCAATGGGCTGAAGTGTGAACTGGAATCTGCATCGACTAGGAAAACGTACTAGCGTGGTTTGTGGAGCTGTGGTAATTGAAGTACCAATGTGGCGCAACGTATTACGTGTCTGAGTAGTGAAGAGCAGAAGTGGGAATCCAGACGCTGGTATAAATTTCAGTACATTACTTCATCCTACTTCAGTATCGCAGATAAAGGTGAGACTCTATATTATGTCTCACGAACATCAACTGTAGACTATTAGATACCATTCCCTAGCAGTTTCTGAAATTACTGGGGAAGCTGCACCCAAACGATTATTTGAGTTCGTTTGTGGAATTTGAAATACTCCAGATATTCCTCCGGAATTTAGGAAAAAGTATGATATTTACAAACCCGAAAACGGCAAGATAGGCAATCGTGAAAACCATCGTATAATCAGGTTAACAGCTCACGCATCCACGTTGCTGACAAGAATATTATACAGAGAAAAAGGGGAAATAAATTGAGGAACGGCTAGATGACAATTGGTTTTGGCTTTACGGTAGGTAAAGGCACCAGGCAGGCACTTCGGACGTTTCGCTTAGTAATGCAAGGAAGATTTAAGAAAAATCGGGACGTTCATTGGATTCGTGGACCTAGAAAAAGCGTTTGACAATACAAAATTGGGTATGATTTTCGAAATTCTGAGGAAACTAGGACCATACATTGGTGTACACAATAAAACTGAATGGAATAAAGAACCTAATCCGTACAGGAAATGGACTGAGAGTAAATGGAAGAAAGGCCAGAGCTATGAGAAAGGTGAATAGACAAAAATTAGTTACCAGGACGTAGACGGAGTAAAGGAATTCTGCTATCTTGGAAGCAAAAAATAAAAAGCATCGAGGGCGAAGGAAGGACATAAAAAGTAGACAAGTACATGAGAAGGGTAAATCCTCCCCAAGGAAATTCACTGGTATTAAATAAAGATCTTATTCAGGAAGTAATTTCTGCGAATTACTTTTGGAGTATTGTAATGATGTGAATCGCGGACTGTGGGAAAACCGGATGAGAAGAAAATCGAAGCGTTTGAGGTTGGTGCTGTAGAGTATGTTTCCAATTCACTGAATCGATTATGTTCTCCACAGAATCGATGAGGAAACTGATGCATGGATAAAACAGACAGAAGAAGAGACAGGACTAAAAGACATGTGTCAGTACATTAGGATATAAGTTGCGTGGTTCTAGAGGGAGATGTAGAAGATAAAATCTGTAGAAGAAGAGTAAGATTCGAATCCGAGAATGTCCAACAAATAAATGAGGACTTCTGATGTAACTATTACTCTGAAATGAACAGGTTAGCAGGAGACAGGAAGTGATGGAAGGAAATCCGCATTTATCAAGTCAGAAGGCTTGCGACAAAAAAAGAAAGAAACAAAAAAGGAAAAATCCTGAACACTGAAAAGCTTTGGCACAAGAAGGAAATGAACAAAAATTCAACGTTGAACCTCCATTTGTTTTGAAAAACGATTTGCCACTATTGGCCAAACTTGAATCCTAGGATGAGGATGGTAAGAGAAATGCAGACATGTCTCTTTGTAAAAGGTGGCATCGAACAATACTGACAAATGGTCTGAGATGAGTGACTATATTTCATCACGATACTTTACCACAGAGGGCGATCTGTCCGTATCATGCTACGGAGGTACTTAAGATCTGTTCTCAAGCTGCCGTGCATCTGTTGCTACGCACCGATTTTACTCCAATGATGTGCACAATGGGCTGTAAACTGAAAGGATAGACGTATGTTTATGTTTCAATACGACAACATCCAGAGTGCAACCCTGGATGGGACATAGATGAGGCAAGGAAGGGGTTGCTGCTTCTTTGGGTCCTCCCTGAACTGACACGAATATTTTTAGAGGAACTGTATAAGATCTGTATGGAGAGGTCTGCAAGCAAATAGTTATTTCGATCTCTTCTAAATTTACCTCAGCACCTATGTGTTGAGTAGCAGGTGGATGAGGAATTAACATAGGAGCGTGAATCATCTGCTAATCTCATTACCTCGTAAATGCCATAGAAAGTCTATGAGAAACAGGTCCTTGAAGTATCTTTAATTATCTGCAGTATCCACAGTAGCAGGTTGAAAAGGACGTGATTTGCAATAGTTATGCAGAGTCGAAGAAGCTTGCACAGCATAGACTAGCATGTGATGCTACAAATGTTCACTAGTAACAATAATGCTTTTTTAATAAGCAGTTTATGTCACAACAACAGGTAAAGAAAGAGTCGGATAAGAGAAAACAAAGATTTTTATAGATTGATGATGAAGGGATGCCTACAGGTTAAAAGTTTTCAGAGGGAGACCGTTCTTTGACTACAGTAATCAGGTACAAATGGATGTCGGTTGCAGTAGATGTGCAGACACTGAGAGGGTTGCAAAAGATAGGTAGCACGATGAGATGCGTGAAATCAGTCCTCAGAGTGAAGACCACAGAAACAAATGTGACAAGAAATGTAATATCTTCTTCTAATTCTTCTTAACATGGGAAATGGGACATCCAAAGAACACATCAACTGCTAGATGTAACGTGGCTTTTATTTCCTCCAAAAGAAAGAGTTGTTGCCCATGAAAAATGAAAATAGCTGTGGACCTAATACAGAGCTAAGAAGAGGAAATTATCCCTCCTCCATCATTAACGTGCTACGAAGATCAATGGGTCACTTCACTTGTTTGGTAATTGTGCCGGAAATATATCGTTTATTTAAAGATGTAAACCCACTGTTGCTTAGGAATGCACAGTATCTACGCAGATATTCACACTTCTCCCTAAGTCGACAGTCTGGAACTACAATACACTTGTTGTCACATATTCATTGGGAAACTTGTCATTTTTGATAATATTGTTTCATCCATGATGCTATAGGTGTATTGCACGACTACGGTGATACATAATTCACATTTGTAACTTTTGTTGCAGTCGCGTACTGTTTAACCCGTCACAGATATATCGTTAACAGATCGATCAAGGCGGCCTCGTCGCACATATAAAGCGCTACACGTTCTAGTTGTCGTACAATAGGAATGAATATTTTGAAAGGATCATTTTCTTCCCTAACTTTCACCCAAAAAATTATATTATCACTTTTTTTACACAAGCTGAGGAAAATGCTAATTTCTGTGAAAGTTTTTAAATGATTATTTGAACTTAGAGACGTGACAGGAGATGGATCTTCTACTTTAGAAAACAGCACCTGTAAATCACCAGACACGGTCTTCCCCGTGAAAGGCGGCAGCATAACGTTAAAGAGATGCTAACCGATGCCGTATTTCGAAACGCCAAGACTTGGTGCAGCTTTCGTTTGTAACCTGTGCACCTGCTTCAGGTTTCTCCTTGCGGCGACACTGCTCACTCAGCATGGATACCTGTGGAGGAAAGAAACAAATGAACCAACTACAGAATGTGACGTAAAGAGGAGAGACGAGTCACACATACTGCTCGGCTTACGGGCTGAGATAATGACACTTTTCCATGTAATTAGCAGTGAAAACAACTTCTTTCATGCTAAAGATTTGCATCTCAGTTCGCGGTTATAGGTGTTTCTTTACAAACAAACAAGACATGGTATTTCTGCGGATCCGTTTGTATTTAAGGATTAGTTAACTTATCCTGTCTGTAAAAGACCGGGTTGATTATCAGTGAATATCTAATACTCAGTATGAAATTCGTTTTTGTAGGTTCGTAATCCGGCTATTTGGTTTCAGAAGGTACCATGAAAGCATTTGTCAACTGCAGTTCATTTTAGTCAGATATTCCAAGAACGGAAATAGAAATGATTATTTTCGTAGAACTTTTGACTCCAGCGTCTTCGTTACTGAAACAACACACGAACGCTGCGAAAGTTCCAGAATGAGATATTCACTCTACAGCGGAGTGTGCGCTGATATAAAACTTCCTGGCAGATTGAAACTGTGTGCCGGATCGAGACTCGAACTCGGGAGCTTTGCCTTTCGCGGGCCAAGTGCTCTACCAACTGAGCTACCCAAGCATGACTCACGACACGTCCTCACAGCTTTAATTCCGCCAGTACCTCGTCTCCTACCTTCCAAATTTCGCAGAAGCTCTCCTACATACCGTCTTCCAGAAGTGCTAGTTCTGCAAGGTATGAGGAGGGCTTCTGTGAAGTTTGCAAGGTAGGAGACGAGGTACTGGCGGAATTAAAGCTGTGCGGACGGGTCGTGAGTCGTGCTTGGGCAGCTCAGTTGGTAGAGCACTTGTCGGCGAAAGGCAAAGGTCCTGAGTTCGAGTCTCGATCCAGCACACAATGTTAATCTGGCAGGAAGTTTCACTGCGAAAGTTTGTTACTGTGACAATGAATACAATCCGTTCATTGTGAACAGATGGTAAAAGGGATTCTTCTTCAGCTCATTCTTCCTGTCACTGTTAACTTGTCGGTGGTAGCTCTCGACGCGTTGACACGTATCTACTTTGCGACAGCATTCTCTCTCAGTAGTCCTTCCACATTGAAGTATATATTAGAAACATCGGCCTTCAGTGCAGTAAGAATAGTGTTGGTGGTATTTTTCTGTTGCAGTTACCAGGAGTCTCAGCGTTCCGTATTCCTATCATACATTTGGTTTTCTGCAACCCGATTGTGCTTAAGCTATAATGACTCAACGGTTCTATCCGTCGATTTCTTTCTAGGCATCTCCAACTTTATGAAGTGTATTGCCTTAAAGAAAAAAGTAACGGTGCATTTTATTCGAAAAGACCAACACTGAAAATTTCGTACTTAAACACTATGAAATGGAACACGGCGAAATTTTCTTGCTTGTGCTGAAGAACATTTTCGAAGTAATCCACTACAAAATAGCCCGATGTCGAAATTTTAGAAGTGGATGTTACAAATGGTTCAAATGGCTCTGAGCACTATGAGACTTAACATCTGTGGTCATCAGTCGCCTAGAACTTAGAACTACTTAAACCTAACTAACCTAAGGACATCACACACAGCCATGCCCGAGGCAGGATTCGAACCTACGACCGTACCGGTCGCACGGTTCCAGACTGAAGCGCCTAGCACCGCTCGGCCACCCTGGCTGGCTTGATTTTACACATAAATATTAACTTTACAGTCAAAGGTGTCTGTGAGGTTATTTAAAATGTCTTATATAATCGTGAATGAAATCTTAGAAAAAATACGTTACACGAGCAATTAGCTGTTACGTTTTTTCGGCATGAAGCAATGGTTTACTAGTATGGATAAAATACAATGAGCTGTTATGGGCAAGATCTTAGGGCAAAGGGTGAACACGTACGTTAGTAACCAAAAGTATTCTGGTTTCCCTAACACCTCTTTCTAGCACTTCCTGTAAGATGGACAGGTGTCTAACTGGAAGCAACTAAGTCAAAGAGATAAATAAATGTTCTAAAAATTGTGAGAGGATTTTCGTGTCGAACGTTCAGCTGCATGCACCAACGATGTCCAGGGAATAAAGTGAAAGTTTAATCCCCACATCAGCGTTTCTCCACGTGAAGTGGTAATGGCCTGTGAACTGTAAAACGATTTCCTGAAAACTGTAATTCGAGCAATTCTTCGATGCCAAGTCTAAGAATTACATTCAAAAACTCGAAAGCATTTTCGATATGCGTTGTGAGTGTCGTTTTCAGACTGTTTTGTAAGATTGGCAGAGAGAGCGTACTTTTATACTCCTTCACGTATCTATATTTCATTATCGGCTTTAAAATAAGCTCACAGAGCTATTACAGGAACTCAGTATTTAGTAAATTGTGGAATGAAATTAGTGATACATAATTTAGCAAAAAATGTTGTTTTAGAAACATTAACCGTAGAGTAAAAAAAATTCGTACAATTTTCGTAAATGTACAGGCATGTCCAAATGTTAAGAGATCTGCAAGATCCAAGGAACAACATGAAAAACGGCGAAGTATGTTTCTTAACAGGTGTCCCGGAAACGCTATTAACGATAACATAATTATATGCTTACAAGATACACTGAGGTGACAAAAGACATGGAACACCTCCTTACATCGTATCGGACCTCCTTTTACTCGGCGTAGTGCAGAAACTCGACGTGGCGTGAACTCAACAAGTCCTTGGACATCCCCTGTACAAATATGGCGCGAAGCTGCCTCTGTAGCTGTCCATAATTGCGAAAGTGTTACCGGTCCACGATTTTGTGCACGAACTGACTCCTCAATTATGTCCCATAAATGTTCGATTGGATTCATTCCGGGAGATCTGAATGGCCAAATCATTCGCTCGAATTCTCCAGAATATTCTTCAAACCAAACGCGAATAATAGTGGCCCAGGGATATGGCACGTTGTCATCCATAAAAATCCGCCGTTGTTTGGGAACATGGAGTCCATGAAAGGCTTTATATGCTCTCCAAGTATTCGAGAGAAATGATTTCCATGGATCCGACCCCAGCAGAGGCAATGGAGGCGATCGTGCTGTTACCAAAAGCACTCGCGTCGGTCGTCTGCTTCCATAGCCCCCCCCCCCCCCCCCCCCCCACGAAAAAAAAGGTTCAAATGGCTCTGAGCACTATGGGACTTAACATCTGAGGTCATGAGTCCCCTAGACTTAGAACTACTTAAGCCTAACTATCCTAAGGACTTCACACACATCCATGCCCGAGGCACGATTCGAACCCGCGACCGCAGCAGCAGCGCGGTTCCGGACCGAAGCTCCTAAAACCGCCCGGCCACAGTGGCCGGCTTCCATAGCCCATTAACGAGAAATTGGGACACACAGTCCTAACAGATACGTTCGTCGTACGTCCCACATTGATTTCTGCGGTTATTCAACGTAATCTTGTTTATCTCTTAGCACTGACAACTCTTTGCGATTATCGCTTCTCTCGGTCTTTAAATGAAAGCCGTGGGCCACTGGTTAGCCCGTGGTGAGAATTAATGCCTGGCTTTGGTATTCTCGGCACAATCTTGACACTGTGGATCTCGGAATATTGAGTTCCCTAGTAATTTCCGAAATGGAATGCCCTATGAGTCTAGTTCCAACTACCACACAGCGTTCAGTCTCTTAATTCCTGTCGTGCGGCCATAAACACGTCAGAAACACTTTCACACGAATGACTTGAATACAAATAATAGCTCTGCCAGGGTACTGCCCTTTTATACCTTGTGTTCGCGATACTATTGCCACCTTTGTATGTGCACATCACTATCCTATGAAATTTTTCAGTGTACGAGGTGTGGCTAGAAAAAAACCGGACTAATACTGGTGAAACAATAAAACGAATGCAATAAGGCTGAAAGTCGCGTGGCCTGTCACGTGACTCTCGCTCCGCCTACTGCTCGAGTTTCATCTGCCTCCTGCACTCAGTCTGCCCGTGGCGTCTGTTTTAAGTAGTTGACGTTTTGTCTGTGCGTCGGAAAATGTTGAGTGTACAGAAAGAACAGCGTGTTAACATCAAATTTTGTTTCAAACTAGGAAAATCTGCAAGTGAAACGTTTGTAATGTTACAACAAGTGTACGGCGATGATTGTTTATCACGAACACAAGTGTTTGAATGGTTTAAACGATTTAAAGATGGCCGCGAAGACACCAGTGATGACACTCGCACTGGCAGACCATTGTCAGCAAAAACTGATGCAAACATTGAAAAAATCGGTAAACTTGTTCGACAAGATCGCCGTTTAACAATCAGAGCAGTGTCTTAGTTAACAGGAGTTGACAAGGAAAGTGTTAGGCAGATTCTTCATGAAAGTTTCAACATGAACAAAGTGTGTTCAAAAATGGTTCCAAAGTGTCTCACAATTGAACAGAAGGAACGCCGAAGATGATGATTTGTTCTGACATCCTGGAAAACATTGAAAGTGATCCCACCTTCTTACAAAATGTTATTACTTGCGATGAATCGTGGTTTTTTACTTACGATCCCGAAACTAAACGCCAATCGATGCATTGGAAAACTCCTGGTTCTCTATGACAAAAAAAAGCACGAATGTCAAAATCGAAATTCAAGGCAATGATGATTGCTTTTTTTTTACATCAAAGGGATTGTGCACATTGATTGGGTACCAGAGGGACAAACAGTGAATCAGCATTACTACATTAGCCTCCTGGCTACCCTACGTGAGCGAGTACGGAGAAAACGGAACGATTTGTGGAGAAAAAAGTCATGGATCCTTCACCAAGACAATGCCCCAGCTCACAGTGCGTTGTCAGTGAAGACATTTTTGGCAAAACACAACATTCTCATCTTAGATCATCCACCCTTCTCACCTGATTTGGCCCCCTGTGACTTTTTTCTTTTCCCTAAAGTCAAGTCAGCTTTGAAAGGAACTAGATTTGAGACTGTTGAAGCAGTAAAAGAAAAAGCGACGGAAGTAATGTATGGACTTACCGAAAATGATCTGCAGCATTGCTATGAACAGTGGAAAATTCGTATGGAGCGGTGTAGAGACCGAGGAGTACATTGAAGGAGATAACATGAAATTGTAAATGATTGTAAATAAATGTTTTTCCAGCATCAGTCCGGTTTTTTTTTCTAGCCGCACCTCGTATATTGACTGTTCCACGCGGGCTGTTTATGAAAGGAATAAATGTGTCATGCTCCCAACAACGAAGAATAATCCCTCTAGAGGCAATGGCTTCGATAATCGCCCGGAAATTTTGCATCATCATCAGCGCCAATGTTCTGCACGAAATGTCTGGTGGATCCAGTTAAGCCTGAAAAACAAAAAAGTTAACGTGTGCTTAATTAAGCGTCACGGTTCTCTCCTATATTCTGCGATTAAATCAGGTTTCCTTCGAGAGCGGTAATGCATATTTATCAACAGACAAGCTGTTTCAGTGGAATGAATATCTGCAATTCATGGATCAAGGGTACATTAAGTTTAGTTGCTGTTTCTGACACATACACTTGGGTCTATCTTATACATGTTCACCCGATTGACGAAGTACGAGAATGGACCTTCGGTTACAGTGTTAAGTATGCTATCTGTCATGTATTTCCTGAAGTCTTAATAGGTTTCCTAACGCTCTTCTCCACTTTTACTTTATGTTTCTGCCATGTAGTCTTTTCCACGCCGATTCTGCAGAAAACATCCTCAATTACCTTATCCGTCCACTTGATATTTAGTATGCTTCTGCCATGTCACATTTCTAATGCTGTGACTCCCTTCTCACATGCCTTTAACACAGTAAATGATCCCCCTCCGTACAATACTATGCCTCAAACGTACACATTAAGGCCTAGGTTTGGTAGTAGTGGACTTCTTTTGGATGGAATTCCCTCCTTGTCTATTCTGCTTTCACTGTCCTCATTCCATTGTCCATCATGCACTATTTTGATGCCAACGTAGCAGAACTACTTCAGCTCGTCTAGTACGTGGACCCCCAATATCATATTAAGCTTATTGCTTATATAATTCCTGAATTCAATATAATTTATTTCTTTCTATCTATCGGTATACTGTACACAGTAGCCGGCCGAAGTGGCTGTGCGGTTCTAGGCGCTGCAGTCTAGAACCGCGAGACCGCTACGGTCGCAGGTTCGAATCCTGCCTTGGGCATGGATGTGTGTGATGTCCTTAGGTTAGTTAGGTTTAACTAGTTCTAAGTTCTAGGGGACTAATGACCTCAGAAGTAGAGTCCCATAGTGCTCAGAGCCATTTTTTTGTTTTTTTTTACACAGTTGGCTGTTCATTTAGCTGCACAGGTGCTGTAACTGATCCTCTGTTCCAGTCATGGTTGAACGCTACCAGCCAGTTTTATCTTTGAAATCCTTTTAGCTTCAATTTTAATCTCAGTTGTTTTTTGTTTTAATTCTTTTATTTCTTCCGGAAACGAGGAAAGCTGCCTCCCTTTTCCATAGGAAACTTCTTTGTTGTTCTTTCATTCTTTATTCTTGTACATATTGTATACTGCACGGCTTTCCGCGTAATTTGTACATACTTTTTCTGAGGATTTCAAATATTTTGTAATTTATCGAACACATTTCCTAAGCCGACAAATGTCACGCAGGGGTACCGAATAATGACTCGTTCCACGCTGATGTAATTATGTAAGAGACCACTGCAGCCTTCAATCTGACGGAAAATTTGCACCCAGAGGAAGTTGTGAGAACAGGGCAGATGTTGTTCTAACTGGACGTTTTTTGGCATTAAACGCAAGATCGCAGGCCACAGCATGTGAGCTACTATTGACCATTTCTTCTTCATTGGAACACACTCGCCAGTCATGAAATGATGCTATCAGACAATTTTAACTCCATAGATTAAAACTGAAGAAACTGCAAAAAGGTGGGAATTTAAGGAGATGGGACCTGGATAAACTGACTAAACCAGAGGTTGTACAGAGTTTCAGGGAGAGCATAAGGGAACAATTGACAGGAATGGGGGGGGGGGGGGGGGAAGAAATACAGTAGAAGAAGAATGGGTAGCTTTGAGAGATGAAGTAGTGAAGGCAGCAGAAGATCTAGTGGGTAAAAAGACGAGGGCTAGTAGAAATCCTTGGGTAACAGAAGAGGTATTGAATTTAATTGTTGAAAGGAGAATATATAAACATGCAGTAAATGAAGCAGGCAAAAAGGAATACAAACGTCTCAAAAATGAGATCGACAGGAAGTGCAAAATGGCTAAGTAGGGATGGCTAGAGGACAAATGCAAGGATGTAGAGGCTTATCTCACTAGGGGTAAGATAGATACTGCCTACAGGAAAATTAAAGAGACGTTTGGAGAGAAGAGAACCACTTGTATGAATATCAAGAGCTCAGATGGAAACCCAGTTCTAAGAAAAGAAGGGAAGGCAGAAATGTGGAGGGAGTATATGGAGGGTCTATACAAGGGCGATGTTATCGAGGACAATATTATGGAAATGGAAGAGGATGTAGATGAAGAGTCGAAACAAGGCCCCTGGAGTAGACGACATTCCATTAGAACTCCTGACAGCTTTGGGAGAGCCAGTCCTGAGAAAATCCTAGCATCTGGTAAGTAAGATGTATGAGACAGGCGAAATACCCTCAGACTTCAAGAAGAATATAATAATTCCAATCCCAAAGAAAGCAGGTGTTGACAGATGTGAAAATTACCGAACAATCAGTTTAATAAGTCACGGATGCAAAATACTAACGCGAATTCTTTACAAACGAATGGAAAAACTGGTAGAAGCCGACCTCGGAGAAGATCAGTTTGGATTACGTAGAAATATTGGAACACGTGAGGCAATACTGACCCTATGACTTATCTTAGAAGCTAGATTAAGGAAAGGCAAACCTACGTTTCTAGCATTTGTAGACTTAGAGAAAGCTTTTGACAATGTTGACTGGAATACTCTCTTTCAAATTCTGAAGGTGGCAGGGGTAATATACAGGGAGCGAAAGGCTATTTACAATTTGCACAGAAACCAGATGGCAGTTATAAGAGTCGAGGGGCTTGAAAGGAAACCAGTAGTTGGGAAGGGAGTGAGACAGGGTTGTAGCCTCTCCCCGATGTTATTTAATCTGTATATTGAGCAAGCAGTGAAGGAAACAAAAGAAAAATTTGGAGTAGGTATTAAAACCCATGGAGAAGAAATAAAAACTTTGAGGTTCGCCGATGACATTGTAACTCTGTCAGAGACAGCAAAGGACTTGGAAGAGCAGTTGAACGGAATGGACAGTGTCATGAAAGGAGGGTATAAGATGAACATCAACAAAAGCAAAACGAGGATAATGGAATATAGTCGAATGAAATCAGGCGATGCTGAGGGTATTAGATTAGTAAATGAGACACTTAAGGTAGTAAAGGAGTTTTGCTATTTGTGGAGCAAAATTACTGATGATGGTCGAAGTAGAGAGGATATGAAATGTAGACTGGCAATGGCAAGGAAAGCGATTCTGAAGAAGAGAAATTTGTTAACATCGAGTATAGGTTTAAGTATCAGGAAGTCGTTTCTGAAAGTATTTGTATGGAGCGTAGCCATGTATGGAAGTGAAACATGGACGATAACTAGTTTGGACAAGAAGAGAATAGAAGCTTTCGAAATGTGGTGCTACAGAAGAATGCTGAAGATTAGATGGGTAGATCATATAACTAATGAGGAGGTATTGAATAGGATTGGGGAGAAGAGAAGTTTGTGGCACAACTGGACTTGAAGAAGGTATCGGTTGGTACGACATGTTCTGAGGCATCAAGGGATCAGCAATTGAGTATTGGAGGGCAGCGTGGAGGGTAAAAAATCATAGAGGGAGACCAAGAGATGAATACACTAAACAGATTCAGAAGGATGTAGGTTGCAGTAGGTACTGGGAGATGAAGAAGCTTGCATAGGATAGAGCAGCATGGAGAGCTGCATCAAACTAGTCTCAGTACTGAAGACCACAACAACAACCCACATTGCGCCGAGTGTTGCCTGGCTCTGATCTCTGAGGACCTAGGTACGTGCAATGTTGTCGTATGTGTACACTGTAGATTCTTGTTTGACTACAGCTCGAACACTGCGTTTGAAACTAGTGACTATCAAAATAACTTTAGCTAAGGCGGCGAGTAACGGTAATTGTTACCGGAGTAAAAAGGGTGGTATAAGGGCAAGTCCTTCCTCCAACGTTAAGTCTATGCAGCGTCCCTTGATATAACATTTTTCGTGGAACTCGAGGATTTGTTGACCTATTTGCGAGAATGTAGTGACCGTAAAACTGGTAGCGGTCAAAGTAGTAATTATAGTTGTCTTACTGTTTCAGTCGATGGTTTTATTTTGACAGATATAGAACACACACTCAGCCTTTAATTGGGTTCTAGGTATTTGACTCTAATGCAGATGAGACAAATAATAGCACTATTACAGCTCGATTGAACTATTTGTGAAGGCAACAGAGCGCGGTGGGCTTATTGGCACGGGGAATGTAGTAAATGTTGCCGCTCAAGCAGTTACACTTTTTATGGCTCTGCATGTACCCAAAGGCCACACAGCAGTTGGCCGGCTATTAACGCACCAATCTCGGGGATACCTGCCACAAAATTACGACAGCAATTTCTTAAAGCCGGCGTCAAGACAACTGTGGTGAACCAGGCGCCATAGGGGTGAAGGATAACAGCGAAGATATGTACGAGTGAAAAGCTGTGCACTGTTGAGCAAATGACCTCCCAGAAGCTACGAACAGTGTTTCCTTAACGACCATTCAGCGAACGTTGATGTGTACTCCCCTTCGCAGCAGGTGCCTGGTTTATGCACCCATGCTGACTGCTGTTCAACAGTGATGAAAGCTGGAATTTGCACGCCAATACCGGAACAGGACGTGCACTGAGTGACGACAGGAGGCCTCTTCTGATGAATCATGTGATATACTTCGTCGGCCAGATGGCCGTGTCGTGTACAGTGTGAAACGTCTGAAACAATCGTTGGAAGGAGCCAGGCCAGAGGGTGTTCCTTGGTGATTTAGTGACGCTGGAAGGTACAGTGGACCGGCACAACCGTGCATCTAAACTTGTAGATCTTGCCCATCCCTATACGCTGTTTTTTTCTTTTTCACGATTGTATATACCAGCAGGACAAGGCAACACACCATAGAGCTTTAAGGGTACGTGCTTGGTTGGAAGAGCACCAGGATGCGTTTACCGTATGCTCCAGGTCATCAGCCTCCATGGATTAAAACCCTATCGAGAATATGAGGGACCATCTCTATCGAACTGTTCGCCTCATGGATCCTCAACCCAGAAATGTAGCGCAGCTGGCTGCGATGCTAAAGTCGGTATGGCTCCACATCCCTTTCAGTATCTTTCAAAACTGTCCTGCATGTTATAAGGTGCCGGTTGTGTTTGGTAACATGAAGTGGTCTGATAGTAAACTAATGACTTTGTTTTGTCTTTCTGGCTGAAAATAGGCAAAAATGTGACAGTAATACCTCAATTATTGATGCCCATTGTTCTTTCAAGACGTCCACTGATGATTCTGTCGTATCCGGTAAGTGCAATGGCCACACTGTAGTCAATTAAAGTAGGAGGAATTTTTCCCTGGAAATATACATAAGATGGCTATTTTTGATAATTTTATTGGAAATGCTTCTGTTTGTAAATTAGAACAATATATTTGAGCCGGGCGCTGTGGCCGGGTGGTTCTAGGCGCTTCAGTCTGGAACCGCGCTGCCGCTGCGATCGCTGCGGTCGCAGGTTTGGATTCTGCGTCGGGCATGGATGTGTGTCCTGAGGTTAGTTAGGTTTAAGTACTTCAAAGTCTAGGGGGACTGATGACCTCAGATGTTCAAGTCCCCCATAGTGCTTAGAGCCATTTAAACCATATATATATATATATATATATATATATATATATATATATATATATATATATATATATATATATTAGAAGAGTTGTGGTCAGAGGAACAGTTGTCAGGCAACAGTAGGCTCTATCTGTGCCTGCAATGGCAGCTCTGTTGAGTCATAGAATCTTTGACAGACAGTAGTGGAACGCTGCGATGTGCAGCAGGCGGGGATTGGTTGAGTGTTTAGTGTAATGAATGGACACACTTTTGGAATTATGTGAGTTTCAGAGTTATTACGAGGAGGAGTAATGACTCAGAACAATTGTTGGATAGCATACGGACATAACAAAGGTTTTGAAATGAAGAACTAGTTATTATTTGATGAGGTAAAAAGTTTATTTTTATTTTTGTAGACTTGTATTGTTGGTCCACTCCACCCCCGACACAGTCGAGTTTTTGATAATTATGCCATTGGTTGACTTTCTGAGTTAATTTACTGTTTCTTGGAAGTTATTAGATTAAATGAATTTTTGTATAAGAATCTATAGTTTTATTTATACGTTCCTTCCTAACTGAAATTTCAGAACTTGAAGGTTGAATCATTGGCTTTCTGTGTCAAAATGACGAACCCAGTAACCCTGGACCAAACGTAGTTAGATTTTTAGCAGTATGTTTTGAGCTGTTGCGGAGTCTTGATGTGTCTCTGTTTCTGCCAGTACTTCAATTTGCAGGTGAGATTTATAATACTTGACTCATTCGTCTCCCTTGCGCGATGTGGGTTGTGTCCGTTTCTTTTTTTTACCTGGGCCATACGTTAGTGCAGAAATTTGCGTATGTTCCAGGTTAAATTCTTATACAAGTGACTATAGTTTTTTTCATACAGTTACTTTCTTCCCAACCAGTTCGCACCGACTAAGTCAACCAAGCGTGAAATTGTTGGTTTGCTGATTAATCTGCTTGTGAATGAGATCGGTTTTCACACTCACATAAACAGTAATGAAATCCTAAACTCAGATTGGAATGTATACCGCAGAGACAAGCTGGACAGTGAGGGGGGAGGCGCCTTTATAGCGATAAGAAGTGCAATAGTATCGAAGGAAATTGACAGAGATCCGAAATGTGACATGATTTGCGTGAAGGTCACGGTTAAAGCAGGCCCAGACATGGTAATTGGATGTCTCTATAGACCCCCTGGCTCAGCAGCTGTTGTGGCTGAGCACCTGAAGAATAATCTGGAAAATATTTCGAATAGATTTCCCCACCGTGTTATAGATCTGGGTGGAGATTTTAATTTGCCGGATATAGACTGGGAGACTCAAACGTTCGTAACGGGTGGCAGGGACAAAGAATCCAGTGGAATTTTTTAAAGTGCTTTATCTGAAAACTACCTTGAGCAGTTAAACAGAGAACCGACTCGTGGCGATAACATATTAGACCTTCTGGTGACAAACAGACCCGAACTATTTGAAACAGTTAACGCAGAACAGGGAATCAGCGATCATAAAGCGGTTACGCATCGATGATTTCAGCCGTAAATAGAAATATTAAAAAAGGTAGGAAGATTTTTCGGTTTAGTAAAAGTGACAAAAAGCAGATTACAGAGTACCTGACGGCTCAACACGTCTCAAGTACAGATAGTGTTGAGGATCAGTGGACAAAGTTCAAAACCATCGCACAATACGCGTTAGATGAGTATGTGCCAAGCAAGATCGTAAGAGATGGAAAAGAGCCATTGTGGTACAACAACCGAGTTAGAAAACTGCTGCGGAAGCAAAGGGAACTTCACAGCAAACATAAACATAGCCAAAGCCTTGCAGACAAACAAAAATTACGCGAAGCGAAATGTAGTGTGAGGAGGGCTATGCGAGAGGCGTTCAATCAATTCGAAAGTGAAGTTCTATGTACTGACTTGGCAGAAAATCCTAAGAAATTTTGGTCTTTGTCAAAGTGGTAGGTGGATCAAAACAAACTGTCCAGACACTCTGTGACCAAAATGGTACTGAAACAGAGGATGACAGACTAAAGGCCGAAATACTAAATGTCTTTTTCCAAAGCTGTTTCACAGAGGAAGACTGCACTGTAGTTTCCTTCTCTACATTGTCGTACAGATGACAAAATTGTAGATATCGAAATAGACGACCGAGGAAATCGCTCAAACGAGGAAAGGCCGCTGGACCTGATGGGATACCAGTTCGATTTTACACAGAGTACGCGAAGGAACTTGCCCCCCTTCTTGCAGCGGTGTACCGTAGGTCTCTACAAGAGCGTAGCGTTCCAAAGGATTGGAAAAGTGCACAGGTCATCCCCGTTTTCAAGAAGGGACGTCGAACAGATGTGCAGAACTATAGACCTATATCTCTAACGTCGATCAGTTGTAGAATTTTGGAACACGTATTATGTTCGAGTATAATGACTTTTCTGGAGACTAGAAATCTACTCTGTAGGAATCAGTATGGGTTTCGAAAAAGACGGTCGTGTGAAACCCAGCACGCGCTATTCGTCCACGAGACTCAGAGAGCCATAGACACGGGTTCACAGGTAGATGCCGTGTTTCTTGACTTCCGCAAGGCGTTCGATACAGTTCCCCACAGTCGTTTAATGAACAAAGTAATACCATATGGACTATCAGACCAATTGTGTGATTGGATTGAAGAGTTCCTAGATAACAGAACGCAGCATGTCATTCTCAATGGAGAGAAGTCTTCCGAAGTAAGAGTGATTTCAGGTGTGCCGCAGGGGAGTGTCATAGGACCGTTGCTATTCACAATATACATAAATGACCTTGTGGATGACATCAGAAGTTCACTGAGGCTTTTTGCAGATGATGCTGTGGTGTATCGTGAGTTGTAACAATGGAAAAGTGTACTGAAATGCAGGAGGATCTGCAGCGAATTGACGCATGGTGCAGGGAATGGCAATTGAATCTCAATTTTGACAAGTGTAATGTGCTGCGAATACATAGAAATATAGTTCCCTTATCATTTAGCTACAAAATAGCAGGTCAGCAACTGGAAGCAGTTAATTCCATAAATTATCTGGAGTACGCATTAGGAGTGATTTAAAATGGAATGATCATATAAAGTTGATCGTCGGTAAAGCAGATGCCAGACTGAGATTCATTGGAAGAATCCTAAGGAAATGCAATCCGAAAACAAAGGAAGTAGGTTACAGTACGCTTGTTCGCCCACTGCTTGAATACTGCTCAGCAGTGTGGGATCCGTACCAGAAAGGGTTGATAGAGGAGATATAGAAGATACAACGGAGAGCGGCGCGCTTCGTTACAGGATCATTAAGTAATCGCGAAAGAGTTACGGAGATGATAGATAAACTCCAGTGGAAGACTCTGCAGGAGAGACGCTCAGCAGTTCGGTACGGGCTTTTGTTAAAGTTTCGAGAATATACCTTCACCGAAGAGTCAAGCAGTATATTGCTCCCGCCTACGTATATCTCGCGAAGAAACCATGAGGATAAAATCAGAGAGATTAGAGCCCACACAGAAGCATACCGACAATCCTTCTTTCCACGAACAATACGAGACTGGAATAGAAGGGAGAACTCAGGGGACCCTCCGCCACACACTGTCAGGTGGCTTGCGGAGTATGGATGTAGATGTAGATGTAGACTGTTTTCAATTTCATGTAAGTGACTGAAATCAGTAGGAGATTTAGGTTGTCAGTTCACATTCCTAGATTTGTAATTATGATAATACACACACAAGTAAAGGCTAGTCACTTACAAACATAAAACATTTTCTTTAACCTAACGCGACGGAAACAAGCAGCACAGTATGGCCTCATGGAGAGAAAAACAATGTTTTGCCGTACCTCATATATTCCTAACTCCATTGTCTGATGCATCTGAAAGTGACCTGGAAGCCTCGAAGTAAAAGAATGAATTCAGACCTTCGGATTCATTAAATTACTTTTACATGTAGGTAATGTGGATCGTTTAACAACCAGTGTTCGTAAAGGCTCTGGTCCCTTATGACATGAAGACTTGACAATATCTTAGCACACAAAATTATGAGCATGGTGTGTGCCTCCGTCTATATGAACACGGAAAAGGATTTTACAAGATTGTGCGTGAGCCACCATGCTGTAACAGAGACAAACGTTGCTGAGGGCAAAAGAACAAGAGAGAGAGAGTTGCTTTTTCCCTATCACAGATATTCGCAGGTCTGAAAAACTTACAGTTTCCTTAACAGATTTACACGGAACAGGAGCAGAGCGAGAGAAAACTGGATGCGATTTACAGTTATAAAATCAACAGTACAAACATATGGTCCACATAAAGCAAGGCGATGTAAATAATTTTACATTCGACACACTTGACAAAGATTTCAGCCGTTCGGAAAGCATTTAGTCAAAGATTTATGACTACGAACAAGTTCTGATCGCAACTTAATTAGCACTACGCCAGCAAGTAACTGCATTGCTTCTCATCGCCATTGCCACGCGGTGCAGCTGCCCAACGGGTCCCCATTGAACAACGTCATCTCCAACATGTCCAGACTAGCTCGTCCTGTCTTACACTGCTTACTGTTCACTCATGAGCATCACAGAGAGGACGTACTTCTTAGCCCACATGCGGACCAATCATGAGCCTAGCTTCCGGGCGCAACACAACGGTCCAACAGACTCGCGTCAAAAAGGGCGCCCTACGGATCACTCGTTCGTCCGCTTCAACTGACAGATTTTCCAGAAGGAACTCAAAGCTTCTATTGCGGACTTCTAATAACCAATGCAAGCACTCGTCACGAATTCGGCGCGAATGGTCTTTCCACCTGTGCGCTCCAAGTCACGTACGCCTGGACAGAGAAATGTGGGGTCCTCTCCAACCAGTACTCTCCTTGTTCCTTGATTCCCCTCCTCCGTGCTATTGTCCTGTGCATTCCAGTGGTTCAACCTTCAGTTTATAAGCTCAGAGGGAGCAGAAAATTTCGCCTTAGGCCACAGTCACATTAACACAATAAATTGTTTGAACGACATGCCAAAAAAAGACTTTTATGATAGTTTCACGTTGCAACACAATAAATTGTTTGAACGACATGCCAAAGAAAGACTTTTATGATAGTTTCACGTTGTTGTATGAGTGTTTGGTGCATTGCACCCAAGTGTGTTTGGGAGGATGGGGGTGAAGGAATGGGAGTGGGGAGGGGGGGGGGGGGTGACAGAGTGAAAGATAGAGAGAGAGAGAGAGAGAGAGAGAGAGAGAGAGAGAGAGAGAGTAGGCGGAGTTCTATGTAAAACACCTAAATTATTAGAATCACCATATTAAAGGTTCTCTATATTTTTATTGATCCCGTCTTGTAACGTTTTGGACTGATGAGTTAGATGTTGAGAAAACGGCTGGAAACAACGTCTAAATAAACAATGCACTTCTAACGCTATGGCCTTAAGAACGTGGATAACAAGAACTTTGACAAACTAATGAAAGATAACAAAAAGAGAAAACGCTTGAGACAACTTTTAAACGTCGTTTTTGTTACTTTTCCAGCATATAGTCTAACACAATGTAAAATTTCACATTTCCTATTCTGTCGTTGTAACTCAGAGTTGTTAGGTTCACTGTTTTGCATCTACCCCTACATCTACGTACTGTTGGTTGCGTAATGGATATTCCACCTGTACGGGAGGTTTTTGGCAGTCAAATAAGACCATTAGAGCGGATGCTGCTAATAAGGCGTTGCTAACGCTCATTAGCTGCAGACAGTGTTTTCTTTACCTGAGATATTCGCAACAGCCGGAGCGGTTGCGCTACGCAGCTGTTATCTCAACGTGCATTGTTTCGGCGAACAAAGGTACACTTACTTCTCTCTCCAAGACGAATGAATGTGCAGCGTCCGGTAGCGTAACTGTGCTGGACACGAGAAGTTCTAAAGCGCATTCCTATAAGAGGGTACTAAACTGTAAACGCATACTGACTTTCTTCCACCATTAAAGGCCAGGTTCCACTATGAGTTGATGGTTTTAGCTGTAGAAAATCAGTGGGATAGCAGTTGATCTCTGAAACTAAGGATGATAATACGTGCTGTCCAGATTTAACAACAATAATAAATGATACGAATTATACAAAATACCATTGTGACTAATAGTAATGTGAGAAACATAGTTCTGACAAATGCAGAAAGCTGCTTGATGTTATGTAAGACCATAAGAATAGCAGTGTTAAACTAGGAGCGGTCAATAACTAACGCCACTTTTTTCCCGTCTGTTTCGGTTGGAAAAATGCGGGATTTGTTGTGATACGTCGCGGAATATTCTCGCTTCAGCCCCTATAGTTTCATGAAGTTCTGATTGGTTTCGGCGATATACGAAGCCTTCATAATGGCATAAGGTGCCTTCAAAGCAGAGAACTACCGCTGAGTTCCTTTTGGTGGAAAACCAGAGCATTGGAGATATTCACAGGCGTTAGCAGAATGTCTTTCGACACTGTTCCTCACAAGCGTCTTCTAACCAAACTGGGTGCCTATGGAATATCGCTTCGGCTGCGCGACTGGATTCGTGATTTCTTGTCAGAAAGGTCACAGCTCGCAGTAATAGACAGAAAATCATTGAGTAAAACAGAAGTAATATCCGGCGTTCCCCAAGAAAGTGTTATAGGCCCTCTATTGTTCCTGATCGATATTAAAGACATAAGACATAATGGTCTTCTGAGACTCTGAAGGGGTATTCTGTTGAGTAGTCCTGTTAAGTTGTTTGCAGGTGATGTCATTTATCGTCTAGTAAACTCATAAGATGACCAAAACGAATGCAAAATAATATAGATAAGGTATCTGTATGGAGCGAAAAGTGGCAATTGACCCTGAATAAAGAAAAGTGTGAAGTTATTCACATGAGTACTAAATGAAATCAGCTAAATTTCGAATACGCGGTAAGTCACACAAATTTTAAGGCTGTAAATTAAACTAAATACAGGTACTTAGGGATTACAATTACAAATAACCTAAACTGGAACTATCACATTGATAATGTTATCGATAGAGCAATCCAAAGACTCTGATTCATTTGGCAGAACACTTAGAAGGTGCAACAGGTCTACTAAAGAGACTGCTTACACCACGCTTGTCCGCCCTATCCTGGAGTGTTACTGTGCGGTGTGGGATCCGCGTCAGGTGGCACTGACGGATGACATCGAAAAAGTCCAAAGAAGGGCCCTATCGCGAAATAGGAGATATAGTACCATAGACATGATACCTGAACTGGAGTGGCAGCCATTAAAACAAAGGCGTTCTACGTTGTGACGGGATCTTCTCATGAAATTTCAATCACCAGTTTACTCCTCCGAATGCGAAAACATTCTGTTGGCACCAACCTACATAGGGAGAAATGATCATCACGATAAAATAAGATAAATCAGGGCTCGAATAGAAAAATTTAAATGCTCGTTTTTCCCGCACGCCGTTCGAGAGTGGAACGGTAGGATACAGCTTGAAGGTGGTTCATTGAACCCTCTGCCGGGCACTTTATTGTGAAAACGTAGATGTAGATGTCTAAGGAGATCTGGCACTGTGAGTCATTGAGCGAGGCTTCTGTCATCATGGCAATAAGGTCACGCAAACACGTCCGATTTCTCACGTGGCGGACAGCCGCACACAGCTGTGACGCCATCAATGTTGGGATGTGCGTACACTCGCATTTGAAGTGATTGACGGATCGCAATCAAATATATCGCTGGTCAACTGGTTGTAACTGTTGGTAGTGTTAACACACTCGTCCGCCAGCTGGGATACTCAAAGGTGTGTGCCTGATAGGTTCCTCGCAGCCTAACAGAAGACCGTAAAGAGTAACGAAGCCATCTGTGAGGAATTGCTTGCACGCTATGAGACTGATTGCGACCATTTTTTGTTTGACATCGTCACAGGTGATGAAATGGGAGTTCATCATTTCGAACTGGAAACAAAACGGCAATCTATGGACTGGCACCACACCAGCATTCCTCCACACCCTCAACCGGTGAAGCTAAGGCGATGATGGTCTTCTGAGACTCTGAAAGAGTATTCTGTCTGATGTCCTCTCTCATGTTGCAACGGTCGACTCTGGAATGAATTTTGGTACTCGCAGGAGACCGAAGAAAAAACTTCAACGTATTTTCGCGACAAAAATGCAAACGAACTTCACCTTGACAACGCAAGGCCCCACACAAGTCTGCGCATCCGAGGAAAGATCACAAAACTTCATTGGACCTTCTTCATCCATCCTACAGCCTGACTTGGAGCCATCCGACTTCTATCTGTTAGGCCCAATGAAGGATGCACTCGGAGGGAATCAGTACACAGATGACGGGAAAGCAATTGATGCAGGAGATTATTTATGCAGAAAGATTCTGGCTCCAACATCGATCAGACAGTACAATGCTGGCACACGGGCCATCCCAGTAAGATACCGTAAGGCCGTCGCATTGGACGGAGATAAAAAATAGGATTTCTTAGCCAAAATATTGGGGAATGGGGATAATACGGTGCAATGGAATCATAAATAAAACAAACCTGCTTTCAGAAGAAAAGTGTTGCATTTCATATTGAAAGCACCTCATATTCGATGGCACCAAACTACTGTCCGCAGCTCATGGTCGTGCGGTAGCGTTCTCGCTTCCCACGCCCGCGTTCCCGGGTTCGATTCCCTGCGGGGTCAGGGATTTTCGCTGCCTCGTGATGGCTGGGTGTTGTGTGATGTCCTTAGGTTAGTTAGGTTTAAGTAGTTCTAGGTTCTAGGGGACTGATGACCATGGATGTTAAGTCTCATAGTGCTCAGAGCCATTTGAACCATTTTTGAAGCAAACTAGTGACTGAACATCGAGCAGCAAATTATACCTAGATCCATTTGTGAGTAGGCTGTTTAGGTTTTTATGTTGGTAACGCCACATAGCGCTCTGTAAGAAAATCGCTCAGTGCGCTGTGTGCAGTCTGTGGCTGGTCGGACTCATTGTTGGAATTTGCTATTGTAGTGTTGGGCTGTTGGATGAGAACAGCGTGTAGCGTTGGGCTCTTGGAGGTGAGCCGCCAGCAGTGGTGGATGTGGGGAGAGATATGCCAGTCTTGAGAGGTTACTATAAGCGGACGATCTGGACGTGTGTCCGTCAGAAAAAGGAAGTCTGTAAGACTGGATATCATGAACATATAATGACTTGTGAACACTATTAAGGTAAATACATTGTTTGTTATCTATCAAAATCTTTCATTTGCTAACTATGCCTATCAGTAGTTAGTGCCTTCAGTAGTTAGAATCTTTTATTTAGCTGGCGTTGTTAGCGCTCGCTGTATTGCAGTAGTTCGAGTAACGAAGATTTTTGTGAGGTAAGTGATTCATGAAAGTATAAGTTACTGTTAGTCGGGGCAATTCTTTTGTAGGGATTATTGAAAGTCAGATTGTGTTGCGCTAAAATACTGTGTGTCAGTTTTGTGATGATCAGAATAAGTAAAGAGAAAACTGTCTGAGTACGTTGAGTTTACTCAGCTGTTTGAAAATCAAATAACATAAGAGTTTTACCAGCTCAGACATTCTTTACATACAAAGGGGAAGTTTCACATTGATATATTGATTGTGACTATGTGCGCTTTCGTGTCAGTTGTCGAACGTGGAACTTGGAACTTAAGTAACAGAAACGAAACCGCCAGTATATGAAGCCCATGCCTACTGCATCTGCTAATGTCAATATTTCAGCAGATGACCACTGTGGGATATGAATTAATTGGCATACTAGGTCTAGTGTAAGGTGTAATGGAACGGCTAAATACAGAGAACGAAAACGAGATCTGTGTCAAGCCGGAACTGAATCAGGGTAAGAGTCTCTGAACCATTCGACTGTTATGCCGATCGGCAGTAAGTTTAAGCTGCCAAAAAAGAGTTTTTAGCATTAGGTGGCCATAAAAGTCGACAGAAATATACATAGCTACGTTGCTGATGTTGCTTCTATAACAATCAATAATATTTAGTAACATGAAATAAATGACATACAATTCTGCAACAGCCGCATGTCTCTTGTTTTATCAAATACTCTTTTCATTGGGTAAAGCCTCTGTTTCATCCAATACTCTTTCCGTTTGTTAAACGATTATCATAAGTTTTAAGGGGCTTCTTTCCTAACAGCATTTAGATAAAAAGATTGTCAGTTTCATGTAGAAGGACGCGAGGTTCATATGACGCTACGTTGCAACTTGCTGGTAACAATGTACTGAATTAGCCGCAACATTTATGAATGTGACATAGCAGGTAGTTTACAGTTATAAAAATACATACAGTGCTATAAGAACTGAATGTAAGAACATCTTATGTCTGCAAACTAATTGCTATGTGACATCCATATATATTGCGGCTAATTCTTTAATTACTAACGGTAAGACGCATCACGAGGTCATAGCTACCTCGACCTACTGATATAAACCGTCATTTCTTTCCTCTGAAATAGTGCGTACGGTTATATAAGACGTCCCTTTAACCTCACGTTTATGGTTTAAGTACCAGTACCGTAAAGGCATTAGATGCAACAAAAACTTGGCGACAGAAGTAGAACAGCAATTTTCCTCATTAAGCTTAGCGTATCAGTCTTCTAAACACAACCAGTAATGAATGTAATTGATAATTATTCATAGGGAAGAGAAACATGACCACGTGATTTCTTGGTACAAAAACTAAGAGTATCACTTCAATGATCTAGAACTAGGGACATGTGACAGCTGTAAATTTGAAACAACTGTGTGATATCTTCAGCAGCAAGTGAAGAAGCACAATACACATTAAAATTCTCTCAGATAGTTTAAAATATTTAACAAAGCAACGTATAGGGACTGCATTATAATTAACTACAACATAATGCTCTATTCTGAAGTACTGCGCACAGACTTATACAACACAACAACGAATATGTGGTGAAAATGCCAGTCCATAAAATTCTTAAAGAACAGTGGATATAATTCAACAACAAAGAAAGCAATTTATGGAGTGAGATCATGGTTTGTTTACAAGACACATCTAATGGAACGTATACATCGTATTAAAGAAGAATTATGTTACTATAGCATACGGTGCCAACTATACATTTGGACACCTATTAGCACATAAAATAAGGACTATAGGACCTAAAACTATAGAAGAGCTATCTACAAAGTTTAGTGTAGTATCTTCTACGTGTCGTATACACATTATTAGATGAAAGGTTAAAGCATTAATCCAGAGAGCTAAAAGAACTGGTACGATTAAACTGAGAAATTGATGAATCGTGACCACGTCTGACCGAAATCACCATATTCCAGAAATAAATAAATTATTTAACATAACGCACACCACAGCAAAATTCAAGAACCTTGTTTTACTGCCAGAGCTAAAAATACATTTACTCGAATCCCAACAACATTCTAATTTTTTTTAAAAAAAAAAGAAGGCAGTGAAACGTATAAAGACTTTTAGACCAGTTGGCTAAGAACTTCTGTTGCCTTCTTACCAATATTCTTCATCAGATAACTTCTCGAGTTCATACAAATGTTAGTCTCTGAAGTTCGAATGTACTGCATTATTCAGAAAATGTTAGATCTCTACCGAAAATAGCATCAAATGCATCAGCAGTCTTATTTTAAATTTCTTTTGTGAACCTTCACATGTGGCTCATTCTTCCACTGAATTTATATTATCTATGATCCGCAGCTTATATGTAACCTCGCTGTCATTTCATCTTGTGCTATCAAAGTTCAGTATGATCCAATCGGACTGGCACGGGAGTGTTTACCTTCTATATGAGACGACTCTTACATATGGAGAATAGAACATTTTAAGAATTTCAGTGGGTATTCCAATTGTGCAGTGCCTAATTAAATACTTCTCTGTGATCAGGCATGGTCAGATTCGTAACTGAAATCTACCACATTAAAGAAATAGCAAACTATTTCTGTGTATTACACGGCGCAATTCTTAACGTAAATCCATTTGTTTTGTGGATAATATCATCATTAATGTGTGCATTCATTGGAAGAAGTATGGCAGCAACTATGGGAGCACAATTTGATAGCTGACAAACAAACAACACTCTTCTACTAAGATTTTGCTTCGAAATTCGATTGCCGGAAACAAGGAAAACAGGGTCCAGTACAAACTCGTAATTTCTGAAGAAAGCGCATATGTGTGAAGACGACAACTGAGACTGCCAGTCTTCCAGTTTCCAATTCTTTTTTCAGGGTCATCTTCCTGTCCGGAGTTCGCAAAGGGTTAAAAGAAGAATGTGTTGTCAGTCCTAGATGGCTACTTCAATGAAAGAGATGTTAACAGAAGCTGCTCGTATTCCACGTAATACCTATTGAATTATTTGGTCCAGGGTTTCGTTCATTTCATGTTCCGGAGCCACTGAAGAAGGAACATCCGTATTTCCATTTTCCAGTCAAACAAAAAAAACCAGATAGCAACATGTAGTTACTTGTGAGCAGAAGATTTATTTGACTGCTCACTATTCTCCCTGCCTACCCATCTCCTTCGGCTGCTAAGTAACCTTTCAGAGTTCACAGTGCAAGGCGAATGTGTTTTGTGAAGAACACAAACTATTATCATAGGTGGCGATAAGCAAATGGAGTATGTAGTGGTCATGAAAATACTTTTGGCGCTAATGTGATTCATAATAATACCTCCAAGGTAGCCACACAGAAGATAGTTTTGTATAACTAATGCAGCTGATGAAAATGGCCAGCATACCTCACAGTCAGCGCATATTTGAACGAATGGTTGATACTAATTTGAGCTAGCTTTTCACTTGTAATAATCCGCATTGTAGTGGGGCTGTTTCCCTAGTATGTATTCGTCTGTTCACACTGAATGATCATCATTCAACAGAACTCCTAAATTTCTTACACCAAAAATAAATATGATTCATTACCACACGAAACAGCTTGATGAGCAGCAACCCAGGTCATTTTAACTTGTTCATTGCCTGTAAAACCTAACTACCATGCAAAGAGATTGTGCTAAATTGTAACACCTGTATCCACTCTTGTTTCATGTGACGTAATTTGATCAGCAGAATAATTTCACTTCTGCCAATGTTCTGGTAACCTCAGGTCAACAAGAAATAAGCATCCTTTTTGTGGTACAGTCAAACAAAACAAGAATAAGGGAAATAATTTGCCTAGAAATGAGTATGCAACATATGTTGTTACAAATGAATATATTTTTCCTCAAACTGTAGAAACCAATTACAGGATTGTCATTCAGCCTTATAAAACAAGATTACTCCGTCTGAAATATAATCTGGTACCATGGACCAAATTGACCGTATACCTCTTGTGAAATTTAATATGGAAGAATTTAATACAAAACAGAATTTAATGAGCTTAGCAGTGACTCAGTGATAAGCCGCTAAATTATTGGTACTTGGCACCAATTAGTAACCTATACCACTGCATGCGAATACGCAGGAATATAACAGCACGTGGAAGGATACGAAACACGACAGACGGGAACACCGAATTCAGCCAAGTAAATAAATTGGATGGATTTTATCGGTAACGTACATCGTACAAACGCTAAATTATTGATACTTGGCACCAATTAGTAACCTATACCACTGCATGCGAATACGCAGGAATATAACAGCATGTGGAAGGATACGAAACACGACAGACGGTAACACCGAATTCAGCCAAGTAAATAAATTGGATGGATTTTATCGGTAACGTACATCGTACAAACTATTCAAAATCTTGATTCTCCGACAATCAAAGTACTTTCATCAGAACAGTCTGTTCTTTCAACTATGGCCCCAGAACCAGACGCACTTTACACTGAACAACGACTCTCTTACACTGGCAAGAACAGGTACGAGAAAGAATAGTGACCGACTTTCTTTCGAACGTTAAGCACGTGACACTGTCTACAGCCAAGGCATGTGACTGGCGGATGGCTAATGGCTCACCAAAGAAAAACATTCCGATGCAGTGGCTAAGGAAAGCTGGTCGAAGGGCTTGTTGTGGACACGCCACAATCTCACAATGTCAGACAATTACCGCCGAAGTACTATACCATAGGCACGAGCTACACCGTGTTGAAAGTACATTCGAATTGTTCATAAATCTGTTAATGCAATATTATTTCACCCTTCGCATTACATGCATTGATTAAAAACCAATACGAAAGTAGTAAACTCGAAATATATAGAAGTTTCCAAAGTTAATGGCTCAGAGACCGATGTAAAATATTAAAGACCTTGAAAAATTTAAACTACGTGACAATAAAAGGAAAGAGCCAAAAATAGGAAGCAATTTGAGAAACAATATGTCATCTGTGGCTAGGCTGTAGTCGTTATGCTATTCGAGAGGAGTTTTGAATTTTTTTAATGCCCAGTTCAATTTCTTCCTTCAGCCCGCCATCATTTCTATTGTTAATATTACCATGCTCAACAACAGTAAGAAATCATGAGACTATACCATACATGCAACCGTCACAGTCACATATACTACTCAGCTAAAACGCCAGATATGCATGCCATCCCAGTAGCGTGACCTAGACAGGCTTCCTTAATGCCCTGAGCCATAACAGTAACAAGAAATTATTTCAACATATTGCTCTCGAGGGACAGTTATCTGAAATTGACAGGAATTATAACGTAGATACAAGTAAATTCAGAGGTGGATACTTGCTTTATTCTTCTTTCAGTTTACCTTTACAACTAATGTTAAAAAATACAACCCCTGTGTTCAGTCCCTACTGAATTTAATTGTTAGTAGGTCTTATGCCTACATTATTTCCTTAACAATAAAGCAAGAATGACCAGGCTTGTTTGCACCCTTTATCTGCAGTCGTTCTTTAACCGTACCTATGAGCTGTAAGATAGCTGCAGATGGACTAGGGACTTCTTGTGGACACATCCTCGCAAAGACAAACAATTTTCATGTAATCACGATACCATTTTCAAGAACTGTCATAGATTTCTTGCAAATGATCTGTTGAAGTAATATTACTTCAGTGTTCTGATTACAAGCTTATTAATAAATCATTATCTCGAAATTGTGGACGTGAACATTGTGTAAGCTATTTCCCCACCGTAATGCAATTGAACTGGTACTCTGTCTTCTCTTGATATATCCGTTTTTACCCCTGAAGCTGCCTTTATACAAAGTGATGCATGCAACTGTTAAGAACCCTGTTATTCATGTGGCACTGTAAATAAAACCTGGTATAATGGTTGCCTTTTGAATGCCGAGTAGTATCTAAACTCCTCATTTGATAGTCGCTGCTATCCTTCATCGCTCTCAAAAGTGTTCTGGTTTGCATTTTGGAAGGGTAATCCAGTATAAAATGCCCACAGTGAGTTGCTTCGAAGAAGAGAAAAGTTGTTGTGATTCATGTGTAGCAGTTGCTTTAACAACACGATGCGACTGTTTTTTTTTTTTTTTTTTTTTTAGATTTTTCCACATAAAGCTTAACCACAGTGTCGGGAAGTTTCATCATGGTATACATTGAAGTTAGTGGTTGACAATTTTATCCCACATGCGGTTACAAGAACTGCAGGGCTGCTTATTAAATAAAAAATGTTGATAGTAGCAGTCGTGAGGTGATGAAGTTTTAGAGCGTAACGGATTTCTATATGTTATGAAAGGAAAAATTGGGAAATTTGTGGTAAGTTCCTATGGGACCAAACTGCTGAGGTCATCGGTCCCTAGGCTTACACACTACTTAATCTAACTTAAACAGACTTAGGCTAAGGACAAAACACACACGCCCACGCCCGAGCGACGACTCGAACCTCCGACGGGGCAACCACGCGAACCGTGGCAAGGCGCCCTTGACAGCGTGGCTACTCCGTCTGTTCGGCCGGGCTTTACACAACTTTGTTCGGAGACCAACCACGAGTATTCCATAGATGCTAAGATATAGCTCTCAGGACAGAGAAGACAGGATATTCTCGGGGTTTAGAAATGAAATGTCATCAATGGAGCCTCCCAGAAATGCTACAGGTTGACCAAGCGTTATCTCTTGGTACTGTCTGAGTGGCTGAACCTGTGTAAAGTGTGTCTCAACCAATACCCACTCCAACATTCAGTGAGCATTTTGTATCAAAATCTTCATCCTTAAACAGTGAATCGTTATAGAAAAAAACATCGGACGTAATAGCGAAGCAGGATGCAGTCTGTTAAGTACATCTGAGAGAAACTGTGTATATTACACCACCATTTTTTCCTGAATTTGGCTTTAATTTCTTTCTAATATATTCCAAGATCTTGTTCATTTCAATTACACTTCAAATATTTGGTGGTTGTACATCGTTTGTTGCACAGTACACAAGACGACGTGAATAACATCTTTTATACAGTGATTCCATAAAACAGAACTGCGATGCAAAACCTGTATCGGGAAAAGTGATAAGACGTGAAACATACGGAACATAGCATTTTTTTTGTTACAACAAAAAAATCACATCCCACACGCCGATAATGCTTAGAAAAATTCTAAAGCCACCCTTAAACGGTCTATTTTCTGTATGTGTACCCTTGACATTTAGGCTGAACTTATTCATAACGATAACTTACACTTCTGAACCGTGCAGCCGTAGACCTGCACTATGATGGGAGATCAGCTGTTGAGCGTAGTCTTTCTACGTTTTGTGTTTACCAACATAACTAAAACTTAGGTTTACGTATTTTATCATGACAATGTATTTTTTTTTTCATTTCACTCAGTTGTTAATTACATGGCAGGCTAAGGAATGAAACTGCAAAAAAGTTTTTCACAAGGGAAAATCCAAACTAGGGAATACTATAATTACACTTTCAGCTTGAAGTCACACCGGATAAATTACGAAGGCAGTGATCGATGTCAGACGCTGGGAGATAGTCGTACACATGTGAGCTACAGTTACTGCTTAATTTCAAATTTCACTAACCCTGGTACTATCTTAATCGAGATCTCATTTTAAAGAGGGAAGAGGGAATTTTTCTGTCAATATCATTTCAACAATCGTGGTGGCCACAGGAGTTTGGACGTTCGAGATTCAACACGTGTCCGTAAAAAGGATCGTATCTCAGACAGCACAGTAAACAAAACTTTTTTTGCACTGCATAAGATTTCAGTTTCTCTCCTTTCCTGGCACAATTGAAAGTACATTCTTATGTGGACTGTTTGAGTAGTTTCAAACTATCGTCTTACCCTCGTTGAAGAACACTGTCACGATATGACACAATGAGCGACAATAGACGCTTCTCGAGGAGACCACAATGCTGTATATGAGTTATGACCATAGAGGAAACCATTGGAAATAAATAAGAAGCATTATACTGAATGATATTCTAAATGTCGGGATATATTTCGGTTGTAGTGGAAGATTTGATATCCGATTACCAAATAAACCGAAACTAGTTATCGCCAAAACAAAGTCTGTCTTTTGATCCAAATGGCTAACAAATTTTGTGTTCATATGGTTTTCGATGTAATTGACATAAAATGTATTTGCTGGCATACACCGAACTTGACAATTGCATTCTTCGTAACTGTAATACCAAAATTGACATTACCTTCGTTAGATGCTGTAAGCGTTGATCATAAAAGTGCCTCCAATTTTCGTCGAAGTAGAGTACCGTTCTCACAGGAGAAACGAAAATTATGGTTTAAGCTTCCCATCAACGCCTTGGTCATTGAGGGTAATCACAGGTTCAGGTTGGTGAAGGGTAAACAAGGACGTTGGCTGTCCATCTTCAACGGAATCATCCCGGCTTTCACCTTTTGCCATTCACAAAAATCACACGAAATCTAAATCTTGATGGTTGAACGGGGACTTCAATCATCAGTTTTACGAATATGAGACTATTGTCAATTAACTGTGCCAACTCGAGCGCATCTAACGTCATCCATTGCGCGAAGACAACTACATAACCAGTCGAAATATTTGTCTCAAAATTGTAAAAGATATTAGACTCTGCGAAGTATGCTTCTTACTTGAATGTTGCTTGGTTTCGAAGTAACCTAACTCACTGTTATGCCCACAATCTTGAGAACTTAAAAATGGTAACCAGCACTCAAAAGGAAACAGATGATCTGTAGTTGGTTAGTGAGTTACGTGTTCCATTGATCAATCTCACGGTAACCGTTTTGATGTAGAAATGATGTAGAAACTAATTTCCTAACACACTAAAGTTCAAAACTATTCCCCTTATTTCCACAACAGCGGAACCCTTAATGTAGCCGATGTCGACCAATGCCTTACAGAGATGGTTACTATATCTTTAGTGGCAGGTCTTAAATAAAGCATAATGGTGATGAAATTACGTAGGCAAAGCCCAAATTTCATTCAAACTGAAAATGTATAAAAAGCTGAAGAGCGGAATAGGATATATTTAGTCTGCGTCAGCTAACGACATTTGGGGATTCTACATCACAAGAAATAAAATGATTCTCACGGCGATATCTTGAGATAAACGCCCATCATTCTGTCATTGTGTCAGAATGGAACAATTTCCATATTGACGGGATGGACCACAGAATTGTAGCATGCTTGAGACTGAATCCAAATGAGGCTCTTTTATGAATCGAAGAGAGATATTTGAATGACGAGCACTTCAGCTGATTACGATTATTTTTTTCGTCGCACTGCACCAGCGAAGAAATCGCTGCTATTTTCACAACTGACAGGCTGAAAAGAAACACCCTTGGTTGACTCCAGCAGACTTCACAACAGTGATCGACGTCGGTACACAAACACATATGCAGGCACCAAAGAAGCACACGCAATAACACACAAAACAGTACACGTATACACACAATGACCACATATTTTTGGATAGAACAGTATTATCTTCCGAAGCAGTCACTGCACTACACCACAACTTCATGGCCTTTGCGCTTCGTTGTTCGTCGAAAGCTACATCTTTACTAAAAGTTACTTCCAATAGCAAAAGACTGTCCTCATTTCCAGACTGTATGAATCAGACGGAAAAGAATTGAATTCTACAAAATAGTTAGTTTTAAAAGAGCCTGCACGATGCATGGATCTTTCGAGTACCCAAAAGGTGAAACCAGACCTAATACGTCAGTAACATTACATGACAGTTACAACAGTATTTGTAGAAGAGTTCTGCAAAAACCGTGGAAAAACGAATACTGTAAATGCAGATGTTTCTTCAACGAGTCTCTTCTGGATGGGTGTGTGTATGTTAGCATAAAGTTTCTCACCCTTCGAGAACTAATCACGGTGGGCTTCATCGGTTTAGCCGGAAAGATTACAATGGATATCTGAGACCGTCGTCATACTGTTGATGCTCGCTCCCAACAGGTATATTTTATGCCATGAGTCTTTCATACAGGATCAGTAATTACACTGAATCTAATCTGCTGAAGTGCATGTACAAAAATTAGCTGATACGTTCATGAACAACGCATAACTGATTTCTCAGACCGTTTTCGTCCCACAGGTGTAACGTAGCAAGATGATGTCCAATCTCGCAGCGTGAGGAGAAATGACTATCGAATCTGACACGCAAGTTCTAAAAGGTATGTCAATATTAACTGCTTCGGCCAAGTTGTGAGACAAACGACGCTCCACTACTGACGTCTGCTTCAATAGACTGTTACCCGCATATGTAATCTGATACTTCGGTGACCACCAAAGATTTTACCACAAACCACTACTGCCGCAAAACAGTTATGGAAAAGCCGTCAGATCCGACAAAGTCAGACGTCGTCAGCGGGTCCAGCCACGCTGAATGGGTAGGTCTCGACGGCAAAAATGCCGGTGCCAAAAGCTTTGCGATCTGGTACCCGAGTCACGAATCGTCGCCCGCCGCCCACGGAGTCTCTGGAAGAGCTGACGGCGTCTTCCGAGCGCCGCCTGCGACTGCAACAGAGCTCGTGCCCCGAGAGGCACGTAGTAATTGCCGACCCGAGGCTAGGCAAGGGCCCCTCAGCTAGCCTCTAGCCTCTAGCGCTGCCTCTCACAACAGTACGGCACACACTAACTCATTATCATGCATCCTCGATTACCTATGAAACCGTCGCCTTCGCTGCGCTATTCTCTCTCCTACATATCTGTGACGTCTATTTCTGCAGCTCTACCACTACTCATCCTCGGCAATGATACTGCACTATGTGCTATCCTTCTACCGTCCCCACTAGAAGCTTACGATTGCCCACTTTTGCGTCTGTTTACTCTTGTCCGTCAGTGGCTTTTTTTATTCCCCTCCGGTGTTGTCGCCTTATTGCTAACGAAAACAGATTTACTACTCGTTGCCTAGGACTGATATGTGCGACCGCGGTCTAGGAGCCGCGGGACGCCCGGTGGTAGGGAGGCGGCGCGGCGAGTGGGGGTGGCGTCGTCGCCTGGGCGACGCGTTTCCCTGCGTGCGTCCCTCCCGCTAAGTGCCCGGTAGCGGCGTCTCTCTTTTGTCGGCCGGTGGATCGGGGCCATCACAGTGACGCAACCACGACCCCTCTGCAGCCCCCTCTCGCACCGTCCGCGGTCCCTGGTGCGTGGTTCCGTATATATAGTGGCCGCAGTGCGCCGACACTGCATGCACTCCCCCAGTTCCTCCCTGCTGAGCACAAGTGAAGGATTACGGGTGCCATGAAGTCGGTAAGTCCGCCGAGCGCTTTCTGTCTGGCGCTAATGGTATTCCTCATGTACAAGGTTTTATGTTTTTTTTGTTTTGTTTTTGGTATTTTCCCTCAGTTCCAGGACTATTGTTAGATTCCAAGACAGCGGAAAGTTACAGTAAACTTCAGTCGTAGTTATTTAAGCATCGACTCTCTATGGGTATTCTTCGTTCTACACACTCAGTTATACTATTTGTAGCATTGTAACAGAGGACCTGCGGCGACTACAGTGCCAGCAGTCATGGAGTTAGGGTTCGCAGCTCGTGGCCGTGCGGTAGCGTTCTCGCTTCCCGCGCCCGGGTTCCCGGGTTCGATTCCCGGCGGGGTCAGCGATTTTCTCTGCCTCGTGATGACTGGATGTTGTGTGATGTCCTTAGGTTAGTTAGGTTTAAGTAATACTAAGTTCTAGGGAACTGATGACCGTAGATGATAAGTCCCATGGTGCTCAGAGCCATTTCAACCATGGAGTTAGTTAGGCCCTACAAGAGGAATTTCTGCTACTTCTTGTGAGTAGGTAGAGGCAATTTGAGACTAAGTTCACTGGTATGCTTGGATACCTGAGTTGAAAGAGCACTGCGAACAAAACATGCTTCACTGATCGTCCGGTACCTTCTCTTTGCCTACCTCAAACGACTTTTATGTCCAGTTAACAGCTATTCTTTGCCGGTAACTCTAACAGCTGTGTGACACAGAAAACTCTGAAAGCCGAGATTTCTATCGCGACTGCTCCTAATGTATTTGCGACAATGGTTTCTTTTCGTGAGTCTTTTGGCTGACTTGATGCGCCTCGCCACGATTTTCTGTCCTGTGCCAACCACTTCGTCACAGTATGGCGTTTGCACCCAAAGTACTTGACGATATGTTGGATGTACTCCAATATCTCTGTTCTCCTACAGTTTTGGCCGTTGACCGCTCCTTTCAGTACCATGAAAATTATTCTCCAATATCTTAACACGTGCCCCTTCTTTTCCATCACTGATTTCCACATATTCCTTTCAGATTCTGTGGAGAATCTCCACATTTCTTAACTTAGTCCATTAATTCTTCGTTTTTTTACGCAGTTCGTCATTCATTTAGTTCAGTGCTGTCATCGAGAAATTCATTCTCCGAAATTTATTTCTCAAGGCCTATGTTTGATACTAGAGTACTTCTTCTTCCTTAGAATTATATCTTCGTCTGCCTCATATATATTAAAAGTTCGAGCTTACAACGTTGTTCTAATTCAACATTAAATTCTATGTCTCGGTATAAGAGAATCCTGCGGACAGAGATCGGGAATGCAGGGACACATTCCCCGGATAGATGGGAGACAAGTAGTTATTAAGTACAAAGTGACAATGCCTTGAAGGCATTGTGGATGCTCACTCTCTTCATTTGAAGATTGGTTTACTTAAAGATGACATTCTAGAGGCTATTAAAAACAGAAGAATTACTGACTTACTAATAGTACTAGTAGTACTCGAATAGAAAATATACTTGTATCTTACTCCCCAATCAGTATTCTGCATATGCTGTGGTCGAAAATTACTTCTTTTTATTTTTAGTTTCTACATTGCTTTTTGCTACTGACCGTGGAGACCTAGCGAGTACTGATTCTGACCACGGAGGTCCCTGGTTCAATCCCCGGTGGAGGGCGGAGATTTTTCCTTGTCCCAAACTCGTCCACTCAACCCGCTGTCAGAATGGCGCTAGGAGCCAACCTGGACGAGGAACCCGCTTTCAATCCGGTTCTAGTACCGCGGCAAATGGAAGGGCCATACTCTACCTACAGCGACGCTTGTGTCCCTGACTTCACGTTTGTATCTTCACTTTTCTTCGTCACATAGTTAAGAGAGGCTTATAGCTCTTAACAAGTAGACGTCCACAAGCCGCGGAGGCGATCACGTATGAGTCACTCTGAGCTTTCTCTGCCAATTACAGCATCTCGGAAGTGTGCGTCAGAAGCTATCAAGAGAGATTTACGTTAAACTGATGAAAGGAGTTTTTTGTTATTACTCAGTTCATTGATGCCGATGCAAAATCGGCAGTCGGGAGTTTCAAATCACACAGCTTTCCCGATATTTCTAAATGGCTTTAAGGTGGTGTGTTCGATAAGGCGAAGAGTGATTCTCTCTCTAGAACCTAACAAGGTCGATGTAAACTGAGGAATAACATCTACTTCCACATCCATACCCTGGACACCACTAGGAAGTGAATAACATTGGGGTCTTCACATTGAACTAAGTATTATAGATATTTCCCCTCCCATTCACGTACGGATCACAGGCAGAATGATTACATCTGAGCCCTTTTGCGCGCGGTAATAAACTTAATCTTGACTTCGTGGTCCCTACTGGAACGATACGTAGGATGGTAGGAGGGTTTGCCACATCGCCTATTTCTCACTAAATACTGGTTCTTAAAGCTTTACAAGAAGGTTTTCGCTGGTTTGTTTTCGTAAGTCTTGAAGTGTCTGCGAATTTTATGATTTGCTGTTGCTCTCAGCGGGACGAAGGGGAAATAAATATTTTCCCCATTCGTGCTATTCCTTTTCTGTTACATTCAATGTCCCCTGTTGGAACTATTTAACGTCTGTTGGACACATCTGAAAAATAATCTAGGATGAGTCGCTCGCGTTGTTTACAAACATTCTCTGCTGTTGTGTGTGTGAATTCCTAAGGGACCAAACTGCTGAGGGCATCAGTTCCTAAACTAGCACACTACTTACACTAATTTACGCTAAGGACAACACACACATCCATGACCGAGGGAGGAGTCGAACCCCTGGTGGGAGGAGCAGCGCGATTCGTGACATGGCTCCTCAAACCGTCATCTGTCATCATGGTCTGTCATCATGCAGTTCCATGTTACCACAAACTCTTACTCCGAGGTATTTGTAAGTGTTCAGTCCATTCGTGGCCCTTTGACACTTCAGGCTCAGAATACTATTTTCGTTTTGAAAAGTGCACAGTATTACGTTTCTAAATATTTAAAGCAATCTGCCATCCTTTCCACTACTTTGAAATGTTATGAAGGTATGACAGTACTTATGTAGCCATTTTCACCCTGAACTTGATTAAAGATAATTGCATTACTTGTGGAGAGTCTGAGGTTACTGTCAATATTGATTGTCATCTCATCAATGTGCCGCATGAACAGAAAGGACGCTCCATATTTACCTGGGGACAGTCTAAAATTTCTTCTACGTCTGTCAATAACTCTGTATGTAAGACAACTTTCCGCGTTCTCCCTAGCAAGAGACAATCAGTCTAGTTTCAAGTTTCATTTGATGCCACATATGGTTGAGAGGCCAGGCAGACTTGTGGTTTCTGAAGAGGTGGCAGATCGCGTAACCAATGTGGAGGTGCTGATTAGAATTTGAGAGAAAAGAAATTTTTGACATATCTTGACTAAAAGATGGGTTCGTTGATAGGATACGTTCTGAGACATCAGGGATCACCTACTTAGTACTGAAAGGAACTGTAGGGGGGGAGGGGATAAAATTGTAGAGGGAGCCCAAGAGATGGAAACACCAAGCAGGTTCATAGGGATATAGGATGCAGTAGTTATTCGAATATGATGAGGCTTGCATCAAAACAAGTCATCGGACTAAAGACCACAACAACAACACTCCATATGAGTATACATTCGTTGATAAGCGGTGATTTGGTACTTCAGTATTTCCTATTGGGGGAAAGTACTGGAAAGAAACACATTTATGAACGAATAATCGAGGAAAGTTACAAGAGCTGCGATGGTGATGAGACAAGGTACATCGTTAAACTTACGAGAAGACTCATTTAACCATTCGAGGAATAGATTAGTTTTTCTGCGCCGAGTCGGACTGATAATGCACAGCATTTAGATGTCTGACCTTGTCATTTTCGACAGATGTTGGAAGTTAAAAAAAGAGGGAAGAGAATTTATTATTATGTCCTGTGGCCATAGCTCTCTCAAGAGACGGACTTGGATTGGGGAAAGATGGGGAAGGAAACTGACAGTGCTATTTTCAATAAACCCATCACTTCAGTTAAACACTACGGAAACCACGGTAAACCAAAATGTGGGTGACCGGATGCACATTAGATCCCTGTCCTCTCGGATGTCCAATGTCTTACAACTGCGGCACATGTATCGCTGCTGCAAGCTAGCACGGCTGGATACTCTACCAGTCACTCTGGGCGACCATTGGAACCAGCAGGTTGGTCAAAAAGGAAGAGAGATTAAAGCTAGAAGATATCAACCGTTTTCTCATAAATCTGAAGTTTTCCATAGTTTAGGCAATTTTGAGTAGGCATAGGGCAAGAGAGGACTCTTCACCGCCAAAAACAAACCGGTCGGAACTGCGCTGTGCGCCGTACAAGCGTGTCTACGAACCTTTCGAACCTTTTTGTCAACGGTGGCGAAACGCGTAGAAAAGAGAAACAGCGTACACTATGAAGCGCAATGTCACAATTGCATGGACAGCGCCGCCGTTAACTGTTGATGCCATCGCACGAGTTAGGTCTCGCACTTTCCCTGCCGTCCGCAGGTGTACCCTCTCTCCACCAGCCAGTGACAAATGTGAGGTCACTTCAGTCGACCTCACGTGTGTGTCACTAACTCCCCTGCGGTGTCGGTCCTTTTAAGGGTTACCACTGCTACGCTACAAGTAGGAGGCGGTGGCTTTGTTGCGGTACCTGGATCCCTGCTTTAAGCAAAGCTATGCTAACTCACCTTAGTCTATTACAAAGGGATCCAGTTACCATAGGCCGGTGCTGGCTTCACCGCTGTTGTACAAGAAGCACATGGAGTGGTAATTGGAATAAAGTAAAGTGAAGACAATGCTGTGTTCCTTCAAGGTATATTGTGGAGGGTACAGTAATGAGTAATTTGCATTCGTACTGTGCACTTCCATAATGCAATGTTGGCCATTAAAGTACCTACAAACATAGCAAATAAAGTAGCATTACTAAAGTATTTCATACCAACTGTCACAGCCACAGATTTATTAAAACAAAATACCGTTTCTCACCTTAGCTGCATTACGGTCCATTCACTTATTTCCCAAGACCAGCTGATTTTATCGATGCGCAGTTTTCAAGTGCTTATTCATATCCTAATTTTACGGTCACAGCTGTGGTTCTGCATTCTGTACAGGAAGACTGTCTCTAATTAAGAGGCTAAGAGCAAGCATTCGAAAATTGCACACCGACAAAATCAGCTTATAGTGTGAAATAATGGTAATGATTAATGAAATCCCCCTCATCTGTATTATTTCACAGTAATTGTGTTACTACCAATTTCGTTCGTAGAACATCTTCAGGTTGCCGAGCAGTGCCAAAGTATGATACAAGTATCAATACTTTTTCACAGCTCAGTAACCTGAAGATGTCCTATGAACGAAACCGGTCGTAATACAATGAAAATGGAATGATACTCCTGTGGCGTTTAACATGTTCAAGTGTATAAGAGACTAGGACATAATGGGGTTAAGGTGGAAAATGGAACGTTATTTTAACAGTGTATCACTTATAATAAATATATACCACAGAAGGAAGAACATTTGGTTAAATTTGTAGGTGAGGTTTGGGTGTGCAGAGTGAAAAATTTAATACCCAGAGCCGCCACCTCTGGGAGTAACAATGGCCCTAATCTCGCTAGGTACATAGTCGAATTGAGTTTGGATGATAGATGCTTTTACGTCATCCGATGAAGCTTCCTCTTTCCTCCAGAACTCATCAGTAACGATGGCTGATAAACGGTGGCGTACCAGTGAGACGACGACCTATAACCAGATATTTTCCATCTCAAAGACCTGCAGAGCGTACTACCTATGCCAATAGTCAAGCACCCTCTTTGTCGAGGTAGGTCAGGGCAGCACGGGCAGTACGCGGTCAGCCGTTAACTTGTTGGAAGATATCGTCACGGAGACCACAGTGATGAGGCACAGCCACTGGTCTTGTCAAAAATGTCCAAATTACCGGCTATACAATTCACGTGGATACTAATTTCATACTAAAACCAATTTCCTGACACTAGGTACGTCACCTGGCGATAGGATTCCGCATGATCTATCGGACGCTACTCGCATGTGGCCATCTGGTCCTCCAGAGCCAGTCAGTTCCATTTTCCACTACAGTCGATGTATTCGTCGCGAGACAATTGAGCAACTCTGTTGATATTTAAGAACCTCATAGGTAGCTTATTTTCCAGTCTCAGTTGTATATTTTTACACTATAACTAGTATCGATCTCCCTGGATCATCATCATCAGATCAATGTAGCTTCAGCAGTAATGTATTGTGTCTGTGTCGGAAATACGTGTCAGATTCAGAATTCTGATGTGTAGTTCCGATGCATACAAGGTGAATTCCTGCCGAAATTACTTTGATCTGAAGATGATCCAACTAATTATTCATACTGTAATAGCAAAATGACTGGGTTACAGGCAACACACATTATACTCGCACGCTGCCGATAGCCTGTACCCTCCCGGCTCTGAGTCATAACCAATACAGTAGTACGCCTGCGTCACCGGGAAGCATCAGCCAACATTTCGTCTACAACAAAATTTGTTCCACAGGATGCGATTTATCACCCCCTAGAAGTTTAATGCAAGAAATTTGAAACACGCTGTATGTCTGCAGGCTGTCATGGCCGTTGTCGTAGATGGTAAAATTTTATAAGTCGTTAGGCTACGTGCTTCTGATGAGACCCAAATGTTGAGTATTGAAGAGGTTTGAAGGGGAATGTGACATGGCGTAACAACAACAAAAAAATTGCCATCAGTTGACTGATTAAGTCTGCTGCAACGACAGGCGCAGCAACGTAAGCAGAGATAAGGGTGAAGCTACCGAAAAACCACCTATAAATGGATCAATCCGGTTGTGGTAATACACGTTTACTGTGAAATAACCTGGAATAAACTATACTTGAAATATCTGATGGAGATCAAAAGATGATCACAAACATTAGTCCGAAGTGAAAGTACACTGTGATGAGTTCATTCCGGGAGCAGTTAATGACGTTTCAATTAGTGTCAAGCGTATTGCAGCAAGCAGAGTAATAATGTTTCGGATCTGTAGACGGGGCAGTAACTTACCTATAAGAGAATGGAGGATCAAATTGACCGAAGCATTATTTATCCGAGCTGTTAACAATTTAAGAAAGCTAATGAAGAATTAGAATAGCATCTTCTGATGGGCACTCCACCCGATCACACGTCTGAATACTTTTGGTTCTGTTTTCAGTACATTTCGAACTCCAGGAAATAGTTTTAGCATATATGTGTTGAGAGTCAATAGTGAAAATTTAAGTCTTCACCGTAATGCTTACGACTTAACGTATTTATGTTTTTCTAATAACAACTATATCTGTTGATAATCATCTAAATTTTTCTTTTAGCTTAATCTTTAGAACACTTGATTCGCACAGTTTTCTGCGTCTTGCATTTCTTGATCATATTTTTGGCACTTACCTAAGATTCAGATAATACTCACGAAATATGAGAGTTGTCTCGTGCTACAGGCGTATTCCGAAGGTGTCGAGAAAGTTCGCGATCTATCTGTTTTCTTTCATCTCTCTTCTCTACATTACAGAGGAATAACGCATTAATAAACCCTTGGTCAGTCTTTCAAACACCGTGTCACCTGCTGCAGAGATCAACTGCTGCGTGTAGGCAAAGAATGTAATTCATTGAAGTTCGATACCATACTCGAATCTGGCAGTCACTCAGAGCATTATCCGCCGTAGTGTTTTAGAAAACAAGGAAGTAAGTTTAGTGTGCTTAAGTACCTTCTGATAGTCTGGACAACACCACTGCATCACCTATCTCGGGTAGTGCACTTTAATTGCTATAATTATACATACATCTGCTTAAGGCAACACAGAAGGAGCATTGTGAGTTAAGGGTGAGGGGGGGGGGGGGGGGGGGTTAGAGCGTTAAATTCTTGAAACTGGGGTTTCTAATTCTATTCCGACAGTAAAATATGGTATGAAATGCAATTTAAGTTGGTACTAATAACGTATACAGACCAATATTCCTCACTTCGGTTGCTGCGGAATCCTTGTACCTATTCTCAGTTCGAATATACGAAACTTCCTTGAGACTGAGAAGCTTATGCCCGCGAATCAGCATGGTCTTAGAAAGCATCGCACCTGTAACACTGATTTTGACCTTTCTCACAGGATGTAATGCGAACTATGGATGAAGGGCAACAGGCAGATTCCACATTTCTAGGTTCCCGGAAAACATTTGTCATGGTGCCTCACTGCAGTCTGCTAAAGAAGGTGAGAGCCTATGGCATAAGTTCACAGATACGTGAGTGGCTCGAAGTCTTCTTAAGTAATAGATCCCAGTATGTTGTCCTCGACAGCGAATATTCATCAGAGACAAGGGTATCGCCAGGAGTGCTCCAGGGAAGTTGGTAGGACCGTTGTTGTTTTCTATATAAATAAATGATTCCGCTTATGGGGTGGGCAGCAATATGCGGTTGTTTGCTGATGATGCTGTGGTGTACCGCAAGGGTTCTAGGCTCTACAGACTGGAGCCGAGCGACCGCTACGGTCGCAGGTTCGATTCCTGCCTCGGGCATGGATGTGTGTGATGTTCTTACGTTAGTTCGGTTTACTTAGTTCTAACTTCTAGGCGACTGATAACCTCAGAAGTTAAGTCGCATAGTGCTCAGAGCCATTTGAACCATTTTTTTCGTACCACAAGGTGTCGAGGTTGAGTTAATGTAGGAAGATACAAGATGACTTAGACAAAATTTCTAGTCGGTGTGGCGAATGTGGGAAAATGTAAGTTAAATGAGGATGAGTAGGAAAAACAAACCTGTAATGTTTGGATACGCCGTTAGTACTTTAGTGCTTTGTACAGCAACGTTGTTTCAATATTTGCGCGTAGAGTCGCAAAGCGATATGAGATGGAATGAGCATGTGAGGACTGTGGTAGGAAGAGCGCAGTGTGGTTCGTCTGTAAAGGAGATCCCTTATAGGACGCTTGTGCGACCTATTCTTGAATACTGTTTAGTGTTTGGGATCGGTGCCAGGTCAGATCGAAGGAAGACATCGAAGCAATTCGGAGGCAGGCTGTTAGGTAGGTTCGAACAACTGGTAAGTGCTACAGAGACGCTTCGGGAACTCAAATCGGAATCCTTGGAGGAGAGGCCACGACCTCTTCGAAGAACAGTATTGAGAAAATTTAGAGAACCAGCATTTGCTGCTGAATGTCGAATGAATCCGCTGCCGCCATCACATATGCGCATAAGGACCACAAAGTTAAGATACGAGAAATTAGGACTCTTACGAGGCCATATAGATGGTCGTTTTTCGCTCGCACTATTTGCGAGTGGAAGAACAAAGGGAAAGTCTAGTAGTGGTACAAGGTACCCTCTGTCATGCACCGTACGGTGGCTTGCGGATCTTCTATATAGATGTAAACAATATTTAATAGCTATCCGAACCTAATAACTCGACTGTTTGGGATGTGGAAACGCGAAAGAACAAATACAGACAAACCAAGACCAGCCGGAGCCCACGGCCTTGCCAGTTCCCGTCAGATCACCACAGTTAAGAGCTGTAGGGCTGGTCTAGCACTTGGATGGGTGACCATCCAGTCTGCCCAGCGCTATTGGGAAGCGGGGTGCACTCAGCCCCTGTGAGGTCAACTGAGGAGCTGCTTGACTGAGAAGTAGCGGCTCCGGTCTCGGAAAGTGGCATACGGCCGGGAGAGCGGTGTGCTGACCACATGCCCCTCCATATCCGCATCCAGCGCCGCCTGTGGGCTGAGGGTGACACGGCAGCCGGTCGGTGCCGTTTGACCTTCAAGGCCTCTTCGGGAGGAGAGGAAGACCAGCCGGACGTTATGTATTGATGGACAGGGACCGTCAAGCACTGGGGAGGTTGGCTGTAAAAGTACCGTACGAAACCAGCAAGAGGAATCACTCGTGAGTCCAAGATTGCTACCACCAGTCCAGCTAGCGCAAGGATGGCGCGGTTTCAGTTACAAAGAAAGGGGCACAGCAGTCGAATAGGTCCTCATATCCCATATATTTCTGTAGTCAATAACCAGCGACGCTTGAGGTTACATCACATGAACGCCGCTGGATACTGACTGACTGGAAACGAGTGATATGGAGTGGCAATGGGATGGACCGGTTAGGGTGTAGTGTTCAAAAATATTGAAATGTGTGTGAAATCTCATGGGACTTACCTTAACCGCTAAGGTCATCAGTCCCTAAGCTTACACACTACTTAACCTTAATTATCCTAAGGACAAACACACACACCCATGCCCGAGGGAGGATTCGAACCTCCGCCGGGACCAGCCGCACAGTCTATGACTGCACCGCCCCAGACCGCTCGGCTAATGCCGCGCGGCTCGGGTATAGTGAATGCCTAGAGAACATTACCTGACATCATGCGTAGGGGCAACAACAAAGTACGGAGCAGGTGGCATTATGGTGTAGTCCCCACATTGCGCTTAAGAAAACAATAAACGCAGAAAGCTATGAAAATGGCTCTGAGCACTGTGGGACTCAACGTCTGAGGTCATTAGTCCCCTAGAACTTAGAACTAGTTAAACCTAACTAACCTAAGGACATCACACACATCCATGCCCGAGGCAGGATTCGAAGCTACGAAAACTCGTTACAGCCTTGTCTACTGAGTACAGTGGTTCAAATGGCTCTGAGCACTATGCGACTTACCTTCTGAGGCCACCAGTCGCCTAGAACTGAGAACTAATTAAACCTAACTAACCTAAGGACATCACACACATCCATGCCCGAGGCATGATTCGAACCTGCGATAGTAGCGGTCCCTCGGCTCCAGACTGTAGCGCCTAGAACCGCACGGCCACTCCGGCCGAGTACAGTGGAGGAACAGCTGTTTCGTTAGCTGTGGGGCAATGGTTCGTCAACAAAAATATTCCTAAAATGGACTGACCTTTGCAGAGTCGCGACCTGGACCTAATGAACACCTTTGGATGGTTCTACTTCGGTCTAGACGCCAGCGTTCAGTATCCCTACTTTCTATGGTTTTGGCTCTTGAGGATGCCATTCCTCCACTGACGATCAGACACCTCTTTGAAAGTGTCGTCACCATTGCCTAATCCATCATAAAGGAAAAGGGTGTTAACGCACTCCTCAGATAGCGTATTTTACCTTACGGAACCTCCCCTGTGTTATTCAGCGAGAAACCAGTCATCTGCCAATAAATGTACATGAGAGCTTTTGGTAGTTCAGTGATGCCGTTCTCCTCAGAGGACAACGAAGTGTCACAGATCGGTCTTCTGTCACAGACACGCCACTAGCTTCGTGGAAGATTTCACAGGCGACGCGGTCAGCGCTAGACGCTAATCTGCGCACATGTTTGTCGTCACACGTCGCCCTCCCGCGGTGTTTGCTATTCTGGACGACGCAGTGGGGCCGCCAAGGTCAGTCCGGTGCAGCTCGCTTCGCCTCGCGTCGCTTCACGTCAAGTCACGTCAGACGGCCGCCGCGGCGCCGGTGCACCCAGCGGCCGGAGCTGGTGCTGGCTTGCAAAACAGACGCAGCAGGCAGCGCGGGATGCGAAGAAAAGGACGCAGGCCTTGACACCAGCCGTCGGCTCAAGGACGCACGTGCTTCCCCTGCCGAGCCGACCACGTAACACCACTTCCCATCAGCGGAGATTATTAGCGGAAAATTTCCCTCTGCTTCTTTTATAACTTCGATTTTTTATCGTTTTTGACTCGCTAGTCTTTCGACTTGTTTCACACGGTTCGCCGTTACTGTCTGTGGCTCTGCATTCGTCCACAGCATCCTCAGTAAATGGCAGTCCACAGAATCCTCAATAAATTTTCTCAAAATTCGTTTTTCTTCGCTTTCACTTCCCTTTTTAGCCAGCCTCACTGGAGACCTAACTGTACTCGGTACTACTATATCATTTAAACTTCAACAGCTGCTCTTGTCTTTTCAGCCTCGCTAATTTTCTTTCGTCTCTACCACAATTATGTTCCCACCATTTGTCTCGTTAATCTTTCGACTTGTTTGAAGACTTTCACTAGTTACTTGTCTTTTGTGCCAATCTTCTCAGCCCTCCATCCCACACTATCCTCAATAACCTACGGTGAATACTTTCGAACTTCAGTTCTCACACCTTTCTTCCATTTACTACCATCATACGACTCCTCACTGGCGGAACAACTTGGCCGTACTGGAACGAACACCATCGCATCTCTCTAAGCTTGAACGTATCGTTTCCTTGTAAGCTCTAATGCACCCGCCGGCCGGGGTGGCCGAGAGGTTCTAGGCGCTACAGTCTGGAACCGCGCGACCACTACAGTCGCAGATTTGAATCCTGCCTCGGGCATGTATGTGTGTGATGTCCTTAGATTAGTTAGGTTTAAGTAGTTCTAGGAGACTGATGACCACAGAAGTTAAGTCCTATAGTGCTCAGAGCCATTTGAACCATTTTGTAACGTAGCCTTCTGTAAGATCGCAATGCAAATTTCCCTATCATCCCCTTTCTTCGACGTCTACGTTTGAATAACGTTTTTTTTTCTGTATGGGCGCCTTTCTGGTGTGGTACATGTTTACTCCACCCCGAGCACACTTTCAGTCACGCGTCACTTTCCGCTTGTAAACACTAACAGATCGTAAATAATGATCTTCAAATAAAGCTGTTTGGAATCATTTCAAAATAAAAAGGGTAAAGGGATACCCTTAATGTTTTTTACAAGTGATAAACATGTTATATAAGGTGCTGTACTTAAAGTCCAACAGTCAGTGTGATCTTAGAACGAAACGTGTTCAGCAAGCTATTAAACAAGATGTGTCTACTTGTGATAACCTGATAGCATCATAATCAATGAGACACATAAGTAGTTACTGGTCTTTCTCAATGACTGTATTGCTCAAAATTTTGCATTATTTCCTCGTCTGCTTCCAAAAATTGATCATATAAGAAATAATGTAACATTTAAATCACTGGTCACAAGAATTTGGAGAAAAGATTCGCACAGAAGACCTTTCGCTGACGTTGATTTGAGATTACGTTCTTGCTACATCTAGCATAACACTTTCAACAGTTCGAGACTTTGCGAGCAGTCATTGACATCCCTAATAAATATGGGGACACGCATACCTGTTACTTAAATTCTAAAATTTCTGAGTGAACTTTGCACCCATACCTTCTATATGTCGGACTTGTATATCTGTGGTGTATTTGTGGTTTTCATTTATGAAATGTTCGGAAAGGCTGAGTCTGTTTTTTTTTTTTTTTTTTAATCTCCAAGTTCTATGATATTCTCTGAGTCGAGTGCGTATTGACCTCCCAATTGGACCAACATGTCGACGGCGAGACTATTGGTAGATGATCCTGTAAACCCATCTGTAATTTGTGAAAACTGTCGACACACAAAACATTTCCAGTTTAATTTGAGACTTGTTAGACTTAAAAAGATTTTTGGCTCTCATCTTTCAGTTCAGTTATGTACCAGAAAATAGTCTTATAACCCGAAACCTAGGTCGTAGAGTAATTATAAAATTTGTGAAATAGGGTTAAATAATGTTTCGTTTAGTTGACACAACAAAATATTCTATACAAACACGTATTGCTAACCTCTGTTAAGAAACATCACATTTCCTGGTGAATATCGGCTTTCTGTCACAAGAATAAGTAACGATCACCACCTTAAAAGAACACAAAGGTCGCTTTGCAGCGATGTTGATGCTGCAGACCTGCCACCAGGTAGTGATGTGACCCTTCACCGCCGACAACGTCATCGAAAGAAGTGCTTGGCTCTGTCATGTATCAGCGCTATAAAATCGGGCGACGTGTAAGCGTGACAGTCTTGCAGAGGGGAGCAATCGTATCTGGACGAACCCATGCCCACTCCATGTATAATGTGCTAGATTTGTGGTTTATCAACGCAGACAGTCCAATGTGTCTTTATGGAACAGTATGATACTCGCAGTAACTTAACGTGAAACATGTAACATGGAATACTGTTCGTCAAAATTCCATAGTCGAGAGGGATCTGAGACAATTATGTTTGGTTTGTGGAACGCTCAACTGCGCGGTCATCAGCGCCCGTACAAAGTCCCAATCCTTACACAGTCCAATCTAGCCACTTTCACAAATGATACCACAAACACTCAGCGCCCGGGCAGGGGAAATACCCTACCAACTTGGAATCTAACCTGGGAACCCATGATTCAGAGGCAGCAACGCTAGCCACTAGACCACGAGCTGAACACCGGATCCGAGACTATGCGCCCGCTTTGGTCATGTTAGTTGGTTACAAAATCGATAGAAATTGCTACTGATAATGAACAGAAGTCCATGTCAAACATTTTACGAGCGAACGTTGCGAAAGGACCCGCATGCACTGGCCATTTGAAGTCGGGGACCTCACAAAAGGCCATTGCTTACAGCGACATACAAAGCTCCTCGTCTCTCACGGGCAAAACAAAAAAGAAAATGGACCATTACTGATGTAGAGGTTCAGTGTGGTCCGATAAATTGCTACTTCTCCTTTTTTTTCAAATAATGCAAGGCAGTTTGAGGGTGATGTGTTTTGAGCTAGCGAGGATGGACGGAGGCACCTCTTTCACAGTAAACCATCGGAAGTTACTTAGGCATGTGATTAAGATTTATTGTTAATGTGTTTCACTTCTCCTTCTTTTCCAGTGTATCCTGTGGTTGTGTGCGCTGGTGACAGTCGTTGTCGCTCAGGCGCCTCCAGACAAAGTGATCCCCATCATCAGTCAGAACGAGGTCCGCAACCCGGATGGCAGTTACCAGTGGAAGTAAGTACGCTGACAGTACCTTCAGTCCCGGTCGTGGTAAATAAAAACTGAAGAATCACAAAAAGCCAGTAGTTGCAGTAATTTTTGGAAATCTTCTATATGTATCAATCCAACGGTCCGTAGAATTTTACTCCGAATTCCGAAAGGCACTCGCTAGACGTTAGCACTCTACAGATATGTGATATAGTTGTCCCAATACTCAAAACTAAAAATACATATTACTTTGGTAGGACATAAACGGCCCATCAGCTATGGAAAGGTTAAGTATACCTTGACACTACAGAATGTGTCCTATCAGTCCATTCCACTTTTGGTTAAACTGTACCATCAAGGCTCTTTCTCTCCATTCTGATTCAGTACATCTGCAGTATTTAATCGATTAGTTGTCTAACTAAACAGAATAGGCGTAGAGCGGCTATGGGGTACTTGCCGCCCACATGATATATGTCTCTAAGGGATCGTGTGGGCAAGCTAAGAGAGATTATGACGTATACACAGGCAAACAGGCAGTCTTTTCTTCCTCGCACAGAATGCAAGTGGAGTAGGATACAAACTCCTTAAAATAACTGAAAAATACTGTTTACTACCTTGCGGGGTATAAATGCAGACTTAGAAGCAAAAGTAAAATTAGAACAGCAGGAAAATCCTATTTATCCTTCATAGGTGATTGATATTAGGAGGGAAACATATAGCCTGAAGATAAAAGAATACAGAACCGGATTAGAAAGTTTGTAATTGTATTCTGCAGAGTTTGAAAGCGTCGGAAGGATAGCGTTAAGTCGTTTGAAGAAGGGAAGAACAAAGAAATACATGAGATCTATTTATAGAATCTTCCTGTAAGCCACTTGGTGCGATGTAGAAATTTCACGAAAGAAAAAAAAATTGAAGTCGAAAGAAGTCTTATATTTAATTAGGACAATGGTGCATGGAACACGATGATATTAAGAAGGAACAAGATGCCGTTCATTACTGTAGCGCAGATAGGTAAGAAGAATTTAACCTCTGAACGCCCCGTCCACTACAGCATTTGATGTTACAAAAGAAAAGTTTATCCTTGAATCCATTAATGTCGTTCGTGGTCTACATTAATACAAACGTTGAGCTATGTCTCTGAATCCAAAGCTTTTCACCAATAACCCTTGCACTAATGGTTAAAGCACTGAAACATCTTATCATTTTCCTTTTCTTACTTTTCCAGCTATTTTTCAATCATCATCAGTACTTAGACTCATTTTATGACTTTCCTTCCGTCACTCATGAATATTACGAATTAAGTATCCCTGATGGGTATTACAGTCACAATCTGCCTCCACAAATTATTCTACCGATCTTCCCTACGTATTTAACTACATCGCACACTTTATTTCACAGTTGACCAGCTGATTCCTAACTTCCAAGAACTTTTTCAGCATAAGTTCGTTCTTCAATTTACACCTAAACAAATCCCTCATTTTTTACGACTTTCTGTTCCAATTCTATACAGAGACTTCCAAATATTTCTCTATCTCACTATTCAAGTTTCCTTATAGTCACAAATCGGCTAACCCAGAATTCCAAAATTATTGTCTGTAGCTACAGGTCAACGATCAGTTCGGCGTACTGATTTGTAAACTGAGAACATTCATCTGCTCTCAGGGTCTTGCTAGTTTAGCACGATACCCATATCTACAACGACAGTCCGTTATTGAACCAGTCAGTGGCACAGAAAAGTACATCTCGAGTTACCTTTTAGTTAACAATACTAATGTTCCTGAATTATGTTGTTTGCACACCCGTGTCTTTCTTGTGCGGGTGCCACCTCGATCTTCGTTCCGGGCGAGTTCGCACACAGGTTGACAATTAAGATCATACTCGGAGGAGCAGGGCTAAATTTTCATCCACCCGAAACCATTTGCGTGCTATTTATTTGTTACCTTCTTTGTAATAAAAATAGCACTTGACTTCATATGGTGGTTTCTAAGCTTATGAGATAATTTTTTTGCACTATTTTTGCTTTCCAGTTACGAGACCGGCAATGGCATCAAAGCTGACGAGACAGGCACACTGAAGAAGGGGTCCAAGCCGGACGAGGGTGACTTCATCGTCGCCCAGGGATCGTTCTCGTACACGGGGCCCGACGGGACGGCATACTCCGTGCAGTACCAGGCCGACGACGAGAACGGCTTCGTGCCCCAGGGCGCCCACTTCCCCACGCCCCCTCCCATCCCCCCAGCGATCCAGCGTGCCCTCGACTACCTGGCGACGCTGCCGTCGACGCCCGAACCCCGCCCGGGCAGGAGGCGCCGGTAAGGCAGAACCCCACTGCGCCGACGACGACGCTCGCCGGTACGGCAGCGACTCCATCTATCGGCCGACACAACCGACGACGGACACGCTCTACACAGAACAAGGAGAATCATGTCTGCTGCCAGTTGCTTGCGATGATCTTGTAAATGCTAATAAAAACTTTTCACATTACTCACTTCGTCATTATATCTCTCATAATGAGAGCTTACTCCATTCTGTAGTCTGTAGTTGGTCTATAAAAACAAATGTTTATAACCTACCCTGAAGCAAATACATCTACTTCTTCGTTATTAAGTTATCGCTGTTAGGTAATCCCCTGTAACCTACTTCATCTTCAAGATTACAACGAAACTCTTCAAAGCACACGCAATAACGGTCATGAAATGCTGTTGTATAAATCTTCGAGATTAATGTCTTTGCTTACTACGGTGCTGGAAATCAAATTTCGATGCTGATAAAGTGTAAATTGTGTCATCCTGCGTTCAGCATACTGCACGAGCCGAACGGTACAGGTAGCGACATCTCGTGGCGGGGCGTTGAACTACCTGAAGCGTCACACGTAGGTTCTCCGTCTCTCCCCCCCCCCCCCCCCCCCAACATCCTTCTCTCATTCTCTCTCTCTCTCTCTCTCTCTCTCTCTCACACACACACACACACACACACACACACACAGTATCTCGCTCACAGTGACTATCAGCCTTGTTAGAAGTGCGTTACAGTTTTGCAGTTCATATAACAGTCTCTGCACGGCAAACGCCTGCTTTTTTCTTCACTGTCAGCATTGGTGTAAATTTTTTCTGCATAGAATAAAAGATTAGTTTCCTATCAGCTCTATGCACCACGCCGAAGCACAAACGCAGAGAAAACTTCAAAAAAAAATCGTTCATAGCCACGTAATGTTAATTACTGAACAATAACATAGTATAGTAGCCATTGCTTGAAAGACAGTTAAAGGCACTCTAAATATAATAAAAACGAGGGATATAATTTTCCGATGCCTTCATCCATAATACTCTTACTTAACGAAGAACTTAGGTATCCTTTTGTTCCCTGAGTATAAAATGTATTAAATACAGTGGTAAAAGATAACTAGACTAACAGTTACGCACTGCCTATAAAGTTCTGTAACATTCTACTGTAAACTGTTGTACGTTTGGTCACATAAATAAATGTGAAAAAAGGAATTACTTTGTCTCATATCATTGCTGAAGAACAATTACCCTCAAGAGAGTTTTACCTAACGTAGGATAATCTGTACTACATCCTTCGAATGAATCTATATAAATACCGCCCGAAGCTTTTGCATCTAGAGCGTGAAGTACTGACATCAAGTGCGACACACAACTACCAGCATTGTATGTTTAAAGTTAAGATTCATTACCGGTACCGTGGAACAGACATTGTAGTTATTACTCTAAACACCGTAATCAGTTCCATTTGTTTGTGTTGTTGGTTATTTTCAACAAATAACTACTGTAAAATGGGTAAACATCTGAAGACGAGTGGTTACTCGTAAAGACGGTGTACATTAACGAAAAAAACACCAAAAAGGCAATCATAACGGGTTTCGGTAAATATCCTAATACATAAACCATGACTTCAGCAGTTTTCAAAGACGGCTGAAAATCATGGGTGATCATTCTTGAGTGCATAGCTAAATTTTATGAAATTTCTGAAACGAAGAATGATGCTTTACTTGATTAATTTCACTCTTCTTTTTGTTAACGAGCCGATCAATTCTGTAGCTAGACATTCGAGCTAATGTAGCATTGTTTTGTGAAGAGAATGAAGTACTTTACATAGTGGCGAATTAGACAGAAACCGACAACAGCTTTATGAGCCTGGACTATTTAATTTTGTTTGTACTTAGTTTACTGCTGGACCCATGGTCAAAGAGGCAGACGAAACTTTCCATGCTGTAAATGGGTCTTGCCGTGCTTTCTTTTCCATTTTCATACGTATCTGGTGGTTATTTATAGAATTGTTGCTTAGAAGGCTTACTAGCAAGTTGTTAACAAATGGATCTGATTTTCCACTGCCGCAGTGATCTAACGACTACATAACTCCTTTGTAGCCGTTCTCTTACTGTTTGACTTTTGTGAATGCTAGCAGTCGAATTTACTAGGAATCGATGATGATATGTTTGAAAGTACTTACATTTTAGTTAAAGAGGTTATGGAAAAGGTGAAAATTGTTTCTTGGATGTTTCACCTGGTTGTTCACCATTTAATCCTGATTTTCTATGAGCTGCATTACCTTATACATGAACGCATCTACACACATCAACAAAAGTTTGGCTATGGAAAAGGTGAAAATTATTTTTTGGATGTTTCACCTGGCTGTTCACCATTTAATCCTGATTTTCTATGAGCTGCATTACCTTATACATAAACGCAGCTACACAAATCAACAAAAGTTTGCATCTACTCTTTCACCCGAAATTCATGGCACACAAAACCAAAATTAGCTCTCAGTAACGCGTATGTGTTTGTTCGTAACGTGTCCAGATCACCAAATCAAAAATATAAACATTTATGTAATGATAAGATCGTCTATTTCTAATGTGAAGTTGTTGATAATTTACGGTGGAACGTCAACCTGCTAGGACGCATGCCTCAACCTGTCACGGTATGAAATGGCTAACATCATCAAATATTCGCGAAGACAGCGCCTTGAGCACCCGAAATAACATCCCTCAACATGAAATTATCACTAAAATGGTGGCAACGGTGTCTAACTATTGGTTGTAGAATATCGTCCATGTGTCGTACAACAGAAGTATTAAATGTCCCCAGTTCGAGTCTCGGTCTGGCACACAATTTTAATCTACCAGGAAGTTACACATCAGCGACCGGCCGGAGTGGCTGAGCGGTTCTAAGCGCTACAGTTTGGAACCGCGAGACCGCTACGGTCGCAGGTTCGAATCCTGCCTCGGGCATGGATGTGTGTGATGTCCTTAGGTTAGTTAGGTTTAAGTAGTTCTAAGTTCTAGTGGACTGATGTCCTCAGAAGTTAAGTCCCATAGTGCTCAGAGCCATTTGAACCATTTTACACATCAGCGCACACTCCGCTGCAGAGAGAAAATCTCATTCTGGAAACATCCCCCAGGCCGTGGCCAAGCCATGCCTCCGCAATATTCTTTCTTCCGGAAGTACTAATTCCGCTAGGTTCGTAGAAGACCTTCTGTGAATTTTGGAAGGTAGGGGACGAGATACTGGCAGAAGTAAAGCTGTGAGAACGGGGCGTGAGTCGTGCTTGGGTAGGTCAGACGGTAGAGTACTTGTCCGCGAAAGGTAAAGGCCCCGATTACGAGTCTCGGTCTGGCACACAGTCTTAATCTGCCAGGAAGTTTCATATCAGCGCACACTCCGCTGCAGAGTGAAAATTACAATCTGGAAAAATAAATATTACCCTCAACAATTATGAGAGGTTTAGGGTGGCCTCATGTAATGCCATCTGGGAACATCACTCCGCCAACGCAATTTTTCACATGTGGGATACAGTGCTCCAGGCGTTCGACATCACCGGTTTGCCGCCAAACAAGCTGTCACGATTATCAGAGCGCAAGCAGACCCGAATTTCGACCGTAAGCAAGCCGCGCGGAGTGGCCGCGCGGTTATAGGCCCCATGTCAAGCCTAACCTAACCTAACTAACCGTGCAGCCCCTCCCGCCGGAGGTTCGAGTCCTCCCTCGGGTATGGTTGTGAGAGTTGTCATTAGCGTTAAGTCAGGTTAAGTAGTGTGTAAGTCCAGGGACCGATGACCTCAGCAGCTTGGTCCCTCAGGAATTCTCACACTTTTGAACATTTTCGACCGTAAGCAACACCAGACGCCAATCCTGGAACCGCCATTCTTCGTAATTTCTTGCCCATCTGTAACGGAGTCCCTGATGTTATAGTACACGACGTGAGGCTCGCCAAGTTCTTTTTGAATGGAGTTCCGCAACTTGCGTTCGTCTTCCAACAGTTTGATGCAATAGAAGACGTCTTGCAGTCTCTTCTAAAGTCAAATTCAATGCTGACAACTCAGTCCAGTAATTCTTTGAATCAGAATCGTAGATATCAATCGTCCTGTACACCTACTGAATGCTGATGGCTTGTGGTGAGTAAGACTTCAACACCACCTGTCGGTTGGAACCGATTCCGTGTCCGCACTACATTTCCTTGTCTCCGACGATCACGTCGAGCAACTTCCTTTGTTGGTAAGCCTTCTTCGCGTAACGTTATTATGCGGAAAACATCAACGGTCGCGATCGTGCTTCGTGGCATGATGGATGCATAATGCGTCCCTGCTGGTACTTTACTTTCATTAGAAATGCTGTAATCTGTTCAAGTGCAGCGTTCTACCCGTAGGGAGCACTAATAGTAACTGTGTATATGTTTACGAGCGACGTGTGGGATAACTTTCCAATCGGCTCATGAACTGTCGCAGTAACACCAGATCTGGACGATATGTCAGGGTGATGCAAAACTTTTCTTGATGTGTGTACTATGAAATTTCCATTATTCTTAGTTTGAGGGAGGCAGTATTTTGTGGATGTTGTGTCTGAACCTAGTAGATATGTTACTGCAGTGTAGATACTGACTATCTTATTCTAGTCATTCAAGTACCACTGACATAGTGATCTCGAGCAAAAACAACGTAGAAGCTGATCTGAATATAATAATCTGTTGGAGGGGGGGGGGGGGGGGAGGGCGGCTGCTTTATGGTGGTGGCAGTTTGGGATAAGTCTTATATGATGCACTATGACAAAACGTGGCTGTGACTGGCGAACTGTTAAAATTTTTCCAGAATACATCAGTTCTTTCTGTACTCTAACAGATTGCTTCCTTCGATATGTAGAGTTACACAGTGCGATTGGGTTTAATGTAAGGAGTCTACAGGTCCAGCAAAAGCAATCCTGGGTAATATCCCATTAATGTAATTTATGAACAGTATGGAAACAGTACTTGTTCAGTGTGATGCCTTTGCCTTATTAGGAAGATGAGACGAAGAAACTTGCATAATCTACTCTCCAGTCAGGACACAAGGAAAGTAACCTAACCTAACCTAACCTAGCCTAACCTAACCTAAATACCCATGTCCACTGTATGGATCACCATCAACAGTATTACATGTAGTCACTATTCACTCTTTAAGATGTTCTCATCGTCTGGTTATTTAGCTGGCTCAATCACCTTCCATCTACAAAGTAGTTACCAGCTGCGAACGTAGCTTACCTCCAGATCACAAACATTACAAGGCACGTAACCCACTGGAGGAAGTAGCCAACAGGTACTTCACGCCATCTCTCAACCCCTTACTGACCAAACATTGACTACGAAAATTTCTTCCTCCATCACTGCTCCCGGACGGTAGTTACTGAACCACCCATAGTGTTCAGTGTCCACATCGACCGCTGTCAACAGCGTTCTGTATCTACTTTCTCGTTCCTTCATGAGGATGTCTGAGATTCGACCAAGAACATTTGAGAAGAATCCAGTGATGACTACCGGCATGGTGCTGTCCTTGCACAGGCACGTAATTACGTTTCTCATTAGTCATCCAAAAAAACGGATGTATGTCGGTAGCATAAAACTTGCTCACTCCTGGTCAAGGTCTGGTGACTTTCATGCAGGAGAAATTTTCGGTAACTATTTATGAAGACTTCTAAGAGAACAGTATCTCGCAACTTTTCTATAGTAAGTCCACTGTGCGTGTGACATATTCATGTACAAGGACACACTGTAGTAGTTGTTATTGTTTAATTTATTCCAGTAGCGACGTCAACTAAGTAAGATAATTTATTTCGATGTTAAATTCATGTAAAATCGATTTTAAAACTATCTAATCCCAAGACAAGGTAGTGCTCGTGCCTAAAACATCGATTGCTATACCTAATGCGAGCGTTCGTCCAGAACGGGAGTTCACCACAAGGAAATCAGCCAAAGTGTCGAATTCAGAGAGTTGAACATTCCAAAACACCAAGGAGACAAATTCTGGATGACCGCCATTGTACTTACAGCACACAATTTTTGAGAAAGTTTAGCATTTGATGATAAAATTTGATTGGCTTAGGTCAACTGTACACCACTTTAACATCAAAACAAACTGTCTTACGGAGACGTATGGAGAAATTACAATATTAATGGGATAAAATATCACAAGAAGGTAAAAGTTTGCTCACAACAGGAATTTAAGTGGAAACTTTCTTAGCTTTTTCTACAAATGGACAAAAGCAAAATTACGGATTGACAGCCTTATTTTACAATACAGATTTCTCAGTAATACTTCATCTCTTCTTCTCTGTTACTAATCTCTGGTTAACTTTATTTTTATTTGGGCAATGGGCTTGCCGCAGTGGGAACACCGGTTGCCGTCAGATCACCGAAGTTAAGCGCTTTCGAGCGTGGCCGGCACTTGGATGGGTGATCGTTCAGGCCGCCATGCGCTATTGCCATTTTTCGAGGTGCACTCAGCCTCGTGATGCCAATTGAGGAGCTACTCGACCGAGTAGTAGCGGCTCCGGTCAAATAAAACCATCAGACGACCGGGAGAGCGGTGTGCTGAGCGCATTCTTCTCCTAACTGCATCCTCAGCTGAGGATGACACGGCGGTCGGATGGCCCCGATGGGCCACTTGTGGCCTGAAGACAGAGTGCTTTATTTTTATATACGTATTTATAATCATCATTTTATGTATGAACGTATGTATGTACCTTCACCATCTCCTCCTAAACTACTGGATCAACTTCAACCATACTTGTTACACATATCTCGAAAGAACCGTCGTGACTTTAGGAACCACCTACTCCCATTATGGGAGGAAAAGAGGCACATAAATCAGAAGTGTCTGGGGCAAACTGGATTTTGTATGTGCCTGGAGCAGTTTCTGCCAAACTTGGCGCATGTATCACTTCCTATTTCTAAAAATTAGCTGTAACAATAATACGGCCCCAGCACCCCTATCAGTGCAGATGTGGGTGAAGAGGAGTAGCTTATAGCTCAGGGATGCTCAGAGTAATTTTAACCAATTTCGATTTACATACCACCCATGACGTGTACAAAACTACTTCAGAAATAAGACACCATTACTACTCCTAAGAGTGGGGGTCAGAGGGGAGATGATTAAGAGTAACATGTAAAACGTTAAAAACAATCTGCTGGTATTTTATTCCCTTATTAAATTGATTTGTAAGAGATTAAAAGTATGAAATTCAGTGTCTTTTCTTTGTCAAATGAAAATATGGTCCGTTGTAGTGTGTATGTTAATGTTCTTTATTAATTAATGCGATTAGCTAATTTCGACTTTGGACGATCGTAAAAGTTGTTAGTAGCTGTCAGACTGCGTACTCGTAATAACAGTTACTAACGTGTGACATATTACGATGAAGTATTATGATCTTTATTCTGTACACACACATTTGTTTATTATGGTGTGTGACCATACATGATTAAGACGAATTCGGTGAATACGTAATGTAAAACGTGATGCATATAAATTGATACCACATATTTGCTTGAAAATGACGCAAAATTAGCAGATCGCACAAATTAAATAAAGAACACTTACATACAGCCTACAACGCACCATTTTCTCATTCGTAAAAGAATTACAGGTCGTGGGCCTACACGGAAACAAAAACTTAATTTCTTATTTATGCTTTTCAGTGTGTCCACCAGGTTGCGCTAATGTGTACTACAGTGACCCAATAAGTTTGTGAACCCGTTTCGTGGCCAATGATGAAACCTTAGAGAAGAATACTACACAAACATTAAAGGTTCTCCGTGGACTAGTTTGGCGTAGAGCAGCGGAAAAAGCAGGTGAACGCCAGCCAAAGATTGAAAATGTGTGAAATATGTTACATTCGTGTGAAACATACGCTGAAGAACCAAAGAAACTGGTATATTTGCCTAATATCGTGTAGGGCTCGCATGAGCACGCAGATGTGCCGCAGTACGACGCGGCATGGACTCGATCAATGTCTAAAGTAGTGCTGGAGGGAATTGACACTATGAATCCTGCAGTACTGTCTAGAAATCCGTAAGACTAAGAACGGGTGGAGATCTCTTCTGAGCATCACGTTCTAAAGCATCCCAGATAAGCTCAATGAGGTTCATGGCCGGGGAGTTTGGTGGCCAGCCGGTCTTTAAACTCAGAAGAGCCACTCTATAGCATTTATGGACATGTAGGGTGTCGCATTGCTCTGCTGGAATTGCCCAAGTCCGTCGGAATGTACAATGGACATGAATGGACACAGCTGAACCGGCAGGATGTTTACGTATGTATCACCTGTCGTATCTAGACGTATCAGGGGTCCTATGTCACTCCAACTGCACACGCCCCACACGACTATAGAGTCTCCACCAGTTTGAACAGTCCCCTGCGGACATTCAGGGTCCATGTGTTCATGAGTTTGTTTCCATACCTGTACATGTCCGTCCGCTCGATACAATTTGAAACGAGACTCGTCCAACCAGGCAACGTGTTTCCAGTCATCAACAGCCCAATGTCAGTGTTTATGGGGCCAGGGCAGATGTAAAGCTTTATGTCATGCAGTCATCCGAAAGGCCACATCGATGACGTTTCGTTGAATGGTTGGCACGCTGACACTTGTTGCTGGCCCAGCACTGAAATCTCCAGCAATTTGCAAAAGCGTTGCACTTCTGTAACGTTGAACGATTCTCTTCAGTCGTTGTTGGTTCTTTCTGGATCTTTTTCCGGTCACAGCGATGTCGGAGATTTGATGTTTTACGGGGTTCCTGATATTCACGGTACACTCGTGAAATGGTCGTACGAAAAATCTCCACTTCGTCGATACCTTGGGGAAGCTGTATCCCATCGCTCGAGGGCCGACTAAACCTCGATGTTCAAACTCAGTTGAATCTTGAAAACCTACCATCCTAGCAGTAGTAACCGATATAACAATGCGCTAGACTTTTTTTTTATATAATTGTTGCCGACCACCGCCCCGTATTATGCCTATTTACATACACTACTGGCCATTAAAATTGCTACACCAAGAAGAAATGCAGATGATAAACGGGTATTCATTGGACAAATATCCTAGAACTGACATGTGATTACATTTTCACGCAATTTGGGCGCATAGATCCTGTAAAATCAGTACCCAGAACAACCACCTCTGGCCGTAATAACGGCCTTGAAACGCCTCGGCATTGAGTCAAACTGAGCTCGGATGGCGTGGACAGGTACAGCTGTGTACAGGTACAGCTGCCCATGCAGCTTCAACACGATACCACAGTTCATGAAGGGTAGTGACTGGCGTATTGTGACGAGCCAGTTGCTCGGCCACCATTGACCAGACGTTTTCAGTTGGTAAGAGATCTGGAGAAAGTGCTGGCCACGGCAGCAGTCGAACATTTTCGGTATGCAGAAAGACCCGTACAGGACTTGCAACATGCGGTCGTGCATTATCCTGCTGAAATATGGGGTTTCGCAGGGATCGAATGAATGGTAGAGCCACGAGTCGTAACACATCTAAAATGTAACGCCCACTGTTCAAAGTGCCGTCAATGCGAACAAGAGGTGACCGAGACGTGTAACCAATGGCATCACATACCATCACGCCGGGTGATACGTCAGTATGGCAATGACGAATACACGCTTCCAATGTGCGTTCACCGTGAAGTTGCCAAACACGGATGCGACCATCATGATGCTATAAATAGAACCTGGATTCATCCGAAAAAATGATGTTTTGCCATTCGTGCACCCAGGTTCGTCGTTGAGTACCCCATCGCAGGCGCTCCTGTCTGTGATGAAGAGTCAAGGGTAACCGCAGCCATGGTCTCTGAGCTGATAGTCCATGCTGTTGCAAACGTCGTCGAACTGTTCGTGCAGATGGTTGTTGTCTCTCAAACGCCCCCATCTGTTGACTCAGGCCGGCCGGTGTGGTTGTGCGGTTCTAAGCGCGTCAGTTAGGAACCGCGTGACCACTACGGTCGCAGGTTCGAATCCTGCCTCGGGCATGGATGTGTGGGATGTCCTTAGGTTAGGTTTAAGTAGTTCTAAGTTCTAGGGGACTGATGACCTCAGTGGTTAAGTCCCATAGTGCTCATAGCCATTTGAACCATTTTCTGTTGACTCAGGGATCGATACGTGGCTGCACGATACGTTACAGCCATGCGGATAAAATGCCTGTCATCTCAACTGCCAGTGATTCGATGCTGTTGGGATCCAGCACGACGTTCCTTATTACCCTTCTGAACCCACCGATTCCATATTCTGCTAACAGTCATTGGATCTCGACCAACGCGAGCAGCAGTGTCGCGATACGATAAACCGCAATAGCGATAGGCTACAATCCGACCTTTATCAAAGTCGGAAACTTGATGGTACGCATTTCTCCTCCTTACACGAGGTATCACAACAACGTTTTACCAGGCAAGGTCGGTCAACTGCTGTTTGTGTATGAGATATCGGTTGGAAACTTTCCTCGTGTCAGCACGTTGTACATGTCGCCACCGGTGCCAACCTTGTATGAATGCTCTGAAAAGCTAGTCATGTGCATATCACAGCATCATCTTCCTGTCGTTTATAATTTCGCCTCTGTAGCACGTCATCTTCGTGGTGTAGCAATTTTAATGGCCAGTAATGTACATCTGTAATTGAATACGCGTGCCTATACTAGTTTCTTTGTCGCTTCAGTGTATATGTGTCTGTGAAATGAATGTGACATTTGCATACGCGAGAGGGTCCACGGTAAACAGAATAAACTGTTTTCAAATTTTTAGTTTTTTTTACAGTACTGTTATTAGTCGTTGTCCAATAGCGGAGTAAATTAAATGTCCCCTCCGTCGCGGAACGTAATTCAGCTGTAGTCCTTCAGAGTACACTTTGACTTCGGAGTGTCCAGCGCGTACCGGCTCTCTTGCGAAAGAGCTCGGTGATGCGTCCTCGCGAATATGCAGTACTCTCGGCGTTCAAAAAGACCGGAGGCGGCCGTACAAGGAGAGGTGGGAGTGGACGACCAGGGCCCTTGACGGCTTACGTAACGGTCCCCGCCTAAGACGAGAGCTTCTTCTCTCCGGAGGCCACGCTCCTCGCAGGTGCCTCCGGCTACATTACTATACGCTTCGTGGTGGAGTTTCAAGCTCCCTTTAAGGTAGAACACTGTAAGCACGACTTACCATTTTTTCTTCTGTGCAGATGTGTCAAAGACACAATGAAGATTTCCCTTTTGAGATTACTGGAAGAAGACGTGTGTATTCCTGGGTTGTATGTGGAAAGACCTGTCCTCAGTACCTGGCTAGAGGCTTTCTATGCAGTGACATCTAGTTTCCGAGATATCGATGAAGTATTATGCGTACCTTCTTTCCTTTTAACGTTAGTCATGTTTCAACAACACAGAAGTAGCGCAGTGACGGATGTTCCTGACTGTCACGTTGGCGGTACAGGTTCAAGTCACGCCCTTGTACTATTTTTTCAGTTACATCGTACTATGATATGAAATGATCGTATGGCATTTCTTGGCCGGGATATCCCCTTCGGGGTTCGGCTACCGTATTCAAAGTGTTTTTAGTTGACGCCACTTCGGTGACTTCATGATGAAATCATACAATTATTAAGTAGTATGCGCTATGTAAAATAATTGAAAAAGTTGTTTTCATCCTCGTTCTTCAATATATTTTGCTTGTTAGTATCGTCTTTCTCGCTATCACTTGCAATCGCTTGCTGTGCTAGAAAAGAATTCCGGACCGTATTTGCCATAGAAAAGTAACCGAAACACAAATTTTCATAGCACCACAGAAATTTAATGAAAGCTGCTAACTTGCAGATAGAAGAATTTTTGAGAAGCGATACTGGAGAACACAGTTTGTTTAAATTAAAAAATCATTGTTTCTTCTTCTTTCACTTTCGAAACGAACGATTTCCACAGTTGCTCTAAACTGAGGCAGGCTTAAGGAATGCATTTTTTATGGAATTTTCATTAGGAACTAGTTACTTACTAGTCTGTTTGCAGATCAGAAGTATTTTGAATTTTTTCATGAAAATTTTATTCACCATCATCATCAACATCATCATCATCTTCTTTTCAAGGATTAGGTTGTTGTCTGTTCCGAAGTCACAAAGAAAACCATACCCAACCTTTCCTAGGCCTTCCAATATCTGGTTTTCCATTCGGCTTGTAGTTCGGGATCTTCTGAGGAATTCTCTGACCGCATTCTCACGAGGTATTGTAGCCAATATTCACGATATTTTTGATTTTTTTCATTCATGCTGAAAATATTCTTTTATTTTCTAATATCTTCGTTTATAATCATATCTCTTCTTGTGCAGCTCTTCGTCTTTCCTAGAAACCTCATCTCTGTGTCAGAATTTAATATTCTTGTGGCCACCCAGTGTACTGATTCACTTGAAGCCTTTGGTCCTGCATTAGTACATTTAAGTTTCGAGCGTGTAGTGTGGGAGGAATCACTCTACTTCCCTTGTTTCCCCTCACAATAGGTAGACGGAAGACAACCTGTCTGACATGTAAACATTTCATTCCATATTGCTTTACAGATTCTGTTCAGCAATATCAAACAAGTGGACAAGGTGCCCACGAGCTGCCTCCCTTGGTTCGAGTCGGCCGGAGTGCCCGCGCCGTTCTAGGCGCTACAGTCTGGGGCCGAGCGATAGCTACGGTCCCAGGTTCGAATCCTGCCTCGGGCATGGATGTGTGTGATGTCCTTAGGTTAGTTAGGTTTAATTAGTTCTAAGTTCTAAGCGACTGATGACCTCAGAAGTTAAGTCGCATAGTGCTCAGAGCCATTTGAACCTTGGCTCGACAAGAACAGACTATGTGATCAAAGCATCAGATCACCTAGCTGAAAATGACTTACAAGTTCGTGGCGCCCTTCTTGGGTAATGCTGGAATACAATATGGTGTTCGCCCACCCTTAGCCTTGATGATAGCTTCCACTCTCGCAGGCATACGTTCAATCAGGTGCTGGAAGGTTTCTTGGGAAATGGCAGCCCGTTCTTCAGGCAGTGCTGCACTGAGGAAAGGTCTAAAAGTCTGTCGATGAGACCTGGCACGAAGTCGACGTTCCAAAACATCCCAAACGTGTTCCGTAGGATTCAGGTCAGGACTCTGTGCAAGCCAGTCCTTTTTTTTTTTTTTTTTTTTTTTTTTTTTGGTCATCAGTCTACTGACTGGTTTGATGCGGCCCGCCACGAATTCCTTTCCTGTGCTAACCTCTTCTTCTCAGAGTAGCACTTGCAACCTACGTCCTCAATTATTTGCTTGACGTATTCCAATCTCTGTCTTCCTCTACAGTATTTGCCCTCTACAGCTCCCTCTAGTACCATGGAAGTCATTCCCTCATGTCTTAGCAGATGTCCTATCATCCTGCCCTTCTCCTTATCAGTGTTTTCCACATATTCCTTTCCTCTCCGATTCTGCGTAGAATCTCCTCATTCCTTACCTTATCGGTCCACCTAATTTTCAACATTCGTCTATAGCACCACATCTCAAATGCTTCGATTCTCTTCTGTTCCGGTTTTCCCACAGTCCATGTTTCACTACCATACAATCCTGTACTCCAGACGTACATACTCAGAAATTTCTTCCTCAAATTAAGGCCGGTATTTGATATCAGTAGACTTCTCTTGGCCAGAAATGCCTTTTTTGCCGTAGCGAGTCTGCCTTTGATGTCCTCCTTGCTCCGTTCGTCATTGGTTATTTTACTGCCTAGGTAGCAGAATTCCTTAACTTCATTGACTTCTTGACCATCGATCCTGATGTTAAGTTTCTCGCTGTTCTCATTTCTACTACTTCTCATTACCTTCGTCTTTCTCCGATTTACTCTCAAATCATACTGTGTACTCATTAGACTGTTCATTCCGTTCAGCAGATTATTTAATTCTTCTTCACTTTCACTCAGGATAGCAATGTCATCAGCGGATCGTATCATTGATATCCTTTCACCTTGTATTTTAATTCCACTCCTGAACCTTTCTTTTATTTCCATTACTGCTTCCTCGATGTACAGATTGAATAGTATGGGCGAAAGGCTACAGCCTTGTCTTACACCCTTCTTAATACGAGCACTTCGTTCTTGATCGTCCACTCTTATTATTCCCTCTTGGTTGTTGTATATGACCCGTCTCTCCCTAGAGCTTACCCCTACTTTTTTCAGAATCTCGAACAGCTTGCACCATTTTATATTGTCGAACGCTTTTTCCAGGTCGGCAAATCCTATGAAAGTGTCTTGATTTTTCTTTAGCCTTGCTTCCATTATTGCCCCTAACGTCAGAATTGCCTCTCCGTCCCGTACTTTTTTAAAAGCCAAACTGATCGTCACCTAGCGCATTCGCAATTTTTTTTCCATTCTTCTGTAATTTATTCTTGTTAGCAGCTTCGATGCATGAGCTGTTAAGCTGATTGTGCGATAATTCTCGCACTTTTCAGCACTTGCCGTCTTCGGAATTGTGTGGATGATGCTTTTCCGAAAGTCAGATGGTATGTCGCGAGGCTCATATATTCTACACACCTACGTGAATAGTCGTTTTGTTGCCACTTCCCCCAATGATTTTAGAAATTCTGATGGAATGTTATCTATCCCTTCTGCCTTATTAGACCGTAAGTCCTCCAAAGCTCTTTTGAATTCCGATTCTAATACTGGATCCCGTATCTCTTCTAAAACGACTCCTGTTTCTTCTTCTATCACATCAGACAAATCTTCACCCTCATAGAGGCTTTCAATGTATTCTTTCCACCTATCTGCTCTCTCCTCTGCATTTAACAGTGGAATTCCCGTTGCACTCTTAATGTTACCACCGTTGCTTTCAATGTCACCAAAGGTTGTTTTGACTTTCCTGTATGCTGAGTCTGTCCTTCCGACAATCATATCTTTTTCGATGTCTTCACATTTTTCCTGCAGCCATTTCGTCTTAGCTTCCCTGCGCTTCCTATTTATTTCATTCCTCAGCGACTTGTATTTCTGTATTCCTGATATTCCCGGAACATGTTTGTACTTCCTCCTTTCATCAATCAACTGAAGTATTTCTTCTGTTACCCATGGTTTCTTCGCAGCTACCTTCTTTGTACCTATGTTTTCCCTCCCAACTTCTGTGATGGCCCTTTTTAGAGATGTCCATTCCTCTTCAACTGTACTGCCTACTGCGCTATTCCGTATTGCTGTATCTATAGCGTTAGAGAACTTCAAACGTATCTCGTCATTCCTTAGTACTTCCGTATCCCACTTCTTTGCGTGTTGATTCTTCCTGACTAATGTCTTGAACTTCAGCCTATTCTTCATCACTACTATGTTGTGATCTGAGTGTATATCTGCTCCTGGGTACGCCTTACAGTCCAGTATCTGATTTCAGAATCTCTGTTTGACCTTGATGTAATCTAATTGAAATCTTCCCATATCTCCCGGCCTTTGCCAAGTGTACCTCCTCCTCTTGTGAATTTTGAACAGGGTATTCGCTATTACTAGCTGAAACTTGTTACAGAACTCAATTAGTCTTTCTCCTCTTTCATTCCTCGTCCCAAGCCCATATTCTCCTGTAACCTTTTCTTCTACTCCTTCCCCTACAACCGCATTCCAGTCGCCCATGACTATTAGATTTTCGTCCCCAGTCCATTACAGGGATGTTACTGTCGTGTAACCACTCAGCCGCAGGTAGTGCATTACGAACATGTGTTCGATCGTATTAAAAGATGCAGTTTCCATCCCCGAACTGCTCTTCAACAGTGGGAACCAAGAAGGTGCTTAAAACATTCCTGTGCTGTGATAATGCCAGGAAAAAAACAACAAGGCATGAATGCCTCCTTCATGGAAAACACGAACACAGCATAACACCACAGCATCGGAACTTTACTGTTGGCCCTACACACGCTGGCAGATGACGTTCACCGGGAGTTCGCCATAACCACACCCTGCCATGGGATCGCCACTGTGTATACCTTGATTATTCACCACATACAACGTTTCTCCACTGTTCAGTCGTCCAATGTTTACGCTCCTTATACACAGCGCTGCATCGTTTGGCATTTACCGGCTGATGTATGGCTTATGAGCAGCCATTCCGCCATGAAATCCTAGTTTTCACCTCCCGCCTGTCATTGTACAAGTGGATCCTGACGCAATCTGGAATTCCTGTGTGATGGTCTGGATAGATATCTGCCTTTTATATATTACGACTCTCTTCAACTGTCGGCGGTCTCTGTCAGTCAGTCGAGCGTTGTGACCGAGCGGTTCTAGGCACAACAGTGTGGAGCCGCGCGACCACTACGGTCGCAGGTTCGAATCCTGCCTCGGGAATGGATGTGTGTGATGTTTTTGGTTAGCTAGGTTTAAGTAGGTCTAAGTTCTAGGGGACTGATGACCTCTGATGTTAAGTCCCATAGTGCTCACAGCCATTTGAACCATACGTCAGTCAACAGACGAGGTCGTACTATATGCTTTTGTGCTTTTGTGCTGTTCGTGACCCTTCACGTTTCCAGTTCAGTATCACATCGAAAACAGTGGACCTAGGGATGTTTAGGAATGCGGAAGTCTCGTTTATGCACGTATGACACAAGTGACACCCAATCATTGACTCCATTCCGCTCTCTCAAGATGTCTAATGACTACTGAGGTCGCTAATAGGGAGTACCTGGCAGCAAAATTCACCTAATATGAAAAACGTGTATTTTTGGGGGTGCCCGCATAATTTTGCTTACAAAGTGTACGTCTGCTCGCTGCAGCCGACCAGCTTACCTGCGTGCACAAAGGACCTGGGAAGTCCACATCCACACACACAGCCACAATATTTCCCGAAAGGGAGCAGATTGTACCGGACAGTCTGATCGGCCCAGTTCTCAAACTGCCGTTAAACTGCCGTTAGATGGCTCTTACAGCGGCAAGTGAATGATGGAACTCAACACCCAGCTTTCGCTTCGGTAGCATAACATCAGAACCGCCTTTACTTGGAAGAATTTCGTGATGGTTTCTGTCTGTACTTTGTGGCCCAATGTTCTGCTAACGGTACCATAGGCACCGTGGAATTTGTGTATTTTATATTTTCAATATCAGGGTCCAAATCAAAACTTATAGCACAGCCTAAGTAAGAGATTTGAGACACTTGTTCTAAAACTGAATTATCCAAAACAGTTTTTGATCAGACTGGATATGTTAATCGGAATCCCATTATTTTTGTTTTGTTACTAGAAATTTTAAATTGATAGTTCATGCAAATTTCGTTTAGCTGGTATATTGATATTTGCAGGCTATCTTCATTCTTTTAAATGTACTTATAACGATGTACTTATAACGATGTACTTATAACGATGACATCGGCGAACAAAAGTCCATTCAGGTAGTCCTCATTCGTTATTTCATTTCCTTTGTTTGCATTACATTTACGAATAATGAAGTGAATGTTGACATTAAAAAGGGTAAGTGACTGTCTACATACTTGTCTGACGACTCGGTTAATAATGACGTACAAGTTTTATATAATTATGTAAGATAATAATTACATAATTTTCACCTGTCTGTAAAAATAAACATCATAGTGTACTCAACGTGGGGCACATGATTGAAACGTGCATGTCTGTATTTTACCTACAAAGATCTGATCGTATCGAGTCGATCTTTCTGTCCTCGCAACGAATCCAGGAACGTTGTTATAATATTTGAAATTTTAACTACGAACGACAGTATGGAAATTTGTGGTAAGGCTTGTGGGACCAAACTGCTGAGGTCATCGGTCCCTAAGCTTACGCATTACTTAATCTAACTTAAACTGATTTACGCTAAGGACAACACACACACCCATGCCTGAGGGAGGACTCGAACCTCCGACGGAGAGAGCCGCTTGGACCGTGACAAGGCGCTTCAGACCAATCGGCTACCCCACACGGCCTACGAACAAAGAACGGAATACATATTTGAAGAAAGTTTGCTGTAACGATTGATTTAATAATGAAATGACTAAAGCGCAAATGACTGTCTTTATATATGTTCCGTGCCATTCGGATCTCGCGCCGGGACTACTCAGGACCACGTCGTTATCAGGAGAAAGAAAACTGGCGTTCTACGGATCGGAGAGTGGAATGTCAGATCCCTTAATCGGGCAGGTAGGTTAGAAAATTTAAAAAGGGGAAGGAACAAGACTTCCGGTCAGGTGAACACAGGGTTATAAATACAAAATCAAATATGGGTAATGCAGGATTAGGTTTAATATTGAATAAAACAATAGACGTGCTGGTAAGCTACTACAAATAACACAGTGAACGCATTATTGTGGCCAAGATAGACTCTAAGCCCACGCCTACCACAGTAGTACAAGTTTATATGCCAACTAGCTCCCCAGATGACGAAGAGATCGATGTAATGCATGATGAGACATAAAATAAATTATTCAGATAGTGAAGGGAGACGAAAATTTAACATTCATGTGTGACTGGAATTCGATTGTAGGAAAAGGAAGAGAAGGAAACGTAGTAGGTGAATATGGAATGGGGGTACGGAATTAAGCGAAGGCGCCCGGTAGAATTTTGCACAGAGCATAACTTAATCATAGCTAACACCTGGTTTCAGAATCATGAAAGAAGGTTGTATACGTGGACGAGGCCTGGAGATACCGGAAGGTTTCAGATAGATTATATAATGGTAAGACAGAGACTTAGGAACCAGGTTTAAAACTGCAAGACATTTCCAGGGGCAGATGTGGATTCCGACCACACTTGACTGGTCACGAACTGTAGATTAAAGCTGAAGAAACTGTAAAAAGGTGGGAATTTAAGGAGCTGGAACCTGGATAAACTGACAGAACCAGAGGTTGTAGAGAGTTTCAGGGAGAGCATTAGGGAACGAGTGACAAGAATGGGGAAAGAAATACAGTGGAAGAAGAATGGGTAGCATTGAGAGATTAAATAGTGAAGGCAACAGCGTATCAAGTAGGTAAAAAGACGTGGTGTAGTAGAAATCGTTTGGTAACAGAAGAGGTACTGACTTTAATTGATCAAAGGAGAAAATATAAAAACGCAGTAAATGAGGCAGGCAAAAAGGAATACAATCGTCTTAAAAATGAGATCGACAGGAAGTGCAAAATGGCTAAGCAGAAAAGAGACATTTGGTGAGAAGAGGACCACTTGTATGAATATTAAGAGCTCAGATGGAAACCCAGTTCTAAGCAAAGAAGGGAAAGCAGAAAGATTGAAGGAGTATATAGAGGATTTAATATTATGGAAATGGAAGAGGATGTAGATGAAGATGAAATGGGAGAAAATGCACGAAAAGTCTGACAGAGCACTAAAAGACCTAAGTCGAAACAAGGGCCTGGGAGTAGACAAAATTCCATTAGAGCTACAGATAGCTTTAGGAGAGACAGCCCTGACAAAACTCTACCATCTCGTGAGCAAGATGTAAGAATAATTCCAACCCCAAAGAAATCAGGTGTTGACAGATGTGAAAATTACCGAACTGTCAGTTTAATAAGTCACAGCTGCAAAATACTAACAAGAATTCTTTACAGACGAATGGAGAAACTGGTAGAAGCCGACCTCGGGGAAGACCAATTTGGATTCCGTAGAAATGTTTAAATACGTGAGGTAATATTAATCCTACTACTTATCTTAGAACATAGATTAAGGAAAGGCAAACCTATGTGTATAGCATTTGTAGGCTTAGAGAAAGCTTTTGACAATGTTGCCTCTTTCAAATTCTGAAGGTGCCAGGGGTAAAATACAGGGAGCGAAAGGCTATTTACAATTTGTACAGAAACCAGATGTCACTTATAAGAGTCGAGGTGCATGAAAGGGAAGCAGTGGCTGGGAAGGTAGTGAGACAGGGTTGTAGCCTATCCCCGGTGTTATTCTATCTGTATATTGAGCAAGCAGTAAAGGAAGTCGTTTCTGAAAGTATTTGTATGGAGTGTAGCCATGTATGGAAGTGAAACGTGGACGATAAATATTTTAGACAAGAAGAGAATAGAAGCTTTCGAATTGTGGTGCCACAGAAGAGTGCTGAAGATAAGATGGGTAGATCACGTAACTAATGAGGAGGTACTGAATAGAATTGGGGAGGAGAAGAATTAGTGGCACCACTTCTTTAGAAGAATTGATCGGTTGGTAGGACATGTTCTGAGGCATCAACTGTTCACAAATCTAGTATTGGAGGGCAGCGTTGAGGGTAAAAATCGTAGAGGGAGGCCAAGAGATGAATACACTAAGCAGATTCAGAAGGATGTAGGTTGCAGTAGGTACTGGGAGATGAAGAAGTTTGCACAGGATAGAGTAGCATGGAGCTGCATCAAACCAGTCTCTGGGTTGACGACCACAACAACAATAGCGGATACTCTGTTCACAAACCACAAGAGGAGGAAGTATGTTTGAAAGGACCTGGAGATGGGGGAACATCTCAGTTTGACTACACGGTGATCAGGCAGCGATATCGAAGTTAGATACTAGATTGAAGGGCGTACCCAGGAGCATATATAGCTTCTGATCACAATTTAGTAATGATGAAGACTAGACCGAATGTTAAAGGGTAGTCAGGCAGAATCAGTGCCCACAGCAGTGGGATACGGTCATACTGAGGAATGAAGGAACACGCTTGAAGTTCTCTGAAGCTGCATACACTGCGATAAGGAATAGTTCAGTATCCATTTCAGTTGAAGACAAATGGACAGCTCCAAAAAGGGCACAGAAGTTGGAAAGAAAACTGCAGGTACACGGAAGATAACTGTGAAGAAACCATGGGTAACCGATGAAATACGTCAACTGATCGACGAAAGAAGGAGGCACAAAAATGTTCAGGGAAACTTAGAAGCTCAGTAATACAAGTCACAAGACGACGTGATGGGAAGCTAAGGCAAAATTGCTGCATGAGAATTATGAGGAAATCGAAATAGAAATGACTGTTGGAAGGACGGACTGAGATAATAGAAAAGCCAAGAAAGCCTTCGGTTAAATAAAAAGCAAGGGCGGTAATATTTAGAGTGCAATGGTTTTTCCACTAGTAAGTGCAAAGGAGACAACGGATAGGTGGAAAGGGTACACTGAAGTTTCGTACGAGGGGGAAAACTAATCTGGAGAAGAAACAAGAGTCGACAAGGAAGAGTTAGGGGGTCCGCAGAAATATGATCGTGTAGTGCATAAGAAAAACTACGGATATGAAAGGGAGATCAGGAAGCAGTGGTTGCACAAACTGGTGTTTGCGCTTTCCAGTGATGCTCGATGCAACTTGCAGTAGGTGCACGATAGTGACCTACTGCGTTATTCACATCAAATTCCGGGCGATATAGATTACAGGGAAGCAGTCGATGGTTGCATAACTTCTAATAGTGCTACAGAATTGAATGAAGTAAAATAACGAAATTTCAAACAAAGTTCCAACTAGGCGATGGACAGCGAACTGTGGATCTGTCTGAAAATATTTGTATGAGATAAACAAACTTATTCCATCATTTAGTAAGGAAACGGCGTTCGACTCTGACCAATCTAGATTTTGAGAGGAAATGCATATGAAAGGATGCGTGGAAATTACATGTACAGGGAGAATTGTATCAAGATCAAATAACGTCCAGGACTTAAAGCATTAAAATACAATTGTGCCGAGTGTTAATCTGGTGATAAATTTGCTGGAAAGTTATTTTATGTGCTGCGATAAAGTTATTTATTGTGCTGAGAGAAGCTGGAGGTGCTACTGTATGTCCCCCGTGTGTGCGTGATCTTGCAAAGGTCGTAAGGAATATTTACGTCACAGCAAGGAAGAGTGGGAAAATGGCCGTAAGTGAACTACCACTATGGTTTTGGCCAATAGCTGGTCAAAATAACTTACTTTTACTTGATTCATGGTCTCTGTCTAAAAATCATACTCCTTTAGATCTAACTGTCCCCCCCCCCCCCCCCTGAAAAGTGTGTGTCATTGCTGTTCATTTCACCAGCAACCACTGGACAAATTCAGCCTCTGGCTGCCTGTTTTTTCCGTGTCTATAAAACATATTATCGCAGTATCTCCAGCTACGTCTTAAATGATAGCCAGTTTCGTGATAAGCTCCAAGACAGACTGTTTCCCATTCGCTTGCATGCCATCTCGTTCCACCAGTTCTCTTCAACCCAATATGCCCATAAGATTCTATATGCATTCCTTACGAGTGGATACCGAACTGAACGTCCCAAACGGTTTGTAATTCCCAAGGAGTTCAGCTACGATCTTGATAGTGCGAACCTTTGTGATGAATGTGGCCGGCCATTTTTCATTCAGAGTTCATGGTTCTAGTTAATGGTCTGTTTTGAATATTTCTTGAATGTCGCTGATGTCCATTTTGTGTAACACATACATATCACAGAAGGATGACATCTGTACCTCCCAGACATTCATTTCCTGTTGTCTTTGTGATGAACACGGTGAGTCATAGCACCTGATATTCTTCCTGTCATGATTGTTAACACATCACTTTCAAATGAGCCTTACTGAAGACTGAATTTGCTACCTTGCACTTAACAGATTCCTTCTTAGATGTAAATCAATAATTTCCTTATCTTTAAAGCATCGTTCTCACAGCTTCGAACTTCCTATTACTTTACAACTGCGTTAAGGTGTTAAATATTTTACCTTAAGCGTGCAAGCAAGAGAAAAGTTTGGAAAAGGTTTCGGGCTATGCTTGAAGTTTATTGAAACTCGCTAAGTACCCTCATTATGAAACACTGGATGAACAAAGTCTGTGTAATATGCGTTGTATTTTAAGCGAAAGCAAGTTTTTAATGCCTTTAAGTACTTACGACGCCATTTCAAAATATGTGTCATACTTTCATACATTTTTGCAGTCAGTGACGTGTGTTGATACTGTTTCGAAAGCGTGTAGCGAATAGACTTAGAGGTTAATAAGTAATAAAACGTCATGCCTGATGTTGAAGTTTTACTGCGCGCCATTTAAAGCAGAAGCTAGTTTTTCACGCATCTAAAGGTGTAAGACGTCATATCTCGTGAACTATGGGGCATAGAACGATGTAATTTTGTAGGTACCTTGCGAACTGTGTTGAGAATAACGTCTGCAGCAAACAAATAATAAATTAAAACCTCATGTCTGACGCTGAAATTTTACTGGACGATCAGCGTAAATGTTGTAAGCGATGGACTTGTTTCATTTCATCTTTTTGTGGAGGGTGCCAGAAAAATTCCTGAGCATTGGGAACTGTTGGATTTTTTAAGACGCTAAGTCCAATACCGGATGAATATAGCCTGGATATTTGACCGCCGTAAGCTACGATGCCTCAAAACAAATACTCGGTTTCTATCTGCAGTACTTGTCCTACTGCGCTAAAGTTTTAACATGAGATTATATGTTTTAATGAGTAGGTTAAGACGGCGTTTTGATGTTTTACAATGGATGACTAGTTACGCCAAACACTGAAAATCAAATTTTAGTTGTCCGTGGAAGCGGTTAAATAGCCAACCTGAAAATGGGTCTTTGTTCTGTATTCCGTGATAGTCTCTTACTAATACAGACGATCATCCAAATAACTGATGCAGTTATTGCAGCTTGAGTTCAGTCTAATATGAAATATCTTCTTAGAAATATATTTTGTTCGGCTTGCAATTTGGATCTATTCTTTCAGCAGGAATTGAAAACAGGACATCAAATGTGAAGCAATGAATTGCAGACTATAGGCCTGTGTGTATACAGTGTGCCCCACGAGGAGTAGTTAGTATCCAGGAGTACGGCAGAAACGATCTTCTGAAGCAAAATTCTTCGTACCGGTCAGAATGTTTCTCTAGATAGAGCACAATTAATGTACATTTGTTTTTGAGCTAGTAGCACGTACGTATGTGTCTTACCCTATGAACCGCTTTGACTTTGAATTCTAGCCCACCCTTCCTCTGCGGTTACATCATCTTTGCTCTGGATGTCTTTCTGCCATTAAACTATACCGAAGGTGCAATTGGTGATGGTGTGTTGCGAGTGGAGTAGTGCGAAGGGCTGTGTGTGTATCTGAGAGAAGCATTGGTTAACTGTGTCTGTACTCGCGCTGCATAAAATGCCGCACATCTGCGCTAATGAAGAAAGTGCAGATGATTTATATTTACGACTTCTACGTTGGTAGTGCTCCTGCTGCTGTTAATAAATGCCGGCGGCGCTTTCCGACGTATTGAATTCCCAACTGTAGAGCATTTGCCAGAGTGTTCAGCATATTACTTTGTAAAATGCACATTCTAATGTTTACTAATTGTTTAACATTTGTAAAACTAACAATTTGTTGAATTATACAAAAAATAAATAACAATTTACATAAGATTTATTCTACTTCTGAAACCATTCGAAATAAGACATGTGTCCATATGACGCATTTTGCTTTAAATGATCGTCCCTCTCTTATGCCTGAATGCTGACAGTTCCACCTGGACCACCTTGCATAATTTAAAGTCCTATACGTCTTCATATTTAAGAGTGTGTTTTAGATTTCACACTTCTCCGTGGTCATCTGAATACGAGGAAGCGATTTCACCTACACGTTGAAGCGTAGTACAGAACTGTTAACTTCCTTATACAGGTTAGCAGTTAGAAAAAAATATTAAACCACTGCTGGGTCATTTCTCTACCGGTTAATGGACACCAAATACCCATCACAGCCGCATGTAAATAGAACCGGTTTCTTTTAGAGTCTCTCAGCGTATTGTCACAATAGCTAACACACAATCACCCACGACCGCTGTCAAACTAGGCCTTTCTTCCAACCTTTATGCCTTATCTTTACTGTCACACGAAAATAACATTCTGTAGGTCTTGAAAAAGTTACCCACTGTTTTACAGTTTATTAAATCTTTTTAATGGCATACTTACCTTAATTTCTAATACATCCGAAAATACTCTGAAGATGACCAGTATTTTCCAATGTTGTTGTTGTTGTTGTTGTTGTGGTCGTCAGTCCTGAGACTGGTTTGATGCAGCTCTCCATGCTACTCCATCCTCTGCAAGCTTCTTCATCTCCCAGTACCTACTGCAGCCTACATCCTTCTGAATTTGCTTACGGTTTTTACCGTCCATGCTGCCCTCCAATACTAAATTGGTGATCCCCCGATCTCTCATAACATGTCCTACCAACCGACCCCTTCTTCTAGTCAAGTTGTGCCACATGCTCCTCTTCTCCCCAGTTCCGTTCAATACTTCCTCATTAGTTATGTGATCTACCCATCTAATCTTCAGCATTCTTCTGTAGCACCACATTGTCAAAAGCTTTCTCTAAGTCTACAAATGCTTGAAACGTAGGTTTGCCTATCCTTAATCTTTCTTCTAAGATAAGTCGTAGGGTCAGTATTGCCTCGCGTGTTCCAACATTTCTACGGAATCCAAACAGATCTTCCCCGAGGTCGGCTTCTATCAGTTTTTCCATTCGTCTGTAAAGAATTCGCGTTTGTATTTTGCTGCTGTGATATATTACACTGATAGTTCGGTAATTTTCACATCTGTCAACACCTGCTTTCTTTGGGATCGGATTTATTATATTCTTCTTGAAGTCTGAGGATATTTAGCCTGCCTCATACATCTTGCTCACCAGATGGTAGAGTTTTGTCAGGACTGGCTCTCCCAAGGTTGTCAGTAGTTCTAATGGAATATTGCCTACTCCGGGGGCCTTGTTTCGACTCAGGCCTTTCAGTGCTCTGTCAAACTCTTCACGCAGTATCATATCTCCCATTTCATCTACAACTACATCCTCTTCCATTTCCATATAGTGTACTCAAGTACATCGCCCTTGTATAGACCCTCAATATACTCCTTCCACCTTTCTGCTTTCCCTTTTTTGCTTAGAACTGGGTTTCCATTTGAGCTCTTGATATTCATACAAGTGGTTCTCTTTTCCCCAAAGGTCTCTTTAATTTTCCTGTAGGCAGTATCTATCTTACCCCTAGTGAGATAAGCCTCTACATCCTTACATTTGTCCTCTAGCCATCCCTGTTTATACATTTTGCACTTCCTGTCGATCTCATTTTTGAGACGTTAGTATTCGATTTTGCCTGCTTCATTTGCTGCATTTTTATATTTTCTCCTTTCATCAATTAAATTCAATATTTCTTCTGTTACCCAAGGATTTCTACTGGCCCTCGTCTTTTTACCTACTAGGTCCTCTGCTGCCTTCACTGCTTCATCTCTCAAAGCTACCCATTCTTCTTCTACTGTATTTCTTTCCCCCATTCCTGTCAATTGTTCCCTTATGCTCTCCCTGAAACTCTGTACAACCTCTGGTTTAGTCAGTTTATCCAGGTTCCATCACCTTAAATTCCGACCTTTTTGCAGTTTCTTCAGTTTTAATCTACAGGTCATAACCAATAGATTGTGATCAGAGTCCACATCTGCCCCTGGAAATGTCTTACAATTTATAACCTGGTTCCTAAATCTCTGTCTTACCATTAAGTAAACTATCTGAAACCTGCCAGTACCTCCAGGCTTCTTCCATGTATACAGTCTTCTATTATGATTCTTGAACCAAGTGTTAGCTATGATTAAGTTGTGCTCTGTGCAAAATTCTACCAGGCGGCTTCCTCTTTCATTTCTTAGCCTCAATCCATATTCAACTACTACGTTTCCTTCTCTCCCTATTCCTACTACCGAATTCCAGTCACCCATGACTATTAAGTTTTCGTCTCCCTTCACTACCTGAATGATTTCTTTTATTTCATCATACATTTCTTCAATTTCTTCGTCATCAGCAGAGCTAGTTGGCATATAAACTCGTACTACTGTAGTAGGCGTGGGCTTCGTGTCTATCTTGGCCACAATAATGCGTTCACTATGCTGTTTGTAGTACCTTACCCTCACTCCAATTTTTTTAATTCATTATTGAACCGACTCCTGCATTACCCCTATTTGATTTTGTATTTATAACCCTGTATCCGCCTGACCAAAAGTCTTGTTCCTCCTGCCAGCGAACTTCACTAATTCACACTATACCTAACTTAAACCTATCCATTTCTCTTTTTGAATTTTCTAACGTACCTGCTCGATTAAGGGATCAGACATTCCATGCTCCGATCCGTAGAACGCCAGTTTTCTTTCTCCTGATAACGACGTCCTCCTGAGTAGTCCCCGCCTTCTAGCACTCTGTAATTTCTAACACTCATTACAGTTATCATGTGGACAGTCCGTGTGTTTCTATTGTATCACTTAATAAGGCATTCATAAGGAAATACTTTCAGTCTATATAGTTACAGAAAAATCGTTTACTGACAAAAAACATTAACGTTTATATTCTCGGGTGGGAAAACAAAAGCTCCTTGACACAGGGACTACTAGAATTAGGGCATAAACTTACCAGATGTAGAAGTATGAAATCGGTGTTTTCCCTATAGAAGGTGCTAGTCTTTAGTGTAGGGCCCCGATATAATGTCTGCAGTGCCATTTTCTTTCTGTAACGGCTGACGACGAATGTCAACACACAGTAACCAAAGTTCCATACATCGGTATCTGTTTCAAACACGAAAGATGTCGACTTTTGTGCCTACGAACTACCATTTGCGGACAGCATTGCTGGTCGAAGCTTTCGGCGAAAATGCTCTGGGAGAAACTCAGTGTTTCGAGTGGTTCAAAAAATTCAAAAGTGTTGATGTTGACGCGAGAAGCGACGAGCGTAGGAAACGACTGAAAAAGTTCGAAGACAACGGATTGCAGGCTTTATTGGCTGAAGACGATACTCAGTCTCGGGGGATTTCGGGGAACAATTGAATATGACGAATAAATCCGTTTCCCTTCGGTTGAAAGCTATGGGAAATGTGCAGAAAGTACGAAAATGGGTTCCGCATGAACGGAATGAAAGACAGCAAGCACATCGAAAGACCACTTGTGAAATGCTGCTCGCCAGACACAAAAGAAAGTCGTTTCTCTATCCAATAGTGACAGGTGATGTATAATGGATACATTTTGAGAATCCTAAGCGTCCTAAATTGTGTGTGAATCCAGGCAAACCATCGACATCCACAAGACCAAATCGATTTTGAAAGAAGACAATGCTCTGTGTTTGGTAGGATCAGACGGGTGTCATGTATTATGTGCTGCTAAAGCCGCGCGGGATTAGCCGAGCGGTCTGAGGCATTGCACTGTGCAGCTGGTCCCGACGGAAGTTCGAGTCCTCCCTCGGGCATGGGTGTGTGTGTTTGTGCTTAGGACAATTTAGGTTAAGTAGTGTGTAAGCTTAGGGACTGATGACCTTAGCAGTTAAGTAGCTTAAGTACCAACAGCAAATGGTCCATTTAAATCGAGCATTACATGAAAAACTACCGAAATATGGAAAAAGGCGACACGAAGTCATATTTCTCCATGATAACACCCCATCACACACAGAAAAACAGGTCAGGGAAACGACCGAGGCATTCAGTTGGGAAACACTAGGGCATGCTCCAGACTTGGCTCCGTCCGATTATCATCTATTTGCATCACTGGGGCACGCTCACGCTGAACAACACTTCAGTTCGTATGAAAATGTGCGAAAATGGCTCGCTGACTGGTTCGTTTCAAAAGAAAAACTGTTTTTGGGGCTTCGCATTCATAGGTTGCCGCAGAGGTGAGATAAATGTACAAATAGCAATGGAGATTATTCTGAAGAAAGCATTATTTATCAGTTTCAAACAACAGACGTGTAATTATTGCAACCAAATTCTGGTTTCATACTTCTACACCTGGTACCTTGGGTGTCTCATCCAAGCCGTAGCAACACAGCGAATCGAACTTACGTACATTTTGATTCAGATGGTACACTTGTGGCGTGTTGTTGCTACACGATTAAACGTTGCTACGAATGACTTACACTTGTGCAATATTGGATCATCATTGATTGGAAAAGACGTTAAGCAGTGCAGGAGACGAAATGTCAGATCATTACATCATCTCACTTGGTAACAGAGAAAACATTTTCAGAGGACCCTGCTTCCAAAATGAAGTAAATGTTACTGGCATTAAGTCATGTGAGATGCTGATAAACGCTTTCATCTTCGTATGAATTGTTGTAGACAGTTTCTTAGTAAGACACTGCAGACGTAGGTAATCAGAGCTGTACATGCAATACTGTACGTGAGCTACTGTTCCAAACATGTTTTAGTATGTGGAGCAGTGTTTGAAGCACTTGGCTTGTAACCTATGGAGCATCGACTTGTAGCCGGAAGATGACGAACTCATTTCCCCAATATATTTAGCTTTCTGTAAGGGCATACAAATTTTTTCGATAATCACTTGATGTTTGCTTCTACAACCGATTCCGTATTACTTTTTTTCACTGCAACATTTTTCCTATACGTTTTCTCAGCTGTTTTGAACTTAGATCAGAATCCAGACAATAATCGAGAGCTGCGCTATAGAGACACAAGGAGACGGCGTGATAAATGGCGATATTACATAGGTTACATACGTGAAAGTAGGGAGATTATTACCTTTTCCAATGATGTCTTTGTATATCTTAAGATGTTTTTAAAAATCCAATTTTTATTTCCAGTAATTGCGGGGGAGCAGGGAATAAAACAAAATTCTTCTCATTTTCAAGAATCTGTTTCTGTTTTGGCACACATTACGATCAGATAATCACAACAAACAGTTTTGGTGAAGCTACTGCCCCTTAGTTACTCCACGCAGACCTTGGAAACAGTTTACTGGAGTAGAACGTTATGCGAAGAGACTGTCTGCATGTCTGCATTTGGTTTACGCTGTTGTGGGTTACTGCAGGTAACTACAGAGTGTAGGCAATGCTCTATAGTTGTAATGACGCATAATGGTTAAGTGAAGCAGAGAATAATTACGGGAAAAAGGAAGTATTACATTGTTAACAGCCTTACAACACTTCGGTAGAAGTGGTGTGAGGTTATTCTTTTTCATCTTAGAGTAGCCCTTGTAACCTGCGTCCTCAATTATGAGCTGGATGCTTTCAAATCACTGCTAAGTCATTTACTCTATGAACCTTCGTCTAGTACCATGGTAGTTATTTCTATACGTCTTAAAACATGTCCTATCATCCTGTACCAGCTTCGTATCTATTTTTTCTGTATGTTACCTTCTTTGCCCATTCTGCGGAGAAGCCCATGCCTCTAATTCAATATGTGCTACATCCTACACTTAACATACTCGAATGATCATGCGGTGTAGGCTATCAATTTTATTTAAAACTTCTGGGCTGCCAGAGACGAAACGTTAAGGGAACATTTAACGTATTTACCGCGTTTTAAGTGAATATACTGGAATGGCTCTAACTACGGTCCCTGTTTCATCTAGTGTTTCTGTAATGAACTTTCCTATTCATTGACAAAGTTACTACATCTGGACTGACTTAGCATCATTCTTTTTTTTATTATAGAAATAACCACAAACGAAGATTTTCAGTTACGTATCTTCCTACCCAATGCAGCATTTTGTTTTCGTATTTCGTGCAGTTCCACAACAATTCATCTGTTTTCCACTTATCAATGTAAATACCAAGCGAATCGCATAATTTTACGACAGGCATACTACTGCATTAGTTAAAATGAGACACCTAAGGAGCACGATTTTGCCAAGATGATCAAAGCCAATGTTTTCTGTCAGTGCTTTCGCGCGGAGCAATGATTATGGGTTTAGTTTATTAGCCATAGATTTCGAAGTAGGGACCGATGACTTCAGCAGTTTGATCCCTTAGGAAGTCACACACACACACACACATTTCGAAGTAACTACGGCTTAGTCTCCACGCACCTGTGTCGTGAACTCGACAGCTTTGCAGTTAACATATTATAGGAAGCTGGGCTGCATTAACACGATGTACTTCCGTTGATGACAGTGATAAAATTCCTCAAACCCGTAATTACATCGAAACCGATTAAATGTAAACTGAAGCGATAATGATATCTGAACGGAAAAGTAGTAAGGGATTATAGTCGTAGTTCTCCATAACAAAAACATTTTACATTTGATGCATCCAGTTTCCATCTCCATGATAGCAGCAATATATGTATGATGTAAGGCACTAAACACATAGTTGGAATGCATGGGACTGAGGTCCTTATCCGACCACCCGATGTATGTTTTCCGCGATTGCCTTACATTAATAAACGTAGGTGCCAGAATGATTCCTTCTACCGGATATATTCTCTCTTTGCCCCATAGTGCAAGTGCCAGTCTTTCAAACTTCCTTCTTCTGTCTATAATATTCGTGGCTGGACAATATTCCATCCGAAGCCTGTCGATTTTTTTCTTACTCACATGTAATCTCTCACTTTCACGAGTTGTGTGAATGTCCATGGGTCTAGAAGTTTCTGTCACCTATTGGAAAATAGATAGATACTACCTACAGGAAAATTAAGGAAACCTTTGGAGAAAGGTAAACCACTTGCATGAAAATCAAGAGCTTTGATGGAAACCCAGTTCTAAACAAAGAAGGGAAAGCAGAAAGGTGGAAGGAGTATATTGAGGGTCTATACAAGGGTGATGTACTTGAGGACAATATTATGGAAATGAAAGAGGATGTAGATGAAGATGAACTGGGAGATATGATATTGCGTGAAGAGTTTGACAGAGCACTGAAAGACCTGAGTCGATACAAGGCACCCGGAGTAGACAACATTCCATCAGAACTACTGACAACCTTGGGAGAGCCAGTCCTGACAAAACTCTACCATCTGGTGAGCAAGATGTATAAGACAGGCGAAATACCCCCAGACTTCAAGAGGAATATAATAATCCCAATCCCAAAGAAAGCAGGTGTTGACAGATGTGAAAATTACCGAACTATCAGTTTAATAAGTCACAGCTGCAAAATACTAACTCGAATTATTTACAGACGAATGGAAAACTGATATAAGCCGACCTCGGGAAAGATCAGTTTGGATTACGCAGAAATGTTGGAACACGTGAGGCAATACTGACCCTATGACTCATCTTAGAATAAAGATTATGGAAAGGCAAACCTACGCTTCTAGCATTTGTAGACTTAGAGAAAGCTTTTGACAATGTTGATTGGAATACTTTCTTTCAAATTCTGAAAATGGCGGGTATAAAATACAGAGAGCGAAAGGCTATTTACAATTTGTACAGAAAGCAGATGGCAGTTATAAGAGTCGAGGGGTATGAAAGGGAAGCAGTGGTTGGGAAGGGAGTGAGACAGGGTTGTAGCCTATCCCCGATGCTATTCAATCTGTATATTGAGCAAGCAATAAAGGAAACAAAACAAAAGTTGGGAGTAGGTATTAAAATCCATGGAGAAGAAATAAAAACTTTGAGGTTCTCCGATGACATTGTAATTCTGTCAGAGACAGCAAAGGACTTGGAAGAGCAGCTGAACGGAATGGACAGTGTCTTGAAAGGAGGGTATAAGGTGAACATCAACAAAACCAAAACGAGGATAATGGAATGTAGTCGAATTAAGTCGGGTGATGCTGAGGTAATTAGATTAGGAAAAATAACTGATTATGGTCGAAATAGAGAGGATATAAAATGTAGACTGGCAATGGCAAAAAAAGCGTTTCTGAAGAAGAAAAATTTGTTAACATCGAGTATAGATTTAAATGTCAGGAAGTCGTTTCTGAAAGTATTTGTATGGAGTGTAACCATGTATGGAAGTGAAACGTGCACGATAACTAGTTTGGACAAGAAGAGAATAGAAGCTTTCGAAATGTGGTGCCACAGAAGAATGCTGAAGATTAGATGGGTAGATCACATAACTAATGAGGAAGTATTGAATAGAACTGGGGAGAAGAGGAGCATGTGGCACAACTTGACTAGAAGAAGGGATCGGTTGGTAGGACATGTTCTGAGGCAGCAAGGGATCACCAATTTAGTATTGGAGGGCAGCGTGGAGGGTAAAACTCGCAGAGGGAGACCAAGAGATGAATACACTAAACAGATTCAGAAGGATGTAGGTTGCAGTAGGTACTGGGAGATGAAGAAGCTTGCACGGGATAGAGTAGCATGGAGAGCTACATCAAACCAGTCTCAGGATTGAAGACAACAACAACAACAACGTGCACAGTGCTGATACATATAAAGTTTCTCATATAAGATGTAAAATATTGCTATCGTTTTCAGCATTGATCCACTGGTAAATGACCTTGAGACAGCTCACAAGCTACGCAAGAGTAATGTTTGTTGCTTTCCGCGATATTTGCGACACCATTTTAGCTGAGTTCCGCAGCTCGTGGTCTTGCAGTAGGATTCTTGATTCCCGCTCTCTGGGGTCCCGTTTCGATTCCCGGTGGAGTCATGGATTTTTCCCTGCCTCGAGATGACTGGGTGATGATGTGTCGTCTTCATCAACATCATTCATCCTCATTACGGTCGGAAGAAGGCAACGGCAAACCACCTCCATTAGGACCTTGCCTAGTACGGCTCCTGGATCGTCCCCTACGCTTCTCGGAGTATGGGACCTCATCATCACTGTAATATGTTGGAGGAGTTAGAGATCGTTTTTTGGAGCGGTGCGGTACCGATACGTTCTGATTACCATTTCGCTACGCCAAAATTCAGACAAATAATTACAGGATGGATTTTCAGCAGGAAAAGGTCTGTTTTAAATACAGTTGTCTTAGTTTATTCTGTTGTTTAACATTTTATGCAGCTCGCTAGGGTGGTAGTTCTATGGTTTTGTATCGTCTTATCGTCCCATTTTACCAATTCTCTCTTCCTTCGCCCCGCCCCCCCTCCCATCCCCTCGCCCCACCATTGTTTACCACTCTCGCTTCCACGCCCTCCCCCCCCCCCCCCCCTTGCTTTCCGAGAGTTGTTCCCTTCAGTACTTGATGACTGCTACCTTTTGTTTATAAATCTTAATTTACTCAACGTATCTGTGTGGTTATCTAGATACATCAAGGTGTTACGTACCGTTACGAGCCCTAAAATTTAGTATAGTATTAGAGAAACATAGTGTTTTCATTTCTGTCTTTGCTAATTGTGTTTAAAAACGGTTTTTATAGTTGTATGTTGTGTTTAGCTTTGTTTCTGTTTCGGTATTTTACGATTATTATATACTTTGAAAGGTGATATTCATTCAATGTTACACTATTTTGGTCCCTTTCCACACCATTTTAAATTCACGGTGTGTGCTGGTACGTGTCGCTATAGGATACGACTTCCGTTAGTGCACGCCACATGCTGCAAAATGCAAAGAAGTCACCCTCCTAATTGAATCGTTTTGAACAACAGATACAAATGCATTTCAACAAAGTCATTACTTTTAATAAAACTGAAATTACGGTTAAAATACACTATGACATAAGTGCATTGTGCTGCCACCTATTGCCAGGTACTCCATATCAGCGACCTCAGTAGTCATTAGACATCCTGAGAGAGCAGAATGGGGCGCTCTGCGGAACTCACGGACTTGGAACGTAATTAGGTGACTGGGTGTCACTTGTTTCATAAGTCTGTACGTGAGACTTCCACACTCCTAAACATCCCTAGGTCCACTGTTCCCGATGTGATACTGAAGTGAAAACGTAAAGGGACACGTACGGCAGAAAAGCGCACAAGCCGACCTCGTCTGTTGACTAACAGAGACTGCAGACAGTTGAAGAGGGTCGTAATCTGTAATAGACAGACATCTATCCAGACCATCACACAGGAATTCCCGACTGCATCAGGATCCACTGCAATTACTAAGGCACTTAGGTGGGAAGTGAGAAAACTTGGATTTCATGGTCGAGCGGCTACTCCTAAGCTACACATCAATCCGGTAAATGCCAAACGACGCCTCGCTTGGTGTAAGGAGCTTAAACATTGGACAATTGAGCAATGGGAAAACGTGTGGAGTGACCAGTCACGGTACACATTGTAGCGATCCGATGGCAGGCTGTGGGAATGGCGAATGCCCGTTGAACGTCATCTGTCAACAGTAAAATTCGGAGGCGGTGGTGTTATGGTGTGGTCGTGTTTTTCAAGGAGGGGGCTTGCACCCCTTGTTGTTTTACGCGGCTCTATCACAGCACAGGCCTCCATTGATGTTTTAAGCATCTTCTTTCTTCCCACTGTTGAAGAGCAATTGGGGGATGGCGATTGCATCTTTCAACACGATCGAGCACGTGTTCATAATGGACGGCCTGTGCCGGAGTGGTTGCACGAAAATAACATGCCTCTAATGGACTGGCCTGCGCTGAGTCCTGACCTGAATCCTACAGAACACCAGTGGGATGTTTTTGAACGCCGACTTCGTGCCGGGCCTCACCGACTGACATTGATACCTCTCCTCGGTGCAGCACTCAGTGAAGAATGGGCTGCGATTCCCCAAGAAACCTTCCAGCACCTGACTGAACGTGTGCCTGCGAGAGTGGAAGCTGTCATCAAGCCTAAGGGTGGTCCAACACCATACTGAATATCAGCAATACCGACGGAGGGCGTCACGAACTTGTAAGTCGTTTTCAGCCAGGTGTCCGATTACTTTTGATCACGTAGTGTATGTGTGTGTTCTGCAGCTGAGAGCATTTGAATGACGTTGATACACCATCCACCAGGCATTGTTGGGTAAGGCATATGATGCTAAATATTGTATCGAAAGGGACAAAAAGGTCTCACTGCCATTACTAAGCCGTATTTGACCCCAAAACATTTCAAAGGTCCCTACGTACCCAAATGTTAGAAGTATCTGAAACTTGTAATGTGTTGCTTGTACGGGGTTATTACAAATGATTGAAGCGATTTCACAGCTCTACAATAACTTTATTTTTTGAGATATTTTCACAATGCTTTGCACACACAAGCAAAAAGTCAAAAAGTTTTTTTAGGCATTCACAAATGTTCGATATGTGCCCCTTTAGTGATTCGGCAGACATCAAGCCGATAATCAAGTTCCTCCCACACTCGGCGCAGCATGTCCCCATCAATGAGTTCGAAAGCATCGTTGATGCGAGCTCGCAGTTCTGGCACGTTTCGTGGTAGAGGAGGTTTAAACACTGAATCTTTCACATAACCCCACAGAAACAAATCGCATGGGTTTAAGTCAGGAGAGCGTGGAGGCCATGACATGAATTGCTGATCATGATCTCCACCACGACCGATCCATCGGTTTTCCAATCTCCTGTTTAAGAAATGCCGAACATCATGATGGAAGTGCGGTGGAGCACCATCCTGTTGAAAGATGAAGTCGGCGCTGTCGGTCTCCAGTTGTGGCATGAGCCAATTTTCCAGCATGTCCAGATACACGCGTCCTGTAACGTTTTTCTCGCAGAAGAAAGAGGGGCCGTAAACTTTAAACTGTGAGATTGCACAACACACATCAACTTTTGGTGAATTGCGAATTTACTGCACGAATGCGTGAGGATTTTCTACTGCCCAGATTCGCACATTGTGTCTGCTCACTTCACCATTAAGAAAAATTGTTGCTTCATCGCTGAAAACAAGTTTCGCACTGAACGCATCCTCTTCCATGAGCTGTTGCAACCGCGCCGAAAATTCAAAGCGTTTGACTTTGTCATCGGGTGTCAGGGCTTGTAGCAATTGTAAACGGTAAGGCTTCTGCTTTAGCCTTTTCCGTAAGATTTTACAAACCGTCGGCTGTGGTACGTTTAGCTCCCTGCTTGCTTTATTCGTCGACTTCCGCGGGCTACGCGTGAAACTTGCCCGCACGCGTTCAACCGTTTCTTCGCTCACTGCAGGCCGACCCGTTGATTTCCCCATACAGAGGCATCCAGAAGCTTTAAACTGCGCATACCATCGCCGAATGGAGTTATCAGTTGGTGGATCTTTGTTGAACTTCGTCCTGAAGTGTCGTTGCACTGTTATGACTGATTGATGTGAGTGCATTTCAAGCACGACATAAGCTTTCTCGGCTCCTGTCGCCATTTTGTCTCACTGCGCTCTGGAGGCAGAAACCTGAAGTGCGGCTTCAGCCGAACAAAACATTATGAGTTTTTCTGCGTATCTGTAGTGTGTCGTGACCATATGTCAATGAATGGAGCTACAGTGAATTTATGAAATCGCTTCAATCATTTGTAATAGCGCTGTATATCAAATCTTGTAGGGAGCGAAATGTGAACCAGCAATAATCCTTCCTGTGTATAGTAGTGGTTTACTCTACTGAAGGCGAAGACTTCTCCACATTTCTTTTGACAGGCCCTATTGTAGCCGGATGTTTTGTATCGCCTGCAATACGAGGCACCTGTGACTGCAGCTGAGAATTATTTTCTCTCGAAAGAAAATAAATGAGAAAAGTGTCGGGATGCTACGGGCATTAAATGTGCATATTTATCTGTTCGGGATAATCCCGACCCTGATGTAATTTCACGCCGTTCCCGCGAATCGGAAACAAAGGCGCGCCCATCACGCCGTTGCAATAAACGTGTCCTAAGGGACGGGCCGCCTCCTCCACCTTTGGCCTCGGCTCCAAAGTCCGGCACGTGAGACGTACTGCTTTAAAACGACAGCGATCACGCTTCGTGTGGTGACAACGGACTACGACCACTGTCTAACATGCGCAGTCGCGACGCTCTCTGACAGGAAATTTGTTACCGATTTGTGATCTCAGGGGTTTTCTCTGTGTGATCGATTAATAGTGATCTCCCTGGTAATCAGACGAGCTGTTATTTCCATTTTCTGCTCAACATTTCGACAAATCACCCAACCGTCTTCTTCAAGTGTCGTGTGCACTCGCTGCCTGCACTCCATGCTGACTGTGAGCTATTTTAGGTATCGCGCTCCTGTTCATAGCAGAGTTCGAGTCCCGACCTCCACTGCGCGCTTTGATACTCTTTTGTTTAACAGAGTACGCACTGATACTCTGTGAAACGCAAATTCCCTCCGCGTTTTCCAACTCAGATGGGCGGGATAGTCGAAGAGATCTTAATACATTGAGAGCCGGAACGCAAGCATTACTGAAATTGAAACTGCCATCTCTGTTTATTACGTTTTCCGACATCTTTATTTCCATAGACTCCTTAACTACGGTTCAAATGATTCAAATGGCTCTAAGCACCATGGGACTTAACATCTGAGGTCATCAGTCCCCTAGACTTAGAACTACTTAAACCTAACTAACCTAAGGACATCACACACATCCATGCCCGAGGCAGGATTCGAACCTGCGACCGTGGCAGCAGCGCGGTTCCGGACTGCAGCGCCTAGAACCGCTAGGCCACACCGGCCGGCCCTTAATTATGCTGCCCCAGCAACATGGCGTCTGCACCACTTACTGGTCTCATCGTGTTTCATTTCCGTGATTGTATTCGAGGCAGTGCTGGGTGACAGCTGATTCACTTGGAAGATTTGTTCTGGTGTGTCACGGATGTTTCTTACATCTTTCTACTGTTACGATAGTCTGCCCAATACAAGTCACGCAATACTCGTTTGTCGGAGACCGAGATCATCTTCAGTACTACAAAAAATACTCTTATCTTAACTGAAATGAATGGAATACACTGCATGTCATATTTCCATAGGAGTCTACCGTTCTTTCCGGTACTGGACAAGTCTAAGACATATTAGCGATTTCTGGCTTCTCCTCTTCGGTCTAAACCTCTCTCTCACGCGTCCTTGATTTTTCCTGCAACGCCCGTTCAGTTTGATGCTCTGAACGCCCATTCCTTCCATGAACAAATCATTAGCTTTGATTTATTAGTGAAGGATGGTGACGACTCGAAGAGTGGAAACAGACGTCAGTGTGTGCAGCTTATATATATGTACTGTGACCCAGGGAACCGTCCGGTCTTCTTTCAAATAATACACCGACAAAAGGCAGCTGGTGCTCTTTTTATAGCTCCATAGTGTATTTTATATTGCAATAGATATTCAAATGTTTAAACTATCCAGGAACTATTGAAGCTTCTCCGCTCCATGTGGTCACACCCATGCACAAGGTAGGAGACGAGGTACTGGCAGAAGTAGAGCTGTGAGGACGGGGACTGAGTCGTGTTTGGATAGCTCAGTTGGTAGAGCACTTGCCCACGAAAGGCAAGGGTCCCGAGTTCGGGCCTCGGTCCGGCACACAGTTTTAATGTGCGAGGAAGATTCGTATCCGCGCACACTCCGCTGCAGGGTAAATGTCATTCTGAAAAAATTCTTACCTCATAGCCGGCCGTTGTGGCCGAGCGGTTCTAGGCGCTTCAGTCCAGAACCGCGCTGCTGCTACGGTCGCAGGTTCGAATCCTTCCTCACGCATGGATGTGTGTGGTGTCCTTAGGTTAGTTAGGTTTAAGTACCTCTAAGTCTAGGGGACTGATGACCTCTGATGTTAAGTCCCATAGTGCTCAGAGCCATCTTACCTGATGATGGTGTCGCCGCATAACGTTGTCTATTTATCTGCTCGTGAACGGCCCAGCTTAGTGCAGTGCTGGCCTATCTGCTAATACTGGGCAACATTTGTCTGAGATCTGAATTATTTGAAAAACTGACTTTGCTTACTGACAGCTAGCCGGCTGATTACTAAAGAACACATGACTCTGATCTAAGAAAATTTCTGAAATATTTAAATTTGAGTAAATTACTAGATCGGCACTGGTAATGACTTAAGGCAAAATTATTCCTTTTTCTGTTGACTGGTAAAGATTATATTCAGAAAATCTTTTACATTACTGATAAACATCTGCAATCCATTATATGAAAAATTTAATCTTACAAATCTGGGTCAACTGTTGCTGACGAATCACAAAAAGATTGAAACAAATTCATATTAACATCTGAGACAAGTGACTCGACTACGCGCATGCCAATAAAAATTAAAAAATTTACCTTACAATACATGGCTATGAACTGCGCTGTACGAGCGACAGATTACAACTGCCCTGTAACAGCGAGCTAATGCAACTGCTCTTAGCAGCAAGCGATTGCAACAACTGCCGAGACAGCTCTGATCTGCGACTCTATTTCAGCAAAGATATTTTCTGTCGCAGGCAGCGCGTGAAAAATACATCGAAATTACATTTGCTCCAGCAGGGTGGTGAAACCATTACATAACCCTCCAGTGTAGGGTAAAACTTTTGCAACGATGGTGAGTCAACTGGACTTGCCATGAGCAAAAATGTTTTCTATAGCAAATAGATATGAAATATTTAGTTTACTAAGTCTACAAAATGAGTTTTACATAGTTACAGAGTATATATGAAATCATTGACAAATTATGTAAGTACTGAGCATACAAAGGTAGTGTGAATATTAAGAATCAGATAAAGTGCACATTCATTCACTGTCAATTCAAAGTCTTTACTATATTTTATAAGAAGAAGGTGAGGAATGGAAAGGATAGCATCATGGTTCTAGCACAGTGGGTTGCACATAGCTGCATTGAAAAGTCTGTATCTTTTCACAGAAGCACAACACCAGGCGTGACAGTCTGAAGGTCTCTTTCCCGAAGAATTTATCAATGTAGCCAAGTCAATGAAATGTAGTATCTAAATTGTATGTTGCTCTTTTGGTAGTACATTAGGTACACCAAGCAGTAGGCCCATAATAACAGCTCCGTTGGTCAGTGTGATGGACAGCTTGATATGTCTACAGCACATTCTTGTAGAATCCATAATCTGTACATCAAGGCATAATTAGGGCAAAAATCCTAATAGAGTGGTCCATTGCCATGAGGATGGGCAGGATATAGGAAAGTCTCATTAACAGGTGGTAACTGGGTCAGAGGTTGAAGGATACATTCGGTCTTATAGGATTTTGTGAAAACTGCGTTCTTGACATCAGTTCGAAGATACAAAGTATAACCCGAGTTTATGTACCATAATATACGTAAGGTAAGCTCCCATGAAAGTTCCATTGGCAGTTTTACATAGATATATACTTGATTTGACATAATTAGTAGATCAAGAACAAAGAATTTTATGTAACTTATTTATGTGACTTTTAGGAAGCTTTACATTATAATTTTACAAAATGTTGTGGCGTTCAAAGGCCAAACAATAAAATTAAAACATTGAATAAGTATAACATAGAAATCATCAGTAGTTATCTTATACATTCTTAGCTGGAGAAGTGTTGGCACTCAGTGGCCTGTCAAAATTTCATTAACTGATACAGGTGATACACAAATCATTACCCAGAAATAAGTGTTATTACATGTAGCATGGAGCTGCTAGTAAGTACATATAATATTGTGCACGTGACATAAGAGACACCTAAGATGTATGACATTTAACGTAGCACTCAAGGTGCCTAGCCTAATGATACATACAGGTAATGGAATCTATACGTAAGACAAGAACGAAATTATGAAATATATTTTGGACTAGCAATGCATTGCTTTAGGATTAAGGGTTAATTGCTGTAAATAAAATGACTAACGTCATTTGTCGTTCGTCATAAGTCAGCTGCAGCAAGTTTATCAAATAAGTAAAGTATATGTGGTCACATTCATAAATGACAGAAAGAAGTTGGTAAAATAGAAGTAGTGGAGCAGGGTTAATAACTAAGTGTCTATAGCGTATAACGTAAAAAACATATTCCAAAATTGATCCTGATGACACGAAATGTTATTCCTGGAAAACATACAAAGTGGATTATTAAGATGAAAGAAGAAATGTATGCCTATTATGCAAAAATTAATAAACTCTGAATTAACAGGTAATGAAAAATTGTGTTTAATATGTATTCTAGCAACCCCCCCCCCCAAAAAAAAAATATTCCTTCATTATATTATGCGATATGTGACATGCTGTCAAAAAAAAGCTACAACAAATACTTAAATAACTACATAGTATCTCATAAGTAAAGGGAGAACTTCATCATTAGCGCCGGCCGTTGTGGCCGTGCGGTTCTAGGCGCTTCAGTCTGGAACCGTGTGACCGTTACGGTCGCAAGTTCGAATCCTGCCTCGGGCATGGATGTGTGTGATGTCGTTAGGTTTAAGTAGTTCTAAGTTCTAGGGGACTGATGACCACAGATGTTAAGTCCCATAGTGCTCAGAGCCATTTGAACCATTTTTTCATCATTATCACCATATGCAAAAAATAAAGACTTCAGTATTCAGCACCATCATTTGTTTGTGTCAGCTCAAGGCATGACTTCTCTAGTATCATTATCTTTGTATAACATTATTACCATCAGCATTCTCTTTCGTATTATTTCATTCTCATCATCGTTTCGCATGTTATAGAGTTTCTTACATCTAACATACCTCATCAGTAAAATTAATGTATATAGTTGTACTTGATAGTCAGCCATAATCACGTCATACCCTGAAAGAAAAATAATTAGTGAAGACTGCTACCGTATGGTATATTCTTGTTAATGGTTGTTAATTTCTATCCAATTACATTTCATAGCAAAGCATTGTTTTTTCTCTCTTTTGTTGTGATGGTAAAATATCCACGTCGATTTACAGTAAACACTGTGGTTATTTATTTCTTTTACTGGGTATTGCTTTCTGAAAATGATGAATATTGATTAATATCTAGAATTTACATTATGTACACATTATGGGAATAGAAAACTTATTTCTAATGATAGGATCAAATATAACACAGCAAAAATATCTTTGTTTTATAACATACATCAAGGTTGTGCACACAGAATAGCATAATCGAAATACGTGGTAGGTACAAATACATAGACAAGAATATTTTCAATTTCTAATGATATGATCAAATATCATCATATGATCAAATTCCCCCCCATGAACTGTGGACCTTGCCGTTGGTGGGGAGGCTTGCGTGCCTCAACGGTACAGATAGCCGTACCTTAGGTGCAACCACAACGGAGGGGATCAGTTGAGAGGCCAGACAAACGTGTGGTTCCTCAAGAGGGGCAGCAGCCTTTTCAGTAGTAGCAGGGGCAACATTCTGGTTGATTGACTGATCTGGCCTTGTAACATACACCAGAATAGCATTGTTGTTCTGGTACTGCGAACGGCTGAAAGCAAGGGAAAAAACGGCCGTAATTTATCCCGAGGGCATGCAGCTTTACTGTATGATTAAATGATGATGGCGCCCTCTTGGGTAAAATATTCCGGAGGTAAAATACTCCCCCATTCGGATCTCTGGGCGGGGACTACTCAAGCGGACGTTGTTATCAGGAGAAAGAAAACTGGCGTTCTACGGATCGAAGCGTGGAATGTCAGATCCCTTAAACGAGCAGATAGGTTAGAAAATTTAAAAAGGAAAATGAATAGGTTAAAGTTAGATATAGTGGGAATTAGTGAAGTTCGGTGTCAGGAGGAACAGGACTTCTGGCCAGGTGAGTACAGGGTTATAAATACATCAAATAGGGGTAATGCAGGAGTAGGTTTAATAATGAATAAAAAAATAGGTGTACGGGTAAGCTACTACAAACAGCATAGTGAACGCATTATTGTGGCCAAGATAGATACGAAGCCCACACCTACCACGGTAGTACAAGTTTATATGCCAACTAGCTCTGCAGATGACGAAGAAATTGATGAAATGTATGATGAGAGAAAAGAAATTATTCAAGTAGTGAAGGGAGACGAAAATTTAATAGTCATGCGTGACTGGAATTCATCAGTAGGAAAAGGGAGAGAAGGAAACATAGTAGGTGAATATGGATTGGGGCTAAGAAATGAAAGAGGAATCCACCTAGTAGAATTTTGCACAGAGCATAACTTAATCATAGCTAATATTTGGTTTAAGAATCATAAATGAAGGCTGTATACATGGAAGAACCCTGGAGATACTAAAAGGTATCAGATAGATAATATAATGGTAAGACAGAGATTTAGGAACCAGGTTTTAAATTGTAAGACATTTTCAGGGGCAGATGTGGACTCTGAACTCAATCTATTGGTTATGAACTATAGATTAAAACTGAAGAAACTGCAAAAAGGTGGGAATATAAGGAGATGGGACCTGGATAAACTGAAGAACCAGACATTGTACAGAGCTTCAGGGAGAGCCTAAGGTAACAATTGACAGGAATGGGGGAAAGAAATACAGTAGAAGACGAATGGGTAGCTTTGAGGGATGAAATAGTGAAGGCAGCAGAGGATCATATAGGTAAAAAGACGAGGGCTAGTAGAAACCCATGGGTAGCAGAAGAAATATTGAATTTAACTGATTGAAGGAGAAAATATAAAAATGCGGTAAATGAAGCAGGCAAAAAGGAATAAAAACGTCTCAAAAATGAAATTGACAGGAAGTGCAAAACGGCTAAGCAGGGATGGCTAGAGGACATATGTAAGGATGTAGAGGCTTATCTCACTAGTGGTAAGATAGATACTGCCTACAGGAATATTAAAGAGACCTTTGGAGAAAGGCGAACCACTTGCATGAATATCAAGAGCTTTGATGGAAACCCAGTTCTAAACAAAGAAGGGAAAGCAGAAAGGTGGAAGGAGTATGTTGAGGGCCTATACTAGGGATATGTACTTGAGGACAATATTATGGAAATGGAAGAGGGTGTAGATGAAGAAGTACTGGGAGATATGATATTGCGTGACGAGTTTGACAGAGCACTGAAAGACCTGAGTCGATACAAGGCCCCCGGAGTAGACAACATTCCATTAGAACTACTGACAACCTTGGGATTGCCAGTCCTGACAAAACTCTACCATCTGGTGAGCAAGATGTATGAGACAGGCGATATACCCTCAGACTTCAAGAAGAATATAATAATCCCAATCCCAAAACAAGCAGGTGTCGACAGATGTGAAAATTACCGACCTATCAGTTTAATAAGTCACAGCTGCAAAATACTAACGCGAATTATTTACAGACGAATGGAAAAACTGATAGAAGCCGATCTCGGGGAAGATCAGTTCGGATTCTGCAGAAATGTTGGAACACATGAGGCAATACTGAACCTACGACTTATCTTAGAAGAAAGATTAAGGAAACGCAAACCTACGTTTCTAGCATTTGTAGAATTAGAGAAAGCTTTTGACAATGTTGATTGGAATACTCTCTTCAAATTCTGAAAATGGCGGGTATAAAATACAGAGAGCGAAAGGCTATTTACAATTTGTACAGAAAGCAGATGGCAGTTTTAAGAGTCGAGGGGTATGAAATGGAAGCAGTGGTTGGGAACGGAGCCTATCCACGATGTTATTCAATCTGTATATTGAGCAAGCAATAAAGGAAACAAAAGAAAAGTTCGAAATAGGTATTAAAATCCTTGGAGAAGAAATAAAAACTTTGAGGTTCACCGGTGACATTGTAATTCTGTCAGAGACAGCAAAGGACTTGGAAGAGCAGTTGAACGTAATGGACAGTGTCTTGAAAGGAGGGTATAAGATTAACATCAACAAAAGCAAAACGAGGATAATGAAATGTAGTCGAATTAAGTCGGGTGATGCTGATGGAATTAGATTAGGAAATGAGACAGTTAAAGTAGTAAAGGAGATTTGCTATTTGGGGAGTAAAATAACTGATGATGGTCGAAGTAGAGAGGGTATAAAATGTAGACTGGCAATGGCAAGGAAAGCGTTTCTTAAGAAGAGAAATTTGTTAACATCGAGTATTGATTTAAGTGCCAGGAAGTCGTTTCTCAAAGTATTTGTATGGAGTGTAGCCATGTATGGAAATGAAACGTGGACGATAAATAGCTTAGACAAGAAGAGAATAGAAGCTTTCGAAATGTGGTGCTACAGAAGAATGCTGAAGAGTAGATGGGTATATCACATAACTAATGAGGAGGGATTGAATAGAATTTGGGAGAAGAAGAGCTTGTGGCACAACTTGACTAGAAGAAGGGATCGGTTGGTCGGACATGTTCTGTGACATCGAGGGATCACCAATTTAGTATTAGAGGGCAGCGTGGAGGGTAAAAATCGTAGAGGGAGACCAAGAGATGAATACACTAAACAGATTCAGAAGGATGCAGGTTGCATTAGATACTGGGAGATGAAGAAGCTTGCACAGGATAGAGTAGCATGGAGAGCTGCATCAAACCAGTCTCAGGACTGACGACCACAACAACAACAACATGATCAAATATGACATAGCAATTTTTTTTTGTTTTATAACATACATCCAGGTTGTGCTTACATCATAGCATAATAGAAAAATGTGGTAGGTACAAATACAGAGACAAGAATATTTTCAAGTGCAGAAATGGACACACAATATCACTATGTAGTGGCATAAAGAAATATGCACTAAACAAGATAGTGGGATATCATAATGCAATAATGTCAAAGTGAACTAGTGTGGGTTATATCTTAAAAACTACATAGTATATACAGAGAATATATTATTTTCTATAGGAAAACCATCACATGTACATTATAAAGTGAATGTGCTAGATCTGTGATTACAGTAAGTGAACTGACCTAGTAAGTTTAAGTTACTGGGAATTTGGCAAGAAAAGTTACGTTATTTATAAAATGTGCACGGTCTGATATTACGACAAGAAAAGCGACCTGCTGACTTCATCTTGCCGGGCATTTGCCAAGAAAAAAATAGTCATAATCAGTGTGTGGTGACATAAATGTAAATGTAACTGGAAATGGCATTACAGTGTGACAAATCAGTAAACAACTTCATTCTATAAAGGCTTTGACGGTGGGAATATGGTGGTTACCTTTTGACTTTCTGGTTCGTAAAGTTTCGATATGTACTACAACGGGGTGAGGAATGCTGAAGATTCTATATGGGCCAGCATACAGAAATTCAAATTTACTGCATCTACTCTTTCCTCTATCGGATAAATAATGTGTGTGTACCAATATCTTCTGCTGTGCGGCACATTTGATATTGTTAAGCGCAATGTCAATTATTTCATGGTGACGTAGTCGATTAGATGTAGGAAAAGATAACAGTTCATTAATTTTATTGGTTGGTTCAACGTTCTTCAAAACAACAGTAGGATGTAACATAGTGGATTCATTAGGTATAGAATTAATTACATGCTGGAACGAAAAAATGTGTGTGTCCCAATCAATATGTTTCTTATGGCAGTATATTCTACATAATTTACCAATTTCCTTCATCCAACGTTCAGAAGGGTAGGAAGAAACATGATGTTTGGATATATAAATCGGAGAAACGTTTCTACCTTGTAACATACGTGTCCATGTCGTAGATCGAAGTTGTGGTCCATTCTCAGAAATTACTTTCAGTACATGACCAACATGGCGTAGAAAATATTTTACGAATCCATTTGAAACAGATTCAGCAGTAGCTTTGCGTAGCGGAGTAAAGGTAAGAAATTTCGAAGTGAGTTCAACAGTAACAGAGATGTAACTAAAACCTCTATTAGATCTAGGAATCGGTCAAAAGACGCTAAAACTCGTCGAATACGTTTTTTCATGTTGGCAAATAATAGTTCTGTTTTAGGATGAGAAAACATTTTCTGGCTCCAGAATTGGCGTAGCTTAAATGAGTTTACCAGATTAATTTGTTAACAAGCTCTTCAGGATAGCAGAGTAACCAGCTGTTGCTGTCAGGGCGAGAACGGCGAAACAGAATGTTGTTGCATACAGTATAATTATTTCTAATGTTAACGATATTCCTGTCTTGCCAAAGGTATTTAATTTCTTTCCATACATTGCCTTTGCTCTGTTCTTTCGCAATGTCTCGTAATGAGAACGAAACAAATTTTCAAATGCAACTTGTTGAATATACATGACGCTGAAATTCGTTTGGCAGAAGTTGGCTGCGACGTCGTGCTGATTATTGCTGAGAGAACGGTATAGTGCGTCTGTTATAATATTTTGTGTACCGGAAATGTGAACAGTTGTAAAATCAAATTCCTGTAAATAAAGTTTCCATCTACTTAACCCGTAATGTGTGAATTTGGCGGAAAGTATAAACTATATAGCTCTATGGTCTGTGTAAACGGCAGTATGTCTTCCAACCAGAACATGCCTAAATCTGGTAAATGCCCACACAACACATAATGTTTCAAGCTCTATAACTGAATAATTCCCTTCGTCAGGTGATAGAAGGCGACTTGCAAATGCGATGTTTTTGATTACTGTAGTACCATCTTCTTCGATTTCCTGAAAAATGTGTACGCCTAGAGCGGTGTTAGAACTGTCTGTAGCAATGGAAAATTTTGGGGGGGATCTGGGTGTGATAAAAGTGGTGCGTTCAACAAGGCATGTTTCAGATTAATAAATTCATTGTGCTTGGTTGTCCCACGACCAAATGGTGTTTTCGCCTGTCAACTGGCCTTATCTAGTGGTGTCGAAAGCAGAGTAATGAATAAATTTACAGAATAGATTAATTAATCCTAGAGACATACAGAGTTGTTTCTTAGTCGTTAGGACAGTAATGTCACATAAAGCTTGAAGTTTTTCAGGGTCAGGCGCAATGCCTTCTGCTGAGACGGAGGTTTTGCCAAAGTGCCATTTGCTAACGATAACTGTGAGTCCTTATGCACGAAAAGTTTGTAATAGTTGTTCAAGAACGAAATTATGTTGAGACCAGTTAGCTTCTGCTGTTAAATGAAATGAGCGTTTGGCGTCATTGGCCGGGAGGCCGCCTTGGTGCAGGTCTTATTACATTCGACGCCACATTGGGCGAACTAAGCTCCGGATGGGGATGAAATGATTATGAAGACAAAACAACACCCAGTCCCTGAACGGAAAAGATCCCCGACTCAGCCGGGAATCGAACCCGGTCCCGTAGGACGGTAATCCGCCACTTTTGACCACTCAGCTATCGGGGCGGACAGCTTCTGCTATAAGGATGTCGTCTACGTACGTTGTGATTATATCTCTAAGTTCTTTTAGAAGTATTCCGGATTTGAAATCTAAGGTGGGATAGATAGCAGTAACATGAACTTCTGAAGAAGTTCTTCTGGTGTCTGTGGGTGAGCTGTTTCATTAATGATGTCATTAACGTGACGAGAATCAAGTACAAGGCGAAGTGAGCCGTCATTTATCTTGACAATGTGAAGCGGGTTTATATACGGACAAACTGCCGGTTCAATAATGCCTTGGTCTAGCGTAGCTTGTAGTTCTTTCTTGACTTATTCTCTATGGATATAAGGAATAGGATAATGCTTGGCTTTAAATCTGTCGCGCTTTTTAACTTGAAATTCATGCATAAAACCGGACTTAGTACCAGGAATTTTGTTAAAAACTGGGGCTTGCTGTAAAAGAATATTGAGTAGTTGACTACGATCGTCATCTGTATTTGCGTTGCTCTGTTTTACTTTCTCACAAATCGTTGCATCACGTCGTAATCAAATTTGTCTGGTGTATCGTAGTTGTGTACATCCGTATCTGTAAAAAAAGTGGAATGCCAGTCTATGTTACGGGATGTAGAAACGACTTCTGCTTGATTAACTGCCTGTTCTTCTGCTGATATGTATGCTGAAATTTCATCGCAAGCTGTTCTTTTCCATCTTTTAACAACAAATAAGACTTTTAGAAATCGGTAACTGCGTCGTGTTGTACCAAAAACTTCGTGCCTAAAATAACGTCTGTTGTCGATAAAGGAACAATCCAAAATGTTGTGTGAAACGTATGACCTGCAATAAAAAATGATAAGTGTCTTTATAGTTTTATATCTACTCCTTCACCGGATCCTGCACCTCTTACTTTACTTTTGCCTAGTGGTAAAGTAGGATAATTGTTATCGTTGTTACATTTGTTGAATGTGTCTTCATTTATTACCGAAATATGTGGTACAGAATCGATTACTGCTGAAAATGTAAATGATCCAATTTTTACTTCAATAACAGGGTGGGAAATAGTTTTTTGTATAACTAGTTTACCATGCAAAGGCGTAACTCGGATATCGTCAAAAGTAATGACATATTCGTGAACGAAATCGTATGAATCATACGTGTTGCTCACGTTGCTGGAAGATGCAACCGGTACTGTATCTAGTCACATACCTTCTGGCGTGCTGTTATTTGCGGGAGGATGCTCTGGCATTTCAACTATCTGTACTGTTGTGTTACTTCGTCCTGATGTACTAGGTTGAGGATGATATCGACTGTCTGGTTCATTCATCATAATGTGTGGTTGTGGATGAGTCTGATGCTGACAAAACGTACTCTTATTAAATGGGCGTTGAAAACTATACTAATTGCATTTACGCGTGGTTCTGTGCATATTGGTTCCCTTGTAGTTGATCGTTACTGCTCGGCGGAGCGGTTGCTATACGTGCAGGCGGCGTAACATCAAAGTTTGGCTGAACTTGGAAATTCCATTATTGGTTAGGTATGCCCACCGGCTGGTTCTGTTGCTGTTGTGGGGATAAGCCTCGATTGTTGCCAAAATGTGCCTGCGGGTGTTGATAATTTTGTTCTATGAACTGCCCTGTACCAGCGACAGACTACAACTGCCCTGTAGCAGCGAGCAACTGCTACTGCTCTGTAGCAGTGAGCGATTGCAACGACTGCCGAGACTGCTCTGATCTGCGACTCTATTGCAGCAAAGATATTTTCTGTCGCATGCAGGGCGTGAGCAATACATCGAAATTACATTTTCTCCAGCAAGGAGGTGAACCACTTACACTGTGTCTTCGCGATGGTATTTGAAATAAGTTATTGAAGCGCCAAGGTGGGCTTACAGACGAACACAGGCGTCTACTTTCTCTTGTTCCTCGGCGAACAGTTTTTAACTGGAGGTGAGGGCGAGAACTATCGCCCAATCATCCTAAGGGCTCATGTGTGCTAAGTAATATACAGAAACAGGAAAAAAATTAAATCTTTTTGAAAGTCACCAGACATGCAGATCTGCCGCCGCACGTCATATTAGAAGCAGGACTTAAGCAAAATCAAGATGTCATCATAGGATTCGTCGACCAGGAAAAAAAAAGGGTTCGACAGTGTAAAATACTTAATATGTTCGAGATTCTGAAAAAGTAGGTGTAAAGCGTAGAGAAAGATTGATAGTAACAATGTCTACATGATGGGAAAAACCAAGAGCGAAAAATAAAACTGGGATGCCAAGAACAAAGCGTTGAGATAGACGCATAGTCTTTAGCCTCTGTTGGTCAGACATATGTCGAAGAATCAATACGAGAACAACAAAGAAATCCGGATAAACGTGAGTAGGACTGGTGCACGAGGGCTCCATACAAATCTAACTGTGAATACAGATACTTCATCCATTCTGGGAATCGAGAGTTCGACAAGTTTTGCCTGTTATGCATATCGATACTGCAAAGATATCAAAATCTATGACATAAATTGTCGCATCTTTCGATTGCACTGACGTAGGAACTTAATACATCAAGAAGGGACCATGGACTTTAGTGTGTGTCGTTAATTTCATCTTGATAGGCCTAAGCGTTCCTTACAAAACAGAGTCCTAAGAGACGGACAGGCAGTCAGATGACATGACAAAAAGTATTTTTTTCGTGTGAGATAATTAAAAATGAATAATTTAGGTATTTTTTCCATGCCTTTTACTGTAGCTTCTGCCAAATTTCATGACTCTAGGTCAACTGCAAATACCATTTAGATACAGGTGAGTGAGCCGTGTGGCAGCTCGTGTTGGTGCCGTTGGTAGGTTCGCATAGTAATAGGGATAGTGGCGTCTCGTTTTCTTCTTGTGTTTACTGGCGCCACTACGTTTGCTAGCATTGTCTGTCCGCAAGTGGCTGCAGCAGCGGTCATCGATGTCTAGTACAGTGGTACTATCATTGAAGGGACATTTAGTGTTTTCCGGGTCCGGGTGTGTCTGGGAGTTTGGTTGGGATGAAGCAGCAGTGAGGTCCAGCAGCACGAGGGCATGATGGGACCACTGGCAGCGCCCAGGCATTGCCGGATCGAGGGGCTGTAGTTGCGAGGGCCACAACCTCGATGTCCACCAGACCCACGACGTTTGAGTAGAGTTAAAATTAACCCAGTAGTGAAACCTACACTATTTTGAGATCACGCCGTTTGTTCGCACGTTGCTGCTTGCAGGGTCGCTGAGACGAAGAACAACGAGTGGAGTGTTTGGAGTTGGCGAAATTAATTAGCTGTTCTCCACTTCTTATTATTAATCATTGAATTCCTTGTGTTAATTTTCTGCCTAGTGGCCGCTAACGCCCCAGCTACCCGCCCTGGAAGTTAGCGTTATTTCGCAGCAGTGTACCTTTCCTCGCCTTGCCGCTGCTGTCCTGTGCAGCAAGGCGTGTAGTTTGACAGCTTCCTTAATTGTGGTTTGGATATTTTGTTTCTTTTTGACTGCTTTGGTCATAGTGGTTCCTTCGGCTTGTGGATGTTCTAAACACCGGATTCTGAAGACGCAGTGCTGTCAGCAAGTTCTGCCTTGCCTGGGTTATTCCATAGTTGTAGTGGTTATCAGACGTTAGGTAGATTTTACAAGAGTGATGGTCTGCATTTAAACTGTCACTAGTTTGAGTTGCCATCCAGTTAAGTGAATACAACTCTTCGCAGACCGTCTCATCATTTACGAAGTTGAGCGACTTTCCCAAGTCGATCCTTGGAGCACTGTCTGAGGCTCACTTCTCTCTTGATTTGGTCAGATTGTGATGATTGCTTTTTTTAAAAAAATATATATTTAATTTTGAATTATTACTGTTTGGGCCCAGCCGACAAAGAGTATGAATTTCCTGTTAATAAGGCCTTCAGCCGTGAGTGTAACTTATCTTAAGAAATTTCAATTAGACAAAATATCTTAACACTGAAATGTTGATGATTGTTCTTTAAATATCTCTCAAAGAAGTTTAATTGCTTCTCAAAAATTTGCTATCCAGGCCTTTAGCTGTCAAATTGTTTCTGGGTTATTACTATTGGGGCCTTCAGCCAACAAATAATTTGAATTTATGGTCAATAAGGCCTTCAGCTGTAAGTGCAACTTGCTTAAGAATTTTTTTAAATTAGACATTGTGTCTTAACAGTCAAATTTGATAATTGTTTCTTATTGTCAACTTTATTTGCAATTCTTACCAAATAAAGTGTGATTTGAAAAAAAACTGAGCAAGCAATGGTAATGATTACGGCCCCGTCCACACCGAATCCTGCCTTTCCCTAAGTATCACGTCTCAGTGAGTAAGCTTGGAACTTTCAAAGTATGTAATATAATGACCAAAACTGTTGATTGCATTGACTTGGGAGCTTAATGTGTTTACTCCGCCAAGGGATCAGAGACCTTAGTATGTTACATTAATGTCAATTTGATCAATTTTATACGTTGAGCCGTTCTTGAGAAAAAATTGTCTTAACAGACAGTCGGATAACGAATGACAAAAATATTATTTTCGTGTGATATAATTAAAATCAACATTATTCGAATTTTCTCCCTGACGTTTCGTATGAAACCTTGCTGTTTGTCAAATTTCGTGCTCATAGGTCGACGGAAAATATCGTATAGCTTATAATCAGTGAGTTTGCGAGTATCAAAATATGTGACATAAATGGCCGTATCTTTAGACTGCACTTACGTAGCAACTTAAAAGTTTTACAACGCAAAAGGACCGTATAACTCTGTATGTTACATAAATTACAACTTAATACACTTACCCGTTTCTCAGGAAAAGGGGTCTTAACAGTTTGACAGACGGAAAGACAGACAACAAAGGAGAATAGGAATATCCTCTAAGGATTCGATTTTTAACTACTGAGATACCGAATGCAAAAAGGTTGAGATGTGGGATTAAAATTCATGGTGCAAGATTTCCCGATGACATTGTTATTCTCAATGAAAATGAGGAAGACTTTCTGACCTGTTGAATGCAATGAACAGAATAAAGACAAGCATGCTGAGCAATAGCAGAAATGAGGTTATCGTCAAGCTTCGGAAAACTGGAGACCACGAAGTAGATGATGCGAAGGATTTATTGCTATTCTGGAGGCAAAATTACGATGACGGACGAAGCAAAAGGATATAAGAAGCTATCACAGGCAAAGAGGACCTTCGTGACCAAGAAAAACCCACTAGAATCAAACATAGTGGTTAGTTTGAGGAAGAATTTTATAGTAACGTTCGTTTGGAACATTTAAACGTATGAAAATGAAGAATGAATTGTAGAAAATCAGAAATGGAAAGAATGGAAGCGTTTTGCATCGATTCAGTCAGAAGACTTTTTAAAAAAAGAAAGGAACAAGACTGCTGCAGTTCATCGTTATTGCTGTTCAACTTTCACGTCGAAGAAGCATTGAAAGAAATTTCGGAAGACGAATAAAACCAAAATGCAAACACTTCCCAAGTTCAGATTTTAGACGTCATAGCCCCTGTTATCTGGTGTAGGTATGACTACCGAATCGACCGAATACTTAGGACAGAATATTACTCAGGAACAACCGAAGCAGAACTGAAGCTGATGAACATTACTAGAAAAAGAATATTGAAATAAATCATATCTCGGAATGACTCATAGTGATATAACTCTCCTGCCTGTGAAATAAGGTCATACAAGATGTCGGAAGCAATGATTATATCAGAGGTAGAATGGAAATGGCAAAGAAGGAGTTCTCCTGTTACAAGATTTCGTAATGTAAATGAGGAAGAATTCCCAGAAAGGCTACGTTTCGACCGCATCTTCGTCTGGAAGTGAAACGCAAACAACCACAACTTGAAAAAAGAAACCAGATACATTTAAAACCTGGTGCAATTGGAAAAAATTTTTGAAAGTTGAGTGGACGGAAAAAGTACTTAATGAAGAATGTATGACGACATAAGCCAATGAAAGATCCCTACCAAAAAGAGGGTCACCTTAGTGGAACATATGTTACAGCATCTACAGCGCTAGTTATGTTTTACGCAGGTATGAGCAGTTGAGAAGAATAGTTAAGGTAGACAAGAAATAGAATAATCGTAGCAGATTATACAGTATGTTTTGTGTAGCACTTATGTAGATGCGAAAATATCAGCATAAGATTGGAAAAGATGGTGGTCAGTGTTAAGCCAAATGAAAGACAGATAACTTCAAAAACAAAAACAAATTGAAAAGTGATCAGCCCAGTACGCAATGTGCCAAAAGTAAAGAACTTCAAAGAAAATACAATTATGAGACTTAACCGTCGCAAAATTCGGTATTGCATTCTTTCTTCATTACACATTATTGTCGAGGCAGCGAGTGAGATCCCTTTTGGACATTTCATTGCACTGAGGTGGCTCATTAGCAATACAACGGTCTGAGGCGAATGATAGCTCTACTGGTAAAGTACTATCTAGAATAGGCGTCACAGATAGAGCACCACCTCAGATTTTCCCTAGCAAAACATGTAATAAATAACTTAATAGCAACCTGCTTGCAGAAGTACGTATGCCCAAGAAAGTCTTCTGACAAGGAAGTCTTCCATTTGTGACCTCCATTCATTTCCTAGACTGAAATGAGTCCTTGTAACTAGCAGTTTTTTCCTAATGAAAGGCTGCTCTTTACTTATCCTCACGCGTATCATTATTCCATTTCAGGTGCCTTCGATGGATTCAGCAAAATGGAGTTACAGAAATGTGAATTGAAAGCAATGTACTTGCAGACGCTCATGCCCTTACGCCGATGGTAGAGACATACTGGCTGCTAGCAGCTGATGACACTATACTTCTTCATTCGTGGACTATTTTGTACCTCGAAAAGGAATGTCCTGGACCCTGAAACACGCAATAGTTGCAACAGAACTGAGTTTCTTTGATGTCTTAACAATTTTCCCTGTCTTGAAAACGGAAATATGGTTACGTGCCAAGAGCTTCTAATTCAAAATGTTTTTGACTTGTAACTGCTTTATGATTACACTTCTTCTTAATTAGATTTCACTTCGTGAATGTCGGTGTGTAGTTCTCGAATACAGCACATTTAAATTTGAACAGAGTGCAGTTTCCTAGGTCTATGACCATTCTCTAGCTGGCATTAGTTATTCACACTTGTTCTGGATCAATTTTCTAATTTCAGAACAAGATTGCAGCAAACACAACGTATGTGCTGTCATTTGAACATGGGATATGAAAATACATAACACCTCTTTTACAGGGCTGGCTACAGGCGAAAGACTAAAACATGTTCCACGATACAACTCTGCCCCTTACTTGAAAACTATAATGAACACGAAAAGAAAGAAGACCAAAAATTCCCAGGAATGATTTTGATAAAATAAACTGTTTAAGTCAAAGGTCCTAGAGTGGCTGAGACGAACCGCTTGCAGACAGTATGTACTACAGTTTTCACTCATGCCACTAAGATCTATTTTAAAGGCGAAAACCATTAAAAACTGAGGATTACAGTGGAGTCATCCTTGTGGGGAATTACTAGCACAGGGAGCATAAATGGATCAAAGGACACGTTTTATTAAATGAGGCAATCAGGACTGCAATGAAAGTGAAATAGACGTGCGCAGGACATGTGCCTAGGTGAAACAGTAGTTGTAGTTGGTGGTCGATGTCTTCTGACTGTTTCAGAGTGACACGAAAAGCCGCGACGGCCACTTGAGAAGTCGGGTCCGCACATCTGGACCGGTAAGAGCACTGTCCGCGAAAGGGGACGCTGTGGGTTCGAGTCCCAATTGAGCACACAGTTTCAGAACTGCTCGCATTCCGTCGCTGTGTCAAAGGTTTATTCCGGTAGCAGTTCCCTAGCACTGGCTCATCTACATTATTTAATGAAAACTATCCGGTCATCTATTAGCGGACATCAATATTGATTATGTTCACGCTTCGCATTTAGGACGACTTGAGTCTGCTGGAGACACGTGTGTGAATGCCTGCGGAAGAATGAAAGCTCATTATTTTTCATGAGGCGAAGCGAGGAAAAGTACTTATGTTGGGCGCAGCGTTGTGGTGCGTGTTCGACGTTATAGCTCATCCCAAAGGTGCTCCATTGGGTTGAGGTCGGGACACCGGCTGTTCATTTCAGGAATGTTGTTGTCTACGGACATCTGCTGCGCAAGTGCTGGTTTGCGACACGGCTTATAGTTACGCTGATGCAAATAGTCATTATTTCTGAAACCTTCCTCTGCTGTGCGTAGTACACAATGCTGTAAAATGTGGTCATATCGTTCCGCATTTGGCGATTTCTTACGCGGAATAAGAAGTGCAAACTCCAAATGCGAAAAACCCCTGTTTGCTTTATCACCATTTCATCCACATCCTCCGCACTTGACTGTCGGCACCACACGTAATGGTAGGTAACGTTATCCAGGCGTTCATCGAACCTGTGCATCGGATTAACACAGGTTTCATCTCTACAAATCATTATTCATTGTCTAGGGACGTTGATCATTACACTTCCTCAAGTGTTGCTTACCATTTTATTCGGAAATCTGTGGCTTACGAGCAGCTGCTTGACATTGTACCCCGTTATCCTAAACTCCTTGTCATTGCGCTCGCTGGCCTGCTGGTAGAACTCCTGAACTAGCGGATGATTGTTTCCGCCGATTTCATGCCAATTTTACAACCGCATTCCGCAGTGCTCGACTGTCATCGTCCGTTCATCTACATCTGCATCTACGTGATTACATTGCTATTCACAATAAAGTGCCTGGCAGAGGATTCAATGAAACACCTTCAAGCTGTCTCTCTACCGTTCCAATCTCGAAGGGCGCGCGGGTAAAACGAGAACTTAAATTTTTCTATTCTATCCATGATTTCTCTTATTTTTTCGTGATGGTCATTTCTCCCTATGTTGGTAGGTGTCAACAGAATGTTTTCACAATCGGAGGAGGAGTCTGGTGACTGAAATTTCATGAGAAGATCACGTCGCAACGATAAACGACTTTGTTTTAATGATGGCCACTCAAATGTCTGCGGCGGTATCTCCCCTATTTCACCATAATACAAAACGAGATGCCCTTCTTTGAACTTTTTGGATGTAATCCGTCAGTCCCACCAGATGCGGATCCCACACCGCACAACAATACTCCAGAATAGGGCGAACAAGCGGGGTTAACGCAATCTCTTTAATAGATTTGCACTTTCTAAGTGTTCTGCCAATGAACCGCAGTCTTTGGTTTGTTCTACTCACAACCTTATCTACGTGATCGTTCCAATTTAGATTATTTGCCATTGTAATTCCTAAGTATTTAGTTGAATTTACAACTTTCAGATTTGTGTGACTTATCGCGTAATAGAAATTTAGCGGATTTCTTTTGGTACTCACGTGAATAACTTGTAACAGGGTAAATTGCCACTTTTCGCACCTACAGATATCTTATCTAAATCATTTCGCAATTCGTTTGGGTTATCTGATGACTTCACAAGACGGTAAATGACAGCATCATCTACAAACAATCTAAGATGGCTTCTCAGAATGTGTCCTATATCGTTAATATAGATAAGGAACAATAGAGGGCCTATAACGTTTCCCTGAGGAACGCCGGATGTTACTTCTGTTTTACTCGATGACTTTCTATCTACTACTGCAAAATGTGACCTTTCTGACAGGAAATCACGAATTCAGTCGCACAACTGGACGATATTCCATCGGCAAGCACTTTGGTTGGAAGACACTTACGAGGAACGGTGTCAAAAGCCTTTTGGAAATCTGAAAAGTTAGTAAGTCAGGTCAGCCTATACTCCGTTCGTCATAAGAATAAACCCGATGTAAACAAACACAAACTCGATAATAGGTCAGAAGCCATAGCACACCTACACTGGTGTTGTTACGCTCTTGGAAGTAGGTCCTGCTTATGTGTGAGGTATCTTATTACTAAATTACGTTAAATGAAACTTTAACGTATTCAAATGGATTAATAGCCATCAACGTATTTATTAATCACGCTTCAGCTATGTAACTTTTATTTCAAAAATTGTGTATAGTCGCAGACTCTGCACTGTTGTGCTCTGATTATCGCACTGATGATACGCACTATGAAATTGGTTGGGCTGCTTACTTTTCCGAAGTGAAACACGCGTTTGGGAAGCATTATTACATTTGTGTGACTATTTCTATTTGTCGAGAGCATTTTTGCTCAAATGTTTTCATCCGCTGGGTGATTACAGGTAATCCTAATTGGCTTCTGTACATAATTCAGCTAGTTATAGCGATACCCTGTTCAAGAACCACAAGAGGAGGAAGTATACTTGGAACAGCCAAGTGATACAGGAAGATTTCAGTTATATTACATCATGCTCAGACAGATATTCCGAAATCAGATACTGAATTATGCCGATATAGACACATATCATAATGTAATTGTGATGAGAGTAAGCTGAAGATTAAGAGATTTGTCAGGAAGAATCAATACGCAAAAATAGTGAGATACGAAAGTACTAAAGAATGATGAGATACACTAGAAGTTTTCTAAGCTTTAGACACACCAAAAAGGAATACTTCAGATGATCGATGAATGAAGGAAGTACAAAAATGTTCAGTGAAATTCAGAAATACAGAAATACAAGTCACGGAGGAATGAAATAAATATGAAATGCAGGGAAGCCAAGATGGAATGGTTGCATGAAAAATGTGAAGAAATAGAAAAAGAAATGATCGTCATATGGGCCGACTGCGCACGTAGGAACCAACATTTGGTGACATTAAAAGCAAGGGTGGCAAAATTAAGAGTGCAACGGGAATTCCACTGTTAAACGCAGGGGAGAGAGCGGATAGGTAGAAAGAGTACATTGGAGTCCTCTATGATGGGGAAGATACGTCTGATACGATAGAAGAAAAGATCCAGTATTAGAATCAGAATTTAAGAGAGCTTTGGAGGACTTAAGATCAAGCAAGGAAGAAGGGATAGATAACATTCCATCAGAATTTCTAAAATGATTGGAGTAAGTGGCAACAATACGACTATTCATAATGATGTGTAGAACGTGTGAGTCTGGCGACATAACTCCTGACTTTCAGATATCATCCACACTATTCCGAAGACTGCAAGAGATGACAAGTGTGTGAATTATCGCACTATCAGCTTAACAGATCATACATCCTAGTTGCTGACATGAGTAATATGAGTAGAATGGAAAAGAAAATTGAGGATGTGCTTGTTGACGATCAGTGTGGTTTTAGAAAAGATAAAGTCACGAGAGAGGCTGTTCTGGGGTTTTGGTTGATAATGGAAGCAAGACTAAAGAATAATCAACATACGTTCATAAGATCTGTAGACCTGGAAAAAGACTTTGACGATATAAAATCGTCGAGGATGTTTGATATTCTGAGAAAAATAGTGGCAAGCTTTAGGGAGAGACGGGTAATATACAGTATGTGTCAGAGCCAAGAGGAAATAACAAGAGTAGATCACCAAGAAAGAAGTGCTCGAGTTAAAAAGGGTGTAAGATAGATATATAGTCTCTCCCCCCTACTGTTCAATCTGTACACTGAAGAAGCAGTGCTTGAAATAAAAGGAAGTATCATGGGTGGAATTAAAATTCAAGGTGAAACGATATCAATGATACGATACGCTGATGACATTGCTATCCTGAGTGAAAGTGAAGAAAAATTACACGATCTGCTGAATGGAATAAACAGTCTACTGAGTACAGAATATTGATTGAGAGTAACTCAAAGGAAGACGAAAGTAATGAGAAGTGGCAGAAATAAGACATTCGAGAAACTTAACATCAGGAGTGATGGTCACGAGGTAGATGAAGCTAAAGATTTCTACCAGATTTAACCAATTCGAGAAACTTAACATCAGGAGTGATGGTCACGAGGTAGATGAAGCTAAAGATTTCTACCAGATTGAACCAATGACGGACGGGGCAAAGAGGACTTCGATAGCAAACTAGCACTGACAAAATGGCATTCTTTGCCAACACAATTCTACTAGTGTGAAATATACATCTCAATTACAGGTAGAAATTTCTGAGAATGAACGTTTGGTGCACAGCATTGAAATATTGATTGTGGGGAAGGAACAGAAGAGAATCGAAGCATTCGAGATGTGAAGCTATGAACGAGTATTGAAAATTCAATGGACTAATACGATAAGGAATGATGAGGTTCTTCGTAGAATGGGAGAGGAAAGCAATATGTGGAAACCACTGACAAGGAGAAGGGGCATAATGATAGGACATCTCTTAAGGCGTCAGCGGAAAATTGGAAATTTGTGGTAAGGACTATGGGACCAAATTGCTGAGGTCATCGGTCCCTAGGCTAACACTGTAATTAAACTAACTTACGCTAAGGACAACACACACACCCATGCCCGAGGGAGGAGTCAAACCTCCGACAGGGGGAGGCGCGTGAACATTGACTAGACGCCTTAGACCGCACGGCTAGGCGTCAGCGAATGACTTCCATGCTACTAGAGAGGGCTTTATTGGGCAAAGAGTGTAGAGGAAAGTAGAGATTGGAATACATCCAGCAAGTAGTTGAGGATGTAAGTTGAAAGTGCTACTCTGACGTGAAGAGGTTGGGAAAGCAGGAGAAATCGTGGCGGCCCGCACCAAATCAGTCACAAGACTGACACTTAAAAAAAAAAAAAAAAAAAAAAAAAAAAGTTATATTTGTCTGCAACTCCATCTGTCCGACTGCTACAGCAACCGTATAAAGATTATTTTTGAATAAAGCTATTTCGTTTGCGAAAACATTGCTGAAATAGAGGAAACGTAGTTGGTAAGGTATGATCCTACCACATACGCCTGTGAACAAATATCAATCGTTTTCGCTGTACTATGTTCAGTGAAGCAGGATGTCTGCAGTTCTGAAAGTGTTGTGCTATCTCTGAACCACTTCACTTACCGTCGTGACTGTACTGCTTTACATTTCAACACTTTATTTGACTTATCACTACGTCATTTATTCTTTCTTTTAAGGTTTGCTTATCAATTGGTGTTTATTGTCTAGGCATATGCCCCGGCTAGCTAGATGTGAACGGATGCTTATCCCTCAGCATAATACACTAATGGCCATTAAAATTGCTACACCACGAAGATGACGTGCTACAGACGCGAAATTTAGCCGACGGGACGAAGATGCTGTGATATGCAAATGATTAGCTTTTCAGAGCATTTGTACAAGGTTGGCGCCGGTGGCGACACCTACAACGTGCTGACATGAGGAAAGTTTCCAACCGATTTCTCATACACAAACAACAGTTGACCGGCGTTGCCTGGTGAAACGTTTTTGTGATGCCTCGAGTAAGGAGGAGAAATGCGTACCATCACGTTTCAAACTTTGATAAAGGGCGGATTGTAGCCTATCGCGGTTGCGGTTTATCGTATCGCGACATTGCTGCTCGCGTTGGTCGAGATCCAATGACTGTTAGTAGAATATGGAATCGGTCGGTTCGGGAGGGTAATACGGAACGCCGTGCTGGATCCCAACGGCCTCATATCACTAGCGGTCGAGATGACAGGCATCTTATCCGCATGGCTGTAACGGATCGTGCAGCCACGTCTCGATCCCTGAGTCAACAGATGGGGACGTTTGCAAGACAACAACCATCCGCACGAACAGTTCGACGACGTTTGCAGCAGCATGGACTATCAGCTCGGAGACCATGGCGGGTTACCCTTGACGCTGCATCACAGACAAGAGCGCCTGCGATGGTGTACTCAACGACGAACCTGAGTGCACGCATGGCAAAACGTCATTTCTCGGAGGAATCGAGGTTCTGTTTACAGCATCATGATGGTCGCATCCGTGTTTGGCGACATCGGGGTTAACGCACATTGGAAGCGTGTATTCGTCATCGCCATACTGGCGTATCACCCGGCGTGATGGTATGGGTGCCACTGGTTACACGTCTTGTTCGCATTGACGGCACTTTGAACAGTGGACGTTACATTTCAGATGTGTTACGACCCGTGGCTCTGCCCTTCATTCGATCCCTGCGAAACCCTACATTTCAGCAGGATAATGTAGCACCGCATGTTGCAGGTCCTGTACAGGCCATTCTGGATACAGAAAATGTTCGACTGCTGCCCTGGCTAGCACGTTCTCCATATGTCTCACCATCTGAAAACGTCTGGTCAATGGTGGCCGAGCAACTCGTTCGTCACAATACGCCAGTCACTACTCTTGATGAACCGTGGTATCGTGTTGAAGGTGCATGGACAGCTGTACCTGTACACGCCATCCAAGCTCTGTTTGAGTCAATGCCCATTCGTATCGAGGACGTTAGTACGGCAAGAGGTGGTTGTTCTGGTTACTGACTTCTCACGATATGTGTTCCCAAATTGCGTGAAAATGTAATCACATGTCAGTTCTAATATAATATATTTGTCCAGTGAATACCCGTTTATCATCTTCATTTCTTCTTGGTGTAGCAATTTTAATGGCCAGTAGTGTAGTTCTCGAATGCCTTTGAATCTGTTGTTAATAAATATTTCCTTAGACATTTGATTACAAAAAAAAAAATGGCTCTGAGCACTATGGGACTTAACATCTGTGGTCATCAGTCCCCTAGAACTTAGAACTACTTAAACCTAACTAACCTAAGGACGTCACACACATCCATGCCCGAGGCAGGATTCGAACCTGCGACCGTAGCAGTCCTGCGGTTCCGGACTGAGCGCCTAGAACCGCTAGACCACCGCGGCCGGCATTTGATTACAAAGATGTATGATAGTCCCATATCATAACTATTATGTTCCCTTTATTTATTTTATGGAAATCTAATGTCTCACAAAGGCGAAACACGTCTTTAAAGAATATGAAAAAAATTCGTACAAAAAAGACATTGTTTTTCAGTTCTCCTGTGAGATTTAGCAATTAGAGACTTTTCCATTTCCCGTCTTCATTTGTGTCGTTATGGTACCGCGACTCGCAGCTGCGGCCGCTTGCAGAGGTGTAATGGACAGTCCTTTGTGGCGGCTCCTTCGCGGCAAACGGTTCTTCCCCTCCCACAGGGACGGTCCCGCTGCTCACGAGGGTCCGAGAGTGAAAGTGGCTCCCAACTGTGAGTGTTTGTTTGGTTCATTTTTACGACGCTTGAGCGTCCTGTGAAATGTCGTGTGTATCTGCTCCTTCCCAGGCAACGGTAGAAATAAAAATTAAAAATAAGAACGAAAAACGAAAAAACGCTCAAAAGCGGATTAGGAAAGACGTATTTGACTGTAAGAAATACCACGAGGGAGAAATAAAATACGTGGAAAAGGAGCGCTAACGGTGGGGGAGCCGAGACCATCGCGTTGCGTAGAGAAGACGTTACTGCGGGTCAAGGATAACCACTTCCCGGCGTTGAAATTCCAGACGGCACCCACTTTGCGCTCCAGGCGACTCCAGGAGACAAGGAGAGGTGGGGTACGATCGAGCCATCTCAAAGTGACGATATCGTACTGCATTTTCGGTTCAGCGTTCTCAATTAAGTATAAAGAAATAGGGAAGACACGTCCACAATAGCAATCCTACACAGTGGCTCATGTTTTTTTTTTTAATAAGGCAGTCTTTAATAGACAGTCTTACAAATATCAAGGAAAGCTGCTGTAAAATTTTATGTTGCCGCTGGTGTGGACTATTTTCATCATTAACTGAAACACTTTAAAGCTACGTCCCTGCAGGTGAATTTTCCATTCATGGAAACAGTGCCGCAAGTCTTCCTTTGTGTGTTCCTTCATCTCACCTGTCGCTTTTTCTTTTTTTCACTGCTACAATGGACTGAAGCAGTGCTTCTTTTAAAGCAGATTTGACCTTGGGGGATAAATAAAAATCACCTGTGGCTAGGTAAGGCGAATCAGGTCGATGGTTTAACAATGAGATGTTGTACTTTGTTAGAAACTTCTTAACAGACAGTGCCGTATCAGCCAGTGCATTGTCTTGATACAGAGGCAATACCTTGTTCTTCCGCAGTTCCTCACGGTAATAGTTTGCTTAATGGTCTAATCTTCAGGACTCCAGTGAAGATACACAGTTCCACGAACACTGAAAAAAAAAATTATCATCGCTTTGAATCTTGATTTGCTCATTCGAGCTTTTAACCCTCTCGGTGAATTTGGACCCTTCCACTGCATGGATTGGCGCTTAGTTTCAGGATCACAAATCAAGATTCTACGTATGTTATCACTCTTTCCAAGAAATTAGGATCATTTTCTATGGCATTAAAAGTGTCGGGGGAAAATATTTTCGTGAGCTTTTTTCTTTTTTTGTTTGACCATGAAAATTTTCCGCACCAGTTTCGTACACACTTTTTTTCTCATGTTATAACTTATGTAATATTCGCTTTATATTTTCTTTGTCAATTACTACAGTTTCAGCAATCGATCGATTACTCGACCAACAAGCAGATAGAATCAGATTACCTACTTTTTTCGATATTTTCATCAGTTTTTCATGTTGGTTGATGGTCGTCACGGGTGTGAGTTAGCTTCAGCATATTCTCCGCCATCTTGGGAACGCTTTAACGGCGTACGTGGTACACAGTTTGCCATACGCTTCACTCAGGAAAATATAGGTGTCGGTAGCAGTTTTCCCAAGTTTCCTGGAAAACATCGCGACAGTTTGTTGCTGTATTATTACACGTTATTTTCCCACCAAAACAAAATAACAGCTTTACTTTAAGATAGCTAGTTCTCATATAAACTTGACAAGCTCGCAACGGAATTTATAACGTTATATTTATTTACGAACTGAAACATGATTTTTGCTGCCGCGTATGTGCAATGAGAGGTTGCTAGTAGCGGCTTTAAAAAAAGATGATTTCCCTTAGTTCTAAATTATCATTTCTGATCTTTTTCTGTTGTCGTCAAATCTAAGAATTTTCTCTGTAAATTTATTAATTGGATGTAGCGTGTTTAGTTCTCCAGTAACCAAATGAATTTCATCTTTCACCTCATGTTTTTCAAAGAATTGTGAAGTGGTTCTCAGAAAATGAACTCTCCATTAATTCTGCGAAACAACGTCTGTACAACAAATGGTCGTACTTGCAATTGATGTAGCACATGAACAGGAATCAGTAATCAGAAGAGGATGAAATTCGTCGTACATAATCCCCCCACAGTAGGGGAAAAAAACGGATGTCCATACCTAAAGCTCTAGAGGATAAAATTACATTTATTACCCATTACTAACTGCCCATTGATTTTTTTCAGTGCCATAAAAGTCTGACAGGTAGCAAATCATGTGTGACATGTAGCCTAAAATCAATAACACCCTCTATTACATAGACGAATTTTTATTTAAAAACGGTAGACAATTAAAAAAACTAACAAGAAAATAGCTTTTAAAGAAACATGTATCATTAGGATTAAAAAACAATATTTTAATTGCTGTTAACGCTAGAGTGACTCATTCCACATTGTTTCAACAAAAGAATCGTTCAGATGGTGTACGAAATATGGAACTAAGAGCAGTATCAAATTGTCGATTTATCTTTTGCAGTACATTACTTAAATCTTTACTGAGAGGGGTAGCACAGTCGTTAGCACACTGGACTCATATTTGGGAGGACGATGGTTCAAACCCACGTCCGACCATCCTCATTTCGTTTTTCCGTAATTCCCTTAAACCGCTTAAGGCAAATGCAAGGATGGTTCCACTGAAAACGCACACTATATTCACTTCTCTTATTACCTTGTTATCGATGAGACTTTAAACACTTATCTCCTCCTCCTCCTCCTCGTATTTTATCTCTAATGTTCGAGATTTCTTTAAAAAAATTATTTTTAGGTGGTTAAGAAAAATGTCGCTCAATGTTCTGTCAACTCTCGTTCTTCATCTTCTTCCGGTGTTCCAACCAGTTGCATTATGACTGTTTGCTCCTGGATTACAAGCAGACTGTGAAGTATTGTGAAAACTTTGAAGAGCCTCCTCATGTATGTCCTAAATGTTGTGAAATACGCCGTCTTCCTGATTTCCCTGCTATTCTATTTGCAAAATAATATGTGTCTTTGCTGCTCGGATGCCACCCAGACCGTGAAGTAATGTGAAATTCTTCCAAGGCCTGTTTCTGTATGCTCATATGATGTTGAAATCCGCAACCTTTCTGGCGTTTCAATTGCTACATGATCTTTGCTTTATGTTTAGATGTATATCTTCCGTACCGCTCCGATGACTATACTTTCATGCGATTATTGTTCACAAGCATCGTGTTTTTTGTGTCCCAGTAAAAAGCCGATAATTTCTCACAGCATACAAATGAAATGTAAATTAAGTAAAACGTTTTATACTTTGTAGATAAAGAGGAGGCAGCAGTTAAATGCGTTTCATTTCGTTTTGCATGCCGCACAAACGATGAAGAGAAAGAGAGACGAATTCTGACGGGCGTGAGTGCTGCCATCTGATGGGATTAAGGAGGACTCAATAGGTATGACATGAGCGGTCGACAGTAGTGATATTTTTGAGCGACAGTGGAAACCAAAATAGCGCAAGCGAGTTTTAAAATATGCAGCATAGATACCACTTTAAAAACAATAATTCTTCGTTGATATAGTTAATTATTAATTTCTTATTCTTACGGATGTTTCTCATGTTTCTTAGTTGGAGAAATGAGATATGCTATCTCCTATGACATTGGTGGGGATATAGGTAGCCGTACCGTAGGTGCAACCACAACGGAGGGGTATCTGTTGAGAGGTCAGACAAACGTGTGGTTCCTGAAGAGGGGCAGCAGCCTTTTCAGTAGTTGCAGGGGCAACAATCTGGATGAGTGACTGACCTGGCCTTGTAACACTAATCAAAACGGCCTTGCAGTGCTGGTACTGCGAACGGCTGAAAGCAAAGGGAGACTACAGCAGTAATTTTTCCCGAGGGCATGCAGCTTTACTGTATGATTAAATGATGATGGCGTCCTCTTGGGTAAAATATTCCGGAGGTAAAATAGTCCCCCATTCAGATCTCCGGGCGGGAACCACTCAAGAGGACGTCATTATCAGGGGAAAGATAACTGGCGTTCTACGGATCTGAGCGTGGAATGTCAGATCCATTAATCGGGCAGGTAGCTTAGAAAATTTAAAAATGGAAATGGATAGGTTAAAGTTAGATATAGTGGGAATTAGTGAAGTTCGGTGGCAGAAGGAACAAGACTTTTGGTCAGCTGAATACAGGGTTATAAATACAAAATCAAATAGGGCTAATGAAGGAGTAGGTTTAATAATGAATAAAAAAAATAGGAGTGCCGGTAAGCTACTACAAACAGCATAATGAACGCATTATTGTGGCCACGATAGACACGAAGCCCACGCCTACTACAGTAGTACAAGTTTATATGCCAACTAGCTCTGCAGAAGATGAAGAAATTGATGATATGCTTGATGAGATAAAAGAAATTATTCAGGTAGTGAAGGGAGACGAAAATTTTATAGTCATGAGTGACTGGAATTCATCAGTAGCAAAAGGGAGAGAAGGAAACATAGTAGGTGAATATGGATTGGGGCTAAGAAATGAAAGAGGAAGCCGCCTGGTAGAATTTGGCACAGAGCATAACTTAATCATAGCTAATACTTGGTTTAAGAATCAAAAAAGAAGGCTGTATACATGGAAGAACCCTGGAGATACTAGAAGGCTTCAGATAGATTATATAATGGTAAGACAGAGATTAAGGAACCAGATTTTAAATTGTAAGACATTTTCAGGGGCAGATGTGGACTCTGACCACAATCTATTGGTTATGAACCGTAGATTAAAACTGAAGAAACAACAAAAAGGTGGAAATTAAGGAGATGGGACCTAGATAAACTGAAAGAGTCAGAGGTTGTACAGAGTATCAGTTAGAGCATAAGGGAACAATTGACAGGAATGGGGGAATGAAATACAACACATGAAGAATGGGTAGCTTTGAGGAATGAAATAGTGAAGGCAGCAGAGGATCAAGTAGGTAAAAGACGAGGGCTAGTTGAAATCCTTGAGTAACAGAAGAGATACTGACTTTAATTGGTGAAAGGAGAAAATAAAAAAATGCAATTAGTGAAGCAGGCAAAAAGGAATACAAACGTCTCAAAAATAAGATCGACAGGAAGTGCAAAATGGCTAAGCAGGGATGGTTAGAAGACAAATGTAAGGATGTAGAGGCTTATCTCACGAGGGGTAAGATAGATACTTCCTACAGGAAAACTAAATAGACCTTTGGAGAAAAAAAAAGACTTGTATGAATATCAAGAGCTCAGATGGAAACCCAGTTCTAAGCAAAGAAGGGAAAGCAGAGAGGTGGAAGGAGTGTATAGAGGGTCTATACAGGGGCGATGATCTTGAGGACAACATTATGGAAATGGAAGAGGAGGTAGATGAAGATGAAACTGGAGATATGATACTGCGTGAAGAGTTTGACACAGCTCTGAAAGACCTAGGTCGAAACTAGGCCCCGGGAGTAGACAAAAGTCCATTAGATCTACTGACAGTCTTGGGAGAGCCAGTCCTGACGAAACTCTACCATCTGGTGAGCAAGATGTATGAGACAGGCGAAATGCCCTCAGACGTCAAGAAGAATATAATAATTTCAATCCCAAAGAAAGCAGGTGTTGACAGATGTGAAAATTACCAAACTATCAGTTTAATAAGTCAGAGCTGCAAAATACTAACGCGAATTCTTTACAGACGAATGGAAAAACTGGTAGATGCCGACCTCGGGGAGGATCAGTCTGGATTCCGTAGAAATGTTGGAACACGTGAGGCAATACTCAACCTACAACTTATCTTAGAAGAAAGATTAAGGAAAGGCAAACCTACGTTTCTAGCATTTATTGGCTTAGAGAAAGCTTTTGACAATGTTGACTGGAATAGTCTCTTTCAAATTCTGAAGGTGGCAGGGGTAAAATACACGGAGCTAGAAGCTATTTACGATTTGTACAGAAAACAGATATCAGTTATAAGAGTCGAAGGGCATGAAAGGCAGCAGGGGTTGGCGTGGGAGCGAGACAGGGTTATAGTCTCTCCCCGATGCTATTCAATCTGTATATTGAGCAAGCAGCAAAGGAAACAAAAGAAAAGTTCGGAGTAGGTATTAAAACCCATGGAGAAGAAATAAAAACTTTGAGGTTCGCCGATGACATCGTAATTCTGTCAGAGACAGCAAAGGACTTGGAAAAGCAGTTGAACGTAATGGACAGTGTCTTTAAAGGAGGGTATAAGATGAACACAAACAAAAGCCAAACATCGATAATGGAACGTAGTCGAATTAAGTCGTGTAATGCTGATGGAATTAGATAAGGAAATGAGACACTTAAAGTGGTAAAGGAGTTTTGCTATTTGGGTAGCAAAATAACTGATGATGGTCGAAGTAGAGAGGATATAAAACGTTGACTGGCAATGGCCGGGAAAGCGTTTCTGAATAAGAGAAATTTGTTAGCATCGAGCGTAGATTTAAGTGTCAGGAATTCGTTTCCGAAAGTATTTGTATGGAGTATAGCCATGTATGGAAGTGAAACATGGACGATGAATAGTTTAGACAAGAAGAGAACAGAAGCTTTCGAAATGTCGTGCTACAGAAGAATGCTGAAGATTAGATGGGTAGATCACATAACTAATGAGGAGGCATTGAATAGAATTGGGGAGGAGTTTGTGGGACAACTTGACTAGAAGAAGGGATCGGTTGGTAGGACATGTTCTGAGGCATCAAGGGATCACCAGTTTAGTACTGGAGGGCAGTGTGGAGGGCAAAAAATAGTAGAGGGAGACCTAGAGATGAATACACTAAGCAGATTCAGAAGAATGTAGGCTGCAGTACGTACTGGGACATGAAGAAGCTTGCTCAGGATAGAGTAGCATGGAGAGCTGCATCAGACCAGTCTCATGACTGAAGACTACAACAACAACAACTATGACATTACAGACACGAAAAAGGTTTTGATATAAAATTTTATGAAAGATACGACACTGAGCTTTAAAACTTTACGAGAGACAGTAAATAACGAATGTACGCTGGTAAATTGGAATGACATAACATAATGCAAGTAAGTAATAGTTGTCTTAGTTCACTCCTATTGCATACGTACGTTTTCCTTTCTTGTATTAGTTCTGTCTAGCTAATTCTGTTTAGGTAATCTTGTTTATTTCCCTTGTCGATGTCATTCTGATTCATTAAATTAGTATACGTCTTAAGGATTTAATTTTCGTCAGTCTTTTTAAGTTAATGTATGCTGTAAGTGCGAAACTAGTGACTACTCGTTAGATAATAATGTATTGCTTACAAGATGCAATAGTTGTATTTAGTTTCCTCTCTTTCTGCAAATCTGCACCAAGTCGAACTCCTTAGTGAGACAACAATTTTTGTGATCATTGATTGGGATAGAAGAAACGAACTCTGGATGTCCTGGACCACAATTTTAATTCGTAACTATATCTAGAGTGTGAAAATACAAGTTCGCTTTGGGGCAGCTGTTTCAGATGTGATTGGTGAGCATCTCAACTGCTCGAGCCATTGTGATATTAAGATGGCGGTGCTGGTGTTCTATCTCTTCTAGAGCAATCGGCTCAGATAACGTCAACTATGCTATGCACAGCCAGAAAACATGGCAGTCGTAAACAGATACCCTGAAAATGGTTTGCGTCCTCCGTCAGGGGCGAAATGCCCAGTCGAGGTTTTGTATCCCTAAAGTATTCACATCCGTTTGGTAATGACTGATATTTAACGTTTCGCCACCAGAGGAGTTCTACACGTGTTACAAACAGTGCAACTCTGAACTAACAATAGAGAAGAAAACGTCTCCACTGTCACGATTAGGCGCCAGGAAACTAAGTGGTAGAAGTCATCGACAGCAGCATGAAGTTCTTTCTGTCAAAGCTTTGATTCATCCTCACGTAACTTTTAATACAAAATTCTCGTTTAATCACACTTAATTTGTGAACTATTGTACAAACAGTTACGACATGACACTCTGTATTATAAATTTGAAACAAACATGTGCTTAGTACGCTATCTGCTGCCTAGAGAAGATATTTTTTTTTGGTCATCAGTCTACTGACTGGTTTGATGCGGCCCGCCACGAATTCCTTTCCTGTGCTAACCTCTTCATCTCAGAGTAGCACTTGCAACCTACGTCCTCAATTATTTGCTTGACGTATTCCAATCTCTGTCTTCCTCTACAGTTTTTGCCCTCTACAGCTCCCTCTAGTACCATGGAAGTCATTCCCTCATGTCTTAGCAGATGTCCTATCATCCTGTCCCTTCTCCTTATCAGTGTTTTCCTCATACTCCTTTCCTCTCCGATTCTGCGTAGAACCTCCTCATTCCTTACCTTATCAGTCCACCTAATTTTTAACATTCGTCTATAGCACCACATCAAAAATGCTTCGATTTTCTTCTGTTCCGGTTTTCCCACAGTCCATGTTTCAAAAATGGCTCTGAGCACTATGGGACTCAACTGCTGTGGTCATCAGTCCCCTAGAACTTAGAACTACTTAAACCTAACTAACCTAAGGACATCACACACATCCATGCCCGAGGCAGGATTCGAACCTGCGACCGTAGCAGTTGCACGGTTCCGGACTGCGCGCCTAGAACCGCACAGTCCATGTTTCACTACCATACAATGATGTACTCCAGACGTGCATACTCAGAAATTTCTTCCTCAAATTAAGGCCGGTATTTGAAATTAGTAGACTTCTCTTGGCCAGAAATGCCTTTTTTGCCATAGCGAGTCTGCTTTTGATGTCCTCCTTGCTCCGTCCGTCATTGGTTATTTTACTGCCTAGGTAGCAGAATTCTTTAACTTCATTGACTTCGTGACCATCAATCCTGATGTTAAGATTCTCGCTGTTCTCATTTCTACTACTTCTCATTACCTTCATCTTTCTCCGATTTACTCTCAAACCATACTGTGTACTCATTAGACTGTTCATTCCGTTCGGCAGATCATTTAATTCTTCTTCACTTTCACTCAGAATAGCAATGTCATCAGCGAATCGTATCATAGATATCCTTTCACCTTGTATTTTAATTCCACTCCTGAACCTTTCTTTTATTTCCATCATTGCTTCCTCGATGTACAGATTGAAGAGTAGGGGCGAAAGGCTACAGCCTTGTGTTACACCCTTCTTAGTACGAGCACTTCGTTCTTGATCGTCCACTCTTATTATTCCCTCTTGGTTGTTGTACTGTCTCTCCCTATAGCTTACCCCTACTTTTTTCAGAATCTCGAACAGCTTGCACCATTTTATATTGTCGAACGCTTTTTCCAGGTCGACAAATCCTATGAAACTGTCTTGATTTTTCTTTAGCCTTGCTTCCATTATTAGCCGTAACGTCAGAATTGCCTCTCTCGTCCCTTTACTTTTCCTAAAACCAAACTGATCGTCACCTAGCGCATTCTCAATTTTCTTTTACATTCTTCTGTATATTATTCTTGTAAGCAGCTTCGATGCATGAGCTGTTAAGCTGATTGTGCGATAATTCTCGCACTAGACATGGCCTGCACCTCAACAGGTATGGGAAGGGGAGGTTGGCAAAACTTATAGGTGACAGCATAGGTGGGGGTGGTGGGATCACTCATGGGAAAATTCCGGTAGTTGTGGGTGTTAGAGCTGTACCTTTTTTAGATTGAAGTCAGCTGATAGGTATTCCTGCTTAAGGGAAGTCTCTCTAACAAAGAAACCACTTTCTACAAAGCTTGGGTATCCGATTAATGAGGGAATTAGTATATTTCATCAAAATATACAAGGTATTCGAGATAAAGTTAGTGAACTGCTTATAGATGTTGACTCTGAAATTATTGGTATATCTGAACACTTCTTAAATAAGGAGATAATTCAGAGGCTTCCTTTACCAGGATACAGGTTGGCTGGCAGCTTTTCTAGGAGCTCTTTGCGGTGTGGGGGAGTAGCCATGTATGTGAAAAACGGTATCCCATTTGAGTCAATTGATGTTTCAAAGTACTGCACTGAAAAGGTGTTTGAATGTTGTGCAGGTGTGGTTAAATTTAGTGGAGCTAAACTTCTTACTGTTGTTATTTATAGATCCCCAGACTCCGATTTCACAACATTTTTGCTAAAGCTAGAGGAGGTTCTTGGTTCACTTTATAGGAAACACAAAAAGTTAGTTATATGTGGTGACTTCAATATTAATTGTATAAGTGATTGTGCAAGGAAAAGGATGCTGGTAGACCTCCTTAATTCATATAATCTTATGCAAACCGTATTCTTTCCAACGAGAGTGCAAGGGAACAGTAGAACAACCATAGACAATATTTTTGTTCATTCGTCATTATTAGAAGGGCATTCTGTTAGCAAAAAGGTGAATGGCCTTTCAGATCATGATGCACAAATTTTAAGTCTAAAAGATTTTTGTGCTTCAACACATGTTAAATATAGTTACCAACTTTTTAGGAAAGCTGATCCAGTTGCTGTACAGACTTTTGTAAACCTTATCAAGGAACAAGATTGGCAAGATGTTTATAGTGCTGATACAGTAGACGATAAATATAATGCTTTCCTCAAGACTTTTCTCGTGCTCTTTGAAAGTTGCTTTCCGTTAGAACGTTTAAAACAGGGTACTAGCACAAACAGGCAGCCTGGGTGGCTGACTAAAGGAATAAGAATATCTTGTAGAACAAAGTGGCAATTATATCAAAACGTTAGAAACAGTCAAAATCTAAATGCAGCAGCCCATTACAAACAGTATTGTAAGGTGCTTAAAAAAGTTATTAGGAAGGCAAAAAGTATGTGGTATGCAGATAGAATAGCTAAGTCTCAGGATAAAATTAAAACCATATGGTCAGTCGTAAAGGAAGTGGCTGGTCTGCAGAGACAGGTCGAGGATATAGAATCAGTGCGTAGTGGGGATGTCCGTGTTGCTGATAAGTCGCATATATGTACAGTACTTAATAATCACTTTCTGAATATAGCAGGTGAACTAAATAGAAACATAGTCCCAACAGGGAATCATATAGCGCTCTTAGAAAAAAGTGTTCCGAGACTGTTACCTGAAATGCTCCTCCATGATACTGACAAGAGGGAGATTGAGTTAATAATTAAATCACTAAAGACCAAGAACTCTCATGGATATGACGGGGTATCTAGCAGAATACTGAAGTATTGTTCCACGTATATTAGCTCAGTACTTAGCCATATCTGTAACTTTTCCTTTAGCAGTGGTCGGTTTCCTGACCGATTAAAGTACTCGGTAGTGAAGCCACTTTATAAAAAGGGAGACAGGGATAATGTTGACAATTATAGACCTATTTCTATGCCATCGGTGTTTGCTAAAGTTATCGAGAGGCTTGTATATACAAGGTTACTGCAGCATTTAAATTCACATAATTTGCTGTCAAATGTACAGTTTGGTTTTAGAAATGGCTTAACAACTGAAAATGCTATATTCTCTTTTCTCTGTGAGGTTTTGGACGGATTAAATAAAAGGTTGAGAACGTTAGGTGTTTTCTTTGATTTAACGAAGGCTTTTGACTGTGTTGACCACAAAATATTACTGCAGAAGTTGGAACATTATGGAGTAAGGGGAGTAGCTTACAATTGGTTCGCCTCCTACTTTAAGAACAGAAAGCAGAAGGTAATCCTCCGCAATACTGAGAGTGGTAATGATGTTCAGTCCCAATGGGGCACTGTTAAATGGGGCGTTCCCCAAGGGTCGGTGCTGGGGCCACTGCTGTTCCTTATTTATGTAAATGATATGCCTTCTAGTATTACAGGTGATTCAAAAATATTTCTGTTTGCTGATGACACCACCTTGGTAGTGAAGGATCTTGTGTGTAATATTGAAACATTATCAAATAATGTAGTTCATGAAGTAAGTTCGTGGCTTGTGGAAAATAATTTGATGCTAAATCACAGTAAGACTCAGTTTTTACAGTTTCTAACCCACAATTCAACAAGAACTGACATTTTAATCAGACAGAATGGGCATGTTATAAGCAAGACGGAACAGTTCAAGTTCCTAGGCGTACGGATAGATAGTAAGCTGTTGTGGAAAGCCCATGTTCAGGATCTTGTTCAGAAACTAAATGCCGCTTTATTTACCATTAGAACAGTATCTGAAATAAGTGACATTTCAACACGAAAAGTAGTATACTTCGCATATTTTCATACGCTTATGTCATATGGTATTATTTTTTGGGGTAATTCTTCTGATTCAAAAAGGGTATTTTTGGCTCAAAAACGGGCTGTTCGAGCTATGTATGGTGTAAGTTCGAAAACCTCTTGTCGACCCCTATTCAATAGTCTGGGAATTTTGACATTGCCCTCACAGTATGTATTTTCTTTAATGTCGTTTGTTGTTAGCAATATTAGCTTATTCCCAAGAGTTAGCAGCTTTCACTCAGTTAATACTAGGCAGAAATCAAATCTGCATGTGGAATGCACTTCCTTGACTCTTGTGCAGAAAGGAGTGCAGTATTCTGCTGCATCCATTTTCAATAAGCTACCACAAGAACTCAAAAATCTTAGCAGTAGCCCAAACACTTTTAAGTCTAAACTGAAGAGTTTCCTCATGGCTCACTCCTTCTATTCTGTCGAGGAGCTCCTGGAAGAGATAAAAAATTAAGCAAATTCCAGTGTTACATTCTTGATTTTCTTTATTTAAACTAACGACTTGTTTCATTTTATGTGTTTCTACAATCGTGTTATAATTTCATGTATTGACTCGTTCCATGACCATGGAGACTTCTCCTAAATGTGGTCCCACGGAACAATAAATAAATAAATAAATAAATAAATAAACTTGTCAGCTCTTGCCGTCTTCGGAATTGTGTGGATGATGCTTTTCCGAAAGTCAGATGGTATATCGCCAGACTCATATATTCTATATACCAACGTGAATAGTGATTTTGTTGCCACTTCCCCCAATGATTTTAGAAATTCTGATGGAATGTTATCTATCCCTTCTGTCTTATTTGACCATAAGTTCTCCAAAGCTCTTTTAAATTCCAATTCTAATACTGGATCCCCTATCTCGTCTAAATCGACTCGTGTTTCTTCTTCTATCACATCAGACAAATCTTCACCCTCATAGAGGCTTTCAATGTATTCTTTCCACCTATCTGCTCTCTCCTCTGCATTTAACAGTGGAATTCCCGTTGCACTCTTAGTATTACCACCGTTGCTTTTAAAGTCACCAAAGGTTGTTTTGACTTTCCCGTATGCTGAGTCCGTCCTTCCGACAATCATATCTTTTTCGATGTCTTCATATTTTTCCTGCAGCCATTTCGTCTTAGCTTCCCTCTACTTCCTATTTATTTCATTCCTCAGCGAAGATATACGTGAACGCAAATCGTGAGTTCCGCGGTTCGAACACCGACGAAGTAGAGAACTCCAAAGACTCCTGACACGACCTCAACCTTTGAGGAATCTTTCTGTGCACATGTAAGGTATGCTGTGAATGCACGCTTGTGAGGAAATTACTGTAACCTGTAGGTTATCTGAAACAGGACGGAGATCCTTGCGAAATCGATTGAGTCAGAGTGGTGACTAAGGCTCGAAGATGTTTCGAGAAATCAGTAATTATAATACCACCTCAGTACGGAATTGCCATCTTCACTGACTTTTCTAGCAACTCGTGACGCATGTGTTATTGGAAATGAGGAAACATTTTTGGTATTACTAAGTAGCTTTGACCGTTTGTCCTACATTGCATTACACTTTTAACTGTGCATTTCGGTGCTTGGTATCGAAGGAACCTAATTGTCTAAATACTTGGTGCCATACGTTTCGCCATGTATTACGAAGTAAATGGAGTTAGTTGTCGTAAAATAATTTTCGGTTGCTATTTCACTTCTGGATGTCTGTTGTCACTGCTCATTGTAAGATGGTGTTTTTTTGAGTCGTCGGTCTTCGTCTGACTGTTTTGAAGCGGTCCGCAAATAATTCCTCTTCTGCGGTAACCTCTTCATCTCAGAGTAGCATTTGCAACCTAAGTGCTCAATTATTTGTTGGATATATTCAAATCTCTGTCTTCCACCACAGTTACTACCCTCTGCAGTACCCTTTAGTACCACGGACGTTATTCCATGATGCCTTAACACATGTCCTGCCATCCTATCCCTTCATTTTATGAAACCCTTTTTTTGTGAGACACACAGTAGCCTTTATGCATTAGGATTCTGGAATTTCAATAAATAGTTGAAAACCACTTCTATAACTCACTAGTAATCATTAGAGTTCTATTCATTCTTATTTCTCGACAATCGCTCAGAACATAAGAGTCAGTTGAATATGTCAATAATAAATTAGATTTCTCTTTACAGAAATGATGGCGATTTGTCACTTTCTGAGAGGTACCGTAAATCCTTCCTGTTAGAGTAACTGTGTCTGTGTCAAGTCTGGTAACACGTTAATGTCCTTATGTGATTTGATTTATGCTTCAAAATAATCCGAGTAAGTTTATTATGTGATATGGTACAACTTATGAACAACTTCTACAGCCTAACTCAGTATTCAGTGCTGAGTAAAGGTATGTTTTCGTACGTTCGGTGGCAGCCTGTGTGGTAGACTTTTACCAGACAAGTCGAAGTGGCTGTGGACCCTATTGCAACTAAAATCCGTGCCTGAGTCGACATTTTGACGGGAATAATAAAAGTGTTAAGTAACAAAATACACACGAAAACTAATACTGACGTGTGGTTCAGGGTGATACCTAAGTGTCCATACAACTTCTGAAAGCAGTGACTTGAATTTTGAAACAGCCAGTATATTTACAACATATCCTTCCTTCACTGGACTTCCATGTTACCATGGGATTTTACGCTTATGTTTATGCACAGATGTGGCACACATCAGTTTGTAGTGGATAACGGGTATCAGACATGGTGCAAATAGAGTTTCGTGGAGTAGTTCACTACATGTCATGTGGACTTCATATGCTACACTATCTGATCAAAGGTATCCAGACACCTGGCTGAAAATGACATACAATTCCGTGGTAACCTCGCTCGGTAATGCTGGAATTCAATATGGCGTTGCCCACCCTTAGCCTTGATGACAGCTTCCGCTCACGTAGGCATAAGTTCAATCAAGTGCTGGAGTATTTCTTGGGGAATGGCAGCCTTCTCTTCACGAAATGCTGGAATGATGACAGGTGTAAATGTCAGTCGGGGAGGCCTGGCACGAATTGGACGTTTCTATAGGATTCAGACCCGAACTCGGTACAGACCAGCCCATTACAGAGATCCTATTGTCGTGTAACCACTCCGACACAGGTTGTGTATTATGAACAGATGCTCGATCGTGTTGAAAGACTCAATCACCATCCCCGAATTGCTCATCAACAGTGGGAAGCAAGAAGCTGCTTAAAACATCAATGTAGGCCTGTGCTGTAATAGAGCCACGCAAAACAATAAGGGGTGTAAACCCCCTCCATGAAAAACACGACCACACCGTAACATCACTGCCTCCGAAATTTACTGTTGGTACTGCACACGCTGGCAGATGACTTTCACCGGGCATTCGCCATACCCACACCCAGCTTGTCATAGGATCGCCATATTGTGTGCTGTGATTCGCCACTCCACACAACGTTTTTCCACCGTTCAGTTGTCCAATGTTTAGGCTCCTTACAGCAAGCGAGGCGTCTACTGGCATTTACGGGCGTGATGTGTGGCTTATGAGTATCCGCTCGACCATGAAATCCACCAAGTTTTCTCACCTCCCGCCTAAGTGTCATAACACTTGCAATGGATGCTGATGCAGTTTGGAATTCGTGTGTGATGGTCTGGATAGATGTCTGCCTATTACACATTAACCTTCTTCAACTGTCGGCGGTCTCTGTCAAACAGACGACGTCGACAGGTACGCTTTTGTACTGTACGTGTCCCTTCACGTTTCCACTTCACTGTCACATCGGCAACAGTGGATGTAGGGATGTTTAGGAATGTGGAAATCTCGCGTACAGACGTATGACACAAGTGACACCCTGTCACCTGACCACATTCGAAGTCCGTGAGTTCCTCGGAGCGCCCCATTTCTCTCTCTCACGATGTATAACGACTTCTGAGGTCGCTGATACGGCGTACCTGGCAGTCGGTGGCAGCACACTGCACCTAATATGAAAAAACGTTTGTTTTTGGGGGTGGTCGGGTACTTTTGATAACATAGTATACATTAGCTAGTTTGTTGAGCCTGTTTGCAAGACAAGCACAAATCACTGCTCTTTCGCCTCCACCAGGGCAATTAACATTCTTCTGCGTAACCAGTGGTAAAGCTGAAGTGTAGAGTCTGTAAGAAAGATATAAATAATCATGACTAATCATCACAACGTGAGATAGTGTACTCTACGATTCTTCGATACTTCGGTTTAGTAAGAGTTTGAGACAAATATGGTTCTTCTGTATAGGAGACTGCAAGTGGAACACTAGTGCTACTCATTGTTGAGTACAGCTCGAGTGTTTGGGTTAGAGGAAGACATCAAAGCAGTTCAGATGCGGGCTGCTAGACTTGTTACCGCCGGCCGGGGTGGCCGAGCGGTTCTAGGCGCTACGGTCGCAGGTTCGCATCCTGCCTCGGGCATGCATGTGTGTGCTGTTCTTAGGTTAGATAAGTTTAAGTAGCTCTGAATTCTAGGGGACTGATGACCTCAGAAGTTAAGTCCTATAGTGCTCAGAGACATTTGAACTATTTTGAACTTGTTACCGGTAGGTTCGATCAACACATAAATATTATATGCTTCGGGTATCCCTGAATGGTCTTATCTCCCTGAATGACATTCTTTTCGATGAACGCTATTGAGAAAATTCGGAGAACCGGCATTTGAAACTGTCTGAAGAACGTGCCTACTGGCGCTAACGTACATTACGAGTAAGGACCAGAAACATTGTAAATATTGGGGGTAGTATGCTGGTGTATAGATAGCTGCTTTTCTGTCACTCGGTTTGCGAGTGGAACAGGAAAGGAAATTATTGGTAATGGTAGAGCGTAACCTCCACGACGCGCCGTACGGTGGTTTGCAGAGCGCGTACGTAAATGTAGGTGTAATGAGCATGAAAATTAGGAACCAGGCAATTTCTAATAAGCTACGTTGGTAATCTTGAGATAACTCATTTACTGAGGAACCAATCACGCTGTCAACTAGAAGGGTCTTTTTTCCTGCTATCCTCCTGCAACCTTGAGCTTGTGTACTACGCGTTGAGTACGTGGCCTTGTGAGCGTCTCCTTCTATGCATGACTTCAAGACAGGTAGCTAAATATTTGCGCTGACAGGCTGCACCACTCTTTACGTAAGCCTTGAAGTAGCTGTGAACGCAATGGTTAAGTCCAAGAGGAGGTTTGCGCACAAGAGACAAATCTCGGTTCTACGTGTGATCCTTAGGAGAAATCTTTTTCCCTTCGGTTTTGACATCGTCACCAACAGTTGATTCAATTTAGCGCGTTACGTTCATTTCAGCTTATTGATGAGGTCAATAAAATGTCTTGGGTGTGGTATCCTATGCTGTAGCAATACAGTATGTACCGTCTTATGCTTCAAACTGACTTTTCGTTTCTTGCCAAAAGTAGTTTTCAGAATTTTAATCTGTTTTTCATCTTTTTTTCAAGTTAATTAAACTGCTTTATAGCCATAGGGGAAAACACATTATTTGCTCTTGCACATACGTATAGATGCTAAAATTTAGAGAAATATCAAAACAATCGAGCTCGTTAAGAAGAGGCAGGTAAGAGCAAAATCAGATAAGAGCTCGCATAATAGCAGAAAGTAAGAAAATTCGTTATTGCATATGTATCACGTTACACTTCAAACTATTTCGGAAGAGAATTATGACGAGTAAAGAAATTCAGCAGCTTTCGTTTATAGAAAGAGAAAGTGACAATATTAAAATCAATCTTTTTCGTGTACTTCTGCAGACCCATGTTTTACCTCTGGCTTCATAGCGTCAGATTTCCCTTAACGTGTTTCGTAATATCTTTGTCACACCTTTCTCATCAGCTGCTTCCCACTTTGAGTGTATCTTTAAGTAATAAAAAATAAAAGAGCGATGGACTACGATTTAAAATAACGTCGAGACCGAGGTAATTAGAAAATATTTCTTTTGCCCAGTCTGACGATATCTAGAATGCCCACTCGATAGCTTTTAGCTTCCTACCAATTCCTATGAGGCATTATTTTCTTCAGCAGGTGAGTAACGGCATGAGAGTTTCAAGATATGACAATCGTCTACTTCATCTGCTTGAAGTCATATGGCAAAATATTTTGGGTCTATGCTGTTTTGGCGAAAACTGAAATTTTGCAACCGTGGCTGTGTAGAAAATACAGACTGATCCTTGAAAAGTACAAAACAGCAAGCAGCCACTATTAATAATACTTTTATTCCCACAAACAGCGGCGTCACCTGTTTCGAACCCATCAGACGGATAATCACGTTTACATGCCCTTATAAACATAAGAAAATTTGCATCTGAAAGTGGACAGCCATCTCAAGAAGATATCGTCGGTCCCAAACAGTAACAGCGCTATTTCTGTGAATAAACAGCATTATTAACAGTGGCGATTTGCTGTTTTCTATTTCGGACGAAGCTGTTTTAGCTAGAAGGAACGCTCTTACCCAATTTGTGTGCCACTCAGTCTGTGTTAGTTTCAGTCTTACTCTAAAAGTAGAAACTGATGTAGCTTCTATTCATGTGGCTTGAGATACCTATTTTATTGCGTTCACGTCGCTAGCAGTGTATGGATGACAATTACGATCTGTGCAAAAACTGGAAAGAAAGACGAACAAATATATGACATTTTATGTCATAGGTGTATGCTGGAAATTAGGTTTACGAATAACATAACAAACTGCTGTGCATCATTTCGTGTTGACACAAAAACTTGTTCAGGTGAGCCGTCAGTGGACCCTAGGAAGAAAAAGAATCTTCATGTTGAGACTATATATTTTTCTTTTGGAAAACGTATGGAGTACTTTGCAGCATACATTAAACATACTCATCAAGAGTTCAGGGTGGCTAGTGATGAGCTACAAGCTTTCCAGTAAAAATCTATGTAACCATCTTCTCCGGGCGGATATAAGCATATATACAGGGAAGACCCGTGTATAGTGATTCGCCGATGTCGCGTGGTGCCCTGTAATATCTTACCAAATGCGCTGCTAACTCTCGGCGGAATTTTATACTATATCCTGTTCATGTTTCAAGCGTCCGTTGAAAGTTCCGCGAGGCGATTGGTTGTATTGTTTGAAGGTAATGCAAAAAATCGATTTTGTGAAGAATTTATTCTATCATTAAATTCGGTTTACTTGGGAGAATTATTATTTATAGTAAGTATTTTGATTAAGTCAGCTCTGTGTTTCAAGTTTTTAAAATGTGTTAGGCATCCTGTAATCATATTAATCTAGCCTGAGAGAGACTGGGGCAAAATAGTCGCGCTTTTCTTAGAGGAGATCGCTCTGCCCAAACACACTCAAACGTATGACTCAAGTTTTGTCTCGCAGGTCACTCTTGGCCAAAAGCGCGCAAAACTTCACAACTAGGCTGTTAAAGCATTGCGAAGTGGTGGAATGGGCTGGAAGAAACTCCGTCTCTCCGTCCGAACAGGCCTGGGAAGACCCAACGGTACCGACTGGCCGTCGTGTCATCCTCTCAGCCCAAGGACGTCACTGGATGTGGATACGGAGCGGCATGTGGTCATTGCACCTGCCTCCCGGCCGTTGTCAGTTTTCGAGACCGGAGCCTCTACTTGTCGGTCAAATAGCTCCTCAGTTTGCTTTACAAGGGCTGAATGCACCCAATTCGCCAACAGCGCTCAGCAGACCGGACGGTCACCCATCCAGTTGCTAGCCCAAGCCGACTGCGCTTAACTTCGGTGATCTGACGGGAACCGGTGTTACCACCGAGGCAAGGCCGTTGGCCTGACTGAAAGAAAGCAAGTAAAATATTTCGTATTCTCAGAATGGCACTGTGAGACGAGTTCACAACTTAAATCAAGACGCAACAGAAGACTAAAAAAGTTCTTTGTTCCAAGCGACCTCTTTTCACTCCAGAACAGGAGAATGAACTTACAGACTATCTTTTGAAAATGGAAACCACGTGCTTTGGCTTTGCAGTTAGAGTTGTCAGAAGTTTTGCTTTTCAACTGGCCGAGAAAACCGAACATCCTTCCAACAAGGAATCAGATCTTGTTGAGTAAGACTCGTTCTATGGATAGAACTGACACTGGAATCGCCTGAAGCGAAATCTGTCGCTGGAGCTCAGGCCTTTAACAAGCTTGATGTAGGTAAATTTTTCTCCGTATTAAAAACCCGCAACGATGAAAACCATCTGCCTCATCCAATCTTTAACGTCGATGAGACACACTTTTTAACGTGAAATTCGACAAAAAGCCGCACAATTGGGATGCTAATTTATCTGATTTTCGCAACAAGTTTCAGCAGTTCATTATGCCATCTTCAGGACTCATAGACACCTCTAAAAAATAATCGGTATAGGTATACTGAGGTCATATGTTTCTGGACGTCGTGATTTCGTAGCTCAAGGGCTTCCTACGAAGACTTGACTGCAGTCTGCTACAGAGAAGTCTCTCCACAACAATCATGGACCAGAAGTGATCCAATAAGAAGTGAGCAGATCTTTTCGCGAAGCGTGTCTGCGGGCGGCAGATACTGTAACAGAAACTGATGGGTTTAAAAAATGTGGCATTTGTCCTTTTAACCCTGATAGTTCTTAAGAAGCAGATTTTTGTGCCTGTTTGCCTACTGACAGACCTCTTATTTCTGAATATAGGTCTATGTTTTCGTATTCAGAAATCCTGGAAACTTAACCAGTTCCCTCTACATCCTCTGATAATGCACCACATATTCCATGTCCAGTGTCACCGCAGCCCACAACCCAAATCCGTTGACATTCGTTCGCAGGAGAGGAAAAGGGGCTGAGCTGTTATCGTAGCAAGCAGCCCATGTAAGCAACAGCTGACTGAGAGAAGAATTAGAAAGCAGCAAAACAAAAGGAAAACGAAATGAAGAAGAATGTGCCGAGCACAACAAAAAGAGCGCGGAGGAAGCTTGCTGCTTTCGATAAGCAAGGAGAGACTAGCACCATGAGGAGGAAGGCGTCTGTTAGGGAGGATACAAGCAGCGAGGGTGGAAATGAAGAAGATGACGCTGAATGCAATTACAGATGGTCGACAAGTGCTGAAGAATGGGTAGGCCAACGTTGTTCATCTTGTTGTGAATAGTCTCTTGAAGACTCTTATGGGAGTTGACGATGACTACAACGATTTCACACGTGATTTTAGCATAAGCAAATATAGGAAGCAGACTCATGCAACTATTACTTCATTTCCCTTAGGAAATGGTGTATAAAAATGTTAATTTCAAAAAGTTGCTTTATGTCAATTTCAAAAAGTTGATTTTAGATCTGTTAGCGACAAAGTTTTCACTTCACTTAGTAACTCTTATAGGCATATGTAGAGTATATATGTACTAAAATTAATTACTTCACTGAAGTATGGTTTCCTTTAAGCGTAGAATCAATTATTTAATATTATTTGCATTGTTTCACCAAGGGACCACATTACCTAGGGTCCTGGGGCAAAATGATCACTGCGCAGACGCTCAAATTATCTTATTAACGTAAATGTGTCTATGTGTGTAACACTGGTAAACAATTATTTCAGTATATGTATATATACATCAACAGTTCCAGTGATGAAGTTAGAGACAGTAAGTCTGAATGATATGTCAAATGTAGTGCTTTCTCTTTTAAGGTTACCACATTGCCCTGAGCTCCCCTACACTGAAGGAAAAAAATCGCAGCACCTAGAAGGAGTTTCGCGACCTAAAAGAAAGTTGCTAGGCGTGTTTCTACACCTAAAAGGTGATGTCTAATCCAATTTCACGTCAACCGCATAAGAATGTCAAGAGCAGCGTCACCATGAGGATGCAAATCAGGTATACTTTAAATACACTCTGCAACGGTTGTGAGCGTTAGTTACCTTTGAGAGTGGACATGGCGAGCTGACGTGAGTCAAGATGGCCTTTAAGGCGACAGAGAATCCTCGTGTTATGGCTCTACGGGAAGCTGGAGGTTACTTCTGCGGTATTGCAGTAAGTCTTTGTAGGAATGTAGCCACTGGACATGACTGCTGGCAGCGGTGGGCACGGGAATGTGCGGTGGCAAGAAGACTAGACTGCGGACAGTAACAAGCCACTACCGAGAGAGAAGACTATTGTGTTCGGCATAAGGCTCTGTGGCACCGCACTGCATCTGCAGCAGCTATTTCAGCACCAGTTGGCACCACAGTGACACAACGAACTGTTACAGATCGATTACTTCAAGAACAGGTCCACGCAATTTGCGACTTCAATGATGTCAAGCAGTATCTCGTAGGAAGGCAGAATGGAGGACTGTTGAGCTTTCTGGTGACTGTTGGCTCTTCCTCGATGCCAGTGAAGGCCTTGATTGGGTCAGAAAGAGGCCCGTTGACGACCTGCAATCAACTTGTCTGCCAGATAGACGCACTTGACCTACACTCTGAGTAATGACACCTTTTTCCAAAGAAAATTCCCCACTGGCTGTATCAATGATTTTTATTAAATCCTCAGGCACTGCGCCGATAAGTGGTGCGAAACCGGTCGCAGATTTAATAAAAATCATTGATACAGCCAGTGCCGAATTTTCTTCGGAAAAATGTCGAAGTATGGCTGTGGTTGCCCGCCCTACAAGATGGCACATCGACTGCACCATGACTGCTAGTCTCAAGTCAGTCTGGTGATTCGACCTTCTGTGCTGCTATTCATGAACAGCATTCCAGAGAGTGTTTTCCGACAGGATAAAGCTCGCCGACATAATCACTGTTGTAACCCAGCGTGCTCTGCAGCTTGTCGACAGGTTGCGTTGACCTACTCGAACACAAGTTCTGTCTGTAATCGAGCAGCCGGCCGGTGTGGCCGAGCGGTTCTAGGCGCTTCAGTCTGGAACCTGCGACCGCTACGGTCGCAGGTTCGAATCCTGCCTCGGGCATGGATGTGTGTGATGTCTTTAGGTTAGTTAGGTTTAAGTAGTTCTAAGTTATAGGGGACTGATGACCTCCGATGTTGAGTCCCATAGTGCTCAGAGCCATTTGAACCATTTTGTAATCGAGCACATGTGGGAGATCATCTGACATCTGCTCTAACGTCATCCACAAACACCATTAACCGTCTCTCTATGGACCGACCAAATGCTACAGGCTTACAACTCCATCTCACAAACTGACATCCGGCACCTGTACAACACAATGCACGCTCGATTGCGCGCTTGTGTTCAACAGTTGGGGGGGGGGGGGGGCTATAACGGTTATAAATGTAGCAGCATTTCACGTTTGCGCCTATATTGACCTGAGATCTTGCAATGTTTCCTAGACATTACTCTGCACTAACACTGGTGAAGAACCTGTAACATGGTATCACCATAAGTATGCCACTAACCAAATCTATTTAAGTGCTTCCAGAAACCCCGTATTTGTACACTTCTTCTAACCCCAAACTGATTTTCACCGAAGTCCGCTTATACCACAGTCTCCGCTAGTAATCTGTGTACGCATTTTGTATCCACGACTTCCATGAACTAACGGTTCGGTAACATTCGTACATGTCCCCATCTGTCTTCTCAGGAATTTGGTAGACCTCGTTTCCTTGAAGTCTGAGTGTATTGTCAGTCCCGTATATCTTCCGTAGCTGTAGAAATACTTTCATCATGTTATTCATAGTAGTACAAAAGCAGTAACAAGTTACAAACAACAATGAGTCGCTGCTGTGATATGTTTTGTACTCTGTCGCAATGGTGGATGTCTACAGCGTTCTACTTGCGAAGGCCAACAACTTACCTTATTACAGGATGCGTCCTCATGAAGCTCTGGCAAGCCGAGGCGATAGAAATTTTAATTTCCAACATATTGCTCGGCACTGTGACGGGCTATCGTTACCGCCCAAAGGGATTGTAGCCACGTGTTCACCATCATTTCTGGCCTCTGTTAACCGGCAATATTTGCGGCTGTACATTTCCGCCCAGAACTGTTCACACGGGCCACAAAATAGCAGCCAGACGGGCAAGCACGAGTTAGTGGAAGTGAGAGTGGCTATCCTGTTTCTGCACTCCACAAGGTAAAAAGTTAACAAGGAAAAGAAAGATTGAGCACCATTCTTTTTTAAGTGAGGAATTCGTAAAACTTTAACTCATGAACAGATGCATACATTTTCCATACTGTTGTAACACGATTTTTAATATCCCGTAGAAACAATTCGTCCGAGAATTGATAAGACCTTACCGCAATGAAAGACTGGATGTGTGGTACAGCCAGAATGGCGGCAACTCTTCAGTTTTTGATTGTTGGTGATTCATGCAGATGTTTGGTCTGTGTCTTTTAAGTGTATTTCTCATTTATATGAATGCTAGTACCATTCATTAGGACGCTTTGCAGGAACGTTTGAAATAACAATCAAATTTTCATCTCAATATTTCCTCGTAGTTCACTAGTTCAATGAGATAACCATTAATTTTATAAAATTGACCCGTTTACCGCTATTGGGGTAGAGAGCTTGAAAAGTAATGTACACAAATACTATAATAACAAAATAAGGCCAAATGTGTAATTGACGCCTATGAACACGAAAACCCACGTTAGTAATTTGACCAAGCTATGCAGAATACAGTTGGGGCCCATTTCAGAACATCTGCTAAGACTGTAGCAAGGAGAAAGTGCTTTTTCGCTTTGTAGGGTTTGTATGTATTATTTCCTGTGTTCCTTTTATGTGGTCGATCATGTACGTATCACATTTATACACTTCTTGCTTCTTGCATTTGCTCACCTCTAGAAAGTAAGTGCCAAGTAGGGGTAGCGTCCTCGATCCTGGGTTCGAACCCCACCATCGCTTGAACTTCGTATAAAAACCGTCACCATTGGCGGCCAAAGACTTCCGGCATAATAAGTCACCCTCATTCTGACAACGGCCTTGTCAAAGAGGGCGGAGGAGCGGACAGAGGTTCAGGGGCACGCTGTTGTTCTTAGGTTGGGAAACTGCCATTAACGGTGAAGAAACAGCAATGATCAACAGCATGGGAATGCAGGAGGCTATGGAAACCAGTGCATTAAAGACAAATAATATCTATCCACAGGACATGCGGCCTGTAACTGAAAAAGTGTCATGATGATTTCTCCATTGGCAAAAGATTCCGAAATTGTTATCCATTCAGAACTCCGGGAGCGGCCTGCCAAAGGGGAGGGGACCATGAGAAAAAGACTGAAACACCAACGAAAGGATAACGTTATACGAGTCGGAGCGTGGAATGTCAGCAGCCTGAAGATGGCAAGGAAACTAGAAACTCTGGAAAAGGAAATGGAAAGGCTCAATTTAGACATAGTGCGGCTCAGTCCGGTGAAATGGAAATGAGACAAGGATTCTGGACAAATGAGTATGGGGTATTATCAGCAGCAGCAGAAAATGGTATATCGAGAGTAGGATTCGTTATGATTAGAAATGAAGAGCGGAAACTGTGTTCCTGTGAGTAGTTCAGTGATAGCGTTGTTCTCATAAGAATCAACAGCAAACCAAGAGCGACAAGCATAGATCAGGTATACGTGCCGGCCTAGCATGCTGAAGACGAGGAGACAGAGGAAGTGTATGAGGATACTGAACTGATAATTCAGAGCGTAAAGGGAGATGAGACTCTAATAGTCATGGGGGACTGGAATGTGGTTATTATGCGAAGAGCAGAAGAACTTTTACTGGAGAATATTCGCTTGGTATTAGAAACGAGAGCCGCGCGGGATTAGCGGAGCGGTCTCAGGCGCTGCAGAATATAAAAGAGCTTTGGAAGTATTGAAATCAAATGAGGCGGAATGGATGGATAACATTCCATCAAAATTTATAAAATAATTGGGGGTAAATGGGAACCAAACTATTATCGATGCTGGGATGTAGTGTGTATGACTCGCGCGATGTACCATCCGACGGGTAATATACAACATGTACAAGAGACAAGATGAAATAATAAGAGTGGAAAATCAAGAACGAAGTTCTCGTATTAAAACGGATGTAAGGCAGAGATGTAGTCTTTCGGCCCTACTGTTCAGTCTCTACATTGAAGAAGGAATGACGGAAATAAAGGAAGATTCATAAGAGAAATTAAAATTCAAGGTGAAGAGATATCAATGATGAGATTAGTGGGTGATACTGTCATCCGCTGTGAAAGTGAAGGAGAATGACAGGAGCTGCTGAAAGGGGAAAACAATCTAATGAGTATAGAATATGGATAAATATTAAATCGAAGAAAAGTCAAAGTAATGAGAAGTAGCCGACATGAGAACCGCGAGAAATTTTACGTCAGGGTTGATGGGCGCGGATTAGATGATATTAAGGAGTTCTGCTACCTAGCAGCAAAATAATGTATGGCGGATGGAGTATGGAGAACATCGAAAGCAAATTAGCACTAGCAAAAAACGGCATTCCAGTCCAAGACAAGTCGGTTATTATCAAGCAGAGGCTTTTAATTGGAGGAAGAAATCTATGAGAATTTACGTTTGGAGCAAAGCATTATATGGTAGAGAAGTAGGGACGGTGGAAAACCGAAACAGAAGAGAATCGAAGCATTTCAGACGTAGTGCTGCAGAAGAATGTTAATAATTAGATGGAGTGGTATGGTAAGGAATGAGGAGGAGTTCTGCGCAGAATCGGACAGGAGATGAATATGTGGAAATCACTAAGAAGAAGAAGGGACAGAATGATAGGGTGTTTAGGATGTCAAGACATAAGGGAATAAGTTCCGTACTACTAGAAGGTGATGCTGAGGGGGAAAACTGGGCAGGAAGATAGAGATTTTAGCACATCCAGCAAAATAATTGAGAACTTAGGTTGCAAATGCTAATCTGAAATGAAGAGGTTGGCACAGGAGAGGAATTCGTGATGGGTTGCATCAAACCATTCAGAAGACTGATGACAAAAAAGACCTCCCAATATTGCTTCATTGCCTTTATTATGTGCCTTGCCACTGCATTATTGTAGCCTTGCGAAAGAGGAGGCAAGGGTGATAAAGAGATGAAAGGATTTACAGCCAAGGACGGAGGGAGACCTAACCCAGTCAGACGAAAGCAGGTGAATAATGATCCTATCTGAACACAACAAAGGGTAAAGCTCCTGTTTTATAAGACAGTCAATAGTGGGGTATCAGCTGCCTCATTCTACCTTGCTCAGCAACTTAAAAAAGTTTTTCCACAAATTTCGACATGCGAACATACTCGCGCCAGTTTTATCATGGAACTCACATTTCACTCCCATAAGCTCCGCTAAAACTCGCTCACACCCACAAGTACCTAAGTTACCCATACCAATCCCCTTCCACTCCTCCATTCTCTCTAACAAATTCAGCCCAAATAATTGCATTCTCTCTTTGTGTCTCTCTGTCATTGTCTCCAATGTCACTGCCACAGTCCCCTTCGTTCTGTCCAACTACAATATTCTCCTCTCACTGTCACTTTTCTCTGGTAATATCCTAATTATTCCCAATCATGCCTCCCTACCGCTATTGTCTCTTCTCACTGTCACTCTCTCTCTCTCTCTCTCTCTTCCTCGTTATCATTGTCATAGCTTCCCTCATAATCGCTGGCTTTAACCCACTTCGATATTCTACTTCTATTTGTTCTCCTCCCACTGGCATTCTTTTACCCTATTCCTAGCACTGTCAAGTGCGTCCCACTGTCACCGTGTCCCTCTCTTTCTCTCACACTACCATTATCTCCTTCGCTCCTTCTGTACCACAACCATCTATGTTACAGTAGCATTACATCTCCCGTCTCTTCCCCGCTTCCACTGTCTTTTTCTCTCTCAGACTAAAAAAGTGCGAATATTGGCTCGTGCCTAAATTTTTGGGAAAATCTTTAATGTTCCTGAAGAAGGTAGAATGAGGCAACTAGTACCCCACTTCTCAGTCAGAATCTTATAAACACGAATGTATTAGCCATATTTGTGCTTCGACAGAAGTATTTTTCCTCCGGCTCCCGTCTCTTCTGTGTCACAGCAGGGAATGTCATAGAAAAGATCTTTATGGGTCAGTAAAATTTTGGGGGTCCCAGAATCCTTCTGATGATATGGTTAAAATGGCTCTGAGCACTATGGGACTTAACTGTTGAGGTCATCAGTCCCCTTGAACTTAGAACTACTTAAACCTAACTAACCTAAGGACATCACATACATCTATGCCCGAGGCAGGATTCGAACCTCCGACCTTAGCGGTCGCGCGGTTCCAGACTGTAGCGTCTGGAACTGCTCGGCCGCTCCGGCCGGCTTCTAATAAGTGAGGCATTTTACAGTGTATTTTTCCGTTCCAGCCACATTATAAACTACGTTTTGGTATTGATATCACGCGTGCATTTTACGTGTGCAAATGGGGTACCGAGCGATTTGGCGCAGTGGTTAGCACACTGGATTCGCATTCGGGAGGACGACGGTTCAATCCCGCGTCCAGCCATCCTCATTCAGATTTTCTGTGGTTTCCCTAAATCGCTCCAGGCAAATGCCGGGGAGGTTCCTTTAAAAAGTTTAGGCTGACTTGCTTCCCCATCCTTCCCTAATCCAATGAGATCGATGACCTCGCTGTTTGGTCTCTTCCCCCAAACAACCCAACGCCAGGTGGGGTAACTTTGAACCTCTATATCTCGGAAACGGATAAAGATGTCAAGAAAATATTCGAGATTATTGGATATCGAGAGTTTGGGAATGTAACCTACAAAGAACGGCCACTTGCTGTATGTAGCCGTCAAGATATCGACTATCAGGTTATTCCGCTCAAAAACAATATTTTTCGGGTTTTCTCAGAAACTACCCATTAACTAAATAGGCCCTTAAGGCGCACCATAGACCACATTAAATGCAAAATGAATCGCTCCATTTGCCTAGGTTGGAGGAAGTATGAACTATTCAAACTTTGACCCTGAATTGTACGATAGCTAGAGTCAGACGATTCTTCTGCTAGGGGTATAAATGTTCCCTAGTCTAAGGCCTATGATAAACACTTGACCCTACCTTCCTGTTAACAATGGAACCAGCGGTCTGAGGCCCGGAAGAATCCCGTTTCTATGCGCGGCATTTTGCAACATATTAAGTAGCGCATAGCCTACCCCTGGCGGAAACTAGTGTGAGAGGTGAGTCTGTAAATATTCGTTGGAATTTTTCTTGTTTAGGATGTGTGGAATCACATTCATAAGGTATGAATCACAGAGAAGCCTCGGCGGAGAAGTTGTACTGCACAGAGATGAGTAAGATGTGATCTTCGCTCTGCGAAGATGTGCGCCACACTTAGCTGTTGATCGCAAGGGGAGAGGAGACGGGCAGTTGAGCTTTGGTGTTAGATGTGAGCAGTCGAGTTTTGGTTTAATGGCAGTGAGCAGCAAACAATGGAGATTTTTGGGAATTATATAATGAATTAACGGAAAGAGAGGAAAAGAATTTTAACACTGATATCATTCTACTCTTTGTGAAGAACGGACAAAGGGTAACGATTTTTTTTCTTTTTTTTGCGGCAGCTGTTTGTTAATGCAGCATTCTCTAGTTCGTCTGACAGCAGGATCAGGAGTCTATGCTTTTCATTATTTTGTTAGTTTTATCAACGATTGTGAGATAAATCGATTTAAGAATCAGATTGCGTAATTTTGTTAAAGGCGCTACTGCACATGTGAAGTTTAATTTTTGTAATTCTTGGATTATAGTTACGCGATTTCAGAGAAAACTTGTATGTTATTGAAATGTGATTAAATGTTATTAAGTTAAATGATATGAGTTTGTTATTGAGTTAATTTAACCCAGAGTCATTGTCCACTTCCCAGTAGTTAATTGATTTCCATTTTTTTCTAAACCATTATCAAAAATTATGAACCTAGAATGATAACAATGTATTTAGAGAACGTATTGTACCCTAGCGTATCTCAGTAGATTTAGCGTATGTTACCGAGATGCGTTGTAGCTACGAGAGCAGTTTTCATGACGTTATCCAGCGCGACCCAAGTAAGACCAACACTATAGAAAATAAATTATTTCTTTGACTAAATTTCATAAGGACCAACTTTAGTTTCAATGTAATCAGTTTTTCATCAAATGTCATTGTCTGATTTTGGGATAACAATAAGTTTCAGACCAGACACAGTTTTCTTAGAATTCTCGCAGTCAGACTTCTCTTTGCAGTTAAGTATTATCTTCAAAAATCTTCACCTGCCTCTGTTAGGCCAAATTTTACTGCCTGACTCATGTAGTACTATCACCGTCAGAGGGTGGTACGGGACTACAAGTCCCACCGCCACACCTCCAAAGTGAATTGCAGTGACGCAGTCACTGCCCTGTGGAAATATACTGCCTCACCAACACAGTTAGACCGCAATAGACCGGTGAAGCTGTATTGTAACATATCACCCCGGACTACAAGAAAGAAGCGTTACGCAGGTTACGAGCTTTATAATCTGCTATGCGTTCGTTTCGAAGCAGGAATTGCGAAGTTTAGCATTTAACAGGCAACTGAGCATTGAAAACGCAATCATCAATATTCACTTTCACTTAAAATATATTTAAAGAGATAACTTTAAACTAGCAACACCTCAGCGGTACCTCGCCATATACCTGCAGCAGCCTGTGTCATAAATTTTACCAGCCATACGCTAGTACGCTGCAGCCATATTGCAGCCAATACTACTGCGGCCACACATTGCCGTCAAATTTTACCTCTACGCGTGTGAAGCGCGCGCAGTATAGGACTGAGACGGAGGAGCCACCGTGCAACGTGATCGGAGTGTACCCAGTAGGTGTTGGGGAGGGGGTGGGGTGGGTGTCTCCTAGCCGCGGGGCACGTGAGCGAGGCGACGGCTTGGCATTTGGCGCGCCAGCCACTGGTCATCCGGCAGGCCTTGAGGCCGAAGAAGACCAGCGGCGGCGGGGTCGCGCCGGCTCCAACACGCCGCGAGCGCCACAGACAGCGGCGGATGCGGTCACACCACTACTCGAAGCAACGAATACTAACGTCAGTTTGTCCACGACCTTACTTCAGCTCTTTGCGGTTTAAATAACTTGAGCGATCATTTATTACGAATCGTTATGTTTTCCTTAGTTGCATCAAAATACATGATGAAAAGTATCCGGACACCTGGCTGAAAATAACTTACAAGTTCGTGGCGCCCTCCATCGGTAATGCTGGAATTCAATGTGGTATTGGCCCACTCTTAGCTTTGATGACAGCTTCCACTCTCGCAGGCATACGTTCAGTCAGGTGCTGGAAGGTTTCTTACGGAATGGCAGCCCATATTTCACGGAGTACTGCACTCAGGAAAGGTATCGATGTCTGTCGGTGAGGCCTGACACGAAGTCGGTGTTCCAAAACATCCCAAAAGTGTTCTACAGGATTCAGGTCATGGGACTGTGCAGGCCAGTTCATTACAGGGATGTTCTTGTCATGTAAACACTCCGCCACAGGCCGTGCATTATGAACAGGTGCTCGATAGTGTTGAAAGACGCAGTCGCCATTCCCGAATTGCTCTTCAACACTGGGAAGCAAGAAGGTGCTTAAAACATCATTGTAGGCCTGTGCTGTGATAGTGCCACGCAAAACAACAAGGGGTGCAAGCTCCCTCCATGAAAAACACGGCCACACCATAACACCACTGCCTCCGAATTTTACTGTTGGCACTACACACGCTGGCTGATGACATTCACCGGACATTCGCCATACCCACACCTTGTTATCGGATCGCGATATTGTGTACCGTAATTCGTCACTTCACACAACGTTTATCCACTGTTCACTCGTCCAATGTTGACGCTCCTTACACCAAGAGAGACGGCGTTTGGCATTTACCGGCGTGATGTGTGGCTTATGAGGAGCCGCTCGTCCATGAAATCCAAGTTTTCTCACATCCCGCCTGTCACAGTACTAGCAGTATATCCTGATGCGGTTTGTAATTCCTGTGTGATGGTCTGGATAGATGTCTGCCTATTACACAATAACCCTCCTCAACTGTCGGCGGTCTGTGTTAGTCAACAGACGAGGTCAGCCTGCACGCTTTTGTGCTGTACGTGTCCCTTCATGTTTCCACTTCACTATCACATCGGAAACAGTGGACCTGGGGATGTTTAAGAGTGTGGAAATCTCACGTACAGACGTATGAGACAAGTGACACCTTATCACCTGACCAAGTTCGAAATCTGTGAGTTCCGCGGAGCGCCCCATTCTTCTCTCTCACAATGTCTAGTGATACTGAGGTCGCTGATATGGAGTACTTGGCAGTAAGTCGCAGCACAATGCACCTAATAGGATAAACGTATGTGTTTTTGGGTGTCCGGAAATCTTTTAACCCATAATGTATGTTTGCTTCTTTCCATACGCGTTTCGTTCCCTTTATCTAGGGAGCATCTTCAGTGGCTTGTAATACAGGTTGTGGCATTCAAGAGTGGCATTAAAACTAAGGGTGGATGTAGGTGACAAGATATACGATGAGATTGCTATCCTCAGTGACTGTGAAGGAGAATTACAGGATCTGTTGGATGGGGTGAACAGTCCAACGAGTAGAGAATACGTATTGAGAGTGAAACGGGTGCAGCAGGAACGAGAATAATCCAAATTGTGGATCACGAAGTAGATCTCCTAACTTGGAAGTAAAATTACGCATGACGGACGAAATACAGAGGACATAAGCAGCAGACTAGCATAGCCAAATATGGCATTCCTGATCAAGAGAAGTATACTGGTATGAAAAAAAATGGACTTAATTTGAAGAAGAAATTTCTGACAATATACATTTGAAACACAGCATTGTAGAGTAGTGAGTCATGGACAGTGGGAAAACCGTAACAGAAGAGAATCGAAAGATTAGAGATTTGGGGCAATATAAACATGATGAAAATCAGGCGGACTGATAAAATAAGGAACGATGTGGTTTTCTGCATAATAGGTGAAGAAAGGAACGTATGGAAAACACTAACAAGAAGAGGCAAGATTAGGGACACGTTTTAAGTTGTCAGGGAGTAGCTGCCGTAGCACTAGAGGAAACTGTAGGAGGTAAAAACGGAAGGGGAAGACAAAGATTTGCACACATCTGACAAATAATTGTGGACGTAGGGTGCAAGTGCTACTCTGAGATGAAGATGTTACCGCAGGATGTCTGATGGCAGTGTTCATCGAACCAAAAAGAACAATGATGACTCGAAAACACAATTGACATGAGAATGACAATAAGTCAGATAAACCATTATATTATTTTTGGCGTATATGAATACACTGTAGACCAACACTGTTATGTCTTTCCTAGAGGAATATGCATTGTCCTGCCTTGCCAACATTAGAAGAATGTATTGTTGTGTCATAAATGGGAACATAAACGCGTAAAAAATGAAGTAAAATCTTATAAATGACAGCATCCTTGAAAAATTAAATAAAGTACAGCACGTATATGAAAAGGAAGCAAAATTAAATTTACATTTCTATAGCCAGAATATTCAGAAATTTAGTACTTGCGGACAATTCGTAACTCATAAGGACAAAAAGATTACATGTGAACAAATTCTGGACCTTAAAAATGAGCTATAACAAAATGTAATGACGTTACCGAGCGACTGAGGGACGAAGCTGCTACATATGTACGTGATCTACATCTATACACACAGTGGGCAATCCAACATACTGTGCCTGGCGGAGGTTACCTTGAACCACTACTAACCATTCAGTTCCCTGTTGCAGGACTGGAGCGAGGGAGAAGCAACTGTCCGTATGTCCCCGTAACAGCCTTGATCCCTCTGGTCTGGTCTTCATGGTTTTACGTTGGTGGCAGTAGAATCTTTCTGTAGTCAGCCGCAAATGATCTCTAAACTTTCTCAATAACGTCATCTTCCCTCCATGAATTCTCAGGTAGTACACGAAGCATCTCTGTAATATCCGTGTATTGACTGAACATACCAGTAACAAATCTATCGGCCTGTGTCTGAATTTCTTCAACGTCTTTCTTTCCGATCTGGTGGGATCCTAAACAACTGAGCAGTAATTAAGAATGGCTCACACTAGTGTCTGATAATCATGATGAATAAGAGCGCTACAGCAGTATAGTAAATTACTTCTGCTTTAGAGTCACATCTCCAGGGATACGAATTTATAATTTATTCCAAACGACAAGCAGTTTCTCGGCGATAGAGCCACATCTTCAGGGATAAGAATTTGTAATTTATTCCAAACGAAGGGAATAAATCATAAATCCTTATCCCTGACGATGTGGCTCTAACGCCGCGAAATTAGAAGGCTGAGTAATAAGGATTTATCACACAGGTGAAGCGGTCTAATTTGCTGCACTCTGCAAAAACTGTCACAGTAAACCAAAGCCGACCGCCTCAAGCAGCACACGGTTAGCAAAAAAATTGGTTCAAATGGCTCTGAGCACTATGCGACTTAACTTCTGAGGTTATCAGTCCCCTATAACTTAGAACTACTTAAACCTAACTAACCTAATGACATCACACACATCCATGCCCGAGGCAGGATTCGAATCTGCGACCGTAGCGGTCGCGGGGTTCCAGACTGTAGCGCGTAGAGCCACTCGGCCAACCCGACCGGTCCGTTAACACTGTATTCGAACATTACAGGGTTTCCCTCCACATCTGCGTTACCTTTCATTTGTCTACATTTAGAGTAGATGGTCATTCATCGCATAAAATACAAATTGTGTCTACGTCATCTTGTATCCTTCTATAGTCACTCTACGCCGACACTCTCCAGTACACTACAGCATCGTCAACGAACAATCGCAGATTGCTGCTCACCCTATTCGTAAGATCATTTAGAAGGCGAGGCAGAGTGCATAGCGTTCAAGGATCTGGAGGGACGTGTAGAACTAAGGGGGTAGGGGTCGGATATCCATGCAACATTTGAATGGCAAAGGTTTTTAGGTGTGGAGAACAATAGAGGGGTGCAAGCCTCAAGTTCGGCCAGTACGTAGTTTTAGTAGTCTTACTCTGTTGTGGATTTGCTGTTGGATGGTTAGTTGGTGAGGTTTGCCCGCTAGTTGCCGGTAGATGAGTAGTCCAAGGTATTTTAGTACCTTTAATCGGGTAGGACAGCGATAAACGGTGAGGTAGAAGACGGAAGGCGCGGATTGTACGTACTATAATTATTGCCTGAGGTTTAGAAGAATGATCTTCAGGAATCATTGGTTACATCAGGCGGTAGACTGAGGGGGGGTGGGGTGGATTTGGAGGGACTGTTAGGATTTCTGGAGTGTAGGACAAAGGGCGAAGAAAGCGGTGTCATCTGCATACTAAGGGAGATGGACTGGTGGGTGTTATTGGGGTATAAAAGCGGTGTAGAGAAGATAAAGGAAAGAAGTGTGGAGTCTTGTGGCACGCCTGCAGTTGAATGGAAGATAGTGACAAAGGGTGGTCGAAAAGAGAGAAAGGATGCTATAAGGAAGACATAATTAATTGGAAGTGCGTAGGTATGGAGTTTGATGAGGAGACCAGAATGTCATACATGGTCGTAGACTTTCTTTAGGTAGAGAGAGACGAAGATGGCGGAATTACGGGTGTTGAGGCTGATGGGATAAAAGATGGGTGAAGTGCAGGAGCCGGTCATCAGAGGAGAAAGTGTGCCGGAAGATGCACTGGTTAATGGGAAAGACGTGATGTTGGTTCAGGTGCTGACGGATTCGTAACGAGAGGATGGATTCGAAGACCTTGCGGAAGAAGCAGGACGTGTAGCAAGTTTTACCAATTGCTTACTTTTAAGAAAATTAGATACCGGAAACTCTCACTAGCATCTGATAGCACCGATATACTTGACTGCTCTTATTTCAGCAGACCTTCTTATTTCGGACGAATCATTATGATAGGTAAGCACTGCCTATCCACCGCTCCTGGGTAGAGGCAGCACCACACGGTGCTGCGAGGTGGCGGTCCGTTACGCTGCGTTTACGCACGCTGCCCCCCTCTGTGGGCCGCGGCGCGAACTAGGTGGCAAGGTCGCAGACGCCGCCGGCGCAGACGCAGCCGCAGCCGCAGCCGCAGCCGCTGGTACCGTTGCCGGCGACCAGGCGACCAGCCTTGAACTCGCCGACGAAAACGAAAGGAGTGGCGGCGACATTTGCCGCCAACATCCCGCTGCTGATGCGTCCGCCGTCTCATTCTGAGAGGTGCGGCGCTCGTTCTCATCTTCACCGAACACTCCACGGCAAGTGGCTAGCCGCTGGCTAACGGTGCGTTAACAGCGAAAGGCCATCCACGACAAACTTCACCCGCTAGGTGGCTTACGGGGTCTAGTCTTAAAGTTATCACTTGACAAATTGGACATGTGATGGTGATTCTGTTAATCCAATTATTATTCATCGGTCAACGTTACCCAAATTACCTAATGACGTACGATTTGCGGAGACTGTCGTTGCAAGCCGGCCGCTGTGACCGAGCGGTTCTAGGCGCTTCAGTCCGGAACAGGGCTGCTGCTACAGTCGCAGGTTCGAATCCTGCCTCGGGTATAGATGTATGTGTTGCCCTTAGATTAGTTAGGTTTAAGTAGTTTTAAGTCTAGAGGACTGATGACCTCAGATATTAAGTCCCATAGTGCTTAGAGACATTTGAACCATTTTTGTCGTTGCAAAGTCTACATGTAGCATGTTCAGGGAAAGTCCCACCTCAGTGACGTGGACGTTATTCTAGATGTACCTGCCACGCAATGATTTCTCCAACCGAGGAGAGAGGAAGAAGTCACTATTTGCCATGTCAGAAGATGTGCGTTTGTGGCGGGAGGAATAATCTGTGCCCAGCATGTGTGACTGCGTCCTCCGCTGAGTTAGCTAAGGCGTCGACGTGCAGCAAGAACACCACCTTGGATAGCTTGTCACGATCCCTTTACCCACACAGTTTCCCGTAACCTCGTCAGAATTCCTCGGGTGTAGCTCCTGTGGCGGATGTGTTCTTTATGGTCAAATGGTTCTAATGGCTCTGAGCACTATGGGACTTAACTTCCGAGGTCATCAGTCCCCTAGAACTTAGAACTACTTAAACCTAACTAACCTAAGGACATCACACACATCTATGCCCGAGGCACGATTCGATCCTCCGACCGTAGCAGTCGCGCGGTTCCAGACTGTAGCGCCTAGAACCGCTCGGCCACTCTGGCCGGCTTGTTCTTTATGGGCAGCAGTATAACCCAATCCCAATTATTTAAGGAAACGAAGTATCATGTATAAAAACTATCAACGTCATACAAAATGAAACGACCCTGAGAAATGAAATCGCTCTGAGCACTATTCGGACTTAACTTCTAAGGTCATCAGTCCCCTAGAACTTAGAACTACTTAAACCTAACTAACCTAAGGACATCACACACATCCATGCCCGAGGCAGGATTCGAACCTGCGACCGTAGCGGACGCGCGGTTCCAGACTTTAGCGCCTTTAACCGCTCGGGCACCCCGGCCGGCTGAGAAATGAAAACACTGAACAAGTAGTCCCCAATCTTTCCGAGACAAGTACCCCTGAGTCCCAACACCAACAAGATTTCTACCGACGTACACTTTAGGATGAAAAAGAATTTCTTTGAGCGCTTTCAGTTTCAAAATGACCAATGTTAAATAATATTTAATTTTTTGTAAGTGTTTGTTAATACTCGAACTAATGAGTCACTGGGATTATACAGGGCGTTCACGTAAGAGTTTGAAAAAATATAACAGGACGTAGAGAATACGCCACTGAATAATCTGAGGTAGGAAACCTAGGGTCGCTGAAGCCAACTTAAGAAGATATGGAAGTAAACCTGTCTACCACTTTGTCTAGCATTACTGTTTTCAGCTTATTTACAACTAACATGCGTACAAGTTTACAGGCATTGTCCTGTTTGTTTATATGTAGATTCTTTATTTCCCGAAAGGAAATGAGGAGGACGAGCCTGATTACCAAGAAGTATCTCCCGGTCGCTGGATTTGAAGGTGAGGTCTATTCCATGGCCTGCGAGGTCACCTGACCTGAATACCCTTGATTATTTCCTACGGGGTTATCTAAAGTCATCGGTGTATGAGACCCCAGCGGATGCGGAGATGGAATTAGTTGCCAGACTGTGACGTGATTTGAAACACACCAGATATATTTGTCAGGGTACGTCAAAATATTGCTCGACGATGCCATCCTTGCATTGAGGTTGATGACCGTTTCAGCAAATTTTGTAAGATATAGTACAAAGCCTACGTTCATTGCGTCAGTGATGATAATTACAGTTAACTATAGTTAAAGTAAATAAAGAAATACACAGTACTCTCATGTCCTTAACCTGGCTTCACCGATCCAGGTACGCCACCTCAAATCGTTCAGAGGAGCGTCTTCTATGTCCTATTAAATTTTTGCACACTCTTAGTGAAACACCCAGTAGGTACGACTACTGTCGAACCACATTTTTATAGAATCGTAGAGCAATTCTCAGTGCATTGGGAATGTTACCCAACTACTTCTCACAAAAGAATGCAGACTATCAGCAGTGAGGTAAATGATTGTTACAAAACATGCTTCCTCTTCACCACTCCTCTCCCTACCTCTTGCGTCTCAAATTAAAATCTACTGAATTAAAATTTGTACACTTAGACCCAATTTTTTTAGATCACTTGATTGCTGGAATCCTTGCTTCTGAATTGGATTCCAGTGCTTTGTGTCTGATAATAATAATAATAATTGTAGGCCCCATAGCAGTACGGCACCATTAAGTAGTTGCTATTGTGCTGTCAATCAGTTCGTTTACGTTTGCGAAGTGAATAACGAAGCAATTTCTGATCTGCTGTGGGAACTACCCACAACTCGGAGAAGGCATTTTCATAAGATATTTAAGCATTTGTGACCTACGTCTCAATTATACTGTCACAGATGCAGCGTCCAAAGCCCAAAGTGTGTGTGCGTATTGGGTGGTTTACGTGAAAAAGATGTTCATACACACGTATCACAATCAGTGACCCCCACAACAATTTGTCATATGTTACAAGTGATTTGGTTCCGTAACCGAAACACAGTTAAATCCATTTTCTTATCCCTCAGAAAATTACGTTTTACCCCTTAGGAGATAATAACCCCCAATTTGGGAACCAATGCACTGGAGGCATCGTAAAGGCAATGCCCAGGGAAGGAGGACTGTTCACTTTAAGAGCACTGAAGGCCCAGATTCGCCGCTAGAAAAACATGGGTGCACACCCACGAGACGATACGCCGTCCACGTGCACGGGTCTACCAACCTCTGCACTCAGTCGTGCTGAAAACAGGAAAATGGAGACTTCAAGAGAAGATCAAAGCTGTGTACTACGTTTCCTTACAGCGGAAGGAGAGCGGTGAATAGAAATTCATCGTACAGGTGTACGAAGGACACCGCTTTTCCGTTACGATTTCGACGCTCAGTAGGATCTCTGGGGAAATGGTTGTCATCGTAGTTCGCCGCTCCTTAATAATGAGGGAATCCACCTGCTAGACATGCTGTTGGGAACGCTTAGCGCCTTGCCTTGACCCTTGTACCAGACATGCAGCAACCTTCGTATGCTTGTGCCGTTCTTTGTCGAGTTTCCGTGGCCCGCTGCCAGAAAAAGCGTTATATCCCATTCCTCTTCTTTTGAAGCTCCCGATTATCTGTTTTCAGCACAAAGGCGTGCGGTGACCAATCGACGTCGGCACATGGTCAGTGTATATGCACAATTACCCCTTCATCTTCCCGCACATTGTTCCTCGTTTGAAATAATCTTACGTTCACGTCATTGCCCCTTCAATGCATATACATAACAATCAACAACTATGGCGATGACACACGTTCCTGCGTTTCACATGCTAAATCATTTATCTTGACATCCCAGCTTTATCATTGGATATATTTCCTTACGCTGTCAGTTTAAAATTTCTTCCACCAGTCAGTTCAGACCGGCTACCTCAGTGTCTCACACCAAGAAATGGAAATGTTTAGTGTATCTGGAGGCTTGTATTCGTCATTTTAATCACTCTTCATTGTAATTACTAATTCGATTGGCAACAGAAAACAAAGATTGTGTTTCAATTTCTCCTCAAGGACGATTGGAAAACGATGGGGAAGGAAATCAACTGCCGCATCTTCAATGACACTATGCCCAAATTTGTCGGAAATCACGGAATACCAAAATTATTACGGACGGATGGCACTTTGAATTTCTAATTCACCAAAATATCCTGCAAGTGGATTGTCTTGACTACTAGGGAACCTCGCTCCGTGATGTACTGTATTGATTGTAGGACATCAGTGAAAGGCTACGCTCCATGATCAGGCAGGACCGATTCATGAGAAGTGACAGGTGATATGGTCCTGAAGATCATGCCACTTTAGAATGATCGACTTCCAGACCCTAGTTTTGTGGTTACTTGGTATGACGTACAGTACGACGAGTGGTCGTAAATTTGCATTAATCACGTCGAAAAAATAGTTAGTACTTTTTTTGTTTGTTTTCATGTATATGTATGTAGCTCTTGTAGAAATTAAAATTCGTACGTCACAGTATCGTGGCACACCTCTAGAGGAGGGAAAAGTGGGGTATCGTGCGGTATTTTCATTTTCTGCATTTCAAGGGAGACCAACACAGCAAAAACCGATGATGAGTTGACGCAAGTGTATGGCAACAATGTATAAGGCACAGTGATTCGAGGACACAGACACTTCCAGTGTGACCGAACTATACTGAATGACGAAGAACTAAGTGGCAGACCATCTCTCGGTGAAGGACGAGGAATCGCAACGGTAGTACCGAGTAGTAATAATTAAAGTGCAGCTATTTAAGGAGGCCCAGTGTGGGTGGTAATCATCGTATGGCAGGGAAACTTCGTAGATGTGCTAATGCCTTAATGTGGAACGGATGTGGACTGGAAATAAATCAGTTCCAATTCTGGCCACCAGGTGCCAATATGGCGGCAGCATATAGTCGACATCTCCAGTGCTCATCTCGAGCATATTGTGTAAGCGGCGGTTAATGATAAAGTCAACATTATGCCTGTGTCTGATCTTTTCATCGCATGTCGCGTTCTTAATTCATTGTGTGAAAACGTTTCTATACGTCTTTGTTGCGTTCACTGCTCCAGGTTTGCACGTAATGGCCATAAGTGAAATTAATTTTTTTTTCTGCGTACATCGATTCTGCAATAACGCACTAGAAATATTCACCATGTTTCACTACCATACGATAATTACAGTCCACATTGGACATCTGTGGATAGCTGCAGGTTGATTATATTACTAAGGGCGCCGAATCACAATCGAAACGAAAATCGGCAAAATGGAATCACATATGGATCTTTTCAACATCTTACATGACTTTTAAAATAGTTGAAGGTCGCTGTCCACTGGTTTCCGCGAGTGGTCACAACCATTCTTAAGGCTCACCGAACAGAGGCAGCAATGGAAATGTTGCAGTTGTGTCGGGCCACTCGTATAACTTCGTTATCAGCCTACTCACCTTGAACGAGCGCCGAGTATATCGCTATGACGTCCAGATAAATGACCAAAGGATGTATTGGAAACATGTGGGTTCACCACCGCTACAGGCGAAGATTCAACCGTCATCGGATTCAGCGAGTCTGCGTGTTTTATCGGAGTGCTACTGTGTGATCCGTATTACGAAACGGCTAACCGGGGGCAAAAGTCCACTTGCAGGTTGCCTATCTGACGGTTTCCAGGGACCACAAAAATTTGATTTTCAATATTTCAAACAGTTATTGATCTAATGTAAAAATAGAAAATGCTCTCACAATCTACTTAGTAGCATGTATAAAGTTCTGTTAAAGATTTAACACAGTATGCGAAGTATTGCAGTTGGAAACTGGATATGTGCCTGGAGACAGCTGAACTCCCGCTGAGAGTATTATCCTGACTTTACAACAACTTTTTAAGAAACCGTCTTAAATGCGTAGGAAGTTTATTTGCACACTGATGACCAGTTTCGGACGGCTCGTCTGTTATCAGTTCACCCCGAAGAAAAATACATAGTAGATGTTACAAAACATGGTAACAAAGACGTAATAAAATTCCAGTACTATACGAAAGTCGATAACAATCCTTGATCATAAATCTTGTGTTATAAGGGGCTTTACAACGTGGTATGGTACCACATTTATACGCTTTGTCGCCTATGACGCTGGAGATACAAATACCTTGACTTATTCATTCATTATTGGAGAATCAGAGTGCTAGGAGATTTGCAGAAAACGTAACGCGTAATTTTAAACCTTAAAGAAACTTGTTATTACTATCACCCACCCTCCCTCAAACTGATGGAAGGAAAAAATGTTTACCACATACTGCATCTGTCGCTCCCATACAGTGAAACTGTATCGACAAGCAGCTCGTTTCAGTTTACTATTTCTTTAGTTCTTTTTTCGCAATTAATTTTGTAGACACAGTATCCAAAATTACCACTAAACGTACTTGCAAAATTATATCATTCCACGTCGAATATCAAAAAGAAACGAGCCAGAGGCTGTGAAGTGGAGACTGCTGAAGGGATCGTAATGTCACTACTAACTTAAGAAGATGTGATTCCTGTAAGAGCGCTAAGGCCAAAAGCCCGCCGCTAAGGAGATATGGGCACACACCCACGTGAACGGGCAATGACGTGAACGTAAGATTAGCGAGGAAAAATACTAGGGAAGGTGATGGGGTAAGGGTGCATATCAGTGGTCAGATTCGTAGGCAACGGAGGCCTTCTCGTCTCATGAAACAATGACTTACAAAAATTTCTGAATGGAATATGAATCAAATGTAGTACACAACTGCAGTTAATGAGGAAAAAATAAAAAAAACAGCTGTAGAGCTATCGAAATGAAACCTGTTGAAGATAAAAACTGGTTAAAGAGAAGATACAAATAGGTTAAAAAGAAGTGAAAACTTCAGCTATGTATGAAGCTACAAGTAAAGAAAATACTAGTTTACGACAAGATCTACAGTACATAAATTAGGCGAGATTTGTTAATCTGAAAATTACGTATCGAACACCACGTCGTCTGAGAAGTATATCCTGGTGGAACCAGAGGAGGAGGAACTGAAGTAATTAGAAATGGGTCGAGAGCGAACGATTTTAATAAATGGTTGATGGTTAAAAATATGTTATGGATAGGTGGTTAAAATTTAAGTAGCAGCAATTTTAAATAGCTAGAAAAAAGTTCAGCATCAAAGGATGGCATCTATGAGACGTACGAAAATAATACCCTGATACCAGAATGAATATTTTTTTCAGATAAAGTCTGTGGTCTTTATCACTCTCTGAATGTATGTCATAGACTATAGATATGAGATACAAAAGAATCAATGACATTTAGTTGCCATTGGTCATTGATTTACATCAATAGGGAAAGCTGGAAATTTGTGCCGGACCAGGATTCGGACCCGGATCTTCCTGCTCACTAGGCTGATTTTCTGACCACAGTCTTTTTTCTTTATTTCATTTGGTCCGTCATTGTTCTCGGGATTTGACATAAGCGGACGTCACACGACATCCGTTCAAGTTCATCGTCGAATATTTCACTCTTCCTTTCCACTCTGGGTAGCCAGCCCTGTCACGGATCAGGCTAGTCAATCGTGCCAGCGACCACTAGGCGGTAAGGACATAATCAGCAGAGCAACTGAACGGACTACCCCAACATGCCTCCCGTCAGACCCAAATTCTCAACTTATCGGCACAATACTGACGTAGTGCCCCTGCCCCTTATCCTCATTTCCCGCGGCGTTTAGCCGATTCCTTAAGAGTTCGAATGTGATGTGCAACTGTACTGAACGGACCATTGGCCAGCCTCACCTAAATTATGCAGGTGATAACTGTTCTTACGGACATGACCGAAAGAACACATCACATACATACTATAGCTATAAACGGTAATCTACAGCGAAGCATCGACGTACGAAACAAGAAGTGCCTTCCAGGATAACCTGCAGAGTAAGGAGCAAACCTCATCACGGATCTCACTGCCAACCTGGAAGCTCTCAGGTACTCCACAGAGCTCGAAGAACGGAGTCCTACTTTCATGCAGTTGACAGTCGGCCACGGAGGTGACAAAACATCATTATATTGTACGAATGACAGCTGTCATGTAGCCGAAGGAACAGGAATAGATACGTACCGTAGCAGAAAGATAATCTTTATGTCCCCAAAACGGATCTAGACCAAGAGAACAAAGAATTCTCAAAAAGTAAGGTGCTAACTCCTGCTATGAAAACCATGGTAATACAAACATATGTGGTTCGTTCAAACGAAAGCTGGTCAGTGCCTCTACCTTTGGGCACCACGTAACTGCGGGTATGGTAGCGCCATCTGTTAGTAGAGAGGCTGACGCGTGCGCACGTTTGATGTTCCATAGTGCCAGTCTGGTTTCACACCGAAGAGAAGATGGTCACAAAAGTTACCGTTCACTGCGGAACACGCAGGGGAGTTAGCAGGAACAACGAGGAGAGATTCGATTTTTGGGGGCGGAGGGAGTTGGATGCCGTGAAATGTATCGACGGATAGAGGCTGTGTACGGTGAGTACAGCCTGAGTCGTTCAAGTGTTGTGGAATGGCGCAAACGCTTCCTTGAAGGGAGCGAGTCACCGGAAGACTATGCTTGTCATCACACCGGAAATGGTTGCGGAAGTGAATGCTTTAGTCTTGGACAGCCGCAGAATCACCGTGGACGAGATCCATCGGTTACTGGGAATTAGCGTGGGCACCGCCCACACCATAGTGCACCAACACTTAAACTTTCGAAAAATCTGTGCGCGGTGGGTGAAAACGACATTGCAGCAGTTTCGGTGGGAAACGCTGGAAAATTTGGTAATCACACTAGATCAACTTAAATTTCAACATGTGCGATTCCGCAAGGCTATCAATCGCACCCATGTGGCTTGTTCCCTTTCTGTGTATGCTGTAAGAGAATTTTTACCATCTTTTCATTTGATGTCCACGAAGGTACCCACACGAAAAGTGGCTATTGTGGCTGCTCACAGTCAACGATCGCTTACCAACTAACATTAAAGACAACTTAAAGACGAACGTCTTAACACTGCATTGCTTACACGCTTACATTGGTTTCTAACTGAGAAACAACTAACTTTATTTAAAATCAAGGTGACGGACAGATTTGAAATCAAAGTTATTTAGCCATTTTATGCTGTGGTACATGTTATGGCGTTAAGTTACTTGTGATAGTATAATATTACATTATGTGAAACATATATTTCATAAGAGTATTTTTGTTCCATTTCTAGCCGACGCAGCATTCCAACGGCAGAACCATCGCTGCAGCAGATGTAGACGTTGAGCGGGCCACCTCCACAACTTACGTGGAAGCCAGCCATCGCAAGAGGATCCCGCCATTTAGTGTTTCAGAACGGTTCGTCTACTGTAAATAATAAAAAAAAAACCATCACGAAAATCAAGTAATTGAATAACTAAAATTCATCATGCAGTATTTTATACTGAAAAGAGTCTTGTGTAGTCCTTATGGAGAACACACGAATGAAATCACATGTCGTTGTACATAATGTCTGTATTGGTGATACCAGCATATTATAATAAAATGAGAATATTCTGATCCAATAACAATCAGTTATATAAAAAAAAATTCAGTAATATTTTTTAAAGAATATATAATTTTACTTGTTTAAAGGAAAAGTTAAAAGGAAATGAGGGAAAATCAATATCCAACTGACGCTCAAGAAATGCAAAGAAAATCTCTGAGAAATTACGGGAACACATTTTAAGCGAATAAAGGGTCATTTCTGTGATAACTACATCGAATTCAAAGGAATCTTCTTTATTGTTTCAACGATAAACAAACATGACAGAATATCAAGTGAAGAAAATTGGTTCGGAGTACGCACTGCTGGAATGTTATGTCGCGAGTCGTATCACAGTTAGTGAACAAAACCTGTCCGCAACCTGTAGATGTGTATCTACCAGCAAGTGTGATAGCGTCGGTTCAGATGCACCATTATTTAGCCAGAAATGAATGAAAAGGTGGTAGAACGAAGTTCCTTAATTATCAATCACTAGGTGTAAAATTCACCCGTGATGTAGGCTCATCTTATTTGGTTACTAATCAAAACGTCCTTGAATCTAGGCTCGAAACCCCTCCACCGCTTAAATTTTGATTGACAATCAAAGACTTCCGGTATAAGAAATCACCCTCATTCTGCCAACGGAATTGTCAAAGAGGTCGGAGAAGCATTTAAAGGTTCAGAGCACCGTCTTGCCCTTGCGATGGCAAATTGCACTTAAAGGCGGAAGAATCAGCAATGATCAAACAGCATGAGGAAGCTGAAGGCACTAAAATCCACTGCATTAAAGACACATAGCGTATCATGTGACCGATAATTGAGAAAGTGCGATAAAGATCTCTCCAGTGGCAAAAAATTCTGGTCTCCGGAAACGGACTGCCAAGGGGGAGGTTACCATCTGAAAAAGATTGAATAATCAACGCAAGAATAACGTTCCATTAGTCAGAAGTTTCATCGTGGTAGGTAAGATAGAAATCTGAAAAGGGAAATGCAAAGGCTCGATCTAGATACAGTAGGGTAAGTGCAATGCTCGTTAACTCGCAAGGGGTCAATGAACTGAAATAGAAAGAACACAAGGATTACAGGTCAGGTGAGTATAGGGTAATATTAATAGAAGCAGATAATGGTATAATGGGAGGATGATTCGTTATCAATAGGAAGGTGGACCAGAGAGTGTATTACTGTGAACAGTCCAGTGATAGGATTGTTCTTACCAAATTCGACAGCAAATCAACACCGAAAACGATACTTCAGGTACTCATGCCGACGTTGCGAGCTGATGATGAAGAGAAAGTATATGAGAATACTGAAAGCGCTGCACATTAAGTGTAAGGGGATGAAAATCTTATAGTCGTGGGGCACTGGACTGCAGTTGTAGATGAAGGAGTAGAAGGAAAATTTACGGGGGAGAATGGACTTGGGACAGAGAGGGGAGAGACTAATTGAGTCCTGTAATACTCTGTTCAAGAATCACGAGAGGAGAAAGTGTACTTGAAAAAGGCTTGGTGATACGGGAAGATTACATCGTGGTCAGGCACAGATTCCGAAACCTGATACTGAATTGTAAGTTTACCCAGATGCAGATATAGGCTCAGATCACAGTTAGTAGTGATGAAGAGTAGGCTGAAGTTTAAGAGATTAATCAGGAAGAATCAGTACATTAAAATGTGCGATCTGGAAGTACTAAGAAATGACAAAATACGGTTGAAGTTCTCTAAGGCTTTAAATATCGCATTAAGGAGTAGCTCAGCAGGTAGCACAGTTGAAGAGAAATGAACGTCTCTAAAAAGAGTAATAACAGAAGTTGGACAGAAAAACATAGGTACAAAAAAGGAAACTGTAAGGAAACCAATGGTAACGTAAGAAATTCTTCACTTGATGGATGAAAGAGGGAAGTAGAAAAATGTTCAGGGAAATTCAAGAATTCAGGAATGCTAGTTGCTGAGGAATTAAATTAATAGGAAACGCAGGAAAGCTAAGACGAAATGGTTGCACGAAAAATGTGAAGAAATCTAAAAAGAAATTATTGTCAGAAGGGCGGACTCAACATACAGGAAAGTCGAAATAAACTTCGGTGAAATTAAAAGCAAGGGTAGTGACAGTAAGAGTTCCTCTGTAAATGGTAAAAGAGAGAGCGGACAGGTGGAGAGAGTACATTGAAGACCTCTATGAGGAGGCAGATAGAAGAAGAAACAGGAGTCGATTTAGAAGAGATAGGGTATCTAGTATTATAATCCGAATTTAAGTCAAATAAGTCAGAAGGCTTAGATAACAATCCATCAGAATTACTCAAAACATTGGGGGGACGTTGCAACAAAACAAAAATTGTTCAAATGGCTCTGAGCATTATGAGACTTAACTTCTGAGGTCATCAGTCCTCTAGAACTGAGAACTTCTTAAACCTAACTAACCTAAGGACATCACACACATCCATGCCCGAGGCAGGATTCGAATATGCGAATGTAGCAGTCACACTGTTCCAGACTGTAGCGCTCAGAAGCTCTCGGCCACACTGGCCGGCGCAACAAAACAACTCTTCGCATTGGTGAGTAGAATGTATGAATCTGAAGATATAACATCGGACTTTTGGAAAAATATCATCCACAAAATTCGAAGACTGCAGGAGATGACAAGTGAAAGAACTATCGCACAGTCAGCTTAACAGCACATGCATCCAATTACTGAAAAGAATAGTATACAGAAGAATGGAAAAGAAACCTGAGGATGAGTTAGGTGTCGGTCAGCTTTGCCTTAGGGAAGGTAAAGGCACCAGAGAGGAGATTCTGGCTTTGTGGTTGACAATGGAGCAAGACTAAAGAAAAATCAAGACAAGTTCATAGGATTTGTTGACCTGGAAAAAGCGTTCGACAACGTAAAATGGTGTAAGAATTTCTAAATTCTGAGAAAAATGGGGGTAATCAAAAGGCAGAAACGGGTAATATACAATATGTACAAAAATTAAGAAGGAATAATAAGAATGGACGAAGTGCTTTCATTAAAAAGTTTAAAGACAGTGATGTAGTCTCCCACCCATACTGTTCAATCTGTACATCGAAGAGTCAATGATAGAAATAAAAGAAAGGTTCAAGAGTGGAATCAAAATTCAAGGTGAATGGAAAGCAGTGACATGAATCGCTGAGGACATTGCTATCCTGAGTGAAAGTGAAGAAGAATTACACGATCTGCTGAATGGAATGAACAATCTATTGAGTACAGAATATGGACTGAAAGTAAATGGAAATGAGAACAGCGAAGAACTCAACATCAAGGTTGGTGGTACCGAAGTAAATATAATTAATGAGTTCTACTACCTAGGCAGCAAAACAACCAATGGCGGAATGAGCAAGGAGGTCATCAAAAGTAGACTAGCATTGACAAAATGGGCTTCCTGGCCAAGAGAAGTATTCTCGTGACAAACAAGGCCTTAATTGAAGAAGAGATTTCTGGGAATTTACGTTTGTAGCACAGAATTGTGTGGTAGTGAAACGTTGACTGAGGGAAAACCGGGAGAGAAGAGAATGGATGAAGTTGAGATGTGGTGCTTCAGACGAGCTTCGAAACTTATGTGGACTGTTAAGTAATGAGGAGGATCTCCGCACACTCGAAGAGGAAAGGAATTGTGGAAAATACTGACAAGGAGAAGGAACAGGATGATACGAGGTTTGTTAAGACGCAGCTGTAGAGGTCAACAACTGTAGAGGAAGGTTCAAATGGCTCAAATGGCTCTGAGCACTATGGGACTTAATATCTTTGGTCATCAGTCCCCTAGAACTTTTTTTTTTTTTTTTGGTTGTCTGTCTACTGACCGGTTTGATGCTGCCCGCCACGAATTCCTTTCCTGTGCTAACCTCTTCATCTCAGAGTAGCACTTGCAACCTACGTCCACAATTATTTGCTTGACGTATTCCAGTCTCTGTCTTCCTCTACAGTTTTTGCCCTCTACAGCTCCCTCTAGTACCATGGAAGTCATTCCCTCATGCCTTAGCAGATGTCCTATCATCCTGTCCCTTCTCCTTATCAGTATTTTCCACATATTCCTTTCCTCTCCGATTCTGCGTAGAACCTCCTCATTCCTTACCTTATCAGTCCACCTAATTTTCAACATTCGTTTATAGCACCACATCTCAAATGCTTCAATTCTCTTTTGTTCCGGTCCATGTTTCACTACCATACAATGCTGTACTCCAGGCGTACATCCTCAGAAATTTCTTCCTCAAATTAAGGCCGGTATTTGATATTAGTAGACTTCTCTTGGCCAGAAATGCCTCTTTTGCCATAGCGAGTCTGCTTTTGATGTCCTCCTTGCTCCGTCCGTCATTGGTTATTTTACTGCCTAGGTAGCAGAATTCCTTAACTTCATTGACTTCGTGACCATCAATCCTGATGTTAAGTTTCTCGCTGTTCTCATTTCTACTACTTCTCATTACCTTCGTCTTTCTCCGATATACTCTCAAACCACACTGTGTACTCATTAGACTGTTCATTCCGTTCAGCAGATCATTTAATTCTTCTTCACTTTCACTCAGGATAGCAATGTCTTCAGCGAATCGTATCATTTTTATCCTTTCACCTTGTATTTTAATTCCACTCCAGAACCTTTCTTTTATTTCCATCATTGCTTCCTCGATGTACAGATTGAAGAGTAGGGGCGAAAGGCTACAGCCTTGTCTTACACCCGTCTTAATACGAGCACTTCGTTCTTGATCGTCCACTCTTATTATTCCCTCTTGGTTGTTGTACATATTGTATATGACCCGTCTCTCCCTATAGCTTACCCCTACTTTTTTTCAGAATCTCGAACAGCTTGACCCATTTCATATTGTCGAACGCTTTTTCCAGGTCGACAAATCCTATGAAACTGTCTTGATTTTTCTTTAGCCTTGCTTCCATTATTATCCGTAACGTCAGAATTGCCTCTCTCGTCCCTTTACTTTTCCTAAAGCCAAACTGATCGACACCTAGCACATTCTCAATTTCTTTTCCATTCTTCTGTATATTATTCTTGTAAGCAGCTTCGATGCATAAGCTGTTAAGCTGATTGTGCGATAAATCTCGCACTTGTCAGCTCTTGCCGTCTTCGGAGTTGTGTGGATGATGCTTTTCCGAAAGTCAGATGGTATGTCGCCAGACTCATATATTCTACACACCAACGTGAATAGTCGTTTTGTTGCCACTTTCCCCAATGATTTTAGAAATTCTGATGGAATGTTATCTATCCCTTCTGCCTTATTTGACCGTAAGTCCTCCAAAGCTCTTTTAAATTCCGATTCTAATACTGGATCCCCTATCTCTTCTAAATCGACTCCTGTTTCTTCTTCTATCACATCAGACAAATCTTCACCCTCATAGAGGCTTTCAATGTATTCTTTCCACCTATCTGCTCTCTCGTCTGCATTTAACAGTGGAATTTCCGTTGCACTTTTAATATTACCACCGTTGCTTATAATGTCACGAAAGGTTGTTTTGGCTTTCCTGTATGCTGAGACTGTACTTCCGACAATAATATCTTTTTCTATGTCTTCACATTTTTCCTGCAGCCATTTCCTCTTAGCTTCCCTGCACTTCCTATTTATTTCATTCCTCAGCGACTTGTATTTCTGTATTCCTGATTTTCCTGGAACATGTTTAATCAATTGAAGTATTTCTTCTGTTACCCATGATTTCTTCGCAGCTACCTTCTTTGTACCTATGTTTTCCTTCCCAACTTCTGTGATGGCCCTTTTTAGAGATGTCCATTCCTCTTCAACTGTACTGCCTACTGCGCTATTCCTTATTGCTGTATCTATAGCGTTAGAGAACTTCAAACGTATCTCGTCATTCCTTAGTACTTCCGTATCCCATTTCTTTGCGTATTGATTCTTGCTGACTAATGTCTTGAACTTCAGCCTACTCTTCATCACTACTATATTGTGATCTGAGTCTATATCTGCACCTGGGTACACCTTACAATCCAGTATCTGATTTCGGAATCTCTGTCTGACCATCAATTAATCTAATTGAAATCTTCCCGTATCTCCCGGCCTTTTCCAAGTATACCTCCTCCTCTTGTGATTCTTGAACAGGGTATTCGCTATTACTAGCTGAAACTTGTTACAGAACTCAATTAGTCTTTCTCCTCTTTCATTCCTTGTCCCAAGCCCATATTCTCCCGTATCCTTTTCTTCCACTCCATCCCCTACAACTGCATTTCAGTCGCCCATGACTATTAGATTTTCGTCCCCCTTTACATACTGCATTACCCTTTCAGTATCCTCATACACTTTCTCTATCTGTTCATCTTCAGCTTGCGACGTCGGCATGTATACCTGAACTAACGTTGTCGGTGTTGGTCTGCTGTCGATTCTGATTAGAACAACCCGGTCGTTGAATTGTTCACAGTAACACACTCTCTGCCCTACATTCCTATTCATAACGAATCCTACACCTGTTATACCATTTTCTGCTGCTGTTGATATTACCCGATACTCATCTGACCAGAAATCCTTGTCTTCCTTCCACTTCACTTCACTGACCCCTACTATTTCTAGATTGAGCCCTTGTATTTCCCTTTTCAGTTTTTCTAGTTTCCCTACCATGTTCAAACGTCTGACATTCCACGCCCCGACTCGTAGAGCCTTATCCTTTCGTTGATTATTCAATCTAGAACCTAGAACTACTTGAACCTAACTAACCTAAGGACATCAAACACATCCATACCCAAGGCAGGATTCGAACCTGCGACCGTAGCAGTCCCGCGGTTCCGGATTGCAGCGCCTAGAACCGCACGGCCACCGCGGCCGGCGTAGAGGAAGGCAGATATAGGAATACATGTAGCAAATAATCGAGGACTTTGGTTACATGTGCTACTGTGAGACGAAGAGGTTGGCACAGTGAGGAAATCCTTTATCAAAGCAAGGAACATAATATAACCAGATAGTAAAGAACAGCGTGGTACAAGGTAGTCAATAACATCATCAGCACTAATGAGCGTCTCTTTGCCATCGGTTTAAGTGACACTAACCTCTGCAGGAAATGCAACCTCGTTGATAGTGTGCCTCATCGTTACACATGTGGAGATCGGATTATCAACTGGAGGTGGACCAGGGAGAAAATTGCTCAAATAACAAGAACTTCAGCAAACAGTGTACCGACCAATATTTTCTTCAGACCAGAGGAAAGTTACTACCCTCAGGCAAAAAATAATGCAGTGATTTGGTTAATGGGCAAATATACAAGTTATGTTTTTAACAATATTGGTAGCGATGAACATATTGAATACAAGATGTATATGGAAAATGAATTCGAGAAAATACTTAAATATCAGAATCACAATAAGAAATATGGTAACATGCTCCGAATTGTCTTCAACGGAATGGGTATAGGTTAGGACCTGGATTCCTAGTAGAGAGGGATGGTTTGGGTCACGTTCCCGACCCTAACCTCACCTGCAAGTCACTCATGAAAAATAAATCGGTAGTACAGCAGATACAGGAATATGGCGACAAACATCTGGTGTCTGATATAAAGGAAGATCTTGAACTCCCTATGGATGCGTGTAGAAGGCTGGAACTGACAAAAATAACAAGGCAGTGAATGATTTTGTGATGTCGCTGTTCGGGACTGCTCTTCTGTCCACGTAATTTACCCTGGAAGTAACACACATCAAGGATTTACTGAATGATTAATTTGGGTATGGGAAATGGTGACGACGAACCTCAGGCTGCATAAAAAGAAAATGTGCATGTTGAACTGCCACCAGTTGAAGGTGACAGCGAAGGTGCTAAACTGTGCTACTGCTAAAGACTCATTCATTGAATGCTGAAATTTATGACTGCAATTATCTGCCACCTTATTTATGTCATTTCATTGTAGCCATTTTTGTTACTGTTTATGTGGAATAAAAAAAAAAAAGAGGCACCATGTCACTGACTGCGCGGCCCCTCCCGTCGGGGGTTCGAGTCCTCCCTAGGGCATGGGTGTGTATGTTGTTCTAAGCGTAAGTTATTTTAAGTAGTGTGTCAGTCTAGGGACCGATGACCTCAGCGGTTTGGTCGCTTAGAAATTCACACACATTTAAAAAATTTTTGAAAATGAGCACAACACACTTTTGAAGCGTAAAATTGTAAGCTCGTTGACATAATGCTTTCGAGAAATTGGGTGAATACATCATTTTGGAAACAGCCTTGTACAGCCAAGCCAAGTCACGACATCCTGAACGCTTTAAACATGTGTATTCTACGCAGTCCCGAATTTCATATTTATCGCCAATAAACACAGAAACTGAGAAAGTACTACGAATTTTAAAGCAAATTTGATACGATAGTCGTTTTCATTCAAACATAGTAGAACGTATGTATAACAAACTGAAATATAAAAGGGGAGACGTAACAAATGAAAGAAGTAACAGCAATATGAAATATATTAGTTCAAAACATAAAAATGATGGTATATTTTCAAATATAATTTTTAATTCTGCGTTTAAGTTAAATAAAATTTAAAAGTTATGTCTTCGATGTGACATAAAAATCGCAAATAAGTGTTATCAGTTCCGATGTGTGCGGTTTTCCATAGCATAGTATTGTGAAAAGTAAAATGGGAGGCAGTTTCTCGACACATTGCAAGTAATATACTCGTAGATGGGCTAAAAAGCTTGGGAACTGGAAAGCATCGACAAAAATCTGAGAAAAGAATCGATAAATATCTGAAAATATTGTGCAGCGCTAACGTAGAGCATTAACTGAACACAATGGACGAGCTACAACTTTGTACAGCAAAGAGGAAGGAACCGGATAAATTAGTAAAAGGACGATATGAACTCGTTATTTGCTAGATTTCGACATGAGCGATAACCACCTGCTCTAGAAAGCTCAATCCATGCCCGATGGGCCGACGGTCCTGTCCTGCTGCTGATGCCTGCCACACTCGACGACGCAGACAACGTGTAACGGACCTCGACCAATTCTCCGTTCTAGTTTACAGTTCCTTTTTAAATGTCACGAGATAAAGAAAACCGCAACAGTTGTTTTTATAATATTTATATTGTAAAAAGAAATACGAATCATATAACAAATTCTTGATAGAACGTTTCCACTTCTCATTTTAACGAGGTAATGCTTTTGTGTCCCTTTTGTAACCACCACCAGATGTCGATAGTGAAAGAATTTTTACTTTATTTTTCTTTATCTTTTCTACTATATAAAATGTAGCAGAATATTTTTATGTTAGTGACAGTACAGGGCCTTCTTGCGCGGCAATAACGTACGAATATTTTTACTATCTCTTTATTTTAATATATGTAGCTTTTATTTTTGTTTTTAATTCTGAAGATGGCCGTTTGAGATCGTCCAAACAGGTAATGTGTGATGACATTTGTGTTTATGTCGGAAAAAAAACATTATGATAGGGATATAAATGCCGTAGCTGGAAAGGAAGATTGAGGTTTGACGCAACGTTGGTTATGAAGTCGTTAAAGACAACGCTGAAGCTCGTAACGGCCACAATTGATGCAAGAAATATGCCTTGGTTTTTCAAACCAGTTCAGCAGCAGACTCAACTGTTTCAGAGAAACAATGAAAACTCTAAACTGTATTTTCGTACCAGTTGGAGATTGGCTTGCAGATGCGGTACCTTTCCTTGATGCGGCTGGATGTATTAAGTAGCGCCTCGATACACTGCTGTAATAGTGCTGTGTTACTACAAACGAAATTAGCTTTTATTTCGCAAAAGGTATGCAACGATCTGAATTCATGGTTTCAGAAATGTAGATAATATTTGATAAGAGAGCTACATGAAACCGAGAATTTATCTGATGCTCACAAAAATAAATACGAGCATCATAGACCATACACCCGGAAAGACCCATGACGTTTCCACAACAATGATCTGAAATTGCCGAAAATCTCAAGGAACCTACCTCTCTCGAAGTGTTTCCGATATTTCCCAAACTTACCTTACAAAGTTACGAGAGTTGCTTAGGTATTTCGTTTAAGAGACAAAATCTGCTTCCCGAACGCCGACAGCACATAGCTTATAAGATTCAAGGGAAAGGAAAAACTTTCTGAGGTACAACAGTAACTCTTTGGGAGATTATAAGAAGTTTTTTGTGTTTCATACAGTTTTTCGCAATTTTTTGCACCTTTGTCATTCCGCTGCTGTCTGTTGTAAGGACAATGAACTTTTTTTATTGCAGTGGAAGTTTTCAAATCGAAGCGGTGCTCAGGAACTGATCTGTCACTCTGTAATTGAGTTCTCAATACAGTAAGGTCTGCCCACTATCTATAAGCTTATTTTAAAATCTACGAAATACGTCCAAAAAGGGTAATTTTTGAGAACATTTCTCTTGGAAAACAGCGTTTTTTTTAATTACTTAAAAATGAACATGAACACTCCAAATCGTAGACACTTCTTTTTCTATGAGGTTATCGGTTTAGGTCTGGTTTAGACCATATTCATACATCACACCATGACGATAGACGAAAGCGAAGCATTAGCGGTAAGCGTTCGTGGAGTAGCAGCGCCTGTTCCGTTCACAGCCACTATCATCATGGTGTGAGGTATGAAGATGGTCTAAAACAGACCGAAAACAGTAGCGTCAAAGAAGTTCCTTGCGGTTGTGACTGACGTGTTCATTTTTATGTCCAAAAACGTTATCTCCTTTTTCATTACGTGTTTGGATACAATTGTAGCACACACACAATCAACGGGCTGAATTTTTCAGAAAAGTCTCGTTATAGTATTCCCACTATTGACAGTTGTGTGTGAATAGACTGTGCACAACACGCGTATATTGAACTGGATAAAGAGGCCCTGAGTCAAAGGATACTCGTATAATGCAACGAATGATAAGAGTGCAATTGCTGAGCCCTTTGATTCGAGAGTATTTAGTCTTCCATGACTGAGGTAAATAACTGGATGCATCGTTTCAAAAAATCACGGCCGATCTCCATTTCTATGCTATCTATTCTAACGACGTCGTCGGAACAGTAAAGCAGAATATTCTTCTACTGCCATAACTCAACTTACGGCAGTAGAGCGGTTCACTGTGTTCAATAAAATACTTAGGAACGTAGCGATCAACGTTACTTTGATGTTCTGTACTTTATTGATGATAATGTTTGCAGCTAACTATAACCGGCCATTAAGTGCAACATGGCTGCCAAGCCTCTTCCTGTGCAGTGAACGACAACTTTTTTTATGCAAAAGCACATAAATGCAAGGAAGAACAACAGAGGGATATTGTATGAACCTAGGTTAGGGATTGACGCGGAGAGGTAATTGTGTGAAATATTGCTGTTGACCGTACATCACTGGATGATCTGTGCTAAATAGTAGTTAGTTACTCAAATAAATAAGGAATTGAACACTCCAGCACGGAATTTACTGTTGTCGGTTACCATTCTTTACCTAAAAGGATGTAAAATATATGCTAAATATGCAATGGGGAACCTGTGAGTGACAGTGTATTTCTGCACAAGAGTCAAAACCTGTTCCAAAAATAGTTTCCTATAATAGTCAATAGTACGACGTAAGCATCCCCAAGACAAGAGAAATAGGTACCTTTTGAAGGATTTCAAGCATTATCCAGTGAGTATCTGTGCCCACTAGAAAATGTTAACATTTTCCTCTGTGGTAGTCATATTTCTGTTTCTTAGATCGGTTTCTATGCTTCATATCTCCAGCTCTCCTGGGGATGGACAGAAGAGATCTAAGCAGAAAACAGTTCGTGACTGTCAAAGTTGGGTGACCTGCGAATGCATCTGACCTTTGCTGCAGAGATTCCTTCACCTAGAGTACTCCCACGTAATACCGTGAGTGAAAGTCGAAAGATAGAATCTGATTCATCCGTCTTTATTGTCTGGCGTTCTCTTCAGGAAAAAGAATTCTAGATTTATTTATCTCATTGAGAAAATATAATTGCCTTAGACGTAATGTGATGCAGACTGTAATTAATTAAACACTGAAAGTACTTTTTTATGGTTTATGAGTCATTTCTGGCGCAATGGGAATGATGCAAAGAAAGCATGAATTGCTGATTTTGCCGGCCGGGAGGCCGAGCGGTTCTAGGCGGTACTGTCTGGAACCGCGCAACCGCTACGGTCGCAGGTTCGAATCCTGCTCTTCGGTACTAAATTAGTGATCCCTTGATGCCTCAGAACATGTCCTACCAACCCATGCATTCTTCTAAACAAGTAGTGCCACAAATTCTACTTCTCCCCAATTATATTCAGTACCTCCTATTAGTTGTGTAAGCTACCCATCTAATCTTCAGCATTCTTCTGTAGCACCACATTTCGAAAGCTTCTATTCTCTTCTTGACTAAACTATTAATGGTCCACGTTTCACATCCATACATGGCTACACTCCATACAAATACTTTGAGAAAAGACTTCCTGACAGTTAAATCTATACTCGAAGTTAACAAATTTCTCTTCTTCATAAACGCTTTCCTTTCCATTGCCAGTCCACACTTTACTTCCTCCCTACTTCGACCATCATCAGTTATTTTGCTCCCCTAATAGCTAAACTCATCTACTGCTGTAAGTGTCTCATTTCCTAATTTAATTAGACCACATTCCATTGTCCTCGTTTGGCTTTTTTTGATGTTGATCTTATAGTCTCCTTTCGAGATACTGTCCATTCTGTTCAACCGCTCTTTCAGGTAATTTGCATTCTCTGACAGAATTAAAATGTCATCGGCAAACCGGGAAGTTTTCATTTCTTCTCCATTGATTTAAATTCCTACTCCAAATTTTTCTTTTGTTTCCTTTATGCTTTCTCAATGGATAGATTGAATAACATCGGGGATAGGCTACAACCCTGTCTCACTCCCTTCCCAACCACTGCTTCCCTTTCATGCTCCTCGACTTTTATCTGTAAAAATTGTAAATAGCCTTTCACTCCACGTATTTTACCCCTGACACCTTCAGAATTTGAAAGAGAGTATTGCAGTCAATATTGTCAAAAGCATTCTCTAAGTTTACAAATGCTAGAAACGTAGGTTTTTCTTTCCCTAACTATTTTCTAAGATAAGTCGTAGGTTCAGTATTGTCTCACGTTTTCCAACATTTCTACGGAATCCTAATGATCTTCCTCAAGATCGGCTTCTACCAGTTTCTCCATTCGTCTGCAAAGAATTCTTGTCAGTATTTTGCGGCTGTGAGTTTTTAAACCGATATTTCGGTAATTTTCACACCTGTCAACAACATCTTTCTTTGGGATTGGAATTGTTATATTTCTGTTAAAGCTGAGGGTATTTCGCCTCTCTCATACATCTTGGTCACCAGATCATAGAGTTTTGTCATGGCTGGCACTCCCAAGACTATCAGTAGCTCTAATGGAATGTTGTCTACTCCCTGGGCCTTATTTCGACTTACGATTTCCAATGCACTATCAAATTCTTCGTGCAGTTTCATACCACACATTTCATCTTCACCTACGTCCTGCTGCATTTCCATAATATTGCCCTCTATTACATCGCGCTTGTATAGACCCTCTATATACTCCATCCACCTTTCTGCCTTCCCTTCTTTGCTTATAACTAGGTTTGCATATGAGCTCTTGATATTCGTACAATTGGTTCGCTTTTCTCGAAAGGTCTCTTTAATTTTTCTGTAGGCAGGATCTACCTTACCCTTAATAATGTAAGACTCACATTCTAACATTTGGCTCAAGCCATCACTGCGTAGTCATTCTGCACTTCTTGTCGATCTCATTTTGGAGTCGTTTGTATTCCTTTTTGCCTGATTCTTTTACTGCAATTATATATTTTCTCCATTAATCAATTAAATTCAATATCTCTTCTGTTACACATGGATTTCTACTAGCCCTCGATGTTTTACCTACTTGATCCTCTGCTGCCTTCACTATTTCATCTCTCAAAGCTACCCATTCTTCTTCTACTGCATTTCTTGGCCCTGTTCTTGTCAATCGTTCCCTAATGCTCTCTTTGAAACTCCCTAAAACCTCTGATTCTTTCAGTTTATACGGTTCCCATCTCCTTAAATTCCCACATTTTGCAATTTCTTCAGTTTTAATCTACAGTTCATAACCAATAGATTGTGGTCAGAATCCACATCTGCCCTGGAATTGTCTTACAATTTAAAACTTGGCTCCTAAATCTCTCTTACTATTATGTAATATATCTGAAACATTCCAGTGCCTGAAGGACACTTCCACGCACACAGCATTCTTTCACGGTTCTTAGACCAAGTGTTAGCCATGATTAAGTAATGCTCTGTGCAGAATTCTACCAGGCGGCTTCCTCTTTCATTTCTTACCCCCATTCTATATTCATCTACTACGTTTCCTTCTCTTCCTTTTCCTACTATCGAATTCCAGTCACCCATGACCATTAAATTTTCGTCTCCCGTAATTATCTGAATAATTTGTTTTATGTCATCATACCTTTCTACAGTCTCTTCATCATCTGCGGAGATAGTTGGCATATAAACTTGTACAACTGTGGCAGGCGTGGGCTTCGTGTCTATATTGGCTACAATAGTGCGTTCACTATGCTGTTCGTAGTAGCTTATCAGCGCTCCTATTTTTTTTATTCATTATTATACCTACTCCTGCATTGCTCTATTTGATTTTGAATTTATAACTTTGTATTCACCTGACCAGAAGTCTTGTTCTTCCTGCCACCGAACTTCCCTCATTCCCACTATATCCTACTTTAACCTATCCATTTTCATTTTAAAATTTTCTAACCTACCTGCCGATTCCGAAACCTGACATTCCAATCTTCGATCCGTAGAACGCCATTTTTGTTTCTCCTGCTAACAACTTCCTCCCTAACACGTGAGAGTGAATTTAAAAATACAAGTAAAATTCCTGTAACAAAAAAGTAATTTTTAATGTTCTGCGTTGCCTTCAATAAAGTGAAATTCATTAAGAATAAATTTAAAAATACGATTAAAATTATGATGAAACACAGTCCTCCATAAAAAGTCAAAAGATATTTCACACAAAATCCTCATGGCTTTCGATAAACTGAAATGAAAGTAGGCAAAATTCTTCTTCTTGTTTACCCCACGTACGAAATAGTATAACGAAGTTAGTGTTCCGTTAAGAACATCACAGAGGGAACTCTGGGATAATAACTATGAGTGCGGTGGTTAGAGCAATAGACTCGCATTCAGAAGGACGAGGGTGCAAATCCGCGTCTGCTCATCCATATTTAGGTTTGCTGTAGTTTCCATAAATTGCTCCAGACAAATGCGTTGACGGATGCTTTGAGAGGACACGATCGATGTCCTCTTACATCCTTGAAACAATCTGAGCTCGGGCTCCGTCTCCAATGACCCTGATGTCACTGTGACGCCATATCCTAACCTTCCTTTTCTTCTCAATCCTTAAAATCGTCAAAAATGTTGTTAACACTTTATAACGAAAAGCACAAACAAATGGAAGTAGATTTCCGGTCAGCTGAAACTATGTGGAATAGTTCCTGTGCTTTACTTGCACGAAGACAATTATTCCGGACCCAAGAGATTATGTCAGCTTACATATAAGGGGCAGTGAAATGGAAACGAGCCAGCTGGTAAAAAGTAAGTAAACTATTTATTACTTCACAAGTGCAGATTATTTTAAACCGAAGGCAACCACACAAAAAAACTTATACATAGTTTGCAGAACATCCAGGCAGTAAACTCCAGATGTTAAAATGGGTAGAACTCAACAACATCTGGAGTTTACTGCTTGGATGTTCTGCAAACTATGTATAAGTTTTTTTGTGTGGTTGCCTTCGATTTAAAATAATCTGCACTTGTGAAGTAACAACTAGTTTACTTACTTTTTACCAGCTGGCTCGTTTCCATTTCACTGTCCCTTATATGTAAGCTGACGTAATCTCTTGAGTCCCGAATAATTGTCTTCGTGCAAATAAAGCACAGGAACTATTCCACATAGTTTCAGTTGACCGGAAATCTACTTCCATTTGTTTTTTCAGGTGACTGAAAGCTCTTTGATCTACTATAGCTGTACTCATTGATTCCATGTAGACTCACACTACCGTTTTGCAACGTTTTTAGTTGCATCTTCTGGTGCATTTCTGTACAAAAATTACCAGAGCAGTTATAACAGCGAATAAGTAATTAAATAGTCGGAATATATTATTTGTGGGTTGACTAATTTAAATGGGCTGGACATGGGTTAAGCAGATTTAAATCTACGTAATGTCAAACGTAAGGTGATTGCATTATGGGCCTCTTTAAGAGGAGAGTTTTGCATACTGATTTTGAACATATATTGACGTATTGAGGAGTTACTTACATTGCTTATTTACATGTTGCTATTCTAGTTTAAGACTGACAAGTTGTAATGGTCGACACCTAGCCGTAATATCCTCAGCAACTGTGAAAACTGAAACATGCCTGACCACCTTCCTCTTGTGCCTTACCACCACGAATCCCTACAAGAATGATGATACCGACATAAGGTGAAAACATACGGCTTATTCACCCGAAAAATCAGTTAAACCTCAAAACCAACCGTTGCATATCAAATGTGCAGATGCCTTGTGCAAATAAGAACAATGCTGTTGTACATATTTCATCCTGATCATGTGACTGGCCCATAATGAAACTTTCATTGCAAGATGGTAACTATAGCGGATAGTATACTATCCGAGATTAGGAGCAGGACTGATACCGCAACCACCATAAACATGCAGTCAGAGAGGCTACAACGCATTCTCAATATTGCGCAACTGGTAGTGCGAGTCTAAAAAATTCCGAACGAACAGGTCTCGTAAGGTTGACCGTCCGTCATGTTATCCTCAGCCGATTGGCGTCACTGGATGCGGATATGTAGGGGCATGTGGTCAGCACACCGCTCACCCGGCCGTTGGCAGTTTCCATGACCGGAACCACCACTTCTAACTCAAATAGCTCCTCAAGTGACCTCAAAGGGGCTGAGTGCACTCCGCATGGCAAAAACCCTCGCGAGTCCTATACAAGCGCTAGCCCAGCCGGACAGCGCTGAATTTCGGTAATAATAATGTCGTGTGACTAGGGCCTCCCATCGGGTACACCGTTCGCTGGGTGCAAGTCTTTCGATTTGACGCCACTTCGGCGACTTGCGCGTCGATGGGGATGAAATGATGATGATTAGGACAACACAACACGCCGTCCCTGAGCGAAGAAAATCTCCGACCCAGCCGGGAATCGCACCCGGGCCCTTAGGATTGACATTCTGTCGCGCTGACCACTCAGCTACCGAGGGCGGACTTATTTTCGGTGATCTAATTGAAAGCGGTGTTACATCTACATCTATAATCCACAGACCATCGCAAGGTGAATGTCAGAGGGTTGGTCCCATTCTACCAGTTATTAGGGTTTCTTCCTATTCCACACACGTATGGAACGCGGGAAGAATGATTGTCTGAATACCCCTGTGAATGCAGTAATTATTCTGATCTTATCCTCTCAATCCTTATACGAGCGATATGTAGAGGTTTTAGTGTAGTCCTAGAGTAATCGTTTACAGCCAGTTCTTGCAACTTTGTTGATAGACTTCTTCGGGATAGTTTAAGTCTATCTTCAGGAGTCATACAGTTCAGTTCCTTCAGTATCTCTGTGACACTCTTCCAAGGAATAAACAAACACATGACCATTCGTTCTGCCCGTCTTTGTATACGTTCAATATCTACTGTTAGTCCTATCTGGTACAGATCCAGACACCTGACCAATATTCGAGAACTGGTCACAAGACTGATTTGTAAGCATTCTCCTTCGTAGATTGCACTTTCCCATTATTCTACCAATAAACCTCTTTACCTATGTCATCTACATCGACGTGATTACTCTGCTATTCACAATAAAGTGCCTTCAATCTGTCTCTCTTCCGTTCCACTCTCGAACGGCACGCGGGAAAAACGAGCTCTTAAATTTTTCCGTGCGAGCCCTAATTTCTCTTATTTTATCGTTATGATCATTTCTCCCTATCTAGGTGGTTTCCAAAAGAAAGATTTCGCAATTAGAGGAGATTACTGGTGATTGAGATTTTATGATAAGACCCCTCGCAACGAAAATACCTTTGTTTTAATGATTGCCACTCCAATTCACGTGTCATGTCTGTGACACTATCTCCCCTATTTCACAATGATACAGAACGAGCTGCCCTTCTTTGTACTTTTTCGATGTCATCCGTCAGTCCCACCTGATGCGGATCCCACACCGCACAGCAGTCCTCGAGAATAGGGCGGACACGCGTAGTGTAAGCAGTCTCTTTGGTAGACCTGTTGCACCTTCTAAGTGTTCTGCCAATGAATCGCAGTCTTTGGTTTGCTCTACCCACTATATTATCTATGTGATCGTTCTTGGTTGAAATGGCTCTGAGCACTATGGGACTTAACGTCTCAGGTCATCAGTCCCCTACAACTTAGAACTACTTAAACCTAACTAATCTAAGGACATCACACACATCCATGCCCGAGGCAGGATTCGAACCTGCGACCGTAGCGGTCGCGTGGTTCCAGACTGAAGCGCCTAGAACCGCTCGGCCACACCGCCCGGCTGTGATCGTTCTAATTTAGGTTATTTGTAATTGTAATCCCTAAGAATTTAGTTGAATTTACAGCCCTGAGATTTGTGTGGCTTATCGCGTAATTGACATTTAGCTGCTTTCTTTTAGTACTCATGTGAATAACTTCGAACTTTTCTTTATTCATGGTCAATTGCCACTTTTCGCACCATACAGATATCTTATCTGAATCATATTGCAAGTCGTTTTGATCATCTGATGACTTAACAAGACGGTAAATGACAGCATCATCTGCAGACAATCTAAGACGGCTACTCAGATTGTCTCCTATGTCGTTAATATAGATCAGGAAGAATAGAGGGCCTATAACACTTCCTTGGGGAACGCCGGATATTACTTCTATTTTGCTCGATGACTTTCCGTCTATTACTACGAGCTGTGACCTTTCTGACAGGAAATCACGAATCCAGTCGCACAACTGAGGCGAATCCAGTCGCACAATTGAGGCGATACTCCGTAGGCACGCAGTTTGATTAGATGACGCTTGTGAGGAACGGTGTCGAAAGCCTTCTGGAAATCTAAAAATATGGAATCAATTTGACGTCATTCCATCTTATATTCATACAAAGTGTTACAACAGGTATTTGTAGAATTGGCCGATTCCAGCAGTGACTGACTGATATTATAGTCATAAGCTAATTTTTTTTTTCAAAATTTTACATTTATGAACATTTAAAGCAAATTACGAATCTATGCACCGCTCTCAAATCTTATCATGATCTGACTGAATATTTAGCATTTAATTTCAGATAGTATTTCATTATACATAACTCCATCATCCCCAAAATGCCTGATTTTACTGCTAATATTGTCTGCATCGTCATTAATATACCACATTAACAGCAAGGGTCCCAAGACACTTGTACATCTGAAAATGACTCTTAACCCAAGATAACATGCTTCATCCTCCCCAGCAAAAAGGCCTCAATCCAGTCATAAATTTCACTTGATACCCCATGTCTTCGTACTTTTGACAATATGCATTGGTGTTGAACTGGGTCAAATGCTTTTCGAAAAACATGAAATACACATCTACCTGACTGCCTTGACCCTCATGTGATAAAGGTGGGGGCTAGGTTTCACATGATGGTTAGCACGTTACCACAGCGGCTAGGTCGTTGGCGACAGTGTAAGAGATCTTCAATCAGCACCGCTATAGTGCATTAACGAACTTTCATTCACATGTTTGTTCATTAGTTTTATCTTTTTTAACACTTGGACATCACTGCTTGAATGGTCTGTAAATTATTTAATTCAAAATCAATCTCCATAAGTGTTAATAGGTTAATCCCGGACGACCACGGCCTTCTTGAAAGAATGTTTGCGGCTACCTACGGAATCATGACTGTATCCGACCGCGAGTGCCTTTGTTGAGGTCAATAGACATTTGGAATAAGCATGGGGAGAGATCGGGACTGCAGGGAGTATGTGTAAGGGCTTACCAACGAAACTTCTGCCGCGTACTTGAAACAACCTTGGAGACATGTGGCCGGACATTCTGTTGGCAAATTGTTTCGACTAAGCGGCAGAAGTTCCGTTGGGAAGCCCCTACACATCCTCCACACAGTCCCGATCTCTCCCCGTGCCATTTCCATGTTTTTGGAGCGCTGGAGATTGACATTCGTGGCCGTTGATTTGCCTTGGACGAAGAGCTGCACGACCGGTACAATTATGGCCCCTTAGGCAATCGCAAGTACTTTTCCATGAAGGCGTAAATAAATTAACAGTTACTGCGATTACTTTCGAAATAATAAACAGTCCACTCACTTTTTTCCATCTGTCTCGTTTTCATTTGACTGCCACTTATAGATTAATTTAGGTATGCTGTAAGCTTTCTGTAAACATTTATCTGTAAACGAAAATAACAAATATAATTTTTTCAAAAACTTCCTCTTCGTGTGCTTTAGATACCATGTTCAACTGGTGAGCTGTACCGACTTTTGGTTGGCCCTGTGTTACGCACGTGAACAGCGTCGTGAAACAATACCTTAAACTTACATTAGGGAAATAGTGAATCCGAAATAATAAATAATTCGAGGGTTGGAACTTTAATAGTGGCAACTCGTAGAAAATAGATACCTGTTTCAAAGTTTTACTGACCTTCAAAGTAGTCACCAGCATTGTGTATAACCCATTGCCAGCGATGTGGAAGTCGTAGGATACTTCTAGCAGTGCCAGCTGTGTTGACAGCTCGAGTGGCGCGGTCCATTGGCCGACGAATTTGTAGCAGTTCTGAAGCGAATGTCGTGAAGCGTTTCCTTCAGTTTAGAAATCGAGTTGAACTTACGAGTGCTAAAGTCAGGGGAGTGCAGTAGCTAGTATAGCACTTAGCAGCCCCATCAGTCAAACAAATCAGTAACAGCTTGCACTGTACATGGTTAGGTTCTGCAGAAAGTGTCATCAGTTCTGTCTCTATGCTGTTCATTTTTGGAACACAACCTACGACCAGCTTAGAGAAAGGAGTGATGACACTTTCCGTAGGACCTCACCATCGTTTTGCGGGACAACGCTCAAGCACGTACAGTGCAAGCTGATTTGTTTGATATATGGGGCTGCTAAATGCTGTACCACCAACAGCACTCCCCTGACTTAGGCCTTCCCAAGATCAACTCTATTTCTAAACTGAAGGAATCTCTTCACGGCATACGCTTCAGAACTGCTACAAATTGGTCGTGCAATAGACCGCGCCGCTCGAACTGTCAACACAACAGGCACTGTTAAGAGTATCCTACGACATCCACATCGCTGGCAACGGGTTATAAACAATGCTGGAGACTACTTTGAAGGTCAGTAAAACTTTGGAACATGTATCTATTTTGTACGAGCTGTAAATAAGTAGTTCACACTATTAAATTTCTAACCCTCATAATTTAATGAAATGGCAAAAGTAACTGGCTGCTTACTCAGTGAAAACTATTTAACAGAAATCCAATTCTTAAGTACGTTATAGCTGTTGCTTACATGAACTGCAGTTTCTGATTTGAAGTTTCCGCAAAAATAAAATACTGCTGTAATAAGAAGAAAAATAACTGTCTGAGATTACCTATATTTTTGAGTGTAAATTGATCTGCTTGCTTAGCACAACATCTGATAATTCTACGCACTGTTTCCTCGTAAGAATGCAAAATGAGTTCTGCCCTGAAATAGGACAAACTTACCTCATGATATGAACGTTGTTTGTGTCTGGTGTACTGACGGTGCAGAAAACTAATGAAAATCAGCAGGTGCAGCAGCTAAAGAAAAAATAAACTACTGACTACATAATTTGTTTTTGCCCTTGTCAGAAACAATCTATGACTTAGTACGGCGTAAGGTGCAATGCACGCACGCCAAATTTTTAAAACTTTAATAAGAATGATGGACGAGGCTTTTACTATAAAGAAAGCAGTTCTTGCAAAATTAAAACCTGATTTTTTCTCAAAACGACTGTACAACGTAAGAAGAGCCTAACAATTACTAAATTGTCTCAATACAAAAATTATAGACCTTCCAAGCAATAGCGTTATTTGTGACATAACGTAAGCAAAGAGATAAAATTATCACTAATCAAGAATGTTCTCAGTTATTTGAGGGACAATGATTTCCTTCAGTTAATAGTTCCAACAAATAAATAATTAATTCTTGTGCATGCACTGGTTAACTTGAAAAAATCCTCCAAACAATCTTTTCCGTCAACGAATAAATAAAGTATGATCACAAACAACTTTTCACCTCCATAACGACGTATATGAGATAATTTCTCTCATATTCACAAATACCAGATCTCCTTCTCTTAAAACTCAACTGTTCGCTGATAAGAACGCTATAGCTCTCCACAACTGAACAGCACACCACTGATTGGATTCAACACAGAGTCATGGATCTTACCTATTACCCGTGCAGCGCGCTCTTGTATCTTTGTCCCAGTATAATTGAGGTGGATTATTTGCATTGACAGAAAACATATGAAAATATCGCAATACCTCTCATTTCATAAGACAATACTAATGAGATTTTCAAGGATGTAGAAATTATCTCAAGAAATTAAAAGTTATTTAGAATACAGCCGTGATAATCCTTAATCCAGTTGCATCTTTTCCCATATTAATGTTAAATATACAAGGAGCAATAAAACTGAATTCGTGCACTGAGATGTTCATAGTATCTGTGCATCGTGTGTACCAGAATATAAAAGAAAGAGGTGTGGAGGAGCGAAGGAGTTAAGACGGAATCAAATCACACTTTCCGTTCAAGGGCTGACTCCATAATGGATCTACCTTCCCCTTTCTTTTCTCTCACACGACCACAAACTCACACTGTGCTTCCCAGTTTTGCAGTCCGTTGGAAATGAGTGGGATACTCCCAGTGAGATGTACGCAACATTCCAGAAGCATTGGAATCTAACAACTGTCTCCATCGTAACTCATGGGAATTAGTTTCATGAGCACTAAAAGCTGTCTTTGCAGCTGTACTAAAGAGGCTGGCGATTGTGAAGGCTTTAGATGGTAGAAAGTACCGTCACAAATAGCTGTTTACGCATTTGTACAACGACCCTTAAGCTAATTATTACGGAAGCGCCTCTAAACAACATTATTTTTTCAGGAGAGATCCTAAATTGTTCAAATTAATAGTGAAACCTTCAGCTGTCCTTTATACTGCACAGTTCGCTACTAGTTTCGGTCAGTGGTCTTTATCAAGCTTAAATTGTTCAAACTACGGTATAACGTTCCTGCCGTTTATGCCAGCTAAGCTTGATAATGGTAATTGATGGAAACTAGTAGCGAATTGTGCAAAATAAAGGACAGCTGAAGGTTTCGCTATGAATTTTATCAATTATTTGGCGGCTGAATATCCCCGTCGTCTCGTACATAAACATACTAAATATTTTAAAAATGCCAAGTATAGACCGCTTTAGAACTGTTCAAATAAAATATTCCATAGAAAATATGTTAAATATTCATTTGTTGCAGAGACACAGCTGTTAGAACGTAACTCATACCATAAATTCCATCTTTGACTTCGATGCAGATTCCAGTTCTCTTGAGAACACCATTTGCTGGTACCTCTTGTTTGGACGATGTCTTGGCGTTCTTTTATAGAGGCTGAACGTTTGGGGGAAAGGTACTGTTTATAATTCGATCACTTAGTCTTCTGACTTAACCTTTTTACTTTTTTTGCACACCTCGCCTTGCAACCATCCCCACAGAGTAAAATTTAAAGTGTTAACGTCTGGGGACCTTGATGGACAAGAAACGTGATCAATTCTGATGAGAAATGTTCGGTTTAGCAGATGTCTCACCTGACGACTCAAACCTGCAGGATCACCGTTGTACTGGAGAAACGTACTCATCCTTGCAGTCAAAGGGACGTCTCCGAGTATTGCTAGTCACTGTTTTTCAAGAAAGTCTAGATGACAATGGGGTAACACAACATGCCCAATCAACTGTCTCTCATACGACACCACACATTCACAGACAAGCGTTCTTGAACATTTGTCCCCACAAGGCATGCGAGTTCGCGTCGTGTCATCGAATTGAGTTACGAATGTTGTTGATACTCCCACGAATGATAGGGCCTCATCATTGCACATCATTAGCCAAATCCCATAAAATGACCAGATGTATTCATATTAAGTTGCTATGGCATTTAAATCATATGGTGAAATCAACTCTTAAACGCGCGCTTCGCAATACGAACGCACGGAGATCATTTTGTAGCTAATAGGTGGCGCTTTGTGTACCTGTATTCTAGAACGAAGGGCAGGCTGTGTATAGTACGTGGAAGCTGGTCTGACTAAACAACCATCATAGCGAAGAGAGTATTCGTGGTGATTATGAGGAGGATGCACAGTTACCTGAGCGTTCGCAAATGCAAATAGCCCAAACTGAGAAGAAAAAGAATGTCACAAAAATGCGTGTTGTTTGTTACTCAGTAGGAAAAAGAAACGAAAGCGCGTAGACTGTTTTGACGTCTACCAAACCAAACAGCCTTAGCAGATGATACGTAAGTCAGCTGCATGGCTGATACATATTTAATATGATTTGACAGCAACCAGTACGATCTTTAAATCTGATGTCATTGGATTAATGGGAGTACCTGGCGATTTTCAACCGCCCAACGACGAAACTCCAGTCGCATGCCTTCAGCTCCTCCGCTAAACTGTTGAATCCGATGTAAATGCTACGAATGAAGGTCGTTCTTAAGTAATCCTGCCAAATTTTTGTATGTTGCGAACTGAGACGTGTAGAAATTCTATGGCATTGTATCACTCCTACGCTCTGTAGTGAAATCAGGAGTAAACATTGCTACCCGAGGGGATCGAGCGGTTCCAGGCGCTTCAGTCTGGAACCGCGTGTCTGCTACGGCCGCAGGTTCGAATCCTGCCTCCGGCATCAATGTGTGTTATGTCCTTAGGTTACTTAGGTTTAAGTAGTTCTAAAGTTCTAGGGGACTGATGACCTCAGATGTTAAGTCCCATGGTGCTCAGAGCCATTTAAACATTCTTGAATTTTCTACGCTGCGGTTAGAAAGTCGTCCACCATACTAAAATGGTCACTGTACCTCCGGAAGCACGCTGCGTAGTTGTCCTGCTGGAAAAGGAGGATCAGATTTTTGTGGACGTCCATCTTATTGCACTGACGTGGGACTTCAGCTGCTTGTATATGAGAAAAAGTACCACTACTGCTGCAATTGGAGAATGTCTTTATTCTACCACACGACTAGTTTCGGCGGCACATTACTATCATCTACAGGCCCAACCACTGCCAAAAGAGCATTTGATTTCTTTGACGCGGTTACTGTGGGTTCCTTACTACTAGCACACGTCGACTATTCTTCACCAGGAATCTATACTCGACGAAAGTCGGTAGACACGTGATGAAAGCTAGCCCGCGATCATTTCCCAAAATTTCGAAACAGTTTTGAGTGACTTCCTTCAAACTTTTACGCGATGCTCTATTAAAAATTCAGGGCATAGGCCATATATATTTTTAAACTACTTCATACTAAATAACATGTAAAGTAGACCGAATATTAGCTAATATGTCTAGTTTTTCATTAGTTTCTGTTAATGATCCACATAATTTTACACCACGTAGTACATAGATTTACAACATATGAAGTGGACACGTTATTGCCAAAAATCTCTAATTCTTCATTGATTCCAGTTACTTATATACACAATGCGTTTGGTTTCCTGTTAAAATAGACTGCGAGAAAGAAAGTGATTTGGTATGCTGTGAAAATATGCAGTTTCCTTTTCTTTCTCGCAGTCAAATAAATGGTTCAAATGGCTCTGAGCACTATGGGACTTAACAGCTGTGGTCATCAGTCCCCTAGAACTTAGAACTACTTAAACCTAACTAACTTAAGGACATCACACACATCCAAGCCCGAGGCAGGATTCGAACCTGCGACCGTAGCGGTCGCGCGATTCCAGACTGTAGCGCCTAGAACCGCTCGGCCACTCCGGCCGGCCTCTCGCAGTCAGTTTTCACTACTGTAACTATTAAAATCGTTACAGAAACTCACATGACTCACACATGCGAAGGGTGAGTCCCACCGCCACACCCTCACCCGCCCTTGTTGGGCCAAACTCTGCCGCCCGACTCATGCAGTACTATCACCGTCAGAGGGTGGTACGGGACCACAAGTCCCACCGCGACACCTCCAAAGTGAATTGCAGTGACGCAGTCACTGCCCTGTGGAAATTTACTGCCTCACCAACACAGTTAGACCGCAATAGACCGGTAATGCTGTATTGTAACATATCACCCCGGACTACAAGTCCATTAAAATATAAAAGAAAACACTATATTTATGTCTATAAGTGGCACACTGTATGCACAACATCCCCGTGTATGTCATTTTAAAAAAAAGCATATTCACAACGTTGTGCTGTTTTGCTTTCTTACTCGTAGTTTGTTCTAAATAGAAATGTCACATTATCGATGGCACACAGTGTGCACAACATCCCCGTGTATGTCATTTTAAAAAGAAAGCATGTTCACAACGTTGTGCTGTTTTGCTTTCTTACTCATAGTTTGTTTTAAAAAGAAATGTTACATTATCGATTATCGCCGTATGCTTAAAAACATTACTACTTATAATCGTTCGACACTTCGTAAAGGGCCGTTCGCGCAGTAAATCAGTGTGGAATAATGTCACGGCAGCCACCCTCCTCACACATGCTGCAGCCGGAGAGGTCGCTCTCATATCCCGTAGTCCAGTGAACGCAACTGATTTACCTATTCAGTTCAAGCGGGTCAGGGTCTTGTTTTCAGCAACAATAAATAAGATTCAGGATCGTAACTTGTAGACCGACTTACGATCAGAGTACTTTTACCAGTTTATTATTTCTTTCCACACAGTATCCCAAAACATTATACTGTATACTGTTAGGGCACAAAGGAATTAATGACGTTAGCTGCTGTGGGCATTGATTTTGATTAGAGGGGGAAAGTTGAAAAACTTGTGCCAGACCAGGACTAGAAACCGGGTCAGCTACTTACTAGGGCCAGTATTGCACGCCTCCCAGCCGACCCAAATTCTCAACTTACCCACACATTACTGATGTAGTACCCCTTGCCCCGTATCCCCATTACTCGCTGCATTTCAACGATTCCTGTAAGAGTTCGAGCGTAGTGCGCATCGACACTGAAGTGATCATCGGCCGTTCTCGCATTAATTATGTGTGTGTTGTTTGCTCTTTCGGACGCGTTCGAATGCACGTTGTTTGAATTTACTGTAAATGAAAGATATCTTCGAGTTTATTTACAACCATAACCTCAAGATAAAATAAAAAATAAATAACAAAAAGAGGAATCGGTAAGTTTTGCACTTTCATAGAAATTTCGGTTTGGATATAAACTGTCTCTGTTCTTAAAGAGAAACAGTAATGATTTTAGGTTGACAGATTCAGAAATGAAAAGAGAATCTGCAAGCTTATATGCAAATAATTTGTTTATAGTTCTGTAAGATACTGCACCAGCCCCAACTCTCGCCCACTGGGAATGTTGTTCTCGAGCACGGGATGAGTTACCAAGCGGCAGGAAGCTACTGCAAATAAGAAGGGCCATCGACGTTTGTGTATCAGATTTGCCAGACGCGCCTCAAGTAATGCCTTCTCGTGGTAATCATATCTCCTCTGCAGCACTGTAAGTGGCGTGTCAGTGGTAGGTCTAGGCACCCTGTAAAGGGAAGTGAGGGACAAAAAAGCTCGTGATGTCTTCCACTTAAACAGAAACTGAGCCAATGGGACTCACTTCACCTCTTGGGAATCCAACCTGTTGTACCCCTGTCAAATGAAGCCAGTTCAAACGTACTACAAATAATGAATGATTCCCATAAGAGAAATGGCGAGAAGTCTCTCTCAGCAGGGATTCCTGGGAGAGTGATTCAACATGCTGAACAGCTTATTTCGGAGCCGATATGGGAATAATGGTGCAACCAACCGCAGATTCTGGAAAAACTGATGCCTGTTACCTCAGCTTCGAGATCATACTTGAGTCGCTCCGGCAGCTGACAGAAAAGGTTGAGAAGGTCATCCTTGCTCACGATTTCACCAAAGCTTACAATTTGCAGCGATGTACACAGATTTTGTCCTGGTGTTCTAGCTGGTTTAGGACATCCTAGAGTTTTGTCAGAGTTGGCAGCTGTAGAGATCCATAAAGGCGTCAGGTACGCACATCAGATACTGGAGAGCTGGCCAGGTAGCTCTGTGTGCAAGATGCAAGCAAAGGTTTTTGAGATTGGGCGACTCTGCACTCAGTCCAGATGACGGAAATTGTGGAAGGTAGTCCAGACTGCGATAGCTGCGGGAAACCAGGAAATACAAGCTGGAGATCCATGGAAATGTAGTATTAGGAAACGTAGTGTTATCGACATGTAGTAGTAGGATTAAAATATCAGGCATCGGACCTCTCCGAAAAAGGTGCAAAAAGATGATTAAAACCTAAAATTGATATAGGTGAGATTTTTGTAAACAACTTAAATCTGTATCAAAAGAATAGGTTAATGGGAAATAAGGGTAGTGAATTTGTCTTATTGGTCAAGGAATACAAATTCCTCATGGTACAAATTGAAACTACATGCCATATTGTTAGAGCTAGACTTAATATCTAGGGTGACCTTCCAACTCGATCCTTGTTGTAACGACTCCCAGATTAAACTCCAGAAGCAACGGAAAACTCATTCCTCTGGTACGTAAGTTCGCTGACCATACCGTCATCACCGGGAGGGGTTTCAATAATCAAAAAATTCGATGTGAAAAATTAAAGTTTTGAGAGTGCTGGGTGTGAGAAGACGTCCTGCGAACCATAATAAAATGAGTTCTCTGTAAGTACCTAGAACGAATTGTTGGGAACTTTAAACGTTTACCTGTGGTGAGAAACATGTAGAACTATGGTTCAAGTGAGAAAGAATACATGACAATGCACCTGATAGATATGTACCGACAGAACAGTTCGTGACGGAACGGACACACCGCGGTATAGAGTCACTGAAAATAAAACTCCAAAGAAACAGAGACTACAGCATAGTATTTCCCAAAGCAAGTCGTCAACCGGGAGTTTGTTTTCAGAGTTGTTATTCTATTTACACTATCTGTTCCCACATCTCATTAAGCCATCTACAGACCCCTCTGAAATGCACGTACACACGGAGTGCATAGGGGTTTGAAGACAACTTTAATGAGATGCCTAAACTGGTCGTGCAAATAAAATAAAAACCCCCGAAAACATAATGCTCTTTGGTCATTTTTCTTTGGTAAATATCCGACCGGCCGCTATCCCCTGTCCGCGAGTGAGCATTAGAGACACTGCCTTGTAGGTCTAACACGAAGCTTACGTTTGTAGATAGAGTTATGCTTAATGAATAGCGTTTAGCTGTCGAAAGAAAAGTATATGAAACCTTCAATGCCTACCGCTGTGCAATATTATCGAAACATGTCTCACAAAATCAAATAACTTCTTGTCTGTTCAAAGCTTGATATTAACACTAAAGTTAGTGTCCTGATGTGTGTGGATGGGACAACAACTGAAACTGAAGGTAACGAAGAAAAGCAGAGATACTGAACTCCATTTTCAGATGTTCCTCTATAAAGTAAAATACAGAAATACTGCCCCGAATTAATTCTCGCACCACTGTAATGATGACTGATATAGACTAGTGACGTTAAGAAAAAACTGAAATCAAACTGCACAAAGCTCCAGGGCACGATGGAATCCCTGTCACATTGTATACCGAATTTTCTAACATAATCTAGCGTCGATCACTCAACGAAAAACTGTTTCTAGTAGTTGAAAGAAATTTTTGAGAAAGCGTATTTGCGCTGTCAGCTGTACAATTGTATATTTATTCTCTACAGGTTTCAGTCATAACAACCATCTTAACTTGATAAAAAGAATATACATAAAGCGCGACACAATCAAGTGGAAGAAAGTTGGTTTCCACACCGTTCACAAGTCGGGATATTTAAACATGTATCAATCGATCCGAACACATTAGGCAGTCCTGTGTGGAGAAGATAAGCATTTAAGCTCATAGCAAACGTTTTCTCGAAATAACTTTCTAGAGCTACTTTGGCATTTATTTGGTCATTACCAGGTCCAAAGCTAGTACCCGTAGTCTAGGTGTAGCGTCTTTGATTCATAATCAAAACGTCTTCGGTCCCGGGTTTGATCCCCGCCACTGCCCAAATTTTGATAAATAATCAGCATTGGCGGCCGAAGACTTCCGGCATAAGAAGTCAGCCTCATTCTGCCAACGGCCTTGTCAAAGAGGGCGGAGGAGCGGATAGAGGTTCAGGGCACTCTCTTGTCCTAGGGGTGTGAAATTGCCCCTAAAGGCGGACGAATCAGCAATGATCAACGACATGAGGATGCAGAAGGCAATGGAAACCACTGCATTAAAGACACGTAACGTGTATCCACAGGACATGTGGCCTGTAATTGAAGAAGTGTCATGATGATCTCTCCATTCGCAAAAGATTCCGGAATAGTCCCCCATTCGGATCTCCGGGAGGGGACTGCCAAGGGGGAGGTTACCATGAGAAAAAGATTGAATAATCAACGAAAGGATAACGTTCTACGAGTCGGGTCGTGGAATGTCAGAAGCTTGAACGTGGTAGGGAAACTAAAAATCTGAAAGAGGGAAATGCAAAGGCTCAATCTAGATATAGTAGGGTTCAGTGAAGTGAAGTGGAAGGAAGACAAGGATTTCTGCTCAGATGAGTATCGGGTAATATCAACAGCAGCAGAAAATGGTATAACAGGTGTAGGATTTGTTATGAATAGGAAGGTAGGGCAGAGGGTGTGTTACTGTGAACAGTTCAGTGACCGGGTTGTTCTAATCAGAATCGACAGCAGACCAACGCCGACAACGATAGTTCAGGTATACATGCCGACGTCGCAAGCTGAAGATAAACAGATAGACAAAGTGTATGAGGATATTGAAAGGGTAATGCAGTATGTAAAGAGAGACGAAAATCTAATAGTCATGGGCGACTGGAATGCAGTTGTAGTGGAAGGAGTAGAAGAAAAGGTTACGGGAGAATATGGGCCTGGGACGAGGAATGAAAGAGGAGAAAGACTAATTGAGTTCTGTAACAAGTTTCAGCTGGTAATAGCGAATACCCTGTTCAAGAATCACAAGAGGAGGAGGTATACTTGGAAAAGGCCGGGAGATACGGGAAGATTTCAATTAGATTACATCTTGGTCAGACAGAGATTTCGAAATCAGATACTGGATTGTAAGGCGTACCCAGGAGCATATATAGACTCAGATCACATTACAGAAGTGATGAAGAGTAGGCTAAAGTTCAAGACATTAGTCAGGAAGAATCTATACGCAAAGAAGTGGGATACGGAAGTACTAAGAAATGACGAGATACGTTTGAAGTTCTCTAACGCTATAGATACAGCAATAAGGAATAGCGCAGTAGGCAGTACAATTGAAGAGGAATGGACATCTCTAAAAAGGGCCATAACAGAAGTTGGGAAGGAATACATAGGTACAAAGAAGGTAGCTGCGAAGAAACCATGGGTAACAGAAGAAATACTTCAGTTGACTGATGAAAGGAGGAAGTACAAACATGTTCCGGGAAAATCAGGAATACAGAAATACAAGTCGCTGGGGAATGAAATAAATAGGAAGTGCAGGGAAGCTAAGACGAAATGGCTGCAGGAGAAATGTGAAGACATCGAAAAAGATATGATTGTCGGAAGGACAGACTCAGCATACAGGAAAGTCAAACCAACCTTTGGTGACATTAAAAGCAACGGTGGTAATATTAAAAGTGCAACGGGAATTCCACTGTTAAATGCAGACGAGAGAACAGATAGGTGGAAAGAATACATTGAAAGCCTCTATGAGGGTGAAGATTTGTCTGATGTGATAGAAGAAGAAACAGGAGTCGATTTAGAAGAGATAGGGGATCCAGTATTAGAATCGGAATTTAAAAGAGCTTTGGAGGACTTACGGTCAAATAAGGCAGAAGGGATAGATAACATTCCATCAGAATTTCTAAAATCATTGGGGGAAGTGGCAACAAAACGACTATTCACGTTGGTGTGTAGAATATATGAGTCTGGCGACATACCACCTGGCTTCCGGAAAAGCATCATCCACACAATTCCGAAGACGTCAAGAGCTGAAAAGTGCGAGAATTATCACACAATCAGCTTAACAGCTTATGCATCGAAGCTGCTTACAAGAATAATAGACAGAAGAATGGAAAAGAAAACTGAGAATGCGCTAGGTGACGATCAGTTTGGCTTTAGGAAAAGTAAAGGGACGAGAGACGCAATTATGATGTTACGGCTAATAATGGAAGCAAGGCTAAAGAAAAATCAAGACACTTTCATAGGATTTGTCGACCTGGAGAAAGCGTTCGACAATATAAAATGGTGCAAGCTGTTCGAGATTCTGAAAAAAGTAGGGGTAAGCTACAGGGAGAGACGGGTCATATACAATATGTACAACAACCACGAGGGAATAATAAGAGTGGACGATCAAGAACGAAGTGCTCGTATTAAGAAGGCTGTAAGGCAAGGCTGTAGCCTTTCGCCCCTACTCTTCAATCTGTACATCGAGGAAGCAATGATGGAAATAAAAGAAAGGTTCAGGAGTGGAATTCAAATACAAGGTGAAAGGATATCAATGAGTACACAGTATGGTTTGAGAGTCAATCGGAGAAAGACGAAGGCAATGAGAAGTAGTAAAAATGAGAACAGCGAGAAACTTAACATCAGGATTGATGGTCACGAAGTCAATGAAGTTAAGGAATTCTGCTACCTAGGCAGTAAAATAACCAATGACGGACGGACCAAGGAGGACATCAAAAGCAGACTCGGCATGGCAAAAAAGGCATTTCTGGCCAAGAGAAGTCTACTAATATCAAATACCGGCCTTAATTTGAGGAAGAAATTTCTGAGGATGTACGTCTGGAGTACAGCATTGTATGGTAGTGAAACATGGACTGTGGGAAAACCGGAACAGAAGAGAATCGAAGCATATGAGATGTGGTGCTATAGACCAATGTTGAAAAGTAGGTGGACTGATAAGGTAACGAATGAGGAGGTTCTACGCAGAATCGGAGAGGAAAGGAATATGTGGAAAACACTGATAAGGAGAAGGGACAGGATGATAGGACATCTGCTAAGGCATGAGGGAATGACTCCCATGGTATTAGAGGGAGCTGTAGAGGGCAAAAACTGTAGAGGCAGACAGAGATTGGAATACGTCAAGCAAATAATTGAGGACGTAGGTTGCAAGTGCTACTCTGAGATGAAGAGGTTAGCACAGGAAAGGAATTCATGGCGGGCCGCATGAAACCAGTCAGGAGACTGATGACCTAAAAAAAAACCAGTTACAAAGCCTAAACCTTTATTATAAAGCCGCCATGATGATTAATACCAGATAAGCTGTCAGCGTTCTGCCTGGCACACAACTGAGGCAGATCACACAGCAGATTTATATCCCCACTGGCCAACTGTAGGACAAAGGTATTTAAGCTACATACCCGAAATAAAATTCTCTTGTGTAAACAAAGAAAAAGTTATGTCCGAGGTACAACTTGCGCTATCTCGTCGTCCATAACAACTAGTAACCATGGTGACCTTACATATTCATTAATAGAAAAAAATTATTATTGTTTATGTGCCTTTATTTGTGACTGAAAGATGTTGAGGCTCTTTGGTTTGAACACTTCACAGTTGGATATTAAATAGATCGACATACATGATTCGGTTATTGATGGATTTATCACATAACTTAGGAGTTCTTACAATAGGAAAACTACAACTAGGAATTTCGATAGTTCAATTATAACTAATAATAGATTAAAATATCATAGAATAACTGATCGAAAGCGAATCGTAAGTCTGGTTCTCAGTTTTATTATTGCTAACGATAAGATAGATAACTGCACTCTCATTGTACAATTTGTCAGCCAAACATAATTTGGATGTGTGTTCTGTAGGAAAAATAGTTCTTTCGCACAATTGACTGCTATTTCGCTATATTAAATGAATCGTTGCCTCAATGCTGTTGTACATCCAGCCTTCAGGATCAACATGAATTGTGCAAATGTCGTCGTAAGTCATCTTACGATCAAGCACTACAAGTCCAGTATAAAACAATGAAATCCCTATTTCATTTTTGTTTTTGGTATTATAGCTGCATTTTTTCATTTCATTTTCTGCCTATGAAGATAACGCGAGCTCTTCGCTATTAGGTCCATTGAATAGTCCCGAAATTTTTGAGATGAGCTGCTAATATAACTCTTTAAGTGACAATAGGAAATATATATACCACTGATCTTAAATTTTCTTTATTGCTTTATGTACTAGAAAAACCGATTTTATTGGTATTAATATAATGACAATAGTTTCTGTGATTGGTATATACCATTTTTAAATCTCTAAGTCGGCAGGCTCGAGATATCAGCGAACAAGTGAGCAATGGAATGAATATTTACCGATGCTCCTTGAAGCACTCTTCATCGGAGTTCGTCTTTTTAGCTAGCTCTTAGCGCGTTTGGATTTACCCTCATGATATCTTCTGATACGATAGATGAAGTTCAGTTCACAATAAGATTTCCTTCATTGTAAAGTATGAAATATATACGAGAATCTTTCGTACGCAGGAAAACTAATTATAAGCATATTTACAGCTAAATTCCTCCCACGCCGTACAACAAATATATTGTTGAGAACTCATTTCCGAGATACATCCAGTTTTAATGATTATACCCTGCGAAATGCTCCTTCTAATGAAGAAAGAAGATTGCTGGTAATATTGTTTCACAAATTATCTCGAAAATATTAGACAGAAGAGAGCATAAATTATTCCTGTCGGCGTTGCGCATATAATATGAATGCTTCAAATACGGAACAAAACTAAAGCAGTTTATTTACGCACTTGAATGTAATGGGCATATTATTTCCTCATTTCTGGTTGATTTTTTTTATGGTAGCAGCGATAGTATTGGCATATTTGAATATTTCTTTTAAATCTGTAAGAAAGACTACATAGAGGTGGCATAGTTCCACGGCAGATGATCATGTAACGAACTGCTTGGATGAGGTTAGAGAGGAGCACGCAGAAGATTCAGAATTTGGAGAAAACCCTGATACAGATGATGTTGCTACTATTACTACAGTTTCAAAATTTACCACAGCAGCTTATGGCAGTATGGCTAACACAGTGTCAATTCGACCAGTGGGTGAAGAAACTAGTACAGATTTAGAAGGGAGGGTAGACTGTTTGCCTGTGCTTTGAGGAAGCATTTCATTAAAGTCGTGAAACTGTGATACTGAGATGGTTGCTAATAAGAATTTATTTGCATGATCTAAAACTGTTTGTGAACCTCAAACCAGTAGTAATTATCCAGATTTTAACATTCTACTTCACACTAGCTGTGATCTATTGTTGCCAATTATATCCTCATGGCTGTAACCCAATTTGCGTTCAGTGGTTGGCCTTGGATTTTTCCAAGTAAATTGCGAAGTGTTTCGGTCTTTTCTGTGTCGTTTACTGTGATGTGTTCGTCGATTTGTACACCCGGTTCACTGATGATTTGGCCCACTGTTCGCTTCAGTTTTTCCCAGAAAGTGAGTAGGGTTGCATGAGCCAAGACCTGGTTACCCCAGTCCTTGTTCTGCATTTGCAGATTCTAGATCTAGCTTGGTTGCTGAGAGGATTCCAATCCGTTTTAGCCAATTCATTAGGTTGACGTTTGATTTGTCTCTTTAATTTCTCTTTTCTTTCACTAAGTTGAAAATGTATGTAGCATTCTGCCTCTGTGTTCTACATAGGCCTGGGTAAACGGTTACTCCAGCTCGAACGGGCTCGAGATTTCCGGATACGCCGCAGTGTTCGGTACAGTATCGAGCTAGTTCGAACAATTACTTGACGGGAGTCAAGACATAGGTGCTTCCGAAAGAAACTACTAACTATCTCAACAATAAGCTACGGCTCTGGATAAATTTCGTGAAACAGTGGAGGAAATAGTATAAAATCCTACCACTGCACAAACTCCTACTGTGTTTGAACAAATCTAAAATACTAGGTTTCATACAATATGTAGAATATGTAAACATTTACGACGATTTTTAAGTAAAGATAACAAAGACGCCGGCCGGAGTGGCCGAGCGGTTCTAGGCGCTACAGTCTGGAATCGCGAGACCACTACGGTCGCAGGTTGGAATCCTGCCTCGGGCATGGATGTGTGTGATGTTCTTAGGTTAGTTAGGTTTAAGTAGTTCTAAGTTCTAGGGGACTAATGACCTCAGAAGTTAAGTCCCACAGTGATCAAAGCCATTTGAACCATAACAAAGACGAAAATATTGTCCTCTAAAACACAGTGCTTGACTGAGCCTAGTATATTATCCTATTTGATTATCAGAGGCGGTAATGATTGACCACGTAGGCCAGGAAATGAGCTGTTCACATATTTGAACAACAGGTAAAAACTTTAGTAGATTTTAATCAGTTTGAAAACAGCACGGCAACATTCAGATGAAACAATCAAGGCAACTAACAAAAAATTAAATACCGAACAAGCGAAACTGATCGTAATGATGTGAATGTTTAACTCGGGAATAAATTACAACGGACTGACCCGTCTTCCAGATAAGAACCATCAGACCACACCAAATTGTGGGACGACCGAAAGCTCGAGAATTACAAAGGATCATGATTGCAATCTTTTATTTATTTATTAGTTGCCATTGCTAGACACGCCCTATTGTTAAACTCCACAGTGCATTAAACACGTTAAGGTAAGTTCGGATAGTTTCTACAAGAGGCACTATACCGTAGGCGAATCAAACGATCGAGCAGAACCCTAGGTTCCAGAACTGCGACGTAAACTGTTCAAGTCGTGTACAAGCACAGCCTTACTTCCACGTTTGATAACGCTTATTGTTATTGACGGTAGTCTGTTATAGTTAGACAAGTATATAATTAGTCTTCAACATTACCTAGCGTATGCATGTATATATCATATGCCACTTAATCTAGAAATGAACTATAACCGTCAATGACACCCGATACATGCAAGACGTTTCCTGAATTAAATACACTAGTATCTTTGGAGCGCTGTAGAAAGGATAGCACATGGTCGTGTGATCCTCCTGAGCTTGCGTTAGACATGGCATTGACCTGGTCTAAATGTACCAGTCGGCTGTGTGGTGTCATAATCGCAGGAAGGGGCTATTGTGTTTAGTTAACTTGAACGATGATTCAGGACTTCTTGGTGTGTCAACATGGACTGACCAACGTGTCTGCCAATCGCTGTCATTTGATGTGGTGTAACTAATTATAGATTCAACTTTGAATACTAAAACAATTTTTTATTTATTTGCATTTTTTAGCTCTTTCGAATATATATGAAATAGTCTTTCCTAAATTTTATTCTGTTAACATTATCCACTCTCAAAAAAAGTTTTTCATCACATCGATTACGAGAGTTCCGGAACCTGTACACAAAATTGGAATAGAGATCAGCATAAACATGATTTCCGCCCTTTTTATTTCTCATGAAAACCACACATTACATGTTGTACCACCATACAGCGAGACCTTCAGAGGCGGTGGTGCAGACTGCTGTACACACCGGCTTTTCCAACACCCAGTAACAAGTCCCCTTGTACCAATGTATGCCCGTATTCTTTGCGGATTACTATCCATCAGTTCATCAAGGCACTGTGGGTTAAGATTGTCCCACTCCTCAACGGCGTTTCGGCGTAGATCCCTCAGAGTGTTTGGTGGGTCACGTCGTCCATAAACAGCCCTTTTCAATCTACCCCCGGCATGTTCGATAGGGTTCATATCTGAAGAACATGCTGCCCACTCTAGTCGAGCGATGTCATTATCCTGAAGGAAGTCATTCACAAGACGTGTACGATGGGGGCGCGAACTGTCGTCCATGAAGATGAATGCCTCGCCATTACGCTGCCGGTATGGTTGCACTATCGGTCGGAGGATAGCATTCACGTATCGTATAGCCGTTACGGCGCCTTCCATAACCACCAACGGCGTACGTCGGCCCCACATAATGCCACCTCAAAACATCAGGGAACCTCCACCTTGCTGAACTCGCTGGACAGTGTGTCTAAGGCGTTCAGCCGGACCGGGATGCCTGCAAACACGTCTCCGACGATGGCCTGGTTGAAAGCATATGCGACACTCATTGGTGAAGAGAAGGTGATGCCAATCCTGAGTGGTCCAAATCTTCAAATGTTTATATGTGTGGGGATTTCTAAGGTACCAAACTGCTTAGGTCATCCGTCCGTAGACTTGCACACTATTTAAGCTAAAGCTAAACCATGCCCGAGGGAGGCTTCGAACCTCCGGCGGGAGGAGCCGCGCAGTGCGTGATATGACGCCTCAAACCGAGCGGCCTCTCCGCGCGGCCCTGAGCGGTCCATTCGGCAAGTGGTTGGGCCCATCTGTACCGCGCTGCATGGTGTCGTGGTTGCAAAGGTTGACCTCGCTTTGGACGTCGGGATTGAAGCTGCGCCTCATGCGGCCTATTGTGCACAGTTTGACTCGTAACACGACGTCCTGTGAATGCACGAAAAGCATTATTCAGTAAGTTGGCGTTGCTGTCAGGGCTCCTACGAGCCATAATCCGTAGGTAGCGGTCATCCACTGCGGTATTAGCCCTGAGCGACGCATGTCATAGGCAGTTCCTACCTCTCTGTATTTGTTCCACGTCAGAACAACATCGCTTTGGCTCAATCCGAGCCTGGATACTTTCCTTTTTGAGAGCACTTACTGGCACAAATTAACAATGCGGACGCGACCGAACTGCGGTATTGACCGTCTAGGCATGGTTGAACTACAGATAACACGAGCCGTGTACCTGCTTCCTGGTGGAATGACGAACTGGTGGGCTGTCGGACCCTCTCCGTCTAATACGCGCTGTTGAAGCATGGTTGTTTACATCTTTGGGCGGATTTAGTGATATCTGTGAACACTCAAAGGGACTGTGTCTGTGATACAATATCCACAATCAACTTCTGTCTACAAGAGTCCGGGGAACCATGAGAAACTTCTTTTGATGTTTGTGTATTTTCTCTTGGTCGTCAGTCTTCTGACTGGTTTGATGCGGCCCACCACGAATTCCTCTCATGTGTTAACGTCGTCATCTCAGAGTAGCACTTGCAACCTTCAACTCAATTATTTGCTGGATATATTCCAATCTCTGTCTTCCTCTACAGTTTTCGCCATCTGTACCTCCCTCTAGTACCATGGAAGTCATTCCATCATGTCTTAAAAGGTCCTATCATCATGCCTTTTCTACGTATCAGTGTTTTCCACTTACTTATTTCCTCTCCGATTCTCCTAATAACCTCCACGTTCCTTTCCTTATCAGTCCACCTAATTTTCAACATATGTCTGTATTATCACATCTCAAATGCTTCGATTCTCTTCTGTTCCGGTTTTCTCGTAGTCCAAGTTTCACTACCATACAATGCTGTACGCATGACGTACATTCTCAGAAATTTCTTCCTCAAATTAAGGCCTGTATTTGATATTAGTAGACTTCTTTTGGCCAGGAAACCCATTTTTGCCATTGCTAGTCTGCTTTTGATGTCCTCCTTGCTCCATCAGTCATTGGTTATTTTACTGCCTAGTTAGCCGAAATCTTTAACTTCATCTACATCGTCACCATCAGTCCTGCTGTTAGCTTTCCCGCTGTTCTCACTTCTACTACTTCTCATTACCTTCGTCTCTCTTCGATTTTGTCTCAGTCCATACTGTGTAATCATTAGACTATTCATGCCGATTAGCAGATCATGTAATTCTTCTTCACTTTCAATCAGGATAGCAATGTCATCAGCCAATTGTATCAGTGATATCCTTTCACCTTGAATTTTAATTCCACTCCTGAACCTTTCTTTTATTTCCACCATTGCTTTTTCGACGTACGGATTTTACAGTAGGGGCGAAAGGATACGTTCCGGTCTTACAACCCTTTTAATTCGAACACTTCGTTCTAGGTCGTCCTGTCTTGTTATTCCGCTCTTGACTCTTGTACATACTGTATATTATCCGTCTCCCCTTACAGCGTGCTCCTAATTTCCTCAGAATTTCACTCATCTTCCACCATTTTACACGGTCGAACGCTCTGTTCAGATCCTACGAACGTGTCTTGAGTTTTCTTTAGTCTTCCCCTATTATTAACCGCAACGCCAGAATTGCCTCTCTCGTGTCTTTACTTTTCCTAAAGCCAAACTGATCTTCATCTAGCGCATCCTCTGTTTTCTTTTCCTTTCTTCTGTGTATTATTCCTGTAAGCAACTTGGATGCATGAGCTGTTAAGCTGATTTTGCTATAAATCTCGCACTTGTCAGCTCTTGCAGTGTGGATGATGGATGATGCTTTTCTGAAAGTCAGATGGTATGTCGCTAGACTCTTACATTCTACACACCAACGTAAATAGTCGTTTTGCTGCCACTTCCCCGCTAAGATTTTAAAAATTCTGATGGAATGTTATCCATCTCATCTGACTTATTTGACCTTAAGTGCTCCAAAGCTCTTTGATTGTAACACTGGATCCCCTGTCTCTTCTAAACTGTTACTTCTTCTATCACATCAGACAAATTTTCCCCCTCATAGAGGCTTTCAGTGTATCCTTTCCATCTATCCACTCTCTCCTCTGCATTTAACAGTGGAATTCCCATTGGATTCTTAATGTTACCACACTTGCTTTTTTAATGTCACCGAAGGTTGTTTTGACTTTTCTGTATGCTGTGTCTGTCCTACCAACCATCATTTCTTTTTCGATGTCTTCACATTTTTCCTGCCGCTATTTCGTCTTAGCTTCCCTGCACTTCCTATTTATTTCATTCCTCAGCGACCTGTATTTCTGTACTCCTGGGTTCCCCGAAACATTTTTGTACTTCCTCCTTTTATCAATTAACTGAAGTATTTCTTCTGCTACCCATGGTTTCCTGCAAGTTACCTTCGTTGTACTATATTTTCCTTCCCAACTTGTGATGATCCTTTTTAGAGATATCCATTCCTCTACAACTGTACTGCCTACTGAGCTATTCCGTATTGCTGTATCTATAGTCTTAGAGGACTTCAAGCGTAACTCGTCATTCCCTAGTACTTTCGTGTACCACTTCTTTGCATATTGATGATTTCTGACTAATGTCTTAAACTTCAGCATGCTCTTCATCACTACGATATTGTGATCTGAGTCTATATCTGCTCCTGGGTACTCCTCACAATCCAGTATCTTATTTCGGAATCTCTGTCTCACCATGATGTAATCTAATTGAAATCTTCCGGTATCACCCGGCCTTTTCCAAGTATACCTGCTCCTCTTGTGATTCTTGAACATGGTATTCGCTATTACTAGCTGAAACTTGTGTATTACACGTCATTAATACTACTTGGTCGTGGTCCTAGGGCGAAATGTACGTTATCGGTCGCAGAATCGTCTGCAGTCAGCTTCAGAGGCCGGTTGTCTAAATTTTCTGCACAGTATTCCCCGAAAAGAAAGTCGCTTTCCCGCAGGGATTCCTATTTGGATTCGTGAAGCATTTCCGTAATACTTGCGTTTTAGTTAAACTTAGTGGTAACATAGCTAGCACCTCGCCAGTAAACTGTTTCGATGTCTTCCTTTCATCCGAGCTGGTGCGAATCCCAAACATTTGAGAAATATTCAGGAATAGGTCACATTAGTTTATTTTATGCAGTCACCTTTACAGATGAACCATACTGTCCTAAAATTCTCCCAGTTCACCGAAGACGAACATTACCTATTGCAATCCTTACATTGTAGTTCCATTTCATATCGCATTGCAACGTTACGCCTATATACTGATCGATGTGTGTCAAGCAGCACAGTACTAACACTGTATTAGACGTTTGTTTTTCCTGTTAATCTGCCTTAACTTACATTTTCATACGTTTAGAGCTAGCTGCCATTAATCATATCAATTATAAATGTTGTCTGCGTCATCCTGTATCTTCCCACAGTCACTCAACGACGACACTTTCTCATACAGCGCAGCATCGTCAGAAAACAGCTGCAGATTGCTAACAACCCTGTCCGCCTGACCATTTATGTATAAAGAAAACAGCAGAAGTCCCATCACAATTCCTTGGGGCACTCCTGACGATACCCTTGTCTCAGGACACTCATCGTTGAGGGCAACGTACTGGGTTTTGTTACTTAAAAAATCTTCGAGCCATTCACGTATCCGGCAAGCTAATCCATATGCTCATACCGTCGTTAACACAGTGCACGACCGTGTCCAAGGTTTCTCCGAAATCTCGAAGTATGGAATCCATCTGTTGCCCTTCAACCATAATTCGCGGAACAGGACTTGAGGAATGGGGAACTTGAGTTTAGCTGATTTGTGGGAAGCGGCTTTTCCCTCTCAAGGAAAATGTTGGATCTAAAAGAAAGTCCAAAAACTGTGCAGTGAACCCTTTTTAAAGATAGAGGTCTATTAACTTTGGTGCTCTGTTCTTTTATTCTTCTATAAAGGAGTCACCTGATATTTTTTGAGTCGCTTGGGACGAAGCGCTGGACTAGAGATTCGGGATAAATGCTAGCTAAGTGGGGGCCATTGCCACTCAGTACTCTCTGAAAAACTGAATTTGGAATTCCTCAGGATCATCCTCCAAACTGTCCCAGTTTGGCTCTATCTGATTTTCATCTTTGCCAAAATTTAAAGAACCCCTCCGAAGATTTCACATTGATAATGATCAAGCGGTGCAGGAAGGTCGGGGCTGTGCCTCCGGCAACAAAGTCAAATATTCTACAGTTATCAACAAACTGTTCTCTCAATCTGAGAAATATGTTCGTCGTTATATGTTGAAGAATAATGATGTAGAATGTTAGTAAAGTTTATTTTATTTAAAATGCTTTAATATTATCCACAAAAATATTCAGAGGCATTGCTATTCAGCAAGCTCCATTATTTACAGGGTGATTATAATTAGAGTTAAAATTTCAAAACGCTTTAGAAATAACACCACTGGTCAGAATGACGTCAAATTGGAACGGAATATTATCGGAGAAGGGGGAAGATATATCGCAAAAGAAAAAAAAAAGTGTGAAAATTGATCGATAGACGGCGCTGTATGTGTCAAAATACATAACTGAAAACACTTGTCATGCGTACGACCCACTGAAGTTGGTATAAGCAGGCCAGTTACACGGCTTTTCCTGCATTCGCGTCTGCGACGTTCGGCATGACTCTCTCAATGCAGGATCGCGATCTGCTTATAAAGTTGTATTACAAGAATGATGAGTCTGCACACGTCGCCCTGCAGAAGTTCCGAAAAAAGACGTTGGTCAGATGACTGTCGTGGGTCTGGAGATAATGATTTGGAAACTCGAAAAGACGGGTTCTTTTGGCGTGCAACCTGGAAGCAGTGGCCACAGCAATGCAGGAGGAGACGAGCGGTGGCGTGCAAACGTGTAGTGCACTGAGAATTGCCCGAACATTGCTCATACCCGTGAGCACGGTACGTAAAATCCTACGAAACATCCTTCTTTACTGGCCATTCAAAATTACCTAGGTCCACGATTTGGTTCCTGTTGACCTGCCAACAAGAGAGCCCTCTGCTTTAGAATTTCTTGTTCTCATGGAAGTGAACGATGATTGGCCTTGGAAGATTTTGTTGATAGACGAAGCCCACTTCCATCTGACAGGATATGTCAGTACACAGAATTGTCGAATATGGGCAACGGAAAATTCACACGCAAATCATCCTGTACCACTTTGTCCTGAAAAGGTCAGTGTGTGGTGCGGTTTAGCGACATCATGTATCAGAAGGCCATATTTTTTCGAAGAGACATGTGCTTCCGGTCCTGTTACCTGTACGTCAGTCGTAAGTGCTCTCCAACAGCTTGGATATGTGGAGGGGATCATTTGTATGAAAGATTGCGCACCTCCGCACATTGCAAATACAGTTAAGCAGCTTCTGAAATGTCATTTCGGAGGTACTAGAAATATCAGCCGCCATTTCCCTACAGCCTGGAAGTCCCGATCACCTGACCTTAATTCGTGTGTTCAGTGTTCCTATTGCAAACTTAGATCAGTTGTGGAACATTCTGTTTCTCTATTTCAACTTATTGCAGAAACGCAGAAAGCATATTGAAAATGTTTTGCGCCAGTCACAGGCAAATTAATAATCCGATTTGATTTTTATTGATGCTTTTAATGCGGTTTTTGGCTTCAGGACAGTTAAAACCCGGTGTGATTGACGCTTTTCATGCGGTTTTTGATCTCAGGACAATTAGAAACCGATTTTTCTCATCCGATGTGATATGACCTTGCCGCGGTGAATGGGCTTACGTAATTAACAGTATCACACTTATGCACCTACGCACACTGAGTAGTACAGCTGGTTTACATCAAACGTACACCTTAGACATTGTGGTATGATTCATTTGTCATCTGACACTATTAAATTATGATGCTTACAGCGCCATCTATTGCTACATTTTGTAACTGTTTAGTTTTCTTCTGCCACACGTTTTCTCCCTTCTCCGATAATATTCCGTTGCAATTTGACGTCATTCTGACCAGTGTGTTATTCTACAGCGGTTTGAAAGTTTAACTTTACTTGCAATCATCCTGTATATTCAATAACTCAAGCAGCACTGAACAAGTATGGTAGTTCACTGGTACTCCAGTACTACTCCTTTTCGGATGATAAATCGCAGAGTGTGCAGCAACGGCCCATTAATGCCTTTAACCAGCAATACTTGCAGCATGCTTTTAAGACCAGAGATAGTTTTTTATATTACGGTATTTTTTGTAGAGTGACTTGGGCTCATTCATTCAGGTTATCGTGAACTTGATCTGAGCTGTTTATTTCCATATTCTAGGTAATCAAGTGTTTTCTTATTTGTGATGAGTACGCTGTGAACGGTCCTGTCATTCAAACCGAGCACAAAAAAATGGTTCAAATGGCTCTGAGCACTATGGGACTTAACTTCTGTGGTCATCAGTCCCCTAGAACTTAGAACTACTTAAACCTAACTAACCTAAGGACATCACACACAGCCATGCTTGAGGCAGGACTCGAACCTGCGACCGTAGCGGTCGCGCGGTTCCAGACTGTAGCGCCTAGACCCGCTCGGCCACTCTGGCCGGTTAAACCGAGCACAGCCGTGTCGACTGGGCTGGAAGCATACGTGCCTGGTCTGACGAACTCAAAAGGCATTCTGTTGCACCTCAACTGTCCAGCTAAATCACCCCATTATAATACCATAATACGTTTGGTACCATTTGGAACAGTAAGTGAACGTAGAAATCGACACCCTTGCAATTTCTAACTTCTGCGGGACCTAAACATTACTGAGTCGTGTTTGCTAGGTACGACATACTATACCTATACGCCGAAATGATATCATTATCGAGCGTGGAGGCAGTATTACAAACCATTAACATATTGCCTGTTGGGAGCGACTATGTCTGGCATGCTTACATGGCAGCATTTTTGACTTTGCTGAGGATGGGTTAAATGTTTTTAGTTTGATACTTTAATTACGCTATAGTATGGAAATCTTTTCCTATGCTTTGTTGTTAGGCGATTTAAATGTTTCACTTATCTTTTACATGAAGTTCTGGCGGATACTGGTTAGCTACGTTCGAGCTTAAAAAATGGTTCAAATGGCTCTGAGCACTATGGGACGTAACTTCTCAGGTCATCAGTCCCCTAGAACCCAGAACTATTTAAACCTGACTAACCTAAGGACATCGCACACATACATACCTGAGGCAGGATTCGAACCTGCGACTGTAGCAGCAGCGCGGTTCCGGACTGAAGCACCTAGAACCGCTCGGCCACAACGACTGGCTCGAACTTAAATTCAAATAATTTTATATGTTGGCGTAGGACCGCTTTCAAGTAACTACATGTCATAATCGAGAAAGAAGGTGAATATGAGTCGCCATTAATGTATTTTTAAGGCAATGACTTACAAAATCTGTCTTATTACATCTTTTATTGTTAATACTATAGGCCTACAGCATTCACAGTGTCATGCCAATATTTGTTTCTACATACAATTAAAAATTTACGTATATTACACTGCACGTCCTTTTGTAAATTTCCTCATTGCGTAATTATTTATACTGAAAAACTAACGAAATTATGACAGATTTAATGGACTAACGAACGGTGTAAGTACGTGCTCTAATCCGTTTGTAGTAATAAGTATGTCACATAGATATGTGTGCTGTGAATCTGTAACCGGCTAATACCCTGAGATATGTCTGGTGTGGAAAATGCCCGTAGCCTACTTTTACTCGAAGAGATGCCAATATGATTGTACATATGTGGAATTGCTTATTGACGATGCTGCAGGCACGGGTAAAAACTTTGCATGTCTGCACACCTACGCCGGCCGTTGTGGCAGTCCGGAACCACGATGCTGCTACGGTCACAGGTTCGAATCCTGCCTCGGCCATGGATGTGTGTGATATCCTTTGATTAGTTAGGTACAAGTAGTTCTAAGTCTAGGGGAGTGATGATCTCAGATGTTAAGTCCAATAGTGCTCAGAGCCATTTGAACCATTTATTTGCCCAGCTACGATAACATGTGGGAAAACATAGTATACCTCTGTTAGTCAACACAGTTTTGTCGGATGAACACTGAGTAACGCCATAAACATCAGAACTGAGAATATACACTACTGGTCATAAAAGTTGCTACACCACGAAGATGGCGTGTTACAGACGCTAAATTTAACCGACAGGAAGAAGATGCTGTGATATACAAATGATCAGCTTTCCAGAGCATTCACACAAGGTTGGCGCCGGTGGCGACACCTACAACGCGCTGACATGAGGAAAGTTTCCAACCGATTTCTCATACACAAACAGCAGTTGACCGGCGTTGCCTGGTGAAACGTTGTTGTGATGCCTCGAGTAAGGAGGAGATATGCGTACCATCACGTTTCCGACTTTGAGAAAGGTCGGATTGTAGCCTATCGCGATTGCGGTTTATCGTATCGCGGCATTGCTGCTCGCGCTGGTCGAGATCCAGTGACTGTTAGCGGATATGGGATGGGTGGGTTCAGGAGGGTAATACGGAACGCAGTTCTGGATCCCAACGGCATCGAAACACTGGCAGTCGAGATGACAGGCACTTTATCCGCATGGCTGTAACGCATCGCCCAGCCACGTCTCTATCCCTGAGTCAACTGATGGAGACGTTTGCAAGACAACAACCATCTGCACGAACAGTTCGATGTCGTTAGCAGCAGCATGGACTATCAGCTTGGAGACCATGGCTGCGGTTACCCTTGGCGCTGCATCACCGACAGGAGCGCCTGCGATGGTGTACTCAATGACGAACCTGGGTGCACGAATGGCAAAACGTCATTTTTTCGGATGAATCCAGGTTCTGTTTACAGCATCATGATGGTGGCCTCCCTGTTTGGCGACATCGCAGTGAATGCACATTGGAAGCGTGTATTCATCATCGCCATACTGGCTTATCACCCGGCGTGATGGTATGGGGTGCCATTGGTTACACGTCTCGATCACCTCTTGTTCGCATTGACGGCACTGTGAACAATGGACGTTACATTTCAGAAGCGTTGCGACCCGTGGCTCTACCCTTCATTCGATCCCTGCGAAACCATACATTTCAGCAGGATAATGCACGACCGCATGTTGCATGCCCTGTACGGGCCTTTCTGGATACAGAAAATGTTCGACTGCTGTCCTGGACAGCACATTCTCTAGGTCTCTCACCAATTGAAAACGTCCGGTCAATGGTGGCCGAGCAACTGGCTCGTCACAATACGCCAGTCACTACGCTTGATGAACTGTGGTATCGTGTTGAAGCTGCATGGGCAGCTGTACCTGTACACGCCATCCAAGCTCTGTTTGACTCAGTGCCCAGGCGTATCAAGGCCGTTATTACGGCCAGAGGCGGTTGTTCTGGGTACTCATTTTTCAGGATCTATTCCCCCAAATTGCGTGAAAATGTAATCACATGTCAGTTCTAGTATAAAATATTTGTCCAATGAATACCCGTTTATCATCTGCATTTCTTCGTGGTGTAGCAATTTTAATGGCCAGTAATGTAGTCCTTTAATTGACCATTACCTGTGTTTTTGTCCATATCGAACATTTGATCCAGAACGAGAATCTGTTCCTCTATCCTGAGTAATATTCAGAATCATGATCCTTTCTTGTTTCAGTATTTAAGCCCCTGAAGAATTGGTCAAAAGCCCATTCACAAAATTACTGGCTTAAAATTAAATATAATAGTATACTACATTGAAAATGGTAGCTTGCAAATTATTGAACCAAAACATTACGATCATCTGTTTAATAGGTTGTTGCTCCTTTTTGGAACGAAATACATAAATGATTCTGCGCATCAGGGAGCCGACAGTGTGTTCATAGGTTTGTGTAGGTATGTCGCATTAAATGTCCATACACTGTTCATGAAATTTGCATAAATAGCAAGCTGCTGATCTGTATAAACGGCTATGGTGCCCGACAGCGACGCAGATGGGTTCCATGGTACTTACAACAAGCGAATGTGGTCACCGAGACTTTAATGTGAGTTCACTACAATGCTCCTCAAGCCACTATAGCACGGTTGTGGTTTCGAGACACGGAGAATTATACTGCTGAAAGATGACATCGTCATCGGTCAAGACATCAAGTATGAAGCGATGCAGATGGTTCGCAGTTGTTAGCGTCTCTTCGATTTCTATCACAGGTCCCGTGCAAGCACAGGAGAATGTCTTCCTCAGCATACCACTGCGCCCACCAGTCTGCGCTCATGGCGCGCTGGTACTTCGAGACGCCGTTCACTTCGATGTCGGTGTTTGTAGAGGGAGATGACCATCGCCCTAGTGTAGAAAAAGTTTGATTCACCCGAAGATCCTACACGTTTCCATTGATCGACGGTTGAATCCCGACTTTCCCGTGCCCACTGTAGTCGTAACTGACAGTGACGTTGCGTCACCATGTGAACACGTGGTGGTGATCTGCTGCGGAGCTCCATGTTCAACAATGTACGGTGAATGATGTACTCCGAAACACTTCAGCGTGCACCAGCGTTGCTCTTGTTCGGGAGAGATTTCACAGATCACCATCCATGTTATTTTACAGAGCAAACAAGTCTCAGAAACCATCTCTCTGTCCAGAGTCGTGGACGTCCAACCACTTACACCTAGTGGCAGTTTCGCCGTCCTTCCACCTCTTTCGCTAGATACGACAGTAGCACGTGAACATTCGACCAGCTTCACCGTTTTCCAGACACTCTTTCACAAGTTCTGCATAATAATAATCTAACCTTTATGGAAGTCGGTTATCTCAGTGGATTTCCCCATTTGTAGCCCACGTATTCGCCTGTGTGAACCCCCGCCCGTGTCTCCCGCGCTTACACACTTCGCTGGCACACTTTTTTTGTTACCACTTTGTATGCAACGCCACCAGGCGGCATCAGACGTCGCGGTGGACGGTGATGTTGTCATAGTGTTTTGGCTTATCACTGTCTAGCGAAATAAGATACGCGGTGTGGTCGTGGGAATATGGATATAACGTGACAGTCGTAACACGAACGTGAAAGGGAACGTGTTTCTGATCTTTTGGACTTGCTGCTTTATTTCATTTGCTCTGGTATTGTTCACTAGTGAGGAAATTTGTGTTGCAAACACCTGTGCTGACTTAACTTACATTTTATGAATAGTGTTTCACAAAATTTGTTTGCTTTGTTTTTGTATGTTCTTTGTTCACTAGTTTGGATGGGATAGTTTTATACGATTTTTGTTTCGTGTTGAGTGATTACATCAACATGACAGCCAGGGCCCTAGCCGGTTCAGATAATAGCTTGACTGCGAACAAAAATTACTTCTCTACGCGAGAACTAGAGTATAATGTGTGTCTCTTCACTGCAAGAACTGAAATTTTCGACACACATGTAGTGCAAGCAGCTCTTGATATTTAACTTTTGAGGCAGTTTAGTGTTAATTTAACGTAATGTTTCTTTTGTTACTTTAAGTTAATGCATTTTTCGATAGGAATTCCTCAATTAGATTGTCTAATACTTTATACCTTGTTTAGAGCTGTTTCGCTGTACGTTCTCAAACATGCACCAATAATTTGAGAAATGCAATGAACATAAGGGACGTAAATGAAATATAACAAGAAATATTACAATAAGCTATCGAATCAGGGCATGAATGCTGACAGCAGTTAAGACACAAGGCAATCTGTCAATCGAATAGCTGAAAGATCAATTACGAAATACTTCTCGAAGCTCAAAAGAGAAAGCCAAACTAATAAAGGAAGAAGAAATACGAAAAAAAGGCTACTCAGCACTGTGAGACGACATGAATGGAGCTTCAGTCACAGCCTCTGTATTTTGAAAACAGTTCTGTACAAATCGTTTCAAATATTCCACAGATGTACAACGTTCTCTTTGAAAACTCCTCCTCAATTTACCTAAACCGACACAAAGATTCGTGCCACAGAAACCTCAAGAAAAGAACTACATTTCTGTTTAGAAGATATCTTATTAGCCATTGACTGTAAAAATTATTTGTTTTTAGTATTTCATGCAGCTCGTTGAATGTATCTATACCCTTACAGTTCAAATTCTCAGATACCACGACGACATGTGTACATATATGAGGATTTTTAGTGTCTGACATTTGCTAAAGCACAGCCCTTTGGTGTGTACCACTTGATTCACTGGAATAGTGAAAATAAGTAATTTCTTCGGCCATGTCTTCCAAAAACCTTAGCCTGCTTGTGAACCATTAAAAGTGATCAAACTCTAATTCATTACCACCCGTCAAACATGGAACCATCAAACAGTACAAGAGCGTAAGATACCTACTTGAAGACATTGTTACGGGAATAGTAGTGGAAGTAGATGAGGATGAGATCAGAGTTACGATACTGTTAGAATAATTTACCACACCACCGAAGGCATATGTCGAAACAAATCAAGTGGATCGACGGCATTAAAGTTTTCACATAGAAAATTTCGTCACTATATATTCTGGCAGAGCACAATATCGACATGAGTCAAAAAATGGGGAAAATTTATTTTTCAGCTCATCGTGGGACCTTATTTCTCACTTTTAATCAGATATTTTCAGAACATGAAACCGTTTCAATTACTAAAAAAGACGACAACAAATATACAGTGAAGCACCAAAGAAAGTGGAATAGGCACGGGTATTGAAACACAGAGATATGTAAAGAGTCAGATTACGGCGCTGCGCGGTTACTGCTGCTACAGTGGCAGGTTATCAAGAATTAAGTGAGTCTGGATTTCGTGTTATAGACGGCGCATGAGCGTTGGGACACAACATCTAGCTATGAAGTGGAGATTTTCCGTGCGGCCATCTCACGAGCATACCATGAATATCAGAAATCCGGTGAAACACCGACACCGATGTGGGCGGAAAAAGATCCTGCAAGAACGGGAAATTGGAAATTTGTGGTATGTTCTATGGGACCAAACTGCTGAGGTCATCGGTCCCTAGGCTTACACACTACTTAAACTAACTGAAACTAATTTACGCTGAGGACAACACACACACACCAATGCCCAAGGGAGTACTCGAACCTTTAACGGGGGGAGCCGCGCGAACCGTGGCAAGGTGCCTAAGACCACACGGCTACACGCGAGGCACCAAGACGGGACCAACGACGACTGAAGAGAATCGTTAACCGCGAAAAAAGTGCAACCCTCCCTTAAATTGCTGCAGATTTCAATGCTGGCCATTAAAAAGTGCCAGTTGCGAACCATTCAACGAAACATTATCTATATGGGCTTTCGGAGCCGAAGGCCCACTCTTACGCCTGGTATGGGCCCGTCAACACCGACACTCGACTGTTGATGAATGGAAACATGTAACTTTGTCGGACCCGTCTGATTTCACATTATATCCAGTGTACGGGTATGGAGACAACCTCATGAATCCATAGACTCTGCCAGCAGAGGGCTGTTCTAGATGGGGGTGGCTCTGTAATGGTATGGGGCGTGTGCAGCTGGAGTAATACGGGACCCCTGATACTTCCAGATACGACTCTCACAGATGACACGTACGCAAGCATCCTGTCTGACCACCTGCGTCCATCCATGTCTACTACTGTGCATTCCGACGGACTTTGGAAATTCCAGCAAGTCTATCCCAACACGTCCAGAATTGCTACGGAGTGGTTCCAGGAACACTCTTCTGAGTTTAAACACTTCAAGAATGGTTCAAATGGCTCTGAGCACTATGGGATTTAACATCTGAGGTCATCAGTCTCCTAGACTTAGTACTACTTTAAACCTAAGTAACCTAGGGACATCACATACATCCATGCCCAAGGCAGAATTCGAACCTACAACCGTAGCAGCAGCGCGGTTCCGGACTGAAGCGCCTAGAAACGCTCGGCCACAACGACCTGCTTAAACAGTTCAGGTAGCCACCATACTCAACAGGCAAGAACATTATTGATTATGTGTGGGATGCCTTGCAACATGGTGTTCAAAAGACATCTCCAACCCCTCGTACTCTCACGAATTCATGGACAGCCCTGCAGGATTGTTGGTGTCAATTTCCTCCAGCACTACTTCAGACATTACTCGAGGTCGTGTTTCGGCACTTCTGCGCACTCATGAGGCTACACGCGATACTAGGCATATGTACCAGTTTCTTTGGCTCTTTATGGTAAGATCCAAAGAAACACACGGGACGAATTTCACACCCTTTGTCTGTCAAATATGGGGTAAAACAGCAAGGTGGGCTTTGTCCATTTCTGTTCAACTGCGTGCGTGTGGAAGTAATTTCCAAATTGTCGCTAGTATGTTTATATCCTTAAAGTTAACTGTATAGTTTGATTAACCTGTTGGAACTTTTAAAAATATAGGTCAAAGCATGTAAATTTGTAGATTTTGTTATAAAGATAGGATATTACTGCAAGAAAACAGCACAAAATACATTCAGAAAATATAATTAATTTAAATAACTAAAGAAAATGTAACTGGAAAGAAAGACAATTAAATTTTATGTAAAACAAATGATAAAAAGACATAATCACTCTCAGAATAGGAGAAATACATCTCCAACTAATCCCTTACAAATTATAAAAGGACTATGTGACTCAAAAACACTAATTTAGAACGGGAAAGCAGATATCGAAAATACTGAAAACAGAAAACACAGATATATTTGAAATATACTCGGACCAATATGTATAGGCTTTTATTTCAGGCTAGGAAGCAACCAATAAATCAAACAGTAGAGAGACATTCCCAGATTGAAATTTTATGAATGAAAGAGTAAAGCAAAAGCAAAGACCATAAAAATGATCGGGTAAACTTAAAAAAGGAAAACTGGCCAAAATTGGCAGTTATCCGGAAGAGGTAAAATTTTCGGGGTAAGGTTCAACAGTGATTAATTGTTGACCTGCAGAAAAAAGCTAAAGAGTCTGATAAACTTGGTCTGAAGCAAGGAAAGACGCTCACAACAAAAGAATGAAAGAAGTATGAACACAAACAAAGTCCAACGCGTACAAGAACTTTTATCGATCGCTAATGATCTCACTGGCATAAGAAAATAATAAGAGCAAATTTCATAATTGTTTTTACGTTGCCATTTGAATTCTGGAATTTAGTTGTTAAGCGTAGAACTCCATGATTCTTTTGTTTATGCAGGTCCATTATTAGATGCAATTTGTCCAACTTCTAGCGATTGGCCCAGCGTTTGCACATTAAAATAAAATGAAATACGCATCTGAATAATAAATCTGTGTTGAAACAGCTAGTACTGTCTTGCTCTCTCTCCTGTATTCTAGTAGCAGGCTTAAGTGTTGCTTCATTCGCCACTTTCAGTGTGTACTGAAGATGCTTCAACCGGTTTCCCTAGCCGGCAATAAACATGTTGCGACGGGTGCAGGCGGCTTGTAGTCCACAGCAGGTGTGCTGAACCACATGTACTGTGGCAACAGCATGTAATTCTGAACACTGAAAGTCCCCCCCCCCCCCCGTCCCTCTGTCTCTCTCACTCCCTCCCTCTTTCTCTTTCTCTCTCTATCTCTCTTTAATATGCCCCAAATGACTGGCTACACACCTGAGTACTGCAATCGTTGACAGTACTGCTCCCTTCATTTAGTACACACTCTATGTAATATTCTCACTTTCTGTGGGAAATAAATTGCTATCTCTGTACCTTCCTTGCTGTGTGTGATTTATGTGACTCTTAGTGACCTGGTATCAACTCCAGTGTGACGTTGAGCCAGCCTATGGCAGATGACTGCTATGTTGGTAAAGTTTCGTCACTATCCATAGGAGATTGCGGAGTTTCAAAGAAGAGCAGTTATGAGTAATTTATTTGGTACTGGGGTTTACGTTTCCACGAACGATCAGTCAGACTAATTCTACACCTAAATCTACATACACACTCCGTGGGCCATCTTACGGTACGTCGAACCACTACTGGTCATTTCCTGTCCTGTTTCACTCGCAAATATACGGAGAGAAAAGCAATTATCCCTACACCTCCTACGAGCTCTAATTCTCTTGTCTCTTCTTCGTGGTCCTTACGCTACATGTACGTAGGCGGTAGTAGAAGCCTTCTTCAGTCAGCTACAAATACCGATTCTCTAGAGATTCAGAATAGTTTATTGTTGACACGGTCAATCAGGGGGTATCTGCAATATGTGATAACCGAAGAGACCGTCACAATCCAAGATCACTAAAAAGGCATTTTATTGGCTTACCGGTTTCGACGGAGCTGTGCTTTCATAAGCATAAGATTCGATGATGACAGCATAGCACTGTCGAAACTGGTCATACAATAAAATGACTTTTAAGTGCTCTTGGATTGTGTAGTTTTCTTCTGTTATCATTTCTCAAAGCTGTTCCTCGAGAAGAATCACCTTGCTTCCAGAAATTTCCATTTGAGCTCCCGAAGCATTATCGTAATACTTGGATTTTATCCGAACCTAAAGGTAACAAATCCGCCTGCCGCTGAATGCCTTCCATTAATCTGACCTCCTACGGATCCCAAATGCTCCATCATTTCTCAATAACAGATAGCGCTGGTGCCCTATGTGTGGTCTCCTTTACATGTGAACTACACATTCCTAAAATTCTCCCAATGAACGGGGGTCGCCCATTCACGTTCCCTACTACGACCCTTATCCTCGCATGTTCGTTCCATTTCTTATCGCTTTGTAGTGTTACACTTTGATATTTAATTGACGTTATTGTGTGAAGCAGCGCACCGCTAATGCTGTACTCGAACATTACGGGTTTATTTTATCTACTCATCCGCAGTAACTTACATTTTTCAACATTTAGAGCTACCAGCAATTCATCACAGCAACTAGCAATTCCTTCTAAGTGATCTTGTATCCTCCTACAGTCACTCAACAACGACGCCTCCCCGTACACCATAGCATCATCACAAATAACCAGATCATTTATGTACAAGAATTGTAGGTGTAGAATTCTAGCCAATAAAGTGTTTAGCAATATTCTTACAGTTGATGTGACTAAATATTAATGTAAAGCTGTAGGGAGAATAATGCTAATTGTAACGAAGACAAATGCGCCAATAAGAATCGCATTTATAGAAAATACAGAGAGATTGACTGATTTTCTGTCCACTAGTCTACAATATTGTGAGATATTTTCTGTATACCATCTGGTGTAAATTTTTCACCAGGATGATAGTTCACAGATAGTAAGCAATACGTTCAACGTCAGCGAAATGGAACGGACGAGTGATCAGTATAAATATCTGTCCAAGTCGTCAGTTCTCCGCCACTTCAGTCTGTATCACCAACATTCTCGCATTCTCTAATATTTGTACCAATTGTTCACTCCCACTTCCAAAGGTTCATTTAGGAGTTATTGTTATACACTCCTGGAAATGGAAAAAAGAACACATTGACACCGGTGTGTCAGACCCACCATACTTGCTCCGGACACTGCGAGAGGGCTGTACAAGCAATGATCACACGCACGGCACAGCGGACACACCAGGAACCGCGGTGTTGGCCGTCGAATGGCGCTAGCTGCGCAGCATTTGTGCACCGCCGCCGTCAGTGTCAGCCAGTTTGTCGTGGCATACGGAGCTCCATCGCAGTCTTTAACACTGGTAGCATGCCGCGACAGCGTGGACGTGAACCTTATGTGCAGTTGACGGACTTTGAGCGAGGGAGTATAGTGGGCATGCGGGAGGCCGGGTGGACGTACCGCCGAATTGCTCAACACGTGGGGCGTGAGGTCTCCACAGTACATCGATGTTGTCGCCAGTGGTCGGCGGAAGGTGCACGTGCCCGTCGACCTGGGACCGGACCGCAGCGACGCACGGATGCACGCCAAGACCGTAGGATCCTACGCAGTGCCTTAGGGGACCGCACCGCCACTTCCCAGCAAATTAGGGACACTGTTGCTCCTGGGGTATCGGCGAGGACCATTCGCAACCGTCTCCATGAAGCTGGGCTACGGTCCCGCACACCGTTAGGCCGTCTTCCGCTCACGCCCCAACATCGTGCAGCCCGCCTCCAGTGGTGTCGCGACAGGCGTGAATGGAGGGACGAATGGAGACGTGTCGTCTTCAGCGATGAGAGTCGCTTCTGCCTTGGTGCCAATGATGGTCGTATGCGTGTTTGGCGCCGTGCAGGTGAGCGCCACAATCAGGACTGCATACGACCGAGGCACACAGGGCCAACACCCGGCATCAAGGTGTGGGGAGCGATCTCCTACACTGGCCGTACACCACTGGTGATCGTCGAGGGGACACTGAATAGTGCACGGTACATCCAAACCGTCATCGAACCCATCGTTCTACCATTCCTAGACCGGCAAGGGAACTTGCTGTTCCAACAGGACAATGCACGTCCGCATGTATCCCGTGCCACCCAACGTGCTCTAGAAGGTGTAAGTCAACTACCCTGGCCAGCAAGATCTCCGGATCTGTCCCCCATTGAGCATGTTTGGGACTGGATGAAGCGTCGTCTCACGCGGTCTGCACGTCCAGTACGAACGCTGGTCCAACTGAGGCGCCAGGTGGAAATGGCATGGCAAGCCGTTCCACAGGACTACATCCAGCATCTCTACGATCGTCTCCATGGGAGAATAGCAGCCTGCATTGCTGCGAAAGGTGGATATACACTGTACTAGTGCCGACATTGTGCATGCTCTGCTGCCTGTGTCTATGTGCCTGTGGTTCTGTCAGTGTGATCATGTGATGCATCTGACCCCAGGAATGTGTCAATAAAGTTTCCCCTTCCTGGGACAATGAATTCACGGTGTTCTTATTTCAATTTCCAGGAGTGTAGAAATAACTTGAAAATATATCCAGCACTTAGGCTCCGATGTCACTTTTAAGCACGCTTTTTCTTAGTAGCGTGGCTAAGTCTGGAACTTACAAACTCACACGCATTCATAACTGGGAACACCAAAGGACACCTAAAATATGAAATTAATAAATTTGAATATGCTATTGTACGACGGCATCTAGGGTTAATTAGCATGGTGCTATAAGATGTGGGGGACAATAGTAGAACCAGCAGACTAAGACAAGAATATCAAAACAGATTGCAGAAACTGTAGAATGTTTTGTAGTGATGAAAAGATTAGCAGAAGATCCGGAAAGATGATGGACAAATTTAAATTAAAAAAAAATTATTCCGGTCTTACTTCCTGGTACGGAATGAAACAAGGAACGGGGCCTGGGTGACAGGAACATACATGTCGAAATATGTACTGACACAACACATTATGGTGACGTATTTCTGTCTGAGATAGTGCCGTCGTACGAATATGCAACAATAATTCCAGCCAGCCAATTTCCGGCTAACGATTTTGAAAGGCTTTCCTTGGTCGTAATCCTAAAAGCAGAACTATATGTCCTCTATCAGAAATTCACGGCTTGGACACGTTCCTCTACCAAATCGATGTCTGCAGTTGACCATGATCTAAAATTTGGCGTCCTCATAACTTTTCCACGCAACAAAAAGTGCACAAAATGGTTTTGAAACACTTGAGATTTAGTCCAGCAAGTTATTATGTACAGAGTAGTTCACGCACACTAAAGACTTGCGGAAAGGAACAGAACTGTCTCAAGCGTCCCATTTTGTTATAATTCTCTCCACTTACAGTCAAAGTTTTCAATAAATGTGAACTGATTTTAAGGCATTGTATGGAATTAGGAATCCTTCTCAAATTGATCCCTTTTGGAACTATTTGTTCCCGCTCTGCTCACTGTGTGCTGTTTGAGTGGATACGGGCTCTACGATGAGCTGAGATCTGATAAAAATTGGGAATGGAATGAAATAATTAAAATTAAGTATCTTAGTGTCTTTTCTCTACGTATGATTTAATAGCTGCCCTCATACACTCGCATGACAGCATTAATCTTTTTGAGTACAAAGTAACTATTAATTCTCAAGTAATTTACCTGTCCCTCCTTACACAGGTTACAAAGCAAATGCAAACTTCGTATGTTGGTGAAACGTATACGAAAATTTTGAGCTGGGTTTATAGATAGAGAACCGATTCCCGAATGTGCTTTACTCCTAATCTTGTATTATTCTTTACATCACAGTTTTGTCATATCCCAATTGTGTCTTCCTTTACGCGTATCTACATTCACGTCGATCGTCGTCACTGGCTTTGATCAACAACATACCTGACATCTTCGTCACAACTTTCATTCAACTTAAAATTGTGTTCTAACGTTAAAAAAAAATAGTCGAAATGTTTCGGTTTTTCAGTTGGATAAGGTAGTCGGGCTTGTTATTTTACTGACTTTAAGTATTGAATAGGACTTCGTATTGCACATACTATCTTTGAAAGGTCGTACTTAATGGGCAATAGTCTGAAAATTATTTAACTGAACTCAAGTAATGGCTCAAATGGCTCTGGCCACTATGGGACTTAACATCTGAGGTCATCAGTCCCCTAGAACTTAGAACTACTTAAACCTAACTAACCGAAGGACATCACGTACATTAATGCACGAGGTAGGATTCGAATCTGCGACCGTAGCAGTCGCGCGGTTCCAGACTGTAGCGCCTAGAACCGCTCGGCCACCGCGGCCGGCAACTGAACTGAGAGCGAGATCTCAGCAGTATTTCTGCTGCACCGAACGAAGTAACATACGAGAGTAGTACACTGTAGGGTCGGGGCTCAAATCACAGTCTTATCATCTTGTTTACCGGGGTTCCCTTTAATGGATTAACGCGAATGCCGAGATGGTTTCTTCGAAGACGTTTCACTTTGCAAAGATTACGGCCAGATGTTGTTTGTCGAGGAGGAGGACGAGTAGATTAAATAACGTCCCGTCTACATAGAGGTCAATAGAGACGGAGCAGCAGCGCGGATCAGGGAAGGATGGGGGAGGAACTCGGCCGCGCTCTTTCGCAGGAACTATCCCTGCATTTGCCTGAAGCGATTTAGGGAAATCACGGAACACCTGAATGTGGATGGTCGGACGCAGGGTTGAACCGTCGTCCTCCCGAAAGCACGTCCAGTGTGCTAACCACTGCGCCACCTCGGTCGGTAGGTGTTATTCGTGCTGCTGCTGGTGGAAGCATAGCACTTGCAATAGCTTAGCTAGAAATATAAGATTTTGTGAGTAATCTGCGAATCATTCCAGGTTAGTTTGTTTTTATCAATAAATAATGAGTTTTAAAATAAGGTCATTCTCTTTGAAACGATCCATGTTTCTTTACATGTACCGAGTGAGCAAAAAGTCAGTATAAATTTGAAACTAAATAAACCACTGAATAATGTAGATAGAGAGGTAAAAATTGACACACATGCTTCGATTGACATGGGGTTTTATAAGGAAAAAGAAAATACCCCATGTTGCTAGACGCGTGAAAGATCTCTTGCGCGCGTCGTTTGATGATAATCGTGTGCTCAGCAGCCACTTTCGTCATGCTTGGCCTCCCAGGTCCCCAGACCTCAGTCCGTGCGATTATTGGCTTTGGGGTTACCTGAAGTCGCAAGTGTATCGTGATCGACCGACATCTCTAGGGACGCTGAAAGACAACATCCGACGCCAGTCCCTCACCATAGCTCCGGACATGCTTTATAGTGCTTTTCACAACATTATTCCTCGACTACAGCTATTGTTGAGGAATCATGGTGGACATGTTGAGCATTCGATGTAAAGAACATCAACTTTGCTTTGTCTTACTTTGTTGTGCTAATTATTGCTGTTCTGATCAGATGAAGCACCATCTATCGGACATTTTTTGAACGTTTGTATTTTTTTGGTTCTAATAAATGCCCATATCATTCCAAGCATGTGTGTCAATTTGTACCTCTCTATCTACATTATTCCGTGATTTATTCAGTTTTCAAATTTATACTGACTTTTTGATCACCTGGTATATAAAACAGTTTTAGAGTGTGCACAGACATCAAGGAGAATGTGAATTTTAGCGTAGAAGCTGCAACAGAGTGATTATCGTTATTGAAGACATATTGTTGTTACGTGCAAGTCTGCTGCGAGATATACAGTGTGATCTACTTGCTCTCAAGCCAAGAGGTGCAACGAAAGCAGTGTGAAGTGGGTCACGTAAGCTATTGCCGTGCTCTTCACGCGGTCTCATTCCGAGCGGGCATTCCTGACACAATCCAGGTTACGCGCACACGTCGAAGACGCAACTAGGCGACAATGACTGCTGATCGGCTGTGCCAACACTGCGCCGCCCGAGGTGTGAAAAGTGACATCTGGGAAGAGCCCGCCTGGGGGCGGCACGGCGGGGGCGGCGCTGTCGCAACGGCGCCAACGGCCAGCCGGGAAATGTCAGCCGGGATGGGACGCGGCGGCCTGGCGGGCTGGCCTTTGGCGGCGCTCCCTCACACTTATGCAAATGCTGGCGACCGGCGCGTGTCGTCAGCGTCGCCTGCGCCCGTCTGCTGCACCTCCACTCGTCTCATCTCGTGTCGCGTCTGCACTCTCACACTCTCCTCTCCACGCTACTCCCCAGCCTACCCTCACTGCATCGGCAAAAAGTGAGTAATGCGAGACCACATATCTTCGAGCCATCCCACACAAGATGATGCACATTTCATTAAACTACGTTTGTACTCGTTCCCTTGCAACTGCACAACAAAACAGGCACAAGACGTATTCACAAACAGCTTGTTGACAGGTACAATACCTCAATGCTGCCACACAATACAATGTACCCAATCTGTAATAAATCAGATTTCGGAAAAACCCCTAATAAGACAGACAGAGGTGAATCTTTCGGTCCATATTGTGCAACAGCTAGATTCGTTCGAGAGTATGCTGATACAACAGCGCCATACTTATCAGGCGTGTATAACTGATCACTCGACAAAGCATCCATAAATAAACACTGGAAAATTGCACAGCTTACACCACTAAGAAGAAAGGAAAAATGAGTAACCTGCTGAATTACAGAACCATATCACTTAGTAACGCCCTTAGATTGTTTGCAGATATTGCTGCCATTTATCAAAAGTCAACAGATTATCGCTGGCCGCGGTGGCCGAGCGGTTCGAGGCGCTACCGTTTGGACTGTGCAACCACAGCGGTCGCAGGTTCGAATCCTGCCTCGGGCATGGATGTGTATGATGTCGTTAGGTTAGTTAGGTTTAAGTAGCTCTAAGTTCTAGGGAACTGATGACTTAAGAAATTAAGTCCCATGATGCTCATAGCCCTTTGAACCAACATAATATCAAAGCCAAAAGAAAAATTACTTAGACGTCATATCGGTATCTTGCGAAAAGTGGCAATTGACTCTAAATAATGAACGGTGTAATGCTATTCACACCAGTTATAAAAGAAATTCGTAACATTTCAGTTACATTATTTAATGACTACCAATTCAACTAAATACGTAGGGACTACTATTGCGAAAATCTTAAATTTGAACGATCACATAAATAATGTTGTGGGGAAGGCGAACCAAACACTACGTTATACTGGCAAAACAATCGCAAATTGCTACAGCTCCACTAAAAAGACTGCCTGCACTACTACCGTTCTCTGTTAGAATACTGGTCTACATTATGGGAATAAAATAGAATTACAGGAAGTTTTTAATCGAATGAACAGTCTAATGGGTACAGAATATGGATGGAGAGTAAACCAGAGAAAGACAAAACTAATGAGATGTACCAAAAATAAGATTAGCGAGAAACTCAAATCAAATTTGGTTCAAATGGTTCAAATAGCTGTGAGCACTATGGGACTTAACTGGTGTGGTCATCAGTCACCTAGAAGTTATATCTACTTAAACCTAACTAACCTAAGGACATCACACACACATCCATGCGCGATGCAGGATTCGAACATGCGACTGTAGCGGTCGCGTGGTTCCAGACTATAGCGCCTAGAAGCGCTCGGCCACTCCGGCCGGCCCAAATTTGGTGATTATGAAGCAGACCAATGTAAAGAATTACGCAAACTATGAACCTTCCTGTCAGATTAAAACTGTGAGCCGGACCGAGACTCGAACTTGGGACCTTTGCCATTCGCAGGCAGTGCTCTACAATCTTCTTTTATTTATTTTTTATTTTGTATTATGTTTTTGTGTTTTTCTTCACGATTCTGCGTCTCATCCTTGCGCAGTGGCCATCATAATCTTCTCTGTATCGTTCTAATTTTAGTATATGTACCGCCGAAGTAAGTACAGACCATTTGAGCTACCCATGCACGACTCGCGTCCAGTCCTCACAGCTTTACTTCAGCAAGTACCTCGTCTCCTCCCTTCCAAACCCCACAGAAGCTCTCCTGCGAACATTGCAGAACTAGCACTCCTGGAAGAAAGGATATTGCGGAGACATGGCTTTGCCACAGCCTGGGGGATGTTTTGAGGATAAGATTTTCACTTTACAGCGGAGTGTGCGCCAACACGAAACTTCCTGGCAGATTAAAACTGCCGGAAGTAAAGCTGTGAGGAAGGGGCGTGAGTGGGGCTTGGATAGCTCAGATGGTAGAGCACTTGCCCCCAGTTCGAGCCTCGGTCCGGCACATAGTTTTAATCTCCAGGACGCTTTATGTCAGAGCACACTCCGCTGCAGAGTGAAAATCTCATTCTGGAAATATGCAAACTGTGATAAGGAATAATGCAACCTCAGAAGCAATATTACTGTTAACGGGCAAAGAGAGTATTCTTGGCCAAGAGAAGTCTGCTAGTATCAAACATAGACCTTATTTCGAAGAATAAATTTCTGAGAATGTACTTTTGGAGCACAGTAGTGTATGGTAGTGAAGCATGGACAATAACAGAATCGGAACACAAGAGAATCGCATTGTTCTCGATGGTGAGTGTTCATCGGAGGTGAGGGTATTATCTGGAGTGCCCCTGGGAAGTGTTGTAGGTCCGCTGTTGTTTTCTATCTACATAAATGATCTTTTGGATAGGGTGGATAGCAATGTGCGGCTGTTTGCTGATGACGCTGTGGTGTACGGGAAGGTGTCGTCGTTGAGTGACTGTAGGAGGATACAACATGACTTGGACAGGATTTGTGACCGGTGTAAAGAATGGCAGCTAACTCTAAATATAGATAAATGTAAATTAATGATGATGAATAGGAAAAAGAATCCCATAATGTTTGAATACTGCATTAGTTGTGTAGCGTTTGACACAGTCACGTCGATTAAACATTTGAGCGTAACATTGCAGAGCGATATGAAGTGGGACAAGCATGTAATGGCAGTTGTGGGGAAGGCGGATGGTCGTATTCGGTTCATTGGTAGTTTTCTGTAAAGGAGACCGCTTATAAAACATTAATATGGCCTATTCTTGAGTACTGCTCGAGCGTTTGGAATCCCTATCAGGTCGGATTGAGGGAGGACAGAAGCAATTCAGAGGCGGGCTGCTAGATTTGTTATTGGTCGGTTTGATCATCACGCGAGTGTTACGGAAATGCTTCAGGAACTCGGGTGGTAGTCTCTGGAGGAAAGGAGGTATTCTTTTCATGAATCTCTACTGAGGAAATTTAGAGAACCAGCATTTGAGGCTGACTGCAGTACAATTTTACTGCCGCCGACTTATATTTCGCGGAAAGACCACAAAGATAAGAGAGATTAAGGCTCGTACAGAGGCATGTAGGCAGTAATTTTTCCCTCGTTCTGTTTGGCAGTGGAACAGGGAGGGAATATGCTCTTTGTGGTACGAGGTACCCTCCGCCACGCACCGTATGGTGGATTGCGGAGTATGTATTTAGATGTAGATGTAGATGTAGGTGCAGATGTAGATGTAGAAGCATTTGAGACACGTTGCTACAGAAGAACGTTGGAATTAGGTCTACTGATAAAATAAAAAATGAGGAAGTTCTATGTTAGAACGTGTATTAAGCCATCGGGGAATAATGTCCGTGGTACTAGAGGGAGCTCAAGAGGGCAAAAACTGGAAGGAAGACAGAGAACTGAATACGTTCAACAAATAATTGAGGACGTAGGGTGCAAGTGCGACTCTGAGATGAAGGGGTTAGAGCAGAACATGAATGCCGCGCGGGATTAGACGAGCGGTCTAGGGCGCTGCAGTTATGGACTGTGCGGCTGGTCCCGGCGGAGGTTCGAGTCCTCCCTCGGGCGTGTGTGTGTGTGTGTTTGTCCTTAGGTTAATTTAGGTTAAGTAGTGTGTAAGCTTAGACACTGTTGACTTTAGCAGTTCAAATGGTTCAAATGGCTCTGAGCACTATGGGACTCAACATCTTAGGTCATAAGTCCCCTAGAACTTAGAACTACTTAAACCTAACTAACCTAAGGGCATCACACACACCCATGCCCGAGGCAGGATTCGAACCCGCGACCGTAGCAGTCCCGCGGTTCCGGACTGCAGCGCCAGAACCGCTAGACCACCGCGCTTTAGCAGTTAAGTCCCATAAGAGTTTACACGCATTTGAATATTTTAGAACAGGAATGTGTGCCGGGCAACATCAAACCAGTCAGAAGCCAAATGATTAAAGAAAATGGGATTCTTACAAGAGAGGATTAACGGAGGACATCGAGAAAGTCCAAATAAGATGATGACGATGTTGGTTTGTGGGGTGCTCAACATCGTGGTCATCAGCGCCCGTACAAGTTCCAAATCCTTCTATTTCCGGTCTCGGTACTACCAGAACGATGATAAGATGATAAGGAGAACACAAACACCCAGTCCCCGGGCGGAGAAAATCCCCGACCCGGTCGGAAGTCGAACTCGGGACCCCGTGACCCAGAGGCATCAACGCTAGCAGCTAGACCACGAGTTGTGGACAGTCCAAATAAGGACAGCTTGTTTGATCGCGAAACAGGGGACTGAGAGCTACGGATGTGATAGGCAAATTGGGTTGGCAATCATTAAAGCACAAAAATTTTTCGTGGCTGCACGATCTTTCCACGAAATTTCAGTCTCCCAGTTTTCTCCTTCACGCGTGACAACATTTTGTTAATGCCCACTGACATAGAAATGGTCATCGCAAAAAAAATAAGACCAGAGTTCGTACTGAAGAATTTAAATGTTCGTTTTTCCCACTCGCTGTAGGACAGTTGAACAGTAGAAAAATATTATGAAGGTTGTAGCATGAACATCCCGCCACGCACTTACGTGTGAATTACAGAGGAATCATGTAGATGTGATTGTAGATGAAACATTATGATCACGGCTCACGGTCAGGTTGAATTCGGCCTGCCGGTGTTGTGGGAGCGCGAAGCGGTAAGGGAAATATACTAACTGCTTGAGGATTCACTCTATTGACTATAAGAGGCGCAGTATGGGGAAATACACTTTGACAAAACCAGTGTCTCGGAATCGGCAAAGCTGTTCTACTGTTGACGTGCTACGTCGTGAGCATCTCTTAAAAATGTCTTAGGGACGGTCAAACGACGAAAATGTGACCGTGTGTTAGATGTCTACGGCTAGTCACAGAACGTAGACCAATCTGTCATAACAAAAGAACTGCAAGTAATTTTAAAAAGCATGAAAAACTGGAAATCATGTGAACCCGACGGTATTCGTATGGAACTTTTAAAATACGCTGGTCGATTTCGTGATTTTAGATTATTACATTTATGTAATGAATGCGGGCACTGCTGCAAATTTTCAAAACTCATAGGAAAAGATCAAAGAAAGAACTACGAAAATTGTAGAGGAGTCAGGTTGCTAACCTCGCGGTCTATAAACATCTGCTGAAATAATTAATCATCGTATAAGAATCGTAACAGAGACTTTCCTGTTAGAAGAATAGACAGGATTCCGGAAATGTCGTTCACGGAATGACGATATAAGTTATGCATGCCCAGCTGAGGTGGAGACGTGCACCCTAGCTGCGCAGTGTATAATTCCTGTAGGTGGTTTACCAGGAGATGGTGTGGTGGCACTCCCAGTTGCAATTTCTTCGCCCAGAAGAGGGTTATATTTAACACATTTATCGCAAGATGGAAGAGGTGTACAGACAGCAGTGTCCTGCACGGTGCACGATGTTCCGGTTGTAAGAGTCATGAAGCGTTATTTGAGGCCAAGAAGGCAGTCGAGCTCCTTCAAAAATTTCGATTGAAGTTATGGAATGTCTTCCTTACAGCCCCGGTATCTCCCCATGTGACTCGTATATCTTCGGCTTCTTGAAACAATTTCTGAGAGGTCGACGTTCACCTGCGCGGGGCACCGTGGGAAACTAGGTCCGTCAGCAAGGCAGGAGCATCTATAGCAGGGGTATCCAACCTTTCGGCTTACCTGGGCCATATTAAAGGACGCCGAATATTTTTGGGCCGCACATAATGTACCGAAAACCAAGAGCTACCGCTGAAAAACAGGTATGTAGTTAACATACCTAGGTAATTTAGAATTTATGGTTCTTTAATCCAAAAAATCAAGACTGAATTAATTTAACATTTTGTCTCTGAGGTGTCGTTAATAATTCTGTATTTACGTAATCACAAGTCATACAATTAGTATGAAACTTTACTCTGCATTGTATCAGTATCAAGTTCGATCGAAGTGGTTGATATTCTCATGATCTTCCCAAGGTGCTTATCTTAGATTTAATATTTTTACTCTTTGTGAAATTTACTCTTGAAAATGTTTGTTCACGAACGTACTTGCTACCAAACAAAGATGGCATATACGAGGGTTTAAACGTTAATAGTGACAACTATTTACTTACAGCTCTCACAAAATTCATACGCGTTTCAAAGTTTTACTGACCTTCAAAGTAGTCACCAGCATTCTGCATAACCCGTCGCCGGCGATGTGGAAGTTGTAGGATACTCTTAGCAGTGCCAGTTGTGTTGACAGTTAGAGCGGCGCGGTCTATTTCCCGACTAATTGGTAGCAGTTCTGAAGCGAATGCCGTAAAGTGTTTCCTTCAGTTTAGAAACTGAGTTGAACTTACGAGGGCTCAAATCAGGGGAGTGCAGCAGGTGATATAGCACTTACCAGCCCAGTCAGTCAAACAAATCAGTAACAGCTTGCACTCTACGTGCTTGAGCACTGTCCTGCAAAATGATGGTCAGGTCCTACAGAAAGTGTCATCACTTCTGTCACTATGCTTTTCAGTTTTGGGACACGACCTACGACCGTATAAGGCATGACTTTGCAGCAAAGAATATTTATCACAGGGCAGATGTAATTTATAAACGGCAATAAAGATCAGTTCATTTTAATTGTTTTTAATTTTGTTTTTATTGGATGAAAGACTGCAACTGTATGCATTCCATCTGAAAATCTTCTGGCAACGTATCTACAGTGTTTGTAAAAGGTGTCACATAAAGACAAGAGTTTCAAATTGAAAATATTCACTTTATCATAACTTCACATAAAGGGAATTTTACGATCTTTTTTTACCGGTCGTGCAGTAGATGCTCACTTCTTGGGCCGCGCTGATACTGATATTGGGCTGCATGTGGTCCGCGGGTCGCGGGTTGGACACTTCTGTTCTACAATGAAGCCACTGCCGTTCCACGTGCTGGGATCGGCGTTTCAGTGCCAACGGCATTTACTTGTACTGTTCCACATGAACTACAATTATAGTACTGTTATTAAATTTTCTGCACATGTAACTGTAGTCTCTTTTTCGTTTGGGCGCACCTTACATGAAGAGAACTTTAGTGAAAGGACGAGAAGTCAGTTTAAAGACGCATATAGCTTTCAGTGGTTTCGAAAAAGCTTTTGGCAGCCTGATAAAAAAGAAACTATGGGGCACAATGACTAAAGCTGGCATCCAAGACGTCTTATCAAAATATATTGTAAGAGTGGATCTATGAATGTACGTAAGAGAGTTCCATATTTTCCCCTAACCAACTTGATCGATTTCAGCTAGACCTGGTACACATATCAATTAATGTCTGAAAGAACCAGTGTCTCACTATCACAGACCTCCTTTTCAAAAAAATGGTTCAAATGGCTCTGAGCGCAATGGGTCTCAACATCTATGGTCATCAGTTCCCTAGAATTTAGAACTACTTAAACCTAACTAACCTAAGGACATCACAAAACACCCAGTCATCACGGCCTCCTTTCCAAACGGGTGGGAATGGTTTTGAAAAATATCGTAGCCACGATGCGCAGATAGCCATATTACATTTAACCAGTATTTGAGAATGAGAGAGAGCACTTAACAAACCTTATAGAAAATTTCCAACTATTAACAGGCTTTTCATCGCTGACACACACCACCAAATGATGAAAGGAAAAAAGTTTATCGCCTACAACATTTTTGCTGTCCATGCAGTGAATCTGCTGCATCAGGCATGACTTTTTAATTTCTTTCTTGTTTACAACAAAATCTATTCGTAACAAATTTTCAGATAGTATTATGATATATTGCTGAAAGTACCTGCAAAAATATATCACTGGACGACACGTACTTCACAAGACATGATGTCATAAACACTGATATGCATGAGGACGCATGAATTTGTTACTCCTTTAACACACGTCTGCTATCAACACATTCCACAGACAGTACACCCACCTATTCTACTGAATGTACCTGCAAAATTATATCATTTTACAACACACAGTTCAGTAGGTATGACGTCATAAACATAGAGCTGCTTCAAAACAAAACTGCAAACCGAAATTTACTAGAGACACAGCTACAATACGTGTAGAAATATAAGTGAAATATGTAAATATATGTGAAATATATATGACAAGTGCGTACGTGGATAAATCTGAGGATAAAAGGCTTCTTCTAAGCCAAACAGGAACCAGTAACATTCAGTTGGGTTGGAGGTGGTAAAGTGGTGAGAGAACGGGAGAAGGAGATGACAGAGAGGGGGAAGGCGGAGATGGACCTTCCTCCCACTTAGCCTATGATGGCACAGACAATCCCAACTGCCCTTACTTCATCCCTTCCCCTGCCGACTCTTACTGTTGTGATCAAGTGAATGCACTCAATATCACTGTGGAGGAAGTTGAGTGGGAGTTAAATTTCAAACCTGAGTCCCAAATCCGAAAAGCCCTTCGATTTCACCACCATTCTGGTCCTACATTCCTCATTTATGTGTTTTCCAAAGATCCCTCAGCCACAGGTCATCTCCCGCCTTATAGCACCCTCGTGTGAGAAAGAATTTTTAAAGTAGTGTTTTCTAAATTCAGTTTCCTGTCTGCTGACGTTTCAAAACGAGACTTACCCACGAGAGATCAAACGGAAAGTTAGGTTCCCCTTATTGTCTCTACATTGCAGTCTAACACAATTACCATCGGCGAGATTCAATGTATTGTTTCCAGTTATGGAGAAAAGGACGTTCAGGATTTAAAGCGCGGTCGTTAACGAGGTCATTAGAGGCGAAGTTTTGCTAAGGATGGGAATGAAGTCTGCAGTGACCTTTTCACGCAAACTACTCTCACATTTCTGTTAATCTATTTGAAGTAACCAAGTAAAACCTATTCTAGGACGGTCGGAGCGGAATTTGAATGGCTATTCCACTGACTGCAAGCCCGAAGTTTTACCGTTACGCCATCTCGTTCGGTAGGTTCCAGCTAGAAGATGGAATAGAGGTGGGGTCATCACATCTGACTACTCTTGGTAGCTACGGCTGCTTGCGTAAGACATGTGAGTAATATTCGGTTGTTTCATCGGGTCAGTACTTTCTACACGCAATTAGGCTTCCTGCACTCAATGCAACAGAACAGACGACGTAATTTTCAAACAAGCTCCGTTCACTTCATCGGTTTGTTACTCTGCATTCAAGAGGACAGTAAAGCTTTATCTTTTACCATTGGTGTATCTTCGCTCTCTGAATATACAAAATGTTTTCCTTCTGCCCAAAAGAGGACCAATCTCTTTGTCACACTGTAAACTTTCCACACAATTCTCATCTCTTCCTATTTCTGTGTCTTTCTTTCCATCCATGTACTCCACTAATCTTAGATTAATATTTCTCCCTCTTCTTCCGACCAGTCAACTTCTTCTCCAAATTGATTATTTCTGTATAGTTTTCAGACAATTATATTAGATATTATTACTCACATTTGATAACAATAAAAAACCAGTAAGACTGGAATTTCTTGAATTGAATATGTTGATTTGTATACTGGGCGGTTATAACTAAACTTTCCCTATTTAACACGTTGTAACACGAAAATTAATCATCGTACGAGTATAAAACTTAGTAGCATTAACGTGGGGAAGAAAAATAATGTAGAATCAATTCAGTTGAAACAATTTTTATGTTCTGGTACGGTACATCACTCCATTACATACCAGTATCATTACTGCTACGAAAAGTTGACAATGTGGCGCCAACCAGTGTCCAGAAGAGTCTGAAAGTGCAAGATTGCATTCTGCACAGCAGAACGAAACATGTCCGTGGGTATGCTGGCAACCTCTCTTGATACGCCGCACTTCAGATCAGCCCATTCGAATGTTCCCCAGGTAATCCCTGTCCTTCAGGTAGCCCCACAACTATAAATCACAGGGAGTGAGATCAGGTGATAGTGCCTGCCAAGCATTCGGACACGATCAGTTGATAATTCGTTCCTTTCCAAATGTGTTTTCGGAGAAGCAGGTGAACGTCACGAGCGATGTGCCGTGGGGCCCTTTCTTGCATGAAAACAGTTAAGTTCAATGCGTCTCTCTCCTGTAGGGCGGGTATGACGTGCCGGCGAAGCATACCGCAGTAGCGCTGGTCAGTCACACTGGACATGTTTGGTCCTTGAGCGCCAACCAGTACAAAAAAGATTGGGCCAATATTGAACGTAGCCGTGAAACCACACCATACGGTGACACGTTCACCATACAGAGGAACTTCATGCACAATAAATGGAGGTGAAGTTCCCCACAGTCGGAATTCTGTGTCTTTACCTCACCCATCAGAGAAATATGAGCTTTGTGTGTCCATAGGGTGGTTCAAGGCCAGCCCTCGTTAACTCCAGTCCTTGCGAGAACTTGGAGAGCGAAGTCAACACGACGTTGTGCGTCCTATGGTGTAACCTGCTGTACACTGTGCAACTTGTACGGATACCATTTGAGAATGGTTAGAAGTACCTTCCGTACAGTAGAACACAGGATGTTCAACTGTCGTGACACGGAACGCGCACTGCCTGACAATCGGTAATTGCGTGCAGCGTTGTCTGCCATAGCAACGGCGATTTCATCAACCAGCTGTGGTGAAATCGGTCGTCGGGCTCTTCTGGCACAGCAGGGTGTGGTGTCACCGCCAGACACCACACTTGCTAGGTGGTAGCTTAAATCGGCCGCGGTCCATTTAGCACATGTCGGACCCGCGTGTCGACACTGTGTGATCGCAGACCGAGCGCCACCACAAGGCAGGTCTCGAGATACGGACGAGCACTCGCCCCAGTTGTACGACGACTTTGCTAGCGACTACACTGCCGAAGCCTTTCTCTCAGTTGCCGAGAGACAGTTAGAATAGCCTTCAGCTAAGTCCATGGCTACGACCTAGCAAGGCGCCATTAGCCTTACATAGTTTGATAGTTTTCGTATAAATGCCTCAAGAAGAACGATGTATACAACAAGGATAGATTAAATTTAAGTATTCGAGGAGCTGCATACTTTTCTTATTAGAATTCACTACTTATCCTGTTCCAGAATTCACGCCCGTCTGCGTCAGATAGCGTGAATTTCGGCCTCCTATATCTACAAGGTGTTGGCACATTCGCCAACACATCACCGGGGGGGAAAAAGAACCCTTCCGTAATCCTTTTAGCCGGCGATATTCTCGAAGTGCAACTGCGGCGTTACTGTTGTTTTGATAATAGAGCTTCAACAATAATGCTCTGTTCCTTTCGTCCAAGCGCATATTGACACGTGAACAAGTGCACTGAGACTGACTAAGTGCCTAAGTGTAAGAGACTATGAATCATGATGACTTAATACGGCACCAGGTGGCCATAGTCGCAATTGAAAATCATAAGACTGGAAATCATGCACCCCATACTCTGGACATCAATGCTACCATGTTTGGTACTCGTACAGTAATTAGTTTCTGTGTTATAACGTGTTAAATAGGGGAAGTTTAATAACAACCTCCCATTATGGCACTGCCTGACGAAAAAGTGAAGCACATTAAGAAAATGGCAGCATGCAATTGTAACTTCATACATGTACACACTATCGGTAGGTATGTAAATAATTAGAGTAGCAATTCCCTGTGACATGTAGAATGGCCACCAGAGTGCACTAGTGTTCTTCGTCTTTAGTGTTATTATCAGGCCTGGTAGGGTATATGCTGATTGATAACAATGAAGGACACGGAGAGTACGCATACTCGTCTGAGATCGCGTTATCAGTATCTGACAGAGTTTGAAAGAGGCCTCATGGTAGGTTTCCATTTGGACTGCAGTTCGAATCGTGCTATATCCAGATTTATAGGGAATTCAGATGTGACAGTTGTCCGATGTTGAACTGAATGGAAACTTGAGCCAATCATCCTGTCGTCCACGTCTTTTCACCACGAGGGAAGACTGCTATATTCCGAAGCAGGCACGTCGCAGTACTTTCTCACCTGCACCTGCCACTACATTGCTACTTGAAACATTCCGAGTCATCTCGCACCATTAGTCGGAAGGTAGCAGCAGCCGGAACAGCTCTCTTTGACGCCTCGATTGAAACGGCTGCGTTTAGAGTGGCGCTCTGACTGGGAAATACGGACTGCCGGTGAATACCATCATATTTTGTTCAGCGATAAACTGCGGTTCTGCACTACCACGGATGACTATCGTCGATCAGTATGGCTGTGACCTAGGTAGAAATCTAACTATCACTGCGTTTTGGAGAGGTACAACGGTAGTAATCCTGGCATTGCAGTGTGGGGATTCATCGGCTGTCACTACAGTTCACGGCTAGTAGTGATTCAGAGAACTCTGACGGTGCTACGGTACGTCACGCATGTGTTCATTGCCGGCGAGTATGGCGACGACTTGGGGACTGGTCCCGTCCTTCTAGAGCTTAGGAGAGCTGCACCAGTGTTATTGCTAGCATCGTGGTCTGGGAGCCATTGGGCATGAGCACAGTTCATGGCTGGTAGTTACTGACGGAACTCTGACAGTAAAGGAGTTCGTCACGGACATCCTGAGTCCTCATATGCTAACTCTCACGGGACGGCATCGTGAAACCACTTTTCAGCAGGGAAATTCTCATCCGTACATATAACACATGCCCCCATAACTTTTGATGTACTCTAGTGGGAAGCATGATCGGCAGATATGCCCCGATAGATAATGTGTGGGACCAGCGCCAGTATCGAGGATATGAGGGACCAGTTGACAACATTTGTGGACCAGCTTGCCCCATGAGAAGATACAACTGGCTTGATGACACACTTCCCATTCGAATCACTGCGTTTATCCAGTTCATAAACTGCTTGTCATAGCGCCCAGTTATTCATAAATCTGTTCCGATTTTGAGCGTACTGAGGGATACCTCATCAACCAGAAAAGTTTCATTTTCTCCCCCTCTGTTTGCTTTACTTTTTTCGTTCAGAAAATATCATTTTCATTATTACTGTGGTAAATCTTGTTATCATGATTAGTATTTTTATTTATTTCCCATGTCATGCACAAATTATAGTGATAACCCAATATGGATGTCGCATTAGATGTCAGAAAAGGCCTGAAGGCTTCAATCTCGCGGGGTTAAATTAATGCATAAATGCATAAACATATTGTTAGGATAATTCGAGAATAGATTTCCATCTGGAACATTTACCTTAAAACCAGTGAAAACCCTGAATTACTTTGTCGAAATCTGATACGGACTCAGCACTAATACTATTCCAGTAGAAAAAAAAAAACCTTCCGTTTGCGTACGTAATGTGTTTCTACCTTCAATACGTGAAGTATGGGGACTTGTTCGACGCATTACGTACTGTACCTGCCTGTCGAAGCAGTATCTTCGAAACTTGATGTACGGGTGTGTATGTGTGTTAAACTGTTTTAATACGATCAGCGTCCTCGTGTTCACCTGCGGGCAGGATTAAAATATCTACACCTCCACTAGAACGAAACTGATCCGGCTGATATCTGTCAGAACGCTGAAAATCATGATCCATAACCTGGACCAGATGATAAACACTTCTTATCCTACCTTCATAACCATCCATTGGTCCTAGTTAATGACTTTGGAAGATAAAAATCCCTGGTTGGAAGTGCACTTTCTGTAGCCAGCCGTTGTCAATCTTCATAGAAGATGTTTATTCGTGTAGAGGCGGCCAGTAGTACACTCCTATCACTAAATCAAATTCCTTGCAGGTCACTCGACCTGTAAATTATCATTAAAATGAACTGAACTGTAACTGTAGAATCTGGGAAGGTAGAATACAAAAACCAGGGATGTCGATATCCACATATAGAGATGCCGGTAGTATCGCTTATATAAGGCATAAAAGCACAGTGTACAGAGGGAGTAATTTACACTCCTTGATTCATATGAAAAGGTTACAGACGTGATTATGACCACATGGAGTGATTTAACAGACTTCTAACGCGGAGTGGTAGTTCCACTTCGGAAATCATTAGTGACTTCAGTATCCCAAGATGCACAGGGTCAATATTGTGCCGACAATACCAAATTTCAGGCATTACCTCTCACTACTGCCGGTGCTAACAGACAGGCAACACTGCGTAGGATAACTGCAGAAATCAATGTGGGTTACACAGCGAACGTATGCGTCAGGACAGTTCGACGAAATACGGCGTTAATGTGCTATGGCTGCAGACGACCGACGCGAGTGCCTTTGCTAGCAGCACCACATGACCTGTAGCGCCTCACCTGGGGTCGTGACGATATCGGTTGAATCCCAGACCACTACAGAACCGTGGCGTGGTCAGATGAGTCCCAGTTTCAGTTGATAAGGGCTGATGGTAGGTTTCGGGTGTTTCACTGAGCACACGAAGCCACGGATCCAGGTTGTCAACAACCTGTGCAAGCTGGTGGTGGGCTTTGTTTACATGGAGTGGATTGGGTCATCTGGTCCATCAGCTTCTTGGAGACCATTTTCACCCACTCATGGACGTCGTGTTCCCAAACAACGACGGAACTTTAATGAATGACGATAAGCCATATCGCCAGGCCACAATTGTATGTGACTGGTATGAAGAACATACTAGACAATTTGAGTGAGTGATTTGGTCATCCAGATCGTCCAACATGAATCCCATCGACCATTTATTAGATATAACGGAGAGATCAGTTCGTACTCATCGTCCTGCACCGGCAACACTTTCGCAGTTCTAAATGGCTGTAGAGGCAACATGACTCAGTATTTCTGCAGTGGACTTCCAAAGATTTATTGAGTCTTCTCCGCGTCAAGTTGCTACATATTCCGGGCAAAATGAGATCAGGTATGATATTAGAGTCTAGCCCATGACTTTTGTCACTACAGGGTATATTCGCTATAGCTACGAAATGATTGCCTGCTGTAAACGTAGTCTTCCGCAGCAGTTGCCACAGTCAGTAAAATCATTCTGGGTTTGTAACAATGCGGTCACAAATCCAGAAGAATTTTATTGACTCCGATTAGCTACTGTTCCTCGAGTTAGACGGAGGAAGGAACATAAAAGGTCGTAAAACTACTCTTGGTGCAGCATCCTGCAACAAAAGTCTGGTTATTACTCTTAGCATGACAACAAACTTGTGACGAATACGTCCACTGTCTAAAGTTGCGTCTAGGACATTCTCGACAACTCCACCCATAAATTTGTTACATTTATTCTCCTTCTGATTCCTCAATGCTGTTTTGTATTAGTAAGCAGTCTTATTGATAGCAGCATTTGTGTAACACACTTCCTGTGCTTGTCCCACGCGTTCTAAATGGCGCTCTGATCGAAGAGATACACAGAGGACATCCCTAGTGCAACATAAGTTCCCGCAGTGAGGCTGATTGAGTGATAAAGGCAAGTTTTTCTCAATCTCATCATAACATCGAGTATTCAGCTTTGCTAGACACGACAAACTGACATTCATCGGCAAACATCAACATGGCCCAATGATTCGCTCTGATGTTCAGTAGACGATTAACTACTGAAATGATTCTGTGCTGCCGAAAAGGTTCTGAGGTGCCCGAAAGATCAATAACTTGAAAAATGATTAGTGCCATAGAACCAGTCTACTTATTTTCTAAGAGAAGGAACACTGTATCGTCCATTTAGCATTTCCAGTACTCACACACACATCTCTTCTCCTGGTAAGGCAACTTTTTAAGTAATGAGTTAAGCTCAAAATCAATTAAGTTAGAGATATCTACCGAACAGAAAAAGACTACAATGCATTTAGGCATATGTTCGACATGCACTGAAATCTTTGAGACGCCATCTTGGTCCATGATCATTCACTCACACAGCCGTCCAGCTAACGGAGTTGTCCGATCCGTGTTACAGGTGGATACAACTCGCCCAAACAATGAACGAAGAAGAGACTTCAAAGCATAATACAGAATAAACGTGTTAAACCCGTTTCATTTCTTCCTACCGACCTCCCCCCCCCCTCCCCCGCACTCTCTTTTCTTCCCTCCCTTTCTGTCTCTTTCTCTCTCTCTGCTTCCCTCCCTCCCTCCCAAACACACACGAATACGCTCATACACACACACACACACACACACACACACACACACACACACACACACAATTCCCTAGAGAGTCTCATTTGTCAGTTCCACGAATATGAAATTATGACAGCGAAAGCAGTTAGAAGATTCAAATATCTAAAATGCAATGTATCACGTGAAGCATGCTGAATATTTGTATCAGACTTGGAATCCACTTACCCTAGTGAAAGTGTGTATCGCTTTATGTTGTTGAACGCTTTTATGGTGCCCCGAAATGTATCGAGGAGATGGAGAATTCTCGAACAACTACTACATTGTACTCATAATTACAGACGTGATGTTTGATACGGTGGACTCCTGTGAGCCGCCTACACTTCTAATTTCGACGAACTGTCCTCCCATGCTATCTTGATACTGATGTCTACCTTTTCTGTTAGGTATGTAATCATAGCAAAGTCTTGTTCACGAATCTAACGTATGTGCTTTCACTTCTTTCATTTAAGGTCAACCTGCAGATGATTTAAAGTGGAAACTAGCCTAACTGTGCAATAATGATTAATATAAAAGAGTTTTGGTTTTGAGATGTCTATTCTGAATAGTTTAAGACCTTTGGAGCATAGTTTGCAGAAAGTTTTCTTAGCATAAAATCCTAATGCAACATTATAACGCATTCCATACATTCTGAGTCGTAATTTATTCATCTGATTGTCAGTATAACTAAATTTCTCTTCGCACTTTTGTACGGAAATTATATTTTCGTGCTATACAGCACATGTACTTCTTTTCAGATAACTTTTGGGAAACATATAAAAAAAATTGTTTTGTTGTTGTGATCTTCAGCCCAGAGAATGGTTTGATGCAACTCTCCATGCTATTCTATTATGCGCAAGCTTCTTCATCTCAAAGTAACTGCTGCAACCTACACCCTTCTGAAACTGCTTAGTGTGTTCAACTCTTCGCTTCCTTCTACGATTTTTACCCTCCACGCTGCCCGACAATACTAAATTGGTGATCCCTTGATGCCTCAGAACATGTCCTACCAACCGATCCCTTCTTCTAGTCAGGTTGTGCCACAAATTCCTCTTCTAGCTAATTCTATTCAGCACCTCCTCGTTAGTTACGTGATCTACCCATCTAATCTTCAGCATTCTTCTGTAGCACCACATTTCGAAAGCTCCAATTCTCTTCTTGTGTAAACTAGTTATAGTCCATGTTTCACTTCCATACATGGCTACACTCCATACAAATACTTTCAGAAATGACTTTATGCCATTTAAATCTTTACTCGACATTATTTATCTTCTTCCGAAACGATTTCCTTGCCATTGGCAGTCTACTTTTTATATCATCTCTACTTCGACCATCATCAGTTATTTTGCTCCCCAAATAGCAAAACTCCTTGACTACTTTAAGTGTCTCATTTCATAATCTAAATCCTTCAGCATCACCTGACTTAATTCGGCTACATTCCATTATCCTCGTTTTGATTTTGTTGATGTCCATCTTATGTCCTCCTTTCAAGACACTGTCCGTTCCGTTCAACTGCTCTTCCAGGTCCTTTGCTGTTTCTGACAGATTTACAATGTCATCGGCAAACCGCAAAATTTTATTTCTTCTCCATGGGTTTTAATTCTTACTCCAAATTTCCCTTTTGTTTCCTTGCTCAATATCAGAGTGAATAACATCGGGGATAGGCCACAGGCCTGTCTCACTCCCTTCCCAACCACTGCTTCTCTTTCCTGCCCCTCAACTCTTATCACTGCCATCTGGTTTGTGTATAAGTTGTAAATAGCCTTTCGCTCCCGGAATTTGACTCCTGCCAACTGCAGAATTTGAAAGAGAGTATTCCAGTCAACATTGTCAAAAGCTTTCTGTAAGTCTACAAATGCTAGAAACGTAGGTTTGCCTTTCCATTAATCTACCTTCTAAGATAAGCCGTAGGGTCAGTGTTGCCTCACACGTTTCTGCATTTCTATGGAAACCTAATTGATCCTCCCCGAGGTCGGCTTCTAGCAGTTTTTTCATAAAACAGTATTGTTCATTAATTTTCTCGCCCTTGATTGTACCATTCGTTTCATTTAATTCTCTCCAGCTCATGGGATACTTTTTCACTGAATGCAGAGTTCATATTGTGTGTGCGCGCAATATCTCTGTTACTAGTAATGACGATTTTTCATGCTTCACAGGAAAACTTAAATATTTTCACTTCGACCCCTGACCTATCCTGTAGGTGTATTAGTACGCAGCAATGTGAAGTTTTACGTTGATAGTATTAAAGTACTAGTTACTTTGCGGAACAGCACAAAAGTCTATAGCATGTAAACAATTAATCTCTAATATACACCCTAATTATAGTTATTTCTCACGTTTCTCTGGGTCATTTGTTGTCGCCATTAACGTGCACGAAAACGAACCACGAATACGAACGTAACGACGGATACGTTTATTCTTAGATAGAAATATTTTACTTACTTTAATAAATGTAACTCATATTGACGAATGTTTAGACCGTACCACGTGATACACCAGATATACTGAAAAGTAGGTAGTTCCTATTTTTCGTCGGACTTCTTTTTTAATTCCTACTTTCTTTCGTTGAGTCACATCTTGCGGCCAAGTCTAACGTACTTCAAGATAATATCATCGTGATAATCTAAGGTGGTGCCCTTTCCTATTGGATTCACTAAGTATGGAAACAGTTCATTATAAAAATGATGGCTCTCATCAATACTGAAGATATATTCTCGTATCGTTATCTCATTCCTCTCAGTTTTTGCACACAAGAAAGGCATAAATACTTGAAGCTGACAAGTAATTTAGGTGCGTATATTCAACGCATCATATCTAATGAACACATCATTTTAATCTTTTTGGCATGTCTCTGTACCTAAACATGTTATAAGGGAACATGTTCCGGAGTAGCAATACTTAACACAGTCATTATTCTGAAATGAAATCCTACTGCGTATCTCTTCTGATTATTACAATGGAGGCTATATTTGTTACGGCCGTTCCATTAAGGATGATGATCCCTAAAAAGAGTAATAACGCAGCGTTCTCCAAGAAGAATGACGCAGAGTCATAACAGCGAAATTACTACTTGATTGTTTCTACGTGAAGCAGTACGTAATTCCTTAATGCCAAGTAATCATATTTTTCGTGTAGAGAAGGAGAATAAGATAAAATCTTTCTAAGGGACTGACTACTAGAAGTCTTGTTAGAAAGGAAGAACGCTTCCAAATGAAGTCCATAATGTACTTTAATATTTGTGACTTCCGTGAAAAAAAAAAAAAGAAAAAGACGGTACGAAAACGGGTATTTGTTTTTCACACAGGTAGTACGTCTGAGGATTAGAAGTGTTTTATAACGACATGTATAGAACACATCTGAAAACAAGTCGTAGTAAAACTGTTCTGTGGCTCCTCACATCAAATACTCTTGTCTTAGATTGCCGCGTGGAGTGGCCGCGTGGTTTGAGGCGCCATGTCACGGATTGCGCGGCCCCTTCCACCGTAGGCTCGTTTCCTCCCTCGGGCATGAGTGGGTGTGTTGTTCTTCGCGTAAGTTACTGAAGTTAGTTTAAGTAGTGTTTAAGCCTAGGGAGCGATGACCTCAGCAGTTTGGTCCCTTAGGAATCCACACACATTTGAACATTCTTGTTTTAGATTACTGAAGGTAAAAAAGATAAACAATAGTAGAAATACCTAGCACCTGAACTGTTTAATGTGGCATTAATTATCACAGGATTTACAGCCTTAGAAAACTTCAAAAGAACATCTCCTTTCCACAGAACTTCATTATGTCGTTTCTTTTCAGAAAGCGTCTTCCTGATAATTCTCTTAAATTACAGGCTACTCATCACCTCAATCATCTGAGTCCGTAACTGCTCTAGGGTATGTTTTACGACTCACATCTAATTTAGAATCATATCTAATTTAGAGCCATGAAGTAACCCAGATGTAATTTTCCCTTGCCTGCACGCCTTTTCCAAACATACGTCTCCTTCTGATTACTGAAGAGTGTAATCGCTTTTACTGGGTGAAATTTGCTTCACAACTGAGCCTTTCTCATCTCTGCTACCTAGCTCACGTCTCCCTATCTGCACCCACTGTTCGATGCCATTATACACCCAGCGTCTTCTCCTTGTGATGCAGACATGTAACCTGAGCTACTGTTTCTGGCGTTGGATTGTTGTCAGTTATGATGAAAATAATCCTATCAGTGAACTGTCCACTATAACTCACTCTTTGCCCAATCTACCTGTTCCCATATTATCATTTTCTGATTCCCCTTGCTTTTGCCAAATATTCATAAGAGGACACTAAATCCTTGTCTTCTTTCCATTTCAGTTCACTGATAAACACTATACCTAGACTTATCTGGATTTGTTTTCTCAGATTTTTCTTGCTTCCCTACCACATTCAGATTTCGGGCTCTCCGGAACATAGAATGTTGCGCAAACATTTTCTCATGGACATCCTTTCATTGGTAGTTCCTTCCCACAGATCCGAATAGAGAGCTATTCGCAAGTCTTCTGCCAATGAAAAGATCGTCATTATACATCATTTAACCATAATTTGTTGCTTATGAACTGCAGATTGAAACTGGAGAATTTACAAAGTTGTAGGGAATTAAAGGGATGGGACCTGGATACACTGAAAAAATCTGGGACTGGTGAGAGTATCAAAGAGAATAACAGGAAATAATTCAGAAACAAGAGAGACGAATACAAGAGAAGATAAATGTGTACATTTAACAGATCAAATATTGAAGACACCAGAAGATCAAATATATAAAATGACACAGTTCAGTAGAAATCCATGGGTACTGCAAGGGATGTCTTTAATAAGTGGCACAGATGGTTACTGTGTTTTAAGATCTGGAGATATGTTTGTTTGCCGCTAGGGAGCCACAGTAATCACTGTACTTTACAGAAACAGTGGAAGAAAATAACCATTCAGAAAGCTATCATACATGGCAAAAAATTCATCAACGATCAAGCAATATCTGCAACCAAAGAGTATACACATACTGAGCGAACTACCAAATAGCACAATAAGATTCGCGCTAAACACACACATATACTAACAAACAAACGAAACTCACCAGACGGTATTTCAAACTTCGAGGCCGCCAATCGGAAACAAAACAGTGAAACAAACTTCTTTCAAGAGCGTATCTAAACCAAACGTGCAGTGAAAAGTGTGTTAAAGGTACAGCAACATATTATCGTCCAGAATACGACAACGAACGCTGTTAAATGTAAGTTAACTCTGTGAAAAGTCCACAACATAACAAACCACACTCAATATACTGATCAGCCAGAATATGACCACCTAACTAATAACCGGTATGTCCATCTTTGGCATGGGTGACAGCGGCGACGCGTTGTAACCTGGGAGCAGTGAGGTCTTGGTAAGTTGCTGGAGGGAGTCGGCAATACATCTGCAGACACAAGTCACCTAATTATCATAAATTTAAGGGAGAGGGACGAAGAGCACTGACGCCACCACAATCACATCCTACATGTATTGGATCTGGTTCAGAACTGGCGAACTGGAGGGCTAGCACATCAACTGAAACTCGTCACTGTTTTCTTCGAACCATTCCATCACACTCGTGGCCTCTGAAACGGCGCATAATCGTGTTGAATATGGCATTGCCGTCGGGAAAAATTATCGTGACGAAGGGTACATGGTCTGGAACCAATTTATGATACTCCTTGGTCGCCATGATGTCTTACACGAGCTCCACTGGACCCGTGGAGGCACATGTGAATGTTCCCCAGAGCGTAATGCAGTCTCCACCAGCCTGTCTCCATCCCGCAGTTCAGGTGTCTAGGAGCTGTTCCCCTGGAAGACGAAGGATTCTCGCTCTCCCGTCTCCATGATGAATGAGGTATCGGGATTCATCAGACGATGCGACGCTCTGCCACTGCCCCAACGCCCAATGCCGATGGTCAATTGCTCGGTTCAGTCGTAGTTGCCGATATCGTGGTGTTAACATTGGCACATGATTGGTCGTCGGTTGCGGAAACCCATTGTTAATAGTGTCCAGTGCAATGCGCGTTCAAACACACTTTGTCCAGCATTGATGTCCGATGTTAGTTCTGCCACCATTCGCCGACTGTCCTGTTTCACCAATCTGCCCAGCCTACGACGTCCGACATCTGTAACGAGGCGTGGCCCCCCAATCCCACGACGTTTGGACGTTGTTTCTCCTGGGTTTCGCCACGTGTTGAAGCACTCACCACAACATCCCACGAACTCCCGACAAGTTATACACTTAGTGAAATGCTTGTGCTGAGCTTCCGGGCTTTCACGTTCTGCCCTCGATCAAACTCAGATAGATGGCGCGTCTTCTACACCCGAACAGCACACTCACTGATATTACATGCACCGTGCATGTGTCTGACTAGCAGTCATTCCTCGCCGGGTGACGCTGGAGGCGTTTATGTCGATAGTAAGTCGGCGATCATAATGTTCTGACTGAACATTGTAGATTGCAAACCAAAAATGTCTCGAAATTTTGCTGCTCGCCACATGGCGTTCTAAATATAAAAGAAGTGAGAATACCGTATTTTCCAGGGAAATAAAAATCAAGTACAGCTCAGGACAGGTCAACCACAGTAATGGCAAGCGTAAGAAATGGGTATATGTCATTATCTTACCGAGTTATGTAGTTTTAATGTTACAGTACAAATAAAAATCCAGTTAAGATGTTGTCCTAGCATTCCTGCGTAGGAATGCCGTATTAATCTAGACTTGTGGGTGATTTCTGTTGGCAGCCACAGTGCACACGAAGTATAAAAAATGTTAAAGAAGTAAATATGCATATGCAATTTAAACGACAATGATGCCAGTACATTCTAAACCTACATAAAGTTTGAATGTACATACTTCAGAAACCATAAAACAAAACCTGACTGAGGATGACACAATTTCAGCTGAACAAAACAAAAGTACGAGAGTTTTCGTTTGACAAGGGGGACCCTCTTCCATTAATTCGTATTGAGCTATCTGGGGGTGCAAATAATACTGATTTCTCAGAGAACATTTGTTACTCTCGTACTGCCTTGAACTCATTCAGATAAGTGGAGTTCTTTACAATCAAGAATATCATTGGTAATGCCGAAATTTACATAAATCATAATGCAGTACAAAGAGGTTAAAATTGTGCTGTTCAGAAATCATACATTGGCTTCATGTTGGGAAATGTATAAAACGAAGGAAAACAAAGTTTTTTCGTTGAGGCACCTGGGCGTATAATTATAGAACACTTTTCGGAACTACGCATTACCGCCGAACGGTCGTGTGGCGTAGGCGACAGGAGAAATGTGAAAGAAAGTAATAACTATGAAAAAAGATTATCAGAATATCTCAGATGCAGTGCTACAGGATGAAATTTAAAAAAAATACGCTGAGAAAGTGGAAAGATAAGTAGACTGAGTAAGTAGTGAAAACGGTATGGGGAATTCGGTCACCGGAATGGTATGGTATTGTTACGTCTATGCGAGATTGCCACTCGGACCAGTGTAACACAGCAATAAGAGACACCGTACGCAAGAAGTAATGAGACGTAATAGACTCGAATAAGTGATGTAGTTTATTCAGAACGTTGAGTATAGTATTGAATGTTGTAACTGAAAAGAGTGAGTAGTTCACGAAGGACAAGAAATAAAGTACGAAATCAATATTAGTGTGAAGAAACGGAATTCTCATTCTACTCTTGAGCTCATATTGTGACGTCCTTAATCAGATGCCAAGAGAAATGGTAATTAGACGAACGAGGATGAAACTGTCATTTCTGATTGGCAGCATCTAATTTTGTCACGAAATTAACAGCGGATACATCCAATTTCAATACGAAATACTTTTTTTGTGTGTGATACTGGTTCTCCACTCCTTAGAACCGACCGTAAATTCTGTATCTGAAATCGAATGGTGTGACTGAACGAGAGTAAGTTTAGGGACACACGTTGTCCAGATAGATCAGCGAAATTCGGTCTTTAGTAACACTTTATATGTCGTCACAGTTGCGTGCAAATCATAAAGCTTTCGATTTGACCTATGTGAAAATGTCTAGATGTCTGGTCATGACAAAGTGAGTCATGTATGGAAAATAGTGCGCGTTTGGTTTACTTCTAAGATGCTGAATAATATGTGATCACTACAGGTAAGAATATTGTTGTACTACCGAAAAGAATTATCTTGTAATTGACGTGCAGCCATGATGGCATTTAAACTGTTTTCCTGATAATGCTTCTCTTCACCGTTTGGCTGTAAAATGAGAAAGGCGATTCTTAAGCTCCACATCAACGTACAGACTTTTGGAGATAGATAAAGTGGATGGTTTCTAGAATGAAATTTTCACTCTGCAGCGGAGTGTGCGCTGATATGAAACTTCCTGGCAGATTAAAACTGTGTGCCGGACCAAGACTCAAACTTGCCCGCGATAGGCAAAGGTCCCGAGTTCGAGTCTCAGTCCGGCACACAGTTTTAATCTGCCAGGGAGTTTCAGATAAAGTGGAAGTTTCACAAGTATAACATATATTCATCTAGAAGGTAAATTTAACAAATTAAATATCTGGACCCGATTTAGCTAGCAGTCACGTTCAGATCGTAAAATTATCGTTACAGAATGTAACACGTCAGATTTTCTACAATCTTGTACTGCGTTTTGGAGGTCTTGGTAGCTCAGTAGTTGTTTGTACAACATGTGACGTGTTACACTGTGTATCGGTAATTTTATGATCAGAAGACGATTGCTAGTTCAATCTAAACAGGTCATATCAATTTATATACTTGATAAAAGTAATATTGAAATTTGGGCTAGCTTTTCTACGGTTTTGACCTTATGAAGACTTACGGGCCATCCTCTTAAGAATGACAAGTACGACGAGCTGAAGGATTAACAGTAACATCTGTTCATCAATGAAAAAGAAATGTCACTTTGACATTGAGTCACTGAAAGTGTCAGACGTCCTTGCCCGGTATGTGCGAGTGACGGATTCATTGAATTGGTAATGGTCCCGTCTGGCGGAGAATGTGATGCCCACAAGCATAGCCGACGGCGCGTCTTCAGCCGTTAATCCAAGGATGTCGAGTAGTGAGCAGGAAGCGCATAGCCAGGACTTGAGCACGCAAAGTGCCCCTAATGACAGCCCAGGACCTCGCTGCCGGCGCTCCGCACCTATCCACACGCTGCTGCGTCACCAGAGATGATGCCTGTTGCCTCACTTGGTAACTGCTGATTCGGGATGTCATCAGCTAGACAAAGGAACGACGCAACAGGATCTTGAGTTAACCCGCTCAGTATTTCTCTCTCTACCGCTCAGTGAAACTGCAGTGCTGGCATGACAATTGCAAGAACAGGAGGAATAGGGATGTTGGCAAATAACTAATTTTCATTTATTGTGCTTGTAAGGTATCGTAGAACTACTGTAAGACAAAAATTTTATGTGAATTCGGGGTATATAGAATGGGATATTTACAGGTTTGCCACAACTTCGTTGCATGACAACTGCATCGTTATTCCATCCGGTTTCATTCTCATGCCAGAGCTCATCAACGGTAGTGGCAACTCGTGCCCCTGTGGGCGAGACGTCTGGAGAACGTGAAAGCAAGAGTGACAACACCCTCTGTCTCTATGTCAGGGATATACCGAGGTCATGGCGAGATAGACGTCCCAGGTCAAGGCCAAAAACGGAGGAGGGGCGCGAAAATCTGATAAAAAAAGCGATTTTGAAGCAACCGAGAGATGTGCGTGAGTTTTTACACACGCTACTCTTTTGTCACAGTCGTTTCGTCCATGGGGCATCGTAAAGAAACGATTGCTACCGCAGAAGCATTGCGTGGTTTGTATGTCAACAGTGCTGCCACAGTGGAGTTTTTGCTACTACGCCGCTACGGTAGTGCAGGATCTCAAAGGTAGGCCAACGGGTGCAGTAGAAAATATGTTGTATAACCGAAGGCTCCCGATTTTTGCAAATTTCTGACAAATGAGGACTGAAGTGAAACTGTTTAAGCTACACTGCTATGATCGAATAGTAACTGAAATGGAAAACCGGTCTCGCATGTTCCACACCATTTCTACTCAAAAAATGGTTCAAATGGCTCTGAGCACTATGCGACTCAACTTCTGAGGTCATCAGTCGCCTAGAACTTAGAACTAATTAAACCTAACTAACCTGAGGACATCACACACATCCATGCCCGAGGCAGGATTCGAACCTGCGACCGTAGCGGTCACGCGATTCCAGACTGAAGGGTCTTTAACCGCACGGCAATTCTTCTCAGTTTAACTTCCTGTCACGAATGCCTTAAACGAGAGCTCTATGTCATATTTTGAAAGATATGCAACAGATTTTGGTGTGAAGCATAGCAAAAACATGCATACAACTAAATTTGTTAAGGAGATAGAGGCTTTCTAACTCCAGTAAAAAGTGCTGATGAAGAGCACAAAGACAGCTTTCCACTTCAATATTTTAATTTTTTTTAAATTTCTATTTATTTTTCATTTTTATTTATTTTTTGTCAATGTATGCGTTACGATATGCCTGTACGAACATTTAAATAGCTTTAAGATCCAGTGACTGTAGCATCTTTTCTACGCAGTTTCCTCACATTGAAGATGACAAAAAACTATTTAATGCCGAATACAAGTGAAGAAAACTGTCAAATTCATCTGTCTCGTCGGCAGAATGCGACACAACTGCTAAATGTGACTACGATTCTCCACTCAAAGCAATGAAATGGAACGAAAAATTACAGTAAAACGCATTTCTAGGAAGGAAATAATTTATGCATATTAATAATTTATGAGGATAAAATAAAATGTGTTCTTTATTGTACACCTCTCTATTGTACATCGTAGTGAAATCCATGTATAGCGGGTTTCACTTTCAGATTTTTAGAAAGTTTGTACAGTTTGCAGTATATTTGCTACAATGGTACATTTAACTTGTGGTGTGCAATATTTTTCGTCTGTATAGTTCGATTAAATAATAATTTTCACTAAACGCTCATTTTTATTAAACCCACGTTCCAAATTACAAAATTTTCCGAATCTGCGAAGATAGTTTTCCAGGGATGGTGGGGGGGAGGCTCCAGCTTTGAACTTTCTGCCATGAATGATGCAATATCTGCTCTGTTCTAGGTAGCAAGGGTAAGAGGCGATTTTGCTTTATCTTATTCAGATGAAACGCCACAGAACTCACGAAGATAGGACACGACCACATTCCTCTATCAGTCATAACCTGCTGTACGAATCTGAGGTAATAGTGATGTGTACGCGGTAGCACCCTATACCACCATTCCAGATGCTGTTCTCGTAAGACGATCACGAATGCAAACAGGCAACGTCGTTCTCCAAGTAGGCTTCATACACAGATATGTCCATCATGTTGACGAACATCTGAAAAGAAGTCTGCACCCAGTGCCGTCGTTTCGCGCACCAGTGCCTCCTTCCTTGCCGCCTTGTCAACATGTTAAGGCGAGCCTCAACAATAGTCACAGTGATGACGTTTGTGGAACTGCAGGCGCCGTCGAACAGTCCGTCTGGAGCAGGCTTCTGCACGGCAGAGGGAACAATACTGAAAAGTTCTTAGACCAACCTCTAAATACTTCTGCTAGCCACTTGTCAGTTTAGCCACTAATAGTACAGTTGTTTTCTAGTTACACACCAAATTTTTCATTAACATATTTTTTTATTTCAGATATTGGAGTTTGAAGTTTCCGAGGTGCAAACATTTTGAAAAATGGATTAAGAGAGCAGTCGTGCGGTCATCCAGTACCTGCTGGAAAAGCGCAAGAGTGCACAGGAAATCCCTAATTAAATTATGGAAACGTTACGGGGGGATTCCCTTCTTATTCCACTGCGAAATGGTGGGTGGCGGAATTCAAGTGCAGCAACGTCGATGTACAATATGCACCTTGCAGTTGACGGCTAGTAACGGCCATCACGGAGGAAAACGTCACTGCAGTCCAGGATATCATCGTGGCAGACCGGCGTATGACACATCGCTACATTGTTGAAAGAGAGTGCATATCTCAGGAACGTGTTAGACATGTCATTAAGAGTTGTACTTGAGACACACAAGGTTTCATGTCGAAAAGCCGCAAGAACGTCGACAGCAGGAGAGAAACGCCAGAGACGCGTCATGTTCACAGAGATCGTAACCGTTTTGAGACAGATCCTGTGACATTTCTGATACGTTTGGTGACAATGTATGAATCATGGGTTCTCAACTTTTAATGCGAATCCTAAATTCAATCGATACAGTGGAAATATATCCCTCCGCCCCCCCCCCTACCTCCCACCGTCCCAGGAAGTTCAAGTTCAAGTCATTCACATCAGCTGGCAAGGCGATGATCTCTGCGATTAATTGGTGATATCCAGGCTGAATGTCTGAGAAAAGGTAGACCAGTCAACGGAACACATTTGCTGTTCAACTAACGCCTTTGAGGGAGACCGTCAAAGTGAAATGGTCGACATTTTGACGAAAGGAGTACTCTTTGAGCAGGATATTGCGCCCGCACACACATCCATCATCGTGATGGCTGCCTTCGAGTCCTGCGGCTTCGAACTGCTTCCGCAATCGCCTCAATCACGCGATTTGGTCCCCTATGACTTTCAAGTCTTCCATAAGATCCAGAAACATCAAACTAGTATCCATTTTCGATCAGATCAGATGATGACGTCATGGCGGCGGTGGAGGCCGTTTTTGCGAATCATAAAGGCACATTTCACAAGGAGGGTATAATGGGCCTGCAGCACCGGTGGCAAAAGTGTGTGGCCTGTTTGTATGTTGGCAGTACTATAGACTGTGTTAATATCGCTGACAGTGCTCTGCGCCCTCGGCAAGAGATTCTGTGGTTGGACGGACTAGCAGTTAGCGAGTGGATAGGGAAGTGTAGGGACATGATATTCTTCGTGGTGATTCTGTGTTGGTAGGACATGAATTGTAAAGTGAGATGAAATGATGCGTTTAGAAGAAAATACGCAGGGAAATGTGTGATGATGGATGTTTGGTTGATAATGTTTGGGCAGTGGAATTTTTGAAAAGTATATACTTTTTTCAAATGGATGTCACATGAATAAGGTAAAATTTTCTAAACACATTGATTGCTCTTCAACAAGATCTTTCTTTCAGTAACCATATGTCTCCTAGTAGTTAGAGTCTATAGTAGCTAGAATGTTTTTATTTAGCTGGCTGGAGTTGCTACTGTAAGTAGGCTGTTTAGGTTTATATATTGGTAACGCCACGTAGCGCTCTGTATGAAAATCACTGGCTGTGCTGCGTGCAGTTTGTGGCTGTTCTGTATTTCTATGTTCCTCTTCCCGTATTGGAGCGCGAGTGGCCTCTAAAATATGTAATTCTTGTATTACTTGTGCCAACTGATCTTGTACTTCCCGGATTTCTCTTTTGTACTGTGTATTGATTTGATTTTGATTTTCTTTGAATTTTCTAATTTGTTCATACTCTTCAGTGTCCGTGAAGGCTACAGGTCTTGTGTCATTCAGATCATCATCTACCTTTGTAGATAAGTTAGTGAACTGATCTGAAAGTTCGGCTACTTTATCCGATAGTGAAATTATTTCCTCTGTGTGTTTTTCTGAACCAAGTTTCAGAGTGTCCATTTGTGTTGAAATCGTATCTACTGTGTCCTTTAAGTTTTCCTGAGTTTTTGCAAGTTGCGTAACTGAAAGTAGATGCAACTGAGTCAATTTTAGCTTGCAAGGTGTCGTGATTTTCATGAACAATAGTTTGCAGTTCTTTTATGGCTGCTTCGTGATTCTGTAATGCATTTTCATGATGCGAAGAAATAGGATGGAAATGCTCACAAATTTGTGTTTTTGCGTCATTACAGACTTTTTGACATTTCAGTTCAATGTTATGTAACTCATTAGTTAAATCTTCACGTGTTTGTTCAAGTGTGGTGTCTAGCTTCCGAAGATTTTGTTCCATTGAGTCTAACTTTTGAAGCTTTTGCTGTGTTTGTCTCTGATTTTGTTCCATTGTGTCTAACTGTTGCTGTGCTTGTCTCTGGTGTTGTTCCATTGTGTCTAACTTCTGAAGATTTTGTTCCATTGTGTCTAACTTTTGAAGATTTTGTCCCATTTGTTTCTGATTTTTTTCAAGCGTTATGTCTAACTTTTGTAGCCTTTGTCCCATTTGTTGCATTAACTGTAATAACAGTGCACTGGTGTCTGAAACATGTTCCTCAGTGCCATTCGGCAGTGCATTTGAACTGCAATATTCGCATTTTGAGAAGCAAAAAATGTGTCTTGACTTATTTGAGAAAACGGTGAGGACGCAAAACCTGAATCTACAGTATTTGCAAGATAGCGTCCTGTCATTTCAGAATCCTGAGGCGAGCTGCTGCCGACCGATCGATCCATAATGCTTCCCTGTTCACTAATTGTTTCACTGCCTACACCATTATTTGCAGCCCATTCTATTTCCCTATGCACAATTACGAAATTACTACTTTGAACATTAGTTAATTCATTACATGGTGGCGCTAACACACTGCTTTCGTCTTCAATGTCATTTCTCAGTTTACTTTGGAGTCTAGTATTACGTTTTTCAGACGCCATTATTGTCACAATATTTCACACGACAACACAGAAAAACACAATCTGAAGAGCAAAAATAAGAGAACACATTAACATAGCACTGAAAATAATATCTAGTTAATTGCAAGCGCAGCTGCGAAATACTTGGTGCTAATCTACATGCATGCCACAACTGTTTTACTGTACAACAATGAAAGACTGTAACTGCAAAGGAGATTCTCTCAACAATTACGCGCTAGCAATAAACAATAGCTACACTAATTACACAAACTACAAGAAAAAATCAGAAGATTTCAGTGAGGTATCCTCGGCTAAGGGTCGACATATGAAACGCCCCCTTAGAAAAATTATGCATGACTGTGCTTAAACAGACACACAATATTTTTAGCGCTACGCAATCCGATTCGTTACACGAACTACTGCAATACAGCGAGCGCCACTACTGCCAGCTAAATAAAAGGTTCTAACTACTGAAGGCACTAACTACAGATAGGCATAGTTAGCAAATGAAAGATTTTGATTGTGAACAAACAAAGTATTTACCTTAATAGTGTTCAAAAGTCATAATATATATAGCAGTTCATGACATCCAGTCTTACAAATTTCAAAACTCCGCCATTCCTCTCCCCACATCCACCACTGCTGGCGGCTCACCTCCAACTGCGCAACGCTACGCGCTGTTAACAGCCAACTGCCCAACACTACAACAGCCAACAACAATGCAAACCAGCCACAGACTGCATGCAGCACAGCCAGTGATTTTCATACAGAGCGCTACGTAGCGTTACCAATATAAAAACCCAAGCAGCCTACTTACACTACTAGCTGTAACTGCTGTGAGATAAGTGACTTGTGAAAGAGAATGGATTGTGCATTGTTGGGATTCGTGAGTGAAATGAGTTTAGCCAATTAACAGAGTTGGAGGCGGCTTCATATTTCTTTAATGTCATATTTTTTGGATTTGTGTTATTGTTAGAATTTCTTGGAATTCAGGGACATTCTTTTGTGTTGATTATTGGATGTCATGTTGTCAATGTATAGCAGTCAGATTCCGTTGACCTGGTATATTGTGGCTAATAAATAAATAGGTTAAGTTTGGGTTATCTTTGTCCGGGAAAATTCTGTAGGTCAGTGTTTAATAAAAAATAATTAAAGAGGTAGTTTCAAGAGGTAGGGAAGAGGAGGAGATGGACAGGGAGAGGGGGGGATGGAAAGAGGAGGTGGGCATAGGAAGGAGAGAGGGACGGCGATAGCGGAAGGAGAAGCTAGACAAAGAGAGGAATTGACAAGAGAAATGAAAAAGGAGATGGACCTCCATAGTTAAAGGGCGCTCAGCTAGTCACCAAAAAATTTCGTCTCCCGCGAGAATAAGTGAATTCGTACCAACACTGAAAACGGTCAGATAATGCTGTACATAGCTGTATTGTGACGTATTAATACCAACAATGATAAAATGCTCCTGGGTCATGATCAATATCTGGCAAAGTTTTTGCAACAGTGACTAAGAGATTCAACTGTTGCGATATGAAAGATATTACAGATTAATTCTGTAGTAATACTAATTTTAATTCAGTGCTAGAAAGATGTCATGGGGTGTATGCCCAAGCACGAATTCATAAATCGACGATTCTGTCAACCGCGCAGAGAACATATCTCGGATATTGTATGTATTGTTTGGAAAAGTATTCTACTGTTGAAATACGGCTGTAATGAAGGATAGATAGTACTTTGGAGCCGACAACTATGCCAACTGAAATATTTTCTTCAATGGCTATCCACGCCTAAGAGACATAATAGGTTACCTAAATAAATCAGTCTAGTTGTTATTATCTGTAATATTTATGGTTATTAGCCGTAGTTTCAATCGAAACGTAAGCGCCTCCAGGACCGGAAATGTTCGGTCGTGGTGACCTTGTTTCGACTTAGGGGTTTGTCGGCCAGTCGTGGAGTGCCAACATCGCTCCAGCACCTGCAAAGCTCTCACATCGTCTCTGAGAAGCGGATGTGGTCAGCGTCGCGTTTACGACTAGTGCGGTTTTACTACGTTTTACGACTTTCACTCACGCGTACGTTACTGCAGTAGTTTTGCATACTTTTGCAGAATGACGGTGAAGCACGGTGAAGAAAGCCGACTCTTTGGCACCAGCAGTTTTCATACGCCATTCTCGATATAAGCGTCGACAATGGTCACTCACGTGACGAAATTCCCGAAAAGTCACACCTCTTTTTTATCAAAAAGTGCTTGACCATATCCACAGGGGAAAGACGTCTAAATTTTGTGGTCTCATTTATTATAAAAGAGTAAGCTACAAAATTATTTATTCAGTGCCATACTCAATTGTAAGACCTTGTTCTTAGTATTTGACATTAAAAATTAAAAAAAACACACTGCACATAATTTTCTAAATATCTGTAACAGGATCAAATCAGGAATCGGTCTAAGTTTAAGCAAGTGTTCCATATTTTTATTCTTTCATCATTATTTTCAGGCACCGGAATATAACTTTTTCAATCATCTTGTTTGTTTGTACACTTTGAATGAACCCACATTTTGCGTTTCAAGCATCAGATCATTTCTTCCATCTTTCTTGCACAATTCGTTATACCCACACAGAGTATCAAAAACACTTCCTTTTCACAGGTGGAGCTGTAATTATGGATATCTTTGTTTCGATTCGATTGTTTTGCATGGGCTCTTCTTCAGCTCACATGATCCTTGGCTAAGTCTTGAAACGGGGCTCGGAGATTTCATCATTTCCCTCAGTTTCTGTGACATTCCTGTGATGAATACCTTCAGACCACTTTTTGCCTGTCATGCCTTCTTCTGCATTGAAACTGTGAGGCATTCTTTTTCGTTCTGCAATCTCGAACGCAAGTTTCCTTACGTCCGACATGCTTAAACCCAACATCGTCTCTTCAAATGTAAGACCTGTCCATTTTCAGTTTCTTTGGGGAACACTTTATTGCTGCCCAACGGTGTGTGGCGGAGGGCACTTTACGTGCCACTGTCATTACCTCCCTTTCCTGTTCCAGTCGCGTATGGTTCGCGGGAAGAACGACTGTCTGAAAGCCTCCGTGCGCGCTCTAATCTCTCTGATTTTACATTCGTGATCTCCTCGGGAAGTATAAGTAGGGGGAAGCAATATATTCGATACCTCATCCAGAAACGCACCCTCTCGAAACCTGGCGAGCAAGCTACACCGCGATGCAGAGCGCCTCTCTTGCAGAGTCTGCCACTTGAGTTTATTAAACATCTCCGTAACGCTATCACGGTTACCAAATAACACAGTGACGAAACGCGCCGCTCTTCTTTGGATCTTCTCTATCTCCTCCGTCAACCCGACCTGGTACGGATCCCACACTGATGAGCAATACTCAAGTATAGGTCGAACGAGTGTTTTGTAAGCCACCTCCTTTGTTGATGGACTACATTTTCTAAGCATTCTCCCAATGAATCTCAACCTGGTACCCGCCTTACCAACAATTAGTTTTATATGATCATTCCACTTCAAATCGTTCCGTACGCATACTCCCAGATATTTTACAGAAGTAACTGCTACCAGTGTTTGTTCCGCTATCATATAATCATACAATAAAGGATCCTTCTTTCTATGTATTCGCAATACATTACATTTGTCTATGTTAAGGGTCAGTTGCCACTCCCTGCACCAAGTGCCTATCCGCTGCAGATCTTCCTGTATTTCGCTACAATTTTCTAATGCAGCAACTTCTCTGTATACTACAGCATCATCGGCGAAAAGCCGCATGGAACTTCCGACACTATCTACTAGGTCATTTATATATATTGTGAAAAGCAATGGTCCCATAACACTCCCCTGTGGCACGCCAGAGGTTACTTTAACGTCTGTAGACGTCTCTCCATTGATAACAACATGCTGTGTTCTGTTTGCTAAAAACTCTTCAATCCAGCCACACAGCTGGTCTGATATTCCGTAGGCTCTTACTTTGTTTATCAGGCGACAGTGCGGAACTGTATCGAACGCCTTCCGGAAGTCAAGAAAAATAGCATCTACGTGGGAGCCTGTATCTAATATTTTCTGGGTCTCATGAACAAATAAGGCGAGTTGGGTCTCACACGATCGCTGTTTCCGGAATCCATGTTGATTCCTACATAGTAGATTCTGGGTTTCCAGAAATGACATGATACGCGAGCAAAAAACATGTTCTAAAATTCTACAAGAGATCGACGTAAGAGATATAGGTCTATAGTTTTGCGCATCTGCTCGACGACCCTTCTTGAAGACTGGGACTATCTGTGCTCTTTTCCAATCATTTGGAACCCTCCGTTCCTCTAGAGACTTGCGGTACACGGCTGTTAGAAGGGGGGCAAGTTCTTTCGCGTACTCTGTGTAGAATCGAATTGGTATCCCGTCAGGTCCAGTGGACTTTCCTCTATTGAGTGATTCCAGTTGCTTTTCTATTCCTTGGACACTTATTTCGATGTCAGCCATTTTTTCGTTTGTGCGAGGATTTAGAGAAGGAACTGCAGTGCGGTCTTCCTCTGTGAAACAGCTTTGGAAAAAGGTGTTTAGTATTTCAGCTTTACGCGTGTCATCCTCTGTTTCAATGCCATCATCATCCCGTAGTGTCTGGATATGCTGTTTCGAGCCACTTACTGATTTAACGTAAGACCAGAACTTCCTAGGATTTTCTGTCAAGTCGGTACATAGAATTTTACTTTCGAATTCAATGAACGCTTCACGCATAGCCCTCCTTACGCTAACTTTGACATCGTTTAGCTTCAGTTTGTCTGAGAGGTTTTGGCTGCGTTTAAACTTGGAGTGGAGCTCTCTTTGCTTTCGCAGTAGTTTCCTAACTTTGTTGTTGTACCACGGTGGGTTTTTCCCGTCCCTCACAGTTTTACTCGGCACGTACCTGTCTAAAACGCATTTTACGATTGCCTTGAACTTTTTCCATAAACACTCAACATTGTCAGTGTCGGAACAGAAATTTTCGTTTTGATCTGTTAGGTAGTCTGAAATCTGCCTTCTATTACTCTTACTAAACAGATAAACCTTCCTCCCATTTTTTATATTCCTATTAACTTCCATATTCAGGGATGCTGCAACGGCCTTATGATCACTGATTCCCTGTTCTGTACATACAGATTCGAAAAGTTCGGGTCTGTTTGTTATCAGTAGGTCCAAGATGTTATCTCCACGAGTCGGTTCTCTGTTTAATTGCTCGAGGTAATTTTCGGATAGTGCACTCAGTATAATGTCACTCGATGCTCTGTCCCTACCACCCGTCCTAAACATCTGAGTGTCCCAGTCTATATCTGGTAAATTGAAATCTCCACCTAAGACTATAACATGCTGAGAAAATTTATGTGAAATGTATTCCAAATTTTCTCTCAGTTGTTCTGCCACTAATGCTGCTGAGTCGGGAGGTCGGTAAAAGGAGCCAATTATTAACCTAGTTCGGTTGTTTAGTGTAACCTCCACCCATAATAATTCACAGGAACTAACCACTTCTACTTCACTACAGGATAAACTACTACTAACAGCGATGAACACTCCACCACCGGTTGCATGCAATCTATCCTTTCTAAACACCGTGTGTACCTTTGTAAAAATTTCGGCAGAATTTATCTCTGGCTTAAGCCAGCTTTCTGTACCTATAACGATTTCAGCTTCGGTGCTTTCTATCAGCGCTTGAAGTTCCGGTACTTTACCAACGCAGCTTCGACAGTTGACAATTACAATACCGATTGCTGCTTGGTCCCCGCGTGTCCTGACTTTGCCCCGCACCCGTTGAGGCTGTTGCCCTTTCTGTACTTGCCCAAGGCCATCTAACCTAAAAAACCGCCCAGCCCACGCCACACAACCCCTGCTACCCGTGTAGCCGCTTGTTGCGTGTAGTGGACTCCTGACCTATCCAGCGGAACCCGAAACCCCACCACCCTATGGCGCAAGTCGAGGAATCTGCAGCCCACACGGTCGCAGAACCGTCTCAGCCTCTGATTCAGACCCTCCACTCGGCTCTGTACCAAAGGTCCGCAGTCAGTCCTGTCGACGATGCTGCAGATGGTGAGCTCTGCTTTCATCCCGCTAGCGAGACTGGCAGTCTTCACCAAATCAGATAGCCGCCGGAAGCCAGAGAGGATTTCCTCCGATCCATAGCGACACACATCATTGGTGCCGACATGAGCGACCACCTGCAGATGGGTGCACCCTGTACCCTTCATGGCATCCGGAAGGACCCTTTCCACATCTGGAATGACTCCCCCCGGTATGCACACGGAGTGCACATTGGTTTTCTTCCCCTCTCTTGCTGCCATTTCCCTAAGGGGCCCCATTACGCGCCTGACGTTGGAGCTCCCAACTACCAGTAAGCCCACCCTCTGCGACTGCCCGGATCTTGCAGACTGAGGGGCAACCTCTGGAACAGGACAAGCAGCCATGTCAGGCCGAAGATCAGTATCAGCCTGAGACAGAGCCTGAAACCGGTTCGTCAGACAAACTGGAGAGGCTTTCCGTTCAGCCCTCCGGAATGTCTTTCGCCCCCTGCCACACCTTGAAACGACCTCCCACTCTACCACAGGTGAGGGATCAGCCTCAATGCGGGCAGTATCCCGGGCAACCACAGTCGTAGTCCGATCAGGGGATGCGTGGGACGAGCTGGCCGTCCCCGACAAACCCCCATCCCGACCCCCACAGTGATGCCCATTGGCAACAGCCTCAAGCTGTGTGACCGAAGCCAACACTGCCTGAAGCTGGGAGCGAAGGGATGCCAACTCAGCCTGCATCCGAACACAGCAGTTGCAGTCCCTATCCATGCTAAAAACAATTTTGCTAAGAACGTCTGAACTAATCTACAGAGAGCGCAAACAAATCGACAAAATTTAAACGGTTATTAAAATACAAGATTGCCTAGTAAATGCAGTAATGCTGCTACTTGCGCACTGCTGACACTGCTCGGCGGCGGAAGGAGACTAAGCGAAATTACACTATTCAGGTACTAAAACACGATGCTACACTCTCAAATACTATAATACGCCCGAAATTTATGAATTAAACAATGCAAGAACCAAAAACACGCAAAGAAATTATGAGTTAAACTATGTAACAACATTACAGGTAACGTCACCATTTAGTATCTGTCAGTTTCCTAAAGACGAACTAGAATGAATAACTACTTCATGACTGCCTCAACAATAAATTTAGTTCGTGTACGTTCATCTAAAAATAAAACATTATGTTGCCATTTTCATTAGAAGAGCAGTTCTCTTCGATGCGTACACGAAAAGTTAGACGAAAATTCGTATAATAACAAGAACGCTGCCTTCAGACGATCTGCTGCTCAACACACCAAACCCATAACTAATAATATGGCTCCAACAAGCACGGATAAGTTATTAACAAAAAATGATTTCGTAAGCTTTCATTTATAGACTGCATAATCCCGTCAGCATAGACTTGGTACGCAAAAGTGAAAGTTCACGTACAAAAAAAAAATGTACGCTTCATTAAAAGTAAAGCGTAACAGCATGAAGCACCAGTGAAAATTGTATTAAACTTTGTAGAGATGTTTGTCGCATAACGGCTATTAAACGACCAATTTGTCGTGTAGTATGTAACTGATCCCCATTGTCAACAACAATATAAGATGTCATACCAAGCGAATAAACAAACACTTGTATTAATTCTGGAATCAAAGAAAACTGCCCCCAGATTTCATGTTGAGAAATTTCTTTCTGTGTCCGAAAGACACGCTGTGCCAGATCATGAAGACTGGCGGCTGGTATTAAAGTATATGTTATCCCATCGCATCTCCGACATGGTTTATTAGCGACGAATAAGGAGACTGTGCTGTGCAGGCAAGAATCCATCCATTCCTCAAGTCGTTTGTGCTGTACACCGCTGTGTAGCGTAATGCATTATCTGGCTGGATTATGCCAATTGATGCAAAGGAGCCACTAGTTGACCCTGATGGTGAACTGGTCGAGGTGGGTTTCAAGGGTACATTGGGACCGTTAAAGGGTAGGATAAAGGGCCAGGAAGGCAGAGTCATCAGAAAAGAGGAGGAGGTGAACCGGTGGGGGAGGGTTGGGCATATCTGCAGTATACAGGAGACAGAGGAGAGGGAGAAAAGATGGTGCCTTGGGGCACGCTGGCGCTGGGAAAGGAAGTACAGTATTGTGGATAGTGATATCGGAGGGACTACGGGAGAGAAAAAAAGCAACGAGATGGAAGAAATTGACGGGAGAGCGTAGGTCTTGAGTTAAAAGAGGAGACCAGGATGCCAGACATGGGAGAAGGAGTTCTGGAGGTCTAGGGAAACAAAGATAGTGGAGTGACGGGAGTTAAGTTGGAGGGAAAGGAGGTTGGTAAGGTTAATGAGCAGGTCGTCTGCTGAAAAGTAGGTTGGAAGCCATGTTGGGTAAGGGGAAGGAGGTGTTGCTGGTTAAGATGGTGATGAATGCGGCGGGAGAGGATCGACTCAGAGACGTTCCTGAACACAGAGGTGAGGCAGATGGGGCAGTAGGGAGAGGTGTCAGAGAGGTTTTGTCGGGATTAGAGAACAGCAGGACACAGGAAGTCTTTCATAGGTCAGGGTAAAAGCCAGTGGAGAGGAAGATATGATAGAGGTTAGCAAAGGTCTAACATTCTGCGTGGTATCTGTGTTCTATGTCGTGTCTCCCTACCACTTTCGCGCAACGGCTCTCTGAGCGTGTTTTTTAGGGAATTGACTAGTTTGAAACTGGGACCTGTTGCTGATAAGGAGACGTCAGACCACACATGACATGTAGAGTTCAGAACAGTTCAGTGAGACTAGCGATGATATAGCCAAATACTTAATGATTTCAACGGCAGCTCCACTGCACTCCCTGTAAAAGAATCTTAATACTAACTAAATTTAGTGGAAGGAGTTCAAGGCTTTCCTATTTTTAGTTAGCAGGTAAAATAACGTCGAAAAACCAGTTAAGTTTACCACTGGAAATTTTATTCTACTCACAAAACATTGTTTATAAATTGCACTATTGATAAAAGGAAATGTTTTAATACAGGATGATAAAAACCAACTGCGTTCAACAAAAATGTTAACCAATATTCCCTGAACGGGTTTCCAAGTTCCACAATGGATCGCAGGATGATCTATGCCATATCACAGGTTTAAATTAAGTTTCACAAAAGAGAAAACTATCAAAATGGTCTATAGTGACCCTCAATTATCTTTAATTACTTATCTAACTTGTCGTAAATTACAGTGGCTGATGTGGCTTCTCAATAATTATATAACAGAAAAATCATCGCGTTTCGGATTACGTAGCAAACGTGAATACCATGAGCTTTAATTGACGACCGACACTAGTATTACGCAAAACGGGTGTGTAACAGATGAGACTTCTGCAGTTCTGAGTGAAGCTTCATGCGCTGTTATGCGGCATCGCGTGCGTTCATTACCTTGTCATTGGTTAGGCAGTGTCAGGGGGCGTCGGTCGGAACAGCTCCACGCACCTCGCCGACTCAGAAGCAACTCTCTCCGAACTTCTCCTTACTACAAAAACTACTTAAAAAACCATCTGGCTGTGATTTCATCTGATCAATCAGGGTCTCAATGTTAACCTTAAGCTCCGCCTACGAAAATTCTGTCTATCCAAAGAGAAACGTTATACTTTTCGTGGTGGGGCATTGTTTTTTAAAGTTTGCAACGTAACAGAGACGCGAAAAAGTCTCACGCTATAACTTGCGGCTGGTGTGGCCCTTTTAGTTTTCTGTTCTCGTTTCTCCCCTCGGAACTGCGTCTGTCTCACGGTGGGAAGGTATGACATGCATTTAGGCATTCTTATGTTAATCTGTGGTATTCCATTTGCTCATTCGTTACTCGTATTACTTTGGTTAATATAATGTCACGATTTATTCGGAGCTATGTGACATACTACTGGATTTGCTTATCATGTCAGGGTTTTCATGGTAGGTGTTGGATTTGCCTGACACCTTACATATCCCGACCCCTCGAACTTAATTTTTGCACTGAAGTTAGGCAATGATTGAATCGTTGTGTAAGTCAGTCAAATATTATTCCTTTATCTAAATTTTGTTTCCTACTGTTTAGCCACGATATTCTGGTTCTATGTTAGTTTGTATTACTAATTTATATTTTTATATTCTTCCACATTATTCTCAAAAGTATCTTAATATTGATAAGAGAAGAATTATTTTATGCTATTATTGTTATTATTAATTTTTAATTATTTTCTTTCTTTATTTAAGTGTGAAGTTTGCTTTTTTAGAAGTTTGTTATCGAACGTGAGGAGTCTTTCACATCGATTTTCTTAGAAATATTTTTTTTTATAAATGTAGTAATTAAGTAAAATCTATTCCTAACACATTTTCTAAATATCATGTATAATTAAAATGTTTTTGTTTCTAGACACTCACTTCAACATTGTTACACTAACAAATAAGAATTATTTCCAAGAATTGCTTTGACAAAGAAATATACATACACAAGTAATGAGATATTATCCTAACAAATGGTAGAAATGTTACAAAAAAGGGAAAACATCCAACAAGATATTTTTTATTCCTTGTTTTTACAAGGAGAAAATAAGTAAAATATAGTTATTCTTTTATTTTTATGAGGAGAAAATAAGTGGCATATAGTTTTAGTGTGTATTATGCCTTACTTTTGTTCTTTATGTACTGTCCATTTCAGAACTAATGACTTATATTTATCGATTATCTATTTTTTACTTAAGTCCATAGTCAATGACTGTTATTTTGTAGTTTATTAGATGTCTGGTGTGGTTAACTTATTTAGTTTTTCACATATTTCTTTTGCAGAATTCCTACATCACATAATTTGATTTCACACATTCACACAATCCTATGAATGTTTAAGCATGAGGTTGGCAAATGTTTTTGCATGAAGGTGATGGACTTGAGCGAGATGGATGTGGGCAAGTATTTGATGTACAGCTTCGTTCATCGTTCCTTGTTGGCTTTGCAAGTGTGTGTTGCCGTTGTGGAGATCCTATAATGGAATGAAGCTGTGAGTGCAGAATCTCATGGTTTACTGGCATTGTATGCGTGAAAGTCATCGTTATGTGTCGCTGAAAGCGGTCGTTTTTCGTTGTAATACTTTGCAGATGACTAGTTTACAATAGGATTGGGATTTGGGAAGGTATGTCGTCTATTCTTCACCCATCTTCTTTCTTGGTCTGAATCTTGCAAATCTTCAACTTCTGTTCTTCCTGCTTTTTGTCTGCTTCTTACTTGCTTCATGGTTCTTCTCTGGGCAGGATACGGAAATATTTATTGATAACTAGTTGCTTTGAAGTTCTCCTCCTAGTAACAGTTTGATAAATTGTTTGGGTGTGTCAATTTTACTTTGTGGAAGTTTTCTTCAGTTTCATGCATCAGCATGCTGTTTAATAGCAGTAGTGTGACTTTTACACTTTTTTTTTTTTTGCCAGTGGTGGCTTGCCCAAGCGGTCTTCTCGTCGGGCTGTTTTTTGCTCACTCTGCTGAGTCGGGGTGTTCCAAGACCCTCTTGGCCTTCCATATTCCGCCATTCTGTGGTTCCGTGTTCTGTCCCAGCAGGGTTCTGCCAGTCTGTGGTCCAACAGATTTACTGCCCACTTCGGCTACAAGGGCCCTCTGCTGGTCTCGCTGTCCTTTCCCTTCTCTCGATGCTTCTGCCTTGTCAGAATAATGTCTTGCTAATTACATCCTTTTCTTTCTTGATACTTCTCGCGTTGCAACTTGTGGGTCATTGCATCTGGTCTTTGCTGGAGTTTTTACAATGGTTCTTACAAAAGTTTTACTTATAATCATCTAACATATGTCTAGTACCTACATTGTTTTACGCCTTCTTAAAAAGCATTACAAATTTCGGCGCCCTTTCCATGTTACAATTCTAAGATATTTTAAGTCTTAACTTCTATAAGAATCCTCAAATTCGTTTTTTATTTTTGTGAAGTGTCGTGGTGTATAGCATTTTAGTATTTCATGCTGTTATACTATCTACGCTTTATCCCTTAATCTATGGTACTAGTGGTGTTATTTTTGTTTTTATTGAAACTACTTTCTTTTTCCCACCTTCCTCTCTCTTCATTTTTCTTTCTCCTGACGATCTTATCTGCAACATAATCTTGGAATATTGTGCTGATTATTTACCAGTAATAAAATTAATCTTCAACCTTTTTGATATGGCTCACATGGCGAAGTCCTAAGGTTTTGCCTGATTTTGGGTTCATTAGTTCCACAGCATTATCATGAGCTATTCGGCTAATTATGACAGGTCCTTTGTATGCAGCGTAAAACTTATATATTTTGTGTTTCTGTTTGCTGGAGAGATGATGTGTTTTTACAGATACATTCTGACCTACTGTGAATGTTCTTTTAATTTCTGTTCTATCTCCTCTTTCTTTTCTTTTAATGGCTGCCTTTCTGATGTTGGAGAGTGCTGTTGCTATGACTTGTTTGTGCTGTCTACATGGTACAATAGGAAATCTAACATTTTGTCTGGTTATGTTTCGAGGTTCAATATTTTTAAGTACAGTAACTGGAGGTAGTAGTGTATGCTATGTGGCATTTCATTTATAAGTTCTCGAAAATCTTTAAGGTATATATCCAAAGTGTTGTGTCTTTTGCCTGCATGTAATCGGCAAAAAGTGCCTATGTCCTTCATAGATTGTTCTGCTGCATTTACGCTACGTTTGTACTTAGATACGTAGATGGGTTTTATTTTGTGTTGTTTTAATGTGTTCTGCCATTGCACTGATTTGTATTGTGGACCATTATCCGAAATTACTCGTTCCACTCGACCTGCTTGTCTGAGAAAATCTTGTCTAAATGCTTTACTTATAGTAAGACCTGTTGCCCGTTTTAATGGTCTCAAGGTAACATATTTAGAAGTAAGTTCCAAAACGACAAATATGAAAATATATCCAATTTTGGTTGCGTGGGAGGGCCCCATCATATCTGTTGCAGCTATTTGTCTTAATTTTTTAGGGATTATTGGAAACATAGGTGGTTTGGTTTGGAAAGTGACGTGTTTAGCCCTCATACATTTTTTGCATTTGACTAATGCTGTTCTATTTCGTCTTTCCATATTAGGAAAATGGCTTGTATGTTTTATTTTTAAAAAGCATTTCTTTGGTCCAAAGTGGCCATTACTTAAAAGTGTATATCATATGTACTTATTAATTAGTTCATCTGGGATATAAATTAACCATTCATTTGTTACAACATTTCGTCTAAAAAATAAAACGTTGTTTTTTACGAGATAGTGCTGTCGAATGTCTGGAAAATCCTTTCTTCTCCACTTGTGTTTGATTCCTAGTATTTCGGGATCCTTGTCCTGTTCTTTGCCTATGTTTTTCAATGCTATCGTAATGTAGTTTTCGAAAGGTACTTGTTTCATATAGTACATTGTAAACTGGTCTTCTGCTGCTTCCAAGCCTGTGTTATTGGATGCACCCAGTGGACATCGTGATAAAGCATCAGCTAATACATTTGCTGGTCCTGGTATGTGTGTTATAGTGATGTCAATTTCTTGTAGTATTAACACCCATCTGGCTAGCCTCCCATGAGTTAGTTTGGCGGATATCAGAAATTCTAATGCTTTGTGGTCAGTGTTTACTTTTGTATTTCTTCCGAAAAGGAAGTATCGAAAGCGTTGGAAGCCCCATACAATGGCCAATGCGTCCAGCTCCGTGACTGAATAGTTTCTCTCGCTTTTTGTGAGTACACGACTGGCAAATGCAGTTGTTCTATATGATCTAATCCCTGCCTGTTCGTATTCTTGGAATAAAACAACTCCTAAACCTGTTTTCGCGCTATCAGTGGCCATACAAAAATTTTGTTTTAGATCAGTATGTGCTAAAATCGGTGCTGTTGTTAGTGCGTTTTTCAATTTTAAAAATTCTTCATTGGCTTGTTGATCCCATACCCATGGCGTGTTTTTTCCAGTCAACGCACATAGGCACGATGTGGCGAGAGAGTCGATCCGAATAAATTTTTTATAGAATCTGGTGAGACCTAGAAATCCTCTGAGAGTTTTCTTATTATATGGAGTACAGAATTCTTTGATTGCCGTTAGTTTTTCTGGGTCCGGCATGACCCCATTTCTCTGAAATTATGTGTCCTAGAAATTTCACCTCTCGCCTTCCAAATTTGGATTTTGTTATATTTATTGTGACCCCATGCTCTTTCATGAACTGTAAAAACTGATTTAATGTGTCGTTGTGATGTTTCCAAGAGGGTTCTGCTATAATCACATCATCAACATAACAAGTAATTTTTGTAAAATTTCAGGACTGAGTATAGTATTAAATCCCCTAATAAACGCTGCTAATGATTTGTTTAAACCAAATGGCAATCGTTTAATCTGGTAACATCTACAGAATACGATAAATGCTGTAAATTTTCTACATTCTGGGGCCAATTCTGTTTGCCAGAAACTACTCCATAAATCAATTGATGAAAATATCTTAGCACCGTGGAAGTTTTGTAACAGTTCCTCTAATTTTTCTGGGCGATCTGTCTCAGTGATTATAATTGTGTTGATCTGTCTGTAATCAAGCACTAACCTGATGCTTCCATCTCGTTTTTGTACAATATGGAGCGGGCTGTTACATGTGGAGGTAGCTGGTTCAATAATATCATCATCAAACATTTTAGATATCTCCTGGAATACTTTATTCCTGTAGCTTAATGGGATTGTATAGGGTGGCACTCTAAATGGTTTGTGCTGTTTTACTTCAAACTTGTACTGAAAGTGTTTAATACGGCCAGTCTCAGGTAAAAATACCGCTGCTTTATCTCGTAAAATACCTTCTAATTCTCTTTTACTGTGTTCTGAAATACATTGAACTTCTTGCAATTTTTCGTCGATTTCTTTATGGACCTTTAACATGAGTTGAGGCGATTCCCCCTTTTGTGCATACCATTCTAATTCTTCGTCCTCTTTATCTCGCTTCATTCTTAATTGTTTGTTTATAACAGGTATTTCTTCTAATTTTAGCTTTTGCTCAAAGAGATGTGTGACATTCCCGAATGTTACGCTACCTTTCCCCATATCTATTATCGCTCGTGCCTCATTTAAAAAATCTGCACCTATAATCAAATCTACAGTTAGTTTCGGTATAATCACGAAGTTGGCTTCGATCTTTTGACCATGACACGAAAGAGTTAACCTTGTTTGTCTCGTAACTTCCGCAGCATTGTTTCTATTAGGACCTCTTACTTTAATCTTACGTGTTTTCAGAACTGGCACTTCCTCATTGGTATTACATTGCATGAATAAATTTTCTGAGATCGCGGTCAGTTCACTTCCGCTATCAGTTACAAAATTGACTGGGATATGCTTTACCATGGCCTTCAAATTTGGTTGAATTTGAAAGGGATGGTTCTGTTCTTCAATTTCTTGCATCAACGAATCCTCCACTGAATCATACATGTGTCTTTTCAGGACTTTCCCCTGTGAATTCGAACTTTCTGTAGGATAAGCTTCAACTGCTACCTCTCTCTCTTTTATTTCCTCTTCTCTATTTCTTCCTTCATTTACGCTTTCTTCAACATCCTCTACTTTTTCCTCATCCTCGTCTATCTTCTCCTTCTTCGTCGCTACTTCCACATAATCGCATTTAAATGCTCTAATTATCGCTTCATAACTTCCTTCATTATATACGTTGGGTTGTGTGCCCACTAGTAACTTCTTTTTAACTTCTGTCGACTGCGCATTATCCTCATTGAATTCGCTTTCCCTGGTTTCCATCTCAAATAGCTCTGCAATACTCATTACTTTGTCCTTTCCTCCTATATTCGTTGTGCATCTTCCTCGTCAGTATTCTCCCAATTAATTTCGTCCCAACACGATATTGTTATTTTTCTGTCTTCGTTTTCATCTGGTCTTTGCGGATTTGTTTCTTCCTTCTTCTCTTCTTGTGATAAGGTATTTACTTCTCTGATCAAGGTGCTACAATTTTCCTGGGTCGGTGCGTCATTCCCTTTGGCATGAGCGCTTAGCTGTCAATTCGAACGTTTTTCGGGGTTTGGTGGTCTTACCTCCACCTCTTCTATCTGTATCCTCTTTTCTTGCTCCGCTTTTTGATATTGGTTTCTTTGTTGATAATTTGTCGGTCTATTGGTTCTCCAGTACCCGTTCCGGTTGTCGTTATTCCCTCTGTAATTGTTGTTGCCATTCGTGGGTGAATTATAGTTATTGCCATATTCTCTTCTAAATCCATAACCGGTTCTTTGTTGAAATCTGTTGTCATTTCTGTAATTATTGTTTCTTGGTACTGTGTCTTGTGCATTCCACTGCTTTTTGCTTTCGTTTTCACGTGCACTTCGTCTTTTTCTTGCGTCATCTTCCGAAAATATGAACACTAGTTCCCTTAGAATACCTTTAAACGCTTCGACGTCATTGCCTCCGCGACCTACTAATGATTGCTGGTATTTCAATGGTAACTTCATCGCGCATAATTTAATCAACTCTCCGTCTCTGTATGGTACATCTAAGCATTGATTTTTCTTTGCCATTAATTCGAAAAATTTCACGGGACTCTTCTCTCCTGAATTTTCAAAATATGGGTTCTGTATTAATTCGTACTTCACTCTATTCTGCGCTTCGCTGGACCAATATCGTGAGAGAAACTTCTCTCTGAAATCTTAGTACGGTCGGCATGTCGCTGCAACATTTTGCATGGTTTCTGCGACTGTTCCTGACATGTGTGCACATATAAAGTCTAATTTGTGTGCTAGCGTCCAGTGTTATGGTAATCCTACTCGGAATTGATCAATAAAAGTTCGTGGATGTAATGAGTTTCCTTCTCGAAACTATTGAAATTTTCTGACTGTGAGGAAATGATCGTTGTCGTACTTCGTCATAGTTCCATATGAAATTGGCGATTCTTCGCCACTTTTGTTTCTGATCATTTCTCCCGTCGTTCTTTCCGGTTGTGGTAGATCCATTGGATATTGTCCACTGTAACTTTAGCGTACCCTTGCGTAGTATCGTTGGAGAGGTACGCAATAATTTTCTTCCATCGGCTGTGTACGTGTAGCTGAATGCATTGCACTGTACTCTTCGCGACCTGGCTTTCCATTGTCAGGTATTGGTTCGGTATCTTGTCTGGCTAACTTTGCCGCTTCATAGCACGATCCAAACTGTCTTGAAACATACATCTGTGGTTCTGCATGTGTTTGTGGTGCCGTTTGTTCATCAAGAGTTTCGAAACGTCTTTGTTGCGGTGCAGGCTGTCTGATTTCACGTATGTTACTTTCCTCCTATGATTGGAATCGAAAATGCATGATATCTTCGTTAATTGCTTGTTTTTCCGGTGCTGTTACAGATACGGATGTGGTTGCAGACTTAGTGCTTGTTCGGTCCTGTTCACTACGCTCTTCAATAGTTTGCAACAACTCTGTTCGCAATTTCTGAAATTGTTGCTTCGTTTGCGCTTCTATTTTGACTATGCGGTTATCATATCTTTTCGGCGCTGCATTTGTGATACGTTCGCGTAACACATTGTTTTCTACTATTTCAAGCGCTGTACCTGCTGCTTTTCTAGTAATTACGTTTATCTGTTTCTTTAGTTTCTTGACTTCTCCCTGGGTGTTGTTACGTAATGTCTTGATCTCGTCCTGAGTCTCATTACGCAATGTGTGAACGTCCGCTTGTACCTTGTCAATGTCTGTTCTCAATTGATTGTGGCCTGTTATTAAGTTTCCTGTCACTTCTCGAGATTCTTTTGCCTCGTCTTCAATATGATTTACGTGTAACTGAATTTTTTTGCTTTGTTCTTTAATCTCACGCATTTGTCTCGTGGTTTCTGCAATTTGTTTCGTCGTTTCTACATTCTGAATTTTAATTTGGTTCGCAATTTCTTTATTTTATCTTGTCATGGTTTCCGTCATTAATTGTAATAATTCTACCAGATTGGTGGGTCCTATTGCGTTTTCTTCCGACGTCCTACGCTCTGTGTTTTCGCCCAAGAGTTGGTTCGCAACCGATGGCATTGAACTGTGGGGTGACACGTTTCTGCTCGAATTCCTTGTACTCTGTGCTGAGGGAGCTCTGATTACTTGTATTATGGGTTCTACGTATTCAAGACGCAAGTTAGTATCCTCATCGGCTGTCTCTCTACTTTCCTGCTCCTCTGTTGTATGCTGACCTAGGTTTTCTGTGCCTTGGCGTACATTATCCTCGTTATGGTGCGTTATCTGTCCTATTTCTCGCGATACTGCATCGTCTGATGTACTGTCCTCTATTCTCTGTCCATCTTCATGTTGGGTCTCTACCTCAATTCGGTCAAGGTCTCGATCTGCCATTGCTAATCTTTCCGAATCGCTTATTTTCTGCTTTAAAAGCAATTCACGCGCCCTACTTCGCGTCAACATGCGCTCATACGATCTCCCATTCACTTCCTTGTTGGGTCAGAACCAACTTGTCAACGATGTTCCGCCACCTGTGCGCTTGCATTGGAGGGAAAACTTAATTCTAACAATATTAAAATTCATAACTTAATTACGCTGTTGACTCTGCTAGAATGTCTCACGTTCTATTGAATACTTTCTTACTATCTATCGTTGCAGCTACTGTTTTCGACTATTTATATTTTTTTTTACGAAAGTTTTTCGACAGGATATTATTCTGACCTAGTTAGGCATGTGGTCGACCTTCAGTCATGGTATTTTACCATCCTGGCAGCGTCGCCATTCTCTAACATTCTGCATGGTGTCTGTTGTTCTATGTCGTCTCCCCCTACCACTTTCGCGCAACGACGCTCTGAGGGTGTTTTTTAGGGAATTGACTAGTTTGAACCTGGGACCTGTTGCTGGTAAGGAGTCGCCAGACCATACATGACATGTAGAGTTCAGAAAAGTTCAGTGAAACTAGCGATTACATAACCAAATACTTAATGATTTCAATGTCAGCTCCACTGCACTCCCTGTAAAGGAATCTTAATACTAACTAAATTTAGTGGAAGGGTTTCAAGGCTTTCCTAGTTTTAGTTAGCTGGTAAAATAACGTCGAAAAACCAGTTAAGTTTACCATTGGAAATTTTATTCTACTCACAAAACATTGTTTATAAATTGCACTATTGATAAAAGGAAATGTTTTAATACAGGATGATAAAAACCAACTGCATTCAACAGAAATGTGAACGAATCTTCCCTGAATGGGTTTCCAAGTTCTACAATGGATCGAAGGATGACCTATGCCATATCACATCTATAATCTGGGTTTAAATTGTTTCAGAAAAAAGAAAACTATCAAAATGGTCTACAGTGACCCTGAATTATCTTTAATTACTTATCTTACTTGTCGTAAATTACAGTGGCTGATGTGGCTTCTCAATAATTATATAACAAAAAAATCATCGCGTTTCAGATTTTAACTTACGTAGAAAATGTGAATACCATGAGCTTTAATTGACGACCGACACTAGTATTACACAAAACGGGGGTGTAACAGATGAGACTTCTGCAGTTCTGAGTGAAGCTTTATGCGCTGTTATGCGGCATCACGTGCGTTCATTACCTTCTCGTTGGTTAGGCAGTGTCAGGGGGCGTCGGTCGGCCCAGCTCCACGCACCTCGCCGCCTTGGAAGCAACTCTCTCCCAACTTCTCCTTACTACAATTTACCAAAGTTGGTTAAAAAAAAACTATCTGGCTGTTTTTTCATCTGACCAATCAAGGTCTCAATCTTAATCTTAAGCTCCGCCTACAATAATTCTGTCCATCCAATGAGAAATGTCATACTTTTCGTGGTGGGGCAATGTTTTTAAAGTTTGCAACGTAACAGGGGCGCGAAAAAGTCTCACGCTAAAACTTACAGCTGGTGTGCCCCTTTTAGTGTTATCATAAGATCTATACTGTTCTTCTCGAGGGCTCTGGCTTTTAACATGGGCTGGGGGTGGTCCTCGTGGTTAGCTGGCAACGTGGGTGTCCGTCCCTTATCGTAGGGCCTTCTAGCTTAACACGGTTCTTCCCTCGGCTTCTGTTCTCGTTTCTCCCCTCGGAACTGCGTCTGTCTCACGGTGGGAAGGTATGACATACATTTAGGCATTCTTGTGTTAGTCGGTGGTATTCCATATGCTCATTTGTTACTCGCATTACTTTGGTTAATGTAATGTCACGATTTATTCAGATCTATGTTACATACTACTGGATTTGCTTATCATGTCGGGGTTTTCATGGAGCCGGCCGGAGTGGCCGTGCGGTTCTAGGCGCTACAGTCTGTAGCCGGGCGACCGCTACGGTCGCAGGTTCGAATCCTGCCTCGGGCATGGATGTGTGTGATGTCCTTAGGTTAGGTTTAATTAGTTCTAAGTTCTAGGCGACTGATGACCTTAGAAGTTAAGCCGCATAGTGCTCAGAAACATTTGAACCATATTTTTTGTTTTCATGGAAGGTGTTGAATTTGCCTGACACCTTACGAATGTAGACAGCAAGTAGCAGCCGGGGGGAGGGCAGGGGCTTCCATGAGGCAGTTATAAGTGACACCGTCGTGACCAGGTACGGTGTTGGTGTTTACTGGGGTTGTCAGGAAAGGAGCGGTTGTCGTGGAGAAGAGGGTAATGCGGGACAGGGTGGCTACCAGTAAGGTGGTGGAAGGCAGAACTGTACCTGGAGGAGTTCACAAAAAAATGGTTCAAATGGCTCTCAGCACTATGGGACTTAACATCTGCGGTCATCAGTCCCCTATACCTTAGAACTACTTAAACCTAACTAACCTAAGGACATCACACACACCCATGCCCGAGGCAGGATTCGAACCTACGACCGTAGCGATCACGCGGTTCCAGACTGAAGCACCTAGAATCGCACGGCCACACCGGCCGGCAGGAGTTCACAGGGAGCTAGGAGTTGCGGTGTGTAAATGTCTGGCACCAGTCTCAGTTTCTTTGCTGTGGGCTGGTTTCCGATATGGCCGTTGTAACTGCCGGTGGTGGAGGGATGTATCCCGGAAACTGGTGCGTAGGAAGGAATATTAGAGCCGGTAGGATTCTGTAAATGATTATAGTTCAACATTTAATGAAATTAATTTGATTACTATTCCTTGTAACGTTAATCGTCTTACAACCTGATCCCACGGAAACACACATTTCAGAAGATCAAGCTTCCATCTTCAGACACAGACCAACACAAGAATAAAAATATGTCAAAGAATAACAGTAGAAGTCGGTTCAAAAACAATGTCAAAATTTTCGAAAGATGAGAACTTGCTCTGAATGTTATAATTCATTAAGTAAAACAATAACCACCATTACCACTACTCGTGATCCTGAACCGTAACAAATATTCTGCTGAAGTTCATTACAGTCACAAGTTTCCTTCTTGGTGTTCCTGTATTTACAAACAGTATTCGTAAAATGATCGGCAATATCAATGTCCATATTTTGGCGATGGTGCAGTGATTGTATCAAGTATTTAACACAGAAACTGAGAATAGATCTGTCCCAGAAGTTCACGCTACAGCGGTGTCGGGGTTCACTCACTAATTCAGGCAACCACGAGCCAAAGATTCTGTTGACGGCGGAAGCAATGAGCTATAGACATATAAAGCTATGAAAAGTGACTGATCAGCGTCGTAGAAGTAGATGATTAAAAGCAGCCATGTAAATGATGAAACGTCCCCTTAGAAAAATTAATGAATGACTCTGCTGGTAAACCCATTACGTTATTTGAATTTCAAACAGCTGAGCAGAACTGAACGTCTCTTTACTTATTCTGATCATCACTAAACTGACACACAATATTTTTTTAGCGCAACAAAGTCTGACTTTCAATAATCCGTTCATAAGAATGGCCCTGACTAACATTAACCTATACCTTTCATGTATCACTTACCTCACAAAAATCTTCGTTACTCGAACTACTGCAATACAGCGAGCACCACTACTGCCAGCTAAATAAAAGAATCTAACTATTGAAGGCACTAACGACTGATAGGCATAGTTAGCAAATGAAAGATTTCGATAGAAACAAACAATGTATTTACCTTAATAGTGTTCAAAAGTATATATATATATATATATATATATCAGTTCATGACGTCCAGTCTTACAAATTTACTGTCTCTGATGGACACACGTCCAGATCATCCGGTCTCAAGACTTCGCCATCTCTCTCCCCACATCCACCACTGCTGGCGGCTCACCTCCAAGTGCGCAATGCTACGCACTGTTAACAGCCAACTGCCCAACGCTACAATAGCGACTATTGCAACAATGCCGACCAGCCTCAGACTGCACACAGCGCAGCCAGTGATTTCCTACAGAGCGCTACGTGGCGTTACAAACATAAAAACCTAAACAGCCTACTAACATAGCCCCCATGCTCCCCACAAAAAATTTTACAAATTTCTTTGGGCAGTTGCCAATAATGATTTTATAAAAATTTTCATAATTACAATATCAAAGATATGGAATGCACACACTTGCTGATGCAATGTTGGTGAAAAGCAAAGATTTTCTCACAGTCCACAAAGACAGTCCTGATAGTTCATCACAGTAAAATTGCAGTGTTTTTCTCAAAGTCTAAGCAGTAAAAGAAAATGCACACAGAAGTAGTGGATTTCCATACTGTCTTGAAGAAGTAGTTATGTCCTTCCAACGGAAAGACAGTGTTGACTCTTGGCATGCAGACAAGTAATGGGCCACAACAGAGGAAACCCACAGCGGAGTCAGTCGAAGTTGAAGAATATTGGTAGGTAGGTCATCACAGAGCAGACCCACTGTAATCCTGGTAGAGATTACGGTATTGGTGGGCCACCAGAGGTGCAGACCCACTGCAGTCCTTGTAGAAATAATGGTATTGGTGGGCCATCAAAGATGCAGACCCACTGTAGTCCTTGTAGAGACGGCCAGCAGCCATCTGTTGCGACTGTGCAGGTGCACAATCACCATCAAAGAGTCTTGCGGAGAATATAGCAAGTCCATAAACCACCACTTGTGCACTCACAAAGTTTTTGAATTGTCATTAGAACCAGCAATGCTGTTAATCAGTCCCTTGCTGAATTATTGACACTCGTGCAAACACTAACAGTCCCAACTTGTCACATATTGTGCATGTACTATGACCAACAGAAATGTGTGCAGTGAAATGAATGCTTACAAGTTGCTTAATTTGATGAACTGGTGTCAATTACAATTTTATAACATGAGAATACAATAACAAAGGTACAAAATACATCCTTAAAGAACATAACAATACAGAAATCATTTGTGGTAATACAGGCTTTACAAAAGTATCGAAATAACATATACATCAGTGTTACAGGAATTATGACATAAGTAAATACATAAAACGTCAGAATAACTTTCTAAACATCACCTTAACACGTGAGCATTACAACAAAACAGAATAAATAATGTCTAAACATCTTTACAAAGTAAATATCGTATTATAAATGCAAATTATATTTGACGATATCAGTCTCCCTCATCATAGTGAATGTAGCTGAGTATTAGAAAAATTCTACAACATAAGTCTTATCAGATAAACACATAAAGACAGGAAGGACACAAATACACAAGGTACACAGACACATAGTGGAATAACACAAAGGACAGGTCAGATTTTGTTTTCAGTGTGACATTTGGTACTTCAGTCCAAACCAAAACTTCATTTCATAGATGTTTCCTCTTATTTCAATATTTTTTTAATACCTTGTCAATGCATTTCTTCCAATTCATCACATCTCACTCTCCTATATAGTCTACCCCCTCTTAAGCTAACTTAAATCTACTGAGCTCAGATGCTAAACTAAGGGACGAGGCAATGCAGCAGTACGAAACATTTAACACAAACAGCAATGACAAAAAAATGCAAATTGGCAAAGCAAGTAGCAGTATATCTAAATTAGCAGAGCAAATTCAACATTATCACTAATATGAACCAATGTGCAGCAAAAAGAAAAATAAATCAGTAATGAAACTGGCTTAACAGAGTAATACAAAGTGAAATTCAGTAGCACTATGCCTGGCAAACAGCAGCAGCAATTGCAAAAACTTATGGTGCGGGTCTCACGCATCGTTCCCCTACGCTCTGTAAAGAAGCATGGGACTTCATTTCCAGTTTTTCACATATCTAAACATGGCAAAACCACAAGCAGAAAAAATAGTACACTACAGACAACAATGCAGATAAGGGAAATGTATATTCACATCTTAATGTCTATGTAATTAAAGTGGTGCACCACAACAAGTTATTCTACCAAGAAGATTACCAAGTAGTTGAAAAGAAAATTATGTATACATTTACTGTTATTAATCCCTACTTATTGTTCTTTCCTTTCCAAGTGCTCCTTTTTCGAAGAATGTGGATCATAAAATTATTATTTAATAGATCTGTTGACAGAAAGTGTTCACATTACCAAATGCATTTACTTTTATTTTATAAAACCAATGCTGTAATACAGCTGTAAAACAGATATCAAATGAAATAAGCAACTATGTAAAGCATACCATAAAAACATCATTCAATAGTCATATGACATTTCATAAATCAGTAGAAATTCTCTCAACTCTGGTAGAAAGGCACTTGTCGTAATCAGGTGTGCAGATGTAAGAATATTTGCCATCAATTCGTAAGCATTTCAGTAAGTAGCACAAAGTACGTGCTCCACAATATAATCATATGTTTCCAAGTAATGAGCGTATCGTATTTGCGATGCTTTCTGTAAAGGAATGACAATAGCGAGGTTAATGGCCTCTTTTTTATCCTAATGGCTTTTTATGCAGGCGACTGGCACAGCTGCCTGCCACAATGCATTACGTCAAGGTCACTTTAGCTTTCGACAGCAGTTTCCACTACAGTGACAGTCTCATATAAAAAAATTTCACAGATCGAAAAATTACAGTACAAATGCGTGGAAATGAAATCTTATGAATAGCAGTGTTGTGATAAAATCACGCATGGACACACAAGTCATAACTCTTAAAGTACGATTCTTGGTTTCCAACATACTTTTTCACAAACCAGAGTCCCTAACTTCCATTAATTATTTTTGTACATATAAACACGTAACCACATTCCTCATGTACGGTAGCATCAGCTTATTGATCATTAACATACCTCAACAGCATAATACACATCGTTGTTGTAATAATAACATCATAACACCTCAGTCGAATCTCAGAATCGTCCTAGCTTCCTCCAATAATTTCAAGACCTTCAATAAAGTCATCTACCTCAAATGTACTTCAAAATCATGAACCCATACCAAACACATCATTCAAAGCTCTCATAGTATCACAATGTTTCAAAAAAAATATGAACAGTTCAAAAAGTACAGACAAAATAGAATTTCATAAGTATAAAGTTATCCAACCGTAATAACGTAAACACCTGTCACTGACGAAGTAAAAAAAATGTTTGTCTCTCTCAGTTAAATGATCAGATAGCTGTGTAATTCTGTCTTACAGAAATATGGTACCGATGTGTAAAGCTGTATAAGCAAATACCATGTTAGCTAGGGCTCCTTGTGCTTGCCAAACACATGGTAAACAAAGTAGGTGTGTACCCCCCCCCCCTGAGGATTAATGCAATTATACCATCAAGTCTTACAAATTACAGCAATAGAATGAAATGTATCATGGAAAACCTTTGTATCTTTGTAATTCAAAAATCTTTAAAAATAAATGTTTTAAGTACAAAATTAATCACTCAAATACGTGTACTGTAGCGCTGAACTGTGCGTCTTGTTGTAAGATAATCTCTGTCATTACTTAAGGGTAAAACATGTGCCAAGTGTCGTAATTATCGTCGTCCGTAAGCAAAGTTCTGTGGATGTCAATGTACTTACCTCGTAATAAACAAAAGCGATATGCTATGCGTATAGATATTGTAGTTATTACGCTTATTGCCGTGATGAAGAAAGTACTGTACTGTAACGTATTGTTGTGCTACGGAAATGGCTGTCTCATTGCAGCTATACCACAAAAGTTACTACTAAAACATCTTTTACTTTCCTGAATAATACAGAAAAGCTGTGCAGATATAAAACAGATACAGCACAAAAGCAACAATGTAAATTGTGTCACACATTAGTAGCGTCATGATATATTTGTTTAGCTGCCAGAAAGTACTTTAACCAAAAAAATGTCTTTTCAAGTAAACCAAAATGTTGCATTAAAATATTATTGGCAGTATATGTTTCAAGTATGTAAGCCTTATAGTCGTTACGTAATCGTGCAACTAACAAGCAAGAATGTACACACACAATAACATTGTGTCCTCTGTTCACTATAACAATGCATTTGTAATTACTTGTCTAAATAAGTTCCCTAGGTTCTTGACTGGATAGTTAACTTTAAAACATAGTTGCATGTTAAGAGTTTCTAAGTGTGAGAAGGAGTACTAGTAACGTGAAGTGAAAAGTTTTATGTCAAAGCCTAAGTTAAAAGCAGATTACCTCTCAAGAAACGGTTTTACATGTGAAATGTGGTACAGTCCTTTACTCTTCCTAGTGCTCAGAGTTAATTTCAAAGCAATTATCATGTCGTATACTTCGGTAAAGAATGCTAAAACTTTCCTCAAGGTTATCGTCTATGTTATTTTTTGCTGGGCCAGCCGGCGCACGTAGCTACCTGCGGTGCGAGTCATTGTCTGTTTCTTTGTTGGCGCGCGTCGTTATTGGGATTAGGAGACCTAACTTCTACAAATTCACCTTGTCAAGAGGCCCCTGCCCTGTTTGAATCCCACCAGTTCTGATGAATTTCAGGTCTGTCATTACGATTATGTCGTCTGTCGTCATGTCGGTAGTGTCTGTAATTTTTTTCATGTCGGTCACGTGGTGGAGAATTTCTCCATGAGTCGAAACTGCGCGGTGGACCATTGCGTCTCAAGTTTTTCTGTCTCCCTTGTTAATAATTGTTTTGGTTCCCATATTGTCTGTTTCTATGGTTGTCTCTGTCACGTTCATTACTATGGAAATGCGATCTTTCTCTGTAATTATTACTCTGCCAGTGGTTGTCATACGGGTGGTGTCTGATTTGGTCACGATTTGTGTTGTGAGAATAGACTTGTCGTGTCCAGTTATTATTTCTTTCATCGCGGAATTGTAACGGATGTGACCTGTAATTGTTGTGATCCTGTTTTCGCTTTCCGCGATTTTCAGTGTCAATTTCCAGTTCTTGTAACAGTTCCTGACAAGCTTAAATGTCGTCTTTGCAACATCCTGCCAAAATAATATGTTGTAAATCTTCAGGCAATTTGATTAAGCAAATGCGGATGAGTTCTGAGGGGCTGTATGGGTTTGACAGGTACTGATGCTTGAGCAACATGTCTTCAAAATATTTTACAAGACTGGAAAATTCAGATTGTTCGAAATGTTTCATCATTATGATGCCATGTTTTACTCGGTCTTGTGTAGCTTGAGACCAATATGCTGAGAGGAAGGCATGATAAAATTCTCCTTCACTGTGACAATCGTGAATGACCGATCGCATTCTTACAGCTGGTTCATTCTCTAAAAAGCCACACATAAATTCTAATCTGTGCTCCAATGACCAGTTGGGAGGAAAACAATGAGAGAATTGATGAAGCCGTGCTTGTGGATGAATGTCGTTGCCAGAATTCTCAAATGTTTTGAATTTACGTGTAGTAATGAACAGCTTATAGTCAAAATCATCGTGTCGGCGAGTCGCATATCGGTCATTGTTACTTCGTTTTGGCGGTTCCATCTCAAAATTCAATGCGCTTCGCCAATTTCTTTCATAATTTCCGAAGTTCCCTGTGTTATTATTTCATGGCTCTTCCGTATTTCTATGTCCCTCTTCCCGTATTGGAGCACGAGTGTCCTCTGAAATGTGTAATTCTTGTATTACTTGTACCAACTGACCTTGTACTTCCCGGATTTCTCTTTTGTACTTTGTATTGATTTGATTTTGATTTTGTTTGAATTTTCTAATTTGTTCATACTCTTCCGTGTCAGTTAAGGCTTCAGGTCTTGTGTCATTCAGATCATCATCTACGTTTGTAGATAAGTTAGTGAACTGATCCGGAAGTTCGGCTACTTTATCCGATAGTGTCCTTTTGTGTTGAAATCGTATCTACTGTGTCCTTTAAGTTTTCCTGAGTTGTTGCAAGTTACGTAACCGAATCGGTAGATGTAACTGAGTCAATTTTAGCTGGCAAGGTGTCGTGATTTTCATGAACAATAGTTTGGTGTTCTTTATGGCTGCTTCGTGATTCTGTAATGCATTTTCATGACGCGAAAAAATAGGTTGAAAATGCTCACAAATTTGTGTTTTTACGTCATTACAGACTTTTGTCATTTCGATTCGATTTTAAGTAACTCAGCAGTTAAATCTTCACGTGTTTGTTCAAGCGTGGTGTCTAACTTTTGAAGATTTTGTTCCACTGTGTCTAACTTTTGAAGATTTTATTCCCTTGTGTCTAACTTTTGAAGCTTTTGTCCCATTTGTTTCTGATTTTGTTCAAGCGCTGTGTCTAACTTTTGTAGCCTTTGTCCCATTTGTTGCATTAACTGTAATAACAATGCACAGGTGTCTGAAACACGTTCCTCAGTGCTATTGGGCAGTGCATTTGAACCGACATTATTCGCATTTTGAAAAGCAGAAAATGTGTCTTGACTTATTTGAGAAATCGGTGAGGACGCAAAACCTGAATCTACAGTACTTGCAAGATTGTGTCCTGCCATTTCGGAACCCTGAGGCGAGCTGTTGCCGACCGATCGATCGATAATGCTTCCCTGTTCACTAATTGTTTCACTGTCTACACCATTATTTGCAGCACGCTCCATTTTCCTATGCACAATTACCAAATTATCTACACCATTATTTGCAGAACGCTCCATTTCCCTATGCACAATTACCAGATTACTACTTTGAACATTAGTTAATTTATTACTCGGTGGCGCTAACACACTGTTTTCGTCTTCACTGTCATTTCTCAGGTTACTTTGGAGCCTAGTATTACGTTTTTCACACGCCATTATTGTCACAATATTTCACACGATAACACAGAATAGCACAATTTGAAGAGCAAAATAAGAAATCGCTTTAACATAGCACTGAAAATAATATCTCGTTAATAGCAAGCGCAGCTGCGAAATACTTGGTGCAAATCTACATGCATGCCACAACTGTTTTACTGTACAACAATGAAGAACTACCACTACAAAAGAAATTCTCTCTACAATTACGCGCTAGCAATAAACAATAGCTACACTAATTAAAGAAACTACAAGAAAAACCAGAAGAATCCAGTGAGGTATCCTCGGCTAAGGGTAGGCATATGAAACGTCTCCTTAGAAAAAGTAATGAATGACTGTGCTGGTAAACCCCGTACGTTATTTGATTTTCTAACAGCTGAGCAGAATTGAACGTCTCTTTACTTATTCTGATACACACTAAACGGACACACAATAATTTTTTAGCGCAGCGCAGTCTGACTTTCAATAATCCGTATATAAGAATGGCCCTGACTAACATTAACCTATACCTTTCATGTATCCCTTACCTCACAAAAATCTTCGTTACTCGAACTGCAGCAATACAGCGAGCGCCACTACTGCCAGCTAAATAAAAGAATCTAACTACTGAAGGCACTAACTACTGATAGGCATAGTTAGCAAATGAAAGATTTCGATAGAAACAAACAATGTATTTACCTTAATAGTGTTCAAAAGTCGTAATATATATATCAGTTCATGACGTCCAGTCTTACAAATTTACTGTCTCTGATGGATACATGTCCAGATCATCCGCTCTCAAAACTTCGCCATCTCTCTCCCCACATCCACCACTGCTGGCGGCTCACCTCCAACTGCGCAACGCTACAATTGCCACTATTGCAACAATGCTGACCAGTATCAGACTGCCCACAGCACAGCCAGTGATTTCAGACAGAGCGCTACGTGGCGTTACCAACATAAAAACCTAAACAGCCTACTTACAGTGAGTATGTTGATGGAAGGACATTTTCTTTGCACTAGGCAGGTCATGTGTTATCATCATTGTGAGTAGTGGGAAGAAGGACTAATGTGAGCTCACAAGTGTGGCAGCTACTGTCATGGGGAACCATTGCGTGTGCGTAATGTTATGATGGTGAATGGCGATGTTTGGCCTGTCGAATGGGGAAAATTAATCGCTAGATTTTTCCACGAAATTCTCTGTGCCTCAGGAACTATTGTTACTTCGGGACCGTTTCACAATGACCTATATGTACGGGATGTTGATGCCTGAAAGCTGGTGCACTGTTCTCCCTTGACCTCCGACTAGCTTCGCACCTGCACTTGCGACCCACAGCTCTTGTATTTGGTTATGTAGTTACCTTGATCTTAATAGATATTCCGTCTGAAATAGTAAGTTACATACACCCAGTAAATGATACAGGTGAGGGGATAGTAAAGTTAGTTTTACATAAAGCCATAGCAAAAGAGATATAAAAGGGTTTTACAAGCAATCACTCAAGCAGAAATGAAAAGGATGTGGGAAGAACTGGAATAACAGGAAAAGATTCCTGGTTAAAGCATAATATTGATATGAAAGAAGAATTAGATCAAAAACTAGAGTCCAAAACAGTATTTAGAAATAGCTCTAACCGAAATGTAAAATAAAAAGAGAGTTAGCTAAGTGCAACGAAACACTGAAAGACAGATAAGAGGACAGGATTTTTGTAGACATTCTCAAGATGGTGGGCTTCTGTTATATAGGAGACTACGACATAGCACTAACCTCTGATGGTAAAAAGGTAGAATAACAGGTAAACAAAAAGCTACAAAGGTATTTTCGCTGTTTAAGAAACACAGCAGATTTAAAGAACTGCAGAGGCGACAGTATTTCTCAATTCAGTAGACAAACTTCATTCTACAAGAAAGTAGTAATTAAAATACTAAAGGTCAGAGTTGCTAGTTTGTTTGGTTCTTGAACAAATTCTAGGGTTATACTGTGAGTGTAACAAACAATAAAAAGTCTGTGCGAAACGGTAAAAAAAGACAAATTTATTAACAAATTTCCAAAGGAATAATGATAAAGAAGGATTGCGAAAAGACTGTCCTATGTCGCCAAACTCTCCTTTAATGTTTAATAATGACATTCACAGCCGGAAATAAAATTTTGACCAGGGTAAATAATTAACTGCAGATAAAAGTAATAAACATTTACGAAGATAGGGTTATAAGAATTCACAAAAGTGAATCAAATCTGAAAAATATGGTACAATATGTCTGTTACCGGAACGAAGGTAATAGTATTGTGTGGAAAAATTTTTATTACACAACAGCTCCGCGATTGTACCAATGATGCAAAAGAAACTTAGGGACACAAAAGTCCTTAGTGAACAACGGCCATATCAAAAAGTGTATCATAAGAATTTAGCATTATAACAACTGATACAACTCTATCCGCATCCCACGTCGGCTGTGGTATCACTCATAATAATCAATGACACACAGCTCCTCACCAGCAACGGACATCACTGGACATCAGTTCCTGGCCAAACACTAGCCCCTTCCCAGCCTCCAAGTACCACTAGAGCCACTCCAGCAGCAGACAAAAAGTTCTACGTTTACTTAGTTCAAAGCATTTATTTTCAAGAAACAGTTTTCTATATGCACAAACGAATAAAGAGAGGCAGAACGTGCTCGACAGCCGTTGCATTATGTTAAATGAAACAGAAAACGAATAAAAGTGACATAGACATCGTCTTTGCATTACTCAGCATACTAAATTTGTATAACTCAGCACATGAAATTAGTAATGGCATTAACAGTCGGAATTCTAAACAACATGTACAACCATACATAACTAACACAAGACCGGAGCAAGCTACTACAGAAAAAAATGACTACACATCAACAGACGATTAAAGGCAAATTAATTATCATTGAATTTTGACAGAACATAATACATACAGTTTAGTACTTCCAAAAAACTTTACAAGCTACAAATAATTCTCTCTGAAACAATGAGATACAAGATATAGAATGTGTTAAGTTTTTGAGCCTAAATATAGAGCACAACTTCAACTGGAAAACAAGATGTTGACATGTAGTGCCTTGGCAGTAAGCAAGATTACTGAAGATTTCTGTTGGGATACTCCTTCTATCCCACTCAAGAGTGTCCCATATATTTAACGCACTTGCGTATTTTGTAATTAGAATTAGCACTGTAGTATATTAATTTAATGTCATTTCAGCATATCACATTTAGATTATATGTTCATATTTGACTTGTTTCCGCGTTCTGGAAGAGGAGGGGGAGTGACGGAGGGGGCGAGGATTTGGGGGGGGGGGGAGAAATCCATGGAACACCGCTAATTTAACGGAATGTTATGTAAAACACAGGTATTTGTTGTTGTGTATTATAATGACAAACATATTGTTTTCGACTTTTTGGCCCTGTGGCTATGTAAGACGAGGGAATATCCTATCGATGATTGTGTAAAGGCTCAAGTCCGGAGCGGGTAATGAAACGGAATTAAATCAATCGTGCTTTTTTCCCAGGCAACCACCTCTACATACACGTTTAACGATTTGGGAAAATCGAAGGACTGGAAGGCACCTGAACTACAGAACGGAATGTTATCTCTTTTTAATCATCATGGAGTAACTCTTTGGCCATTGTCATCTATTATTTTGTGGTTGTATTCCAATCTGTCAGATTTTACAGTTTTTATCCTCTTAGGTTCCTTGTAGTAGTTTCACTAGTCCTGTCATCCTGTCCCTTATTCTTGTCGGTATTTTCAACATCTTTCTCTTTTCCGCGACTGAGAAGAACCTTCTCAATCCTTAGCTTATTAGTCCACGTAAATTTCAACATACTTCCGCAGCCCCATACTTCCAATGCGTCGACACTGTTCTTGATTCACTTTCATTTAACGCCGTACTCTAGACTTACATTGTCACCATTTTCTTCCTCAAATTAAACCGGATATTTGGTGTGAATAATATCCTTTCTGCAAGGCCTTCCTTACCTGCGCTTTTTATGACCGACCTACTTGGTTCGTCCATCGTGTGTTATCTTGGCTCCAAGCTAGCACAATTCCTTCACATCGTCTACTTTATAGTCCCCAGTTTTTATGTTTTGCTTGTCTGTAATCCCACTTCCTCCACTTTATAGTTCACAGCAGTATTGAACTCAATTTGCCTCCTACGCTACCCGATCAGTCAGTCGAAGAAGTTTCGAGACTGGATTAATAAGAAAGTGAAGAAAGTCAAGATGATGGTTTTAATGCCTCAGGTGTTCGACACACTGGAGTACAACGCTCAGAATGTCCATACAATCATAATAAAGGACATTATTTGGGAAGTTGTTGTATTCGAGCTTCACACTGGCATGAACGTCAGCTACGTCATCAAAGCATCGAACTTTCATGTGAATTTCTGCACTTTGCCGTTCTGTTCTAGGTTCACACTGTTAACACCAAGGCGGTTTGTTCAGGATCAAGGAATGCCTGACATTCTTCGTACATACTTTTCTCTTCTTCAAAATATTCTGGAGAATGTCTTGAACACTTGATGTAGAAATGTTGCTCCATTGCTGTTTGTGACAGAACTACGCTGCCACACCACGGCCGCACGCCCAGATCTTAACACTGCCTGCTCACAGCTGACTGGTCGAATGCACATTTGTTGTTCAGAACTATTAGTTCAAGCTGCCACCGGAATTACTGCACTTATGTCGCTCATACGCCAGGATATAGTCACTCTCGGTAAGTTTTGGGCGGACGGTTCATCACTGAGTGAGTGTTACTGTTGTGAAATATTTGCTCCATTTTCGGTGAAGACTTTCAATGGCGCTGAACGTTGCTAGATAGAAACTTAACTCCTCGTTTCGTGCACCATTTACCGGCGCCTCTTTACCCTTCAATTGTAAGCGAAGCAGTCACTGATTGAGAAGAACGGGGGAAAATCGGATATTGCGCCGAATTCCACAAAGAAAGCGTGACTTGGGATCGAAAGCAAGGTCAGGCCATGGCACGGGCTGACGTGAGGCGATGGAGCTGTGCCGCGGTTCACAATGCGACCCCAACTCTGACCCGCTCCGAATGTGGGTCGCGGTGGAGCGGTGACTTCCCAGAAGCACCCGCGCATTGTCTGACGCGCCGGTGGCGTAACAAGCGGTGCGGCGAGTTGCGAGCTCCGGAAGTTGCGCTTAACGGAAACCAGACGCAAGCTTTTAACTAGTGTATTCACCAATTAAATATTGTAAATGTCCTGACATAAACAATTTTCAATTGTGTCCACAATTCACCGTAAACATTAATTAGTAATTCGTTTTTATGTTCTCATACATTCATTCAAATACTTGTTCATATGTAAATGCTCATAACTGTAGGCGTCTACTGTTTATGAAGCATGTTCAGAAAGTTGCTGTGCAGTTACATCATACACTACTGGCCATTAAAATTGCTACACCAAGAAGAAATGCAGATGATAAACGGGGATTCATTGGACAAATATATTTTCCAAGAACTAACATGCGATTAGATTTTCACGAAATTTGGGTGCATAGATCCTGAGAAATCAGTTCCCAAATCAACCACCTCTGGCGGTAATAACGGCCTTGATACGCCTGGGCGTTGAGTCAAACAGAGCTTGGATGGCGTGTACAGGTACAGCTGTCCTAGCCCGCATCTAGTGGTCGTGCGGTAGCGTTCTCGCTTCCCACGCCCGGGTTCCCGGGTTCGATTCCCGGCGGGGTCAGGGATTTTCTCTGCCTCGTGATGGCTGGGTGTTGTGTGCTGTCCTTAGGTTAGTTAGGTTTAAGTAGTTGTAAGTTCTAGGGGACTGATGACCATAGATGTTAAGTCCCATAGTGCTCAGAGCCATTTCAACCATACAGCTGTCCATGCAGCTTCATCACGATACCACAGTTCATCCAGAGTGGTGGCTGGCGTATTGTGACGAGTCAGTTGCTCGGCCACCATTGACCAGACGTTTTCAGTTGGTGAGAGATCGGGAGAATGTGCTGGCGAGGGCAGCAGTCGAGGGCAGCAGTTTGTATCCAGAAAGGCCCGTACAGGAACTGCAACATGCGGTAGTGCATTATCCTGCTGAAATGTAGGGTTTCGCAGGGATAGAATGAAGGGTAGAGCCACGGGTCGTAACACAACTGAAATGTAACGTCCACTGTTCAATATGCCGTCAATGCGAACAAGAGGTGACCGAGACGTGTAACTAATGGCACTCCATACCATCACGCCGGGTGATACGCCAGTTTAGCGATGACGAATACACGCTTCCAATGTGCGTTCACCGTGATGTCGCCAAACACGGATGCGACCATCATGATGCTATAAACAGAACCTGGATTCATCCGAAAAAATGGCGTTTAGCCATTCGTGCATCCAGATTCGTCGTTGAGTACACCTTCGCAGGCGCTCCTGTCTGTGATGCAGCGTCAAGTGTAACCGCAGCCATGGTCGCCGAGCTGATAGTCCACGCTGCTGCAAACGTCGCGAACTGTTGGTGCAGATGGTTGTTGTCTTGCAAACTTCAGCATCTGTTGACTCAGGGATCGAGACGTGGCTGCTCGATCCGTTACAGCCATGCGGAAAAGATGCCTGTCATCTCGACTGCTAGTGATACGAGGCCGTTGGGATCCAGCACGGCGTTTCGTATTACCTTCCAGAACACAACGATTCCATATTCAGCTAACAGTCATTGGATCTCGACCAACGCGAGCACCAATGTCGCGATTCGATAAAACGGAATCGCGATAGGCTACAATCCGACCTTTATCAAAGTCGGAAACGTGATGGTACGCATTTCTCCTCCTTACATGAGGCACCAATAAAACGTTTCACCAGGCAACGACGGTCAACTGCTGTTTGTGTATGAGAAATCGGTTGGAAACTTTCCTCGTGCCAGCACGTTGTAGGTGTCGCCACCGGCGCCAACCTTGTGCGAATGCTCTGGAAAGCTAATCATTTGCATATCACATCATTTTTTTCCTGTCGGTTAAATTTCGCGTCTGTAGCACGTTATCTTCGTGATGCAGCAGTTTTAATGGTCAGTAGTGTATGCTGGATATGAGGTCCCCAGATGGCTATAAAAGTACGAATCAGCTTAATTTTATTGGAGATCACTTTTTGCAGGTCTGATAGTTTATACTTCTCTAATACGCAGTTATTTAGTTTTTAAGTCATAAAGCGCTCTTGAACAATTGCTACAGATTTTGCTTCTTCTGAAGTTAAAATGTTTAGTGAAGTAAGGTACGGCAAGGAAATGGGCCATAGGTATTAGGAGAAGACAAATTCCCCAAAACAGTCTTGCAGAAGCCGCATAGCGTTGTTATACCTGTGTTCAGTAGCGCCATCTTGTTGAAACATAAGTAACTGATTTCGTTTCCCTTTAACTAGGCAATGGAATTGTGGATCATTAAACAGTAACATTCACTATTGGTGGTTTGTTTAAAAAATAAAGATGCAGTAATGCGTCTTCTGGAACTTGCTACCTGCACTCCAATTTTTTGATCCAGCAATGAGGTTACAAGCAAAACACTAGGATTCCCCGATGACCCTAATGATGCGTTTTGTGTGTCGACTTGACCCAGAGAGGTGGAATCAGGTTTCATCTGTGTAGTAGGTGACACCAATAACGTCAGTGGTACTGTGGTGTCACCGCCAGACACCACACTTGGTAGGTGGTAGCCTTTAAATCGGCCGCGGTCCGGTAGTATACGTCGGACCCGCGTGTCGCCACTGTCAGTGATTGCAGACCGAGCGCCACCACACGGCAGGTCTAGAGAGACGTTCTAGCACTCGCCCTAGTTGTACAGCCGACTTTGCTAGCGATGCTACACTGACAAATACGCTCTCGTTTGCCGAGACGATGGTTAGCATAGCCTTCAGCTACGTCATTTGCTACGACCTAGCAAGGCGCCATTATCAATAGATATATAACTTGTGATGCCTGTACCGTCAGACCGACGTACACCACTTCTGGATTAAAGTTAAGTATTACAGCAACTGCGTCCGTTTTTCTAAGTTCTCATTTCCTTGTAATGTTCCAGATCTCACGCCAATCTGCGTGAGCTTAAAAGCGTGCATTTCGGCCTCCTCTAGCAGCACGGTGTTGGCTCTTCTGCCAACACTTCATATGGCGACGAGGATGGGATTTCCGTCGATGTCGCTACCGCCACTGCTGCTGACCTTATCCTTGCTACCGTTTTGCGTTTTGTTGCTACTCAATGGCCCTTGTCAAAGTCGCGGATCGAGGATCCGTTGGTTCGCCGATTTTTTGCTCACAAGGAGACACTTTTTGTACGACGTGGTGTTTTGCTGTTGCGCTCTGAAAATGATCAGTCCAGGGTCGTGGTCCCACGTTCATTACAGTCCTCTGTCTTACGGCTTCTCCACCAAGGACATTGGGGTATAGTGCGAACGAAACAACTTGCTCGTCAGCACTGTACTTGGTTCGGAATCGATGCTGCGATTACGAATATGGGCACTTCTTGCATGGCCTGTGCCGAACAACAATCCGCACCACCGCGGAAATTCTTTGCATGGCCGAAAGCCACTTTCCCTTGGCAACGCTTACACATCGATTTTGCTGGTCCATTCTGGAATGCTCGATGGTTGGTTGTGGTACATTCATTCAGTAATTTTCCTTTTGTTGCCCGGATGTCTTCCACGACGTCATCTGCCACCATCCATGCGTTATCCGCTATTTTTTGCATTGAAGGTCTTCCACAGACTATTGTTTCCGACAATGGCCCACAATTCATGTCCGCAGAATTTCAGTCATTCTGCAAGGCCAATGGTATTCAACATCTGACATCCGCGCCGTTTTCGCCTCACTCAAAAGGTGCCGCTGAACGATTGGTTCGGACTTTCAAGTCACTGATGTTGAAGTTGAAAGAATCGCATTCTCGGGAGGATGCGTTATTGCTCTTCTTGTCCTCGTATCGCTCTCAGCCCCGAGATGGTCGCTCGCCGGCTGAGTTGCTCCACGGTCGTCCTCATCGAACCTTGATGACTTTGCTGCATCCGCTGCCTCAGGTTCCTGTGCAGCGGCAGCCACCTGCTTTTGCTCCAGGCGACGTTGTATACTATCGCAACTATCGAGGTTCACGGCGTTGGCTCGCAGGGCGCATTCTTCGCTGCCTCGGCCGCCCTATGTATCTGGTTTTGGGGGCCTCTGGCGAGGTGCGTCGGCATCTCAATCAGCTGCGCCTCTGTCGTCGCACGGGTTCTGCCGCTCCCCGTCTGCTTTCAGCGACGGTGCCGTCCGGTCAGCGCCCTGGGGACCCATCTACTGGCTCGCCTCATCCGCAGGTGTTACCGACGCTGCCTTCCATTTTGCCCCATGGCGACGCGCCTCCGCCGCCGCCGCCTGTTCGCCCGCGGGCGCCGCCCGCAGTGGACGCGTCGCTGCAACCGCCAAGCGCCTCCCTGGGTCATGCGCCGCCGATCGCTTCCCGCGACCAGCTGTCCTCCGATATGGAACTCATGCCCGCTCCGGACCATATGTCGTCTTCGCCCGTCGGGTGCTCCGGCTCGATGGAGGTCGACCCTTCGGCCCCTCCTGTCTCTCTAAGGGCGCATACACCGCATGTTGGCGTGCACCCTGGACTAGGTTTTCAGGCGTTTCCTAGCTCCCCTCGGACCGAATGGCACAGCCTCGCCTGTTGATAGGCTCCCCACCTCGTCGCATACGTCAACATGGGGTCCATCCCACGGCGGGCGGATGCCTTATCACACAATCGTACGCCGATTTGCGGGGGAGGAATGTGGTGCCACCGCCAGACACCACACTTGCTTGGTGGTAGCCTTTAAATCGGCCGCGGTCCGGTAGTATACGTCGGACCCGCGTGTCGCCACTGTCAGTGATTGCAGACCGAGCGCCACCACACGGCAGGTGTAGAGAGACGTTCTAGCACTCGCCCCAGGTGTACAGCCGACTTTGCTAGCGATGCTACACTGACAAATACACTCTCATTTGCCGAGACGATACTTAGCATAGCCTTCAGCTACGTCATTTGCTACGACCTAGCAAGGTGCCATTATCAATAGATATATAACTTGTGATGCCTGTACCGTCAGACCGATGTACACCACTTCTGGATTAAAGTTAAGTATTACAGTAACTGCGTCCGTTTTTCTAAGTTCTCATTTCCTTGTAATGTTCCAGACCTCACGCCAATCTGCGTGAGCTTAAAAGCGTGCATTTCGGCCTCCTCTAGCAACACGGTGTTGGCTCTTCTGCCAACACTTCAGGTACTACATTCTGTAAGACAGAAACCCTTTGCAGGAAGCGATTCGCTTTTCATGATCCGCATCTTTCAGTTCGAGCACTGCTGTCACTTAATCCTTCCATGGTTAAAATTTATTTTACATCTTCTTGCAGGATAAAAGGTCAGAAACTGTCTTTTGTTGTGATCAAATAATCCCCTTTCAATACAAAATTATTTTAAGAGGACCGATTTTAAAAACCTGCGCGGTGGGCCACGAATGTCGTACGAACCTAACAGATTGCTCGTTTTCATGAGAATTTAAGATATCAAAATATAATTTTTGTTTGTAGAGGTATTTAATCAGTGCTGCAAAATGGGAAAAAGTATGACAAAACAGTACCAATATAAATTTATTCACGTGACAAGAAGTATTGGAATTTCAACAATAAATTTCAAAATGGCTTTGACGTATCACGTTTACACGTTTTCTACATTCTTGCCGGCCGATGTGCCCGAGCGGTTCTAGTCGCTTCAGTCCGGAAACGCGCTGCTGCTGCTACGGTCGCAGGTTCGAATCCTGCTTCGGGCATGGATGTGCGTGATGTCCTTGGTTATTTAGGTTTAAGTAGTTCTGGGTAAGTCTAGGGGACTGATGACCTCAGATGTTAAGTCCCATAGTGCTTAGAGCCATTTTAACCATTCCACATTATTCAAAGTTCACTGAGGTATATATCTATATCTATATCTATCTATCTATCTATCTATCTATCTCTATCTCTCTCTCTCTCTCTCTCTCTCTCTCTCTCTCTCTATATATATATATATATATATATATATATATATATATATATATATATATATATATATATATCACTGAATACAAACTATGTACAGGCCAACAGACTTAATGAGGAGTATAGTAATACAGGGTGGGGCAAATGAATGTGACCGGACGAGTGGGTACGCCGGCCGTTTGGCCGAGCGGTTCTAGGCGCTACAGTCTGGAACCGCTCGACCTCTACGGTCGCAGGATCGAATCGTGCCTCGGGCATGGATGTGTGTGATGTACTTAGGTTAGTTAGGTTTAATTAGTTCAACGTTCTAGGGGACTGATGACCTTAGAAGATAAGTCGCATAGTGCTCAGAGCCATTTGAACTATTTGAACGAGTCGTACGATTGGACGTGAATGTATGCATATAACCACACCCCATGACGTGCACACCACGAATACGCCTGCCACATGATCCACACAAGTCCATCGGAGGTCATTTATACAGTCTAGCTCATCAGCCAGGTCACCCGATCTCTCAATGCGCGATTAAAATGTGCGGGGAGCCCTCAAGTGTAAAGCGAATCGCAAATCTAATAGCCGTCAACAACTGTAGCAGAAAATTTGGGATGAGTATGCCGCAATTCCAGCAGTCTAGATTCGATCTATCTTCGGGAACTTCTGCGCAGGGCCCAAAAGTGCCAAGAGATGAATAGTGATCACTTACAACATCTAATATAGTCAGGTTAGTACTGTATTTCCTTTCTTCTGCTGTTTGTGATTTTTTTTTTTTTTTTTTTTTTTTTTTTTTTTTTTTTTTTTTGTAGCCTAAAACTCTATGATGTAAGAGGCAGAGCCTCTTCACGTCCACACCGGCATGACGACCAACACAAAAGGTCTACTACTATGTCTGGATAAGGATTAGTTTTCACTAAGTGAGGTCTCACTGTCAGTGGGTACTGTGATACTTGCGTACGTCTGGTTAAGGTTAACCATTCATATGCGCTCATCTGGAAACAGAGTCGGTCTAAAGTTGAACGAAGGTACGGTTTGAAGGGCAGAGGGAGAAAAGTGCCGATGCAAGAGCCAAGGGGAAAAAAAACCTCTGTGATAGTTGGGTCGGGTTGTAAGAGCAGTAGCGGTTTTCTTGCTTCCTGCGACAGGTCATGCTAGGGTAGGCTTTGTTAGTAGTGGGTTTCATACAGGTCGATATCTTTGACGTTGTGAAGTGCTGTTACTCGGCGGCTGTTGCTGGGAACCGGTGTTGGCTTCTGGGTCAGCGCCAGCATACCTGTAATAGTCAGGCTCATCATCGTTTTGTGTCCGATAGTCCATATATCGGATTCACAGTGTAGAGTAGTGATGGCGGCTCGTTTGTGCATTAGTGCGCGAGCTTGTCGGTTTCCCTGCTGTAGCCTGTTGGTCGGCTTTAATAGCAGCTGGCGTATTAAGTCAACCTTAGAACTCTGTTCCCGAGCCATTTTTACTTTCTCCACCATATATTTTAAAACAATGTCTATGATTTATTAAAAAACACAGTTATTTACTTCAGAAGTTCCTGAAATGGAGATTATGTTGATTTGCTCTAATTTTCGTGAACGAGGCACGCTGTTCCAGCTATAAATAGACGCCGCCCCATTTGATCGCCCACAGCCTTATACATGTCCGCCCCAAAGTCCGCAATATTTCTTTTACAAATTTCGAAAGCTTCTCGCCTGATGATGGCACTAGATAGATATGGAATATACATGTCGAAACACTCCTAACTGCGTATTGCTTCAGTGGAACATATGTGCTCCATCAACCATGTTGTTTGTTGTTGTGGTCTTTAGTCTTGAGACTGGTTTGATGCAGCTCTCCACGCTACCCTATCCTGTGCAAGTTTCTTCATCTCCCGGTACTTACTGCAACCTACGTCCTTCTGAATCTGCTTAGTGTATTCATCTCTTGGTCTCCCTCTACGATTTTTACCCTCCACGCTGCCCTCCGATGCTAAATTTGTGATCCCTTGATGCCTCAGAACATGTCCTACCAACCGGTCCCTTCTTCTTGTCAAGTTGTGCCACGAACTCCTCTTCTCCACAGATCTATTCAATACCTCCGCGCCGGCCGGGGTGACTGAGTGGTTCTAGGCGCTACAGTTTGGAACCGCGCGACCGCTACGGTCGCAGGTTCGAACCCTGCCTCGGGCATGGATGTGTGTGATGTCCTTAGGTTAGTTAGGTTTAAGTTGTTCTAAGTTACAGGGGACTGATGATCACAGCAGCTAAGTCCCATAGTGCTCAGAGCCATTTTTTGAATACCTCCGCATTAGTCATGTTTTCTACCCAGCATTCTTCTGTAGCACCACATTTCGAAAGCTTCTATTCTCTTCTTTTCCAAACTGTTTTACTTCCATGCATGGCTACACTCCATACAAATACTTTCAGAAACGACTTCCTGACACTTACATCTATACTCGATGTTAACAAATTTCTCTTCTTCAGAAACACCTTCCTTGCCATTGCCAGCCTACATTTTACATTCTCTCTACTTCGACCATCATCAGTTATTTTGCTCCCCAAATAGCAAAACTCCTTTACTACTTTAAGTGTCTCATTTCCTAATCTAATTCCCTCCGCATCACCAGACTTAATTCGACTAAATTCCATTATCCTCGTTTTGCTTTTGTTCAAAAAATAGCTCTGAGCACTATGTGACTTAACATCTGAGGTCATCAGTCCCCTAGAACTTCGAACTACTTAAACCTAACTAACCTAAGGACATCACACACATCCATTCCTATGGCAGGATTCGAACCTGCGACCGTGGTGGTCTCGCGGTTCCAGACTGATGCGCCTAGAGCCGCTCTGCCACCGCGGCCGGCTTGTTTTTGTTGATGTTCATCTTATATCCTCCTTTCAAGACACTATCCATTCCGTTCAACTGCTCTTCCAAGTCCTTTGCTGTTTCTGACAGAATAACAATGTCATCGGTGAGCCTCAAAGTTTTTATTTGTTCTCCATGTATTTTAATATTTACTCTAAATTTTTCTTTTGTTTCCTTTACTACTTGCTCAATATACAGATTGTATAACATTGGGGCGAGGCTACAATCCTGTCTCACTCCCTTCCCAACCACTGCTTCCCTTTCATGCCCATCGACTCTTATAACTGCCATCAGGTTTCTGTACAAGTTGTAAATAGCCTTTCGATCCCTGTATTGTACCCCTGCCACCTTTAGAATTTGAAAGAGGGTATTCCAGTCAACATTGTCAAAAGCTTTCTGTAAGTCTACAAATGCTAGAAACGTAGGTTTACCTTTCCTTAATCTTTCTTCTAAGATAAGTCGTAAGTTCAGTATTGCCTCACGTGTTCCAATATATCTTCGGAATCCAAACTGATCTTCCCCGAGGTTGGCTTCTACCAGTTTTTCCATTCGTCTGTAAAGAATTTTCACATCTGTCAACACCTTCTTTCTTTGGGATTGGAATTATTATATTCTTCTTGAAGTCTGAGGGTATTTCGCCTGTCTCATACATCTTGCTCACATGATGGCAAGAGTTTTGTCAGGACTGGCTCTCCCAAGGCCGTCAGTAGTTCTAATGGAATGCTGTCTACTCCCGGGGCCTTCTTTCGACTCAGGTCTTTCAGTGCTCTGTCAAACTCTTCACGCAGTATCGTATCTCCCATTTCATCTTCATCTACATCCTCTTCCATTTGCATAACATTGTCCTCAAGTACATCGCCCTTGTATAGACTCTCTATATACTCGTTCCACCTTTCTGCTTTCCCTTCTGCTTAGAACTGGGTTTCCATCTGAGCTCCTGATATTCATACAAGTGGTTCTCTTTTCTCCAAAGGTCTCTTTAATTTTCCTGTAGGCAGTATCTATTTTACCCCTAGTGAGATAAGCCTCTACAGCCTTTTACATTAACCATGAAAGGTTAACTGGTTTATGCACAACTGCAAGACGGATGTCTTTTCTTGTGCCAGCTTGCACAATGATTTTGTTGTGCTCTGCAGTATAGAGTGAGACATATCCAAAAATGCCTGTTAGTTTAGTTTAGATGCCACTCCAGTTCGTTTGACGCGTAACATTGTGCTTTTCTTTCGAAATGTTTCAATAATTCAACGAACTGTTTTACGATGTTTGCGGGAATTTTTCGATAAATGCTTCCGACATGTGTATTTATCGCCTTGTCGAAACACATGTTCTACAAGAAAAAGACGTTCTTCACTTAAAAGCAACGCAAATTAAAAATCAACTGGAAACGTAAACACTACAATCTCATTCAACAGCTGTCGTCAACGAAACGAACAGTTAATATTACACAACATAGAACGAATCCAAAGCAATCGTATACCTACGAGAAAACAGTTATGCCAAGTTTGTATTGGACTTCCAACGTAATCTACATCTGTAGCCCAGTACACGCCACTTTCCGAATGCATTGTAGGTCAGAATCACCATCCCTTACTAGATTATATCGTTTGTGACAGGGTTCAGTTACGCACCGGAGTGAAATTCGAAGATCAATATCTCCAGTTTGTGGACACTGGCCTCTCAATTGAGTGTTTCTGTTGTTCTAACGTTTCGATTGTCGTAAACACGACGTTGTCGCAACAACTACTGTCTGCAGGTAGACACCACAATGCTCGGCACTGAAGTCCCTTTCCCACAAATATTCCTTTTTTTTTTGGTCATCAGTCTACTGACTGGTTTGATGCGGCCATCCACGAATTCCTTTCCTGTGCTAACCTCTTCATCTCAGAGTTGCACTTGCAACCTACGTCCTCAATTATTTGCTTGACGTATTCCAATCTCTGTCTTCCTCTACAGTTTTTGCCCTCTACAGCTCCCACTAGTACAATGGAAGTCATTCCCTCATGTCTTAGCAGATGTCCTATCATTCTGTCCCTTATCCTTTTCAGTGTTTTCCGCAGATTCCTTTCCTCTCCGATTCTGCGTAGAACCTCCTCATTCCTTACCTTATCAGTCCACCTAAATTTCAACATTCGTCTATAGCACCACATCTCAAATGCTTCGATTCTCTTCTGTTCCGGTTTTCCCACAGTCCATGATTCACTACTATACAATGCTGTACTCCAGACGTACATCCTCAGAAATTTCTTCCTCAAATTAAGGCCGGTATTTGATATTAGTAGACTTCTCTTGGTCAGAAATGCCTTTTTTGCCATAGCGAGTCTGCTTTTGATGTCCTCCTTGCTCCGTCCGTCATTGGTTATTTGACTGCCTAGGTAGCAGAATTCCTTAACTTCACTGACTTCGTGACCATCAATCCTGATGTTAAGTTTCTCGCTGTTCTCATTTCTACTACTTCTCATTACCTTCGTCTTTCTCCGATTTACTCTCAAACCACACTGTGTACTCATTAGACTGTTCATTCCGTTCAGCAGATCATTTAATTCTTCTTCACTTTCACTCAGGATAGCAATGTCATCAGCGAATCGTATCATTAATATCCTTTCACCTTGTATTTTAATTCCACTCCTGAACCTATCTTTTATTTCCATCATTGCTTCCTCGATGTACAGATTGAAGAGCAGGGGCGAAAGGCTACAGCCTTGTCTTACACCCTTCTTAATACGAGCACTTCGTTCTTGATCGTCCACTCTTATTATTCGCTCTTGTATGTTGTACATATTGTATATGACCCGTCTCTCCCTATACCTTACCCCTACTTTTTTCAGAATCTCGAACAGCTTGCACCATTTTATATTGTCGAACGCTTTTTCCAGGTCGACAAATCCTATGAAACTGTCTTGACTTTTCTTTAGCCTTGCTTCCATTATTAGCCGTAACGTCAGAATTGCCTCTCTCGTCCCTTTCCTTTTCCTAAAGCCAAACTGATCGTCACCTAGCGCATTCTCAATTTTCTTTTCCATTCTTCTGTATCTTATTCTTGTAAGCAGATTCGATGCATGAGCTGTTAAGCTGATTGTGCGATAATTCTCGCACTTGTCAGATCTTGCCGTCTTCGGAATTGTGTGGATGATGCTTTTCCGAAAGTCAGATGGTATATCGCCAGACTCATATATTATACACACCAACGTGAATAGTCGTTTTGTTGCCACTTTCCCCAATGATTTTAGAAATTCTGATGGAATGTTATCTATCCCTTCTGCCTTATTTGACCGTAAGTCCTCCAAAGCTCTTTTAAATTCCGATTCTAATACTGGATCCCCTATCTCTTCTAAATCGACTTCGGTTTCTTCTTCTATCACATCAGACAAATCTTCACCCTCATAGAGGCTTTCAATGTATTCTTTCCACCTATCTGCTCTCTCCTCTGCATTTAACAGTGGAATTCCCGTTGCACTCTTAATACTACCACCGTTGCTTTTAATGTCACCAGAGGTTGTTTTGACTTTCCTGTATGCTGAGTCTGTCCTTCCGACAATCATATCTTTTTCGATGTCTTCACATTTTTCCTGCAGCCATGTCGTCTTAGCTTCCCTGCACTTCCTATTTATTTCATTCCTCAGCGACTTGTATTTCTGTATTCCTGATTTTCCCGGAACATGTTTGTACTTCCTCATTTCATCAATCAACTGAAGTATTTCTACTGTTACCCATGGTTTCTTCGCAGCTACCTTCTTTGTACCTATGTTTTCCTTCCCAACTTCTGTGATGGCCATTTTTAGAGATGTCCATTCTTCTTCAACTGTACTGCCTACTGCGCTATTCCTTATTGCTGTATCTATAACGTTAGAGAACGTATCTCGTCATTCTTTAGTATTTCCGTATCCCACTTCTTTGCATATTGATTCTTCCTGACTAATGTCTTGAACTTCATCCTACTCTTCATCACTACTATATTGTGATCTGAGTCTATAACTGCTCCTGGGTACGCCTTACAATCCAGTATCTGATTTCGGAATCTCTGTATGACCATGATGTAATCTAATTGAAATCTTCCCGTATCTCCCGGCCTTTTCCAAGTATACCTCCTCCTCTTGTGATTCTTGAACAGGGTATTTGCTATTACTAGCTGAAACTTGTTACAGAACTCAATTAGTCTTTCTCCTCTTTCATTCCTTGTCCCAAGCCCATATTCTCCTGTAACCTTTTCTGCTACTCCTTCCCCGACAACTGCACTCCGGTCGCCCATGACTATTAGATTTTCGTCCCCCTTTACATACTGCATTACACTTTCTCTATCTGTTCATCTTCAGCTTGCGCCGTCGGCATGTATACCTGAACTATCGTTGTCGGTGTTGGTCTGCTGTCGATTCTGATTAGAACAACCCGGTCACTGAACTGTTCACAGTAACACACCCTCTGCCCTACCTTCCTACTCATAACGAATCCTACACCTGTTATACCATTTTCTGCTGCTGTTGGTATTTCCCGATACTCGTCTGAACAGAAATCCTTGTTTCCTTCCACTTCACTTCACTGACCCCTACTAAATCTAGATTGAGCCTTTGCATTTCCCTTTTCAGATTTTCACGTTCAAGCTTCTGAAATTCCACGCCCCGACTCGTAGAACGTTATCCAGTCGTTGTTTATTTAATCTTTTTCTCATGGTAACCTCCCCCTTGGCAGTTCCCTCCCGGAGATCCGAATGGGGGACTATTCCGGAATCTTTTGCCAATGGAGAGATCATCATGACACTTCTTCAAATACAGGCCACATGTGCTGTGGATACACGTTACGTGTCTTTAATGCAGTGGTTTCCATTGCCTTCCGCATCCTCATGTCGTTGATCATTGCTGGTTCATCCGCCTTTAGAGGCAATTTCCCGCCCCTAGGTCAAGAGAGTGCCCTGAATCTCTATCCGCTCCTCCGCCCTCTTTGACAAGACCGTTGGCAGAATGAGGCTGACTTCTTAAGCCGGAAGTCTTCGGCCACCAATGCTGATTATTTATCAAAATTTAGCCAGTGGCGCGGATCTAACCCGGCACCGAAGACGTTTTGATTATGAATAAAAGACGTTATCCCTAGACCACGGGTCTATAACACAGAAGATGAGAACTTTAAACGTGATATGGTCGATGGAAGACTAACGAGATCAGTGGAAGCTTGTTTCGATAAAATCACATTAAAATCATAGTTGCAACGCTTTGATGAAAGTTCTGTAGATTGTGGAGTTACAAGGATTTCTTGTGTGTTTTACAGCAGTTCTCTTCCAGAGCGATGGCTCCATTATTTCCGTCTCAAACTGCCACACAGACTTCCAGAGTGTGAATATTTATGGCTCTAAATTAACATTTCATAACTGGGATTCACAGCCACGTAAAATTTTTTGAGAGACATCATGTTTACGCCAGTGACTGTTAATCTTTTTATTCCCACTATTGCACTGATAATGGCGTAAGGCTGAATTTGCAATAGTGGAAATAAATAGTTTAACAGTCACTGGCGCCGGCCGGAGTGGCCGAGCGATTCTAGGCGCTACAGTCTGGAAGCGCGCGACCGCTACGGTCACAGGTTCGAATCCTGCCTCGGGCATGGATGTGTGTGACGTCCTTAGGTTAGTTAGGTTTAAGTAGTTCTAAGTTCTAGGGGACTGATGACCTCAGAAGTTATGTCCCATAGTGCTCAGAGCCATTTGAACAGTCATTGGCGTAAACATGATGTCTTTCCAAAAATTATGGCTCTGTCACATGGCAGCTGGTGACTTTGGAATATTGTACGAGGGAGGATCCAAAAGCAATAACTCCTTTATCACAAAACTTAACAGCGGAATTAGCACAGGCGGTAGTTGAACCGTCCTCTACGCTACACCATCGTTCAATACAGTCACCGTGCATTTGCATACATCAGCGCCATCATTGAACCCAGGCGTCAGCACCAGTTTGGAAAATTTCAGGCTTTTGATTTTTGAGTCACGATTGTGAAGCTGTGTATTGAGACGCTGTAACGGTTGTGAGGAATGTGTGGCGCTGGGTGAGGAAGTTTGGTAACAGAGAAAAAGACATTGCAGATAAACCGACTATATCTGTCACAGATGCCGATGAAATGACTGGAGGATACATACGCGTTGCAGTTCACACTCAGCAGCAAAACCTAGGTAGCACGATTAAAATATTTAAGGAGGTAGTAATGCACATCTCCCACAACTCATTTTGACGACCACATAGATCTCAAAATGGGCTTACGAGTGGCGCCTTATGCTTTCTACAGCAGCCTGACATCCACCTATCTGGGTCTACGAAAGACAACCTACGTGGTTAAGGATTTAACGACCTGGATGATGTTAAAACGTGTAAATCATCCGTCGAGAAGCAAAATCCTTTTTTCCAAACTGCTTTTGATTCCTGGGTTTAACGACAGCACAAATTTGTACAGCAGCATGGGGACTACGTTGAACGGTAATGTTACGTGGAGAACAGTTCACTGTATAACCTGTACAGATTCCGCTGCTCTGTGTTCATTATTTAAATCTTTTAGGGCACAGGAGACATTACTTTTGGATATATCTTCGTAAAAAAATTAACTATTGGGAAAAGGGATCTCCTCTAGAGAAGGGATGGGAAGAAACTACCGCTGATCTTCATGTGAAAGTCTGACCAGTAAGGCTGCACTTCTGATAGAGCACTATGATGAAGATTGCACCGTGAGAAACAGCAGACATTTATCACTAAACAAAATGCTTTTTTGTTCCCTTAAAAGCACAGAACACAAAAGAAAGTTCCCTGCTAAGGCTATCCTGTTACCTTCACACCCCCAAGCTACTACAGTAATTAAGTACGGTATCTGTACTGACCAAATATCCGATAAATAATTCACATGCTAAAGAATAAATATATGCAGGGGGTTCCAGGAGGAATGGTCAACATTCAAGGATATGACAGGAACTACCGTTCGAAGCAAAGCCATCTAGTAAACACGGGATCTCGTTCGAAACGTTCACCACAAGTTTTGTGGTGGGAGGAAGTGCCCATAATAGTAGACACAGATTCCCAACAACGTTCCTGTGGCATACTAGACTGACTACGGCCCCGGTCACAGGCCAAATCTCTCTGGTCCATGTACCCGCCACATACGAAGTGAGGACGATAGTACGCTCCCACTGGCCTACTAAATCTGGATATACTGGGGGCAGCTGCAAAATACATTCTCGCGTCCATTCACACACATTTATAGGGTAAAGCGGGAATCAAGATGTGCTATGTAGAGATGTCATTAATTGCTCCTTCCTCTCCCAGAGGCCATGTGCAGCCACAACTGAGTGTAATGTCAAGCGGAATCAACTCTGCCAGTATTCCAAGATGCCAGATGCGCCGGACTTTCATGAAGCGGATTCAAAGAAGCGCTTCAACTTCTTATGTTAAGTTGTTATATTGTTAGAAACAGGAGGTAATGAACAGGTCGAAGCAAAATGATAAGATATGTAATTTGTACTGCTCCTCGAAGCTAACATTCCCTAATTGGGAGTGGGAAGTCATTCGACTGAACAGAATCCAACTGATAAATAAACAGAGACCAATGCTGCTGTTTTAAAAATTTTTGCCTCTGGTCCTCTGAAAAATATAGTTTAAGGGGAGCTGGAGGGCACTATCCTGACAATAAAATATTTAGTGACTTGGTTTCCCAGTATTTCAGGAACCACTGCAGCCACTGACATGAAACTCTTACAAGACATAAAACTGTATGTTCTGAATCTACTGAACTACAATAATTGCATTTCACACACTGATTTCGGAAATACAAGTTTTTAATTACACAGTTAAATTTTTTTCTACTTTTTGTACGTTGTCCTAAATAATTTTAATTGTACATAACACTATGTTCTTCTTTTAGTTCAGTAGACTCAGGATATGTATCTTATTATTCCATGAAAATCTGAATACTCTACTCGAAGTGGCTTTTGAGATTTAGGAAGAAATGCAACAGAAAATGTAAATTTTCAGGAACGGCTTCTAAAGATTCAAAAGACTATAACTCACTTAATATATGCTTAATTTTTTTTTATTTTTGGGCACTCAGAAGCACCCTGCAACATACTGTATATCATCCTCTTCATCATTTTCCCAGTTTTCTCTTCTTTTCTTCTTTCTGGACTCCCTACTGGCCAACTCTGTTGTATACTCTGCTGCGAACCTTGTCCATCCTTTCAATCTCTGATGCAGTTTGCTCCAGCATTAATTCCCGTAGGCTGCAGCACTCTCAAACTACCAATGCTGTTATCATTAAAAGCAATAACAGCATCACTGAACCCCCACTTTAGTATCTTCATTCCAATAAAAATATTTTTTGGTAAGCGAGTCCATATAAGACTATTGAATGAGTCATTGGGATTTTGCGTCAGACCATGCAGACACGTCTTCATTCATTCAGGATTTGACAGGTGTCTGTAAATGGGTTTTATGATATCCATGACTGCTGCTAGGGTGGAATGTTTATGGCTGTATGAACTGTTTGAGTACTGGGCATTGCAGTAATTGCACCATGAATCAGGTCCAGGATGGCAAAGGTGGTGAACTGGTTTTTCATCAGTTGACAGTCTGTGGAAGGAGGTAGCCCATACTGCCTGCTTCATTTTCAACAAGTCCTCAGTATTATTTCTAATGGCTGCCCATAACACTGCTGTAGTTCATCAATCATTTTGTCTGCCAGCCTACTTCTTATGGTTTTATCATCAGAAGGTTTCTCATCTCCCAAACATTGTTTCAACTTCCTCAGCCTGGTGCCCGTCCTCTTCTGGACATGATCAACATTTAACTTTTATAACACAGCAATCCGTAACCTTCTATACAAAAAAATTACAGATTTTATTAAAATTTGAAGTAATGCACGTAAAAATTTTAACATTTTCAACCGCTGTAGACCATATTTAAAAAAACAAAATAAAGTACTTTCCATGTGGGTTTATAAGTTATATATATATATATATATATATATATATATATATATATATATATATATATATATATATCGGAAAACTGCAAATTTTATAGTGAGATAAAAATCCGAAAATGTGAAAAAAAATTTCCGTTCTAACTCCCCTTAAGATAAATTGTTGCTGTTTTCACTTCTCCAGATGTGTTCTGCAAACACTGTTTGTAGGTAAATGATGTCACATAATGTAATATTGGTGGAAATTATTATAAAATAAAGGGTCTCCAGGTGACCCTTGGTTTAGTGATACTGCCATACGACGCCTTATAGAAAAACTGAAAACCTCCAGAAGAATATTTTTGTCAAGGCTACGTTTTCTGTACTTTTTGATGGCCGACGTTTTGCCGCAGCGAGGACATTTGCTAATAAATAATTACGTTAGTGAGAGCTATGTAAGCTACATAATCGGATGTGGGATACTTTCAGTGTACACTTTGCACGGTGGTGCGAGAGTGTTCATCCTAGTGTGTGACGCCTTTGAGATCTGCATAATGTGAGAGTCACAAAGTAATATCAAATAAACTGTAAAGTAACCCTGAGATAATTATTAAAACAATAACCATATGGAAACTTCCCGGAAGATTAAATTTATGTGTCGGACCGAGACTCGAACTCGGGACCTTTGCCTTTCGCGTGCAAGTGCTCTACCGAGTGTCAGTCCGGCACACAGCTTTAATCTACCAGGAAGTTTCATATCAGCGCCCATTCCGCTGAAGAGTGAAAATTTCATTCTGGTATAACCATGTTCTTGGGTATTTTAGACCTAATGTGCAATAAAAATTTTCTTATCATTTGTTGTGAAAAAAGTATTTGCATTTAATATAGTTGTGGTCCAAAAGAGACAGTTTTGTGAAACTAAAAGTTACTGTAATATATTTAAACGACAGGCCTGCGCCATACAAACATATTTTATTAGATTTCATTACGAGTACAGGAACCATGTGCCAATTTTTACTGTTTACATTTCTCATCATTTGAATTACCTTACCAAGTCGACTAATTACAACATTAGGAGATCTGGTTCAATAAATAAAGAAGGAAAGGATGCCCCACTAAAATCTGAAGTATGCCTCAGTTTAAAAGCAATTAAGCATTATATCTCCGAGACAAGGGGGAGACGACTGGCTTGCGTTGGGGGATTTGGCGATCGCCTTTTAGCTTGATTCGAAATCGAGCTGCTGAGTATAACATTGATGCCTGGCCACTGAAAAACGCGGCACAGGGCTTAACTCTTGACAACATCGTGATAGATGACGGACATGCCCCAGGGACTGTACAACATTTTCTGAATAATATCATATACGCAAGTGTGGTGGTACACTACCTTAGTATTTAGGCTTAACTAAACAGTGTCCCAGAAGGAATGGTTGTTCCTCAGGGATATGACAGGAAATATCATTCGAAGCAAAAAATTCTTGTAAACATGGGTTCTGAAACGCATACCATATGAGCTAAGAGTCCTTTTTCAGTACAAGAGACGCGTTTCAAAGTAGCAAAGATAAACAAGTGCTGAAAGCCTCTAATGGTGGAAGTAAACAAAAAGAAATAGATTCTCGGGTAAATATTCATGACATTGAATCTTCTACAAATGTTACTGACCTGTGTGTGTCTGTAGATGGGACCTGGATGAAAAGGGGTCACACATCTCTGTAAGGTGTAGCGTCTGTTATTAGTGTTGACGCAGGTAAAGTTTTAGATGTAGAAATTGTGTCTAAATATTGCCACCAGTGTGCAATAAGGCCGACAATGAAGACAAAGAGAAACTGTGGCAAGAAAAGCATGCAATAGCATGATCTAAAAATTATAGTGGCTCAAGTGGGTGCATGGAGGCTGCTGCAGTTGTGAGGAATCCCCTTCGTTCAAAGCTGTGGCAGATAAAAATCCGTACAATACAACAATAGAAAAGTTGGAATGTGTTCGCCACATCCAACAGAGGCTTGGTGGTAGGCTTCGTCGCTTGCTGACAGACAAGAAAGTACTTGATGATGGAAAACCACTAGGAGGAAAAGGCAGGTTTACTCTGAAAGGAACTAATTCTCTTCAGTCATTTTATGGGAGAGCTAGCAGGAGAAACATACATGATTTAGAGGCCATGAGGCGTGCTGTGTGGGCAGTTTTTTCCACAAACAATCCACTGACCAAACACCAATGCACAGTCTCTGTCCAAAAGACTATTGGTGCAAGTTCAACAACAGAAATGAGACTTATTCACGCAAACACTCATTACCAAAACCTGTTACGAATGCAATTAAGCCCACATTCAGGTTTCTTGCAAACCCTGATTTACTGGAGAAGTGTCTTCACGGAAAGACACAAAATGCAAATGAAAGCCTTAATATTTAATTTAGATTAGATGCTCAAAAAGGATATTCTGTGGACTTGAAGTACTCAAAATAGTTGTCTATGATGCAGTTTTATGTTAAAATAACGGAAATAGTGGCAGAATTGAACTGCTGAAGAGAGTGGGTACAGATCCTGGTGTGTTTACAACAACAGCATTTTACACTATCGGCGAGAGCAGGGTCAAGGAAGCTAACAGATCAGTGTCTTACCTGCAAATACAGGCCAGACGGATTCGGAGAGAAGAGAAACCTGGAGGATGGGGAGTATCAGTATAGAGGGTTTTGAAATTGAGGTAAGCTTATGGCATATATAAGTACGAGAAGAAAATCTTTGAACCTTATTTCCTGTGTTTTACATTTTTTACGTTATTAGAAGCCTTTTCTCAAAAAGTTATGTCGTACTACTTTGAAATTTTCAGGAACTGTTCGCAACGTGTAGCTGTCTCCCTGGAACTAAAGAATACGAGATCCTGCAATTACATTCTGATTTTTAAATGACTGTATGTAGAAAAAAAGTTAATTTAGGACGGGCCAAAATAAAAACTCTGTTAATGATACAATTTGTACCATAAATTAATAACTGTCGTTCTATGGTCTTATAACCTTCTCAGGACACTACAATAAAATTTTCAAATTAATTGCATGATTAAAATTTGAGTTATGCCTTTTTATAAAAAAGACAATAACAACAAAAATTAAAATTTATGGCAAAATATTAATCCTGCATATTTCCTTATATTTTTCCGTTAAAACACAGCTCTTTTGCTTTACAAATGCTACATTTTAGATTTGTATATTAATAAATATGACTGTAATGATTTTTTAAAATAAATGTTTATATTTTACTTTAGATACCCCCTTAACCCAGCAATGTGCCATACTTTCCTGCTGTGGTTAAATACTTGTGTTTAATTTATAGATCTCAAGGCAAAGAATCCATCGAATAATATGTGTGTAGAATTTCTTAGTGTTCTCGTATTTTACACTTTTTTTACTGAACGTAATTGTTGTCATTTAGCCCACCATATGTCTTGAATCCGGTCACTGTAGGTACATGTTCCGAATCATGCTATAGGCCGAGTAATCGTGACTACAATGGAGACCAATTTTGTGTGGAAATTGCTCTTCCTTGCCGATTTCTATGTCTTCGTTCCCTTTTACCTAATGGTTATATCTCACTAGGCCCGCCGCTCGCCCTGATAATCCTGACTGCGTTCTCATCTCCAGAAGGATAGAAAACGATAGATGTAAAAGCGGTTGAGTACCCGTATGCAAGCGGTGTTCTCCAATCCCCTTGCCATACTGTTCCTCACAGTCAGGAACCAGGCTGTGTTCAATTATTTTTACTAGTACGTTTGCTAACTTTTTTTGTCTAATTGTGTATTATTGAGCCGCTTAAGGAACAGTTTGTCGTGATTTTAAGTCTTGTTGAACTGTGTACCCTCTTTGCTCTTGTAAGTGCATGATGATCAGTAGAGAGGTGTCCTTTGAGAGTATATTGATACAAGTAGTTATTGTTGCTTAATAAATTTTCATTACGATTTATAGCTCTCATTGTACACTCTAAGACAGAAAAACGAGGGATTACGATGAAATTATCTGAATGGGACGAGAAATGGTAGATGTTACGAGCATGTACAGGCAAACAGATGATTACAACTCCAGAAAAATTGGTTGATTTATTCAACAGAAACAGCTTCAGAATTTGAACAAATCAGTAACACGTTGATCCAACTGCGGATGGGCATTACCTTAGTGCCGGCCGAAGTGGCCGTGCGGTTAAAGGCGCTGCAGTCTGGAACCGCAAGACCGCTACGGTCGCAGGTTCGAATCCTGCCTGGGGCATGGATGTTTGTGATGTCCTTAGGTTAGTTAGGTTTAACTAGTTCTAAGTTCTAGGGGACTAATGATCTCAGCAGTTGAGTCCCATAGTGCTCAGAGCCATTTGAACCATTACCTTAGTGAAATTTAAGTACAAGATGGCATGCCATGACGGGCAACAAATTGAGGCGTAGTATATCGTCCACGTACTTATGTGCTGTAAGCTACATATCCTCTCTTAAATGCTGATGTATGCATGTACTGCTCAAGCAACTGTCTTTGAGGCACTGTTACGTTCAAACGGAGTACACGGAACGTAATTCTCAAAAACATTATGCCTAGGTATCGACATCTCAACTGTTAAATGTCCTTGCCAACTGCATGGTCAGATAGCGCTGCAGCGTCAGACATTCACCCTTCAGACCCATAATTCACAGTTTTTCCTTCTACACCTGCATGAAAATCAATTTGTGACCAGTTTGCATAAATATGTCGTGTGGATTGATTTTATTGCGTTGGAGTCTACTTTCTCCCACATATGCGTACCACAGAATAGTTAAATTTCATCAGAGTTATCTATTTCGCATAAAAATAAGAAAAGTTACTTTAATTGCCGGGCAGTTTCTGTACTATGAACCTAATTGGTGCGATTGGCCTAATGGGCTATGAATATGACGTGGACGAACGTAAATGCTATTCCAGACGACGATAAAGGACAGAGAAAAGATAAATAACCACCACCGGGAAATTGTAAATGTCCTCTTCTCACGTGGTCGACCCAGCTCAGCATACTTCTTACTGTGAAAGATTTCTGAGAAGTTTATAGATGACAGTACGTCTGATAAAACATTCCTCAGATTCAAGAGTGACACATTTCCTCGTGTTGTCGATCAACGTTAGTAAATGTCGGTCATTTTTGTCTTTATGAAGAGCATAGTTGAATGTGTAGTTTGCACATTTGGAAGATCCGTTTAGTTGTATATCCATAACGAGATCATTGTTGTGCACGTAAAAATCATATAGGTGTTCTTGTCTAATAAATGAATAGAAAAGTGTTGCAGAGTTACGAGTTGTGCTATACTGAATAGCTTTAATTAGATTAGAAAGGGCTGAATGTGACTACATGGCGAAAATCGAGGACTGGAACAGTTGTGAGTGATACACGTATTGGACTGACTTTGAGGTACAGGGTAATGGTGTCATTACGTTCAACCCAGAAGAGATTGAGTTGTCATAAGAAGAAACATAGATTCATCGTAACATAGTGAATGGTGTGAACGATTTGAGAAACAGAGAGATTAAAGCGAACATTGGTGAAACAGATTCATTTCTGCATTCTGAACCTATGGCTATGGTCTCAGAATCAGTATCAGATGTTGTGGGAGAAACACCGTCGGCTATGGACATAAGCGATTAAGTGAGGCCAGTCCTCTTTTCCTTGATGTTAATATGCTTTGGCATCTATCACAAGATCAGTTTCAGGAACAGAAGGTAAAACGGAAATAGGAGCTTCACGAACAGAGGAATAAATCTAAGGAAACCAACAAAAAATTTCAGGAGCAAACGGTTCAAGGAATTAAGAAGAAGATTGATGATTGTGGATCTCGGCTAGATTCCATATTTATGGAAAGCCACAGTGATGTGGAATCACTTCACCAAGAGACTGCCGAATTCAGATTAGAGGTAGAGATGGCAAGCAGGTGGAGGAAGGAATTTTTAAGTAAGGTTGAGGAAGTGCACGAGAGTCAGAGGGAAAGACAAGGTAATGGTGATCTGACTCACTGCTCTGAAGGGGTGATTGCTGATGGAACAATAACTAAGAAATTTTTGGTGACATGAGTGTACAACGGAGAATGACTTTCGAACACGTGTGTAAATTGATATTGCAGGAATATGTGTCATTTCAGGGGTGAGAGGAAGAGAACCTTATAATAACTGAAAGACTGGAAGCCCTTATGACGGGTGTCGAGCAACTACACTATTTGATCAAAATTGTCCAGACGCCCCCAAAAACTTTCGTTTCTCATATTGTGCTACCACCTACTGCCTAGTACTCCATATCAGCGACCTCAGTAGTCACTAGACATCGTGAGACAGCAGAATGGGGCCCTCCGTGGAACTCAGGGACTTGGTCATGTGACTGGGTGTCACTTGTGTGGTACGTCTGTACGCGAGATTTCCACGCTCCTAAACATCCCTAGATCCACTGTTTCCGATGTGGTAGTGAAGTGGAAACGTGAAGGGACACATACAGCACAAAAGTGTAGAAGCCGACCCCTTCGGTTGACTGACAGAGACCCTGGCTGTATACAGTGATAATTCCAGCACTAAACAATGAAGCACAGAAGGTGAAGAATTAAGTGAGCTGAATGACAGGCCACGTAACGTTTGGGGACCCTTGGCACATACAGTGCCTGACGCCAGGAAGAGTTCTCATGAAATTTGGCACAGACATTGTCTAACGGGAGGAGGGGTTCTCATGAAATGGATGATGATGTCTCTTCCAAAGCTATATTGGTTTTACAGATCCCATAATAAGCAGCATTCATGTACATGGATCAAACAGTTTGAACATGTTTCATCCATCTCGTGAGGACCCATACTGAAAAAGCAATCTCTATGCAGTAAATTACGCAAAGAGGCTGCAGCACAGATGAGAATAACTGTGCTTCAATTTCGCCACCCATTCTTAGTTGGGTTTGGCCCTAGAGCACACAAAATCAGACTCAGTATATAAATAATGTAGAATTAGAGGAGACTGACTACAGTGATACCATCATGTTCTTCAAGGATATGGTGAAAAGATGCACCCTGTGACCTTCTGCAATTAATGAAACTAATGAATCTGCCAAACAAGTTGAGTTATGAAATTATGGTTACAGAATGGCACAGGCAAAAACAAAATCATTTCCTTTTGATTTCGTTATGACGGAAATATGGAAGACAATACCCGTGGATGGCAGAAAATAGCAGGTGCCCCGCAAAATGATTCTAGTTGCAAACAGGTTCACTTGGGTCTGTAATACCCACGTAATTAATGGAATGGACGATGGGAGTGAAGCCATGGGTGTGGCACATGGATTCTGTGTCCAAGTTACAGTAACTGAAACATGTTGGCTGATAATTTTTGACCTTTCAATGATGATGCGAGACGATAACTGACCACTGACCATTATTAGCCTTCTTGTGATTATGAGTTACTGGCCATCATTAACCAATAAACATCGTTGGCCTCTGGCCATCATTAGTCACTGGCAATCTTCTGCCACTGGGCACATTGGCCACTGATCGTTATTGGCCAGTGACCATTTCTTGCCTCTGACAATAAATGGCAACTGACAACCATAGCTCTCACCCAGTAATGTGTGTGTGTGTGTGTGTGTGTGTGTGTGTGTGTGTGTGTGTGTGTGTGTGTGTCGGTGTGTGTGTGTGTGTGTGTGCGTGTTTGTGTGGTCAGAGAAAAACATCTCAGGCCAGTTTACACAAAGAGCAATTACAATATTATGCTGATTAATACAATCATATTTATGTGTAAGCAAATATGTTTAGCACAGAAATTATTCAATGATGCATGTCTTTGACTGTGGCAGAAAAAAGTCGCCATATTTTAATACACACATAAATAAGTGTAAGTAAATATTTTTCACTTTAATGAAAATAATGAATATCTTACACATTCAAGTGAAGGGTACATAATGTTTAATTCATATCTTCAAAAATTGCTTCATTTTTGAGTTCGATATTGTGGTGCAATTGGCTTGAGAGGTGGGGGAGGAAGAGGCACAACTGAGATAGTGGGACTTTTTAAATTTATTTTATTTATTAACTGAAACTTAGTTCTGATTGGCTACCACATTTTAGTACTACCCTACGATTGGCCTGAGGATTGAGGGGGAAGCAGAGGAGTTACAAATCACAGATTGGTAAGACCTATAGCTTGGATTTTTTAATTTTCTTCTAGCACAGTTACACTAGTTCTGTCACCTTGGATTTTTATTGGCTGGAGGTAGGTGAGAGGAGGAGGGGGAGGAGAAGGGGAGGAACCTTGTCACATTATACATAAGGATGTGTGACGTGAGATAGCTGATTGGGGACTTGGCTTATCACGTGACAGCTAATGGGATATGGGTCCCGCCATCTTGGATTGTGAAGTCATTGACATGGTTCATGTGACTGAAACAAACTGAAAATTTTTGACTTGTAAAAAAACTGCGTCACAATCAGCGTAGCTATACTACTAAACCAGAAATGGTTCTCAGTACATCTGATAATGAATCGAAGTTCTAGTCAAGTTGAGAATTACATGTTCCCTAAACAATTCTTCCTGTAGGGCATTGATTTAGCCAAAGAGAAAAAGAGGATAATTCATAGGATTGTGTAAGTACGACCCTGCCCCATAATCATCTGCCAGATTACGAAAAAAGAGTGACCTCTGAGGCTCTGTAATTCCTCATGCCCGGATGCAAAATCACGTTACAATTCATTACAAGTAGATACACATGGAATAATTGCAGTGTAACTGTGCAGACATTCATTTCACAGTACTAAATGAACTAATCATTGCCTGTTAACAACCAAGGGAAAGTCACTGAAGTAGCCTCACCAAAATCTCCAGAATTGCTGCCGTCACGGCGAGAAATTTTATATCTTTCGGCCACACGTCCCAGTCGACAACGGGTGTCCCCATAATTGGCTGAAGTCTGAGTTGTGCAACCGCGCTACAGCAATGCCGCAAAGAGAGAACCCAAAAAAGTGTGGACGACTAAGCCATAGTGAGTGATGCAAGCCTTTGCTAAATATTGTAAAGATTGTTCTTTCATGTAGTCGTTTGCACTATGTGGCAGAGGGTAAGAAAAGTTTTGTACAGAGTGTTAAATATGCACTATACTTTTGGTGTGGAAATTTCTTTCAAATAAATGTTAGGAGCCCAGTGGATAGGTATCCAAAATAGTGAAAGCAGACATCTTCTGTCTAGCTACACTGTGTCATGATATGTTTTTTCTAGAGAAGGTTGTTAGCCTTTATATGGGACAAGAGTTCTGTTTTCACCCGTATTTACCCCTATTTACAGTATGATACGGATGTTCAGAGCTATTCCACTGGCGAAGCCAAATATTTAGACAATACTAGTTGCTCATGAGACATCATCTGCTACGCATTTTCACGTTTCCCAGTATAACGTAAGTAACACACTAATAATGACATTCATTTAGTATCTAATATGGAAGAGCTTTCAGTCTCTTTACTGACAGTTTGGATTGCGGTGTTCGCAAAATATTGACACTTTTTCGACATACTGACTATCATCTGATCTCGTTTTTCATTGCCCAACGCATACAGTCACAAATCTTTGTGAGCCGAGTGATAACTCAGTACAGAGCAAGAGAAACTGTTTATTTGGCATGGACGTAGGTATCCTACAATGAATAAATAACTGTAGTAACATATCTTTGTGCCATAGGAAAGAAGAGAACTGTATGTGGCAAGTGTTTCCGGACTGGGTTACCCATAGATTATTAAAAATAAGAAGCTTTCTTTAGTGTCGATAAATTAATGCAAGTGAAAATATCACTGACACTCAGTGCAGCGTTAAGTCTGCACTTGAAAAATTTCGTCGTCGTTTTACATGCACCTGTACGTTTACAGTTGGTAATATTTTAAGATGAGCCTAACATTTTCCATTAGCTTCGCTTGTAATGAACCTAGAACCTTCAACGTAAATTACGAAAATGATCGAAATTTCACGCAGCGTAATACTGCATAACTGCGCCTTCTGTAGAAAACGAATGAAGAAGGTGCAGTTTATAAGTCGTCTATGAAGTTTAAAGCTATTTCGCAGTCAAAATTAAGCATTTAGTGGGTCAACAGTGAAGGACAGCCACTTAATTGCTTCCGTGGAAGTCAGAGTCAAGTTGTTTATTAATTTAAATTATCTGTAAAGCAAGAATTTTCGAGAAATTCGTTTGAAATATCAGGTATCTGGGACCGAAACAGAGTAAAAATTACTTTAGCAACGAAGTAATTCCGAGGAATGGTTGTGCAATGACCTTACCTATTTATTGATGTATAAATAACGGGAAGTGTTGAGAAAGTACGCGAAATGCATAGTTTACTAGCTATAAAAGCGAGTATGATTAATACGTCGCAAATCTATTAACGATAAATTTAATTGTTTACAATCAGAAACCTATGTGTTGTTGATATTTCATTACGCTCGCTAACTGCGAAATATAGTATTTGTTCCGAAGGGAGAAAAATCGCAGTTGTGCGACATAGTCTCTACACCTGACAGGTGACGCCTCTTTAAATTCCGCGTCAATCGCATAAGAGTGGCGCAAGTAATGCCACTACGAGGATGCAATTCAGGGTTGTCCTGAACAGACATCGTAACCATCGTGAGCGTTAATTCCGTTTGAATTTGGACGTAGTGAGATGACGTTAAACAGGAATGCCTTTAAGGCGACGAAGACGCCATTATCAGCACCTCATTGTGTTAGAACGAATCGCGTAATAAGACTGTCAGAAGTTGGATGTTCCTTGTGCGATACTGCAGAAAGACTTGGCAGGAATGTAGCCACTGTACATGATTGCCGTCAACGGTGATCACGAAACTGTAAAGTTGGAAGAAGATCAGCGTCCGGTCGGCCATGTGGCACTACCGAGAAGGAAGATTGTAGTGCACATGGCTCTGGCGCATCGTACTGCATTTGCAGCAGCAATTTGATAACCACTTGGCACCCCCGTGACACAGTGAACCGTTACAAATCGGTTACTTCAGGAACAACTCAGAGACAGGCATTCCACTGACCCGAAACCACCGGCATTTACAACTTCAGTGGTGTTAAGCAAGAGTTCATTGGAGGGCAGAGTGGAGGTCTGTTGTGTTTTATGATGTAAGCTGCTTCTGCCTCGGTGCCAGTGATGGCGGTGTGTTGGTTAGAAGGCCAGTGAGGGCTTGCAGCCAGCCCATTTGCAACCCAGACACAATGGACCTACACTTGGAGTGTCGGTCTGGGGTGCTATTTCGTTTGAGAGCGAGAGTATTCTAGTGGTTATCTCAGACACCGTGACAGCAAATTTGTACGTCAATGCGGTAATTCGACCTGTCGTGCTGCCATTCAGAACAGCATCCTGGGAGTGTTTTGAAGCTGGATAATGCTCACCACATACCGTTGATGTAACGAACATGCTTTGCATTGAGTGTCGACACACCACCTCGGCCTTCTGTATCAACAAATCCGGCTCCAATCGACCACACATGGGGCATCGTCAAACAACAACTCCAGACTCGTCCACAATCACAATTAATTGTCCCGGTACTGACCGACCAAGTACAATGGGCATGGAGCTCCTTCCAGCAAACTGACATCCAGCACTTGTACAACACAATGCATGCACATTTCGTGCTTGGTTTCAACAGCCTGGCCGTTACACCGGTTGTTAATGTAGCAGCATATCACATTTGCTGTAGCTTGCATAAACCTGAGATATTGCATTTTAATCACATCAGTAAGGTACCTCAACAAATTTCAGTATTTTACATTAATAATTTCTGTTTTGATGTTGCGACTTTTTGCAGTCATTGTGTTATGGACTAATATATATGGCTGGAGGAAATGCCGCATGCCTTGTGAAGTAGTAGCTACGGTCGACGGCTGGATTACCGTGGGTAATGGCCGGCCCGGCTGGCCGAGCGGTCTGACGCGCTGCTTCCCGAGCGACAAGGCGTACCGGTCGCCGGCACCAATCCGCCCGGAGGATTAGTGTCAAGGTCCGGTGTGCCGGCTAGCCTGTGGATGGTTTTTAAGTCGATTTTCCATCTGCATCGGTGAATGATAGCTGGTTCTCCTCATTCCACCTCAGTCACACTATACCGGCAACTGCTGTGTAAAAACTGTCTTCATGTACGCGTACTACATAATTACTCTACCACGCAAACACTGGGGCTACACTCGTCTGGTATGAGACGTTCCTGGGAGTAGGGGGTCCACAGTGGGGCCGAACCGCACCATAACCCTGGTTCCGGTGTGGGGCGGCGGTGAGGTTGGTGGACTGCTGTAGTCTGCTGTGGGGCTGTGAACCTCTGAGGGCTACGGCGGGACGAAGCCTCTCCGTCGTTTCTGGATCTCTGATTCAATATACAATACACACATATTGTGGGTAATGAATTCATATGCGGCCGACCGGTGTGGCCGTTCGGTTCTAGGCGCTTCAGTCTGGAACCGCGTGACCGCTACGGTCGCAGGTTCGCATCCTGTCTCGGGCATGGGTGTGTGTGATGTCCTTAGGTTAGTTAGGTTTAAGTAGTTCTAAGTTCTAGGGGACTGATGACCACAGATGTTAAGTCCCATAGCGCTCAGAGCCATTTGAACCATTTTTTTTTTTTAAATTCATACGCAATCACCAACAACTATTTGTTAGGGTTAGTAGTTTCTGAAAAACTCTAGAAATTTTTTATGTTTTTAGGAGCTAAGTTCTGTTCTGCTTCTACGCTGGTGTCAGTAATAAATGTGCAGTATCATGCGTGGAACGTCACTGACGACCCCGCTTTCGGATTTGGATTTGATTGCGGCCACGTGTTGTTGTGTGGGGGAGACGCTGGGTAGTTTAGAACACCTAAATCACAGATCAGACGATGTAAAATCCATCCTCTACATGCACAGGAACCGGAATGCAAGCAGTACATCGTTCCGAAGGTCGGTATATTCAGGAAGCCTTTGAATTGCAAAACGGCAGCAAGTCCGCTGTACAACATATATCCATCAGTGTTTTCCAGAAGCGCTGATCAGGATCGGAGGAACTGGCTTAAAGAATTCGAGCAGGTGGGAAGACATGATGCATCTGGCAAATGTATACATTTACTTGGATGGCAGGGCCCAGCAGTCAACAACGAAGAGAAGTTCGATAGCGGAGGAATCATTTCCAAATCGAACTGAAGAAAACATTGGTAACCGTCACCTACAGCTCTGGTTAACAGTGGGATTTTAGAATAGGGCCCAACGTCGTGGGCAAACGACACAGTACTACATACAGAATGTTTTGGCACTATGCCGCATTGCGAGTCCGAATATGACAGAAGCAGAGAAAATGCTGCAGTTGATGAACAGAGTCGCAAAAAATATGCACCAAGCTCTTCTGGTAGAGGAAGTCACAACAACAGAGTTCATCAATTATTGGTAACCGTGATAGCGTTACGGAGATGTTTAGCAAACTCAAGTGGCAGACTCTGCAAGAGAGGCGCTCTGCATCGCGGTGTAGATTGCTCGCCAGGTTTCGAGAGGGTGCGTTTCTGGATGAGGTATCGAATATATTGCTTCCCCCTACTTATACCTCCCGAGGAGATCACGAATGTAAAATTAGAGAGATTCGAGCGCGCACGGAGGCTTTCCGGCAGTCGTTCTTCCCGCGAACCATACGCGACTGGAACATAAAATGGAGGTAATGACAGTGGCACGTAAAGTGCCCTCCGCCACATACCGTTGGGTGGCTTTCGGAATACAAATGTAGATGTAGATGCAGGTGTGGTGCCAGGACACAAAAAGAAAAGCCGGATGAAAGGCGTATGATCGACGCACGACTCACTACGGCCTTTTTGTACGACCACGACGATCCTGCCTCTTTCATACTCCAGGTTCTAAAAGATGTGATCCTAAAATGTTGAACCACATAGAGAAGAGACAGTGGAAGTTACGAAGGAAGTTACAGAGAACGTTGAAGCAGGAGCATCTCGATCTTTAACGCCAGTCTCCGCCTCCCTTCGAGCGCGGCATGAATACTGGTCTCCGCCAACAGCCCAGCATCCGCCAACTCAGGTACACCCAACTTCTCCGGCAAGCATAACGCCAGGGAGATGAATAGACAGTTCCATGAGGGGAGACGCCCTGGAAACTTTGTACGCTATTGCATATATAAAAGAGACGACTGTTCGACGACAAAAATTTCAACAGCCGTCAAACATCACAACAGTCCTGTTCACACCAATCGACGGCACACGATTATTGTGGAACTGTGGGACGTATCCCAACGCCTTACCTAAACGAGATCGCTCCCTTACCGCCGTGGCCGTTCCCCGTCATCTTCGAGAGGCACCAAAGACTCGCCTACCCACAGAATTCAAGAAAACTGTGCGAGGCGGCCATCTATAGTGTGGCAGTCGCAACTCAAAATCCTCGTATGAGGACAGTTGCCAAGAGATGAGGAAATCTCATCGACGTCAAGATCAACGGAAAAACAGGTCGAGATACCTAACTAAGGGGCTTTTTTCCTTAACGCCAAATGCTTATCTTCACCAGATAAACAGGACAAATTCCATTGTAGAAAAGTCGTAAATGGGAAATATGTTCAGCTGACATGAACATGTACTGCCGGACTACCAGTGACAGAACATAACCCTTCAAATCTCTCATTGAAACTGAAAACAGTTCTAATGCTATTTTCGGACGGTATTTCTTGCAAATATCGCAACAAATCGTAATTGTGGAAACTCAGAACTCCACATTGACGAAGCTATTGAACAAAGATTGTCTAAGCGGTATTTCCGTTTGAAGACGTTGTTATACCACCGTCGTCAAGAAGACTATTTCCAGTCGTCAACGAAGATGCCCGGACTTTGAATCTACTGTTCATTGCAAGAAGCAACTCAGGTTCTCAAAAGAAATCGACATGCCAGCGGCGATCATAGGTACTGCACGTTTGACACAACTATTTTTTAATGTAATCCAGAACTACATTAGAAGTTCTTCCACATTTTGAGTTTCGCTGTAGCTGAGAATGCCATTTAAGAGCGTGTGAATCAACAAAGTGTAAAAGAATAAAGCTGTATGCCAAGCGAACTGAATAATGACAAGTCGTGTCAATATTATCTCAATGACAAAATATGCTACAGGTTATACCTGGAATACAGTATGAAGATGGTACAAACAATTATTCCATCCCAGGATAAATCACACTAATTCCGTGTACCACCGCTTATAATCTAGAATATTTGGCTCAATTCGGTGACGACCACGCGTTTATTCAGGTATGTCACATCCTGTAGAAGTCACTTAGTGGTGATTAGATTACATGTACCAAACGGAGGGACTGTTCATTCCCCTGTTTTACCCACTTTTCAAAATAGCCACAGATATATTCTGTAGCATTGGATGATTTAGCTGGCCTATCACTGTGCAATAAGGTGATAAATTAAACGTCAAACTAGCTGTAGACGAAAGGCAACAGTTAGGTCAACGAGGGTGTTGAAAAAAATATCCTGGTTCACCCTCACGGCAACCCGAGTGACTGGGACCAAGTCATGGCACGAATAACATACCCAAAGCATAACATCATTACCCTGTGCCTTGAAAAGAGGGCAAATCACGAGTTGTAGAACCACACTATACTTCACGGTGTTACTGCCTAAGTTTTACGTTGTTTTGGCCTGTGTAGACTCGATACTTTATGTGTCGCTGTGACAAATGGCCTTTTGCGACGTACCTGACTCCAAGTGTCCTTGCTTACAGTTTCCTGCACTAGTTATATACACACGACTGTCACATAAACATCCGTGATTTGTTCAGCGTCTGCGGTTCACCTTACCTGCTGTCGTCAGTTATAAACCATCTACAACGTTCCAAAGCGGTTCTCTTTTAAAGACTCCTCTACCGTTCTGTCCGGTAATCTTACATGCTACAGTGAAATTGGCTATTGAAAATATAACTTTGTGACAGTTCTTGTAACTATATTCACCAACTGTCGTGTCCCGCTACAAGCCCATGCTATCGATAAAGTGTTTGTGTGGTCAGAGTGGCGCAATCAGGGCGTTGTCAGCAACAACGCTTCGTTGTGATTTCCCCTGATTAAGGTTTCTAACGAAGTCGGAAGTGACTACAGCCGCCTTGGTTGCTTAGGGCTGCGAACGCAGAAGGATCTTTGATAGGCATGGTGATCTGTCAAAGGTAGTAAGACACTACGAATTACTTAAGTAAGTTTACTTACCATTAGACATATTTATATACATATTGTCTGACCAATAAATCCCTTAATAATAATAATGAGCGTATGGCATTGGTGGCCGGGAGACCCCTCGAGGGGTGGTTCGGCCGCCGCTCCACAAGCTCTTTAACGCCACTTCGGAGACTTGCGAGTGAATGAGGATGAAAGACACACAACACCCAGTCATCTCGAGGCAGAGAAAATCCCTGACCCCGCCGAGAATCGAACCCGGGACCCGGTGTGTGGGAAGCGAGAACACCACGGCAAGACCACGAGCAGCGGACAATAAATGCCTTAAAACATACATATCAGCCACACCTTATATGAAAATTTTACTGTGGAAACACATTTAATTATGATTCCGTCCTATTACACATTAGCTTTCCGCTTTCAAGAGACAAGAGCCACCTTCCTTCTAGTTCTCATCACTGCTAAACGCACTACCTGTGGTGCGTAGCTCAGATACAAGTGCAACCACTGCCACTTGTTCTGCCGTCTACTGAATCGGTGTACACATGACAGAATTATTACATCACCGGTTCCTTGGCATAACGAACAGGAGACAAGTACCGTTCATCTATTTTTTTCCTACTAGCAAATGAAATCCACTTCTCTGATATTAAGGACTGTCAATGAAATATTCGGGAGGCTTTCAGTAAGAAATGCAACTTTTTTTCTGAAAGCAGGTTTTTTTCATTCAGTATTCCGATACATCATGTTAGTCCCACTCTTATGGCTGCTAAACCAATTTCTTCAATGTAATCCCCGTTCATTGCGACGACCTTACACGACCTTACTGGATGGGCCTAAATCTCCGCATGGTATCACTCCACTGGCCGACGTCGGAGCCAACGTCTTGCCGCATCAGTAACCTCCCCATCAAGAAATTAGTTTCCTGCTGGAGTGCATCACTCTTTGGGCCAAATAGATGGAAGTCGGTAGGGTGGATGAGGAAAGTTTTCTACATACCCCTCGCCCAACGACTCACTCTGCTTTTGTTCACTGCCAGGTTTCCTTAGACATTTTACAAGTGCCTGTAATTATATGCGATGCTCTGGTTTTTCGTCAAAAGAAACTCGATGACCGCTCTCTGCTAAGAACGCACCTCCAATACAGACGCCATTTTGAAGGCTACGTATAGCGGTGTCACCTATCTTAACATCATGAAAGTATAGGGGCTGTGGCGGAAATATTCCAGGATATCCCACAACAAATTCCGCGTTTTTCAACAGAAAATGACTGAGATAAAATTGTGTTGCGTTACTTATCGAACGCTCCTCGTATCTCAGATACTTGCAAGTTTGCTACCTATTGAGCCGCGTATACAGCAGAATTAGTGTGTGCGATTACTGTAGACGCCACTTCATGGTACACTTGATAGTTTCATGAGCAATCTGGAATTTTTAGGAGACTCAAACGTTTGATGATGATCTGTAATTGATAAATTTTTGAAAATAGAATTAGAGAAAATGTTGGTTGGACAATTAATTTCAGTGTCGTCTGAATTTGTTACGTTATTACATGGGTTACCGTCAGAATTCGAAACAGTTTTTCCCTTCTTCATTTTCAACAGCCTACGCCTTCATCAAAAAGGTTTAGCTCCGAGCAAAAGAGTGTGCAATTCAACTGAAACTGACCGACGCTGTTTATGACCACTTACTAAATGCAAAAGGCGTAGTTTCTTCCATACCAAACTCGATTCAACACCATGGACGTATCCTTCAAAAAACTTTGTGCCATTGAGACATGAATGGGCTGTCAGTATGATTGTCATGTTCATCTCGCCTAACTGACTGGTGATCCATTTGTCATGGTTGTATCCAAATTCATCCCGCAATGAAATGTATCCGATTTCTAATTATTAGTAAGATTACGAAACGAAACGTCATATATAGTCCTGCTAGATTTTGCTTCAATTTCTGCTTTAGACTTACGCGGACATTAGAAACGTATCTGAGACATCTCAAGAAACTAAAACATCTCTTCCCACTAGTACGCTTCCTACGCTACGGAAGGGTAAAAAAGTGACACCTTTGGGTGTCGTAAGCTCTGTTCGACAACGTATTCGTCAATCAGAATCTAATGACAGTTATCGTGTTTTCCATGAAATATCGTATCAGTACTCAAAATTTTCAGTCAGAACCAATTTTGTTGCCGGCCGTTGTGGCCGAGCGGTTCTAGGCGCTTCAGTCTGGAACCGCGTGGCCGCTACCGTCGCAGGTTCGAATCCTGCCTCGGGCATGGATATATGTGATGTCCTTAGGTTAGTTAGGTTTAAGTAGTTCTAAGTTCTAGGGGACTGATGACCACTGATGTTAAGTCCCATAGTGCTCAGAGCCAACCAATTTTGTTCTTTGTCTTGTTCTTGTTGAATGCATGCTACATTAACACTTTGAGTGTCAGCCATATATGCAAATTTATGTACGCCAGTGCCATCCCATTTTCTCAGTCTCCTTCACTCAGTGCGGCCATTTTTTACAATTATTTCTCCCTCTGGCACACATCCAGTAATAACCGTAAGTATGTTTTACTTAGACAGGAATAAAGCTTATTATTTCCTCTTCAAATACATGTCACTTACGGTGCCAAGATTTGTAACCTTTCATCACCAATATGAAAACTAAAGAATTACTTTCGGGTAGGAAAAATTGGTTCAAATGGCTCTGAGCACTATGGGACTTAACATCTGTGGTCATCAGTCCCCTAGAACTTAGAACTACTTAAACCTAACTAACCTAAGGACATCACATACATCCATGCCCGAGGCAGGATTCGAACCTGCGACCGTAGCAGTCGCGCGGTTCCGGACTGCGCGCCTAGAACCGCTAGACCACCGCGGCCGGCAGGAAAAATTGTTTTTGCATGTTATAGACTATTTGTTTATTTATATGGCAGACATTATGTATTTATATACAGAGATCAGAACCGTCTCGCACGTTTTCTCCCGCTTCCACTTGACACCTGCAAACTCTTCAGAGATTCTGAGGGCCCCACAGCACCAGCTGGCATCGTGCCTTCGCTGTCGTGCTCGATTCTGAAATAGTGTGTATATGTTGAACGAATGTGAACGTCATTAGGCGTAAGTGAGCACAAATAAGAATAGGCAATACGAAAATATATTATTTCATCTGAGAACTTGTGCAGGAAAGGTATGTGACAAGTATCAAAAACACTACACCAGTTATCTTACCTGATCTGATTCAGCGTAAGATGTATCTTGATCCATGTCATGGCTGTCACAAATATCATTCAGATTATCTTCTGAATATTCTAGAATGCGTAGAACCTCAGCTTGACTAAGTGGGCAACTGCTTGACATGTTGCTTCCAATAAGAATACACTCGCACTGGCGTCTCAATCAACTGTCGCCTACGCTTGTTTCGCAAAGCCAAAAGATTTATGGCGCGTCAAGTGGCAGAAACATGTACTACATGTGTTTGTCTCCCTTCTGAGAACTGCCTGACCAGTAATATTGCGCATAGGAGGTAGGAGATGAATAATGAGGGCCGCCGGCCGCCTGTAATATTACGGGCGCGGCATTCTTCGCACCGCCGACATCAACGTAATGTTACGGACATGGTACTCGTAAGTGTTAATTACACGCTGTAAGTCCCGGTGCTCGACTGGGATTCGAAAACGTATCCATTTCTTCTCTGGTGTTTTTTATTATTTGCTTGCTGCATAAAACCTTCTTGTTCTGTTTGCATAGTAATTATCCACTTCTTTTGTGTCCGAATTGTGCCTGCAGTCTCTTGTTGTACTGCGTCTATTCTTTCACTCCTCAACATTCTCTGCCTTCCCACTCTTGTTAGATCCAGTGTCGAATTATAGACCCATATACACTGAAGTGCCAAGGAAACTGGTGTAGGCATGTGTATTGAAATGCAGACATATGTAAACAGGCAGAATACGGCACTGCGTTCGTCAACGCCTATATAAGACAACAAGAGTCTGGCGCAGTTAGATCGCTTACTGCTGCAACAATGGCAGGTTATCAAAATTTAAGTGAGTTTGAGGATGGTGTTACAGTCAGCGCACGAGCGATGGGAAACATCTCCGAGGCAGCGATGAAGTGGAAACTTCCCAGTACGAACATTTCAAGAGTGTACCACGAATATCAGGAACCAGGTAAAACATCAAATTTCCGATTTCGCTTCTGCAGGAGAAAGATTCTGCAAGAACGGGACCAACGACGACTGAAGAGAATCTTTCAAATGGTTCAAATGGTTCTGAGCACTATGGGACTTAACTACTGTGGTCATCAGTCCCCCAGAACTTAGAACTGCTTAAACCTAACTAACCTAAGGACATCACACACATCCATGCCCGAGGCAGGATTCGAACCTGCGACCGTAGCAGTCGCGCGGTTCCGGACTGCGCGCCTAGAACCGCTGGACCACCGCGGCCGGCGAAGAGAATCTTTCAATGTGATAGAAGTCTAGCACTTCCGCAAATTGCTGCAGATTTCAATGTTGGGCCAACAATAAGTGTCATCGTGCGAACCATTCAACGAAACACCACCGATGTGGACTTTCGGAGCCCAAGGCCAACTCGTCTACCCTTGATGACTGCACGACACAAAGCTTTACGCCTCGCCTGGGCCCGTCAACACCGACGTTGGACTGTTAATGACTGGAAACATGTTCCATGGTCGGATGAGTTTCGTTGTATCGAGAGGATGGACGTATACGGTATGGACACGACCCCTTCAATCCATTGACCCAGCATGTCAGCAGGGGACTGTTAAAGCTGGTGGAGGCTCTGTAATAGTGTGGAGCGTCTGCAATTGGAGTGATATGGATCCCCTGATACGTCTAGATGCGACTCTGACAGGTGGCACGTAAGCATCCTATCTGATCACCTGCATACATTCATGTCCATTGTGCATACCGAACAATTTGGGCAATTCCAGCAGGACAATGCGATACCTCACACGTCCAGAATTTCCACAGAGAGGCTCTGTGAGCACTTGTCTGTGTTCAAACACTTCCGCTAGTCATCACGCTCCCCAGACATGAACATTACTGAGCACATTTGGGATGCCTTGCAACGTGCTGTTCAGGAGTTTTCTCCAGCATCTCGAACTCGTATTGATTTATGGACAGCCCTGCAGGGTTCATGGTGTCAGTTCCCTCCAGAACTACTTCAGACAATAGTCGAGTCCATGCCAGGCCGTGAAGAGGCACTTCTGACTCTACAGGCCCTACACGATATTAGACAGGTGTATAAGTTTGTTTGGCCATTCAGTGTAGATGGCGTAGCGTCTATATGTGGGAGATTTCCGTACAAGTATTCTGTTACATTGTTCTTCAGACTTATTCCAATATGCTTCCCTGTTTACTAAAAATTTACAAACGTTGCACGGTATAAGATTTCATAATCTTTATGTATCTATTATGACGAATTTTCTAGGGTGCTCCTTGGATAATGCCATGTCAGTATTTAACACAAGATCTTTATTTGAAGAAAATTATTTAAGGAGGTGCGAGCTTACTTTCCGTCTTAATCCATCTACCCATTTTCTGGAACTGTGCGTCATGTTCTTCTGACTTTTGTTTGTCATTAACACATAATCCGTGTCAAAGCGTTTTATAAGTTGCCAGTTGTTTTTGTACCAGTACACATGCATTAAATACATGAAAGTGAGCAACTTAAAGTACAGATTATACTTCTTTAGATATGTCGAAACATCACCGACGTTACATTGAGCCCTAACCTTTATCTTAGGTGAATCAATGACGCCAGTAATAGGCAATGTGTAACCCTCACGAAAACAAACTACTAAATTATGAAAATCTAAGCCCGAGCGCGCAAATTTAGATCATTTATTTCCTCACAGACCTGATTTGTGCGTTACTGACGTAGACATATACTGATGTAAATGACTGAGTGAAGCAACAAAAATATTTTCCAAGAGATTTTCACAGGTACAGAATACCCTTCTTATCATCAACTCGCACGAGGCGGCAAAAGAAATGCAGTACGTTCATTATTGTTCAAATTGAAGGTCACAAAGTACAGCCTTAGGTGGCTATAATTATTGTCTAAGTATTTGTATAGTGTCTTTTACATTTCGATAAAAATATGCTTCTGGGAATGTACTACGGTAGAATAATATCTTAAACTCGATGAAGCTAGTTGGAAAATAAATGCCATTCAATGATCCGCTAGTCAGCACTTCCCACCTACCTGGATAGGAGCATCACACCCATGACTGAAGAAGAAAACTTGTGTAGTACACCGACGATGTCCTTCAACTGATTTCGGCATACGTGCAACGAATGGTTAACTGCCATGTTAGCTAGCGCCGATAACTTTTTCATCTCACGCCTCTTAGACTTTTTCCTCTCCTGACGCTCCGTGCATAGGTAACTGCTCATAACGATAAGCGTTCATTACTTGGTACGCACACTGTCACGCTATTACGCTATCTCTTGCGGAATAGCTTCTTCCAACCTCACATTCCTTTGCGTTTTAATTTACCGCTTCACTGTAGGCGCCCTTTCATACCAAGTTGCCCATTGGACGAGATGGCGCACTTTGTACTCAAGGTATACCAGTACTATACACCTCCAGTTCCCCGCATGGTTATTCCACAACCAGCGCTACGGCTATCACTTCGTGCAGTAAGTTCCTATCTTGACAACGTATGTTGTCGTCGAGCAGATGCGCAAAACTATAGACCTATATCTCTGACATCGATCTGTTGTACAATTTTAGAACATGTCTTTTGCTCGCGTATCATGTCATTTCTGGAAACCCAAAATATACTGTGTAGGAATCAACATTGATTCCGGAAACAGCGATCGTGTGAGACCCAACTCGCTTTATTTGTTCATGAGACCGAGAAAATATTAGATACTGGGCCCCAGGTAGATGCCATTTTCCTTGACTTCCGGAAGGCGTTCGATACATTTCCGCACTGTCGCTTGATAAACAAAGTAAGAGCCTACGGAATATCAGACCAGCTGTGTGGCTGGATTGAAGAGTTTTTAGCAAACAGAACACAGATGTTGTTCTCAATGGAGAGACGTCTACAGACGTTAAAGTAACCTCTGGCGTGCCACAGGGGAGTGTTATGGGACCATTTCTTTTCACAGTATATATAAATGACCTAGTAGATGGTGTCGAAAGTTCCATGCGGCTTTTCGCGGATGATGCTGTAGTATACAGAGAAGTTGCAGCATTAGAAAATTGCAGCGAAATGCAGGAATATCTGCAGCGGACAGGCACTTGGTGCTGGGAGTAGCAACTGACCCTTAACATAGACAAATGTAATGTATTGCGAATACATAGAAAGAAGGATCCCTTACTGTATGATTGTATGATAGCGGAACAAACAGTGGCAGCAGTTACTTCTGTAAAATATCTGAGAGTATGCGTGCGGAACGATTTGAAGTGGAATGATCATATAAAATTAATTGTTGGTAAGGCGGGTACCAGGTTGAGATTCATTGGGAGAGTCCTTAGAAAATGTGGTCCATTAACAAAGGAGGTGGCTAACAAAACACTCGTTCGATCTATACTTGAGTATTGCTCATTAGTGTGGGATCCGTACCAGATCGGGTTGACGGAGGAGATAGAAAAGATCCAAAGAAGAGCGGCGCGTTTCGTCACAGGGTTATTTGGTAAGTGTGAAAGCGTTACGGAGATGTTTAGCAAACTCAAGTGGCAGACTCTGCAAGAGAGGCGCTCTGCATAGCGGTGTAGCTTGCTGTCCAGGTTTCGAGAGGGTGCGTTTCTGGATGAGGTAACGAGTATATTGCTTCCTCCTACTTATACCTCCCAAGGAGATAACGAATGTAAAATTAGAGAGATTCGAGCGCACACGGAGGCTTTCTGGCAGTCGATCTTCCCGCGAACCACACGCGACTGGAGCAGGAAAGGGAGGTAATGACAGTGGCAGGGAGTGGCTCATAAGTGCCCTCCGCCATACACCGTTGGGTGGCTTGCGGAGTATAAATGTAGATGTAGATATTGAACGATAACTGATGTCAATTAGACATCGTCCTCACATGAATATGTACGTTTATATGTGTCAGGTACATCTGACGATGAGGCTAAAATCCTCAAAGAAAATTGAGTATATAATAAATGAAGACGATCTATTTGCAGTCAATTAATACACTGTCGGAAAAAATTAGTACAGCCATTCAGAGGTTTACAGTTCACGTTCACCATAGATTTATTTTTGTAATAGAGCCTATGGAGTACATAAATTGATTACATTTATAGATCATTAGGACAAGCCATTCTGTCGTATCATGTACGCACATATGCTGAAACATCCATATTAGTACGTTGTGTAATCTCGACGGGTGAGAATGCAGGCGCTGACTCTGGCACTCAGTCGATCGTACAGATGGCGAATACTGTCCTGGGATACTTTATGCCAGCCGCACTGCCTGTCCACTTAAATCTGTAAGAGTTGTTGGTTCGAGTCGCACGAGTCACTTCTCATCCCATCATGTCCCACACATGCTCAGTAGGAGTTAAGTCCTGAGACAGTGCTGACCTGGGAAGTTGTTGCATGTCTTGCAGAACACGTTCAGTTTCACGGGCAGTGTGTGGGCGAGCATTGTTCTTTTGGGAAACACACCACCTTCTGAACGGCAAAAGAATGGGTGCAACGAAGTTCTCCACGTACCGAGTGATGGTTAGCGTCCCCTTCAGAAACAACAAAGTTAACGAGAGTTGTGGCTTATCATACCGCAGGCCTCTGATGGGGCCAGTACGTCTTAGACGAATGCACTTTACGAGACAGCACTCACCAAGTCGGCGTCGTATTCGTATACAACCGTCACTTGCGTGCGGGCAGAATCTGCCTTCATACCTGAAGATCACGGCGCACCATTCCAAGAGATCCGAGCTGAGCACGTCGATGCTGTGGCGTGAGTGGAAGACGGGCAAGAGATGTGCTCGTCCGTAGTCACAATGCTAATAACCGGTTCGTAACAGTTCGTCTTGACATGTCTGGGCTCATAAGCCCTCTTATCTGTGCTGCAGTAGCTGTACGATCTGCCCCAGCTGCCCTTACAATACGACGATCGTGGCTGGCGTCTGTGCTGCGTGGACGTTCAGGATCTCGTCTACGAGTGTGAGAATGTTCACGTGACCACCGATACCAGTATCATTGTATAACAGGCTCAACTCCTCCAATCAGGACGACCACCCCCGTCACTAGAAACGTCACAATTTGATCCCTTTCAAACTCACTGAGTTGTGTGCAGCAAGCACGACTGCATCTCCGTGGCATGGCTGTCTGTTTGTTTCACGTCTTTGCACCACACTGAGCCTTTTGTTAAACAGTAGACACAGATGGCGCTGCGATCACGGGGTCCCGGGTTCGATTCCAGGCCGGGTTGGGGACTTTCTCTGCCTGGGGACTGGGTGTTTGTGTTGTCCTCATTATTTCATCATCATAATCATCATCATCATTTCTGTGTAAAAACTTGGACTGTGTAAATATTGGGAATTTGTACGGGCGCTGATGACCCCGCAATTAAGCGCCCCCCAAACCAAAACATCAACAGGTGGCGCTCTGGTAGAGACACCACTAGGCTCTCTGTTGGTGGACGACGTTGAAACCATTATCAGTACATCTGCCATCATCCAGGTGGCATGTGATGTCGATGGCTCAAAATGTCTGAATTTTCAATAGACCTATCGACGATGGAATGTCTTTATATCTGTCAATACGCTTTATCCAATAGCATCCCGCGGACATTACTGCATTTCTGTAGTTTACCTCTGAACAGCTACAATCATTCCTATGTTGGACGAAACATGTAGACCAGTGCGAAGGATTATATTGAAGCGTGAACGAGACAAAGTTGAGAAATGGGGCGTATGTTCCAACACTTCATATCTTATTGCAGATTTTTCCATTTTTTCAATTGCCAAGGCAAGTTTGGGGGTAGGCACGATGACTGGATGAAAGATTTCTTTTTCTAATCTGCAAACCTGTCTCTCTTTACACTGCTATTTGCAGCAATATTCTTTCGAATAGCATTCTTTGCTTAATTTCTAACCTTTTTTTGGAAGGGAGTCAGTTAACAAAATAACTTTTGCCACACCAAACCCTGATGACATCGTCTTCGTCTTCGTTGCATTTTAAGCATCTAAATCTGTCCACTGTTTCGACTGATGAATTTGTTCTATAGTGTATTATTGAATCTGTGTTCCACCATTGTCACATACCGGCTTTGTTTTTTTCCGAAACGTCTGAGGCCCTAACGATAATTCATCCATACTATGATTGTTGGCTGAGCTCCATGGCTGCGGTTTAAATTTACCTGAAGAAACTCATCAAATACCCACACTTTCTTGTATAGCTGTATTTTACAAGAGGACTCGTTCTGGGGTTCCACCCATCATCAATATAACACTTTTCTTGACTGTATTTTGAATAATGCATCTCCCCTACCCAGAATAAGATTTTGCTTAGTTGCCAGGCTTTATTTTTGTCGAGTTGTCTATTTACGTTTAGTTAGCAGGAAAAAGCACTTACTTTTGTTTTGTAGTCAAAATCAAAAAGGGCTCTGAGCTCTATGGGACTTAACTTCTGAGGTCATCAGTCCCCTAGAACTTAGAACTACTTAAACCTAACTAGCCTAAGGACATAACACACATCCATGCCCGAGGCAAGATTCGAACCCGCGACCGTAGCGGTCGCTCGGCTCCAGACTGTAGCGCCTAGAACCGCACGGCCACTCCAGCCGGCGTTTTGTAGTTAGTGCTTTCTTTTTCAGCCTTCATAGTTGCTGCTTGAACGCTTTTATGTTCACAGATGTAATGATTCAACCCGTCAGGTTAGCCGAGAGCGCTAATGCGCTGCTTCCTGGACGCTGGTAGGTGCACCAGCCCCATATCGATCCGCCTGGCGGATTACCGACTGCGGCCGGTGTGCCGGCCAACCTGGATGTGGTTTAAGGCGGTTTTCCACATCCCGCTGAGTGAATATCGGGCTGGTCCCCACGTTCAGCCTCAGTTGCGCGACTCACAGATATCTGCACACGTTCGCACATTTCGATGGATTACACTAGACGCAGACAGCTGGGGTACACTAATTCCGTCCCCAGCATCTGGCCACCCCTTAAAATTAACCTTGGCAAATCGGATCCTAACCGAGTCGACCCTGCAACACCGCGGAACAAAGGCACCAGCAAAAGAAGAAGAAGAAGAAGATGTAATGATGCAGAGCAGCAATCACCATACGACCAACCAATTGATTGCAGTACGTTCATTGTGTACTGTTTGGTGTCCCGCTAGTTGTTCTTTTACATTTTAATTCGTTGTAATATAAAAAAGTTATAAAGCACACTGGATGTTGAAAAATTTTACCAAGTGCATGACCAGTAATTGTTTTTTCCAATGAATAAGCTGCAGCACCGTTCTTAGTTGATTTTCGTTCCATGTGAGCATAGCTATACAATATTACTCTCATGCAGCAACATAGGTCGTCTGTGTCATTGGACACTGCAAAGAAAAATCTGTTTCAATATACTTAAACAGAAAATCGGTTAGCAACACAAAATTCGAACTAATAAACGATCAATAGCACTATTAATTTATCCGGTTTATGTAGAAATATTTTTCGTCGTACAGTGATGCAAATATCAAGCGGAGTCAGCAGCCAATCAATAGAATTGCACGTCCAGACAAGAGAACGTTAGTTACGAAAATCTGTTGATAAAACAAGGGGTGGGAGGCATATTTGCTCCAGTAATTTAATATCTTCGTCTACGAGGATTGTATTCATTAAAAAAGGGAAGAAGTAAACGAGGAAAAATCCGTAAATTTACTACTAGTGTGCAAGTTACTTAACCGCACACGGGATTATGTAGATTGTGGGGCAGTACCATTTAAATCTATAAAAACAACAGACTTCAGAAGTAGTTTTAAAATGTAAAAGAAGAATGCAACACGACTTTAGCTTTAAATTCTGATACAAACAAACGCATTAAATGGGCATATGTTTAATATTACGCTGAATCAGTGCAATCATGAACGTAAAAGTATTTAACCTACGAATAACGGCGGAAAAGGAAGCAGCTATTTGAGGAACAAAACTAAATATATCTTTTTAATAAGGAAATGTAAAGGGTAAACTCGGAAGAATCGGTAGCTGAACGAAATGTTATTTTACACAGGACAGTAGCAGCGTTATAATGATTAAGATCTTAATGTGTTACGCAAGTTGAAGATGGACGAAACGCTTCCCTGCATAAAATAATGCATTGCTGTATTTCTTCAAGTATGGGCCAAAAACTGTTCGGGAATCACTGTGCGAATCAGTTCCTTATCTGTCGTTAGCAGGCGAGACACCGATCTCGCATACAGCTGTCTCATGTGCATGCTTCATGCAATATGTAACCGACACATTCTTTTGAAAAAACTAAAACCTTGGCAGTTACACTCGACTTCGTGCACCATCTTCCAAGACCGTTCCGAGTACTTTTCATACCATATCTGGTGTCGTTGGACTATTCAGACAATGTTCAGAGCCTCCTTTACGCTAAGCAGCACATTGTCCTCGGAAGAAGAGTCAGCACACACATTTCTGAGCCTCGGATGAACTTCCTCTGTCGTCACACGTTCTTTTACACTAAAATTTCACCACCTTATGATACTGGAATTCCTCCACTTCCAGTAATTCAGACACTGCGCCTTGTTCGCACAGCTACTCTCAGCCAACCGCGGGACTGGTGGTATCGCAGTATTACACATAGCCTGTTAAACGTATGCAAGCCTGTGGCTAAAACGTCATACACCAAGTCCACAGATGAATGGGGAAAGCCGGGTATATTTCAGACCACCTTTGTAACTGTTCCTTATCTTCAGTAATCAGCGATCACTGTGTCCAGTGAACGGAAACACAAACACTATCCGCAGAGTCAGTTGAAAATGTCAATATAATCCGTTTGACCGTGACTTAATAAATCAATAACATTATTAGTATCGTAATTAGTAATTTTAATAACAATAATTTCGTGTACCTCTACCGTCGGGTGCAAGGCTTTCAATTGGACGCCACTTCAACGGCTTGTGAACTTAACCTATCCAGTCATCCGACTGGGGGAAAAGATACCTACTCTTAAGTATGGAACCTACACAACATGACAATCTGGTGACTCCCCACTTCATTGAGACGCGGAGGTTAGATTAAATGTAAACTGAAAATTTAAGTGGTCAGACTGGGATTCGATCCCATGACCTCTCGGTTTCCAGGCAGGCACTTAGACCACCATTTCCCACAAACCGTTTAACGATATCTGTTAAAATATTTAAATTTGCCATCACGTGTTTCAAATATAATACTGCATATGAAAATATGTTGTAGTGACATGGGAATATTTTAGCTACATGTCACATTATAACGAACAAAGATTCAATCTGAAGTTTTTGGCAGCTATGCCAGAAGGCTCGACTTAACCCTAGGCGGGTGGACCTATATGCGCAGCTAGGCGACATAGCGGTGGGTTGGATATTTGGAAGAGTTAAAGCTTGTGAGCATAGTTAACACTTGAACGTCAGTCAAGGTCCTACCACTTGTCAGAACGTCAAGTAGGCAAAGGTTCGAGACCGCACCCATGGCGGGGAAAACACGACTAAAATTCCTGGTTATTAGATGTAAATTAAGACGATCACATGCAGACGGAGTGCTCCAACAGGACTAAAAGATAATAATGAGTGTCTTGTGCAACAAGACCCGAGTGGAAATAAGCCTTAATAAACCTTCAAAAGGACAGCCGCAGCCAGCATCAAATCCGTGGCAGAGTATCGCAGTAACAGAAAGAGGCAGAGTGAGTGTGACAGTGTTAGCAGAGGAGCCAGCTCCTTTGAAGGCAGCAGGTGAAAATGGAATAGCAGTACTTCATCAACGAGAAACAGTATTACTCTGCAAAAAGTTTCAACCAGTTTTAGGTAAAATGTCTACTCGTTTGCTTCAAATTCATCCTTTTTGACGAAGGCGTAGGCTGCTGAAAATGGGGCAGAGCGATAAACTGTTTAGAGTCCTGACGGTAATTTATTCAATATAACAGGTTCAAACCACACTTTCGTTAATTGTGCAACCAACTTTTTTTTCTAAAGTTTTTCGCAAAAAATTATCATCAACAGAACATCATCAAATATTTGACTTCTGTGAAAATTCCGAATACTTCATAGAACTTTCAAGTCCACCAAGGAATGGGGGGAGAATGGACGTCTACAGTATTTGCACACACTACTTCTATTGTGTACGCGGTTCAATAGCTACACAATTCCGCGGTACGCCTGCACTACGCATGAAAACATCCCGAAGAATTCGCTGACACGAGGGTGCATTCCAAGTGCATTTTGTGCACTGTGAACGCTTCAATACGGAGTTACGCCTGGTTCCTGACGTCAACACTCTTCGATGAATATGAGTGTTACTAGAATTTCATTAGAACTTAGGATCACAGGACTCATTAATTATGACACGCTGACCGTTTTCAAGACAAAGTTGGACACATAGGGACTGTACTCAAGGAGTAAATTATTCATCTTATATTAAGATAGACCTGTGATACTACACATCAGACGGATTTCCGAAAGAAGAAATGGGAAGATTTGTCTAATAGACTATTGCCAGTATTTCGAGAACAAGGAAAATACATGAGGTGCTGAAAGTGATAGTTTGCGCTCCGAGCAAGATGCAACTCCTATATGGATTAAAGAGAATGATATACGTTTGCGAAAAGCGGAAAGCTATACAATTTCATAATAGTGGTTGTAACATCCCAATTACAGAAATCCTAATAAACAAACCGTTGTTGTAAAATGAGTAGGAAATTTAGTCACACGGCCAGTGACGGCAGATACTGACGCCAAAATTTACATATGTGACAATTTGTTCAACAGGAATGTCATGTGAGTAACAATATTTTTCGTGAAGAAGAGACTGAATGAGAGAATATGATAGGAGACGCAACAAAAACATCAAAGAAAGAATTCTGCACTAATTAATAACGAAGGTTAAAACCCAGACGGTAAACTGGCCTAAGATAACAGTCACCATAGAAGAGAGTTGTAGCCGTATCGAAAAGGAAGTTCAGTGTGACTACAATGTAACTCGGAAATTGAAATGTTAGCTTCAGTTCCTATCTAGTCGCTCTCTAGTACTATTGCGATAGTTGCATGCACGTAAGCGCTACTAGATTGTTTTTTGCTAAACGGAAGTTTGAAAGTTTTGCGGTGTAGAATGAAGTATTATTCAGAAGTCATACTAAAGCAAAGTCATCTTTCCCGTTAGCAAGATAACAGTATACGGAGATTCGCGCCGAAATTAGATCGTGTGAGATTTGTGATGGGACTTAGCCTTAGTGATACTGAATAAGCACGAACATTCAAGGACATTGAAAAAGAAAGATCGCCGCCAGAAAAACAATCATTAGTCTCGAGTAGGTAATAGACAGACGCAAACACGAAGAACGTACAATTGCGCCGAGTTGTCGGAAATTGTCGTCAACGACAGGATTACTGATGCAAACGGAAGAAATTCATTGTGTGAGAAATTGATGTGCGTGCTCAGCGTAGGCACAATTAATTACAAGGAACAATAAAATTCGATTCAAACTTTAATTCTTCGTGTCACCTACATAACTGAATAGACATTATCATGTGTATTAGTAAGAATCAATTGACTATTAGACTATTATGAAGTGAAAAATGAATTCATGTTTATTTAACAGTGAACAGTCATCGATTTGTCCCAAGATTACGGAGCATTCTCAACATTGATTAAGTATATGTTATCTCTGTAATTACGTCGTGCAGTTATTGATCACGCGACGTAGCGTCGTCTTGACGACGGAATAACAATTTATCAACTTAACATCCTCGCAATCCCATAATGTGGCCAAGACTTCGGTGATGGGTTGAAGATTAAAGACTTTATATTATTAATATTAAACATCCATTATCTAACCGGGCATAACAAAAAAAGAAGAACTACAGTTCGCGAAAGCTGAAAAGTCTGTCGTGGACTCACAACAAAAGAAAACTGGTGGTGATGATTTCAGGTCAAGAGAGTCATCGCGTCTTCGAGTGGTGCAACTGCCGCGTTTGTCAGTGAAGAAGCAAGAGCGGCTTACACATTCTGACGCGCTGCTCTATGGAAATATTGACACTAATCACGAAAGACGGTATCTGAAATATGACCAAAACCCTCGAGCAGTTTGTGTTTTTCTACTAGTTGCGGGGTGGCGTTGTCGTGATCGACGGACGCCGTTCCAAGTTATACCGACTGGAACATCCATCACTGCTGAATCGTGTCAACTTCAAGGAGACGTAGACGCCACATGGTGGAAAAATATGTTGGAAACGAATTCCATAAAAGTGTTGTAAGAAATATATCTGTGGAAAATCGTACGCATTATACAAAGTGGGGTGCTTCTGATACGAATGACCACCCCACTCCCCCCCCCCCCCCCCCCCCCCCCGCTCTCTCCAACCACGCTTCAGCAGCCACACTTTGTATTTTGAGTTTTTTTTTCTTTGCAATGGCTATTCTGTGGATATGGCGTCACATCACTTTTTGAATTTGTGATTAAGGAAACAGCGGAAATACGCTTAGAAGGTAACCTGATCACCTTACGCGAAAGATTCAATTTAGACAAAAACTCCTATTGTTTGAAATCAGAATATACTTCTACATCTGTAGTCCTCAAGTCACCTAATGTCCGTGACGGAGGGAACTTTCTGAAACCTGATCACTTCCTCTGTTTCTTATTGCAGTTGCGGTCCTGCGCGAGAAGAACACGAGGTAGACGTAGGATGAACCAGTAATTGGTTGACACTTCTAGGAATGTACGCTATCGGAATTTTGACAGTGACACGTATTTTGATGCTAAACGCCTCTCTTGTACTGCCTGCCACTGGAATTAGAAGAGCATCTCCGCGAAGGTTTCTAGCGTACGAAATGAAGCTTGACGAAATGTGCTACTCTTCTTAGGACCACCTCTAGTCCTCAGGCAATCCTACTTGGTACGGGTCTCACACTGTTGAGAAATACTAAAGTATCGCTCAAAACGAGGTGTTGTAATCTAATTACTTCGTAGGTGGATTTCACATCCTGAATATTCTTCCAGTGAAAGTCTGACAGCTGCTTCTCCCACGATGAGGTTTACGAGGTCGTTACGCTTTAGACTACAACGTACACGTGGTTCCTCAAATACAATGGATGTGACAGTCTTTATCTGTTGTTCACAGCCGGCCGGAGTGGCTGAGCGGTTCTAGGAGCTACAGTCTGGAACCGCGCGACCGCTACCGTCGCAGGTTCGAATCCTGCCTCGGGCATGGATGTGTGTGACGTCCTTAGGTTAGTTAGGTTTAAGTAGTTCTAAGTTCTAGGGGACGGATGACCTGAGAAGTTAAGTCCCGTAGTGCTCAGAGCCATTTGAACCATTTGTTGTTCATAGAGCGCGGAACCGAACAATAACGCCGATTTCGCTTATTTTTGTATAATACCCTACATTTATTTATGATATATTTCAATTGACAGTCCCTGCATTAAGCGTCGATTCTGTTCATGTCGTCTGCATTTCGCTACAATTATCTATCTAAAGGTGTTGGACAAAAATATGAAAACATCCAGACAAATCCGTGTTTGAACATACACTCCTGGAAATGGAAAAAAGAACACATTGACACCGGTGTGCCAGACCCACCATACTTGCTCCGGACACTGCGAGAGGGCTGTACAAGCAATGATCACACGCACGGCACAGCGGACACACCAGGAACCGCGGTGTTGGCCGTCGAATGGCGCTAGCTGCGCAGCATTTGTGCACCGCTGCCGTCAGTGTCAGCCAGTTTGCCGTGGCATACGGAGCTCCATCGCAGTCTTTAACACTGGTAGCATGCCGCGACAGCGTGGACGTGAACCGTATGTGCAGTTGACGGACTTTGAGCGAGGGCGTATAGTGGGCATGCGGGAGGCCGGGTGGACGTACCGCCGAATTGCTCAACACGTGGGGCGTGAGGTCTCCACAATACATCGATGTTGTCGCCAGTGGTCGGCGGAAGGTGCACGTGCCCGTCGACCTGGGACCGGACCGCAGCGACGCACGGATGCACGCCAAGACCGTAGGATCCTATGCAGTGCCGTAGGGGACCGCACCGCCACTTCCCAGCAAATTAGGGACACTGTTGCTCCTGGGGTATCGGCGAGGACCATTCGCAACCGTCTCCATGAAGCTGGGCTACGGTCCCGCACACCGTTAGGCCGTCTTCCGCTCACGCCCCAACATCGTGCAGCCCGCCTCCAGTGGTGTCGCGACAGGCGTGAATGGAGGGACGAATGGAGACGTGTCGTCTTCAGCGATGAGAGTCGCTTGTGCCTTGGTGCCAATGATGGTCGTATGCGTGTTTGGCGCCGTGCAGGTGAGCGCCACAATCAGGACTGCACACGACCGAGGCACACAGGGCCCACACCCGGCATCATGGTGTGGGGAGCGATCTCCTACACTGGCCGTACACCACTGGTGATCGTCGAGGGGACACTGAATAGTGCACGGTACATCCAAACCGTCATCGAACCCATCGTTGTACCATTCCTAGTCCGGCAAGGGAACTTGCTGTTCCAACAGGACAATGCACGTCCGCATGTATCCCGTGCCACCCAACGTGCTCTAGAAGGTGTAAGTCAACTACCCTGGCCAGCAAGATCTCCGGATCTGTCTCCCATTGAGAATGTTTGGGACTGGATGAAGCGTCGTCTCACGCGGTCTGCACGTCCAGCACGAACGCTGGTCCAACTGAGGCGCCAGGTGGAAATGGCATGGCAAGCCGTTCCACAGGACTACATCCAGCATCTCTACGATCGTCTCCATGGGAGAATAGCAGCCTGCATTGCTGCGAAAGGTGGATATACACTGTACTAGTGCCGACATTGTGCGTGCTCTGTTGCCTGTGTCTATGTGCCTGTGGTTCTGTCAGTGTGATCATGTGATTTATCTGACCCCAGGAATGTGTCAATAAAGTTTCCCCTTCCTGGGACAATGAATTCACGGTGTTCTTATTTCAATTTCCAGGAGTGTAAATAGAGACGGTACCCAAGCCTGCTGATGGCTCTGTTGTATTCGACAGGAACGGCACCTGTGCAATATGTTGCAACTGTCACTCGCTGTCAGATAAGTGCACTGTGTACTTGTGAGTTCACTGCATCGGAGCTGAATGAATTCGAACATCGATGCTGCCATAACCAAGACAGCTGTAGTGTTTGTCATTTCAAGACGCACCGTATCGGAGATTTACACAGATAAGCCAAAATATTATGACCACTACCCATCGTGAGGTTCTATGTCGCCTAGTGGCGATGCGCGTGCGGTTAAAGGCGCTGCAGTCTGGAACCGCAAGACCGCTACGGTCGCAGGTTCGAATCCTGCCTCGGGCATGGATGTGTGTGATGTCCTTAGGTTAGCTAGGTTTAAGTAGTTCTAAGTTCTAGGGGACTAATGACCTCAGCAGTTGAGTCCCATAGTGCTCAGAGCCATTTGAACCATTTTTGGCGATGCGCCAACATGACACGGTCAGGAGAATTGGTGAGTGGATCAAAGACGGATGTGGTGTCTTTCTAGCGACAACACAGGCAGTAAATGGATAAATCTACTGACATAAGCGACTTTGACAATGCCAGTGAACGAGTATCTCGATAACGCCGTAGCTGGTAGAATGTTCATCTGCTGCTGTAGTCCACATCTATGGAAAGTGGTAGAACGACAGTGAAATTACTGTCGTTGGACGTCAACGACTCTTCACAGAATGTGGGATTTGGAGGCCTCCCTGCTCTGTAAAGCAGGACAGATGCCTAAAGTGCCGAAAGAGCACAACGCTGGTGAACACGTAACTGTTTCGCAGCACACTGTTCATCGTACGTTGTTGAACAATGGGCTCTACAGCAGACGACACCTACGTGTCCACATCTTGGCCCAACGACATTGTCTATTATGATTTCAATGGCCACGGGCTCGTCGAAATTGGGCCCAGCTACATATGGTCGAAGGTCGTCTCCACAATGTCTGTCATAAACGCCAACCGTGGTTCGAAATGTGCACCACGCTAAGGACGCAGGGTGTTGGGAGCAGTATTATGCTAAGGGAGACATTCTGAAGCGCTCGTGTGGGACTTATGAAAGTAATCGAAGACACCCTGACAGCTGTGGTCCACCTGCACCCCTTCACGCTTGAAGTCTTCCTCGCTGACGAATACATCTTCCAGCAGGATAATTGTTCTCGTCTCAAAGCCAGAACGGTGCTGCAGTGGTTTGAGGCGCATGATTGTGTACTCACGTTGATGCCTTGGCCACGACGCTCGCTTGATGTAATCCGATGAAACCATCTGCGTTGCTATCAAGCGCCATCAGCGCATACACAAATCAACAGCTCACTGTTTAAGGAAATTACTGACTTACATGTGGACATCTGGTGCGACATACCTCCATAAACCTACCAGGGAACTGTCGAATCCATGATACACAGAACCGGTGATGTACTGCGCTCCAAAGATGCACCAACATGTTATTATTTTGGCTCAACAGTGTATATCGCAGCGGAAAATCATCACCAGCGTGTGTTGACAGAACGCGACAAACGATCAGGTTCAGTACATGATGGTTAATAGGGATTTATTTCACAACCGCTCTTGGTGTTTGTGAAATATTGCATGTTTCTTACGCTGCTGAAAGGCCCCCGAAGCTCTGATAATCGCGATTTTTGTCACAGGTTGCAGATGCCTACACAACGCGCGTGCAACATTTATATATTTAACCTCTCTAAGTCCATATTTATACAGGATGTTGCAGGACATCAGCTGTCCATTATAATATGCCAATTAAAAACTCCTTCAGATACCTGTATTTCCTGTTTTATTTCATTTTATTTTTGTGACCAGTTTCGGCGTTTCACTACACCGTCTTCTGGACCCTTGACCGGCGTATAGGAAGAATCCAAACTTACGTGCAAACTTTTTTAACAACGCGATCCCTTCACGCAGTCTGTGGATATCAGTGACTGTACCCTGGCCAGTATTTCGTCTATACATGAGTTTAGATTCTTTCTTCACGTCGGTCAAAGGGCCTGAAGATGGCGTAGTGAAACGCCAAAACTGGTCGCCAAAATAAAATAATACCGAAAATATATGATATGAGGTTTTACATGCTTAGGAAGTTAAAATCTTTTTCTTTGACCAATCAGTACACATACTCTTATTATCAATGATTGCCGTCGACTGTTTGCCATCAGCAGATCACAAAAATCGAAAAAGATCACTAGGACTCTATTTATATGGAAAAGTTCCGTGATTTGAACTGTGTATTGCGCTCACGCATACAAGGCATGTAACTAACTTCTATAATTCCAGCAATCTGATACATGCAAGCAACGTATGAATGGGAAGACAGCTGGTCAAGTTTGGATAATGACAGTTGTTAGAATATTCTAATTTACATTTCCGTAGTAATCAGTTTAAATGATTCTCAATTGTAGTAACCTCAGCAGGACCCTTGTGATTTCTTATCCTTCTTAATTCAACTACATTGAAGTTCCTTTTCTAATGACAGAAGGGTTGATGGGGTGTTAAGTCCTAACATTTCCACAGGAATCGTACAGTTCTGTTCTCTTCTTCTCTCTCGTAGGAAGCGCTTTAGTACTACATTTATTCGAAAAACTGAAGATGCTTGAAGCAGCCCAATCTGTCGTCGTCTTGAAGAGTGCATTTGGGATGTTTTGTCTAACTGCTAATGCCATGTTTCTTAGACTTGGAAATGAGAAGAAAAGCCAAAACTCTCTTAACTGTTTTACTCTGGTCGAACGTTCGGAAAGACAGGCAGACTCCCATGGAAACATCAGTCCAAACAAAGGCGAGTGTATACCTCTTTCAGTGCGAATGTGACATGTCGTACGAGGTACAGACTAGGTGAATATTCGAGAAGCTCATTGGAGACTTCATCAGAGAAGGAAAACGTTGCGCGTTTCACGGAATCGGGGTGCTGGCTCTGAAGGAACAAGTACCTAACAGATGTAGCGGGCACCGTGAATCGAACTTGGCTGTAAGTAGTTCTCAGTCTGATTGGCGTCCACGCATCGAGCACGTATAACACAGTTAACAGCGCCTAAAGAGGACGACTGGTTCCTCAGTCGAAATCTCGTGCAGTAAAATAGAATTTTGAAGTCGACTGAAAGTTCGAAAGCGTGTCTTTAATTAACAATACTAAAAAGAAATTTTCCGTATCATAACTCAACGGCAGACGTATTTGAACTCAGGCAACCAGAAAATATCTGAACATTAGCTTTGACAGCAAGTGAATAGGTACAACAGGAACAATATAGACTGGCACGGTCGGCAGGCTTAAATCTGTTAGGCTGTCATTTCTAGTACCGCTAAACAGTAACTTCTTATTGACAACGAAATCTGGCTGTTAGCAACTCCGACAGACATGCGCTACTCTGAAATGTGTTACAGCTCAGATCGGCCCAAGCAATGTCGTATGAAACTGCACACAACTAAATGACGAAAGTAGTTTTTACGTGATATATCACTTGCATAGCTCAGTGAAACATAGACCATACGTGGAAAGAGCTGTTACAGTACAGTACAGTACAGAAGATAAAAAAAAGAAGCTGAAACTTCCTGGCAGATTAAAACTGTGTGCCGGTCGGAGACTCTACCTCGGGACCTTTGTCTTTCGCGGGATAGTGCTCTACCAACTGAGCTACGCAAGCACGGCTCACAACCCGTCCTCATAGCAAAGGTCCCGCGTTCGAGTATAGGTCCGGCACACAGTTTTAATCTGCCAGGAAGTTTCATATCAGCGTACACTCCGCTGCAGAGTGGAAATCTCTTTCAGAAAATAAGCTACTGAAGTCACCGCGATTGATGATGGTGCCCTGGAAATTAGAAACGTCGCGACATAGTTCTTAATAGAGTGTGTGTACACCACAGATGGCAATGCACGCTCCGTAAAGTGCTCCCATGGTGGACACAGACTGCTAAGGAGATCTTGTGGTAGGGCTCTCCATTTCTCCACCACCGGGGTTTACAACTGCTATATGGCCGTTGGTGTATGTGGACGTTTTGCAATAGGTCTACCCAACTCATCCCACACGTTCTCGGTGGGATTTAAATAACGGGCCGGCCAGTCCATTCAGCGAATATCCTTCCGTTCCAAGAGCTCCTTCACCTGCTTTGTCCGATACGGTCGCGAATAGTCATCAATAAAGCTGCGGTCAGGGCCGAATGCACCTCTGAAAAGACGCACGTCACAATAACGTTGACCATTGAGTGTACCGTGTTCAAAGATTAAGAGGTCAGCACGCACATGCAACATTACGTGCCCCGGATCATAACATGTGAGCATCCAAACCGACCATGTTCGACTGTTCTTACATGTTCCCATTTTTCGCTATATAAGATTATGTTTTTAGCGGTTGTTAACTAGCCAGCCCGTTCCTCCGACTTAAATCCTATCGAGCACGGGTGGGATGAATTGGGTGGACGTACTGCAGCATGTCCACGCAGACCAGCGACTATATAGCAGTTGTCTCGAATGAGAAACAGCCCACAGTTGCACTAAATTACGTTTATTTTAAAGCTTGACCATGGTTTCTGCTACAATAATGTAACCTTCTTCAGAAGTCCTAAAACATGATCACATCTAGACCTGTGATACAATCTACACATAAACTTCAAAATTAGGTAAGTGATAACATATTACATACATACACACTAATCAATAACTAAAATTACAATTGCCTCCGTATGTCCTCCGTCACTACCACTGTTATACTGGGCGCACGGTTGTCAAATGTGCTGCACCCCGCCCACCATAGGTGGCACCCAGCACAGTGAGATATGTCGCACCCTTTATCAGGCAACTAGTGAATATGTACTAAAATAAATTAATAACAAGCCTACATGGACAAATGACGGACCGTATACTATTAATACGAATGTCCAACAGATGAAATATTACAGTAGAAACTATGGTTAAGGCTTAAATTAAACATAATTTAATGCAACTGTGGGCTGTTTTTCATTCGAGACCATTTCGTAACGGTTGCTGTTGTCGCTGACATGATGAAAATAATGATATATAGCAGTTGTCAACGCCGCTGGTGGAGAAGTGGAACGCCCTACCACAAGAACTCCTAACCAACCAGTGCCCACCACGGGGGAGTGTTGCAGAGCATGGACTGGCATCTGTGGTGTACACACGCCCTGTTAAGAACTATTTCCTGCAGTTTGTAATTGCCAGCTGCCCGCCATGAATCATGGTGACTTCAGTGTAATCATTGTGTTTGAATAAAAGTGTCATTCCTGTTCGTCTCACTGAGTATTCCTATCTGTTACGTTCCGCACAATACGGAAGCAAATCTTTTTCTGTGTGGTCCACTTTTTGTCGAGGTTTATTGCTTGGCAACGCAAGTTACTTGCGCCCATAAGCTTTGTGCACCAGTGCACCACAGTAGCTTAGAACAAACAAGAGACACAGAATTTATCCAGCAAGCTCACATTGCTCTGCAGAATGTTTGATTTAGCACTAAAAAGAGCTATACTGCGACTAAGCCATTGCTACGGTAATCCAGTGCAACCCACCTAATAAGAGCACTAGTGCCGAAAGGGATGCAGGAGAGCTTCCTGTAATTTGACAGGCAGAAGTGAGATGCTGGCAGAATTGACGCTGTGAAATAGGTCCTGACTTTTTACTGATTAGTTAGCTAACTTACTTAGAGAAATGTAGCAGAAGGGCGCCGTTCGGGATTAGACACCCGATAACGTTAGTAGCTTTGCATGATGGGAAAGTTTCGAACGGTTCGTTAGCTGGTCTGATTCCTATTTAAAAATCCTCGCTTTACTTTTAATTTTAAGCTTAAATTTGTAGTTATCCAGTACAATGGTATGTTGAAGAGAAATTCTTCCAATTTTTTATTTGAAATCGCTTAAAGGTTTTAATATAAAACAAACGTTATTAACGTTTTACTCCTTTAATTTTTCATGTTTACATATTTGCAGCCTTCTGCCCCTAGAGGGCTCCAAATTGTAACGTGTAACATGACAGTGTGCAAAGTAACTACGTCGGTGCATGAAATACAGCATGCTGTAATTGACGCTCGCTCACACGCCGAGAACCCTCTCCTTCATAACTACAATGCCACACCTCAGACGATCGCTGCGACATCTGCAAGAGTCTGACGTCTTGGTTTCGCTGTCATCGATCAACCTCCATACAGCCCCAACTAGGCCCAATCCGGTATTCATTGGCTTCCAAGACATAAAGAACATCTCTGTGCACTTCACTTGGATAGTGATGAAGCGATGCAAGCAGAGGTGAGGTTGAGGCTCCATCAACACAGTCAAACATTCTACAGTGAGTACATCAACAAATAGGTCTCTAGTTATTTTGAGAATTAAATATGTACACATGAAAAATGGAAACGTAGAAAGCTAATGAAATTTCTGTTATTTAAGAAGCTATAAAGTTTTTCAGCATGCCCTCGTATGATTCATTGTGGCCCTGTCTCATGTAGCAACACCGCTCCAGGAGCGGTAGTTTTCTCCTGTGGAATGTCACGTGTTGTCTGGAGCTTCGGTTCCACGCTAGAGTCTCTCTCTCGCACTGGCTCCCGGCTTTCGATGATCTAAATATTTTCCTACACCTTTTTCGGACTTATTTCTGGCACAAAATTAACTTTGTGCTGCCGATTCCAAGACCGGCTAATAACCTCATAGGCCGACTTGTGTGCGCCCGTCTGCATTCCGTACGTCGAAAATACATTGTTTTAATTTTTAATCACTTGTTTCACTTTTAAAAATCACTTCAGACATCCGCGTCTACGAAGACCTGGCAAGGTCCTCCCGATGTAACGTTTTATCCACTTGGAGCAACTTATACGTAACAACCACGGCCACAGTATAAATGTGAAGGTTCATATGTTGTGGAACTCGGTACTAATGTGCATTTTTCAATACGTTTTATAAAACGTCTTGAGTATAATAAATAATCTGAAAACGAAAAATGTTACGATGGTCTTCAAAAAGCAAGTCACACATTATTTTGGCAGCAAAGTAACATTTATTGAATACTGCAGTACACTTCAGAGTGAGACGTATGGGCTTAAAAAGCACTATTTTCGAACATAGTCACAAGATATCTATAAGCAACAGATGAAACGTTCTTTCAGCTGTTTGATTATTCCTTGAAGATACAAATCCGCTCCTTGGGCACGGAGCCATTCTAGAATCACTGTGTGAACAGATTCATTATCATAAAATTGCGACTGTGGCGAATCAGTTCCTCTGTTGTACGGAGATTGTCGGTTGTGGTCGATTTCGGTGAACTGCCTCCCCGGTCAGCATCAACCATGTCCGTGCGGCTTTCGTCTGGTTGTTGGCACCATTTCACTACCGATACTGCATTTGGTTCATATACCAACAGAATTTCACCGTGGATCTATGTGACGTTTGGACGTTTAGCAGATAAGAATCGCACCACCCCACGTACTTCAGCTTTGTAATGCGATTGCAGTTGCCGCACTATTTGATTCCCACACTGTCATACACCTGCTGCTCGTACCACAGCAGAAGGTCGTCTGAAGCAAAGACAGAAAAACTACTCTTTTCCCACATTTCGGCACTCTTGCTGCGTGATGGTTTATCGTGGGACAATATACGTAAATTATGTTTTGAAGTTCCGTCGTAGTACAAACATATAGTCTTTTATGGAAGCCCTTGGTTGGCATTTCACACAGGTGTAAAGGATATCGTCTTAGTTCTTTCACAGCCCATCGAAGGAAAATTTTATCCACCACGCAGTTTCCACAAAGCATTAATTCACTTTGCCGCGCGGGATTAGCCGACCGGTCTAGGCGCTGCAGTCATGGACTGTGCGGCTGGTCCTGGCGGAGGTTCGGGTCCTCCCTCGGACATGGGTATGTGTGATTGTCCTTAGGGTATTTAAGGTTAAGTTGTGTGTAAGCTTAGGGACTGATGACCTTAGCAGTTAAGTCCCATAAGATTTCACACACATTTGAATTTACATTACTTTACTTTGAATTCTGAAGTGAGACACACAATAGTGCAACTTACGCGTCACGTTTTGAGCCTGTGTTTTTCCGCAGCCACTCCAAAGGTCCGAAAACGAGTCATGCTGCAGCGCCTAAATGTATGGGGAAATCAAAGCCATTTGCACAAAAATGGGTGACACGTTATAAATTGGCTATAAAAGTGGATGACTTTGACAATGCGCTGCTGTCATATCTCTTCTTGTGTGTCTCAGTCAAGAACTCAAAGTAATCTAATTCTTTGTGGACTTTTAACGAAGGAGAAAGGTTGCCTCTATGGGGCTGTGAAAGAACTAAGAGAATATCATTTACCATCAGCGTGCAATGTCGGCCACGCTCTTATGTAACAGACGGTACAAGTATTTGCTTCAAAATGTCCTATCCACTGTCGAAACAGGACCACCACAAAATATTACACTACTGGGCATTAAAATTGCTACACCAAGAAGAAATGCAGATGATAAACAGGTACTCATTGGACAACTATATCATACTAGAACTGACATGTGATTACATTTTCACGCAATTTGGGTGCATAGATCCTGAGAAATCAATACCCAGAAGAAACACCTCTGGCCGTAATAACGGCCTTGAAACGCCTGGGCATTGGGCCAACAGAGCTTGGATGGCTTGTACATGTACAGCTGCCCATACAGCTTCAACACGATACCACAGATCATCAAGAGTAGTGACTGGCGTATTCTGACGAGCCAGTTGCTCGGCCACCATTGACCAGACGTTTTCAACTGGTTAGAAATCTGGAGAATGTGCTGGCCAGGGCAGCAGTCGAACATTTTCCGTATCCAGAAAGGCCCGTACAGGACCTGCAACATGCGGTCGTGCATTATCCTGCTGAAATGCAGGGTTTCGCAGGGATCGAATGAAGGGTAGAGCCACGGGTCGTAACACATCTGAAATGTAACGTCTACTGTTCAAAGTGCCGTCAAAGTGAACAAGAGGTGACCAGGACGTGTGAGCAATGGCACCCCATACCATCACGCCGGGTGATAAACCAGTACGGCGATGACGAATACACGTTTCCAATGTGCGTTCACCGCGATGTCGCCAAACACGGATGCGACCATCATGATGCTGTAAACAGAACCTGGATTCATCCGAAAAAATGGCGTTTTGCCATTCGTGCACCCAGGTTCGTCGTTTAGTATACCATCACAGGCGCTCCTGTCTGTGACGGAGCGTCAAGGATAACCGCAGCCATGGGCTCAGAGCTGATAGTCCATGCTGCTGCAAACATCGTCGAACTGTTCGTGCAGATGGTTCTTGTCTTGCAAACGTCCCCATCTGTTGACTCAGGGATCGAGACGTGGCTGCACGATCCGTTACAGCCATGCGGATAAGATGCCTGTCATTTCGACTGCTAGTGATACGAGGCCGTTGCGATCCAGCACGGCATTCCGTATTACCCTCTTGAACCCACCGATTCCATATTCGGCTAACATTCATTGGATCTCGACCAACGCAAGCAGCAATGTCGTGATACGATAAATCGCAATCGCGATAGGATACAATTTGACCTTTACCAAAGTCGGAAACGTGATGGTACGCATTTCTCCTCCTTACACAAGGCATCACAACAACGTTTCACCGGGCAACTCCGGCCAACTGCTGTTTGTGTATGAGAAATCGGTTGGAAACTTTCCTCATTTCAGCACGTTTTAGGTGTCGCGACCAGCGCCAACCTTGTGTGAATGCTCTGAAAAGCTAATCATTTGCATATCACAACATCTTCTTCCTCTCGATTAAATTTCGCGTCTGTAGCACGTCATCTTCGCGGTGTAGAAAATTTAATAGCCAGTAGTGTATTTCATAGTGATTTTACACAGTCCTCAAAACCGAATATCAGCACAATTATAATTCTGTGACGGAGTGAATATTTGTCTCACAACATTTTCAGACAGAACCCAAGTTAGTTAAGTAAGACACTCACCTTCCCTCCGAGGTCCACATGAATAGTGCGCCATAGAAATACGTAAGTGTTTGCGGCACACTCTTCGATAACTTAGTTCATTTGAGGTGTTAGTCACGACAAACATTTACCTGCGCTGTTTATTTCCTGTAGCTATTGCCCTTTCACATCGGTTTGTGTCAATTGGCTGATATGATGAAGGAGTCGCGGAAACACGTCTCGTAACTACTTACGTGAAACCTGTTCGTGTAGTCTGGATATTAATAATGTCACTGGAGAGCTTCTTCAGCTAATACCATCTTCGTGCAGGATACTAATTAAAAAGAAGTGTGTTGGCTATTACATAATGGCAATGTGACCCCTGTCTGGTATATGCATATGCAAATACGGCAGTTCCTAATACCGTTACAATATTGCCCAACTGGCTTAAAGCTGGCCAGTGGTCACCATGAAAGTATTTTCGTTTGCCGCTGGAGGACAGCTGTCAGCAACACGGCTGCCTGTATTTATGTTCACCTGGAATTTAGATGCCGTGTTTCAGATGGCGGAGCTGTTATTTTCCTCACCAAGATAAGACGACTAAAGTGAGTTCTCGAAGCGCTGGACCGCTCAGTAGAAGTGTAAACCAACCATTGGTGGAACTTAGTTCTGTGTGTAAGGCCTGAGGTCTCACATACATTCCACACAATCTCCAGGGTGTTAATCCACAGTATCCATTACGGATATTTTGGGACCAGTGACTGTTAATGGACTGTAAATGCATAAAACTGCTACTAGTCAGTTTTTAAAATAGTTACTTATTATTCCACGAACCGGTTATCGAACTTTTCCAGGTTTATCTTCAGATGGCTTTACGGAAGTTACTTATCTATTTCTAGCATAATGCTGCGTGCTGGCTTGCGGCTGTATGAGCGGCTTTTTTTCGGTTAGTGTCCATCTGTCTGCTTTCATTGTGATGGCCAGTTGCTACATCACTTCACACACCTTTACGTGAAGTGTCGAAAGTCAGCACCCAGCATTACGCTAGATATAGGTATGTAACTTCCGGAAAACCCTCTGAAGATGAACTTGAAAAGATTCGGAAACCGGTTCACAGAATAATAAATAACAATTCAAAAAAGGGACTGGTTTCGTATTATGTATTTGCAAACAAAACAGTTTCTCATAATTAGAATTCAGTGAGTATCCACAGGTAAAATTGCTTTCTTTCGCAACGAAACATGAATTTTTACCATCTGATAATGTAATCTCAATCTGCATTTGATTATAGAATAAAGAAGAGAGACATTGATGCAGATTTCACTTTAACCTATAGTAGCCATTCCAATACTGAATAGTCATGAGCTTACATGCATGCGGACGCTAATCTGAAGTTTTCTATTCCTGAAGGAGACCGATTATGATTGAAGCTGGAGGCTAACTCAGTGATTCATGTTACTTGCATTTCTCTTCAGATTTTCAGTAATTCAGCAATGCATGAGTTTTGTGTCCTTGAGTTCACTAAACATAAATTTTGACGATTCAGCGACGATTTCGTTTCAAATAGCCGGCAAAATCTCCAACAGATGCAACATTCCGTGGTTGGCGCAGCACATTCCGTCAGACTGCAAGCTTATGTAGTGCCAAGAAACATGCCGGCTAGGACGGTGAGCAGAGAAGATTGACCGTGTGCGGAATCATTCATCAGGACTCCTCATAAATCGACTATCTGTGCCCTCAGAGAACTGTAGATACCGTAGTCAACCGTGAGTCTCAGTCTGAGCAAACGCCTGCGCCTTAAACCACACCTGCTGCAGTTGTTGCCGTTCGCAAAAACTTGCAGCGGCTACTGGAAGAAGATGATTTTTCTTAAGAGCTGGTTTCCAGTGACGAAGTCACGTTTCATGTGTCTGGGAACGTGAAGCTTCTTAGGGTGCGCGTTTTTGACACGGAACATCCACACGAGATTATGAAATGTCCTCTTCAAAAATTTTAAGGGACTATTCTTCTTTGCCGCAAGACCTGTGTTTTCGTGTACCTGGACACGCTGCAGCAATGGATTATCCCATAATTACAGCCAGACAATGGAAATCTCACTTTGCAACAAGACTGTACTCTACCACACTTTCTTTGAAACGTTCGCGGTTATCTCAACACAGAAATGCCTCAGCGCTGTATGCTTGGCAAGATGACTTTGTCTTCTTCAGTGCCTCCGACATCCATTTCCACTTAGTATGAAGAGTTAGCATGAAGGGAAATTAATGCGCTCTCTGCTATCGACCGTGACATGTTGGGACATATATGACTACTGTATTCTCGTTACGTCATTAACGATGTCCACATTGAGCACCTGTAACAGGCTTTCAAAACTTGGAGAAATTCTCTGTCAGTTACGTTTATGTATTGGCTGACGAAAAAAGCACCTAGAGACAAGGTCGAAGGTTGATATGATATCGTACACATACATGTCATTGGGTGTATTTAAATGACTGGATTTTCAGTTCTCTGTGAGAGGTAAACAACCACCACATAGCACTGGTTTTGATTGTGTTTATTGAGGCTGTTATTACGTCTGGTACAGTATATAAGGGGCGTGAACAACGTTAGGTGTTGAGTGATCGCTGTGGAGGACACGGAGACACCGCGTAATCGTGTAAGAGCGTTATCAGCACCTGAAACAGTTTGAAAGGTGCCTCATTATGGATTTCCATTTGGCCGGCAGGTCGAACCACGCAATTCCACATTTTTGCATGTCTGTTTTGAGGAAACTGCTGCTGTGTATACATATGATGTCACATTCGTAGTGATTTGTAAGAGTGGTCTTAATTCTGACACGTTTATTGACAAAAGTTTATTCGCAGAATACTAGGTAGGCTGATGATTCCCGAAAAGTGTGAAAATGGTTTCTAAATAATCATTATTTGTAACCAAGACTGTTTTCACTCTGCCGTAACGGTTGCTGTACCAGCCATCCAATGGCGTGGAAAAGACTTTAGCAAGCAAATTATATGTGTGATCCGTACTTTCTAAATACCAATGGAGACAATAGCATCATCGAGTCATCCAACATCTCTCAAAAGGCTGACCAGGGTCTGATGAAACGATGCAATCGCCATCTCCGAATTGCTCTTCAACAGTGGGAAGCAAGAAGGTGCTTAAAACATTAATGTAGGCCTCTGCTGTGATACTGAAACGCAAAACAACTAGGGGGGCAACCCCCCCCCCCCCCGTCCCCCCATGAAAAACACGACCACACCATAACACCACCGCCTTCGAATTTTACTGCTGGCGCTACACATACTGGCAGATGACGTTCACTGGGCATTCGTCATACCCGCGCTCTGCCATCGGATCGCCACATTGTGTCACTCCAAACAACGTTTTTCCACTGCTCAATTGTCCAATGTTTACGCTCCTTACACCAAGCGAGGCATCGTTTGGCATTTACAGGCATGATATGTGGCTTATGAGCAGCCGCTAGATCATGAAAATCCAAGTTTCATCACCTCCCGCCTAACTGCCACAGTATTTACAGTGGATCCTGATGCAGTTTGGAATTCCTATGTGATGGTGTGGATAGATGTCTGCCTATTACACATTACGACCATCTTCAACTGTCGGCGACCTCTGTCAGTCAACAGACGAGTTCGGACTGTACGCTTTTATGCTGTATATGTCCCTTCACGTTTCCATTTCACTATCACATCGTAAACAGTTGACCTATGGATGTTTAGGAGTGTGGAAATCTCGCGTGCAGGACGTATGACACAAGTGATACCCTATCACCTGAACACGTTCAAAGTCCGTGAGTTCCAAGGAGCGCCCCATTCTGCTGTCTCACGATGTCTAATGACTACTGAGGTCGGTGATATAGAGTAACTGGCATTAGGTGACAGACAATGCACCTAATATGAAAAACGTATATTTTTGGGGTTGTTCGTATACTTTTCATCACGTAGTGTAGTAAAACAGCATTCTTGGCTGATTTATTTGCTGTTTCGTTTCCCTGAGTTCCCATGTGCTGGTACCCAGCTGAACATTTTCATGCCCTGTCTCTTTAGGTTGAAAAGAGAGTCATGGATCACATGGATTCGTTTTTCTGATGATTATGTGTGATGGACAGCCTGATCGCCACTTAGGTAGCTGGTGTATATGAGGAATTTGCTAGCATTAAATGAAAACATTGGCGCATCTTGAGGGCATTTTCAGGAAATAACACGGCGTAGCCAATAGAATTCCCTGCCAATTTAAACTATAACACAGTTTCAGTGCTAAGATAAAATTCTGTACACATGGATTTAAAAACATAGTCTTTGGTAGAATTATTTATGCGCCCTGATGGATACAAAATTATTCAAATGTTAAAAAGTGTGTGAATTCCTAAGGGACCAAACTGCTTAGGTCATCGGTCCCTAGACATACCCATGACTTAAACTAACTTATACTATGAACAGCACACACACACACCCATGCCCGAGAGAGGACTCGAACCTCCGGTGGGAAGGGCCAAAATTATTATGGGTCTCTTTATTAACCAGGTCGGTTAACGACTAAACATTCGATGAAGCGTAGCAATTGGTACGCATCATGTGCCGCTGGGTCTTGTTTCGCGCAAATCCCGAACGACGTCGTTGCTCTTGGTGAAATTCTGAATATTCGCTCTATTGGCAGGCGACTGTGTGACTGCACACATGTCTCATCATGAACATCTACCACTGAATGACAAGCGGTGGCTCTCCAGCCTCAACACGGAGTATGAGACTGGTATTATAAGTCCCTATTGCCAGCCTGGCCCCTCAAGATGAGCAGCATCGATGATTTCAAAGTATAATGGCCCAGGTGAGACGTAAACGAGTTATGTGGCAGAGTAATATTTCTTTTATAAGAAATGAATACTGTAAAGATTGTTGTAATCGTTAAAAGGCAGTTTCATAATACAGTTTTTTTACATTCTAGTCTCTTCTAGACTTTCAGTTGGTTCAATTTCTTTCACCGTCCTCTTATTCAAGTTATATTTTGTAATCAAGTGTCAGCGCTCTGCTCCTAGTGGAGACGTGTTACTGAAAGCTTAAGTTATATTTTGCTTAGCATTGCACTAGGGCAAAGTCTTCTTTAGCTGGTTTTCTGCTGCAATGGTTTCCCACATGCAGCTCTTTCGAGCATTACTAAGTTACCGTTGCCACAAGGTCAGTCGGGAAAACTTGTTAGGGCATTTTAACAGCATTGTTAGGACACAGTAACATTGTTTACGGTCAGGCATTGCATTACAAATTATCATTAGCGTCAGTGCCTTTAACATTTCCTTGATATCTCATTTCTTTTTAATTCTTATTCTTACGGCGCTGTGTCACATGTCCGCATGTGTGTCATTCCGTGATGAGAATTCTACGTACTGGGTTTAGATAGAGTATTTAAATTTGGAGGACTTTTAACCGAAGCACTTTGGGCATTTATTCTCTCACAGTTTACTTTGTAATTTTATGCAGGATTTTTACTTTGTTAATTTTGTGTGTTAGAATTGCAACATGTATACTGTGACATTACGCACTGTAACACTGTTCAGTACATTGTATAGTACACAATTTCTCATGGTGGCTTCTTTAGTACACAGTTTCGGGATATTTCAATTATTTAATTTGAATACAGGTTCACAATTTCCGATGGATTTGGCGACTCCATCCTTCAGATAGCGTTTAGCAAGCATACCACATGCATTGTTCGGTTGGGAGAACGTTCACATTTCAATACATACAGACACGGTAATTAAGAATGGGAAACCTTCATAAAATCAAAACAAATAAAACAGTTGCAGGGGCATCAGCGAATCGATTTCTAAGAAACCACTAGAAAACAAAAGATCTTACAATATGGGCTGACGTCCTCGGAACCCCCATTTTTCGAACTAACCAAGAATGTTACGGTTCTAAGTACAGTACTGCAATAGGCTCTTTCAAGATTGAAAAACGTACCTGTTACGTGTTGTCCGTGTAAGGGAGCGTGTGGTTGTCGAGGGTTTAGAAACACCTCCTACATCCACGATTAGTACTTACTATGGTACGAGGTCCCTGTTCAGACATCTCTATGATTTCAGAAGATGACTACGTTAAAACTACAAGACAGAAATTATACAGAGTGCCCTCCGACTCATGTTGCATGTGTTCTGTATGGGCGCCGTTCGTGAAGCAGTAAACGTCAAAGCGTCCGTACGTGATTGCAATTCACTGAAGTCAGAGCCCGCTTTGGTAATCTGTTCAGTGAGTTGGCTACCTTCCGGCGCGAACTAATACGTGCGCCGATACAGAGCGGATGGTTTCTCTACAACCGCTGATACGCCTGGCCCCTAGAAGTGTGCTGTGCAGCTACGCCAAGGCGTGTATTAGGAACTGAAACCTGCAGAGATGCTCTGTCTACTGACTTATGTCACTTTCCTGTATGTCTTGTAGTTTCCACTTAATCGTGTTCTGAAACCTCATATGCATAACCCTGTATATTACATAATGTACTTTTGTAAGCAATGCGCACTTTTATAGCAACTGCCTAAATAAATGTTCTGAGAGACATTGGACGGTAAGTGTCACTGCCAGAAATGATCACGTTTAGCCGTGGCCATATTGAGCACAAGGGGTCAGTACTTGCAGAGTTTCCCGAAGAAACGTACACAGCGGTCTTTACTGTGTGAACAAACTCCATCTAAAACCAATTACGTTCTACTGTAATACAGGAGCCAGTTATCAGTGAAGTTTTTGTCTTTCCCTTTCTCTTCAGGTCATATGAGAAATGACTCTAGGAGAGAAAAATGTACACGGCTTGAGGGTTAATTTAGGCTGATATCAATGTGCATCCCCCATAGTCGTAATCTCTTGAGTTTCTGTTCATCTTGTTGTCTGCTTGTTTCGATTCCAACTTCCTGATGTTATGCCACGCCTTAGAATTCTCCTCCGTCTTTAATGTTACCGATTAAGGCCGAGGCAAATTGTCTTTCAACAGTTCTCCTCCCAAGCGCTGTCTATTTCGCATGCTGAAGCTTTGCTTACCATTGCAACCGGTTTTGTGGCATCAGCAGTCTCGTCCAAAACGACGTACACTTGTAAGAGCACTTTTCTGTGTTAAATCGATTGGTGATGTCTGAGTTGAAGCAACTGCTCCTTCATTTTTATGAGTAGTGCAGCAAACGACGTTGCAAAGCTTCGGGGGGGGGGGGGGGGGGGGGGGGGAAGAGATCTGTACAGCTTCTTCACCTGAGTGTGCGGTATGCGCTTCGTCAGCATTAACTTCAAGGTTCTGTCTATTTCTTTGCACACCGTACACTCTGTGTTCCACGCTGAACGTGGACGTGAGAAACTGATATGGAAGTCGAGGACATCACATGCAGTTCGTTCCTCATGGGTGACAACAGCACACGTCTGACACGTAGCCTGATGTTTGCACCCTACAGTTGCGAGCCCGAACTGCAAACACCTCATAGAATCTGGGACTTATAGTTATACTTTCAGTCTTGTAAGCCGAACGTTAGCATAATTTGACAAAAATGGGGAACAAAAAAGCCAATGTAAGTCATTCTCTATTCAGACGACGCACTACATTTCGCACTTCGTTGACGCCTTCGGTAATACACTGTTCTTTACGATCGATGCGGTCTATATGTTTGATTTCGCTGCTTGTTATTACCGCTCGTCTGTAGTGAAGCGTGTGGAGCAGATTAACTATAAAGGGTTCCTCACTCAAACGTTTTGATTTCTGGTGGCTGGTGGCTTGCTGTCAAGTTACGCAGCCTCTTAATAGATTTTAGGGTGCACGCTAACCCTTTGAGACCCATACTGTTATAATAGGATGACGCCCCCTAAAATTACCTTATTTTCTTTTAATCACAATAAAGGCGTCTTGACATACAGGGTGCGCTGTGTTGCAGTAAAATGCTTGTAAGGTGTCTGCCAAGAGGCACTTCCCTCCTGTGCTCTCTTTCTTAGCTGTTTTTCTTTCTGCTGCCAATTATCTAGGGATGATTTTCAGAAAGTTATGGTGAAACACGTATGTATTCATTACCAGCGATGGCGAGGCATGACAGAATCTCGGACCAGAGAGTTATTTATCGTTGCTAGTCTGCGCTTGACCGCGCGAGACGACAGTACCATGTATCGAGTCGGCAGGCACAGTTGTAGCATGTAGCGAGACGGCAGTAGTAGTCAGTCGACAGTAGTAGCGAGTGGGCGGTTGTACCGAGAAGAAGTCGGCATGCGTCGGCCGCGTGCTCTTCTCGCAACTCTGGTCACGACTCGGGACGATGAGTATTGTTGTAGTAGGTAATGAAGCAGCATTGCGCACATCTAATAATGTATGTTAATTGTAATTTAATTTGTTCAAAAAATGCCCCAATAATAATTGTTTTTATAAAGTAAATCTTATAAAGAAAAGAATTCATTTCCATTTAAAGAATTTTTCCACTTTTTTGAAGAAAAAGCATTCATTTCAATTTAAAGTATTTCCTATGCATTTCCTCCAAGAATCAAAATTAAATATACGCCAGTATTACACAAAGCTGTGTCGATAAATAAGAGCAGATATAGTTGCAGTTTATTGAGGTAAGAATTTTGCTTTTGTTACTCAGAATACAGGGCCGAAGGTCAGCGCTGCTGTCCTTATAAAATTTATCAGGTTTAATTATTTCTGTTCAGATGGTACATTCGGTTCATGGTTCATTATCTAATTAATAATATTGTTATTCGTTTTTGGTCAATTTTCATTCTTTGATTTCTGTGAGGAGGTTATATTTGGCACCATTTTTCCTGTTTTTCATTTTAAACATTTCTGAGGGGAGGTTACAATGGTAGTCATGGAGTTTCCATTAGCAGCTATGGATTTACATATCCACGGTTTTCAAGGTTCGAAGTTGTCCTCTAGTGAACGTTTCACTTCAACAGACATTCATCTCATTAGGTGGCAGCATTCCGTGATGCTTTTCGTATACATGGCTTACAGTTCCCGCCATAAGGCTTGTTGAGCCATGGCCCGCGTCTTACGTGACACACAACGATCCGCTGTCGCTTCGCTGGGTGGTCTCTGAAGTATGATCAAGGCTTACGGTTACAGAGGGCTAGCCGCACTTAACAGCCAACAGCGCGGTAAAGTAAGGATATTTGGGATCATCTGACATTAAATCATTATTCGCTATAAGTTTTCACTTTTAACAAATCCAGTAAAACATGGTACAGTTCCACTCAAATACATGACTAAGAAATAAACACCAAGGAGCAGTGAAACATTGTGTGCAGTGATGACGTCTCACTTTCAATATGACAAGTTTATCTTGTAGATATCCTGCGTACATGACGGATGAACACTGTTAATATTACAAATAAATGTCTTCAGATGAACTAAGCATAGTGCTTTGCACCTGTGGTGAAGGGGTTACGCCTTTGATCAGTAATCAAAGCGTTCTCTGTCCAGGGTTCAACCCCGCCACTGCTTGAATTCTGAATAAAAATCATCGGCAACAGAGTCAGGAGACTTTCGGTATAAGAGGTCACAGTTCATACGCAAACGGTTTTATCAAAGAGGCCGGAGGAGCGGACAGAGGTTCAGAGCACTCCCTTGCATTCTTTTGGGGGGGGGGGGGGGGGGAGTGGGAGGGAAATAGTCTCAAAAAGGCGGAAGAATCAGCAATGATCAACGGCATGAGAATGCAGAGGATACCACTCCACTGGAGACACATAATGTATATTCACAGGACATGTGACCTGTAATTGAGAAAGCGTCATGATGATCTCCCCGTAGGCAAAAGATTCCGGATTGGTCCCCATTTCGGATCTCACGGGGCGAACTGACATGGGCAAGGTGACCATGAGCAAAAGTTGGACAAAACAACAGGGGGATAACGTTCCTCGAGTCGAAGCATGGAATGTCAGAAGTATGGACATGGTACGGAAGCCACAAAATCTGTAACGGAAAATGCCAAGGCTCAATCTACAAAACAGTAAACTGAAATGCCATAAAGACAAGGATACCTGGTCAGACGAGTATACGGTAATATAAGTAGAAACAGAAGACGTTATAAGACGAGTAGGATTCGTTTTGAACAGGAAGGTAAGGCAGAGAGTGAGTTAATGTGAGCAGTACAATGATAGGGTTGATCTCATCAGAATCGACAGGAATCAAACACTGACAACAATAGTTCAAATAAAATGGTCGACGTCGCAAGCAAAAGATGAAGAGACAGAGAAAGAATATGAGGACATGAAAGTCTAATTCAGTACGCAAAGGGAGAGAAAGATCTGATAGTCACGGGAGATTCGTATCCGATTGAGGGGGAGGAGTAGAAGAAAGGGTTACGGCAGAATGTGGACTTGGTACTAGTAATGAGAGAGGAGGCAGGCTAATTGAGTTCTGCAGTGAGTTTCAGCTAGTAATAGCGAGTATTCTGTTCAAGAATCACAAGAGGAGGAGGTATACTTCGTAAAAGCCGGGAGATACGGGGAGAATTCAGTTAGATTACATCATGGTTAGGCGGCGATTCTGAACCCATATATTGAATTTTAAGCTATACCTAGGAGCAAATATATACGCATAACATAATTTAGTAATGATGAAGAGTATGCTGAAGTTTAAGAGACAAGTCCGGAAAAACCAACGCGTAAAGAAAATGCATACGGAGATACTAAGTAAATCAAGACACGTTTATGGGATTTGTCGACATGGAAAATGCGTTCGACATTGTAAAATAGTGCGAGATATTCCAAAATCCTGGGAGACGTTGTAGGGAAAGCTTGGCAATATAAAATATGTATAAGAACCAAGAAGAAAAAATGAGGGTGGGTAACCACAATGAAGTCCTCGGATTAGAAAAGGTGTATGATAGGAGTGTAGGCTTTCGCCCCCATTGTTCAATCTATACATCGCAGAAGCAGTGACGTAGATGAAGGAAAGGTTCAAAAACGCGATGAAAATTCAGGGTGAAACGAGATCAATGATAGAATTCACTGATGAGATTGCTATCAGTGAAAGTGAAGACGAATTGCAGGATGCATAGACTGGAATGAACGGTCCCATGATTAGAAATATGAATTGAGAGAAAATCGAAGAAAGACGAAAGTAATGAGAAGCAGCAGAAATGAGAACAATGAGAAACTCAACATCAGGCTTGATGATCTCGAAGTGGATGAAGGTAAGGAATTTTGCTATCTAGGCAGCAAAATAACTCACTTTGGTTGGAGCAAGGAGGACATAAAAAGTAGTACAGAACTGGAAAATAGGTCTTAATCTGCGGAAGAAATTCCTGAGAATGTAAGGAGTACAGCATTGTATCGTGTTGAAACATGGACTGTGGGAAAACCGGAACAGACAAGAATAACAGACAAGAATCGAAGCATTGTAAGTGTGGTGTTACTGAAGAAAGTTGAAATTTAGGAAGACTGGTGAGGTAAGGAATGAGTAGATTCTCCGTAGAATCCGTGAGGAAAGTAATATATGGAAAAGAACGACAAGAAGAAGGGACTGGAATATAGGACTTCTGTTAAGATGTCAGGCAATAACCTCAATGGTTAATCGAGGGTGCTGCAGAGGGTAACCTTTAGAGGAAGAAAGAGATTGGAGAACATCCAACAAATAATTGAAGAGATAGGTTGTACGTGCCATTCTGAGACGAAAGGGTTGTCAGAGGAAAGAAATTCGTGGCGGACCGCGTTAAACCAATCGGATGACTGATGACTCAAAAAATTTAAAAAAGGCGCTTAGTGTTTATTGTTACAGAATATGCTTTCATCTTAAAATTTTTATTCACTCGCAGACTCTAAACCAATGAGTTTTTGAGGGCAGTTTCGTAACAATCTATTTATTGAGAGTTAAGTAGGACGGAAGGGAGATTGTCGCCTACCGTCTCATCGAGGTCATTGAAGATGCATGCCCTGTCAAAGGAACCATTCTGGCATCTTCGTGTAGCGATTTAGAGAAATGAAGGAAAGCCTAAATTCAGATAACCAAATGCAGGTTTGAGCCGTCGTCTTCGTGAATGCGAGTCAAGTGTGCAAACCACTGCGCCACCTCGTTCGGGGAAGAATGGTTTCTATATAATGCTGGCATGAAGTGTTGTTATCACCTACTTGCCCGTAGCTACCATACGGAAGACGATAAGTCAAATAGTTAAGAATATACCTCCTGAAGTGCTTAGCTGAAAGTAACAGGCTTGGAAAACATATAAAAAAAAAGAACAAACAAACAAACAAAACAACGTTATGGAGCTTATGTTCCGTCGATAACTTACTTACATCAAACCTAAACTTTCGGGGCAAATGTTTTTTAAACTGTAGGTGAGTAGGTGCTGTGTAGTATAGATCGAATTAATTCCAGTCTTTTTCTTAACTGCTACGGGACCATGTGGTCCAAAACTGCTTAGTCACGGACCGGGTCAGTTCATTGTTTACAGAAAGCAGACTAGATAATCTATAAGGAAATTAATTAATGAAATTGTAGTAGCAGGGGCAAAAAAGAGGAAGTAAAGTGCAGGGCCGAAATTACACTACACAGTTTTCTTAAAATAATTCTTTACAAAGAAATTCGAAATGCAATATTAAAACCCAACAGACTTTTTTTTATTTTCACAGGATTAGTAACACATGTTGTGTAATCCATATCACAACTTATGATGACCTAGAGCTATAAAACATAACATTTTAACAGTGTGATAGTGATTCACCTAAAGCCAAGCTGAAACTACACATTTTACATGCTAACTATAGCTCAGGAAGGTGAGGTTTGAAAACTGACACTAAGTTCATAGATCTTAGATAACAACTATACAAGTTGAAGTATGAGTTAGTTAACTTCGCTACGTTTTCACGAATTCGGCTTCATTTAATTCGAGAAGAATAAATTAGCAATTACCACCACTCGACTTGGCCACGTTTAGGAGGCTTGCAATGTCTGTGGTGGATTTTTTGCTCAGGTGACATGCAATATCTAGCTCACTTTGGGAAGTCACTGAGCTCTCCTGAAAGACTCATAATGCATTTATTGCTCCTCTGATGACAACATAATACTCCACGCCTCCTTTTATACTGACGGGCCCACCTCCCGTAATCCCGGATTACATAGGGGTGTCCTGGGTGTCCAGATATTTCTGATCAGTTAGTGTCCTTTGACGTTGTAATTAAGGTGTTCGTCTGCTAGGTACGTAAAAGGATTCATGGTCACATGGTAACGAAATATAGAGGATGTAAATAACAAAACGCAACGCTATTTACGCATCAGAAATGATAAAATACAAAAATGTAGACGCGTATGGAATACGATTGGGAGAGAAGGGATAAGGAACTGTGAACTATACAAGCAGACACTAGGGCCACATCTATGGAGTAAGTGTGTAAGAAACCTGCTTATAACAATTTACCTTCACTTCTTTAAACAATTACCGGACCAGTTTCAGGCAATAGCGACCGTCAGCCGCAGCTCTAGAATATGTAATCACTAGGTGCTAAAATAGATCTCCTATAAAGTTTTAAAAGTACACTCCCGTATAGAATTTTTTCTTTGCTAATATAGCTAATTGTATCCTATACCAACGTACAACAATCCGTGAAAAAATAAAAATTAATGACCGCAAAAGTGATGGATTTTACCACCCGTTGACTATACATGTTCTAAACGGCATATGATGCGATGAAAAAAAGGGTTTGAAAAAATCAGCAAAACGTAATACCAGCAGCTGATGCCGGCACTTACAGGTCCAAAATGACTTTCACCCCAAACTGTCTAGAACTACATCCACATGATTACTCTACACAGAACACTTAAGTGTTTTGGAGAGGATGCATAGAGACAATTTCAGAATATATGTCTACCGTTCTACTCTAGAAACACACTTGCGATAATGGAGACTTACATCTTCCTGTGCGAACTTCTGGTTATGACAAAATGATATTTTCTACCTATACTACGTGACCAAAAGTATCCAGGCCCCTGACTGAAAATGACTTACAAGTTCGTGGCACCCTCCATCCGTAATGTTGGAATTCAGTATGGTGTTGGCCCACCCTTAGCCTTGATGACAGCTTCCACTCTCGCAGACATACGTCCAATCCGGTACTGGAAGATTTCTTCGGGAATGGCAGCCTATTCTTCACGGAGTGCTGCACTGAGGAGAGGTGTCGATGTCTGTCGGTGAGGTCTGGCACGAATTCGGCGTTCCAAAACATCACAAAGGTGTTCTGCAAGATTGAGGTCAGGACTCTGTGCAGACCAGTCGATTACAGGGGTGTTATTGTCGTGTAACCACTCCACAACAGGTCGTGCATTATGAACACCTGCTCGATCGTGTTGAAAGATGCAATCGCCATCTCCCAATTGGTCTTCAACAGTGGGAAGCCAGATGGTGCTTAAAACATCAATGTAGGCCTGTGCTATGCTAGTGCCACCCAAAACAACAAGGGGTCCAAGCCCCTCTCCATGAAAAACACGAGAACACCATAACACCACCGCCTCCGAATTTTACTGTTGGCAATACATGCGCTGGCAGATGACGTTCACTTGGCATTCGCCATACCCACCCCCGCCATCGGGTCACTACATTGTGTACCGTGATTCGTCACTCCACACAACGTTTTTCCACTGTTCAGTGGCCCAATGTTTACGCTCCTTAGACCAAGCGAGGCATCGTTTCGCATTTACCGGGATGATGTGTGGCTTATGAGCAGCCGCTCGACCATGAAAATCCAAGTTTTCCCCCCTCCCGCCTAACTGTCACAGTACAGCCTATTACACATTACGACCCTCTTCAAGTGTCGGCGGTGTCTGTCAGTCAACAGACGAGTTCGGCCTGTACGTTTTTGTGCTGTATATGTCTCTTCACGTTTCCATGTCGCCATCACATGCTAAACAGTTGACCTACGGATGTTTAGGAGTGTAGAATATGTCACACACTTACGACACAAGTGACACCCAGTCACCTGACCACGTTCGAAGTCCGTGGGTTCCGCTGAGAGCTCCATTGTGCTTTCTCAGGATGTCTAATGACTACTGAGGTCGCTGATATGGAGTACCTGACAGTAGGTGGCAGCACAATGCACCTATTATGGAAAGCGAATGTTTGCGATTTGACTACAAGCCGCGTATGAGGATCGGCACCAAAACTGTTCTCAATATCAATAAATAAGAACTCAGCATGAGAAGCGCTGTCGATATCACGTCGTGTGAATAAAAAGGGAGCTGTGTTTCACAGGAACGAAGTTTGAAACCTTCCCGTCTTCTCTGTATGTCTCTTTTGATACGCAACCTTCCCTTCTACAATAACCTATGAAACCTTCCCTTAGGATTTCTATCACTTGCTTATTAATAACAAATGAAATCTTCCCTTTGAAACTAATTCTCTTTCTCAATAATAATAAGCGCAATCTTCGCATACAAATTTAAAATGCTGCTTATTAAAAGTGATTTGCTAATTGTTTCGACGAAACATAGAATGTTGGTAATGAAATGATTTTACAAACGTTCAAATTGGACTTACTTTTTACAATAATCTTACAACTGGCATTGCGCAAACATACCTTCAGTAGTCTTGAGTTTCTCAAAAAAAATAATTCAATAATATTAGTTCCTCTGATTATAATAGTTAGCCGATGTCTCTGTACACCTGTTTATAATCTATTGTAAATCATAGCTGGCAGGCACACCGCTCCTCTCAACCTTTCGCTTCAGACCTGCTACCGACTCGCTTCACATCTCGCTTACTACTGACTTCCTACGAACGCTAAAGTGCGGTCTCTGCCGCCAACAATGCTTTGTGGGCAGACAATCCCTGCTACCATTACAAAATGTATCAATGGGCGGTCTTTCCCGCTCTTTTCTTAAAATGTGTCTATACGCGGTCTCTCCCGCCCTTTTTAAAATGATATCAAGTGGTTCAAATGGCTCTGAGCACCATTGGACTTAACTGCTGAGGTCATCAGTCCCCTAGAACTACTTAAACCTAACTAACCTAAGGACATCACACACATCCATGCCCGAGGCAGGATTCGAACCTGCGACCATAGCGGTCGCGCGGCTCCGGACTGTAGCGCCTAGAACCGCTCGGCCACTACGGCCGTCTAAAATTATATCAATGTGCGGTCTCTCCCGCCAACAATACTTTGGTGCAGACATTCCCTGCTACCACAATTATTTCCAAAATGACAAATATGAATTATTCCTACTTAATCCTATTAATAAAATATAAATATCTCTTATAAATTGTGGTTTGACAATAGACAATAGAAATACACACGTCTTACAAGTTCTCTGAATGCGTAACGATTAGGAGTCGATAGAACTATTTCATAACGTAGAAACACAGTATTCGTTCCTAATGAAGGGCCGTCAAAGATGGTGAAGACGACGTAGCAAAAGATATACCACGCTGACGTCAAAGGGCGCGACAGCAACAAAAACCAAACTTTGAAATGGACAGAAAGTCCGCTATCAAGAAATTAATTTGTAACATAATTATGCTTCAGACTGCTCTGGGCATGCTTCTCAGACGATGTGCGAAAGATTTGCAACAGGGATAATCACATATGGAGAGTACCGAATCGTACAAGGTGACTGAAATACAAGACGTCCATCCAGTAGGCAGTACGAATGTAGCGATACTATTCAAGACTTTGGCACTCTCCTATCCCCAGGTTTTAGGCCCATGGACAAATGCATCAGGGAGCGTTTGAGAATTAAACACGTCAATCCCAGCCGCAACATAGTTCCTTTCTTAACCAGTCGCGGGCTATCCCCACGCATTTGTTGCATGTAAACCTCGAGTTTTAGCCCGATTGAGCCCGCGGAGAGAGAGGGACGCCAGAACACATACTCGTAAACTCTGACGCTTGGTCGCAGGGAAGGTGACTAACACACTCACACGATGACATAACACAGTCACTTAGAGAGCAGACCCTCTGGAGCGGTCTGAACGACGGGGCACACATATCAACAGCATATATGCACAAAGAGCACTTGCAGAAACGAGAGTACAGGCCGCAAGGATACAGTGTATTTTCTGTCCCCATTAAACTGAAGCTAAGTTATAAAATGACTAAATGATATCTGGTGACTTGAATGGAAACTTTTGAGTGATACACGTTGCTTCCCCAATATGTTTAACACAAATATCTCCCACACTTAAAGGTATTAATTTAATTCCTGCTTCAATTCTCAAGCCTACATATCAAAATGACGAATGGTATGTAGAGGGCAGTATAAATTCGTAATCATACTCTGTCTGCCTCTAGATGTCGAAGTCAGCACCAGGCATTAAATTTCTGTGGCTCTGCAGAATTCCGGCGATCGTCGACCCTGATAATTCTTAAAATAGTCAGAGGTACAATCGGCCGCCTTGGGGATGCTGCCTTGGGTGCTATGACGTACTCAGTCTGCGGCATGGGAATCAATGCCCAAGTTGTGTATTAAGTTCGATAAAAGTACAAATATTAATCGTACAAAATAGCGCATAAACGAATGTGGTGCATGCTTTACTGATTTCCCAGGATGCAAAGTTCCCTGCGAATGAAGGTACATCACATAATGTTCCGAGACACAGAAAAGGGAGAAAGAGAACAAGTGACAGCAAAAAAGTGATACTAGAAGAGCAACAGATCAATCCACCACACGTAGAAACTGATCACTATACAATAAGGAGCAAGTATAAGTACTAACATAGGCTTAGTTAAACACTATAATTGCTAGCTAATAACCCAGAATAGTTCTATAAGAATGAAGCAGTACTGACCACTTCACTATATTAGACACAACATGTATGTAAAAACATTGTAGGGGTCTAAAGAAGCATAACTACTAAAACTATATCTAGTGATATAAATAAACGTGATTGCTGATAGTTACCGGAGCGTCACGGAAACAAGTCCGTGTTAGACATTAATATTAAACTCTAAGGCAGATGCAGAAATAGAGGACAATAGACGCTGGCCCGAGGAGTAGAGGAAAAGGAGTAGATGAGAAATAGAACCTAACCTCGATGTATGGATTACGTCTTCTGAGAGCGAGTGGTTCAAAGTATTGCTGAGGTCTGCGCTCTTGGATGGCGAGTAGTAGTAGTAGTGGATGACGTGGTGCCTGCTCAGGAGTGAGGGGCTCAGTGTCTTTCGGAAACGCTTCTTTCTCGACACATCAGTGATGGCATTCTGTAAATCTAAACTCTTCACTATATACCTATGTTTCATACATTCTTCGTAAACAAATTGGTAATATTAAACATTTCTAAGTTTTAAGATATGAAGGTGTAATTCCGTTAAAATTTTGTTAAAAGGCTGAGTAACCAAATAAGCTTCGTTTTAAGTGCATGGCCTATATTTTCAGTTGCTTCTTGCGGGGGAACAACTACAATAGGAATGGAAAACATAATACCTATCCAGAATCCAAACAGACTGCTACAGAAAAAAATGCCCAATCTATAGAAGAGTAAGTGTAATAGATTCAGTCTCTTGGCTATATGGGAAAATTATATAAGAACAGAACGTGTTCCATAAGATCACGCACAGACCCTACGTTTTCCCTAAAGCAGCTCGTGGAGAAAACGCTGACCAAGAATTTAGAGATCCATATGATTTTCGTTCATCTTGAGAAAGTCTGTGGTAGCAGTCCCCTCCGTAAATAGTGGAGAATGGCATGAGTTGTTTATATGTTCATACAATTACGGTTTTGTATAATGCCAAAGTTTGGAGAATCGATGTAGGTACAAACATATGGAGAGATTCCAATTACCATAGGTTTAAGACAAGCATGCACGATAGCACCTACATATTTAAAACATATTTGAATTCCGCCTTAATTTTATGGTTGTGTCTGTAAATAATATCTTCTTCACTTTTCAGTCTGCTAATGACCAGGTCATTATTGCAGAGGAAGAGTATGACTGAAGTACATGGTTAGAAAGTTGCACAGAGAGTATAAAAGATAAGTATCAACTGTTAATTTAGAGAAAAAAATAGTTACTGGAGGAGTGAACTACGACCTGATTTTAGATTTTGAAGTCGTAGGGTTTGTAGATTCTTACAAATTAACGAAGATGGATACATTGTAAAAGCGAAACTGAGACCAGAATTCGCGAGGTGGACAAGTAACCAAACAATTAAAACCGAGATTTGCGGAACACACGTATTAGATCAGAAACGAAGACTGAGATATTAGAAAATTATTGTAAATACTATATCTACATCTACCTCTACATCCATACTCCGCAAGCCATCTGACGGTGTGTGGCGGAGGGTATTGTGAGTACCTCTATCGGGTCGCCCTTCTCTTCCAGTCTCGTGGAAAGAAAGATTGTCAGTATTCCACTGTGTGGGCTCTAATCTCTCTTCGCGAGATATACGTAGGAGGGAGCAATATACTGCTTGACTCGTCGGTGAAGGTATGTTCTCGAAACTTCAACAAAAGCCGGTACCGAGCTACTGAGCGTCTCTCCTGCAGAGTCTTCCACTGGAGTTTATATATCATCTCCGTAACGCTTTCGTGATTACTAAATGATCCTGTAAAGAAGCGCGCTGCTCTCCGTTGGATCTTCTCTATCTCTTCTATCGACCCTATCTGGTACTCATCCCACACCGGTGAGCAGTATTCAAGCAGTGGGCGAACAAGTGTACTATAACCTACTTCCTTTGTTTTCGGATTACTTTTCCTTAGGATTCTTCCAATGAATCTCAGTCTGGCATCTGCTTTACCGACGATCATCTTTATATGATCATACCATTTTAAATCACTCCTAATGCCTACTTCCAGATAATATATGGAATTAACTGCTTCCAGTTGTTGACCTGCTATGTTGTAGCTACATGATAAAGGATCTTTCTTTCAATGTATTCGCAGCACATTACAGCTGTCTACATTGAGATGCAATTGCCATTACCTGCACCATGCGTCAATTCGTTGCAGATGCTCCTGCGTTTCAGTACAATTTTCCATTGTTACAACCTCTCGATATACTACATCATTATCCGCAAAAAGCATCAGTGAACTTCCGATGCTATCCACAAGGTCATTTATGTGTATTGTGAATAGAAACGGTCCTACGACACTCCCCTGCGGCACACCTGAAATCACTCTTACTTCGGAAGACTTCTCTCCATTGAGAATGACATGCTGTGTTCTGTTATCTAGGAACTATAGTAATGTATGGAGTAGGAACAAGGGAAATAACAGCAAGAATTAAGAGGAACTTAACACCAGCGGAGATGAGATTTTGGAGGTGTTGCTATGGTTTGACACCATCGGATAAAATTAAAAATGAAGACGTACGTTACAGAATGAACATGGATACCATTGTAATGGATCCAATCGAAGCAGAACAACTGTGATGGTATGTGCATGTATGCCGTTTGGGTGAGGACAAATGACCTAAGAATATGATGCAATTGATTTCATCTAATAAAGGAAGAGGTCGCTCTAAAACAAGATGGGAAGATGAAGTCAGAAGAGTTATGTGACACAGGAACATGCAGTCGGAAGGTGTGCTGAATACACTTTATAAGGGTGCGAGAAGCAACTGTAATTTATCAAATCTCAGTCATCATCATCATCATCATTATCATTTAAGACTGATTATGCCTTTCAGCGCTCAGTGTGGAGCATAGTCCCCCTTATAAAATTCCTCCATGATCCCCTATTCAGTGCTAACATTGGTGCCTCTTCTGATGTTAAACCTATTACTTCAAAATCATTCTTTACCGAATCCAGGTACCTTCTCCTTGGTCTACCCCGAATCCTCCTACCCTCTACTGCTGAATCCATGAGTCTCTTGGGTAACCTTGCTTCTCCAATGCGTGTAACATGACCCTACCATCTAGGCCTGTTCGCCCTGACTGCTACATCTATAGAGTTCATTCCCAGTTTTTCTTTGATTTCCTCATTGTGGACACCCTCCTGCCATTGTTCCCATCTACTAGTACCTGCAATCATCCTAGCCACTTTCATATCCGTAACCTCAACCTTATTGGTAAGATAACCTGAATCCACCCAGCTTTCGCTCCCATACAACAAAGTTGGTCGAAAGATTGAACGGTGCACAGATAACTTAGTCATGGTACTGACTTCCTTCTTGCAGAAGAGAGTAGATCATACCTGAGCGCCCACTGCATTAGCTTTGCTACACCTCGCTTCCAGTTCTTTCACTATGTTGCCATCCTGTGAGATTACGCATCCTACGTACTTGAAACCGTCCATCTCTTCTAACTTTGTTCCTCCTATTTGGCTCTCTATCCGTGTATATCTCTTTCTCACTGACATTACTTTCGTTTTGGAGATGCTAATCTTCATACCATAGTCCTAACATTTCTCATCTAGCTCTGAAATATTACTTTGCAAACTTTCAATCGAATCTGCCATCACAACTAAGTCACCCGCATATGCGAGACTGCTTATTTTGTGTTCACGTGTCTTAATCTCACCCAGTTAAAATAAAAAATCATTTAGTATTTTGGAAAGGCAAGGTGTCTTAATCACTAGGTAACAGGTCAAACGCAAAGGGTAGCAAATAAAATAATGAAGTCGTAAGTCTCCCTGTTTCTAAAGTGGGAAAGGAGTTCGGTAGGTCGGGTGTGAGCACAGCAGGTGACGCGTGCTATCGGACGGGTTGCCCATCGGCCGCCGGCCTGAGAAATGCCAGCAGCAGAGGCGGGGACGGCGGCGGCACGCGGCCCTATCGCAACCTTTGGCGGCCGACCTCAGCTCGGCTGGGCGCCTTTCCTGGGAGCACATGCGCTCTTCTTCTCTCCCCCCTCCCCTGGCGCCTCTCCGTCCACCGGACGACAACGCAGCAGCTCTCGCCCCCGTATAAATAGGGCCCGCGGCCCGTGGTCGGTACATCAGTCCTTCCAGGTCTGCAGAGCACAAGAGACACTCTCAGCTTCTCCACCACCACCACCACTACCACCGCCATGTTCTTCAAGCTGGTAAGTCGGAGGCTGCACGTGACGACGGGTGTTCCAATGCGTTGGACCACTCCTCTCGTTCACTCTCTCTCCCTCCCTCCGTCTGTTTGACTTCGCATTTCGAGCCGCGAAAGCTGTCAGTCCGGGCGGCGTCTGCACTCCGGCGCACCGGTGCACTGCAGGGCGCATACTCAGAGGCGCGGCCGGCGTCCGCTTTCTACTCGCTATCGCTCTCCCATTGTCTGCCACCCCGTGGGTAGGCCGCTTCTCAGAAGCTGCAAACGCCCACGGAAGTGCTGACCCACGCTCTCCCACGTCTCGTTCCCACTGCTGCGTCTGGCATCCACTTGCTCTTTGCAATCACCATCCAAAGGCGTTTAGTAGGACAGAGAAAGACTTTCACAAGTCTAGAGAAGAAAAGCAAGTTAGTCCTGTCACGGTCGCCAAAATATTTACTAGCCTCACAGCAAGGGTTTTAGTGAAAGCTTCAGGTTCTAATAATTTCGTAATCCAGAAGTACGTTGTATCTCATCCTGTAACCTGGTTGAAGGATGAAGTTTGCACCAGCCTATTTATGGCAGAACAGAATGCACTAGTACTATCAGTGGGATGTGAGCTGGAGCAGTTCAGTTCTTGTCACTCAATGCATAGACCAGAAAAATTAAAACAAAAAAAGCTAGAGAACATTCTTTCACACGTCCACAAATGACCAAGTTGGTCCCGTCTAGTCAAAAAAATTTATTCAACAGTTTGACAGCAGTTTCTATCGAAACGTTAGATTCTTAACAATTTCATAGTTCTTACATACTATGCACTTCATGCAAACTGAAGAGTGCCCACAGTGACAGTGATATTACCTGCGTATCGCAGAAAAATCATCAATGTTGAGACTGTCTGTGGAATGAAAACTGAATTAGTCAGCTGCAAGAATAATGTTTTTCTCTCTCTCCATTCTATGTCCGGAGAAGAGGAAATAGTTCCATACGTATAAACGTCACATAGTAGGTCTTGTCACGTTCGCCAAAATACATTCATTTGCTTCAAAACAAGGCTTTATATGGGAAAAGTAATGTTCCAATAATCCTGAAGCACTAGTAAACGCAAGCTGAAAAATGTAGACTTCTTCTATGATTTCACACGTGTTGTGTAGACCAGCGTAAATTTTGAGAACATCTTTCTCAGTATGTGTACTATGATGACAGTACTAGCCAATTTGAAAAATCCTTTTATTGTTCGACCTTTGTAAATAAAAATTCCGAAATCTGCTTTTCAGTAGGCGTCGGACCAGTCAGATTAATTACTAAATACTACCTACAGTTTAATCACCAGCATCAACAGGAGGTTTTTACGGCTGGTGTATTTCACGCGACAATCCTGTCTTTTGTGCTAGTCAGCATGTCCAGTTATACTATCATTCCGTTCTGTAAAGCTGACACAAAGTGAGATAATTGTATCTCAAGTTTCACCGCTTGGTGACGATTTCCCTGTTTTATATTTGCAACATCGTCTATGCTCTTACATTTTTGGAACTGACACGCAACTTTCGTACATTACTGAATCTAGGAGGCGCGTATAACGCACAGCTGCACTGAGGGCTCAACGCGTGTTCCACCACTGGCTTTGCTCCGTTGATGTAGAAAAATGAAGTTGCTCTGCAGTTTGAACTGCAGGTTAAAGTGTAATTTTCTCTGCAAGTAATGAGTTGTCTCCTAGACTGGACGAAAGCAAATACACACCACATCGATTACGGGAAATCCTAGTACAGTACTAAGTTTTTCTAAACCGGAAGAGAACACCTTTATATGCCTGATGAAGACAGCGTCATTTACATGCGAAAGCCTTAGCTTCGTCTTCCGTTTTGTACGGGCACTTTCACCTTAAGTTTTCTTTGTGAAACTCAAGTACAACACATAACTGAACGATCCCGCGTTCAAGCAGAATACGGGCGCATTTCATGGGAAAGATCCATTAAAATTTAAACGCGAATATCCCTCTCTGAGGAACGACATGTCTGTCGAAGTCGTATTCAGTCCCCATATGATCGTTTAACGTCATTTCACTTTCAGCTGCATCATCATCAATCATGTCTTGCCTAGGAGTCAGCAGAGTTAAGTACGTATACGAAGGCAACATAAGCTACACAAACTTTGCCCTAGTTTCATAGCTTCAAGCTGACTTACAATAATTATAGCAGCAATACCAGCCGAGAGCTTACATTTCTGGAACGAAGATGCAGTTTTAACGAATTTTTTGAAAGGTGTGAAACGTTTAAAAAGCGCAGTAGCGTTGATAACAGTGTTCCGATGTTATTTTCTGTCATCCATATCTTTTAAAATGACGGTGGAAGGGAAATAGCATTTTTCTTCTCATCCGATTATTTAGCTTGTAGCTTTAAGTGAAAGTGAGGCATACACTACAATTTTAATATGGGTAATACCGTAGAAGTATTTGCCACATACGACGTTTCCCCGATATTGCATTTACTGTAGTCCTTCCCTGCCAGGGATAAGCGTTTGGTGAAAGTAGTCCGGCCTGTCATGGAAACGGGTAGTGTAGCCACGAAGACATCACAGCGTGTAGCAACAGGTTTGAACGATGGACGGTTACGGGTGCAAGTAAATTTCCCGCCGTGTTAAGTGGAAGCGTGGATCGTCTGGTGACCTATCGAAAGAAGGACCCATCCCAATTAAGATGCTGGAAAGCGAACGCAGCGGCCGGAGCTCCTAGCAAGCTGGACAGCCTATCGGGCACGGTGACTGAGCACCTTTCTCGCCGCTGAGTGACGCTGGAGAGGACGCCATTGCGCAACGGGAGACTCTCGAAGGACCGTCCGGAAACGGGGGCAACGCGCCGACGTAACGTCCGCCGGGCTATGAAACGAGGTCACCGCAGTGGGTCCTTGTGCTCGCCTCTACACACGGTCGTCTTCTCACGGTGTCGGCGCACCCACTGTTCACAATGTTCGGGTTTCTCTCAGTTAGATGGTCGTCGCGCACTCGAGACTCAATATTTTTATCTAACGAAAGGATATGTGGAATTTTGCATTATTAGCTTCACGTAAGACAGCGATTTCGAGGCATTAGTGATTTACATAGAACGCTCCTTGGTGTCAACACAGTCCTTGTGGGCAGAAATGTTTTCGACTGAGGAGAGAGCAGTAAGAAATTGTGTTTCAAGACGGCGGAAATGTATAATGACTTTCCAAAAATGTGCTCCTATGAGGGAGAACTGACTCTTAAAAGTACAACTCTAGTATAAACACATTTTCCGGAAAAGCACGGAATATCTGTTGCCTATTCTAACGAGGTTTCAATGTCTGCTGTCGAAAAATGGTTGTGACGAGGCTCACTGTTTCAGTGGGTATGTGACACGCTGCAAATCACACGATGAGGACTCGATCCACGGTCAGACTTCGGAATTTTTCTGTCACTTTCTAATGGAAAAATGCTAAATTTCGCCGTGATTTGGAGTACACGTACAAGTATAGGTCCAGATGTAACTCTCTGGGTAAGACAGTTCAAGAGTCCTGACGAATGCAAGAGTCTAGAGCCTCTAACAAGACCATGGCTGTTAAATCACAACAGCAAATCTTAGGGTTGAATACCGATTTCTTTCACCGATTAAAGCTGCAAAAAGCAGTGATACTATACAGAGAGGATATCGAGGAGAGCGGGGTAGAAATTTGGGGCAATAAGAATTTTGTATTTTAGCTGCGTTCCAAATGCATTTCAGACGAAAGTGTGAAGCGTTCAAGAGAGTGAACCCATTGAAGCGCAGCAGAACTATAAAGTCTTTCGACTGTTTCTCATACACGTTTTTCAAGTCTTCCCTACATCACTTGGGCCTTATCGGAATGGTTCCTTCGACAGACTCACCCATCCCTTCCTAGTTCTTTATGCTGTTTCCAAACTACTCTTCGGATTAGTAGATCTTTTTTGCTGTAGATTTCGGCTTTTATCGACTTCATTGGTTATAACGGATTTCGATTAAGTTCATGTTTCCCTCAGTTGTACTGCTGAAGTACATACGTTCATCTTCTTTCGTAGAGTACATACTAGAAGTTGAAGAAATGGCAGCGAAATGTGCAGGGCGGGAATGTACAGCTAGTGGTTACGTTGAATGCGTGTACTGTACAGTGTGGAGTGTCGCCACCTCGCACGCAGCTTCCTGGTGAGAGATGCGTGACACCGACGTCTTGGCAGTGAGGGCGGCAGCGCCTTTTGCGGGCGAGAGATGCCATCGGAAGACGTCCACTTGTTGCGCATCTGCCGACCTTGCCCTCTGCCCGTATCTGCGCTATCCCCGGTAGGAGGGGCCGAGCACGAAGTTCTTACGACAGGCGTCCACAGAATGTCAGGGACTCCCGGCATGCAAACCGCAAGAGCCTCGCCAGTGCGTTTGCTCTTCACGATATCGCGTGCCTTCACACAGCGATGGCCGATGCGAGTTTCAGTATGTCGATAAAAGGGGAGACGGAGTGGCGAGAGGGGGAATATCTGCGAGGACACTTCAGAAAACGTCAAAGAATAGTACAATTGTTGACGAAATGTGCGCATGGGTTTCATATCTCCTGGAAGTTGAATTAATATTTCCTTTGCAAAATTTCGGTACAAAGTGATAGTCTCCGATTAATATTTGACTTTGTTCAGGCCTGGTCTCTAGATAACGACATTACAAGAGAAGAGTTCAGGTGAGAAATCCGGCAATAAGAAATGAGATGCCCACATTATCGACCGACCGATAAGCAATTTGCCCGAAGTGGTACTCAAGAAAATCTGCCGTCAAATTTCTTCTGCAGTCATCACGATTGAGGTTCCCCCCGGTTTACCTAGACGGCCATTTATTTCTTGTATTCTCTGAGCGAACAACTGCAATCTATTATTATGTCGACTGGATGTTCAACCTTTATCATCCATTCCTCTTCGACTGTTCTAATCAGAATATCAGTCTCTCGCCCCAAGGCCGATACTGTACTCATTATCAGAAAAACATTTCATTCACCATTCGTACTTCTCACTAAAGCGAAAGTGTATCCGTATGTCAACGCTTCTTTATTTCATGAATGAAACCGACGTTTAGAGAAAAATAATCCCACATACACCGATGATTGGTTCGGAACTGAAATGATAAAAATATGTGATCAACAAGTGATACTGTGATGGAGTCAATGAAGCTACGTCTTTCTCTAAATCACACTTGTAATCGGCTCAATATTTTTTTTCCCAAAAGTATCAGTTCTGTAACCTGGAAAAGCAGGAGCGTATATTGCGACAACAAGTTGAAAGTATGATTCCGAATGGCGTTTGCAGTCATTCGCCTTTCACTTGCTGAGCAATTCCGCGTGAGCCACGCGTGAGGACCTCACTCTCTGACTCAAGCAGATGACGCCAATGAATCGTGACGTCAGTATTATCCTACAAACCACGAGTGAATACATCCCGGAATGGTTCAAAACTGAAGCTTGCCATTGGTTGCTCTCCATTTTCTTTACCAAACACAGACTTTCTGGGATACTGCACGAGCGCATCAAATGACTCTCGACGTTAGAGTTAGCGAGATTAAAGTCTCTGGACGACTAAGGACAGCTACGGTACAATGAGTGCATCGTTTACGATGACTGCTAATCTATCACCACGTATGGGCAGCGTATTTTTGATTGAAGTCTTGTACAGTTCTGTTCTCTTCTTCTTACATCCTCTTCATCTCTCTCCTTCTCTCCCTCCTTCTTCTTCTCATCCACCTGCTTTCTTCTTCCTCCTCCATATCCCTCACCTCCGCCTCATCTTCCTTCTCCTACTTCCTCTTCTCATCCTTTTCCTCTTCTTCTCCTACTCATCCTTCTCCTCCTCATTCTACTTCTTCCTCTTCTTGCCATTCTCTTCTTCTTAGTCCTCTTCCTCCTCCATCTCTTACTTCTTCTCTTCCTCTTCCTGCTCTTCCTCCCGTGCCTTCTTCTTCACTGTTACAAATACCATTGAAAACAGTATTTCTGACGAACACTGCTTATTTACTTCCCCAAAACCACCCCTGTACTGACCCGTGTGCTTCAATTGTCTGCCGCAGGTAACCGTGCTGTGCCTGGCCGCCGCCGCCATGGCCCTGCCCCAGAGGCCTGTCGCTGGAGGACGAGGCAAGGACGCCGTCATTGTCTCTGCCACCAACGATGTCAACTTTGATGGCTCCTACCGTTACAGGTGAGATGTTCGAGAAATCAGGCATAGTTAGGAACGTACAACTCAACATGCTTAAAGAGTAGTATCGAAGCTGTTTCGGTACTACTTTAAGCTTTTCAATGCTCTCAAAGAAGCGTACGTCGATAAGGAATTAAATTCCAGAATGCTTGTCTTATTCTGCAGAGGTGTACGCTGTTTTGAAACTTCCTGGGAAATTAAAAGTGTGTGACGTTTCAGAACTCGGAACCGCAACTTTGAATTTAGTGGGAAATGTAATGAAAGAGCAAGGCTCGGTTTGCCTGTGAAAGAGGATGTTCCCAGTTCGGTTGCCAGTCTGGTACACAACTTTAGTCCGGCAGGAAAATTCAAAGGTGGAATTCATTTATAAATGCGCTTCCAGGCCTGAATGGGACTTCATGTAGTTTCAAATACCGTGAAAAATCGATAGTCAGCAAGTAATGCAGTCCTTTGCTGATTTCACACCCAAAATCGTTCGGGACCTATTTTACGTACGAGTACATACATTGACTTTTGTCTTCTTTTCACTCGGTTGCACAAGCCACGTTAACCTTGCAGGACACGCTAATATCACAAATGTGTCCCTTTTTCTGGAAGTGACTTTCATTAACTTCTTTCTTCGCCTGTTATTTCTAGTCACTGTTCATTTCATAAATCTTCAACTATCATGACAACAAACTGAAAGTTATTCCATTCTTTTATGATACAGCATTCATATTGTTCACGTCTGTTCCATTTAACGCACTACGCCAACTAAACTCCCAGAAACCTAGCTCTGTACATAATAAGAGTAATTCATCGTATGGTACGATTTTTTCTGAAAAAATGCTTTGTTGTTCTACAACGGTTACTGATATTACCTTGCATGACACACCTCACTTCCTTTTTTATCCTACTTATAAGTACTACTTCTTCCACTGTATATTCCGGAAAGATCTCAAAATGGTCAAATGGCTCTGAGCACTATGGGACTTAACTGCTGCTGTCATCAGTCCCCTAGAACTTAGAACTACTTAAACCTAACTAACCTAAGGACATCACACACACTCATGCCCGAGGCAGGATTCGAACCTGCGACTTTAGCGGTCGCGCGGTTCCAGACTGTAGCGCCTAGAACCGCTCGGCCACCTCGGTCGGTGGAAAGGTATCAAAGTTACCTTTCTTCTCGTCTCTGTTACTCATGATACTTAGTTTTAGTTTTGTTAAAACGTGACCTAAATTTAGTACTAAATAGGCCGCAGTTTTCTTTAAACTTTTCGTCTGACTAAAGTACAGTATACAAAAAAATTGTTATAATACTTAGTAAAAGCCGCTAAGGCCCTTGAACTCTTCATTTAATCAATACCTCCTAAGAAATCAGAAATCTCAGATTCGACACGGCGAAATCAGCGGCACGTGTGACGCAACTAGCTAGTTGCTCTTTCGATGCATCAGTGCTATGCCAGCTAGCGAAGAGCCTACCGCATGGGCTGCGTCTTCAGTTCAGAATTTATGGCACTTAACGGTACAGCCTTGACAGACAGTCATTTCCCGTCACACTAAGTCTTTACAGTAGAAGGCCCATTACCTTTGCGGTGAAGACTGATATACTGCCTGACCTTTAACCTCTGCGTAGGAGGCTGCTAGCCGGAGGTGCTGGGGTGATGGTCGACAGTCGGTGTTATATAATCGCGTGGATCAAGGTGAGGCGGTCCGTTTGATGTAGCCAGGCTGCCATCCACCTCACACACAGACTTGTGTCCCACGTGACTTGTTCCAAGTATTCGCTTCTTCATAAAAGCACCTGAAGCAATACAGGAAGTGAGTGCGTGCACGTTTGTGTGTTCCGTATGAAGTCACGTGATACGTGATGCACTATTACAACAGAAATTGTTGGAGAAATATTTTTATTAATATTCCGATAACCTGCCTACATCAGCTATTCTGTGTGTTGTGGAAGACTGTTAACGCCACCTCGGCATTTCTCCCACAGCTTCGAGACGTCTGACGGCCAGCGCGCTTCGCAGGAGGGCGCCCTGAAGCAGGTGTCTGCCCCCGGCCCCGACGGTGACGGCCTGGGTGAAGCCGTGCGCGGCGACTTCTCCTACACCGACGACGCCGGCAACCAGTTCGCCATCCAGTACACCGCCGACGAGAACGGCTACGTGCCACAGGGCGCGCACCTGCCCACCCCTCCCCCAATCCCAGAGGCCATCCAGAAGGCGCTCGCCTACATCGCCAGCCAGCCGCAGGCCCGGTCTTAAGCGTCGCCACACCACCTCATGGACACCGCTCCTCTCGCTCTTCTTCTCCTCCGTCTTTTGTACAAACGCGCAACTCGTGACCAATAAAGTTTCGTACATTTAAAAACAATGTCTCTTATTTGTCACCTTCATTCCACAAATCCTTTGACCAACCAGTGGATCCACTAACCAAACATTTCAAACTGTGTGCCGGATCGGGACTCAAACCTGGAACCCCATCATTCGCGTTCAACGCTGTTGCCAAATGAGCTACCGAAGAGTAACTCACAATACGCAATGAAGGCTTTACCTCTGCCAGTACCTTCACCCTATCTTCCAAATTTCACCGTAGCTTTCTTGGTTACGAAGCTTTCCTGGAAGAAAACAGTACGAAGAAATGGTTGTAGGACTGATTACAATTTCCAATTCATGGCAGGAAAACGAGCTCAAACAAAATGTGCAAAAGAAGCACTAGTGCTAGCCCAGCCCATATACAATTTGCCCTTTCTTATTTCTACAAAACTGTATTACGCAATTACTTACGACCTGGAATGAAAACTGACAAATCGAAAAAGGCAATATAATACACTACTGGCCATTAAAATTGCTACACCACGAAGAAACGCAGATCATAAACGAGTATTCATTGGACAAATATATTATACTAGAACTGATATGTGATTACATTTTCATGCAATTTGGGTGTATAGATACTGAGAAATCAGTACCCAGAACAACCACCTCTGGCCATAATAACGGCCTGGGCATTGAGTCAAACAGAGCTTGGATGGCGTGTACAGGTACAGCTGCCCATGCAGCTTCAACACGATATCACAGTTCATCAAGAGTAGTGACTGGTGTATCGTGACGAGCCAGTTGCTCGGCCACCATTGATAAGACGTTTTCAATTGGTGAGAGATATGGAGAATGTGGTGGTCAGGGCAGCAGTCCTACATTTTCTGTATCCAGAAAATCCCGTACAGGACCTGCAACTGCGGTCGTGCATTATCCTGCTGAAATGTAGGGTTTCGCCGGGATCGAATGAAGGGTAGAGCTACGGGTCGTAACACATCTGAAACCTAACGTCCACTGTTCAAAGTGCCGCCACGGCGATTAAGAGGTGACCGAGACGTGTACCCAATGGCACCCCATACCATCACGCCGGGTGACACGCCAGTATGGCGATGACGAATACACGCTTCCAACGTGCGTTCACCGCGATGTCGCCAAACACGGAGGCGACCATCATGATGCTGTAAACAGAACCTAGATTCATCCGAAAAAATGACGTTTTGCCATTCGTGCACCCAGGTTCGTCGTTGAGTACACCATCGCAGTCGCTCCTGTCTGTGATGCAGCGTCAAGGGTAACCGCAGCCATGGTCTCCGAGCTGATAGTCTATGCTGCTGCAAACGTCGTCGAACTGTTCATGCAGATGGTTATTGTCTTGCAAACGTCCCGATCTGTTGACTCAGGGATCGAGGCGTGGCTGCACGATCCGTTACAGCCATGCGGATAAGATGCCTGTCATCTAGACTGCTAGTGATACGAGGCCGTTGGGATCCAGCACGGCATTCCGTATTACCCTCCTGAACCCACCGATTCCATATTCCGCTAACAGTCATTGGATCTCGACCAACTCGAGCAGCAATGTCGCGATACGATAAACCGCAATCACGATAGGCTACAATCCGACTTTTATCAAAGTCGGAATCGTGATGGTACTCATTTCTCCTCCTTACACGAGGCATGACAACAACGTTTCACCAGGCAACGCCGGTCAACTGCTGTCTGTGTATGAGAAATCGGTTGGAGCTTTCCTCATTTCAGCACGTTGTAGGCGTCGCCACCGGCTCCAACGTTGTGTGAATGCTCTGAAAAGCTAATCATTTGCATATCACAGCATCTTCTTCCTGTCGGTTAAATTTCGCGTCTGTTGCACGTCATCTTCGAGGTGTAGCAATTTTAATGGCCAGTTGTGTAATTAAGGGAACTATACATATAGACTAACAAACCACAAAACTTTGCTGTTGTCGTGATCTTCAGCTAGAAGACTGGTTTGCTGCAGTTCTTCACACTACTTTATTCAGTACAAGCCTCCCCATCTTCGAATAACTACAGCAATCTACTTACATTTGACACTGCACAATCCATTCATCTCGTAGTCTCCGTCTACCATTTTTACCCCTCACATTTCCCTCCGTTACTAAACTGACGATCCCTTGATATCTCAAACCGTCTCCTATCAAACAACTCCTTCTTTTCGTCCTGTATTGTCACAAATTCCATATCTCCCAAATTCTGTTCTGTATCCCTCATTAGTTACGAGATCTACCCATCTAACCTTCAGCATTCTTCTGCAACTCTACATTTCAAAAGCTTCTATTCTCTTCTTGTCTTAGATGTTTATCATCCACATCTCGCTTTTGTACGAACTTACACTTCACACAAACAATTTCACAAATGAATCGTAACATTTATAACTATATTCGATGTCAACAAACTTTTCTTCATGAACGTATTTCTTGCCAGTACCCCTCTACATTTTATGTCCTCAATATTCCGATGATCGTTAGTTATTTTAGTGCTAAAATAGCAGAACTCATTTACTACTTTAAGTGTCTCATTTCCTAATCTAATTCCCTCGGCATCGTCTGATAAAATTCAACTACATTCCACTACCCTTATTTTCGATTTCGGCAATGTACATATTATATCCGCCATTCAATACACTGTCCGTTTAATTCAACTGCTCCTCCAAATTCTTTATTGTCTGTTACAGAATTATAACGTCACCGGAAAATCTCTGACTACTTCTTTCTTCTGCTGAACTTTAATTTCGTCTCCAAATTTTTCTTTGGTTTTCTTTACTGCTTGACCATGGTACATCTACATCTACAGCTACGTGATTACTCTGTTATTCACAATAAAGTGCCTGGCAGAGGGTTCAATGAACCACCTTCATGTTGTCTCTCTACCGTTCCATTCTCGAACGGCACGCGGTAAAAACGAGCACTTAAATTTTTCCGTGCGAGCCCTAATTTCTCTTATTTTATTGTGATGATCATTTCTCCCTATGTAGGTGGGTGCCAGCAAAATGTTTTCGCAATCGGAGGAGAAAACTGGTGATTGAAATTTCATGAGAAGATCCTGTCGCAACGAAAAACGCCTTTGTTTTAATGATTGCCACTGCAATTCACATATCATGTCTGTGACACTATCTCCCCTATATCGCGATAATACAAAACGAGCTCCCCTTCTTTGTACTTCTTCGATGTCATCCGTCAGTCCCACCTGATGCGGATCCCACACCGCGCAGCAGTACTCTAGAATAGGGCGGGCAGGCGCAGTGTAAGCAGTCTCTTTGGTAGACCTGTTGCAGCTTCTAAGTGTTCTGCCAATGAAACGCAGTCTTTTGTTTGCTCTACCCATAATATTATCCAAGTGATCGTTCCAATTTAGGTTATTTGTTATGTTAATCCGTAAGTATTTAATTGAATTTACAGCCCTCAGATTTGTGTGACTTATCGCGTAATCGAAATTTAGCTGATTTCTTCTAGTACTCATGAATAGCTTCGCCCTTTTCTTTATTCAATGTCAACTGCCACTTTTCGCAGCATACAGATATCTTATGTAAATCATTTTGCAAGTCGTTTTGATCATCTGATGACTTTACAAGTCATACTGAATAACTTCGGGAATACATTACAATACTGCCTAACTCCCTTCTCAACCAGTGCTTTATTGTATGCCCCTCGACTCTTGTAATTGTCCTTTGCTTTCTGTAAGAGTTGCCAATACCCTTTCGCTACCGATACTTTATCCCTGCTAGCTTCAGTATTTGAAAGAGCATAGTCCACTCAGTACTGTCAAAAGCTTTTTGCAGGTCTACTTTCCTTAACCTGTATTCTAAGATAAGTTTTAGGGTCAGTACTGCCTCGCGATTTCCATTGTTTCCCCCGGAATCCAAACTGATCCTTCCCGAGGTCGGTTTGTACCAGCTTTTCCATTCTTTGTAAGGAATTCGTGCTAGCATTTTGCAACAAAGATTCATTAAAATGATGGTTCGATAGTATTCACACCTGTCAGCACCTGCTTTCTTGGGAATTGGAGTTACTACATTGTTCTTGAAGTCTGAGAGAATTTCGCCCGCCTCATACATCTTCATCACCAGATGCAATAATTTTGTCATGGCGGTTTTCCCACGGTTGTCGGTGGTTCTGACGAAATGTCGTCTACTTCTGGAGCCTTGTTTCGACTTGGATCTTTCAGTGCTGTGTCAAATTCTTCTCACAGTATCGTGTCTCCTAAGTCATTCTCATTTACGTCCTGGCTGTGTCTGAGGCCTTTATCAGTACGTGCGTAGTTTTTGATGGGTCTTCCAATGTCACAATGTAACATGTGGATTTTTCTAAAGCCTCGTTATTGTTTAATAATGAGACCTGGAGTTAAACCAGATGTCATCGAAGCCGTTTCCGTGTGTACCAATGCAGTTGGCAGGTCCTACTAACCTGTCACCTGCACATGTTCAGTGAACATAACCGAAATTAAAGAATTTCTTAACAGTGGCTGAGGTGATATTTTATACCTTAAAACACTAAATCCCTGCCGGCCGCGGTGGCCGAATGGTTGTAGGCGCTTCAGTCCGGAACCGTGCTACTGCTACGGTCGCAGGTTCGAATCATGCCTTGGGCATGTATGTGTGTGATGTCCTTAGGTTAGTTAGGTTTACGTAGTTCTACGTTCTACGGGACTGATGTTAAGTCCCATAGTGCTCATATCCATTTGAACTAAATCCCTTGTATTCGACCTCAAAGCAAGTGTATCAACAACGGTTTTGTCTTTCCCAAACCTTGTACATCCCGTACACTCCTAATCCACCTTTGAACTCCTCCTACTCTCTCCACCAATACGCCTTCGATACCGCCTTACTAGCTTCATATCCCACCCTCTAGGAATCCCAGCGAACCCTTCAGTTTCATACCGGCCAACTGACTCTTACTATTAAGAGATTCCATGAAATCAGTTCTTCCATGACAAAGGGAATTAGTATGACAAGTTACCTACAGCTACCGCCCGCAAGACGTCGAAACAATATGTTACAATCATCCTACATATCATAAACATTAAATCACCTCGGACTAACCCGGACCTGGTAACGATGCAACGGAAAGTCCGCAGTGCACTAAAAGCAGCCTGAGAAAAGTGTGTCTGAACCCCTCCGTCACATGCCATTTTTTCGGGGCACTGTATGACTTAAAGTTATCATGTTCGATAGCGATAAATCGTTATGATACATTCAGTAATATCATAAAATGTAAGTTGTAATAGTGATAATATAATAATAATATATAATAAAGGTTTCTCCGTATTGTGTCATCACCAAGAGTTCATATTAATAAAACCAGAGGATATGTTTGATGGTGTTAATCATGCTACATGTGAGGTAATATGTTACAACTCCTCACAAATCCTTGCACGTCGTGTATTTTCACTCTCCTTTCGTATCCGTCTACACTGATGTATGAACCCATATAATTTCTTGTTTCTCTAAGCAGACTGAACACCATATTTCTTATATTTACTTCAACATGACACTAATCACCGTACTGTTTTTGCCTTGATTATTATTGCTAGATCTGTTTCAGGAATATATCAACACATCCATTCCCTAATTCTCAGATGTGCGCATTTCTCCACATCTATTTGCAACAAAACTTTTACTGGCTCCTCCAACGTGGCAACCAACTCTTCCCAGCTATCCAACCATCCTCCTGACATTGACTGAACACTACTGTTTCTCTGCATGCTCAGGCTCCTTTTCACCCCATTTCACTCTCCTCCCTCCCTTTCCTAATGGTGGATGGTGGTCCTTCTACACGACTCTTACAAACTGTAGCTAACCAGCAACCCTCCTCCCCTGCTGCTCATTCGCTGTTAACATGAAGTTTCGGGACTGCAGTCGGATGACGTCGACTTCTTGCCACGACGTTTCGGCTGACAGCCATTCAGCCATCTGCATATCAGTGGTTTGCTCTGGGGATTGCTAGTTCACATCGCTAACTTAGCACCGAAAACTGGGGAGGAGACACGTGCGCAAAGGTAATAATCATATATTTGTATATTTCAGTAATGTCCTTAGCTGAAGAGCGACAATGCAAAAGAAAAAGAGCCATTGCGTAGTTTTTAATTCGAAGAATGACCTCTGCCACCTACAAATAATAATTTCAGTAAATTTCAGAGGGAGAAATACTTATATTTTTATATTTGAGTGCCATATATTATGTGTAGCTCTAACATGTACAGATGACGTCATTCTACCAAGAAATGCGGTATACATGGGGTGTAACGGGTATTACTTCAGATGTTTTTATTGGTAAGTGAGAAGAGTGTACTGCACAAAATTACTTTAGTATTTACTTTATTTGAAGACTAATAATTTTATCAATTAGGAGTAGTAAGATCTTAGGTTGGTTCGTACCTGTAAGTGCAAGTGGCAATAGCAAACCATTAATGCTTATTTTACCCTGGGAAGCACGCCAGATTTTGAAATATGGGCGCAAAATGGTGAGTCTATACTGCAGGCGAAGCCAATTTAATGTTAATTGAGCTGTTACGACCGCGCAGAAAACATCAGACAGTAAATTTCGTTACTTTTTTGCAAGAAGACTGTTTGATGGAGAGAAATACAACCAACACATTAATGTGTGTACATATTAAAGTAACAAATATAAAAGTATCGTGGCCGAGCGGTTCTAGGCGCTTCACTCCGGCACCGAGCTGTTGCTACGGTCGCAGGTTCGAATCCTGTCTCGGGCGTGGATGTGTGTGATGTCCTTAGGTTAGATAGGTTTAAGTAGTTCTAAGTTCTAGGGGACTGATGACCACTGAAATTAAGTCCCATAGTGCTCAGAGCCATTAGAACCATTTTTTGTTGCTACGGTCGCAGGTTCGAATCCTGTCTCGGGCATGGATGTGTGTGATGTCCTTAGGTTAGTCAGGTTTAAGTAGTTCTAAGTCTAGGGGACTGATGACCTCATATGTTAAGTCCCATACTGCTTAGAGCCATTTGAACCATAAAAGTTTCTGTATTTCAAACCGTTACATCATGTGCATACAAAATCACCTTGCACATCTAGCCATGGATTAGTGCTTGTAATAAGAACATATAACACATTTTTAAAGCCATATGTTACGGCATATGGAGCAACACAGAAGGGAAACAACTTGAATGACAAGCACACCTGGCGAACATACTGGAGCATCTATAATTTACTGGCAGCTGTTGTCCAAGAAACACTGTTTCCTACTTCCACAACAGCACTCACTGAGTTTCTCCTTTCAGAGATTAATGTGCTACATAAATTTCTACACAGAGCCAGTATTCTAGATCACTGACTTCTGTCGGTATCAAACCAAATACTGACAAAAATGCTGATATAAATGTCTCCATAATAGCCAGCATGGGATGAGAAAATTTCATGTAATCTAAGCCCCGTAATATGACGAGCAATGTGTCCGTTGCGTAGAAATTAATCAAAGAACAGGAAGTTTGGTTTAGTGTTATACAGTTGTCAAAATGCTACTTGGCCGCTAGTTCAGATAGGCAGGAAAGAGTTGAGGAGAGCTCTGTGTTGCAGTAGAAAGCTTCAGGTGGCACGGAGAACAGCGGGACGCTGGGAGGAAGCCGACTGGATTTCCCGCGATGGCAAAAGTAAGCTGTGTAACCCCGTGGTTATGGACGCTGAGCAGTATGGCGAGGTTCTGACTGTGCTAGAGCTGACAAGCTGATGAAAGTCTGATGACAGCACTGGAAACCTAATAAAGAGATGGACTCAGTCGAATTATTACCATATTCGTGAAACCAATATTAATAAACTTACTAACATTATGGGTAAAAGAGTTTACACAAAAGTAAAAAGCTATAGACACGCTGCATGTGCGTATTACAAACTGTTTGATTCATTTTCAATAAACAAATTGTTTTAAAGAGAAGGATAACGTCGATGGTGCCGTAGGAAATGTGATAGGACCGCGCTTAATTCTCTGTACACTTAAACCAGCTTAGCGCCCGCTGTTTCGCCCACATAGATTGTATAATCTGCACAGATTTCTTTTGTCTTTCTTTAATCGAAATTTTTTTTGTTCACAAATTGCAACGCCTTTTAAACTTTTTATGCTAATTAGAGCCATGGAAGCATGGTCTTTTCCGGATGTACTTCTGACCAAAAATCGATTCTTGTAGCTGACGTCCAAGGTTTCTGTTAATCATGCCTTTTGTGTTCTTTCGGAGGTATTGCCACAGAAACTTTCATCCCCTAACACATATTTCTTTGTGTCCAACCGAGAAGTGACATACCAATTATCGTAGATTAAGCTTTAAAAATATTTGATATAAGGAAACATTGTCTTAAAAATTTTCGTCCCCTATTTCCAAAAAACAGTGAAACACGATTTTTTTAAATTTCTAATGGGGAAACCAAGTACATATTGAAAGGTGGCTACACTGTGCCACTGCGCCAGAGAGTGCGCCAAAGAGTACTATTAAGCCGCCTCCACAGTGCGTGTTAAGAGCTCATAGCAGTCAGTGCTTGTTAAGAGATCGGAGAGGACAGTGTGTGTTAAGAACTCATAGAGACAGTGTGTGCGTGGGCAGAGCTCGTGGTTGTCGTGAAGTTGGAGCGAGATGTTGTAGTAAAGAGCGTTGTTTCATGTCTTATGCAGTTATTTGATGGGAGAGATAGCAGATGTTATTGTAATGAGTGCATTTCGTCAATATATATGAAGGTAAAATTTATAATGTTCCTTTATTAGTTGTGTATCTGAAATAATGTGTCACTACAGGTTCAGTCAACAAAGCATCTGGCTTGTGTTCTTGGATTAGAGTGTAATTGTGATTTTTTTGCGTAATTGTAGTTTTTCTAAATTTCTTTTGTCACGTCAGCATAGTTGGTATTTAAAAATTCTTATCTTGTTGGAAAAGAACCGTGCCAGATGCGGACGTTGAGTCACACTCCCACATACAGAACAGCTACACTAGTGCTTATTGGTTTTGTAGATTTTTATAGTTGCTGGGGTCTTAATTAATTAACTGTGTTTACGAAAATTTTCTTACATTGTTCCTTGCAGTCAGATAGCGTAATAATTCTAGTCAGGGCCAACCGATTACGAGACTTACGTAATCGGACAGACAGTTACTAAAATTAAAAATCATTTTCAATCTTATATATTTAATTAAGCCCCCATGCACGTGGCGACCGCTGCTTCGGATCGTCCCTTGGAATTTTTCTGATTGTGAAAATTGTAGACTGTAGTATTGTTGTAGTAATTTTGAGTTTAGTGATTGTAGTCTGTATTGAGTGTGTAGATTTGGTAATTAGCATTCTTCTAATGGTATTTTTCAAAATTTAATTTTTATTGCCTTGTATACGCGTTTGACAATTTTGTGCAATTATTTCAATTGTTCGATTGATTGTGTTTGAAGGAAACATCTCGTGTGAATAGTCTTGTTGGAGATAAAGAGTCACGGTGTGTAATTTTCGTACAGTGACGAATCTTTCGTATATTTTGTAAATGATTACGCGATCAATGAAAAAGGCAAAAATGATGAATAGTGAGGACGAAATTGTTGACATGGCGAACTCGACAACAGAGGAAAACTGTATGATGGATAATGAAGTGGAAAACAATGTAATAAGTCGGGAAGACAGCCCGGAACCATTTCAAAATTTTTCTCAATCGGAAAATTCACAGAATCGGAGATTAACGACAGAAGATTCTGAAATAGTATCGAACACAGATAGCCTTACAGCTGTGACGAAGGAAGTTAGTTTTGCGGGAGATGTTAGGGGCGAAAAGAATTCTGAACAATTTAATATGGAGCAGTTGATGAGTGTAATATTAAATTTTCAATCTGAATTAAAAACACAGATAGGAACAATGGAAACACGGATGGGAACAATGGAAACACGGTTTGGATCTGAATTTAAAACAGAGATGGGAATTTTACGGACTGAATTAAAAACTGATATGGGAACAATGGAAACTAGGTTAGGATCTGAATTTAAAACAGAGATGGGAACTTTGGAAACACGGTTAGATTCAAGAATAGGGACATGTTTCAAAAATATGAAAGATGAATTAAAGAAAGAAATCAGGGAAGAAGTACAACCGATTCTGAATTCTCACAATAATAGACTAATTGCAGTAGAAATCAGACAAAGGGAACAGGATAGAGAACAGGAAGAAAGAGATCGCGTGATAGTACAGAATTTTTCAGAGTTAAATTTACAACGTGCAAAGGATAAGGAAGAAATATTTGAGAGAATCGAAGGATCCGTACCAAATGACAGATTAAATAACCTAACACAACAATATGAACAGCTAGCTACCAAATGTGACAATACTGAAACCCGAGTCGCGACACTTACGGAAGACGTAAATAAACAGAAAGAACAATTTGGTGACTTATCGGAAAGAGTGGAGGAAATTTCAGATAAACTGACAAATCTTAGTTTACATGGGGACAGAGATTCAGATGATACAGTTCCATTACCATTTGCAGAAACTGAAGAGTATCAGAACATAAATAAGCATGTTGAAAATCAGGGAAAATTTAATGAACGTGTGAAAAGGGAATTTGAGGCATTACGGAAGCAAGTCAAACAAATTGAAGGCGAAATAGTAGGAAAGGACAGTAGAAGGAACTTAGAATCACAGATAGCAGAGGGGTATGAAGAAAACAATTTATTTCATTTACGGGATGCAGTAAGAGAGCGCGAGGCGCGTGAATTTAACAATAATCGACATTCGGACTGGGACAGACGCGGTAGGTCTTTGTCGCCACGAGGCGAAAACTTTGACTATAAACACTTTTTGACTGTCCGGAAATTTAAGATCTTCCGCAACTCTAGGAATGACATACATCCATGTGCATGGTTAGATCAATTTATGTACGCACTTCCACCAAATTGGCCACTAAGTCACAAACTAGAATTCATGTGTGGATATTTAGAAAACGAACCGGCGACGCGGATGCGCGCACTCATTAGAGATTGCAATAATTTGAATGATTTTTATCATGCATTTCTATCGGCATATTGGTCCGAAAACACACAAGACAGAGTCAAACATAGTCTGATTATGCAGCGTAATTTTAAACAGTCTGAGTTCCGCACGCCGGCAGAGTACTTTGAAGACATGATTCGAAAGAATCAGTTCCTGTCCAACCCTTATAGCCCGACTGAATTAATTCGCATTTGTTTAACTAAGTTGCCACAATCCATAAGACAAATTGCTTTAGCTGGAAGATGTAAGGACGACATCGAGACTTTTAAGACTTTGTTGCAAGAACTTGAGTATGACAATGATGACGGGACCTCTTTTAACTTTTTCAGTAACAGTAATTACAATAGATTTTCGGAGAAAAGTGATAGTGGTCGGAACGGAGGCTATAGCGGTAATTTTGAGAATGACAGACGTAACAGACAGGACAATAGATACCAGCCCTATGACAATAACAGACGTTCTAACAGAAATTACACAGACAATAGCGGTAATTCGTACCGGAATGATCAATCATACGGAAACAGTAATCGGTATCATCAGGACAGAAATTATTCATACAGTAATAAAAATTCTTTCTACAGAAACAATCAGGGTAGTAGATACAACAATAATTTCAGAAGTGACAGTCGAAATTACACAAGGAGTAGTTATGCAGACAGACAGGAAAACAGAAATTTTAATAACAGACACAGACAAGAATTTGCATCCAACAGACAGGAGGGACCTAATTGGCATCCTCCACGTGACAGAACTTCAGAGAGACAAGTGCAAGTCGTAGAAATTGATCCGCGAAATGACGCGAATACTCAAAGACGTGACGCAAACAACCGACAATGACTTGCAGCTTCGGCTTCTGGCAGCAATATAGACGGTTCAGAAAGTAATGACACTACGACTTTACACTACGTACGCCTGGAAGACATGAGAGACATTTTATTAGACGAAAAGGAAAATAATGTAGACGCATTTTTACATCCTGTTATTGAAGTATGTGTGGGTAAGAATAAGTTCACTGCAGTATTAGATTCTGGGAGCCCATTGAATGTCATTAGTGAATCAGTTTTTCGTATATGTGAAAGATCTATTGCCTGTCCTGTGTTACCTATTTCTAAAACTACAATTCGTGGAGCGATTTCTGGAAAAAGTGTGGAGGTCAAACAACAGACCAATTTAAATTTCATTTGTCAAGGATACGAATTTTCTGCTAATTTTATCATTGTTCCATTACTCAGTACACAAATTATATTAGGTATGGAGTTTCTTAACGCACATAAGGCAATTTTGAACTTTAAAGAAGGAAGTGTAAATTTGACTGTTGCCGGAATGCCGAAATGTTTAAAATTTTTCGAGTGTTTAACAAGATCTGAGTCAGATACAAAATGTTTAAGGTTTCTTACTTCTGATGTTTTCGTTGAGCATTATGACGACAATGTGTTTATTCATGATAATGACAATAGATACAGAGACGCGATGGATGATATAATTAATAGCGAAGAATTAATTAATGAAAAGGTTAAGAAAGCTGAAGTGCCAGATGACGTTGCAAGAGAAGAGCTGCACCACATTTTGACTTCACATGCTACAGTGTTTAGTCATCACACAGGAACTATACAAGGCTTACAATATTTATTTAAAGTGAAAGAACACACACCATTTCGCGGGAAAACGTACGCTATTCCTTTGGCTTACAGAGACAAGGTTAAGAATGAACTTCAGTACATGTTAGATCAGGGCATTATTGAGCCTGCAGTCAGTCCTTATACTAGCCCATTACACGTTGTTCTTAAAAAGGATGGGTCAATTCGTTTGGTTCTGGATTCCAGACAGATAAATAACATCATCATTCCTGAAACTGACCGCCCACAAAATTTAGATGAACTTCTTCAACATTTTCATGGAATTAAAGTTTTATCCACGATTGATATGCGCGCAAGTTTTTGGCAAATAGAACTCCACCCTGATTGTAGAAAATATACTGCCTTTTTAGCCTTTGGTAACTGTTACCAATTTCGGAAATTACCGTTTGGACTTACTGTATCTTCAGCAGCATTCATTTGTAGTCTAAATGAAATTTTACTTGTTTATCTTCGTGACAATATTACTTCGTATATTGACGACTTTCTTATTGCTAAACATTCTTGGAGTGAGCACAACGAAATTTTGGACTCATTATTACGTATCTTTGCAAGAGTTGGCATCACAGTGAACTTAGAAAAATCTGAATTTGGTCGTTCTCAGGTGAAATTTCTCGGCCACATTATTGCTACAGAAGGTATTCTTCCTGATCCAGAAAAATTAGATGCTATTCGTAATTATGCTGTTCCTACTACAAAACGTGATGTTCGTAGTTTCCTTGGTGTCTGCAATTTTCCTAGACGCTTGTTAGTTTGGACGATTTGGCCACACCTCGTTTTTGCGATCTATCTGGAAACTTCTTTTTAAACGAAAATCGGTCGACAACTTTGTTTGGTTAGTGTGTATTCCTGATGAGTGGGTCAATAAGCTGATTTGGTATACGCATTTCAGTTATGCGCACTTTGGTCCCAGAAAATGCTTTCATAAATTACGAGAAAACTGTTATTTCAGTAATATGGAAAAACGTATTCGATCTGTTCTTGCCAAATGTAAATTATGTCAAATGGCTAAGCCTCCAACGATTTCTCACAGAGCACCGTTGTTTCCCATCATTCCAGCGAAATTAAAGGAGATGGCTGCAGTCGATTTGTTTGGTCCAGTGGTTCGTTCTACTAATGGTTTTGCGTACATTTTCGTAGCAGTGGAACTGACATCAAAATATGTGTGTTTTACACCTTTACGCAAAGCAACAGCTCGTTCAGTATCTAACGCTTTCCTCAAACATTTTCTTAAAGAACTCGGTCACGTTGACAAGGTTATATCAGATAATGGATCACAGTTTCGTTCTAAAATTTGGCTTCGTACTCTACAGCGTCGTAAAATTAAACCAATCTTCATTTCACTTTTTCACCCTCAATCTAACGCGTCAGAGAGATGGATGAAGGAAATCAATAAATTGTGCCGTCTTTATTGTCATCAGAATCACAGAACTTGGGATCAGTATCTTCATATTTTTCAAAATATTCTGAATGAACTCCCTAATGATTCAACTTCGTTACCGCCTCTATTGATATTAAAAAACAAAGCACCAGCAAATCGCATTTCTGAAATCGTTCCTTTTCCGCCTTCACAGAAACTGCGACATTCTGAAGTTGTCAACCTGGCTCTACGAAATATTGCATCTGCGGCTGCTAGAAGAGAGAAATCAGCTAAGCGTCCTGGTCGTTCAAAATTCTTGTCAGTTGGTCAGAAGGTATTAATTAAATCTCATCGTTTGTCGCACAAAGGAAAAGGCTTGTGTCGCAAATTTTTTCTGCTTTATAACGGTCCATATAGGGTTCGCAATATCATTCATGATAACACTGTTGAAGTAGAAACTCTTAAATCGCGACGCTCTAAAGGAATCCATCATATATCAAACGTCAAAATTTTTGTGGAATAACATACTTTTGAGGAACCAACAGCTAGATGTAAACATGCAGAGAGTACAAGGATACCGCGCTGTGTTTTGGCGGCGGCACATACTCAAAGCAACAGTTAAGTCTGCGCGCCGCACAAGGCAGTCGTTGACCGCGAACAATAGCTTCCGACGTCACGCGCCTACAGCTGATCGAGCGCTCAGTGCGAATGCACTGACAGCCGTAAACAAATACAGTCTAATTTCTCCGACTAAATTCAGTATAAAGCTATAGTGACTTGATGAATTCTGTTATTAACATTTAGTATTTTGCAGGATACGGTTGTATAAAATATTTAAGAACTTCAGGTAAATTCTGTGCGTGTCCGACGTTAAGACGACCTGCTATCGAGAAATTCTCAGGAAGAATGTAATTTCGAAGAAGAAAGTAATAAACTAAAAAAGGGTAATTATTAATTGAGTTCATTTTACAGGTAACATATTTCCACTTAGGTACGTACTTTAGACGTAATTTGCTGCTCGCGATTACGTGATTCATACTTTGTGCTAATTTCATGTTCTATGGATTTACTTGTGAAGCGACGTGCTTGTATACATTTACTGATTTTGACAATTATTGATTAATGAACTGGGTTGTGACTTGTATATATTATGCATCGCTTGGCTGCACTGCTTTTTCACTGATGTCATATTTTTTAATTATGTGCCTGCTGTGCTTATTTATTTAAATTATAATTGTAATCTGATTAATTGTGCTGACTATGATTATGTATGTATGTTGTACTTTGTCATTTATCTGCTTGCGCCTTCATGTTTACTTATTAGGATGACACATGAACATTTATTTGCTTATGCTGATATGATGCTAATGACCTGTTTATTACGTAAGATATATGTTTGCTGCTTTTTGTATGGATTACATATTTACACATTTCTGTTTTGTTGCCATAACTGCTCTTTAATTTGGTGTATAGAAATGCTGATATACTGTGTATTAACATAGAGTTTAGGTCACACTATTGGATTAATTATAGATCGTTCGCTTGGCAGAGCCTCGTTGTAGGGATTGTGCTGCATCCACTTGTTGACATTCTGTTCTCCACTGGTATATTTACTCGCTATTGCTTGTTTTGCTTACGCTCAGTGCCTTACATTTTAAGATAAGAAAATGAACTGCTATAATTCGACGAACGACATTAGTACAAGAAAGTCATTGAAGTCACATGAGCTGAGGTTTTATGGAAGCTGTATAAATTTATGCTAATAGGAAGGAAGCTAACGACATGACATACCATTACGAGATTTAGACCATTAACAATTATTAGACTGCATTTTTCGTAAGCAATTGAAATAGGAAGTGACACTTGACACAAGAAATACTCCACAGGTTTGCTTCTGTTTGCCATAATTCTTGAAGTGGTGTACACACTGTGAAATATTATGATCATTCACACTCCGTAATCGTACTTAGTTACTGAGAGTCATTCGAACTAAGTCTGTTAGAGGTCATGTATGCATTTCTTTGTTTATAATTTATAATGAGTAGAGAATTTGGGTCAGATGGATTACACGAAGGTTGTGTGTGGACACTGTGACTTCGGATTGTATGGGATGCTGAATTGAAGTTGCATTAGGATTTTATCTGTACTTGTTCGAGGAGACTGACTAGAGGAAAGAGTTGTGATGGAAGTGAAATGATATTGGTGCTAAGGTTCATATTTATCGACGTATTATTATAGGTATTGAGAGTATATGAAGTTGTTTGTGGACAAGAGGTAAGGTGATATTGGTGCTGAGGTTTACATTTATTGACGTATTGTTGAGATTATGTGATGCTGATGATTATTGGAGTTTTGGTGGATAAGAGGTAAAGTAAGTGAGGAGCATATTTTTTTTGTTGGTCTTATGGAACAAAGAGGATGAAGATAACAGACTAGAACACTAAAATAGAAGGAAGATAGTCTATACACACACTTTGTTAAATCACTAAGCAGTATATACTTTTTTTTGAAGAGAGGAAGTAATTGCATATCTTGGCTCACTGACAGTTGTTCAACAACAGTACATTTTGATCTGGCTTGGCAAACATTGGTCTTGACATGATGACTATGACGTTGACTAACTATTATTGACTGTTATACATTGCTGCCAGTACTACTTGATACACATGATGAACATCAGATTTTGACAGAATTACATTTACACAATTAACACTATGCAGTTACACAGTAGTACTTAATGTGGATGAGAGATGAGTGAGTGTGTTCTGTGTGTTTTCCTTTCCTAATCCTACCCACCTATCTCCTAATTATTATTTTATTTGTTGGTAGTGGCTTGCACTGACACCCATGAATATTATAGGTTTACTGGTATTTGTGTATTGTAATAGTTAATAGGACAATTATCTGATATCATTTGTGTGTTTGTTATGATTTGTATGTTACTGTAAAAGCACTGTATGTGTATTCAAACTATTGTTCATGCCTGGACGGTCTGATTAGTAAAGATAAATATTCTGAACTGTTACCTGCACTTTTCAACATGATGTGTGACATTTGGTTGATGGAACTGCTTCTGTTGAGAGATGTGACTTTTTGCTGTCTGCACCTACTCAATATTGCTGGGTGCAACTGATGAACTGCTTCTACTGAAAAGATGTCCCCTGTTGCTGTGTGCACCTGATCAACATTGCTGATGCCACTAATGGACTGTTTTTTTTACTGAAATGAAGTCACTTGTTGCTGTCTGCACCTACTCAACATTGCTGGGTGCAACTGATGGACTGCTTCTACTGAAATGATGGTCACTTGTTGCTGTCTGCACCTACTCAACATTGCTGGGTGCCTCTGATGGACTGCTTCTACTGAACTAATGTGACTTGTTGCTGTGTGTACCTCTTGAACTTTACTGGGTGCCACAGATGGACTGCTTCTACTGAAATAATGTCACTTGTTGCTGTCTGCACCTGCTCAACATTGCTGGGTGCAACTGATGGACTACTCCTATTGAAATGGTGTCACTGGTTGCTGTCTGCATCTGATCAACATTGCTGATGCCACTAATGGACTGCTTCTACTGAAATAATGTCACTTGTTGCTGTCTGCACCTACTCAACATTGCTGGGTGCAACTGATGAACTGTTTTTACTGAAATGAAGTCACTTGTTGCTGTCTGCACCTGCTCAACATGGATGGGTGCCACTGATGAACTGCTTCTACTGAAATGATGTCACTTGTTGGTGTCTGCACCTGCACTCAACATTGCTGGGTGCAACTGATGAACTTTTTCTACTGAAATGAAGTCACTTGTTGCTCTTTGCACCTGCTCAACATTGCTGGGTGCAACTGATGAACTGTTTTTACTGAAATGAAGTCACTTGTTGGTGTCTGCACCTACTCAACATTGCTGGGTGCAACTGATGAACTGTTTTTATTGAAATGAAGTCACCTGTTGCTGTCTACACCTGCTCAACATTGCTAGGTGCAACAGATGGAACTGTTTCTACTAAACTAATGTCACTTGTTGGTGTCTGCACCTGCTTAACATTGCTGGGTGCATCTGATGGATTGCTTCTACTGAATTAATGTGACTTGTTGCTGGGTGTACCTGCTAAACTTTACTAGGTGGCACTGATGGACTGCTTCTACTGAATCATTGAAAGCATTTTATGTGAACATTTGTATAAACTGATTTTTTGTATATTATGTAAACTATTATGTAAAGTCACATGTATGAAAATAAGTTGTATTGCTTACTGTATTTTATATGTTAGGTTAGTAAAAGGTCAGTGCAAAGCCAAAATTTTTAACTAATTATGTGATATTTAGGTATTAATATTATCTTTTATTTTTGTCTGTATTTTTGTGGACGAATTTGGTGGTATTTTCACCACCAATGCTGGCAAAAATACCATCAAATTCTGGCCTGTGGAGGAGGGGCATATGAAAGGTGGCTACACTGTGCCACTGCGCCAGAGAGTGCGCCAAAGAGTACTATTAAGCCGCCTCCACAGTGCGTGTTAAGAGCTCATAGCAGTCAGTGCTTGTTAAGAGATCGGAGAGGACAGTGTGTGTTAAGAACTCATAGAGACAGTGTGTGCGTGGGCAGAGCTCGTGGTTGTCGTGAAGCTGGAGCGAGATGTTGTAGTAAAGAGCGTTGTTTCATGTCTTATGCAGTTATTTGATGGGAGAGATAGCAGATGTTATTGTAATGAGTGCATTTCGTCAATATATATGAAGGTAAAATTTATAATGTTCCTTTATTAGTTGTGTATCTGAAATAATGTGTCACTACAGGTTCAGTCAACAAAGCATCTGGCTTGTGTTCTTGGATTAGAGTGTAATTGTGATTTTTTTGCGTAATTGTAGTTTTTCTAAATTTCTTTTGTCACGTCAGCATAGTTGGTATTTAAAAATTCTTATCTTGTTGGAAAAGAACCGTGCCAGATGCGGACGTTGAGTCACACTCCCACATACAGAACAGCTACACTAGTGCTTATTGGTTTTGTAGATTTTTATAGTTGCTGGGGTCTTAATTAATTAACTGTGTTTACGAAAATTTTCTTACATTGTTCCTTGCAGTCAGATAGCGTAATAATTCTAGTCAGGGCCAACCGATTACGAGACTTACGTAATCGGACAGACAGTTACTAAAATTAAAAATCATTTTCAATCTTATATATTTAATTAAGCCCCCATGCAATATTCTCATAGACGTAACTTAGAAAATGGTCGCATAAGGAAATAATTTCATAAACTTTTAGTCCCCTATTTCTTTATTTCCGACCGAGAAACCGAATACAAGTTTTCCTAGGCCTATCGACATAGAGTATAGCCATGGATGGAAGTGAAACATGGACCATGAACAGTTTAGAGGAGAAGAGAATAGAAGCTTTTGAAATATGATGCTAAGGAGGAATGCTGAAGTTTAGATGGGTAGATTACGTAACTAACGAGGAATTATTGAACAGAATTGAGGTGAAGAGAAATTTGTACCATAAACTGACTGGAAGACGGCATCAGTTGGTAGAACAAATTCTGAAGCATCAAGGAATCACCAATTTAGTACTGGAGGGATTCGTGGTGAGTAAAAAATCATAGCGGGAGGCAAGAAATTGAATACAGTAAACAGATTCAGAAGGATGTAGGTTGCAGAAGTTAATCGGAGATGAAGAGACTTGCATAGGATAGAGTAACATGGAGAGCTGCATCAAACCAGTCTTTGGACAGAAGACCACAACAACAACATTGGCCGGCCGCTGTGACCGAGCGGTTCTAGGCGCTTCAGTGCGGAACCACGCTGCTGCTACGGTCACAGGTTCGAATCCTGCTTCGGGCATGGATGTGTGTGATGTCTATACGTTGGTCCCCTATGTCTAGGGGACTGATGACCTCAGCTGTTAAGTGCCATAGTGCTCAGAGCCATCTGAACCATTTGAACAACAACATATTCAAAATTTTCTTCATAGTGAAACATTTACAAAACATCTTTCATCCCCCATTTCACCGCCCTAGGGTGTAATTTCGAAAAATCTCATCTTAAACTAAACCTGCATTATAATATCAACACCCTCACCCAATTTCAAGTTTTTCACCTTAGATGTTTGGGCTGAGCGATGATGAGTGAGTCATGACATTGTCATTTATATATGTAGACGGTAATATAACATACAGGATGAGCAGCAATTTGCGCCTGTTTGCTGATGACACTGTGGTGTCCGGGAAAGTGTCTGTTGAGTTACTGAAGGAGGATACAAAATGGTGTGGACAAAATTCCTGGTTTGTTTAATGAGTGGCAGCTACATCAAAATGTAGGAAAATGTAAATTAAGACAGATGAGTAGGAAAAGCCATCTCTTAATGTTCGAGTACAACATTAGTAGTGTGCTGCCTGACACATACACGTCGATTAATTATCTAGGCGTAACGTGCGAAGTGATATGACATGGGACGATCTCATCGGTGTGGTAGTAGGGAAGGCGAACGCTAGACTTGGTTTCATTGGATGAAGTTCAGATAACTGTGATTCATCTGTGAAGCAGACCCAACTGCGACCCACTCTTCAGTACTGCTCAAGTATTTCGGGTCCCCATCAGGTCGCATTAAAGGACGACACTGAAGTAATTCAGAGGCGGACCGCTAGATTTGCTGTCGATAGTTTCCATCAACACGCTAGTCTTACACAGATGCTTCGGGAACACAAATGCCAATCACTGGATGGAAGGCGACGTTATTTTCAAGCAACACTATCGAAAAAATTTAGAGAATTGCCGCATGAAGCTGATTCCCGAACGATTCTACTGTATTTGAAGTTGACTGCAGAAATATCCTACTGCCGCAAACGTACATTTTGGTTAAGGACCACGAATATCAGATAAGATAGTCGTTTTCCCCTCGATTTGAGGGGAAAACATGAAAGAAAATTATAGTAGTAGTCGTTCACGTTACGGTCGTGATAAAGAGGCAAGCAGAGCATGTTTCGTGGTGTTTTGAAGTTTGAATTTGGTTGCGGACATAGACTCCAAGTGCTACTCTAAGAGGAAGTTTGGCACACGAGAGAAATTGGTGGCGAGCCACATCAAATCAGTCAGAAGACTGATGATTCAAAAAAAAAAAAAAAAAAAAAAAATCTGGTTGTGTACAGTTCTCGGTGGAACTGAGGTTCAAGAGTGTTCAGTGAATTATTTTTATGTGCGCATATTTGGGAGGTAGTAATTTTTCCAACTTAACAATTTGGGAATTAGAGGATAATTGAGCAGTTAATGCAACTGTTAGCTTTCACTGACTGAATTTTGCTGTATTGAATTGCTTATTGCATATAGAACGAGGACCAGCTTGTTGAACTTTAGGTATTTATTCGGTTTAGTTGATATTGGTGCTCTGCACAATGCCTGTGCTTGCTCTGCTAGATCAGTCCATATCTATTTGTTTCGCTGAATAGAATGTATTGGTCTGTGTAAGGTCAGCATTCAAAGTAAATTAAGTCTGATCTGGATAAAGGGATAGTGATCTCTGATCAGAATGAAGCAATTACCGCCGGCCGGGTCGGCCGACAGGTTCTACGCGCTTCACCCTGGAACCGTGCGAATGCTACGGTCGTAGGTTCGAATCCTGCCTCGGGCGTGGATGTGTGTGTTGTCGTTAGGTTAGTGAGTTTTAAGTAGTTCTAAGTTCTAGGGGACTGATGACCTCAGAAGTTGAGTCCCATAGTGCTCAGAGACATTTGAATCAACAATTTTGAAGCAAGTACCATAAAACTTTAGAGTTGTTTCTTGGGTACATGAACTGTACTGTTGTATCCATTTTTTCCCGTTTCTTGTACCATATTGTGGAGCGAAATTATATGACCCAGGAATTTTATTTCATCCCGTCCGAACTCATCTTTCTGTAAGTTGGTGGTTGCGCCTGCATCCGAAAATTTAGTCAACACTTTGTCAATCAATTCTAAGCATTTCTGCAAAGTGGCAGTCGCAGTAGGCAAATTGTAGGCATAAACTGTTACAGTATCTAACAGTTCAGGTCCAAGTACTGTATCGAGCATGGCGATAAACACATCTGTGCTTATGTTCAAACCAAAGGGCAGATTTGGTAACTTCTACTAGTGAATAAGAATGCAGTGTATTTCGGTTTTCTCATTTGGACAGCTCGATATGCCAGTACGATTATTGTCAATCGATCGATGTAAGGTACCTGGTTCCGAAGAATTTCTGGATCTGTTCTTCCAGGTTTTTGGGTCTTGTCCTGATGGGCACTATGCTTTTATTGATGTCACACTCATCCAGCACAAAGGTAATCGTACCGTCAGTCTTAGCTACAGCTAACAGAGGGCTGCTGTAGGGTGAGAAAAAAGTCTCGATCATACCCCAGTCGAGCATTTTTCGTAGCTCCATCATCAACGTCTCTTTCGGAGACCATGGCACAGAATATGCGACACGACACTAAGTCTGATGTTCGTACACTTGTTTGTGATACGTGTGTCTTCGTATCACCATTCGTTTTTACGAGAATACTTGTTTGTAATGGTGAAATAAGCTTACTTGCTCAGGCTGTTGTTCGCCGCTTACGTAATTTTATTCTGCTCCTTCTTCCTAGTTAAGTTATCCTTATTATGTGCTTCTTCGTCGTGGACAACATTTATATCACAATAATCTTCCTCTGGTTCGTTGTTGCATGAAAGCAAAACATTCGGTCGTACGCAATTCACCTTGACACCATGGCAGTCCATGAATGTTAACTGTTTCTAAAGATCCAGTACAGTCTCTCGATGGACTACTATTCAAACAAACCGGTGTAAGACGTTATCTGTGCGTCCATCTCGAGCATAAAGTCCCATTCCAGGATCACAGGAACCGACAAATTTCTTACGAATAGAAAAGTGCAACAAATAGGCCCTTTTCCGAGAACGACGTCAGACCGGACTCGTTGTTTAATGACTTGGCTTTTAGCACTAATAGTTCCCTCAACCTTACAATTTTTTAAAGGAAATATATGCAAACGCTTGACTTGATTGACGTGATTGAAGATTCTGTAATCCATAACTGAAATAGAGCCTCCTGTGTGTGTGACTAATTGCACATCAACACTGTTGGTCGAACCGCTATCAGTGGCTTGTACCACTTCCACATCTTCTTTCGTACTTTCCTTATACAACTCCTGCCTCAGGTGATCCCCATCATTGTATCGCATCGTAGCCAAGTGTCATTGTGTTTTACATTCAATCTGTGCCTCTACCGACTGACGAAGGCCTACAGGGTTCGCGCAGATGTGTATTGTCTGGCATCGGTATCGCCGACATCTGAGTAATGTGCGCGTTTTGTGGCTGCTGTGGTGACGACTCTGTATTTTGCGTCCAGCCAATGATTCCAGGATTCTGCTATGATCCGTTTGCAATCTTCATGTTTTTACTACGGTTCTCGTTATGAAAACTGTTTTTATTTCGTCTTTCTGTATTGTAGTTGTTGTTGCTACCGTTCTGGTAGTTTCGATTGTTGCTATTGGCAACTTGGTAGTTATTAGCATTGTCACTAGACTATGGCCTACCGTTATTGTTCTGACCGTTGTTTCCCGTGTTATCTGGCCTGAAACGGCCGTTTCTGAGGTTATCATCACTACGGTGCTTCTTCTTGTTGCAGTTGTTCGATTTCTTGGCGTCCTCCTGTATGTGGTCCTAGGAATAGATTACTGACAGGAAATTCCGCAGACCAGTATCAGGAATACTCACTAATTTCTCTCGTATATTTATGGGCAGACGAGCATTTAATCTTCTGAGAACGTCTCTATGAGAAATCGGTTCATCCCATCTCGTCATGTTAATACACTTCTCGAAGTATTTTCTGAGATTTCCCGCTTGGGGACTGAATAATCGTAATTCTGAGCCGTATACAAGTTCCCTAAGGCGTTCCTTCACACATGTTGAATAGAACGGACCTAAAAAGCATTTCTCAAAATCCAGAAATGTGTTGCATGTCTCTGAAACTGGGAGTGCCCTCAGTGATGCCTCTCCAGTGTGTGAGATGCAATGCCTACACAGAGAAATAAGCCGTGCTTACTGTCTCTGTCATTTTCACTCGATGCAAATCTCGTGAAAAAATGTCAGTGTTTTTCACATATTATGCAAAAATATTCAGTTTTTTTCTTCTCTTTTCTCCAAATATATTGACAGGAAACAATACGCCAGGAGACGGCGCAGCGAAAATGATTGCATGTAAGCATTCAACATTCTGGCAGCTACACCAGCGTTTCACATTTTCAATGGCTTATCTCGCGCTTACATTAACCAGTGACATTACAGTGTTAGCAGCTTAAAGACGTTACGTGGACAAATGTATTGCCGATATTTCACTACTCTACATGATTTAGTTTTTGGTATCACCATTTTTTCCATCAGTGTCTATGTGGAACGTATGTGACACACGCGACGAAGGGTGAACCCGGGCGTAAAACGCTCCCCCTACGCTTCTGGATCGATTTCACCGGAACTTGGTACTCTCATCGCTTACTACTATCTGGAAAGAGAAACTGGAAATAAGAACGACCAATCTCCTGTTGGGGTGGGGGTGATGGACTGAAAAGAGTGGGGGAGAAGGATTTTGAGAGAAAGAGAGGGGAAATAAGGAGATTTGCACAAAGGGTGGGGAGGAGAAAATTGACAAAGGGAGGGGGAGGAGGTTGTCAACCCGCAGTGGTATTGCAGTCGGCCGCCGCCTTCCTGCTTGGCGCGCTACCTGCCACAGCAGGAACACATCGCCAGCTCTAGCGCTAAGCATCCAGCGGCGTGCGACTTCAGCTGCGCCGTGCGCCGGTAAATGACGGCACAATGGATTCCTTCAGTTCTGCTGTAACTCTGAACTAATTACAACGATTATGATGCGCAAGAATTACAAGTGGAGAAATCTTTCGAGAAAGCCTGGGAGGAACGAGACGATACCACATGGATGGTGAAATAGAGATTCTGAAATCAGATAATGGATTGTAAAATGTACTCAGCACGATATATAAAGGCAGACCACAATTTAAAAATGATTAAGAGAATGGTGAGCAAAATCAGTGGGTAAAATAGCGGGATACTGATGTATTGTGTGCAGCTGTTGAGACTTTTGATAATGCGATAATGAGTAATATGTAGACATTTCAGTTGGAGACCTACAGACATTCCTTAAAACAACTGTCACAGGCTTTGCAAATATAAAACTACAATAAAAATAGCTTTGGAGAAACTCTGAGTACCAGACAGAATTTATTTGATTGACGAAAGTAGGAAATACAAAAATGATCAGTAAAATACAGATTTAAACCAATAAAGAACACTTTGGAACGATTCAGTACCAAGAGCAGGGCGAAAGTGTAATGGTGGCTTGGGAACAGTTAAGTGATTGAACATGTGCAGCAGTTTGGCTACATCTCCCAATCTGTTATCAGTTCCTTCACCGAAACAATGCACCATACCATAGTTGTGCCACCATTGGTTGGAGTACACTTCACGGACATAAGGACGTAACCGTGGCTCTCCATCTGACCTAAGCACATTCGTACTAAATACCGGGTAATTAAAAAGTCAGTATAAATTCGAAAACTTAATAGACCACGGAATAATGTAGATAAAGACTTAAAAATTGACACACATGCTTAGAATGACATGGGGTTTTATTAGAACCAAAAAAGTTGCTAGACGCGTGAAAGATCTCTTGCGCACGTCATTTGGTGATGATCGTGTGCTCAGCCACCACTTTCGTCATGCTTGGCCTCCCAGGTCCCCAGACATCAGTCGGTGCGATTATTGGCATTGGGCTTATCTGAAGTCACAAGTGTATCGCGATCGACCGACATCTCTAGGGATGCTGAAAGAAAACATCATATGCCAATGCCTCACCATAACTCCGGACATGCTTAACAGTGCTGTTCACAACATTATTCCTCGACTACATATATGGTTGAGGAATGATGGTGGACATTTGAGCATTTCCTCTACAGAACATCATCTTTGCTTTGTCTTACTTTGTTATGCTAATTAATGCTATTCTGATCAGATGAAGCGCCATCTGTCCGACATTTTTTGAACTTTTGTATTTTTTGGATTCTAATAAAACCCCATGTCATTCCAAGCATATGTGTCAATTTGTACCTCTCTATCTACATTACTCCGTGATTTATTCAGTTTTCAAATTCATACTGACTTTTTGATCACCCGGCATATCAGAGAATCCCCTAAACAAATGTGCACACCTTGGCGTCAGATGGGAGCAACCTCCGAGTGTCCTGTGTTAGGCAGTCTATAGTATGTTTCGATTTCTCGTAAAGATCACAACACGACCCGCCGTTGCCGCCATCATGTGAAACTGATACGTTTATTCAGTTGTACTGGTTCTGACTATACTATGTGACTACTAATTGAGGTACTTGTTATAAGCCGGCCGGTGTGGCCGAGCGGTTCTAGGCGCTACAGTCTGGAATCGCGCGTCCGCCACGGTTGCAGGTTCGAATCCTGCCTCGGGTATGGATGTGTGTGACGTCCTTAGGTTAGTTAGATTTAAGTAGTTCTGCGTTCTAGGGGACTGATGACCTGAGAAGTTAAGTCCCATAGTTCTCAGAGCCATTTGAACAATTTGAACTTGTCATAAGCGTTTTAATAGTAGAAGATCATGGGATGTACCAATAATGATATCCTTTTGACCATCGCGGACGTTGATTGGGAGTAGCAACAGCGCTGGAGGTTTAAGGTACCAAGTAAATAATGTATGATCAGTCGTCAGTTGAAATCATTTTGTTGATACCTAACCATCAGAGGGCGAGTGCAAAACCAGAGATCAGTTTTAGGCTCTTTTGCTGAGTTAGCGGTTCAGCTGTACACTGTTTAGTTGCGAAACATCGATTAATAATGAGGGCAGCCTAATGATCACTCAGTGAACGGTATACAAAAACTTGTAAATAAGTGAAAATCATAAAACACAGACGGCAAAGGAATCATCCTTCAGGATAATGGCTTGGCCTAACCACAGGATTAGAGATCACTATCCCTTTATCCAGATCAGACTTAATTTACTTTGAATGCTGACCTTTCACAGACTAATACACTCTATTCAGCGAAACAAATAGATATGGACTCACTGATCTAGCAGAGCAAGCACAGGCATTGTGCAGTGAACCAATATCAGCTAAACCTAATAAATACCTAAAGTTCAACAAGCTGGTCCTCGTTCTATATGCAATAAGCAGCAAAATACAGTCAGTGAAAGCTAACAGTTGCATTAACTGCTCAAATTTCCCCTAATTCCCAAATTGTTAAGCTGGAAAAATTACTACCTCCGAAATATGCGCACATAGAAATAATTCTCTGAACGCTCTTGAACCTCTGTCCCATCGAGAACCGTACACAACCAGATTTTTTTTTTTTTTAGCCATCAGTCTTCCCACTTACTTTATGCGACCCGCCACGAATTTCTCTCCTGTGCCAAACTCTTCATGTTAAGGTAGAACTTGCAGTCTACGTCCTCAACCAAATACGAACTTCAAAACACCACGAAACATGCTCCGCTTGCCTCTTTATCACGACCGTGACGTGAACGATTACTACTATAACTTTCTTTCATGTTTCCCCCTCAAATCGAGGGGAAAACGACTCTCTTATCTGATATTCGTGGTTCTTAACCGAAATGTACGTTTGCGGCAGTAGGATATTTCTGCAGTCAACTTTAAATACAGTAGAATTGTTCGGGAATCAGCTTCAAACGGCAATTCTCTAAATTTTTTCGATATTGTTGCTTGAAAATAACGTCGCCTTCCATCCAGTGATTGGCATTTGTGTTCCAGAAGCATCTGTGTAAGACTAGCGTGTTGATGGAAGCTATCGACAGCAAATCTAGCGGTCCGCCTCTGAATTACTTCAGTGTCGTCCTTTAATGCGACCTGATGGGGACCCGAAATACTTCAGCAGTACTGAAGAGTGGGTCGCAGTTGGGTCTCCTTCACAGATGAATCACAGTTATCTAAACATCATCCAATGAAACCAAGTCTAGCGTTCGCCTTCCCTACTACCACACTGATGAGATCGTCCCATGTCATATCACTTCGCACGTTACGCCTAGATAATTAAACGATGTGTATGTGTCAGGCAGCACACTACTAATGTTGTACTCGAACATTACGAGATGGCTTTTCCTACTCACCTGTCTTAATTTACATTTTTCTACATTTAGATGTAGCTGCCACTCATTAAACAAACCAGGAATTTTGTCTACACCATTTTGTATCCTCCTTGAGTAATTCAACACACACTTTCCCGGACACCACAGTGTCATCAGCAAACAGGCGCAAATTGCTGCTCATCCTGTATGTTATATTACCGTCTACATATATAAATGACAATGTCATGACTCACTCATCATCGCTCAGCCCAAACATCTAAGGAGAAAAACTTGAAATTGGGAGAGAGTGTTGATATTATATTGCAGTTTTAGTTTCAGATGAGATTTTTCGAAATTACACCCCTCGGGCGGTGAAATAGGGGATGAAAGATGTTTTGTAAATGTTTCAACATTAAGAAAATTTTGAAGATGTTGTTGTTCAAATGGTTCAGATGGCTCTGAAAACCATGGGACTTAACAGCTTAGGTCATCAGCCCGCTACACATAGAACGACTTGAACCTAACCAACCTAAGGACATCACACACATCCATGCCCGAGGCACGATTCGAACCTGTGACCGTAGCAGCTGCATGGTTCCGGACTGAAGCGCTTAGAGCCGCTGGGCCACAGCGGCCGGCCAATGTTGCTGTTGTGGTCTTCAGTCCAAACACTGGTTTGATGCAGCTCTCCATGCTACTCTATGCTGTGCAAGGCTCTTCATCTCCGATTAACTACTGCAACCTTTATCCTTCTGAATCTGTTTACTGTATTCAATTTCTTGTTCTCCCGCTATGATTTTTACTCCCCACGATTCCCTCCAGTACTAAATTGGTGATTCCTTAATGTTTCAGAATTTGTTCTACCAACTGAACCCGTCTTTTAGTCAGTTTATGGTACAAATTTCTCTTTTCCCGAATTTGGTTCAATACCTCCTCGTTACTTACGTAATCTACCCATCTAAACGTCAGCATTCTTCCTTACCATCATATTTGAAAAGCTTCTATTCTCTTCTCTTCTAAACTGTTCATGGTCCATGTTTCACTTCCATCCATGGCTATACTCTATGTAGATAGGCCTAGGAAAATTTGTATTCGGTTCCTCGGTCAGAAATAAAGAAGTAGGGGACTAAAAGTTTATGAAATTATTTCCTTATGCGACCATTTTCAAAGCGACGTCTATGAAAATATGTACTTGGTTTCTCTATCAGAAATTAAAAAATTCGTGTTTCACTGTTTTTGGAAATATGGGACGAAAATTTTAAAGACAATGTTTCCTTGTATTAAATAATTTTAAAGCTAAATCTACGATAATTGGTATTTCACTTCTCGGTTAGACACAAGGAAATATGTGTTAGGGGATGAAAGTTTCTGTGGCAATATCTCCGCAAGAACACAAAAGGCATGATTAACGGAAACCTTGGACGTCAGCTACAAGATTCGGTTTTTGGTCAGAATTACATCCGGAAAAGACCATGCTTCCATGGCTCTAATTAGCATAAAAAGTTTAAAAAGCGTTGCAATTTGCGAAAAAAAAAATTTCGATTAAAGAAAGACAAAAGAAATCTGTGCAGATTATACAATCTATGTGGGCGAAACAGCAGGCGCTAAGCTGGTTTATGTGTATATAGAATTAAGAGCGGTCCTATCACATTTCCTGCGGCACCATCGACGATATCCTTTTTAAAACAATTATTTCATTTCTTGGGGTTTAAGGTAAATACGTTCATTTAACAGCTATCTTCAAAACGAATCAAACAGTTTGTAGTAGCCACGTGCAGCGTGTCTGCAGGTTTTTAGCGTCCTGTAAACACTTTTACACATAATGTTAAAAAAATTGTTAATATTTGTTGCACGAATATGATAATAATTCGACTGAATCCATTTGTTTATTAGGGTTCCAGTGCTGTCATTAGACTTTCTTCAGCTTGTCAGCTCTAGCACAGTCAGAACCTCGCCATACTGCTCAGCGTCCATAACCACGGGGTTACACAGCTTACTTTTGCCGTCGCGGGAAATCCAGTCGGTTTCCTCCCAGCGTCCCGCTGTTCTCCGTGCCACCTGAAGCTTTCTACTGCAACACAGAGCTCTCCTCAACTGTTTCCTACCTACCTAATCTAGCAGCCACGTAGCATTTTGACAACTTTGTAATACTAAACCAAACTTCCTGTTCTTTGGTTAATTTGTGCGTAACGGATACACAGCTAAACGTGCAGTCTAAGGCGCTGCTTCCCGGCGGATTAGTGTCGAGGTCTGGTGTGCCAGCCAGCCTGTGGATGGTTTTTAAGGCGGTTTTTTATCTGCCTCGGTAAATGTGAGCTGGTTCGTCTTATGCCCCCTCAGGTACACTGTGTCGGCGATTGTGGTGCAAACACTTTCTCGACGTATGCGTAAACCATGCTTACTCTACCACGCAAACATTGGGGTTACACTCGTCTGGAATGAGACGTTCCCAAGGGGGTTCACTGGGGGTTGAACCCACCATAAGGTTCGGTGTGGGGCGGCGGTGGGGTGAGTAGACTGCTGTAGTCTATTGTGGGGTTGTGAACCACTGAGGGCTACGGCAGGGATGAAGCCTCTCCGTCGTTTTGGATTCCTAGTTAAATATATAAATACATACATGTCTTTCTAACTCTGAAACTCTAAACATGCTTGTTCACCCTGTGAAGTCTCCTAGCAAGACATTTGTAAAATCTGTGTAATATATGAAAAAACCATTTATCTGTGTTCTTAAATTTCATTTCTGTTACCGATTATGTGGATTCTGTTTAAAAGAAATAACCATTTTGTATTTTTGTGTTTGTATAATGTTATGCATGTCAATTTTGCAAGTAACGTCTGTGGTCGGCGAGTGTGGGAACCGACGCAGACAATGATAATTAAAAATACAGTATAACGAAGATTTATAGTAGCATATTAAGTTGCTTATAAATAATGGAGGCTTAGACATTACTGTCTCTGTCTTCTCATAGTGGTGAATCTTGTAAGAGCCTGCGACTCTGTCTCGAACGCTTAGTTCTTTTCATTTGTTTTTCAATCGAGAAAGGCGCCATTGGGCCCTGACGTATAAAAAATGTGTGTACTTTGCGTTTTATGTTACTTATGAATACAGAAATCGTTGAAAATACCTATAATAATTCGTTGCTCGCTTGCCCAGTATTTCATCCCACATTTTTAGCCCTTTCCAGCGAATTTAGCACTTTTTGTGACGCAGTGCTGCGCCACGCTCGCGGGAGCGGCTGCTGCGGCTATTTCAACTATAATTGAATGAAAGCTGTTTTCCCGCAACTAAGCGGGCAAGTAATTGTACATTAAAATTATTTCTTTCAGCTTCCCGATGACCACAGAGGAGAACTGCAGCTTTTATTATGTCATTTTTATACGGACATGGGCAACTGCTGGTACAATATTAGTGACGGAAATGATTTACGTAAATCAGTGAGTTAAAACTTTACTTGTGTGAGATTAAAGACTGCTGTGTGAAAATCTGGTCTGGCAAATAATAGTTTTTAGTTTCACGCTCTCGTGTTAGCCGTGGCAATCAATAGTCTTCAAATATTAATAAATCCAGTACAGCTTTTATGTCTGGCAAGTACTGCATACTGTAACTTTTGTGCGTATAATAAGAGTAATTTTCAGTGCATTTCAGAGACTAAAGTAGAGGAAGACATGTTTAATTTCGTAATCAGTTACAATAATGATACAGTATTTCATTGCTAACAATCCAGATCAGAAGCATGAGATCATAGTTTAGCAAATTAACGATCATACATTCACAGCAGGAAATCTTTCGGTGTTGGGCGTATCCCCACATAATAGGTCAGCGTGCACAAAGTTAAATTTTCAACTACAGAAACCAGTAATGGGAATTGCATTTTGTCTTTGCAACGATAGTCAACATTTGGTTTTCTTAAACTGTTATGAAATGTAAACGGTAATATAGCCAGAGATCATAAAATTTCAATCCATGATCTTATTACTACCAAGCAAACGAATAACATTCTTTTACATTCAACCTAATCGTATATAAAATCAAAGTGCACTGGGATACAACCCCAGTGTCATATGGTGTGTTTTCCATAATGAACATAATTTAGGAGTGACAAGAAATTTCATACTTAAAAAACCGACGACAAAAATTTGTTAAACCAAGGATACACGGAATTTGAAGTTTTGTAGTAGGAGTAGGGCGGGGGGGGGGGGGGATGTTGCCCTAATTGCTTCAAGTTTCTCTGGGTCTGGTTCCATACCTTCTGATGAACAGGAAATTTTACTCTTGTTTTTCCATCCTCTGATTTTTCTAAGTTGACAGTGATTCCGGAATCTTCAAAAATGTGGAACAAGCCTCTCAAAATACGATTATGTTGTGACCAAGATTTTTCAGCTATCGCACTAACAGAGGATGTTATGTGTCTTTTCAAGTAGTTAGGTAAAACAGTGTTCAGACCTCGAATAAAGGCAACTGACGAGATGTTGAGGCCGAAATATGATTTACGAAAATGGTAACACAGACCAAAACATAAGAAAGCAGTATGTTTTCTACAATCTGGTTGCAGAACTACTTGCCAAAAACTTACGCGGAGGTCTGCAAAAGGCCAAATTAGCACATCATAGAAATTTTGCAAGAGTTCTAATAATGTATGGATCTATCTTTTTCAGTCGAAATAATAGTGTTAATCTAATAAAGTCTAATCGAACCATCTTTCTTCTTCCCAGTATGTATGTAATTGGCTGTTATATGAACGGACTGCAGATTCTATGATTCCCTGTTGTAGCATGGACTGAATTTTTTCCTTCACTTTTTCTCTGTAGCAAAACTTATTGTGCTCTGACCCTTAACAGCTCCTACACGATGTGTAGAAACAACAGAATGTGTGCGCAAAATGTCAAGAAGATCCCTTCTGTCAGTTTCTGCACATTTCTCTACTCTATCCACCCTTTCCTAAATGGTAGTGTGTATATCAATTTCCCGATCCTTTTCATAGTAAAAGGTATGTGCACAGCTTGTGTCATTACGAAAGTACTCGGATGGAGTTTGCGGTTCTTTAGAAAATATACTCCTGATATTATTTCAGTGGACAAGAGAGAAACGATGAAGAACTTAATAGAAAATTTATAACCTTGACACAAAAAGTCTAAATAGGTTTTATCCTTCACGTTAACACTTCTTCCAGATATCGCTCCTTGTTTTTTGATCTTCTGTAAATGTAAAGTCGGGCAATATGTTATTTCCATAAACTTGTGGAATGCAGTGTCACTGACAGCACAAATAGAGGTACAAGAATCAAGGACAGCGGGATGTGAAGTGTTGGCTACTGAAATGGTTATTATTAAATGTACTACAGAGTTTTGTTTGTAATCAATCTCTTTCAGTAAAATGTCTCTAATATCTTCAAAACGTGCGAAGTTTAAAGTTTCGGCAACGGTGTGTTTTGTGTGATCTACACTATTTCTTGCTGCCGGACTTGCGAGTGATTGTCTTGTACTGCTTCTTCGTCATTGATTATCTCATGGATTGGGTGGTCTTACTTCTACTATTTCTATATGTAGATCTGCGCTTGAGCCTCCAGAATTTTGCCACTATGAATTACGATGTTAATTAAAGTGAATGTGTGTTGTTGACTGTGTTGGTTGCTATTTGCACAACTGTTGTCGTGTCATGTGTTTTGCGGATTCAACTTAGCTGAAATATACCCACGAAAAATTGATGTTTTTTGGAGTCTGACAGAGAATATTGTCTGCGAGTAATAACTATAGTACCTACAGGGTGTTTCAAAAATGACCGGTATATTTGAAATGGCAATAAAAACTAAACGAGCAGCGATAGAAATACACCGTTTGTTGCAATATGCTTGGGACAACAGTCCATTTTCAGGCAGACAAACTTTCGTAATTACGGTAGTTACAATTTTCAACAACAGATGGCGCTGCGGTCTGGGAAACTCTATAGTACGATATTTTCCACATATCCACCATGCGTAGCAATAATATGGCGTAGTCTCTGAATGAAATTACCTGAAACCTTTGACAACGTGTCTGGCGGAATGGCTTCACATGCAGATGAGATGTACTGCTTCAGCAGTTCAATTGTTTCTGGATTCTGGCGGTACACCTGGTCTTTCAAGTGTCCCCACAGAAAGAAGTCACAGGGGTTCATGTCTGGCGAATAGGGAGGCCAATCCACGCCGCCTCTTGTATGTTTCGGATAGCCCAAAGCAATCACACGATCATCGAAATATTCATTCAGGAAATTAAAGACGTCGGCCGTGCGATGTGGCCAGGCACCATCTTGCATAAACCACGAGGTGTTCGCAGTGTCGTCTAAGGCAGTTTGTATCGCCACAAATTCACGAAGAATGTCCAGATAGCGTGATGCAGTAATCGTTTCGGATCTGAAAAATGGGCCAATGATTCCTTTGGAAGAAATGGCTGCCCAGACCAATACTTTTTGAGGATGCAGGGACGATGGGACTGCAACATGGGGCTTTTCGGTTCCCCATATGCGCCAGTTCTGTTTATTGACGAAGCCGTCAAGGTAAAAATAAACTTCGTCAGTAAACCAAATGGGGCCCACATGCATATCGCCGTCATCAGTCCTGTGCACTATATCGTTAGCGAATGTCTCTCGTGCAGCAATGGTAGCGGCCCTGAGGGGTTGCCGCGTTTGAATTTTGTATGGATAGAGGTGTAAACTCTGGCGCATGAGACGATACGTGGACGTTGGCGTCATTTGGACCGCAGCTGCAACACGGCGAACGGAAACCCGAGGCCGCTGTTGGATCACCTGCTGCACTAGCTGTGCGTTGCCCTCTGTGGTTGCCGTACGCAGTCGCCCAACCTTTCCAGCACGTTCATCCGTCACGTTCCCAGTCCGTTGAAATTTTTCGAACAGATCCTTTATTGTATCGCTTTTCGGTCCTCTGGTTACATTAAACCTCCGTTGAAAACTTCGTCTTGTTGCAACAACACTGTGTTCTAGGCGGTGGAATTCCAACACCAGAAAAATCCTCTGTTCTAAGGAATAAACCATGTTGTCTACAGCACACTTGCACGTTGTGAACAGCACACGCTTACAGCAGAAAGACGACGTACAGAATGGCGCACCCACAGACTGCGTTGTCTTAACCATGTTGTCTACAGCACACTTGCACGTTGTGAACAGCACACGCTTACAGCAGAAAGACGACGTACAGAATGGCGCACCCACAGACTGCGTTGTCTTCTATATCTTTCACATCACTTGCAGCGCCATCTGTTGTTGAAAATTGTAACTACTGTAATTTCGAAAGTGTGTCCGCCTGAAAATGTGCTGTTGTCCCAAGCATATTGCAACAAACGGTGTATTTCTGTCGCTGCTCGTTTAGTTTTTATTGCCGTTTCAAATATACCGGTCATTTTTGAAACACCCTGTATGTTTAATGTTCTTTTATTCAGTTAACAATCTCAGGAACTTATTCGAATTTCTTCTGTGATAGTTCATGCTTTTCGCCTTTTAAAGCTCCGGAACTTATTTCTATCACAATAATCATTACCCAACTGCGAGAATTGTATGTCGTACGGACTATTAGGCTTATCCCGTCTGTAATCGTTGCTGTAGTTGTGTTTGTTCTGCGAGTTAACCATAGTTTTGTTTTCATGCGCGTCATGATTCCTGTTGTGTTCGTTATTGTGTCTCTTAGTTAAACCGTTGTCATTGTCTTATTCCAGTTCCTGGTGTAATTTTTGAAATGCTTCATGTCATCTTTGCATCTACCGAACAAAATTACTTATCTCAAATGTGTAGGTAACTTTGCTAGACAAAAGCGAATTAGCTCTGACGGGCTGTATGGGTGTGGTAAGTACTGATTTTTGCGTTCCATATCTTCAAAGTATTTTGCTGTCCTCGTAAAGGCATACCGTTCAAAGTTCCGTAAAATTATAATGCTATGCTGTAATCAATGTCGTGTGGCCAGCGACCAGTAGGCTGATAAAAATGCTCGATAGGAATCACTTACCCACACTATGGCAGTCTCTCACTATTGAGTGCATTCTTGCCGCAGGCTCATTTTCCAAATAACCGCAGAGAAATTCTAATTTGTGTTCAAATTGCCAATTTATTGGTAAAGAACATAAAAACTGATCAATCCAAGCTTGGGGGTGAATTTCGCTACCGTGATCCCTGAAAACTTTGAATTTACGTACTGTCAAAAAGTGTTTGTAAACGACATTACCGTTTCTGCGTGAACCAGGTCATTCTCTATTGCACAACATCGGCGATTCATCGTCGCTTCTGCGTGTGTTGCACTGTTCTCGTGGGAAATCGGCTAAATGCAATAAATTCGTATGGTCATCAAAATATACTTATTATGAATGTACACGGTCAAAATCGTCTTTCCCATTGTCGCGCTTAAGCTTTCTTTCAAACGCCCACTCAACCTTAGCATTCATGTTGTTCCTGTAATGCTTATTTTCTCGGTTGATTTCCTCTTGGTTTTCTTCAAATTTTACCAACGACTGATATTTTGCTGTGTGTGAAAATTGTACTGGCACTGTCTCATCTGAATCTGTATCTGCACTGGTTGACAAATTTGCCGTTTGCGTTGTCAAGTCATCAACTTTTTCTTTAATTACGCTTAGTTGACGTTTGTTCTTCAGAATTTAGAGTCAAACTTTCCACTTGTTCGTTAATTTCCTTTACAGTTGTTTTAATTTCTTCGTACTTTTCTTGCATCTCTGTAACTATCGCACTCTGAACTACAGTGTTGATTTTAGGTAACAGTTCGTTATTGTCCTTAAGCTTATTAGTTTTCGAGTTTTCGTATTCTGTTTGGATGTCACATAATATAATTGCGCAACTGCCGATCACTGGTTGAGGGTAATTTTTAGTTTCTTCCCTGATCTCAACTGATAAATTTTGTGTTTTCAATTTTATTTCTTTCTGTGACTTTTTTTTATTTCTTCGCTATGTGATTTACTATTTTCTACCTACAATTTCTATTTTTACCTTGTGTTTCTTTAAGCATTTGATGAATTAAATCTAGAAAATTTGTCGGATTCGCGTACTGTCGTTCTATATATTTGTTCACTGATGTTTATCATGTTCGTTCAAAAGATACCGACGCAAAACCTGATTCTGATGAGTCTATTACCAGCTGAAAAGGTTCTCCACGGCTGTGGTGACTTTAGCACGCTTTCTCTAGATCGTGGCGATTTATTGTCGACCGACTCAGCTTCAGAATTTGCGTGTTCATTACCCATCGTTTGTCGAGTTTCATTATTGTTGTCTAAATTGGTTAATAATTTGGATCCGCGCCATTTCCTGTAATCTCATGTAAACCATTGGTATTTGTTAATTGCTCAAGATGATGTCATCCTGTACCGACTCGTTATTCTGCAACACCCTGTGTTGTCTTGTGCTACGACGAACTTTCATCTTGATTTCTGTTGTATCAGACGTGATGAAACACTATTTCTTGCAGAAACAAAATTGCTACGATGAGCAAAGGAACAAGAACAGAACTGTACTTTTTCGCAAGCATATACTCAACAATGAAAGAAATCTACACATACCCGTACTATCATGCCAATTTCTTACGCAACTAAGTATTGTATAATCGTCACACGACACAAAATTTCACAAATTGAGCATAAAATTTTAACCGAATTGTGCGAAAAATGAGTGTAACATTAGTAGAATTAGCGCAGTGGTATTTTTACTTTCGAGAAATCCAACACTATGTGATTACGTATTACCAAAAGAACCAAGGAAGTGTCCTGGGAGAAACGTCGACATATGAAACCTTCCCATTATGTTTCTATCTGAAATTTAGCCCAACTTCAGCTGCCACTCTACGAAAGTCTACATATTACCGAAACTACGTCCCGGTGTAATGTGAGCTGGTGTACCTGGAAGTCCCTCAACAGATTACGAACTGGCGTTTGGCGGTATAAAGAAGCTCTTAAAAAATGGGAATACGCTAAGGGTCCTCAACTTGTGAGTGTAGAGATGAGCAGACGATGTCTCACCTGCGCAACTGCCATCTGTGCCCGTCATCATGCACAGAAGAAGAGTTGATGCTGGACAGTTCTAACGCCATGGACGTTCCCCGTTTCTGGGCGAAGACAATTTAATTCAATACCTGTTAGTCTATACTTAAATGTATTTATGAATGTTCATTTATGTACAGTTACTTCGAACTAATGAACACGTCCATCACCTACCACACTTCAGCTCAGAATGTTTCAGACTGCGCACAGGACAAGAATGTACTATGACAATACCGAAGATTGTTCCTTGCTCTCTGACGTGGACATCGATGACATTCAGGAATGAAAATCACATGGCCACCCTACAATTTAAAGCGCACACTGAGCAGCCAGAACATTATGACAACATTCCTAATAGCCGGTACGTCCACCTATGGCGAGGGTAACAGCGGCAAAGGGTCGTGGCGTGGAAGCCATGAAGCTTTGATTTGGCCGCTGGAGGCAGCTGACCCCGCATCTATACAAACAAGTCACCTAATTCCGTACATTCCGAGGAATGGGGCAGTGGGCTCTGACGCCACGTTCAATCACATTCCCCTGGTGCATTATCTTACTGAAAAATTCCACTGCCGTTGGAGACACGATCGTCACAGAGAGGTGTACGTGGTCTCCAATTAGTTAACGATACTCCTTGGTCGTCATGGTGCCTTGCACGAGCTCCACTGGACCCATGGATGCCCACATGAATGTTCCCCAGAGCACAATGGCGCCCCTGCCAGCTTGGCTCTGTTCCGCAGAACAGGTGTCAAGGAGCTGTTCCCCCGCAAGAGGACGTATTCACCAATTCCCATCAGCAGGATGAAGGAGGTATCGAGATACATCAAACCATGCAATACTCTGACACTGCGCCAACGTCCAGTCCCGATTGTTACGTGTACATTTCAATCACAGTTACCGATGCCGCGGTGTTAACATTGGCGCTTGCATGGGTCATCTTCTGCTGAAGCCCATCGTTAGGAGTGTTCGATGCACTGTGAGTTCTGACACATTTGTACTCTGAAGATCATGAAAGTCTGATGTTAGTTTCACCACATTTCACCGCATATCCTGTTTTACCAGCCTGCCCAGCCAACGGAAGTCCGACATCTGTAATGAGATTTGATCGCCCAACCCAAAGACGTCTGGACGTGGTTTCGCCTTGATTTCGCCACTTGTTGAAGACGGTCACCACAGCACTCTTCGAACACGCGAGAAGTTTCCGATAAGTTCGTGCCGAGTGTTCCGGCCTTCATAATCTGCCCTCGGTGAAACTCAGATCGCGCGGCTTCTCCAATCTACACACGAACAGCACGATCACTGATACTACATGCACATTGCGTGTGTCTGACGAGTAGTCATTCCATTCCACGTGACGCAGCTATCGTCTGGAACGGTTTATAGTAGATCAGTGCCCAGACTGTTCTGTCTGATCGGCGCATTTATACACATATGTTTAAATCTCTAGTGAACTTCACGCTGTTTTGCTTTCACGCATCCCAATATCCACGTCTACAGAACAATATGCCGTACAGTGATATAATCTTCCAGGTACATTCAGCACTGTATGTAGATACTGTCTATGAAATGTGGCAGGAACAGAGTTTGTACTAAAGAAGTAATAAATAAAACATCAAGCATGAGGCGGCAGTTCTTCATGCAGTTCTGTGTTTATGACGTCATATCTCATGAACTATGTGTCGTACAATGAATAATTTTGGAGATACATCCAGTGGTATATGCTAATATGCTACGTGAGAATACTAGCTGCAAAATGAATAGCTAATACAGTTAGAGATAAAACAGTAATAAACAAAAACGTCGTTTCTAACGCCGCAATACTATTGCATGAACAGCGAACACGTATGAAGCGATAAACTGTTTACTTTTCATGAATTTTGGGGGCTAGGAGCGAGAAAAAGGTCCGTAAAAGTTTGAAATTACGTGTAAAGTTTGATGTAAGTGAGTAAATGCTCTCGTTCTCAAATATTGGATGAATGAAATCTGAGTATTTGAGCGTCATGGACTACGGATCTTCTTCACCGCCTTCATACCTCCTTTGAGAGGTAGGTAGTATTACCCCTACAGCGTTTCTCTCCAGACAGTAAGTGAAACGTGTACCAAGTATTGTTCAAATTTAATCTATAGTTTATGAGGAGATGTGGAACACCCACAGATTGTACATTGAAGAGCTCAAAAAACTGATACACCTGCCTAATATCGTGTAGTGTCCCCCACGAGAATTCAAAAGTGCCACAACACGACTTGGTATGGACCGAAACTAATGTCTGAAGTAGTGCTGGAGGAAACTGACACCGTTAATCCTGCAGGACTATCCATAATCCGTAAGGTACGAGGAGTGGAGGTGTCTTTTGAACAGCACTTTGCGAGGCATCCCAGGTGTGTTCAATAATGTTCATGTCTGGGGAGTTTGGTGGCCAGCGGAAGTGTAAAAACTCAGAAGAGTGTTCCAGGAGCCACTCTGTAGCAATTCTGGACGTGTAGGATGTCGCATGGTTCTGCTGGAATTGCAAGTCCGTCGGAATGCACAATGGACATGAAGGAATGCAGGTGATCAGACAAAATGATTACGTACGTGTCACCCGTCAGAGTCGTATCTACACGCATCAGGGATTCCATCTCATTCCAACTGCACACGCTCCACGCCATTACAGAGACACCATTACAGAGCCTCCACCAGCTTGATCAGGCCCCTGCTGGCATGCTGGGTCCATGGATTCATTAGGTTGTCTCCTTACCCGTAAACGTCCATTCGCTCGATACAATTTGAAACAAGACTCGTCTGACCAGGCGACATCTTTCCAGTCATCAGCAATTCAATATAGATCTTGACGGGCCCAGGCGAGACATAAAGCTCTGTGTCGAGCAATCATCAAGCCCATATCGATGACGTTTCGTTGAATGGTTCGTACGCTGACACTTGTTGATGACCCAGCATTGAAGTCTCCAGCAGTTTGCGGAATGGTTGCACTTCTATCACGCTGAATGATTCTCTTTAGTCGTCGTTGGTCCCATTCCTGCAGGATCTTTTTCCGGTCGCAGCGATGTCGGAGATTTGACGTTTTACCGGATCCTGATATTCACGGTACACTCGTGTAACGGTTGTCCGGGAAAATTTCCATTTCATCGGTACCTCGGAGATGCCGTGTCCCATCGCTCGTGCACCGACTGTAACACCATATTCAAACTCACATAAATCTTGATAATCTGGCATTGCAGCAGCAGTAACCGATCTAACAACTGCGCCAGACACTTGTTGTCTTATACTCGTATAGGCGTTGCCGAACGCAGCGCAGTATTCTTCCTTTGTACGTATCTCTGTATTTGAATATCCATGCCTATACCAGTTTCTTTGGTGCTTCAGTGTATGGATTTTGCTTAGACATTGTGAATTGTAATTGTCAGCATTGATCTAGTTTAAATTAATTCTGTTGTTTGTAGTATTATTGGTATTCTTCTTTTGCACGCTAGGTAATGTTCTTTCAGAGTGAATTCTAAATTATTCAAGTAGTTGTTCTTGCTATTCTGTATTATGTGGAAAAAAATTAACAAGATTGAGTTTAATGTCCCGTCGAGTTCGAGTTCATTAGAGACGAAGCATAAGCTCGGGATTTTTCTGGGGTGGGGAAGGTAATCGAAAGTGCCCTTTAAAAGCAACCGTTCCGGCGGTTGCCTGAAGTGATGTAGGAAAATCGCGAAAAATATTAATCTGGATGACAGCACGAGGGTCTGGACCGCTGACTGCGAGTCCAATGTCCTAACCACTGCATCACTTCGTTCGGTACATTATTTGGAAAGCCTTTAATGTTGTTCTCAAATCTATGACTTCAAATTTGCTATTCTTCTGTGTTGATTTAATTTTTTTACAGGCTCTACACGGTGATTAAAATTAGTTATTTGTTACTTGAATGAGTGAAGACATTATTTTACCCTATCGGTACCTATCTTTATAGGAATGGTGTTCAGACTGTGCGTTGGAGCATTTGTGTTCTTAGTAGTTACAGCATCATGACCTGCCGTTGGGCGCCGGTACTGGTACGGCGACTTAGTGTTGATACATAAGCATCAGGGAGCATTACAGATGCGGAGATCAACATGGGTCCGTACAAGGTGAATGGGGCAGCAGTAGAGCAATCTTTAGTCCTGTTCCAACCAGCCGTGGAGGAAAATGTCCGTCACATTGAGCAACCTTTGTAGTCTGGAACGTAAAAATGGTTTCCAGTTAACAAATGTTACTCTCTCGTATAGAAATTAAAATGTCTTCTTTCAGTGGTTTATTCGCAATTTCTCTCCTGCATGTCCTCATGTCCTTCAATAAATCCACAAAGTGTCATGGCCCTACGATCAACCGTTTGTGAAGGGGTTCTCTCAAGTATCGAAAATTGATTTATAACTAACATAAATAGCCAACTATATCACTTGTAGCAGATTTCTCTGATGAGTCAGTTATGGATAAGCCGGGTCATCTGACAAGAAAGATATACCACCAAATCGCTAGTTAATCCCAGTTGTCAACCTACTTTTCTGCTGCCCCTGTAGTACTACTATCTCATTCCTGCTATCGACTCTCTTACGGTCTTGCCTTTCATTGCTTCACCTGCTACATCGTTCCCGCCCCACCCCCCTCCCCGCGCTAATTAGATTTCCACCTTCCTTCGCACGTTTAGTTACCCGATTGATACTCTCTTATGCTCTTTCTTTTCATTTTCATCTTATGTCGTCAACATGCTTACGTGAATAATTCTTGTTGGTGTTAGTTTCGTAGTGATTGTGTTTACAGTAAATCAGATTCTCCTTACTTTCCAACTATTAGCGAAACCATAGCTCCGTTCTGCCACTTTCTCCTTCTGTTGACATTATCCTACATTCCTCTCATCAAAAATTCTTATTTTATTTATGTTTAAATTCACGGGCTCCTACTATATCTAGGTTAACGTTTGCACTTGTGGTTCCGTAGCATATTTAGACCTCTGACATTCAACGCTCCGACTCATAGAATGTAACCTTTCCATTGGCCTTTTCAATCATTTTCTCGTGATCATCTTCGCGCTGGAAGTCCTCTCCCCAAAACCCAAATGAGAAAAGAATCCCGTAACAATGGAGATATGGAATAACACTTTCGGAAAATATGCCACCTACGTATCCCCAAAGGTAGGACGGTAGATGAGAGCGAGAAATATGGCTCAACCAATTTAGCCGCTGACTCATCAAAGTTGGTGACAAGACACAGAAGCATTCAAAAGATAACTAAGGAAATGTCAGGCGACGATCAGGTTGGCTATAGGAAAGACAAAGACAGGGAACAGGCAGTTCTACCCAGAATGAAAGTTTCTGTCTGCAGCGGAGTGTGCTCTGATACGAAACTTCTGGCAGTTTATAACTGTGTGCCGGACCGAGACTCAAACTCGTGAGCTTTGCCTTTCGCGGGAAAGTGCTCTACCATCTGAGCTACCCAAGTACGACTCACGACCCGTTCTCAAAGCTTCAATTAAGCCAGTACCTCGACTCCTACCTTCCAAACTTCACAAAAGCTCTCCGGCGAACCTTCCAGAACTACCACTCCCGGAAGAAAGCATATTGCGGAGACATGGCTTAGCCATAGCCTGGAGGATGTTTCCAGAACTTGTAGAGCACTTACCCGGGAAAGGCAAAGGTGCCGAGTTCGAGTCTCGATCCGGCACACAGTTTTAATCTTCCAGGAAGTTTCAGGCTGTTATATCGTTGCGCTTGACATGGAAGTAACACCTGACAGAAATCATGACACTTACAAAAGAGACGTCGACACAGAAAATGTAATGGACTACGTTAAATCGTGTGAAATGTTTGAAATCGGTATAAGCTATTGGAAAGACGGATAATGTGCAAGTTTGCAAGCATCCAGAGGAAACTATAGAAATGAAAGAGCATGAGCGAACGGTTAAAAGGGCTGTGAGACGAGGATGCATTCTTTCACCCTACTGTTCAATCAATACATAGAAGAAATTAAGAGAATTTAAGAAAAAAAATACAGTGTGGAATTACCATTCAGGCTGGAAAGATATCAACATGAGATGTGCTAATGGCATTGCTAGTTTCAGAGAAAATGAGGAGGGATTATGGGACCTGTTGAGTCTAATGAACACTCCAGTGAGCACAGAATAGGATCTAAGAGTAAATCAAAGAAAGACGAAAGTAATGGGAATTGTTGAAATGTGATTAGCGATAAACGTCATATGGAGTATGTCAGCTGAAGCAATTCTGATGCCTTGGAAGCAAAATAACGCATAGTATATGAAGCGATGAAGATAGTTGTAGCAGTCCAGTAAAAGTTGATATTCGTCGCGTTAGTCTGTCTTCTTAAATCAAATATAGGCCGTAATTTGAGCAAAAAATTGTTAATAATAAAGCACAGCATCGTATGGACTGTTGTGAAACCATAATAGAAGATACAAGCGTTTTAAGATGAGGTGTTACAGAACTAGTGGATTGATCAGATATGATGTTCTCCACCGGGTCGGTAAAGAATGGAATATCTGGATAACATTGATTAAAATAAGGTAGAGAATGATAAGATACGTTTTCAGTTATCAGGATATAATTTCCATGGTACTAGAGGGAGCTGCAGAGATAAATATGTGTGGGGTGGAAAAAATGCAGTATATCCAACAAATAATCGAGGGGATGAAGACGTTTGCACAGGAGAGCAATTCGTTCCTGGCCGCGTCAGACCAGTCAAAAAATTGATGACCCTCGAAAAGAAGGACCTACATGAGGAATCATCCAGCACATTTCTGGACAGTGTGTTGTTGGCAAGAGGGAAGCATAGCCTCATATGGTTTTACAAATACTGGTTCTAAACGGTCAGAGAATAGTAACGTTAACCCAACTAATTTCTGGAGATTTTTTGACGATCCTTTCAAAGCATGAGCTTAAAGTGATGTTGTTCGTACAGTATCTGACCATCATTCATAAGAATATCCAGTACAGCACAAAAATATTAAAATTGTTTTGGTCAGGGATAGTAACGACATCTCTCAGAAGCTATTGTTTTATTGTTGGTTGACTAACTTATGACGGCAAAGTTTTTAATGGCCTGTCAGAAACCAGGAGCAAGCTTAAAACACTTTTGAATAGAGCTCGGGCGCCTAAATGCTGATTTAAGAGAAAACTGATATTGTATCCAAAAGATTAACAGGGTTTAGGAATTATGGCCGAATGTATGTTATTGGGTGCAGATGATAATACACCAGAATTCCTTTCACATATAGGCTATTTTTCGTCTGAACCAGAAATGTCAGAAAATTTCAAGTTGTTGCTTTCCAGCAGGCATCTGAGACGTTTGGGTTCAATGACTGATGATTAACAATCACGGAAAACCGCAGTTTATAAAATTTCAAGCTGATGTTATATGACTTATAGAGGGAGGACGGCGCTCGCAGTGGAATAACGCTTCCATTAACAGCAACGGCGCATCTCGCCGCGTGAAAAGGCGCGTGTCCTAGCGATTGCGTAATTTAGTGTGGCCCACAAGTTAGGTACCCATTATCTTGCAGCATTCGAGTACGCTCATACCTCAGTCTTGCTCATCGTGTCCATTTGTGCTCCGTTGGAATGGTGACAGCTAGTACAAGGTACGAGCACATCCCTGTCACAGGTCACGTCTTACTAGTCCCTTCGTTTTCGTGACAGGAGCACCCTCTTCACGATAGAGCAGCTATGACTGAGTCAGTTGTTTACAAGTATACTTCGTTGTGGTTATCTAGACCGAATAGAACTTGTTGGGGACAATGCTCGCAGTCAAAAATTACAAGGTTCCTCTTACATCCTCACTGGCTATCGTCAGGAAAACAACTATCTCTAAAAAAAAATTCTGAACTCCGTATATGAAAATGCACGGTGTTTTAAAAAGATTGAACTGGTTTCACAACACCAAATTTGTACGTGGACGAGTACTGAAAGTTGCAAAATTTGCAAAGAATTTCAGCTTACACTCCGTAACTAAAAGATGACCTTGGTGCCAATTGCCAGTTTCTGAATCATGTGCTTGCCGATAAGGGTCTCTTTGCTGCCGTTACCTCCCTCACTCCTGCATCATCCAATGGTGTCGAGTGGAGATGGAAGTAACATAGGTACAGAACTTCTTTTGCATTCTCCTTTTCAACAGGTACAGTTCAATTTCAACTATGCGCTGAGATTTTTCTGTCTTCATTTGCTTGTTATGTCACCTAATCTCACGAGAAGTATCCTTTCCTTTCCTTCATTCCTGCCTTCTCTTCCTTTTCTTTCCTTTCCCCATTTTTTTCTTTTCCTTTTATTTTCCTTTCTTCTTTTCCTTTTCTTCTTTCCTCTTTCTGTTATTTTCCTTTACTCCTTCCTTCTGATACTATCCTTTTTCCTTTCTTCTTTTCCTTCCCTTCCATTTTTCCCTTTCTTCTTTTCCTTTCGTTTTCCTTCTCTTCCTTCCCTCTTTTCTTTCCTTTGCCCTTTTCTTTTTTTCTTTCCTGCTTTCCTTTTCCTTCTCGAACTTTCTTATTCTTTCTCCCTTCCTTCTTTTCCCTATCTCATTTCACCTTTTTTCATTTCCTTTCCCTTACATTTTTTCCCTTTTCTTTTCTTTTTCTCCCTTTTTCCTTCCCTTTTCTCCTCATTTTCTTTCCCTTTCCATTCTATTCTTTTTTCTTTAGCTTTTCCATTTTTCCTTTCCTTTTCTCTTTTTTTTCCTTTACTTATCTCCTTTCCTTTCCTACTTTCTACAGTTCCCTACCCAGTCAATGAAAACGGAAGCCGTTTTCCATAACTCTGTTGTCTATCTCTCTGACTGTTAAGGTTCCTTTTTCTCAGGGGTGGTTAGCAGTATCAAGTTCATAATTGTGTCTTTTTCTCATGAACGGGTTGACGTATCAAGTTGAAATTTACTCCACCTTGGCGGTGTGAATACGTTAAGCGTCGAAGCCAATGCAGTTAAAGGATACGACCTTATATGTCACAAATTCGGATACTCACAAACTCAAATATCACAGCCTATAGACGAACAATCTATATACATGTCGGATATGCTGGTCTAGCGGCAGTCCACCGTCGGCACTGGTAGTATGCAGATATATTGTCGTGGTCGCTCTACTCGTCGTTTCCTCACCTTTTCATCTTTTCTCTTTTTTCCGTTCTTTTAATACGTCCTATATGTGTCTTACGAACTAAAAACTTTCGAATATTTGCGACGCTATATAGCAACAGCAGAGGATGCAGGAACCCAAGACATGTTTGAAAATGAGTGGGACAAGTATGACTATCGTTTGACTGCTTGTGTTGTTGGAGGCGAACATCGGCGAAAGGAAATTCGATTCCAAAAGTTTTCTTATAAATCATAGTTGTACGTGCATCCAAGTTGATGATATAAACTTCTAAAATCGGATAAGCCTGTGTAGTCTTGTGAGTAAGTGAAAATCCACCACAATCTCTCATCATTTCTGTAGAAGATACAATCTTTTAAAATCAGATTAATCTTATCGATACACACTGTGGGACAAGAGGTTATGCCTTTGTGTACACTGATACATCGTCAGAAGCGTGGCGCTTACCATCACAATGAGCAAGTGGCAGGTGCTGTGCACTAAATACGATCTACTGAAATGTGTAGTCCAACAAAACTGTGATCTACAAGTTATGATCTATCGTGAATGTTGATGTACCTGTATTGAACTGAAATCGCAATCCGATCACACATGTTTAATGAAAGAGTCACAGACATCTTCACACACGCTCTTAATAAAAGAGCATTATTAATGAAAAATAAGAGGTAATCACTCCTAAAAAATGTCCAAACGTCAGATAATGTGTACACGTCAGCCTATAGCGAAAAGTGGTGCAATGAGGCTGTGTCCTCCTAGCTGTAACGACGGAATTTAGACTCGAAAGAATCATTAGTCAGTTGCTTCACTAAAACAAATAGGTCGCTACGTAATCTGTGATTGACATGTCCGATACTATAGGAAACAAAGAGCGCCTCACTCTCTGTTCAAAGGAATATCTCACTGTTATACGAAAATAAAATGGGTTGTCTTCTGAAGTTATCAGCTTTCTAGCACGGCGTCCAGTTACCTACCTTTCTTCATCTGTAATTGGATTCATACAAAGAGCCTAATCCTAGTCATTAATGTGCGTGTGTACAGTGGTGTCCAACACTGAAGCAACAAACCGCTGTTTCCCCTCCCTGTGTCTAATTCACGATAAAATAATACAGACTGTCAACCTGACGTCCGTACGATCGTGTTCAGCACGGAAGATGGCATTCCGGTCAACGGACGACCGTGCCAACGATCACGTCTGGGCACATACGAAACGAGGTAGTGTTTGCTGGGTAGCCCCACATTCACGGTCGCTGTGTACACAATCTGCGGTGCAGTATGGTACAGAGCAGATGCCTACAGACTCTCTGCGGTGGAGGGCCACAGAAACAAAGGAAGCAGGAGAGTCACAAACTGTTTTGGTCTGCTGGCTTAATGTGAATCATTCTGTTGTTTCTCGGATGTGCCGACGGTTTATAGAAACGGAAATTGTAGCCCGAAGACCAGGCCAGATTGCCGACCACGTGTGACTTCAGACGAGAGGAGCGTTATTTGCTTGTAAGGGCACGACATTACCACCTCAGTACTGCACGGTAAACGGTATGTAGAAGGCTTCGGCAGAGTCATCTTTGTGGTCAGAGACATGCATTATATCTACCTGTGATCGTCTTCACAGAGGGCAATATCTGGGGTGGAGTGATCAATATGCGACATAGACAGTCGAAGAGTGGGCCAATGAGGTTTTCACAGACGAGTCCAGATTTAATCTGGAGAGTAATTCTCAATGGATTCCCATCTTGAGGGAACGTGGAACACGTTATCGGGACCCAAACTTTATAGACAGAGACCGAGATCGAGGAGGGTCCCTAATGGTGTGTGCACGGATTATGTTTACCACTCGAACCCCTTTTCATTAAATCGTACGGCTAAAACGGCAAGGTTTAACCACTCTCAGGTATTGTGGCGAGATCCTGGGATCTCATCTGCGATTATGGGGAGGTGCTGTCGGCCCAGAGGCCGTACTGACGGTCGGTAATGGTTGACGTCATCGAGCAGCGTGGTTGACGTTCTCCTGGGAACGGAAGACATTGCACTCATGGCGTGACCTGCTCGCTCTCCCAATTTGAATCCCATAAATCATGTCTTGGATCCACTGGTAAGACGGCTTGCATCACGTCACCATCCATCAACCACTCTCCAAGACTGCAAGCCGCTCTTTAGGAAGAATGGGCGTTACTGCCTCAACGTAAGACTGATGACATCTTTCACGGCATGGCCTGTGGATATCAGGCCTGTATTGTTGCCAGAGGACATCACACCCAATACTGAGCACATTCATTAACCATTTGTCTGAATGTGTGTTGCGAACAAACATCCCAAAGATGTTCGGGCTCACATGCGATTCCTCTTCGTCGAAATGTTTTGGCTCAAACTCGTCTAGGGGTTGAACCGCACATGTCGCATTACACGCCCTAAATTAGACACTTGTGACCCTTTGGTTAAATTGTCTGGCTGATGGGAGGATTGCGAAATACAAAGTTAAAATATCATATAACAACAGTAATAATAATATCGGGAACTAAATGAACGACCCGTAAATGATGTCGGCCACATAGTTGCAATTTGGTTAGAATAATGTTTATTCAGAAAGCAACCTAATAGCGGAAGTGGTCGTATTTAAAGTTACTGTTACACTCGACCGCATATCCATTTGACATAGTTCGATCATTCCATTCTCATCGCGAAATACAAGATATCTACGCGAAAAGTTAGAGTTTACACCAGGCGCGAGGCTGTTCACCACTCAGACACTAAGTCCCGTGATACCAAACAACGCGAAATTTTCAAAGTTGTTCCACTTCCTAGCTACCTAAAAACCGACCGCCAGCTTTCGCGTCTGCATCCGAATTGTACCCTTTGGTGTATCCAGCCGAACTGTCCGCTTTCGCGTCTGTACCCGCACTGTACCGTTTGGCGTCTAGACAAGAACTGTCCCTCTCCCTGTCTCCGGCCGCGTCCCCCGCGTGCCGAACATCGTCGCTCAATTGACTAGTGCAATTCCCTTGCCTGACGCCGTCCATCTGAATGGCTACAGCTTATTCTACATTATTTTACATTTTAACATATTTAAATAATCAAAGCTTGACCACTTCCACGTTCTAAATAAAGTAACAATAGTATCCATTACATAATAAACGTTAATTTCTTTTACATAAACCCTATACAATTTCCTTCTTAACTTTGGATCTCACGGCCAGTAGCCTTGCAGCAATGTGCTTTCTGATAAATAAAAGAACAAAAGTAACTATTATGCAGACCTCTCCATGGCCACAAAAGGCTTCTACTGGGTTTCCCTCTGACGTAGATTCTCGTCTGTCCGACTCGCACACTACAGCGCTTAGGTCTCAACAGACAATAGACGCCTATGAGTTTCCCCATCTCGTGGTGAATCTGCGCCCTTTGTGGCACGCGGTCCTGGACGACAGGGTTCGTTTCACAATTCCTGTAGGCTGACTCTTTCGGCCACATATTGAAATGAGATCGCAATGTTCGTTAACTCACAGTGTGCAGATCTGTTAAGTTCGAAAAAGCGAAGAACATTTTGGTCTACCGCTATACACATTGCAGTAGTTTGCATTCTGCATTCTTCACATTGTTTATACTTTACTATCACTTGTTTGCACTGTCTTGTGGGCAAATAAACGCAACCTTGAAAAATTTCCTTTTGTTGCTGTAACTTTGGACACCAGTCTAGAACTGAATCATTTAACTAACCGTACCATGACTCATCATTAGTATGTCAAATACTACGACAACAAGTTATTATGAGATGCTAGTACGGCTGCATGGAACTATTTTACGTGCGATAATAACTCAGACAAAATAATTCAGGAAAAAAGTTAGAAACGTACTGGTGACAAAAACTTAAGGATAAAAGTAATTTTTGGTGACTTATCACTGCCAGTTAACAGTAATCGATGGCACTTTGACCAAACAAAGAACGACCTGATACAGTATATTACAGACAGTAGCTGAAAGAAATGTGCAATGAGACGAAGAGAAATGACGCCTTCATGCTGAAACAATAACTGCACTGGAGTACCCATGTTTCATGAGGGCTCCATGGAAATTACAAAATGCTGGACATGACTCCTAACAGGATGTGTGATCACCAGGTGTGCCAATGGTAGCCACAAGGCTGGTGAGGAGTCCTTGTGGCAGGCAGTTCCATTCCTCCACCAGTGCGGTTGACAAGTGCTGGATGGTCGCTGGTCCAACAAAACGTGCTGCAATACGTCTGTCTCAACGCATCCTGTACGTACTATACGGATTTTAGGTCGGGGGTGCGGGAAGGCCGGTCCACTACTGAATATCCCTTCATTCCAAAGCGGCTGGAGTGGCCGAGCGGTTCTAGGCGCTACAGTCTGGAGCTGCGCGACCGCTACGGTCGCAGGTCCTTAGGTTAGTTAGGTTGAAGTAGTTCTAAGCTCTAGGGGACTGATGACCTCCCATTGTGCTCAGAGCCATTTGAACCATTTGAACTTCATTCCAAAAGCTCTTTCAACTGAACTGTCAACCAAAAAACAAATGTAGTCACGGTTGAATTCATTGTTTCTGTGGTACGTTGCAACAGTTCTTTCTACACATGGTCCAAGTTCCGTCGAGCTATGACACTTCGCGGTGACAAACCAAGTGAAAGTTGCTCTCACCCGTATATTTCGGACACCAGTGTATTTATACATTGTTATGAAAAAAAAAGGAGACAGATCACAGATACCACATTGCTCCTCAAGGAATACAACGTGAAGTAATAATCTGAAAAAGATAGCGAAATTGCATGGTATGAAGGTACGACTTTCAGCAAGACAGTACACCATTTAGTATGTATGAGATGACGATAAACTTGAATACGTTTACAATCCAAAGGATGAAAGTGCCGTAGTCGGTCCTGTAATCGGCTTCCATTAGATGAAATGTAAGAGCTCCATGAGGTTCCATGTCGGCAAACGCTAGGATATCATTTCACGTTACAAATTGCTGCAAGTTCTGTACACAGATTAATCACCAGATACATGTGCGTATATATAGAAAGCACGACAGATATAATATGCACGTTGCTATTTTTCATCGTCGCAAATAATTGTAAAGTTTTCACCCGGAAATTTCAGCATTCCAGCACTCCAAATCAGCTCTCGTCGACACCCGAACAAACTAAACAAGTGGACTCTAAAATATGGCCCGTGGACAGGATCCGACCGGCACGCGAAGGAAGTTAACCAGGCACGCTTTGAGCGAAATTTTTATAAAGAGCGTGCGATGCTTTTCACTCGTTTAACTCAATTGTTATCCGAAGTTAATCTTTTTTCGAATATGGGTAAGACATGTCACTTCAAACGCAAAAAAGGAAAGTTGACAGTGAGTGTAATGTCTGAAACTGAAAATGGGCCATGAAGTATTTCGTTATGGAGAAAGACAATAAACCAATGTGCATTACCTGTAACGAAGTTGTTGTTCTTAAGGAACAGCATATTTGTCGCCACTAAGAAAAAAGGCATGGTGCGCATTTCTATAAAGAGGTGCACTTTCATTACAGCTCAGGAACTGTTTCCTCACAGAACCGAACAATGCTAATCAGTTACAGGCTCAGTTAAAAGAAAATGAATCCACGTTTGTTGGGTACTCAGTAGCCCTGGACGAATCTGTAGAACTGTGCGGCTAGTCCTGACGGAGGTTCGAGTCTTCCCTCGGGCATGGGTTTGTGTGCTTGTGCTTAGGATAATTTAGGTTAAGTAGTGTGTAAGCTTAGGGACTGACGACCTTAGCAGTTAAGTCCCATAAGATTTTACACACTTTTTTCGAATCTGTAGACATCTTTGATTCTGCTAAGGTGGGGCTGCTTTTTAGAGGTATTAGTACAGACTTCGGCGTTAATGAATGACAGCAGACATGATTACAGGGCTCAGATGATGGGAGAAATACGTGACGCAAATATATTTCATTCGAGGACCAAATTCAGAATGTGAACCTAGTGATGTAACCAAACTTTTGAAAATACAATTCGTTGTTTACAAGGAAAGAACTTGAGCAAAGTTAGTGGATATATCCTCTGTGGTGAAACCTGTAATTTCCCCTGACAATTATCATTAGATGTCGTAGACACGAATAATGGCAACTCCAGTCTCTCTTAGAAGAGGTAGAGTGTTTGCCATACCACATGACCGTGAGGTGGTTAACCAGTGGCAAAATGTAGTCACGTTTCTTGTCTCTGAGAACAGAGATTGAAATATTTTGGAATCAAAAAAATAAGTCCTGTCGGGCAAAGAATGGCTATGGAAAATAGCTCTTTTATCTGATGTTGCTCTCAGTTTCAATGAAATAAATAAAAAAGTTCAAAAGGAGTTGGCGCCCTACAACGTAGGGCTCGAACAGAAGTTTGGTAGAGCAAGATTTGAAGCCGCTACGAGTATTGAGGTTCGCACATTAGGAAGAAGGACATCGTAGGCAGTTTGTTTCAAAGGTCGCTGTTGAGTGCGAGAAACGCGGGTCTTTCCAACTGCTTAGGGAGACAGCCGGCAACCCAGAGGACGATACAGAGCGACCAATAGGCGACAGCGCTGGACTTCGAGCCTACGAGAGTGCAGCCAATCACAACGCAGCTGATATACGGAACCACGAGAGTACAGCCGACTGCTGTGCCACACTGCTCGTCTCTACGAGAGTCTACTACTGCTATTACTAAGCAAAATAATCGACCTCAGGTATTTAATTATTATTTTATCCAAGGAAATCTTGATATGGATTATTTCTTTGTATCACCTTTTGTAGTAGTGCTGTAGTGTAGGGAGTGAAGTATATGTTTTAAAAGAAGAGTGTGACGATTAATATTGGTTTTATAAATGGCTAGGAGACGTAGAAATAGAATGGATGATATGGAAGATTTACACTTAGGGGAACCTGATATACAGAGAAATGTGGTAGAGGGATTAGATCTTGTTGATTCACAAGTAAACGTTAGTGATTCAAATATTGCTCAGAATATGGAGACAACTACTGATGTTAATGTGAACTTGGTGGAAGCGCTGAATACGGGTACTGTGTTTGGTGATGGGAGTACATCTCAATCTAGTAATACCAATAGTCTAGATGCTAATATGTTAATTAATATTCTTGCACAATTTAAAGAGGAATTGGCAAAAGATAGTAGATTAAAAGAAGCAGATCGTTCTGCAAAAGAAGCAGAACGTTTTGCTATGTTGGAAGAAAAGATTGCTGTTAAATTGGAAGAAAACATTGCTGCAAAAGAAGCAGAGCGTTCTGCTAAAGAAGCAGAACGTTTTCCTAAATTAGAGGAAAATATTTTAAAAGAAAATAAAAAGTTATTCGATAAATTAGACAGTGTAGAATAACATTGTAAGAATAGATTTGAAAAGGTTCAAAAAGACGTACAAGAGATTACTGAAAAGTACGATACCTTAAGTTACGCATTTAGAATCTAATCAAGATCAGATCTTAAATAATGTTAATAACTTGACTGATAGAGTGAATAAGTTAGAACTTAATACTAAAGAAACCGTTGATAATTATTTAGAGGAACAATCGAAGGGTGCCGAGGAGAGACTATCCCAATGGTTCGAACAAAAATCCTCCAAAGTTCCTAATCCGGCCTCTGATATTGAAAGTGATATTCAAGTGATATTCATGTCGGGAAATTATTAATGGGTACAAGGAAGAATTTAAGATAACAAAAGAAAATACGTTAGTTTCAAAACAACATTTCAAATCACATTCTAAAACTTCTAGTAGTGGAATTCGTATCGAAGGGATGGACAGATTGGATAGCGGAGTGTGGACAGATTGGATAGTGGAGTGATGCAAACCGATATCCATCCTGATCATGATTTTAAATCAGACAGAATAAACGGGTAAAATTTGGCAGGGAATTTTATGAAAACGGCGAAATGTCTGGGATTCGAAACCACGCGTGCAGCAGGGATATTTGTCGAACTTGAGAATTGAAACCAGTATTTTTAAGAGTAGAGAATTCTCTACATTCTCAATCGAGAAAAATAGTGTTCATATACACACTAAAGTATCCATTAATAGTTTAAGCGAGTATTTCCTGAAGGTTGGACAGAAAAAGATGAAATACAATTTATTGTGTCTAAAATGGTGGGAGAAGCGGCGATATGGGCTAATGACGTAAGTGAACGATGCAGTTCATGTCAAGAATTTGAGAGACTTTTTCTAGCAAAATTCTGGTCGTATAGCAAACAAGACAGATTACGAAACAAGGTTTATAATACCGAGATGTTCAATCCAAAAAAAGGTACTCTTAGGAACTATTTTAAAAAATACAGAAATAAGACAAAACGTTGGTATAATCCTATTTCATATAGAGAACGACTAGTAACGGTGCCAGATGACGAACTTGATTATTTTTTGTCTATGGAAGATGAAGTAGATATGTTATTAGAAGATGCTAGGCACCAGAATAATAACAGTAATTATTATCAATTTAAGCAGATGGTAGTAATGGTAACAATCACAACTACAACAATAACAACTTTGCTCATGGAAATGGAAATCGAAATGGTAGCAATAATGACAATAGAAGACAAAATTCTAATTCTGGGTAGGTGAATATATATTCTTTTAGGATTATTAATCCAAATTTTGGTAATACCCAATATTATGGTTCTGATAATAATTATGGGAATAGGAATGGTAATAATACATTGTACAATGTCCAGAACAGAAAGCGTATATTTGTAGAAAATCAATCGCATAATTTTAATAGAGTAGACAATATTTCGGCACCAAGTACATCTTGGACGCGAAATCAAAATGTACGATGGGAAGAACCATATAGTAATAATAATTTAAGAACCAATATGAATAGTACAAAGGCACAACGTGTTAGGATACACGTACAGATAGAGATTATGATCCAAGATGATCGAGTAATATGCGGCTTCTTGGTTGTGGAGAAACTTTCAGTACCATGTATAAGGGGATGGGATTTTCTACGAAATCACAGTGCAAACCTAGATATTAAGGAAGGTACGTGTAAGTCAGAAATAATTGATAAATTTGTTGAATTAAAGTTTATGAAAAGATTTGATATTCATGGAACATGCTGTAATAGCTTTAACATTGTCATTGTACTGCAAGTCTGTGATGATAATTGTGAGGATCAGATAAGTGAGGTAGTGAAAGTATTATTAACGATAAGGTATCTGAATCCGAATATCTCAAGGAAATTCAAAGGCAGGATTTATCTTCATTATTAAGGAAGTTCGGTCGAGACAACGTAGTAGCAGATGCGTTATCCCGACTGCCTAAAGGATTACAAGGAGATAATTATGACTTTAGAGATAACAATTTTAAATTACTTTTTATTAAATCAACGCCACTAAAAAAATAATTCGAAGAAATGTGTAATAAGATCTCAGAACTACACTATGCCGATAAGAAGTGGAGCAATATCATACGATCTTTGAAACAAGCGAAGCGTGAAAGCGTAAATAACGCTAAATATCAGCTGGTCGGCGAGACCTTATACTATCGTAAAAACAGAGATTCCAACTGGTTAATATGTATACCTACTGGGTGTTTAACCACTTTTATTTGGTATACTCATTTGGTTTGGGGACATGTGTGTGTGAAGAAGTGTGTGCATAAATTATTAAAAATACTGTTCTTACCCGAACTTAAAGAAATATGTTATACAATTTTTATCTTGATGTGTTCTATGTCAAAGGACCAAACCAGTTAATGTAAGTCATAAGGTAGAATTACATCCAGTTATTCCATCTAGACCATTAGAACTGGTTTCGTGTGATGTAATCGGACCGTGACCGATCGTCAAGGGAAATTTTCGATATGTAATAGGTTTCTATGACGTATTTTCAAAATATATTAAGTTGTATCCCTTAAGAACTACGAATATACGACCTATGTTGAAAATATTAGTGAATGAATATATTAATTGTATGGGAAAACCAGAGAGAATAGTTACCGGTAATGTACCGTATTTTATTAGTAAACGTTGGAAGAAAGTAATGTCTGAACAGCAAATCCGACTTACTTTTATCTCCAAACACAGAGCTCAAAGTAGCCCGATAGAGCGTGTGTTTAGGGAGCTGAATAGATTTATGAGGACACATATATCCAAGAACCATGTAAAATGGATTGAAATGTTTTTGGAAGGATACATAACGACCTACCACATCTCTCTACCAAATGTACGCCTAACGAAGTATTTTTAGGGAAACAGGACTCTGGAGAGTGGTTGTCAACTCTTCCAATAATGACTGAATCTCTGGTGAAGAGAGAATATCTACTTGGTGTAGTCCACCAGTCATTATAGCATCAAGCTTGTATTAGCAAAAGACAATTTGACGAAACAGTGAAACCTATATCTTATTATAAGATTGGTGATTAGTCCATAAATTTCCGAAGTCGTCGATATGGAAGAAAATTAATAGGAGGTGGAAAAATTTGTTCGACAGACCATGTCAAATAATAGACAAACCTTTTCCATGTAGTTATGTATTAGCTGATGAAAAGAACCATGTGAAAAAGGGCATTTATCATCACGTGGATGTAAAGAGATTTATTTCAAAGTAATAATTTTCGGAATTTTTAGATTAATATTATTTTTGTTCTTGAATGTCAATTATGTTTGAAGAAGTTATTAGATGTGCCTGCAAGTTTATCCTACAAAGAAGATTTTAATTTTGAAAAATATTAGTTGTGTAGGTAGGCTTTACGTCTATTATAGATACTAGTTTTTTTTCTGACTGTAGAAAGTAGATTTGTTTGAGGATTATCATTATTAGAGGCAAGATGGCTTCTCGCCTTTGAGGAAAAAAAACTTTTTTGAAGATTTGTGTGAAGTTTTCCTTGAGTATTATTAAGTATAGGAATGCTTCACGCCTTTAAGAAGAATTATTTGAAAATTTATCTGAAGTTTTATTTGAAGGCTATTAAATCTAGGAGGGCTTCAGGCCTTTAATAAACTTTGTTCAAGCATTTGTTTGAAGGATATTAGGCGTAGGAAAGCTTCACGCCTTTAATAAAGTTGTTCAAGCATTTGTTTGAAAGATACTAGGTGTAGGAAGGCTTCACGCCTTTAATAAAGTTTGTTTAAGAATTTGTTTGAAAAATATTATCTGTAGGGAGGTTTCACGCCATGGTTAAAGTTTGTTTGAGGATTTGAAGAACACTAGTTATAGGAAGGCTTTACTCCTTTGGAGAGACTTGTTTAAAAAGGATTGTTTAATAAACTATTTTTCTTAAAAAGGCTTTACGTTTTCAATAAGAAGTGTCTAAAAGTTGTTTGAAGATTATGCAGTATAGATAGGTGTTAGGCTTGTAATAAAATTTATTTATTACTAAGTTAAGAAATGGTTTATGCCTATAGAAGATTTACCTTGGAAAAAAGGATAGGATTACGAGGTGTAGGCTGGCTTTACACCCGAATATTGGTAAAAATTAATAAGATAGAAGTCTTTAATTATTATTTTCGAATGTTTTAGTGAGAACAAGTATTAAAGTTTAATTTAACGAAAATTTCTGATCTTGTTTGCTGTGTTAAATTTTAATACTTAGATTATAATAAGTAAAGGTGACACAACGAAATATCTCAACAGTATTTCTGATGGGTCGGAAAGAGTGTTTTTGCAAGGTTGTCGACATCTCTCGCGTAGTCCATTAACAAGAATGGTTCAGTAAAATGGGAACTTTGTGTTTTGAAAAAAGTGTTGTGTGCTGCTAGGGATCCAAGATATTACTGACAGGTGTAGTAATTCTCCATATGCAAATGGTAAAAACTTCAAATGCAATTGCTTCATGAGTACAGTAACTTAAAACGATTTGGACTGAGGAGTTGGAATACATAGAAGGTACTGGATGTATATAGACAATTGTGTGATTAACTGATGGCCTCTGACACGTAGGTTGAAATGAACAGTGTTATAAACGTGGGGGGGGGGGGGGGGGCAGTCAAACGAAGATATTATATAACAGAATGTGCATGAATTAACTTAAAGTCAATGGAATTCGTCGAGCCTACTGTTTCAATATAAAAACGAGCAGTAGTGATATTATGTTGGTACCCGTGGTCTAGGGGTAGCGTCTTTGATTCATAATCAAAACGTCTTCGGTCCCGGGTTCGATCCCTGCCACTGCCTAAATTTGGATAAATAATCAGCATTGGTGGCCGAAGACTTCCGGCATAAGAAGTCAGCCTCATTCTGCCAACGGCCTTGTCAAAGAGGGCGGAGGAGCGGATAGAGGTTCAGGGCACTCTCTTGTCCTAGGGGTGGGAAATTGCCCCAAAGGCGGAAGAATCAGCAATGATCAACAGCACGAGGATGCAGAAGGCAATGGAAACCACTGCATTAAAGACACGTAACGTGTATCCACAGGACATGTGGCCTGTAATTGAAGAAGTGTCATGATGATCTCTCCATTGGCAAAAGATTCCGGAATAGTCCCCCATTCGGATCTCCGGGAGAGGACTGCCAAGGGTGAGGTTACCATGAGAAAAAGATTGAATAATCTACGAAAGGATAAAGTTCTACGAGCCGGGGCGTGGAATGTCAGAAGCTTGACCGTGGTAGGGAAACTAGAAAATCAGAAAAGGGAAATGCAAAGGCTCAATCTAGATATAGTAGGGGTCAGTGAAGTGAAGTGGTAGGAAGACAAGGATTTCTGGTCAGATGAGTATTGGGTATATCAACAGCAGCAGTAAATGGTATAACAGGTGTAGGATTCGTTATGAATAGTAAGGTAGGGCAGAGGGTGTGTTACTGTGAACAGTTCAGTGACAGGGTTGTTCTAATCAGAATCGACAGCAGACCAAAACCGACAGCGATAGTTCAGGTATACATGCCGACGTCGCAAGCTGAAGATGAACAGATAAAGTGTATGAGGATATTGAAAGGGTAATGCAGTATGTAAAGGGGGACGAAATTCTAATAATCATGGGCGACTGGAATGCAGTTGTAGGGGAAGGAGTAGAAGAAAAGGTTACAGGAGAATATGGGCTTGGGACAAGGAATGAAAGAGGAGAAAGACTAATTTTCTGTAACAAGTTTCAGCTAGTAATAGCGAATACCCTGTTCAAGAATCACAAGAGGAGGAGGTATACTTAGAAAAGGCCGGAAGATACGGGAAGATTTCAATTAGATTATATCATGGTCAGACAGAGATTCCGAAATCAGATACTCGATTGTAAGGCGTATCCAGGAGCAGATATAGACTCAGATCACAATATAGTAGTGATGAAGAGTAGGCTGAAGTTCAAGACATTAGTCAGGAAGAATCAATACGCAAAGAAGTGGGATACGGAAGTACTAAGGAATGACGAGATGCGTTTGAAGTTCTCTAACGTTATAGATACAGCAATAAGGAATAGCGCAGTAGGCAGTACAGTTGAAGAGGAATGGACATCTCTAAAAAGGGCCATCACAGAAGTTGGGAAGGAAAACATAGGTACAAAGAAGATAGCTGCGAAGAAACCATGGGTAACAGAAGAAATACTTCAGTTGATTGATGAAAGGAGGAAGTACAAACACGTTCCGGGAAAATCAGGAATACAGAAATACAAGTCGCTGAGGAATGAAATAAATAGGAAGTGCAGGGAAGCTAAGACGAAATGACTGCAGGAAAAATGTGAAGACATCGAAAAAGATATGATTGTCGGAAGGACAGATTCAGCATACAGGAAAGTCAAAACAACCTTTGGTGATATTAAAAGCAACGGTGGTAACATTAAGAGTGCAACGGGAATTCCACTGTTAAATGCAGACGAGAGAGCAGATAGGTGGAAAGAATACATTGAAAGCCTCTATGAGGGTGAAGATTTGTCTGATGTGATAGAAGAAGAAACTGGAGTCGATTTAGAAGAGATAGCGGATCCAGTATTAGAATCGGAATTTAAAAGAGCTTTGGAGGACTTACGGTCTAATAAGGCTGAAGGGATACATAACATTCCATCAGAATTTCTAAAATCATTGGGGGAAGTGGCAACTAAACGACTGTTCACGTTGGTGTGTAGAATATATGAGTCTGGCGATATACGATCTGACTTTCGGAAAAGCATCATCCACACAATTCCGAAAACGGCAAGAGCTGACAAGTGCGAGAATTATCGCACAATCAGCTTAACAGCTCATGCATCGAAGCTGCTTACAAGAATAATGTACAGAAGAATGGAAATGAAAATTGAGAATGCGCTAGGTGACGATCAGTTTGGCTTTAGGAAAAGTAAAGGGACGAGAGAGGCAATTCTGACGTTACGGCTAATAATGGAAGCAAGGCTAAAGATAAATCAAGACACTTTCATAGGATCTGTCGACCTGGAAAAAGCGTTCGACAATATAAAATGGTGCAAGCTGTTCGAGATTCCGAAAAAAGTAGGGGTAAGCTATAGGGAGAGACGGGTCATATACAATATGTACAACAACCAAGAGGGAATAATAAGAGTGGACGATCAAGAACGAAGTGCTCGTATTAAGAAGGGTGTAAGACAAGGCTGTAGCCTTTCGCCCCTACTCTTCAATCTGTACATCGAGGAAGCAATGATGGAAATAAAAGGAAGGTTCAGGAGTGGAATTAAAATACATTGTGAAAGGATATTAATGATACGATTCGCTGATGACATTGCTATCCTGAGTGAAAGTGAAGAAGAATTAAAAGATCTGCTGGACGGAATAAACAGTCTAATGAGTACACAGTATGGTTTGAGAGTAAATCGGAGAAAGACGAAGGTAAAGAGAAGTAGTAGAAATGAGAACAGCGAGAAACTTAACATCGGGATTGATGGTCACGAAGTCAATGAAGTTAAGGAATTCTGCTACCTAGGCAGTAAAATAACCAATGACGGATGGAGCAAGCTGGACATCAAAAGCAGACTCGCTATGGCATAAAAGGCATTTCTGGCCAAGAAAAGTCTACTAATATCAAATACTGGGTATTAATTTGACGAAGAAATTTCTGAGGATGTACTTCTGGAGTACAGCATTGAATGGTAGTGAAACATGGACTGTGGGAAAACCGGAACAGAAGAGAATCGAAGCATTTGAGATGTGGTGCTATAGACGAATGTTGAAAATTAGGTGGACTGATAAGGTAAAGAATGAGGAGGTTCTACGCAGAATCGGAGAGGAAAGAAATATGTGGAAAATACTGATAAGGAGAAGGGACAGGATGATATGACATCTGCTAAGACATGAGGGAATGACTTCCATGGTACTAGAGGGAGCTGCAGAGGGCAAAAACTGTAGATGAAGACAGAGATTGGAATACGCCAACCAAATAATTGAGGACGTAGGTTGCAAGTGCTACTCTGAGATGAAGAGGTTAGACAGGAAAGGAATTCATGGCGGGCCGCATCAAACCAGTCAGTAGACTGAATACCAAAAAAAAAAAAAAAAAAAACAAAAATCAACGTCGAAGATGCAGTTTCAACGGCTACATGCAGCAGAACGTCGGACTTGAGGATGTAAGTCTCGGTCGCAAGCTAAAAGAAGAGGCGGCCGAGTGAAGAACCAAATGGTACAACGCTTTTCGGTACGATTTGGTGCAGCAGTAGCTTCTCTTCGGCGTGTCTTGTCATCAGAAGAAGATTCAAGAAATTGTTGAAGATCAAGGCTTGTAAAATTGGTTTTGTATAAACAGAGCAGTGCGCTTTGGCTCTTTATAATATAAGTGATATATTTAAATTGTGGAAATGTGTAGTGGCAGGTCGGTTAGGCCAAAATTATTAATTTTATTATATAATATGTCTTGAGATATTTAGTGGACAAACCAGTTAAGCCCGTCTAAATTTTAATGTTAGTCAAACATACTGTAACAAAATTTTGTATCATGTGCATTGAGTATGAATGTGGACAAACCTGTTAAGCCCGTCTAAATTTTAAAGTTTGTCAAACATACTGTAACAAAATTTTGTATCATGAGCATTGAGTATGAATGAAAGAAATAAGAAAGGAAAAATCACACCCATTGCTAGGACAATGATAAGCGAAGGCAGTTTATGCTTATCATAGTCCTGGGGGGGGGGGGGGGGGGTGAGGTAACACCTACAGCGCCTCTCGGTGTTGAAAAAACAGAAATAGCTCCCATGTCCTTAAAATATCACTTCACAAAATGACCTATGTCCCTCCACAAGTACTAATTACGAAAAATAAATAAAAAACAAATAGAGGGAAATATCTAGTATACAAAGCAAAAGAAAAGAAAAGGAAAATTTAATTATAAATTTTAGAAACATGGGCAGGGGGGAAAAATATTAAAATATTATTTATTCCAATACGTAAGAAAATCAATATTATAATCATAAAATGTAGGTTTGGGACACCAAAGATAGTGTTTATTAAAGTATACATAGCCATACGTTGTAATTACGATACTCCAGTCTCTAGCCTGTTCTAGTTCGGAAGTTATTTAGGACGTACAGCTTTAAGAGAACAACAATTGGGACTTTATTAAACGGGGATCAAGAATAGATCGTAACGAGATTGTTTTTGAGGATTGTCAATTCAAGACTTTAATTTGGACATTTATCAGATTAGATAAACGGGAAGGTGAATAGTAATCTCGTTGGCTTAAATGCCAATTCGTGTGAATATTTAAACGCTTTACTGAATTGAGAATTTTAACCGGATTCGGATTTTGAATTGTGATAGTGTGAAACTTTAACTTCACGCGACTAGTGATCATAGTTAATGACAGTTTGTGGATATTAGATAGAAATAACTTATTTACCGAAAGTGACTGGATGTTATCTAACATCTCTGATTCTAGCGGGAATCCTACTTAGACATCTAATTAAGGTACTTCTTTGAATGAGATGGTATGAGTGAACCTATTTATTAATAATTCCTGTCAATAAACTGACGTTGTTAATTTGAACCATAATACAAGTCTTGAACATTAATTTAACTTAGATTGATAAACGTTAAGGTTACGTGATCTGTGCCATAACAAACTAGCGATTCGCAACTAAAGCAATTGAACGAAAGGTTAAAGTTTCGTAGTCTGTAAACATTGGCAGTAAAGCTAGTAAAGATTTTTTCTCTCTGAGTTAGGAAGACTATACGTGTAGTGACCCACGCTTAACTTTGGATTTTAAAAGTAATAAAATTGATACTTATCTGCAAAAATATTAAATAAAAGTAAAACCCTTCAATGACAGTTAATGCGTAAAAAATAAAATCAAACTTTCACCTATTAGACGAAAAAGAGAAAACAGAAAAAGGGCTGCTACAAGGAGGAAAATATCATTTTTGACCTTTACGAACCATTAAGGTTCGATTTAGTGAAACTAAGTCTTGTCGTAATTAATGTCATGACCTAACTTATAAATTTTGTAATTCTATCTGACTTCGATAATGATTAAGAAACTTAGGAGAGAAGCACAAACTTAGGTAAATCTCACTGGCGATGAACTTTTCAAACGTATGGAACAGGACCATCGTTCGTAAGATCCTGCCCTGATTACTAAGTGCAATAGTGACCACCTTACGGTTGATCACTGTACAGTGGGAATTGGTGCCCCTCTAACTGCGATAGTCAGATATGAAGAGTGAACAGCTGCTGGCATTATACTCCACAATCATTTGAAAAAGGCGTAGTTAAAAGATTTGAAAATGCCCGAGTTATTAAATAACACTCACTGTAATTTAGTTCTAGCATTGTGAATACTGAACTTAATAGTCTCAGCTACAACTTTTCTCTATTAATCTGTCGATGTTATGACCTACTTTCACGGCAGTAAAAGCGTTCAAATAACAAAATATTTATTACTATATTCAAGGAGATCCCATGTGAGAACTGAAATACTTCATGAGTTTTGCTAAGTGCAACTGTTAAACAGAGAAAGTTAGAAATTTCCACATGTGAATATGAAATACAGGGGGGCAGCCACACATCCAAATGTACATAAATCTTGAAAGACTGCATGTTATCCATTGGGTGCGCAAATTATTCTTTCTTCTTTATCTGTTTCAGTCCTAATGGCCATAATCACAGGAAGTGGAAAGTCGTTACGACTGAAGCCAGTAAAGAATAAAGAATAATTCGTACAGCTCACGACTAAAATGTAGGTATTCGAGTTTCTGACAGCTGTAGCAAGTCACTTACTAAAATATTATTACGTAAATCTCTGTATATTACAAAAGTTCATGTATATAAGTTCGACCTCTCCTAAACCACTGCATCGATTTCAAACAAAGTTGGTATATGTCTCACTCGTAATCTAGAAAGAAGCGCTGTGGAGGCTAGAACAACCGTCTCCCATAGCGTTGGGATGAAATGTGGGTTGGCGGGCGGAGGGGTGGGGGGAGTGAAATAGTTTTTTCTTATTCTGAAGAACACGAAGAACTGTCTGTCCAGATGGATATCATGTAGGACCGGCGTGTTCTGCGGGTAATACTGGAATGCGTTGCCGGTGATATATTGACTGAAGGCCACAAGCGGAAGGACGAGTTGGCTATGGACAGGGGAGACAAGAAGATGGGGACAGAAACGGGCAGAGAAGTTGGACAGAGAGAGTGTGGAGGGCATGGTGGGCAGAGAGGGGGCAGGAGATGGACAGAGGAAAGGAGGGAAGAAGGAGATGGACACACGACGGACAGACAGAGAGAGCAGGGCCGAAGATGTGGATACATAGAGTTGGAGGAGGAATTAGACGGAGAAAGGGGAAGGAGGAGTTGGACTAATAGAAGATCGGAATCAACAAATAAAACACGCACATGGAAACAGAATATAATCTATCATAAGGACCCAAATATGTTGGGAAGATTTCATGAAAACCATAAAATAAGTTAAATTGATGGAGAGAGTGCTTGAGTAAACTGGATAATGTTAGGGTCTGAATGGTAAGAATCCGGTTCTCTTACCAGCTTCAGGCTCAACGAATTCAGAAAAGCACAGAAATTGTCTAACACTGTGCACATGGATAAATGCTCGCCTTCGCAATTCAGAGCTAAATTACCACACGGTATTAGTGAAAATTAAACTGCTAGACACGAACACCACACGGAACAGCTGATAGCTACATCTTCCCAATGAGCAACAACTTGAATAACCGCTAATAAACGCAGCGTTCTCACCAATAACTGCAATAACTGTAAGTCCTTTTCAATAACAGGAATGTAATGATCTCCCTCATTATATGAGAGAACTTAGTAACAGCTCCAGCTGCAAAAGACAGTTAACAACATTGTTTCTGAAGCAAGGATATCTTCTACGTTTTTGTACGCACTTGTTACTCCATTACTTCCTTCTTTCCTTTCGCATCGTCTGTATTTCACAATACTCTCATTTAGTGTGGTCTGCTTAAATTTCTCTTCCTCAGAAATCGATATGTCAGAATATACCACTCCCTACATCTGTAATATTACAACAATATTATAGTCATTATTATTAGTGGCAGTGGCAGCAGCAATAGCAGTAGTAATAGTATTATCGCTAGTATTAACGTTATTAGCTCTCTGTACTACTTAGACACGGCCTCTACATACGTTCAGATCATTTGTAACCCTTTTAATACCATCCTATTACTGTTTGTCATATTAACGTTATTGTTATTTGTTAAAGAAATGTGTTGTAAAATAAAGCAGTGTAAAACCTTATGTAAGTCAGATTCAAGATGCGATCGTTGTTAAATACTTATATTCACTAGAAAACTATTAGCATTAGACCAAGGAGAACATCACTTTGGGTTCCAGTGAAATGTGGGAACATGCGAAACGATGACCCCAACACATTCCTTCTAAAACTGAAAACAGCAAACCCACATTTATAACTTTTGTAGCTTTAGAGATAGTTTTATACAATGTTGCATTCACTGCACACTTTCTCTATTATTAATCAATTGATTAATATTTAAATGTGATATTTAAGAATATTACTCTGGAGCATAGCCCATATCCAGACTACTTGGAGTTCGTTTTGGACTGGACCCTTACATTGGAAAACCGCTTAGAAAATAGATCGAAAAAAGCGAACACCAGAACTGACATCATTAGAAAAGTAGTTGGGTGAGATTGAGTCGAAAGACCATTATTCTTGATAAGGCTACATTGGCGTTGATTTAGCTAGGGCACAGAACTGTGATACAGTAATGCAGTGATAAAACACAGTGGAAAAGTAATGCACATAATCTCAAAGGTGACGTTAAGCTAAATCAGGCAGTTCCATTTCATTGTGCTACTAAATCAACACCACTTCCATGATACACCATGTTGTGTAACATTACACCACAATAAGTTAGGCGTGAAGCGGCAGTTGATAGACAGTTCCAAAAGTGTGCTATTCATCATAACTCGCTTCTGTAAAACTAGACACAGAAAAACGAAGTATATGAGAATACTGAGCCGTTAATGAAGTACGAAAAGCGAGACGAATATCTTATAGTTACGAGCGACTAGAATGCGGTTGTTGCGGGAGGAGTAGAAGAAAGGGTTACGGGAGAATACGAGCTTGTCGCTATGTATTAGAGGGGAGAAAGATAAATTGAGTTCTGCAATAAATTTCAGCTCAAGAATCACAGGAGATGTAGATGTACTTGGAAGAGCCAAGGAGATAGGCAAGATTTCAGTTTGTTTACATCATGGTCAGGTAGAGACTCCGAAATTAGATACTGGACTGTACGGAATACCCAGAAGAATATATAATATCAGATAACAACTTTGTAATGATGAAGAACAGGTTGAAGTTAAAGAAACTAGTCAGAAAGAATCAATGCGCAAAGAAGTGGAATAGGGAAGCACTAAGGAATGAAGAGATAGGCTATATATGCTGCTATAATAAATAGCTCATTAGGCAGTTCAGCTGAAAAGGAATGGATATCTCGAAAAAGTGTACTCACGGAAGCTAGGAAGAAAAATTTCGTTCAAAGAATGCAACTACGAAGAAACCATGGGTAACCAGCTGATCGATGAAAGTAGAAAGTACAAAAACGTTCACGGAAATTCAGGAATACAGATATACAGGTCAGTTACGAATGAAATAAATAGAAAGTGGAAGTAAGCTAAGAGAAATGGCTGCATGAAAAAAGTGAAGAAATCGAAAAAGAAATGACTGTCGGAAGCACTGTCTCAGCATACAAAGAAGTCAAAATAATCTTAAAACCAAGAGAAATTGAAACAATGGGTTGTACTATTAAGAGTGCAAGGGGAATTCCACTGATAAATATTAAGGACAGAGCTGATGGGTGGTGAGAGTACACTGAAGGCCTCTATGAGGCGGCAGAGTTGTCTGATGATATGGTAGGAGTCTACATAGAAGAGATAGGAAATACAGAACCAGGATCTCATTTTAAAACGAATTTGCAAGATTTTAGATCGTCTAAGGCATAAGGGATAGATAAAACTTCATCATAATATCTAAAATTATTTGGGGAAGTGGCAACAAAACGACTATTCACGTTGCTGTGTGGAATGTATGAGTCTACGATCCGTTTCGGAAAATGATCATGCACACAGTTCCGAAGATTTCAAAAACCGAAAAGTGCGAGAATCATAGCACATTCAGTCTAACAGCTCAGGTTTCGAAGTTGCTGACAAGAATAATGTACAGAGGAACGGAAAACCAAATTGATAATGTGTTAGATGACGATCAGTGTGCCTTTGGGAAAGGTAAACGAACAAGAGAGGCATATCTGAGGTCACGGTTAATGATGGAAGCCAGACTGAAAGATGTTCTAAATTATCAGAGAAACAGGGGTAAGACATAAGGAAAGACAATATATCCAGGAGCCAAGAGGAAACTATAAGAATGGAAGGCCAAGGATGAAGTGCACGGATTCAATGAATATAAGACAGGGATGCAATTTTTCGCCGCAACCTGTACACCGAAGAAGCAATGACGGAGATAAAAGCAAGTTTCAGGACCTGAATTATAACTTAGAGAGAAAGGAAGTCACAGATAAGATTCGCTGATGACATTAACAGTGAAAGTGAAGAAGAAACACTAAATCTGTAGAGTGGAATGAACAGTCTAATGAGAACAGAATATAGATTGGGAGTAAGTCGGAGAACTGAGAACAACGAGAAACTTAAGATCAAGATTGGCAACCATGAAGTAGATGAAGTTAAGAAATTCTGATACGTAGGCAGCAAAGTAACGCATGGCGAACGGAGCAGAAAGGACATAAAAAACAGACTACCACTGGTGGAAAGGACATTCTGGCACAGGGAAGTCTGCTAGTATCATACATAGGCCTTAATTTGAGGGAGAAATTTCTGAGAATGTACGTTTGGAGAACAGCATTGTATGGTAGTGAAACATGGATTTTGTGAAAACAGGAACAGAAGAGAATCGAAGCATTTGAGATGTGGTGCTATAGACAAATGTAGAAAATTAGGTGGACTGATACGATAAGGAATGAGGAGATTACGCGCAGAATAGGAGAGGATAGGAATATGTGGAAAACACTGACAAGGAGAGGGATTGATTTCACGGTACTAGAGGGGGCTGTAGAGGGCAAAAACTGAAGAGGAAGAAAGAGACTGGGATACATCCAGCAAATAACGAGGACGTAGGTTGCAAGTGCTACTCTGAGGTGAAGAGATAGGCGCAGGAGAGGAATTCGTGGTGGGCCACATCTAACCAGACAGAAGACTAACGACTCAAGAAAGAAAAATAAGTAGGTAATGAGCTACAGAATTGATCTACAACCAGACGTAAATACAGAAAAACCAATCTGGCCAACGCAAGATGCGCCTCTTATGTATAATGGGTGACAAACGAGGAAAGCGATGTGACAGAATTTTGCTCCCGAAAATTCGCTTTCGTTCCTCTTACTGCTCACTTACTGTACACGACCGATTGGATACGTTTGTCTCATTCCCTTCTATAGTGTCTCCATTTCATGTCCAAGTCTTGCAACTTTAGTCTCGTTTCTGTACACAATGTAGGTAAAATTATGCTTATTATATTTTTTCTCCTGTTACTATCAGAATTTCTAGGAGTGTATTGATATTATTATTATCTTTCTTGTGGTTTACACGGTTATTTTACCTTCTTATATAAATGGTTACATATACATAAAAATAATGCATAAAAAAATCATCAAATGCAGTTAACTGAAAGTAAGACCAATGATTGTTACTAGTAGACTTCTCTTGTCCGGGAATACACTTTATGCCAGTGGTAGTCTGATTTTAATGTCCTCTTTACTCCGTTCATCACCGGTTATTTTGCTGCCTAGGTAACAGAATTCCTTAACTTTGTCTACTTTGTGATTACCAGTTTGTCTCCGTTCTCATTTCTGCTACTAGTCATTACCTTTGTCTTTCGTCGATGTAATCGCCAACCATGTTCTACACTCATCAGACTGTTCATTCCATTCAACAGATCCTGCAATTCTTCTTCACTTTTACCGAGGATTGCAGTGTCAATAGCAAATTTTATCATCGATATCTTTCACTTTGAATATTAATCCCATTCTTGAAACTTTCTTTTATTTCCATCACTGCTTCTTCGACGTACAAATTGAACAGAAGAGGCAAAAGACCACATAACTTACTCCCTTTTTAATCCGTGCACTTCGTTCTCGATCTTCCACTTTTATTGTTCTCTCTTGGTTCTTGTACATATTGTATACTAGATGTCATTCCCTATAGCTTACCCCCATTTTTCTCAATATTTGGAATTACTTGCACCATTTTAAATTGTAGAACGGCTTTTCGTGATTCACAAATCCTACGAACGCGTTTTGATTTTTCTTTAGTCTTGTTTATACTATCGAACGAAACATCAGAACTGCCTCTCTCGTGCCTCACCTTCCCTAAAGCCAAAATGACATCCATCTAAAAGATCGTCAGTACTCCTTTCTACTATTGGCAGCAACTTGGGTACATGAGCTGTCAAGCTGATTGTGCGATAGTTATCGCACTTGTAGACTCTTACAATCTTGGGGACTGTGTGGTGGATGATGTTCAACTGAAAGACAGACATTATACACAAGAACGTGAATAGTCGTTTTGTGGCCACTTTCCACAATGATTATAGAAGTTCCGATGGAATGTTATCTATCCCTTCTTTCTTATTTGATTTAAGTCTTGCAAAGCTCTTCTAAATTCTGGTTCTAATACTACATGTCTTATATGTTCTTTCTCGACTCCAGTTTCTTGTTCTGTGCCTTCACCTTCTGTCCACCTACCAGCTCTCGCCTCTGCATTTAACAGTGGAATTCCCATTGCACTCTTAATGTTATCATCCTTTATTGTAATTTCACCGATGGCTGTATAGATTTTTCTGTATGCTGACGCTTCAATCATTTCTTTTTCGATTTCTTCGTATTTTTTATGCAGCCATTTCGCCTTAGCTTCCCTGTACTTTATATTTATTTAACTCCTAAGTGAGTTGTATTTATGTATTCCTAAATTTTCCTGATCAAATCTGTACTTCCTTCTTTCGTAGATCAACTGAAGTATTTCTTCTGGTACCCATCTTTACATTAGAGTTAGCCTCGTTGTACCTACGATTTCTCTAAAGCTTCTGTGACTGCCATTTTTAGAGACGTCCATTTCACTCCAACTGAACTGCTCACCGACTTATTCGCTATCGCTGCATCTATATCCTCAGAGAACTTCAAGAGTATCTCTTCATTCCTTTGTACTTCCGTATCACACTTCATTGCCCACTGGTTCTTCCTGACAAGTTTCTTAAACTTCAGCCGGCTCTTCAACATTACCAAATTGTAATCTGACATCGGAAGCTCTGCGTGATCATGATATTGTCTAACTGAAATCTTTCTGGATCTCCCAGCCTTTACCAAATACACCTCCTCCTTTTGTGGTTCTTCAACAGAGCATTCGCTATTAGAATCTAAAATTGATTGTACAACTCAATTAGTCTTTATTCTCTCTCACTCCTACTACCAAGCCCACGTTCGCCTGTAACCTTTTCTTGTTCTTCTTCCCCTACAACCGCACTCCAGTCACCCATGACAGTTAAATTTACATCTTCCTTTAGGTATTGTATTGCCAAAGGCCTTGCCGCAGTGGTAACACAGGTTCCCGTCAGATCACTGAAGTTAAGCGCTGTCGGACTGGGCTAGCAATTGGATGGGTGACCGTCCGGTCTGTTGGCAAGCAGAGTGCACTCAGCCCTTGTGAGACAAACTGAGGAGTTACTTGAGCGAGAAGTAGCCGCTCCGGTCTCGTAAACTGACATGCGGCCGGGAGAGCGATGTGCTGACCACATGACCCTCCATATACGAATCCAGTGACGCCTGTGGGCTGGGGATGACACACCGGCCGGTCGCTGCTGTGGGGCCTTCATGGCCTTTTCGGGCAAAGTCCAGTTTATATTAGTTTTATGTACTGTATTATCCCTTAAATATCCTCATACCCTTTCACTGTCTCCACATCTACGAGGGGCGTTTGAAAAGTCCGTGCAAAGTCCGAGAGATGGTACCATCGACGCCTATCGAGTGTATAAGTCTAAAAGGAGAAAAATAAAAAACGTTTACCCCAAACACGTAAGTAGTTTTTATTTTTGCATGGACTTTCCAAACCCACCTCGTACTGGCGACGCGAGCATGTGTACCTTAACTATGGTTGCCGTTTTAGTCTTGCAGTCTATTCTGTTGAGAACAACCCTATTACTGGACCGATCACAGAAACTCACCCTCCGTTCTACCTTCACATTCATAACGAATCCTAGTCCCATCATCTCATTTTCTGCTGCTGTTAATGTTACATTATACTCGTCTGACCAGAAATCCTTTTCTTCTTTTCATTTCACTTCACTGACACCCACTCTATCTAGCATATTCCAATTCACATTTTCTAGCTTCTTTAACATGTTCAAACCTCTGACATCCCACGCCCCAACTCGTATAACGTTGTCCTTTCGTTGGTTATTCAGTCTTTTTCTCATAGACGCCTCCCCTTTGGCAGTCCACTCGCAGAGATCCGAATGGAGGGCTAGTCTGGAAACTTTCGACAATAATGAGATCAGAAAGACACTTTTTCAATTACAGACCACTCGTTCTTTGGGAACGTAATGTGTCTTTAATTCAGTGGTTTCCATTGCTGACTCTACATCCTTTTAAGGGCAGTCCTCCACATCCAGAACAGGAGATTACTCCGAACCACCCTCCTTGACAAGGCCGTTGGCAGAACGATGGTGACTTCTTACGCTGGAAATCTTCAGCCGTCCATTTTATTCAAAATTATGGAGTGGCGGGATTCTAGACCACTTCTGTTCGTTTTTCCCGGTGTATCCACCTCGGAGCGAAATTTTTTTATTTTAATTTTTATTTTATTTTATTTTATTTTGTTTTTTACAGGCTTCCCGGATCTCCTGCTTACAAAGCGATGGTGGAGGAGTTATATTAGGATATGAGACACTAATAGCTGTGGGTGGGTTCTGCTATTTAGTCAGTAAAGTAACTGATTATGGTCGATGTAGAGAGGGTATAAAATTTAGACTGACAATTGCAATGAAAGTGTTTTTGAAGAAGAGAAATTTGTTAACATCGAAGAATAGAGATATGGAGTGATAGGAAGTCTTTTCCGAAGGAAAGTCTCTTCAGTGTTACCTTATATGCACGTGAGACTTGAACGATGAACAGTTCGGACAAAACAAGAATAGAACCTTTTGACATGCGGTGTTACAGAAGGATGATGGAGCTGAATGGGTAGATCATGTACGAGGGTTGCACAGAAAGTAATCCACGGCATTTTCCTTCAACAGTTCTTTACTAAACATAATGAGAATTACACACACCAAAGAGTAGTCTTTTATCTACAAACCCTATTTTTCCACGTAATCTATGGCCTTCCTCCAGCGCAAAATAAGGGCGTGTATGCCCAATCGGTACCAGTCCCTGTCTTGGTGACGGAGCCAGTGCTTTATTGCGTGAATAACCTCCTCATCGTCCTCAAAATGTCTTCCACGAATGGAATCCTTTAATGCCCCAAATAAGTGGAAATCCGAGGGGACTAGATGAGGGCTGTCAGGTGTGACAGCCGTGGATGGTCTGCCCGAGCGCAGCAAATCGTGGACCTCTGTCGAACCACCTTAAGATAACCTCACGCTCCGTGCCCAGCGACTAACTGTACTTCTATCGACAACAGATGCTCCATTGACTTTGCACAAGCGTTTGTGAATGTTACCCACAGTTTCTGTTTCTGCAGTGAGAAATTCAATGACGGCACGCCGCTTGTAAATTACATTACCTACAGACGCCATTTTGAAACTGTCCTGCAGCTACGTTATCTGTCGGAAGTGACGGAAATTTGGCGGGCTCACTCAGGAGGCTTCAAATAATTCAAACGTAACGTTTCGCATTCGTAGCATTGTTTTCGTCTGAGAAAAAAAAAGTGGTGTATTACTTTCTGGCAACCCACGTAACCCATGGGGAGGTACTGTGTATAACTGGAGAAAAGAGGAATTTGTGACACAGTTTGACTAAAAGAAGGGATGAGTTGGTAGGACACATTCTGAGACATCACAGGATCACCAATTTAGTTTTACAGTGGGAAGGGAATGGGAGGGGGGGGGGGGGACGTTAAAAATATGCTGTAGAAGACCAAGAGATGAATACAGTAAGCAGGTTCAGAAGCATGTAGATTGCTGTCGTCATTCCGAGATGAAGAGTCTTCCATAGTTTTAGTACCATGGAGAGCCACATCAAACCAGTCTTACGACTAAAGACCACAACAACAACAACAACGATTGGATCTGTGCGTAAGCATCACGGAGAATCACTCCTCTACTGCGTTCCAAAGGTGGAGCAACAGGCTATTAAAGAGTTGGTGATAAAGCTTTGGCTTATCGGTGTAAACATTGTTTCGAAAAATGGAGAACAACCTACAGCGAGAACTCTGTCACAATTTTGTAGACTTCTGATGTCCACTACAAAGTGTTTGACATTAGAGATCTTGGCGCTCCACTCATAGCTAAATTTTTTACTAAGCAGTTCAACGGATTAAGCAATAAGCTTCCTGTTTACTGAGACCGACTGTGGGCGGACGAATGCCGTCACGTACGCGTCCAGGTCGCCGGCCACGACCCTAATGGCTGTGGTCCGTTGCTCATCCTTGAGCCGGTCTGGTGACATTAGCCGAGGATGCAGCCTGCGACAAGTTACCGAGGATGTTCGTGTAGCGACAGAGATTCACACTGCCAAAAATACAGCCTGTCTTTTGGTTCCCCAATCCGTTGTCTCACTTTAGCAGCGCATAACGCAATTTGTATTTTTAGAAGACCTCACCAGTATGCTAATACCGTATTTGAGTCTGCATCGGAATGTAACCTTAATTTAGGTACAAAACATCAGGACCCAAGTGCACGAAACGTAAGTCAACATGTATTTACACGATACGGTTGGCATTCACTTGAAGGATGTCATAAGTAAATTGGGATAGGTGACATGATGATTCCGTTAGATTTGTCTAAGGAAGCAGCAGTGTGCTGTGATCGAAGTTGTGAATTTCAGTGCGTGACGAAACAAATACTTTTCTGTGGAAGCAGGAGGAGGAGATGGGGGCGTGTGTATTTCACAGAATGTTGCATGAGGAGAGAAGAAGAGATGGAGAATTCATAGGATCGTTGCTTCAGCAGATTTGTGACTCGACTAGGAGGGGTAGGACAGCAATGGTAGTGGCTTACATAGGAAATATGGACTGATTTAGCTCGTGTTCAACAGTAGTGAATAAAGTACTTTTATTTAAGAAATACAACCCTAGTGCGCTGCGTTTTTGCAGTTGTTGCGTGCGTTTTAAACTCTATGCGAGAGCGCCAACCGTCGAGCACCCGCTAAGGCGGTAGACTATAAGTCTGTCCGAACCAAGTTCGAGTCTCGTTATTTTTTTTTTTTACTTTTGTAATCTTTCACTGCTGCAATGAATCATGTTTCTTTAGAAAATAATAATAATAATAATAATGATATTAAGAATAACATTTCTAGAATGAGATTTTCACTGTGCAGCGGTCATGTGAGCTTCTGTGAAGTTTGGAAGGTGGGAGACAAGTTACAGGCAGAAGTAAAGCTGTGACGACGGAGTGTGAGTCGTGCTTGGGTAGCTCAGACGGTAGAGCACATGTTAGCGAAAGGCAAAGGACCCAAGTTCGAGTCTCGGCACACAGTTTTAATCTGCCAGGAAGTTTCATATCAGCGACACTCCGCTGCAAAGTGAAAATCTCAATCTGAAATCATCCCCCAGGCTGTGGGTAAGCCATGTGTTCGGAATATCCATTCTTCTACGAGTGCTAGCTCTGCTAGGTTCGCAGGAGGGTTCCTGAAGTTTGGATGGTAAGAGACGAGTTACAGGAAGAAGTAAAGCTGTTAGGACGGCGTATGAGTCTTGCTTGGGTAGCTCAGTCGCCGGCCGTTGTGGCCGAGCGGCTCTAGGCGCTTCAGTCCGCAACCGCGGTGCTGCTACGGTCTCAGGTTCGAATCCTGCGTCGGGCATGGATGTGCGTGATGTCCTTGTGTTAGTTAGGTTTAAGTAGCTCTAAGTTTATGGGACTGATGACCTCAGATGTTAAGTCCCACAGCGCTTACAGCCGTTCGAACCATTTGGTAGCTTAGTCGGTCTCCGGCACGGTAGCTCAGTTTGTTCGGTCAGAGGACGAGCAGCCCTCTGTAGTAAAAGAAATCTGAATAAAGGAATCAACGATCAACTTGAACTGATGTCTTGTGACATCCTCCCAGACCAAACGCAACGAACAAAACTGGAAAAAAAGTCGTTAGAGCACTTTTCCGCGAAAGGCAAAAGTCCCGAGTTCGAGTCTCGGTCAGGCACACAGTTTTAACCTGTCAGTAAGTTTCAAGAATAACGTTAATATTAGTAATAAAAATAAGCCGTCATTGTTCTCATCCAGATTGTGTGGATAACGTTTTCCAGTCTCATAGATTCTAACACCAACCTGAGTAGTCTTATTCTTTTAACACTTTACTTCACAAGAAACATGAATTTTGAGTTTACCATGATTTCAGGATTTTCATAGAAAATGTTTAAATCAGTCACCAGAGTGGCCAAATAAAAAAAAATATTTAGTCGAAGAACAGTACTTCCTCAATCGATGCAGAACGCAAGAGCCACTACAAGAATAATATAATCCAAGATACGAAAAGAAGTCGGAAAAAATAAGGGCTAATAAGTATCATTTTAAAAATAAATAATTAACTCACACGGGGAAAAATCCCGGAGAAGAATATATTCCGAGACAATATATAAGATAAGAGCTCATTGCATATGGCAGCATACAGCTAAATAAAATCAGGCTACAAAATAGGCACAAAACGCAGATGAGAGTTTACACTAGTTAACAGTCCTCACATGTCCTGCCAAATTAAACAATGGCAAGAAATCAGAGTTATTAGTAAGTGTAATTTCTCCCATCACAATTTTATTAACCAGATCCATAGGCCTAGCTAACCACAGATTGTTAGACTCAATACTGCTGCCTGAACTATTCATCTACATCATACTCTTACGTCATACTCCACAACCAACCTAAGGGTGTGTGGAGGAGGGTACTTCTGAAACCACTAGCTAACCCCGCTCCACCTTCCCCCTCCCCCACCCCCAACCCTTCCCCTTTGCACTCGGGAATGGCCAGTGGGAAGAATGGCTGTCGGTAAACCTCCGTATAAACTTTAATTGTTACTGGAATTTTCTGGTCGTGGTCATTTCCTAAGATGTATTTGGAAGGAAAATGTTCTCTCGAAATTTCGATACTGCACTTCTCCGTGTTGCACAACGCCTCTCTTGTAGCGTCTGTGACTGGAGCTTGTTGAGCATCTCTATAACGTTCTCGCGCCGACTGAACGATCCCACGAAGAAATGCGCCGCTGTTCATTGGACCATCTCTCTCTCTCTCTCTCTCTCTCTCTCTCCCTCCCTCCTGTAAGTCCTACCTGGTAACGGCCCATACTTATAAACGATGCTCAAGAATCGATCCCACAAGAGCCTCGTAAGCCACTTCCTTCGTTACGTTTCCTTAAGAATATTCCTATAAATCTCATTCTGGCGTCTGCTTTTCCTACTATTTGTTTACACTTAAAATCTCTCTGGATAGTTACTCCTAGATATTTCACGGCAGATACTGTTTCCCGCGATCTGTAATCAATACTGTAGGTGTACAGAAGAGGATTTCTTTTCCTGTGTTTGAGCAGTACGTTACATTTATTGGTCTTCAGGCTCAGCTGCCAGAGCCTGCGCCATTCATCAATGTTCTGCAGGTCGTTCTGCAAATCGATACTGTCTCCCGGCGTTGTTAATTTCTAATAGGTAATCGTATCAGTTGGGAACAGTATTGAGGAGCTTTCGAGGCCTTGTACTAGATAATTTAAATACGTTGTAAACAGTAACGGTCCTGTCACACTTCCTTGTGGTACTCTGGAAATTACCTTACATCTGTCGATTTTGTTCCGTTTACTTATTGTTATCGGAGTTTCTCTGCTGACAATTGTAACGTGAATAATCATATCATTCAACTGTTAAAGGTAACTCATAACGAATCCTTCTTTCGTCTATCCATAATGAATCCCACTTTCGTTATACCATTTTCTGCTGTATTCGTCTGATCAGAAATTCTTGTCTTCCGCCTGTTTCACATCACTGACTCCCACCATATCTAGACTGAGTCTTTGCATTTCCCATAGTCTAATATGCTGCAGATAATACTATAGAAAATTTTATAGGTTCCATTCAACAGCATAACAGTCAAAAACAGCCTCTCGAATGTGCTGCAGTAAACAGTTTGTGCAAACTGATGCTCATCGACAAAAAGAAAGTAGCTCGTAGAGTCTCCAGATCTCATATTTCACGGCAGCACAAAGATGACACTGAGAATAGGGTAAGCAGTTTCCTTTACGATGGGCTTCCGGTTCATAGGAAGCTGGCACCAGCGAGTGACGAGCCGACGTTGTGTACTGGACAAACAAATTCTTGGTGGGAATCTTGAAAATTTTAGATCTCTAAGGTTGGAAAGAGAGAAAAGAATACTTTTTAAAAGCACCTACGTGAACGACCTTGGTTTCACTGATGACATTTCCGAGCGGTTTAGTTGAATTGACCACATTCATTAGTGTTAATACTATCTTTTATTTGAAATTTTCACATTCTATTAAATAGGTCACAAGTCAGTCGTAGGGTCTAAGATTTCTTTTATTTTCCTAATTTAATATCAGCAACCCCTTTCGGTACTTTTTTTCATTATTGTCCTTTTTGTGTCTCTACATAACGACTGAGAGAAAGTGTAATACTTTTTTTTTTTAATTTACTGTTTGTGCCCACAAGAACGGATCTCTGACCTTTTCAAATACTTACGATATGTCTGGCACCAAATTCACAAAATATATGAAGTAGAAAAATTTCATTTACTTCTCTACTACGTCTAACAACTCTGAAAGCGACAGCGGGTATCAGTCATTTTAACTAATTCATACAACGGCCAGAATTCCGTGCTACAAGTCACTCGGAAGCGTAGATATTATCTAGTCTAAACATGGCATAAATCTGTCGATAAAAACTATACTCGAATGTCCCTCAGCGAACACGAGACGTAACTGTATCCCAGCTCGCGACTGTTTGGGAACACAATTTACACCTGAGGCCGTTGGAGAAAGTTGCACCGGCGAAGATTTGCTAAAGGCGAGGGCTCCTGAGCCTCTGGAATAGCGAATCCGGTAGGAACTCAAATTTAAGTACAGTGGTAAACAGACCTTGAAAGGCCATTTTGCTTGCTGTGTGAGCGTCCCTCTTGCGAGAATTACACCAAGAATTTGTTTGTCCTGTACATAACGTCGGCTCGTCACTCGCTGGTGCCAGCTTCCTATGAACCGGAAGCCCATCGTAAAGGAAACTGCTTACCCTGTTCTCAGTGTCATCTTTGTGCTGCCGTGAAATATGAGATCTGGAGACTCTACGAGCTACTTTCTTTTTGTCGATGAGCATCAGTTTGCACAAATATAATAACATACTATGAGATTTTGGTGAAAACACAATAAAACCGTGAACAAAACAAAATAGAAATTTAGCAGTTCAGACACGAGATTGCATCAGTTAAAATGGACGGTTACACAATAAACTGTAGGAGCTCTCAAAGATTACCGTTAATGCTTCTGTAACATAATACAGATAACTAATAATGGAAACAGTATCAACGTGGGAAAAATGCTAGATGACGTTTATAAAGGCTTGGTCTTATAACGGAGGGGCATCTGGAGATAACGGAACATGCAAAACTGTTCACAGTTTTATTACTGGAACAGTAGTATAATTGTCCTTCGAAGCAAGACAATAGACATACCAGATATAAAGAATCATGAACCCACCAATTGCAATCCAAAAAGGTAAGTAAAATTTTCACCAGTGACATAAAAAACACATTAGATTTTCGTCAGGCAAAGTGACAAAATTGCTTTCTATGTGGATACGGTACAACGGTAGAGAAAGGCATTACAAATAAAAGAAGTGAGTACATAGTCTACTACAAGAAACATTTGACTCAGTTTCTACCCAATGCTTAGTTTCATGAAAAGTAAGGAACTGGTAAGACCCATGTTATTATAAAAATGGTTCAAAGGGCTCTGAGCACTATAAGACTTAACTTCTGAGGTCATCAGTCCCCTATAACTTAGAACTACTTAAACCTAAGTAACCTAAGTACATCGCACACATCCATGCCCGAGGCAGGATTCGAACCTGCGACCGTAGCGGTCACGCGGCTCCTGACTGTAGCGCCCAGAACCGCTTGGCCCGTGTTGTTATACTGATGAACTTATACGTCAATGTTCCAACTTTCATTTCACTTCATCAGTATTGTGAAATAATTATAGTTATAAGAATAAGGATTACAGAGGTCCCATATCATCAAAGATTTGCAGGGAATCTTGAAAATTTTAGATCTCTAAGGTTGGAAAGAGAGAAAAGAATACTTTTTAAAAGCACCTACGTGAACGACCTTGGTTTCACTGATGACAGTGTACGATTTGACTCAAGTACGTAGACACAGTGACGAGAAGAGCATTCTAAGACAAAAATAAATTATAATATATATATAGAAAGGTTTTGAGCAAATTAAGAACCAATCAATAGAACAGCTGAATACATGGAGCACCTAAGGACAGCGTGGACAGAAAAAATAATTGTTGCTGGCAAACTAAATGGGATTTCCGGAACTAAGCCAAAAGAAAAAGACTGCAATGGCAGTGAGACCTGGACCTCTAGAATGATAATACGAAAGTCATTGAATACTGAGGCTTGCCCATTGACCAATGGAGAGATAGATGCTAGGAATTTGAAGAGGGACAGGAAAACGAACTGGAATGGAAGTCGAATTTCGTACTGAAATTGAAGTAAGATTAGCAGTGGATATTACTGGAGTGAAGTACGAAGGAAATAATCTGTTGAAGCTGAAGAGATAAGAAAATGACTAGAAGATGACGAAAAAAAGATGGACAGATACCTCTATAAGACCGTATAGCAACGTCAGTTGTACGTTTGATTGCAAACTGTAACGAATGGAACAATTTAAAGAAGGCCTACAGTGAATGAGACGTAGCTGATTATGACGGCGATCCGGTCAAGTTCTGTAACTTCGAGTCCACATACATCTATTCGGTTACGCTGACATAATAAAGTGTCATATGATAGTTACGAGTACATGAGATACTTTTGATTTTCCTTTTTGTAATTCACATACCTTCCATTTACCTAGCGTATATTTTCTTTCTGAGCCCTTTCTTCACACTGCCATAGCATTAAACCAAATAACTACTGATGGATAATTGTTTAAGCACCCCGTCTCCACACTCGTTTCACTTATGATCATGTTCAAAGCTACAAAAGTACAACAGAAACAACATGTCTCAGAGAGCACCACAATTACAGTTTCTGTTTAGAAATTTGTAACCATCGAGATCAAAAACATTTAATTCCCAATAACCGAACTCTCATTTGTTCAGCAGATGATATTCAGACACACAGAGAAGTCAGGAAAGAAGAACAGCAGCCTTGACGATTGTGAATTTCTTAATTAGCTACGAAACTATATAAGCAACTTTCAAATTACCTATTAAATATAACGGAGCACATAAAATTATAAGAAAATGAATCGAAAAGAAAGAGAGTAAAAGTATTGAATAAAAGAGCGAAAGTGAACAACGATTATTACCGAAATGCGTGCTAAAATCAGCTCTCAACAACTTTAGCTACGTGAGTACTTAACCTAAAACACTAATCATCATCATCATCATCGTGAGTACTTAAGTGCATTTCAGTGTATGACTGGAACTCTGCCAGTAAACGACTCAGCTTTAGCTCGTTGCAGCGATATCTTTAGGCTTAGCTCAAAGTCATTTAAGCGAAAACTGCAAAATCCCGCCTCCGACTCTGTGAAACGTGTTTAAATGTTTTGAAAAGAGACACTACGTGGGTGCATAACGTAATATCTTGGTCTGTTCTTGGTGATTTCATACTCTAATGGGTAATAAATCGTACGAAAGACTTACCAAAGACCGGCGAATACTTTCACGCACGCACACACACAAACACACGCACGCAATCGCGCACACACACACACACACACACACACACACACACACACACACACACACACACACACACACACACACGCGCGCGCGTATACGCACGTGTCCTCCCCCATAGAGAATATAAAATAGGAAAATGTGATGCTCAGGGTGGTTATTACATACTCAGCAGGGCAAACACGTAGTCATGTGACGTAATGGCTGAGGTACTGGTCGTCTGATCAGGGAGCACGATATTCATAACCTGTACAGCTATCGTCAAGTTCTCGTTGACTTCCCCGTATTATTTTACGTGAATTTCAGGCAGATGCCAATTAGTTGCGTTTCCGCTGCTAATGGACAACTGTTGAATAAGACTAGATATTAGTACCTGGCTCTACTACTTTCGAATGTTAATTTCAAATACTTACGACACTTCTGCGGGAATAATTTATACAACCTGTGATTTTTTCATAATTGTTAATCACTGGCAATGCGGGGAGGTACGAGATATTATAGTATACGTCACTGAGCGAGGAGGCGCTTTGATTAGACACTGCACTGGCATAGAGGAGGACGAGAGATCTTATCCCTGTCTATCCATGAACTACTCGATTTCCCTTGTTTCCCCCAGACTCCAACAATCCAAAGCATAATGTCACTCAAAAAGAATGTGCGCAGACAGTGCTCATTGGCCCATCCTGCTGTCTAGTAAACTCACAGCCTTACTTCAGTCAGTACAGCGTCTAATGACGGTTTTTCTCGTCCCTCATTCACAGGTTTTCATATTTCGTCATTCTTGAGCACTGTATTTTCGTTCCGTGAAGATATTTTGGCCGAAGGCTTGCTCGGGTCATCCACGAAAAGGCGTAGCTTGATTTACTATGCTGGATATTTATTTTACTAAATGAGTAACCCGGGACTCAACAATCCGCTGCCATTCGTAGGCTGACTATCTAACGGCGTCCAGAGGGTAACAAAAATGTTGTTTTCTGGTTTTCATAACATTAGTACGAGTGTTTAAAATGTTGTCGTTATCTACTCATTAAGAGTGTAATCACATGTTAGAGGTTTAACACAATGAGACAGATATTACACTTAGAAACTGTGTATTTATCCTGATGGAGCGTAACTCACGGCGCGCAAATACCCGAACTTTATTCATCCAGTATTTGAGATTCAGAGGACTTAGTGGCTTCCTACATACTCAAAATATAATTTCAAATCCTTGCGACCCGTTTTATCTGTGACACCATCCACAAAAATAATGAAAGTAAATAGATTACCGCTTATTAAAGTTTCATGCTGCAAAACCTTAGTATTGGGTATGACGTTCCAATTTATTACTTTCTTATATCCAAATTCGAAACACATTTTGCAGACAGCATCCACATACACCGATGAATGTACCTGCAAAATTGTAGCATTGTACGATTCATTGTTCAGGGGATAAAACGTCTTAAACATTCAGGTGCATAAAAAACTAGCTTTCGCTTAAAACGGAGCGAAAATTACCCAGAAGCTGTCTACCCATCCACTGTTTAATTAAGAGAGCACCTAGCGACTTCCAGCTAACTACAAACATAATTTCAAACATTTTTCTGAACGTATCTCGCTAACACACTTAATGTTTAATATTTAGCACACTAACTCATTTGTAAGATAGAACCTTTAATATCATTTATCAGTGACAGATCGATTCCTTAACCCTCCTACTACCACACATTTTTGTTTCACTGAATGCCAATGGAGTAATACAGACCCCAAGTAAATTACACGGGTTATATTGGCAGCATTACAATGTGCTCACATAAAAACGTATATTATATCTCTCTAACACAACAGTTATCACTCACTTTTCCTGAGTGATACATTCAAGAAACAAAAGTCAATTTGTATTGAGATCAAATTGATCCTAGGTGTACACAGTGCTAGGAAAAGGAATGAGCGTTAAGGCGTTGTAAACGTAAAACTGAACAAAACATTAGTGGTTACCATTAAATTAGGGGAGGAAGACATATATATTGAAAATAATGGCATTGAAAACATAGGAAGAAGGATTTCATTTAACGTCCCGTCGACATCTTGGTCATTACAGACGGAGCAGGAAGGGAATCGGCCGTGTCCTGTCAAAGTAAACATCCTGACATCTGCATGGAGCGATTTAGGGAAATCACGGAAGCACTATATCTGGATTGCCATATACGGGTTTGAACCGTTGTCATCCCGAATGCGAGTCCAGTGTGCTAACCACTGCAAGCTTTGAGATATATATTTCCAATGTACTTATCGGGTCGTATGAGCCCAGTGGTACTAAAAACGATTCAACGACAGATGAGGCAAGAAACTCCAACAATGAGTACGAGAATACCATAAGTGCGAAATAACATTTTCATTGTGACATGTTTCGTCTATTAACCGTTACTCTATTTCCATAAATGTTACATTCAAGAAACAAACAAACAGCTTAAATTGGGTTCTTGCTGACCCTACTGGCTCTCAGTGCAAAAACCATGAATAAATTTTAATAATTTGAAAACATAAAAGTGAACGAAACATCGACGGCATTGATAGCGTTAGCAGGCATGGCTAAAATACCACGCTGCGAGTTCGGTGGAGGACAAGTTGCACATCTGTCATAAATCACTGAAACGTTCCACCCTGAATGTAATTACAAAAAGGTATTCGAAAACTTTGTAAGAATGATTTGAAAGAATTGCACTTGAAAACTGGACTATTCCTTTCGAAAATACGTTTTGTAACACCACATGTATGTTGAAACGTACCCTAGGCTTCCATCTTCATTCGTGGTAGAAATCTGTGAAACTAAATCTCCTCCTGTCTTTTTAATTGGCAGAGTTCTCCCAGCGTTTACCGACATAAATTCAATAATCCATAAACGCTGCAGCTGTGTGTATACTCTCGCGCGTAATTCCCCTAAGAAAACAGTTCCAAGAACGCTTTTGCTAGTCTGATTCTAGCTGGCGAAGGTCGGCATGATGAGGCGGTTTCACGAGCGTGTAGCCTTGAATTTGCTCGGCTCACTAAACCGAAACGTCGATTCGCGCCTCCTCCGTTTAGTCTCATTGTTTCGGCATCATTTGAAGTGTTTTTGGCCCTACGGACAATGGCAGCTGAAGGGAGGTTGAAAAGTAAAAGGAATCACTAATACTGATCACTTTACGAAAGAAATTCAGCAGAGCCCACTGTGATAGTGATGTCTGTCGCCTGGTGCTGTGAGAATCTGTCGTAGACGCAGTCAGCGTGATACCACTTGCTACGACGATGTATTAGTTGATGACGGTTTTCAAGGTACTTCTTCATACAACTTCTGCCTAGAATAATGATCACCAGCGCCCTTTCAGATAACAATTCGACAACAGATTTAGATTATAACTAAACTAAGTTTGTAAGCTTTCACAGCCGGAATCAGTTTCCGTAAAAGTTGTTTATCTTGTAAACCGCGAAATATTATGCAACGTAACAACGTTTCAGTCACCATCTCAAGACAGCGGAAAGTTGGTGCGTTTAACCACACTACCCAGAAGAACTTTGTGGAAACTAACTTCTCTGCATTCGGCAATCCTACACCCGATATATTCACTTCAAAACAGATCTGGCAGCGTTGCCTCCGCACATAAAGTTTATTTGAATGTTGTCTCTTACTAGTTGCAGTATTTTAGAAGACAGTTCGTGTTAGATGTAGACAAATGTAGTGGCAGCATAAATCTCATGTGCACGTCTTGATACTCTATTATTATATAGTTTGATACTTCATATTTGATAATTTCAGGACATTTAACGGCATATACTAAGCTGGCGGAGCGGTCCAGTGGAATAAGAAATAAAATGCAGCAGTGTCTCGTCAACAGCCCATTAGCACTGTCAGATAGATACGAACAAATGACAGAAAATAATGGAGTGAAATAAGGACTTTTTCTTTCATCCACTATTTCTTATATATACGTTAGAAATCTCCATAAAACTGCTTATTAGACCGTAATCAAGAAATTTAATAAAATGCAATAGCCGAAATGCACTAATGTTTACAGAGAAAAAAAATGGTTCAAATGGCTCTGAGCACTATGGGACTTAACATCTATGGTCATCAGTCCCCTAGAACTTAGAACTACTTAAACCTAACTAACCTAAGGGCATCACACACATCCATGCCGGAGGCAGGATTAGAACCTGCGACCGTAGCAGTCGCGCGGCTCCGGACTGAGCGCCTAGAACCGCTAGACCACCGCGGCCGGCTACAGAGAATAAAATAATACCAGTAATCAATCATCCGACTGGCAGTGCATCGGCTAAAACAAACATGTATAAAACCAATCTTAAAATTTGATTACGTAATAAGATCAATGTTATGTATATTCAAGTTAATTACCCAGTTGGGTCTACAATAGTAGACGGCAGCGGTGGCCGAGCGGTTCTAGGCGCTTCAGTCTGGAACCGCCCGACTGCTACGGTCGCAGGTTCGAATCCTGCCTCCGGCATGGATGTGTGTGATGTCCTTAGGTTAGTTAGGTTTAAGTAGTTCTAAGTTCTAGGGGACTGATGACCTCAGATGTTAAGTCCCATAGTTCTCAGACCTGTTTGAACCATCTACAATAGTAAGAACAAAATAACTGAAGAGGTGTCACATTTTAAGTATATGAGCTGCAGCATCAGCTATGATCGTGATAATCAAACAGATCGAAAGCTGCACAAATTACAAGTGACATTTGGATCCACAGAAGAGAACACTTAACTAAAAATCCTGAAAGTAGAAAAATTAATTTTTTTAAAACGATGGAGATAAAAATACTCTTGTACGAAAACAAAAGTTGGGTAAAAGAAAGATAAAGGACAGCAAGGCGCAAGTAGCGGGGAAGAGATTCTTCAAGTGAGTGAGGGGCTGCACAAACACATATTTCATGCAAAATGAAAACGTTAGAGATGAATAATAATAATAATAACAATAAGTATAATAACTTTATGTGGCTCAGCAATCTTATGGAAGAGTTTAAATTCGACACCAGTTGCGACGACTTGTGTGTCACTAACCTACACGTGAAAGGCTACTTAAAGAGTTGAACGTGGAACTTGTCATTTCCGGTGAATGCTTACGTCGTTGAAAGTGGAAGACTGGGTAAAAGATGGACTGAAAAACTTGGTCTGACCGGTAAGAAGTCCTTGGTCCAACCGGGATCCGAACCCATGCGTCTCTGGTTTCCAAGCACACACGTGGCAACTATATACCACGCACGTCAGATATGAATAGAAAGTACATATTATTAACAGTAAATAAACGATTACAGAAGTAGTTGTAAATGTCACGTGCGTAGAACGGAGATGAGATACTATTCTAGAAAATTCTAAACTACAGTCCGGCAAGGAAGGAGAGAGAGAGAAGTCGACCAACAAACGAAGGGCGCAAGCTTTGAGAAGCCGGGAAGTGCAGATGTTTAATCGCTGCATATAAAATAACGATGATACATCCAGTTATGTATTCTATGGTTGTGCGCGATGAAGAGAAATGAAAAGAAGCAATGTTCTTGTCAGATGCGTTGTCTTTAGACACGGGATCTTCGGCTGAGGCAAGGCAGCTGCTGTATCCATTTCAGAGGGACTGTCACGGAGTTCGTCGAGTGACATGGACAACCAACTGTACGTTAGGACGGTCAGACGTACCACTGAATCCCGCTCCTCAGACTACCTCACTAATATTTCGAGACGCTAGCAACAACCCGCACATGTCGAGCCGTAATCGTGTCCAGCTGACCTTGGCGGGTGGTACGATCACGTGCAGAATATAACAAACTCTTACCGCCCAGCTCCTAAAATTAGCTACGGCTCGGTGTAATACTTGCGCTGGCAACGAAATGAGCCGTTGTATTCGATAGAAAGAAAACCACAAAACTCGTGGGAGTGACGGGACCTATAATTTAGTCGACCTCTAACACTGCGCTGACCGTGATGCGGCCCGTCGCCTGGAAGTAAGGATGACCCGGGGGGCCGCCGTAACTCAGACTGGAAGTTTCGCTGGGCTATGCCGTCATTCCGAGGCGGCTCCAGCGCTGGTCCTGCCCAGTCTGCAGCAAGTGTCTCGCGACGCTCCAGGGACCCCCCCAGCGCATCCATCCCCTCCAGCGCTCGTAACGACCCGCCAAAAGGAAAAAAAAGGGGACAGTCTGATCCGAAGCCGAAAAACGAATGTCTACATTGGCGGACGGCGTAGGCGCCAAAGCCGTCATCTTTGGACCGCGTGGCAAAGGCCGTAGAGGGGAGAGGAGGGGAGTGGAGAGCGAAGTCGTACGCGTCCGACGAGGACCCACCTGTGTTTGCTGGACTGCTTCGTTGTTTGCCTTTTTTTTTATTGCAGTAGAGGTGGACGATTCGGTGGCCCGGGTGGGTATAAATACGTTACACATCGCTACACTCCACCAGTCCGGCTCACGGTACGAACCTGGAAGCAACAACTACCAGCATAACCATGTACAAACTGGTAAGTGAAACCTGTAATTACAGTAACCGGAAACCTCAAGTTTATGATCTGGAACAGAGTTTAAAAATATCTCGTTCATTTTGAGCGTATGGAATATTGTTCCAGCTTCAGCACTGTATCACCTTTAACACTGAGATAGAAATTCTTATTCATCTCATTTATAGATATACGAGGCGTTTATTACAACCATAGCTAGTGTAGAGAACTGGATCAATTTTCACGAAATCGTTTTTGTTGGAATAGACTTGATAGCTGTCAAATGTTTCACCTAATATGGTCGCACCCAGACAGCGCCAATTCTTACATCTCACTCCTTGTCGACCGTAAGCTTCGTTGGAGCATCTTCTCTAAGTAATTTCCTACAACCTTGCAACTCGTCAACTTCAGAAAGTACGAGATTATTTGTTTAATCGTTATTTTTAAAGAATTCTGCCATTCGTCTGACAGGATCAAGATATCATCACAGAAGTTTCATATGAGCGCACACTCCGCTGCAGAGTGAAAATCTCATTCTGGAAACATCCCCCAGGCTGTGGCTAAGCCATGTCGCAGCAGTATCCTTTCTTTCAGGAGTGCTAGTTCTGCCAAGGTTCGCAGGAGAGCTTCTGGAAAGTTTGGAAGGTAGGAGACGATTTACTGGCAGAAGTAAAGCTATGAGGACCGGCCGTGAGCCGTGCTTCGGTAGCTCAGATGGTAGAGCTCTTGCCCGCGAAAGGCATAGGTCCCGAGTTCGAGTCTCGGTTGGTGCACACAGTTTTAATCTGCCATTAAGTTTCATATCAGCGCACACTCCGCTGCAGAGTGAAAATCTCATTCTGGATCATCAGAGATGTTTGCCGAGGTGACCTCCATTCTTATATATGTTACCCACGTTAATTGTGAGTGATGTTACAGTAACAATTATTATGTGCATGTATTACTGTCGTGTCCGGACCGATATTGTACATTGATAGATGATCGTTTTAACTATAACCGATAACAGGCCCTTTAAACAAATGAGCTTGCAGAACAATAGGTCCGAAAGCTTTCTTTACTTTCAGGAAACATTTCTACAATTTATTGTGCAAAGGTATGGCTATCCCTGGACCCATGGTAGTGCACCTATCACAAAATTATTGCTGTGTGTCACAGCTCTAGATCTACATTTCTACCTTGACTTCGAAAAATACCTCAGTTACGTAGCATTTTCTGTTTCAGTGGAATATTTCTAGAAATCTCCACGGAAATTCTTTTATAAATGAACCGTCGGACCTATATATCATTTATAGTCCCCTCCATGTAACACAACTTATTTGTACATTAAATGTATTCGTGACTGCTAATATGGCCAACCATCAACTGTATAATGGAATGACGACAGTGAAAATTTGTGGTGGACCGGAACTCCATTGCAGATTCCCCGTTTATCGCGAGCAGTCGCCTTACCATTACGGTGTCCGAGGACGACTCAAGGCCGCAACAAATTTCCAAATGCCGTCAAGCATACGTCTACGTCACATGCATATAAGTCCAAAGAAACATTCCATCGTAATGCGGAATAACACTACTACAATGTCGTATAACTAAAAAAAATGGTTCAAATGGCTCTGAGCACTATGGGACTTAACTTCTGAGGTCATCAGTCCCCTAGAACTTAGAACTACTTAAACCTAACTAACCTAAGGACATCACACACATCCATGCCCGAGGCAGGATTCGAACCTGCGACCGTAGTGGTCACGCGGTTCCAAACTGAAGCGCTTAGAACCGCACGGCCACACCGGCCGGCTCCGTATAACTCACTTGTTCTTTTGGAACATTATTCTACTATCATAGGAGACAATTAAGACTCAGGTCCCTCATAAAACTTCGTAGTGTGTCCTTAATACGACCACCTGATTACTTCTATTGTCAACGAACTTACGGAAATCTCCACCTATATATATACGCTGCCACAGGAAGCATCCCGTGTAGCTATACTAGATCCTACAAATTTCTATGCACGTTTCAGCCTAGACAGAACATAGATTAACATACATTTAAGATCTTCCTCTTCTATTATCTACATATTTATTTGATATGGACACATTAGATTTATTTTCGGAGGAACACGCAAATGTATCACAGTCCTTTAGCCCAAAATGTGAACATCAGTAATTCTCTCTACGTAACCCGGAATGTTATTTGAAGTAAGGCCTGCGGCTAGAATAATTTTTCCTTACCCATTAGAAACTACAGAAGTCAAATTTTAATCATAAATTTCACCTACCGTGGAAGCAAGCTTAAAAGAAAGTTCTTCTGTCAAGTTCGACTCGGTATCAAGGTCACAGAGGCAGAAAAATTAAATTGAGTGCCAGTGGTCTTCTGCTGTTGGATGATCACTCATGATGTCACGACAAGAAGCAACCACTCAAGGTCTTCTGTCTCCCCCACCAGCGCCCCACGTCTCACTCTGCGTAATGCAGACAGTGGGAGTTCCTTGGCGCCCGTAATAGGTGTCTGATGCTCGCTGGACTGACAAATATTCTAGCAAGTCACTGTTCGCATGATCCTCGTTTCGTGTGCACCGTATGGATTAATGGGCTTGACATTAGTTGTAAGGATATTCAGTTACCTTTCGGGAGCTACTCATAAGTTACATAGGCATCAGTCGAGGAGAGTTGGTCATTAGGGAGATGTTGTGTGAAACAGCAGACCCTAACGTCGTTGTGTCATCTAGAAAGCGTTACTAATGGACCATTTACGTTCCTGATAGGTGGTAGCTGTTTAGAACTAGCAGTGCCTCTGTGCTGCAATTTACTGCAAATGATTTAGAATGATACATTTGGTCCGTTGAGACATCACAGCATATTTCATATTGCATTCGGTCTTAAAAATTAAGTACTCTTTCCAATGAAAGACATAATGGACTCAAATAGTTAAATCGTTTTTATTAAATATCGTTACATTTACTGGTGACCAATATTGCTGTTCTAAGAGTTTTTTTTTCTGGAAAGGTGTGACGATAGGACTATTATTTCAGATGATTACTCAATTTCAGATTTAACTTTTAATTGAAGGGGTAAACTGAAACACATGGTAGGGCCACTTCGGTTCAAGTCGTCCCTGCTACTTCGTTTAGCGAAATGTTATGTGGAAAATTCATTCCACAGGAATATTATAGCGAAAGCTGATTTTCAGTTCTCACATCCGAGAATGATATTAGGAAACACTTATAGGTGTCCTTCAGTTTTGTCGAATGATGAGTTTTCACACAGAGGCTGTGAATCAGTTCTAAGTGGCCTTCCGAGGTTGCTGCACCCAAGAGAGAGAAGGATAAAGCTCGTGAAGCTAGGCGCGTGGTCACGGTCGATGACGCTATCCTAAATAAGGGACACCTTGCGGCTCGTCTCGTGTGGCAATAGGTTGCAGGCCGCAGGTGGCTTAATTGAGATACTCGTAGCAAAATAAATTTGTGAGAAGACCAACGGATAGCTACAGAATATTTTTTCTTAAATGTCACGATTTCAGTGCTCGTTACCCCCTGAGATAATTTTGCACTCGTTACCTGCAGACTAAGTATTCACCTCGATAAACGACCTGAATGACTACAAAAATGACTCCAAATGCCTAACGAAAAGTCCTGAATGTTTGATGACACAATATTAAAAACTATCATATGAGGCAATTATAACTTCCAACCGTTTTTCCCACATATAGAAATTGTGTTATTTCCAGCAGCCAACTGATATGGATCCACAAGTCCTTACTTCTGTATTTCTGTCCTACTGGTCGTATGAAACTGTTCCCGTTAGAATGATCAGAATAAACGCAAAATTTGAATCAGAGAGAAAAATTATAAATGTGCCTCCTGCGAGGTATACGGCATAAGTATGACTGTAATAACGACAGAATGCAACGCCCGTTAATCTGGGACTTGACCCAAGTGGGGAAGTTTTGTGCAGCTATTAAAACGAAAGAACCAAATTCACTCGGATTATTGCATAAGCAAGTACGCCTAATATGTGACTGAGAGGAAATGTCGCATATTTTTAATCCACAGTGTACGCTCCCTTAAAGTTCGTAGTCCAATGAGAAGAGATATTGTTTCCTGACCCCAAATTGAAGGCACATAGGAATCTAACCAAATAGTAGAGCTCTGGTCGCTGTAGTTTCAGCTAACAGCCAACAAAACCTTAGGGAAACCAGTAAGTCGTGAGTTTAGTGCCTACTTTGGAGTACTTATTTATTACGTCCCTGTCATGTCATACATCCATTTCATATAAGTCATACTACAAAACTTTTCTTGCAGTTGGCGCTGTCTGCCCTCGTGGCCGTGGCGATGGGAGCTGTTGCAGAGATTGCCAAGGACGTCGTTCCCATCGTCAAGCAAGAAAACGTCATCAGCCCCGAAGGAAACTTCCACTACTCGTGAGTATATTGTCGATTTTGCTGTAGAACGGATGATCGGGAAATGAGTGTAATGATATTAGCTTCTGTCTGTGTTGTCAACCAAACTAATCAGAACGACGATATCAACGCTCGACGAATACTTTCATTCAACTACAGTTGTAGTATGCCGTAGGTGGGCCTGAGGATTAACAAAATTGGCTCTGTCAAAACAGTATCTCGTGCTGTATTGTGGAGAAAAGGATGGCATGCTGCTCAACTTCAGAACGGGGGAGACAAACGAAGCTTAATTTTTTTAGTCCTATCGGAAGACTAGGTATCTGATGAAATAAAAGTGATTTACTCCATTGAAGGCCGGTTGCCGACAGTATAAAGTTTAAATACATCTGGATACGAAATCATAACAACGCTAAATTTGAGAGGTACAACATTCAGTGATGTGCTGATCATCAAAAACAGACTATCAACGTGATAAAAAGGAAAGATCAAAGAAAAATTGTTCACTGGCCGATCAGCAACATCAGGTACTAGCAGCCTAATTTGTCGAAACATCTGAGTGTATAAGGTAATCAAGAAAGATTATACAGGGTGTTCGGAAATTCCTGTTACAAACTTCTAGGACTTTTAGACGGGACTAAGTGGATAATGTTCTGAACTGGAACTCCTGTCCGAAAACATACCGTTTACGTGATGCAACGATTGGGAAAGATGTTGGTAATTCGAATACTTTTACTAGTAATTTGGTAGGCGTGACCCAGTGTGTCACTGGTTTTACAATTCCAATCATTAGTAACTAATGAAACAAAAAGGAAACGTGATACAGCACAGCATCATCAATTGGTGTGAGAGACGTCTCCTTGGAGCAGCACAGCCTGGTGATGGTGAAGGTACCTCTTCCTCGAAGGTGCTGCATAATTGTGGCAAAAGGGACTGCGATGGTGTGGGATGTTGTGGATAACGACCCTGATAAAGGTGACGAGCAGCTCTTCCATTACCGTGAGATTTGACATACAGAAGGATCACGTCGCTGTATTCTGCAAGTATGTACTGAATTGTGTTGCTCTAGCACTCAGGGACATAAGAATGAAGCTTGAACGAGTTCATAGAGGTAAGCTGGACGTCAAAGGACATCAGCCGATCCGGTGTAAGCAACCCCATCCCTACCATGACTACCCTGTTGCATACCTACCTAGCAAACATGTTTCCAAACGACTGTAACACAACTGGTTTGATGCGGCCCGCCACGAATTCCCCTCCTGTGCTAACCTCTTCACCTCAGAGTAGCAGTTACAACCTACGACCCCAATCATCTGCTGGATATATTCCAATCTTTGTCTCCTTCTTTTGCCCTCTACAGCTCCCTCTAGTACCATGGAAGTCATTTCCTCATGTCTCCACAAATGTATTATCCTGTCCCTTCTCACTATCAGTGTTTCCCACATATTTCTTCCATCTCCTATTCTGCGTAGAACCTGCTCATTCCTTACCTTATCAATCCTTCTAATTTTCAACATTTGTCTGTAGCACCACATCGCAAATGCTTCGATTCTATTCTGTTCTGGATTTCCCACAGTGCATGTTTCACTACCATGCAATGCTGTACTCCAGACGTACATTCTTAGAAATTTCTTCTTCAAATGAAGGCCTATGCTTCGTACTCATAGACTTCTCTTGGTCAGGAATACCTCTTTTTGTCACTGCTAGTCTGATGTCGTCTTTGGTCCGTCTGTCATTGTTTACTTTATTGCCTACGTAGCAGAATTCCTTAACTTCATCTACTTCGTGACCATCAGTTCGGTTTATCGCTATTCTGTTTTCTGTCTTTCTTCGATTTATTGAAATGGCTCTGAGCACTATGGGACTTAACATCTATTGTCATCAGTCCCCTAGAACTTCGAACTACTTAAACGTAACTAACCTAAGCACATCACACAACACCCAGTCATCACGAGGCAGAGAAAATCCTTCACCCCGCTGGGAATCGAACCCGGGAACCCGGGCGCGGGAAGCGAGAACGATACCGCACGACCACGAGCTGCGGACTTCGATTTATTCTCAGTCCACATTCTCTGTTCATTAAACTGTTAATTCCATTCAGCAGATCATGTAATTCTTCTTCACTTTCACTCAGGATAGCAATATCAACAGCGAATCGTATCGTTGATATCATTTCATATTGAGTTTTAATTCGACTCCGGAACCTTTGTTTTAATTCCATCACTGCTTGTTCACCGTACAGATCGAACAGTTGTGGCTGAAGACTACATTCCTGTCTTACGCCCTTTTCAATCCGAGCATCTCGTTCTTGGTCGTCCACTCTTATGATTACCTCTTGGCTCTCGTATATACTGTATATTGCCCGTCACTGCCTATAGCTTACTCTTATTTTTCTCAGATTTTCGAACATCTTACACCATTTTACATTATTGATTGCTTTTTCCACGTCGACAAATCCTATGAACGTATCTTGATTTGTCTTTATTCTTGCTTCCATTATCAACCACGACAGAGTTGCTTCTCTCGTGCCTTTATCATCTCTAAGGCGAAACTGATCATCGTCTAGCACATCCTTAATTTTATTTTCCATTGTTTTGTATTTTATTCTTGTCTGCAACTTCGACACATGAGGTGTTAAGATGACATGGTGCGACTGCTGGCGCATCTGATTCTCTCTCTCATTACAGCTCCACTCCATTTATACACGATTGTCATGCGCAGTCACTGACGTTTTGCTGTCCAGCACCATCTGTCGGACAGTTTGTGAACTTTATTTTTTTTTTTTTTTTGTTCTAATAAAGCCCCATGTCGAGAACATACCTTCAGCTACGAGTCAAGCAGTATATTGATTCCTCCTACGTATATCTCGCGAAGAGACCATGAGGATAAAATCAGAGGGATTAGAGCCCACACAGAGGCATACCGACAATCTTTCTTTCCACGAACAATACGAGACTGGAATAGAAGGGAGAAGCGATAGAGGCACTCAAGGTACCCTCCGCCACCCACCGTCAGGTGGCTTGCGGAGTATGGATGTAGATGTAGATGTAGATGTAGACTGTGCGATAATACTCGCACTTGTCAGCTCTTGCTGTCTTCCGTAAGACCCTGTATTGCGAAGGACGAGGTAATCGGAACAGTTGTATGGCGTTTTGTGGGTGGACATTGGGCAGTCTGACAGAACAATTTAGGACAGTAGCCTTATTCGTCAGTCGAGTATCGGAACTGGATGCTCCAGTCCAAAAATTTGCGATTACGGCTCCGCCTTCGCACAGGGTACCCCCCCGCCACGCACTGTGCGGTGGCTTGCGGAGTATTTCTATGGCGGAACTCAACCGGCTCGCCCTCCTCCTTGGCGCAGACAGTGGAACAAATGAAGACAGCGAAATCCTTTTCCGCAGGTTCGAGTCCGGCGATGGCACCCGCGCCGAGGAGGACGGCACGCTGGTGAAGTCGCAGGACCCCAAGGAGCCCGACACGATCGCGGTGCGCGGCAGCGTGTCGTACACGGCGCCCGACGGCACGCCCGTGCAGCTCACCTACACGGCCGACGAGAACGGCTTCCGGCCTGAGGGCGCCCACATCCCCGTGCCGCCGCCGGTGCCCGAGGCGATCGCGCGCGCCCTCCAGTACATCGCCGAGCACCCGCCCCCGCCAGAGGTGATCGCCGCCAGGAAGCAGTAAAAGACGTCGCTGACCCTTTTGCGGCACCGGCGCTCCTGGTCACGTCGCCCAGGATGGCGCCCGTCGCACGGTTCCCCTGAGCACTGCCCGACAGGGCAGCATCTCCGTCACCCCACTACTTCGACGACGACCCATCGCTCTGAACACTGTCCGCTGGCCGCCGTGCGGCCAGTCCCCCCCGTCTCTGTAACGTTTTCCCCGCCGCAGTCCCTCGTCTCCCCACAGTCCCCTTCCAAACTCTTCAGCAAGCTTTTATTGTAATTTTTGTATATCGCAACTGTATAATAAAAGCACATGTATATACATCAAAAGATCTAGTTTACTTCTTTACTCACAATTACCAATACTTCCATCGAAAATAAGCGCAGTCAGTATATGAGGCCTATAACTACTGTGTGTTTTCAGATGGAAACCCAGTTCTAAGCAAAGAAGGGAAAGCAGAAACGTGGAAGGAGTATATAGAGGGTCTATACAAGGGCGAGGTACTTGAGGGCAATATTATGGAAATGGAAGAGGATGTAGATGAAGATGAAATGGGAGATATGATACTGCGTGAAGAGTTTGACAGAGCACTGAAATACCTAAGTCGAAACACGGCCCCGGGAGTAGACAAGATCAGTTTGGATTTCGGTGAAATATTGGAACACGTGAGGCAATACTGACCTTACGACTTATCTTAGAAGCTAGATTAAGAAAAGACAAACCTACGTTTCTAGCATTTGTACACTTAGAGAAAGCTTTTGACAATGTTGACTGCAATACTCTCATTCAAATTCTGAAGGTGCCAGGGATAAAGTACAGGGAGAGAAAGGCTATTTACAATTTTTAAAGAAACCAGATGGCAGGTATAAGAATCGAGGGATATGAAAGGGAAGCAGTGGTTGGGAAGGGAGTGAGACCGGGTTGTAGCCTCTCCCCGATGTTATTCAATCTGTATATTGAGCAAGCAATAAAGGAAACAAAAGAAAAATTCGGAGTAGGTATTGAAATCCATCGAGAAGAAATAAAAACGTTAAGGTTCGCCGATGTCGGAGACAGTAAAGGACTTGGAACAGCTGTTGAAGGGAATGGACAGTGTCTTGAAAGGAGGCTATAAGATGAACATCAACATAAGCAAAACGAGGGTAATGGAATGTAGTCGAGTTAACTCTGGTGATGCAGAGGGAATTACATTAGGGAATGAGACACTTAAAGAGGTAAAGGAGTTTTGCTATTTCGGGAGCAAAATAACTGATGATGGTCGAAGTAGAGAGGATACAGAATGTAGACTGGCAATGGGAAGGAGACCGTTTGTGACGAAGAGAAATTTGTTAACATCGAGTATAGATTTAAGTGTCAGGAAGTCGTTTCTGAGAGTATTTGTATGGAGTGTAGCCTTGTATGGAAGTGAAACATGACCGATAAATAGTTCGCACAAGAAGAGAATAAGATCTGTTGAAATGTGGTGCTACAGAAGAATGCTGAAGATTAGATGGGTAGATCACATAACTAATGAGGAGGTATTGAATAGAATTCGGGAGAAGAGGAGTTTGTGGCACAACTTGACTAGAAGAAGGGATCGGTTGGTAGGACATGTTCTCAGTCGTCAAGGGATCATCAATTTAGTATTGGAGGGCAGCGTGGAGGGTAAAAATCGTAGAGGGAGAACAAGAGATGAATACACTAAGCAGATTCAGAAGGATGTAGGCTGCAGTACGTACTGGGTGATGATGCAGCTTGCACAGTATAGAGTAGCATGGAGAGCTGCATCAAACCAGTCTCAGGACTGAAGACCACAACAACAACCACTACTACTGTGTTTCAACTATTCAACTTACTGATCATAGCACTGCAATGGATCCACACGTTTAGTCAGTAACAATCTGCGTAGTTATTATTCTCGTGTCAGAAACATACATGAAAAGAGTTTATACAATTATTGTCAGATCAACACATTTTATGTAGTCTTTGACCAAAATTTGTGCACTTCCATTACATATTCCGTTGCCAGGAAAGGTCATCTTCTGTGCAGGTGGCTGGGCACAGTCGACACTGGAGCGTATGTTGAACAGTCTGTTCTTCCCTGCAGTCACATTGGGTTTTGTTTTCTTCAGTGTATCCCCATTTTGTCAGTTTAGCTAGTGATCTGCCCACTCCTGATATGAGCCTATCCAAGGAATTCCTGACTGGTCAATTCTCATCATGGCCAGGGGGTAAATATTTTGACAATCTTTCCCAAGAACCAGGGTGGGATGTCTGAGCCCTCCATAGTAACAGTCTGGTTTCTTCGTCAGTGGTTGTTAGTTTCTCCGATGTCCCGAGGAAACCTTTCCTTCACCTTAGTCGACGTAGGTATGGTTTTTGCCCATGCATGGGATGCGTTTCCACTTGCTTCCCATCCTTCTTTCCACTTTTGACGCTATTTCTCTTCGAACAGGAGGTGATGCAATTACTGCAAGGTGGTAGAGCCACTCGATTGGAGTCGAGTTTAAGAAACTGCTTATTCTTTTTTCCAAAGTCGCAGCAAAAAAATATCACATTACACAGTTTTATGGCCCTAAGACTAGCAATGAAACATTCAATGACTCACGAATCATAATTTAGGTACTTCAGAGCCCCCCCCCCCCCCCCCCCATACACACACAGACATAGAACCATAGCATATTTTGCCTGCTTTAACTCACGTTGCATTAATTAATTTTCTGACGGCGTTCTGATCCGTGAGTCATTGAACGTTTCTTAAGGCCATGAAATTGTGTAATATGATATTTTTTGCTACGACTTTAAGAAAAGAATAAGTAGTTTCTTTGGCAAACGTTTTCTTGATCTAGCACTTTCAGTTCCAGCTCTCTCTCTCTCTCTCTCTCTCTCTCTCCCTGTGTGTGTGTGTGTGGGCCTATGCGAGTTCCACATCTCCTCACAATGTATGTGAGGGGGGGGGGAGGGCGGGGGGGGGGGGGGTAAGGAACCAAATACCTATTACCGTTTAAGAGATATGACGTCACATGCAATGAGATGCATGAAAAACTGGCACATAATGCACGACGTTCATATTTATTACTTCTGTGATATCAATTCTAGTCCCAATAAATTGTCCATGTCCAGACAGTAACGACAAACACAGTTAAATGCACCTACAAATTTATATCATAATACCTCATATAGCTCAAGAGATATGACGACATAACACTGAGATATGTCAAAACTGTCGCATAATGCATGACGTTTAAATTTCTTATTTTTTTGCTCCTAACTCCGTTCGCAACATATTTCACAGAAAGTTCGTAGGGACGCTGAACATGCCTATCCAAATGTATAATTTTACCCGATACATAGCTGAAGAGATAAGACGTTATAAACACTTAAATGAGTGAAAAATGCCGTATAAGACACTCCTGCAGTCGAGTCAGATTAGGAAATCCCTGACACCTGTCAGCACTTTTGTCAGCTTTCAACTGCGAAGCGCAAACGGCTGTAGGCGATGCCATAGCCATCTATTGAGCTACGAATAGGCTTTGCCTAGGAGACTTGACGATATTGCTTTGTACAGGTAGACATGCGAACCAGCTGCACATGGAAACGTAAGAGGCCTGGAACGGCACTAGCGGTTAGTCTACTGCGCCCGAAACATCTCGAGGCCGATGTTGACTAATTCTCTCGCTCTGTCCATTTTCAACCTCCAAGGTATGGTAGTGTCTCACTGATAAAGTCCTTCAAGTAACCCAACACCCAGACATGACACTGGTTCAAACGTTGTAGCTGGTCGCCACGCAGTTTGGAACAATCGGGCAATGATTCTGTTTTCTTCACTTATGTTACGGAGTAAGCCTATTGAGCAATGTGAGGCACAACTCCTTCGTGCATCAAACAGCTGAGTCGAAAGCATCCCTCTCCCGCAGTCCAGGGATCGCATTTTGGCGACGCAGATGACACGAATGTGTGCTGTTCACGCTGCATGTCCTTAATCCTTGGGTTCCGACTTCCGTACCAGTACCGGCACCTGATCGGATGTCATGACACTAATGCTACTGACAACGGAAATTGCAGCACACACTCCGGAAAACATTACTACAAAGTATGGTAGCCATACGGTAAGTAGTTTTCCGAGTACACTGACTCAAACAGCGAAGGTTTAATTATATCCACCGAAGACTATCAGGAGATTGTTTGCGTCAGTTCGACTGCAAGCAAACTACTCCTGCCAAACTTGCGGCACACTTAACTGGCTGTATTATAATAGTCAATATACAATCTTATTAATACATGGCCATAAACAAGTTTACACAATAAGAATGTATCGAACAATTTCATAAACACTTAACCCTATGAAATTTCAGAGCTCTGAATACAGTTTAAAAATGTAATAATTTCAAATACAAATGATAATAAACTATAAAAAACCGTGTACAAATTGAGGCTGTGGAACACAAGAATCTGAAGGCATATATTCTGATAGCCTTTTCACCAAATTAAATGTCCAAGAATACTAACTCGAATTCTTTAGAGACGAATGGAAAAACTGGTAGTAGCGGACCTCGGGGGAGATCAGTTTGGATTCCGTAGAAATATTGGAACACGTGAGGCAATACTGACCTCACGACTTATCTTAGAAGAAACATCAAGGAAAGGCAAACCTACGTTTCTAGCATTTGTAGACTTAGAGGAAGCTTTTGACAATGTTGACTGGAATACTCTCTTTCAAATTCTAAAGGTGACAAGGGTAAAACACAACGAGATTGCAGTTGTAAGAGTCGAGGGGCATGAAAGGGAAGCAGTGGTTGGGAAGGGAGTGAGAAAGGGTTGTAGCCTCTCCCCGATGTTATTCAATCTGTATGTCGAGGAAGCGATAAAGGAAACAAAAGAAAAATTCGGAGTAGATATTAAAATCCAAGGAGAAGAATTAAAAACTTTGAGGTTTGCCGATAACATTGTAATTCTGTCAGAGACAGCGAAGAACTTGGAAGAGAAGTTGAACGGAATGGACAGTGTCTTGACAGGAGGATATAAGATGAACATCAACAAAAGCAAAACGAGGATAATGGAATGTAGTCGAATTAAATCGAGTGATGCTGAGGAAATGAGACACGTCAAGTAGTAAAGGAGTTTTGCTATTAGGGGAGCAAAATAACTGATGATGGTCGAAGTAGAGAAGATATAAAATGTAGACTGGCAATGGTAAGGAAAGCGTTTCTGAAGAAGAAAAATTTGTTAACATCGAGTATAGATTTAAGTGTCAACAAGTCGTTTCTGAAAGTATTCGTATGGAGTGTAGCCATGTATGGAAGTGAAACACGGACGATAAATAGTTTGGACAAGAAGAAAATAGAAGCTTTCGAAATGTGGTGCTACAGAAGAATGATAAAGTTTAGATGGGTAGATCACATAACTAATGAGGCAGTACTGAATAGAATTGGGGAGAAGAGGAGTTTGTGGCACACCTTGACAAGAAGAAGGGACCGGTTGGTAGGACATGTTCTGAGGCATCAAGGGATCACAAATTTAGCATTGGAGGACACCGTGGTGGGTAAAAATCGTAGAGGGAGAACAAGAGATGAATACACTTAGCAGATTTAGAGAGATGTAGGTTGCAGTAAGTACTGGGAGATGAAGAAGCTTGCGCAGGATAGGGTAACATGGAGGGCTGCATCAAACCAGTCTCAGGACTGAAGTCCACAACAACAACAAATGTCCAAGGTGACAATGGATGAAGTCGCCAACAGCTAGTTTCTTAGAGCCATTCGGCCTCTGATATCCCTGGAGCCTTCGGACTGCAACACGCCTCTCTAAACGCAGTCCAGCGAGTGCGTCGCCTCCAGATGGCCATTGTGAACAGCTGAAGAACAACACGGCTCACCAGACGCCCCTGCACTCGTTATCTGCAGCACTAAAACTTCACGGAAAAATTACTCTCTACAAGCAGGCCGACGGAGCAAGACACCACATCACACTTTGCTAGGAGACGAAGTCAGAAATGAGACGCATGGAAGCCTCTAACCACAGCAGGCAATGCGGGCCTCAGCTTCATTTATACGAAGAGTTTCAATAAGGTATAGCATATGAAACTTCCTCTCAGATTAAAACTGTGTGCAGGACAGAGACTCGAACTCGTGACCTTTGTCTTTCGCGGGCAAGTGCAAATGTACCGAGTTCGAGTCTCGGTAAGACACACAGTTTTAATGTGACAGAAGGTATCGTATCAGCGCACAGTCCGCTGTAGAGTGAAAATTCCATTCTGGAAACATCCCCCGGGCTGTGGCTAAGCCCTCCGCGAAAGGCTTTCTTCCAGGAGAGCTAGTTCTGCAAGGTTCACGGGAGAGCTTCCGTAAAGTTGTGAATTTTGGAAGGTAGGAAGCGAGGAACTGGCGGTATTAAGGCTGTTAGGATATGTTGTGAGTCGTGCATGGGTAGCTCAGTCGGTAGAAGATTTGCCCACGAAAGACAAACGTCCCCAGTTTGTGTCCGGCACACAGTTTTAATCTGCCAGAAAGTCTCGTATCAGCACACTCTCCGCTGCAGCGTGAAAATTTCGTTTTGGTGTAATATATTCCTGTAATACTGGTGACATATAGAAGAAGAGTTGCTTTAGGTGCATGTCAGGATACCAATACCTGTAGAGACCTGGATTGTTTTGCTTGTGATGGGTAATGTGTAGTATTTGGTGACAGATCATGTCAGGATTCTCAGGAGATTGCCGTAGTGAATTACTATGATACGCACGTCTGGCAAGTGCAAATCCTCGAGCAATCATGGAGGTGAGCCATCAGGGTCGCTTCAGTACTTAAGTATGGGCAGAAATTGTCACAGTCAGATTCATACGGCCGTACACTTTTCCAGACGGGTTACACGTAGGTCAGAGTGTTGTAGATTGTGACACTTTTCAGACTTTCACCTGGAGCCTTCCCTGTAAGAGAGGTTTCATGAATTTTCGTATACCATTTTTAAATCAAGGCATTTCCTTTTTATGTGCAGCAGTCTTTTTCTGAAATTACAAAAATTATTATGTGTAATTATGGTTTTTCCGAATGTGAAAACATGTTCCATTGTTCAATACGGTCATGTACCTAGGAACAAATATTCTACCGATACTTAAAAGTGTTGCAATAGAGAAAATCTTGTCAGTATGTATTTAATTAGCTATGTACTGCACAGTAAGAATCAGTAAGTGAAATCAAACTAAGTAGAAGTTCATGAAAAACCAGTTACAAGCTAAATACATTTTGAAATAGAAGCAGTTTTAAACTAACGCAAATTTCCATTTTCAAGACATGAATGACAGTTTAGACAGTGCAGAAACTCAGTTCATTTGCTACTGTTGCATGTTACATAGTAAAAGACTTTCTGCTTCAAGTTACAATATCCCAATGGAAGAAGTATGGCTTAACTGTCCGCATGTTACATAAATAGCTTTAAAAGTACATAGAAATGTACCCACCATAACATTTTGTTACTCTAGAATTAACAATATATTCGAAATAGCTTTAATGTCTTAAACAGAAACTAAATGTGGAGAACAAGAAATATCTACGAATGCTGCACAAAGCGCATCTGAATGTCTCACCCACCAAAAACTATAGAAAAAAATGGTTCAAATGGCTCTGAGCGCTATGGGACTTAGCATTGGAGGTCATCAGTCCCCTAGAACTTAGAACTACTTAAACCTAACTAACCTAAGGACATCACACACATCCATGCCCGAGGCAGGATTCGAATCTGCGACCGTAGCGATCGCGCGTTTCCAGACTGAAGCGCCTAGAACCGCTCGACCACAACGGCCGGAAAACTATAGAAATAGATGGAAACAACTCACAGATGTCTGTAATGAACATTTGTTGTCTCTAGTGCACAAATTCTTCATGTGATTCTAAAATCAATCACTTGGCTGAAGTACCGACCAAAAACCATAATATCTCTTTAGGTTCACTCTCTCCTACTATGTGCCACCGTTTTCTGCTCGATGAATTACTACTGGAGAAAGTTGTCCTTGCAGAAACACAATGACTGTGGTCTATGTGCCACAGTTGATCAACCTGTTTTCAACGGATCGAACGACAGTACCTTCTGACAAAGTTTCCTGGTCAATGGACTGGTTGAGGAGCCCCGGTGGCGTAGCCACCCCTTTACCCTGATCTGAACCATTGGATTTCTGGCGATGGGCACATCTAAAGGTACTGGTGTATCCCCAGGCCTACGACAATGTGCTGAAATAATAAGAGCATTTGTTTAATATATATGAAGTCATACGAACGGAGGCAAGTGTGTTTGAAAGATACTGTGATTAACTGCGAAGAAGGGTGAAGAATGTGTCAAACTGCTTGGTAAAAACGTTCAGAGCTGCCTATGGTGTCTCCTTGTAAGTAAAAGACAGATGGGTGTGGCAGGACAGATTAGAGCATATTTCCAGAGCATATTGGTTCCTGAACACATTAGAGGAACTTTTCTTCCACCTTTGTCCAGCACTAACTGCTGCTGGAATATGCGTCACTAAAAAAAATACTGCATGTGCCCTGTTAAAAGGCGAGTTTCTGACAATGAAAAATATAGGTCGAACATAACCGACCATTCTGAACAGGGTGTGTGAAACGAGTAACAAAAATTTCGAACAAATGTGTATTGCATAGAAAATAGTGAAAACAGAGTGGGGTTCCTAATACAGTGGCCAAATACTAAAAGCACACAATGCGTGACTACGTGTTGGTTGAAGTGTAACCCTTAGGAGCTCTTCTAGTAGTCGTAATTACAAAAAGGCACTGAAAAATACATTGAGAGAGGGTGAAAAAGGATACAATGGGAGATGCAAGAGCATCCTTGTAGGCCAGAATACTCGCCGAATTATCTGTTGGTCCTTATACGTGTTAAGGTTAGCAGAAACCCACTAATAGACAATCTGAGACCTTAATATGCCTGGTATATGACATTAATTTCGATGGATAACACAGATAACAGAAATGATTAAATTCCTTTCACGAACACGTCTGAAATGACGGCTGCTAGCCGCAGCATGCAGCGCAATCCTTGTGGAATACATCCACACCGTCTCGCGGTCATCAATGAAGGACAGGCTGATGCAGTTATACTTGTTTTTGTGCGCTAGCAGAAGTTTTCATCATAGTGTCTGACCTACGTACGAAAACAAAGCAACGCACATACATCTTGCTTTAGGAATATCGCCCCTGAATAGGTATTCCACATAAAGTAAGCGAAAGAGCTGGCCCCGGTCCTAGTAGCAGGGTACCGTAGGTTTCCGGAAGGGTGAAATATTGCTGACAATTGGAATAACTAAAAGGTCATTCGCGTTTTCAAGAAGAGTTTTCGAACATACATACGAAGTAAGAGGGTTATATCTCTGACGACGGCCTGTTGTGGAAACTGGTACATGTTTTATGATCACGTATTATGAAGCTTTTGGAGACAGGATATCTGCTCTGTAGGAATCATCATGGATTCCGGAAACATAGATCTTGTGAAACCCATCTCGCTCTGTTCGTCTACGAAAACCGAAAAGGCGGCAGGTAGCGTCACCCAGGCAGATGCTGTGTTCCTCGACTTCCGTAAGGCAATCGACATAGATCCGCATTGTCCCCATATTGAACAAAATACCAACGTACGGAATATCTGACGAACTGTATAAATCGACTAAAGAGTTTCTGTCGAACTGAATTCAGTATGTCATTTTCGATGGAGAGAAGTCTTTAGACGTAAAGTAATTTCGGGCGCATCTCAAGAGAATGTTAGAGTACCATTACTTTGTACAAAATATATAAAAGACAGATAACTCATAGGAATTTACATTAGGTTACTCACGGATGATGCTGTTTCATACTGAAACGTTGCAAGGTTAGAGAATCATAGGGAATTGCCGGAAGACCTGCAGAGTATGTATACTTGGTGCTGAGAGTAACAATTGACGCTCAACGTAAACAAATGCAACATATTGCGCATACATAGACAGGAAGACACGAATGAACAGCGATCACTAGAAGTAGTTACTTTCATAAAACTTCTCGGAGTATGCGTACGGAGCGATAGCGTAAAGTGGAACAACCACAACGAACTAATAGCAGGCTGGCACAGGCTAGACTAAGAATTATCGGAAGAAGTCTCATGAAACGTACTCCATCAACATAGTACGCGGCCTACGGAAATGTCATTCCACCAGTAATCGAACACTGCTCGTCAGTATGGGAAGAAAACATCGAGTTTCGTTACAGGTTCGTTAATAAAGCACGGAAGTGTCACGGAGGTGATCAACCTACAGACGCTGTAAAAGAGGCTTTCTGTGGTTTACCATTAAAGTTTCAAGGGTGTACTTTCCTAGAAGAGACAACCAATATAGTGTTTCGTGCTGTATACACTCTCAAACAGGAAACTAAAAATAAAAATATGACGCAGAAGGAATTATCTAAATGGGACGGAAATCGGAAGATGATCACAGACAAACAAATGAGTACAGTTTCAGAACAACTGGATGATTTATTCAAGAGAAAAGACTTCACAAAGTGAGAAAGTCAGTAACGTATCCGTCCACCCCTGGACCTTATGCAAGCGGTTATTTGGTCTAGCATCGACTGACAGAGTTGTATGATATCCTGAGGGATATCGCGCAAAATTCTGTCCAATTGACGCATTAAATTGTCAAAATCCCTAGCTGGTTAGAGGACCCTGCCCAAAATACCTCAAACATTCTCAATTGGGGAGAGATCTGCCGAACTTGCTGGAACAGGTAGGGTTTGGCAAACACAAAGACAAGCTGTAGAAACTCTGGCCGTGTGCGAGCGGGCATTGTCTTGCTGAAATGTAAACCCAGGAAGACTTCACCTGAAGGGCCACAAGCAGGGACGAAGAATTTCATCGATGAACAGATGAGCTGTAATGGTGCCGCAGGTGACAACGAAACGGTTTCTGCTATGAAAAGAAGAAAATGCGCCCAGAACAATCACTCCTGGTTGCCGGGACGTATCGGCGATCGGCAGTTAGGTTTGTATCCCACCGCTGTCCAGGTCGACTCCAGACATAACTTCTGCCTGGAATCTCATTGACTGGAGTAGAATAATCTTCAGTGATGAGTGACCCTTATAATTGAGCCCCTAAGGACCAGTCAAGGCAACGGCCTTGCCGCAGTGGATACTCCGGTTCCCCTCAGATCACTGAACTTAAGCGTTGACGGGCGTGGCCGGCACTTGGTTGGCTGACCATCCGGGCCGCCATGCACTGCTGCCATTTTTCGGGGTGCACTCAGCCTCGTGATGCCAATTGAGAAGCTACTCGACCGAATAGTAGCGGCTCCGGTCAAAGAAAACCATCAAAACGACCGGGAGAGCGGTGTGCTGACCACACGCCCATCCGCATCCTCATCTGCGGAAGACACGGCGGTCGGATGGTACCGGTGGACCACTTGTGGCCTGAAGACGGAGTGCTTATGACCAGTGAAGACGTGTCTGGAGACGCTGCAGACAGCGGTGGGGTCAGTGTATGCCACCAACGAAGGCAACATGTGTCGTATGCACATGGAACTGTACCTGGCAAGGCTCCTTTGTTTAACTGACGTGGAATATGTGGAGCGATTCTACGCACTGATGGGCTGTTGAGGTACTGCATACGCAGCAAAACTCAATCATCAATACGAATAATTTGTTGAATAAAATCTCAAAAAGGCATTTGTGCAAGCATAAGAGGCAGTCAAATGAAAACGAGAGAGATGAAATCAAAGGAAGAAATGTAATGTTATTTCTAAAGTAATCGTGAAAACTCTTATACAGGTATTTTTATCCCTCTGTGAAACAACTCGGTCAGAGCCTTCATGGATGCTGTTGCCTACGGAACCATAATCGTGCTGAGGCGTGCCCTCTTCGTCCGAAGCAAATCGACAGCCACGATGTCTTTCTTCAGGGCAGCAAAGACATGGGAATTGTATACATCTACATCTACATCTATGTGATTAAAGTGCCTGGCAGAGGGTTCAATGAACCAACTTCAAGTTATCTGTTTACAGTTCCTTTCTCGAACAGTACGCAAGAAAAGCGAGCACTTAAATTTTTCTGTGTGAGCCCTGATTTCTCTTATTTTATCGTGATGATCATTTCTCCCTATGTAGGTGGGTGGCAACAGAATGTTTCGCAATCGGAGGAGAAAACTGGTGATTGAAATTTTATGAGAAGATCCCGCCGCAACGAAAAACGCCTTTGTTTTAATGATTGCCACTCCAATTCACGTATCACGTCTGTGACACTATCTCCCCTATTTCGCAATAATAAAAAACTAGCTGCCCTTCTTTGTACTTTTTCGATGTCATCCGTCAGTCCCACTTGATGCGGATCCCACACCGCACAGGAATACTCCAGAATAGGGTGGACAAGCATGATGTAAGCAGTCTATTTAGTAGACCTGTTGCACCTTCTAAGTGTTCTACCAATGAATCGTAGTCTTTGGTTTGCTCTACCCATAATATTATCTGTCATCATTCCACTTTAGGTTATTTGTAACTGTAATTCCTAAGTATTTAGCTGCATTTACAGCCTTCAGATTTGTGTGACTTATCGCGTAATCAAAATTTAGCTGATTTCTTTTAGTTCTCATGAGAATAACTTCACTCTTTTCTATAGTCAGGGTCAATTGGCACATATATCTTATCTAAACCATTTTGCAAGTCGTTTTGATCAAACTAAGACGGCTACTCAGATTGTGTCCTATGTCGTTAATATAGATCAGGATCGATAGACGGCCTATAACACTTCCTTGGGGAACGCTGGATATTACTTCTGTTTTGCTAGATGACTTTCCGTCAATTACTACTAACTGTAACCTTTCTAATAGGGAGAGATCTGGTCTATATGGAGGATGTGTAAGATCTTCCCAATGAAACTTCCGCAGCGTACTTGACATAAACTTGTCATTCTGTTGTTGACTTAGTAGCGAGTCAGAGTGTGCACCTGACTTACAAAGTGTTTTACCCTCTCTTGAAGAGTCTTCCACAGATAGGGACGAAACACTGAGTTTCAAAGAAATTCATCCAATGGCACAATAGCCCTGAAGATTTTAATACATAAATACTTATTGTAATATAGAAGTGCATAGTTTCACGGAGATATGTACTAATAAAAGTTTCTCGGGCTACCAGCCGCGTGAAGTGGTTTAAAATGGATTTTAAACCACATGGTGCGGCTGGAAGCACGAGAAACGTACATTAAAAACCTTCTCGTTCACATATTTTCACACCTATTTCTTTAAGCTAGTATGAAATGCTGTAGTGCCTGGAACGTATCAGAATCGCTGTAACTTTAGTACTTCCCAAGTTGCTGCACTTAGAAAGCCTACTGACTGAGTAATACTGAGGGAGACCCGTGCGGCTCTGTCAATACCGAGGCTGACGCAACGAGCTCTAATGGCCTGCGCACACAGCAAGTGCGCATACAATACTGTAAGCAGGTTACGTCGTCCGCCCAGACACCCCGGTCTTTCGTCACAGAGAAAGCGCCGAATACTGGGAACTAATTGCCCCTTAATATTCACTCCCGTGTGCTCAATGAAGAGAGAGTCAGGTGATCTCTTGATAAGTTTAAGTGAAGACGATATTGTTTTCTTGACATCACTTATCATGATACCACTTCCTGTAAACAGCAAAGCCTTGCTAGTTATCCCGTTAAAGTTGGTGGGATAAAATGGAAATTCCTAGAAAACTAAGTAGCGAGAAAACACAGATATGTACAACTGATTTCGTATTATTAGTTTACTAAGAAAACAGTTTTCGACATATTAGGGGTACCATCAGGTAACATCCATCATCCACAAGACGCTATCATAAAAGTGATGGGAAGACTGTGGTGTCACCGCCAGACACCACACTTGCTAGGTGGTAGCCTTTAAATCGGCCGCGGTCCGTTAGTACACGTCGGATCCGCGTGTCGCCACTATCAGTGATTGCAGACCGAGCGCCGCCACACGGCAGGTCTAGAGAGACTTCCTAGCACTCGCCCCAGTTGTACAGCCGACTTTGCTAGCGATGGTTCACTGACAAATTACGCTCTCATTTGCCGAGACGATAGTTTGCACAGCCTTCAGCTACGTCATTTGCTACGATCTAGCTAGGCGTCATTATCATTTGCTATTTATCTTGTGATGCATGTACCGTCAGACCGATGTTCACCAATTATGGATTAAAGTTAAGTATTCCAGAAGCTACGTACCTTTTTTGCTAGTCTCAATTCCTTGTCCTGTTCCAGACCTCACGCCAGCCTGCGTGAGCTTAAACGCGTGCCTTTCGGCTTCCTCCTAGTGGATTGGCTGTCTTGCCAGTCCACAACAAAGACTATGGCCGTAACAATGGACAGAGAAATACTTAGTCTGCATAACTGACCACCAGTCTCAGTTTCCACTGCGTTTCTATTACCAATGCGTTTTAGTTTCCACTATCATCGCATCTTTGAAGTACAACTCAAGGGCAATTTCAATTAATCTTCAGATTCATCTTAAATTAATATTGTCAATCTAACCCATTCATAAATTCAACACGATTGCTGGAAATATTATCTGTAACACATTTCTCAACGTACTTTGTTCTCAAATTTTCACTTTAATATGATGGTGAGCAGAAACATAAAGGTAAGACAAATCGACTTCCTGCTATGAATGGTGTAGGACAGACAGTAACAATAATTGTATCTGTATCAGGTATCTGACTGATGCCCTAGGTCATACGGCTATTGAGGACCAATAGCATAATATGAGCGTTTTGAACGAGAGCGTCATGTTTCAGTCTGTGAATTACATTTGATCTTTCTTTCTGCTTTTTTTTTGTCTTTCTTACCTTGACAATCTTCGGAAGCAACAGGGTTACGAATATATTTTGAAAAATTTTAAGCTTTTAAAAAGGTCTAAGAAAAGACTAACCTGTGACAGATGAAATATCAAGCAGAAGTCATAAGTGAAATGTATGTCTAATGATGTTTCTGACTAAAACAACTAATTCGGCTTATAGTTACAGTTCACATCAATAAAGGCAATATGCGTGACTCATAGCGTATGGCGATTTCGTGACTGAGAATAGAATCAGAAATAGTTAACAATCTGTGGAAATTTGTAGAACTGGACTACCATTTAAACATATGGTGTTTTAGAGTCTTCGAATCAAACGTCTAGGGGTTAGAGATAACCCCATGGGGAATATTTTTGGAGAGTAAACGTTTTCTGACGCTTGACGCCGACGCTTTCAGTCTTTTATCATCGGTTATGCCCCAGAGAGGAGCACAGCATAGGCACTTTGCAGTATGCGTGCGACTTGTGTATTACCCATAATTCAGTCTTCCTCTCTGTGAGAAGGGTGACATACCCAGGAAAATTAATAGTACGCTGCACACCAGGTTACTAGACCGCCCTAGATCGGTTATATCTCGTCGTTCCAGGGCCACCGAATGCTAGGGGAAGCAATAGTGAAGTTCTATGTTTACCAAAAGAAATTTCCCATGATGTAATCGATCACCCAAGGACGCTTGATGGAAAGGTTGAGAAATACTCTCTATATGTTTGTGTACACTGCTCTGCAAATCTTAAGGACGTGATAAAGTAACATAGTAATAACTCAATGAAAATGTATGAAAGTGCTGAAGAATGTTGCCAGAGTCCTCGCAGTCAGGTACAGGAAGCCGGAAGACAGACGGCTTGAAGTCGGTGTACCTACTACGCTTTATGAGGCGGTCCCCAGAACACGAGGTGGTTGAAGTATTGGGAAAAGGGCAAAGTGTGTCAAGCTAGGAGAGCAGTTACGGTGTCTGTGGTATTCATCGTTACAGACAACTTTTGTATGAGTTCACTCAGGCATGAATGGTCTAAAACTGGAAGAAGAAATGTGATGATTGGATCTGCTTGGCACTGCTCGCAGAATTGTTTCCCGCTCACGGGGAGACTTCTGACCCACAGGAATGGCTGCCCGGAAGTGCTGATCGACCACAGTCAACTATAGTACCGAATGACCGGAACTATGTGCAATAGGCAGGAAGGGATCCAAGTGAAAGAGCGAATGCAATAGGTACCACATTTAACAGGACTGCAAGGAACGCAGTTTCACGCGTCACAGTGTCACAGCGACTGCGGGAGTGGGGGCAGGGGGAGGGGGTTGTCTCGTTTCCCGACAACTAGTGACTTCTGATCCAGTGACGCCTGCACATAGGCTGCTGTGTCAGCGACAGCACCAAGACCATAGGGACTGGACCAACGAAAAGTGGGGTCATGTGCTCTTCTCGAATGATAGCAGATTCATTCCGAGTAGTGATTCCGGACGCACCTTCAAATGGTGTGAGTTGTGAACATATAATTCACCTATCAACGTTGTCTACCTTGTATAACTGCAGATATTGTCGTTTGTGGCACTTCAACATGTACATACATCAGTGTGTAGGTTGTTCTTTTCTCTGCTTCAAACAAACTTTCCACAAAGATGTCAAGAGCTACACGACCTGACGTTTTCTGCACCGTTGTACTGCACCACGAAGTGGACTACGCCTGCTAGTATAGACCAACCGTTTTTCGTCCACTACTGTCTCTATGCTCTTCAATTTTGGAACACAACCTATGACCAGCTTAGAGACAGAAGTGATGACACTTTTTGCAGAACCTGACCATCATTTCGCAGGACAATGCTCAAGCAGGTACAGTGCAAGATGTTACTGATTTGTTTGACAGATGGGGGTGCTAAGTGCTATACCGCCTACTGCACTCCCCTGACTTAAGCCCTCGTGAGTTCAACTCTATTTCTAAACTGAAGGAAACACTTCACGGCACTTATTTCAGAACCGCTACAAATTCATGGGGCAATCGACCGCGCCGTTCGAACTGTCAACACAACTGGCACTGCTAAGAGTATCCTACGACTTCCACATTGCTGGCAAGGGATTATGCACAATGCATGTGACTACTTTGAAAGTCAGTAAACCTTTGTAACACGTATCTATTTTGTAAGAGCAGTAAATAAATAGTTGTCACTATTAAAGTTTGAATATATATATATATATATATATATATATATATATATATATATATATATATATATATGTGTGTGTGTGTGTGTGTGTTTGTGTGTGTGTGTGTGTGTGTGTGTGTGTGTGTGTGTGTGTGTGTGTGTGTATGCGTGCTTGTATGTATGTAAATATTACGTATACACAAACAAACAAAAAATCGCAACACCGAGAAGGAGATGTGTGTCAAACAAAATGTAGTATTCGTGTTTCTACATCTCTTGTTTCTACAGCTTTCAGCATAAATCAGTCTTTGGATGGCCACGTGGTACTTCTGGTAGGGAAGATCGTGGTGTTCGAGTATGGCTCTCACGCCACGTACAGCATCTGCTGCAGCAATTGGAGCACCATGAGGCAGTAGAGTGACACGCAACAACCTATTACAAATCGATTACCTCAAAGACAGTTTCAAGTCAGACGCAGTGTACCGTACATTCCACTGACACCAAACCATCCCCACTTACGACTTCAGTGGTGTCAAAGGAGAACTTATTGGAGGGCAGCGTGGAGGTCTGTTGTGGTTTCTGATGAAGTCAGACACTGCCCTGCCAGTGATGGCCGAGTGGTGGTTTGAAGGAAGCCACTTGAGAGCCCGCAACTAACCTATCTGCGTGCTAGACGACTGGTCGTACTCTTGTAGTTATGGTCTTAGTTGAGTGCGATTTAGTAGGACTCTCGTGTTTATACACACTGACTGAAAATTTCTTGTTTCTCTCTGGTGATTCGACATGTTATGCTGTCACTCATGAACAGCATTCCAAGAGGTGTTTTTTCAGTAGTGTAACGCTCGTCTCGTCCACTTACCGCTGTTGTAACCCAACGTACTCTGCATCATGAGATCTGTCTCCAATCGAGCACATATAGGACATCAGCGGATGACAACTCCAGCGTCATCGGCAAACGTTACAACCGTTTCTGTACGCCAGGAACTTATACGAACACTTCATTAGCCAAGAACGCAACTGTTTGTACAGTGATGACTAGTTTCTGCAAGTTGCGACGGCCGTTTTCAAATCACATTAGTACAAGCAATAGTGTCTACAATTCCCATTACAAACAGACATTCTCTTATAATCTGTAATAACGTTACTGTATTACTCGTAGTATTACCTGTCCCGTGAGTAACATTTTTATCGGTTATGATGGTGGCTACCTGTAATGGTCTTTGTAGACGCTACTGTTTGTACCAATGCGATTTGCAAATGGTGGTTCAGGCTTCGAGAAACTAGGCATCACAGTAAAAATAAATGCTGTCTTGGGAAATAAAGTCCAATAAGAAGACGTCAACATTTAAACTTTAACATGACCCTAACAACTCTCGTCTGTCGCCTGGGTTTGTACTATACAACAGCCTTTGGTAAAGGCAACATTTCTTTACAATCAAGGCAGCCCAATACATATTACTTGATGTTGCACATTATTCTAATAACAGCTTAGATTATACTCAGGAAATTCTTAACAAACGACCATGTGACACATTGGAAACCAGGATGATATAGATTGGTGGGCTCCCTAGAAGTAAGAGGATAACTTCTTGAAAGAACCATTCTAAGACAAACGCATTTCTCTTGAAGTAAGCTGGGCGAGCAGTACCGCAAAAGGCACAGCATGACCGAGTGAAAGTTTTGGTTTTATTGCGATTCACACTTAAATTGCATCTTTTTGTAATACACTAGGCGAACGTACGCAATGATTACATTCATTACGGCATGACGGAAGGTGGTGAGGGCAGAACAAAACAGACACGAAATATGCTCAGAGACGAAGGTGGAACAAAACACAGATTGAAGGTCAAGATTTCGAAAAATTTTATCTTGAAAATAATACTATTTATCATATTAATTCGCAATTTTGAGTAGACACACACACACACACACACACACACACACACACACACACACACACACATACATACATACACCCACACACACACACAAAGGTCGTTAACTGTAATACACAAATATAATTACAGATCTATGATAATGAGCAAAGAATCAAATTAAAATTATTTATTAGAGAATGGAAGTCTCCAAGCACAAAACACACATGAATCTACTATTATAATAATAGTTCTATAGGATTAAAGAAAGGTTTGCATATTAGCTTACTGATAAAACTTGCACCACATAGCATTTATTAATTAGCAAAATTTGATTATAATACCATACTTCGCAAGCGCAAAGAACATTCAAATTACAATTTTCCACGTATAAATTTCCTGTATTAATTATTAAAATAAAAGTGGCTCACTTAATGGCACTGCTGAAATAAATTACAAGTTAGTATACGACCATAGTCCTAGATTTGTAGCACGCATTAATATCATACATTAAATTCATCAAAATAGAGAACAGTTGGTTCAATAACATTGCAGAATGTTCATGAGCACTTCTACTGATGTAAGTAATAGCTTTAAGTGCACTTGCCGACGAAAACTACCAAAGTAAACATGTTATTTCCACGCCTAAATTAGTCAAAATCCCATGTTTAAAACTTTATCAAGGTCAACCAAAGATTAGAATGACCAAATGTCAGGGTATTAACTTCTTGTAGCGGTCCGAAAAGTAACCCATTCCCTGCTGTTATGCAAAAAGATCTACCCAACACTTAGGTTGAATGTCATACTGTTGAGCAGTACTATATATCCATGTCATAAGAAGTGAGAGTTGCTAATCTTCCAGGTTCTCCCAAACTTTGCAGTGAATTGCCTTCTTGGGTATTAATTTTATCTTAGAATACAAACGTTTGTCATTTTATGCTTATAATGCTTAGGAGGCAGGGCTGTGACAGTTTATAGCAACCAGTTTAGAAGGTGAGAATAATGATGGTCAATTTCCTGGGCGACGACCATTACCCAGAAGAGTATAAATGCACATCTTAGCATTGCCGCCCTTACACCACTCAGCAAGTTCGTAATACTTTCAAATAGTTCTGACTACTTCTGATTAGTTCGAACTAGCTCCTACACTCACACTGTCATGTTACAGCGCAATGGTAGGTGACTGGCATCACTCACTCACGCTGTTGGGTGCTTGCTGCATTTATGGTCACTTGTCAGGGTGACTGGCATTACACTCAGATACTATTAGGTGGGGGCAAAGATGAACAGTTAACAAGGCGATTGCCATCTCCCCAGCTACTAATGACAAACAATGATGGTTAGCTGGCAAGGTGATCGCCAGTCCCAGTCCCCACCCATGGATACTCTTGGATGAGGCGGGATGATGGTCACGCTATGGGGCGACTGTCATTACATCACATGAGCATTTCTGTCGATATGGCGAAATATAACGTTTCGTCAATGCGCTTATGCAGACGTCAGCAAATCTAGTAATAATGTTCCCTAAGGAAGTTGAGACTTGTTCTGACAAACTATGACTTGAGATTAGTTAGAGACTTTATCCAACCAGAAACAGTGATTACATACACTGCGTCTCGGTTACTAGGGGTATGGAGGTACCAGGCACTTGAAGTTTACTCTACTGATGAAAAACTGTACTTTTTCTATCCTTCTATAGTACATTATAATGTTCTTGTCTCATTAAAGTAAGCATTATGCATAAATGAGGCAACCAGAAAATTTGCCAGTCAGAAAACCGCGAAGTACAGAACAAGGTAGTCCACTCAGGCCATATCGCTGCAAGCATTGAGACAGTCATCCAACTGACGCATCAAGATGGCGATACCCATTTGGTAAGACACAGTGTCTTGCTGTGTGGTGAAGCCCCTAACTGCCCGTTATATATATTAGTCCGACAGGAATCGTTGACTCTTTAAGGTCGTTTTTGAGGAACCGAAGGCATCTTAATCACGTGGGGAGAGATCAAGTCTACAGGGAAGTTTTCTAGTGTCTCCAACTTCAGTTTTTTTCAACTTCTGCGTCACTACATTTGCGATTCTGGGGCTTCTTATATGGAATTGCCACCAGCACGGAACTTGGTGCAATATTACACAACGGTGGTTTCTGAAAGGCATACTACCCCATACGCATTCTTCATTATCCGATGGATGCCTACCAGTGTTTGTCAGGGAACCAAATAAAGAACAACAGTGCGTTAGTCCTGTTGCATCCAGCATTTGCTAATAACCTCACCATAGTCCATGATTCTGCATTTACCGCACGCATGCCACAATACTCCATTGCCTGTGTCCTCCAATACGAGTGACACTGCAGTGCATATGTGTTGCGGCACAACCCTCAAACGCAAACTTTTTAATCACCCATTATAAAATCGCGGCACAAAAATGTAATTCATGTAGAGTAACATAATTTCTGGAATACTTTTGTCTATGTAGCACAATTAAGTGATAAATATCGCTAGATCGCAAGTTAATGTAAGTGCGAGTTAAGGAATTGCAAATGTAAAACGCTACTGCATTAATAACCGCTATAATGTGCAAGCAAACGTGCATGAATTGTATCTAACCAGTGCCGGATGTCAGTTGGAGGCTTATTCAGCTGTGCAAGGCAGCGGAACACAGTATTTGGTATCTCCAACTATTCTAAATACACTTCAGCTTACAATGCACTCTCTATGAACTCTTAAAAAACTACCATTCGACAGACTGGAAACCAGGACGTTATAGAAAGTTTAGGCTCCCTAGAACGAAGCAGATAACTGCTTGAAAGACCTTAGTGTGGTAGACGCTCATCAGTCTAACATACACACAGTTCACTCGAAATATGTTGGATGAATACCACAGTGTAGTCAGAGTGCACATTTGACATTTATTGCAATGTAGCCCATTCCATTAGAACTACTGATGGCCTTGGGAGAGCCAGTCCTGACAAAACTCTACCATCTGGTGAGCAAGATGTATGAGACAGGCGAAATACCCTCAGACTTCAAGATAAATATAATAATTCCAATCCCAAAGAAAGCAGGTGTTGACAGATGTGAAAATTACCGAACTATCAGTTTAATAAGTCACAGCTGCAAAATACTAACGCGAATTCTTTACAGACGAATGGAAAAACTGGTAGACGCCGACCTCGGGGAAGATCAGTTTGGATTCCGTAGAAATTTTGGAACACGTGAGGCAATACTGACCTTACGACTTATCTTACAAGAAAGATTAAGGAAAGGCAAACCTACGTTTCTAGCATTTGTAGACTTAGAGAAAGCTTTTGACAATGTTGACTGGAATACTCTCTTTCAAATTCTAAAGGTGGCACGGGTAAAATACAGGGAGCGAAAGGCTATTTACAATTTGTACAGAAACCAGATGGCAGTTATAAGAGTCGAGGGGCACGAAAGGGAAGCAGTGGTTGAGAAGGGAGTGAGACAGGGTTGTAGCCTCTCCCCGATGTTATTCAATCTGTATATTGAGCAAGCAGTAAAGGAAACAAAAGAAAAAATTGGAATAAGTATTAAAATCCGTGGAGAAGAAATAAAATCTTTGAGGTTCGCCGATGACATTGTAATTCTATCAGAGACAGCAAAGGACGTGGCAGAGCAGTTGAACGGAATGGACAGTGTCTTGAAAGGAGGATATAAGATGAACATCAACAAAATCAAAACGAGGGTAATGGAATGTGGTCGAATTAAGTCGGGTGATGCTGAGGGAATTATATTAGGAAATGAGACACTTCAGGTAATAAAGGAGTTTTGCTATTTGGGGAGCAAAATAACTGATGATGGTCGAAGTAGAGAGGATATAAAATGTAGACTGGCAATGGGAAGGAAAGTTTTTCTGAAGAAGAGAAATTTGTTAACATCGAGTATAGATTTAAGTGTCAGGAAGTCGTTTCTGAAAGTATTTGTATGGAGTGTAGCCATGTATGGATGTGAAACATGGACGAAAAATAGTTTGGGAAAGAAGAGAATAGAAGCTTTTGAAATGTGGTGCTACAGACGAATGCTGAAGATTAGATGGGTAGATCACATAACTAATGATGAAGTATTGAATAGAATTGGGGACAAGAGGAGTATGTGGCACAACTTGACAAAAAGGAGGGACCGGTTAGTAGGACATGTTCTGAGGCATCAAGGGATCACAAATTTAGCATTGGAGGGCAGCGTGGAGGGTAAAAATCGTAGAGGGAGACCAAGAGATGAATACACTAACCAGATTCAAAGGGAAATGGGTTGCAGTAAGTACTGGGAGATGAAGTAGTTTGCACAGGATAGGGTAGCATGGAGAGCTGCATCAAACCAGTCTCAGGACTGAAGACCACAACAACGACAGCACTTAAATGTCATATCTTCGTAAAATACTAGGAAAACTTTTGCGCTGTTTACATTCCTCAGGATATGATAAAAATGGCGGTGGTGGAACAAGACAGAGATCAAACATGTCCAAAGGTATATGTGCAACAAAATAGAGATGGAAGGTCTAAAATATAATCTTTGTCATCAAAATAAAAGTAATTATCATACTAAGCAACAATTTTAATTACAAAGACACACACACACACACACACACACACACACATACACACACACACACACACACACACACACACACACACACATATATATATATATATATATATATATATATATATATATATATAACATTTTTAAATATTTTTTTAAACTACCATTGTTTCTATTAAACCACTAGACAACTTATCTCCCTACCACTTCATCCCCACCGTTTAGAAATTATTGAAGTGGATGCATATGTTTGAAAGCAAGTTAGGAGGGACTCGTAATAACAATTCCTCTGAGGCCACAGACGCAAAATTAGTTATTACCACTAATATCTCAGGAGGAAACTCTCATCTGTGTGGTTGTCCGTCAGATGCATTTCCACAGCTTCCCTGACCACAAAATGTCAATACACTGAGGCTGTGACCGGTATCAAATGGCTCTGAGCACTATGGGACTTAACTGCTGAGGTCATCAGTCCCCTAGAACTTAGTACCACTTAAACCTAACTAACCTACGGACACCACACACATCCATGCCCGAGGCAGGATTCGAACCTGCGACCGTAGCGGTCGCGTGGTTCCAGACTTAAGCGCATTGAACCGCTCGGCCATGGCACCAGTATCCTGGCTTCACATAATCCATGGATTTGCTGACTCAGGGCATGTATTGTTTTATTCTTAACGTAGAAGTTGCACCTACGACTGCCGATTTTATGCCAACCGTAACATATGCGCATGTTACTCCACATTAAATCCTTGTATCACGTGGTATTATTCACTCCCCGACTCACGGTTAAAAACCGGAATATCGAATGGCTGAATTCATGTATATGTACATATTATATCATGAAATATAGAAGGCTTCCTTCCGGGTTATTGCCGTTACCCAAATTTTGAAATATAGCTTTCTTTGTAATTTATTTTACAGGTTCGTCTTAATTAAACAAACTTTTACACTTCACTATTACCGGTTCCGGCTATGCCATCTTCGGATCCGTTACAAACAAAAACAGTGCAACCTACTAAATTCAGTTTTCTGAAGCTGAATCTATAAGAGGCCTGATGCTACATAAGACAGATAAAAAGTGTTTATATGATTAAACGCATTGTATACCAACCATATATGTCGTAAAACATTCTGATCTCATATCAACGTCAAACTAAACATATGGATACATGGTAAGTGCTGATGATGATCAGAATGCATCTGGTATTTGTACGAAGAAACTGAGGCCAGAAGAGGGCACATACCTAGGGTTATTCATTAACCTTTCGGGAATGGGTGCGTTTGTTGTCCATAGCGTGCGTTAAAGTTAGGTTAAGTAGTGTGTAGGCTTAGGGATGGATGACCTCAGCAGTTTGGTCCCACAAGACCTTACCACACTAATCACTAATCATTAACCAGTATCGCAAATTTAACGGTTAAAATGCCGCATGCATAGACATTAATTAAAATTATTTCACATAACAAAACGACCGTCTGACAATAAAACAGGTACTGACATACAATATTTGGAATTAGATCCATATTTAAAGTCCTCATTAACAATGCAAATACTAACAAGGTAAAGCTACTAGACTGTCAAAGTAAAACATACAATTGTGTAAAAGATAGTGTAAAAAGTATAAGATTAAAATCACATCTATGAAGTGAAATCTTGCAGCATGACAAATCAACTACCGTAACCATAATTGTAAGGTAACTAACGAAACAGTGACTATCCACTAAAAATTAAAAAATCGATAGTCCATAATACATCCGGAGTGGAGTCTCAATGGTGGCACGCCGTGGCTTCTCTTCCTGCGACGAAACTTGCGGATGAAGGCCCAGTCTCCTCGTTGCCGGCGGCCGGCGCACACGACCGCACGCCAGTCCGCTGAGGCGCTCGACGCTGCTCAAACCAGTAGGTTTCTGAATACATTAAAATAAGCGTTTAGGTTGCCGCCGGTAGCGAGGAGACAGGACCTTCCTCCGCAAGCTTAATAGTGGAGGTGAAAGAATGTGTGGTCAAGACGGACCTGTAAAATAAAGTGCGAAAATATGATCACGGACTCATTTTCAGACTTTATATCTTCAATTGACTATTTGCAGTTTCTGTTACTTACTAACGTTCTGAGTGTATATGATTATTTTAACTTTCTATTCTCATATGTCAATCAGTCTTGTTCTGATATGAAGCGTATGTAGAGTCTCCCAAGTGTTGTGGTAGTTTTGAATCGTATAGTAAACGGTTATTTACAAGTACCATCGCGGTGCACACAGACAACAAGATACACTGAAAATAAACAAATATGTAAATAGAGCATGTCTTCAAGTTTTTTCTGCGGGCACAAAATACACAGTGCGATAGAATTAATGGATCACATCTTCGAAACCAATTAATTCCCGCCAGTTGCAACGTTTAAGTCTGAAATTTGGCTAAGGCTTGCGTACAACCTTTCTCTGTAATGGTGCAAAACCTGGGCGCCCTACCGCAACTCTAGGGCTCAACGATGCTTCGAACAGGAAGCCGTCGACGTATGCGACAATAGCAGACAGCTCAGAAGTTCATGATATGCAAAGTGGGTTAATGATGACGCATTGGCATCAAACTTCACCACAATTCTGTTCAATTCCACAGTGGACGTGTCACAAGATCTGAAGGTCGTCACACCCCACATTATCGACAATTCACCCTGTGACGTGGCAGCGGTATTTACGATCGATTCTCGATCGTTGGGCCTCCGAGTGGTGTTTCTTTCTCCGTTGCGGGGCGCCTCCTGGCGGCGGGTGGCGCCGTCTCTGCCACGTGGCGTGTTGTGTGCGCGGCCAGTCAAGTTTGGGCGCGAGCACTGCCTTCTGCGTCCGATGGTGGGTCCCTTCGCGCTGTCGCTGGCCGGGGCTGGCGTTATTTGCTGCTCCCCGGGTCGGTAGTTGGAGTCGTCGCCTGATTACCAGCTTTCCTTCCCTATCTGACTACGCCTTGTTGAGGTCTGAGTGACGATGTGCTGGATCATCTTTCTCGCGGCGGTTTCCCTGGGCCGCGCCTTGACAGGAGTTTGTGGCTGTGCTACTCCCGGATATACACTCCTGGAAATGGAAAAAAGAACACATTGACACCGGTGTGTCAGACCCACCATACTTGCTCCGGACACTGCGAGAGGGCTGTACAAGCAATGATCACACGCACGGCACAGCGGACACACCAGGAACCGCGGTGTTGGCCGTCGAATGGCGCTAGCTGCGCAGCATTTGTGCACCGCCGCCGTCAGTGTCAGCCAGTTTGCCGTGGCATACGGAGCTCCATCGCAGTCTTTAACACTGGTAGCATGCCGCGACAGCGTGGACGTGAACCATATGTGCAGTTGACGGACTTTGAGCGAGGGCGTATAGTGGGCATGCGGGAGGCCGGGTGGACGTACCGCCGAATTGCTCAACACGTGGGGCGCGAGGTCTCCACAGTACATCGATGTTGTCGCCAGTGGTCGGCGGAAGGTGCACGTGCCCGTCGACCTGGGACCGGACCGCAGCGACGCACGGATGCACGCCAAGACCGTAGGATCCTACGCAGTGCCGTAGGGGACCGCACCGCCACTTGCCAGCAAATTAGGGACACTGTTGCTCCTGGGGTATCGGCGAGGACCATTCGCAACCGTCTCCATGAAGCTGGGCTACGGTCCCGCACACCGTTAGGCCGTCTTCCGCTCACGCCTCAACATCGTGCAGCCCGCCTCCAGTGGTGTCGCGACAGGCGTGAATGGAGGGACGAATGGAGACGTGTCGTCTTCAGCGATGAGAGTCGCTTCTGCCTTGGTGCCAATGATGGTCGTATGCGTGTTTGGCGCCGTGCAGGTGAGCGCCACAATCAGGACTGCATACGACCGAGGCACACAGGGCCAACACCCGGCATCATGGTGTGGGGAACGATCTCCTACACTGGCCGTACACCACTGGTGATCGTCGAGGGGACACTGAATAGTGCACGGTACATCCAAACCGTCATCGAACCCATCATTCTACCATTCCTAGACCGGCAAGGGAACTTGCTGTTCCAACAGGACAATGCACGTCCGCATGTATCCCGTGCCACCCAACGTGCTCTAGAAGGTGTAAGTCAACTACCCTGGCCAGCAAGATCTCCGGATCTGTCCCCCATTGAGCATGTTTGGGACTGGATGAAGCGTCGTCTCACGCGGTCTGCACGTCCAGCACGAACGCTGGTCCAACTGAGGCGCCAGGTGGAAATGGCATGGCAAGCCGTTCCACAGGACTACATCCAGCATCTCTACGATCGTCTCCATGGGAGAATAGCAGCCTGCATTGCTGCGAAAGGTGGATATACACTGTACTAGTGCCAACATTGTGCATGCTCTGTTGCCTGTGTCTATGTGCCTGTGGTTCTGTCAGTGTGATCATGTGATGTATCTGACCCCAGGAATGTGTCAATAAAGTTTCCCCTTCCTGGGAAAATGAATTCACGGTGTTCTTATTTCAATTTCCAGGAGTGTAGTTTACAGGGGAGTACTTTTCCGTCCTCGGAAGTTTGGCGCTGTTTGTGTGTTTCAGCGTGCTATCGCTAAGAAGATTATCTTCGTTGTTATGATTGTGTCGGTATCGTGTGCAAACCCCAGTGTTCGTGTTTCTCGGGATTCTATGGGGTAATGTATCTTACTTAGCGTGTTTTTCTTGGCGTTTTATTGTGCCGTTGCAGAATTTTTTTTTACCTTTTCCCTCCTTATTCTTCTGCAGAGTGCGTTTGGATCCTGTGACCTGTAATTTCGCTTGTGCCAAGCTCCGGGGTTTTTGGGGATAATTGATTAAATTATGTTTTGGAATTTATGGGATTAGGTGTGTTTGTTTGGGGTTTTGCTGGCCTGTGCCCGTACTATTTCCCGTTTCCTCCCCCGGGAGTCGTACCTAAAGTTTAAGGTGAGTGAATTGTGGTAGTTCCCGTCCAGTGGTTCGGTGGGCCCCCTGACGAATTGTTTTTTTTTTTCTTCTTCTTTGCACCCTGCCTGTCCTATCTCCCTGGCTTAAAGTTGGCTCCTCTGTGCCCGTGCGCGAGTGTGTATGTGGGCGACGGTGATCGTTTCCTGACTTGTTTACCGTTTCTTGCCGACTTCTCTGCACAGACTGCCGAATCTGTAATTTGGTCTATGCCATGTTATAGTTGCTTCAAGTTAGTTCGCACACTCCCCTTGATAATGACATCTGCGCACCTATGAGATTGAATAATGTTTTGAACTATTGTAAGCTGGCGATTGTCGCCGTGTGTGTTAAATTTTAACTTGTATTTGAGTTTTGTGGTAATTGTATTTTGTTAACTGAGTTAATTTTATCTTGCCTACTGCTGCGATGTCAGAAATGTTAAAATCTAGCCTTGGGCTCCTTGTGAAGTTTTATGTTGATAACGGATGCAGCATTTTAATGTAATGATTTATCTTTTACGTTTCGGGGAAAATTAATTTTGCCAAATCCTTGGGGTTAAATTGTGCAACTTCTGTCTATGATTTATGGAAATGTTGGGGTAGATTGGTCTTTCTCGCTAGGCCTATCACTTATTGTTTTACTAAAGGCATTAAGCTATATTTGTTGAAAGTTTTCTTTAAAAAAATCATCATAAATTTTCTGTGAAGCCCTATTTGTGTGAAGTTGTTATTTAAATTTCATTGTCTATCATTCACTCCAATAAAGGAACCCTGTTAAATAAAAAATTTTAGTGCTACCATTTCTTTCCCCCTTCTTCCCCTATCACGGCTCACACCCTTTAGTTGAAAACCTCTGCGATGGAGGTTAGAACCACCACATGCACTGAGTGACAAAAGCCCTGGGATGGAGATGCCCACACATACAGATGGCGGTATTATCTTCTACACAAGATGTAAAAGGGCAGTGCATTGGCGGAGCGGTCATTTGTACTCAGGTGATCCATCTGAAAATGTTTCCGACGTGGTTATGGCAGTACGAGGGGTATTAACAGAGTTTGAATGCGGAATGATAGTTGGAACTAGAGACATGGCACATTTCATTTCGGAAATCATCCGAAAATTCAGTATTTCGAGACCCACAGCGTCAAGAGTGTGCCGAGAATACCAACTTTCAGGCATTGCCTCTCACCACCGACGACGCATCGCCCGACGGCCTTCAGTTAACGACGTAAGGCAGCGACGTTTGGGTAGACTTTTCTGCGCCAAAGGAAAAGCAGCAGTGCTTGAAATAACGGCAGCAGACGATCGACGCCTTTACTGTCAGCGCGACATCGCCAGCAGCGCCTCTAATGAGTTCGTGACCTTGTCGATTGGAGCCTACAAGACTGGAAAAAACGTGACTAGATGAGTCCCAATTTAAGTTGGTAACAGCTGATGGCAGTATTCAAGTGTGGCGCAAACCTCACGAAGCCATGAACAGAAGTTGTTAACAAGACACAATACTAGCTGGTGGTGGCTCCATAATACGACATGCAACGGACTTGGTCTTCTGGTCCCACGAAACCGATCATTGACTAAAAACTGTTATGTTCGGCTGCACTGAGATGATTTGCAGCCATTCGCAGATTCTGTGTTTATGGATGACAATGCTCCAGGTCACTGGGCAATAGTTCTCCCATTGGTTTGAAGAACATTCTGCCCGTTTCGGCCATTAGGCGATTGGACATCCAGATCGGAAGTAAGGTCCCACACGATATTAGGAGATAACCCGTCAATTTTGTCACCTCAGCGTACAGAACTGAAATCTATCGGAATTCTTATGAGTGGCCGAAAAATGACCCACCGCTCAGAATCGGCAAGAAAGGTCCGCAGAGGGTGGCACGAAGACCCTAAATTAAACAATCCCTTTCCCATCACGATTCATTACCACACATTTCGTGATCGAAAACGACAGTTCGCAGTGCGATGAGCAACAGGCATACGTCTTTCATAACCCTTTACAATTTGACAACCTCGAACATTTCAACCGTTGTATAAGGACGTCGTGGGCCTGCATCCCATCGAAGGTAATCGCACCCGTTTGGAGCGCAGCGTGATCGCTGGTTTTGCTCTCGTATACAGGTTAGGACCACTACAAACTATTCCAAACCATTCGATGAAATCTGAGAGTGATCAAAAGCAGAAAGGGGTACTTAACGCTTTTTCATCCCTCGTGTTTCGTGTCCTCCTGTGGCGTGATCAAGCGGGGACGCGACATTCACTCATGCGTGAATAAAGCGTCATAGGGTCCTTCTAAGAACTTCCCCTGCCCCCTTCCCCTACAACCTTGACGAGAGTCCCAGACGCCGGAAAGCGGGCTACGTTGCTGTTCTTTCTCCGCTACACTCTCCCTTTGCGCCTGATAGTGGGCCGTCCGCGACTGCAATGTGACGAAGGGGTTGTCGGTCTGCAAGCTCGTAGGACTTCTTGATCGTGACGGTTTCTGTCTGTATAGATTCCTTTTTAAAATTCTCAATAAAATAGGTGAGGGCTTCACTGAGGATTTTGGTGAGTTGCGGATGGGGGGTTGGGAGGAAGGTCTTAGAAGCACCTTTCACTATTTTATTGACGTATTTGTCAATGTCGGAACCGCCCTTGTTCACGGCATAGGAGACACACGGGTGCGATCACATCTGAAGGGTGTGAAGCCACGTAGTGGCTCTGTAGAATGTTTGAATCGCCCGAGAGTGTCACCAGTGTCAAAGATAGTAAGGGACGTCTTCGTATCGCTCATCGCAATGCAAACTGTTGTTTTCGACTGCGAAATGCGTGTGAATCAACGCCTCAAGGAAAGAGATTGTTTCATTGACGAGCTTCATGCCATCCCTCGCAGTGATTTCGTGCCGATTCTCAGCAATGGTGAGTCGGGGACAAATACACACACTCATGCCCGAGGGAGAACTCGAACATCCGCCGGGACCAGCCGCACAGTCCATGACTGCATAACGGCGTTTCTTTTTAGACCGCTTCTTTTTCTTTTTTTAAAATTGCTAACCACTTTTTTTGTGGAACACGAAGGAAGGGTAAAAAAAGAACAGAACAATCTTTATTCGTACAATTGTGGTGTCCTAGGGATAAGAAAAGTATCGAGACAGCAAAAACAATTCGGAATCCATAAAATCAACATAAAGGCCGCCCTCTTTTATTTTACATGAATAAAGTAAAATGACAATTCTAATCACGAGTGGGTGTGAAAACGAAGTTATCATCTGCATCACAATCCCTGCAGCACGCGGTGTCGCATCATAAAACTGGCAGAAAGCCATATAATCTTCACTATTTCTGCCATTGCGGGTGGCATGTATTTCTCCTGCGTCGACCACTCGAAGGACCATTATCTGAAGCGGTTTTGGTGTTTATCATCGTCTGTTTATTTTTTTATTTTTTTTCACGTTAACATAATCCAGTTATAACTAGCGCCAACAGGTAGGGGCTAGTTGTCTTCTCAGTGTGCAATATGCCAATATATTTGAACTGTTCTGCTGCAGGAGTCTTCTCATTTCTGGGACACCCCAGCTGGCGGGCGGGTTGTGAAAAACACTTCCTAAAAATTGGAAAAGTAGGTCCTGTATTTCGTGTGACTCCGTATGAGCTCGTGTTGTTCTTGTAAATACATCCAATAATCCATCACGGACTTAATATAGTACGAATACAAATATTTCGTCGTATGTCCAGCGATCCAATTGACCGCGTACGTCTTGTGTTTGGGAAAAAAAGGTCTTGCCCGGTAGAAAAAGTACATCCGATGTGATTTCTGTGTAGTTAGTGCGCCGAAGGAAGGCCAGTACTCGACGCGTCAGCATCCAGACGTCTCTCGCTGCGCTACACACTTCCGTTTCTAACAGTCCACAGTTTGTGCAAAGAGGAGAGTCGACCATATGAATTCTATGCAATCGACTCCTGGCTACAAGTTTACGGTTTATAAGAATATACCACAACGATCTTGCTGCTGTTGACAGTAATGGAGTATGCACTGCGCACCTAATGTGGTTCGAGGTTCTCGTTGGGTTTTTGAATTCCATTATGTTGCGGCCATGATGACCCATCAAGCACCTATAGATCTCCTGAGTCGTGGGTATTCTCGTCGAAGGTACTTTCAGACGAACATAACTATAATCAACAAGAAATGAGGCAATGTGTGCAAGAGAAGGCGAAATTTTGCCCACCGCTACCGGAGGTTCGTACGAAGGCGTAACAAGTACTTCTATGAGAGCTGATGTTATGGTATGCTTTCGTTGTTGCCAATTTCGTATCATCGCTAGCATGTAAAGCGCCAAAGCTTTGTTTCGCATGTTTGTGAAGTTGAGGCCACCGTTCCGGAACTGTAGGGTTAACGTGTCATAAGGACTAACATAATAACCAAAGGCAGCCATAAGGCGGTCTGCAATACCCTTCGATATTGGTAGGATCTGCGCTAAATGGGGCAGTCGTGACGCTATGTGAACGTTGGTGTATGCCATACGTTGGATCATGTCAAATGCTCTCAGTGAGTTGTTGCGTATCGTCAGACGAACTTTCTGCAGAAGCTGCCGAGAACTAGTCGCCACTGACTGCCGTAGGGAACGGGTAAATGTGATCCCCAGACATCCCAGCGATTCCGCCTGATGTTAAAATGACGAAATTTCACCGTAACAATAGTCCTTTCGCAAATCCGCAGAGGGCCGGCCGACGGACGTGTCCCTGCGGCATTAGGTTTCTTGAGATGCAAACGGATGCGAGTCCCCACCAATAGAAGGGTCCGCATCGTTGATTTCGTCGTCCTGCTCATCCCAGCTGATGTTATTGGGGTGCCTCAAATTGCCCTGTGCGGCATTGATGTGTGGCATCTGTGGATCTTTCGCAGCTTAAGACTCCGCCGCAGAAGGGGTGTCGGGCCCCTGAGCGGATGCGTCGTCTGAACGACATGACATCTTTCACTGTCCGTATTCATATGGTCAGCGACATCCGAAGCTTGTGGTTCCAAGTCAGACAGGTCCATAGTGTTAGACTCATCAGGGCTCCCAAGAAGAGAAGGGAGCATCTCCGCAGAGCTTAGACGGCGCTTCTTGCGGCGCTTTGGCGAGCGTTGTTTGCGGACCCTAACCTCGGCCTCTGGTGTTGGCGAATCTTGCTGTCTCGCCACCGCCACAACGCCCTGGGGTGTTCCACTTCAGTTTCCATGCCCAGCGTGAAGCGGTCATCCTCTTACTGCACGACCTGCAGTGTCTGGGATTGGAGGTTGGTCGGAGCCATTCTTTCTTCAGTGGGGCGCGAAGGTGCCTCAATCGGCGGCGGTGTTGTTTCGATTGTGCGCTCCGACCTCGGCGGCACCTCCCCGCGAAGTGCCGTCACCTAAGTCATCGGCAGTGACATTGGTGTAGTCGGATTCTGGAAGTCTCCGCTGGGGAGTTGGACGAGTCTCCTCTGCATACAGGCAGATCGAAGATGTCCTTCACCACCACACCCGGAGCATGTCTGGGGCTGTCCATCATAGATGACAATAGCTCTACAGCCGCCGATGTTTATGAACGATGGCACATGTTTCGTAAGGGCAATTCGCACCTGTCGGACACCATTGAGCACTGGATACGTGGTAAAACGTGCCCAACGTTCGGCCGTATGACTAATAACTCTGCCATATGGCTGGAGTGATTCAGTGACCAATGATTCGGGTACCTCGAAAGGCAGCTCGAAGACTCAAATCGTACGCACGCCCAGACCCGAATGAGCTTCTAAAACTTCGCCAATATGACCACCGGAGTGTCGGAACTGGAATCCTCGTTTGGTGGCTTCAATAATTCTATCGTATGCTGCGTCGTGAATCATCTTTACGTAAAGAGTGCTGCCAACGATTGATAAGTGAATTCCAATAATCTCCGTGTAATTAAGAAGCCCTTCGTCCCTCAAGAAACGTTCGATTTCGAAAGCCTTCGGTCGTGCACACTCGTTACAGAACGTGAACTGTATCGTCGTTTTTCGGAAATTGTGTGTCATTGCGTTCGATTAAAACAGTAACACAGGCGAGTAAAGACGGTGTAACACCGCTTCTTCCGCGAACGTGCGCAGCCGGGACGTAAACAAGTCCGAGCAGCTCCGCGGCCAAAGGCGGACTGTACGGCTAATCCCGCGCGGCTTTGTCGGTGTGTAAATGACTGAGCAAGGAGCAGTTTATTTAATGTTCACCTTATGCTCGTCTTCTGCGTGTGCTGTTTGCGAGCGTAAACTTGACTCTTACGTTTGTCTGTTGATTTTGAGCGCATCGTCAAATACTGAATCCAAGTAGTGACTTTCAATTAATTAGCTGGATTCTTCCTTTTCCTCGCCACGACGCGTGTTAAGTGGCAAAGCAGCATTGTAGACCTTAACTTGCTACCTCATTTGCGTGGCTTCAATAACAGAGCCTTACCTGTTAACTAATTAGGGCTTGTGGTAAACAAAGGTATTTAAGTAAGTTGTTTTAAAATATTATCTGAGATGTATAAATGAAGTATGTTGCAGTAGTTGATTCTGGGGGATGAACGTATGTGTTGGCACGTCTGCCGTGTAAAACAATCCTGCTAGTTTTGATTACCTTCTGACCAGGGTCCTTGCTCGACGCTTGTCTTTAAATACGCCGGCAACTTGGGTAGCTTATGTTGTGGCTATTTTAAATGAATCACTGCTCAATAGGCCCACACAGTTTGTCGGCTGTCACAAGCCGTGTATCTTTTATTTATTATTTCCTTTATTCTAGTCAATCTATAAGCATGCTATTCTTAATTTGTTTCTCTAGGTAGCCATTAAGTTGCCATTTTGGGGGTGTTTAGATGGAGTGCGGCTCCTTTGAGTATATAGACTTGTCAATTTCAAATTTATTGTTTTTCCACCATTTTAATTACGTTTATGTGCTTGTATAGCGCCTGCTGATACGACTAATATAAAGGAAAAGATAATCAAGAAACTGTTAGACGAGGATGTTTTGCTTTCGGGGGACAAAAGTACCAGAGAGGCAGTTACGACGTTCGCTTGTTCGCGGAAGTATGACTTACCAAAAATCAAGACACGATAATAGGATCTTTAGACATAGAAAAAGGGTTCGACAGTGTAAAATGAACGATATTCAGAGAAAAATACGAGTAAGATGCAGGGAAAGACCAGAATATACAATACGCACAAGAATCAAGAGCGAACCATGGATCGGAGACGAAGAACGTCTGTTTAAAAAGGTGTAAGAATAGGATATAGTGCTTTGCCTGTACTGTTCAGTCTGTACGTTAATGAGGCAGTGACGGAAATAAGAGAAACGTGTAAGAATAGGAACAAAATTCGTGGTGAAATGATGTCAGTGATACGAGTCGTAGATGGAGTTGATATCCTCAGTGCAAGTGAGTAAGAAGTAAAAGACTTTTTGAATCATATCAACAGTCTAATGGCCGGCCGGGGTGGCCGTGCGGTTCTAGGCGCTTCAGTCTGGAACCGCGTGACCGCTACGGTCGCAGGTTCGAATCCTGCCTCGGGCATGGTTGTGTGTGATGCCCTTAGGTTTGTTAGGTTTAAGTAGTTCTGAGTTCCAAGGGACTGATGACCACAGATGTTAAGTCCCATAGTGCTCAGAGCCATATGAACCAACAGTCTAATGAGTACAGACTACCGATTGAAAATAAACTGAAGAATGACGAAAGCAATGAGGAGTAGCAGAAGTCTTACTAGAGTTAAACTTTACGTCATGGTAAGGGACCACCAAGTAGGAGAAGTTAAGGAATTCTTCAACCTTGCAAATAAAATAATGTAAGACGGACAAAGTATAAAGGACATAAAAAGCAAACTTATACAGGCAAAACGGCATTTCAGGCCAAATAAAGTTTACCAGCACCAAAGATAGGCCTTAGCTGAAGAAGGAAATTTTGAGAACGAGCGTTTGGACCACGGCACTGTTTGGTGGTCATGGAACGTGGAAAACCGTACAAGAAGATAATCGAAGCATTTGAGGTCCGCTAAGAAATGTAGTTGGAAATTAAATGGCCGGAAAAAATGATAATGAGGAGATTCTCCGCAGAATTGACTAAAACACTGGCAACAAGAAGGGACAGGATTGAAATTTACGGCGGAAGGATATCATCGACCAAATTCGCGGATGAAATTGCTGTCTTCATTTAAAGTAAATAAAAATTACAGGACTTTTCAAGACTTCAGAGAATAACTTGCAAGGCCTTAAACAGGGGTGTAGAGATTAAAAGCTCTAGGGGTAGCCACAGATTGAAGTATATCCAACAAATAATTGAGAACATAGGGTGAAAGTGGTGCTTTGAGATGGAAAGGTTTGCTCAGGAGAGGAATTATTGGCAGGCCACAACGAACCGGACAGAGGACTGGCAACTCAAACTGTTGTCTGCTGGATTAAAAAGGAGACAGTGGAGAGATTATAAATAAATTAAATACTGATTACGGCATTGTGCGGATCACAGACAAGGCCGACGAGATTTAAATATCGGAATATTTTTCAGTTTTATTCTGACATGTATGCCAGGAATTATGTACTTCTTAGGTGAAAAGAATAAGACATCACCAGAAACAAGTCAAAAACTCTGGAAGTCTATGAGATGATTTAAGACTGTGAAACAAATTCATCGTGAAGATCACTATTGGCCTACTAGTGGCCTCAGCAAACACCTGCAACTTCAGGGTATAATATTTCACAGGTATGCATAAACAGTACCTACCTCCGGATGATAAGGAAGCTATTAAATAATTCGCTTACATAGCAATGATGCGTAGCGAGAAAATATTGACTGCAATTGCTTTTGAAGACAGACAACTTAGAATCGTGTACACCTCAGCGAAAGGGCTAAGGGATGTGTGGGTGGAGAATTCTGACGTGGCGTTATCGAAGAATCCATACAAGGATTCGTCTCTGGATATTTTGGGAAGCTACGGAGAATCTATAGGTTAACGAATATTCGATTTCCGCTTCTAGCAGCAAATGGTGACCAGTTGGAGGAGAGCTCATGGGTAAAGTCTTCGTGAAACGAATTATTTTGTAAGGTGAACAGAGCAACACTACGTATAAATCACTACAGGAATTGTAAATCAGTAGTCGACGTCAAGAGGCAGACCACACAAATTGACGTAAAAATTACCTGCGATTCATCCGACTACCAGGTGTTTTATTTATTTATTTATTAAACATTCCCCATCAAAATATGATATTACACGACTGAAGGTTAACTTAAAATGTTGGCCGTAGCTTTCTCGAACAGAAAAGATAATGCAACTTACGAGGTTATGTTAAATGCCTTATTTTCCAAACATGCAATTCGAATGTGTCTAAACTTAACAATAGACATAAATATAACATTTATATCTACATGTGCAATTCTGGTTCTTCAAGACGTCTACAATTTAAATATTGGAGTCTCGTAAGTATGTGTACCTTGTTTCGTAAAACAATCTAGTATCTATGCCATTGACTGCTTGTGTTGTGTATTAAGATGACGTCATGTAAAGTAATGCCTCCGAACTCTTTACGTGAAAGCTCGTAAAGCTTTTCAAACGTAACAAACGTTATTACCAATCTAATTATTTATGCTTCATGTCTACATATTTATTTCCCAACTTAGTAACCCCAGAAATGAACATATATCTCTCAAAGAAAGAGAGTTTTCTGCTATCGTCAATGTGGAATGTTTGACTTTGTTGACGGAACCACAGCCTCTCCTCTGCTTGCACCATCACTGACAAAATGTAGCCCCCGAAGAAGTTCTTTTAATTTTAGAAACATATGAAAGTCGGATCGATGACAGTGAATCGTAGGCATCGGACTGTTGCAGGTGTAACAAATTTTAAATACTGCTTTTCATGACTGGCAACGAAAAAATTGTTTGTCACTTGATGTTGATCGATTTAGTTTTTACAGCGCTTCTGAAAATCAAGTGACAAAAATTTCTTTCTTCAGTGGCCATAGCAACAAAAATTTCTTTCTTTAGGGGCCATAGCAGCAATTTTATAAAATGGTTCCAGTCCTCTTACGTTTCCATGTGCGACGCATTAAAAAAACAGTGTTACAGAAGTTGTGTGTGGTCTGCCGTTATCATGCTGAAGTAGAGGGGCCTCCATGTGTAGAATAACTGTTTGAATTTGAAACTGGAGTACATTACGCTGCTTCTCAAGTATCGACATAATAACGTTACACACCGCCATCCTACATTCTACATTTCGGAGCCCTCTAACGGCAGACGGCTGCAAATGTGTAGAGGTGAAGAGTAAAGCTGTAGAATAATAATAAAGTTTAATTTATATAAAAAGCTTTCAGAGTTTCCACGTATAGAATTCGGACGCATTACTTTTCAACAGCCCTGGTACACACATGCAGTATTTTCAGAGCATCTATATGTTTATAGTTGATAGCAAAAGATTGTCATACAGGTGAGAACCTTATCAAATTACAAAATTTGTGAAAATCTGTTGTGAATTTATGAACGACGTTTGATTCGTTGATGGGCAACTTCCCTTCTTTGTCAGTTCTTACTTAGTTCGATATATTCCGATGTAGAGTGGAAGACTAAACGATCGTTCACGCTGCCCTGGTTTGTCCTGATTCTTCCTTCAGGGGAGAGTTACAGTACATCCACGATCTCATCATCGAAACAATGGAGTTACTGGCTCACAGCGACCTGCGTCTATGACAAGAAAGTGCAAGGGACAAAACAGATATCTGTTCCGTATTTTTTTCCGGATAATGTACGTCCCTGTAGCTGATTTACTGCAGATAGGAAACGAGTGGTCAATAGTTTGGTCACCTCCAGTACATGTTTACATTTGAACCGCTTATAATAGGCTTTTAGGTTATATTCCCCAAACACAAATAGTCAGTGTTCTGCCTTGCTGAGCTTGATAGAGCGTTAATTAAAGCCATATATTTATCAGCAGTGTGTTAAATATGTTTGCGATGAGTGTAGGTTAGATTTCTGTTCGCTGGATCGGAGCTTGTTGTTTGCGGCCCAAGCCGTGATTTGTTGCATCTCTCTGTTGCACATGTTCTCAGTTTCAAGAACGCTCGTTCCTTTAGTTAGTAGTTTAGAAGGTCCTTAAAAGCATATAGGAGAGAGTTACTTGAGTAAAGTAAGTCAAGTAAGGAATATATACCATATACCTGGACACAAGGTCATTGTGGACATCATTTGGTTGCTATTCTCTCTTTTCAGTGGTTGTCGTGCTGTGGCTAAAGTAGCTGCCTGTAAAGTTATACAGATCTGCAGGACTAATGTGGGAAACGCTTTTATATACTAGGCCACCAAACTGCGTCGAAGACAGCTTGTACGTCAAGACTCGCCATGTTTGCACATATTTTGCCTGCGAGACTACTATGGACAAATTGACTGCTCTCATTAACGCATCATTCATGGGTTTTTGGGGGGTATTGGTTACTTACGTGGAAAATCTCTGGAGTGGGTGAAATGCATTTCCAAGGATCTTCGCTTCTGTATGTAAAAGACTTATTGAATGAAACTGACTTTTATGCCGTGTTCTTTCCCAAGCTTGAGTATGATATAATTCTATCTGTATCCCATAGTTTAGGAAAGCACCCGCTTTGAAGGCACGATTGTCCACTATTGTCACAAACTGTGGAAACGTGCTGAATACTCTAAGCAGAATTGTACTACGACCGACATTTTCTACTGGAGTCCTTTTGGGATCAGCATGTTCTTGTACTTCAAGAACTTTCTGTACTTACCGTTTTTCCAACTATTGGAGTGACGCGCCTACCTTCTTGTGGTATTCTTTGTCTTTCGTGTAAGCTGGTATAAATTAGTCTAACGTGTAGTCCAACTCTAAGTTTATTGTCATCGTACCGTCTTGCTTCTGTAGAATCGTGAAAAAGGAGGCCTTCCTTTCTCTGTTGATACTGTACGAAAGGTTGCATTCCGTAGACTGTTTCCAGACGTGAAACTAAAATATGACTCGCATGAACGTAGTTTTCCTTTAACGAACTGTCACTGTATATTCATTATTCTGCTTAAGAAACGTTGAGTTCTTAATGTCTTGTAGTTCTTCGTTCTTTCGAACAATTACCTTTCTCCATCAGCCTTTTTTTCTCTGGATTGTTCATTCGGCTATCAACCATGGGACACATTGCCTATAGGGTTCAGTTCATAATGGTTCTTTTGCTATGAAGGCTTTCTATTGCATCCCGTCGCTGCAATAGTTTCGTGGTTTGTTACGAATCTGTCTGTGATCTTTTCTTTTTCCACCATCCTAATCAGTTCTGTATTCATGTTTCTTAACGTTATCGTAGGAGTTGGATTTAGATACTTTTGTGCCAGTGCTTTTATTTCTAAACCTACAATGATAATATCAAGTTATTTCTCTAAACTCATTAACGTACAGCTTATAAGTTTAACAATTTATTGGCACAAATCTAGGAAAACGGAAAACCAATATTGTACGTTTCAGTACTTATATATTGCATTTATCTAAAATCTTCTGGATTTTATACTTACAAACTATTCAGTTACTTGCCCAAAACGTACATTTATTTCTTTATATTGGTAAAGTGGCAAGGGTACTTAACCTTTCTTGCCTCATAGTTGATCTCTGGTATGCCTTTATTAGCTTTAATTTCAAAAACTTATTTCATTTAACACTGTGATTATTAAAAAAAATTATTAGTGACGTAACAGTGTGAACTAAACACTCTTGCACCTTCCATTTATTTCCTAGAACCACAAAAATGTAAATTAAATCCTTTTTCATCTTCCACTTAATTATCTACTCTAATAAGCCTACAGTCGATCCATAAAAATATTCTTTAAAGAATGAAATCCTTTAACTAAGGAAACGTGGCATCAAATTCTACGTACTTCGGCAGTCATATCTCAGGCATTCGATTCGGAGTATTTTTCACATAAATGTTGAAATTTTTCGAACAATGAGTCCTTTTCTCTGCTTCCAATAGTAAAAGAATGTAGACAGCCTCCATCTGCTTTGGTTTGTGGTGTTTCTTCTGATTCACCTATCAAGACTTCCAAAGCTAGCAAAAGTGGTAAAGGCTGCCAGTCTTGCTTGCAAGATGAAACCAGAGCTGACCATTTGCAGCACAGTCGACAGGACCGACTGCGGACCTTTGGTACAGAGCCGAGTGGCGGGTCTGAATCAGAGGCCCAGACGATTCTACGACGGTGTAGGCTGCAGATTCCTCGACTTGCGCCAAAGGGTGGTTGGGTTTCGGGCTCCGCTCCATAGGTCAGGTTTCCACTACAGCAGGAGGCAGCTACACGGGTAGCAGGGGCTGCGGGGCGTGGACTGGGCGGTTTTTTAGGTTACACGGTCTCGGGAAAACACAAGAAGGACGTCAGTCACAATGGGTGCAGGCTGAACACAGGAAGAACGTAGATACAGGAACTATTGGTATAACAGTTGTAAATTGTCGTAGCTGTGTTGAGAAAGTACCATAGCTCCAAGCGCTAATAGAAAGGACTCATGCTCAAATCGTTATAGGCACTGAAAGATGGATAAAGCCGGATATAAGCTCAACCGAAATATTTGCGAAGAACCTAACGGTGTTCTGGAAGGATAGGCTAAACATGGTTGGCGGTGGCGTGTTTGTTGCTGTTAGAAGTAGTTTAACTTGTCGTGAAATTGAAGTACATACTTTTTGTGAGTTAGCATGGGCAGAGGTCATTGTTGGCAACCGGACTAAAATAATAATTGGATCATTTTACTGACCTCCCAATTCAGATGATACAGTTGCTGAAAGGTTCAAAGAAAACTTGAGTTTGAGTTTAAACACCTACCCGACTCATACGATAATACACTCCTGGAAATTGAAATAAGAACACCGTGAATTCATTGTCCCAGGAAGGGGAAACTTTATTCGCACATTCCTGGGGTCAGATACATCACATGATCACACTGACAGAACCACAGGCACATAGACACAGGCAACAGAGCATGCACAATGTCGGCATTAGTACAGTGTATATCCACCTTTCGCAGCAATGCAGGCTGCTATTCTCCCATGGAGACGATCGTAGAGATCCTGGATGTAGTCCTGTGGAACGGCTTGCCATGCCATTTCCACCTGGCGCCTCAGTTGGACCAGCGTTCGTGCTGGACGTGCAGACCGCGTGAGACGACGCTTCATCCAGTCCCAAACATGCTCAATGGGGGACAGATCCGGAGATCTTGCTGGCCGGGGTAGTTGACTTACACCTTCTAGAGCACGTTGGGTGGCACGGGATACATGCGGACGTGCATTGTCCTGTTGGAACAGCAAGTTCCCTTGCCGGTCTAGGAATGGTAGAACGATGGGTTCGATGACGGTTTGGATGTACCGTGCACTATTCAGTGTCCCCTCGACGATCACCAGTGGTGTACGGCCAGTGTAGGAGATCGCTCCCCACACCATGATGCCGGGTGTTGGCCCTGTGTGCCTCGGTCGTATGCAGTCCTGATTGTGGCGCTCACCTGCACGGCGCCAAACACGCATACGACCATCATTGGCACCAAGGCAGAAGCGACTCTTATCGCTGAAGACGACACGTCTCCATTCGTCCCTCCATTCACGCCTGTCGCGGCACCACTGGAGGCGGGCTGCACGATGTTGGGGCGTGAGCGGAAGACGGCCTAACGGTGTGCGGGACCGTAGCCCAGCTTCATGGAGACGGTTGCGAATGGTCCTCGCCGATACCCCAGGAGCAACAGTGTCCCTAATTTGCTGGCAAGTGGCGGTGCGGTCCCCTACGGCACTGCGTAGGATCCTACGGTCTTGGCGTGCATCCGTGCGTCGCTGCGGTCCGGTCCCAGGTCGACGGGCACGTGCACCTTCCGCCGACCACTGGCGACAACATCGATGTACTGTGGAGACCTCACGCCCCACGTGTTGAGCAATTCGGCGGTACGTCCACCCAGCCTCCCGCATGCCCACTATACGCCCTCGCTCAAAGTCCCTCAACTGCACATACGGTTCACGTCCACGCCGTCGCGGCATGCTACCAGTGTTAAAGACTGCGATGGAGCTCCGTATGCCACGGCAAACTGGCTGATACTGACGGCGGTGGTGCACAAATGCTGCGCAGCTAGCGCCATTCGACGGCCAACACCGCGGTTCCTGGTGTGTCCGCTGTGCCGTGCGTGTGATCATTGCTTGTACAGCCCTCTCGCAGTGTCCGGAGCAAGTATGGTGGGTCTGACACACCGGTGTCAATGTGTTCTTTTTTCCATTTCCAGGAGTGTAGTTGGTGGTGACTTTAGTTTACCCTCCATATGTTGGCGAAAATACATGATTAATTCCGGAGGTAGGCATAAAATATCATCCGAAATTATGCTAAACGCATTCTCTGAAAATTATTTCGAGCAGTTAGTTCATGAGCCCTCGCGAATAGTAAACGGTTATGAAAACACACTTGACCTCTTAGCAACCAATAATCCTGAGTTAATAACGAGTATCAAAACCGATTCTAGGATTAGTGAACAGCGAAAAATATACCTATTCAAAAAGCAGATAAAAATTCACTTTGCGCCTTCCTGAGGGACAATCTCCACTCATTCCAAATTAATAATATAAGTGTAGACCAGATGTGGCTTAAATTCAAAGAAATTCTGGTCGTATGTGTAGTATGTTAGCGACAAGAAACAATCAATGCCTTCTCTGCGCGATAGCAATGGAGATACTATCGAAGACAGTGCTGCCAAAGCAGAATTACTAAACACAGCCTTTCTAACTGCCTTCCCAAAAGAAGACGGATTAAATATTCCAGAATTCGAATCGAGAACAGCTGCCAACATGAGTAACGTGGAAGTAAATATCTTCGTAGTAGTGAGGCAACTTAAATCACTTAATAAAAGCAAGTCTTCTGGTCCAGACGGTATACCAATTAGGTTCGTTTCGGAGTATGCTGATGCATTAGCTCCATACTTAACAGTCATATACTACCGTTCGCTCGACTTATCGTTAACGTCGATATGCAGCAGGATTTTGGAACATATATTGTGTTCGAACATTATGAATTACCTCGAAGAAAACGGTCTATTGACACACACTCAACATGGGTTCAGAAAACATCGTTCCGGTGAAACAGAACTAGCTCTTTATTCACATGAAGTGTTGAGTGCTATTGACAAGGGATTTCTGATCGATTCCGTATTTCTGTATTTCCGGAAGGCTTTTGGCACTACCACACAAGCGGCTCGTAGTGAAATTGCATGCTTATGGAATATCGTCTCACTTATGTAACTGGATTTCCTCTCAGAGAGGTCACAGTTCGTATTAATTGACGAAAAGTCATCGAGTAAAACAGAAGTGATTTCTGGCGTTCCCCCAAGGTAGTGTTATAGGCTCTTTGTTGTTTCTTATCTATATAAACGATTTGGGAGACAATCTGAGCAACCATCTTCGGTTCATCAGAAGACCAAAACAAACTGAAAAATGATTTAGAAAAGATATCTAAATCGTGTGAAAAGTGGCAGTTGACCCCAACTTTCTCCTCGAAATGCGAAAATATTTTGTTGACATCGACCTACATAAGGAGTAACGATAACCACGACAAAATTAGGGAAATCAGAGCTCGTACGGAAAGATATAGGTGTTCATTCTTTCTAGAGAATTGTGAAGGTGGTTCGATGAACCCTCTGCCAGGCACTTAAATGTGATTTACAGAGTATCCATGTAGGTGTAGAAGTAAAGTTTCAATGTGCTGAGAAAGCAACCATATAATTTCATGCTATCAGTTCCATCCTATTTCACAGGATCGCTTCATGTTCATTGTAATATGTTGTTTAAGAACATCTTATTCATATGGAGAGCTTGAGAGAAATGCGCACACATTTTGTACAGTGTGAAGAAAAGTCGTCGGTTTTGCTCCAGTAGTAATAGCTTGTGCTCCATCAAGAATGAGTGATTGTTACATGGCACAAACACTACTGGGTGTTGTGTGATGTCCTTAGGTTAGTTAGGTTTAAGTAGTTCTAAGTTCTAGGGGACTGATGACCATAGATGTTAAGTCCCATAGTGCTCAGAGCCATTTGAACCACAAACACTACTTTGGGGTTTTTATCAAAAATGAGAAATAAGTCGACAGAGGATTCCTCTGCGGTGAGTTGTGAACCTTTATATGTACATAACGAATTAATTGAGAAATTTGGTCGGTATGCGATGTATATCTGGTGTACTATCAGACATTATGGACAAATAGTTAGTCTGAAAAATATCCTTACGTAACTCTATACTGACAAGATCACCAAGGAGCTTGATGAAATAATTTCTGCTTAGTTGAGAAAAGACACACAATAGCCATCTGTCGGCCTTAGTGAAGATGATGATTCATATCTGGATCCTGTTTGGCACGAAGCTTAAAAAGTTCAAGGAATTTTTCGCTGTTATCGCTTCCACTAAGGACTTCTGAGTGACCACGCGAGAATAAGCACTGCTTGGATAAATGCCATACATAATCGAGACTTCTTTATGATACAGATTTCCGATTCCCAGATGACTTCCGTTGCTCTAACCGAACTGTATCATTGATCGTATCACATTTCTGTAGCCGCATTTTAAACTCTTCCCAGTTTTCAAATGCTTCAACACATCGACTACTTTTTCATGATCTAATTCTCTGATGTTAATCGTTTCCTGTGTTTTGAAACCATGTGGCTGTACAGAAGAACTTCTCCCTTTATTGTTTAGAAAGCGTGAATTTAAATAAATATATGCACTTTTCATGGCAAAGTGCAGTAACCATGTCCTTAAAATTTTTGTCACCATATCTAATTTATCCTTAGAAAAAGATTTACCAGTATCACCCGTTGGAAAAAAAATGTTTTTTTATTAAGAAGTTTTCATGTCCATATCTAAACAAGTTAATGTTTCGATGCCTTGCTACCATTTTCTAGCCAATAACTAATATCATTGAAAGCTTCCAAACCATTCTGTTCTGAGAGGGTGATTTTCTTTGCAAACACTGAAGCATTTTCAGGCAAAGTTGTGTCTGTTTATGTGGGCTCTAGAGAGTGAACGGCTTCGCAGATATCTTATTTACATTTATATTTTTATTTCCTACATCTGTGACTGACTTTCTCAACAAACCTGCCTACTGAGCTGTTCCCACGTAAAGGCGATGTAACAGATGAGACTTCTGCAGTTCTGTGTAAAGCCTTATGCGCTCAAAAATGCGGCATCGCGTGCGTTCATTACGTTGTCGGTGTTCGTCAGGGGGCGACGGCCGGCGCAGCTCCGTCCAGCTCGCCCTCTCGGAAGCAACTCCCTAGCAACTCTCTCCTAACTTCTCCTTTCTATAATTTACCGAAGTTGGTTTAAAAAAAACTATCTGGCTGTGTTTTCATCTGACCAATCAGGGTCTCAATGTTAACCTTAAGCTCCGCCTACAAAAATTCTGTCCATCCAATGAGAAACGTTATAATTTTCGTGGTGGGGCAATGTTTTTAAAGTTTGCAACGTAACAGAGACGCGAAAAAGTCTCACGCTAAAACTTGCGGGTGGTGTAGCCCTTTTTGTGTTATCGTAAGATCTATACTGTTCTTCTGGAGGGCTCTAGATTTTAACATGGGCTGGGGGGTGGTCTTAACGTAACAGAGACGTGAAAAAGTCTCACGCTAAAACTTGCGGGTGTTGTGGTTCTAGCAGTTAGCTGGCGACGTGGGTGTCCGTCCGTCCCTTACCGTAGGGCCTTCCAGCTTAACACGGTTCTGCTCTCGGCTTCTGTTCTCGTTTCTCCCCTCGGAACTGCGTCTGTCTCACGGTGGGAAGGTATGACATGCATTTAGGCATTCTTGTGTTAGTCTGTGGTATTCCATTTGCTCACTCGTTACTCATATTACTTTGGTTAATTTAATGTCACGATTTATTCGGAGCTATGTGACATACTACTGGATTAGCTTATCATGTCAGGGTTTTCATGGAAGGTGTTGGATTTGCCTGACACCTTACATAGTATATAATTTATCTCTGCCTGACTATGATGTAATACGACTGGAAAATCCCCGTACCTCCCGGGCTTTTCCAAGTATACCTCCTCCTCTTGTGATTCTTGAACAGAGCATTGGCTATTACTAGATGAAATTTATTGCGGAACTCAGTCTTTCTCCTCTCTCATTCCTAGTACAAAGCCCGTATTCTCTTGTAAACGTTTCTTCTACTATTTCCCCTAAAATCGCATTTCAGTCTCCCATAACTATTAGATTTTCTTTTCCGTTTACGTACTGAATTATCCTTCCAATATTCTCGTATACCCTCTCTATCTCTTCATCTTCAGCTCGCGACGCCGGCATGTGTAATGGCCTATCGTTGTCGGTGCTGCTTTGCTGTCGATTCTGATGAGAGGAAATCAGTCCCTGGATTGTTCACAGAAACTCACTCTCCTCATACCTCCATGTCAATTGCGAATCCTGCTCCCGTTATACCTGCTGCTGTTAATATTCTTCTTCAAATTAAGGCCTGTGTTGCTACTAGTAGACTTCTCTTGACCAGGAATGTCCTAATCGCCAGTGCTAGTCTGCTTTTGATGCCCTTCTTCTTCCATCCATCGTTGTTTATTTTGATCATCAATCCTAATGTTAAGTTTTCCGCTGTTCTCATTTCTGCTGCTTCTCACCACTTTCGTCTTTCTACGATTTACTCTCAGTGCATATTCTGTACTCATTAGACTGTTCATTCCATTCAGGAGATCATGTAATTCTTCTTCACTTTCACTCAGAACGGCAATGCCATCAGCGAATCGTGTCATTGGTATCCTTTCACCTTGAATTACAGTTCCACTCCTGAATCTTTCCTTTATTTCCATAATTGCTTCTTGGATGTACAGATTCAACAGTAGGGGTGAAAGGCTACATCCCTGTCTTATACCCTTCTTAATAGGAGCATTTACTTTTTGGTCGTCCACTATTTTTATTCCCTCTTGGCTCCTGTCCATATTGCATATTACCCGACTCTCCTTATAGCTTACCATTATTTCTCTCAGCATTTCGAACATCTTCCACCATTTTACACTGAAGCGCCGAAGGAACTGTTACACGCACGCGTGTTCCGATACAGAGGTATCTAAACAAGCAGAAGACGGTGCTGCGGTCGACAACGCCTATATTACAGAACAAGTGTCTGGAGTAGTTGTTAGATCAGTTGCTGCTACTACAGTGGCAGGTTATCAACATTTAAGTGGGTTTGAGAGTGGTGCAATAGTCGGCCCATGAGCGATGGGTAGCGATGAATTGAAGATTTTCCCGTATGACCGTTCCACGAGGGTACCGTGAATATCAGGAATCCGGTAAAACATCAAATCTCCGACATCGCAGAGCTTGAAAAGGGTACTGCATGAACGGGACCAATGATGACTGAATTGAATCGTTCAACGTGATACAACTGGAACCCTTCCTCAAACTGCTGCAGATTTCAGTTCTGGGCCATCAACAAGTGCAAGCGAGCGAACCATTCAACAGAACATCATCGATATGGGACTTCGGAGCCAAAGATTCACTCGTGTACCCTTGACGATTGCACGACACAAAGCTTTACGCCTCGCCTCAGCACCAACATTGGACTGATGACAGTAAACATGTTGCCTGGTCGGAGCAGTCTCGTTTCAAATTGTATCGAGCGGATGGACGTGTATGGGTATGGAGACAACCTCATCAATCCATGAATCCCGCATGTCAGTAGGGGACTGTTGAAGCTGGTGGAGGTTCTGTAACGGTGTCGGGCTTGAGTGGCTGGAGTGCTATGCGACCACTGATACTGACAGATACAGCTCTGACAGGTGACACGTACGTAAGACTCCTGTCTGGTCACCTGCATCCATTTATGTCCATTGTGCATTGCTACGGACTCCAGCAGGGCAATGCGTCACCCCACACATCTAGATACAGCGTGGCTCCAGGAACACTCTTCTGAGTCTAAACGCTTCCACTGGCCACCAAAGTCTCGAGAGATGAACATCATTGAGCATATCTGGGATGCTTTGCAACGTGCTGTCCAGAATAGATCTCCACCCTCGTACGGATTTATGGACAGCCCTGCAGGATTCATGGTGTCAGTTCCCTCGAATACTACTTCAGACAGAGGTCGAGTCCACGCCACTTCTCGCGGGAGCCCTACACGATATCAGCTTCTTTGGCTCTTTAAGTGTATATTGTCGAACGCCTTTTCCAGGTCGACAAATCCCTTTAACATGTCTTGATTTTTCTTTAGTCTTGCTTCCATTATCAACCGTAACGTTCATAATGGCCTCTCTGGTGCCTTTACCTTTCCTAAAGGCAAACTGATCGTCATATAACAAATCCTCAATTTTCATTTCCATTCTTCTGTATATTATTGTTGTTAGCAACTTGGATGCATGATCTGTTAAGTTGATTATGAGTTAAATTCACACCTATCACCTATTGCAATCTTCGGTATTGTGTGGATGACATTTTTCCGAAAGTCATACATTCCACACACCTACGAGAATAGTCGTTTTGTTGCCACTTCCCGCAGTGATTTTAGAAATTCTGATGGAGTGGTGTCGATCTCTTCTGTCTTATCTCTTCTAAATCGGCTCTTGTTCCTTCTTCTATCATATCAGACAAAGCCCCTGAAACAGGATTTCATTGTATTCTTTCCATCTATCCGCTATCTCCGCTGCACTTAACAATGGAATTCCCGTTGCACTCTTAATATTACCAACCTTGTTTTTAATGTCAGAAGGTTTTGTTTACTTCCCTGTGTCCATCTCACAATGAATTCTTTCCCGATTTCTTCACATTTCTCACATTTGGCCTTAGCTTCCATCAGCGATTTCGTTTCTGTATTCCTGAATTTCGCTAAACATTTTTGTACTTCCTTCTTTCATGGATCAGCTGAAGTATTTCTTCCGTTCCCCATGGCTTCGTCGCTGTTACCTTCTTCGTACCTATGTTTTTCTTTGCAATTTCTGAGGTTGCCCTTTTTAGAGATGTTCATTCCTCTGCATCTGTACTGCCTACTGAGCTATTCCTTGTTGCTGTATCTATAATGTTTAGAACTTCAAGAGAATCTCGTCATTTCTAAGTACATTTATATTCCATTTCTTTGCGTATTGATTCCTCCTGACTAAGCTCTTAAGCTTCACACTACTCTTCGTCACTACTACATTGTGAGCTGAGTATATATTTTCTCCTAAATACGCTTTACAGTCCAGTATCGAATTTCGGAATCTCTGTCTGATCATGATGTAATCTAACTGAAATCTTCTCCACATCGCCCAGCCTTTTCAAAATATTCTTCTTCCTCTTGTCATTCTTGAGCAGAATATTCGCTATTTCGAGCTGAAGTTTATTTCGGAACTCAATTACTGTTTCTCCTCTCCCATTCATTGTCCGATGCCCATATTCACGTATAACCTTTTTTTCTACTCCTTCCCCTACAACAGCTGACCTCCAAATATTTGTACACTCTATTCTCACCAGTCAACGTCATTGTGATTCTGTACTCCCTCCACTTGTGCACCTTTTCAGGGGTCCATTCGGACCTGAGTACATTTTAACGCAAATGGAGTTCTGTATCAGAAACAATATTGGGTTAATGGTTTGTCATGCACGTTTCCATGACTTACATCCCATCGATCACTTGTGGGGTGCTTTGGGAAGACGTATTGCAGCTCGCCTATATGTACCACCAGCCATCCAGTAGGTGCCTACCGCGCTAGTAGAGGAATGGAAACGCCAAACAACAAGAACTCCTTAGCAACCTTGTGGCAAGCATAGGAGCATTTTGCAGATCGTGCATTATTGTGCGTGGTGCTCGCACACCCTGTTAACAATCATGTTCCGCCTTTTGTAATGTCCAGGAGTCCTTCATAATCCGGGGTGACACCAGTATCATTATTGCCATTTCTATTGTTCTCATTCCGTATTTCTTTCAGTTATCTCCTTCGCTATACTGTAGGGGTTCTTTCTATTTATTCTCCAAGTTTCATCGATCTGTGTTAACTGGCAGTGACGCATAATGCAAAACGAACTTCCATCTTAAGCTTTCCACACCTGTGAATAAGAAGAAACTCCCGTTCGCGATAAAAGAAACTTGGATTCTTTCAAGCAGGACCTGAAAATCGCAAGTTGCTAAAGTCTGTACTGGAAACCTTCCGAAATTGGATCCTTCTGAAGAGCGCACACAGTTTGTACAATGTCTAAATAAACGACATTCAGATTGATATTAAATTTTGGTTGATGATCGGATGCTGCAGTTCATTTACTATGATTCCATGTTGTTAATTGGAACGACTACGACCGAGTCTACTTTATTGGTACGACAATTCAATAATTCTTTGACACTAAGAGCGACCAACACGGTCGCATCACAAATAATTATTAGTTTTGTTATACGTGGAGTCATGGATCGCAATAATTTTATTAACCTGGTTTTAATTTCACTCAACTACGACTATCTTTAGACCTGGGTGAATCCAATACATAATTATTGTCATTGGGTATACAGATGGAACAGTCACATTAATCAGCCATATATGCTTACCTCATGATACGAATTACACGACGTATTGGATTCGCTCACTTATGAAGATGGTCATAGCTGACCGAAATTAATTATCTGGTTAACAAAATAAAATTAACAACAAAACAGCTATTTCCAGGATGGATGTGAAATCTTATTGCGAAATGTTGCAAGTCATTAAATGATTACTAGTTTCTACATGTTCGGAAAGTGCTGATTCCGCAGCTATATGTTCATTTAACGAAAATTCGTTCTTCTAATAAGTATTTTATTAAGTCCTCGACCTTTACATTAGGGCATTTGCCAATGGATCTGAAAATTTAGTTGTAGAGAATTCACCGCTAATAATTCTTACATCCCTTGTAAAAGACTATCATCTAGGATGCATTGATTCAGGATAAGAACAGCACTCTAGGAAATGACGTATTGGAAGTGGAAGAACAATTATTGCGTCTAACTAGACTTCAGACATATTTCAGCAACGGCTCTGTGCCTTTGTCTTCACTTACTCGTTACAAAATTCTTGAGCGACGTTCCAACACTGGTTGAAATGCCTCTCACATCAATAGTACCAGCTAGGCGCCCGACAATAAAAGTCCGTCGCTGCATCTGCTTTGTCTTGAAAATTCAGTTGGGACGAGTCCTCTTAGTCCAGTAGCAAGCACAGAATCTCCAACCCTACATGAAAACTTTATTAATAAATTCAATGTTCCCTGTAACAAGATTCCACATTTTTCCTCCTATTTCTTTTTTCTCAGATTCCAGGAAGAAATACCTTACTTATTCACCTGTCAGTCCACTCAGTTTTCAACACCCTTCTGTAGCACCACGTCTCATACGCTAAAATAATCTTCTGCTCTTGTTTACCACAGTCCCACAGTATATACAATCCTCTGTTCCAGACATACAGTCTAGGCTCTGCAACGAATTTCTTAAAGGCCTGTGTAAGTTATTAGCAGAATATTCTCGACAAGAGATGCTTTCGCAGTCCATGGTAATCTTATGCCCTGCTTGATTCATCCGTCATGTGTAATTTTGCTTCAAATTAAGCAGAAATTCATTCATTCGTCTATTACGTGGTTCCCACTTCTTCTATTAATTTTCTCAGTATTACACTTTCTCATACTGCTCTGCACTTTCATCTTCCCTTTGTTTTTTTTTTGTTTTTTTTTTTTTTTGCCAATCTTTTTCTCCGTACACAGTAGATTTCCTTTGATTCAATAAATCCTACATTTCTTCATCGTTTTCACACTGAATAGCAATGTCCTTAAAGAGTAATAACGTTTCACCCTAAATTTTATCCCCACTCTTCAACTTTCCGTTTATAATCTATGTGGCTTCAATAATTCGCAAGTTGAAAAATAGGGATAGTACATTACGTTCGTTTTCATTCAAGTAATTCTCCTTTCTTATTTTTTTCCTGTTAATTGTTGTTAACATATTGTATACAACATGTGTTTCCCTGCGGAGTACTTCTACTTTTCCAAGCATTCTAAACATTTTGCATCATTTTACATCGTTGAACGCTTTTTGTAGATCTATAATTCATTTGAAGGTTCCTCGATTTCTCTGAACTTTCGCTCAGCTATTGAGCTATCATCTCTCTGCTCTGTGTTATTCAGGTCAGTCTCATTGATGATTGACCTGTTCATCTGATTATGAATAACGTTCTCATTTTTCTGCCTTTGATTTCGGGATACTGTGAATAATATACTTTTGAAAGTATCCATAGATTCTACTCACTAACTTTAACAATCGTTTGGCACTCTCTTTTTCAATGGTATTAGAAATTCCGAAGGAATAACATCTACTCCTTTTGTACTTTGTGATCGGAATCTGACCCAAAAACGTTATCCCATATGTCCTCCAAACCGAGGCCTTCAGTCATGCTATCGAAAAGTTTCTTCCTCGAAGACCCTCTCTCCAATAATCTAGTAAGTCATCCACAATTAACAATGTATTTCGTTATGCACACTTTATGTTTGCGCCTGCTTTCCGTTTTAAATTTTTCTAGTGCTATTTTGACATTTCTATAATATGATGAATCAGTCCTTCCAACACGTGCTGCCAGATTCAGGTGTCGCGTGCTGAGATACCGCACTCTTTTTCTGGAGTACAGCGGTACGAAAGCCAATGCATCCATCTAGATTCTCTGCGATTTCCTTAAATCGCATGACACAAATGCCGGCAAGGTTCCCATAAAATTGCAGAGATTTCCTTTCCCATTAAGTGCTATTGTTTTCTCTCTAAAAATCTGACTGTCAACTGGATGTTACATCGTGAGCAACATTTTCTTCTGTCGAACATGTGCTTATCTCACCTCCAGCTAACTTGATGTTCCGTTGTGACCTTGGAATGACGCAAAGGTCAGTCCTCTAAATACACACTAAGAAAAATAAAGAAACGAACATAAAAAGAAACGTCACACAGCGAACGAATTGTACGAATGGGACGAAAACGGTAGATGTAATGTATCTGTACAGAAAAACAAATAACTACAGTTTCCAATGCTAGGAGGAGGAGAAATTCAGACAGTTGTACGTTGCATATTAGCATTGGATTTGACCAACCGTCAGAGTTTCGTGGAGAGGTGTCTCTTGTAGCTGCATGTGTAGAAAATATGCAGCAGACCTCAGTAGTTAAGGACCCTAACACAGTTGCAAATAGAAAGAAGAATGTTCTGCTGCTAGATAGTTCACATGGCACAGGTGGAGTCCAGCAGTTGAAGGAAGTGCTGGGGCGTGAGTACCAGGACACCAGCATTGTGAAGAATAATTCAGGATTGGCTCAGGCAAGAGGGGGAAGGGGGAGGGGAGTTATGTAGGAATTTTACGAAAGAGGATAGGTAGTGATTCTGGGTAGAGTTGGGGATAGTTTTGACAGTGAGAATGAGAAAGATGTGAGTGGTGACGTAGAAAAGAAAGCTAATCAAACTGGTGGCACGAATGTGTACAAGAGCGTCATAATCAGCCTCATGTTAATGTCACTTTTAGGCGTGGTAACACGGGGCTTGAGAAAACACTGATATCAGAGGTCATGGCTTACATTGCAGAGTTGCCAGTTGAGTCTACCAATAGATCATGTTTCACTAAATGTGGCCTGCAACTCAAAAGATTTGAGAAGTTGAGAAGAGGAGGTTGACAATGCTTATAGGTGACAGTGTAGTGGGTGGTGGTGGAGTCACTTATAGAAAAAATTCTGTGCTAGTTGGTGACAGAGCTGCACGTCTTTTTAGACTGTAAACAGGTGATACGTATCCCTGCTTAAAGGAAGTATAACAAAGGAACCACCTCCAGAGAAGGTCATGTATCCAAGTAGTGAAACGGTAGCATTTTTCATCAAAATATATGAGGTGTTACAGGTAAAATCAGTGAAGTATTTGTAGATATTGACTCTGACATTATTATCAGAGCCCCATTGAAATAATTTGACAATTCAGGGGATTCCTTTAGAAAGTCTCAGATTAGCTTGCTGTTTTTGAAGGAGCTCTTTGTGGTATGAGGGAGTGGTTATGTACATAAAAAACAGGATTCCATTTGAGCCCGTAGATGTATCAAAGCGCTGCACTGAACAGAAATCTGAATTTTTCTGCAAGTGCAGTTGAATTTATTGAAGCTAAACTTCTAATTGTTGTTATTTATAGGTCACCTAAGTCGGACTTTCAAGCATTTCTGCTAAAGCTTCAGTTTATGGGAAGTACCAAAATTTAGTTATATTTGGTCACTTCAATATTAATTTTGTATGTGAGTCTGCATGAAAATGGATGTTGGAAGATTTCCTAAATTCATATGATCTGACACAGACGGTATTTTTTTCAACCAAGGTGCAGGAGAACAGTAACACAGCCATAGATACGTTTTAATTCATTCTTCATTACTAGATGCGCATTCTGTTAGTAAACGGGTGAATGGTCTTTCAGACCATGATGCACAAATTTTAACAGTAAAAGGTTTTTGTACTCAAACAAATATTATATATAATTACAAACTATGTAGAAAAGCTAATCAAGCGACAATAGAATTTTTTAAACCTTGTTAAGGAACAAGAGCGGCAGGGTGTTTATGGTGCTGAAAATGTAGATAACAAATATAATTCTTCCCTTAACAGTGGCCGAGCGGTTCTAGGTGCTTTAGTCCGGAACCGCGCGACCGCTACGGTCGAAGGTTCGAATCCGGCCTCGGGCATGGATGTGTGTGATGTCCTTAGGTTAGTTAGGTTTAAGTAGTTCTAAGTTCTAGGGGACTGATGACTTCAGATGTTAAGTCCCATAGTGCTCAGAGCCATTTGAATCATTTTTTCCTTAACAAATTTCTCACGCTCTTTGAAAGTAGCTTTCCAGTAAAAGGCAGCCTTGGTGGCTGACTCTGGGGATACGAATATCATGTAGAACAAAGTGGGAATTCTATTAAAATGTTAAAGCAGTCACAATCGAGCTACGACAAAATTTAAACCATACGGTCATTCGTGAAAGGAGTGTCTGGTTAGCAGCACAAGGTCGAGGATTTAAAGTCAGTACGTAGTAAAAATGTTTCTGATACTGATAAGTCTAATATGTACACATTATTTAAAATTCACTTTCTTAACATAGATGCTGAATTAAATAAAAACTTGGTTTCCACTAGGAATCATGTAACTCTCTTGGAAAATCCCTTTCCGAGACTGATATCTGAAAAACTCCTCTGTGATACTGACAAGATGGAGATCGAGTCAGTAATTAAATCATTGACGACTAAGGACTACCATGGATATGATGGAGTATCTAAAACAATATTATAGTACCGATCTGCACATGTTAGCCCTATGCTTCGCCATATTTGCAATGTTTCCTATAGGAATGGTCAGTTTTCTGAACGATTTAAGTGCTCACTAGTAAAGCCGCTTTATAAAAAAGAAGGAAGGGATAATGCAGACAATTTTAGATCCATATCTGAGCTATCAGGTTATTGCTAAGGTTATTCAAAAGTTTGTGTATGTAAGGATAACTGATCGTTTTATTTCACTTCATTTGCTATCGAAGGTACAGTTTGGTTTTGGAAGTGGAATAACAACTGAAAATGCTATATTATCTTTTCTTTCGAGATACCGGCTGGATTAAACAAAAGGTTTCGAACGCTAGGAACTTTTTTCATTTAACTAAAGCATTTGATTATGTTGATCACAAAATATTGCTTCAGAAATTGGAACATTATGAAATACGGGGAGCTGCTCACTACTGGTTGACCTGTTACTTTAAGAACAGACAGCAAAAGACGATTCTTCACAATATTGAGTTTGGCTATGATGCGCGGTCCGAGTGGGACGCGGTTGAATAGGAGGTTCCCCAGTATCACTGCTGGGGCCATTCCTGTTCCTTACTGATTTAAATTATATGCCCTCTAGTATTACAGATGATTCTAAAATATTTGTGTTGGCTGTTGACACTAGCTTTGTAGTAAAGGATGTGGCGTTGGCACTGTTTCAAATAGTGCACTTCAAGATCTAAAAATTTGGAAATTTGTGGTAAGGTCTTATGGAACCAAATTGCTGAGGTAATCGGTCCCTAATCTTACCCATATATAACCCAATTTAAGCTAACTTAACGCTAAGGAGGACACACTCACACCCATGCCCGATGGAGGAATCGAGCCTCCGACTGGGGGAGCCGCGCGGACCGTGACAAGACGCCTCACACCGCTCGGCTAACCCGCGCGGTCCCCAAGATCTAAGTTTATGGCTCGTAGAAAGTGAATTAAAGCTACATCACAGTAAGACTCAGTTTAGCAGTTCCTAGCGCACAATTCAACTAAACTGACGATTCAGTTTCACACTGTGGGCTTATAGTTAGTGAAACTGTACAATTGAAGTTTCTAGATGTTCAGATAGATAGTAAACTGTCGTGGGAAGCCCACTTCAAGATATTATTCAAAGACATATTGCTGCCATTCTTACTGTAAGAATAGCGACTGAAGTAACTAATACTTCGACACGAAAACTAGTCCACTTTGCTTATTTTCATTCACTTTTGGCGTATGGTATGATGTGCTTGGGTAACTTTCTCCATTTTCAAAGGCTATTTTTGCCTCAGAGACGGACAGTTCGGGCAATAAGTGATATAAGCTGTTGTCGACCCCCATTCATTATTCTGGGTATTCTCACATTTGCCTCTCAATATACACAATCTTTACCGTCGTTTTCGTTAGCCATATCAGCTTATTCCCAAGAATTAGCAGCTTTTCCACAGTTAATACTAGGCAGAAATGGATTCTGCATTTGGATCGCACTTCATTGACTCCTGCGCAGAAAGGCATGCAGTATTCTCCTACATCCATTTTCGGTATGCTACCACAAGAATTAAAAAATGTTAGCAGTAATACACGCCCTTCCAAATCCAGACTCAAGAGTTTCCTGATGATCACTCCTATTCTGTCGAGGGTTCCTTGAAAATTAAGCTAATTTCTCATTTAAATGGGTGACTGCATTTACATAAACCCATAGCTTGAGATCTGTTTAGAATCCATAAACATTTTATTTTGTCTGTTATAGCTCCTGGATTGTAATTTCATGTACTGACACGTTCCATGATTATGGAGGTTTGCTCCTCAGATGTCTCTGCGGAACTAGACGCGTAAAATCAAAAAATAAAATAAGAACTGTGTCTGTTGTTCAAGAGAAATAACTTTACAAACTGAGCAAGACAGAGCAAGCCAATATCGTGCTGACCCACCTATGGGGCCTTTCTTTTTTTCTTTTGTGCCATCAGTCTTTCGACTGGTTTCATGCGGCCAGCCACAAATATCTTTTCTGTGTGAACATTTTCATCTCAGAGTAGCTCTGGCAACCAACGTCCTCAATTATCTGCTGGATGTATCAATCTCTGCCTTCCTCTACTGTTTTTACCCACTGCAGCTCCCTGTAGTACCATGGAAGTTATTCCCTGATGTTTAATGCATGTCTTATCATCCAGTCTCTCCTTCTCGTCAGAGCTTCTCATACATTCCACTTTCCGCCGGTTCTGTGGAGAACCTCCTCATTCCCTACCCTACCTGTTCACCTAATTTTCGACAATCTTCTGTAGCACCACTTCGCAAATGCTTCGACTCTATTCCCTTCCGGTTTCCCCACAGTCCATGTTTCACTAGCAACCAATGCTCGGTCTCAAACATACATTCCGAGCAATGTCTGCCTCAAGTTAAACGTATCGTATATACGATACTCGCAGGCTTCTCTTGGCTAGAAACGCCCTGTTTGCGAATGCTAGTCCGCTTTTTTGTGTCCTTGCTCTGACCGTCATGCTTACTTTGCTGCCTAGTTAGAAGAATTCCTGAAGTTCATCTACTCTGTATCACCAGTTATGATGTTAAGTTTCTAGCTGTTCTCATTTCTGCTATTTTTCATTACTTTCGCCTTTTCTTAGTCCATACTCTGTACTCATCAGAATGTTCATTCCATTCTAAAGGTCCTGCAATTCCTCTTCACTTTCGCTGAGCGACGCTACGTCACTAGCGGATTTTAACATTGACATCCTTTCATTTTCAATGTTAAACCCACTCTTGCATCTTTCTTTCGTATCTGTCATTGCTTCTTCGACGTATAGTCTTCCACAGCTCTTTTAAAATTTGATTCTAAAACTGGTTCACATATCTCTTCCCTTTCGACGCCTCTGCTATATTTTAGCACGTCATCAAATACTCCCCCTCGTAGAGGCCTTCAGTGCACTCTCTCCCTCTGACTACTTTCTCCTCTGCATTTAACAGTAGAACTCCCAATGCCATCTCAATATTACCCGCCCTCGCTTTTAATTTCACCACAGGTTGATCATACTTTTCTATACTCTGAATCAGTCCTATCGACAATCTGTTTTCTCCATTTCTTCACAGTTCTTCATGCAGACATTTCACCTTAGATTCCTTGCAATTCCCATTTATTTCATTCCTAACTGACTTTTATCTCTGTATTCCTGAATTTCTCTAAATATGTTTATACTTCCTTCTTTGTTACCTTTACAATTTTCCGCTCCTTTTCGGAAATGTCCATTCCTCATCAGCTGAACTGCTTCCGGAGCTATTCTGTATCGCAGTATCCATAGGCTCACATAACTAGTTAAAGCGTATCTCTTCATTCCTTAGTATTCCTGTATCCCACTTCTTTGCACACTTTTTCTTCCTGACTAGTCTCTTAAAATTCAAGCTACTCTTCATCAACACTAAGATACGATTTGAATCTGTATCTGTTCCCAGTCTGCCTGACCATGATGTAATATAACTGCAATCTTCCGGTATCTCGTTGGCTATTTGAACTATATCTCCTCCTCGTGTGATTACTCAATATCTCAATTACTCTCCTGTCTCATCCGTCAAGAAATCCCATATTCTCTCGTAACGCTTTCTTCTGCTTCTTTTCCTACAACTGCGTTTCTGCCCCCAATGACTATTAATTTTATTTTTTCCCCTTACATACTGAACTGAACATTCAATGTCCTCATATACTTTATCTTTCTCATCTGATTCTGCATACGACGTTGGCAGGTATACCTGAAGCATTGTTGCCGGTGTTGGTTTGCTATATATTATGATGAGAAGAACCCTATCACTGAACTGTTCACAGTAATTCGGTCTCTGCCCTACCTTCCTATTCTTAACAAATTCTACTCCTGTACACCATTTTATGCTGCTGTTAATGTTACGCTATACTCATATGAGCTCAAATCTTTTTCCAGTTTACTTCACTGTCCCCCACTACATCTCGATTGAACTCTAGAATTTCACCTTGCAGTATAACCACGTTCAAACATGGCTTGCCGAGCTAGCCGTGCTGTCTAACGTGCAGCTTCCCGAGCGGCAAGGTGTGCCGGTCCCTGGTCTGAATCCGCCACGTTCTCGTACACCATAATTACTCTACCATTTAGGGTTACACCCAACTGATATGAAACATTACCAGAGACTGGGGGACTGGGAGGGGGTGGGGCTCCACTGGGTTCGAACCGTGTGGGGTGTGGTGTGGCGGTGCGGTGGGTCGACTGCTGTGGCCTGTTCAAAAAACTGTGTGCGAAATCTTATGGGACTTAACTGCTAAGGTCATCAGTCCCTAAGCTCACACACTACTTAACCTAAATAATCCTAAGGACAAACACACACACCCATGCCCGAGGGATGACTCGAACCTCCGCCGGGACCAGCCGCACAGTCCATGACTGCAGCGCCCTAGATCGATCGGCTAATCCCGCGCGGCACTGTGGCCTGTTGTGGGGTTGTGAACCACTGAGGGCTATGGCGAGGACAAAGACTCTCCGTCGTTTCTAGGTCCCCAGTTCAATACACAAATACAAATACTTTCAAGCATCGGATAATCCACGCCACGACTCGTATAGCGTTGTCCTTTCGTTGATTACTCGGCCTTTTTCTTCCTCTTTGGAAGTCTGCTCCACGATATCAGAGTGGGGGATTAGTGGTGAATCTTTTGACAATGGAGAGATCATCATGACACTTTTCGTCATTTACGGGCAGCATGTCCTGTGGATATACGACTCGTATTTTTAAAGCAGTGATATCCTTTGCCTTCTGCATCTTCATGCCAATGATAATTGTTGATTCTGCCGTCTTTTAGGGGCAATTTCCCACCCCCAGGGACGAGAAATTGCCCTTAACCTCCATCTGCTCCTCTGCCCTCTTCGACGAGGACTTTGGCAGGATGGGGCTAACTTCTTATGCGGGAAGACGTCGGCCGCTATTACTGGTGGTTTTCGAACTCGGCTCTAAGGACGTTTTCATGACAAGTCAAAGATTCTAACCATAGACTTCTGGCCATTGTGCAAGCAGTTATTCGGCTTGGCATTGGTTGATACAGTTGTTGGATGTACTTCTGAGGGTTGTACCAAATTCTGTCCAGTTGGCCCGTTATGCTGGAGGACACAAAGGTTCTCAATTGGGAAAGATCGGGCGACGTTGTTGACCAAGTTTGGGAATTACGAAAGCTAGCCGTGTGCGAGCGGCTTGCTGAATTGTAACCTCAGGATGGTTTAACAGAAAGGGCATCAAAACAGGGCGTCGATTATCGTCGATCTGCTATGAAGAGAAATGGCACTCCAGACAACCACCCCTAGTTTTCGGGACTTTGGACGGGCGACAGTCAGGTCGATAGCCACCGCTATCAGCGACATCTCCAGACGCGTCTTCGATGATCATAGGGACTGAATTCGGTGCGGGACCTGTCACTGAATACAATGAGATTCCAAGCTGACGACGTGACTGGGGATGCCCTGGAAAGCGGTGAGATACACTTTTGATAGTACCGTTTGGTGAGACTCTGATTCTTCTGGAAACAGTTCTTTATCGTCTCATTAGAAACAGAATAGACTTATAATAGATGTATGGTTATGGCTGCATTCAGATCTAAATTCTGATTACTTAGCTAAGGCCGGCCGAAGTGGCCGTGCGGTTAAAGGCGCTGCAGTCTGGAACCGCAAGACCGCTACGGTCGCAGGTTCGAATCCTGCCTCGGGCATGGATATTTGTGATGTCCTTAGGTTAGTTACGTTTAACTAGTTCTAAGTTCTAGGGGACTAATGACCTCAGCAGTTGAGTCCCATAGTGCTCAGAGCCATTTGAACCACTTAGCTAAGTCTTATTAGATTCCTATTAGCATTTCGTGACGATACGCTTCCAGTGATTACTACAAGCGATGCTATTACTGTTGCTGGCGGCCAAGTGTAGTAATCTCGGTTAATGTCACGTAATCACCTTGCAATACCTTCTGCCGCCTGAAGAGGGTTGCGCAGCGCACGGCTTTCTGGCGCGTCCTACACACCTCGTTAGAGTCGGGCCGCGGGGACGAACTGCTTAGCGGCCATCCATCACCTGCTTGCCCGGTGCAACACTCCGTCACGACGGGCCACCATCACCTGCTGCTCACCACGATCTTACCTGCGCGCTACACGGACCATTGTCGTAATAACGAGAAGTGTTTGTGAGGTCCAAATAATGGTCGCTTGTTCAAGCTCGTTATGAATTTAGTTCTCTTTACGTCATAACCGGACTTACATTTCCTAACCCTTGCACCGACGTCTACACCTAACACACACACACACACACACACACACACACACACAACATGCTATTAGAGATTTAATGTAAGAAAGCCAAGTAATGAAAATCAGATTCCCTTTCTACTTACATTACTTTCATTCTCTCGGAATGCGATCTTTCGCGCTCGTCAGACAAGCTGTTCCGGCATTCTTGCCTTTGTCGGCCAGGCCAGCTGTCCAGTTAAATAGTTTTCTCCCTATGGTTTTCTTCTGTCTGGTATATCGAGATTATTGTCCTTGTTCCCTTCATGTCCGCTTTTACTTCACACACCCATTTTATTGTTTCAATTTTAGCTTTACGGCAACATTCCTAGAATTACACAAACTGTCTACTTACATTGCTGGCCATTAAAATTGCTACACCAAAAAGAAATGCAGATGATAAACGGGTATTCATTGGACAAATATACTACAACTGACTTGTGATTACATTTTCACGCAATTTGCGTGCATAGATCCTGAGAAATCAGCTCGCCAGGGCAGCAGTCGAACATTTTCTGTATACAGAAAGGCCAATACAGGACCTGCAACATGCGGTCGTGCATTATCCTGATGACATGCAGGGTTTCGCAGGGATCGAATGAAGGGTAGAGCCACGGGTCGTAACACATCTGAAATGTAACGTCCACTGTTCAAAGTGCCGTCAATGCGAACAAGAGGTAACCGAGACATGTAACCAATGGCACCCCATACCATCACGCCGGGTGATACGCCAGTATGGCGATGACGAATACACGCTTTCAATATGCGTTCACCGCGATGTCGCCAAATACGGATACGCTGTAAACAGAACATGGATTCATGCGAAAAAATGACGTTTTGCGATTCGTGCACCCAGGTTCGTCGTTGAGTACACCATCGCAGGCGCTCCTATCTGTTATGCAGCGTCAAGGGTAACCGCAGTCATGGTCTCCTAGCAGATAGTCCATACTGCTGCAAACGTCGTCGAACTGTTCGTGCAGATGGCTGTTGTCTTCCAAACGTCACCATCTGTTGACCCAGGGATCGAGACGTGGTTGCACGATCCGTTACAGCCATGCGGTTAAGATGCCTGTCGTCTCGACAGCTAGTGGTACGAGGGCGTTGGGATCCAGCACGGCATTCCGTATTACTCTCCTGAACCCACCGATTCCATATTCTGCTAACAGTCATTGGATCTCGACGAACGCGAGAAGCATTGTCGCGATACGATAAACCGCAATCGCGATAGGCTACAATCCGACTTTTATCAAAGTCGGAAACGTGATGGTACGCATTTCTCCTCCTTACTCGAGGCATCACAACAACGTTTCACCAGGCAACGCCGGTCAACTACTGTTTGTGTATGAGAATTCGGTTGGAAACTTTCCTCATGTCAGCAGGTTGTACGTGTCGTCACCGGCGCCAACCTTGTGTGAATGCTCTGAAAAGCTAATTATTTGCATATCACAGCATCTTCTTCCTGTCGGTTAAATTTCGCATCTTCTCGGTGTATCAGTTTTAATGGCCAGTAGTGTAATTTGGTGTACTTCATTTTGGCCATAAAGTTTCAGTCTGCGTTTTTTCATATCTGAGTAAATATTGGCATCTTTTCAATGTTTTTATTTGCTCTTAGTCTGTATGTTTCCAATTCCAGGGTGATTTCGATGTAGACCTACAATTTCGTTTGCTACTTTTCGTTCTCTCTTGTCCAAATCTTCAGTGTATTTCTTTCTTTTTAAAATTGTGTCAGTCCTATAAAGTCTGGTTCGATGACTGATATAGCGCCTGAGTTTCATATCTAGAACTGCCTCTACACACATACTCTGCGGTGCGTGAAGGAGGGCTGGTTGGTTGATTTGGGGCACGAGATCAAACAGCGAGGTCATAATCCCCATTGGACGTGGGACGCATGGGCGAAGGAAATCGGTCCTGTTCTTTCAAAGGAACCATCACCGCATTTGCCAAAAGCGATGTAGAAAAATCATGGAAAACCTAAATCAGGACGGCTGGATGCGGGTTTGAACCGTCACCTCCCGAACTCGAGTCCAATATGCTAACCACTGCGCCACCTAAGTCGGTCGTGAAGAAGAGGATCCTGTTCCACTACTAGTCATGTCCTTTCCTGTTCCACTAGGAAATAGAGCCAGCGATACACGACTACGTATGAGACCTAATTGCTCTTATTTTCGCGGTCTTTACGCGAAGTATATGTTGGCGGCCATAGAATCATTCTGCATCAGCTTCAAATGGCGGTTCTCTAAGTTTTTTCAGTAATGTCCATCGAAAAGAACGTACCTTCCCTCCAGAGATTCCCATTTGAGTTCCTGAAGCATCCCCATAATATTTACGTATTTCAATTATTAACATTACGGAGTGACACACCAACATGGTAACTATGGTGGATCGTTTGACACCAAAAATTAGTAACAAGTTGCAGATACAGACTCCTTGTCTTTTTCTGCAACTTCTCTCAGTGCTGTTTCTTTTCTTGTCTTTTATGTAATAACCCTGTTCATTTAAAAAGAAACATGTGGTACGTAAAGTACATTGTGGGATATTAAAAATTTGGTTAATATGCTTAAGAAGAAATAATAGAAGGAAGGAAAGGTTTAGAAAATAAAAGAGGTCCCTTTTAAGTGGCTATTTAAGGTGGGACGGCTGTGGTAAACATTTCGAACCTGCATATTCTACTATACTATGTTACTACTGTATGTTTGTCGTGAGACTAACTATGCACGGCATGTGTATGAGGTTCAACAGTATTTTGTGCTACTACAACTATTTCCTCTATTTGCCAGCACCATAAGCAGAAGAGGAGCCACGGAAGGGTGACCTCGAACCTCGTCTACCCGAAAGGTACATCTTATCTATGTTGAGCGTTCGTTTTTGTGTAGTTAAGTCTTACTATACTATATATGTATGTTTATGTACACTATTATAAAATTCACATGTTTTACAGTTTGTGTCTTATTCGTTACAATAATGATCCAAAACTACATAATTCGTTCTTTTATTTGTACAAACAAGAAAATTCATTGTATTATTTCTTATTACTAATTTGTCTCTACATTCAGCAAATATATTGTTTGTAGTATTGTTGTAGTTGTGTGATGTGCGTGATCTGCTACTACGCCGTATACGTATCTGTATCTCTATTAATGATACTGGCGTTTCCATGTCACCATCTGTTTCCATATCAGCATCTGAATCTCTATTGTTTCATTTATCATGTTGTAGCGTAGAGTTTGTGTCTGTTTGTCATCTTGTGAATGGTCTTTGCTGCTTATGAGTATTCTACAGCGCTCTTTACGTTTCATCAGTGATCCCGTTAAGCATGCTCCATTTATCTGGGTCTCTTAAAGCTTGCCATATGTCCTCGGTATCTGTCATCGGTCTTAAGTGTGAGTGAGCCGCATTTTGGTGTTATGTGTTCGGGGGATGTACCTCTCTGGCGAAGGCCAAAGCGGTGCAGGCATGCAGGGTAAGAGCCATGGCCCCTCAGGAAGTGTACCATACCGCGACTTGGGTCAACACGTCTGCGCCTCAAACATTCCCGTGTGTTCGGGGAAAGGAGGAGACCCTATGACCCTTTTCAGATGTTTCCCATTCTTTTTTCCGTTTATCAACCTTCCAAAGACTGAATTAGCGTTTCTCCGTAAGATGCTCCTTTGTTATCTCATGTACCTTGTCCTGTCTTCTCCGTTTGAGCCAGTATGCTCTGTGTTTAATGATAATGGCAATGGGATATGTTGCAAGTGCAATACATGAGGCTTCCATGGACGTGGTGCCAAATATTCTGAGCAATACGACTCTTTGTCCACGCCTTACAGCAATTTTGTGGATTGTAATGGACAGTCGTCGTGTCCAATCACTTGCTGCGAGGCATGTAATAGATTTAAACACGGTTGAATGGAATACTTGTAGTGTCTGAAATGGTAGTCTGTAGTGAGTTTAGCATGGCAAGTTTATGCATGAATCTTGTCGCTTTTCCGACTGCAAGTCTTATGTGCTCGTTGAATGTTAGTCATTCGTCGTAGTATATGGCTGGGTGCTGTTATTTTTCTCTGTTTACTTTTAGTCTAATGGTGAGGTTTCTTTGCAGTTCCCCTTTGATCGGTAAACATACTGTCTTGTTTGCGGTGATCGTGAGGTTGTTACGGCTACACCAGTTACTTATTTTTACAAGAACTTGTGTAGTCTTGCTTTCGGGTTCCGCATTCGAGTTTGCAGTTATTACTACTAGCAAGTCGTCAGCATAGGCTACTAGACCCTTAATCCAATCATCTTCATTCGGTTTGTTTATGGGTGGCTTATGGCAATATCCCAGAAAATAGACAAGCATATCGAGATTTATGAGCAATCTTTAGTTATTTTCTTGGTAATCTTTTGCTTTCATGCTTGCCATTGAGCCACACTATTTCTGCAGTAGTTAAATAAGCTATTGTAGAGGACTCTTGGTGTCTGCATCTCTCGTAGCATTACAAACAAGGCTGGCACCCAGAGATTGTCGAAGTCGTCAGCTATGTTTGTTGCTACTGCTGCTGCGTATTTTTCTCGTCTGTCATGTATTCTTTACAGTAAGCGGTTAACTACATCTTCTACTGACGTTTTGCGTGTAATGCCATACAGATATGGACTAAAGCCGAAGAACCCCCTCTAAGACTGTAATCGATTACAAAAGAGCCTTTCTTATACCTTAACCAAGGTGTCAAGAGGCACGTTGGCTTGTAAGTCTTTGACTTTGTTAAGTCCGGATCCTATGATTTTTAGGTGATTACTACGTTCGGAGTTTTCCACATTGCGGGGATCCTATCAGCAATACTTCATTCAATAACTCTCTCAGAAAGGGATCAGTGCAACTGAATTTCAAAAACATGGTTGAAATGGCTCTGAGCACTATGGGACTCAACTGCTGTGGTCATAAGTCCCCTAGAACTTAGAACTAATTAAACCTAACTAACCTAAGGACATCACACACATCCATGCCCGAGGCAGGATTCGAACCTGCGACCGTAGCGGTCGTGCGGTTCCAGACTGTAGCGCCTTTAACTGAATTTCATTTGTATTTCTGAGTACATGCCATCCTGACCGGGGGCCATCTTGTTCTTTAATTGTTTAATTAATAACGACATCTTCTTTTCAAATGGAACAGTAACGAGGACATTTATGTAGGTGTCATTCATTTGTCTTCGTAAGTTTGTGTGATGGTGATGGTCATTTGTCTTTTCGTCAACAGGTAGAACCTTGTTCAGTATGTACTCTACTGAACATATCCAGCCCTTTGTAATAGTACAGTCAGTGCGCCTAAGTATTGAGGGTGCTGTCGGCGTCTCTACCTCAACTGCTGGAAATTTTGATGGCTCTTCTCATGTATTGCTTTGTAGCCCAATTTTGGCAAACAGTGATACTGTCTGGTCTCGTTCAGTTCATTTCCATGTACACATCAAAAATTGCATCACTTCGTTTCTGAGAGTTCCGGTACCTCTAAAGAAATTTGGAACAGAGATCAACATAAACATCATTTCCACCCTTTTTTTGCTCTTCAAAACCACACATTGCATGTTGTACCACCATACAGCGAGACCTCCAGAGGTGGTGATCCAGACTATAGTAGGAACCGGTACCTCTAGTACCCAGTAGCACGTTCTCTTGCATTAATGCATGCCTGTATTCGTCGTCGCATACTACCCACAAGTTCATCAAGGCACTCTTGGTCCAGATTGTCCCACTCTACTTCGCGTAGATCCCTCAAAGTTGTTGGTGGGTCACGTCGTCCATAAACAGCATTTTCAGTCTATCCCAGGCATGTTCGAGAGGGTTCATTTCTGGAGAACATGCTGGCCGCTCTAGTCGAGCGATGCCTTTATCCTGAAGGAAGAAATTCACAAGATGTGCACGATGGGTGCCCGAATTGTTGTCCATGAAGATGAATTCCTTGCCAATATGCTGCAGCGGCGTACGTCTGCCTCACATACTGCCACCCCAAAACTGCAGGGAGCCTCCACCTCGCTGCACTCGCTGGACAGTGTGTCTAAGGCGTTCAGACTGACCGGGTTGCTTCAAAACACGACGATTCTCTGGTTGAAGGCATATGTGACACTCATCGGTAAAGAGAATGTGATGTCAATCCTAAGCGGTCCATTCGGCATGTTGTTGGGCCCATCGGTACCGTGCTGCATGGTGTCATGGTTGCCAAGATGGACCTCGCCATGGACGTCGGGAGTGAATTTGCGCAGCATGCAGACTACTGCGCACAGTTTGAGTCGTAAACGTCCTGTGGCTGCACGAAAATCGTTATTCAACATGGAAGCGTTGCTGTCAGGGTTCCTGCGAGCCATAATCCGTAGGTAGCGGTCATCCTCTGCACTAGTAGCCTTTGGGCGGCCTGCGCGAGGCGTGTCATCGACAGTTCCTGTCACTCTGTATCTCCTCCATGTCCGAACAACATCGTTTTGGTTCACTTCGAGACGCCTGGACACTTCCCGTGTTCAGAGCACTTCCTGGCACAAAGTAACAATGCAGACGCGATCGAACAGAGGTATTGACCGTCTAGGCATGGCTGAACTACTGACAACACGAGCCGAATGACTGAAACTGATCGGCTGTCGGACGCCCTCCGCCTAATAGGCGTTGCTCATGCGTGGTTGTTTACATCTTTGGGCAGGTTTAGTGACATTTCTGAACACTCAAAGGGACTGTGTCTATGGTAATATCCACAGTCAAAGTCTATCTTCACGAGTTCTGGGAACCGAGGTGATGAAAAACTTATTTTATGTGTTTATTTCTGCTATGCGTAGGGTATAATTCCAGTCTCACTTCTCTCTCTTGTTCTGTTGCACTTTTTGCTAATGTTTCCTTTTGCCTCTAGCGTTATTCCCTACTTTTGTTAACTCAGTGGACCAGGGGAGTTTCTGTTCCTTTTCATGTTTTGACTTTAGGACAGCCAACAGTCGTGGTTTTTTAAGCAAGTACGTCAGGAGGTGTGCTTTATGGTCTATGTTACCATTGACTTTATGGAGGAATTCGTTATTTTTGTTGATGTAACTTTCTTGTGCTTACGTCTGCGTCTGTGTCGATGAGTGTGGCGTTGTAGTCTCTGTCTGTGACATTTTCCAGTACTTACCATTTCTTGATGTATGTTGTAGACTTCGCATTTGCTGATGAGATGTCAATATTCCTGGTTCTACTTGCATACTTGCATGTTGCTCCATCTTATCGTTAAGAAACCTAGCAGCCCGCTTGTGCACCTCTCTGATGTCTTTCTTCAATCCGACCTATTAAGGACCCCAAACACTCAATCAGTCTTCTAGAATAATCGGCACTAGTGTGCTAAATGGGGTCTCCTTTCCCAATGAACCATACTTTCCTAAAATTCTCCCAACGAACCGAAGTCTACCATTTGTCTTCGCTACCACAATCCTCACATGCTCATTCCAATTCATATCGTTCTGCAGATTTGCTCCCAGATATTTAAACAATTTAATCATGTCAAGCAGGACATTAATAATGCTGTATCCGAACGTAACGGGTCTGTTTTTCCTGCACATTAGCATGAAGTTACATATTTCTACTTTTAGAGATAGCTGCAAATCATCACACAGACTAAGGTTTTTGTTTAAGTCATCTTGTACCGTCCTACAGTCACTCAACTTCAACACTTTCCGTACACCACAGCGTCATCACCGCCAACCACAGAATTCTGCCTTCATTGTCCGCCAGATTATTCATGTATATAGAAAATAATAGCAGTTTTATCATAATTCCCTGGGGCACTCCTGATGACACCCCTCTCTCCGATGGACACTCGCCGACGGGGACAACATACTGGTTTCTATTACTTAAGAGGTTTTCGATCCACCCACATATCTAGGAACTAATCCATGTAGTCGTACTTTCGTTGCTGTGTGTAGAGGGGCACTGTGTCTAATGCTTTTCGGGAGTGTGGAAATATGGAGTCTGCCTGTTGGCCCTCATCCACAGTTCGCAGTATACCTTGTGAGAAAAGGGAAGCTGAGATTCTCACTAGCAATACTTTCTAAAAGCGTGCTGTTTCGCAGACATAAGTTTTTTGGTCTCTGGGAAATTCATTACATTCGAACTCAGAACCTGTTGTCGCGATGTTCTGAATTGCATTGTTTTTATATATAACTTTGGCAAGTCTGAAGCCGCTGTCCATGTTGTAGCAATGAATTTTGTAACTAATCTTTGCCAGGCCGAGTCTCCTGAATGGCTTCGCCCATACATATGAAATTATATTTGCTTGTCGTTAGTTTACAAGGGAAAATCGTTCTTTTCAATGACACAGTCAATTTCCTGCCACACCCCTGCCCAATCCATACGTATGCTGTGTTTGTAGTACCTTATACTGGAATGATTGCGGAACGGATGTCTACATCAGAGGGGGGTTAATGTAAACACACGGTTTTTTTCCTAAATATTCTTCATAGCGTTCCCATGGATACATTTGACAACTAAATATAAAATATACGAACTATATGAACTTTAGTTAGAAGAGATGAAATCTATAATGATGTACATTTAGTAAATATTCCGTTATAGTTTCTAAAGATTATGACGTGGATGTAAAGCTTGGTTCATGAAGATATAAAAAAAAAATTTACATGTCATTCTACAAGTACAACTAAAGAAAAGAGTTCATATAAACATAGCACCGCAAATATTTAATTGCAGAGTTACTGCTAGAAAAAGATATTACCTAAAATTTAGCAATTTCGCTAACATGAAGCCATTGCAAAACTGTACAAGGTTAAAGTAAAGCACGATTTCCATTTATTTTGTTGTTATTGGATTGGTAAATCTAATAAAACATCTTCCACACCTGTATCTGCAGTAGATTTCCAGAACATCCAGAGAACCAAAGACGTAATTTCGTAATATTTTTAATTCATTAACTACTTGGCCCAATTTATTTTTTAAATTTCGGACGATTGCACAAAGTTTTCAACTTAAGTTGTAGATAATTTAATTTTGGAAAAATGATGGTAGTAACGTCAGCTGAAACTGTATGAATGTGTCAGGTAATCTGTTTTTACAAATACCATAGCACACGTGAATCCACGTGTAGTTGTACAGCGTCAATACTGTTTCACAGTACAGTCACAATAAACGTTCAAAAATGTCTCCACCGAGTTCAATGCAATTAACTGCACGTGTACGAACAGATTTTGTTGCTCGTTTCAGTTTCATATAGTTGTTCTTGATTTCTGGAGATACACGGCTGGGACATGTTTTATTAGATAGACCAATAAAATAGAAAAAAGAAATGGAAATCATACTTTAACCTTGTACAGTTTTGCAACGGCTTAATATTAGCGACGTTGCTAAATTTCAGGGAAAATCTTTTGTTAGCTGGAACTCCGTAACTAAACATTTGCGGACCTATGTTTGTATGAACTTCTTTAGTTTTAGTTGTATAATAACATATTAAAATACTTGCATATCTTCACGAATCACCCTGTATATAGAAGAAACCAACATGTAATCACTGGCTGCTATTATTTAATATTTCTAATCGTGCGATAAGACTATGGCACTCTGTTCTGTTCGTTTTGCTCTCTCTTGCTATTGTCTGGTCGTTTTGTTTGCTTGCTATTGATCTGATGTGCTCGATGTGAATGCTGGACTGGACTCAGGTCTGTTATTCTGTAAAATTTGATTTATACTGAAACAGAGACTTAGCAGTTTATGTGTTTACGTGTTGTCATTTATAGAACTGTAATTCCTATTTGCCATATTCTTCAATTTTTACCGATTTTAGCGCACGTTGCTGTGGAGACGAACGTAACATCGCTGGTGTCCTTGTTCTCCGTCATTTGGCGGAAATTATAATTTTCAATAATTATTCAGAAACAGCGCAACCTAAAGCGCACAGACAGATATATTATCGTTCCACACGAATTCTGAGATCAGGATATCACAAATATTTTCCTACAAAAGATATAGAACTGATGTAAATAAAAAGTCTAGAATCGATAACGACTTGGGGAAAAGTTTCAGGTAAAATAATTAACTCTCAGTTTATGCTGGGGGTAAAAGTGAAAGGTATTGAGCCTTAACTACATAACTGATTTATGGAGGATATTTTACAGTGTTGAATCTGTGTTTTTGTGGTTTCTAATTCATACATTATGCGCACTTATGTGCAGACGCTTAACGTCGCGAGATTGTTTTCCGTGTGTAGGCAGACTAAATCATTTACACTTTTACCGGAACATTGAAAATACCTAAGCTACAGATACTTTCAATATATAAAGTACTGAGTAAAAAAGTGAACAGACACTATTTCTGTGGCCTACGTGTAATCCAAAATCGTACAACAAGAACCCATGCAATTACTTTAACTTTTACAGATTAAGTATTAAACTTTCTTATCTTAAAGAGTGCACAACCTTTGAACATTCACAACGTACAGCACTTTAAAATACATCTCGTGTTTATAACAACAACAATTTCTCCTTCCAAAAGACGCTAACTATCTAACAAAAAGGTAGTAATATTTTCCACTAAGACGGTGCATCCTTATAGCTGGAAACCAAAATAACCTATTCTGGTAAATAAATCTCGAAAACATCATCGTTGTCTTTGAGTCGTAAGAAGTGGTCATGATGTGTTTCAAACATGCTTTCATGACTGTATATCTCAACCACAAAAAATGATTTCGGTGAACAGAGTTGATGCTCAGATTCATACTTTCAAATCCTTGGCTTTCGCCCCGTGAATTTTTTTGCATTTATTCTTTCTTTTCCAATCCATATTCATTTTCTAAAGTGTCACCCAACTGATAGATTTTAATTGTACTTTATTTCTCAGTTATGTTTTTACCTTTCTCACAGTAACAAATAAAGAGAAAACATTTCGCATCCTAGAGAACATCGTCCATAAAGTTTCCGGTTCTTGGTACTGCCAAAGTTGACACCAGCAGTTACGACCTGGAATCAGCCTCAGTTGTACGAATTTATATTTTTCTTGGTTTCCCTAAATTATACTCGGTAAATATCCGGATTGTGGCTCTGAAACTAACGCCGTTAGTTTCCTTTCCTCTGGTTGTAGCACAGCACAGGACAGCACTGTATGGTAGTGAAACATGGACTGTGGGAAAACCGGAACAGAAGAGAATCGAAGCATTTGAGATGTTGTGCTACAGAACAACGTTGAAAATTAGGTGGACCGATAAGGTAAGGAATGAGGAAGTTCTGCGCAGAATCGGATAGGAAAGAAATATGAGGAAAACATTGATAAGGAGAAGGGACAGGATGATGGAACGTATGTTATGACATCGGAGACTGACTTACATGGTACTAGAGGAAGACAGAGAGTGGAATACATCAAGCATATAATTGAGGACAGCACAGCACAGGACAGCACTGTATGGTAGTGAAACACGGACTGTGGGAAAACCGGAACAGAAGAGAATCGAAGCATTTGAGATGTTGTGCTACAGAACAACGTTGAAAATTAGGTGGACCGATAAGGTAAGGAATGAGGAAGTTCTGCGCAGAATCGGATAGGAAAGAAATATGAGGAAAACATTGATAAGGAGAAGGGACAGGATGATGAAACGTATGTTATGACATCGGAGACTGACTTACATGGTACTAGAGGAAGACAGAGAGTGGAATACATCAAGCATATAATTGAGGACGTGCGTTTCAAGTGCTACTCTAAGACCAGTGGAGGGCCGCATCAGACGAGTTAGAAGACTGATGACTCAAAAAAAAGTGAATAAATAAATAAATAGATAAAAATAAAAAATTGAAAAAAATAAATATTTTGATGGCCTGGAGTTTCAGCACGAGCATTTCGGAAACCGCATGAATTTTCGTGTCTTCAACACGTGGCGAAACCAAATTGGAACCACGTCCGGACGTCGTGGGTTTCTACGGCCACTCCTCATTACAGAAGTCGGACTTCGTACGTGGCGGAACTGACATCAGACTTTTATGCTGGCCAGAGTAAAAGTGAGACTGAGCACTGCAAGGGATGGGCCTCCTCAGCCGACGACCATTGCATGTCCTAATGTCAACACCACGACATCAGCAGCTACGTCTGATATGGGCACGTGACCATCAGCAATGAACGTTGGCGCAGTTACACAGCGTTGCATGGTCTGATGAGCCGCGATACTTTCTTCATAATGCCGATGGGAGGGCGCTATCCGTCGTCTTCCAGGGCAACAGCTCCTTCACACCTGTACAGCAGGACGGAGACAAGCTAGCGGCGGTATCATTATGCACTGTGTAACGTTCGCGTGGGCATCTACGGGTCCAGTGGAGTTCGTTCAAGGCCAACGAGTATTGTGCACTGCTTTCGAACCGCCTACACCGCTTCATGATGATCATGTTTCGAGACGACAGTGGCATCTTTCAAGAAGATAGTGCACCATGTCGCGAGGCCAAGAGTATGACGTAGTGAGTCGAGGAACAGAATGGCGTGTTGCATTAGATGTGCTGCTCTCCCAGCTCGCCAGATGTGAACCCATTGAAACACATCTGGGATGTGATTGAACGTGGTATCAGGGCTCATCGGCCCCTTCCCTGACATTTGCGGGAATTAGGTGACTTGTGTGCAGGCGTGGTACTAACTACCTCCAGCAACTATTACGTAGGTGGTGAGTATATTCTGACTGATCAGTGTATATGTGTCCTGCAAGTAGAAAAAATGGTTCAAATGGCTCTGAGCACTATGGGACTTAATATCTGTGGTCATCAGTCCCCTAGAACTTAGAACTACTTAAACCTATCTAACCTAAGGACATCACACACAAGCATGGCCGAGGCCGGATTCGAACCTGCGACCGCAGCGGTTACGCGGTTCCAGACTGAAGCGTCTAGAACCGCACGGCCATACCGGTCGGCTGCAAGTAGACGTCTAGCATATTCTCCTATCATATGGTAATTATTAAATAACATAATGAGATTTTCACTCCACAGCGGAGTGTGCGCTGATATGAAACTTCCTGGCAGATTAAAACTGTGTGCCCGACCGAGACTCGAACTCGGGACCTTTGCCTTTCGCGGGCAAGTGCTCTACCATCGCAGGAGAGCTTCTGTAAAGTTTGGAAGGTAGGAGACTAGATACTGGCAGAAGTAAAGCTGTGGGGAGCGGGCGTAAGTCGTGCTTCGGTAGCTCAGATGGTAGAGCACTTGCCCGCGAAAGGCAAAGGTCCCGAGTTCGAGTCTCGGTCGGGCACACAGTTTTAATCTGCCAGGAAGTTTCGTCAAATAACATCAGTGAAAATTTGACAAAAATAATATTTGTACACGAAACACTGTTAGTAGCACAGTGTGACGAACCTCAAATCGTTGTTCAAAATCCGTAAACAATTTTCGCTGCGTTGCAGCTTCTTGCATAGGTGCATAAATATCACAAGTACCATTGTGCTCAGTCATTCAGTGTCACTAACAACAACGTGTAGGAATGTGTGTATCATTCCCTGAGGGCGTGCGTATTCCTTTCTCTTTGCTTCTACACTCGTACGAAACTTGATCGGAATGGTGAGATATGACTGCTCTGTGATACGACATTGCCGTGTTCTTTTTGTATTCGTTTGTATGCTTTCGTCAATGTTACTGCGATTCTTCGAAGAATTTATTCCGTCCGCGTGCAATTTGCTTGTTAAAGGGGACGGGAATAGTGATTTTTGCTTTTGTGAAGAACAGCTACACTGATAATCTAGAACATTATGACCACTGCACAACGCAAGCTCAATGCCGTCTCGTGTCTTTCCCGCCAGGTGACGTAAGGAAAATAAGTAGGCGAAGCAGAGACAAATGGGAACTCATGTAAGCGACGATAGTGTTTAGAAACGGGGACATTCACTGATACAAGCGAATTTGAGGAAAGACCGATTGTTAAGGCCTGTCTCCTGGGAATGAGCATCTCGGTGCAACTGGTCTGTTGTTTGCGTGTGGTGAGGAAGGTACACCTGGGACGCGAAGGCCACGTTGCCTATGCCAGATCGTCATCCCTTGTACCCGGGTGAGCAGTATGTTGGTGGCAGACGACCTACACTGCTCTCGAAGATGCTAGTAAAACACCACTAAGAAACAAACATATATTCTTCGTTCATGGCTGCTAACATTAGCGGCGGGTAGAAGATCGGTAAGAATACTCGAATGCACGGCCACCCACGCACACGTCTTGCCTCCTTGTTTGCTGCAGCAGTAGAGTCTCGTCCTCAGTACCCACCGCGTCACGGCACGTTGGCTGCAGCTCAGTCGTTACCGTCAGCGCTGCCTCTGGTGCTCCAGCAGCTTGAGGCAGTGCGTTGCCAGAGTGCTCTCGTTGCCTGCATCTGTGAGGTGTGTGCGACGTCGGTGTGGGTACCAGCACCAGCACGACAGCGGTAACGCTCGCAGCATCGCTATGGCACGCCGCTCCTCAATGCCGATTGTTGGCTGCGCGCTAGACACACTGGATACGCCACCAGGCTCCGTGTTGGTGGCTGTTGTCCACACATTTCTACATCTTGACTCAGACGGAAGCACTCCACCTCGCAATAGTGACGTCCTCAAGACGGGACTTGCTGTTGTAATAGAGTTCGAAGATTGTCTTTATGGGTAAAAGATAGACCGACATAGGTCCAACCTCCGGGTTGGTAAACTGTCAACTGCGTACAAGTAGATTAAGCCACCGGAAATTGGCAATATATATACAAGAACAGTCTCGTGTGCCTGCTTGGGTATGATGATTCCGCATGCTCTACTCAGCTTCCTGGACACTTTGCCCATAGCATAAAGGCGTCTTATCTTTGCCTTTCAGAAGAAGTGACGGGCGTATTCTCCAGTGCCAGTGCCCTGAATAACCACAGTTACTCTTAACTTCATTCCATTAGAACTACTGACAGCCTTGGGAGAGCCAGTTCTGACAAAACTCTACCATCTGGTGAGAAAGATGTATGAGACAGGCTAAATTCCCTCAAACTTCAAGAAGAATATAATAATTCCAATCCCAAAGAAAGCAGGTGTTGACAGATGTGAAAACTACCGAACTATCAGCTTAATAAGCCACAGCTGCAAAATACTAACGCGAATTCTTTACAGACGAATGGAAAAACAGGTAGAAGTCGACCTCGGGGAAGATCAGTTTGGGTTCCGTACAAATGTTGGAACACGTGAGGCAACATTGACTCTACGACTTATCTTAGAAGAAAGGTTAAGGAAAGGCAAACCTACGTTTCTAGTATCTGTAGACTTAGAGAAAGCTTTTGACAACTTTGACCGGAATACTCTCTTTCAAATTCTGAGGGCGGCAGGGGCAAAATACATGGAGCGAAAGGCTATTTACAATTTCCACAGAAAGCAGATGGCAGTTATAAGAGTCGATGGACATGAAAGGGAAGCAGTGGTTGGGAAGGGAATGAGACAGGGTTGTAGCCTCTCCCCGATGCTATTCAATCTGTATACTGAGGAAGCACTAAAAGAAACAAAAGAAAAGTTCGGAGTAGGTATTAAAATCCATGGAGAAGAAATAAAAACTTTGAGGTTGGCCGATGACATTGTCATTCTGTCAGAGACAGCAAAGGACTTGGAAGAGCAGTTGAACAGAATGGACAGTGTCTTGAAAGGAGGGTATAAGATGAACATCAACAAAGGCAAAACGAGGATAATGGAATGTAGTCGAATTAAGTCGGGTGATGCTGATGGAATTAGATTAAGAATTGAGACACTTAAAGTAGTAAAGGAGTTTTGCTATTTGGGGAGCAAAATAACTGATGATGGTCGAAGTAGAGAGGATATAATGTGTAGACTGGCAATGGCAAGGAAAGCGTTTCAGAAGAAGAGAAATTTGTTAACATCGAGTATAGATTCAAGTGTCAGGAAGTCGTTTCTGAAAGTATTTGTATGGAGTGTAGCCATGTATGGAAGTGAGACATGGACGATAAATAGTTTAGACACGAAGAGAATAGAATCTTTCGAAATGTGGTGCTACAGAAGAATGCTGAATATTAGATGGGTAGATCACATAAATAATGAGGAGGTGTTGAATAGGATTGGGGAGAAGAGAAGTTTGTGGCACAACTTGACTAGAAGAAGGGATCGGTTGGTAGGACATGTTCTGAGGCATCAAGGGATCACCAGTTTAGCACTGAAGGGCAGCCTGGAGGGTAAAAATCGTAGAGGGAGACCAAGAGATGAATACACTAAGTAGATTCAGAAGGATGTAGGCTGCAGTAGGTGCTGGGAGATGAAAAAGCTTGCACAGGATAGAGTAGCATGGAGAGCTGCATCAAACCAGTCTCAGGATTGAAGACCACAACAAGAACAACGTCTAACTTATACCCTGATAGCCCACTCAGCGTGATCTACACAGTGAAAGCATCTTCCTCTCTCTAGGGCAGGCTGTTCCAACAGAGCTCCAGGGAGACGGAGCGCTCCGGAGCGCTCACTGCGGCACCTCGGAGCCCGCGTGGAGGGGGAAAGCGAAGTCACTGCCTCCTGGCCGCATACAGCCGCAACTGACGCAATAATCCGTGTTCAATGACAGCTATGACTAGGCCTCTGTTGGAGGATACCTTTCTATTCAATGAGAGGGGTGGTCGTCCGCAGTGCCTTGTATGACATAAACTATTTAATTCTGCCAAGAGGTACAATATACAACGACATTATACACGGCACGCAGCGCACTACGATCAGGTAGAAGGCGTTGCACGCAGAGAACTGGTAGCCAGGCTTAAGAACGACATACCAGGAGACGTAAGTTTAAAAACGATTTTGTAATACAGAGCGTATCAAAACATGCAACATAGTTCGTGTTCTGTAATGAGTTTATAATTTTCAGGTGAATGTGAGCGGAGGAAACACTACTGAATCTGCAAATCGAGCAAGTTACATGGTCGCTCACATCACTGCGAGGAGTGGCAAGCCGTTTTCGGTGGGACCACTTGTAAAATCGTGCACGGTAGCAGTTGCAGAATGTTGTGTTTCCAAGGGAGGTGCAGGCAATTGAAGGGGTCTGCCTGTCGAAGCAACCGATGTCTCGTCGAATCCTGGACATGGCAGCGGATTTAGAGACACAGCTCAGGAAAAAGGCGGAGAGCTTTGTTGCATTTTCGCTAGAGCTTGACGAAAGCACAGACATATCGGACTGTCAAAGAGGGCGGATGAGCGGATATAGGTTCAGGGCACTCTCTTGTCCTAGGGGTGGGAAATTGCCCCTAAAGGCGGAAGAATCAGCAATGATCAACGACATGAGGAAGCAGAAGGCAATGGAAACCACTGCATTAAAGACACGTAACGTGTATCCACAGGACATGTGGCCTGTAATTGAAGAAGTGTCATGATGACCTCTCCATTGGCAAAAGAATCCGGAATAGTCCCCCATTCGGATCTCCGGGAAGGTACTGCCAAGGGGGAGGTTACCATGAGAAAAAGATTGAATAATCAACGAAAGGATAACATTCTACGACTCGGGGCGTGGAATGTGAGAAGCTTGAACGTGGTAGGGGAAATACAAAGGCTCAATCTAGATATAGTAGGGGTTAGTGAAGTGAAGTGGAAGGAAGACAAGGATTTCTGGTCAGATGAGTATCAGGTAATATCAACAGCAGCAGAAAATGGTATAACAGTTGTAGGATTCGTTATGAATAGGAAGGTAGGCAGAGGGTGTGTTACTGTGAACAGTTCAGTGACCGGGTTGTTCTAATCAGAATCGACAACAGACCAACAACGACAACGATAGTTCAGGTATACATGCCGACGTCGCAAGCTGAAGATGAACAGATAGAGAAAGTGTATGAGGATATTGAAAGGGTAATGCAGTATGTAAAGGGGGACGAAAATCTAATAATCATGGGCGACTGGAATGCAGTTGTAGGGGAAGGAGTAGAAGAAAAGGTTACAAGAGAATATGGGCTTGGGACACGGTATGAAAGAGGAGAAAGACTAATTGAGTTCTGTAACAAGCTTCAGCTGGTAATAGCGAAGACCCTGTTCAAGAATCACAAGAGGAGGAGGTATATTTGGAAAAGGCCGGGAGATACGGGAAGATTTCAGTTAGATTACATCATGGTCAGACAGAGAATTCCGAAATCAGATACAGGATTGTAAGGCGTACCCAGGAGCAGATATAGACTCAGATCACAATATAGTAGTGACGAAGAGTAGGCTGAAGTTCAAGACACTAGTCAGGAAGAATCAATACGCAAAGAAATGGGATACGGAAGTACTAAGGAATGACGAGATACGTTTGAAGTTCTCTAAAGCTATAGATACAGCAATAAGGAATAGCGCAGTAGGCAGTACAGTTGAAGAGGAATGGACATCTCTAAAAAGGGCCATCACAGAGGTTGGGAAGGAAAACATAGGTACAAAGAAGGTAGCTGCGAAGAAACCATGGGTAACAGAAGAAATACTTCAGCTGATTGATGAAAGGAGGAAGTAAAAACATGTTACGGGAAAATCAGGAATACAGAAATACAAGTCGCTGAGGAATGAAATAAATAGGAAGTGCAGGGAAGCTAAGACGAAATGGCTGCAGGAAAAATGTGAAGACATCTAAAAAGATATGATTGTCGGAAGGACAGACTCAGAATACAGGAAAGTCAAAACAAACTTTGGTGACATTAAAAGTAACGGTGGTAACATTGAGAGTGCAACGGTAATCCCACTGTTAAATGCAGAGGAGAGAGCAGATAGGTGGAAAGAATACATTGAAAGCCTCTATGACGGTGAAGATTTGTCTGATGTGATAGAAGAAGAAACAGGAGTCGATTTAGAAGAGATAGGGGATCCAGTATTAGAATCGGAATTTAATAGAGCTTTGGAGGACTTACGGTCAAATAAGACAGAAGGGATAGATAACATTCCATCAGAATTTCTAAAATCATTGGCGGAAGTGGCAACAAAACGACTATTCACGTTGGTGTGTAGAATATATGAGTCTGGCGACATACCATCTGACTTTCGGAGAAGCATCATCCACACAATTCCGAAGACGGCAAGAGCTGACAAGTGCGAGAATTATCGCACAATCAGCTTAACAGCTCATGCATCGAAGCTGCTTACGTGAATAATATGCAGAAGAATGGAAAAGAAAATTGAGATTGCGCTAGGTGACGATCAGTTTGGCTTTAGGAAAAGTAAATGGACGAGAGAGGCAATTCTGACGATACGGCTAATAATGGAAGCAAGGCTAAAGAAAAATCAAGACACTTTCGTAGGATTTGTCGACCTGGAAAAAGCGTTCGGCAATATAAGATGGTGCAAGCTGTTCGAGATTCTGAAAAAAGTATGGGTAAGCTATAGGTGTACAACAACCAAGAAGGAATAATAAGAGTGGACGATCAAGAACGAAGTGCTCGTATTAAGAAGGGTGTAAGACAAGGCTGTAGCCTTTCGCCCCTACCCTTCAATCTGTACATCGAGGAAGCAATGATGGAAATAAAAGAAAGGTTCAGGAGTGGAATTAAAATACAAGGTGAAAGGATATCACTGATACGATTCGCTGATGACATTGCCATCCTGAGTGAAAGTGAAGAAGAATTAAATGATCTGCTGAACGAAATGAACAGTCTAACGAGTACACAGTATGGTTTGAGAGTAAATCGGGGAAAGACGAAGGTAATGAGAAGTAGTAGAAATGAGAACAGCGAGAAACTTAACATCAGGATTGATGGTCACGATGTCAATGAAGTTAAGGAATTCTGCTACATAGGCAGTAAAATAACCAATGACGGACGGAGCAAGGAGGGCATCAAAAGCAGACTCGCTATGGCAAAAAAGGCATTTCTGGCCAAGAGAAGTCTACTAATATCAAATACCGGCCTTAATTTGTGGAAGACATTTCTGAGGATGTACGTCTGGAGTACAGCATTGTATGGTAGTGAAACATGGACTGTGGGAAAACCGGAACAGAAGAGAATCGAAGCATTTGAGATTTGGTGCTATAGACGAATGTTGAAAATTAGGTGGACTGATAAGGTAAGGAATGAGGAGGTTCTACGCAGAATCGGAGAGGAAAGGAATATGTGGAAAACACTGATAAGGAGAAGGGACAGGATGATAGGACATCTGCTAAGACATGAGGGAATGACTTCCATGGTACTAGAGGGAGCTGTAGAGGGCAAAAACTGTAGAGGAAGACAGAGATTGGAATACGTCAAGCAAATAATTGAGGACGTAGGTTGCAAGTGCTACTCTGAGATGAAGAGGTTAGCACAGGAAAGGAATTCGTGGCGAGCCGCATCAAACGAGTCAGTAGACTGACGACCAAAAAAAAAAAATATCGGACTGTGCTCAGGTTGTAGTATTTGTGCGTGGTGTCGACATGGAGCTGCAAGTAACTGAAGAACTCTCGGATGTAGTACCACTCGATTACACCGCAACAGGATGTGACATTTTTGAAGCTGTTTGTGAATAAGTGGAGAATATGAATTTGCCGTGGGATAAGCTCCATTCTGTAGCGACAGACGGTGCACCACAAATGATCGGGCGTCACCAAGGTTTTGCTTCTCGTTTGAAAAATAAACTCAGCGACGAATTCGGGAAAGACATTTTGACTCTTCAGTGTTTTATTCAGCAGGAGGCACTATGTGCTGAAACAGCAACAGCTAGGTGGCGTAATGAAAGATGTCGTGAATTGTGTGAATGTTGTGCGGCGTCACGGTATGAATCATCGCCGATTCAAAGGATTCCTGTAAGATATGGAAGCGGAGTATGGGGATATACCTTGCCACAGTACAGTTCGTTGGCTGAGTCGGGGAAAAGTTCTTGATGTTTTCTTTGCCATTCGGAGGAAATATCCCTTTTTCTCGAAATGAAAGGGGAAGAAATGCGTTGTCTGGAAGATATAAAATGGATATCAGACCTGGCGTTCCTAGCTGAGATAACTATGCATATGAACAGTTTAAATCTGTCATTGCAGGGCAAAGGGCAGCTAATCGTTGACGTGCACGACCAAATCAAAGCGTTCATGGAAAAGTTACGTTTATTTGAGAGGCAGATGAGTAATGGACATTTAAAGTTCTTCAATCGCTTCCTTTTTACCAAGCAAAGTTAAAGACTCATCACGTCGTTTGAAACACGATTCCGAGACGTCACTAGTTTCTAAATGGAACTTGAGGTGCTCAGCACTCCTTTTTCAATTTCCCCCAATGACTTGTCATCGTCATTTCAATTGGATATTATTGATTTGCAAAATTCAACTTTGTTGAAAGAGAGGTACTACAACACGTTGGATTTGTCACGATGGTATCGTTAATTACAGTAAAAAACAATTTCCAAGCGTCACAACAAGGCCGCTCAAAATATGTGAATGTTTGGATCTACGTATTGTTGTGAGCAGCTTTCCTCAGCAATGAAACGAGTAAAAGGTAAGCAACGATCGTTTCTTCAGGATGCATCAATGAAGACCATCCTCCGCATTAACGCCGCGAACACTTTGACGCCTGATATTTCCGATCTTGTAATGAAAAGAAAATGTCAAGCTACAGGGGCCCAATAAATTTAGTATGCAATTCATTGTAAAACAGTTGTTTCTTATTTATTTCCTGAACATCGTATTTCCTGGTGTAGCATGTCACCACGTCTTAGCAGCTAAGAGTATGAGGTTGTCGATCTTGTAAGAGGCAGCAGGCACATCAAAACGCTTGCCACGCCGCCTGCCTCAGCCAGCCGTGCCACGTGCCGGCGTGCCGGCCCACTTGACTGGTCACAGCGAGCGACACTGCTCCCTGGAGCAGGGAGCGCTCCGCGGCTCACAACGGAGGCGGCGAGCTGGAACAGCCTGCTCTAGGGCGTCACTATGCTGTACTGATGCTCTGGACGCCCAGATCTTATGATGTGTAGCACCAACCTTCATCTTGTGGCCGTTGGAAATGCCGTGTGGCTAGGGCCTCCCGTCGGTTACACGGTTCGCCACTTCGGTGACTTGTGTGTTGATGGGGATGAAATGATGATGATTAGGACAACACAACACCCAGTCCCTGACCGGAGCAAATCTCCGACCCAGCTGGGAATGGAACCTGGGACGTTAGGTATGACATTCCGTCGAGCTGATAACTGAGGTACCAGGAGCTTGTGGCCATTTGTATCACATCAACATTCCTCCCTTTTTGGCAATCTCGCCTGATGTTGAACACCGACCTGCCTTGCTCGTTGCCTGCAGTACTGAGGGAAGACTTCTACAGTTCTCAATACCCAAGCCTATTACCCCAGTGTACTTCGGCAACTATGTGACGTGGCTGAAGGACTGTGAAACCACGAGTAGGAGTTTAGGTGTTGGATCTCCACGCCACATAGCACAACGTGCAGGTCGTAGGGTTTCATGTGTGTGTGTACGGCAATGTACTTCTATGGGAAAACATTTTTTGGAGCACTCTCTTCAGCGCTCATAGTTGAACATGGGGCAAAGACCTCCTACATGATCCATGTTGCCCTCATCTCGTGGTCGTGAGGTAGCGTTCTCGCTTCCCACGCCCGGGTTCCCGGGTTCGATTCCCGGCGGGGTCAGGGATTTTCTCTGCCTCGTGATGGCTGGGTGTTGTGTGCTGTCCTTAGGTTAGTTAGTTTTAAGTAGTTCTAAGTTCTAGGGGACTGATGACCATAGATGTTAAGTCCCATAGTGCTCAGAGCCATTTGAACCATTTTTTGAACTTATAATGAAAGAATTTAGATCTTTTTTCTGTTTTCCCACAGAAAAATAGAATGTCAAATGTATAGCAAGAATCTCGCAGATAGTCGCTACAGCAGACTAAAAAGTAACATTACATTTCAAATATAAATAGAGCCACAACACTTTTTTGACCAAAAAGCTAAAACGCTTTAAAATATTAAACCATGGCACAACAGAAAGGTCTTGCAAATATTAAAAAATTTGGGGATAGTTAGCTTGGCTTGGCATAAACGACCACAAGTAACTTAAACGTTGCCTTTTCTAAACTCGGTTAAAAAAATGTCTCTAAGCACTATGGGACTTAACAGCTGACGTCATCAGTCCCCTAAACTTAGAACTACTTAAATCTAACTAACCTAAGGACATCACACACATCCATGCCCCAGGCAGGATTCGAACCTGCAGCCGCGTGGTTCCGGACTGAGGCGCCTAGAATCTCTAAATTCGGTCCCCTTAAGAAATTTTCAATATACTTCCAGAAGACACTGGTCATAATTAATGTATCACAAATAATTAAAACGTTTAACATAAGAACCAATACCTGCTTGAAGTTTAATAACTATAAGAAAGTGAGGACGGCAACGAACAGTTTACGCAGTAAAATTTTATACTAATTGATTTGCCACAATGCCATATAACTGCCCTTCGTTGGCAGCAGCCGTCTGTGAGTTAAACTACTAAACAAGACTAGTATCGACCCAGAGATTAATGAGCTCTAATGACTGCAAAACCTGACTCAGACTGCGCAACAGTTTTACAACTTAAGAAACACATAAACTTCTATAGGCTACGAAGGCGTTTTCGTCGAGTTGCACAATGTGAGGGACCCATGTAATTCTAAAGATTACGATAACGAAAGACTGAAACACCTTTGCTTCCCGGAGTGGTATAAGAGAATATATTTGAACTGCTTTTATAAATGAGCCGTGGCGAGCTGGCGCCAGTCTTATTTTGTTCATGTATTGTTGAGATCGATTGTGGCTGAGGTAAGCTACCTTTGCTTCTCGCGTATCTTATCTTGCGGCTTCGCAGGGGAAGGGAGTTGGTTGTTAGCCTTCGACGGGTAACCCTCGAGATCTCGTGTCAATCGCGGGGGCGACGAGTGTCAAAGGCTGCCGAAGGAGTGTGATGACCGTTACACGTTGTGGTGTGAAATTCGTTGGGCGTTTTGGCGACATGGGCAGCTTCGAGATACAAGTTCTGTGACTTCGCCGGGATGAAGGGAAGCGGTGAAGCTGTGGAACCCGCTCCCTCGCACTGTGTACCTGGTATGGAGTAAGTCGTCGTAATTGTTTGTTCAGCGACGCACTCAGAGATTATAAACTTTATTATTACTATGTGAAACTTTCTTGGCCTAGTTAAATGGTGGCAGTTATTTGAAAATTTTCTCAGAAGCTTTTTGTGTCTCTTGCAATCAAATGATTTTATGTTGCTGTTTTAAAGCCTGCACTCTATTAACACAGTTGTCCATGTGTAAGTGAGTCAAAGGTTCTGCCCAGTGTTTCTATGTTTCAAAGTTACTGGGTTGTTTTTGTGATTCGGGCAGAAGCTTATCATTGTGCCAGCGCCTTGGTGGGGAGTGAAATGTCATCCGAGGTCTAGGCCTGGCAGTGTTTAAGAACCTGGACACTACCGGAGCTGGTCACATATCCTCTTGCTAAGTTTAGTATTTATCTTCCTTCCGTCAAGGCGGGTTAAGCTGGTAGATATATATTTTGTATGTAACCAGTTTGTTTGGACCGAGCGAGGTGGCGCAGTGGTTAGCACACTGGACTCGCATTCGGGAGGACGACGGTTCAATCCCGCGTGATTTCCCTAGATCACTTCAGGCAAATGCCGGGATGGTTCCTTTGAAAGGGGGGGGGCCGATTTCCTTCCCCATCCTTCCCTAACCCGAGCTTGTGCTCCGTCTCTAATGACCTCGTTGTCAACGGGACGTTAAACACTAATCTCCTCCTTTTTGTAACCTGTTTGTATACGAACTTCTTTTCTTAAATATTAAGGACTGGCAACTGGCTAAACCTTAAACTGCATAGCATCTGCTGAGTTTCTAGTGCAGCATTTTCTAGTAATTTTTTTACTAACACGTCTGAGTACGTAAACATTTATTTTATTAAGGTCAGTGTCTCCTTTGTAGTTTTTTTTTTTTTAATTAAGTGATTCTATCATGTTATGTAATGGCATCTTAGTTGGGCACTAGTGCTCAAGAGTTATTAAGTCACCCTTTACCTGTAATTGGGTCATTATATCTATTTTGAGGGAAGTTCTACATGGGGGTTTGATGTTTTCAAGTTTGTCTTAATTTGGAATTTTTTGTTAGAGTACTGAGTACATTTATTATATTGGCAAAGTTTTATGTAATGGCTCCTCCACAATTTGTAATTGTCAATTATGCTTAAAAAAAGGAGTTTGTTAGAGTATTGAGTACGTTGGGTTTCTCATTCTATTTGAAAAGTTTTATCTAGTGGCGTCCACAATTTGTAATTCAAAAATTATTTTTTAAAGGCGTAATGCCAATAAAGTGTTTTAATTATAAGGCGTGACTACCAACCATGATTCCGTCTCGCTTCCTCTTTTATGGTATTTAAGATATGCTGTCCAAGTGTGGTACGAATAAGGAATAACGTGTCATTAAGAACACTCAGAAAGTTTGCTCCACAGCTTGGCCTCAATTAGCCTTCGAATACTAGCTACTACTAAGTACCAGACACACAAAGGCTACCATGCATATGTGTTGCATTGATTCGACTCACCCAAGGTGACAACCTATGGAAGAACACAAACACAAGCGCAATGAATTACCATAACAATTAGTAGTGTTTGCTACGATACAATAGAACAAGCTACTACTGCAGATTTTAGGTTCAATCTAAAACTGAACCACACACCGACAAACGACATAAAAGCGGCAGTGCCACGTTACACAAACAACAGAATTTCTCACCGCATCAATTGTAGTCTTGAAAAATGGCCAGGATTAAGAATAACACATTGCTGGTAGAGGAAGCTGGTACGAAAGTGGATGAAATTCGAAGCAAGGGGTTCCACCACCCAAGGCCGCACAGTTCATTCCAATAATCCTGCAGGTGAGTCGTTATGCGATCCTGAGAGGCCAGTGGCTTAAAATCCAGTCGCTGAGTAACTCCAGAATTGGCTCCGTCTCGCCGTGCGTTCATTTGGTATTGCTGAATCCTTCGTGAGCCGTCACTCCACGACTGCCTCTGGCTGATCCAAATATTGTTCACTTACACCACGTTCCGCTCTCCACACATGCCCTCTAGTACCTCCCCCCTCCCCTTCCCCTGCTGTGTTCTCCGCCAAAGATCACGACTCCCGTCGGGAAACAAGATCGACACAAGCCTACACGGATAACTCACTTTGACGTCTTGGCTGACAAACTCATCTAATCTTAACCTTATGTAATACATTCTGTCAGGCGTCGTCTTTCCGCCACACATCACCGCCCAGGAACTTACGACAGTTGCATGACCTGTGTGTAGACAACGCGTGCCACATTCCTCTGAAAACCTAAGAAAGACGTGTCGCATATATGATATGCAGAATCACTGCTGGAATGCATTTAAAATCTGAACCAACGCGCAATTAAGCGGGTGGTCACATCGCTTTGGCTCACGAAATTATGTTACTCACGCGTAGACTGATAGCTGAAGTACACTGATCAGTCAGGACACTATGACCTCCTCCCAGGGCGACATTGGATGCCACCTGGTAGCGTTTCGGGTATGCGATATGGTAACAAAAGTATATAAGCTGAGCAGACATGGATGGAGGCAATCCATTGAGATAAGCGACGTTGACAAAAGGCAGATTATTGTTACGCAAAGCGTGTAAACGAGCATTTTAGTAACGACGAAGCTGGTCGAATGTTCACGAGCTACTGCAGTGAGCATCTATGGAAACAGGGACAAAGACAGTGTGTGGTCCGGAGGCTTGTCTGCTCTGTAAAGAAGGATAGATGGTGTGAGACCTGAGTTTCTCCTGGCGTATACAACTTTCAAACAACTTCCGGGAATTCAGCCAGGTAACACTTTCAGCGACCGCCGATATTTCGGCGGGAGAACACCCCGCCATTTTCAAGGCAAACTGCCTTGAAAATGGCGGGGTGTTCTCCCGCCGAAATATCGGCGGTCGCTGAAAGTGTTACCTGGCTGAATTCCCGGAAGTTGTTTGAAAGGATAGATGGTGATCTGCAACATCTCTGCCGAAGAAGCACTACGCTGGAACACGCACAAGTTTTTCGGAGCACACCATTCATGGCACACTGTTGAACATGGAGCTCAGCGGCCGACGATGGCTACGTGTTCACATGTTGACCCAACGACATCGACAGCAACGATTGCAGTGGGCTTGGGACCATCGGGATTCGACGGTGCCGGCCGGAGTGGCCGAGCGGTTCTAGGCGCTACAGTCTGGAACCGCGCGACCGCTACGGTCGCAGGTTAGAATCCTGCCTCGGGGTGGATGTTTATGATGTCCTTAGGTTAGTTAGGTTTAAGTAGTTCTAACGTTTAGGGGACTGATGACCACAGAAGTTAAGTCCCATAGTGCTCAGAGCCATTTGAACCATTTGATCCGACCGTCCATCAATGGAAACGTGTCGGCTCTCCGGGTGAATCACATTTCCGCTACTCTACGTGGATGGTAGTCTCTACAAACGTCATCGCCGAGGCGAACGTGCAACACGTGCAACACGTAACCGACAGGCTGGTGGGAGCAGTATAAAGCTGTGGGAGACATTCTTCTGCGATTGTATGGGGCCTGTATCCCTTCATGCTTGATATCGTCCCCGACGGCAATGTCATTTTTAAGCAGTATAACTATCCCTGTCTATGCGCCAGAACTGTGCTACAGTTGTTTGAGGAGCATTATAGTGCACTAAAATTGATGTTTTGGCCAATAAATTCGCCTGATGTAAGTCCTATGGAACCTGTCTGGGTCGCTATCGGACGCCATCACAGTGTACGCAAATCAGAGGCCTGCTTTTCTATGCGAACTTTAGTGTCTGTGCGTAGATGTCTACTGCCACATACCTCCACAAATCTATCAATAAACTGTCGGATCCCAGATATACAGAATCATGTCAGATAAACAAGCTAATCATAATGTTTTGGCTCATCAGTCTATATGCTAACAGATACAGCAAAATGCGAAACTGATCATAACGGCATATTGCAGTGCTGCCAGATAATTACTGGACAAACAGGTCTAACAAATAGCTTGTGACCACAGACCGAACTATCTCATAATACGCCACATTTCTGAGTACGATCTGTTCGAGTTCTCCCCCATTATTTGCATAAGATGAAATAAACAGAATCGCCACCAATGTTACCAGAAGTTAGCGAACTAGAACGAGGCAGACAATAACATGCACACCAAAACGTTCACTACGAACATACCGACGAGTGGCAATTTCGTGGAGGTAGCGTACACGACATGCGATGCAAACTTATAGAGAAACAGCATGCACAACGGTTCCCTATCATATGTCTGGGTATTGGGAAGATTACAGAGAAGGTGATTTTTCTAACTGGGGCCAAACTGCAGTAAACTGTCCCTAAGTGAATACGGAACTAAAAAGCTCATATGGATATATGCCTGGAAAAGCGTTTCAGAGGCCGGTGCACAAACCTGAAGGTGAAGATGAATGATCTTTGACAACTTTGGTTTCCGTTACTGAAGACACACGTGAGAACACATTGGGCAAGAAGGAATGTTCTGTCTGTAATAGTGTTTTAGTGGTATGGTGGCAGCAAACCATCAACACTGGTTCAGCGGGGATTATTTGTGGCTGTCTCATGGGACAAGTCATCTTTTCATGAACGAGGCGTTCCCGTGCTTTCTGTGGGAGACCTTGCCTCCCCAGCTGGAAGACGTGCTTTTGGTTGTACGAATTGTTTTGTGGTTACTACGTGTTGGAGCTCCAGCTAGCATCCACATCTCATGCAAGGACGACAACGTCTGACCCGAGCACACACTGAGACTGAAGTGGTGTTGACTGTTTCCTGCCGACAGTCATTTCACCACAAGGTGTCAAACATCTTTCATCTCCAAGAGTCAAGTGGAGTTCTCTTCGGGCTATGAAATCAAGTAATCATATAACCATTTTTGCTCTTTCTATTCTAGTCATCAGTCTTGATGCGGTCCCCCGCGAAATTCTCCCCTGTTCCATCCTCTTCATCTCAGAGTAGCACTTGCAACCTACTTACACAGTTATCTGCTGAATCTATTCCTATCTCAGTCTTCCTCTACAGTTTTTGCCCTCTAAATCTCCCTCTAGTACCAAGGAAATCAGTCCCTGATGTCTTAACAGACGTCCTGCCGTTCTGTCCCTTCTCCTTGTCAGTGTTTTCCACATATTCCCTTCAGATTTTGCGCAGAACCTCCTCTTTCCTTATCAGTCCACCTTATTTTCAACATTCAACTGTAGCACCACATCTCAAATGCTTCCGTTCTCTTCTGTTCCGGGTTTCCCGTACTCCATATTTCACAACCATACATGCTGTCCCGGACGTATATTCTCACAAATTTCTTACTTAAATTAAGGCCTATTTTTGATAATAGTAGACTTCTCTCGGCCAGGAATGGCCTTTTTGCCAGTGCTACCCTGCTGTTAATGTCCTCCTTGCTCCATCCGCCATTGTTTTTTTTTGTTTTTTTTTTCCCTACCTAGGTAGCAGATTTTCTCCTTATGTTCTCAGTAATCATTTCCTACAGTTTATCGTCATTTAGCATGCTAATGCCCACTATGGTTGGACCAGATCCCTGTGAGTGTCAACGAAAGTCCGTGATAAATCTATTAAGGTTGCAGTTGTTTCTCCTAGAGCATCAAATATACTCTCTTGTTTAATGTGGAATCAAATACATTTCAATCAACGAACGAACTGGCCATTGCAAGACTGAAATCACATGATACACTCTATGTTGCACCTTTCCTCCATCCGCTTCCCCGAAGTTTCAAATAATCACCAGGCTGCTACCAGCTCTTCAGTCACTACAAGCACCTACATAAACCACCATTACCACAGCGAGGTGTCCTCCGAACTGGCTTCGAACGTCATAGTGTCCCTATGAAACAGAGTGGCGCAGATGTACAGGCACTGCTGTCAGCAGATTACTAACACAGTGTTCTGCATCCACTTACGGTGGGAAACACATCGAATCTCCCCTGTGATACCGTGTCTTTGTGTCTCGAAGCAGCTACTGTTTGGTCGAGCCTAACAGTGGATTCACCTTGCTTGCCAAATGTACTCTCCCAGATGGACACAAAATACCCGGATGACAAACATATTTCGGCTAAATTCTTGCAGCTGTCACTAGCAGTTAGCCCGACAGTGGCTTGTTCACGCGTAATGCCACACAAAAGAATTCACTTTGCGAGTCTATTTCTCGACGACACGAATAGTAACAGTCAAATGCACGAACTTTATTGCACTATACCCAAACGCCTGCACAACTAACTTCCTACGCACGAAGCGATATTGTCCTTAAATGGCATATGTTTCATCTGCCTCTACAATTAAGACATCACTGTGTCCTCACGACGCAGTACTTGTTGGAGGAACAAACGAATCCATTATTTACGTACGTGTGTGTATTATGCCTTTCTCGTTACGACAGGTGGTAGACGTGGCGCATCATTACCTCACTGATGGTGTTACGTTTTACGTGCACTACTTCTGCTCTGCATCGACTCTACCACACTTTCACATTTCCGCAAATTTGTTCACGAGACAGGATATAGAAAGACCAAACTGCCGACTACAATTTGGATGGTGGAGAGTGGGGTGGGGAGGGGGGGGGGGAGGGGAGGGAAACGGAGGGGGGGCGGGGTCGGAGACGACGCTTATGATACATTTTGCAGGAGCACGTGAGACTTCTACGGAATGAGTAATTGAAATGCTACCGCGATGTCTTTGACATCCCCATTCAGTAGAGTTTTCTCTTACAGTATGCTGTAAGTAGGTCTCACTACGCCTCTAGAGCTGGAATAATGTGCTGCCAGTTAAGAGTCTATGCGTTCACTCTGATCTCTACAAAATTTCACATTTGTTCTCGCGGCGCTATATCTGTGAAACAGAATTATATAAGCTTTAACTATGATCTCTAGCGGAATGACTGATATGCGGCAAGAAAAGCGCTAGTGACATTTCGTTGCAGTCACAGTCGATTAACACATTCCATTATGTGAGCTACGCAGATATTTTCATAACAATAAGAACGTTACGTGGCTCTTTCGAGAGCACTGCGTGCACGACTTTTGGTACACATAACAGGTATTACGACGTCACGACGGCAAACTTGCGTTCGGTAAGTGGAGGTGCCATCAGGTGAAGCACATTATCGGCAGGCAGATGTAATACGACCGATAAGTATTTGCGACAACACACAGCGGACGTTTCACTGAGGTGACATATGTACCAGTGAATTAGCGAATCGAAGGCTATTCTTAAGAAACACGGCATCCAGAAAGAGTTTATTCGGTTGCTGAGCATCTCTGAACTCCATTTATCCGTCCACGCATTACAGTATTGCGCTATTAATAGCATTGCATCTTTTATATACTCCTAAAAAAAGCAAGAAGTATTCCATGACAAAAGAAGTTACATTGTACAGAAAACGTAAAACCTAATCATAGGGATGGTAAAATGGGAAAAACACAGGATGCGAAGAGCGAAAATAAGCGACCGTCAAGGTTTACCAACTAATTTTAAATGTGGTATCTTGATATACAAATAATATGGCCAGCTACGAATATGAAAGACACAGAAAGATAACAAAAATCACAGTTTGATACTTCGGATTTCCTCTAAGTTCGTAAAATATTTAGCACTCGGAACATTTCTAGAGGTTCCACGTCGATAGTCGACCACAGAAACTACCACATTAATACTTTACGCCTTTAAAGCGATACCACCGTCATACTCTTACACTCTTACCATTTTTTATTTAATAATGAATTAATTCTCTGACACTTTTTGTCAAGTTGACAAGTCAGTGAGATACACTGGTGTCCATTAAATGTCGTCCTCTGTCTAATTCACGATACAATCATACAAACTGTCAACAGATGTCGTTACGATCGTGTTCTGCACCGCAGATGTCATTCCGATCACCGGACAACCACGCCAGCAATGACGTCAGGGCATCTATCAAGCGGGGTAGTGTTTGGAAGGTAGTCCCACTTTCACAGTCGCTATGTACACAGTCACACACGGTGCTATACTACACAGAGAAGGCACCTACAGACTCCCTGTTGTGTAGGGCCGTAGGAAGAATGGAAGGAGGAGTGTTGCAAACTGTTGGCGTAATGTGATTCATTCTGTTGTTTCTCGGATGAGGCGACAGTTTATAGAGACCGAAACTGTATCCCGGAGACCAGGACAGGAACGATAACGTGTGACATCAGAAAGAGTCGACCATTATTTGGCGGTAAGGGCACAACGGTACCATCTTAGTACTGCACTGCAAGTGGTATCGGACCTCTCAGTATCCCCTGGACTTGTCGTATTGAAACAAACGGTGTACAGAAGGCTTCAGCAGGGTGGCCTTTATTCTTGGGGACCTTCTGTCTGTTTACCTCTGGCGTGTCTTCACAAAAGGGAACGTCTCGTGTGGAGTCGTCAACACGCCACCTAAATGGTCGAACTGTGGGCCAATGTTCTTTTCACAGATGAGTCCCGATTTGGTCTGAACAGTGATACTCGGCGGATCCGCATCTGTAGGGCCCGTGGAATACGATTTTGGGACGCAAACATTGTGGTAAGAGACCGATATCGAGGAGGATCTATAAAGGTGTGGGTAGGGATTATGTTGACCAGTCGAATTCCTCTTAATGAAATTCTACAGGTGAATCAGTGAGATTTAACTGACGCGTTATTTTTTTTGATATGGCACACATGGCGTGGCCTGCTCGCTCTCCCAATTCGAATCTCATACAGCATGTCTGGGATGCACTAGGGAGACGGGTTGCATGACATCAGCATCCACCAACCACTCTCCAAGACTTGTGAGCAGCTCTGCCTCTACGTAAGACTGACGACATCTTTCACAGCATGTCCCGTCGTGTTGGTGTCAGAGGTGGTCACACCCCGTACTGAGCGCATTAGTCAGTTGTCAGAATGTGCTTGCAAATCCGTTAAGTTGGAAAAAAAGGAAGAACATATTTCCTACTATTATCCACGTTACGGTTGATAACGTTCTGTATTCTTTACATTGTTTCTACTTTACTATCACCTGTTTATAGTGTTTTGTGGCAACCTTGCCAAATTTCCGTTTGATGCTTTAAGCTTTAATTTTAGACAGCAGTGAATACCCTAGGATCAATTATGTTGACGAAACCAGTGGGTCTTATTTCAAACAAAATTTTATTAAATATTATTCATTCAAAGCTTAATGGTGGCCTCACATAGGCTGCTGTTTCAAATTAAGGAAAACACAAAACTAGGCAAATGCGAGAAGGAATCAAGCCCTGAGATTCCCATACAAACTTATTTACGTATACAGACAATAACAATTTCGTGTGGGTAAATGGCCTGTTCTGTTGGACGCCACTTCCGCAACTTCTTTCTCCTTAATCCTAGTAACACCACGCAGATAAGTGGACCAATAGTTTAGCGTGGAATCCAAAGTACGTGTTGCTTCTCATGGCTCCTTGTTATCGAGAGGTGAAGGCTAGATTACACTGAAGACCGAAAAATTCATGTTCCGAATGAGATCCAATCCCACAATCGCTAGACCCGATACATGTAATTTATGGAATACCATGGAACTTGCCGTTGGTGGTGAGGCTATCGTGCCTCAGCGATACAGATAGCCGTACCATAGGTGCAACCACAACAGAGGGGTATCGGTTGAGTGGCCAAGATAACGTGTGGTTCCTGAAGAGAGGCAGCAGCCTTTTCAGTAGTTGCAGGGCAACAGTCTGGATGATTGACTGATCTGGCCTTGTAACGCTAACCAAAACGACCTTGCTGTGCTGGTACTGCGAACGGCTGAAAGCAAGGGGAAACTACAGCCGTAATTTTTCCCGAGGGCTTGTAGCTTTACTGTATGGTTAAATGATGATGGTGTCCACTTGGGTAAAATGTTCCTGAGATAAAATAGTCCGCCATTCGGATCTCCGGGCGAGGACTACTCAGGAGGACGTCGTTATCAGGAGAAAGAAAACTGGCGTCTTCGGATCGGAGCAGGGATTGTCAGCTCCTTAATCGGTCAGGTAGGTTAGAAAATTTAGAAAGGGAAATGGATAGGTTAAATTAGATATAGTGGGAATTAGAGAAGTTCAGTGGCAGGAGGAATAAGACTTCTGGTCAGCTGAATACAGGGTTATAAATACATAATCAAATATGGGTAATGCAGGAGTGGGTTTAATTATGAATAAAAAAAAGAGTGTGGGACAGCTACTACAAACAGCATAGTGAATGCATTATTGTGGCTAAGACAGACACAGAGCCAACGCCTACCACAGTAGTACAAGTTTACACGCCAACAAGCTACGCAGATAACGAAGAGATTGATGAAATGTATGATGAGATAGAAGAAATTATTCAGATAGTGAAGCAAGACGAAAAATTAATAGTCATGGGTGACTGGAATTCGATAGTAGGAAAAGGAAGAGAAGGAAACGTAGTAGGTGAATATGGCTTGGGGACAAAAATTGAAAGAGGAAGCCGCCTGGTAGAATTTTGCACAGAGCATAACCTAACCATAGTTAATACTTGGTTCAAGAATCATGAAAGAAGGTTTATACATGGAAGAGACCTGGAAATACTGGAAGGTATCTGATAGATTATATAATAGTAAGACAGAGATTCAGGAACCAGGTTTTAAACTGTAAGACATTTCCAGGGATAGATGTGGACTCTGACCACAATCAATTGGTTATGAACTGTAGATTAAAACTGAAGAAACTGCAAAAAGGTGGGAGTTTATGGAGATGGGATCTGGATAAACTGACAGAACCAGAGGTTGTAGAGAGTTTCAGGGAGAGCATCAGGGAACGATTGACAGGAATGGTGGAAAGAAATACGGTAGAAGAGGAATAGATAGCTTTGAGGGATGAAATAGTGAAAGCAGCAGAGGATCAGGTAGGTAAAAAGACGAGTGCTAGTAGATATCCTTGGGTAACAGAATATATATTGAATTTCACTGATGAAAGGAGAAAATATAAAAATGTAGTAAATAAAGCGGGCAAAAAGGAACACAAACGTCTCAAAAATGGGATCGACAGGAACTGCAAAATGGTTAAACAGGGATGGCTAGAAGACAAATGTAAGGATGTAGAGGCATATCTCACTAGAGGTAAGTAGATTCTGCCTACAGGAACATTAAAGAGACCTTTGGAGAAAAGAGAACAACTTGTATTAATATCAAGAGCTCAGATGGAAACCCGGTTCTAAGCAAAAAAAGAAAGCAGGAAGGTGGAAGGAGTATATAGAAGGTCTACAGAGAGGATGTAATTGAGGACAATATTATGTAAATGGAAGAGGATGTAGATGAAGATGAAATGGGAGATATGATACTGCGTGAAGAGTTTGGGAGAGCACTGAAAGACCGGGAGTGGACGACATTCCATTAGAACTACTGACGGCCTTGGGAGAGCCAGTCATGACTAAACTCTAATAACTGGTAAGCAAGATGTATGACACACGCGAAATACCCTCGGACTTCAAGAAGAATTTAATAATTCCAATCCCAACGAAAGCAGGTGGTGACAGATGTGAAAATTACCGAACTATCAGTTTAATAAGTCACAGCGGCAAAGTACTAACGCAAACTCTTTAGAGACGAATGGAAAAACTGGTAGAAGCCGATCTCTGGGAAGATCAGTTTGGATTCCGTAGAAATGCTGGATCACGTGCGCCAATACTGACCCTACGACGTATCTTAGAAAATAGATTAAGGAAAGGCAAACCTACGTTTCTAGCATTTGTAGACTTAGAAAAAAGCTTTTGACAATGTTGACTGGAATACTCTCTTTCAAATTCTGATGGTGGCAGGGGTAAAATATAGGGAGGGAAAGGCTGTTAACAATTAGTACAGAAACCGGATGGCTGTTATAAGAGTCGAGGGGCATGAAAGGGAAGCAGTGGTTGGGAAGGGAATGCGATAGGGTTATGGCCTATCCCTGATGTTATTCAATCTGTATATTGAGCAAGCAGTAAAGGAAACAAAAGAAAAATTGGAAGTAGGAATTAAAATCCATGGATAAGAAACAAAAACTTTGAGGTTCTTCGATGACATTGTAATTCTGTCAGAGACAGCAAAGGACCTGGATGAGCAGCTGAACGGAATGGACAGTGTCTTGGAAAGAGGATATAAGATGGACATCAACAAAAGCAAAACGAGGATAATGGAATGTAGTGGAATTAAGTCGGGTGATGCTGAGGGAATTAGATTAGGAAATGAGACAATTAAAGTAGTAAATGAGTTTTGCTGTTTGGGGAACAAAATAACTGATGATGGTCGAAGTAGAGAGGATATAAAATGTAGACTGGCAATGGCAAGGAACGCGTTTCTGAAGAAGAGAAATTTGTTAACAGCGAGTGTAGATTTAAGAGTCAGGAAGTCGTTTCTAGAAAGTATTTGTATGGAGTGTAGCCATGTATGGAAGTGAAACGTGGACGATAAATAGTTTAGACAAGAAGAGAATGGAAGCTTTGAAATGTTGTGCTACAGAAGAATGCAGAAGATTAGATGTGTAGATCACATAACTAATGAGGAGGTATTGAATAGAATTGGGGAAAAGAGAAATTTGTGGCACAACTCGGCTAGAACAAGAGATCGCTTGGTAGGGCATATTCTGTGCCATCGACAGATCACCAATTTTGTATTGGAGCGCAGCATGGGGGGGGGGGGGGAAATCGTAGAGGGAGACTACGAAATGGATACACTAAACTGTTCAGAAGGCTGTAGGTTGCAGTAGGTACCGGGAGATGAAGAATTTTGCACAGGATAAGTTGCATAGAGGGCTGCACCAAACCAGTCTCTGGACTGAAGACCACAACAACAACAACAACAACATCACCTTGATGTGGGAGTGGTCTCTGGAATACTTTGTGTAATGTCTGGGCCGGCCGCAGTGGCCGTGCGGTTAAAGGCGCTGCAGTCTGGAACCGCAAGACCGCTACGGACGCAGGTTCGAATCCTGCCTCGGGCATGGATGTTTGTGATGTCCTTAGGTTAGTTAGGTTTAACTAGTTCTAAGTTCTAGGGGACTAATGACCTCAGCAGTTGAGTCCCATAGTGCTCAGAGCCATTTTTTTGTAATGTCTGGATGTTTTTGCTGCTGCACTGGCTCATTTGCAACAAATTGTGGTTTGTGTGTAATATATTTTCTGTAGAAAATAAAGGTCGATAATTCGAAACTGTTTTGATTCGGTTCACCAGAGTTTCCACTGCATTAGTTTCCCGTAATATACAACGAAATGCATCATGCCTCTTCTAAGAACTTGCTCAGTCTTGGAGTCGGCGGCCAGTGACAGCTGGTATTTATGCGAACACCAGCTGCACTGTATGAGATGGTCTGATTAAAGATTTGCTCGTGGGTTTCATGGGATAACCAACTGATTTAATTGTACTGTAGCATTATGGTATTAGGTGGGTACATAGGTATGTAGCGTTTTCGTTTTGCATGTAGGTATTTCGGTAGCTATGGGCTTATTGATCGTATGTATCTTTTAATCTGTATTTCACTTTTGCTATTGCATAGGTTCGTAGCGTTTTCTTTTTGCATGTTGGTATTTTGGTTGCTATAGGCTTATTGATCGACTGAAATTATGTATTTGTAGTTCATTTTTGCTATTTGAGTTTACGTTTTGTCATTGTCTCTTTTACAGACAGTGAGGGTAGCTGTGGATGCTAGAAAATGGAGTGTCAAGTGGAGACATTGGAACGTTTCCGACATATTTTTCTGTCTGAGTTCAATAGAGGGGTGACAGCAGCGGCTGCCCCCAGAAACATTTGCGCAATGTGTGGGAGTAATTCCACTGGGCCGAGCACAGCTAGAAAATGGTTTTCCGAGGTTTTTAATGGGGATAGTCTTGACATTAGAGACTGTCAACGTTCAGGAAGTCCTTCGGTATTTTAGGAAGATCTTTCAAAGCCATTAACTCTCAGTGGTCCTCATCAGTGTATTCGAGAACTGGCAAATGTGATGGCTGTGATCATTCAACCTCCGTGAGACACTGAATGCAACAGGGAAGGTTTAAAAATCTATCAGCCAAAATGACAAAATCACCCGGCGGCCATATGTGCATGTCTGCCTACGCGTCACCAGTTAGTTCGTGAACAACACAGACCATTCCTATCCTGTGCCGTTACTCTTGACGAGAAATGGTGTCATTATCCTAAGGAAAACAAAGGAGTGTTTGAACCCCAAAAAAGCAGAAACCACGCCCATCCACAAAAGATAATGTTATTCACTTGGTCGAATAGCAGTGGTGTGATGTACTTCGAATTGCTTGTCTGAGGTGTAACCACTACTGCTGACATTTATCAACAACTGAAACGTCTTGCAGACAGTCGTTATGAAGACTGCGTGAAGTGATGCCGCTTTGCGATAACGCTTCCAGTATTGTGACAGACTGACAGAAAACACAGTATAGTAGTTGGGATGGCAAGACATTCTGCACCACTTTACTCGCCTGATGTTGCGCTCTAAGATTTTCAATTTTCGCTGTCCCATCCTTTCCGGATGAAAATGGGATCAGAGTATCACTCGACAAGTTCCTTGTCTCAAACGCACGTGGTTTTTACTGTCACGGAATCGAATAGTTACCCCAGAGTTGGCAGAATGTTGTAATTAGTGCAGCAGAATATAGTGCTGACGATTAATGTTTCTGTTATGTGTATCTCTTATGTTTAATAAACTTATGGAAAGACGCTACGAACTTATGTACGAACGCAATAGTACTACATGCAGCACGAAGATGACGAAGTGAGAGAGATTGTGTCGAAAACGAGGAACAGAAAAGTGACATATACATTGAGAAGATAAGGATATTTTCGTATTTATTTCACAGTCACAACATATCTGGAAACTTGTAGGAATTTGATAAGTAGGCATTTCCTAAATGATAAGAAATTCCAGGAATGCGCAAAGGCAGACTCTTTCCTTCCCCAGAACTCGCTGATCAACAGGATAGATGAGGGGTTATGGAGGTGAAGATTCCACTCAAGGAAAGTACCGATGTTGCATTATCATAACAACGTAGTTCAATGAATTTTCGTGAAGACTTGCGTAACCAAAAAATTTAAATGTGACAAATTTGTATTACTATTAACAATCTTACGTCTTTAACCTACTGATTACTTGCTTAAGCTCTTGTTTGCTTTATTTTTCTCATTCACTGCGGCAGATTCCGTAAAGGGCTGTATATAGTAATAACTGTCTGGAAAAATATACGCAACGGTGGTCGAACTCGACACATACTGCAATTCAGTGAAAAAATAAGTCTTCATCTCCGTGAAAAATATTTGTGTACGCAATCTATCTTTCAGTCATTTGTTATACATATTCTACATATTCCTGAGCTGCATTCCTTTAGAGAAGTGTCATTCAGAATTTGACGTGAACATCCGCTACAATGTATATCCCAAAGTCATATTACTGTTAACAATCTTACACCTGTAGCTTACTGATAACTTCTTGCGATTCATGCATGCTTTTTCGGAATGTAGAATCCGGTGCCATTATCTACCAACCCGATAGAACAACGCGGAATCTGCAAGCACCTGCGGTCTAATAGCCCTCCAATCGAGCAAGGGTCGAAGAAGTAGGCTGAACTTCACATCGTTTTGTATTGGTTATTTTCGCGTTATTAGACATGAGCTCAAGTAGCCAGAACAATGAATGTTATAAGTCAATAAACAAACATAATAACAGTCCCACGGGTAGCAGAGTCTGTATGATGATGTGAAGTGTGCGGTTTTTATAAGGTTTCGCGGTAACATAAAGAAGACTTCAGTCTCAAAGGGTGGAGGTCGAGCACAGAAAGAACGTAGATCCAGGAACCATCGGTGTAACAGTTGTAAATTGTCGTAGCTGTGTAGGTAAGGTACCTGAGCTCCAAGCTCTAATAGAAAGCACTGGTACTGGCTAAAGCCGCAGATAGCTTCAGCCGAAAATTTTGCGAAGGATCCAACGGTGTTCAGAAAGAATATGACAAACACAGTAGACTGTGGCGTGTTCGTTGCTATTAGAAGCAGTTTATTTTCTGGTGAAATTGAAGTAGATATTTCCTATCAGTTACAATGGGCAGATGTCACACTTAGCAACCGGAATCAAATAATAATTGGATCCTTTTACCGACCTCCTAACTCAGATGATACAGTTGCTGATTGATTCAAAGAACACTTGTTTAGTTTCGAACACGTATTCGTCTCATATAATTATAGTTGGTGGTCATATGTTGATATGTAGGCAAAAATACACGTTGAAATCCGGAGGTATGCGTGAAACATCATCCGAAATTGTCTTAAACGCATTATCTGGAAATTATTTCGAACGATTGGTTCATGAGCCCACGCGAATAGTAAACGGTTGTGAAAACATATTTGGTCTCTTAGCATCAAATAGTCCTGAGCTAATAGCGAGCATTGAAATGGACACAGGGATTAGTGAACACTGGGTTGTCTAGCGAGACTGAATATTGCAACCGCCAAATCCTCCAAAAATAAACAAAAAATGTATCTATTCATAAAAGCAGATAAAAATTCACTTTATACCTTCCCGAGAGATAATCTCCACTCCTTCGAAATTAACAATGTAACTGTAGACCAGATGCGGCTTGAATTCAAAGAAATAGTATCGATAGAACATGAAAGATTTGCACCAAATAAATTAACAAACGACGGAGCAGATCCACCTTGTTACACAAAACGGGTCAAAACACTGTTGTAGAAACAAAGAGAAAATCATGCCATATTTTAAAGAACGCAAAATCTCCAAGATTGGTGATCTTTCACAGAAGCCCGAAATTTAGCGCAAACTCCAACGCGAGACGTTTGTAACAGTTTCCTCAATGAGGAAAGTATGCCAGCGGCAAGACACAGTTAATACACTGGATTCGGATTTCCTGTCACAGAGGTCATAGTGCGTAGTAACTGACGGAAAGTCACCGAGTAAAACAAAAGTGATTTCTGGTGCTCCCCGAGTTAGTGTTATAGGCCCTCAGCTGTTCCTTATCTATATAAACGATTTAGCAAACAATCTGAGGAGCCGTCTTAAGATGATGGTGTCGGTTGTCGTCTAGCAAAGTCATAAGAAGATCAAAACAAATTACAAAATATTTGGGAAAGATATCTGTATGGAGTAAAAAATTGCAATTGACCCTAAATAATGAAAAGTGTGTGGTCATCTGCATGAGTGCTAAAAGGAACCCGTTAAACTTCTGTTACACGATAAATTATTCATATTTGAAGGCCGTAAATTGAACTAAATACCTAGCAATTACAACTGCGAGCAACTGAAACTGGGAAGAACACACAGAAAATGTTGTGGGGAAGGCAAACCAAAGACTACGTTATATTGGTCGAACACTTAGAAAATGTAAAAGATTTACTGAAGAGACTGCTTACGCTACGGTTGTCCGTCCTCTTTTGGAGTGCTGCTGCTCGGTCTGGTAGGATAGGACTAACGGAGTGCATCGAGAAAGTTCAAAGAAGAGTATCACGAAATAGGGGATAGTGTGTCATGATACAGTATTTGTGGTTGACATCACTAAAAGAAGGGCGTTTTTCGTTGCGGCGTAATCTTCTCCCGAAATTTCAATCACCAACTTTCTCCTCGGAATGTGAAAATATTTTGTTGACGCCGATCTTCATTGGGATAATCGATCATAATAAAATAAGAGAAATCAGAGCTCGTGCGGAAAAATATGGGTGTTAATTTTTTCGCGCGCTCCTCGAGACTGCAATAAATGAGAATTATTGTGAAGGTGGTTCGATGAACCCTCTGCCAGGCACTTAATTGCGATTTTCACCTTATCCCTGCAGATGCAGATGCAGGTACAAGCTTAGATTCAGTCACTGTACACTGTAATGTCCTTGGAACGGTTGTATGTGGACTCAATCAATGGTTCGATGAAGTCCCGTGAAGCAAAATGCTCGGACAGTGTTGGACGTGAAGTCCTACGAAGCAGTGGCAAGGAGGCACTCGGCAGTAGACCTGCAGTTTCACACTCGGTCAGCAAAGTACTCCTTGGTCTTCGGTTGTTGGCCAAATCTGTAAAAAGCCGTGTCCAGCAATGAGGTAGGAAGTGATGGCCCATGAAGCTGGGCAGATGAGGCAGTCAGCGAGGGTTCAGCAGTTCGACACACGGCTGGAGAAGTCCTCCTCCAGCTTCAGCTGTGGATGGATACGGAGACCAGAGCTAGGAAGTACATGACTGTCAGCCCCCACTGTCAGTGCCACGACTGTCAGCCCCACTGTCAGTGCCACATGTGGCGAGGGTCGAGACAGCAAGAATCGTGGCGCCTGTGACAGAAAATGGGGCTGGGTTTCAAGCGCCTAGAAATTTCTTGGCTCCCGTTTTTACATTTTCTAGAGCAGAACTCATCTAATTAACAAACCTCTTAAAATCAGTTTTTCGCGGTTCTGCAAGTTTCTCTTGCCCAAATATCAGATTATGAAAAAGAAATTTATATCTGTGCAAATAATAACAATTTTATAAAAAGTATAGACTGAGATTCAGTATATAGCAGAGATGATGAATTGCAGATAAGAACAACAAAAAGACTGCTAAACACGTAAGTTTTCGGCTAGAAGGTCTTCTTCTTAAACAGACAACATATATACACTCATTCACGCAAATACAACTCACACGCATAAGAGCGATGTCTCTACGCTGCCAAGGCTTGACTGCGAGCAACTGCACAAGATGGGCGAAGCAGTCTGGGTGGGGGGATAAGGACATCGGGGTGGGAAGAGCATGTATGGTTAGGGGGATAAGGACATCGGGGTGGGAAGAGCATGTATGGTTGGGGGACGATAAAGCGCTGTTTGTGGGAGCACGCTCATATGTGTGTGTGTGCGTCACATTTCCGTGAATGTGTGTGTGTGGATTTCGTCTATTTCAGAAGTAGGCCTTCTGACTGAAATCTTACATGTTTAGTAGCCTTTTTGTTGTACCTGTCTGCGACTCAACATCTCCGATATATGGTGAGTAGCAATCTATCATTTTCGTAATATTTTCGTTACTCCATCATGGGTTGTGCATCGTTTGTCAGTGTTAATAATGTTAATTCAATGCCATCCAACATTAATGGTGATTAGTACAAGACGAACGTCATTGAAAAAACCATGAAATAAACATTATTCGCACAACAATAATTTTATTCAAGTGCACCAACATTACAACCATGAACAACAAAACGAAAAAATATGCAAAAGATTTACACTATAATTATAAATGCCAGCAGACAACCTAATTTCTTCTTTTTAAAATTATCTTAAACTGTGGTATATTCAAACCCATCATCAGTTCACAGTATTGAATATGCCATTCCAAAGAGTCTGGCCGAATACGGCAGTCTTTCGTACTTATAAAACATATCGATAAAATACATTGAGTAAAGACACAGTAATACACTTAGAAAGTGTGCCTCTCTTTCAAGTTCCCTAAATTACACATTGCACGGCCCACACCCATAAGATATTTGAAATAGCATTTTATGGTACTGATAAACAATCAATACCACACAAATGAGAACAAGAACAAGTTCAAACAATAGTACTTGTATTTGACAGCAGTATCTGTTAATCTTTCAATGATAAATCCCCACCAAGTCCTGGTTAACAGTTAAACCAGTAATTAGTGGCATGCCTAGTAAGAACGAGTTTATGAACAAACTGAATCTACCTTTCCTAATTAATGCGGACAAACGATATGTGTTGGGACCAGTTGCTACATGCAATTTTAGCAAGACTCCGGTTTGTATTCTGTCATGTACAGTCTCATAAACCAACATACACTGCGGCTTTGACCAGGGACATTCTCAGTTTAAATTGTACGGAGGACGTCATTGCATGGAATGTTTCACTGAACAGATGCTTGAGTGTGAAAGAGTTTGTACTGCAAGATAAAAAGTTAGAAACAATCAGTGAAGAAGCAATAACATTTCTTTCCACAGAGGTCTACCATATATGCTGGGAACTGTTTGAGGAAGGCATATTAAACACAGAACCCAATGCAGTTTCATACTGCCAGTTGCAGTACGAATTAAAGGCCTAACTGGAGAGTCACTGTCATATTCCACAATGTCAACAAATACAATGGATATTGCGTCATCACAAACATATGCACACAAACTTCAACATGTGACAACGATGAAGTAAATAAAATATAGGTTGTGTTTATATTCTATCATCTAATGTGGATAAATATAAAATTTCACAGTGCCTAGATTGGGCGGAGATGGGTACTTTACACCCATCTTTTGGAAATACTGTAATATTGTGACATACTTCATATTTTAAAATTTCGGCAAAAGTATTTATTGTTTTTAATGACTTTTTGCGCCAGATTCCGTAATATCTTTAAATGTTTCGGTAAAATGTGATCCAAAATCTGAGTTTGAGATTTATCGATTTGTTAAAATTCTTGATGTGCTTTTCTCGAAAGTGTGCGTTATACCTGAAATCAGATGAACTCAAGATAATGAGTACATATTTTCCCAATGTTGGAGAATTTAATACAGTTAATAAGAAGGGAATTTTCCTGTCAGAGCAACCAGTTAATTGAGCATCACTACCTTCAAATTAAATCATTATTTACGGAGGAAACGATAACAGAAGCAATGTACCCAAATGCTTGAAACATCTAAAACGTATTCGAGGGTTAAAACACTTCGACCATATTCTGTTTTATACTTAAAAATTGGTGTGCTGCTCCTTTATAATAAGTTAGAAAACTTTCGCAGTCCGTGCCTTAAAAGATACGAACTGGGTCCTGCACATTATATCAGCTGGCTTGGCATGAGGTACTGTAGTAATATTATTAAAGCGGAGTTTTAGAGTGTTACCCGTACTGAACAACTCCAGTTTGTTGAAAGAGACATCAAGGCAATATTGTTTATTGTTCCTGCAGACATAGAGCGCCCATGAACAGATTCATAGCCAATTATGATGACAACGTTGACGAATGTTACATCATGCATCTTGATATGAATAGCTGTGTAGGTGAAAATTTTGCAGTAGCTTCCAGTGTCAAGATTTTGACGGCTCTCTTCACAGATTGTTGAAACTTTTGTGGCTGCAAACTTACCAGACAGTTCCGGGACTATATTTGAAGTGGATCTCGAATATCACACGAAAGTCATTAGAGCAAGCAATGATTTCAAGCAGATATGTTTCAAGCTGACGATTAAAAGTGTGTTTGGGAAATAGAACATGCAAAATATGTGACAGATGTGTAACAAAAGCTAGCAGTATCCTCAGAAGAAGCTGCACATTGAACAAGTTTCTGGCAAAACGGAGCAAAACTGTGCCTCAGAGACACAGATATCTTAAACTACCATACTACAATTCCAGATATCTGCTAAGATATCCGGAATGATGTCCATAGAGATTTGATGCTTTGGATATCCATGTGGATAAAAAATATAATATTGCGCTGGTGAGTATGAAAGAGATTGGATTAATGAAGAACGAACTGAATGATAAACCTATCACATAATTTGATGATCAATGAGGAAAACTGTATGTTCTTGAAACAGAGTCTAGATACACAATTAGCAGAGCAGAGAGTGTCAAACAGTTCTCTGTTAGTACTTTAAACACTGACAACTGCAAGCAGAGTGTGTTGGATGACCGGCCGGGGTGGCCGAGCGGTTCTAGGCGTTACAGTCTGGAACCGCGCGACCGCTACGGTCGCAGGTTAGAATCCTGTCTCGGGCATGGATGTGCGTGATGTCCTTAGGTTAGTTAGGTTTCAGTAGTTCTAAGATCTTGGGGACTGATGACCTCAGAAGTTAAGTCCCATAGTGCTCAGAGCCATTTGAGCCATTTTTTGTGTTGGATCCATAAATGTAAACAACTGTGCAGCATGTAATTCAACGAAAGCAGCAGGTAGTTTCTACAACGAAACAACACACTCCGGATGTACCTGCATAAGACGATAAACGTTATTTATGTGTGAATTAGGTAAGTACATCGACTTTTAGCTACTACTGCATAAGTTCAAATGGTTCAAATGGCTCTGAGCACTATGGGACTTAACTTCTGAGGTCATCAGTCCCCTAGAATTTAGAACTACTTAAACCAAACTAACCTAGGGACATCACACACATCCATGCCCGAGGCAGGATTCGATCCTGCGACCGTAGCGGCCGCGCGGCTCCAGACTGTAGCGCCTAGAACCGCTCGGCCACTCCGGCCGGCCTACTGCATAAGTAATGACGATGATTTGGGGCGGTGTGCTGAACCCGGCAGTTCGGAAGTGCCCTTGACCTAGGGGCGAATCCGGTGGGCGAGCTGCAGAAGTCCCCCCCCCCCCCCCCCCATGCCAGAGGAGCCGGTCCGGGGCAAGAGACGGGCTCCCACACCCTTTTTTCATCACTCGTTGAATCATGGCTACAAACGAAACGAGTGATTCGTGTGCGCCTCAACGAGCTTCCGCTGCGCCTGATCCCTCTCCCCAGGACGAGCAGGGACAGGCAGAGAATGAGAGAGTCATGCAAAGATATACCAGAATCACGTCGCTCATGGAGCAACAAATTAAAAATGGCAAGATAAGCCAAGCTGGACTTGCCATCATTAAGAATGAGCTGGCAGCATGGGCTATTGCCCACGATAAACTAGAAGGTAGGGTCGAAGAACTTGAAAAGGAGAACGATAGACTAAGGAGGCAACCGGCAAAGACGTGGGCGGTCGTGGCCGCGCAAGCGCCCACTAAGCGCCCACAAAACACGACCAAAGACACTATCGACTGTTATAGTTGAAGTTACCTCCGAGGAAGATAAAGACAAACTGCTGAATAACCAAAAACTGAACTCGGTGGTCAAATGCGAACCACCGAGGAAAAGAAATCCTCTCGTCATACCATATGACGTTCCCACAATAATGACTAACGAAGAACTGCAAGATACAATTAGACAGCAAAATTTTGAGGAAATAAATGAAGAGGAATTTAAGAACTGCTTTAAATTAAAATTTAAGACTGGACCACGGGGTCGTGATGTTGTTCATCACGTCGCCGAGGTGTCAGCGCAAATGTGGAAGAACATAACAACAATGGGCAGAATATATGTTGGCTTTCACGCCATAGACACAAGAGATTATGTCGTGGTACCTCGTTGCCACAACTGTGGTGACTTGGATCACGTCTTAAGGCTGTGCACCAGGGAGCCGGCGTGCACTAAGTGTGGGGAACATGGTCACAGCGGCAAAGACTGCAAGGCGGCGGCAGTCTGCATACCATGCAAGAATAGGGGGAAGAAGTCTTGCGGAGCCACAGGCAGGAATTGCCCGACATACTGAATGTTGGAGCAGAGATTAATCTCCAGAACCTACTATGGTTGAGCCCGGCATACCGAACAGGATGCCAAAGCGAAAGTCCCCGAGCAAAAGGAGGAGGGATGCCATGAGGGCAAACAGATTCAAGGAGTTTTTGAGGTCGCTCTCGGGCGCCACTAAAACTGAAACAAAAGATAAAGCTATACAGACTGAACTTCCAACAATGGACATTGGCATACAAACCAATCTCCCCCTCATGCCCGAAACTCTCTCCTCTGGAAGCCGGGGAACAAAGCCAGAACTACACCAACAACGGCAAGGGCATCCTGGGGCTGTGGCAACGCCTAAAGATAGTCATACAAATAAACAACCCATTCAAGAAAACAGAGTGACAAGCTCATGTACGAGCCCCACTGTACTAAGTTCACCACCGGTCGATCCGGTTAGGGTGTACCCCAACTTGGAGTACACTATGCAACTATCCAGACTAGAGCAGCCGGCTACCCTGACCACTGCCTTACGACATGTGGTCCGTGAAGGACATGAAGACGGCAGGAAGATAATCTTCTCGGTTATGGAGGCTGTCGACAGAATCAAGCTAAAATCAGTGAATCTCCCCACCGACTTCGGAGCCTTGCGATATCTGCTCAAGAAAGTGTTCGAGAGACGAGGTGAGAAATTTGACCTTAGCGACATCTACGCACAATCAGTAATAGCACAGGGACGAATTGCTTTTGACTGGAGTAAGACCTGGCCACATGACCCAATACATACGTACTTTCCCTAATGACAAAAATAACTATTGGACAGCTCAATACTCATAACAGCAGACTCGCGATGCAGGAGCTCCGAAGGGAGGTGGAGGAGAGGAGACTTGATGTACTCTGTCTACAGGAGCCATACTCCCTGGCTGGAAAAATAGCTTTTGCTGCCGCGAGCTGGCAAATAGTCAGCAGAGGGGATGACCCGAAGGCGGCGATTATAATCACAAATAGACTCTTGAGAGTCACCACACTCTCGCAATTCACAACTAGCCACTGTAACGCCGTGGAGCTTCAAACCCCTATGGGAACAATAACTCTCATAAACATGTATTTTCAGTATGGGGACAATATAGAACACTACATAGACCACCTAGCGAGAGTTACCACGGCGTTGCAGGGAAGAAAGGTTGTAATAACAGCTGACATTAATGCCAAATCCCCCCTGTGGTACAGTAGCACAAGAGATGCTAATGGCGAAAAAGTTGAGGAACTTATAATGGCATCACAACTTGTGGTGGCAAACAGGCCTGGCAATCCTCCTACCTACGCTGCAGGAGGAGGACAGGGCACAAATATTGACGTCACCCTTGTAACTCCAAATACGGCTAACATTATTCAAAATTGGAGAGTCACAGAGAATGCCACCACAAGCGACCACAATCTGATATCCTTCACCGTGGGAGAAAGAGAGTACCGCTGGGCCACGGGGTGGGAGGTGCAACTAAATCGTAGAAGAGCTGACTGGGAACGCCTAGCTAGGGAGTGTGACATTCCTCCATCACCGGGAGGTGACATGCATCTGGACATGGACGTGGACCAGAGAGCAGAGGAACTGGTGAATACAGTGACAAGAGCGGTGAAGAGAGCCGTACCTACAAGGAGGAGGGCCATGGCGGCGTCACCATGGTCTGCTGAACTAGGAGAACAGCGTCTATCTGTCAGAAGGCTGAGGAGGCACTACCAGCGCAGTGTCGTCTGGCAGGAACGACAAAGGTGGCAGGTGCTATATAGGGAGGAAAAGCGGAAGTTCCAAAAGGAACTGCGTGAAGTTAGGATGAGAAGTTGGGAAAACTTTGTGCTCAATCAGCTAGTCACGGACCCATGGGGCCCACCATATAAGCTGGTGAGGGAAAAAATCCGCTCTCCTCTGGAACTATCAACAGTCAGGTACGGGGACAGAATGACGGAATCCTGGCAGGAGACTGCGGGGGTCCTCCTCCGGTCCCTGTTGCCTGACGACAACGCGGATGGGGAGACAGAGGGGCAGAAGCAACTCAGAGAGGAGGACCAAGTAGTATACGTAAATGAGACGGCTGTCTACCCCTTCTCAGAGGAGGAGGTGGCAACCCATATAAGATCACTGAAAAAAGGAAAAGCACCTGGGCCGGACGGCATTGTGGCGGAGGTGGTGCGGTTTCTGGCGCCTCAGCTGACTGCGCCACTAACACATCTATACAACCAATGCCTCAGACAGAGAAAATTCCCAAAGAGATGAAAAACGGCAAATGTAGTAATTATAAAGAAAGTACCAGACAAGGAGCAAGCAGAAGTGAAATCTTACAGGCCGATTTGCCTGCTGGATGTATTTCGAAAAATACTGGAGAAGTTGTTGGCTGACAGATTGACAGTACACCGAGTGTTGTGTGGGGTGAGCGACAGGCAGTTCGAGTTCAGGCCGGGGCGGTCGGCATCTGATGCAATCGCCCTGGCGGCCGAGGTCTGTGGCTCGACCCCGCACAAATACGTAGTTGGCACCATTTTTGATATCAGTGGCGCCTTCGACAACCTGTGGTGGCCTTCGCTCTTCTCCTGCTTGCGGGAGGAAGAGTGTCCAGGGCCTCTATACGGTTGCCTGAGGAGCTATTGCAAGGATCGGGAGGTCTGGTTATCATCATCTAGCGAAAGAGTTGGAAAGATAACTACCAAAGGATGTCCCCAAGGTTCCGTCTTAGGACCCCTCTTCTGGGATATCCATATGGAGCCTTTATTAGATAGATTACAACAAAGTGATGAGGTGCTAGAGGTGATAGCCTACGCGGATGACCTCCTCCTGTTGGTTGGTGGCCGTAGCCGCGAAGACATTGAACCGAAAATAGAGACAGCATTAGACAAACTACAACAGTGGTGCCACACGACTAAAATGACGATATCGCCCAGTAAATCCACCTACCTATTACTAAAATGACATCTTATTAGAAATCCGACTGTCAGAATAGATGGTTCACCAGTTCTCCGACGACTTGAGACACGCTACTTGGGAGTTATCATTGATGAGTGGTGGAGTTTCGGAAAACACATTGAAACTGTCACCCAGAGAGCCCTTCAGATGTTAAATAACCTGATTTCCATAGGCCATAAAAGATTCCATCTTCCTCCACACCTAATTAGACTCTACCACAACAGTATCCTAACCTCAGTTGTGGGCAATGGCTCGGGAGTCTGAGCGCACAGGCTCACGATGGTTGTGCCCGCCATGGCAGTGAGAAGGGTTCAGAGAAGCATGGTATTAAGAGCTGTGGGAGCCTACAGAACATCTCCAGGGGGGGGCCTGTTAGTTATAATGGGGCTCTGCCCTCTGGACATAAAGATAAGATAACAGGCGGCTTGGTATTGGGTCAAGAAGGGAAGTTATGAGAAGATTGCGGATATTATGGGTATTAGGGTGGGGGATAAAAGAGAGATAAGGAAAGGAGGGGAGGAGCTCTGGCAGGAGACTTGAGAGGCAGAAGAGGTTGGACGAAGAACCTTCCAGCTTCTACCTGATGTGAGGGAACGACTTGGTCTGAAATATTTTGTGCCTACAAGAGGCGTGATCCACTTTCTCACTGGCCATGGACCCTACCCGACTTACTTATGTCGATTTGGGAAGAGGGCAACACCAGCGTGCGACTGTGGCGATCCGGAAGGTACACCCGAGCATGTAGTTTACTAATGTCCCCTCTTCAATGATATCGCAAACACACTACGAGACAGACTACCCAACCGAGACACATACCAACTACTCAGACGAGAGGAGACCTTTCAGACTTTAAACACCTTGGCAAACGAGGTATCTCGGAAAGTTCTATATGGCTATTTAGGCGAGATACATTAAATAATGACAATCACCACCGATTGCGTCCAAAAGCCCTATTCCCATGCCGCCTGTGCATGGACTGGCCGACTACATCTAAGTTGGAATCCGCCGCGTGCAGGACTAGGGGGAGTAGGGAACAACCACCGATTGTGACACACACCGAATATGACGTAGGTTAAGTTAGTTAGATTGTAGGACTTAGTTATAGGATATTAAGATAGGGACTACAGCGAATTTAACATCGAGGCCTGCCCAGTGCCAGGGGCATGCTCTTCGGGGTTAGCTCGAAGAGCAAGGCATGCGAAAGTAGGTTTATATCCTCACTGGCACACATGTGACGCTGCAGATTACATACATAAATTAAATTAGTTGTAGGAATTAGGTACAAACAGTATATGTAGATAGTAGATGCCCATTGTTATGTTAATAAGTGTAGCTCACATACTAACACTAAACTACCTGCAAAATTTATATAAATGTATAACTGTTAGGACCCACTAATGAATTAAGGAAGTGGGTTGATTTGTATAATTATAATGGTTTAATAATAAAGAATTTTTAAATAAATACCTGAAAAATGTAAACAATGTAAGATGTCTGTACCTGTGTGTGTGTGTGTGTGTGTGTGTTTGTGTGTATTTGAGCGAGAGAGAGAGAGAGAGAGAGAGAGAGAGAGAGAGAGAGAGAGAGAGAGAGAGAGAGAGACAGAGAGACAGACAGACAGAGAGAGAGAGAGAGAGAGAGGGAGAGAGAGTGTGTGTCTGTACAATTCAGAGACAAATACTTTTTAACATAATGCCCTGTTATGTAAACTTCTTTCCACGTCATCAGGCATCATCGAACTTGGTACTGTTTTAAGGAAATCCAGGTAACTGACTCCCCATTTTAATGTTATGCTGGAATTGGGAAGGCGCATGAGGGTGGGAAGGGGGAGACGGGGTGGAGAGCTGACAGAGAGCATTAATTGTCAGGAACTGATGATAAAATCATCGGTAACGAGTCAGGGGCTGACCATCTTGGACTTGACGTCATTGTCCTTCTAAGTTGGCAACATGCACCAGTTTTGCAGCGTAGCGATATTGCAAGTTGTCAGTACCAGACTTAAGTGCGAAGTGTGTTACAATGTCTATAGACAAATTAGTTAGCGAAAATCATATCTAGGTACATAAAATAGTTATTGAAATCAGCCTTCATATAAAGACAGAAAAACGCAGCACTAGTCTATAATTTATAATATGTACAGATGCAATGATTCTGGTAAAGCTTTGCTGCTCTCTGGCGTTGCAATGGCTGCTTGCTTTAATGTTTCTTTTCCCGTCAGATACCGCCTCCTCTGTAGCTCACCGTGTTGTACCTTCTAACATTGCAACGATACTCCCATTCCAAATGCCAATTAAGTACCTAACAGGTTAATATATATATATATATATATATATATATATATATATATATATTACTTACCGATAGTTACCAAAACTATACATTGTACAAATAAACCTTCCTACAGAATCGATGTGTCTCTTCGTAAAAACTGTATCAAAATCCCTATAGCCGTTTCTACGATCGGCCTTCACATACAGACAGAAACGTTGTGGGGCCTCCGCTTTATATTTATGTCCAGTATTCTTTAAAAAAATGATAAGTAGGGGTGGAATGCTATATGCATTATTCTTCTGGATGTTGAAGTGAGCAGGTTACCTTGGTTTGGACTGAATTAATTTCGTCCTGTTCAATTATTTTGTACTTGCGCTATTAGACTCGTGGCAAAAAGAGAATTGTCCAACTATAGAAGAAAATAATTTGTTCCCCTGATCCCTCTCATATGCAAGATATATGATAGGGGATGAAACAGAACTATTGTAAATCCCTGACCAGCAGTGTCTGTGGCAGGGTACTAAATTTATAAAATGTTTCTTTACTCCAACATTGCTTTTGCTAGAGGGAATAAGGAAAACTAATCTACAACTACTGAAATATCTTCTTTGTGTGACGAGTCAGGCGTGCACTGTAATGTAACAGAAAAATAATTTCAATAATTTTGGCTACAGCTACAAAGTCTTTAATTACTTCCAACAATCAATAGGTAAGTTCATTTTGTATTCTATCATGAAAGCAATGAGTCATGCTGACGTATGCTTTCTGGACGGGAGCCATGTGGTAGTGTAACACACAACTGTAGTCACATTCAGTTACAACCAAAAAATTGCCACTTTCAGAAAGGAAAGTTTTTCTGCCTTCCCTCTTAGCCTAAAAACTGTCATGTAAAAAAGCAAATTAATTTAATTTTTTATTTTTATTTAGCATTAAACATTGACAGGATAAATAGTAAATAAAATAAATAATTATTTGTGTATGCCAGTAGGAAACAAAATTGCTAATGTTGTGTAAGTCGACAACGCACAATTTATAAACTACGGAAACTTGGCGCCACGCTCTCCGGTTGCCCTGTTTCCGTTCGTCGGTTGACGGGCAGCACTGTGCTTGTAGGTTCACACGTACAAACCTCCTTCGCCCAGCCACTGCCCCAACGTGATATGCATACGTGTCGAACAGGTCTTGCCCTTTGTCTCCGCCTCACGTCAGAGGCATTCACACGTAGGCTTCACTTCGGAGCACACATACGTCACCTGCGATTTAGTCATAAAGTAAGCATGGCGGCACAGTATTCGTTTGAAGAACCACGGGATATGGTTTTTCTTAGTGAGCTAGCCGACGGTAATGCGTATGAAGCTTGACGGTTGTTCGAGGAATGGAACCCAGCAAGTGCTACCAACACCCGGCGACTTGGCCAGGATCGTTAGCGGAATATCACGGTGATGCTGGAAGAACTCGAACACGACCGGATGCTGAATTTGAAGACACTGTTCTCGAGCGCTTCGAGGAAGCACCTACGACAAGTACTCCAGCGGTTGGGCACGACATGTGGTTCACTCATTGTTTAGTCTGGGAGGTTTTGAGGGATGAGTGCCACCATCCATTTAGTTTCCCCCCTGTCCAAAACCTAAATCTGTAAGTAGGCTGTTTAGGTTTTTTATATTGGTAACGCCACGTAGCGCTCTATATGAAAATCACTGGCAGTGCTGTGTGCAGTCTGTGGCTAGTTTGCATTGTTGTCTGCCATTGTAGTGTCGGGCAGTTGGCTGTTAACAGCGCGTAGCGTTGCGCAGTTGGAGGTGAGCCGCCAGCAGTGGTGGATGTGGGGAAGTGAGATGGCGGATTTTTGAGAGCGGATGATCTGGACGTGTGTCCATCAGAGACAGTACATTTGTAAGACTGGATGTCATGAACTGATATATATAATATGACTTTTGAACAATATTAAGGTAAATACATTGTTTGTTCTCTATCACAATATTTCTTTTGCTAACTGTGCCTATCAGTAGTTAGTGCCTTCAGTAGTTTAAAACTTTTATTTAGCTGGCAGTAGTGACGCTTGCTGTATTGCAGTAGTTCGAGTAACGAAGATTTTTGTGAGGTAAGTGATTTGTGAAACGTATAGGTTAATGTTAGTCAGGGCCATTCTTTTGTAGGGATTTTTGAAAGTCAGATTGCGTTGCGCTAAAAATATTGTGTGTCAGTTTAAGTACAGTCATGTATAATTTTTCTAAGGGGACGTTTCAAATCCTGTGGCGGACTACGAACACAGGCTAGGGTTTTGCCGGTGGTTTCTGCGACGTATTGCACGTGATCCCGACTTCCCCGCCGTTGTGTTGTTTACCGACGAGTGCCCATTCCATCGGGACGGCCTTTACAACACTAGAAACGTTCATTACTGGGCAAGAGAAAATACTTACGTCACGTATGTCCACCGACACAAGCATTGATTTTCGCTCAAAATTTGGGCAGGTATTGTGGGTGACCATGTTATTGGGCCGGTGCGTCTATTTGCTCGACTTACCGGCGCAAGTTACGGTCACTTTTTGCAAGAAACTCCACCCGATCTGCTGGAAGATGTTCCCCTGAACATACGACTACGCATGTGATTGCAGCATGATGGTGTGCCCGCACATAGCAGTGGTGCTGTGCGCGGGTATTTAAATGAACTCTTCGACGGCAGTGTAATTGTCAGAGGTGCTGATAGGACATGGCCCCCGCGGTCACCAGACCTCAAGACATCGGACTTTTTCCTGTGGGGCGCGAACCACCTACAAGCGAAGAGGAGTTAATCGATAGCATTCAACATGCCGCCAATCACATCAGGGCAATGCCAGAAATTTTTAAAAGAGTTCAGCAAAACACCGTTCGACGTTTCCAACCTTGTGTCGCGCCAGAGGGTCGCCAGTTCGAGCACCTGCTTCATGTAAACAATGTCTTTGCTATAAAAATTGTTAAAGACTTTCTCTACAATCGATGCGTCGGACCCGAGTGAATACGTCCACAGGCCTCCAGTGTGAAAGGCTGACGCCCTACCACCAAGCGTGCCGGCCGCCTTTAATACATCGCGATTTCCGGCAAGCAAAGTATTCGCAGTCATTCGCTGTCAAGAGCATCCGGCAACTGGGAAATCCCGCGGCCAATCGGAGCGCGTGGCGCCAAGTTTCCGTAGTTTAAAAATTGTGCGTTGTCAACCTACTCAACATTAGTAATTTTGGTTCCTGCTGGCATCAGTTATCCAGGGTTAAAATTTCGTGACACAACTTTCCTCCACCCTCTGTAGCTGATAACACAGGATTCATAATAAAGATGTAAAAAAAATAAAGATATCGAAGCTATACGCTATGTTATTAATAGTTTCTCGCGGAGCACTTGTTTACACACGTTAAAAAAAGTTTTGCATCACCCCGGTTCCCAGAATTCCTGAAGGTGGCACTTGATTGTGGATACTGTATCACAGACACTATCCTTTTGTTCAGAGATGTCTCTAAACCTGCCCAAAGATATAAACAGCCATGCATGAGCATCACCCTCGAAGGCGGACCGACAGCCGATCAGTTCCAGTCATTCCACCAGGTAGGAGATGCACGGTTCGTGTTGTCTGTAATTTAACCATGCCTAGACGGTCAATACCGCTGTTCGATTGCGTCCACATTGTTACTTTATGCTAGTAAGGGCTCTCTACAAGGGAAGTGTCCACTCGTCTCGGAGTGAACCATAGAGATATTGTTCGGACATCGAGGAGATACGGAGAGCTAGAAACTGTCGATGACACGCCTCGCTCAGGCCGCGCAATGGGTTCTACTGCAGTGGATGACTGCTACCTATGGATTATGGCTTAGAGGAAACCTCACAGCAACGCCACCATGTTGAATAACGCTTTTCGTCCAGCCACAGGGAGTCGTGTTACGACTCAAACTGTGCGCAATAGGCTGCATGAAGCACAACTTCACTCTCCACGCCCATGGCGAAGTCCATCTTTCCAACCACGACACGAAGCAGCGTGGTACAGATGGGCCCTATAACATTCCGAATGGATCGCTCAGGACTGGCATCACGTTCTCTTCACCAATAAGTGTCTCATATGCCTTCAACCAGACAATCGTCGGAGACGTGTTTGGAGGCAACCTGGTCAGGCTGAACGCCTTAGACACACTGTCCAGCGAATGCAGCAGTGTGGAGGTACTCCAGTGTTTTGGGGTGGCATTATGTGGGGCCAATGTACGCCGCTGGGAGTCATGGAACGCTCCGTAACGGTTGTACGATACGTGAATGTCATCCTCCGAATGACAGTGCAACCATATTGGCAGCATATTGGCCAAGCATTTGTGTTCATGGATGACAATTCAGCTCCATCGTGCACATCTTGTGAATGACTTCCTGCAAGACATGGTTCAAATGGTTCAAATGGCTCTGAGCACTATGGGACTTAACTTCTGAGGTCATCAGTCCCCTAGAACTTAGAACTACTTAAACCTAACTAACCTAAGGACATCACACACATCCATGCCTGAGACAGGATTCGAACCTGCGACCGTAGCGGTCGCGCGGTTCCAGACTGTAGTGCCTAGAACCGCTCGGCCACCCTTGCCGGCTATCGAACATGCCTGGGTTAGATTGAAATGGGCTGTTTATGGACGATGTTACCCACCAACCACTTTGAGAGATCTACGCGGAATCGCTGTTGAGGAGAGTAACAATCTGGACCAACAGTGCCTTGATGAACTTGTGGACAGTATGCCACGACGAATACAGACATGCATCAATGCAAGAAGACGTGCTACTGGGTATTAGAGGTACCGGTGTGTACTGCAATCTGGACCACCAGGTCTGAAGTTCTCGGTGAATGGCGGTACAACATGCAATATGTGCTATTCATGAGCAATGAATGTTTATGTCGATCTCTATTCCAATTTTCTGTACAGATTCCACAACCATCGGAACCGGCGTGATGCAAAACTTTTTTTGATGTGTGTATTTTCCGCAGATCATCAGTGTTCGTGGAACACGGTTTGAGAAATCCTAATGTAGTTAAGTGTGGCCCCTTTTATGCAGTCCGTTTCGTAACGAAACCAAGTGATTATAAATTCTGCCGTGAAAACGACAAAGAAATGCCATGATTTTGAAAATACGAACCAACCCCATCGAGAGTTTGCGTCACTTGAAACTTTTTTACTCATTAACCTTCTGAAAATGGTCTGTATGTACTACTGGTTGGAAAAACTAATTTATTTACCTGCGCTGGTCCTTCTTTTTTTTTACCAGATGTGCGGAAATTGAAAATGGGTTCACTGCAGCAACAAAAGTTAATAAATCGTGTAGCAGCTAAGGTATCCGGACGTGAAAGCATTCCTTGAATGAACATATTATACAGCTGGTTTTTGTACCTAAGCAAAATATTAAATAAATTTATTATAGAGCGACGCTTCAACTACTTGCTCGCGAAATGTTAGAAATTATTTTGAATACTCATTAGCTAGATAATGATAAGCAGTGTTTTGAAATCTCTTTGTGTGAGAGTGTGTGTGTGGGGGGGGGGGGGTCTGCCTTTGCGTCTGTGTCGATCCCCTACCTTTTCACAGATCAGCCAGTTAACTACTTCAAAGGTCACTGTACCCTATAGTGATACGTCATGATCTCTTTTCTTGATTTCCATAACTGCACCTTGATAAATTTTTTAACATCAACTTTAGCCCATATAAATAACACTGGAGTTACCGAAGCCCTAATATACGCATCTGAATGCCAACTTTTCAAGACGAAAGTGGTAATTCTTTTAATTTGAGCCCATTTGTAATTTCTTGATATCATTTTTCAGCCATCTGATAACATGGTTACATAGCCCTCTTAGGTAAGCTGAGTCAGAAAATGTGATTGCTTACGGTAACACAACATACTGCGATTACGTCTGTAAGCTATCCAACCATTGTTACCGCTTTCTTTGACGCAGGAATTGAGAGGGGAGCTCCCAATGACAACTGTCGACGCCAAAACACAGTGGGGTCTTTAATTTATATTATTTATAGGTATACATAAACCTTCCTCGTTAAACTATTAGTGAAAGTCTTATTAAAATGCCGCCAGTTGTTACGGATACTCTCATAAAAACACGGTGGAGGACTTTAAAATATGTTTAGGCGTACGCATAAATTGTGGTTAAGCTTAGCTGTTTACTTTACTGCTTTTTCCCGCCAGATACCGCCACCTCTGCAGAAGATCTGCTCTTAACTCCCATAACTGTAAACGCAACCTAAATATAGAACAGATAACAATACATGTATTATACACTCATCATTACTATAATTATCAATTATGTACACAAACATTCCTCTCAAATCATTCCATCTATTTGTGAAAACCTTGTCAAAACTCCTACAGTAGTTGCTGAGATTAGACTTCACATACAGACAGGATAACATGGCGGAAGGCTAATTTACAACTTATGTAGTTTACTTTTTTCTTATTGCACTATAATGCTAATCATTTACATATCCAAAACTGTAATATAATTCAGACTAATCTGAAGCTTTTTGCCAGCCGCATTCATGGTGTTGCGATCTTAATGACAAGAAGCGTATGTAATAGCTTGCTAACAGTCGGTCGAAAGTTCTGACGCTTTTTTGGGATGGAGTGAATTCTTCCCATAATGACGCTGTAATGATTCATTCAAGAACTTTTTCCGTACTCTGCATACACAATAAATACTTTTCTATCTCAAATAATATTACTTCTTTTGGTGTTATACGGAAAGTTTTTAATCATCGTAGACAAATTTGCCTAAAATCGCATCCCGTGGAAAAATAATTAAATCATCCTCCTGAAGAATGAAAAATATTACAAAGCAGCGTCATAAAAACGTTGCGTTTTAAAATGTTCATATTTTAGTTTTTTTTGTTTTTTCACTATCTTAATGGGAGTATACAAGTTAAATTATGAACATTTTAGGCTAATGTCGCTACGAACTCCAATGAGCATTAAGAAAAGAACGTAGATGTGTTTCGTGAGTCTCCTAGAATTTTACATTCCTTGCAAGAAGAAGTCGAATGCTATTTCGTGCCGTGACCGTGGCCGATAGCAATATAATTTTATGACTGGCAATTAGTACGTGCTTTCGTCACCGAAGAAAACGGTGTATGATGTTATACCTCAAAGTACAGTTTCCCGCACAACATCCGCAATAGTTACTCAGACGTGACGTGTGTTCTCACTCAGATTGCGGTACGAGTGAAAGAATACATTACATCGACCCATACCGCTGGTAAACCTTTCGGTTTATAAGGTCGTGGTCCACGAAACTCTTCTGCTCATAACATTTGGCCAGGAACTGCACTGGACGACGGCAAGATTCAACGGACGAGCAACGCCCATGGCAGTTATGGACAACGTGCCAGGAACAGAGGGGTTTCTTGGATCATGACCTTATAGTCCAAAAGGTGTACCAGCAGCAGTGTCATTAAAGCCTTCATTCTGTCGTCATTTCTTTTATTTTTAATAATGTTTTGCAAATGTTAGTCTAGAAAATGATACAGATATAATGATACTGACAAACGAAACTTTAATTAATTAACACTGTAAGTGCAAATCCTGTCTCTCGACCAAACGGGGTGGCGCAGTCGTTAGCACACTGGAATCGCATTCTGGAGGACGACGATTCAAAGCTACGTCCGGCCATCTTGTTTAGGTTTTCCGTGATTATCCTAAATCGTTTCAGGCAACTGTCGAGATGGTTCCTTTGAAACGGGACGGCAGACTTCCCTCACCATCCTTCCCTAGCCCGCTGGGACCGATGACGTCGCTTTTTGGTCCCCTCCCCCAAATCAACAGACCAATCAACCCGTCTCTCGGACCAAACCGTTTCTCGTTTGGAGCCAACTACTATCCAATGACGCAGTAGGAGAACACACGTCTTCTTCACTGATAAGGAGAGAATCTGACCAACAAATGTCTACCATATTGGGCCATCCCTACTTTAGTAGATTTACCTACCTTGGCACTTATGTAAAGTAATCACAGTATACTCAGGCGTTACGAAAACGATGTTGACACTGTCGTGTAGTACTTCCTTTGGGGCGTACAAAGTCTGCCGATTTTCATTCGAGAATGTTGCGACAGCACCTGTTAGATCGTTCACTACACGATGGGAAGAGTGTACGTCCATTGAGCTAAGAATGGAAGACTAAGAACGAAGTCCTTGGATTTAAAAAGGGTGTAAGACAGTGAAGCAATGGCAAACGTGAGATTAAAAATCAAGGTGAAAGGACATCAATTACAAGACTCGCAGATGACAGTGCTATCCATCACAGAAAGTGAGGTAGAATCACAGAACTTGTGGAGTGAAATGGTCTTACGAGTACAGAATGTAGATTTAGAGCAAACCGAAGAAAGAATAAAATAATTAGGAGTAGCACAAACGAGATTAGTGGTAAACTTAATCTCAGTATTGGGGATCACGAAGATGGAATTCTGCTGTCTATAGGTACTTCCTGCTGATCAAGAATGACGAATATTTCCAAGGAGTAAAGTTTCATAGCAGAAGCAAAATAACCCGTGACGGACGAAGCAAGGAAGGCGTAGAAGCCAGACTAGTACAGGCAGGGAGTACATTCGTGGCTAATATAACTCTACTAATAACTAACACAGGTATCGATTTGAGGAAGACATTTCTGAGTACATACGTTATGTACGTTTGGAGCAGAGAATTGCACGGAAGTGAGTCATAGCCTCTTAACGAAGTAGAGAATCGAAGCGTTTGAGACGTGATGCTAGACTAGGACATTGAAAGTTTTGTGGAGAGACAAGAACTGAGTTTAGCGCAGACTCGGCAAGGATAGGATCATACGGAGAAGGCTGACAAGTAGAAGCGATAGAATGATATGTCATGCGTGAAGACACCAGAACTTGCAAAGTAGAAGATGGAGCTACAGAGAGTCGAATGTATCCAGGAAATAACAGAAGACGTTGGATGGAAGTACTACTTCGCCACGAAGAAGTTGGTACAGCAGAGAACTCGTGTCTGGCCACATCAGAAGACTGTTGACACTCTCCTCCCCCTCCACGAACCTCCAAAAAAAAAAAAAAAAAAGTTAAAGATGGTAGGTGTGTGCAAGTAAAGTACGTTTTATACTTCCATTTTGTTGCTTCTCTACAGCAATGTTGCCACTATTAATCTTCCAGCACTCGTAACTTAGGCTTTCCCAATGACTAAATCACGATGTCTACTGCGTGCCATATTTAAATGGGGTGAGCCGTGAATGTTTTTTACCCACAAATCTACAAATTATTCGAAAATGATAAAAACGATTAAAAATTGTGACACATACTAAACTACAGCTCAATACTGCTATGGATCCCGCGCGACCTTCAGCCGGCCCTGGATGCGTGTGTTTATTTACTGTTTCTCTCTCGTTTCTAGCATTTGTAGACTTAGAGAAAGCTCTCGACAATGTTGACTGGAATACTCTCTTTCAAATTCTAAAGATGGCAGGGGTAAAACACAGGGAGCGAAAGAATATTTACAATTTGTACAGAAACCAGATGGCAGTTATAAGAGTCGAGGGGCATGAAAGGGAAGTAGCGGTTGGGAAGGGAGTGAGACAGGGTTGTAACCTGTCCCCGGTGTTATTCAATCTGTATATTGAGCAAGCAGTAAAGGAAACAAAAGAAACATTCGGAGTAGGTATTAAAATCCATGGAGAAGAAATAAAAATGTTGAGGTTCACTGATGACATTGTAATTCTGTCAGAGACAGCAAAGGACTTGGAAGAGCAGTTGAACGGAATGGACAGTGTCTTGGAAGGAGGATATAAGATGGACATCAACAAAAGCAACACGAGGCTAGTGGAATGTAGTCGAATTAAGTCGGGTGATGCTGAGGGAATTAGATTAGGAAATGAGACACTTAAAGTAGTAAAGGAGTTTTGCTATTTGGGGGACAAAATAACTTATGATGGTCGAAGTAGAGAGGATATGAAATGTAGACTGGCAATGGCAAGGAAAGCATTGCTGAAGAAGAGATATTTGTTAACATCGAGTAATGATCTAAGTGTCAGGAAGTCGTTTCTGAAAGTATTTGTATGGAGCGTAGCCATGTATGGAAGTGCAACATGGACGATAAATACTTTGGACAAGAAGAGAATAGAAGCTTTTGAAATGTGGTGCTACAGAAGGATGCTGAAGATTAGATGGGTAGATCATGTAACTAATGAGGAGGTATTGAATAGAATTGGGGAGAAGAGGAGGCTGTGGCACAACTTGACAAGAAGAAGGGACCGGTTGGTAGGACATGTTCTGAGGCATCAAGGGATCACAAATTTAGCATTGGAAGGCAGCGTGGTGGGTAAAAATCGTAGAGGGAGACCAAGAGATGAATACACTAAGCAGATTCAGAAGGATGTAGGTTGCAGTAAGTACTGGGAGATGAAGAAGCTTGCACAGGATATAGTAGTATGGAGAGCTGCATCAAACCAGTCTCAGGACTGAAGACAACAACAACAACAACAACAACAACAACGCTCGTTGAGGACTGTGTTGAGGAGTGACACACGTGATTTTGCTAAGCAGCGTATTTCGACCACTCTGGATCATCAACAGATATAAGTAATTGCGTGAGAAAGACCCTGTTGTCTACTAAGAAGCACATATCAGAGTACCGCATTTTCCCACATTCCACTAGGCGAATACCGTGCTGGTTCCCATGTTCCGCCTCAAATATGCTCTACGCAAATATTTTAAACATTTTTCTCTCACTTGTACACAGAATTTATTCTATACGCAGTCAGATTGGGTACACCACTTCTGTAGGTAGCCCACTCACTTTTTTTGTAGTGTCTTCACTGTGCATATCGATTTTGGTTTTGAAATATAAAATTCAGATTCTGATGAAATTTCGATTGTTATGGTGCCTCACAGTGATGTTACTCGATGTACTGGTGTTCAGGTGTGGCTTGCACTACTTGCTCCAGGTTTCATCCTGCATGATAATATGATGCAAGAATGCCTCTCCTTCATGGCGTAACGAGTGCGCACACACAGTTTCGTGTCGTGTACATACCTACGTTTCAATCAAATCATGCACTACCCTTTGAGATGTAGTTTAAGGGTTTCGTGCCCCACTTAGTAAAAACGGAACCCCATAGGATCCCTTTGTTGTTCGTCAGCCTGTTTGTCGGTCTGACCGTCCGATGGTCAAAATACCTTTTCTTCAGGAATGCGTAGACGTAAGAAGTTTAAATTTATGTCACAAATTGAGGTGTATGTTCCCTTGGCGGTGTAACAAACTAAAGCTTCTAAGTCAATGAAGTTATAAGATACGGCCGTTTATGTTGTCTGTTTTAACACTTGCCAACTCACTTATGAAAGTCTATAGGTACTTCCTGTTGATCAAGAATGACGAATATTTCCAAGGAGTAAAGTTTCATAGCAGAAGCAAAAGAAAACAATCCGGTAACTGTTAATTTATAATTGTATCACACGAAAAACTTTTCTTTTGTCATTTGTTATCCGACGTCAAACTTGAAACTAAAAGAATCAGTAGATCTGCATTCAGGCTGACTGGGTTGGAATGGTGAAAGTCAAAACATCAGGCAGGCTTACGGTCCATTGGGGGTGTAAAAATCGAAGCTTCTATGTCAGAGTAGTCTGCGAATGTTTGTTTGACAATGAGCTAGAAACGCCATGTGTACGTGCAGTAACCACTCCCGCATCTCTGATGGATTAATTCTGAAACGCATCATGTGAGTGATATAGTCATTCCTTACCTAATATTTGACTCTTACCACTGCGACTCAGTCATCCGGAATTGTGAACTACTTGTTATTATGATAATGGTCGCCTGCCTTCTGCATGAGTGTATGCCACATTTATACTCGTATTACTGCGATCTTGGAAACCCTATCTTGCCAGTATCAATACCCCAACAGGCGAAACTGCTCGAGTTTTCGATACCCGGACTAGATACACTATCTATATACATAATTAAGTTGTACGAAAACCCTTTGCGCCAGTCTTGCCATCCATTCTTCGTAATGCAGAGCACAATCCAGGTGAATAACACACACCAGTCAAACAATCATAAACCCCATAGAAATTCTATTCCTATTACTTCAATTTTGTTCTGAGTATCATTTAGAGAGAAATGACTGAAGTACTACAGTTTCGAAAACTGTACCTATATACTGTACCTCTTACTTTATAATTGTTTTGTGTAACTGTAATAAACAATTATGTCATAAATCACTTTAAAGAAGAAAAACAGACGATTGGACGCAAGATCAGATAAACATCTAGGTCAAATTGAGCATTCTTACAACTTTAAAACCGTCACATATGCGAATGTTAATTACCACTAGAGCCTACTTTTGTTGCAACGCCTAGTCCCGCAAATAGATGCATTTCACTTTAACTAATTTCTTCAAGGCAAAGTGCATGGGGAGAGCATAAATGCTAGTACTAAGAGTAATGAAATGCATGATTCGAATATTTGTGTTCGACCTTTATTAGATGAAAGCTAATCAGATAATTCCTTACAAAAAGCTTGGAAACCACTAAACCGAGTGGTATTACGTATATGTGAATTTTACATTTGAAAATCAAAGCTGTTATAGGCATTCACATCAAAAATATGTGTTGCCACTGGTGAAGACACTGCAAAAGATTTGAGTGGGCTATATAAATGTTTATCGTAGGCATTAACTATTACTTAGATTTATAAACCAATGACCTGAGTAGTGTGTGTTAGCCGCGCGGAGAGGCCGCGCGGTTAGAGGCGCCATGTCACGGATTGCGCGGCCCCTCTTGCCGAAGCTCCGATTCCTCCTTCAGTCATGGATGTGTGTTGCTCTTAGCATAGGTTAGTTTAAGTAGCGTGTAAGTCTAGGGATCGATGACCTCGGCAGTTTGGTGCCTTAGGAATTCACACACACACACTGTGCGTTACCAAACGATGTGTAGTTGCCTCCAAAGGAGGTGAGGAGGATTGAGTATTTGAGCTGATTAATCAGCGAAGGTCATCAGTCTCCTATCTCCCCCCAGGACAGGAGAAATGTACTGCCTGTTTATACGATGGGTGATGAAAAATTCTTCGATTTGATTCCTTGAAGATAAAATTAAATAACGAGTTGGAGTTCATTTGAAGAGTCTGAAATCTTAATGAATAACTGTGTAAATATCAGATATTCACCATAGTACACTATGTTGTTTTGCAGGTGATCGTCGAGATCGCGGAGTCACAAGCAAGGTTCTCGTCATAGGAGTTGCTCGTCATGAAAGTTTTGTATCTCCAGACAAAGCCCGAAAGGAAATTCACACTGAGATGTCACAAACACTTGGATAGAAGGGTGATTCCTACAGCACTGCGAAGTCTTGGATATATGTTTCAAGAGTGGCCATTACACTACTAAAGGTTAGGGATGGCAGTGGTGGTCCTTAAACCACAACCGACACTGCAACATGCATACATGTCCGAGACAATACAGGCATTGCTGTATCATATTGATCTGCCGACGCCAGGCAGCTACTTTCTATTAAAATGTCCTCCCCTGTACGGGAATTACACTGTGTGTGTACGAGTAAAGATTGTGAAGGAGGAATGACGGCATATGAAAGTCTGGTTATGGCCCTGGGTCCTGCATGTGTAGCCAAACCGGTTAAGATGACTAATCGAGTGAAGCATGAAATCCGGGATCGCGTCCCGACGTGGTACAAATTTGGCTGTCGTCATTCCTTTACACATGAGATGGTGGTTCGTATTCGCAACTATGAATACATTTCATGTACCACAAATATTGATTTTTATTTCATGAATGGTAATCTAAATGGTAAGAAATAACCACTACGTTTACGTTGTACCAACACGTTGGATGTCCGGTACAGAACCGGCACATAACGCCCTGTTCTGTACCGAGGCTATATAGCTTAACTCCTCTGGACTTCTTTCATTTGGATGGACTTGTGCATCGCGATATTCTAATTCCAGAGAAAATGCACAACTGCATCGTATTTGCTTATTATACACTTTGGGAAGCAACAATGGAAGCAGCGATGAATTTATCCATTCAGGGCAGAACGAGTGTATGACTGTCAGTTGGGACCACTCTGAGCGCCTTTGAATGTTCCACCCCTTTTTGTGCCCACAGTGGATTACAGTAGCAGAAAATGATACTGAGTAATCCTTTTTCCGTTGTTTATTAAGTTGCAAGTTCTATTTGCGAGAATATTTAACGCGTTTTGAGAAGAGGAAGTTAATTACAGAATGAAAAATATGCGTAGTATGTTCTGTTTAGAAAAGACGTAAGGCTGTTCTTATCTTCGAAACGAACTAAGTTACAAGAAAGGCCGTCAAGGTCGATGGTAAATGCCAACTTGGTGGCTAAACAATATTTGTATAACACATTTTTATTTTGCGTATGGACAAAAATCACTTGGAGTGGTCAAGACAAATGGAACATTCTGAAGCTAGGGTTATCCAGACTGTTAGACGACCAATTCCCCCAAAATGACGATAATTTATTCCCTATAGTAACGAGAGGCATTGTCGTTATTGCCTTATCCATTCATTTCCCAAGTGCTATCGAATTATTTTTATGCAGAAAAGTAACACATTCACGCGGTGATCTACAAGTAGCACATGTAGTCTGGAGAAGCAGACTGTGACGCTACTGTAGGAGTCGTCATAGTGGTCTCAACACTCTCTTAGGTTTTTAGTGTCATGTGAAGACGGCGTCCGTTGTTCTCTGTGAGCTCCGCTGTTGGGAATTCGATACGTCTGCTTCCTTTAAATTACTTATATTCCTATCACTCGTCCGACAATTAACGGATTCCTTGTAGTATTCATGTGGATGAGCTTACAATTCTCATTATTTGAAAATTGACTGTCACTTTCCGCATCGTTACAGAAAGCTTGTCGTAATAATTTTGTAACTGTTTTGATCTTGTGATGACCTGTCTAGACGGTAAACGACACCGCCACCTGCAGACAATTTAAGACCAGGTTTTCATTGAAAATGGTCGAAAATTCGATATTTAATTGCATTTTGGAAATGTGTAAGTGCCAATAATGTTGGGACAAAAAGGTTTTTCAATCTGTGGGACGCTCTCAGCTGCAAACGACGCTGATCATGATGATGTTTGTTTGTGGGACGCTCAACATCGTGGTCATCAGCGCCCGTACAAGTTCCAAATCTTTCCATTTCCAGTCTCGGCACTACCCGAATGATGATGAGATGATGAGGACAACACAAACGCCCACCCCCGGGCGGAGAGAATCCCTAACTCGGCCGAGAATCGAACCCGGCATCCCATCAGCTGAAGACGCCCGGCGCAAGTAGAAAACTTGCCGTGCCGTGACGCACTTTCACAAAATATTTTCGCCGAAATAGCTGACGAACAACTTGTCCAGGCTGCCGAACTCAGCATATCCAGTTCAGCCACATCGGCTATTCTCATCACGAATTACGAGGGAATTGATTTCCAGGAACAATTGGACTTAGAGAAGGGGTTGATGTAAGATCCTGAATTGTAGACCAAACGTAAGTAGCGAAAACACTTTTTCTCAACCAAATATTGGTCAACATTGGTCAAAACATAATTTTTGGTCCACCATATTTCATTACCCATTTTGAATTTTGAAAATGTCAGTTCAGACTTGTGTTCAGCGACATAAGAAATATGTAATAACTTGTTGTTTTTATGCAAACTGAATTAATAGTATATATAATAAGTATTCCCTAAGCTTGCTCGAGAAATGTTGTTTCAAAACTGTGTGCAGCATAAAAGAAAAATAGTTCAACCTATTTTCTATTTTTACCTCCGAAAAGTAAAACATTTTTCTTGAAGCTTATCCCTACAATACATGAAATTCGTTAATATCAACTATTTTTTCCAAAGCTATAAAGGGTGAAACAAACCCCCACAAATCGTAGCACCATGTCGTTAAATTTAAGGTTATTTCACTGTGGTTGGGTATAAGCTCCCATAAATTTAATGTACTAGTAGTATCGACTGGTGTTATTCATAGTTGACCTCAGATAACTCCCGAGGGGCTTCACTCCACGGAGTCTGCGTACTTCTAAATCGCAAGCCCTTGATCAGACCATAGTTAGGGACACTATTTTCTTGTGTTGAAAATCTAAAATAAAGTTCAACGTATGATCATCCATAACACCAAAAATATCGTTTCTATGTCTTTTCTCTGTCTCAAAAATGTTTCCAAACTTTGCCTCTCATTTGCTCATTTTAATGAGAACCTGGCCTTAAGAAGACTTCCGATGTTCTCCCCTAAATCATTTATCTAGATTAGCAACAGCAGAGTGTCTATAACACTTCCTGCGGATACGCCAGATACATTATTTGAAAATTGACTGTCACTTTCCGCATCGTTACAGAAAGCTTGTCGTAATAATTTTGTAACTGTTTTGATCTTGTGATGACCTGTCTAGACGGTAAACGACACCACCACCTGCAGACAATTTAAGACCAGGTTTTCATTGAAAATGGTCGAAAATTCGATATTTAATTGCACTTTGGAAATGTGTAAGTGCCAATAATGTTGGGACAAAAAGGTTTTTCAATTTGTGGGACGCTCTCAGCTGCAAACGACGATGATCATGATGATGTTTGTTTGTGGGACGTTCAACATCGTGGTCATCAGCGCCCGTACAAGTTCCAAATCTTTCCATTTCCAGTCTCGGCACTACCCGAATGATGATGAGATGATGAGGACAACACAAACGCCCACTGGATGACATTCTGTCAGTTACTACGAACTTTGCCTTTTTTGACAGGATCTCATGAATCCAGTCACACCACTGAGATGATGCTTAATAGACACGCAATTTCACTAGAAGCTGCTTGTGAGGAACGGTGTCAAAAGTCTTATGGATATCTAGAGATATGTAATCATGTATCCCATGCCGGTAGCATCCACGACTTCGTGTTAATAAAGAGCTAGTTGCAGTTCACAAGAACGATATTTTCTGAATCCGTGCTGTATGCCAATAGATTGTTCACTTCGAGGTAGGTCATAATGTTCGAACACACTAATTTATACGTTCCAAAAACGTATCACAATTCGACGTCGGTGATGTGGGGCTTTAATTCAGCGAATTACTTCTATTTCATTTATTGACTACTGGTGTGACTTGTGCCACTTCCCAGTCTGTAGCTACCGATTTATTGTTGAGGGAGTGGTTGTACATGATTGATAAGTATCGAGCAATTACATCAGCTCACTCCACGAGGAACTAAAATGAGACACAATCTAGCCTTTAGTAAGTGATTTAAGTTGCTTCTCTACACCAAGGATAACCGACTTCATAGTTTCTGGTGGTAACAGCTGCTCTAGATTCGATTTCTGGAATATTTAATCCGCGTTCTTGCGTGAAACAATGTCGGAAAACCGTACTCGGTAACTCGGCATTAGTGGGCCTGCAATCAGCACATTACCAATGCTGTCACACAGTGAAGGTATTGATTGTATCTTGCAGCTGGTGTACTTTCTTTACGGCCAGAATCTCATCCGATTTTCTGCCAGGTATGGAGACGGATTTTCTTTGTGTACAATCTTACAAGCATCACGCATTGAAGTCCGCGCTAAATGCCGAGGTTCTGTAGGACATTGATCGATGGGGATTTGGCATAGTTTTTCTCGTTGCTTCTGCAACGTTGTTCTGACCTGTTTTGCATCCCGATGCGGATTAGTTGCATCTCTTATTAATTTCATTGGTATAAACGTTCATTCGGGTATTCTAATGTTTTTAATGTGATACTTTTAATTTAGTTTCATCTGGAGGAGTTCCTGAAGGCTATTGCCAACAGCTATTAAGTATTTTCTGAAATGTATGACTCGCAGCAGTCTCTAGGTCTTTTACTTGTTAGCAGTTTCTTTTAATCCTCATACTCTGAAAGAGCACATATTATTTGCGTATCTTGTCATATTAATATGGGAATACAGGTTTGCTTTTTAGATTTCCGAAGTTCACATGGCACCGTGTTCGTAACATTGTCACGGTGATATGACATGATACGTAAATAATATATGAAATTTTATGTTGTTATAGTGGTTGATAACTGAAAGCAGTAGTAAAAGTAAAGGATATGTAGCCAGCTGCATATCATGAATATCATAAACGTTCCCCTAAGTTTACTGAATCAGAACGCTGTACTCACCTGTCGAACAAATTATAAAATAATGTATTCTTTAATTAAGTCTTTTTTTAGTTATCAGTCTGACTAGTTTGATACGACCAGCCACGGCTTCCTATCCTGTGGAAATCTCTTCGCCTCACAGAAGCACTTGCACACACTGCTCGAATTAATTGCTGCATAGTCGGCCGCTGTGGCCGAGCGGTTCTAGGCGCTTCAGTCCGGAACCGCGCTGCTGCTACGGTCGCTGGTTCGAATCCTGCCTTGGGCATGGATGTGTGTGATGTCCTTAGGTTAGTTAGGTTTAAGTAGTTCTAAGTCTAGGGGACTGATGACGTCAGATGTTAAGTCCCATAGTGCTCAGAGCAATTTGAAGCATTTTTTTTAATTGTTGCATATACTCCCAACTTCAATTTTTCTATACGGCTTTTACCCGCTACACCTCCCCATAGGGCCACGGAAGTTATTCGCTGATCTCTTAACACGTGTCCTGCGATCCTGTTCCGTCTTCTTATCAGTGTTCTATATACGTCCCTTTCACCAACGATTTTGCAGAGAACTTTCTAATTTGTTATCAGTCCACCTGGTTTTCATCATTCTTGTATAGAACCACATCTCTTCTTTTGCATTTTTCTCCATTGTTTACTTCAGCATTAATTATTCTGATGCCAAGGTAGCAGACTTATTTCATTTAATTTACTTCTTAGTCACCATTTTTACTGTTAAACTTGTCGCTAATGTCATTTCCAGCACTACTCATTACCTTCGTCTAGTTTTAGCACACCCTCAATCCATATTCTGCAGTAATTAGACGATTCCGTTGATCAGGTCCAGTAATTCTTCTTCACTTTCACTCAGGACAGCAATGTCACGGTGGATATTAATCCCACTCCAGAAGCTTCAATTGCTGTAATTGTTTCTACGATGTGGAGATTGAACTTTAACGGTCTTATTCGGACATTCTCGATTTCGGTCTTCCATTATCATTCGTTTCCCTTGTTTATTGAAAATACTGCATATTACCCACCTCTCGATGTAGTTTCCACGTATTATCCTCAGAACTTCAAACATCTCACACCATTTTACACTGTCAACCGCTTTTCCTAGGTCCACAATCCTCTGAACGTTTCTTGATATTTCTTCAAATGGTTCAAATGGCTCTGAGCACTATGGGACTTAACTTCTAAGGTCATCAGTCCCCTAGAACTTAGAACTACTTAAACCTAACTAACCTAAGGACATCACACACATCCATGCCCGAGGCAGGATTCGAATCTGCGACCGTAGCAGTCGCGCAGTTCCGGACTGAGCGCCTAGAACCGCTAGACCACCCCGGCCGGCTCTTGATATTTCTTCAATCTATTCAAAGCGTCCGTTATCAAGCGCAACTTCAGAACTGCCTCTCCGTCCCTTTGCATTTTCTAAAGCGAAATTTACCTTCCATCAGAGATCGATTGTATTTTCCGTTCTTCAGTGTGTTATTCTTGTAAGTTACTTTGATGCACGAGCTATTGAACAGATTTTACGTTGTTATGTGCTCGCATAGAAGCAGCCTCTCCGGCTAAACAAGCAGCGCAGTTACAGCTGTCGTCTTTTCTCCATAACAAACAAAAATCGTTTTCCACATACACCCTCTCTCTTAACCGGTGGTATTTTAGGGCCAATGTACATTCTGACACAAATGACATCGGTGACCTTATGACACAATACGGAAATCAAAATAATGAAACAGTCACTCTCCAGTTAATTAGTCTGTTCCATGAGCAAGGCCGCGGCAACACCGACGAAACCTTGTTTGTCTCATTTTTTTCAGTATTGTGAATATTTTAAGAGACGGTGCTGCAGTAACCCAGAATGATTACTATGATTAACAAAGGCAGCAGAAGCCTACGTATATACATCAGATTTTTCTTACCTGAGGACGAAATATTTCGAGGTGTCACTGTTGTATAAAACATTCTCGGATTTCTTGCCGAGTCAATTGAGGGTTACACTTTGAACTTTAGACGATTACCTGTGTCAGCTTCGTTAGGAGCATTGATGGATGCCCATACTCATCGAAATTACAGGGGTTCATCACACTAAGTCGAAAATTTAGGAGTATGACTTAATTGACCGAAGGTGTGAAGAAAACTGCAAAAATTTTGTTCAGAAACTGTAAGTAATCATTTTAATTGAGCAACTGTTCTGAGCTACCAAGATGTAACTAGTGGTATAAATCTCGAGATTTCATCATGAATTGACGCGGCGAGGAGTCCTACAGTGTATTATACAGATTTCTCTTATGCTGTCGTAAATAAAATGTGGACGAACATTATTTTGAACTGAAATATGATTTTCAGTTAATGAAGTATCTACAAGCAGCATCAGCTGATTTATTTTCTGAATACAAGCAAGTGGAAAGCGTTCCAAAGAGGCTTGGACAATAGTAGTGATGAAAGAGCTGCCGAAACGCAATCAGAGGCTCTTGCGTTTCGAGCCTATAATTTGCTTACGAACACACTTTTGGTGGTGTCGCCTCGTATGGTGCGGGTACAATGATTGTTTGCCTCTCTCACAACCTTGGTCCCGCCTACTTACGCAGTCTCTACGATGGTAAGTACACGCTGTCGACACTGATGGATGTCTATGCTCGTCCAAATAACATGGGCACATCAAAGCACGTCGAAAATTTAAGAGTTGGAGTATATTGTCCATAGATCTAAAGGACGCTAAAAAAATTCTGCTCAGAAACTGCATGCAATCATTTTAACTGCACAGCAGTTCAACGCTACCACCTACACGAATAACGTAGCGGATGTGAATTTCCTTCTGGTTCCTTGAATGACCCATATAAGAAATTTCTTTTCCAAATATTAAGTGAAAAACTGGGATATTTTTAATCGAATTGTAAACACTTTATTTATCTTTAGTGACTTGGGTGCTTTTCCTCTCGGCTGTAATGTTACTATCAGTCCAAGCAAAGCTGACTGGTTGTCATTGCACCTTGAATTCCATCCATTCATTGCTGCTGCTACAATACACTGAAGCGCCAAAGATACTGGTATAGGCACGGGTATTCGAATACAGAGATATATAAACAGGCAGTATACGCCGCTGAGGTAGGCAACGTCTGTGTAAGACAGCAAATGTCTGGCGCAGTTTTTAGATCGGTTACAGCTGATACAATGGCAAGTTAGTAACATTTAAGTGAGCTTGAACGTGGTGTTGTAGTTGGCGCACGAGCAGTGGGAGAGAGTGTCTCGGAAGTAGCGATGAAGTGAGAATTTTTTCCGTACGAACATTTCACGAGTGTGCCATGAATATCAGGAATCCGGTAACACATCAAATGTCCGACGTCGCTGAGGCCCGAGAAAGATGCTACAAGAACGGGGCCAAATACTGCTGAAGAGAATCGTCCAACGTGTCAGAACTGCAACCCTTCCGCAAATTGCCGCAGATGTCAATGTTGGGCCATCAACAAATGCTCAAAGACACATCCTCAACATCGGGTTTCGGAGCCATAGGTCCACTCTTATACTCTTGATGACTACACGACATAAAGCTTCACCCCTCGCCCCGGCCCGTCAACACCGACATAGGACTGTTGATGACTGGGAACATGTTGGATGGCCCGACGGGTCTCGTTTCAAATTGTGTCGAGCGAATGGACGTGTACGGGTACAGAGACAGCCTCATGCATCCATGGACCCCGCATGTCAGCAGGGGACTGTTCAAGCTGGTGGAGGCTCTGTAATGGTGTGGGGCGTGTGCAGTTGGTGTGATATGGAACTCCTGATACGTCTAGTAACGACACTGACAGGTTACACACACGTAAGCCTCCTGTCTGATCACCTGCATGCAATCATGTGCATTATGCATTCCGAAGCACTTGGGCAAATTCCAGCAGGTCAATGCGACGCATCACATGTCTAGATTTGCTACAGAGTGGCTCCAGGAACACTCTTCTGAATTTAAATACTTCCGCGGCCTACCAAACACCCTGACATGAACATTATTGAGCATATCTGGTATGCCTTACAAAGTACTGTTGCGGATTTATGGACAGCCCAGCAGGGTTCATGGTATAAATTCCCTCTAGGACTACTTTAGACATTAGTCGAGTCCGTGCCATGTCATGTTACGGCACTTCTGCGTGCTCGTAGGGGCCCTATACGATATTACGCGTACTAGTTTCTTTGGCTCTTCAGTCTAGGAGATATACAACTGGAACAGCAGATATTCTGTTCACTACACTCTTACCACACTTCGGCTAGTACGCTAATTTCGGGAGATATACACAGACTATGCAAATTGTCATGGAGGTGCACAACGACCATCACGTAAATAAATTGTATTTATTGCTTATTTCACCCTCTCTGTTCACAAAATCGCATAATTTTGTAGAAGCGAGAAACCTTATATCAGAAAATCTAATTGTGTAGTCTTCCGCGGCCAGAATCAGTCGACATAAAAGTTTTCTGGGTATGGTAGCGCGTCATAATATATAAAACTACTGCTGCTGGAGAAAAACCAACGTTTCGGCCACGGTTGAAGTGGCCTTGTTCTGGGTCTACAGACGATCTGTTTACAAATAAAGATGATGGTAAAATGCTCTCCCTTATAAAAAATAAAGTATCCGCAATACAGCGTTGTATATGGAAGTAAATTTGTACACACAAACATCATCGATGATAAGAGTTGCATTTTCTTGTTACAGGAAAATCGCTGCCAGAGTGCAATAACCTTTTCGTGTTTATCACCAGGCCTCGAGGCTGTATAAGGCGTGTGAACATCGTAACGTGTTGGATGATAACTGTGAAAGACACAGAGGTTCCACGTACTCGTCTGAGGCAGCGTTATCAGCCCCTGACTGAGTTCTAAGTGAGCCTTTATATTGTTTGGGTCCATTTGGCCGGCTGGTCGAATCGTGCGATATCCTAATATATGGAGTATTCGGATGTTACAATGGCGCTATATTGCACTACATGGGAAAGAGAGGGGCGGCATTCTCGCCATCAAGGTTCCGGTGGTACACGTTTGAAAATCAAAAGGGAGGACGGCTATACTGCCCACCAAACGCATAGTAACCCCTTCACATCAGCGGCTACTGTTCAGAACAAGCAGTTGACCCCTTGCAGCATTCTGTGTCATCTCGCAGAAATTCTAGGGAATCACCATCCCGTCTGTCGGCTGGCGTCAATAGTCCTTTCCACACACAACGCAGTGCGTATAAGGTGCGTCTCGTCTTACACATTCTTCGTGTAACAGAAAGTCACTTGAAACATTTCACAAACGCCACATGCTATTGTCGCAGAGCACCAAAGAAACGTCTTTGACTATTCAATATACAATTTCGGGGAGATAATTTTTATGCTGCCAAGTTTTTGTTTCTTTTATGCCTTTGTCGACAGTTTAAAATGGACATAGTGGTTGGTATGGCTCCCATACACCGGAAGACCTCAGTGTAATTATTGTTGCAGCAGATGGAGAGAAACAAGCTTGAAGCTGTCATAAACGTTTCGCCTCGTAAAGGTTACACGGAATCGGGTCCTGTCGCTTACGACGTTCTATTGTTAACTGCACCAGCTGGTGTCCTGGCGGTCGTTTACGACGGTCGTGGCGAGATTTGCTAGAAGGAATGACATATGTATGACATTCAGTTAACAAGCTTCCAAAACCGTTCTGTGACCTGACACAAACAGACTGGTTATTCAAGTATTCAAGTACATATTCGCAACATCACGTGATGATGAAAATACACCAGTAGAAATTCCACATGGCCCACTTTATTTTAGCCGGCCGGTGTGGCCGTGCGGTTAAAGGCGCTTCAGTCCGGAATCGCGTGACCGCTCCGGTAACAGGTTCGAATCCTGCCTCGGGCATGGATGTGTGTGCTGTCCTTAGGTTATTTAGGTTTAAGTGGTTCTAAGGTCTAGGGGACTGATGACCACAGATGTTAAGTCCCATAGTGCTCAGAGCCATTTGAACCATTTGAACCAGATTATTTTAATGCTTCAGGCATAAGCCACAATTAAAAAATTCAGCTTGATCTGCTAGAAAGAATACTTTACGTACTAACATCCACATCTCCGTCTTGATAGAAAAAATTGAATCTACAATGAGAATCGAGAAGTGAATAAGAAAAAAAGAAATGAAGTATTTGAAGCTCGGAAGGGTCAATGCCGGAAAGTAATCTGACCTTTTTCCAAATTTTCCTTTTTATCACACTTCCCTCGCAATGCGTCTGTCAATGTCATGATAATCCTGTTCTACATATTTTTATTCTTAAACGTTAAAAAATTTTGTGATCACTGAGAGGATAACTATAGAGGAATCCATATTACTTTATACCACAAACCGTAAGCTGTGGCTACGCGTAGGCGTAGTTTTGACATGTTCCGCGATTGTACACAGTACGTTCTAGTAACGTAGAAACGAGTTCCGCAGAATGAGTGTACGAAATATTTAGATTATATTTTAATTTTATATTTTTAACGTGACAATAGACGGTTGTTTCAGTACTGACCTTCGCAATGTCAGAACCTGACGACCGACGCAAATTGCAAAACACGAAGTCATTCGCACGACGAGAGTTAGAGACTGACGACACTGCATTTCATTGTTTCCGCAGACAAATGACTGACGGCTGGTGTTCCTTGTGGTTGAACTGGCCTGCTGTCAATATTGAATGTTTGCCTTTGGACACCGCTTCGAGACGGCGGTAAATGCGAGGGATAATAGTTGGAGCCGCATCACCCGTGTGGCGCAAGCACGATGACTCAGGAGCCCAATGTTCCTGCTAATTGTGGCCCTGAAACCCCACACTGAAAGGAAGCCTTCGGCGATGGTGGACCGTGTATGTTGTCCAACGAGAAATGCGAAAGATGTATAATACTGTTTTAGACAAATTTCTACATTTTATTCTATATCAGCAATCTTTGCAGAGAGTCTGACTCCGGCAATTTAAAGTCCAATAATCGTATTGCTAGAATTCGATGTTTAGCATCACGAGGGTTAGAACAGTATTTTCTCTTCTACTTTAGGGGTTCGAGAGTCACGCCATCAAACAGCCGCTTCCTTGACCCCATCAATCGTTAACGTATCTCAGACATTTACGTACATTTAATAGCTCTCAAAGTCTCACCTTTAATGATTAAGAAAATCGGTCGCCGTTAGCTTCTGTGTACGACTATACTACATACCTGGTGCTTCCAAGATTACTGGGGTCATAAAACACGTATCGGTAATAGACATGAACCACGAATCGCGAAGAGGATACGAGTCTGACGTAAAAACACCTTGCGCCTAAGGCCAGGTTCTCGTTTGGACGGGGAAAAAATAAGCAAAGTTTGGAATTTATTTTGAGACAGTGAAATACATATGATCTGTTTTAGGATTATGTTTGATCATATTTTGAAGTTTAGTTTAGATTTTCAATACAACAAAAATGGCGACCGTAATTATGCCTTTGTCAAGGACCTGCGAACTTGAAATACGTACACTGTGTGCAACGTAACCCCTCAGTAGTTACCTGAAATCAAAAATGGGTAACATCAGTCGATACCACATTACTTTTATGGGAGCTTATACCTAACCACAATGAAATAACCTTAAATTTAACGATGTGGTGCTAACTCGAACTTCGAGTTCGATTTGAGCGGGTTTGTTTCACTCATTATGTATTTACAAAAAATAATTGGTATTATTAAATTACAAGCCTCAAGAAAAGCGTTTACTTTTCGGAGGTCAAATGTAGACGTTAATAGGTCGAACCGTGAGTCAAAGGTAGATCTTAATAGGTCGAACCGTTTTTATTTTATGCTGGACGCAGCTTTGAAAAATGTTTTCTCTAAAAAGTTGTTTAAAAAAATGGTTGAAATGGCTCTGACCACTATGGGACTTAACATCTGAGGTCATCAGTCAGCTAGAACATAGAACTACTTAAACCTAACTACCATAAGGACAGCACACACATCCATGCCCGAGGCAGGATTCGAACCTGCGACCGTAGCGGTCACGCGGTTCCAGACTGAGTCGCCTAGAACCGCTCGGCCACTCCGGCCGGAAATTGTTTAAAATTTAGGGAAAACTTTTGTATGCATTATTAGTTCAATTTGCACAAAACTACAAGTTCTTTTATATTTTTTATGTCGCTGAACACAAATCTGATATTAGATTTTTAAAATTCAAAGGGGCTAAACCAATATGGCAGAATAAAAATTATGTTTCTATCAACTTTGACCGAAATTTTAGAAGAATAAAATTTCGTTACTTACTTTTAGTCTGCAATTCCAGAACCGAACATCAACCCCTTTCTCTAACTCGAATTGTTCTTGGAGAGCAATTCCCTCGTCCTTCTTTGCGAGAAAAGCCGATCTAGCAGAGCTGGATATACTGCATTCGCTAGCCTGCTTACGTTGTTCCTAAAATTTCTTAGCGAATATGTCTGCATGCATACTGTAATACAAATCGTTTTGTGAACGTGCGTCACGGCACGATGAAGTTTTTACCTGAGGCGGGTGACTCTGGCTGAGAGCGCCCCACATCGGCTATGACAGAGCTTCGGACAATGTGCGTAGAAACTTTTTTAACGCACGGATTAAATAAACTTTTCCTCCCAACATTCTAGACAGAAATACCTTTCAAAAAAACAACAAAACTCGATTTTTCGACCATTTCCAATGAGAACTTTGTCTCGAGGGTAACAAAACCGGCACTGATATTGATGATGCAATGTTACTAGGAATAGCGTAGAGGTACTTAAGTAAAGCAGAGATCTCGATCATGACGGATTCATATATTCCTTGGTATTTGTGAAATCTGTATAGAGTATTTGGAAACAGAAATATTTAAAATTTATCTTTAAGATACCAAACCTGTTCCAGAAATATGGCATCGGAAGAACATCGTTCATGGACATATCAGATCCGTGGATAGTATAATTGTACCGCATAGATTGAAAAGTGGACATGAGGCAAAATTTCTTGTTTTAATTAACTGTCATCTTGGCACCGCAGGAATAACCTGACGTACAAGATAGAAGAACAACTTCGCTCCTCAAGAGTTACTTCGATAAAGACACATTACTCCTACAAGTGTGGCAGTGAACGCAGGTCTTCGCTTCGTAAAAACACATTTTTAGACTTTAAAAACAAATATGAAATGAAGTAAGTCTGGGTCACTACATTAAACAATTCACAAATTCGTTTTTTTCCTTCATCATTTACATTATTGTACTTCTACCAGAGTTCTATGTTTTTTTTAATTTCTGTAGAATGTTTTTGTATTTTAACAAAAACAAATAAAATCGAGTTGCTAATACCGATCTGAACAAATCGAATTTCTCGATAGTTCGAGCTAGTTGCCTGGTCTTTTGTAGAAACATCAGTCAGTTGAAAAAATCATAAGAAGAGAGCGTCTATACCAATCAATTCAGCTAGCCACAAGCGGAATCAGGTTTGAAATTAATTCACGAGTGTATACAATTACAGTCCTAGAAGGCTGATCATCACATCGCATTGCAGTTAAATCAACACACTTGTTACTGGCGCTTGTAAAACTGTTCCAGGATCATGATTGGCTGCAAGATAAACGTAGTATGTTAAAAGTGGTGACCAAAAGTTACATTATCAACAAGAACTAAATGTTACCGTCAAGAAGACATATTGGTTTTTGGACAACAATTAGCTTACGAATCTACGTATACAACCAAAAACGGTATTCGAAAGAAGTATAGTTACATTTTACCTACGACATTATGCGACACTTCTTGGCCATAAGCCAGTAACTTCAGAATTTGGTGGATGTATTGTATTAACGGTGGCCTTAGAGTACGTATTAACTCACGGGTCACATGTACAATCACAACGTATGGAGTTCCCCAGGCAGACACCGAGGCGCTGAGACTCCGGCGTGTCATACCCCCCGCGCAATGGAGTCGCGGCTCTTGCGTACTCTGTGGATGGGTGGGAGAGGGGAGGCGGTATCCGTGAGGACAAAGCAGTTAGCACGGGGAGGGAAGCCGAAACACCGATATATAAAGCCCCGAGAGCCCAGAGGAAGGCAGTTCCTGTGGAATTCTCTGACTTGTGAACGTCAATAGCCACTGCCGCGGAAATGGTCCGATTCTTGGTAAGTACCGAACGCAGCAGCAGAACTGCTCTTCTCTGCCAGCACACAGACTCGAAAAGTATTCCTATCCTACATCTTCATCTATATCTACGAACTCTACAAGTCGTCGTATGGTGCCTAGTGCAGGGTATCTTTTACCACTGGTAGGAATTTCCTTGCCTCTCGCAAATGGGGCGACAGACAGCTTCCGTTCCTTCTTGACTTCGCTGTCCGTGCGTGAGATGTACGTTGTGGACATAGAATCGTTCTCCAGGCAACTGTACACAGCGTTCTTTAACTTCACTCTATAGTGTCCCGCGAGCAGAATCCCTCCATGGATTCCCATTTAAGTTCACGAAGCACCTACGTACTACTCGCTACTTGATCATAACATAACAGTAAAGATCTAGCAGAAAGCCACAATTCCTTCAATGTCTTCCTTTAATCCGACCTGGTGGGGTCCCAAACACTCGGACAGTACTCAAGAATGGGTCGCACTAATGTTCTAAAAGCGGTCTTCTTTGCAGATAAACGACACTCCCTTAACATCCTCCAAATAGGTCGATCATTTTTGATACCTACGACCGTTCTTACGTGGTCTTTCATTTCATATCGCTTTGCAACATTACGTCTATATACTTAATCGTCGTGACTGTGTGAAGGAGCACATTACTAACGCTGTAGTCTAACGTTATGGGATTTTCCTACTCATCTGCCCTAACTTTCATTTTCAAATATTTAGTGCAACTGCCATTCATCACACCAACTACAAGTTTATACAATACTGCAGCGTCTTTGTTAGAATTATGATGCAAAGTTCCTTTGGATATGTATCCATGTATGCATGTCCAAAGGAACTTGGCATCGTAGTTCAGAATAACACAGGCCCTGCAATACCGAAACAGGGCAGGCGAGTTTCAAATAAAATCTCTCACCTATACGGGAATAATAATGGATGTAGAATTGCTGGCAGCAGACGCATGGTTGACGAGGTATGGAAATCTGGATCTGGCCCTGATTCGTACATGGATAGCTAGATGGTAAGGCGACCACTCGCGATAAGTCGGAAATCCAGGGTCTAGCCCCGGCCAGGCACAAATTTTCACCGTCGTCATTCAGTCCTACAGTTGATAGTTGTCCATTTCGCAATTGCGAATGGATTTAACGTAATCAGAATATCTGTCTAAGTCATCCTGTTTCTTCCTGGAGTCAGTAAACGACGACTCATTCCCACACATCACAGTACCATCATGAAACAGCCGTAGATTGCTACCCAGCTAGTCCTTCAGATCATTCACATATGTTGAGGATAACAGGGTCCCTGCTATATTCCCTTAGATCACCCCTGACGTTACTATTGTGTCTGATCTACACTCACTGTCGAGTACAACGTACTGAGTTCCATTACGTGAGACGTCTTCGAGTTACGTACTAGGAACCTATTCCCTACGCTCGTACCTCCGTTAAGTCTGTAGTGGAGCAACTTCACTGTGGTACGTCTTTCTTACAGCACTGAAGAACCACATACAGGCACGTTCTTCCTATTCAAATCTTAAACGTTGAAGTTCTTCACTGACCTCGGAGTGATCAACAATGGACTGGTAGTAAACTACAGGAGTTCCAGTAAAATTTCCTTCACGAGAAGGTTTACATATTATCTCAAATTTCATTGTACCTAAAATTTCAAGATAATTTTAATCATTCTCAGATAAATAATCAACTACACATTCAAGAACCAAACACGGAAATCAAGCTGAATGGCGTACAAGATAATTCTCAGTCTTTTAAAGGTTTGACCAGCGGGTTTATAAATTCTTTGAAATTTATTTAAGTTCATTTATTTATTTGTTTATTTTCCCCGTCAACATCAAGCCAAAAGCTCTCTCTTTCTCTCTCTCTCTCTCCTCCCTTCAACTAAATCCAAGAAGATATCCTATACAAATACCGCTACCAGAAAACTTAAATATAATGGAAATGATTAGGTATCAGAAACGGTAAAAGTATTAACAAAGAGAAAAATATTCTATCGGTATTAATCTTCCGAAATGGAACGGTTAACACAACAATAATCGGCGGCCGCTGTGGCCGAACGGTTCTAGGCGTTTCAATCCGGAACCGCGCGACTGCTACTCTCGCAGGTTCGAATCCTGCCTCGAGCATGGATGTGTGTGTTGCCCTTAAGTTATTTAGGTTTAAGTAGTTCTAAGTTCTAGGGGACTGACGACCTCAGATTTTAAAGTCCCATAGTGCTCAGAGCCATTTGAACAACAATAATCATAATAAGAGTATACATAAAACTTGAGCTATATTTGGCAGGAAAGAACATATTTAAATTGTGACTGTGGCAGTAACTAACTGAAGGAGACAGAATTTTATGCGATCAATGGAAAGATTCCGTCATGATAGGAAGGATTAAGAAGTTAGTATCGCTTTGTTTGGAAGAAAATGACAGAGGATATCGTGGGAGAGGGGGTGGGGGGAAAAAGTACTCATATGATACGGAACTGACCCCGTTGACCGTTAAGGTTATAGTAACTAAGTTACCTTGAATATAGTTGTAAGCATTTCTGCTTTTATTAGGTGTAAGATGAGGAGCAGAAGTCAATGTCTTTCCCCATGTACTAAGAAATTCGTCAAATACTAGCTACGAGAGTTCTCTGTTGGTTGGTCACTTCTTTAAGACAACTTACTTGTTCAGCATGTTCTAAAATTAGTTTGCGCTTCTTAGAAAGTGCTTCTCAGCTCGTTAAATGTAATTCCGTTCTGATATACGTTACATTGTAGTGCAGGCAAGATGGCCCATGAGTTTTCAGTACTTCTGCTTTACAGAAAATCTAAACACGGAAGGTCATTTGACATGTAGTTTCAATTAAATTTAGTTGGCTTGTAATAGTCAACTGATATACTGTATCGATATATTAGTTGATTGTTGCACAACAAAGAGATGTTCCAGCCGGAGCCAATGACCGTACATAACATCGTTATTAACAGAAATGCCCATGAACAATGCTTCCACCACCTCCCTCGAAGAAATGCGACGCAGTGCTTTTGATTTTAATTCGACTTAATTTAATTTAGCGTAAGCCAGAATGTTAGTAAACGCTCTGACAGTTGGTACACGTAAGCTGCTTGCCCTTCAGCCACATTCTGATAGCGAAAATTCCAATCATTCCGAGCACTGGCTATCCTCGTGGTGTCGAAAGGAATGAGACGCAAGTCGTCTGGTCGTGACAGAGACAGGAAAATTGACAGTGAGACGACCGCTGGATAACTGAGATGTTACAAATGTATTTGTGTAGTAACTAACTACCAGAGCATACTTTTGTTTTTAAGGACTTACTGTTATATGCGCAAAAAAAAAAAAAAATCTTATCGAAGACAGAACAATACAAGAAGAAATTGTTGCCAACGGAAAGAAAATTAGTAATGCTTAGAATGTACCATTGAATTTGGAACCTTTTCTGAGTTGGATGGACATATGCCAACTTTATGTAGAATGGTAGGAGTTTTGATGCGGCTGCTTGAAAACTTGAAACGCATTTTGTTGGTACGAAGGATGACAGATGTGTTTAGAATAGCGCCCGAAAGGCCGATGAAGACCTAGAGGATACTTACTGAGAGCAAATTTTCGGAATACTGAATTTCAAGCTGCTGAACGTCGATCGTCAAGTTTATACATTATTTTAAGAGAATTAAGACGGAATGTAACAGTTATATGGAAAAAAGACAAGTGATGCTATGAGAGCACGGTTAAAAACTTTAATACTTCCACCTGTAGACTGCCAAATGATAATGAATTATGATGACACCTAATGTGTAATAATTCACTGGCCTGCCTTCGTTACATCTCACTAGAAGTCAGCTAATAACGCAGAAGGAAGTCAAGTTCCTTCCAGTTAGGACTTTTGAAGCGAAGGTCGCTTACGCCACGGATGTAGCTCTTAACGTTTCCGTTCTAACTGCGATTACTGGTGCTAAAAATCGAAGCTCCACTGCAGCACTGTGCATCACCAGCTCAAAGCGAATAACGCTTGAGAATGTAACGATGTAGCTCTTGCCCGTCAGACAACTTAACAAAATATTTAAAAATGAACAGTCGAGATCGCAACAATATTTCCCTATTAACAGGTTTAGTTGTATCTACGAGCCACCTTCAAAACTCTTTTTGCTTCCTATGGCTGGTGCTGGAGGCTCCTCGAGTATTTCGTGATACCACATATCACGAAAAATCCGAGTAGCCTCCAGCACCATAGAGGGCCTAAAATGTTCTGAAGGTGGCTTGTAGATTAGCCGAAACCGGTTAATAAAGAAATATTACTGCCATCTCGATTCTCGTTCTCTATGTATGGAATCTGGTCACTGCTCTCCATAGACTATGTTGTCAAAATTTATGAACTTAGCAACAGCTGACGGACGAATAGCATTAACCTCAACTTTTCTAAGCCTTTGAATTCTGAACTATGTTATTCTGTAAACTGTCACTTAATGTTGGGGTAGGCAGAAGTCTGGCCACTATTATTTCCTTCAAGGATCACACCGGAATGACGATGCAGCTTCATATAATAAACTGCTTTTCGCCCTTGTTTACTTCGTTCGCGGACTGTGGTGTCCCAATGAACTTTCATCTAGATCAGAATTTACATCACCGTCCCCCCATCCTGACTGATTCCCTCACGCATACCAAATTAACAGAGGAAAGAGAACAATCCTGACAGACTGACACTTTAGTAGCTAAAAAAATGCACATTGTTGTATGATTACAACAAGACACGTTACTGTAAGGTTACATTATTTCTAAAGAATACTGGAAGCAATCACATCCACTAAATGATTAGGAGTATGTTTACGGAGTGATATAAAGTAGAACAGTCATAGAAAGCTATTCGCAAACAAGGCAGATGCCACACGGAGGTTCATTGGAAGAATTCTCAGGAGGGCTAGCCCACCATCAAAAGATGTTGCTTACAAGATCCTTGTTCAACTAATACTTAACACTGCTCTTCAGTGTGAGACGTATACCAGGACTGAAACTAATAGTACATAGTGTGCGATAAGGGGATGAATTAGCCGAGCTACGTAATTAGCACAGGGGTAGCCTCTTGATTTAGAAGTTCTTTTGGGGAGTAGAGGGAACGAATTGTTAGCCTACAAAGCACATGGACTGACGCATCGACTGATTGTAAATTGAGTTGAGGAGGCAGATGAAGAGTGTTATGCACTAATTATGACGATAAATATTCATCCTTTTGTTCTTGTTCTACACTTCAACGAAGATTCTTTTTGTGAAAGCCGTAGGTACCAATTTGAAGGACGTCAGTTAGATTAAAACGTGTGTGTTCACATAGGTTTTTCCCGAGATAGAAGTCGTAGGTCCTCTGCGTGTGACCCATACCCACAGACACACCACTGTAGGCTGAGATATGAAGCTTTTTGTTCCCTTTCTCTCGTTTCTATTCCGAGGTGGGAGTTTGTTACTGTTGGGGGGCGAGGGTTGGGGGGAAGGATGGAGAACAGTGATGTTACTTGATGCAACTGGCGGATCCTACAGGAAGGTATCGCCGTCCACGCCATCGTCAGCATGTGGTCCGCTGACACGTTAGACCGGACAATTGTTGTACGATCTGACGGTTTTGCCCCAGACCTTTTTGGCTTGTTGTTTTTAGTGTCTACTATGGGTTTTGGGTATGTTGGTAAAGCTGTTTTAAGAGAACCATTCATTATTGATCTTTGTTTCTGCCAACCGAGCGTTTCGCTGCCACCATCGACTATGACGTATACGTACTTGGCGGTTTAACTAGTAGAGAAGGTATACACACATTTGCAGGTGCTGGTTGGCGTGCTCCGATCAGCTATCAATGTCTGGGTGTCAACATTAGTCTTTGAAACAATCTGAACAGTAGCTAGTTCAGAGTTTCAAATGCGTTGCATCTCACGGAATTTCTCCTCGCTTCTCAGACAAATTACAGATCTAAACCAAGGCAACAATCAGTCGCAGACCTCACAATTTATTGCAGATCTGTATTCTGACTATAACGCAGTCATCATCGGTCCATTACCAGAAAAGTCATACAGGAATAACTATGGTAATGCACCGATTAATACTGTGTTACAGTCCAAACCTACATCTGCAATAAGTTATAGATTCTGCGACTGACTTCTGTCCTTTAAATCTGAACATTCAACAGTGGCTGTGCGCTATTGGTATCCAATGGATTCTAACATAATAAAGCAAATTTTTTACAGTGAAAGTCAAAAGAAGAGATTACGTGTTCTCCAGATCGACTCACTTAATTGGTTACTTCGGTGACTCTCTCGCTTTTCCGTTCCTGTTCTGTTTTTTGACATTAATGTTAATTTTACCCCAGCTGCTTACAACTACTACGGAAAATCGTCATTTACGGCGCAGACTACTCTATAAGTGATTTGGCATTTAACGCTTGCTTACTTTGATGCACATAATTGCTTCGAGCAAGAATAGTTTTTATTTATGCCGCAAGGCGACAGTTTTTCAAACGTACCTCACACATGCCTAATAACAACAGCGAGAAATCTCTACAGTGCTCGCTTCTCAGTTGGAGGCCATATTTGTGTGTTGCCAGCTGACACTTCACCTTCGCAAGTGTAAGGACAGCACAGGCAGACATAGAACCAACTAGTTCCCGAAGCACAACACTTCATGCAACAAATGGTAAACAGAAACCATTGTTGTGGTAATGAATAAGAGCATTACTACGTTATGTATCTACATTCTAGAAATTTCTATGCTACAGTCCTAGCTCTTCATTTCTGTCACCATGAGGGAAATGCTCATTATGCTGTTAATACTAGCCAGGTGTTTGAAAACGCTCGCGTGTAGCACAGCAGCTCTGGACCAAACAGAAACCAGAACTGTCACATAGTGTGTAATGACGCATCGAATGCGACTTGCAGCAACAAACACTTTGCCAACCGATCACGTGATCGCACTGTTGTCAGCAGGAGATATTCAAGGTACATTTTGAAAGGTAGCCAAGCAGATCCACTGAACTCAAAGATATCTACAAACTAGATAACACGACCTTACCTTGTAAAATTTCCTCATATAGAATTCCCCTATTGTATCTCATTTGGTTAACTCTCAAGTTCGCAATCGTGGGAGCGCAACGGAGCAACAGAAATTACAGCTAGAGGTATCTCCGTATGTGCGAAATGATGGGTGAGATAAGTACTGTATGGTAACCTAGGAAATTTGTAACATTCATACCGAGTACCCTTACTGCTAACTCCCTAATTACAAAAGCGTGGGAAAGTAAGGAAAATTATGGAGAGAGTTTAGGTCTCTATCTATATACATTAAGACATGGTGATATCTACACTGTTGCAGACTGTGTACCAGGTAATTACGTTCTGTTGGACTTAAGTTTCTTCTTCTGTGAAGCTTAGGTATAAAAAGTGGCGAACAAAATAAATTTGGTTTTGAGCAGGCAGCAGATAGCGTACAATGCCTCAGAAAGAGAATTTCCTACATTGCTTCAGTGTAAAGTATCCTGACTGTTTCACGACGTTGCTACTAATTGTAAATAGATCGCTCAAAAACGCTAGAAATAACATTTTTTGAATTATTGGATATTGCGATGTAGTTCGTGATATAACCTTTTCATGTGGCAAAAAACTGGAATACAAAAACATTTAACATGGATACACAACACTTGACACCGCTATACACCCAGAAGGTTTTTATAGAAAAGGACTCCGGTCATGACAGCCTAAGATCTTATGTCGTAAGTGTTCTTCATATGTCTGTAAATTGTGGACATCTAAAATCCAGATAGCGACAGCAATGAGTAGAAGTAAATACGACACGAGAAGGCGACCAGACTAGGCCAAAGCACTACACGTTCACAATCGATGTGTAGCCAGTCAGATGCTTTAGTTCATTATGAATTAATTTGCCTTGATCGCAATATAAATAAGCAGTTAAATTCCAGTGCACCGTTACTGGTTACATCTCACAATGCGAGGACGCCAGCTGCATTGGGAACTATGATCTAAATAAATATGGTTGATGAACAACTGCACGAGTTACCAGACTGCTTCTTTACATTTCGACCAAGAAAAATTTACAGACTCTATGTCTCCTTACCTAACCATGTATAGTCTTAAAAAAATTTTTGTGTTGTCATTTTATGGCGGATGATAACGATGTAACTCGAAAGAAGTGTGTGTGTGTGTGTGCGTGTGTCAATATCACACATCTTCTACATCGATTTCAATCAAATAATCAAACGTACTACACACATACTTGCTGTCAGGCAGTCATCGTGTTGGTAACCTGTCACGGTTCACTACATATTATGTCACAAGCAATGAGATGCATGGAAGGCTACCGCATCATGCTTGACGATTTAACTTACTATTTCCTTGCAACTAACTCTATCCTCAACGTACTTCGCTAACAGCATCCATGTATGCTGCTGAATGTACCTACACAAATACGTTATCATGCGACACTCTGTTCAAGAAATATGGCATCATAAACGCTGAGATTCGTGAAAAATATCGCATCATGCATGAATTTTTAATATGTTTATCCATTACAACCAAGACACTCCTGCAGTCGAGTGAAATTTGGGAAATGCCTGCACGTGGAAGCGCCTTTGACAACTTTCAGGTGCGATGCTCAGTCGGCTGTAGGCGGAAACCATAGCCGTCTACGGAGCTATGAACAGGCGTTGCCATAGAGACGTTTACAAAGTCGCGTTGTAGACACGCGAAGCAGCTTGCGCCCAGTGTACGAAAGCTGTCCAGGACCATGTTTCTTAACTTGGATATTATGCTTACGTATTTGTATTTTTTTTACGCCTGTTTTATAATTTCTACATTTTTTACCGGCAGAGGGAAATGAACTATTTTCGATAAATCATAACAAACACAGTTAATTTCTTGTTTACGTTTCTATTAGAAAATTTGCAAAATAGCGAGCCATTCCAGGTTTCTCAGCCAGTGTTCTATAATTTTTTTTTTAAATACGACTTTTCCTATGTCACTGTGAATGGTGTTAAAACATTTTGTTTTTCTGTCAATCACGTGGCAACAGAAAATAAATAAAATTAACAAAGAACTGTTACTGGTAGTGGTCTATGAATAACCAACGTACTTCCGTTCACATACCAATCAACCATTTGTGGAAGTTAAAATGTAAAATTCTTAGAGAATGAAATTTTCACTCTACAGCGGAGTGTTCGCTGATATGAAACTTCCTGGCAGATTAAAACTTTGTGCCGGACCGAGACTCGAACTCGGGGCCTTTGCCTTTCGTGGGCAAGTGCTTGGGTAGCTCAGTTGTAGGAGCACTTGCTCCCGAAAGGCAAAGGTCCCGAGTTCGAGTCTCGGTCCGGCACACAGTTTTAATCTGCCAGCAAGTTTAAATTCTAACATCTTCAATTATTAGATTTCACTAGATTGCTTACTGTGCTAGACAACGTGCGCTTCCTTCCTTCGTTCACTGTACCGTGCCGGCTGAGAACACGTGGATGTGAAAAGTGCCATCTGTAACACGTAGTTTACAACTAACGACGGATTGATGACTGTGCCTAACAGTTTGCAGCAATGGTGCTGGTGGCGGCGTGCTCGGCGCTGCCCCAGGAACCACCTCCACCTCCGCCCCCGGCTGGAGCGGGTCCCGTACCTCCAGGAGGCCCAGCGCCGCCTCCACCTCCGCCGCCCCCCGCCCCTCCAGCGGGACCCGCAGGAGCGGCGGCGCCTGCCCAGGGAGCCGGCGAGGAGGCGTCCATCACTTCCAGCAACTCCGTGATTAACCCAGACGGCAGCTTCAACTACAGGTGAGTGGCAGCTGTCTACGTGATACTACCTGACCAGATGCGGCGACGAAATCAAGGGAAATTGTTAGGAGTTCAATGACCGATCGACATCGTAGTTACGAGAGAAAATACTCGTTACAGATGAAGATCGCTCAGAAATATCTTAAAAGTAATTTGTTTTAGAGGTTTCGCGAACCACATTAAACCTAAACCACTAGGTCCTGACCGTGATTCTACGCTGATTAACACTATCTGGACACCTCTGCGTGGTGAGAAATTGACCACTGGATGTCACGTGATGCGGACCCCCACAGTATAAAATAAGGCGGGGAGTGTTGTGTTGTCTCTAGAGAAACAGTAACAGCGGGAATGATCGGTCACAAGAGCTAAATGTATTCGAACGTGATCATAGGATCTCACCTGACTAACGAATCTAATGTTGCCAGACTGTTATTGATGTGAATGGTGAAGTGGAAATGCGAAGGCACAACGACTGCTGAACCAAGACCAGGCAAAGCCTCAGGTAGTGACGGGCAGGCGCTGTTGAGTGTTGCGGTAGGTGGATGTACAGAATCGCGCGGTATCAGCAGAACGAATCACTCGTGACTTCCAAAGGATCACCAACAGTCCAGATACAACAGTGTCTGCGCGTAAGTAGTTAAAAGGAACGGGTACGGTGGTCGAGCAGCTAGTCGTAAGCCACACATTTCCGTAGTGTCTGCTAAGCTATCTTGAAGCGATCTAAAGAGCGAGTCCACGGGACAGTAGATGGCAGAAGTAATAGATCTGGTGTGATGAATTACGCTATATCTTGTGGAAGCGTTTGGATTTGCCTGAAGCCTGGAGGACGTTACCTGACATCACGTGTAGTACCAGTGGGGCACTTGGGTGTTTTTCGTTGTTAGGATAAGGTTCTCTTATGAGTTCATGAAAATGCTAAACGCCGAAGGCAAAGAACATGTTTCAAAGCGTTGCGTATTGCGTGCAGTTCGGACACGACGCCGCTCGGAGAGGCCGCGCAGTTTCAAGCGCCATGTCACGGACTGCGCGGCCCCTAGCGCCTGAGGCTCGAGTCCTCCCTTGGGCATGGGTGTGTATATTGTTCTTACCATACGTTAGTTTAAGTATTGTGTAAGTCTAAGGACCGATGACCTCAGCAGTTTGGTCCCTTAGGTATTCACATACATTTCAACATTTTCGGACACGATGATTGCATCTGCATGACGATGCCGTCATCAAGCAGTGATTGTGACGCAATGGTTTGTGGAAAGCATCGTTCTTGAAATTAACTGTTCCACCCACAGTCCCGATCTGAGCCCAACGGAACACTTTCTGAATGGGTCAGAAAGTCGATTTCGCTACAGATCTCAGAGTGCAGCGTCATTACTTTTTCTGGTTTCCACTCTTGAGGAAGAATAAGCTAACGTTCCCAAATGGATATTCCGATGCCTTACTGACAGTATCCAAGTAGAGTTCAAACGGTCATAAAGGCGAAGGGTGGGCACTAATAGGTGTCAGATATTGTTGTTCAGACTCTTTATGATTCAAATGGCTCTAAGCACTATGGAACCTAACATCTGAGGTCATCAGTCCACTAGACTTAGAACTACTTAAACCTAACTAACCTAAGGACATCACACGCATCCATGCCCGAGGTAGGATTCGAACCTGCGAACGTAGCAGCAGCGCGGTTCCGGACTGAAGCACCTAGAAACGCTTGGCCACAGTGTACGGCACTCTCTAACAGTCCAGAGTTCTAACTACATCGTTGCTTAGATTATACTCGAATTAGGTAATAATTCAGGATGTTGCCCTGGTTCACTTATTTGCAAAATCTGTCTCATAAATTCTACATTTTAACAACTAATGGCACAGTGAAAATTAACGGTGGTTTCTACATTTTTAATTTGTTTTTTGGGATATATAACGTGTACATATGTGGCCGCATGTACTTAACGGTAAGACACATGCACCTAACGATAAGACGTGTGAGTATAATTACGTTTAACACACTCATTCTCAAACTAAGCGTTTCAAAGTCTTGTAAGGGCGCCCAGATTTCTCTAAAACAATTTATAAAAAGTCTCGTAATGGACAATGCAAAACTTTCAAGAAAAGCATTCGTAAATTAAGCATAGGAAAATACAGTTCCATGTAAAATCATTGGGACAAACTTTAAAATTTATTAATTGCTTACTACAATGAACAATGAAGAGATAATATTTGAAAGTAGGAACACGATATCAGCAAAGATCACAATGAAATGATTACCAAATCTCGGGTGGTATCTACGAACTCGTGTGTACCGAGTACGGCCGAGAGTATGCAGTTACATACTGTTAAAGTCCAGATCTCCATAACACCAAATACATTGTGGCAAATGATTCTGTAACGGTGGAATTATAGTATGAGGTATTAGTACACAGTGTCTGAGAGGCAACAAATTGAGTAACAAGTAGTTAGTGTCAGCGATTGACTTGTGTAAGACTGTTGTACAAAAGTAATCTAATGGTTGAGTATATAATAATCACAATGTTTATTTGACACTACAACAATGAAGCCAAAATCACAGTACATAAATTATTTTCTTTAAAGAAAGGGCCTACATTACCGGTTTCAACGAACTACGTCGTCATTTTTAAATGTAAAACATCAGTTGGAGAATATATTATGCTAATTATGACCATACATCTGACAACAATCAAGAGAAATAATGAGACAAGGCAGCCGAGGCAGTAGCGGCACAACCAAGTCACTAGAAGTTATGCCCATGCTTCCTCAAACGTTCATTCAATGTCCTAATGTAGAATAAATAATAACTACACCAGAGTGCAAACTGACAAGAATTCTTGCGATGTGTCCTGCCGTGACACAACGGTCGTTGTAAGTGGTAAGTGGCAGTAAGTGTGAGATTCTCCACAGAGTCTAGAAGGAAAGGAACATGTCGGATGCGCTGGCTAGAAGGAAACACAAGAGGACGAAGCATGTATTAAGAAATCGGGGATTAAATTCCATCGAATTAGAGGAAGCCGTGAACGACAGATGCTGCAGGGGGAGATAGCTAGTGGAGTGCATTTAAAACATAACTGAGAATGTTTGGTATATGTACTCGTAGTAGTCTGGGACAGACAGATACAGGTGAGAAAATCATGGGGACAGTTTGAAGCTGTCCGACGATTAAGAGAGAAAAAACAGATTATAAGAATAGTCTAACGGTGAACTACAACTTTAAAAAAACTTGTAATGAAATAGTAAAGTGCTGTGGAAGTGTCTTCTATGTTGGGATGCAGTTTACCTACGGTGTTCTGAATCACCTACGGAAGAATTTTTGTATGTTCCGTTTAAACAGACCACAGGATTTAGTTTGCTCTTTCTTTGCCTAATTTGAACTCAGAAATCGTCATAAATTATTTCACGGTCAACCTTGCCTCAGTCTGTAATCTATGATCCGAAAGTTTTTTGATTCAGCATGAATTAAATTAGTCAGTAAATCGATGTCTGTGTTGAGACGTCGTTCATACAAACCGAATACTGGTATAAAATTTAATGTCATATACACACGACGACTGAAAAATATACACTGGGTTTAATTACTCAAACAAGATCTAGAGTGAGCACTGATAAATACCTTGGAAGTTATAGACCGAAAAGAAAAACCGGCAGAAGGGAAATGCAGTCAGAGAATGAAACTGCAAAGAAAACAAGAATAATATGGGCTGAAGAAAGGTAATTCAAGGTGAACAAAAAAGTATTATCTCTTTTGAAAAACGGAAAAACGTATCCGAAAGCCTTGAGAATTCCAATAGGATTCTACTGTACCTAACTGCAGACTAATAAATTTAATAATAAGAAATTTAGTACTTAATGTGTAATGTATTAGGTTCTCGGAAATGCATTACAATATATATATATATATATATATATATATATATATATATATATATATATATATATATCGAGCAGCGATAGAAATACACCGTTTGTTGCAATATGCTTGGGACAACAGTACATTTTCAGGCGGACAAACTTTCGAAATTACAGTAGTTACAATTTTCCACAACAGATGGCGCTGCAAGTGATGTGAAAGATATAGAAGACAACGCAGTCTGTGGGTGCGCCATTCTGTACGTCGTCTTTCTGCTGTAAGCGTGTGCTGTTCACAACGTGCAAGTGTGCTGTAGACAACATGGTTTATTCCTTAGAACAGAGGATTTTTCTGGTGTTGGAATTCCACTGCCTAGAACACAGTGTTGTTGCAACAAGACGAAGTTTTCAACGGAGGTTTAATGTAACCAAAGGACCGAAAAGCGGTACAATAAAGGATCTGTTTGAAAAATTTCAACGGACTGGGAACGTGACGGATGAACGTACTGGAAAGGTAGGGCGATCGCGTACGGCAACCACAGAGGGCAACGCGCAGCTAGTTCAGCAGGTGATCCAACAGCAGCCTCGGGTTTCCGTTCGCCGTGTTGTAGCTGCGGTCCAAATGACGCCAACGTCTACATATCGTCTCATGCGCCAGAGTTTACACCTCTATCCGTACAAAATTCAAACGCGGCAACCCCTCAGCGCCGCTACCATTGCTGCACGAGAGACATTCGCTAACGATATAGTGCACAGGATTGATGACGGCGATATGCATGTGGGCAGCATTTGGCTTACTGACGAAGCTTATTTTTACCTGGACGGCTTCGTCGATAAACAGAACTGGCGCATATGGGGAACCGAAAAGCCCCATGTTGCAGTCCCATCGTCCCTGCATCCTCAAAAAGTACTGGTCTGGGCCGCCATTTCTTCCAAAGGTATCATTGGCCCATTTTTCAGATCCGAAACGATTACTGCATCACGCTATCTGGATATTCTTCGTGAATTTGTGGCGGTACAAACTGCCTTAGACGACACTGCGAACACCTCGTGGTTTATGCAAGATGGTGCCCGGCCACATCGCACGGCCGACGTGTTTAATTTCCTGAATGAATATTTCGATGATCGTGTGATTGCTTTGGGCTATCCGAAACATACAGGAGGCGGCGTGGATTGGCCTCCCTATTCGCCAGACATGAACCCCTGTGACTTCTTTCTGTGGGGACACTTGAAATACCAGGTGTACCGCCAGAATCCAGATACAATTGAACAGCTGAAGCAGTACATCTCATCTGCATGTGAAGCCATTCCGCCAGACACGTCAAAGGTTTCGGGTAATTTCATTCAGAGACTACGCCATATTATTGCTACGCAAGGTGGATATATGGAAAATATCGTACTATAGAGTTTCCCAGACCGCAGCGCCATCTGTTGTTGAAAATTGTAACTACTTAATTTCGAAAGTTTGTCTGCCTGAAAATGTACTGTTGTCCCAAGCATATTGCAACAAACGGTGTATTTCTATCGCTGCTCGTTTAGTTTTTATTGCCGTTTCAAATATACCGGTCATTTTTGAAACATCCTGTATATATATATATATATATATATATATATATATATATATATATATATATATATATATATATAATAACAAAACGAACATACGTTATACCGACTCGATATGAATCGGAATAAAGAGAGGAGCCGGCGGAAGTGCCGTGCGGTTCTAGGCGCTGCAGTCCGGAACCACGAGACCGCTGCGGTCGCAGGTTCGAATCCTGCCTCGGGCATGGATGTGTGTGCTGTCCTTAGGTTAGATAGGTTTAAGTAGTTCTAAGTTCTAGGGGACTAATGACTCGAGAAGTTGAGTCCCATAGTGCTCAGAGCCATTTGAACCATTTTTTTTAAAGAGAGGAAATCAGTAAATCGTTGTTTAGGTTGTTGACTACGAATCAGCAACATCGAAATTAAGGAAATGATTTCCTGGTGCCACAAAAATGCTCATGAGTAAAATGAAATGAAATAAGACAGAGTTAAAATTTATTACTGATACTTCATTACACTAAAAATATTTATTGGCACAGTAGTTACTGTATTCAGTCTATTCCTTTATTCCCCCTTCAAAGTGATTTCAGTGCTGTATTTGCTCATCGCACAGAGAAAGTGCAACAGCTCCACGACGGTTGCTGCGGAGGAAGCTGGAACTATCTGAGGATGATCGCAAGCTCGTTGTGGCAAGAGGTTACGTGTAGCACCGTTAGGTGGCAGCTGCAGCTTGTGCAGACGAAGGCCCTCGACTAATACGTCGGGACCGACAGCAACATATAGGCTACCTGAATGCATTGCAACAGTAATGTGTGTTTTCTTTAGTTTGGTAACTTTCTGCAGATATAATTGAAACGTGTGGCACCTATGGTTTAAGGGTTGTCGAAGAGGCGGAATAATTTGCAACACTAACTTTAGTACCCGAATTTTCTCGTCCACGCAAATTCAGTTCAGCTAATTTTAAAGATTTGTGTGAGATTTCTTATTTCTGTTGTGTACGTGTGCGTAAAACTGTAGTTTTGTTACACTCACTGCTCTCAAAAGAAGCAGACGCCATCGTCCATCCTTAATAAAAATTAACAAATTTATATTGCATCGTAATGTGGTATACCATATTACTTGGAAACAAATGCCCATCACAGTCGTTACGAACTTATTCAAACAAAGGGCACCTGCTTAGCTGAGTGATAACGTGATTGCTTACTGTGCACGGGGCATGGGTTCTATTCCCGGGCGGACTGCAGATTCCTCTCTGATCGTGGACTGGGTATTGTGTTATCCTCATTATCGACACCCAAGGCGCTCGTTGTGGCATCACCTGAAATCAGACTTGCAACCTGGCGGCCGAACATCCCCGGATAGGGCCTCCCCGGCCATCAGTACTACCCCATCATTTCTATTTCATGTCTCAAATAAGACAAGATGATAAGTTCATAACGTAATGAACGATTTGTATCTTGGCACTGCTACAGCAACAGCTTCAAGTTGTTACAGTTGGTGGTACAAATTAAAGCGCCACAAAGCAACTTTTAAACACAATACGATGAATATTAATTTTATGCATGATGAAAAAAATAATTCTAAAACATTTTACAGATTCAGAATGATGAAGAAAGTACCGAAAGAAAACTCTATATTGAGAAAAACTGCAGTGCTCTAAGCCATAAATGCATTATGATGGTACCACAATCATGTGTTACCGATGCCGGGCTATTATGGCTTGTAGCGTGGATGACATCATGTAATGTACGTGCAAATACAGTGGCTTGCTAAGTTACTCATAAATTCACTTTTTACACAAATTTTGGTAACGTAATAGCTTAGGACAATTATTCGCTGTGAAAAGGGAGGAGGACAACTTCTACTGCTAATGCTGTCTAATCAAATAATTATCATACCGATCATATGAAGGCAATGGATAAATGCCAAAAAAACAAAGAAGAAGACATGGGAAAATGTATTACTGCAATAGAAACTGATATCCAAAAATGGCTCAAATTAGTCTCACTGTAAATTCTAGGTTCAAACGACAGTACTTTCGTTTTACGAAGGCATCAGGTTCCTCGAGACATATGCTTCTGGTTCAAAAACGGATGTCTACCCTTACACAGGATGTCCCAAGAGGAATGGTCAACATTCAGGGGTATGACAGGAACGATAATTCGAAGCAAAAAACATTAGTAAACATAGGCTCTAAAATGTATACCTTAAGAGCTATGAGCACTTGGCCATCTTCTCTATTATGAAGGACGTCTCTCCTACTTAACAACTGCTCATAGCTCTGAAGGAGTTCATTGTAGAGACAGTTTAATCTTGTTTAGGACGATACCACATCCCCAAAAATATGGCAACAATAGAGCAGCAGTAGAAGAAGTGAATGCCGGGCTTGTACACTGGGCCGGTCTCATTTATTTATTTTCTTTTTTTCTTTTTTATTTAATCTGATGTGAAAATGGCGATCGGGCCCTGTCTTACATCGGACAAGGGTTTCCCAGGTACAGTACCTTTTTACCACATAGTGAAGTACTTTTTTTACATCATAGTGACCTAAGAGAGGAAGCAGTTTTGATACAACACACAGAATAAAATGAATTGAGTGTCTGATGTGGCAATGTGAGTAAATAGTACTGACTATGAACTAATGAAGTCCATAGAGGCAGTATTTCTAGTAGTGCTGCTACTGCCGCTAATATTGATAACAGTAATAATAATATTTAGAAGAGAAAGTAGAAGAATGTCAATAACAACGACACTAATAATAGTTGTTGTTGTTGTGGTCTTCAGTCCTGAAACTGGTCTGATGCAGCTCTCTATGCTACTCTATCATGTGCAAGCTTCTTCACCTCCCAGTACCTACTGCAACCTACATCCTTCTGAATCTGCTTAGTGTATTCATCTCTTGGTCTCCCTCTACGATTTTTACTCTCCAATACTAAATTGGTGATCCCTTGATGCCTCATAACATGTTCTACCAACCGATCCCTTCATCTAGTCAAGTTTGGCCACATACTCCTCTACTCCCCAATTCTCTTCAATAACTGATCATTAGTTATGTGATCTATCCATCTAATTTTCAGCATTCTTCTGTAGCACCACATTTCGAAAGCTTCTATTCTCTTCTGGTCCAAACTAATTATCGTCCCTTTTTCACTTCCATACATGGTTGCACTCCATACAATTACTTTCAGAAACGACTTCCTGATACTGAAATCTATACTCGACGTTAAAAAAATTTCTCTTCTTCTGAAACGCTTGTCTACATTTTATATTCTCTCTACTTCGACCATCATCAGTTATTTTGCTCCCCAAATAGCAGAACTACTTTATTACTACTTTAAGTGTCTCATTTCCTAATCTAATTCCCTCAGCATCACTGGACTTAATTCAACTACATTCCATTATCTTCGTTTTGGTTTTGTTGATGTTCGTCTTATATTCTCGTTTCAAGACACTGTCCATTCCGTTCAACTGCTCTTCCAGGTCATTTTCTGTTTCTGACAGAATTACAATGTCATCGGCGAACCTCAAAGTTTATAATAGTAGCGGACATAGAAATAAATTATAGGTGTACAAAATAGAAGTTTTCTGATACAGCAAGATCTGGGGGAACGGAATTCAAGGAGACTGCACCAGCCAAAAACTCTGGCAAATGAGGAAGATCTTGTTGTGGAAAAACGGATGTACAAGCGCTTGCTGCCTTAGCAGATATATCATTAACTGTCTTCTTAAGCTGGAGATGTTACTCAGTTCTCTAAAATAATGCGGGAGATTATTGCAGGGTCGAGTTACTGCTACTGAGAAGGATTTCGTGAAAATGACTGAACGATGGAGTGGGGAGGAGGGATTTTGCTCTGATAGAGAAAGGGTGTTTCTGGCATGTTGTTCAGACAAGGGAGTCAAGGTCCAGGAGAGGTACGGTGTACGTTGATACGACAGTAGAGAAGACAGAGGGTATGCAAATCTCTGCACTTGTCTGGACTCAGGTAGAAGAGCTGTGCTTATGATGGTGAAATATAATGAAAGAATCGAACACCACAGATACAACGAAAACCAACATTCATAACCAGTACCAGGCGTCGTGAGCATTCCTGAGAAAGGCCTTTCGGCATAACATCACTTTAATCAGTATTGGAAGTAGAAGTATTTGTACAGGTTTCTTTTTCAGAGGGAAGAGCTTTTTTATATTTTTGTACGACATGGAGCGATTCTGGTGCCTTCTTGCACATTGCAGTTAACTGCTCAGAACAGTTTAGATTTTCATCTATTATTACTCCCACAATTTATAACTGTCTCATTTAGAGTTAAAAATGATAGGGATCTTCATACGTGATTAGAAAATATTTAAAAAATCCTCCCACAATTTATAACTGTCTCATTTAGAGTTAAAAATGATAGGGATCATCATACGTGATTAGAAAATATTTAAAAAATCATTATGGAAAGTGCTCATAGCTCGTAGGGTATGCAGCTTAGAGCCGATGTTTACTAGGCTTCGAGGGGTCGCTACTGTCGTATCCCTGAATAAGTGCCGGCCGCGGTGGTCTCGCGGTTCTAGGCGCTCAGTCCGGAACCGCGCGACTGCTACGGTCGCAGGTTCGAATCCTGCCTCGGGCATGAATGTGTGCGATGTCCTTAGATTAGTTAGGTTTAAGTAGTTCTAAGTTCTAGGGGACTGATGGCCACAGATGTTAAGTCCCATAGTGCTCAGAGCCATTTGAACCATTTGAACCTGAATATGTGAACGGTGCCTCCTAGCACTCCCTGAGTACAAAATATCGTATTCCTATATAATAATCACTTCCTTGCACTTCGTTATTGTAGTACAAAATACGTTGCAACTCTAGCTTTACGTATTGTGATTACTGTCTTGGTACCAGCTCATCAGTTGGTCCACAGGAATATTTATCCTTACTTGCATTGTGTTCGAGTCAGAGATGTAGGAATCAAATGATTTCTCCATTCTGTGCTGCCAGTTACGAGCTGAGCAACGGCATCAAGGCGGAGCAGTCGGGCTACCTGAAGCCCGGCAACTCGAGCTCTGGCCCGCAGGCGCGCCTGGGGGCGGAGGGCGGCGCCGACGTCGAGGGCTCCGGGGACGAGGTGCAGGTCGTCACCGGCTCCTTCTCCTACGTCGCGCCCGACGGCAAGACCATCAGCGTCAGGTGGGTCGCTGCCGCACGCCGCCACTCTCGCGACACGCGACAGTGAGGGCTACAGGAAAAGAAAAGATGGAAGTCATGCATTCAAAGTCTCCAACTAATGTAATTTTTTCGATATACCGGGTGGTTATAATTAATGTGCAGCTAGTCACAGAGGTCCAGAGTAGACTGCAATTATCATGTCTCAGCGAAACTTGGTAGATACTTTACAGCGTTAATGAGAAACTGATTCATGCTAGAAAAAAAAAATAGTTCCAATTTTGGTCACCAGGTGTAAATCTAGCGCTGTGAATGCTACAAATACTTATAGAAATGTTTCCATTTGTAACGGATTAGGACCGGGATGTGGGCAGAAAAAGTCAAACAGATGAGATAAACATAATGTTGATTTTATTATCAACCGGTTCAGTCGGAGCAGCAGAGACGTTGACGAGATAATTTACATCGACTGATTTGTACCTGGTGGTGAAAACTTGAACTACTTTTTTCCAGTGTGAATCGGTTCCCCATTAGCGCATTTGCATATCCATCATGTTTCCGTGTCCTACAGTAATTACAGCATACAGTTTACCTCTGTGATTAGCAGCACTTTTATTAAAACCACCCGGTACATACTGACAAATAATTTAGGCAAAATTATTATTGTAGTAACCGTATATTTAGGCAAAGCTGTTGCCAAAGGTGGCTACGCCATACTCCTCAAAATTCAGAAAGTAGCACGGATAGAATACAGAGAGCGAAATGTTGTATAGTCGAGGGAAAGTTGCAGTTTCCAACGGAGTAGCACAGGGTTTTAGCCTATCCCCTACGTTATTGTGTTTGTATATGGAGCAATCTGCGGAGGGAACGAAGGAGAAATTTGATTCGGGGATTGTTGTTCAGGGAAAAGAGATAATACCTTTGAAATTCGTCCACAGCATTGAAACTCCTTTACAGATGCAAAGACCTTGTAAATCAAGTCGAACGGAATAAACAGTGTCTTCTAGAGAGGTTATTAGATATACGTATCAGCAAAAGTGGTGTTTGTACAAAAAAGTATGTGTCGGTGGTTGAAGCAGAGAGGATATAAAATGCAGCGTGACAATAGCGAGAAGAGAATTTCTGAAAAAGGAAAATTAGTTACGTCATATATAGTGTCAGAAATCTTTGGTGACTGTATTTTTCTGTAGTTTGCCCTTCTAATGGTGTGGAACGGTGAATACAGAAATAGAAAAGATTGTATTGAAATCTGCAAAATGCTGAAGGTTGTGTAAAACACGTATGGAACTAATACGTCTATCAGTTTACTGAATAATGTACGAGGGTTGTTCGAAAAGTAACTTCCGATCCGTCAAGAAATGGAAACCACTATGAAAATCTAATAAAGCTCTGCACATGTCTGTTCGGCAGTGTCTCTGGTATGCCTGTCGGTTACGCCAATTCTCTCTTTTCAGTTCTGAGCGCTTGGTGAGCACATAAAGATGCGTAGAAAATAGTGTCTCCCGTGAAGTATGAGGTCCTGGTGGGAGGTTTCACCTGATGTTATGCAGCCCCCATTACAGAACTGTCATACGGTTCCTACTTCGTGACAGTTCTCGGTCGCAGTCTGCAGGGGCTATGAAAATGCTCCTGCAGCGTTTTAGATGGGAAGTGTTTGATCACCCGCACTACAGCCCGTAACTGGCTTCCTCTGTGTTTCATCTCTGCTCACATTAAGTACTGGCAATGAAGACAGCATTTTCGCACGGACAAGGAGCTATAGATGAGAGTAGAGAATTGGAGTGGAAGCACAGGCGGCTGCCTTTTATGACGAGAGTCTTGGAAAGTTGGTACAGCGCTACGACAAATGTCTTAAGTCGGAGTGGTGACTGTGTAGAGCAGAGGCTGGACGCTGTAGCTAAATGCGATCAGTCGGCATTTATTTTCCGAATACCCGTAGTACTTATACATGTCATGGGTTGTTCATTTACCTAAACTGATTATTGCAATGTATCTTTGAGATGACATTGCTCTTTACTAAGATACTCTTCGCCTCTATACTATTGCCAGACAGAATTTCTCCAGCTCTCCTTTAATTGTGTGTGTTTGATTTCTATGCTGTATCATTTATTGTGTGTTGTTTTTCCTTGTTGAACGAACACTGTTTGGCAGCAAACGGCTATAGCACCAGGTCTTGTACTCCCTTTCATTCAGTTACCCATAACAACTCAGATAAACAAAACTACACAAGCAATAGGAGGAATTCGAAAATAAGCATACTTCTCCAGTTATCTGATGGATATAGACGGGCATAATTTCAATACGGAAATAACACAGAATGTTCTTTTTCAAAAATGTGGACACACAAGGAAGGGAGGAAGGAATAGCTGTCTTTCTCACAAGCTGTTTACGATGTTAAGTGCATTGTTCAATTGCCATTAAAATCCTGACCTCAGTGCAAATACAGTAGCACCTTCACTGGAAAACAAAAACATTATTCGAGAGATATGGTTGAAAATGTCAGTAGAATTCTCAGCAGCAAATGCTTAGGCCGTACTCTTCGCAGATGAGTGTGCAAAACGTAACCAGTTCATCTGGTATACTCACTGAAAGTTTTAGCAAGTGTTTACGTACAAATACGGACTATAAAGGTATATGTTTCCCATTATGTTTGGATAAATGCCGTTACTCATAAAATTAGGTGCTAAAACACGAGGGCTGTTCGAAAAAAAAAGGTCCGATCGGTCGCGAAATGGAAACCACAGTGAAAATAGAAAACGTTGTATTTGCAACAGTTAGCTGCACCTACCAGTTACTACATCTATAGTAGCATTGTACCAACTTTCTAATACCCTCATCATACAAGGCAGTCGCCTGTACCTTCTGCCAATTTTCTACACTGACCTGCAGTCCGTTCTCTGTGCCACAATGTTGTCTTCATAGTCAGCGGTCGATGGGAGCAGAAATAAAAATCAGAGGCAGCAAAGTCCGAGGTATATCGTGGGTGACCAAATACTTCCCATCGAAACGCTACAGGAGCGTCCTCATTGCCCTTCAGTGCGCGACCGATAACTGTTATGCAGGAGGAACTGCACGACTGTTGCTTTGTGTGGACTGCATGAAATCAGGCGAAATCTCTCACCGGCGGGAGACACTACTTTCTATACATCTTTACGTGCTCACAGTGCGATCAGAACTGAAACGAGTGACTTGACGCGATCGATGGACATACTACGGACACTGTCCAAAACATATGTGCAAAGCTCCGTCGGAATGTCACTGCAGTTTCCATTCCCTCGTATCACAACAAAATATTCAATTCTATATTGTTTACCCTAGGTTAAAACAAATCATAATTTTTTTTACCAATCAACACCTGTATATCATTTTCTTTTAAATTCTTGAAATGTTATACCAACTGCGACATGGTCGCGTATATAAACAGTGATCCAATCCTGTCAAATGTTTTTTATTCCAGTCTCTGATCACAATATGAATGCTTTAGACGATGACCGGTTTCAGCCCGTAATGATCATCCTCAGATCGTTTTTTACAACATGTCCTAAAGTGATAAGGCCATAATGGCACCGTCAAAACATGCTGATTACATGTTTTGACGATGCCATTATGGCCTTATCACCTTAGAACGTGGTGTAAAAAAGATCTGAGGATGGTCATTACGGACTGAACCGGTCATCGTCTAAAGAATTCATATTGCGATAAAAGACTGGAATAAAAAACATTTGAAATGTTATAGACATAAGGTCAGAATACCAGTTGTTGTCGTAGCCGCTGCCCTTAAGTTCATGTTCTCCATGTACTAATGTCCCAGAACTTGAAAGACCGGTCGTGCGGTAGCGCTCTCGCTTCCCGCGCCCGGGTTCCCGGGTTCGATTCCCGGCGGGGTCATGGATTTTCTCTGCCTCGTGATGACTGGGTGTTGTGTGCTGTCCTTAGGTTAGTTAGGTTTAAGTATTATTAAGTTCTAGGGGACTGATGACCATAGCTGTTAAATCCCATAGTGCTCAGAGCCATTTTTTTGAACTTAAAAGACTTCAAATCCTGGCAGTATTCAGTATTCGGAAGCATTTGATTGACTTTTTCCATGAAAGAAAATACCAGAAAACAAGCACTTGTAAGATGCTCTAATGCTACAACTTTCCACTAAGGGAGGAAGATACGTTGTGCACTATACGTTGTTGTCATGTAAGTGTGGCCAACGAGTAGTAAATACTATCTTGTGGTTCAAAAAAATGGTTCAAATGGCTGTGAGTACAATGGGACTTAACATCTCAGGTCATCAGCCCCCTATAACTAAGAAATACTTAAACCTAACTAACCTAAGGACATCACACACATCCACGCCCGAGGCAGGATTCGAACCTGCGACCGTAGCGGTCGCGCGGTTCCAGACTGAAGCGCCTAGAACCGCTCGGCCACCAGCGGCCGGCACTATCTTGTGATATCAGTCAAAATAAGAAAGTTCACGTGACCTCTTTCGACTCTCTACAAAGCCAGGGCCACTGAAGAGTTGTAAGCTGATTCTGAACTACATCACATGTGTTTATATATCATAGTTTTCATTACGCTGTAAATGAAAGAGCGGTCTTGTCTTGCGATTGGTCATGTAGTTTTCACAGCATTTAAGGTACCCTACGTGACTTCTTACATGTGTCTGGTCACAGGTATACGGCTGACGACTCTGGATACCACCCGATGATCGACTACGGCGGTCAAGGCGGTCAGGCTGGACAGGCCGGTCAGAGCGGCCAGCCTGCCCAGTAAAGGTGGACGTCGACTGGGTGACAACAGTTCGCTGCCAACGACTCGGTGCACAATTCTCGGAACAATCCTACGCCAGTTTCACAACCAGCTGTCTGGAGACCGCCCGCCTGCCTACTGCTTTCGCCGAGCTCGACAAGTATTGTGGTTCACTGCCATTTCAGTATTGTGATCGACTCACTGGTAATGTCAGTTCCTATACCTCGAAGCCACTTACAACACTGAAAAAGAGGAATTCCTACTTTTAACTTCTACCGTGCACCGTACCACTTACTGTCGCGGTCAATGAGCTGTAGAGCTTATGTTGTTCCAAAAAATGCGGTTTGGTCTCCTGTGACTGTTAATATTGTAATGCGAGTGGTCCTTATTCTACCTCTTTCCTCTTGTGCAACAACCAATAATTTATGAAACAGGACTTCCGGCAGTGCAGTGCTTCCTGCTTTTCGAAACATACGCTCCTGGACTGTTTGATTTTCGTTATTGTACCAGCCTACATTGTGGGCACTATTCTATGCAGTTTTACTTCCTTGAAAACTAGAGATCAAAGTCAATAAAGATCTCTATTCGAATACTAACCTCAGTTCATCCTCCTAATGTGTTATCTGTATATACTATTGACACTGTATGTTAGCTTCAGATCCATGGGTTTTCACTAACATGTAATATACTTGCAGTTCTCTACTGATATGGAAAAGGAATGTTGTGTGGATATTTTTTTTGTAATTTTATTTTGTAACTTTATTATGGATGTGTGTAAGTATGTATGTATATCCAAATAAATGACTTTTTGATATGAGCATAAGAAAGCATTTTTCTCATTCAAGAACTTGAATAGTACTAATTTTAATAATACACAAGATTGTTCTTTCATTCAGAGGCGTTAAATTTAAGATTAACGTACACTACTTCAGCCAGTATTATACAAACGGTCATGTACTTCAAAACAGATTTTCAACGACATTTAAGGTAGCTAGAAAGGAGATCGCAACAACGATTTTTTTTTTGTTTTTTTTTTTTTTTGAGATTCAGCAGTATTCTGACTGGTTTTGAAGAAGCCCACCACCTATTCCTGGGCTATCCTGTTCATATCAGAGTAGCAATCGACATCCTCAATTACTTGTTGAGGGTATTCCCATTTCTGTCTTCCTCTACAGTTTTCACCCTCTTGTTATTCCCTGAAGTATGTCCTATTATCCTGCTCCTTCTTCTTGCAGTGTCTTCCATATGTTCCTTTCTTCTCCGATTTTCCTCATTCCTCGCTTTCGGACCATCTGTCTTTTAACATTCTTTTGTAACACCACATCTCAGATGCTTCGGATTTTTTCTGTTCCGGTTTTCCCATAATCCTTGATACACTACTGCTCAATGGTCTGCTCGAAAAGAACATTGTTCTCAAAGAAAGTCCTGTGTTTAATACTACTTCTATTGATCTGTGCTAGTCTACTTCTTATGATATCCTTCTTTCGTTTGTGGCTCTGAGCACTATGGGACTTAACATCTATGGTCATCAGTCCCCTACAACTTAGAACTACTTAAACCTAATTAACCTAAGGACATCACACAACACCCAGTCATCACGAGGCAGAGAAAATCTTTCGTTTGTAGTGGGTTACTGTGGTTCCGAGGTAGCAGAATATCCTAACTTCGTCTACTTCGTGATCGCCAGTTTTGATGGTAAGCTTCGCGCTATTTTCATTCCTTCTCTTTCTCATTACATTCGTCATTCTTCAGTTTACTCTCGATGGATATTCTGTGCTCATTAGATTTTCCACTCCTTTCAACATCCTCTAATTGTTCTTCACTTCCACTAATGATAAACATCTCATTAGTGACTCTTATAATTACTATCGTTTCATCCTGAATTTTAATCCCACTCTAGAATCTATCCTTACTTTCCGTCATTGCTTCTATAAATTAAACAATAGGGCTGAAAGTTTCCATCCACTCCTTATACCCTTTTAATCCGAATATTTCGTGTTTCGTCTTTCATTCTTATTGTTCCGTCTTAGTTCTTGTACATTATCCACCATCTCTTGTATGGCGACACCAGTCTCACCCTCCATTTCGTCATCAGACAAATCCTCCCCCTTCCCCCTCGTAGAGGCCTATAAAGGCCTTCAACTATGTTCTTTCGCCTGCGTTTAATAGAGGAATTTGTACTGCCTTTGCTTTTAATTTCACCGATTATTATTTTGTCTTTTCCATAAGCTGAGTCAGTCTTTCCTCCACCATTTCTTTTTCGACATCATCACTACTTTATGCAATCACTTCGTCTTCGCTTCCAACGTATTTCATTCTTGAGTGATTTATATTGCTGCATTCCTGATTTTCCTTAAATATTTTCGTACTTACGTCTTTCATCGATCAACTGAAGTATTTCTGCTCTTATCCATGGTTTCTTTGCTGTTATATTGCTAGCACCTAGATCTTTGTTCTCAACATTTGTGACTCTTCTTTTCAAGAGATTTCCACTCCCCTTTAATTGAAATGTCTGCTACGGTATATCTGACCACAGTATACACATCTTTATCTCATACTTCCTTAGTACTTCCTTATCACACTTCCTTCCACACTAACTGGTGTGTACGAGTCTCTTAAAATGTGGCCGACTGTTCATCATTTCTAAATTGGGATTTGAATCTATATCTGCTCCTGGGTACCCCTTATATCCAATTTATCAACTCAGAATCACTGTCTGACCATGATATAAACCAGCTGGAATCTTCACGACCCATACTTCCTCGTTTTGTGAGTTTTGAACAGAGCATTCGACATTAGTAGCTGAAATTTACTGCAAAACTCAGTCGTTCACCTCTCTTATTCCTGCTGTCAAGTTCACATTCTCCTGTAATACTCTGTTCCAGTCCTTCCCCTACAACAGCACTCCCATCCCCAATCACTGTTAGTTTTTCATCTATCTTTGCGTACTGATTACGGTAATGTCGGATACAATATTACTAGTGTCCTGCTTGACATTGTCAAGTCGTTTAAATATCTGACCGTAACATTGAAAAGCAATACGAAATGGAACGAGCATGTGAGAAATGTGACAGGGGAGGCGACTTCCGTTTATTGGGAGAATTTTAGGAAAGAGTGGTTCACCTGTAAAGGAGGCAGGATATAGGACTCTGGAGTGATCTATCACTGAGTACTGCTTTAGTGTTTGGGATCGGTACGAGGTAGGACTCAAGCAAGACATCGAAGCAATTCAAAGACAAGCCGCTGGAGTCTGTATCGGTGGGTTCGAACAGCACATAAGTGTTACCTCCGAACTCAGAGGCGAATCCCTGAAGGGCACATGACATTATTTTCCAGAAAGACTGTTGAGAAGATTTAGAGAAACGGCATTTAAAGATGACTACCAAACGATTCTATTGCCGCGAACAATCATTGCGCGTAAGGACCACCAAAATAAGGGTCATACTGAGACGTTTTTTCTTCGCTCTATTTGCGAGTGGAGTAGGAAAGGAAATGAGTAGTAGTGGTACAGGATACCCTCCGCTACGCACGGTACTATGTCTCGGGTAGTTTCTATGTAGATATAGATGTAAATAATGAAACCTACTCCCATTATACAAGTTTTCAGCTGCTACTGATACTGGACTGTAGTAGTCTAAGTCGAAATCCGTTTCTTCTCTCCATTTCACTTCACTGACCTCTACTATATCTAGAGATGTAGAATTTTGCTTTCCACATTATCTACCTTGCCTAAAACCTTCAGACTACTTACGTTTCCCGCCTCCACTCGCAGGATACCAATCTTATTGCCTATTTTCTCATAGCCGACATCCCCTTGGAAGTCCCCCCGCAGACACCCAAACGAGGGGCTTTCTGCAATCTTTTGCCACTGAAGACATCATCATTACACCTTTTCAATTACAGGCCACGAGTGCTGTGTACATAACTTACCTGTTTTAAAGCCGGCAGAGTCCACTGCCTTCACCATGCTCACGCCGTTGATTATTGCAGATTCATCCGCCTCCTAGGAGCAGGCAAGTGCCCAGAAACTCTTTCTACTCCTCTGACCTCTGACTAGGCCGTTGGCAGAACCAAGTCTTAGTTGGTGATGATTTTGCTTCAAAATGTACCGAGTGACTAGGTTCGAACAGGAAACCAACACATTTTGATTACTAGTCAAAGACTAGAGTACCAAGTCATTCCTGTTATCCACAAAATTTAATAATGAACGTATTGACAATAATATATCTTATCATAACCCAAACTGACCTCTACGCAACACTATCGTTCTACGTACTCTGATGCGATTGTAGACATCTGCGTCATCGTTTAAACCTGGCATCGGAACCAGTTTGGAAAATTTCCGGTTTTGCTTCTTGGCCCAATTTTCTTAAAAGAAACTGAAAGCTTTTTTCTGAGAACGAATCTGTCTCACTTTATGAACAAGTCCTCTGTGGGCGGTGTATCTGAAATGTCAATTTCTCCGTTACCCAACTCCTTCACCCGACGCCGCACGTTACTCGTGTCCATTAAAGCGTCCCCTTATGCTTTCTTCATGGGTGAGATTTAAACTGATTTAAAATTGTCGGTCAAGAAGCAAAACAGAAATATTTGAAAAGTGTTTGAGATGCCTGAGTTCAGCAATGGCGCAGATATGTAAAAATGCACGATAAAAATGTTTATTGGTGGTGTTATGTATAGGACAGCTCAGGCTATGGTCTGTACTAATCCGCTGTTATATGTTAATTATTAAATTTTTTATGACACAGGGGGCATTACTTCCTGACACAAACTGATGCGTCTAGAACGATAAGCATTACCGGATTTTTCTTTCACAGGTCACTGCTAACATTTATAGCAGCCGCTATACGACCCCTACTCTTTCCTTCATTAAACAGTAATGTTCCTTTATCTGGGCTTTGGAAAGAACCTCCTAAGTTGAGTTCATTGAAGTAAGATGTGGGGAACCTGATCAAACAGTTAACAAGATAACAACACTTCCAAACTTCTTTTATGCCGTGTTAAGAAGAGATCCTACAAATACCTATCCAACCATACCAAATGCAAGGACACACTAAACTCAGGTATGATTCGTGTGTTTATTACTATGACTAGCTCATCAAGCACTGTAATAGTTGACCTGGAGTACTGATACATGTTATAAGCCGCTCCAAATCAGGCAATACTGCAGACTGAATTTCCTCTGGACTCAAAACGGTACACTCCCCTGTTTTACTAATTTCATGTCTTGGGGAGTCGTCGATGTTCCTTGCACACCTCTTGTTTCAATTTTCGCCAGAGAAGACAATTCAGACGTGCTATGCCTGGTGAGCTTGCAAACCAGATCGTGTTGTCACTTCTTCGTAGTCACGTAACTGCCTCCCATTTTCAGATGTAAGTTTGAAATTTGTCTCAAAGATGGTTACAGCCTTCCTCTACAATGATGCAAAAACAGGACGTCCCTCTGGGGCTCGGTGAAGCTTCCAACAGCCAGATATCTACACTCACGAAAAAAAGGCCACAGCTCTGAAGTTCACATGAGCTGTAAGGTACGTTAAAGATCAGAACCGCGAGGGCCAGCTCTGAAATCAGGCCTTCTTACGGATGAGCGTGAAAAACATTTCAAATAACCGCCACTCATAATCGAAACGATAAGGCCTCAGGTGGTGGCAGAAAAGACGTTAGTGAAACGATCAGTTTCCTTTGGGACTTGATTAAGAAACATTTCGCTGTCGAAACGGCAGTTCTCAGTGTAATGAGCGAAAGGACGACGTCGTTGACAACCTTTGGCACTGTTGATACCGTGGTTCAGCACTTCTTGACGGACATCATGGGGCTGCAACCCCACAGGACTTGATCGACCCCTTCGGAGTGTATTGCGGCACCAATTTTTTCTCTGGTATTCAAGCTGATATCATTTGGAGCAATCGAAAACCATGTGACGAATTTTGAATGGGATGTGAAGCAACAGAAGAGTGTTATTGCTGCGGCCGCCCACTTCGTACATCGTAGCGCCTACCGCATCGGCATCCCACTTCACGTCCAAACAACACGGGATGCCTGCGTCACAGGGTGTATATTCACCAGGAAAACCGACGTCTTCTGTGTTGTCAACGTAAATACATACCGGCGCCCACAACACAACACCAGGTCTCCATCAACGGCCGCCACAGACGCTACCCGTTCGCCGAACCTGCAGAACAGCTTTACCAGAGGTCGTAGCTAGCTCAGGAACTACTTTGATACGCCAGGCAAGTGATCGCAAATAGTTCCGGCAGATCCGTCCACCAACGGGCTCTATAAGGCGGCGCACTGCCGGCATATGGCAATTACACGCACCGTTTGGAAAGATACAGCGCTGCCGCCCCGGAAGACACGTCCAGACGCCTCTTCTAGCCAGCCGATCGCTGGTAAATGGACTTGGTAAAGTGGACGAACCTCTTTACGTTATAGAAGTGCTTATTGTGTCCACTTCCAGTGAAGAGTCGGGTCTCTTCTATTATTATTATTATTTGTTATTTTGTATTTGTATTGATCCACAGATGGGATTGAGTCAGTTGTTTTCTTTGAGATTGTATTATTGTTTCGTTTTAGTGTGAGTCCAATACATTGTTTTCGGACTTGTGTTTTCCGCATTTCTATTCTGTTAGCGCAGACACTTCAATTATTATTCTCCACCCTATTGCTTCCTGCCCTCCTGTGGCGTGATCACGTACTGTTGTTGGGCACATTAAAAATGGACAACGAAAAACCAGTCCAAAGTTGCAAATTTTACTTTTCTTTATTCACTCGATGACTAGTTTCGCTCCGAAACTAGTCACCACGTGTGTTAAAAAAAGGAAAAATTTTCTACTTTGGGCTGGTTTTTCGTTTATTTGTGATTGTTCTGGTTTTTCAAGGTACTGATTAACGGAAGTGGCTTACCCACAGCTATCCCAGCATGTTGGAAGTTCGTGAACGTTAAAAATATGCCTATCTGAAACGTCAAAATCGATTAAGCCTCACGGTTGCTGCAACGCCTGAGGATTAGGCAATCCCTTTCGGCACCTTTTAGGTGCGGTTTGCCTGCGTTCAGGCGCTAGAGCAGTCGCGAGGCATTTTTCAGATATGTACATTTTTAAAGTGCTCAACAAAGATGCGCGAACAGCACCGAGGGTGTTGCTGAAATAGAGGTCATGGAGGGACAGTTTGAGATTTATTCACGCACATAGTAATGTGACACCCCTTTCCCATCTCTCCTCCCCCTCCCCCTCACCATCCAATCTCGTGATCACGCCACAAGAGAGCGTGAGAAGAAGCGCTGAAAAAGCGTAAAACACTGCATGGGGGCTTAATTATATACAATGCAAATAGTTTTAATTTTAGTAGCTGACTGTCCGATTACGAAGTCTCGTAACCGGTTGGCCCTGACTAGTATTAGTACGCAATCTGACTGCATAGAATAACAACAAAGAATGAAAGGAAATTTCCGGTACCACAATTAATTAATTAAGTCCCCAGCAACTATAAAAGCTACGAAACAACAAAGCACAAGTGTAACTATTCTGTGTGTGGAAGTGAGATTCAACGTAGACATCTGGCACGGTTCTTCCTCACTTCGACAAGATGCTTTAAACGCCATTCACTGAAGTAATTAAAAAAACCAGAAATACTATAATTGCACATAGAAACCAGAATTACACTCTAATACATGAACACAAGCCAGATGCTTTGTTGACTGAACCTGTGACCAAGAGACATTGTTAATTAGGAAATTTAAAAAAATTAAAAAAAATGTTTTTTACCTTCATATATATTGACTAAAAATACACTCTGATCATTACAACATCTCCATTCGAACAACATCTGCTGTCTAGCCCATCAAAACAACTGCACACGAGATGGCCTCAAATAATACAGCTATCAACATCCTCTCAGCAAAGCACTAACCACCACAACTTCTGAACAAGCACTGCCAGTGGAGGCGGCGGAACAAAACTCTTTGGCGCAATCTCTGGCGCTGTGACTCAGTGTAGCCACCTTTCAACACTTTGCAGCTTCAAACCACGTTCAAATGACATACAGTGGATTTTAACGGTCCATAGTGGTTCTATCCCATATACCAGAGCAAAAAACTTGCCGCACTATAACTGAAACAAGTCAGATCACGTTCAAGGGGATTGCAGCTCCACGACATCCTTAGAGAAGGGGTTGAAACGCCCAAGGGTTGGCAGCAGCGTCGAACGTTTTCAAGAACTGTGCCTCATTGCACTGCAAATGCTCATTTTCGGTAGCAAATTGTGAAGGAATTAACGCAAGGGAAGAGCGGTTTTATTGACGCTATTTTTGACACTCTCTGAGATCTCTTTGTGCGGATTCTGAGCTGCAGTGTATTTGAAATGTTTCCCTCAGCTACTCATAGAAAAATCACATGAATTCAACACGGGGTTTCGCGCTCTGAACCCTATCGTGGAAGAGAGAAAAGACGGGGTGAAAGGTGGCTGAGAGTAGGTGTAACGATCTTTCCATCATTGGGTGTTCGGTAGATTCGTGGTCAAATCTGCTGCCAGTGTAACATTACTAACCAACCTGTAGTCTCAAAAGAACTTCCGAGCTGTGGCCATTTTTTCGCATGTTTGAAGCTGAGGGTGAGGGTGACGTCTTAGGGTGCCACGCTTCAAGGTACCTTTGATCCAAATTTGAAATATATGCGTCGGAGTGGGAGACAACTACAGGTTTCGAAAAAGTGGTCCTTTAATTCTGTTACACAGTATATTTAAAGTGTCGGCCGCGGTGGTCTAGCGGTTCTAGGCGCTCAGTCCTGAACCGCATGACTGCTACGGTCGCAGGTTCGAATCCTGCCTCGGGCATGGATGTGGGTGATGTCCTTAGGTTAGTTAGGTTTAATTAGTTCTAAGTTCTAGTGGACTGATGACCACAGATGTTAAGTCCCATAGTGCTCAGAGCCATTTGAACCAGCCATATTTAAAGTTTTGTGAATAAAACAGGGACCAATGACGCTATTCTTGAAAATCTTACATTACACTTGATAGAGCAAAGTTGCTATATATTTACTTCCGTCAGACAGTTTATATTATCAACATACCATGGAGCCTAAACGATGCTTCATCCACAATCACAGTTTTCTTATGTATCATTCCGAGAACTGTTTATTATTTTGAAACTTATTGAGACGCAGATGTCAATGAAGCTATAACTACCCTCCTTTACTATTCTCAAACACGGCTTTGTCTTTACGTCTATTTTTTATTGATTCTCTTCACGTCTTTGTCACAATGTGCCCTTGCTACACTTTGTGTACCATCCGTAGCCACAAAATTTCAACTCGCGAATCCAGGCAACAATATTAAGAGTTTGAACACAATGTTAAACTACAATGCACTCCTTGACTAATCTTGACAGCGTGTTTACCTAACTACATTCTAATTTTTCTATCGAAACTTGTGTAACATTTAGCAGAGAAACTGATGGGTCGCTGTATTTAGCAACAAAATATTCGCTTCATCTTACTGCTTATCTTGAGCTATCTTTGTGGTAATTTATGTATTCCACTAAACACAGTGACTGTAGTCGCCACTGGAACAGGAGCGCTACTAAAATCAACTTGAGCAATACTTCTTGAAATTCAGCTAAAAAGACGGCAAGCTGTAAGTTCAGACAAACTCTATCAACAATGTAACACAGAAGTTAGCTTAATTTTTCAAGGAACTCCTGTACAAAATAGATGGAATAGCCCATGAAATTATCAGTTTTTATTTGGAAGGGCGTAGATTACTGCTAAGATTTTTGAATTCTTGTCTCAACTTAAAGATAATGGAGGCAGCAGAATATTGAACGCCTTTCTGCACAAGAGTCAAGGAGGTGGGATTCAAATACAAACAGCATTTCTGGCTAGTATTAACTGAGTGGAAGCTGCTAATTCCAGAGGTTCGCTAACTTACACCACTTCCTGCGTGAACTGCTCGTTTCCGAGCGAAAAATACCTTTGGCGAATGGGAAGAGCTATACCAAAATGTAATAGCATACGTCATAAGCGAGTGAAAATTACTGAAGTAGATTACTTGTCATGTCGAGCTATGATTTACTTCAGATACTGTTCTAATAGTAAAAATGGCAGCATTATATCTTTGAAGAAGATCTTGAACATCGGCTTTCCACGACACTTTACTAACTACCTGAACACCTAGAAATTTGGACTGTTCTGTCATTCTGATCATATGCGCCATGTGTGTAATTAGAACGTTAGGTTTTGTTTCTTCATGTGTCAGAAACTGTGATTTAGCTTTAGTTTATACTCTGCAAGCCATGATCTGATATCTTGAACTGTATTGTTTTAAACAGTACCAACGTTGCAAACATCATCCTTTCCTATCAGGATAGTGTCATCAGCAAATAGACATATATTAGAAACCCTTCTAACAAGCATATAAATGAGGAACAGGAGTGGCCCCAGAATGATCCCGAGTGCCCCACTCGGACTACACATCATACCCATTCTCAAAACTGTGGGGAATCACCTTTTGCTGTCTGTTCTTAATGTAATTGGTAAACCAATTATGAGCTACTCCTCCTATTCCATAATGGTCCAACTTCTGGAGCAATATTTTCTGATCAACAAAATCAAACGCCATAGTTAAGTCAAATGATTCCTAGCGTTCGAAACATTTTGTTTAATCCAGCCAGTACCTCACAAAGAACACGGAATGCAGAGTTTTCAGTTGTTATACCACTTCTAAAAGCCAACTGTACAACTGACAGCAAATTATGTGAAATGAATGGTCAATTATCCTTACGTACACAACGTTTTCAATTACATTAGCAAACACTGATGGTATAGAAGTAGGTGCAAAATTGTTTACATTATCCATTTATCCATTTTTATAAAGCGGTTTTACTATCTGTACTTGAATGGTTCAACAAAGTAACCATTCCCAAAGGAAAAATTACAAATAAGGATAAATGAGAAGCTACCATGCACAGCATAGGATTTCAGTATTCCGCTAGGTACTCCATCACATCTATGAGAGTCCTTAGACTTCAGTGATTTAATGATTAACTTAGTCTCTCTGTTGTCAGTATCAAGAAGGATTATTTCAGGTATCAGTCTCGGAAAGGCGTTTTTCCAAGAGAGTTATATGATTCCCTGTAGACGCTAAGTTTTTATTTGATTCAATAGCTAAGTTCAGAAAGTGGTTCGTAAATACTGTACATACATAAGTAACAGAAACATTTTCACTACGCACTGACTTTATGTCGTTGACCTTGCGCTAATGGCCAACACTTCCTTCACAACTGACAATAAGGTTTTAATTTTGTCCTATGAATTAGCTGCTCTTTGTCTTCCCAATGATACTTTATGCACCTTACAGCTCTATTTGCAGTGGGCTAGTGTAGCTCGATTGTGACTACTTCTCACCTTGTTCTACGCGATATCCCTACCCCACTAGTCAGCCACTTATGTTACCTCTCTTACAGTTACTGCCATTCTTTGAAGGTTCTAATGGAAAGCAACTTTCAAAGATCTTGAGAATGTGTTAAGGAGAGCATTATATTTGTCATCTATGTGCTCAGCGCTACAAACATACTGCCACTCTTTCTCCTTAACGATGCTTAAAAAACTCTCTGTTCATGTTGTATTGGCTTTTCTGCATAGTTTGTAGTTACACATAAAATTAGTTTGAGCAGAAAAACCTGTTCTGCAGGAAAAAGTTGCGTACAAGAGCGTCGTCGTCATCACCTGAAAATCTTGCGACTACAAAGATGACCAGAAATAGCAATTCCGGAATGCAGTAGTCACAGAAAGGGAAAGCGTGGAATGCAGTGTGCGGCCTTGCGGAAGCTGCAGCATCTTCCAGATGGCACGCGTACAACGGTGACGCGTCATCCAGCGTCCTTGCGGCTGCAGCCTATGCACGAGTTCGTGCACGTGCAGAACAGACTTCACACACTCTCACCTGCTGTGTTGACTACACAAAGCTTCAACAGCGGTGGCTACATAAACACCACCTGCAGTAGGTAGCATTTCTGTCCCTTCTTATCGATTTGGGAAAACCAAATCTCAGGACACTTTTGAATAACATGGTTACATACCTGTTTACTTCCAGCTATCGACCCTGTTATTTCCTGTTTACAATTAGCCTCCCACTTCGTCGGAGTGACTAGTTTAAATTATTACGTGCACCAAAAGATCGTTTTCCAACGTAATACTCACAATTCACGAGCAGAACGATAATTCTTATACCATCCAAATACTTCATGCCCGCAGTGGTAATTCTTATGTAGGACTCGTCTTTCTTTTCAGTGTAGTTTCTTCATTAATCTATTTATGCTCGTCATGCCTTTCCTTTCATCACGCACCACAGTCAGAGTCACCAATATCCTGTGCCATAAACTCCAATCACTCTATTCCTCTGTAAATTTTATCCTGTGCTTTTTCAACTCGCAAAATAGCACATGGAATTCCACAAGATCTTACTGTTTTGGCATGATTTTATAGACTATTTCGCTTGACTGTAATCTCGAGTCTACTGAAATGTCACACTCCGTCTATAGCCTTCTATTCCAAATACTCCCAACTCGTTCCCAGATAACCTACCTTCTATCCACTTTTATTTTCTTTCCACTGCTGTGACGTTACGCTGGAAAGTTGTGTTGCACTCAAACATAAGTTAGTAACAACTGAAATAGTGAAACTTGTCGTTCATCATACTGATACAACTCATGACGTTAGCATTTACTGATGTAAATTTAAACAACACAGAGATACAGTGTAAACTTATTGGGACAGAATTCGAGGGTCGTGCATACCTTTATTCCTGTCTAGAGTCGCTTACCCTCTCATAAAGGCAATAAAAATAAAAGGAATTTCAGTCTTTTACGTCTGTCATTTCGTAGTTATTAGGTGTGAAGAACCAACGGGATAAAGAGGTTGGACGTGATTCTTGGAAGCGGAGGGAAAAATAATTAAGCAGTTTTACAATTCAACGTTCTGCAATTGCTGTCGATCTTTAGACCGTAGCTGCTGAGTACGAACGAGACAAACGAAAACGAATTCGAGGTGGCTTTTGGAATTTCTAAAACTGGACTATTGGGCTTTGGGCGTTGCGTGCTTCGAATAACAATGAAACATTTCGCACAGTACTCATGTTCATTTGATTCGCCACCTTAATCTGGTGACAAATAAGCTGTGGCCAAATGAAGGAAAAAGGAGAAACTGGTCTCCACCATGCACGCACTACTTTTCTGCCACAAATAGAGGTACTGAAAGCACGTGTTATGACGGTGCACATGGCAGTTAGCCTACTCCGCAGGCGTGCCCCAGAGAATGTTTGAACCTATTCCCTTGAAATCCTTAGGGAAGTTACACAAGAACGTTATTTCCGCGTAAGTTACTGAATGTGAAAATCAAAATTACGGACGGTGCTATCTTTTATTAGTTTAGATGGAGCCCTATAGAAACATTTCATAGCTCTATTTGTAGTTCCACTACGATTAACGCGACGGCAGCAAAGAATCTTTGTCGCCGTAAGTGAACAGTTATAAGGATCTAGGTACACTCCTGGAAATTGAAATAAGAACACCGTGAATTCATTGTCCCAGGAAGGGGAAGCTTTATTGACACATTCCTGGGGTCAGATACATCACATGATCACACTGACAGAACCACAGGCACGTAGACACAGGCAACAGAGCATGCACAATGTCGGCACTAGTACAGTGTATATCCACCTTTCGCAGCAATGCAGGCTGCTATTCTCCCATGGAGACGATCGTAGAGATGCTGGATGTAGTCCTGTGGAACGGCTTGCCATGCCATTTCCACCTGGCGCCTCAGTTGGACAAGCGTTCGTGCTGGACGTGCAGACCGCGTGAGACGACGCTTCATCCAGTCCCAAACATGCTCAATGGGGGACAGATCCGGAGACCTTGCTGGCCAGGGTAGTTGACTTACACCATCTAGAGCACGTTGGGTGGCACGGGATACATGCGGACGTGCATTGTCCTGTTGGAACAGCAAGTTCCCTTGCCGGTATAGGAATGGTAGAACGATGGCTTCGATGACGGTTTGGATGTACCGTGCACTATTCAGTGTCCCCTCGACGATCACCAGTGGTGTACGGCCAGTGTAGGAGATCGCTCCCCACACCATGATGCCGGGTGTTGGCCCTGTGTGCCTCGGTCGTATGCAGTCCTGATTGTGGCGCTCACCTGCACGGCGCCAAACACGCATACGACCATCATTGGCACCAAGGCAGAAGCGACTCTCATCGCTGAAGACGACACGTCTCCATTCGTCCCTCCATTCACGCCTGTCGCGACACCACTGGAGGCGGGCTGCACGACGTTGGGGCGTGAGCGGAAGACGGCCTAATGGTGTGCGGGACCGTAGCCCAGCTTCATGGAGACGGTTGCGAATGGTCCTCGCCGATACCCCAGGAGCAACAGTGTCCCTAATTTGCTGGGAAGTGGCGGTGCGGTCCCCTACGGCACTGCGTAGGATCCTACGGTCTTGGCGTGCATCCGTGCGTCGCTGCGGTCCGGTCCCAGGTCGACGGGCACGTGCACCTTCCGCCGACCACTGGCGACAACATCGATGTACTGTGGAGACCTCACGCCCCACGTGTTGAGCAATTCGGCGGTACGTCCACCCGGCCTCCCGCATGCCCACCATACGCCCTCGCTCAAAGTCCGTCAACTGCACATACGGTTCACGTACACGATGTCGCGGCATGCTACCAGTGTTAAAGACTGCGATGGAGCTCCGTATTCCACGGCAAACTGGCTGACACTGACGGCGGCGGTGCACAAATGCTGCGCAGCTATCGCCATTCGACGGCCAACACCGCGGTTCCTGGTGTGTCCGCTGTGCCGTGCGTGTGATCATTGCTTGTACAGCCCTCTCGCAGTGTCCGGAGCAAGTATGGTGGGTCTGACACACCGGTGTCAATGTGTTCTTTTTTCCATTTCCAGGAGTGTAGTTACATTTACAGTGAACAAGAAAATTAAAATCCCGTTTCGAAGCATACGAACTACCAGTGACACTAGATTGGCTTTCTCTTCAATTTCCGAGCATATAAAATTAGGGACTGCTACTTTTCCGGTTTAACCCGTGCAAGTTACGCCCGTTTCGAAAAAGGATTTGTGGGATGGTAAGTTTAATTTGTGCCCTTTATGTTGTAGTAGCTTACGACTGATTTCACTTCATATGTGTCACTGCTTTGGATGACACACATTATTCTAACGACTGCATCTAGTTAACCCTTCTAATTTTATTCATTGTCGTGTTAGTGGTACAGATGTATTATTGTCATGCTTGCTGCTATCGGTTAGATTAAATATTTACCGTTAAAAGGAACGTTTAATTCAAGAATACAGCAATGTTTAGCAGTAATTTATCGGATTGTAGGTGAAACATCGTATGTATTGGATTACGTGCAACAGCAAAAACTAAAAAATTTAAATAAAAATATTAAAAAAATAAAACGAAATTTTGCTCAGGGCTTCGGACATATTACAGCGAGCTCCCTGCGAATATATAGTTCAATTTCTTTTGGTCCAGGCAAAAGCTTAATATAGATGAGTTGTGTTGCAGCTCTTTAACAGTCTCCTTTGGATTTTGTTCAAAACGTGTAAAATCTTATGGGACAAAACTGCTAAGGTCATCAGTCCCTTAGCTTACACACTACTTAACCTAAATTATCCTAAGGACAAACACACACACCCATGCACGAGGGAGGACTCGAATCTCCACTGGGACCTGCCGCACACTCCATGACTGCAGCGCCACAGACCGCTCGGCTAATCCCGTGCGGCTTTGGATTTTCTTCACCCAAAGATTAACCGGTTGAATAGTAACGATTGGAAGGAATTACGTACGGTTTAACAACAGTTGTTGTCCGTCTATGGCTGCTTGGACTCAATATATTTTTCAGCCAGAAATTTTCTTAAGCATGAGACTGGATTGACGTCAGCGTCTGTCATATCTGGTGCACAGGATGGATGTTGGGTAATTTTGTTCTTTAAATACTTATATTTTCCTATCGCCTAAGCAACTGGTGAACAATAAATTATTATCAAGAAGGATATTTAAATTTTCTTTGACGTTACGCTCTCACTCATGCAATTTCCCACCAAGTTGTCCCAGGGGAACTGTGACAGATCTACCTGTTCCTGTTTACCCATCATGTGATTAACTTTAACATATTTGAATGCGATGATTTCAGTCATTCTTACAGATTTCGAGGTTATGTACACTGGATCAATAAACATATTTCCGTAGCTGCCTGGATAATCGCGTGTATTAACATGGCGCTTCAAGGATTCGGGGAGACGCCGGCGGTGGACCGAATACACCCAGTGTTCGAAATGCTTGCAAATCGTGTAACAGATGCGGGACGTTTGTACCAGCAGGTTCTTTACGTAGTCGGATGTTGGAAACCGCTTAAAAACCACATCCTGGCTGGACAGCACATGGGCCCTCGTCGTCAAGTATTTCGAATACGTACTCAGCCTGTTATGTGGGATAACACTGGAATCATACAGATGGGGTGCATAAAATTCCGTTCCGTGGTGACAGAAATTGCATCCGACCATGCTGCACCACAGCCAAATCAAGAGCCATTTGGTGACCCCTAGAGTACACGGGATAAACGCTTGGAAACAGAAGAACACTTTCGTAAAGGTGTAAAATGATTAATATAGTCAAATGAGACATATTTACAGCACTAGGCGACGAAATTTTTTTACCTCTCGATGATATACTCGTAATTTATCATTTGAAGCAGCAAAAGCGACAACACCAGATAACTAGCCAGAACCATCATCTACCTTCGTATTATGACCATCATGAAATCGATTTCATTCATAATTGTAAATATAATTTTACTATTGGTTATTGAATATACGTAAAGGGTATTGCTTTATAACTCGATGAAGGGTTTGGTAGGAGCACCTTGCAGTTAATAATTTCGTATTCATATGTAATGACTTGAGGAAATACAACAAATGGCAAGTTGTTGTCCTATTTGGATAACCGATTTGGGCTGGTTTACTAAAGATTACTTTCCTGTTGGTAAGCCTATAAAGATGTTCCAAGTTCTCTGAGAGAAAAATTTAAAAGAGTTATGAAAGCATTTATTACGTATCGTTACGCATGTACGTTACTGGCGACTATGTATATGTCATAGATTTAAGTAATATTCATTTTAGCAGGCCAGGAGTCCGCTACACACTGGTGGCTACACGGGTAGCGGGGGCTGTGTGGAAGGGACTGGGCGCTTTTTTAGGTTAGAGGGTCTCAGGGAACAACAGAGACGGCGTCCGTCTGAAAGGGGCAGTTAAAACACAGTAAGGTAGTTGTAGCAACGGTCGGTATTGTAGTTGTAAATTGTCGTAGCTGTGTTGGGAAAGAACCAGAGCTCAAAGCCCTAATAGAAAGCACTGAAGTTCAAATAGTTATAGGTACAGAAAGCTATCTAAAGCCAGAAATGTGTTCAGACGAAATTTTTTCAAACGATCTAACAGTGTTCAGAAAGGATAGATTAAATATAGTTGGTGGTAGAGTATTTATTGCTGTCAGAGGTAATTTGCCTTGTAGCGACATGGAAGTAGGTAGTTCTTGTGAAGGTTATACTTGACAATCGGACTAAACTACTAACTGGATCGTTTTACCGACCCCCGACTCAGAAGATATAGTTGTTGAACAGTTCAAAGAAAACTTGAGTCTTATTTCAAATAGGTACCCCATTCATACAATTACAGTCGGTGGTGACTTCAATCTATCCTCTTTATGCTGGAAAAATTATACGTTTAAAGCCGGCGGCAGGCATAAAACGTCATCCGGAATTGTGCTGAATGCTTTCTCAGAAAATTATTTTGAATACTTAGTTCTTGAGTCCACTCGAAGCGTAAATCATTGCGAAAGCATACTTGACTGTAAGCAAACAAATTATCCTGGACATATAGTGAGTATCGTGGCGAATACAGGGATTAGCGACCGCAAGGCAGTTGCTCCTAGGCTGAATACCGTGACACCCACGACCATCAAAAAGAAACTCACAGTACGTCTATTTAAAAAATGCTCTTAACGCCTTTTTAAGAGACAGTCTTCACTCCTTCCGATCTAATCAAGTAGGCTTAGAAAAGTTGTGAACGATTTCTAACAAATAGTATCGACAGCAATTGAGAGATACATACCACATAAATTAATAAGTGATGGTACTGACCCCCCACGGTAAACGGGTAAGATCGCTGTTGCAGAAGCAGAGAAAAAAGCATGCTAAATTTAAAAGAACGCAAAATCCCAAATACTAGCAAAGTTTTGCAGAAATTCGAAATACAGAGCGTACTTCAGTGTGAGATGCTTTTAATAATTTCAAACAACGAAATTCTGTCTCGAAATCTGACGGAAAACCCAAAGAGAATCTGGTCATAAATAAAGCACACCTGTAGCAAGACGCAATCAATACCTTCACTGCGCGATAACAACGGTGAAGTCATTAATGACAGTGCCACTAAAGCAATTAAACACGAATTACCGAAAGTACAAAGAAGGCCATTTAGTTTTGTATTATCGCGAAATAGGGGAGACAGTGTCACAGACATGACACGTGAATTGGTGTGGCAATCATTTAAACAAAGGCATTTTTCGTTGCGACGGGAACTTCGCATGAAATTTCAATCACCAGTTTTCTCCTCCTATTGCGAAAGCATTCTGTTGGCACCCACCTACATAGGGAGGAATGATCATCACGATAAAATAAGTGAAATTCGGGATTCGCACAGAAAAATGTAAGTGCTCGTTTTTCCCGCATGCTGTTCGAGAGTGGAACGGTGGAGAGACAGCTTGAAGGTGGTTCTTTGAACCCACTGCCAAGCACTCGAAATTCTTCATCTGAAGCAGCAACAGCGGTATCACCGGGTAACTGTTGTACGTTACTAGACAGAACTATCATCTGCCTTCGTATTATGACCATCATTGCTGACAGCAACTTCTTCAGTGACAACAAGTGGTGTGAAACATGGTCTACGAATGCTCCACCTGTAGCACGACATATTCAGACTTTAGAGAGACTCAGGATGTTTGAACTCCCACGGCTTGTCTACAAGCAATTAATCACTTCCAAATAGGACAAGAAATGTGTGCGTACAACCCGCACAATTGGGGCAAGTTGCTCAGCCCTGACTGTGATTTTGGAGCACAGAACCAGATCACCAGGCACATTGTCGAGGAGTGCAAACGTACGTGACCCAAACGGTGTTCTGATGATTACATCATCAAGTCATAACTAGATAAGGAGACTGGACACTGCCATATAGAAACGTTTCTTGTAATGTACACTACTGGACATTAAAATTGCTACACCTAGAAGAAATGCAGATGATAAACGGCTATTCATTGGACAAATATATTATACTCGAACTGACATGTGATTACATTTTCACGCAATTTGGGTGCTTAGATCCTGAGAAATCAGTACGCAGAACAACCATCTTTGGCCGTAATAACGGCCTTGATACGCCTTGGCATTGAGTCAAACAGACCTTGGATGGGGTGTGCAGGTACAGCTGCTCATGCAGCTTCAACACGATACCACAGTTCATCAAGAGTAGTGACTGGCGTATTGTGACGAGCCAGTTGTTCGGCCACCATTGACCAGACATTTTCAGTCGGTGAGAGATCTGGAGAATGTGCTGGCCAGGGCAGCAGTCGAATATTCTCTGTATCTAGAAAGAGCCGTACAGGACCTGCAACATGCGGTCGTGCATTATCCTGCTGAAATGTAGGGTTTCGCAGGTATCGAATGAAGGGTAGAGCCACGGGTCGTAACACATCTGAAATGTAACGTCTACTGCACAAAGTGCCGTCAGTGTGAATAACAGGTGACCGAGACGTGTAACCAATGGCACCCCATACCATCACGCCAGGTGATACGCCAGTATGGCGATGACGAATACATGGTTCAAATGTACGTTCACCGCGATGTCGCCAAACACGGATGCGACCATCATGATGCCGTAAACAGAACCTGGATTCATGCGAAAAAATGACGATTTGCCATTCGTGTACCCAGGTTCGTCGCTGAGTACACCATTGCAGGCGTTCCTGTCCGTGATGCAGCGTCAAGGGTTACCGCAGCCACGGTCTCCGATCTGACAGTCCATGCTGCTGCAAACGTCGTCGAACTGTTCATGCAGATGGTTGTTGTCTTCCCAACGTCCCAATCTGTTGACTCAGGGATCGAGAGGTGGCTGCACGATCCGTTACAGCCATGCGGATGAGATGCCTGTCATCTCGACTGCTAGTGATACGAGGCCTTTGGGATCCAGCACGGCGTTCCGTATTACCCTCCTGAACCCACCGATTCCATATTCAGCTAACACTCGTTGGCTCTCGACCAACGCGAGCAGCAAAGTCACGATACGATAAACCGCAGTCGCGATAGGCTACAATCCAACCTTTATCAAAGTCGGAAACGTGATGGTATTCATTTCTCCTCCTTACACGAGGCATCACGACAACGTTTCACCAGGCAACGCCGGTCAACTGCTGTTTGTGTATGAGAAATCGTTTAGAAACTTTCCTCATGTCAGCACGTTGTAGGTGTCGCCGACGGCGCCAATCTTGTGTGAATGCTCTGAAAAGCTAATTATTTGCGTATCACAGCATCTTCTTGCTGTCGGCTATATTTCGCGTCTGTAACGCGTCATCTTCGTGGTGTAGCAGTTTTAATGGCCAGTAGTGTATCATTTATATTTGTATTAGTTATATCTGTATTTTTTTGTCTTCTTCACTGTATTTCTTGTGTCTTCCTACGCGCTGAATAAATAGGCATAGGATCTCAAAAGGATCATGTAAAAGTGTTTGGCGTTTATCAGTGATATAGGATGTGACTGTTGTGTGGCGGAAGTTGAGGTAGGTCCTAGAGGAGTAGCGGACACGTGTTCCACGTGATGTGGTAGCGGCTTGTCCCGTCCGGGCACGTGCTCACGCCAGTCGCCAGGTGGTCGACGCGGCGCGTGATGGCATCGTTTGCGGAGGCGGCGACGCCAGGGGCAGACGCAAGCCGCACGCGGAAGCGAATACCGGCGGTCGTGATATACCGCGTGGATGCTAACTGCGCACAAGGACGAGAGAGACTGCCAACTGCACACGTAATAGCTGTACTCCCTCCCACCACCATACGTCTATTTCTGTTCTCTGCGAGCCAGCTGATGTAGGCAGGCTTCCCTGTGGACTCGAATCTTTCAGATTTTTTATTGGTGGTCCTTACCCTAGATATATGTAGGAGGAATCAATATATTGGTTGACTCTTCTAGGAACTTACGTTCTCAGTACATTAACAGTGGACCATAACGCCTCCCTTGCAGCTCCTGGGTCCATTACCAGTCCCTCCACCAAATCACTATCCTCTGCAGGTCTTTCTGTATTTCACTACAATATTCCAGCGTCGCGACTTCTCGTATACGACAGCATCACGCGCAGAGAGTCTCATGCAACTTCTGATGTTATCTAAAAATGTAACAAAAATGGTTCAAACGGCTCTGAGCACTACGGGACTTAACGTCTGAGGTCATCAGTCCCCTAGATCTTGGAACTACTCAAATCTAACTAATCTAAGGACATCTCAACCATCCATGCCAGAGACAGTATTCGCACCTGCGACCGTAGCGGCCGCGTGGTTCTAAACTGAAGCGCCTAGAACCTACATTTACATCTATATTTATGCTCGACAGGCCACCCGAAGGTGTGTGGCGGAGGGCACTTTACGTGCCACTGCCATTACCTCCCTTTCCTGTTCCAGTCGCGTATTGTTCACGGGAAGAACGACTGCCGGAAAGCCTCCGTGCGCGCTCGAATCTCTCTAATTTTACATTCGTGATCTCCTATGGAGGTATAAGTAGGGGGAAGCAATATATTCGATACCTCATCCAGAAAATGGCCCCAACGGCCGGCTAAAATTATAACACACGCATGGAGGACGACCGAAGTTAATTTTACGTTTGAAGACTTCCCTCCGCTTCAAATGTCGTTTTCCGCTCTGTTTGCTGGAAACTCTTCAATCCCGTCTCACAGTTGATGTGATATTCTTAAGTTCGTGTTCTGGTCGTTGGGCGACTGTGCGGAAGTGTAGCGAATGGTTTCCGGAAGTGAAGCAACACGGGATGTACTTGGACGCCTGTCTCGTGGAAGGGTTTCATACCATCGTTGCTTTCGGAACGCATTTTGGTTCTTTTTCTAGTGAAATAACATGTGGTATAAAACATGCTGCGACGTCAGAGATATAGGCCTGTACATTTGCGCGTCTTTTCGATGACCCTTCTTGGAAACAGGAATGACCTGAGCTTTTCTCCATTCACTAGGAACGCTTCGCATCTGTACAAATCTATGCCAGCTGGGATGGTCGAGCTGTTCCAGGCGCTACAGCCTGGAACTGCGCGACCGCTAGGGTCGCAGGTTCGAATCCTGCCTCGGGCACGGATGTGTGTTATGTCCTTAGGTTAGTTAGGTTTAAGTAGTTCTAAGTTCTACGGGACTGATCACCTCAGATGTTAAGTCCCATAGTACTCAGAGCCATTTTGTAAAAATCAATTGTACACCTCTGATGTAAGTTCTTTCGCATCCTGTGTGAATAAAAGAACTGGTATCCCGTCGGACACAGTGGGCTTCTCTCTGTGTTCGTTTTCAGTTCGTTTTCTAGCACTTGGTCACTTATTTCGATATCTATAATGTTTGTCGTGCGTGTGATGATTTAAAGGACGATCTACAGTCCGATTTTCCTCAGTGAAATAGCTTGGAAAAGCACGTTTAGTATTTGGGCCTTTTCTGTCTCATTCCCCGTTTCAGTGTCATCGTGGTCACAGAGTGTCTAAACGGATAGGTTCGAAACGTTTATTAATTTAAACTTCTTAGGATTTCCGGCAAATTAGTGAAGAGAGAGCGCCACTTTCATATTAGTTGAGCATTTTACAGCCCTCCTTCTCCTAAATTGGGCTTCGTTCAGTTTTTGTTTGTCTGTAAGGCTCCGGCTACTTTGAAATTGGCAGTGAAGTTCATAGCAGCTTTATAACATTATTGTCAAACCACGGTCCACCTGTTCCATACCTCAAATGTTTGTTCGGAACATACTTGGCTAAAGCGTATTGGTATGCTCTTTGACTCTATCGATGCTCAGCATCGTCAGTGCTGGAAATGAAATTTTCACGGGAATCTCCCAGGTAATCAGAAATATCAGAAAATGGTGATGTAATCCCTACGCGATATCGCCGTTCAGTGTCGTGTGATTAGAACTCAAAAAGTTAAAGAAAGAAGAACTAGAAAATTTTTTTTGACAACATAGTCCACGGAGAGCGGCGACCTGATTCTATATTTAGAAAACGGACAGTCGACATCGCAATAACATTTCTTTACTTTCCGTTTTCGGCTTATCTACAAGCAATCTTCAGAATTTTGTGTCCCCCTATGGCGTCACTAAAAATTCGAGGAGCCGCCACCATCAGCCATAGGGGGCCAAAAACTTCTGAAGATGGCACATAGTTAAGCCGAAAGCGGTAAGCAAAGAAATGTTATTACGATCTCGACCGTTCGTTTTTTAAATAAAGAGCTAGAAATCTGGCGACACACAAACAATATGGAATATTGCCGGGTGGATACAGATAAGAAAGCGAGATCATCAGAAAGGAGGACTCAAGTGCTGCGGAATTTTGCGTAGCTGATACTCGCGTTATCATGCAAATGTAGAGGTGCAGATGATGTAAATAACAAGATCGGACAAGAGAGAGATGGAGTACAATTTAGCTATGAACCACGGAGCGCAGATTTGACGAGATACGTTACACATATTTTCATAAGATGATTCCGGAAGTACTAGTATTTTGAGGCAGGGACACGGGTGTTGAACAAGAAGCTAGTCTGAAGATTACTTACAGTGGAATCTGGTACCCGTAGCGTAACAGAAAACGTTTAAAAAATTTGTGAAATGGTAGAGGATGAATTTCGGAAGTTCCTGATATAATAAAGACGCTAATGTAAAATAGAATTTCTATTGTACTATGCATTTTCTATGCTCTCTGTAGGCTGAATGAAACAAAAACTGTTAATGACGCTAGAAACTAAAGGCTGAGTATCAACAATATAAGGAAAAGACAGATTGCACATTCAGTTGTCAAATAGAATTCCGTTCCGACATGTCAGAGATGGCGGTCACTTGCGCCTGAGCTTTGCTTGACCCCGTGAATGAATGTGTGTGTGTGTTTCCTTTCTGAAGAAGGCTTTGGCCGAAATCTAAAAGTGTAACTGCCTTTCATTGTGCCTGTCTACCACAGTATGCTTTGCAACAAGTCCATGGGAGCACCGTGTGGGTCGGGTGACCTACAGAAGCATGCTGAAGCGAGGACAGAGGAGAATACTACTCAGAATGCCGGGTGGTTTTGGCACCACTTCAATAGAAGCCTTGTTCTGGAGATTTGTCCAATTCACTCTCCACCCACAGAGCAGCGGGGTACTGACTAAAGAAGGGCAGAGGAAGACATGAAAAGGTTCTAGAAATAACAGGAGGAAACATAGTAGAAATGACGGAGTTAAATAGCTCTCTCCTCCACTTGTGGCAACTGGAGTGAGAAAAGACCGACAAAGGCCGTCGGGTTTTCTTCTTCTGGTCCAAAATACGGAAAAAACAGCTGAAGCTGAAGCTTGACGATCGTAGCCGCGACATGGTTCACTTTCTGGCCTGCCACAGCCGGTACCCAGAACATTTGAACCGCATGGGCCTCAGCCAGAGAGGTAAGTGTACATGCGGGGCGTACACTATGTGATCAAAAGTATCCGGACACCCCCAAAAACATACTTCTTCATATTAGGTGCATTGCGCTGCCACCTATCCCCAGGCAGACATCGTGAGAGAGCTGAATGGCCGGCCAGAGTGGCCGAGCGGTTCTAGGCGCTTCAGTCTAGAACTTCGCGACCGCTACGGTCGCAGGTTCGAATCCTGCATCGGGGATGGATGTGTGTGATGTCCTCAGGTTAGTTAGGTTTAAGCAGTTCTAAGTTCTAATGGACTGATGACCTCAGATGTTAAGTCCCATAGTGCTCAGAGCCATTTGAACAATTTTGAGAGTAGAATGGGGTGCTCTGCGGAACTCACGGACTTCGAACGTGGTCAGATAATTGGGTGTCACTTATGTCATACATCTGTATGCGAGTTTTCCACACTCCTAAACGTCCCTAGGCCCACTGTTTCTGATGTCATAGTCACGTGGAAACGTGAAGGGACACATACAGCACAAAAGTGTAACTGCCTTTCATTGTGCCTGTCTACCATAGTATGCTTTGCAACAAGTCCATGGGAGCACCGTGTGGGTCGGGTGACCTACAGAAGCATACTGAAGCGAGGCCGGTCTCGTCTGTTGACTGACAGAGACCGCAGACTGTTGAAGATGGTCGTAATGTGTAATGGGCAGACACACAGGAATTCCAAACTGAATCAGGATCCACTGCAACTACTATGACAGTTAAGCGGGAGATAAGAAATATTGAATATCATGGTCGAGCGGCTGCTCATAAGCCACAAATCACTCCGGTAAATGCCGAACGATGCCTCGCTTGGTGTTAGGCGCGTTAACATTAAACGATTGAACAGTGGAAAAACGTTGTGTAGGGGGACGAATCACGCTACGCAATGTGGCGATCCGATGGCAGGGTGTGTGTACGACGAATGCCAAGTGAACGTCATCTGCCAGCGTGTGTAGTGCCAACAGTAAAATTCGGAGGCGGAGGTGTTATGGTGTGGTCGTGTTTCTCATGGATGAAGGGTGCTTGTACCCCTCGTTGTTTTGCGTGGCACTATCATAGCACAGGCCTACATTGATGTCTTAAAAACCTTCTTGCTTTCCACCGTTGAAGAACAATTCGGGGATAACGATTGCATCTTTCAACATCATCGAGCACGTGTTCATAATGCACGGCCTGTGGCGGAGTGGTTAAACGACAATAACATCCCTCTAATGGACTGGCCTGCACAGAGTCTTGACCCGAACCCTACAGAACACCTTTGGGATGTTTTGGAATGCCGACTTCATGCCAGGCCTCACCGGCCGACATCGATACCTCTCCTCGGTACAGCACTCCGTGAAGAATGGGCTGCGATTCCCCGAGAAATCTTTCAGCGCCTGGTTGAACGTACGTCTGCGTCAGTGGAAGCTGCCATCAAGGCTAAGTGTGGGCCAACACCATATTGAACTTCAGTTTCACCGATGGAGGGCACCACTAACTTCCAGCCAGGAGACCGGATACTTTTGATCACATAGTGTATGATTCTCTGAACACGTGGCACTGAATTGCACAGACGCTCTCCTCGCAGGAGGCAGGAGACGAAGTACTGGCAGAAGTAATGCTGTGAGGGCGGGGTGTCAGTCGTGATTGGGTAGCTCAGATGGTAGAGCAAGTGCCCGCGAATGACGAAGGTCCAGAGTTCGAGTCTCGGTCCGGCACATGGTTTTAATCTTCCAGGAAGTTTCATATCAGCGCACAATACGCTGCAGAGCAAAAATCTCATTCTGGAAACATCCTCAGGCTGTGGTTAAGCCATGTCTCCGTAATATCCTTTCTTTCAGGAGTGCTAGTTCTGCAAGTTTCGCAGGAGAGCTTCTCTAAAGTTTGGAAGGTAGGAGACGAGGTTCTGGCGGTGTGAGGGCGGGGCGTGAGTCGTGCTTGGGTAGCTTAGTTGGTAGAGCACTTGTCTGCAAAAGGCAAAGGTCCCGTGTTCGAGTCTCTGTCCGGCACACAGTTTTAATCTGCCAGGAAGTTTCATATCAGCGCACAATAAGCTGCAGGGTGAAAATCTTAGAAACAGTTTCTGTACAACTAGCGGACTCTCCCCCGGGACTGGTATATATTGTACCATCTGTGGCTTGTACCCAACCCCACGTTTGTGCCATATGCCATTTCACGTGTATCAGGCTGCAACAAGGCGAGCTTCCAGCAAGATAAACCACTTGCGTCCACAGCCAGGAATATCACAGAAGTTTCCAATTCTTAAGAAGTCATCACAATGGCCGCTAAGACCAGAACCTTTATGCAAATAAGACATCTCAACACATCAGATAAGGCACAGAGTGCCAGAAAGCAACAACAGTAAACAGACTGCAGATGCAGAGTTTCTGAGTTCCACTCCGGGTCTGATTAAGGTATTTCAGTTCTTCTTCATACTGCTGAAAGTGAGGCTATTAATCGTCTAGCTACTGTATCATAAAGCAGATGGCAGTTATAAGAGTCGAGGGACATGAAAGGGAAGCAGTGGTTGGGAAGGGAGTGAAACAGGGTTGTAGCTTCTCCCCGATGCTTTTCAATCTGTATATTGAGCAAGCAGTAAAGGAAACAAGAAAAGTTTGGAGTAGGTATTAAAATCCATGGAGAAGTAATAAAAACTTTGAGGTTCGCCGATGACATTGTAATTCTATCAGAGCAGTTGAACGGAATGGACAGTGTCTTGAAAGGAGGGTATAAGATGGACATCAACATAAGCAAAACGATGATAATGGAATGTAGTCTAATTAAGTCGGGTGATGCTGAGGGAATTAGATTAGGAAATGAGACACTTAAAATAGTAAAGGAGTTTTGCTATTTGGGGAGCAAAATAACTGATGGTGGTCCAAGTAGAGAGGATATAAAATATAGACTGGCAATGGCAAGGAAAGCTTTTCTGAAGAAGAGAAATTTGTTAACATCGAGTATTGATTTAAGTGTCAGGAAGTCGTTTCTGAAAGTATTTGTATGAAGTTTAGCCATGTATGGAAGTGAAACATGGACGATAAATAGTTTAGACAAGAAGAGAATAGACGCTTTCAAAATGTGGTGCTACAGAAGAATGTTGAAGATTAGATGGGTAGATCACGTAACTAATGAGGAGGTATGGAATAGAATTGGGGAGAAGAGGAGTTCGTGGTACAACTTGACTAGAAGAAGGGATAGGTTCGTAGGACATGTTCTGAGGCATCAAGGGATCACCAATTTAGTACTGGAGGACAGCGTGGAGGGTAAAAATCGTGGAGGGAGACGAAGAGATGAATACACCAGAAGGATGTAGGCTGCAGTAGATACTGGGAGATGAAGAAGCTTGCACAGCATAGAGTAGCATGGAGAGCTGCATCAAACCAGTCTGAGGACTGAAGACCACAACAACAACTGTGTCATCACGCGTAGTAATGTGTCGAGTAACTGGACTTGTAGTGTTTCCTTACTACTTAATATCTGTATGACAAAGATGTTATACAATATTACCGAATGTGACGCAAAAACACGTTTACTAAACTGAAAGTCTTGTGTTTGTTGCGTTTACATACGATTGAATATTATGTAATATTTGAAAACGTACAGAAGGATGCCTGGTTATGAGTTATCTAATAGAAAAAATTGATGAGCCATGCTGCGACTCGACCGTATCGTTTAGTTGGCATGGTTGCGGTTGTTCCTCTTCTTTTCGTGTTCACTGGCACCACTCCGTTTCGTAAGTGTTGCCTGTCCGCTAGTGGCAGCAGCGGCGGTTATCGATATGTAGTAACTGTTGCCCTATCTTTAGGGCGACGTCGTTGTTTTTCCGGGTCGTGTGAGTGGGCTACTTCAGTTGGGGACTCAAGAGCCAGGTCCGCATAGTGCAAGAAAACGCCGGGACCGTTGGTGGCGCGCATGGACTGCCGGATGCAAGGGCTGTGGCCACGAGGGTGCTCGAACTCGTCGTAAACCGAACCGGATCCTGCACGCTTTAAGAAGTGAATGCACCTGAATTCAAGTAGAGAAACCTACACCATTGTGATATCCCGCGATTTTCCAGTGACTTGGGTCCTGTTACTGTTCGTAGTGTCGCCGAGGCGAAGGGCAGCGAGCGGACTGCTAGCGGAAGGCGGATGTGATTAGCTTTTCTCGACTTCTTATTACTATTTACTGCTTTCAGCTGGTTACAGTTTGTAAAGTTCAAGCAGCTGTATTTTTTTTGCCTGGAGGCCGCTAACGCCCCAGTTACCTGCACTGGGGGTTGCTGCATTTAACGGCGGTTTACTTTTCCTCGCCTTGCCGCTGCTGTCCGGTAAGGCGTGTAGTTTTGACAACTTTGTTGATTGTAGGCCGGTTCGTTTTTTTTATTTATTTTGGTGGTAGTGGTTCCTTTCTCGTACACAGCGCACTAAATACTGCATTCTGGGGACGCAGTGGAGACCGCTGGTTCCAGCTTTGGCGTATTGGTCCATCGTTGCATTTGGTTTGGCAGATGTCAGGTAGCTTCAGCAAGTTATTATTAGTCACTCTTTCGGCTGCCATTAATCTGAGTTACTATCTTGTGAAGTGAATGAAACTCTTGGCTGCCTATCTCATCGCTCCCGAAAGTGTCTGTTCTCAGAAGTCGATTCCTGGAGCACCGTCTGTGACTGGTCCTTGTGTTTATTGCTGTATTATTTATTATAATAACCTTTAATGCCTACATTAAAGTTTATATATGCCTAGTTAATAGTTATGGTCGCCTTCTGGATAAATCTAGCAGTGTAAGGGTAGTCTTACATGGTTTACCATCATTTTATTTCGCCCGTTTGGTGATCAGCTGCATGTTTTTTTAAAATTAACCTTTGCTATTGTATTTGCTGTTTTACGGCAGGTTTCTAAATTTTTTTTATATAATTGCCCTTCCTGGTGTGTAAGGCATTCAGCCGTAATTGTGGTTATTTGCCGTAATATTCTAATTTGGTATTGGTACTTTTAATAGTAAGCCTTAAAACCTTAATTACTGCCATGTTTGGCGTCTGAAGCCTTCTGCTATATTTGTGGATACTTACTTGTAATATATTAATATTTGTAAGTTGTAAATTGCAGCGAGTTCTCAAACATTCTTAATTTATTGCCATTCTTGGCGTATAAGGCCTTCAGCCGTGATCACAGTGGCTTGTTTTTAAAACATTATCTGTTGTATCTGCATTTTGTGGTGATATGCTAAATTATTACGAACTGAGAACTCTATTATTTTACACAGTTGTTCATTCCTTCATTAATAACGTGTGCTTTTTTATTTATTGATGAATCTGGAATTACTGGTTTAAAGGAAATGAATATAACTATAAAAGGCAACCATAATAATTGACTATGGCCCTGTCCACAATCGTAACCGAATCTTGCCTTCCCCTGACTATCAGGTCTCAATTGAATAATGGAATATACATGTTAAGGAGGCGACAATCAACAGTTTCGCCATTACTGAAAGACAATATAAGAGATCTATAGTCGTTGTAAGGAGTAACATTCAGTTTCTGTTTAGGCAAACTTTTATCGAACCTACGACTGGTTACACTGCCCTTCAGTTTTCGTAAATTAATGTTAGTATGTGAGAATACGTGTCGGACTGCTGACACTTCTCGACAGCGACGTAAAGCTGAAGCGCGCGATTGCTGCCGAACGCATTGGTCCAACCTTCTGCGTGGCAATCTTGATCAAATATACAGGGCGTATCAAAAAGAGCCATCCGAATTATAAAAAGAAAATCATAACTGTAATGTTATTTGAGATATGCGCGTGGACAACATACTGCTGTAAAGAGCAAACTCCAGAGTTTTACATGGTTCCCGCTAGGTAGCAGCAGTGTGCCCCCACTTCAGTTCTAGTGAAAATGGTGTCGAGACCACAGAAAGCCTTTTGTGTTTTGCGCTTTGCGGAGTACGAATTAGTAATAATAGTTCAACGTGACTTTCGTACTAGGTATAGTGTGGATACTCTTACAGCTCAGAGCATTAGACGATGGCATGAACAATTCTGAGAAACAGGTTTATATTGTGTACTGTTTATTGAAACCGGGGACCCAGAAACGACGGAGAGGCTTCGTCCCGCCATAGCCCTTAGTGGTTCACAACCCCACAACAGGCCACAGCAGTGCACTCACTCCGGCACCGCCCCACCCAGAACCCAGGGTTATTGTGCGGTTCAGCCCCCAGGGGACTCCCCCGGGAACGTCTCTTACCAGACGAATGTAACCCCAATGTTTGCGTTTGCGTGGTAGAGTAATTATGGTGTACTCGTACGTGGAGACAATGCTTGCACAGCAGTCACCGGCATACTGTAACTGAGTATGGGGAACCAGCCCGAATTCGCAGAGGTAGATGGAAAACCGCCTTGAAAAACTTGAAAACCATCCAAAGGCTGGCCGGCATACCGAACCTTTATTCTAATCCGGCGGATTCGTGCCGGAGACAGGCACGTCTTCCCGCACGGGAAGCAGCGCATAAGACCTCACGGCTAGCCGGGCGGGCTAGATACAGGTTGTTTGCGTAAAGGCAAATCGCCGGGCCGTCCCCGTGTGTCACACACAGACGTCGAACGCATCCGCCATAGTTTCACAAGGAGTCTGGAGAAATCCGTTTGCCTTGCAGCTCGACAGCTCAACATGTCCCCAATGTCCGTCTGACGTGTGTTGTGTCGACGTTTACACATGAAACAATACAAAATGCAGCTACTGCAAGCTCTTCGTAATGGTAACAAACAACAATGAGTGGAGTTCTGTGATTTCGTGTCCTTGGCAAGATGGAGAATGATAGTTCTCTTCCACTCTTAGTGTTGAGTAACGAGGAAACATTCCATTTAAACTGAAAAGTGAATTGTCGTAATGTGAGAATATGGGGCGCGGAACAACCACGTGAAGTTGTATAACATGAGAGGGATTCTCCAAAATGTAATGTGTTTTGTGCAGTTTCACGGGGAAAAGTGTACGGTCCATTTTTCTTCGTCGAGAAAATTATTATGAAAGCACATATCTCGATACGCTTGAGAACTTTCTTTTCTGACAGTTGGAGACTGATTCGAACTTCATTTAGCAACAGGATGGAGCGTCGGTACTCTGGCATCTGGAAGCGTGGGAATTATTGAACGATGGATCGGTCGCTCTGGACCAAATGATTCAGCCTTACATTACTAGCCTCCAAGGTCATCGGACGTGACTGTACTTGGTTACTTCTTGTTGGGGTTTATAAAGGACTCTCTTTGCGTCCCTACGTTGCCACCAACAATGAATGAACTGAGACATTGCATAACAGCAAATGTGGAAGCTGTAACTCAAGACATACTCGCTGCAGTATGGGAACAATTTGAATAACGCACTGACACAAGCGGTGCGTCTCAGGAGTGGCATACTGAGTACCTATGAAAATGCAAGAAAAAAAAATTATTTTCCGATTCATCAAAAAACCATATTCATTGTATATGTTTGTTAGTTTCAGAAATATACACTTGCCAAATCGGATGAATCTTTTTGATACACCGTATTTTTCTCACATATTTAACATGTTACAAGCGTATTTGTACATATATCTCACTTACATGTCTAGTGAATTACGCCCTGGAGCTTCCTTTTCACGTAGCTTAATGTTTCTGACGTATTTCCTGAACTACGTGCTTTAAAATGACGTAATTTTGCAGGTACATCCCACGGCACATACGTTATCCACAAGGTGTCTCAAAATTACACCAACTAGTTTAGAGTGCATGTGGTAAGTATCGTGAGGAACAAAATGAGGACAGGGAACAATGTCTGGAAAGGTCATCCAGCAACACTACGAAGCGCCGAAGTTACAGGCACCGGCGCACGCCGCTAGGCATCCCCTCCGGTAGCAGACGTGACGCTGTAAGCGAACAGACCTCGGGCAAGTCGAGACCTGTGGTTTTTGATATTCAGTGATCGTGACTGGTTGCTACGATGGCCAATGGAGCAGATGGAGCTAGCTTCTGCGCGGACAGGCCTTGTCTCCTATGAATGAGATGCTCTGTTGCCAAGGCGGCGAGTGGTGTCGGACACGGGCTTCCACAGTGTATTGTCTTCCATAAGCGTTTATATAATCTTTATACAATCTTCGATACAGTATACAGAGACATAGAATGACAGCGTCTGAGTTACGAGGATGAAGATCGGCTGACGCAGAAGCCACCGCCTATGCTCCGCTATGGTGCGCGACAATCTCCTGCGTTACTTGAATAACGGCAGACATTCCGAGACGTCGGCTCCTTTACTGAATTTAAAGAAAGGAATTATGAATGAAAAGAAATGGTAAGGTACCTTACTTGTAAGCACTGTGGTAGGTATCAGACAACATTATTCAAAGGATGTATATCCCCATTGGTACAGGAAATAAAATACATGGTACAAAGTAAACAACATTTGGAAGAAACGTTAAAAACTAAATATTCCACTTATACACTTCTTGAAATTAGTTTGTCGGATCTCTGGAACTCCTTGCAACAACGCTCTCACCGCTTACGAATGAAAGACAGTTATAATGGATGCCCATGTTACTTCTTGCAGCATCGCAGCAGGTCTGACAGCGTTTCTTGACTGCCGTACTCCTTCAAAGATACCAGGCATGATGTGAAAAACGTCGCACGCTGCGTGTATCCTGGCCACTAGGTCTTCTGCTGAATCCACCACAGTTTTCAGAGGGCCCCACAGGAGGAAGTACAGCAGAGTGAGGTCAGGCGACCGAGGTGACCACGTTACAGGGTCATCTTGACCAATCCAGCAATCCGAACCGTTCGTCCGATCTGGGTTCTGGGAGCTTAACCGAAGTATGTGGGTAGCCCATCGTGGTGGAACTACGTACGTTGAAGAGCTGCAAGTGGTTCCTCCTCCAGTAGTTCCGGCGTCACTTTTCCAGATAAAAGTTTATACCTGTCTCCTGTGAGTCGAAGGGGAAGCATGCGGTGGCCAGTGAAGTAATCGTGGACCTTGCCAGCCCATAAATTAACGGTGAACTTTTTCTGATGACCTCGTTCGGGGATGGCGTAGCGGTTTGCCTCCGTTCACACATGTTATTTGTGGGCATTGAACACATCGTCAAGGATGAACAATACACACGAAGCATAATACGGCTGCCTGACGCCACATTGCAGGTGCCGCTGCCCGAAATCCACATGTGTAACTAAATCGAGGACCAGCAGCGCCTGTGTCTTCTGAACATCGAGTGGGTGCTTTCCTTTCCTAGGCAGCACTTGCCAAAACCCTGAGTGAGAGCTTTGTACTACTTGTGCCACAGCGCGGGTGCTTGCAGATGGGTCTCCGTCGAACCTCTCTAGTACGTCTTCAGCAAATATTGGTATGCGTTCCCATCTTGTGCGTCATTTGGCGCGTTGGCACCCTGTGAAACGAACTGTTTCACACAGACGACGTTGGATGGTCGCAAACAGCTGAAGGCTATTGGGACATCGTTGCCCATGGACGCATAACTCTGCATGGCTTTTACCTGTCGCCTCACAACACTCGAAACGCATGTCGCTCTTTTCAGGCCAGTGACCGTCTCCATGTTGCGGCACACCAAGAAGCGGTCCGTACACTGTTGGTGCGGTAGGCGTGGCCGCGGTCTGTGTCATGTAACGTCCAGACTGCTGTCAGGTACTTTGCGAAAAGCTCTTCCCTCGCTCTATTCGAATACAGTCACATTTGCTGCCAGAGAGGAGGCCTCGCGGCAGGGGCCTGAGCTTGTAACTTCAACGCTTTGCAGCTTCGTTGGATGACGCTACCGGCCACTGATTCCTATCATCACTTTGTTCCTCAAGCCACCCTTTTCATCCCTTCGAAGTTCATCGGTAATTTTGAAACACCCTGTAGATTTTGAAGAAAGTACTTCTTTTATGGAACCGTATACTTATTATAACTGCATTCGATAGCTCTTGAGAAGATAATCGCAGTGATATAGCGTTCGTTAACGTTGACGTTGAAATCTGTCGTAAATAATTCGAGAAAAGTACTAGAATGCGAAAGTACAGTTGCTGGAATCCGCATTAGCGGTGCAAACACCATCAATCAGAGCTCTCGTACTACGCTGTGTCAGAATGTCAACACATTTTTCTGTTTAGCTGTCCGCTTTACCGGCCACTAATTTCTGCTTCAGCATTCGTTGGGTGCAGGCATATACACCAATGAAGAAATGTTGGATGAACTACTTTTGTACGGTGAATGTAAAGAAATGCTGTATAAACAGAATAGCGGTATAGAGCTACCTGTCCGGATCGCCAATGTCCTACGCGCCAAGCCATAGACGCTAGTGCGAACAGGCTGTTTGAACGTCAAAAAACGGCAAGACAGAAGACTGCATGTGATAGAGACCATAAAGAAACTATTCTGGCTACGACGTTGACGAGTCCACACAGTGGTGCTAGACATACTGATAAAAAATGTGGAATCAGCAAGATGAGTGTCATTCATATCTTGCATCTAAAGAATTTCGATCCCTACTATCTGTCACTACATCTAACACTTGACGACCGTGATTTCGAACGTCGTACAGAATTTTGTCGGTTTGTTCTCCAGAAACTTAAAGCCGACCCAAAGTTTTTCCAGCGTGTGCTCTTTCACGATGAAGCAACGTTTACCAACGACACAACTGTAAAAACTGCATAGCGTGTATTACTGAGTAGCCGAAATTCCACACTGGCTTCGTCAGGTGCAACATCAACAGACGTGGAGCGTCAGCGCATGGTGCAGCGGCATACGAAATTACATTGTGCGACGTTACCTCATCTAAAGCGTTCATAATGGACATTCATATGCACAATTTCTGACGAACATTCCGCCGGTTCCTTGGTTTTCCAGCTCAGTCGTCTCGTGTTACAACGCAAATACTGAATGAAACCTTTCCTGGACATTCTATGGGACGAAATTCTATTGGAAAATGGCCTGCGAGGTCCCACAATTTGATCCTCTTGATTTATTTCTTTGGGGAGCACTCAGTCACGTAGCCCCCTCTACACCAGACGATGTGTCGTCCAATCGCCAGTGTACGCTCTGCCATACCATCAACTGAACTTACATCTGTTCATCGTTCTTTCGAACGCCGATTGCAAATGTCCCTTTCGGTCTACCGTCAACAATCGTAAGACTTGCTTCTATAAAGGATGGAGCTATTTTTCCGGAAGATAAAATTTATGTTATGTAATTTTTGTTAGTAAATCTTTTATTTCATTTACGTGTGTACCAAACTGTATTGCAGTGTCAAATAAGTCCACAGTGTGTATTGCACGTAGCTGGTAACACTGTCTTGATCTACATACACTCCTGGAAATGGAAAAAAGAACACATTGACACCAGTGTGTCAGACCCACCATACTTGCTCCGGACACTGCGAGAGGGCTGTACAAGCAATGATCACACGCACGGCACAGCGGACACACCAGGAACCGCGGTGTTGGCCGTCGAATGGCGCTAGCTGCGCAGCATTTGTGCACCGCCGCCGTCAGTGTCAGTCAGTTTGCCGTGGCATACGGAGCTCCATCGCAGTCTTTAACACTGGTAGCATGCCGCGACAGCGTGGACGTGAACCGTATGTGCAGTTGACGGACTCTGAGCGAGGGCGTATAGTGGGCATGCGGGAGACCGGGTGGACGTACCGCCGAATTGCTCAACACGTGGGGCGTGAGGTCTCCACAGTACATCGATGTTGTCGCCAGTGGTCGGCGGAAGGTGCACGTGCCCGTCGACCTGGGACCGGACCGCAGCGACGCACGGATGCACGCCAAGACCGTAGGATCCTACGCAGTGCCGTAGGGAACCGCACCGCCACTTCCCAGCAAATTAGGGACACTGTTGCTCCTGGGGTATCGGCGAGGACCATTCGCAACAGTCTCCATGAAGCTGGGCTACGGTCCCGCACACCGTTAGGTCGTCTTCCGCTCTCGCCCCAACATCGTGCAGCCCGCCTCCAGTGGTGTCGCGACAGGCGTGAATGGAGGGACGAATGGAGACGTGTCGTCTTCAGCGATGAGAGTCGCTTCTGCCTTGGTGCCAATGATGGTCGTATGCCTGTTCGGCGTCGTGCAGGTGAGCGCCACAATCAGGACTGCATACGACCGAGGCACACAGGGCCAACACCCGGCATCATGGTGTGGGGAGCGATCTCCTACACTGGCCGTACACCACTGGTGATCGTCGAGGGGACACTGAATAGTGCACGGTACATCCAAACCGTCATCGAACCCATCGTTCTATCATTCCTAGACCGGCAAGGGAACTTGCTGTTCCAACAGGACAATGCACGTCCGCATGTATCCCGTGCCACCCAACGTGCTCTAGAAGGAGTAAGTCAACTACCCTGGCCAGCAAGATCTCCGGATCTGTCCCCCATTGAGCATGTTTGGGACTGGATGAAGCGTCGTCTCACGTGGTCTGCACGTCCAGCACGAACGCTGGTCCAACTGAGGCGCCAGGTGGAAATGGCATGGCAAGCCGTTCCACAGGACTACATCCAGCATCTCTACGATCGTCTCCATGGGAGAATAGCAGCCTGCATTGCTGCGAAAGGTGGATATACACTGTACTAGTGCCGACATTGTGCATGCTCTATTGCCTGTGTCTATGTGCCTGTGGTTCTGTCAGTGTGATCATGTGATGTATCTGACCCCAGGAATGTGTCAATAAAGTTTCCCCTTCCTGGGACAATGAATTCACGGTGTTCTTATTTCAATTTCCAGGAGTGTAGATTCTCTGCAAATCAAAATTAAGTGCCTGGCAGAGGTTTCACCGAACCACCATAATAATTTTCCATTACTACAATCTCGTATAGCGCGCTGAAAGAACGAACATCTGTATATTTCCGTACGAACTCTGATTTCCCTTATTTTATCATGGTAATCGTTCCTCCCTATGTAGGCCGGGATCAGCAAAATATTTGTACATTCGGACGAGAATGTTGGTGATTGGAATTTCCTGAGGAGATTCCGTCGCAACCAGTATCACTTCAGTGATACTCTCTCCCCTATTTCGCTATAATACAAAACTTCCTGCCCTTCTTTGAACATTTTAGATGTACTCCGTCAATCCTGTTACGCAATTATGTTCAGCATGAGGTTTCGTTAGGAAGAATATTTATTCTGCGGCGTGCAGCTGGACACCGAAGTATTTTTAATAAAATGTTTAGTTCAACGAGTGTATCCTATATGATACAATGCAGAACAGTGTATGTACGGACAGTTGTCAGACAGCATGCATTTCACCCCTAAGAAGCACACAGGTCACGTACAGAAAACGATAGGTGAAATCTTATAAGATTTAGGTATTTAATCCAGTAGCTGCTTTTTACAGCTTATAATACCTCTATTTTTGAAGAATGAAGAGCTGATTTCCCTGTTTCAGCTCACGTAAGTCTGAGAGGATACGCAAATGTGGAATAATTTTCCTAAGCGCTTTGTGATGCACAAGATTCTAATAGTGTCGTGTTTCCATACACAACATCTGTAGAAGAACCTACAACTATGTCGTAAGTCGGTTAAAGGCGAAATAAACCTTTACTCCCGTAGTGCAGACATGCATTACGCTATAAAACCACGCAACCTGGTTCGAGACGGATGCTTGGTAGTGTTTGCACCTCGAATACCATTTGCGGCCACTGTGCTCCCACGTTCTAGGACATTTCTCGAATTCTTTTACAGCATGTTTCAGGGTCGACATCAATAAACGCTGCATCACTACAATTGTCCTCTAAAGAGCTATCGAATGCGGTTATAAAAAGTATACGGTTCCATTTAAAGAAAGATACTTACTTCAGTCTTTGTTGATACTAGCGCCAAAATCATTAACCAAACAAAAGCATACGTGAGCCTCAATGCTCTAAAAATTGTCGAAAACCAGGTTACGGTATGTGTAATCGTTCACAAAATAAAAGGGGTGTTACATCTGTTGCAGCTGGAAGCGTAAAAGGGGAAGTGGCACTTGTACATAAAATTCCCTCCGTGACACTGTGTGTACAGAGTACAGCTGTAGACGTGCATTTTAAGAATTACGAAACTTGTTACTTGTATTGTACACCTTATTTGATCACAAGGCTTTCAAACCTGCGTCATATCCAATGATACACTTTATCATTCCTCTCTTGTATAGTGTAGGTTATCTGTAGCACCCCAACCAGCAAACTGAGAAATTCAGTTTGGAATTTAATATCGCGTCGATGGTGAAGCCTTTTGAGACATGATACAGGCTAGAGTATAGGAACGATGAGGATGAAATCTGCCGTTCACTTCACATAGGAATCATCTAGGCATTATATTATTAATTTCAGATATTTTCTTTCTTTCTGGTTATGACAAGTTTATAACAAACTTGATGATCTTCAGATCTATATAGTTGCGTAAGAAAAATTTTGCGTCCACATGGGACTAATATGAAACAAACGTAAGTTAGACAGGGAGACTACGTAGCTACATAGACCTGATGATGATCAATTTTGATCGAAACTAGTCTTACAAAAATATAGCCCAATTGAGACGATAAAATAAACGATAAATATTAAATATCCATGCTTTTGATGGATCTCTCGAATATATTGGCAATACTTATATCTAGAAATTCCGGAAAACTCAAATCCAGAAGATGAACGAAGCTTTGAATCACAGACCTCCCGAATACGCGTCCCATGTGCTTTGCACCACGTCTGTCAGAGAGGCTGGTTATTTTTATCTGTCCACTCCTCTCGTTGACTGAATAATAATATTTACTGATCCAATAAATAGTGCATTTTAACCTGAGGATGCATGAGATGTATTATTACGTTTTGGGTATTATTGCATCTGTTCAGAGGCAAGCCGTGATATTTATGTCGTATGATAGCACTCGCATGTGTTCAGTTTTAAATTTGATGTCATCAAGGTAATAAGGATTTCTGGAGACAACGGGTGTGTCATAATGATAAAGTAGATAACTCCACTGAATAGCAGTTGTTAAGTCGGACTTTTATCCTAACACAATGCGGCTGACGTTCTGTCGTAACTCAGTTGGATCCTGTGATCTAATGCCGGGACAACCGCTTGTTATAGTTGTAAATTAAGGGCTGTAAAGTGACAAGGTATGTATTGTATCACTGAAAACAGCTGCCTGTCTGGTTTACTATAGGACAATCATATTAAGAAAAAATAGAACCTCTTTCATGACTAGAAATAAGACGTCCTATCTCTAGTCGTTCAAGGTGTTCTATTTTTAGTGAATGTGAGTGTATTTTGTTTCCATGTCTTGTCCGATACCAGTAACCATATTACCATCACAGTCATAATAATTATTTTCTGAAGAAATGAGTATTTAGCAAATATGCGATTACCTTTACATGCTATGAAGAGAAGTTCAGAGATTACGCATGGCGAAACAGCAGAGCAATGGAATCGACAACAGACGAAGTACTTTGGTCGTCTGGTGGTTCCATTTCTATCAACACAGCTTTGAGAGGACAGCCGATTTTTCGCGTTACAGCAGTTAGTGACTTATATACATTCTTTCATAGTTAGCGACCGCTACCTCGACGCGCGAGACGTCTGATTTAGCCGAGACTAGAGACGCCTGCCTAACGAGAGGGCACTGACGTGGGCTCGCCTCGTGTGTTTGCAGTCGTCTTGTTACCGCACACCCATTACTTTCCCCCATGCACCTCCTATTACGGAGCGCTATTGCGCCATCCATAGAAAGTAGTCGTTAGCAGCGGTACTAGCTACTGCTCGGCTGTTCGTCTTCCCCGTCTCTGCCACTCTCGGTATCGACTGAGACGGCGACAAGTGAATCCCCGCGTTCCTGAACGATTCACATCACTCCGTTGCTGGCACACTAAGGTGTAGAAGCGTCATTTGTTACTTTCCCTGGATGTTCAGATGGGTTAAAAGAAGCTACCAGAAGCCGTGAAGCGGTAAGAAAACTATAGAAGGTCATTCAGCTGTACCTATCACTGTCAATTTATGCAGCCCGCAATGCTACACTTGGCTTTCAAAACAGCGAGACTTTCATACTCCCTCGCTCGCTAAGCGCAAACTATTAATCCTACAGAAAAATTGCAGGACCTTTTTGTAGGAAATTCAGTTCAGTTCATTTTGTGCTGCGATACTTTTTCATTAGAGGCCCTAGTTTTCGAGTTATTTAAGAAAAATGTACAGATATGACTTGAAACGCAGCCCCTACTCCCACACTCAGCGTCCACCAGTCAGGATTTTTAGTAAGTTGTTCATGGCGATTCGTCTTATCACTGCAAAAGTATTTGCGACTGCACGAATAATTTCCCCCATTCGATTACTTTAGTGTTTATTGACTGGCCTTATTACGCCACCAGCTTAATCTAGCACAAGTTCCGAAACTGATGCTTGTGGAAATTTTCGCTGACAATTTTGTGAACATTAACAACATGAAATAATTACATCATTGTATTCGTCAGGTCTTCCGACTACGAAACTATTATGCTTTAAGAGGGTTACATTTGGATTGAATTGTCGATGTAACGTTTCAAAAAGTCGTTTTCATCCATTACTCTCACAGGCACGTATAAGTCAATAATATTCGCGAATTAGCGGACAGTGCTGGTGGCGTAACAGCCCAATCAATACAATCCAACAAAGGGGGAATATCAGAAATGGTTCGTGTAGGATTCCTGAGACGAAAGGGAGGAAAAAAATTATATGAAGAAGTGCTCGGAAATATATCGTAAACACGGTAGATGAGGTTGACGAATAAAAATTCCTCTGAGCACGTGTGTTTCGGGCTGTGTTATTGAAGCAGTACGATGGTCTGGTATTCACATCGGAAACAGGCCTGGATGCTGTTTGTGTACGGCCAATGGGATGGATGTGGTCGAGAGACAGCACGACTATACCAAAGCAAGTACTCTAACAGATACCAATCGCATCACACAACATTTGAAGTCCTTTCAGGGCGTTCGCCAAATTATAGGTCCTTTCGGACAGACGGTCGTGTGGGGACACAGTGGGCTGCGCGTACACAATATTTGGAGCACCAGCTTCGACAGGATATTGAGACGAACCCTAGTACAACCTCTAGGCAAGTGGCCCACCAACATGGTGTAGGCCCAGGTACGATTATGTGCATTGACATAACGCTTGGCCGGACACAAACACAATCTCGGCTTGTTGCCGACATGAATACCAGATCATTATACTGTTGCATCAGTCTCTCAGCGTGCAGCATACAAGGAACATGCGGCACGTGGTGAAGTATTTCCTGCAAATAAGCCCTACTCGCTTTACCCTGTAGGACTAATAGCTTGCGCATAGTGAGCAAGAGAGTATGCAAATCTCGCTAGTGGTTTATAAAGGCCAGCTGTAGAACTGAGGGTGGCGTATAACGACAAAGGTAGACGCAGCTGAATCACCCTGTGTAAGCGGGACTCAGACGAATGGGGAATCAATTTAGGGACGACACGGGCCGCAGTTGGGGAACTGCAGATTATTAATGTTCAGCACCTGGGAGTGAGCATCTCCGAAAGGAGAGGATGGTCGGCTATTCGAGTGCTACTGTCATGACCACCTGTGTGGAATACTGTTTAGAAACGGAAAATGTCTAGTAAGAATTTCTACGCGACATGCGATGGATGACTTCGTACGGTTGTTTGAAGCGTGATAAAAATAGCTATGCCGTTAGTTAAGCTGTTCATGCACAAGTATTGCCGAAAATTACTCAAAAAAAATACACAAACGCAATTAAAAAGTACTGCCAGTGGAGACTGTTATTTTTTATCTTTTTGTCAAATATTAGCAAATAATGATGTTATTCGTCTCTGGATGGATACAAAATAATAGACTTTTTTACAAAGACAATAATTCCATCGAAGTCACAGCGATTTATGATTGTCGCTTGGACACTTCAGAAGGCGGGACATGGTTCTTACTAATGTGTGCGATCACTACGGACGGCAATTCATGCTCTGCAACGTACTCCCACGCTGACCACAAGGTTGGTAAGAAGTTCTTGTGATAGGATGTTCCATACCCTCACTAGTGTGGTGAAGCGGATGTACGACAACGAATTATGATCGAAATCACACAGCTTAGCAATGAATATGAATTACCAATACGCCTGCGATTCATGTTTTTGATTAAGATCTTATCTTTCCATTAGATTCGTACTAAAAACGTTTGAGAAACAAGCAACGAATCAACCAACGTCAGGATACTGAAGAATGTATACATGAGTGCTACAGCTACACATCCACTACATTCTCACTGAAGAAAGAAGTCAGAAAAATTATTTTGTATCACCAGATCTATCCTTATTTGCCATAGACAAAGCATTCAGTTACTTATAACTAGCATAAGAACTGAAACATTTAACGGACTTACACAACCACCGTCGATTCAATGCTAACATTCACTGTTTGCCTCTATTGTAGATAAATTACGCTTTTTTTCTGTATTTGTATTTTACATCAAGCTAACCCAAAATTGTCTATGTTGTTTCTCTGTTGTGTTTCAACTTTTTCACACAAATTCTTCTATTCAACTGCAAATTGTTCATACCTATGTCATATTTTTTTATTTCATTTATTATTGCTGAAAGTTTCGTTGGTTTATAATTTCACATTATCAGAAACCTCTAAGTTAATGCTATTCATTAGCATTATGTGATGTGTAGATCCTGTGGATGTAAATCACGCCAAAACTTTTCTAACAGGCCTTGTGTTTACCTAGAAGACGGAACTCATTTTTTCGGCACGTGTTCTGTATAGGTTTTGCATAGGATTTGCAGTAACAGTTCTGGTCTGCACGGATAATCGGAAACTGATGATCCCAAATACAGATGTTTCTTACGGGAACTGCTATCTCCTATAATTACAGAACATATTAGAGGTCACATTTGTGAAGAAACTGGTTTTCTTATGTATTATTCGTCGAAAATAACAACTTATATACAATATTCTATATTCCGACGTAATTGTGGTAACGGAGTGTGACTATAAGTTCAATGTTTATTTGACACTACAATAGTGAAGCCAGTGTCACATTATATACATTTTTTCTTCAAGAAAAGGAGTTACGTTACTGGTTTCAACAAACCAGTAATGTAACCATTCTTTTTAAAGAAAAATTTTATGTACTGTGACTATGGCTTCACTATTGTAGTACCAAATAAACATTTAAGTTATTCACAAGAGTACACTAAAGGTTCACTGCACTTCGTATCACTGGGCTTTGGTTAGCAATCGAGAAATAATCTTCTCATTATACATAGATTCATAATATGAGTAGAGTAATTAATTTTATTTTCCTTACTCTATTAACAGATCAACGGATTTACTACTTAGATTTGCATAACGATGGGTTCTTTGATCGTCTTCTCTTACCATAACGAACACACTTCCTTCACTATATCTGCCTCATTAGCTACGCACATCCCGCTTATAAGCTTCGCTATTTAACCACTTGTGTATGTTTTCCTCATCATAAAGCGTAATCAGGTTATATGGCTACAAATCTGTTTACTTAACTTCTTGATTTTTCGATGTTTTTGAATGAGGTATTTTTTCACTGTATTAATCACTGCTTGTTTTAATGTCTGGACTCTTCATTTGTCAGGAGCGACTTGACAAGCTAATCAGATGAAAATAATGCCGCCAAAACGGTTAATTACTTTAAATAAAGTTATTTTGTTGCAGTACAATGATCACACAACAATGACCCTAGAGAATCTGCGACAATAACCGTTCCACAGCTGTGGCCACTGGTTCTTATATATGCTTTAACCATCGAAATATGAAAGCAGTCTTGTTTCTGTGCGGCCCTGCGCACTCATGTCGTATAGGTGACTAAAGGAAGCTGCGTTCTTGGAATGCTATACAACAATTCAAGCAAATCACATTAGTAGTTTTTATTACAATGAAGTACATTGACATTACTTAACTTTGAATTTAAAACGGTTTCGCAAGCGATGGGTGACATGCCAACAATTGGAGTCCTTTGCTATATCCAAGGTCCAGGTAACCAATTGGTAAGGGTCTCTCGTCACTGCTATCAAAGTGCTCTCCTAGTGCCGTGCCAGTACTGTGTGGCCGAGGCTGGCAGGAGCGGCGCTTGCATTCTCTTCGTCTAGATGGTGCTCCTGTCCTAGTCAGCGGGCTATTGGCTGACGTCGCCTCACTGCCTTCCCCTTTCTTGTGTTCTTCGTCACGTCACTCGTAGTTACGCCATAACAGTTTCAAACAGTGATATCGCATTTTGCAGTTGTGTACCCTACAACACAAGATGTCTAAGTGCAATTTTAATAATTTTGACTAAATAGAAGTTCAAGTTTGAAAAATTATTTATGGGTGGCATAAAAAGATTAAATATGATTTTCTATTTCATACCATTATTCAACTCTTAGACAATCAAAATCACTTGACACCTTTCCTGAATTTCTTGATACCGGTTTTTTAAATATTTTGTAAGAAACAGTGTTTGCACTACCTTTAAAAAAACATGACTTTGATCCCTTTACTTCTAAAGAAATGGATAGGCAATGACTTCATAGCTTAATGTATTCTTTTATTATTATTAAAAAGTTATGAAAACAAACTTTAACTAAAGGTTTAGGGTACACTGAAAAGTTCTGATGTACGAGCAACCTAATCATCATTGTCTGTATCACAAACGGTGTCGGGTTCTGATTCTTCTTCTTCAACAACTGGTGTCATTGCTTCCGTTGTCATGACGTGGGGCAGCCCAATATAGAACTGATGGTGGATTGATGCAACAAACTGAAGAAGTTTCATAAGATTGTCATATCTTTTCTTCCTCATTTTAGGTTTCGTACCGCTTGCTGAAGAACTGGAAGCTGAGCAGGAAGGCGACCTGATCTGGATGTGTTCTTGTAAAATAGAGTGGTTGGACTTTACTTTTTGAAATGAACAATTCCTCGAATTACTTTTACTATTCTTGGAAAGAAAATGTTTACAATAATCTTGCAGCATGAAGAGGCAACCAAGTCCATCCAGTGTTTAGGAACATACATGTCTCTGTGGATTTTTTCTTTTGTAATCTCTATGAGCCCGAAATCTTGGTCACATTCATTGTACGAATGGCCTGGCACCAAAAAATGGTGTGTCACTGTTTCAGTTCGGGTGTTTCTCATGACATAAAGCCAAAATTAGGCGATCAAACTGGTTTTGTTCTGCTCTCCACAGTTATCACTAAATGCTACTCATTACTTCACAGTGGGAGCGGTATGTTTAACGAAGCTGGAAGCTATATCTTGGCATCCTCTTCCAGCTTGCCCCTCCTGCAACATGTACATATTCCCCATTTGGGTTTTAAGACCGTGAATATCCAGATTATATGTCTATAATGCCGTTGAATTACTTATTTTTGGAGTTGGCATGATCTTTTGAAGTGGAAACAGATACAAGTTGAGTCGCTACTATCTATTTCGCTGTATTTCTTTTTTATATCTTTAGCAGCTTCCGCTTTTTGCAAATGTATTCCTTTTTCTGTTTCTGTAGTTTTTCTTTCCTTCATTGGCACCATTCTCTGTCACAACTTGCAGCCTGTTCCAGTTTACACAGGTATTACTTTGGGGCCTGGGTAAACTTAGTTTGAATTCAGTGTTGAAAATTTTTCTGTGAAAACTTTCTTTCTCATAATCGATATTTTTACTTCTACACTTTAGATAAATTTAAGATATCTCACATTTGGAGATTTTTCCCGACTATAATATATTTGATAACGAGGGAAGTTTCTGATATGTTCCTTGATTATTTCTATCCTAAGGTAAGAAATTTTATTTGATGATTCTTTCCTATCCCTTTGATCCCGTAAAGGCACTGAACCAGTTGTTCTCTTTTTTTGTACAATTACATTTCTCACTTTTTTACACTAAAAGGAGAAAGAAACTGATATAAGCATGCATGTTCAAATGCAGAGATATGTAAATAGGAAGAAGACGGTGCTGCAGTCGGCAACTCCCCTATAAGACAAGCGTCTGGCGCAATTGTTTGCTCGGCTGTTGCTGTTACAATGACAGCCTATCAAGATTTAAGTGAATTTGAACGTTGTGTTATGATTGGCGCACGAACGATAGGACACAGCATCTCCGAGGTAGGGATGAAACTGGGATTTTCCCGTTCGATCATTTCACGAATGTACCGTGAATATCAGGAATCCGGTAAATCACGAAATCTCCGACATCGCTGCAGCTGGACTAAAATCCTGCAAGAACGGAACCAACAAGGACTGAAGAGAATCGTTCAATGAGACAGAAGTCCTACCATTCCGCAAATTACTGCAGTTTTCAATGCTGGGCCATCAACAAGTGTCAGCATGTGAACCATTCAGCGAAACTTAATAGATTTTGGCTTTCGGAGCCGGTGCACGGCACAAAGCTCTACGCCTCGCATGGGCCCGTCAACACCGACATTCGACATGACTGGAAACATGTTTCCTGGTCGGACGAGTCTCGTTTCCAAACGCATCGAGCGGATGAACGTATACGGATATTGAGACAACCTCATGAACCCGTGCACCCTGCATGTCAGCAGGGGACTGTACGACCTGGTGGAGATTCTGTTATTGTGTGGGTCGTGTGCAGCTGGAGTGACATGCGACCCTTGATAGGTCTAGATACGACTCGGACGGGCGACACGTACGTAAGCATCCTGTCTGATCACATGCAACCATTCATGTCCATTGTGCATTCCGACGGACTTGGGCCGTTCAAGTAGGACAATGAGGCATCCCATACATCCAGAATTGCTACAGAATACCTCTAGGAACACTCTTCTCAGTTTAAACACTTCCACTGGCCACCAAACTCCCCAGACACGAACATTATGGAACAGATATATGATGCCTTGCTACGTGCTGTTCAGAAGAGATCTCCACTCCCTCGTACTCTTACGAATTTATGGACTGCCCTGCAGGATTCATGGTGTCAGTTAGTCGAGTCAATGTCACGCTGTGTTGCAGCACTTCTGAGTGCTCGCGTGGGCACTACACAATATTAGGCAGGTGTACTAGTTTCTTTGACTCTTTAGTGTGTTTGATTCATTTAGGGTTTTGAGAGAAAATGTTTTGTATACAGTGTATCCTTCTAGTTTGAATATAGATGAAACACCTTTTTCCTTTGCAGTTATTTTCTTGCTCCCTTTTACTGGCTGTAACATAACTGCTCCATTCAAATGCTGCTTGCAACTGCCAACTTTCACTGTCCAGTATGAATCAAAAATGCTTTGTCTTCGTTGTGAAGGGATGTTATCAGTACATTTATTCCGGCATCTGTGGTCGTACGGCTGCATTAATTTTCTGGTGTGTACTATGTCTTCTGCCAACATATGATTGACCTGAGGTTAACAGCTTCTTTCTTTGTACTTACTTCCAAGTGCGACATTCTCTTACTCGTTTTTTTCCTGTCTTAGGCTCTGCAGAAATGACGTTATCAGGTATGTCTTCCAGTGCTCCATCTTCTTCTTCACCACGGTCTGGAAACTAAAAATACTTTTTAACGGAGAATATTAAAAAGGATTCAAAAAGTTTTTCTAGTAACAGCAGCATAATACTCAATGAAGCTTCCTTTATTCTGCTCTGGTCACCTTTCAAAATTTATTTGATTGTGGCTCTGGGGACCTGCCAGAAGGTTTAGATAAATTCACTACTTTTAGTATAAAACCAATCAAATAAGTAGGTCCCTGAGGCTAGCAGCACTAGCAGCTCGAAGATCCTTGAATAGAATCAAAGGAGATCTTCATAATGGATAGATGAAATAAATCAGATAACCTGACAATTCTTCGCTGCTTGTAACACTTTCTTCGCCAATATCATTGTCCTTATCATCAAAGTGATCTCTCAATACGTATGGTGAATCTAAAAAGCACAATGCAACATTAAGTTTATTAAATAAAAATTTATCTCTTTTAACCTCATTTTACAATTATTTCTGTGTTATTTTGTGCACTTAATTACTAATAATTTTAATTTAAAATGCTAAGGTAATTTTACCGTCGATAGTTTTCGGTATAATTGTAGAGCTACTTCAAGTGAGTCAGAATGGTTGTCATTAATGTCGATGCTTTCTCTGGAAGTTACCCATTTTTCGTTCGTTGTTGAAATTTTACAAAACTGAAAAGTTATTATTCCTAAAGTGGAAGGTGAAACATTATGTTTATTGAGAAACTTTTAAATGGCTTGGAAAAAAACTAGGCCTAATACCTATGGTCTGCTTGAAGTCAGAAGGAAATTTGAACATGTGAATGGCGAAACAAAAGAAGTTAGAAAGAAATGGATCCAAGTGACACATAGACCCCTAGCGCCCTGAGAAGTGAACTACATGTGTTAGATGGCGAAGGGGCGCTGGGCTAGGTGGCAAGATCTGTCAAGAAATCCACTTAGATCTCTCTACAGCTCAAAATATTGCTGTTTTAACAACCATAAATTCAATAAAACTGCAAATTTTAGAAAGAGTCACTTAGACCCCTTGTGTTCTAGGGTCCACAATTAAAGTTTGACTGGTTTTATAAAACAAGTTAGTGAATGAAGATTTACAATTTCTTATAATCCATCTATAATAATTAATATAACAAAATAACGGCGTTATCATCACCAAATTACATGAAATATTTTCCGGAATACCCTTAAAATGCATTACGTCATCAGGCCACAAGTAGCCCATCGGGACCATCCGACCGCCGTGTCATCCTCAGATGAGGAAGCGGATAGGAGCGGCGTGTGGTCAGCACACCGCTCTCCCGGTCGTTACGATGATTTTCTTTGACCGGAGCCGCTACTGTTCGGTCGAGTAGCTCCTCAATTGACATCACGAGGCTGAGTGCACCCCGAAAAATGGCAACAGCACATGGCGGCCCGCATGGTCACCCATCCAAGTGCCGGCGACGCCCGACAGCGCTTAACTTCGGTGATCTGACGCGAACCGGTGTATCCACTGCGGCAAGGCCGTTGCCCAGAATACTCTTAGCTGAACAATAATTATAATCATGTTTCTATGTAGAAGTTTTGTGAGAACAGGTTTAAACATTTGTTTACCATTGGTTTTTATATTTTCGGACAGTAGTTATATTTCGTCGCGTTTTTATTATATTTCATCATAATTACGTTCCAGGCAACCTAATTACATCAATATGTTAAAATCATAGTTACAAATCATGCTCATGAGTTTGTACGACGACGCGTAAACGTCATCGATATAGTATCCGGCACTTCCATACAGCCAGAATACAAATAGTAAATTATAACTACGGTAACTGGTCAAAAATTTTGTCACCCCAGTGTACACTCATAGATGGATCGTTAAGGCTTTAAAAATGACGCAGCTGTGCAGTCACGCGACCAAACGCGCACACAATGACCGTACTTGCGTACAAGAAAGGAGCGATCAGTGAGACATTTATGTTTCAAGCAGATATTGTACGTAAACATGAAAAGTTATAAGGACGTAACAGAGTTGCCAAAAGGGGCAATCGTGTTTGATTCTGGCCTGGTAAGTTGTTGGATTTGTTGGAGTTTCGCGGCGGACTGTTCGCCATGTCTACAAGCAGTGGTGTAACACAGGTGGCCACGAAACACGGCATGAGAATTGTGGTCGGAAAGAGATCTCGACTGAACTCTTCACGCCCTGCGAATCATAATCTATTCCAATCCCGACAGCAAGTTCTAAAGGCACTGAATGAGTCAATTTCCACAAGATAGTGGGAAAACATTGCCATTGGAGCCATATGCACCCAACATTAGGAGTCGGTCATCTCCTCGAAGAGGCAACTGCTCACACAGCCACATATGGCTGCCTGTCTTCAGTGGTCTAGAAATCATCGAACATGAACAGTATCTGATTGGCGGAAAGTAATGTCTGACGAATCACATTTTTGCCTGCATTCAAATGACGCCCGACTTCGACCGCACAGAAACTCAAATGAAGCGCTTAATCCTGAATGTTTGCAAACGTTCACGCCGGAGGTGAGTCTGTGATGGTTTGTAGTGTTTTTCTTATTGTCAATTCCGCGCGGGATAGCGGCGCGGTCTCAGGCGCGCTATCACGGTTCGCTCGGCTCCCCTTCGGAGGTTCGAGTCCTTCCTCGGGCATGGGTGTATGTGTTGTCCTAAGCATAAGATAGTGTAACTTATATTAAGTACTGTGTAAGCTCAGGGACCGATGACCTCAGCAGTTTGGTCCCATAGAACTTTTATCATCAATTGGGACAGCTCACTGATATGACTACTAACATGAACCAACACGTTTATTTAATCATTCTGAATGATCAGGTGTTGCCTTCCAGTCAGAATCTGCGTGATGAATTTCCAGCTGATTTCCCTGTTTTTCAAGACGACGACAGCCGAGTTCATCGGTCGGAAGAATATATATATCACTGTTTATCCAACAACTCCCACACCCTACTAAATCTCGAATGAATTGCGAAATCATCTGATTTGAACTTCATAGAAAATCTGTAGAACATTTTGGGACCGCACGACTGCTGGAACTGTGCTGTCGTATTGTCAGCAGGTGGCTTAACCTGGATGAGGCGTATCATATAACGTAATAAAATAATTTTTTGTTTTGTAACTATTAGTGTAATGTAATAAAATAAAATATGAGCAGTGACTTATATAAAAAAAGAAACATTAATATAATGGCTCAGCATAAAAGAGAAATAACTAATGTAAGAATATTATTAACAGTGTAATACGTTGTTTAATTTAGCCCGACGTGTATAAGCACTCAGCAAACTAGCTCCGTTCTGAGGGTGGTTACGTAATCTTCGGTACATCCTGGTTTCGTCTCGATTCCCCAATATAAGATAACAAGAGTAGCATCTACAAATGAAATCCTATAATGGAACTGGAATCCTGTGACCAGGCATTTTCTGCCTGAAATGTTGTCTCGTTATACAAAGAAAATCTGTAAATAAAATTGTTAAATTATTAGTAGCTGCCTCCGGTCTCGTGAGATCTGAAATAAAGTTAATTGTCCTAACCGACGGCTATTAGAAAAATGTTAAAGATTTTTCTAAGATGGCGCCTAACAATGAAAATTCTTTGTTAAGGCCCATATCTACTTAAGACAATAAGATTGACAAAATACACAAATTCTTTTGACAAAATAACCACAATATTTTTCTGTTTTTAAGTACAACTTACATTATTAGGTGGTACAGCAAGATGAACTTAACACAAGAACGTCCTCTTAGGTCCGAATCCAAGCAGATAAGCGAATGAGAAAGGAAAGATAGTTCATGCATAGAAGCGCAAGAGTCCATGGAATAACATGTCCATTGTAGTTCTATCTCTTCTTCTTTGGCGTATTTGTCGATTATTTATAAAATTTATCATAATAGTTTACATTGTTTTTAAAACACAAGTCCACCCACGAGAAACAGTACAATCTGCACAACCTTTGGGACTCATTTCCTAAAATAATTCAGGCGGTTATCAAGTCCAGGGGAGGAACAGTACAGTTTATCTGGGGTTCACAAATTTTTTTTATCCGGAGTGCTTACACACCTAGTGAAGCGTTCCCTTCTCATAGCATGCAAAAACAAAATAACAGTTCCCACATATGCTTTACTTGGTTTGTGTTACTGTGGTTCAACATGACAAGCTTGGAACCCATGTGTTTCTGGGTTACCGCAATCTTTAGACATGGCAATAAATCTATGCGTATTTCTCTACGCAGAAATTACAGCTTTCGCTGAGACGCAGTGATTTCACGTCGATAGCGATCAGCTGTCGTGAGATGGTGTTCAGAGGTTGATCTTTCCGTTACTTCCGCCACCTCCCTCCTTTCACCTGATTATGCAGGGGGCCATAAAATGCAAATATTACCACCGATATCTTTGGGTTCATCCTGCAGAGGCAAAGGATCCATTAAATATTTCAGAGTAACCCACTCTTACCTTCTTTTTCTAGAGAAATGCGAAGAATAGATTCTTAGATTAGAGAAGCAGGGGCCGAAATATATTATGAGAGTAGTATAACGTGGGTCCGCATGAGAACCAAAACTCGTAGCAGCAGTAACCAATCATTAGACGGCGAGCAATCTGAGAGAACTCTATGCTATTTACATTCTCGTCAATAAAGGAAATATGTTTCCGGAATTGTGGATGTCTTCTAAAATCTATTAAATCGATATATATATTACTTAATTTAAATTGATATTTCAGTTATCAACCATTCAAACAGAATTTTTAAAAAACATGATTCCTTTTTTTAAGTCGAGGAAAGCATCACAAATCACTGGGACATCAGTGTAATGATTTCTGTTCGTTCAGTGTGTATTTCTTTTATTTACCATCTGCACTCTCCTGCAGCAGTTCTGTGTCTGTAAAGGCCAAGTTTCGTAGAAGTGTGTTACTTCGCAATTACAAGACATACGAAAGTTACTTTCATCTTTAAATTTTGCACTTCAGTGTACTGTTTTGTCACAGATATATTGCTCAACCTGCTGCAGAAACACCTGAGGGCAGGTTTTAAGGTTTCAATTAATAAAAGAGAGTCACTTATAAGCTGGTAAAGAGAACATTCTCAGAAAAAATCCTGGAAGTGTTTCATTCTCTGTCACGAGGCATAACAGCTGCGACTGCAGAACGTGGAAATTCAAATCATACTGAATTCTCATTCAGAGAGTGCCTTCGTTAATTATAACCAGCTCTGTACTGTCAAGTACCTGTGCGTTTGCGATCGTGAAACTAGGTGCGTAAAAAAGTAGAACTGAGCAGCTGTGGAACTGTTATTTACACAGTAAAAATTTATTAGGTTTGGACTCACACGTTGTATGAATTTCGTTTCAGTTACGGATAACAGAGGTAAGAAAAATCAGATTTGTTGTGCAAAAGTACCTTACTGACTATAATTAATAGAATGTTAAATAAGAACCGGTGAGAAATAAGTGCAAAAAACAGAATTTATATATTGGGTATTTAATTATGTTGTTACTGACTATAGACGCCGTCACTGTAATACTGTATAGGTGGTCACACAAAGGAAAGCGAGTAAATAAAATGAGAAGGTGACGTTGTACCTCGCTGACTAATTGCTTCGTTACTGCAGCTGCTTCAGTACCTGTTTCAGTTCAGCCCAGTACGTAGATCGTGAACAATAAATCCGCACTTTCGCTGCTATTATTTTGCGATGGATGATTTGTGTCGCGTCGAACTTTCTCCCTGCACCTAATAACACTGTAGGTTTCGGCTGCAGTTTGCAGCTTTCAAAGTGATCTATACGAAATGAAAGCTTAGCGGTGGAATTACCCCATTAAACCACACAGGCTGCCAATGTGATATAATTACGCTTGTTTGACAGCTATTATAGAATATTGAATATAATTCTTTTCTTCAGAAGTTAAGAATGTCGCTTTAGCTATCCAGAGGTGTTCAGTTTCTGGCGTTCTTAAGAGGTGAATGAGTGAATAAAATGCATCTCAGAAAACATTTTTACTTTACGGTGGTTAAGATACGTTCGTACAAGATGTCGAATAGTAAGTAAAATGACCGTTTTCAGTTGTTAGATGTGTCTGTAGGTTACTATTACAGATCTTACAAAATTTGTAAATCTTTAAGCAATGATTATTAATTGATTATTTTCTTTCTTTTTAGGGATCCGTGCCTTCAGTCTGTAAAAACAGAACCCTAATGTGATCGCTTTTGTGCCCCTCTGTCTCTCTGTCTGTCTTTCTGTCCAACTTTAAAGAACCCTTTTTCTCAGGAACGGGTAGATGTATCGTGTTTAAATTTACGTCACATATGGTCTTTTGCAGGTGTAAAAATTTTCATAATGTAACCGCTTCAATCAAAAGATAAGGCCATTTATGTATTTTGAAGCTCTAAATCTCATTCGTAAATACCTATATGGTTCACCCTGTTGACATAAAATCAGGAAATTGAGCAAGAAGCTAGGTTCTACAGTACAAATAAAGTAAAAAATTTGAAATTAATTGAACTGTAATTATATTACATAAAAATATCGTCTGTCATTTGAGCAAACACTGTATTCGTCATCTGTCGAATTCACAACAGATGAACGGTATTGCACGCTAACATAAAATCTAGCTTGTAAACATGTTTCAGTAAGCAAATAAAAACGTTTTATAAATTTTCTCTCTCTACACATATAAACTGAAGTCCCCTGCTTGATTCTTTTTATATGTCCGGGATAGTGTGAGGAATTACTACAGATATTTTGATACGGTCTCGGAACTTCCGGGTATCTCGATGCTCAGTGTCGATGTAGTGGTTCGATGTAGTGGTCCATAATGGGGTATGTGACCAATAACGACAGCAATGCATACTGTGCAAGATGATTTCATGCTGGACACAAGGTTAATAAGGGTGTTCCTGTAGTAGGACGCTACATACCTCCACCTGCATGGTTGTAAACTGATGGATGGTGGTTGGTGCATCTGGATATCCAGCAATACGCCTCCCCAAGCCACTCCACAGGCGCCCAATGAAATGTGAGCTAGGTGAACGGGGAGACTAGTCCATTCGTCAAATATCTTATAGTTTCAAAAATTCCTCCGCCTAGGCAATTCGACGCGGTCGCACACTGTCATCCTAAAAATAAAGTCAGGGCCGAATCCAAGTTGTAAAGAGTCCATGGGAAAAGAGTAGAGTGTCACATGCGTTACATCTCCAGGAAAATGTTATATCGCCTATACAACACTTTGCTTGATGTAAATATGTACTGCTCTAAGTACATGAATTCTCTTATAATAAACACGCAGTGATAGCACTACTGAAATTCTTATTTTCAATATCGTGTGACCTTATTATTGCTAATGCTTTATATTGTACTGACCAATTGTCCTTCTGCTCACCAACACTTCAAAAATCATTGGCTCAAGTCTCATAGCGCTATACTGCAATACTTCAGTCTTCATTAATTATGTATGCATGCAGACTGATGCAACAAGGGAAAATTTGTACCAATGTCAGGAGTCAAACCAGGGTCTCCTGCTCACTAGACAGATGCGCTAACCACTGCGACACCATGGCAAAATGACTTTGCACAACAACACAAAGTACTGTGGCAGGCATTCCTCTTCAATTCAAAGTCCCATTCACGCCTCAGCGCACTTGGAATTCCCTCTAAACTTGAGAAGCATTACAGACGCTCTCCAACTGTACTGCAATAGCATCTGTAACATCGAATGAAATGGGGGATCCTATCTGAAAACCAGGTGTAGGTGCTTTAACCCTTGGATGCAAAATAGAGGTCTTTTGGACCCGACAACCTGTCAGTTTACCAATAAACTGTGTTAAAAATAATTTATTTTAGGTTATGTTTCGTGTAATCCTAGGAAAGGCATCTCACTTTTTTGTTGAAAGTCAGACCAATTCTTTTTTTAACTATTCTGTAATCCTACATGAAGAAATGGATGAAGAGGTCTTTCAGACCACTTAGCAAATAAACCATCTCTAAAAGAAGATTACTTTGATCTGAATGACACATTATGCTGGAAACATTGCAAACATCAATTTTCAGCTGAGTACAGCTATCACACAGTTTTGAAAAGCCTAAAGTACAGTGAAAGCAGTAACCCAGTTTTATTGTGAAAAGTAAGAATTTCTATATATTAAAATTATTTCAGGTGCCTATAAGTTTACTTTCGTAACCTCAATAACTATGCAAGGTACTTTAACTCTTTACTTACAGCAAAAGAACATCAGATGTCAGCCCAGGCAATCAGAATTTTGAATGAACCATTTCTGATCGGCTTGTAGATGAAGCTCCCTCTGATGATTCAGGCGCAGCTGGTACCCAGGATAAATTAGCGTCCTAAAGCACCCCAAGTGAAGGAATCTGTGAAGAATCAGTTGACACAGGCAGCAGAAGTCTTTGTTCCTTAACTGGTCGAATGAAAGTCAGTGGAGTAAAACGCCACCACCAGTCAGCAGAATCTGGTACATAATACCGTGAAAATTTCACCTTGACCAGTAAGAATTACCCCCAAGACCGGATGATAGTCTTACCTCGCAAAGAATGTTAGAGGAGATCGTACATTGCACTGATTTAGAGCGTTCGTACATTGCTAGTATCAAGAAAAAATTTACAGAATATTGCGACTGGGAAAATGAATGTTTTTTTTTTTTCTGATTATTGCTGATCGAGGTAGAAACTGTGATATGACAAGCAGAGAGATGTTACACAATAAGACACCAGTTCTAGCTGTCTGGACACATTTTCATTTAATAGATTTGAAGACATATGAAAAGCCTTTATATTCGATGAGAAACGGTTCAGGCGATGAGAAACAGTTGAGGAACTCCAGGAGCCAGAGGGACATCTAGGCCCAGTTCGATACATCTGCGAACATTTCATTGAAATTTGCCGTCGAAGTACGCAACCCGATGAGCCTTAACGATCGAAGGAGGACCTGTTTCCTCGACAGGCTGGTGGAAATTTATTCAGTATACGGCCAGAAAACCAGGGAGGTGAGAATTGCGATTCTTTGATTTCATACCCTGTGAAAAGCGAAATTCCCTACCCGGAGAAAACAAGCCATTGTGGCTTCTACTACAGTTAAGACACTAACAAAACACGGAGAGGACATCAACATATATTAAAACTTAGATTTTCTTACGAGTGATCCGTTATTTTAGGAACTATTGCATGAAAAGATTACAGCTTTGGGGACTTTACGACAAGACTGAAATGGCTTCAGAGTGTAGAAATTTGGTTTCAAAGATAAGTTGAGATTTGATAGGTATGTGGCCGAAAAGAACAAAATTTTCATACTGTTATGTTCTCTGCACCACAGTGCCACAACGAATGAAGATCATGGAAAGAAGACATAGGTAGTTTTATTCTACAGTAAAACTGAAGAGCTCATTCCCTTGACTAGATGGCGCGTACATACACATGCAAGGAAGAATAATGGTCTTTTGACTTATGAGCAAAGGAATCGATATAGTAATCATAAATGTGTTGTGTTTATTTTCACAGCGATATTACAACCACTTGGACGGCAGATCTGAGAAAAGAATGGTTCTACCCAAATAATTAGGACAAGATATATAAAAAAAAAACAGGGAACAACCCACGGCCCAGAAAGAGTGTTCTACAAGCTTGTGTTGTGGAGTTACTTGTCAGTAATCGCAACATCCTGAAAACTAAACTGAAATATCGCCAAAAAGGAGAATGTGTCGACAAAAAATTATATGTAACATAGTGTAATTATATGTAAAGGGTATTTGTAATGGACAGAGCTTTTAGCGTTAGCACACTGCAATTGAAAGTTTGTTGTTTAAGCTCTGAAAAATTGCAGCCCAATTTAAAGTACCGTTTTCCACATACTAAAATAAGGGTACAAATATTTTCGAAAGTACTTTTTTATTCTGTCCATGTTACTAAACCCATTACAATTGAATAATATTGATTTAATTGATATCATTTTGTATTTGTTCTGGGACAGGTGTCTTAAGACCAGCACTCATACATGTTTTGGGAGTCGCATCGAACGAAATTGTGAGATGCTTCCTTAAAAACGTATCATAGAAGCTTTAATCAGAGATTTGATTGAAGCACCTATGCCTGGGTTTCATGCAAGACGCCCCGTTTCGTTCGATACTGAGATGCTGTTCCAATACAGTTTGAGAGTCTCTGCAAAACTGTTCGATATTATTGGGAGTATGGGTTGGGCTCAGGCGTGAATGGGAATTTGAATTGAGGACCGACACGTGCTAGAGTATTCTTTGCAGTTGTGTGAAGCCACTGTGCTAGGGTGTCGTAGTGGTTAGAGATTCTCTCTCGTGAGTGGAAAACCCAGGTTCGAACCCCGGCTTCTGGTTTGCATATACACACCATTGATATTTTGGACTTACTTGTCTCCGGAGTGACATAGTTTCATTCTATTAATTAACTGGCCGACTTACAAGTCACCTGAAAAAATCTCCACAGTTACAATCGCTATCTCTCTGTTTACTCCCGACTTATCTGGCGCCTAACAAACCTAAATACCTCAATGAGAATCACCCATGACGATCCCTTGCCAGACACACGAACACAGTAAAGAACCACGAAGGTCACGTCACCTAATTATTTCTCACTATGACAGCATAGCATTTTTTGTATTATATTCAACGTTCACTTTATTCTAACCACGAGACAGTGTGCTATAGCCGTGACGTTTTTTTGTTACCACCTCTGTAAATTACTCTCATTTTGTTAATCATTATTATGTAAAGATCAATTACCTTATGCTGTACTCCACTTCTTCTGGTGCAGAAAACATGTACAACAATATGTGCTTCCTTTGTCTTCTGTTTCTTAACCCTCATCGTCACGCAAGTCGCCGAAGTGGTGTCAAATCGAAAGACTTGCACCAGGGGGGCGATCTACCCGACGGGAGGCCCTCGTCACACGCCAGTATTCTGTATCTTAAAAGAGTTCATGACTGTGCATAAAACTCTTTGTTTTTACATAAAAAGAAGTGTCTTCATTCACGAATTAGGTTGCATAACATTTTGTTTCAAGCTGAATACTTGCCATTCCTGACTAAAACGAAAAACTTTGCCCCACAGTATCGTTTGATACATAAAATATTTCAGCTTTACTTTAGTTAACTGAAGAGTTTACTTTCTAGGTGACATAAATCATGGGATAGCGATATGCACATATACAGATGACGGTAGTATCGCGTACACAAGGTATTTAAGAGCAATGCATTAGCAGAGTTGTTGTCTGTACTCAGGTGTTTCATGTGCAAATGTTAAGGTCATACGCAGTCGCTGAAATTGTAACTGTAGTTGGAGCTAGATACATGGGACATTACATTTCGGAAAACGTTAGGGAATTCAGTATTCCGAGATCCACAATGTCAAAGATGTGGCGAGAATACCAAATGTCAGGGAATACTTCTCACAACGGACAACGCAGTCGCCGACGACCTTCACGTACCGGTGGAAAAGAGTAGCGTTTGCGAGGAGTTGTCAGTGCTAACAGACGAGCAACACTACATACGACTTACGACGAACGTATCCGGTAGGATAGTGCGGCGAAATTTGGAGTTAATGGGCTATGGCAGCAGACGACCAACACGAGTGTCTTTACTAATATCACGACATCGCCTGCAGCGCCTCTCGTGGACCTAGATGACTGGAAAACCGTGATCTGGTCAGATGAGTCTCGATTTTAGTTGTCAAGAACTGATGGTAGGGTTCTAGTGTGGTGCACAACCCATGAAGCCATGGACCAAAGTTGTCAAGAAGGCACTGTGCAAGCAGGTGGTGAATCCATAATGGCGCGGGCTTTGTTTACATGGAATGGACTGGGTCCTCTGGCCAAACTGAATCGATCATTGACTCGAAATGTTGTGTTTGGCTACTTGGAGTTCACTTGTTCCCAAACAAAGATGGAATTTTTAAGGATGAAAATGCGCCATGTGACTGGGCCATAGTTGTTCGCAATTGGTTTGGAGAACATTCAAGAGAATTTGAGCGAATAATTTGGGCACCAACATCGTTCGACATGAATCCTATCTAATATTTATGAGAGATAACTGCAAGGTCAGTTCGTGCAAAAAATTCTACACCGGAAACACTTTCTCTATTTTGGACGGCTACAAGGGTAGAATGGCTCACTATATCTAATGGGGCCTCCAACGATTTGCTGAGTCACGTCAGATTGTTGCACTACTCTGGGCAAAAGAATGTCCGACGGTATTAGGACTCCCATAACTTTTATCGCCCCATTATAAAGAAAATATGTGTTGTCTTTACCAAAAATACATACACCGGCGTAGTCCAGTAGAAATACAGACCGATCCAAAAACTTTTGTCCCCTCCATTAGGTCATCGGAGAACATTTTCACATTTTAATTTAACATAATCAGGCATCGAAAATATCATAGGTTCATATAACTTTTACATAACGCTATATAAAGTCTTATCAAAGCAGCACATGGCACACAGTTTTTAATCTTATGTCAAAGTTTGTTACCATTTTCTTATCTCCGACATAGAATAATAATAAATAAGATTGATGAACTCTGAATGGAAGAGCAGGAAGGAATTGGCAATGTGAAAAAGAAATGAAGCAGCATCACCAATTAACTCGGGCACCAGGTAATCGTCAATTAGCCGACTGCTGTGGCCGAGCGGTTCTAGGCGCTTTAGCCCGGAAGCACGCTGCTGCTGCCGTCGCAGTTTCGAATCCAGCCTCGGGCATGGATGTGTGTGATTTCCTTAGGTTAATTAGGTTTAAGTAGTTCTAAGTATAGGAGACTGATGACCTCAGATGTTAAATCGCATAGTGCTTAGAGCCATTTGAACGAATCGTCAGTTACCTAGCAGAACAAAGAGAGCCTGCCACATGAAGTTCTTACTCTCAAAATATCGGCTGCAATTCCACTACATCGTATACTCTCTCATGTGTAAATCATCATTGTGTTTGCTTTTGGTAACCAATGTTCTCATCTGAATTATACTAAATATACACGCAGCCGGCCGGAATGGTTTTTCTCTGTCCACATAATAGCGAAGTCGATTTCTAACACATGAAGTTAAGTCACTGAACGTTCAATTCTATTGACACAGCGCGAGGTCTTCGTATAGCAACTCTGCGTACTGTGGGACTTACCAGAATTCTACTTTCTCTTTCTTCTCGATCACACGGCGCTCTACTTTCTTTTTGACTTTCTCCTGAAGTTTTGTGGCACTAATGGTCAGAACTATCATCGTTAACTAAGCAGATTTTTCTACTTTTTCCGCGACTTTTCTCAAATCAACCAGAATCATATTCATGTTGTCTTTACAAACAGAATCTGCTTTGAGAATAATATTAATTTTACATCTATCTAAAGTCTCTGAATATCTGTATATACTGCCGAGTACAGTTCATGCTACGAGGGCAGTTCAATAAATAATGCAACACATTTTTTTTCTGAAACAGGGGTTGTTTTATTCAGCATTGAAATACACCAGGTTATTCCCCAATCTTTTAGCTACACAACACTATTTTTCAACGTAATCTCCATTCAATGCTACGGCCTTACGCCACCGTGAAAAGAGGGCCTGTATGCCTGCACGGTACCATTCCACTGGTCGATGTCGGAGCCAACGTCGTACTGCATCAATAACTTCTTCATCATCCGCGTAGTGCCTCCCACGGATTGCGTCCTTCATTGGGCCAAACATATGGAAATCCGACGGTGCGAGATCGGGGCTGTAGGGTGCATGAGGAAGAACAGTCCACTGAAGTTTTGTGAGCTCCTCTCGAGTGCGAAGACTTGTGTGAGGGCCGGCCGCGGTGGTCTCTCGGTTCTAGGCGCGCAGTCCGGAACCGTGCGACTGCTACGGTCGCAGGTTCGAATCCTGCCTGGGGCATGGATGTGTGTGATGTCCTTAGTTAAGTTAGGTTTATGTAGTTCTAAGTTCTAGGGGACTGATGACCACAGTAGTTGTGTCCCATAGTGCTCAGAGCCAACCAACTTGTGTGAGGTCTTGCGTTGTCATGAAGAAGGAGAAGTTCGTTCAGATTTTTGTGCCTACAAACACGCTGAAGTCGTTTCTTCAATTTATGAAGAGTAGCACAATACACTTCAGAGTTGATCGTTTGACCATGGGGAAGGACATCGAACAGAATAACCCCTTCAGCGTCCCAGAAGACTGTAACCATGACTTTACCGGCTGAGGGTATGGCTTTAAACTTTTTCTTGGTATGGGAGTGGGTTAGGCGCCACTCCATTCATTGCCGTTTTGTTTCAGGTTCGAAGTGATGAACCCATGTTTCATCGCCTTTAACAATCTTTGACAAGAAATTGTCACCCTCAGCCACATGACGAGCAAGCAATTCCGCACAGATGGTTCTCCTTTGCTCTTTATGGTGTTCGGTTAGACAACGAGGGACCCAGCGGGGACAAACCTTTGAATATCCCAACTGGTGAACAATTGTGACAGCTCTACCAACAGAGATGTCAAGTTGAGCACTGAGTTGTTTGATGGTGATCGCACGCTCCGCCATTGCAGGAGTCACAGCTGTGCACGGCCGGCCCGCACGCGGGAGATCAGTCAGTCTTGCTTGACTTTTGCGGCGATGATGACACACGCTGTGCCCAACGACTCACCGTGCTTTTGTCCATTGCCAGATCACCGTAGACATTCTGCAAGCGCCTATGAATATCTGAGATGCCCTGGTTTTCCGCCAAAAGAAACTCGATCACTGCCCGTTGTTTGCAACGCACATCCGTTACAGACGCCATTTTAACAGCTCCGTACAGCGCTGCCACCTGTCGGAAGTCAATGAAACTATACGAGACGAAGCGGGAATGTTTGAAAATATTCCACAAGAAATTTCCGGTTTTTTCAACCAAAATTGGCCGAGAAAAAAAATGTGTTGCATTACTTATTGAACTGCCCTCGTACTAACTCCATTTCGTGTACTGACACTTTCACTCACTGCCGTGTCAAACATTTCGATACGAATTTCATTTTCAGTAATGTTTCGTTCTTACCAACTGATTCATCATTCACAATCTCATTGGGAACCTTTCTCTGTCCCTCATGTGTACAACCTTCTCTACAAATATCACTAACATCACCTTGTACGTCAGTAACAGTACCAACTGCCACGTGTAATGGCTCCATAACAATTAATTCCTAATCTCCACTATAAGTGTTCCTACAATTCCTTCGCATATCTAGTTGACGTCGGAATCCAACTTACTCTTACATAATTATAAGAGTCACTTTACTCATTTAGTGTATCATCTACTTTATCTTGACATTTAGTGAAATTTATGCTCAGTTCTTCCATTTCTGGTGTTTTGCAACATCATTTTTCTCGGTGTGAAGCGTCATCTCACATAGTACTGCGACTCATCCTAAATTTCTGCCGGCGCATTTCTGGCGTCTTCATTCAAATATGCGACATCACTGTGATCAGGCATAACAGAAACTTCTGTTCTGATACAGTCATTTACTTCAGAATCAACATTTTCATGCATATTATCTTTTCAGCATCTGTGCCGTGCAATTGGTCTGCTTTACTAAGTTCACCTTCCTCATTCTGATCGTTAACAGTTTCACACCTTTGACCTCTGATTACCGTTGACTGCATGAGCTTCTTTCCGCTTATTGTAGTTGTGTATCTCGTTTCTAGTGTCTGCGTGCATTTCTTCCCCATTGTTTATTCTTGATAACTGAAACTAAGCTTGCTTTGCTATGTTATTATGCGTTTTCGCGTCAATACTGCTAATCTTATCAGTTGTACTACTCTAAATATAAAAAACACGTTATAATTATCGTCAAATCCTTCTTTAGCTTCACTTTGACATTTTATTATCTTACCATGCGTGTTATCATCAAAGAAGTTTCCGAACTTGTGGCAGTTACCATTAACGCGTTTTTGATCTTCCTCTACTTTTAGCAGACGCTTTATTATAGATTTTAAACTTCATATTGCCTCTCATCACAAATATTGGCTTAATTCCACCACATTCTTGTGACAGCTTTCTCTATGCAGAAATTCTATCGTTCCATTTGAAATTTTGACGTCTAACCTCATACCTATGACTTGTTTATTTCAGACTACCACGTTACTGCAGTTAAACGCTACAGAATCTCCATTTTAAATCAGGTCAGTAACTAAAGAGTCCTTTCCCTCCTGAACATCGTATAAGCTTTCAGTAGCTTCCATTTGCTGTAATTCTAGTAAACTAATCATTTGCAATCATGAATTCTTCATAAAAAAAATAATAAGAATTTTCTAGTTTCATTGAACTTACGACGCCCTTATTTCCTTACCCGAACAATCAGGCAATCACTATTCTCAATGAATTCGTATACCTCTCTTTCTTCTTCCCTCAGATGCCAGAGCATTGCGTTGAACATTGACCATGATTCCGGAGACAGATTTAGAGTGTGTTCGACAGTACTATTCCTATTGCTTGCCATTTTAACAATAAAAAAAATACAAAATTTACATTACTATATCTAAGTACATTATTACTACTACATTCCACTTAGTTCCTTTTGATAGCTGCAGCACGCATTGCAGTATGCCATGCATGGCTTAGCACTCCCATTACTATGTTGTTTTCTGCGTGCTGCCATCGGCATTACTTGTAGCTCGATATGCGATGCCAGGGTGGTATCAGGAACTGCTGCCCCGAGGCCCTCAAGAAAGACAAGATACGGTGAGTAGGTTACACCACGTGAAACTGCAGAAGTTATGAGTGCCACCAGCTGTCTTCAAAGGCGAGCCGGAACTGTTTCAGATGAGTTTAATAATTATTAATGTGCGCTTAAATATATGCAAGCTCTCGATAACACACTTAAGACTTAAGATCTTTAGTGAGTACCTTCTTATTGAAGTGTTGATTTCCCATGGTTCCAGTATGGGGCCGAACGTTCACGAAATATGGCCGACAAAACGACTAGTGTGACGTCAATAGTTCGTTATGGGGTCCATATTTCTCGTGGGCCCCACTGCTGCCGTGACTGCCTGCACAACCGGTAGGCCGAACAATGCCTCTTTTTCTCTGCAGCCTGCTTTTCGTTGTAGCCTTTCGCGAAGTGCAAGCCGTTGTGATTCAGTCTCCATGATGCCACCACTCACACAATGCAGCGACCATGCACACGAATGTCAATTTAACAATCATGTATCACTGAAGTGCAGTCAGATACCGTTTAAAAATGGCGCTGAGCAGTAAGGGACTTAACTTCTGAGGTCATCAGTCCCCTAGAACTTAGAACTTCTTAAACCTAACTAAGGACATCACACACATCCATGCCCGAAGCAGGATTCGAACCTGCGACCATAGCGGTCGCACGGTTCCAGACAGTAGCGCCTAGAACCGCTTGGCCACCCAGGCGGCATACCCTTTAAGGTGTACTACACAATTCAAACAGAGTTCAAACACTTCATTATCCTCACTAGTAAATTTCAAACCTCTTGTAGTCAGAGCGAGCCAAGAGGACGTGCTTGTAGGCGTAGCAACTGTAGTAGTTTGTTTCATACACAACAGTTTAGTTTAGTCTTTGTTTTTCACGCGCTTCTGCGAAGTACCTGTTTACTTTACTGTGTAGACTAAGGTTTAGGGTTTACGAATTTACTCCATATTCTTTTCTTTTTGTGCAAATTTCAACGCGCTTTTGATGAGGTTACTTCGATGGATTGTATAGACCAACGGGAAGTGTAGCAGCAGAACTGAGATTGCATCACGCGACACATTGGGAGTGTAGCAACAGATCTTAGACTGCATTTTGTGACATATTGGGTTAATGTTACACCACTTGCGATACTGGCTAAGACAGGTTAAAGATGTATAGGTACTGCACCAGTTTTGTGCAGATGCCACTGTCCGTAAACAGCTGGAAGCTGTGTAGGTCACGCTCGGCAGGCTTCAGACTGCTGCCCTGGCTGCAGTGACATTGAGACACCTAGGACGAATGCTTTGGTACCTTTAGAGCCTATTGCACCGCCTGGGATCCCTGATGCTGCTGCGCCTTCCAATTTTCACATCTCTATTAGTTGACATTTGTCTGACGGTGATTGGCCAACAGTGGCAGGGACGCGAAACTCCGAGCGGAAGGTGGAAGTGGATGCCGGCCGCATGGCTGTCCCGTAACACATCAAAACCAGGTGTGAGGTGCAGCCCACTGCTGAAAGTGCATCTGAGCAGGCTTACTTGTTGCGACCATGTTTGATCTCCCTGAGAGTTCTAGACAAGTTCAGAGCATTTGAAACCTCCCCTAAGAAAAATTATAGATGACTGTGCGTAAACTGACACACAATCTGACTTTCAATAATCCCTGAGTAACATTAACCTATACCTTTCACAAATCACTAACCTCACAAAAATCACCGTTACTCGAACTACTGCAATACAGCGAGCGCCACTACTGCCAGCTAAATAAAGGATTCAAACTACTGAAGGCACTAACTACTGATAGGCATAGTTAGCAAATGAAAGATTTTGATAGAGAACAAACAATATATTTACCTAAATAGTGTTCAAAAGTCATAATATATATAGCAGTTCATGACATCCAGACTTACAAATGTACTGTCTCTGATGGACACACGTCCAGATCATCCGCTCTCAAAGCTCCGCCATTTCTCTCCCCACATCCACCACTGCTGGCGGCTCAATTCCTACCGCGCAACGCTACGCGCTGTTAACAGCCAACGGCCCAACACTACAATAGCCAACAACAATGCAAACCAGACACAGACAGCACACAGCACAGACAGTGAATTTCATACAGAGCGCTACGTGGCGTTACCAATAAAAAAACCTATACAGCCTACTTACATAGCCCTCATGCTCCCCACAAAAAATTTTACAAATGGCTTTGGGCAGTGGCCAGTAGAGATTGAAAAAATTTTTCATGCTCCAATGACCAGTTGGGAGGAAAACAATGAGAGAATTGATGGAGCCACGCTTGTGGATGAATGTCGTTGCCGGAATTATTAAATGTTTTGAATTTACGTGTAGTAATAAACAGCTTTTAGTCAAAATCATCATGTCGGTGAGTCGCATGTCTGTCATTGTTACGTCGTTTCGGCGGTTCCATCTAGAAATTCGATGTACCTTGCCAGTTCCTTTCATAATATCCGAAATGCTCTGTGTTATTATTTTGTGGCTTTTCCGTATTTCTAAGTCCCTCTTCCCGTGTTGGAGCGCGAGTGTCCACTGAAATTTGTAATTCTTGTATTATTTGTGCCAACTGATCTTGTAGTTCCCGGATTGCTCTTTTGTGTTGCGTATTAATTTGATTCTGATTTTGTTTGAATTTCTTAATTTGTTCATACTCTTCTGTGTCAGTGAAGGCTGCAGGTCGTGTGTCATTGGGATCATCATCCACCTTTGTAGATAAGTTAGTGAACTGATCCGAAAGTTCAGCTACTTTCTCTGATAGTGAACTTATTCCCTCAGTGTGTTTTTCTGAACCAAGTTTCAGAGTGTCCATTTGTGTTGAAATCGTATGAACTGTGTCCTTTATATTTTCCTGAGTTTTTGCAAGTTGCCTAACCGATTCGTGAAATATTACTGTATCTCATTGCTACCTATCAGAACCCCTTGGAGAGCATTAAAGATAAACACCAGTCCTAATTGCCCAATTGTAAAGTGACCTGTTTCCAAATTACATACAAAAATAACCACTATTTCAGTACACATATAATTCGAAAACGATGCTTTGCTGATTAACATTGTTCTTACGTGAAAAACACAATATCAATGTTATATTAATACTGTAACTAATCGAAAGAAATGTCGCACATGGTCAGGATGTACCAGTAAACCTATCATTATAAAATTTCTACAGCAATTTAAATAGACTATATAAATAAAGCATGTTAATTGAATCTCTGATATATGTTAGCACTAAAATTCAATCATTAGTTGATTTGTTATAAACAAATTTATAAATGTATTTGTTACCTGTAACATATTTAGTCAGAAAATGTTATGTTAACTCATAACTAAGTTGAACATAGGTGTATCTCATATTCGGTTTAACTTTTAATTGTGATTTTACATAAAATTGTAATTTCCATTGTAGGTAATTGTTAACTAAAGTATAAATAGAGGTCACGCAGGCGCCTTCGGGCACTCGTTTTTTGGCTAGGGTTGCGAGCTAATGTATTGTAGGCTCACTCGTTTGTTGATTGTTGTGGACACTGTGTCGTTTGATGTCAACTTTGGGTACATGTGATGTAACCGGTACAGTTCACCAGGCTCGGACACCAGAGTCCTGGAAATATATTAGGGTTAAAACTGCACTGTACTTTGGAATTTATTTGGGAGTCTTCCGCAATCCTTTTCATAGGCAGCACGGCGACGAGACGAATCCAGGAATTTTACAACACCCCGAGAACTAAACAACTCTCACTGTTGGTAGAATTGAAGTGAAAACAACAGCACATCGACTGGGCATTTCACTCAAAAGTCAAAACATTTGCAACGTGGAGGTGGGAAAATATAAACATCGCAATGTGGTGGAGGAGCTGGAAGGAAGTGGAAGACTGTGCAGAGGATGACTTGCAAGAATTCCATGTACAAGAGGCAGGAACCATAATCTTGTACGTTGCACACTGCTCCACGGACGTCGCCAGGAGCAAAAGTGAAATTCTGGAATGACATCGCGAATGAATCTGATAAGTACCCATTTTAATTGTTTTTATTTCAGTCGCAGACAGTGTCCTACAATTTTCTGTTCTCGTTTCATTGTTTGCGTGCGACAATTTCACCTGATAGGCAGGAAAGTGTTTTGTCTAGTGCTTAGCCACCTTGATCAAAATGAGTGAAACTCAGTTAAATCGAATAGGCATGACCACGTGGTCAGGCCGTCAATTTCATGCTTCTACTCCAAATGTACACTTAAACAGTGAAGCAAAGACTGCGAGCAGTAGTTGTTCGCCTTTTCATGGTTTTTTGGGAGCAAATCAGCAACCGAATTTAATTGATCAAATATCTCAATTGTTGAATAATAAACTAGAACAATTGGTAACTCAAAATAAGCTATTAGGTAGCAACATTAAAGAGGTCACAGAAAAGCTGGACCAAAATTTAAAATCATTGAGAAAAGAAATCAATGCAACAAATAACAAAGTACATGCATGTGACACAGAAAGGGTAGAAACAAAAGTTGACTGTCTGGAGGCTTTCACAATCTGCGAATTTAAAGAAACAAACAAAAGCATTGATTTAGTTAACGAACGTGTCAAAAACACGGAAGTAGTCGTCTTAAATCAATTAGTGAAGCGAAAAGACGAGTTAAAAATGTTGCAGGAACTCATTGTTTCAGAAAAAGAATTGGTAGGGGAAAGATTGAAATTAAATTCTGAAGTAGTTTCTGATAAGATATCTCGTATTGACGAGAAAGTAGAAAGTTTAACAATAGAACTGCAAACAGTCAGCTCTGGAGTTTCAAAATTGCAAAATAATATAATGACCAATTTTGAGTCAAACCAGATGTTTGTGTATAATTGTAACAATGTTAGTTTAAAATGTTACCCAGGTGATGTGAAATTGCATCCGGTTGACTTTGTGCATCAGTGCATAGACAATTTCTAACCTAACATGCCGGTGTCTGCTAAAGTTAAATTTGCGAAACGTTTTTTGGATGGTGAAGCCCTTACATGGGCGAACCAAAACATTAATACAAATACTACGTCTTTTGCCGATTTTGAACGCCAATTCTTGGCAAAGTGTGGGTCGGAAAACAAACAGGCAAGAATAAAATCTGAATATCTTAACGGTAGCAATTAGCATGCGAGAATTTTGTGAAAAACAGTTAAAGACATTGTCACATTTGAGCAAACCTTTGGACGAACTGCTACAGATTGACGCTCTGAAACGGCGCCCACCACACCGTTTTCAGTGGGGACTTGTATATGGACCAGATGACAGTGTTGACGAATTTTTACGTCATGGAGACAAAATTAACTGTGCATGGCAGAATGATGACAGACAGTACAATCAAAACCTCAGAAACACTCACAATAGGAATGGGGGGTTACAACAATATAATGGACACAGAAATAATAACTGGCGCGGTAACCAAAACAGTAGTTACAACAGATACGAAAACCATCAAGAACAGAGAAACAGTAACCAGCTTCATAACAGAAATTCCAACCAGGGAAACAGGTAACTACCTCGTAGGGAGCCTGTCAATTTGAGGTGAATAGTTATGGCACAAACCAGGCAAATAGGAGGTTAAAGAGACAGAAATGTAAAAGCAATCATAAATGTAATGTAAAAAGGGACTACTTCTTAGATGATACTAGTTATAAGCAAAACTTTTGGAATCACATATTGAGTGAATTGAATAATGCACATACTCAAGCAGGACTACAGTTTGAACTTAATGAACATGACTTAGCATTAATTGATGATACATTAACACCTGATGTAGACACTAGCTTGTTTTCTGATGAAGGTAAGGGTAATGAGGTATCTATATTAGTAGAAATTGGTAGCCAAAATGAGGAAATAGCACCTGACTCAGATATTGAAACAGGTAGCGATTTCAGTAGTGTAACTTCAGATGTTGAACACTTAGTAGTTAAGGCAGATGCGCATGCAGAGGCGTCACCCACAGATTATTTTGATGATGATTTTGGTAAAGATAGTGCTGTGAAGGATGATGTATTTGATGATATATGTACACAAGAGGAATTAGATGGCATTAATTATGTTGAAGTTATTGATAATGGTGTTGCAGCTGAAAGTAACTCTGAATGCAAAATTGATTCATGTGAAGATATTAAGAGTGCGAACAACGTATTGGTACCAATCTGTATAAAAGAAATCATAAATAAATCTACTAATAAGAAGGAACAAGCTAAGTTGATAGGTGAGAAGATTTTAGAATCTATTATCATATGAAAATTAAGTTTGTATAGAAAATAATAAGGAAAGTGAAGTCATCAAATTAGATCCATCCACGAAAGATAATTTTAAGTCTAGTGAAAGTAAGGTATCTGTTTCGTGTGTATTTGATTCCAATCATAATGACACTCAATCTTATGTTGATTCTGACATTGAAACCTGTAGTGAGGAAGTACGTAACAACATCAATACAACTGAAATAGAAAGTGACTTGCTTGCAGAGAATGTGAATAGTGACCCAAATATTACCTTAGGTAGCCCTTATGTAGAAATAAGCATTAACAATTGGTCAGGTCTTCGTTTGATTGACACTAGCAGTCCCATTATTGTATCTCAGACAAGTTGAGGAACAGGATAAAAGACACGGAAAGTTACATCGAATTTCCAATCACAGGTGTACAGATTAAAGGTGCCACTAGCAAGTTTAGTAAGTTAATAAATAAACAAGCTTTAATTACATTTTCTGTTGGCAACATTAATTTTGAAGATGGTTGTTTAGTTATTCCAGACCTCAATGAGCAAATGATTTTAGGGCTGGACTGAATAGTTAAAGCAAAGGTGAGTTTTGATTGGCAAAATTCAGAATTACTGTTCACTGAACTGAAGACCAGTATTCAAGGAAAAGTAGTGAACCAGTTAAATTCAAGTACAAGTAGTAGTAACCATATTAGGGAAATAGTTTATCCAGAGTGTAGCCATTACTTGGAGGAAGAGGAAAATAGGGATCACAATAACCAGAATTTGGTTGATGATAGTTACTCCCTAACCATATCAGAAGAGGTAAAAGAAGCAAATTACTTGACTGAGTCTGAAAAGCAGGAATTAGAAAATGTTCTCTGGGAAAACTGTAACATTTTTTGTGATCAACCTGGCAGGGTCAAATATTATGAATGCCATTTGAAGTTAAAGCCACACGAACCCTTTTTCACTAAGCCTTATGGGGTACCCAACTGTAAAACGAAAGAAGTGGAGAGGGAACTCCAGAAAATACAAAAATGGAGAATAATGGAGAGAAGTCACAATCCATATAACAGCCCCATGGTCTGTATTTCAAAAAAGGATGGTGGTGTTAGGCTGGTATTGGATTCACGTCACCTGAATAAGTTTATAGAAAGAGAAACAAATCATCCTGAACCCATGGAGGAACTCCTGCACAAAGTCAATGACACAAATTTTTTTTTCTAGCCTGAATTTGACCTCAGGTCTTCATCAAATCACATTAGCACAGGATTCAAGGCAGTACGCATCCTTTTTATATAATGGTACATGTTTTCATTATTGTGTTGTTCCGTTTGTGCTGAATGTGTCTGTAGCCAAGTTTATTCGAGCTTTGGATCATGTGATTGGAAGTGAACTACAATCTAAACTAATTATTTACGTGGATGATATATTAATTACCAGCAAAACTTGAGGGGAACACCTTGATACTTTGTACAAATTAGCCAATAAGTTCAGACAAGGCGCTATGACCCTTAAATTAAGTAAATGCAAATTTGAAGTATCAGACTTGAAGTTTTTATGCCATATAATTAACAGAGAAGGCATTCTACCTGACAGTGATAAAATATCTCCAATTGTCCAGTTTAAATGTCCAAAGAACAAGAAACAGCTGAGGTCATTTTATGGTCTAAGTAATTTTTATTGTAAGTATGTCAGCACCCAAGCTTTAAATGCACCGTGTTTGAGAGAGCTATTAAGAAAGAACACCATATGGGAATGGACAGATCAGTGTCAAGCAGCTGTCGATCAGGTCAAACAACAACTAAATAACAGTCAATTACTCCACAGACCTGACCTTTCACTACCATTTTGCCTAATGACAGATTGTTCAGATTACGGACTGGGTGTACATTTGTTTCAACAGAAGGACATTGATGGAACATCTTTCAATCAGTTTTGCCAGCCGAGGTCTGCAGAAACATGAACGTAATCACACAGTGACTGAGAAGGAACTACTTGCCACTGTATGGGGTTTCACTAAATACAGGAACCATCTAGCAGGCCATAAAGTCATAGTTTTCACGAATCGCAAAGCTCTATGTTATATTCAAGACTGTAAACTTTTCAATAGTAGATTAACCAGGTGGGCCATATTTTTACAACAATTTGATTATAGCATTCAGTATACAAAAGGGGATCAGAATAAAATTGCTGATGCTTTGTCTAGATTACCTGTGAGGGGTGGTCAGGAAGAAGACCTATTGTATAACAAAGTTTTTAAAATAATGTACATGAGAGGGATTAAGGGTGAAAAGGAAATTACTAACATTTGCAGTCAGCTTAGGAGATACCAGAACCAGAACGATGATTTGAAACTTGTGAAAAGTCTTATTGGTAAAAAGGGTTACGAAAAGGTTGGCATGTATTATCAAAACTTTAAAGGTATTTTATTCAGGAGACATAACGCTGACTCTGACATCTGGAAGGTTTGTTGACCAGTACAATGTGTTGACGTTTTAATTAAGTACACACATGAGAGCTATGGACACTGTGGAATCATGAAATGCACTGACAAACTTAAGGAAAATGTCTATTTTAATAATATGTTTAGAAGAGTAAGACAGGTTATACATAAATGTGATCGGTGTCAAAGAGTAAAAGTCACAAATCAGAAATACCAAGGTTATTTACAAAGTATTGTGCCAAAAGGCAAATTGGAACTGATAGGAATTGATTTGTTTGGTCAATTGCCTAGAACTAAGGAGGGTTATACATATTTGTTTGTAGTTGTTGACTTATTCACTAAACTAGTAAAATTGTATCCACTAAAGAAGGCAACAAGCAGGAAAATTTTAAACTATTTCTGTAATGATTACTTCACACAGATTGGAAAACCAAAAGCCATACTTTCAGACAATGGGAGCCAATTTACATCTAAGGTTTCGAAAGATTTCATGAAAGATGAAAACATTAAGTACGTTCTTATATCCGTATATTCTCCGTCTTGCAACCCAACTGAGTGAGCGCTATATGCGTGAAATTGGCAGGCTTTGTAAAACTTACTTCTCTAAAGATCATACAAATTGGTCAACTTACATATGTGATTTTGAAGATGTTTTGAACACCTTACAACATACAACAACTGGCTTTACGCCTTATGAAGTCCATTTTAACAAACACCCACCAAACTTCTTGTATGTATTGATCAATTTTCCTGTCTGTAATGAGTTAACACCGGACGAGAGAATGGAAATAGTAAAGAAAAATATTGAAACACACTGTACCAACAGGAAACTTAATCATGATTCAAAAGGAAAGTTTACGCAGTACAATGTAGGTGATCTAGTCTTAACCAAAAGTTATGAAAAATCCAAGGCAATCAATAGAGAGATCAAGAAATTTTTCAATATTTACATTGGTCCATTTGAAGTTTATGAATAACCACATCCAAACGCCTACCGACGTATCTATCCCAAATCAAAAAGCTATTTGGTTTAAGAAATGTCCTCAGCTGAAGCCTTATGTGCAATAATTGCAATCCCTCTGGGGGTACACAATCTTTGAGTATTATGCGTGTGTCTTATGCAAGATGCCCCAGCTAATGTGACATTATCTTCTCGAAAACACTGATGCCACATTCTGCGATACCTTTCTGACACACAAACTTCCAACAATACATATGTTAATTTTTTGTACCTATGTTTGCTTATATTTGTTATGTAAGATATTTTCATGCGATTTAATTTGTAGTGTAAGGTACATTTTGTTTTGATTGAGTGATCTGCATCAGCAGATGTATTGATAATTTGACATTTACATCCTACCGATTGTGACTTTTACAGATATGTGAGGACTATGATTTGCCACGAAAAACCAATATGTTTTTTCTACTGAGGAACAGTTACACATCTCAATCGGTAGATGTAACAGAGTCAATTTTAGCTTGCTAGAATTCATGATTTTCATGAACAATAGTTTGCAGTTCTTTTATGGCTGCTTCGTGATTCTCTAATGTATTTTCATGCCGCGAAAAAATAGGTTGAAAATGCTCACAATTTTGAGTTTATACGTCATTACAGACTTTTTGACATTTCGATTCGATTTTATGTAACTCAGTAGTTAAATCTTCACGTGTTTGTTCAAGTGTGGTGTCTAACTTTTGAAGATTTCGTTCCATTACGTCTAACTTTTGTAGATTTTGTTCCACTGTGTCTAACGTTTGAAGATTTAGTCCCATTTGATTCTGATTTTGTTCAAGCGTTAAGTATAACTTTTGTAGCCTTTGTCCCATTTGTTGCATTAACTGTAATAACAATGCACTGGTGTCCGAAACATGTTCCTCAGTGCTATTCGGCAGTGCGTTTGAACCGGCAATATTCGCATTTTGAAAAGCAGAGAACGAGTCTTGACTTATTTGACAAGACGGTGAGGACGCAATACCTGAATCTACAATATTTGCAAGATTGTGTCCTGTCATTTCGGATTCCTGAGGCGAGCTGTTGCCGACCGATCGATCGATAATGCTTCCCTGTTCACTAATTGTTTCACTGTCTACACCAATTATTTGCAGCCCGCTCCATTTCCCTATGCACAATTACCAAATTACTACTTTGAACATTAGTTAATTCATTACACGGTGGCGCTAACACACAGCTCTCGTCTTCACTGTCATTTCTCAGTTTACTTTGGAGCCTAGTGTTACGTTTTTCACACGCCATTATTGTAACAATATTTCACACGATAACACAGAAAAGTACAATTTTAAGAGCAAAATAAGAAAACACATTAACATAGCACTGAAAGTAATATCTTGTTAATTGCAAGCGCAGCTGCGAAATACTTGGTGCAAATCTACATTCATGCCGCAACTGTTTTACTGTACAACAATGAAAAACTACAACTATAAAGGAAATTCTCTCTATAATTGCGCACTAGCAATAAACAATAGCTACACTAATTACACAAACTACAAGATAAAAATAAGAAGATTCCCGTGAGGTATATGAAACATCCACTCAGAAAAATTATGGATGACTCTGCTTAAACTGACACACAATATTTTTAGCGCAACGCAATCTGACTTTCAATAATCCCTACACAAGAATGGCCATGACTAGCATTAACCTATACCTTTCACATATCACTAACCTCACAAAAATCATTGTTACGCGAACTACCGCAATACAGCGAGCGCCACTACTGCCAGCTAAATAAAAGATTCAAACTACTGAAGGCACTAACTACTGATAGGCATAGTTAGCAAATGAAAGATTTTGATAGAGAACAAACAATGTATTTACCTTAGTAGTGTTCAAAAGTCATAATATATATAGCAGTTCATGACATCCAGTCTTACAAATGTACTGTCTCTGATGGACACATGTGCAGATCATCCGCTCTCAAAACTCCGCCATTTCTCTCCCCACATCCACCACTGCTGGCAGCTCACCTCCAACTGCGCAATGCTACGCACTGTTAACAGTCAACTGCCCAACTCTGCAACGGCCAACAACAATGCAAACCAGCCACAGACTGCTCATAGCACAGCCAGTGGTTTTCATACAAAGCGCTACATGGCGTTACCAATAAAAAAATCTATGCAGCCTACTTACATAGCCCCCATGCTCCCCACCAAAACAATTACAAATTGTTTTGGGCAGTGGCCAATACAGACTGAAAATTCTTTCATAATTACAATAACAAAGGAATAAAATGCACACACTTATTGATACAATGTTGGTCAAAAGCTAAAATTTTCTCACAGTCCATAAAGACAGTCCTGATCGTTCATCACAGTAAAATTGCAGTATTTTTATCCCCTTGTAGTCTGAGCAGTAAAAGAAAATGCACACAGAAGTAGTGGATTTCCATGCAGTCTTGAAGAATTAGTGTTGTCCTTCTAACGGGAAGACAGTGCTGGCTCTTGACATGCAGACAGGTAATTTATTTATTTATTTATTTATTTTATTTATTGATTTATTTATCCTGGCAAGATTAGGGCCATCAGGCCCTCTCTTACATCTAACCAGGCATTCTACTTATTTTACATTCATATGTTTTAGTAGGCATGTTAAACTACATCTAGTACAAATAGTGAAATAAACAATTTGAAAGGTACACCTGGAAAAATACATACATATAGAGTTTATATTCTTAGGTCACAAGTACTGTTATAATTAGACATTATTAAAGACACAGATTCCAGATAGGAGTGCTGGCAGCAGGGAGTATGGGGGAGACTCATGGTGAAGGGAGGAGAAGTATAGAGACATGATGAAACATAATTAAGGAAATATAAAGGAAAAGAAGATTGCGTGGCTAATAGAGATAGATGAAGAGGAAGGCATCTCAGGAGCAAGATAGGAGACGCTATCTTTGCTATTTGACAGATGAGGGGATTGTCCTTGTACATTAATTTTGTGGAGAACTTTGTGAGGATGATAGTAGGAAATGCTTCAACTTCTTCTTAAAAGCAGCAGGAGATCGAATTTTGCGCAAGGTAAGGGGCAGTTTGTTCCAGAGGCGGACAGCGGCAACGGAGAAGGAGTTTGCAAAAGTTTTTGTTTTGTGAGTGGGCACAGTTAGGATACCAAATAAGAGTGACCTCGTGTTTCGACTATGATGGCATGACAGGTTTCTAATCTCTGAAGCAAGGTACTGGGGTGCTTGCGCGACGAGGAGTCGTTGGAGTAGACATAGAGTGTGGTAGTCACGCAATTTGTCCGGCCGCAGCCACCCTAGCTCGGAGTATGAAGCACTAACATGATCATATCGGCGAATGTTGCAGGTGTAACGCACACAGGCATTCATGGTTAGCTCTAGCCGTCTTTTGTTTTCACTACTCATGCCTTGTTGAATCACATCACAATAGTGAAGGTTCGGTAGAACGAGTGCTTGCACGAGCTGGCGTTTGAAGTCCTGTGGAAATATGTTCCGAAACTTTTTGAGAGCATAGAGACAAGCAGACGTCTTTCGGCACACTGCGACTGTATTCTCCGCCCAGTTGAGATGCTCATCCGAAATTACACCCAAATTCTTCACTGTTTTCTGATATGGTATTGGAGTACCGTCGAGCAGAATAGGAGGTAGCCGTTCACGGAGATCTGAACTTATTAATTTCTGATGGGCTATTAAGATTACTTGCGTCTTTTTTGCGTTTAGTTTAAGCCCCAGGTTTTTCGCCCAAGTCACTACTGAAGAAAGATCGTCATTCATCTGAGCGATTGCAGTGTTTACATCTTCAGGTCTGACGCTTAGGTAGAGCTGGAGGTCGTCGGCATAGAAACGATATTTACAGGAGGACAGAACCGACGAAATATCGTTGACATACAAAGAAAACAAAAGTGGTCCTAAGACTGATCCTTGTGGCACTTCCGAGGAAACATGTTTCCAGGAAGATTTTTCATTTACGCAGACAACACATTGCTGTCTGTCTTTTAAGTAGCTTTCAAACCATCTCATTGCACTATCAGAGAAATTAAGCTGTTGCATTTTTCTGAGCAATATGTCAAAGTTAACAGTGTCAAAAGCTTTGCTGAAGTCCAGTAGCGTCAATATTGTTGCCTTTCGATTGTCGATGGCATATTTCAGGTCATCAGTTACTTTAATTAGAGCAGTGTTTGTGCTGTGATGTTTACGGAAACCGGATTGATATTTGTCATATAGGCTGAATTCATGCAAGTGTTCAGTGATTTGGTCATGAACAATATATTCAAGTACTTTGGAAACAGCAGGCAGTATGCTAATTGGACGGTAATCACTAGGCAGTTGCGGGTTTTCGATCTTAGGGATGGGTCGAATTAGGCTTCTTTTCCATGCAGTGGGATATATTCCGTTCACGAGGGAAAAATTAAATACATCGGTTAAGACAGATACTAAGATATCAGCAACATTCTTAATCATGGTTATACTGATACTGTCGTTGCCTATTGCATCAGAAGAGATTCTCATTATTGCTTCTCTTGCCATATTTGTTGTTACATGTTTTAGATGGAAGGTATCGTTGTTGGTTATCCTGTTTGGGGATTCTTGTGGACGGTAATTATCAGCAGTGCTGGTATTCAGGGGTGCAGAGAAGAATTCATTTAATTCGTTAGCTGACACATGAAAAGTAGTTTCCGATTTTGCCTTTCCGACCCCCAAGCTACGGAGATTCTTCCATAGAGTCGTGGGCGTCAGATCGCTGCATACAAGGGAGCGAGCGTGCCTGATTTTAGCATTGCGAATGCATTGTTTCACTCTGTTCCGTAGCTTTCTATATTCTTCGAAACGCTCGGGTTTCGGATCTGCCTTGAAACGCCTGTGGGCAGCATCCCTATTAGTCATCATTTGACGTAATTCAGCTGTCAGCCATGGAGCAGGAGATTTTCTTAACGGATTGTGCGCACAGGTGCATGTTTGTCATAGAGGGCAGTGAGTTTATCACCAAGTTCATTAATTTTGCCGTCGATTGCGGGTTTTCTGATTATTTGATGCCATGAGATTTCTGAGCAATCGGCTGTTAGAGCGTCAAGGTCAATACGTTTCATGTTCCTACAAGTTATGTAATGCGATTTGATCCTTGGGGGCTGCACAGAGTAGGCCAGGAATATTACATCATGTGCTGAGAAGCCAGGGGCCGATGTTTGACCAACATCTCTTACTTTGTCAGTCTGTTTCGTTGCGATTACGTCTATAAGAGTATGACTGTGCGCCGTATGGTGTGTAGGTTGTAATGGAAGAATGTTCATGCTATTGCAACTAAACAGTCTTCTTAGGTTTATTGCGGAGGGAGTGTCTCTTAGCAGGTCTATGTTCAAGTCACCCATTACGATGACATGTTCGTATTGACATTGAAGTGAATGTAATTCCGACTGGAAGGAACTCATTGAGCTTATTTTTGGCGGCTTGTACACGACGCCAGTCAAGAATTTCCGACTTTGTATATTTATTTCAATGAACATGAATTCAGCCTCTTTTTCTTCAGCAGGATTTGACGTACATAAGACTTTCGCTTTGAGATCTGTTCGTATATACGCACCGACCCCGCCACCTCGCTTTTTTGATCTGTCTGCCCTAAGAAATGTGTACCCTGGGAGATGAAAAGATGCAGAGGATATGTGTGGTTTCAACCACGTTTCGGGTAAGAGGATTACGTGGTAGTTTAGTTGGTTGAAGAGGAGGCTAAGTTCTTCGTAATGCGCAGGTAAAGACTGGATGTCGCAGTGAGCTGCTAAAAGCTCTGACGCGTTCCGCTGAGCAGCCTGGAGTAGGGTGGCGGACTGGTTTGTCCCTTTGTTAGGCACTAACTGCCGCGAGGGGCACTGGCCGCTGCTTCCGCCAAGTGACATAACACAGGGGTGTCCGAGATTTTGCACGCCCTGTTTGTGACACCGCGAGTGCCGAAAGAAAGGCAACTGCTAAAGATTTCCTGATGTTTCGGGAGTATAGAAAATGGATTAGTGGTATTCGGTGCAGGGAGAATATGACCGAAATAGTGACGGCTGTGTGTCACTGTGTATCCTCTGTCGCAAGAGGAGAAATGTAATTAGCGTATTTGAAAGAGCTTAGGGTGGAAATAAGGGAGAAGGGAGTGATTTAAGAGGCCGATGCTGCCAGCGGAGAGAAGTAAGCTTAATAATTAATAGATTATCGTAGGAAGCTAGAATTAAATTGAAATTTACTAAAGTGATACTGGTAGTGATTATCGTAGGAAGCTACAATTAGATTGAAATTTGCTAAAGTGATACTGATAGTGACTTTTGTTATGAACAATTTAAACCGAAGAGATGGGTGATTAATGAACTAAAGGAGAGATTAATAATTGCAATAGAACTATTTCAGAACGGAAGGGAATAAACTGAGAAAATGAAAAAAGTATTAGCAGTAACTAAAATTAAGTAATGGTTAGAGCTACAGACACAAAAAAATAGTGAAAAGTTAATACAGTTACAAAAACAATTAGTTTAAGGTACAAATATGGGTATAATTAAAAAATTAATAAAATTACAAGACTATATCTGAGTATTGGGGCTGTTACAATTGCAAATGGTGTTAAGTTTGCAATTTTGGCTCGAGTAGCTTCACATAATACTATTCAGTTCTGTCATGTTTGTGACTGTCTTCTTTCCAGCTGCTGTCTTAATGATTACTCTGCCATCCTGAGTCCACACATTCTGAAGACCGAAATGGGATATGGCACTGTTTAAAATCTTTAGCCGTTCGTGTGTCAGATCTTCCCTTATTGTAAGCCCTGTCCTTGCTAACTTCTTCTTCTGTTTAAAGATCTCTGCCCTTTTTCGGTACGAGACAAATTTAATTATTATTGGACAAGGTTTGGTGGCACCTGGTAGTTTTCGTCCCACCCGATGGCTCCTGTCAATGTCTGCCTTGGTCACTTCAACGCCTAATTTTTCACGCGCAACCTGTATAAGCAGGTTGTCCGTGTCTTCTTCCTTATTATCTACTACTCCAAACAGTCGTAGACTGTTTCGCCTTTGGTACTGTTCTAGTTCGTCAGTTGCGGCAGATAGTTTCCCTTCCAACTCTCGTGCCTTTTTCTCGTATTCAGACTCAGACTTTTTTAGTGCTGTAATTTCGGCAGTATTGGCCTCAACAGTTTCACGCATTTTGGCCAATACTGCTGCCGTTACAGTATCTGATACAGTGCCTGCTATCAGATCGAGATTGTTTTTATCGCGAAGCGCAGCGTTTACCTCAGAGCGGACCAGCTCCGCTATACCGGGAACCGCGGCCGCACCTTCCGCCAAAAGCGGGCCCGCCGCACCTGCTGCTTCCCCGCTGCTGGACGCGCTGCTGTTCACTCTTCTGTTTACCATTTTCTCGAAGATATTGGCGGAGCACAGAAAAAAAAATAGCACTACTGCACAGAACACTGTTGTTTTCACGATTTCCACTTGTACTAGACAACACCACCTGCGCGAACACCTTCGAATTCAACTAAATTTCGCGAGCCGAACTTAACACGTGTTACACTGCAGCCGCCATGTAGTAATGGGCCACAACAGAGCAAAGCCACCGCAGAGTCAGTCGAAGTTTTGAAGAATATTGTCAGGTAGGTCACCACAGAGCAGACACAATGTAGTCCTAGTAGAGATCATGGTATTGGTGGGCCATTAAAGGTGCAGACCCACTGCAGTCCTTGTAGAAATAGTGGTATTGGTGGATCATCAAAGGTGCAGACCCACTTCAGTCCTTGTAGAGACGGCCAGCAGCCATCTGTTGCGACTGTACTTGCGCACAATCACCACCGAAGAGTCTTGCAGACGATACAGCAAGTCCATAAACCACCACTTGTGTACTCACAAAGTTTTTGGAATTGTCCTTAGAACCCACAATGCTGTTAACCAGTCCCTTGCTGAATTATTAGCACATGTGCAAGCACTAACAGTCTGAACTTATCACATACTGTGCCTGTATTATGACCAACAGAAACGTGTGCAGTGAAATTAAACTTAATTTGAAGAACTGGTGTCTGTAAAATTATAAATTTACGACATGAGAATACAATTACAAAGGTAAAAAATATATCATTAAAGAAAATAATAATACAAATAACATTTGTAGTAATGCAGGTTTTACAAAAGAATAGAAATAAACAGATACATCAGTGTTACAGGAAGTATGATGTAAGTACATACATAAAAGATGAAAATAACTTTCGAAACATCAACTTCACACATGACCATTAAAACAAAACAGAATAAATGATATCTAAACATCTTTACAAAGTAAATAACATATTATAAATGCAAATTATATTTGAGGATAGTAGTAGTCCTCATCATAGTGAATGTAGCTGAGTATTAGAAACATTCTACAACATAAGTCTTATCAGATAAACACATAAAGACATGAAAAACACAAATACACAAGGTACACAGACACATAGCGCAATAACACAAAAGGAAAGGACAGGGTTTGTTTTATTACAGTATATTCCAAACAAAACTTTCTTTACTTCTTGGAGATCTCCCTTCATTCATCATTATTCCCAAAAAGTCCTATCTATACCTGCTTTCTGTACTTTTTTTCATATAACTTCTCAATGCATTTCTTCAAATTCATCACAACTCAATCTCTTATATAGCCTACCCCCTCTTAAGCTAAGTCTACTGAGCTCAGATACACAAACTAAGGGATGAGGCAATGCAGCAGTACAAAACAATCAACATGGACAGCAATGACAAAATTTGCAAATTGGCAAAAAAGCAGCAGTATATCTAAATTAGCAGAGCAAATGCAACGTTACAGCTAATATAAGGCAATGGGCAGCAAACAAGAAAAATAAATCTGTAGTGAAACTGGCTTAACAGAGTAACACAAAGTAAAATTCAGTAACACTATGCCTGGCAAGCAGCAACAGCAAATGCTATGACTTATACCTAAACATGACAAAGCTCAAGCAGAAACAATATTACAGTAATAATGGCCATGTTTAGTACCTATGTCACATCTTAACACTAGAGTGATGTATCACGAGAACTTACTCTAGCAGACAAGCTACCAATCGTAAAAAAATTATTTACGCAATTCCTGTGAAGGGAAATGTCTATTTATGTTCCCTCGTTTTCTTGGAAGTAGATCATAAAATTATTATTTACTGAATCTGTAGGCATAAAATATCTGTATTAGTACATCTATTAAATTTTATTTTAACCAATGCGGCAAGGCAGCTAGAAACTAGATATTAAACAAATTGAGCAATCTCTCAACTAGAAAGACAATAGATGTAAAATGTTGTTCATCATTTCATTAGGCATTTTAGTAAATATCATAAATTAAGAGCTCCACAGTGTAATCATATGTTTTCAAGTTTGACCGTGTCGTATTTGCGATGCTTTCTACAAACAAATGTCAATAGCGAGGATAATGGCCCTTTTTTTTCTCCACCTGTGCCTCTGATAGGCACACACTAATGGCTTTTTTTTTCCAGGTGAGTATCGCTCAGATGGGCCTCCACAGCACATTACGTCAAGGTCATCTACCTTCTTTACTGAAATAAATACGGCAGCAGTTTCCACTAGAGTAACAGTCTCATATAAATTAAAAAAATTCAATGGTTAAAAATTTATATTAGAAGTGTGTAGAAACAAAATCTCATATATAACAGCGGCCAAAAAGTTTTGTGAGCATTGTGGTAACTAACATTCACGTATGTAAACACATTTCATAACTCTTAAAGTATGATTCTTGGTTTCCAACATTCTTTTCATAAATCAGAGTCCCTAACCACTACTCATTACTCCTTACCTTATTACACATATACATATTTGTCGACATTTCTTCAATATTTCATCACAATAAATACATAGCATAATCATATTCCTAATATAAAATCAGCTTATTGATCATAAACATACCTCAACAGCATTATACACATCGTCATCGTAATAATAACATTATAAAACCTCAGTCAAATCTCAAAAACGTGGTAGCTATCTGCAATAATTTCAAAACAAAAAAAATTCTCTGCTCATTTCAATAGTGCCATCTACCTCAAACGTACTGTAAAAATCATGATCCCATACTAAATACATCATTCAAAGCTCTCATAATATCACAATGGTTCCGAAAAAATATGAACACTTCACAAAGTAAAGACGAAATACAATTTCATAAGTATGAAGTTATTGAAGTGTGTAATTGCATAAACAGGTGTCACTGATGTAAAAAGAAAATGTTTGTCTCTCTCAGTTAAATGATCAGACAGCTGTGTAATTCTGTGTTACAGAATTATGGTACCAATGTGTAAAGTTGTATAAGCAAATACCATAATAGCTCGGGCTCCTTTTGCGTGCAAAGCACATGGTACACAAAGTAAGCGTGTACCCCCCTGAGGATTAATGTAATTATTCCCTCAGGTGTTACAGATTACAGCAATGGAATGAAATGTATCACAGAAAACCTTTGTATCATTGTAATTCAAAAATCTTTAAACATAAATGTCTTAAGTACAAAATCAATCACTCAAATGCGTGCACTGTAGCGCTAAACTGGGCATCTTGTTGTAAGGTAATCTCTGTTATTACTTACGGGTAAAAAATGTGCCAAATGTCGTAATTATCGCCGTCTGTAAGCAAAGTTCTGTAGAAGTCAATGTACCTACCTCGTAACGAACAAAGTGAATTGCTATGCGTATAGATATCGTAGTTGTTACGTACTTTACCGTCATCAAGAAAGTACTACACTGTAATGTATTGTTGTGCTACGAAAAAGGCTGCCTCATTGTAGCTATACCACAAAAGTTACTACTAAAACATGTTTTCCTTTCCAGAAGAATTCAGAAAAACTATGCAGATATAAAACAGAGACACCGCAAAAGCAACATTGTAAATTGTGTCACACATTAGTAGTGTCGTGATATAGTCGTGTAGCTGTCAAATAAACTAACCACTGTGTCATCTGATATCTGTCAGAAAGCACTTTAAATCCATAATGCATTTTCAAGTAAACCAAAATGTTCCAGTAATATCTCATTAGCAGTACTGGTATATGTTCTAAGTATGTAAGCCTTATAGTTGTTACGTAATCATGCAACTAACAAGCAAGAATGTACACACACAATAACACTGTTTCGTCTGTTCACTATAACAATGCATTTATAATTAATTGTCTAAATATGTTCCCCAGGTTCTAGACTGGATAGTTAATTTTAAAACATAGTTGCGTGTGACAAAGAGTACTAGTAACGTGAAGTGACAAATTTTATAGCAAAGACTAAGTTATAAAACAGATTATCTCTCAATAAACGGTTTTACATGTGAAATGTGGTGCAATCCTTTACTCTTCCTAGCGCTCAGAGTTTCAACATCAATGCAATTATCATGTTGTATACGTCAGATTCTGTAAGGTCCATAGTAAACCAGAAAGAATTTGTGACTCAAGTGTTTCTTCTTATGATATTTTTCTCAAGCCCAGCCGGCGCACGCGGCTGCCTGTGGTGCAAGTCATTGTCTGTCTCTTTGTTGGCGCGCGTCGTTATTTTGATTAGGAGACCTAACTTCTACAAATTCACCTTGTCGAGAGGGCCCTGCTCTGTTTGAATCCCGCCAGTTCTGATGGAACACAGGTCTGTCGTTTTGTCGCTAGTTTACATAGTTTCTTGTTTGTCGGTCATGTGGTGGAGAATTTCTCCCGGAATCGTAACTACGCGGTGAACCATTGCGTCTGAAGTTATTCTGTCTCCCTTGATAATAATTATTTTGGTTCCCATATTGTCTGTTTATCTGATTGTCTCTGTGATGGTCATTTCCGCGGAGTGGTGGTCTTTCCCTGTAATTATTACTACTCTGCCAACGGTTGTCATAGGAGTGGTGTCAGTTTTGGTAACGATTTACGTTGTAAGAATAGCCTTGTCGTGTCCAGTTATTAATTTCTGTCATCGCGGAATTGTGACGGATGTGACCTGTAATTGTTGTGCTCCTGTTTTCGCGTTCCGAGATTGTCAGTGTCAATTTCCAGTTCTTGTAACAGTCCCTGAAAAGCTTCAATGTCGTCTTTGCAACGTTCTGCTAAAATAATATCTCGTAAATGTTCAGGCAATATCATTAAGCAAATGCGGATGAGTTCTGAGGGGCTGTATAGGTTTGATAGGTACTGATTCTTGTGCAACATGTCTTCAAAATATTTCAAAAGACTGGAACATTCAGATTGTACGAAATGTTTCATCATTATGATACTATGTTTTACTCGGTCCTGTGTAGCTTGAGACCAATAAGCTGAGAGGAAGGCATAATAAAATTCTCCTTCCCTGTGACAATCGTGAATGACCGATCGCATTCTTACAGCCAGTTCATTCTCTAAGTAGCCACTCATAAATTGTAAACTGTGCTCCAATGACCAGTTTGGAGGAAAACAATGAGAGAATTGATGGAGCCACGATTGTGGATGGATGTCGTTGCCGGAATTCTTAAATGTTTTGAATTTAGGTGTGGTAATTAACAGCTTATGGTCAAAATCATCATGTCGGCAAGTCGCATGTCTGTCATTGTTACGTCGTTTCGGCGGTTCCATCTAGAAATTCGGTGTACCTTGTCAGTTCCTTTCATAATTTCCGAAATGCTCTGTGATATTATTTTGTGGCTTTTCCGTATTCCTAAGTCCTTCTTCCCGTGTTGGAGCGCGAGTGTCCTCTGAAATATGTAATTCTTGTATTACTTGTGCCTACTGATCTTGTAGTTCCCGGATTGCTCTTTTGTGTTGCGTATTAATTTGGTTCTGATTTTGTTTGAATTTCTTAATTTGTTCATACTCATCTGTGTCAGTGAAGGCTACAGGTCGTGTGTCATTGAGATCATCATCCACCTTTGTAGACAAGTTAGTGAACTGATCCGAAAGTTCAGCTACTTTCTCCGATAGTGAACTTATTCCCTCAGTGTGTTTTTCTGAACCAAGTTTCAGAGTGTCCATTTGTGTTGAAATCGTATCAACTGTGTCCTTTACGTTTTCCCGAGTTTTTGCAAGTTGTGTAACCGAATCGGTAGATGCAACTGAGTCAATTTTATCTTGCAAGGTCTCATGATTTTCATGAACAATAGTTTGCAGTTCTTTTATGCCTGCTTCGAGATTCTGTAACGTATTTTCATTCTGCGAAAAACATAGTTTGGAAATACTCACAAACTTGTGTTTTTACGTCATTACAGACTTTTTGACATTTCGATTCGATGTTACGTAACTCAGTAGTTAAATCGTCACGTGTTTGTTCAACCGTGGTGTCTAACTTTTAAAAATTTTGCTCCGTTGCATGTAACTTTTGAAGATTTTGTTTCATTGTGTCTAACTTTTGAAAATTTAGTCCAATTTGATTCTGATTTTGTTCAAGCGTTATGTATAACTTTTGCAGCCTTTGCCCCATTTGTTGCATTAACTGTAATAACAATGCACTGGTGTCCGAAACATGTTCCTCAGTGCTATTCGGCAGTGCATTTGAACCGACAATATTCGCATTTTGAAAAGCAGAGAACGTGTCTTGACTTATTTGACAAAATGGTGAGGACGCAAAACCTGAATCTACAGTATTTGCAAGATTGTGTCCTGTCATTTCGGATTCCTGAGGCGAGCTGTTGCCGACCGATCGATCGATAATGCTTCCCTGTTCACTAATTGTTTCACTGTCTACCCCATTATTTGCAGCCCGCTCCATTTCCCTATGCACAATTACCAAATTACTACTTTGAACATTAGTTAATTCACTACATGGTGGCGCTAACACACAGCTCTCGTCTTCACTATCATTTCTCAGTTTACTTCGGATCCTAGTGTTACGTTTTTCACACGCCATTATTGTAACAATATTTAACACGATATCACAGAAAAGTACAATTTTAAGAGCAAAATAAGAAAACACATTAACATAGCACTGAAAGTAATATCTTGTTAATTGCAAGCGCAGCTGCGAAATACTTGGTGCAAATCTACACTCCTGGAAATGGAAAAAAGAACACATTGACACCGGTGTGTCAGACCCACCATACTTGCTCCGGACACTGCGAGAGGGCTGTACAAGCAATGATCACACGCACGGCACAGCGGACACACCAGGAACCGTGGTGTTGGCCGTCGAATGGCGCTAGCTGCGCAGCATTTGTGCACCGCCGCCGTCAGTGTCAGCCAGTTTGCCGTGGCATACGGAGCTCCATCGCAGTCTTTAACACTGGTAGCATGCCACGACAGCGTGGACGTGAACCGTATGTGCAGTTGACGGACTTTGAGCGAGGGCGTATAGTGGGCATGCGGGAGGCCGGGTGGACGTACCGCCGAATTGCTCAACACGTGGGGCGTGAGGTCTCCACAGTACATCGATGTTGTCGCCAGTGGTCGGCGGAAGGTGCACGTGCCCGTCGACCTGGGACCGGACCGCAGCGATGCACGGATGCACGCCAAGACCGTAGGATCCTACGCAGTGCCGTAGGGGACCGCACCGCCACTTCCCAGCAAATTAGGGACACTGTTGCTCCTGGGGTATCAGCGAGGACCATTCGCAACCGTCTCCATGAAGCTGGGCTACGGTCCCGCACACCGTTAGGCCGTCTTCCGCTCACGCCCCAACATCGTGCAGCCCGCCTCCAGTGGTGTCGCGACAGGCGTGAATGGAGGGACGAATGGAGACGTGTCGTCTTCAGCGATGAGAGTCGCTTCTGCCTTGGTGCCAATGATGGTCGTATGCGTGTTTGGCGCCGTGCAGGTGAGCGCCACAATCAGGACTGCATACGACCGAGGCACACAGGGCCAACACCCGGCATCATGGTGTGGGGAGCGATCTCCTACACTGGCCGTACACCACTGGTGATCGTCGAGGGGACACTGAATAGTGCACGGTACATCCAAACCGTCATCGAACCCATCGTCCTACCATTCCTAGACCGGCAAGGGAACTTGCTGTTCCAACAGGACAATGCACGTCCGCATGTATCCCGTGCCACCCAACGTGCTCTAGAAGGTGTAAGTCAACTACCCTGGCCAGCAAGATCTCCGGATCTGTCCCCCATTGAGCATGTTTGGGACTGGATGAAGCGTCGTCTCACGCGGTCTGCACGTGCAGCACGAACGCTGGACCAACTGAGGCGCCAGGTGGAAATGGCATGGCAAGCCGTTCCACAGGACTACATCCAGCATCTCTACGATCGCCTCCATGGGAGAATAGCAGCCTGCATTGCTGCGAAAGGTGGATATACACTGTACTAGTGCCGACATTGTGCATGCTCTGTTGCCTGTGTCTGTGTGCCTGTGGTTCTGTCAGTGTGATCATGTGATGTATCTGACCCCAGGATTGTGTCAATAAAGTTTCCCCTTCCTGGGACAATGAATTCACGGTGTTCTTATTTCAATTTCCAGGAGTGTATATAGCAGTTCATGACGTCCAGTCTTGCAAATGTACAATCTCTGATGGACACACGTCCAGATCATCCGCTCTAAAAACTCCGCTATTTCTCTCCCCACATCCACCACTGCTGGCGGCTCATCTCCAACTGCGCAACGCTACGCGCTGTTAACAGCCAACTGCAAAACACTACAATAGCCAACAACGATGCAAACCAGCACAGCACAGCACAGCCAGTGATTTTCATACAGAGCACTACGTGGCGTAACCAATAAAAAGACCTATACAGCCTACTTACACATTGTCTTTGCGAGCTCCAATGTTATGTTAGAGCCTCTCGAGGATACAACGAGCAGGTCGGGAAAAGAGGACACTTAATTTATTTTCTGCAGAAAATGGGCGGGCGGGCTCGTTCGAGTTGTACAGGAAGGCCCGTCTGCAGCGCTTAAGCACACTGGGTGCATCCGGTTGCAAATTGTAGCTCATGGTGGCACAAGTTGTTCCTGCCTCCTGGTATCAGAGGCTAACATTCCTACTGACGGCCAACTGAATTGTTGAAAACAGCTGGCCTCGCTTATCGGATGGAAGCAGTGCTGTCATTTTGTAGCAACGTTTCCGGAAGCGATCGTTTTCCTGTCGTTTAGAACCGAGGCTCAGGCGTTTCTGTGGTAATCTCGAATGCGAATTTATCGAACTCTGCTGTGGAATGGAGGATTGCAAGACCACCCATACTAAGGCAGGTATTGCACTACACGCGGGGAGGGCCTACGAGGATAGCAGAATTGTGTGGCGTTAATATATGGGTTTTTGGGATACAGAAATTCCTCCACAGGCCGAAAAGTCGCGTTAACAGTCCTCACAGAGTAGCATTCGTCACAGGAGGTCAGAGAAAGAAAACGTTAATACATTATCAGATAACTGCAGTAGCGTCTGTGGAAAGGTCCAGGAACTAGTCTCGCTTATAAATGGTAACGACGTCCAAATCGTAATATGGACCCAAACCATATGTCTATAGCCTTCAAATTCTAAGCTACCGGAATCTGTGTCGCAAAGAAAAGTTGAACGGTCGTGGTGGAGGAGTATTTATAGCAATAAAAATACGATAATACCTAGTGAGATTAGAGCAGATTAAGAGTGTGAAATAATCTGGAAGAACATTGGCGTTAAACGTGGATGAAACATGGTGATCTGATGCTTTTATAGTCCCCATGTCTTATCAGCAGCAGCGCCGGAACATCTGAGGGGAAACTTGAAGAATATTTTGAGGAAATATCTCGGTCACAGTACGTATTTAGGGGACAATTGTAACTTACCATCTAAAGTTTGGGCGACTCGAATGAGTCAAGGCCTGTTAGCAGGGAGAGAGAATCAAGTGAAATTGTACTATGTTCTCTATCCCAAACTTATCCCGAACAGTTAATCAAAGAATCGACTCCTGAACGTAACACGTCTGACCTGATGGCGACAAACGCAAACTTCTCGTCTCAATTAGCGTAGAACAGGGTATTACAGCATCCCTGAATGCGACTGTGAAAAGGGATAAGGATATTTGGGTTTATCAGGAGCGACAAGAGACAGATTTCAGATTAACTGACAGATCATTTCATCTCCAGCATTGATAAAGTTGAGCATCTGAGCACAAACTCTAAGAGCAACAAAGAGTACGCAACACTGACATCAGAATTGTGAGCTTACAGTCGGTAAGTTGCTATGAATGCAAAGAGAGGTGCATTGCAGATTTAAAAGCATCCAAAGCTTCTAAAAATAAGTAAATAAATAACTAAAACTTAAAAAATAAATGAAAACGAAGAGCAGCCAAAAGTTAGCGAAGGGAGGACTGTACGAAACGATTTCGACGAAATCGAAAGTAATATGCTACCTTTCAACTTGGCAGAAAATCCTGAGAAGCTTTGGTCTTATGCTGAATCGGTAAACGGATCGGAACATTCGGTCCAGAAACTCTGAAACCATAACGGCAATGAAACAGAGGATGATACATTAAAGGCATAAATATTAAACGTCTTTTTAAAAAACTGTTTCACAGTGAACTATCGGACTGTAATTACTCATTCAGACCGTCGCACCAATGATAAAAGACAGGTATCGTATTAAGTGAGCGATGGACACAACCGAAATCGTTCTACAGAGGAAAGGCACTGGACGTAGCGACATACCAGTTCGATTCTACACAGAATACGCCATAGAACGTGGCCTCTTCTAGCTGCAGCGTACCGTCGGTCTCTAGAACAGCGATGCATTACAAACTATTGGCAAAAACGCAGATCATTCCCGTTTTCGGGAGACGTCGTCGAACAGCCGCTACAAAACAATAGACCTATATCCCTGAGAACAGTCTGTTGTAGAATTTTGGAACATGGATTTTGGTCTCTTGTTATGATATATCTGGAGACCGGAAATCTCTTACGTAGGACATGGTTACCCTAAAGGACGATCGTGTGAAACCCATCTCGCCTTGTTCTTCCACGATACACAGAAAGCAGTTGATACATTTGCCCAGGTAGATACCGTGTCCTTTCACTTCTAAGTGGGTTCGATACAGTTTCGCACTGCCACCTAATGTACAAAAAATACTTGCTTACGGAATATATGACCAACTGTGTGACTGGAGTCAAGAGTTTCTAGCAAACAGGACAGACGTGATAGTAACTTTGGGTGTGCTCCAAAAGGAGTGTTACAGAATCATTACTTTTGTGCCGATGGAATCATTGCCACATGTCGGACGCCTTCGAATGCCGCGCGCAGCCTTCCCGCCCCCGGCCTACAGTGTGGCGCGACCAGCGCAACTCAGGTGTCGCCCTCTGCCGACTGCCACGAGGGCCGGCCGGAGCCAGCTACGTGCTGAACGGTTGCAGCCAGGGAGTGAGACGGAAGAGCGGAGCCCCGGACTGGGTCAGCGTGCTACACGGCGTGTTCCGGACAGAAGATGCCGTTGTTCGGTATCGGTGACACCAGGGATAGTGCGGATCACTAACCTTTTTGTGTTACAGTGAACTGTGGTAATTGGAACACTCGCCCAGGTGTCTGATTACCGGGTGTGTTCTATGTGGCTCAGCTGTGGCGTATACTTAACTAAGAGAACTCTGCGGGAGTGGGAGATCGATGTCATGCGATTCATATGTACTGTATTCAGATGGTTATTTTCATGTCCCGTCCAGAGACAAATCCTGATAGTTGTGTTTTCTTTAGTAACAGTTTGCACTGAGCAAATATAGACGAATGAGGAACTGCAGTAATTTTGATAGGAAGAGAGCACTTCTGGCTGTAAACTTTTTCTTGGTCAAGATACCACATTAAATTAAATTGAAGTTTCATTTAACGTTTTTTGACATATTGTTTTAAATCAATTATTTCGTGCTGTTTTTAAAAGTCTGGGTGGTTATCACAATAAAAGTACGCTTAGAACTGTTGTATTACGCCTACCTCCCCACCCCCAGCCCTTCCACATAATGTTCTGTGACAATTTTTCACAATATATACACTCCTGGAAATGGAAAAAAGAACACATTGACACCGGTGTGTCAGACCCACCATACTTGCTCCGGACACTGCGAGAGGGCTGTACAAGCAATGATCACACGCACGGCACAGCAGACACACCAGGAACCGCGGTGTTGGCCGTCGAATGGCGCTAGCTGCGCAGCATTTGTGCACCGCCGCCGTCAGTGTCAGCCAGTTTGCCGTGGCATACGGAGCTCCATCGCAGTTATTAACACTGGTAGCATGCCGCAACAGCGTGGACGTGAACCGTATGTGCAGTTGACGGACTTTGAGCGAGGGCGTATAGTGGGCATGCGGGAGGCCGGGTGGACGTACCGCCGAATTGCTCAACACGTGGGGCGTGAGGTCTCCACAGTACATCGATGTTGTCGCCAGTGGTCGGCGGAAGGTGCACGTGCCCGTCGACCTGGGACCGGACCGCAGCGACGCACGGATGCACGCCAAGACCGTAGGATCCTACGCAGTGCCGTAGGGGACCGCACCGCCACTTCCCAGCAAATTAGGGACACTGTTGCTCCTGGGGTATCGGCGAGGACCATTCGCAACCGTCTCCATGAAGCTGGGCGACGGTCCCGCACACCGTTAGGCCGTCTTCCGCTCACGCCCCAACATCGTGCAGCCCGCCTCCAGTGGTGTCGCGACAGGCGTGAGTGGAGGGACGAATGGAGACGTGTCGTCTTCAGCGATGAGAGTCGCTTCTGCCTTGGTGCCAATGATGGTCGTATGCGTGTTTGGCGCCGTGCAGGTGAGCGCCACAATCAGGACTGCATACGACCGAGGCACACAGGGCCAACACCCGGCATCGTGGTGTGGGGAGCGATCTCCTACACTGGCCGTACACCACTGGTGATCGTCGAGGGGACACTGAATAGTGCACGGTACATCCAAACCGTCATCGAACCCATCGTTCTACCATTCCTAGACCGGCAAGGGAACTTGCTGTTCCAACAGGACAATGCACGTCCGCATGTATCCCGTGCCACCCAACGTGCTCTAGAAGGTGTACGTCAACTACCCTGGCCAGCAAGATCTCCGGATCTGTCCCCCATTGAGCATGTTTGGGACTGGATGAAGCGTCGTCTCACGCGGTCTGCACGTCCAGCACGAACGCTGGTCCAACTGAGGCGCCAGGTGGAAATGGCATGGCAAGCCGTTCCACAGGACTACATCCAGCATCTCTACGATTGTCTCCATGGGAGAATAGCAGCCTGAATGCTGCGAAAGGTGGATATACACTGTACTAGTGCCGACATTGTGCATGCTCTGTTGCCTGTGTCTATGTGCCTGTGGTTCTGTCAGTGTGATCATGTGATGTATCTGACCCCAGGAATGTGTCAATAAAGTTTCCCCTTCCTGGGACAATGAATTCACGGTGTTCTTTTTTCAATTTCCAGGAGTGTATAAATGACCTAGTACGTTACTTCGAAAGATTCTTGTGGCTTTTTGCGGATGGTGCTGTTGTATACAGAGAAACTGTAAGGCGAGAAAATTGCAGTGAAATACAGGAAGACCTGGAGACGATCCAGGCTTGGTGCGGGATGTAGCACCTGACCGTCAACATAAACGAATCTACCGCACTGCGAATACACAGAGAGCAAAGACTCTTTGAAGTACGGTTACGCAGTAGCCAAACAATCACTGGAAGCAGTTGCTTTAACAAGTATACGTACAGATCGATTTAAAGTTGAATGATTATGTAAAATTAATCTCCGATAAGGCAAATGCGAGACTGTCATTCTTGAGCATAACCCTTAGGAAGTGTAATCCAGCAACAAAAAGTACCTTACAAAACATATGTCAGACCAATATTGAATACTGCTCTTCAGTCTCAGATTTTCACCAGATTGGATTGATAGGAGAAACGGAGAGGATCCAAAGAACTGCAACACGCTCCATTACAGGCTTATTTAATAAATTCTGCAGCTTCGCGGGGATGCTGAGCCTACTCCAGTGGCAGACACTGTAAGAGAGGCATTCGGCTTTCACAGTATGGTCTACTGTTAAAATTTCGAGAGCATATGTTCCTGGAAGATACAACCAAAGTATTTCTTCATCCTACGTAAATCGTGTGAAAAGACCATGAAGGTAAAATTAGAGAGTTTCAAGCTCAAATCGTTCTTCTGCGAACGATATGTCACTGGAACAGGAAAAAGGGAAGCTGACAGTGGTACACGATGTTTCCTCTACCACACACTGTGTCTTGCGGAGTAAAGCTATAGATTTAGATGTAGAACTATTAATAATTCAATTTCCAACCAGGGATGCAGTGAACGGTGGAAACACTACGACAGGGCAAGCTACAGTGGTGGACACTACTTGTTCAGGCACTAACTAACCGAATGGAAAAAAGTCAGTGTTCCGTGCATCCAGTATCCTATCGGCCTGAGTATTCCCTCCTCTGTATTACTACAGATTATACCACCTACCCAAATTTGTACTTTAAATGCAAAGAGTGATTATCTGCACCAATACTTCTAATTGTCCACCGATCTGGTATCTTCAAACGATGCAGAAGTAGCTGACATATATCATGGAGTTCAGCTGTGTTGATGTGTGACTGTAACGAAAGTTACTAGCGAGTGAGCTAAGGCTCTCAGAGCTACGAAATAAAAATTCCGTTTTAAATCCAGGGATGCCAGTAACTTTTAATAAATGAAAACGAGTTAGTACACAAAGTCACTAATTGCAATAAAATGCAGTAATAAATATTAGATTAAAATGTCCCAATTTATACAGTTCACATAGTTATCAATGTTCATTCTGCGTCACTAGAACTTTATACAAAACACTTAGCAAAACAATTTCATTTATGTATTCACATTCTACTCTGCATTACACGCAGAGTCACAGTACAATGATACTTACATATTCAGTGAACGAATAAGATATACCGTGGGACCTTCACAATCCAACAGGCTCTATGATCTGTGAATGCCGGGTTATCAACGCTATTTCTAACAACCTGGCTTAGAAAAAAAGGATATAAGTAAAACCTGTAGTTTTAACGTACAGAAACGCGTAACTGTAGTAACTGTAATTCATGAGACATACAATAGAAAATTACAAAATAAAAAATTGGAAGTATATATCAGTTTTCTGTAAAAGCAAAATTGAATTGGAAGTCAAATAGTTTACTTCTCTATTAAACCAAAAAGTTTTATGAAGGTAAATAAATGGGAAACATGTCTACACCTTACGTCTTATGTCACACTACACTTAATATTAGCTTTCTCAGTTACAAGATGAGGTTTGTGGGTGAACGCTATAGCTCCCAGAGCCAGTAACGACACTGTGTAAACGTTTTGCATCTCTTGCAAGGAGCGTACTTTCTCTGGAATTCAGCTTACAGTTGATAGAGGATAGTTGCGATCAAAGGGCAATATTTCAGGCGAGGTGGTGATACCCTGAGTTCTTCAAAGAAGGCTGTCTTATAGCGTGGATATGGGTATTGGTTTCACAGAAGTACCAGTGTCATGGCAGCTGAAATAGTATGCTAAGACTGTTCCATTTCCTTGAGACTGTTCATTCATCTGCGTTCTCTTTCATCTGCAGATAACGTCGAGGCATACATACAGTTGGTTTTCTGTTTTTGCCTCATTTTATTGACTCCATTTTCCTTATTGGAGATCTATCTGTCCGCATATGTGAAGGCGTTACTTTACAACCAGAATCACCAATTTCACACACACACACACACACCTCCACTACACCCATATGTGTAATCATCGGGCCATTCTTTCGCATTTTGCAGTTGAAAACAAACATTAGTTCATAAAGGGGACAGAGAAAAAGAACAGAAGTAGATAGTGTGGCATTTTTTTCTAACATATATGTGCCGTTCGACATGTTGCAAAAATTCCTAAATCATTCTTTACAGCTGTTTCGTAGTTTTCAATTTGTTTAACATACATGAGAAGTTTGGTGTGGGTAATAACAAAGGCTCTTTTCTTTTTCCTTCCTGCTTCGAGGTTTAGGCAATATGCCTCTTTCGACTTTACATAATTACTTCGATCTTTTTCTCGGCCGTCATAATTCCCTTCCTACTGAGGACTTTTAGTTATTTACGACTGAAATTCTGTCTTTATCCGTCCGCTTAGTCCTTGTCCTATTTCCTCCTGTATTGTTCAGTCTCCTTATTTAAATTTTTAATTTTAATTCTGCAGGCATGTAATTACTTTGTATCTGTTCCATCCTTGAGTAACCTTTCACAATTTTCACAAATCTCGGTTCTGCTGACCGTATGTCTTTTTCTACCTTTTACTTTCAATATAGAACTCGCTGCCATAAAGTAGCACAGCCGCTATCATTGTTGTATACATTTTTTGTTTCGTGGCTTTGATAACTTGATGTTTGGTTTGTTTATATGTTGAAATTTGCTGGTTTTCTTTTCAGTGTCTTTGTCTGTTACCAGACTTACGTCACTCCCTAAATCTCTGATACCTGTGACTTGCTCAAGTACTTTACTTTCGGTAACAATCATAGATCGAACTGGGAATTTTCCGTAGTGGGCAACAGCTATTATTTAGTACAAGATATTTTTATAGACATTAACGTTTTCTTCTAAGTTCATGCACAAAGTGTTGTAAGTATACCTCCGTATTTTGTAATACACCATCTGCTTAAACACTGCATTTCAAAGATTGTTTCTTTTCAGCTTTTCATGGACTTTATTCTTCTAGTTTCTTGTGAGTTCTTCAACACGGATGTGGAAAAGACTTGGTGACATGCTACATCCCCGTCTGACACCACAGTATATGATTATCTTACCTATTTTTAAAGTGCCGCTATTAATGATTATTTTGGTATCTTCAAATATTCTTCTAATTACATGCACAAGATGCATGGGGTACTCTGCCTTGTCCAAATGATCGAATAAACGGCAAGCAAGATATTTTTTCTAAATTTACGTTTCGTCGTATTTCTAAAATTCTCTCGATGCTAAAATCTCACCGCTGCATGAGTACCCTTTTCTAATCTCTCTTAGTTCTTCTGCCGCACATGCACCCGTAATTATTTTACGCATGTACGTGTTATTCCTTTCGAGCCATTGTTGCTATTTTTCGGTTTTGGCTAAGTTTTAAAGACGCAAATCACAATACGTGCAACACAAAAATTGGAAAACAATACGAAAACAAAGTGGAGTGTCTACATGAATCATATGCATGCATAGTCTCAAGGTACCCACAATGAGTGTATACACGTAAAGTTCCAAGTGATTCACAACGTTCTCTCAAAGATGACGTACAGCCTCCTATCCTCGAATGTTGTTATTTTCCCCAACAGATAACATATAGCAAACATCCCACCAACCAGTCCCACCGTCCACATCTCACTTACATACCAGCGACATGGAACTTTATGGCAATGTTTGACAGCAGTACAGCACGTCTCTTGGAAAAGATCTGCTATCCCAATTTGCTTTTTACATTTGCCTTATTACATCCATCCTTTCCATATAGAAAGGGGCCATCACGGAGCTGGCCTTACAAATGCGTTTTGTAAGTTTCCCACTAAATGCGAAACTGAAGTAAAACAGTTATCTTTCCCTAATCAAAAATTTCCACTTACCTCGCATCATGACAACATAGTTGCAGATTTCTCGAGTGCACAACAGCAGACAGCAAGCTGGCAGCAGGTAACATATATTTCTATTTTAAAATAAAATTTCCAAATAATATTCTTACTGTATCATATCATACGGCGCAATCTGGTAATGTGTAATGATAAACTTTTAAATAGTGGGATGGGGAGAGTAACTATTCCTGTTGTTGTCGTTTTTGTGGTATTCAGTGCAGAGACTGGTTTGATGCAGCCCTCCATGACACTCTAGCCTGTGCAAGCGTCTTCATATCGAAGTAACTACTGCATCCTACATCCTTCTGAATATGCTTAGAGTATTCATCTTCTGGTCTACCTCTATGGTTTTTCCTATGAAATAATATTCCAAGACAACGATTTTAGAATGAAGTATGTATTCAAAAAGGTAGAGTATAACTTCACATGAGCTTCACATATAACGTTGGTATGAACAATACTATGCTGAACAAAGTGAACAATGGTTTAAAAAGTGTTTAATGTTAACAGAGAATTTCTACAAAAACCAAACTGATTACCCATTTAATATGGTAAAGCATGAATCAGGGAACTGTGGTGGTCTTTTCCTCAGTTATGCTCAAGTGAACAAAGTAAACTAGCTGACAATAACCATTCCCACAAAAAAGAAGGAAAGCCTTATTAAATTCACATTATTTTCGCCCTTCGGTATATACATCATATTTGTCTTTCACGATAAATCTTTCTTCATATATGAGACACCATCACAAGTAAACACGACACTACTGAATACGTCCATCACCTACCACACTTCAACTAAGCATTCTTCAGACTCTGCTGAGGTAAAGACTTGCCACAAAATGAGGAAAGATGGTTTAACAGTATCATAATTTGCCCTCTCTCTGACGTGCAGTAAGTCTCACTGGACATAAGTTATCTGTCACTAAATGAGTTATCAAAGAACTGCTCTTTAGGTCATAATCTTATCCAATAGTGGTAATCCTGACTTCTTGTGATACCTTTATGGATGAAATGGTCGCTGAATGATAAAAAAACTTTGCAGGATAATGTAAGTGGGCCACCACAGCTTCTTTTCTGCTGCCTTGTCTTCCTGCATAACCTTGCCATCAACGGACAAAGACGTCGTAGATTATAGCGGCTCAGCCTCAGTCGGCGGTAATTTTGCCACGTGACTGCCACTACACAAGTGTACCATCTGAGAAACCAATAATAATAATTTAAATTAAAATAAATTTAAATGTAACATGTTTTGAAATTGGAGTAAGAGATATTAAATAATTTCTCTTAGTCATGTACATATTTTTAATGCCATACAGATAGTCCTGTAGTGAATTTTTAATAGTTACGACAACACTTGTAAGAATTATATTGAAAAACATGGTGTACATACCACACATAATTAATGCATGAATATTTCACTTCATAACTATTCTACGTTACAAGTATTGTCACACCTTTTAAAAGTTCACAAGCACCCATGGCTTCGTCTGCTAAGGCGTCTCTCACTCATATTGCAAACACCACCTCGTCACTCTCTTGTGTTCATCTCCTCTTTTCACTCTCTTTGCTCAACAGTGCCTATCTACTTGCACACCACCAGGAAAACATTCCGATACTGCACCACACAAACCCATCGGTCCTGCATGGCAGACGAAAAGTCAAGTATTAGCCACCTTTTTCACCCCTCCCCCCCCTTACCGGACAGAACGGCAAGAAAGCGAGTTAGTTTTGCATTGCCAGTCAGTTCTGAGTTACGTTTAAAATTTCAAGTGTCTAGCTCATAGAGAAGTTAGTTTAAAATCGATTGCAAAATTTTTTCTGAACACACAGACAGGAAAGCGATCTAGTAAAAACGTAGTACAGATATGACAATATAACTGGCCGCAGAGCAGGAGGAAGTGAATTCTCTTCTTGTAGACATGTCAAGAAGGTATTCGCTACCGTCTTTTGACAGAGACTGTCTCTGGACTCTGAATTCGTCTGATGAATTCTGTCAAATTCCTTGTCTCAGCCTGCTGCACTAACGCAGGATTCTGTCTGCACTGTCCGACTACATGTGATAGAAAGGTAAAAGACTGAAGGTTGTTAGACCGCATCATGTTCTTCTTCAGTTTCTTTCTACTCGCTGGACATTTCAACTCTTGCTGGGTTCTCCATCGGAATGTTCTGTTGTTAGCGCCTAGCTGCACAGCATGAATCAATACTGTACTTTGCGGCTGGTGTTGCTAACTTTGGAGGTCCATAGACACAGTCTGTAGTCAGACCTTGGCAAATTGTGTAGTTGCTTTGTTATGGCTGTTTAGTGATAGTATTATGGCACTGCGTTACGAGCAGAAAATATACCTCTTTGCATTTATTAACTTGTAAAGATATAGTAATGCATTTGTACAACACATATACACTTGCGTTGTTTCATATTTTTAAGGGAACTTCTACAGCACAACTAAAAACATTGACAGTTATATGCACATATGTTTTATAAGTATTTTTATAAGTATGTTCCAAATTATTTTTGTGATGGTAGAGGAAAGGTGCCTAATATGGAACACACTTTTGTAAACCCATTTGGAAGACCTGAAAGTAAATGCAATTGTATTTTTTATTGTGATAATAATATCTTGCATTATTTAATTTTATAATACAATTATCGTATTTGCAATAATAAACAATCTTTCAGAGTAGTTATTAAATCTTCACAAACGAGGCATTTCGTAGAAATGAGACCAAGGTTTCCTAATATGAGACAGTAATAATATTTTGCTTACATTATTTTATTACAGAATAATGACATATGAATATACAATTTTTACATGTTCATTCATTTCTGTTATCCTTCACTTATTTAACACTACTTAGGTTTATATTTACGACATCCGGGGCAAACAAAATTGTCTTCATTGACGCCGCAATCTTCATGAGCCCAACGATAATATTTCATGCATGGTGTCCATTTCTCCCCCTGTTTGTCTTCAGAAAAGCGCCCAGTACAGAACAGACACACTGCGTTATCGTCATCACTGCTGTCTGAATCCTCACTGTCAGCAAGATAGACATCGGATGCCGAGTCTCTAGACTATTCTTCTGCTTTAGGTCTACGATTTGAAGATTTTCAACTCTTCTCCCCAAATAACTTTCTGGATGCTTTCTTAGCTTCAGCCTCTAATTTTTCTGTTTAGATTCTTGCAATTGCTTCATATAAGGAGTTGAAGTTAGTAACGCAAGAGAGCACGAACGCGATGTTTGACCTATTTGACTATCTCAAGGTGTTTTTGCAATGTGTGGGAGAGGTCTGATTTCTGTCGGGCAGACAGCTTGAACATCACCATCAGTAGTTTCATTGTCGTTTTCGGCATCTCTTTCTTGAAGAGCATCAACATGGCGATCAACCGAAAATTCATGTTCCCTAAAGTTGTTTCTGCTGCATGGGATGAGACCCGTTTTTCTGAAGGCATTCACAGATGCTTCCATTGTTGCTGCTCGGTTGTAAGCTGTCCCAAATAACCTGGCTATTAATAATGGGGTGATAACACGACCTGGGTTACTTGCAAACCACGTTTCTATCCCTTGTTCATAGTAGGTTTTCAAAGGCCTCATAAATCCGACGTCATGTGGCTGCATTTTATGCGTTGGGTGAGGTGGCAAACATACAATATGAACATTGTTTTTACGTGCTTTATCTAACACATCGAGATTATTTGTGTGGGAATAATGCGCATCAAGAATCAAAATGACAGGGTTATTTGAAAATGGCTTTACATGACTCACAAAATGATAAAACCACTGAGTAAAAATGTGAATTTGTATCCAGTCACTTGGATGACAAGCTGATATTGATCCTGCAGGTGCACCGTCCGTCACTTCCTGCTTCGTATTCTTCCTTGGGAAGACGATTAGTGATGGATCGTAAGTGCCAGCTGCGTTAATACACGTTACAACTGTGATGAGATTCCCCCTTTCTGCTGAAGTCAAGTCTGCAACTTGTCTCTTCCTTTTCTTAGCAATAACCTTGCTGTGTTTGTGCTACACAGACGTCACCCCAGTTTCGTCAACACTGAAGACTCGATGCGGGTTATGGTTGACTTTAAATAGCACAGATTGGTAAATATAAAAAAAATCCCTCCACATTTTCTGGAGTGAAAGCTTTCACTCTTGCTGCTGCAAGACTGTGAGGGGTTCTCATTGATAAAATGGGATGTCTCTTAAGGAAAGCTCGGAGTCATTTCATTCGTGCTGAAGCCTGTTCTGAATTGAAGGGACTCTTCAGCCTATTCCTGACAGCTAACTGGAAAGCAATGATTCGTATGTCCTTACATTTACGAGCATAAAATCGCTCTTCCATTGCAAAGTAGTATTTCACTAGTTCATCTACCGGTTTAGATGAGAGACCAGGTCTTCTGCCAAGATTAACACCAACCAGCTTCTCGGGTGTACGAGTTTTATCCTTCACATACCTTTCCAAACTACGTTTTGGTATACCAGAAATTTTTGAGGCTTTTAAGTACTCCATCTAGCCATTTGTCACACATGTAATGGCACGAACCATGGCGCCTTTATCCCACGTTTTGCTTTTAGGTGCCAATGCCATCTACAAAGAATACATACAATAATCGGACATAATTCATAAAGGACTTCAACTTCCATGATTTTAGTTGTTACATTATTTTTTGTAAGTACTGTGAATGGAGTACTTTTAATTTGGAGTAATATTGATCAACTTCTGAGCAAAATACTGCTTGAAAGAAAGTTCCAGAAAACATTCCAATTTCTGATCATAGGACTAGCAAAGTAATCCCTGTTTATGATAATTTAATCGAATTAAAATAAACGCAGTTGCCAAAATTTTACTACAATAAATGATAAACTATTGTTATCTCATGATAGCAATGTGATATTTTGACAGTTCGATTAAATCTGTAATCATCACATCTCTGGAATGTTTAAGGCCTACGCCGTAAAGTCTAGGGCCTATTCAGAGCCGATCGTGATAAAAGGATGCATATAACTGTGATTTTGTAAGCACATAAATCTTACGCATAGACAGTTAATAATAGCAATGAAACAGTTTACAAGCTACGATTGATATTATGCTTTTGTTAAGTACCCTTTGGATTAAACCTAGCAAAACAAAGGAGGTGCCAGGTACTTTTAGAAAATATTGTAATCCAGTCACTTAGTTTAAATTTTAAAATTTTTAGAAAACTGTTTATTGTTTTTAATGTATTCTACTACCAGATCCCCTATATGTTTTAAATTTCTCAGTTAAATGTAACTCTAAAATTTGTCTCAGTAACAGATATCACTTTCCCCAAATAATATAAAATTCAGTATTTCGGGATTCAGAGCCTTGCTTACATATTAGCATCTTTCTAAAATATATGTCGAGAGTAAAAGTCAACAACAACAAATAAAATTTGCATTTTTTAAATTTTTTATCTGTGACAGTCATAAAGTTATTCCCCTCAGTCCACCTTACTGAAAGGGTATTGATGTTGCTAAGAGTGTGCAAGAATATGTTTTCAGGTTCAACACTTAACTAAATTATGTTTGGTAATGCGAGTTATGGAAAATGAGTTGGTATTGTTACGGTTAATATGTGTTGGCTACAACTTTTCCATCTGGTGTAGGAGGTCCGATTATGGTCTAATGTTGGGCCGAAATCGATTGTCTTCAATAAAAAATAACATTTATGGTCTGAAGAAGATCAGATAATAAGATCGAACCGGTCATCACATTAAAAAATTTATGCAATCAAGACTGTTTCCCGTTTATTTATATTAATTACAGTTCGCTGTTTTCCTAGAAAAATAACTGTGCAATTTATAAAGCAGTTCTTACACGCTCAGTAGTCTGACTGCAGTGGAAAACTGCATCTTTTCTTTTCTTACAGCATCCAATGCCTGTTAGATAGCTTGGGAATCCATAGATCGTTGTACTGATTTTCTTAAATAAAATGATGACATCTTAACATACTCCTGTAATAAGAGGAGACAGGTTTTCACGAAGTTGATAATAGACTAATTGCTTGGTATACTTACTTTACTAAATACCGTTTTGCTATTATGTTTCGTTGTCTTCTGATAAAGTGGCAATGCGGATCCTGTCAATCATTTTGTACTGGACGAACGGGTAGAAGTTCTGTCTCACCCGTTCACATGGGGTTCCTTCTAGTAGAACACCGTTTGGACAGCATTTACAGAATGAGGATTATCAGGTTGATGTTATAGATAACACACTTAAGATTCTGCATCACGAATCGAAAGATGCGCAGGTGGGTATTTTGGAGGAACTTCAGGTTTTTAAGGGAAGAATAAAGGATCCGAATAAAGTTTAGCACTAACAAGTCGATTTCCGGTTTCGTTGGTCTCCTCTCAGCCTCAAAATGACGTATAGTTCATACTCTCTTCCTTTATAACTAACCCTGTTGTCATTTCCTCCAACCCCTTGACCACAGACTTCTGTACACTCGGTTTATAATCCCTCCTTTTCCTCCCCACTCCCTCCCCGTCTCACCTTTCCTGATATTCTAGTAGTGACATTTGGTTCCCCAGATTGTCTGCATATACTGAGTTCAGTTTCCGGCTTTTTCATCCATGTAACTACCTACCGCAACTTGTGCTGCTCCCCCTTCGTCCACCCCCCACCCCCACCTTCCCTTCCCCATTTAATACAAATACACTGCATACTTTATAGCCTGTACCTTGGTTCTTACAATTACCACTGGTCTGTCATGTAATTCCCGTTCTTATTGTATTCCACTGCCGGAATACAGAGGAATAGAGATTTTAATTTCAGTATGCACTTCTGTCTGTGTTCCATATAGGTTGCAGCTCGTTGGATAATAAGGTTTCCCTGTTTGTTGTGCCTTTGTGCCGCATATGTGGTAACGTGTGTACAGTGTATTATGAAGCTTGGTTTGCTGGTTGTTTACGTGGTCTTCACCACCAATTTTTTTTGTTAGCGTATATTATCTGTACGATTGCTCCTGAGTAGCATATGTGAATGGTTTACCTGCTGAATTCGTTAGTCAATGGTAGTTGTTTTTTATTTGATTACAAAATGGCAAATAGTCGTTTCCGGTCCAATTTCAGTAAGTTTGTTTTACTACTACTGATAATACACTGAAACGACACAGAAACTGGTATAGACATGCGTATTCAAATACAGAGATATGTAAACAGGCAGAATATGGACCTGCGGTCGGCAACGTATAAATAAGACAAGTGTCTAGTGCATTTGTTAGATCGGTTACTGCTGTTAGAATGGCAGATTATCAAGATTTAAGAGCGTTTGAAGGTGATCTTATAGTCGGCGGACCAGCGCTGGGACACAGCGTCTCTGAGGTACCGATGAAGTGCGGATTATACCAATACCACCATTTCACGAGTGTACAGTGAATCTCAGGAATCCGGTAAAACATCAAATCTCGGACATGGCCGCGGCGGGAAAAAGATCCTGCAAAAACGGGACCAACAACGACTAAAGAGAATCATTCAACGCGACACATGTGCAACTCTTGCACAAGTTGCTGCAGATGTCAATGTTAGGCCATCAACATGTCTCAGCGTGCGAATCATTCAACGAAATATCATAGATATGGGCTTTCGGAGCCTAAAGTCTTCTTGTGTACCCTTGATGACTGCATGACACAGAGCTTTACGCCCCCTCTGGGTATATCGACACCGAAATTGAACTGTTGATGACTAGAAACATGTTGCCTGGTCGGACGAGTCTCGTTTCACATTGTATCGAGCGGATGAACTTGCATGGGTATGGAGACAACCTCATGAATCTATGAAGTCTGCATGTTAGGAGGGGACTGTTCAAGCTGGCGGAGTCACTGTAACGGTTTGGGACGTGTGTAGTTGGAGTGATATGGGACCCCTGATGCGTCTGGATATGACTCTGACAGGTGACACGTACCCAAGCATGCTGTCTGACCACCTGAATCCATTCATGTAGATTGAGCATTCAGAAGGACGTGGGCAATTCCAGCATGGCAATGTGACACTCCACACGTGCAAAATTGCTACACAGTGGCCCCAGGAACACTCTTCTGATTTTAAACATTTCCGTTAGGTTCCAGACTCCCCCGACACCAATGTTATTGAGCGTATTGGTATTCCTTGCCATGTGCTGTTCAGAAGAGGTTCCCACCCCCTCATACTGTTACAGATTTATGGACAGCCCTTCAGGATTCATGGGGTCAATTCCCTCCAGCCCTACTTCAGATGTCCATACAACGTCGCGTTGCGGCACTTTTGCTTGCCCACGGTGGCCCTGCACGATATTAGGCTGACGGACTAGTGTCTTTGGCTCTTCAATGTATAATATTTACATTCTTGCCATCTTGAACAGGTGACCCTCTTTCTGAGATTCTTCTTCTTCATGCTCCACCCTCCCCCCCCCCCTCCCCCGCCGTTTCCCAGCCCTCCATCCTCGCCATTATCTCTTCTCCCCCCTCCCCTCCCTCTAAAACCCACCTCACACGCCCATGATTCTGTTCATGCTAAGTCTTCCCCCAGGATGGCAAATACATTTTTCGTGCTTTGTGATGGACAACTTTGTGCTCTAATGTCTGTTCTTAACTGGGATGTGACAAGAAAAAACATTGTGTTACCTTCACGTAACCTGTGATGTCTTTATTTCTGTATAGTGTTGGAAGTGACGAAGATTTTTCAAACGTCCTACTATCGTTCTTTTAATACTAATGTTGTGATTCATATTTAATGATTTTTTACAAACTAACATGGCGTACAACATTGTCGTACGCGGCGTATTTGGTAGTGCTATGATTTACTGTTCAGTGATTTTAAGCGTTTGACTTTATTTGAGATAAATTTTAAAAGTATTAATTTAGTTGTTATCTTGTAGTGTTATTGTTTCAGTTGTATTTCTGGTAGTTGGAGAATATTGTGAGGAATACAAACGTTTCCTGTATCCCGATAGGGCTCCCCCCTCCCGTAAATTCCTTACGGCGGCGGGAGAGTAGACTGCCAGTTACCTTGCCTGCGTTGTAACTGTTCATTAGCAATTCATAATACGTACATATTTTTAACATGCTTTTTATATTTTTGGAGACACTATGTTGACTATGTGGTACGTAAGACTTGAAACGATATTTTCTGTATGTTTGGCATCTACTTAAAATTTTGGCACCCGTATTGTACATGAGTGTAAATTTGATTTTTGGTCCTGTAGCATTTCCAAGGCTAAAATATAACACTTATCATAACTGTAGCAGTTAACTGCCAGAATACAAATTTTTAGTACTGTACATGAAAATAATTTTGTCGCCTACCTAACATCGGACGTAGAGAAAACACAAAATACTTCACAGCAGAGAAGTCCGCACAATTAGGTCCACGAAACTCGTTGCCAAAGTCAAAGAAGTTTCTTTGAATTGTTTTAAATGTTCACGGCTAAGCTACAGCAAGCTCCAAGAGAATAAATCGAAGTGGTCACTTCACCCGCCCTTGTCACTTTAGCCGTCCTTACCCTACATCTAGCAAATAACTGAGATCGTAGCGTGCAAGTGTTACTCTGAGGTGAAGTGGTTGCCAAAAGATCTGAATTCATGTCGGGCCGCATGGAATCAATCCGAAGAATATTGAATTTAAGAAAAAAATTCCCTTGGTGTTCCATCCAGCATACGATTAAACTATTCCAGGATGTCGTAGCAAATGTCGCACTGACATGTCCCTTGTTCTGGAAAGGGTCTTCCATATTTTTTCCACAGTGGTTATTTTCAATAGAGCTTAATTTCCTATTTTACTTGTCCACTTCGTCATCAAACATTTTTCGGTGGACGTTTCACAAATTTCTTCTTCCTCTCCACAGCAGTGTCTAATGCAAGTAGAGCTACTGCGGTGACGAAATATCTCATCGTCTGGGACACTTACCTCTTACATCGTGCTCGATTCGCCTATTATTATACTGATTTCCAGGTGGAAGAATTCTTCCAAATTTTCATTTTCCGCCTTTTCTTCAAGCATAAGGGGGGGGGGGGGGGGGTCGTGGCACACACGTCACATGGAGATGGCCGTTTGTCTTTCTCCTATATTTCGTTACTGAAACCATAGTATCTATGCTAGCTCTCGTTTGAAGCTGATTCCACGTTTTGTGGACTTTAATTTTCATATTATGATAGATTACGTGTTCTTGTGGAAGGAGATTGTAGCACATGTCCATCAGTACTGATTAAGGGCAACGTTACTTCTAGTCACCATTTACTCTCTGTTACGTTTTTGCTATCGATTTATAGTCGACCTTGTGTTTTACATACAATTGAGTTCGTGGTAGTGACCAGTCTAGTACAGTGTCTGGCAATGTCATTAAGCTGCGTTCACAGTTTTACTATTACGGAGGTATACTAATTCTCCTACACTATAATTCAACACGTTCGACTGTGTTTATTTTTGAGCCTTCGTAGCTTACAGAATATCAAAATTACAGAAGACTTTCTCCTAGCATAGCCTGTGTGAATGAACAGTGCTACAAACGATAAACTGCAAAAAATAACCCTAACTTCAGTAGTCTGACAAGCACCTCAGTGTAAGGTTGTGATCTGGTAACATTTGTTATTACTGACAAGAAATTGAGTGAGAAGTTTCTGATGGTATTCTAAATTAGAACCGCATTGTTACGTGGCAATGAAACATAGAATGAGCTAAAACGAGAGTTGAACAGGATGCTCTTTTCCTGAATGATTAAATGGAGACACTCGAAGTGATTTGGCACAAAAGTCGTGATGTAAGCAAATTCTTCCCACAAGCAAGTTTACCGTAAGACAAAATAAGTAAGTGAAATCTCTGTCTAGTCCTCAACACATTGTTAGCTAGATACTGGGAGCAACAGTAGAGTGCTGATCCTTTCGAAACCGTCATGGCTTAGAACTTGTAAACAGATAATAAGGGATTTAGATATGCAGAGACTTCAGTGTTGGGACAGGAATCTATAGACGACACAAATCGTTTCGACAGACTGTTAGCGGAAGACGTAAATCGAAATGCGAAAGTTGGGAGGACTGGCAGGCATCAGCTTCCTTGGTGTGGGCGTACAGCCGAGAGATTGAGATACTAGACAAGTTTTCTGGGAAAAATCTTCGTTATTTGTTTTATTTTTTTCTCATCACACTTTCGATTGTCTAAAAAATTACGTTTAACAGACATTGTGTGCCTTTTTTTTCACTTTCATTGATCCTTATGGCATGAACGCCACTCCAGGCCACATAACTGATAGAAGCAGTCGACTACTGGAATTACTTATTTGCAATGTGGAGGTAAACGAGATGTAACTATGTCTTATTTGAAATAATGCGGAAGCAACACTTGCACTACACAAATATTTCCAGTGTTTCGCCATGTTACCAGGACTTCAAGTTTGAAACTCTCTTCTCTGAGGTATAATGATGGGGATCCTTACCCGATACGCCGTTCTTCTTGTTCTCGTGTATGTTTACACGCCTGATATCCAAAAGTGCTTTTGCCAGTACACAAAATAACAATATTATGTTGGACGAATCACAAGAATAGGTTGTGCGACTTTAAATGAGCCCATTCCAGATGCAGCACTTTTCCTAGTACTGTAAATCGTCGGCCCACGAACCAAATATTAGCGAACGTTCCGGATGTCCAAGTAACAGGCGACGGAAGCTGGGATCTCTATCGTGTCGATTTACTCAACACCCCTCATGAACGATTTTCAATAAAGAAACTGCGGGTAATGGACAGTATATTGAGAAGATTAGACGTCGTAAGAGAAGGACTGTGAACTCCAATCGACAAAAATGTTATCTATCGTGGTGGAAATTGAGTCTGCCTGCTGACGTTTTCTGGACACGTATGACACATCTAGGTGAACACGATGTTTTTGCCGGCCGTCCGATTCCGCCGTGACAGTCTTACAATCATTCATAAAGTGTTTTCGCTCAGCAGCGCAGAAATACTCAGATCATGTAATGTCAGTTAAAGGCGGCTTGTAGCAGGTGGGACGGAAGACAGTCTAGTGAATTACTTTTGAACGCGTTTTCAGAAAACTGTCTTGAGCAGGTAGTTCGCCAGCCCATACGCTATGGGAACATCTTAAACCATTTAGCTGCAAACAGGCATGGTCTTATCACAGTGTCAGTATAGAGATAGTCATCATCATAACGAGAATGGTCGTGTCGGAAATGCCGTGAGGCTAGGATCTCCCATCGGGTAGACCGTTCGTCTGGTGCAAGTCTTTAGAGATGACGCCACTTCGGCGACTTGTGTGTCGATGGGGATGAAATGATGATGTTAAGGACAACACAACACTAGGTCCCTGAGTGGAGAAAATCTTCGACCCAGTCGGGCATCGAACTCAGGGCTTTAGGTATGACATGCCACCGCGCTGACCATTCAGATACCGGGGGCGAACAACGACAATGGTTACTAACGTAAATAAATCCACCAGATAGGTTAGGAGAGTACTTTTGCTAGAAAGAGCAGATAAACAATCGTTAGGCTCTACTGAAACAGTGAATTGATTTCACTTAGATCCAATATGATGGACGTAGGGAATTTGTGACCAAAGTTTAAACGGGTTGTAAATCGCGCTCAGCAGAAGTATGCGCCGAGTATGTAGATTGAGGACGGAAAATACCCACTGTGAATAAAAATATGCGGAAAATGTTGATGAGCTGAGACTGCTACATTCTCGGTTCTAAACAGAACTGTCAAATGGCGACAGGGAATAGTTAATTGGAATTCGTGCTTCTGTAAAAAGATAGGTGCACGAAGCATACAACAACTACCATAGTCATATCTTAGCAAGAGTTCTTGACGAGAACCCGAGAAAATGCTGGTTCTACGTAAAATCGCTAAGCAAGTCGACGGCTTCTATCCACTCACTCGTTGACTAATCTGGTGTGTCCACGAAATACAGCAGTAGCATAGCTCAAGCTTAAATTTCAGGCTTAAGAAATCATTCACGCCCGAGGCTTGTACGAGTGTATAGTCGTTTGACTATCGTACAGACTCCCGTTTTGAGGACATAGTAATTGGTATCCGTGACTCAGAGAAGCAAGTGAAAGCGTTAAAAAAATAAGTGGCCAGATGCAGATGGTTTACTCTGCGGCTTTGACCCTTTACTTAGCATGCATTTACCGGGTACGTCTCGCACAGATCAAAGTTACAAGAGACTGAAAAAACCACAGGTGATTCATATACACAGGAAGGGTAAGAGAACAGACCCGCAAAATTAAGGACCAATAATCTTAATATTGGTTTGCTACAGAATTCTGGGGCGTGTTCTCAGTTCTAATATAAAGAATTTAACTGATACAGAATAGCTTCTGTCAACAAATCAGCAAGGATTTAGCAAGCGTCGCTCCTGCGAAACTTTTCTCTCCCGATATCCTGCGAAAGACGGATGAACGGCAACAGATAGATGTGATACTCCTAAATTTCCGGAAAGCATTTGGCAGGGATAACGCTGCAGAGCGTTAACGAAGGTACGACCGTACGGAATCGCATCCCAGATATGTGAGTGGTTCGAGGACTTCTTAAGCGGTAGAACCCAGTACGTTGTGCTGGACGGCGAGTGTTCATAAGAGACGCGGGTTTCGTCAGGAATACCACAGGGAAGTCTGATAGGACCGCTCTTATGGACAAGATGAGCAGCGATCTGCGACTGTTTGCTGAAGATGCTGTGGTGTGCAGGAAGGTGTCGTCCTTAGGTGACTGCAAAAAGATACAATATGACTTAGACAAAATTTCTAATTGCAGCTGTGATTGGCAGCTTCTTCCAAATGTGGAAAAATGTAAGTGAAGCATATGAGTGGGAAAATAATCTTGTAATGTTCGACTACGGCATTAATAGTGTACTGCTTGACACAGTCAAGGAAGGAACACATAGAAAATGTTGGGGGGAAGGCTAACCAAAGACTGCATTTAATTGGCAGGACAGATAGAAAATGTAACAGACCTACTAAGGAGACTGCCTACACTACGCTTGTCCGTCCTCTTTTAAAATACTGCTGCACGGTGTGGGATCCTTACCAGATACAAGTGATGGAGTACATCGAAAACATTCAAAGAAAGGCAGCACGTTTTGTATTATCGCGAAATATGGGAGAGAGTGTCACAGAAATGATACAAGATTTGGTCTGGACATCATTAAATGAAAGGCGTTTTTCGTTGCGACGGAATCTTCTCACGAAATTCCAATTACCAACTTTCTCCTCTGAATGCGAAAATATTTTGTTGACACCGATCTACATAGGGAGGAACGATGACCACGATAAAATAAGGGAAATCAGAGCTCGTACGGAAAGATATAGACGTTCATTCTTTCCGCGCGCTATACGAGATTGGAATAATACAGAATTGTGAAGGTGGTTCGATGAACCCTGTGCCAGGCACTTCAATGTGATTTGCAGAGTATCCATGTAGATGTAGATGCAGATGTAGATGTATTACATATCTAAGCGTAGCATTGCAAAGGTATATGAAATGGAACTAGCAGGGAAGGTGATCCGTCAACTACGGTTTAATGGGAGAATTTTAGGAAAGTGTGACTCATGTGTGAAGGAAATCGCGTATAGAACGCTAATACGACACATCCTTGAGTAATGCTTGAATATTTGGGATCCGCACTAGGTCAGATTAAAGGAAGCAATGAAGCAGTTCAGAAGCAGGCTGGTACGTTTGTCAGTGGTGGGTTCGATCAAAAGGCAAGTACTATGGAGATAGCTCGTGAACTCATATGAGAATTCCTCGAGGGATGACGACGTTCTTTTCGTGAAATGCAATTGAGAAATGAGGAGAACCGGAATTTGAAGTAGATTGCAGAACGATTCTACTGCCGCCAACGTACAATTCGCTTTTGAACCCCGATGATAAGAGAAATTGGGGCTAATAACGAGGCTTCCGCGCTTACTGCGAGTGGAAAATGAACGGTAATGTCAAACGGTGGAACAAGGTACGGTCCACCACTCACCGTAAGGTGTCTTGTATTGCATGTATATAAATCAGGATATACTAAGGCAATAAAACGTAATATTTTAATCTTCCTTTTAGTTTAAATACGTTGCGACAAGCCATCCTGTAACCAGGTGAATCTTGTCTCTACTTTCCCCATTGACGCAAAATTTTGCACAAAATACTCCTAAAATCTCACCCTAAGATAGAAGATTTGTGGTAGATTTACAACACGGGTCTTCCCGCAAGTAGATACCGGAACCTTTGAGTGGCCATTCTCAACCACCTGCCCCTTAGCTACTCTTTTGATCTCTATTCAGCCTTTGCAGCCCACCGTTCGGACGCCGTACTTCGCTGAATCGTTGTCTTTTTAAGGAGATACTCTGGGATGAAATATCCTGTTGTGGACTTGGAAAATCTTCCTCACCACTGCTTAAAAGAATTAGAGGAACATGACTTTGGGAGTCTGCCACATTCCATTGAGCAATAATTAAAGACTGGAAATGTTACCAAGTTATACCTTTAATTTTCACTATTTAAGTACACAACAAATCATCAGCACATCATCGTTCGTTTACATAACAAGAAATGAAATTTCCGGCAGGTGCTGAAAACAAAGTTGAAACATGCGACTACTGTAGTTGAATAGTTTGGCTCAAGCCCCCACGTGCTATGGCATGAAAGAAAATATATATTTGTTACACTCAGCTTAATTGAGCGGCACAAAGTAGTGGCTTGTCTCAATGTTTGACTACTTTTTCGTCTTGGGGTGCCAGGTCACACACGTAGTAAACTCAATTTTTAAACTGAAATAAAATATAACAAAACAACTCAGGCAAGTATTGCAGTGAAATTTAAAGTATAGAGTCGCTCACGTTGATTTATAATTTGAACAAGCACTTTATTTTTCTTCAGTATGTTCACTAAACACTGAAAATGCAGGCTGAGGGGCTTTTACGTAAGGGCAGCCTTTAACATCTGGTGCTACAACACTTGACTATAAACTTCATATGTCGCGATCACGGCACTCGACAGGCTGTTCACAATTTACAAAATACACTGTTGCCTGCTGTCCTAAACCATTATATTGCGCTCCACTTGATCGCTTCCGAACGTCGCTACATACATACTTGTTCCCCAACGTGGCTACCAACCCACTGCTACCCCTAGATGTGCAGCACGTCCGGCCTTTAGCGTCGCTGAAAACCAACTGTCGTCAAAGATGGCCACCCTATCCACCCTCGAAACGACTGCCTAACTCAAAACAATGTTTGACAAAAAGAATTGCGAATATTCTAAAACTATAAACTGAAAATTATGGAAAATTTCCGGGCAATAACAATTTGAGGTCCTATTTTCTGTATCTACCACGGTTTTTTCACAAATAATTTTCTCGTGGCGTGATATTGCTTTTTACAGAGTTTTGATACTAAACATAAATAAACAAATAAAAATACATATTTAATTATTCATCTACCTCTTTAAGCTTTAGAACGCTGCCGCTAGTTTCGTCCCCTTCAGTTTATTTATTACCAAAAACACAGTTTCTCTCAGTCAAATCCCACATTCCGACCCCTCTTTACAAATGGTACCGATTCTGCTAAATCGGTTATAATTGCTCAATGCAGCTCTACTATCTGCATCCGTAGACACTTTGTTTATATTAATCGGCCAAAGCGTTGCTGAGATATTAGCTTTTGGACTTCCATAAATTTACAATTTTTAAGACAACAATAACTTTTAAACTGTTATATATTTTTGTGGCGCGTCTAGATAATTTATCTTTACGTATTTTTCTGCCCAGTGTCACTCTCAGTTCTGTTTGTTTCAATTTTTCTGTGGGATATAAATTTCTCCAAGTGCGCAAACACGGCCATAAACGCCACTGCCAAGCGTCCACTCGGGTTTTCCCAATGCCACGTACACGCTAGCTGCTCGCCACGGCCCCGTAGCAAGCACTAGCCACGTACTCTGCAGCGGGAAACTGCCGCTCTAATCTCTTGCCACAGCTTGTACGCTCACAAACAATCATGCGCCTCATCATCCTGGGTGATTTTCATTGGACTTTGAGAGCTTCAGTAACTTGTATGCCCACAGTGATGGTTATCATCGCCTGATACCTTAGTATCATGCTCCATATAAGTCTACGGAGATCACCATATGTTATCCATTACCATTCTTCAACGAGAATCCTTAAGAGTTCTTGGAGAGTCTGTCGTGGAACAGGGCGGCCACGAGCACATCAAAGCAAGTCCCACGTGGACATGGTCGATGGGGCTCAAGTCGGAACTCGCCGGTGGCCTTTCCGGTACTACTGTGTCCAGGCTTCGCAAGACATCCCTGGTGACGTCCACGACCCTGGCAATACCGTTGATGAGAAGGAATTCAGTGCCACCTCCGTATGCAGGAGCCACCACATGATCGAACAGAAACTGTTCAGTGGACTGCCTGGCGGTAAGGCGACCTTGGACAGAGACAAGATCTGTCGGACTGTCAGTTCTGATGTAACACCATCACAGAACCTTGGGTGAATCTGTCGAATGCCTGGGCACCATTTAGCAGGTGCCGCTCACCATACACGACGACGGTAGTCACCTCACGTCAGAGGAAATCTGAAGAACACATTCCGACAGTGACGAAGTTGTCAGTTGACATGGGAGAGGCAGAACTGAAGACGAGCTGTGAGATGCTGTCATGACAAGATGGGTACTTGAGAGATATCGGTGTTTAATGCCGACACATGGTACAGAATTAGTTGACTGCGGTGCAACGATTGCAGGAACGAGTGGTATAGAGATGAATGATCTGGCTAGAAAAGAACGTGCCATTTCTTCGAGAAGGAGTATACCATAAGAAGGGAGCCGAGGCGGTTCATCTGGAGCTGATCCGCCGCTGTTTGCGTAGCTTGGTTCGGTATTACGCGGTGTGGCCTTGTGCCGTTCCGGAACTGATTGCGGATGAAGCAAAAGAGGTTGGTGTAGTGGCAATGAGTTGAGAGCACCGAGTCTGGCTAAGCTGCTTAGTGTGCCCCATTGGGCGTGTTGCACACCAGAGGTAACTCCACGGGCTGTCGGGCCTTGCAGCGTTATTCTGTGGTGTCCATCCTGGTGGTCGTGTTGTATTTTCGTTGCACGTTGGCGAACGTAGGGAACGGTTTTGGGGTCAACCGTTTGTCCATTTAAGTCATATTTGGGGAGAAAGGAGCCACTCTTCTGGAAGCGAAAGTATCAATGTCCCGAAGCCTGATCCTACCTCTCTGGGTTAAACTTACAGCACTCTGTCTACCTCCTTCCACGGACTAATATGTTTCTCGCTTAGCTTAATTGTTACCTTCAAAAAACCGCTTATAGTTATTTCCTTGACCCGGCCGCGGTGACAGAGCGATTCTAAGCGCTTCAGTCCGGATCCGCGCGACTGCTACGGTCGCAGGTTCGAATCCTGCGTCAGGCATGAATGTGTGTGATGTCCTTAGATTAGTTAGGTTTAAGTAGTTCTAAGTTCTATGGAACTGATGACCTCAGATGTTAAGACACATAGTGCTCAGGGCCATTTGAACCATTTATTTCCTTCATATCCCTATTTTAATATCAACTTGTGGTAACTTCCACAAACCATATAATCTTCTCATTTTCCACCAAAGTATCTCCTTAACTATATGTTCACCGTCCTCGACGGAACAAATCAGAAATGACTATATTTTTCTTACCTAACTCTTTACTTACTTTCTACTTCTTTACTTCCTTTCGTCCACAAAAATAAACTTCCTTCTCCTTTTTAAGAGAGAATTGACTACCATCCTGTCAAACCATCCACATGCTGATCTCTATCTTTTTCCTTGCTCTCTATTCTTTCCCCAGAACACATTTCGTTAGCAGAAGAGTTAATTTAGTTATTACTTTACTGTTTTTCCTACACAATTATTCTTTAACCTTACTAAGAAATTTGCTTTGTTTATTCAACTGACATAGGTACAAGTTAAGAAGTTTTATCTGTGTGCATTTTGTTATCTTTCCTACTCTTTGCTTTCTGGATATTTAAAACAACTAAATTTTCTTGTGAACTAAGTTACTCTTTTATTTTGATGACCCTTTATACAATTTCAAATGACTCACATGGTGCTAACCCAATGACTTTCCAGTTTTTGGATTAATCAACTCAACCGCATTATCATGGACTACTTTACTAACTTCCATAGGACCTTTGTATATTGAAAAGAATTTGCTACAAAGCCGCAGCCTTCCTATTACTCAGTGCTAATTTTACTTGATGTTGATGTCTTTACTTTGGGTACTGGTGGGACTCTGTTTATAACTTGGGTATCACCACTGGTGTTATTAATGGGTGCATTATCCTCTTGGCATACCATTTCTCTCTCAATTTGGAATGAATGAGTTGCATCTTTCACAATTTGGTCATCGTCATATTAACTGTTAACAACTCTTGTTCCTCATCATCGGTCGATTCCTAGTCAACTGTATCCCAGCATGCTGGTGTCTGTATTTGATCACCCCTTAAACCTATTTCAGAATTTTGGTGATTGAAGCTGTCTATTTAAATGCTTAATTATAAAATCTCTTAACATCCCTTTAAATGCCTGTATATTATCTCCTGCTCTCCCAACCAACGATTGCTGATAACACAACGGTAATTTCATTGTGCACATCCGTATCAGTTCTCCATAACTGTATGGATTATCTAAACACTGATTCTTTTTTGCCATTTCATCAAAAAATTTAACTCGTTTCTTTTCTCCTGAATTTTGACGATCTCTTCCTGTAACAATTCACTTCTTATTCTATTTTGGGTTTCCATGGATCAGGATCGCTCCAAGAATGCAGATTTAAATTGCTCATACGATGGCAGATTGCAGCGACTCTTTGCATGGTTTCCGCCATTGCGCCGTCCATATGACCACAAATGAAGTCAAATTTATGGCTAAGTGGCCAGTACTCTGGTAAACCGATCGGGAATTGATGTATGAACGTGCTGGGGTGTAAGCCGTTCCCTCTTTCGTTGTAATGTTGGAATTTTCTGACTGTTAAAAAGTGATCATTGTCAAATTTTTCTATTCTACCATATGGCGTTTGTATTTCCACAACCTGTTCCATTCCCTTCAACTGTGTCATGTTTTACTTTATTCGTTCTACCACATTTTGATCCTGAGATGACATATTTAAGTCCCATCTAACATTGCAATTTCTCGTGTATCGGACTGAAAGATACGTTTACATTGCCCATAAGTGGATCAGTGTTTTGTCTTTGTCTTTGATTCATATTGATATGCGGTATATGACCTATTGTACTGTAATTCTTAAATAGAGAATTTGGTGCATGTGTGATCGTAACTTGCTGTGTTCTCGCGTCACTCCCGTATGTTCGGAGGGTCGGCTGGTGTTCTGTTGGAATGCGTGCAATAACTGTTTCTCGCACCATTGTCTGCTGTGAACGCACATTACCCGCTTCGCTCACCTGTCCCATCTGTTCTCCTCCCATTTGCTTCTGCTTCATATAGTAAATAACTGCCTTAACCTCTTGTGGGCACACAACTATAATCTCATCACTTTTTTGCGTTTCCGATACTGCCACGGAAGATCGCATAACTGACTCGGTTACCTCTGGGTTTCTTTCCACCCCTGTGTCGGATGACACTACTGATTCCATTGCCTCACTACTGCTTTCAGTACGGTTCTCAATACACTTTTTCGGTTCTGTACGAAGCTGTTCATATTGTTGCTGATTTTTCGAGACGATGTTTTCTATGCGTGTATCGAATCATTTCAACACAGCTCGACACGTTTTCTCACATTGACTTCTTCAACGATGTGTTGCGCCTTACCAGACGTCTTACGTGCTAAATTATTAACTCTTCGCTGAACATGAGACACTGCATCCTGCACCTGGTCAACGTCAGAACGCGTCTTTTTCTGGTCAGCCATTAGCGATTGAATTAGTTCGTGCGAGTCTCTCGCCACTTTTTGGATATCAATAAACTGTTCATTAACTTCCGTTCGCAATTTTTGCTGATCTTGCGGACTTTCTGGAACCCAACAATGGTTTCAAATTTGAGACCATTTAAGGCAACATTGGTTTCAGTTTTCAGGTCTGCTAACCCTGCATTTGTTTCTTTGGCAACAATAGTGAGCTGTTTCAATATGGCGAACACCTGAGCTGTTTCAATATGGCGAACACACTGTCAGATTTTTCGTCATCGTCACCTGTCACCATTTGGTGTAACTTTTGCCGTTCGCGTCTTTCACGTGACGTGTCAAAGACTTTGTGCATAGTGCGCACGCACTTACACACGTTATTTCTGTTGGAAACTATCCAGTTTGCTTCGGAATTACTATCTTTGGTTCAACGTCCCGAAATTGCTCGTCCTCTGATTCTACCTCTGACCTACTAGATCCGTTATTTATTCGGTTTTATGCAATCTCTGACTGTGGTACCAATTGCGAAACTTCCACCATTCCCTCTGCACTATCTCTTTGTTCGGTTTCGTGACTTGCACTCGACACCTTTTGTTGTACATCAATTCCTGTCCTGTCAAGATCTTCATTCTGCCTTATATGCAATATTCTCCGTCCTTCCGCCATCTCCGATCGTCTAACTGATCTCTGTCTTTCTCGAGTTGCGCGAGCCTGAGCTCTCGTCAACATGGAGTTATATTATCTAATACGTCTCCAAAATATTATAAAAGGTATTTAGACTATTAACACATCATTAGCAACGCCGTTCATTGTTTGTGACTATTCAAACCAAATCAACAACTCCGTGAATAACGTCGAGCGCGCCAGCAAGGTCAGGCACAATCTGCTTTTACACAAACGCAAACTTTATTTTACTTATTAATATCACCTTTCTACTCTGTGGATTACACATTTATTGTATGCTGACCACTAGGCATACACATTCATTGAGTAACCTTGTCACGAAAACAATTTTTTTTCAATACTAAACTTTAATTTCTCTTCCTAATTTGATTAATTGCCATCTTGGCATACCAATTGTCATCCTGGCAGGGTCGCCATTCTCTGTCACTTCACTCCTTTTCTCTCTCATCAGAAGGTAGTAGAAACATACTTTGAGTGTGTTAGCGTCTATAGAATAATTGAATGGGATAAGGAATGGACCCTTATTCTATGACAGAGCACAACAGTGTTTAATCTGCAAGCCAATCGGTTTAAATGTTGAATTCTTATCAAAGAAATACACAAATTTACACAGTTTGTCATGTGACAATGTTAGGACAGTTGTCAAGATAATGTATCTCGTCCTGAGTAATCGAAATGACTCTAAACACAACAATATCAAATAATAACCAGAAGTATCTTTACAAAATTAATCTTACTACAAATCATCCAATTCCGGTTCTAAGTTCGGTACTATTTAGGATGACAATGAAGTCTATGGAGGATGGCCGGCCAGTGTGGTCGAGCGGTTCTAGGCCCTTCAGTCCGCAACCGCGCGACTCCTATGGTCGCAGCTTCGAATCCTGCCTCGGGCATGGATGTGTGTGATGTCCTTAGGTTAGTTAGGTTTAAGTAGTTCTAAGTTCTAGGAGACTAATGACCTCAGATGTTAAGTCTCATAGTGCTCAGAGCCATTTGAACCATTTTCTATTGAGGATGGTTAGTTTTTTTGTGACAGGCTGAGCAAAAGATTGCTCAAGCTTTCTGGAGTTCACAGTGGACGCAAGCTGGTGAACCAGCAAGTTTACACCTCGGTTCGTGGTATTTGCTTTAGCTGCAATGAGCTGTCGTCTGCATGGCTACTCTCATCCCCTGAAATTCCTCTAAAATCTAAGCAAAACCTTTGCAGTTTTTATCGGCAGAAACTCTCCTATGTTTCTCATTAGGCGAGAAAACATGCACACCTCCCTAGTCTTCAAATATGGCGATATGCACGCTCATGGATGGAGCAGCGTGCATATTACAATGCCCTCTTATTTCTCACAAGAACAATTAAAGTGGCTTTTTCGTTTCTACGCTGTTGGAGCTCAACGGCGCTACAGCTAATTTCTAGCTCAATGTCAGCTGCAGTGATCGCAGTGTTCACACAAATTTCTCCTCTGCATCATACAGAGCCTGCACTTGACGCCAGTTCAGAGGAGAGTCCCCGAAATTTTCGGTCTTGTCTTTCTCATAGCAAAACTGTCCCCCTCCCTGGTCCTTTCGTGCTCCTCGTCATTGACTCTCGCCGCTAGACGCCTTTAAAAGCCTTCCATTGTCATCCAAGACGTGCCCTTCGCGCTTGCTTCCAAACACACCTTTCTCTCCAGCCGCTTTTTCCACCTTTTGCTCATTAACATGCAGTATATAGGTTCGATGTGCTAATACTGTTGATTGAGCGTCATCCCTTTGCATTGCATACTGTACATTTTTATAGGCAAATCTGCCAAAGTAAGTCAGGTGACATATTCACCTTCCCATTATGATGTTTAAAGCTCTCATATAACGTGCAGAATTGACCTTCATTTAATCTACCACCTTACATGCGTACCAAACTGGCACCTTTCGAACGTTCCTGACACATACATTTCAGGATATGTAAGTGGCGTAGTTGTACCATAATCATCGAATGAGAAATGTCGGTACGTGTGTATTCATGTTTTAGTTTTTGCTGTGTCTTGTGTTCTACATCTTTGCCACGTTTTGTCACATTCTAATTAAATTCAGTAAAACATATCATAGTCAATGTTCTTTGATTTTTAAGAGGTACGTTTACTTGTAGATTACTATGTACAGAGGACTGGCTGAGTTATTACCTTTTTTTCACAGAGACAGGTTGTAACGGAGCGAAGTATTTGGGGAAAACGCCCGGTCGGCACAACACCTGGTAACGGACATGTTCGACCGAGCCGTAAATATCGAGGGATCGTTGTGGATATGGACTGGCGTATGAGGGAGCATGAATCGAAAGTGGAGACACACATGAAAAGGTATCGATGGCATGGGTAGTCGAGAACATCTTATTAAGAGCACTTGACGCAGAAACATAAAAAGATGTTTTTCATTGAGTGAGATTCTCCGACAGGACATAAGTGTATGGTGGTCTAATTCCACTGCTCTTAAATGGTAAAACATGAACCTCAATTAAATGTGGAAAGCAGTGATATAATTCAGTGTGTGTATGCATAGTTTCTGTTTGACTGTTACAGCTTTCTCAGAACTCTATTTGGAGTATTTGCAAATATTGTTGGGTTGTACAAAAATGAAATATGTGTTATCCCAAATTGAAAATTTCAGCTAATTAATGACGCAGTTTATGAACGAATATCAGTGCTGTTAAAACAGAAATATCAACAATAAAACACCTTTTTAAAAGAGTAAACCACTATATGACTGTGTATTGTTGTAAACTAAAGAGCCAAAAAAACTTGTACGCCTGCCAATCTTGTAGGGCCCCCGCGAGCACGCAAAAGTGCCGCAACACGACGTGGCATGGACTTGACTAATGTCTGAAGTAGTGCTGGAGGGAACTACCACCATGAATACTGCAGGGCAGTCCTTAAATCCGAAAGAATGCGAGGGGGAGGAGATCTCAACAGCACGTTGCAAGGCATCCCAGATACGCTCAATAATGTTCATGTCTGGGGAGTTTGGTGGCGAGCGGAAGTGTTTTAAATTCAGAAATTTCAACTCAGAAAAGTGTTCCTAGAGCCACTGTCCAGCAATTCTGGACGTATGGGATTTCACATTGTCCTGCTGGAATTTCCGTCCGTCGGACTGAACAATGGACATTAATGGATGTAGATGATTGGAAAGGATGTTTACGTACACTCACCTGTCAGAGTCGTATCTAGACGTATCAGGGGTCCCATATCACTCCAACTGCACACGCCTCATACCATTACAAAGCCTTCACCAGCTTCAGCAGTTCCCTGCTGACATGCAGGGTCCATATGCAGGGTCCATGGATACGTGAGGTTGTCTGCATAACCGTACACGTCTATCCGCTCGATACAATTTGAAACGAGACTTGTCTCACCAGGCAACATGTTTTCAGTCATCAACAGCCCAATATCGGTGTTGACGGACCCAGGCGAGAAGTAAAGCCTTGTGTCGTGCAGTCATCAAGGATAAGCTCAATTTCAGAAGAACTCGAGTTAAAATGATGATAATAAATACAATTCGAACCACAAAAATTTAACATTCAAGCAATAGAAATTAAAACAGAAACATCACCAATTACAAAGATTACATGTAACAGTTACATTATTACAAATATTATCAAATTAAATCAAGAATCTTAATACGAAACCTAAGATAATTATAAAATGTCCGCCCCTGGTAACTGAGTGGTCAGCGCGACGAAACGTCATACCTAACAACCCGTGTTCGATTCCCGGCTGGTGTAGTGGGACGAAATTAAACGTCACCCATCCACCAAGTCAGCCCAGTTTGCAGGTGACTATAAGTTTAATTTAGTTTTTGTTTATGTGTTTTCTTATTATTTGTAATAAATGTGAATTATCTAAAAGTTTTGTATTTTTTTTATGTGTTTCATGTACGGAGAGATCGGCGCAACTAACGGGGACAGCATCTTCGTTGCCGCGACCAGAGAGGAAATTGCTGGCCGCTATACGTCGCGGGTCGACAGCCAAGGAGCAACAGAAGATCCTGGAACCGAGTTGTTGCGTCGTGTTTCAAAAAATTAAAAATGAATTTTTATACTCTTTTTGTACAATAATGACGTCATAATGAGCTTAGTCTTATTGAAAAGTTAGTCACTGTCTGTCAACGCTCAAGTTCACATCTGTATGTGTAGGAAGCTAATAAAATAGTGTATGCTACTAAAGTTGAAACACGTGTCTTGAAGATTTATTTATGAAGAGTTATGTGAACGAATTAATAATATATCTGACAAGATTATTGATTCAGACAGTGTTGGCCGAAACTTTGAATCTAAAAAGTTTATTTAAGGTGTGATTCTGATATCGATTAGATCAAGATAACGTGTGTCGATATAATTTTCTGAGGAGAAACAAACGAAATTTAAATTGGGAAAAGGTTACGAAAACCAATTGGCCCAAGTGATGTAATTCTTTGCACACGACTCAACTGATGTTTTACAGTTTCGTTCAAGAACCATTCTATGAAAATTTAAAAAGAATATGAATCATTTTTGAAGTGAGTGTAACTGACGTGGGTGACGAAGTCTGCACATGGTCCTATACCAAACGAAAACCTAAAAACGTCGTTACACCGCACCGTGGCGACCGTGACAGGACTTGTGTGCAACTAAGGCACACAGGTACGAAACAAAGCATCAAGAGTCCTTCGGAAGTCAACGCGAGTTTTCGTGGAGCCTTCACCAGCCAGCGGCGACTTCGTGGGTGTGGGCATCTGACGGAGTGCAGCCAAGCAGTACGGTCACGCAGTTGTTCCACGAGAAGGCGCGTCTGTTGGGCAGCAGCTGAACGCTGCAAACCCCGACAACCTTTTTTCTCCCTAAAACTAATAGGCCCAGTACGTCAGCTGCGGGGCGTTCCTCCGGCTGGTATTAGAGGTGTTGCTGAGGGCTTCGCCTGTCTACGGCGGTGCCGGGCGTGGTTGCAGCCAGCGACGTTTTCGGTGTTCGACTCAGCGTCCTGCCGGTTGCGGAAGCGGGGTCGCAGCATCTCAGCGGCTGCATCGACGGCTGTTACATCTGCAGCCCATAGCAGCACACTGATCATCGAGAACTACAAATTACAATATTAGTGTCCGGTGAGTTTGTTTCAAGTTGGAAGTGGAGTGTTGTACATAGTAAGTGTGCTTTTACAGGATTGTTGATTACAAGTCTGCGTGTGTAGATAGTTAATATCTTACAATAATGTCGGGAAGTGAAATGTCAGACGAAGAGCAATCTATGTCCGATAGGAGCGTGAGATCCCTTTTTAGGGCGATCGCTAAATTGAAACAATCTAACGAAGAATCTACTGCTAGATTAAAAGAGGAATTAAAACAGGCTAACGAGGAATCTACTGCTAGATTAAAAGAGGAATTAAAACAGTCTAACGAAGAATCTATGGCTAGATTAAAACAGTCTAACGAAGAATCTATGGCTAGATTAAAACAGTCTAACGAGGAATCTACTGCTAGACTTAAAGCGGAGCTAACAAAATCAACAGACAGGTTGCAGGAATATCTTAATGAAACCAGTCGAGAATTAAGTGATAAAATAGAGTCTTCTAAAGTTGAAATGCAGGAAAAACTAATAGGACTTAGTAATAAGATTGCTGATAATTGTAAAAGGTTAGAAGAACATATCCAGGAATCGCGCGAGGAAAAAGCTCGCATGCGACACGATATTACTGACTTATCCGAGAGACTAGATAGTGTCAATATCTTAGTTGTAAATGAAATACAGAAAAATAACGATATGTTACGAGATGAATTTTCTATGCAAACAGAAACTGTTCGCAGAGAATTATTGAAATCTATTAAAGAGGTCTCTACCAAACCTGTAGAGATTTCTTCAATAGATAATGTAGAATTAGAGACATTAACTCATCAAGTAGAAAAGGACCATACCGAAATCGAAAACATGAAATTTTTAATTACTGAGATATGCAGTAATCTTGAGACTGCCAAAGATAATAATATTGACGAAGGTACAGAGCGTTCACATCGTGAACACAGTGAAGAATCGATATTAGCTAATCGAGTATCCAATACAGAAATGCGGATACAGGAAATTACTAAACGGTTATCGGAATTAGATAATAACGAGAACATTTCAGGTAGCAGAGGTAATAACATAATCAGAGACAACAGTCGCATCGAATTTGCTAGCACGGATGACAACAATATGAATAAGGCAATCACGGCAAGCCAATCCGATGCAACTCCGTCTCTGCAAGCTAAACAAAATCCGACTATTTCTCTCGCAGAATGTCTGGATGACATAACAACAAATTCAAATGTAGCAAGTCGATTTCCTGTATTCAAACCAGGAGGCGAACTGCACCCTATAATCTTTATAAAAGCTTTTGAAACATCATTATCTCCTAAATGGAGTAATGAAAAACGCATTCAATTTGTAATAGGACATTTAGAAGCAGAAGCTGCGGAATGGGCAGTACTGCATAGAAATGAATTCAGGGATTGGGATGATTTTGTTAAGCAGTTTAAACAAAATTATTGGTCAAGAGGAAAACAACAACACTTAACTTTAGAGTTGTTAGACCCTCCTCCATATTCTAAACGGTGGGGAGGTTATAGGAATTATTTTGAATGGCATTTAAAACGTGCTAAATTAATTGAAGAACCAATTATTGAAAGTCATTTAATGCGAGTCCTAATTAGTGGATTACCGTATTACATAAAGGAAAGAAAAATGTTATTCTACGAATTATACAAAACCTTAATAATGGGGACGCAACAGTTAACACCCGGGGTGTGTGGTTATATTTTAACGACTTGTTGTATTGGAAAGCACAGAGGGAACACCAGAGATGGAAAATCTGCATTCCGAAAACTGTTGTGGACGAGTTAATTACTTATATTCATGAAGGTTACGGGCATTTTGGAATTCATAAATGTATTAAACATCTAATGAAGTATTATTATTTCAAAAATATGTCACGTATTGTGAGAAGTATTATTAGGGCTTGTGAAACCTGTCAAAAGGTTAAAGTTAATAACAAATCCAAGCGTTATAAATTATATGCTGTAATTCCTCGAGGTTTGTGGGATCTACTGTCATTAGATTTTTTCGGCCCTCTGCCTCGGAGTTCAGGAGGATTCACATATGTGTTTGTTGTAATGGAATGTTGGTCCAAACATGTGAAACTGTATACTTTGAAACGAGCGAATACAGCAAGCGTTATACGCTGCCTCACCCGAAATTACTTTGTTAACTGGGGCATTCCTAAACGACTTATGTCTGACAACGGTAGTGCCTTTATTAGTCAAAGATTTCAAGATATGATAAGACAATATGGAATCAAACATATCTTAATTTCGAAATATCACCCTCAAAGTAATTTAGTAGAAAGAGTCATGAAAGAATTAGGACGATTATGTAGAACTTATTGTGCACATAAACATACTCGGTGGGCCAAACTAATGCCTGAATTCGAAAAGATATTAAATGAATTGCCTCACCTAACGACGGGATTATCACCTATAGAAATTTTAGGCAAACGAATTATAGGTGAGCCTTTACTAGCTGCTTTACCTTGGCCACCAGTAAATGAGATACAACAAGATATTCCAGACGAAAAAGTTTGCGAACAGATTGTAAAAAATGCCGAACGGAGAATTAAAAGTTATAATCAACAGGCTGTAGAACCCTCATTTCAGGTAGGAGATCTTGTGTTAGTACGATCTCATCCTAAAAGTTCTAAGATCGATAAGGAATGTAGAAAATTCTTCTTTATCTTTGAAGGTCCATATGTTGTACATAAGATTGTACATCCCAAAGCATTACTTCTTATGGAACCTTCATCAGGTGTAATTAAAGGATTATATAGTGTTGATCAAATGAAACTCTTCATTCCTAAATAAGTTAATATTTAGTATATGTTACATACGGAAGAGCGTTCATAGTTTATTCATGTGAAGTTTTTCGTGATAGTTACGTGTTATTTTAAATGAATGAAACCGAAAGCTTAAACAAGTGTTCTACAATAATCTACTGGTACTTCAAAAAAGAGAAAGATAACCAAAAGGGGGATTTATATGGAAGAAATTTTGCTCTTAGGTCAAAAGGAATTTTGCATATTTTAAATTTACTCGGATAGTAGGAACCAAAGGGGATGGTTAATAGTTTTAGGGACCATGGGCGTCCAGAGCTATATGGCTCACGAGAACATAGCAGAGTGCCTTTAATAGAGGTTTGTAATAGTGTTAATATAGAACACACCAAACGGGGCTCTCTCGCTTGTTTCTCCTAAATAAATGGCCATTACCCAACAAGGTGTCCGAAGGTAAAGAAAGCCGTGCCGAGATTCTAAAGAGAGTTTTGCTTGATTTCTTCTTGACCTCAGGCATAAATAAGGCATTAGGGAAGAGAATGACGTAAAGTAAATAGTACTATTAGTTATTGTGAGAAACTTATTAGTAATATACATTCTTGAAAAGAATAACTCTAGTAAATAAATGAAACTGAAACTAATCTATCACAATTTGAACGCTCTGTCCTAATGTACAACGTTAAAGAACGTACTAAATTAGTATTTATTAGCAACTATTAACTGAAGAGGAGCAATCTCCCTATATTCGGTTACGAATTACCATAAGAGCACAATTAAGAGTAAATAACAAATAGTCACAACGATATCGTATTAAAAGGATTAAATCTCTCTAATAGCAAGGACTCTAGGTTACGTAAAATGTGAGGAAAACGTATTAACAGTTAAATATTGTATATTGAACAGTTTTAATTTCGGTTAAAACCTGACAAACTGAGCTTGTGGGTGGGGTATGTAGTGGGACGAAATTAAACGTCACCCATCCACCAAGTCAGCCCAGTTTGCAGGTGACTATAAGTTTAATTTAGTTTTTGTTTATGTGTTTTCTTATTATTTGTAATAAATGTGAATTATCTAAAAGTTTTGTATTTTTTTTATGTGTTTCATGTACGGAGAGATCGGCGCAACGAACGGGGACAGCATCTTCGTTGCCGCGACCAGAGAGGAAATTGCTGGCCGCTATACGTCGCGGGTCGACAGCCAAGGAGCAACAGAAGATCCTGGAACCGAGTTGTTGCGTCGTGTTTCAAAAAATTAAAAATGAATTTTTATACTCTTTTTGTACAATAATGACGTCATAATGAGCTTAGTCTTATTGAAAAGTTAGTCACTGTCTGTCAACGCTCAAGTTCACATCTGTATGTGTAGGAAGCTAATAAAATAGTGTATGCTACTAAAGTTGAAACACGTGTCTTGAAGATTTATTTATGAAGAGTTATGTGAACGAATTAATAATATATCTGACAAGATTATTGATTCAGACAGTGTTGGCCGAAACTTTGAATCTAAAAAGTTTATTTAAGGTGTGATTCTGATATCGATTAGATCAAGATAACGTGTGTCGATATAATTTTCTGAGGAGAAACAAACGAAATTTAAATTGGGAAAAGGTTACGAAAACCAATTGGCCCAAGTGATGTAATTCTTTGCACACGACTCAACTGATGTTTTACAGTTTCGTTCAAGAACCATTCTATGAAAATTTAAAAAGAATATGAATCATTTTTGAAGTGAGTGTAACTGACGTGGGTGACGAAGTCTGCACATGGTCATATACCAAACGAAAACTAATACGCGTCGTTACACCGCACTGGGTCAGAGATTTTCTCCGCTCAGGGACTGGGTGTTGTGTTGTCCTTATCGTCATCATTTCATCCCAATCGACACGCAAGTCGCCGAAGTAGCGTCAACTCGAAAGACTTGCACCAAGCAAACGGTATACCCGACGGGAGGCCCTAGCCACACGGCATTTCCATTGTTATAAAATCAAAACATAAAATAATGAACTAAAAAGTAGTCTTAAAGATAGCTGGTTTAAAGCCTACGTACACGAGTAGGATTTCGGCTCCGAAAACCCATATCAGTGACTTTTCGTTGAGTAGTTCGCACGCTGACACTTATTGATCGCCCAGAATTGAAATCTGCCAAAATTTTGCACTTCTCTCATGCTGCAAGATTCTCTTCAGTCGTCGTTGGTTCGTTCTTGTAGGATCTGTTACCGGCCGCAGAGTTTCGGAGATTTGATGTTTTACCGGATTCTCGATATTCATGGTACACTCGTGAAATGATCGTACGGGAAAATCCTCACTTCATCGCTATCTCGGAGATGCTGTATGCAGTCGGTCGTGCGCCGACTGTAACACTACGTTCAAACTCAATTAAATCTTGATAACTTGCCATTGTAGCTACAGTAACCGATCTGACTACTGCGGCAGACACTTGTCTTACACAGGTTGGTCCATTGATAGTGACCGGGCCAAATATATGACGAAATAAGCATCAAACAAAAAAAAATTTACAAAGAACGAAACTCGTCTAGCTTGATGGGGGAAACCAGATGGCGCTATGGTTGGCCCGCTAGATGGGTGAAACGGATACGAACTGCGTTTTTTTAAATAGGAACCCCCATTTTCTATTACATATTCACGTAGTACGTAAAGAAATATTAATCTTTTGGTTGGACTACTTTCTTCGCTTTGTGACAGATGGCGCTGTAATAGTCACAAACGTATAAGTACATGGTATCACGTAACATTCTGCCAGTGCGGACGGTATTTGCTTCGTGATACATTAACCGTGTTAAAATGGACCGTTTAACAATTGCGGAAAAGGTCGATATCGTGTTGATGTATGGCTATTGTGATCAAAATGCCCAACGGACGTGTGCTATGTATGCTGCTCCGTATCCTGGACGACATCATCGAAGTGTCCGCACCCTTCGCCGGATAGTTACGTTATTTAAGGAAACAGGAAGTGTTCAGCCACATGTGCAACGTCAACCACGACCTGCAACAAACGATGATGCCCAAGTAAGTGTTTTAGCTGCTGTCGCGGCTAATCCGCACATCAGTAGCAGACAAATCGCGCGAGAATCGGGAATCTCAAAAACGTCGGTGTTGAGAATGCCACACCAACATCCATTGCACCCGTACCATATTTCTACGCACCAGGAATTGCATGGCGACGACTTTGAACGTCGTGTACAGTTCTGCCACTGGGCACAAGAAAAATTACGGGACGATGACAGATTTTTTGCACGCGTTCTATTTAGCGACGAAGCGTCATTCACCAACAGCGGTAACGTAAACCGGTATAGTATGCACTATTGGGGAAAGGAATATTCACGACGGCTGCGGCAAGTGGAACATCAGCGACCTTGGCGGGTCAAAGTATGGTGCAGCATTATGGGAGGAAGGATAATTGGCACCCATTTTATCGATGGCTATCTAAATGGTGCAATGTACGCTGATTTCCTACGTAATGTTCTACCGATGGTACTACAAGATGTTTCACTGCATGACAAAATGGCGATGTACTTCCGATATGATGGATGTCCGGCACATAGCTCGCGTACGGTTGAAGCGGTATTGAATAGCATATTTCATGACAAGTGGATTGGTCGTCGAAGCACCATACCATGGACCGCACCTTCACCGGATCTGACGTCACCGGATTTCCTTCTATGGGTAAAGTTGAAGGATATTTGCTAACGTGATCCACCGACAACGCCTGACAACATGCGTCTGCGCATTGTCAATGCATGTGCGAACGTTACGGAAGGGGAATTACTCGCTGTTGAGAGGAATGTCGTTACAAGTATTGCCCAATGCTTTGAGGTTGACGAACATCATTTTGAGCATTTATTGCATTAATGTGGTATTTACAGGTAATCACACTATAACAGCATGCGTTCTCAGAAATGATAAGTTCACAAAGGTACATGTATCAAACTGGAATATCCGAAATAAAATGCGCAAACGTACCTACGTTCTGTATCTTAATTTAAAAAACCTACCTGTTACCAACTGTTCGTCTAAAATTGTGAGCAATACGTTTGTGACTATTACAGCGCCATCTATCATAATGCGAAGAAAGTGGTCCATCTAATACATTTATATTTCTTTACGTACTACATGAATATGTAATAAAAATGTTTTTTTTTTTTAAACGCAGTCGATATCCGTATGACCTATGGCAGCGCCATCTAGCGGGCCAACCTTAGCGCCATCTCGTTTCCTCCTTCAACCTAGACAAGATTCGTTCCTTTAGTTTTTTCGTAGACGCTTATTTCGTGAGATATTTGTCCCGCTCACTATCAATGGACCACCCTGTATAGGCGTTGCCGACCGCAGCGCCGTATTTTGCCGGTCGACAAGTTTAAGAGAATTTAGATATGGAGGCACAGTGTGACTATTCTCATTGCGAAAACTAAAAAAGTTTTATGTGCAACAGTGTAGTTCCTACAATGAAAACGAAAAGTAAATTCACTTAGAGCCGGCCAGTATTCATTATTTAGTTGATGGCGATTGCTTGTAGAGAGAGGGAGAGAGCTAATTTCTCTGTATGGTGGTGGAGCTCATCGTTTGGGTTGGGTATCAGAGAGTTCAATTGACTTGGGACCGGATGTTGATAACAATTAGTATATGACCTGAAACTGATTTGGAAATAAATTATTTGGTTATTAGGGACTATACTATGAAATCAAACTTACACACGTATTTTGGAGGTCTAATTAACCTCATAGCTTCATTACATTTACGAGACATCCTAGTTTCCTGCTTATTTATGTATCAAAGGTATGTTCTCACACTTAACTTATGGGACAACTGGTTTGTATAACCTAATATATATATATTTTTTTCGACGACTGTTTGTGTTTCACACAGGTCGTATGATTTTGGACGTTATATTACTTGAAAGTGGCTTAAGACAGGGAGCTAAATTATGAAATAAACACTTTACATTCAGTCAAATGGCACAAAACTCTGTTCGAAAATTTTACATGTGAGATTATGTAAACTGAGAAATTGGGATTAATTAAGTACTCATGTACACTGTTAACATGAAATGTAAGGTGATTGCATGTAAAAGCCTTTTTATAACATATGTTATGGCAGTACCTTAATATCAGTTTCAAATTCGTTGACATAATTGGCATTTTGCACTGTGACACAATCGTATGGTTGAAGGAGTGGAAGAGGAAATTAATTTTTACCGCTTGACGTGATACTTAATGAGAAAAATTGACCTTAATTTTCAGTATAACATTTATTTGTCTTCATCGCGAATTTATAAAATGATATGACCGGTTTATAAATTCAGAAAACATGTTTACGTTCTATTCTGGTTACAACTAACTCCCGGATGACTGCATTATCATGCTGCAACTCAACAGTGAAGCTAGTGTTTTGACGTATAGCACACGTAGTTTGTGCAGAGTTATCTATGTCGGCCTTACCGCCTTTGAAGAGAAGAATCGTATCGTTCACTTACTGTCTGAAAATTACATTTCTTAAAGAAACTTACTCTGCAGAACACTGAACAATATTTCTGCCAATGTACCGGGTAAGATGTTACCTATCGCAAAACCTTCCTTCTGGTGACGGATTCTACCACGGGCCCTTCTGGCCTCTTCCACGGTATACCGGCGACTGGTGGCTACAACAAGACGTAGCGCACCCATAGGAAGCTGTTCTTGGTGGGTGCAGTGAGCTCATCGGTGGCGCCTCTTTTGCTTTTTTTCATTTTGATTGTTAAATTATTTCGTAAGTTAATGAAATGCAATCACGTTTTTGACGATGCAGCATTTCTTTTCGTTACTTGTCTTCAGTTTGTTAAATGACTTCGTAATTTGTAAATTCGCACCATTCATTACTCATCGGAATTAGTGTTTTTTCTCCACATTTTATTGTTTTAAGTTGTTGAAAGCTTTTCCGATTGTAAGTTAATCTGCCAGTATTCTTTCGTGTATTGTACAACTTTCTCTTAATATGGTAAATTCCATTTTGTTATTGTACGTACATTGGTGGTGTCTAGCGGATGCACCTTGCCTTTTGTCTTAAACAGCAGCATCACAAACCCCCACGACAATTTTATAGAGTGAGTACTTGACTGTAGAACATGTGACGTGTTACACACTTAAACAATATTTTGCGGTATATTCTTTGTCGTTTGTCGTTCTTATTTTTATTGAACACATTGTAAGTAGAAATAACTTTTACGTGCAATATTTATTCTGTCCATTTTAAATGCGAAGATATTTGCGAGTTCAATCGAAACCAGCCATACTACTTTATAAACTCATTATCTAGAAAAACAGTGAGTTATTTTGAAATTTATTTTTATGGTCATACTTCCCGGCAGATTAAATCTGTGTGCCGGACCAAGGTTCGAGCTCGGGACTTTGCTTTTCCCAGCCAAGCGCTCCTTATATGGTGTTCGCGTAACGGTACATAAGCTACGTAATATTATGCCACACCATAATACAGGGTGAGTCACTAACTCTTGCCACCTAGAATAACTCCGAAAGTAGGATGGTAGCTGAAATGTTTGTGGGACAAATGTTGCGTGGGACAACAGGGGCCATAATATGACGTTGGTTTGTTGTTAGTAGGTTGGGCCGCGTCAGAGATATGAAGGTCAACTTTGTTTTTTTGAATGGGATGATATAGTTTCGTACGAATTTTCTGATAGTGGCTATCGAGACAAATCCGACGATGTGTAACAGTAAGGTCTTTGAAGGTCAACGACGGTGAAAAAGATGGCATGAGCGTCCATTTACAGAAGGTGTTCGAAGTGATGACCATTGTTAACAATGCAGTTCTGTAATCTTCTTCTCAAGGATTGAGTGGTATTCCTTATCACTTCGACACTTTTCGAAGCACGTGATCTGACAAATCTCTCTCACATATCTTCAGGTGTAGTTGGAAAGTCTTTATAAACAATGTCTAGTCAACTAGACAAAAATTGAAATAATTTACGTAATTCACCACCTGATACAGAATATCTTTGCAACATGCTTGCCATTCAGAACCTGCAGACGATTGAATAATTTGGGAGTTGACATTTTAATGACAAAACTATCACATTTTAAAAAAATGGCTCTGCGCACTATGGGACTTAACATCTTATGTCATCAGTCCCCTAGAACTTAGAACTACTTAAACCTAACTAACCTAAGGAGATCACACACACCCATGCCCGAGGCAGGATTCGAACCTGCGACCGTAGCAGTCCCACGGTTCCAGACTGCAGCGCCTAGAACCGCACGGCCACCGCGGCCGGCTATATCACATTTCATTAAACCGTAAAATAATATAGCATAAAATAAACTTGTAATTAACTATTCCCTAAAGCTATTTCTGGAACTCTGAATTGATTGGATTTTTTAATTTTTATTCATGTTACCTCAGATGTTAGAAGTGTGTCGAAGGACAGTAAGTAAAATTTTAATTTAAGTTTTTAGGTCGCTAGAGAAGCAGTGTAATGTTATAGCACACCGCTGGTCTTAGGCAACGAATACCGTAAATGTGGTTTTTAGTTGGTTATGCACTCTCACATAGCTGAATTCCAGATTTCCGGTCCTTCTAGCCACAATACAGTTGTAATGTGAATATACATGAGTGAAATCTACACCAGTCATATTAAGTGATTTCTGATGTAAAGGAATTCAGCTGCTGAACGGAAATTCAAAAGTTGTCAAATCGCTGGTTAGTGACCCTCCATCGTTAACGACCAGCACCACGTCGCAGTAGAGCCTGAAAAAAAAATGCAGAGGGAGGTGAAGGTTCTTAACTTACGTGTTACAACGCTGATGTTTAGGAGCTTAGTACCAGTTCGAACTCCATCACACTGTTTCCGTTTTTTGGTGTGTGTTTGTTAGTTCCTCCTTTTTATTTCATTTCAGTCTTTTTTAGCTGGAAACAGTGGCTAGGCAAAGTGTAGTGTCGGTAGCTGGACCGACACCGTGATGTTGATTGCTGAAAAGGAATGCTAAACTAACGCTGTGGCCGATAGTGCCCGAACGGCAATAAGCAGACGGGCGTGAAGACTGGAACATAAAAACTTATGAATGAATACGAAGAAAAGTATGTAGATGCTTTTTACTTAACTTTTATTGATTCCTTGGAATACATCTCTCTTGAATACTCGAAGCTATAGGCACTGATACAAATGGCTCCTTGCTAGTTCGTAGCCATTAACTTAGCTGATGGCTATTATGTCTCTCGGCTAATGAGAGAGAAAGGCTTCGTACAACTGGGCGATAGCTAGGTTCGCGTACAACTGGGCGGTAGCTTGGTTCTCGTACAACTGGGGGCCGAGTCCTCTCTCGTATCACGAGACCTGCCTTGGTGGTGGCGCTAGGTCTGCGATCACAGTGGCGACACGCGGGTCCGACATGTACTACATGGACCGCGGCCGATTTAAGCTACCACCTAGCAAGTGTGGTGTCTGGCGGTGACACCACACAAAGAATTACAGCTGTTGTATATTGTGATAGAAAAGAAATCATTGGTATTAGAAACACACACTATGACGGTCCACTCCCGCCTGTGTGAAGAAGACACTTACTTTGTGATGAAGAGGATAGTCCAACGGAACAAGAACAGTCTCCGTTGAACGTCTAAGAGGATTCATTGTTTTCTTCACTTTGTAACCTCCCCACCGAAATTTAAAAGGAAAAGACAATACTTAATAGAAATGCTAATGGACATTGCGCTAAGTGTAACTTCTACACTGAAATTTTAAAGACAGAAATAATAAACGAATAGGAGCCAAGAATAACCTCCCTGCAATGAAATGTACTGACAAAGGCAACAAAAATGTGAAATTCGCAATCTGACTCTGGTGTAAGCTCTTCACAAAAAAATTAAAGTCAATTCAGTGACAACAAAATCTCACCGATAATGTTAATTCAATTACACCGAAATATCGGTCTTTGGCCCTGTGCAAAAATCAGAATTAAAGTCTTACCTCATTGTAACTGCTAGTCAAATTTCTGCTCTTATTCTTGCGCACGGCTTGGAGGAACTGCATTGCAAATAATAATATTCCTTTTTTTTGTGATTTAACTGAAAACTGAAACTTTTCTTTAAGGGAAGTGGAACGAAATAGTTACTTCAATTAAATAAAAATTTTATGTAAAATCGCTTTTGAAATCAAAATTATTATTGGGGGACTTGTTGGAGATTAATTACAATAAATAAACTTTACATTATCTGATGATTATGTTAAGTAACAGTATACCTCATTCAGCATCTTGACCAGTGTTGCCGACAGACTACATCACACAACCGCACTGGGCTGCTACTACTGACCGACCGCTCTGCATGACGACTACTAGCGTACTGCTCTACATGACGACTACTAGCGTACTGCTCTACATGACGACTACTAGCGTACTGCTCTACATGACGACTACTAACAGAGTACTGCTCGTAACACTCGCGCGGTCAAGCGCCCACTCTCTGGTCAGAGACGCTGCAATGCCTCGCCATCGCTGCTATGTTACATACGTGTTTCATAGTGTAATCTCCCCACCGAAATTTAAAATGAATGACAATACTTAATAGAAATGGATAGGAGCCAAACGTAACCTCCCTAGCAAATAAATTTAATGACAATAAAAAATGAGAATCGCAATCTGACCCAGGTATAAGTTCCCACAAAAATAATGAAAAACAATTCAGTGCTAATGAAATTCACTTAAACCGAAATATCGGTCTTTGGCCCTGTGCAAAAATCAGAATTAAAGTCTTACCTCATTGTAACTGCTAGTCAAATTTCTGCTCTTATTCTTGCGCACGGCTTGGAGGAACTGCATAGCAAATAATAATATTCCTTTTTTTTGTGATTTAACTGAAAACTGAAACTTTTCTTTAAGGGAAGTGGAACGAAATAGTTACTTCAATTAAATAAAAATTTTATGTAAAATCGCTTTTGAAATCAAAATTATTATTGGGGGACTTGTTGGAGATTAATTACAATAAATAAACTTTACATTATCTGATGATTATCTTAAGTAACAGTATACCTCATTCAGCATCTTGACCAGTGTTGCCGACAGACTACATCACACAACCGCACTGGGCTGCTACTACTGACCGACCGCTCTGCATGACGACTACTAGCGTACTGCTCTACATGACGACTACTAGCGTACTGCTCTACATGACGACTACTAACAGAGTACTGCTCGTAACACTCGCGCGGTCAAGCGCCCACTCTCTGGTCAGAGACGCTGCAATGCCTCGCCATCGCTGCTATGTTACATACGTGTTTCAACTTCATTTCAACACAAAATGTGCAATTCAAAATTTTAAAAATGTAAATAGAGGGTGAAAATTATTGAACAATATGGTAAAAAGCGAGGATTAGTTACAAACGACAAACGATATTATTCAACATGTAAACATCACTACAGATGTTCTGATTTAGGTTATGACGTGTTATATATACACGCCATCATTGTCGTGATGTGGAGCAGACGAATAGCGAAATTCAGCATGACCCGCTGAAGTGTCGTAACCTCGATGACGTCGGTGACCTCCTGAAAGACTGTTTACAGCTCAGCAATGATTCTGGGGTTATTGCTCTACACCTTATCTATAATATAGTCCCACAAAAGGAGTCGCATGGTTTCAGATCCGGAGAATACGGTTGCCAATCGAGGCCCATGCCAGTGGCCTCTGGTTATCCCAGAGGCAGATTGCGGTCACCAAAGTCCTCCTACTTCTTCGATGGGGTCGAGTTCCGTCTTCCATGAACCACAACTTGCCAAAATCAGAGTCCATTTGGATAATGAGGATGAAATCATCTTCCGAAACCTGTACGTTCCTGTCGGAAGTTATCGTGCCATCAAGGAATATCGCACCGATTATTCCGTGACTGGAGATTGCACATCACACACCACCCGTTGAGGAAGAGACTTATCGATTGCGAAATGAGGTTTCTCAGTCCCCCAAATGCGCCAATTTTGCTTATTGACTAGCCCATCCTAAGGAAAGTGGGTTTCGTCGTTAAGCAAAACCATACTAATTCCCATTATGCCCCACGGCCAACCGTGCAGTCTGAACGTCCTAAGGCATACCGTTCTGAAGTTATGACGATGTTATAGCATACAGTTCATTAATTGCTACTCTGTATCATACGGCGTGCTGTAGTAGAATACAGAGTGAGCAAATTCATTAAATGAAACGGAAGTTAAGTCTTGTGAGTCTGTCCTGGCCTTGAAGGCCCAAGCGACCTCGACCTGCAGCCGTGTCAACCTTTCCCGTATGTCATTATGCGGATGCAGTATGGAGGAGAGAGTTGTCAGCACACCGTCCTCCCGTCCGATTTACCAACTTTCGAGACTTTGGAGCCAGTACCTCTCAATCACATAGCTCCTCGATTAGCACCACGAAGCTCGCTGCACCGCATGCCACTCCTCCCACAAAGAAATTATCTTTAGTACTGTCGCTAGTCGAGACAATGTCTTCCACATGGCAGCCATCAACAATGAGCGGTTAGCTACGGAGGCTGACAATGTAAATGTATCGCGGATCTTAAAATACTGCAGTTGTTGCAAAATTACTGTCTACCTCCAGCAGAGAGTGTTACTTGATACTGGCTGAGCTGCCGCTGGAAAGTATGCTATGCACCGAAAGCTGTCTGACCCAGTGGCTCGAGACTTTTGAAGCGTGAGGAGGCGATGTTCCATGCTCCTAATTGTTTCTCATCAGCTGTAGCTCGTCTCCAGTTTCTCAGCCACGAACAGGTCATGGCTGCGTTGCGGAATCCTACCGCGAGCAGAAGAAGCGCACCTTTCACTGTGGCTACGTCACGACATCGACAAAGTGCAGCGTGCCGGGAGAAACTTTTGTCACCGCTCTTTCCTCCTGGTAAACTGTGCGGACGTCACAAGGCCGTTCCGAAACGATCGCTCTAGCAAATGATGCTCAAACACTCTTCCTTCCGATTTTTCTCCCGAGTGCGTGTCTCGATCCGGCACACAGTTTTAACCTGCCAGGAAGTTTCATATCAGCGCACACTCCGTTGCAGAATGAAAATCCCACTATGGACTACACAACACATTTGGACGCCGCAAATGTACGAAGCTGATTTCATCAGAACTGCATTATTTAAAGACTATTGGGTAGCATTAACGTTCAAGTACGTTGTATGCAATTGCCAATTCGCAAACAAGGAAGCATTCCTCATCTCGAAACGTTTACTGCGATACATCTCCCCTCCTAATCCCTACGAGTGCAATCAGCTACCAGTTTTCTTAGAGCTGACTGACGTGTTTCAACTTCCTCAGAGACGTCACAACATGTAAGCGTATTTAATCAGTTACTTTCATTTACTGCTTCATATTTTATGTCGTTCAGAAAGATAATTAATTCTTCAAGGATACTGAACCATAATTTATTTTACAACAAAATGATTTAATTTTCCTGTTTTCGTGTGTCAGTTAGAAATCCAGATAATCTTACTTACTACGAAATTTCTCTTTTAATAACCATATCTTGAAGGTCAAAGCTGGATTGAACAACTTGCCTTAGGACGCTCAATTTCTCATAAGGAAATTGAAACATAGACCGAATGAGAGACTGAACAGAAAAAGAAAAGAAAGTTTTTCTGCAAGAGAAAATAAAAGAATGACAGTTGCAGCCAAAAGAATAATGAGCACCGAGAAAGAGATTAAAAAAGTAGAAAAATCAAAAACAATACTGTTGTGTATCTAACTTTGTGGTATGAAGTCATTTGTCTCTTTTGTCTTTTATGCTGTTGCTATTTCCAAAAATGCTAATTTAGGTTAGTGTGAATTGCCTCAAACTTCAACGGTCGCTTAATCATATGACACAGCGAGATGGCGAAGTGGTTAGCACATAGGACTAGCATTGGGGAGGACGACGGTTAAAAATTCCCGTCCTGCCATTAATATTAAAGTTTGCCTGATTTCTTTAAATCGCTCCTGGCAAATGCAGGGCTGGATCCTTCGCAAAGGGAACGGCCGATATCCTCTCCCATCCTATCATTAATCGGGCTTGTGCTCCGTCTTAATGACAGAGTTGTCTACGTTAACAACGCTGTCTAGTCGACGTTTAACTCTAATATTTCCGTCCCTGGTAGCTGAGTGGTGAGCGCGACTGAATGTCATACCTAATGGCCCGGGTTCGATTCCCGGCTGGTTCGGAGGTTTTCTCCGCTCAGGGATTGGGTGTTGTGTTGTCCTTATCATCATTTCATCCCCATCGACACGTAAGTCTCCGAAGTGGCGTCAACTCGAAAGACTTGCACCAGGCGAACGGTCTACCCTACGGGAGGCCCTAGCCGCACGGCATTGATTGAACTCTAATATTTCCTTCTTTTTAAAATCTAATATAATGCTCTTCTTTTCCCTGCAGTTTTTAACTCTACTACGTGTTTCCATGCGAAGGTTAGAATTGTTTAATGGAAGAGATCTCGTCCAGAATGATCACTCCGGTGGAAATGAGTATCTATAAAATATATCTCTGCATTAGGCGTGTTATCTGAATCCTGCATACAGGTGCAGAATAATAAATGACTACACTGACAGTGACGCCTCAAAACCGTTAAGGCAGCTCGGTTAGCCAACGGTGACTCGTATAGAGGAAAATCTCTGACGGCATAAGAACCTGAGCGAATGGTTATCGAAGCCCACTTAACAGGCCAGCTGTAGCAGATTGCGGAACCGACTCATCTCTCTGCTCCGCAGAAAAGTCAAGGGCGACGTGGGTCCATCCGGTAAGGGAAAATGAGTGCGATTGATACCAAGGTAGTACGTAATGCGCTGCTTGCCTCACCCTTCAGAACAGATTGAGGTCAGTTCTGGCAACTTTGACTAGAATGTGTCTAATTCCTGGAAACAAACGTATGGAATAAGCTTTGTCGCTTACTTCATAGCTCGTTTACTACAATGTAAGATTTTAAACTTATGTGAAAGTTCATAACTCTGATGTTGCAGGCTTATGAAGTGTAGTTAGCTAAGCAACGATAATGATTTCACTGATGGTATGTTGCTGTGAATTTTTGGTCTGAGATCGTGGTGTTTTCCACGTGCACTATCCCTTTTTGTGTCCCAGTACGACAGCATGTTGACATTCTTCGTCACAAATGCGATGACGATGATGGAATTGTGAGATTTGGCTCCTTCAAAGATGACAACACATACCCATTCCATGCTCCTGAAAAAATAAGGTCTGCTTCAAACATGAATTGAATAACGTACCGATACTATTAAGTGGAGACGGTGGCAGTCTTGCACTGAAATTTTTGTAAATCCGTATCTTTGCCATTTTTTGTTCAATCTCATTGAAATTTTGCTCACTTATGTATTGAGATATAATATGATCTTAAAAAAATTCAGAATTTTTAATAACAGTCTACTGCAGTGAGATAATTTTGAATTTTTTATTGCATTATTATTTTAATCTACACTTGTTCATAATTTCGAGGCAAATTTGGCAAATTTTTTTCAATGGTAAAATCGTCTACACTAATAGGTGTACAATTCAGTGCAGTAACTTTTTGGTAAATTAATGCTATTATTTTGTGTGATATTTTGGATTCGAACACTTTTTACAAGCAAACTTTTCAATATATTATCAACCAGAAAATTGTGTATAATATGTCGATTAAAATTTTGTTCCACTTAAATATTGCTTCAAAGTAAAAGAATATGTGTGCCAAATTTCATTGCAATCCTTCCAGTAGTTTGTGATACATGTGTTCCTGAAAGCAAAAAACCTTAAGTCGCAGAAAAATCGTTTTTAAGTTAGGATGAAATACAAAAAAAAAAAGTAATAAAATAAAATCTATCATACCTTAGTTAAAACTGCCCATATCCATATTCCATTTCTTCCTCATCATCCTCTATAGCTCTTTTAGCTTCTCTGCTCCTTTGCCTAGCAATTTTTTGTATGTTCTGGACTAAAGTCTCTGCCTTCGTGATTCTTTGCTTATCGAGGATCTGCAGTATCTGCTCAGTGAAGACTCCAGGTGTAAAGCCCAACTTGCTGAGGATGTGAAGTCTTGCCACATTCCCAGCATTAAACACTGCTGCAGCTTCTAAAGCAGGAATCATCACCACCAAATTGGAAACAAACACAGTCTTTGGACATCTTTCCCAAATAAGAGCATTGAAACTTTCATTTGGGTTCTGTGTTTTCCCATGCAGACATTTTTCTAGCAGTTCTGGAGAGGCCAGTCGTCTAAAAGTTGGCTTAATGGCCATTGAAACCTCATAAGGAAAGGTTATTTTTATGGGTATAAGCTCCCCAACTTTCCTTACTTTTCAAAAATTTGTACCATTCATTAGAACAGAGGCCATGTTGAGGTGTAGTGTCTGTGGACAAGTAATGAAACCAAATGGCCCATACTGCTTTCCTCATACTGTCCAAGCTTGTAAGGTTACTTCTAATTGCAGCACCATAATAGAGTTGTGGGCAGTCAATTCTCTTCTTTGTTAGTCTGTTTTTACCTCCCAGTGGTTTCCCATCCTCTAGTAGCTTGCCTTTATTGTCCGCAACAAGTCTTCGGAGTCGTCCATCCATCCTCTTCTGAATATGGCCTAAGCACTCTAGTTTCTCAATAGTGCAATCTTTTCCATAGGGCTGACTTTCAACTACATTCTTGAAAGCACTAGAGTCTCCATCTCCTAAATACCGTACGTATGTTACACCATACTTTTGCAAAGATCTATGGAAAATGAATTTCATACCTGCAGCTTCCATCCCACCACTGGAGCCTGCATAATTTCTGCTACAAACAGCTTTATGGGCTTCTTCTCACTCTGTTTCTTTACCTGCATCAATATATTTCTTGTGCAAGGAACATGCAGAACAATATTTAGACATCACCTCTAAGTCTAGTACTTCTCCATTGTGGACACTAATGGTTGTTGAAACTTCATGCAGTGAAGTATGCTCCCTCTTCATCCATGAACTGTCACAAGTACTGCTATATCGTTGCTATTAGTTGCTTCTCAATTATCTTGAATTGCCCCCAGGACTGCCATTTTCACGCTCTCTTCACTTATTTCTGCAACTGCATTGAAGAGAGCAGTATTCATTGCAGAAAATTTTAGGGGAAGACCAGGCATGTTCATAATACCACATAAAAGGTTTCCACCATTTTTCCAATCCCTATACATCTTATTCCATAAACAAATCTCATATTTGCTTCATAGATTCTATTACTGACCACTGATGTCTTGAATGGTCTGTTAACATCACAGTTTTGACACAAAATGCGCAATGTGCAAACCAAACCTTCTCTCTTTCCATCATCAACCAGATCCACATTTCCTTCACAAACAGAGCACTTGCAGGCTTTTCTAAGTGCTTCTGCCACCATATCCAGATCCACAATTCTGAAACCTGTATTTCTGTCATGACTTGTTTCTTCTGACACAATCCCTGTCCCAAGTTTTATTTTAGATGCACTTGGAAACAACCTAATGTTTGTATCTGCAGGCCTGACCCTAACCTCAATGTCAGTTTTTCCCTTTATATTGGAAATATGGGCCTTACTATAATTTTTAAATACTTTACCAGGCCTAGGCATTGTAAAAAGGGATCAACCGATTCAACCTTGTACAAATAATGGCACAATAAATCAAGTGTCATTCGAATTCCACTGAACAGCACAAAACTTGTTTACAACATTCCACAGCCTTCTATACCACACTGATTGAACCAGAAAATGGCTACACAGCCTTCTTTACAACACTGCTGTTATGTATACAAAAAGTCACAGCCTTCTAAAGCTATATTTCCTAGGTTCACAGGCCAAATTCAGCAATAAAATTTTTCCTCCATTTGGTACATTGAAAAGTGGAGTGGCGCATTACATTGCTTAGTGTTTCAGTTTTTTTGTGCCATTTGTAGTTCGAATTTCAAGAAAAAAATTTGGGATGATGATCCCTATTATATGTACTATCAAATAAGCAAATAAAAATAATTTGTAAATTTTTCATTGTTTCTGCTACCGTCTACCCTTAATGCCAACTAAATTCAGCAGTTGCTGGCCGTGAACGAGATACTACCCATTTCCTGTTCTATTACAGAGTGCCTGGATATTTCTCATGAACGATGTCATTACCGAAACTGTGGCCTGTGATGTCACAGAAGAATATCAATATAGAGAATATGCATTGATAGCATGGTCGCTACTGGTAAAACTAAAGGATTTCAGTAGAAACGTGTAGCGGTCTACATTTTGTAGAGCAGATGATTTTAAGAACGTGGAATATTTAACTTAATAATTTCTTAATAGCGATATCATTATTTTTACTCCTAGGGACCATCTCGAGTACGCGAATTTGGAACAGCACACATTCAAGTCCTTCACGGGTTTGATGTTACCACTATAGCTCAAGCTTCTTGTGTACTCCATCCATCTAATTTGTTTTGTGGTTATACAGTTCACAGAGCGTTAGTTTTTGTTGACAGTGAATCCTGAAGTGTCTTTAAATTTACGTTTTGATTGTCACAATCCATTACTATGAATGATCTTTCGTGCTAAACAAGATAATCAGTCAGTAATCGTCGGCAAGTACGAGGGATGGAACCATCTATCCTCTCAACCATAGTATCATGGAGTCTACATGCTGCTGAGCTCAGATGTGACATCCTACAAGAGTTACTGTTTGCATAGCGAAATAGCTAGAGGTAAAAAGTGATTAATGTGAAAATTGTGGCACTGCGTGACGTGTTATTTTCTTGATATTACTTTAGACAGTGGTAGCATAATCATTAGCAAATTAATTCATAAGATTGAATGACATGAAGGAGTTTTGAGAAGCTATCTTTGCAAGGCTTGTGGAGACACAAATGTATTCGCCAATAACAACAGCAAATATAGCACAACTCATCAGCTCTTATAAATCAAACTTTCCAGTACCTGAACGGGTAAATTAAGCCGCATAAACACCCGTAAAGGGGACGTAATGAAAGTGTGCAACATGGAGCACAGTAAAAAACCTTCAATGTACGAAACGGATGTGTCGGACATTCGACCTTGTACCCCACATCAGTAATATAACTGAGCATCACAAAAGGTAAGCAATTCGTTGTTTACCAGTGGCTTCATTGTGAAACCACGCACAGCAGTCACACAACTAAGTAATCCGTTTTCTGAAAGTGTTTGTACTTACGTTAGGTGTATTCTTGATTGTAACTATGTTAAGACCTTAATTATTCCAACAAACATTTTATGATCGGCAAACAAGGCGTTAAGACTTTTGCAGTACATTCGTATTCGACGGTACTCTTACTCGAATGTAAATTTGCTGGATGTATCGGTTTTAATCGAATAACTTAAATGATGTTATATTTCATTATTGGTGAAAGGTTGCAGTCTTTGAAGGCAATTGACGACTGGCGCCTCCCGAAATACAGCACAGCTCGGCTCATCGTCTACCCGGTCACGAGTGGTGGCACCCTCTGGGCTGAAAATGGTGCACTGACATAGAAACCCGTCACTAGTAATAAAATAAAACATTATTTTCTGTCACGACTGATTATTTTCATGGATTGCAGATACTACTCACCGTCTCATCCAAGATATGTTGTTAATTATCCCTCTTACTCACATGTCCCATTTTCCTTATTTCAGGTACTATAATTTCCCTTTTTGGGATCAATAAATACTTTGTGTAATCACAGCAGCTTCACTTACCTACTTAACCTTACTAATACGTGTTATGCGTTTGTAATTTAGGACCTATTAACGAAAACATTATTTTGTTCAGTAACACCTTTGGAATATATCACCAAAGTTTAGCGTTAAAATTACTGTCTTCTATGAACTGTTGTTGCAATTTGTATATAGTTCAGCAGTTAATGCGACACATTTTTTGTCTTAGTTATACAGAGTGAGTCACCAACTATTGGAGCCAAGAATAACTCCAAAAGTATGATATGAGCTGAAAGTTCGTGGCACAAAGTTGCAAGGGACAACGGGGGCCATTATACGAGGCTTGTTTTTTGTTGCTAGATGGGGTCGCTTCTGAGATACGAAGGTCAACTTTATTTTTTAAAGGGTATGCTATAGTTTGGTATTCATTTTCTGATAGCGGCTATCGAGACGAATCCAATGATGTGTCTTTGAAGGTCAACAAAGTTCAGAAAGGTGGCATGGACGTCCATTTACAGAAGGTGTTCGAAGTGATGACCATTGGTATCAATGCAGTGCTGCAATCTTCTTATTATGGATTGAGTGGCATTCCTTGTCACATCGGCACTTATCGAAGCACATGCTATGACAGTTCTCTCTCACATATCTTCAGGTGTAGTTGGAATGTCTTTATAAACAAAGTCCTTTACGAATCCCCCCAAGAAAAAATCCAGAGGCGTCAAGCCTGGCGTATGAGCCGTCCACGCCACATCTCTACCGCGTCCAATTCAACGATCTGGGAATTGTCTGTGCAACTCATTTCTAGCCATCAGCGAAAAACGTGCCAGACATCTATCGTGTTGATACCACATTCTGTTCCTAAAGGCATTTCTTCCAATAACAGACATTATGTTTCTTGCAGAAATGAGGTGTATCTCGTTTCATTAAGATTTCCTTCGATGAATTAAGGGCCTATAATTCTTTCCTCCACAGTCCCACACCATACGTTAACCGACCACGATTAACCAACAACGATTTTCAGTTGTTAAGTAACGAATGTTATGCAAATCAACATTTCCATGGTTCGTGAATGTAGCCTCATCAGTAAATAAAATCAATTTAATAAATGTGTCATCTCTCTGAATCTGAAGTTGAGCCCATCGGCAGAATTAAATGCGACGCATCATTCCGTACCAGTTAATTCTTGATGGAGATGATATGGTAAGAATGATATTTATGACGATGCAGAACACGAGCAACACTGCTCTGGCTCATGCCCGATCCCCTTCGATTTGACGAGAAACTAACATAAGGATCTTGAACCGCAGTGGCAAGAGTACCAATTTCCGTTTCTTCGTTAGTAACCTTACTCTGACGGATGTGTTTCCGATGTTAAAGAGCCGGCCGCGGTGGCGAACGGTTACAGGTGCTTCAGTCCGGAACCGCGCGACTGCTACGGTCGCAGGTACGACGGCTGCCTTGGGCATGGATATGTGTGATGTCCTTAAGTTAGTTAGGTTTAAGTAGTTCTAAGCTCTAGGGGACTGATAACCTCAAATGTTAAGTCCCGTAGTGCTCAGAGCCATTTGATGTTAAAGATCCAGTTGTTCTTAATTTATCATACGCTGAGGATATCTTTCAGCGTGTAAGTCTCTAGCTCTCACTGGATTTCGTTGGCATTCTCCGTAAATAAGAAACATATCGACTTGTTCTTCGAAGGAATGCATCATTCACATTCGCTTGAATCGACGATACTAGACTACCGTTCCTATTAGTGTTGTATTGCGAAACCTTCGAATGGTGTTTACATGTCAACGGCACGTTAGATGGATACCTCATATTCGGCGAATATTTGCTATTGGCACGATGTAAGTGAGAGAATTGTCAGAGCATGTGCTTCGATAAGTGGCAAAGTGGTAAGGCATACCACGCAATCTATGATAAGAAATTTGCAGCACTGCATTGATACCAATGGTCATCACTTCGAACACCTTCTCTAAATGGACGTTCATGCCACCTTTGTGACCTTCGTTGACCTTCAAAGACCATAATATTACACATCATTGGATGTGTCTCGATAACCGCTATCAGAAAATAATTACCAAGCTATAGCATCCAATTTAAAACAAAGTTGACCTTCCTGTCTCTGACGCAAACCCACTTAGCAACAAAAAACCAACGTAAGATTGTGGGCCCGGTGGTCCCATGCAACATATGTCCCACAAACTTTTCAGCTACTATCACAGTGTCGGAGTTATTCTAGGTGGCAATAGTTAGTGACTCAGTCTGTATAACCTAACATCGCATTCAGACGTAAGTAATTCCTCTCGTTTTATTTCTAAATCTAACATTAACATCTTTCATATCTGGAAATGGAGGCCCTCTGTAGAGATAGTAGTTTAAAATCTTTGTTCCTACAAAATTTCACTGCACCACACATTTATCACTGTACCTAATGGTGACATAACAGCCGAAAACAGGTTTTTGAAATAAATAATAAATACTAAATAGTAATATACAATGGTAGTGTGTTTTCATTCATAATTGATACTATGTCTGAAGGCATATATACTATACTTAACATGTACTTAGTATTCATGTCGAAAATGTTCCTTAGCATGACAAACTGAGTTCAGCATGACGTCATATTTTCGCATTTTCGAAAACAACTCCTTGTTCCAACAGAGCGAGATGGCATGGGACTTGATTCGAGATGATGGTAGTTAATTAGTTACTCCCGTGCGACCACTGACATTTAGGTATTCAGTGATTCCTCCAAACCGTTCAAGACCAATATCGGACTAGTTCTTCTGTAAAGGACATGGGTGCGGTCTTCCCCCTATCCTGATATTATCTGCAGTGGTGCTTCGTCTGATGAATCTATCGTCGTCGGGAAGTTAAACCTGAGTCTTTCTTCACTCTTCCTTGATGTTTCCAATAACCTGTCAGCTCGTCTGCAGAGTCCTTAGTCAATAACATGTCACTACTGCGCTAATCGTTCAGTCACTTTCTTTCATAAATGGCAACACAAAACTCTTGTCAGATTGAACACTTTTGGTTCTCTTGACCTTTTAGTTAACTTGCAGACCGCCTGACAGACATACGGCTGTATTCCGCCGTACAGACTGCAGCAACAGTGAACTGCTACTTTCTCGCACTCACGGAATGTAAAGGGACTTGTATGTCGGCGAACGATCCTATTACATCTCATCACTTCGAACAGTCCATGTACTGAAGTTTTGCAAAATAAAATCATACAGAAACGAGATTTAGGACATTAGTATTACCTTTCCCTGTACTCGCAGAGTACGTTGTCTATCGCCCACCAAACCAGACGTCATTGTATTTCAATCATCACGCAAAGCTAACACGTTCTCGTTTCACCTTCCTAAGGCCGGTAGTACAAGCTTCACCGACCAATTTTGATCTTAGTTAGCTTACGAATTCACTATGTTGACGTCTCCAAGTTAGAATCATCTGAACAAAGCTTAACGTTGGCGATACTTGTTACGTGTCCTTGGCCACAGATTCAGGCAGCTTTCTGTATGAACGAAAGTTTCAGTAGCTCTCAGGTACTTTAGCAATAGGCTATTTTCCTAAGCTAAAAATATGGTTGGCATTGTTGTTATTGTGACTGATTATAACATTTAAACGGCATTTGCGGTCAATATTCTCATCAAATATGTGTTATTCTTATGTAATTAAAGCTTAAAAATCAGCAAATATCAAGATCTGGTCACGCGAATGTAAACGCTCTGTTATTGGCTGATGCTCTGGCGACGTCACAGACTAGGAGTAAGACGATGCTATACATGTGTTATAGGAGCGTTAGCCAAAGTTACGAAGTGTTTACATACTTTTTCGGCAAACAGTTTACCTGCTTAGTGATGGAAAACGCAGTTTTAAGTAACAATAGAAAGGAATTTTGTGAACGGTGATAGTGGAAGCTTTGCGAAGGTTGATGCGTTCATGCACCCGTATTTAGAGCGGTGGTATGTGCAATGACGGGCATTCTTTTCCCTTCTCCCTCCTGCTTGTTTAAACTCGGTAATGGTACAACTGTTGCAAACGAGTCCGTATACAGTCATGAGTTAGGACTCAAAGCACAATAACATTATTCTTGGCAATATTTAGTGATGATTTCGTCTATAGAAGACACTAAGCATTAATACAGGATGAACCAAACGTTCGGTGGAGCAACAAGTATGGCATCCGTTTGCTGATAAGGAGGTCGCATGTTCGAATCCCCGCCGGCACGGTAGGTCAACATGTTCGGTGAGACTGTTAATTGCCCTCTATAACAAAAAAATGCCTAAATGGATCAGTGATGAACTTGAACTCGTATCATGGGACGTCCGCCCTGAGCAAATACAACGAATTACATTGAAGCGCCGAAGGAACTGGTATAAGGTACGCGTATTCAAATAAAGAGATAAACAGGCAGAAATCGGCGCTGCGGTCGGCAACGCCTACATAAGAAACAAGTGTCTCCCACAGTTCTTAGATCGGCTACTGTTACTACGATGGCAGATTATGAAGATTTAAGTGAGTTTGAGCGTGGTGGTATAGTCGGGGCGCACGAGCGATGTGACACAGCATCTCCGAAGTAGCGATGAAGTGGGGATTTTCCCTTACCATCATTTCACGAGTGTACCGTGAATATCAGGAATTCGGTAAAACATCAAATCTCCGACATCGCAGCGGCCGCAAAAAGAACCTGGAAGAACGGGAACAACGATGACTGAAGAGAATCGTTCGACGTGACACAAGTGACACCCTCCCGCAAATCGCTGAAGATTTTAATGCTGGGCCATCAGCAAGTTTCAGCGTGCGAACAATTCAACGAAACATCAACGATATGGGCTTTCGGAGCCGAAGGTCCACTCGTGTACCCTTCGTGACTGCACGACACAAAGCTTCTGGGCCCTTCAACACCGGGAGTGCACTTATTGATGACCGAAAATACGTTGCCTGGTCTGACGAGTCTCGTTTCAAATTGAATCGAGCGGATGGACGTGTACTGGTATGGACACAATCTCATCAATGGACCCTGCATGTCAGCAGGGGAATGTCCAAGCTTGTGGGGGGTTCTGTAATTGTGTGGGGTGCTTGCAGTCGGAGTGATATGGGACTCCTGATACTCGCAGATGTAGATACGACTCTGATAGGTGACACGTACATAAGCATCCGGTATGATCACCTATATCCATTCATGTCCACTGTGCTTTCCGACTTAATTGGGAAATTCCAGCATGACACGCACGTCCAGAATTGTTACAGAGTGGCTCCAGGAACATTCTTCTGCGTTTAAGCACTTTACTGAGCTGGTATAGCTTGCAACATGCTTTACAGACGAGATCTGCACCCTCTGGTATTCTTTAAGGATGAATGGACAGACCTGCAGAATTCATGGTGTCACTTCACTCCAGCTCTACCTCAGACGTTAGTCGTGTCCATGCCACGTCGTCTACATGCTCGGGGGGCCCTACACGATATTTCGCAGGTGTTTCAGTTTCTTAGGCTCTTCAGCGAATAACGATCAAAATGAGTTTAAAAAGAAGTCCTGAGAGGGTCGTGTAATTTTAAAAGATATACACGAATTAAGATAGAATTAGCAATAACTGATTGTAGCACTTGTTCCGATTGTGTGATGCATCATATATGGTGCACCATTTATCTTGACCACCCTAAATAACTGTTTGTCCAGATGCAAATTACAAAATGTTTCAAGCAAACGTTCTTAAGCAGTCAGGGGGACATCAATAAGAATGATTGCCTTCGTTGTAGCTTTGTTTTTTACAAAGATATGAACAGCGGTATGACTTTTTTAAATGGCACCCAGTATTCTTTATCCGGTAATTCATTTCTTCTCCTAAAGACCTATTCAGAAATGTGCCACGGTGTACCATTTACTGAAACACAACGTTATTAATTACATAACACAACATTGACTTTGTGCCCAGGATCACAAACTCATCCACTTGCTGGAATTGTCAGAAAACAAATGAAAACCAAGTAAAAACATAATACAAAATTGACTTTGACTCTCCTCTACCATTGCCCAGGAAGAGAACATTCAAAGGTGCTCAAAGTAGTGACCCTGGACACCGTTACACTGGTGCACTCGTTGAATGAAAGAAATTTTACTGCTTCCAGTGTTACCTGCTGGAGAGAATTACAAGCAAGAACGATACGTTCCTGCAAGTCCTCTGGAGTTGTTGGAATACCGCAATAGTGTACGTCTTTAATGCATCCCCTAAGAAAGACGTCCAGGGGATTTAAATCAGGAGACCTAGCAGGCCAAGTAACTGTTCCTCCTCGACCAATTTATCTGGCACAATACCCTCGGTTCAAAACACGACGTGCACGCAAGGCATTATGTGCTGGACATCCATCGTGTTGATACCACATAAGCGTTCTGGTTCTTCGCGGCACTTCATCCGGAAGAGGAGGTAGAATTCATCTCAGGAAGTTGGCATAGGCTATGCCCTTTAGACTACCATTGATGAAATAAGGGCCAATAACTGTTGTACAAATCATCCCACACCAGACGTTAACTCTCCATTGACGCTGATGTTCCGCCTGTCTAAGGCATCGTGGGTTATCGCTGGACCAATGATGGATGTTCCTTGTGTCTACCAGTCCTTTGTATCAGAAGGAACATTCTTCGGTAAATAGAACACTGGAAAAGAAGTTCGGGTTGGTGAAGATTTGCTGCTGTGCCAACTGACAGATCTGTACAGGATTTTGGAAATCATTCTCATGCAATTCTTGATTTAGGTGTACGTGGTAAGGATGGAACCGGTGACGTGTAAGAATACTCTGTACCATGGTTTTAGGAATGCCAATCTTGTGTTCAGGCTGTCGTGTACTCACATGTGGATTCATAGCAACGGAAGCGAGAACAGTAACATCGGCAGTTTCGTCTGTGCCAGAACTGCGTTGTCGTGGGTTGAAACGTCCCGTTTCATGAAGCGTCGCAACAAGACGAGAAACCATCCGTCGGGAGGGTGGGTTCTTGTCAGGATATCGCTCTATGTACAGTTCCGCTGCCTGCGTAGCATTTCACCTACCTTCAACAACAACAACATCAACAACAACAGTAAAAGAAACGTTATGTCGATGCAGTGTGTAGGAGAGGCAGCCTTTACTTTATGCCTACTCTACACAACAGTATTTAAAAGGACTATTGTACTAAATGAACCCGTACATAAGAAAGCAATTACTCTTCTGCTAACTTCCATTCCACGTAGATGAGTAACATTTCTACCTTCTCTTCAATGGTGTACATTCTACTCACCGAACTCTTCAACTGATGATGGTTGACGGAATGACGGGTGTGCATTCTACTTATGTTTACATTTGTCCTCCGTCAGCGTTAGCACGTGGATGTGTTCCATTATCCAGAGTATCAGCACTAAGCGCTGGGAGCGTCAACGTCAATGTTGTGTTAAGTAATTAATAACGCTGTGTTTCAGTGAAGGGTGCACTGTGATACATTTTTGAATAGGTCTTTAGGAGAGGAAATGAATTACCGATAAAAAAAATACAGGGTGCCATTCAAAAAAGTCATACCGCTGTTCATATCTTTGTAGAAAACAAAGCTACAACGAAGGCTTTCATGCTGATTCATGTCCCCCTGATGGCTAAATAACATTTGCTTGAAACATTATGTACTTTGCATTTCGTGAAACAGTTATTTTGAGTTGTCAAGGTAAATGGGACACCCTGAATATAGCTTCAAATTAGTCTTAGTCTAAGAGATAGGCAACAGAGGATAAATGCATTTACTGTGCGAACAAACAATTCACTGTTTTGGAAACTGTAGTGAATACTCCCACAGTACAACGAGTTGTAGGACGATGTGGTTATACGGTGAGATTTAAAGTGTGTATAACGTGCAGGTGACACAAACGTAAGGGCTGTGATGTTCGTGAGTGTAGACTAACGTTAGCGTCTGAAGCAGACTAACTTCATCTTTATGTAAAGTGATTAGACTGCAAACATTTAAACAATAAGGATCCTAGCTGGACAGTACGAAGATGAAAACATTGTTTCTAATAAGGTAGAAAGTGAGTGGTCACATTATCTAGAAAATATCGTTTTGAACGTGACGTGTGTGAACAGCGATGGCAAACGTAAGCGCAAGTATATAGCAATGAAAACAATAATATTCTTTTTCTGATCGGTGTGGTGAAATTTCGTAATTGTGACTTGATTTTCAGATGTGAAGACTGTCGAGTCGTTTTATAATTAGGTTAAAATGTCGTTTGGTGTTAGTTTCGAACCAGCGATCTATGGATATTATTTTGAAAAATTTGATGCTCTACTGCTCTAACAACTGAACTACCGAATAACTGAACTGTAATTGGGTAAGACGACAATTTACACTAGAGGTTTAATTGCGTTGAATGACACTATTCTTTGTTTTAGCAGTGCTAGAGGATATCTTGGAGGTAAAGTAATGTTAAATTAACAGTGCAGCACATTTTTATTGAGTTAGTGGACTTGTGCGTTGACCCGTTGCAGTGCAACAACATTTTACGCATCACTCAATCTCTGAAACACTCAAAAATAACATTTTAGGAATTTTTAGAGATGTAATTATACATTTTCCGAAAATTAAATTTTAAAACAACACATCACTGAGAATTAGCATTATGACAGCAAGAGCGGCGAGCTATCCAGTGACGTCACAGGCATCACATGACTCGAGTGGAGCATTTCATTTCCGTTTTTATAGAAGAATATTGACATTCATGTGGAAGAAAAGCATGTTAGGAGCGTGAAATGACGTAACTAACCAGTTAAGGCAAATTCAGAAAACAGTCAATTACCTTATTGGTAAATGGCACTGAAGGCATCATCAGTTTATAGAGCTAAAGATATGCACATTTTCATTGTCTGGGTGGTCAGGCGTGGTTATCAACGTCAAGATCGGTTTGAGCATCATTTTCATTTATTGAGCATAGACCTGTTGGAGGTGACATACCTTCACTTTCCTCGGACTTCCGTAAAGTCTTAGTCATAAATACAGTACAACGCGTTTAACGTAGGCTCTGTACCATAACGTAGCTCGTAATTTTCACGTAAGGAAACATATAGGGTGGCGAAATAAGCGACATGTCATTACAAAAAGGCTTCAGAATAGCCTATAATCGAACTCCATGCTTTCGAAACCCGAGATTAGCAAGTAACCAATGAGTCACACCGATACAGTTTTCGTTGCAGCTGTATGTATTTTATCGTGCAGAAATACAGTTAACTATAGAGTTGTAGAAGTGATGATAGAACGCTTAAACGTTATCAACTCATCCTTCAAAAAAATTTACATCATTTAGTTCTTAGTAATTAACTGAATGACAATGTCTTACATCAAGTCAGTTCCAGTGAGATAATGAATTTTATGAACAACTTGATGGAGTAGCAATGGGTAATCCATTAGGCCCTGCGATTGTCAATCTTTACATGGAGAAATTTGAACAATCAGCCCTAGACAAAGCTAATAACAAACCATCTCGTTGGTATCGATATGTAGATGACACATTTCTGGTTTGGTCCCATGGAAGAAAGGCCTTGGACAATTTCTTTGATTATCTAAATAAAACTCACCCAAAAATACAGTTTATCATGGAAATAGTAAACGATAACAGAATATATTTCTTGGATGTCTTAGTTATGAGACGGTCCGATAGAAGCTTGGAATATAAAGTTTTTTGGAAGGCAACACATACGGACAGATATTTACATAAAAATTCTAATCATCATCCACAACAAAAAAGAGGTGTCATAAAAAGTCTTGTCGATCGAGCGGAACAGATATGTACACCTGAACATTTGGATGCTGAAGTGAAACATCTGAAGCAGGCTTTTGAAAAAAACGGCTACTCAAGAAAAGAGATAAATAGAATTTTGCGTCCAAGGAATAGAAGACCAAAAGATAAGAATGAACCACAACGACAGAAAAATACAGTAGTTCTCCCTTTTATTAAAAAAGTAACAGATTGAATCGGTAAGATTTTACGAAAACATGACATAAAACCTGTCTTTAAACCAACAAAGAAAATAAGTCAAGTACTACGATCTGTGAAGGATAAACGCCCTCCCCTGTCGACATGTGGTGTGTATAAAATTCCATGTACCTGTGGTAAAGTTTATATTGGTACTACCAAAAGAAGCGTAAACACGCGACTGAAAGAGCATAAAGGTTTTTGTCGACTTGGAAAAAATAGAAAAATCAGCTGTAGCGGAACATGCTCTTCAACCAGGCAACCTCCAAGTGAAGTTTTCGGATACCGAAGTTTTATCTACAACGTTAAATTACTATCCACGGCTATATAGAGAAGCTATTGAAATTTACAAACATTACGATAATTTTAATAGGAAAGAGGAGGCTATGAAACTTAGCGATATATGGACAGTGGCTCTACAAAATTGCAAACAATTTTTATCTTTGACAAGGTGGTAATCGATAGTCAACCCTATCTTTGCTATGGATTATCACTGCTCATCACGTGTCACCTGAACCACGCCCCCCTTTCTCACAATATATAAGTTGCTCTCAGACACCCGACCAGTCAGTCGGCAAGACTCAGTGGAGCCGCGCCTCTGAGGAAGTCCAGCGCAGTCCTGGACGAAACGTATGGAGCAGAAAAGTTCTTGGACCACGACCTCACATCCCGGAAAGTATATCAACAGCCATGTCACCCGGTCGTGAAAGCCTTCATTCTACAATTAACTGAATTCTTCACAACTTATTTACACTAAACGAAATCAATTTCTTTTCGTGATGTGACTAGGACGTGAAGCGACAAATGCAACTGAACTTAAATTGATTGGCAAACTTCCGCTGCTAAGAGCTAATCCTCGTTAATGGCGCAATAAACTGAGATTAAGTCTTATGCAATGAATCTTAGCAAGTTCAGTTTCATTGGAGTTTACCTTTTGTGCCAGTCGAAGATCACCTGCTACAGAGAATCTACCCGATCGTCACAAAATCTGTTTTTAAATAGGTAACGCCATTAACAAACCATAGTTTTTCTTATTTTCACCCAGATATCTGTCGCTGAAGGTAGAGTGTCATCAGCAGGTTTTTGTTTTCTTTCTATTAAATAACTGTTTTTCACTGTTGGCAATTGACAAACTCCTCTAACCAAATAACCCAGGAAAGGCTAACAACCACCTGTCTCTATTTCAGTAGTGAACTGAATGTTATTATGAATGGAGATGTAATGTTATAACGCTATGAATTTATCTTCTACATGAGGACTTGATATACTTCGAAAATGCAGACGGTTTAAGGGTTGCTGGTTCCTGGGCTCTTTCCTTAATCTTCTCCAAGTAAAAGTTGGCCATCAAGAGAGAAAGTCGGATACCCATGGCAACACCATCAGCTTGCTCAAAGTGTTGGTTGAACATAATGTAGTGACTTAGCCTCCACAGAAAGGACTACGCAGTGAAACCACAGACAATGTCATGAGATAGTGGTACAGAAGGCTGACAAAGACTGTCACCAGATCTGTTACCTGGCAGTTTGTATGTGGATAAGATGCATGGTCTGCCTGTAGGTAGACTGATAGCGACCGTAAAAGATGTCAACAATGTCTGCACTCCTGAATTCCTCCAAGTTGCCTCACGAGAGCATCAACAGACTAACACGCCATGATTTTGTACGACACAAACTGTATGTCCTACCTAAACTTCATGAAGAGTGCCTACTTTTATGGATAAAGAATACAGTGTTCATGCTCCTACATCAGTTTTAACGAAACATCTTGGTTCCTTGCTAAGATTATTCGTGGGTAAATGCTCACATCATACAGCTCACTCAAGTACTTTTATCAGCCCATCGAGAAATCTTCGTCTGAGCACTTCAGACCGTCTACTTCCCCGTGATATAGTATTAGTTTGGAACATCTACTGCACTTTAATTTAGTATCACTTTCTACAAAGATCCATCCAGCAGGATCTTTGGCACCAATTGGGAAAAAAATTCCGGTGTACGTAACTGCCCTGTTTTATGTTCAACTAATAATTTTTAAGAAAACTAACAGCGTCAAAAAATGGCTCTAAGCACTATGGGACTTATCATCTGAGGTCATAAGCCCCCTAGAGTTAGATCTACTTAAACCTAACTAACCTAACGACACAACACACATCCATTCCCGAGGCAGGATTCGAACCTGCGACCGTAGCAGCAGCGCGGTTCCGGACTGAAGCGAATAGAACCGTTCGGCCACAGCGGCCGGATTTTGGAAGAGTCCTAGAAGAAATGTTGTGGAAGATGTGGCCGACAGTCACAATTCGTCGTTAAGGCAAAATGTGAGAGAGTGGAATGGGCACAAAATAGTTTAGGGCGCTTTTGAAGATTGTTATACACCGCCAACATGCATAGGCACCGGAAGGAAAAATGGTTAACGAAATGAAAAAAAGGCTACCATTGGTTGACGTAAATATCACTGAGTGGGAATGAGGATCACGACTGTGTTTACAGAGGTTTTCCATTATTTGCTAGCACTCGAACATAGACAGAGACGAGGCCACAGTTTTCGAACGCCAAGCACAATTTCGTAACTGGTTAACCGCACGAAATAAGAGAGAGAGGAAGATCAGCGCCTTTTAAGACAGCTCCTTACTGATTGGCACTCATCATATTTATAACTGTCTAACATTCTGCGTGGTGTCTGTTTGTTCTAAGTCGTGTCTCCCTACCACTTTCGCGCAACGACGCTCTGAGCGTGTTTTTTAGGGAATTGACTAGTTTGAACCTGGGACCTGTTGCTGGTAAGGAGACGCCAGATCATACATGTCACGTAGAGTTCAGAAGAGTTCAGTGAGACTAGCTATGTTATAACCAAATACTTAATGATTTCAGTGTCAGCTCCACTGCACTCCCTGTAAAAGAATCTTCATACTAACTAAATTTAGTGGAAGGGGTTCAAGGCTTTCCTATTTTTAGTTATCTGGTAAAACAACGTCGAAAAAGCAGTTAAGTTTACCATAGGAAATTTTATTCTACTCACAAAACATTGTTTATAAATTGTACTATTCATAAAAGGAAATGTTTTAATACAGGATGATAAAAACCTACTGCGTTCAACAAAAATGTGAACGAATATTCCCTGAATGGGTTTCCAAGTTCTACAATGTATCTAAGGATGACCTATGCCATATCACATCTATAATCTAGGTTTAAATTAAGTTTCACAAAAGAGAAAACTCTGAAAATGGTCTACAGTGACCCTCAATTACCTTTAATTACTTATCTAATTTGTCGTAAATTACAGTGGCTGATGTGACTTCTCAATAATTATATAACAGAAAAATCATCGCGTTTCAGATTTTAACTTACGTAGCAAACGTGAATACCATGAGCTTTAATTGACGATCGACACTAGTATTACGCAAAACGGGGGTGTATCAGATGAGACTTCTGCAGTTCTGAGTGAAGCCTTATGCGCTCAAAAATGCGGCATCGCGTACGTTCATTACCTTGTCGGTCTTCGTCAGGAGGCGGCGGCCGGCGCAGTTCCATCTAGCTAGCCGTCTCCGAAGCAACTCTCTCCTAACTTCTCCTTACTACAATTTACCGAAGTTGGTTTTTTAAAAAAACTATCTGGCTGTGTCTCATCTGACCAATCAGGGTCTCAATATTAACATTAAGCTCCGCCTACAAAAATTCTGTCTGTCAAATGAGAAACGTTATACTTTTCGTGGTGGGGCAACGTTTTTAACGCTTCCAACGTAACAGATAGGCGAAAAAGTCTCACGCTAAGACTTGCGACTGGTGTGGTCCTTTTGGTGTTATCGTAATATCTATACTGATCTTCTGGAGGACTCTAGCTTTTTACATGGGCTGGGGGGTGGTCCTGTCGGTGAGCTGGAGACGTGGGTGTCCGTCCCGTATCGTAGGGCCTTCTAGCTTAACACGGTTCTGCTCTCGGCTTCTGTTCTCGTTTCTCCCCTCGGAACTGCGTCTGTCTCACGGTGGGAAGGTATGACATGCATTTAGGCATTCTAGTGTTTGTCTGTGGTATTCCGTTTGCTCACTCATTACTCGTATTACTTTGGTTAATTTAATGTCACGATTTATTCGGAGCTATGTGACATACTACTGGATTTGCTTATTATGCCAGGGTTTTCATGGAAGGTGTTGGATTTGCCTGACACCTTACAATTCGGCTAATCAAAATTAGGTGTCGCTAGAGAAAGGCAGAGAATCGCAATTTTTTGTCCAGAACAGATTGCAGAAAGCTACTCTCCAGCCACCCACTCCCTCGGCCGTATTCTTCAGCCAGGCACCACTTTGGGCATATGTCTCTTGGGCAGCTAAAGGCTCTCACACTGTGCAGTTGAACTTAACGCAAGTTATCAGTACAGACTCAATGGCTGATTCTGCAGCCTCTTCAGCCACCTCTTGTAGACTTGAGTTGCTGCGATTCAGGCGCAACAGCAAGGGATGAACCCTGGGGAAAAGCGAATTATTTGTAACGATGTTCAGTAACTTCAGTTTCACTTTGCGGACCTCCTTGCACTTAGAGGTTCAACACGCTTTCAACTCCGGTAGTAGATGCAAACGCATACTCTTCTGTAGTATTTTCTATTGTTACACACTACTAACATTAGGGAAACAAAGTACGACTTCTGCAAAAGTAAATGTTTATTCACATACGCATTCGTTTGTGTCACAGCCCGAAACAGAGGTCAAAGTTTGCCAAGGCATTAGCATACTATTATCAGTGATTGTTAAACTTGATAGATAACGATTTTCTTGATCATTGTTTTGGTGGGGCAGCGATTAATTACGTCAGTGATACAGAGCTACTGTAGAATATCCCATGAGTGATTCACATTTTTAAACTCCCACCACCAATAAAATAAAAAACCGCCAACTTAGGAATTTGGTCTCAGGACACTGCCGAAAAAACATACACCACGCAAATACTAATAATATCTGTACGCCTGAACAGAATTACATGATATATCTTTAGTGCCGAAGAACCCTAATAGTAATATCTATGGCTTGACAGCATCTCATGATACCTTCAGTGTGATTGCATCGTAAGTCCAACCTCTTAACGAGAATCATACGAGATACTGCGTGCAGTGAGCATAGTGGACATGGAGGGGGGGGGGGGGGGGGTGCGATGTGAAGTGTGCTCGGATAGTCGAACGATTAACGCCATCGCACCCATGAAGCGGGAAATCCGCATTCGAGTCCCTGTCCGGCACAGATTTTCAGTTGTCGACAGTGAAAGATTTCAGTTGGTTGGTTGGTTGGTTTTGGGGAAGGGGACCAGACAGCGTGGTCATCGGTCTCTTCGGAATATGGAAGGATGGGGAAGGAAGTCGGCCGTGCCCTTTCAGAGGAACCATCCCGGCATTTGCCTCGAGTGATTTAGGGAAATCACGGAAAACCTAAATCAGGATGGCCGGACGCGGGATTGAACCGTCGTCCTTCCGAATGCGAATCCAGCGTCTAACCACTGCGCCACCTCGCTCGGTCAAAAGATTTCAGTGCTCTCATGCTGGTGATGACAGTACTTTTCTTTCATCAGACGTGCTTCCGTCGCCAATTTCTGCCATGTGCCATCATTAGACCATATCTCTGAAACTCGTCCTCAACTGTTGTTTATTTCTTGCCTGTATAAGTGCCCTTTAATAGTCCGTGTTGCAGCTTTTCTTCACGGGCCGAGCGTTGTCGCCTGATCCTGCAAGCACTATTTTGTTTCAAGGCGCTTCTGCTACCCATTTCAACGCGTCTCTATCTTATATGAACTACTTTATTGATATAATTGCGGTGCTTCCTTTTTTTTCCTAAAATGTCCCGTTTAGCTTAGTCTTTAGTCGACTATTATTTCAGTAGAGCTATGCTACTACTTTCTGTTAATCTACGAGATAGCTTTGGATCTACTCCGGTGATCATGACGACAAGGTCGAATTACGCGTGTGATTGGAACTGAACTGAGGATGTAGGCACGGTCAGGTCAGCAAGCAGGGGTAATGTGTTCGTTTCCAAACCACAGACTTGGGAACGCGGTTCCACCTTTTCACAGCCTAACTCTTACGCGTATTGTTGAACATGGTCTTTACAGTGAGTCGATAATTAATCACCAAATCACTCCCTATATTAATTGTTACGAAAAATTCTGTATTGTTCTGAACAAAGTACAATCTACAGCAACCAAGGACACTTATCTGCCGCCCTGCGTTCTTTACATAGCTGTCTCATTAATAAAAGTACAAATAAATTAATTTACGCTTGCAACACTTTGCAGTCAATAAAATACTAAACAAATAAAAGATAACGTAATTGTCTTCAATGTTTGATGAATAATAGAGTCAGGATAAAGGTACTTTCAGATTACTGGTTCACTTCTCATGAAATTTTGCTTCAACTGCGACATTACACAATGGAAAATTTGTGACCCTTTTTCAATAATGTGAATTGTTAAGTCATTTTTGCAGATCACGCAAATTTCTGACAGTCTGTGATAAGAAAATAAGGCAGTTTTCTCTTTACAGTTATGAAGCTAAGCTTAAATTTAGGATTTGGGCCAGGAAGCTGCCACAGGTAGTATGACTCTGTAAAACACTCCACTTATAAAAAGTATGCAGTGCCCCACATAATTTAGAACGCTGAAGAAAAGTGTGCATCGCCTGCAACCGACGATGCGAAACATTACTACGGCGTTGGCGAACACTATGTAGTTTCAGCCTCATGGTATCCTCCTCTGATTAACAAATATCATACATCACTGGTTACAGATTGTACATCTGTACTGTCGATCCAACGGCCATTCGAGGCAATACTACCATGCACTTGTATAGATTTCAGCCTCGAATACTGACACTAATATAGGCATTCGAAGACTTGTCTAGCACTGCTTAAATTATTAAGAACTAGCTCCTGGTTGTTATAATGCTGTTGCAGGTTGTCATTTATTTTGATGAGAAACTCAGTGTAGGCATTACTGTCAGTCTTCGTAGTTACATTCTTCCCACAATGTGAAACTATTTTAGAAGTGGACTTCCTGCACTTCTGTGATAATGTTCATGTCGTCAAAACAAGCACCGTTGACTTTATGATAGCCAAGGCCTGCTTGTAACCCATCTAAGTTCAAGTATTGCAGCTACTTCTGTGTAATTTCAGATTATAACAGAAATCGGACTTTAAGCAAATTTGGAGCTATATTTTGTTAGAACAACTGGATAGCGTTAATATTCCAAGCTGTTACGTTAGAATACCGACTGCATCCTCTCATCGGATACCTCCAAACACGGTTGGCTTGAAACTAATGGAAGCAAATTACTTCCTGCCCATTAATGAATGAATAATATCGTCAGTTGATTTATAGTCGCACAACTAAATGAAGTACTAATATCAGAAGCTCCCATCACTGGCAGTGTTTCACGATGCTGACCAGGGCCATTTATCTTTCCAGCTCATCCTGCGATCGTAGCCGTTGTGAGCTAAGGTAATATCTTGTTTTCCTTTTGTGGTACTCTCTCCATCACACCTTTGGGTGCAGCCGTTCCGGGCGTCCTTGCCATTTGACTAGAACCACTGAAATCACCTCGTTCTGCCTACTGTCTGGTCGGTTACCTTTTACGTCGGGATACGGATCCTTTTACATCTTTCGTCTACGCTTTAATTCACTTACGTGAATAAATTTTGAATTGGCGATAAATAGGTTTTTGTTGTTGCTGTCCCATGGCGTCCACTTGCAGAGTCATTGACAGGAAGTGTGCCATCCAGGAATCGTTCGTCTCAAATGAATCAATATTCCCAGACTAAATGAAAGGCAACAGCATCATCGCTACTGATGTTATTCAACTCGCGCAAGATCTTCAGTTAAATATGCGACGAACCAAACTTCAATGAAGAAATATATTCTGCCAAAATTTTGGGTTTGGCGTTGTATAAAAATGAAATGCCATGCAAAATGTCCAAAAATTTTAGGACTATAATAAAAAAAGAAACTGAGAATACTTGCAGCTATGAATATTTACCAAATGGAATCTTACATTTAACTCACGTAGTCTATTCTAGACGCCTGGCACAAGTGGTGACCCTCAATAAATATCGACGCAGTCTTCGGCCACTAATAGTTACCGGCTATTTGAAATGAATGAAAATTCGAAATCTGTTGAAACATTCAGATATATTACACGAGCAATAGAGTTTCTCTGTAACTGTTTCATGATACAAACCAAAACAATTTTTTTGGCTACTATACGCTGAGGTGGCAGAAATAGCATCGAATAGCGATATGCACGTATACAAATGGCGGAGCTATCGCTCACACAACATGTGAAAGAGCAGTGCATTGACGGAGCTGTCAATTATACTTTCATGTGAAAAGGTTTCCGAAGAGGTTACATGGCCCACGACTGAAAGTAACAGACTTTGAATGCGGAATGGTAGTAGGAGCTAGACGCATGGGATATTCCATTTCGGAAATCGTTATGGAATTCTGAAATCCACAGTGTCAAGAGTGTGCCGAAAATACCAAATTTCAGGCATTACGCCTCACCACGTACAACGCAGACTCTGACGGCCTTCACTTAACAACCAAGAGCAGCGACGTTTGCGTAGACTTGTCGGTGCTGACAGACAAACAACACTGCGTGAAAAAACCGCAGAAGCCAATGTGGGACTACGACGAACGTATCCTTTGGGACACTGAGGCAAAATCTGGTTTTAAAGGGCTTTGGCAGGAGTCGAAGATGCGAGTGCTTTTGCGACCAGTACGAACTCGCCTGCAGCGCCTCTCCTGTGCTCCTGAGCACACCGACTGGGCTCTAGGCGACTGGAAATCCGTGGTCTGATAAGATTAGTCCCAGTTTCCGCTGGTAAGTGCTGATGGGTTCGGTTTTACCCCAGACCCCATGAAGCCAAGGACCAAAGTCGCTAACAAGGCATTGTGCAAGCTTGTGGTGGCTCCATAACGGTGTGGGTTGTGTTTACATGGAATTGACTGGACCCTTTGTTCCAACTCAACTGACTATTGACTGGCAATGGAAACTTTCGGCTGCTTGGAGGCCATTTGTGACCATGGGCTTCACGCTCCCTAAATAAGGATGTCATGTCAGTGAGGCACAAATTTTTGCGATTTATTTGAAGAACATTTTGGACAGTTGAAACGACTGATATGCTCACCCGGGTCGCCCAACATGAATCCTATCCAAGTTTAGGAAGACATAATAGAGAGGCCAGTTCTTGTGCAACATCCTGCACCAGAAAAACTTTCGCTATTATGGGCGGCTATATAGGCATCATGGCTAAATATTTCTGCAGGGGACTTTGAACGACTTGTTGGTGAGTCTATGCGTCGTCGAGGTGCCGGGCAAATGGAGGTCTGGAAAGCTATGAGGAAGTGTTCCATGACCTTTGTGACCTCGGTGTACATGTCAGTCTTCATTATTCTGGCACCCAGAGAAAACGTTCGTGAAAGAGTACATTACTTCATGAGGTTTTCACTCACTCACTCACACACAAGGACTTTATTTTACGAAACTTATAATGCTCATTTGTAGTCACTTATAAGTCAACTTTGTGCTACAGATTTCACATCGGCTAGTAACTGACTACCGTCGTTGGAGACTTGTGGACTGAGGAAAACGTACAGTTCGACACTGCTTGCCCGGGAGTTCTTTCACAATGGTTTCAGTATGACATGCAATTCGGTATTGCTAATTATTCCTAACAGAGGGTTTACTGCTTCAACAGTTTTCTGTATAAGAGATATGACCATATGGAAACAGTTTAATATTTCGTTTAGACTAAGAAGTTAGTAGACTGATGGCGAGTCGAGGGGAGAGGATTAGCAAACCGTGTATAAGGTGAGGCAAAATGTTTGGCGCGAGGCAGCCGAAGTATGAAGAGTTCAGACTGAAAGTGAATCATTTTGAGAGAAAGAACTGAAAAAATAAAACTCTGGAATTAATTCAGCATGCAATTTAAATCGCTTGTCAGGTTTAGGTATGTATTCTAAGGGTTTAAATGGGCAAATATGCTGTATTAAATCAATTAAACGCTACAGCTATTGCTTGAAAGGACGAAATTCAACGATGTACGGGATTTGGCTCTCTTTCCCGCTAAACCTCTAAGGGAAGTATATGACGTAAAGTTCATTATCAGTCTTGATTTTCTAGAATAAAATACATAAATCTGTTTCCTGTTATAACAGAAATGACTTTTATATCCTCAGTTGTCACAGAAGTGGTGCTTAGAAAGCCTGTAATGTTATTACACTTGTCACAACAATATAATAAAGTATTTATGAACATTCTGGTTATATATTTGTTTTCATCAATCTCCCTCTGCTAAGTTACATCGGTAGAGCGATTGTTCAGGTGTACTGGAATGTTGTCGGAGTACGCGCAATATATTGACTCCAAATACGGCAGGAATGATTTATATCGTTTTCCATCTACGTGTTCACCTTTTGTGGATTGAAAAGGAAATCACGATTCACGTTTCGTACAGATTTAAGAATGTAGGCGTATTCTCCTTTGCTGATTTTACGGTTTTGATAAAGTCCTCTGGCACGTAAATACATTGTTCGTTATCATCAGCTGTATCAGGTGTTCCTAAGCTATCATCGGTAGGCAAGAAACAATTCACTGACACAAAGAACTTGAAGCGCATAGTGTGTATTGTTAGGTCAGTATATTGGGCAAGTTTTAATATAATCAGGGTTGTTCTGATGTTTCGATTTCGGTCCTATGCACGAGACTTAAAAAAAAAAAAAAAAAAAAAAACGAACTACATTCTTGAAAAAGTACGCAGTCTTCGTTAAAATGTTAAAATGCTTACTGATGCAAGACGCCGTTGACAATTTTCTTTACAATTTCTGTCATGTCATCAGATTATATCAAAACTCAAACAAAATTAACGCTATCGCTGTACTAAACATTTAATCTGGAAAGCTATCTCTTGGAACTGTCAGCGTCATAAAACCGGACTATTGCGGATGAGATCCACTACAATTTTGAAAACAAAGACTTCCTGAGACAAAGATCTCTAAAGTCACCCTGAGGATGAAAATGTAAGTCTGTAAGGCATTTTTTTCAATGGAAGGTCCTAATGAGACACAGCTAAAAATAAATACAATTCACTCTAACGTTATATATAAAAAGGGCGCACCTGGAGGAATGGTCAGTATTCAGGCATACACCAGGAATTATCTACGGAGAAGAAACATTAATAGGTATTAACACTTCTTCATCTTCGATACTGCGAAACAAATTTCTTCTACTGAACAAATGCTCATAGCTTTTAAGGTATGCTTGTCAGAGCCCATGTTTAACAGACTTTTTACTTCGAACGTTCGTGTCGTAGCCCTGATTATTGACTATTCCTTCTGAGACATCCTGCATAAAAGCTGCCGTAGCTGACGCCACTAAAGTGGGTGGGAACACTGCACATGCACACAGAAAGATGCACAAACTCGTACTCCTGTTCCTGAATGAAATTGGAAATATCTCTAACATCCCATTTCCGTTCAAGGTTTCCGGCAGGTTTCCCTTGGTCGTAAAGGAAATTCCTGAACTGTATATCTCCACGCAAGAATATCTAATGGTAAACCCTCCTCAAGCGCACGGCCATTGCACCGTGTACTTGGCTGAAAGGAAATGTTGACTATGACACGTCCGATCTCAAACAGCTTACTCCATTCCTCGTAGTAGCTAATGAAAAGTACTGTCTGGTCATAAGGTGATTCTGTCTAACAGCCCGGCGACGGTGGTACAGGGTGAGGAAGCCAGCAGTTCAGGTTACACTTACATACTCGCATCACGACCGTAGAAGATACATAAACACGTGATACATATTTCCTTATAATGCAATGCGCTAAATCACAGGATATTGGCAAAGAATTCACTTGAGAAACAGGACTGACAGAAAAATCAGTTTTTATCACTTTGAGCCTTTTTCGCTTATTCCGCTGGGTGATACTCTTCGTAATCAAATAAGGCTCAATCACCACAGAGTCATAGATCTGATGATGTACTGATCTGATGATCTACTCACAATTATCTACAACGTTACACTTCGTCTATGAGAATGAGTTATATGTGAAAACATTTAAACTAGTTCTACTAATAGGAAGAGACACGTCCTATGAAGCAGAGGACTACTAGCCAATGACCAACCTTAGTAGTGATTAGTTTTAAGATTATATGATTTCCATATTTTGGTTAGTTTTTAAGCACTGATTACAAAACAGTTAGATTTCACCAGCGGAAGAGGAAGTAATTTTCCTTATTGATGACGTGCCACTTGCTCTGTAATTACTGCAATCATGCTAATTATACTTTTACGAACTGTCAGTAAACTTATCCACGTAAATCCGAGTGTGCCGTATAAAATAATTAGTCTAAAGAAAGCGTTTATCTTTGGCGAGATATAGTAATAAAGTTTCTATTATCATGTCTAAAAAATAAAGGGCATCTACTTTTTAGGGTTCCTTGAGCCAAGCTATAAAAACGGAAAACATGGAGGATAGCTTTGTTGTCTGTCTCTCTGCCTGTATATCGTCCCAGTTGTTAAGCCTGTCTGACAGGAGGAACACGTACACACATCCACATCAAATTCGGGTCACATATTAAGGTCTATAGTCCCTTGGTTTTGTAAAATGTTTAAGCTTCGAAGTCAATGCTAACAAAAGATACGGCCGTTTATGTCATATATTTTGATACTCAAAAACTCACTCATCAAAACCTCCAAGACCTACACAGTACTTCACATTGACCTATGATCATGAAATTTGGTAAGAAGCAAGGCTGCACAGTGAAGGTAAAGTAAATTGACTGAAGACTGTTAATTTGTAATTAGATAACACGGGAAAATAATTTTTTTGTCACTTTTTATCTATGTATCTATTAACTGTTACTATGCCATTTTCTCTTGAACAGATTGGTATATGAAGTTCGCAGTTATGTCCCATACAGAGGTCTATGTTCCCTTGCCGATGTAAAAATTTATGCTTCTAAGTCTATTCAATCAAAATATTTGGCCATTTACGTCACATGTTATGGAACTATCAAGCTCACCAGTCAAAACCTATAGCGTACTTGCCGTTGACCTTGTATAATGAAAGTCGGCAGGAAGCAAGGGTTTACAGTACAAATAAAGTAAAAAACTTTGAGAATTGTTAAATTGTAATGGTATCTCACAAAAAATATATTTTTGCCATTAGAACATACATTACATTCGTCATCTGTAAGAATCATAAGAGACGTACATTACTGCAGGCAGACATAAATTATGAACTGTAGTCAGGTATCAACGAGCAAATAAAAAACATTTTAGTAACTTATATATAAACTGAAATCTCCCGCTCGCGTTGTTTTATATGTCCGGTGCAGTTTTAGAAACTACTGTAGAGATTTTGACATGGTCTAGGAATTCCAGGAATTCTTGCCAGTATCTACATTGAAAACAGGCAAAAACTGTTGGGGTACTCGTTAACCAGGATGGATGAAATATGTATATTTAAGTTCACACGGAAACCTCAGTTCGCGAGTCCTACTCTCGCTTGACCAACTCCTATTTGTTTGTTGTTAATATTTGCAGTTTTGGTACATATAAAAATATTTGCGCTACAGTTCCCTGGTACTCCCCTATAGGAGCAAAACCGAAATGGCCCAGCCTGTTGCTACAATTAATTATCCTTGGTGATTTTGGTTTTCAGCTGCAGGGAATATGTTGCAGTTCTGTCAACCTAGTCCAGACGGCTAAAGAAGTCATCTATAATAGCCTTACAGAGCTGCAACATATTCTCTGCTTCCGAAAACCAAAATAGCCCACGATAACTACTTTCAGCAACAGGTTGGGCCATTTCTTTTCTGTCCCTCTGGCAGTGTGGCATGAAATTGTGGTGCTACGATTTCAGTGTTACGGGAACTACAGACAAGTATTTAGAAACGATAAAAAAATCAGTAAAGTATCCTCATATTTTCAAGGGGATAATGAAATGTGTTCTCGGGTCTTTCGCTGTAGCATAGTTCAAGAAAATCTTCTTGGTTCAAAAGCCGTTATGAATAAAACTCTTTGACCACTCTTCGTGTAGTCGATATGTCTAGATTCACGCTAGCGTTAGCAGTAATAATAATTTAACAGTGCGACAAATCATCAACCTAACAACGCCGGACCTGTGTCACAGTATCCAGTATTGCACCCGCAAGTCTTCGTAGTCAGAGTTTAATTTTAACGTCCCGTCGATGACGAAATCATTATAGACGGAGCACGAACATGGTCTTGAGAAACATCAGGAAGGATATCGGCAATGACCTTTGGAAAGGAACCATCCCGATATTGTTCGTAACTGAGCTAGAGAGACTGTTCTTCATCCAAATCTGGATGGTCGCACCGTGGACTGAACTGCCGTCCTGCGAAATGTGAGTCTAGTCTCCTACAAAAGTGTGTCACATCGCTCGAAATTTTGATAAATACTTAGTGTATGATCATTACTTGTATTAATTTTCATAGCTGTGTCGTAGTTTGAACTCTAAATTTATATAACCTGTTTTCGGCACAGGTGATAGATCGACAGTGTATACGGAAAAATTGAACTATTTCAGTGGCGCTTAGTATTGTGTAACACTCGTTACAGTGAGCACTAATTTTGTTTTCAGTTTTAATGTTTCATCACTTTATTTTCAATGCCAGCCTATTGTAGGGAATGTATTTTATTCATTTATTTCAGCCAGCTATAACTGTATTGTTAGTCAAAGTAATTAATCTCAGAAGGGTGCCGACGGGACGGGAAAGGTCAATGTGAAGTACTTTGTAGGTCTTTAGAACCATAAAAATTAAAATATCGTCAATGAATTCACTATTACGGAATTACTGCTTCTGTATTGTAGGTCAGAAATCTATAGCTATTAAAACCGTGAAGAGACTCACCAAAATGTATCTTATACTTCACTTATTTCTCTTCGTTTATTGTTAAGTACTTCTTTCACTTGTCATTAGCAGTCGTAGGGAAACGATTATTTAAACCTAAAACTGCAAAGACGTGTCAAAGTTCTATTTATACATACATTTAATCAATAACAACATGAAACAGGAACGTATTTTTTCTTCAGAATTAATTTTATTCCATATTTTGCAGTTTTCGCAAATTAACACACTTCTTGACAAGAACTGCTAACGTCCAACAGTTACGACTCACAACACAAGAACTGCTTTTAAAAATTGCTTTCCGCCAAAATATAACATAAACTTCAGGTGAACCAGACCAGAGATATATCCGTTGGAGTTCAAAGATATGTTTACATGATCAGTATAATTGGTGTCCTTGACAAAGAACAGCAGTATGAGTAATATTCCATGAAAGAGAAAATAAATACGATCATCTGTTGATTTTGTCGTTCTGAACAATTATCGAAAACAATAAGTATGGATATAACACTAAATCTATTTCCGACTTCACAAGCGAAAAAAACTATGAAGTACATTAGAAATACGAAAATAGTTACTGAGCCATGGCTGGCTCGGGTTATGCATTGCATTAAACCTAGGCTGCTATTCTGTGATTAATCTCCCGCGGTTATTGCGATTATGCTGTTCTCCTCTCTTCGCGAGTCGCAGCAGCAGCGTGTATCGATATTCACACCCTTGTACTATCTTTGGCCTCGCGCTAGTAGTTTCCGGCTGTGCAGTGTGCGGGCAGTTGGTCGGTTGGCGTGGAGCAGCGAGGAAGTCTCCGTGGCGCGTGTCTGGCTGGTGCCGCTGGCGGTGTCCACGCGCGGTCAGTGTGTGAGGCGCTGTTCCCATTACTACGAGGTCCGTGGCTCACCAATCCCAGAAACGAAAGTTGATTCTTTACTTAATCGACCAGCCAGCCCCAACTTTCGCATTGTGTCGCTTGAATTTTGTTGTGGGCTGTTGGGGCATTCCTGCAAGCAACGACGCGTGTTTTCAAGTTGGCGAAATTCTAGCGGCCCTCCTGTGGAGTTTAACTTAACTTGATTATTTCTGAATTGAAGTGCACCAGCGAAATCTTCTGCCTTATGGCCGTTAACGTTCCGGTTACCTGTTCTAGCCATTGACGTATATTCAGGCAGTGTATTTTCCTCGTCCTGTTGTGGCTGTCCAGCACAGCTTGTAGTTTGATAACTGAATGTGTAATTCGTTGTGGGCACAGATACCTTCTGCGTTGTTCCATTGAACTCCCTGTTGTGTGCTGGTCGGGTGGAGCGGAAGTTATCCTGTCGCTTCATCCGTTGACTGTCTGTTGGTTGGGTTGCCGTCGGACTGAGAATTGTTGGGCCAGCTGCCTGTCTCACCTAAGAGAGCGTTAGTGTTTGAATTCCAAGCCGACCCTTCGAAACTTCTGAGCTCCATTTGATATGCTGCCTTTCCATATTTGTCCTTGTTTGTTTATGTTTGGCCTCTAGCCGATTTCAAATTAGTTTTGCCCTTAGAGCGTGAGATAGCTTGGGCCTTCAGCCTAATTTAGAGAAATGTTTTAAGATGACGCCTTCTGCCTTTTAAGATTGAAATTCTTGTTTTTTAGTCTTAAGTGATTGGCTTTCTGCCGGTTTTAAATTACAGTTGTTTTGCCCTTGAGGCGTTAGATTGAGTGACGCATTTAGCCGGTAATTGTTCTAAAATTACTGTTTGGCGTGCTCTGTTTTTAATGTTTTCTTTACTCTTGTAATGTTTGTTAAATGAATAAAGTAATATGTTAGAGTGCAACTGACAGCCACTCATTTTGGCCCCTTTCCACAAATTAAACTATCTGACCTGTCCTGCGGGCAAATAGGGGATTTCAGTTACGTTTCTCATAAAATTAATTTCATGTCAGCATTATGCATGATCAGTTTTAAATTTGTATTAAAATTACACAAAATATACAAATTTTATTTCCGATCTCTATGTATCATGTTCTAAACTATAAAGTTTCGAGTTCTTGATGATGAAAGAGACGTATTTAACAGCTTCATTACAGCAGGGAGCAGAAGTAGTGACATGACAAAATGCAATAAATGGTAGAGATGTCAGTACCTAGCGAAATTTGACTGAAGAATTATTCCAAAATATTACAGTAAGTGTTAACGTGTTATTTCCTGGCCCTACCTCTATGCCTATTCAGTGTCACTAGTGTACGCCCGCACCTGTTTCCAGCATGTGGGGAACCCCCCAGGGGGTCCACAACTCTTTTGTGGACACGTGCGTAGCGAGCACGGGACCCCGAGCTAATGTGGCCCTCCTTCCTTTCCGGGCTGCATACCTTCCCTTCCCTTTCCGCATCCCTCCCCGTCCCCCATCTTCCGCCCCCCCCCCTCACCTCTGGCTCTTTCCTTCCCTTTCTCCCCCTCTGGGAGTATGGTTTGTGCCTACGTCCGGAGACGGGCGCTCGAAACTGTTCCAAATTCCTTGCTTTCTACACTTACAAGTCCTCGTCCTTCCTCTGTCCTCTTTTCCTTCCCTCTTCTCCTTGCCCTTTTCTCTGCTGCGGCGTTTGAGACCCCTCTTCTTTCCTTTCCCTTTCTCTTTTTTCCTCCCTGTGCGTGTCTGAAGGCCGACCCACGCACTTCCATGCGTAGCCGGTGACGGGGTAACGCGTAATTCCCCGCCCCGGGTAGACAGGTAGGACACGTACGTACCCCCTGGTAACGGCCAGGCCCAGGGAGGGGTGATTACCCGAGCTGATACCTTCCGAAAGTGCCGATTGGTCCCTCCGTCCTTTTGTCTGGAGGTGTGACCTGAGGTGTGAACAATCACCTAAGGCGGGTGTGCCCTCGGTGAGGGCCCCCACAAGGGAGGAGCGCGCCATCGGAGACGCCGGTAATCATGGGGGATTCTTCCGCAATGGTTTCCTCACCTTCCCCTATGTCTGCTCACAAACGTAAGTTCACTGAGTCTCAGCCACAGACGGTTCTTCCATCGTTGCCACAGTTCCTTGTTGTTTCTCGGTCTGACGAAGGTCATGACTTTTCCACGGTCAACCCTTTCATTATTCAGAAAGGTGTCGACGCAATTGTGGGTCCTGTAAAGTCTTGTTCCAGATTACGGAATGGCACCCTGTTGTTAGAAACACACAGTGCCCTCCAGGCTCAAAAATTGCTGCGTACTTCTCTGCTCCACACCTTCCCTGTCCGGGTGGAACCGCACCGTACCTTAAATTCCTTGCATGGAGTCGTTTATACACGCTCCCTCGATGGATTGTCTGACGAAGAAATTCAGCACTACCTGTCTGACCAGGGCGTCACAGCTGTTCATCGGGTTATGAAACGGGTTGACTCGAACATCATTCCAACCCGCACTGTCTTCTTGACACTTGACAAAGTTCAACTCCCATCAAAAATCAAAGCAGGCTATGAGATAATTTCCGTTCGCCCTTATGTCCCAAACCCTACGCGTTGCTATCGATGTCAGCGGTTCAATCACACCAGCCAGTCCTGTTCCAATCCGGCCAAATGTGTTACGTGTGGCAAGGATGCCCATGAGGGTGCTTGTCCACCTCCATCCCCTCGCTGCATCAACTGTATGGGTGACCACGCTGCTTCCTCTCGAGATTGCCCCGTTTTTAAGGACGAAAAGCTCATCCAGGAAATAACAGTGAAGGAAAAGGTGTCGACCTTTGCTGCTCGAAAATTATTCGCCAGTCGACAGCCCACCGTGCCTCAGAAAGGAAAATACAGCTCTGTCCTTGCTTCTCCTCAGCCAACAAAGGAGGCGGCCACGCAGACTTGCGACCTCACCTTTAGTACCACGGTCGTCAGATCGGCCAGCGCAAAGATCGCCCGTTCAACCTCACCACTTTCGCCTGCCCACTCAATGGCTCACCCTTCGTCGGGTTCTGCTAAATCTCGAGCCCAAAAGTCAGACGCCAAGTCTTCGAAAAAAGAGCATTCTCGTGAAGAGTTTTTACGTACCGCAACTTCACAACCATCGGTTCCTCCTTCATCTAAACATCATACTTCCAAGAAGGCTACGAAGAAACACAGTTCCTCTCCTTCTCCGCCAAGGCATGTTCCATCTAAAGCACCACCTGGCGGCAATCGCCCTCGGCCGTCTTCTGTGTCGCCGAGGCGCACTGCTGGTGGCCGGTCAACCGGCCGATCGCTGGTGGCAGGAGCTGCTCCTGACCAACCTATGGATCAGGATCTTCTGCCTTCGACTGAATGCCATTCCATGCTGTCGGTCGCAAGCTCTGAGCAGTCGTTGAGTTGACAGCACCCTTGGTCACGTTCCTCCATTTCCTGTTCACCCTATGTCCATTATCCACTGGAATATCCGCGGCATTCGAACCAATCGGGATGAATTGTCGATCCTCTTACGATCCTACTCGCCGGTCATCTTCTGTCTTCAGGAAACAAAGCTGCGTCCCCATGACCGCTTTGTTCTCCCTCATTTTCAGTCTGTCCGATATGACCTCCCCTCTGTTGAAGGCACTCCAGCCCATGGAGGACTCACGATTCTGCTCCATGATACTCTCCATTATCACCCACTCCCCTTAAACAGTTCCTTCCAAGCTGTCGCCGTCCGTCTTTCCCTTTCTGGATACACGTTCTCTCTTTGTACGGTATACATTCCATCGTCCACACCAATGGCACGAGCTGATCTCCTTCATCTTCTTGATCAGCTTCCACCCCCCTATTTGCTGGCTGGGGACTTCAATGCCCACCACCCGCTTTGGGGATCTCCGCATCCTTGTCCACGTGGCTCACTATTGCTAGACGTCTTCCACCAAGCGGATCTAGTCTGCCTCAACACTGGGGTGCCCAAATTTTTGTCTGCCTCCACGACAAATTTATCTCATTTGGACCTTGCGGTCGGTACTGTTCCGCTAGCTCGGCGCTTCGAATGGTTCGCCCTTGATGATACACACTCGAGTGACCACTTTCCATGTGTTCTTAGACTGTAGCCTCAACTGCCATATATGCGCTCGCACGCTGGAAGTTTGCCCAAGCCGATAGGACACTTTTTTCGTCTCTAGCGACATTCGATGACCGTCGCTTTCCCAGCGTCGACGATGAGGTCACACATGTTACCGACGTTATTCTCACAGCTGCGGAACTTTCAATACCACGCACCTCCGAATTGCCCCGGCGCCCCCCAGTTCCTTGGTGGAACGAGGCATGCCGTGACGCAATACGTGAGCGGCGACGTGCTCTTCGCATTTTCCGTCACCATCCAACTTTGGCCAACTGTATCCGATATAAGCAGCTCCGTGCGCGATGCCGTCGCGTCATCCGCGATAGCAAGAAGGCAAGCTGGATATTCTTTATCAGCTCATTTAACACCTTCACTCCCTCGTCGGAAGTTTGGAGTCGGCTTCGACGGTTCTCAGGCGCGCCTAGTTTCTCCCCGGTCTCTGGGCTCACTGTCGCGCATGATACCTTAGTGGACCCCGTCGCAATTTCTAACTCATTGGGTCAGCACTTTGCTGAGATTTCGAGTTCTTCAAATTACCCGCCAGCGTTTCTCCCGAAGAAACGTGCAGCGGAAGTGCGACATCTTTCTTTCACCTCTCAAAATCACGAAAGCTACAATACTGTTTTCTCCATGCGGGAACTCCAACATGCCCTCTCTTCTTCTCGCTCCTCCACCCCAGGACCGGATGGTATCCATGTCCAAATGTTGCTGCATTTATCAACCCATAGTCTGCGTTACCTCCTTCGCCTTTATAATCGAATTTGGACCGACAGTACCTTTCCCAGGCGATGGCGGGAAGCTATTGTCGTTCCCGTTCCGAAACCTGGGAAGGACAAACGTCTCCCCTCTAGTTATCGCCCCATTTCTCTCACGAGTAGTGTCTGTAAGGTTTTGGAGCGTATGGTGAATTACCGTTTAGCTTGGTGGCTGGAATCCCGCAGTCTTTTACCACCAGCCCAATGCGGATTCCGAAAGCATCGTTCTGCAGTTGACCATCTTGTTGCTCTCTCCACTTATATCATGAACAATTTTCTCCGGAAACGCCAAACGGTAGCAATATTTTTTGATCTGGAGAGAGCATACGATACCTGTTGGAGGACAGGCATCCTCCGCACACTGTTCTCTTGGGGCTTTCGGGGCCGGCTGCCCCTTTTTCTTCGCGAATTTATGGCAGAGCGCACATTTAGGGTGCGGGTGAACACTACTCTCTCCCGTACTTTCTCCCGAGAAAACGGGGTACCCCAGGGCTCCGTGCTGAGTGTTGTACTGTTTGCCATCGCCATTAATCCAATTATGGATTGTCTCCTTCCTGATGTCTCGGGCTCCCTCTTTGTGGACGATTTTACGATCTACTACAGCTCTCAACGGACCAGCCTTCTTGAAAGACGTCTTCAAAGATGTCTCGATCGCCTCCACTCGTGGAGCATCGAAACCGGCTTCCGTTTCTCACCCAGTAAGACCGTTTGTGTTAATTTTTGGCGACGTAAGGAGTTTCTTCCGCCCTCCTTACATCTAGGTCCTGTCAACCTTCCGTTTTCCGACGTCGCTAAATTCTTGGGTCTTCTGTTTGACAGAAAAGTGTGCTGGTCCTCCCACGTTTCCTATCTTTCGGCTCGCTGTCTGCGTTCCCTTAACACCCTCTGTGTCCTGAATGGTACCTCCTGGGGAGCGGACCGAGTGGTCCTTCTCCGCCTCTATCGCGCCTTAGTGCGCTCGAAATTGGATTATGGAAGCATAGTCTACTCCTCTGCTCGGCCGTCTATTCTTCGGCGTCTCGACTCTATCCACCACCGTGGATTACGTTTAGTGTCTGGAGCTTTTTACACCAGCCCTGTGGAAAGCCTTTATGCTGAGACTGCTGAACCTCCGCTGTCCAATCGGCGGGCAGTCCTTCCGAGTCGTTATGCTAGCCATCTGTCTTCCATGCCTGCTAATCCAGCCCATGACCTTTTTTTTCGACGCCTCCTTTGATGTAGGGTATGCAGGCCGCTCCTCCTCCCTACTACCCCCGGGAGTCCGCTTCCGTCAACTGCTACATTCTCTTTCCTTCCGCTTTCCTAAAACCTTCTTGACAACTTGGGGTACAGCACCGCCTTGGCTCCGTCCCCGGATCGACTTGCTCCGAGACCTATGTCGATTTCCCAAGGATGGTACCCCTACACTTGTTTACCGTCGGGCATTTGCTGCTCTATGTGCACAAATGACGGACGCCACATTTTACACCGACGGCTCGAAAACATCGTTAGGTGTAGGGAGTGCCTATATTGTTGGCGACACCCCAAATCACTTTCGGCTTCCCGACCAGTGTTCGGTTTATACTGCGGAGCTTTACGCTGTTCTCCAGGCTGTCCACTACATCCACCGCCATCAGCGGATACAGTACGTAATCTGCTCAGATTCTCTCAGCTCTCTCCTAAGTCTCCAAGCTCTTTACCCTGTGCACCCTCTGGTCCACCGTATTCAGGACTGTCTGCGCTTGCTCCACCTGGGGGGCGTCTCGGTGGCGTTCCTCTGGCTCCCGGGACACGCTGGTATCTGTGGGAATGAGGCGGCCGATATAGCGGCCAAGGCTGCAGTCTCTCTTCCTCGGCCAGCTATTCAGTCGCTTCCCATTACCGATCTACGGAGCGGTTTATGTCGCCAAGTTGCTCATTTATGGCATGCGCATTGGTCAACACTTCCCCATAATAAATTGCGGGAAATGAAAGCCCTTCCTTGCGCTTGGACCTCTTACTCCCGAACGCGTCGTCGGGAGGAGGTAATTTTAGCTAGACTCCGGATAGGGCACTGTCTTTTTAGCCATCGACATCTTTTAAGCGGTGATCCTCCCCCACTCTGTCCCCACTGCTCTCAGCTGTGGACAGTCAGACACCTTTTAATTGAATGCCCCTATTTTAATCCGTTACGCTCCCGTCTACAGCTATCGCCTGATCTATCGTCGATTTTAGCAGATGACACGCGCTCAGCTGACCGCGTTCTCCAGTTTATTAGTGACAGTGAAATGACGTCAGTCATTTGAAGTTTTTTTTTTTTTGGGGACAACCAACCCCTTTCTATAGTGGATTTTTAAGCATTCCTTCTGCCTTTAGTTTCTCAAATTTTATGACTTTGTTCCCATTGCTGCTGGTTTTAAATTTCGTTTTTTCTCCTGTTTCCTACGTCACGGGCTGGGCGCTAATGACCATAGAAGTTTTGCGCCCTAAAACCACAAAAAAAAAAAGCATATGGGGAAAACTAGCTTCTGTCCTGCCTGGACAGTAAGGGCCGGTTTTTCTCTAATGGTTCTACAAGACTTGTTGCTGGAGCTGACTATGCTGGCTTAAGGGAGACATAATATTCTGAAAGACGTGTCACTAAGAGCCACCTCAAAGAACAGCTGCTACCTGGCATACAAAATGACCAATGACAATGACCACTTTCTCATAATTCTGATTTCCATCAAGTAGTAAATATTAAATTATTCCATGCAACATATTTTTTATCTTTAGCTCACGAAGAAGCTTTTCTGTAACGTGTAATACCAGGTGAGGTCTCTGAGGACAATTGTTTAAAGTGAGATTTAAGTCTCCAGTCATTGAAACTTCAAAATTAAGTTATATAGCATTTATTTTTACAATTGTTTAGGTGTTATTTTCATACTCCTTGTAGAATCTGTTGTACAATATATAAATCCTACAGTATTTTACTTTTCATCATGCCAAATCACAAACTCCCGTGTGGTTTTCTAAATGAGGCAGATAAAGATACCGTCAGTGAACTGAATTTTACATTCTTAAATTATAGTACTTCTGCAGCAAGTACATTTTCACATGAAACTATATCTTAGTGTTTAAACCTGCACATAAAAACTGCCCTTGATAGGTTCAAAAAGAAACTGACGGTATAGGTGGCTACATTCTTCATCACCACTAAGAACACATCTGACCACTTTAAGTATTTTAATAAACAGAAAGGCCCCATTACAATGGTCGTGAAGTACTTTAGCTGAATGATCCTCCGCTAACAGAACTGTGATAACTGGCTATCGTAAAAACGTTCTCTTCCATCTATTTTTTATCTATACATCACCGACATAGTTCTCCACCTACCGACTAACTATTTCATCTTCTTAGAATCGTTAAAAGTATAAGTTCCTGATAACACATTTTGTAAACAGGTACGTAACTGACGAGGTGCGGTCTAGGAGACGCTAACATCTGCCAGTAACATGTGTCAACAACAAACAAAGAAGGGGATACTGCAACCGACAGCGAAACATTGTGCGGTTGGCGATTTAAAGAAGGTTAGGGGAGAGGGCGGGTAAAGAAACATTCCGCCGTAACTCACCCTGTAGAGCGATTTAGAAAATTTTCACCTCGTCTGAGAGACCATAACTCGTGAGTTAAAGGTTAAGATCACAAAATCAAAAATCAGCCAATAGCCCTTGTGATTGTAGTACGGTTTCTGTAAGTCCTCTGTGGTGGAGGTGAGACTGTAATACACTTATGCTCATAAATTGCGGATAATGCTGACACATGGTGAAAAAACGCTCTGGTGGGCGGTTTGTGGGTTTAAATCACCTCGGGGTATGACCACGCAATCCATATGACCTACGGTCGTCGTACGGTGTCGCTGGCAGCAGTCCATATACGCAGAGGTGTGTTGCTGCATGTCTGAGTACGGTGCAAACGTTTTCAGATGTGCTAATGGTGACTGTGTGTTTAAAATGGCTCAAAGAAATATTGATGACGTTATGAGGGGTAGAATACTAGGGCGGCTGAAGGCTGGTCAAACAGAGCAGGAGGTAGCATGGACCCTCCGTGTGCCACAAAGTGTGATCTCAAGATTACGGCAACCATTACAGCAGACAGGAGACGTGTCCAGGCGCTACAGTACGGGATGTCCACAGTGTAAAACAACTCAAGAAGTCCGATATCTCACCATCAGTGTCCGCAGACGGCCACGGAGTACTGCAGGTAGCCTTGCTCGGGACCTTACCGCTGGAACAGTTGTCTCCCGACACACAGTCTACAGACGACTGAACACACATGGTTTTTTCGCCCGGAGACCTGAAGGTGCATTCCACTGACCTCTGGTCACAGGAGAGCTCGTAAATCCTGGTGTCAAGAACACAGTACACTGTCAATGGAACAGTGGTCCCAGTTTAAGTTCATGGAAGAGTCCAGGTATAGTCTGAATAGTGATTCTCGCCAAGTTTTAATCTGGCGTGAACCAGATACCAACCCCTTAATGTCCTTGAAAGGGACCTGTACGGAGGTCGTTGTTTGATGGTGTGGGGTGAGATTGTGATTGTTGCACGCACACCCCTGCATGTCTTTGACAGAGGGACTGTAACAGGTCAGGTGTATCGGAACTTCATTTTGCGCCAGTATGTCCGCCTTTTCAGGGGTGCAGCCGGTCCCACCTTCCTCCTGACGGATGATAACGCACAGCCCCACCGAGCTGCCTTCGTGGAGGATTACCTTCAAACAGAAGATATCAGGCGACTTCAGTGACCTACCTGTTTTCCAGACCTAAACCCCATAGACCACGTCTGGGATGCTCTCCGTCGACGTATGGCTACACGTTTTCAAACCCCTACGACATTTCAGGAGCTCCGACAGGCACTGGTGCAAGAATGAGAGGCTATACCCCAGCAGCTTCTCGACGACCTGTTCCAGTGTATGTCAACCCGTTGTGCGGCCTGTCTACTGTAATGGGACGCGAAATTAAAGCGTTACCCATCCACAAGGATCAGCTCAGTTCGCAGGTAAATATAAGTGTAATTTAGTGTTTTGTTTATGTACTTGTAAGATTTTGTTATGTTTGTAAAATATTTAAAATTTTGTATTTTTTTTTTGTTGTATGTTTTATGTTTGGAGAGAGCAGCGCAACTCGGGGAAACAGCATCTTCACTGCCGGAACCAGAAAGAAAATTGGTGGCCACTAGACGTCGCGGGTCAACGGCCAAAGAGCAGCAGAAGATCCTGTGACCGGGTTGTTGCGTCGAACCTCCAACTTTAGAATAAATAAAAATTTTTAATTTTCCATTGTAATGACGTCACAGAATGTTTAGTTCATGTTGTATTTTGTTCAGTTCTGTTTTGTCGTGTCTGATGTTCACATCTGTAAGTAGCATATACGAAGACAATAAGACAGTGTATGCTCTAAAGCTTAAACACGTGTTCGAGAACTATTCATGAAGAGTTATATTAAGGAAGACGTTTTTCCAAGATATTAATTTTCAGAAGAGTTTGACTTCGTTTTTAGAATCTTAGAGGTTTTACAGTCTGATTTTAATATGGGAAAAATAAGATAACTTGCAAGAATATAATTTCCAAGAAGAAACAGACACCTAAATTTCAAAAGTTTGCGCAAACCAGTTGGACTGAGTAACGACTCAACTGAAGGTGTTTTAACTACAGTTTCGTTCAAGAATCTTTTATAGAGAACTTTAAAAGAATTTAAGTAATTTTTTGAAGTGTTTTGTAAACGACGTAGGTGACGAAGTCTGCACATGGTCATATTTCAAACAAAAATCATTGAATCATAGGCGTCGTTACACTACAGTACGTGTGCATGGTTGTAATATACTATACCGATGTCGGGGTAAATGCGCAGGAAACAGTGGTGTTTTGTAGCATGTGTGTTTCGGGACGGTTTTCGCAGCTTATCACCAATACCGTGGACTTACAGATCTGTGTCGTGTGTGTTCCCTATGTGCCTATGCTATTAGCGCAAGTTTTATGTAGTACCACGTTGTGTGGCACCACATTCTACAATTATTCTTAGTTTATGAGCGTGATTGTTGTTCCAAGTATGAGATCTTGGGAGTGTGAGCCTCAGCGATGAACAAAGTTATTCGCCTATGGAAAATTGAAGGAATTGAGAAGTGGATTTCCCATCGTGTCGCGAGAACAGCTCAACTGATTTCCGGTTTTTCTGAGCAGGGACTCGCTCGGTGGGTAAAAGCTTCATATCAGAACTGGATCTGCTAGCTGAAGGTAGTGTTTAATAAAAACTACACGGGCATCGAGGAACTGTTCCTTTCGCCTTACTACGAGCTTCCGTGGCTGCCTTGTGAAATTCAAGTCGCGACCGGGACCACAATTCCAGACACTTTTTGAGGTACGGTCTGGGAGGCAAATTTGTGACCCTCTGTGCTACCTATTTCCTCGGAAATGTTTGTTCTTGGGACCAGTTTTAATGCTCTACACTGCAATTCTGCTGACACCAGTCTAAGTTAATAGTAGTCAGCTTCGCTTTTGCCCGTGAGACAGTATTAACTTTTTACTATTCCAGAGTCAGTAATTAAAACCCTGTAGCTAATTACTCTCAGGGAGCTTACGAGATCCAACCATAAGAATCTAATATGTACATCGCTGACAGTTCAGTTAGTATTTACAATCGGCTACTTGTAGCTCGCATCGACGATTTTCATGCCTTGAGGAAAGAATTAATGATTTTATTTGACTACCAGGTTCGGTGGTAGTTAAATAATCAACAGTACGGCTATCGATATTTATTTGCTTCAAGTCTTTTACCAGCCACAGTCCCTTTCTATTTACAGAAGATGGAACTACAGAAAGATAATTTTCATCCATTGCACAAGAGAAAATCAGGAGAACAGTTCAAAGTCAATAAGAAAAGGTCACATAAAAACTCCACACTCAAATTTCCACGAAAATAAGTACAATTTTTTGGCCTCTATTAAACCGCTCCTAGTGCGTATCGTTCAATAAAACAGGAACGTCCTGCTAGGTAACGGCTCCGTGCTCTGCTAAGAGGTCTGTTCGTGCCGAAAAAGCCCACTCTAAGTATACCTAGTGATGGTGTATGTGCTTGTCCCTTAAGGGGTTTTAAAGCTGTTGTATTGTTCTTGAGCATGCAGATTCCGTAAGCTGCGGAATCCAGCGAATGCGGGGAGATCTGCTACGCACTGCCCAAGCACAACTGGCCTTCACCTAAAAACGCCGAGGTTACCACCGGGTTCCCAACTCGGAATTAACAATGCTAAGTCTGGATAAGACATTATTTACTAAATCATTCACACCTCAGCTACAATATAAGACTTACATTTCAAAAGCACTGTTTAAATCTTACACTAACTATTTGAATTAAAATGATTAGGTCACATATACTTCATGGATAGGAAAAAAACAATCTCAGTAGTGTGGACTGAAGGCGCACAATAAAACTTTATGAATAGGCATGTGGAATGTGACACGGGGGATTACGCCACCAGGCGCACCTATTGAACACCTGCGAGGTGACTCAGGTCTTTGAATTATAGTAGTGAAACTTCCTGGCAGATTAAAACTGTGTGCCCGACCGAGACTCGAATTCGGGTTCGAGTCTCGGTCGGGCACACAGTTTTAATCTGTCAGGAAGTTTCATATCAGCGCACACTCCGCTGCAGAGTGAAAATCTCATTCTGGAATTATAGTAGTGTTAGTGGTCGAATAATGTAGAAGCCTAATCTTTATTTTAAATGACCGCGACCTAGTGGAAAAGTCCTTGTAAATTTTGATCTGTACGGAAGTTGTTGCAATGGGTTTGTGACTGCTAAATAATGATATAACTATATCCAAATAATAGAGGTGTTGAATATACACTGAAGCTTCTTAATAAAGATTTTTTTACTTAAACTTCAATAACTGGGAGGTGTGAAACTTCTTTAATACTGAAACTGCTGAGTGAAATTGAACGTACTGTCTCTTCGCTATTTCAAATTTTTATTTGGCCTACAGAATTTTCCCTGACAAACAGAACTCAAACTTCACCTATTAATTAATTACTTACAATATTCAATGGTAACGCAATCTGACTGCTTTAAAATTGATAACCTGAGTTCAAAAAATTTATACGAAAGAATGGCCCTGAATTAGTAGAAAACCTAACAGTAACTTATACATTTCATAAGTCAATTACGTCACAAAAATATTCATTCCTCGAACTACAGCAATGCCGCAATCACCATTACTGCCAGCTAAATAAGATTCCCACTACTGAAGGCTTTAACAAGTGATAGCCATGTGGTTAGCGAAGGAAAGATTTTGTTGCAGAGCAAACAATGTATTTACCTTAAGAATGTGACAACCAGTTCAAAGATTATATAGTCATCAGTAATAAATCCCAATGACGGATATATATTCAGACCGTCCGCTCGCGCTAATACTGCAAATCTCCAACACTGCTGATTATTAACGTCTAACCTCCATCACTGCTGGCTGTTCACCTCCAACTTCCGTCACTGCTGACTGTCAACTTCCAACTGCTAGTGCGAAGAGGCTCAGTCTTTTACAGAGTGCGCACAGCGCTGTCAGTTATCAGTACAGAGCGCGGCACAGCGCTGCCAACATACAAACACATGAACAACCTACTTACAAAACAAGGTTGCGAATGTTTCCACAAACTGAAAACAATAGGAGACAGTAACTACCATTGTCGTCCATCTCTGTTCACTCTTCAGCTCAACACAGGTCAAATACATTGACGGAGAAAGATTGCAACACCTAAAAATAATTAATGTAGAATAATGAGATATGTTTGAATACGTTACATCTTTCATTAACATCTCAAGGTCATAGATTAAAAGAGAGAGATTAGCCATTGCAAATGGAAATTTTGGTACACTAATAACTGGAGTAACCTCCAGAATGTTGATTACATTGTGCTGTACAGGTGATTTCAGTTTGTGGGAAGGAATTCCATGCCTGTTGCACTTCGTCGCTCAGTATAGGGACGGTTAATGCGTTTGTGAATGACGCTGGAACTGTCATACGATGACGTCGCATATGTGCACCACTGGAGACGTATCTGCTAACCGAGTAGGCCTAGACCACATGTCGACACGCTGTAGAGTACATTGAATTCTGAGAACGGTATGTGGACGAGCATTGTCCTGTTGGAATATACCCACTGGCATGCCCTTCAAGAATGTCAGCAAAAGAAGTGGAGTCACCAGATTAACGCAGTCAGGGCGCATGGGGTAACCACGAGAATGCTCCTGGTCTCATACCAAATCACAGACTATAGCTCTAGGTGTAAATCCAGTGTGCCTAGCATGCAGACAGGTTGGTTTCCGGCCCTACGTTTCAATTAAGTTTTCTTTGATTTCCCTAATTCGCTTCAGCCAAATGACGGGATGGTTTGTTTAAATAGGCGCGGCAGATCTCCTTCCAATCCTTGTCACAATACGCAATAAACCGCTAGGAGGCGTGACCAGGAAATCACATGTTACAAATGCTTCTGAAATAAAATTTTGTAGACTGACTTCTTGGGTACAATATATTGCAGATAGCACCAAAGAGTTGCTGAATTGTGAGCCAAGATGCTCAAAATAGCCGGCCACGGTGGCCGAGCGGTTTGAGGCGCTTAAGTCCGGAACCGCGCGAGAGTTACGGTCTCAGGTTCGAATCCTGCCTCGGGCATGGATGTGTGATGTCCTTAGGTTAGTTAGGTTCAAGTAGTTGTATTTTCTAGGGGACTGATGACCTCATATGTTTAAGTCCCATAGTGCTCAGAGCCATTTGAACCATTTGCTCAAAATAAATCAAGTTAAGCAAGTTGCTACCACGATTAACGTATGAAAAATTATTGAATGGATCTTACTGTTTATGGCTGTTGAAAATGTATTATGCAAATGCTATTTCGATATTTAGTGTTTTTCAAGCATGCTAACGGCAAACATTGTCACAATATACAATATGCCGGCATTAAAAATAAATTAATGAAACATAATTAGTGCTTACTATAAAAAAATTCTGTCTTTCTTCCGAAAGAATAATCGCTCTCTTCCAGCGAAACAGTATAGAAAGAAATCAATCCTGGCAAACGAAGTCAAGCAATATGAAGCACGGACCTAAATTTGAGGAGCACAATATCGGATTTGAGTGAATCGCGGACAGTAGGGACAACGTCACAAAGAGAGTAGAAGCATTTCATATGTGGTGCTACAGAAGAATGTTGACAATAATGTGGATTGATACGATTGGGAATAAGAAGGATCTGCGCAGAATTGGCGAAGAATGGATAATATCAGAAACAGAGGGGACGGGTTGATAAACATGTGTTAAGACAACATGGAATAGATTACATGGTACTAAAGTGTTCTTCGGAGGGAAACATTTTAACGGAATATAGAGGTTGTGCAATTACTGGAGAATAACAGCTCGGCACAAGAGAGGAACTCACTGCAGACCGAATCAAATCAGTTAGTAGAGTCAAGACTCAAAAGGAAGTACTGATTCAGATAAAAGGGAACAGGTTTGATCCAGTTTCCGGAGTATGAACAACTGTAGGGTAACCGTGGAAGGAAACCAGACTTGCAAAGTAGGTAAATGGAATGAGCGTTTGGCGTCATTGGCCGGGAGGCCCCTTACGGGGCAGGTCCGGTCGCCTTGGTGCAGGTCTTATTACATACGACGCCACATTGGGCGACCTGCGCCCCGGATGGGGATGGAATAATGATGAATAAAGCACAACACTCTGTCCCTGAGCCGAGAAAATCCCCGACGTATCCGGGATTCAAATCCGTGCCCGTAGGACGACAATCCGTCTCGCTGACGGGGCGCAACTTCAAGTCAGGTGGGCTATAGCATCACAAATTATTTTTTTTAGGTTCGTCATGCAAAAGAATTTAAATACATAGAAATTTTTCAATGAATTTAAAAGTACCAGCTGTGATGATAACAACGCTCAAAATTCCGCTGAGGGTGGGGGGGGGGGGGGGGGGGGAGGAATCAGAGGAACAATTTCGCCAGTGTCTTGTGATGCTCAGAGAAATTACCTGCATACGACAACTTCGATAGCGGCGGTGACTGTGACCACACTGGGAGTACGGATTCAAGCGAGGACAACGGCACTTTCACGAATCGCCGTGGAAGGGTCGATAATTAGAAGTTACTATTTAGATTAATAGCCTTCCAATCAGAGAACAGTCTTTTTCGGAGACGGACCCATACAACAGTGACCACTTGTTCGACCTCAAAACTCGTTGGCCTTGCTTTGGGCGGATGGCTTCGAAAAGCCACCTGTGCTCGGATCCTCCGTTGCTGCCAGCCTGTTTTTCTGTTACGTTTTCAATCATGATTGACATCTGGTTTTCGTATGTTACTCGTTGTCCCCTGAGTTCGAACGTAAATTACTTCCTGTCCATTGTGCAAAATCGTAACAGCACACAACCGATTGCTAAATGTGCTCCATGCTGAGTTATCTCCCTCGCTCACTGTGCACTTTTAATATTGCGTCTGTAAATGTGTAATATTGCCTCATTAGCATGTTCGTAGCTCCAAAGTATGGTAACTGTATAAAGATTCAGTTCAGTTGTGAGGGGACTTTAAAAAGTAACCTCCACCCATCGTCCCAGGTGAAGACCGTTGCGCACCAGGGCTGTGAGAGAAGAGATTATTCGCTCCGGGTTTCCTGCAAGCACAGTTCTGCTGCAGTACACAGGAGAACGTGCTGAAAGATAATGCTTCTGAATTTTGTTGTGAAAACCTTTGTCTTTTTAAAAATTGAAACAGACGTTATTAATGGTCTTCATCTTCAGTTTTCACGTCTGCATATTTTTAGTACTCTACCGCTAGAGGTCTCCGAAATGTAGTGTGTAACATGAAGGTGTGTGGCTTAGACATGTCGGTTAGTGAGGAACAGCGTGTTGCAGCCGGGTTTCGAATTAGAAGAATTCGTTCACACTAGGAGCATTCTCTCCTTTAGTAGATGCCAGACTACACACCAGCGCTGCGAAATCTGCAACAAGCCGACGCATTGAGTTCGCTGTCATCGGTCATCCTCCTTACTGTCCCGATTTTCATCGGTTTCCAGAACTTAAATAGCATCTTCGAGGATTTCATTTTGATAGTGATGAAACGGTGCCAGCAGAGGTGAGGTCGTGACCCCTTCAGCAGTCAGACATTCTACAGTGACCCTATCAACAAACTGGTCTCTCGTTGGGTGAAATGTTTTCGTCGCCAGACTGACTACGTTCAGAAATAAATATGTAGAATGAAGAATTAAAGTAACCTTAAAAAGTTTGTTTTATTTAAAACGCTTTAAGAATTTTAAAACAAAAATATCGGAGGCCATTTGAAACGTTACAGTAGTTTCCGCTCTGTAAGCAGCAGGTTTCGCTGCTCGCTCGCACCGGGAAATAGAAACAGAGGCGGCTCCGCAGCCAATTTTATTAAACGACGCGGCCGGCCGCGGGTGCAACAGAACCCATGTGAATGGGTGGAAAGAAATGTCAGGCTTCATAATACGTATTTATATAAGTCGTGTATTATGCATTTCTTTTACGTGAATGTGAATCTGCACATCTACTTTCCTAATCCTCCTCACACCTTTCCGTAAAGCGCGGCCAAATCTTTCTTGGGAAGTAGTTCTGTTGTATAGTAGTGCCAACCTTACTCCTGGCTAGGGGATCAGAGAGACAGTACAGGCAGGTAAAAGTCAAAGACTTTCCAGAGTCACAAGATTTGGGATGGAGAGGTTGGTCACGGCCAAGTGGTTCGACCACCCCCTCCACAGGGCCCCAGGAAGACCTCCGGGTGCCCGCCATGTTCAGGGGGTGTTACAGAAGACGGGTAAGTGAGCAGACGTGCTCTCAGTGCGTCTGTCTCGATGTTCACGCTCGGAAGAGAGGTATTTGAATATTTGTACTAATTCTTTTATTTCCAGCTTCGGATTGTGTAAGGTAATGAATGATCTCGTTAATTTAGGAAATTCGACGACCTGTGTTAATGTATCTGGTCCCCAGTTTGCCTATTATCCTCCTCACGTAGTGGATTTCCTATGTAAAATATTGGGAGGCTTTGGTGGTATATATTTGGCCAACGCAATTCCGTCTTATCCGTAGAAATGTGCGTGCAGATTAGTACAGGGTTATTACAAATGATTGAAGCGATTTCACAGCTCTACAATAACTTTATTATTTGAGATATTTTCACAATGCTTTGCACACACATACAAAAACTCAAAAAGTTTTTTTAGGCATTCACAAATGTTCGATATGTGCCCCTTTAGTGATTCGGCAGACATCAAGCCGATAATCAAGTTCCTCCCACACTCGACGCAGCATGTCCCCATCAATGAGTTCGAAAGCATTGTTGATGCGAGCTCGCAGTTCTGGCACGTTTCTTGGTAGAGGAGGTTTAAACACTGAATCTTTCACATCACTATGCGTGAAACTTGCCCGCACGCGTTCAACCGTTTCTTCGCTCACTGCAGGCCGACCTGTTGATTTTCCCCTTACAGAGGCATCCAGAAGCTTTAAACAGCGCATACCATCGCCGAATGGAGTTAGCAGTTGGTGGATCTTTGTTGAACTTCGTCCTGAAGTGTCGTTGCACTGTTATGACTGACTGATGTGAGTGCATTTCAAGCACGACATACGCTTTCTCGGCTCCTGTCGCCATTTTGTCTCACTGCGCTCTCGAGCGCTCTGGCGGCAGAAACCTGAAGTGCGGCTTCAGCCGAACAAAACTTTATGAGATTTTCTACGTATCTGTAGTGTGTCGTCAGCATATGTCAATGAATGGAGCTACAGTGAATTTATGAAATCGCTTCAATCATTTGTAATGCCCTGTATATAATATACCCGAGCTATAAGTTGTAAAATTGTAATATCTGTAAACTGAAACAATTGCTGCTATCGCTGTAAAGTCGAGTGATAATGTTTAAAATAAATAGGTAATCAACTGTCATCAATCCTTAACACACCTTAAAAATCACAAAGAAGTCAAGTTAAAGGAATTTATTTAAAATAAAAGCTATAGAATGCAGGGACCCACACATCACCGTGTGAGCCCTCCAGCTCCTAGCCTAGTATCGTACAGAAAGGACACGCTCTCTAGGTAGCGCTCTCAAGCTCCTCTGCCTGGTTATCCGTTGCGCAATTTTTATTCAGGGCTTGACGACATCAACTTTCATCTGGCGTCCCTAGGCAAGGAAGTAAGAAGGTAAACTTTCACATTTCGTTTCTACATTTAGTCCGTAAGTCACCTAATTGATCCCACATTCCCTGTTCCGCCCGCGAATGGCCTTGGGAAGAACGACTGTCCGTTAGCCTATGTATTAGCTCAAATTTCTCAAATATTCTCCTCGTGGTCATTTCATGAAACATACGTCACAGTGAATAATATTTTGTTCGACCCTTCTCTGAAAGTGCCCACTCGAAATGTCAGTAGGAAAGCTCTCCGCAATGCGCAACACCTCTCTTGCAGCGTCTGCCACTAGAGTTTGAAGAACAACTCTGTGAAGCTCTCGCGCCGACCAAACGAACTCGTGCCGAAACGCGCCGCTCCGTTTGGATCCTCTCTATCTCTTCTCCAGTCCTATCTTGCCTTTTAGCGCGCCTTCGTACAGCTGATACATCACGTGTTGTGAAATGACACGGCTACTGGAAACGTACTTTAAAGTTGAAGTATGAGAGACAGTACGATTGTTGTGGGCATAGCGATTAAGTTGCAAACAGGTTAACCACAAAACTCTGCAGGTGTAGGTAACAAATGTAATGTTGCGTCCAATCATAGTGAAATGGTAGGAAATGTTTAGCCAAGGCTGCACAGACGTAAGTGATTCTCAAAAGGTAAGCCACCCACATCGACAGACGACATTGTCATGGTGATCAAACAATTGATTCGCTAAAATCACAAATTTCCGACGATGAGGACGTTCACATAGATGTTTTAGGTGATTATGTTGGAAGCTAGGGTCACGCATTACTGTCACTTTGGCAAAGCAGTGGAACATTCAATCAAAATTTTCTTTTCCTGACAATACAATGTGTAATTTGAAATCCCATGGCATAAACGTTTCGTCTTAACTATTGGGAATACATAGAAGCTGTTGTCATCCCTCATCAACATGTATTTACTTAGTGTTCACTTACACCGTTAGTGACTTTATATCTACACATAAATTTCACACATTAATGTGCAGTACATATCGGTGGGCATGTCTTAACAACGTCATCGATTTTCAACACTAATAGACTTCTGTGACGAATTTCGGATCATAAGGAATACTTTGTTAAAGATCAGAACTGGAGGAGGCACACCAAGAAGGCGGGGAGACACGAAAAGTTTCCAAATGGATTAGATCATGGCCGGACAGAGATTTTAAAATCAGATATTTGATTGTAAGGCGTATTCAGGTGCAGGTATAGGCTCAGATCACAATTTAGTGATGATGAAGAGTAGACTGATGTTTAAGAGAATCGTACGAAAGGACAGTATGGAAGAAACCGCAATTCTTTAGCAGTCAGGAATGATGAGATGCGTTTGAAGTTCCCTTAAGGTGTGGACACCATAGTAGACAGCTCTAGGAGGGGCAATACTGATGTCGGACACACAAACTCATGTAGAACGAAGATAACTACGAACAAGCCTTGGGTGACAGATGAAATACTTCAGATGTTCGCTGAAAGAAGCAAGTAAACATTCTTTTAGGAAAGACAGGAATTCAGAAAAATATAAAAAACGAAATGATCGTGTGGCATTGTTGACGAGAAGGCCCCATCCTGAGTTCGGCCGTCGAGTCCAAGTCTTATTTCAGTTGATGCCCCATTGGGCGACTTGCGTACCGGTCATGGGGATGAAATGATGACGAGGACAATACAACACTCAGTCCACGACCGGAGAAATCTCCAAGCTGGCCGAGAATCGAACCCGGAGCCGCTGCATGGAACCACTCTGCTAAGCAGGCGGACAGCAGTATACAAATCCTTTAGGAATGAAATAAACAGCAAACGGTGGACAGCGAAGGCGATATGGCTGCAGGAGAGATGTGAAGAAATCAAAAATGAAATGGCTGTCGGAAGGACTGATTCAGCATATAGAAAAGTACAAATAGCTTTCAGTAACATTATAAGTGTAATGAGAATTTCATTTTTAAGCACAAATGACAGAGCAGATAGGTGGAAAAGGTACATTGAAGAAAGGACGTAGCCAAAGGGGTCCCTTCCATCTAAATGAAATTACACACGGCCTACTTGAAGTGTAGCGAAACTGAAAAGTACGTACAACAGACGATCAAAACGTCTCCGTTGGAGGCGTTGCTACGACGTATATGCAACTTACGGAGACTGTGATGGTTCTTTATACGTATGTATTGTTGGTATTTGTTTGTTACGTAAAGTTGAAGCTAAGTATAATTCCGTCTGCTTCACAACTGAAAAATTATTTACGTCATTGACTCTCCTATGGTACTTCTCGCAGTTAGTTTACCTTTAACCGACATGCTGTTTTTATAGTGAAAGATACCACAAACGCACAATATTTCAGATACACGGTTGCATGATGGTTGTTGCTAAATTGCAATGTTGAGAAGATTTCCGGAACGGCTGTTAAGGGGGGATCTAAAACATTTACTGAAATCACGTTTTATGAATATGGTTCAATATAAGAAAAACTGACTACTATTATTGTTTGAAATGAAGAACCGCTAATCAATAGATATCTCCTTCATTTACATTTATTTTTATTGTTTGTCAAAATTAGCAAATATTTATTACGACTCTGGGCCGTTATCACTTAGAACAACGGCGTTGACCTCTGCGCCAATGTTCCCCTGTAAAATTTCCAATAATTAACCAAGTAATTTACTTCATGAATATAGGAGTTGTTACAGTAAAACATTAGCGACACTTTAAGTAATATTTGACTATATTTAGTCTAAATGTTACGTGAAACTTGCAGGTTTTCGTGCCTCGTCACAAAATGGATTCTTACACAACAAAGAAAGGAAAGGGAAGTCTGTGATCCGTTATTAAAGGGAACAGAGATTACAATAACAATCACAGATCATATTAGTTGATTACATAGTCTTTTCGATTTTTGTGCGATAATATTTATTTCATTATGACGCCAGTTACTTTAAATTTGAAAAATTCTTCAATATTATTTTTTAACGTTATGTGGCATACCTCCACACGACCGCGATGCGGACGTGTAAGCGACGACATGTGAACGAGGGATTAGTGCAGCATTAGTGTCGTCCCGACGTGCGTGGGACAACTGCAGAAACATGAACTATGGCGACGTTGTTAACAAATGCGTGCAAAGAGGACCAACATCGTGCTGTTCTTTCCTTGGCTTCCGAAGAAAATACACTGGTAGGCATCCATCGGAGAAAGCAGAATTGTACGAGTCAGTATAACTGTCGAAAACCACCGTTGTGGAATGGTGCGGCAAGTGTCGTAGAGCAGAAATTACACCAACTCATGTGGTCGACACGGGTGCACACGTCATGTAGTCCCGATCTCTCTCCCCGCGATTATCAAGCCTTCGGCTCCTTAAAAAAGATCTGGAGAGGTCAACGATTCCCATCGGACGAGGACATGCAGCGGCAAATTATGGATTTCGTCAATAGTAGGACACGTCGTTTTACCGAACAGGTATCGTCAATCTGGTGTGTCGGTGGGGTGATTGCCTCAACACCCACGAGGATTTTGCATGAGTGCCATACTTATTTTGGACTATAGATCCTTCTAAGGAAAACTTTTTAACGCTCCTTGTGTTTTGATATTCAATGATACGACAAAAAAGTGATGCGAACTACCGATAGTCAGTACTGCCATCGGTACGTTTAAACTATCTATACAGGGTGTTACAAAAAGGTACGGCCAAACATTCAGGAAACATTCCTCACACACAAATAAAGAAAAGATGTTATGTGGACATGTGTCCGGAAACGCTTAATTTCCATGTTAGAGCTCATTTTAGTTTCGTCAGTATGTACTGTACTTCCTCGATTCACCGCCAGTTGACAGAATTGCTTGTGTTGACATGCGACTCATTCCTCTACAGTACTAGCATCAAGCACATCAGTACGTAGCATCAACAGGTTAGTGTTCATCACGAACGTGGTTTTGCAGTCAGAGCAATGTTTACAAATGCGGAGTAGGCAGATGCCCATTTGATGTATGCATTAGCACGCAACAATAGCCGTGGCGCGGTACGTTTGTATCAAGACAGATTTCCAGAACGAAGGTGCCCCGGTAGGAAGACGTTCGAAGCCATTGATCGGCGTCTTAGGGAGCACGGAACATTCCAGCCTATGACTCGCTACTGGGGAAGACCTAGAACGATGAGGACACCTGCAATGGACGAGGCAATTCGTCGTGCAGTTGACGATAACCTTAATGTCAGCGTCAGAGACGTTGCTGCTGTACAAGGTAACGTTGACCACGTCACTGTATGGAGAGTGCTACGGAAGAACCAATTGTTTCCGTACCATGTACAGCGTGTGCAGGCACTATCAGCAGCTGATTGGCCTCCACGGGTACACTTCTGCCAATGGTTCATCCAACAATGTGTCAATCCTCATTTCAGTGCAAATGTTCTCTTCATTCCAACGAGGTCAAATTGTAAATTTTCGCAATCAACATGTGTGGGCTGACGAGAATCCGCACGCAATTGTACAATCACGTCATCAACACAGTTTTACTTCGAACGTATGGGCAGGCATTGTTGGTGATGTCTTGTTCTTCCACCTACGCTCAATCGAGCACGTTATCATGATTTCATACGGGATACTCTACCTGTGCTGCTAGAACATGTGCCTTTACATGTACGACACAACATGTGGTTCATGCACGATGGAGTTCCTGCACATTTCAGTCGAAGTGTTCGTACGCTTCTCAACAACAGTTTCGGTGACCGATGGATTCGTAGAGGCGGACCAATTCAATGGCCTCCACGCTCTCCTGACCTCAACCCTCTTGACTCTCATTTATGGAGGCATTTGAGAGCTCTTGTCTACGCAATCCCGGTACCAAATATAGAGACTCTTCGTGCTCGTATTGTGGACGGCAGTGATACAATACACCATTCTCCAGGGGTGCATCAGCGCAACAGGGATTCCATGTGACGGAGGGTGGATACATGTATCCTCGCTAACGGAGGACATTTTGAACATTTCCTGTAACAAAGTGTTTGAAGTCACGCTGGTACGTTCTGTTGCTGTGTGTTTCCATTCCATGATTAATGTGATTTGAAGAGAACTAATTAAATGAGCTCTAACATGGAAAGTAAGCGTTTCCGGACACATGTCCACATAACACATTTTCTTTCTTTGTGTGTGAGGAATGTTTCCTGAAAGTTTGGCCGTACCTTTTTGTAACACTCTGTATATTGGTAGCACTATCGGCTATCGCCTATCCCCACTTCAACCAAAACTAGTCATTGAACATTGTTGACTTTACTTCAGTTCAGATTTTGTTTTGTTTATCAGTTCAGTTCTTACTTGTAGTTGAATTTAAAGTTAGTGCCGCTAATTGCTGGTTTTAGCTACGTGCTTTTCTGATAGTTTCTAATTACGGAAAAGTTTGTAACAAGAAATAAGAGGAAAACCGATTTTTATTCGTCTACTAGTCTTATGGTAAATTAAAAATATGTACGCCCTACTTTGTACTATAATAGCCTAATTCCCTGTCTATAGGAGGTTAACGTTAACGCTGTAGTCCTTACACAGAGATGTCCAGAGCTCTGGAGTTTCCGTATATCAGTGTTTTACAAGCAGCACAACTGTAAATATGACTACAAGAAACATTAAATTGAAATTAATGCATAAAAATGCACTTGTATTAGCCAGTGTCATCCAAAAACCTCGTTGATCAACAAAACATCGCCCAGTCGATGATGGTTGCATATCTTCAAACAAATTGCAGAAAATTCTGCCTTTATTAGCCCAAACGGCAAAAAATTGCCAAACCTGTCATCCGAGTGGTACTCAGCTATGAACATCGGTTCCGATACGAAACGACGGGGAGGACTTTGTGGAGATCGAAATGACAGTGCGTTCTGTAATTCGTCCGTTTCTAACAGATTTTTTTCAACGGAATGCTTGATTTCTTTCGAGCCGCTTGCACCCGCAACTTCTCCCCCCCCCCCCCCCCCAAAAAAAAAAATCGACCGCAATCTGTTTCCAATCTGAAGAGCCAAAGAGACTGGCCCCCGAGAACATGCAGAAGTGCCGCAACACGACGTGGCTTGGACTCGACTAATGTCTGAAATAGTGCTGGATGGAATTAACACGATGAATCGAATCCTACAGGGCTGTCCATAAAACCGTAGGAGTACGATGGGGTTGAGATCCCTTCTGAACCGTACGTTCCAAGACATCACAGATACACTCAACTATGTTCATGTCTGGGGAGTCTGGCGACCAGGGGAAAAGTTTAAACTCACAAGAGTGTACCTAGAGCCACTCTGTAGCAGTTCTGGACGTGTGGGGTGTCGGATCGTCCTGCTGGAATTGTCCAAGTCCGTCTGAATGCACAATGGACAGAATGGATGTAGGTGATCAGAGAGGATGCTTACGTACGTGTCACCGATTAGAGTGTCCCATATCACTCCAACTGCACACGCCCCACACCATTACAAAGCTTTCACCGGCTTGAACAGTTCCCTGCCGACAAGCAGGGTCCATAGATTCAAGAGGTTGTCTTCATAACCGTACAGGTCCATCCGCTCGATACAATTTGAAACGAGACTCGTCCGAGCACGCAACATGTTCCCAGTCATCAACAGTCCAATGTCGGTGTTAGCGAGCCCAGGTTAGGCATAATTCTTTGTGTCATGCAGCCATCAAGGGTATACGAGTGGTTCTTTGGCTCCGAAATCCCATATCGATAATGTTTCGTCGAATGACAATTGTTGATGACCCAGCATTCGAATCTCCAGCAATTTGCGGAAGGATTGCATTTCTGTCACGATGAACATTTCTCTTCTGTCGTCGTTGGTCCCGTTCTTGCCGGATCTTTTTTCTGCCGCAGCGATGTCGCAGATTTCATGTGTTACCGGTTTCCTGATATTCGTGATACACTCGTGAAATGGTCGTACAGGGAAATCCCCACTTCATCGCTACTTCGGAGATGCTGTGTTCCATCGCTCATTCACCGACTAAAACACCACATTCAGACTCACTTAAACATTGATAACCTGCCATTGTAGCAGCAGTAACCGATCTAACAACTGCGCCAGACACTTGTCTTATATAGGCGTTGCCGAACGCAGAGCCCATTTCTGTCTTCTTATACATCTCTGCATCTGAATACGCATGCCTATACCAGTTTCATTGGCGCTTCACTATACTAGTAACAACTGCAGCCAAGAATTCCACACACAATTAAATATTAAAATATAAATGCATTCATGAACTATCAAGTGACGAAATATGTACAATGGAAAAAATATACAATATCAGAATTTCATCTTTTGTTGTGATTTATTTGATTTTATTTGAGAACAATGTGCAACAACCAGTTTTTCCAAATTCTACACCGGGTAGGGTAGCTCTGCGCCTTGAGGCGCTGAGCTACCAAACCATGGATTCGGGTGTGAGATGGTCCAGATTCACCCCCCGGGCGAAATTGTAAATGGGTTTATGCGGATTTACCATTTTTAATTTAGACAAATGCCGGGGTTGCTCCCTTACTGTAGCCCACAGCCAGTTCCTTCCGAAATCATTTCTTTTCTTACGTATTCCACTTCCCTTGAAGATGCAGATTTAAATGAAAAGAGCTGCATCGAAGGCGAGCTGAACATCTCTTCGGAGACTCGACATCTGAATCTACTGATTATTCTGCAATTCACAGTTAAGTGCCTTGCAGACGGTTCATAGAACCAACTTCTCCACCGTCCCACTTTCGAACAGCGCGCGTGAAAACGGAAATGTAAATCTTTCCGTGTGAGTCCAGAATCTCTTATTTTATTATGTTGACTATTTGTCCCTAAGTACTGTAGATGGGCGCCAAAATAATATTTTCACACTCTGACGATTGATCTTGTAACTGAAATTACATGATAAGGTCATGCCGCAATGAAAGGCGCCTTTGTTTTAATGACGGCCATCACAATCCTTTTATCATACCCGTGGCACTCTCTCTCCTGTATAGAAATATTAGAAAACCAATAGCCCTCCGTCAGTCCTACCTGATGCAGCTCCCACACCACTCAGCTAATACTCCAGAAGAAGGCGGCCAAACTTTAGTGAACCTGTTATACTTTCAAAGTGTTCTGCCAACTAATCTCTGTCTTTTGTTTGCTTTCCCCACAACATTATTTATGTTATCGTACCATTTAAAATTATTCGTAACTGTAATCCGTTAGTATTTTTTGAGTTTAAAGACTTCAAGGTTTGTGTGATTTATCGTGTAACAAAAATTTACGGATTCCTTTTAGTGCTCATATGAATGACCTCACATTTTCCGTGAGTTCGTCAATTCCCACATTTTGCTCCATAGAGGTATCTTGTCTAAAACATTTTTCACTTCGTTTTGAGTTATCTGATACTGCTGCACTGTTATCGAGACGCCCTGTAGTTACAGTTTTATCCAGGGCAAGTCACTTTCGCCCCTTCTTGAGAAAATTTCTGCTGACTACCATGCTTCTTGCTACCACAGAACGTAATAATTTCTGCTGTTTTTCCTTCAGTTCCTGTTCCCACTTTCTGTTAAGTGCTGTAATTGGATAAGATGGCCTTCTGCACCACCAGATTAATATCTCTTATCCCAAACGCAATGTCTTGAATTTCATTTATGTCATTACTGCACCATGTGTTAATAATTGAAATTTCATATTATGAACCTTGTTTCCTTCACGCTATAGAAGAAGTGTTAATCAGCTGCCTTCATATCCCATTTTCTTTATATGGCTGGTGCTAAAACAAAATCACTAACACCCAGTTTTGGAATTCAGCAATGTTGCTCTAAGATACTTGTCCGTTCCCAGATGACTGAACGTCAGTCTCCAAATGTTGGGAACAGTGTGCCGTACTTCACTCCCGCAAGAAAGACTATAAAATCTAAAAATATAAGTCTCCATTAAAGCTTGTTCTAAAATTGTCACTTAAAATAAACAATTTAATAAATAAAAACCCATATAGGTGCAGTGCAATGCAGATGTCGAGGAAGTCATCGACTTTATTATCATCTTATGGAAATAGGTACACATATTTACTACGCATCAAATTTTTTGTGTGGGACATGTCCTAGAAATAAGTTTGCAATATACCGCATCCCCCGGCTTTCGGCAGGTGTGTCTTCGTTGTATGGCACTTGCTGGATGTGGGAATACCCAGTAAAACATTCCGAATTGGGACTTCCTGAGCCCCACTATCAGCTCCCCTTGTATTTGACTAAAAAGTCCTTGACTACAGTGGGTCGTTGGTCGAACGGTCCGCTCTACCTTAACAGCAGGGACAGAAAAATATTAAAAAAGTAGTGCAGTTAATTTTTACAGGAATGTGGCCCTAGATGTAATCCTATTTTTATTACTCACCAAATCAAGACCATACGTAGGGCTAATAATCTTTGGAGACTGGAGTTCCTTATGTCTTCTTCTGCATTCATCTATAAGTTTCAGCGTACTATGTTTGGAATCAGCTGACGTCATTAATGGTAATTCGCTATAAACCATAACTAAAACACAGTACACCAAGAAACACACATGGCCACGACATGCCTGTCGTATGCTGAATAACGCAAAAGAATTGCCACAGTTATCGGGAAGTAATCTGCTATGACGCACGGCCACTATTTCGAATGGGCGAATGCGAGATCAAATCTTCTTTCGTCACAGTGAGTGTATCGTAGCACGAACTCGCGGACCCTTGTTTCCTGAAACTGACTTCATCATGTTTCGTAGCCTCTACACGACAGGTTGCATCAGCTCCTGGCGAGCTGAACACGAGTTCGTGCGAGAGAGTTCTGCAAGTGCGTTCCTAATGGCACGCCTTCTTGTCAGAACGGCTTGGGAAGGAAAGAACATAACGTCACATTTCTTTCGGGGCGAGAATGTCATCTTTGGCAAAATATTACTGCACGTATAACTTTGTAGTCTTTTATGTCGGTAGTCAGTGTGAACATGAACCTTATGATTCGAGTACGTCATACCTTCAAGAGCAAGCCTTTCCGAGCCTCCTGCTCCAAACTTTGAAAGTTTCGTGGTGACCACCAGGGTCACGTCCACTCATGGACTATTTAGGCTGCAGCACAAAAAATTGAAGGTTATGTTTTAACAAAGTGATGCGGGTCACTCGTAATCATGAAAGACGTGAACTTGATAATTTTGTAACGGATTAACTGATTATTCGGCTGAGTTTGAAGTGCTGTGATTGTTCTGAAGATACGCAAATTGATGGCATAATCAGCTGTCCTACTGCAATTTTCCTCTCAGCTGGTAAAAGAATTCCTGCCTGCAAATCTTCTGTCCGTTGACAGAGGAAGCATACGACCCACTTTCATACTACACCTGTTTCTACTGCCACAATAAATGACAAACGGGAAGTCATACAAAAGTAACACTCAAGATGAAAGCAGATTAAAAGCGAGCTATCACTGTTACACTATGAAACGAAATCAATCCAATTCTGCACGTAGATTACGTACAGTCAAAATAAGAGAGAAGAGCCGGCGTAAGTGGCCGTGCGGTTCTAGGCGCTGCAGTCTGGAACCTCGAGACCGCTACGGTCGCAGGTTCGAATCCTGCCTCGGGCATGGATGTGTGTGATGTCCTTAGGTTAGTTAGGTTTAAGTAGTTCTAAGTTCTAGGGGACTAATGACCTGAGAAGTTGGGTCCCATAGTGCTCAGAGCCATTTGAACCATTTAAGAGAGAAGAAATCATAGCAGAGATAGAGAAACGTCATGTAAAAAGGCCCGATCAGTAAGAAGATTTTTATTTCGGTATTACACGTACTCAGAATCTGTGAAATTAGAAATTATGTAGTTCCAATAATAATGTTTTACAAGCAAGAATATTTCCTTACTGCTGCAGTGGTTAATGAAGAGAAATGATATGTATACTAATCGCTAAAATACTGAACACCAAAAAGTTTTATGTAGTAGTTTTATGTAGCTCCAATACTTGTGATACAGTAATGTTTTACAATCAATAAAATTTCCTTACTGCTGCATTGGTTAACGGTGAGGAATTATATATACACTAATCGAAAAAATACCGGAACACTAATAAGTTGGTGTGCGAAATAGCTCTGAGCACTATGGGACTTAACATCTGAGGTCATCTGTCCCCTAGAACATAGAACTACTTAAACCTATCAAACCTAAGGACATCACACACATCCATGCCCGAGGCAGGACTCGAACCTGCGACCGTAGCGGTCGCACGGTTCCAGACTGAAGCGTCTAGAACCGCTCGGCCACAACGGCCAGCAGTTGGTGTGCGATGTAATCGCAAGTTGATACCCCTATTTCTCCATTTGAAAGACGATGTCTGTTCAAATACCGCGCCTATCTCGTAAGAATGGCGCTAGTAGCGCCACTATGAGGATTCAAACCAGGTTTGCTTGGTATTCACGCTGTAATGGTCGTGGGCGTCAGTTATATTTGATGGAAGTGGTTTGTTGATGTTACTCAAAAATGCCTTTAAGGCGACAAAGATGCCATTACCAGTACCTCACTGAGTTTGAATGAGGTCGTGTAATAGGGCTACGAGAAGCTGTATGTTCCTTCTTTCATATTGTAGAAAACCTGGCAGAAAGTTAGCCAGCATCCATGACTGGCGGCAGTTGGAAATTTGTGGTAAGTTCTTATGAGACCAAACTGTTGAATTCGTCGGTCGCTAGGCTTACACACTACTTAATCTAACTGAAACTAACAGACACACCCATGCCCGACGAAGGACTCGAACCTCTGATGGTGGGAGGGGGGGGGGGGGGGGGGGAGGCAGCCGCGCGAACCGTGGCAAGGCGGCTACACTGCGCGGCAGCAACAAGAAGACTGCGCTCCGGACGACCACGTGGCATTACCTAGCGGGAAAACCATCGTGTTCGGCGCATGGCTCTGGGGATCGTACTGCATCTGCAGCAGTTGGTTAGGAGGCCTCTTGGGGTCTAGCATCCGAATTGTCTGCTATGTTGGAACACACTGGACCTACGAATGCAACTGTGGTCTGGGATGCGATTCTAATGATAACAGGAGCACTCTCGTGGTTATCCTACACGCCCTGACCGCATATTTCTACGTCAGTCTGGTAATTGGACCTGATGTGCTGCCATTTATAAACAACATTACTGAGAGTGTTGTCCGCCTCCGGTAGCTGAGTGGTCAGCGTGACAGACTGTCAATCCTAAGGGCCTGGGTTCGATTCCCGTGTGGGTCGGAGATTTTCTCCGCTCAGGGACTGGGTGTTGTGTTGTCCTAATCATCATCATTTCATTCCCATCGACACGCAGGTCGCCGAAGAGGCGTCAACTCGAAAGACTTGCACCAGGCGAACGGTCTACCCGACGGGAGGCCCTAGCCACAAGACATTTAATTTAATTTACTGAGAGTGTTTCCCAACAGGATAAAGCTCGTTGTTGTAACCCAAAATGCTCTACAGACTGGCTTGCTTGACAATCAGATTTTCCTCCAATGGAGCACATCTGGGATATCATAGGACGACAACACCACCGTCACCGACAAACAACATTAGTGCAATACCCACGAAACTTCGCCCCACAAACATACATCTGGCACTTGTACAACACAATGCATGCACATCTGCATTCTTACATTCAGTATTGGGGTGGTTACACCTGTTATTAATCCGCCAGCATTTCACATTTACAATGTCTTATCTCGTGCTTACAATGACCTGTGACCTTGCAATGTTAATCACTTACGTGTGTTACCTAGACAAATGTATTCCCTAAATCGCATTACTCTACATTAAATATTTTTTGGTGCTGTAATTTTTTTCCGTCAGTGTGTGTGTGGAAAACTGAAGACTCACACATATCTTCAACAGAAATGTAATTAGGTGAGGAACAGTGGAGTACGTTGCCCCGGAAAACTTGACTGGTGTATTATTTTCGACAAAGCAGCTACATAAGTCAACTGATTCCTCGAATGAGATTTCCAAGACCAGAAATGGCTGCTGCAGTTTTTGATTTCCTGGTTAAAGTTTCACCACGTTTCCCCACATGAGTCACCTCAACACGACGCGCCCATTCAGTCTGTAGTCGTAAGTCTTCAACTCCGTGTCCGACGAATTTGAATTCACAAATCTCTTTCTGACCGACGATTTGGTCTCTAAAATATTTACGAAACACCTTGCAGGACATGAGGGAGATATGCGGAGTATAATTGAGTTATATTTGTTAATACAGTAAAATAGTTCATTATTTTTGGTTTGGAGGAAATGAGATCTATTTTTGAGCCACATGATTCGTTAAGGTTTCCTTTCATTTCGTGCATTGCTGGTTTCTTTCGGACTTTTGTAAATTTTTAGACTACGAGCTAGTAATGGCTACGAACAGAATATGCAAGCTTTGCTAAAGTTTAAAGCGAAGGGAAAGGATGGAACATTGTGCCAGTACATATTCTGCTTACACAGCTAGCTATTAAAATTCCTACACCATGAAGACAGCATGCCACCTAAATGCCACGTAAATCAAACTGGCGTGTGTTTTACTACTTGCTTGAATGTGCACATCATAAGCATTGCAGCACAACCGCACAAACTAGGATGGCGTCACGCCATTCACATTCACCACAAACAGTGAGGTGACAAAAGTCAAGGAATACCTCCAAATATTGATTTAGACCTCGTTGTGCCCGCCGTAGAGCAGCAACTGCTCGTGGCATGGACTCAACAAGTCGTTGGAAGTCCCCTGCAGAAATATTGACCCGCGTTGCCTTTGTAGCCGTCTGTAATTGCGAAGGTCTTTCGTCTGCAAAATGTGGTTCACGAACTGACCTCTCCATTACGTCTCATTAGCATTCGACGTCATTCAGTAGGGCGATGTGGGTGGCCAAATCGTTCGCTCGAATTGTCCCCAATGTTCTTCAAACCAATCGCGAACAATTGTGGCCCGATGACATGGCGCATTGTCATCGAAGAAAATTCCATCGTTGTATGGCTGCAAATGGTCTCCGAATAGCCGAACATAACCATTTCCAGTCAATGGTCGGTTCAGTTGGAGGAGAGGACTCAGTCCATTCCATACATAAACAAGCACGACACCATCAGCTTACACAGTGCCTCGTTGACATCTTGGGTCCACGGATTCGTCGTTTCTGCGCCACACTCGAACCCTACCGTCAGGTCTCACCAACTGAAATCAGGACTCATCAAACAAGGCCACGGGTTTCTAGTCGTCTAGAATCGAACTAATAGAGCTACGAGTCTAGGAGAGGTTCTGCAGGCGATGTCGCGTTGTTAGCAAAGGCACTCAGTCATCGCTGCCATAGCCCATTAACGCCAAATTTCTCCGCATTGTCCTACCGAATACGTTCTTCGTACGTCCCACATTGATTTCGAAGGCTATTTCCTGCAGTGTTGCTTGTCTGTTAGCACTGACAATACGCAAATGTCGCTGCTCTCAGTCGGCCTCTGCGTTGTCCATAGTGCCTGAAATTCGATATTCTCGGCACACTCTTGACGGTGTGGCTCTCGGAATATGGAATTCCTTAAAGATTTCCGCATTGGAATGTCCAGTGCGTGTAGCTCCAACTACCATCCCGCGTCCAAAGTCCGTTAACTCTCGTCGCGTGGCCATAATCAAGTTGGAAACATTTGCACATGAATCACCTGAGTAGAAATGACCGCTGTGTCAATATCGTGTTATACCTTGGGCACGCGATACTTCCGCTGTTTGTATATTTTCATATCGCTATCCCATGATTTCCGTCACTTAGATTAAGTAAAACTTACGCATCCTGTTTCTCACTCAGCAGTTTTTTATCAGTTGTTCGCGTTAAGCATGCGTAAGAAAATCAGAGGATACCAGCATATTCCGTTTTTAGACAGCGTCATGATTGTAGGCTTTCGAGACCACCGTTTATCGCTCTGTGATAATGCTACTCATGTTGGGCTACATCTCGAATTGTCCTGCGGATATGTGTTCGATGGGTTCAGGAGGGTTAAACTCAATGTCAAACAGGATCTCAGTGAAATGTCGTGCGCCTAGCGCCCAGGGGGACAAACACACGGAATGCTCAGCTGTGTGGCATCGAACAGCCACGTCAGCTGTCCTGTGTCTACTTTGCAGCAAGACACTGCTGAGTCTTATGGAGCGCCATAGATGGTAAGTACAGTGGCTACTGTTGCGGTTTCCATTGAAGTTGAAGTAGAATGGGATTGGACGCCTGTGGTATGCAAGAGCCGTGCCACCTCCTCTTTCCAGTCTAGTCCTGGTTCTGTGAACAGCGCCACATTGCGCTGAAACTCTGAGGAGAAGAAACGTTGCCTGGCTGCATTAGTCACCATGTCCCCAAATACCTGGTGTGATGTTACGATGTGCCTCTGGCCACACATAGTCACCAATTTTCCGCAAAGTTGGTAATTTGTGCAGCTGGTGGTCGCACCCTATCTTCGAGAGCTCTCTGACGACATCATTCAACAAGGTAACGTAAGATCGCAAATTGTCCATTATTCCGACCTACGCTAACACAGAGTGTGTCTGTGGTTCAGGCAGCATGTTCTTAAATTATCTCAACCACTGAAACTTGCGCTCCACCACTCTCCAACCACTACGATTGATGAATTCTAGTATAGAGTTAAGACAGTGTGGTGTACCCGTATTTCTCATCCTAGATCAGCTAGGCTATTGCCAATCTAGCTGAAAAATATGGCTAATATTCGTACCTTGTATTAACAGATTTCATTACAAATTTAATCATATATCATTCCTACTAGCCGGCGAGAGCGGCCGAGTGGTTCTAGGAGCTGCAGTCTGGAACCGCGCGACCGCTACGATCGCAGGGTCGCATCCTGCCTCGGGCATGGATATGTGTGATGTCCTTAGGTTAGTTAGGTTTAAGTAGCTCTAAGTTCTAGGGGACATGACCTCAGAAGTTAGGTTCCATAGTGCTCAGAGCCATTTGAACCATCATTCCTACTGTACTGCATACAAACAATACATAAAACTTCGTTATTTCTATTCTTCCTGGTCGTACAACTTTATGCTCACATTTCGTACACCACGAAGGGACGCGTTGGCCGCAACGTCCCATCACTAATTCTGGTATCTTCACTCTGCTCATAAGTTTCTAGTATCTGGCTTTGAATATCTGTACATCGCCTATGTCCCTCTGAATGAAGCAAAGTTCTTAGGAAGTAGGAAGATATAGACCTCTGCGAAGAGCACCTTACTGTAGGATATAAATACATTATCTGATCAAAACTAACCTGCAATCCTTGTGTAATGAACTGATCACTAGGTGTCAGAATAGGCGCACCCGCCGTTGTACTTACACCAAAAAAGGTTTGCATTGCTCCAGTTCCCAGAACTCATGAAGATAGACTCTGACTGCGGATATTTTATCACAGACACAGTTCCTTTGACTGTTCAAAGATGTCACTAAACCAGCCCAAAGTTGTAAACAACTATGCATGAGCAGCGCCCATTAGACGGAGGGGATCCGACAGCTGATCAGCTCCAGCCATTCCACCAGGAAGGAGGTACACGGCTCGTTTTGTCTGTAGTTCAACCATGCCTAGACGGTCAGTAACGCTGTTGGATCGCGTCCGCATTGTTACTTCGTGCCAGGAAGCGCTCTCAACAAGTGAAGCCTCTTCGTATCTCGGAGTGAACCAAAGCGGTGTTGTTTGGACATGGACGAGATACAGAGAGACAGGAAATGTCGACGACATACCTCGCTCAGGCCGCCCAAGGGCTGCTACTGCAGTGTATGACTGCTAACTACAGATTATGGCTCGGAGGAACCTTGACAGCAACGCCACCATGTTGAATAAAGCTTTTCGTGTAGCCACAGGATGTCGTGTTACGACTCAAACTGTGCGCAGAAGGCTACATGATACGCAACTTCAGTCCCGATGTCCATGACGAGGTCCATCTTTGCAACCACGACACCATGCAGCCCAGTACAGATGGTCCCAACAATGTGTCGAATGGACCGGTCAGGATTGGCATCACTCTTTCTTCACCCGATGAGTGTCGCATATGCCTTCAACCAATCAATCGTCGGAGACGTGTTTGGAGGGAACCCAGTCAGGTCGAAAGCCTTAAACACACAGTCCAGCGAGTGCAGCAAGGTGGAGGTTCCCAGCTGTTTTGAGGTGGAATTATGTCGTTGACGTAAGCCGCTGGTGGTCATGAAAGCCGCCGTAACGGCTGTACGATGCGTGAGTGCCATCCTTCGACCGATAGTGGAACTGTATCGGCAGCATATTGGCGTGGCATTCGCCTTTATGGATGACAATTTGTGCCCCTATCGTGCACATCTTGTGAATGACTTCCTTCAAGATGACCACATCGCTCTACTAGAGTCACCAGCATGTTCTCCAGACATGAACCTTATGGAACATGTCTGGTGTAGATTGAAAACGGCTGTTTATGGACGACGTGACCCACCAACCACTCTGAGGGATCTACGCCGAATCGCCATTGAGGAGTGGGACAACACTACCTTGATGAATTTGTGAACTGTATGCCACGAGGAATACAGGCACGCATCAATGCAAGAGGACGCGCTACTAGGTATTAGTACTGTTGTGTACAGCAGTCTTTTCCACCACCCTTGAAGGTCTCGCTGTACGATGGTACAACATGCAATGTTTGGTTTTCATGAGAACCAAAAGGACGGAAATGATGTTTATGTTGATTTTTATTCCAATTTTCTGTACAGGTTCCGGAACTCTCTGAATCGAGGCGATGGAAAACTTTTTTTGATGTGTGTAATAGGAGGCGGGAAATACTGTGTTGTCAGTATAAAAGCAGTACCCGCAGAACTGGTCGATCAGGAAACAGATCAGTGTCTTCGAACATGCATAAGTCACTGGGCATCATCTGGGTAAAATAAAATTTGTAAAGCTGTCGAAGTCGAATGTTGATGATGTTATCGAGAAGAGAAACTGTGAAGCAACAAGCATAGCTCAGGAAAAATCCGGCAGACTTTGCTTACTAACGGACAGGGACCGTCGATCATTGCGGAGGCTGGTTGTAAGAAATTGCATCGAACAACAGATGGAATGACTCGTGAGTTCCAAAGTGCTACCAACAGCCTACCGATCACAGTGACAGTGGGCAGGGAGGTGATGTAAAGAGCGAGGCTACTGGACAGTGCATGTCTGGAAACGAGTGACTGGCAGTGACGAATGACGCTACATCCTGTGGCAATCCGATAAGAGGGATTGGGTTTGGCGAATATCTGGAAAAAGCTACATGTCATCATGTGTGGTGCCAACAATTAAGGTTGAGGGAGCTGATGTTGTAGTATGAAAGTAATAGTGTGCACTAAGAAAACGCTAAATCACTATATTTGACTGCATTGTGTACTGTGTACTGTTAAGGAACTTTTCAGAGATGGTGATTGTATCAGCATAGCGATGCACTCTGTTCTAGGCAATTTTTTGTGGACAATAACGTACCTGAAATCGACAGGACTGCCTAGAGTCCCGACCTGAACCCCATTTTCTGGATGTTAAATCATCTCTCCAGATTCCACAGTCCAAGATCACTACCTTCTCAGCTTGCGGCTCTTGATGAAGAATGGACTGCCTTTCATCTACAGGAATTGAGACACCCATTGGAAATGTTTCCAGCACAATTCTAGCCGACATAAACGCGAGGGGTAGCAAACATCCCATATTAATATCTACTAATACGTGTCTGTATACTTTATACCAGATCGTGTAGTAGACTAAGTGTAACCTCAGTTTTCCGCAAATATTTAGCTATGAAAAATATCTGTTGAAAATGCTACACATACAATTTGACAGAAGCACAAAAGCAGCCTGGTGCCTATTTTGTAAGATAAGATGAGTAGAAATCGACAAAAGTGTTATACATGACTTTTGCACACAACAGTAACGAGAGGAGGACAACAGAGTGGTGCGGAAACTGTTGTTGTAGGAAAGCTGGATAGGAGCGGAAATGATTACCAATAACTTACCAGCGTACATATAGGATTTATTTAACTAGTATTTCTCCAAGCCGAATTGTGGCAACAGATGGGGCTCATAGCCCAGAACCACTGGAGTTTTGGCTCTGTGGGAGTGGCGTCTGATGGAAACTTGCAAATCCGTTGCCAACTTCGAAGTCACTGTGGTGGTATCGATATATGATGGCAGAAAAAGTGAATCTTCCATAACGCACTTCCAAAAATGTGGCCACCTGTTTCACTGGACAAGTAGCGGCCACTGCCTTAGTGGATTGAAGACCAGTTAACGCTGATTGTTACATAATAATTTGCTTACCACAAGTCATTGATGAAATCGGGAAAAGTAATAGAGACAGTAGCATCATTGCTATAGTGCCACCTGTCACACTACACTTCAAATACTTGATTCTTTCAAGGGAAAAACATGGAATTAATGTGTCAATGCACAATCTCTGCTGTTTTGTCGTTTAATAACTTGCTGTTACCTTGTGTCAAAATCATCAATGTACTGAGAGCGATTTTCGATTCTGATCACCCTACAAGCTATCGAATCGATCTAAAAGCATGATCCCGTATCGACATCAAGGTGGCAAAAATATTTACATGGTGTGTGCGAAAGTGTGTAAACGTGGCCAGAATGGAATCTTCACTCCGCAGCAGAGTGTGTGCTGCTATGAAACTTATAATTGTGTGTCGGACCGAGATTCGAAATGAAAATAGTTGCTTTTCACGGGCGAGTGCTTTACCAACTGAGCTACCCAAGTACAGCTCGTGAGCCGAGGTAGGAGAAGAGATACTGGCCGAAGTAAAGCGCTGAGAACGGATCGTGATTCTTGCTTGGGAAGCTCAGTTGGTAGAACACTTGCCCGAGTTCGAGTCTCTGTCTGGCACACAGTTTTAATCTGCCAGGAAGTTTCGTGTGTAAATGTGAATATTTTGAGAAAGAAAAAACTGTTTGTACTCAAAAATGTTTAACTGATTTTGCAAAAATTTGAAAGGCGGCTCTCGTATCCACATCTACACTTTGAAAGCCACTTAATGGTGTGTAGTGGAGGGTACTTTATGAATCTATGTCACTTTCCGCTTTGCGTTTCCTGCGTAAATGGCACAAGGGAAGGATGACTGTTGGTAAGCCTCCTCCATTGTGTGTCTGTCACTCTCATATTCTTTCTCTATTACATCCATTAGTCTTATCTCCAAACTGACGAGCTATACTAACAACGAAACGGTCCAGTCGAAACCTACACTGAAATTCTTTATGCAGAAAGACTACACCGAGAGAAACACCGTGCTACGAAAACACAGTGCAAGTTTTTTCAAGAGATTGTTGAAATTTTCCCGACTCATAGCTCGCCAGGTGGGTGGAGAAATATACAGCCCTACCGTAGCTATAGCAGACAGCGCATGCGCAACACGAGAAGTACATAAAAGGCAGTGCATTGGCAATCAGATAAAACGGCACCATGCGATTGTCATTTGTAAAGCGTATTTCAGTTTCCATTGATAGTTTCTGTGACACAAATGTTCGATCGAATTTGCAGCTTATGGAATATTCACAATCATTAGCAGCTGCCTTTGAGATATCGCTAAGTACAGCATTACCAATGAAGATAAAACTTAATTATCTTTGTGTTTCCTTACTAATGGAATCTATTTTTATGCAGGTTCCAGAGATTCACTGTAATGTGGAATCTACTTAATTTTTTCAACCTTGCAAAGATGGAGCATGAGGAATGTGGTATGAAACGGATATCACCGAGATTTCCTGGGGGCCAGCATATTAGTTAATTTCTTGGACATTCATTGGAATGATATCGTTTAGAAATTGTTGTACCGTAAGTAGAAACAAAGAATTACTGTGAATATTCCGTGAATTGCGGTTTGAATGATGATTATCGTGCTAATTAAAGTAAGGAACAAAAATACAGTATCTTACTAGCCCAAAGAAAACATTGCAGCAACAGCTTTCAGTGACAAAAAGCGGCTGCAAAGTGTTTAGTTGAACGAAGGAGAGAGGAAACACTTAAAGTTAAGCAGTGTGCAAAGCCAGTTTCATTTCATAAAATGTGGATATGAATTGTATGAATGGAAGAAAAATTTACACAAACTACAAAATATTCGCCTAAGTTAAACTCGAAAATGTGTGAAGGAAAGGCAATTTTAAGGATTGGGCCTTCTGAAATACAACTGAGATGAAGTTTACTGATTTCCAGGATGCTTCGACCTAGTTAAACAAATCCTGTACATTAGATGGAAAAGGAAATGGCAAAATTACGAGGTCTAGAAGAAACATCATTAATATATAATACTATAGAGAAATTCAAAGCCGACGTGAAGACAAAGCTGCTTGTTATTCCCTAAAATTCTGAGTGCAGCCAGGTTTCTTGGAAGAACAAACCGCACTTTATTGTTTCAAGTGACATTCGTTTTGTCATTGATGAATGCCTTGACACATTTGTATACAACACAGCCAGTGATAAGCATCAGATGATTGTATTTTATTGTATGTATTGTATGTTAACCGGAGACCGAGAAGCGACGGAGAGGCTCCGTCCCCGCCGCAGCCGCAGTGGTCCGCAACCCCACGACGACTGCCGGCTGGTGTGCCGAGCGGTTCTAGGCACTACAGTTTGGAACCGCGCGACCGCTACGGTCGCAGGTTCGAATCCTGCCTCGGGCATGGATGTGTGTGATGTCCTTAGGTTAGTTAGGTTTAAGTAGTTCTAAGTTCTAGGGGACTGATGACCTCAGAAGTTTAGTCCCATAGTGCTCAGAGCCATTTGAACCCACGACGACTACCGCAGTCCACTTCACCCCTCCGCCACACCGAACCCAGTGTTATTTGTGCGGTTCGGCCCCCGGTGGAGACCCCCCCCCTTTCCCCTGCCCCCAGGGAACGTCTCACACCAGACGAGTGTAACCCCTATGTTTGCATGGTAGAGTAATGGTGGTGTTCGCGTACGTGGAGAACTTGTTTGCACAGCAATCGCCGACATAGTGTAGCTGAAGCGGTATAAGGGGAACCAGCCCGCGTCCTCCGAGGCATATGAAAAATCGCCTAAAAACCATCCACAGACTGGCTGGCTCACCGGACCTCGACCAAGCCCGCCGGGCGGTTCGTGCCGGGGACCAGCCGCTCCTTCCCTCCTCCGGAAATCCGTGCTTTAGAGCGCTCGGCTAACCGGGCGGGCATCAGAGGATCACTGAGGCGAGTTAGGACAAAATAAAAAATAAAGACTGTTAAGTTGCAAAAATCTTGTAATCCATCTAGCGAAACCTGGAAAAATGGGAGAGAATGTTTCGGTATTACATTCATTGCTTTTCTTTAACTCTGACCTGAGGATAGCCACACTTCTGTCTTTACGGGGACGACAGAAAGTCTGTTAACATAATTCAGAATCCATCATGAACTAACAGTATGATTCAGCCTCTAGATTAAGAAATTTTTCGACAGCGTTACGCTTTTTTCGGTAAATTTTGCAGAAAATATGATTTCCTATTGCTCTCTGTCATTTCAGGTTTACCAACTTAACAGTGTTGTTTAATTTCACCCGTCTGTGCTTTGTCAGTTTGCTTCCCCACATTTTACGAAACTGGTCAAGTACGCCTCGTAGACATCATATTATGCAATAAAACGGCTATGACTGTTTCTTACCTTATCCCACTTTGTCTGATTGAAAGCAGTAATTACTGTGGTGTTCCTGAATGCATTAATTTTTCATTTATCAAATGTGTCTGGTGGGAGTAAAATATTTGTTTTCGTCATCCAATAGACACATCACATTTTAGTGATGACTACAGGCAAGAAACGAAGAACTGTTTCATTGTTAGTGAAACATAAATTATTGAAAAATTCTCATAGGAATTGTGCTGCAGGAATTGCTATAAAACACTTCATGTTAACAAATTAAAGTATCTGTTGATGGAAGTCGTCTGTAATGTGGCATCACACCATGGGGGTTGGGTTGTTTCGGGGAAGAGACCAAACAGCTAGGTCATCGGTCTCATCGGTTTAGGGAAGGAAGTCGGCCGTGCCCCTTCAGAGGAACCACCCCAGCATTTGCCTGAAGCGATTTAGGGAAATCACGGAAAAATCTAAATCAGGATAGCTGGACGCGGAATTGAACCATCGACCTCCCGAATGCGAACATCATACCGTGCCTTGACTTCCTTTTCTCTACTAATGACTAGTATAACAATTGAGTTTGCGACAGCGCAATATCTACATGAATGCAAGTTATTCGAAAAATTAATTTCTGGTTTGTTTCAACTGCTTAAATTTCGTATATGCTCACTTTTGATTTTACACTACGTGGCAACACTCTCTCTTCTCACGGCTGTACCTGCCTATTTGCAGATTCGTGTGCTATGCTGGAAGGACTGTACAAATCGCTGTTATAAGCAACTCTTCGTCCTGGACAAGTAAGTTTCGTGAACTTCTTTTTAAAACATAGCAGCTAAGAGTTTGACAGTGTATTTCTTTCTGAGTATTCTTCCTGTGCGAAAAATTTAGGGTAAGTATCGACATGGAATGGATCATTTCCGTGTCAGTTTTTAATTGGACGTCGGTTTTGAATGAAACCTCCTTCCTTGTGTGCTGTCAAGTTGAAATTTCGTGGCACGTCTCTTTTCTCTGACCTACCAGCTGGTTGCGCCAGGTTGGGACAGACACTCAAGTCTCGCCAGCAGGCGCTGGTATCGGCGTTATTGTGGAGGCAGCGCCGCTGCGGGCATTGCCGCGGTTCACGACAGAGCGGTTAATACTCGTAGTTTGGTGATAACGACTTGAGGACAACAACAACCTGAACTCAGCTCAGTGTTCCCCACGTGCAGCAGCGGCAGACAATAATCTGAATGCTGTACTTGACAGTGCAGGGCATGCAACGGGTGTTTAGTTGTTGAAGTCAGTGGCTGTGAGGATGGGTCACTGAGAAGCGGAGCCTGATAGGTGTGTATGTTGGGCAGGCGGTAGCAGCGACCTGGTGTCGTCAGTATAGAGCGGAAGTACCCAAGTCAGTTTCAGCCAGCACTGCATGCCGATAAGGTTCAATTGGTTCAAATGGCTCTGAGCACTATGGGACTAAACTTCTGAGCTCATCAGTCCCCTAGAACTTGGAACTACTTAAACTTAACTAACCTAAGGACGTCACAAACATCCATGCCCGAGGCAGGATTCGAACCTCCGACCGTAGCTGTCGCGCGGTTCCAGACTGTAGCGCATAGAACCGCTTGCCCACCCAGGCTGGCGTGAGACAACCCATGTCTTCGACACTAGGCTTCGTACGGTGCGTCGGCTGCTCTTGTCTTTATTATCAGCGTGGCTAGGCAATGGGTTTGCTGCAGTCATACAATGGAATTAATGTGCGACAAAGATTTGAACTGTCAACTCAAACACCTTTCTGTGCTGTGCGCCCGTGTTTAATTTCGCGTAGTTCGCGCGGGTTTGGATCCCTCTGGCCTCTAGAGCGCATGGAGCTTTCCTATCGCCGGTAGGTGGCAGGTCGGAGGGGAAGGTAGTTAAGGGCGGCGGCGACCTGGAAAAAGGAGAAGAGTGTGACACGGGCGACGTAGAACGCAAGTGAGGCGGCGTGTTGACGAGGACAAGCGTCTACCGTGGCCGGTTGGCAAGAGTGGTGACTTTGCTCACTGCGGGTTTTGTGGGGCCGGGTGTTGGTCGCACTCATGAACATGGCTTGCTAAAAGCTAAAGCTACTTCGGTAGGATGCACGGTATTTGGCGTTTCCTCCGCTATTGAAGTTGCAGGCAGTTTATGTCCATTGCGGTGCCGAGCTGGAGTCCGGTGTAACCTTTGCAAGTACTGGACGCGGTGGTTTCTGCTGGATGATACTCGTGGGTTTCCGACTACGAGTAATCTTCGTTACTTCCTTCTCTCGGCGCTCTCTAAGCAAGCGTTTGTCAATGGGCGCTGGATTTTACGAGAAATCGCGTTAGTGTGTGTGGGCTTGTGGCTGTCACTGTCCCAAAATGATTTTAGAATCTAGGGGTACAGAATGCGGATGTAATTTTTCCGACTTACGAATTGCACTTAATAGTCAGTGAAAACAGTTGAATCTAGTTATCTTATTTCTGAGGCATGCCTATTGTTATCTGTTGGCTAGCATCACGAGCTAGCGCTGTTTATTAAATTGTGTTCATCTACAAAGAAAACTAAAAAAGAATTTCTGAATTTGTAGTATGTTAATTTTTACTAAGTAATTGACGAGTTGTCTATGTGTTACGGGATATGTGATTGTATCTGTTGTTAACTGTGATCTTGTTAAAGATGCCTGACCATCATGACTGAAGATTCTGATGAAGGTTTCTAGTACTATGGTAGCAGCAACCGCCGTCCTATGTTTGTAGAGAAGGAGGAATTTTTGTTACTGCCGTCGCCTCTGCCACCACCTCTATCATGGTAAATTTGAACCACTCTTGTCAGACATTTTGGCTACTTCGAAAGCAATGGCGTTTTGATAATTACTGGCTTTATATTTATGGTTTATATTTGTGACAATCATTTGACCAAATGTTTTGCTGTGTGTAATATATATGTATATTTCTTTTTACTTCATTTAATAATCTTTACAAAAGGAAGTGATTTTATAGTGAGCCCTTGTGTTTGCCATCAGCTGCTTATTGAAATTTAGTCTTTTCAATCAATGTTATTCTTGCCCATTTGCCTTTTAAAAATAATTTCATTAGTGTTTCCAGAGACGTTAATATATTCATTATGGCTCAATACCTTTCCACTCAATACCAGCTCCGTACTGCCATCGGCAGATGATGATTGAAGTGACCCCTATAGCAAGCAGAAATCTACAGACCCCCGAATTCCAAAGCTGGCCCCTGTCTTGACCACAACCGAGGTAGAATCTTCCTACACGTCGGTCAGGGGCCTGAAGATGGCCTTGTAAATGGCCGAAACAGGTAGCCAAATAAAATAAGTTTGGATATTAGATAGCTGATTTGTCATCCTGTATCGAACAGCCGAGTCTTGCAACCATCTCTGAAAAGATGGACGAACAGAGACAATAGGTCTGAGTTGGGTTTGTATTGATAGACCAGTGCTTACATAGCAGCACTTGAACTGAAAGGGTACACTGAGGCCTTGGGGTGCCGTCCTTCTGTTACAATTGTTACTGAATCAAAAATGCACGGCGTGGCCGTGGTGTGGAATTGTGTTCTAGAGATAAGCTTTGTAAATCTCTCACCGGTTATGACTGTATGTAAGCTTGTTGGGTTAATGTAGATTGTGTTACTCAAATGTGTTGTCTGTCTGGTGTGTGGTTAAGGTGTTCGTTGTAGTGGTCGTTGGTATACTTCCTGTTAAGCTAGCGTCGTTCTGCAGTATCTGTCCTGGATTCCTTGTACGGTTAGTTTCTGTGTACCAAAGGCGTATTTCTTAAGAATGATTCTTCCATTTGACTGAGAGCGTCATTCATTTGTAAGGAAGAGACCATCCAGATATGGCATCTAGTAATAACATGAAAAGGTCTTGATCTCTAAAAACATTACGTGTAACGTATTTCCAGTAATCATCATCAGATAACTGTGGCAAAATATCCACAAAACACAAAGTAGAAAAGCTTACATTTAAATATTACACCTCCAATGGCACATCAAGAATGGAAGTACGTACTGCATACGAGTACTTACAGTTTGCTTAGGAAACCTCATTCACGTGAGCAATATAAGAAAATCATGCAATCTCATATGCAGTTGCCGTCATGTGTATTTTCAGAAGATGTTATTTTGAGACGTCGCATGCCAGGCTGAAGGAAGTAGACTCGAGGGCCGTATTATTTCAGTTTGGCGCCAGATGGCGTTGATCTCAAAGATCGAGATAAACCAAGACGTAGATTTTGTAATACACAAATTACTCGTAACAAATATTCCTTGCCACATTACATCTGATTTTTTTTTTACAATAAGCTTCTTATTGCCAACGAAAAAAATAAAACATTGAATACTTTATGAGTCTAAACCTGTCATGGGACATAGTGTAAGATCGTACCTCACTCTAGGCACAACAATGTCTAGATATTCCATCGAGAGAGAGAGAGAGAGAGAGAGAGAGAGAGAGAGAGACCGAGAGCGAGCAATGTAAACGCCATCGCTGTAAACGCCAACATTGTAAAGGAAGACATTACAATTTTTTATTACTATTTTCCAAACAAAACGAGCAAACTTCAACCTACTGAGACCACACATGGAACATTATCACAAAATAGTAAATTTTCCAACCGTATCATGGTGGATCGATAGAATAGTATGTACTCATTTATCGCAGGTAAGCACCATTGTATGTTGGCAGTGTCCCTTCTGAATCTTTTATCATTTTGTTACTGTGCTGCAAGGGTGTACTTTTTTCAAAAATTATTGAGTCATTCGATGGTAATTGAAATGGAGACTTACCGCAACTGTTGACTTGTTTCTTTGTACACACTTTGGCGTTGTAATTTTTTGTTAAGAAAACAATACTTTTGGTCAGGATCCCACGCTTACACAACCCCAGCCAAAAGCCACACTGGCTGCACTATACTTCATGAGGATTCTTCCAATGAATCTGCCTGGTGTTTGTCTTCCCTGTGTTTAGATCTACCTGGCCATTCCACTTTAGATCCCTCTGTACGCATATTCCGAGATATTTATTGTATGTTATTGTTTGTATCTGAACGGCAGTCGCGTAATTGACAATGTAATATTCTTATATATGCACAGTATATCGCATTTGCTTATGTTGAGGGTGAGCTGCCACTGCCTGTCGATCTTCGCCAGCTCTTTCTGCACTTTATTAGAATTTTACAGCGCCGTAACTTTTCTAAATACTATAGAATCATCTAAAGTACTAGCAGCTTCAAATAGCTCCCGTCTTTATCCACTAGGTCATTTAACTATACTTTACTTAAAGGGGTATGATGATTTCCGTCCGTTAAGACTTACTGGTTGTTTGGGAATGAACGCTTCAGTCAAGTTAGATACTTGGTTTGATATTTCGTACCCTCATGTCCATTAGCTAACAGTGACGGTTTGTTTGAAAGCTTTCCGGAAGTCAATGGACAAGACATCAATGTAGTTTTAGTCTCGTTGACGAACAGGGCGAGCTGAGTTTCACACCATCAGTATTCCCAGAAGCGACTTTTCTTCATAAACTTGATATTTGCGGCTCCAGAAAGCTCATAGTACGTGAGCATATAATGTGTCTTAAACTTCTGCAACTGATTGGAGTCGGTAACATACGTGTATAGTTCTTCTGTTCCAAGACCCTTCTTCGAAACTTGTAGATCTATCCAGTCATTTGGTACGGTTCGTCGGCTGCTAGGAGAGATGCAGGCTCTTTTGCCTAATGTAGAATCTTTCACGTAGCTCCATATGTTACGGGCACCACCGTTTCGATGCCATTATGGTCCATCATTGCCTAGACAAATGACTAATGCATTTGATAACTTAATATAAGACGAAAACTTTTACATCTACATCTATACCCCGCAATCCAACTTACAATGTCTATCGACGTGTTCTTTGTGGTTATTTCGCGAGACTACAAGTATGTAAGAAGAATTAATATGTTGCCCAACTCTTCCCAGAATGAATCTCTCGGAATTTCAAATGTAAATCTCTTCGTGCTGCGCAACGCTTCTCTTGCAGCGTCTGCTAGTGGAGTTTGCTCAGTATCAATGTAATATTCTCGCGCCTATTAAATAATCCCAAAATGAAGTGCGCCACTCTGAGTTTAGTCTTCACCATTTCTTCTATTAATCCAACCAGGTGACGGTCTCAGATTGGAGACCAATAACAGTATTCAAGAATGTACTGAAGATATCTCTTTTAGGCCAATGGATCTCAACCTGGCATCATCACTTTATGTAATCATTCGATTTTAGTTCGCTCCGGAGATTTTATTAGGTATCTTACGACTGATGATATTTCCAGAGATTTGTCATCAGTACCGTAACCGCACATTAATTTCTTTGTCTATTTGTATGCACCAGGTAACATTAATTTACGTCCAGTATCACCTGTCAGTCCATGCACCAACCATCAATCCTCTGCACGTCTTCCTGCAGTTCGCTGCAGTCCTCTGGCATTGCTGTCTTTTTGTAGACAATTTCCATCATTTACGAACATCCTCATGGACCTTTTATGTCTATCGATTTGTTAAGAGCGCCGTATTAGTATTTTTTGCAGATCGGTAGGTTTATGCAAATTATTTTTGACGTCATTGTGGAAAACCATCAGTCGTAGTTAATATTTCAGTGAAAAGAAGTCCAGATCGGGACGATTTTTATTATGTTTTTAGCTTTGGTATCCGGTCCAGGCACGTAAGTGCACTCTCAAGCCAAACGCTTCTCATCACTTGAGATGCCAGTCCTTGGAGCCTCTGCGTAGTATCGACATGTACCTGTCACGAGTTACAGTTCGTAACTGTAACATAAAAAAATATTATTTTTTATCGTGACGTAAACTACTGAATACCCAGCATAGCCCTGGTATGTATTTATTCCAATCATCTATTACTCCATCTCCCCCTTCCACTTCTCTCGATGTATATGTCCTCCCTCATTTCTCCGCCCATCTGCTCCACCCCTCTCTCTCTGTCAGTCTCCTCTTCCTTCCTCTCTTTATCGATCTTCTCATCCAGCCTCTTCCCATCCATCTGATCGGTCTTTTCCCTCCCTGTCACACTCCTCCTCCAACCTATCCGTGTCCATCTCCTCCTTCCTTCTGCTTGTCTCTCCATCTCCACCTGCCCGTTCTCTCTCTACGTCATCACTTCCATGGGGCTTCTGGTTATTCCCCCCACACTCCCCCAAACATATTTCACGGGCAGTAAGTAATATATGTACCAGGTTTGGGTGAAATAATTCCAAAGGATGAGGAGGAGCTATTTACGCCTACATACACGTAAAATGTATTTCACATATATTTAACATATATCACACGTATTTCACTTGTACCTCTGGTGAGTTTCATCCTATACTTTATTTTTGAACCAGTTCAATGCTTACCTGCCAAGTTATATGTTGCATAATGATGTAACCTTGCAGATACAATAAGTGGTTTCTTGCTAGTAGAATTAGTATTGAAGAAGTAGTACATTAAAATGTCATGTCTCATACGCTAGTCTTACTGCATAAACAGCGGAACTGTAGTTAACGACAAAGCTACTCCCCTTAATAATTTTTTGGGGGATGTCAGCGACAAAAATTTCGTAAACGTTTGAAATGACGTGTAAAGTTGGTTGCAAGTCTTACTCTGAAGCAATGGATGAGTATAAATTGGCTGTTGGCACGTCGTGAACTACGGTTCTTTTCAACTCCCACCCCAACCTCTGACCCTTTGAGAGAAAGGTAATTCTTACCCGCATAGTAGCTTTTTCCAGACAGTACGTTAAACGTGTACCAAGTTTGGTTGAAATCGATGCAGTGATATCAAACATACACATGCATGTACCCAGTTTTATAACAGGAATTGATACATGCTGTAGTGGCGTAGCAAGACAGCCACGCCACTCGGAGGTAGCCGAAAGGCACGCGTTAAGCTCACGCAGACTGGCGTGAGGTCTGGAACAGGACAATGTCTTGAGAATTGCAATGAAGTACGTAAATCTGGTAATACTTAAGTTTAATCCATAATCGGTGTACATCGCTCTTGTACAGATATAATCTCCATTTTACTATACACTGGTAATGGCGCCTTGCTAGGTCGTAGCCAATGACTTACCTGAAGGCTATGCTAACTATAGTCTCGGCAAATGAGAGCGTAGTTGTCAGTGAACCTTGCCTATGAACGTCGGCGGTACAACTGGGGCGAGTGCCAGGACGTCTCTCTAGACCTGCCGTGTGGTGGCGCTCGGTCTGCTATCACTGAAAGTGGCGACACGCGGATCCTACGTATACTAATGGACCGCGGCCGATTTAAAGCAAGTGGTGTCTGGCGGTGACACCACACATGCATGTTCATTTCTTTTTTTATTTACTTATTTTAGTCACTAGGTCATCAGTCTTCTAACAGGTTTGATGCGGCTAGCCACGAATACCTCTTCTGTGCCAACCTCTCCTTCTCAGAATAGCACTAGCAACCACCCTCCCTCCTCCCCCCCCCCCCACTTTCGTTGGATGTATTGCAATCCCTGTCGCCCTATACAGTTTATACCGTCTACAGCTCCCTCTAATACTGTGGAGGTTATTCCCTGATCTTTTAACGGATGTTTTCCATACATTCCTTTCGTTGCTGATTCTCCGGAGAATCTCTCCATTTATTATTTACCAGAGTCCAAGTAATCTTGAATATTCTTCGGTAACATCTCACTCAAATGCCTCGAGTCTCGTCCGTTCTGGTTTTCCCACAGTTCATGTTTCGTTAACATACGACGGAGTACTCCAGAGGTACAATCTCAGAAATTTCTTCCTCGAACTGAAGCTTATGTTTGATACTGGTAGACTCTTTTTTTGCCTATGTGCTCCATCAATTATGGATATTTTGCTGCCTAGGTAGCAGACTTCCTCAATATCATCTACTTCGTGATCTCCAATCATGTTGTTAAGTTTCTCGCTGTTCTCATCTCTGCTACTTCTCATTACTTTCGTCTTTTTTTCGATTTACTCTCAATCCATACTCATTACATTGTTTATTCCGTTCAACAGGTCCTCTAATTCTTCTTCACTTTCACAAATGATAAACCAAAACAGTAATAAAAGACGACGAATGCTTGCCACAGGCGCGCCTCTCCTCGATGGGCGCGGCGGAAGCTGTTGGAAGTGTCGCCACCTGGCGGGCAGAGGGCAGGGCGGCGGCCGCCTTTGTCGCCACGCAGCTTTCCCGGCTGTCCGGGAGCCTCCCATGCGGGCGGTTCCCGCGCGAGCCACCCGCCCGGGAGAAAGCGACCGCAGGCAGCAGCCAGGCGCGCCGCCCGCAAGGTCACCGGGGCCAGGCCAGCCCCGGCCGCGTCAGACCGCCGCTCCTGCTCCTGTCAGCACATGCCTCGCTCTCCGCATCTGCTGCTTTCTCACGCGCTATACGGAGCACGCTCGTAGATATCCTCCTGTCTGACTCAACTCTCCCCCGCGAAGCCCAATCCCAGTCGTCGTTTCGCACTTGCTTATGATCGGGATTTTCCGCCTCCGCGTGTCTGGCTGCTGTGTACAGGATCCCGGTTCGATTTTCGGACTGGCAGGGATTATTCCTTGGTGAAAGGATGCACTCAGGTTCGTGCGACGAACTGAGCACCTACTTGACTATTAGCGGCTTCAGTATCAAGAAAGCCGACAGCGGCGGGGAGAACAATATACTGGCCACATGCCCCTCCATACCACACCCAAATGACGCCAGTGGCTGAGCATGCAATGGCGGTCGGTCAGTCTCGAATTCTCTTATGGGACAGATTGCGGAGCCTTGCTTTATGGCATTGATATATCGGACACCAACCCTCTGACTACCAGTATATATTTCAAAAACATTAATGTAGGCTTATTTTAATAAATGTCTTAGTCAGAAGTAAGCATATGAAAAGGCTGAAGTCTGTCATTTTGAGAAGACAGAAGGAGCGATCTGTTTTATTAGGTAATAAAATTGTAAAGCCAAGAGCGCATCAATAATTCTTTATTTAAAACAACCGGTTTCGACAGACTTTGCTGTCCTCTTCAGCTCTTAAAAATCTTTTTAAGGTACTAGCCGCAGGCACGGTAGCTCAGCGTGTTCGGTCAGAGAGCTGGTTGGCCTCTGTAATAAAAAAACTGATTGACAGTTTCAACAACGAACTTGAATGGATGTAGTGTGACGTCCGCAACGACCAAACACAACGATAAAGAAAAAAAAATGGTAGAGCACTTGCCCGCGAAAGGCAAAGGTCCCGAATTCGAATCTCGGTCCGGTACACAGTTCTAATCTGCCAGGAAGTTTCATATCAGCGCACACTCCGCTGCAGAGTGAAAATCTCATCTGGAATCTTTTTGTTGTTTAATTTTAAGTTGGACCTCATGAAAACTTGGCGTGAGGTCCAGCTTAAATTAAGCAAAAGCATTTTTACGACGTGAAGTGGAGAGCAAAGTCTGTGGAAATAAATAAATATTTAAGTGAACTTGACTTTTGAAAGATTCTAGCTAACATGAAAGGAATATTTCCCATCCAACTGTTTTTCGAAGGGGTTGGGAACCCAGAGGTTTTCAGAAGACGAATGGACAAAAACTGCAAGACATATTGAAAACAGACACACATCAGTGGGCAAAGCATCTTTCCAAGCCTGTATCGCAAACTACAGGTGCTCAATGTGGGTTCCGTTTGGGATGTGGCAAGCGTCAATTCGTGAGTGCACATCGTTGAATCGATGTGTCCAGGAAGGAAAGACGGCAGTCCACTATCGCGAATCTGCTAATTGCGTTGCCTGTCTGCAGGTGCGAAATAATTTCATGTGACAGTACTGTGACGAGGTTAACGATAAATCTTGAGGATAGCACAACCTACAGGTAAAGTCTGTAACTGTAACAATAGTTCTAACAATAGTAGGCCTCGCTTTGCCATGGAATATTGATACACAGCGACAACATGCAACAAATTCCAATTGGTTCTCAGATAATCTATCGTAGGACGCATACGCGCAGTATGTAGTCAAAGCGGTATGGTGCGCGTCCACCAGCAAGTAAACTTCCTCAACTTGTTTCTTGTGGCAGTTTCGTCAATTAGCACAAGTAGCTTTTGCAATATAGTAGAAACAGTTTCTTGCAGGCTGGTGCAAGTACTTGCCGAACTTGATAGTTGCTCGAAGTATTTCCTATACTTCTTGAAGTTTTGTGTAGGAAAATATTTGTTGGTTGAAATACGAGGCTGCAGGTCACATGGACCCTTTGCAGTGAAGACTCGGTCCTCAGACAAAGACTGCTAATAAGGCCGGGTTGCCGATATGCTCACCACTGAACTGCTCAACGAATGATGGGGTGACTGGCTGTTGGTGCGCAACTGGCCGAGGTCGCCTTACCCTTGCACGGAGATGTGCAGAGAATCACGACTGGCGCGCCGCAGAGTCCACGACTGTCCTCTGTGCCGGCTCTCTATCAATTTGTGGAGCATTCAGCGTACCTCGGCCGAATTGCACAGACCCTCCTCTAAGATGGACATCCACAGAACGCCTCAGAAATCTCTGCTCTGCTCGCTTCTCGAAACCAAGTCCTCTTGAAATCGCCTAAAATTGGCCCCTCCAATTGGCAAGTTGGTCAAGCAAATTAGGATAACACTGCGCCAGAACTCCTGCCTAGATACGGCACAGCGGTATTGCGCCACTGAGAAAGTTTGTTGCCAAAATCTATGCTCCCCCCGCAAAATTCGGCTCCAGGAAAACTCGTGTGCATTACATACCTGTGGCGGATAATACTCTCCTTCCCAAAGAAAATTACAAAGCTCAATCGTGCGTACACCCTAGATTGAACTATGCATTCGGAATGCAGGCCACTAGCCATTTTCCTCCTGAATACCGGTCGCCCTCATGGGCTGACTTCATGGTGAGATGCCTCAGTCTGCGTTCGGAAGCAAAGCAGTCACGCTTTTGTAGAAGCCCGAATGGTTTCCTGGAAGAGTCTACAGCTACTTATTTCACTTCTGCCACCCTGGCCACATCTCACTGCATTCCTCACCGACACAGGAACAATCTGCTGCAGCTACTATTACTGCTAGCAGAAAAATTATCCTGTCATTCCCTGTCATACCTATGATTACTTGTCCTAAGGGCACACTATATAACTGAGATAGCAGCAATGCCTCTACAAGCACTATGTAATTAACAAGTGATGAAAGATGGTATGCTCAAAGGCTCTCACCCATTTGCAGAAATGTTTTTCGCATAGGAAGTGTCACACTTATAATGCAGTAGTGTGACACGGAACAGGGAAAAATTACGTTGCTTGAAACTATTATTGTTCGTTTCAGTTAAAAGGGGAAAACCTGTGGAATGCTTTGCCAATCATCTGAGTCTAATAACATCTAAATATCACCAAACACAGATACATATACAGTGTGTTTGAAAAAGAACTCCCTAGTTTCAATGTGTCCAAGAATCTGTACAAATACAGCATTCAAGTATATGGTGTTTGATTCATCAACTCTCCAAGTTGGGCTCCCTTGCAGTTGGCAGGTGTGCTTGACGGTGAGACGGCAACAGTGCTGTTTTTTTCCTCAGTCTTGGTGTGTGTGCAGTGCAGTGCAGAGCAACTCAGCAACAATGTGTACCCCGCAACAGAAAGTGCAGGATGTTATTTGGCTTGTGAAAACTAAGTCAGTTGTAACAGTGCAACGTAATTTTAGATTTCAGGATGGTGATGAACCACCTACAGCAAAAACTATCTGCCATTGGGTAAGGTCTTTCAAAGAAACCGGTAGCGTTTTAAAAGCAAAATCACCAGGTAGACCGAGAACTTCTGAAGATGTTGTTGAACAGATCCGTGTTTCGTGTGTTCTGAGGCCGAAAAAGCCATTGGCCAGACGTCGTCTACAATTATAAGTGCCTAAAGTATGATGCTGTGCATAAAAGACTCAAGTTGTGCGTCAAAAAATTGCAACTGTTACATGAAATAAAATGTAATGTTGTTTGTTGTTGTGATCTTCAGCCCTGAAAGTGGTTTGATGCAGCCCTCCATGCTACTCTATCCTGTGCAAGCTTCTTCATCTCCCAGAGCCTACTGCAGCCTACATCCTTCTGAATCTGCTTAGTGTATTCATCTCTTGGTCTCCCTCTGCGTTTTTTACCCTCCATGCTGCCCTCCAGTACTAAATTGGTGATCCCTTGATACCTCAGAACATGTCCTACCAACCGATCCCTTCTTCTAGTCAAGTTGTGCCACAAACTTCTCTTCTCCCCAATTCTATTCAATATCTCCTCATTAGTTATGTGATCTACCCATCTAATCTTCTGCATTCTTCTGTAGCATCCCATTTCGAAAACTTCTAGTCTCTTCTTGTCTAAACTATTTATCGTCCACGTTCCACTTCCATACATGGCTACACTCCATACAAATACTTTCAGAAACGACTTCCTGACACTTAAATCAATACTCGATGTTAACATATTTCTCTTCTTCAGAAACGCTTTCCTTGCCATTGCCAGTCTACATTTTATATCCTCTCTACTTCGACCATCATCAGTTATTTAGCTCCCCAAATAGCAAAACGCGTTTACCACGTTAAGTGTCTCATTTCCTAATCTAATTCCCTCATCATCACCCGGCTTAATTCGGCTACATTCCATTATCCTTGTTTTGTTTTTGTTGATGTTCATCATATACCCTGCTTTCATGACACTGTCCATTCCGTTCAACTGCTGTTCCAAGTCCTTTGCTGTTTCTGACAATTACAATGTCATCGGCGAACCTCAAAGTTTTTATTTTTTATCCGTGAATTTTAATACCGACTCGGAACTTTTCTTTTGTTTCCTTTACTGCTTGGCTTGCTCAATATACAGATTGAATAGCATCGGGGAGAGGCTGCAACCCTATCTCACTCCCTTCCCATCCACTGCTTCCCTTTCATGTCCCTCGACTCTTATAACTGTCATCTGGTATCTGTACAAATTGTAAATAGCCTTTCGCTCCCTGTATTTTACCCTTGCCATCTTCAGAATTTGAAAGAGAGTATTCCAGTCAACATTGTCAAAAGCTTTCTCTAAGTCTACAAGTGCTAGAAACGTGGTTTACTTTTCCTTAATCTTTCTTCTAAGATAAGTCGTAGAGTCAGTATTTCCTCACGTGTTCCAACTTCTCTACGGAATCCAAAGTGATCTTCCCCGAGGTCGGCTTCTACCAGTTATTCCATTCGTCTGTAAAGAAGTTTTTTTGCAACTGTGACTTATTAAACTGATAGATCGGTAATTTTCACATCTATCAACACCTGCTTTCTTTGGGATTGGAATTATTCTTCTTTAAGTCTGAGGGAATTTTGCCTGTCTCATACATCTTGGTCACCAGATGGTAGAGTTTTGTCAGGACTGCCTCTCCCAAGGCTATCAGTAGTTCTAATGGAATGTTGTCTACTCCATGGGTCTTGTTTCGACTTAGGTCTTTCAGTGCTCAGTCAAACTCTTCACGCAGTATCACATCTCCCACTTCATCTTCATCTACATCCTCTTCCATTTCCATAACATTGTCCTCAAAGACATCGCCCCTGTATAGACCTTCTATATACTCCTTCCACCTTTCTGCTTTCCCTTCTTTGCTTAGAACTGGGTTTCCATCTGAGCTCTCGATATTCATGCAAGTGGTTCTCTTTAATTTTCCTGAAGGCAGTATCTATCTTACCCCTCGTGAGATAAGCCTCTACATCCTTACATTTGCCTTCTAGCAGTCCCTGCTTAGCCGTTTGGCACTTCCTGTCGATCTCGTTTTTGAGACGTTTGTATTCATTTTTGCCTGCTTCACTTACTGCATTTTTGTATTTTCTCCTTTCATCACTTAAATTCAGTATTTCTTCTGTTACCCAAAGATTTCTACTAGCCCTCGTCTTTTTACCTACTTGATCCTCTGCTGCCTTCACTATTTCATTCCTCAAAGCTACCCATTCTTCTTCTACTGTATTTCTTTCCCCCATTCCTGTCAATTGTTCCCTGATGCTCTCCCTGAAACTCTGTACAACCTCTGGTTTAGTCAGTTTATCTAGGTCCCATCTCCTTAAATTCCCACCTTTTTGCAGTTTCTTCAGTTTTAATCTACAGTTCATAACCAATAGGTTGTGGTCAGAGTCCACATTTGCCCCTGGAAATGTCATACAATTTAAAATCTGGTTCCTAAATCTCTGTCTTACCATAACATAATCTATTTGAAACCTTTTAGCATCTTCAGGGTTCTTCCATGTACCCAACCTTCTTTCATGATTCTTGAACCAAGTGTTAGCCATGATTAAGTTATACTCTGTGCAAAATTCTACCAGGCGGCATCCTCTTTCATTTCTTAGCCCCAATCCATATTCTCCTACTACGTTTCCTTCTCTTCCTTTTCCTACTGTCGAATTCCAGTCACCCATGACTATTAAATTTTCGTCTCCCTTCACTACCTGAATAATTTCTTTCATCTCATCATACATTTCATCAATATCTTCATCATCTGCAGAGCTAGTTGGCGTATAAACTTGTATTGCTGTAGTAGGCGTGGGCTTCGTGTCTATCTTGGCCACAATAATGCATTCACTATGCTGTTTGTAGTAGCTTACCCGCACTACTATTTTTTATTCATTATTAAACCTACTCCTGCATTACCCCTATTTTATTTTGTATTTATGACCCTGCATTCACCTGACCAAAAGTCTTGTTCCTCCTGCCACCAAACTTCACTAATTCCCACTATATCCAACTTTAACCTATCCAATTCCCTTTTCAAATTTTCTAACCTACCTGCCCGATTAAGGGATCTGACATTCCACGCTCCGATCCTTAGAACGCCAGTTTTCTTACTCCTGATAACGACGTCCTCCTGAGTAGAACCCGCCCGGAGATCCGAATGGGGGATCATTTATCTCCGGAATATTTTACCCAAGAGGACGCCATTATCATTTAATCATGCAGTAAAGCTGCATGCGCTCGGCAAAAATTACGGCTGTAGTTTCCCCTTGCTTTCAGCCGTTCGCAGTACCAGAACAGCAAGGCCGTTTTGGTTAGTGTTACAAGGCCAGATCAGTCAATCATCCAGATTGTTGCCCCTGGAACTACTGATAAGGCTGGTGCCCCTCTTCAGGAACCACACGTTTGTCTGGCCTCTCAGCAGATACGCCCTTCCTTGTGGTTGCACCTACGTTACGGCTATCTGTGTCTCTGAGGCACGCAAGCCTCCCCGCCAACGGCAAGTTCCATGCTTCTTGGGGGGGGGGGGGGGGGGTGGGAATGTAATAATAAATTCTAAATGTATCAGTTTTCTGTTGACTTTCTACACAGAATTGATGATGATGTCAATTTTTTTCTCTTTCCTGATAACAGATAATCGTCGTATCTGCAGAATTTGGGGGCAGAGCATCTACATGGAGTTATTCAGCATCAAAGTGACTCTCCCGAAGTCCGCTCGGCTAATCCCGCGCGGCTTTACACAAAGACACTGTGGTAAATACATTCAACCAACAATCAAACACATACAAATAATCTTGCAATAAAATAAGGAAGAATAGGTTACAAAACAGCGCAAAGAGTAGTGTATGCTACATGTGAACATCGTCTGTCACTATGTCGCATGTAAGAAGAAAAGCGTAGAGGTGGCAGCTAAGGAATATGATTTACATAAGAGACAACGAGTTTACTCTCTAATTAATACAGACAATTCGAAAAAAGATACTCGTCAATTGCTGTCACATCAATGCAGATAAATGTTACTGACTCAAGAGGTTTTCGTCATTCATTCACATAACAGTTTCTTGTTGTATCCCAGTTACTTCCAGCTGTCACAGAAAGTTGCGTCTGCATGCGGTGCAAATCTCACGGGAAGAGGCAGGATTATCTGCGGCTCTACCACAGAATGTGATACATCCGTAATCGGTGCCGGACATCCTTTCTTCAGTCATGGGAGTTGGGTCTATGGGACCGTGTGGCTCTCAGCAGAGGTAAGACAGCACGGCGATCTGCAAGGCCCAAAATTTGCTAGACAGGACAGAGAGATCAGCGTAAAAGGCTCATTGACAATGTTATGAGTGAGAGCTTCTTATTTGATGATGACCTCATTGGTCTTGTCTGGGAGATTGACGTTACTTTCAACCGTCAGACGACAGTGAGAAGGAATGTGTCTCATACGAGGAGTTAGACAGTTGGTGACTGCAGTAGTTATTGAGGCGTCCATACCATTTGATAGATGATATTTCTGCCCAAAAAGAACATCACTGTGGCCAATAGTAATGCGTTGTTGTCCCAACGAGGAACTGGACACTGTGGGAATTGTATTCCTAGCCCAGATCCGCGTAAGTCACAGACTGGTCGAATAATCACTTGAATACACCCTTGGTGTAAGGATATAATGCTGTGTCTGTCTTCACCTCAGTCTAGCTGCTGTTGCTGCAGTGGGCCTTTAGTGGTCTACATTAGAGTGCTGCTTTGTCGCTGCTTCCCGCTCACTCGCGTGGTGAAAGAAGTGACGGTATCTCGCCACACTCGTACAAGCCTGTCCATCTGCCTTCGTCTGGTGAGCCGGTTAGCGCAAGGCTGCGGATGTCACTCAATAGGCCGGAAGGGTCGACCTGCGGTCGTCGGCCCTCCACGAGGGCAGTCGCTGCAGAGGCCTCTGCGTGTCATCGCGCTCGCGCCCTGTCGGATGTCGCCAGTCTCCTGGGTGCCACCTGGACGAATCTTTTGGATGCCACAGAAGCGATCAATCTGTTACAATTCTTGTACACAACATAGATGATTACATATCTAGTACAGGCAGCTAAATTCCTTGAGGGAGAATCAAATACTTATTCCTAGTTATACATCACATATCAACAAAAGTTTAGCATGACCCATATTCCCAGAACTCCTATCGATAGACGTTGGCTGTCGATATTGTATCACAGACACAGTCACTGTGACTCTTCAGAGATGTCACTAAAGTCGCCCAAAGAAGTAAACAACCACGCATAAGCAGCGCCTTTTCACGGGGAAGGAAGTACACATCTCGTGTTGTCTGTAGTTCAACCGTGCCTAGACGGTCAGTATCGCAGTTCAATCACGTCCGCATTGTTACTTTGTGCCAGAAAGGATTCTTAACAAGCGAAGTGTCCAGGGGTCTAGGAGTGAACCTAAGCAATGTTGTTCGGACATGGATGAGATACAGAGAGACAGGAACTGACGACAGCCCTCGCTCAGGTGGCCCAAGGGCTACTACTGCATTTGATGACGGCCACCTACGGATTATGGCTAGGAGGAACCCTGACAGCAACACCACCATGTTGAATAATGGTTTTCGTGGAGTCATGGGGCGTCGTGTTACGACTCAAACTGTGCACAATAGGCTGCACGATGCGTAACTTCACTCCCGACGTCCATGGCGAGGTCCAGCTTTCCAACCACGACACAATACAGCGCGGTACAGATTGGCCCAACAACATGCTGAATGGACCGCTCAGGATTGGCATCACGTTCTCTTCACCCGAAGGGTAACGCATATGCCTTCAACCAGTGTAACCTCCCCACAAAAATTTTAAAAGACAATATTATATAGAAATGCTAATGGACATTGCGCTAAGTGTAACCTCTCCACTGAAATTTTAAAGACAGAAATAATAAATGAATGGGAGCCAAACGTAACCTCCCTAGCAATTAAATTTAATGACAATAAAAAATGAGAATCGCAATCTGACCCAAGTATAAGTTCTTCACAAAAAAATTAAAGTCAATTCAGTGATAAGAAAATCTCAGTAATAATGATAATTCAATTAAACCGAAATATCGGTCTTTGGCCCTGTGCAAAAATCAGAATTAAATTCTTACCTCATTGTAACTGCTAGTCAAATTTCTGCTCTTATTCTTGCGCACGGCTTGGAGGAACTGCATTGCAAATAATAATATTCTTTTTTTTTTTACTGAAACTTTTCTTTTAGGGAAGTGGAACGAAATCGTTAGTTCAATTAAATAAATTTTTTTCGTAAAATTGCTTTTGAAATCAAAATTATTATTGGGGCACTTGTTGGAAATTAATTACAATAAATAAACTTTACATTATCTGATGATTACCTTAATTAACAATATACCTCATTCAGCATCTTGACCGGTATTGCCGACAGACTACATCACACAACCGACTGCTCTGCATGACGACTACTGCAACTCGCGTACTGCTCTACATGACGACTACTAGCGTACTCCACGACGACTACTACTGTACTAGACGCAACTGAACAGAGGTACTGCTCGCAACGACTACTGACAGAGTACTGCTCGCAACACTCGCGCGGTCAAGCGCAGACTAACCACGATAATAGGCTCTCTGGTCAAAGATTTTAACGTGCCTCACCATCGCTGCTACGTTACATACGTGTTTCATAACCCTCCACTGGGGGGGGCTAAAATTTGGCAGCGATGGTGAGTCATTTGGACTTGCCATCGCAAGAAATTTTTACAATTTACAGAATATTCAAATTTAGTACATAAATTAAATGTTGTGCACATGCACCGAGTACAAAATATGTCAGACAAAGACAAAATGTGAGTACAAAACATAGTAGTAAATCAGAAAACTGTATATACAAATTATTTGACAGAAAACAAAGTGCACAGGCACTGAAAAAATTCTTTACCATAAACAGAATGGCAAAAAAAAAAAAAAAATCATACACACTGAAGTATTGAACATACAGAATGAGTACAAATCATATTGAAAAATGAGAAAAGTGCACAGGCACTGAAGTTCAGTAGAAAACATATTAACACCTAACATAAGTGCACATGCACTGTAGTTCAGAACATATCCTCAAAATAAAAAATGTATATACAATATAAAAGACAAGAGTGCACATATACTGTACCTCAGAACAAATCGAAGAAATGTCTTTAGCATTTTCGCAATAAATAAACATAATGGCAAAAAATCATATCGACAAGTGACATAAGTGTACTCGCACTGGAGTCCAGCAAATCGAGAAAAAAAAAATGTATAACCCATGAACATAAATGATGTTACCAAAAAATGATTTTCACTATGTGACAAGAATTAGGATAGGAAAGGGGAGGATTGCATCATGGTTGTAGCACTTTAGATTGCACACAGCTGTTCTGAAAGTCCATATCTTTGCACAGAAGTACAACACCAAGTGACACAATTTGAAGTTCTTTTCCCATCACAATTTATCAGCGTAGCCAAGACACTGAACTGTCGTAGTAATGTTCCATGTTTTCATTTTGGCAGTACATTAGGTACACCAAACAGTGGGACCATAATAACGTCTTCATCGCTCACGGTGGTGGACAGCATGTCGTGTCAACACCACGCTCTTACAAGGCACACCAACGTAGAATTAGTGCAAAACCAAATGTAGTGCTCCATGATCACTAGGATAAACAGGACAAATGGACATTGCAGTAATTCAGGATAGTTAGCTCATAAGGTGAAGGACATTAGTAGTTTGCGGCATTCATAGCCCAGTTATTGAACATTTCTGTACCATGTATGTAGTATTACAGAAAAATGTTCATTAATTGTTTTACATAGCATCGGTAGCCTTCTTTTCCTAGTTACAAAGCATTATTAAATAATCGCATTCTTTTCCAGTTACAAAGTATAGCATAGTTAATTAATCATTTGTCATTCCAAAATAGTAAGAATCATTACCCTTCTCCTAATTACAAAGTATTATTAAACAATCGCATTCTTTTCCAGTTACAAAACGTAATTAATCATTTGTCATTTGAATATAGTAAGAATTATTAGCCTTCTCCTAATTACAAAGCATTATTAAACAATCGCATTCTTTTCCAGTTAGAAAGTATGGCATAGTTAATTAATCATTTGTCATTTCAATATAGTAAGAATCATTAGCTTTTTCCTAATTACAAAGCATTATTAAACAATCACATTCTTTTCCAGTTACAAAGTATCAACATTGAAAACAAGAGCTAATTAATGGCATAATTAATAACATATTCATTGAGTGACATTAATTATTGGCACTCAGTGGCCATCAAATATCGAATAGTATAAAACATTGTTCCTCATTCAGTATTATTCAGATCATTAAGAAGTCATTATTAAAAATCAGTTAATTACAGTCATAGCATTAATAATCATGGGCATTATAAGTAGTCTCATTACAATAAAACATTGTTCCTCATTCAGTATAATTCAGATCATTACGAAGTTACTAAAAATCAGCTAATTACAATCATAGCATTAATAAGCACGGGCATTATAAGTAGTCTCATTACAATAAACAGTGGCAGTCCTTGGCCAGCTACAAAGCATTATTTTATATATATATATATATATATATATATATATATATATATATATATATTTTGTATCATTAAGAAGTCATTACTGAAGTGACATACTATTCAGAGTTGATCAGTATTATTCAGAATTATCATAAACTAGTGACATTATGTGGGACTGGTAATACCTCTTTTAGCAATGCATTGCGTTGGGATCGATAATTAATTGCTGAGGCATAACACTATTTGCTTTTGACCTATTGCTGCATATGAGGATAGGTAACGTCATTCGTCATGAGTCAGCTGTAGCAAGGTTATGTAACAACTCAGTATATGTGATCACATTTATAAATGATAAACATAAATGGGTAAAAAATAAAAATGCAAGTACTAGAACAGGTATAATAAGTAACAGGTTTAGTAAGTATCATGAAAAGCTTCTCCTGAAAAAAATACAAAATGGATTATTGACCTGAAAGAAGAAACGCACACTATGCTGAAAAGTAGTGAACCTCGAATTAACAGGTAGTGAAATGTGTACAAAAATGTGTTCCATAGCTGTCCTTTCCAAAAGTTTCTGTCATCCTACTATGCAATATAACACCTGCTGTCAAAACAAACTGCAACAAATACTTAAACAACTACATAGTCTTATTCCTTATCTCTAGCATATTTCATCACTAAAACTAAGATGTGTAGTTCAGTCTGACAGCCTGCATCAATCACCTTGTATTCTGAAAGAAAAAATTAGTTAAGACTGCTATTCTACGATGAGTATAGTATATTCTTGTTAATGCTTGTTAATCCTGATCCATTTACTCTTCCTCATAAAGTTATTGCATCTTCTTTCGTTTATTCCGTAGGTGAAATTCCCATTTCTGTTGAATTTATCTCTTACACGCATCATTTCTTTCTGAAATTCATGAACAAAGATTAATGTCTTGCATTTAAATCATATACCCACTAGATAATGACTGGTTTATGGTAACATAATTAACCATACAGCATAACATGACAGAAAACGTAATATGTCAAAGACATTGACAGTGTTCAAAGCCAAAATGTACAGAGAATATCATAATGCAGCGGCAAAAAGAAAAATGTAAAACAGTCACGATGTTGAGATATTATAGGGCCAAAAAAAAAAAAATGTCAAAGTCAACTGGTGTGTTATATCTTGACTATTTCACAGTGCTTATAAACAAAACATGAAAACAATCGTACATAAAAAGACAAAAAGTGACGTTCGTTGTGTTCAGCTTGTATGTAGTGTAGTTAATAGAGGCGAGAATTAAAGACTTTAATGGAGAGCGAATTTGATAAAATTACTACGTCATTACATACAATTGCATAATTATTCATAAAATACGTAAGTTCGTCTGGAAAAATATGGACGGTCTGATGTGTAACGACAAGAAAAGCGACCTGCTAACCTTACCTTGCCGGGCACTTGCCAAGAAAAAATACGATAATCATCAGTAATTAGTCATGTGAATATAGTTGCATAAGTGGTCATAAAAATTTAGTAAATGGCATCATAGTGTGTTGAATCATACAGTGTCTTCATTCAATAAACGGTTTAATGTTTGAGATATGGTGGTTGCCTTTCGATTTTCTGGTTCTCAAAGTTTCGACGTGTACAACATTGGAGTGAGGGATGCTGCGAATCCGATATGGACCTGCGTATAGAAGTTCAAATTTACTGCACTTACCTTTTAATTTGCTGGATAAATAGTGTGTACGTACTAATATTTTCTGTCCAACGTGAAAGTCGCGGTGTGTACAAACCTGTTTTTGCTGTCTTCTCCGGCGCTCTGCGGCACGTTTGATGTTATTCAGCGCAATGTCAATTATTTCGTGGTGTCTTAGTCGACGACATTTGGGGAAGTTTACTAATTCTTTAATTTTGTTTGGTGGTTCAACGTTTTTCAATATAACAGACGGAGATAGCATAGTGGATTCATTTGGAATGGAATTAATTACATCTTGGAATGAGAGTATGTGTGTATCCCAATCAATATGTCTTTTGTGGCAGTGTATTCGGCACAGCTTACCAATTTCTTTCATTAATCTTTCACAGGGGTTCGAAGAAGCATGGTACTTGGATATATAAATCGGAGAAATGTTTCTAGCTCGTAACATGCGTGTCCATACGCCACATCGAAATTGTGATCCATTGTCAGAAATTACTTTCATCACATGCCCTACATGAAATAGAAAATGTTCTACAAATGCTTTCGAAACAGTTTTAGGAGTAGCTTTGCGTAACGGAGTGAAAGTAACAAATTTTGAAGTGAGCTCAACAGCGACAAAGATGTAGCAAAAACCTCTGTTAGTTCTGGGAATCGGACCAAAAATATCTACAGCGGCCATATGTCTTAATTTAACAGGTACAATGGGATATAAAGGAGGAATATGTGAAGTGGTGTCTGATTTATCTTTCTGGCAAATTTTACAAGACGCTAAAACTCGTCGTATACGTTTCTCCATGTTGGTAAAATAACAGTTCTGTCTCAGTATAAGAAAACATTTTCTTGCTCCGTAATGTGCGTAACTTAAATGAGTGTACCAGATTAATTTGTTAACCAGTTCGTCAGGAATGCATAATAACCAATTGTTGCTGTCAGGATGAGAGCGGCGAAACAGAATGTCATTGCGTACAGTGTAGTGGTTCCTAATCGTAACATTTTTCCTATCTTGCCAAAGGTGTTTAATTTCTTTCCACACATTGTCTTTATTTTGCTCCTTTGCTATGTCCTATAATGACGATGAAATAAAGTTTTCAAATGCAACTTGCTGAATGTACATGACACTGAAATTAGTTTTGCAGAAGTTGGTTGCTACGTCTTGCTGATTGTTGCCGAGAGAACGCGATAGTGCGTCTGCTATAACATTTTGTGTGCCGGGAATGTCAACTATTGTAAAATTAAATTCCTGTAAATAAAGTTTCCATCTGCTTAATCTGTCGTGAGTGAATTTAGCCGAAAGTAAAAATTGTATCGCTCTGTGGTCTGTGTAAACGGTGGTATGTCTGCCTTAAAGAAAGTGCCTAAATCTCGTAAAAGCCCATACAACACATAATGTTTCCAGTTCTGTAACGGAATAATTTCGCTCAGCGGGTGACAGAATGCGGCTTGCAAATGCGATGTTCTTAATTACTGTAGAGCCATCTTCTTCTATTTCCTGAAAAATGTGTACGCCCAAAGCGGTATTGGAACTGTCGGTGGCAATGGAAAAATTTCTGGTAAGATCTGGGTGCGATAAAAGTGGAGCATTCAACAAAGCATGATTCAGGTTCATGAATTCCGAATGTGCTTGCTTATCCCATGACCAAATAGTGTTTTTACCTGTTAATTGGCATGATCTAGGCGTGTCTAAAGCGGAGTGATGAATAAATTTACGAAAAAAGTTAATTAAGCCCAAAAAACTGCGTAGTTGTTTCTTCGTCGTGGGAATAGTAATGTCACGTAGAGCTTGAAGTTTTTCCGGATCAGGTGCAATGCCTTCTGCTGAAATTACGTGTCCAAGAAATTTTATAGAAGTTTTGCCAAAGTGCGATTTACTAAGATTAACTGTAAGTCCTTGTGCATGAAAAATTTGTAACAGTTGTTCAAGAATCAGATTGTGTTAAGACCAGTTAGCTTCTGCGATAAGAATGTCGTCTACATACGTCGTAATTCTGTCCTTAATGCAAACGTGTGTCGGATGGCGTCAAAATTAATAACATTTTCGTGAACAAAATTCTGCGTGTCAAAAGTAATGTTTGCGTTACTGTAATATGCAATCTGTGCTGTATCTGGTTAAAATCTATCGTACGTGTTATTATTTACGGGAGAATGTTGTGGCATATCCACTATATGAACTGTTCTGTTATTTCTTACTGACGTGTTACGCTATAGATGACACCTATAGTCTGTTTCATTCATCATAATTTGTTGTTGCTGATGTTGTTGCTGCTCATAAGATCGACTGTTATTAAATGTACGCTGAAAATTGTGCTCATCATTTTTTTACGTCTGTCATGATAGTAATTTCTATACGGCGCATTGCGATACGAGTTGAAATAGGGTGTTGTCTGTACGTAGTTATTTCTTTGCTGCCATGCGTTACTATTTGTTGTAGCTGGGACTATACGTGCACGCGGCGAAACATTAAAGTTTGGTTGACCTTGTGGACTGCATTGTTGGTTACGTATGCTAAGCGGCTGACTTTCATGCTATTGTGGTGTAAAGGTCTATTGTTACCAAAAATGCGTTTGCTGTTAATTTTACACATACTGATGATTACGATTTTATCTGTAATTAAAATTACGGCGGTTCTGGAGTGCCTAATGAAAATTGTCACATTCGGTAAAAATTTGTCACATCGGGTTTTCTTTGTCATTTTTCTTAATTCTAGGTAGAGCAATAGTTAAAGAGCTGTTTTGATAGATATAAAGGATAGTAGAAGAAAAGGCAGCAGTGCAGAAAACTAAAGATGAAACAGCACTACTACAGCTGGGGGCCCTATGCTCGCTACGGCACATATTCATTAAAGCGTAATGAATCCCCTGAGGTCTATTACGCACTGCAAATAAATTTTAGCTTTTGCGTTGCAGGAAATGGCGGTAAAAATTCCAAAGGCAAATTGTTGTATCCATGCTAATTCAAATTTCTGCATTATAGGCAATGCTGATGAAAATGCAAAAATAAATTGTCGCATCTGGTTCAAAGCTAGCTTCTGCATTACAGGCAATAGCGGTGAAAGTACAAAAATAAATTGTCTTATACAGTGCAAATCGTGTACCTGTGTTCTGTCATTATTAAATTCTTTACATTTTCTTACAAATGCAAACTGCTTATTATCAACGTTCTCGTCACTGACTTTGAGAACATGTTCAGGTTTGTGTGTTTGTCTGTTTGTCTGTGTCATTTCGGATTTCAAGTTGCATAGCTTTTCAGATTTTAAGTCGCGTTGCTTTTCGGATTTTAAGTCGCGTAGTCTTTGTAAATTGCACACATTATACGCACTGCGCGAGTCTAACAAATGTTCGCAAAGTGGCGGATTCTGTGACGTATTGATGACTGAAATAGTCTTTAATTCTGTTACTTTAATATTTTGGCCAATTTGGTTGATCTGTCGTGCTAATTTCTCGTCAACTTCCACATTCGGAGTGTGTGAAACTTCCACTGACTCTAAATTAACTTCGTCGCGAATCTGTACTGCGTTTTTAGGGCATTGTTCGGTGATTGCATTAATTTCGTGTATCTGTGTTTCGTTTGCTGAACATTGTTCGGTGACTGCACTAATCTCGTTTTTATGTGATTCTGTTGTGCCTACACGTGTGCTACTTAATTCTTGTGCAACAGTGCCAACTTCCTCATTACTGTTATTAGCACAAGTCTTAGTATCCACACGTAATTGTACTTTAGTGTCCTGACATTGTATGGTAACAGCTGTAATCTGTTCGCTAGCTTGTTTGTTCTGTTCATTAAGGTTACCGTGTTTTTCTCTCGGCTGTTTAATACTTTCAGAAAATTGTTTGTTCCGTTCTCTAAATTGTTTATTCTCTTCTTCCAGTCGTTTGTTCTGCTCATCAAGTTTTTTATTAAGTTGTTTATACTGTTCTCTAAGTTGCCTGAGATTTTCACTCTGTTCTGCATTCATTTGTCGTAAAAATGCCATAACTTGATCCCACCCAAAAGTAGCTGTTGCATTCTCAGTACTGTGTGGTGGTATATGTGCAATTGTCACGTTTTGTGCGACCATTTGGTCATTCTGCATTTTAGAAAAAGGTTTGCCAGTCAAATGTACACTATCAGTCATTGTTTCGGAATTAAATAAATCCGTCCTACTTTGTGTGATCTGTTCATTTTCATTAGACAAATTTGTCTGTTCGTTACTTGAGTTTTCCGAATCGGGTGTGTTAAGCTGGGCAGCGCTCATTACAATAGAGCGTTCTGCGTCATCAATTGTTGTCAAATTAACAGACGAGACAATTGAGTTCGTTTGTTTATATCAGGGTAAAAGTCATCACTAGTGGTTGGAAAGCACTGATTGTTAGTGAACGCAGGATTGTCATCATTACACTGCATGTCATATGTCCTATCGGTAAAGTTGTTTGCGTCGGTAATTTCATTCATAATACCTCGCGATACACTATTCACAGTCTTTCGCGGCATTTTTACTATAGTCAAAATTTTTCACAAAATAAATAAGCACAATGCAAAAGCAACACAAATACAACAGAGCAACGAACTGCCGTTGACCTGTAGAAAGAAAGTCACAAGTTAATAAAAGCGTTGCGCCAAATCCTAATTATATTTAAGCAAATATGAGCAGATATCTGACTGTTGCTCAAAAGACTCTCAACGAAATACGATCCTGGACTGGGTGTCGCCAAGTGTAACCTCCCCACAAAAATTTTAAAAGACAATATTATATAGAAATGCTAATGGACATTGCGCTAAGTGTAACCTCTCCACTGAAATTTTAAAGACAGAAATAATAAATGAATGGGAGCCAAACGTAACCTCCCTAGCAATTAAATTTAATGACAATAAAAAATGAGAATCGCAATCTGACCCAAGTATAAGTTCTTCACAAAAAAATTAAAGTCAATTCAGTGATAGGAAAATCTCAGTAATAATGATAATTCAATTAAACCGAAATATCGGTCTTTGGCCCTGTGCAAAAATCAGAATTAAATTCTTACCTCATTGTAACTGCTAGTCAAATTTCTGCTCTTATTCTTGCGCACGGCTTGGAGGAACTGCATTGCAAATAATAATATTCTTTTTTTTTTTTACTGAAACTTTTCTTTTAGGGAAGTGGAACGAAATCGTTAGTTCAATTAAATAAATTTGTTTCGTAAAATTGCTTTTGAAATCAAAATTATTATTGGGGCACTTGTTGGAAATTAATTACAATAAATAAACTTTACATTATCTGATGATTACCTTAATTAACAATATACCTCATTCAGCATCTTGACCGGTATTGCCGACAGACTACATCACACAACCGACTGCTCTGCATGACGACTACCGCAACTCGCGTACTGCTCTACATGACGACTACTAGCGTACTCCACGACGACTACTACTGTACTAGACGCAACTGAACAGAGGTACTGCTCGCAACGACTACTGACAGAGTACTGCTCGCAACACTCGCGCGGTCAAGCGCAGACTAACCACGATAATAGGCTCTCTGGTCAAAGATTTTAACGTGCCTCACCATCGCTGCTACGTTACATACGTGTTTCACCAGACTATGTCAGAGACGTATTTGGAGGCATCCTAGTCAGGCTGAACGCCTTAGACACTGTCCAGCGAGTGCAGCAAGGTGGAGGTTCCCTACTGTTTCGGGGTGGCATTTTGTGGGGCTGGCGTACGCCACTGGTGGTCATGGAAGGCGTCATAACGGCTGTGCGATACGTGAATGCCATCCTCCGGCAGATAGTGCTACCATATTGGCAGCATATTAGCGTGACATTCATCTTCGTGGACGACAATTCGCGCCCACGTCGTGCACATCTTGTGAATGACTTGCTTCAGGATAACGACATCGCTCGACGAGATTGGCCAGCATGTTCTCCAGACTTCAGCCTTATGGAACATGCCTGGGATAGACGTGACCCAGCAACCACTCTGAGGGATCTACGCCGCATCGGCGTTGAGGAGTTAGAAAATCTGGACCAACAGTGTCTTGGTGAACTTGTGGATAGTATGCCAAGACGAGTACAGGCGTGCATCAATGCAAGATTACGTACTACTGGGTATTAGAGGTACCGGTGTGTACAGCAATCTCTACCACCACTTCTGAAGGTATTGCTGTATGGTGATACAACTCGCAACTGTGCGGTGTCAGCACCTGGTAATCGGTTATTCGTAATTACGCTATCTACCAGCCCAATAAGTGTCAAAATGATCCAAATATGAAATGCCGACAGAGAACCCACCACCGTTGAAGCGTTATTAGTGCCTTGTTCGTGAGTAAAAATATGTAGTTCCTCTGACCATTAAGCATGGCAACTTAGCCCAACATCCACAAGAACAACTAAACGTAATATCAGCTGGGATGCCAATTACACATCTTTCCTCTCTTCACGAACTCATCGTCAGGCCCAGGTAGCTGAGTGGTCAGCGTGACAGCATGTCACCCCAAGGGCCCGGGTTCGATTCCCGGCTGGGTCGGAGATTTTCTCCGCTCAGGGACTGGGTGTTGTGTTGCTCTAATCATCCTCATTTCATCCCCATCGACGCGCCAGTCGCCAAAGTGGCATCAAATCGGAAGACTTGCACCCGGCGAACGGTCTACCCCAAGGGAGACCGTAGTCACAAGATATTTACATTTTACCAACTCGTTGCTGTCTTCCTTGAGCAAGCCCAGATGATTCTCTTGGTCCCTCTGTTAAGAAGATATAGCACACACCCACACACACACACACACACACACACACACACACACACAAGTTGTTATTTCGCACTTCATAATAGGCCTCGAAAAGTCTGGTCTGCGTTCAACTCCTACCTCTTATTCTTCAGTGAGTAAGGTGGATGTAAATGTGGTTTGCGTTGTCTGTGCTGTGGCTGCTTCACTGGAGTGCCCTTTAGGACGTATGTTGACGATATCCTTTTTCTGGAACTCACAATGCTACATTAACCAAATGCTTCACATTGCTAATTCAATATGATAAAATTCAGTGACCAGGCATTGCACGGAAAACCGTGTTCATTTGTGCACTACAGTAAATGCTGCTCCTTACATGGGAGCCAAAACGTCGTATTCCTCCTCTTGATCAACCTGCATTTTTCGTCCTTCGTTTTGTGGAGTCAGAATTAATCGCGCTCTGCACTCAGCGTGCGATAAGCGACGTCTGTAGCGAGAGAAAGAGAGACGTTGCGATCGCCTCGCACACTTACTGAGACGTGGGGCATTCACAGGTCTCTCGCATATCAGCAAAAACTGGGTCGGAGCATTATCCTTGTGGGGACCAAGCCCTTTAATCTCACTCCGAATAATAGGCGCTCACAAGGCGTGTACACATCCAAACGCCCACGAGAGAAAAAACAGAGGCTCAACGCCTCAGTGGCTTGGTTAAACACATTTCCACAAAATGGATTACCAACCACGCTGACTACCATTGAAAAACGACAAAGACCAGTCCTGTAGGCTCATCTAGAATGACATGTGCATCCCTGACGCATACACAACCGAAGACACTGGCTCCATGAACCCTATCTTCCAACATTTCCCGAATTTCTAAAAATACCCAATGTCTATATGCAAGTGGGGCATTGTGCGGAGGTACGACAAATCGCTGTACTAAAAACTCTGCCCACTGAAATTTGCGTCCAGTGAAATCTGCACCCAGAAAGGGTCAACAAGGGTCAACTAATTCCCTTACCTGGAAACCTGGGAAGTAATAGAGCTGAGAGACACTGTAAGTAGGCTGTTTAGGTTTTTATATTGATAACGTCATGTAGCGCTCTGTATGAAAATCACTGGCTGTGCTGTGTGCAGTCTGTGGCTAGTTTGCATTGTTGTCTGCCATTGTAGTGTTGGGCAGCGGCAGCTGGATGTGAACAGCGCGTAGCGTTGCGCAGTTGGAGGTGAGCCGCCAGCAGTGGTGGATGTGGGGAGAGAAATGGCGGAGTTTTGAAATTTGTAAGACTGGATGTCATGGACTGCTATGTATATTATGATTTTTCTACACTATTAAGGTAAATACATTGTTTGTTCTCTATTAAAATCTTTCATTTGCTAACTATGCCTATCAGTAGTTAGTGCCTTCCGTAGTTTGAATCTTTTATTTAGCTGGCAGTAGTGGCGCTCGCTGTATTGCAGTAGTTCGAGTAACGAAGATTTTTGTGAGGTAAGTGATTTGTGAAAGGTATAGGTTAATGTTAGTCAGGGCCATTCTTTTGTAGGGATTTTGGAAAGTCAGATTGCGTTGCGCTAAAAATATTGTGTGTCGGTTTAAGCACAGTCATGTATAATTGTTCTAAGTAAGGGAGGTTTCCGAGCTGGCATTTTGAAGCCTCTTTTTTTCCGAAATCGTTTCCAGCTTTGTTTTGCCGCTAAGAGTTTTCTTAACTTTCTGTGTTTCGATAGCGTTATGTAAGAGAATTCTTGTTTTCAAATTCAGATCAATTAAGGATTATCTTGGGTCCATTATGTGTCAAGCGCAATTGTCTAATATAGTAGTTAGTAAAAACCGGGCTAGCTAAAGGCATCGATATTGATGAGACAATTTCAAAATTTGCAACCGAAAAAGAAGGAAGATATTCTAAGATACGTGTTAGTCACAGACATAGTATTTTATGATTTTGTGAGGTTGGCAATTGGGGAGGGGGTGACACTTTAAAATCTGCACCTGGTACCAAATTACCTAACTACGCCACTGCGTAGGCGTCAGACTGAACCAGTGTAAAATATAGAAGGTGGCGGTAACCAAATAGGGAATTCTTTGTACAGTTCTGTACAAGTTCAAAATCAGTCACAGCAAATACCGCCAAGACATCCAATAACATTTAAATACCTCATCAGCCTTACCTGTACGTCACTAAAGTATGTGTATGTGTCTTCGAAGCGTTATAAAGTGAATGACAAGTTCGCTCACAGAAACAATGTTTACATTCCACTGATATGCTTAATTTTAGCTCAGCTTATCTTCATTCATCGTGATAAGAGCTTAGCGGAAAGAGATTTTGCGTTTGGTCTGTTACGTCGCGTCGACTGTTATTATCGTTAGAGACTTAGCTTTCGCTCAGATTTGTGGTTATCGGAGAAGAAGGTAGGTACCATGGCCTCCAAGGAACCATTCCAGCCATTGCCTGGAATGATCTGAGAAAACACGGAAGCCAAATTCAGTATAGTCGGCCATACAATTGAGCCTAGGTTTCTAAAAGTAATCAATTTCAATCACACTTTATCCAGGCTTTGGACTGGCTAAATGCGGAAAGTAAATTATTGTCATTTAAGCATGTTTAAAATCAGTTTATAAGCATCATCAATATATATTTTTTTTAAGTTTTTTATTTATAAGTTGCTATTTACGTTTGTACATTTTTCTTCTATATACATCTCCGGATAAATTTAGTCAAATTTTTGTAGGTAGCCAGCTGTGATCCGATCAACCACTTCGTGCCTTTTTACTACCTTTTTCCACTTTCATTCCGTTTTATGAAGACTGTTTTCTTCCGTTTACCTACCGAACTCGGCTCGCCGCCATTAAAACGCACCCTGAATTTTCTGCTTCTGTTTTCATACACCTAGTTACGTCATCGAATTTAGGATTTGGTTTAGCAAGCACGTCATTATTGTGGTGCCAGCGCTCTACAGCGTTGGCCGTTCGATGGCGCCTTTTATAGCAGCTCCAAAAGTTGATAGAGGTTTCCATCCTTCTTCCAACCATCTATCTACAAAGTAATTAAAAAACTCAGGAACTCTGGGGTATCCACTGCCTGTGAATGTATCTCGAGCTAGCCATCACATTCGTCTTCATGCATTAGAAACGCCAACTAAGCATACATGCGAGTTTGTTTGCCTACTTCTTCATTTTCTTTGTATTCATAAATAAGTCCTAGATCTTGAACTTTCATCCAGAGACACCTTTTCATGTTGTAATAACATCCATGCATTTTGGCTGTTCAATCGCACAGATCACAGCTGATTTGAAATCTTCGGTCACGTTTCCAGGTTTCAGTTCTTGAATATTTTCCCGCCAAATTTCATAAAATGCAGATGTAGGCCTATGTCTTTTCTTTTGTTTGACAATAATGAAATGCCAGTTGGATGGATATTTGTCTCGTTATTTTTACTCCCAAAGCCGCCGTGAATAATGTATATTACGAAAACTATCTGCTACAGCACTTGAACGTGTCATCCATAAAAAAGTCACGTTTACTTCTTAGAACCTCTCTACCTGGTCTTCCGCTGAAAAATATTGTTCTTTCTCACAATTTGTCGTCGCTTAACAGAAAACTGCTGCCATCATTCATAGCTAGTAACTCTGTTTCTTCTCTTGTCTGCGGATTTCTCTCATTCTCTTGCGATTTTTCCCGCTGGTAGTATAAAGCTCTCTTCGTTGCTTGCTGCTCGGGCATTTCATTGACAAAATCATACCCTCGATTAAGAAGGCAACCAAGATCTATTTCTTCGCCTGGTTCAAAGTCTTCCTTACTTCCAACCGAGTTTCATTTGCAGCGCCACATTGACGTTCGAGTGAAAAAAGCACTGTCGAATACTTGGTTTTAGCATTCTTCGGTAGTGATTTGCTTTCTGTCTTGGACAGCGCCATGTCACAGTCCCGCCTTCCTTCGTTCTCTTCACTTGTAAGAATAATCTTCATAGTAGTGGCATGACCTACCGCGAATGGTAGTTGAAACTACCATATCGGAATTACTGAGACAGGAAAACGCAAGTCGCATGATGTGAACTCTACGATAGTGCCTGGGGAGCAGGTAGTTTATGGCATCTACGGCGGTCCCACGCAGGTAAGCCGTGACACAAAGCGAGCAGATATTGGGCATGGGTTTCACAGAATTCCGGCTGGGCGCAAATTTCTCTGGGCGTAGTTTCTATGGTTTCCGAAAAACCGATGGTGTTCCCTCACTTAAATCGGTTACTGTAAGTTCTTTACTGTGTCAGGCTTTGGGAAGAATACCTCGGCGTTCTCTAACAAAATATCACGTAATTCTTCGCTCTCGTTCTCTTCCATGTTTTGCATGTTCAATGTTAACTCCTCGACAATTCTGTGCCTGTTAGATGTACGTCCCGTTTGTGTCGCGTTCATGCGCTTCCCCTCTTCTATTCTCTCGGAAAAACTTAAGTTTCTAACAGTTCTTTGCAATTTGTATTTTGATTGCTTGCCCGTCAAACCGAATTCCAACTATGGTTTCCTTCGGTAGGGGAACCTCACCTCTGCCACTGTCTAGTATGACCTTTTGTTCACTAAGAACATCCATTCCAATTGCGAGATCGACCGCCATCTGTGTCCTTGACATATATCTTCGAGTCGTTATTGCCCAGTGACTTCAGACTGTTTACTCACTAACGCCCTCTTAGTCCTCGTTTTCTTGAGAGACAGAGTCGCCCATGACTGATTATGAGAGCATCTTTCAAATGACGATTCCGATATTGCGTTAAGGCGGCTCAAAAAAATGGCTCTGAGCACTATGGGACTTAACATCTGCAGTCATCAGTCCCCTAGAACTTAGAACTACTTAAACCTAACTAACCTAAGGACATCACACACATCCATGCCCGAGGCAGGATTCGAACCTGCGACCGTAGCAGTCGCGCAGTTCCGGACTGAAGTCCCTGGAACCCCTCGGCCACCGCGGACGGCCGTTAAGGCAGCTTCCGCTGTCCACACTGCCTTTTAGCAATAAGCTTTCTACTGTAGCTTCGATTAGGTGATGTACATCGTGCCGTTTAACAACAATCCTCCTATATCTTCATACACTAACATGTTACTTGAGCAGGCCGCGGTGGCCGAGCTGTTCTAGGCGCTTCAGTCTGGAACCGCGCGACTGCCACGGTCGCAGGTTGGAATCCTGCCTCGGGCATGGATGTGTGTGATGTCCTTAGGTTAGTTAGGTTTAAGTAGTTCTAAGTTCTAGGGGACTGATGACCTCAGATGTTAAGTCCCATAGTGCTCAGAGCCATTTGAACCATGTTACTTGAAACCTTGCATGGATATAAAAAGATTGTGGTTGAAACCCTTGAAACCCAGGTCTTCAGTTGCATCTGCCCTGATTCCCGTCTCTGTCACTCTCGTGCGTTCGATTTTCTGTGACACGTCATCCCGTCGATTATTATGGCCGTCAGAGACTTGCGCATCGAGCCTACTAATCGACACGTAGCTATGGGACTGCTCCACTACTGTGGCGGGGTCAACCGCATGCGTGGCACCTTCTCTACATCGGCATGAATACTCTGCAAATCACATTTAAGTACCTGGCAGAGGATTCATCGAACCAACTTCGCAATTCCCTATTATTCCAAGGACTGAACACCTATATCTTTCCGTACGAGCTCATATTTCCCTTATTTTTTCGTGGTGATAGTTTCTCCATACCTCGGTCTGTGTACAAAATATTTTCGCATTGGAAGGAGAAAGGTAGTGATTGGAATTTCGTGAGAAGATTCCGCAGCAACTAAAAACGCCTTTGTTTTAATGATGTCCATCTCAAATCTTGTATCATCTCAGTGACATTCTCTCCCATATTTCGCGATAATATAAAACGTGCTGCCCTTCTTTGAACTTTTTCGATGTACTCCGCCATTCCTATCTGGTAAGGATCCCACACAGCTTAGGAGTATTCAGAAACAGGACCGACAAATGTAGTGTAGGCAGTCTCCTTAGTAGATCTGTACATTTTCTAAGCGTCCTGCCAATAAAACGCTGTCTTTGGTTAGCCTTACCCACAATATTCCTTGCGTGTTTCTTCCAATTTAAGTTGTTCATAATCGTAATTACTAGGTATTTAGCTGAATTTAAGGCCTTTAGATTTGACTGATTGATCGTATAACAGAAGTTTAACGGATTCCTTTAAGCAAACGTGTGGATGACCGCACCCTTTTCATTATTTAGGGTCAATTGCCAATTTTCGTACCATACTGACATCATTTTTAAATCGTTTCGCATTTTGTTTTGATCTTCTGATGACTTTATTAGTCGATAGACGACAGCGTCATCTGTAAACAACCTAAGACGGCTGCTCAGATTGTCTCTCAAATCGTTTAAATAGATAAGGAACCGCCAAGTGCTTTAACAATACCTTGGGGAACTCCAGAAATCACTTCTGTTTTACTCGATGACTTCCCGTCAATTACTACGAACTGTGACCTCTCTGACAGGAAATCACGAATCCAGTCACATAACTGAGATGATATTCCATAGGCACGCAATTTCACGACAAGCCACTTATGTGGTACAGTGTCAAAAGCTTCCCGGAAATCCACAAATACGGAATCAGTTTGAAATCCCTCGTCAATAGCACTCAACACTTCATGCGAGTGAGGAGCTAGTTTTGTTACACAAAAACGGTGTTTTCTAAATAGATTGTGACTGTGTGTCAATAGATCGTTTCCTTCGAGGTGATTCATAATGTTTAAACGCAATATATGTTCGAAAATCCTGCTGCATATCTACGGTAATGATATGAGCCTGAAATTTAGCAAGTTACTCCTACTACCTTTCTTGAATATTGGTGTGACCTGTGCTACTTTCCAGTCTCTGTGTACGGATCTTTCGTCGAGCGAACGGTTGTATATCATTGTTAAGTATGGAGCTATTGCATCAGCATACTCTGAATTGAACGTAATTGGTGTACAGTCTGGACCAGAAGACTTAGTTTGATTAAGTGATGTAAGTTGCTACACTACTCCGAGAGTATCTACTTCCAATTTACTCTTGATTCGAGTTATGGAATATTTACTTCGTCTTCGTTGGTGAAGGAATTTCTGAAAGCTGTGTTTAGTTACTCTACTTTGGCAGTACTGTCTATGATAGTATCTCCACTGCTATCGCGCAGAGAAGGCATTTATTGTGTCTTGCCGGTAGCATACATCACATACGACCAGAATCTCTTTGGATTTTCTGTCAGGTTTTCGTTGAGAAAACTATTATAAGCATATCGCATTGAAGAACGCGCTAAATTTCAAGCTTGTGTAAAAGACCGGCAACCTCGGGGATTTTGCGTCTATTTAAATATGGCGCGTTTGTTTCGTTGTTTCTGCAACAGTGTTCTGACCACTTTTGTGTACCAAGGAGGATCAGATTCGTCGTTTGTTAGTTTATTTGGTGTAAATCTCTCAATTGCTGCTGATAGTATCTCTTTGAACTGAAGCCACATCTGGTCTACAGTGACATTGTTAATTTAGAAGGAGTGGAGATTGTCTCTCAGGAAGGCGTCAAGTGAAATTTTATCTGGTTTTTTGAATAGGTTTAATTTTCGTTTATTTTTGAAGGATTTGGGAGTTACAGTCGCTACAACCCTGTGTTCACTAATCCCTGTATCCATTTTGATGCTCGTTATTAATTCAGGACTTATTGTTGCTAAAAGATCATGTGTGTTGTCTCAACTGTTTAATATTCGAGTGGGCTCATGAACTAACTTCTCGAAATAATTTTCAGAGAATTCGTTTAGCATAATTTCGGATTATATTTTATGTGTACCTCCGGACTTAAAGATGCATTTTAACCAACATATCGACGGTCAATTTAAGTCACCTCCAACTATAAACGTATGCGTCGGATACTTGTTTGAAATCAAACTCAAGTTTTCTTTGAAACTTTCAGCAGTTCTATCATCTGAACTGGGAGGTCGGTGAAAGGATTCTTTTATTTTATTCCGGTTGGCAAAAATGACCTCTCCCCATACGAATTCATGGGAACTATCTACTTCAATTTCACGACAAGATGAACAACCTCTAACAGCAACAAACACACCACCGCCAACCGTGTTTAGCCTATGCTTTCGGAACGCCATGGTGGACAACCATAAGTAGATCTCTGCTGCGGGGATCCTACGATATTTACCGGTTAGTTAATATCGGAGAAATACTTCACTCGATTGATGGAAGGAGGAAGTACAAAAATGTTCCGGGAAACTCGAGAATACAGAAATAGATGTCGCTGAGGAATGAAATAAATAGGAAGTACAGGGAAGCTAAGACGAAATGGATGCTGGAAAAATATAAAGACATCGAGAATGAAATTATTGTCGGAAGGACAGACTCAGCATACAGGAAAGTCAAAACAAGCTTCGGTGACATTAAAAGCAAGGGTGGTATCACTAAGAGTGCAACTGAAAATTCCACTGTTAAATGCACAGGACACAGCGGATAGACGGAAAGACTATATTGAAAGCGTCTGTGAGGGGGAAGATTTGTCTGATGTGATAGAAGAAGAAATAGGAGTCAGTTTAGAAGAGATAGGGGATCCAATATTAGAATCAGAATTTAATGGATCTTTGGAAGACTTAAGATCAAATAAGGCAGAAGGGATACATAACAATTAATCAGAATTTCTAAAATCATTAGGTGAAGTGGTTTTGGTCCAGCTGAAACAATTTTGTCTGTTGGTCTTCCAGTGTCTTAATTTCCTTAGAGTGCTTCGAAAGCTGTTCCCGAGTTTCTCAAATTATCTCACGTCCCTGTCCCTGTCCCTGCATTGTGGTAAGAACTTTCCGATTTTGATGGGCGACCCATTTGACTGTCCTAGCGCACTTCTTGGCCACCAGAGCTTCTTTCTGTACACCAGTAGCCTCCATTAAAGCAACACGGGAGTCGCTTTATGCTTCCGTAGCACCCGCTTTCGCGTCGCCTGCTTGCACATAGCAACCTCTCCTAACACATCCTCGATACTTTATGTTAACCTAGCCTCGAATTCTGCAACTGCTCTTTTTATGTATTCTGATTCCTTACGCCTTTCTTCTGCGTCTCTTCTAAAAATATTGAGGATGGTGTCCGTCGCACTGCTACTTTAGGTATTTGGTCTCAGAGATGGAACCGTCCTTTTATCCCCAGCCACAAACGGATTTTTACTGAGAATTACTACAACGTCATGACATTTCGTGAATATCTTCACCCTCACTTACTTCACTAGCAGCGTCAGAGTCCTTTAAATGTGAAGCTGAACTGTACCTATTACCAACCCCAGAATTTCATATTTCCGTGAAAAAAACAAGCGCCTCATCTTCAGATTCGTCTCGATCTATGATTGATCTCCATTTGAAGAGAGAACGCTAATTCGCGTTCCTAGTTATCATTCAGACGTCAAGGAACACAATTTCTCTTAATACCTTCGCTATCTAAACACACAAACACATCAGCAAAATGACCCTCCAAAAATACACAGCTGCGCTGTCAGATCCAATAATCAGAGAACAAAAGTGGTGCAGAAACCACAGAATACAAACATACAAAACATAAAGTAATTGAATACCTGGAATGAGAGTAGATATAGTAGTTCATATCGCGTCAGCAGCTTAAGACTATCGCGAGTCTGATTTGTTTACAATTTCTTTCTGACATGAAGTACTAAAAAGCAAAAGATACCTATCCTACTATATATCATTACATTCTGCCGGTAATATCCTGGCTAGTGTCGCCAGGTGTGTAAGGTTTCCTACACTTACTACATATCCTTATCTCACAAAATTGTATTATAATTCAAATGGTCAGGATGAATAGGACACAGACATGAAGTATTGTTCTTTTCAGACTTACTTTATTACAAAACAACAAGCTCACTGCAAGAATTAGCCTACAGATCAAAATACAAATAAACAAACACGAAGCAAAATACATGGTGACAGACAATGTCGATGGCAGGCAAAGTTATTAAAAGGGAAGATCGTGAACCGGTAGCTGAACGTCAATACGACATACGTTGGTTGAACCACAGGGCTGCTGGTCCGATGGACTCTCTGCAGTGAAGACTAAGTCGTCAAACAAAGGTTTCTAATAGGAGCAGGCTGCCGATATGGTCATCACTGAACCACCCAGTGGGTGATGTATGGCCGTAGGTTGGCAACTGCAAAGGCCGCGACCGGCCCACCCTCGCACCGTGCAGAGAGTCGTGGCTGGTGCGCCGCCAAACTGTCCTCTGTGTCGGCTCTCAATCAATTTGCCGAACATACAACGTACCTCGGTGGAGCTGCCCAGACCGCCCTTTACGGTGGACATCCGCCGAATGCTTCAAAACCACTCCTCCGTTCCTCGTCGACACCAAGCCCTCGTAGACTGATCAAAAATTGTCCTCTCCAATTGCCAAGCTGCACTGAACGTATTGCGCCAATAGCGTACTTATAACATCGGGCGTGAACTCCCGCCTAGACACGGCATAGCGGTATTCCGCCAATGAGAAAGTTTGCTGCCAAATCAAATCATATATCTCTGTTGTTCTCACACCCACGGTTGACACTACGTCTCGAGAATGTAGGCCACTGGCCATTATCCTGCTGATGAACGGGCCGCCCTTGTGGGCCGATATTATGTCCATATGCCACTGCCTGCACTCATAAGCGAAGCAGTCATAATTATGTCGTAGGGCAGGTGGTTTCTGGAAGGAGCCTATAACAGCTTCATTCACTTCTGTCGCCCTGGCCACAACTCACTGCCGTCCTCTCTGACACAGAAAGAATCATGTACCACAACAATTACAACTAGCAGCGAACAAACTCCTATTGGCTCACTAGATACACTATGGGATCAAAAGTCTCCGGACACCCCCAAAAACATACGTTTTTCATGCTAGGTGCGTTGTGATGCCACCTACTACCAGGTACTCCATATCAGCGACCTCAATAGTGATTAGACATAGTGAGAGAGCACAATGAGGCGCTCCGTAGAACTCACGGGCTTCGAACGTGTCAGGTGATAGGTTGTCACTTGTCATGCGTCTGTACGCGAGATTTCCTCACTCCTAAACATCCCTAGATCCACCTTTTCCGATGAGATAGTGAAGTGGAAACCTGAAGGGACACGTACAGCACAAAAGCGTACAGGCCGACCTTGTCTGTTGACGGACTGAGACCGCTGACAGTTGAAGAGGGCTGTAATGTGTAACAGGCAGACAGCTATCCTGACCATCACACAGGAATTCCAAACAGCATAAGGAATCACTGCAAGCATTATGACAGTTAGGCGGAAGGTGAGAAAACCTGGATATCATTGTCGAGTGGCTGCTCAAAAGCCACACATCACGCCGATAAATGCCAAACGATGCCTCACTTTGTGTAAGGAGCGTAAACATTAGACGATTGAACAGTGGGAAAACGTTGTGTGGAGTGACGAATCACGGTACACTATGTGGCGATCCGATGGCAGAGTGTGGGTATGGCGAATGCCCCGTGAACGTCATTTGCCAGCGTGTGTAGTGTAACAGTAAAATTCGGAGGCGGTGGTGTTATGGTTGGTCGTGTTTTTCAAGGAGGGGGTTTGCACACCTTGTTGTGTTGCGTGGCACTATGACAGCACAGGCCAACATTGATGTTTTAAGCATCTTCCTGCTTGCCACCGTTGAAGAGCAATTCGAGGATGGCGATTGCATCTTTCAACAGGATCAAGCACCTGCTCATAACGCACGGCCTGTGCCTGAGTGATTACACGACAATAACATCCCTGTAATGGACTGGCCTGCGCAGAGTCCTGACCTGAATCCTATAGAACATTCCCTGTAAATATGCTAATCATTACTTAGGATAAGTTTGTAGTGTGTGGAATTTGAGATTGTGCAGATTGGGGTGCACAAGAATTGCAGCGACTGGTGAAGGTTGCCCTCTGGGAAGGTCAGCTGTTAGCAAATATGTGGCCAGGGCTAGAGGAAGCAAGACAGAAGGGAAGAGAGAGAAAGGTGAACGTTGGGCGATACCTCTGCTCAGTGCTGCCACTCCCAAAACGTCCTTCACCTGATTGAACGTATGCCTGCGAGAGTGGAGGCTGTCATCAAGGCTAAGGGTGGGCGAACATCATACTGAATTCCAGCATTACGGATGGGGGGCACCACGAACTTTTAAGTCATTTTCAGGTGTCCGGATACTTTTGATCATATAGTGTTTGTGGTATAGCGTACTGTGACCCAGTATTTGCAATGCCTCTGGAGTGACTACATAATTAACAAGGGGTGAAATATTGCGTGCCCAAAGCGTTGCCACCTTTCGTAATGTGAATGGCAGAAAGATAATGGTACAATGAGAGTAGGGTTCGTTTTGAATAGGGAGGAATGGCAGAGAGTGAGTTACTGTGAACAGTTCACTGATAGCATTGTTCTCATAAGAAACGACAAGATATCAACATGACCAATGATAGTTCAGATAAACATGGTCGACGTCGCAAGCAAAAGACGAGGAGGTAACGTATTTGAGAATACTGAACTAGTAATTCGGTACATAAAGTGAGATGAGAATCTAATAGTCATTGGGATTGGAATCCGGTTGCGGTGTAAAAAGTAAAAGAAAGGATTACGGGAGAATATGGGTGTGGTACCAGGAATAAAACAGGAGAAAGACTAATTGAGTTTCACAATAAAGTTCAGGTAGTAGTAAGAAATACTCTCTTCATGAATCACAAGAAGAGGAGGTACAGTTGGAGAGGCCGGGACACATGGGAATGTTTTAGTTAGATTACAACAAGATCAGGCAGAGATTCCAAAATCAGATACTGGGTAGTAAGATGTACCCAGGAGCACACATAGACTCAGATCACAGTCTGGTAGTGACGAAGAGTACACTGACGTTTAAGAGACTACTGAGGAAGAATCAATGTGCAACGAAGTGGGTCGTGGAAATTCTAAGGAATGAAGAGATACACTTGATGTTCTCCAAGGCTATAAAACTGCGATAACGAATAGCCCTGTAGGCAGTTCAGTTGAAGAGGCATAGAGACCTCGAAAAGGGGCAAATATAGGGGCTGGTAAGTTCAGGAAAGCATCAGATGCAGAATAGCATTGGCAGAAAGTGCGCCTCAGGCCGAGAGAAGTGTGTTAATATCAAATATAAGTCTGAATTTGAGGAAGAAATTGCTGAGAATGTACATTTGGACCACAGCATTGTATGGTAGTGAAAAATGAACTGTGGGAAAACCGGAACAGAAGAGAATCAAAGCATTCAAAATGTGGTCCTACAGACGAATGTTGAAGATTAGATGGACTGATAAGTTAATTAATGAGGAGGTTCCGTGCAGAATCGGAGGGGAAAGTAATATGTGGAAAACACTGACAAGGAGAAGGGACAGGGTTATAGGATATCTTTTGAGACAGCAGGGAATGAGGTCCATGGTACCAGAGGAAGTTGTAGAGGGCAAAAACTGTAGAGGAAGACGGATATTGGAAAACATAATGAAAAAATTGAGGATATAGTTTGCAAGTGCTACTCTGAGATGAAGAGGTTCATGGAGAGGAATTCGTGGAGGGCCCATTAAAAAAGGCGACTGATAACTCAAAAAAAAAAAAAAAAATACAGTATATACGTCTGTGTGTTAAGTTTCACGTTATGATAGAGTAGTGATATGGAGATGGCTGTTGATCACGATAAATTGAGAGATTGTCGTCAGTTATAATAAAAGGCGGAAAACTGCAGTTTATTGTAGTCGGCGACAGCGTTAATGGCCTCTGGCCATCAAGTTCACAAGGAATGCTGCGTTGTCACTTCGCCAGCAAGTGCGTCAATATCGCCACGGGTCGGTGTAGTGCGTTCCTGCTCTTTGGAAACATCACAAGCAGGTTCGCCTCAATCAGCTTCACTTTGAAAGAACGAGTACTCATTAAAAATAACGTCTCTTACTTGTTTGTGAAATATTTGGCACCTTCCAGGTGTTTCGGCCGTAATGAAAAGATTCACAGAACGAACAGAAACCATTAGTTGTAGTTTCGTGCACGTAAAACACAGCAGAACGCTTACGTATGATGGAAGTGTACAGAGTATTGAAGGCAGAAACAGACTGAGCGCTGAATGGATACCTGCGCAGCTGGGTACTGCGCATCCCCGTCCCGGAGACCATAAAGAACTTTGTAAGAATTTGCAGGATTACCAGCGAACATATCTGTGAGTTCATCGTTAAAACAAAAAATGTAAATGTTTGATAGCTCCAAGTTACTATTAACATATGTAGCTCTTTTTATATTCTTTCACTTTTTGCCTCCAGCAAGAGGTTTCGACTTTCTAAATAATTGGACCAAAGGAGTATGTCGGTGGTAGTTTCATCCTCAAGCACTGAATTGTTATAGGGGACAACTTTTCAACACAACTGTTTTAACCTTTTGCATTCATTTTTTACCTCAGTTGCGATATCTTATTTCTGTAAATGTTAATATACTACCTATTACAAGGATTGCACGCTTTGTGGCCCCGTGTCCATTCATCACAGGAGCCCACAAGGGAAAGGGGACCGGGCATGAGGAGACAGTTGTCCTTCGCCTGGAAGCTTTTATTCATTACAAAATTCCCATACTCTTGTATAAGTTCGTGGATAACAGAAAAGTCTCAACATGTTTTTGTCATCAGTGTCAAAATTATCCGAAACTTGACAAGACAATCACAGCAATGACGGTCTTTCTGGCGTTACCTAGCAGCTTTTAACAAGGGAAACTCCCCATCGCATGCCATCAGATTTAGTGGTAGGAGGGCCCAGTCGACTGCGCAGCAAAAACTGAGCCTAGAACAAGCATGAAAATAGGAGGAAGTTGTACTGAACTGTTAAAAAAAAAAGCAAATAGAAACAGTGAACTGTCCAGTGACGAGAACTGCAACATAGAGGAGTGTAAACCGGCCCCGGCGTCGAGATTAAGTGGTCACGGTACTATACTGGAGCCGGCCGCAGTGGCAGAGCGGTTCTAAGCGCTTCAGTCTGAAACCGCGCGACCGCCACGGTCGCAAGTTCGAATCCTACCTCGGGCATGGATGTGTGTGATTTACTTAGGCTAGTTATGTTTAAGTAGTTCTAAGTTCTAGGGGACTGATGACCTCAAGTTCCATAGTGCTCAGGGCCATTTTTTATTAGACTGCAAAGTGGTCGGCCCATGTTCGATGCTCCATCGTCCCAATAAAATACTTTATTCACTGTTCGCTCTGTTCAAATTTGTGTCTGTAACGTGGTGTAACGTCCGTTCGCAACAATGAGATGTAAGAAAAGACCCTGTAATAACAACTGATTCTGCACAACTGCTCTATTAGCATACGAAAGGATGTAGCTTTCGAATGGGAACCGCTAACGTTTGATGACAAAGCAACAAGTCAACCGGGTCCTCCCCCAGAAAACACGTCTGGCGTGTCATACAAGGCATTAGTGGCAGTAGGTATGTAATGTGATAGGAATCTTTTATCGACGCACCTAACTTGTACGCCTGATGAGTGAATGAGATATGTCTCTTTGTGAGATTTAGGAGTCCGTATGAATGTGAATGTAATCACTCCCAAGGATATGATAAAAACGTAATAGTTTGTCACATAAGTTGCAACAAATGGACGCAACAGTTTCACTACCACTCAGTTTTTCCCTGTGCTCGTCAAACCATATGTATTTGCCGTTTTGTAAGTTGCAGTCCGTTTTGGAAGATTTGACTCTTATATTCCTTTGTTGTAAACCCGTTTACTTGTTGTTTTATTTTCTGCGAGGGGTCTATGAAGTATCTCTCTGCTCTCACTATCCATCAACATTTACTTGCGACGGTTATGTAGTCTTACCATATTCTATAACCAGTGTATAGTGTGACAACTGCCAAGACTACAGAAAGAGAACAAACATTTCAGTGACCAGATGGAGAGTTCACAATTTTTTTTAAAATAATAAAATAGAAATAAATGGCACGCGAAAGTTTTAGATCCAAGTTGTTATCTTAGTAGTCCAACACGGTAACCTCGTCACCACGACGCCGTGGCTCAACACACCCTTCGATTTTGCACTTGTTAAAGCGGACCATTCACTGTTTCTGTTTTTCTCCACACTTCAGTACACCTTCTTCCTGTTTTGAAGCTTGATCTGTGTTCAGTTTTTGGCGGGCTATCCACTGTGCCTTCGTACCATTAAATCCGGAGGGGGAGTCAGGGAGTTTCCTTTCCAAGATACAATATTCTGTTACGAAATTACGAATAATGCGTATACCCAGCTACGAGCCTAAAACTTACTCTGGTATCAAAACTAACAGTAGTTACAATATATTGACAGACTGTGTACACAGGTTAACAACATTTTTTTTAGTAAGACGTTGGAATTTCACTAGAGCATGTATTAGTACCTCAGCTCGTGCTCTTGCGGTAGCGTTCTCGCTTCCCGCGCACGGGGTCCCGGGTTCGATTCCCGGCGGGGTCAGGGGTTTTCCATGCCTCCCGGTGACTGCGTGTTGTGTCGTCTTGATCATCATTCATCCCCATTACGGTCGGAGGAAGGCAATGGAAAGCCAACTCCGCTAGGACCTTGCCTAGTCAGCGGTGTCGGTGTCCCGCATCGTCCCCTACGCTCCTTGGAGTGTGGAACCTCATCATCATCATCATCATCATGTATTAGGAAGAACGAAAGAACACCCACTCTGAGAAATTCTCACCGATGTCTTTAGAGCAGCGTAATAGTTTTGTAATATTTCGTAAGGTGGATACTATTTTACAGTAGTCGAGAGACGTGTTCGGAAATGTGACTCGCGAGGGCTACTTAATCGGGCACGTACTGGCAAATTACAACCACCAATGAGGTGACTGCAGAGGCGTAGAGCAGTATGTCTTAGCGTGGGCGTCGTGATTGCAGCCGTACCTAGTTGTGCAAACTCAAACCCTCACAGCCACTTTCGGATAGCCACACACACACACACACACACACACACACACACACACACACACACACACAGAGTCAACGTACACCCACTGAGGAGATGCCAAGTTATGCAACCGAAAGTTCTTGACGCCAAGAGCTTCCTGGTTCATGTCGGATTGATGCACTGCGAAAAGGGCAAGGTGAATCGCAATTAAACTCTACCAGAGACGTAACATAAAATTTCTGTAGTACAGCGCGTCCTGTTGACCTACACCCTCCATCTACTGAACACTTCAGAATGTAGTCCATATGCTTATACTTTCGAACATTTTTCGTATATTGAATAGCCTCTTCAGACTTCATAATAGTATTAAGTCATTGTAGATTCGATTACGTAACATTATATTTTAATTATTTAATTTATTTATGTAAGAAATTTTATTTAAGAAAATTTTCTGCTTCTCATTTATTTTTGGTACTTTAATTATGATTTCCTGCGGTTTTATTTGGGTTTTAGCTTCAGTCTTTTAAAAGCTTTGGTTTTCAATACCACAGGAGAGCTAGATATATGTCCCGCAACGTCGATCTCGCTGATACTCCTCGTCGTAACTGCTCCATCTGATATCTCTAAAATGTTTATTTCTCTACGAAGATCGTTCGGCACAACTAGGTGCTATGTTGTATGATGCGTATGAATTGATGTGTCTAACTTCCTTTGTCAACGAATAGTTTATTGCTTCTGAGATATTCTCTCGAAGAATATTGACCGTGAAAAGATGCAAGCTCGCACTATCATTCCACACTGCATCACCGATCGAACTACCTCACGTGATATCTGAAGAATGTTTGTCAAATCTTTTATAAATTGATAAATACACACCTTGAATGCGTATTATTTTCTTGAATTTGTTTGTTGTGCCATCGACTAACTAAACATTCAAAATGGAGCTTAATAGCTTCGCACAACAATACCAAAATCTCTACAACATAAAACACGTCCGACATCTGCCATCGCTTCACACACAGTCCTCAAATACACATCTTTGGTTACTTATCCCAGAGGGATGCGTTCGTAGCAAGGAACGTCCAATTCTCGCAGGCAGTTTATACTACTCTCGGGATTAATAATTTATCGCAGGAGAGCTTAAGTTCCGCGTTATTTACGTTTAATACAGTCACAGTAATCCCTGCCTGTTAACCGGAATCAGACAAGCTGTAGGCGATGGTACTAGTTACTGCTCCGGGTAGCAGCAATGATTCATGAAGAGAGAAAAATTACTTACAGAATGCAGACGAAATTGCAAAGTGATCTACTGCCTGGCCTAATGATCGAAGGGGAGGAGAATTTTGAATAAAGATTGAAAAAGAAGCAGAATATGTAACACAGAAGTTAATAGCTAGCCAAATGTCGAATAATGTAAAGAGTAGTACTCCTACGATTAGTGGAACGGAATTCCTAAATCTCAAAGCAGTTCGGTCTGCACTGTTACAAATTAACGCAATCTGCCACTCATAAAACAAAATCGCAACATATGGTGCAATCAAGAAAGCATTAGAGGAAACCCGTTTTAACGGTTATAAGATAATTGCCAGACTGTGTAGAATAAGACGAGAGTGAAGTGAAGTGATATGCGGTGTTCTGCAGACAGCGATAAAAACGGAGCCCGTTACTAAGGAAATGTGTGTCAAGTCACATTGCTCTATGACCGTTTTTGATCCGCCGGAACGTGGAAACGGCGAAGCTCTGGCGTAACCTCGCGGAAAATCACGAGCATAAATGTTTTGGGGACTGGATGGAATGAATGCAGAAGTTTGTCGTCTGAAATGGCTCTGAGACCATTTGGTAAATATTCAGTTTAAGGTATTAACCTCTTACTTTTTGTGTTGGTCTATGTCATGGCAGTATGCAGTGGAGTTAGTCAGCCGTCACTAATTTTATCGCTTCATAAAGCTGTAGAAACGTAGCAACTTAGTTCAGTCTAAAACACACTCGCGCAATAATGCGGCCCGCAAACAGTTACATGGTAATGCATGTAGTCTTTTCGCTTTGTCGTCAGACCTTTCCAATGGGTATTTACTAAAAGGGAGCAGAGGAAAAGACAAGAAAAGATCTACCACAAGATTTTAAATAGACAAAAAAGTGAGCTGCAAGTACAGTTAAGACATTATTCAATTTGAGTACTTAAGGGAGACTTGAACCTGCTGTTACGGACCGTCGAATGTGTTACCTGATAAACTATTGTCTCCGATGCAGTAAGAGTACACAGTACGTTAAAAGGTGTTTCTACGGTCGGTTGAGGCTCTAATGTCATGTCCCTTCCTTCGCCACTAGAAAAATTATTAAATATTCCTGATAAGAGCAAGAACAAGCAGACTCGAAACGTTCCGCTGCAAAATTATTTCTACTGTTCCTTATTCTCATCAGTTTCCTTCCTAGTATTAAATGATTTAAATAAATCTGTCCTTTTCATTAAAAATAAAATATTTAGTGCTGTTGTTCTTAATTAAGAGTACATTATTAATTTTGCAGTAATCTGTAGCGTCTCCGGAATGCAATCGAGCACACCCGAGGTTAAAGTTCTTAGCAGCCAGCGTAAGAAACAGCTTTTCAAGATCTGCGTCGTAATATAGCTCTGAATAATTCTTGACGCTGTTGTTGAAGAGCAAGTCAGATGGATACGATTCTGAACGACTATGAGAGTCCGTGTCGGTAGGGCAAGTTCCACAAATTTTCGCATTTCACAAAGGAGAATCTGTTCATTCCAAAAGACCGTGATATTACACAGGGATCGCACAGTACTACCTAGCATTCAAAACCCTATGTCTTGTCCTTGCTTGTACTTTGTATCATAATTACTAGGAAGGGAAAGACTAACATAATATTCACTTCAAAAATGAGAAAAATTTTACGTGGCAAGACAACAGTTATTATTTCATAAAACGTTCCTCTCAGTGCTGAACTATTACAGCGTATATCTACCTTCCTAAAAGACCGTATACCGAAAAAATTAATATTTTCTTATATTTCGGGAGCAATGGCGGCTGTCGTTTCTGTTTTAACATTAGAAGTATCCCTTCTCCTTAAAAACGTCCTTCTGTAATCAGGTCTACTTTCAGAGAAAAGAAACACATTAGTAAACTCACGGAATACTCAAGTGTGTTAAGAATCACGAAATGCTAACAAGCCAATGATATTATTTACACTACTACTCTCCCGCAGGCGAAAGCGATAATTCAGGTTATCAAGAGATGCTATAAGGACTACAATACACTATGAAGAAATAGTTTAGTTACTGTAACTGTGTATATATGGTCATGTGAATAATTTTAGACGCATTTGTTTTAGAATATTTCAATGATGCTGAAGTACGTAGTGCTGTGGTTTTGCATGTTGGTATTCCTGCTGCTAACGGTCTGTTCACCGATCGTCGTTCTTCATTTGTAGTCACTGTACTCTAGATCTGGCAGATGTGGTGCACTGTGCTCATTCCACCATTGTGCGACGTTTGCACGCAGTAGGGAAGGTTCAGAAATCGGGTTAAAGTATGTCGCGTGCTCTAAGACAAACTCAAAAAAATCTGTGGGTGACCATACGTAAATCTCTGCTTGCTCGTCGTCAATTGACTCGTGAACAACATCGACCATTCCTATCCGGTATCGTTGCTACTGACTACAAATGGTATCCTTACACCAAAACAAGGAAAAGAAAGGGATACTTGAGCCCAAACAAATCAGCAAATCCTCGTAGTACTACGAATTGCTCCCTGTATCATCATTCCTAAAATATTCTGCCCGCATCTCGTGGTCGTGCGGTAGCGTTCTCGCTTCCCACGCCCGGGTTCCCGGGTTCGATTCCCGGCGGGGTTAGGGATTTTCTCTGCCTCGTGATGGTTGGGTGTTGTGTGCTGTCCTTAGGTTAGTTAGGTTTAAGTAGTTCTAGGGGACTGATGACCATAGATGTTAAGTCCCATAGTGCTCAGAGCCATTTGAACCATTTTTTTTTGAAAATATTCTGTCAACAACTGAGACGTGTTGCAGTCCAAGAACAACGACTAGGAAGACTGCGTGAAGTGATGATACTCCACGATAACGCCCACCCGCATTCTGCAAGACTGAGTAAAAACACTGTACGGGAGGTGGGTTGGAAAGTCATTCCTCTCCCACCTTATTCACCTGATCTGGTGCTCTGAAAATTTCACCTTTTCTTCTATCGAACAACCTTCAAGAAACTTCCTTTACGGTTGATAATGGGATCCTGGGACGCGAGCACGGCTCGAGGAGTTCTTTCCCTCAAAATCACGTGATATCTACAGTCGCGGAATCGAAAACTTATTCCAGCTTTGGCTGACTGTTGTTAAGTACTGAAGGAGATTATTGATGACTAAAGTATCTGTTATGTGTATGTTATGCACCAACAATATGTTACCTGTAAGAATTATGCCCGTAAAAGGCGCGAGGATGATACCATATACAATACTGTAATGTTTTTCTTGTGGCTGAAATGGTTGCATTTTTTACTCTTTCATGTGAAATGCCTTAAACGAATCACATAACATTTTTACATTTTACAGTCTAAAGCCCCTGAGTTAGAAGCCTACATCTTCTCTTTGCACAACACTCTGACCAACGACCAAAGCTGTCATATACACTCCTGGAAATTGAAATAAGAACACCGTGAATTCATTGTCCCAGGAAGGGGAAACTTTATTGACTCATTCCTGGGGTCAGATACATCACATGATCACACTGACAGAACCACAGGCACATAGGCACAGGCAACAGAGCATGCACAATGTCGGCACTAGTACAGTGTATATCCACCTTTCGCAGCAATGCAGGCTGCTATTCTCCCATGGAGACGATCGTAGAGATGCTGGATGTAGTCCTGTGGAACGGCTTGCCATGCCATTTCCACCTGGCGCCGCAGTTGGACCAGCGTTCGTGCTGGACGTGCAGACCGCGTGAGACGACGCTTCATCCAGTCCCAAACATGCTCAATGGGGGACAGATCCGGAGATCTTGCTGGCCAGGGTAGTTGACTTACACCTTCTAGAGCACGTTGGGTGGCACGGGATACATGCGGACGTGCATTGTCCTGTTGGAACAGCAAGTTCCCTTGCCGGTCTAGGAATGGTAGAACGATGGGTTCGATGACGGTTTGGATGTACCGTGCACTATTCAGTGTCCCCTCGACGATCACCAGTGGTGTACGGCCAGTGTGGGAGATCGCTCCCCACACCATGATGCCGGGTGTTGGCCCTGTGTGCCTCGGTCGTATGCAGTCCTGATTGTGGCGCTCACCTGCACGGCGCCAAACACGCATACGACCATCATTGGCACCAAGGCAGAAGCGACTCTCATCGCTGAAGACGACACGTCTCCATTCGTCCCTCCATTCACGCCTGTCGCGACACCACTGGAGGCGGGCTGCACGATGTTGGGGCGTGAGCGGAAGACGGCCTAACGGTGTGCGGGACCGTAGCCTAGCTTCATGGAGACGGTTGCGAATGGTCCTCGCCGATACCCCAGGAGCAACAGTATCCCTAATTTGCTGGGAAGTGGCAGTGCGGTCCCCTACGGCACTGCGTAGGATCCTACGGTCTTGGCGTGCATCAGTGCGTCGCTGCGGTCCGGTCCCAGGTCGACGGGCACGTGCACCTTCCGCCGACCACTGGCGACAACATCGATGTACTGTGGAGACCTCACGCCCCACGTGTTGAGCAATTCGGCGGTACGTCCACCCGGCCTCCCGCATGCCCACTATACGCCCTCGCTCAAAGTCCGTCAACTGCACATACGGTTCACGTCCACGCTGTCGTGGCATGCTACTAGTGTTAAAGACTGCGATGGAGCTCCGTATGCCACGGCAAACTGGCTGACACTGACGGCGTCGGTGCACAAATGCTGCGCAGCTAGCGCCATTCGACGGCCAACACCGCGGTTCCTGGTGTGTCCGCTGTGCCGTGCGTGTGATCATTGCTTGTACAGCCCTCTCTCAGTGTCCGGAGCAAGTATGGGTGGTCTGACACACCGGTGTCAATGTGTTCTTTTTTCCATTTCCAGGAGTGTAGTTCACTTGCGTAAAGGCTGCTCTTTCCTTCTTCCCGACTGGTTGTCCATCAAGTGAGGGAATGCCACATTCCTCTTCTCACAAAAACATCAGCCACTCGCAATGTTCTAGGTAAGAATTTTCCAGCATACTTTTATAATAATTCATCTTGAAGACTTTCTTTTTCTGTTTATGAGTAGTTTCCGCTGCACAAGACAAAACACAGCCAAACATCCAACTAGCTAAGATTATAATAACATCGGGGATAAGAAATAATGATCTTAATCCGCGAGACGCTTAAAGTTCTCATGATTACATCCCACAGAGCAATCAAATTGCGGGGAAGTTGATTGATAGGTTTCACAGCTGTTCCAAATACACCCACATATTTTCATTGGATTAAAGCTGCGTGACTTAGCGAGCCAGAGTGCGATAGGGTCGATTACTCGCAGCCTCGTAAAAACGGCAGCCGTCATCTTGGAGGACAGGAGTGCACACAGCACATTCATTACGATGATACGGAAGGAAGGGCAGCACTTTGTCACAGAAATTGTTGAAATACAGTTCATGGTAACATGAATGAGTGAGCCAGAGGGACGATACGAAAACTCCTCCAATGCATGACAAACTACTCCGGACTGAACTAGACGTAGCACCTCATTGGGCCGTCGTTGTACTGGAAACCTTGTATAATCAAGTCTTCTGATGATATGACATGCTTTCAGGCAGCTGTTACTGGGTTTCTCTGTTGTTTGGCCAATTAACGATGTACTGGTGTGAGCAATGCGAGGTACCCGACTGGTAATGCCTATCGCAAACTGTTCCCTCTAATTATTCATTCGGAAACTGATTGAGGTGGACCTACAGTCACTGACAGTAGCGATTCCTACTCGGTTAGAAAACACTGTCTTTGAGACAGAGTGCCAATGGTGCCTGTCGGTTAGGCTCTTTTCACGAGCAATCCCACTGTGCAGCGTTACATAGCTGTGAATGGTACAACACGTCTTGTAGACACACTACGCAATACGCCTTGATACGACAACAAATAGGGCAGCTTCATTGGCGTTCTGGCTATTGGCACGTACAAACACGACAACTCCCTTCTGCTATTCTGGTACGTCTCCAAGACGTGGCCCTCCTGTCCACAGCCGAGACACATCCGCAGTTGTCATAAATAATGACGGCTCGCCAACATCCGATGAACACGTTCTACGGCACGTGTTTGCAGAATTCGATGCGTATCTGTCTGACGCGATAGGTTTCAAAGGCTAAATAGCGACTGCCCTAGACCACGGGTGCACCCTGATTATGAATCAAAGAGGCTGTCCCTAGACCACGGGTGGTCACCTTCACTCCCTTTGTATCCCATACTAATCATCTACACGTAATGGCCTCAATTTATAGTTGGATATATTGTAACCTCCGTCTTCCGATGCCAACTACGGCACCATGGAACCTACTCCCTGACGCTTTAACACGCGTACTACGGTCCTGTTTCTTCTTTCCAGTAATCCCTTTCCACTTGTTTTCTCCCTTGGCAATTCTACGGAGAACCATATATCATTTCCCTTAATTCTAAGCATCGTCCTGCGACATTAGATCTCACACGCTTCCATTCTGTTTCATAACTGTCCGACAGTCCATCATGGGAGGTAATAGCGTCTTTGGGCAATATCTGACATTTGACTGTCGGGTTACCTACATATAGGGCCAAAGGCATTTCGTCATTATATCTATCCTTACTCGTTCCTCTCTTGAATCCTTCAATTGCCTCCCTCTGTTCTTCCTTACCACCGTCAGTCCCGCTCCTCTTCACTATCTTTGCATTAAATTTTTTGAAAATACGGAGTTTGTAAACAAATTGAGCTACAGTAACACATATTACTCTCTCTCAAAGGCCCGCATCTCGTGGTCGTGCGGTAGCGTTCTCGCTTCCCACCCCCGGGTTCCCGGGTTCGATTCCCGGCGGGTCAGGGATTTTCTCTGCCTCGTGACGGCTGGGTGTTGTGTGCTGTCCTTAGGTTCGTTAGGTTTAAGTAGTTCTAAGTTCTAGGGGACTGTTGACCATAGATGTAAGTCCCATAGTGCTCAGAGCCATTTGAACCATCTCTCTCAAAGTTCGGAGACAATTGGCTAGGGATAACGTTTTTGACTAGTAATCAAAAAGTCCTCTGTTCCGAGTTCGAGTCTTCAGCACTGCTCAAATTTTGTACAAAAGCATCAACAATGGTTCCGAAGACTTACGGCGTAAGTAGTCACCCTCATTCTACCAGCGGCCTTGTCAAAGAGGGCGGACGAGTGGACAGAGGTTCACGGCACTCTTCTTCTCATGGGGTGGCAAACTGCCCCTAAAAGGCGGATGAATCAGCAATAATCAACTTCATGAGGATGCAGAAGGCAATGGAAACCACTACATTAAAGACATATAATCTGCATCCACCGGCTAAAGATTCTGGATTAGTCTTCCATTCGGATCTTTGGGAAGGGAGTGTCTATGCGGAAGTGACCATGAGAAAAAGATCGCGTAACCAGTGAGAGGATAATTCTACGTCGGGTGTAAAATGTTAGTTCGAACGTATTCGGGAAGCTAGAAAATCTGAAAAGAGAAATGATAAAGTTCTATCTGTATATAGTGCATGTCAGTGAAGTGAAATGGAAATACGGCAAGGATTTCCAGTAAGATGAAAACAAGGTAATATCAGTGGCTTCAGAAAACGATATCTAGGGAGTAGGATTAGTTATGAACAGGACGGTAGAGCACATAGCGAGTTACTGTGAAAACTTCAGTTATAGTCCTTTTGTCGTCAGAATCGAGAGAAGATAAAAGATATGGAGAAGTTATATGAGAATACTGAGTGGGGAACTCAGTACGTAAAGGAAAATGAAAATTTGGTAGTCATGGGGGATTGGAAAGATGTTGCAGGGAAAGCGGTAGAAGAAAAGTTTACGGGAGAATATGGGCTTGGTAGTAGGAATGAGAGAGGAGAAAGACTAATTGCGTTCCGCAATAAATCTTAGCTAATAATAACGAATACCCTGTTCAAGAATCACAAGAGAAGGAGGCATACTATGGTAACGCTGTGAGATGTGAGAGGCTTCCATTTAAATTACATCATTCTCTTACAGAGGTTACGAAATCAAATTTTGGATTGTAAGGTGTATGCAGGAGCAGATATAGACTCAGACCACAATTTAGTAATGATGAAGTGTAGGCTGAAGTTTAGGAGACTAGTCAGGAAGAATCACTGTGCAAAGAAGTGGGATACGGCAATACTACGGAATTATGAGATACACTTGAACGTCTTTGAGCCTATAGATGTTACGATAGTGAATAGCTAGTAGGCCGTTCGGTTGAAAAGGAATGCACATCTCTGAAAAGAGCAATCACTGAAGTTCAAAGAAAAACAAAGATGGAGGGAAGGTAACTGCGGGGAAACCATGAACAATAAAAGAAATATTTTTATTGATCGATGAAAGAAGGAAATACAAAAATATTCAGGGAAACTCAGAAATAGAGGCAAAACTCAAGCAGTAATGAAACAAGTAGGAAGTGCAAGGAAGGTAAGAGGAAATGGCTGTATGAAACATTAGACGGAATAGAAAAAGAAATTATTGTCGGAACGACTTATTTAGGATACAGAGCAATTAAAAGCAAGGGCGGTAACATTAAGTGTGCAATGGGAGTTTAAAAATTAAATGCAAAGCAGAGGGCAGGTAAGTGGAAGTAGCAAATTAAAGACTTCCGATGGAGGAAGGAATTGTCTGATGACGTGATAGAAGAAGAATGACGAGTCGTAGAGACAGGAAATCCAGTATTAGAGTCAGAATTTACAAGAGCTTTGGCAGAGTCAAGATCAAGTAAAGTAGAAGCGACAGGAAACTTCCCGTCGGAATTTCTAAAATCAATAGGGAAATGTGTCAAGTCGACTATTCTCGCTGGTGTGTAGAATGTATGGGACTGGCGATATACCATCAGACTTTCCGAAAAACATCACCCACTCAAATCCGAAGATTATATGAACCGACATGTTCATCGCAAAATCGTCTTAACAGCTCATCCAACCAAGCTGATTGCAATAGTACACAGAAGAATGAAAAAGGAAGCTGATGACATGTTAGATGAAGATCAGTATGGTTTTAGGAAAAGTAAAAGCATCAGGGCGGCGGTTCTGATGCTGCGGTTGATACTGGCAGGAAGACTAAAGAAAAATAAAGACGCGTTCATAGGATTTGTTTGTCCGGAAAAAGCGTGCATCAATGTCAAATGTTGTAAGATGTTCCGAAAGAAATAGGGGCAAGCTTAGGATAATAATATGTACAAGAACCGAGTGGGAACAATATGAATAGGAGACCAAGAACGAATTGTTCGGATTAAAAAGGATGTAAGAAAGAGATGTAGTTTTCTGTCCCTACTGTTCAAGCTATGTATCGAAAAAACAGTGACGGAAATAAAAGAAAGGGTCAAAAGCGTACTTAAAATTCAAGATGGTGAGACATCAGTGATAAAATTCGCTGGCGACATTGCTATCCTTAGTGAAAGATGAAGAATTAGACGATCTGTTGAATCGAATGAACAGTTTAATGAGTACAGAATGTGGATTGAGAGGAAATCAAATGAAGATGAGAACAATGGGCGGTAGCTGAAATGAGAATACTGAGAAGACGTCCGAGGTTATGACCAAGAAGCAGATGATGTCAATGGATTCTGCTACTTAGGTAGCAGAATAATCTATGAAGGATGGAAAAAAGAGGACATAAAAAGCAGATTAGCGCTGGCGTAAAGGACATTCTTGGCTAATAGAAGTCCACTAGTATCAAACATAGGCTTTAGTATGAGAGAGAAATTTGTGAGAATGTGCGTTTTGGAGCACATCATTATATGGTAGTAATCACGGACTGAAGATCGGAAAGGAAAACAGTCGAAGCGTTTGAGATGTGGTGCTACAGAAGAATGTTGAAAACAGGCTTGACCGATAAGGTAAAGTACGATGACGTTCCCAACAGAATCGGGGAAGTAAGGAATATACGGAAAACGCTGACAAGAAGAAGGGACATGGTGACAGAACATCAGTTAACACATCAGAGAATAATTTCCAAGGGATTAGAATGAGCATTGAAGGCTAAAAAACTGCAATTATTGAGGACATAAGTTGTAACTGCTGCTCTGAGATGTAAAGGTAGGCACAGGAGATGTATTCTTGGCGGGCGTAAGCAAATCATTCGAAATACTAACTTCGTCAAACTTGTGACTATAGCTGCTTTCCTTTAATGGTTTAGTGAAGACGTGTATCAGTTTTTGTGTTTGTTTTCTAACAGGAAATTTGTGCTGTGTCAAGAATCGCTTTTGGATCGCCCGTGGCCAAAGTTCTGGTGACACCACTACGTCACCAGAGGGTGGGTACCGACGTGACCATCGCTGGGGCTGCCCGCAGCTCGTGATCTAGTGACTAGCGGAGTTCCTTCCAGATCACGGGGTCCTGGGTTAGATTCCCGTTCGGGATATTGTTCGACCGGGAACTAAGTTTTTGTGTAGTCCTCATCATTCCATCATTATCTCATCATCATTTAGGACGTGACGAGACTAGGAAATGGAACGATTGGGAACTTGCACGAACGCTGATGACTACTGTATTGAGCACAACACACCCTCGTCATCCTCGCTAGGGTTGTGGTGCGAGGACGGAAGGACACAACGTACTCCTTCGGTGGACAGCCAACGACTACGAAGCCCCCGGCAGAGATGGTGTGCCGGGCAGCCAGGACTGGGTCTCTAGTAATCGACGCTGGATGTGGGCGCAGAGTCTGGACACAAACAGGAAAGGAAAGCCGTGGCATCCCTGGGCAAGAGGACAGTGGTTCCAGGGAGTACCCAGACAGAGGCTTCTGTGTTACAAGAGGAGCGCTAACGGTGTGTTTGGTTTGGCTGTACTTAGTGTATAGTGAACGAAACAAGTAATGAAACATGAGGAAATTCTTCAGTTTAATCTTGAAAGAGGTAATTACTGCTTTCTTATAAATGATTGAAAATGGATGCGGTAGAATATTGTACGCTTTTCTGCGCATTAGTGAAGGAGGTGCGATCCAAATGCAGACTGGATTTCTTGAGAATAAGCTCATATTGTTAACAGAAAACAACGTTATAGAAAATACATATTGGAAGGTCAGTATCAAAATTCACAGACTCCCGAACAGGGGTCTACAAGAGCTTCGCGGACTTACACATTACTCGAACTGCACGTTTCTGACCCAGAAACACCCTTTGTTCAAAAATGGTTCAAATGGCGCTGAACACTATGGGATTTAACCTCTGAGGTCATGAGTCCCCTAGACTTATAACTACTTACATCTAACTAACCTAAGGACATCACACACATCCATGCCCGAGGCAGGATTCGAACTTGCGACCGTAGCAGCAGCGCGGTTCCGGACTGAACCGCCTAGAACCGCTCGGCCACATCGGCCGGCCACCCATTTTGAAAGGGAAGCTACAGTATATCTCATAAGCGAAAGGGAATGAGCAAAGTAGACTAATTTTCATATTTCACTATCACTTGTTGAGGAAAATGCTCTAATCCTAAATATGGCAACAATCAGTTTTTGATCATAATCCTGGACATGATATTCCAGTGACTATTAACCGTCCATCTAGACAACCAGAAATTTCGACTGTTCTGACCCTTTAATAATATGCCCATTCCCTGTAATCCAAAGGGCTGTTTTAGTTGAATTGTTTGTTAGAAACTGTAAACATCGAGTCTGTGAATTACAAAAAAATTATTCTCTACAAGCCATGAACTTATGTCTTGAAACTTTGTCTTGAAACATTGCCTATATTGAACTCAGCTTCCTTCGCTTGAAGGCTTGGGTCATCACCAGACAGAAATATTTTAGAGACACCTGTAGTGGCAGAAGGCATGTTATTTACACTGAAGCGTCAAAGAAACTGGTAAAGGCATGCGTAATCAAATATAGAGATATATAAACAGGTAGAATACGGTGCTGCGGTTGGCAACGACAACATAAGACAACAAGTGTCTGGAGCAGTAGTTAGATCGGTTAATGCTGCTACAATGGCAGGTTGTCAAGATTTAAGTAAGTGTGAACGTAGAGCTATAGTCGGCGCACGAGCGATGGAACCCACACATCTCCGAGGTAGCGAGGTAGCGATGAAGTGGGGAGCTTTACGTACCATAATTTCACGTGTTTACCGTGACTATCAGGAATCCGTAAACATCAAATATCCGACGTCGCTGCGGTCTGAAAAAGATCCAGCAAGATCAGGACCAGCGACGACTTAAGAGAATCGTTCGACGTGACGGAAGTGCAACCCTTTCACAAGTTTCTGCAAATTTCACTGCTGGGGCATCAGGAAGTGTCAGCGTGCAAACCATTCAACGATACATCATTGATATGGGCTTTCGGAGTCGAAGGCCCATTCGTGTACCTCTGATGACTGCACTACACGAAACTTTGGGCCTCGCCTGGGCTCATCAACACCGACACTGGACTGTTGATGACTGGAAACGTGTTGCCTTGTAGGACGAATCTCGTTTCAAATTGTATCGAGTGGATGGATGTGTACTGGTATGTAGACAACCTCATGAATGTGTAGCTTACATGTCAGCAGGGGACTGCTCAAGATGGTGGAGGCTCTGGAATGGTGTAGGCGTGTGCGTTTGGATAGATATGGGAACCGTGAGACGTTTGGATACGACTCTGATGGGTAACATGTACTTAACCATCCTGTCTGATCACCTGCATCCATTCACGTCCATTGTGCATTCCGATAGACTTCCACATTTCCAGCGGGAGAGTGTGACGCCCTACATGTCCAGAATTGCTACAGACAGGCTCCATTACCGCTCTTCTGACTGTAACCTGTTCCGCTGGACGCCAAACTCCCCAGACATCAACATTATGGAGCATATCTGGGCTGCCTTTCTACGTGCTGTTCAGAAGAGGTCTCCACTCTCTCTACTATTACAGATTTATGGACAGCCCTTCCGGATTCATGGTGTCATTTCCCCCCAGCACTGTTTCAGACATTAGTCTAGTCCATGCCATGTCGTGTAGCGGTACTTCTGCTGCTCGCGGGAGCCTTACACGATATTAGGCAGGTGTACCAGTTTCTTTGGCTCTTCAGTGTATATCCATAAGAAACGGCTGTAGTCCCATTATCAAACGCTCAGGCACTCACCACTGAACAGCGCCCCAATCACTCTCCACATCTTAGCCAATCTCCTTACTGTGGAAAATGACCTGTTTTATGTTCCTAAAAAATGAGGCGAACAAATTGTGAGCATTTTCTCTTATCACATGACTGTCCAACTTCTGCAGTAATCAATATAATCAAACACCTTAGTTAAACCAAAGAATGTGTTGACTGTTCGCAGCTTTTTGTTCTATCCATTCAGTGGCCAAAGGGAGAGGAGGAAATAGTCTTTTCAGTTGTTAATCACTTCTTTTCACAACACTTGACAGCAGAGTGTTGCGCGGCAGATACCATTCCTGGGTGCATTTACCAATTTTTAATCTTATTATTCTTTCTTTCTTTTCTCAGACGTTATGTCTGGTCAAATATGGAAAGTGACACGGACCTTGATCAAGCCTGACTTCCTTTTAACTGTACAGTATATGTTATATTGCATTTAGGAACTTTCGGGTAATTGAACATGTATCAATAGTTACGGATTTCTGTAGTTGTATATATAAGTTAGGATGTAGCTGTATTGCATTGATGTACTGGTGGATATTGTGTGGTATGACTCCTGTAGTTGATAGTATAATTGGTATAATGTCAACTTTATCCTGATACCACATGTCCTTGACTTCCTCAGCCAGTTGGATGTATTTTTCAATTTTTTCTCCTGTTTTCTTTTGTATATTTGTTGTATTGCGTATGGATATTTCGATTAGTTGTGTTAATTTCTTCTTTTTATTGGTGAGTATGATGTCAGGTTTGTTATGTGGTGTTGTTTTATCTGTTATAATGGTTCTGTTCCAGTATAATTTGCATTCATCATAATCCAGTACATTTTGTGGTGCATACTTGTATGTGGGAACGTGTTGTTTTATAAGTTTATGTTGTAAGGCAAGCTGTCGATGTATTATTTTTGCTACATTGTCATGTCTTCTGGGGTATTCTGTATTTGCTAGTATTGTACATCCGCTTATGATGTGATCTACTGTTTCTATTTGTTGTTTGCAAAGTCTGCATTTATCTGTTGTGGTATTGGGATCTTGAATAATATGCTTGCTGTAATATCTGGTGTTTATTGTTTGATCCTGTATTGCAATCATGCATTCTTCTGTCTCACTGTATATATTGCCTTTTCTTAGCCATGTGTTGGATGCGTCTTGATCGATGTGTGGCTATGTTAGATGATACGGGTGCTTGCCATGTAGTGTTTTCTTTTTCCAATTTGCTTTCTTCGTATCTGTTGATGTTATGTGATCTAAAGGGTTGTAGAAGTGGTTATGAAATTGCAGTGGTGCAGCCAATGTATTTATATGAGTGATTGCTTTGTGTATTTTGCTAGTTTCTGCTCGTTCTAGAAAGAATTTTCTTAAATTGTCTACTTGTCCATAATGTAGATTTTTTTATGTCGATATATCCCCTTCCTCCTTCCTTTCGGCTTAATGTGAATCTTTCTGTTGCTGAATGTATGTGATGTATTCTATATTTGTGGCATTGTGATCGTGTAAGTGTATTGAGTGCTTCTAGGTCTGTGTTACTCCATTTCACTACTCCTAATGAGTAGGTCAATATTGGTATAGCATAAGTATTTATAGCTTTTGTCTTGTTTCTTTCTGTCAATTCTGTTTTCAGTATTTATGTTAGCCTTTGTCTATATTTTTCTTTTAGTTCTTCTTTAATATTTGTATTATCTATTTCTATTTTTTTGTCTGTATCCTAGATATTTATAGGCATCTGTTTTTTCCATCGCTTCTATGCAGTCGCTGTGGTTATCCAATACGTAATCTTCTTGTTTAGTGTGTTTTCTCTTGACTATGCTATTTTTCTTACATTTGTCCCAAAAGCCATATTTATATCATTGCTGAATACTTCTGTTATCTTTAGTAACTGGTTGAGTTGTTGATTTGTTGCTGCCAGTAGTTTTAGATCATCCATGTATAGCAAATGTGTGATTTTGTGTGGGTAAGTTCCAGTAATATTGTATCCATAATTTGTATTATTTAGCATGTTGGATAGTGGGTTCAGAGCAACGCAGAACCAGAAAGGACTTAATAAGTCTCCTTGGTATATTCCACACTTAATCTGTATTGGCTGTGATGTGATATTATTTGAATTTGTTTGGATATTAAGAGTGGTTTTCCAATTTTTCATTACTATGTTTAGGAACTGTATCAATTTAGGGTCTACTGTGTATATTTCCAATATTTGTAGTAACCATGAGTGGGGTATACTATCAAAAGCTTTTTGGTAATCAATGTATGCGTAGTGTAGCGACCTTTGTTTAGTTTTAGCTTGATATGTCACATCTGCATCTACACTCCTGGAAATTGAAATAAGAACACCGTGAATTCATTGTCCCAGGAAGGGGAAACTTTATTGACACATTCCTGGGGTCAGATAGATCACATGATCACACTGACAGAACCACAGGCACATAGACACAGGCAACCGAGCATGCACAATGTCGGCACTAGTACAGTGTATATCCACCTTTCGCAGCAATGCAGGCTGCTATTCTCCCATGGAGACGATCGTAGAGATGCTGGATGTAGTCCTGTGGAACGGCTTGCCATGCCATTTCCACCTGGCGCCTCAGTTGGACCAGCGTTCGTGCTGGACGTGCAGACCGCGTGAGACGACGCTTCATCCAGTCCCAAACATGCTCAATGGGGGACAGATCCGGAGATCTTGCTGGCCAGGGTAGTTGACTTACACCTTCTAGAGCACGTTGGGTGGCACGGGATACATGCGGACGTGCATTGTCCTGTTGGAACAGCAAGTTCCCTTGCCGGTCTAGGAATGGTAGAACGATGGGTTCGATGACGGTTTGGATGTACCGTGCACTATTCAGTGTCCCCTCGACGATCACCAGTGGTGTACGGCCAGTGTAGGAGATCGCTCCCCACACCATGATGCCGGGTGTTGACCCTGTGTGCCTCGGTCGTATGCAGTCCTGATTGTCGCGCTCACCTGCACGGCGCCAAACACGCATACGACCATCATTGGCACCAAGGCAGAAGCGACTCTCATCGCTGAAGACGACACGTCTCCATTCGTCCCTCCATTCACGCCTGTCGCGACACCACTGGAGGCGGGCTGCACGATGTTGGGGCGTGAGCGGAAGACGGCCTAACGGTGTGTGGGACCGTAGCCCAGCTTCATGGAGACGGTTGCGAATGGTCCTCGCCGATACCCCAGGAGCAACAGTGTCCCTAATTTGCTGGGAAGTGGCGGTGCGGTCCCCTACGGCACTGCGTAGGATCCTACGGTCTTGGCGTGCATCCGTGCGTCGCTGCGGTCCGGTCCCTGGTCGACGGGCACGTGCACCTTCCGCCGACCACTGGCGACAACATCGATGTACTGTGGAGACCTCACGGCCCACGTGTTGAGCAATTCGGCGGTACGTCCACCCGGCCTCCCGCATGCCCACTATACGCCCTCGCTCAAAGTCTGTCAACTGCACATACGGTTCACGTCCACGCTGTCGCGGCATGCTACCAGTGTTAAAGACTGCGATGGAGCTCCGTATGCCACGGCAAACTGGCTGACACTGACGGCGGCGGTGCACAAATGCTGCGCAGCTAGCGCCATTCGACGGCCAACACCGCGGTTCCTGGTGTGTCCGCTGTGCCGTGCGTGTGATCATTGCTTGTACAGCCCTCTCGCAGTGTCCGGAGCAAGTATGGTGGGTCTGACACACCGGTGTCAATGTGTTCTTTTTTCCATTTCCAGGAGTGTATTATCAGTTGCTCTTTGCATCCTCGTGTTCCTTTGCAACAGCCTTTTTTTTTCTTCATTTATAATTTTGTTCTGTGTTGTATGTGTCATTAATTTCTGTGTAATGACTGAAGTTAATATTTTGTATATTGTTGGTAGGCATGTTATGGGGCGATATTTAGCTGGGTTTGCTGTGTCTGCTTGATCTTTAGGTTTCAGATAAGTTATTCCATGTGTAAGTGTATCAGGGAATGTGTATGGGTCTGCAATGTAACTGTTAAATAATTTAGTTAGATGTGAATGTGCTGAGGCGAACTTCTTTATCCAGAAATTTGCTATTTTATCTTTTCCAGGGGCTTTCCAATTGTGAGTGGAATTAATTGCTTGGGTGACTTCATGTTGCAAAATTATCACTTCAGGCATTTGTGGTATCATCTTGTATGTGTCTGTTTCTGCTTGTATCCACCGTGCATGCCTGTTATGTTGTACCGGGTTTGACCATATATTGCTCCAGAAGTGTTCCATGTCTGTTATGTTTGGTGGATTGTATATTTTAACGTGTGTGTGTTCTATTGTCTGGTAAAATTTCTTTTGGTTTGTGTTGAATGTTTGGTTTTGTTTCCTTCTATTTTCACTTTTTTGTATCTTCTAAGTCGTTTGGCCAATGCTTGTAATATCTGCTTCTTTTCATCTAATTGCTCTATCGCTTCTCGTTGTGAGATTTTTCCTAAACTTTTTCGTTTTTTATTTTCTGACATTTCATTTCTTATAAATTGTGTTGGCTGTCCGATGTCTTTTCTCAGTTTTTCTATTCTGATCTGTAGCCTGTGTTGCCATGCTGGTTTTGTGGGTTTCTTCTGTGTGTTGGTTGGTTCTGATCTCTGCCTAGTGTGTATATTTAGTGTAGTGAGTGCTCCTATGTAAACCAGTAGTTGTAACACCTACATAGTTGTGTTTTCATTTATTTTGTTGTGTATGATTGTGTTGATAGTTTTTATTGTTGTTTCGACTTGTGTGTTATTTGGCGGTCTATGCAAGAATGGTCTAATGTCTGTATTGGTATCTTGGTATTCTGTTTATGTCAGCTGAAATTTTTCTTCTACGTATTTCTAACATGTGCGTCACTTCGTTTTCTACTTGTGCTTGTTCTGGTGGCTGTCTTAAGATTTCGTTTTCCCCTGATTGTTTAACTGTTGCGTGTTGTTCTTTGTTTGCTTGGTCTGGGATGTTGTAAGAGGTCCATGATTAAGGAATTTGTTGCTAGCGCACTCGAGCAGATGGATTGCTCACGCGCGGCCTGCGATATGTAAGCTATAAGAGAATCTGGGACCAAAGAGCAGCGTTGTATGCAGTAGGAACTGTGTAGCAGTAGGTTGTTGCTAGCGAGCAGTCTGGTGTATCGTATTGGCTGGGCCGGTCGCGGTGCACCGATGCCGGAGCCTGAGTATTATTGTATAAGGTAAAAAGCAGCCTCGCGCATATCTAGTAACGTATCTGAACTCCCATGTAACTCTTTTAAAAATGTCCTAATAATAATCTTTGTCATATAAAGTAATTTCTGACAAGCATTCATTTCAATTTAAAGAATTTACTAATTTCTCCAATCTATGATCATTCCGATTGTTGCAAAAGAGAAATCAGTTGCTTCCTTTCATAAATGATAAATCTATAGGCCAGCATTGCACAGAGCTGTGCCGGATAAAGCTATTGTTAGAGCAGATAGTTGCCGACTTTACTGAGGTAAGAAATTTTGCTTTTTATTCAGAATGTTCTTACAGGGCCATGATGCAGCACTGCCGCCGTCCAAAATTTACCAGGTTACTGAATTTACTTTTTATTACGAGGTTTAGGAATTTTTCTGTTTCGAGCTTACATTAAATGAGAGAAGAATTTTGTGGGTACATTAAATGGGAAACAAATTTTGTGTGGAGGTTAAATGTGAATGAATTTCTGTAGGGAGGTTATAAATGGGAACCTAACCAATTTTGTTCTGAGGTTACACAATTATTATTTATTCAATTTTGTGGGGAGGTTACACTTGATGACAACCGGCCAGGATCGTATTTCGTTGTGAATCTCTGAGAAGTAGTCATATATGCGATCTTATTTACTTAAATGTAGTTTGCATCTGGCGCAACGCATTTACTAATTTGTCACTTTTTCTTTCACGGATCATCGGCAATTTATTGCTCTTTGTTGTAATTGTTTGTTCCTTTTTTTTGCTTTGTCGTTGCTTCATTTTTGTGTTTATTTTTGATTTGTGAAAAATGCCGCGAAAAACTGTTAACAGTACATCGCATTGTGCAATCAGTGAAAAAGCCGACTCGAATAATTTGACCGATAATACTTGCGACACTCAGTGTCTTAATGATAATCCTCCATTTACAGACAATCAGTGTGTACCGATCACTAGTAATGATTTTAATTCTAATGATGAGCGAACAAATTCAACTACGTCCACTGTAAACGCGGCACGTTCCGTTACAATGAACGCAGCTCAGTTTGACACACCCGGTTTGCAAAATTTGAATTGTGAACAGATAAATTTTTCTCACGAAGATGAACAATGTAGTCAAAATACATCAGATTTATTTGATTCCGAGGTAGTGACCCACAGTGCACATCCGATTGCCAAACCTTTTCGAGAATTACACAATGACCAAATGGTTACACAAAACGTGACACTTGCAGGTACGCCATCAAACAGCACAGAGAATAGAGTAGGTAATATTGGGATGGATCAAGTTATGGCATAATTGCTACAAGACAACAACTTCAAACAACTTAATGAAAATCTTAAATAGTTGAATGAAAAACACGACAACCTAAATGAACAGAACAAACAACTTAGTGAACAGATTACAGCCGTTGCCACGCAATGTCATGATACTAAAGAACAATTACATGAGGAAATTAAGGCTTGTGCTAGGAGCTGTGGCTCAAGAATTAAGGAATACGCAAGCAGCTACAACGAAATTACTTAGAGATGAAATTAGTGCAGTCGCTAAACAGTGCTCTGAAAACGCAACACAGTTACGCGACGAGTTTACATTAATGTCATCAGAACTTTCACGTACACTGGATGAGAAAGTAGACGCGAAATTTGACCAACAGAACAGCCAAATTGACGAACGTTTTAATCACCACCTACAAAACAGTGAAACGCGTTACCGTAAATTTATACACGAACAGAATAAAGTAAAGCAACAAGTCATGGAAACAATTACTGCACAGATACAGGAAGATAAGCGTAAATTGTTTACGAAAGCAAAAACATACGTAGACAACAATATTGCTACAGTATCAGACGAAATTAATACTATCAAACAGTTGAACACCGAATTACATGATGAAATCTCTGATCTTAAAACAAAAACAGACACACACACAGTAGACTTTCAGACAGTGACCGACAGACTTGAACAATTAGAACTAATACAGGATCCTGATGCCATCAAAGCAGACGTTAAGAAATTAAACAAAACCACACGTAAAATACAAGAACAAATTAATGCTTGCGATACTAAAAACGATGATCAGGTAAAAGTACTGACTGAAAAATATGATGAATTGGCCAGTCGTATTGACGTTACCGAAATTAGTGATGACACCAATCAGACGATACGTTACCAGTTTCGTTTAATCAAACACCTGAATTCCAAAATCAGTGAGATAGGTTCGTCTAATAATACATTACGTAGAAAATTGTCATCTTTACAGCAAGAAGTGACAGAGATGAAAAATGTTTCAGCCTTTAACACAGCGCAGCATACGCCGCATTCCGAACATTTGTCAGACTCACACAGCCAGTATAATTTAGGTAATTTACAGAGAATACGTGAGTTAGACTCCGAACAGTCACAGACAAACAGAATATCATACAATCCTGAACCTGTTCAGACATTCAGAGACGATAATTTTGATTACAAGCACTTTCTATCCGTGAGGATATTTAAAGTATTTGCAAATGACAGAGCACAGGTACACGCATTGGACTGGATACAACAATTTGTTTTTGAATTTTCACCGGCATTGCCTGTAACACAGAAACTAAAATTTATTTGCAGCGCGTAATTGACCTCAGGGGATTCATTACACTTGGTGAATATGTGCCGTAGCGTGCAAAGGGCCCCAAGACGTAGTAGTGCTATTTCATCTTTAGTTTTCTTCACTGCTGCCTTCTCTTTTACTATCATTTATATCTATCAAAACAGCTCTTCCACTATCGATCTATCTAGGGTTAAGAATGAGTAAAGAAAACCTAATATGACAAGTTTTACCGAAAGTGACAGTTCTCATTAGACACTCGCGAAATGACAACCACCAGAACTTCAATAACAGACAAAATTTTAATTATCAGTATCGTCAAAATTATCAGCAACAGGAACCACATTTTGGTAACAATAGACGCTTTTCACCGCAACAGCATCAAAGCCAGCCGGTTAGCATACCTAACCAACAATCTAATGTACAAGATCAACAAAGATTTAATGTTTCGCCGCCTACAAGTATAACGTCGGCTCCACCAAATACTGACGCACCGCAACAAGGAAACCAGTACGTACAGAAAACACATCATTTCAATTCCTATCGCAACCCGCCATATAGCAATGACTATCATGACAGACGTACAAATGATGAGCACAATTTTCAGCGTACGTTTAATAACAGTCGGTCTTACCACCAACAAAATCATCCGCAACAACAGATTATCATGAATGAACCAGACAGTAGATATCATCCCGAACGTAATACGTCAGGACGAAATAACAGAACACTACAAATAGTTGAAATGCCACAGCATCCTCCCGCAAATAATAGCACGTCAGATAGAATTTGACTAGATACAGTACAGGTTGCATCCTCCTGCAACGCAAGCAATACTTTTGACACACAAAATCTTGTTCACGAGAATGTTATTACTTTGGATGACATCCGAGACACGCTTTTGCAGGAAAAACCAGTTATTCAAAAAACCATTTCACACCCAGTCATTGAAGTAAAGATTGGATCATCCAAATTTTCAGCAGTAATCGATTCTGGATCACCTACGTCAGTTATAAATGAGGAAACTTTCAACGAATGTAACAAAGAGAATACCTATCCTACGTTACCATTAGGCAAAACTAAAGTAAAAGGAGCAGTGTCTGGTAAAGGAGTAGATGTAAAATTACAGACACACTTACCATTTTGTATTGCAGGTCATACATTTCACTCAAATTTTTGGATTGTTCCCTTATTGACAACAGACGTTATTTTAGGTACGAATTTTCTGGTATAACACGACGCAATTATTGACTTTCAAAACTCCTATTTAATGTTAAAGGATGAAAATGTACAACTGGCTTTAGAATTTCAACACTCTTTATCTGCAGAAGAACAAACAATTAATCGTACAGAGGTCATTTCCGCATCACGTAACGTAGACTGTCATTCCACATTGTTCACAGATACGTACGTACACAACTATAATACTCCAGTCGAAGCCGACTATGACGTTATGCAAATGATTTCTGATAAAGTTAAACAGAGCAGTGCAAATACGGACGACGAACGCACGCAACTACGCAAAATTCTTTTGCAGCAAGCTCCAGTTTTTGACAACGTCCCTGGTACTATGTCCGGTTTTATGTATGAATTTCAAGTTAAACAGCACGACACATTTAAAGCCAAACATTGTCCCATTCCGTATATTCACAGAGAACAAGTTAAGAAAGAATTGCAAGCTATGCTTGACCAAGGAATTATTGAACCGGCAGTTAGCCCATACATAAACCCACTCCATATTGTTAAGAAAAAGGATGGTTCACTTCGTCTCGTACTTGATTCGCGCCATATCAATGACATTATTATTAATGAAACAGATCGCCCTCAAACATTAGAAGAACTTCTACAGAAATTTCATGGCACTGCTATTTATTCCACATTAGATTTGAAATCGGGATTTTGGCAAATTCAGCTCCATCCGGACTGCAGAAAGTACACGGCTTTTCTCTGTTTTGGTGACTGTTACCAGTTTTGCAAATTACCGTTCGGGTTAACAATTTCTTCAGCAGCATTTATTCGCGGTTTGAGTACTATACTTCCGACAGAACTTAAAGACAGAATCACAACGTATGTAGACGACATTCTTATTGCAGAAGCTAACTGGTCTGAAAACAATCTGATTCTTGAACAACTGTTACGAACTTTTCGTGCGCAAGTACTCACAGTTAATTTCAGTAAATCGCACTTCGGCAAAACTTTTATAAAATTTCTTGGACATGTAATTTCAGCAGAAAGCATTGCGCCTGACACGGAAAAACTTCAAGCTTTACGTGACATTACTGTTCCTTCGACGAAGAAACAACTATGCAGCTTTTTGGGTTTAATTAACTTTTTTCGTAAATTTATTCATTACTCTGCTTAAGACACCCCTAGATTATGTCAATTGACTGGTCTAAACACTATTTGGTCCTGGGATAGCCAAGCACATTCTGAATTTGTCAATCTAAAACAAGCTCTGTTGAATGCACCACTTTTATCACATCCAGATCTTACTAGAAATTTTTCCATTGCCACCGACAGTTCTAACACCGCTTTAGGCGTACACATATTTCAGGAAATTGAAGATGGTCGTATAGCAATTAAAAACATCGCCTTAGCGAGTCGCATTCTATCACCTGCTGAACGCAATTATTCTGTCACAGAACTTGAAACATTATGTGTTGTATGGGCATTTACGAGATTTCGGCATCTTCTTTATGGAAGACACACGACCGTTTACTCAGATCATAGAACTATACAGTTTTTACTTTCCGCTAAATTTACACACGACAGATTAAGCAGATCGAAACTTTATTTACAGGAATTTAATTTTACAATTGTTCACATTACCGGTACACAAAATATTGTAGCAGACGCACTATCCCGTTCTCTCAGCAACAATCAGCAAGACATCGCAACCAACTTCTGCAAAGCAAATTTCTGCGTCATGTATATTCAACAAGTTGCATTTGAAAATTTCATTTCGGCATCATTACGAGACATAGCACAAGAGCAGAGTAAAGACAACATGTGGAAAGAAATTAAACACTTTTGGAAAGATAATGTTACCATTAGAAACCATTACACTGTACGCAATAAAATTCTGTTTCGCCGCTCTCACCCTGACAGCAACAATAGGTTATTATGTATTCCTGGCGAGCTTGTTAACAAATTAATTTGGTATACTCATTTAAGTTACGCACATTACGGAGCCAGAAAATGTTTTCTTGTACTGAGACAGAACTGTTATTTTGCCAACATGGAGAAACGTATTCGACGAGTTTTAGCGTCATGAAAAATCTGCCAGAAAGCTAAGTCAGATACGACTTCACATATTCCTCCATTACATCCCATTGTACCTGTCAAATTGAGACACATGGCCGCTGTAAACATTTTTGGTCCGATTCCCAGAGCTAAAAGAGGTTTTTGCTACATCTTTGTCGCTGTTGAACTCACTTCAAAATTTGTAACCTTCACTCCGTTACGCAAAGCTACTGCTAAATCTGTTTCGAAAGCATTTATAAAACATTTTCTATTTCATGTAAGACATGTACTGAAAGTAATATCCGACAATGGACCACAGTTTCGATCTGCTATATGGACACGTATGTTACGAGCAAGAAACATTTCTCCGATTTATATATCCAAGTATCACGCTTCCTCGAACCCTTGTGAACGTCTAATGAAAGAAATTGATAAACTGTGTAGAATATACTGCCATAAAAGCATATTGATTGGGATACACACATACTGTCATTCCAGGATGTAATTAACTCCATACCAAATGAATCTACTATGCTATCTCCGACTGTTATACTGAAAAATGTTGGACCACCTAACAAAATTAAAGAATTAGTATCCTTTCCTACATCTCATCAACTACGAAACCATGAAATAATTGACATTGAGTTGAACAACATCAAACGTGCCGCAGAGCGCCGGAGAAGACAGCAAAAACAGGTTTGTACACGCCGTGACTTTCACATTTGACAGAAAATATTAATACGTACACACTATCTATCAAACAGAGGAAAGAATAGATGTAGTAAATTTGAGCTTCCATGTGCAGGTCCATATCGAATTCGCAGCATTCCTCACCCCAATGTAGTACACGTCGAAACTCTGAGAACCAGAAAAAGCAAAGGCAATCACCATTTCTCCAATATTAAACCCTTTATTGAATGAACATACGTTATGATTTATCACACTGTCATGTCATTTCCAGATATTTATGTGAATACTTACGGATGATTATCGTATTTTTTTCTTGGCAAGTGCCGGCAAGGTAAGGTTAGCAGGTCGCTTTTCTTGTCGTTACACATCAGACCGTGCACGTTTTTCCAGATAAACTTACATATTTTATGACCAATTATGCAAGTCTATCTAGTGACATATTAATTTTATCAAATTCTTTCTCCATTAAAGTCTTCAACTCTCGCCTCTATCAACTACACAACATACAAGCTGAACACAAAGTCATTTCTTGTCGTTATATATCAGACCGTGCACATTTTCCATTTTTCATGTATGTATGATTGTTTTCCTGTTTGTTTGTATGCACTATGAAATGTTTAAGATGTAACAAACATCAGTTGACTTTGACATTTTGCCTTATCATATCTCAACATCGTGACTATTTTACATTTTTTTTTTTTTTTTTTTTGCTGCTACATTATGATACTCTGTGTACATTTTTGCACCTCAACACTGTCTATGTTTTTGACATAATACGTTTCCTGTCATGCTATGCTGTATGCTTAATTATATCACTAGAAACCAGTTTTTATTTAATGGGTATATGATTTAAATGCAAGACATTAATCCTTATTCAACATTTTCAGAAAGCAATAACGTGTAAAAGAAATAAATTAAACAAACCACAGTGGATTACTATGAAATGGGAATTTCACCTTCGGAATGAACGAAAGAAGATGCAATACCTCGTCACGAAGAGTAAATGGATCAGAATTAACAAACACTAACAAGAATATACTATACACATCGGATGACAGCAGTCTAAACTCATTTTTTCTTTCAGAATACGAGGCGATTGATGCAGGCTATCAGACTGAACTACACATCTTAGTTTTAGTGATGAAATATGCTAGAAATAAGAAACTCTATACTATGAATAGTTGTATGTAGTAAATGGTAATATGAATAATGAATTATGAAGTGTCTTTTTTGCAGATGATAATGAATGATGATGACTAGTTATATGAAGAATATGGTAATATGAATAATGATGTTTTTCTTTGCAGGTGATGATAGTAATGAAGTTATGGTGATATGATTAATGAAGTTTTTGTTTGCAGGTGATAATAGTGATAAATTTTAAATGGCCACTTAACGCACCACTTTTAATTTTTTTTTTTTTTTTTTAATGAGAATATTGATGAAGTTTATATATTTACTATTAGTTAAGAAATGCTATGTAGTTACTTAAGTATTTGTTGCAGTTCGTTTTGACAGTATGTCTTATGTCGCATGGTATAATGACCGAATGTTCTGGAAAGGACTGCTAGAGTACATACATATTGAGTACACGTTTCATTACCTGTTAATTAAAAGTTCACTACTTTTCAGCACAATATGCGTTTCTTCTTTCAGCTCAATAATCCATTTTGTATATTTTCCAGATGAAGCTTTTCATGCTATTAATATGCTATAAACACTTTGTTATGAAACCTGTTCCAGTAATTGCATTTTTTCACCCACTTGTGCCTATTATTGATGAATGTTATCACATATACTCCACTTGTTTCATAAACTTGCTACAGCTGACTCATGACGAACGACATTACTAATTGTTATTTGCAGCAGTGAGTCAAAAGCAAATATTTTCATGCCCCAGCAATTAATTATCGATCCTAACGCAATGCATTGCTAGCACAAAAAAAAGTATTACCAGTCCCAAATAATGCTACCAGTTTAAGAGAGTTCTGAGTAATACTGAATGATGTTTTCTAACCACAGACCTTGAGTAATAGTTATAGTGTGTTGCATTTTAAATATGTCCTATGTCACTTGAATGATGAGTTCTGAGTAACACTGAATGATGTTTTGTAATAATGCATAAATACTATGCCAATAATTTCTGTAAATCATATTTTTATTATACTCTATAAATTCTATGCCAATAATTAACTCTCATTTTGAATGATGACATCTGAATAATACTGAGTAATGTTTTATAAATATATAAGAATACTTTGTAACTGGCCCATGAGTGCCAATAATTATTTTAAATATGCCCTATGTCACTTGAATGATGAAAAATGTTTTGTAATATTCAATACTTGCTATATGTTCAGTAACTGGGCAATGAATGTCACGGTTTCTTATATTTTAAATTTGTATTATGTCTCTTACATGCTATTATATATGAATACCAGTAGCTTGATGCTACACTCATTAGCTCCTGTTTTGAATTATGACTTCTGATGGTTTCTAACTGGCCAATGAGTGCCAATGACTACTATAAATAGATGAATTATGTAAACGGTATGCCATTAATAACTCTTGTTTTGATTGATCACCTTTGAATAATGTATAAAAATGGTTTGTAACTGGCCAATGAGTGCCAATGTTCACTGTAACCAGATGACTTATGAATATTATTCTGTAATACTTCTTACATAGTACAGAAATGTTTAGAAACTAGGCAATGAGTGCCACCAATTACTCAAATCGGTTGATATACTAGTGTAAGTCTCAATTATGACTAGCAAAAGACTTAATGTCCTTCACCTGCTGACCTAATTACCAGAAATTACTGCCATATCCGTTTGTCCTGTCCATCCTTATAATCATGGAGCACCATATTTGGTTTTTGCACTAATACTACGTTGGTGAAAGAGTGTGGTGTTGACACATCATGGTGTCCACCACTTTGAACAATGGAGATGTTATTATGGTCCCACTGTTTGCTGTACATAATGTACTACCAAAATGATAACATACAATATTAATACAACATTTCAGTGTCTTGGCTACACTGATAAATACTTCAGGAAGAGAACTTCAGATTGTCTCACTTGGCGTTGTGCTTCTGTAGAAAGATATGGACTTTCAGTGCAGCTACGTGCAACCTACTGTGCTACAACCATGATGCAATCCTTTCCATTTCTTTCCTAGTTCTTGTAAAATGGTAAAGACTTATACAGTGCGTTTAAATTCTTGTAAAATGATAAAGACATATACAGTGCATGTGCACTTCATTTCATTTGTTAGCAAAATCAGTTGTCCTAAATAAGCTAAAGACTTTTACAGTGCGTGTGCACTTTATTTCACTCCATGTAATGTTATGTAAAAATGCTAAAGACTACTACAGTGCGTGTGCACTTTATGTCATTTGTTAATACGTTTTGTACTCATTGCACATACATTTTGTCTTTCTTAACATGTTCTGCACTTATCAATAGTGTATATACTCTGTGACCGTAGACTTAGTTAATGAAGTAGATTATAGAAAAATTTGTTGCTCATGGCAAGTCCAATTGACTCACCATTGCTGCCAAATTTTTGCTCCCCCAGTGGAAGGCTATGTAAGAGGTCCATGATTAAGGAATTTGATGCTGGCGCACTCGAGCAGATGGATTGCTCACGCGCTGCCTGCGATATGTAAGCTATAAGAGAATCTGGGACCAAAGAGCAGCGTTGTATGCAGTAGGAACTGTGTAGCAGTAGGTTGTTGCTAGCGAGCAGTCCGGTGTATCGTATTGGCTGGGCCGGTCGCGGTGCAGCGATGCCGGAGCCTGAGTATTATTGTATAAGATAAAAAGCAGCCTCGCGCGTGTCTAGTAATGTATCTGAACTCCCATGTAACTCTTAAAAATGTCATAATAATCTTTGTCATATAAAGTAATTTCTAACAAGCATTCATTTCAATTTAAAGAATTTACTAATTTCTCCAATCCATGATCATTCCGATTGTTGCAAAAGAAAAATCAGTTGCTTCCTTTCCTAAATGACAAATCTATAGGCCAGCATTGCACAGAGCTGTGCCGGAAAAAGCAATTGTAAGAGCAGATAGTTGCCGACTTTATTAAGGTAAGAATTTTTGTTTTTTATTCAAAATGATCTTACAGGGCCATGATGCAGCACTGCCGTCGTCCAAAATTTACCAGGTTACTGAATTAACTTTTTATTACGAGGTTTAGGAATTTTTCTGTTTCGAGCTTACATTAAATGAGAAGAATTTTGTGGGTACATTAAATGGGAAACAAATTTTGTGTGGAGGTTAAATGTGAATGAATTTCTGTAGGGAAGTTATAAATGGGAACCAAACCAATTTTGTTCTGAGGTTACACAATTATTATTTATTCAATTTCGTGGGGCGGTTACAATGTTTGAGTCCATTACTGTATTTTCTTCTTCTGATTGCACATTATTTTGTTCCAGTATTTGTTGTACTTGTTGTTTGATGTTTTCTAATTCTGACTGGGGTATCCTGTTATTTGTGATTATTACACGGATCTGATCAGCTAGTCGTTGTTCTGTTAAAAATTTTAATTCTGGGTATACTTGTGATCTGTATCCAGTTGTGTTGGTTCCTAGGTTTGTTGCTTGGTAGTAACAGAACATTAGGTGTCGATTAACTTCATCTGACCATCTCATCCTCTGTCTTTGTTTTCCTTCTAGGGGGGTTGCAGCAAGCATATCCCGCAAAAACACCTCTATTTGGATTTAAATCATTTTCCAGTTGGCTAGCAGTGTCGTTACCATTGTGGGCGGGCGTAGGGTTCAAGCGTCGTCCGCGACCATTACGACGCTTGTCCGAGGCATCTTTAGTTCTGTCCTGAACCAACTAATCACACTAAAAGGGGGGTTAGCCCTATTAGTGGTTTGTTCTTTTCGTCGCCTTTTACGACTGGCAGAACATACCGGAGGCCTATTCTTTTCCCGGGCCTCCACGGGGTTAATATTATTATTATCAGATTCGGCTCATAACATGTGTCACAATGAGTATATGTAGCGTACAAAGAGTGCCAGTGCTGTAGAAGGCCGGGTGCCGCTCTTAATACTTCCCGATGCCGGAGAGAACCATAATCAAGGAATGCAAACAGCACAGTAGAACGACACCCAATACGGCATTCTGTGAGCCTTGCAATAACATCTGAATTCAACCGGGATTCCTAGAAACGACGGAAATTGTAAACGCAATGAAAGTGACCATAATTGAGATACCACGATGGGTACTTGTCTGTTGACACCTCCGGATAATGAAGTCAAATTACCGCACTGCCCGCCGTGATAATGTCATGTCCAGCTTAAATACCCCTGTTTCAGAAGCCCCTGTCTGTGTCTGGTCTGCATCTCTGATTCCGAGGGAATGTTACAGGATATCTTGGTTAAAAATGAAGTTCTTCCTAATACTGAGAGACTTGCCTCCAAGCTGGCTATAGTGAAACTTACTCGCTGCAAGCCGCCACTGTTATCTGGTTACCTGCGTTACTGGTAGATGTGGATGATCGTGGTCGTGTCCCTGGTGAAGTGCCAATTCAAGTGACTGAAAACTACCGCCTACACGCTGTTGGCGAGGCACCTCAGTACCATCTCGCTGTCAGTGTAGTGTGTTACAGATTTTGGTCCTCGGCTTCCACCTTCACGAAACCCACTGTTCTTGATACGCTGTTTGCACCCACGCAAGGGAACGTCCGTCTTCGAGAATTCTGGGATGGATTACACGAGTAGTAGACGAGCTACTGAAGACTCGCACCTACAGACGTGTTCCAGCTATCTGTTCGACAGTGCTATTTGGCTCTGACCTCCACAAAGCTTTCATCCGATGACGTACTGCATCCATATTCCTTGTTGCACTCTAATGTGCGAATCTGCAAGCAATCCATCATGCGAGAGGAGAAAATCCATATTTTAAAAAGCAGAAAACGCTGTTTCACTGATGGCTTAGGTCATATGACCGCCACCCACGCCGGCTCATAACCTCGACTTCCTGCACCTGCAATCTCACTATCTCACATTCTCACCCTGTATTCCCGCCAAGGGTCATGACCTGAGGGGTGAACATTGTAACTGGAGTCAGAAGGGGCTAATGACCCCTACAACTAGTGGTCAGAAGTGGACCTGATGCCACTGCTACTACAACTGATAGTGCTGCTGCCGGTGTCAGCTTCTGATGTCACCGTCCTCACCACGTCATCTTCAATCATTTGCAGTCGACACCTCACACAGTACATCGTGGTGAGTGACAAGGATTTTGTTTACCTTGTAAGAAGCCCTTTTCAGTGTTAATTCATTGGCGATGGTGGTTCATGGGGATGTTCATTTTAATAAAAAGGTGGATTTCGTAGAACTGTGTGAGACTCCTGCCTTGTATGGTTTTAAGAGTAACTGTTAGATGGACAGTGGAATCAATGAGTTGATGTGCACGATGGCTGCCCCAGCCATACGTTTCACTTGTCGACTTGGGGTCATTTGACACGAGATGGTAATGAATGTAGATGGGCTAATAGATGTCGTGAGAACGAAAGTAATTTCTATGTATTGTGTGCTTTGTAGTGTGAACGTTGCAACATCACCTTTTGCATAATCTTTTCTTGTCTGTGCAGAATTAAAATACGCTAGTTGGTGGTAGAAACATGTGCAGTAATAATTCAGTGGCCGTTATGAAGGAGCTGATCGTGTGGTTATGAAGTAGTACTTGAATAGAAAGCTGCGGAATTTGAAAATTAATAGGACAAGGCTGAGGTGCTGCATGCCAAGGAGCAGCAAGTACTGGGACAACTCAGGGAAGTTAAGACTGCACCAAGTGTATGTATCCCCCCCCCCCTTCTATTGTTTGTGCAGCAGCAAGTTTGATACGCCTTTTTCTAGCAAGTTAGAGGACTTTCTGAGCTCAACGTCTCATTCATTGTAGAGGGATGCCGACTGTGGTTTTTCAGGATAGCAAATGGGAAGTTGCGGTATAGAAAATGTCCCAGAGATCACCAATGTGTGTGTGTGTGTGTGTGTGTGTGTGTGTGTGTGTGTGTGTGTGAAGTGCTGTGAAACAATGTTTGTATAGTGTGCAGGACTGATAGTGATATATGAGCGAACGGTGTGCCACTACATTATTTAATAAGTTATTTGTAACTGATCTGAACTTTTAAATACTTTCACATGTCCTATATCCTTGTAAAAAGAGATCTGTGGATGAATAAAGCTACTACTACTACCACTACTACTACTACTACTACTACAACTACATAATCTAATTGTCGCTGACGTCTTAGGTATAGCCAATTTGGGCGGTCGGTCTGACGAAATATGCTTTCACATGACCAATTGCGGTTGATTGGAGAGACTAAGGCTTACAGTACTTAGCACGAGTCCTTGCTGGATGCCCAAACAGTCAAACATTTAGCAGAGTTATTACTACACGGGGTATCGTAAGTAGGACAGCACTCGCTTTAGGAATAGATTAATACATTAACACAGAAACATAATGAGTTCGTTGAATCATTCTCTGATGGAATCCAGAAGATCAACGTCCAGACGTACGCAATAATGCAGAACGTCGAATTCAATGGAGTGCTACGCGGAGGATCAGAAAACAGGACTAACGAAATATTTCTGCCCGACATTCTCACAGAAACGTCACGCATCGTTAGGATAGACAATCCGTCTGATTTGGCTGCAGCTATTAGAATCGCCACACGGTTGGAAGTTGCAGCGAATAGGGGCATGGTGACCGCCAGGTGTCTGATTCAGTAATAAAATGTCACAACTGTGGAAGTGAGGACCATGTCCTGCAACAATGGGATAAGCCGTGAGACGAAGAACGGGAAAAATCGGTATCAGCAAAGGCGTTTTTTTAAAAGCGAACAGGACGTCTCAGCCGTCGAAAAATTTTCGCAGTGAAGCGCAGTACTGCATGAATAGATGCAGAGATGGAATGCTGCTTGTGGAGTTTCGTTCATGGCGGGGAATATAGGTTTATAGTAGATACAACGGTCCATTTATGTCAGCGTGCTGCAACTCTTGGGTAAAAGGAGACTAGGGTCTCCACGTTATGGGTTACATGGAGTTGGTAATTATACGTTCATTAGAGGCAACACTCACAAGTTTAGCACTGGGGCTAGAGTTTTTCGAACATACGGAGATGCTGGCATAGGTTAGTGAACGGTATTCTGCAGTTCTTGGAATTTATTTCCTTAGGAGACGTATACTAATACTGGTCTTTTGTGGCGTACAGTTGAGCTTATCGGAACCTTGTTTCCACTGGGTGATACCACAGCAAGCGAGACAATGGCACAAGGTGCACTGATCACGAAAGTCACGTCATTTGCACTGCATAAGCGCATGCTAAAGATGGGTACCCATAACAACATACCGTGGGCTGCAGGCAAATGAGTTGGTGTCTGTGGGGGTGCAGCCTATCCACAGGAGGTAGCATATGTTGTTGATCCTCTTGAAAGTAACGAGCATTTGTATACAATGCTCTTTCTTGTATGCAGAAGCATAGCACGAATAAGGGCTGACGTGAGGCTACCAAAGGGCTTAATGATCGAATGATCGCCGCATTGGATATTTTGGATGAAGAGAATATGGACTTCAAATAAAACATATGTAGCACTGTTCTCGGTTGAGAAAAATAAGTGGTGCATTACTTTCTGTGCCACCGTCGTGTAACATCAGTTCAACTGCATTACGTGACAATGTAGATCAAATGCAGGGCGGTAGCTGGAGAGCTATGGAAGCACTGCTGTTACAATTTAAGCCTTTGTTTAGTGGGGAGAGTCTATTAGCGATGATCCTAGTTACCTAGCACCGTATACCAACAGGTAATAACGCTAGTAATAGGAAGCCATATCGTAAACCAGAGCAAAAGCAACCACGCATGGTAGAATTCACTTGACAAACAGCTCGTAAAGGAACCCAGCGATAGTCCCAAAAAGGTTGAGTGATGGCATAAAAATATTGGTTTTGCTACCACTATAGATGCTTGATGCTTATTTGATACAGAATATCTTGGAGACGCTAGATAACTAAGGCAGAAGCGATCTACACACTGGATTTTTGGAGCGGAGCAGTTACTACTAGGTGCAGATAATATCAGAGGAAGTACCCAAAACAGCTTTTACGATACTGTAGGGACATTCTAAACATCGCAGGATTCCATTTGTGCTTAAAAATATACCAGCCACACTCTAAGGATGGGTAGATGAGGTTTTCGTGGTCTAAAACCTAGAAAATGAATGGTACATCTCGATTAAATCAGTTTTTGGAAGAAATGAATGAACGCGTAAAACAGTTGGAGGAAATATTCAGTAGATTACAGACTGTAAATCTTATACTAAGTATTGAAAAATATTGTGTCGCGGACTCAAGTTAAGTACACGTACAGTATTATTATCGAAGAGGGTTTACGAACCAGTCTGCATTCAGTGATGGCTATAACACTTCCACTCTGCTACTGTTATGCCATAACCACAAAACCAAAGGCAATTTGTAAAACAGATTTATTTTATTGGATTAATAATGGTATAAAGCAACAGAGCAGTGTTACCCTCTGAGAGGAATTTTGTTAAGTTGACCGTATTGTTCCTAATGGAAGTGGCTTATCGGAAATGAAAGTCAGAATTACGTTAATATTGGAATAGTGACAAACAAAATTTTGCCTAGCTATACTGTATATAGAATAAGGGAAACGGTCGCCAGCCTAATTAGGCAAGAGAAAGATTAACATTCTCGTTTATGAAAGTAGGTATAAGTAACTATAATGGACAACACAACAGACACATCCTAGACTTAGCAACACGCGAGTGCAATGAACTCTAACACACATATGTTTTAAGATTGAAGCTAACAGTTGGAGCAGCAGGAACTATTTTCAAAATTATAACAGGTACAGAAAAACACTACCACTTTCAGGGTTTACACAAACTGAGTGGTCTTTATACTGTTAATATGCACACAAGAGAGACAAACACTTGGCATACATGAGAATGTAACGTTTCACAACTGCAGCTTTCTCACTTTTACTACAACGAAACACAATGTTGACAAAATTGCAAGGAACTGACTCTGCTTTTTAGAATTTACTACAGACAACAACGTGATCATTGACTTTATAAGACTCAGCCTAAAGTTTGAAGTTGGTAACAGCACTTTAAATAACAGTTTCAATAGGAAAATTATTATTGGACAAATAACATTTGCTTTAACTCACTCTGTTACCACATTAGCTTTAACTATCTTTCTAATAAGTTCAAGAGGCATTATTTAACAAAGCTCTAGGCTCCAACGTACTTTCAGTAAGGACACTCGGTAATCACTTTACTTCAAACGGAGAGGACCCTGAGAGGTGTTATGATGAGGAGTAAAATCAAGGTAGGTAAATAAATTCCGATATGAATTACCTTATATTTCAGCACACTAACACATCCATTCGGCTGATCCTTCACTGTACATCAATATAGTATTACGTTACAGTGATTGCGCAATGTGGTGGCAACTGCATGTTGGTAGGTGGAATTACAGGTAGAATTGCCGGACTTTATCGTATCTTCATGGCGATGATTCATACAAATTCCAGAATAGATCCAGCTATTTATCCACCCATCCGAGGCATTGGAAAGAAGCAGTAAAAGCCTCTCTCTGAATCAGCATGATATGCACCTTTACATTGACAGTGCACAGACTGGTAGCTCCTTTCCGACTGGTGGCTCGTCTCCGACTACTATATGTTCCACCTTTTCCACCTAGGCCAACCACAATTTGCGCGCGCTACACAGTTCCGTTCCCGAGGGGAACTACACTACCTCTTACATACAGAATAACTAAGAGCCCTAAGTGAGGATCAGCAGTTTACATAATAGCAACCAAATGTATTAAATAAAACAGAACATTTCCACATATTGACACTTCTACAAAGATTATTCACACAAAATTACAATCATATACAGTAAGTTTTGTTCCCTCCAAAAGGGACAAAGAATTTAAATTACAGATACATTACTTTGCATAAAATCAAATCACGACATCAAAGGTTTGACAAAGAAAAGAGTACACAATTTTATGTTATCGATTCAAACACATTTACAAAAGATCAACAATGTGACATTAAATAAAGCAAAAGCAAAAAAATAAATAAATCCATACAGAATAAGAGCTGTGGTGTTACACATGCCCCATGTTTCGTTGAAGTTTCCTCTAAGGGATACTTCAAGGAAACATCCATAACACCTAAGTGGTGTTGGCTGCTAAAAATAAATTCATTCTATCCAACTTCAGTTGGGAGAAAAAAATTACATATATTACAAATATACAGTATATACACTAAGAAATTGCATGTATTTCTTCCAAAATATTTTCAAAGTAAAACATCTAAAGCAATTTTCATTTTCACACTGGTTTAAGGAAACTAATTTCGCACCATTACACAAGATATCTTTAAGCATGTCCATTTCATACACACATAGTTCAAATAATTGACAAACGGTACACAAACTAATCTACATATTAGTAGAAAAGGTATAGCGTTCAAAATAAAATAAAAGAATAAACACATATACAATAGCACAGAACATTTTAACTTAACAAAACAGAAGTTTGTCTCTCAATAATTTTAAAAGAATGTAAAATTTCACAGACACACAAGTATATTAATGATCACAGTACATTTTACAAGGTTCAGCAATTAATGAAATATTGAAAATATCAGTTTGCGTCCACATATGTACAAAAATTTACACAAAACAGCTATGAGAACCTTTTCCAACTGACTCTTTAAATACAAAAGAAACTTTTCAAAGTTTCCTCAAAACAATTAACTTTAAAGCTGCTCTTCATTAATAGCAGTCCAAAATGTTTGTTGCACATAAACACATTAACCTATTCAGACCCTATCTTTAATCATCACTGCTGTATTTTTAAATCAAGGCAGTCCAAAACAAACATCTACATCCATTTAAATAAGTTGCATATATATTTTATAATAACTTTTCACTGACTTCAATAAGAATAGTCAGTTCATAACATATTGCTCAAAAAACCTAACTTAATTCACTGCTTGCCTCAGCACTAGCAGTCCATGTTACACATTCTGCCCATTATTGGTTTTGGCAGTCTTTACCTATAACATATAGACACAAAACACAATTTAGATAAAGAACACTAAAAACAAACATTTTTCAATTGACACACTGCCTCATCCTCTAGGTTTGGCAGTTCATGACCACTTATCAACTCCTTGCCCCACAATGGCAAGTCCTTTGGTTACTGCTCACATCGTGTATTTGGTAGTCCTTAGCTTCAGGACCACAGCATTCTCATTATTTTGTCTTGTTGTACTGCCCATCGACACATTTTTGAGCAGTTTATTGTCATCATTTCCAGGTTTTTCATCATTTTGTCACACTTTTGGTAAAATTTGCATTAGTAGTATAAAACATATAACCTGTAACTTTGAAACAGTAATTAGACACTGGCAACAAAATCATTTCTTTTTCAAATGACACAATCAGGTAACATATTAATCGAGAAAAAATTTAAATGTCATACTTGGGATCAAGTCAGGATTAAGAATTTCTTACTACTCCTTGATCATTGCTTTTCCACACACAGTTAGGTCATTACATACATCAAGATCAGGACAATAATTTCATATCCTATTGCAAGTGATTTCTGCCACCTTTTTGTGGCACAAGACGTATACATCTCATATCTATCTTACACACATTAGCCAGGTTCATTTCCTCAGTTTTAAACACATATACAGTTTTTCAACACCATATTTGCCCCTTTCTTTTTCAAAAACATTTACATTTAATTATATTATGGCATTCATTTACCTTTTCTTTTCAATATTCTTACCTTTTCTCATCCATATTTCTCTTTCCAGTTACTTTTTAATTTCATTTTTCCTTTACAGTACCCACTATATTTTCATTATTCTTTGCCATTTTCTAGTGTACCCATATTATTTTTCCATTTACTTGTCCACAAACAATACACAATATCTTACATCATTGCCACACTATTCAATACACTCTGATAGAGAAGAAGGAAAGAAGATAGTATAAGTTCTGAATGATGAAGAGGAAGGTTGGCAGCACGAAAAGAAATGGAAGTAGTGCTAGCAACGACTCGGGCCCCTGGTGCTCGTCAGGCACCTGACAATGCAAAGAGTGCATTGCCTCCTGAGGGTTGAACAACCCTTACCTGAGGACATGTATCTTTAAGTAAACCACATATTGCAAACATAAGCCCTTTCTGATCTTTTAACTATAAGAGAAATAAATTATTATCTTTTGGAGTTCTCTGCACTCTCATTAATTTACTATAAGCATCATTAGTCATAAAGTTTTCAGGTTTTTCACTCTACATTCCCCGTATCTTCATAATTAGACTGGCAACAATAAGTATTCAATTGAAAATAAACAGTTCCTAAGCAAAGTCACACAGTACACTACAATAAATAAGCAACAACCTGCCACAGGCCTCACGATCAACCAAACAGTAATTCATTTTCAGGTAACACTCAGATACAATAATAATAAAGTCATGCATTATATTAACAGTATATATATACATACAGCAATCTGCCCTCCAGTCTCTTTATTAACAAGGCAGTCTTTTATGGTTCATAAAATAGTTACTAAGTCTGGTGGCTTTTTAGGCCTCCTATTTTCTACATCTTTCACTAAGCTATTCAGATCTTGCCAACGTTTTGTTTCATCAGGTGGCTTTTTAGGTTTTGGAATTTCAAAGTCTTTAGCAAGGTACATCATCTCCTGCTCTGCTATCATTTCATCAGGTGGTTCTTTATGTTCCTGTAATTCACACTCCTTCAAAACTTTTGTTAAGGCTTGCCCCAGTATAGTATCATCTGGAGGTTCCTGCAAATTATGCCCCTGTGTTACATTACTGAATGATTCCTTCGGTTTTTGCCCGTTTTCACTTTCTGTATCTTGCTTTGGAAAAATGTCACTAATTTTCTCATACCCTCTTTCAGTAAAAGTATATTCACTTTCATTTACACCTGAGAATTCATCTTCACTGGAGTCATCACTACTCTTTTCCTCACCATCAGAATTACTTAAGTACTCGACTTTTGAACAATAGGGTAAGTTAGTATATTCATTCTTATGTGTATTCGTATACCCTTCATCATCTGAATTATCACTGATTTCATTTTCGTCATCAGATTCTAGCAGGAAAGCAACTTTTAGACAGTGGAGCAGATTATCACTAGATGTTTCAGCCACTTCGTTTTTCGACTCATTTTCTACACAATGCACATCGTTTGGGCAGTCAGACACTTCTGTTTTATCACTTTGAACGATTTCAGCCTTAACTTCATACTTAGTATAATCGTCATGTACTTCGATAACTTTCATTTCATTTTCTTCCATGCTGTCATTTTCAGGTAATCGTGCGAAATTCTTACTAGACCTTTCTACATCAAAACTATTAAACACCTTTCCATCAACAATAATTTCATCTGCACTGCTCATAATGTCATGATTACTAACGTCCTCCTCTACCTCATTTTTGCCTATTATTAATTGTGCACACGTCTTTTGCGTGGCATATTCTACCTCCCTTTCCTCTTTATTCATCACAACCTCCCCCACATTTACGTCTTTTACTTCATACACATTATTAACAGTACAAATGTTCTCCTTTCCACTCGCCTTTTCTGGCTCCCTTGCATTCTTTAAAAAAGTCTTTTCACACGATTCCGATACCGAGTTATCATTATCATATGACATATTAACTTTATTTTCATCTCTACATTCATCTACTACTGAAACTGGCCATCGGAAGTGTCCGATCCCGCCTCTTCTGTCTCTCTCTACGGCAGCCATCTTGTTCCGACGTCTGCCATTTGTGTCTGCTGCCAAGTGCAATGTACGCTACTTCGGCAACGGCTGGTCCGAGCACGAAGGGTCACGTGACTTCGCACTGGGAACGCCACTATGTATCATTCCGCGCCCGTCTACTATAGGCGCGCCCTTAACCTTCCTGCCCCGTAGTTCACGTCTTTCCTTCTCGAATCTAATATTTGGCATCTTTTCTTTGGGCCCAAAACCGGTTTCCGCGTGAATCCGGCCCGTAACACACGCGGTTTTTAGTTTTCCATTTCGTCTCTAGTTTGGGAATTCCGTGCTATGTATCCTCTGCCGCGCGTCGTATAATTTCCTCTACCTCTCGCACGACCTCTTTGAATCGTGTTTACACGAAATCTACCGTTTTCCTGTCGTTCAGCTGGGTCATTACTTTCTCGCGAATAATTATTGCTATTATGGGGACGGTACTCGCGATTTCTTCGCCAATGATCTTCATCTTCTACCCTTTCCAAGAACGCAGAAAAACTACTGTGTGTACTCCCAACATATCGTTTCGAATCCTCAGGCAGTTTCTGCCAAAGAACCCAAACGATCTCAGCTTCTGTTCTTCTAGCCTTCAAATGTATCAGTTTTCTGTACCATGATTCGCAAAATTCTTTCATGGTTTGCCTACCTCTGACATCATACAGTCTGGCCATTAGAAATTCACGCCACAACTGGTCTTGTTTTTGTTCTGACCAGTATTCGTCAATAAATTTTTGTTTGAAGGTTTCAAAAGACATCTGGTTAGTATCAAGATTTAACCCCCACCTTTTTGCGTCTCCCGTTAATGCACTGATTACAACATTAATTTTTTCCTGGTCAGTCAAATATTCAGGAAAATTTCTTTCGCAATTCTTTACAAAGTCTAAGGGGTGCCATCCGTTATGTCTCTTTGCTGGGTCGAATTTTTCCTCGCCCTCTAATATTTTACTGAAAGGCATTTTTTCAGTAAAATGTGTAGGTCCGGTTTGTATTTTTCTTTCCAAGTCATACATTTTGCCATGGATTTGTGAAGTGTTATGTTCACACTTCTTTTCGCAAGTAAGAATCTGTTTGGTTAGAGCTCTGCTTGTTTCTGTTACAGATTGTTTAATCTGGGCAAATTCTGCGTTACATTCGGTTTGTATTTCGGATTTAATACCGAATACCTTTTCATCCACTTTAGTACAGACTAAGGGTTCTATCTGATCTTGAATTTTAATTATTTCAGAGTCAAATCTTTCGTTAATGTCATCAACTTGTCCCTGTATGTTGTCAATATTGCCATTGATGACAGTAATTTCGCTTTTAAGGTTTTTAATTTCATTACTCACAATGTCTACTTTTACATCAACTTTCTCAATCTGTTTACTAAGTTTTTTGCCTTGCTCTTGCATTTGTTTGCTAATATCACTCCCCTGTGTTGCAATTAACTGCCCCTGTGCTGCAATTTGTGCATTAATATTGTCATTTTGTGCAGCAAATTGCTGTCTTTGTTCTACATTTTGTTGTCCCAGTGCTGCGATTTGTGCATTAATATTGTCATTTTGCGCAGCATTTTGTTGTCCCTGTGCTGCAATTTGTGCAGACAACATTTTTAACAAATCAGTCACATCTGGTGTCTTTTCACTTTTGGTTTCAACTGCATTTTCGTGTTCAGATTCTACACCCCTCTCAGTTTCTGGTGATTCGAACATATCCCGCGATTCATTGACATAACCACTGTCTTCGACAACATCGCCCATATTGTCTTGCTTAGTACGCGCGACACACATAGCTTCGATCTGTTTATTGATGTCTGCGTGATAACGTACGTAATTTAACTCGCGCGTCATGCCATCTGTTGGTGTGCTGCTTGAACTGCTCTCGGTTGCATTCTGCTCTCGCGTGTCTAGATTTATTTCTAGTTTCCTGTCCATTTTAGCTATTATTAAGTACTGACACCTTTTATTTTTAATTTAAACTGAACTTTCACTACTAGTTCTGTCAAGTAATGTACAGGTTCGTGCCGCTGGACGTTTTATGTTCACTCAATGTTTGTAAAATGCTAACTACTTATAATTTTTTCCGTTTGTAGGTGCAAACTGAACAACGTCCTGTCACGCGGCGCCACGTATAACACTTCCACTCTGCTACTGTTATGCCATAACCACAAAACCAAAGGCAATTTGTAAAACAGATTTATTTTATTGGATTAATAATGGTATAAAGCAACAGAGCAGTGTTACCCTCTGAGAGGAATTTTGTTAAGTTGACCGTATTGTTCCTAATGGAAGTGGCTTATCGGAAATGAAAGTCAGAATTACGTTAATATTGGAATAGTGACAAACAAAATTTTGCCTAGCTATACTGTTTATAGAATAAGGGAAACGGTCGCCAGCCTAATTAGGCAAGAGAAAGATTAACATTCTCGTTTATGAAAGTAGGTATAAGTAACTATAATGGACAACACAACAGACACATCCTAGACTTAGCAACACGCGAGTGCAATGAACTCTAACACACATATGTTTTAAGATTGAAGCTAACAGTTGGAGCAGCAGGAACTATTTTCAAAATTATAACAGGTACAGAAAAACACTACCACTTTCAGGGTTTACACAAACTGAGTGGTCTTTATACTGTTAATATGCACACAAGAGAGACAAACACTTGGCATACATGAGAATGTAACGTTTCACAACTGCAGCTTTCTCACTTTTACTACAACGAAACACAATGTTGACAAAATTGCAAGGAACTGACTCTGCTTTTTAGAATTTACTACAGACAACAACGTGATCATTGACTTTATAAGACTCAGCCTAAAGTTTGAAGTTGGTAACAGCACTTTAAATAACAGTTTCAATAGGAAAATTATTATTGGACAAATAACATTTGCTTTAACTCACTCTGTTACCACATTAGCTTTAACTATCTTTCTAATAAGTTCAAGAGGCATTATTTAACAAAGCTCTAGGCTCCAACGTACTTTCAGTAAGGACACTCGGTAATCACTTTACTTCAAACGGAAAGGACCCTGAGAGGTGTTATGATGAGGAGTAAAATCAAGGTAGGTAAATAAATTCCGATATGAATTACCTTATATTTCAGCACATTAACACATCCATTCGGCTGATCCTTCACTGTACATCAATATAGTATTACGTTACAGTGATTGCGCAATGTGGTGGCAACTGCATGTTGGTAGGTGGAATTACAGGTAGAATTGCCGGACTTTATCGTATCTTCATGGCGATGATTCATACAAATTCCAGAATAGATCCAGCTATTTATCCACCCATCCGAGGCATTGGAAAGAAGCAGTAAAAGCCTCTCTCTGAATCAGCATGATATGCACCTTTACATTGACAGTGCACAGACTGGTAGCTCCTTTCCGACTGGTGGCTCGTCTCCGACTACTATATGTTCCACCTTTTCCACCTAGGCCAACCACAATTTGCGCGCGCTACACAGTTCCGTTCCCGAGGGGAACCACACTACCTCTTACATACAGAATAACTAAGAGCCCTAAGTGAGGATCAGCAGTTTACATAATAGCAACCAAATGTATTAAATAAAACAGAACATTTCCACATATTGACACTTCTACAAAGATTATTCACACAAAATTACAATCATATACAGTAAGTTTTGTTCCCTCCAAAAGGGACAAAGAATTTAAATTACAGATACATTACTTTGCATAGAATCAAATCACGACATCAAAGGTTTGACAAAGAAAAGCGTACACAATTTTATGTTATCGATTCAAACACATTTACAAAAGATCAACAATGTGATATTAAATAAAGCAAAAGCAAAAAAATAAATAAATCCATACAGAATAAGAGCTGTGGTGTTACATGGCATTCTCTGAATTTTCAACCACTCAATATTTTTGGGCTTCTACAGTCATTTCCCACAGTTCGTAAGAACTTTGCACAAATTGCTCAACCATCAAATAATTTGTTGAAAAAATATATTAAATTTAAATAGTTGCCAGAATGTCAGCGTGCCTTTTGGCATCGAAGAAAGTATTATCTGAAGGTCCAGTACTGATGTTCCCTGATTTTGACAAAGAATTCATCCATAAAAATGATGGGGCTGTCAGTCGTAATTTCCTTTCAGGCTTTATTAAAGCAAGTTTAGATTTCGGCTAGTAACTAGTCATTATAAGTGCAGTAATTCAGAACTGTTAAGGATTCCGAACAATAGGGGAGGGAGGAACTACGACGTGTATTAAAACTCCGAAATACTGCATTGATAATGGCTAGTTACTAACCGAAATCTATATTTGCTTTAATAAAACCTGAAAGGAATGGACGACTGATTTCTGTGCTCCATCATTTTGAAAGTCAAATCACAGTCGTTGAGTGCGTTCCACATTCCTAAAGGAAGGTAACTAGATAAAGATTTCAGCCTTTCCTGTGATGATAGCTATAATGCTGTTGGCTCCATTCTCAGTCAGAATAATATGGTGAAGAGCTGTATTAAAAGCTTAAGATAGTGGAATGCAATTACTCTGATAAAGAGAAGGAAATGTTGCAGCGATCTATGGGATCACTTTCTCTCATTGTTATCTGTAAGGACACCATTTCAAAGTTGTAACAGACCACATTTCACTGAAGCTGTTTCGGGTTGCAAGGATCTGTCTAGCAGATTAAGAAGCTGGGATTTCAGCTAGAGTGAGTTCGACTACGAAGTCATTCATAAACCAGCGAAGAAACACACAAAAACTGTGGAAAAGTGTTAGTGACGGCAGAGAGCACAGGTAGCTGATACAGACTGTCAGGAACTTTTCTCACAGTTGTAGTTCATAACGTATGACATATTACTATGCAAGTCAACAAAATGCAAACATAGTTGTTCTGATTTCACTGAAGAAAGAAGTATTGTAACTGGCACATGACCGAGAGTGGTGCCTGAAAATGTTGCCGATAAACTTTAGTGATGTACGAGAAAAGGTAATGTGGTTCAATATCTTCAAAACTGCTTGCAATAGGCCAATCTCAGCTATAAAATAATCCTCTTCAAAGTTTTCTGGAGGCATCTAAACCCAATTCAAGTAACGGGGCTTCATATTTTTGGGTCCATGTAATAGAATCCCAATTAGTAATACGTATATATTATCGATTATTGGCCATTTTTCGCGGTTTATATCTATGACAGCAAATACTGTCCAGCAAGCTGTTTTGATTTCTTCAGCGTTAGTGAATAATTGGGTTCTTAAATTTGACATACCAGAAACTTTATTGATTGATCAGTCCTACCTAACTTTATGAAACATTTGTGCTGTGTACTTTGCATTATAAGTTCCGAACAAGTCCCATTTTCCAGAAAATCAGTGAACAGAAAGTGTTCATTGAACAAGTCTGAAGATGATGAGTCATTATGTTGACAGTCAACATATAGATTAAGATACATATCTCCAATTTGAAGTTGGCATTTGTAGTTCCGAAGTCCATACTAGAAGTGGTGTTCTAATCTAAGTTAGATTCCCACACTGCTTCAACAAAAGAATCCGTGAAAAGGGTATGTGAAATTGGGTAAAAAGTGAGATGAGTAAATATGAAAGCTCTGGGAGGACAATAATGTGTGAGTCAGCGTGTAAGCCAACTTTCTCATTTCAGAGTTAGCCAATGGGTGTTGGTTTCCAAACTTTGTACACCAAAATGGAAAAGTAAACAATGTATCAAGTCACAGGTATGACCTCCCTGGTCAATATTAAGATCAAATTACCAACGAAATCTTCTTATATAGTAGTCGGCGCCTTACCACAAATTATGGTACTGGTAAGGAAGCCAAAAAGGAGTGTGCCACCTGATTCTCGTGCTACACACAGGGAACCATACACGTTGAGATAACCAAACCAACACTCTATAATTACCTAACTTTGGAGTGTATTTTCCATATGGTATTGTTTCCTTTGTTTTGTGCTATTACACTTACATTATATGTTAGGGCTTAGCATGACTTTCGTGCAAGTCATTCACACACATATGTTGTTGTGTGGCACTTTTTTCGTAGAAAAGGAGGGTTCTGATTGAAGTTCGTTTCCTTCACGTGGTGTAACGGCATGGATACCGCCAGAAAATAATCTTAGTCCTGATTCAGCTACTCGGCATTGTAAAAGGAGTAGGAGTGGCAATCCTGAATAAGCCACTGAACTCGGGAGTGCTGTTCTCCGAGAAACTTGAAGTTATGTTGACAGATCACCACTGGACGCTGGGACAAACTTACTAAGAAACGGAAAGGTAGGAATTAGATTCGTAGGCTACAAGACAGATTCAAGGACTTACCCTAGCAGGAATGGAAAGAATTCTTGGATATCAGTTCCAAGTACGAGTATCGACAACTGTAACTGTCTTATGACAATCTAAGAGCATAGCGGTTGCACTTTACAGACGTAGTGCCACAGTCGTCTGTATGCAGAAAGAGGGGAATGATCAATGCAGGATGGAGCTTGTTAAAAACCTTATTTGGGACAGCAAACGAAGAAATGTGCAGGAACTTAACAGGGCAGATGTAAGACACTGTAGGAAGTATTAATGTCATAACAGAGTGGCGTACCACTCAACTATCGAATCTGGAGCAAAGTGTATTGAACGATGCTAAAATAACACGGAGTTCGTGCGTAATATGACAGCAACAGCAAATAACAACTTGGAAACAATTCAGAAAGGTCTAAGTGCATTGGATTAGAAGATGACTGTCACTAGACTGTTACAGACACTGATAGAAAGCATTAATAACCAAAGACTTCAAGCAGCAGGAATGAAAGAAGCAATTTATTTCACAGCATGTGTAGGTTAAGTTCAGCTCTGACATTCCACACCAATTTTGGAAGGGCTATGCCTATCAAAAAAGGATATCCCAGGAGAGCTTCAGCGTGACTGAGTTAACACAGGGAAAATGAACACTACTGTATCATGTAGCAACTGTCGGAATAAGGATGGATTGAGTAAGACTACTTGTAGTTGGTAGAAGTGTACATCATATCCATTTAAATGTAAAACCATAAATAAATGGGTGCAACTACAGACTAAGTAGGAGTTAGTGATTTCGGAATGAGTAGATGCACGTGCTTTATGACATCAAAGATATGCGTGACTGTAGGAAAGCAAGTGTAACCATTTGCGGGACCAGAACAGTTCGAACAGATGTACAGTCGTGCGAGGTTCAGCACTTAGAGGTTAAATTGACGCAATACAGTGCCACAGTTAAGTGCTGGAACCTCAATGACATTTCCAGAAAGTAGGCACCCACCGGATTTACTCAGCCTTTATGTCACAGACCATAGCCATCAACCCTTACAGGGTGGGATACCTCGGTGCATCGAAAGGATGGGATTTCAGAAGTGGAATCTCAATCAATTGAAAGACTTGTGATGTAGCAGGGGCTAACTATCGTTTACCTGCAACTTATAACAGGACGATCATGATGAAGTTATCGCACCAATGCTCTACTGGCGAGAAAACCGTTGAATACCCTACCCATCCAATATCTACTTTTTGTTAACGACACGTTGAATTCGGAACTCCTGTGCTCAATAGATGAACTGAAACTTCCTGGCGCATTAAAACTGTGTGCCGGACCGAGACTCGAACTCAGGACCTCAGGGAAAAACAGCATCAGACTATCATCACTGATATTATTTCTACCACTAGTACAGCTTTGTTTTTTATAGCAACTTGAATATCTATACTTGAGGCACAATGTTGGCAATCTTCTAAATCCACTTTTGCACCATATCCCCATTGAACTCCTTGACGCCATAACTAAGAGGTAGGAACTGAAGCTATTGGCCGGATGAGGTGGCCGAGCGGTTCTAGGCGCTACAGTCTGGAAGCGCGCGTCCGCTACGGTCGCAGGTTAGAATCCTGCGTCGGGCATGGATGTGTGTGATGTCCTTAGGTTAGTTAGGTTTAAGTTGTTCTAAGTTCTAGCGGACTGATGACTTTAGAAGTTAAGTCCCATAGTGCTCAGAGCCATTTGAACCACTTGAACTGAAGCCATTGAAACGACCTGCTTAAATCCGCAGGACAGAACAGGTAGTTGGAATTGTGGAAAGGGGCAAAAATGGGGCTGTCAATTACACTCAAACACATAACTTTATTTAGTTGCCCAAACAATACAGTAAAAATTTTTGAACTTCGTTAAGGGCACAACCACTTAAATTTAAAAATGGCTGAAAGCCATTAACTTAAAATTGAGACTCAAAACAGAATATTTAGAAGGCAGAAGGCCTCACGTAGAGAAGTTCTATAACTTGGCAGAAAGCCCAACAAATCAAACACTTGAAAAGCAAAGAAGTTCAATTTAAAGAAGGCTGAAGGCCCATGATTTAAGACTGCACGTAAAATTAATTTTAAAGAAGGCACAGGGCAGAAGGCCTTATCTTCAAGGCCCCACACAGTCTGATACTTGAAAGACTAGAACTTTAATTTAAAAACGGCTGAAGGCCCATAATGTAAACACTAAAATAATTTTTAGTGGGTAGAAGGTCCAAAGATTTATCTTTAAACAATATTTTACACAGGCTGAAGGCCCAAACAATCTAAGATTTAACAAGTAAGGAATTTAATTTAGAAGGTGGCTGAAGGCCCATTATTTATAACAACTAAAAGCTTACAAATTAAAATCATCGGCTATAAGCCATTAAAATACACAATAAAACTCCAATAAGAAAAGGCAGTACCGCCAGCGGCGCTCAGAGGTTTCCGGGGGTCGGTCTGCACTTGAAATATTAACGTTCGCTTAGGGGAGACAGGTAGTCGGCCGAACTATATCCGAACCGCTGGCAACACAACCCAGACAGTCAACGGACTCACCGACAAGACGACTTGCTTTCCAACCGACCAATACACAAGGAATTCCAAAGCCCAAACGCAAAAGTCGTAGCCGCCCACAACCAAGTATGCATAAGCTGTCAAAACTACACTCACGTGATGGACAGGACACTGCCTGAATTTTACGTCAGCGGACAGGGCAGGTAACCGGAACGCAAACGGCCACAAGGCAGAAAATTCCGCTGGTGTACTTGGAATTCAAATAACCAAAATACACGTAAACTCCACCGGATGGCGGCCAAACTTTTGCCAACTCGAACACTCGCTGTTGCTCATGGGACTATCCCCCCAACAGCCCCGGCCGGTGTGGCCGAGCGGTAGTAGGCGCTTCAGTCAGGAACCGCAAGACCGCTACGGTCGCAGGTTCGAATCCTGCCTCGGGCATTGATGTGTGTGATGTCCTTAGGTTAGTTGGGTTTAAGTAGTTCTAAGTTCTAGGGGACTGATGACCTTAGCAGTTAAGTCCCATAGTTCTCAGAACCATTTGAACCATTTTTGAACCCAACAGCCAACCATGAAAACTAACGGCACAATGTGAACAGTCTGGCTTCGGTAATTAAATCACCACTCAACTTCGATGTCCTGGGTCGGTGAGCCACGAACCCTGTAGCAATCGGAACAGCTCCCACACACTCCGACACTGCGTAGAGACTGCCAGCGGGCCCGACCCACTGCGCCGCACGGGGGATTTCCTGACTGATCCACACCAACCGACCGACTGCCGCACACTGGCTAGCCGGAAACTATAAGCACCAGACTAAAGATAGTACAAGGTGTAAATATCGATACACACCGCTGCTGCGATACATAGAAAGAGGAACAAACACGGCATAACCTCAATAACTGCGCGAAACCTAACGCAGAGTATCAGTCACAGTTTAAACCAACGCTTAAGCCGGGGCCAGCAAATGGTTCAAATGGCTCTGAACACTATGGGACTGAACTGCTGTGGTCATCAGTCCCCTAGAACTTAGAACTACCTAAACCTAACTAACCTAAGGACATCACACACACCCATGCCCGAGGCAGGATTCGAACCGGCGACCGCAGCAGCAGCGCGGCTCCGGACTGGAGCGCCTAGAACCGCACGGCCACCGCGACCGTCCCGGGGCCAGCACGGCTCAGCCATTTGTATCGATACGTATAACCAATTGATAGTGCGTATACTGAGGAAGATATTGACCGTATTTGAGAGTAAAACCTAGATTGTAGTAGGAGCTTGTAATGTAACGCTATCTGCTGATATGTTAACTGAAACTACACAGTATAAACCAGTGTGCAGCATAAACTGCAGAGAATAAGACCAGCTTTCACCATGTGCCATAATCAGTTTATGGGTATGCAACCAGTGCTATTGTTGCAGAAGGCTGGTCACCACTTGTAATACATTTACAGTCCGAGCCAAGCGAGCCGTAATAAAGGAATGCAAACAGCACAGTTCGACAGCACCCAATACGTCATTCTACGAGCCTTACAGTACGGGACAACTTGTAAAATCCTAGCGCATCTGCTCAATGGTGACTTAGTACTAACGGAAAGTACAAAGGCAAGAGGAACAGACAATAACAGACATCACGGTAGTGATATGTCCACTGACTTTGGAGGAAAAATGACCGCACCGCCAGCCGAAATGACGTTTCGTACAGCTTAAATATCTCCGTTTCAGTGACTGGTTGGGTTCGGTTGTTTTGGGGAAGGAGACCAGACAGCGAGGTCATCGGTCTCATCGGATTAGGGAAGGACGGGGAAGGAAGTCGGCCGTGCCCTTTCAAAGGAACCATCCCGGCATTTGCCTGGAGCGATTTAGGGAAATCACGGAAAACCTAAATCAGGATGGCCGGACGCGGGATTGAACCGTCGTTCTCCCGAATGCGAGTCCAGTGTCTAACCACTGCGCCTCAGTGACTGGTAATGCTGTCTGCACATCTGATTCCTATAGAATGACAGTCTGGTTAGATGCAAGCTTGGTTGTCGAATCGCAATATTCTATCTGCTGCCAAAAGAAAGCTACTCCTCGAAGCCTGCAGCCTGATGGCTGTAGTAACACAGCAGCTGCGTACTGCCACTGATGTTTGGTCTTCTCCGTGATGAAGGTGTGGACGATCGTGGGCCTCCATCTGGCGAACCGCAAACTACGGGCTACAACTTGTCGGGCAATGCATCTGAGTACCGCCTCCCTGGTGTCCTCATATGCTGTGGGCACCTGCTTAACTGCACCTCCGTCTTTAGTTGACTCCTGCGCTGCACAGCGGCAATACTGAGTCCATATCCCTTACCTCACTCGAATTTGCGTATCGGCATGCATATTGCAGTGCTTGAGAAGACAGTAAGCACTGTAAAATGTTTCCGGTCAACGCTGTTTCACTGACGACTTAGGGTGTATAGCAGCTACTCACACCAGCTCCCGAGCTCCTGAAACTTACCGCTACAAATTTATGTGAACTGAAATGATCAATTATCCTTATGCAGATACCCTTTCCAATAACAATAAGAAACGCTTATGCCGTAGTAAATGGTCTAAAATTGTTCGTTTTTTTTAAGGAAGTTTCGCTACTGACTTCTGAACATTCCGAAAGGAGAAATTACAAATGTGGCTAATTACTGAGCTGACATATAGCACATTGCGTATATCCCATCATATCCATGGAAATATCTGGCGTAGCAGGACAGAGTGGATTAGGTTGTGGTTCCTGTCGGTTGCACTCAACGTACAAACTTTGTCAACACACAATATTACAACAAGATTGCAAAACACTTAAAACTTTAATCGACCTCTCTTAATTAACTTTAGATCGGCTGTAGGTCACACTCAAAATCCACGACAAAAGGCCTAAGCAAGAAATTGAAATACAAGGGGCCAGCCGATGTGGCCGAGCGGTTCTAGGCGTTTCAGTCTGGAACTGCACGACCCCTAGTGTAACAGGTTCGAATCCTGCCTCGGGAATGGATGTGTGTGATGTCCTTAGGTTAGTTAGGTTTAAGTAGCTCTAAGTTTTAGTGCTGAGAGCCATTTGAACCATTTTTGAAATACAAGGTTCTTCCGGGGGCTCCACGGAAAAATATTTTCAAAGTCTTGAATATAAACAGGCTGAATGTCTTAGCAATTTAATTTTAAATTAAACTTGGCTGGAGGCCGCATATTAAGCAATAAGAAGAGTTACCATCAAAAGGCAGAAGGCCTTATCTTAAAATGTTTCATGCAAAAGGGCAAGACAAGACATTAATTTAAGAGATATTAAAACTCGGCTGAAGGCTGCACATCAACCAAATAACTAAAACCCGAACATGGAAAATACTATGTAACACACAAGGATCGGCGCTCAGAAGTTTCCAGGGTCGGCCTGGGTTTGTAACACTAACGCCCGGTGAGACAGGAAGCCTGTCCAACGACTTCTTAATCTGGAGGCAACCCAAGCGACAGACGGCCGATGAACCAACCAACTACCTGAATTCGGTCAACAGAACAAAAACATTACAACCAAAATGCCAGTGACGCGAAGAGACCAGTAACACTCGTCTTCCAATATTGGTGTGTTAATAAGCCAAGACACAATAACTACTGACATCATGAACATCGCAACGGCTGTGGAATTACACGCCATGGCGACAACATCAACAAGGTAAGAAAACACTCACTCGTTGCTCTGTCGCAACCGACCAACTGGCTACTCCAGTACGCGGACAACATTACAGCACTTAAAGCATTGCTCAGTCGAACTGACACAGGGTACACAGTGTTGCACGAAACACTGCCACAAGAAACTCGAACACTCGTAAAACGAATCACTGAAGAACAACAGAACAAATCACAGGCTGACACACACACAAAATCGAAGGACGGTCGGTGACGAAACACACGTCGTCTGACCAGACGACCGACCAACAACCAACCGAGGTGGTTGGCACTCAAACCATGTGTGTCAGCAACGGTCGGGCGAGTCTTGCCTATCCGGAGCTCACTGCTGCTCCAACCCGACTCAACTCTACGTGCATCGGGAACTGGGAGACACGGCGATCCGGGCACACTGGCTCGGACCCAATCATGGAGAGGTAACTCTTGCCCATTGGCCACAACGTCTTCGCACAAGAAGGAACCGAGCCACGTTCAGCAAGATGACCCAATGACGAGGCCCATAAACGGCGAAAAGACCAAACACACGTCGCCCAAAGAGGTGACCAACTGAATGACCGACCAACGGTCGATCCCGCTGCCATCTCCCTTCCGTCGGACAGTTCATCCTGTGTCGCGAGCGGTCGGCGAGTAGTGGCTGTGCGCGCATCCCTAGCGCTCCGTCCCCGACTGCTGCTACGTCCCGAATGCACTTCTGCCGCGTTCCAACTCCAACCGCTCCAGATCCGATCTCCAACTGACTGCCAGACACACGACGACCCGGAAATACTATCGGTCGCTCCAAAGATGGAACAACAGTGCACTTATCGATATGCGCTGCTGCTGCTGCTCACGGGAAAGTAAGGCAGGAAATTAGTGACGCCAGTAAATGGAATAAGAAAACGAGGCGGCAGTACAGAAATAGAAGATAACAAATAATAAATGGCATGAACACGAGCCGTGCACGGCTCAGATCATTTAGTCTTCAGCGATTTAATTATGGCCTCTATCGCCCACTTGTCGTTATCACAGACGTTTATCTCAGACAACAGTCTTGGAAAATCGAGAGTTCAATGAATCCCCGTAGGAACAATTTTTATTTTATTTTATCGACCTACTACACTCCTGGAAATTGAAATAAGAACACCGTGAATTCATTGTCTCAGGAAGGGGAAACTTTATTGACACATTCCTGGGGTCAGATACATCACATGATCACACTGACAGAACCACAGGCACATAGACACAGGCAACAGAGCATGCACAATGTCGGCACTAGTACAGTGTATATCCACCTTTCGCAGCAATGCAGGCTGCTATTCTCCCATGGAGACGATCGTAGAGATGCGGGATGTAGTCCTGTGGAACGGCTTGCCATGCCATTTCCACCTGGCGCCTCAGTTGGACCAGCGTTCGTGCTGGACGTGCAGACCGTGTGAGACGACGCTACATCCAGTCCCAAACATGCTCAATGGGAGACAGATCCGGAGATCTTGCTGGCCAGGGTAGTTGACTTACACCTTCTAGAGCACGTTGGTTGGCACGGGATACATGCCGACGTGCATTGTCCTGTTGGAACAGCAAGTTCCCTTGCCGGTCTAGGAATGCTAGAACGATGGGTTCGATGACGGTTTGGATGTACCATGCACTATTCAGTGTCCCCTCGACGATCACCAGATGTGTACGGCCAGTGTAGGAGATCGCTCCCCACACCATGATGCCGGGTGTTGACCCTGTGTGCCTTGGTCGTATGCAGTCCTGATTGTGGCGCTCACCTGCACGGCGCCAAACACGCATACGACCATCATTGGCACCAAGGCAGAAGCGACTCTCATCGCTGAAGACGACACGTCTCCATTCGTCCCTCCATTCACGCCTGTCGCGACACCACTGGAGGCGGGCAGCACGATGTTGGGGCGTGAGCGGAAGACGGCCTAACGGTGTGCGTGACCGTAGCCCAGCTTCATGGAGACGGTTGCGAATGGTCCTCGCCGATACCCCAGGAGCAACAGTGTCCCTAATTTGCTGGGAAGTGGCGGTGCGGTCCCCTACGGCACTGCGTAGGATCCTACGGTCTTGGCGTGCATCCGTGCGTCACTGCGGTCCGGTCCCAGGTCGCCGACCACTGGCGACAACATCGATGTACTGTGGAGACCTCACGCCCCACGTGTTGAGCAATTCGGCGGTACGTCCACCCGGCCTCCCGCATGCCCACTATACGCCCTCGCTTAAAGTCCGTCAACTGCACATACGGTTCATGTTCACGCTGTCGCGGCATGCTACCAGTGTTAAAGACTGCGATGGAGCTCCGTATGCCACGGCAAACTGGCTGACACTGACGGCGGCGGTGCACAAATGCTGCGCAGCTAGCGCCATTCGACGGCCAACACCGCGGTTCCTGGTGTGTCCACTGTGCCGTGCGTGTGATCATTGCTTGTACAGCCCTCTCGCAGTGTCCGGAGCAAGTATGGTGGGTCTGACACACCGGTGTCAATGTGTTCTTTTTTCCATTTCCAGGAGTGTATATTCAGAAATCAATTCTTAAAAGTTGTTAGTGTATCTGACTTACCAGTAACAAAAACATTTCTTGTATGAATTGACTTTTCATCCTCTTGCGCTGTTGGCCAGGTACTGACTGAACGACTGATCAAATGGTTTGAAGGAGAATATTATATATGCTAATTTCTTCATTGCGTTCGTGTCAGACCTTTTACGGAGGGTGGTAAAACTTCTTTCAACGAGGAATACCTTTGAGCCGACTTCAGTCTCAAAATAAAAGCTGCAGCTCTAACGCCAACTGCTGCAGGAATTTTCCCCAGAGTTATCCATCCACCCCACCCCCCTTCCACCCCTACTCTGTCACCTATAAGCTTTTCCAACCTCCCTTTAGGTGCAGGCCATGCCCAGTGAGAGCCGATCTATTAATAGCTGGCACAATTGTAGTGTGAGCCGACCCCCAGTCATCAGTATCTTCTCTAGCCCCTTTTTATCACGTCTAACAGCTGTCTTAAGGTGAGGCCAATCATGACGCTGGAACCGCTGCAGAAGTTGCACATCTGTATCGGCACTTTGAGCATCTACTTTTTTTTCAGGGTCACTTCATGCGTCATACTTCCTATCCCTATCAAGACTTTCCCACTTCCACCCACAGTCACTCTCCGACCATCTCTTGTAAAATCGCAACATATCTTCCCTACGTCATCAGTGACGTCAGCCAACCCTGCAGTGAGCTTCATAATGAGGGCAACCTCCTCAACAATTCCTGCAACTGCTCACCTACAACTCTTCCATGAGACGTTCCTAACAGCAGAACTTTCTTACTTCTATCTGAATTTCAATTTACTTAGACTTCTCAATTGTTGAGAACTGCTGCATGTCAGGTACCCTTGCACGTTGGCTCCACATGGTAGAACTACTGTTGGTGTGTTGAGGTTGCTGTGTCTGCTTGGACTCTGAGTGTGCGTTTATTTTCTCAATTGCTTATTCTGCGTTTGTTGGTAACAGTGTTGTTAATAGTGAATAGCGGGCGAAGGGAATGGTTAGTAGACCTAGTACGTGGTAGTCTATATTAACTGATTCTGTGTGGAAGCTATTTTAATTATACCATTATAGTATTAATACTGAGATCCAGATGTGTTCTACTTCGCCCAATTTTAGCGTTACTTTGCCGGTGTTAATTTTAAATCGGTGGTGATATTATGCTGAAGGAATTTTATTCCATTTACTGTTTTATTCTAATGCCAATACTCCTTGAAAAGTGGCACACACATTTACATTTGTAAAACTTCTATTTTGTTTATTATCAAGACATATATTTTTGGTTACATAAAATTTGTTTGTCAGTGAATTACACCTCAGCAGAATTGTCAGCCCGATCCACACTCCATACAGTGCTACGCTACAAATTGAATATTTTCATGTATAAAGTTTATGCGTGCTGGATACTTATACATTACCATTGTTGATTAATCTGCCACAAATATTATGTTATTGACAAATATGTACTATTATATAATTCTATATCCTTTAGTTTTCATTAACAAATCAATGATAGTGTATTCTGCGTGATAGAAGAGCACGTTTACCAAAGTTCGCAATACTGGATATCCCATCGGTGGGCTTACTTTTTTGTTTGTAGTATTTCTCAACTTATAATTTTGAGACGTGACTAAGGAAGGATTTCGGTAATTTCATTTTGGTATAATGGTACTCTCGATGAATTATTATTTTAAAAAAGAAAGTTTTCTCTATTTTGTGTGGTGCTCTCTAGGGGGAATTGAAAAATAAATTTTGAAATGAGAAAATTAACTGGAGTGCCGTTGATTAAAAGAAGCAGCCAATTAAAATAAGTTTATATTATCACACGGCACAGATAAAAAAATTACCACTAAGGGGCAGCAAATTAATAATTCAAGATTTTGTCTAATCAGCTTTTATACCGTGTAGTGAACTGCCCGCCCTCGTCGCTTGTTTGTTATATGCCCATTACTAATATTACACCTCATTCCAGAATTGCTGCCTGGAAACTGCGTTTATAGATGAGATTAACAGATCTCAGGGGCGCACGAGTGGCCGATACAAATTCGAACGTCAATGATACTCGGCAGCGGCCAGCAAACTATATGTCGGCTGTCTTGAATTTCTCCTACGTGAAACATAGAAAAGATGGCAGGCAAGGTTATTGTTGTTCAAATGAAACATTGGCAAACAATAACAACTATTCCTATAATGACGATATTTTACATAGATAAATACATTACATAACTTGAAAATAGCTTTCAAGTACAACTGCCTGTTACAAAATAATTCGAGAGAGCGATCATTAAGAGAGAGCGATCGACAAGAGAGGATACATCAACAGAGAGCGGTCTTTAGGAGGGAGAGAGAGAGAGAGAGATATCGAGAGAGGGAGAGAGAGCCACACGCTGTTCTTGCTTATATACAAGTAGACATCTGTCATTTTTCCTCAGTCTCTTCGTGTTCTGGAAGCCGCTTCCGCGGAAAAATATTCGAGGAACTTCGCTGCGCTCCTTCCTGCGATTCTGATCGCATAGAATTTGACTGTTGACGCTGTGTTCATTGTGTGTGATGCATTATTTGCCAATTAAAAAATACAATTGTTCTCTTACGCTAATTTTAACATCTGTATGCTTTCACATTTAAGAATTAATTGCAGTTTTACATTAGAAGAAATTCAAATACAATACAGGGAATTACTAAAAAAATAGAGCGTTTCTCACGTTGGCTACTATAAATTGTTTTAGTTTGGTGGCTTCAATTTATTTGCACGTAAAAAGAAACGTTCCATCGTATTTTGATATAATGACAGTTTTTAAAGAGCTCTGGAAGACTTGAGATCAAATGAGGCAAAACAGATAGATAACATTTCATCGGAATTTCTGAAACCATTGCGGTAAGTGGCAGCCAAACAATTATTCAAGTTGTGTGTGGAATCTATGTACCATCAGACTTTCGGGAAAAAGCCATCCACACAATATCGAATATAGCTGTCGCACTGTCAGTTGAAGAACAGATGTATCGATGCTGATGCCAAGAACGATATATACGAGAATAGAATACAAAATTTAACCTGATAGATGACGATCAGTTGGGCGCTAGGATCGGTGAAGCCACCAGAGAGGCAATTCTAACGTTGTGCTTGTGATGGAAGCATGACCAGAAAAATCAAGACACGCTCTTAGGCATTGTCGACCTAGATAAGGCGTATGGTGCAAAACATTTTAAAATCTGAGAAAAGTGTGGGTAATCTACAGGAAAAGATCGCATACAGTATTTCACGCCAATTTTTACATCCAAATCACGGTAAAAGGAGGTCAATGATAAAGTTCGCTGAGGATATAACTATCCCCAGTCAACGTGAAAAAGAAATACGAGAGCAGTTGAATGGAACGAACGGACTGAAGACTATAGAATGTGAATTGACAGTACTGCTACTTCTCATTACTTTTATCTTTTTCCATTCTACTGTCAATCCACATTCCTGACCAAGAGAAGTCTGCTGGTATCAAACATAGCCTTAACGTGAGGAAGAAATATCTGAGAAACTGTGTTTGGAGCACATTATTGTGAAGTAGTGAATCATGGATCAGGAATCAGAAGGCAATCGAAACATTAGTGTTGTGCCTCTACAGATAAATGTAGGAAATTACATGGATAGATAAGAAATGAGGAGGTTCTTTGAAGAATCAGTGAGGAAAGGAATATATAGTAAACACTACCTAGAAGAAGATACTGTACGATTGGACAAGTGTTAAGACATCAGGGAATAACCTCCATGGTACTAAGGCATGTGTGAGGCGTCCAGATTGTAGGGTAAGGCAGATAGTGCAATACATCCAACAAATAACTGGAGGTGCAGTAGGCAGGTGCTACTCTGAAATTAAGAGCTTAGCGCAGGAGACGAATTCGTGGTGGGCCACATCATAGTAGGCAGAGGACTGGAAAAAAAGCGTGTCTAGTTTGTTGTATGTCAACAGGTATTCTTAAATTCCTTTTGTCGCTATTTGGTATGGAAGTGTACATCCTCCCGAATGAAAGTACTGTCTGCGAAGTAGTCACCATACGCCACTACAAGTAGTTAACACGGAACGATGAGTACAAATTTAGACGTTGTGCACCTCTTCTTTGTTAAGGTTTTCAGGAATGGCGCCCTTCATAAACCACAATTTTCGATACATTGTTTCTGATGATTACAGGTCTCTACTCCCTTTTACTTTGTTCCGATTTTCTATCTTTTGGGGATAATGTTCCGCTGGGAGAACAGGATAGAGGACTGTCTTTGCATTCCTAGAAAACGTTTCTGGTGCGAGTGTTTATGTCGACTCAGCGAGATCAGACACACCTGCAGATTGTGCAACATACGCGCGAAAGCCGCTCAAAAGTTCTTTGTATATAGAAACATCAAAAGAAGTTTAGCATCACCCTGGTTCCCAGAACTCCTGAAGATGGACGTTAACTATGGATATTGTACCACAGACACAGGCCCTTTGACTGTTCAGAGATGTCACTGAATCCGGCAAAAGATGTAAACAACCATGCATAAGCAGCGCCTCTTATACGGAGTTGGTCCGACAGCCGATCAGTTCCAGTCATTGCACGAGGAAGGAGGTACACCGCTCTTGTCTGTAGTTCAACCATGTCTAGGCGGTCCGCATTGTTACTTTGTGTAGGGAAGGGCTCTCAACAAGGCAAGTGTCCAGGCGTCTCCGAGAGAACCAAAGCGATGTTGTTAGGACATGGAAGAGATACAGAGAGACAGGAACTGTCGACGACATGACTCACCCAGGCACTCAAAGGATAACTACTGCAATGGATGACAACAATCTATGGATTATGGTTCGGAGGAACGCTGACAGCAACGCCACCTTGTTGAAGAATGCTTTTCCTGCAGCCACGGGACATCGTGTTACGACTCAAACTGTGCGCTATAGGCTGCATGATGCCAGCTTCACTCCCGACAACCACGGTGAGGTCCATCTTTTCAACGACGACACCATGCAGCGCGGTACAGATGGGCAAACAACATGCCGAATCTATTACTCAGGACTGGCATGACGTTCTCTTCACCACTGAGTGTCGCATATGCCTTTAACCAGACAATCGTCAGAGACGTGTTTGGAAGCTACCCGGTCAGGCTGAGTACCTTACACACATTGGCCAGCGAGTGCAGCAAAATTGGAGGTTCCTTACTGTTTTGGAGCGACATTGCGTGGGGCCGACGTACGCCACTGGTGGTCATGGAACGAGCCGTAACGGCTGTACGATACATTAATGCCATCCTCCGACCGATAGTGCAACCATATCGGCAGCATATTGGCGAGGCATTCGTCTTCATGGATGACAATTCACGCCACCATCGTGCACATCTTGTGAATGACTTCCTTCAGGATAACTACATCGCTCGACTAGAGTGGCCAGCATGTTCTCCAGACATGAACCCTATCGAACATGCCTGGGATAGATTGAAAACGGCTGTTTGTGGACGACATGACGCACCAAACACTCTGAGAGATCTATGCTGGATCGCCGTTGAGAACTGGGACATTCTGGACCAACAGTGCAAAAAATGTTCAAATGTGTGTGCATTCCGAAGGGACCGAACTGCTGAGGTCAACGGTCCCTAGACTTACATACTACTTAAACTATCTTATGCTAAGAACAACACTCTCCCATGCCCGAGTAGAACTCGAACCTACAGCGGGAGGGGCGGGAGGGGTGCAACAGTGCCTTGATGAACTATTGTGGATAGTATGCCACGACGAATAAAGGCATGCATCAGTTCAAGAGGACGTGCTACTGGGTATCTGAGGTAACGGTGTATGCAGCAATCTGGACGACCACCTCTGAAGGTCTCGCTGTATGTTGGTACAACATGCAATGTGTGGTTTTCATGAGCAATAAAAAGGGAGGAAATTATGTTTGTGTGGGTCTCTATTCCAGTTTCCTGTACAGGATGCAAAACTTTAATTGATGTTTGTATATGCGCAGCCTACATATCTGTAATATTATAATGTGATATCTGCACGTTATTAACAAATTTAGATTGTAACAATTGAAGACATGAAGTCCGTAAATGTGTCCACGGTCGTTTTATGGCACTTAATTTGTAAATATCCATCTTGATCATTTGAGCTGAACTATTCATATTTACCAGTTACAGGTGTTGCCATTTTCATACCCGTCACAAATAGAAAAACAGTGGCGTGAGAAACTACAGTTAGCTGAGGCTAAATTTAGGAAAGGCCTAGGAATACATATGAAGTATATATGATGTTTATATGCAGACCGAAGTGACGAATGAAAAGTTGTACTAAAGTGAGGACTCGAACCCAGATCACCTGGTCACTAGCTTGGTACGCTAACGATTACACCACCCTGACACCGAGGCTGTGCACACCTGCACGGCGTACCCTAGCACACACTCCTCCTCATTCCGATGCTAGTGTGGTCTGTGCAGTCTTGCAAAGCGGCTATGCCACGGTGGTGCAGTGGTTGGCGCATCTGCCTAGTGAGCTGAAGACCCGCGTTAGAAACCTGATCTTGGTATAAATTTTCATTCGTTGCTTTAGCCTGCACACACACAATATAAGCCGTGGGGTTCTGGGCGCTACAGTCTGGAACCGAGCGACCGCTATGGTCGCAGGTTCGAATCCTGCCTCGGGCATGGATGTGTGTGATGTCCCTAGGTTAGTTAGGTTTAATTAGTTCGAAGTTCTAGGCGACTGATGACCTCAGAAGTTAAGTCCCATAGTACTCAGAGCCATTTGAACACACAATATAGATGTTCGAGACTTCAAAGGTCTCTGAAAAAAGATATTTGAGAAACATGAATGCTAAATCCTGTCACTCTTGAGAAAATAAATGGGATGCTTTAGAGTCATGTTCAATAAGATATTAAAACAACTACCATAACGATGAAGTGAAAGAATTAAAATTTATCAAACAAATCGCTGGAGCAAATGGGTATACCGACTATGACGTAACGAACAAGCTGAGGTGTAAAATATATGACTTGATGGAGACAATGGCTCTAGAGGACAACAGGTTTGTCGCTACGTCATACAGTGTTGCATTTTCAGATAGAATTCCATAAGCTTTCTCAATACGAAAGTTAAAATGGTATTGGAAACCAAAGGTACAGATTGTTCTAGGCTGCTCCACGATTTTGGAAGAAATAGCACCAGATATTTGTTGTGCCGCTCTACACGATTAACTGCCAAATCTTAGGAGAGTTTTATACTGGTAAGATGGGAAGCATTTCTAGGCTCGTTCTAAAGTACATACGTATGGCCAAAAGAAGAGCACCTTCGGTACAAATCTGAATAAATAGAAATATGTTGGAAGAAATATGCAAGATAATATTGACAATTATTGAATCTACTAGTGGATATGGAAATTTACGTATATAGAAAACGGCAGCCGGGTTACCGCTGAACGAACAGAGTGACTTTTACCTGAATGCCTATTTTGATGAATTCAGAAACCTACCACGCTTACGGAAAAAACCGCAACACGAGTTAGGAGTTGTATGACGTAATTCAAAGTTGGTATGCATTTTTCTGCATCTGAAATATGACGTCTATTCAGACTGCTCGCCAGTCGTATACGAATGGTGCTAGTACCATCACTACAAGGATGCAAATCAGGTTTTCCTTAAAGGCACGCTTTAACAGTCATGAGTGTTACTTACCTTTGAGATTGGGACGTGGTGCGTTTATGTTAGTCAAGAATACATTTAAGGCGACAAAGATGCCATTATCGACACATGACTACATTTAACTAGGCCTTGTAATACGACTTTGAGAAAGTTGATGTTCCTTCTGCGATAATGCAGAAAAACTTGGCAGGAATGTAAGCACTGTACAAAACTGCCGGCAGCATTGATCATGAGAACGTACGCTTGCATGAAGACCGGCCTCCTGACGGCCAAGTGTTCTGCCGAGAGGAACGACAATTCGGCGTTTGGTTCTGATGCATCGTGTTGCATCTGCAGCAGCAATCTGAGCAGAATTTGGCAAGTGGTACAGATCATTCACTTGAAGGACGGCTCCGAGCCAGAGAGTCTGTAGCATGGATTTCACTGACCCCAAACAACCGCCAATAGCGACTTTAATGGTGTCAAACTAGAACTCATTGGAGGTCAGGGCGGAGACGTGTAATGTTTTATGAAGAAAGCTTGTTCTGCCTCGGGTGCCCCTGATGTCCATGTGTTGAATAGGAGGAGGCCAGTTGAGGGCCTGCAACCAGTCTGCCTACGTGCTAGACGAAAGTGACCTGCAACTGAAATTATGGTCAGGGGTGCGATTACATATGACAGCAGGAACACTCTTGTGGTTTATCCCACACACTCTGACTGAAAATTTATACGTCAGTCTACCTACTGTGCTGCCATTCATCAACAGAGTTGTAGGGGATGTTTTGCAACTGGATAACGCTTGTACACGTACCGCTGTTGTATCCCAACATGCTCTACATAGTGTCGGCATGTTGCCTTGGCCAGCACGTCCACCAGATCTGTCTCCAGTAAAGCATATGTGGAACATCATGAAACGACAATTCCTATGTCATCCACAAACAGCATTAACCGTCCCTCCATTGCCCGACCAAGGGCAAGAGACGTGAATCTCCATCCCGCAAACTGACATCCTGCGTTTGCACAACACAATGCATGTACGTTTCTCATGATTGTATTCAACACCCGCACAGGATTAGCCGAGCGGTCGGTCTAGGGTGCTGCAGTCGTGGACTGTGCGGCTGGTCTCGGCGGAGGGTCGAGTCCTCCCTCGGGCATGGGTGTGTGTGTTTGTCCTTAGGATGATTTAGGCTAAGTAGTGTGTAAGCTTAAGGACTGATGACCTTAGCACTTACGTCCTATAAGACTTCACACACTTTTGAACATTTTGTATTATACAGTCTGGCGGTTACACCGGCTATTAATGTACCAGCATTTCACATTCGCTATGTCCTACGTCGCGCTAACTTTAACCCGTGGCGCTGCTATGTTAATTATTGAAATTACTATCTAGACAAATGTATTTCCGAAAGTTCATTTATCTATTTTTATTATTTATTGTTGTTGTGATTTTTGCTCTGTCGTAATTTGAGCAACGTCACAATTCACAGCAGCGTGGTGTGCGCTCCCGTGCGTCGACAAACAGCGGCGAGGAGACTGGGCATTATTCCCTACGACACGCTAAAAAAAAAAAAAACAAAAAAAACGCCAATCGAGATCTTAATTAAATATTCATTGGCTCGTTAACTATCTTCCACTTAAAGTCTGTTAAATGCTTTGTTATTTTTACAACTTTTTCTCTGACTTTTACGCAGTGATTTATTTCTTACTTCGCTATACTGGGAGCTTTCCATTGTGCTCTGAACACGTTTTATGTGCATTTTAACTATGAATATTATTTTCATAAATTATGTCCCTATTTATGTTTCGTTATCGGACACTCATTTTCCCTCACTGCGTTTTAACTACAGATTACATATGTATCCCAGCTTATGTGCCTTGTGCCGACTGCAGTTATTTGTATAAGTTCACGACGCCCTCAGGTCATCACAAGCGCTGCTTGTGTAGCTACGTGTACAGATACTGACGTTGAGACATCAGAAAATATTAATGTTATCTGTAGCTGCTAGGTATGGCTGTCAGTTTGTTATTCCTTATGTGTTCTTAAGTCTTTTGTAAATTTAGCCTCAGCTAATTTAATTTAGTAACACTACTGCTTTACTATTCGTAATAGATTTGAAGATACAATGTACGAAACCAGTAACTGCGAATTGTTCAACTCATCTCAACAAGCAGCGCCTTTAAGTCTCAACTTGTCTGAGACAATCCTGGCCCTCATTGTTATACCTGGCTTGTAATATCTATCTTTCTTCTTAAAGGACAAATACATACACACACACACACACACACACACACACACACACATACACACACACACACACAGACAGATGAGCTGGCTCGACATGTGGAGAGCTACCATTGGTAATAGTGTTCGTATGCCATATTAATTCTCTTGAAACTCGTCTCATTTGAAATATTCTTTGACGGCTAATTACACAGGTCTGCGACTAAATAACTGCAAAGGATTTTTAAACATTTCCTTATACACTTTGACCTCCCGAAAACAGGAAAAATATTCAATAAATTCTATCACATAGGTTTTTATGTATAATATACATAAATAATATACAATATTATTGAAACATTTATGTTCATTACTAATAAACCTATAAGTTTTTATAATTTAATAAATATTAATGATTATATAAATTATAACTGATAAAATAAACTTAATTTGAAAAAATTTAGAATGTTAACTGTTCTTTGTTACCACTTGCAGGTTTTACCGTGAACTCGTGGGCGCCAGAAGCAAATGCGAACAATCCTATTGTTCAGTTTTATCGTGTTGTGACAAGTCAATTGACGATTTGTATATCGCATGAAATGAAGAGAAACTCTCAGTAGACATATTGCTATTCGAGTGAACAGTGCTGTTGTTTCAGTCTAGTCATGGCTACAAGAGGTTATGTTATTTCTCCAAACAGTTTGTTATATCTGTGGTGAATGGACTACTAAAAGTCAACAGAGAAACAAAAGTGATTTTGTGAGGAAAGTTTATTTTGCTTACTTTACATTAAATCTTGGGCCCCGCATATGGTGTGTAGAAGATGTGAAGAAGATCTTTGTTTGTGGTCTAGGAGTAAGAAAAATGCAATTCGATTTGTAATTCCTATGTATGGCGTGAGCAGAAGAACCATACCACTGATTGTCACTTCTGTTCAGTTGACGTAAAGGTATCCAATTCAAAAAACAAAATAAACATAAGTTATCCTAACCTTGACTCAGCTATACGTCCAGTGCCCCATACCTCTGAAATACACCCCCCACCCCCCCACCACACAACCACTTTCCAGTTTGGATGAATACCCGAGTGAGTTGGTAGACGAAGTTACATTACCTCCTCAGGGTGAATCGAACTCAGATTTTTTTCAGACGAAAATGAAAAGCCTCAACCATTTTCTCAAAGTGAGCTCAATGATCTAGTAAGAGATTTAGATCTTTCAAAAGACTGTTAGGTCCCAGATAAAAAAATAAAAACCTTTTTTTATCTGGCACCTCATTTTCAAAGTATAGGCACCGAGAAAAATAATTTACCCGGTTTGTATCAAAAGAAGGAAATTTAGTATTTTGCAATGATCTGGAAGGACTCATGCATTGCTTTGATACGCAGTAAGACTCATCTGAATAACACCTATTAATTGATTATTCCAAAACTAAAGTAGTATTATTGCTCAATGGAAATAAATTTGCATCACTTCCGATGGGACATTTTGTGCATGTAGGCGAAAACTATAACGATTTGGCCATTATCCTGGAAAAAAATCTAATATCAGGACCATCAATGGATTGTTTGTAAGGGCTTCAAAGCACTACCAATGCTTTAGGTTCAACAGGCAGGCTATACTAAATACCCATCCGTCTTACGCTTGTGGGATGGTAGAGCCAGAGAACAGCAATGGACTAAAAATGATTGGCCACCCCGAGAAACTTTAAAACCTGGAGAGGAAAATATTATTTATACTAGTTTGGGACCACCAGAAAAGGTTTTGGTGCCCCTTCTCCATATCAAATTGGGGTTGATGAAACAATTTATAAAATCGCAGCAAAGGGATGGGGACTGCTTTAAATATCTATGTACAAAATTCTCGAAGCTGCCAGAAGCAAAGTTGAAAGAGGGAGTTTTCACTGGACCCGACATAAGAAAACTTTTAACCGACATCCTCTTAGTGGAAAGTATGAATGAAAAGGAAACAGAAGCTTGGGCAGCGTTCAAGAATGTAGTGCGAATGTTTTTGGGAAATACTGGGATCCTGACTACAAAACCACTGTTCAACGGATGCTAGCAGCATACGAAGCTCAAGGCTGCAAGATGAGCTTGAAGGTCCATTTGTTACACTCCCACATAGACAGTTTTCCTGGGACCTGGGAGTTTACAGTGAAGAACAGGAGGAACGATTTCACCCAGAGACAGACATCGATAGACGGTACCAAGGAAGATGGGATGTCACTATGCTTACTGACTACAAGATGAGCTTGAAGGTCCAGATAATTATCTAACGGTTATGAACACTAAATTTAATTTACCGTCAACTACTTTGAAATGCAATTTAGAATCAAAAACTTCTCTAACCTATTATTCATCATACGCTCGACGTGTAATGACAGCCACTTTTGATTCGTGTCACAGCACTTTATATCCTAAGTGAAAGTCCAATGCAGGAGTGAATCTCTTAAGGACGCAGTCGTGACAGTGGAACGACGTCGGCATAAAAACCCGCAATATTCCGGTGATGGCACAGGTTTTCTCTGAGTACCGCGCCGTGCCGTAACGCTGGCCAAGTGCTCATAATGATCCATATTGTGTGTTGCAAACGCAGGTGAAGTTTCAATCTGAAATTTGTTATGCTCCCTCTCTCTGTCTTTGAGAATTCCAAAGATGGTTCCCGTCTTCTAGTTAGAGGGATCTGCTTTTTCAGCGATAATACTTACAGCACCAAAGTGGATTTAAAAACCTGCTGTTACTCCAGACAGCTTGACGTACAATACTCGTCTGAGAGGCTTGGGCACAGTAGTGGCTTGTTTTCTGGTCATGTCTGTCTCAAATCAACGAAATACAATAGAAACGAATTTCTTTCTTTTCACATAGAAAATGAGAGTGCCAAGGTGTCCCAATTCAGTATTTTTTGTGCCCTTCCTTCTCTTGGTCCTGCTAACTGTCAAAGATTTATTGGGAAAAGCGTGAAGTATATCTCCTCGAAATGACACTTAATAACTTATAAGATGAAACAGGTGTATGTTCATAACGTGAAGACAGTACTCAGTTGTATCGAGTACTGTTGTACCGAGAACGATTTGCACTATTGTCAGGATTTACGGCACAAAAACATCGCCTTTCGAAGAGCTGTAGATAATCATGTCTTGAATAAAAAGAAACACGTCTTCTTCCCCTTTTCCAATTGTTTTTTATTATTTGTTTCTCAACGTTCTATAAAATAATTTACAAATATCTGGCTTCTGAAGTGCTATTAATGGTTAACTAGGATTTTCGCTAGATAACGATTTGATACGATATCATTCGATTTCTGGTCTTCGTTGTCAGTGAATCCCAAGATCATTTCCCGCAAGACTAGTATAACTGAGTTACTCTTTTTCTTTACCTCAAAATCCTTTTTCACATTTGGCATTGTCATCTGTCCATTCCTAACAATATAACAAAGCCGGCCTCCATAAGCGGAGTGCTACGGTAGCTCAGCGTGTTCAGTCAGAGGACTGGCTGTCCACTGTAACAAAACTCAGTCAAAGGATCAATGACGAACATCAACGGGTGTCGTGTGATGTCCACCGTGACCAAATGCAACGTAAAAAGAACGAGAAATATGGAAAAAAATGTTTAGCGCGGCATGATACCACAAGAGCCGCCTGGGTTCGATTCCTTGCTGGGTTGAAGATTTTCCTTCGTTCGGGGACTGGGTGTCGTGCTTTTTTCATCATCAAATAGTTATCAAGAGCAAAGTATGTCGCATTCGCTAACATGAGTAACACAGTTCTAAAAAATAGTAGTTGTATACATTCAGAGAAGTGTGCAAACAGTTGTTTAACGACAAGACACTTTCCGTATGATTGCAAGAACATCTATGTGTTAACATAAAAAATATTTATACTAGTATCTATGATGACTACCTCTGCAGAATAAAAACACACAAGGGAAAAATAGGAGCTCCACCAACTACGGGAACAAATAGGACATGAGGAGAAAAAGGAAGGTTTGTCTAGCAACAAGAATAATTTGGCCAAAATTATCAATACATGTCAATTTGACAAGATAAATATTATCACATAGCAGAAAAAGAGTAATCCCCAGGCAACAAGAATTTAGATATCCAACCACAAATCAACATAGAGAAAAAGAAATCAAGTCTAGAAAAACAGCAAATCACTTAAAAAGGGAAAAAATATCATTATGAAATCAGAAGAAAATATCATCGTCATCTACACAGAGTCTCTCCTTAATATAATACCTTCAAAAGAAATACATCATAAAGATTCCAGAAATACTAGAAATACCTACAAAATATCATAAACATCATAACATTTGCCGACAAAGGCAAATCATGACCTATTCTCAATCCAGTAAAACCTGTTAATTGAAAATTCATCAGGTGCAAAACCACGATACTTGGTCTGCCTAGGCGCCTGTCACATGACCATTACCTGAACTCTTACCATTTACTTCTGTATCTACCAAACTGTCTGTACTAAGCTGCTGAACTATATAGATCTGTCAGTCCTTAACAAGTGGCATCAGCTAAAACGACGTGCACCACGCGATCGGTCTCCCCAAGCAGAGTCCCTCGCCACACAACGTTTCATCATCATTAGAATAATGAAAGAAATACTACAAAATTAATTATTTTCAGAAGTATCGTTTCCATGCCACTTTTTCAGCTTCAGTACTATATTTATCTTGGATTTTTCACATGGATTCTGTGACTATCTTAATGGCGGTCTGGATATGAGTGTGTCCCTCTCTAAGAAACACCCATTTTAACTGACATGAATAACTTCATTTTTAGCCAGGACATTTCAAAGTACTATGATCTTTACAGCTCTCAGGAAGTAATATCTCTCAGGATTAAACATATTGGCTATAAGGCTAATGGGTCACGGAGTTATGGCCGATAGCTATCTGTATTTCAAATGAGAATGGCAAAGTAGGAAGTCTAGGCTATGTTACACGTTTAATCTACTACTAATGCAGTGGGTTTCAAAATGATTATATCTTCTACATGAATGAGAGTTGAAAATAAAATTTCATGTTCCCTCCAGTTGTAGGTTGCCGGTTATAAGATTGTCGGTAAGGTTTAGCTGTTGCAGCTCGGTCGTCCACTTTATCATTACCCAGTGTGTATGGAGTCCAGATGGCTATAACACAGCAAGAAAAGGCGTTATTTGTTTTCCACCGAACAGATACAGCTTAGTTACAACTGAGATTTCCTTCCAGAACACAGCACTGTTTGAAGGAGGCGCACATGACTAGTATTGGATAACTGGCTGCAATATCGCCTCTTCTGTTGGATTGTGATGTTTCTGTAAGGTTTGTGAATGACTCGGTAAACGTGCCTCCCTTCCCAGGAATCGTGGGTGGACTGAGATGACACAGAGCAGCGTCTGCGCGTCCAGTAACTCTAGACATGCTCACGAAATATGTGAAAGACTCTAGTGCCGAGTGGATGTTCTCGTGCGTATGGCGGAGAGCTAGCTAAAGATTTTCGAAAGGTAAGTGAAAACTTTGATCGTAGACAAAGTTGCAGAAAATACCCCTTATTTGTGTGCGCATGCATGTGATGGATATGCTCTTGCAAAATGTAATAGTTCCTTTGCTTCTTGTTGTGGTCTTCATTGCAAAGTCTGGTTAGACGCAGCTCTCCATGCTACTCCATTATGTGAAAGCCTCTTCATCTTTGAGTAGACTACTACAACCTCCAACCTTCCGAATCTGCTTAGTATATTCATCTCTTGGACTCTATCTACGAATTTTACCCTCCACACTTCCCTCCAATAGCAAACTGGTGATCCCTTGATGCCTCAGAACGCGCCCTACCAAGTGGTCTCTTCTTCTAGTCAAGCTGTGCCACAGATTCTTCTCCTCCCCAGTTCTGTTCATCATCCTCTCAATAGTTCCGTGATCTACCATTCTAACCTTCGGCATTCTTCTGCAGCACCAAATTTAAAAAGCTTCTTTTCGCATCTTGTCTAAACTATTTACTGTCCATGTTTCACTTCCATAAATGGCTACACCCCATACAAATACTTTCAGAAACGACTTTCTGACACTTAAATCTACACTGGATGTTAACAAATTTGTCTCATTCAGAAACACTGTCCTTGCCATCGCGTGTCTACATTTTATATCCTCTCTAGTTCGCCCATCATCTGTTATATTGCTGCCCAAACAGCAAAACTTGCACCTTGCACCCTCCACACATTGATACTTTCTTGATGCCGTACGCATGTCAGGCACTCGTCTGAAAACACTTCTCCATTCACTGTGGTCACCGGCGACAGAACTATCAGCAAATGTCACTCTACAGCCACGTCAAACTGAAGTTGCAACAATTGTTTCCTTGCTGATGGTCTGCGTTGCTGCAGACATTATAGCACCAACTGTGTGAACACTGTCTTGTTGATCCATTGTGGACTTGGGACAGCAGCTGGTTAAGGATTTACCAAAGAGATTCGCCAAACAGCGGTGCTAATTGAGAAGTTCTTTCATTTACACTACCAGTTTCGGCAATTCAAAATGCAATCTTCAGGCCCCGTATGCACCTCTTAAAAATAATCGATATCGGCATACTAGAGTCATCAGCCTCTGGGTGTGGTGAGTTATCAAGGGCTTCCTTCGAAGAGTTGAGTGCACCTGTGCGAAAACCAGTCCAGACATTTTATATTGGCATAACATTTGTTGGATCCCAGCCAATGTAAATAACAATATCGTGAGATGTTAAAAAACATTCTCGATAGCCGCCATCGTGCCACCTTCGATTTCCGACCTATGCTCGGAGACGCTTCTCATTCTTAGACGAGATCGAAGACGACCCTCTCACCAAGAATCAATATTGAATTTTCAATTTATGAAAAACCAAAGGCTGTGTAATCCCTCTCCATACACATAATGTAGACGGAATTAATCTTACGGTGCAATGAACTTTCAATTCATAGCATCATGCGGGCGCGTGGGGAACGACAGCCCGGTGGTCGTGAGGTTTAGAGAATGACAACGTACTAAACGCGGCACCTATCGAATCCAGAAGTGGTCGGAAGAGTCTTCTGACAGTTCGGTTTCCTGCCGCTTGCTACCGTCACTTTGTGTTGTTCTACTGGGGTAGCGCCTCTGCCGTGGTACTCCATTGGTCTCTGTTTAAGGGCAGTGAGACGCTGCGACTCGTATCGTGCCTGTGTGGATCGGACAATAGCAAGCAGACAGCTTAATACATGTGCGTGATTCTAGCATACTCAGATTCAGGAGCAGTTGTAACAAGGGGCAGTATCCACCTCAGCCTCTTTAGTGGTAAAACAACTCAGTGGATACCCTATCAAAAAGATCAAGCATGAAAACAGGAAGAACGTGTACTGTACTGTGGAAAAAGAAGCAAAACAGAAAAGCAGTCAAACCTCAACAAGTGCAATATCGAGCAAATGTTAAGAGCACAGCGTTGTTGCTGAGTGGTCACGGTGTTGGATTGCGATATGGAAGATCCCTTTTTAAATCTCCCCCCTTCTCCATTTTTTTCCCACAAAATATCAACTTTCCGTCTGTTTTTCTTCTGTAGTCAAACTACACATTGGTTATAGAATATGAGTCATGTGGTAAGAATATATTACAGTCGCAAGTAAAGAATGGTGAGTGGAAGCGAAATGCCGCATAGGTCTCTCACGGAAATGGAAACAACAAATAAACGGGGTGGGAACTACATTACAACAAAGAAATGCAAGAGTTAAAAACTTACGAAACTGAATGCAGGAGTCATAACATGTGGTACTTGTGTAGAACAAATGGGACATATGTACCTGTGGACGTTCCTTCCTTACACCTTGCTGTTGCAAACGGACGTTACACCACCGCAATGATTCAGATTTGAAAACAGCGAACAGACACGTCAATGACCGAACGGAAAGTTCATAATTTTGTGAAAAATATGGGAAACGAGGGAGTATTGAACATGGATATGACAACGTAACCACGATGTCACCGTTATAGAACTGCGTTGAGTGTTGAACATCTTGAGCTTGGGCCGCTCACTGTTTCCATTTTACTTCTTTTTTCTCGGCTCAGCACTCATTCTTCCTGTTTTCATGCTTGATCTGTGTTCAGTTTTTGACTGGCTATGCACTGGGCCATCATACCACTAAATCTGAGGGGGATTCGATGGGAGGCTTCCCTTATAAGTGGTTACAGCTGTCGTCGAAATGTGTCAGCATCCTACCATTCTGAAATCTTATCTAATTAAAAAAATATATTTTGGAAACAAAGCTGTATCTTTCGTGAATATTACGTCATCTATTCATTATTGCTAATTTAATCTGTGTAGTTATTATTGTCAATGAAGGTCCAAATGCCAAGTAATACATTAAATGAACACTGTTTTCTGCATTATCTGAGTATAGGTCAGCATGAGAGCTGTGGCTGCACTGGAAAGTGAATCATACAGGTACTTAGGGGAAATTGCAAAGTGCAACTAACCTTTTTATGGGATAAGGGAAACAAGAAGCATTTGGCGACAATTTCAAAATGGAGGTTTTTTCATATTTGTGGATTCTAAAACTTTGTTCTTTTAATATATTTCACATAAATTCTATTAGGTTGCGACTGGTCAAACGTAAAAAACGCCGAATTCCACGGTTAATAATAATATCGTATTGGCTATGATGCATATCAGCTAATCTGAGTTTGCGCGTATTTTGTGGACTAAGATTTTTTTTCTAAATTTCGGAGCTCAATCACCAACATGCTCGGGCGGGATGAGTGAAAGAGATGGACTAGTGAATTCTGATCTTTTTAGCCTAAATTGTGACTTTTGAACTAACTAAAACCCGCACTGCGTACTGCACAAGTCGGGACCGAGAACGGAATATCCAGAGGGATAGAGTTGTGTAATATATCAGCTAGCGCTCTGTCACCGACAACCCATTTCGATTTTTTTTTCAACTGGTTCGGTTAGATACTGTACACTCTCTTCTGTGAGTGACTGTAACTGCATGTGTGTGCCGAAATTGTAAATTGACATTACCACAGGCTTCGTGGTGTCTTTGTGTCAAACAAGTAACAATACACTGAGGTTTTCACTCACAAATCATCTATCCGTTAATAAATCACTTAGCCTGATAAAATAAAACATTTGATGCAACCCGTGCAGATGTGTGATGCTGATAGGTTTCGCTACAAACCTTTATAGCCGAAGAACATTACACATTTTTCTGACAGACGAGGCGGGTGTTACAGCTGCGGAAAACGACAAGTCCCCCGCAAAATGAGTGGACAAACTTCTGTAAGGGGAACAACAATAACCACGCCGTTACAGTCAGCCAAATGAATTTCGTCTTTATGTGAACATCGTTCTTTAATTTGACAGCTGTGTGGTCGAGTGAAGATTGGATGAGTCTGTAGGCAAGTTAATTTCAGTAATGAAACGTACCAGTTTTAAATATTATATCTTTAGGACAAAATTTAATTGGTTTGTTATCACATATCTGCGACTAGAGCTTTGCTTGCTTGCAGTGTACACATTCAAAGTCCCTCCCCGCATGGCTGTTGATGCTAAGACAGCTGGTGTCCATACGTCGCTGCAAACGGATCACGGCGCGCATATCTTCAAAGCAGCCACCACAGTGCCACGGAATTGAAGAGCGGGAGAACATGGAAGCTTGTGTCGAGCGGTTGACGGATCGGAGGTTGAAGCAAGTACTTATAAAGAAGAAGGGGAAGCGATGGCGAACGACACAGTGATAGCGGCATCGGATGCTCCAGGGGTGCGCCAGCTAGTGCTGGTTTGACATTCCGGTAGCCTATTGCTAGAGGCTTTCCATAAACAGCGGGAGGACCAGAGCATGGAGCTTGTGCCATGGGCCGCTGCTGACTAACAGACAGTGGTGCTGAGTGCACAGGAAAGGGCTGTTTGGTATTTTTTGGTACTTATTGTGGAGCAGCGATGCCGCAGAGTGTGGAAACATATGTCAGCGGAACTGAGCGGTAGTTAGCGGTTGTCGACAACGAGAGAATGGCGCCAAACACGTGAGGAGAGGTCCGGACGGTTTTTGTCTTGTTGCTCGGAAGATTGTGATTGAGGACCAGAGCATGGAGCTTGTGCCATGGGCCGCTGCTGACTAACAGCATACAGACAGTGGTGCTGAGTGCACAGGAAAGGGCTGTTTGGTGTGTTTTGGTACTTATTGTGGAGCAGCGATGCCGCAGAGTGTGGAAACATATGTCGGCGGAACTGAGCGGTAGTTAGCGGTTGTCGACAACGAGAGAACGGCGCCAAACACGAGAGGTCCAGACGGTTTTGGTCTTGTTGCTCGGAAGATTGTGCCTGCTGTGCTAGGACAGTGCTGTGTGCCCTCTACACAAGAATGCTCAAGGAGTCACTAAGGCCTTGGAGTGTGCAATTAACAGCTCCAGAGACTGTTATGGATTCTGTGTCGTACCACTGTGACTTTGTTTAGCTGTGTGCTAGTTGTGTTTTGAAAGTGTGCACTTTACTGCTTACAAGTTTATTGACTGGTAATTGCCAGTATACAACTGTTAGACACAGTGATATCGCCGACTTTGTTCAGTCTCATAGACCTGTTTGGATACGGATCTAGGCGCTTCAGTCAGGAACCGCGCTGTTGCTACGGCCGCAGCTTCGAAACCTGCTTCGGACACAGATGTGTAATGTACTTAGGTCAGTTAGGTTTAAGTAGTTCTAATTCTAGGGGACTGATGACCTCCGATGTTAAGTCCCATAGTGCCTGGAACCACTTGAATTTTGTCTGTGGATAAGTATTAGGGCAGATTCATTCTGACGCTGAGAAAAAACTGTTTCTTAAACTGCGAAGTTTGGGTGTGGTGTCACGCTACCTTTCCAGATTGATTAACTGTGTTGTATGCTTGGTACATAAACTTGCTTTTGATGTTGCTCGTAATTTTAGACGATATGTGTGTGTGTGCGAGGAAGAACTTCTTAGGGTAACGGTTTGCCACAAGCCAGCATTATTGCTGGATATTGCATTTACTCTGTGAAATTTAAGTTGTGATATTATATTGTGCCACATAGAGTAGGATTTAAGTGCTAACTCTTAATTATCATCTGATTGAGCGTGATAGTGTGTCTAAATCAGAACACTATTATGAAATCTGTAAGGTATCAGAATGAATTTTCACTCTGTAGTGGAGTGCGCACAGGTATGAAACTTCCTGGAAGATTAAAGCTGCGTGCCAGACCGAGACACGAACTCAGGACCGTGGCCTTTCCCGAGCAAGTGCTCTACTGACTGAGCTACCAGTAAACGACTCAGGACCCCGCCAGTACCTCGTCTCCTACCTTCGAAGCTTCAGAGAATCTCTCCTGTGAATACTGCAAGACATGGCTTAGTCACAGCCTGGGGGACGTTACTAGAATGAAATTTTCATTCTGCAGCGGAGTGTGTGCTGATGTAAAGCTTCTCACAGTTTTAATCTGGCACGAAATTTCTCTAAGATATGTTGAAGAGTGATTTAGTTCCACTGTTTACAAGTGTCGGTAACGCTATTTCTCTCACTTAAGTATCGATAATGCTATTTCTCTCACTTAACATTTTTGATGCTACCGTTTTGGATGTTATCATTGTTATTATTACTATTATTAATTCCGAATCAGTAACATTTTTTATAATTATTGTATTCTCTTAAAATGTTTTGGAAGAATTTTACTGAATATTTCATTGACAGTGCTCGATACTACACTTGTTAGTAAATGTTGTCACTGCTATGCTATAATTATACCTTCATAACCCCGGGATCACCTTGACTCCACAGTGTATGTTGCAGTTATAATCCAATTCCATTACACTATAAGTTTTAGGACTTCGGTAGCAAATCGTTAAAATTATTTCTATCTGATTATTACTATAATTAAATAATTAAAATAGTAAAAGAAATGTTACTAACACAATAGAGTTCATCTCCATCACTGTCATTTACTATACTCGTGTAAATATGTGTCAGGTGCTACATGTGAATAAAATTACGGTTCCTTAACTCCCAGCCCTACCATTCCACGGTTTAGCCCCGCTACAAAGTTGAGGACTATTTTGACTGCGTTGTCTTCTCAGCATCTCAGTACTGGTGCCAGAAACTACGCAGGATACGCATTTTCCCACACCATTTTCTTTGTCATACGCCCAGAAGAATGAATATGTTTCCTGTATATAATACGAAATTGTTAATATTCGAGAAAAAGATATCGCATTGCTCATCTTTACCCGGATACTCCTCAATATGTTTTCGTCGTGCATACAGATCATCATTAGGGTATATTGTATTTGAGATTATATCATGATTTCTGTTTGGTTATTAGGCGAGTGTGGGAAGATAGAAATTTGTTTGAGCTGCGGATTGTGTTTATTCTCTGGTTAAGTATTCAATAATCTTCAAGGTTCGGATAACTTCAGATAATTGAATCATATGAATCATTTTCGACTGCCACACGAGAAGTGGAAGGATGTCATAACACTCACTAGGTCTGTTACCTGAAAATTATTTTAAAATGCTCACGCTGAGTTACCTTGAAACGAAGAAGTGAAAAGCATGTGTCTAATTAATTGTCGTTGTGTCAAAATACTTCAATAATAGGACGTAACACCCACTCCAAATTGCTTACAACATTTCTTGTTACGTCTAAGGTGCCTCACTCATTCAAATGTGATAGATGAGGCGTTAGTAATACAGAGAAAAAATTAAACGAACGAGTAAATGGCTTGATAAAGGTAAGAGCCTATTACACGTTATTCGTCTGCGTTCACACCATCGACAAAAAAAAATTTGTCTCTGAAGACGAGAAAAGTAATTAAGAAATATATCATGTAATATCGAAAGTATGGAGCTATAAACAGAAATCTCTTCCTGTTCGTGATGCTGCGCTGATATGCGTGGAAATTGAATAACCATAAGTGGGAACAAAGTGGGACAAATTACAATTAGCCATGCCGGCGAATGTCGTAACTAGAATTGTCTGTGCTGGTAGTATCTATTTTCCTGTATGCGTACTTCTCTGGATGAAATGGAATCGCCGGCCGAAGTGGCCGTGCGGTTAAAGGCGCTGCAGTCTGGAACCGCAAGACCGCTACGGTCGCAGGTTCGAATCCTGCCTCGGGCATGGATGTTTGTGATATCCTTAGGTTAGTTAGGTTTAACTAGTTCTAAGTTCTAGGGGACTAATGACCTCAGCAGTTGAGTCCCATAGTGCTCAGAGCCATTTTTTGAAATGGAATCTTTCCATGTTTGTTTGTTGTTTATATGGCACTACAGTCGGAAACACTTGGTCACACTACGCGACACCACAAAGATCTTAACGCCTCAGCTTCTCGGAGTGTACTCTAACGCCATATATTGCGACTAGTGGGCTACATGTCGAACAGCTGAACGAGATGGGACAGTGGACAATGTCGGACAGTGGACAACACACTGAGCTAGCATTCTGGGTGGACCAAAACAAAATCTCTGTCCGTCCACCCAGATGTCTCTAAGTCATTTAAGGAGTATTAAGAGGTGGATGCTGCCGAATTCCGGCCTCATCGTTTCAATCGTTAATTGCCTTTTCTTCGACAGAACTTCGCTAATATTTCTGTAGTGTTTACAGTTCGAACTAGTTTCGTAAACAACATAATGTGCCATTTACCCACGTTCACTGATGCATCATTGGTTGTTTTCTTCTTTATTTCTACAATGTCCGCCCCTGGTAGCTGAGGGGTCAGCGAGACAGAATTTCATACCTAACTGCCCGGATTCGATTCCCGGCCGGGTTGTCCTTATCATCATCATCGAATCCCCATCTACAAGCAAGTCGCCGAAGTGGCGTCAACTCGAAAGACCTGCACCGCGCGAAAGGTCTACCCGACGCGAGGCTCTATCCGCACAGTATTTCCATTTCTTCAATGGCAAGGCGTCTAGACAGAATGAAATGCCTGTGACATTCTACACGTATTATCTGTCGTCTTAGTTGCAGTAGTTTAACGTAGAACGCTGAAACAATGAAAGCTACAAAACAATTCAAGAAAGGTAATTTTCATACCAATATTCAAGTAAGGTCGTAACTGTTGCACAGAATTATTGGCCTATTTCGCTGACCTCAATCTGTTGTCTAATTGTGGAACATGATCTATGCTCACAAAAAGTCTTCGTCTAATATATGATTTTATGTTTAAGGGTGTGTATACGTATAATGTAAAATTATCAGAATGAAGTACAGCAGGGATATGAACCTGTTTATTAATTAGTGCCAAACAAAATCACATATTTCTGTTTACATAAACGTAAAATAACTTTCAGAAGTATAGACAAGAAATTTAGGATGCAAAATAAGTATTCGTGTGCCATACTTAAAATGACGCTCTGCACATAATCTCTTGCATTCTCCTCGGCATGGATTTCGGCACAGATTAATTCTGTAATCTAATTTTACGCCATTCCCCTAGTAGATGGTTCTTCAGAGCATTTCAGTTGACCACAGCCTTGCATCTAGAGCTGCATGTTTTGGGTCATTATCTTGTATGAAAATATAATCCACTGAAAGGTCGTACTGTTCATACTTATTGGGTAGTAATTTTTTAGGATATTTACGTAAACTTTGTAGTCCATACTTCCATCAATAAAACCCAAATCCCCCACACCATTTGCACTAAGCAGCCCCAGACAAGTAATGAACCTCCTGCGTGTTTAACCGGGACTGTTCTGTTTCTCCCTTCAAGTACACATTTTTTTTTTCTCCAAGTCGTTACTCGACACTTTGTCTTACACAACTCAAATCGATTCTCGTCATTAAGATTTGTGTTCTCTTGCGAATACAACTACGTTCCGGTTCTGTTCGGCGTTCATAGGCAGCTTCATAAAGCAAATTTCTTACGGTCTGTACTGAGACAGACTTTCCCAATGTGTATCTGGACTACAGTAGCAAGTTGTGGAGTGCTTACTTTTTATTTTTCTTGATTCCTCAAAGCAGCTGTAGCGTCTTCATGTGGGATAGATCTGCAGGACGACTGATTCGTGATTGGTTTTTATACGTTTTCATCTGATGAAACCTGCATATAATGGTCGCCAACGCACTCATGCATCTGCAAGTTGTTTCTCAGGTTTCTTGAATAGATTTTCCTTTTCAAAACAACGTGATGCAGATTTCTCCCTTTTCTTTTATAGTTTTTCCACCCATATTATTTAAATAGCACTCAACCTCTTTGAAAATAGAGAGGGAACTATCCACTACAGTGGATGAAACGCAGATACACAAATAAAAGCAGAATTTTGTGTGTGGGATCATTTTTACTACACCAGTACGTCTTTCACATCTAATGACGTATATTTTTTTTTAAATTTCTGTGAAAGATTATTGAAAACGAAACCTGCTATTTAAATGCTAACCGTTAAGAATACAAGTGCAGCTAGTTTTATTGTTTAGTTTCCATCGAATAATTGTTGCATGTGCTGATGAATGTGTCAGTATTATCAACAACGAATTCCATGATGGAATATATGTACAGCAGTGGCAGAGTTAGTATTCCGTGATGCCTACCTGAAGTTCACGAATTGACATCGCAGGCCCTCTTAACAGCTTTTTTCAGGGCTATGGCCGCTATTGGTGGGCACACAGAGTCACCCCAAGGTATAATACCCACACGAGACGGTAGGATTAATGTATGCGAAATCAAACAAATCTTCGTGTTTCAGTGTCAGAGTGAATGGTGATTGTAGTGATGGTGAAGATAGCAGCAGTCAGTTTCCTCTCCATTCCTAGAAATTTACTGTGGTCCATTTCACTGAGTCCATCTTCGGGTAGCAAAATGTCGCATTTACAAGAGTTCCCTCTCAGAAACGGTATTCACCGTGTTTTGTTGCTGTTAAACATTCCACTCTCCTCTGAAAGCCAAGTGTGGATGTTGTTGGCTGCCCTATTAGCTAAATAAATTTGCGGCGCACTCCACGTCCAATTGGCGCGTTAGGTCGTCAAAAACCCGAGGTGGTTGGTTGGCGCCTAGGCACAATGCTCCAAACGTTGTCAATCTGGAAGAGATACGACGACATTGCTGGCCATGGTGGGGTTTGGCAATGCGAAGACAAGCAATAGAAAATCTCGTTGTGCGCGGGCGGACGTTATGTTGCTGAAATGTAAGCCCAGGATGGCTTTCCGTGAAAGGCGACAGAATGTTGACGATGTACCGCTCTGCCCTAAGGGTGCTGCGGACAAAAATAGGGACCATGCTATGAAATGAAATGGCACACCAGACCACCACTACTGGTTGCTGGGTCGTATGGAGGGCGACAGCCAGGTTGCTATACCACCTCTGTCCAGGGCATCTCGACACACGTCTTCGGCCAGAAATATCGTTGAATGCAGTAGCATGGTCTTCAGTGATGAGTCCCGCTTCAAACTGAGTCCAGATGGCCAGCGAAGACGTGTTTGGAGACGCCCCAAACAGCGGTGGGAGACCAACTTGACTGTCACCCGCCGTCAATGTTGTGACGTGCCATTTCCTTTCATAGCAGGATCTGCTTGCTTGTCATCCATGGCATTGTTACAGCAGAGCGGTATGTTGACGATATATTATTTCCCGTTTTGTTGCACTCCATGGCAAGCCATCCTGGGATTGTCTGCTACTGCTACTTCTACTGCTTTTACTGCTTTCTAAACTTCGACTTGGCGAGCAGGGTCGTTGGATCCCTCCCCAGCTGAGAATGTGTGCAGCAGTAAGAGCAGAGCCCTCCAACGACCTACAGATTTTGACGATCTAATGCGCTAACTGGAAATAATTTTGCTCCATATCCCTCAAACGCTATTAAAAAAATTCTGTGGATCAATACCGAGAAGGGACAGAGATGGACCGACGTATTATTGACTTACTCCGTTTTTGAAACTCTATATCTTGAATAAGTCGTCCGATTTTTCTGAAACTGTAAACATTTGTTTGTCTGCACATGTTATGAGGTGACCCATTTCGCAGTAAAATCTTCTTTGCCAGAACACAGAGAGTGAGAAACAGAGAGCAACCTCTTCGAGACGTCGCGCTCACATTATGATACTATGCGGCAAAAAGTCTGTGAAGGCTTTACTGCAATGAGACTCCGTGAAATCTTTCATAGACACAGTGTTAACCATTTTTGTTTATCCCATAATGTGTCAACTTATGCTAATGTATGTATAAATAAAGAAATACAAGAATGAAAATTATATCTTCTTTTATTTGTGAAGCATCTTCAGTGGCCTGCAATACATGTTTCTTTTTATACATATAATAAACGTATTATGTGGTAGTTACCATATGTTGCTATATTACATTCTGGCGTGTTTTGCACCTGTTTCTTAGGTTAGAATCAATTTCTGTAGCACAAATTTCGTGATTTGAAATCATCGTTCAGTATTATTTACGATTTTCAGCGCTCTTAACTCATCCATGTGGTCCTGGAGATGTATTCGTTCGTTTCCACGCTCCAGGTTGGTCGATTTCCGGTGTTCTGTCACCAACATTCCATTCAACACATCACATATATCACTTGCCGTTTCCATTTTTTGATCAGCATATGTGTGTTTTAGGTGTGTATTGTTTCCAACCTCCGTTGATTGTTTATCTGTCCTCTTTGGTTTGTGTTGAATGTGTTTGGTTTTATATTTTTCACTTGCTGTGTGTGTGATTGTTGTGCATAAACGTGCCATTCTTTCTCTACAGTGTGATTTCTTAAATACGGCTCCTTGTGTGTGTGTGTGTGTGTGTGTGTGTGTGTGTATGTGTGCGTGTATTTGCTGTATGCCTAATGTGTCAATCTTTCTTGAGAGCATGATTTTCTCTTATTATTTTTCTTTCTTTATTTATTTTTTAAATGGATATTTGTGTGTGTCTGTGTATGTGTGTGTGTGTGTGTGTGTGTGTGTGTGTGTGTTTCCACTCAGCAAAGAAAACTGTGCAAACGAATTACTAACTGTACAACTCATAGCCACAAACAATGGTGACAACATCCGTGTAGTACAAAAGCTCAACTAAAAATACACACACACACCAATATCCATACAAAAAAAGTCCACCTCACAAAAAGAATGACAAATTCACCCACAGCAAAAAAAAAAAGAAAACAGACACCAGACAGACACATACACACACACACACACACACACACACACATACACACACACACACACACAGACAGATACTCACATACACACACAACAACTGAAAAATATCAAGCCACACACACAACACAAACAAAAGACGGCAGACGTGTTGAATCAAATGAGGGTGACGGAACGCAGGAAATCGGCCAAATGGAGCTTGGAAACTAAGGAATACATCTCCAGGACCACGCATGAGTTAACGGCGCTGGAAATCCTAAATAACCCTGAACGATAATTTCAAATCACGAAATTTGTACTACAAAAGTTGATTCTAACCTAAGGAACAAGAGAAAACACGACAAAATGTAGTATGGCAACATATTGTAACTACCACATAATACATCTGTTGTATGTATAAAAACAAACATGTATTTCAGGCCAATGAAGATGCTTCTCAAATGAAGAATGGAAACGCGTTTGGCAATAAACAAACTGTCTTTGATTAGTTGCGTAGGAAGAAAACAACTCAATGAATTTTAAAGCAACTAAGGAAAGATGTGAGACAGAAAACATGAACATACTAACTTATCAGTATGATGCTAGTGAATACACTCTGTTCCTCCTATTATTTCCACAGCACTAGCGATTATTTAGAGATCAAGTTCCTTGTGGTGCCCGTTTTCGCAGCAGCTGTATATAAATTACAGTCGTTCAGTAGCAAAACGCCTTTTGCATAATGCACACGAAGATTTCTTTACTTAACTTGCGCCCTCAGAGGTATTTCGCTTTGGCTACAAGGCATCCTCAGTGGGTTTAGTGTATTTTTTTCACATATAGGTCATAGATTTATAACAGTTAATTGAAGTTTTTTTGATAAAATGGATCATATTCTAATTCATTATTTGCAAGTCAAAGAATTTTGTCTGGTAAGTTTCCAGTTTTTTTTCTGGTCAATGTTTTCGAAATATAGCACTCTAACTGTCATACAACAAACAAAAAATAGTACACACACACACAGAATAAACTTACATCAGCACACATACGGCAATTACAGTGCTATATTTCGAAAACAATGACCACAAAGAAAACTGCAAACTTTCAACAAATATGGCACCTGAGACGAAGTGGTTTTGCTTAGAAATAATCAACTGGACGCTGATCTGCAGGTGTTTTTCCTTTTTATTATAAAACTTCGAAGAACTGTTTTAAATTTACAAGCTGTATTTACGAACGAAAAAAAATCATGTAATATTTGAGGAGATCCGTGGAAGATGATTTGCAACAATGGCGAAACAAGTCTGGATGCACGAGTTCGTTAAAAATACACTCCTGGAAATGGAAAAAAGAACACATTGATACCGGTGTGTCAGACCCACCATACTTGCTCCGGACACTGCGAGAGGGCTGTACAAGCAATGATCACACGCACGGCACAGCGGACACACCAGGAACCGCGGTGTTGGCCGTCGAATGGCGCTAGCTGCGCAGCATTTGTGCACCGCCGCCGTCAGTGTCAGCCAGTTTGCCGTGGCATACGGAGCTCCATCGCAGTCTTTAACACTGGTAGCATGCCGCGACAGCGTGGACGTGAACCGTTTGTGCAGTTGACGGACTTTGAGCGAGGGCGTATAGTGGGCATGCGGGAGGCCGGGTGGACGTACCGCCGAATTGCTCAACACGTGGGGCGTGAGGTCTCCACAGTACATCGATGTTGTCGCCAGTGGTCGGCGGAAGGTGCACGTGCCCGTCGACCTGGGACCGGACCGCAGCGACGCACGGATGTACGCCAAGACCGTAGGATCCTACGCAGTGCCGTAGGGGACTGCACCGCCACTTCCCAGCAAATTAGGGACACTGTTGCTCCTGGGGTATCGGCGACGACCATTCGCAACCGTCTCCATGAAGCTGGGCTACGGTCCCGCACACCGTTAGGCCGTCTTCCGCTCACGCCCCAACATCGTGCAGCCCGCCTCCTGTGGTGTCGCGACAGGCGTGAATGGAGGGACGAATGAAGACGTGTCGTCTTCAGCGATGAGAGTCGCTTCTGCCTTGGTGCCAATGATGGTCGTATGCGTGTTTGGCGCCGTGCAGGTGAGCGCCACAATCAGGACTGCATACGACCGAGGCACACAGGGCCAACACCCGGCATCATGGTGTGGGGAGCGATCTCCTACACTGGCCGTACACCACTGGTGATCGTCGAGGGGACACTGAATAGTGCACGGTACATCCAAACCGTCATCGAACCCATCGTTCGACCATTCCTAGACCGGCAAGGGAACTTGCTGTTCCAACAGGACAATGCACGTCCGCATGTATCCCGTGCCACCCAACGTGCTCTAGAAGGTGTAAGTCAACTACCCTGGCCAGCAAGATCTCCGGATCTGTCCCCCATTGAGCATGTTTGGGACTGGATGAAGCGTCGTCTCACGCGGTCTGCACGTCCAGCACGAACGCTGGTCCAACTGAGGCGCCAGGTGGAAATGGCATGGCAAGCCGTTCCACAGGACTACATCCAGCATCTCTACGATCGTCTCCATGGGAGAATAGCAGCCTGCATTGCTGCGAAAGGTGGATATACACTGTACTAGTGCCGACATTGTGCATGCTCTGTTGCCTGTGTCTATGTGCCTGTGGTTCTGTCAGTGTGATCATGTGATGTATCTGACCCCAGGAATGTGTCAATAAAGTTTCCCCTTCCTGGGACAATGAATTCACGGTGTTCTTATTTCAATTTCCAGGAGTGTATTAATGTGAACCAAACTCCAGGCCATTAAAATTGCTACACCAAGAAGCAATGCAGACGATAGACGGATATTCATTGGACAGATATATTATACTAGAATTGACATGTGATTACATTTTCATGCAATTTGGGTGCATAGATCCTGAGAAATCAGAACCCAGAACAACCACCTCTGGCCGAATTAACGGCCTTGATACGCCTGGGCATTGAGTCAAACAGAGCTTGGATGGCGTGTACAAGTACAGCTGCCCATGCAGCTTCAACACAATACCATAGATCATCAAGGGTAGTGACTAGCGTACTGTGACTAGCCAGTTGCTAAGCCCCCATTGACCAGACGTTTTCAATTGGTGAGAGATCTGGAGAATGTGCTGGCCAGGGCAGCAGTCGAAAATTTTCTGTATCCAGAAAGGCCCGTACAGGACCTGCAACATGCGGTCGTGCATTATCCTTCTGAAATGTAGGGTTTCGCAGGGATCGAATTAAGAGTAGAGCCACAGGTCGTAACACATCTGAAATGTAACGTCCACTGTTCAAAGTGCCGTCAGTGCGAACAAGAGGTGACCGAGACGTGTAACCAATGGAACCCCATACCATCACGCCGGGTGATACGCTAGTATGGCGATGACGAATTCACGCTTCCAATGTGCGTTCACCGCGATGTCGCCAAGCACGGAGGCGACCATCATGATGCTGTAAACAGAACCTGGATTCATCCGAAAAAAGGACGTTTTGCCATTCGTGCACCCAGGTTCGTCGTTGAGTACACCATCGCAGGCGCTCCTGTCTGTGATGCAGCGTCAAGGGTAACCGCAGCCATGGTCTCCGAGCTTATAGTCCATGCTGCTGCAAACGTCTCTCGAACTGTTCGTGCAGATGGTTGTTGTCTTTTAAACGTCCCCATCTGTTGACTCAGGGATCGAGACGTGGTTGCACGATCCGTTACAGCCAAGTGGACAAGAAGCCTGTCGTCTCGACTGCTAGTGATACGAGGCCGTTGGGATCCAGCACGGCGTTCCGTATTACCCTCCTGAACCCACCACTTCCATATACTGCTAACAGTCATTGAATCTCGGCCAACGCGAGCAGCAATGTCGCGATACGATAAATTGCAATCGCGATAGGCTACAATCCGACCTTCATCAAAGTCGGAAACGTGATGGTACGCATTTCTCCTCCTTACACGAGGCATCACAACAACGTTTCACCAGGCAACGCCGGTGAACTGCTGTTTGTGTATGAGAAATCGGTTGGAAAGTTTCCTCTTGTCAGCACTTTGTAGGTGTCGCCACCGGCGCCAACCTTGTGTGAATGAAAAGCTAATCATTTGCCTAACACAGCATCTTCTTCCTGTCGGTTAAATTTCGCGTCTGTAGCACGTCAATTTCGTGGTGTAGCAAATTTAATGGCTAGTACTGTATTTAATAAGCGCTTGTCCTCTGAACGACTGTAATTTATTTAGAGATACATTTAACCTTCGTAAAAAATCCGAGAAGTATTATCAAGTCGTACAGTAGCTATTGAATTCGAGTAATGTTTGATTGAAGTAGTGGAAGAAGAAAGTGCCGTTCCCACCGCATCTAGAGCGGCACACCCTGCTAAGGTTGTAAAAACCCATGTCATCACCAGGAGACCAAACACTTTGGGCGCTCAGTGGACAGGAATGTGCAGGCGTCACTGCCTCTCGCATCGGCAGCGGTGGCTTTCGCAATGGGCGCCGCACCGGCGTTTAGCAGTTGCACCACTGACGCGGCCGCAGACGACGCTCCGACGAGTCCGCGCTTCGACCCAGATCTGCGGTTGCGCAACGGCGCTAGACTGATGGACCGGGCAGCCAGCATCGGCCTCCTCTCCCAGCCACGCGGAAGAGCGGCCGGCAGGCGCCAGCCATTCTATTGTGTACGTGGGCCGTCTGAAAGCGACGATACCCTTCCCTCTTTCTCCTGCGGACACCCTCTACTTTGCTATGCTAATCGCGACATCAGCGTCTAGATGTGCCCACGTTTATCCGCTGACTTCTCTGGGATTTCTCCCGATGCCTAGACAATTAGCACCTAGTACGTGTCACATCACTTGTGAAAAGTAATAAACATGTGGAAGTCATCATTAGCACCGCTAACGACAGTAACATTGCTCCCGAGACGGAAGTTTGTTAGGTGGTAACTTGTGCATCTCTTAATTCACTTGCAAAGTAAAAATTGCCGCAGTTTCACTGTGGCGACTTTATTGTAACATAGGGCAGAGAGTAACGTTTAATTTTTGTGCAAGTTGTCATGTTGGTAGTCTTGTGCTTAACCTTTCCACAGTCTCATTTGTTATCATTTTTGGCCAACGTACTTTGGAAAAGATTAAAATTCATCTTCGATATGCAGCGAAAAAAATTGTGTATAGCTATGAGAAGTAAATTCTTATCATAGTCTAATATTCCCTCTCTTATTCATACTCACGAAACATTTCTGTCGTTCACAGTATTACGGCCATAGTCGTACATTAGTGCATCAAACTGCATTTTGAAAAATTAATAATGTTTTGAACTTTGTTTGAAATCCCAAACTTATATAAAGCTGCCATATGGGGCACAGTACAACAGTGTAATGTGGGACACAGTGACACAATGTTGAGAACTGTGCAACCCCTGTTCTGGTAGCCACTGACGATGATGAGCGTACAAATGAGTCATATGAAGACTCTTCCAAGTAATAATACAGCAACTGAGGAAAATGCACCATGCAAAGATTTGACTGATGTGATATTTTTCGAAGGTTCGCTAAAGTTGGTGAAAAAACGAACCACCACAAAGTAGAAAGAGGGAAATGAGTTGCATTACAACAGGTAACACAGCAAAAAAAAGTATTGGAAGGTCATTCAAAATAGTTGGTGGTGATACAGGAAAAGAGAACAAAAATCAACAAGAGAAATCTGTTTCCCAGTGAACCTAACTAGCTTGGAACAATACAAAAAGGCAAAAATCTGTGTTCCTTTAGATTAGTCAGATAATGGAGATTTTAAAGGTCACGTTTAGGGCAAAGAGGAAAACATTATACCAACTGTTCGAGACGTTTTGTGTTTTAACACAGTTCCTGGCAAGAACTCAAACCACTGTACTGGTAAAATGGTAAGGAATAAGGATGATGTTAGCAACTCTGAAGTGACATTTCTCTCTAGCGAAATCAAAAATCCGAACGTGTTTGTACATCCACACACAACATATGTATTCCAACAAAGTGTAACAGCGGTTTTTATTAAAACACCCTGGGCTTCTGTACCGTGGCCGGATGAATTTCTTGTTGTTGGTTTTAAACGAGATATTCATCTGGCTACAGCACAATAACCTGGAATATTTTAATAAATATGACATTTCCAGCCATATAAGTTTACGTTTCAGTACTTGTTCTACCAAAATCGGTTTGATGTGAGTCTAATATTTTTATGTTTAGTGAATATTTTAAGAAATGAAATTGCTTTCAAATAGTTTACATATTACTATTATCTAGCACTTACTTGTAGCTTGTATTCTGAAGTTGTTGGCTAATACGAGTTACGCCCATATGAATGTAGTTTTTCATACTCGTTACGCGATACCTTAGTGCGCGTTTTACTGTGCACTGAGGCACACTCGTACTTAACAGTTTCAATAACTACATCAGTTCAGCTTCTAATAAGATTGCTAATGGATTCTTAAGGAAAAGTGCGTAAAAAGAACAATGTCTTCCCAAACATATTTTTCAAATGGCTCTGAGCACTATGGGACTTAACAGCTGTGGTCATCAGTCCCCTAGAACTTAGAACTACTTAAACCTAACTAACCTAAGGACATCACACACATCCATGCCCGAGGCAGGATTCGAACCTGCGACCGTAGTAGTTGTGCGGTTCCGGACTGCGCGCCTAGAACCGCAAGACCACCGCGGCCGGCATATTTTTCAAAGTAGAGGAAAATAACTTTCCTGTTACACTGTGCCCACTAAATCCATTAATCTTTTTTTAAAATAGTGGAAGAAGGAGAAAGTGTCTTCACCACACTTAAAGTGGACATTCTGCTAGGATCTTAAAAATAGTAATAATATTACTATTAAGCGGTACGCATAGCTCTTTATATTTGATGATTAGCATGCCAGATAGTGACGACAGCCAGACAGTGATCAAATTCGCCCGGCATCTTAAGGAGCACTATATTTGTTCACCAGCTACACAAATCATGGGCTTAGCAGCGTTTCAGTACCTTTTCCTACGATTCCCCATTTCGTTCCACCAACTGGAGACTGAGATGGTTTAAGTACCGCAACCAAAAGGACGTCTTTCAGCTGGTTGCAGCTAGGTAGCATTCACGATCACCCATAGCATATTCCAGAAATGTGATTATTTGCTGACAGGAATAATACCCTTCCGGTAGATACAAAAAATCTCACAAATGACGCAGTGGAACTCAGCCGTTAGAGTATTGAGATTAGTCAATGAATGGACTGAACACACAGACCCATTATGGCACTAAAGTTGTTCCTAATAGGAATAATTTTTCGGTTCACATATTTGGCCTCCTGCGGCCATTCAAATACGTTTCAATGAACAAGAAAATACAAGGCCACCTGACTATGTAGGTTCAAGTCCGCTACAACATCTGTATATTTAAGAACATGTTGCATTTACTAACCGACATTTTACTCGGTGCCTACTTGTTGGGACCAGGGTTATCTATACATTCTGATTACAATAATATAAGACAATATCCATATTGATTCTGTATTCAGTTGTGGTGCTCAACTGAACCTAAGTACATTACGATTGATGCATGTGGGTTAAGGAAGCTCCATGTGTCTGTATACCGGTTACAATACGTGAACAAACCTTCGGCATCTGAAAGAATACACACATAAATGTGTAAGTGCTGCTGCTGGATGCTGCTTTCCAAGACAGGGTTAGACATAAAGCAAGGTAGAGACCAAAATTAGCAACTAGTTTTACCTACTTTTTATTTCAATGGCGTTTTAACTTCATTCCCAGAAGCTATTAGTGCGACCCACGACGGAAGTTTCGTGGAATTTTATCCGGTGACAGTTTTCGAAAGCATGCTCAGCTAAATCAGATTTCTAGGGTGCCAGAAAGCAACATGGCCGATTGCACCATAAATAGAGACGGTAGCCTGCAGCTCAGCACGGCCTGGGTTGAAGCGGACACATCGAGAGCCGTTAAGTACGCCCATATATGGCGATCCCGCGAGCACCAATGACGTAATAGTCAGCAGCTAGTGTGTGTGTAAGGGGTGTACCAGCTGCGCACTGGTAGCCATACCACTCGACCATGGCCAAGGAGTGCTTGGCTGAAATCTCGTGTAATTTCAATCATTTGACATACCTGGAAAGCTGCGAACATTTTATTCAGTGTCACTCCTGGGGTCTCTGTATTTTTACAATCTGCTGACAGGTTTGCTGCGACCCGCTACGGCTTACTCTCCTGTGAGAACTTCTTCATCTGAGAGTACTGCTTGCACTGCACGTCCTCAGTTATTTGCTGACTGTATTTCAGTCTCTGTCTTTGTACAGTTTTTACCCTCTGCAGTTCCCCCTCAGGCCACCTAATTTTTAACATTGGTGTGTAGCACTACATTTCAGACGCTCCGATTCTCTTCTGTTTAGGATTTGCTACAGTCCATGATTCACTGCCAAACAATGCGGCGTTCCATACATAGGTTCTCAGAAATTTCTGCTTCAATTCAAGATCTATATTTGCTTTTAGTGGACTTCTTTGGGCTCAGAGTGCCCTCTCCGCCTATGCTATCTGCTTGTCACGTTCGTCACGGATAACTGTAATTTCAAGGAAGCAGAATTCCTAAACGTTGTGTATTTTGTGATCACCAATTTTGATATTTTCTCATTACCTTTTTTCGGTTTACTCTGGATCCATTTTCTGTAATAATTACACAGTTCATTCGACTGTGCAGGTCTTATAATTCTTCTTCTCTTTCATTGAGGACAGCACTTTCATCAGCGAATCCTATTACTGTTGTACATCTACATCTGCGTCACTACTGCTTGCAAGTGTACGGCAAAGGATACTTATGGCAAGGGGTATATTATATTGCAGTAGTTATTACAGGTTACATTCACGTACGGAGTGAGGTGTGACGGACTGTATGCCTCTGTGAGCACTGTAAATCTAGTCTTGTCACACAATTACTACGGGATAAATACGATGGGAATCGTAGTACATTCCCAGATTCATCACTCAAAGCTGGTTCTTGAAAGTTTCTAAGTAGTCTTCCTGTCGTACCGTAGATGCAACTACAACGGAGGAATATCTGTTGAGAGGTCAGACAAACTTGTGTTTCATGAAGAGGGCAACAGCTTTTACAACAGTTACTGGAGCACCAAACTGGATAAAGACTGATGTGGCCTTGTAAACCAGCGAACACGGCCTTCCTGTGCTGGTACTGCGAACGGCTGAAAGCAAGGGGAAACTACAGCCGCAATTTATCGCAACTATGATGCAACTCTAGTGTTGGTTGAATGATGCTGCCAAATTTTTGGGCAAAATATTGTAGATGTAATATAGTCTCCCATTCGACTTTATAATCGGCGACTACTCAGGAGTACGTCATCATGAGAAGAAACGAAATTGACGTTCTACAGTTCGGAACGTGGAATGTTAATTCCCTTAATACGGGAGGTAAGTTACAAAATTTAACAACGAAAATGGCAAGGTTAATGTCAAATATGGTGGAAATTAGTGAAGTTAGGTCGCAAGGGGAACAGGACATTCGGTCAGGTGAATACAGCACAATAAATGAACTAGCGGTAATGCAGGAGTAGCTTAAATAATGAACAATAAACGGAAGGCAGATAAGCTACTACGAACAGTATATTGACCACATTATCTTAACGAACACAGACCCAAATTTCGAACCTACCACAGTAGTACAAGTTTATATCCAACTAGCTATACCGATGATGAAGAGATCAAAGAAATGTATGGTGGGATAAGAGAAATCACTCAGATAGTCTATTAAGGCGGTAATAGTTATGGGGACTTGAATTCAATACTAGGAAAAGGAAGAGATGGAAAAAGTTGAAGGTGAATAGGGACTGGGGAGTGGGGACAAAATGAAAGAGGAAACCGCCTGGTAGAAGAATTTAACCATCGCCAACACTTGGTTTAAGAATCATGAGACAATGGAAGATTTCAGATAGATTACATAATTTCATAACTACATTTTAAAGTGTAAGACATTTCCAGGGGTTGATGTGGAGTCTGACCAAAATTTATTGGCTATGAACCGTAGACCAAAACTGAAGAAATTCCAAGAATACTGTCAAGAAGATGGGACCTTGGTAAGTTGAAAGAATCAGACGTTTTTTAGAGTTTCAGAGGAAGCATTAGGCAACGATTGACAATAACAAGGGAAAGGAGCAGATGAGAAGGCGAATGGGTACCTTCGAGAAATGAAACAGTGAAGACAGCAGATGATCAAATAGGTAAAAATACAGGTCCTAGTAGAAATCCTTGGATAACACAGGAGACACTAAACTTAACTGATAAAAGGAGAAAATTTAAAAATGCAGTTAATAAAACAGTCTAAGGGGAACACGAAAGTAAGGAAAACAAAATGGGATTGACAGGAAGTTCGAAATGGCTAAGTAGGAATAGCTAGGTAACAAATGTAAAGATTTAGAAACATATATCACTAGGGAAAGATAGATATTGCCAACAGGAAAATTAAACAGGCTTTTTGAGAAAAGAGAAACAGCTCTACTAATATCAGAAGCTCTGATGGAAAGCCAGTCCTAAGCAAAGAAGGGAGAGCTGCAAGGCAGAAGGATTATACAGTTGTAGAGTGTCTATGCAAGGGAGATGTTTTTGAAGGTCATGTTATAGAAGTGGAAGAAGAAGTACATGAAGATGAGTTGGGAATAAATTTTAACATAGCGCTAAAAGACGTAAGTTCAAAGCAAGGCCCCGGGAGTAGACGACATTTTGTGTAACTACCGTCAGCCTTGGGAGAGCCAGCCATGACAAAACACTTCCACCAGTGTGCAAGATGCATGAGTCAGGAAATTTACCATCAGATTTCAAGAACAACATATTACTTCCAATGACAAAGAAATAAAGTCGTGACAGATTTGAATATTACCAAATTACCAGTTTAATAAGTCAAGGCTGTAAAATACTAACACGAATTGTATACAAAATAATGGAAAAACTGGTAGAATTTGTCCTCAGGAAACGTCAGTTTGGATTCTGGAGAAATGTAGGAATACGCGACGCAGTACTGGCCTTAACGACTTTTCTCGGAGAATAGATTAAGGAAAGAAAAACCAACGTTAAAACATTTGTAGACTTAGAGAAAACGTTTGAAAATTTTGACTGGAATACTCTCTTTAAAACTGTGAAGGTAGTAGAGATAAAACGCAGGAAGTGAAAGGGTGTTTACAGCTTACACAGAAACCAGTCTTCCGTTATAAGAGTCGAGGGGCAGGAAACGAAAGCAGTGCTTGAGAAGGGAGTGAGACATCTTCTTCCGATGTTATTCAATTTGTAGGCTGCGCGGACATTAAAGGAAACCAAAGAAAAATTTGGAAAAGAAGTTGAGGTCCAGAGAGAGGAAATAAAAGCTTCAAGATTTGCCATTAGCATTGTAATTCGGTCAGAGACAGCAAACGGCTTGAATCGACAGTGTCTTGGAAGAGGATATAAGATGAACATAAAAAAACAAGGATGCTGAGGGAATTAGATTAGAAAAAGGGACACTTAAAAGTAGTATATATGAGTTTTGCTACACTATGTAATTAAACGAATCCGAACACATAGCTGAAAATGACATACAAGTTCGTGGGGCCTCCATCGGTAATGCTGGAATTCAATATGGCGTTGGCCCACCCTTAGCCTTGATGACAGCTTCCAGTCTCGCAGGCATATGTTCAATAAGATGCCGGAAGGTTTCTTGGGGGAGGGCAAACCATTCTTCACGGAGTGCTGCTCTGAGGAGAGGTATCGATGTCGATCGGTAAGGCCTGGCACGAATTCGGAGTTCCAAAACATCCCAAAGGTGTTCTATAGGATTCAGGTTACGAACCTGTGCAGGCCAGTCCATTACAGGGATGTTATTGCCGTGTAACCACTCCGCCTCAGGTCGTGCATTATGAACAGGTGCTTGATAGTGTTGAAAGATGCAATCGCCACCCCGAATTGCTCTTCAACAGTGCGAAGCAAGAAGTGCTTAAAACATCAGAGTAGGCCTGTGCTGTGATAGTGCCACGCAAAACAAGGGGTGCAAGCCCCCTCCATGAGAACCACGACCACACCACAACACCACCACCTCCGAATTTTTCTGTTGGGGCTACACATGCTGGCAGGTGGCGTTCACCATGCATTCGCTGTGCCCACACCCTGCCATCGGATCGCCACACTGTGTACCGTGATTCGTCACTCCACACAATGTTTTTCCACTGTTCAATGTTTGCGCTCCTTACACCAAGCGAGGGGTCGTTTGGCATTTTTCGGCGTAGCGTGTGGTTTATCAGCAGCCGCTCGACGATGAAATCCAAGTTTTCTCATCTTCCGCCTACTGTCATAGTACTTGCAGTGGATCCTGATGCAGTTTGGATTTCCTGTGGGATGGTCTGGATAGATGTCAACAGACTAGATCGGTCTGAACGCTTTGGTGTTGTACGTGTTCCTTCTAGTTCCCACTTCTTTATCACATGGGGAACAGTGGACCTAGGGATGTTTAGGCATGTGGAAATCTCGCGTACAGAGATATGACACAAGTGACACCCAATCAGCTGACCACGTTCGAAGTCCGTGAGTTCCACGGAGCGCCCCATTCCTATATGGAGTATCTGGCAGTAGGTAGCAGCACAATGCATCTAATATCAAAAATGTATGTTTTTGGAGGTGTCGGGATACTTTTGTTGCACAGTGTTTTTGGATAACAAAATAAAAACGTAGACTGGCAATGACAAGAAAAGCGTTTCTGAAGAAGAGAAAGTTGTTAACACTGAATATGAATTGAAGTGTTGGTAAGTCTTTTCTGAAAGTGTTTTTATGAAGTGCAGCCATATATGGAAGTGAGACATGGACCATAAATAGGTTAGACAAGACGACAATACAAGCTTCTGAAATGTGACGCCACAGATCCATGCTGGAAGTTAGATGAGTTGATCGCATAACTAGTGAAGACAAACTGAACAGAATCCAGTAGAAAAGAAATTTGTGGCACAACCTAACTGGGAGAAGGGATCCGTTGATAGGACACATTTTGAGAGATCAAATCAAGTGGTTCAAGTGGCTCTGAGCACTATGGGACTTAACATCTGAGGTCATCAGTCCCCTAGAACATAGAACTACTTAAACCTAACTTAAGGACACCACACACATCCATGCCCGAGACAGGATTCGAACCTGCGACCGTAACGGTCGTGCGGTTCCATACTGTAGCACCTAGAGCCGCTCGGCCACTCCGGCCGGCTCTGAGAGATCAATGGACCACAAGTATAGTACTAGAGGGAAGAGCGGAGATTAAAAACCGTAGATGGAGATTAAGAAATGAAAACAATAAGCAGATTAAAAAGTATATAGCTTGCAGTGGTTATTCGGAGATGCATAGGCTTGCAGAGGATCGAATAGGACGGAGACCTGCATAAAACTAGTCTTCGGACTGAAGACCGAAACAGCAGGCTCTCTCGGGATTGTTCATGTCTCTGCCGTTTCAGTAACTTCAGCATCTCTGTGACTCTCTCCCACGGGTGTAACAAACCTGTAGGCATTGCTGCTGATCTTTTCTGCATACGTTCAGTATCCCCTGCCTGTCGTTTTTGGTATGGTTTGCACATTCTTGAACAATATTCTGGGATGAGTCGCATAAGAGATGGGCAGACTGATTGCATTTCCTTAGTATTCTACCAGTGAGGTGAAGTCTGTCAGCCGGTCGGGGTGGCCAAGCGGTTCTAGGCGCTACAGTCTGGAACCTCGCGACCGCTACGGTCGCAGGTTCGAATCCTGCCTCGGGCATGGATGTGTGTGATGTCCTTAGCTTAGTTAGGTTTAGGTAGTTCTAAGTTCTAGAGGACTGATGACCTCAGACGTTAAGTCCCATAGTGCTCAGAGCCATTTGAACCATTTTTTTTAAGTCTGTCACCTGCTTTACGTACTACTGAGGCTATGTGGTCGTTAAATAGTCTGAACTGTCGCGGCAACAAGTCCTTAAATGTTTTATGCTATTAATATTTTCTGCAATGTAATGGCTGAACTATACCAACAGCAAACACATTTCCCTGAAGCATATACAACCGTCGATGACCCTCCATCCAAGAAAACATGCTGCGTCCTTCCTAGGAGGGTGTCTCAACCCCGTCAAAAATTTGTCGTTTCCAAGAAATATTCATGTACTGCATTTAATAATGTCTCTCTGGACGTCTTGTCACGCCCAGCACCTTCAAAATTGTAAGCGTTCGCAAAAGGTTTTTGTGTTTATTAAAGTGTCCTCCTATGATGACAGTGTGATTGGGGTACTTACGTATTAGCGAACTTAGGTTTCGTCTAAAGCTTTTGGCTACGTCTGGAAGTGAGTGTTTTGCACACCCTGCACCCTGTCAGCTACATGAGGAGCAGTGTATGTAGTTTGGTATACACCTGACCCATTTAGGGCAACCATTTAGTTCTCAACCCTACGGCGTAAACCTAGGAAGTCTCCTCCCGCAAACCTTTTGAAATATTCTTAAAGATTTTTATCTACTATCCCCCAACTTCCCACCTCACAAACCCCCCCCCCCCCCCCCTCCACACACAAACTGCCGTGTCTGTTTGTGTGTGCGTATGTGTGTGTGCGTAAATTTAGAGCACTCAACAGTGAGGTTATTAAATCCCTAATTAAAATAGTCAGTGATGTTTATGGTTAAGCAGTTCATCTACCCACACATACACAGTTACAATGAGCGTAATAGTACCAACTTTTTAATGTTATTAAACACTAAACAAACTTTAGAACTTCCAATTCTTTCCGCCTGAAGAGACCAGTTATGACAATGATCTTTTAAAACTGTAAAGTAATATCATGCTCAGTGAGAGTTATAGCAATATATAACTGACTCTGTATAGCTAAAATACCAGTAGACCCAGTAGAACGCCACTGTAACCGTGGCCGAGAAGTTGGTTCCTCCAGTAACAGTATTTTTTTTTTTTTCATTATGGCTTGTTACCATACTCAGAAGACTTTTGTGTCAACAGATTAGATTAAATTCTGACACGTCATGGATGAAGTGCCACAAAAGACTGGTGTCTCTATTCACTGAAGATAACAAATTTTCTGTCCTATCTGTCATCAATGCAACAGTTGACAAAACATTTTAGTTACAATTGTGCAGAAAGTTCATGCAATCAAGTTCTCTCTAGTTGGAACTGGTCTTTAGCAACCACATTTTTCTATTTCAATCACTGTAACTTCATTCAGCAAAAGTGAAAACCTGCCTGTACTTTTTTCTGGACGGAATGTGCTGGGAGCAATGGCTGTATTTCTCGAATGCATGATGACAAACATCTTACACCTATCTGCACAAACCAAACTGCTGTGACGTGAACTTCAGACCACACCTACTTTCATGATTAGGAAAATAACCTGCGCAAAATGAGACTGTCTGAAACTTCATAATGAATTAAAGTATAGATATAACTGCCTTGGTCAGAAGCTGATTTATAAAATTCACGACTGGTATCGTTAATGAACTTTCATGAACCAATATGCGACAGAGACGTTGATATCAACGTTTTAAAATTACTGGTACCAGAAACTACTTGTCTCTTAAATTTACTTGGTTTCAATTTACTGCTTTTTAGTACGGTACCAGGATTAAAATCATAATTCTAATAAAAATAATATTATTCCTAATACGACTACATTCTATAGCTGAGGATGGCATTTGTACCTTTTCCTTATTCCTTCAGAAATGTATATGACAGTGTTGTACTGTAAAAATGCTAAATACACTTAAACAGATGTGGCATACCTATAATGATGTTTTTTTCTTCTTGATTTTTAAATATAGTTAACGATGGCAGAAATTTTCCCAGGTGTAATTGTAAACGATTTCCGCATACGTAAATTCGCAGTGCTCACATCTAATGTCACATATCTTATGCATAGTTGTGCATCTTCATTGCATTTCTCATACAAAATGTTTCCTGTTACGCAACATGCAGCAAACTAGCGAAGTGATACATCACTACCGGCTTCCATTTCAAACTGATGAGAGCCAAAATAAAAACACAAGCATGTGTGGCGACACCTTCATCGAATGGAAGCGTAAAAAGACCAATGCTTTTACATTAAATTTCCTGCTTGGAGTTCTTGACATCTCATCAAACAACAGAACGTAGTCACGTCACCCACAGTTTTCTTTTCTTGTTGTTGTGGTCTTCAGTCCAGAGACTGGTTGGATGCAGCTCTCCATGCAACTCTATCCTGTGCAAGACTCTTCATCCCCAAGTAACTACTGCAACCTTCATTCTTCTGAATTTGCTTAGTGTATTCATCTCTTGGCCTCCCTCTACGATTTTTACCCCCCGCGCTGCATTTTTCTGTAGCACCAATTTCGAAAGTTTCTATTCTATTCTTGTCTAAACTATTTATCGCACATATTTCACTTCCATACAAATACTTTTAGAGAAGACTTCCTGACACTTACATCTATCCTCGATGTTATCAAATTTCTATTCTTCAGAAATGCTTTCCTTGTCATTGCCCGGATACATTTTATATCCTCTCTACTTCGACCATCATCAGTTATTTTACTCTCCAATTAGTTAAATTTATCTACTACTTCAAGTGTCTCATTTCCTAACCCAACTGCCTCAGAATCACCTGATTTAATTCGACAACATTCCGTTATCCTCGTTTTGCTTTTGTTGATGTTCATCTATATCCACAATTCAAGTCACCGTCCGTTCCGTTCTACAGCTCTTCCAGATCTTTGCTGTCTCAGACAGAACTATAGTGTCATCGACGAATCTCAAAGTTTTTAATTCTTCTCCATGGATTTAAATTCCTACTCCAAATTTTTCTTTTGTTTTCTTTACTGCTACAATCCCGTCTCACTCGCTTGTCAACCAATGGTTCTCTTTCGTGCCCCCCGACTCTTATAACTGCTATCTGGTGTTTGTACAATTTGTGAAAAGATTTTCGCTCCCTGTATTTGACCCCTGTCACCTTCAGAATTTGAAAAAGGGTATTCCAGTCAACATTGTCAAAAACTTTCTCTTTGTCTGCAAATGCTAGAAACGTAGGTTTGCCTTTCCTTAATCTATCCTCTAAGATAATTTTTAGGGTCAGTATTGCCTCACGTGTTCCAACATTTCTACGGAATCCAAACTGATCTTCCTAGAGGTCGGCTTCTACCAGTTTTTCCATTCGTCTGTAAAGAACTCGTGTTAGTATTTTGCAGGCGTTACTTGTTAAACTGACAGTTCGGTAATTTTCGCACCTGTAAACCCCTCCGTTCTTTGGGATTGAAATTATTATATTCTTCTTGAAGTCTGAGGGTATTTCGCCTGTCTCATACATCTTGCTCACCAGATGGTAGAGTTTTTACAAGGTTGGCTCTCCCAGGGCTATCAGTAGTTCTAATGGAATATTGTCTACTCCCAGGGCCTTGTTTCGACTTAGGTCTTTCAGTGCTCTGTCAAACTCTTCACGCAGTATCATATCTCACATTTCATCTTAATCTACATCCTCTTGCATTTCGATAATATTGCCCTCAACAATATCGCCCTTGTGTAGACCCTTGGTATACTCCTTCCACTTTTCCGCTTTCCCTTCTTTGCTTAGAACTGGGTTTCCAACTGAGCTCTTGATTTTCATATAAATGGTTCTTTTTTTCTCGGAGGTCTCTTTAATGTTCCTGTAGGTATTATCTATCTTACCTGTAGTGATACGTTGCTCTACACTACATTTGTCCTACAGCCATCCCTGCTTAACCATTTAGCGTTTTTGTCGATCTCATTTTTGAGACGTTTGTATTCGTTTTTGCCTGATTCATTTACTGTATTTTTATATTCTCTCCTTTCATTAATTAAATTCAATATCTCTTATTTTGCCGAAGGTATTCCATGATCCCTCGTCTTTGTACCTACTTGATCTTCTGCTGCCTTCACGATTTCATCACTCAAAGCTACCCATTTTTCTTCTACTGAATTTCTTTCCCAGTTTCTTGTCAATCGTTCCCTAATGCTCCCTCTGAAACACTCTACTACCTTTAGTTCCTTCAGTTTATCCAGGTCCCATCTTTTTAAATTCAGTCATTTTTGCCGTTTTTTCAGATTTAATCTAGAGTTCACAGCAAACAGACTGTGGTCAGTGTGCACATATACCCCTACAAATGTCTTACAACTTAATTCCTGGTTCCTAAATCTCTGTCTTACAGTGATATGAACTAACTGAAACCTTCCCGTGTCTCCAAGCCTCTTCCACTACTACAATCTAATTTCATGATTTTTAAACCAAGTGTTGGCTATGATTAATTTATGCTCTGTGCAAAATTCAATCAGGCGGCTTCCTCTTTCATTCCTTACCCCCAATCCATATTCACATACAACTTTTACTTCTCTTCGTTTTCCTACTATCGAATTCCAGTCTGCCATTACTATTAAATTTTGCGTTCCCTTCACTAGCTGAATAGTTTCTTTCATCTCATCATACATTTCATCAATCTCTTCGTCATCTGTGGAGCTGGTTGGCATATAAAATCGTACTACGTAGGTAGGTGTGGGCTTCGTCTCTATCGTGGCTACAACATTGCATTCACTGTGCTGTTCGCAGTAACTTACCTGCGCCTCTATTTTTATTCGTTATTAAAACTAATCTTGCATTGCCCCTATTTGATTTTCTATTTATAACCCCTCATTCACCTGATCAGAAGTCTTGTTCCTCCCGCCACCGAACTTTACTAATTCCCACTATATGTAACTTTAACCTATCCATTTCCCTTTTTAAATTTTGTAACCTACCTACCCAATTAAGGGATCTGACATTGCACGCTCCGATCCGTAGTACGCCAGTTTTGTTTCTCCTGATATCGACGTCCTCCTGAGTAGTCCCCGCCTGGAGATCCGAATGGGGGACTATTTTACTTCCGCAATATTTAACCCAAGAGGGAGCCATTATCATTTAACCGTACAGTAAAGCTTCAAGCCCTCAGGAAAAATACGGCTGTAGTTTCCCCTTGCTTTCAGCCGTTCGCAGTACCAGCATAGCAATGTCCTTATGGTTAACGATACAAGGCCAGATCAGTCAATTATCCAGACTCTTGCTCCTGAAACTACTGTTCCTTTTAAGGAACCACACTTCTGTCTGCCCTCTCAACAGTTACCCGTCCGTTGTGGTTTCCTGTACGGTACTGTTATCTGTGTCGCTGAGGCACGCAAGCCTCCCCACCAATGGCAAGGTCCATGGTTCACGTGGGATGGGGAGCGAGCTTTCTTTTGTGTCCATTATAATTATCCGGGCTGTTATGCCGTGGTCGGTTGATGAATTCTGAGTTGATTCCCAACGTTTCGTCTCCGACTGCGGGAGACCTCTTCAAGGGGGTCCGTAGCTTGATGGAAGGTCCAGGACACACACTGGCTCGCTACTGACTGCCGCTAAATTCCGTGTCCGCGCGCCCCCGCGCCGCGGCGTGACGTCACGTGTTATGAAAACGTCAGTGCAATTGGCCGCTGTTCGTCGCCGTCGATCGCCGTTGCCATCACCCAGTAGTGGACGAGTGGTACACATCTTCGTGAAAATTTACATTTTAGTATGAGCTTTCTTTTATAAGAGTAAAAACCTGGCCCGTAATTCCACAGCGGAGGTTAAAATTTCGAATTCTCCACTGTGTACACTCAGATAGATGGTGGTGGAAAGCAGAACTAATTCAAATAAAATACTTTGTTACCAGATTTCAATTTAACCCAAAGCGCTCTTTTTACAGTACTCGCCATCCATTTAATTCTTCATCTTTTGCACACTCTCAGTTTAACAATTCATAACCAATGTTTTCAGTGCATATGGAATATAACTAAGGAATGACTAGTAGCTTGCACAGTCTGCTTGTGTGTTCATATTTTTCTAATTCATTGGATTTCTCCCTGGACTTGGGATCTCCATCACGTAAGAGTATGCTTTCTCCTACTGTCTCTGGTGTGCGACTAGCGCTTTCATTTTCTTAAGTGAGCTGCTCTTGACGTATCTCTAGTTACCTTCATGAAGCTACGTTAGAAAAATTATTGGCATGATTTTCGGCTTCAGTTTACATTTGCCATCGACATTCAAATTCTCTCAAAGGCGAGTAGTATAATCAGTCTTTTCTTCTCTTCTTCTTCGCCGTTTTCTGCATGGAACCTAGCCGTTTTCGACTTCCATAGACCTCTTTCATTACAGTCACTGGGACCTCGAATTATGCTTTCCATTGCTTCATGATTTTTCCGTCTTAGAGCTAGCCTTCTTCTCATTCTTCTTCCCGGTGGCCCCCAGTGTAAAACCTCCCTTGGCCACCTAGAGTTTGGTATTGTCTGTACATGCCTGTACCAGTGAGGCACTTTTTTCTCCATTTGCCTCTATACACCCTGATTTTATTTCCAATGTTTTCTTTCAAACTTTCTTGTTTGAGGTCCCATACGAACTACATACAGAGCTATCCGCTCCACCACACAGTGAAATACTATTTTCGTAGTGTTGTGACGAATATTATTACTCCATGCGTCGCTTTAGCAGCTCTAAAAGAAAAAAGAAAGGAAGGAAGAAAGACAGAACGGATCTAAGAAATTACGGTACTTTGATGTCTTAAAAGAGAGAGATTTTTCTTCAACATGTTTACACAGGTAAACAATAAACAAATAAAAAAACGATGCACATAGCTAGTACTTGTGGAATTACTTCAACCATATCCCCCAAGAAGTATTTGTGGAAACAATTATTATTATGTAGTGGTACTTCAGATGAACCTGTGCAGATCTGACGCATAACCACATCTTAATTCTGGACTTATAAGAATCAATACTGTAAGAAATTGTTAATATTCGTACACACGTAAGTGAAGTTTCAGAAATGTTACGAAGGTCACTTTTCCCTATACCATGGATTTTGCAGCTCGTGCTTGTTATGTAGGCGAAGAGCAAAAATCACTTACCATTCATACATAACAGTCGTTCCTGTGTGGCGTGTACCACTTCTGTTAATAGCAATTCTCCAATGCTATCTTCTGTTTTCCTTTCCGTGAAAATATGAGCATGCCGCAGTCATGCAAGGCTTTACCCAGACAGAGCCCCGCTTGCCTGAGTACGCCTTATGCAACCGGGGGGGAAGCAGATTCCCCTGAGGTTATCCGCTAATGACAGTGACGTCTCATTAGCCATCCATCTCAGTGGCACGCAGCACGTTCCCTATAGAGGTATCAATTATTCTCGCTATCCGGGAGCTCAAGCCTAGACACTTGGTCTCCGCGACATACAAAGATTCACAGCTGTGTCGCTAGATGACCACTGAAGGATACGTAGATCATTATTTACGGTGGACAGACGGCGTTCACCAGTCCTCTTCTCAAGAACCCCAGATTCACTAACACCATTTCGGTGAAAGAAGGGTACTGATCTTCGCTTATCGTCATTTGGCTCAACTCGGGGGCCATATCAAGTAATAAAAGCAATCAGACATTACCAATTAGAGTTACATGCCTTCTGCCTTATTATGTCAAATGCGTCTGTTATACATGATGTACAGGTGATAACGTTCAGGATCCAGATGTGTGGTGTCTCACGTCTATTAGTGCTGCATCTAAATGGCCAGGTGTGTCAGATGAAATGAAAAGACTAGCTAAGACTTGTAAGAAAATTATATTGTCATGTGTTGTTATCAAAATCTGGGACATTTAGTTGAGACAGTGGAGTATACTTACGAAATATGTTGCACAGTTTATTGCGAACAAAGGTATCTCATGTTGGCGACAGGCCAGTTGATACCTACTTTGGGCAATTCAAAGATGTTAAAGATGATATTGAAAGACAAGCTAAATACTTCGAGAACCTTTTGCATAAATTGGCAGCTACATATACAGACTAGGTTTTTCTTAAGAGTGCTGAACAATAAAGACATAATACACGAATTCAAATTTATTACGGTTCTTTACATACAGAGACGGGTTATGTACAGTAAAAGAAATGAGGTGAGTGAATGTGAGAAACTACCAAAAATGGAAAGTACACCTAGAAAATCTCGAAAATACATTTTTCATACTGGGGCCCATGAGTGTCTGTTTCCAGACAAATTTGCTATCTTCATCAGGTCTATCTGCAACATCAGGTACCTTTGTTCGGTATAAATGATTACCAGCGCCGTCTCGAGTAAACTGAGCAGTAGATCTCTTAGGTATACTTCACTGTCTCAACTGCATGTCGGAGATTTTGATAACAGCACGTGACAATACAGTCTTCGCGTAAGTTTTAGCTAGTCTTTTAATTTCATCTGACACCCCCGGCCAATTAGATGCTACCTTACCATACGTCAGACCTCACTTATCTGGATCCTGAACGTTATCACTTGCTTACCACGTATAACCTACACTTTTATGTATGCATACCTGTCCTAGGAATTACGGATGTCACCTGAGGGTGATGGCGCACGTAAGATCGCTGCATTCTGAGCACCTTGATTCTACGTCCAGCCGCAATGTTTTTGGCGTCATTATCTTTAGAATTTTGTGCTGTATGAATGTGTATCTGACATTCGTAATTATAACTGTCTTATGTCCTCATACATTGCTTGGGTGAAAGAAGTGGGAAAATATGAAATTATCTTGTAATTCGGAACCTTAATTAATTTTCGGTTTTGAAAAGCTCAAGAAGGTTGCAGGGCGAATTGCAGCGTGTATACACATTCACCTCAGCATTTTACAAAGCACTGTAAAGTGCATTGGAGAGGGTACTTCGCAGTTAGCCGGAGCTACCTCCCATTCCAGTCACGTACGGAGCATGGGAAGAATGACTGCTTAAACGTCTGTGTTAGAGACGTAATTACTCTAATTCTTGAGATCCCTACTGTAAGATACGTAAGTGTTTGTAGTGTGTTACTAGATTCCACATTTAATGCTAGTTTTTGAAACAATGGAAGTATGTTTCAGGGATAGTTTACGCCTTTCTTCAAACGTCATATCCGTGGCGCTCTCTCATGGGTTAGACCCGTGACCAGTCATGCTGCTTTTCTTTTCATCTACGTGATTACTCTGCTATTCATAATATAGGGCTTGTCAGAGGATTCAATGAACCACCTTCAGGCTGTCTCTCTACCGTTCCACTCTCGAAAGGCACGCGGGAAAAACGAGCACAAAAATTTTTCTGTGCGAGCCCTGATTTCTCTTATTTTATCGTGATGATCATTTCTCCCTACGTAGGTGGGTGCCAACAGAATGTTTTCGCAATCGGAGGAGAAAACTGAAATTTCATGGGGAGATCTCGTCGCAAAGAAAAACGCCTTTGTTTTAATGATTACCACTCCAGTTCACGTATCATGTCTGTGACACTATCTCCCCTATTTCGCGATAATACAAAACGAGCTGCCCCTCTTTGTACTTTTTCGATGTCATCCGTCAGTCTCACCTGATTCGGATCCCACAACGCACAGCAATACTCCAGAATAGGGCGGACAAGGGTGGTGTAAGCAGTCTCTTTAGTAGACCTGTTACACCTTCTAAGTGTTCTGCCAATGCATCGCAGACGTTGGTTTGCTGTACCCACAATACCATGTGATAGTTCCCATTTAGGTTATTTGTAATTGTAATCCCTAAGTATTTAACTGAATTTACAGCCTTCAGATTTGTGTGACTTATCGCGAAATCGAAATTTACCTTATCTCTTTTACTACTCATGTGACTAACTTCACACTTCTCTTTATTCAGGGCCAATTGCCAATTTTCGAACCATACAGATATCTAAATCACTTTACAAGTCGTTTTGATCATGTGATGACTTTACAAGACGGTAAATCGCAGATACTCAAATTGTACATTTAATTTTCCCCGCTAATACTATTTGGTGCGGATGCCACACACTTGAGCAGTATTCTAGGATGGCACACACGAGGTTTTCCTTAGTTTTTGAACGCAATGTCGTTTGTTGCATATTTCATTTTCCTAGTAGCCTACAGACAACTCTCTGATTTTCTTCTCCTTTACCTACGACAGAACGTAAATGATCTTTCCGTTTTGTATCCTTCCAAATATGACACCCAGATATCTGTATGAGTTGGTAAATCCTGGTTATGATCACTGTTATTGTAGCCAAGCGACAGCAAATTGTTTTTCTTTTTGCGAAGTGCACTATTTAACATTTCTGGAAATTTAAAACAAGTTGTCAATCATTGTACCTTTGAAATCTGATCAAGATCTGACTGAACGTTTGCGCAACTTTTGTGGCAGTACGGTGTTGGTTACCGCATAACCTGGGAAAAGTCTGAGCTTGCTCTTAATTTGTCTTCGACGTCTTTAATATAGAAAATGAACAGCAAGGTTCCCAATACAATTCATTGGAACCCATCTGAGGTTATTTCGATGATTGTCCTTGCAAATTAAAATATTGTGTCCTCGCTATCAAGTAACCTCAGTTCAGTTATAGATTTCCTTTGTTACCCCATACGGTTGTGCTTTCAATGATTTCAATGATAAGACAACGATTTTGGGAAAACAAGGAAAGCAGTATATTGCAGACGGCGTTGATTCATGGCTTTCTGGATGTTATGTGAGAAAAGCGCGATCAGTGTTTCGCGTGGTCGATGTTTCCGGCATCCATGCTGGATGGTATGGAAGAGATCATTCTGTTGAGGTACATAATTATGTCTGAGTTCGGAATATATTCTAATCTTCCACAGCAGCTGTGAGTTAAGGATACTGGACGGTAGTTTTATCAAATCTACTTTCCTTTTTGTACATGGGCGTGACCTGTACCGTCTTCCAACTAGCGAGCGTAGTTTTTTGTTCAAGTTAGCTGCTGCACATTGTGTGTAAAACTTAACCCTGTAATTCTGTACAGAATATGACCGGGACTCCGTTACAACTAAAGTTTTGTTCAGTTTTAACGATTTTTTCTTCATTGCTACTGTATCTCTTATCTTTGTAGCTGTGCGAGAATTAATTGGTGTAACAGCCTTGAATTTTCCCTCTGCTTTTGATTTATAACCCTCATTACCAGTTCTTGTGTCATTCATGAGTGTCTGGGACACTTATATTAGTTTTACATGACGTTATTTGGCTTTTTTTAAAAATATTTTTAGGGATATATATATATATATATATATATATATATATATATATATATATATAGAGAGAGAGAGAGAGAGAGAGAGAGAGAAAGAGAGGGAGAGAGAGAGAGAGAGAAAGATCTTTTCATATGACAGTCGTTTTCTAAAATGTGTAATTCAGCAATTCTCTAAATACAGGCCTATGCCTTTATACTTACAGTACAGTTATCTCTGTATCTTTAGATGTTTCTTTACAGTAACTGTATACCGTGTACGGTCCCTCCTATAATTAGCTGTTCAACGTGGTACATATGCGTCCAGTGCATGGCTGACTAATCTTCTAAAACTGACTTCAATCAGATCTGAGTTTCTCTGGGCCTCAAGGTTCTAAATTCCCTTTCACAGCGCTTACTTGCTGCAGTTACGCCCTGAGAATGGCAGGGTGTGATGCTGTCAAAACATCGGCGGTTGCATTCCCTAAGTTATCCGAACATTGGCCTATAGTGCTCCTGCGATATATTCCTCTTCAAAACAATGCGCTTTACAGTCTCCTCAGGTACGACTACGTAAAGCCAACTGTGCGTAAAGGAGAAAACCGTAGGCTGACTGTACATACGCAGTTCTCGATGTCCATCCACCTGTCGATGCAGTAGATATCCCTACATTTCATCATCCCCCTTTAAAACGAGGCCAATATAGCAGATGTGATACAGTTTTAGCTGCGTTATTGAAGTCTCCATTTTCTTCACTACCAACATTTATTCATTTGGGTGTGAATCTGGTAGAGTGGTGATTTTCTTATCGGTGTCCTGCAGATGTTGAGTGGTTTGTCAATATTTCCAAGTTGTTTTCTTACCAGTAACTGCCAATAAAACGTTGTTATGAGAGACTTAACGCATAAGTGATGCTTCCGAGCACTTTCAGGGGGTGAACAGAGACCAGGATTCGGATGTTTACACTCTTTCTATACATTCATTTAACTTCAGTGATATTCCACCACCTCGTTAACTAAAGACCCCTTTTTTAACGTAACATTTTGCAACAAATTGTGCAAAGGACACATACAGTTTCACCATTATTTGTTAAAATGGGTAATGTATACGGCTGGCTTCATTACCTGCCGTCGGACGACCGCTCCTCCAACAATTTCTCTGAGCTTGCTCCATCTAATAATTAGCTACAGGCTAATACTGATTCATCCACTAAAACTACCAACTAAAATTTCACTTTAACAAAAATCCTATTCTTTTCAAATGATAGAGCAGACCAATCAGTCGTCCTTTTCTTTCACATTTTATAGGCAAATCTAGATTTCGCCTAGTGCCTTGCCATTACAATGCACTATTTCACAGTATTAATGCATGCGCTAGTACATAACTCCCTTATTGTTCGGGCTCTAGTCACAGTTCGTTCGAAACTAGTATCTTGAATGAACTACGACAGAAGCGCGAACTACAGGGGCTGACGTACTAGGACATGCGTTGGTACTATGAAATAGTGCATTGATAATGGCAAGGCACTAGCCGAAATCTAGATTTGCCTATTAAACCTGAAAGAAAAGGACGACTGATTGCTGTGCTCTATTATCTGAAAGTTGTTGAGTGCACCAGCATTATTAATGGAAGGTAACTTGATCTTTACGTCATTTTCGAGTCAGTCAGTCTTCTGACCACGAATTCCTTTCTTGTTCCAATTTCCCTCTCGGAGGAGCAATCGCCACCTCGTTCGTGAATTATTTGCTGTATATAATCCAATCTCTGTCTTCCTCTATAGTTTTTATCCTTCACAGCTCTCCATAGTACCATCGGAGCTACACCCTGACTTCTTAACAAATGTCGTGTCATCATTCCCCTTCTTCTTTTCAGTATTTTCTATACACTCCATTCCTCGCCGATTCCATGGAGAGCTTCCTCATTCCTTACCTTATCAGTCCACCTAATTTCCTAGTTTTCAACTTTCGTCTGTAGCGCCACATCTCAAATGCTTCAATTCCCTTCAGTTCTGGATTCCGCAAGGTCCATATTTCACAACCATACTGAGCTGTGCTGGAAATTTTCGTGTTAAATCCTATGCTTGATACTAGCAGAACCTCTCGGCCAGGAACGCTGTTTTTGCCAGTGCTAGTCTGCTCTTTATATCCTTCTTGTTCCGTCACTCATGTGTTATTTTTCTATCTAGGTAGCAGAATTCCTTAACATGGTCTATTTCGTGATCCCCAGTGCCGATGTTAAGTTTCTCGCTGTTATCCTTTCTACTATTTTTCATTACTTTCTTATTTCTTCGTTTACTGGATCGTCATTTTTCGTTTGTGTCATTGCATCGAGCAGTTTCTCTCCTCTATGACACGTCACTCCATTCTCCTCAGGATATCTATTAGAGGGCCCGCTCGCTCTGATTCGGCTGTCTGTAAAAAAGCGAAGCTGCGTCATTCTGAAGCCAAACTGCAGCTAATTACGCAGTACCTAGTAGACACGTAAAAAAAAATTATTTAGACAAGACATTTTGATCTGTACGTCCGTCTTCGTACAGATGGTTGCCGGATATCGGCTGTGCAATATAATATGTCGTATCAAAGCACCTTCAGCAGCCTAAAACCCAGTTGTTATTTTATTTTAGCAACCAGTTTCAGTGGTGCATTACGCCATCTTCAGGCTTCCTGACCTATGTGTAGCAAGAATCCCACCTCAGGTCCAGTGAAGTGATGATCGAAGGAATCGATGTGTGAAAAATCCACGGACACCAGTCGCTGACCCCATTTTGACTGGGCGAGAGGTGAAATTCCTCCTACGCGTCGGTAAGGAGGCCTGAAGATGGCGTAATGTAGCGCTGAAATAGGTTGCTCAAATAAAATAACTACCGTATTTTAGACGGGTGAAAGTGTTTAGGTTCGATACTTTAGATATCTTTATGGTGCGAAATGTGGCAATTGATTCATAATAATAATAAAATGAGTCAGGTGAACAACATGAGTATTAAAAGGAACCCATTAAAATTGGATTACGCGGTAAATCACACATATGTAAAGGTTCTCAATTCACCTAATTACTTAGGTACTACGAATAACTTAAAACCGGACGACCGCATATAAAATATCGTCGCGAAGGCGGACATAAGACTCCGTTTTATTGGCAGGACCCTAGAGGATGAAATAGTCGCCGGCCGGGGTGGCCGAGCGGTTCGAGGCTCTACAGTCTGGAACCGCGCAACCGCTACGGTTGCAGGTTCGAATCCTGCCTCGGGCATGGATGTGTGTGATGTTCTTAGGTTAGTTAGGTTTAAGTAGTTCTAAGTTCTAGGGGACTGATGACCTTAGCAGTTAAGTCCCATAGTGCTCACAGCCAATTTTGAAATAGTCGACTTAAGAGACAGCTTACACTACGCTCGTCCGTCCTTTTCGAAAATATTTATGTGTGGTATGAGATCAGTACCAGATAGGATTCTCGGGGGACATCGAAAAAGTTCATTAGAAGAGGAGCATCTAGTTTTGTATTATCGCGTAATCAGTATTCCCAATGGTTCTTATGCGACCCGTCACGAATTGTGTTCCTGCGCCATCCATTTCACAAGGGAGAAGCACTTGCATACAACGTCCTCGAGTATTTATAGGATATAATCTAGTCCGTGTCTCTCCATATAGTTTTTGCACCATGCAACTGTCTCAGGTGCCGTAGAAGTTATTCCTTGGTTCCTTATCACATATGGCATCATCCTATCCGGTTCTTTTTTTGACTTCGTTGCCTCCGTGTTCCTCCAGTCGCCGATTACGCGGTGCAGCTCTATTCTTGCCTTATTAGTATTCAAAAATTCTAACATCCTTCTATATCACCACATCTCAAACGCTGCAGTGTTTTCTTTTCCGGTTTTTTCGCGGCAATGGTGTGCCGCAAATGTACTTTCTACGAAATTTCTTCCTCAAATAAGGGATTATGTTTGATTCTAGGGATAGGTAAATTTCTAAAAATATGGATATATACTGTATCGCTATCTGGCACAAATAAGTTTACTAAGGAAGCCACTCTTTCGGACGAAGTAGAAGAAGCTTGGTATATTAAGTCTGTTTCAGAAATTTCTAATAAAACTGATGTGAAATGACGACCAAACATTTCAGACAACAGAGTCCCTTTTTAATTGAATACAGGTGCAGAAATATGTGTGAGTTTTGTTCCGAGTGTAAGTTACTTTTATCTTTTCTAGATCCAGGCAATCAGGAAACAAGAGAAACACACATTCTGCCTCATAGTTGGTAGCAGGGGGTAATAAGTTCCAGTATTTCGTAAAGTGGTGCCACCAAATGCGTGCATTTTGCTCCTCGTACCTATGACTTGCAATGGTAGAGGTCAAACACGAAAGTAACAATGAATGTGCAGTACAGATACATACAAGCTCAAAACATGTGCCCATTTGTAGAACTGAATATTAAACTAAAGTAAGTCCGTTATAAGACATTTGCCGTCGGTTTTCAAGGACTATTAGTTGGAATGGGCAATAAATCTGCTGATGGGAACTATAGTGCTTACGAAGTAAGAAATGACAGACAATAAAAATTTCGCTTTCGATATTCAGTGTTATATTACAGTAATTGACATGTCGATGACTTAATCGATGAAATATATCGATTTTAGTTGGTAGAAATTCGATATTTTGAAGTATGAATATCTTTCGCCAATCCCTGTTTGCTTCTTATATCCTCCTTACTTCGTTTGTGTCTCATTATTTTGTTCCAAAGTATCACAGATCTTTCACATGTAGCGATCCGAATATAATCACCGTACATTCGCATTTTTCTAAAGTCATAACTACGCTGATGTGTTAAAAATGTATGCTGAGAGGCAAGATAAGCGACTCAGGTGATAGAAAATCATTTGATCCTTTATAAAAAGTTTGTTTCTCGATTAGTTTACGAACCACAAAGCAACATCAAAACTCTTTGGGCCTGAGTATCTGGACGGAGGATGAGTGAGCGTTGGAAACGAGGAAACAATGAAGAGGGCAGCACGGTTTCTACAGTTGCTGATGCCGTGACAAAAGGACAGTTCACTAAAACTTTATAAATTTCACTCAGTATGACATAATTCTTTTATTTACAGCAGACCACATAGATTGAGCATGGACACTGAATGAATTTTTTGTAAAGGATCATTAGGTAATACGAGGCGCAATCAAAGTACACTGTTCTAGACGAATGAAGCAGGCTATATTTGTGTTCCGCAATTATCTGTTTTTCTTATACGTGATATGGGGATTAGCGTTATAGTGTGACGATTTATTTTTACTTAATTACAGTGCAGTGGATTTTATTTCCTATTTAATTACTGCTGCTTGTAATACGTTTAAATAGTTATTCTTCAAACTTAACCGGACTACTCTTTGGAATGATTTCACGGCCAGAGCCGCAGAGCATAATTATCGTATGCTCGGCAATATACTAGGTGACGATCATTTTGGCTTTCGGAAACGTAAAGGCACCAGAGAAGTAGTTCTGACGTTGCGGTTGGTAATGGAAGCAAGACTTAAGAAAAATCAAGACACGTTCATAGGATATGTCGACCCGGAAAAAACGTACGACAGTGTAAAATGGTGCAAGATGGTCGATATTCTGACAAAAATAGGGGTTAGCTGTAGGAATAGACGGACAATATACAATACGTACAAGAGCCAAGAGAGAATAATAAGAGTGGACGACCGAGAACGAAATGCTCGGAATAAAAGGGTGTAAGGAAGAGATGTAGTTCTACACTCCTACTGTTGAATCTGTATATCGTAAAAGCAATGATGGAAATAAAAGTTCAGGAGTGGGATTAAAATACAAGATGAAAGGATATCAATGATACGATTCGCTGTTGACATTGCCATCCTGACTGAAAGTGAAGAAGAATTACGTAAGTTGCTGAATATTATGAACAGTGTAATGAGTACAGAATATGGATTGAGAGGAAATCGAAGAAAGATAAAAGTAATGAGAAGTAGCAGAAATGAGAACAGCGAGAGACTTAACATCAGGATTAATGGTCATGAAACAGAGGAAGTTAAGGGACTCTGCCAGCAAGGCAGCAAAATGATGCACGACTGGCGGAGCAAGGAGGACATCAAAAGCAGATTAGCACTGGCGAAAAGGGCATTCCCGGCCAATAGAAGGCCAATAGTACCAAACATAGTCCTTAATTTGAGGAAGAAGTTTATGATAATGTACATTTGGAGCTCAGCATTGAACGGTAGTAAAACATGGACTGTGGAAAATCCGGAACAGAAGAGAATGGAAGCATTTGAGATGTGGTGCTACAGACTAATGTTGAAAGGTACGTGGACTGGTAAGGTAAGGAAGGAGGAGTTTCTGTGGATAATCGGAAAGGAAAAGAATATGTGGATAATGCTGATAAGGAGATGGGACAGGGTGATAGTCAAGGAATGACTTGCATGGTACTAGAGGGGGCTGTAGAGGGCAAAAACTGTAGAGGAAAACAGAGATTGGAATTCATGCAGTTGCAGGTTGTAGGTGCTACTCCGCGATGAAGAGGTTGGCGAACGAGGAGAATTCGGGGCGGACCTCACCAAACCAGTCAGAAGACTGATGACTCAAAAAAAAAATCATTGACAGTATGCCTGTTTCGTTGATACAGTAAGGAACTGTCATCTGGGATTTTTCTGTTGGGTGCTTATCGTGAACGGTTCACCGTAGCTCCATTACTAAGGGGCTTCAGCGCAGTTCTCTCAGTTAAACCTAATCTTTCCACAAAAACAAGAGAGCTGCCGCAGTATTCGGCAACTGCACAGTCTTGATAATTTTATCACTGATCTCATTACCGCTCGCCCACATTACTTTCATCATTATTCACTTTTCTGTAAATGCAAGGTACGTGCTCGTTAGCCTGCTCATTTCACTTTACAGTTCCGATAATTCTTCCTTTCACTGAGGATAACTACATAATCAGCAAATCGAATCACTGATAACCTTCTCGCGAATTTTAATCACATTTTTGAACCTTTCTTTTATCTCAGTCATTACTTCTTCGTTAATGTAAACAAAAAATGGCTCTGTACACTATGGGACAACGTCTTAGGTCATCAGTCCCCTAGAACTCAGAACTACTTAAACCTAATTAACCTAAGAACATCCACGCTCGAGGCAGGATTCGACCCTGCGGCCGCAGCCGTCGTGCGGTTCCAGCCGGTAGCGCCTAGAACCGCTCGGGTACACCGGCCGGCTAATATAAACAGGAGGGCTAAAGACTACATCCATCGTTTATAGTCTACAGTTCCTGATCTGAGAATTTCGTTCGCAATCGCAGCTGGGTTGGTTTATATACAGGGTGTTACAAAAATGTAGGGTCAAACTTTCAGGAAACATTCCCACACACAAATAAAGAAAAGATGTTATCTGGATATGTGTCCGGAAAAGCTTAATTTCCATGTTAGAGCTCGTTTTAGTTTCGTCAATATGTACTCCAACGTCATCAAATTGTAAATTTTCACAATCAACATGTGTGGACTGACGAGAATCTGCACGCAATTGTGCAATCACGTCATCAACACAGATTTCCTGTGAACGTTTGGGCAGGCATTGTTGGCGATATCTTGATTGGGCCCCATGTTCTTCCACCTACGCTCAATGGAGCACGTTATCATGATTTCATACGGGATACTCTACCTGTGCTGCTAGAACATGTGCCTTTACAAGTACGACACAACATGTGGTTCATGCACGATGGAGCTCCTGCACATTTCTGTCGAAGTATTCGTACGCTTCTCAACCACAGATTCGGTGACCGATGGATTGGTGGAGGCGGACCAATTCCATGGCCTCCACGCTCTCCTGACCTCAACCCTCTTGACTTTCATTTATGGGGGCATTTGAAAGCTCTTGTCTACGCAAACCCGGTACCAAATGTGGAGACTCTTCGTGCTCGTATTGTGGACGGCTGTGATACAATACGCCATTCTCCAAGGCTGCATCAGTGCATCAGGGATTCCATGCGACTGAGGATGGATGCATGTATCCTCGCTAACGGAGGACATTTTGAACATTTCCTGTAACAAAGTGTTTGAAGTCATGCTGGTACGTTCTGTTGCTGTGTGTTTCCATTCCATGATTAATGTGATTTGAAGAGAAGTGATAAAATCAGCTCTAACATGGAAAGTAAGCGCTTCGGGACACATGTCTACATAACATATTTTCTTTCTTTGTATGTGAGGAATGTTTCCTGAAAGTTTGGCCGTACCTTTTTGTAACACCCTGTATACGCAAATGAGGGATGGAGCACGTCATATCAGATAGCGCACAAACCCGGTTCTTGATTTAAAATTATCCCTCTGGAATGTCGTATTCGGAAAGAAGCAACTGTCAACTTTCTAATAGTACGAGAGTCTCACTTCTTCTGTCACAAATTCATAATGCAATCTCCGGTGGACATGCTTTACTTTCACGAGACCCAAGTATTTCACTTACTTTATGGTCTCCGTTTTATTTTCACCGTAGCTCCCTCCGACTCAAAAATCGAGATTCAGAACCCCAAACACTCGGGACCAATGACGAAGCAGTTAGGTCCCATTCCCCTCGTCGCCGCCCTTAATCCAATAAACCAACCAACCAACCCAAACACTCCTCGGCAGGTGTGAGTTGGTGTAGCGCCGAATGCAAGCGAGCAGCGCAGGTGTATCACTGTATCACTGTGTAAATATTAAATCACAGAGATCTACAATTTCCATAAAGATAAGCACACGAATTATAAAACTGTTGTCCACCGTCTTCTTTCTTGGGTTTAGCGAAAAACGTAAAATGTCATCCGTCGTACTTAGACTCACTCTTGCCTTGCAACTGTATGAGTACGAAGCTGACGAAATTCTTTAAAAGCATAATTAAATCTTAGGTTCTACTGTATTTAAAGTTGACTTAAGTGTTATTATTAGATTCAATCCTGCAACCAATACGAGCTTTGACGAATTTCTTTCCCGACACTAAGTTATTACACATACTCTTTCAAGAGTATTTGATTTGAGCAGAAAAGTTCCATAAACGCTGTAACCACAGGAAGAAAATTACCAAACTATTATTATTACTGCAACTATTATTATTATATTACAAACTTCGTGTCACAATCGTCAGTTTAGGATACAATATAACTATTATTATTTGTATTAATTCCAAATTATGTATTCTTGACTACTGTGTTTATGGCACTTCGATCCTTGTGTTACGTGTTCTTCAAAGAATGTAAGAATTCAATACATGCTCCATAACAATGAAACTGGAACTATCGTGTCGGTCTGAACTATTTGACAAATTCTCATAGGATACTCAAAGAGAACTTGAGCGTAGCTAGGGCCTGCATATAGGCTTGGCTATATCAAACACAGATCACGAGAAAGAAAAAGACATCGTAATTTAAAGTTCTTTCTATACTAATACTACAAACGCGAAAGTCAGCCTGACTGTTGCGTTTTCACTACAACCGATTTCTACGAAATTTGATGTGGTAGAAGTTCGAACGCCCAGGAAAAAGAGAGACTATGTAGAAAATGTGTAGTACAAGAGATTGATTCATTTGAGTGAATCTGCGAATTAGCAGAAAATATTTGGTCATTGAAGGAGCTATTTACTCTTTCACTTTCAAATGACTCATACATACGGAAAATGCTTTTATTATTGATATATGCTACGTAATATGATTCAACGTAACGAATGAAATGCTAATCTTCAGCGTGTTTAATCCATATTCCTATGCTTACGTTACTGAAACGCCTGGACTAGCAGGACAGAGCGGATTGGGTTGTGGCAAGGGGCCAAAATTAGCTGCTGTCAGTTGTACTCAACATCCAAACTTTATTTATCAACATACAATATTACAAAAAAGATGCGAAACACTCAAATCCTTAATCGACCTCCTTTCATTAACTTTAGATCGGCTAAAGGCCAAACTCAAAATCCAAGACAGAAGGCCTAAACAAGAATTTGAAATACTAGGATTTTCCTGGAGGTTTCACAAAAGAATATGTTCTAAATCTTCAATCTAAACAGGCTGAAGGCCTTAGCAAATTAATTTTAATGAAACTTGGCTGGAGGCCGCGTATTAAACAATAAGGAGAGTTTCAATCAAAAGGCAGATGGCCTTATCTTAAGACATTTCACACAAAATTCGGCTGAAGGCCCCATATGAAAGAATAACAATATCATGCCTTAATGGCAAGACAAGAAGATTATTTAAGAGATATTGATACTCGGCTGAAGGCCATACATCAACCAAATAACTAAAACTCAAGCAGGGAAATAACTATGTAAACCACAAGGACCAGCGCTCACAAGTTTCCAAGGGTCGGCCTGGGATTGTAACACTAACGCCCAGTTAGGTGAGACAGGAAGCCTGTCCAACGACTTCTTCATCTGGAGGCAACCCAACGGACAGACAGCCGACCGACCAATCAACAAAATCAGTTCCGCTCCACGCAAACAGCAGAACGACCATAAGATTTCAATACAATGGCACAAAGAATATTGGCGCCCACAACGACCAACAACATCTCAGCTGTCGAACTACACGCCGTGCTGGACAGCAACAACACGACGAGGAAAATATACTGCCGAAAATTACGTCAACGACCAGGCCAGGTAACCGGAACGTCAACGGCCACAAGGCAGAAGATACCGCTGGTCAACTTCAATAACAGGGAATAAATGAAGCTAAACTCCACAAGAAGACGGCTGGAAACTTAGCCGACTTGAATAAACACACTTTGTTGCTTATGGTAATGTCCCAAAAGCGACAACTAGGATCAAACGAAGAAATGTAAAAACTGAGGCTCGATAGTAGGTTAAGTGAGGACTCAACTTTCATATCCAAGATCCGTGGGCGACGAACTTCGTAGCTCTCGCAAGCAGGACCTCACACTGCAACTATGCGTGCACACCGACGGCGACCCCGGCCAGAGTCTTCGCGATGGAGACTTCCTTGCTGCTCCACGCCAACCGACCGACTGCCCAGGTCCGGAAACGGTGAAACGACCAAACATACGTCGGTCGATGAGACGAACAACCAACGGTAGTCCCGCTCCAATCTCCCTCTTTCAGACAGTTAATGTGTGTCGCCAGCGGCGGGGAGCACTGTCTGTCCGCGCCTCACCGCTTCACCGGCGCTCCGTCCCCGACTTCACTGCTGCTGCATCCTCACTGCACTGCTGATCCATCTCCACTTCACCGCTGGTCCGCCTCCAACTGACTGCCAGACACACGACGACCCGGAAATACTATCGGTCGCTCCAGAGATAGTGCACTTATCGATATGCGCTGCTGCTGCCGCTCACGGACAAGTAAGGCAGGAAGTTAGTGACGCCAGTAAATGGAATAAGAAAACGAGGTGGCAGTACCATAGTAGAAGATGACAAACAATAAATGGCATGAACAAGGGCCGAGCACGGCTCAGTTACTAAATGCGAAAGTAAATCTGACTGTTCTGTTTTCACAACTAAATTGCTGAACCGATGTCGATGAAATTTGGTGCGTAGGTAGCTAGGAGCCATGAGACAGAACAAAGGCTACTTTATGGGGGAAAAAGGTTAAGGGTGGAAAAGGGCTGGAATATTTATTCTTACATCATTGGAGATGTTAAAAGTATTAAATATATTGCACAATGTACATATATAGTGTATAGCTATCAATAGCACGATGCTGGGATGCTCCTATTCATACCAATCTGTACGCGGTGCTCGGCTGAATCTGTGCGTGACGCCACTTCCTTTGTTGGAACAGCTTGGAAGGGTCATCAGTCTTCCGACTGGTCTGATGCAGCCCATCACAAGTTCCTCTCCTGTGCCAACTCTCGATCTTAGAATAGCAATTATTTGCAGGATGTATTCCATCTCTATCTTCCTCTATAGTGTTTGCCCTCTACACCTCCCTCTAGTACCATGGAAGTCATTCCCTGGTGTCTTAACAGATCTTCCATCATCCTGTCCCATCTCCTCGTCAGCATTTTCCACATATTTCTTTGCTTTCCGATTCTGCACAGAACCTCTTCCTTCCTTACCTTACCAGTCCACCTACCTTTCAACATCCGTCTGTAGCGCCACATCTCAAATGCTTCTATTCTCTTCTGTTCCGGTTTTCCCACACCCCATGTTTCACTACCATACAGTGCTCGGAGAGTACCCGTGGTCTAGGGGTAGCGCCTTGATTCATAATCAAAACATCTTCGTTCCCGGGTTCGATCCCCGCCACTCCCTAAATTTTGATAAATAATCAGCATTGGCGGTTGGCGGCCGAAGACTTCCGGCATAAGAAGTCAGCCTCATTCTGCCAACGGCCTTGTCAAAGAGGGCGGAGGAGCGGATAGAGGTTCAGGGCACTCTCTTGTCCTAGGGGTGGGAAATTGCCCCTGAAGGCGGAAGAATCAGCGATGATCAACGACATGAGGATGCAGAAGGCAATGGAAACCACTGCATTAAAGACACGTAACGTGTATCCACAGGACATGTGGCCTGTAATTGAAGAAGTGTCATGATGATCTCTCCATTGGCAAAAGATTTCGGAATAGTCCCCCATTCGGATAGAGGTTCAGGGCACTCTCTTGTCCTAGGGGTGGGAAATTGCCCCTGAAGGCGGAAGAATCAGCAATGATCAACGACATGAGGATGCAGAAGGCAATGGAAACCACTGCATTAAAGACACGTAACGTGTATCCACAGGACATGTGGCCTGTAATTGAAGAAGTGTCATGATGATCTCTCCATTGGCAAAAGATTTCGGAATAGTCCCCCATTCGGATCTCCGGGAGGGGAATGCCAAGGGGGAGGTTACCATGAGAAAAAGATTTAATAATCAACGAAAGGATAACGTTCTACGAGTCGGGGCGTGGAATGTCAGAAGCTTGAACGTTGTAGGGAAACTAGAAAATATGAAAAGGGAAATGCAAAGGCTCAATTTAGATATAGTAGGGGTCAGTGAAGTGAAGTGGAAGGAAGACAAGGATTTCTGGTCAGATGAGTATCGGGTAATATCAACAGCAGCAGAAAATGGTATAACAGATGTAGGATTCGTTATGAATAGGGAGGTAGGGCAGAGGGTGTGTTACTGTGAACAGTTCAGTGACCGGGTTGTTCTAATCAGAATCGACAGCAGACCAACACCAACAACGATAGTTCAGGTATACATGCCGACGTCGCAAGCTGAAGATGAACAGATAGAGAAAAGATTTAATAATCAACGAAAGGATAACGTTCTACGAGTCGGGGCGTGGAATGTCAGAAGCTTGAACGTGGTAGGGAAACTAGAAAATATGAAAAGGGAAATGCAAAGGCTCAATTTAGATATAGTAGGGGTCAGTGAAGTGAAGTGGAAGGAAGACAAGGATTTCTGGTCAGATGAGTATCGGGTAATATCAACAGCAGCAGAAAATGGTATAACAGATGTAGGATTCGTTATGAATAGGGAGGTAGGGCAGAGGGTGTGTTACTGTGAACAGTTCAGTGACCGGGTTGTTCTAATCAGAATCGACAGCAGACCAACACCAACAACGATAGTTCAGGTATACATGCCGACGTCGCAAGCTGAAGATGATCGGATAGAGAAAGTGTATGAGGATATTGAAAGGGGGACGAAAATCTATTAGTCATGGGCGGCTGGAATGCAGTTGTAGGGGAAGGAGTAGAAGAAAAGATTACAGGAGAATATGAGCTTGGGACAAGGAATGAAAGAGGAGAAAGACTAATTGAGTTCTGTAACAAGTTTCAGCTAGTAATAGCGAATACCCTGTTCAAGAATCACAAGAGGAGGAGGTATACTTGGAAAAGGCCGGGAGATACGGGAGGATTTCAATTAGATTACATCATGGTCAGACAGAGATTCCGAAATCAGATACTGGATTGTAAGGCGTACCCAGGATCAGATATAGACTCAGATCACAATATAGTAGTGATGAAGAGTAGGCTGAAGTTCAAGACATTAGTCAGGAAGAATCAATACGCAAAGAAGTGGGATACGGAAGTACTAAGGAATGACGAGATACGTTTGAAGTTCTCTAACGCTATAGATACAGCAATAAGGAATAGCGCAGTAGGCAGTACAGTTGAAGAGGAATGGACATCTCTAAAAAGGGCCATCACAGAAGTTGGGAAGGAAAACATAGGTACAAAGAAGGTAGCTGCGAAGAAACCATGGGTAACAGAAGAAATACTTCAGTTGATTGATGAAAGGAGGAAGTACAAACATGTTCCGGGAAAATCAGGAATACAGAAATACAAGTCGCTGAGGAATGAAATAAATAGGAAGTGCAGGGAAGCTAAGACGAAATGGCTGCAGGAAAAATGTGAAGACTTCGAAAAAGATATGATTGTCGGAAGGACAGACTCGGCATACAGGAAAGTCAAAACAACCTTTGGTGACATTAAAAGCAACGGTGGTAACATTAAGAGTGCAACGGGAATTCCACTGTTAAATGCAGAGGAGAGAGCAGATAGGTGGAAATAATACATTGAAAGCCTCTATGAGGGTGAAGATTTGTCTAATGTGATAGAAGAAGAAACAGGAGTCGATTTAGAAGAGATAGGGGATCCAGTATTAGAATCGGAATGTAAAAGAGCTTTGAAGGACTTACGGTCAAATAAGGCAGAAGTGATAGATAACATTCCATCAGAATTTCTAAAATCATTGGGGAAAGTGGCAACAAAACGACTATTCACGTTGGTGTGTAGAGTCTGGCGATATAGCATCTGACTTTCGGAAAAGCATCATCTACATAATTCCGAAGACGGCAAGAGCTGACAAGTGCGAGAATTATCGGACAATCAGCTTAACAGCTCATGCATCGAAGCTGCTTACAAGAATAATATACAGAAGAATGGAAAAGAAAATTGAGAATGCGCTAGGTGACGATCAGTTTGGCTTTAGGAAAAGTAAAGGGACGAGAGAGGCAATTCTGACGAACGGCTAGTAATGGAAGCAAGGCTAAAGAAAAATTAAGACACTTTCATAGGATTTGTCGACCTGGAAAAAGCGTTCGACAATATAAAATGGTGCAAGCTGTTCGAGATTCTGAAAAAAGTCGGGGTAAGCTATAGCGAGAGACGGGTCATATTCAATATGTACAACAACCAAGAGGGAATAATAAGAGTGGACGATCAAGAACGAAGTGCTCGTATTAAGAAGGGTGTAAGACAAGGCTGTAGTCTTTCGCCCCTACTCTTCAATCTGTACATCGAGGAAGCAATGATGGAAATAAAAGAAAGGTTCAGGAGTGGAATTAAAATACAAGGTGAAAGGATATCAATGATACGATTCTCTGATGACATTGCTATCCTGGGTGAAAGTGCAGAAGAATTAAATAATCTGCTGAACGGAATGAACAGTCTAATGAGTACACAGTATGGTTTGAGAGTAAATCGGAGAAAGACGAAGGTAATGAGAAGTAGTAGAAATGAGAACAGCGAGAAACTTAACATCAGGATTGATGGTCACGAAGTCAGTGAAGTTAAGGAATTCTGCTACCTAGGCAGTAAAATAACCAAGGACGAGCAAGGAGGACATCAAAAGCAGACTCGCTATGGCAAATAAGGCATTTCTGGCCCAGAGAAGTCTACTAATATCAAATACCGGCCTTAATTTGAGGAAGAAATTTCTGAGGATGTACGTCTGGAGTACAGCATTGTATGGTAGTGAAACATGGACTGTAGGAAAACCGGAACAGAAGAGAATCGAAGTATTTGAGATGTGGTGCTATAGACGAATGTTGAAAATCAGGTGGACTGATAAGGTAAGGAATGAGGATGTTCTACGCAGAATCGGAGAGGAAAGGAATATATGGAAAACACTGATCAGGAGAAGGGACAGGATGATAGTACATACGCTAAGACAGGAGTGAATGACTTCCATGTTACTAGAGGGAGCTGTAGAGGGAAAAAACTGTAGAGGAAGACAGAGATTGGAATACGTCAAGCAAATAATTGAGGACATAGGTTGCAAGTGCTACTCTGAGATGAAGAGGTTAGCACAGGAAAGGAATTCGTGGCGGGCCGCATCAAACCAGTCAGTAGACCGAAAAAAAAAAACAGTGCTGGGCTCCAAACGTACAATCTCAGAAATTTCTTCCTCAAATTAAGGCCTATGTTTTATACCAGTAATACTTCTATTGGCCAGGAATGCTCTTTTTGCCTGTGCTATTCTGCTTTTGATGTCCTCCTTGCTCCGCCCGTCTGCGTTATTTGCTGCCTAGCTAGCAGCATTCCTTAACTTCTTCTGCTTCATGACCATCAATCCCGATGGTTCTCGCTGTTCTTATTTCTGCTACTTCTCATCACTTCGATTCACTCTAAATCCATAACCTGTACTCATTCTGCAGATCATGTAATTATTGTTCACTTACGCTCTGGACAACAATGTCGTCAGCCAATCGTACCACCATGAAATTTTATTCCACTTCTGAACCATTCTTTTATTTCCATTACTGCTTCTTCAATATACATATTGAATAGAGAAGAACTACGTCCCTGAGTCAGACCATTTTTATTCAGAATATTTCGTCCTTGGTAGTCTTCTCTTATCAATCCCTCTTGGCTCTTGTACGTATTGTATATTATCCGTCTCTCCCTACGGCGTACCCCTATTATTCTCAAAATTCCGAACTTCCACCATCTTACAATGTGGAACACTTTTTCGAAGTGGACACATTCTATTAATGTGCCTTGATTTATCTTCAGTCTTGCTTCCTTCGTCAACTGCAACGTCAGCATTTCCTCTCCGGTGCCTTTACCTTTCCTAAAGCAAAACTGACCTTTCTCTTCTATTCTTCTGTATATTATTCTTGTCAGCAACTTGGATGCATGAGCTGTTAAGCTGATTGTACAATGATTCTCACTCTTGTCAGCTCTTGCATTCTTCCGATATATGTGGACGAAATTTTTCCGAAAGTCAGATGGTACGCCACCAGACTCTTTGACTCTACATACCAACGGGGATAGTCTTTTTGTTACCACTTCTTCCAATTATTTTATAAAATCTGATAGTATGTTATCTATTGTTCCTGCCTTATTGGATTTAAGTCCTCCAAAGTTCTCTTCTGAATCTAATATCGGATCCCCTATATCTTCTAAATTTGACTCCCGTTTTTTCTTCTATCACTTGTCACAAATCTTCCCCGTCATAGGGGACTTCAGTGTACTCTTTCCACGTATTTGTTCTCTCCTCTCTGTTTAACAGTGGAATTCTCGTTGCTATCTTAATGTTACCACCCTTGCTTTTGATTTCATCAAAGGTTATTTTGACTTTCCAGTATGCTGCGTCAGTCCTTCTGACAATGAAATCTTTTTCGATTTCTTCGCGTTTTTCATGCAGCCATTTCTCCTTAGCGTCCCTTCACCTCCTGTTTATTTCATTTCTCAGCGACTTATATTTCTGTTTTCCCGACTTTACCTGAAATTTTTTGCCCTTTCTTCTATCATAGATAAGCTGAGGTATTTCTTCACTCGTTCTTCACCCAAGAAAACGGATCCGTCAGGGCAGCTGACGCTATCGCACTTACCTACTCACAACCTTTCGTCATAAGAAAACTATTGACATGCAAACACAGCTGTGGGTAACGACTAGTCTGTAAATAAAAGTTATAAAACACCTGTTATTGGCTACGCTGAAGCCAATAATAACAGTGAAGTGAAGTCCAATTTAACTGGCTTGAACTCAATATTTCATTGCATTAAAATATCGTACAGCATAGCAGCCATGCGCTTATATGTACATTCATCAACTTCGTACCCGTACAGTTCCAAGACAAGAGTGAGTCGAACACATACGGATATTTTATTTTTTGGCTAGAGACTGACAAAGAAGGGTGCGAATAGCGATGTTATAAATCGCAGGCATTTTTTAGTCAGCATTATTCTGCGAGCTCGACGTAGCCGGCCACGTCTTTCTTTCTTGTGCCAAGCTCTTCATCTCAGACTAGCATTTGCACTCTACATCCTGATTTATTTGTTGTATGCATTTCAATCTCTGTCTAGCTCTGCAGGCATTACCCTATACAGCTACTATGGCAGCTATCTTCGCATTTCTTATTACATGTCCTATCATCTTGTCCGTTTTTCTTGTCACTGTTTTCCATCTGTTCCTTCCTTTGCCTATTCTACGGATGGTCTCCTCATTCCTTAACTTACTCTTTTCTATAGCATCACATTTGAAATGCTTCGATTATCTTCAGTTCCGAGCCATGAGCATACAACACTGTGCTCCAAGTGATCGTTCTCAGAAATTTCCTCTTAAAATTAAGGCACATTTTGATAATAGTAAACTTCTCTTAGCCGGGACTGCCCTTTTTGCCCATGCTAGTCAGCTTTTTACGTCCTCCTTCCTTCGTCCGTAATGGGTTATTTTGCTTTCACGATGGCAGAATTACTTAAGTGCGTCTACTCACGGAGCCTCTGAAAATTGTCGATTTCTGCCTTTATACACAGGTTCCGGATTTAATTCAGGGTGAGTCAAAAAGGACTTTGGAACGATACGGAAATTGATTGGGATAACTTACAGAATCGATAGATGCATCATTTGGCAGCAAATTTAATTCACGTGCTGAATCAGTACCCAATTCCTCCACTGGAAGCGCAAATGCAGTGCACAGTTAGACTGGCAACTTTCACTGTTGCGGTGTGTGCTCAATCTGTGTTTTTGTTTCATAAAACGAAATCTGCAACACCTGTCCTGCGTGAATTTCACTCCGAATGGGCTATGGAACCTCCAAGGAGGCCTCGAATTTACTCTTGGCACACAGAAGTTCCAGCCTTCCTCGATAATCGCTTCCCATGTCAGTGGAATGGCCTTGAAGGTCCAGAACGCATGACTACCTCGCTCCCCATACTAGACACCAATGGATTTCTTTATCTGGGGTTCCATTGAAGAGCGTGTGTATGTTCCTCCATTATCAAACAATTTAGTCTACCTGAAAAATCGAATAAACCCTGTCGTTGTGCGAGTTACGCCCGATTTGCTGCAACGAGTGTGTGAATAAATTGATTACCTACAGGATGTTAGCTACATCATAAATGGTAGTCAAATAGAACCAAAGTGACGCTTCACACTTGTATGTGAAACTTCAGGTTGTTGCTACAAATGACACATCTACCGATTGGGTAAGTTACCTCAATAAATTTCTATATCATTCCGAAATTGTTGACTCACCCTATATTGAAGTGATGCTAGACAGGGTACAGGTTGGTGGGCAGCAGGCTGTGGTGTGGCGGATGCCGGTGTGCTCACGCGACCAGCGACCGCCCCACAAGGACGGCATTCCTCGCGGAGCCGCCTACCCACCCACTAGCCGCCCGCCGGCTGGCCCCCTCGCCAGCTTGACCTTTCTCCAGACCGCAAATCCCTGCCGCTTCTTCACCGGCCTGGCCTGTTCCAGACCACCACTCTGCAGTCCCAACGGGCCCGCTTGCTGCCTTACAGTCCTCAGCTCGCTTCTAATAACCACTATCGCCAGGGACATTAAACCGACCTTTCCTCGTGTAATTAACACTTCCCGCATTCATGGAGATGTAATACCACCTGCAACTGATATAACGGAATAATTTTGACGTTATTTGTGGCGAACCTTGAGACTGGGACTAGAAAGTAATCATGGTAATAAGATTTTCCTCGAGCTTCCAGACTACCAGGTGGTTAAATATCCACGAGCTTTCGGACGAGTGCTTCTTGGCCATTGTCAAGTGCTTAATGGGCGAGGAGCATGGATCCAAAAGCTCGTGGCTGTTTAACAACTTGGCACGGATAGAAGCTGTAGAAAAACTTAACATGTTTCTCGTGGTGGCCACTTTCGCAGCATTTGTGTATGAATTGAAATAGGTTTCCAAGAAAAACACTTTTGCCAAGAAAATTTTGCATGTTAATGTTTTATTTCATTAATGCACCAGGACGTGTTTCGCCTTTTTAACGAGGCACTTGCAGTGGGTGTCTGGAATATTAGATCACTTCTTTCTTTCAGTAGAACGAAGCTACTCCAGCGTGTTCGGAGTTTGTAAGTTCTTTTTCAGTGTCACGTACCGGTTAGAGACTATAAACGCATCGTGATCGTAATCGATAATAAAACGGAAAGGCACTTACAGATCACCATCAGATTCACCATTTGAAAACCAGGCAATTTTCCTGTACGTGGAAAATCGGTTGAAAGCTTCCATTTTTTCGTGTAGTCACCGTGTCTTCGTAACATAGCACTTTAACTATCAATGTCCAGAGTATCATTTGCTTTCACACGTGCTGACAACTTTCCCGGTTTTTGCTTTCACATATTTCCTGTTTTATTGTTTGTTTGTTGATCTAAGTTTGTGTGTGTGTGTGTGCCCCCATATAACTCCTTTTTCTCAGAAAATAGTGGCGTTTCCGATCATATGTTGGGATGCTTCACGGCTATATAATTAATTAACTACTAATCAACTATTAACAAGTTAAACAAATGCAAAATTTTGTTACTTCATGTCGCCGTGAGACTATACATTGCCAATCATCGTATTTCCTATCCCCGGCATCTAATCTATGTCTACCTGACAGTTGAGCTCTAAAGAGTCCTGAGCATAATCAATTTTCCATACACTTTCAGGTCCTGAAATGACCTACAGTCAGTGGCTGAAATACTTCACTAGTCGTAGAAATATGCAACTACTGGCGTCGTTCTAGTATTAGGCTATCATGCAAGTACACATCTTCACATAGAAGCCCAAAATAATTATTATACCATTAACATTTTCGATATCAAATGACTTAAGATACCAGTCAGAATGTATTGGATTATAAAGCAGTTTGGTGATTTAAACAAGACAGTTACCTATATGTACGAAATACGTAAGGCTGACATGAAGTTGCAAGAACAAGAAAAGCAACAAGGAACAAGCAGTACAAACAGAAACACTTAGAACAGTTCTTAATACTATGACGCTATTTTCCGAGGTATTTTCGTTTTTCTCGTTAGCTCTCTGTCGTATTGTAAGAAATACGGTAGAAAAATTAAGAATTCAAGAGATCAAATTTGAATATATTGTTTCTAATATACTGTGACTGCTATTGAAAAATTATTTGTTTTGTGTACTTTCTGTTACTAACTGGTCATTGTGGGCTGCTAATTTCACTTAAGATAGTGTGTCTAGAGATGCAATTATCATTACCTTCACAGAGAATTTAAATTAAATACCAAACAAACTAACAATGTGGCATAATATACGCAGTGGAAGAAAGTGTATATTGGTGACATCTGAGTTAGGAAAGTGGTAGAGAATGCAGGGAAAGCATACGTCTCTATATTCGACCAACATTCTGGGGTGTTGCCAGTGATTCTGCCAAATCACAGAAAAAGTTAGGGTACTGTGAGATGAGATTCCAATTTCTTAAACACGATATCACTACGCCACATTATTTGTCCAAATACGAGAGGTGAGGTATGCAATATACCTTGATCGAGAGCGGGTACTTTTTTTCATAATAAATGGAACATAATCGTTCAGTTATTTAGGGTAACTAGTAAACTTGTAGGTAAGGAAATCGATTTCGTATCCACGCAATGCTTAACGACGGGCGGACGCATTTGTAGCATCAACGGCACTTTCAGATGGTTTACAGGTCCTGTCTAAACAAATGGGGCGATTGCTGCACTGGAAATGTCAATGAAAACATATCATATACTATTCACTCACTAACAAATACAATGTCTTCTTTGGGATATCTGGAGCTCAGTAATATTTTGGTTCTCTGATGGCTGTATAGACCTATTCTGTTGCCGTAAATTGTGCAATGTCGACAAACGTATAGTTGAAACGCAGCATGCCGAGAGTTGCTCGTTTGAGAGATCATTCGTTCTTTCCTCACTTACCTCGTGACTCAGGACACACATTCGGAGATGACAGTTTTGAGTACATCACTCCTTTTAATTCGGCAGCCACACATTGCCTAGACAACCACCCTACAAAGTCCATGTAAGGGTTGAGTTACAGCAACATTGACCTTTAATATCGACTAACAGTACCCGTTTCAGTTTTCACTTAACTGTCTTGATTTAAGAAATTTATGATCACGTTACGTTAACGATTCCCGAGTTATATAACTCAGTCTTCGCACTCAAATGTGATAGTCCAAATCAGTCGACCAAAGACTAAAGACGAATTGAAGGTACCAAACACAAATTATCAGTAAATACAGCTGAACCTTCGAGATGTCTTCTACATGTGAGTCTGCCACAGGTCCTGCAGTGCCCGATCTATTGTGTTGTAGTTTCTAACACCAGGGCGTGGATGTGCAGTTTCAAAAAAGGGAACAGAAAGGCCGTTTAGGGTTTAACTTCCAATCGAAGACCAGATATCAGGATACAGAGAAGACGCTCGTATGAGATTGGAGCAATGAACGCAATCGGCCTTAAGGGATGGAGGGGAGACCACGGAACATATAAATCCGTATGGTTGGATTGCTGTGGTGCTGTGGAGAGGTTGTGGGGGGGGGGGGGGGGGAGGGGGGTTGGGTTTAAATCCCGCTTCTGTCGAATTCCAGTGCCTTCCTCAGATCGTCACCTCGCCAGGAGCCAACTGCTTGACATGTAGCGTGGATGATTGTAAATTTTGTTTTCTTAAGATACCCAAAGCAGTAACTGAGATATCACCGGAGGGTAAGAGAAATTATGGATTTGTGCAAGTTTCTAACTTGGCAGTAAACCTGGGAATAAACCTAGAGTGAGAAATCCTATGAATCCTATATGCTATGGGTTGTAGTGAGCATAACCGGAGATATTTCTATTGCTGATTGAAGATGGTGTACTGAACGTATTACATCAGTATTTACTTCATATGCAGACTAATAATTACAGCTATTACAATTCATACGGTTTTAGGTCTTTAAGTACCTCCAAGTTCAACAGGCAAGAGCAAGCCATTAACGCTTATTTTCCGATGGGCAGCAGCTCAGGTGTTGAAATGTGAACGTGCAGAGACAAAACGGTTTGTCTATCCATAGTGGTGGTGTTACAACCTTGCACAGAACATCAGGTAGTAAATTACGTGACGTGTTTGCGGAAAGGCTGTTAGTAGCAGAGAAAAAAAGTCAATATACTTATGTGTGTACATGTTAAGGTACCACACATAAAAACATCTGCACTTAAATCTGCATACAAACAAAGTTCTTGAAGAATGGAATTCTAAAAACCATTTGAAGACTGACCTGGAAAGATATTAATTTATTAATATCATTTTATTTGTAGACGGTAAAGTTCTCGTAGCAGACAGTGAATGTGCTTTACAAATAAATGAGGTTAAGTTGAATAACGCTACATCTGTAAATAAAAGGAAAGTAATGGCAGTGGAAGGGAAACAAATAAGAAGTGGAAAAATTTATCAAAAACGATATTGCTGGTAAACTTGTTTAATTATCTGTGGACAGAGATATCGATTACAGTACTGAGGTGTGGCAAAATGTATACAGAAATGTAATGCTGTAAATGTATAAAGAAGTATCTTGATTTACCTATGAGGAAAGAAATAATAGAAAGGCTGTCATTATGTATGATAGTGAAAGCTACACACTAAAAAAATGAGACGAAGGATGAATTAAAACTGCTGAGGTTTCTGAGGTCACTTCATGGACTAACGCTAAGAGACATAGTACTGAGTGAACATATAACAAAATAACTAGACGTAAAGGTAACAATGACCGAACAGGACACTGAAAAAGAATAATAGTACGATCACAACAAAAGGATGCCATCTGAGGATGTGTCATGGCTCACATGACATTTCAACCAAACTCGAAAGCGAGATAATGGATGATCAATGAAGAGATTAAGACAAGTTGCTTGTTAAATTTCTTTGGTTTTAGTACGGGTCATCATCAAGTCCTTGAAATGAAAGAAGAAGAAGAAGAAAAAAAAAATCTTTTCACTATTTTGCAAATCCACACACACAATTACGGCTACAGAGACAACGACTGCATGTAGGTGATCTTATTTCATTTCCAAGACCGAAAACTTCGCCGGTCGGAGTGGCCGAGCGGTTCTAGGCGTTACAGTCTGGAGCCGCCCTACCGCTGCGGTCGCAGGTTCGAATCCTGCCTCGAGCATGGATGTGTATGATGTCCTTAGGTTACTTAGCTTTAAGTAGTTCTAAGTTCTAGGGGACTGATGACCTCAGAAGTTAAGACCTATAGTGCTCAGAGCCATTTGAACAATTTTTGAACCGAAAACTACATCCAGACATGGGAATAAATGCCCTGACCGGTAAAAATTGTTGACCTTGCGGATACGTCAGTCGTTACTAACGTATACTTATTCTGTACACATGAGTACATTTCGCAACACGTTTAACTATACGGAAGAGGTCACAACGGGAGCTATCTTTCGCTTTCCGCATAATCAATCCTCGCTGCCGTCCACTAAACAGCGCGCCTTGCCTGACGCCCTTGAGGTGTTTCCACAAAGCTGCTACTACCGTAAAATATGCCGGACGCAGTAGATGACGACCATGACGGATGCGTAACTTAACGTGCTCTGAGTAAAACTGCACAGGAAACCTGCTGCGACTCGAGCAACAATGGGTAACGTTCGTAAAGTGGTACGGGATGAATGAGTGACGGAATGGATTTGCCACAGCCTCGTGGTGACAAGCACTGGCAGTGCAGCCAGCAGCCGCGGAGAACGAGATGGCGATAGCCGGGTGCGGGATGGGCGGGAGAGAGAAGGAGAAAGGCCGGAGAGAGGGGCGCCATAACAGGGTCAGGCCGGCGGACGCGCTGCGCCGCGGCGCCGTATAAATAGCAGCGCGCACCAGGCGCAGCTGTAGTGCCCGCCACGACACTCTGCTCCGCTCGCCCCAGTCGCACCCACACGGCAGCCGTATCAACATGAGGATCTTGGTAAGCGCGACCACCTATAAGCCCTAACATTTACCCATCCCATATCCTCATTAACCTTCCTCCAAATTGACTGTCCATCCTTGACATCCCCAATATTTGATTCCAACCCCATTGCGAAGTTGCGAAAACTCTAAAATTTACGTTTCAGTTCTTTAACTTTACATTTCTTCTTCCAATACCAACAGCCATTGCACCAACTACTCATCACACCCAAACACCTATTTATCTCCTATTTCCCAATCTATCCTTCATTTCCGAAAATTATCCTCCCAAAAACTTTGGGAATCTGACTACTTGGAGTCATTTTCGACGGTCAAAAGCCTGCAGCAGTTTCCCGTTACCATCAATTTCTATTCTGTCTCTAAATTCTTTGTCGAGCCCCCATTTCACCGCTTTCTTCTCCCATGTACATGTTTGTGTTGGGAAATTGGACAATTTTCTTTTCAGTTACTAGTGTTTTCGATTCCTCTTCGAGGACCTACAGCCAATGCACTAATATCTTGTCATACCCAACCACAAACCTCCAAATTCCCGCTTCAATTCTCCCATTCCCACCAGGAGGGTTGAAACTGGGCTATTTATATTCGCGTTATATGCGATTTCACATCCCTCTTCGAACACCAACAGGTATGGCACAAGTTCTCAGTCACACTCAATCAGGATCCTGTCTCTCAATTTCCAATCACTCCTCCGTTTCCACAACACTTTCTCCTGTGTCACCAAGCAGCGAGGTAGGGTAATGGTGAACACAATGGACTCGCATTCGGTAGGACGACGGTTCAAACCCGCGTCCGGTCATTCTCATTTAGGTTTCCCTTGAATTCCTACTGGCAAATGCTGGGATACTACCTTTGAAAGACAGTACCGACTTCCTTTCCCTCCCTTCCCGTAATCCGACGGTCCGATGACCCCACAGTTTGGTCCCATCTCTTGAACCAACCAGTCTCCCGTGTCGATGTAAATGTTGAGAAGCTGGTTTTCTTTTCCAGTTTACTTAGCTTGTCGATTCCGTTCTGGAAAGCATGGAAATTGCTCCCTGTCAACCATCATTTCACCAGTTACCAATCACCCAGAGAGGCCTACATCGATATGAAATTAATTCTCATGAACTCTTTCGCGCTGAAAAGCTGCACGATTTGCCTTTCAGTTATTTACGTTTCTGATCTCATTCCGGAGAACTGAATGAAACTCTTATGGCGAACAAAGGCTGTACTCTTATTATATTTTCTCCATTTAACTATTCATTTTTTATTACTTGTTTGCTATCAATGTCGAAGCAACTACTGCTCTTCTGTCATCTTAACACTGCGATCAACGTCAAGTCCCACCACATCTCCGGTTAATGTATTGGGTGTAAGGCTAACCAGTCTTAAGACATGTGGTGATGTAGTAGAGTAATCAGATGAACCTTCAGTGGTGCCTCACATCGACCAGCGTATTGAATTGCCGAAAGATGTAACCGTATTTGATTGGAAATCGATGGCAAATTATAAAAGCAGTAAACACAGCAGAGTGGAGAAAAATAGTAATAAGATGACCATGTTGTCCGCAGCATAATTTTAACAAACGACTCTCCAGTTACCAGCCATGTGGAAGCAACAAGAGCTACACCTCTCCCTGGCAACAGTCATTCCAATTTCCCATCAGATTCACCCATTAGATTCTCTGAGAAGTCCAAGTGACATCTTTATTTCCGAATATTGCGTTCTATACAATGAGCCGTTGGATGATTTATTATTATTATTGTTTGGGTTTTGTATTTAATTCTGAAAACCCACGTTCACAATGTCATTGCACCGGTCTGCTGCACTTCACCATTTTTTCCGATGCAGGACTCACGTATCTTTCTGTATTTTACGGTCCTTCCGCGTTGGGTAAATAATGCTATACAGGGTGTCAATTATTGGACTAAATGAAATAAATTCGTCATAACTTCGGAACGGTTTGCGTTAGAACGTTCAAAATGCGCGCTTCGCCGCGGGGCATGATGGGAATTAGTAAGAGCATGCGCACGCGCTCGAGCGACGAAGCCCACTTTCATTCGGACGGACTCGTCAATAACCAAAATTGGCGCATTTATGTGTCCAAGAATACGCTTTTCGCGATCGAGAAGTCTCTTCACTCTCAACAGATGACTGTGTGGTGTGCAGTGTCCATTCACGAATTAATCTGTGCGCTATTCCTTGATGGCACGGTGACTACCGTACGGTACGTGAAGGTTTTGGAAGATGATTTCAACTCCATTATCCAAAGTGCCCCTGATTTCGACAAGATGTGGTTCACGAAATACGGATCTCGACCCCGCACTGGTGTACCCAAAGGCTACTGGCCTGTGCCTCGATTAACCGCCATGTTCTCCGGGTCTGAACACATGCTACTCCTTTTCGTGGGATTGTGTTAAAGACAAGGTGCACAGCAATAATCCCACAATCACTGCTGAACTGAAAACAGCCACAAAGGAGGTCATCGGCAGCATCGATGTTCCGACATTTCAGCGTGTCATGCTGAATTTCGCTACGTCATCGCCAGTGATGGCAGGCATATCAAACATGTCATTTCATATGGTTCAATAATTCTCACTCTGTATATGTCAGTCTCTGTCTCCTCTTGCAATTTATCAGCTTTAATGCTCACGTTCTTCCGAAAATTTCTTAATTTGGTTGCCACAGTAGATTTACAAACAGCCTGAAATTCCATGCCTCAACTGTTACTCGAGGTATAGCATCTTTCCTTGTAATACCTAGTCAAAAGTAGATACAATATTCGAGTTCTGGGCTCCTTATTTATCAAATATAAGAATATTTCATATAGACGTACACATTTACTGTACAGTGGATACAAACAATGCCACGTACTGTTTCTTAATGTGATACTCTAATTCAGTTTTCTAATCACGTTATATACTTAACAAAGAACTTTCTACAGATCAGTCATTATCCCTCTGATTAGAACACCAGTTTCCGTCTTTTCAGCATTTTGTGTCATCGCCTGCAGAATTCCTCATTCTCAGCAATTTCGCACACTGAAAGTGCAAGCTGTAACGAGCATGGTGGGTGGGATTGTAATTAGTGCTTGGAGCTCTTCTTCGATCGTGGCCTAATGTTCACCCATCCCTAAGAAACTGATACGGGCGCTGTCAAAGAGAAATTAAACATTCACTTACAAATTATTTAATTAAAATTAGCCTGAGAGGCACAAGCAGACTATACTTCGTAAGAAAAAGAATAGCAAGTTGTATTTGGTCAACTGGAAATTATGCATTTTTCTGTTAAGATACTGAGAAAGAGAAGGCACGTTCACCATTATCTTTTAGCCATTGTATACATCACCAACATAGACCATATTTACTTTCATTCATCATAGTAATAATTTGGGCTATGAACCGGTTTTTCAGGAGACTTCGATACACGGTTAAGACAGGAGCTCTATCGTTGCCCAGCCTTCGTGTACACGGAAACACAGATTGTATCCGACAGGTACAATCTCTTTGTAATGATTACTAAGAAATTTACGATCTGAAGAAACGAAGATGCTTATGAACGAAAGATACCTTCGCACATAGAATTCAAGTTAGGAACGATATAATGTCTAGGGAAAGGTAAAAGAGCACTGTGGTCGATAGTATACCAAGAAACTACCCAACGACCCCTATTAAGAATATCCCATAATGTTTGACATGCTTGTACTATGGAGGCGATCTCGTTTAATATAAAATTAGAAGTAAAAACTTCAGACAGCCAATATCGCTGTAGTACAACATGTCCTTGATATAACGATATGACACAGTATAATGCGTATATGGTCGAGATTTATTGCTGTCTGTAGCATAAGATCCGAGGATGGCAATATAATTTGAAGAAACCGGTAATCGAAACAAATGCTGTACTAAAGCGATCTCGCCTTTCTGACGTTTTTACTTCTAATTTTATATCCAGCAATAGAGCCTCACAGTGGCTTAATGCTCATACAATCTGTGTGCGAGCATTTTTATCGGTGAAGAAAGAGGAATAGGAAGTGCCTGAGCCCCTAACATACAAGATTATACCGGAGAAATATTTGTTTATTTTTAAATGAAAAAATCATCGATTCACTGTTATTACAGGAAGATTTATGGAAAGGTCTTTCACAGGTGCCTAATTTTTACTTATATGTGTCAATAAGAAGAGGAATGACCAAAAACGGTTTACCATATCGAATGGTTGATCTCCCCTCAGAATGCAATTGAATTAGAGTCAAATTAGAGTTGTTTTCAGAATTCAAGGCAGGAGAAAATTATTAACAGCATTCGGACTCGAACCTAAATCCTGCTTTTAGTGAATTATGCTCTTACCACCTTTTTTAGTGGAAAGTAGGAAATCAATACTGACAGAAGTGGAGCTGTAAATTCGGGTCTGAATATTGGCTGGATAGCTCAGTCGATAACAGCACTGTCAGCGAAAGGCAAGGTCTTGAGTTCAAGTCCCAATTCTGTACGCAGTTTTTATTCTCCAGAAAGTTTCAGTTAATCTTTTGTACTTCTTAAATCAATATTTACGTTCATGATTGTATAACTGAATGGCACTGGATTTCAGTCCTATTTAGAGCTACATACAGCATTAGCATACTGAAAAATGTCACATTTCTCGCTGCCACTGCTCTACTTTCTTTGATTTGAGAGTCATGTACAACTGCGGCAACTGTCTAAAAAATAATTGCGGCAACGGTCTGAAAAGCATAAGTTGTCAGCCAACTACTTTCCATTGACCAGTCTAGTAGACATAAACACGCCGTCGCTCTCCGTCAAAAGTGGAACGCACGTAGGCGCTAATACGAGAAGCCGAAAGGAGTCTCTCCGCATAGAAGACTTGTTTACGGTGCGAGAAGCATCAGGGAATCTGTAGGAGAAAGTCGTTGGTTGCTCCTTCGCTTTGCGAACCGGCTCCTGGTCAATGAACTGGGCAGCGCATGCGAGTCGTTACTAATCCTGAGTAGGTACTCTCTATTAATGTCCAACCACACTCTCTAACGGAGGAGTAAATCTGTTCATGTGTGTGTGTACTCGGGGTCTTTCGCACTCGTAGCTTTGAAAACATTTTCTTTTCTTGGTTTCAAACCTACGTTAATTACATCTAACTTTCGTCAGTACTGTCATGAAGAGGAAACTATTGGTAGGCGTGATTGCCATGATTCTCCGTCAATAACGCAAGTATAGAAGTCCCTGAAATTTCGCAGAAGTTGGCCAGAAGTACAGATCCGAAACTGAGTAAGCACAGCTCGTTTATGGAACCGACTTAAGGCGTTTGATGCAGCCTCTAATCGCGTCTCTCTGTGATTTCGGGTCTCTCTCGTTGCCTCTGTTGCGAGATTCACGTCAGTCGCCATTCTGCAGTCTCCACGTTGTATATGAAACGTTCGGACCGTTAATGATGTAACTTCACTTGTAATAAATTTGGTGTAATTTCGCTGTGTCATCTTTAGCATGCATCACTCATAGCTACACAGGGAAGTGAACTGGTACAAGTCGAAACCACTTTCTGGATTAATACTCGTTCGCTTGGGATATGGACCACCCGGGCGCAGATTTTAGGCGTTGTCTTACCTAGGAGGCATTCCTTGAATCATTACTGTACAGAGAAACGATCATTCTGGACATGTTCGTCATTGTCAATAGATCATCTGCCTCAAAACGACTCAGTGAGAAACATAAGCGCAGTTTAATGCTGAAGTCAGTGCATTTTATTGTAGGCACTATGACGGAACCGAGCACCTGTTCATCGAAGATTATCTTGATATAACACCCCGGATGCTAAATATTTCGCAGTGGTTCTTCACTGGACAAAACGTCGTTTTAGTTAAATGCAGGCGGCTAATCGTATCCATATAAAGTCAAACTGTGATCGTCGACAAGCTGTCAGCCCCATAACCCATTTAGTTGTCTGGTGTTGGTGGCTGCGTAACGTTTCTAATTTTGTGAGCATACGAACTATGGACATTTCCTCGCCCTCAGAATATGTAGCCTACTTCAGTCACCTACAAAGTCTGACTACAAAATGGGAAATAGTTGTCCTGCAAATATCATGCACGAGTGAAGTCTATCCCACTAGACATCTGGCACAGGTATACACATTGTTTTCCGTCAAGATACCATACTAATTGTGAGTGAATACAAAGGATTAAATCCTTTTCTTCTATACACTCCTTCCGTGATTTCCCGCAGTATATGTTTTCCAAGACTATCTTATTGATGTTTTGCGCAACAGCTATGAAGATTACAAGTGAGTGAAATACACGTCGGAAGAAACGAATCAGTGAATAAACGGAGAGAGAGAATAGAACAATTAGTGAAACACATAGTAGATAAAATGAAGTGAAATAAGCCGAAGAATAGGACAACAAAGCTTCTTTGGCATGAAGTCGAATTCGTGGAGAAACTGTTGGGCTACCATTCTAAAACACACCAAAACATACTCTTGAGATATTTTGGAAAGGCGTATCTCAACATAACATGTAAACTCATGAAATGACTCGGTTTATCACCTGAATATTGCGTCGTTTTGTCTCAACTTCAGGTCGAAATGTTGTGACAACGCGACGCCACGATTAGCCTGATAACCTGAGGAGGTTTGGTCTATGAACATCGCCGAGAAAGCCTACATTCTCTGATATCATGCTAATGTAGACAAAACCCTTACGGCTGTGAACGGAATAAGCTTGACACGTAGTCTTTTGGTTTTGAGATCTCCCTCCCAGACGCTGAGATGTAAGAAGAGCATTTTTTCCGTCTTTCAAAAGCGTAATATGTCATTCTAAGAACCTTCAATGCTAGGTTTTTTGAATACGACATTATATCCGAGCGATGACTTATCACCGAGTCGTAGTGGTGAAATAAAAGGGAAGAGAGAAGAGGCAAAAGGATTTCGCAAGAAAAGGCAAATACTTAACCGTCTGTTGGTGTGTGAAATGCTGCCTCTGCAGTAAAGCCACGCAAAGCATCGTGGGGTCAAGGGTAGCACAATATGGGCCAGCTATTTCGTCTCGATCCCTATGGAATGAGACCACTGCAGAGGTATAGGTCACTTTCTTCTTTTAGCAGTAGCAAATTTGGGATTATCTGCTTCAGTAATAGAGGAGATCATTCCAAATGTGGTGAAATGTTCCTGCAAAATGTTGTAGTGGACTCAGATCAGAAGTCCACGACACACTGAAGACTATGCATCAGCGCTTCCTGCCCGCATCTGCTCCTGCATCATGTCCAGAATTGTCAGTTTTTTCTTTCCTCTTTATCTGGCTTCATCGATTCAATGAAATTCATACTCCCAACAGTGACATGAGAAAACTTCATGAGTAAAAGCAGCAGATACAGAAGTACACGGTGCAGTCAAATTAATGTGACAACCTGCCAAAAGCCTGAATAACCACCTTCCGCAACACCGACGTGTCGGAGGAGAGTCACTGACGTTCTGAACGGTACACACAGGGACGTCGGGTCATGCCGACTCCAGTGTCGCAGTCAGCTGCACTAGGTTTCACGGCTGGGGATCCATGGGACGAACAACCAGATCGATGTGGTCCCACAGATTCTCAATTGGGTTTAGATCTGGTGGGTTCGGTGGTCAGGGGAGTACAGTAAACTCATCCTTGAGCTCACTGAAGCGCACACACGCAAGTACGTTGCGAGCTGTGCAACATGTTTCATTGTCCTCCTTGACGAAATCACCCATGGAATGCCAAGAAAACAACCTCCAGACCGTAACGCTTCCTCCTTCGGTCAGACCCCTTCAGACGACTGTTGCACGGCCGTACATGGCAAAGACATTCAGTCTGATGCGGCATAATAATGTGACACACGTAAAGGCCACCTTCGCCACTAAGTGGACGTTCAGTTGATGTAATGGCAAGCAAATTCCAGTCTTCGTGGCCGACGAACAGCAGCCATCATAGGTGCGTGAACCAGGCACTTGCTGCCGAGTCCCACACGATGCAAAGTCCGCTGAACGATCGTTGAGGAGCCAGTGTTGGTTCCCTGGTTCATCTGGGCAGTCAGTTCCTCAACATTTGTACGTCTGTTCGCTCGTACACAGCTACACAGCCGTCGTTCACCCGTGTCATTTATAGCCAGTGATGCACCGCAAGCCCGCCGCGGTGGCCATGTGGTTCTAGGCGCTTCAGTCCGGAACCGCGCGACTGCTACGGTCGCAGGTTCGTATCCTGCCTCGGGCATGGATGTGTGTGATGTCCTTAGGTTAGTTAGGTTTAAGTAGTTCTACGTTCTAGGGGCCTGATGACCTCAAATGTTAAGTCCCATAGTACTCAGAGCCATTTGAACCATTTTGATGCACGGCAGTTGCCTCGGCGCCAGTTTTGGATAGAGCAGTTTTGCCATGGACGATACACTTTAACCATGGAAACACACGAACAGTTTAAAAAGTTAGCCGTTTTGGAAATTCTTCCACCCGTGGCCCAAAAGCCAGTGATCATACCTTTTTGGACGTCAGATAAATCGCTTCTTTTCCGCATTACGAAAACGACTGCACTGTTTTTTGTGTCTCCCCGACCCGCTTTCTATACTCTCCACCCCATTACTACCAGTGGTGCTAACTGCTGTCGCTGAGTAACAATTTCTCGGCAACATCGAACATAGACATTAGATTAATGTGACTGGACCGTTTATATTGAGTAAAATGTAAGATGACTGAGACTAGTTGAAGTTGATGTCGTGATGAAACTGATGTGTCAGTAGTGACTCAGCCAACCTGTATCACAATGTGTGTTCGTGTGGCATATTATGGCCGGAATTCATCATTCGGGAAGTCTGGCTACATGGTACAATTGTTTTGATATGAAATCACTTCAGCGATTACAATCGGTAACGGTTTAAGAAGCCTAAATATTTATGTTATTGTCTTAATAAAAAGCGAGAAAAGTGTGTATGATAACAGGTCTTGATCGTCAGCTTCGTTGTGGAATGATCAAATTTGCAGATTAGCTATCTGATCTCTCTAAAGGTATAGGTGAATTGCCGGAACAGCTCCTCACATTGGACGGGGTCTCCAGATCAAGAGAACATTTGGACACTAAACAAAAGGCCATAGATGTAGACCTCTTTGACTGTGTCAAGCAGCTATTGAAATGAAATGAAAATTAAAGTACCTGCAGTCGTATTTTTTGCTTTTAACCAGTTTCGCTGTTCAATTATACCATATTCAGCCCCCTTGAGTAACGTAAATTGGAAGGAATCCAGTCTCGCTTGAACTTACAGCAGGAACCAACATTAAATTGATGAGCAAAGGAATAGTGTCATGCAAACCATAGATCTACAGATGACAGTCATTTAAAATTGGTTCCTCTTATGATTGCACACGAGAGTGTCTTCGGCCGAATTTTCGTTGATCATAGGGCCTGAAGATGGTGTACTGGAAAATGGAAGTGGTAGTGTAACTAAATTAAACGCAAAAGGGACGGCTGCAGGTATTTTACTTTTCATTTCATACTAAACAGCTGAAGCGTTTGTAACCATCTACTGCAGCGATGGACATAGAAAGATCCAGCTGAATGGAGCAAAGAATTCTTAGTCATGAGAACTGGAATATCTTAGGTGAGAAACTAATCTCACAAGACCAAATATTAGTCACACACGCTGGAGCCATGATTTAGAATTGATCGACAACCGCTCATGTCTGTGTGAGTGTCTGATCGTGCGTATGTGTGTGTGCGAGCGCGCGCGCGCGCATGTGTGTGTGTGTGTGTGTGTGTGTGTGTGTGTGTGTGTGTGAGAGAGAGAGAGAGAGAGAGAGAGAAAGCAGCGGATCGAGTCATGGGACAACGTCACAGAATGGCAGAAAAGGTTCACGAAGTGCCCATTATCGCACTGTATATGAAGTTGCCCTGTTTGTTGGTGTATTGATGTGGACAGTCCAACCTGTCTGCAAGGGATGGTGTACAGCTCGGGGCCATGTAAGACGAAATAAGAACAGTGGTAGTAAAGAGATGCTAACCGAAAAGGACTGAATAAGGTACAGGTCTCGTCAATGAGAGTCGCTTTCAGACCCAATGGGGTTAGCTGGTGCCAATGAATGTAGGTTCATTCCAGTTTAACCCCGAGCGTACTTTCCGGGGTTATTGTATTAAACAGAAGTTGGGCACATCGAAAGTGGCCATTACTTACAGCAGCAAATAAACCCACACTTTAATGGGACAAACAACATAGAAACTAGAGTACAGCTGACAGCTGACAGCTGTAGTGTGGTCGGGTGATATTTCGATTGCCTACAAATAATTAAAGCGGTTGAGTACACCGGAAGCACAATGAATCATTTATCTCACAGCTTGCGCAGTTATCTGAAAGGAATGGGTTGCAATGGTCGAGTAGGTCTCCTGTGAACCCAGTGCTAAACGACACTTAAGATGGTTTAAAAAACGATGCTAGTGACATGAATGACTCGACACGAGTAATATGCAGTGGTTAACCACACTACAGCCTATGGCAATCGGAATTCAGTTTGGCCAAAGGCTGTAGAACGTGACTGCCATCATGCGTAGTGTCGAATGTGAAGGACGGGGGAAGAATTCTCTTTGGTTTAAGGTGTCGTGCTCATAGAGCGCTTAAGAAAACGCTTTAGTGCAGAAGTATGTAAACACATTCTACAGCACTACGTAGTGCGTACAGGAGAGAACCAGTTCTGAGACGATGATTGTTTATTTCAAATGGTTCAAATGGCTCTGAGCACTATGGGACTTAACTGCTGTGGTCATCAGTCCCCTAGAACTTAGAACTACTTAAACCTAACTAACCTAAGGACATCACAAACACCCATGCCCGAGGCAGGATTCGAACCTGCGACCGCAGCGGTAGCGCGGTTCAGACTCTAGCGCCTAGAACCGCTCGGCCACTCCGGCCGGCGACTGTTTATTTCAGCATGTCAGTGCATCATCTCTTAAATAATCGACGTAACGATCTGTGAAAAATAACATTCTTGAAATGGCCTAGCCTGTCCTGACTCCCGAACTAAAACTAATGAAACGCCTTTGGGATAAGTTAGTATATCCAGACTGCAGCGTCAAGTATGCCTTCTCTGGTTTTGGGTCATGATTAACAATGGGCTACCAATCCTTCACAGACACTGACACCTCACTGTGTCCCCAGCCATCTCAAAGGCGAAGGGTAGACACAACTGATACTAAAGTCAACTAATAGGTGTCCGGATGCTTTTGATCAGATAATTAAAGTGTTAATATTTTATACGATTGTGTCAGTGGCTGAGGCGGGGGATGTCTGGTGGAGGGATTACTTGAATTTGATCCTTGTTACATTTTCTGGGTGTCGCGATTATATTATTCAGTAGATTGAACAAGTATGCCAATGCGTTTTTATCTGCTGAGACAACGCCTTCTGGCAGACGGCGTAAGTGGGAAGCAACACTGGCGGATGTAAATGTAACCATGACGTCCAAAATTGTTGGAAAATGTTTACAGGAAAATAGCTGAAAGACGCACTCACTAAGACTTGATGTAGAGAGCGAAGGGACTCTACCTCGTTACACACAACAATCATTCATGAGCACAGTTTCCCATTAGAGTTGTGAAAATCAGTAGAAGTGTGGAGCCCAACGCCGAGGTTATCAGAGCTCAGTAGACATCTCACTACTCCAGAAGTTTACCTTTATCAATAGTCCCTCAGAATCCTTCATCTTCATGGTGTCTCTACTTTTACAGCTTTCATTACTGTATCCAGAGCTCTCCCAGTGATGGACGTATGTTGTCCGATGAAGGAAAGTTTTCTTTATTTTCAGAGCTGGGATCCTTCACATAAAGTTATTCCTTCTCCAATGTTTACTCCTTATCACGTACCTGTTACGCAGTTTTTGGAAAATTAACTTTCGTATCTATTCCAAATTAGGTCGTCGTTGTAACAAATCAGAACTTCTATAACAAATTCTGTCCGGGTGGATTAAGGGGATTGATTTTTCGGCAGTTCTTACGTATAATCATAGGAGGGATTTTCATTGGGGCTCTACTGTTTGGCAGGTGGTTCTGGCGATTGTAGCGTCATGCGCCGTGGCTCAGCGCGGACCGCTGAGGGGTCAGCCGCAGCCGCTGCCGCAGTACCCTGAGGATGACGGGGCGCAGCCGCAACCATTCTCGGCGCCGCAGCCGTCTCCCCGAGCCATCGGCCAGCCACAGCCGGACCCGCGCCCGAGAGATGAGCGCTACACCACGCCCATCCCCATCGTGCGGTTCGACAAGGAGCAGAGTGCCGACGGCAGCTACAAGACCAGGTAGGTCCCCATCCCTCCTTACACCATCCGAACACGTATCCACTGTATTCCATGAAATTAACAGGAAGATTGTTCGAAGGGTTCCCTTTCAGCCCCTCAAGTAAATATAAGTAAATATAATCCCTTGCAGGAATCTGTGTGACCCTCTTTGTTACTTTAAGCTGTTGCTAAAATCTGCCTCCTTCCTATGGTAACTATCGAAAGGGCTTCAGTGTTATTACGTTAGATGGCGACCATCCGAAATTCTTACAGGGCTGTTTTTTTGTGGTGGGGTGGGGGGTTATGAGTCTTCTGACGCTTCTGAAGTGGGCCGTCACGAATTTCTCTTCTGCACCGACCTCTTCATCTCAGAGCAGCAATTGCAACCTACGTCCTCATTTATTTGCTTCATGTATTCCAATTTTCTGCCTTCCTCTACAGTCTTTGACCTGTACAGCTGCAAGTAGTACCATGGAAGTCATTCCATGATGTCTTAACAGATGTCCTGTAATCCTATCCCTTCTCCTTGTCAGTGTTTTCCAAATATTCCTTTCCTCTCCGATTCTACGCATAACTTTCTCATTCCTTACCTAGCCAGTCCACCTAATTTTCAACGTTCGCCTGTAGCATCACGTCTCAAATGCTTCGAGTCTCTTCTGTTTCGGTTTTCCCACAGTCAATGATTGACTACCAAACAATTCTGTGCTTCACACGTACATTCTAAGAAATTTCTTCCTGAAAGTAAGACCTATGTTTGATACTAGTAGTCTTCTCTTGGCCAGGAATGCTCTCTTTTGCCAGTGCTAGATTGCTTTCGATGTCCTCCTTCCTCCGTCCGTCGTTGGTTACTTTGCTGCCTAGGTAACAGAATTTCTGGACTTCATGAACTTTGTGACCATCAATCGTGATGTTAAGTCTCTCGCTGTTCTTATTTCTGCTACTTCTTATTACTTTCATCTTCTTTGATTTACTGTAATTCCATATTAAGTACTCATTAGATTGTTTATTCTATTCAGAAAATCATGTAATTCTTCTTCACTTTCACTCAGGATAGCAATGTCATCAGCGAATCGTGTCATTGATAGCCTTTCACCTTGAAGTTTAATTCCAAGCCTGAACCTTTCCTTTCATTCTATCATTGCATCTTCGATGTACACAATGAACAGTAGGGGCAAAGACTGCATCCCTCTCTTACACCATTTTTAACCGGAGCACTTCGTTCTTGGTCGTCCATTCTTATTATTCCCTCTTGGTTCTTGTACATATTGTATATTACCGGCATCTCCCTGTATCTTACCCTTATGGTTCTCAGAATTTCGAAAGTCTTGCACCATTTTAGATTTTCCAACGCTTTCTCCCGGTCGACAAATCCTATGAACGTGTCTTGATTTTTATTTAATCTTGCTTCCATTATCAATCGCAACGTCAGAATTGCCTCTCGGGTGAAACAGTTATCAGTAAAAATGTAATTGGAAATTGGAAATTTGTGGTACGGTCTTATGGGACCAACCTGCTGAGGTCATCGGACCATAAGCCTACACACTTCTTAATTTAACTTAAACTAACTTACGCTATGCAAAACACACAAACCCATGCCGGAGGGAGGACTCGAAACTCAGACGGGGGGGAGCCGCACATGTAATGGAATACCAACAATTTTGACCGCATGCGTGGAAGTCGTACCTGAACTAGAATACCAGCTACTAATAACAGGCTTCAGAGTAAAACTAAAATCTTGCCTAAAGTTTCTTGTCATACATTTCATAATTTGAAAGGTATGTGGACTAACTTATACCAAGAATTTGAAAGTTCATCATTGGTGTCTGCTTCGATGCTCGTTCGCTGGTGTACTACCTACAAAAGGCAGGTTCCCATGTTTGAATCTGTGGGCGACGTATATTCCGCGAATATTCCGCTACTAACTTAAAAATTTTCGTTACGTACTCACTTAAGAACACAGAAAAGGATTGTCTCGAATATTTTACCGTAGTTCGAAGCATATTATTCCACTATGTCATTACATAAAATTCCGACGGAATACCACAAATAATTACGCTCATTGCCAGCACCTCGTGGTCGTGCGGTAGCGTTATCGCTTCCCACACCCGGGTTCCCGGGTTCGATTCCCGGCGGGGTCAGGGATTTTCTCTGCCTCGTGATGGCTGGGTGTTGTGTGCTGTCCTTAGGTTAGTTAGGTTCAAGTAGTTCTAAGTTCTAGGGGACTGATGACCATAGATGTTAAGTCCCATAGTGCTCAGAGCCATTTTTGATTACGCTCATTGAGTCAAGTTCAGGCTATTAAGCTCCTGAATTGTCGAGTACTTCATCAGCCCTGTGCACAACGAAAACACTATAACCGTGACATTAACAGCTTAGGAATACAGTGCATTTCATTTATTATTTGCGGGTCTCCTAACCGTGCAAAGGTTATGGAGCTGTAAGGTCGAAATCTAAATGAAGACGTAGAGTGACACATATTTCTTTGCTCTTAATAACTGATATAGTTCACATAAAATTAACTCAGAGTATAAGCTTAAATTAGATCACAAATTGACGGAAACACATATTATAGCCAATTAAACAACAGAGTTTGCTTGACAAAGGAAGAAAGTAGCTCGGTACTCCTTAGATTATAAATCGTGCTATTGCAGTTGCGACAAGGATATGTCCCTAAAAATCAGCTACCATGTGCTGGTCAACAGCAGAGTGCACGGCCTAATATTGTTGCCAATCTTATGAACGAAAATATAGCTTATTTTGGGAAAACATGGTAACGCAGCAGAAATTTCCCAGTCTTGGTGTAGAAAATGCAGATTAAGAAAAATGAGATTGGTACTCATTTGGAGCAGCGAGTCCTATATTGGTGTAGGGGCAATTCATTCAAGTGGGCACACAAAAATTTTGGAACAATAGCAACTGGCACCATGACATGCCATCGTTTGATGTACATACAGAAAAGTCACAAACATCATACTGTATTCTCTGGGGGCGGCTGTCGTGGTCCTCTGCTATGAACAAGTGAGACGCCGGATGTGCCAACAAAAACACGGAGCAGACCATAGGGCAACTTCTGCGAAAGCTGCCCCTTTCCCTAGCGTTTCCGCCCCTTATAAAAGACTCACTGACTACCTCCTGCCGAAAAACTGGGCCCGAGAGCACAGTGGGAGTGGATCTTACTGTCGAGACAACCGCAATGTATTCCTATCATGTCCACATGCCCTCTACACTGTATAAAATAACCTCGAAATTGTGGTGTAAAATGAGACAGTACTGCATAGTGACATGTGACAGTCATGTTACAAGATATAATGGTTTGTCCTGAGGAGCAGTTGTTGTAACGAATTTACGCAGAGGTGTTTTTATTTATTTATTTATTTTATAATCAGCAGCGCTGCATTTCTATGTGGTCTAGTGGATTTTAAGTTGATCTAACTTCTAGAGATAAAGTTAATATATACATCTGTTTTTAACGGTAGTTGAGGAACCGTCACCCGTCAGTCACTGAAGGGACACATATTCTGTCGAACTTAGGATTAACCAGTGTCCAGTTCCCTTGTGCGACCATGCGTCAGTTCACGGAAATGAGCTATGAGCACGTAATGGGCGTTTGACACCTATATCAACTGCAAAATATATAGTTTATAGGCAAATTCCAATTATTTGGATAGTGTAAGCTCTAGAGACCACTATTTTTGCACGTATGTTTTGGTTTTCGCGACGAATAATCGCCAGATATGGGCCCTACTGCAGGGTAGTTTCTCCTGGATGACCTCGTGTTAGCCTCCGATGTATACTACCTGCTTCACGGTATCTTGGATTCTCTTGTGCTAAACAAGGAATAAATTACTTCGCAATTTTCGACGGGTGACTAGCCACAAAAAAAAAAAAAAAAATGGTTCAAATGGCTCTGAGCACTATGGGATTTAACAGCTATGGTCATCAGGCCCCTAGAACTTAGAACTACTTAAATCTAACTAATCTAAGGACATCACACAACACCCAGTCATCACGAGGCAGAGAAATTCCCTAACCCCGCCGGGAATCGAACCCGGGAACCCGGGCGTGGGAAGCGAGAACGCTACCGCACAACCACGAGCTGCGCACAGACTAGCCACAATGAATGTGTGAACATTACAGAGGGTTTAAGTCCATGGAAAATTCTTTATATATTCAGGTAGCACTGATCGGGTTCCTGTACCAGTAGAAATCTATTTTTAACGATTCCCTTTTTTTCAAATTGTTCTTCACCTTCGCATACTAGAGCCGAGTACCTGCCGAGTACCTGCCAAAACGTTGTCTCTACTGGTAGCGAATGACCATCATCGTCATTGGATACAACAATTCTCTATCCCCGTTCCGTTCTCCAAAACAAAGAACCGCTTAATAAGAATGTTAGTTCTAGAATATTTTACACAAAAAATTTGCGTTTTGGACAAATACTCTCCAGTACAATGGTAAATGTTCTTCGCCATTACCAAGAAACCTCTTTAGTAAATAACGCAAAGCGCGAAAATAATAATAAAACTTAAAACAAGCTACACCAAGGTTTTAATAGTTTAGCACTGGTGAGGATGGGTAAGATACATAAAAAACTCTTAAAAACACAAGGGGGGGATCTGTACCATGGAGAAGACCAGATGATTAAATCATGAAATAAGATCTTAGATTGTAATCTGTATATAAGGACGAAGATTAGGTTGAAAGTAGGAGATAATCATCAACATAAATTAGTGAGTTAGGACACGGACTATTGAAATACAGGGAATGATATGCGCTTACAGTTCTCTGAAGATATAGATACTGCAATGATGAATATCACAATAGCCTATTCAGTTGAGGGAATCATGGAAGCCAGACACTGAAATACATGTTTAAGAAAGGTAGTCGTGAAGAAATTGCAAGTAGAAATAAAATAAATGAATTGGCGAATGAAGGAAATACAGTTATGTTCAAGAAAAATGAAAGATTAATAATTACATTATGTGTTGAGATTAAGCCGAACGAAGTACATAAGTAGTGGAGCGTAGCAAAAGTGAAATAAACTTCACATGAAAATTGGTGACGGTGAGTTAGACATAGTCAAGGAATTCTGCTACCTTCTGAGAAAAATAACACGACGGACGACTGAAGAATATTGATAGATGAACTGTAAGACAACGAATGAGAAGATTCTCCCCAGAATCAGCGAAGAAACGAACATATGTAATAAAATTGACAAGAGAAATGATGATAGTGAATTTATTGAGACTTCGGGTAATAACATCCACGTTACTAGAGGAGCTGCAGAAGGTATCGGTTATAAAGGAAGACAGAGAGTGGAATTCCATTTCACAGGTAAATGAGGATGTATGATGCAAACACTACTTAATTATGACGAAGCTAGCACAAGAGAGCAGTTCACAGCAGTCCGTATCAAACCAGTCTATATGTATACATATAAAAATATCCAGTGATCTGTTCCCAGAAGTGTAATCAGGCAATAGTAGAACTCTTCACTTGCTTGTACTATATTTACGTTCAAGTGTAACTGGCAGTGCGTGTACCAGTCATCGACCCTCTGGAGTTTTACAAGCAATTTTCATAAGTTATAAGAACCTCTGTAGCCTTCCGAGGACAACAGCATCGTTCGCGAACAAATTCACGAGGCCGTCAACAATATCCACACTAACATAACCTTCTGAGTACTCCCGAAGTAAGCTATACATTTGTTGATTTATCAGGTATGACCATGCATACAATCTTTGATTGATCCTGAGTGAACTACTTCCAGCTGTGTTTCACACCCTAGCATTTGTTGCCGTGCAGCAGCATCTATTTCGAAAAATTTGCAGAAATTACATCGTAACCCGAGGAACACCCAGTGGTAGTTTCCACGGCCGAAGTAAAATAGAGGTCACAGAGTGTAGTTTCCATAACATATATACAAACAGTAATTTACATGTGTTGATACGCGCGAAGGTTCTCAAAACTATACACCCTAAAAACGAAGTGAAGCTCCCATGAGGGGAGAAAGGAATCGTAATGAAACTTAACGGTTTGAGAGGATTTGTGATGTCATTTCAGTGACCACATAATCGAGACAAGAACCCACTTAGCGGTACGAAGTTCCTCTCTGGTCAGGATGCATGCACTGGTTTGGTTAGGAAGGGTAACAGACTGTTGTATCATCTGCTGTAGCCAGTTGGCTCTACACTTTTCGAATGGGTAATTGATATCCTGGACACTGGCACTGGACGTCGAGCTACTTCCACACATGTGCTGTCGCCGACCGATCTTAAGAGCCGCAGGAGTAACACATATAGACATGTTTTGTGTATGGAAAAGCATTGCCCTGTTGAAAAGCATGAGAGGTGAAACACGAAGACGCAGTATGCGGTGACATATATTTGTACTCTCATACACACCATGGTTCCCACGCCATTACCCCAGGACTAACTCTGCTGCACCGCTTACCTCTCCAGAACTTTGGGAGAACAGCACCTCCCCCTAGATCGGTATCACGTGTGTGACGATGGTCATCTGGAGTAGAGCTGAACCGCCAATGATCGCCGAACACAATGCAACGGTGCAATGTTCCCAGTCACGGCACCATAACGAACGCAGCCGTTTGTGTTGTAGTGTTAACGGTCACTCACGAACCGTAATGCACTCTGGTGGCCGTCCTAATTGTCACGAAAAATCATAACTCAAACTATTTAGATACCTGCCGATTGTGAGTACTTGTTCACATTTACATTAACATCCGGCTATGTCTTTAGTTGTTTCACTTCTTTTGTGAGGCAGTGTTTTTCACTATCTGTATATCACTCTTGATCTGACACAGCCATTTAACTGACGCTACAGGTACCTGTCAAAGAGTAAATCTGGTCCCCAGGACAGCCGGAAACAGCTTCGGAACCAATTCGGCCCGCTACGCTCTTCTGCAGTTTCACTCGTGTACTTAGCTGCTGAAAATTGAGCTCCTTCTTGGGAAAACAGCACACACACATCAGATCTACTCGCACTCTGTGTTTGCCTGTTCTACACTCCTGGACCTCAGATGGTTTCCCGATGTGTAAAATCTTAAGATGACAGAGTCACGTAAGAAATGTGAAAGTAACGCATTCCAGAATTCACCAGCTACATATGCGAAGTCCAACCAGCCATCTTTGGTCGCTTAACAGATTACATATTCTATGTCTCCGAGAAGTGATATGAACATCCACTCACCGCACACATACCTAAGGACGAAGGCTGCATGGTTTCATCCTACCGAGCATGAATGGTCGACTCTCAACCGCATCTGATTGATACTAGGGAGATGTAACCACTTACAGAACAAGTGGGATTAATCTGAAAGTATTTCTTGTTACTGTGGCACATAGGAAAAGGCAATTGGACATATCGTGGAGAAGTGCCCTCTGATCTGGTTGTCACATGTAAGTATTAATGTGTAAATTCGTAAATTGAGTATATGCATATGTATAAGCTCTCGGATCCCATACAACAATGATAATGAATCTCTTGACTCTGTATCGTTAAGAACTACACTATAGGCCATTAAAATTGCTACATCAAGAAGAAATGCAGATGATAAACGGATATTCGTTGGACAAATATATTATACTAGAACTGACATGTGATTACATTTTCAAGCAATTTGGGTGCATAGATCCTGAGATACCAATACCCAGAACAACCACCTCTGGCCGTAATAACGGCCTTGATACGCCTCATCATTGAGTCAAACAGAGCTTGGATGACGTGCACAGGTACAACTGCCCATGCAGCTTCATCACGATAACACAGTTCATCAAGAGTAGTGACTGGCGTATTGTGACGAGCCAGTTACTCGGCCACCATTGACCAGACGTTTTCAATTGGTGAGAGATCTGGAGAATGTGCTGGCCGGCGCAGCAGTCGAACTTTTTCTGTATCCAGAAGGGCCCGTACAGGACCTGCAACATGCGGTCGTGCATGATCCTCCTGAAATGTAGGGTTTCGCGGGGATCGAATGAAGGGTAGAGCCACGGGTTGAAAAACATCTGAAATGTAACGTCCATTGTTCAAAGTTCCGTCAATACGAACGAGAGGTGACCCAGACATGTAACCAATGGCACCCCATACAATCACGCCGGGTGATACGCCAGCATGGTGATGACGAATACACGCTTCCAATGTGCGTTCACCGCGATATCGCCAAACACGGATGCGACCATCATGATGCTGTAAACAGAACCTGTATTCATCCGAAAAAAATTACGTTTTGCCATTCGTGCACCCAGGTTCGCCTTTGAGCACACCATCGCAGGCGCTCCAGTCTGTGATGCAGCGTCAAGGGTAACCGCAGCCATGGTCTCCGAGCCGATAGTCCATGCTGCTGCAAACGTCGTCGAACTGTTCGTGCAGCTGGTTGTTGTCTTGCAAACGTCCTCATCTGTTGACTCAGGGATCGAGACGTGGCTGCACTATCCGTTCCAGCCATGCGGATAAGATGCTTGTCGACTGCTAGTGATACGAGGTCGCTGGGATACAGCACGGAGTTTCGTATTACCCTCCTGAACCCATCGATTCCATATTCTGCTAGCAGTCATTAGATCTCGACCAACGCGAGCAGCAACGTCGCGATACGATAAACCGCAATCGCGATGGGCTACAATCCTACCTTTATCAAAGTCGTAAACGTGATGGCAGGCATTTCTCCTCCTTACAAGAGGCATCACAACAACGTTTCACCAGGCAACGCCGGTCACTGCTGTTTGTGTATGAGAAATTGGTTGGTAACTTTCCCCATGTCAGCACGTTCCAGGTGTTGCCACCGGCGCCAACCTTGTGTGAATGCTCTGAAAAGCTAATCATTTGCATATCACAGCATCTTCTTCCTGTCGGTTTAATTTCGCGTCTGTAGCACGTCATTTTCGTGGTGTAGCAATTTTAATGGGCAGTAGTGTACGGGTTCTATCTCCAACGAAGTCCTGAATCCAATCATTCTGCAGGATCAGTGGGATACAACCAGTGTAATGCTGATCGTGGTTTACTATTGCCTCCTCGTGTACTTGCACTTTCGACGAACCGAGTATTGGAATAGAAACTGGTGATTAACGTGCAGGGACGCATTGTAGAGCTGCTCCGTTGCGACACCCGTGCGATTGAGGACGTGTCTCCGGCTCTCAGTTCTGCAGGAGGGCGCCCTGTACCGGCGAAACAATAGACCAACGCCGTCTTTGTCTGTCCATCTGTCCGGCCGCTCCCAAACCTGAGACGCTGGAGAAAGTGGTGCCACCTGCTGTAACAGATCTGGGAGGGGCGGCTCCATGTGAAGGCTGCCCGACACGTGGCGTGGTGCGTCCGTCGTGGGTCTCGAAGGCTGCGGTCTGCGGTCGAAAAACCAGGTGGCAACCCGCTGCTGTGAAGCAACACAATGCCGACAGAAACACTTTCCTCATTAGTCATTCCGCGTTGTAAGCTCATTCAAAGGGAGAGCCAAGTGGCGTTACTCCATAATAGAGAATGATACGAATTGCGATGAAAGCAGTTATTATTCTTCGAGAGGTGACAAACGGATCATAAATATTGTGAAGCAGTCTAATTCAGGAGGGCGGCTGTGGTTCAGATGACGTGTTGAGCATTACGCGGTGAAAAATTTCACGTTTTGACAGTCCATGGCCAACTGGGTAGTTACAGTTAAAGTATAGCTAATCGTCGAAGTCCAGTGTCGTCTGTAATTATCGTATGAGATCGGAACACTGTGATGTGTTGACGCGGAATCGATTTACACAAGAAAGTAATTAGTTCCAATTTTCGCCACAAAGTGTAAATCTGGCGCTGTGAATGCAAGAAAGAGGTATAGAAATGCTTCCATATATAATGGGTTAGAAACGGGGCGTGGGCAGGAAAGGTAATATGAGTGAGATAGGTATATCGTTGATTTTAATATTAACCTCCACTTTCACAATTTGTTCCAAATGAGCACCAGAATGTCGATGAGATGCTGTATAGTGCTACATTTGCGTATGGTGGCTACAGTTCGAACAAACCCTCCTTTTCCAGCGTATATCTATCAAGTATCGCTGCGATATGATAGTCACAGCCTGCACTGGTCGTTCGTGAGTAGTTGGGCTTCAGTTATAACCGACAAGTATTATTCGCGAATTAATCTGTTGTAGTTGATTGACATAATATCATTCAGATAGCAGAGATATAACGCCAACGGCCTTGCCGCTGTCGTAACAGCGGTTCCCGTGAGATCACTGAAGCACTGTCGGCCCCGATAGCTGAGTGGTCAGCGTGAAGGATTGCCGTCCTACGGGCCTGGGTTCGATTCCTGGCTAGGTCGGAGATTTTCTCCGCTCAGGGACTCGGTGTTGTGTTGTCTTCATAATCATTTCATCCCCATCCGGCGCGCAGGTCGCCCAATGTAGCGTCGAATGCAATAAGACCTGCACCAAGGCGGCCGGACCTGCCCCGCAAGGGCACCAAAAGCTCATTTCCATTACCGGAGCACTGTCGGGCTAGGCTAGAGCTAGCATGGGCGACCACCCGGTTTGCTGAGCAATCTTGGCAAGCAGGGTGCACTCAGCCCTTGTGAGGCAAACCGAGGAGCTGCTTTACTGAGAAGTAGCGGCTCATATCGCGTTAACTGACATACGGCCGGAGGTGTCCTGACAACATGCCTCTCCATATCCGCATCCAGTGATCCCTGTGGGCTGAGGATGAGGCGGCGGCCGGTCGGTACCGTTGGCCCTTCATGGCCTGTTCGGGGGCGGATTAGATAGTTTTTTAGTTGGAGCAGGCAAGATTTTTGGAAAATACTTGGAAGTTAGGTACCGAAAGAATTTTCTGCGCAGCAGAAGACGCAAAGAATGGACATCATCGCGAAGGAGATGGAGTTTTACAGCAAATCGTCACTGTAGACGAAACGTGACTCTTTCATCACGAACCGAAAAGTAAGGCTGCGTGCATGGTTTGGAAATACCCCTTTATCAAAGTTAGGAGATTTAAACATCAGGCACCAGATAGTAAGGTTATGCTAACACTATGCTGGGACATGGAAGGTGTGGTAGCCATTCATTTCATCCCAAGAGGCGAACTGTGAACAGTGCGAATTATTGTGATGTGCTGCGAACTAAACTGAGACCAGCAATCAGATCCAAACGGCGCGGAAAACTGCAGAATGGTCCCATCCTGCAGCAACATAACGCTCGGCCACATTCTGCCAAGTGGACGGCCGAAACAATAATGGAATTGAGATTCAAATTGCTGGAACACCCGCTATCCAAACAAGACCTGACTCCAAGCGATTTCCAGTTATTGATGCGGTACAAAACTGGTTACACGTGCTACCAATTTTTTTTCCGCGGACGGATTCAAGAAGCTCGTGAAAAGTTCGACAAGGTGCGTTGAAGTGGAGGGAGGCTACGGTTAAAAATAAAGTACGTTTAAGTCTTCCATCAATAATATTGACAGTCTTTTTCTAAAAAAAGTCCCTTTATTTTTTGACTTCTCCTCGTAATAGGAACGGTTCTGTTGCATTGTTTTCTGGAATTCAGACCATTCGAATTCTAAGCAATGCTTGACTGATGCTCCCAGAAGAATTAATCAGTACAATTTGCCGAAGAAGCTTGCATTTACATATTACACAACAGCCATTTATCGTCATCTACAGTAGGCTAGATAATATTCCGATAATTTTAAGGCAATGAGCACTTCATTTCCAAACAAAAATATTTTGGTCACTGCCTAACGCGAGACTAAGTGCTACGTCATAGCGTTACTGTGTACTGTCGCGGTAAGCATGGGAAAAGTCACCGATATAAGCGACCCTGGCAAAGGACAGATAGTTATGGACCGACACCTGGTAACGAGCATCTCAGAAAGCTTGGAACTTGTCGACATTTGGCATGGCACTGTCAAGAGCATCTATGGAAAGTGGTTGAAGACAGTGAAAGCACTAGTAGGCGACAAGCTGCAGGAAGTCAACGCTTCGTCACCCAACGTGTGGTGCTTTTTCGTTCTGTAACGCGCTGTTGCAGCGATCTTTGACGCGTCTGACGAAAGAATACAGTGCTGATGAAAGGACAAGTTTTTCGGATCACACTACTCGGCGTACGTTGCTGAACATCGGTCTCCGCAGCAGCTGACCAAACTACATCGTCAGCTGCGAATACGGTCGGTCCAAGATAGTCGAGACTGGGCGGTGGATCAGTTCGAACACGTCGCCAGGTCGGATGAATCACATTTCTTGTTCCACTAACTCGAATTTTGTGACCTGAAGCACCGACATCCGGGTGGACAGCTGCTCGAAATGCGCACCGCGCCACGGACGAGGGTCATTCAAACATCCTGCCATGGTGGACGTTCACCTGAGCTTCCACCGTACTTGTGGTAATAATGGAAGGAAGTGTGGAAGTTATGCACTATGTCATCATTACTGCGGATCACATATATTCCTTCATGCTTCAGTGGTTTGGAGGATTGGAGGATGTTGTGTGAAGTGTATCTGTTGAGTGTTAGTAATTGTAATGGCCGCGTGTGAAAAGGGCTGCAGACAAATCACATGACCATAGGCGCCCAACGTCTGCTATAAACTTTAATCATACTCAGCCTTTGGTTGTTTGGTACCGGATTCACAAAAAATTTAAAAGTATGCAATACATAATAACTCCTTAATTATAAACTTTTGACAGTATCGTATTGAACGCTTTTAGAAAGATCAGTTAGAATACTGAAATTTTATGAGTTAATACAGTCGGTCTTTAGAATATAGCCGGCCGCTGTGGCCGAGCAGTTCTGGGTGCTTCAGCCCGGAACAGCGCTGCTGCTGCTGCGGTCGCAGTTTCGAATCCTGCCTCAGGCATGGATGTGTGTGCTCTAGGGACAATGGGACTTAACATCTGAGGTCGTCAGTCTCCTAGACTTAGAACTACTTGAACCTAACTAACCTAAGGAAGACACACACATCCATGCCCGAGGCAGGATTCGAACCTACGACCGTAGCAGTCGCGCGGTTCCAGACTGAAGCGCCTAGAACCGCTCGGCCACAGCCGCCGGCCGGAGTAATTGGTAGTAGATGAAGATTGTCGAGAGGAAATGGATGTAGGATCCTATAAGATGTAATTTCTGCGCATTTAAATACTTGGGAGTCACTTTTTTAACAAATGGAACAAGCTCACAAGACACTACAAATAAATCTCGGCAAGAAAAAGTAATTGGCTATCATAACTTTACGCTATAAAATCACAAATTACGAAGAAAACGAAGATCTTGTTGCACACATAAATCGCAGAGAATATCACCACATATGACGCAGAAATATTGAAATAACACAATCCAAAAGAAGAGAACAAAGAACTGATGTCCCGTGAGATGGATTTTGGCGAAGCAGTCGTCACATCTTCAGCCTGCAACACATCTGAAATGAAAGAATACTTCAAATTACAGGAGAAACAGACACTATTCTCTATGCCATAGTAAAATATTTACTTGGTGTGAGCACCTAAACCGAATCGGCAATAGCCGGTGGCCGAAATGAACCTATAAACGGCCACCACCTGAAGGAAAAATCGTGGAAGACCACGTCGAAGATGGATGCAAGATGTTAATGATGCAATGAACTGAAGGGGCATTTGAAAAGAAGTTTGGACGGATAGGCAATTTCTGAAGTTGAGAAGCGAATCACGACGTCTAGCTAAGTAACTAGGTTTTCCAGTTGATTCTTGAGACGTGCGATTTAAGAGTTTTGCATAAAGTTAAAAAAATTAATAAAATCTTTTAACAGTCAAGGTCGCAAGTAAATAACGTTAAGTGCTGACTAATGCCATTTTATTATAAAGCCATCATTATATCTGTAATAAAAACGTGTAGTGTCTGCATGCAAAATAAGCTTATACCGCAAAGTCTGCATTGCAGTGGACGCACAAGGAACAATCGCATCTCGGTAAAACAATTGTGTACATCACTGAGATAAAATATTACGTATACAAGACACATCTAACATGTCGTCACTGATACCGAAATTTTGCATGCAGTATCGTTACACAGTAACTTGCCAACGAAACCAGAGCTAGTGGGTCCAGTAGTGTGTGGCACATTCAGAGTCGTAAGCAGACTGTGTCTTACAAGCAGACACTAATCGTGTTTCGTACAACAGATCTGAATCTAGCTGTGTAATCTGCCCATATTAGTTATCACTTAATGTTATTTACTTTCGATCCTGACCATTAAAAGATTTTACTAATAAATAGTTTCTGTATTCCTTTCTTGCTGACGGCTTGTGTGGCCAAGCGGTTCTAGGCGCTACAGTCTGGAACCACGCGACCGCGTCGGTGGCAGGTTCGAATCCTGCCTTGGGCAGGTTAGTTAGGTTTAAGTAGTTCTAAGTTCTAGGGGACTGATGACCTCAGAAGTTAAGTCCCATAGTGCTCAGAGTCACTTGACCATTTGAACCTTCCTTGCTTTGTTCCCACTAGGAACATTCCTGGGTGAAATTTCTGGCACCTGGTAATCGGACCGGGATCTTCACAATCGCTTATATTTCAGCAGCTGAAACGCACTGTTGTCGATCACATATGACAAAACCCTTTAACGCGAAGTAATAGCCGTTTGATCAAATGCCGTAATCTCTCCAGCAGGCAGTTGGTATTTTGATCAGCGAAGAGTAGTTGTTACTGTGATGAGCGAAATACAAGCATACTAAATCGCTTGAGCTATTCATGCGCGAAAGGTCGCGGCTTCTTCGCAACCCAGGCGTGCTCCTATGGAGATAACGGCGTTTGGTCGCAGGGTGACGCAAGAGGCTACGGCGTGCTAGTCGTGCCGGCGCGACCTTTACGGGAGCACCGTCGTAAATCGGGCTCTTCGACTCGTCCCAGAGAGAGTGAGTGTGCGAGAGGGATGGATGGAGAGAGAGAGAGAGAGGGAGAGAGAGAGAGAGAGAGAGAGAGAGAGACAGAGAGAGAAGGAGGCCGGAGATGCGGCACCAGTTGTTGCGCAACTCCGCAGCCTCGCGCAGCCGGCGGCCGCACGACGGCTACAGACAGCCTGGGTTTCACTCTCCACTGGAGAGTTGCGTCACACAGGGACGAGCAGCGGCTGACCCGCACAGTCAGAGGCGTGGGTCGTAACAGGGAAATGGTGCTAGGCCTAAATGCCACCGCGCGGGCGGCGATGGGGAAAGCGCGTAGGTACGGCAGCGGGAATCGAACCGGCGTCAGAGTGGTGAAAGCTGAACCAGTTTCTGCGACTGCCGGCGCGTCAAGACAATTGCGGCCCCGGTTTTCTCGCCTGCAAGGCGAATGTCGCGGCCGCGCCTCGCCAAAGGTCTCGGCCGCGCTCCGGCGAATAACAATCGCACTCTGTGGCAACTGGAGCGCTGGACTTGCTGAACAGCTGGCAGGCGCTCGGGAACGGGTTTCGTCGCGGTGTACGCATCACAAAGTATACATTCCGCGCAAACGGCCGTGGCCACGAGATGCGCAGTCGGCTGGGAAAGCGAGGGGAGAGTGGCGGTGGTGGGGGGTCGCTCAGAGGGCTGTAGGGAAAATGCCGAGCGCTGGAGGGGAAGCGCCGTTCTAAACGAAGCCTACACTCACATCTTTTTGCAGTTATTAAACTGGGCCCCTCCACGAGCACACTTTCATGGAGACCATTCAAAAAGATGTACTGTCACCTCTGCTTCCATTAGTATCTAAAAAGGATTCCGCCAAAAAAGCAGTGATTGTTTTGCGCATGGCTAGCTAACCATTTGTCACTTCCAGAGAAGCACCATGAGTGGCACATTCTGAGTAAAACCTACACATTTCTCTGGTAGTCACACCTAAATTTGAGCCGCGCAGGATTAGCCGAGCGGTCTAAGGTGCTGCAGTTATGGACTGTGCGGCTGGTCCCGGCGGAGGCTCGATTCCACCTTTGGGCATGGGTGTGTGTGTTTGTCCTTAGGATAATTTAGGTTAATTAGTGTGTAAGAATAGGGACTGATAACCTTAGCAGTTAAGTCCCATAAGGTATCACACACGTTTTATTTTCATTTCTAAATATGCTTCTTTTGCCAAAACACTGCGGAGTTTGCACTGTCTCATCTTACATGTTGAGTAGACACATTTGCGAGAAATTTCTGAAAGAGTACGTTATTAAGTGAGGAACTTAGCAAAAGTAATGTCAGTAGCTTATGAAAAAGCACATCATCGGTACAAAAAAAGTGTAATGTCTTCACACGAGTTGTTCAAAAAGCCATAGCATACCACGTTTCACCAGCTATCGATGGCCCTTAAGAATTACATTTATTCACTGAAAAAGACTGTAGTTATTGGAATATCACTGTACATAATAACGATATGGTAAAATACTCTCCTCTCTGTATGCTACCTTTTACCACAATCTGATTTCGATATCGAAACCGTTTATGAAATGTGAGGAGTGTTGTCGGTACTTCACTGTGGCTCTATCACTGGTGCGGCTTGATCGCAAATGAGTGTGCTAGATCAGTTTTCTCGAAGTTGGTGACAGATAGATATCTCTAGCCAAGTCTATAGAAAAATTCAATATGTTGGCTAATTTTAATACGCAACAGTGTATTATGCAATATGACCACACGAAACATCGTAGCGACCTCTATTTCGCATTGCACGCATTTCCGAATTCCGTCCATTGTCTTACTTTCACGTAAATATCACAATAACTGTGAGCGTAAACGGAATAATGGGCACATCATCATGAACGTGATATAAAGGCTGAGTCACTAAATGTTGCCACCAAGAATAGCTCCGAAAGTAGGATATGAGCTGAAAAGTTTGTGGGACAAAACTTGAATGGGATAACAGGGGCCATAATATGACGTTGATTCTTTGTTGATAGGTGGCGTCGCTTCAGAGATATGAAGGTCAACTCCATTTTTTAAAATGGGATTCTATAGTTTGGTACTTATTTTCTGATAGCAGCTGTCGAGAGGAATACGATGATATCTAACAGTAAGGTCTTTGAAGGTCAACGAAGGTAACAAATGTGGCATGAGCGTCCATTTACAGAACGTGTTCAAAGAGATGACCATTGGTATCAGTGCAGTGCTGCAGTCTCATTATCATGGATAGAGTGGTATTTCTTATCACACCGGCACTTATCGAAGCATATGCTCTCACAATTCTCGCTCTCATATCTTCAGGTGTAGTTCGAATGTCTATATCTTCAGGTATAGTTGGAATGTCTATATCTTCAGGTGTAGTTCGAATGTCTATATAAACAACGTCTTCTACGAACCCTCGTAAGAAAAACTCCAGAGGTGTCAAGTCAGGCGAACGAGCCGACCACGACATATCTCCTCCACGTCCAATCCTACGATTTGGGAATTGTCTCTGCAGCTCATTTCTAACCATCAGCGAAAAACGTGCCGATCAGTCATCGTGTTGATACCACATTCTGTTTCTTGTTCCTAAAGGTATTTCTTCCAATAACAGACCTCATGTTTCTTGCACGAAAGTGGTGTTCTTCGTATCATTACGATTTTCTTCAATGAAATAGGGGCCTATAATTCTGTCCTGAAAGTATTCCCATTTTCTATAAAATTTCATCTACGAATGTACAACGATGGGATCTGACTACTGTCAGTGAAATATGGCGTAGTAAGCAAATCTCACAATGTAAAGGAACACGTAAAGGAGTCCTTAACACGAGTTAAAGCAACATAAAACTACAACCAAGATCTTCATTCTTTCTGATACAACCTACAGCTTCAGATGTGCCTTCTAATTGTAGAAGAGACATTGCTTTGATATGAGACTTCACTTTTTATTGTGGATCACATAACAACGAGAAGCGTGAAACACAAAAAGGAAAATCTCGAGATATTCAGGTCTGCAACAGTTTTTGAAGTTTTTAGCAACTCAGACCTACATTAATAGTCTGCAAACTATCATGCAAAGAAGTAAAGAAGAAAATACCTGCTTGAAGGAAGTTTATCTTGTTTCCTCTTTTCCTTTCAGCTTTGTACTGCATCGGCACAGGATCGGATTGCTTATTAACAGATTTTGCATGATTAATTCTTGTCGCCACTTCATAACCCCTCCCCCACTCGGGACGGATAATGTATACACCAACCGTCTGTGCGTAGTATTACTGATGCGGAAAAGAGCTGGAGTTCTCCAAATGTTTGCGAATCGTGTCACTGTGATAATGATTGTGTGAGCGAACAGTTTTAACAGCTAAGAACCACACAGATCAACCAGTAAGTCAACGGACATGGTATATGATACAAGGGGAAGAAAAAATATTTAAATCAGTTCATACAATGATAAACCAAAATGAAAGCCACAGCTTTAAAATAGAATTTCTAAATTTGCTCAATGCCCCTTTTATGCCCCGACAAGAAACTTATTACCGTGATACAACTGGATATTTTAATAGGAAAAAGAGAGAAAGGTTGGTAGTCTTACCACGAACACAATGCTTTTCAACTAATTTACCATACTGATTTAAAAGGTTCCCATTTCTATTGCGTAATACATAACGACGAGAAGCGTGAATTACAAAAAGGAAAATCTCGACGTAATTAGGTCTGCAACAGTTATCTTGAACTTTTTTGCAATTCAGATGCACAGTAGATGGCTGGAAAATTTCTTGAAAAGAAGAAAATACCTGATGAAATTAGTGTATCTTGTATGATTTTCAATAATGCACGTAAGATATGTTTAAATGCTGCGGAAATAATTTAAATGAATCGTGTCGGCCAGACAACCATACATTAAAAGATAACATTGCTGGCATTTGAATGTATTATTTTTATTATTTTCACTATTGCAGTATCGGCTTTTGAGCCAGTATCAGGTGCAACTGGGAAACGTGTGTACATAACACGTCATCGTGCTGATTGCAATCCTTATTTTTCAATTAAAACTTAATACCTTTATTTTGTCGATGGTACTCACTAAAGAAATGATCATATATTATCCATGTTTGCTTGTTAGTCAAGCGCGTAATTTACTGGAACTTCTTGACTGATTAAAACTGTGTGCCGGACCGAGACTCGAACTCGGGACCTTAGCTCATCCGGGTGAGCTACCAAAGCATGAGTGACGAGCCCTCTTCACAGGTTTAATTCCATCAGTACCTCGTCTTCTACATTCCAAACTTAACAGAAGTTCTCCTGATGACTTAGCAGAACTAACACTCCTGAGAGAAATTTACTCGTCTTTGCACCCGAAAGCAAAACAGCAAATATATTTTATAACAATTTCTTCTGAGTAACTTTCTGGCAGATTAAAACTGTGTGCTTTAATTTGCAGGAAGTTTCATATCGGTGCGCACTCTGCTGCAGAGTGAAAATCTCATTCTGGAAATATTCTGATTAAGTTAGATGGTATACATATAAAATCATTAACACATTACTTTTCTTCCAGTTCAGGAAACAAAAGGGACAGGTTCCTTTTCAGATAGTTTAAAATAAATGTATCTGTTACACAGAAGATTTGGAGTATAATTACAGACATTATAACAACATAAAATGATATATATGCTGCAAACATTTGCAGTTTCTGTACAGCTTATTTCTTGAAATAATAGTGAACAAACTGAATGCACGTAACTCAATAATTGCAGAATAGATGCACCGACACTGTACAGCGGAAACAAGTATAAGCAGAGCAATATTCAACAAAATAGAACGTGATGCTGTCGGAAACATTACATTGTAGATACAAATGCTAAGTTTTCCTAACTTCGAACAAATCTGAAGTGAACAGCTTATGTCACAATTAGTGGGACCAATGTACTGACCTCTGAAACTGGATGTTGCCAGCTACGAGACGGGCAACAACATCGTGGCAGAGGAGACGGGCTTCCTGAAGAACGTGGGCGACAAGGACACGGAGGCGCTGGTGCAGCACGGCTCCTACTCGTACACGGCGCCAGACGGCTCGCTCATCACCATCACGTACACGGCCGACGAGCAGGGCTTCCGCGCCGAGGGTTCGCACATCCCCACGCCGCCGCCGGTGCCCGAGGAGATCCAGAAGTCGCTGGACCTCATCTATGCAGGCATCAAGCAACAGCAGGTGCGTACATCAGCTGCACCGCACTACATCCTGGTGGTTGTCCAGTTCATTTCTTATCCACTGTTCACTCACCTCAATAAGCAACACAGGTCTGCCACCTGATTAAGTTTACGAACAATACACATGAGACTTCCCAGATTTCCAAAAGCAATTACGAAAACTGTGAGACATAGATACTTGTGGCATCATGCAAAGCTACCCAAAAAGTTTTCTACAACATGTGACTACATTTCTAAATGGGCTCCTTTCGTAACCCGTAAAGTACTTAGATTATAACGTTGCGAAATGCCAGTCGACCTGAAGCTTCCCTCTGGAGTGGTGCAGTGATCTGTATCAATTGCGCTGCAGAGAGGCATATCCGTCTCCGAAGCACTTAGATACTGTACAAATGTATTTTAATGAACACTATTAATTAAAAGGGTTGCCCTATTAATGAGTCTCGGGTATTGAAATATCCATATTTTAATATTGGCCCACGGCATGAATAGACGTCATTAACTGTAAAATCAATCATTTGGCCTAAGGGTACCCAATTTTATTATAAAGAAAGATTTGAATGCACACAGATTAATGAACGACACTGCATAGAAATGAAAATGATCGTATGGCACTGATGGTCAGGAGGCCACCCCCTAGGGAAGTACGGTTGTCTGACTGCAAGTCCTTCCAGTTGACGGCATATTGGGTGACTTCCGTGTCAATGAAATTGTGAGGAGGACAACACTGCACTCAGTCCCTGACCTGACACAATCCCCGACCCGGCTGGGTACCGAACCCGAGCCCGCTGCTAGGCAGTCAGACACGGTGGCCACCCAGCTAACGTTGCTGACCGTCCAAAGATATTAGCTGATCGTATGGCAAAGAACACCTAACTGAAACTTGGCAGTAAGTTAAAATAAACACTAACATATTCAATGATGTTATTTCAGGGAATGGGATCGACAGTAATCAGTTTCGTAACATATTAAATTAGAACAAATAGCCGTAGGTAGGCAACAGCGATTGTGCTAATGAATTTATTGACCAGCTGATGCCACCAGATATGATTGGTGTTAATTGACGAGTGGACTGTGGATGGTTCCAATGGATGCCATCACAACAACACAACTCGTGTGCTAATTCAGGTGCCTCACAAGTGGGTGTCTACTAGCAGCGTCTCCTATGTCTGCTCTGCACTGAATTCGTATATACGAGTAATAAATCACTCCCAGTGAGAAAAATTTTGTCCAGTTCTAGCCAATAGCGTAATATCCTTATTCTGAAGTCGACTCGCCTTTTCCCCGTAGTTTTACAAAAACTTCCTGACTCATCTCATTTCAGGAAACTGTTCTTGATCTCTCACTTTATTTGTTTATTTTGACAACATCCAATACGTATCTTTCTTACTTGTGAGTGGAGAAAATATCTGCTGTGCCATCTGGTCTTGGCGCAAGTTTGTTGCGACACTTTCACCTAGCGGCGAAAGAAAAAAATGCAGAATCTGAGTTGCTCATCAGCCTTTAGGACCGGCAGGCACATAGTAATCTGCACGAATGTGTCTTCTTTTCACTTGTCTTCTGAGAATTCACTAGTTAAAGTACGCTACCCTATGGAGAAAGTACTTCGAGGGAAGAGCCTAGCTATAAGAACATCTACTTATCTATTGGAGTGAGTCTCCGTGGGTCACCGCTGTTAGTAATCTGGCGCCAGACCAACATCCGATCTACAACAACACTAGCTGACCACGTATCTACCGTGTCCAGCTGGATCAATGCATTCTACCACCTGGTGGCAGCTCTTCTCAAGTCACTCCTGCTGTCTGCAGGATAACGCATTGGGATGTCTTGGCTCGCATCCCCTGCTCTGTGTAACCGCTTACTTTCGAAGATCTCTGCTGACACAGGCGAAAAATGCACATGCACAGAAACTTAGTCAGAATAATAGAGAAGAATATAGAGTTGGCTTGATCCTTACAATCACTGTTACCAAACTCGTAACTCGAATTAGAAAATTACTAGGTCTAATGTAAATCTAATAAAATACTTTTACAAAAGAATGAGAAGAGCATGTCGGGAATGGCTCGATGCTTCTCCGTATATCTCAACCTTTGAGAGCAGAAGCATGTTTGTAAAGATGTAGGCTGTTGCATTCCCAACTCTTCCGTGCAGTCACTAAGGTGACGTACAGATGAGGTCTCCACAATGTTTTTCAAATAACGCAACTGGAAGAAATCGAGAGGGGATATGTCAACAAGTCGCGGTGGCCTCTTGTTTGGTGTATCACTTCCTTTCCAGCGCTAAAGAATTGTTCAGTTCACGAAATCACAGTGGAGAAATAGGAAACCACAGATCAGTGGTGCACTATCCTGGTCGTTCGCATTTCGCTGAAGGGGATGAAGCTCAAGGACAGCACATTGCTCAACCACTTCAGATGAGCGGTTCCTGTTACTATTTACTCGAGGAAGAAAAACGATCAAAATATACCGTTTTTCAGCAGTGCAAACCACACACTCAACTTTTTGCTGACTCTGACATGTTCACAAAAACTTTGTCGGTTTACCGGACCACATATGCAAAATCAGTGCGACTGGCCTTCGCACATACGTGGAAGGTTTCTTCATCCACGGAAACGACATTTCGTTGATATTTGAGGTTTTACTCGATCCGGTCCAGCATCTCAATAGCAAATTCGTGGCGAAGCTGCAAATACATTCGCTTCAGTCGTTAAGCGATTTGAACTTCGTAAGCGTGCAAGCGAAGTCGTTTGCACAGCACTTTGTGAACTGCTGGTCAGGGTATGTTTAAGTCTCGTGATGCTCGGTGAACTGAGTTCAGTGGGCCTGTTTGGAAGGAGGATCTCCTCTACCATTTCATCCGAAGCTTTGTCTGCCAGACCCTCAATGTCTGTTTACACTTCCAGTGGCTTATCATTCTATGCCTTAAACGTATCTACTTCTCATGTCTGCCTTTGAAACTGACCTCTGAAATTTCTTTAGAAGCAAAGGGCGGTTTCGTTTCTGCATACCCCAATGCGCATTAAGCTTTGTGAAAGCGTAGTCATTTCTGGTAATTATTTAGCACCTGAAACAGAACAGAAGAAATCGTTTGGGAAAGGAAAACCTACAGAAGACTCTGAGTTTCTTTATCTGATGCCGCAGACAGCAAGTATCTATGTCTCATAGTTTTTTAAAAGTACGTTTGCCCATTATGGAGGTTTCATGTGTAGATCCTGTATAACTTATTAAAAAATTGTAAAATTTGGAATGTAATGTTAAACATGTGTGTATGTTTCTTCCATTATCAGTTTCAGTATCAAAATGAGGTAACATCTTCGACAAATAACTCTACTGGACGCAAAACTTACGAACACGGACATCGTGTCCTTAGTGAACAACGAGTACATTTTTCGAGTGTACAGTTCTGATAAAAATATTCAAGATTGTCAGCATGTTACACTATTTAGTTCTTGAAATTTTAAACATTGTTATTGGCTGAAGTATAACAACCGTGCTTTAACTTAATTACAGAATGTACGTATAGCCACCTCTGCTGCGTGAAGTCAAAGGTGTGAGTACATGTAATCTTACGTGATTGTTATTCTGATGAAGAGCGCCTTAGAGCTGCCGAAACCATCTACATCTACATCTACATTGATACTCCGCAAGCCACCCAACGGTGTGTGGCGGAGGGCACTTTACGTGCCACTGTCATTACCTCCCTTTCCTGTTCCAGTCGCGTATGGTTCGCGGGAAGAACGACTGTCTGAAAGCCTCCGTGCGCGCTCTAATCTCTCTAATTTTACATTCGTGATCTCCTCGGGAAGTATAAGTAGGGGGAAGCAATATATTCGATACCTCATCCAGAAACGCACCCTCTCGAAACCTGGCGAGCAAGCTACACCGCGATGCAGAGCGCCTCTCTTGCAGAGTCTGCCACTTGAGTTTATTAAACATCTCCGTAACGCTATCACGGTTACCAAATAACCCAGTGACGAAACGCGCCGCTCTTCTTTGGATCTTCTCTATCTCCTCCGTCAACCCGACCTGGTACGGATCCCACACTGATGAGCAATACTCAAGTATAGGTCGAACGAGTGTTTTGTAAGCCACCTCCTTTGTTGATGGACTACATTTTCTAAGCACTCTCCCAATGAATCTCAACCTGGTACCCGCCTTACCAACAATTAGTTTTATATGATCATTCCACTTCAAATCGTTCCGTACGCATACTCCCAGATATTTTACAGAAGTAACTGCTACCAGTGTTTGTTCCGCTATCATATAATCATACAATAAAGGATCCTACTTTCTATGTATTCGCAATACATTACATTTGTCTATGTTAAGGGTCAGTTGCCACTCCCTGCACCAAGTGCCTATCCGCTGCAGATCTTCCTGTATTTCGCTACAATTTTCTAATGCAGCAACTTCTCTGTATACTACAGCATCATCCGCGAAAAGCCGCATGGAACTTCCGACACTATCTACTAAGTCATTTATATATATTGTGAAAAGCAATGGTCCCATAACACTCCCCTGTGGCACGCCAGAGGTTACTTTAACGTCTGTAGACGTCTCTCCATTGATAACAACATGCTGTGTTCTGTTTGCTAAAAACTCTTCAATCCAGCCACACAGCTGGTCTGATATTCCGTAGGCTCTTACTTTGTTTATCAGGCGACAGTGCGGAACTGTATCGAACGCCTTCCGGAAGTCAAGAAAAATAGCATCTACCTGGGAGCCTGTATCTAATATTTTCTGGGTCTCATGAACAAATAAGGCGAGTTGGGTCTCACACGATCGCTGTTTCCGGAATCCATGTTGATTCCTACATAGTAGATTCTGGGTTTCCAGAAATGACATGATACGCGAGCAAAAAACATGTTCTAAAATTCTACAAGAGATCGACGTAAGAGATATAGGTCTATAGTTTTGCGCATCTGCTCGACGACCCTTCTTGAAGACTGGGACTATCTGTGCTCTTTTCCAATCATTTGGAACCCTCCGTTCCTCTAGAGACTTGCGGTACACGGCTGTTAGAAGGGGGGCTAGTTCTTTCGCGTACTCTGTGTAGAATCGAATTGGTATCCCGTCAGGTCCAGTGGACTTTCCTCTATTGAGTGATTCCAGTTGCTTTTCTATTCCTTGGACACTTATTTCGATGTCAGCCATTTTTTCGTTTGTGCGAGGATTTAGAGAAGGAACTGCAGTGCGGTCTTCCTCTGTGAAACAGCTTTGGAAAAAGGTGTTTAGTATTTCAGCTTTACGCGAGTCATCCTCTGTTTCAATGCCATCATCATCCCGTAGTGTCTGGATATGCTGTTTCGAGCCACTTACTGATTTAACGTAAGACCAGAACTTCCTAGGATTTTCTGTCAAGTCGGTACATAGAATTTTACTTTCGAATTCAATGAACGCTTCACGCATAGCCCTCCTTACACTAACTTTGACATCGTTTAGCTTCTGTTTGTCTGAGAGGTTTTGGCTGCGTTTAAACTTGGAGTGGAGCTCTCTTTGCTTTCGCAGTAGTTTCCTAACTTTGTTGTTGTACCACGGTGGGTTTTTCCCGTCCCTCACAGTTTTACTCGGCACGTACCTGTCTAAAACGCATTTTACGATTGCCTTGAACTTTTTCCATAAACACTCAACATTGTCAGTGTCGGAACAGAAATTTTCGTTTTGATCTGTTAGGTAGTCTGAAATCTGCCTTCTATTACTCTTGCTAAACAGATAAACCTTCCTCCCTTTTTTTATATTCCTATTAACTTCCATATTCAGGGATGCTGCAACGGCCTTATGATCACTGATTCCCTGCTTACCAACTATTTTATGCAACCGAGAGTGGCTATATGTACATTCTGTAATTAAACTATTTAGTTCACTAAAGCTACATACTCTCACTGTCAGCATCCATATCGAGCTACTGACATTTCGATTAGAAAGCGCAATGGAAATCAGCTTACCAAACGTTCACACAGTAGTCAAAGATCAAATTTACTTGCCAAAGGTTACACAGTTCTAGCTGGTGTATCAAAGCAACTACAGTGTAATATGTAAAATGATGATACCATTTGTACCAAGAAAGGTAAATTTCAATTTAGCTTACAAAAATATTAGAAATAATCAAAATCATAGAATCATTAACGCATTACTCTGTCGTCTGTCACAATGCTAGTCACCAAAATACACGATTAAAAGCATTATCAAAATTTGCACAGCAGATGGAGACACTACCCTCTTCTATGGAGAGAGTATCCTGACTCCTCGTTCATTAATCTACGTAGGCAGTTTGTAGTCTGTAGAACGTGGGGAAGTGTGTTTTATCTATTTACTTATTTATTGGCTAAGGCAATCCGTGGCCAGTGAACATTGTTGCTGCCCTTGTATTGTTTCGAATTTTGCCAAATTATAAGCTTACAGAAATCCATCTTTAAGTAACAACATCTTTCAATGTCCGACGTACTAAGTATTACACTCTTCTTCACTCACACCATCACATAGTGTCACAGCACAAAAACCGTATATTATGAACCAATAACTTGAAATGAATAACTAATGTTTTAGAATATTACCATAGACATATATTTAACTTCTGTTAGTAAAAACAGTTTTCACTATTTGACAGTAAGATGTTTAGATAGATTTTTTGTATGGCATGTAAGCTATTTGTTATGCCACACTGAAGAAAGTCTGTATCAAGTTTTATTACAGACGATGGGCTTGTACGGACAGAAACCAAATCCGTAGTTTGGCTATGCTTTAGCGACTCTACATGCGCTCCCGCAACAACACACTATTTGGCGCACGGGTAGCATAAGAATAAAAGTTTCGGGCAACACCTCAGCACACCATATACACAGATGGACAATACTATTTCCAGATGAGTGATTATCTATCGCTACACCACACTCATAACATCATTACGTACAGTCATGGTCTCTGCATTTAATGGAGACATAGTCGCGAGTGCAGGGAAGCGCACTGATCAGTGTCGTGTCCTGAGTCCCTTTTAATCCAGACCTTCACGATATCCCACCGTTATGTTACCCAACAAGCTATCCAGCCATTATTAACTGTCCAGATTAGCTCAAAGATCTCTCAGTAAGTCACTCCCACTTCCCAAATTTCACAAAGCTGTATACTTGCATTCTCCATGAGTTAGTGATCCTGGGAGAATGTTTGGGTGGACAATTCACTCCAAAATGGTTAATTTCAAGAAAGAATTTGTCAGTATATTGTAGTAGAAACAATAATAAAAACGCGGGAGTTCCAGTGATCCCAGCAAAATTCGGCACAATTTCGTCTGGACAAGAAAGGCTTTGGTTCACCACACGACGATTTGTTTGATTATGCCTAGCTTCCCAAGGAAAACCGTGCTGCATAATATTGGAACCATATCAGGAAAAGACAAATCGTTGCTTATATGTGATAATCATACGCATGTAAAGCGAGTGAATTTAAGTTCCACTTCTTGTCTGAAAACTAATCATTATGCTGTCTTGTTTCAGGAGGAGGAAGCGAGAAACCCAAAATTCCAACAGAACCTGGCTGATGGTGCTCTTCCAGAGGAGCCTGACAACTACCCGACACCCAGCAGGTTCCGCCAGTAGTGACTATCCGGAGCACAAGGTGACACCGCGTATAATACGGACATTTCCCGCAGCACGCGTAAAAGGGGCGTGCGCGTGTGACAAGTGGTAAAAGGCGAATCAGTGCTTCCGAGCAACTACGTTCACTAGACGGAGCCGTGGGAAGACCGCTTTAAGTTATTCCATTCCACTGCGTCCTCTTCACTTTATGCACCTGGTCTCCATTCGTTTGTAGCATTATTTAAGGTTCTTAGAGACCGTAAGAAGTGATGATATTGCTACTAAACTGGTATGACAAAGAATACAGGCGAGAATCTTGACACTTAGTCTTAGATGTTAAGACTTTCTTAAGTTTCTTGCATTTCACATAGTCTCTCTGTGTTTTTGTACTCATTATTGTCGTAGTGTGCATTTCATTTTATACACACATATATGTAAAGTAAACTATTGTTGGACATGACTTGCCATTATAATCATTCGTCAGACTGTGCCAAAATTATGTTTCATTCTCAGAAATAAATGCTGTTCAACAAGACAAACATCGTTTCCTTTCCAGAGTTTTTACCCTACATCGATTATTATATTTTATTTTTTTCATACATATTCCTTATCATTACATTATACCGAAACTTCATGAATATGCAATACGGCGGCTATTGCTACGAATGACTATCGAAGCATGTAACTGGTAGCATATTGTACAGACGGGAAATGTATCTGGAGCTTCATCGAAAAGTAATTATTGGTTCTCCGTACGATACTACGAGGCCTTCAAAGTTAACAGGCACTTTATGACAAGCAACAAAATTTTTATCAACACAGGATGAACTTAGATGTACTTTTCTTTCACACATGAAATAATATTGTATAGTCATGCACTCTACGACGGACAGTATAGAAATGAGAATATTGCTACTCGGACAATTTCGTAAATTACAAAGGACTGTCGGATTGAGATAAAAATTTAACAAGAAAAAACTGGAAAATATACGAGGGAACTGATGTAAGATACAGCAATGGTAGCGTTCATTTGGGCAAAATATTGGATGTTTTACTGAACACGAATGTAAGCTGACAAAGAGGATTTAACACCACGAAGTGAAAAAAAATTGGTAAATTTCTGTATTGTAGTGTCACACCAAATCTGTGGAAAAGCCTCAGGTCAGAATATGAACAACATAGTTAACAGTAAAACTGAATTTCAGATCCTAACGTTTGCGAAAGTTCCAATGCTGGACGAACATCATGGTGTCGCTTGACAGTTACGAATGTGCATATCAAGATAATGATCCTATGTGGTGTAATAATAGTATCTGTTTAAACTCATGCCCTGACATTTATGTTGTACATTTACGTACAGTAAAAAGGCACGCTGTGTTACCATATTCCTAATCTCGAATTCTCTGCGTGTCGTGCATACAAAGTAAACTGGAAAACTAAGAAATTCAGTGAGAGAGTGCCTGTAAACGAATCTGCACTTTATTAGATTCATATGCCTTCTAGATATTTGATGCCATCCATCACGAATTCCTTCCTTGTGCCATTCTCTTTTCATCCCAGAGCAGCACTTCCACTCTACGTCCTCAATTATTTCTAGGGTGTATTCCAATCTCTGTCTACCACCACAGTTTTTACCCTCTAGAGCACCATGAAACGCCATGGGAATTATTTCCTGATGCATTAACACATGCCCTATCATCCTGTCCCTCTTCTTGTTTGTAATTTGCATACGAACCTTTCTCCACTGGTTCTGTAGTGAACCTTCTAATTCCCTATGGTATAAGTCCACTCAATTTTCATAATCGTTCCACGAAACAGACGCTTCGGTTCTCTTCTTTTCCAGCTTTCCACAGTCCACGATTCACTAACATACAATTGTGTGCTACAAACGTACGTTCTCACAAACTTCTTCCTCAAATTAAGGCCTATGTTTGATACTAGTACCATTTTTTTTGGCCAGGAATGCCCTCTTTGCCTGTGTCTTTGCTGTCCTCCTTGCTTCTACCGTCATTCGTGATTTTGCTTCTGAGGTAGCTGAATCGTTTCTCGGTGTTATCTTACTCCTCATTGCTGTCGTCTTTCTTCGATTTACTCCCATTCCATATTCTGCACTTGATAGACTGCTCATTCCATTAAGAATGTCCTTAATTCTTCCTGGCTTTCACTGGAGATAACAATGTCTAAAGTGGCTGTTATCGATATTCCTTTACTCTGAATTTTAATCCCTCTCGTGAAGGCTTCTTTTACTGCTGTCGTTCTTGTCGATGTATAGACTGAAAAATAGGGGCAAAGACTGCATCTATCTTAAATCTTTTATAATCTGAGCACTTAGTTCTTGGTCTCACAGTCCCATTCTCGGTTCTTGTATACATTGTATATTAACCTTTACTATAGCTTACTCCTACTCTTCTCAGAATTTTGGACACCATTTACAGTATTATGTTCTCAAAAGCTTTTTCTTGGTCGACAAATCCTAGGAAGGTATCTTGATTTTTCTTCAGTCTTGATTTTGTTATCGGTCTTAGGGCGAGAACTGCCTCTCTCGTGCCTTTACCTTTCCTAAATCCATCATCAATTTTCTCTTCCTTTTTCTGTATAGCATTTTTGTCTGCAACTTGGACGCTTAAGCTGTTAATTGTGCTTATAGTTTTTGCAATTACACTCCTGGAAATTGAAATAAGAACACCGTGAATTCATTGTCCCAGGAAGGGGAAACTTTATTGACACATTCCTGGGGTCAGATACATCACATGATCACACTGACAGAACCACAGGCACATAGACACAGAGCATGCACAATGTCGGCACTAGTACAGTGTATATCCACCTTTCGCAGCAATGCAGGCTGCTATTCTCCCATGGAGACGATCGTAGAGATGCTGGATGTAGTCCTGTGGAAGGGCTTGCCATACCATTTCCACCTGGCGCCTCAGTTGGACCAGCGTTCGTGCTGGACGTGCAGACCGCGTGAGACGACGCTTCATCCAGTCCCAAACATGCTCAATGGGGGACAGATCCGGAGATCTTGCTGGCCAGGGTAGTTGACTTACACCTTCTAGAGCACGTTGGGTGGCACGGGATACATGCGGACGTGCATTGTCCTGTTGGAACAGCAAGTTCCCTTGCCGGTCTAGGAATGGTAGAACGATGGGTTCGATGACGGTTTGGATGTACCGTGCACTATTCAGTGTCCCCTCGACGATCACCAGTGGTGTATGGCCAGTGTAGTAGATCGCTCCCCACACCATGATGCCGGGTGTTCGCCCTGTGTGCCTCGGTCGTATGCAGTCCTGATTGTGGCGCTCACCTGCACGGCGCCAAACACGCTTACGCCCATCACTGGCACCAAGGCAGAAGCGACTCTCATCGCTGAAGACGACACGTCTCCATTCGTCCCTCCATTCACGCCTGTCGCGACACCACTGGAGGCGGGCTGCACGATGTTGGGGCGTGAGCGGAAGACGGCCTAACGGTGTGCGGGACCGTAGCCCAGCTTCATGGAGACGGTTGCGAATGGTCCTCGCCGATACCCCCGGAGCAACAGTGTCCCTAATTTGCTAGGAAGTGGCGGTGCGGTCCCCTACGGCACTGCGTAGGATCCTACGGTCTTGGCGTGCATCCGTGCGTCGCTGCGGTCCGGTCCCAGGTCGACGGGCACGTGCACCTTCCGCCGACCACTGGCGACAACATCGATGTACTGTGGAGACCTCACGCCCCACGTGTTGAGCAATTCGGCGGTACGTCCACCCGGCCTCCCGCATGCTCACTATACGCCCTCGCTCAAAGTCCGTCAACTGCACATACGGTTCACGTCCACGCTGTCGCGGCATGCTACCAGTGTTAAAGACTGCGATGGAGCTCCGTATGCCACGGCAAACTGGCTGACACTGACGGCGGCGGTGCACAAATGCTGCGCAGCTAGCGCCATTCGACGGCCAACACCGCGGTTCCTGGTGTGTCCGCTGTGCCGTGCGTGTGATCATTGCTTGTACAGCCCTCTCGCAGTGTCCGGAGCAAGTATGGTGGGTCTGACACACCGGTGTCAATGTGTTCTTTTTTCCATTTCCAGGAGTGTATCTGCCGTTGCTACTCTCGTGATTGCGTGGGTGACGTCTACCCGAAAGTCACAAGGTGTGTCTCCACAATTATAAATTCTTTTCACCAATATCTGCAGTTACTTGCTTACCGCTACCCTTAATGATTTCATAAATTGCAAAAGAAAATTTTATATTATCGCTTCAGCCTTCCTTTATTGCAAGTCTTCAAAGCTTTACTAAACTCAAAGTGTAATACTGGATCACAGTCCCCTCCACACTCTTTTGTTCCTTAATCAAGTCATCAGACAGTTCCTCCCTCTCCCAGAAGCCTTCCACGTACTCTTTCCATCTGTCTGCTCTGTCATCTGTGTTTAAGGATGCAGGGTACTTTTCTGGTTCAATATTATGTAGATATAAACACCTATTTCTTTTAGGTACTGTTTATAGTGTATATGTTTTACACATTTTTTGTTGATATCAGGTAATGCAGCACACTTTATAAACAAATTAGAAGTATTATCAATATTTTTTAACCTGTTTAGGGTTATTAAAAAATTACAAAGAAACTGATGCAATTATTTTTCCAAAATGCTTCCCCAAACTGAGCTACCATTTAACCCAATGTTACACATTTTAAGGAGACCAAATTTTTACCAGACATGCATGACATGATGACTGATGTACTAGACCTCCACCTATTATGTATATTACAAGGAAAAAAATATCACATCTTACATTTTAATTTTTATAATTTTTTTCCTAATAAATATGTTATATTTTTATAAATTACTTGTTTCTGCAATAAAGCTTAGGTCTACTACATGCGTATGAACTATTACAAGTTACAGAAAAAAATTACGGCAATGCTTATAAACTTTAGGAAATATTTGTATCTGAATTCTGACAAATACAACTTGCACGAAATTGTGAATGAAGAAATGAGTCCAATTAAACTGTGCCTCAGAACATTCCTGAAACATGGTCTTCATCCTGCAGCATTTCTTCGTCTTCAAGCTTCACCTTAGCATTCCTTTTAGCACTTCTTTCTTCTTCAGTAACTTTAAGAGCGAACTTTTCAGCTTCACGCACCCATTGTCTGTCACACGCAAGCAATTGATCGTCTATATAAGAGTCACATTTTATGCCTCAATTTCTAAGCACTTCCAACCTTTCTACCACTCCACCACTGAAACATATCACTGCATCTAGTACACCAACTTTTAATGTATTTAGTCCTACACAAACATTCTTGGGTAATCTTTCCCATACGAAATGGTTGAAACTTTCATTTGTATTCTGAGTGTCTACCATGAAGACATTTACTAAGCAAAACAGGGTCACTCAGGTCTCCAAAAATTTATTTTATTTCATTCATAAGAGGCTCACAAAGAGAATGCTTATGATGGTGTATGTGACCAATATTTTTTGCTTTCCACTAATATTTACAGTCTCTTCTACTACACGTTTCATAGATGTTTTAGACACAACCGTCAAGGCGCCTAAAAGTATTTTGATGTACATGCTCAACCTACTTGGAAGAGGAGAAAGATCCATCAAACCACAAAACGTTTAAGGAGACTTTTTCCCTTTTCCTATTGCACGCATTGCATACACTAACTTCAAATTCACGTCATGCGAATTATGCACAATTTTAGAAGTCATTTTCAGGGTAGATTTAGTGCAAGGTCTACACAGAACAACTAATTATAACGCTAAAATGTTCCTGCTACTTTGTTGTTCAGTTATTTCCCGACAGGCTATAGCATCACACTGTTTCCATTGCGCCACATCTTTTTTTTTAAAAAGATAAGATGCTCACATCAACAACAAAGAAACTACTACAAACAGCGTCATTATTAACACAAAAATTTGAATCACTAAGAAGCGTGCCGTTTGGGGGTTACTTCCCTGAAGAGCTGATACGTAGGTTACTTTCAATAGTGTGGCTTGCTTTGTTTATGAACTGGTTAGGGCGGAATTACTTTTCATTGAATTTCTTGATGCGTGGCATAGTTCGTATTTATTGCACACTAAAGGATATGTACTTTCATAAATACATGTAGTACTTGGGCAACAAACATTCAGTAGAACGTGAACAAACTGCTTCAGCGAAACAAAAGTAAATACTAGCAATCATTTACAGACACTAGAAAACTGCACTGTTACCAACACATAGAATGTATCATACGTCTAATCGCTGGAAACAGAAAGTTCACAGTTATTTTTGAAATAACACCGGTTTCCGTAACAGAAATAAAGGTGCGTGGCGGCATATATAGGTCATTCTTCACTTGTAAACCTATAATGTATATATCAATGTAATTAGGAAAGACTTTAGAAATTAATAAATTCATAAAAATTTTCGATTTTCCCACCATTTACACGTAATTTGTATTCTTAAAGTGGAAATCACATTGCATTCTTAATGATGACGACCTTGTTATCAATTTCAGCCACGTCCATTTCGATTTTTCTATTTGATGGATGTATCATTTCCACGACCATTCCTTTTTGAATTTCTTCACATTTTTCCTGAAGCCAATTCGCTTTATCCTCCCAGCACTTTGTACTTCTTTCATTTCTAAGTATTGCTGCCTTCCTGTCTTTCCATCAATATTTTCGTATTTCCTTCTTTCGTCAGTTATTTAATTTCATCTATGAAGGAACGTTTCTTCGCCGCCAATGTCCAGTGGGCTATGTTTGTCCTATTTGTGTTATTAACTCTTCAGCTGAATTGCCTACTGTGCTACTCATTATCGCAGCGCCTACATCCTCACAGAACTTCAAAGATATCTTATCATTATTCTGTATTTTAGTATCCCAGTTCCCCCTACACTGATTCTTCCGTCTACCCTTCAACATTGCTAAATTCTGATGAATATCTTTGTCTGCTCCTTAGTAAGCCTTACAGTCTACATAACATCTGTTTTCTCTGCTTGACCATGACGTAATCCACCTGCAGTCCCGTATTCCAGAGCTTTTCCAGGTATACTTCATTTTTTGTCAATTAAAACATGGACCAGGTATGCTGCATTCTCTTTAATATCTGCGCCATTGGCCAATTCCAACCTTTGGTCGCTTTGAAGCAGGTACCTTAAGCTTCCACCTTCATTTTACACTATGATAAAAATGTCGCTGGTATATGTGGACAGGGGTACATCTTGAAAATGTCCAAAGTTTGAAAGGGGCCAATCGCATAGTTAATAAAAAGAATAGACTCTACCTTGACCATACTTTCATTCTCAAAGGAAATCATGTTGAGGCTGTGGACTCTCACAATAAATAAATAAATAAATACTCTACTACTAGCTTACCCATATCTTCTCCTCTCTCATTCCTACTGCCAAGCATATATTACCCAGTTACTCTGTTTCTTCCCCTACCACCGTGTTCCTATCCTCCACGTTCATTCGATTATTGCAGGGCTTCACAACATACGTGCTCGTGGAGCAAGCTGTGAGCAGCAAGGCGCGAGCACGGAGCAGCGCGAGCACGCCACCCCCCACTACGGGGCCAGAGCGGAGAGTGGGGAGAGTCACGTGGGGCACACAACAGCTGCCGCAATTGAATGTAAATCCGCGGCCACCTGCAGGGATATCACTCACTAATTATTACTGCGACAAATGAAACAAATAAAGGAGAATGTATACATGCCACATAATTTTATTAGCTTAGTGTATGCCTCTACATTCGCATTAATTTGTGAACTGTTACACAATATAAGGTGTCACTGAAGTGTGGGATTCTCGGTTATCTTGTACTTTTTGCCCTTTACAATTGCGTCTATGTTCGGAGTAATTGTTCTTGCGCATTTTTGGCGCAGCGTGCTGTTTAAATTTCGATCAGACAATGCGTTTCTCAGGCGCGTCTTGTTACATTTCATTACAGAGAACAGTTGTTCACAAACATACGTGGAACCGAACATTGATGTTATTGTAGCCGCCAGTTTGTGCAAACGAGGAAATACCAAAATGTTTTCCTTATTCTGAAATCTGTCTCTGTATTCTCTGTCACACTGAAGGTCAATAATTTCTTGCTGAAGCTCAGGACGAATCTCTTAAATATTCGCTGAATATGGAGAGAACAGATCAAAATCACTGTCTAGTGCTGTCAGATCTTGAAAGCGCTGATCAACTAAACTATGTGAATAACGTTCACAGTCTTTGTGAACATCTTGCATGGATGGTAATTTAGGAAAATGAGCTAGGTTTCCTGTTTCCAGCTAACTCACCCAAAGTGTCAATTTCATTTTAAAAGCTCGTATTCGATCTATGAAATTAGTAATTAGCAGATCTTTACCTTGTAGTGAAATGTTCAAAGCATTCAGATGGCTAGTTAAATCTGCTAAGAACGCGAGATCACATACAAAAGTGCGCGCGCATTTCCCCTCCCTCCCCTCCCACCCAACTCCACGACCTTGCACCTGCTCGCGAGCACGTGCCTGAGCAGACGCGAGTACTCGCGCTCAAAACCGGCCAGTTGTTAATCCCTGGATTGTTGTCTGCCATTACGTACTGAATTACCCGTTCAGTGTCTTCATATATATTCTCTTTATCATTTATTTGTGACGTCGGCATGTGTACCTCAACTATTGCTGTTGATGTTGGTTCGCTATCGATTTTAATGAGAACAAACACATCACGAACTGTTCACAGTAACTCACTCTCTGCCCTACCTTCCTATTCATAACGAGTGCTTCTCCAGTTATTCAATTTTCTGCTGCTGCCGATTTTCCCTTATGTATGTGACCAGATATTAATCTTTCTGTTTGACACCATTGACGCCCAGTACACATAGATTGATATTGTAGCTTTCCAAGCGGATTCAGACTTCTCACATTCCACACCACCCTTTCATTGTTTATACAGTTTTTATCTCTTGGTTAACTTCTCTTGGCTCTCCCATCCGGAAGATACGAGTAAAAGACTGATATGAGATCATTTGCCCTTGGAGAGATCATTATGGCACTTAATTATTGGTTACGTATACTGGTTTTTGTTGTCTTCTGCATCATCATGCAGTTGACCATTGCAGGTTCTCTCTCCTTTTAGGGGCAGTTTCGCTCCCAAAGGGCAAGACATTGTCGTGTACCTCTGTGCAGCACCTTCTTTCATAATTTAGTTGACAGACCAAAGGTGCTGAAAACCAGGAATCTTCCGCCGCCATTGCAGATGAATTTTATAGAAATTTTAAACAGGTGTATGGATCGGACCCAGGACCTAAGAAGTGTTACTTACACTAATGGAAGAGGCTACCCCTAGACAAAGATGGTCTGGTCTAATGGAGTCATAGTGAAAGTTAGGGTGAATGCAATTTTGTATACTGTTTTGGAATGGCCATAGAAACTATACATGATGACCATGAATCGCTGGGACTTAATCGTTAGTGCTCGGTGGTTGCTTTAACTGTTCTTGTCGATGAAAGTAGTTGTCTACGTTCTGCCACTTTTGTCACAAGAAATTTACATTCTGTTATTTTCTTTTTTTAATACTATAAAAAATGTGCAGGAGCAGAGCGAAACGCTCTCCTAAATACTATTGTGGCTATTTGAACCCACGCAGAGTCATTGAGCAAACAATTTGCCCGTGTTAAAGAACAGAGAGACCTGATTTACATACAATGTTTTAAAATTCATTATGATTACTTATCGTTCGCATGTTCCTCCTCCAGCAACTCCACTTCACAACCGGTACTCTCCGCGACAAAGTCCCCGTTTTAAATTTTCAGTTATCATTCGTATTGAGGGTACAGTATAGCGCCATTCGTTACATCTGAGATCACCGTCTCCTAATAGACAACGTCCCTTGATGCCATTTACTTCCAGGTATATTACAAATACTTATAGAAACTTAAGCTGATTCGGATAAACACGCTGCGCTGAAATATATTCATAATATTGTTTCTGACCAATCAGCCTGTTTACTGTTAATTACAGTTCATTTACAAAGATGTATAATATACAGATCGTTGAATAGAACTAAATTTCCTATTGTATACTCAATTAAGATAAACATCACAGAACGAACTTTTTTTCGATCATTCGAATAAATTTCAGATATGATTTGGCGATCTTATTTCGACAACTTCGCCGGCCGAAGTGGCCGTGCGGTTAAAGGCGCTGCAGTCTGGAACCGCAAGACCTCTACGGTCGCAGGTTCGAATCCTGCCTCGGGCATGGATGTTTGTGATGTTCTTAGGTTAGTTAGGTTTACCTAGGTCTAAGTTCTAGGGGACTAATAACCTCAGCAGTTGAGTCCCATAGTGCTCAGAGCCATTTGAACCATTTTTCGACAACTTACTCATATTTCCGTGTAGATAGAATTTTCAGTTCAATTGCAGTTACGTTTCTTTGCTATTATTAGATGACAACTAAATATGTCGTTCAAATTATAGACTTGAGGCTATATGGTACAATATATACCACAAGATAGATGTAATATAGGCAGAAATTGATGTGAAGAGTATCTTAAGATGAAAAATTGATTAGTTTGATTGGGAGCGTGCAGGTTTTTTTCCCCTTTTATCCCTTTTCGCTTACCTGCTGGCAAGACACACACACAAACAAACTTACCCGATGTGTGTCACCCCTATGTTGCAACAAATTTCTACCTCCGAGAATGCCAGACGAAAATGTATTACCCATCGTATCTATGGATTATTTGTGGCTTCTCACGATGGAGAAAATAGCTACAAGTGTCCCCTTCGCTTACTGAGGATGCCTGACGTTCTGACTTTACAAAAACCTCAGCTGTACTTCCATAGGCGTCTACCAGCCATTTTTGTTTCCTTATATTACTTTTCCCCTTGTATTTCTTTCTCATTACTTTGTTACTTTCCTTAAACTACTTTTCTCCTTGTGTTACACTGATTCCTGCCGTACATTACTGCTCAGCAGTATATAACAAAAATTTGTCTATTCAAAAGTCCCTCCTGCTCATAAAAAACACGGGATGGGGGGAAACAGATTGTGAATACCTGTTAATGGGATTCCTACAGATAACTAATGCTGGTGTACAATATCTTTCAAAATAGTAACAGTTTTATACTGAATGTGGTGATATGCACAACTTTACAAATAACATAAAAGTTGTTATAATGTACCTAAAATCAATACTGTTGACGGTTCTAGAAGTTGTATCATGAGTGGATCATTTATTGATGTGAATGATATCACGAATGTTCCTGGTAGATTAAGAGTATGAGTGTGATTTGGACTCGCACACAGATATTTCACTTTCCCGAAAATTGATTGCGATAAGGGCGTTACAAGCACACTTCAAAAATGTATCTGTTATTCCTTGGTTATTTCTTAAAATCATGGAGAATTAGGTAAGCGGTAATTCGACGGATTAACAAATTGATGATCTCATTGCAAAGTGAGTGTTATTTCACTGTCCATTTAAATATGTCCTTGGCAAACATAGCAACATTATACTGCACTAAAGGTTGGTGAAAATGTAACACTGCTCTGTATCCAGGTAAATTTTATCCAAATTACGACATGCGGACTTACTCACTCCCTCTTCAATCATATTTGGAAATGTGCTCATAACAGAAACAGTTTCCCTTTATTGTACTTAGCGTATAACTCCTTATATGTTAGCTGATTTATTCTCGAATATGTTCATTGGGTGTATATAATATTACGACTTTATAAGACTTTATTGTTTCTGGAAATGTTCTTTACATGAGATTTAACTCCAAGATAAATAACTCCGCATAAACCTTTCCACCATTGATGCCTTCGATGCAAATACATTTCGGAATTGATCGTTACATGATCAGTCTGAAGGTCCGATAAGAAAATCAACATAATGTTTTCAGTCCCAGTCATGATTTGTTAAATGTATAGCGCAGATCGGGACACAATTTGACCGAATTATTACAGAATTTTTGAAATTTTTTCAGTTAGATTTTTCGTGGTTAAATTTGTTTAATCTTATAGTATGGTTATTAAAGTATAACTTTGTATACATAGTTATATTTCAAAATTACACATAAGAGTGCAAAATAATTTTATATAGGATCATGGCAAGTCCGTAAATGTGACCCGGGTATGGGGCAAATTTATGCACCTATGACGCCATGTTTACGCATATTATAGAAGAATATAGTAAGTAAACAAAACACATTAGTAAAATTTTCAAAATATGTTTTATTGCAAGTAAACAAAATCACTGGCTTACTTAAGCAAACAACGCGGAAAAATACCAAAATTTTACTGGTAGTAGACGAACTTTTTGTCAGATTTTCATCTGTTTGGATAATACGGCCTACACTGAAGTTTGAATATTTAACAAAGGCCTGTTCATCATCACTGTCTGAGCTGCAGTTTATGCACACAAAAATTAATGTTTCCTGTGGCACAGTCTTTCATATTTAAGGCACTGAACCCAATTCTTGATTTCCTTGTGATTGGTTGCATCATTTCAAGCAGTAAATACAAAGGCAATTTTTATCCTCTTCAACAAACTACTACTAGTTTTAAGAGAGAGGAAGAGAAACTGGATGGTACATTAGTTGACATAGGTGTGATTACTAACAGACGTTTTGAAAGGACTAGTTTGTGAGAGGAGATTGAGAGGAAGGAAGAGATTTAAGATGATAGATGACATAAAGGAAGCGGAAATCACGCGAACCTGAGGAGGAAGCCTGAAGACAGGAAAGCGTGGAGAGTTATAATGTGGCAACTTTCCTTTGGACAAAACACTATTGATGACATCAGAAACAGGCCTATCCACATTTTTCCCTGTTCTTGCTTTTAGCAATTTATTGCCCATGTAGGTTCTGGTTCTCATAGAAATAATTCTTTCCACTTGAGATTCATTATCCTCAAATAGCCTTTTTAGCAATTTATGCCATCTATTCCCATGTGCCTTCTTTTATTTTCGATGTGTTTCCAACAGCTGTTTTCTTTAAGTTCCCTTCACTGGAGTATCAGCTAGGATGGCAAATCAAAATAGTGCATACACATGCTCCTACAGAGCTGCGTCAACGTGCCACATCGCCATGGTGGATTAGTTTCAAAGAACTACAGTAGTAAGCTTTAGGCTTTCAAATTATACAAATTTATCTTCTAAAGTAGAATTATCTCCTGTAAACTAATACATATTTATCTATTCTCAGTTATATCGATATGTGATTAACAAAATCTACTAACTTTGCCTAAAAACACGAATATATTCTTCGAGCTAGGAAATTCTCTCAGTTGGTACCGTGAAGTTTATGAAAGACTCCACTAGATGGCAGTAGTAATCTTCCGCTGTCTGTAACGCTCTAGCTGTAATGATTCTCGAGAAACTGCTCTGCGTAAACGTGTCCCGTGCGTAAATGTACCCCGGCCTTCCCTACGGGTAGAATTTAACACCAAATAGATTAACGTGCACTGAATGTGACATATAAGTTTCGTGAAAGAGACTCGATTTATTTCCCCCACGAAATGAGCTCATTTACTTTAGTTAACAATACGTTCATAGCTTGACAAAAAGATGTGGTCAAGCGTTCTACACATACTTCTCATACGTACTAAACAAAATACTTTTGCGAATATAGGCGCGAAAATGCTATATTTCCGCATCAGAATTCATTTTTCACAACTTTGCAATTAATTTACCTTCTTTTACATTGATACTTTGTATGACAGGGTGAAACACATAGCACAAGTTTTTAGGGCTTCCTTCTGTTCCATTCCCTCACGGAGTACGAGAAGATGATTGTTTAGGCGTCTCTGTAAACGTGCTGTTATTAGTCTGATCACGCTTTCGCAATCCCTACGGCGCTGACACGGAGCTTCTGTAAAGTTTGGAAGATAGCAGACGAGGTCCTGGCGGAATTGAAGCTGGAGGACGGGGCGTGAGTCGTGCTAGGGTAGCTCAGTTGGTAGAGCACTTGCCCGCGAAAGGCAAAGGTCCCGAGTTCGAGTCTCAGTCCGTTACACAGTTTTAATCTGCCAGGAAGTTTCATATCACCGCACACTCCGCTGCAGAGTGAAAATCTCATTCTGGAAACATCCATCAGGCTGTGGCTAAGCCATGTCTCCGCAATATCCTTTCTTTCAGGAGTGCTAGTTCTGCAAGGTTCGCAGGGAGCTTCTGTAAAGTTTGGAATGTGGGAAACGAGGTACTGGCGGAATTGAAGCTGTGAGGACTGGGCGTGCGTCATGCTTGGGTAGCTCAGTTGGTAGAGCACTTGCCCGCGAAAGGCGAAGATCCCGAGTTCGAGTCTCGGTCCGGCACACAGTTTTAATCTGCCAGGAAGTTTCACGAAGAGCGTTGTCGTAAAGTCTTGGGGTCATTAGTTACATTAGATAAAGCCATTTCTTGAAATGTAGTAAGTAGGTTTTCCGTGATATTTTGCACCCGTGCTCAAGCGCCCGCATATTCAGTTTCTTCGGGATCTCCGTGACGCTTTTCCATGGCTTTAGACGTTGTAGGAAATTGTATAGATTTGTGTTGGATACAGCCGTTTTTGCCTAAAAGTATAACAAGAGCAGCAGGTTTTTTTTTTTTTTTTTTTTTTTTTTTAGGTCACCTGAAAATGACACTGCTAGTGAAAACAGACTTTTGCAGCTCGGCTTTCTTGTGCGCTTTGTTATCGTTTTGACAATCTGCAATGTTGTCGTGAAGCAATCTGCTTATTTTTGAAATACTTTTTCCTGGTTGGTGATTATGTATGTCGCTGAACCTACATTTACTCTTCTGTTGTGCAACTCTCGTGGATACATCTTTCCATAGCTATTGCGTACATTGTTTTCCATACTTACACTATATTTCACTTTCACCTTTTTTTCCTTCACACGCATTTTTCACAAAAGAAATCTGAAGAAACTCCTACATCACCATACTCATTGAGAGAGATATGTGCACGTTGCTGCTGTTGTTTCTGTTCATTGAGGCGCTAACTTCAACTTCCTTGCACAATGTTATACCTTCATTCAAGACTTTCTTTCCTTGTACCACCGCTTTTGTATGTGGTAGTTTTCCTCTATTGTAAGACCATTGCCTTCTCTGAGGATCTTAGATCACTCTAGGCGTTGTTTGGCATGTGATTTTCTTGTATGACATGATCTTGAGACGTACTTTCATAATTTAAGACTCTGACGTTTCAGACTACTGCTTTCAAAATTTGTGCATGATTAGTTTATGTAGACAGAATGGCTTGGACTACTGATTACATGTTAGATTCCAGCTTTGGAAGTGTTTTTTGTATTTAAATTTTTCTGCACTGTGGTGTTTATGCTGAAATATATTTGCAGTCCTTGTTTCTGAGCATGTTCTCACCCATTTTAGTTGCTTCTGGTAGTACTTGTCATGCAATTCAAATACACGAAAAGCTTGAACAAGAGCTTCCGACCCAAGCGGATGATCGATATGAGCTTTCGTTGTGAGTCATCTAGATTCTTCTTCACACACTGATTTGCATAGATATTATGACGTCAGTGTTATAATAATTTACCCGCAGTACTTCGTCATGTAACAGCGGTGTTGATGTGTTTTATATGTGTGTGTAAAATATCTTCAAGTAAATGTCGAACATTCACTCAGTCAAGTGAGTGTGAACACAACGTGACACACAACTATAATTTACATTGTTATCGCGAGTCACGAAGATCTTCACGAAAGACGAGCTGCACCCCATTACATAAAATTGTGAGTTACGAGTAATTTTCGTGTAGAGATCAATAGAAAGAAGATCACGCTTACGTGATTCAGTTTAATATATGTAATGGAAAAGAGGTACATGTTTGCACTTCATTATTTTTATATTTTACGTCTGGGTCAAAGCAAACCATGACAAAAAGGCCAAAGGTAGCAGTAGTTTGACTTGTAAACACTTTCAGCCTGGGTTTGTACCAGAGAAAGAAGAAATAAGATAGTTTGTTTCGAGGTTTACGCACTGTCCGTCTTTGTATCTGTTGCTGCCAACAGGCCCAGGTAAGTTTAACTTAACTTTCTATGTGTCAATGTCACGTTATCCCTTATTGTCACACAATTTAGGGGGAAAGTTATTGAATACAATGCTGTACCCAGTACGGTCTTACCTGGCAATACCCCAAGCATATTGCGCCTGGGCTGTAGGCAGCCGGAAAGTGGGTGCGTCATTTTGGTTGCACACTCACAGGCGTTTCTTCTTGACTTGTCTCCAGAGATGCATGAACTTAATAAAAAGTTCAAAACAGGAGGATTTAGCAGAGATTAAGAAAACCTTACCGCCTTACAGCCTTTCTAGGCTGATAGAAATTTTTCATTTACTCTGCTGGTCTACTAGGTATCATGTCATTACACAGTAAATCAATAACACAACCAAATTACTTGTGTTTGATGTAACAAAATTTTTCTTTGATCAGTTCTGTTACGGTACAGACCTCAGTTTCTGATGTCATCAGATACATAAAATAAACTAACTACACCAACTTTGTTCAAAGCTCTGTCCTGAGGACAGGAAAACGTGAATAGTGACAAGAATATCGGTTCCCCATTTACTCTCGTAAATATTAAGAAATTAATTCAGGCACCCTCTGTCTTCTCAATTTTACTCACTGTCTGGGAGTACATCTAATTTAGATGAATGAAAAAAACATTCCAAAAAAAAGTTAATGATCTGCATGTTATCTCTCATTTGTTAGTGCACTTGTCAGTAGAGCTACTTGCGTGTGTTCGTGAAATCTATGCATTCAGTAATGTTAACACATAGTGATTAATATTAGAATTACTAATAACAGAAGTACGTGGTATAAATCTTGGATTTCCAGCCATCTAATTTGAAACTCTAAACAATTTTACAGATATTAATTTCTTGAGAATACTATACAAAAATCCCTATTGTTCAAAGTCAATTTATAGCTCACGTGCTTCCTTCAAACTTTCGCCCCCCCCCGCCCCCCCCCCCCCGTCACCCCACCCAACCCTCTACAGTCTTACCCAGTCACACACACACACACACACACACACACACACACACACACACCCACACACACATGACACATACTACCCAGCTATTGTTCACTCCCCTTCAACTCTCTTCTTTCTTTCATTCATTTACCCGTATGCATACGTGCTATAAGGTGACAGCTAAGTCTTTTACAAATAATGTAATCTGCTACATTTAAGTTGACGCATGTACATCTCACCAGCCGTTAACCCTAATATGTAAGGGAACAATCACCACGAACATGCATCGCACATTCTAGAGAAATGTGTTCATAGATCCTGGCGTTACATAGCTCCAAATATAACGCAGATTATATCATAGAGAAAAGTATTCTGTTTCGATTTTACAGTGAATATTGCTTAGAGTCTGTTGCACAATGACAGAGAATGTTGAATCACTTCACTGTTAATGTATTATGGACAATAAGGATCGTTTTGAGACGTTCTTAAATGACTGGTGCAGGTAACGGACAATATATAACTACCTGGATGCAGCGCTGGGTCGTGACTGATACATTCCATTGGGGAACGGAGTTGTCAAAAGAATCACATTATCTAGGGCCACAATCTGATTGCAATTGTACCTATATATATATATATATATATATATATATATATATATATTGCGCCTGTTCTAACATATTTTTCATGGTACCCTCAGCAGATGCGATATCCTGTGCTAATGACAGATTCATATTACCATCTTGATTGCGCCATGATGTCAAGTCGCTAGACTTGATCCTCTTGCGCTCTACACGTTGCACAGAAAGTCTAATCATTATGTTGCTATTTCTTTTTACTTATTCTTGTATTGTTCAGTTATAACGCACGGCAGCCTACGTGCCTAATTTCACAATCGCCTCACCTGAATATATTTGTTCCCTTGAAACTTGAACTGTCGATAATGCGTCTGTCCCGGCCAGCCACGTCTATTGGTTCGGATAGCTCAGAGCACTATGGTCTTAACTGCTGAGATCATCAGTCCCCTAGAACTTAGAACTACTTAAACCTAACTAACCTAAGGACATCAGACACATCCAAGCCCGAGGCAGGATTCGGTCCTGCGACCGCAGCGGTCGCGCGGGTCCAGACTGTAGCGCCTAGAACCGCTCGGCCACCCCAGCCGGCAGCTACGTCTATTGCACCTGCGCACAGCCATGTCATGTTTCCTTCTTAACACATTTGTGAATTGAGATGGGATATAGCAAACTTCAAATACTAAAGTGATCATTCCCAGCCCCCGCCAAGACTGGCAGGTGGCCTTGTAAACCACCCTGGGTGCGACCAGCTACACCCCATGCAAAAAATAGACTTCCTTCTTGTCGATGAAGAAGTTAATCTCCTGTTTGGAAGCTCCCGAAAGATATCCAAACCTCGTCTGTCCTAGCCCGGCAGATTCTGCATCTACACAATGAGTCACAAAAGCGCTTATTCAGCTCCTCATCATACCATCGACTACATTTTACGTTTCCGTACTAGCACTGGGGTTGTATAGTATTGGACGAATAAAAGTGTCCCGGAGAACAGAGCTCCATGGTAAAAAGAAACACAGCAGTGGAAAGGAAATACAGTACTAATCTAACTACAGCAGATTTTGAAAGTGACCCCAATCCACATTTTGGGACTTTTGGGCCCTGGCCAGCACGTTACTGAAGGTGGATCGAAGCTAGACAGCTGGAATTGCTGTAATCACATCCAAAATATTCTGCTGCAGTTCTTGGAGAGTATGAGGGTTATTGCGATATACACTCCTGGAAATGGAAAAAAGAACACATTGACACCGGTGTGTCAGACCCACCATACTTGCTACGGACACTGCGAGAGGGCTGTACAAGCAATGATCACACGCACGGCACAGCGGACACACCAGGAACCGCGGTGTTGGGCGTCGTATGGCGCTAGCTGCGCAGCATTTGTGCACCGCCGCCGTCAGTGTCAGCCAGTTTGCCGTGCCATGCGGAGCTCCATCGCAGTCTTTAACACTGGTAGCATGCCGCGACAGCGTGGACGTGAACCGTATGTGCAGTTGACGGACTTTGAGCGAGGGCGTATAGTGGGCATGCGGGAGGCCGGGTGGACGTACCGCCGAATTGCTCAACACGTGGGGCGTGAGGTCTCCACAGAACATCGATGTTGTCGCCAGTGGTCGGCGGAAGGTGCACGTGCCCGTCGACCTGGGACCGGACCGCAGCGACGCACGGATGCACGCCAAGACCGTAGGATCCTACGCAGTGCCGTAGGGGACCGCACCGCCACTTCTCAGCAAATTAGGGACACTGTTGCTCCTGGGGTATCGGCGAGGACCATTCGCAACCGTCTCCATGAAGCTGGGCTACGGTCCCGCACACCGTTAGGCCGTCTTCCGCTCACGCCCCAACATCGTGGAGCCCGCCTCCAGTGGTGTCGCGACAGGCGTGAATGGAGGGACGAATGGAGACGTGTCGTCTTCAGCGATGAGAGTCGCTTCTGCCTTGGTGCCAATGATGGTCGTATGCGTGTTTGGCGCCGTGCAGGTGAGCGCCACAATCAGGACTGCATACGACCGAGGCACACAGGGCCAACACCCGGCATCATGGTGTGGGGAGCGATCTCCTACACTGGCCGTACACCACTGGTGATCGTCGAGGGGACACTGAATAGTGCACGGTACATCCAAACCGTCATCGAACCCATCGTTCTACCATTCCTAGACCGGCAAGGGAACTTGCTGTTCCAACAGGACAATGCACGTCCGCATGTATCCCGTGCCACCCAACGTGCTCTAGAAGGTGTAAGTCAACTACCCTGGCCAGCAAGATCTCCGGATCTGTCCCTCATTGAACATGTTTGGGACTGGATGAAGCGTCGTCTCACGCGGTCTGCACGTCCAGCACGAACGCTGGTCCAACTGAGGCGCCAGGTGGAAATGGCGTGGCAAGCCGTTCCACAGGACTACATCCAGCATCTCTACGATCGTCTCCATGGGAGAATAGCAGCCTGCATTGCTGCGAAAAGTGGATATACGCTGTACTAGTGCCGACATTGTGCATGCTCTGTTGCCTGTGTCTATGTGCCTGTGGTTCTGTCAGTGTGATCATGTGATGTATCTGACCCCAGGAATGTGTCAATAAAGTTTCCCCTTCCTGGGACAATGAATTCACGGTGTTCTTATTTCATTTTCCAGGAGTGTACCTTAGACGTGAGTGCTCCATACACTATATACTCGCACACTGACAGATCAGGTGACTGGGTGGCTAGCTAGGGCCGTGATCAAGCTGAACTATCCAAAGAACTCTGTCAAGCTTGAAGGTTGTGTATATGTGCTCTAATATTCTGCTGGCTATATGGGCTCTTTCTCCATCCTGTTGGAAGTAAGTGTAGGTCCTTAACTCCACTGATACATGCGTGCATTCAAGTCCAGTTGTATCCAGTCGCCCGGGTCACTTTTATTTGCCCCACCCAGTATTAAGAACATAGGTGACATGTGGTTACCTTATGTGAAACTGCCGAAAATAATTATTACCACAGAAGACAGTGAAGTTGAACGAATTATTGTATCATTTATTCTCAACGTGTATACCACTCTTCAGTCAAGTAGGTTCAGTTCAAGATTGCGATGAATAAGTGTTAGTTTATTACAGCAATGAAAGCCGGACTTCACAGAACTACGACCTGTTTTCTTTTTTTTTTTCATATATCAAACACAAACGTCTACAGTACAATTCTGAGGGATATAAACGTCTTGACGCAACGGATGCTTTAGTCACTAGATCGTTCCCTCTTGTGGTATAAACTGATACGCAGACTGAGGATGAATATCGACTAGCAATCTTATGTCGTTCCAATGGTACTGGCGTTGAGTTTTACTGATGTCTGTTTCTGTTAACCACTTGATTTGGTTGGCTACATAAAATCGTAGCTTTCATTTAAGTGTTATGCTTAGGTATAGTACAATATAACATGTTTTAGGTACAAGCCATTCAAAATATAAATAAAATTGGGTGAGTACAGTATCACCGTTAAGTAGCGGAGAGAGGAATGGCAATGGTAAGAATACGGGATCGTTTCGGATGGACCGGCAATGAAGTATCTGGCCAGCCACTGTATTGTCAATAATGTTTATTTCAGTTAAACATTCGCATATAAGATTTCCATGACTCATCTTCTTTCTACTTCTCAGTTCTTTCTGATAACTTGCGAATTCCACTTGACCTAAGCCTGCGTCAAAACATAGTAGAATACGAATTATCCGCTGAAATATTCTGTGTGCATCTATGCCCATACTGAACATTATTGTTACAAGATGTGTGGTCGTCGCTGTTATCAGCCACTAACATAATAAACAGGAGCCATTCCGTGATATCTCTAGACAGCTTAAGGCGAATGCCCAGGTGGTCCTCTTGTGAAAAACGCAAACCTATACCCTACCCCGTCCTTCTATAGTCTGACCTTACGGCCAATCTCTAATGATCACGTCTTCCACGTTGAGTTAAAGACTATGCCTTCCGTTCTTTTCTCTTTGCTTGATACAAAAACTGAAAGAAACATTGACTTTTTCTGTCCATATTTCTGACTGGTTTGATACGCCCCGAATTTCCTTCATCTATCAAGGAAATATGAACTCTTCAGGAAGAAAAAGCACATTTGCAAAATACTTGGCGAACTGCTGTACAGCAGAGCAGCAACTCCGTGAAATACTGTTTTGACAATGGTAGCATGCTTCGCTTATTATCTCATAGTGCAGCCTGTACCCGGTGCCACAGATCTCTCTGTCTTAAACAGTTTTATGTTGCAATTCACAACTGCAATCTGAATAAATGAAATCCATTAGCGTGTCGTTAGAGAAGCAGCGTAACGCTGTTTAGTTATTAACATTGCTTTTGAGTGTTATTTTCTGTGCATTATTAAACTGGAACTATTAAGGTGATTAGCAGGAGATGCGTTATTCTTCATTGGCAGGATTAAGTCGTAAATCGAGAAAAAATGACTTCGTTTCATAACTATTCCTTGGTGAACCACATTTATTAATTTTGATTTTCAAACGTAAATATAGTTGCAGAAAAACAATACGACAACATTATTAAAATAATGTTGAACGTATAATGAGGTTGACATGTTGAATACTCAAATTACTTGCTATTTTTCACGCAGAATACCAAGACTGTTTTCTAACAAGAGTTCAAAACACATTGGGTAGAAGTGCCCACCTGTCCCCACCTCTTTCCACGCCTTCAACATCCCACGAATAGGAGGGTACAGGTTGTCACTCCGCTGTCCGGTACTTGGCGGTCAGACATACACTATATGATTAAAAGTATCCGGACATCTGACTGAAAATTACATGTTCGTGGCGCCCTCAATCGGTAATGTTGGAATACAATATGATCTTAGCCCACCCTTAGCCTTGATGACAGCTTCCAGGCATACGTTCAATCAGGTGTAGGAAGGTTTCTTGGGGAATGGCAGCCCTTCCTTCACGGAATGCTGCACTGAGGTGAGGTCGGGCCTGGCACGAAGTCGGCGTTCCAAAACTCGCCAAAGGTGCTCCGTAGGGTTCACGCCAGGACCCTGCGCAGGCCAGTCCACTACAGGGATGTTATTGTCGTGTAAAAACTCCGCCAAAGGCCGTTCATTATGAACAGGTGCTCTGTCGTGTTGAAAGAAGCAATCACCATTCGCGATTTGCTCTTCAACAGTGGCAAGCAATAAGGAGCTTAAAACATCAATGTTGACTTGTGCTGAGATAGCGCCATAACAAGGGGTGCAAGCCCCCTCCATGAAAAATACGACAACACCATAACACCACCGCCTCCGAATTTGTTTGTTGGCACTACACACACTGGCAGATGACGTTCACCGGGAGTTCACCACACCCACACCCTGCCCTTGGGTCGTTACGGTGTGTACCGTGATTTGTCACTCCACACAACGTTCTCCCACTGTTCAATCGTCCAATGTTTATGCTCCCTACACCAAGCGAGGCGTCGTTTGGCATTTACCAGCGTGATGTGTGGCTTATGAGCAGTCGCTCGACCATGAAATCCAGGTTTTCTCACCTGCCGCCTAACTGTCATTGTACTTGCAGTGCATCCTGATGCAGTTTGGAATTCCTCTGTGGTGGTCTGGATATATGTGTGCCTATTACACATTACGACCCTCTTCAACCGTCTGCGGTCTCTGTCAGTCAGCAGACGAGGTCGGCCTGTACGGTTTTGTGCTGTACGTGTCCCTTCACGTTTCCACTTCACTGTCACATCGGAAACTGTTTACATAGCGATGTGTAGGCGTGTGGAAATCTCACGTACAGACGTATGACCCAAGTGACATTTAAACGCCTGACCCCGTTCGAAGTCTTGTGACAGTCAGTTGTCTTGTGACAGCCAGAGCGAGAGCACCAGCAGCAGCGAGTACTGTTTGTATAAAGCGTTTATTTTGCATTTTGTTTACGACCTTCCACTAAGGAAGGGATTCTATTTGTGTTTATCTGCTCTGCATTGTAACTAACAGTTCTTGATAAAACTTTACGTAGTTTTCGTGTTAGATTTCTTAGTGTTTTCTTGATCGTTTAGAACAGAAAGCGCCCTAAAACCGTCTTTTGTTTGTTTCGCGGCCGTTAGCCACTAGTCACTTGAATCAGCAGTTGTCTTGTGACAGCCAGAGCGAGAGCACCAGCAGCAGCGAGTACTGTTTGTATAAAGCGTTTATTTTGCATTTTGTTTACGACCTTCCACTAAGGAAGGGATTCTATTTGTGTTTTTCTGCTCTGCATAGTAACTAACAGTTCTTGATAAAATTTTACGTAGTTTTCGTGTTAGATTTCTTAGTGTTTTCTTGATCGTTTAGAACAGAAAGCGCCCTAAAACCGTATTTTGTTTGTTTCGCGGCCGTTAGCCACTAGTCACTTGAATCAGCAGTTGTCTTGTGACAGCCAGAGCGAGAGCACCAGCAGCAGCGAGTACTGTCTGTATAAAGCGTTTTTGTACTTATTTGCTGCGCTTAGGTTTTAAATAGTTTTTCTGGGAAAACCTAGCGTAGTTTTCGCGTCTCGTATTTCAGTGAGTGTTTCTTGATTATCAGAGTAGCTCATCAGAAGATTATCTTGGGAATTTGTCACCGTATAGAGTAGGGTAAACATAGTCATGTGTAGGGACTGTGGTTGTTGTGAGCGGACGCAAGGAGAATTGGCCACTCTTCGGGGGCAGGTGGAGGCTTTGTCTGTTAGGCTCATCGAGCTCGAGGCGCAGGCGTCGGCTCGTAGTGGCGTTGGGGCAACTGTGGTGAGACCTATGCCTACTTCGGTGGCCTTGGAATCGCATGGAACCCCTGATGTCGCTGCGTCTTCCGGCAGTGAGCATCTTACCGGTCAGCCATCACTCCAGGGTGAATGGCGGACAGTGGTGGGCTCGCGCGTGCCTGGCCGAAAGGCGAAGGTGGGATCTGGCCGCGTGGCAGCTGCCTTACCCCTTTCCAACAGGTACGGGGTGCTTCCTAGTGGTGATGACATCGTTTCAGAGCCACCACAGGATGCCTCGCCTGTTGGGCCAGTGGCCGATTCTCCGGCAAGGTCCCGACAGTCACCGAGGGCGGGCCTATTAGTTATAGGGAGCTCCAACGTTAGGCGGGTTATGGAGCCCCTCAGGAAAATAGCGGGTAGGTCGGGGAAGAATGCCAGTGTGCACTCGGTGTGCTTGCCGGGGGGTCTCGTCCGTAATGTGGAGGAGGCCCTTCCGGCAGCTATTGAACGCACTGGGTGTGACCGGCTGCAGATAGTAGCACATGTCGGAACGAATGACGCCTGCCGCTTGGGTTCTGAGGCCATCCTTAGTTCCTTCCGGCGGCTGGCTGATTTGGTGAAGACAACCAGCATCGCACGCGGAGTGCAAGCTGAGCTTAATATCTGCAGCATAGTGCCCAGAGTCGATCGCGGTCCTCTGGTTTGGAGCCGTGTGGAGGGTCTAAACCAGAGGCTCAGACGACTCTGCGACAATAATGGTTGCAAATTCATCGACCTCCGTTATTGGGTGGAGCACTGTAGGGCCCCCCTAGACAGGTCAGGCGTGCACTACACACCGGAAGCAGCTACTAGGGTAGCAGAGTACGTGTGGCGTGCACACGGGGGTTTTTTAGGTTAGAGGGACCCTCCCTTGGGCGAAACGATAAAATACCTGACGGCTTACCAGAGAGGACATTATCATCGTTGATAAAGAACGTCCGTCCTCAGAGACCAAAAACAGGAAAAGTTAACGTAATATTGGTAAACTGCAGGAGTATCCAGGGCAAGGTTCCTGAATTAGTATCTCTTATTGAAGGAAATAGTGCGCATATAGTATTAGGAACGGAAAGTTGGTTAAAACCGGAAGTGAACAGTAACGAAATCCTAGACACAGAATGCAATATATACCGCAAGGATAGGATAAACGCCAATGGTGGAGGAGAATTTATAGCAGTAAAGAATTCAATAATATCCAGTGAAGTTATTAGCGAATGCGAATGTGAAATTATCTGGGTTATATTAAGTATCAAAGGTGGGTCAGATATGATAGTCGGATGCTTCTATAGACCACCTGCATCAGCAACCGTAGTAGTTGAGCGCCTCAGAGAGAACCTGCAGAACGTCGTGAAGAAGTTTCGTGATCATACTATTGTAAGAGGGGGAGACTTCAATCTACCAGGTATAGAATGGGATAGTCACACAATCAGAACTGGAGCCAGGGACAGAGACTCTTGTGACATTATCCTGACTGCCTTGTCCGAGAATTACTTCGAGCAGATAGTTAGAGAACCAACTCGTGAAGCTAACGTTTTAGACCTCATAGCAACAAATAGACCGGAACTTTTCGACTCCGTGAATGTAGAAGAGGGTATCAGTGATCATAAGTCAGTGGTTGCATCAATGACTACAAGTGTAATAAGAAATGCCAAGAAAGGAAGGAAAATATATTTGCTTAACAAGAGTGATAGGGCACAAATCGCAGAATATCTGAGTGACCACCATCAAACGTTCATTTCTGAGGAAGAGGATGTGGAACAAAAATGGAAAAAATTCAGAAACATCGTCCAGTACGCCTTAGATAAGTTCGTACCGACTAAGGTCCAAAGCGAGGGGAAAGATCCACCGTGGTATAACAATCATGTACGAAAGGTACTACGGAAACAAAGAAAGCTTCATCATAGGTTTAAGAGTAGTCGAATCATAGCTGATAAGGAAAAGCTGAACGAAGCGAAAAAGAGCGTAAAGAGAGCAATGAGAGAAGCATTCAACGAATTCGAACATAAAACATTGGCAAACAATCTAAACAAGAACCCTAAAAAGTTTTGGTCATATGTAAAATCGGTAAGCGGATCTAAATCCCCTATTCAGTCACTCGTTGACCACGATGGCACCGAAACAGAGGACGACCGAAGAAAGGCAGAAATACTGAATTCAGTGTTCCGAAACTGTTTCACTGCGGAAAATCGTAACACGGTCCCTGACTTCAGCCGTCGCACGGACGCCAAAATGGAAAATATTGAAATAAACGATATCGGAATTGAAAAACAATTGCTATCACTTAGTAGCGGAAAAGCATCCGGACCAGACGAGATACCCTTAAGATTCTACAGTGATTATGCTAAAGAACTGGCCCCCTTTCTATCAGCAATTTATCGTAGATCGCTGGAAGAACGTAAAGTACCTAGCGACTGGAAGAAAGCGCAGGTCGTTCCCATTTTCAAGAAGGGTCATAAATCAGATGCGAATAATTATAGGCCTATTTCGCTTACGTCAATCTGTTGTAGAATAATGGAACATGTTTTGTGTTCTCGTATTATGACGTTCTTAGATAATACAAATCTCCTTCATCATAACCAACATGGATTCCGCAAACAGAGATCATGTGAAACTCAGCTCGCCCTATTTGCCCAAGAAATTCACAGTGCCGTAGACACTGGCGAGCAGATTGATGCCGTATTCCTGGACTTCAGGAAGACATTTGATACGGTTCCGCACTTACGTTTAGTGAAAAAAATACGAGCTTACGGAATATCGGACCAGGTTTGTGATTGGATTCAGGATTTCCTAGAAGAAAGAACACAACATGTCATTCTTAACGGTTCAAAATCTGCAGATGTAGAGGTAATTTCGGGAGTACCGCAGGGAAGCGTGATAGGACCTTTATTGTTTACAATATACATAAATGACTTAGTTGACAACATCGGTAGCTCCGTGAGGCTATTTGCAGATGACACGGTTGTCTACAAGAAAGTAGCAACATCAGAAGGCTCGTACGTACTCCAGGAGGACCTGCAGAGGATTAATGCATGGTGCGACAGCTGGCAGCTTTCCCTAAACGTAGATAAATGTAATATAATGCGCATACATAGGGGCAGAAATCCATTCCAGTACGATTATGCCATAGGTGGTAAATCATTGGAAGCGGTAACGACCGTAAAATACTTAGGAGTTACTATCCGGAGCGATCTGAAGTGGAATGATCACATAAAACAAATAGTGGGAAAAGCAGGCGCCAGGTTGAGATGCATAGGAAGAATTCTAAGAAAGTGTGACTCATCGACGAAAGAAGTAGCTTACAAAACGCTTGTTCGTCCGATTCTTGAGTATTGCTCATCAGTATGGGACCCTTACCAGGTTGGATTAATAGAAGAGATAGACATGATCCAGCGAAAAGCAGCGCGATTCGTCATGGGGACATTTAGTCAGCGCGAGAGCGTTACGGAGATGCTGAACAAGCTCCAGTGGCGGACACTTCAAGAAAGGCGTTACGCAATACGGAGAGGTTTATTATCGAAATTACGAGAGAGCACATTCCGGGAAGAGATGGGCAACATATTACTACCGCCCTCATATATCTCGCGTAATGATCACAACGAAAAGATCCGAGAAATTAGAGCAAATACGGAGACTTACAAGCAGTCGTTCTTCCCACGCACAATTCGTGAATGGAACAGGGAAGGGGGGATCAGATAGTGGTACAATAAGTACCCTCCGCCACACACCGTAAGGTGGCTCGCGGAGTATAGATGTAGATGTAGATGTAGAAGTCCGTGAGTTCCGCGGAGCGCCCCGTATAGCGTTTTTGGGGGGTGTCCGGTTACTTTTGATCAGATATAAAAAGTTGGACAAGGTGTGGCGGAGGGAGTGAAAGAACAGATGTGCACGAATGTTTAAAAGCTGTACATGCAGAATATCTTAACAATGTAGTGTCAGTATTATGGCCCAAATTTTCTCACTGGATCGATTGCAGGGGCTGATATCTTTTTTCTCCTTAAAGTATGAGGTCGAGCTGGTGATGTTTTCTTGGCAGAGTAGCACTTACACCCAGTGTTCTCACTCATATGTTGGATGAATTCAGATTTCTGTCGTCCAATACCGTTTTAATGACTATAGCTCACTCAACTGCCATGGAAGTTACTCCTTAACGTCTTAACTCATGTCCTATCGTCCTGCCCCATCTTCTTGTCAGTGTTTTGCTAATGATCGCTATCCTCGCGTATTCTACGGAGACCCTCCTCATCTCTTATCACTGCACATAATTTTCAACATGCTTGTATAGAATCATATCTCAACTGCTTAGATCGTCCTGTCTACGGACAACCTCCTCAATTCTTATCATATTAGTCCACACAATTTTTAACATGCTTGTGTAGAATCACACCTATAACGCTTGGATTCTCTTCTTCTTCGATTTATCGCACAGATCATGATTCAGTTCAATACAGTGCTGTGCTACCTCAGAACATTGTTCCTCACATTAAGCGCTTGTTTGATTCAACGGATATCTTTTGGCCTTAAACAGTATTTTTGCCTGTGCTACCCCGTTCTTTAAGTCCTCCTTGCTTCGTCCATTATTTACTATTTTCTGTCAAATGTCTCAGGAGTCCTTGCCTTCGTCTGCCCCTTAGTCCCCATATTTCAGTTTTCCCGTGCTACAGACACACAACAATACGCAAGTGAGCTGAAAATGTAAGAATTAGAAACGAATCCCGTACGATAATTTGTAGTGAACCCAGAAATGCTGCGCAATTGATAAATATATACGGAAATAGTATATACTATATATACGAAGACAGTAACTTGTTCTCGAAAGAACAGTTACTGTTGATGACCGTGCAGCTTTTCCCTGGAATAAATGATGACTAACTGAAAACCTCAGCTGCCGACAGGTGTTGTTGTTACACCTCGATGTGGACAGCCGAAAATGTGTGCCCCGACCGGGAAGCGTGCACGGGATAAGTCCCTGCAGTCGCGCTGTTCATCTGTGTCCTCGGTGGCTCAGATGGATAGAGCGTCTGCTATATAAGCAGGAGATCCCGGGTTCGAGTCCCGGTCGGGGTACACATTTTCAGCTGTCCACATCGAGGTATAACAACAACACCTGTCGGCAGCTGAGGTTTTCAGTTAGTCATTATTAATAGTATATACGTCCCAATCTCCTTCTTTCCCATTTCTTTGTCCACGTTTTCCTCCCGTTTGTCCATTCCCCCCTCCTTCTTCTCCTCACTCTTCATAAATCTCTTGCTGTTCCTCGCTCCCGCTGTCCATCTTCTCCACCTTCCCCCTCCTCTCAGGCTCTCCCGATCACATCTTGGGCCATCACTGTGTCAGCCATCTCTCTGTCCATTTCCTTCTTCCCCTCTCTCCGTTCATTTTCTCCCCTTTCCTTTCTCTCTGTCCATTTTCTCACGTCACCCTCTCCTCTCCCTTCTTTTCTGACCTTGAGCTTTGTTTACTGCTATAGCAAACGATATCTCATTGGGAATAGAAGTCATTTAGAAAGAACAGGTAAACGGTTTGGGATCTTTAATATAGGGGGTAGAGGAGAGACCTCTGCAGCTCCTGGATCTGTGGGGATAGTAGCTTGAACGACAGTATTTCCCATGGTTTTAATCTGTGAACAGGTAGTGCTGCAATGTTTCGGATTATTGAGATTCCATTGTAGTAGTCTAATTATAAGCCAATAAAACATAAATACAACACCTCTGTTTTCTCTATAAATTGACTGGAACAAATGAAACAAAATAGTACATTATTGTGTATACAATTTCTATTCGAAATTATATATCAGAAGAAATATTTGTATGGAGCTAACAGTTTGTCTAAAGGTTTAAACGCTCCGGTATTTAAGTTAAAACTGGCTGCGAGAAAGGAAATGATACCGCACATTTTAACAGCACAACATTTTCTTTATCGCAGGTGGTTTAAACAGTAGATCTGTACATTTTTAAAAAAAATTTCGAGATTTTTGCTAACAACGTGCATTCTTTATATATTAAATATGTATTTACATGTCACATATATATTAAAAATTGTACAGCCATTGCTGTCTGAGTGTTCATTAGAGCATCACGTAAAAGTCTTAAATAAATTGGTAAAGACCTTTTCGAGATTTTTTCTAGAAACCTTTCCCCCTTCACATATTACATACATATTTATGTAGCATAAACGTTTGAGGAAATATATACCATATTTAAGAAAATATGTACCCGATGTCCGCCTAAGCGTATATTAAAATGTAGTGCAAGAATTTGGAATATGTCAGCCAATAACTTGCTAAAAATCTTTACCCTTTTCTCATTATGTTTATAATTATGTTGCATATGTATTTAAAAATGGTTTCAAGTATCGTATAAAATTTTAGGTACATAGGTCAAATACTTTAGATTTTTTTGGTAACAACATTTTCCCTTAATGCACTATGCGTACATTCATATACACCACGTATATTAAATACATAGCTTACATCCATCCTAACGTATATTAGAGTATCATGTAAACATTTGAATCAAATAGGCCGCGAACTCTCCAAGAATTTTGCTGAAAACATTTCCCTTTTATATAGTATACATGTATTTATATACCAGTTATATTTAAAATATGTGTATTGTACGTCTGTCCGAGTGTTTATTAGGGTATCATGTAAGATTTGAAGTGTACCGGTCAAGGACTGTTCGAGAATTTTGGTAACAACGTTAAACAACGACTTAATGCTTTATGGTGGTATAGGTATAGGTCTTTACATATCAAATATACATTTAAAAACGGACTAGTCTACGTTGATCCAACTGCTTATTACATTCTTACGCCAAAATTCGATGTATATCAATCAGGAACCTATCGAGATTTTTCCTAACCACGTTTCTCCTTTATGTAGTATTTATTTATGTACCATATATATCGCAAATATGTATGAGGTCTGTCTGAACGTTTATTAAAGTATCGTGTGAAAATTTCAGTTACATCGGTCTAACTTCTGGAGAATTTTGCTATATACATTAAAAAGCAGCATATGGCTGTAAGTATGTTTATTGTCGCATACATTTTTAATTTATTTCGTCAAGAACCTTTCTAGATTTTTGTTAACAATCCTTCCCATTTATACATTGTGTATATGCATGTAAACTGTATGTACTTCAAAACATGTGCAGCCTATGTCGATCCGAATATTCATAAGAGCATAATGAAACCGTATTTAACCATATATAAACCGTGTATACCTAAACAATTGTAGCGTATGTTGTTCGGTGCGTTTATAAAAGCATACTGCAAAAATTTCAAGTAAGTCGGTAAGGATAATTTCGAGATTCTTGCTAACAATGTTAAACTAAGGCCTGTCTTCACATAGAAGCCTAGATTATCGTATATATTAGAAATATATGTACAGTACGCCTCTCCGAACTTTTATTAGTGTATCGTGTAAGAATGGTCCGGAAATTTTCGACAATTTTGGTAAAGACGTTAAACTACAGGTTGGGCTTGTATAGCAGTATATAAATATGTATTGAGCACTCTGACGGTGGCCTTTGCATGTTGCAGGATCGAGAGCGTTGTGTACGGCGAAGGCGACACCGTCAGTTCCCAGCAACCATCCTTGTAATCTGCTGGACTGTCGCTGTTAGCAGTACAAATCCGCCAACAGCCCTACCATCCGTCCAGACTGTGACACATGTTTTTCCTAGTGTTCACCGTGGTATCTATTTCCGTTCGCCCTAACCCGCTACCTTGAAATGCTTCAGTGTGCTGTATTCCACATGGGACCACATTAATGGGTGGCCGCAACCAGACGTATGGGCCCCCATCCCGATTATAATACTAAAATCAAATAAGGAGGAAGCGACAGATAACATTCCATTGAAATTTCTAAAATCATTGTGGAGTGGGGGAGAAGTGGATACTAAATGCTTACTCACCTTTGGGTGTGGGATGTATTAGACTCGCGGTATATCTTCAGACTTCCGGGAACAATATCATCCACACAATTCCCAAGATTGCAAGACCCGGCAATTGCGAGAATTATAGCACAATCTACTTCACAGCTGATGCATTCAAGTTGCTAACAAGAACAATACACAAAAGAATGGAAATCAAAATTGGGGATGTGTCAGATACCGATCCTTTTGGTTTTCGAAGAAATCCAGGCACCAAAGACACAGTATTAGTATAACAGTTGAACCATGGACCTTACGGTTGGTGGGGAGACTTGCGTGCCTTAGCGATACAGATGGCCGTACCGTAGGTGCAGCCACAACGGAGGGGTATCTGTTGAGAGGCCAGACAAACGTGTGGTTCCTGAAGAGGGGCAGGAGCCTTTTTAGTAGTGGCAGGGGCAACGGTCTGGATGATTGACTGATCCGGCCTTGTAGCACTAACCAAAACAGCCTTGCTGTGCTGGTACTGCGAACGGCTGAAAGTAAGGGGAAACTGCGGCCGTAATTTTTCCAGAGGGCATGCAGCTTTACTGTATGGTTAAATGATGATGGCGTCCTCTTGGGTAAGATATTCCGGAGGTGAAATAGTCCCCCATTCGGATCTCCGGGCGGGGACTACTCAAGAGGACGTCGTTATCAGGAGAAAGAACACTGGCATTCTACGGATCGGAGGGCGGAATGTCAGATCCCTTAATCGGGCAGGTAGGTTAGAAAATTTAAAAAGGGAAATGGATAGGTTAAAGTTACATATAGTGGGAATTAGTGAAGTTCGGTGGCAGGAGGAACAAGGCTTTTGGTCAGGTGAATACAGGTTTATAAATACAAAATCAAATAGGGGTGATGCAGGAGTAGGTTTAATAATGAATAAAAAAATAGGAGTGCGGGTAAGCTACTACAAACAGCATAGTGAACGCATTATTGTGGCCAAAATAGACACGAAGCACACACCTACTACAGTAGTACAAGTTTATATGCTAACTAGCTCTGCAGGTGATGAAGAAATTGATGAAATGTATGATGAGATAAAAGAAAATATTCGGTAGTGAAGGGAGACGAAAATTTAATAGTCGTGGGTGACTGGAATTCGAGAGTACAAAAGGGAGAGAAGCAAACATAGTAGGTGAATATGGATTGGGGGTAAGAAATGAAAGCGGAAGCCGTCTGGTAGAATTTTGCACAGAACATAACTTAATCACAGCTAACACTTGGTTGAAGAATCATAAAAGAAGGTTGTATACATGGAAGAATCCTGGAGGTACTAGAAGGTATCAGATAGATTATATAATGGTAAGACAGAGATTTAGGAACCAGGTTTTAAGTTGTAAGACATTTCCAGGGGCAGTTGTGGACTCTGACCACAATCTATTGTTTATGTACTGTAGATTAAATCTGAAGAAACTGCAAATGGTGGAAATTTAACGAGATGGGACCTCGATAAACTGACTAAACCAGAGGTTTTATCGAGTTTCAGGGAGAGCATAAGGGAACAATTGACAGGAATGGGGGAAAGAAATACAGTAGAAGAAGAATGGGTAGCTCTGAGGGATAAAGTAGTGAAGACAGAAGACGATCAAGTACGTAAAAAGATGAGGGCTAGTAGAAATCCTTGGGTAACAGAAGAAATATTGAATTTAATTGATGAAAGGGGAAAAATGCAGTAAATGAAGCAGGTAAAAAGTATAACAAACGTCTCAAAAATGAGATCTACAGGAAGTGCAAAATGACTAAGCAGTGACGGCTAGAGGACAAATGTAAGGAGGTACAGGCTTATCTCACTAGGGGTAAGATAGATACCGGTACAGGAATATTAAAGAGACGTTTGGAAAAAAGAGAACCAGTTCCAAGAATGAGATTTTCACTCTGCAGCGGAGTGTGCGCTGATATGAAACTTCCTGGGAGATTAAATCTGTGTGCCCGACCGAGACTCGAACTCGGGACCTTTGCCTTTCGCGGGCAAATGCTCTACCATCTGAGCTACCGAAGCACGACTCACGCCCGGTACTCACAGCTTTACTTCTGCCAGTATCTCGTCTCCAGCCTTCCAAACTTTACAGAAGCTCTTCTGCGAACCTTGCAGAACTAGCACTCCTGAAAGAAAGGATACTGCGGAGACATGGCTTAGTTTTAATCTGCCAGGAAGTTTCATATCAGCGCACACTCCGCTGCAGAGTGACAATCTCATTCTGGAAACATCCCCCAGGCTGTGGCTAAGCCATGTCTCCGCAGTATCCTTTCCTTCAGGAGTGCTAGTTCTGCAAGGTTCGCAGGAGAGCTTCTGTAAAGTTTGGAAGGTAGGAGACGAGATACTGGCAGAAGTAAAGGTGTGAGTACCGGCCGTGAGTCGTGCTTCGGTAGCTCAGATGGTAGAGCACTTGCCCGCGAAAGGCAAAGGTCCCGAGTTCGAGTCTCGGTCGGGCACACAGTTTTAATCTGCCAGGAAGTTTCAGAACCAGTTGTATGAATATCAAGAGCTGAGATGGAAACCCAGTTTTGAGCAAAGAAGGGAAAGTAGAAAGGTGGAAGGAGTATATAGAGGTTCTATACAAGGGCGATGTACTTGAGGCCAATATTACGGAAATGAAAGAGGATGTAGATGAAGATGAAATGGGACATACGATACTGCGTGAAGAGTTTAACAGAGCACTGAAAGACCTGAGTCGAAACAAGGCCCCGGGAGTAGACAACACTCCATTAGAACTACTGACTGCCTTGGGAGAGCCGGTCGTGACAAAACCCTACCATCTAGTGAGCAAGATGTATGAGACAGGCGAAATACCCTCAGACTTCAAGAAGAATATAATAATTCCAATCCCAAAGAAAGCAGGTGTTGACAGATGTGAAAATTACCGACCTACCAGTTTAATAAGTCACAGCTGCAAAATACTAACGTGAATTCTTTACAGACGAATGGAAAAACTGGTAGATGCCGACCTCGGGTAAGATCAGTTTGGATTCCGTAGAAATGTTGGAACACGTGAGGCAATACTGACCTTACGACTTATCTTAGAAGAAAGATTAAGGAAAGGCAAACCTACGTTTCTAGCATTTGTAGACTTAGAGAACGCTTTTGACAATGTTGACTTGAATATTCTCTTTGAAATTCTAAATGTGGCAGGGGTAAAATACAGGGAGCGAAAGGCTATTTACAATTTGTACAGAAAACAGATGGCAGTTATAAGAGTCGAGGGGCATAATAGGGAAGCAGTGGTTGGGAAGGGAGTGAGACAGGGATGTAGCCTCTCCCTGATGTTATGCAATCTGTATATTGAGCTGGCAGTAAAGGAAACAAAAGATAAATTCGGAGTAGGTATTAAAATCCATGGAGAAGAAATATGAACTAGGAGGTTTGCCAATGACATTGTAATTCTGTCAGAGACAGCAAAGGACTTGGAAGAGCAGTTGAATGGAATGGACAATGTCTTGAAAGGAGGATATAAGATGAACATCAACAAAAGCAAATCGAGGGTTATGGAATGTAGTCTTATTAAGTCGAGTGATGCTGAGGTAATTACATTAGGAAATGAGACACTTAATGTAGTAAAGGAGTTTTTCTATTTGGGGAGAAAAATAACGGATTATGGTCGAAGTAGAGAGGATATAAAGTAGACTGGCAATGGCAAGGAAAGCATTTCTGAAGAAGAGAAATTTGTTAACGTCGAGTATAGATTTGTCAGGAAGTCGTTTCTGAAAGTATTTGTATGGAGTGTAGCCATGTATGGAAGCGAAACATGGACATAAATAGTTTGGACAAGAAGAGAATAGAAGCTTTCGAAATGTGGTACTACAGAAGAATGCTGAAGATTACTTGGGTAGATCACATAACTAATGTGGAGGTATTGAATAGAATCGGCGAGTAGGGAAGTTCGTGGCACAACCTGGCAAGACGAAGGGACCGGCTGGTAGGGCATGTTCTGCGGCATCATGGAATCACAAATTTAGCATTGGAAGACAGCGTGGAGGGTAAAAATCGTAGAGGGAGACCAAGAGATGAATACACTAAGCAGATTCAAAAGGATGCAGGTTGCAGTAAGTACTGGGAGATGAAGAAGCTTGCACAGGATAGAGTAACGTGGAGAGCTGCATCAAACCAGTCTCAGGACTGAAGACTACAACAACAACAACAACAATGGAAGCAAGATTGAAGAAAAATCAAGACAGATCCATGGGATTGGCCGACCTGGAAAAAGTGTTCGACAGTGACAGCTGGGAGGGAAACTGTCGGAAAAGACAGGAAATACAGAATACGTACAAGAACCAAAAGGAAACAATAAGAGTGCTCGATCTTGGCTGTTCCTTATAAAATATAGCATCAAGTCGCTGTTGCCCATAGTCTATGTTGTCTAAATTTATCGAAAACGAAGCACTCGAATTAAAAAGATTGTAGTAAAGGGAACTAGTCTGTCGTTCCTGCTGTTCGAAGAATGATTAACGGAAATAAATGAAAGGTTTAGGAGTGAGACTAAAACTCAAGGTGTATTAATATCAATGTGAAGATTCGTTGATGATGATATTGCTATCCTCAGGTTTACGGAATCTATTAAATGGAATGGACATTCTAATAAGTATACAGTGTAGACTGAGAGTAAATAGAAGAAAGGCGAAAGCCAATGATAATAAGCAGAAATGAAGATAGCGAGAAACTAGAGATCATAATTAGTGATCACAAAGTAGAGTAAGTTAAGTGATTCTGCCACCTGGTCAGCGAAATAACCCATAACGGACGGAGGAAGGAGGATATGAGAAGCAGACTAGCACTGTCAAAAAAGACGTTTCTGGCGAAGAGAAGTCTGCCGTATCTATTATAGATTTTAATTCGAAGAAGAAATTTCTGAGAATGTTCTTCTGGAGCACAGCATTCTATGGAAGTGAAACCCGGACTGTGGGAAAACTGGAACAGAAGGGACTCGAAGCATTTGAGATGTGGTTCTTCAGAAGAATGTTGAAAATTAGGTGGACTGATAAGTTAAGGAATGTGAAGCTTCCACGTAGGATCAGAGATGAAAGGGACGTATGAAAAGAACAGGTTGTTTGGTCATCCGTTAAGACATCAGGGAATAACTTCCAAGTTACTAGACGGAGCGGTAGAGGATAAAAGCTGTAGAGGAAGACAGAGCCTGTTATACATCCAGCAAACAACTGAGCACGTAATTTGCAAGTGCTACTCGAGATGATAAGTGTGGCACAGGAGAGGAGTTCGTAGCGGGCCAAATCAAACCAGTCAGAAAATAAATGACTGAAAAAAATAAAGAAAAAAACGTAAATCAATAATAGAAAGGCTATTCACCAGAGGTGACTGCAGAACTTCTTATGAGAGCCACCATGAAAGTACGGGCGAGAGGGGGCTCCACTTATTTCTCAATACAATTTGTTTACTCTTCCTTGCATTTATGCATCACAGTCACTCAGAATAGCAATGGCATCAGCAAATGATTTATATTCTTTCAACCTGAAGTTTCAACTTTTCTTCTACGTCCGTTACGCTTCTTCGTTGTAAATTGGTGAATGCCAGTATCCCTCTACTGCACTATTTCTAATCCGAGCACAGCAAATTGCTAAAGAGCTACGTGGGCTCTCTCTCAACATAAATAGTTCATTCTGACTGCACTGAAGCAAACCAGTGGAGGGCCAGTAACGATGCTGTGTGCTTCTGGCATTTTCTGCAGTGAATTCCCGAATACTAGTTCGCTTCTAAGAACGATGGTGTTGACGACACGGTTCATGTCAACCGTGACTGATGGTTGGCGACAGGAGACCACAAAAGAGGCAGAAAATATCCCGCTTATTTCTATACGGCGACGCACAAAGGCTTGCCATTTGACTCGTTTGGCATGAGTACGTATGTACCTGTCAGAGGAAATGGACGTGAAGGCTTCACCCGCGAGGCAACAGAATATCAATTGCCGTGTATGTGTGTGTGGCTGCTGTGAACTCATACAACGCGAATCAGAACTGCGCCATTGGCTACCAGAAAGAGACGTACGCAGCCTTCACAGGAAAACCGTTAGCGCCCAAAAGACGCAGTGGACGTAAGAGGAAAAACACAGAATATTAACTATTAACCATGTAAGACAATTTTTCTGTGAACCGATTTAATATAAATATATTAAATACAAAACGAAGTGGAGATAGTTGAAATAAAGTTAATAATACACTCATATTCAGAAAAAAAAGCAGAATGCCTTGAACGACTAGAGATAGGACGCTCATGTTCACCGGACATGTAGATTGGTATGTTCTGCAGAAACGATGAGCATTTCAGTCACCTTGGTTCAGCAGGTGTCCTGTTGCCTGGTGAGCACAGGTTCCGCAATGGTCCCTTATAAATGGTTCCATGCTTGATATAATCGACGCGTATGAGGTGCGAATAGCGTCCTGTGGTGTAGCCACCACGCTGCATTTAACTGGCTCCAAACTTCTTCAGTGGTGGCTGGCGTTGGCTCACAGCACTGCACCCATGGTTTCACCATATCCCACACGTTTTCGACCAACGACGAGTTTGGTGATAAGGCGAGCCAGAGCTAAATGTTAACATCCTGTGACACCAAGAAAGAACATGTTCGTGCAGCAGCATGTGGTCGTGCATTGGCTTGCTGGACAATGGCATCTGGGGCCTGGGGCATTGTACAAAAAGGGTACGGCTACAGGTCGCAGGATGTCATTCACGCAGGTGACACAGGTCTCACTGCCCTGGACACGCACCAACTGTGACTTATGGTTGTACCCAATACCACCCCACGCTATAAGGCCGTTAGTTAGCTCTGTATGTCTTGTGCGAATGCTGTCACTGTGCTTGTTTCCATTTTACTTCACTGACTCCGTATTTCTCGAGATGTAACATTAGCTGCTCGAACAGTTCGAGTCGATCTCAAGCACAGCACAAGTTAAAAAAATCTGAAGGCCCTAGTAAACGATCAAATATGTTTGACAAAGTCGCTCTCTTCTAGTCATGGTTTTGCCAAGCCAACCCGTACACGATCAAACAATGTATGTCATTTTAACCTCAATTTGAAGCAGACGCTGGTCGCGATCGTGTGTATTTTGAAAGTAGTGAGAATGGCCACAAATACGTGCAGATAATGCAGTCCTGGCATTGTGTTTCAAGAAGAAGAAGAAGATACTACAACTCTGGTTAAGGGAATGGCTTGAAACTATATATTTACACTTTATAATCTGCCAAAGGAAATATTACTCTCAGTACCTGCTGATTACAAAAGCTTTCTACGAATGGGAAATCAAACTTTTTAACACATGTTAAGACCCTCCTAAATAAGGAAACTTGTCTGTCAAGATTGCTCGATGTAGCCACGGATGTATCAAACACGACCATACACGTACAAAGAAAGCTTGTCAGTTTAACGTTAGTTTTCAAGCAGACGCTTATCATGTATGCTGTATTTTGGCAATAGTGAGAATGGCTATAAATACAGATAAATCATTTCTAACATTGTCTCTGGCATTGTGTTTAAAGAATAAGAAAACGAGACGCTGGTCCAAGGAAAGGATTAAAATGTACAATGTACAACTGAAAGCCAGTTAATGGAAGTGTTACACTTACTTACGTAACTTTTTGCGGATAGACAGTGAAACGTGTAATAATTTGTTCTGCGTTCCTTCGCCCTCACATTGAAAAACAAGACACAAATAGCGAAAATTAGTTCTCGTCTACTCGGCTCTGTAATGAAAATTCATTAAAATACCATAACATGAGAACACATGGCTCACGTGGAAGAATGGAGCGCTTCGATTTCTTTTATTTCATTCTATTCTGCTTGTAATGTACTGTACGCGTAAAATATTGATTTTGTTCATAACCTGTTCACACGTAAGTATGGCTGCGAAAGATGTGATACCTCTACATTTTAGTAATTTTCAATGTTATTTTGTTTTTATACATTATAGTAGAATTCATAATTGTGAAATAAACTGCAATAAAACACCTTTTTCTTAAGCGTATGTGGCGACACATTGACACAAACAAAGTCTTGTCAATCTTTTTGTCAATCAAAATTTCACGCAAACACGTCATACACCATCTGTGCTTGACAAACATGTCAAACAACACCGTACACGCTCAAATATTTGACAAACATAGTGGATGTTAGAAAAAATGTTTGATCGTTTCCGGGGACTTTACGCCATATATGACAAACGAGGACTCCGTCCTAACGCATATCGTGGGCACTTTGTTCACAATATTCCTTCAAAGATATGGTTTGTGGAGGTGAGCAGATTATGGTAACACAAGTAACAAAAACATTTTTTGTGGTTTTATAAGGAAGAAATAAACAGAAGTGTATAATAAGTTAACTATTTTGATATTTACAACACGTAACAAATAAATCAAAACACGGAGATATGTATATGACATTGTGCCGACAGTATGCAACCAAGACTGTAAAGAGACTAATCGAAACCAAGCGGTGCGTGTCCGAGCTAAATCAGTTAGGAAACATCAATCGTTTCGGAAACGAGTATGCCTCGTCAAAAGGCGCTAAAGTACTATGGAATGGGTCGAATAGGGCAAATTCAATCCAGAAATCGGTTAACAAACTGTGATAATTCGCTAAGTGCGTATTGCACTGACATTGAAAACAGCATCGAATCGATGGATAAAGGTTGGTCGAATGAAGGGACAAGCGTGTACGTGGTGTATTATGACCGTGGGGCTAGATGACCGCCATCTGCCCTACGTTGGTAGCTTTCGGCGTAGCTTCGTCCACTCAGCCAGGGCAGAAAGTGGACACCTATCTCAGTGAACGGAGCTTTAGACTGCATGCATGCTATTACGTTGGTGCAAGATGTTAAGCAACGTTAATCTGTAGGCGGGCACTGCGATATTTACAAGTGGTATGTGCACGTGGTATGTGTTAAATGAACAGTCACGGTACAAGTGTTAAGCTACTTCCGAGCGAATTTGGGCCGATCTGACACGTGGTTTGTTACCTGTCTTAGTTCTTAATTTGTTTTTCTATGGATCTGGGCTATTTTATAACGCGGAGGACACGTGGAATGTAGTGCAGTTAGTAGTTTCATCAGTTTCTGTTTTACGCAGTGCCTACTCATATGGGCCGTACTCCAAAATGCGTAATTTCTTAATGCAAGACACAATCTGATACACCAGGATACCCATATAGAGATTTTATTAACTGCTAACTGTTTCCCGTAAAATATTCGATATCAAAAGTTTCTGGGAGTTGATGGGAAATAACTCGTAACCGAAATATTTTGTGAAGAACTATGTCCACTTCTTGCCATATTGCTTAAAGTATTACCGCCAGTACTGGGTGGCTGGGTATTTGCCATTTTCCGGATTGGACTCCCTATTTAGATTTTTTAATTATTTTTTAAAAATTTCGATTGCATTTCTAATGGTATATTGCACTGTTAGATGGTTGCATATCTTCCGTGAATTACGTCGTTCAGAGGAATAACAACTGTAGATCAATGGAGCTTTGTTACCAAAATTCGATGTACATTACTGGTGGAGTTGCGAACAAGTGTACGGATAATAACGTAACTTAATGCGATTCCCAGATTTTCCTCTTTGCTTTGCTGATACTATGATGTTTGCTATGTAGTGTCTGAGTAGTGCTAGGGCATATGGTAATAGTTTTTAGTAATCACTATCTGAATTTGGTTTTTTGTAGCTTTAAGTTTATGCATACGTCGGTATTAGCAGTGTGTGAGGTACCAAAACATTAGTAAATATTTTATCAGTTTATATTTCTACAATTTACTTTCAAAATAGTGAAACGCAGCTTGTTCTCTCATATATTCTCATAAGTGCGTATACATCTGAGTACTAAACTGTAAGTCCAGAAATCGACTACATAAATTATAAACCAGAGTCTGATTTCCTGTAAGTCGGTTATGTTTCCATTTTAGAAAAGAAATGTCCGCAGCTAAGGATCCACGAGGTCAAGATAGGTGAGCAAGGTAAACCCAAAACGCGTCAGACTCTTATAGGTATGGCATAGTGGTCACAATCGTTTCGATTTGTTTAATGTGGTAGTTTCGAATGATATCGCAACATCCTTTCCTACAGCAAGTGACACTTTGGTGTTTACCACAAATAGTTGCTAAGGTACCTTTCTGTGCTTCAACTATTTCCGACAATTTTGTGTGATCATTTGGCAGTTATCACAATAGTGTTACGTGGAATGACTATACCCGAATCTTGTGGCTTGTTTTCTGTGTGGCTTAACCATCATATGATAAATGTGATCATTCGGTGCGTCATTGTACATGTGTGTAGGAGGTTTTGGACGCAGTGTCATTAATTGAGGCAAGTTCATGACTCATAATTATTTCAGTTACACAGTGGTCGCCCACATGTAATGACGGAATTGGAAGGCTTCTGTGAAGAAAGCGATGTGCCAGTGCTTCATCACACAGCCAGTGCCCATGGTACGTCACACACTGCATGTGCGTTTTAGCGATGGAAATCTTCTTCGACACTGCCACCATACAACCACTGTTGATTGTAGGCTTCGGAAATATCCAGCCGCCTTTGATTCTGTGCAACAGAAAAAAAAGCTGTGTTGATATTCACTGAAGCTACACAGTATACCACTTCTGATGCCATCAACTACGGATTGCATCGAAATTCCTTTAGAGTATAGTGTTTTTAGTACAACTTCTAGGACACTGTTAAAACCCACGCAGGAAAAAATGTTGGAGAGTTGCAGGATATCATTATTCGTCCTCTAGTATCAGCACAAAACGGTCAGACCTGTTTTACCTAATACGTTGTTTGTACAGTGAAATGTTAACTTGCTTCTTAGAACAGATTCGATATAGCTAATTTCAGTAAGCGGTAGAGATATCGAGAAACGACAGATTACAAAGGAATTCTGAACATATTCGGTGTTCATGACTCCGTCCGCCCATGGAACGTTTCCATGCTTTCCATATATCTTTACGGCGGCGCTTAATATAATTTTGTCGTTAACCTCGAGTCCTCGTCGCTAACCAGTATTTTGACACGTTTCATTAGATGTGATAATGTTATACACTTTGATTAATTGTGCTGCCATAAATGGAAGAGAATCAGCAAAACTACACCGTAAGATACAAATTTAACTTTTTCACACAAAATGGCGAATAATGTCACAAGATATAATAATAAATTCCATAAAAGTGTAATAACAGTTTCTATTTATTGCGCATTGGCACTAGAAAAGTTTACAGGTATTTCGTACTTTCATATCCGATAACAGTGTGACAACTTTCACCGATTTCTTCAGGTGCAACATATGCTTCTTTACAGTGGGACCATCGTATGTGATATTAGTGTAGCAAATTTATTCTGTGTACTGATTCAATGACGGTCAGCTTAAACAAACTTTTTTTAGATAGCTATTTAACTGTCTACGGATCAGACTGCCAAATTTTTACACCAGTTACATTTTGAAACAGCACCGTTGACATGTGGCAGCACTTTCCTTTGCAATGACACAAAGAAGCACAGACATGTCAATGGATTGTAAGTGTAGCGGTTTGAAGGTGAATTTCAGTATAAGTAGTACTCAAAACATGCCGTTAATACATTTTTCCTGCAATCTAGAATATGAATACGTTTCGCACACTGTTTAAAGTCAGAGCTAAGGTCCTCCATGGAACATCACAAATGAAGAAGAATAACAACTTCTTTTCGAAATGAGTAAATTGTGAATATTGTTTGTATTCTACCCTAAATCCACATCTAGGTGCCAGGCCCAAGGTACCCGTACCACTACTAATCCTTTCCTTTCCTGTTCCACTAAAAAAAAAAAAAAAAAAAAAAAAAAACCGAAGAGAAAACGACCGTCTGTATGCTTCTGTATGAGCGCAAATTTCTTGTGTCTTATCTTCGTCGTCCTTACGCACAATGTATGTTGGAGGCATCAGAATCGTTATGCTGCTAACTTCAAAAGTCCATTCTCTAAGTTTTCTCTGTAGTGTTCCTAGAAAATAACATCGCTTTCCATTAAGTGATTCCTATTTGAGTTCCCGAACCGTCCTATTTGCAGTCTCCCTCACAGATGAACGATGTTGCTGCTGGTATCAGTCCAGAGACTGGTCTGATGCAGCCCTCCATTCTAATCTATCCTGCGCAAGCTTCTTATCTCCAAGTACCTACTGCCACCTACATCTTTCTAAATCAGCTCAGTGTATTCATCTCTTGGCCTCCCTCTACGACTTTTACCCTCCACGCTACCCTCTAATACTAAAGTGGTGATCAATTGACGGCTGAGAACATGTCCTGCAAACCGATCCCTTCTTAGAGTCAAGTTGTGCCACAAATTCATCTTCTCTCCAATTCTATTCAGTACCTCCTCATTACAATTATCATACTTGGCTAGAATTCTTCAAATAATCCGAAGTCAACTATTCGCCTTTCCTATCACCATCCTCACATACTCGTTCCATGTCATATCGCTTTGCATTCCTACCCTCAGATATTTAAACGAGGTGACTGTGTAAATCAGGACGTTATTAATGCTGTATACGGGCTTTACGGGTTTGGATTTCCTACTCATCCGCTTTAACTCACATTTTTCTACGTCTACAGTAAAGGTTGGTTTATTCGTGAAATGGGATTAATATTCGTATTACAAGTTTGAGTTGCCGTCCCTCAAATATACTTTCAGTTTTAAGTATTACAAGTTTGAGTTGGTGTCTTTCAAATAGAATATCAGTTTTAATGTTAATGTAACTTTGCTTGAATTTTATGGTGACTTTCTTTTTACTGCTTTTTGCAAAGGCTCGAAGCAGTAGTGACTCTCGTAATTAAAATAACAAAAATCTTATTTTGTAGCTTATGGCCGCCAGACAAGGAAACATCAGACTTCATTTAAAAGCTACATGTTGCTGTTCTGAAAGGACTCATAATACGAGACCGCTAATCAAATGTTAGTTATCGGCCATTATCCTTCGTTAGTTATCTTCGTGCTGATTGCTGCGAAATATTACTACACAAATACAAGTTGTCTATGACAAAAGCAATTACGTGCGGTATACTGTCATTTTAAATAAAACACCTACACTTTCGATTAATTACTTTACCAACTAAATAACTGTGCAATGTTCCCCTCAAAGCTCTAACATACTGAACAGAAGAGAAATAACTGAAAGTTTTTGTCTTTTGTCTTAGAAATAAAAATTATTTGAGATGTTATAACTTCCACCTATCTAATATATGTTCTTAGTTGCTAATCGACATATTTATTACCTACAGACTTTCTCTTTTCCCTTAAAAGATCTATTACAAGAGGCAGCTGTTACTCATCACACCAACTACAAGTATTGTGTAAGTCATCTTGTGTCGTCCTACAGTCACTGAAGTTCGACAACTCACTGTACACCACAGCATCATCAGCAAACAACAGCAGATTCTGCCCAAACTGTCCGCCCTCACCGTCGACGACAACATACTGGGTTCTCCAACTTAAGAAGTCTTTGAGCCATTCACATATCTGTGAAATTATTCCATACGCTCGTAGCGTTTTTAACAGCCTGCAATGACGCACCGCGTCAAACGCGTTCCGGAAATCTTGCAGTATGAACTATACCTGTTGCCCTTTATCCGTAGCTCGCAGTTTATAATGTGAGGAAAGGGCAAGCTGAGTTTGGCAGGAGCGATGCTTTCTCAATCCCTGCTGATCCGTGGACGTAGACTTCTCGAAGAGAATTTATTATATTGTAAGTGAGAATATGTTCATATTCATTGCGAACTAGGTACATAAGGACCAGGGGTCTCAGCCACACAGGTCAACCAGATACAGTGACCACCCAGGCCATATCGTGTTATTTCACCTATCGTTCTCAAAGCGGCTGAATATGTCTCGTGTATTATACGAGCCCTTCGAGTGGGATCAGAAGTGTTTAGTCACGATCCTTCAGTCGCAATAATAACGAGTTGTAATACTATACTAAGTATAACAAAAAATTCGTGGTACTTCTCGTTGCAGTAATTGGTCTCAGTAGTCCACAAAAAGGAATAGAATACAAAATGCTGTCTACATCGTCCGGGTTCCCTATCACAGAACACCAAACGTCGTTATTGTGACAAGTGTAGCACCCATTATCTTTGCATTCACCTGAAGTGAATGAAAGAAATCACCAAACAATTAAATGAGATACACTGGAGACTATTTGAATCCCGATTCACAGGATAACTTGTCCAGTATCCAAACCATTGTACCCTTACGCCAACTAAGTTTGCAAATGTTGTGTATGTAAAACTTACTAGAGAATATATTGCGTGGTGACTCAGGAAGGATGTCATAGCAGCGACAATCTGGGTTATGAATTAATATGGGTGAGAAGAAAGGAAACAGTTATGAATGGATATAAATTATTCAGTGGCTGTCTATTATGCCGATAATATCTGCAGATCATATCAAATCTCCAAATAGCACCGTTTACAATGACTGGTTCCATATTCCATCGGGCAAAACAACGTGAGCTCTCTGATTTTCCTTTGCGTTGGCTTTTGGCTGCCATAATTGCTCGAGGTCAGACGTCAGTCGCTAACTGATGGAATCGTCGTCGCCTTGGTCAAGGTCAGGTGCTGATAGATGCTGCCATTGTTTAGTTAGACGAATCATCTCCGTTCACAAAGCAAATATAATCGAGGTCGCTAGTGTTGGCTTCCTCTGACCTTTGCTCATCCTGTTAATGCTGATTTGCGATGTCGTGTCGTGTCGTTTCGTTGCTTTTAAAACAGCTACGAGGTCAGAGATTCTGATAATGAAATTATGGGTTATTTGTGAGGAGAGTATTTGTTACGCATCGTATTAACCGGATTTCCTGAGGCTACAGTTCCTTCCGACCATTTATTTGTTACGTCGACGGAATTTGTCGACGGAATGCTGTGGAGATATCATTATGACCATGACATTTCATGAATCCCTTCAGCTTATTTTACACCTTACTGATGTAAAACTTATTGAACGTCTGTGCAGTAGGTTCCAAGTTTTGGTAGTGTAAGCCATTCAATATATACGTTAAAGTTTTCTGGCTGCAAGTATGTACTTTCAATAACAAAATATTGTAATCGACATACAATTATATATGTCGCCACGCGCAAAGGGAAGAGTCTAGTCGATGAAGAAATGAGGGATGACAGTTATGGCATTACTTTGCAATGACACAAAATTAACAAACTATCACAAAGGTAAATCCGTTTCACTTCAAAACTATCTTTTTATGCACTAATCAAACAATTAGAAACTCTGAAGAAGAGAAACGCCACTATAATATTAAAATTTCGCGTCACAGATGGGCCTGGGGAAACTTACACTTTGTCTAGTAACAGTTGTGTTTATATATTCTGGCACACACATCCGACAGGGCTCCGATGCTTGCCAGAACACAGTATTTGTTTTTCCTCGAAATTATTTTGTGACACTACGAAATGAAGCACAAACAGGCTAATGCTTGTAAGCTCTGTGCCTATAAGAACTAAGTTAGTTGAAGCAGTAATCTTACCACGTAGAAACCACAACCAAATCCTTTACCGAAGGCAGGATCGTCAATGAAGTGCAACATACAGGACTGAAAACAAGATATTATTGATATCAAGGTACAGCCAGAACACTAGTGAATTTCAGGGAAAAAAGTGCAACTATTTAAAGAAATATCGCATATTTGTGATGCTGGTATTTAAATAAGCATAGAATATTCCAGGATATATAAAGATATGGTATTTTAAGAATTTTCCACAAACCATACGTATTAAATAAAATTACCATCTGGTGACTGGATTTGAGCTGGTGACACACAGCACACCAGACGGGGCAGTGATTGACTACGGTACACGCGCAATAGGTGACTGCATTAAACTAATATGATATCTGATGTAGCCCCTCGCGTAGAAGCTGCATGATCGTTGGGTGCTTCAGTTTTCTTGAACCTCCCATCTTCGAAATGAACCTCGAGACAATAATGGGAATGGATGAGGTGGACGATATTTCAGCATATTTGTTTTCTTGGTGAGGGCATCGTAGTCCTCGACTTCATCCTCGAACGTGGCCACTTTTCAAAGGATGCTATGCTATTTACCGTTTTTGGTTCACTGTTTGTTTTTCCAGCTTTATCGTATGTAGCTGCTGGAGGTTTCAGAGACTTGAAAGCTTATAAGTTCGATGGGCGCGGTAACAGTGCATTCAATAGGAATTTGGTGCCATAAAACGGTTTTGAGCTGTAGACAAGGGTAGGACTGCAGTAGCCACACACATTCTCGTTCCCAGACATCTCTCCTAGAAGGTTGCAGGACATGAGTTATTTTGTCAAAAGAAACTTAGAATTATCTGCAGAAGCCCTTTAGCTAATAAGGGATCTCCAGACTGATGTGGCTACCCTAGGGATGTGTGAATTTGTGTTACGATGAATACAGCCTTCTAATTTGGCATTCGGTCAATTTCGGGACAGTTCGCGCTTCTTCGCAGTGTCCACGCACACAGTATCCGACAGGGTTTTCTCAGCTTTGTACCATGGAATGGGAGACGTTTCCTGCGTCCCTCCATACCTAAAAGTCATACTGCTTCACCATAGAGACAATATACGAAAGTGAGGTATTCTTTAACATCTTCACATGAGAGTTACCGATCAGCACTTGGAATCTTCGCCAAAACTGGGCAGCGAGTTCCTGCTCTGACGATAAACGGTGAAACTCCAAAGCAGCAAGAAGGATAACACTTTACTGTAGGTCTTCATGGTGTAATGACTTCACATTAGGATTTGAAGGGTAAACAAATCGCTTTGCCGTTTTGTAGAGCAAAGACTTTGCTATAAGCCTTTTCAGATTAATTATTTCACTTTTAGATTTTCGGAGAGTTAAGATTTCTGATTAGGACCGGAGAGAGGACTGATGAGATGAGCCCTCCTGCCACTGGTAGGATGTCTGAATTTACGTACTAATTACAAAGAGAGGGCGGAAATCTTGTTCTCCAGCCATTGCTGCAGGCAGCTACTTTTTTCATACTCCACGTGTTTTGCTAAGATGGGCTATCGAAGCACTTGTGAGTGTTTCTCAGATACGAAGTTCATTCACTGCCTCCTGAACTCGAACACTCGACCTTGAATCTGCGCATAAAGATTGTTGCCCTCAATGCGTATTGCAGCAATCGCATGGTATTCGCTCCTACCTTTACGTATACTGTCTACACCTAATGAACAACTTCTGCAGTAAATAGCCACGTGTGTTAACTATTAGCGTAACTGTGTTTCATCCTCCCATTCCACTTGTACCAAGGTTACAATCCCTGTTTTTTATGTATTTGTTTGAAATTAATTTACGTTATCATTTGAGACAGTTCGTCTCTCCGTTGGTGACGAGAGTTTGGTCCTGTGCATCCTAGGGTATGCTCCAACCACAACCGACTACCAACAGAATGACGTCAGACAACAAAAAACGATACGATAACGCCCAAAGTGAAGTCTCCGAAGGCCTCTCCTCCCGCATAGGCGAAGAAACCCAGCCTCCTGGACTGTGTCTCACTGGCCGGTGCTTGACGCCCTTAGTGCTGTCAGTCTTTCTCCTGGTGGTCCAGGATTCGTTTGGAAGCTTGTTAGCTTGCTTCTTCAGCCAGTCCAGATGGCGACGCGTTTCCCGTAGTCATCCTAAGTATCGATCAACAGAGACGGGAACCGTGTATCTATTGGAGTTTCGGATTTTCGAAAGAATGGAAAAGACTATGTGAAGCCTGAATTGCTTCACTTCGCTGCTTTGTGCGTGCATCATGATGATCAGTATTTTATCCAAATATCTCTGCTTGGTGGGACAGCGATATGCAAATGGAAATAGTATCGCATACACGAGGAATAAAAGGACAATACATTGACGCAGCTATCATTCGTCCTCAGGTGTTTCACGGGAAAATTTTTCCTAAGTAATGATGGCCTCACGACGGCAATAACAGACTTTGAACGCGAAATAGTAGTTGGGATAAAACGCGTGGGACATTCCGCTTCGGAAATCGTTAAGGAATTTAATATTCCGAGATCCACAGTGTCATGAATGTGCCGAGGATACCAGATTTCAGGCATTACCTCTCACCACGGACAACGCAGTAGCCGATGGCCTTCACTTAACAACCTAGAGCAGCGGTGTTCGCCTAGAGTTGCCAGTACTAACAGGCAAGCATCGACGCGTGAGATAACAGCAAAACGAAGTTATTCGTCAGGACAATGGGCGAAATTTGGCGTCAACGGGCTATGGCAGCAGGCGTCCGACGCCAGTGCCGTTGCTAACAGTAAGACATCGCCTGCAGCGTCTATCCTGGGAGTTCCTATTTGTAAGATTTGATGGTACGGTTCGACTGTGGCGAAGACCCCACAAAGGACCAAAGGCGGCGGCTCCATAATGATTGGGCTGTGTGTACATGGCATTTACTCTGGTCCAACTGAGCCGATCATTCACTGGAAACAGTTATGTTCGGCTACCTGTAGATCATTTGAAGCCATTCATGCACTTTATGTTCCCAAATAACTGTGTCATGTCACTGGGCCACAATGGGTCGTGCGTGGATTGAAGAACATTCTGGAAAATCCGAGCAACTGATTTGGTCATCAAGATCGCCAAACGTAATTTCCGTCGATCATATATGTGACATAATCGAGAGGTCAGTTCGTGTACAAAATCATACACCGGCAACATCTATCCCGTTATGAACGGCTACAGAGGCAGCATGGATCAATATTTCTGCATGGGACTTCCAACGACTTACTGAGTCCATGCCACGTCGACCTGCTGCACTACGCTGGGCAAAAGGAGGTCACCTCAGTGTACATAGATAACACATCTGCCAATATCTTATTAAAGCGTTCTGTGAGGCTAATCGACTGTGGATTGTACTCGATTGTCATCATCTGAGTCACGTCGTAACGTTAAATCATCTTTCGACTGGAAAACTTTTTCATGGTCAGAGGCCATCACACAGGGTGTTCCACGCGTCATAATGACGTATTCTACAAGAAATTTAGAATTTACGGTGCTTCGGCAGTCGGCACGGATTTTGTGACGGCATAAAGATTTAAGTAGTCAGTGTACATATTAGTTCCACTTAGTCGACTTTGGGAACCTGGAAAAGAAAAGGTCGATTCGAATTCGGTGGAATACCGCTGCTGCCGCGTGGGATTAGCTGAGCGGTCTGAGGCGCTGCAGTCATGGGCTGTGCGGTTGGTCCAGGCGGAGGTTCGAGTCCTCCCTCGGGCGTGGGTGTGTGTGTTTGTCCGTAGGATAATTTAGGTTAAGTAGTGTGTAAGCTTAGGGACTGATGGCCTCAGCAGTTAAGTCCCATAAGATTCCTCACACATAAGATTTCACATACACACACAATACCGTTGCCGGTAAAGGGACTCGTACCATGTACCTAAAAGGTTAGTGTAACACGTGCTTCCACCAATGGAATTCCTTACAATGTCTCACATAAAATCTTAGATCTGGTCGCTGATACCTTAGTCTACACGAATCCCAGGTGACCAGATGTTGGAGTATCACGGAAATACTTCAGGATCGATGGCCACAGATGAGCTGGGATGACAAGCAGTCTTTCCGACCCATAGGATCATAGTTCCTCTTATACAATATTCCGTTTAACAGTTGTAATCCTCCTTTGGTCGGTTCCCCATACATAAGGTTTTATAAGGTTTGCTGCAACAGTGTATCCTCCCTCTTTTCAGTAGTAATGTTATTTAATGCAGCGATGATTAAGATTTTGTCTAACCTCCTGTGTTCCCCCTAGAGCACCTTGGAAAGCAGTCAGCGGTATTGTGCTTTCGTCAGGTTTGGAAACCATTGTGACGCCTTACTTCGGAAGGCTCAGTGCCCATCTCACCATTAGACCTGGCAGATCCTTCTGGTTAGCTGGTCTTGAGAATGGTGATCAGTAACAACGCTGAATGGAGTGCCAGTGACCCATACAAACGCAAGGAAGTTAGTACTTCTCGGACTTGGAGGATACCCTGGAAACATAAGATCGTTCAAATGGCTCTAAGCACTATGAGACTTCACATCTGAGGTCATCAGTCCCCTCGACTTAGAACAACTTAAAATTAAGCAACCTAAGGACATCACATGCATACATGCCCGAGGCAGGATTCTAACCTTCGACCGTAGCAGCAGCGCGGATCCGGACTGAAGCGCCTAGAACAGCTCGGTGACAGCGGCCGGCGAAACATACGATGTCACCTTTTCAGGATATTCCCGAATTTTGTATTGGAACAGGCCCTCACCCAATGCCGACACCGTCGCTGTGAATTTCTGGCACCGCATTCTCGTCCTACAATGTTAGGTGTGAGGAAAATGATTGCGGTTCTTTAAAGACAAGGAAAGATCTTATCTGAAACTGTAGCGTCTCGGAGCAGCTCTTTCAAGGACGGGTATCAGTACAGAAATCATTTACGAGTCGCACACTTTCCAAGAAAAGCTTTCCACATGACGAATGTGCCGAGGAGTCGTAAAGTCTGTAACTGCTTTCATTTCTTCTGGACCAGAACAGAATACGTCGCCATTCTCTATCTGGACCAGAGCAGAATACGCCGCCATTCTCTAAGGAATCCGAAATTTTTACTTCCTGGGAGACGGATAGGCATTTATTTCCATGTAGGTGGAGATTTGCAGTCTGAACACACTTCTATACGATTAGCAGTGGGGATAAATAATCTTCACGTCTTCAAAAGACGCTATAGTGTCATTCAGATAGCAAAGGCCTCCATTTAAGATGTCGAAGCAAATTCCCTGTCACACGATTGAAGGTGGCTGGACCATTACACAGCCAAAATGGCAAACTTTGAACGCATAGATGTCGTCAATAGTTCTCCCCTTCTGCTTCGTCAACCATGTTTAGCTATTAACCTATTTGCATGTCCAGAGCTGATAAATATTTAGCGCCCTTCATGCAGTCCAGTAGTGTCATCAATGTTTGTCAGTGGACAGTGATATTTTTCGAGATTTTGTCCAGGTATCGCAGCCGACATAGAAACGCCATGTGCCATCCTTCGCTTGTACAAGGACCACTGGGGAGGATCAAGGACTGAAGTTTCAGTGACATGTGGACGTTCCGAGTGGAAGTTACGTCATTGTTTTTCTTGAGGAAACTTTACTGCCAAAAAATTACACCATGTCATCATGAATTATACTCCTCGTACTTGTCGCTTCGGATGTCAGGGTCTGGATCACATGGTTCACAGCCCCAGACTGGCCGCATCGGTCTTTCACCTCTTACCTCAATTGAAAGCGGCTATCTCCGGACTTCACTTGCAAATAAATGCTGACGTGGTGCAGGCAGTGCGACAGTTCCATGCATCAGAAGGCGTTGAGTTTTACTAGACCCTTTCTTCAAACGCCACAACAATGTTGATGACAACTATGCTGAAAAACAGTAAAAGGTTTATAGTTCACGATGCCATGGTGTATTGGTTTTTGGCAATAGATTTTCCATGAGAAAACCGGTAACTAAAATTAGTTTCACAACCTTCCTCCTATTATCTCGAAATATCTTCAACAATTCCTCAGGGACAATCATCTGCCGAGTGATGGCTAGTTGGTGGATGATTCACAATGTTGACACGGTCTTTTATCAAGAGCCGCTTGATGTGTCTCTTCTTCACACCGGATTTGAAAGTAGAATTGCTATTACTCGCCGACATAGTTCCCTAGTCAGGCAAGTCATTAGACGACTTACCATGTACGTAGCTTAATTCAAACTGAGGCTTCTTTTAAAGACTATGTAACCAACTATAGAAACAATATTTGTAAATTGAAGGTGGAGAGGGAGAGAAAGGAGAGGGAGAGGGTCACTGCTCTCAGTTGCATCAAGACATTACGCGGAATCAGCGGCGACGAGTGAAATTGTGTACCGGACCGGGATAGAACCTGTATTACTAGTCGCAGTATACTTCATAGAGGATGACCAACGACAGAGATGTCATTGGTATGGTGGGCGTTGTGCATTCTCTATGACGTATATTGTGAAGTGTTATATAGCTTTGTAAGCAGGAGACCCAGTATGAATTGAGCTACGAACAAGTCTGTTCAGTCCACAGGGTTATTTCATTCGCCATGTTACTTACTATGGAGTTTCCCGTTCTGTATTAGTGTAATACAGGTATCGTTTTATTCCATTCAGTGTCTACCTCATTTTCATTTCTTATATTTCTGGCGCTGATGGTAGGTATACTGCAGCTGAAATCGACGTATACAATAAAGTACAAATTGAGCCACGGCTGATCCCTGACTTCTGTATGAATTACATCGCAATCGCCATTTACATTGTTCCCTATTTAAGCCAACCTGACCACATGTATTCACAGGGTATTTACTGACAACAGGTTGCATTTTTTCTATGTAGCACGAAATATTGTACTTATTAACGTATCACTATGTTTTAGACTTTTTGTTATCACAATGACGAATACTCGGTGCAAACAGAACGTCAGCATTTGCACTTTTACAGAGCATTCAACAACCTGTTCTTACATTAACGGCCGGCTCTGGTGGCCGAGCGGTTCTAGGCGCTTCAGTCTGGATCCGCGCGACTGCTACGGTCACAGGTTCGAATCCTGTCTCGGGCATGGATGTGTGTGATTTCCTTAGGTTAGTTAGGTTTAAGTAGTTCTAAGTTCTAGGGGATGGATGACCTCAGATGTTAAGTCCCATAGTGCTCAGAGCCATTTTTTTACATTAACGTCACATACTGATAGCAAGATATAATCCTACAAAACAAAGATGTACTCCGTTTACATTAAGCTTCAAAGACGAGTTGAAAAATACGACAATAATTTCGATATTGCTTTTGTCCTCTACACCTTCCTCCAGTAACATGGACGTTATTCCCTGATGTCTTAATACATGACCTATCATGTCCCACCTTCTTTACAGTGTTTTCCATATGTTTCTTGCCTCGCTGATTCTGCGGAGAACCTTCACATTCATTAGCGGTCCACCTAATTTTCAACATTCTTCTGTACTACCACATCTCATAAGCTGCGATTCTTTCTGTTCCGGTGTTCCCAATGTCCATGATTCAGTGCCATACAATACTGTGCTGCAGATGTTCATTCTGAAAAATTTCTTCTTTGAATTAAGTCCTATATTTCCTACTGCTAGACTTCTGTTGGACAGAAATTCCCTCTCTATTTGTGCTAGTCTGTTCTTTATTTGCTCCTTGATTTGCTCCCTCTGCATCATGGCAACCAATTTCGATGTTAAGTTTATCAATAATGCCAGTTCTGCAATTCCTCATTACTTTCGCCTTGCTTGGTTTATCTGTATCCACATTTTGTATTCATTGAGTTACTTATTCCATTCAACAGTTCCTATAGTTCTTCTTCAGTTTCACTGAGGATGCCTGTGTCATCAGTTATCTTGTCATTGATTTCCATTAACCATAAATTTCAATCCCAGCATTGCTAATTATCTTCATATCCGTTATTGGTTCTTCGATGTATAAATGGAACATTAAGGGCGGAAGACAGCTGCCCCATCTAACACAGTTCTCAGTCCGAGCACGTCTTTCCTGGTCCTATATTCTTATTGTTCCCTCTTGGTTACGCACGTATTGTGCAGCACTAGTTTTTCCCTATAATTTAATCCTACTGTTTTAAAAAAATTGAATAGCTTCCTCCATTTTAGGTTTCCCAACGCTTCTTCTTCGTTCTATGAAGGTATCTTGATTTTTTAAATTTAAAACACCAGAAGTGATTCTCTGTCTTTACCATGCCAAAAGCCAAACTCATCGTCATCTAACACAATCTCACTTTACTTTTCCACTCTTCTGTATATTATTCTTGCCAGCAGCTTTCGTGGACGAGCTGTTGAGGTGACAGTTTAGGACTTATCACACTTATCACTGCTTAATATAATCGGGATCGTGTGGATGTTAAATTTTCCGTAAGTCTGATGGTACATTTCCATTCCCATACAGTTTACACACAAACTTGCATAGTCGTTTGACTGCCACTTACTTCACTGATTTTGGAAATATCAAAGGTCGTCACCCGTCCGTACTTACTTGACAGCAAGTCATCGATAACTCTGTTAAATTCTGTCTGTAACAGTGAATCCTCTATGTCTTCCACATCGACTCGCATTTCTTCTTACAACAAGAACCTTCTCTCTTGGGCTTTCCATGTGTTCTTTCCGCGGGTCGACTGTCGCCTCTGCGAGTAGCAGTGGAATTCCCACTGCACGTCTTAAGTTGCTACTCTTGTTTTCAATTTCACCGAAGTTGCTTTGATGTCGAATCAGTCCTTCCAAAGGCAATTTGGTTCCGATTTCTTCACGTTCCTCCTGAAGCTATTTCTCTTTGGCTTCCAAAACATCCTGTTTCCTTCATTCCTAAGCATCTTGTATTACTGTATTCTCATTTTTACACTTGCTTCTTCCGTCGATCAGTTGAAGTATTTCTTCCGGTTCTTCTGCCCTAACGATGATTCTAAGACTTGGAGAGGTATGATTGGATCGGTATGCATCCCCATAGTCACTGCTTCCTGTAATACGTCACCAGGAAAGTTTACAGAAGGGCTGGCGTTTATCCGATCGCCTCAAACGGACGCGTGATTCACCGCTGAACAATAGAGTATGTAACTCAGTATCCCAGTTGACACAGTGCCAGTCTTAACAAGTATGGCATGTCATTCAATGTCCCAGTGGACACCTTACCATTCTTACCCAGTACTGTGTATGTGGTATGATGCAAAGCGTAAAAGACGTATGCCAACCCAAGATCAGAACCCAGTTTCCAAAGTTCTGTTAATGATTGCAGATTTTAGCTGTTGTCATCAGTTTGTCCATCAGAGCCAGTTGAACAATCATAGAATATTCTCCTGCTGGAGTCTTGCTAACAGTTTTGGGCACAGTGTCGCCCCGAAACCATTTCGACACCACTCGTTCTTAAGTATTCGTAATACAGCCATCTGTTAGTGTGATGTATCAATAGGATACTGCCATGTCTCTCATTCCAATGATGTCCTCGAAGTCCGAAAGATGGCTACAAGCCGCAAGTGCATCCAAGTGAATATTTCCATTAACGTTAGACACACCAAAAGGACATGGCCTTTCAGATCATGATGCACAAATTTTAACTATAAAATATTTTTGTGCTGCATCACGTGTTAAATATAGTCATCAGCTGTTTAGGTAAGCTGATCCAGTTGCTGTAGAGACATTTGTAAACCTCATCAAGGAACAAGAGTGACAAGATGTTTATAGCGCTGATACAGTAGACGATAAATATAATGCTTTTCTCAAGACTTTTCTCATGCTCTTTGAAAGTTGCTTTCCGTTAGAACGTTCAAAACGGGGTACTAGCACAAAAAGGCAGCCTGGGCGGCTGACTAGAGGGATAAGAATATCTTGTAGAACAAAGTGGCAATTATATCAAAACGTTAGAAACAGGCAAAATCTAAATGCAGCAGCCCATTACAAAAAGTATTGTAACGTGCTTACAAATGTTATTCGGAAGGCAAAAAGTATGTGATATGCAGATAGAATAGCTAAGTGTCAGGATAAAATTAAAACCATATGGTCAGTCGTAAAGGAAGTGGCTTGTCTGCAGAGACAGGTAGAGGATATAGAATCAGTGCGTAGTGGGAATGTCCGTGTTACTGATAAGTCGCATATATGTACAGTATTTAATAATCACTTTCTGAATATAGCAGGTGAACTAAATAGAAACCTAGTCCCAACAGGGAATCCTATAGCGCTCTTAGAAAAAAGTTTTCCGAGACTGTTACCTGAAATGCTCCTCCATGATACTGACAAGAGGGAGATTGAGTTAATAATTAAATCACTAAAGACCAAGAACTCTCATGGATATGACGGGCTATCTCGCAGAATACTGAAGTATTGTTCTATGTACGTTAGCCCAGTACTTAGCCATATCTGTAACTTTTCCTTTAGGAGTGGTCGGATTCCTGACCGATTAAAGTACTCGGTAGTGAAGCCACTTTATAAAAAGGGAGACATTGATAATGTTGACAATTTTAGACCTATTTCTATGCCATCGGTGTTTGCTAAAGTTATCGAGAAGGTTGTATATACAAGGTTACTGGAGCATTTAAATTCACATAATTTGCTGTCAAATGTACAGTTTGGTTTTAGAAATGGTTTAACAACTGAAAATGCTATATTCTCTTTTCTCTGTGAGGTTTTGGACGGATTAAATAAAAGGTTGCGAACGCTAGGTGTTTTCTATGATTTAACGAAGGCTTTTGACTGTGTTGACCACAAAATATTACTGCAGAAGTTGGACCATTATAGAGTAAGGGGAGTAGCTTACAATTGGTTCGCCTCTTACTTTAAGAACAGAAAGCAGAAGGTAATTCTCCGCAATATTGAGAGTGGTAGTGATGTTCAGTACAAATGGGGCACTGTTAAGTGGGGCGTTCCCCAAGGGTCCGTGCTGGGGCCACTGCTGTTCCTTATTTATATAAATGATATGTCTTCTAGTATTACAGGTGATTCAAAAATATTTCTGTTTGCTGATGACACCAGCTTCATACTGAAGGATCTTGTGTGTAATATTGAAACAGTATCAAATAATGTAGTTCATGAAATAAGTTCGTGGCTTGTGGAAAATAATTTGATGCTAAATCACAGTAAGACTCAGTTTCTACATTTTCTAACTCACAATTCAACAAGAACCGATATTTTGATCAGACAGAATTGTCATATTATAAGCGAGACGGAACAGTTCAAGTTCCTAGGCGTTCGGATAGATAGTAAGCTGTTGTGGAAAGCCCACGTCCAGGATCTTGTTCAGAAACTAAATGCTGCTTTATTTACCATTAGAACAGTATCTGAAATAAGTGACATTTCAACACGAAAAGTAGTATACTTCGCATATTTTCATACGCTTATGTCGTATGGTATTATTTTTTGGGGTAATTCTTCTGATTCAAAAGGGGTATTTTAGGCTCAAAAACGGGCTGTTCGAGCTATATGTGGTGTAAGTTCGAGAACCTCTTGTCGACCCCTATTCAATAGTCTGGGAATTCTGACATTGCCCTCACAGTATATATTTTCTTTAATGTCGTTTGTTGTTAGCAATATTAGCCTATTCCCAAGAGTTAGCAGCTTTCACTCAGTTAATACGAGGCAGAAATCCAATCTGCATGAGGAATGCACTTCCTTGACTCTTGTGCAGAAAGGAGTGCAGTATTCTGCTGCATCCATTTTCAATAAGCTACCACAGGAACTCAAAAATCTTAGCAGTAGCCCAAACTCTTTTTAGTCTAAACTGAAGAGTTTCCTCATGGCTCACTCCTTCTATTCTGTCGAGGAGCTCCTGGAAGAGCTAAAAAATTAAGCAAATTCCAGTGTTACATTGTTGATTTTCTTTATTAAAACTTACGACTTGTCACCTGAATATGTTTCTTTTGTATTTCATTTTATCTGTTTCTAATATCGTGTTATAATTTCATGTATTGACTCGTTCCATGACCATGGAGACTTCTCCTTAATTTGGTCCCACGGAACAATAAATAAAAAGATAAATCAAGTAAGCTTACCATTCAACGCCCGTAAATAAGCGTTTTCGATAATAGAAATAAGCTGACATGGGGATAAAATTGCATTCAACATTTGCCACACTCGAGGGAACACTGTAACGTCAGTGGAGCTGCGTTAGATCCAGATGTCATGGTATAATGCATTCCATTTCCGAGAGTGTACATCGGTGATATCATTCGACCGCGTCCTGAATGGTACCTTGTAGAGCAAAGCGAGAAAATGCCGTGGATAGTCACAAAGAACAAATTTGGATGGAGGAAGCAGTTTAAAAAACTCTCAGTACTACGGACTTCACTAATTCGGAATACATGATAGGATTTATTTCGTTTTGTTTTTCTTATTTATCTGTATTTTAGAATTTTTGAAAATTGAAAAATGAAAACTGTCTTATTCACAAAACTATAACAGAAAAGAAACTACTCACAAATAATCAGACAAATCTGTCAGACAACACACTTTTTAAGTACATTTCTTAGTGCAATATCAAATGTTCAGGGAATTAGAATTATAAGCGCAGATGCTTCTTTTCATGACTGAGAACGTTGTTCTGAACAACATTAAGTCAGTATTTACTTCATTTTCAGAGTAGTTATTACAGCTATTAAGAGTAGTACGTTTTTAGGCTAGTAAGTAGCGTGGCTCAAGCAAGCCATTACTTTTTTTTTTTTTTTTTTTTGCCATCTGCAGCAAATCGGTATTTAAGAGTGGACGCAAAACGGGAAGTCTATAGCGACAGGTGTAGTCAACATTGCGGCTCAGTTACGAGCACCCATAAAACGTCAGAAAGTAAGTTATGTTACGTGTTTGTGGGAAGACTGTTAGACGCAGAGAAAAAGACAACTCTCTATAAACGCTCATGACCACTGCCGTTACATTTATCACCACTGGTTCAACACAACGATCTCCTCCCGGTTGTTTGCCGTGTAATCCTTACATCTCTCCAATCCCGAATGATCACCCCCCCCCCCCCCCACTGCCCCACCCAACCGTTCACGTTCACCACCCAAATTCCTGAACGTCTAACACATCTTCTGTAAACGTACATACCCTTTCCGCCTCAGACACACACAAACACACACACACACACACACACATAGAAAAGTGTGCGCATCTTGTTGTTGTGGTCTTCAGTCCAGAGACTGGTTTGATGTAGCTCTCCATGCTACTCTATCCTGTGCAAGCTTCTTCATCTCCTTCTCAATCTGCTTAGTCTGTTCATCTGTTGGTCTCCCTCTACGATTTTTATCCTCCACGCTGCCCTCCTATACTAAATTGGTGATCCCTTGATGCCTCAGAACATGTCCTACCAACCGATCCCTTCTTCTAGTCAAGTTGTGCGACAAACTCCTCTTCTCCCCAATTCTATTCAGTACCTCCTCACTAGTTATGTGATCTACCCATCTCATATTCAGCATTCTTCTATAGCACCACATTTCGAAAGCTTCTATTCTTTTCTTGTCCGAACTATTTATCGTCCATGTTTCACTTCCATACATGGCTACACTCCATACAAATACTTTCAGAAACGACTTCCTGACACTTAAATCTATACTCGATGTTAACCAATTTCTCTTCTTCAGAAAGGATTTCCTTGCCATTGCCTGTCTACATTTTATATCCTCTCTATTTCGACGATCATCGGTAATTTTTCTCCCCAAATAGCAAAACTCCTTTACTACTCTATCTCATCTCCTAATTTAATTCCCTCAGCATCACCCGACTTAATTCGACTACATTCCATTATCGTCGTTTTGCTTTTGTTAATGTTCATTGCATATCCTCGTTTCAAGACATTGTCCATTCCGTTCAACTGCTCTTTCAGGTCCGTTGCTGTGCGCAGAGAATTAAGAGAAATAATAATAAACATAAGCGTTGTGCTGAATGCGAGACACATAGAACTACAGTACTATTTATTTTGTAAAGTTTAACGAATGCCCAACAGTAAAGACCGGCTGCCGTGTCATCCTCAGCCCTGAGGCGTCGCCGGGTAAGGATACACTGGGGCGTGTGGTCAGCACAGCGCTCTCCCGGCCATTCTCAGTTTTCGTGACAAGGACCGCTACTTTTCAGTCAAGAACTCAATTACCCTCACAAAGGCTGAATGCAACCCCCTTGTCAGCAGCATTCGCCAACCCGGACGGTGAGCCATCCAAGCGCTGGCCAAGCACGAGGACGCTTAACTTCAGTGATCTGACGCGAACCAGTGCTACTCTCCGACAACGCCGCTGCCCAAAATGGAGTACAGCCGATGAAAAGACCAATGCAGCATAAATAAAAGTGGGTTCAAAAACGGCAAAAATTTAATATACACCCACGTTTCTTTCGGCCACGAACCCTGCTAACAACGAAGGAAAAAGCTGTGATTTTCAGTATATTCAAATAAGAGGCAACTACTTCATAAATAAATTGGACGCTAATTTGGTAAGGAAATACTATTCTTAACGTGTAGATACCAAACCGTAGAGACATAATATGTATCCATGTTCCAGGAATGACTACAGAAGATGGCTTTTAATGAAAGTGGAAGGCATCTGGTGAAGAAATGCAGCAAGCTGAAGACGGTAAATCAATTACAACTTACTAAATTGCTTTACTTCGGGGTGCACTCAGCCTCGTAATGCCAATTGAGGAGCTACTAGACCGAATGCTAGCGGCTTCGGTCAAGAATAGCATCATAACGACCGGGAGTGCGGTGTGCTGACCCCACGCCCCTCATATCCGCATCCTCCACTGAGGATGACACGGTGGTCGGATGGTCCCGGTAGGCCACTCGTGGCCTGAAGACGGAGTGCTAAATTTCTTTACAAATAAGAGATGGTAAGCTCGTGCTAGAGCACGGTAGCCTCCTTTGTGCTTAGTGAGCCGCTCGTAGGCGTAGGAGAGCCCGGGGCGACAGAGGTAGAGGCGCCTCCAGTGGTCCGCAGCTGCGCGACGCAAGTGGGTCAAGGGCGCGACCACCGGCAGAGCCACGCGTAACCGCTGTTCGGCGGGCTTCGCTGCGATGATCACTGCGTGCGCCTCCTAGGCAACGCTTCATGCCGGCCCACTGAGCCCATCTTTGCTGACGAAACACTGGCAGTCTATCATACCATGTCGTAGCCTACATTGGTACTCGCTAACAGGACACTAATATACACTCCTGGAAATGGAAAAAAGAACATATTGACACCGGTGTGTCATACCCACCATACTTGCTCCGGACACTGCGAGAGGGCTGTACAAGCAATGATCACACGCACGGCACAGCGGACACACCAGGAACCGCGGTGTTGGCCGTCGAATGGCGCTAGCTGCGCAGCATTTGTGCACCGCCGCCGTCAGTGTCAGCCAGTTTGCCGTGGCATACGGAGCTCCATCGCAGTCTTTAACACTGGTAGCATGCCGCGACAGCGTGGACGTGAACCGTATGTGCAGTTGACGGACTTTGAGCTAGGGCGTATAGTGGGCATGCGGGAGGCCGGGTGGACGTACCGCCGAATTGCTCAACACGTGGGGCGTGAGGTCTCCACAGTACATCGATGTTGTCGCCAGTGGTCGGCGGAAGGTGCACGTGCCCGTCGACCTGGGACCGGACCGCAGCGACGCACGGATGCACGCCAAGACCGTAGGATCCTACGCAGTGCCGTAGGGGACCGCACCGCCACTTCCCAGCAAATTAGGGACACTGTTGCTCCTGGGGTATCGGCGAGGACCATTCGCAACCGTCTCCATGAAGCTGGGCTACGGTCCCGCACACCGTTAGGCCGTCTTCCGCTCACGCCCCAACATCGTGCAGCCCGCCTCCAGTGGTGTCGCGACAGGCGTCAATGGAGGGACGAATGGAGACGTGTCGTTTTCAGCGATGAGAGTCGCTTCTGCCTTGGTGCCAATGATGGTCGTATGCGCGTTTGGCGCCGTGCAGGTGAGCGCCACAATCAGGACTGCATACGACCGAGGCACACAGGGCCAACACCCGGCATCATGGTGTGGGGAGCGATCTCCTACACTGGCCGTACACCACTGGTGATCGTCGAGGGGACACTGAATAGTGCACGGTACATCCAAACCGTCATCGAACCCATCGTTCTACCATTCCTAGACCGGCAAGGGAACTTGCTGTTCCAACAGGACAATGCACGTCCGCATGTATCCCGTGCCAACCAACGTGCTCTAGAAGGTGTAAGTCAACTACCCTGGCCAGCAAGATCTCCGGATCTGTCCCCCATTGAGCATGTTTGGGACTGGATGAAGCGTCGTCTCACGCGATCTGCACGTCCAGCACGAACGCTGGTCCAACTGAGGCGCCAGGTGGAAATGGCATGGCAAGCCGTTCCACAGGACTCCATCCAGCATCTCTACGATCGTCTCCATGGGAGAATAGCAGCCTGCATTGCTGCGAAAGGTGGATATACACTGTACTAGTGCCGACAATGTGCATGCTCTGTTGCCTGTGTCTATGTGCCTGTGGTTCTGTCAGTGTGATCATGTGATGTATCTGACCCCAGGAATGTGTCAATAAAGTTTCCCCTTCCTGGGACAATGAATTCACGGTGTTCTTATTTCAATTTCCAGGAGTGTATTTACGTACCGCGTAATAACCGATAGGACAACATACATCATTTTTCCATTTATTTACGTTTCTTATCAGAGATATGCACTGAAGTGCTGAAGTAACTGGTATAAACATGTGTATTGAAATACAGAGATATGTAAACAGGGAGAATACCGCCCTGCGGTCGGCAACGCCTATATTAGTCTTATATAGGCGTCTTATACAGGCGTCTGCCACAGTAATTAATCGGTTACTGCTGCTACAATGGCAGGTTATCAAGATTTAAGTGAGTTTGAACGTTGTGTTACAGTTGGCGCACGAGTGATGGGACACAGCATCTCCGTGGTAGAGATGAAGCGGGGATGTTCCCGTACGACCATTTCACAAGTGTACCGTGGATAACAGGAATCCGGTATAACTTCAAATCTCCGCTGCGGCCGGAAAAAGATCCTGCAAGAACGGGGCCAAGGACGACTGAAGAGAATCCTTCAAAGTTACAGAAGTACAACCATTCCGCAATTTGCTGCAGTTCTCAATGCTGGGCCATCAGGACTCATGCGTGTAGCCTTGATGACTGCACGACGCAAAGCTTTATGCCTTGCCTGGGCTCGTCAACACCGACATTGGACTGTTGATGACTGGAAACATGTTGCCTGGTCACACCAGTCTTGTTTAAAATTGTATCGAGCGGACTGACTTGTACGGGGAATGGAAGCAACCTCATTAATTTATGGACCCAGCATATCAGCAGGGCACTCTTCTAGCTGGTGGAGGCTCTCTAATGGTGTGGCGCGTGTGCAGTTGGAGTCGTATCGTGCCCCTGATACGTGTAGATACGACTCTCACAGGTGAAACGTACGTGAGCATCCTCTCTGATCACCTGCATCCGTTCATGTCCACTCCGACGGAGTTGGGCAATTACAGCAGGACAATGCGACATCCCACAGGTCCAGAATCGCAACAGAGCCGCTCCAGGAACACTCTTCTGAGTTTAGACACTTCCGCTGGCCACCAAACTCCTTAGAGGTGATCATTATTGAGCATTTCTGGGATGCCTTGCAAAGCGCTGTTCACAACAGATCTCCACTCCCGCGTACTCACGGATTTATGGTCAGCCCTGTAGGATTCATGGCGACAGTTTCCTCCAACATTAATTCAGACGTTCATCGAGTCCATGCCACGTCATGTTGCGGCACTTCTGCCTGCTCTCGGGGGCATACATGATTTTAGGGAGGTGTACCAGTTCTTTGGCTCTCCAGTGTATAATACGAAGATTAATACACTACAAACAGAATAGTTATTTAACCCCCAACTTCCTCCCCACCCTAGTCGATCTTGAATGGAAGTAATATTTCTTCTGTCTGAGGTTCATGAATTAGGATCCGCACCATTGCACTTATCCCTGCTCTTGGTTTCATGATGTGGACTCTCTTCCACGCACTTCCCGGCTGCTTATCCTGTTATAAGAACAAAATGACTCCAATGCTACACTTAACTGGTTTCTTGTAAGAACGCTGTACTTCATGAAAGTTTCTTAATTCTATCAAATATTCTTTCCTCCATTTTTTTCATAAAATAATTTTGAAATTTTTCTCGTAGTTTTGCTTCTCTTCGCAGATCTTTGTAGATACACGGTTCAGGACCTGTAGTAATTTTAGTTAACCATTCTCCCCTTAAGAAACGGCTTAGTATCAGAGCATCTGATTCCCCAAGTGTGATAAATCGTAAGTTGATAGCGGCTTCTATTTGTACTAATAAAAATCTAACATGTCTACTAGACATTTTCCCGGGATCTTCCGGAGGCAACGTTTCGTAGTTCCTACTGTGCATTCTATATCTGTCTTCGTCATCGTCCTTTGAACTGATGTCATTCACGAACCATTACAGAATGTATACAACAAACAATAAATATTGTGCTGTCTTAGACAAACGTTACGGAGTAGCAGTCGAAGATTGTAGTACAACAAACAAGAGACGACGCTGTTTGCCCTCTAATATATATAGCGTTAAAACTTTAACTACTCTGTGTCCTTGCACGTAACATTCAAGTTTTGTCAATGAATATGAGTTAATATGCTCGTTGACTAATATGCGCCCGTCAGGAAATACGTACTAGTCAAATGCGAGTGATGAAGTAATCTGATTACAGTCTGTCTCCGTTCTTGCCGCCATTGGAGAACGTGAAACAAGCGGAAGTCGTTTGGTTCTTATCTTTTTCGTCTAGAATCTGCTTCCTTCGCAACAAATCACAGCATTCTGGATTTCCGCACCATTACACGTTTCGTATTACTGACTGACAGGGCAACATACATCGTTCTTACAGCTTTATTTACGTTACTAGTCAGAGATATATAATAAAAGGATACAACGATTAATACACTAAAAAAGAGTATTTATTTAACCATCAATACGGATAATCCTCATAATAATAAACGTAATAATGATAACGCTGTTTGGTCATAACAAACTTACTGTTAAAGAGGTATCGTATAATAGCACATGGAAACAAATTTTTTCATACACTTAACTTGGTCTGCGCCTTGTTAACTTGACAGAATTACTGGCACAAAATTTCACTGAAATAACTGAAGCAGAGAAGCAGCAGCACAAGCAATATTTAAATGAAAGCATAGTTAAGACGAGACACACATTCTTTAAAATATTTTGCCGAACTGCGCCACTGAATAACTGATCCATCCTCACTCTGTATTAAGATCTATTGCAACTGTTTCTTAAACAGACAAAATGTCGTTATCGTCTTCATTTCACTATCGTAAGATTATCTTACGATGAGGAAGTATACTTTGAAGTTACTTTGCATTGCTACGTAAGGTGTTTCACATTTACAATTACAGGCATCTAGGGGCTGTAGAGAGGAGCTAGTACATAAATTCTATATACGGAAATTCGCCGTTTGGATGTAAAAGAAGTCTAAGCGTCGGATCACTTTCGTATCTCCCGCACACAGCGGAAACTGTGAGTTGTGAACTGTGTGCTCTACAAACGCTTATGACAGGCAACGCTTTGGGTACTTGTGGTCGGGTTCTCTTCTGCGTGACGAAGCACGTCCTCCTCAAAACTGAGGGCGCTGCGCGTCCGTGGAGTACGACAGTCTACCCACCTAATTACGAAGGTAACCGTTTCTGGCAACCATACAAGTTGGACGAAAATGATTGTGTTGCCATACTTCCAACCGAGACTGATCACGGGGCCGTCTTCTCAGATTGTGCGTGGACCATAAAGCGGTAAATACGAAAGTGATCAGACCTTCAGACATATTTACATCCTAACGCTACTTTTGTGGAAATGGTTTCCTTAGCAAAACTTTATCTATTAAGTACCTTTACAACAACTCGAAGCTCTAATAGGAATTGTGAAACACCCTATTTATATGATCTCACATTTACGTTGATCTCAAGCAATATTTTTGTCCAAAGAGACATTAACCAGTCCGATTGCCTTTAACTTTGTACATTATGATGAAATTAATACAACTACGTCTTTTCTAAGTAGCACTGTGAGTTTTTGATTTGGTAACACATCTTCACCTGAAGACCGGCTCGAAATCGTTTCACAATATACTATTCCCCCAAACATGACGTTTATAAAAGCGTAACTTAAAGTTGATTTCGATTCTCCTGGACCAGGTTGAAGTGCTATACCTGGAGAGACGTAACTCGTCTGTTTGCCATAGAGGATGGGTCATGTGAGTAGATTACATCAAGGAGAAGGTGGTGGAAATGTTAGTCGTTTACAGAGATTGTATGTTGGCTGAACTGTAAACGCAGCAATATTTCGTTATTAAAGTTTTGTACTACGTCTTTAATAACATTATGTTCACATGGATGGTACTCTGCAATACGTTACTGGGGAGGGAAAGTGGAATATCGAATATAAAATATAGGATGCTATTTCATAATACATAGTGCAGGTAATATAATAGTAACAATCGAAGTTACAAGAAGCCAATTACGCTGGTTGATGTGCCAACTTCAAATTTTTAAAACTACTGCCCTTTTCCCTACAGCTTCACTTCTCCATACCTATGTCACATGTAATGTGCACTTCACTTGGGCCATCTCCTCCTCTCCTCTCCTCTCTCTCTCTCTCTCTCTCTCTCTCCATCAATTCGTCACCTCCCTACTTCCATGCCTTCCTCTCTGTCCAGGTATTACTCCCACCTCTTACACTCCATTTCCTCCTCACCTTGCTCTGCCTATCTCCTCCATCTCCTTCTCCTCTGTCCATCTCCTCCTCTCCATTCAGTCATTAATCTCCTTCTTCCCCTTCTCCCTGCCAAACTCTTCGTGCCCAACTCTCATCCTACTCATCCCATCTGCGTCGTCTCGCTCTCTATCCATTTCAACCTTCCCCAAGGCATGACCATCTACACGTGTAGTAACAGCTGATAAAGCAAGCCAGTACTATCCCCACAACACACTTCTCTACCAGTGCTGCTTATCTGATAAATGTTTGGAAACCTATTTGGTCCCATGATATGTAGGCTACATTAAAAAGCAGGCCAATAAAGCAGGTTGAAACTATTCCAACATGACTTTTCTTTCAGAAAGTTTACAATCCAGGGGCTGGAAAACTGTTTCTTACCCCTGATGTGTAGGCTGAACTGCAAAGCAGATCGATAAGGTACATCAGTACTACACAACAGACTTGTCATGTTGCGCAGCCTGTATGGCAGTAACTTCTAAAACACACATGTCTGTATCTCTGTAAATATTTGTGCTAAATGTCTCAAGTTGGTCCTTTCTGGGCAAGAGTTTGTGTGTCAAATTTGGCCTGCTGTTGTCCAGGCGCCTGAGAGGATTTCTTACACATACACACATATGCTCAGGTTAATGTAGATATGGGTAAGTATGAAAAAGTATCGTAGAGAAGTGCATAGGAAGGCACTATGAGTATCAGAAAATGATTGTTGTATTGATGTGAAAGATCATGGTCACTCTCCACATCCCAACTTAATCTCAACTGGTGATGTGAAGAGGATGTGTTGTGTCAAGGCAAGTACATCAGCAAGGCATGGAAGAAGGAGGGAATTTCACTAATATGAATGACTTTCACAACTGTAGATCGCTTTGGACTGAAGTTTGGGAATGAGCATCTTGCAGCGAAAGCACAGGTGAACTACAAGAAGTTGGATGAACGCGCTTTACCACAGAACGAGGAGGTCCAAGGCTTGTCTGTCCTATAAACCTTACTATTGCAATTAGCATGGGGTCATAACTGGAAAATTTTCGCCTTGTTATTTTCTTCCTACTTCAGATCATAAGGCAAATCCCGATATGCTACTTTCAGATGAATGGCTCCTCTAAACATTCATCACAGCAGAGATACAAGCCGGTGGCAGCAGTTCCATGATATGAGGAACTTTCACCTGGGGTTTCACATGGCCAGCATTAGTAATCGAAGGCACCATCACTGCTACGGATTACGTGAACATTGCTGTGAATCACCTGCATCCCTTCATGTGTAAAGTCTTAATTTCATTGTGTTGGTAAGATAAAGCTTCACTAATTAAGCTAGACGTATCTGTTAGGGTTAAATAAGTAAAATAGATTTTTCTGGACTGGACTCCATTTTTTTTAATCATTCGCTCTTGCGCCAACTTCTTCATCTCAGAGTAGCACTTGGACCTTACATCCTCAATTATTTGTTGAAGATACTTAAATCTCTGTCATCGTCCACAATTATTCCCCCCCTACAGCTCCTTCTGTTAGCGTAAGAGTTATTTACTGATGTCAACACAGGTCCTAGAATTGTGTCGATGCTTCTTGTCAGTGTCTTTAATACATTCCTTCCTTCGCAGGAAGCGGACTTCGCTTTGCTAAGGAACGCCCTCTTTGCCTATGCTACTCTGCTCTTTATGTCCTTCTTGCTTCGTCCGTCGTGTGTTATTTTGCTTCCCAGGTAGTAAAATTCCTTACCTTCGTCTAATTTGTAGCCACATCTTTCGATAAAGTGTTTCCTTAATCTCATGTCTGCTATTCCTATTACTTTCACAGTCCTCAGATTACTATCAATCCATATTCTGTACTCACTGGACTGTTCAATTCATTACACAGGTCCTGTGATTTTTCTTCACTTTGAATGAAGGTAGCGACAGTGTCATCAACCATCTTATCCTTTCACCTTAAATTTTGATCCCAATCTTGAATCTATCTTTTCTTGAGTTTATAGATAGAAGGGTAGAGTGTGAAAGCCTCTCTCCCTGTCACGTACCCATTGTATCCGCGCACTTAGTTCTGGATCATCCATTCTTACCTTTTGGTTCTTGTACATACTGCAAATTACCTTTCTTTCCTGTAGCTTACTCCTAGTTTTCTCAGAATATGAAACACTTTACACTTTTTATTTTTGCGAATGATTCCTCTGGGCTGATAAATCGTAAGATCGAGTCTTAATTTTTATTACATCTTCCATTTATGAAGCCCGGATCGCTTCACTGGTGCCTTTTTTCTCAGTTCTTCCGTAAATTACTATTGTCAACAACTTGGATGACTGAGCTGTTACGCTGATTGTGCAACTCTTGGATTGCTTATCTACGCCTGCTGATATATTTTGCCAAAGTATGGTGCTATGACTCCAGTCCCATAGATTCTACACACCAACCTGAATAGTCATTTGGTTTTTTGTTTTGCCACTTCCCCCAGTTACTTTAGAATTTCTGAAGGAATATTACCTAGGCCTTTTCCCTTATTAACCACAGTACTAGATCCCATATAACTTCGAATTCAACAGCTGTCTCTTTTTCTAACACGCCAAAAGAAAGGCCCTCACTCTCGTAGAGGCCTTCCACCGACCCACTCACTTTTCTGCAGTTCACAGTGAAATTTCCATGACATTCTCTATGTTGACGGCTTTGCTTTTAATTTCAGTGGAGATCCGTTTCTTTCTATATGATGCAACAGTCCTTCCGACAATTTCTTCTTTTTAGATCTCTTCACATTATTCCTTCAGCCGTTCCATCTTGGCTTCCCTACGTTTCCTGTTTATGTTATGGTTAAGTGACATACCGCTGCATTCATGTCTTCCATGAACATTTAGGTACTTACTCCTTTTGCCGAATAAATGAAATATTTTTTTCTGATAATCTAGGTTTCTTCGCAGTTACTTTCCTTGTACCTATATTTGTTTGTGCGACTCCTGAATAGCCCTTTACATAGATATATGTTCATCTTCAACTGAACTACCTATTGTTATACGAGGTTCGTTCAGAAAGTAAGTTCTGATCGGTCGCGAAATGGAAAACACAGTGAAAACCAGAAACGTTTAGTTTGCAGCAGTTAGGTACACCTTCCACCTACTTCTCTACGTAGTCGCAACTCCAGCTTCGAGTGTTGTAGTAATGTATCAACTTTCCAATATATTCGCCATTGAAAGCAGCTGCCGTGCTTTCGGCCAGTTATCTGCAGTGGTCTGCAACTCGATGTCTGTGGAAAAATCTTCTCTTCATAGCCAGCGGCTGTTGTGAGAAGAGATGAAACTCAGGGTGAGACAATTAGGGAATGTATTGTGGGTGACTTACACTTCCCATCGGAAACGCTGCAGGAACGTCTTCGTTTCCCCTGCAATGTGCGGCCGATAATTGGCATGAAGAAGGAATTGTCGACAGTTGTGTTATGTGGGCTGCATGACACAGGCGAAATCTCTAACCAGGCCCTCTAACTCGGCGGGAGACGCTATTCCCTCCGCATCTCTACGTGTTCAATGTTCACTCAGAACTGAGAAGAGCGACGCGACACGATCGACCGACATCCTAGAGACACTGCCCAACACTTGTGTGCAATGCTGTACCGGATTTTCCCAGTGGTTTCCATTTGGCAACCGATCAGATATTACTTTGTGGATAACCCTCGCGTTCACTGTCACAGCCTAAGATAACTTGAAACGCGTCTCGTCTTCATCCATCACTTGATTTCACAAAGATTTTTATGTCTATTGTTTTAAACTTCAGTCTATAGTCCATAATTGTTATATTGTGATCAGGATATATATTGGTTCTTGGGTGTGTCTTACAATCCGTTATCTGAATTTGGAATCTCTATCGGATCATGATGTAATCCAACAGGAATTTACCAGTGTCAACTAGCATGTTTTCCCCTATTGTGATTTATGAACAGTGTATTCTCTGTTAGCACCTGAAGTTTATTGGGGATCTCAATTACTCTTTCTCCCATCTCATTCCTACTCTCTTTAAATACTCAGTTACCTCTTCACTGCCCTCACATACTTTCTCTAAACCTTCGTCTTTTCTCGTGCCGTCTACATTTATACTGAACTAGTGGTCTGGGCATTCGTCTGTTATCTATTGTGATGAGTACAACACAGTCACTGAGCTGTTCACAGTAACAGACTGTCTGCTCTACCTGTCTAATCCTAAGGAATATCCTACTCTAATCATATTATTTTATGCTTCTGTTGAGAATACTCTACGTCTGTATTACCAGAAATCCTCGTCATCTTTCCATTTCTCTTCACTGACCCCATCATCTCAGGATTGAGCCTTGTATTTCCCTATTCAGATACTTTTGCTATCTTACTACATCCAGATTTCTGACATTCCATGCTAAGACCAGTAGAGTGTAGCCTTGCGTTGGTCACTCAGTCTTCTATTTATGGTTACCTCTCTTAGGCAGTCCGCTCCCGGAGATCCGAGTACTGGACTATTCGGGAATCTTTTGGAAACGGAGATATCATTATGAAACTTTTCAGTTGACGGCCACAATTCTGCATCCCCATGCCGTCTACCATTAGTTATTCATCAGCGTTGCAGGCACAGTTTCCTACCTGCAGGGGAAGAGGTAGCCCTGACAATCTGTCCACTCCTCCTCTATTTATGATAAAACTGTTTACAGAACGAGAGTGACTCTTTCACGAGTTACACACACGTGAAATAGCACATTAGGAAAAATATTACATTTTTGTGAATAGGAATTCAACGATTCATCAGTGCTCTCATCACGGCATTAAATACATCTTAGTTTTTGTCAATGCTATAAGTGTGTTTCAAAAACCTGTTGTTTTCAACAAGACTGCTAGATCTGTTTTTTTGAGGTGATTCTCTTTCGTAAATCAAAATCAGGCTGGTCTTTTAACAACCGTGGTTGAATGACTAAGGCAATAACGACAGAGATACTGTTGGCATTTCATAGAAAAAACTGGAACGCTAAATAGGAACGTGTTTTCGACTATTGCTACTGCACATTGGAATGCCACTGTAACCAATGTGGACTTTTGAATGCACTTGGTGAACCGTTGCACAAGTACTACATTATCCTGACATAAAAAGTGTTTTCGCTGAATAACAAGCTACGAGTACATATGCACTATTTCCTTCACCTCTTCATGGATGAGAATTGACGGCGTGTTAAGAAATATTTAACATTTAAATGGCAGAAACGAATATAAACTCAACCCTTTCACATCAGCTACAGCCCGAAGATAGTGCACTGAAGCGTCGGAACTAGTTACAACAAAATAAGTAAAATCATAAGGACGGCTGTAGGCATTTTATTTCCTCAGACACATAATTTAACGTTCGTTGAAACAATGGGGAAATAAGTAGTCAATGATTCAGTTTTATATTTACAAGTTTGGTGCCATAGACGATATCTCTTACCTACGGAGACAGCACCTCCAAACTGCACTGTCTCATCTATTTAGGAAATTACCTGGAGATTAAAGTGAAAATTTCAAATATTAAAACCGTTCAGCTACTGAACTCTTCTCAAAAGGTTCCGACCGCCGTTAAAACATTGTCAAAGGAAACGTAGTTGCATTAATAACTAAGTTGGGAGAAAGATGCAGGTGTCACCAGCACAGTAAATTGTTGGTCTACGTGCTACTATTTGCTAAAAACGTTGTTTCAATATCTAGAACCATTTGCAAAATACTCTGAATAAATCACATAAACGCACTTTTTGTTTCCATGTTTACTTCGTTTTCCATCCAGGGTAAGCCGTTCTGGTTATGATGGGACTTGTGTCTCGCATCGTAATCGCAACAGTTTCGTTATTATGGTCTCTTCTACCGTTCAAAATGAATGACTTACTTTGTTTTTTGTACACTTTCAAATAAGATATACAGGGTGTTACAAAAAGGTACGGCCAAACTTTCAGGAAACATTCCTCACCCACAAAGAAAGAAAATATGTTATGTGGACATGTGTCCGGAAAAGCTTACTTTCCATGTTAGAGCTCATTTTATTACTTCAAATCACATTAATCATGGAATGGAAACACACAGCAACAGAACATACCATCGTGACTTCAAACACTTTGTTACAGAAAATGTTCAAAATGTCCTCCGTTAGCGAGGATACATGCATCCACCCTCCGTCGCATGGAATCCCTGATGCGCTTATGCAGCCCTGGAGAATGGCGTATTGTATCACAGCCGTCCACAATACGAGCACGAAGAGTCTCTACATTAGGTACCGGGGTTGCGTAGACGAGAGCTTTCAAATGCCCCCATAAATGACAATCAAGAGGGTTGAGGTCAGGAGAGCGTGGAGGCCATGGAATTGGTCCATCTGTACCAATCCATCGGTCACCCAATCTGTTGTTGAGAAGCGTACGAACACTTCGACTGAAATGCGCAGGAGCTCCATCGTGCATGAACCACATGTTGTGTGGTACTTGTAAAGGCACACGTTCTAGCAGCACAGGTAGAGTATCCCGTATGAAATCATGATACGTGCTCTATTGAGCGTAGGTGGAAGAACGAAACTAAAATGAGCTATAACATGGAAATTAAGCGTTTCCGGACACATGTCCACATAACATGTTTTCTTTATTTGTGTGCGAAGAATGTTCCCTGAAAGTTTGGCCGTCTCTTTTTGTAACACCCTGTATAATGACGAACTTACAAAGTACCTTCCATCTGCTGACTGGTGATTGTCTGGAACAGCTTTTCGGGAGTATGTGTTTACTATGCAGTTCGTTATTATCCCCCTTCATGTCCTGTCTACTGAAGACGGCCACCACACTCGCACTTAGCTGTTAGTATAGTTGATGTGAGTACATGCAAGATTGTGCCACTGACAGAACGGTCTTCGCTGGTATTATCTGAAAGGTCACCGGTGAAAGAGTGTTTCACAAGTGAATCACACGGAATAGCGCTGCGTGTCGTCAGGCTATCGGCTGCTTGATTGACTCTAATTGCGGAAGCGCGTAACTTCTTAACGATAGTGATCAGCGTCATCTCCGGCGACCAATTAGCGTGTCGTAATAGGGTCAGCACGATCTCCATAGATGGCTCTTTCTCTTCAATAATTACATCTGCACGGAACACAAGTGATCATATGAGATGTTGTCATCCAGTCTCTGCAATATTGCTCAATGTTGCATAGTGTAAGAATTCTTTCCAGTTTATGAAACAGTTATGAAAGTATTTCCACTGCTTCAGTCACTTTTTGCTAATATTTATTAGCGTGACACGTTTCCGCAGCATCCTACTGCAGTCATCACGTGCATTACGCTTTCATATACGCGACAATACTTGGAATTATAAGGTTCATTCGCTGGTGTCTCAGTGAGGTTATGTTTCGAAATATCACCTCGTGCACGAAGCTACATTTATTTAAGTGTGTACTATAACTGAGTTGTGCGTTTTAAATCATTTCATTACGAACCAACTGGTTTCCATAAGAAATCGTTGTGCCCAGTGACAGTAGTCTACATAGAAAATGAGGCACACAGCATTCAATCGCAATGCCATTAGATTTTATTATTTCGGCTTTAAATAGTCATCAGAAGTTGAAAATCTGGATATAACTGAATAATAAAAACTAATGGGTTTGCAAATAACTGCTGTGTGTCCCTCCTTGCTCCTTTCGTTACTGTCTTTACTTACAGTTTAGCAAGAAATATAGTTGTCTAGCACAGAAACGAACACATCACAGCGCTTTCACATTCAGATTCTTACATCATTCCACAGATCCTCAACTGCTAAGATAAACTACTTTGAATTGCTAAGGTAATGCATACAACGAAGGTAAATGCTTTTCTGTATAGATGTATTCACATAAAGGCACATATTAAATGATATGATGATTTGGTTAATACACTCCAATTTCAAGTAAAGGTGCCAAGTCGTATAGCATCACGTTAGTTTCCTCGATCTTTCGGCCATTACTTGATGCAAGAGATTCCTGTGAAACAAGAAAAGTCTGTAGCCTTGAGTATTAGCTTTGCGTTGTTGGAAGTTGAGTATAGGACACGAACAACGTTTAGCGGAATATTAGGAAGTTACTTCTTGTCGCAGAAAAAGTTGTCTCCCTATAAATAACTGTAACTGTTAGATGAATCCATTGTCACAAGTGTGACGTTATGAGTTATTTCAGTGCGTTGGAATCTCTTTCATCCGGCCGTTAGTATCCCGATCTCTAGTTCATTCAGTTAGTTTTCTTTAGTTTTTATATTAAGAATATAGCTGTACAGTATGTTATACATCAGAAGCAACAGTGACAACAGCGATAAAAATCATTAGATTCAATCAACTGTCAATAACGAATCATGACGCTTTGTCATTTAAGGAGTTAACAATGAGTTGTACCATATGGTGCCACTTCCGTTTGTTCCGAGTGTAAAGTGAGACAAAAATTTGTGTCTGCGGACAAAGAAAACTGTTCCCAGCATAAGACAAAGGAATGAGAACTGTTGAAATCGATTTCGATAAAGCATTTGCAAACATTTCAAGCGTAAACGACTTTCTACGCTGCCTTCAAATTTATGATAACGAAATCATCGCCATTATTTCGTCTGCAGACAGTGACGACAGCGAAGATTACTTTAAGAAAAGGATACATTTTCCGTTGTAGGCTGTATAGTGCTTTATTCAAATCTTGCTATTAGCTAATTTCATGGCTCTTGACTCTAAGCACTATGGGACTTAACAGCTGAGGTCATCAGTCCCCTATACTTAGAACTACTTAAACCTAACTAATCTAAGGACATCACACACATCCATGCCCGAGGCAGGATTCGAATCTGCGACCGTAGCAGCCCCGTGGTTCCGGACTGAAGCGCCTAGAACCACGTGGCCACAGCGGCCGGCCGCTAATTTCATGTGATGAGCACTATATGGTAATACATGACATCAAATGTGCTCCATAATAGCTCAACATCTAAATTAGCAAATTACACGATTTTAATAAAGCACTACACAACTTACAACGGACATGTATGTAACACTTAAAGGCTGTGGATCACCACAGAAGAAAATTCTTGATGATTAATTGGTTGACGAAGTTGGTGCTCTGTCTGAAGACGTGATGACACACACAGAGGCCACAACATACTGGATCCAATAAATATTCGTTTGAAAATCTAGGCTGAAACAACTTCGACAGAGCCAGAGCTGGTGAAACGATACGAATTTGCATCAAAGAAGATTATTAATTATTTACAGTATGATATTTGCTGAATTTTTTTCACAATGTTTGTTCAACATTTGTTTTTAAATTACGTATTGAACATTTATAAGAAATAATATAAAAGATGTGCTATTACTAATATGATTCTAACTTTTTTCGTCTTAATTTCCAAATGATCCGGATTTTCGGTAATCTGGATGACCAATGGTCCCACCCAGTCCACATAAATTAGGTTCTACTGTAGAATGCCAATTTTAAGAAAATACGTGTAATCGTTCGCTGATAAAACTATATGACAGACAAGGGATCCATTATCAAAACACAAAAAGGTGTGTTTTGTGTTGTCCTATTGAATGTATATTCGGTATACTAGGACAACAACTGGAAAAGATGGATTTTTTACTAGCTTTTGATGGATACGTTGGTTGATAATTTTGCTGAAGACAACCATTAGGCTGATTGTTCGGCACAAAATCTGAGAGGATGATTCCTTAGGTTTTAGGAAAACTAGATTTTGGATTGATCCGGGGAAAGAGAGTAACTTCTATAAAGGACGGAACTATTAAGGGTGACAAGCGTTTCGTGGTAAGCTCAAAGAAATTCATGGAGTTTCCGATACGTAAAGATATTGTGACTGGGCTAAGTGCTCCACAATTGAGCGAGTATTTGTGTTATATTTCATTTGTTACTGGTGAATATTGTCCTGTCTGTGTAGGGATGTGTACTGTAGATTTGCTGTAAGAGGTGGAATATCGTACACTCATAGACACATGGACTTATCGAAGTTGTTGCCAAGGACATATCTCAGTTACGGGTGCATAAGATTTCTCCTTAGGTGTAACGAGATCGAAGGGTAGGACAAGAGCAGATCCCAGGAGCGTGAAATGGTCGTAGTAGGCGGATCGAAGAAGGATATGGTTGGTAGGAGTGGTTTTGATATTTTGAAGGAAGAAATAAACCTCGTGGTGATGCCAATGGATTTTCGAGCTTGTAGGTATGACTCTCGATTAGGGTAAAATTTTGAACTTAGTAGAGACTGCAGTCAGGTTAAGAGTATTCCAAGTTGAATGGGGTAGTTACGTGAGGAAGGGGCGGGGGGGGGGGGGGGTTAATTGGTACAGCTAGATGGATGGTATAAAAACAGAAGAACAGGTTCATAGTCACTCCTAGTTAGATTTAGGACTTCTCTTCTAGTAGCTAAGGTTGGAAGAGGTAATGACTCTCAGGTATGCTATTGGTACACTTATGGTATGAGCGCGGATGTGCTACTGGTACACTTTGGGTACGAGCGCGGATAGGAATTTCATGCCCATTTAGGTTTTCATTATACTGAAAGCACCACTATTATTTTTCAGCTGAGTGGGTGAGTAGATTGAGAGAAAGGGTTATTATATTTATAAACATTTGGTCTGCATTGCTCAGGCAGACATAAAATACTGTAATTAAGATATAAATAATGATTCTGAGTGTAGGCAAATACATGGATTAATATAAGGCTTGTGTGAAATCGTCTGGGAGAAGGGGTGTTTTGTAGATGGCCTCTAGCGCTTTAGCTAAAAGAAACAGCTTACGTACTGCCAGTATGATGTAGCATATAAGGGCTCGGGTGCAGTCGGTCTTGTTTTCTGATGGAAGAAGGCGCTGTTGGCCACGGATATCTTTGAATGGGCGAATATTTTGGAGGTGCTGGTTGGTGAAACGGATGATGTCTTCAGCGATGGGTTATAGGAAGTAACTGCTGCCGAAAGAGCAACGTTGTGTCACCTTTACGCGAGGGGACAATGATTACTGAGTTTTGGGAACGAATTTTGGACTTACATTGTTTGGAGTAGTTGGGATTGGTTTGACTACTAGGGTTGCATGTTTGTAAATTCTGGCAGCCAAGTATGTTATCATCACAATACAGCAAAGACAAGGCTTAGCAAATCAGCGTGGAAATAAAGAAGCGCATTGTAAAATCAACGAAAGAGTTTTTCATTTGCTGTCTCTGACTCCAATCTTAACGAGAATTTCTCACACGGCACGTAGTTAGGCTTCTGCTTGACTAATTGCAAGTTTGTGGAACAGCCTGGTGGAAGGAACTTTCTATTATGCTGTGGAACCAACAATCAGACCATGACATGTATCCATTAGTTTTTAAACGGTGAATACAAAGCTCTTTTTCTTGTCCAACGTGCCGTGTGAGAATTCTTGTTAACTGAAAAGCCAAAGCTCTCAATTCATTCACAGTCAATCCAAACAATCCGTTTTCCATATCTTTTTAAATAATTCACGAGTTCTAACTCTTGGCCTCCGAGAAAACATGACAAAGTTTTCTCTTCAATTTGTCAATTTTGAAAAGCCTCATTTGGAGTCTACGCTGAACTGCTCCTCGAAGAGTCTTTTCAGGAACGTAGAAATGAATATTGGCTTTTCTAGGCCCATTTAGTTTTTCACAACAGCTGTTCCTATCTCTTCCCTATTTTCTGTACTCCAAATCTGACGACTTGTTTTACATTCGCATTTTCTAAAACCACCTATGAAGAAAGAAGAATTGCCACTAGCAACAATATGATAAACCTGGAAATGAAGTAATGTGTCTAAAAGTGTTAGAATATTAGCAAATACTGAAAAGAAAACACTGGGAATGATCTGTACGCTACCGAGGACTGAGAGGAACCTCGGTTCTTTCCGTCCCGCTCCTTAAGCCCCAACCTGTGAAGTCAGCTACAGTTCAAACCTGACAAAGCACTTTGAAAAATATTCATCTTTTAGACGCACTGGAGCGTGCGTTTTGGGATTTAAAAAAAGAAAACACTAACAGATTACGAGTTCTCGCTTGACTTGCAGATAAAGAGTTACTAATATTGCAATATGCACGCGAAAAACAAGTGCAAACACGTTACTGGCACAACAGTCAGAGACAAACTGATCTGCTTCTTACCATTTTTGTCGCTTGGATAATAGTTTCTGAAAGAGATTGTGCAGTACACCATTTTGCAGCCAAAATACACCCTAGTTCCGTCTTGGCCCGTGGTTCCGTCCTGTCTCGCCTTTCCCTAATTATTTTCGCACATATGAACTTCCCACAAGTCAATTTCGTGTAACCATTGAGCTAAAGTCAGTGATCCCTACTGTAACGTTCCCTGGCAGCACACACACTATTAATAAAATGAAATGACATTTAATTGTACTATGTACGACGCTATGAAGCAATTCGTGTGTACTGTAATTGTTTAACAAAAAATATTATTTAATTTTGTATAAAGGACGTTGGGTATTATTGTAATATTTTCTGTAATAATATTCTCGATGTATTTATGAGTGTAATATTTGTATACTCATAATGTAATTACGAAATATGTTAATATCTGCGGTGAAAAAATGTAAAATATAGCCACAGAGGAATATAATGTTGTAAAATTACAAAGAGATATTCAAAATCAGCAGTAGTATAAAAAGCACTACATAATGTGCATTCTTTGTCGTCTTCCTCGAGAACTGAAAGAGAGAGGAACCTGTGACGTAGCATTATATGAATGATTAGACATTTTTTGTCTGTATCTATCTTTAGCCGTCATTAGAGGAGAAATTATAAAGGTGTGTAATTTTAATTATTGTTGTGGTCTAAATACATTATAATTTATCAAAATTGTGTATTAATGATGTAAATTAGCTTGCCATGTCATCCATAATATTTCTTTAAATAATTTTCAGCACTTTTAGCGAATATCGTTGGTGTTGCTGGGCTGTGCCGCGACCGAACGATTTGTAGCGGCGGCACATTTAAAAAATTGTTCCGCTATAAAATTAACCAAACCCGTAAATCGGGAGCAGGTAAAATTAGCAGTGAATTACGAAATATTTTCCTTTTACAGCGATCCTGAGGCTGACTGAATTTATTACTGGTTTTTCATTTGTGCATTCATAGGCAGATATTTATTATTTATTTTATGGCCTTCATTGGACCACTGTAGTCAAAAATACAAAGTTCTAAACAAGTTGTTACACATGGATACAATTTGGTTCGACAATAACTTAATATATTTAGGTAATATAATTATTAGAGGCTATTCTTATATGAAAGGTGTTTTGCTCTTCTGTCTGCCCAACATTTCTTCATTCTTTCAGATATTTTCTTTTCTTTCTTCACCTGAGACAACTCTTCCCGTACTCCTTTTATTGATTTTCATTTGTAGTCTGGTTTGCGGGTCTTGCAGTATTCTGGTTTTCTCTGTCTTGTTTTTTAGGTCATCTACTGTAATTTGAAGTTCTTTTACATATTCCTTAATTTCTGTGATCCATTTGGTGTCGCTCTTGCTATTCCACAATTTATGTATTATTTTTTTACTAATTCTGTTTTCTGGAGTTCTCATCAGATGTCCAAAGAATGAGATGCGTTTCTTCCTGATTGTGCTCATGAATGGTTCTATTTTCTTATATACTGTTTCACTTGATGATATTCTCCAATGTCCATTTATTTTATACTGTTTATTTATACATGTCCTAATTATTCTTCTTTCTATTTTTAGTGTTCTGTCAATTTCTGCTGTATTAGTTGGTTTGAAGATAGTTTCAGCTGCATATGTTATTTATGGTTGTGTAACTGTTTTATAGTGTTTTAATTTTGCATCTATAGATAGGTTTTCTTTGTTGTATGTAGTTTTGGTAATGTAATTTGCATAGTTCAGTTTTTTACTCTATTTTGCCATGATGGCTTCTCATTTAGATTGTATGTTATTATTTCGCCTAAATATTTAAATTTATCAACAATTTTGATTTCCTGCTCTCCTATTGTAATTTTGTTTGCACGTGGTGGATCAGTTAGCATAATCTCCGTTTTTTCAAATGATATTCTAAGGCCTACTTTCTCTGCTATTTCGTGTAGTGATTTCACTTGTTGCCTGGCTTCTTGAACGGTGTTGGCTAGGAGAGCAAGATCATCAGCGAATCCCAAGCAGTTTAAGCTAATATCATCTTTTGCACTTCCAATTCTTATCCTCTTTGGATTGTCCTTGTACCATTCTCTCATTATGTATTCCAGTGCGCAGTTGAAAAGTAATAATGATAGGCAGTCACCTTGCCTTAAGCCTGTTTTTATGAGGTATGGTTCCGAAATTTCTCCTCTAAACTTCACTTTTGATTTGGTGTTGGCTAGAGTGAGTTGTATTATTTTAATTAGTTTTGGATGGAGTCCTAGATTTCTTAAAATTTTTAATACTCAAGGTCTGTGGAGACAATCATATGCCTTCTTAAAACCTACAAATGTTATTTCCAGAGGTTTGTTCCGTTTCTTGTAGTACGCCATAATCAATTTTAAACTAATTATCTGCTCTGCACAGCTTCTCCATGGTCTGAAACCTCCCTGATATTCCCCTAACTCCTGTTCTAATTGCTCCTTGATTCTTTCATATGGGATCTTGGATAGAATTTTATATGTGCAATCTAGGAGAGAGATGCCTCTGTAGTTGTCTGGGTTGCTCTTATCTCCCTTTTTGTGTAGTGGGTGGATGATAGCTGTGGTCCAATGTTCGGGAAATTGTTCTGTTATCCAAATTTTTTTAGAGCCATGTGTAAGGAGGTCTTGACTGTGTCACTTGCATATTTCCACATTTCAACAGAAACCTGATCTTCTCCACATGCCGTATAATTTTTTTTTCTTTAAGAATTTCTTCTGCTTCTTGGAAAGTTGGAGGATCTAGTTTGTTAGGTTTGGTTTTTATTGGGGTATTTATGTTGATTTGTAAGGGTTCTTTGTTTTCCTCGCAATTCAGAAGTTTGTAAAATGCTTTTGCCATGATTTCTGCATTTTCCTTGTTACTGTGTGTCATTCTTCCATCTTCATCTTTCAGTATTAGTGTAGGGGCCTCATATTGTTGTAGTTGTTTCTCAAAGATTTTGTAGTAGTTCCTGGGGTTGGTTTTATGATAATTACCTTCTATAGACTTTATAATATCTTTATGAAATCCTGTCTTGATTCTTCTAATATTTTGAGTGAATTTTTTCTTTCATTTTTAGGTTGATGGCATTTTCTACAGTTTTATGTGTTTGAAACTTTAACCATGCTTGGTGTCTATCTTCATGGAATTTGTCACATTCTGATGTCCACCATGCATGTTTCCTTCGTGGATTCAAGGGAGCTAGATTCTCTGCATCTTTTTTAAGATTAGGCACTAGTTGTTCTATATCATCTGTTAATTTTATGGTTTGTGTTATTTGTTGGTACTTATTATTTTTAATTAGCTGATGTGGGTCAAACCTCCTTTTTATTTTATTAGTTTTTCTGGTCCTCTTCTTTAACGGTGTGAATTTGATTTTAATTTTAACCATATAATGGTCTGAGCTGGTGTCTACTCCTCTCAGTACTTTAACATTGTGGATCTCCTGATGCCAATTTTTGTCCATACAGACATGGTCTAGCTGCCACTCGCCCTTCCTCCAGTCTGGATGTTTCCATGTTTTAAGTTTACTTGGCTTCCTCTTAAAGTATGTTGATTTAGATATAAGGTTGTGTTCTCTGCAGAGTTCTACAAGTCTTTGACCGTTTTTGTTTGTAAATTTATGTGGACTCCGTTTTCCAATTATATCTTTATATTTCCTTTCTTTTCCCAACTGAGCATTAAAATCTACCAATAAGATTTTTACATTCTTTTTATTTACTCTGTTCACAGTTTGTTCTAGAAGGTCCCAAAATTTATCTACCTCTTCCTTTGTTTTTGTTAGACTTTTTTTCATTTGTTGTGGCATGAGCATTTATTATTGTATAGGTTTTGTTCATTGTTTTAAAGCTTAGAGTCACAATTCTTGATGATACTGCTTGGAAATCCGTTACTGAATCTATTATTTTTATGTTTACTAAAAACCCTGTTCCAAACTGGGTTTCATTGCCCTCGGTCCTGGTTTCCCTTTATAAATTCTGTATCCTTGTGATTCGAATGGGTCCTCTGTGGTGTTTCTCATTACTTGGATCCCTGTTATTAAAATGTTTTGTTTATTTAGTTCATCTGTGAGCTCCTTGAGTTTTCCGGTCTGAAGTAGTGAGTTTATGTTGTGTGTTGCTATATAATTTATTTGCTCATGTTTAACCTTCTTTTTGTGTTTTAGTGTGCATTTGGATGGTTGCAAACGCTCCGATTCGTTGCTGTCTTCTAGTTGACTACCCACCAAATCCGATGTAGCCCTTTTCTGCCTTTTTGAGCAGGACGGTGGAATTTTTTTTCCTAAAAGACCTTTCCATTTTTGACTGTCGAAGGTTGTCAACCTTAGTTGGAGCAAGCTCCGATTTACAACTCCGGTTGTTAACCGCAGAGGGTGTGTTTGGTGCGCGAGAGCTATTTTATTTCACTCAAGTCCGCCAGTAAACCGATGAGGACTTCCCTATCCGCCACCTGGGACGCGCCACGTAGGAGTATCACCTCTCCTCCTACTATGACAGCATAGTAGGTTCGTGGTCATAGGCGTATAATTAACATTCAAGTTGTTAATCTGTTGGTTCTTTCAATTCCTAAAGCAAATAACTTAAACGTATAGTGAAGTGTGTTTTGTCAATGGTGATTAAACGTTCAGGTAGGCTTGGCAATATTTAACCATTTTATGCTAACAGGGACAGTCTTGTGTTCCATAGCTAACGCCGGGAGAGAATTCAGTAAATATTTAAAAACCCACTGCATTTAGAAAATGTGTGCCAAGGCCGAAATACGTACAAAATTTAATTTAAATAATTTTCAAAGTCATAAATGTTATTAATCAGTTAGTTTGAATTTATCAGCATGAGAGGGTTGCTAAAGTTCACGTAATTTTAAATGTGCTTAATTCCGTCTAAATGATTTTTTATTACCACACCTAAAAAAAAAGGGTTCTACAACAAAGTTCGTACTGAAAGAGTAAATAACAAAAAATATTTAAAGCCATTTCTTCCCCATTTTCATTCATTAATTTTTTACAATACATATATATATATATATATATATATATATATATATATATATATATATATATATTTGTAAGAAGTATAAAAATATAGTGACATTAGAAATTCCCGTTTCAGTATTTGCTGAGTACTTAGAGAACCTTATGTCTTCAGGTCAAGTACGAGTGAGAGCCTCGAAGAGCCGTAAACGCCGCGGCTCGTTTCTCAACAAAACATTTGCCTTACAGATGACGGGACCTTATGCCAATGAGTGTCTGTCTTCTTAATAAGCGTGCATTGCAGAGAACGGGTGTCACGCAAACATTCAGTTAGTTCGTTGCACGTTTACTACCTGCCATGGGTTGTTTCAGCTGCTGCAGAACATCAGACACTTATTCACACTGGCCACACTGTATTGTTACAGCCCAGGTTTCACTGTGAAGCGGGAGGAATTATTTTACACGTAACTGACAACAGTGAGATGATAATTTAGAACAGTTAATGTGCAAGAGTTGTGACAACATTACTCTGAAATTACACAATAATTCTGGGCAGGTAAATGCTGGAAAAGAAGAGAATCGAAGTATTTGAGATGTGATGCCGCAGAAGGATACAGAAAATTAGATGCGTTCGTAATATAGGTTTTGGCGATGAGAGAAGCATGTAGAAAACAGGTATAGGACTTCGGTTGAAAGTATTCTGAGATGGAGAGTTTGGTAGAGGAATTAGTGGCGGCAGCTGGAAACCATTCAGATGACTAATGGAGGAAAAACCTTTACATCGGTTCTTTGATATGTGGGGAACTAAAAGTCAGTAGAGACAAAGATGTATCATTAAGATTGGATTGAGTATGGATAAAACTAGTATATACACTCCTGGAAATTGAAATAAGAACACCGTGAATTCATTGTCCCAGGAAGGGGAAACTTTATTGACACATTCCTGGGGTCAGATACATCACATGATCACACTGACAGAACCACAGGCACATAGACACAGGCAACAGAGCATGCACAATGTCGGCACTAGTACAGTGTATATCCACCTTTCGCAGCAATGCAGGCTGCTATTCTCCCATGGAGACGATCGTAGAGATGCTGGATGTAGTCCTGTGGAACGGCTTGCCATGCCATTTCCACCTGGCGCCTCAGTTGGACCAGCGTTCGTGCTGGACGTGCAGACCGCGTGAGACGACGCTTCATCCAGTCCCAAACATGCTCAATGGGGGACAGATTCGGAGATCTTGCTGGCCAGGGTAGTTGACTTACACCTTCTAGAGCACGTTGGGTGGCACGGGATACATGCGGACGTGCATTGTCCTGTTGGAACAGCAAGTTCCCTTGCCGGTCTAGGAATGGTAGAACGATGGGTTCGATGACGGTTTGGATGTACCGTGCACTATTCAGTGTCCCCTCGACGATCACCAGTGGTGTACGGCCAGTGTAGGAGATCGCTCCCCACACCATGATGCCGGGTGTTGGCCCTGTGTGCCTCGGTCGTATGCAGTCCTGATTGTGGCGCCAAACACGCATACGACCATCATTGGCACCAAGGCAGAAGCGACTCTCATCGCTGAAGACGACACGTCTCCATTCGTCCCTCCATTGACGCCTGTCGCGACACCACTGGAGGCGGGCTGCACGATGTTGGGGCGTGAGCGGAAGACGGCCTAACGGTGTGCGGGACCGTAGCCCAGCTTCATGGAGACGGTTGCGAATGGTCCTCGCCGATACCCCAGGAGCAACAGTGTCCCTAATTTGCTGGGAAGTGGCGGTGCGGTCCCCTACGGCACTGCGTAGGATCCTACGGTCTTGGCGTGCATCCGTGCGTCGCTGCGGTCCGGTCCCAGGTCGACGGGCACGTGCACCTTCCGCCGACCACTGGCGACAACATCGATGTACTGTGGAGACCTCACGACCCACGTGTTGAGCAATTCGGCGGTACGTCCACCCGGCCTCCCGCATGCCCACTATACGCCCCCGCTCAAAGTCCGTCAACTGCACATACGGTTCACGTCCACGCTGTCGCGGCATGCTACCAGTGTTAAAGACTGCGATGGAGCTCCGTATGCCACGGCAAACTGGCTGACACTGACGGCGGCGGTGTACAAATGCTGCGCAGCTAGCGCCATTCGACGGCCAACACCGCGGTTCCTGGTGTGTCCGCTGTGCCGTGCGTGTGATCATTGCTTGTACAGCCCTCTCGCAGTGTCCGGAGCAAGTATGGTGGGTCTGACACACCGGTGTCAATGTGTTCTTTTTTCCATTTCCAGGAGTGTAGTAATACAAATTCACTGAAGTGACTAAATTCATCGTATAAACTGAAAATGAGGCACGATTTGATTTTTGATTGCTGGACGTTATGCGTTATTGTGAAGTAGGGAATGCGAATGACGACTGTATAAAATTTAAGTGTATACTTTTGTGAAGGTCTTCCGATTGTGCTGGTTGGAAAGACAGATTACTGTTCGCGGAATCAGTCGTTTATGGCGGAAGAAGCCAATGTGATACCGAGATCGTACATTCTCCCTATTAACTTGGATAACAATTTTACTGGCTTAATGATGGGGTTAACTGCGAGTTTCACCCAGAACGTGCTTTTTTTTTAACTAAATCAGTTGATCACCAGCATAGTATACATATTTAGCGACAGCAGAGTGTTTAGTGTTCGTCTCCATCCTGTCTGCTGTGCTATTGCGTCTCGAGTAAACGTAGTGTTCATTTAATCGCAAAATATTCTTTAACACAAGCAGCTGGTGATGGTATATTTCCAATTGGAGAAGATATTATCTAGCTCTATTGTAACATAGCCTTCTACTACCGGCGGTATAGTTAATGTTAAAACTCGGACCAGGTAGGAAGATTACCGTCACTTGTCATGTCTTATAGTTCCTGCAAGCTACCCTCTGTAGTAATGGTTTAACAAATTCGTGTGGTCCACGCAATTACAGGCCGCTGCAAGTTACTGCTGGGGTATAAATAATTTCTAGCCGGTGGATTTAACCAACCAGTTATTATTTTAACACAATATATCTAGAACCATTACAGAAGGCACCTATGTAGGGCTTAACAGGCAGCATAGATCTTTTATTTTCTTTCATGTCCGAGCATTCGACTGTGGTAGTGACTTCCACCTATTCTTTATGATCAAGTGAAGAAATAATCAATCGAGGGTATAGATTAATTGATATTTATTCAGTACCGATGGCATTTTGACAACTAGCCGTGTATCTGTTGGAATACACATCATCACAACTGCTCTCTCTCGTTAACATGATTCACTTTCGCCACGTCGTTATGGAAAGGGGGAGGGGAGCACAGAACTTGCTTCAATGTAATTTTATGCAGGCGCACAATTATACCTAAACCCATGCTCATTACATGTAATTGCTACAGGACACGCAGAACAAGTTCAGCAAGGACACTACAAGCGAACTCGGTCAGGGTGGAAGAGTATCTACCTAAATATTTCAATTTTAATTAAAACGTAAGGTGAAGAGGGGGCAGCAACTGGCGGAGTTGACTATGATTGCCTATTTTGATTTAATCTTGCGTTCAGAAAGAAGACCACGTTACTGAGCTGGGGAGGGGGGTGAGGGGGAAGAACATTTACAATCTTATGGCGGGAAAATTTTGCAAGTCTTTATTCCATAAATGGGCAAAATATCTGATCTTTCCTAGATACAAGAGTTTAACCCATATATATTAGGTAATGGGTAACATTGCCGGCAAAGAAAATAGTTATGGGAGGGGGGGGCAATAAACATTGTCACATCAATACTACTCCACACATGTGGCCAAGTTGTGGTAGCCAACAGAAAGTACACAAAGAAAACATGAAAAATAAAAAATCCCCAAAATATTACCGTAAAAGAAAGATCACATTAAAATACACTAAATGAGTTAACTTGTGTTAAGCACAGAGCAATAATACGACCGTAAACGTAAAGCCCATGGTGTGTGCGTGACCAAGGCACAAACGCGAATTTCTTACTGAAAATTCACTAAATTATGAAAATAAACTCCCTTATGGGTTTTAGTGGTAATCTCATACCTGATTTCAACACCTGGACCTAATTGGCTAAGAGATTTGAACCATTCTAATACCTTTGCTAACATTACCAAAATCGTGAGCTCGCTCCTTCATGTATGTCCAGCGATACTATCCAGTAACAAGTGGACCTGCGCGACATGCCTAACTCTTGTTCGTTCAGTAGGAGGTGGAGGGGATGATTCGTCAACCCGACAGAGCCAATACAAGTGCCTTTGCAACCTCTCTGACCTGACGTGCTCACTTTCTTGGCCAAACTTCTTCGCATTTAGCGGTTGGTACTATCCTGCCACAGAACCACTCTACTCTTGCAGTGCTACAACCTGTGACTAAAACTTTCTGCTACTTCACATAATATTCATACAGTCCAGGTCGCACAAGGCAAAAGATGCAGTGAAACATGGCACACACGAAATAATAAAAAAAAAACAGTGAATAAATAAATAAACACCTCTTGGTCCATTCTCTTCTGCTAGTTACTCACTGATTTATTTCTACCAAGTAAAAACACTCTCGCTATTGATTCTCCTGTACCGGATTTTATTGGAAAAAGATATGGAATGGGACAAGAAGTCCAGTTTGACTATGTTTCCAGAGCGACAGTAGAGTGCGTGTCAGAAGGTACTTTACACAGTGCCACTTATTACGGTATTCGGATACTGAGTGTGGAAAGCATGAATGCTATGCCAGAAGTGACCCACTCACATCACAGCCTGGTTGCAAGCACTACCATGGTGGCCCGAAATCGTACCGAAAGTTTTTGACCAACCATAGTTATAAATAGTTATTGGGATGTTTATATTGTTCTAGTATTCAAGCTGTAACACGTTTTCTAGATTCATCAGATATTATCATATATACAACACTAAACTAAGTAATTAGCAATAAGTTTTAAATATTTCAAACGTATAAGGGGCAGTCAAATGAAAACGAGACACATGGACTAAAAGCAAGTAATATGTTCATTATTTCAAAAGTAATCACCGTAACGGTTACTAAGTTTATGCCACTGTAAGACGAGGCGGTCAACGGCTTTGTCGACAAATGTTTGCTCCCATGCGTCCACCTTTACGACCGTAACTAATCGTCGGCCTCGAATGTGTTTCTTCAGGGCACCAAAAATAAGGAAATTGTATGAGGATGAATCACGGTTGCATGGAGGATATGTAAGTACTTCCCTATCGAACTTGTAATGTTGTGTGTGCCTCACCGCTTTTTTTTAAAACTAATTTGTGCCTGATTTTATTCTGAGAAGCTCAATAATGTATGTAAATACCGTAAATATAAAGGTGATTCAAAAAGTATTTGAAGTGAAGCGCAGCTGGACAGCAAGAAACTCTTTAGAGCGGAATCCTCGCAACGATAGTAGTTGTGAATCTTTGAGTATGGACTCTAAAAAACAAGACAATTCATTTATTAAAAAAAAGAGAACCGTTAATCTGTATCTGGTGGAAAGAGGACGTGTTGCTAGGCCGTCGCTCAGAACGTATTGTTACATTTAATGAAAGTTGTTATTTTAGTGATAAAACCGAGTAAAGTTTGTGTAAGAATTTCCAAACAATTATGTATACGAATTTTCTGGATGTGAAAAATAGAAACATCTTGTTTTTGGAAAAGGAGGTGAACTTCATTGGCGTCGCCGTTTATCAATCGACAGAATTGTAAGTGTACAAAGTTCACAACAAACAGGAAAAGAAATGCATTCTCTATAGTTTTCATTCAATAAGTAACAACGTCTCATAATTTATTAATTACAGTATTTGGATTATGTATTTGTACGATAGTGTGGTGCTGTACTCCACTGACCAATTTTGATGTAGCAGGACGTATAGTTTTAAGGAAGTTTGTGTGCCAAGCAATATACTTTTCTCACGAAAAGCAGATTGCTGTTTGATCTTATTTACTTACAACAATGGTCCCTTAGGTCTGAAAAGCTCCGAAAACTTGGGCCCAGAGCCATCCGCAATACGGCCAAGTAACTAACAGAGTCGTATTTTAAACCTTAAAGAACAATAACTTGCTCCAAATTTTAATACGTCACAAACTGGTGCAGAAGCTGATCTTTCAAGGACGCAGCAACTAAAATTCAGGTGCCAGTTATGACTTAAAGTAAAAACCTCAATCAAAAATCAATCTCCCTCTCTCTCCAAACACATATATAATTATTCATATTATTAAGAAAAGGCATTTTATAAACTCCTTCAGCGTACTCGAAACAACATTGAAATTCAGGTACCAGTTACGACTTAAAGTAAAAATCTCAATCAAAAATCTATCTCTCTCTCTCTCCAAACACATATATAAATATTCATATTATTAAAAAAAAGGCATTTTATAAACTCCTTCAGCGTATTCGAAACAACATTGTCAATCCGTGGGCGAGCATTATTCTGCAGTCCAAACTTCTAGGAATGTTGACGGACACCAACATTGTGTTGAAACATTTTTCCATGAAAGCTCTGAGCGTCTTGTCTCACTGTGGCACTGCATGGAAAGCCGGAAGAGAAGTACCACGAGTGGTACACATGATTAACGGGCATGACTAGGAAGAGTAAATTTAAATGTTGTTGTGGCAACTTTTAAAGTGATTTAGTGATTAGGGATGCAGTAAGATTCAATGTACCAGATAGTAGAGTACAGGACAGATCTAGAAGGACTCAGATCCTTCACTTCCCCAAGTATTGCAAACCTTAGAGCAATACTATTCGGGTGCCATAGCGGCCGATAAGTTTGACGAGGCCCCGATTTGTCCGGTCGAGTCGTCCCTTCGTAATGACCGCCCCTAGCAACCGCAACAACGAGCGTGTATACAGCCGCGCGAACCGCCACGTAGACATGTAAACAGGCCTGTGAATTTAGTGAAGTCTTGCCGTTGATGTTTCGCTCGCCATAAAAGACAGGATTGCCCATCACGTAACGCGACGTCTTACACGTGTGGAAAAGAAGGCCATGTCCAAGCAGTTTGTTTGCAGCTGCACAAAAACCCTAATTTTGCCCGCTCCCTGAAATTTTGCTCGTGCGCATACAGTAAATGTTGTGTTTTCCAACTATATCACGGTACATAGGTAAGATTAAGGTTGGGCCTGCTTCTCGCCCTAGTGCTGTGCAACGACGTTCAAACAAACTACTTGACTAATTACCAGTGCTGATTTTCTGGGGGATCGCTGGGGGATGCGTACCCCTAAACTTTTTCGTCGACAAAGTAATTTTTTTACGATGTTGAGAACTTGGAAGAGTGGCAAAGATTTATTTCACGGAAGTAATTTTTTATTTCATTTTTTCGTGTTGGTAATTGCAATATCATTGATACTAGTGTAGTTGTTGGTGGAAAATCGATGTCATTGACTATTTCAAGCATTTCGAAGCTGCGACAACTGTTCTCGACAACTGAATCGGTGGCAGCCAGTTCGACAACCATGTAGTGCCCTCGCCCGTTAATTGTGGGCGATGGTAGTGCTGAACGGATATTCGTACGCTCAAATTGCATGCTTCATTTAAGGTGATGTTAACTGAAGTGTTCTATACCACATTCTCTTGTATGTTTGTGTGTTTCTCGGTATCGGCTGCTTCATTTGACAAAGTCAACTCAAGAGTCAGATATCTTCTTTTTTTTTTTTTTGTAGGTCGACATGTTGACGACGTCATGGCTGAAAGCTGACGGGTGGTATCCCATGCTTCGCTGCATTACATCCCATGTCGGAGTACCCTCAAATTTTTTAGAAAAAAAGCACTGCTAATTACCTGTTTCTGGCCGTCTTGTGGACTTTCAGTTAGACACAGGAGCCGCAGTAACCTTGCTTAATCGTGCCACGCACGAACAGTTAGGCTCACCATGCCTTTCTAAATCTAACCAGCACCTCATTTCTTACTACGGACAGTATATTCCAATTCTTGGACAGTTTTGTTTGCCTGCCACTTATAAATCTTACCTCAAGTCTCAGCACATCTACGATGCACCAGTATACTACAGTGGTTTTACGTGTTCAGTTGAAACAAAACGGGTCAGTGCGGTGAAAATGCGGCAGGTCTTTAGAAATACGGGTTTAGCAATGGAAATTCCAAAGCCACTGTCCGCGAATACGAACGACTCCCTAAGCACAGAGGATATAGCAGGATATAGCAGAATATAGCAGTACATTTAGTAAGGTGTTTCACATTGTCAGTGAGCGTAGTACGCCTCCCAGCGTACGAGTTGTAACCGAATGTCCGTCGAACTAGAATTTGAGAATATTCTTGAAGTGGTAGGATGCAGCCCAACTACCATCTGTGGAAGAACTGCTGTACAGCTTTGTATTCCACAAACACGTTAGATACGCACTGCATTGAGCAGCGACTGCATCCGCCTCATCGGTAGACACTGCAACAACTGCGTGTAGGAGATGATGCGAAACGAAAGGAATTCTGTCATTGGATTATTGCCAATGAACGCTGTATTCCACGAATTCTGATCACTAATGAGTCAACATTGACGTCCAACGGCACGTCCAATTCTCACGTGTGGGTAGATGAAAAATCTGCATGCTGCTATAGAAGCAAATTTTCACCGATGTTTCTTAGTGGAGATGTGTCGTATTATTGATGACCAACTGATCGGTCCAGTATTTTGGATAACTGTGTTAAAGGAACACAGCCTCCTGAAATCCTTCAAAACGTCTTACTAGAACGCTTAGAGGACATTCCTTTGGCAACACGACGTCGTTTGTACTTTCAGCGCGCCGGAGCTCCTGCATATTCCGTACGGCGATTGACACATTACCTCACTGAAACGTTTCTTTGTTGATGCATCAATCGCCGTGGAGTCCTTTTTTGGCCACCGAGGTCACCCAATATCAGATTGCTGCTTGTGAGGTAGGCTTTAGAGCAACATAAGTTCAAATGTGTGTGAATTCCTAAGGGACCAAACTGCTGAGGTCATCGGCCCCTAGACTTACACACTACTTAAAGCAACAAACTAACTTATGCTAAGAACAAGACACACACTCATGCCCGAGGGAGGACTCGAACCTCCGACGGGAGGGACCGCACAATCCCTGACATGGCACTTGAGACCGCGTGGGCACTCCGAGCGGCCTTAGAGCAACATAAAGGAAAAATTTCTCGCCATTATTTTATACGCACATGAAAAAATGTTTAGCGTCACACCAGTTCCCAGAACTCCTGAAGATAGACGTTGATTGTCGATAATGTATCACAGACACAGTCCCTTTGACTTCTCAGAGATGCCGGCCGAAGTGGCCGTGCGGTTAAAGGCGCTGCAGTCTGGAACCGCAAGACCGCTACGGTCGCAGGTTCGAATCCTGCCTCGGGCATGGATGTTTGTGATGTCCTTAGGTTAGTTAGGTTTAACTAGTTCTAAGTTCTAGGGGACTAATGACCTCAGCAGTTGAGTCCCATAGTGCTCAGAGCCATTTTTTCTCAGAGATGTCACTAAACCCGCCCAAAGATGTAAACAACCATGCATGCGCAGCGCTTATTAGACGGATTGGGTCCGACATCCGATCAGTTCCAGTCATTCCACCAGGAAGGAGGAACAACCATGCCTAGACCGTCAATACCGCTGTTCGATCGCGTCCGCATTGTTACTTTGTGCCAGGAAGGGCCCTCAACAAGGGAAGTGTGCAGGCGTCTCGGAGTGAACCAAAGCGATGTTCGGGCATGGACGAGATACAGAGAGACAGGAACTGTCGATGACATGCCTCGCTCAGGCCGCCCAAAGGCTGCTACTTCAGTGGATGACCGCTGCCTAGGGATTATGGCTCGGAGGAACCCTGACAGCAACGCCATGCTTTTCGTGCAGCCACAGGACTTCGCGTTACGACTCAAACTGTGCGCCAACAGGCTGCATGATGCGCAACTTCACTCCCGACGCCCATGGCGAGGTCCATCTTTGCAACCAAGACACCGTGCAGCGTGGGACAGGTGGGCCCAATAACATCACGTTCTCTTCACCGATGAGTGTCGCATATGTCTACAACCAGACAATAATCGGAGAAATGTTTGGAGGCAACCCGGTCAGGCTGAACACCTTAAACACACTGTCCAGCGAGTGCAGCAAGGTGGAATTTCACTGCTGCTTTGGGGTGACATTATGCGGGGCCGACGTACGCTGACCGATAGTGCTGCCATATCGGTAGCAAACTGGCGAGACATTCGCTCCATGAGCGGCAATTCGCGCCCCCATCGTGCACATCTTTTGAATGACTATCTTCAAGATAGCGACATAGCTCGACTAGGGTGGCTAGCATGTTCTCCAGACATGAACCCTATCGAACATGCCTGGGATAAATTGGAAAGGGCTGTTTATGGGCGACGTGACCCACCAACTTCTCTGAGGAATCTACGCGGAATCGCCGTTGAGGAGTGGGACAATTTGGACCAACAATACCTTGATGAACTTGTGGATAATATGCCAAGACAAATACAGGCTTGCATGAATACAAGAGGACGTGCTACTGGGTATTAGAGTACCGGTGTGTACAGCAATCTGGACCACCACCTCTGAAGGTCTCGCTGTATGGTGGTACAACATGCAGTGTGTGGTTTTCATGAGCTATAAAAAGGGTGGAGATGATATTTATGTAGATCTCTAATCCAATTTTCTGTACAGGTTCCGGAACTCTCTGAACCGAGGTGATGCAAAGCCTTTTCTGGCAAAAAGGAACGAATGAGGCCAAATCAACAACACTGCAGCTGTCTGCAGGCTGTCTCTTTTATGTGAAAATGAACGCAATTAGACAAAACATTGGTTCACAATGTTTCATTTAGACTCACCTGCATTTTTCGCGTTTCCCATTGTTTTCATTAGTTTTCTCGCAAACAGTTAAGAACAGGGCATATGTTCATATGACTTTTCTTGTTCAGAATCAGTAATGTTATCACTCCTCAAAGCATGGACCGTTCCCCCTGACTCACCCCGTATAAGAGTATTTCAGAAATAGCCGTTACTATCTTCATGACCACAAAGCTCCGAGTTAGGTGCCTGTAGTCCTGTACGTGCGAGTTGCAGGTTCATTTACTACTCTTAAACAATAGGAATTTTTATGGACAAATGTAAAATTTTCTCGAAGTGATCTCCAGCCAACACCAAGCTAAGACAAGCGAGGCCAACGCCCTTTGTCAGAATGACAGGCAGCAAATAGCAGAGCAGACCTAGAAGACATTACCTAGCACGAGCAAGAGGCCTCAATGGCAAATTTTGCAATATGACTTCAGCGAGAAGAAGTAATCAAAGCTTTATTTCGGAAGACAGAGTAAAAAAATTGTTCAAATGGCTCAGAGCACCGAGGTCATCAGTCCCCTAGACATGAACTACCTAAACCTAACTAACATAAGGACGTCACACACATCCATGCCCGGGGCAGGATTCGAACCTCCGACCGTATCGGTAGTGCGGTTGCAGACTGAAGCGCCTAGAGCCGCTCGGCCACCCCGGCCGGCAGACAGAGTAAAATTTTCACAAGAACTATCAGCCTGCTGATATACTGAAGCCTAGAAAGCCAATCTTGTGAAATACAGTGGTGGTGAAGAACGCTGAAGAGTATGAAAAAGTAGACCAGATGTGCTCATTGCCAGATAGGCACACAGTCAATGAACAGTAATAAATTACTGCTGCTGGAGCAAAACCAACGTGTCGGCCACGGTTGCAGCGGCCTTCTTCTGGGTTTACTGGTGCTTTAAGACTATGCAGTGTCCCTCATATTTTCTTGTTGCTCTTCACTGCGCGTGCCATTAAGTCGAAATTTTTAAAAGAGAGTTCGTTTCATTGGTCATTTAGTTTTCTCATTATGACGCGGTACCACACCCAAAAAACTTTTATGTCGACTGACTCCGGCCGCGGAAGCCTACGCAATTATAGTAATAAGTTCTTGGGGTTCTGAGCCTTCAGGAATTACGTTACAGGACACCAGCTAATAGGCCGAACGTATGACAAACTGCAACCGTTCGTCAAGATGACTTCCCCCATCTAAATTGTTACCTGCTATATCTGCTGAAACTGGTCAGTGTGAGCTGCCGACCTGTCAACTACTGATAGCGACTTTTACGGTGTTTGGCACTGTGGCACACCGTCCACGTGTCGCGATATTCAGGAGGAACTCTAAGCGCTGCCGCCCTCGACTAGTACCTCTGTGCAGTCATCAATACCCCAGGCCTTCTTTTGTGGGAGGACTGTGCTGTTGTTTTGTCACCACACCGAGTAGAGTTGCCGAGAGTTTACCTGCACACACCCCTTAGATATGCACTAGAATGCTCAGGTAACATGCAGTCACTGTCCTGGTCAACAGCGCCTGCTGTACGGTTGTAGCTACACGGCCGCTAGTGACACTTGGCGCCCGCCGACGCCGTATTCACGTTCATGTGAACGGATGCTGCCGAAGCAAGGTCCTCTGAAGACTGTTGGGACAGCGTCAGCAATCTCCAGGCAGTTCACTGCGCTACCACTGGCTTGGGTACCGCCATACAGGAGAACACGAGATTGTAGACTTCAGTGTAATGAATTTCTTGTCCCACTAACGTTGTATCACCAGCGCCCAGCGCAAACACAGAGAGTCAAAGACTATTCACGTGAAGACGTTGTATCAGAAATGGAAGCCATTACGATGTTTATATTAAAGCCTCATGCAGAGGAAATGGATAATGGAAATTCCTAGATGCTGTTTTACGAGCCTGTGAAGTTACACGAAGCCCTGTCATGAAAAAGTGGAATGTTAAAAGTCTGAGCATTCTGAAATACTGAACAACGTGAATAGAGAGAGAGGTTGAGTGTCCAGGCGATTCGTAAAATGATAAAGAAAAAAAAAATAACGCTGCGTCCTAGCACGAGACGGGTTGAACGTGATCCGGCCACTTGATTTGGCCAACAGTAAGTAGAATGATAAAATGGCCGTCAGTCGAAGATCCCAAGAAGTTTGACAACAGGTAACAAGTGAATAGGTGGCCGTGAGAGTTTTAAAAATTTTGAAGAGAACTGATCTGATGTTAAAGGCTGTTAAGACCACTTTCAGTGACTGATTACTCAGGAATTGAGAAACGTTTATGAACAGGAGGCTGATGTTGAAATGAGTTATCAATAATAATAGAACAGCAAATTCCTTTACATAAATGAAAAAAGATTGTATATTAGACACCCTGATTGCTCAGGATTTGAGAAACGTTTATGAACAGGAGGCTGATATTGAAATGAGTTATCAATATTAAAGGAACAGCAAATTCCTTTACATAAATGAGAAAAGATTGTATATTAGACACCCTGATTGCTCAGGATTTGAGAAACGTTTATTAACAGGAGGCTGATGTTGAAATGAGTTATCAATAATAAAGGAACAGCAAATTCCTTTACATAAATGAGAAAAGATTGTATATTAGACACCCTGATTGCTCAGGATTTGAGAAACGTTTATGAAAAGGAGGCTGGGGTTGAAATGAGTTATTAAGAATAAACGAACAGCAAATTCCTTTACATAAATGAAAAAAGAGTGTATACTAGCCGCCATCGTACAGGTGTGTCATATGTCACAAAGATAAAAATTAAAATAGGTTCAGATGGAAAGCAACACACACTGTTTGGTCTGTGTTTAGCTATGTGATTCGATAACTTTGTTCATATTTATGGTTGCCTGAAGACCCCATTTTACTTCTCGTCTGGCCTGTTTAGTGCAGCTCTTCACCATAGACAAGAAAGGAGTTACACATAATAACAATAACAGAAAACAAATGTGGACTGTCCAACAGCGAGGAATTCTCAGAAGATATCCCATGTGCTGTATATAGATAACCTGAAACTTTTGGGAAATCTGAATTAGAAATCCAGTCTCTGATGAATAGAGTAAGAATCTTCAGTATTGACAGCTGCATGGAATTCAGCTTAGAAAACTGACCTACACTGGAGCTAAAGATGGGAAAAATCTCCGAGAGTGAAGGCACTGATATGCCCAATCGATAGACCATCAAGCCCCACCAGCCAGGAGGCTACAAACGTCTTGAAATTTTGCAGTTTTACGGCATCAGGCAGGACCATGTAAAAAATGGTCAGAAAATATTACACGCAAAGGGCAAAGATAATATTGAAAAGCAAACTGAGGCGCTGCAGTCTGGAACCGCAAGACCGCTACGGTTGCAGGTTCGAATCCTGCCTCGGGCATGGATGTTTGTGATGTCCTTAGGTTAGTTAGGTTTAACTAGTTCTAAGTTCTAGGGGACTAATGACCTCAGCAGTTGAGTCCCATAGTGCTCAGAGCCATTTATGAAAAGCAAACTGAAAGGTGGCAATACCATCAGGGGACTCACTACCTCAGCCATACCCGTCGTCTGATACACTAAAGTGACTGTGAACTCGACACAAATAGAGCTGGATAATATGGACTTGGATACAAGAGAACTCATGGCAATTCACCACGCTTTCCACCCTCTCAGTGGCGTCAACGGTCTGTACTTGCCCAGGAAAGCAGGCGGTAGAGGAGTCTTGCAAGTGCGGCAGACTGTGGAAGCAAAGAATCAGTTCACATCAAAGCCAACAACAGAAAGCTGTAGTCCGATAGTAGACTATCATCCTGCTCAATAAAATACTTATTGTTTAGTTTCTGGACCAGATGGAAAGCAAAATAGGTAAAGAATCGTCTTGGCTATCCAACAGAAACCTAAAGAAGGAAATTTAGAGATTAATTTTTCCTAAAAAGGATTATGCCATCGTATACAGCGCCATCAAAACTGGAATCGCTAAATTAGACCAAAACTGCAGACTCTGCAGAAAAGCTGACCAAACATTTAACCATATCGTGGGCTGCTGAAATACAATCGTGCGTGGCAAGCAGAGGCATAATGAAGTGTCACAGAAGATGCATTGAAACATATTCTAAAATGACTATCTTCCGGTGCCAAGGCATCATGCCAAATTATTGTGGCACATACGACTTAACACCAAATGTTACAACATAATATACCAGACATCACAGTTGTGGAGAAATATAAACTGTCGATTACTGACACTGCCGTCCTAGGTGATAGTAGAATTGACGAGAGAAACATGAATAACTTGCCAGATACTATAGCGACTCTGGTATAAACGAGTGAATGTGGTCGCAGTGTTTATCAGCACACTGGGAATAGTGCCAAATGATCTTAGTGGGAAAAATTTTGGAAATTTGTGGTATGGTCTTACGAGACCAAACTGCTGAGGTCATCGGTCCCTAAGCTTACGCACTACTTAATACAACTTAAACCAACTCATGCTAAGGACGACACACACACCCATGCCAGAGGGAGGACTCGAACCTCCGACGGGGTAAGCCGCGCGGACCATGACAAGACGCCTAAGACAGCGCGGGATCTTAGTGGGCACTTCGAAACCATTGGCACTGATAAAATATCCATCCGCCAGGTACAAAAAGCCACTTTATTGGGATCGACAATGCCGTAAAAGGTGGAAAGAGCATGTGAGAACTGTGGTAGGGGAAGGTGAACAGTCGATTTCGGTATGTTGGGAGAATTTTAGGAAAGCGTTGTTCACCTGTAAAGCAAACCGAATGTAGGACGCTGGTGCGACCTGTTACTGAGTACTGCTCGTGTGTTTGGGATCTGTACCATATCGTATTGAAGCAATTCAGAGGCAGGCTGCTATATTTGCTTCCAGCACGTTCGAACAACACGCAAGTGTTACGGAGATGCCTAGGGAACTTATATGTGAAATCCTGGAGGGAATGATACGTCTTTTTCGAGAAACACTGTTGAGAAAATTTAGAGAACCCGCATTTGAAGGTGACTACCGAACAAGTCTGCTGCCTCCAACATACATTGCGCGTAAGTACCATGAAGATACGAGAAGCAAGGGCTCACACGCAGGCTTACAGACAGTCGTTTTCCCTCGTTCTGTTTGCGAGTGAAAGACGAAATTAAACGATAAGTAGTGGTTCAGGATACCCTTCGCCACTCACCGTACGATGGCTTGCGCAGTATCTGTCTAGATGTAGAATCACCTGCCAGTACATCACCCTGTGCGAAGTGTCCGACCAGTGATGAAATACTAAATACAGCAAGGCGAACTCCTCTTCTGTCTTCTGTGGTTTCTGTTATAAATAATAAGTATAATGGTACGAACTATGTTGAAAATAACGTCAATAGTCAAAGTAATAACTGTGCTGAAGGTAATTGCTTCAACATCTTTCTTATTTGTATTGTTACAATTCAGGGGCTTGGTGCAAGGAGGAGGCAGCTCCACCCGCTAGTTCCAGAGAAATCCAACAGATGGAGCTGCGTGTACTCCGAGTTTGCGTGAAAATGGAGGCTGCCTCGTTGTTCCCCCAAACGATATTAGGAGGGAGGTTATCTTACGTAGAGTTCAGCAGACCAGTGTTAACATTGCGCGTTCTCTGTGAGGGATATTTTTTTATCAGGATTACGATGTTTTGTGACTTCATTGTCTTTTGATTTCACGGTTTCTATCAATATGAGTGAATCAGAAGAGGCAGAATTCTTTAATTGTGACTCTTCGGAAAACTACGAGCCAAGTGAAGATTCTGAAGAAAATTCAAGAAGCAGAGACGCAGTCATTGGACCACTGAAGAGGAAAAAAGGATCGCCGAGAGAACAATGGGAACGGAAGATAAGAAAACAGCATTAGATTGACGGAAAGCTGTACAAGAGCTCGAGTGGAAAAAACATGCCTCGCCGGACTACAGGTAATGATTGTAGTTGCAAATACAAGTGTTTTACTGAATTCGACGTTGAAGAAAGACATCGTACTGTTAAAGCTTTTAATGGCCTAACGACTAAGCATACCCACGATGTCTATGGGGCTGGTTGCATAAAAGGTTTACTTGTTAAAAGACCAAAAAGTGGAACCGGAAAGCCCAGGCATTTTCAAATGCTTATACCGTTCGATTCGGTGAAAGTAATGACAGGGCCTGTAAAAGAGGGTTTGCATCACTGCATGATGTGTCCAGAAAGCGAGCGCAAAACATTGGAAAGCAGCTTTCTTTTGACGGAGCTATCAGTATTTCAAGACACACCTCAACGTCAGATTCTGGCATCCAAAATCGGACACGTGTCGGAAGAGTGACAACATACAAAAGGAACTCAGTGCATCTTCTATTTCACACGAGAGGCGTAAGGAGCTTCAGGACGCCAAGCTACTTCATCAAGGTCGGGTGGATTAATTTTATCAAGATATTAAAGCCAAGATTGGAGGTAAACAACGTAATAATGACACCGAGATGTTGTGCTTCGAATACCAACAAAATATGCCCCCCCCCCCCCCCCCCCCCAAGTTTCTTTTGGGAACGCATTTTATAAACGCCGGTTGTGGGTCTATAACTTTGTGATTTTGTCTGGTAAGACTGGAAAACATATTTTTTATCAATATGATGAAACCGTCGGAAAAAGTACGCACAATGAACCAATAGATTATAGACATCACTACGTCAACCACGTTCTGACAGATGGTATCAAAATACTTTAGCTGTTTTCCGATAACTGTGTCTCACAAAAGAAGAATAATTCCTTAACGCAGTACCTGTTTTACCTTCTGCAAAGTGGCTGCTTTGCGAAGATCGTGCATCGATTCCCAGAACCGGGCCACGGCTTTATGCCATGCGACAGAGCGTTCGATAATATAGAGAAGTGTTTGAGGAAGATGGGAAGAGTTTTTCTTCCAGTGGACTATCCTCGCTTTATCAGGAGAACCAGCCGCAAATTTCATGTTACTGAAGTGGACCAGGAATTTACTTTCAACTTCGTTGATAAGTTGAAGAACTTTTTTAAAGAACTCTCAGGTTTCATTATTGAACAAGAAAAGAGGAAAATAAATATTTAAGCACAAAGTACAAAATATTCCTCTATGAACAGCCATACATCAGTAAAGGTATTATTCAATGCAATGCGACCGAAGGGATGACTGTCTTCGATAACGCGCAAATTTGCAACCAAGGATCTGTGAGTCTCATAACAATGGACCAGCTTATGATTGTCTCCTCCCGCTTAAAGACAAAAAATCTGAAGATGTCAAAGAGCTGGCCAGAAAGTATGTTGGGCTAAAAATAAATGTGTTGTTACGACCAGTTGACGTCAGATGCCTCAAACGATCATGAGGAGACTGAGGGGGAGCTAGAAGACTGAAGAAAAACTGTAGATGTTGACGTATTATGCCAACAATGTTGTACTTTCATTATTAATAAATGTTTTCCATTCACTTTGGAGCAAAACGAAGGCAGCTCCAAAATTCTAAAATTAATTCCACGTACCGGAGTGCTTGCATCTGTGTGTATTCTGGTCAGTAATATTAAATACCCCAGCATAACCTAACACAAGGCTTACAATTTTTTTGTTTTCGGTGACAACTGAATTTTTCAATTTTTCAATTTTTCAATTCGCTATAAACGGGAAGAAGTGGAGTTGCCTCCGTCTTGCACCAAACCCTTCAATTCACTTTTATTACATTGGTATCATACGGGTTTAGTAATGTAGCAAGGGCAGGATTGCAATGAATGCGGTTGGGGCTAGGTTGAGAGGAGAATAAGTACTAAATAAATTTTGACTTATTTTCTTTTGACAAACTTGCCTTCAGAAAGGCTACTAATATCAAATTTTAGATAGTTAAAATAATTTAAAATGAGAAATAAACTACATAATATCAATGAATATACCGAATACGAATGATATATCGATAACTTGGTTTCCTTCTTAAAAACCAACAGACACTACAACGTAACAACCTGTGGCATCACCTGCAAAATTTGTCATACAGTCACAGTTTAACGCTTGTATCATACTATTTGGTACCCAACAGCTTTCCTTAGAACAATTTCATTGTATTTTGACAAATCAGCTTTTCATATTTTTCCGTAGCCAGTTACAAATGGCTGCAAATGCAAAGAAAATTGCAAATACACATTAGACCTTCAGCAGAAACATGGTTTTTTAATGAGAAGCCGACAATAGTGATTTGGTTCGAATTTCATTCGTCCCCGACACAGCGAGCTGAGCCAATGTTTATAAATACACCCTAACCGCTGATCGGCCGCACAGCGAACACATCAAATAAGCCCTAACCGCCAAAGCCAAGTCGTGTGCTAGGAGCACACAAAATCTCAATTTCGTTGATCTGACCTCTCCAGGGTGAATTCTACGGTAGTAGCAATCCAGGTTAACGTGTTTAACTTCACCGAACCACCGAGAACATAGCTTCTTATGCTCCATACGCCAAGGGATAACGAACTATAGGTAGTCATCAAATGACACATGAATAGATCATAACAGCTCGATAACTTAACTAGAAAGCTTAATTAGAATAACAACCTAACCAATTGACTCACATGTGGACAATTTCCGTCCATCAAGTCACAATTTCGGTATAACTGACAAGTACCATAAAGGCTTCAGTTTTATTTTCAGAGAAATGCAAGGTTCCTTCTTCCACCCATGTAGAAACAGGGGTACCGTACAACAACAGGAGCAAGAAATCCCTAGAAGTTGAGAACACTTGAACTACCGCATCAGACAAGTTCGTCAGTATACACCGAGTTCACAAAACCCTCAGCGCCTTGGACAGTGTCTTCAGACACACTTAGAAATTTAATACGCAAGGCAGAATGCTCACGGCACACACATTTCATCCCAAGCGCGCAGAACTGTATTTGCAACAAATGATAGTTTTCACTCCAACTAATTCCAACGTAATTGCGCCCTATCCTATGTGATGATGATGTTTGGTTTATGGGGCGCTCAACTGCGCGGTCATAAGCGTCCGTACAAGTTCTCAATTTTTTCACTGTCTGATTTATTACACTTGCCAATCTTGCCACTAACACCATTGATGATGATGATGATGATGATGAAATGATGAGGACAACACAAACACGCAGTACCCGGGCAGAGAAAATCCCAATCCAGCCGGAAATCGAACCCGGATCCCGTGATCCAGAGGTAGCAACGCTAGCCACTAGACCACGAGTTGCGGATGCCCTGTCCTCTGTACCGACCGTCCCACGTCCACAACCCGGACCCCCACCGCCAACGTTCGCACACGTCCTCCGTTCGCTTCAAGACAGTCTCCAGTACCCGTTTATTCCTTCCTGGACAACGACCGCATCTGGAATCAGCTCCTCCTTACCGAACTGTTTCGCGTCTTCCACCACAGCTCCCTCTTCCGCCGCTGGCGGACAACCGAGGGTCTCCGGTCGATCGCTCTTCTCAGCTGCTGGTCGCGGTAGGAGGTTGAAACACCGGCGCTCGGTGTGACGCGGTGTTGTTATAAATAATAACTGCCAGAATTGCGTTCTAAGCGTGTTTAAAGCATAAACTAGAAGCATAAGTAAATTAGACTGTCGCAAGATTTTAGGGTATTGCTCTGGTGTCTCTTGCTCCGCAGATGATGATGGTAGGAACTTCATACAACAGGTAAGGAATTCCGGCTTGTGAAGTTTTGGAGACGCGCTGTACGCAAATACATGAAATGTGTTCTCAGTCGCGAATGCGAACAACCATCAGCTGTGTAATGAAATGTCGACAGTGAAAATTAGTGCCGAGCGGGGCCTCGAACCCGGATTTCCCGCTTTACGCGACTGGTCGCCTTAGTCGCTTTGGCTATCTCTGCAAACTTCCATAAGCAATCGTTCCTGCATCACAACCTTTGCTCATACACACATTACCAATTTCCCGTACAGGGGAGGACATATTTTATTGAAAGTCGCTGCATGATATAAGCGGATAAATACGGTATTGCGGTACCTGTTTGGTTAATAAGAAAGATACAATGTCGGAAGGAGCATTGCATCGATCTTCTGAACAACAAAGGCACGGCAATATCGTATCCTAGATGTAAATGGTGGTGGAATGTAAATGATGGGAATAAATTGTAGACAGGAAGCAGCTGATTGCAAATAAGAAAAATTCTATTCAAGAAGGTAAGTAGGAGGTGGGGCGTGTGTCGTGAAACGGGTGGATGGTAATGATGATTTTGGATGAGGGTTGTTCAAGAGCATGGTCATCAACACCTTACGAAGAGTCATCGTGCCTCTCATGGTGTGAAGATATGGGGGGGGGGGAGGGGGGGGGATTATGAGAGACGAAGGCTACCTCTACAAGCAGAGCTGTTTATAATACGTTGTCCACCTCCCGTCCCATGGTCGTGGGGTATGGAAGATTCAAAACCCGTGATGGCCTGATCTTCAGCCAAACCGAGGGTTCCCTTGATGTCAAATGATGAATCTCCTCTGGAAATGGAAGTGCCATGTTTAGACATGGATGGACGATGATGTGCGTTTTTACATGCGTACCACTGGCCAAAATTTCTTAAGCATAGGGGTAAAACAGTATTCGAATTCATGATTACGGGCGAAAATGGACAATCGAATGATTTCTGAGTTCTTGCAAATAGACATACAGTTTTAATTATCTCCCGGAATAAATAGAGTTGCGTAATTCTTTTTTTGTTTGTCTGCAGGTACAGGTTCCCAGCCATAAAGCACTTTGAAACCTTCACTCGACTGAAACCATGGCACGCCGCTGAAGGTGCTGAACACCTCGTATCCACCTCCTGCGCGGATACTGGGTCTGAAGATGTCTGCTTCAGACGCTCGAAACAGATAAAAAATGTAAGGACAACTGAGACTGTGCCGGAAACAAGGGTTCTAACAAATTGACACAGGCGACTGACAAAGTGTGGTATCGTGCACTAAATCCCAAAAACCCATGTTCAGTTGGCGGAAGGGCACGGTAATAATTCTCCAGCAGAGTTTGGGTGATACAAATGCTTCCAAAGTGCTCTTACAAGTCTGAATGACGAAGAACGAACTGGCAGACCAACTCCCAATGAAGAACAGGGAACAGTAACAGAAGCGTTACTTGAAGACCGGCGAATAACAATCAAGGCGATAGCGGTAAAAGCAAAAAAATTTCATTATCTTGCGCAACATTTTAAACATGGATGAACATACCATTATGTGGCAGGAATACCAGAATGACTTGATTTTCAAGGTGAAATGTTTCCTTAAGAGCCAAAATACGAACATCCACAAACAAGGTCTTCAGCAACTCACTCATCCTGAGAAAAATAGTGTCGTTTTGAAGGGTGGCTATCTAGAGGAAGGATACCATTACTAAATTTCACGGTCGGAGCTTGATTTTTCCGACTTTTTTTTCTTTATTGGAGAGGGGGGGGGCGGGCTGGCAGCAGCGTAATATGCTGCTATACAGCCTACAGAAAAGTTAAAAAACGTAATGAGAATAGAAACAAACAAGAAAAACAAGCGATAAAACGGTGACATTGTAAAAAAACTGTAAAGTGGCGGTAAGATGTGGAATTTAAAATATAAAAACACTGCGGTGACGATGCGGATGAAGAAGCAGACAGGCACAATTAAAAAACACGGCGACAGTCTGGTTTCTGTTCGCACGAGATAAAAAAACTCAACTAGTGACAGTATGGGGGCTGTTCACAACACTGGCAGGGGCCGCACAACACTGAACACTCACTTATATCAGCACTATACAGGTGACACAGCGGCTGATGGGGGGGAGGGGGGGGGGATTTTTTCGAGGTGACAACTGAAGCCTTGTAGCCAGCCACGTACTAGAACTGGTATGGGAGCATCGTTGAAGGATATTCGTTAGGACGTACGGTAATCCGTGGCGAGATTTAATCCCATTCTTAAGATGATTAGTAATTTCAGTTGCTAGGGAACCTTTCTTTGGATGGTAATCATTATAAGAGTAGCTGAGTACTCAGCATTGTCCAGGTATGTGTTTACTTCAGTCTTCTATTAGTCTACCTCCTCCTTCCCTCTCTCTGTCTCTCTGTCCATCTCCCTTCTTCCTCTCTCTGTCCGCTGCCCTTCTCCCCCTCCCACCCCTGTGACCATCTGCTCCTTCCTCGTGTGCCATCTCCTAGTCTATATCCTCATCTCTGCCCTCCTCCCCCTTTCTCTGCCTCTTCCTCCCCCTGCCTCTGTCCATTTCCTCACTTTCCTTTCTCTGTCCATCTCCTCGTCTCCCCTCTCTTTGTCCATTTCCGCATCCTCCTCTCTCCATACATGTCCTCTTTATCTATGGCCATCTCCTCATTCCACCTCACTGTTTGTCCATCCCCTTCTCACCACTTTCTCTCTCAAGATATTAAGCTAAACCCGACAAGGAGGTTGGTGGCTCTTACTCCCACAGTATTCCTTTCCAGATTGTGACTAATACGTGGGAGTCTAGTATCCTTTTAAAGCAGTTTATTGCCCAGATCGCAACTTTTGCTACATAGGTAACCAGTTTTAGAGAGTAGTGTATAGTACCGAGCAGTCTCACATAGTGCAAAAAAAATCCCGTTTTCTTTGAGCTATGTGAGAGTGCTCAGTACTTTATACACTGATTAATGTTTCGCAGATTTTGGGATTATGGATCTGAAGAAGGCCATTGAATGACTGAAACTTCTTATCTACGAAACAAAACTTGCGGTTTGGACAGAGAAATGTTTTAGAAGGATAGCACACACTTCAGTATGGAAGATCGCCTCTTGTTTCCACTGACAATACAAGGTAATAATAACTAAAATGTGGCCCGAATTTGATTGAAACCACTCCAGGGGTTTAGGATGAGCTTTTCACCCGTGGCTTTGCCCACATATCCACATGTCAAATACACTCCTGGAAATTGAAATAAGAACACCGTGAATTCATTGTCCCAGGAAGGGGAAACTTTATTGACACATTCCTGGGGTCAGATACATCACATGATCACACTGACAGAACCACAGGCACACAGACACAGGCAACAGAGCATGCACAATGTCGGCACTAGTACAGTGTATAGCCACCTTTCGCAGCAATGCAGGCTGCTATTCTCCCATGGAGACGATCGTAGAGATGCTGGATGTAGTCCTGTGGAACGGCTTGCCATGCCATTTCCACCTGGCGCCTCAGTTGGACCAGCGTTCGTGCTGGACGTGCAGACCGCGTGAGACGACGCTTCATCCAGTCCCAAACATGCTCAATGGGGGACAGATCCGGAGATCTTGCTGGCCAGGGTAGTTGACTTACACCTTCTAGAGCACGTTGGGTGGCAAGGGATACATGCGGACGTGCATTGTCCTGTTGGAACAGCAAGTTCCCTTGCCGATCTAGGAATGGTAGAAAGATGGGTTCGATGACGGTTTGGATGTACCGTGCACTATTCAGTGTCCCCTCGACGATCACCAGTGGTGTACGGCCAGTGTAGGAGATCGCTCCCCACACTATGATGCCGGGTGTTGGCCCTGTGTGCCTCGGTCGTATGCAGTCCTGATTGTGGCGCTCACCTGCACGGCGCCAAACACGCATACGACCATCATTGGCACCAAGGCAGAAGCGACTCTCATCGCTGAAGACGACACGTCTCCATTCGTCCCTCCATTCACGCCTGTCGCGACACCACTGGAGGCGGGCTGCACGATGTTGGGGCGTGAGCGGAAGACGGCCTAACGGTGTGCGGGACCGTAGCCCAGCTTCATGGAGACGGTTGCGAATGGTCCTCGCCGATACCCCAGGAGCAACAGTGTCCCTAATTTGCTGGGAAGTGGCAGTGCGGTCCCCTACGGCACTGCGTAGGATCCTACGGTCTTGGCGTACATCCGTGCGTCGCTGCGGTCCGGTCCCAGGTCGACGGGCACGTGCATCTTCCGCCGACCACTGGCGACAACATCGATGTACTGTGGAGACCTCACGCCCCACGTGTAGAGCAATTCGGCGGTACGTCCACCCGGCCTCCCGCATGCCCACTATACGCCCTCGCTCAAAGTCCGTCAACTGCACATACGGTTCAATTCCACGCTGTCGCGGCATGCTACCAGTGTTAAAGACTGCGATGGAGCTCCGTATGCCACGGCAAACTGGCTGACACTGACGGCGGCGGTGCACAAATGCTACGCAGCTAGCGCCATTCGACGGCCAACACCGCGGTTCCTGGTGTGTCCGCTGTGCCGTGCGTGTGATCATTGCTTGTACAGCCCTCTCGCAGTGTCCGGAGCAAGTATGGTGGGTCTGACACACCGGTGTCAATGTGTTCTTTTTTCCATTTCCACGAGTGTATGTTCCACATACACTCGACGTATTTCACCATACACGTTTCTTCTGCATCTCTAGCGAATTTCGCCCAGCAGTTTCATTTTCAAGCAGATGAGTGTTCATGACATAATTTCGCCAGAACTACGTGCTGTACAATAACATAATTTTGCAGGTACAGCCAGTGGTATGTATGGCTACTGTCTGCGCAGTGTTTTGTGAATAACGTCAACAGTAAATAAGTGATGAATTAAAAGGTCTTGCATGATGCAGTAAGTTTTTCACGCATCTATGAATTTGTCGCCACAGCTCCGGGAGTATTTGTCTCACAGAGGTATATTTTTGCAGGCGCCTTCAGGGGCAGATATGAATACTGTCTGCAAAAAGTGTTGCAAATAGAGTTGGTACCAACGAAGTTTTTCACGTATCTCTGTGTTTATAACATCAGATCTCCTGGTCTATTTTTAGAACAAAGATCTAATGGTTCTAGTAGATTCAGTGGTATATATGGATATCGTCTGCAGAATACGTCGGAAATTCAGTTAGTAGTAAAGAAACAGTGATTTAAAACGTCACGTATGATGCGGCAGTTTTACTGCTTGAGCAGAGAAAGTAATGTACTAATCGGTAAACGTTTTTCCTTTCATCATTTTGTGATGGTCGTCAGTGGGAGTAGGTTTCGTAAAGTAAAGAGTATTCTGAGGTTTCACGTTGCAGCCGGGAAACGTCGAAAACTTGCCACGGTATTTAGGCTAACGATGTCTAACCTCCCCACCATTTTTGTTTCAGTATGAAATTTAGCGCAACTATACCTCCCACTCTATAAAGGCTTACGTTTTACCAAAACGATGTCCCCACAAACTGTTACTGAAACTCGTGTGCTAACCTTTTACCAAACATAACATAATTTGAACTGAATTGTATCTCATCAAAACACAACTTGTCTTTATATTAAATGCGCAACTCGGGTCTTGATAACATTGTTGTACATTTTTCGAAAGCACAACACCAAACAGCAAGCAAGCAGTGGCTAAGCTAGATTTCTGTTTCTGAATACATATTTAAACTGTTGCATGTGGTAATGCGTAACAACAAACAGTGGCGTGGCAAGAGTAACTATTCCTAAGAAATGGTATGCCAGGACAACGATTTTAGAATGAATTATAAATTCAAAACAAACAGAATAATACTTCGCGTGACATTTACACATATTACAGTTCTGAACAATACCATGATTAACAAAGTGAACGATGATTTAAAGAGGGTACAAAGTCAACAGAGAATTTCTACAAAAATTAAACATCCTAATCAATTAATATGTAAATGCATGATTCAGGGAAGTGGGGTGGCCTTTCTCTCAGCTCTGACCTAGTTAACCAGCTGACAATAATCATTCCTAGTTGCGCGGTGCTGCAGTCTTACCTCAAACTACTTCTCTTGGAAATAGTAATATTATTCAGAATTTACATCCTTGCTGTCCTTTACAATAAATCTTTCTTCATGTAACAGACACAATCACAACACAGTACTAGTGAATACATCCGTCACCTTTCACACTTAAACTAAGAATCAGACTGCGCAGAGGCAAAGACTGTGCCATGACAAGACCAAAGTTTGTTTAACGGGGACGTAATTTGCTCTTTCTTTGACGTACACATCGATAACATGCAAAAATCAAAATGACGTGACCACCATACAAAAAATTCGTTCATCCTTAGGTGAGTGTTTAGCACTGGAGATGCATATCGCTAACTTCATACCAGAAAATGGGCGCAGAGACGCATTCGCGAAGGCTGCCGTTGAATGAGAAATCGCTGATGAGTTTCGTGCCCGGTTCGAATACTGATAATGCTATATGACTAAAGAAAATACTTCAGGGCTGCTGACATGTCTAGTGTGAACTAATTTTCTTAATTTGACATCTGATTTTCAATTCCGCAAGCCAGGATTCCGACAGAGAACGTGGATGCAATTTCACATTTAAACAAGCGCCTCGTGCCATAGAGCAGTATTCGAAGAAGGCGAGAAACTCAACATGGGTCGCTCTAGCAGCGACTGCCTTCGATCATAGGTCTTCGCGCAAATTTTTGGTGTACAACTAGCAATGTGATAAATACTCACCTGAGGAAATATCGTGGTTAGAAGTCGACGTTATCCGGCTGTAATCCGGAAACCTCGTGGAATAAGTTTCGTTAAGGTTTGAAATTATGTGTAAAGTTTGTTACCAGTCTCTCGGTGATCTCATTCTCAAATAGTGCATGAATGAAGTATGGACATTCGTACGTTGTGGGCTACACTTTATTTTGACCCTCAACCTCTCCTCTTTGATAGGTAGGTGTTTCTTACACCAACAGCTATGATTTTCAGACAGTAAGTGGCAAGTGATCCAAATATGGTTGATTTCGGTCTAGTGGTTTAGAAGGAGATGTGGAGCATACATACATATGAACGGCTTATTTCAATAGTGGTACAAGTCCATTTTTGTTTATTCTGAGACACAGAGTCCTAAGGTTAAATGAGCGCTGAAAACTCTGCGGTTGATGCACCAGAAATATTCAAGCATATGGCTTCTTGCTAGGGATGAACCTTTCTTTCTGTTTGTTTGGATCATAAATTTCAGATGCATTGTAGGCAGAAAAGAGGAGGTAATGGACTTGTACCCATATTGAAATAAGCCTTTCATATTTATTTGCATCCACTTTTATAATATGTATGGTTTCCAGTAAGCAAAAGTTCAAAAATAGTTCAAATGGCTCTGAGCACTATGGGACTTTACATCTGTGGTCATCAGTCCCCTAGAACTTAGAACTACTTAAACCTAACTAACCTAAGGTCATCACACACATCCATACCTGAGGCAGGATTCGAACCTGCGACCGTTGCGGTCACGCGGTTCTAGACTGAAGCGCCTAGAACCGCACGGCCACACCGGCCGGCAGTAAGCAAAAGTAACCTCACGATAAAGGTGAATCTGGGTAAGTATCCGAGCAATGAACGAGTTTCAGTTAGCTATTTCCTTGATTATGCAACGGCCACATCACAGTCGCTCTCATCGTGTGGCTGTGGCAGAACTAAGGCAGTGAATCAGGCAGTGACGGTGAGGTCTGAGTAGAGGTGACGGGTCGGGCACCGCAGTCAGTGGAGAACGCCTGTTTCCGCGCTCTGCCGCCAGGTGACCTCCCGGTCGCGCCCCGCCGTGTGTTGGCGCGCGCTTTCACTGTGTGAAAGGTCGACGCGCCGCAGCGCACCGCACCGCACCGCACCACGCCGGCGCATCCCCATCCCATCTTCTACCCCGTCACGACGCGACGGGGTCATGGCGCGGCTTCTGCACGCTCCCTGCCAAATCGAGCCCGCCCAGCCATGTCTGCTGTCCACGGCTGATTATAATAAAGCAGGAGCCGAGACATCGCTTCCTCGATCGCCTCTCTCCTGTTTAATAATGAGAGCTGCTCTACATATTCACCCTTCAATGGGACTCATTTTTCCCAGCGATAGATGACCTGGCAGAGACGGTCATCGTTCAAGTCTGCATTTATAGTGTTCAGGGGATGTCCCATCTCGAAAATCTCCATCCTGCCATCCGCATGTCCTCCTACACAACGATTTCTTCATCCGAAGGAAGAGTTTAAGTTATTGCGTCTCATTTCAGGAAGATACTGGGCGTGACGCAAACAAAACTTTATGTCCAAATAGGTCCTGAGACCTTGTCGCAGAACAAAAACACCACCAAAACCCGGATAACGCTGCATTATTTGTTTTTTGGATTTCAATGTAATCTTTAGTTGACCAGTTAACTGTAACAAAAGTTACTTGTCTACTAGTTTCACACTTTGCGTAGATTTTGAGTAATATTCCATCCTCTTGGAAGAGCTTAAACAATACACGCTGCTGGCCATTGAAATTGTTACACCAAGAAGAAATGCAGATGATAAACGGGTATTCATAGGACAAATATATTATACTGGAAATGACATGTGATTACATTTTCACTCAATGTGGGTGCATAGATCCTGAGAAATCAGTACCCAGAACAACGGCCTTAATACGTCTGGGCATTGAGTCAAACAGAGCTTGGATGGCGTGCACAGGTACAGCTGCCCATGCAGCTTCAACACGATACGACAGTTCATCAAGAGTAGTAACTGGCGTATTGTGACGAGCCAGTTGCTCGCGCAGCAGTCGAACATTTTCTGTGTCCAAAAAGGCCCGTACAGGACCTGCAACATGCGGTCGTGCATTATCCGGCTGAAATGTAGGGTTTTGCAGGGATCGAATGAAGGGAAGAGTCACGGGTCGTAACACATCTGAAATGTAACGTCCACTTTTCAAAGTGCCGTCAGTGGCAACAAGAGGTGACCGAGACGTGTAACCAATCGTACCCCATACCATCACGCAGGGTGATACGCCAGTATGGGATGACGAATACACGCTTCCAATGTGCGTTCACCGCGATGTCGCCAAACACGGATGCGTCCATCATGATGCTCTAAACAGAACCAGGATTCATTCGAAAAAATGACGTTTTGCCATTCGTGCACCCAGGTTCGTCGTTGAGTACACCATCGGTTACAGCCATGCGGATAAGTTGCCTGTCATCTCGAGTGCTAGTGATACGAGGCCGTTGGGATTGGGAACGGCGTTCCGTATTACCCTCCTGAACCCACCGATTCCGTATTCTGGTAACAGGCATTTGATCTCGACCAACGCGAGCAGCAATGTTGCGATATGATAAACCGCAATCGCGATAGGCTACAATCCGACCTTTATCAAAGTCGGAAACGTGATGGTACGCATTTCTCCTCCTTACACGAGGCATCCAACAACGTTTCACCAGGCAACGCCGGTCAACTGCTGTTTGTGTATGAGAAATCGGCTGGAAACTTTTCTCTTGTCAGCACGTTGTAGGTGTCGCCACCGGCGCCAACCTTGTGTGAATGCTCTGAAAAGCTAATCATTTGCATATCACAGCATCGTCTTCCTGTCAGTTAAATTTCGCGTCTGTAGCACGTCATCCTCGTGGTGTAGCAATTTTAATGGCCAGTAATGTACATATGCACTTAATGCAGTGTCACTATTTAAGCGACAGCTCAGTACTATCTTACTGTTTTGTATGGGACAGTATGAAACGAGAACATTTCTTTTTTTTTTTTTTTTTTTTTTTGACGTGATATATTACGTACAATGCATTGTGTTGTAAAATTTTTCTGACGTTAGCGATACTGAAATTGTTTCATCTTCTTGAAGCAGTATCTAGAGGAAACTCTCTGACGTAATTTCCGGCTTGCCTTATCTATAATCCACCTTTGCAATTTGGGATGGTCTTCCTCTTTGTATAGCATCGCGACCGTTTGATTCCGGAATGGCAGTGACGATTCTTCGGTGAAGTGCCATGCTGACCAATTTACCACCATCCTCTCTGCAGAGGTGCCATGCGTTGTCCTTGGCTACATCAACGATACATGCTGTTATGGGGAAGAACCATTTCTTACATCTGGCAATGACAGTGACAGAGTGAAATATTTTGGTCAGTTCTGTCAATTCCATGCATAAACTTGCTTTAGTGGTAAATGACTTTTGGTTATTGTACTCCTATCCGACATTTCTGCTGACGTGAATATCACATTATTCGGTGAGTTGGACTTGTAGTACCAAAGTTTGTTGCCATTGACACCATGTTGTTGTCATTCTGTAAAGCCATTAATACAAAGACTGAACTGCCAAATCTGGAGTCTAATGTACATCTATGTTTGTTTTCCAGTTCATTTCCTTTCTCTAGCTTAGCACCCATACCATTTCTGTTGGCTCTTAGTGTACCTGCGACATGAATAAGTCTCACATGCAAGTAACACAGAAGGGAAAATTAAGAACTGATTACAATCGATGCGGCATCTCTTCTAGCTGATCGACATAGCTCATAACTACTCCGTAGCCAAGGCCACTGGCAGTATATTTTTCTGGCAATGTATCCAGCGTCAGATATCCCTTACTTTGTCCTCCACGCCAGAACTTTAACTCGTATTATATAAGTTTGCCTCGAATGAACGGCTTTGCTCCATGTTGCTCAAAATATAGTGCAAGCACACGTGTGCTTACGTTATAGCAAAAAAAAAAAAAGTCAGTAAACATTGCATCTTATTTTTTTTATGCGTAAAGCTAATGTCCTTCTAGAAGGACGTGCTTTAAGAGACAGTCATTGATGTTATGTCAAGCATGAAAATACCCCTCTTATGTCTTAGTATAAATGCCATCCGCCGAACTATAGTGCAACCATATTGGCAGCATAGTGTCGAGGCATTCGCCTTCATGGACGAGAATTCGCGCCCCCATCATGTACGTCTTGTGTATGACTTCCTTCGGACCACGACATCGCTCGACTAAAGTGGCCGGCATGTTCTCCAGCCATGAACCCTATTGAACATACCTAGGATAGGGTAAAAAGGGCTGTTTATGGACGACGTGACCCACCAACCTTTCGGAGGGGTCTACGCCGATTTGCCGTTGAGGAGTGGGATAATCTGGACCAACAATGCCTCTATGAACATGGAGAGAGTATGCCACGACGAATAGAGGCATGCATCAATGTAAGAGGACATGCTACTGGGCATTATAGGTACCAGTGTGTACAGCTATGTGGGCTGTCGCCTCTGACGGTCTCGCTGTATTGTGGTACAACATGCAATGTGTGGTTTTCATGAGCAATAAAAAGGGCGGAAAGGATGTTTATGTCGATCTGTATTCCAATTTTCTGTGCATGTTCCGGAACTCTCGGAATCGAGGTGATGCAAACCTTTTTCTATGTGTGTATGATATTTTTGAGTGAATTACGATTCAGTTTTTTATGAAATAAGGTACAAATGACGTAATAAGCCAACTATCACATAGCCACTAAGGACATTCCGTAAGTAATTTCCAATTTCAGGTGTAACAACTGAAATGCTTCTTTTTGAGATAATAAACATCTCAAACTTATACACGACGCGGCGGTTGCCAGATTACGAAAATCAATCACAAGCGTTACCATTGAACAAAATGTAGTACACAAAACGTCATCTTGAGTAGATGGCTTGGTTCTCAGTTTTTCAAGTAGAAATTCAATATCTCTCTGTGGTATACTTTTGAACCGTGTATTTGAAAGTAAACTGTAATTTTGTTTTTCTATTTAGATACTGTTTTACCCTTAGTCGCCTTTTAGTGTTTCTGCCACATTTCATTATAAAAAACGAAGCAAAAATTACCAACAAAGAGTGGATGTACTGCTGGCTTCTTGCACAACGGGGCAAAGTTTGTACACGAGAAGCCTAACGTAATGTTCTTTTCAGTAATTTCTGCGCGTATGCTTTTCTTCCTATGCATCTGTGTTTACGCACGAGGAAAGAGGCATTGTGTGGGCATACCTTTAGATAGCTTTCCACCACCGTTCGTCCTGACCCTCCGTAAACTTTTCATGAGATTTTGGCTGTACGCTCCTGTGACTGCTCATTAAGAGCATAGTGTAATAGATATCAAAGTTTTATAAACGTTGAAAAAATGCGCATACCAAGTGAATTTGCTGTCGACTTTTCAGTGAATCCAACGGCACACCAGCTTGATATTCAGTGCCCTCTAAACGTAGATTTACGTCAGTGATATTAGACACAGATTTATATAGCTACAAATACTTGAAATGTTACATGTACCAGTGATTAAATGTAATTTCTGGATACTTTGAGCGTAAAACAAGAAAAATAACACTCCAGTGCTTCCGAGCCGTGCTGGCTCGCTCCAGTTCCTCTTTCGACCTGCTGCTCAGTGGGGCCAATCCCAAAAAGCTCGCAAAAAGTCGAAAACATTCTAAATTCGTCTGAAATAAAAACAAAATGGCAGATTTAACATTAGTTACTATTTTAGAGAAAATACAAAATTTATACACCTGGTGTATAATGGAATAAAACATACAATCGATTGATTCAAAGTTCATAGATCGTCTTTCGAAGAATAAGTTGAGTCACAATCAGTTGATTCAACTTTTAAATTGATGGAGCTTACTAAAATTGCTAATATACAATGAAACTGCTTCTGGCAGCAACACCTTCGAGTTTTTTTGAGGCATTTCGCGCAAACTTGAAATAAATGGATCGAATATTAATAATAAACCTGAGAAATGTCTTCCATTGTTTGGCTCGAGAATAATTTCTTGCAAAATCTTCACGACCCTTTTTATCGATTTATTAGTAGACTCTTGGACGTCTTCAGACATCTGTCCTATCGGCAATACAGATGAGTTTATCACTTCTGCGCCATGAATCGGTATCTTATGTATCGAAGTTGGCATGTAGAACCATGGATATAACTGGACAGAGAAGCGAGCTCTCTATAAGGTATAACCTTGGAATTTTAAGAAATCGATTTCATGGCCAATTGAGATTGTTGGCAATATCACAGGGAACGCTTAATCAAGTCCTCATCTACCCCTGTTACAGCAACAGAAATGCTTGAGTTTTCGAAAAATCTTCCAGTGGTACTCCAATCATTCGAACTACCGAAACCAGGCTCTGGTCGATCGACTATCAGACCTGATTCCATACGGAAACCCCTCTGTATATTGGTTTTGCGGATCGTTACTTGTTCCATTTGTTTATCACCACGCGCTTGCCAATTTTTAATTCCAGACTTATATGCTACATGCAAACAGCGTTCGCAAAACCGTATCCACGTACGGAAAGTTGAAAATCCGAAACGTAGATGCTCTTGAGAGGCTTCCTTTCCTAAAGTTGCGTCGATATTATTAAATTCTTTTGAAGTTGCATTTCATAAATAGCATCGTTGAGTAGACGTATTATGCTTGATAGCGTTACAGACTTTACCGTCTATCATGGTAAAGCAAAACGGAAAGAAACTCGTCATTCTTTTCCATGTACCATCTTTCCCAAACGGTCAATATTTATCTGTTGCTGTTCAATGTATTCCATTTCCTCACGAGTAGCTTCAGGACTCGTGGAAAAATTGTATTCTAATCGGAATGCAAAAACGAGGAGATGACGGCCCCGGATTTTTCCATACAACTATTTTAGCGTTTGTTTCTTGGTCGTCTGATGCAAGTTGCAGTTGAATGACTGGGTAAAAAAAATTAGCATTTGACTTTCTTCCATCATCATTGGTGAACTTCCGTTTGCACGTAGGCGTATTTTGGCCACAAATGCCATCGCAGCCCCTCCTACAAATTAAATTCAAGTTATGAACATTTTCAGCAGACAAACTTTTGACAACAACCATTTGTATTAATAATATCTAATTAGCTGTCTGATTCAGAAAAGTCTGCAATTTTACGTCAGCACTACATTCATTAACAGCAATATCTGACTTAGGCGGATAACATTTGAGCTTAGCTTGATATGGCAATTTATACGCCGGAAATAAATCACAGCTGTTCTCTTTACTCCTATTACGAAGCCCTTGATATTGCGATTTCCATAATTATAGTTCTACTATGAGCGAAAGAGCACCATCGGCACATGAAGTCCTTTCTCGAATCGTATCTATGGGCTTCTTATACTTCTTGGCCTTAGAGTGGTTCCCCAATCCGAAAGCACAGACAATTTTTGCATTACCTGATTTCCAAGATGACCTCAGGCTCATTTGAGTGGCATACGTTAATTCTTCCGTACTCTTTCTTGCCCTTAATTCTTCAGCCCTCCTTCGTTTTGTCCGGTCACTAAACCTTGAAGATTCTGAAGAGGGCCGATCCAAATTATGGGATTTTTCCGAATGTTGTTTAGTTTCTTAGTAAGAAACAAACACGCACTACCATTCACAATATTTTTGCAGAAATTTGCCTTCATTTCTCGATACTTGATGACACTTTTCAAGCAAGTCATGCAACAACTAGAGGAGGACAGGTTTTACATTGTCTGATGGAGCGAAGGGGCATTGAAATTTAGCAGACATGAAATTTTCAATCACTGCATACAATACAGTCACTTTCTCAAAAAATGGTTCAAATGGTTCTGAGCACTATGGGACCGAACTTCTGAGGTCATCAGTCCCCTTGAACTTATAACTACTTAACCCTAACTAACCTAAGGACATCACACACATCCATGCCCGAGGCAGGAATCGAACCTGCGACCGTAGCGGTCACGCGGCTCCAGAATGTAGCGCCTAGGACCGCTCGGCCACCCCGGTCGTCAGTCACTTTCTCATTCAAATAACATTTCAATACCGAAAAAATTCGTCTCTTGTCAGGCCACACGCTTCACCTTCATCAGGGACGGATTCTGAAATTGGAAGATTTAATATTTATATAGGTGGAAATTTCATATTTAACCTCGTTACTGTTATTCTTTCCAAAATATTATTTGAAACAGAAAAGAGTACATTCATAAAAGAGAATTACGTGTCACAGAATTCGAAATGCAATGAAGACAGCAGATAAATTGAAGAAAAAGAGCAACATGCCACTTCGTTGATGCACGAAATTCAGCAAATATGTATTACGTTGCTATGACACAGTTGCAGCTAGATGCAGTAAGTTTTAATTTTTTTCATTCGATAATAGTTCCAGCTACAATGTGAGATCAGTCAGATCGTTGAAAAGCACCGGCCGGTGTGGCAGAGCGCTTCTAGGCGCTTCAGTCTGGAGCTGCGCAACCGTTACGGTCGCAGGTTCGAATCCTGCCTCGAGCATGGATGTGTGTGATGTCCTTAGGTTAGTTAGGTTTAAGTACTTCTACGTTCTAGGGGACTGATGACCACAGATGTTAAGTCCCATAGTGCTCAGAGCCATTTGTTGAAATCAGCAGAACGTCGTGTTTAAAATTTTACGTTGCAATTTTCCGTTCATTTACACATAAATGATTCATTTATTGTTATCGCATGGACTATTATTATTATTTTTGTCTTACACAATGATTTTCTACTTACTTGCGGGTCTTTATTTCATCCTTAAGAATTGAAACCGATCGATTTATAGAGATTTGGTGTCCTGTTGAAGATCACGTTGAAATATTTGCTTACAGCGCGACGCGTGTAGCTTGCTGAAGGGTTCCCTTTCAACTGTCCTGCAATAGCAGGTATAAAGGCTAGGGGGCTCTCGCGACCGGAATTCGACAGTTGGACCCTTACCCAACCTAACCCACGACTAGAAATTATCGAACTCTGTTTTTCGACTTTCGGCCAGATTTTTGGGATTTGGCGGTGCGCGACCGGCGTTGATCAAGTGTCGCTTTATGTATCTTGGCGTGCTTGCTATTTCAAATTTGGGGACAGATTGGGGATTAATCACTCTGTGCTTTTCGAGTGCTATTCTCGCGTTGCTTATTTGACTTGTTCTTGCTAGCTTGCTTTTATCGCTGAAACACTATGTGATCAAAAGTATCCGGACACCCGCCCAAAAAAAATACCATTTTAATTTTAGGTGCATTGTGCTGCCACGTAAACCATATGTGACAACAGTAGTCATTAGACATCCTGACAGAGCAGCGTGGGGTTAGCCGAGCGGTCTAAGGCGCTTCAGTCATGGACTGTGCGGCTGGTCCCGGCGGAGGTTCGAGTCCTCCCTCGGGCATGGGTGTGTGTGTTTGTCTTTATGATAGTTTAGGTTAAGTAGTGTGTAAGCTTAGGGACTAATGACCTTATCAGTTAGGTTCCATAACATTTCACTCACATTTGAGCATTTGAACATCGTGAGAGAGCTGAAAGGGGCGCTCCGCTGTACGCGAGATTTCCACACTCCTAAACATCCGTAGATCCACTGTTTCCGATGTGATGGTGAAGTGGAAACGTGAAGGGAGGCGTACAGCACTAAAGCATACAGGCCCATCTCGTCAGTTGAAGAGGTTCTTAATGTGTAATAGGCAGACATCTATCGAGACCATCACACAGATATTACAAACGGCATCAGGATCCACAGCAAGTACTATGGCAGTTAGGCGGGAGGTGAGAAAACGTGGATATCATGGTAGAGCGGCTACTCATAAGCCACACATCACGCCGATAAATGTCAAACGACGCCTCGCTTGGTGTAAGGAACATAAACTTTAGACGATTGAACAGTGGAAAAACGTTGTGTGGAGTGACGAATCACGGTACACAATGGGAGATCCGATGACGGGGTGTGGGTATGGCGAATGCCCGGTGAACGTCATCTGCCAGCGTGTGCGGTGAGAACAGTAAAATTCGGAGGCAGTGGTGCTATGGTGTGGTTGTGTTTTTCGTGGAGGTAGCTTGCACCCTTTGTTGTTTTGTGTGGCACTATCACAGCATAGGCCAGCATTGGTGTTTTAAGCATCTTCTTGCTTCCCACTGTTGAAGAGCAGTTCGGGGATGGTGACGCATCTTTCAGCATGATCGAGCACCTGTTCATAATGCACGGCCTGTGGTTTAGTGGTTACACGACAATAACATCCCTGTAATGGACTGGCCTGTACACAGTCCTGACCTGAATTCTATAGAACACGTCTGGGATATTCTGGAACGCCGACTTCGTGCCAGGCCTCACTGACCGACATCGATACCTCTCTTCAGTACAGCACTCCGTGAAGAATGGGCTGCCATTACCCAAGCAACCTTCCAGCACCTGATTAAACGTATGCCTACGAGAGTGGTAGTTGTCATCAAGACTAAGTGTGGGCCAACACCATATTGAATTCCAGCATTACCAATGGAGGGTACCACGAATTTGTAAATCATTTTCAGCAATGTGTCCGGATACTTTTGACCAAGTACTGTAAACAATTTAGCTGGGTAAACATTATGGTGGTTGGTTCTGTGGGTTTGCCTGCCGCTACGTAACCGAGTGTTGCTCCGGTCTCCAATTTACTCTGAGTTGGTTTACTGTCTTGTTAGCGGCTTACCGTTTGATTTTACTGAATTATGATGATGTCTAAGTAATGTGTACTTGATATTAGTAAAAGGTTTTTGAGCGCAGCCTAGCTTTCAGGGTGTGTTCTGGAAGGGCTTGCTCATCTTACGCATTGGTTTAAATAGCTTATTAGTTTAAACTGTTCTTCTAAATATGTTTAAAATTCCGTATTTATTATGGCCATTACCTGTTTTCAATGAAATATGCCGCTGAACTACGTTTTAGTTGTCCTGATGTATGTGTCAATAAGGTTACCTGTATCATTTAACGTAAGCTCGACGGTGTCGACTTACGGCCCATGTCGCTCTCCTTCCTGTTTAAGAATTCCTACTCGTGTCCAGTATCTTCAGGCACATCTTTATGTCAATTCAATAACCTCATTTTGCCTATTAATTGTATTGTTTGTTGCCGGCCGCGGTGGTCTCGCGGTTCTAGGCGCGCAGTCCGGAACCGTGCGACTGCTGCGGTCGCAGGTTCGAATCCTGCCTCGGGCATGGATGTGTGTGATGTCCTTAGGTTAGTTAGGTTTAAGTAGTTCTAAGTTCTAGGGGACTGATGACCACAGCAGTTGAGACCCATAGTGCTCAGAGCCATTTGAACCATTTTTTTTATATTGTTTGTTGCTTCCCTATAGAAGCTCCGGTAATATGAAGCTACTAGGGCTGGACAGAAAAAATCAAGGGCCTTTCATTAGGTTATTTGGGTTGCGTCCTCCTGTTATTGAATGTCGATATCTTCGGGTTAAGTGATTTCTCTTATGTATGTTTGACATTTGTATTTATTCATCAGGCGAAAATCTTTGTGGCTTCCTTTCTCTTGCGGCGATGTTGGCCGTTGTGGTCTTGTGCGAGGCTGGCGCCGGTAGCGAGCGGTAGTGAAGTGCAGACTGTGTTGTCCCGCTGTGGCGTGGCTCCGGCCGTTTGATTCCAGCCTTGCTTCCAGTGTCTTTGCCAGTTCTCCGCTCAGATATCTGAGCTAAGTTTCTTGCCTTAATCAAGCCTAATTTGGGGTGAACGTGATTTTAATTAATTTGAACTTGTGGAGTGTGTCTACTTCTCTGAGAAATTCTGTAACTGCCATCAGAGGAAGCTTGCCTATTAAAGGAGAATGTTTCATGTTTATGGTTTTAAAATATTTCTTATTTTTCTTACATAGTAACTAGTTATTCTGTTGTCACCCGCCGCTGTGGCCGAGCGGTTCTAGGCGCTTCAGTCTGGAACCGCGCGACCGCTACGATCGCAGGTTCGAATCCTGCCTCGGGCATGGACGTGTGTGATGTCCTTAGGTTAGTTAGGTTTAAGTAGTTCTAAGTTCTAGGAGACTGATGACCTCAGAAGTTAGGTCCCATAGTGCTCAGAGCCATTTTTGTTGTTGTCACCCAGGTTAACATGGTAACTTATTGTAATCGATTGTGCTTTCTTGTCAATTTGTTCACTGTCAGGATAAACTGAATTATCCACTCGAATTCTTGTAATTGTAAGTAACTGTTGTTTTGACCTTAAACAAATAGGGTTTGAATAATTATTCCGTGTCTGTTCTCGGGACTTAACAATTTATTGTTAACGTTATTTTATTAAGAGCGTTTTACTCGCTGCATAGCATAACCATTGAGCCCTTCATTATTGTTAAACTGTAAATGGAATGACATCTATTTTCTAGTCCTATCCTCCTGCTGGTCTGGAAGTTCTACGTGTGTAACTATATTCCCTTGTAACAACTTTTATCCATTGTATTCACTGATTGTTTAAAGGTTCCTTCTTTACCTTAAAGCAAGTTCGCAGATATGTGCGAATAAGTTGTCGTATCAGATTTTTAACATTCTAGCACTTGTTAACAAATGCAATTATTGCTGTTGAAGGAACGGATAATACCTAATTGGGGCCCAGCCCTTTCATACTTGCCTGGCGTCCTTCTGGTTCCGTATCCTCTGGCATTCCAGCTTCCTTGACAAAATATACCTTATTGTGCATATCACTGACATTACTTCCAGTGATATGAATCGCACTTCACTTACAATTGCATATGGTCTGAGTGATAGTGTCATTCGTGTACAACACACTAAACGCTATTTCAGATGGCCGTTGTTACTACAGTTGGATGAACTGCTGCTTATGCTGCTCGAATGTTTTCCCGAGGCAGAATATCCCTTTCTATAAGGACTTTCGTCAGTCCTGACTAGGATGAAGCGAACTTAAAATGGTTCAAATGACTCTAAGCACTATGGAACTTAATATCTGAGGTCATCAATCCCCTAGACTTAGAACTACCTAAACCTAACTAACCTAAGGACATCACACACATCCATTTCCGACGCTGGATTCGAACCTACGACCGTAGCAGTAGCGCGGTTCCGGATTGAAGCGGCCGGCGAATCGAACTACAGGTGTCTCCGTGGGAAACATTCTGGGTGAATTTCTGCTCGTTCTCATCGGTTTTCTTGACATTCTCCAGCCGCGCCATGTTACGAATTGCCCGGCCCCTCCCGCCGGAGGTTCGAGTCCTCCCTCGGTCATTGTGTGTGTGTGTGTGTGTGTGTGTGTGTGTGTGTGTGTGTGTGTGTGTGTGTGTGTGTGTGTGTGTTTTGTTCTTAGCATAAGTTAGTTTAAGTAGTTTGTAAGTCTTGGGACCGTTGACCTCTGAAGTTTGGTGCCTTAGGAATTCACACGCATTTGTACATTTGACATTCCTCAGTTTACTGCAATATATCTCTAATCCATTCTTAAATTTCGCTAGATTTCTAAATATGCTTACTAATTCACCACAACAGAACATCAAATAAGTAAATCTGTTTACATACATTATGTAGGTTATGCAATGTAAGATTCCGCAGCTATTTTTTCACTTCCTCCGAAAAACATTTTAAAAAATGGTTCACAGATGATTAAGCCTAGTCCCAGTGTAACGAGAATAGAAAATCTTCAGTTTCATCTTGGGAAGATACTGTAAACGGGACTGTCTGATGAAGAAATGTCATTCTAGCAACGAAAAATTGTGTTGTTAGCTTAGGCAAATTAACTCAATCTTCGAGTCTCTGATTAATAACGTAACCATTGTGTATTATTTATGAAGGTTTTGCCTAGTACTACTAGAGTTCAGGTCTGTCAGTGTGTGTGGGCTTGAGCAGTCACTAATCCAAATTCATTTTAGAATCCAAGGGTACAGAACACAGATGTAATTACTCTAATTTACGAATTGTACTATATATTCAGAGAAAATTGTTTAATCTAGGTACCTTAACGCGTCAAATGATACTTGATTTAAAGAAGTTATGTGTCTAGTAATACGTATCTTTTTGGTTAGTATGTGTATATGTGTAGAAGTGTATGGTTTTGTTTGTGTGTGTGTGTGTGTGTGTGTGTGTGTGTGTGTGTGTGTGTGTGTGTGTGTGAGAGAGAGAGAGAGAGAGAGAGAGAGAGAGAGAGAGAGAGAGAGAGAGCTAGAGTTTCGTTAGATTTTAGTTCTGCTTAAAATATCCCAAGAAGTTGATAACGATAAAATAGCTGCTGTCGAGCACAGGACGCTACGTAAACACACGGTCCCATTTAGTGATCAATGAGGCTATAGAACTTCTGCGATAGCACTGTAAGAAAAAGAAATTGAAATCGAATCAACTAACAAAATGAGAAAGTGAACCATTCGATAAAACTTTGAATTTACCACGAAAGCGTCTGTTGTGAAGATGGACTACACGACAGCAGATTCAAACTTCGACGTACATCAGCAGTCAGTGAAGGAATGGCTCACGTTTTGTAGCAGCCTCTGTTGTGAGAACAATGGTGAACTTGCTGTAAATACACGTCTGTCACGTTGGACAGTTGATGGTACACCTTAATGTCTGTCTGTAGCATAAATAGACCATTGCTTCAGACTGAAAGTCATAGAGCAACAGGTATGCATTTTTTAATCATTTAGATATGTGTAACAGTATGTGAAATGTGGTTGTGCCCGTGTAGAGAGAAACAGTTTAAAGTCAAGTCTCGTGCGGTTCTAGGCGCTTCAGTCTGGAACCGCGTGACCGCTACGGTCGCAGGTTCGAATCCTGTCTAGGGCATGGATGTGTGTGATATCCTTAGGTTTATGTAGTTCTACGTTCTAGGGGACTGACGACCACATATGTTAAGTCCCATAGTGCTCATAGCCATTTGAACCATTTTTGAACCAAAATCAAGTCTGTAAAAGGAGTGGAAACAAGAAGGGCGGCCATCCTGCGTCACTAAGAATGCCAAGTCCAGAACAGCACAGCGACCCCATGAAGATACCGGGTAGAAGCCAGGAAGAGAACGTAGAATACAAATAGTTACAAATACGGAATAAATTTAACTTTTAATACATTAAATCCTCAAAAAACTCCCAGTGATTCATTTTATCCTGTATTTATAATTGTGGTTAATGTGAAAACAATCTTATTCGACAACTGGAATGGAAAGTCGGCATAACAGTTTGATTTGTTTTGAGATGATTTACTTTGAGTAACTGATGAAATGGCTTTGTCAAACCACAAACATTTCGGACCGCTGTTGAAGTCTCTGACTGTAATGTATCATGTAACTTCATTTAATCTCTACATCTCGATGTATCTGATAACTAATGACGGGTTATTCCGAAACGTGTAACACTGAAGTTGTTCATTCATCAGCTGATGACGTCTCAATGACGGAACTATTCATCGTTTGTGCAGTGCTGTTCCAAGTACTGCGTCCTCTTACACCACTCGCTGTAGCAATCGTCGTCAGCTCGTCAACGCATGCTTCGTGCTGAGGGCCGGTACTTCACGACCGTGCAAGTGTCTCTTACGTAACGACCAATAAAAATTCAGATTATACTCCTTCGCGGAGAATCATCATCATAAAAAGACACTGGCTCCCTTCACTAGCTCTCGTATGACCCCCAACATGACATGCTAACAAGAGGAGAAAGTGTCTAGGCTCATATTAAGCGTGACATATGACGAAGAGTAGCAATAAAGTGTTTCAGGATACCAATCTGAAAATATTGATTCGCTCCATCACTTGCTATCTAAGGTCGGATGGGTGCTTGTCGCAGCGCTAGAGAGAGAATCTAATTTCAGTTATTGCCGTTTATTCACCACGGGATACACATACATCGTCCGTCCAAAGTCCCTGGCTTATAAGCGACGTTAGAGCAGTGGGTATGGTGAAAGCTTCAGCTAACAACTCTAAACAACAGATCCGCTTTCGGACAGCAAGTTATTTGCTCGAATTGTTAAGTAGTGGACATGCGGCCGTTATGTGTCGACGTTGTCGTGTCACGAATCGCAGTGGAGCAATATCTGTCAATCAAGTATTGAGGCCAATCTTCACAATGTTTTCAAGAAGATCTTCACAATGTTTTGAAGAAGAGAAATTTGTGGTCAAGATCTGGTCACGAACATCTTGCTTCCCGAACAAAGCAACGACGCCTGGACGCCTGACGCTACTTGACTGAATTTAAACACGTGGAGAATTTATTTCTGAAAAGAAAAATCCACACGGGTGACGAGACTTGGTGTTACCAATATGTACACCGAGTGAGGTGGCGCAGTGGTTAGCACACTGGACTCGCATTCGGGAGGACGACGGTTCAATCCAGTCTCCGGCCATCCTGATTTAGGTTTTCCGTGATTTCCCTAAATCGCTTCAGGCAAATGCCAGGATGGTTCCTTTGAAAGGGCACGGCCGATTTCCTTCCCCATCCTTCCCTCACCCGAGCTTGCGCTCCGTCTCTAATGACCTTGTTGTCGACGGGACGTTAAACACTAATATCCATCCATCCACCAATATGTACCTACCACAAAACGACAAAGTGCAGAAATTCACATGAAGGGTCAATGCTTTGACGATACATCCCGGTATTCAAGCCAATGGGATGTTCTAGTTGAACAACAACCCAAAGAAGGATTTTTCTGACACTTTCACGTTGTTGTATGAACGTTATGAGCATTGTATTGTGAATGCAATTGCAGGTCTTTTAGGGAATAATAACGTACGGTACAACGCGAGTCGTATTTAGATTGTTGAAGCCATTTGCAAGACGTCAGATTCTTGTTCATGTTACTACAGTATCATGTGGTGTAAACGAATGGCAGATGGTTTACAATTAATTTCTTGAGTAAACGTACTAATGTCAAGTTAATTAATCTCATTTTGCAAAGAGTCGTATCGATATTAAAACAGAATCTTGCGGTTACCGCTTCACTGCTATCTTTTGTTCAAGTGACGAAATTTTCATAGTTGAAGTGCTCAGCTTCGAATTAATAATAAGTGTAACATATAAAAGGTGTATCTGCACGTGAACCTTCAAAAGTATAAATTATTATGCATAAGGAAAGACATTCCTTACAACCCTGAGATATTTCAAAAACTAAAACATGAAGGGGCTTCACACTGAGCTATTCCTAATTTATTTTACTTCTATGTAGATATTCCAAAGTTACTCATTTATGTGGCACTTGAATATTGAGAACCTTAACAATCTTAACAACAACAAAAATAATACTCATCCGTGATAAAAATTGTAGTAAATATGCTGTGCGTAGCCTTATGTGATCTTACGATTCCTTATGAACAGCACAAGTATATACACATACACACACACACACACATATACGATGCACACACATAAACACACTAAGACACGAAAAAAATCACTACAGCGCCTGTACAATCACCCTATTGCCAGGAAGAACGGCAACTTTAATGAGGTAGGTTCTTCGATCGTACATGGTGAAAGGGATATGGATCAAAAATGTGAATCTTATTCCCATATGGGGTGTACCCCTATAAATGCTCTAAACTCATTTATTTCTTCTTATTTATATTTACATCAGCTGTACAATGCACGTAACACAATGTCACATAAATCTGGAATATTCGTTCGCTAAACATACTCACAGATCGTTCTGGATAACGTTTTCTTCTCTTTCCCAAGGACTCCCGTTTAAGTTCCCTAGGGACGCACTGCAAATTTTCGTGTAGCTTATATTTCAATACAATTCAAGAACTAGCATCAACTCCGGAATTCTTTATAGATCAAAAATCCATCCCGTCGACACAAGATATTCCATATCATCGTATCTTGGTTAGCAATGGACACTAGTAATGTCGAAACGGTGGAAACATTTTTTCACTGTGGTTATTTGTGGCTCACTTACAGTTAAAATGTTAATTAATTGGTTATTTGTTCACCACCAGGCGATTTTACAATTATATTAGACATTTCTGCTTAACATGAGCTTGAAGGGTAATTAAAAATTAACAAAATGTAGCCACATAATTTGTAACTGTTTTAATTAATTCCAGAACTAATGTTTCGTTATTAATTATTCGTTCATCAGGCACATAATCCTTTACTGGTTCACTTAATTCCAGAACTAATATTTCGTTATTAATTATTCTAAGTCACTGCAGACATTACAATAGATCAACGCACAACCTTTTGGACGATATCAAGACTATCACTATATGTCTGTTTCTCCATTACATAGCATTGTCCATTCTCTTTTGCATTACCTAATTACAAAATCAGCATATTTCCGTAGACCACTATTACAAGTGCCCGAAGTTTTATATCTGCTCATAAAGGCACATTTGCATGCCGAGCGTGAGTTTCCTCGGAAACGCGAAATATTAATTAAATAAATAATCAGTGACACATAAATAAAGCCTATGGCACACAACTGCAGCGCTGTGTCGCTGATAAAACAAAAGCACAATTAAGTTACTCTTATGTTTGATTAAGAAAAGGAGAGCTCTGGTTGAAGTGGTGCGAGAAGCACGTATTTTATTTTATTGTCTGGCACACCGCCATATTTCATGTTATAGAAGAATACTGCGAGTTGCAACCACACTAGGCACTCGATTCTGTAAAGAATTTATATTTATAAAAGTAAGTAGTATTATGAACTGTAGGCTTATTCATTGAATATATCTGATTTAACTAACTGTGTAACTTTTTTATGTTTAGTAGACAATCACCTCTGTACGACGTATTGGCATGGCTGGCAAATTATTGTAATATTGAGATTTAGATTATGAGTCCGCACCTACCGCAGCAGTCTTTGGAAACGATTTAATTACGAAGTCCGATTATTCAGTTTTATTTCACGGTCAACTACGAGTAACATTGCCTTTACGAAAAAGCCATTGTCAAGCGTCTGATCCCGAATAATTAAACGTCCACGTTCCAGATAAGCAAATACAATTGCAATCACAATCACCATCATACAGATAGAATAATCAATATCTAAATAACAATACAATATTTTTTTTATTTATTTTATTTATTTTATATGCTGTCACCCCAACTGTAATTAACTTGCAGAAAAGTAAGTTCGGAGTGACCCAAAAATCCGTCAACATCTGAAAGTTCTGTACTTCACGGAATAATGCAGATAGGAAGGTAAAAATTGACACACATTTTTGAAATGAAATGTGATTTTGTTGAAACTAAAAAAAGTGCAAAAAGTGACCAACATATATTACAAAAGCAATAATTAGCTTAACAACTGATTTTTAGCAAAGACGATGTCCTTTGCGTGCCAACGCCCTTGCCGCCGTGATAACACCGGTTCCCGTCAGATCACCGCAGTTAAGCGCTGTGGGGCTGGGCTAGCACTTGGAGGGGTGACCATCCGGTCTGCCGAGCGCTGTTGGCAAGCAGGGTGCACTTAGCCCTTGCGAGGCAAACTGAGGAGTTACTAGTTTGAGAAATAGCGGCTCCAGTCTCGTAAACTGACATACGGCCGGGAGAGCGGTGTGCTGAGCACATGCCCTCCTTATATCCGTATCCAGTGACGCCTGTGGGCTCATAATGACACGGCGGCCGATCGGTACCGTTGGGCCTTACAAGGCCGGTTCGGATGCAGTTTATGGCCTTTGTAGCGAACGCTCAGCATGTCAGCCGTCATTCATCAACAATACCGGTAGTCGAGGGACAGTGTTGTGAACAGCACCTTAGGGCGTATTACTAGACACACTGAGCAGTTACAGTCACAAAACAAATGGCTAACAGTTCGTGATAAAGCTGGAATTTGTGTGGAAAGCTTGGAGGTTAGTACTTAATGCTCTCCAAACTGTAATACGTGGAATGCCAGTGCCGTGTGCGACTTCTCAGGCGCTTACTTCATCATGCGGAGAGGAACCCGCTAAAGTCTATTTCTTCAAGAACTGTCCGACCAACGGTAGCATTTGTGTATGGTCACCCACTACGCGACAGATCGTCTAAACAAACCGTGGCTTCGAACTTCGTGTTCATTTTGTTCACAGTGACACTTGTCAGAGGACCTATACTCGTTCTACTACCTTTCATATGGCGATTGGATCCTAAAACTGCAGTATGGATTCTCTAGTCTGAAAGTAACCCTTTCCGGTAAAATCAGCATGCCACGATTCCTGGCCCATGTGGCTTCCGGTCTCATTGCAGCTTATTTTATTCACGATTCTCATAAGTCTTCTCCCCCCGTCGGAGGTTCGAGTCCTCCCACAGGCATGGGTATGTGTCGTCCTTAGCGTAAGTTAGTTTAAGTTAGATTAAGTAGTATGTGTGCTTAGGGACTGCTGACCTCATCAGTTTGGTCCCATAAGACCTTACCGCAAATTTCCAAATTTCATAAGTCTTCAAGGCATGCTGCTGTCCAGCCAGGTCTGTTTCTGCACTCGTTTCTGGTTTCAATATAACCCCATGTCACTTCAGGCACGTGTGACAAGTTTTACTTCTCTACCTACATTTTACCTCAGTGAGAGTATTTTCAAATTCTCACTCAATTTTGGGACACACTGTATGTTGCTTAATTGACTTCAGGCGACTTAAAGCGAATTAATCCTTAAAAAGGCACTTTCTTCTACAGAACAAGTCTGTAAACTTCTACAGGCGAATAGATCCACTCGATACAAATTTTAAATCACTTAAAAATATTAAGGTCTCAGAGCGAGCATGGAAAAAGTGTATGAAAGTGGACACGTACGCTGGGGCAACCTATAAACAGTTAAAGAGCAATTACAGTTTCACCCTGGCTTTAATTCTATCACACTTATTTATTTCCCACGATTACTGTAATATGTACACCTGAAGACTGGGTAAAATTATGAGGCTATGAATAAGCAACAGCTGGCTGGCGTGGCCGTGCGGTTCTAGGCGCTACAGTCTGGAACCGCGCGACCGCTACTGTCGCAGGTTCGAATCCTGCCTCGGGCATGGATGTGTGTGATGTCGTTAGGTTTAAGTAATTCTATGTTCTAGGGGACTGATGACCTCAAAAGTTAAGTCCCAGAGTGCTCAGAGCCATTTGAACCATTTTTGAATAAGCAACAGAGAATGGCATACCACCGAAATCAGCAGACCGTGTGAAACAAATGACTATGGTAAGAAGGTAGCCAACTGTATTTTAATACTTTTGTAGTTGTGTTGCTCGGTGTATTATTTAATTATGATTAGAATTTGATGCCAGTAGCAGTTAATAATGAAGAGTTATTATATACTGAGCAACCCGACCACACAGCTATTAAATGTTTCACTTGAAACGTTTGTGAATATAGAAGTCACATTTCGCGAAAATCCAATACCATAATATAGCATTATTTCTATCCAGGCTGACGCAGTTTTCTCTCCCCTACACATGTTATATTTTTTTCTGCGTCCAACAACCCTTAAACTCACACGAAGTAATGAGTGTTATCGACAGGGTAGATAAAGTCGAGTGCACGTTTCTAGATTTCCAGAATATTTTGATACGGTTCCTAAAAAAACAGCTTCTGATCTAATTCCGTGCCTATAGAGTATCATCGCAGTTGTGTGACTCGGTTCGTAATTGTCAGAAAGAACAGCGATCGTGGTAATTGATGGGAAGTCATCGAGTGAAATCGAAATGATATGTGGCGTTTCCCTATCTATAGAAACCACCTCAGAGAATGTCAGTAGCCCTCTAGGGTTGTTTACCTAATTTAGGTTTCACAATTCGACTATATACCTGGGGATAAATGCATAGGTATCACCATCGCAATATCAAGGGGTGGGCAGGGAGGGTAATATTTCTTGATGCTCTCCTTTATAAAACTTTATAATCTAGTCAGTTACTTTACATTTTAAAATTAAGAAAGTATTGTCTTACTTAATTTTTCTACCACACTCAACAAATATTTTATGTTTCTACTAAACCTAACACAAAAATGTAGGTCTTAATAATAGGTGTCACTTTACACATTGAATGTCACATTCAGTATTGTCAGTTTCATCACATTACCCCTGCTTCAGTATCTCTTTAAAATGTATATTGTGTGTAAAAGTCGATAACAATTAAGGAATTTTGTTTTTTAATTTTTTTGCGCTGGTCATAGAGTATCCCCAGCTTGGTAGTACATGTTACTAAAAATTGATTGGTATTGTTTAAGAATGTGCTAAAAATATTTTCAGATTTAGGCCCATGGTAACCTGTCAGTACCTCTTTAAGAACTATGTTGTTGATGTAACTCAACAATTAACGAATTGCCGGCCATATTGGCCGAGCGGTTCTAGGCGCTACACTCTGGAACCGCGCGACAGCTACGGTCGCAGGTTCGAATCCTGCCTCGGGCATGGATGTTTGTGCTGTCCGTAGATGAGTTAGGTTTAAGTAGTTCTAAGTTCTAGGGGATTGATGACCTCAGCAGTTAAGTCCCAAAGTGCTCAGAGCCATTTGAACCATCTGAACTAACGAATTCTGGTTTTCAAATTATTTTAGGGTGCGTATAGAAAATATTGTGCGGATGGCGAACCAAAGACTGCATTTTATTCACAGAACACTTGAAAGGTGCAACAATTAAGAGGCTGCCATACAGCACTTCTCTGTTCTCCGCTCGAGTACTGCTGCGCGAAATGAGGTCCTTACCTGAGAGGATTGAATGATGGCATCGAAAAGGTTCAAAGAAAGGCAGCTTGCCCGCATCTCGTGGTCGTGCGGTAGCGTTATCGCTTCCCACGCCCGGGTTCCCGGGTTCGATTCCCGGCGGGGTCAGGGATTTTCTCTGCCTCGTGATGGCTGGGTGTTGTGTGATGTCCTTAGGTTAGTTAGGTTTAAGTAGTTCTAAGTTCTAGGGGACTGATGACCATAGATGTTAAGTCCCATAGTGCTCAGAGCCATTTGAGCCAAAGGCGGCTTGTTTTGTATTATGGCGAATAGGGGAGAAATTGTCACACTTGGGTGATACGCGAGTTGGTTTAGAAGATATTTAAAGTAAGTGTTCATCGCTGCGGTGAGACCTTATCACAAACTTCTATCATCAACTTTCCGCTCCGAAACCGTAAATATTTTGTTGACTCCCACCTACTTACAGAGAAATAGCCGTCGAAATAAAATAAGAGAAATCAGAGCTCGCACGCAAATATTTGGGTGTTCAGCCCTTACCACGTGTTAATGAGGAGTGTAACGTTCGAGAAATAGTGTGTGAACGTGATTCTGAGAAACCAGTGCCAAGCACTTGAATGTGAATTGCAGAGTGGTGATGCAGATGTCTATGTACATAGGCGCTACGCCCTTCGTTGTCATTGACGCATTGTCTCTGTTACTCATGCATTGTCCTGTATGAAATAGCCGTAAGTCTTATCATTAGTTGTCATCTGTAAGAAAATATGTTACGGTAGTTTGTTCACACGCCTTGAAGAAGATATCGATTAATGAAAACAAATCCATCGATAAATTTTCGACACTGATTTCACACCACATACTACATTCCCGTTTTCACATCATTCAGAACTATAACGTCGAGTGTTATATAATTACACATTTCACCATTAATACTACCATGTTTTATCGTATTGGAGAGCATTTCAAGGTAAATCTCTTCATCATGCACAGACTGCAATAATGCGCAGACTGCAATAGCCATGTGCAGAGAAGATATGAAGCAGTAGTAGCATGTTAACCGATCTGGATATGAAGCATTACGTAAAAAATTTCTTGTGAGTGTAACCTCCCCACAATGGAATCTACTGACAATGACAAGTAAACAACAATTAGCAATCTGACTCAAATATACGTTCTTCACAAAAAATTAAAGTCTATTCAGTGATAAGAAAATTCAATTAAACCGAAATATCGGTCTTTGGCCCTGTATAAAACAATCAGAATTAAAGTCATACCTCATTGTAACTGGTAGTCAAATTTCTGCTCTAATTCTTGCGCACGGCTTGGAGGAACTGCATTGCAAATAATAATATTCCTTTTTTTTGTGATCTTACTGAAATTTTTCTATAAGGGAAGTGGAACGAAATAGTTACTTCAATTAAATAAAATTTTTATGTAAAATTGCTTTTGAAATCAAAATTATTATTGGAGGCACTTGTTGAAAATTAATTACAATAAATAAACCTTACATTATCCGATGATTATCTTAATTAACAGTATACCTCATTCAGCATCTTGACCAATGTTGCCGACAGACTACATCACACAACCGCACTGGGCTGCTACCACTAACCGACCGCTCTGCATGACGACTACTAGCGTACTCGACGCAACTGAACAGAGCTACTGACTGCAACGACTACTGACAGAGTACTGCTCTGCATAGCGACAACTAGCGAACTGCTCGCAACACTCGCGCGGTCAAGCGCATACTCTCTGGTCAGAGACGCTGCAATGCCTCGCCATCGCTGCTATGTTACATTCGTGTTTCATAACCCTCTACTGGGGGAGGCAAAAATTTGGCAGCGATGGTGAGTCATTTGGACTTGCCAAGCGCGGCAAAATTTTTTTTTTAATTAACAAACTTCTACAATTTACAGAATATTTAGATGTAGTACATAAATTAAATGTTGTGCACACGCACTAAGTACAAAATATATCAGACAAAGACAAAATGTGAGTACAAAACATAGTAGCAAATCAGAAAAATGCATATACAAATTATTTGACAGAAAACAAAGTGCACAGGCACTGAAAAAATTCTTTAGCATAAACAGAATGGCAAAAAAAAAAAATCATGATGACAAGTGACATGAGTGCACATGCACTGGAGTTGAGAACATACAGTAAATGATGAAATGTATATACAATTAGTAACAAATGACATAAGTGCATACGCATTGAAGTATTGAATATACAGAATAGTACAAATCATATTGAAAAATGAGAAAAGTGCACAGGCACTGAAGTTCAGTAGAAAACATATTAACACCTAACAGAAGTGCACATGCACTGTAGTTCAGAACATATCATCAAAAAATAAAAAATGTATATACAATATACAAGACAAGAGTGCACATATACTGTACTTCAGAACAAATCGAAAAAAAATGTCTTTAGCATTTTCGCAATAAATAAACATAATGGCAACAAAAAAATCATGTCCAAAGTGCACATGCACTGAAAAAATATCTTTAGCATTTTCACAACAAATAAACATAATGGCAAAACATCATGTCGACCAGTGACATAAGTGTACTCGCACTGGAGTTCATCGAATCGAAAAAAATGTATAACCCACGAACATAAATGATGTTACCAAAAAATTATTTTTTTTCCTTATGTGACAAGAATTAGGATAGGAAAGGGAAGGATTGCGTCATGGTTGTAGCACTTTAGATTGCACACAGCTGTTCTGAAAGTCCATATCTTTCCACCGAAGTACAACACCAAGTGACACAACTTGAAGTTCTTTTCTCATCAGAATTTATCAGTGTAGCCAAGACACTGAACTGTCATAGTAATATTCCATGTTTTCATTTTGGCAGTACACTAGGTACACCAAACAGTGGGACCATAATAACGTCTTCATCGCTCACGGTGGTGGACAGCATGTCATGTCAACACCACGTTCTTACAAGGCACACCAACGTAGAATTAGTGCAAAACCAAAGATATTGCTCCATGATCACTAGGATAAACAGGACAAATGGACATTGCAGTAATTCAGGGTAGTTAGCTTATGAGGAGAAGGACATTATGTCACATAATATTGACAATTACAGTCTTCATTAGTAGTTTGCGGCATTCATAGCCCAGTTATTGAACATTTCTGTACCGAGTATGTAGTATTACAGAAAAATGTTCATTAATTGTTTTACATAGAATCAGTAGCCTTCTTTTCCTAGTTACAAAGCATTATGAAATAATCGCATTCTTTTCCAGTTACAAAGCATAGCATAATTAATTAATCATTTGTCATTCCAATATAGTAAGAATCATTAGCCTTCTCCTAATTACAAAGTATTATTAAACAGTCACATTCTTTTCCAGTTACAAAGTATGGCATAGTTAATTAATTATTTGTCATTCCAATAGTAATAATCATTAGCTGGCATCATGGGTAATCGTATTACAATAAACAGTGGCAGTCCTTGGCCAGTTACAAAGTATATTTAGTATGACAGAATAATGTTCATCAGAAGTCTTAATTGAAAAGGAGAGTCAATTATTGGCCTAGCCTTAACATAATACATTGAGTGATACAAATTATCGGCACTCATTGGCCATTAACCAAAACATGAAAACTCAACATGGAAAACAAGAGCTAATTAATGGCATAATTAATAACATAATTCATTGACTGACATTAATTATTGGCACTCAGTGGCCAGCAAGTATTGAATAGAATAAAACATAGTTCATCATTCAGTATTATTCAGATCATTACGAAGTCATTATTAAAAATCAGTTAATTACAGTCATAGCAATAATAATCATTGGCATTATAAGTAGTCTCATTACAATAAATCATTGTTCCTCATTCAGTATTATTCAGATCATTACGAAGTCATTATTAAAATCAGTTAATTGCAGTCATAGCATTAATAATCATGGGCATTATAAGTAGTCTCATTACAATAAACAGTGGCAGTTATTAGCCAGTTACAAAGCATTATTTTATATATATATTTTTTTACATCATTAAGAAGTCATTACTGAAGTGACATACTATTCAGAGCTGATCAGCATTATTCAGAATTATCATAAACTAGTGACATTATGTGGGACTGGTAATATATTTTTTTTTTTTGTTAGCAATGCATTGCGTTGGGATCGATAATTAATTGCTGAGGCATAACACTATTTGTTTTTGACCTATTGCTGCAAATGAGGATAGGTAACGTCATTCGTCATGAGTCAGCTGTAGCAAGGTTATGCAACAAGGCAGTATATGTGATCACATTTATAAATGATAAACACAAATGGGTAAAAAATAAAAATGCAAGTACTAGAACAGGTGTAATAAGTAACAGGTTTAGTAAGTATCATGAAAAACTTCTCCTGAAAAAAAAATACAAAATGGATTATTGAGCTGAAAGAAGAAACGCACACTATGCTGAAAAGTAGTGAACTTCGAATTAACAGGTAGTGAAATGTGTATAAAAATGTGTTCCATAGCTGTCCTTTCCAAAACTTTCCGTCATCCTACTATGCAATATAACACCTGCTGTCAAAACAAACTGCAACAAATACTTAAATAACTACGTAGCATAAATACATAACTTCAACATTATCCTCATCTGTAAAGAAAACTTCATTATCTATATCATCATAACTTCACTATTATCATCATCTGTAAAGAAAAACTTCATTATTCATAACAGCATATTCTTCATCATTATTCGTCAGCATTCATTATCATCTGCAAAAATCACTTCATTACTCATTACATAACTATTCCTTATCTCTAGCATATTTCATCACTAAAACTAAGATGTGTAGTTCTCTCTGACAGCCTGCATCAATTACCTTGTGTTCTGAAAGAAAAAATTAGTTAAGACTGCTATTCTACGATGAGTATAGTATATTCTTGTTAATGCTTGTCAATCCTGATCCATTTACTCTTCCTCATAAAGTTATTGCATCTTCTTTCGTTTATTCCGTAGGTGAAATTCCCATTTATGTTAAATTTATTTCTTAGAATCATCATTCCTTTCTGAAATTGATGAACAAAGATTAATGTCTTGCATTTAAATCACATACCCACTAAATAACGACTGGTTTATGGTAACATAATTAACCATACAGCATAACATGACAGAAAACGTAATATGTCAAAGACATTGACAGTGTTCAAATGCAAAAATGTACACAGAATATCACAATGCAGCAGCAAAAAATGTAAAACAGTCACGATGTTGAGATGTCATAGGGCAAAAAGAATGTCAAAGTCAACTGCTGTGTGTTATATCTTAACTATTTCACAGTGTATATAAACAAAACTTGAAAACAATCGTACATAAAAGACAAAATGTGACGTTCGTTGTGTTCAGCTTGTATAGAGTGTAGTTAATAGAGGCGAGAATTAAAGACTTTAATGGAGAGAGAATTTGATAAAATTAATACGTCATTACATAGAATTGCATAATTATTCATAAAATACATAAGTTCATCTGGAAAAATATGCACGGTCTGATGTGTATCGACAAGAAAAGCGACCTGCTAACCTTACCTTGCCGGACACTTGCCAAGAAAAAAAATACTATAATAATCAGTAATTAGTCATGTGAATATAATTGCATTAGTGAATAGCATCATAGTGTGTTGAATCATAAAGTGGTTTCATTCAATAAACGGTTTAATGTTTGAGATATGGTGATTGCCTTTCGATTTTCTGGTTCTCAAAGTTTCGACGTGTACAACATTGGGATGAGGGATGCTGCGAATCCGATATGGACCTGCGTATAGAAGTTCAAATTTATTGCACTTACCTTTTAATTTACTGGATAAATAGTGTGTACGTACTAATATCTTCTGTCCAACGTGAAAGTCTCGGCGTCTACAAACCTGTTTTTGCTGTCTTCTCCGGCGCTCTGCGGCACGTGTGATGTTGTTCAGCGCAATGTCAATTATTTCATGGTGTCTCAGTCGACGACATTTGGGGAAGTTTACTAATTCTTTAATTTTGTTTGGTGGTTCAACGTTTTTCAGTATAACAGACGGAGATAGCATAGTGGATTCATTTGGAATGGAATTAATTACATCTTGGAATGAGAGCATGTGTGTATCCCAATCAATATGTCTTTTGTGGCAGTATATTCTACACAGTTTACCAATTTCTTACATTAATCTTTCACAGGGGTTCGAAGAAGCATGGTACTTGGATATATAGATCGGAGAAATGTTTCTAGCTCGTAACATGCGTGTCCATACGCTACTACGAAATTGAGATCCATTGTCAGAAATTACTCTCATCACATGCCCTACATGAGATAGAAAATGTTTTACAAATGCTTTCGAAACAGTTTTGGCAGTAGCTTTGCGTAATGGAGTGAAAGTAACAAATTTTGAAGTGAGCTCAACAGCGACAAAGATGTAGCAAAAACCTCTGTTAGTTCTCGGAATCGGACCAAAAATGTCTACAGCGGCCATGTGTCTTAATTTAACAGGTATAATGGGATATAATGGAGGAATATGTGAAGTGGTGTCTGATTTAGCTTTCTGGCAAATTTTACAAGACGCTGAAACTCGTCGTATACGTTTCTCCATGTTAGTAAAATAACAGTTCTGTCTCAGTATAAGAAAACATTTTCGTGCTCCGTAATGTGCGTAACTTAAATGAGTGTACCAAATTAATTTGTTAACCAGTTCGTCAGGTATGCATAATAACCAATTGTTGCTGTCAGGATGAGAGCGGCGAAACAGAATGTCATTGCGTACAGTATAATGGTTTCTAATCGTAACATTATTCCTATCTAGCCAAAGGTGTTTAATTTCTTTCCACACATTGTCTTTATTTTGCTCCTTTGCTATGTCCTGTAATGACGATGAAATAAAGTTTTCAAATGCAACTTGCTGAATGTACATGACACTGAAATTTGTTTTGCAGAAGTTGGTTGCTACGTCTTGCTGATTGTTGCCGAGAGAACGCGATAGTGCGTCTGCTATAACATTTTGTGTGCCGGGAATGTGGACAATCGTAAAATTAAATTCTTGTAAATATAGTTTCCATCTACTTAACCTGTCGTGAGTGAATTTAGCCGAAAGTAAAAATTGTATCGCTCTGTGGTCTGTGTAAACGGTGGTATGTCTGCCATAAAGAAAGTGCCTAAATCTCGTAAAAGCCCATACAACACATAATGTTTCCAGTTCTGTAACAGAATAATTTCGTTCAGCAGGTGACAGAATGCGGCTTGCAAATGCGATGTTTTTAATTACTGTAGAACCATCTTCTTCAATTTCCTGGAAAATATGTACGCCTAAAGCGGTATTGGAACTATCAGTGGCAATGGAAAAATTTCTGGTAAGATCTGGGTGCGATAAAAGTGGAGCATTCAACAAAGCATGTTTCAGGTTCATAAATTCAGTGTGTGCTTGCTTATCCCAAGACCAAATAGTGTTTTTACCTGTTAATTGGCATAGTCTAGGCGTGTCTAAATCAGAATGATGAATAAATTTACGAAAAAAGTTAATTAAGCCCAAAAAACTGCGTAGTTGTTTCTTCGTCGTAGGAACACTAATGTCACGTAGAGCCTGAAGTTTTTCCGGATCAGGTGCAATGCCTTCTGCTGAAATCACGTGTCCAAGAAATTTTATAGAAGTTTTGCCAAAATGCGATTTACTGAGGTTAACTGTAAGTCCTTGTGCACGAAAAGTTTGTAACAGTTGTTCAAGAATCAGATTGTGTTCAGACCAGTTAGCTTCTGCGATAAGAATGTCGTCTACATACGTCGTAATTCTGTCTTTAAGTTCTGTTGGAAGTATTGCGTTCTAACCGCGAATAAAAGCTGCAGAAGAAATAGTTAAGCCGAACGGTAATTTACAAAATTGATAACAGTCGCCGAAACAAAGAAATGCTGTGTATTTTCTACAATTTGGATGAAGTTGAATTTGCCAAAATCCCGATTTCAAATCTAATGTAGAATAAATAGCTGTACCATGAAATTTTTGTAGAAGTTCCTCTAATGTCTGTGGTCGGTCTGTTTCATTAATAATAATGTCATTAATGTGACGTGAATCAAGTACGAGGCGAAGTGAGCCATCTTTTTTCTTAACAATATGTAGCGGGTTTATGTACGGACTAACTGCTGGTTCAATAATTCCTTGATCAAGCATATCCTGCAATTCTTTTTTAACTTGTTCTCTGTGAATATACGGAATGGGATAATGCTTTGCTCTAAATGTGTCGTGCTGTTTCACTTGAAATTCATACATAAAGCCGGACATAGTACCAGGAATGTTGTCAAAAACTGGAGCTTGCTGTAAAAGAATTTTGTGTAATTGCGTTCGTTCGTCGTCTGTAGTTGCACTGCTCTCTTTAACCTTATCAGAAATCAATTGCATTACGTCGTAGTCAGCTTCGTCTGGAGTATTATAGTTGTGTACGTACGTATCCGTGAACAATGTGGGATTACAGTCTATGTCACGTGTTGCGGAAATGACCTCTGTGCGATTAATTGTTTGCTCTTCAGTAGATAGTGAGTGCTGAAATTCTATAGCAAATTGTATATTTTCATCCTTTAACATTAAATAAGAATTCTGAAAATCAATAACTGCGTCGTGTTGTACCAGAAAATTCGTACCTAAAATAACGTCTGTAGTCAATAAAGGAACAATCCAAAAATTAGAGTGAAAAGTATGACCTCCAATACAAAATGATAAATGCGTCTGTAATTTAACGTCTACTCCTTTACTCGATACTGCTCCTTTTACTTTTGTTTTGCCTAAAGGTAATGTCGGATAGGTATTCTCTTTGTTGCACTCATTAAAAGTCTCCTCATTTATTACTGATATAGGTGATCCGGAATCAATTACTGCTGAGAATTTCGATGAACCAATTTTAATTTCGATGACAGGATGTGAAATAGTTTTCTGAACAAATGGTCTTTCCTGCAAAAGAGTGTCTCGAATGTCGTCAAAAGTAATTACATTTTCGTGAACTACATTTTGCGTGTCGAAGGTAGTGCTTGTGTTACTGGAAGATGCGACTTGTACAGTATCTAGTCAGATTCTATCTGACGTGTTATTATTATTAGGGGGATTCTGTGGCATTTCTACTATTTGAACTGTCCTATTACTTCTTCCAGACGTGTTACGCTCTGGATGGTACCTACTGTCGGGTTCATTCATGAGAATAAGTTCTTGCGTACAATTTTGCTGTTGGTGAGACCGACTGTTATTATATGTACGCTGATAATTGTGCTCATCGTTTTTACGTCTGTCGTAATAGTCTTTCCTATACGGTGCATTACGATAGGAATTGAAATACTGTCTTCTATGTAGGTAGTTGTTTCCTTGCTGACGTACGTTACTGTTTCTTGTATCAGGGACTATACGTGCACGCGACGAAACATTAAAGTTTGGTTGACCTTGTAGATTCCATTGTTGGTTAGGTATGCTAACCGGCTGGTTTTGATGTTGTTGTTGTGAAACACCTCTATTGTTCCTAAAGTGTGGTTCCTGTTGCTGAAAATTTTGACGATATTGATAATTAGAATTTTGGCTGTTATTAGAGTTTTGGTAATTGTCGTTCCTAAAGCGTCTGTTACTTTTCCTATTGAAATTACGTGTCTGATCATAATTGCTGTACTTTTGTTGACCTTGGTTATTATAAGAAAAATTTTTGTTTACAAAAGAATAATCAGATTGTTGTACTTCCAAGAGCTGTAAAAGATCTCTGAATGCTGAAATGTTTTCCTTTTGCTGACCCGTTAGAAGTGACACTCGTAATGACCGTGGTAATTTGGAAATGCATAATTGTGTAAGTGCGGATTCACTGTACGGTTCACTCAGGTATTGGTTTTGTTGTACCATGTGCTCAAAAAATTGCGTCACACTGGGAAAATTTGAGTTCTCGTAATTCGGCAAACTAATTAACTGATCTTTAATTCCGCGCTGTGTCGTCTTCGACCAGTACGCTGATAGAAAAGCATTCTGAAATTCCTCTACCAAGTAACACTGTCTCGCGATCGGTCTCATACGAGTTGCCGGTTCGCCTTCCAAAAAACTGCAAATAAATTCAAGTTTGTGTGTTACAGGCCAAGTCGGCGGAAGAGCAAAGCTAAATTGTTGAATCCAATCCAGTGGGTGAATCTGCGTTCTATCGTTTTTAAAAACTTTAAACTTTCTCACTGACAGAAAATGTTTGTAATCGAAATTATCATCTCTGTGTGATGGAACAGGTTCAGGATCGTAAGAGAATCTATTGAACTGTGGTTGATCGGAATCTAAGTCCCGTACTCTCTGTAGATTACCCAAATTATACGCGCTGCGTGAGTCTGACACATGTTCATAAAGTGGCGTCTGTTGTGGTATGTTATTAACTGAAATGTTTTTCATCTCTGTTACTTCTTGTTGTAAATTTGACAACTTCCTACGTAACGTGTTGTTAGATGAATCGATCTCATTAATTGTCTGCTGTAAATTTTGAAATTCAGGTGTTTGGTTAAATGAAACCGGTGAAGTATCGTCTGATTTATTGTCATTAGCACTTTCGATAGCATCAATACGACTGGCCAATTCATCATATTTTTCAGTCAGTATTTTTGCCTGATCATCGGTTTTAGTGTCAGTGGCATTAATTTGTTTTTGCAATTTACGCGTAGTTTCATTCAGTTTTTTAACGTCAGTTTTGACGGCATCTGAATCATGTGCTAGTTCTAATTGTTATAGTCTGTCGGTCACTGTTTGAAAATCGGTTGTGTATGTGTCTGTATTCGACTTAAGATTGGAAATTTCGTCACGTAATTCTGTGTTGGACTGTTTGATGGTATTAATTTCGTCGGACACTGTAGCAATATTATTGTCTACATACGTCTTCGCTTTCGCGAACATTTTACGTTTGTCTTCTTGTCTTTGTGCAGTGATTGTTTCCATGACCTGACGTTTGACTTTATTTTGATCCTCAATAAATTTGCGGAAACGCGTATCACTGTTCTGTATGTGCTGATTAAAGCGCTCGTTGTTCTGCTGTTCGAATTTCGCGTCTATCTTAGCGTCCATTGTGCGCGAAAGTTCTACCGTCATTGCTTTAAACTCGTCGCGTAATTGTGTAGCTTTTTCAGAGCATTGTTTAGCGACTCCGCTAATTTCGTCTCTGAGTGTTTCTGTTGCGGCTGTTTGCATTTCTTTTAATTCTTGCGCAACAGATTTAATTTCTTCGCTATTTTTTTGTGAACAAGCCTCAATTTCCACGCGCAACTGTTCCTTTGTGTCATGACACTGCGCGGCAACGGCTCTTATTTGTTCACTAAGCTGTCTGGAATTGTCGTCTAATTTTTCATTTAACTGTTGTTTGAGTTTTTCATTATCTTGTTTGACCTGTTCACTAAGTTGTCTAAAATCTTCACTCTGTTGTCTGAAGTTTTTGTTCTGTTCACTAAATTGTTGTTGTAGCAATCTTGCCATAATTTGTTCAAAGCCAAAGTTAGCGTTTATACTCTCTGTGCTGTTTAGTGGTGGATCTGGAACTTTCTCGCTTACTGTAACCATTTGGTTATTCTGAGATTTAGAAAAAGGTTTGTCAGTCGGATGTACACTGTCAGACATTATTTCGGAATTAAATGGATCCGTCGTACTCTCACTACACTGACCATTTTCATTCGAAAAATTTTTTTGTATGTTACTTGAATTTTCCAAACCGGTTGTATTAAGCTGGGTAGCGCTCATTACAATAGAGCGTCCCGCGTCATCAATTGTCGTCAAATTAACAGAAGAGACAATTGAGTTCGTTTGTTCATCATTAAGATAAAAGTCATCATTATTGGTTGTAATGCACTGATTGTTACTGAATGCAGGACTGTCATCATCACACTGCGTGTCACAATTACTATCGGTTAAGTTGCTTAAGTCGGTAATTTCGTTCACAATACCTCGCGATACACTATTCACAGTCTTTCGCGGCATTTTTACAATAGTCAAAATTTTTCACAAAATAAATAAGCACAATGCAAAAACAACACACAAATACAACAGAGCAAACGAATTGTCGTTGATCTGTGGAAAGAAAGTCACAAGATTAATAAAAGCGTTGCGCCAAATTCTAATTATACTTAAGCAAATAAGAGCAGATATCTGACTGTTTTTCAAAAAACTCTCAACGAAATACGATCCTGGACTGGGTGTCGCCAAGTGTAACCTCCCCACAATGGAATCTACTGACAATGACAATTAAACAACAATTAGCAATCTGACTCAAATATAAGTTCTTCACAAAAAATTAAAGTCTATTCAGTGATAAGAAAATTCAATTAAACCGAAATATCGGGAAGATCACTTTGGATTCCGTAGAAACACTGGAACACGTGAGGCAATACTGACCTTACGACTTATCTTAGAAGAAAGATTAAGGAAAGGCAAACCTACGTTTCTAGCATTTGTAGACTTAGAGAAAGCTTTTGACAATGTTGACTGGAATACTCTCTTTCAAATTCTAAAGGTGGCAGGGGTAAAATACAGGGAGCGAAAAGCTATTTACAATTTGTACAGAAACCAGATGGCAGTTATAAGAGTCGAGGGACATGAAAGGGAAGCAGTGGTTGGGAAGGGAGTAAGACAGGGTTGTAGCCTCTCCCCGATGTTGTTCAATCTGTATATTGAGCAAGCAGTAAAGGAAACAAAAGAAAAATTCGGAGTAGGTATTAAAATTCATGGAGAAGAAATAAAAACTTTGAAGTTCGCCGATGACATTGTAATTCTGTCAGAGACAGCAAAGGACTTGGAAGAGCAGTTGAATGGAATGGACAGTGTCTTGAAAGGAGGATATAAGATGAACATCAACAAAAGCAAAACAAGGATAATGGAATATAGTCTAATTAAGTCGGGTGATGCTGAGGGAATTAGATTAGGAAATGAGGCACTTAAAGTAGTAAAGGAGTTTTGCTATTTGGGGAGCAAAATAACTGATGATGGTCGAAGTAGAGAGGATATAAAATGTAGGCTGGCAATGGCAAGGAAAGCGTTTCTGAAGAAGAGAAATTTGTTAACATCCAGTATTGATTTAAGTGTCAGGATGTCATTTCTGAAAGTATTCGTATGGAGTGTAGCCATGTATGGAAGTGAAACATGGACGATAAATAGTTTGGACAAGAAGAGAATAGAAGCTTTCGAAATGTGGTGCTACAGAAGAATGCTGAAGATTAGATGGGTAGATCACATAACTAATGAGGAAGTATTGAATAGGATTGGGGAGAAGATAAGTTTGTGGCACAACTTGACCAGAAGAAGGGATCGGTTGGTAGGACATGTTCTGAGGCATCAAGGGATCACCAATTTAGTACTGGAGGGCAGTGTGGAGGGTAAAAATCGTAGAGGGAGACCAAGAGATGAATACACTAAGCAGATTCAGAAGGATGTAGGTTGCAGTAGGTACTGGGAGATGAAAAAGCTTGCACAGGATAGAGTAGCATGGAGAGCTGCATCAAACCAGTCTCAGGACTGAAGACCACAACAACAACATCGGTCTTTGGCCCTGTATAAAACAATCAGAATTAAAGTCTTACCTGATTGTAACTGGTAGTCAAATTTCTGCTCTTATTCTTGCGCACGGCTTGGAGGAACTGCATTGCAAATAATAATATTCCTTTTTTTTGTGATCTTACTGAAATTTTTCTTTAAGGGAAGTGGAACGAAATAGTTACTTCAATTAAATAAAAATTTTATGTAGAATTGCTTTTGAAATCAAAATTATTATTGGGGGCACTTGTTGAAAATTAATTACAATAAATAAACCTTACATTATCCGATGATTATCTTAATTAACAGTATACCTCATTCAGCATCTTGACCAATGTTGCCGACAGACTACATCACACAACCGCACTGGGCTGCTACCACTAACCGACCGCTCTGCATGACGACTACTAGTGTACTCGACGCAACTGAACAGAGCTACTGACTGCAACGACTACTGACAGAGTACTGCTCTGCATAGCGACAACTAGCGAACTGCTCGCAACACTCGCGCGGTCAAGCGCATACTCTCTAGTCATAGACGCTGCAATGCCTCGCCATCGCTGCTATGTTACATTCGTGTTTCAGAGATAATGAATTGCTAAGAAGTACCGTAAAACTTAATTTTAAAAACGTGAATTTACGTTAAAAATGTACTATCATTACGCTATCCCCGAACTCTGTTACATATCCAAGATTAAGGATACGCAGACATACTACATATTGGTTTACAGAATTTCGGAATGGAGGATTGATTATGTTGATCCGACGGTGTTACCACAAAGTTTCCCTCACATTCAAGTGGACTTTCCGTCGTCTTAGCTGTTTGGATGTTTGTCCCTGGCTGAAGGTACCTACTGATATGGTAGTTAAAATAGACATTGTTGAAGCTGAAGTTTCTGGATGATTAAATTGTAATATTGACCCAAAAATTTTTGGCAAGGCTTTCCTTTCATACACGGATTTATGGCAACCGATAATTCACACAAGACATCTGCCAGATATTGAAACTCACAATCCAAAATGTTAGCCAGCCACTGTTTTCGTTCAAGCTAGAATATTGACTGAATGATCATAATGCCTAATTCATGGACAGTGAATACCGTCATTGTGAGGTGTCTTACGAGGAACGACCATACATACATTAATCAAGGTGCTTTTAGTTAGGACCTGTTTCAGATCTGTATAACGTTCACTTAAGACCATAAAGATGAACAACCTTGCCAGCAAGGCAGCATTCGTAAAAAGAGAGGTAGGCTACGCCAGTGATTCTAATATACCAAGAACTGCTGCAACATTCTGTGGGACATGTTGAGAAGAATGAATCTGTTCCACTCTCTTTGAAAAACCAGTTTTGTGGAACTGATGGCTTTACGCTCCGTTTGAATCACACTAAACATACAGGATTCCAAAAAGCCTGTACTTTATAACTAGAACAATGCTAGAAGTAGAAGAATTCTAGTGACTGGGGAGATATCACAGTTCTACAATGGTCAATTTTCATTTCACTTCTACTTCCATTTTCCATGCATCAAGGAAAGATAGTACTTTTTGCTGACGATAGTAATGATATAACAAATCCCGTTGTGAGAAAGCAACAGGAAACACTGTTAATAAGGGTTTGCAAATAATTGAAGGACTCTCTAAAGATGATCTTCTCCTAAATTTTGAGAAAATATATTACATTTAGTTCGGTATAACGAAACCAGTCGTCTAAATTACGGATGTAGCACATGAACAGGAGTCAGTAATCCGGGTCGATTGTCAGTGAAATTAACAAACCGTCTAATTTCCGCATAATGTACCACGTTTTGGGAAAACTGGAAGAAAAGCATTAATAAACTGCCGAAATACTTCTGCTCTTCGTACAATTGCTAGTTGTGGAAACAAATGAATGAACATTTTAATAAACACACTTCACAAAAAGTTTTGCATCACCGTTGTTTCGAGAACTCCTGAAGATAGACGTTGACTGTGGATACTGTATCACAGACACAGTCCCTTTGACTGTTCAGAGATATGACTAAACTCGCCCTATGACGTTTTGCATCACCCATGTTTCGAGAACTCCTGAAGACAGACGTTGACTGTGAATACTGTATCACAGACACAGTCCCTTTGACTGTTCAGAGTTATGACTAAACCCGCCCTATGAGGTAAACAACCGGGCATGAGCAGCGCCTTAGACGGAGGGGTCCGACAGCCGAACAGTTCCGGTCATTTCACCAGGGAGAACGTGTAAGTAGGCTGTTTAGGTTTTTATGTTGGTAACACCACGTAGCGCTCTGTATGAATATTACTGACCGTGCTGTGTGTAGTCTGTGGCTGGTTGGCATTGTTGAAATATTCGCTACTGTAGTGCTGGGCAGTTGAATGTGAAGAGCGAATAGCGTTGCGCAGTTGGAGGTGAGCCACTAGCAGTGGTGGATGTGGGGAGAGAGATGGCAGAATTTTAAGAGCGAACGATCTGGACGTGTATCCGCCAGAAAGACTAAATTTATAATACTGGAAATCATGAACTTATATATATATATATATATATATATATATATATATATATATATATACAAAATATATATCGTATAACGACTTTTGAACGCTATTAAGATAAATACATTGTTTGTTCTCTATCAAAATCTTTCATTTGCTAACTATGCCTACTAGTAGTTAGTGCCTTCAGTAGTTAGAATCTTTTATTTAGCCTGCAGTAGTGGCGCTCGCTGTATTGCAGTAGTTCGAGTAACGAAGTTTTTTTTATAGGTAAGTGATTCATGAAAGGTATAGGTTCTAGTTAGTCAGGGACATTCTTTTGTAGGGATTTTTGAAAGTTAGATTGCGTTGCGCTGAAAATATTGTGTGTCAGTTTTGTGTTGATCAGAATAAGTCAAGAGATTAATGTCTGAGTACGTTCAGTTTTGCTCAGCTGTTTGAAAATCAAATAACTTAGAGGTTTAGGTAGAGGTTTATCAGCACAGTAATTCATTAATTTTTCTAAGGGAACGTTTCATATGTCGACCCTTAGCCGAGGATACCTCACTGGAATCTTCTGATTTTTCTTGTAGTTGTGTAATTAGTGCAGCTATTGTTTATTTCTAGCGCGTCATTGTAGTTTTTCATTGTTGTACAGTATAACAGTTGTGTCATGCATGTAGATTTGCACCAAGTATTTCGCAGCTGCGCTTGCAATTAACGATATTTTATTTTCAGTGCTATGCTAATGTGTTTTCTTGTTTTTGATCTTCAAATTCTGCTTTTCTTGTTATCGTGTTAAATACGTGATAATTATGGCGTGTGAAAAACGTAACACTAGGCTCCAAAGTAAACTGAGAAATGATAGTGACCACGATTGTCGCTTATCAGCACCACCGTGTAATGAATTAACAGACATTCAACGTAGTAATTTGGTAATTGTGCATAGGAAAATGGAGTGGGCGGCCAATAATGGTGTGACAGTGAAACAATTAGTGAACAGGGAAGCATTATCTATCGATCGGTCGGAAACAGCTCGTTTCAGGATCCGAAAAGACAGGACACAATCTTGCAAATACTGTAGATTCAGGTTTTGAGTCCTCACCGTTTTCTCAAATAAGTCAAGACACGTTTTCTGCTTGTCAAATTGAATGTTTCTGGTGCAAATGCACTGCCGAAAAGCATAGAGGAACAGATTCCAGACACTCATATAATATTATTGCAATTAATGCAACAAATGAAACAAAATCAGAGACATACACACCAACAGTTAGACACAATGGAACAAAATCAAAAACAGGCACAGCAACAAATGCAACAAAATCAGAAACAAATTAAAGAAAAACTTCAACAAACACGCGAAGATTTAACTACTGAGATACATAACATCGAATCGAAATATCAAAAAGTCTGTAATGACGTAAAAAAGCAAAATTGTGACCATTTTCAACCTATTTTTTAGCGCATTAAAATGCATTAAAGAATCAAGAAGCAGCCATAAAAGAACTGCAAACTATTGTTCATGAAAATCACGAGACCTTGCAGGCTAAAATTGACTCAGTTGCATCTACTGATTCGGTTACGCAATTTGCAAAATGTCAGGAAAACTTAAAGGACACAGTAGATACTCTGAAAGTTGGTTCAGAACGACACATGGAAGAGATTACTTCATTATCAGAGAAGGTAGTCAAACTTCCAGGTCAGCTAAATAATTTAGCTACGAAGGTAGATGATACTCTGAATGACAAAAAATCGGTAGTCTTTAATGACACAGAAGAGTATGAACAAATTAGAAAATTCAAACAAAATCAGAATCAAATCAATACACTGTACAAAAGAGAAATCCGGGAAGTACAAGATCAGTTGACACAGGTAATACGAGAATTACATATTTCAAAGGACACTCGCGCTCCAATACAGGAAGAGGGACATAGAAATACGGAACAGCCACAAAATAATAACACTGGGCACTTCTGAAATTATGAAAGAAGTTGCTAAGTTACACCGCATTTTGAGATGGAACCGCCGAAACTACGTAACAATGACCGACATGCGACTCGTCGACATGATGATTTTGACTATAAGCTGTTTATTACTACACGTAAATTCAAAACATTTAACAATTCCGGCAACGACATTCATCCACAAGCGTGGCTTCATCAATACTCTCATTGTTTTCCTCCCAACTGGTCATTACAGCACAGATTAGAGTTTATGTGTGGCTATTTAGAGCATGAACCAGCTGTAACAATGCGATCGGTCATTCACGATTGTCACAGTGAAGGAGAATTTGATCATGCCTTCCTCTCGGCATGTTGGTCTCAAGCTACACAAGACCGAGTAAAACATAGCATCATAATGAGGAAACATTTAGAACAATCTGATTTTACAGTCATGTGAAATATTTTGAAGAATTGTTGCACAAGATTCAGTACCTTTCAGACCCATACAGCACCTGAGAACTCATCCGCATTTGCTTAATCTAATTGCCTCAGCATTTACGAGATATTATTTTGGCATGACGCTGCAAAGACGACATTGAAGCTTTTCAGGGACTATTACAAGAATTGGAAATTGACAGTGACAATCGCGGGACGCGAAAACAGGAACACAACAATTACAGGTCACATGTGTCACAATTCCGTGATGAAAGAAATGATAACTGGACATGACAAGGCTTTTCTTATAACGTAAATTGTGACCAAACGAGGCATCACCCGTATGAAAACCGTTGTCAGAGTAGTAATAATTACAGGGAGAGATCACCTCTCTGTGGTAATGACTATCACAGAGACAATAAGAGGAACAGACAATATGGGAACCAAAATAATTATTATCAAGGGAGACAGAATAACTTCAGACGCAACGGTCCACCGCACAGTTACATTTCCGGGAGAAATTCTCCACCACATGACTGACAAAAAGAAACTGTGTACACTACCGACAAAACGACAGACCTGAATTTCATCACATCAGGCGGGATCCAAACAGGGCAGGGCCCTCTCGACAAGGTGAATTTGTAGAAGTTAGATCTCCAAATCCCAATAACGACGCGCGCCAACAAAGAGACAATGGGCAATGACTCAAATCGCTGACAGCCACAAAACGTACTTATGAAGCTGACGACGTAGCTGCCGTGGCTAGTAATTACATAAAAATGGAAGACATTAGGGACATCTTACTCCAGGAACACGACGAAAAACATAACAACATTGCATGTCCTGTAATCCACATTACAGTAAATGACGTAAAATTTACAGCAGTACTTGACTCTGGCAGTCCCATTTCCGTAATTAGTGAAACAGCCTTTAGCAAATGCCCCACACTTCCGTTACGTAAGATTAAATTACAAAGTGCAATCGTTGGAAAAAGTGTAGATGTACGCCAACAAACCAACTTTTGTCGAAGCCACAGTTTCTCTATGAACTTTCTTATTGCTCCAGTATTGTCGACGGAAATTATATTGGGAGTAGACTTTGTGAATGAATACAAAGCAATCTTAAACTTTCACGATGCTGAAATAAGTTTATAGAAAGAAGGTAAGTCAGGAGCTTCGAAATATGAAGATTGGCTCTCAAACCATGACGAGGAAATTAATTGGCTTTACCTTCATCGGAATTTTTCACGGAACTTGACACTAACAGTCATTCTGCAAGTATTAACAGGGATGATATCGACGGTGTATTTGATACTAATGAGTTAATTCAGAATAAAATTCAAACTATTGAGAATTGTAATGACACTGATAGGCAGGACCTTTTTGAGATTTTACAAGGACATTCCACATTTTTTACTCACAAAACAGGAACAATCAAGGGATTTCAATAGCAATTTCGTGTTCGTGAGCATACTAAATTTTGTGTTAGGCCATACGTAATTCCGGCATATTATAGTGACCGTGTTAGAACAGTAATACAGTCTATGCTTGACGAGGGAATTATTGAGCCTGCAGTAGGCTCATACAATAATCCATTACATGCTGTTGAGAAGAAAAATGGATCGATCATGCTTGTCTTAGATTCGGAACAAATCAATACTATCATCATTCCTGAAACAGACAGGCCGCAAACGTTGGAAGAACTTCTTCAAAATTTTAATGGAGTAAAAGTGTTGTCTTTCATTGATCGCAGATTCAGCTTGTATCAGATCGAACTTCATCCAGAATGTAGAAAATACACAGCATTTCTTTGTTTCGGCGTTTGTTATCAATTTCGGAACCTTTTTTTTGGTTTGAACGTTTCTTCGGCAACATTCATTCGTGGGCTAAATTCCATATTACCTGAGTTCTTAAAACGTCACATCACCTTATATGTGGACGATATTCTGATAGCAGAAGCCTCATGGGAACAACATAATCGCATCCTCAACAGCGTGTTACATATTTTTACAGAATCTGGAGTTACAGTTAACTTGGAAAAGTCTGAATTCGGTAGGACAAAGGTGAAGTTTTTGGGACATATTATTTCTTCTGAAGGCATTCAGCCGGATCCTGAACAGTTAGAAGCAATCAGAGCCATTCCAGTTCCATACACAAAAAAACAAGTCTGCAGCTTTCTAGGTCTCGTAAATTTTTACCGTAGTTTTCTGAATATGCAAATTCTAGTTACACCAAAACTTTGTTCTCTCACTGGAAAAAAATGCTATTGGGAACTGGGACGAACAGGCAAAGCTGGAATTCAATTCGTTGAAGAATCGCTACTTAACGCGCCAATATTAGCTCATCCAGATCTGTCACAAGATATCGGCCTTAGCACGGATTCTTCTAAAGTCGGCCTTGGTGCCCATTTATTTCAAGAAGTCATAATAAATGACGCTACTGTTCAAAAAACCATTGCTTTTGCTAGCCGAGTGCTAACAAAATCTGAAAAAAATTATTCCATTACTGAATTAGAAGCTTTAGCTATCGTTTGGACATTTAACAAATTCCGTTTCTTTCTTTCTGGTAAGCACGTAGAAGTATACAGCGATCGTCGTGCATTACAATTTCTTATGTCTTCAAAATTAAATTGTGACAGGTTAAAAAGTTGGGCATTGTTTCTGCTAGAATTCCGCTTCACAATAGTCTACATTCCCGGCCAGGAGAACATTGTTGCGGACGCACTGTCACACGCACCGACTGGGCTTGAGAAAAGAAGCACACAAGGCAAACCTCGAGAAAACTTTCAGTATTCTTTACGTTCAGAAAGTCGCCTTTGGAAACTTCATCACCACATCTTTAAAAGACATTGCTCATGTACAAGATAAAGATCCGATGTGGAAAGACATCAAAAGTAAATAGCATGAAAAGACATACACACAGATTCGCCGTTATTATCTGGTTAGAAACAACATACTCTTCCAACGCTGCACTGTTGTTGACAAGCTATGGGTACTTTGCATTCTTGACGATTTTGTTAATAAGCTCATTTGTTACATTTATTTCAGCTATGCACATTTTGGTCCACGAAAATGTAATCATATTCTTCGGACGACTTGTTATTTTAACAATATGGAAAAGAGAATTCGAAGATTCTTGTCTATTTGTATGTCAAAAAGCTAAACCATCTACCATCTCACATCGTGCTCCGTTGTTTCCTATCATTCCTTCTAAATTAAAAGAATTTGCTGCTTTTGATCTCCTGGGACCCCTTGTCAGAACATCGAATGGATTTTCGTACGTTCTAGCAGCTGTTGAACTTACTTCTAAATTTGTTTCTTTCACACAGTTACGTAAAGCCAGTAGACGGTCTGTATTCAACGCCTTTGTTAAAAATTTCTTACGTGAAGATGGACACGTTAGTAAAGTCATTTCAGATAATGGACCGCAATTCAGGTCTGCTGTTTGGTCACACATGCTTCGGAATCATAAAATCAAACCTGTTTTTATTTCATTGTACTCACCACATTGTAACCCGTCTGAACGGATTGTGAAAGAAATCAATAAGCTTAGCAGATTACATTGTCACAGATATCATCAGCATTGGGACAGAAATTTACGCTTATTTAAAAACGTACTGGATGAAATGCCTCATGACTCCACTGCTTTATCACCTATTCTTGTACTGAAGAATGAAGAACCACCGAACAGATTCAGAGAGCTTGTGCCCTTTCCGAATACACGTTAATTTCGACACAAAGACATAATTGATTTGGCTATTAGAAATATAAATTCTGCAGCAGACAAAAGGAGAAAACTACACGGTAAAGCAAATGCAAAGAAGTTATACATTGGTCAGAAAGTTCTCATTAAATTTCATTCATTGTCACATACAAAGAAATACTTGAGTCACAAATTATTTATGATTTACAATGGACCTTACAGAATACGACGTATACCACATGATAATTGAGTTGAAGTTGAAACTCTGTGTACTAGGAAGAGTGAAGGATTGCTCCACATTTCACATGTAAAAGCGTTTATTGAAAGATAATCAGCTTTTTAATTTAGTCTTTGCCATAAAATTTTTCACTTCATGCTACTAGTACCCTTTGTCACACTTAGAAACTGTTAACCTGCAACAATGTTTTGAAGCTAACTATCCAGTCTAGAACCTAGGGAACATATTTAGACAGTAATTACGAATGCATTGTTATAGTGAACAGACGACACAGTGTTATTGTGTGTGTACATTCTTCCTTGTTAGCTGCACGATTACGTAACGATTATAAGGCTCAAATACTTAGAACATATACCGGCACTGCTAATGAGATTTTAATGCAACATATTTGTTTACTTGAAGATACATTCTGTATTTAAAGTACTATCTGAGAGATACCAGATGACACAGTGGTTAGTTTATCTGACAGCTACACGATTATATCACGACGCTAATAAAGTGTGACACAATTTACATTGTTGCTTTTGTGGTGTATATGTTTTATTTCTAAACAGTTTTTCTGAATTCTTCTGGAAAGGAAAACATGTTTTAGTAGTAACTTTTGTGGTACAGCTACAATGAGACAGCCTTTTTCGTAGCACAACAATACATTACAGTATAGTACTTTCTTGATCACGGTACTGTACGTAATGACTACGATATCTATACGCATAGCATTTCACTTTTGTCTATTACGAGGTAATTACATTGACTTCTACAGAACTTTGCTTACGGACGAAGATAATTACGACACTTGGCACATTTTTACGTTACATTATGACAGAGATTATCTTACAACAAGACGCACAGTTTAACGGTGCAGTACACGTATTTGAGTGGTCAATTTTATACTTAAAACATTTATTTTTAAAGATTTTATAATCACAAAGATACAAAGAACGCTTTTGGTGATACATTTCATTCGATTGCTGTTATATGTAACACCTGAGGATATAATTACATTAATCCTCAGGGGGTACATGCCTACTTTGTCTGATATTTACTGAAATGCTTATGAATTGATGGGAAATATTGTTACATCAGCACACCGGATTATGACAAGTGTCTTTCTACGAGAGTTGAGAGAATTTCTACTGATTTATGAAATGTCACATGGTTACTGAATGGTGTTTTTATGCTTTGCTTTGTACACAGTTGCTTATTTCATTTGACATCTGGTTTCCAGCTGTGTTGCAGCATTGGTTCCATAAGATAAAATTAAATGCATTTGCTAATGTGAACACTTTATGTCAACAGATATGTTGAATAATAATTTTATGATCCACATTCTTCAAAAAATGAGCATTTGGAACGGAAAGGCCCATAAGAAGGAACTAATAACAGTAACAGCACACTTGGTGATTGTTTTTGTAGAATAAGTTGTTGTGGTGCACCACTTTAATGACATAGACACTAAGATGTGAATAGACGTTTCCCTTATCTGCATTGTTGTCTTGAGTGTACTATTTTTTCTGCTTGTGGGTTTGTTATGTTTATATATAAGTTATTGCATTTGCTGCTGCTGTTTGCCAGGTATAGTGCTACTGAATTTCACTTTGTATTACTCTGTTAAGCCAGTTTTACTACTGATTTATTTTTCTTGTTGCTGCACATTGGCTCATATTAGTTGTAATGTGGCATTTGCTTTGCTAATTTAGGTATACTGCTGCTTGCTTTGCCAATTTGCATTTTTTTGTCATTGCTGCTTGTGTTAATTTGTTGTGTGTTGCTGCATTGCCTCGTCCCTTAGTATATATATATCTGAGCTCAGTAGATTTAAGTTAGCTTAAGAGGGGGTAGACTATATAAGAAACTAACTATGAAGAATAGGGAAAGAATGCATTGAGAAGTTGTACAAAAAAGATTTGGGCAAAAATTAGTATTGTACAATGAGAAATATTTATTATGAAAGAGGATATAAACAAAACAGTATGGTTTAAGGACAACAGGCTTCGTTAGGATTTTGGTTTTTGGCAGGAGCAAATGTTGAAATAAGAGGGAAGATATATGGAATGAAGTTTTGGGTTGGACTGCAGTACCAGACATCTCATTGAAAACAAACCCTGTCTTTTCCTTTTGTGTAATTCCGCTATGTGTTTGTGTACCCTTGTGTATTTGTGTTCTTCCTTTCTATATATGTTTATCTGATAAGAGTTATGTTGTAGAAGTTTTCTAGTACTATGTTATTTACTTTGTAAAGATGTTTAGATATTATTAATTCTGTACTGTTTCAATGCTCATGTGTGAAATTAATGTTTTGAAAACTATTCTCATTATTTTATTTATTTACTTATGTCATAATTTCTGTAACACTGAAGTATCTGTTTATTTCCATTCTTTTGTAAAGCCTGTACTACTACAAATGTTATCTGTATTGTTATGTTCTTTAATGATGTATTTTGGGCCTTTGTAATTGTATTCTTATGTTGTAAATTTATAATTGTGTAGATTACCATTCGGACGTGTGTTGATAATTCAGCAAGGGACTGGTTAACAGCATTGCTGGTTCTAAGGACAATTCCAAAAAATTTGTGAGTGCACAAGTGGTGGTTTATGGACTTGCTATATTGTCCACAAGACTCTTCGATTGTGATTGTGCACCTGCACAGTCGCAACAGATGGCTGCTAGCCATCTCTACAAGGACTACAGTGGGTCTGCACCTTTGATGACCCACCAATACCATTATTTCTACAAGGACTGCAGTGGGTTTGCACCTCTAGTAATCCACCAATACCATAATCTCTATCAGGACTACAGTGGGTTTGCTCTGTGAAGACCTACCTACCAATATTCTTCAAAACTTCGACTGACTCTGCTGTGTGTTAGCTCTGTTGTGGCCCATTACCTGCCTGCATGTCAACAGACAACATTGTCTTTCCGTTGGAAGGACAACACTACTTCTCCAAGACTGCATGCAAATCCAGTACTTCTGTATGCATTTTCTTTTCGTGCTCAGACTTTGAGAAAAAAAAAGAGAAAACCGTAATTACTATTGTGATGGATGATCAAGACTGTCTTTATGAGAACAATTTTTGCTTTTGACCAACATTACATCAATAAGTGTGTGCATTTGATTACTCTGTTATTGTAATTAATAAAAAAAATTCAAATCTGGATTGGCCACGGCCCAAAACAATTTGTAAAATTTTTTGTGGGGAGCATGGGGCTATGTAAGTAGGCTGTTTAGGTTTTTATGTTGGTAACACTACGTTGCGCTCTGTATGGAAATCACTTACTGTGGTGTGTGCAGTCTGTGGCTGGTTGGCACTGTTGAAATATTCGCTATTGTAGTGTTCGGCATTTGGATGTGAACAGAGCATAGCGTTGCGCAGTTGGAGGTGAGCCGCCAGCAGTGGTGGATGTGGGGAGAGAGATGGCAGATTTTTAAGAGCGGACGATCTGGACGTGTGTCCGCCAGAAAGAGTAAATTTGTAATAGTGGATATCATGAACTGATATATATATATATATATATATATATATATATATATATATATATATGTCGGGGCGGTTAGTAGACCCGCAACCGAGCGCCTCCCCAGGTGCCGGATAGGGGAATGCCTCCTAGATATGGGTGGTACCGAGGAAATGAAATACTCGGGGCGGACCAAAACTACTAGTAGCGTCTGTTCCCACAGTGGGCGGCTACAAAAGGCGTCTGCTCCACATGTCAGTGGCGGCCTCAACCAACCTCCTGATCTGGAAAGTCAGGTTGTAGTCGGTAGGATGCCATACATCCAACTACTAAACATCATGATGGTACAACGAGAAAAATCTCATTACCCCGGGCCCCAGTCAATAGACTGGGATCGTCGTGAGCATCGGATTCCGGGGGCTCACGGACATCATGAGAAGAATCGGAGCTTCTCAAAATCCCTCAAGACCAAACGCAAACACTACATCGACACACTTAATGTGAACACACTGACGAAGACAGGAAAGATGAAACAACTGACAGACACTCTCGAAAAATTTCAAATCAAAATATATGCACTGCAAGAAACACGATTCACAGACGAAGACCATTTCAACACGGAGAATTTCAGAATATACAAAGGAAAACCATCGAGACAACTGAAAAGCCTAAGACTTTTTGGCACAGGATTTGCAGTACACAGGTCCGTCACGGACAGCATAATCGACATTTCGTCACCAAATGAAAGAATCAGCACCATCACAGTGAAATCAGCCAATAAATCCTACACAATAATCAACGCACATGCACCGACTAATGACTACATCAGGAAAAACCCGGACAAAATAGATGACTTCTGGACGACAATGGAAGAAACTATCAGAAAAATTTCTGCACATAATACTGGGAGACTTCAACGCTAAACCCGGAAAAGAAAAGATATACAGACATATCACAGGAAAACATACTCCACACAAGGACAGCAAAAAAACGAAAACATCTGATAGACTTTTGCAAAAGCCACGACCTCGCCATTATGTCAACAAAATTCAAGAAACCAACACGAAAACTTACCACATGGAAATTCCCCAGTGGAAAGCAAGAACTACAAATCGACCAGGTAATAGTCCAGAAAGACTCACAAAAAGAAATTTTGAACATAGACACCCGTAAAGGCTACTTCGACTCAGACCACCACCTACTACAGATCAGGATTCGTCTTTTGCCCAAGAAAAAGCTCCATAAGAACAAAATTGTTACACCAGATCCAGAATACGATACTTTAAACCAGACACAAATAGTACACAAAATTAAAATGAAGAAAACGACAGACAGGACACAACTTTCACGAAGAATCCGAGAGGCCATGAAACTAGCACAAGCACCACGCACACGGAAACACCGTTGGTGGAACCACACATGTGACCAAGCTATAGACCAACGAATCAGTGCATGGAAAAAATTTAGCAGCCATAAATCTCAAGAGAATTGGATGAACTTCTTGAAAACACAGAAGCAATCAAGCAAAATCATTCGCACAAAGACAACGACGGTCGTTTTATGTACGAAAGCGCACAAATCGATTATCCACGAATCATTCGACTATTCATCACCGCAACATTTCTTCGGCAATGGATTGGTCGAGGAACAACGATAGAATGTCCTCTCAATTCACTGGAACAGAATCCAGCAGATTTCTGTCTATGGGAACAAATAAAGGCAGTGGTGTTCGCCCAACCAGTCGATAATGTGCACATGTTACAGGAGTGTGAGACGAAAACGGAATGGAGCCAGGTTTATTTGAAAGAGTGTATGACTCACTGCAAACAAAGACCTAACGATGTTTCACAATCCGCGCTAAGCACATGCAGCACTGTCTATAATATCCAATTCTACGAAACAGATAGGAATAAAAGACAGTGGTTTCCAACCTGGGGTATTTACCCTCTGAGGGAAACTTTCTAAGGGGTGAAAAACCAAAAGGATGTGACTGTGTTTGAGTCATTAAACCAAATTACTTTTAAAACATCATTACTACTATCAGAATTTTGTTAGATTTTGATGTTTATTATATAAGTTATCAATAACTACTTTTTCCTCTATTACTAACATTAATGCATGAGACTATCAGCACCATGGGCACCTCATATACCGATTACACACATACTTTGTATTTTGAAATCTACATCTAGGAAAGTAAAAGTAAAAAATATGTAACAAACGCTAACTATTTCACGAAAATGTGTTTTGCCAGTTGTAGATGGTTCATGCAATAGACCAGAAATAGCTTCACTACTTACTATGAAACACATATATGAACTAATTAGCAGCACACAACTATAGTAGTGTAGATAGAATTATCATTATTGTTCTTATTAGGGTGGTCAGACATAAAACGTCAACTGCCTGAAGTCTTGCAGTGTGTGACGTATCAGAAGTAAGGAGTCCAGCAGTCAAGTGATTTACAGACAGTAACTATTATATTGCACACACTTTAACTAGGTGGATTTTAAATGGGGGAAGGGAACGGCGCGAGGGAGAGGAGTATTGCAGAGAGAGCATGTTTTGTAACAACAGTCTACCCTCACCATGGATAATTACATTCCATGACTGAGTAGTAGGCAGCACTCGCTATTCACCGGGAATTGCATCATCAGCCGTTAAAGCACAGCACACAGACACAAATACACACATACACATACACATACACACACACACACAAAAAAACACACACACACACACACACACATTAAATATCATTTATTTTTCATTTTTGATAGGAAGGTTTTCAAAGAAAATAGAAAATTCCTTATCGATGTAAAGTTTAGATATGCATTGAAGATAATGGTGGTGGAAGCAGTTGAGGGAGGGAATGGTGTAAGGGAGGCAAGGGAGGTGTAGGGTGATTACTAGGTAATATCTGATTGCACTCAGTGGTAGTAGTCTAAGAAATATTCGAAACCACTGCATTAAAGGAACGTTTGTTGTAGTTTTGTACAATAGGGCCTCCTGTAGGACTGTGTGACACTATGTACATATAAAAACTTAAACCATCACTAATAAAGAACGACTGTTACGTCCATGCCTACAAGACCGGAAGAAATAATATTTATTACTCTTTATTGAAATTCTTGATTTCTCAGAAAAATGGCTCTAAGCACTATGGGACTTAGCATCTGAGGTCATCAGTCCCCTGGACTTAGAACTAAATAAACCTAACCAACCTAAGGACATCACACACATCCACGCCCGAGGCAGCATTCGAATCTGCGACCGCAGCAGCAGCGCGGTTCCGGACTGAAGCGCCTAGAACCGCTTGGCCACAGCGGCAGGATTGGTTGCTCAGAAAAATGTTTATAAAGCACCTACAAAATTGTATATCTAAGCCTGATAACGCAAAATGTCAGAAAGGTTATAACAGAAGTTTTGAATCTACCTTAATTTCATTTCTTCTGGACTACATCTTTTATTCCATAGACGGATTTTTACCCAGATTCCTGTACTTTTAAGAGTAGTTGCATCTGTGGGACGGAAGAGTAATATATTGATCAAAGTTATATATAGGCAGGCGTGCCACTCATCAACTCGTAAGAGGCCGGCATATACTGATCCATTTAAACTAATCATGAATATGTTTCCTATCAACTCACTCGTTGCATTTCATTTAGACAACAGAATAACTAAAACGGTACACGCGATACGTAGCTAACTAAGCAACTACCCAAGACATTCCGAGGATTCTGATTCATTAATCTCTTATTTATATATTCATTTCTCAGTAATATTTCACCCAAAGAACTGCCTTATGTCTCGTAGATTACTCGAACGACTTTTAGCACTACAATGCTATATTCGTACCACAGTGAGTAACCTCGGCTCGTAATGTTTCGGAGTAAAACACTGACTGTGCGCGCCACGCAGCGTAGTGGAATCGCAGACGCATAATTTAGAGCCACCATCTCAGATATGTAAAGCAGCCAGCGAGAACCTGTTGCGGAGGAGGGGAGCCACGGCGACCACGCTCCTGCATGTTTTCTGAGGCCGCTGGACCCATGGCGCATGACGCACGTGGCCGCCGTAAATACGCGGGGCTCGCTATTTTATTTGTACCTCGTGCCATCCGCCCTCCGCGGACTGCAGAACCAGTCCCACCGTGACTTCGGGACGTGCCACACGACTCTCGGTCCTGCCCCGCATTCCGAGAGGACGCCTCAAACTGGCCGCGAGGGACACCGTGGGCGCTGAGTCACCGAAGCCGTGGACGCTTCGAAGCACCTTACTGATCTGAACTCTCATTCACTTCACACTCTGTTTCGTCCTAATGACGGCAGAGACCGATCGTAAAACGAAACTTACTGGGCAACGAAAGCGCCGGACCACTTTCGCCGATGTCTGACAGTTCTTAGTCCAAGCAGCGTACATCTCACGCGACTGCGTCCCTGAAGTGTTAAACATGATAAAGTACGATCAGACATACCTAGAATGTTCCTGAAATACTGCTGAGGAAATGAGCGATAGCACGGTGCAACCGACGGTTCATCGTAAACCTAGGAGGGAAGCGAAGCCGATGGCGTATCCAGAAAAATGGACTACCCCAAGGCAGTGTCCTCGGTCCCACTCTTTTCACCATATATGTGAATGATCAACCAGTTGCACCAGGGACTAGGAGCTTTGCTTACGCGGACGATCTTGCAATAGCCATGCAGGGTCGGAACTTTAACGACATAGAAATTAGCCTTATGAATGCCCTCAACGGTCTAACGCCATACTACGAAGCCAACTGCCTACGCCCGAACGCAGCAAAAACATTATCCTGCCTATTCCATCTTCAAAACCGAGACGCCAAACATACCCTAAACATCACGTGGAACAACCAACGGATCGCGTTCAGCAGCACTCCTTGTTATTTAGGCGTCACCCTTGATCGCACACTTACTTACAGACATAATGTAGACAAGGTCAGGGGCAAACTATCTACAAGAAACAACCTCCTGAGTAAGCTCACCTCCACAAAATGGGGTGCCGACCCACATTAGGTACGTCGGCACTTGCACTCTGCTACTCGGTTGCTGAATACGTTTGGCAAAGATCAGCGCATGCGAAACGAGTGGATCCTCTGCTGAACGATGCCTGTCGCGTAATCACGGGGTGCCTAAGACCCACCCCGGTTAGCCAACTTTATTTGCTTAGTGGCATAGCAACACCCAACATCAGACGAGCTATAGCAAGCGAAGCAAAGCGCCTCAAGTAGCTGTGCGACCAGCGCCATCCTCTCTTCGGACAAAACCCTCCACACACACGTCTAAAATCAAGACGGAGTTTCCTCACCTCAGTTCAACCGCTCGAAACCTCAAAACAAAAGGCCAGATTGTCAAAATGGCAAGCAACACTGCCTACGGGAGACCAGGCACTTCTAATCTCACCCAACGAACAATTGGCCTCTAGAAATGAACTAAAATGGTCATTATGGAGAACCCTCAACCGCCTACGAACTGGGGTGGGCAGATGCAACGTAAACACGTGTAAATGGGGATGCCGAGATGGGACGGACACGTGCCAGTGCTGACAGACCCAAACAATGGACCACCTCCTGGAATGCAGCAACATGGGGGAAGTGTGCAGGAAAGAAGATCTGGCAAACGCTACCGCAGTGACAGTTAAATGCGCTGAATTTTGGCGGGACGTGATATGATATATATACTATATTTGTCTTTATATTGTAATGTGACTCCCCATTTTGGGTTTGTTTTATATGTGTGTATTGTATTTGTATTTGTGTGTATATGTAATATGTGGGTTGTCTATGGCTTGGACACGATTATATAAATACCGGAAGTTTGATGCAGGAATATCGTTATCTTTCAAAACGGCTTCCAATCGTGTCGGAATTAACAAATAAATGGTATGTATGGTTTTCAGAGGAATCTTATACCGTTCTTCCAGCGAAATACTGTCAAGTTCAGGTAACGATGGCGGAGGAGGAAGCCGATCACGCACCCTCTCTCCAGGTAGACCGCAAAGGCCCAATAGTACTCAATTTGATGACCAGGCCAAGGCCTGGGCGATGCGAGCTATGTGGGCAGAAGCCCTGTCGTCTTGAAGCACATTAATACATTGCGCAACAGACATTGTAACATGAGGTGGATCTAATCAGCCAAAATGGTTACATAATTTTTGGCAATAGTTAGAACTTGAAGAATACCCATGTGGCCCACGGAATACCATGATTCGGCTGCCCAAATCAGCGCCGTACAACTGTTATTGCTTTAGTAAGACATGTTAAGGCCTCTAGTCGTAATAGTGTCCGTAACTGCAAGGTCGTCTTTGGAAATGAGCAAGTCCGTCACATCTCGCAATTTCTCTGTAAGTCACTAACCTTACTTCCACAGGTGTGCCTTCACTGCGTTGGAAGTGCTCGCTGGTCGTGGACTCGTACAGAAGTAGCGAATGTAGTACAATTGTGGTGACATTTGGAGGACGTCTCTGACCAGTTGCATTTCAACTTCACAAAAGAGAGTGCAGTTTGACATACATTTTTAAAAGAAAGGTTTTCAAAGGAAATTCCCTTTCGTTTGAGGTTTAGTTAGATATTAAGGATAATAATGGTGGTGAAAGCGGCAGAGGGGTGGGAAGGTTTGGAATCACTGTATTAAAGGAATGTCTTTTCTAGTTTTGTGGAGTACAGCCTCCTGTAGGAATATGTGACAGTATGTACAGTATGTGTAAACATAAAAACTTAACCCTTCGCATACAAATAACATCAGTTATAACAATGTCTACAACAGTGGAAGAAAAATATTTATTACTCTTTATTAAAATTGTTGGTTTCTCTGAAAGATGCTCATTATGCATCTTTGTATTAATTCCCAATAACGCAAAACGTCTGACAGGTTATAAAAGAAGTTATGAATCCACCCTCATTTCATATCTCATTACTCTATAGTTACGACCTACACTCTTTACGCGACAGTTTGGTCGGCCGTGACAATGCAATTGTGAGCATTTTTATGATATTATTACCAACTGGCGAGAGGCACCAACGACACGCCCGTTCGTCGTGGCCCCCTCTATCGGAGTGCCACTTGCACCACAACACTCTGGTCAGCTGAAACAAGGGAACTTCCGCGTCACTTTTTCCAGCCACTCCAAGCAACTGAAGTTTCGTTGTACTATGTACATTGGGGCCTAGCTCAGCCAGTCGCAAATCTCTTATGTTGGTCACACTGTGACGCCAGACCATGTCTCCCAGGTGCCACGCTGGAATCTCGACGTCGACTGCGTCTTCTATACAGACAATTAGCTTTACACGGTATTGCACAGTCTTACGCACTCTGCGCCATGATTCACCCTTCGAACTTAAGCTCGGCGAGAAATACGGTAGTGTGCAACATTACTCATACGAACGAACAATATGCATCCATTGCACCATAGTCGAGATTTTATCCCTTGGGCCACACGTTTCCCTGTTATGCCCACTTCCATCATTGATCTGTGGTTTTAGAGTTCCAGTTCTCTCTCCTATCCCATGCTTACTGTGCTCCAGTTCTGTTGCTTTCGTGTTGACATTTATTCTGCAGTGGCTTCTGCCGCTGTTCTCGCATTTTTCGTCACAATGCTCTTCAGCGATTGTCTGTCACGATGACTCAACATGCACTGACATCCACATTGTAACTTAGTGGATGAGGTTTCCTACTTTCCCTGTAAGCGGTATAAACGTTCCACAGGGTGCCTCTTGAAACACCGAACACTTCGGCTGCCCCGGTTACAGAAGCATCCACCGTATGAACACCAACAATATACCGAAGTTCGAATATACCGCCCACCAATAAATAACATTGACCTGACCATGACTGACATTTGCAAATTATTGAGGGAGTCGCAGTGGCATTATTTGTGGTCGAATAGCGCAACCTATAGGCTTGCCTAGCATCTGCATTTTTGCAGATAACATTTCTCCCGATGTTTCCATATTTTTGTCCCCGCCTCCCCCCCCCCCTTTTATATGCTGCTCTAATCTCTCTTATTTATTCTCATGATCCCTCCGCGGGACGTACATGGTGGCAACAAAGCGGCTACAAATTCTTCTTCTAGTACTTTTATCTAAATTTACGCAAGAGGGTTCTCCCAAGAATTTACAATTGTGTCCTCCAGAGCAATCCTATTACACTTTTGTATGGACTATACCGACCTGATCTTAGCAACGCTTCTCTGAATTGTTAGAACATACGACCTCCTTCATAGATGCCTTACAACTACACAGACTCTTCCATTCGTCTCGCCTAGTGACTTTCCATTTCATATCATTCCTTAGTATTGCCCAAAAATATTTAAATTATGTGATGTGCTCGTGGTGCTCACCTTTAATATTGTAGACAGGTACTATCAATTTCTTTTTTTTTCCCTCGTCGGCGTTATCTAAAATTTATCAATATTAGGAATTGCCGATCGTTATACCAAGTACTAGTTTAGTCCAAGTCTACGTGGAGTTCGTTAAGATGATCTAATATTGATAGTCTCCCTGGCTCTTTGCAATAAACCGTTAAAATAATGGTTTTCCAATTACTTGTCCATGGAAAGGGCTTTTGTGGAGTTGCATTGGAGGGCTTACTCACTTTACTAAACTGTAATTTTTACGTAGCTCACTGACTTGAAGTTGGCTTTGTTGTTTTCTTACAGAAGTGTGATAGCGCCGCAGTTCTGCTTTGTGCAACGATCATCCACTGATGCTAGGATCCTGAAAGTCAGGTGAATCCGTATCTACAAAATATTTTATCGCGTGAGACGTCAGAGTAACAAAACGCAACAATCATTCACTTCCATGAGGTATCAATTCCAACTACAATGTCTGCTATACACCGTATCACAAACACGAGTTGTCTTCATTACCACACAACGTCATGTCAAATATTTACAAAGAAGAAATGTAAACATAACATTTGAAGCGAAGAGGATTTACGTGGTTGTCAAAGACATTACCTGATGAATATGTAGCATGTTGTGGGGATTTAAATTTGAGGATTTTACGTTAAATCTTCAAAATTTATTCTAAACATATAATATAGTAATAGTTGTGTATGGAATAATAAATTTTAGTGATTACAGCTTTATGCGAACATATAAATTTATAAAATGAAATTACTTACACCCGAACTTATCCAGGAACTTTGATTACTTCAGGCTCCATTTCATTACATCACTTATACAGCTGCGTCTTCAGACATCAATTACAGAATGCTGCTGACCCGATCTCATAAGTTCTTTGTGTATAATGACAAGAGTACTTGTCTTGTTACAGTCTCTTGGGACAGATGACAAGTTACTTTAGTTTCTCTGGAATATTCGCGGCCTATTTAGCCTACTGGAATCTATTAGTCAAACAGTGATTCAGCCAATTACACATTTGCGAGAGCACTCCTTCTGATCGTATTTTGGTTAGCAGTCGGCTAAATGATGCAGAGGCCAACGCATTTCGGAGACTTAGCAAAATGGAACTAACCTATTAACCGGCATCTGTTTCTTGAAAGATGTTATCTTCAGTCCGAAGACTGATTAGATGCAGCTCTCCAAGCTACTCTATCCTGGGCAAGCCTCTTCATCTGCTAATAACTACTACATCGATTTAAGCCGGTATCTCTTGGTCTCCTTCTTAAATATTTAGCGCCCACACTTCCCTCCAAGACTAGATCGACTATTGTATGATGCCTCAAATATGTCCTATCAACTGTTCCCTTTTTTTCGACAAGTTATGCCACATATTCCTTTTATCCACTATTCTGTTAAGTAGTTCATCTTTAGTTTCGCGATCTACCCATATAATCTTCAGCATTCTTCTACTGGAGCAAATCTGAAAAGCTTCTATTCTTTTCTTGTCTGATAAGCTTAACGTGAAAGTTTCATTTCCGTACAAGGCTAAATCCCACAGAAATACACAGACGGAAAAGGACCACAGCAACAAGAAGGAGTTGTGCGACATAAACGAAAGTTTTTAGGCGTGTTTCTACATCTGAAAGACGAAATCTATACATATTTCGTGCCAGTCGCATAAGAGTGGCGCTAGTGGCGAAACTATTAGAATGCTGATAACATTTTCTTTAAATACTCGTACACGGTGAAGCGTTCGTGAGTGTTAGTTACCTTTGAAACTTGGCTGATGTTAGTCAAGAATGCCCTTAAGGCGACAAAGACCGCTGTTATCAACACCTCAGTGAGTTTGAAAGAGGTTGTGTACAAGAGCTACGCGAAGCTGGATGATCCTTCTGAGATACTGAAGAAAGAATTGGCAGGCATGTAGCCACTGTACATGATTACTTGCTGCTGTGGTCACGAGAATGTACGATAAGAAGAAGGACGGGCTCGAGACGGCCAAGTGGCATTAGCGAGAAGGAAGACTATCGTGTTTGTCGTATGGCTCTGGCGCATTGTAATACATCTGCAGCAGCAATATGAGCAGCAGGTGGCAACACAGTGACACAACGAACTGTTACAAATCAGTTAGTTGAAGGACAGCTGCGAGACAGACGACTTTAGCCTGCATTCCACTGACTGTAACCCAACACCATTTGCGACTTCAGTTGTACCAACGAGAGCTCACTGGAGAGGCTGGAGGCCTGTTTTGTTTTCTGATGAAAGCTGATGTTGCTTCAGTGCCAGTCATGACCGGGTGTTGTTTAGAAGAAGGCCAGTTGAGGACATGCGCGCAACCTGTTTATTTGCTACACACACTGGACCTGCACCAGGAGTTATAGTCACGGTTGAGATTTCGTATGGCAGCAGGAGCACTCTCGTAGTTATCATACGCACCCTAACGGCGAAATTGTACGTCGATCTGGTGATTCGACCTGTTGTGGTGCCGTTGATGACCAGCATTCCAGAGGCTTTGAAACAGTCGAAATCTCGCCCATATACCGCTATAATAACCCAACATGTTGCCTTGGCCTGCTCAATCGCAAGATTTACCTCTAATCGTACACATATGCCACATCATTGGACGCAAATTCCAGCGTAATCCACAAACCGCATTAACGGTCCCTGTCCTGATAGGCCAAGTGCTACAGGCATGGAACTTCATCCCACAAACTGACATACGGCAGCTGCGCAGCACGATGGATACATGTTTGCATGCTTACATTCAACATTCTGGCGGTTACACCGGTTGTTACTGTACCAGCATTTCACATTTGCAATTATCTCGCGCTTGAGTTAACCTCTGCTCTTGCCATGTTTATCCGTTAAAGACGTTACCTAGGCAAATATGTTCTCAAAGTTTCATCTACAATAACTATCTTTTGGTGTTTTGACTATTTTCCGTAAATGTATCTCCTAGTTGAGTCCATAGTCCATAGTTTATATCCGGCCTAACGGTGTGCGGGACCATAGCCCAGCTTCATGGAGACGGTTGCGAATGGTCCTCGCCGATACCCCAGGAGCAACAGTGTCCCTAATTTGCTGGGAAGTGGCGGTGCAGTCCCCTACGGCACTGCGTAGGATCCTGCGGTCTTGGCGTGCATCCGTGCGTCGCTGCGGTCCGGTCCCAGGTCGACGGGCACGTGCACCTTCCGCCGACCACTGGCGACAACATCGATGTACTGTGGAGACCTCACGCCCCACGTGTTGAGCAATTCGGCGGTACGTCCACCCGGCCTCCCGCATGCCCACTATACGCCCTCGCTCAAAGTCCGTCAACTGCACATACGGTTCACGTCCACGCTGTCGCGGCATGCTACCAGTGTTAAAGACTGCGATGGAGCTCCGTATGCCACGGCAAACTGGCTGACACTGACGGCGGCGGTGCACAAATGCTGCGCAGCTAGCGCCATTCGACGGCCAACACCGCGGTTCCTGGTGTGTCCGCTGTGCCGTGCGTGTGATCATTGCTTGTACAGCCCTCTCGCAGTGTCCGGAGCAAGTATGGTGGGTCTGACACACCGGTGTCAATGTGTTCTTTTTTCCATTTTCAGGAGTGTATTTGGTAAGACTAAAGAAAACCGAAAACCCTGTGTTAGGATGGGAATTTGAAAGAATGTGAGCCCATTGTAAAGACTGGGCCATCTCAGTGGCGACTGACTATTAATGCTGCTTCACCGAACAGAATGTTTGGTATGCTGTGTTTCGTTGCAGCTGTTCGCGTAAGTCCAATTAGAATTAAACTGATTCATTATTCATGCGGACAAGGAGGGCTGCTGGAGAAAGACTAAAAGATACATCACCATATACGTTGTTTTATACTAAGCGAGGTTATCTGCCACTGCAGGCTATATTGACACGATTTCTACTCTTGGAATGTTACTCAATTTCATACACATCGCAATTGTAAAAAATAAAACAGGTGGGCCATCATACATTAAACAGAGATATATAATAAATTTCTTTTATTTCCGTCTGTTGACACAAAACTTCTTGGTCCTTAGTCTAAGGCTTGCGGTTACCAATGGCAGCTTTTGGATTTGTTTTATAATATGTCCTAGACCTGGAAGTGGTCCTTACTAACCGAAACCGTTTTCTAAGGACGAAAAGTTTTGTGATCGTGACGGTAATAAGAGTTCATTCTAACTTCCTGGATCATTGTTTTAATCCGTGATTGTGTCACAGGTTATGTAAAGAGAGGCAGCTGATGAATAGGTGGCTCATTTGAGTCAGTGAGGCTGGAGACAAAAGAAAATCCTAATTTAGATCCGCCACATCGGTGAACAAAAGAGAGAACAGCGAATCGGTGAAGATAGTATTCTCTCTCTCTTAGTATCGCCATGATCTGTAGTAAATACAATGCAGTTTGGTTCTTACCGGAGCACCAGTCTACGTCGCTGACACTATTCTGCCCTCTGTGATCTGCATCTTATTATGTCACCTATTGACCCAAGGTTCTCCTTACCACTTACTATTCTTATGATCATCGCTGGCATGTAGATTTCTTTTGCCAGACTGAGTATCTTTTTGGATTCGACGGAAGCTTCACAGATTAACAAAGCATATTGATTCACGACTGGAACTCCTCTCGTTGATGATGGTGGGATAACAACGTCTTCACCGGTAAACGAGAGTTCCTGTTGCAATTTTTATTACATGTGCTTGTTAGGAAAGCTACGTCAAACTTTAATCTTCCACAATTCATGTTGCTTGTTAGGATTGCAGGGAGTCGCATCAGACAATAACATCATTACTACATTGTGTTAAAACGGAAACTTCGAAGGGCTGTATTCTGTCACTGATAGTTATCCATGCAGTACATGTTTCTGTCGGCTAAACGTATTTCGTATCACGCAACATAGACCAGCTGGTTCTAAATGACCAATTGCAACTGAGCACATCACCACTCTTAAACTTACACAATACAGTAAACCTGCTTCTAACCACAAAGCGTCCCAATAGTAAACAAATTCACTCCGCAATAAAATTTAATATCCCTTATGTGTTTACATTCCTAACTGTAACTCAACTGTAACAATGCAACATTTGGCCTTTATTGATGCACAATTTTCTAATAACAAAACATAGCCCCAAAAGAAAACATCGCTGTTGTACAACCAACAATTAGTGTTCTGTGCAACTGTTCAAAACAAATACTAAAAAATTATAATTTTATAATAATGTGTATTCTAAATAATTCTAACTGTTGTCATACGTGGTACTGGCAAACCATAAAATGAGATTTATTATGCTAAAGAGCAGTTTTACAGAACAAAAAGTCAAAATACCCATTTGACAATTCCAAAGACAACACCACAACTAAAGATCGTATGTAAGTGGGTCGTATCTTGGTCCAGAATGTTTGGTTCGTAAGAACACAAGCTTCTTATAAAGAATAGCCAGCAGTTAACTGAAGATGGCCTAATAAGCCGAAAACTAGTTCATAGAAATAAAAATCAGTAGAACAAAAAACCTTATAAGTGTTATCCGCCTAAGTGTTATTCAACACTCAATAAAAACACGTTCATTATGAACACCAGCGTACAGCCAGAACAGAAGTGAATTCTTGGTGGAGAGTACTGCTATTTATACAAACAACTAATATACCGGACTTCTTATATTAATACAAAATTATAATACTGAAGAAAATAAAAACATTAGAATAATAAGATATTACAAAAACCTTTAAGAAATAATAAACACTACAAACTAATGACTGTTGGTCGCTGTGTTTGAACTGGTTACCCACAGCACGCCAGGTAGTAACGCTAACCACATTTTCCTTTCGTTGTCCTTTGTTGTATCTTGAATGCAAGGATTTCTTAAAATATTCTCTATTATATCAGAAAATGAAAACCTAATCATCACACAGAAAGTAAATCTAAGCCCTTCAGCGTCTTTGATAAATTGACTTTTCCCAGGAGTGAAGATAATACTGATTATAGAAGTAAGACATATACCAAATATATCACTTGTACAGTGAACTGAGTTCTCATGGTGCAAAAATGTAACAACAACAGCAATATTACACTGGAGACCCAAAGAAACTAGTACACCTGCCTAATATCGTGCAGGGCCCCCTCGAGCGCAGAGAAGTGCCGCAAGCCGACTTCGCATGGACTGGATTAATGTCTGAAGTATTACTGGAGTGAACTGACACCATGAATCCTGCAGGCCTGTCCAGATATCCGTAAGAGTACCTAGGGCGTGGAGATCTCTTCTGAACAGCAAATTGTAAGCATTCCAGATATGCTCAATAATGTTCATGTCTAGGAAGTTTGGTGGCCATCGGAAGCGTTTAAACTCAGAAGAGTTTTCCTGGAGCCACTCTGAGACAATTCTGGACCTGTGGGGTGTCGCATTGTCCTGCTGGAAATCCAACTCCGTCGGCATGCACAATGGACATGAATGGATGCAGGTGATCAGACAGGATGCTTAAGTATGTGTCACCAGTCAGAGTCGTATCTAGACATATCAGGGGTCCCATATCACTCCAACCGCTCACGCCCCACACCATGACGTGACGGTTTCAACTATTGGTGACGGGACTAGCGATATGGATGCAACACTGACGACTTTGGGTATGATTTAGCCGTTTATGTGTTTCGCTCTTTGATGTGTTTTCGGAATACCCAGAGAGTGCGAGTGGACACTGGCTATAACTTTTCGCAGCAGTGAATGTCAGCCGCATGCCGTCGTTTTTAGGGGATCTGATACACGGTCGGTCCCTGGACCTCAGCTACAAAGATCCACTGTTGTTCGCCTAGCAGTAGACCACACCATGGTTAATTACAGAAGATTTGCAAGAGCTGTCAACAACTCTTTTGACGGACGCTATCTGATATTGTGCTGAAACAAATACCCCCATGACAACACCCGGCACACAACGTTTTTCTACAACAACGTCAAACCGGAGTTCGCAATCGTTATTTTCCTAACTAATGGCTCCACCGTGGTTGTGTAAAGAGACACTTATTGTGGACAAACCTTTTGCACAGATAGCTTAATGTCAGGTTATTTTTCTGTTAGTCATCATTTTTTATTTTGACCTATTCAACAAATCTGATGATCTGTCAGAATTCATTACCGACTTCCAACGTCTTCACTCTTTTCAGTAGAAGACGATGGAAAACCCTGATAAACTCTTTAGAAAAATCGACAGAAATTGTGGAGGCTTTTAATTTGCAGACGTTCTTTATTACCATTATGTTATGAAAATCTCTAAGTGTGTCAGTGCTACTCTACCTGGGATCTGAGAATTTCTGGTGCGCTCTTAAGAAGCTTTGAAGTACCGGTACTTACTTTATCAGCAGTTGAGAGTTCGAGCCAGAATTCTATATAAACTGCGTTCATCAAAGTTATTGGGTTCAAGTAATCTAACTTTGGTGATCGGTATTTCTTTGATTCTAAACTATTAAACCCTCTTGGAAGATTGCAGGGAATTGTCGGATGTTCCACGCGTCGTTGAATACGTCAACAAATTCATCTTTTAGAGTGGGCCAATATATTAGATACAGTTTCGCTGGAAATATATCCATAACTGTCGATTTTCCTCTCGGGTTTCCTCACTGTATTTTGTGTACTTCCTCTTCCGTGAATTCTTCAGCGATGGCGCTGTTCTCAATTTAATTTACGGAGGCCGTGGTATTTTGAAAAAATAAATCTTCAGAGCTATTGACGGGGTTCACTTCCGCTTATTGCGCTATTCCATATCTTATTGGATTCTGTTGGGCTACGGTCTCCTTACTATCATTGGTTACATCTTATTTAGTTTTGTAGAGTTCTCGTAAACAGCGACAATGCCATTCTTTCGTGGGCTTGGTATTGACATGTAGCTGAACTGTATCCCCAGTCTTGCTTTCAGATGCTCTAACCAAAACTGCAATATGTTGGCGTATTTTCTAGTATTTCTAACCGAAGGTTTTTATGTTCCTAACTCCATTTGTTTTAATTCGGTATCACTGAGTAAGATAGTATTTAGATTAGTGACCGGCAAAGTTTTCCTGCAATATTTCAGCAGAAGTGAAGTAAGTCGATGTTGGTTGGGTAGTCTGAATGTATGCTAATTGGCTATCTTATCTGACATAAATTTATCAGACACCCCCCAAAATAATTAATTAGGTATTCAGTGACCACGAAATGAAATAAGAATCATAATCAGTTCGATTTATTGCATTAAAGTGACCTGTAAATCACCTGACACACAAAAGCAATTCTAAAGAAAAACTTTGGTACGTCTGCTTAAGTGGTCACGGGCAAGATTCCAATAGTCACGTATCAGAATGATACAAGTGCATCTGCAAAGTTATACCATGATTGTTGTGATTATAGCGCAAAAAACAGGTTAGTGCTAGAGAGGAGAGTGCTTTTGGTCTGTGATTGGAGTTATATCGGTCATACTGATCTTAAAGCTAGTCTTCTGAGTGAAGCTCGAAGTAATTCAAAAGCTATAGAAATTACGTTATGGTCCCCACGAATCATCTCACTGTCGAGGATTGAACTCACCATATCGATCAATAGGAGGGGGTTGAAGCGGCTGCAGAATCAGTCATTGGTAGTACAGCAGTGCCCTGCACCTGTGGCTAATTTCGAGCCAGACGAAAATATTCCTAAGTCCCTCAGATCATCTGTTCAGGAATGGACAATGGCGGCAATGAAAGCTGAAGGGGTAAAAGTCTGCTGGTGAAGGATCCGATTGTAAAGACTCCAGGAGATGAACACTCCGGCAGGTGAAGTGATTTTTGAGTGACAGTTTACTCTAAGAAAAACCCAAATGTCTACATTTTGCTTCCAATGCTTCGTTCGGATTCGTTATATGGTTCCCTAAAACATGCTGGTCCTGTTCCATGAGTTTTTCTTCTTGGAGTTAAACAGTGACATCCTCCTAATACTTCGCGCTAAGAAAAAAAAGAGCACTTCATTCTCTTTCCATTTCTTCCTTTGGCCAAAGAAGAGAACCTCAGCCGTACAGTCGAGTTGATCTCTAACTCAGAGTGGCCGAGCGGTTCTGGGCGCTACAGTCTGGAACCGCGCGACCTCTACGGTCGCAGGTTCGAATCCTGCCTCGGGCATGGATGTGTGTGATTTCCTTAGGTTAGTTAGGTTTAAGTAGTTCTAAGTTCTAGGAGACTAGTGACCTCAGAAGTAAAGTCCCATAGTGCTCAGAGCCATTTGAATAATTTTTTGCTCTCTAATGTCCAGTTCATTTACATTAGCCACTTCTGTCAGTTCTTATATTGCATGCACATTGAGTTTTTTTGTCTTCCAAATTTAGTTGCATTTTATGCTAGAAAGATGTTCCGAACTGTGAGATCTCACTACATTTTATAAATCCTATCTATGGCGTCCAGTGCACCCCAAAGAAAAATAGCATTGCTGAAAACAGCATACCTCGTCTTTCCACCTTCAAGTCATAAAAACTGTCGCTGCTGCGATTTTACGCCATGGGAGATAGTATCTATGATGCATGTGGGGCACACACCACCCAGCTGCAGAATCTCATTGGAAAGTCTTCTCAGCGAAGTGTCATTGACCTACGTCTATTCTGGCATGTACTTCTGAGAATTCTCCTGTCGCTAGCCTCCCTGCCCAGCTATGTTACATAGCTGTTCGCTCGGGTGCTGGCAGGTCATCCCAGTACGCTTCCAAGTGACTTCTACTTGCAATTGGATGATATTCTGCATTTTCGAGTTTACTCCTGGTCTCAGAAAATAGAGGAAACAAGAGCTACAAAAAATTATAAAATGTGTGTTAAATCTTATGTGATTTAACAGCTAAGGTCATCAGTCCCTAAGCTTACACACTACTTAACCTAAATTATCCTAAGGTCAAACACACACACCCATGCCCGAGGGAGGACTCGAACCTCCGCCGGGATCAACCGCACGGTCCATGACTGCAGCGCCTTAGACCGATCGGACAAGAGTTACAAACCCTATACCTTTACCAGCCTTTAAAGTAATCACCATTAGCTACAACAAACTTCCCACAACGGTTGTAATGCTGCTGAATTCTATCAGTAAACCCTTCTTGTGGAAGCTGGCCGGAGTGGCTGAGCGGTTCTAGGCGCTACAGTCTGGAGCCGCGTGACCGCTACGGTCGCAGGTTCGAATCCTGCCTCGGGCATGGATGTGTGTGATGTTCTTAGGTTAGTTAGGTTTAAGTAGTTCTAAGTTGTAGGGGACTGATAATAACCTCAGAAGTTAAGTCCCATAGTGCTCAGAGCCATTTGAACCATTTGAACTTCTTGTGGAATCGCCCAGGGCATGGTTGTCATGCGTTTTTGAATATGCACAGTATTACAGAAGATGAGGCCTCGTGGTGCCAATACGATCCAGAGACTGCCTCCCTATGATATAAATTCATGATTCATCAACTCTTTTTGTAAAATGGAGACTTTCATGGCCGGAATTGTCACAGTTAATAAAACATTCCCTGACTATTATGCCGTGGTCGAAGGGATTTCACTTTGAAACCCCACGTTTCGTCTCCACCTGCAGATAACATTTTCAAGGGGGATCATAGCTTTGTTGAATGTCCGATTCACACCCTGGCTCGCTACTGACTCATAAGCCAGGATGTGAATCAGACATTCATCGAAGCTACGGTCCCATGGGAAAACGTCCTCTGCAGATGGGGACGAAACGTCGGGTTTCAAAATGAAATTCCTTCGACCATGGTGTAATAAACAGGAATATTTTATTAGCTGGGGATCAAGCCCTTGTCGTCTAAAAGGGCTATCAGCATCCTATTAATTTTATTACCTAACGTTTCTTTGGGAGGCTAGGAACACCACGAACACCATGCCAATGAATGTCACTTGGTCTTCGGATAGTACTGTAATGATGCAAATATCCAATCACGCTTGACCAGGATGCTTCGAGCGATTCCACAAGAAGCGTTTGTTGACAGTTTTCAACAGCTTTACAACAGAATTCAGAAGTGTGTAGTAAGTAATGGTGATTATTTTGAAGGCTAGAAAATATATTTTATTCGTATCTCTTGTTTCCTTTATTTTCTGAGACCAGTTGCTGGATTTTTCAGACGTAGCTAGTATTCGTTAACAATGTAGGAGTGATTGTCCCAGGTGAAATTGATTACTACTTTAAAACATTACTTCCAACATTGTGGTGTTCTAAACTGCTGATTGTATCAGCGGAATCACTAATAGCTTTGTCATTGTTCCCCAGCTGAAATGCTATTTTTCACAACAGAATCTCTGTGCCCGTAAGCAAGTCGGAAATAGAGGCTGACATTTCGCAAAATTTATTTCAAAACGAAATTTTAATTTCGGACAGTCCTGCGTAATATGGTCGCTTCGGCTATATATGAAACACGCCAAAGAGTGCCCACAGATACAGTACATAACCCTGACAGTACCCTACGTTTATCACTGATGAAATTGGCTTCTTTGTTTCCAATTTTAGTGTTCGTACAGTTCAAAATGGCTCTGAGCACTATGGGACTTAACATCTGTGGTCATCAGTCCCCTAGAACTTAGAACTACTTAAACCTAACTAACCTAAGGACATCACACACATCCATGCCCGAGGCAGGACTCGAACCTGCGACCGTAGCGGACACGCTGTTCCAGACTGACGCGACTAGAAACGCACGGCCACACCGGCCGGCTGTTCGTACAGTGTTTGGAAAGGGAAAGGACCAGTGATCAGTCCATACCCAGTTTCGAATACCGCGAACAGTACCATAAGCTTGTAACTTTTGTTTTCTAGCTTCTCTTGGAACTTCCTTTACTATATTAAACACTTACACATTAGTCAAGTGGCCTTCTACAGCACTGTCAGACGATGTGGCTACAAAATCGGAAGTTACTGCCATTTCAAAGTTTCAGCAACACTTCCGAACAACACGTTCGTAATCTAGGACAGAATAAATTTAGAGATATACCGGATTCGTGAGTACTGAATTCTATACAATCTACTTGATCTCCAGTAATTTTGAGATTGGTACCTGCTCAGTTCTGGATTTTTAAAGCTATTGGCCGCTCGTTATTGTTTAAAAATTGAAGCTTGACTGTGTGCTTTTATTGGTATGTTACTATTGCAGTTAAACTTTTCCTGTCACTTCGTTTTAGCTCTGTGGTCTCTGTGCCTCCTTTCACTGGTGCCTAATGGATCGTGGGAAGTTAACTTGCAGTTTTGGAACTGATCGGTGGCTCAGAGAGTTTGAAATAAGCAGGCAGTGGATGGTGAGGCTAGAACGGGCAGGAGGGGTGCAGCGGTAGGATATCATGCAAGTGATCTCGCGCATAATGCATCCTTCACCCGCTAGTTCTGTTTCTGCAGAAATCGGCTTGGCACTTCTTTGGGTAGTGGCAATTACACTGCTGTATCGATAGTGTCCTCCTACGGCCTTCAGTGGATTTGCACTTCCCTGATTATCCAAGCTGTGCGGACCTGCGAAAGTTTTGCCCTCATTGTTTCCCCGTACGAAAGGAGAATTACTGGAAGATGTTGCGGTCAGTATTGCTCGCGCTCTGATATCTGTGCCTCTGCCTTTTGGATCACTGGAACATTTTATTTATTATAATTGATCTTGGCCTCAACCGTGTTGTACTTTTGCATTTACTTCATTGGTAGAAATTTTGAGTGTAAACTAGTTACAGTTCCTGCGTTGCCCGATAAAGTGTACCACTGAGAGTTTTATTTGCTGAGGATTACCAGGCCACAAGCCGTGTAGCACTTTCAAATTCGGTGCTCTTTTGGTGAAACTTACTTTCGCTTCACGTGTATGGCGGTTTGCTGTTTGAGCTTTGGTGAATGATGAAGTTCTTTACAGAGTTTATAACCTTGGTCATGAGCCGTGTAGCATAATTCCTGTTCCTTAGATTGAGATTTTTTTACATTTTGTAAGGTTTGTAATTTTACCTTTTCATTATTTTAAGGGGAATTCCCTGTATTAAAACGTGTGTTTTGAAACTAGGTTCTAGACAGCTGTCACACCTAGAAACTGAGTCCAGGAAACAGTGTTTGTAACGTCTAGTCACTAAGTATCCCTCGGAGGGATTAGGTTAACCGTTTATTTGTTCTATATACTTGTGCAATTTGTTACCTAAACTGTGTGGTGATACGTGGGGGCTTTCTCGAGATGTATCGATATCACTATTCTTATGATCTTTGACTAACATGTTGACGTTGGAGGGTAGCGCCCTCTAGTGTGGCGGCTCCGTGCGAGGAGGCCGGTTTGGTGGGCAGTATGAGCCGAGGAACGAAGCTGTAACGACCTTTCCGTGGGAGCTCTTCGCCGTGGTGTTAGCTGTTGGCACGCGATCAGTATTGCGGTCATGTTACCCGTGTATGTTACCGTGTACAGAAGTAGCATGTGCCGCGATATTTCAGAAGGGCGCCTAGCTGTCAGGGCAGTCTTCACTGTCATTTTGGTCTGTCTTCCCTGTGTCTGTTGGTAACGGACGCCTATTGTCTACGAGTGCATGGTATTCGAAGGGCAATGTGATTGTAAGATCTGGTAGACATTGCAGACTGATTAATTGGCAGATATTATAACTTGTTTTATGTGTTAACCTCATGTATCCATGGTACTTGTGAACCTTTAGTCAGTGTAAAGCACCGTGTTCCAGAAGAAGGTTTATTTGGAAGGTTGGCGATGTGCATTAGTATATGCGTTACCTTTTCTTGTCCACTTCCCACTAATTCTTCTGATTTCTAAAGTAAGTGATTGATCATGCAATATTCAATTGGAGGTGCAGTGAGATGTTTGGTATTACCAGTTACCACAGATGAATTGTTCATGTCGCTGTTGCTGCTTTACGGTTCTATATATAATCTCCTTTTGTTGTTCTAGTTTCCTCGAAGCAAATGCTACATCTGTGCTGATTAAGTGGCTCAGATAAATTTTAATCTGTTCCAGGACGCATTTGTTCCCTCTGCGCCTTATGGCCCAACATGTGTACGAATGAGCTTTGAATGTCATGCGAGTCTTTTTGCCTGCTTCAGTCGTCTGCCAAAAAGAAAAAATCTGATATTGCCATTTTATTGCTAAAATAATTTTCTTAAATTTTTGTAGCTGGTTTTTTAAATCTTTTTCTTAACTTATTAACAAGCTGTAGAATTATTATGTTTTTTGGTAAGAGCTCAGTTTAATTATATCTGACCTAAGAGCTATTTAATTGATGCATGGCTGTGTGTTGGAATTCTATTTAAAATTATTTGTGCTGCAGCGAACTGTCGTTCATAATCCCCTGTATTCCACTTACGGCCCATCGGATTGCCTATCCAGATGTTTACGTCATCTGGAGTGCATGCACTCGGTAGCTCTCGCAGCTGTCTCTTATTCGCGCTGTTTACTCCAACCGCAGCCGCACTATTTAATACTCCTGTTCGAGTTAAACTTGGAATTAACCTGATTTTGTTTTGGCCTTCACCTTAAGCAAATTTTGATGTGCGTTGGGATCCCAACATATGCCTTAATCTGTTGTAGCTAAATTTTCCTCGTGTGATTAGAAAATGTGTTAAAAATCTCTAACTGATGTGTGTTTCTAGGTTCAAAATTATCTTTCCTAGATATTGGTGTTAAAATTGTTTTTCATTGGTTTAAATACGGTTTTAGGTTTTTTTGTCAGTGAAGTTTAAATCACGTTTTATTCTCTCCATTGGTAACGAAGACCATTCTGATGTGTTCTAGAACTGTTGTTCAGATTTACGTCTTCCATTATTACTACCTTACTCTTATTTCATTCTTTGTCGTTTACAGGGCGTGCCTTGCCTTAAAGAAAATTAAGTCATGTTGGGTTAAAGTTAACTTCAAATTTTATGTAAATTACTTAAACTTGTGTTGAATTTTTAATGATTCTCTTTGCTTGGTCTTTTAATGAATTAAAAAAGCTTAGTTGGTTGCTGTGTGATTCAAACTGTGCAGTGAATGATGTGTGTAAAATCCCCTTCCCGGGTTTCTTACCTGGCTAAATTATGTCGCCGTAATTATCACCATTTCATTTGGAAAGGCGCTGATTAACATATTTTATACTCTCTTACCTACCATTTAAGACCTGTTTTCTCAAGGCAGCTTTTTTGTGAGTAGTATTTATTTATTTAAGAATTTTTTGGGGGGATTGTTGCCGCTATCTCTTAAGAAGATGGGCATTGCTGTTAGTGTAATTTGTGTTTCTCTATCCTATCTCACAAATATGGTCTGTTAGCAACGGCTCCTAAACTTGTGAAGCGCTAGCTCGTCATTTCCACCGCGATGTTCTGATGCTGTTGTGCCCCTGCACGTGGCTCCCAGCTATGTTCGAGACATGTCCGCTGTTGCTATAGTACAACTGTTCACCTTGGCTGCTTGCTTTCCTTTAGCTTCGCCTTTCCCTTCTTAAGGCTATGATGCACTTGCTTTAACGTCTAAATATTCTGCTTGAAGGCCTAGAAGTGAGCCGTATTGTAATTCTGAGGTAGGTTCTTTGCCTGTTCAAATATTTGCGTGTATACTTGGAGTGATGAGGAAAATGTTAATGTAATTTCCGTCCAGACTGCTACCTCCCTAGATTTCTATTTTCATTGCTTGAAATTAATTTGTCATTGTGTCAGTTCTATGGATGTAAGAAAATGTGTCAAATCTGCCATGCTTTGATGCTTATTCTAAAGTAAAAAGTTCTTGACTTAATAAATGTGACTGTTTCAGAAGATTGTGCGACTTCCCTTTTACTTACTTAGCGTTTAAGACAGGTCATGATTAATTTTCATTTGTTGCTGGCAGTGATTCCTTGGGGTAGCAAGAATTGAAAGTTTAGTCATGCCAATTAAAGGTTAAAATTTAAAAAGCTTACTTTCATTTAACAATCCGTTATGTTCAGAGATATTGGGTGGTTATTGTACTTTATTTTGTGTTGCCAAGTGTATTGTATATAAATGTGATCATTCAAAGGACAAATGATACAAGAATTGTGAACCCTTCCTTCCATGTGATTCTTTTGCTATTCCAACCTGAATCTAGATGTTTCATACGCAACACAAATAGTGATGTTGCAGGTAAACAACATTTAAAGCAAACGATCACCAGCAGAAAACGACCACGAAAGAAGCGCACCTGACAATTGAACTAGAGCAGCAGGTAAACAACAGTTAAGGGTCTTTTGCCAACTAGCTGCGACTGCCTAATGGAGGCAACCACTGAACTAACCTACATGTACCACTGCTTATGGCATTAAAGCGCTGCTTTGGGCCGTATTATATCTTTCGTCGCTTGTCTGCCGTCACATACGGAGCTGAGAATTATGACCTTTCGTCAAGAAGACAGAGGCACAGAGGCATCGTCCATGCCCTCCGTAGATACAGCCCTGAGGCGCAGATCGATAACGGGAGGTTCAAACAAACTGAAGGCCCACTCAACGGCCGTGAAGCTTCAACACAAGCGGCTACCTTCGATGTAGCAACTGTACCAGGAAGTAAGGAACCGCCAGCGCAACCATACAAAAGTCCATTGACAAGTTTTAGATCCAGGAAGATGTAATCATCAGTAATGACAATTTCCGAAACGGGGGGCGTCTCTTTCTCCTTGCGTAAGGGAACAACGCCGTTAACTGCAGTGTGTACATTGTAGTTTGGTAATTAGCGTCGTCGGGTGGTGTGCTCTAGGTCGACATTTCAAACCTGGCCCCCACCAATTGTTTGACATGCAATATTTCTGTTTCTCGAAGGTTTTTCACTCATCTTATGCTTGTAATGGTTGTAGTTTCTGGAATATTCTATGTTTATGTAAATACAAGCATTCTGCATTGTACGATGTTTGTACAAATAGCTGCACTCTTTCCCCAGGAGGTAAGATTTTTTGTGGTTGTACGCTGGTGTCACTAATAAACATGCTTTAACTGTTAAGTGTACGCATAGTTAACCAGATGATGTTTTAACCCAAACAATTTACTTAGCCTCCTACATTATCGTAATTCTGTTACAAGAAAGGCTCACTAAATGTTTATAGCCCCTTGTAATAGCACTATAATTATAGAAGCACTGGTGTAAACTTCCTTTTGGAAATGCAATGAAAAGCTATTCTACTGCTATTATAACTGCGATTGCTGTGTTCAGTTGCGGGCTGAGTTGGCATTCCTTCGCTCCTAGCTTCAGGCAGTGTTGGCTTCGGTTACACAGCTTGAGACTTTTGCCAATGGGCCTCACTGTGGGGGTCTGGACGGGGGTTTGTCGGGGATGGCCAGCTCGTCCCACGCATCCCCCGATCGGACTACGACTGTGGCTGCCCAGGATACTGCCCACATTGAGGCTCACCCCTCACCCATGGTAGAGTGGGGAGTCGTCTAGAGGTGTGGCAGGGGGCGAAAGACATTCCAGAAGGCTGAACGGAAGGCCTATCCAGTTTGTCTGACGAACCGTTTTCAGGCTCTGTCTCCAGCTGATATCTTCGGCCGGATATGGCTGCTTGTCCTGTTCCAGAGGTAGCCCCTCAGTCTGCAAGATCTGGTCGGTCGCAGAGGGTGGGCTTACTGGTAGTTGCGAGCTCCAACGTCAGGCGCGCAATGGGACCCCTTAGGGACATGGCTGCAAGGGAGGGGAAGAAAACCAATGTGCACTCCGTGTGCATAATGGGGGGAGTCATTTCAGATGTGGAAAGGGTCTTTCCGGATGCCGTGAACGGTACAGGGTGCACCCATCTGCAGGTGGTTGCTCATGTCGGCACCAATGATGTGTGTCGCTATGGATCGGAGGAAATCCTCTTTGGCTTCCGGCGGCTATCTGATTTGGTGAAGACTGCCAGTCCCGCTAGCGGGATGAAATAAAAGCTCACCATCTGCAGCATCGTGACGGGACTGTCTGCGGACCTTTGGTACAGAGCCAAGCGGAGGGTGTGAATCAGAGGCTGAGATGGTTCTGCGACCGTGTGGGCTGCAGATTCCTCAACTTGCGCTATAGGGTGGTGGGGTTTCGGTTTCCGCGAGATAGGTCAGGAGTCCACTACACACAGCAGGCGGCTACACGGGTAGCAACGGCTGTGTGGCATGGACTGGGCGGTTTTTTAAGTTAGATGGCCTCTGGCAAGTACAAAAAGGGCAACAGCCTCAAAGGGTGCAGGGCAAAGTCAGGACTTGCAGGGACCAAGCAGCAATCGGCATCGTAATTGTAAACTGTCGAAACTGCGTTGGTAAAGTAGCGGAACTTCAAGCGCTGATAGAAAGCACCGAAGCTGAAATCGTTATAGGTACGGAAAGTTGGCTCAAGCCAGAGATAAATTCTGCCGAAATTTTTATAAAGGCACAGACGGTGTTTAGAAAGGATAGATTGCATGCAACCGGTGGTGGCGTGTCTGTCGCTGTTAGTAGTAGTTTATCCTGTAGTGAAATAGAAATGGATAGTTCCTGTGAATTATTATGGGTGGAGGTTATACTCAACAACCGAGCTAGGTTAATAATTGGCTCCTTTTACCGAACTCCCGACTCAGCAGCTGTAGTGGCAGAACTTTAGTGGCAGAACAACGGAGAGATTATCTGGAATACATTTCACATAAAATTTCTCAGCATGTTACGGTCTTAGGTGGAGATTTCAACTTACCAGATATAGACTAGGACACTCAGATGTTTAGGATGGGTAGTAGGGACAGAGCATCGAGTGACATTATACTGAGTGCACTATCCGAAAATTACCTCGAGCAATTAAACAGAGAACCGACTCGTGGAGATTACATCTTGAACCTACTGATAACAAACAGACCCGAACCTTTCGACTCTGTAAGCGCAGAACAGGGAATCAGTGATCATAAGGCCGTTGCAGCATCCCTGAATATGGAAGTAAATAGAAATATAAAAAAAGGGAGGAACGTTTATCTGTTTAGCAAGAGTAATAGGAGGCAGATTTCAGACTACCTAACAGATCAAAACGAAAATTTCTGTTCCGACACTGACAATGTTGAGTGTTTATGGAAAAAGTTCAAGGCAATAGTAAAATGCGTTTTAGACAGGTACGTGCCGAGTAAAACTGTGAGGGACGGGAAAACCCCACCGTGGTTCAACAACAAAGTTAGGAAGCTACTGCGAAAGCAAAGAGAGCTTCTCTGCAAATTTAAACGCAGTCAAAACCTCTCTGACAAACAGAAGCTAAATGATGTCAAAGTTAGCGTAAGGAGGGCTATGCGTTAAGCGTTCAGTGAATTCGAAAGTAAAATTTTATGTACTGACTTGAGAGAAAATCCTAGGAAGGTCTGGTCTTACGTTAAATCAGTAAGTGGATCGAAACAGCATATCCAGACACTCTGGGATGATAACGGCATTGAAACAGAGGATGACACGCGTAAAGCTGAAATACTAAGCACCTTTTTCCAAAGCTGTTTCACAGAGGAAGACCGCACTGCAGTTCCTTCTCTAAATCCTCGCATGAACGAAAAAATGGCTGACATCGAAATAAGCGTCCAAAGAATAGAAAAGCAACTGAAATCACTCAAAAGAGAAATGTCTACTGGACCTGACGGGATACCAATTCTATTCTACACAGAGTACGCGAAAGAACTTGTTCCCCTTCTAACAGCCGTGAACCGCAAGTCTCTAGAGGAACGGAAGGTTCCAAATGATTGGAAAAGAGCACAGGTAGTTCCAGTTTTCAAGATGGGTCGTCGAGCAGATGCGCAAAGTTATAAGCCTATATCTCTGACATCGATCTGTTGTAGAATTTTAGAACATGGTTTTTGCTCGCGTATCATGTCATTTCTGGAAACCCAGAATCTACTCTGTAGGAATCAACATGGATTCCGGAAACAGCGATCGTGTGAGACCCAACTCGCTTTAATTGGTCATGCTACCCAGAAAATATTAGATACAGGCTCCCAGGTAGATGCCATTTCCCTTGACTTCCGGAAGGCGTTTGATACAGTTCCGCACTGTCGCCTGATAAACAAAGTAAGAGCCTACGGAATATCAGACCAGCTGTGTGGCTGGATTGAAGAGTTATTAGCAAACAGAACACAGCATGTTGTTCTCAATGGAGAGACGTCTACAGACGTTAAAGTAACCTATGGCTTGCCACAAGGGTGTGTTATGGGACCATTGCTTTTCACAATATATATAAATGGCATAGTAGATAGAGTCGGAAGTTCCATGCGGCTTTTCGCGGATGATGCTGTAGTATACAGAGAAGTAGCAGCATTAGAAAATTGTAGCGAAATGCAGGAAGATCTGCAGCGGAAAGGCACTTGGTGCAGGGAGTGGCAACTGACCCTTAACACAGAAAAATGTAACGTGTTGCGAATACATAGAAAGAAGGATCCTTTGTTGTATGATTATATGATAGCGGAACAAACACTGGTTGCAGCTACTTCTGTAAAATATCTGGGAGTATGCGTACGGAACGATTTGAAGTGGAATGATCATATAAAAATAACTGCTGGCAGGGCCAGTGCCAGGTTGAGATTCATTGGGAGAGTCCTTAGAAAATGTAGTCCATCAACAAAGGAGGTGGCTAACAAAACACTCGTTCTACCTATACTTGAGTATTGCTCATTAGTGTGGGGTCCGTACCAGGTCGGGTTGACAGAGGAGATAGAGACGATCCAAATAAGAGCGGCGCGTTTCGTCACCGGGTTATTTGGTAAGCGTGATAGCGTTACGGAGATGTTTAGCAAACTCAAGTGGCAAACTCTTCAAGAGAGGCGCTCTGCATCGCGGTGTAGCTTGCTGTCCAGGTTTCGAGAGGGTGAGTTTCAGGATGAGGTATCGAATATATTGCTTCCTCCTACTCACGAGGAGATCATGAATGTAAAATTAGATAGACTCGAGCGCGCACGGAGGTTATCCGGCAGTCGTTCTTCCCGCGAACCATACGCGACTAGAACAGGAAAATGAGGTAATGACAGTGGCACGTAAACTGCCCTCCGCCACACACCGCTGGGTTGCTTGCGGAGTATAAATGTAGATGTAGAAGTAGATGGAAGATACTGTTGCAACGGCGTTTCACTCCCCGAGGTATTTAGAACATAATTTATCAATGTTTCAAAAAAAGTAATTATTGACTTAACCGAACAATCTTTATTTGCGAATAATTTGAGGTTAACAACCGAGAAAACAGTCTATAATGGAACATTCTTGATGTTGCTAGGATTTAAGATGTGCGTTGTTATGCTAACGATAGATTCTCATATGAATAATACATGTACTACAGAAGGTAAGATTATGAAATCTGACCACGATGCGAATGATGAGAGACTAAGGAGGGCTGTGTTTTGTTTCTTATTAGAAAACAGCGCACATGTCTTTTAAAATATGAAGCTACATTCTATGTATCGCTTAGCGCCTGATACTCATACGATATTCCAAGGCAACCGGGCTACTGACCTGTCAACACACCGCAGAGACACCAAGTGCAGCCTGACGTCATACACCTGGGCGTTGACTCGTGTACTGGAACTCGCACCAGGAATGGCATGTTGCTTACCTTCCGGATTTTTAAACGCCAGTCAGATAATACTGACGGCGATAAATGAAACCCTTCCAGGTACGGAATTCAAGTCAGCGAAAGAGATTACTACCTTTACCGTCATCTGAGGCGTGTAATGAGAAATCACGTATTATGTCCTGAGTCAGCTTATTTGCACCGGCAGGTACCTCTAGAGGTGTGTTTCTACTACGTAAAAGAACTGTTTCTGCTATTTAGTTAATATGTCATTGCCAGGAGATCCTATAATCCGGATGCCTGTACACACTGTTGCTCGATTAGCACCACGCAGGAGGCACGTGTAAGGTATTTTAAGGTTAAACCTTCCACCATTAAGATGTATAATGCCTACTGATCTACACAGATGTACTGCCCTTATGAGGGAATTCCACAAGATCTCCAGGAATTCTAACCTACCCGTGCATAGCGACCTGCCAGTTTTAAATCGTAAGAGCCTGAAATCACTTCATCCAACTCTGTGAGATGCTGCTGACATGGTTGCTAAGGATTTCAAACCCGTTGAAGAATGAAAATGTCGGTGGTTCAAATCGGTTCAAATGGCTCTGAGCACTATGGGACTTATCTTCTGAGGTTATCAATCCCCTAAAACTTGGAACTACTTAAACCTAACTAACCTAAGGGCATCACACACATCAATGCCCGAGGCAGGATTCGAACCTGCGACTGTAGCGGTCGCGCGGTTCCAGACTGTAGCGCCTAGAACCGCTCGGCCACCTCGGAAGGCAATGTCGGTGGGGATCAGTGACAGATGTGCGCCTGCATAACATCCTCTCAGTTACTAAACTTCCAAGTGGATTCGACCTACCAAGCAAGACTTGGACTACCCTCAATAGAATCGGTACCGGCCATGGCCGGGCAGGAGCGCCCTCTTTAAGTGGAAGAAGGTGCCTAATTCAGCCTGTGACTGTGGCGATCCATTCCAGACTGTTCACCACATTGTCAGTGAATGCAGGATTCGAGCCTATCACGGTGACGAAGAGTACTTCCTGCTAACAACTCCAGATGCAGTGCGCTGGATTGAAGGACTGGATATTCAGTTGTAAAGCCACACTCAAGTTTCTTGTGTGTAAATATGTACATATGTATATGTAATTTAATTTTATGATATGTCTGTATTATCCATGCACTAAATAAATAAAACTACGTAAAATTTCAGGGAATTTACCGAGCTGTTGTCGTTTAGATAACTGCGTTATTTGTTAATAAATGTGTTTACTGCTTTCAAAAGTTTTCTGTTAGTACTGTAAGATAAATATAGGGATCAAAATTCATTGACTTAGCACAGAGGTAGATCAACAATTCTTTATTTATGGACGATGTAATTTATTGCAACGGCGTAAAATCAAGCGCCGGCACGCCAGTCGGGAACGATATATCAGAGATGTCTGTGAGATGTCAGAGAAGATGTCAGCCAATCACACGCTGACCGATCCTCCCTCCAGGATGACAACGTGACAGCAGCGGCCTGTATGTGAAGAGTACATAAGCGCTGCGACCGACTGGTGACGGCCCAGTTGAAGAGCAGCTTCAAGATTAGACACTTCTATAGCAGCGTGAACTCTTGTTATTTCGCTTGTACTGTCTCTGTAGCACAGACTTGTGGGTGTCTGTACTGAAGAAGATTGTTTATTTCGTACGTCGCACTTTGCTTCGAAACTTCCGTGATTATCAAAGTTTTGTCATCTACTTTTTTGTGATTAAACTCGTTAATACGGTATGTTTGAATGTTTGTCTAGTAAACCAAGTATGGAGGTTTCCTAGAAGCCACATTTATATTGTGATTTGATAATAGTGTCTACCACATACTACGTTTGCTTGTGTGGCCATATTTCGCAGCAACTGTTAACGTCTGTTATTATAAAGTCAGTTCAAGACAGATAACCTATAATAACAGATCTAATATACAGTTTTATCATTTCACGACAATGATGTAGTCTTCGCGTAACATGAAGCTGTGATTACTTTTATGAGACTGATGACGGTGAGTCGACCGAAACTGAATGTGTAAATGAACATATACGAGCACTGGGGCACACCCTCCTGAAAACATAGTTTTCAATGATTTTTAAGCATTTTTTTGGAATGTAGTGCTTAACAACATAACTGTAGTTTCAGTTCAATTTGAGGAATAGCTTTATTTCGAGCGTCAATTTAAAGTACGCCTGCTGTGTGCATATCGTCCTACCGATGAGCTAGAATTTCGTTCGTTGGCAACGTAGTTTCATCCAAAGAGTTTGGAAGATCAGAAGAAATCTGCCTCATGATTTATCAAATTTTTGATGTAGTCGATTAATTTCAGTCATGTCTAGCCTTCTCCTGCAGCTGTTGCGCGTGAAACTGGCTCGAACATTTCAGTCACGATGGAAAACTACGAATGCTCATTGTTCTATGGGCGACTGGCGACTAGGGGTGTACGAAACAACAGCTGTCTTACGCTCATCTTTAACAGGTGATCGTATTCAAACTCTAATTTATATATGACACACACAGTGGTTACAGTTACTACAAGCCACTATACAAGTTGGGAAACGGGGCCAAATTTCTAGTAGTTTACTGTCGAGTTGAGATTTTCACAAATGTTTTACTTGTATCTTACAGAAACTAGCAGTACAGCAATAACAGCCTTTTAAACACGCCGCTAACGGCAATCAATTAATTTATAGCAATACAACGATTTAAAAAAAAATACGGAAGCTAGTAGCACTGCAATAAACTACCTTTTAAAACACGCCGCTAACACCAATCAAAGTAATTTATAGCAATACAACAATTTAAAAAAATTTAAAGAACATTAGTAAACAGGCTAATAAAGTAAATACAGAATTTTCTAAATAAAGTACGGTGAGTTAGTGAAGCTACCAACACCGCCATAAAAAAAAATTAACAGGTCTCAGCAAACACACGATTAATGGCAATAAAAGGAATTTGCAAACTTGGAGGAATTAAAAAAAATAAACAAAAGTGTCCTGGAATATCATTAGAACATAAGAGATATGACGGACCCGTGTAAGGCGGCCACAAATCACCCACTCAGGGATGCTCAGGCTAGACAGAATACTGACCAATTTAAATACGCCTGTAAACACAATTGCCACTCTCAGACTGGTCACTGCACCGACTTTTAGTCAGCGAAAACTTGTTTTAATATGGCTTAACTTGCTGACAGAATTAGAGCTAACCTCGTGCAAGGAAGCATTACACCACACAGTCCTGAATGAGCGACCACATGATCAACCAACAAGAAGCATGAATTTACTCATAACACACGACAGAATAGCGAAACAATTAAACTGCCAAAACTACACCTCCCATCGGACAGTAACGAGAGGAGGAGGAAAGATCACTGTCTTCAATTACATCTGTGCCAGGGGCAGGAAACCCGGTCGTCGGAGGCCACAAAGCAGAAGAGACGCTGGTTACACAAATTTATTACTTAATGATTAAACCTTCTACGAACTTAACTTGCAATTATGCTCGAACAGGCAGCACAAGACCTCCGATGGCAAGGATCCACACATCCGACCCCGCACGCGTCGCCAGCGTACCCAACACGCCACGGTCACGCGACAACACGCTCTGTCACCGGAGTTCACGTCTTCTCTGCAACGTTGACGGGTAGTGACCGCTCCTTCATGTTAGGTGTCTCCTTTTAAACTCCAGTGTTGAAACGGAGGATTTCAAGAAGCTTGTTAACGTCCCACCAAGGCGAAATAAACGGCAATTACTCGTGGGGCGATTCTGTATACAACCAACACGCGGGGAGTTCTTCCGTCAACTCGACTCGCTCGTTACACACAACCGACATACATCACGTGGCGACTCGGTACAATCGACCACGCCTGCTTCGTGCTGGAGAGCCACACTGCCCTCCCGTGTCCACCACACAATCTGCGCGCAACACCCCTACTTCCGAGCCACCACACGAGATTACAACCGATCAAAGATGTCACTTCCTCCATAGCAGTTTCCCGGAAGCAAAAACGCGGATATCGATAGCAGACGGAGAAGACAACCAAGCAGCCACTTAATGACAGGGGAAGAAAAGGAAAACCAATGCTATCTAAACACAAGGTGTAGCACGAGTCGATACACGGCTCAATATAGTAAATATTCGATACTTCTTTCAGCAATATTATTAGACTCAGAGTTATATTGGTATCTGACACTGAAAAGGGTGAACCTATAACTGTTGTTAAGCGTGCTGCCACCACATTTACGTACCTATTGACGGTAAGCTAGGAAGGAAGCAATGAGTCTGTAACACGTGCTTTTTATTGAACTTTCCATCAGTTCCGGAAATAATTTGTTACGGTTTCTTTAGAAAATTAATTGTTGTATCAAAGTTAATTACACATCTTAGTAGCACATGAAGTGCATTTATTTGGATAAGAGATGGTAAATATTTTTAATTAAATCTATTTATTTGAAAAACCATTGCCTCCAATTGACATATATAGATTCCAGGATGTGGATACGTGGGAAAGGATAGGGTGCTTTTGAGTAAATATAAAATTATAACAAGGTTTGTGCCATGAACAACGAAATAAAACTGATTTATCAGTAGGCCTTAGCCATTTTTATTAGACCCACGAAATTGTATGCTCTTTTGCTACTGTGAACAGGCACTCGATGCAAACATTCACACTATGAAAGAAACGCCGGTCAGATCATTGAGTGGAGGTCGGTGTATCTGAAAACAAAAAAGATGAAGTCGACATGAATTTCTTGCACAGATGTGAGGGTGTAGAGGTTTATATCACTAGGGGTAAGGTAGATATTGCCTACAGGAAAATTAGAAAGACCTTTGGAAAAAAGAGAACCACCTGTATGTATATCAAGGGTTCATATGGGAAACCAGTCCTAAGCAAAGAGGGGAAAGCAGATAGGTGGAAGGAGTGTTTAGAGGGTCTATACAAGGACGATGTACTTGAGGCCAATATTATGGAAATGGAAGAAAACGTAGATGAAGATGAAACGGAGATATGATACTGCGTGAAGAATTTGACAGCGTACTGGAAGATCTAAGTAAAAAAATGCCCCGGGTGTAGACAACATTCCATGAGAACTACTGATAGCCTTGGGAGAGCCAACCAAGATAAATTTTCACTATCTGGTGCGCAAGATGTATGACGCAGGCGAAATATCCTCAGAAATCAAGAAGAATATAATAATTCCAGACCCAAAGAAAGCAGGTGTCGACAGGTGTGATAATTACTGAACTATCAGTGTAATAGGTCATGGCCGTAAGATATTAATACCAATTCTTCACAGACGAGTGGAAAAACCGGTTGAGGCCGATTTCGGGGAAGACCACTTTAGATTCTGTAGAAATTTTGGAACACGCAAGGCAATATTGACCCTAGGACTTGTCATAGAAGATAGATTAAGGGAAGGCAAAACTACGTTTATAGCATTTTTAGACTTAGAGATAGCTTCTCATAATGTTGACTGGAATACACTCTTTCAAATTTTGAAGGCGGCGGGGGTTAAATACAGGGAACGAAAGGCTATTTACAATTTGTACAGACACCAGATGGTAGTTATAAGAGTTGAGGGGCATCAAAGGGAAGCAGTTGTTGGGAGTAAGACAGGGATGGAGCCTATACCTGATGTTAATCAATCTGTATCTTGAGCAAGCAGTAAAGAAAAGAAAAGAAACATTTGGAGTAGGAATTAAAATCCATGGGGAAGAAATAAAAATATGTAGGTACGGCGATAACATTGTAATTTTTCCGGAGACAGCAAAGGACCTGGAGGAGCATTTGGAATGAATGAACAGTGTCTGGAAACGATGATATAAGATGAACATCAACAACAGCAAAACGAGGATAACGGAATGTAGTCGAATTAAATCGGGTGATGCTAAGGGAATTAGATTAGGAAATGAGACGCCTAAATTAGTAGATGAGTTTTGCAATTTGGGAAGCAAAATAACTGATAATGATAGTTGTGGAGACGGCATAAAATGTAGACTGGCAATGCTAAGAAAATCATTTCTGAAGAAGAGAAATTTATTAACATCGAGTGTATATTTAAGTGTCAGAAAGTCTTTTCTCAAAGTATTTGTATGGAGTGTAGCCATGTATGGAAGTGAAACATGGACGATAACTAGTTTTGATAAGAAGAGAATAGAAGCTTTCGAAATGTGTTGCTACAGAAGAATGCTGAAGATTAGATGGGTAGATAGCGTAAGTAATGAGGAGCTACTGAATAGAATTGATGGGAAGAGGAATATGTGGCACAACCTGACTAAAAGAAGTGATCGGTTGGTAGGACACGTTCTGAGGCATCAATGGATCAAAAATTTAGTGTTGGAGGGAAGCGTGTAGAGCAGGGGCGGGCAGGAATCCTGCACATGTGCGGTGCACTTGCACGCGTGCAGTTAACAGGTGTTCCGGGTGCACACAGGGGCAAGCTGGCCACCCGCTTGTCTCCCATCCCCACCATACCTTCTGTCCGCTCCTTCCTCTGTAATGCGTTTTGTTTCCTAGCTTGCTTTATTGAGTGAATGAATAACGTTAGTAGGAGTGCTTGAAAGAAATCATGGTTTGAAAGAGTACCTATTACCTACGATACGATTTATTTAATTATCACAGGTGGAGTTTACAATACGTTTAATATCTGGAACAAAATTTCTACATACAGGCAAACACAAACAGTTACGTAAATTTTCATCACTGATGTTCGCTCTTAACCGAGACTTATTAATTCAGCAAACGGTTTTTCAGCTCTCGCTATATTAAGCGCAGTCTTATAACTTGCACATACCGTTGGGCTATTATTGTTGTCGTCCTGAAAACATGAAAACAGTGCTCCATAAAATGTTAAATCAGTTAGATGAGAGACATAACGAGAGAAAGTCACAGATCTCTCGTGACAACAGCAACTACGACAAATTCAAATGGCTCTGAGCACTATGGGACTTAACTGCTGTAGTCATCAGTCCCCTAGAACTTAGAACTACTTAAACCTAACTAACCTAAGGGCATCACACACATCCATACCCGAGGCAGGATTCGAACCTGCGACCATAGCGGTCGCGTGGTTCCAGACTGTAGTGCCTAGAACCGCTCGACCACTCCAGTCGGCCAACTACGACAGATTCATCTGGTATCGTCAGATCGCTCTTCCTAAGCTCAGTCAATTCCCCATTCGCTCAGAATCCGACAATAAATTGTACTCGTCCTTGTGAAATTTATTATATGGGCCTTTAATACTAAACTTCCGTTGACCAGCGAGAATACTGCCACATATTAAAGATTTCGAAATTTCACGTTTTTGCACAAAGAAAAAATGATTCTCCCATTACTTTTTCAAAGATAGCAAATCTCCACTTCTCCGTTTCTTGAAATACAACTTTCACTACATAGTGCTCGCTTCGCATCAACGTCCGCAGCTTAGCCTGGCACTACACTGCCGCAACCTGCCGGCTGTCTCCACAGCCCCGGTCGACGCCTGCACGCGAACAGCACACGTGCAGCGCTGTGCGCGCTCATGAGCCGCGTGCAACCTTTGCCCGCCCCTGGTGTAGAGTATAGATGAAATGAATACCAGGACTGGAGCATACCTCGACACTGACGTGAAACGCTGCAAGAAGTTAGATAATTAATGTAAAACAGTAGTAAGGTCGTAAATTGAAATAGAAAAAGTGTCTCAGAACTGTAATTTTTCGATAGAGCAGTTAATCTGATAGCCTTTGCTTTTACCAATGAAGAACAATAATTCTCAATAAAGGGCGTCAGCCCAAACTGCGGGGAAAGATGTGAAATGCAGGGAACTCTAAGTGACTAAATCCATGACATATGTTTAGCCGAAAACCAGAGGAAGCTACTGAAGACGAAAAGACACTCAGAGATATTTATTAATTAGAACTTACAGAAATAAAAGAAATTATTTCAGAGTTAGATTCTAATATTGTACTGCGGTTTAAATATCTGAGGCGAGACAGTGTGTCATCCAGCACAGCATGGGAGAGCCCACAAACAGCGGCTCACGGAAGACGAACAGCAAAGAAAATTAAGAGATATTAAAGAAGTAAGAAAAGCAAATGCGCGAGACGCGATTTAACGCATTATTTTCTGAAATCCTGCTTTTCCAGGGTCTCTGTTTAATGTGACGGCCTTGCGCCGCCTTACTGGGAGTGGCTGTATTCCTGCATGGTACCATTGTGCTGGTTGACATCGGAGCTGGCGTCTTGCTGCATCAATTACCTCCGTAGAAACCATGTATTTCTTCTCGGGTAGCGCTTTCTTCATTTAGACAAACGCATGGAAGCCGAAAGGTGTATGATCCTGGCTGTTGGGTTGATCAGGAAGAGCTATCCAATGAAGTTGTCCAAGCTCATATTGGGTGCACAGACTTGTGTCAGGCCATGCGTTGTCATCTCTCTCTTTCTCTACAGATTTTGGCCTCTACAGCTCCCTCTAGTACCATGGAAGTCATTCCTTGATGTCTTTACCGAGCGAGGTGGCGCAGTGGTTAGCACACTGGACTTGCATTCGGGAGGACGACGGTTCAATCCCGTCTCCGGCCATCCTGATTTAGGTTTTCCGTGATTTCCCTAAATTGTTTCAGGCAAATGCCGGGATGGTTCCTTTGAAAGGGCACGGCCGATTTCCTTCCCCATCCTTCCCTAACCCGAGCTTGCGCTCCGTCTCTAATGACCTCGTTGTCGACGGGACGTTAAACACCACTAACCTAACCTAACCTTGATGTCTTAACAGGTCCAATCATCCTATGTCTGCCTATGTCATATCTATCCTCTCCGTTTCTGCGCAGAAACTCCTCATTCGTACCTTCTCAGTCAACCTGATTTCCAACAATCGTTTGTAACACAACATCTCTAATGCTTCGATTCTCTTCTATTCGAGTTTTCTCACAGTCCACGTTTCGGTTCCTTACAATGTTGTGCTCCAAAGGTACATTCTCAGAAATTTCTTCCTTAAATTAAGGCCTTTGTTAGATACCAGTAGACTTCTATCAGCAAAGAGTGTTCTTTCTCCCAGTGCTAGTCTGCTTTTGATATCCTCCTTGCTCCGTGCGTCATTGGTTTTGCGCTTTCGCTGCCTCGGTAGTAGAATTCCTTAACTTCATGTTCTGCGTGACTATCAGTCCTGATAAGTTTCTCGCTGTTCTCGTTTTTGCTACTGCTCATTACTTTCATCATTTTTAGAGTTACTCTCAGTCCGTATCATGCACTCAGTAACTGTTTATTCCAGTCACAAGATGATGTAGTTCTTCTTCACTTTCACTCATGACAGGAATGTCATCACCGAAGCGTATTACTGACACTCTTTCACCTTCAATTTTAATTCCACTCCTGAACCTTTCTCGTATTTCCATCATTGCTTCTTCGATGTACAGATCGAAGAGTATGGGCGAAAGACTACATCCACATCTTACACCCCTTTTAATACGAGCACTTCTTTCTTTATCCACCGCTGGTTGTACCCTGCCACCAGACATAAAGTAGTTCGCAACCTTGTAAAAGCACGAAGCACGAAAGAGAGTGAGCTTTCTCTGGAATACGCTCGACGTACAAGACAAGAGAAGCCCAAGAATTTCTCACAGTAATTCAGGATCATTTCAGTTTTTCTTCTGTTGTTGTTATATTCATCGTCTACTTGCACGTCTGTTCACCAAAAGTAGCTAGGTGCCCAGGCAATAAACACTACGTAAGTTCTCTAATGTTTGGAGCCGCTACCTGTCCTACGATACGTGAGCTCCTGTCGATGTGTATTATCTGTTACGATACGTCATAATTCGCTAAATGACCACGGTGGCGTTTCGTGTAGACTCCTGTTCAAAATAACGTAGGAATACAACGTTGCGAATAGATTTTCAACTAGAAGTTATGAAATACTGAGGTGTCATATACTTGCAACATAGAGCTTTAATCCCATGTGCTGTAGGATATTCGTAATTGGATATAGGTCATTGAGTAACATGTTGTAAATTACGATTCTGTACCCATTTTCATTCCTCCTATTACTGCACCATCCGTATTGAAACGAAGAAATCCCTTCTGACAAAATGTATGTTGATTTTGCCACATAATCGTAATCAACATATATACTTAAAAGTAAGTGTAGCATGTGCGTGCCGCTAAAACTCAGAAACGAGTCCTGTTGCAATCAAGAGAGTTATATCATTTGGTAGCCCTTTCTCTCCCATCCATGAGGAAGGTTCCAGTTTTTACCTGAAGGACGCCCTTTTGAAGGTATAAGGGTTCGGAACTTTCACCCTATAGCAACCTCTAGAAAACTGCAGATCATTAGACAATATTTGAGAACATTCGAGAGGATTTCACAACACTCCAGAATGTTCCGAAATGATCTGGCATGTTCTGGAATGTTCGGGAATAGTCTGGAACTTTCAGGAAGATTCCAAAAAGTACGGGAACACTTTGGAATATTATTGTGGAACATTCCAGAACACTCTCGAATGATGTGAAAACTTCTGGAACATTGTGTACCATTAAAGGCGTTTTAGTATGTTCTGGAATTCGCCACTGGGGGGGGGGGGGGGGAGGTATATCAATCAAGATACGCTGTGGGATTCAACATCAGTTTCTTCTTAGTGCCGAAGCGAGGAATCGATAAAGCAGTTCAATGAATGAATAAATACAAACAGTGAAGTGTGAGTAGTCAAAGTGATACAGTGACGGCCGGCCTGTGTGGCCGAGCGGTTCTAGGCGCTTCAGCCTGGAACCGCGTGACCGCTATTGTTGCAGATTCGAATCCTGCCTCGGGCATGGATGTGTGTGATGTCCATAGGTTAGTTACGTTTAAGTAGTTTTAAGTTCTAGGGGACTGATGACCTCATATGATAAGTCCCATAGTGCTCACAACCATTTGAATACAGTGACTAAATATAAATCGAAAATAGAGTGTGAAAACTGTGTAAAGTGAAATTAGCGTATTTGTCAGTAAATAATTGATCTGCATTACATTTTACACTACGCCACAACGTAAAAGAGGAGCTCTAGCCGGTTCCGGAATCAAACAGAACAGCGGAGAAACGAAACAGACGAAAGACACGAAGCACTTTTAAGTTCACAACAAACGACAAAAAAAAGTGAGGATTGAAGAATCAAGCGGACACAATCTTATGATGAAGATTGCGAACTCTAGGCAACTATGAAAATATCACCCTACCAGAAGCGCGGACGATGACAAGTACACAATACAGAACAACAGTTGAAGCATTCCAATACTATCCGATCGAAGAGTGTAACGCACAAAGACGCCCTACTCCGATAAATGAATAACATCTGCCAATTTTGTATCGCGAGATAATTGTGTATAGAAATACCAAAATTCTGTTGCATGAATAAAATAATTTTGCATAATATGATCGAGGAAACTCCAGATACAAAATACTTTCTTCAAAATGTAAAGGCGTACGAAGCCTGCTTCCAAATGACTTCTTTCGGTGTCACTTCGATCAACACTAACAGAGATGAAATTGATTGTTTTTTTTTCCATCCAAGGACAAACCAGTCACAACGTGTTGTGGGATCATTACTACCACTATACAGCAATGCAATTTCTACAAGTATGTTTCATCGGAAATTTAGAGACAGAAACTGATCAACGATGCAAAAATACCAGTTGACTGAGATGAGAAGTTGTCCGAGATGTACAGAGGATCTTACACGAATACAATCGGCTTTATGCTACTCAGTTAATAAGATTATCTAGTTAGTGAAAAATATAAACACATGAGGGGCAACCAAACACGAGAGTATTCTGATCAATGTAAAAGCTGAAGCTAATACGTATTGCACTCTATACTAGGTAACAACAACACGAGATATACATAACAAGTGCGTTTTATACGAAACCGATACTTCAATCGCAAAACTCAGACCCAGCGCCCAGTTTACCTCCCTACGTTACTAGATCCATATCCCACCTCCCATGGACCTTCGTGTCTTATCCACCTTCTCCCGCCAGAATTTCAAACAACTCCCACTCCCCAAAAATTAAATTAGGCTCGAGGTGCACCCCTCTTTTCAAACCTAATTATAACGTTTCACCTCAAACAATCCCTTTATTTTCTCCTTCTACCTTCGTCAACGTTGCGGACTTTCGGTCGCTGTTTGCCGTTCCACAGGGCGTTATAATCATACTAATCATAGCATGCACATCATGACAATTATTTTCATGTTTCATCAGCATGACCTTTTCACCATGGTTTCATTCACATTCATAGGTGTCTACGAGGAGAGTTCGGAAATTCTCGTCACATATTTCTAAGATTTGTAGAGGGGAATGAGTACGTAAGATTTTAAGTAGGAACCCTTATCCGGAAAAGTACCATTTACTTTCTACGACGGTTTCAGTTCAGATGCTTAACTCATTCACTTCCGCTTGTGGAACTGAATTAGGCGTGACACAGGACAGTTATTAAATAACAATTCCAAAGGGAGCATAACGAAACATACACTGAAGAGCCAAAGAAACTAGTATAGGCATACGTATCCACATGTAAACAGGCAGAACTCGGCGCTGTGGTTGGCAACGTCTATGTAAAACCACAAGTGTCTAGTGCAGTTGTTACATCTGGTTCTGTTGCCACAGTGCCAGGTTATCAAGATTTAATTGAGTATGAACATGGTGCTATAGTCGGCGCACGAGCGATGGCACACAGCATCTCCGAGGTAGCGATGAAGTGGGGATTTTCCCGTTCGACCATTTCACGAATGTACCGTGAATATCAGGAACCCGGTAAAACATCAAATCTCCGACATCCTGCAAGACTGGCACCAGCGACGACTGAAGAGAATCGTTCAACGTGATAGAAGTGCAACCCTTCTTCAAATTGCTGCAGATTTCAATACCGGGCCTTAAACATGTGTCAGCGATTGAACCATTCAACGAAACATCATCGATACAGGCTTTCAGAGCCGAAGGCTCACTCGTGTATCCTTGATGAGGTGTACGACAGTAAGCTTTAAGTCTAGCCTGGGCTCGTCAACACCGACACTGGACTGTTGATGACTGGAAACATGTTGCTTGGTCGGACGAGTCTCGTTTCAAATTGTATCATGCATATGGACACGTACAAGTATGGAGACTACCTCATGCATCCATGGACCCTGCATGTTAGCAGGGGACTGTTCAAACTAGTGGAGGCTCCGTAATGGTGTGGGGCGTGTGCAGCCGGAATGATATGGACTACTCAAATGGTTCAAATGGCTCTGAGCACTATGCGACTTAATGTCTGATGTAATCAATCGCCTAGAACTTAGAACTAATTAAACCTAACTAACCAAAGGACATCACACACATCCATGCCCGAGGCAGGATTCGAACCTGCGACCGTAGCGGTCTCTCGGTTCCAGACTGTAGCGCCTAGAACCGCACGGCCACTCCGGCCGGCTATGGGACTACTGATGCGTCTAGGTGCCACTGTAACCAGTGATACGTACGTAAGCATCATGTCTGATTACCCGTATCCATTCATGTCCATTGTGCATTCCGACGGACTTGGGACAGTGCGACACCCCATACGTCCAGTGTTGCTACAGAGTGGCTCCAGGAACACTCTTCTGAATTTAAACACTTCCACTGGCCACCAAACTGCCTAGACATGAACATTATTGAGCATATCTTACGGATATCCGGGTAGCCCTGCAGGAGTCATAATGTCAGTTCCCTCCAGCTATACTTCAGACCATAATCGAGTCCATGCCACGTCGGCTTGCGGCACTTCTATGTACGCGAGGGGGCGCTACACGATATTAGGCAGGTGTATCAGTTTCTTTGGCTCTACTATGTACCTTCATAGCTTACGCACATTTGTTTGTATTGACACTGAAAATTACGTTCTTACATCAGTCGAAGACAAAAAATTAGCCATCATATTGTGCGTGCAGAACAGTACTGATGCGTTACAAGAGCACCTCGATGTGGCGCCCTCCCACGTTGTTGGAAACATTGTACCTACGAATCATGTTCTGGTAGACACTCTCCATATCACGTGGTATCTCTTCAGTTTCTAGTGCAGCGGCCAGAACTCATGCTAACAAATGTTTTTCTGTCTCTAACGGTGTCTCGTAGACCGTAACAAAGCTAACGTTAAGTGCTTTCATGTGACCGTCTGACATAGTACACTCTTTCTAGTGCAGCGGCCAGAACTCATGCTAACAAATGTTTTTCTGTCTCTAACGGTGTCTCGTAGACCGTAACAAAGCTAACGTTAAGTGCTTTCATGTGACCGTCTGACATAGTACACTCTTAGTATACGTCATATTATCTGTCCTACAGCATACCAGGACAAGCAGCTATGAGATTTACCCTTTCCCCCAGCAGACGCGGACTCATTGAAGCCGCCGTAGAACGGATTCGGCACGTTTTCAGACGTGGGTTATTATTCAAAATATTGTATACTCACTCCCCTCTGTAAGTCCTAGAAGTTTTAATGGAAATTTCTGAACATTCTGTATTTTAACGGTAATAAAAAATCATCAGGCAAGGTTTAAGACAGTCAATATTTTCCTTCTATGTGTTTTTTTTTATAAAAACCTCTTTTGTAACGATTTTTTTTACGGAAAAATGGCTTCCACCAATGTCTTTTTATAAAATCATCTGTCATTATCATTTTTTGATGTATTTTAACCATATTTTGAATACAGTGTATTTAACCATTCGGCGAAGAACGAATTTACCAAACTGACATCCCGTCCCTCCGTGGGGAACTGAAATAACAACAAAAAAGAATGTGGTTAACGTAGAACATCGTCAAACAAAGCAAAGTAAAAAATGGATACGCTTGCTGTTCTTGTTTTCTGTATTTATAAATGTCAAGCAAGTTAAGACCATGGTTTTTTGCGCCTTCTGTAGAATTCCCATACTGTTTTCAGTGCTACCTATGTATGGGAATCTTTTGTTAAATGCATCCCCAAGGTGGTTTCTTTATGTATCTGTGAATGCTCATTGAACCTTGCATCAAAAGAGCGGCCAGTTTGCCCGATACAATATTTATCATAGTTACTACAGTCAGTCCTGTAAACTCCATCATCATCATCATCATTTAAGACTGATTATGCCTTTCAGTGTTTAGTCTGGAGCATAGCCCCCTTATAAAATTCCTCCAAGATCCCCTATTCAGTGCTAACATTGGTGCCTCTTCTGATGTTAAACCTATTACTTCAAAATCATTCTTAACCGAATACAGGTACCATCTCCTTGGTCTGCCCCGACTCCTCCTACCCTCTACTGCTGAACCCATGAGTCTCTTGGGTAACCTTGCTTCTCCCAGCCTGTTCGCCCTGATTGCTACATCTATAGAGTTCATTCCCAGGTTTTCTTTGATTTCCTCATTGTGGACACCCTCCTGCCATTGTTCCCATCTACTAGTACCTGCAATCATCCTAGCTACTTTCATATCCGTAACCTCAACCTTGTTGATAAGGTAACCTGAATCCACCCAGCTTTCGCTCCCATACAACAGAGTTGGTCGAAAGATTGAACGGTGCACAGATAACTTAGTCTTGGTACTGACTTCCTTCTTGCAGAAGAGAGTAGATCGTAGCTGAGCGCTCACTGCATTAGCTTTGCTACACCTCGCTTCCAGTTCTTTCACTATGTTGCCATCCTGTGAGAATATGCATCCTAAGTACTTGAAACCGTCAACCTGTTCTAACTTTGTTCCTCCTATTTGGCACTCAATCCGTTTAAATTTCTTTCCCACTGACATTACTTTCGTTTTGGAGATGCTAACCTTCATAACAAAGTCCTTACATTTCTGATCTAGCTCTGAAATATTACTTTGCAAACTTTCAATCGAATCTACCATCACAACTAAGTCATCCGCATATGCAAGACTGCTTATTTTGTGTTCACATATCTTAATATCACCCAGCCAGTCTATTGTTTTCAACATATGATCAATAAATAATATGAACAACAGTGGAGACAGGTTGCAGCCTTGTCTTACTCCTGAAACTACTCTGAACCATGAACTCAATTTACCGTCAACTCTAACTGCTGCCTGACTATCCATGTAAGGACCTTTAATTGCTAGCAAAAGTTTGCCTCCTATTCCATAATCTCGTAGAACAGACAATAACTTCCTCCTAGGAACCCGGTCATATGCCTTTTCTAGATCTATAAAACATAGATACAATTCCCTGTTCCACTCATAACACTTCTCCATTATTTGCCGTGAGCTAAAGATCTGGTCCTGACAACCTCTAAGAGGCCTAAACCCACACTGATTTTCATCCAATTGGTCCTCAACTAATACTTGCACTTTCCTTTCAACAATACCTGAGAAGATTTTACCCACAACGCTGATTAAAGAGATACCTCTGTAGTTGTTACAATCTCTTCTGTTTCCATGTTTAAAGATTGGTGTGATTACTGCTTTTGTCCAGTCTGATGGAACCTGTCCCGACTCCCAGGCCATTTCAATTATCCTGTGTAGCCATTTAAGACCTGACATTCCACTGTATTTAATGAGTTCCGACTTAATTTCATCCACCCCAGCTGTTTTATTGCACTGCCATCTATTGACCATTTACTCCACTTCCTCAAATGTGATCGTACTTCCATCATCATTCCTATCCCATTCTTCCTCGAAATCTGAAACATTACTGATCGTATTTTCACCTACATTGAGCAACTCTTCAAAATATTCCCTCCATCTGCCCAAGGCATCCACAGGATTCACAAGCAGTTTTCCTGACCTGTCCAAAATACTTGTCATTTCCTTCTTACCTCCCTTTCGAAGACTGCTAATTACATTCCAGAATAGTTTTCCAGCAGCTTGACTCATAGTCTCCAACCTGTTTCCAAAGTCTTCCCTAGATTTCTTCTTGAATGCTGCAATTATCTGTTTGGCTTTGTTTCTTTCTTCAACATAACTTTCTCTGTCTACGTGAGTTCTAGTATGTAGCCATTTTTGATACGCCTTTTTTTTTCCTCTTACAGGCTGCCTTGATTGTGTCATTCCACCAGGCTGTTTGCTTCATCCTACCTTTACACACTTCTGTTCCAAGACATTCTTTAGCCACTTCTAGTACTGTGTCCTTGTACCTTGTCCATTCCTTTTCCAATGACTTTAATTGACTACATTCAACTAACTGGTACCTTTCTGAAATCATTGTTATGTACTTGTGCCTGATTTCCTTATCTTGAAGTTTCTCCACTCTTATCCTCCTACATATGGACCTGACCTCCTGCACTTTCGGCCTCACAGTCCCAATTTCACTGCAGATTAAATAATGATCAGTGTTATCAAAGAATCCCCTGAATACACGTGTGTCCCTCACAGCCTTCCTGAATTCCTGATCTGTTATTATATAGTCAATGACAGATATGGTTCCCCTGCCTTCCCAAGTACACCGGTGAATGTTCTTATGCTTAAAATAGGAGTTTGTGATTACTAAGCCCATACTGGCACAGAAATCCAAGATTTGTTTCCCGTTCCTGTTGGCCTCCATATCCTCTCCAAATTTACCCATAACCTTTTCATATCCTTCTGTTCGATTTCCAATCCTGGCATTAAAATCACCCATGAGCAGAACACTGTCCTTGTCCTTTACTCTAACAACTACATCACTGAGTGCCTCATAAAAACTATCTATCTTATCTTGATCTGTCCCTTCACAATGCGAATATAGCCTGTAAACTCCAGAGTCAACCAATCTGTCATTCGCATTTTCACCTTTCACTGGAATAGTTTTTCTTCTTCCTTTATTAATTCTGTTTCCTGGGTGAGTGCACGTGACCTGCTATTTAGTTTTTGGTTCTGTAGCCTTTTGTAACGATGCATAACATCATTTACAGAGAAACAGTTGAGTATTGCAATTTGCTTTAAAATACTGTGTTATTTACGTGCCTAACTTTCGGTGTAAGATCTGGTGAATCATTGAGGGAAGAAGGCTTTTCAATATGGTGGTGTGCGATATGAACTGGCTGTGATGATAATATATGTACATGTAGGATTTCTGAAAAACGAATATTTAAGTCAGTTGTCAAGCTCCTTCATATTAAGGACAAGAGTGATAATGGAGGTTCCTTCTTCTACTTTCTTAGGAAAAGTAGATTTTCGGAGAAGGCTGCCTACTGAGAAGATGAATCAACGTCATTTGCGTTACTTCTAACAATAGAAAACCTCGTCAACATACCGGTTATAATAAATAGTTTCCTTTTTTTACTGTTAGGTATGGAAACTTGGTAAAAAATTTACGTTCTAAATCGTTGGAGAAACAGTCTGCTAAAGTAACAGCCAGACTATTACCCATTCTAAGACGCAATTTTTTAATGTATTTTATCTCTGAGGATAAAAATATTGGAAGATAAAGCAGAATCTAAAATTCAATTAGCTCTGTACATTCCGCAGTACCGATCGCGATATGGGCTAGTAGATTGTATCTGCCAATTTCAGTAGTTTCTTTTTTATAGGCACATAGCTGAAGAGGTTTTTTACATCCAAGGATGGGAGCGTCCCATTACATATACCCTTGATCGTATTTACAGTGCGGAATTGTTTTTAACCCCATAATATTGAGTTCGTGTACAAGTTCGCGGTGTTTTTCCGTAAGTTTAATGAACACAAGAGAATCACGTAACAGAGAGTGTAGTCATCAGTAATATATACTCCTTCACTATTTAAAGCAGCCTACCAACGGTGGGGTAACTTTTCAATTCAGTGACTGTAGAAACCACGGGTTTTGAAGCGAAGAACTCGTCGAGTCATGTACGGGCGGAGTTTACTTTTATTGTGGGTTAATGCGTTTAAACTATCATTACACCCCGAGAATGGGAAATGCCAAAATAAGCTTCCTTAAAAAAAAAAAGGAAAAACGTATTACTGTCAAACTCTGTCCAACGGCTCTTTCCCCCGTACACGGTCAAATATCTCTGGCAGCTTCCACTACTGTCACCCCTGTACTGAACTCACATATAAGAATATGTTTGAAATGTCTAATTATTTCACTTGGCGCTCCGTTTCCTGGCGACCACAGCTCCACTCACTTTCACCAAATAACAAAATGACCATATGTAAACTCAAACAGCAAAAGTAAACTACAAATAATAAATTAAAATTGACTAATGAACCTGTAGCAACCGGCATACCAACACGCAAAACAGAAACGATTCGAGGTTACGAAAAAAAAAATAATGGTTCTAATGGCTCTGAGCACTACGCGACTTAACTTCTGAGGTCATCAGTCGCCTAGAACTTAGAACTAATTAAACCCAACCAACGTAAGGACTTCACACACATCCACGCCAGAGGCAGGATTCGAACCTGCGACTGTAGCGCTTAGAACCGCACGGCCACTCAAGCCGGCTCGAGCTTACGCAGCTACCTTACAAGTACTGGACGTATAAACCGATTTAAGTTCGTTGTTAAAAAAATCATTAAGTTTATAGCATGGTAGTGACATGTTGTTGACAATTAGAAGATCCGGCTTCCCATTTCTCTGAATTTTAACTTGCGATCTAAGGTGGAAAAGTTTAGCGTGCATGATTTAAAGCTTTTCTTTATTTCTCTGAATTTTAGCTTGTGATCTACGTTGGAGAAGTTTAGCGTGCATGATTTTAAGCTTTTTTTTCATAGTCGTTAACAATAAAATGGGAAACATCTAGGCAGATCAGTCTCGAATTTCTCGGTTTGGTGTCAGTGAACTTTTATAGTTCGTTTCCTGCAGAGAAATCTCCCGTCTTCAAGTGTAGTAATATTCAAATATAAGTACTGCCGTATTGCACTTCTCAGGTCGAATGATCATTGCTTTCTCTAATATTGTACTAATATTTTTTGATACACAACTCTCGTATTTCACAAGAGCAGTTTGGAAATGAAAAATCTGTATCGTCCTTAATAGCTGTGTCTACAATTTCAAATTTCTTGATAATAGCTGCTTCACATGCCATTTTAATCTCAACTACTACTGGCTGCGAGCACGAAGATGAAGTACTGCACCGTCTATGGCCATCTCATTCACCAGATATTAATAATATTAAGCCTTTGAAGAGGAGGGTGCGTGATTGCCATCCACCTCCGTCCTCGTCCCTGATCTTGCCACTATTTTGGAGGAATAATGGAATAAAATTAATTTGAAAACACCAGAGAACGTGTATTGATCGATTTGGGGCGAGTGGAACTGTTTGAATTCCAAAAGGTTTCTTACACCGTATTAGGTATGGAAATGTATTTTTAGTGTTTACGTATTTCTGTCCATCTCCTGTATGTGATTTTGTAGTTTATGTTAACCAATTAAGGAGAATTCCGGAGCGGTACATTTCCTTTCTCATCGTCATCGGTTACAGACTGTACCTCAGTTTCCAATGTGCTTGACATAGTCAGCACCTTAAATCCTAACCTTGTTTGTTTATCTTCAGCATGTTCCATTTCTGACACTCGAAATGAGTGTGGAAGGGGAGCATTAAGATTAATTCGCAAGCTGTACTCAAAATCTTATGGAACATTGTGTGCAAAACGTGCCACATCCATGGGATTGGAAAAACGCAAACACAGAAAATTTTTCAAAATGTACGAGACATCATGTTTGACAGTCGTACCGAAGATATTTTTGATCCAGTCCCCTGAGAAACGTATCTAATTGGTGTCGAATCAGTCAGGCCCTACAGAGTCTGTGTCGAACACTTCAACAAGGAAAGTGGACGAAAGTTTATACAGGGTGTTACAAAAAAGTACGGACAAACTTTCAGGAAACATTCCTCACACACGACGAAGGAAATTATGTTATGTGTACATGTGTCCGGAAACGCTTACTTTCCACGTTAGAGCTCATTTTATTACTTCTCTTCAAATCACATTAATCATGGAATGGAAACACACAGAACAGAACGTACCAGTGTGACTTCAAACACTTTGTTACAGGAGATGTTCAAAATGTCCTCCGTTAGCGAGGATACATGCATCCACTCTCCGTCGCATGGAATCCCTGATGCGCTGATGCAGCCCTGGAGAATGGCGTATTGTATCACAGCCGTCCACAATACGAGCACGAAGAGTCTCTGAATTTGGTACCGGGGTTGTGTAGACAAGAGCTTTCAAGTGCCCCCATAAATGAAAGTCAAGACGCTTGAAGTCAGGAGAGCGTGGAGGCCATGGAATTGGTCCGCCTCTACCAATCCATCGGTCACCGAATCTGTTGTTGAGAAGCATACGAACACTTCGACTGAAATGTGCATGAGCTCCATCGTGCATGAACCACATGTTGTGTCGTACTTGCAAAGGCACATGTTCTAGCAGCACAGGTAGAGTATCCCGTATGAAATCATGATAACGTGCTCCATTGAGCGTAGGTGGAAGAACATGGGGCCCAATGAAGACATCACCAACAATGTCTGCCCAAACGTTCACAGAAAAACTGTGTTGATTACGTGATGGCACAACTGCGTGCGGATTCTCGTCAGCCCACACATGTTGATTGTGAAAATTTACAATTTGATCACGTTGGAATGAAGCCTCATCCGTAAAGAGAACATTTGCATTGAAATGAGGATTAACACATTGTTGGACGAACCAATCGCAGAGGTGTACCCGTGGAGGCCAATCAGCTGCTGATAGTGCCTGCACACGCTGTACATGGTACGGAAACAAGTGGTTCTCCCGTAGCACTCTCCATAAAGTGACGTGCCAACGTTACCTTATACAGCAGGAAATTCTCTGACGCTGTTAGGGTTATCGTCAACTGCACGAAGAATTGCCTCGTCCATTGCAGGTGTCCTCGTCGTTCTAGGTCTTCCCCAGTCGCGAGTCATAGGCTGGAATGTTCCGTGCTCCCTAAGACGCCGATCAATTACTTCGAACGTCTTCCTGTCGGGAGACCTTCGTTCTGGAAATCTGTCTCGATACAAACGTACCGCGCCACGGCTATTGCCCCGTGTTAATCCATACATCAAATGGGCATATGCCAACTCCGCATTTGTAAACATTGCACTGACTGCAAAACCACGTTTGTGATGAACACTAACCTGTTGATGCTACGTACTGATGTGCTTGATGGTAGTACTGTAGAGCAATGAGTCGCATGTCAACACAAGCGCCGAAGTCAACATTACCTTCCTTCGATTGGGCCAACTGGCGGTGAATCGAGGAAGTACAGTACATACTGACGAAACTAAAATGAGCTTTAACATGGAAATTAAGCGTTTGCGGACACACGTCCACATAACATCTTTATTTATGTGTGAGGAATGTTTCCTGAAAGTTTGGCCGTACCTTTATGTAACACCCTGTATATGTCATATCCACTTCGATGGAATGTGACATGACGTTCAACATAATCTCTGGTAGCGTTTGGTGAGCTGTTAATTCGTTGAAATCTTTGTGTTCTGATTATCTTCCCTGATGTTAGATCCCACTGTTTGGTGTCCTTTTTATCGAGGAATATTCGTCTGTGTTTCCGTGTCTCATTCTAATCTGGTTATCTTTTACAAATATACAGCATCAAGTGCCGTGACAGCGTAATATGTTGAGTAAAAACACTGATAAACAGAACTGTGCAGCAGGCAGCAAATCTAGCTAGTGTATCTTGTAATTCTGTAGCATGTTAGATATTCTGTAATGGTTTATGCTCCCATTTCTTCGGTCATAGATTTTGTTAATGTTTAGACGTGGTCCGGTATTAGGTCCCCTGTTGTGCTAATCTTCTTATCTCAGATTTTTGCTATCTACGGCTTCCACGATTAAAATGAAAGTTCCTTACCGATGTCTTAACACATGTCCCATCGTCCTATCACTTACTTTAATTAGTCTTTATATTCCTTTCCTCTGTGCTTACCTATCTACGCATCTCATATTCAGGATGTTTTTGTGTCACCGAGTTTCAAAGGATTCGATTAATTTCTTTTTTTCTGTTTCGCCACTGCTCTTTATTCACACGTATCTATTGTTGTAGTCCAGAAATACATTCTAAGAATTTTCTTTCTGAAGTAAGCGCCTGTGAGGATTGACGTCTTTGCTTGTGCTACTCTGCTTCCTTCCTTAGCACGTCATGTTTTGTTTTGCTTCCAAGGCGGCAGAAATGCTAGACTTCATTTAGAGTGTAATCTACAATTCCGATGCTACGTTCTCCTCTAGCTCCATTTCCAATATTACCTCTTAATACTCTTAAATGATATTCTGTGCTTTGTAGGCCGTTCAGGCAACTGTTCCTTCAATCCGTTCCTGTAATTCATTCCCACTTTCAGAGCACAGCTATATCGTCACCAAACTTGTCAATGATATATATTCAATATTGATTTTAAACTTCTGAGATATTTTTTATTTACTGCTGCATCAATATACAGATTAAACAGCAGAGGCGAAATTATTCCTGCCACACTCCCTACTTAATCTACCCCCTTCTCTTGTCGTCGTCTTTTCTTATTGTTCCCTTTAGGCCGTTTCACAAAAAGGAAATTTGCTATCGGTTGGACATATAAAGAAATTGTGAAGTAAAATCCTCTATTATTGCGACTTTTATTTAAGTGGAACTTGAACGTTGCCTTTTAATTTCAGTATAGTAGACACAGAAGTCGAAGGTATTCACCGTTAATGAAATATCTGAAAAATAAAAACGTGTGTCATCGGCCCTCATTTATTGACAGAGGTACTTTCCGTGAAATGGTTATTGTGTATTAGTTAGCACTTTAATACTACACACATCTAAACAAATGTCAATACAATTCTTATTTCTAGTGTGGTTTGGCTGGCGTTTGAAATCGAATAAGATATATTCGAAACCAAGCAGGCTAAAATAGATATGCTGCCATCGTAGGTGAAAAACAGAAAAGCAACATTTGAGTGATGATTAAAGAACTTAGGAAACATATAATGAAAACCGTTGAGTTTATTGTGAATTTAAGAACGTTGTGAGGAATTAACAGACATTACCATGCGGCCACCGTGTAAGGACTTTGGTCTACAATGTAATAACAATTCACTGCTCTTCCCCCCCCCCCCCCCCCCCGCCCCATCCTCCAAAGAAAAAGCACCTACCCCTCGAACACCCTTCGGAATAGGGGCTGTTACGTTTTGGAATCGAGGTGAGCCCGTTTCAGGAGTTTTTTGGGTCAATCTGCAGGAGAATTGCTCTTGTTGCTAGTGGCGACCTTTGATTACTGTGGATTATTGTGAATCCCCTCTAAATATAGTACACGGTGTAATCGACAAGAGAGTTGGACGAGCTCTGACAAGGACGTCGCGACCCATTTATCGTCCCATTCTTCGTGTCGGGGGCTACGAGACTAAATGGTGACGAAAGTCCGACCTTCGCACTCGGGCCGTCTTGCGCTCTTAACAGATCGGTCTTTTATGCGTACTAGCGCGGGAAATTGGCATTTAGCACAGCCATTGTCCGCAACCGGTGACGGTGTCGGTGTCATTGTATTCTGTCTCGCCGTGAATAGCTAAACGGGCCGGCCCATCCGTTCCGGAACCGTGAAGTCAGCTCCGGCCGCCGCAGAATGCGACATTTGGCCGAAGGTGTGAACGAGTGGGCGCAGAGGATGCACCAGCCAGCAGCCTCCGAGGGCCGAGTCTGCAACATTCTACTAGCGGCTGCACTGTAGCAGCCGGCAGTGAATGTCGACGTGTCTCTGACACCACGTCATCCACTGCTAGTATGTTTGACTGATAGAATCCTATGCGGGTGTGTCCAAATGACGTGTAAGAAGACTTCTAGCTATTAAAACACTTTATTAACTAATAAAAAATTTATTAGATAATACCAGGAACAAAGTAACACTGTTCGTGTACGATGTAACTGTGTACAGGGAATTGGATTACCTCTCCGCGTAATGAATGGCAACCTTTTTATGTGATGAATTGACCATTAGATGTACGATGAGATGCGGAGCCGACAGAATAAAAGACGACGGGAATACTGCATTGTCTTTAGTGAAGCAGAAATTACAGGACGGGTCAATCAGGAGCGCTTAATGACTTCGAATGTGGACTAGTCGTTGGATGTCACCTTATTAATTAATACATCCAAATGTCTGAAGCCTTGTCAATCTGTGCAAGTCCTCTGTCTGCGATGTGATTGTGAAACCTGAAGGAACAACCACAGCTAACCTAAAATCAGGCCCGCCTGGTTGGCCGTGCGGTCTAACGCACGACTTTCCGAAGTGGGAAGGAGCGTCTGGTCCGGTGAGCCGGCCAGCCTATGGATGGTTTTTAGGCGGTTTTCCATCTGCCACGGCGACTGCGGGCTGTTTCCACTTATTCCGCCTCAGCTACACTATGTCGGCGATTGCTGCGCAAACAAGTTCTCTACGTAATCGTACACCACCATTACTCTACCACGCAAACATAGGGGTTACACTCTGCTGTGAGACGTTCCATAGGGAGGGGGGGGGGGGGGGGGGGGGGGTCCACCGGGAGCCGAACCGCACAATAACCCTGGGTTCGGTGTGGGGCGGCGGAGGGGTGAAGTAGGCTGCGGTTGTGGTCGTGGGGTTGCGGACCACTGCGGCTGCGGCGGGGACGGAGCCTCTCCGTCGTTTCTAGGTCCCCGGTTAACAACAATACAATACAATACAACCTGAAATCACGTAGATCTCACGTAGGCGCCGTCGTGCATTGCGGAGGGTAGTTGTAAAGATTTGCATGATACCAGGGGAGTTCCAAAATGCCATCAGCATTCCTGCCAGCGTAGAAGGGAGTTAAAATGGTTAGTATGGTTGAGAAGCGACTTAAAAGCTACACGTTTGTATGGTCAGTGTTAGGCGACACCTGAAGTCGTTTGTAGACAGGTGGCAATGGATAGTGGACGGCAGGAATCGAGTGATTTGTAATCATGAATCACGTTATAATCCGACTGAAGGGTTTGACAAATTGGTGGTCCAAGTCGTGAAGGCCTAAGAGATGACAACCGCCCACCGTGTCAGCACCTGCCTAGCGGCGTCATGGGGTTGCGGTATGTGCTCAACACACCGCTCTCACGGTGGTTTTGCAGAATTCCCAGACCGTGTAATCGCTACTACTCGGTCAAGCAGCTCCTCAGTTGGGATCACGAGGCTGAGTGCACCGTGAACCAGTCCATCCGCCACGGAAATTCCTTGGCAATACTGGGACACGAACCCGGGTCCCCTGCAGCAACCTATGCTCAACTACGGACGTGGACGATGTAAGGGTTTGGGTTTGGCGAATGTCTGGTGAACGTTAACTGCCATCATATGTAGTGGTAACAGCGAAAGACAGAGGTGGTCGTGTAACGACATGAGTCTGTACTTCGTGGCTTAAGAAAACACGTCATGTGGCAAGACGTGTAAATATTTTACAGAATTACGTACTGTGTATAGCAGAATAACTTTTGAGAGATGAGACTGTGTGAGCGCACTAATGGATTGCCTAATCTATGAGGCAATGGTTTACGGACAGTAACATGCCGGAATGGGGCTAGCCTGTCCAGAGTCTTGACCTGAGGCCAGTGGAAAACCTTAGGCGTAGGGTAGAACGTCGATTCCTCTCTTAACGGTGGCATCCAAGATGAGTACCTCCTCTGGTCAGAGGAAGAATGGGCTGCCATTCCTTCAAATGGTTCAAAAGGCTCTGAGCACTATGGGACTTAACATCTGACGTCATCAGTCCGCTAGAACTTTCTACTTAGACCTAACTAACCTAAGGACTTCACACACACATCCATGCCCTAGGCAGGATGTGAACCTGCGACCGTATCGGTCGCACGGTTCCAGAATGAAGCGCCTAGGACCGCTCGGCTACTCCGGCCGGCTGCCATTCCTTCACAGATGTTCTGACACATCACTGAAAGTGTCTCTGTCAAGAGTTCGTGCCCCATCGTAATGTCCACTATTTGGTGTCATATACTTTTGATCAGGCATGGTACGTAAGATAATGCATATAACACAGAGAAGGGACCGTACAGTATCTGCTTACAATAGTGGTGGTGTACATGTCCAATAAGTCACATGATGAAATAAGGGGTAGTACTAGAACCAATATGGAGTCGCCAGTAGTCTTGATTTTACAATTAGCCTACTTTAGCCCATATGAACAAATACTCGTCTGCTTAGAGATTCTTCTTTCTTCTTGTAGAGAGATTAAATGGCTTGTCTGGCACCAAAGTCCCGTAAGATACCTTAGCAAGGAGCACTGTACTCTCTGCTATACTCCACGTCTTCCACGCCAAAGTAACCCTCCAAGGATAGCTTCAACATCACACGTGAACTGCATTCGTAGCCCACGAAACACATTAGGACCTCCCGTCAGTTGTTGCTTATAAAACTGTCCAGCGAGATCAATTTGAATAGCCCTCAATGTCTTATATATTGGGCCACTGCGCCGCCAGCGACGACGGTAACCACGTCATTGCTAAGGTAGCTTATGTGACTTCGGTGCCAGATTAACATGATGCATCTAAAATTTAGCTACACCAAAGGGGAATGAAACTGTATGATAATCAAAAAGCCGAAATGAAAAGGGAAGTGCCTGGGAGGTATTAATATGGCTGTGCCCTGCCCAGAAGGAACAGGAAGAAAGAAGAAGCTCAATTCAGACGAGTATCTGTTCACATGGGCTAATGTAGGCAATGGTAATTATAAAATGGTGACTATATGTTCTGTTATAGACAATAAATTTCATTATCTCTCTTTTCCTTATCTATCCCGTCATTTATTGAAAGTGTTCGTGGAAAGTCCGGTGTACCTGCAAAATAAATCGCATGCAACATCCTAGAGTGACCAATTCTGCAAAATTAGACGAATGTTTGGGTTCATTATCAACGAGGCATGACAACAGACAATTAACGAATTCAGAGCCGCCCTGCAGGATCATAAGAAGTGCGTGTACCCCACACGTAAGTGTAACGCAGGTGCTGGACAAGCTCTAATACGAATCTTTGAAAGAATCACGATATAGTTGTCGTAAAACCTGTTGCGTAAATTTAGAGAAGCTCTATTCGAAGAGGGCTGTGCGATGACAACGCTTCTATCAACGTATATCTTGAGTAGGGATCTAGAGATGAAGATAACAGATAAGGGTGTCTACAGAGGCATTTAGACAGCCATTTCTCCCTCCAAGAGAACTGGGCAGCGGAGTATTTACGAAAGTGCAGAAACAGGTCTCAAGTGCCACCATGAATGACGTCCTATTTTCGATTCCCAGAAAGCGCAACTCACTCTACCACCCATACTTAAATTAGACAAACTTTATCCATTTTGTAACTGAAATTTTTAACATCCTGCACAATGTAATCGGGGTTCTTGAATTCAGTTGTCAGTCTGCACCGTCATATCTGGGAAGTGCATCAACTGACATGTTGCAGACTGGAAAATGGGTATTTCCATGGCTAAACCCTTTCGGAGTCTCTATGATTTCTCACATAGTTGTCAAAATTACTCGGCAGAGAACTATTCGCAGTATCTTGTGACGTGTTGTTGGTTAAATTTTGTGATATTTAAATATTATTTGTTGTCTGGGAAAGAACATACAATTTCAATAATAAATTACGTATTTGTGCCAACACTGACGATATTAAGATAGTAAGAGGAAGCACTACTTCATTCTCAAAAGTTTCGAGACAACAGTGCCAACATGATTTTTTTTAGGTCACCAGTACTCTGATTACTTTTGAGCCGCTCGCACGAAATACTTTTCAGTCTCAAAGTATAAATTGTAACATAGGTCCTCAATTATTTGCTGACTGTTTCCCAGTCTGTGTCTTCCTCTACAGTTCTGCCCTGTACAGGTCTCTCTAGTATCATGGAAATTATTCCCTGATGTCTTAGCAGAAGTCCTATCGTCCTGTCCCTTCTCTTTGTCAGTGTTTAGAATATCTTCTTTTCCTCGCCTATTATGCGGAGAACCAGCCTATTCCTCGCCATATCAGTTCACCTAATATTCAACATTCTTCCATAGCATCACATGTTAGATGCTTAGATACTCTTCAGTCCTGGGTTTCCAAGCGTCCATGTTTCACTACCATAAAATGCTGCGCTAGAAACTTCCATTCATAGAAATTTCTTCCAAATTAAGTGCTATGATTGATACTGATTTATTTCCTTTGGCCAGAAATAGCCTCTGTTCCTTTGATATTCAGCATTTTATGCTCTCCTTGCTTCTTCCGTCATGGGTTGCTTTGCTTCCAAGGTAGCAGAAGTCCTTGAGTTCATCTTTTTGTGATTTCCAGTTTTGATAATAACCGTTCAGTACCTTTTCACTTCTGTGGAGTTTCAACCCACATTATATACCGAACACACCGTTCGTTCCATTCATCATAATCTTGATTACTTCTCCATTTTCACTGAGGATGCAACCTTGTTTGACGTTAATTCTCTGCACTTGACGTCGGTGCCAGTCTCGCCTGATTTGCCGTCTGGAAATATTTTTAATTGACAGCATCTTAGGTTAAATTGAGCAGTCCTCCGCCATGCTTTATTCAGTTGGAAAAAAGGAGTGAGGTCTGAAAGTGTAGTCAGTGTATCAAGAAAGCTACCTAGTATAATCACACTGTTAATTTCTAATATTCACAGTGAGAAACAAATTACGTCTGCCTTTCGTGCAAAAAGATGTTCATAATATTTGACGAAGACTCATTACTGTAAATCGCTGACGAGTGTTTAAGGCATGAGGAGCACAGTGGTGTGTTAAGTCAATGTGTAGCGACTTACTTCGTAGCTGCAAGATAGTTATTTCCCTCGCTACAACCTTTCGAGGAACTGGATGAGTTCTCACATAATTGTGAAAATTACTTGGCAGAGAGCTATTCGCAGAATCGGGCAAGATGTTGTTGGCTAAAACTTGTGACATTTAAATATTATTTATTACCCGATAAAAAATTACACTACTGGCCATTAAAATTACTACCCGAAGAAGAAATTAAGATGATAAACGAGTATTCATTGGACAAATATGTTATACTAGAACTGACATGTGATTGCATTTTCACGCAATTTGGGTGCATAGATCCTGAGAAATCAGTACCCAGAACAACCACCCGTGGCCGTAATAACGGCCTTGATACACCTGGGCATTGAGTCAAACAGAGCTTGGATGACGTGTACAGGTACAGCTGCCCATGCAGCTTCTACACGATACCACAGTTCATCAAGAGTAGTGACTGGCGTATTGTGACGAGCCAGTTGCTCGGCCACCATTGACCAGACGCTTTCAATTGGTGAGAGATCTGGAGAATGTGCTGGCAAGGGCAGCAGTCGAACATTTTCTGTATCCAGAAAGGCCGTACAGGACCTGCAACATGCAGTCGTGCATTATCCTGCTGAAATGTAGGGTTTACCAGGGATCGAATGAAGGGTAGAGCCGCGGATCGTAACACATCTGAAATGTAACGTCCACTGTTCAAAGTGCAGTCAGTACGAACAAGAGGTGACGGAGACGTGTAACCAATAGTACCCCATACCATCACGCCGGGTGATAACGCCAGTATGGCGATGACGAATACACGCTTCCAATGTGCGTTCACCACGTTGTCGCCAAACACGGATGCGTCCATCATGATGCTGTAAACAGAACCTGGATTCATCCGAAAAAATGACGTTTTGCCATTCGTGCAAACCAGGTTCGTCGTTGATTACACAATCGCAGGCGGTCCTGTCTGTGATGCAGCGTCAAGGGTAACCGCAGTCATGGTTTCCGAGCTGATAGTCCATGCTGCTGCAAACGTCGTCGAACTGTTCGTGCAGGTGGTTGTTATCTTGCAAACGTCCCCATCTGTTGACTCATGGATCTAGACGTGGCTGCACGAACCGTTACAGCCATGAGGATAAGATGCCTGTCATCTCAACTACTAGTGATACGAGGCCGTTGGGCTCCAGCACGGCGTTCCGTATTACCCTCCTGAAACCACTGATTCCATATTCTGCTAACAATCATTGGATCTCGACCGAGGCGAGCAGCAATGTCGCGGTACGATAAACCGCAATCGCGATAGGCTACAATCCGACTTTTATCATTTCTCCTCCTTAACACGAGGCATCACAACAACGTTTCACCAGCCAACGCCGCTTAACTGCTGTTTGTGTAAGAGATATCGGTAGGAAACTTTCCTCATGTCAGCACGTTGTAGGTGTCGTCATCGGCGCCAACCTTATGTGAATGCTCTGAAAAGCTAATCATTTGCATATCACAGTATCTTCTTCCTGTCGGTTAAATTTGGCGTCTGTAGCACGTCATCTTCGTCGTGTAGCAATTTTAATGGCCAGTAGTGTATAATTTGAGTAAGAAATTACGTGTTTCAGTCAACTTCGACTACATTCAGATCGTAAGAGGAAGCACGACTTCAGTCACAAACTTTTGGGGATAGCTAAACTCTCATTGAACTTCGAAGTGATGTACAGCTTAATTTTGTGAGCTGGAGGCGGCCTAAACTGATAATTTGTTGGTGAAGGTGAGTGTGCTAGCCAATAACCAACATCTTTGTCAGGATCGAAATGAAGTTCCTTCTACAATTTTTAACAATGTTGTAACGCGTACGTGAGAATGACATTCACCACTGTCTACAGTTGTTATGAACTTAACTTATGGCTGGGAGGTGTATGCCTCATTGAGTATTCATGCCAATAAATAAATAAATACCTATGTGAGACTATTCCTTCCATAAAACAAAGTAATGTCTACGAACCACTATCATCAGGATGACTGATCCCAAGCTGTATACTTCACCTGTCAGCGGTTGCAGTAACATACGCTAATGGGTCAAACCATCTTGACTATTGCCGAACAAGAGAATGTATGCCATTGGTGGCGCTGTGGCTACGTGACGACTAACAAAAGCGTTCTAAAGACAATACGGGACGATAGGGGCCGCAAATGGGGAGATCCAATGCCGTTAGTGACATCGACGAAGGGCAGTTTGTTGTGGCGCGGCACGTGGGAGCGAACATCTCGGAAACGGGCAAGCCGGTCGGCTATTGGATTGCTACTGTTGTGAGCATGTGTGGAAAGTAATCGAAGGACTGTGAAATCTCGATTGGACGACATGGTTCGTAAAACAAGATACACTAACAATTTGTGACAGATATGACGACGGATTACAGTGCTAACGCAAGCGACAAATGCTTCGAAGCACACTGTGCAGCGCGAATTATTGTGGAGAACGATACTGCAAAATTGTTCAGAAATGGTTCAAATGGCTCTAAGCACTAAGGGACTTAACATGTGATGTCATCAGTCCCCTAGGCTTTAACTACCTAAACCTAACTAACATAAGGACATCACACACATCCATGCCCGAGGCACGATTCGAACCTGCGACCGTAGCACCAGCGCGGTTCCGGACTGAAGGGTCTAGAACCGCTCGGTCACAATGACCGGCTGCAAAATTTTTCAAAAGGCTCTAAGCACTATGCGGCTTAACATTTGAGGTCATCAGTCCCCTATACTAAGAACTACTTGAACCCAACTAACCTAAGGACGTCAAACACATCCATGCCCGAGGCAGGATTCGAACCTTCGACCCTAGGGGCAGCGCGGTTCCGGACTTAAGCGCCTAGAATCGCTCGGCCACAGCGGCCGGCAACGGTATTGCAGTGCCTATGTTATTAAGAAGAATGATTCATTGGTCCTTCTGACACGCATGCATCTCCGAAGGAACACTGCATCGATCTTCTTAACAACATAGGCAGTGCAATAACGTATTTATCCGCCAACACCACTTAACGATTTTTAGTTAAAATGTCCTCCCCTGTACGGAAATTACATAATGTGTGTAGTATCGCAGTTTGTGACACAGGGACGACGACATGTGGAAGTTTTGGTCTGGTCGTCGGTCGTGCACGGACAGCATAAACGCTTAAGGCAACCGCTGGCGTAGACCGGGAAATTCAGGTATGTCTCCCACTCCGTCTCACATTTTCATTGTCGTCATCCCACAGTACAGCTGATGATTGAACGTATTAGCAACTGCGAATATATTTCGTGTGCTAATTGTTGAACATGTTGCTAATAAACAGACGATGCTTACGTATTCAGATGCTGACCCAATAACATCGTCACTTCTGACAGCTGTGCGAACGGAGTCACCGAAAATGGAATATGACTTGACCAACGACTTTATATTTCATAGCGTGGCTCTACGTCCGCCACGTTCGAAGTAAACTGAACACACGTCCACCATTTTATCTGTAGACAAGACGGTGTCTGTTGTCTCTCCCACCTCAGGAAACTGACTTTGACTAACTTCAGATAGCTCATGCTACTTTCATTTTTCTCTCAAAAAAACAGTAAACAGCATTGAATTCTGTATATACTTGCAGCAGCAAGGAACGTTTCAGTCGAAATGTGGATAAAAGTTTCGTTGTGCATAAAACTACTAGAGGACATACAACATCTTTGTCCACCCACTATAACTTCTTGCTGTTCGTAAACTGAACGTAAATCTATGCAAAATGAGAAGTTACAGCCTGAGGATTAAGGACTAGACATCGAAATGCGTTGTCGTTAGTTAAGAGAAACGGTAATTTTGTTTGTATGAAGATATGTGAAAAGAGTATAACTGTTACATTACAGACTAACTATGAGCTACTGATAACTCATTAAGAGGATTATTGACAAAAGTGTCGAAAATTCACTTTTGGTCGTTGGTTGTGCGCCTTCATCTTTTCTTGTGAACGTTGTGGAAAATTAAAGACAGCTGGGATGGCCTTGGACACAAGGCGTCTTTGATATACAAACATCAAAGAAAGTTTTGCATCACCTCGGTTCGAAGAGTTTCGGAATCTGTAGAGAAAATTGGAATAGGGATCAACATAGACATCACTTCCGCCCTTTTTATTTCTCATGAAAACCACACATTGCATGTTGTACCACCATACAGGGTGGCCTTCAGAGGTGGTGGTCCAGATCAAATCTGTATTCAGTATGTCGTGTGGCCACCATGCGCTGCTACTAGAGGTGCTATACGCCGTGGCATTGAATCGCTTCTGAATACGTTCCTGAGGGATTTCCCTCCACGCAGTTTGTATCCGAGCCCACAAATCCGAGACACCAGTTACTTGACGCACCAGGTGCCCACCAAACATATCCCAGACATGTTCGATGGACGAAATGTCTGGCGAACGTGCAGGCCAGGGAAGCAATGTCGCGATATGATAAAACGCAATTGCGATAGGCTACAATCAGACCTTTATCAAGGTCGGAAACGTCGTTCTTCGAAGAAGGCCTCTACATTCCTCGTAATTTGCGGCCGGGCATTGTCCTCTTGAATTGTTGCCTGTGGAGATGCCCGAGGCAGGGGAAGTACCTCAGGTTTCACAAACTCCGTTAGGTACCGGTTGCTGTTCAAAGTGCCCGCAATGCGTACGAGGAGAGATCGGTTGTTGTAACCAATGCCGCCCCTAACCGTCACACCTGGTGTTTGTCTGCTATGCCGCTCCACATAGCAGCCGTCCAGATTGCGCTCACCACGGTACCGCCGGACACTTATGCGGCCATCACTATAGGACACGTTGAAGCGGAACTCGTCCGAAAAGATTACATGTTGTCACTCAGCACCGCAGTGTCGTTGCAGACAAGTTGCCACCTGTTGCAGCGCTCCAGAGACGAGCCAACACTGTGGCTGACGCTGTACGGTCCGCAATGGCTATGCGGACAAGATGACGGTCATCCCGTGCTGTGGTCATGTTCCGTGGTTCAGTTCCCGCTCGTCGGTACATACGACCTTCCTCCATCCACTGCTTCCACACATGCACCATTGTCATAGCAGCATGCTCTGTGCGAGCCGAAATGTCACGGTATGACAACCCCGTTTCCCGGAGACCGATCTTTCTGCCCAGTTCGAACTCGCAGACATACCGATATGGGTCCCTTTGACGTCGGCGAGGCATACTGGCACTCACTGTATTGTTCCCACCTTGGGTGACGGCGCTGCACCGACTACATTAGGCGCAACACCGACTCTGTCGGACCGACACAAGAGGGCGCTGCTCGGCCCACGTGTACCCCACCTCGCATCAAAACGTATCACGTATTGCTTGCACACCCGTTGCCACTTCCAGCAAGTGTGGCGCTGTTCGGGTAATTCCTTCTCGGTGTTGCACTTATCACAAACGGCAGTGTAAGACAATTGGTTTTAAATCAATGTTTATTAACAAAATAACCAAGAAGAAGAAATTCAATACACCACTTCGAGTTTCACGCCTTGTGCGTTAACAACTTCACTTAGGGTCAACGCGTAATTTCGTGGTAGTATTCTTGACATATTCATTAGGTATACAAGTGACTATACTGGTTATGTCCTTTATTTTTGTCACTTTTCCTGGAAATTTTCCCATGAAATACGCACAGTTCGGTGGAAATAAACATTTAAAAAATGTGGATACGTGACCGTAGAGCAGTGATCCAGATGAGGGCGGACAAGCGTAGTGTAAGCAGTCTCTTTAGTACACCTGTCGCCTTTTCTAAGTCATTGGTCTGCTTTTCCCACAAAATTATCCACTTGATATTATTTAAGTTATTTGTAATTGTAATCCCTAAGCATTTAACTGAATTTATAACCTTTAGATTTGTGTGATGTATCGTGTGACTGAAATTTACCGCCTCTTAGTCCTCATGTGGATGACTTGACACTTCTGATTATTTACAGTTAACTGCCACTTTTCGCACCATACAGATATCTTGTCTAAAACGTTTTACAGTTTGTTTTGGCCATCTGATAACTTTATAAAACGGTAAATGACAGCATGATCGGCAAACAATCCAAGAGAGCTGCATTCACTGCCTCCAAAATCGTTAAATGTAGATCAGAAACAACAGAGGGCCTGTAACACTTTCTTGGGGAACGTCAGATGATACTTCTGTTTTACTCGATGACTTTTCAAACTCCAACATTTTTGAATGGAATTTATAAATCCAGTCGCACAACTAAGACGATACTCGATAAGCAAGCAGCTTGATTAGAAGTTGCTTGTGAGAAACGGTGCCAATAGCCTTCTGTAAATCTAAAAATATGGAATCCATTTGACATACCTTGTCGATAGTACTTACTACCTCGATAGAGTGAAGAGCTGTTTGAGTGTTTGTCAATAAATCGCCTACTTCGAGGTAGCCCTAATGTTCGAACTCAGTATATATTCCGAATCCCAACTGCAAATCGACTTTAGCGATATGGGTGTGTAATTCAGCGGATTACTGTTCTCTTTCTTGTGTAGGACTGTGGCTTGTGCGACTTTCCAGTCTTAAGATACGATCTATCGATGAGCGAGAGGTTGTATATTACCTGATAGGAAGATTTCAACGAATGTGTGGAGCATTTCACGGAACACTGAAAAGAGAACGGACCGAAACACAGCACAAGTTGTACAAGGTGGTGACAGTGTCGATTAGTCTATATGAAAATGAAACCTGGAGAGTAAAAGGGAACGACCAGAATCACATACAAGCCATGTAATTGATTTTCCCTACACTACAGGGACAATCATTGCAGCTGACCTTCCTGAGCGGTGTTACGTCTTTTCTTTTCTAAAAATACACCTTAACACGTTTCGAGAACAGCCATAATCAGAATCACATTCAGAACTTCGATACTACGTATCTCGTCAGTTTTCGCATATTTCTACCATGACTAGCCATGATACAAGTAATTAGTTGTTGGTATAACTTAAGAAATATCGTGCAGCGGTGCCCGATGGAAACCCGTTCGGATGGTGATTACACAACAGTCTTTGAATCAGTACCCAGGATTAAAGTTAAAACCTCATCGCAGCATTTCGTGAAGTAAGGCCATTGGCACCGTTGATGGTGACCCGTCCTTCGGACTGGGAGCGTTAAACCTAGCGACTCCCTTGTGATATTCGAGAGGAGTAGGCTATATGCTGGCACCAGGTTTCACTCCCACCCTTCGGTCATAATCACCATCATTGTCATCGTCGTGACACAAAACAAACATAGCACTGCACTACACCCACATATATTACACTCACCTACATTGTATAAACACACATATGTCGCAACCCTCACATACCATAAAGAAAGGGGCTAAGAAGTGCAGAGGAAGAACACCCTGTCCAACACCCAACGAACAATTCTACATGACATTTAGGCGTAAATTTATTACATGAAGCGGCTGCTTCGGTTTGCTAATGTACACAGTGTGCAAAATCTGAATAGGTCGAAGAATGTTTGTAATACGAGAGGATAACCAAAAAAACCGGAATAACATTTCCGTGGGCGGAGATTGTGCAGTACGCATTTTTGACGCTAGGCACGTATAGCGCAACTCATTGCCACCTTAGTGCCGCCTGTGTTGTCGATCTTGCCCGTTCTGTTCATCAGCTGTGATTGTTTTTGCTGACATTCTTTCGTTCTCGTTTCGCTTTATATGATGGCAAGTTAAAGTGAATAACGTGCCGCTGTGACATTTTGTTTTCTACTCGGTAAAAATGATGCTGAAACTATTTTAATGTTGAAAACAGCTTACCAAGATGACGCTATGGGAAAATTTCAAGTGCAGGAGTGGTTAGCTCGAGTCGAAAATGGCGTCATCTCGATTGACCAGAAACCTCATTGTGGATGTACATCATCTGCCCGAATCGACGAAAATATTGCAAAAAATCGAGAGCGTGTGCTCACAGACCGTCGACAGACAATTGATCAACAGACAGAGATTAGTGGGTTATCTTGGAGTTCGGTTCAGCTAATTGTAACGGAAGATTTCGGAATGAGAAGCGTTACTGCCAAGTTTGTTCCTCGGGTTTTGACTGACAACCAAAAAGAATGTCGAGTTGAAACATGTGCTTTGAAATAACACCTTGAAACAGAACCAGATATTTTGTGAAAGGTCATTACTAACTATGAGTCATGGTGCTATGGTCACGACTCATAAACAGTCAAGCCAATGGAAGACGTCATCGTAATCCCGTCCAAAAAAATGTCCTCAAGTCGAATCAGACATCAAAACAATGCTGATTTGCTTTTTGGAGGCCAAGGGCGTACGTCATTGAGATTGTGTCCCCCTACGTCAGACCGTCACCCAAACCTTTTTATTTGGAAGTTTTAAGAAGATTGCGCAACAGTGTTCGACAAAAAAGACTAAATTTGTGGCTGACAGGAGATAGATTCTTTCACAATGAGAACAGAATTGCACATGTAGTCAGTTTTTGGGTGAAATTGGCGTGGTTCCGTTACCCCACGCACCCTACAAACATGACCTGGCTCCGTGCGACGCATGAAAAGGGCCTTGAAAGGACACCGATTTGACAACACTGAAGAAGTCAATGAAAATAACGAGGGAGGAGCTGTCAGCCATTTCTAAAGCTGACTTCAATGAATGTTTCGAACAATGGAAGCACCGGCGGCACAAATGCATTAGTTGTAATGGAGAATCTTTTGAAGTGGATAAGGTTGTTTTGTAAGTAATTTGAGATTACATAGCTTTTAAAAAATAATTCCGTCTATTTCTCGGGCACCCCTCGTAAGACTGACTCTGGATTGACACTTGTTAGTGAACCTCTTAGAACATGCTCTAAATGGCCACCGTTGACGTCCCTGCAGCGCTGGGCTTGATTACCAAACTTTGAGAAACGAGCAACTGCGCAGCCTCAGGGAAGCAGCAACAGCGTTTTCAGTGTTCTCCTTTAGCTCTTCCAGTGTGTAAGCATTACGTGAGTACATCTAACCTTTCCGTATGCCCCACAGATAAAAGTCCCAGCGAGAGAGATCAGGCGCTCTAGATGGCCAGGAGATTGGACTGACTCTACTATGGCCCTTTCTTCACCGAACATGTCTAGCACGTGCGTCAAGTTATGGCGGTGTATACTGTTGTTCCGCCTTCAAGAGAGTCGCTCATGTTTGTGAGTTGATCCACATATGGATCCACAAAGAGGTTAGAAATTTTTCGGAAAGAATTTTACTACGGATGCTGACACGAAACATTGCCCAAAAAATATCAGTCCCGAGACAACGCAAAGGCTGGAGCTTTCTGGTATACGAGTGGTGTCCGGAAAGTAGGTTCCGTTCGGTCGCGGAATGGAAACGACTATGAAAATCCGATAAAGCTTTGCTCATATGTGTTGGGCAGTGTCTCTAGTATGACCCTAGATAGCATCACGTCACTCTTTTCAGTTCTGAGCTCACAAGAGCGCGTAAAGGTCTAGAAAATAGTGTCTCCCGCCAAGTACGAGGGCCTGGTGACAAATTTCGCCTGAAGCTGTGAGGCCAACAATACATAACTGTCGTTATGTATAATAAGACAATAATTCTCTGCAGCATTCTGCAGAGGCAATGAAGATGCTCCTGCATCGTTTACAATTGGAAATGTTTGATTACCAACAATACAGCCCGTAATTGTCTCCCTCTGAGTTTCATCTCTGCTCACATAAACCGCTGGCTATGAAGACAACATTTTGGCACAGACAACGAGCTCTAGGGCAGCGGCTACCTTCTATGATGAGGGTATTGGAAAGTTGGTACAACACTACGACAAATGTCTAATTCAGAACGGCGACTAAGTGGAGAAGTAGCTGGAAGGTGTATTTAAGTGTTACATATTTAACATTTCTGATTTTTACTGTGGTGCCATTTCGCGATCAATCGGAACTTACTTTCTGGACAGACCTCGTATAATGAATCGCCCCAGGCAGAAAGGGCTCCAGTCACAAAATCTGCAAAAAGAGGTTTATATGGAAACCACGTCTTTATGGGTGTTTTCTTCATTATGAACAAAAAAGTGTTGAATCAAGTACGTGGCGTCGACATCTACGTTGTTAGAGACGGAGCACGAGCTCGGATGTTTGAAGGATGGGTAAGGTAACCGGCAGTACATTTGGATATGCTTCATTATTTTACTATATTGCGCACATTCAGGGGATACAGCGCCGCGTGATGTTTCAAGCAAAAGGAGGACACCACTCCACGTGTCTGGGAGGTGTAGGAGGACTGGAAGCGATGTACCAAATACATGGCAGCCAAATTCGCTAGACTGGTCTACTTTCCTTCCATGTTATTTTAAGACCTAGGTGCACGCTATAACTGAACCAGATTGCACATTTTGACAAAAGCATTATTCAAATTGTTGTAAGCGTCACCCATCAAATTCTGCAAAATTTATTGTGCAAAACCGTTTCGATATTTTGCGTGTCACTATGCGGCGACAAGGTTTGCTGCCTGAACACATGAACATCAGCTCACCTCTCGATATTTTCCTTCTACACATGGCTTCCCTGATGCTGCGAGTAGAATTTCTCGACTTGGGAAGTTGTAGCACGAATAAGCAGAACTAAATGTAACAACGGTGTGCATTAAATGTTTCCGGTTTCAGTTCTGCCAAGCTAATAAATGAGAGAAAGTCGTTAAAGAAAAATAATTCCTTTCTATTGTGATTCATTGAATACATTCCGAAGATAAAACCGCTTCAGTTGTAAGTACTTTGTTTGTAAGCACAACCGGTTTCGCAGCATTTTAGCTGTATCATCAAATGCAATAAAATAAAATCATGCTCTGCTCATAAAAGAATTAGACGACAAAATGATTTGTAAAACTGACCGCTACTTGTATAAAGAAGGAATAAATTACCTCAGTAATCAATTTTCATTTGAAGTAGTTGACAGGCTTGTGCATACGTATGTCATTTTACGACAACTGTGAATTAAACTGAGGAGTTCTTGTAAATTAAAATCGTCACTTATGATCTCAGAGAATGTGAACATTGTGTTACAGATTCTTCCTACCTCTTGATTACTGTAGCGTGGTATCTGGAGTCAACGTTCTGCTGTTCTGAGATATCTTTGAGCAGCGGCGAGATGGCCAAGGTGGTTTAGTCGATTTCTAAAATATTCACAAAAACTGAAAATAAAAGCTTCGCGGCTACTCTGATGCGTCGCAATTTGATAAAATCACTGTAAATAATATTCAACTGGGTCCAAAACCTGCGGGATGGGATATGTAGGGTTAATATAACGATCACGAAATTATCACATTCAGCAATGGACGACTGTCTGACTATTTGTTTAACTGGCAAGAGAAAGATGTACTGATGGTTGGTAGGCTGGCCTTCAAACTAATAAAACAATTTGAAACAAATCAATTGGCAATTCAATGCATAAAAAATATCAGTCCACTTCCACTTGCAATGCTTTCAAATCATAAAACTCAGTTTCCCTTTCGACCCATAATAATAAGAAAATTGTTGGTTTTTTTTTCATGAGTGAGTTATAATGTGACGGTGCTCTCGTAACATGATTACTGCGGATTCTACACTGTTCCATGTCTCTTCGGTATTTACGTTTTACGGGATGGAACTCTTGCTCCGCTATCTCTTTTGTTCTCCTGTTGTCTTCTGCTCTTGCGCTTCCTCTTATGAGCCGATTTATAGATCAGTTCCTCCTTTCAGAATATAACAAACAGCAGTAATAGTAATGCAGCGAACGCCTTCTAAAACTTTTCAAGTTCGTTTCGCAGTTCCTCGTAAATAATGACGTTCTCAGTCTCGAAAATACTGCCTGCTTCTGTTTTCTTCCGAACTCCTCCTCCTTCCGACACGATAAAACTATAGTTGTGTTCAGTATCTAATTTGCCCGTTTTTTACCACACACTCTCGCGACCAAGCACCTACAATCCTCTGAGAAACAACCTCGAAACCAATTATATCCAGCTTCTCATACGCTTCTCGTTCCGTTTCTAAAAATTAATACATAGGCTGTTCCATACTGGACAGAGCTTCTAGAAGTACAAAAAGGGGACAAAAAATTACCTTGAGTTAATATTACAATGCAAATAATAACATAAATTATCTAACAATTCTTCGTTGCATTTTCATGTATAAGATCACCAAACGACTCAATAAATATCAAAGATGACAGTTGGTAATACTCTCTTAGGATTTAAAGGTTGGCTACAGCGCATACACAAGCTCTGGAATCTAAGATATTGTTGTCGCACTTGGCAGCGCACGGATTAATTAGTGGCAGTTTTGGATGCCAGTGTAGGAGCCCGCCTGCTGTGGTGCGCACGTGTGTTGGGCGAGGGGTCGTCGCCGAGCTGTCGTACTGCCGTGTCCGCCAGCAGCGACACAGAATTTGGTATTGAGTTGCTGTTTTTTGTAATTTGCAGCGCGCTTATTAATTTAAAGAAAAGGGTTTGTGTATGTGCGTAGCAGCAGACGGTAATTTTGATAATGATAGGAGTTGAATTCTTAAAGGAAACCATTGTTAGGTGAATAGATTAAGTATTGATTTTTTTCATTGATTTCTTTTGTAATTGTCAGGGAATTGTTTCACTACGTATTTAATACAGAAGTATTTCAGTCTGTCTCAAGAGTTTGATTAAGTTGTAATATTGCTTTAATGCCACTGGAGGCAGATTTACATACGAAGCGATTGTTCAAAGAGATTCTAGCGTTTTGTTAATTGAATGAGAAAGAATCGCTTTCAGAATATAGTTTTTGAAAAAAGAAATTACTTGTTTGCGTTATCATTTATCGAGTTTAGATTTGACCAAACCCTTTCTCTTGAATTATATTTAGTTGTAGCAAGCAGCAGCAGCCGCAGCAACAGCAGGAGCTGCCACACAGAACATGCATTGCACTCAGTACGATTTTGTTAAATAAAGGAATAAAGCAGATCAAGCAGTGACAGCAGAAAAACCAAGTAGGTTATTTGTTGCGCACATAACCAATTAAATAAAAAATAAAGTCTAGGCGATCTCTGTATAGTAACGTTAACAAGAGTAAAAGCACAAGATTTTCAGTAGAAAACACAAGATAAGAAGACAGAGCTCGCGGCATTCACCTGTCGACATGCCTGCCAGGATATTTTTTTTTTTTTTTTTTTTTTTTTTTTGGATGAGTCGTAGTTAGATATGCTTTGTATTTCGCTGCCAACCGCAAGCTTACGCAACAGTGTCTCATTAGTGACGACACAGCATTTTGATCGCTTGCGCACTGCTTTGGATTAACACAAAATTTTATTTCAGCAGTTTGGTCTTTGAATTTGTTGGTGCATTGTGTAATAGTTAATTGAACAGTGTTATTTTTAGGATAGCGGTGTATTTTAGTGACATGTTTTCGTTCGTATTGTGACAATGATGACGCGAGCACAAAAGAAAGTAGAAAAGCATGCAGATGCTACTGCAAACGCGAGCGTAGATACGGTTCCGAACATGAATGTAGAAGCGTTTTCAAACGCAGTTTCCGAAAATTCGGAACAGAGAGTAGAAAATTCCTTTGAGAATATTGAGATCCGGGAATTTTCGAACAATACTGCGGAGAATCGGAATGTAGCCGATCTTTTTCCAGCAATACGTGATGAACAACTGTGTGCTACACGCAACTTAGGACATGAAGATACAGTGACGCAAACCGAACTCATTATGAGAAATTCCAGCGTTGCCTCCACCTCAAAAGTGCAGAGTAATTTTTTCCCCACTTTCGGTGGAAATTCAGGTCTTGTTGCCACTCGATAGAGCGGAGTAATTTTGCCTTTCCTTCTGTTAGTGGAAATGCAGGTACTGCTTTTGCTTTAACAGAGGAAAGTAACGTTGTACTCCCTGCCCCCAGTAATGTCGTTTTCCAATTATTACTGATTAAACTCGCTGAATTTAATGACAGACAGGAGAGTAAACTCGCTGAATTTAACAACAATAATGCAAAGAATTTAAAATCACTTCAGAAGGAAATTAACGAGAATCTCACATTGTTTCGGGGTGAGGTGAATGACAATTTAAATTGTAAATTTGAAGAAATGACTATTCAGTTGAAAAGTCAGGTACGTGAAGAATTCAAATCAGATATTAATTATCTTGTATCCCGACTTGATCAGGTACAGAATGTTGATATTGTTGAAGTAAAGCGACAGACGTCACAACAAGAATTGTAAGTAGAGGATCTAGCGAAAAATGTCGAGCCATTGCAGTTACAGACCACCAATGAAGTTTCAAAGATAGAAACTCAATTAAAGACAGTAGCCAAACAGGTAGATGAATTATCCATGAAAGTGACGGAACTGAGCAGAGAAACGAGGTCAGATTACACTCAGCCGGTACCGATCGCGGATACCGAATAATTTCAGTCTCTGCAACGTTTTAAACAAGGGCAGATGACAATTAATCAGGAAAACAAACGTGACGTGAAAAATATACAGGAATAGCTTGCCAGCATCGAAGAAAAGATCGATCGCAGCAATGACACTGGTATATCCGATAATTACCAAATTGGTAACGACAATGAGCGCGTTAATTATGGAAATTCTGACCACCTTTCTCGTGAATATGACACGTTTGCGGGACGTAATGAAGGAAACGTGAGTCATTCTGCAAAAGAAAATTCATACGCTAAGAAAAATGACGAGTTCGACTACAATGGTTTTCTCACTGTTAGGAAACTTAAAATTTTTAGGAATGCTAGTCACGAAATCCACCCTCGAGAGTGGTTACAACAATTTGACTATTCTTTACCACCAACATGGCCAATTGGCCACAAACTGGAATTCATTTGCAGTTATCTTGAAGGAGAGCCTGCAAAAAGAATGCGCTCAATAGTTCGTGAATGTCACACATATGGTGACTTTTATCACGCATTCTTATCTGCTTACTGGTCACAGACTACACAAGATCGTGTAAAACATTACATCATTATGATGCAGAGCTATGAGCAGTCGAAATTTTCAACTACAGTGCAATATTTTGAAAACATGGTGCGCATGAACAGATATTTAACGAATCTGTACAATCAGTTGGAATTAATTCGTATCTGTTTGACAAAACTGCCGATCAGATTACGCCACATAATTTTAGCTGGTAGGTGCAAAGATGACTTGGAGGCATTCCAAGCTCTTTTGCAAGAATTATAATTTGACAACTATGAAAACACTCAAAGAAATAATAGTAATCAGTATTGGGAAAATAATAATCCGCAGCGTGACCGTAAACGTGTGTGGACCTCGGACGAACCTGACGAATACAGGGCGGAAGAAGACCGCGCAACACAGATCATGGATGCCAGAGAAATGATTTTTATGATCATAGGAACTCTCAGTACAGTAATAGAGATCGCGGACCAGGAGAGGCGTTATGGAAATGAAAATTATTTTAGAAGGAATGGTCGCGGTAGAGACAACCGAAACTGGCGGTTACACGCAAATTACAATTCGGAACGCGGTGCTCATGCAGAATTCAGAGCATCGAGCCCACGTGATAATTATGGTCATAACAATTATGAGAACCAAAACAGTTATAATGAAGGGACAAATCAAAATTGGCATGATCACAGAAATTCCAATTAAGGGCGTGGCGACAATGTAGAAATCAGACCACCAAACCCAAGCAATAATACGCGGTAACACGAGCCGGCACAACAATGACTAGCAACAAGGACTACAAACGAACCGTTTGTAGCGGTGGAAAACCGACACACAAATTATGTTAACTTTGTTGGACTGAAGGACATTAGAGACACATTATTACAAGAAAATGACAACAGCGAAATCATGTATACTCATCCAACTATAAAAATCTCGGTCGGAAATATTGTAGTTTCAGCTGTACTTGATTCTGGCACCCCTGAGAATGTAATTAGCGACACTGTGTTTAAGACATGTGAACAGGCATCTGTTTGTCCAACCTCTCCATTATTAAAGACCAAATTAAAGGGAGTCATTCAAGGAAAGAGTGTAGACCAACGCAATCACACTTCTTTAGTTTTCAGATGTCAAGGACACGAGTTTTCTGCACATTTCTTAGTAGTCCCTCTCTTGAGAAATGATTTTGGGTGTGGAATTCCTACGTGACTATAAAACAATGTTAAACTTTTGTAATGCTGAAGTCATGTTATGAGTTAATCAAATGCTAGTCATGCTTAAATTTCAAGGATGTTTAACAAAGGAGGATGGGAAGCGAATTATCTGCGTTTTCTCCTTCCACATGAGACACAACAATCACTGAATTCGTCTAATAGTTGCACAGATAACATCACTAGTTTTTACTGTGAAACAGAACAGCCGATTACTACAGAACAATTAATTAAAAGGAAAGTTTACTGAGATGAAGTAGATCCTAATGCAGGAACTGATGTGTTATTTGAAATATTACATTCAAATTGTGAAGTTCTTTCTCACAAGACAGGAACCATACACAACTTTCTTTATGAATTCAAGATCAAGGAACATAATAAATAATTTCTATTACCATACGTCATCCCATTGACATACAGAGACAAAATCAAACAGGAAATACAATCCATGTTAGAGCAGGGAATCATCGAACCTGCTGTAAGTACATATAACAGCCCATTACACGTGGTTAAGAAAAGGGATAATTCCATTAGACTGGTTCTTGATTCCAGACAAATTAACACAGTAATCCAACCTGAAATCGATGGAGCACTGTCACTAGATGAACTATTGCAAAAATTCCATGGAATGAAGGTGACGCCATCTTTCGACTTAAGATTTAGTTTTTGGCAAATAGAATTAAATCCGAGGTGTAGGAAATACACAGCTTTCCTCTGTTTAGGAAACTGGTATCAATTTCGAAAGTTGCAATTTGGTCTCAACGTTCCATCTGCTGCAATTATCTGTGGTTTCAATACAATATTACCGACACACTTAAAAGACGGGATCACCACTTATGTTGACGACATTTTGATCGCAGGAAATTCATGGACGAAACACAACCAAGTATTAAATGAATTATTACAAACATTTTGGGAACATGGCATTACAGACAATTCAGAAAAAATGCGTCTTTGGTAGAACACAAGTCAAACTTCTTGGGCACATTGTTAAACAAAAGGCATTATAACCGTTCCAAAAAATTTAAATGCAATCAAAGAAATGCCCCTACCAACAAACAAGCGACAATTAAGAGGATTTTTGGGTTTAATAAATTTTTATCGTCGTTTTATTAGCTTGTAAAGCTTATCAACACTTAGATTATGTCAACTAACAGGGAAGAACACAGTTTGGGACTGGGATCATGTTGCTCAAACAGAGTACCACGATTTGAAAACTGCACTACTGAATGCACCTATAATGTCACATCCTAATTTATGCCTTAATTTTTGCCTTTCGACAGATAGCTCAAAATCTGGGCTTGGTGTCCATTGGTTGCAAGAAGTTGTTGAAAATGGATTAGTTACTCAGAAAAGTGTAGCTTTTGCCAGTCGAGTATTAACAAAATCAGAGCGCAATTATTCAGTCACGGAGCTGGAAGCATTAGCCATAGTATGGGCGTTTGATAAATTTCGTTATTATCTGTAAGGCAAGCACACAAAAGTATACACCGACCATAGGGCGTTACTATATCTCATGTCAGCCAAATTAAATCATTACTGCTTAAAATGTTGGGTTTTGTTTCTTCAGGAATTTATCTTCACTGTTATATATATTCCAGGTTCAAATTGCTGATGCGATTTCATGAGCACCTGTTGGTTTGGCTGAAAGTAACGAGGAAGATTGCCTAGAAAATAATTACAGCTTACTCTACATGCACAAGGTTGCTTTTGAAAACTTCATTTCATCCTCATTAAGTGACATTGCGCGTGAACAAGAAAAGGATTCGATTTGGAAGGACATAAAAAGGAAGTGAGAGAATAAGTCACATCCTGCTACAAGACAGTTTTACATCATATGTGATAACATCTTATTCAGACGCAGACGTCCTGACAGCCCTTCTTCGGTTTTATGCATACCAGACGAACTTGTAAATAAACTCACCGGGTATACACATCTCAGCTATGTCCACTTTGGTGCGAATAAATGTTTTCAAAAATTACGAGACACATGTTATTTTTATAATATGGAAAAGATAATTCGTAAAGTCGTATCAATATGCAAGTTATGTTAGAAAGCAAAACCACCAACAGTGACACACAGAAAACCACTATTTCCAATCATCCCAGTCAAATTAAAAGAGATGACTGCTGTGGACGTGTTCGGGCCAGTAATAAGGTCTAGACAAGGCCATTCATATGTTTTCGTAGCTGTTGAGCTTACTTCGATATTTGTGTCATTCACACCATTACGAAAGGCTACAGCAAAATCAGTTTCTACAGCATTCGTCAAGAATTTATTGAAGGAAGTAGGGCACGTTGACAAGGTGATTTCTGACAGTGGCCCACAATTTCGTTCCAACAGTTGGCTGAAAACCTTGCAACGCAGGAAAATTAAACCAGTTGTTCTATCACTTTTTATGCCATCATGTAACCCATCAGAACGTATCATGAAAGAGTTAGGTAAGCTTTGCAGATTGTACTGCCGGCGCCAATATAGAAACTGGGACATACATTAGCCGATTTCCAAAACATTATTAATGAACTACCTAATGATTCCACTAGCCTGCCTCTGCTTGTGTTGAAAAATAATCAACCACCAGATGGGATAAAACAATTAGTAGCCTTATCTGCACAGCGAAGTTTAAGACACCTTGATGTGGCAAGTATAGCATTACAGAACATCAAGAAAGCTGCAGACAGAAGAAAGAAGCTGCATAATCCACTCGTCAACGTCAAGAATTTACAGATAGGTCAAAAAGTATTTCTTGGATCATATCGACCATCTCATAAGGGAAAATATTTCAGTAGGAAGTTTTTCTTGGTGTATGAAGGCCCTTCCATATCCGACGCATTGCACAAACAAACGCTGTAGAACTTGAGACAATATGAACACATAAATCGCGAGGTCTTTATCACTTATCACACATTAAAATTTTTAAGGAATAAGGCCCTAGGGGGTTTACTGATCTTTAGTAAATATATGTTTGGCGAGCATAGGTGCCCCAGCTGTTACAGTATATTCTTCCGATTTTAGTTTTCAGTACTGTTTCATAATCTTTGACTTACCTGTTCATCTATTAATCTTTTACTATCAATCTATCCCGTATGAAATACCAAGAATGAATGATTATGAATGATTTGTATTGTTTGAGAGAATGATAACTTTGCAAAGGCACATTTCTGACGAGAGGATTTTACCAGCTGTTGACATCTTGCGATTGTTCACTGAAACAATGAAATTTTCGTGACTTATTTGAAGGAAAATGCAAGAGATAACTATGTACGTTTTTTAGGGAGAAATAACATGAAATAGCAGAAACTGTTTACATTAACTTCAGGTAAAATATAGTGTATAAGTGGCTCTGAATTGAGAAGGTATATTTGATGGGCAATAGTATAATTAGGAACCTTCGAGCTGACACTTGTTCTGATTTAAGAAGTAGTTTGAAGAGTGATGATTTATGGGGATTTTTCGTGTTTATTAGTTTGCCAGGTAAGGCATATTAGGATTTACGGACCACTCAGGAATAGTGTGACACAATGAGGAAGCACTTTGCAGACATTAATAGAACAAGAGAAGGTAAGAAAAGTACACTTCTAAATGAAGACACCCACAATGGTATTCTATGAAGGAAGATATAACTTATACACATTTGCGTAAAATTTAAGTCACAGTAATGTTAAGGTAGAGTACACACTTACTTAAAATCTCAGTCACAGTAAAGTTAAGACATGGCTATGAGTCACGAAAGGAGTTCTGATATAAATACACAGCAAAGTGTTGAATTATGTGATGAATGAGTGCCAAGAAAATTTTTTACTTTGTGAAATTGTGGAATGGGTAGAATGATATTGTTTTTTTGTCTTCTTATTGTTGTTAAGGTTGACTTCACTGTATTTCTTACAGGAAATATGACCGCAACGGAAGTTTTCATCATTGCAGAAACGAAAGCACTTAACGTGACGTAAGTTTGTGTAGTAGACGATATTTTCAGATCGGAGCCTGGCACGATTACCGTTAAGGGTCGCAAGAAGAAAGAGGTTCCAGAAACAGTCGGCCGTGACAAAAAAAAAAAAAAAAAAAAAAAAAACGAGCTATGACGTAGATAATTATGTTGTGCATTAAACGATTTCTTTTCTTTTTCCAGTGTGAAATGACTCTTACGCCAAGAGGCGATAGTATCTGCCATATTATATGAATTTGTAAATAGTAGTGTAAAATAAGTCTATTTAATATTTATCTTGTGTTTTCTATTTCATGATCGTCATTTAGTGATGCAGTGCCGATTCCAGCACGAGGTTAATTGGAAGGTGATGATTTTTCTCTTGTCGTTTCATGAATTTATTTCTTCTCACCTTGATGATTAAACAATTTCTTTCATTTCCTACTGGACAGATGGAGGAGTTTTGAGAGTTGTATTTTGTGACTAAACTATTTTTTATAATGTGCTTTGTAGGTTGTTTATTTTTCTAGTTATTTGTGACCATCTAAGATATGGCCACACAGATTCATACAAAGACTAGGGAGGCCTCCAGAGACAATGAGGACTCCATATAAAAACGATTGAGACGCTATACCACAGATATTGACATTTGACATCGGAAATATTGACAGCCATTAGAGGCTGATAGTTATTACTTTGGTATAACTTAGTAATTAGAGTGTAAAAATTCTGCGCAAAGTCACGTAATTATTCACAAAATTTGGTACATATTCATGAATTGATTTGGCAAGCCATTGGCTAGACTTTTTCTAAATGATTCTGTAACTTTTATTATATATAATAGCATCACTATGGAATTACTTTTCTTTTTGTAGGATTATTTAAATATTTTGTAACCAAAATGTAAATAACAATTATTGTAACAAATATTGTAACATTCTTTTTCAGCATCACTAGTAATGTAAAAATATTAGGTAATTAGAGTTCGATGGCACAGGATTTAGGCCTTGAAATTAAAATAATATTTTTTGTGTGGTGCCACATTTGTATTTGTAATGATGGGTGGTCACAAGCAAGACTTTGCCACTGTTATTGGCCAAACTGATCGTAAGAAAATTAACTTGCCACCGTGTGGTGAGCCTCATATTATTCATGACTTGAGATATATGCCACAAATCTGTAATTGCTGTTTCAATAGAGTTAAAGAAAACATTTAAATGAGCTCAGAGCTCTTGTGCCTGTTTGTATGATATAATATTATTCCTTGCTTAATTTCTGTAATTATGTTAGAGATATCATATTTTAAAGGGAGAATCTATTTTCTATAAAATATGACGTTTCCAGTATACAGAAATACTCGACCGAGACCTGCACTACATGTTTGAGGAGGTACTTATGCAATAACGATGTGACGTGTGGTTGCCAGTGGACACGAGGTCCCTGAGTCTGCCAACACTGTCAAACTATGTCATTCTGGAAGAATCGACGTTTCGTATGGTTGTCAGTGGACACAAGGTCCCTGAGTCTGCCTACGTTGTCAAACTGTCTCAACAGAGGAAAATTTGACTTCAGGTGTGGTTGTCAGTGGATATGAAGTCCCTGAGTCTGCCTACACCTTAAATTAACTGATGATGGAAAACAGGTGTGGTTGTCAGTGGATATGGAGTCCCTGAGTCTGTCTACACCTTAAATTAACTGATGATGGAAAACCGGTGTGGTTGTCAGTGGATATGAAGTCCCTGAGTCTGCTGCACTTAAAACATGTAGACCTGGTTTCTTTTGACCAGAGGGAACTGCGAGCATAAAAACATAAAATATCATGTAGTCAGACCACTACTGATTAATGTCATGGAAACGTAAGTGCCCAAATGCACAAAATAAAACATTATTATTTTACTGGTTATTAGGTTATGTTAACTTATTGAAGACTATTCAATGCTTAAGTAGTTATTGTTACACATCTGTTAAAACTTATATGATCTTTGTTATCTACTTATATAAGATACTTGTTATATTTCCTTTGATGTTTTCTTATTGCATACATACTAAGCTAGCAACATATTCATATTATTTTTGTAAAAGTAACCATGTTTTCTCCTTTCCAATCAATTAGGCAACCAACATTCCTGCCATTTTGTATAAAATTTTAACATTGTTCTCTTGCCTATACGCCACGCAAGAAAATTTTCGTCGTTTTGTAAAAATATTTTACTTAGATGCTAAGCGAGAAATACTTTTAGTCATTGGATATAAATTGTAACATTTTTTTTTCTCTTTGCCTAATATTGCGTTGTTTTGTAAAAAAAATTTACTGTTTGTTCCTTGCCAATATGTTAGGTAAGAATCACCCCACAAAATTTTCAAAAAAAAAAAAAAAAGGTTGCTGTGGTGCGCACGTGTGTTGGGCGAGGGGTCGTCGCCGAGCTGTCGTACTGCCGTGTCCGTCAGCAGCGACACAGGATTTGGTATTGAGTTGATATTTTTTATAATTTCAAGCGCGCTTATTAATTTAAAGAAAAGGGTTTGTGTATGTGTGTAGCAGCAGAGGGTAAATTTGATAATGATAGCAGTTCAATTCTTAAAAGAAACCGTTGTTAGGCGAATAGATTAAGTATTGATTTTTGTCACTGATTTCTTTTGTAATTGTCAGGGAATTGTTTCACTATGTATTTAATTGAGAAGTGTTTCAGTCTGTCTCAAGAGTTTGATTAATTTGTAATATTGCTTTAATGCCACTGGAGGCAGATTTACATACGAAGCGATTGTTCAAAGTGCTTCTAGCGTTTTGTAAATTGAATGAGAAAGAATCCCTTTCAGAATATAGTTTTTGTAAAAAGAAATTACTTGTTTGGGTTATCATTTATCGAGTTTAGATTCGACCAAACCCTTTCTCTTGAATTATATGAAGTTGTATGGTAAAGTTAACAAGAGTACAAGCATGAGATTTTCAGTAGAAAACACGAGATAACAAGGTAGAGCTCGCGACATTCAAAGAAAGGAAGAAAAATATGTGCAATTTTACATTGCTTCTAATATATGTTACGTTAATGAAACACTGTCACCAGGATATCGCAGGAGAGCTGAAGTTCGTCCCTCGCAATGAAATTCATTAATTTACCTAAATGCTATAAATACAGTCCTGGAAATGGAAAAAAGAACACATTGACACCGGTGCGTCAGACCCACCATACTTGCTCCGGACACTGCGAGAAGGCTGTACAAGCAATGATCACACGCACGGCACAGCGGACACACCAGGAACCGCGGTGTTGGCCGTCGAATGGCGCTAGCTGCGCAGCATTTGTGCACCGCCGCCGTCAGTGTCAGCCAGTTTGCCGTGGCATACGTAGCTCCATCGCAGTCTTCAACACTGGTAGCATGCCGCGACAGCGTGGACGTGAACCGTATGTGCAGTTGACGGACTTTGAGCGACGGCGTATAGTGGGCATTCGGGAGGCCGGGTGGACGTACCGCCGAATTGCTCAACACGTGGGGCGTGAGGTCTCCACAATACATCGATGTTGTCGCCAGTGGTCGGCGGAAGGTGCACGTGCCCGTCGACCTGGGACCGGACCGCAGCGACGCACGGATGCACGCCAAGACCGTTGGATCCTACGCAGTGCCGTAGGAGACCGCACCGCCACTTCCCAGCAAATTAGGGACACTGTTGCTCCTGGGGTATCGGCGAGGACCATTCGCAACCGTCTCCATGAAGCTGGGCTACGGTCCCGCACACCGTTAGGCCGTCTTCCGCTCACGCCCCAACATCGTGCAGCCCGCCTCCAGTGGTGTCGCGACAGGCGTGAATGGAGGGACGAATGGAGACGTGTCGTCTTCAGCGATGAGAGTCGCTTCTGCCTTGGTGCCAATGATGGTCGTATGCGTGTTTGGCGCCGTGCAGGTGAGCGCCACAATCAGGACTGCATACGACCGAGGCACACAGGGCCAACACCCGGCTTCATGGTGTGGGGAGCGATCTCCTACACTGGCCGTACACCACTGGTGATCGTCGAGGGGACACTGAATAGTGCACGGTACATCCAAACCGTCATCGAACCCATCGTTCTACCATTCCTAGACCGGCAAGGGAACTTGCTGTTCCAACAGGACAATGCACGTCCGCATGTATCCCGTCCCACCCAACGTTCTCTAGAAGGTGTAAGTCAACTACCCTGGCCAGCAAGATCTCCGGATCTGTCCCACATTGAGCATGTTTGGGACTGGATGAAGCGTCGTCTCACACGGTCTGCACGTCCAGCACGAACGCTGGTCCAACTGAGGCGCCAGGTGGAAATGGCATGGCAAGTCGTTCCACAGGAGTACATCCAGCATCTCTACGATCGTCTCCATGGGAGAATAGCAGCCTGCATTGCTGCGAAAGGTGGATATACACTGTACTAGTGCCGACATTGTGCATGCTCTGTTGCCTGTGTCTATGTGCCTGTGGGTCTGTCAGTGTGATCATGTGATGTATCTGACCCCAGGAATGTGTCAATAAAGTTTCCCCTTCCTGGGACAATGAATTCACGGTGTTCTTATTTCAATTTCCAGGAGTGTACATTTATCGGTAAGGAAAGGCGCCAATGTGTGTGGAGGAGGAACACCCTTCATGATAGACGGTCGAAACCACCCAGTAGGATATCCCAGTCAACAACGCCATGTAAGATTTACGTTTTCAAAAATTAAGATTAGCCCCCCTGAGAGTCTCCCTTCTTAGTCCTTTCTAAGTTAATTCCAGCTGGTGTCTGTTCCCTTCATTTGTGTAGGACTTCGTACATACGAATGTTAAAAAGGCTGGGTGACAATACGCAACCTCACCTTACTCCATGATTAATAACGAAATTTTCGCCATCTAAATTAGGTAAGTTGCGTCTGAAGTTGGTGCTGTTATACACTTTTTTATACATATTCTTCTTTGTTGAGGGATGCCCCTACAGCCATTATATTCCATAGTTCCTGCCTATCACGCTGCAGGCGTTCTCTAGATCTACAAATGCTTTATAGGTGGGCAAAGTGTATTTCCTTGTTTCCTCTGGCAGCTGTTTCGTAGTAAACATATTGTGAACACTAGCAGTCTCTTTTCGAAATACATTATGTTCTTCTCGCAAGAATGACTCTGCTACTGGCTCTATTCCTTATTTAACATTGAAGCCTATAGTTTATATGCTGAATTTAATATTCTTTACCTGTGTAGTTTGTGGGATTATTTCTTTCACCTTTCTCAGATATAGAATACGCAGTTGCCTTTAACGCTGTAGCGGTGGTCCTCACTGTAATCCAAGGCGTTTGATAGATGAAGAAGTTGGAATTTGAGTTTCCATTATTTATGAAATCTATGTTTATGCCCTCAGACACTGGTGATTTTTTACTTTTTTGTTTTCTTATTACTGCCTTTTACTCTCCTAAAGTAACTAAGATAATATCTTTTTACTACTTCTCCGGTCTTATATTCGGAATTAGTACAAATTATCTGCCTTATGGTTAAACCAAATGCTTTTATAAGATTCAAACCATTCATCGTGTATTATCATCTCTGTATGTGCGTTCTCTCTTTGTAGTTTATTTAAATTCTGGAATAATTTATAAGTGAGGTCTTATCTCCTGTACTCTTTGTGTTCCACGTCACTCATGATTTTTTTCCAACGGTCTCAACGTGCTAATCTTCTTAGAGATTTTGCAGTATTTCAAGCGAATATATGATGCTGTCTACCTCGCTTTGAATTTAGTTTTAGATACGTTTCATATGCTGTTTGCTTATCACGGAGGGCCTTTACCATTTGATCATTCCATACTCTCAAGCCTTAATTTCGTCTACAGATGCTTTGTTTGCGCAATGCTTCATCTGTTGCTCTTTTCATACAGTTGTTTATCTCCTGCGATTCTTTGTTAATATTCCTCCCTGTTTCGTTTTCTAACAAATAACTTTTCAATCTTTGCTCGTAGATTTCTGTTACTGGTTCTTCTTTCAACAGTGTAACTCTACAATTACCTTCATTTTCTTTTCTAGTATTAGTCTGTCTCTTAGTATTTGACCATGTAATTCTTAGAAATAGTTTGGCTGTTAGCAGATATTGGTCGCTGTATACTATGACATCACTGAGTGGACATGTTCCTTTTCTGTTCGCTACCACATAGTCTATCAGCGATCTGGAAACTCTGTCGGTGAATGCGTACTTATGAATCTGTCTTTTCCTATCAAATGTATTAGTTGTCTTCAAGGCACTATAGGTGCAAAATTACCGCTTCTTCTCGCCATTAGCGTTAATTCTGGCTACCGTTCTTCCTCCGAGCACTCTGCCCCCTTTCTTCCAGATAAAAGAGAGTAGCGTCATTTATGTTGTTGTGACGTGTAGGTGAGCTAATGGATGCATTGTGACGGAAAAATCTTTGGCCCTCCTTCGTTTTCCTGGTGATAGTGTTTCACGAATTTAATACGTTTTAAGAAGCAATGTAAAGTTAAACAAACCTTTCTTCTTTTTTTGAACTTTTTTGAGTTATTTGGTGTTAATGTTATCTGAATGTAATTTTTGTACTATTAGAAGCTCGGTCTGGTAGGGTGTAATGTATGTCTTAATTTTTGCAAGCCAAAAGGATAGACAAACGAGGAATGGAAGAGAGTTTGTTTCGAGATGGTGTTTCAGAGGTTTGTGGACGCTCTGTCACGGGTGCGGGCTATAATAATTGTGCAAAGTTGCATAAGGTATTGATGAAATGAACAGCTTTGTCCGTATCGGAAGTAGTAAGAGTTAGGAAGAGAACTGAAGCAGAAATTTCAAGACTGAGAACCTCATTATTTGCGAGGGAATGAGAATCTAACTTGGTAAGTCCTAGAACGCGTTTGCTGCATTACTATTACTACTTCATGTTATGCTGTGAGAGGAAGAATTGGTCTATAAATCGACGCATAAGAGGAAGCACAAGAGGAGAAGACCAAATGAGAAATTAGAAGACAGCCAGGCTAGAAGCTTTTACAAGATCCTTCGCTATAAAACGACGGAAGAAAGTAAATACCGAAGAGACGTTGAACGTTGTAGAGCCTGCTGCAATTAGGTTACGAGAACGGTGTCAGGTCTTAGCTCACTGACGCCTCAAAACGAACAACTTACGTGACCATTGTGAGCCGAAAGGGAGCACGTGAATTTTTCTGTTCTAAAGGATTTCGAGTGGAAGTAGACTGACTACGTGAATTGCTTTAACTGTTTTAGTAGTTTGAGGATCCAGCTTACCATCATTTATATTGGTAAAAGTAATTAACAGAGAGCTTGCTAGTTAAATAGAAAGTTAACTAGTCGTCCATTGTTGAATGTGAAAATTGTGGTTTTGTAATATTAACCAGAGTTATTACGCCATGCACCTTCTGGACCAGGTTGAAAGTTATTTACAGTGTTTTATTCGCAGTGCGACGCGCCAGAGCAGCCACATAGTTTTTATTTTCAGTTTTTATAAATCGATGAACCCGCTATCGCCATCTTGCAGCGGCTCAACGACATTCTCGGAACAGCAGATCGTCGACTCCAGAGACTACATTTATTCATCATGACGAAAGAACGATATGAGACTATCAACGATCCATCGCCATATGTGTTTCTGGGTCACACAAAAATAAATCTAATGACCTAACATCAGACTATGGTAAACAGTACCATACAGTAAAAAAATTTCCTACATCTTAAGGTGATAATTAACAATATCAATTTAGTGGAATTCTCAAGTTTCAAACTTAGTTTGTTGTAGTACATAACATAGCTTTGCCCTCAACTTTAAATTAAAATTGCTAACTGAGGTACTTTAGTCTTTATTACAAATCATTTAATCCTGTTATTATTTATATTGCTACATACTTCCAACCCAATCAGAAATCAACATTTATGACTACGACTGGCTTGAATTCTTACTACACGAAGTTCTTGACACGTGTCAATATGTATACCTCCTGTTTACTTACGCTGTGGATAACATATACGAAAAGCATATTTGTATTACTTCTTCTCACGTGGACTTTCAGTAACTATCAGTTGCACCATTATTAATCACAACTACTACAGTACTTATTAAAGTTATCAATTTATATTTAGGTACTTCATTGTAAGCATTGGCTGTAACTATGCCTATGGGAGTGTCAATGTGTCTCATGGATCAGTTCAGTCAGACGTAAGAAAACGAAGTGTTGTTTAGTGATTCATGAAGACACTTAGTGAAGAGAGAAGGTGAAACACGATGCCGTCACATACCCTATTCCTTTCGAACAGCACCTAGGAGGCCGCTGAACTTCACGTCTCCTTCCGAGAAACGGATGACGATCAACAGTTCCACATGCGCTAACTCCATGAGAAACTGCCGACAAGTTTAGAATTAGTCCCGGACACTGGTGCAAAGGTTGTCACTAAAGAAATTTACTCTGCCACATCTCTCTCTCTTTCTCTATTTTTGGCCAAATACGGGCACTGAAAATTTCATCCACCACCAGGATTCAAGCCAGCTGGACTCCGGGACAAGAGCAAACACATAGGCATGCTTTAGCAGCCTCGGCTGCCGAGACGTGTTTTATTTTCGCGAATGATTTACCGTGGTGGATGAATGTGTTTGAGTAATGCACAGTTTCACACTAGGAAATTAAGAATTCCGTGTGCAGTGCGGGCGAAATTTATTGCATAAGATGCCGTCTGAGTGCGGGCGACGCGGAAGCAAGTTTCGTGTAAATCCTCGAGGCTGCCGAAAGCGCTCTGCGTGATGTGGCGTGGTTTGCTGTGGTGTGGTGTGTACGCGTGGTCTCGGCTCAGAGGTCAGAGGACAGAGGTCAGACCGAGATGCGCTCGCTGTTACAGCCACAGCCGAAGGCTCACGGGGTCACGCCGGCAGCAGCTGCGCCTTACCCACAGGCGCACCGCCCAAATGAAACGTGCTCGAAGTTCTTAACTGCTTCCTTATACAAGGTCCTATAAAGTGAACTTCACCTAGGCGATTAATCCCGTCTAGTTAGCAATCTACCGTGTCTACTCTCCCAAATTTAACGCAAGGAATGTACACTAATAAACTCACTGAACAAAAAATTTGCCCCCCCCCCCCCCCCCGCAAGAGGCATCAAGATAATACTGCGTTACCTCACATTTATCCTAGATAACTGTCACCTTTCGGCGAAGATGAGAGAGACTTAAAGTTTCATTAGTTATGCTAAATCCAGATGAAGCCACTAGTTGCTGACTTTATCCAGTAGAGCTTTCAAGTTGCTATGTTTGATCCACTGCACGAAATAGGCCTACAAACTTACTACAGGATAAGGTTTAGCGGCTCAGTAGAGATGTGATATGGTACCAGAATGTTCGCCATACCAGGCACGTTAGTGTGAAGCCCAGTGGACTCGGATGTTGTCATCTTTGAAGATATGATTGTTGACACCATATTCATGATGATAATTTAAAAGAAGAGACAACAATTAATCACCAAGATAGTTGAATTAAACATCCTGATTGATGTTCGTGGTAACTTCATTCAGTGGACCAAACCGAAAACACTACTAAAGCATCCCAAATACACACTGTAACTTACCTAGAACAATATGTAACGTGCCTACAACGTATATGTAACAACCTACAACAAATATTGTATGTGTTTGTCTGGGATATGGACTCGATAAGCAACCTGATCTATCAGTAATCGGAATCTGACCTGCACAACACTGTGTGCGCGTTGTATGAGTGTCGTTTTCACTGTCATTTAAGCCCTCAACAGATCGTTACATGAAAAACTTAAAACTAACATTTGCATAAGCTATCAGACTGCGTATTTGAATAAGAATTTTACAAGTGATACAGAATCTGACTTGTGCAACGGAATTTACTAAATTAGAGTACATGATATTTTGTGGAGTGTCACTGTCTCTGTTTTGGTCCTTAGTTTTGCACTCACCTCTTTAGATGACTGCCAGTTTCCGAGTCGTTTACAGCAATTCGCAGCAGCATGCAGAAGAGGCGGCTAAAGCTTATTGTTACCATGAATGACTTTTTAAAAAAAATTAGTTTGCTTGGGTCCTGTTAACTACTTGTAACAAGGCATTTCATAAATTAAGTTTATTTAAAAACTTCAGAAATCATCATGACCTATAATTGTTTGACGAGCATTAATAACGGTGAAATGCCTGACAATGACATAAGTAGGAACATTGGCTGAGTGCCAGATTAACAAATAATTGCAATTTCAAAGTTACATTAACATTTAATAATCACAGCATATTTATGAGATGAATGTGGAGAATAATTATTATTATTTGGAGGATAAGGCGGCTTCTATAACTAACAAGCAATACATGGGATTATAAAAACTCGGACTAACAATCACGAGCCTAATCCTGCAACTGCTCTTAACGCTACGCTTGCGGCTTTTACCTTGAATTCCATCTCCAAGCCATCTAAATCTCTCGTGGCCATATGAATGAAATCGGGTCTTGGGTGTGGTACGATCTGCCATCACCGACGTGAGGACAGCGTGACACGTCTTCTGTCTCCGTCCCACAACAATACTTAGAATCGCCCTCCCACGTTTCGCCCTCAGATTGTTGCTATCGATATCTGAATGCTTATTTATTTCCAATATTTCGCATTGCAAAGAATAGCCTTAATTTGGCTAACATTTAATCAATGTAATGGACATTTCTGACACACTCCTTACAGCACTGTGGACTAAACCCATCATTCATTACTGGGGAGGAGCTTTATGTTTTAGAACAGACATTGGCGAATTGGATTAATTCCGAAACTTTTTAGTCGTCACCTCGATAAATATCATTAATGAGTTCATACTCACTACCAATTATATAATTTTGAACTTCCGTAGAGAAATTATGGGTCATTGTTTGAGGTCGCTGATGAGACTAAATTTTGATACTTTTTATGTGTGATATTAACTCGAACTTTTTGATAATTACGTGATCTCCGAGACGCAACCCTATTATGTCTCATCTGCCATCGCATCGGAGGATGAACTAGCTTTCGTGGAGCAGTAGGAGTTTTTTCGAACCGCCGGATCGCATTGCGTCCGAGCCGTAAGTCGTTTCCCGACAATGCTTTCTGAAGGTTTGTTAAGAAGTCCACTGCACTTTGTTAAAGTTGAAATAGGCAAAATACCTATGTAATACTAATATCAGGTCTGATCGGGTCACATTTGCTTTCGCTGGGCACAACTTGACTTGAAGTTCTTTTCTTTCTCTTAATTACGTGGCGTACGTTGTGATGAAAACGAAACCAATTCGAAGTTGTGATATGAAAACTGTAAATGTGCCTTTGTGATGAATTACCCTGAAAATACATCAATGGTCTATAGATTGGCCGACTAAGGACAATATGTGTAAAGCTGAAAACAACATGTCCCAAAGGGCTAATCATTTTTACAATGAATTAGAAGGTGCAAAGCGAAATTAAATATGTTCCATTTATGGTTAAAAATAGAGTGAAAGTGACATTTGGTAACGGCACGTTGTCCGCTAACTTCCTTTGGTGTCTGGGATAGGTCAATCAATGCATCTCCAAGCTTTATATTCGTTACTGCGGGATCTAACAAACATAAATTATTCATTATAATATATACATGAAGACTCTTGTTTCCATAAGAAAGTGGTACCTCACCAACAGAATACTGTGACATACTATTCTCGTTTAACAACCTGTCGGCAAAATGTAATCAATATACAACGTTGTCTACTGAACAGATACTCTACCGAACTGATGTTACTGAATTAAAACTGAAAGAAAAATCAGAGTATAAACTGAAACCTGGCAGTAACCTCAGGTCTTTCAATTATGCGACTGAGTGAACTAGATACGGATTATTAACATATATACTGAAGGGAAGGAAGTTTAAGTTGCTCGTCAATGAAAAGTACTATACCTAATGAACTGGAGAGTGGTCAGAATGAGAACAAACCTTAAAAACAATTTTCATTTAATTTAGACTAATTTATCCGTGTACAGAGGCAGTTAATGCAAGTTGCTATGCGGCTACAGAGTCTTCTCAGTGGTTCCTATTGAAATATTTAAGTAACTGCAGAGACATACTGAAATCTTTAACTCCAATCTTAACTAGATGAAGAGCCATTTGAGGCTATTTTCTATATAATAATCAATTTAGACGAATCTGCAGCCGCGCGGGATTAGCCGAGCGGTCTGGGGCGCTGCAGTCATGGACTGTGCGACTGGTCCCGGCGGAGGTTCGAGTCCTCCCTCGGGCATCGTTGTGTGTGTTTGTCCTTAGGATAATTTAGGTTAAGTAGTATGTAAGCTTAGGGACTGATGATCTTAGCAGATAAGTCCCATAAGATTTCACACACATTTGAACATTTTTGAACGAATCTGCAACCAGAAAGCGATTTATGTTTTATAAACAGCCAAATTATTTTAATTTTTAATATGGAAAGCTAGTTCAGTAGGCCCCACAAGTATGATTACGATACTTACACGGATCGTTGCACTTTAGCTGCTCTCAGGTTCATGCAGTTGATCGGAACTACAGTGCAAAGGCAACACGCTATTATCACCTTCTTCGATCCATCGACTCGACGCTTCTTTGCCAACGTAAATATTCGAGGTTCTACTGGGCTGTACTCACACCAGATACAAACTCTCTCTCTAGGCGCTTCGGTCTGGAACCGTGTGACCGCTACGGTCGCAGGTTCGAAACTTGCCTCGGGCATGGATGTGTGTGGTGTCCTTAGGTTAGTTAGGCTTACGTACTTCTAAGTTCTAGGGGACTGATGACCTCAGATGTTAAGTCCCACAGTGCTCAGAGCCATTTGAACAAACTCTCTCAATCGACCTGAATTATTGACTTTTCCATAGTCGCATTGTTCCATGATCTTCTTCTTTCTAAACGGGCGCTGTCATTAGCTCCCTTAACCATTTACTATCTACAATAACAGAATTTTTACCACTCATTTGAGTGTTCGCTAATCGATTAAAATGTGAACCTCATTGGTGCTCCTTGCACTCCTATATCAGATTAAATGAGTCTCTTATTTAACCCTTTCCTGAACGACGATGTTTGGAAGTCTAACACCTTTTTGGAGTCACAGATTAGCAAGAATTTCAATTCATGCACTAAAATCCTGTCAAAGCGTCAGTTTATCTCTATTGTAACACATCATACTCTTTTGCAGTAATACTACAATATCTTTTCCCACAGTGTACAGAAATACCGACAGACTGATGTACTCCCGTCTTGTTCATTTCCTGATAAGAGATTACAGACCCTGCTGATATGAAAGGATGTTACTGTGTTTGGATGGTTGTAATCTGGCTTCGTATTGTTTGTGTGAATGATACGAAAATGGTAAGTAAGTAAACCGGTCAGGTACGATGAGTATATTCTGACAGCATTCATTCATACATTAGTTAATTATTTATCGCAAAGTTCGTAATTGTGATCTTAATGTTATAGAGTGAAACAATTTGGAACTTTTAATTTGTATTTTCGTGAAGTTTTATAGTGCTGCCTCGTTCACTGGCCCAGCAAGTAAATTACAGTAAGTTAATATTAACCCCTATTCAGGTCACTCAGTTTACAAGTAAACAATGTTAAGTACACATTGACGTAAACTATGCGATCAGAAGTATCCGGACCGCCATAAAAACATACGTTTTTCATATAATGTGCACTGTGCTGCTACCAACTGCCAGGTACTCCATATCAGTGACCTCAGCAGTCATTAGACATCGTGAGAGAGCAGAATGGAGCGCTCCGCGGAACTCACGGACTTCGAACGTGGCCAGGTGATTAGGCGTCACTTGTGCCATACGTCTGTATGCGTGATTTACACACTCCCAAACAATCCTAGGTCCATTGTTTCGGATGTGATAGTGAAATGGAAACGTGAAGCGGCACGTATATCACCAAAACGTATAGGCCGACCTCGTCTGGTGAATGACAGAGACCGCCGACAGTTGAAGAGGGACGTAATGTGTAATAGGCAAATATCCATCCCGACCATCTCACAGGAATTTCAAATTGCATCAGGATCCACTGCAAGTACTATGACAGTTAGGCGGGAGATGTACAAACTTGGATTTCATGGTCGTGCAGCTTCCCATAAGATACACATTACACCGGTAAATGCCAAACGGTGCCTCGCTTTGTGTAAGGAGCGTAACTTTGGACGATTGAACAGTGTAAAAATGTTGTGTGGAGTGATGAATCACGGTATACAATGAGGCGATCCGATGGCAAGTTGTAAGTATGGCGAATGCCCGGTGAACGTCATCTGCCAGCTTGTGTAGTGCTAACAGTAAAATACGGAGGCGATGGTATTTTGGGGTGGTCCTGATTTTCATGGAGGGGGCTTGCAACCCTTGTTGTTTTCCGTGGCACTATCACAGCACAGGCCTACACTGATGTTTTAACCACCTGCTGATGAGTAGTTCGGGGTTGGCGGTTGCATCTTTCAACACGATCGAGCACCTGTTCATAATGCACGGCCTGTTGCAGAGTGGTTACACGACAATAACACCCCTGTTATGGACTAGCCTGCACATGACCTGAATCCTATAGAACACCTTTGGGATGTTTGGGAACGCCGACTTCGTGCCAGGCCTCACCGACCGACATCGATACCACTCCTCAGTGCAGCAATCCGTGAAGAATGGGTTGCTATTCCCCAAGAAGCCTTCCAGCATCTGATTGAACGTATGCCTGCGAAAGTGGAAGCTGTCATCAAGGCTAAGGGTGGGCGAACACCATACTGAATTCCAGCATTATCGATGGAGGGCGCCACGATCTTGTAAGTCATTTTCAGCCAGCTGTCATGGTACTTTTGATCACTAAGTAGCTGACGAAAATGCATTCTCCGAGTCGCATGTAATTCCAACAGTAGAGTGTTTAAACTCAGGAGAGTGTTCCTGGGGCCACACTGTAGCAATTATGGATTTGTGCGCTGTCGTACAGTACATCTTGTAAGTCATTTTCGGCCAGGTGTCCGAATACTTACGGTTACAAAATTTTAGATAAAATTCACGATTTTAAAAATACATCGTTACTCTGGAAACACTGGAAAACATTATCTCATCTGAGTAAAGGAGTCGCAAAAGATGTACTTGAAATATCTTATTTATGAGGATTCAATTGAAACTTTGCTGCGTTTTTCTCAGTAGAACGAACCTGTCCGTTACGATTGATTACAGTCGACGTCTTCCAGTGTATAATAGCACACAGCTCTGTTATTCATTGCTTTGGTAATATTTTCCAGAATATGAAATCCTTTGGAACATTTGTGCATCGTTCGGACGGGAAGGGTTGAAGTAGAATTGTGCTACCTCTTCTTGTCCTTCATGTTAATGACGGTTGGCCACTAGCAATGAAATCAAGAGTGTCGCCAGGGATTATTAAGCTTGCAGTAAGCGAAAAGCTGCAGCATAATGACTATTCGCGAGGCTGACGATATATCATCAGTCATTCGTAGAAACATCAGCCACAAATTTCAGAAGATAAGAAGAGCGGAAACTGGCAGAATAATCGTACAGTTAGCATAACAACTCATGCATCCAGTTTCCTGGCATGAATAATATACATGAGAATGGAAAAGAAAATTGAGGATCTGTTATATGACGATTAGTTTTACTTCAGGAAAGGTAAAGACACCCAAGAGGGAGCTCGGATGTTGCGGTTGATAATGGAAGCAAGACAGGAGAAAAATCAACACACGTTCATAGGGTCAGTCGACCCGGAAAAAGCGTTAGATAGAATGAAATGGAGCAAGAATTTCGAAATTGTGAGAAAAATAAGGCTAAGCTATAGGAAAACGCGGGTAATATGGAATGTGAGCAAGAACCAAGAGGGAACAATAAGAATGGGAGACCGAGAGCACAGTGGTGGGACTAAAACGGGTGTAAGAGTCGGAAGTAATCTATCGCCCCTATTGTTCTATCTGTACATCGAAAAAGCAATGTCGGAAATGAAAGGTTCAAGAGTGGGATAAAAATTCAAGACTAGAGCATATGAACGATACAATTCTGATCACATTGGTATCCTCAGAGAAAGTGAAGAAGAATTACAGGTTCTGCTGAATGGAATAAACAGCCTGATGAGCGCAGAAAATGGATGGAGAGTGAATCGAAGAAAGACGAAATTAGTGAGCGTAGCAGAAATGATTAGAGCGAGAAATTTAAAAGTAGAACTGGGAATCACGAAGTAGATGAAGATAATGCATTGTTACCTAGGCAGGAAAGTAACTCATAATGAACGGAGCAAGGAGAGCATAGAAAGCAGGCTAGCATTGCCAAACAGGGTATTCTTGGATAAGTCTACTAGTACCAAATACAGCACTTAATTTTAGGAAGGAATTTATCAGAATGTACATTTGGAGCCCAGTATTGTACGGTAGTGAAACAAGGGCTCTAGGGAAACGAGAACAGAAGATAGACGGAGGATCTGAGGTCCTGAAAATTAAGTGGGCTACTAAGAAATGAAGAGGTTCTCCACAGAATAAGTGAGGAAAGGAATATATGGAAAACTCGGACAAGAAGAAGGGACAGGATGATAGGACATCTTTTAAGACATAAGGCAATAACCCAGGGTGCTAGAGAGGGCTGTAGAGGGTAAAATCTGTAGGGGAAGACAGAGACTGGAATAGATCTAGAAAATGAATGAGGATATAGGTTGCAAATGCTAAAGTGAGATGAAGAGGTTGGTGCAGGAGAGGAATTCGTGGCGGGCCGCATCAAACCTGCCAGAAGACTGATGACTCATAAAAAGGAAACAAGGCAAAGAGTACGATGAAACGGCCAGGACAGCTAACTGGGTTTGTCGGATGCTTCATGTGCAAACGACGACGACCAGCAATGCAGGAGCAACTTTGACGTATTAGTGTTGTCGTTGGTGTAGAAAATCAAAAATATCCAGCATAAATAAGGTACAGAAGATACTGATGTAGAAGATAATCCGAGACTAAGAGATTTAAATATAAATACCCGGGTCACTGCGTCAAATTGTTGAGTAGGGTGATTGGCAGACAACGAAAAGGTTGTTCCATAAAATTTCGGAAGTGCAGCCGCATAAATTCAGTTTATTCCTCTATAATTTCGGCTGAATACCTTCCAGCCATCTTCAGATTGAGACGAGGTCACTAACGCTCCAGCACTTGCTCCTTCCTTTTAAACTGGAGGACCGAACCACTGCGTATGCGGCCAAAGATACACAAGGCGACAGAGACGTTGATAGGCGGCAAAGAGGTGTAACATATGCACGCAAATTAAATCTATGGCTGCGAAGTCGATCCACACGTTGATATCGATGTGTCACGGAGAGCTGTACCGTCGCGACGTCTTTGTGATTTAACTACAGAAATTGCCGGATTCCATGATCTGTCCAAGTTGAAGCCGCTATCTCTATTAATTAAATTCGTCGCCAACAGAATTTCAATTGCTTGTCTCACTACTGGGTCACAGAAAGATGAAGTCGAGGTTCGGTCCTCGAGTTTAAAAGGACGGAGGAAGTGCTAGAGCATTAGTCACCTCGGCTCACTCTGAAGATGGCTGGATGGTATTAAGATGAAATGTTAGAAGAAGAAACTTAATTTATGAGGCTGCACGCCCGAAATTTTATGGAACAGACTTTATGCCGCGATAACATGAAGATGCGCAACGAAAAGGTCGCCCTGCGCTAGTAATGATCACGTGTGTTGGCCACGTGTGTCTGCGGTTGCCAGCTCATTAGGACAGACAGCGGTACCGCGTTTTCGTAACTGAGAAGCAGCAAACAATACGGAAGTTTTTTGTATCGTTGATCGCTCCGTTGCACAAGAGGACTCGTCTGCGTCAGCAGAGTGGTGACTGCGGTGGCCGTGTAGAGGCGTTACGCCACAGCGGCAGCTCTGCCGACATCAACACGTTCCGGGACGCGCCACAGCCTCCTCGTGGCTCAGGGAGACCCAGCATCTTCTAAAGCTCCAGCGCCGATTACTGAGTTACGGGCGGCGACCGCCAGGGTTGCGAGGAACACTGCCTGCGGGTCCGCTAAACGTCGCCGCCGAGCACCCGTAAGCGGCAAATTGCTGCGCGCTAAGCGGAGGTCGTAGGGTCACGCAGCTCAGAGGACCGTTGGGCAATGTCGGCGCTAGGACGCCTGGAGGCCGTGCCGTGGCCTCTGGCTCACCAGTATGACTGTTTCACAACAATCGATCGAGTTCGGTGGACATGTGGTTATTATAACAGGCTCTGCTTTCTAAGCAGTCTGCCTCAAGGATAGCTTCCGGTTATTCGTTCAATCTGACCTCCAGGGAGGACGACCGGTTCTTCATCTTCTTTCTCCGACAATGTTATTCACATCTAGCTCTACATCTACAGCCTCAAGCCCCCGTAAATGTACATTTCACGTAGCAGTGTTACACTAGCCCCTTTACAGATGTGTTTGTTAATAGCGTGCAGGCGTCCTTATGAAATCCGATTAACAACTGCAGATGACCGCTACATTGTCCTCAAAAATGGCTCTAAGCACTATGGGACTTTAAATCTGAGGTCATCAGTCCCCTAGACTTAGAACTACACTACTGGCCATTAAAATTGCTATACCAAGAAGAAATGCAGATGATAAATCGGTATTCATTGGACAAATATATTATACTAGAAGTGACGTATGATACATTTTCACGCAGTTTGGGTGCATAGGTCCTGAGAAATCAGTACCCAAAACAGTCAACTCTGGCCGTAATAACGGCCTTGATATGCTTGGGCATTGAGTCACACAGAGCTTGGATGGCGTGTACAGGTACAGCTGCCCACGCAGATTCAACACGATATCACAGTTCATCAGGAGCAGTGACTGGCGTATGGTGACGAGCCAGTTCCTCGGTCACCATTGACCAGACATTTTCAGTTGGTGAGAGATGTGGAGAATGTGCTGGCCAGTGCAGCAGTCGAACACTTTCTATATCCAGAAAGGCCCGTACAGGACCTGCTACATGCGGTCATTCATTTTCCTGCTGAAATGTAGGGTTTCGCTGAGATCGAATGAAGGGTAGAGCCACGTGTCGTAAGACATCTGAAATATAACGTCCACTGTTCACAGTGCCGTCAATGCGAACAAGAGGCGACCGAGACGTGTAACCAATGGCACCCCACACCATAACGCCGAGTGATACGCCAGTATGGCGATGACGAATACACGCTTCCAATGTGCGTTCACCGTGATGTCGCCAAACACGGCTGCGACCATCATGATGCTGTAAGCAGAACCTGGATTGATCCGAAAAAATGACGTTTTGCCATTCGTGCACCCAGGTTCGTCGCTGAGTACACCATCGCAGGCGCTCCTGTCTGTGATGCAGCGTCAAGGGTAACCGCAGCCGTGGTCTCCGAGCTGATAGTCCATGCTGCTGCAAACGTCGTCGAACTGTTCATGCAGATGGTTGTTGACTTGCAAACGTCTCCGTCTGTTGACTCAGGGATCGAGACGTGGCTGCACGATCCGTTACAGCCACGCGGCTAAGGTGCCTGTCATCTCGACTGCTAGTGATACGAGGCTGCTGGGATCCAGCACGGCGTTCCGTATTACCCACCTGAACCCACTGATTCCATATTCTGCTAACAGTCATTGGATCTCGACCAACGTGAGCAGCAATGTCGCGATACGATAAACCGCAATCGCGATAGGCTACAATCCGACCTTTATCAAAGTCTGAAACGTGATGGTACACAGTTCTCCTCCTTACACTAGGCAACGCCGGCCAACTGCTGTTTGTGTATGAGAAATTGTTTGGTAACTTTCCTCATGTCAGCACGTTGTAAGTGTCGCCACCGGCGTCAACCTTGTGTGATGCCCTTAGGTCAGTTAGGTTTAAGTAGTTCTACGTTCTAGGGGACTGATGACCTCAGATGTTAAGTCCCATAGTGCTCAGAGCCATTTGAACCATATTTGAACTAAAGACATCACGCACATCCATGCGCGAGGCAGGATTCGAACGTGCAATAGTAGCAGCTGCGCGATTCCGGGCTGAAGGGTCTAGAACCGCTCGGCCACACAAGCCGGCCTACATTGTGCAACAGGTAATTACAACCACGTTTAATGCGAATCGAAGGCAAACAATTTTCGCTCTAAGGAGACTGCATGGGAGTGGTCACCTTGCCCGAGATGTAGCTTTCTTCTGACAGGTAGCAGTCTGTCGGTACTGTCCTCGTCAAAAAAAAGTTTAGTCCGACACTTTTGGCTTTTCTGCTCTAATACCAAAGGCCAGAATACTGCGGTATCCGCTCGCCCGCTTTAGAAGCATGGCTAATCCTGCACCAAATTTTTGTTCATGCAATCTTTATGAGTCCACTCGCCACCATGCATGGCACGACGAAGCCGATTAATCGAGGGCCCTGCAACATTCACATGTCAGCCTCGTGAATATGCCATCCGGATTGTCCACCTGGTTAGATGGGTGGGAAGCTACCTGCCTACCATACACTGGGCCCGGGTACGAATCCCGGCCGGGTTGGAAATTTTCTCCGCTTGGGGGCTGGGTGTTGTGTTGACCTCATCATGTTTTCATCCTCATCATCGGCCGCAAGTCGCCCAGTGTGGCGCCGACTGAAATAAGAGTTGCACTTGGTGGCAGAACCCAATCAGGACATCCCGGCAAACAATGCCATATGATCACTTCATTTCTACGCCATCGATACCATTTCTATGTCCTCCATATGGGAATGTAGCTCGGAGATGCCTGTTACTTTGTCCTTCATGAGGAGTCTGTCCGATGGTCAAACGACGCTATGTTTGTAGGATTCTCTTGCGTGAACGATTTCTTAAACGCGAAATTTAAACCTTGGGTTTCCTTTTTCTGTCTTTTGCTGCCACATCTGATTGATGAACGAGTGACGCTAGAAGCCTTAGACCCGCTTAACATAATCCGTATGACCAAAATTTTCTCGCGTTCTCGGCAAGAGCTCTCACTAAGGTATGGCGTGGTAGCTGCTATAAACACATCGATATTTTTAAAGAGGAAAAATCTCTACTAACTTTTACGTTTCGTCATTTAGGCGTTCTCTTTCGAACCACCCGATGACCTCAGCAGTTTGGTCCCACAGCAGCTTACCACCTACCATCATTTACATCGAGTGCGCAGCCGCCTTCGCTTCCTCAGCATTTTACGAATTTCTTTGTTAATCCTCGGTGGGTCTTTTCTGTCTTTAATCCACTTACTTAGCACAACTTCTCCAGAGCACGATATACAACACAATCAAACTTTTCCGTGAGTCTTCTATGTCCACAATACTGTAATTAAACTATGCCAATTAATTGTCTAAGTGGGATGCTAACAACTGCTTGTCTGCTCTTTCTAACGGAAATACTCTCCTAGTCTTATTTATTGGTTTATTAACATTAGTAACCGCAGTCGCTATACTGACATCATGGTCACTAACATCTATCACTACATTGTCTCCGTCGATAAGGTCATGCCTGATTGCAGCTACAAGATCTAAACTATACCCATTACGTATAGTCTGAGGAACTAGCTGCTCAAGACCGCTTTCAGAAAACATGATCAAAAGTAATTCGCAAGACACTGTCTGTTCACTCTGCAATGAATGCATGGACACCCCAGTCTGTATTCGGTAGGTTCAAGTCGCTTCCAATTAACAGTGCAAGATCTGGGTATTTCGCGCTACGGACAGTAGATTTTCTTTGAATTACTCGAAAACTGTCACGACGGAATCGAGTTGCCGGTAGAAGCACCAAAGAGTGAACTTGGCTTCAACTACTCCTGTTATACACGACTAGATAAATTCGCTGTCACATTCAAATTCGATCTCAGTACAGTACTGGAAATCTGTGTAAATCTAGGATTCCCATGAAGGTAACTGTACTATGTCTGTAGCATAATTATTATGAATATAATAGATAAATATAAAATATAACAAATCATGACGGAATAACATACTTTTGTTCATAAAATGGGTAACAAAATAAGGCGACGTGTTATTGCATTGTTAGCACTTTGTCCAGCTTCCGTTCTTCCTAGTTGCCTCAGAAATTCTTTGTTTTTGTTACTGTAGCACTTGCAGTGAAATTATTGCTCACTCTTCTCGTATCCCATTTTTCACTAACATTGAGCCTCAAATTGCCTTCCACAGCAGTAAACACGCCTTGCAAGTATTTGACAAGGTCTATATCAGGGTTCAATCTGGGATATGTACAGGCTAGGACAAGACATCGGACTCTTTATCTTCAAACCACCTTTTGGTCGTAGCAGAAACATACACAGATGCATTGTCTTTCTTAGATATTACACTTTCCTTCCCTAGATTCTCACTCTGTATCTCCTAACCAGTCCTGTAAATAGCATCTCAGTGTAATATATTTGACTTCATTCAAGATTTACCTTTAGGCTGAAGGCTGCCCGAATCATAACACTTCCTCCACAAAACTTTCTGCTCGTTCTTACCTGTTGCTCTGTTCTCAGGTCGTGCCAATAACACTGAAATCCATGTGGCCCATCCAAATGAAACGTCTGCTCATCACTAATGATCACTTTACCACATTCTAGAGTGTGTTTCAGCGAATTCCAATCTGTTTGTGTTTGGATGTTAGAAGAAGGTGCAAGAAGCGCAAGATATTTGTCATTAGACAAAATATGTCGTATACACACCTGGGAGTTACGGAGAATCGTAAATCAGTTACAAGTTGAGAAAAATGACGGTTTGTAGCTCTTGCACTGCGTAGAAGGGACCATTTTGACGTCTCAAATGATTATCTACTTAGCCCACATATTCCATTCTATTCATACCGTGCGCCCCTTCTAACTAAATCATCATTCACCGTGCTTGAATGGCTCAACTTCTGAACGATTTGACTATTAGCGAGTTCCATGGCCTTGTTCGCACCAATTTTTGCTTTTTCATCTCATGATGATTGTTTTGCGTGTGACATGTTTTATGCGAAAGGCTATTTACAATTTGTATTGAAACCAGATGGCAGTTATAAGAGTCGATGGACATGAAAGGGAAGCAGGGTTGGGAAGGGAGTGAGACAGGGTTGTAGCCTGTCCCTGATGTTATTCAATCTGTATATTGAGCAAGCAGTAAAGGAAACAAAAGACAAATTTGGAGTAGGTATTAAAATTCATGGAGAAGAAATAAAAACTTTAAGGTTTGCCGATGACATTGTAATTCTGTCAGAGACAGCAAAGGACTTGGAAGAGCAGTTGAATTTGGAATGGACAGTGTCTTGTAAGGTGGATATAAGATGAACATCAACAAAAGCAAAACGAGGATAATGGAATGTAGTCGAGTTATTTCGGGTGATGCTGAGGGAATTACATTAGGAAATGAGACACTTAAAGTAGTTTTGCTATTTGGGGAGCAAATTAACTGATGATGTTCGAAGTAGAGAGGATATAAAATGTAGACTGGCAATGGCAAGGAAAGCGTTTCTGAAGAAGAGAAATTTGTTAACATCGAGTGTAGATTTAAGTGTTAGGAAGTCGTTTCTGAAAGTATTTGTATGGAGTGTAGCCATGTATGGAAGTGAAACATGGACGATAAATAGTTTTGACAAGAGGAGAATAGAAGCTTTCGAAATGTGGTGCTACAGAATGGTTCAAATGTCTCTGAGAACTATGGGACTTAACATCTTAGGTCATCAGTCCCCTAGAACTTAGAACTACTTAAACCTAACTAAACTAAGGACATCACACACATCCATGCTGGAGACAGGATTCGAACCTGCGACCGTAGCAGTTGCGCGGTTGCGGACTGAAGCGCCTAGAACCGCTCGGCTACCGGTGCCGGCTGTGGTGCTACAGAAAAATGCTGAAGATTAGATGGGTAGATCACATAACTAATGAGGCGGTATTGAACAGAATTGGGGAGAAGAGGAGTTTGTGGCACAACTTGACTAAAAGAAGGGATCGGTTGGCAGGACACGTTCTGATGCATCAAGGGATCACCAATTTAGTATGGGAGGGCAGCGTAGAGGGTACAAATCGTAGAGGGAGACCAAGAGGTGAATACACTAAGCAGATTCAGAAGGATGTAGGCTGTAGTACATACTGGGAGATGAAGCAGCTTGCACAGGATAGAGTAGCATGGAGAGCTGCATCAAACCAGTCTCAGGACTGAAGACCACAACAACAACATGTTTATTTAGATAACACGTCACGTCGCTAATTGTGTCTGCTTACTACCTGCAACAAAGATTCATACGCATACATTAATACCACACAGAACCAACTATATCAATACTGAGTTTTACCCTCTACCCCCCGAATCGTTATGTGTTATTATGTAGTCTTGTCATGCACTGTACTACTGACATCAAATGCGACACCAATTGACTGCATTTGTCAGTATACTCGGTTCCGTACTATTTCATATATAGGTTGTACACAACAATTCGAGCCGATAGTGTTGTTTTCCTACAAATATCCATAGCTTTACAGTGATTTCCACTATAATAGAGATAATATTTTTGTCAACTGTAGTGAACAATGCCTCTTCAGTCGCGTCTAATCTGTCGCTTCGATATATGTTCTATGTTCTTTGAATCGCTATGTACCTCAGAGTTTTCTGTTTTCATCTCTCGTTCCCGAGAATAATTTGAGCTAGAAAAATTTCCTGGAGGGTAGTAAATTTTGGAACTTTGTAACGAGTATTTCGATAATTTACTGATAAAATTTTGCCGGCTGAAGTGTCTGCACTCTGAACGCGGTCTGACTTTGCTATATACGTGTCGTCTTGTGACTGTTCATCAGAGTAGTTCAAATTACCGCCACGCCTGGAAAGCGCCAGGTGCACTCCGTTAAGTGCTCTGCAGCCCCTGCATTTGCTCCGTTTGTGTTTAAGGATAACAACGCGCGACCACATGGAATAGCTCTGGTGTAGAAGCCCTTGGAGGGAGAGGAATTTTCACTAGTGGACTCGGTCTTCCTTTTGCCCCGACGTAAATACCGTGGAGCACACGTGGGATGCGTTGCAGCGCGCTCACATGCACTAGCACCATCCAGCAGAAGTCAACCGCGGCAGGGGAATGGGACACACTGCCACAAGAACTCCTCAGTTACCTTGCGGCCAGCGTGAGAGCATTTTTTCCATACGTGAATTGCACGTCATATTAGGAATCAAGTTCCGCCATTACGTCCAAGGAAACATCATAAACCGCGGTGAGTTCCATGTAATTATTGTCTTGGATTGAAACTGAAACTTCTGGCCGTCTCATTGTGTATTTCTTCATGTGATCTTCTCTACTGTAAGGTAGTGTACTATACGATAGCAGCGCGTTTTCACTGTGGTCCAAGTTGCACCGAGGTATGTTTCTTGGCAGAATTTCGTTTCCTTTCACTTACCGCTCGATCTCCAACCCCTCTCCCGCTGCTCCTGCAAAAGTTGCTTTCGGCCGTAAGTTTTGCACACCATTGTAGTAACGTACATATCGACGATATATTATCTAATCTGTGTAAGCTTTTTATCACAGCGTCCCTTTTCTTTTAATTCACTTCACTGTCCATTAAAGTTCGATGATGTATTCTCCCGTGTTCTTTATGATTTTGTCATCTCACGCCCAGCGAGGTCACGAGCTCAACTCGCATTCGGGAGGACGACGGTTCAAATCCGCTTCCGACCATCCTGATTTAGGTTTTTCGTGATTCCCGTAAATATGACGGTATGGTTCCTTCGAAGGGGGACGGCAGATTTCTTTCTCCATCCTAGAATCATTCCGAGCTTGTACTCCGTATCTAATGAACTCCATGTCGACAGCACATTTAACCCGAATATTCCTTGACTCCTTTTCATGATTTCGATGTATTTGTTCACCTTTTAACCTCCGCCCACAATAAGTATAAACCAGTAAGCCATAGAAACGTTGGAAATATTCTCCAACATTGTTCGAGTCTCTATTTTATCTTGCGCAGTATACGGTATTTGCTATCAGATCAAAGTAGATAGTGTAGCTCGGTTTTCGGTCGTTCAGAATGAAGCAAGAATATCCACTGTTTCGAATGAAGCATATATCCTGCAGGTCAGCTGTACTAGAAGCTGGTTGAAATATTATTGCCGATAGAACATCATCCAGCAACGCATTCTTACTTTAGGACATGACTTGCAGCGTATGACTTTTATTTGACCTGCAGTCTATCATTTTTAATCACTTTCATATGTCGCACCATTAATAGTTCGAAAATGAGGTTTCTGATGTGAAACTATTACAGCTCGTACAATGGGGCTTCGGCATGCACTACTGGCGTGGGGTTGCCCCTAGGAGTGGAAGGGCGGGAAAAATAAAGACTAAACATCTGCGTGTCAGAGTTTTTATTAACACTTCTTAGCAAAAGTAACTTTACCAATTACGTCATTAGGATCTTCGCATATTGAGACAAACCACCCAGTTAGGTAAACAATTTAAGAATAATAACTGAGCCACACGGTCTGGACGGTCTGGAGCGTCTTGTTACGGTCCGCGCGGCTCGCCCGCCCCCCCCCCCCCCCCTCCTCCCTCCCGCCCTCCCGTCGGAGGTTTGAGTCCTTAGAGTAAGTTAGTTTAAGTAATGTGTAAGCTTAGAGACGGATGACCTCAGGAGTTTGGTTCCATAAGACCTTACCACAAATTTTCCAAATAATTACTGATAATCGAAATACCAGTCTCTTCACAGATTCTTTTCCTTTCCAAAATTGGTAAAAGATTGAGTGAAAAACTGAAGAATGTTCCAAATGAAAGGGAAATGAAATGATAGTGTGGCAGTCGGGAGGCACCATCCTGGAAAGTTCGGCCGTCGGGTTACATGGCTTACTTCAAGTGACGCCGCATTGGGCGACTTGCGTCACGGTGATGATGAAATGCCAAAATAACGGTGTTGTAAAAAGTGTAACATGATGGAAGAACAGTCTTCAAAACAGTCATGCAAGAAGTTTCTTTAGAATTTGATAGACTTAAGTACAATAAATAATTCAGTTTTATCTAAGGGAAGTACATCAAAAGAACGGCCCAGAAATTACTTAGGACAGGCCCGATACTCTTCTCACCACACTCCTCTTTTGTAAGCGACCACTGGATACCCACCCCAAGGTACAACATAGAGCAATAGCCTGTTGAACAGAGAAGTAAATTTTAAGTAAAATGAGTAGAAACTAAAGTCATCAGATTACACGCTGGCAGCGTAGACAAAAAAGCTGTGGTAAGTCACTAATAGATGATAAGATAGCTGGCCGAGGCAACCACCCCCACTTACACCTAGTTGTAAAGAAGGTCAGCGGCTAACTGAGATTCAGCTTCAAATCACGCTACGAGGTGGAAACGGTAAATACTTAACCATCGCGCGGGAGGAAAACGTAGGTGCAAGGAAGACAAGCTTGGCTTGGAAGTATAACACGCCAAAGTATATGCAACAAGATTTGTCCCGGTAATACGCACAGGCTTGCGGTATCGAAACAATTAAATAAAGCGATTTGGAAATTTAGTATACAACGTACCAGGATATATTTGAACAAAACAAATAATGAGACATTGAACGTAAAATGATTTCCATAAACCCAAGCAGTCCAAACAGTCACGAATAATGACACATTGAAGGTAAAAGAAATTATATATGCCCAAGCAGACCGCAGGCCCAATAATTTAAACCGAACTATCAAATCACAACTCCACGAAAATTATCAAGCCGGCCTGTGTGGCCGAGCGGTTCCAGGTGCTTCAACTTGGAACCGCGCGACCACTACGGTCGCAGGTTTGAATCCTGCCTCGGGCATGAAAGTGTGTGATAGGTTAGTTAGGTTTAAGTATTTCTAAGTTCTAGGGGACGGATGACCTCAGATGTTAAGTCCCATAGTTCTCAGAGCCATTTGCACCAAACTTATCAAACTGAAGCTATTAGATTTTCTTATGAGAGACGCGCTCCTCAAATCGCCTCGCCAGACATGGGGACGACAAATTACAACAGGAGGCTGAAAAGAGTCCGATATAGAAACAACAAGGCACAAACATACGGACGAACCGAACCAGTCACAATTATCACGCTCACACTGGGAAGCAAGATCAGTCTTTACGAATACCGCGTGGTCTCGACACCGAAGCAACGAACTAAAAGTAGATCAACTAGCATCCGAAGCCGCTGTGCGGTGACAAATAGTGGAAAAGCGTGGAGCCGCCAGGAGATTCGTGGGTGACGACGAACCACCGCCCACCTCCAAATCTCATAGGCAAAAGAATAATGTGTCCACTCCTGTTTCCGGTGTATGCCCCTCGTGTCCGGAAGACGCTCAGCCAGACCAACTTGCAAGTCACACGGGTGGTAGAACAAACAGGTAGCCCGTTGTCCGGCAGACCTGCTCTGTCCCTGTTGTTTCACTCACTGCTTCTTCTGGCAAACGGTCACAAAGCCACTCGTGGCAAACGTGCCACGCCCTCTTCTCGCCAAAGACCGTGTTCCAGAAGACGTGGCGAGAACTATTGATCCCGCAACGGTTCATTTAGATACCGAGAGTATTGCAGATAAAAAGACCACAAAAAATAAGGAATTAGACACATCTAAAAGTGTGTGTGTGTGTGTGTGTGTGTGTGTGTGTGTGTGTGTGTGTGTGTGTGTGTGTGTGTGTGTAGGGGAGGGGGGTGCAGGGGAGGGGGCGAGACGAAACGTGGAAGAGGGTGAATGAGAGAGAGATATGGAGAAGGGAAGGAGGCAAGGGGGGGTGAAAGAGAAATGGTTGAAGGTGGGAAGCGTGGTCGAGCGGAAACAGATAGGAATAGTCATTGTAGAAATCAGCTGAGATTCAGTGGTAAAAGAATAATCTGATAAGGCTGTGCAGCGGCTGAGGTAAAGGTTACTAAGTTGTCATAGTATCAGAGCCGTATTTACAATTGCTGTAAGATATTTTCTGGGAATTGTAAATCGTTGTCTGTTAAGTACCAATACAAGTGTCGCTCGTAAAGCTTGATAGTAGCAGCATTAACCGATTACACCTGTTCTGAAACACAAACAGTAACAAACTTGATTATCTTACCTGTAAAAAATTACTTACGTTACTAAGGAGGGAAGTTTAGAATTCAATAGCGATGATTAACCACAATTTATCACAACCTTCCCAAGCAACGCTCTTGCAATCGATTCATCTGAACACACGCCATTAACCAAAGTGATAGTGTATTACTGACTACCATCCATCTGTCCCGAACATGTCTTTGACAAAAATAAAAACTCAGACCACTAGGCATTCAGACAAGTTGCACAATCCCTTATTCACCAAGAATGGGTTAGAAAATCAACCGTGGCCTTTTAAAAGGATATCTACCGAAACTCAATTTATATTTTCAATGACTGACAAAAACAAATGGATAAACGTAGGCAGCTATTCAAGACGATACATTCCCAATCCCTCTCCATCCCTCATTTCTCCATGAAACTTACACGTTACAACTTTGTATTGTGAATAATAAAAGACTTTCAGTAAGTTCAGTCAGGCTAAAGATTTCTTTGAGACACATTAGTGAGAGTTACATTCTGTAATCAATAATTGCAGTAAACACATCAGTACATGACAAACAGGTAACATGTGACTGAGTGGATGTACTTAACACCTGACAATAGGCATACGAGTATCTGTATATTTATTGTACGTCGGTAATAAAACAGGGAAGCAGCCCACATAAACAGAAAATTGTTGAAACTGGCGGAATTAAAGCTGTGAGGACGGGGCGTGAGTCGTGCTTGGTTAGCTCAGTTGGCACATACAAACGGGGAAACAGAATCAAGACCTAGCTATATGCTTGGGGTATACCATAATAGGCAACCCACGAGAAGACGAGCGTTGAGTGCCGTCAATAAGCCGAGATATCTCACGCAAAGAATAGTGCAAACAAACAAATTTAAAAAAACCTTTTTTGTATATTAAAAAGTTTTTAAAATAACAAAAAAAACAACAAAACAAGATGAAAGTAAAGGTTTTAAAAAATATTATCGAAGAAAGAAACCATTCTATACAAAAAATAAAAAATAAAAAATGTAGTGATGTGCTGATAAAATAAATAACCATCAAAAAAAGAACAAAAAAAGTTGGTAGAGCACTTGCCCGCGAAAGGCATACATTTTTAATCTGCTAGGAAGTTTCATATCAGCGCACACTCCGCTGTGGAGTGAAAATTTCATTCTAGAAAATTGTTTACAGCCAATATACTGTGTTCGTACCCATGTGAAGGTATCGGTACAATATATTAAAATCTAGCTCTCGGATGTTTTGGCGCTGCAGTTTTCCAGGGTCTCCGAGGGAGCAGTGCACCGAACGGCCATCGAAATCCTGTGCAGTAATGACAGGTGCCAAAACTGTGGTGATGGCAGTAAAGTGATCAAAGAGGCTACGGCGATGATGACCATCCGCGCCACCTGCGAATCTTCTGACAACAGTTGGCGATTCACACGCAGATGATGACAACATCATTGTTATTCGACTGAAGGATGCTTTGTTTGGAATTACAACGCTTACAGTGATTGTTTCCTTCGGATGATTACTAGGCTGTAATATGCTGAACTGTAATGCACTAACTAATGTCGTATGTGCGTAACTTAAAACATTTACATTTACCATATCACTAGCTCCTATTTTGTTTCAATCTATAGTAACGTTCAGCATTTATAAACACAAAGTATGGTTTTGTATTGAGCGTGTTTAACGAATAACAGGTTCTACTTTGTCAATTCGACAGATTGTGCTAAATTGCTAATGAAGTCCCGAACTGAACCATTCAATTAAGAAATTCCTTATCTATCAAATGACAAATACAAGATATCGCTTATTCTTTCTGATAATAAGCATGCTACTTAGCGTTAAAAATCCTAACGTTTCGGCATGCATGCCAGACAGGACGGTAAGTTTCACCTATGTGGATTGAAAACGCCGTGGTTAATACTGTAATACATTCGCTGCAGGGAAAGAAAAACCGTTATCAACCATTTACTCAATGTAAATCTAACCTATGTCTTCATAGTTGTCCTGAAACATACGAAAGAATTATTTTTCTCAATGATCATAATCTAAGACTGCTCATCCTAACATTTTCTGGAATGTTTTTTGTCTTAAATGTCATAACTTATGAGAATTGTAAAACATAGCACATACATCAACTTGGTATCTGTCTGACAAATCAAGTTGCAGATTTACTTCAATTTTCCAGGAATGTTAGCTCTTTTATGCATGAAGCAACCGCATTGTTTTCGTTCAAGTGTGAATAACCTGGTGTTATGAACACAAATTTGTTTATTTATACCACCAGTGTCGGAAACCATAATTTACTATTCCGTATAATAATTTCTTAATAAATAATGTTATACAGCTAAATTTTTTCCTAGTCAAAACCGCGTGGTTAAAGACTATGATTGGAGCAGTAAAGACAAGTGAGATAAATTTTTAAAAAACTTGGAAAAACTGTCCAAGTGTTGAATTTAAATTATTAACAGCAGTAATGCAGAGCAGTCTCCTTCCACAATACAATTACATTAACGAGGTTTAAGTTTCCGATATGAAGTAAACACTTGCGGTACCCCGAGACTGTGACTAAGTAATAGTTCCGTTGTTGATTAAAACTTTGAAATGAATGCTGGACATTGTACGCTGTTCATTAAATATGTTGCTATATAATTTTATTCTGCTAACGTACCAATATTCCATGCTGCCATGGAAAATACGAGTAATACCTATTAATAACCGAGGATTGCCCCCTGTAACCGGGAATGTGATTTTCAAAAGATGTTTCAGCAGGGATAAAGTCATTCCAAGGGCGAAGTACTTTTTTTATTTATAATTAGTTATAAGAACAGTGTTTATTAGGCACTGTCTAAAAGAAAGAGAAAATAGAATTTTAAAATGTGGTGCCAAATGCGTGATAAATGAATAATGAGACATACGCCTACAAGTAATTTTCTATATTAATTTCAAGAATGACAGGAACGCATAAAAGAAAACTCGTCATGAATTAGAAAGCATACTACGAAGTCCTAGTATTCACCACTTGATCGGGATTGATTTCATCGCCTTTGGTGAGTCAAATAAAAGTACGAAGTTCTCAGGCCTTTTTCTAAGATAAATAAAAAATGAAGCTACTGCAAATAATAAAGTCGATATCTGTGTATGGGCCACTAGCGCTTAAGTCGAACACAATACAAAATCCTGCTTTTGTACGAAATATCCCCTTCTCCGTCGTCGTCTTTCTCGCTCTCTCACCCTCTCTCTATCTATCTCTGTCTCTCTCTCTCTCTCTCTCTCTCTCTCTCTCTCTCTCACACACACACTCACTCTCCCCCCCTCCCTCTTTCTGTCCCTGTCTGTCTTTTAGTCCCCCTTTCTCCTCGTCTCTTTCTCCTTGTCTATTTCTCTTGCAGGTAACGGATTGTCTTCAACTAGAACGCAAGCTGGTATATCGGTTGGTCTAGGTCTTCTTACGCACGGACCAGAGTTCGATGCCAAGTCCGTGTACTGGGGCGAGCCAACGGTTTCACTAGGACGTTCGCCAACTATTGTGATGCGGCGAACTAGATTATTGCTTTAAGAAGGAATCTTACAGCCAGTTTTGGAGTTCGACACCCTTTTCGGGTAAATCAGGACACGCTATAATTGTACGTATTTTCCACTTCTCCCTTATCGTATTTTAGAACGAATTAAGCACATTAAAATTACAGGTATTTGTCACAGTCAACCACAATCTGCCTCACCAGTAGACCGCATTTGTAGTATGCGTATGACGAAAAGCACTTTTTAGTCCTGAAGCGATTGGTTTTATTCCCGTGATTCTACTTTTTGAAATGGAGCCATACCCTCTACTTAGAGAACACTCGTCTTTCATTCTCAAATCCAAATGTTATTGTGGCAAGGGAGTAGGCGTACAGAATAACCAACTTCTGAGAGACTGTGTGGCAGTCGGTTGAGTATGTGTAGCATTCTTTTTCAGATATAAGCCATCAGTTTCCCACGGTTTCAGCAAGAATGTGTGAAGAAGTAAGTGACGTAAGTGAAAGTTAGAGAGTGGGACACTAATGAAGTCTGAAAACAGAATTATTAAATAATTGTATTCGTAAATGCGTGTTAATCCGATCGTGTTAACAAACTGATACTAATGTGCTAAAGCAGAATTCAACATAACGGTAGATCCCCAGTACAGGACCATGTTGTTGTGGTTGTTGTAGTCTTCAGTCCTGAGACTGGTTTGAAGCAGCTGTCCATGCTACTCTATCATGTGCAAGCTGCTTCATCTCCCAGTACGTTCTGCAGCCTACATCCTCCTGAATCTGCTTAGTGCATTCATCTCTTGGGCTCCCTCTACGATTTTTACCCTCCACGCTGCCCTCCAATACTAAACTGGTGATCCCTTGATGCCTCATAACACGTCCTACCAACCGATCCCTTCTTCTAGTCCAGTTGTGCCACAAACTCCTCTTCTCCCCAATTCTATTTAATACCTCCACATTAGTTATGTGAACTACCCATCTAATCTTCAGCATTCTTCTGTAGCACCACATTTTGAAAGCTTCTATTCTCTTCTTGTCCAAACTATTTATCGTCCATATTTCACTTCCATACATGGCTACATTCCATACAAATACTTTCAGAAACGACTTCCTGACACTTAAATCCATACTCGATGTTAACAAATTTCTCTTCTTCAGATACGCTTTCCCTGCCATTGCCCGTCTACATTTTATATCCTCTCTACTTCGACCATCATCAGTTATTTTGCTCCCCAAATAGCAAAACTCCTTTACTACTTTAAGTGTCTCATGTCCTAATCTAATTCCCTCAGCATCACTCGAGTTAACGCGAATACATTCCATTATCCTCGTTTTACTTTTGTTGATGTTCATCATGTATCCTCCTTTCAAAACACTGATCACTGCGTTGAACTGCTCTTCCTAGTCTTTTGCTGTCTCTGACAGAAATTACTCGGTGTAAATGGAACGTGAAGTCGTAAGTTTCGTTCAAATTATTTGTCTTCCAACTTCAAACACGTTTGAAATATACCATATGTTCGTTGTGTTAATACCTCCGCAACAATACACCTAGTGAATGATCGTGATGTTGACCGCTGTGTGTGCTGTTTCGGCAGTACGATTTTTAGTTGCTGTATGTTGTGTATCAAATCCGTTAGTCATTTTTCAGAGAACAAACTGTAGTACATTCTAGTACGTTTGTTAGTACGCCTGATACATAAGAGATAGCTTGTTCTGAAAGGAGGATGAATATCGTCCTTGGAGAAGGCATTACATCGCTCCTGGCAAAAAACTGAAATTGTGCGTGTATCTGTGTCTAAGGGAGTAGGGTGGTGGGTTGGGGGATGGACCTCTTGTTACAAAGCAGCTCGTAACACCGAAAGGATCTAGGTAGAAGGGGTATACGCAACAACGTAACTACGTGAGGCACCCCGAACACGCGCTGTGACAAACGTGTCGGATGATTCATCTGATGACTCTGTACACTGAACTATTTGATACACAGAGTTGGGAAAGGTCAGCGTTAGAAACCACATACACGATCTACTTAAAAGCCTTGAGCATTAAAATGACATAGAGGAAGAAAAGACGCGGAGACATTGAAATACCCATCAATTTTATAGATTCTGAAAACCCTCTCAGTCGAGTTGTGCGACTATGAACTGTAGTCGCTATGCACCACACGACATGAGGACAATCAAAAGCTTATTTGCAGAATCTAAAGTAGAAGTAAATACAGAAGATAAAAGGACTAATGAGGCAAAGCCTTTATTTAACAATATCCTTAAAAATTGCAAAGCAAGTTACAGGGATTAAATTGGATAACGACAGTAACCTAAGTGGATTACTATTTGAAGCTGATAAATTATTGATGCAAGAAAGTGAAGATCACAGTTAGCAGCAGGCTGGGGGAAACCAAATACGTACGAATACAATTTTAAAGTTTCATTCCATATGAAGCAATTATAGCAGTTCAGCCTAAATGCCCTATACAGTCTAAAATCGTAATGATAAACGAAATAACTGAGCAAATGACAATGTTACAAATTGTGAGTGCACACGAGTTATGACAATGACACTTATGCATATGAAAATCTGCAAATTTGAAGCAACGTGTGAAAAATGAAAAGATACAAACGTTCAATTTAGTGAGACGATATTAAAACCGTTTCTATAGTGTGGAGTCGAGGTTCTGATAAATGAAGAGAAAAGTAGAAAAATACAAATAGTAGAGATAAGATTCTGAAGGTGAGGACTCCACTAGAAGGGGTATAGTGGATATTATAATTTCCTTGAAGCAACAGTGTACTGCTGTAAAATGCCTGAAATAATGTTTTACAAACCAACGTCTCTATAAACACACCTTTATTCCTCTACCGGTTTCGGTTCACAAATCATCGTTACTAGAGGGATAAATGGAAACGAGGGTATGGCAACGTTGGCCACGAGACCCCTATTCGGGGAAGTTCCGACGCCATCTGCAAGTCTTATTTCACTCGACGCCACATTGGGTTACTTGCGCGCCGGCGATGAGGTTGAAATTATGATGAGGACAACACCCATACCCCGAGTGGAGAAAAAGCTCCAACCCGCCGGGAGGCTAACCCGTGCCCTCTTGCATGGGAAACGAACATGTTGGCACCCACCTAAGCAGGCGGACCCTGGATGGAAACTTGGACACTGGTGATTTGTGTGTGAATTCCAAGAGTACCACACTGATGAGGTCATCGGTCCCTAGACTTACACACTACTGAAACTAACATAAACTAACTACTTCTAGGAACAACACACACTCCCAGGTCCGAGACAGGGCTCGATCCTGTGGCGGGAGGGGCCGCGCAATCCGTGACATGGCGCCCCCAACCGCGCGGCTGTGATTTATGCACACATACTGTATCGGTATAGTAAGGTGCTCTGGTACTGATATACATGTAGAAAACACCAAAATCCAGCTTTCCCTGCAGTGATACTGGTTTCGTGAATTGAAACCGATAGGGGATTTGGTTGGTTTTGGGGGAAGAGACCAAACAGCGAGGTCATCGGTCTCATCGGAGTAGGGAAGGACAGGGAAGGAAGTCGGCCGTGCCCTTTCAGAAGAACCATCCCGGTTTTACCTGGAGCGATTTAGGGAAATCACGGAAAACCTAAATCAGGATGGCCGGACGCGGGATTGAACCGTCGTCCTCCCGAATGCGAGTCCAGTGTGCTAACCACTGCGCCACCTCGCTCGGTGATAGGGGATTTAAGTTGTGCTGGTACAGTTGGTTGTTTAAAAAGCATTATTTCAAGTATAATACAGAGTGAAGCTGTTCAAAATGAGTTGAATGCACTTGCCATTAATGAGCAAATAACTGAATACAGAGAAACGTGGGAACAGTATTTGATAAGAATAAGACAGGGACTAATGACCTTAGCAGTTAAGTCCCATAAGATCTCACACACATTTGAAAATTTTTGAAGAATAACAGACAGAAGGCTATCCAAGAATATCCTGTACAACAGCACGAAAGGAAAGGCAGGCATGGGCTAGCCAAGATAACTACGGCAGTAAACTGTGAAGAGTGGAGAGGCAGAGGCCTAAATCCTTGAATACAAGACGACGTTGAGAGAAAACCTCTGCAGTAGGATGAATTCATCGCATATTACATCTATTGCAGGACGTATATAGGCATTAATGGTGAGGTTCAAATGGCTCTGAGCACTATGGGACTTGAAATATGAAGTCAGCAGTCCCCTAGACTTAGAACTAAATAAACCTAGCTAACCTAAGAACATCACACACAGCCATGCCCGAGGTGGGATTCGAACCTGCGACCGTAGTAGCAGCGCGGTTCCGGACTGAAGCGCCTAGAACTGCTCGGCCACAGCGATCGGCATAGGGGTGAGAGCTGTACCTGTGTGGTGACAGGTACACATCGACGTATATAGAGGTCCGGAAGCACGGGTAAACTGGGTGAAGTGGCTACCCTAAGGTGAATGTTGTATAGCTCTGACATCATCTCATAGATAAGCATGCTAAATATATCTGCATGAATATACAACTATAATCCTCCTCCTCTCCGTCCGAACAGGCCTTGGAAGGCACAACGGTACTGACCGGCCGCCGTGTCATCCTCAGACCACAGGCGTCACTGGATGCGGATATGGAGGTACATGTGGTCAGCACACGGCTCTCCCTGCCGTATGTCAGTTTACGAGACCGGAGCCGCCACTTCTCAATCAAGTAGCTCTTCAGTTTGCCTCACAAGTGCTGAGTGCAACCCGCTTGCCAAGAGCGCTCGGCGGAGTGGGTGGTCACCCATCCAAGTGCTAGCCCAGCCCGACAGCTTTTAACTTCGATGATCTGACGGGAACCGGTGTTACCACTGCCGTTGGCCATATAACTATAATACAAATGTATTATTATCCTCCTTTTCTAGCAGGTAAGTGAGCTTAAGTGAAAGTGCTAAATGTCCAGCTACCCGGTAGATGGGGAAAAGCGGTCAGAGACAGAAAAGAGGAAAAATAAGGCTCCGATGATGAGCAATCTATTTTTATAACTGTTTATGTTCAGACGTCTTTTCCTAAAATGTGTCACTCGGTTATCTTTGTTAAATGGATATAGTAGATTATTCCACTCAGGAAACTGAAGTGCCAAATGGCATAAATCGGTTTTTGACATGTTCGTCTTGCCCTTGGCTGAATACACATATGACATTCCCAAGAATCTTCTTGGCTTTAGTAGCATCACGGTTTTATAAAGAACAGTTCGTTTAAGTGTGTTTCTTGAGACATTGAATTGTTTGGCTCTTGTAATTAACGGAATTTTTTCTTGTTTCACAGCAGGTAATTCCTTTTGCATAGCATGGGAATCCAATGACGCTTATAGTGATTCTCTTAAATAGCTAGATGAGAAATTTCACTTGCAATAAGACAACATAAATTTTCAGCAATTTGTTAAAATAATAATCCCTTACTATAATTACTTTGTGGACTACCCTTGTCTTGTCCTGTCATGCAACAAGGTCAGGAACATTACTAAATACTTGCTGCTGCTTTACCCTATCAGGCTATTGGTCACTATGACCTACTGGACGCAATTATGCCAGATGTTTGCTGAAAAAGAAATTACTGAAAAGCCAAAGAAACAGGTAGACCAGCCTAATTTCGTGTAGGGACCCCACGACCACACAGAAGTGCAGCAACACGACGTGCCAAGTGCTGGATGGAATTGACACCACGAATCCTGCAGGGCTGTCCATAAATTCGTAAGAGTACGAGGGGTAAGGATACAATTGCAGAGCCCCGACCAACTTGAACAGTCGCCTGCTGACATGCAGGTCCCATGGATTCATGAGGTTGTGTCCATACCCGTACATGTCCATCAGCTCGATTCAACTTGAAACGAGACTCGTCCTACCAGGCGATACGTTTGTAGTCATCAACAGTCCAACGTCGGTGTTGATGTTCCCATGCGAGGTGTAAAGCTTTGTGTCGTGCAGTCATCAACGGTATACGAGTAGACCTTCGGCTCCGAGAGCCCCAATCGAAGATGTTTCGTTGAATGGTTCGCATGCTGACAATTTCTGATGGTCCAGCATTGAGATTTGCAGAAATTTGCGGAAGTGTTTCTCTTCTGTCACGTTGAACGATTCTCCTCAGTCGTCGTTGGTCGCGTTCCTGTAGGATCTTTTTCCGGCCCCAGCGATGTCAGAGATTTGACGTTTTACCGGATTCCTGATATTCACGGTACTCGCGTGAAATGGTCGAACGGGAAAATTCCTACAACTGCGCTACCTCGGAGATGCTGTGTCCCATCGCTCGTGCGCCGACTATAACACCACATTCAAACTCACTTGAATGTCAATAACCTGCCATTGTAGCAGCAGTAAACGATCTAACAACTGCGCCAGACACTTGTTATCTTATACAGGCGTTGCCGAACGCAGCTCCACATGCACCTTTTCTACATATCTCTGTATTTCAATACGCATGCCTGTAACAGTTTCTTTAGTTTCTTTCGTGCCTCAGTATACGTTTCACTCACATTGACTACCGCCTATGTTCAACGTCAACGTACAATAACCATACAAACACGGTATGGGGAAGCTCTAGCAGTGCACAGTCGATGCCGCAAAGCGGAAACGGAGCAATTTATTTGACGTCCACACGATTATGATAATCGGTTTTTGGGCCAAGAGTGGAAGCATTTCGAAAACGGCTACGATTGTTCGCGTTCCGCCGTGTTTGAAGCATACCGTTCATGGCAAAATGGCGGTATCCAAAACCGGCGCCCTGTCAACTGTGGTGCAACAGGAGCCATAGAAGACATGCAACTGTTGAACAACTGACCGCCCATACGAAACAACAGGCTGCCAACAGTGTCTCCTCAACGACCGTTCATAGAACGTACGGCGAAGACTCAAATTTGCTCGCCACCACCAAAACCGGACGTCCACTGAGTGGCGGCAATTGGACTTTTCAGATGAATCACGTTTTATGCTCCATCGGACAGATGACCGTTGGAGTGTACGGCGTGGAACGTCTGATAACAAACACCTTGCAATAATCGTTGGGCCGGCCGGAGTGGCCGTGCGGCTCTAGGCGCTACAGTCTGGAACCGAGCGACAGCTACGGTCGCAGGTTCTAATTCTGCCTCGGGCATGGATGTGTGTGATGTCCTTAGATTAGTTAGGTTTAATTAGTTCTAAGTTCTAGGCGACTGATGACCTCAGAAGTTAAGTCGCATAGTGCTCACAGAAATTTGAATCATTTTTTGAACAATCGTCGGTTGAGTCCAGGCCGGAGGAGGAAGCGTTGTGATCTGATGAATGATTTCACGGCAATCCTTCTGTGATCTTGTCATTCTGGAAGGCACAATGGGTCAAAACGTGAATGTATCTATTCTTGCATTCAAGAAAGGCTGTAAGACAGATCCACACAATTATAGATCTATATCGTTGACGTCAATTTGTTGTAGAATTAAGGAACATGTTTTATGGTCAAGAATTATGACGTTCTTGGAAAACGAACATCTCCTCTATAAAAATCAGCATGGATTCCGCAAACAGAGATCTTGCGAAACTCAGCTCTCTCTGCTCCTCCATGAGATCCACAGTGCAATGGACAAGGGAGCTCAGGCTGATGCCGTATTCTTTGATTTCAGTAAGGCATTTGACAGCGTCCCGCATTGGCGTTTAATGAGAAAAATACGAGCTTACGGAGTATCGGAGCAGACCTGCGACTGGATTCAAGACTTCCTTGGACATAGAACTCAACACGTCGCTCTTAACGGAACTAACTCGACAGATGTAAAGGTAATATCCCAAGTACCACAGGGAAGTGTGATAAGGCCGTTGCTGTTTACAATATATACAGGGTGAGTCACCTAACATTACCGCTGGATATATTTCGTAAACCACATCAAATACTGACGAATCGATTCCACAGACCGAACGTGAGGAGAGGGGCTAGTGTAATTGGTTAATACAAACCATAAAAAAATGCACGGAAGTATGTTTCTTAAGAAAAACCTACGTTTTTTTTAAGTGGAACCCCGTTAGTTTTGTTAGCACATCTGAACATATAAACAAATACGTAATCAGTGCGTTTGTTGCATTATAAAATGTTAATTACATCCGGAGATATTGTAACCTAAAGTTGACGCTTGAGTACCACTCCTCCGCTGTTCGATCGTGTGTATCGGAGAGCACCGAATTACGTAGGGATCCAAAGGGAACGGTGATGAACCTTAGGTACAGAAGGGACTGGAACAGCACATTACGTCCACATGCTAACACCTTTTTATTGGTCTTTTTCACTGACGCACATGTACATTACCATGAGGGGTGAGGTACACGTACACACGTGGTTTCCGTTTTCAATTACGGAGCGGAATAGAGTGTGTCCCGACATGTCAGGCCAATAGATGTTCAATGTGGTGGCCATCATATGCTGCACACAATTGCAATCTCTGGCGTAATGAATGTCGTACACGCCGCAGTACATCTGGTGTAATGTCGCCGCAGGCTGCCACAATACGTTGTTTCATATCCTCTGGGGTTGTAGGCACATCACGGTACACATTCTCCTTTAACGTACCGCACAGAAAGAAGTCCAGAGGTGTAAGATCAGGAGAACGGGCTGGCCAATTTATGCGTCCTCCACGTCCTATGAAACGCCCGTCGAACATCCTGTCAAGGGTCAGCCTAGTGTTAATTGCGGAATGTGCAGGTGCACCATCATGCTGATACCACATACGTCGACGCGTTTCCAGTGGGATATTTCCGAGCAACGTTGGCAGATCATTCTGTAGAAACGCGATGTATGTTGCAGCTGTTTGTTACAACACGCAACTGAACGTCGGAGGTTTCAAGCGTCAACTTTAGGTTACAATATCTCCGGATGTAATTAACATTTTACAATGCAACAAACGGCACTGATTACATATTTGCTTATAGGTTCAGATTTGCTAACAAAACTAACGTGCTTCCATTTTATAAAAAACGTAGGTTTGTGTTAAAAAACATACTTCCGTGCATTTTGGTATGGTTTGTACTAAACAATTACACTAGCCCCTCTCCTCACGTTTGGTCTGTGGAATCGGTTCGTCAGTATTTGATGTGGTTTACGAAATATATCCAGCGGTAACGTTAGGTGACTCACCCTGTATATTCGTAGATGATGCTGTTGTCTATGCCAAAGTAGCAACGCCAGAAAATAGTAAGAATTTGCAGAACGACTGCACAGAATTCTGGCAGTTGACCCTGAATGTAAATAAATAAAACATATTGCGCATTCGTAGGAGAAGAAATCCGCTACTGTACAGTTACACCACTGATGACAAACAGCCGGAGACAGCGTCTGCCGTAAAATATCTAGGCGTAACTATCTAGAGCGACCTTAATTGGAATGACCATATAAAACAGATAGTGGACTCAGATACATCGGAAGAATCTTAAGAAAATGTAAATCATCCACGATAAAAGTGGCTTATAAAGCGCTTTTTCGTCCGGTTCTTGAGTATTATACATCTATGTGGGATCCCTATCAGGTAGGACTGATACAGGACATAGAGAAGATCCCACGAAGAGCGGCGCTTTTCGTCACCGGATCGTTTAACTGTCGAGAGAGCGTTACGGAGATGCAAAACAAACTCCACTGGCAGACGTTACAAGACAGGCGTTTTGCATCACGGTGAGGTTTACTATTAGGGACAGCGCTTTTAAGGAGTCAGACAACATAGTACTTCTCCCCACATGGGAGAGACGTCTACAGACGTTAAAGTAACCTCTGGCGTGCCGCAGGGGAGTGTTATGGGACCATTGCTTTTCACAATATATATAAATGACCTTGTAGATAGTGTTGGAAGTTCCATGCGGCTTTTCGCGGATGATGCTGTAGTATACAGAGAAGTTGCAGCATTAGAAAATTGCAGCGAAATGCAGGAAGATGTGCAGCGGATAGGCACTTGGTGCAGGGAATGGCAACTGACACTTAACGTAGACAAATGAAATGTATTGCGAGTACATTGAAAGCAGGATCCTTTATTGTATCATTATATGATAGCGGAACAAACACTGGTAGCAGTTACTTCTGTAAAATATCTGGGTGTATGCGTGCGGAACGATTTGAAGTGGAATGATCATATAAAATTAATTGTTGGTAAGGCGGGTACCGGATTGAGATTTATTGGGAGAGTCCTTAGAAAATGTAGTCCATCAACAAAGGAGGTGACTTACAAAACACTCGTTCGACCTATACTTGAGTATTGCTCATCAGTGTGGGATCCGTATCAGATTGGTACGGAGGAGATAGAGAAGATACCAAGAAGAGCGGCGCGTTTCGTCACAGGGTTATTTGGTAACCGTAGTAGCGTTACGGAGATGTTTAGCAAACTCAAGTGGCAGACTCTGCAAGAGAGGCGCTTTGCATCGTGGTGTAGCTTGGTGTCCAGGTTTCGAGAGGGTGCGTTTCTGGATGAGGTATCGAATATATTGCTTGCCCCTACTTATACCTCCAGAGGAGATCACGAATGTAAAATTAGAGAGATTCGAGCGCGCACGGAGGCTTTCCGGCAGTCGTTCTTCCCGCGAACCATACCCGACTGGAACAGGAAAGGGAGGTATTGACAGTGGCACGTAATGTGCCCTCCGCCACACACCGTTGGGTGGCTTGCGGAGTATAAATGTAGATGTAGATGTAAATGTAGATGTAGATGTAGATACATCTCGCGTATTGACCACTAGGAGAAAATTCGAGAAATTAGAGCCAGTACGGAGGATAACGGACAATTGTTCTTCCCACGCACTATTCGCGAGTGGAAAAGAGTTGGAGGGATCAGATAGTGGAACCGAAAGTACCCTACACAACACATCATTATGTGGCTTGCGGAGCATGATGTAGATGTAGACGTCCCTCCCCACATGCAGTTTGTGTTTCTTCGACATGATGGAATCTACCAGCAGTACAATGGAAGGCAACACGCAGCTCGCAATATACTGTACATACGTGGTCCGAAATACACCAGGATAACAGTACCGTACTCCCCTGCCCACCAAACTCCCGCATTTAAATCCAATAGAGAAACCGTGATTCCTGTACCCGTGGTCTAGGGGTAGCGTCTTTGATTCATAATCAATAAACGTCTTCCGTCCCGGGTTCGATCCCCGCCACTGCCTAAATTTTGATAAATAATCAGCATTGGCGGCCGAAGACTTCCGGCATAAAAAGTCAGCCTTATTCTGCCAACGGCCTTGTCAAAGAGGGCGGAGGAGCGGATAGAAGTTCAGGGCACTCTCTTGTCCTAGGGGTGGGAAATTGCCCCTAAAGGCGGATGAATCAGCCATGATCAACGACATGAGGCTGCAGAAGGCAATGGAAACCACTGCATTAAAGACACGTAACGTGTATCCACAGGACATGTGGCTTGTAATTGAAGAAGTGTCATGATGATCTCTCCATTGGCAAAAGATTCCGGAATAGTCCCCCATTCGGATCTCCGGGAGGGAACTGCCAAGGGGGAGGTTACCATGAGAAAAAGATTGAATAATCAACGAAAAGATAACGTTCTACGAGTCGGGGCGTGGAATGTCAGAAGCTTGAACGTGGTAGGGAAACTAGAAAATCTGAAAAGGGAAATGCAAAGGCTCAATCTAGATATAGTAGGGGTCAGTGAAGTGAAGTGGAAGGAAGACAAGGATTTCTGGTCAGATGAGTATCGCGTAATATCAACAGCAGCGGAAAATGGTATAACAGGTGTAGGATTCGTTATGAATAGGAAGGTAGGACAGAGGGTGTGTTACTGTGAACAGTTCAGTGACCGGGTTGTTCTAATCAGAATCGACAGCAGACCAACACCGACAACGATAGTTCAGGTATACATGCCGACGTCGCAAGCTGAAGTTGAACAGATAGAGAAAGTGTATGAGGGTATTGAAAGAGTAATGCAGTATGTAAAGGGGGACGAAAATCTAATAGTCATGGGCGACTGGAATGCAGTTGTAGGGGAAGGAGTAGAAGAAAAGGAATGAAAGAGGAGAAAGACTAATTGAGTTCTGTAACAAGTTTCAGCTAGTAATAGCGAATTTCCTGTTCAAGAATCACAAGAGGAGGTGGTATACTTGGAAAAAGCCGGGAGATACGGGAAGATTTCAATTAGATTACATCATGGTCAGACAGATTCCGAAATCAGATACAGGACAGTAAGGCGTACCCAGGAGCAGATATAGACTCAGATCACAATATAGTAGTGATAAAGAGTAGGCTGAAGTTCAAGATATTAGTCAGGAAGAATCAATACGCAAAGATGTGGGATACGGAAGTACTAAGGAATGACGTGATACGTTTGAAGTTCTCTAACGCTATAGATACAGCAATAAGGAAGAGCGCAGTAGGCAGTACTGTTGAAGAGGAATGGACATATCTAAAAAGGGCCATCACAGAAGTTGGGAAGGAAAACATAGGTACAAAGAAGGTGGCTGCGAAGAAACCATGGTTAGCTTAAGAAATACTTCAGTTGATGAAAGGAGGAAGTAGAAACATGTTCCAGGAAAATCAGGAATACAGAAATACAAGTCGCTGAGGAATGAAATAAATAGGAAGTGCAGGGAAGCTAAGACGAAATGGCTGCAGGAAAAATGTGAAGACATCGAAAAAGATATGATTGTCGGAAGGACAGTCTCATCATACAGGAAAGTCAAAACAACCTTTGGTGACATTAAAAGCAACGGTGGTAACATTAAGAGTGCAACGGGAATTCCACTGTTAAATGCAGAGGAGAGGGCAGATAGGTCGAAAGAATACATTGAAAGCCTCTATGAGGGTGAAGATTTGTCTGATGTGATAGAAGAAGAAACAGGAGTCGATTTAGAAGAGATTGGAGGTCCAATATTGGAACCGGAATTTAAAAGAGCTTTGGAGGACTTACGGTCAAATAAGGCAGAAGGGATAGATAACATTCCATCAGAATTTCTAAAATCATTGGGGGAAGTGGCAACAAAACGACTATTCACGTTGGTGTGTAGAATACATGAGTCTGGCGATATACCATCTGACTTTCGGAAAAGCATCATCCACACAATTCCGAAGGCGGCAAGAGCTGACAAGTGCGAGAATTATCGCACAATCAGCTTAACAGCACATGCATCGAAGCTCCTTACAAGAATAATATACAGAAGAATGGAAAATAAAATTGAGAATGCGCTAGGTGACGATCAGTTTGGCTTTAGAAAAAGTAAAGGGACGAGAGAGGCAATTCTGACGTTACGGCTAATAATGGAAGCAAGGCTAAAGAAAAATCAAGACAATTTCATAGGATTTGTCGACCTGGAAAAAGCGTTCGACAATATAAAATGGTGCAAGCTGTTCGAGATTCTGAAAAAAGTAGGGGTAAGCTATAGGGAGAGACGGGTCATATACAATATGTACAACAACCAAGAAGGAATAATAAGAGTGGACGATCAAGAACGAAGTGCTCGTATTAAGAAGGGTGTAAGACAAGGCTGTAGCCTTTCGCCCCTACTCTTCAATCTGTACATCGAGGAAGCAATGATGGAAATAAAAGAAAGGTTCAGGAGTGGAATTAAAAATACAAGGTGAAAGGATATCAATGATACGATTCGCTGATAACATTGGTATCCTGAGTGAAAGTGAAGAAGAATTAAATGATCTGCTGAACGGAATGAAGAGTCTAATGAGTACACAGTATGGTTTGAGAGTAAATCGGAGAAAGACGAAGGTAATGAGAAGTAGTAGAAATGAGAACAGCAAGAAACTTAACATCAGGATTGATGGTCACGAAGTCAATGAAGTTAAGGAATTCTGCTACCTAGGCAGTAAAATAACCAATGACGGACGGAGCAAGGAGCAGATCAAAAGCAGACTCGCTATGGCAAAAAAGGCATTTCTGGCCAAGGGAAGTCTACTAATATCAAATACCGGCCTTATTTTGAGGAAGAAATTTCTGATGATGTACGTCTGGAGTACAGCATTGTATGGTAGAGAAACATGGACTTTGGGAAAACCGGAACAGAAGAGAATCGAAGCATTTGAGATGTGGTGCTATAGAAGAATGTTGAAAATTAGGTGGACTGATAAGGTAAGGAATGAGGAGGTTCTACGCAGAATCGAAGAGAAAATGAATATGTGGAAAACACTGATAAGGAGGAGGGACAGGATGATAGGACATCTGCTAAGACATGAGGGAATGACTTCCATGGTACTAGAGGGAGCTGTAGAGGGCAAAAACTGTAGAGGAAGACAGAGATTGGGATACGTCAAGCAAATAATTCAGGACGTAGATTGCAAGTGCTACTCTGAGATGAAGAGGTTAGCACAGGAAAGGAATTCGTGGCGGGCCGCATAAAACCAGTCAGTAGGCCACTACACTAGAATCACCACGACAGCACGTCCTTGTCGGTAACTTTCGGTATCTACTTGACTCTCTTTCTGCACGTCTCCCAACAGTTCGCGCTGCAAAAGTTGGTTACTGAAGCTTTTAGTAGGTGGTTACATTAATGTCACTGGTCAGTTTAAATTTGTCCCTTCGTTGACGTAAAGAAAATACAAAATATCTTACAGCGTAGGACCGCACGCAACTGTCGCCACTTAACTCACTGGCAAAACCAAGTAAACATGTTTCATTTTTTTTCAAATATTCCTCTCCAGGCTGTAGCTGTCTTCAAGAGAATACAATAAGATGACTACTTCGCTACATATAATACACTCCACCCCGTTATTCTCAGGCTACATTCAGAATTCAGTGAGAGTGGATATCACAACCTTGTAGCAAATTCGTCCATTCATACATTTCAACACTATGGGCATTAAGAGAAAGTTTACACCGGACCCACATTCTTTGAAAATTACGCGAAATTTTAGTACCGTGTAGCTGTTATTGTTTACTGCATTTTTTTCAACTACAGACTAGAATTAGAATCTTGGTACAAAAGCTATTGTTGCTCCCAAAACCTAACCGTCACTGGTCCTCTTCCACGATATTTGCATGATTCACTTGTTATCACTTTCCCTCCACGAGTAATTATCTTGCGCACAGAGTACTCCGATGAGCCAAAACATTATGAACATCTGTTAAATTGCGTGTTTTCCACTTTTCAAAAACATTACACAGAGATGGCATGGGGTCTGCAAGTCCTTCACCGGATTCCTGAAGCATATGTCATCAGGTTTCTATATGTGGGTGAAGAAGTTTTATTCAAAGCACTTAATTCTTGAGATGGTTTGTTTAAGATGAATTAATTGTTGGTTTACGGGCACACAGCTGCAACCCGATATGTGTTGCAATGGGTATAGATCAGGCACATTTACTGACCAAGACACGACTAAGTTCACTATAGTACCCTCTCAAACCACTGTATCACGACTAGTTATCCTATTGGAAGACGTCATCGCAGTGGGGGGAGACTTCAAGCGTGAAGCGATGTAGGTGGTCCGCAGTAATGCTCACGTAGTCCAGTGCTGTCATGATGCCTCCGATTACCACCACAGATCCCATGGAAGTCCAATTCAGTATACCCCATTGCATAATTCTGCCTTCACTGGCCTACATCTGTGGCGTGGTGCATGTTTCGTGCATCCATTCGCCTAGATGACGGCGCGTAAGGACCCAAATATCGACCTGGTGCCACAAGAAAGGCAAATCATTTAACAGGAAATGCGTTTATACTCACACACGGTGAAAATTCACTGATGCTGTGCCCACTGCAGTCATAACGGACAATTTCATTGTTTAACACAGGAACAGGTAGTGGTCGTGTGATGTGGAGCTTCATGTTCAACAACGACCTTTGAACGATGTCTCCGAAATACTTGTTCCTGTCGTCAGATCTCCCGTAGATCGTTGCCTCTTCTGGGTTATACGGTGGGGGATCCTCCGACCACTACGTTCTGTGATGAGACATGGCTGTGAAATACAATACGGCCTAATTGTTATTTCACTATCTTTCAGTCACTTTCCGTTGGTGATCAAGACAGTAAAACACCAACAGGCGACCAGTTTCGCAGTTTCAGAGATTTTCGTTTCCAGCCACAGCAATACGGCAATGTGCCCTTTGTTAGAACCGCTTGTGTCAGTGACTGTCCTTGCAGTTTAGCTCAGCTGTTTTATGGTGATATTTCAGATGAGAACGCAGCATGTCATTCTCAATGGAGAGAAGTCTTCCGAAGTAAGAGTGATTTCAGGTGTGCCTCAGGGGAGTGTCGTAGGACCGTTGCTATTCATAATATACATAAATGACCTCGTGAATAACATCGGAAGTTCACTGAGGCTTTTTGCGGATGATGCTGTAGTATATCGAGAGGTTGTAACAATGGAAAATTGTACTGAAGTGCAGGAGGATCTGCAACGAATTGACGCATGGTCCAGGAATGGCAATTGAATCTCAATGTAGACAAGTCTAATGTGCTGCGAATACATAGAAATAAAGATCCTTTATCATTTACATACAATATAGCACTTCAGCAACTGGAAGCTGTTAATTCCATAAATTATCTGGAAGTAGGCATTAGGAGTTATTTAAAATGGAATGATCGTATAAAGTTGATCGTCGGTAAAGCAGATGCCAGACTGAGACTCATTGGAAGAATCCTAAGGAAATGCAATCCGAGAACAAAGGAAGTAGATTGCAGTGCACTTGTTCGCCCACTGCTTGAATATTGCTCAGCAGTGTGGGATCCGTACCAGATAGGGTTGATAGAAGAGACAGAGAAGATCCAACGGAGAGCAGCGCGCTTCGTTACAGGATCATATAGTAATCGCTAAAGCGTTACGGAGATGATAGATAAACTCCAGTGGAGGACTCTGCTGGACAGACGCTCAGTAGCTGGGTACGGGCTTTTCTTGAAGTTTCGAGATCATACCTTCACCGAGGAGTGGAGCAGCCTATTGCTCCCTCCTACGTATATCTCGCGACGAGACCATGAGGATAAAATCACAGAGATAAAAGCCCTCACAGAGGCATACCGAAATTCTTTCTTTCCACGAACAACACGAGACTGGAATAGAACGGAGAACAGATAGAGGAACTCAAGGTACCCTCCGCCACACACTGTCAGGTACCTTGCGGAGTATGGATATAGATGTAGATGTCGTACACTCACCGAAGATGTCTTGTATTTGCCATTCTAGTGAGGAGGTTGTTGTTTTGTAATGTTTATTTTTATTTTCCTGAGTACCTCAAAATACCTACTAACTCTCCAATTCCTGTTTACAAAACGTCCAAAACGAAACACGTCCTTAAGTATTTGAGCGTGATCCATACTTATCAAAGATGTTGTTGTTGTTGTGGTCTTCAGTCCTGAGACTGGTTTGATGCAGCTCTCCATGCTACTCTATCCTGTGCAACTTCTTCATCTCCCAGTACCTACTGCAACCTACATCCTTATGAATCTGCTTGGTGTATTCATCTCTTGGTCTCCCTCTACGATTTTTACCCTACACGCTGCCCTCCAATACCAAATTGGTGATCCCTTGAAGCCTCAGAACATGTCCTACCAAGCGATCCTTTCTTCTAGTCAAGTTGTGCCACAAGCTTCTCTTCTCTCCAGTCCTATTCAACACCTCCTCATTAGTTATATGATCTACCCATCTAATCTTCAGCATTCTTCTGTAGCACCACATTTCGAAAGCTTCTATTCTCTTCTTGTCCAAACTATTTATCGTCCATGTTTCACTTCCATACATGGCTACACTCCATACATATGCTTTCAGAAACGACTTCCTGACACTTAAACCTATACTCGATGTTAACAAATTTCTCTTCTTCAGAAACGCTTTCCTTCCCATTGCCAGTCTACATTTTATATCCTCTCTACTTCGACCATCATCAGTTATTTTGCTCCAAAAATTGCAAAACTCCTTTGTGTCTCATTTCCTAATCTAATACCCTCAACATCACCCGACTTAATTCGACTACATTCCATTATCCTCGTTTTGCTTTTGATGATATTCATCTTGTATCCTCCATTTAAGACACTATCCACTCCGTTCAACTGCTCTTCCAAGTCCTTTGCTGTCTCTGACAGAATTACAATGTCATCGGCGAATCTCAAAGTTTTTATTTCTTCTCCATGGATTTTAATAACTACTCCGAATTTTCCTTTTGTTTCCTTCACTGTTTGCTCAATATACAGATTGAATAACATCGGGGAGAGGCTACAACCCTGTCTCACTCCCTTCCCAACCACTGCTTCCCTTTCATGTCCCTCAACTCTTATAACTGCCATTTGATTTCTATACAAATTGTAAATAGCCTTTCGCTCCCTGTATTTTATCCCTGCCACCTTCAGAATATATCAAAGATTCAACGAAAATTGAAGCAGCCCGGACTAGGTGCCACGTCTTCAAATATTAGCTCTGATGTTCATTAACTGATAGCATCTCATTTCATGTCTGTTTTTATATTATTCTCCGGACATGTTTTATTCTGCCATCCTTTGAGTGCGTAATGGGAGCGTCGCTTTTCTCGTTTTAAAGTTCGTAGGTCTGGGGAGAAAAGAAGGTGCCAGTTCAATGTACCGTCAATAATGGAGTGTTTAGATATAATGCAATGCCTGTTATGACTGGGATTGGATAAGAAAACGTCATAGCCTATTTGTGGAAACTACCATATCATTCAGATAAAGTGTTTTAATGAACTTGGGGAAAACCTAAACCGGGGTAACAGGACCGGAATTTGAAAGCTATCCCTCAGAATACTTGTATAGAATCTGAAAGCCGGTGTCAGTGATGTTATTCTTGATGTCATACAACAGTGCGACTGTCTGTTGATGGACTGATTCTTTCAGTACAGACTATATTATCTCATTTGAAAATGGGCTACTCTTGGGAGACAGTCTCCTCGTTTGTAGTTAAACCTATTTCTTGGAAACTGAACCCTACAGTAACAAACACTACTCCTCCCCTTTGCTCCCCCCTCCCCCCCACCCTTCCTCGTTTCCGCCAGTTACACCTGACATGTTACGAAAATAGCTGAGAGGTGAAAGACTCCATAATGTACATATGCAAGTCTTCCTCTCATTAACAGCGTTCAATTTTGGCTTATTTATGAATTGCATAAAAAGAATGAAAGCGCATACAGAGATAAATTTATTCGAAATATCTCATCGAGAATAGTAGATGTAGTACTTAGGTAGTGGAAAGTGGTTATTACAAGAAGGGAACATGTGGGAGATGACATAAAGTCAATAGGAATATTGATGACATCAGGAAAATTGTTAGAGGATGATGTTCTCATACATCACTAAGGAACTCATCAGTCATTTGTTTCAGGGCTCAACAGTCACTCGTCTTTACGAAATACGTTTCGGCCTGGACATGATATCAGCGATTACGGCATTGAATTAATGACTATGCAAATGAGTTTCGACAGCTGCTAACAGTATGGACAATATGGTAGTGTTCCACAAAGCTCACCGCAGAGGTCCTTGACGTTCTCTACCAGTAACTCATTACGGACTGCGTCATTTTCACACCTGTCGCTTCTGAATGCGGCCTTCGAGAAGCAGCAGCCACACACGGAAATGCAATGTCGCTTCTCTCCTGTATATACACACTACTTCAACATTTCACTCTCAACTTAACTGCCAAGGACACAGTTAAGCGTCTCGTCGAAACAGAGATAATTGCAAATAGTGTGTGACGGACGACGCTTCAAGGAAGACATTCTCACAGACGTACAGACATTTGCTGTCTGAAACGGAAATTCTTTAGACACCTTTGCTTTTGTCTGTGCCAACTTTCTACCGTAAAGATACTAGCCATGCTCTGACTTTAGTTAGTAAAAATAGTATTTCCTGTCTCCACAATTCTCTAATTCTCCATCGATGTAGTGTTTCTACTTCACATTAACTGCATCAGTAACACCTTCTGAAGGATTGTATACAATTACTAAACAATTTAATATACAGTTTAATTAATTACAGACTGGTCGCCATTACAATAAATATGTCTGTCAATTCAACTAAGAAAACATTAACAAGCAATTAAAACAAGAAGATTATCGTAAAACAACGTGTTATGCTCTTAGGGTTCCATCATCACTTCGTAACAGCTAATATCTTGAACAAGTTTTTCACTTTCCAGTGGAGTGGGCGCTGATGTGAAACTTCCTGGCAGATTAAAATGGTATCGGATCAGGACTCGAACTCGAGAACTTTATCGTTCAGTGGGAACTGCTCTAGCAACTGACCTTCCTGAGTGCGACTCAGAACTACTCCTCACAGCTTTACTGCCGCCAGTGCCTCATTTCCCATCCCTCAAATTTTCTAATATCGTGTCCTGACATAGTACTCCTGGATAAAGTCATTTCATAGCTATGGGGCACTTTCCTGGGAATCAAAGGCACAAAATATTGACAGTTATCAGACTGTAGGAAAGGATCATGAGAATAGTGGGTACAAGTAATAGTCAGGTCCATTGTAAAGAACTAACTACACTGTAGAGCCTACGAAACTGGTACACCTGATAATATCATGTACGGCCCCGGCGAGCATGCCACAAAACGACGTGGCATGGACTCGACTAATGTCTGAAGTAGTGCTGGAGGGAACTGACACCATGAATCCTGCTGGGCTTCCATAAATCCGTAAGAGTACGAGGCGGTAGAGGCAAGGCATCCCAGATCAGTAAAGTTCATACCTGAGGAGTTTGGTGGCCAGCGGAAGTGTTTAAACCTAGAAGAGTGTCCCTGGAGCCACTCTGTAGCAATTCTAGGCGTGTGGGGTGTCGCATCGTCCTGCTGAAATTTCCCAAGACCGTCGGAATGCGCAATGGACATGAACGGATGCCAGTAATCGGGCAGAATGCTTACATACATGTCACCAGTCACAGACATATCTAGACGTATCAGAGGCCCATATAACTCCGATCACTCCAACTGCACACGACGCACACCATTACAGAGCCTTCACCAGCTTGAAGAGTCCCCTGCTAGCGCGCAGGATCCATAGATTTGCCGGGCTGTCTCCATACCCGTACACGACACGACCATCCGCTTAACACAATTTGAAACGAGACTTGTCGTACAGGCAACACGTTTTCAGTCATCAACAGTCCAATGTCGGTGTTGACGTGTGCAGGCGAGGCGTGAAGCTTTGTGTCGTGCAGTCCCAAGGGTACACGAGTGGACCTTCGGCTCAAGAAGCTCATAGCGATGATGTTTCATGGAATGGTTCACACACTGGTGGCTCAGCACTGAAATCTGCAGGAATTTGCGCAAGAGGTCCACTTCTGTCACGTTGAACGATTGGTCCTATTCTTGTAGGGTATTTTTCCGGCCGCTTCGATGTGGGAGATTTGGTACTTAGCCGGATTCCTGATAACCACGGCACACTCGTGAAATGGTCGTACAGGAAAATCCCCACTTCATCGCTACCTCGGAGATGCTGTGTCCCGTCGCTCGTGCGCCAACTATAACACCACGTTCTAACTCACTTAAATCGTGATAACTTACCATTGAAGCGGAAGTAACCGATCTAACAACTGTTGTCTTATATAGCCGTCGCGGACCGCAGTGCCGTATTCTGCCTGTTCATATATCTCTGTAATTGAATACCAGGTTCATTGGGAAAGCTGGGGATCTTTACGGCACCAAGTGAATACATATACCCGTCTGTTCCGCAGATCATAGAAAACAGTAACTATTTCACTAATTCTTCTACACATAATTAGCAAAATAAATCCACTTTCGATTTACATTTAGCAAGGAAAAACACACAAAAAACACAGAATTGTGCTTTATGTCAAGGACTGAAACTGAGTAGTAAACTACACAAGAAAAAGGAAACGATTACTGAACTGCATTAGTTCAAAACAATGCATACCACTAAAATAAACCTCTCAGAGTAGGTGTTAATAACAAAAGGAAACAGTTACAACACCCTGTCACATTATAATGTATTAGTTGTTACCACCTGCTTCGCTCACGTATCAGTAGTTTTGTTACGATGAATGATAGTGAATAAGTAACCTAGTAATTTTGCGCGATGCCTTTGTATAGGATGTCCGGGAAGTAGTGACGAATATTAAAGTGCTGTAGAACACACAAAATTTATAAAAATGTAATTTTTTTACAACCACATTAAGTAACTTCTCCCATTTATGTATGAATAATTATATCCTTCGTATGACCACCCAAGGCCGCGCGGCAACGTGCAATGCGTTCACTAAAGTTTTCGATGATGCTTTCACAAAGGTCTGTTGGGGTGTTTAATTTCATTCTTCAGTTGGTGTATCGTTTGTTATTTGTTCACACACTTTTGATTTCACAAATCTCCACAAAAAACGTAACAAGGCGTAAGACCACATGATCTTCCAGACCATTTCTGGTTGACACGCGAAGAGATAATTTTGTGAGTAAACTTTTCATTCAGCAGAGCAATCGTTTCACGGAGTGTGTGACATGTCGCGTCCTCTTGTGGAAACCAAAAATCGTCATTTTCATCATTAATAGGGAAAAGCCAATCAGAAAGAATGTTCCGCTATCCGTGGCCGGTTCACAGTGACGGCAGCTCTCTTATCATCTTCAAAAACGCGCGGGCCGATCACTTTTCCTGCCCAGAAGCCATACCACACACAGTCGTGCTCTGTGGATCCATCTCATCTTACACAGTCACCGGCGAATTTTCGTTACCCCAAATTATGCACTCCTGCTTACTGACGTACCTTCTGAGGTGGTGGAAGTGCGCATCATCTGAGAAAATTACACTACTGGCCACTAAAATTGCTACACCACGAAGACGACGTGCTACAGACGTGAAATTTAACCGACAGGAAGACGATGCTGTGATATGCAAATGATTAGCTTTTCAGAGCATTCACACAAGTTTGGCACCGGTGGCGACACCTACAACGTGCTGACACGAGGAACATTTCCAATCGATTTCTCATACACAACCAACAGTTGACCGGCGTTGCCTGGTGAAACATTGTTGTGATGCCTCTTGTAAGGAGGAGAAATGCGTACCATCAAGTTCCCGACTCTGATTAAGATCGGATTGTAGCCTACCGCGATTGCGGTTTATCGTATCGCGACATTGCTGCTCGCATTGGTCGAGATCCAATGACTGTTAGTAGAATATGAAATCTGTGGGTTCAGGAGGGTAATACGGAACGCCGTGCTGGATCCCAACGGCCTCGTATCACTAGCATCGAGATGGCAGGCATCTTATCCGCATGGCTGTAACGGATCGTGCAGTCACGTCTCGATCCCTAAGTCAACACGTGGGGACGTTTGCAAGACAACAACCATCTGTACAAACAGTTCGACGCCGTTTGCAGCAGCGTGGACTATCAGCTCGGAGACCATGGCTGCGGTTACCCTTGACACTGCATTACAGACAGGAGCGCCTGCGATGGTGGACTCAACGACGAACCTGGGTGCACGAGTGGCAAAACGTCATTTTTTCGGATGAATCCAGGTTCTGTTTACAGCATCATGATGGACGCATTCGTGTTTGGCGACATCGCGGTGAACGCACATTGGAAGCGTGTATTCGTCATCACCATACTGGCGCATCACCCGACGTTATGGTATGGTTACGTGTGTCCGTCACCTCTTCTTCTCATTGACGGCATTTTGAACAGTGGACGTTACATTTCAGATGTGTTACGACCCGTCGGTCTGCCCTTCATTGGATTCCTGCGAAACCCCATATTTCAGCATGGTAATGCACGATCGCATGTTGCAGGTCCTGTGCGGGTCTTTCTGGATACAGAAAATGTTCGACTGCTGCCCTGGCCAGCACATTCTCCAGATATCTCACCAATTGAAAACGACTTCTCAATGGTGGCCGAGCAACTGGGTCGTCACAATACGCCAGTCACTACTCTTGATTAACTGTGGTATCGTGTTGAAGCTGCATGGGCAGCTGTATCTGTACACGCCATCCAAGCTCTGTTTGACTCAATGCCCAGGCGTATCAAGGCCGTTATTACGGCCAGAGGTGGTTGTTCTGGGTACTGATTTCTTAGGATCTATGAATCCAAATTGCGTGAAAATGTTATCACATGTCAGTTCTAGTATAATGTATTTGTCCAATGAATAGTAGTTTATCATCGGCATTTTTTCTTGGTCTAGCAATTTTAATGGCCAGTATTGTATTCTTTTGTGATGTTCTTCTCCGCTTGGCGAGCCAAGACCCACTGAACAAATCCATGTCTCTTTCTATGATCTGCAGCTTCGATTCTTGTGTAAGTTGAATATTGTACGATTTCATTTTCAGATCTTTTGAAAGGATTTCATGCAGTGAATTTGCTGATAGGTCCAATTGTTGAGCTCGTCGCCAAACCGATTTTATGGGGCTTACGGTAACATTGTCACGCACGACAGCACTGTTTTCTTGTTTTCGAACAGGACACGGTCGTCCTATTTCCTTAACGTTTGAAACGGAACCCATTGTTTCGAACTTCCAGATCAACTTCCGAACAGATGATTTGGTTGGAGCAGTCTTACGTCAGAGTGTCACACGCAGTTCATGAACGGGTTGCCGTGGGACTTTTACTATTTCTGTAATAACTTTTTGTCACTTGGATACATTGGTCAATTGTCGTCTGCTCCATGACAGAAATGAACATCAAACAACAGTGCTCACCACACAAAAGCTATCAGGCTACTAATGGGAAGGATAGCAAATAACAAGCATGAAAAAACCATGGCTGCCAAACGGCATATGACAAATGGTGCAAAATTCAATTTCTTCCTTACTTCTCAGACACCCCGTATAGAGTGGTGTAGAGACGTGAGTATATAAAATGTATGCATTGCCGTTATGTGGATACATAATGAACGTGTTTCTATTTCTAATTTGAAAGCATGCGTTGTAGTTTATAAGTATATCTAAAAATGCTTAGATTCTTTACGTTCGTTTAGAACTAGAGTTCTTAGGGATTTTTCTGGATACCCTAGTACTGTATGTGAGGTTTTGCCACCAGAGCAGCACATTCCAACCTTTTCTCCCTTCCATTTTAATTCATTCCCCAATGATGACTAATTTATGATTAACATAGTCGATAGATCATAATCAAATACAGCGTCACCAAAAGCCTCTCACGTTCCACATATAAATGTACGACTCTCTGTTTGTCGTAGAGCCTTTAAATGACGCCGTTACTTTGAGCCTTGACGTGTCTTGGAAACTGTAAGAGATGCGTGTAGCTCACAGACTAAAATGCGATGCGCTTGTGACTGTTCGCGCTCTTAAGGCCGCCTGATGTTCTGGACCCAAGTTCCGGTTGAGATGATATTGCTCTGAGGTTTCTTGGATTTTAGTAACTATCGATACTTGAGCTCTCTTAGAACACGCCTTAACTCAGACGTACGTTTGCGAGGCGTGTAGTTACAGTTCCCAACATTGATCTTGGACTCAATGTCGATTTTACTGTGGTACCTCACCAAAGCTCTCCAGCTATGCCAGGTGGTGCAAGAACTCAATATCATAAACCATAGCGCACGATAAGATTGGATTCGCACTGTTACGGAGTAAGCTACAGACACTATAGGTCGCCGACACATATCATGTTTAAGAATGTTAATAAAGCTCAAAAAGGTACAACTTCTTCAACAAGCCTATCTTCTTCCTCAGGCTTCTAGCTATCTCCATACTAATTGTCAACGGTATCGGTTCAATGATAGAGTCGCAAAAACGTAATAGAATGAGTTGCTTTCGCAATTGATAATACTGGTATTAGTATGGAAGTATTGAAAAACACTTTGCAAATTGAAAAAGTATTGTATTAATTGCGTTCAATCACATTACCTAGAGCATGTCAACCAATAAAAGCATTTTCACAAAATGAATAAGTAAAAACGTTTGCCAAAGAGCAAATATGTTTCTTTATTTAGCATAATATTCTTCAAATCAATAAATATCTTGTACTACACAATTTGTAAAGTCACATATCTTCTTCATCAGTATTCAAGCTATCTCAAGCTAAATTTCATGGGTATCGTTTAAGCGATTTAGTCGTTAAAACGTAACAGACAGAGTTACTTTGCATTTATAACGTTAGTATGGAAGTATGGCTTAAACCATGTTGATGATTGTATAAGCTTTGTATTCTACCTATTTGCCAGGGCTGCGCTCGCATAGAACTAAAATGGAATCAAATGAGGGTATGGTTTTCTGACCCAGCAACCCGCTTGAGATGTTCAGGAGCTTGTGGCAAGTCCTTTTATTTGACGACACTTCTGTGACTTGCGTGTCGATGATGATAAATGATGATGAGAACAATGCACACACCCAGCAGTAAAAAACCAACTCGGGCGGGAACTGGACCCGGGAACCAATAATAGAGAAACAGCAACGCTAACTGCGTGACCACTAACTGTTCCAGCAAATTTGGACGCAACAAAGTAGTTACAAAGGACGCATGGCTCTCACCGCCTAAAATGTGTCATGTTTATGACTGATGTTAGTATGGAATTATGGATTAAATATACAGAGGATCGGATAAGCGCTATATTCGTTACATTGAATCGTATTAGTAGAACATATCAAACAATAAAAGCATTTTCACAAATCTGAAGAAGTTCAATAGTTAAATACGAAATAAATTTTTTACAGAGTTGTTCCATATTTCGTGCTATATTCTTCATTATGGAGTACTAAACAGTTTCTAAAGTAGTCTATATTTTTTCTCAGCTTGCAAGCTATCTTCATACCACATTTTATCAAAATCGGTTCAGTGGTTTAGTCGTGAACGCGAAAAAGACAAAGTTTCTCTCACATTTATATTATTATATCGATGATCACTATGTAAGTATTTTACAAAGAAATGGCACATATGATTTATAGTCCGTAACAGTAGTGTGCTGTCATTCTCTTCAGCTCAAAACCACACGCATCATGGTGGGATACTAAATTAGTATTCCAAATGTACTAAAGGGTGGACATTGAGTCATAAACTGGGTTTAGTATTCTGTGTACATGCTTGGATTCAGTTTTTCGAACAAACTGAAGAAAGTGGGAGGGGTATATAACCTTGCTCATCGATTCACCAGTCGGTGTCGATAGTGTGTACAGAACTGCGGTTCAAAAGTATGTAATATATAATATATTGTTTGCTGCAAACTGAGTATGATTAAATGAACGTTATCCATCAGGGTCCAAGCGAATGAGGCTGTTCAGTTGTTAAGACACTGATCTAAAATTTGCAACAGTGAATTTTGCTCTACTAGCTATTCCGATTTAGGTTTTTCGTGGTTTTCCTAGACAATTTTAGGCAAATGGCACGATTGTCCCTCCAGTGAGTCCACGGCCTTCCACTTGTCCTTTTCTCGCCGGAACAAGTATTTTGTATGTTTATTTATATTTGACTGATCTATTTTTAATGTATTATGACGAGAAATTTATGTCATTGTGGGATGATCTCTGGTAAATAAATAAACAAAAGTTCTCTGTTATTTCGAATCTGTAGTGTATCAAGAAGTATTTTCAATGCACCATATGTGAAGTAAAAACATTTCCGAATGTGTGAATATAAATGCATTGTTATTTGTTACGTGGTGACTGTGGTCCCCTCAAGCAATGGTCATAATGTCAATGTAGGAAAATTGGTATAACACTAACGTTTACGGTTACCTGACATTGTCATTGGACCGATAGAGATATGTTATTTCAATTAATGTTGATTGTTTTATAAAATCTTTATTAGCCAAGATCGCATACAGAAGAACAGAAAACTAGTTTCAACTTTCTCACGTCATATTATGATCTGAATACAAAAAATATTGTTTCCAAGACGACAGGACATTTTGTCCGTTGGCGGTCAACAACGCAATTTGAAATTCCCTTGGGTTGTTAACTGCCAGTTGAGTAAGTGTCCTCTTACGTTAGACAAAGCTTTTCATTTCTCAGCTAAGGGTGACAGGAAACGGTCGAAAATCTTTATCGACTTTCTTATATACGTTCTTGACTAACAAAGATTTTACAAAAATTGTATGTTTGTTTATATTTGACTGATCTGTTTTCAATGTATTATGACGAGAAATCCTATGTCATTGTGAGATGATCTCTGGTAAATAAATAAACAAAGGTTCTCTGTTATTTCGATACTGTAGTGTATCAAGAAGTATTTTCATTACACCCTATGTGAAGTAAAAACATTTCCCACTGTGTGAATATAAATGCATTGCTATTTGTTATGTGGTGACTGTGGTCCCCTCAAGCAATGGTCATAATGTCAATGTAGGAAAAGTGGTATAACACTAACGTTTACGGTTACCTGACATTGTCATTGGACCGATAGATATATGTTATTTCAGTGAATGTTGATTGTTTTATAAAATCTTTATTAGCCAAGATCGCATACAGAAGAACAGAAAACTAGTTTCAACCTTTTCACGTCATCTTATGATCAGAATACAAAAAATATTGTTTCCAAGACGACAGGACATTTTGTCCGTTGGCGGTCAACAAGGCAATTTGAAATTCCCTTGGGTTGTTAACAGCCAGTTGAGTAAGTGTCCACTTACCTTAGACAAAGCTTTTCATTTCTGAGCTAAGGGTGACAGGAAACGGTCGAAAATCTTTATCGACTTTCTTATATACGTTCTTGACTAACAAAGATTTTACAAAAATTGTATGTTTGTTTATATTTGACTGATCTGTTTTCAATGTATTATGACGAGAAATCCTATGTCATTGTGAGATGATCTCTGGTAAATAAATAAACAAAGATTCTCTGTTATTTCGATACTGTAGTGTATCAAGAAGTATTTTCATTACACCCTATGTGAAGTAAAAACATTTCCCACTGTGTGAATATAAATGCATTGCTATTTGTTATGTGGTGACTGTGGTCCCCTCAAGCAATGGTCATAATGTCAATGTAGGAAAAGTGGTATAACACTAACGTTTACGGTTACCTGACATTGTCATTGGACCGATAGATATATGTTATTTCAGTGAATGTTGATTGTTTTATAAAATCTTTATTAGCCAAGATCGCATACAGAAGAACAGAAAACTAGTTTCAACCTTTTCACGTCATCTTATGATCAGAATACAAAAAATATTGTTTCCAAGACGACAGGACATTTTGTCCATTGGCGGTCAACAAGGCAATTTGCAATTCCCTTGGGTTGTTAACAGCCAGTTGAGTAAGTGTCCACTTACCTTAGACAAAGCTTTTCATTTCTGAGCTAAGGGTGACAGGAAACGGTCGAAAATATTTATCGACTTTCTTATATACGGTCTTGACTAACAAAGTTTTACAAAAAATCGACATTCATTGGTCTCAAATTTACAACTGTGGATGAGCTTTAGCGGATAGTATCTCTATTATTACTGCAAACTTAGTTACTATACCTGTGAAATCGTATACCTTAGGTTGTATTAGGTGCGGAAATGATATGGCGCAATTTAATGCGCAGCTGTACAACGGAGCAGGCAAATCGTGTTGGCTATAGTGAGATAATCCTTTCGAGTGTGATTTGTGTGCGCTGTAGCTGTATTGCGATCGGCTGCTTTCTACTGCGTGCGGTATCAGAATTTCATCGCGGCAGCTACTAACAAGGGTCGCAGAGCCTCGCGATGCCTCGGCAATAATCTGCCGGCTGCTCCCTCTGCCCCTTGACCACAAGCGTGGCGCTGCTGGTCGGAGGTCGCTCTAATTTCTCCTGATGCCGAGATGGGCTGGTCTGATAGGTATGGATGGCCTGCTGGTTTCCCACGGCCGGTCACTTCCCGGTGGCTCCTGAGGGCGTCGGTCTGGAAGACGTGGAAACGCTGCCGAGAAAACTTGTAAGATCGCGAACCAATGTCAGAGATGCTGACCTTACCCGACATGAAAGATCGGCTGGCCAATAAGCAGTGCGAATTATCATACGACTATGTTTCATACATTACGATTATACAAAAGGAAATGTATTATCATAGTAATTAAATAGCGAAACGTAGAGCGCTGTAAATAGTTCCCTCGCAAATTTTCACTGATTGTAACCCTCTTAATTTCAACACTTTCTTATGCCACTGCTTCAGTCAAATTACTCATGTTTGTTCTCCAGGTCTTCCTCCCCCTCCCTCTCCATCTCCCCTCTCCGTCTCTCCCACTCGCTTCCCCTCTGTTTCTTTGTCTCCCAGTCCTTAGGAAGAAAAGCATCTGTGGTTAGATGAACACGGAGTTATCAAGCACAAAATGAAACTGGTACTAATGCAGCTGTAGGTCTATAATGGACGGAAACAGGTTTCAGTCACCGAAGTACAAGTTTGTAGTATTATGAGTTGCGTAGATTATGGAGAGACAAAGGATATGTGGTGAGATAAAAGGAAGTAATGAAGTCTTTAGAGGAGACGAAGCAATAATTTTGATGGGGGACTGGAGATTAACATTAAGAAAAGGAGGGAACAGGGTAGGAGAATATGAAGCCCAACCACCTTGTAAAATTTTGCACAGAGCACCAGTTTAATCTTTGCTAATACGTAATTTCGTAATCATAAAGACTGCTCAACACATGGAAGAGACCTGGAGGCATCTGAATGTTTCAGATAGATTGTATGTTTGTGGGAAAGAGACTTAGAAACTAGACTTAAAATTATCAAATATTTTCAGGGGCAAATGTGAACTCAACTATTTGTAGCCTGTGAACTGATCATTCACGCTGGAAGAAATGAAGAGAGAAAGAAATATACATATATGATGCCAGTAAAGGTTGAAAGAACCAAACGATGTTGAGAGTTTCATCAAAAACTTTAAGTAGGGAATAACTGAAATAGGGGATAATTACACAGTAGAAGATGAATCTGTGGCTTTGAGGCAAGGTACTGTTACAGCAGCAGAGGAACTATTAGGTAAAAACGCAACCTCGAGTATAAATCCTTGGATAGCACACGAGAGGCTGAGCTTAAGTGCCGAAAGGAAAAATAATATAAAAACACATAATGTGAAAGAAGCCAGGTATTTAAAAAATGATAATGATAGATGGTTCAAAATGGCAAGGCAGGAATAGCTTTTGACAATGTTGAATGGAATGAACTCATAGAAATAATGAAGGTAACAGGGATAATATACATGGAGTAGAGTGTTATCTGCAGCAAGCTTAGAATCAGACAACAGTTATTAGCTGAGGAACAAGAGAAGCAGTAACGGACTAGTGATCGAGACGGGGCTTTAGCCCAGCCCCCATAATATTCACTCCCCACTATGGAGTATACGAAACAAAAGAGAAATTTGAAAGGGGTGTTAAGCAGAAGGGAGCAGAAATAACATTTTTGTGTTTATCGGGTGACATTTTCTCTCAGAAGTGATAAAAGACTTGGATATTCATTTGAAAGGATTGGTTCAAATGGCTCTGAGCACTATGGGACTTAACTGCTGAGGTCATCAGTCCCCTAGAACTTAGAACTATTTAAACCTAACTAAGCTAAGGACAACACACACATCCATTCCGGAGGCAGGATTCGAACCTGCGACCGTAGCGGTCGCGCAGTTCCAGACTGTAGCGCCTAGAACCGCTCGGCCACTCCGGCCGGCTGAACGAAGTGGATATTTTCTTGAAAAGACGTTTCAACATTAATATCAAATAAAGTATAACAGTAGCGTTTGGGTGCCTTAAATTAGGCGAAGTAGAGGGAATTAGATTATAAAATAAGGCATTACACTTAGCGGATTAGTAGATCAGTTTTCAAATTGTGACATAATCACGGAAAATTAAACAGCGATCGAAGAAAATATTATAATTCCAGTCAGCAATAATTTCACTACCAATATTTTGGCAACGGGTTTCGACGATGCACTTCGTCATCATCGGTCCCTGTAAATATATAGAGCTGAATTTTGCCAAATGACATCAGTCAGAAAGTCCCGCCTGAAAATAACCGGTATCCACTACACCCCCTGTAGTAAGAGAGAGACCGGAAGCAGAAACTGACTTTCGTTTACGGTCTCACCGTTCTGTTTGCAGTCCACCCTGTGTGGTTGCTTACTACAACAGCTGATGCGGATACCGGCTATTTTCACTTGGGACTTTCTGAGTACTGTCTTTCGGGAAAATTTAGCCAATACTTATTTAGAAGGCGTGATGATGACGAAGTGCATCGTCGAACACAGTTGCCATACATTAGTAAGGAAATCGCAGCTGACGGTACTGTTGGAAATTGTGATAGTACAAATCTTTCCTTGCTAGATGACCCCAGATGTAGAATAAATCTTGAACCAGGGTTTTACTGTAGTTAACCCAATGTACTTTTAGCGTAGTTATTGGACCAGGTTGCATGTAGCGACTGAAAACATCATAGTAAGTGTCGACTGTTTTGTCAACAATTCCGTAGTAAAACTTCAGTTTAATTGTGTTTCGTAATCCCTATGCGTTCTATTGAAACTTAAGAACTTCACCTTGGTGGATGTCCACCTCTGCAACTGGGTGTACTGCGGTTCAGATCCACCTCCAGCCACTCAAATTTAGTCTGAAGGTATATATCCACACTCACAGATTCAACAAACCAACTTCTATAGCTGTTGGTTTCCAATTTCATGATTTTAGTATTTTGATTGCAAATCTTAGAAAAATTTGTTAGGCTTTGGTAATGTATGATCTGATAATTTATCCCTCATTTCTTTCATATCGCCTCGCATTTCTTATTGTATCATGTCAGAGAGTGCACTATTGTTGTGAAATTGTTTCGTCTCACAACACAGTGACAGGTCGCAATATAGATCTGCGGGCATGCAGGTAAGTAACAGATTAGAAATAAAATCAGATATTGTGCTAAACAGTGAGATCTAGCTCCATCGTTAAGATTATTGAATCCTGTAACACTACACGAACTTTGGCGGTAAATTTGAACTTATCCCGCTCACGAAGTTTGTTAAATCTGGCCACCAGGCTACCTTCGATGTCCCTTACAGGCATTTATTGAAAAGAATGGAGATAACAAGTAGAATGCTCTGTTTAGTCTGCTAAACCAAGCCCATGCGATCGTGTGGTGTTCTTCGTGTAGGTATTCTGCATCTTGCACCTAAGGTGACAGTTATTTTCTCTGGTATTTCTGAAAATAAAATGCCAGAAAAGTTATGAAAATTTGTGAAGTTTGTCTCCATTTTAAGACAATTACGTTTTTCACAGTATACGTCCGTGGAAGGACTGCGTCGTTGCCATCTCCGCGAGTAACCTTGAAATTATGGCGTTAAACAGCGGTTCTTGTCTAATGAGCGCGTAAGCTGTAAAGCGTGATGAAGTCTCCCTCACCTGCAGTTAAGCGTGTAAGATAAGTGGAAATAATAAAAAAAAAGTCTAACTCCCGCTACTGACTGATGACAGCAGTGTTTTGACGGAAGCCGTAGCGTAACCGTTTTCCGCAGAAACCCAAGGCCGAGTAGATTAATATTTCTCTTGTTTTTCCGCTGCGCTTGCAGATACTGCTAACGATGAGCAAGACACCCGCGTGACGATATCACGTAGTTGGCTATCTTTTCAGAAGAAGCGCTAAAATTTTCATAGCAGATACTTCCGTTTTTCAGCGAACCTACCGTCAACTCCACGAAGCTCCCGTTTCCATCCTCACCGTCCTGGCTACCCTCTGTAATGTGATCCTGTCCACCGGCTACTAACCCGACCTGTGGAAAACCTCCGGGATCCTGATGTTCCCCAAGCCCGCCAAACCACCCTCTGAAAAGAGTGCTAGAAAATTTCTTGCGACAACGACTGTTTGCAATCGTTAGGCCAGTGAAAGAGTACATGTGATTGCTTTTTGGTAGGTAACAGATTTAAATCATGGTTTATAGGCCATTAAATGCATATCTGATCTATTTTCTTACGTCACGTACAGATTTGGCGCAAAGTTACTGCATTATAAAGTGTCTGCCTGCTTAGGTGAGTGGTTGCCGGCACGTTAGCTCAGCTGCCTTGTGTAATAAAAAACTGAGTGAATGGCTCAACGATGAACCTGAAGGGGTGTCATGGGACGTCCACCCCGAACAAATACAACAAACAATAGCGAACAAAATGAGGTCAACAAAATAAAGTGGTAATGTGTTTGCCTACCACGTAGCGGGCTCGAGATCGATTCCCGGAAGGGTTGGAGATATTCTCCGCTCGTGGACTGCGTGTTGTGTTGCCCTCATCATCATTTCATCATCACTGACGCCCAAGTCGCCCAATGTGGCGTCGCCTGGAATAAGACTTGCCACACGGCTGTCAAACTTCCCCGCATGGGGCTTCCCGGCCATAAATGCCACTCCATCATTTCATTTTTACATTACAGACTAGTAAAATGGGAATAGGCATGCAATGATAACGAAAATTAATATAATTCCTGAAATATAAAAAGAAGTTTAATAAAGTACATCGTTACTATACAGAAACTGATCATCAGTCTTCTTTATTTGTCTTCACTTTTCGCCTTAAGCCATCCAACAAGGTTCACGTTATGCACTACCAATCGCATATCTCGGTGAAGCGACTGATTATAGTCTCCCGAAGTATTTTAATCCTGTGACCCTGACACCAACTTTCCATCCCATTTAAATCTTGATGAGAGCGCTCACTCCGTTCCTCACTGACATGTGCCAGATATAAACAGAGGTCACCTTTATAAAGATGTATTCTGAGGCTCCTTGAACTTCCTTCGTGGTCTTGTCTAATAGGTTACACAAAAATGAAATAGGTATAATTTTTGTTGCCAAAGAACTTTGTTGAATACGCGTCATCCCACTGACAGCTTAAGGGAATTCAAGTAGGAATTGTACGTAATCTTCATAAAATTTCAGAAAATCACATATAACAAACATACCTTTTTCAATTTAAGTTCTGATAAATGAGGAAACATCTGACAGAAACAATTCCCATCCAAGAATAAGGCTCTGAGGAACCGTTCCGTTAGATTAAACTAGAGAGCTGATATTAGAATTTTTCGGATCCACGAGGTTTCATACTATTACAATGTGTACTTAACCACTGTCACTAAAGTTTCACGGTCATATTACACTACTGGCCATTAAAATTGCTACACCAAGAAGAAATGCTGATGATAAACGGGTATTCATTGGACATGTATATTATACTAGAACTTACATGTGATTACATTTTCACGCAATTTGGGTGCTAGATCAGCTGGTGAGAGACCTGGAGAATGTGCTGGCCAGGGGAGCAGTCGAACATTTTCTGTATCCAGAACGGCCCATACAGGACCTGCAACATGCTGTCGTGCATTATCCTGCTGAAATGTAGGGTTTCGCTGGGATAGAATGAAGGGTAGAGCCACGGGTCGTAACACATCTGAAATGTAACGTCCATTGTTCAAAGCGCCGTAAATGCGAACAAGAGGTGACCGAAACGTGTAACCAATGGCACCCCATACCATCACGCCGGGTGATACGCCAGTATGGCGATGACGAATACACGCTTCAAAAGCGCGTTCACCGCGATGTCGCCAAACACATCATGATGCTGTAAACAGAACTTGGATTCATCCGAAAAAATGACGTTTTGCCATCCATTCGTGCACCCTAGTTCTTCGTTGAGTACACCGTCACAGGCGCTCCTGTCTGTGATGCTGAGTCAAGGGTAACCGCAGACATGGTCTCCGAGCTGATAGTCCATGCTGCTGAAAACGTCGTCGAACTGTTCGTGCAGATGGTTGTTGTCTAGCAAACGACCCCATCTGTTGGCTCAGGGCTCGAGACGTGGCTGCACGATCCGTTACAGCCATGCGGATAAGATGCCTGTCATCTCGACTGCTAGTGATGCGAGGCCGTTGGGATCCAGCACGGCGTTCCGTATTACCCTCCTGAACCCACCGATTCCATATTCTGCTAACAGTCATTGGATCTCGACCAACGCGAGCAGCAATGTCGCGCTACGATAAACCGCAATCGCGATAGGCTACAATCCGACCTTTATCGAAGTCGGAAACTTGATGGTATGCATCTCTCCTCCTTACACGAGGCATCACAACAACGTTTCACCAGGCAACGCCGGTCAACTGCTGTTTGCGTATGAGAAATCGTTTGGAAACTTTCCTCATGTCAGCACGTTGTAGGTGTCGCCACCGGCGCCAAACTTGTGTGAATGCTCTGAAAAACTAATCATTTGCATATCACATTATCTTCTGCCTGTCGGTTAAATTGCGCGTCTGTAGCACGTCATTTTCGTGGTGTAGCAATTTTAATGGCCACTAGTGTAATAACATGGGAAATTGTGATACCTACTGCAGCTTCTTTTCGGGACACTGTCCATTCCACGTAACGTATCTTCAAAGTGCTTTTCTATCTCTGACTCCATTACAATGTCATTAGAAAACTTTAAATTTTATGTTTCTTTTCCTGCAATTTAATTCTATTTCCAGACTTCTCCTTCATTTGCTTTATTGCTTACTCATTGTGCACAGTGAGTGACACAGGAGATTGATTACATACTTGTCTGGCCGCCGAAGTGGCCGTGCGGTTAAAGGCGCTGCAGTCTGGACCCGCAAGACCGCTACGGTCGCGGGTTCGAATCCTGCCTCAGGCATGGATGTTTGTGATGTCCTTAGGTTAGTTAGGTTTAACTAGTTCTAAGTTCTAGGGGACTAATGACCTCAGCAGTTGAGTCCCATAGTGCTCAGAGTCATTTGAACCATTTGAATAAACTTGTCTCACTTACTCCTCCGTCACTGCTTAGATTTCATGTCCTTCGACTTTTATAACTGCAGTCTGGTTTCTGTACGCGTTGTAGACAACTTTCCGCCCCCTCCTCTCGCCCCCCCCCCCCCCCATGCATTATATTATACAATCAAGGTAGGTTCGGTACATTTTAAAGACATGCTGTAACTCTGCTGTGCTGGGTTACAATTTTTTTTTTCTATTTATTATTTCAATATGATTAGGTAGGGGTTAGATGTGATAATTGCTTTTCAGTCGCACATTCTTCGGAAGTTATATGAGATTCAGACTTATTCCATAGGTTTGTATAATTTTTGTACAGGCGCTATCAACATTTGTCATACGAACCATGCTTCGACAACTTTTCATTTCTCCTCTAGCTATTGGAACTCTTACTTTCTATGCATTTCATTTTTAGTTTTCCTGCATTCTCTTTCACCTACATTTGTATTATTTTAAGTGTAAGCAATAGCTAATTTTAGCCTAAGGTAATCATTTCTTGCCACAATGTCCATATTCTCCTACTGTTTACCTCTCTTTGGCTTGTCATAGTATAGATTTCCATTCCATCTTCACAATTATTTATTTGTCTCTCTTAAGGGTCTGAATAATTTATTTTGTCTCATCGTACGCTATTTCATTCTGTTCAATATATGCTGTGATAACATACATACGAATCGTGGCGTTTGTTTTGTGCCTGTCTGGTGTTCGCTATGCCATTCGTCGTAGTTCGCCCGCATTCCCGTTTTTCTTTCTTTCCTTTTTTATATTCGTTATTAGAAGTACTCCCTCATTACACTAATTTCATTTCATATACTTACCTGACCGGAAACCTGTTGTTACTGTTACTGTACTTCACTTATTCCCTGTGCTTCAAACTTCAAGCTATCCGTTTATGTTTTTAAATTGTCTTACTTATCAAACTTCTTAATGTCTGACTCTGAGGGTTAGTTTTGTTATCCATGGTGACAACATCGCCTTTATTAGTGTCAGTAACCTCAGCTAGTGTAGAGTGCTCTTATGGAGTAACCGAACGCGACGGCACATTGGAAGGGCTTTGGACTTAGATTTTGGATGACGATGGTTTTAATCCCTGTGTGCACATCGGATTTTCCTTTATGTTCCTACAGCACTGGCTTTATTGGTGCTAGATGGACCTCCTCTGTCATAGTTATTTGTTCATTCGCTATATTAGTACGTCTCCTATATAAGCAATATGAACATTTGTTTGAACACCAAAACCTCTTACTTTCTTATGTGTCTTCAAGGAGATCACAGAGGATGAAATCGCAAGGGTACAGCGATGTCCACGTGCATGTGCATGTGGTCCGGGTGACATCATATCAATGGTGCTCGTAGACAGAAATAGTGCGATGTGTCTTTGTATAGGGAGGTTCAAATCACCCTTTCATATGGGTTTAGGTTTCCAGTGATTTGCATAAATAACTGGAGGTAAACGACGGGTTGTTTGGATTACAAAGAACACGGCCGATATCCGTCCACAAACCGAGCTCGTTTAACGTTCTTAATGACCTCATCGTCGGTGGAATGTGAAATCATAACCTCCCTTAATAATTTAATTGAATAGGGTGAAATGACATAAATAGATGATAGGAAATTCTATTAGAATAATCAGACCTGCTCAGGTGACTTAATGGTTAGGTCGGCTGCTCACTATTCGCAGGAATTCCACTTAAAACTCCTGGTGGAATACAAACTGTCAACTGTCGCTACAGATGCAGGGTGTCCATAAAGCCCTAATAAAATATTAAAAATTCGTATCTTGGAAAGTATTAGAGACACAACGCCGTGGCAAAACTTTTAGCATCTCTTCTGGTTTTTCCGTTAGACCAGAATTTTCAAGTGTGCCACACTCGTTATTCGTACAACATGAACACGACATTCTGGATCCAGCCGTGTACGAGTCAGCATTGCGGCATCAACAGTGATTGTTTCTTTTGCTGGCGCGCAAAGGGTAGCAAAGTCACTGATATAACCCGACAAAAAACCGTCTGTTGACGTTATAGTGGGAGGGTGAGAGAGCATTCATGTTAGCAAAACGAATGTCGAAGTTTTAAATTTCGCGTTTAAGAAATCGTTCACTCAGGAAAATCTTATGAATATACCGTGGGTTTGGCCATCGAAGAAACTACCGTATGGACGACATAGTAACAAATGTCCCTGGCGTAGAGAAACAACTGAAAGAGTTACCTAGATTGCGTTTTTCGCGAATGTCACCCAGCGCCAAGTTCCAAGCCACTGCCAAAAAGCGCATGTGACTCCTGTATGTGAGATGAGCAAAAAAAAAAAAAAAACTGAGCCGCAAAATTACAGACCAATATCTTTAATATCGGTTTTTTGCCAAATCCTTGAACATATACTCAGTTCGAATATAACAACTTTATTTGTGACCCAGAGACTTACGTCCACGAATCAGCAAGGATTTAGAAAGTATCGTTCATACGAAACTCAGCTTGTACGTTTATCACAAGATACACTGCGAACTATTGATAAGGCAACAGATTCCATATTTGTACATATCTGGAAAGCATTTCACGCAGTGCTCCATTAAAAGCTGTTAACGAGGGTACGAGCTTTTGGAATAGGTTCCCAGACAAGAGCGGCTCTAAGACTTCTGAAGTTATGGGAACCGAGTACGCTGCCGTCGATGGCGAGTGTTCATCAAAAACTAGGGTATTATCCGAAGTGCTCCACGGAAGTGTCATAGGACCCCTATTATTATCTGTAAATATAAATAACTTGGCTGACAGGTTACACTGCAATCTGCGACTGTTTGCTAGTGAAACTGTTGTGTACGCGACGGTGTCGTCGTTGAGTGACTGTATGCGATTGCAAGAGGAAAAAATTTTTAGTCTGTGTGATGAATGGCAGCTAGGTGTAAATGCAGAAAATTACAAGTCTAGGCTGATGAATAGGAAAAACAAACCCGTCATCTTCGAATATAGCAAGTGGTGCTGGAAACAGTCACGTCGTTTGGATATCAGGGCGTAGCGTTGCAAAGAGATATGAAATGGAACAGGCTTGTGAGTATTGTGGTAGAGAAAGCAAACGGTCGACTTCGGTTTATTGGAAGAATTTTGGGGAAGTGTGGTTGATCAGTAAAAGTCGCTAGTACGATCTAATCTTATGTATTGCTAGTGTGTCTGGGATCCGTACATGTCAGATTAAAAGAAGACAACGAATGAATTCAGAGGCATACTTCTAAATTTACTGTCGGTAGGTGCGGACAACACATAATTCTTACGGAAATGTTTCGGGAAATCAAATGAGACGTTTTTTTTTTTTTCGAGGAACAGTGTTAAGAAAATTTAAAGAAATCATTTGAGTATGACTGCAGAACGATTCTGGTGAAGCCAACATACATTTCACCAACGACTACGAAGATAAGAGCAATTACGGCTCACGCGGAGGCATGTAGACAGTCGTTTTTTGTCGCTCTGTTTGCTATTGGGACAGCAAGGGAAATGTGGTGTCACCGCCAGACACCACACTTGCTAGGTGGTAGCCTTTAAATCGGGCGATCCGTTAGTATATGTCGGACCCGCGTGTCGCCACTATCAGTGATTGCAGACCGAGCGCCGCCACACGGTAGGTCTAGAAAGACTTCCTAGCACTCGCCCCAGTTGTACAACCGACTTTGCTAGCGATGGTTCACTGACAAAATACGTTCCCATTTGCCGAGACGATAGTTAGCATAGCCTTCAGCTACGTCATTTGCACCGATCTAGCAAGGCGCCATCATCAGTTGATATTGATCTTGTGATGCATGCACCGTCAGACCGACGTTCACCATTTATGGATTAAAGTTAAGTATTCCACCAGCTACGTCCGTTTTTTCTAAGTTCTAGTTTCCTTGTCCTGTTCCAGACCTCACGACAGCCTGCGTGAGATAAAACGCGTGCCTTTCGGCTTCCTCTAATATTCCTTTGTTGGCTCTCCGGCCAGTCCACAACAGGAAATGAGGAGTAGTGGTACATATTACTCTGCGCCACGCACCGTACTGTGGTTTGCGGACTACGCATGTAGATTTAGCTGTAAAGCGTAGCAGCCATGTGATGGGATCGTCACCACCCATCAGTCGCTCAGGAAATGTGACATTCAGCACGTCCCGAAGACAGTCTCCAATATGGGGCTGCTCCATCCTGCTGCAAGACGATGGATCGCTACAGCTTTTCAATCTGTGGTAGCAAGAACTCATGGAACATGTCTAGGTAGATATTTCCCGTTCTGGTTTGCGAAGAAAAATGGATCTATCACCCTATCGCGCATTATGCCGCAGCAAACATCAAGCTTCATGCTATTACGGACTTTCTCGCGTATGTTGGGATTCTGTTGGGTTTCGTAACTGACTTCGTCACTTCAAGTGATTTCTAGGGGCATTTTACAAATTGGACAGGTCATCTTCACAGTACAATCTTCCTGCCAGGAAATGTTGTAACTTTGGGTGTACGCAACGGACCTCACGAATCCTAAATGCATGGAGATACTGCTCATTGGTCGCAGAGATCGGATACTCCAGGTAGCCCGGAGACATCTTAGCGGACGGAAATATGTCTCGATGAGCCAGTCACTGCAGTGGGCTGCCTTGTGCAGTTTTTTAAGTATTAAAAATCAGTCTTACACACTGACAGAAAAAAATAAGACACCCTTTAGAGCTTTCCAATTCACTGAATATTTATTGTTGCAACAGTGATTACACTTAACACATCAACAGCGCAAGCAGTTATAAGGTACCGGGTATTGACCCATGCTGAAACACCCATACTAGTTCCTGGTGTAGCCTCCAACTGTAGCAGTAAAGGTGCTGGCTCTGGTATCCAGTTGATCGTACAGACGGCAGAAACTGTGATACGTTATTCTACGCCTGCTCGACCTCCTCACGTACTTCTGTAAGAGTTGTTGGTTGACAAGCTGCACTAGTCACTTCTCGTCCCATCAGACCCCACTCGTGCTCGATTGGGGACAAGTCCGGAGATCGTGTGTGCTGGCTAGGGAAGCTGCTGCACGTGCTGCAGAGTACGTTGAGGTTCACAGGCAGCATACGGGCAACATATCACCTTCCTGTTATAAGAACGGCAAAGATCGGGTCTAACAACATTCTGCAAGTGCTGAGCCGTTGGTTGGTGTCTCCTCCTAAAACCCTAAAAGTGAACGAGACTTGTAGCTTATCGTACCCCAGACCATAAGGCCTGGAGTAGGGCCAGTATGTGTTGGACATAAGCACTCTGCTATGCTAGTAGTGCTCACCACGTCAACGTCGTAACCGCAAACGACCGTCACTTGCGTGCCGGCATGATATGCTTTTATGGCTGATGACTACGGTGCGCCATTCCATCTCCAAAGTGATCCTCTGACGGCTCCAGTCGAGCTGTGCACGTCGATGCTGTGGCACGGATGAATGACGGATTACAGGAGTGCGTCCCCGTAGTCCCACTGTTAATAGCCGGTTCTCAACAGTTCATGTTCCCACGTCTGAGTTCACAATCCCTCTTATCTCTGATGTGGTAGCTGTACGATCTGCCATTGCTGCCCTCACAATACGACGATCATGGCAGGTATCTGACAAGGGAACCTCCCCATCGAACCCCCCTCAGATTTCGTTAGAAGTTGGCACAGGGATAGGCCATGAAAAACTCTCCAAAATTCCAGGACATGTTTAGATTTACTTGGACATATGAAGGATTTGACGGTCTACACACGGAAACATTTGAAAACGTAAAAAACATATGTTTTGACAGAGCACAGGGAAAAATGTGCGACTGTGAAACTCATTTGTTCAGTTTATGTGACAACTCTCATGTTTTCATCACTTTTTTGGGAGTGATTATCACATCCACAAGAAAACCTAAATCGGGCAAGGTAGAAGATTCTTTTTACCCATTCGCCAAGTGTGCAAGTTAGGTGGGTCGACAACATATTCCTGTCATGTGACGCACATGCCGTCACCAGTGTCGTATAGAATATATCAGACGTGTTTTCCTGTGGAGGAATCGTTTGACCTATGACCTTGCGATCAAATGTTTTCGGTTCCTATTGGAGAGGCACGTCCTTTCGTCTACTAATCGCACGGTTTTGCGGTGCGATCGCAAAACACAGACACTGAACTTATTACAGTGAACAGAGACGTCAATGAATGAACGGACAGATCGTAACTTTGCGAAAATAAAGAAAATGAAATTTTGACTCGAGGGAGGACGCGAACCAAGGACCTCTCGTTCCGCAGCCGTTCACTCTAACCACGGGACCACGGCGCTCCTGAGCTCGCATTGTCCTTGATGTTGCCTACCTTGCACATGGACTACTCAGTTTGTATATTTTGCTTACTTTTTCATAGTTTCACACAACTTCTTCCTGTTTTCTCGATTGATCTGTGTTCAGTTTTTCAAGGCCTATCCACTGCGTCAATTTATAACTAAATCTGAGGGGGGTGCGATGGGGAGGTTCCCTTGTGAGTGGGCATCCAGAACGTCTACAAGTGTGAGAAAATTCACGTGGCCGCTGATACCAGCATCGTTTCACAAATGACACAGCACGTCCATCTTACTTAGCAGTTGTTCGAAAATATCAACCCGCTTCGCGGTAAGTCACGATGTGAACCCTTTCAAACGTGCTCATTTGGCTTTAGGAACAACGAGTGGGCCGCAGTGGCATGTGCTGTAAGTAGGCTGTTTAGGATTTTATGTTGGTAACGCCACGTAGCGTGCTGTATGAAAATCACTGCCTGTGCTGTGTGCAATCCGTGGCTGGCTGGACTCATTGTTGGAATACTCGCTTGTGTAGTGTTGGGCAGTTGGATGTGAACAGCGCGTAGCGTTGGGCTGTTTGAGGTGAGCCGCCAGTAGTGGTGGATGTGGGGAGGGAGATGCCAGAGTTTTGAGAACGGACGATGTGGACGTGTGTCTGCCAGAAAAAGGAAATTTGTAAAGATGGATGTCATGAATTGATATATATATGATGACTTCTGAACACTATTATGGCAAGTACATTGTTTGTACCCTATCAAGATCTTTTTTATTTTGTAACTATGCCTATCAGTAGTTAGTTAGTGCCTTCAGCATTTAGAATCTTTTATTTGGCTGGCAGTATTGGCGCTCGCTGTATTGCAATAGTTCGAGTAACGAAGATTTTTGTGAGGTAAGTGATTCATGAAAGGTATAGGTTATTGTTAGTCAGGGCCATTTTTTGTAGGGATTAATGAAAGTCAGATTGCGTTGCGCTAAAAAAATATTGTGGGTCAGTTTAGTGATGATCAGAATAAGTGAAGAGAGAACTGTCTGAATACGTTCAGTTTTGCTCAGCTGTTTGAAAATCAAATAATGTAAGAGGTTTATCAGCAAAGTAATTCATTAATTTTTCTAAGGGGACGTTTCATAAGGTGACCTTAGAGAAAGGGGACGTTTCAATTGTCTGTAGTGTGTGCAGTACGAGGCTTGCCGCTGCGAGGACACTCCTCAGTATTGCCATGCCCACTTTCATCACGTAACCAGTTTGCCCACCGACTAACTGTACTGCGATCGACAGCAGCATCTCCATATACCTTTTTCAACCTCTTGTGGATGTTTCCCACTGTCTCGTTTTCACAGCACAGGAATTCTATGACAGCGCGTTGCTTCTGACGAACGTCAAGTGTAACAGCCATCTTGAAGACATGCTGCGACGGCGCCATTCGCGGGAACGGGTTGAACTAAGTTTGAAAACAAGCGGGAATGGATGTATCTACACACTGTAAAATTTTCACACAATCAGAAGGAAAACTGTATTTTTACAAAAATAGTGTGCATTTCTTTCGGAGTGACCCTCGTATAAACAGATCTTGCATATCATGTGACACATTGTGTTTCCCCCCAAGTGTCAAGCCAATTTGATACAGTCGAAGTCAAACCTACAACAAGGGAAATGGAAAAACCTGAACAAATCACGATTCTCCATCTACAATAGTACGTAAGGTGATAGCGGACCTTTATGGACCACCTGTATGTACTGAATAATTGCCCGCATGGCTCGCTTAGACTGCCAATAGTCAATTATGCCACGTTTGCGAAGAAAGCGTCGCAGTTCTAATTGCTTGGAGCCGGTGAAACTGAAGCGCTGGAGCAGCGCCTTCACGGCCAGAAGGCGTCGGTCTCCAGCAGACGTAAACACAGAGCGGCGAGCCGCCCAGTAGGTCACCTTCACTGGGGCCGTCGCCCGCAGCGCCAGTGAGTGGGAAGCAGCCGCAACGTACTCGCCAGGTTCCCGCTTCACGGCCCGTCTCCACAACGGAGCGTGGCATCCGTAAACGCTTCCTCTGAACGCATCCAGAACCACATCAACTGGCATATTCATCATTACGTGACAAAACCGGAAAGAAGGTCGTCGAGATAACAACCACTGGATCCAAAGAACAATGCAAGTTACGTGTGCACTTTGAGCAGTTAAGTCACACGCTACGTAGATAAATGCTTTAGCTAGACATGTCGTTCTGTATACCTCTGTTGGAGAAGACAGGTGAATCTCGAACTCATATAAATCCATGGCTGGAACATCAAACACACCCCAGAAATGATACGAAGAACTTCGAGGGGTTGTAGAGGAACTCATGTCCGCAAGTACCATCCAACGACGCCACAGAGCGTCGAACTTATGGGCGCCGGTGCCTACCAATAGGCCACTTCTTCGGCAGCAGACGGACAGTAGGAGGAAGGTCTCGCATTGTTGTTTGTTATTCAGTGATCGCGACTGATTGCAATGATGGCCAGTGGAGAAGATGAAGGTAGCTGTTGCGTAGACACGACTTGTTTCATATGAATGCGATGCTTTGTTGCCTTGTTGGACGACCGTTTCGGACACTGGCTTCCAATTACAGTTTATTTTTCTCCTGAATACCGAAAAACTCTGAAGGTATTAGAGGGTTCTGGGAGAAAATGAATCACAGATGGAAACCGGTTCCTAAGATCGTCATTCAGGCAACAAAGCATCTCATTCATATGAAGTAAGACCTTACAGTACAGCAGTTAGCTCCATCTCCTCCACTGGCAATCGCTGCAGTCAGTCAAAGTCACTGCATACGACCAACTCAGCGATACCATACGCCTATGGTCTGTCAGCATACAAAGCCACATTTGCTGCCGAACGGATGGCCTACTGGCAGGCGCCAAGGTCTATAACTTCGACGTTCTGTAACGTCATTGGATGACGTTTCCGTACATGTGTTCCTAGTCTTGATTTGTTCCTCATGAGGCCCTCTACAACGCCAAAAGCGACACCCTGTAAAGGCGTGTGGCATTTATCACAATATAGTAATGCAGGTAAGGGTACAGTTTACGTGTGTGACACTTGAAAAATGTACTATGTCTGTAAAGGGAATTCCTTACAGAATTTCTTGCGATTTGTCCTTCAATACTACTCAGGTGTATGGAACCCATATCAGATTAGGACAGAGGGGGGTTATAAGACATACACAAAGTAGAGTAGCACACATGGTCACAGTCTTGTTTCATCTACGGGAAGGCTTCACGTGGATGCCGAAGAGCTTGAAGCGACGAGCGTTTAAGACAAACACCAAATATCCCCAAAGGCCGTTTTATAAAGCTGCAAGAGCCACCTTTAAGTGAGGAATGTAGGACTGTAGTACAACTTCTACTTATAGTTCCCGTAAGACCTGCAAAGACTAGGCTAATCACACAGAAGCATTTAAGCAATCGTCGTGCGCTATACATAGGAATAGAGCGGGAAGCATTCCTAATAAGTGGTACTATGTATAGTACATTCAGTGAAGCACTTCACAGTGGTTTACAAAGTGCAGACATATTTGTAAATGTATAGCAGATGAAACTTTCGTTATAATTTAAGCGATGGTGTCACCATTGGTCGTCACAGGCGGTAGATACCGTTCATAGCCACATATTCGTGTGGCGGTCTTACTAATTTGCTGATTCTTGTTTTGGGAACGTTTCCACGTCACTTATGACATCATACTCCATTACTAATTCCTCGAGTATTGTATATCCACCGTGTTGATGATGTCATCCACGTCGGTGCGGACCAAGTCACCTACTCAAGTACACTCATGAACGCTAGCCGTTCCTTCTCTACTTCCGCCACGTTTCAGTATTGCGGCATACTTTATGGAAGTGATTTAACTTCCAAGTAGTGAGGTAGCTATGTGAACACCAACAGGAGAATATATTGCAATGGTCCGAAATAGTAATAGGAAACTTCCGTCCAGACGTATAACCCCGTAGTTAAGTTTCACTGCTGCTAGTGTAAATATATGAAACGGCATTCTAAGTATAATCAATTTCATCAACGATTCTTAGTATTTTTCGCAAGGCGAACAATATGGTATATTTTCTCATGGAAGGTGAGTAAATTGGTATTCAGATTTTGTCCCATGATCAGTCCAATTACCTTCATGTTCAATAAACTACTACGAAGTCAACCGGATGTTAAGGAGCTCGTCGATAAATAAAAGAACACTAAGCCATTATCTTCTTTGAAACTGAGAAATTTTATTTCTGTTTACTGTAATGAGAAGCGTACTTTTTATTATCTGAAGATTTTCTTATCTTTATAGTTGATTTACAGCGTTTAAACAATTTCATGTCATTAAAGTAATGATAACTAAATTCCATCACAATACTGTAACTAGTTACTATTATTTTTGTATTATCTACTAGTGGCACAATAACATCAATGAGCCTTTCAATGGGAGACTAATAACAGTGACACTACAATAATACTCTATTCCACGATATAACTGTTACCTTGTTTAACTTGCAACTGGCGTTTTGGTTTACTACACAAAAAGTAAGGCGAATAAATTGCCAACCAGCTATTTCTAGACGAAACTACATTTCATAAATGTGGTCTAAATAGTACAAAAAGATTATTCACTGCCGGCCGGTGTGGGCGTGCGGTTCTGGCGTTTCAGTCTGGAACCGCGTGACCGCTACGGTCGGAGGTTCGAATCCTGCCTCGGGCATGGATGTGTGTGATGTCCTTAGGTTAGTTAGGTTTAAGTAGTTCTAAGTTCTAGGGGACTGATGACCACAAATGTTAAGTCCCATAGTGCTCAGAGCCATTTGAACCATTTGATTATTCACTAGAAAATAGTTGCACCAGGTATTTTGATTTCAAGCCCAGTTTGTCATATGGTGCAGATCGCTTGCATTGGGTTTTTCATAGTTTCAGTATGTACTCTTCAGTCACATTAATGTGACCACCCGTCTGCAGCCTGAATAACCACCTTCTGCATCCTGGACCTTTGCGAGACATGCGGGAAGGGAGTCAACGGAGTTTTTAAAGGTACCGACATGTATATAGAATCACGCCGACTCCATTTCCAATACCAGCTGCGCTAGGTATCACGGTTGAGGATCCGTGATGCATGCAGCCCAATCGAAGCTGTTCCACAGATTCTCCATTGGTTTAAATTCGGAGAGTGTTGTAGCCAGGGCAGTACAGTAAACTCATCCAATGCTGTTCGAACCATGCATGTATGCATCTATCCTTCGAATCACACTCAGTCGGTTTGTTTTTCGTTAGCATGATGGCATCTACCAGCAGGACAATATACATGTGACATGTTGCATTGTCCTAATGATAAACGCCATCATGCTGACGAAACACAAACCGCATGTGGGTGTGGCCTCAAGAATAGATGCATACTTGTGTTGATCAATCGTGTCCTCCAGAAAGGCGGGATCACCAAGGGGATACCACAAGAACATTCCCCAGACCATAACGCTCTTTCATCCAGCCTAGACCTCTCCAGTAATTGTTGCAGGGTGTTAGCTTTTGGACGATTCACGTCGTCCACACCAACGGCCATCTGTCCGAAGCAGCTTACAACACCATTCATCTGGAAAGGCCACTGATAACTATTTGCCGTACTGGCATGCGCCGATGATCAGCGGCCAGTATGGTACGGAGCCCATATGCTGAAAAGTTCGCTGAACGTTAGGAGACACTTTTGGTAACCCTCTGGCTAATCTGGACAGCCAGTTGCCCAGCGGTTGCACTTCTATTCACCTATACATATTTCCGCAGCCGTCGTTTAGCCCTGTTACCTACGGTGTGTCGTGCACCGCAGCTGCATCGGCGCCGGTTTCGGATAGCCCCATTTTACCATGCTATGTATACTTTAACTACGGCGGCACGCGAACAGCCAATGATCATACCCTTTTGGACGTTAGATAAATCGCTCCGTTTCCACGTGACGGCAACGAGTGCACGATTTTTCGCGTCTCCCAGACACACTTTACATGCCCTCCACTTCTCGTGCTGCCACCCGCCGTTACGAATTTATATTCCATTCGGACTTCGAACATAGCTGGTGGTAACATTAGTGTGACTGCTTCATTAATTTTCCAGGTTGTAACACAACTTTTCTACGAATAGTTTATCTGATTGCCATCCTGACATACTGTGCCATGTGTTGTTAGTAGCATTAACCAGTAGAGAGCTCTACATGTATCGACTTGTTTGTCTGGGACATACCAAACTCCTGTTGTGTAAGTCAGTATGCTACAATTCATATCTAGACCCTTTGTATTGACAAAAAGTCAGAGGAATCTGTTTATCTTATTTACGCTTCCATGTTTTAGGAGAAAGTATTACAGCAAATTTGCGACTATAGTAATAGGTGATGCCGGCCGCGGTGGTCTCGAGGTTCTAGGCGCGCAGTCCGGAACCGTGCGACTGCTACGGTCGCAGGTTCGAATCCTGCCTCGGGCATGGATGTGTGTGATGTCCTTAGGTTAGTTAGGTTTAAGTAGTTCTAAGTTCTAGGGGACTGATGACCACAGCTGTTCAGTCCCATAGTGCTCAGAGCCATTTGAACCATTTTTTAATAGGTGATGCTTAGTCTTCGTCCACTCTAGATGGCAGTGTCCAGACATTTACTATGAGTAAGTCTGCCGTTGTCATCTACGGGGAGTGGACAAAATATAGAAACACCACAAACACAACACCTTTCACAGTAGTAGGGCAGGTCTCACTGCCGAGCTACTTACCAGGCTTAATACGGAGCAGGATAACCGTAGGCGTTCAAAACAGCTTGCAGTCGTCTCTATAGGGAAGATGCAGGTCTTCCACGGTTTTCAAGGAAGTCTTGCACCATTCTTCCTGAAAAATAATGGCAAGGTCAGGTAAAGATGGCGGAGGTGTATTATGCACAATTTTTCTCCAAAGTAAACTATGAAGGTTTAAAAATATTGATATCTGGCGACTATGGTGGCCAGGGCAGAAGCGAAAACTCATCTTCATGCTGACAAAATCAGTCCTGGCTGATGCAACCTGTGTAAAATGCGCCCCTGGAGTCTTGGAACAGAGCACCGCTATTGGAGAACAAATATTGTAGCCTGGGATAGACTTGATCAGTCGAAATGGTTACAAAATCCTTGACAGTAATGCGACGGACCAGACGAAACATGTTGCCCATTGAATACTAGGATACGGTTGCCAAATTCATCGCCGAGCCCTCCCCATGTTTCACTCTTGGAAGGTGGACCCGTCCAGAAAATAGAAACAATCTCAAAGAAGACTCGTCCGACCAAATGTCTTTCTTCAATTACTCCCTTGGCCAGATTTAATGCCTTCGGCCCATGTTTTGCTGTTACGGGCTTCTGCATCACTGATGAGCGGTTTCGAATTTCACCTCGACCTGCAATTCCCCTCTTATGGAGCCCCCTTCATGTTGTCATTGCGCTCACAGGGTTCGCGAGTGCGACATTCAGTTCTGCAGAGAGTTTTGCGACTGTCGCCCTTTTACTTTTCGTCACCATCCTCTTGAACAACCCTCCAGCAAGATCACACAACACAATGATTAGTCCGCGTTAATACTTGGCAGCTGATGCTTTTCCGTTTTACCTGCATGTGGTATAAATCTTCGATACGGTCCCTCTTGGAAGACCATACACTTTGGTTTGTTGGTGATTGTTTGGTGAGTGCTTGTGTACCGTGGTAACAGAAGCTTTAGCCAAAAAATTACCTACAAACAGTTCTTGATTTTGCTGAGCAACGATCATACAATAATTTTTAAAAGAACACACCGCCATTTCACGGTTTTGTTGTTTATTTATTGACAATCCACTTTTTGGCCTTCTGTACGAATTTAGAGTGATTTGGTTACTGTCATTAACTTGTGTTGAAGGACATCAAGCTCACCTTTACGACAAATTTTGAGCTTGTAGCCCTGCAATATACGTTAATGAAATAAACTCGGTCACTTGAAAATGGCATAAAAGGCGAAATCTGGGTCGTAATAAAAAAAAAAAATACGGTCAAATTGCGGCGTGTTCATATAAAAAGCGACAACAGTATGCCCATATTCATTTATCGCCGACGTGTTGCACGTATATTGACAGAACACTGTTCCGACCACGACTGTTTGTTGCAACGTATTTAGGACATTGCGCAGGTGCCGTACGCGGTCAAGGATAAAACGTAACTTAGAGGCTTGGAGAGAATCTGCTTTTATGTTAGAGCACGCGTTTTTCGCAGCGCTTCCATATTGTTGTCCAACCCCTGCATGTATGTAGCTCCGATTGGTGTGACCCGAATGGTGAATAATGCACTGCAGGGGCGTTAAGGTTTAAAGTCGAATCGGTGACGATGTCATTACAAGCAAGCCACAAGCTTGAATTGGAGCAGAGAACTAGCCGTATCCTTTTCAAAGGAATCTTCCATATTTCTTCCATAAGTAGTGTGAGGAAACAACAGAGACTGAATAAGAATGAAATGATTGATCTGAATCATCTTCCTCGACACTGCGAGTCTAATGCGTTAACAACTGCGCCACATTACTCAGTGAAGTGGTCCTGTAGCGTTTGCTGTATAAAAGACTGACATGACGTCACATGTACCAGATAATGGAACAGCGATTATGAACCCAACACTCTTACCGTGTTAGTAGGTAATCCTGCCCATACGCACGGATAACATCACGACCCCACATCCCGTGAAGTCCTCAATTCGCAACTAATAAACACGGAGGTGACAGTAGCTCTTTTGAGATGGGAATAACGTCGGTGTGGGCGTTGAGGTGCTCCATCCTTTTCTTTAAAATAAAAAGATAAAAAAAAACATCGATCAGAAGCCAGCCTCCATTATTCAGATTAAAACTTCACAGCAAGAGAAGCATATGAGCGACCGAAAATATATGACACTGCATCTTATTGGGATCCAAATCGAGCTATCGTGTGGTGCATATTGTATGTGATGTATACATTCCCATTTTACAAACAGTCGTACGTTGCAAGGCTATTATTTTGTATCAGTATTAACTACTATCTGTCATATTCCGCTATAACGGTGTCATCTTTATTTCCAATATTCCCAGGTACGTTCTACATCTACGTGATTACTCTGCTATTCATAATAAAGTGCCAGGAAGAGGGTTCAATGAACCACCTACAAACAATCTCTCTACCGTTCCTCTTTCGAACGGCGCGCAGGAAATTTTTTTTTTAATTTTTTTGTGAGGGCCCTGATTTTCTTATTTTATCATGATTATCATTTCTCCTCACGTAGGTGGGTGACAACAGAAGGTTTTCGCAATCTGAGGATACAACTGGTGATTGAAATTTCATTAGAAGATCCCGCCGCAGCAAAAAACGCCTTTGTTTTAGTGATTGCCACTCCAATTCACGTATCATGTCTGTGACACTATCTCCCCTGTTTCGCAATAATACAAAACGAGCTGCCTTCTCTGTACTTTTTCGATGTCATCCATCTGTCCCACCTAATGCGGATGCCACATCGCACAGCAATACTCCGAAAGAGCACGGATAAGCGTGTTGTAAGCAGTCTCTTTAGTAGACCTGTTGCACTTTTGGTACGTCTCTTATGGCGCACGCATGCTGTAGATGGCAGGAGGCTTTTTGAATGGCGCTGAACGCCATTCTGCTGTGGGTGTCAGAGTTCACGATTAAGATAGGCCACAAATTGATCTGTTGTTGTTGTGGTCTTCATACCTGAGACTGGTTTGATGCAGCTCTCCATGCTACTCTATCCTGTGCAAGCTTCTTCATCTCCCAGTACCTACTGCAACTTACATCCTTCTGAATCTGCTTAGAGTATTCATCTCTTGGTCTCCTTCTACGGTTTTTACCCTCCACGTTGCCCTCCAATACTAAATTGGTGATCCCTTGATGCCTCAGAACATGTCCTACCAACCGATCCCTACTTCTGGTCAAGTTGTGCCACAAACTTCTCTTCTCCCAAATCCTATTCAATACCTCCTCATTAGTTATGTGATCTACCCATCTAATCTTCAGCATTCTTCTGTAGCACCACATTTCGAAAGCTTCTATTCTCTTCCTGTCCGACCTATTTATCGTCCATGTTTCACTTCCATACAAGGCCACACTCCATACATATACTTTCAGAAATGACTTCCTGACACTTAAATCTGTACTCGAAGTTAACAAATTTCTCTTCTTCAGATATGCTTTACTTCCTCTCTACTTCGACCATCATCAGTTATTTTGCTCCCCAAATAGCGAAACTCCTTTACTACTTTATGTGACTCATTTCCTAATCTAATTCCCTCAGCATCACCTGACTTAATTCAACTACATTCCATTATCCTTGTTTTGCTTTTGTTGATGTTCATCTTATATCCTCCTTTCAAGACGCTATCTATTCCATTCAACTGCTCTTCCAACTCCTTTGCTGTCTCTGACAGAATTAAAATGTCATCGGCGAACCTGAAAGTTTTTATTTCTTCTCCATGGATTTTAATACCTACTCCGAATTTTTCTTTTGTTTCCTTTACTGCTTGCTCAATATACTGATTGAATAACATCGGGGAGGGGCTACAACCCTGTCTTACTCCCTTCCCAACAATTGATTCCCTTTCATGTCCCTCGACTCTTATAACTGCCATCTGGTTTCTGCACAAATAATAAATAGCCTTTCGCTCCCTGTATTTTACCATTGCCACCTTTAGAGTTTGAAAGAGAGTATTCCAGTCAGCATTGTCAAAAGCTTTCTCTAAGTCTTCAAATGCTAGAAACGTAGGTTTGCCTTTCCTTAATGTTTCTTCTAAGATGAGTCGTAAGGTCAGTATTGCCTCACGTGTTCCAATATATCTACGGAATCCAAACTGATCTTCCCTGAGGTCGGCTTCCACTAGTTTTTCCATTCGTCTGTAAAGAATTCGTGTTAGTATTTTGCAGCTGTGGCTTATAAAACTGATTGTTCGGTAATTTTCACATCTGTCAACACCTGCTTTCTTTGGGATTGGAATTATTATATTCTTCTTGAAGTCTGAGGGTATTTCGCCTGTTTCATTCACCTTGCTCACCAGATGGTAGAGTTTTGTCAGGAATGGCTCTCCCAAGGCCGTCAGTAGTTCCAATGGAATGTTGTCTACTCCTGGGACCTTGTTTCGACTGAGGTCTTTCAGTGCTCTGTCAAACACTTCACGCAGTATCGTATCTCCCATTTCATCTTCATCTATATCCTCTTCCATTTCCATAATATTGTCCTCAAGTACATCGCCCTTGTGTAGACCTTCTAAATACTCCTTCCACCTTTCTGCTTTCCCTTCTTTGCTTAGAACTGGGTTTCCATCTGAGCTCTTGATATTCATACAAGTGGTTCTCTTATCTCCAAAGGTCTCTTTAATTTTCCTGTAGGCAGTATCTATCTTACCCCTAGTCTGTTAAGCCTCTACATCCTTACATTTGTCCTCTAGCCATCCCTGCTTAGACATTTTGCTCTTCCTGTCGATCTCATTTTTGAGACGTTTGTATTCCTTTTTGCCTGCTTCATTTACTGCATTTTTATATTTTCTCCTTTGATCAATTAAATTCAATATTTCTTCTGTTACCCAAGGATTTCTTCTAGCCCTCGTCTTTTTACCTACTTGATCCTCTGCTGCCTTCACTACTTCATCCCTCAAAGCTACCCATTCTTCTTCTACTGTATTTCTTTCCCCCATTCCTGTCAATTGTTCCCTTATGCTCTCCCTGAAACTCTGTACAACCTCTGGTTCTGTCAGTTTATCCAGGTCCCACCTCCTTAAATTCCCACCTTTTTGCAGTTTCTTCAGTTTTAATCTACAGGTCGTAACCAATAGACTGTGGTCAGAGTCAACATCTGCCCCTGGAAATGTCTTACAATTTAAATCTGGTTCCTAAATCTCTGTCTTACCATTATATAATCTATGTGATATCTTTTAGTATCTCCAGGGTTCTTCCATGTATACAACCTTCTTTCATGATTCTTAAACCGTTAGCTATGATCAAGTTGTGCTCTGTGCAAAATTCTACCAGGCGGCTTCCTCTTTAATTTCTTAGCCCCAGTCCATATTCACCTACTAAGTTTCTTTCTCTCCCTTTTCCTACTACCGAATTACAGTCACCCATGACTATTAAATTTTCGTCACCCTTCACTATCTGAATAATTTCTTTTATTTCATCATACATTTCTTCAATTTCTTCGTCATCTGCAGAGCTAGTTGGCATATAAACTTGTGCTACTGTCGTAGGTGTGGGCTTCGTATCCATCTTGGCCACAATAATGCGTTCACTATGCTGTTTGTAGTAGCTTACCCGCATTCCTATTTTCCTATTCATTATTAAACTTACTCCTGCATTACCCCTATTTGATATTGTGTTTATAACCCTGTAGGCACCTGAACAGAAGTCTTGTTCCTCCTGCCACCGAACTTTAATAATTCCTACTATATCTAACTTTAACCTATCCATTTCCGTTTTTAAATTTTCTAACCTACCTGCCCGATTAAGTGATCTGACAGACCACACTCCGATCCGTAGAACGCCAGTTTTCTTTCTCCTGATAACGACATCCTCTTGAGTAGTCCCCGCCGGGAGATCCGAATGGGGGACTATTTTACCTCTGGAATATTTTACGCAAGAGGACGCCATCATCATTTAATCATACAGTAAAGCTGCATGCCCTCGGGAAAAATTACGGCCATAGTTTCCCCTTGCTTTCAGTCGTTCGCAGTACCAGCACAGCAAGACCGTTTTGGTTATTGTTACAAGGCCAGATCAGTCAATCATCCAGACTGTTGCCCTTGCAACTACTGAAAAGGCTGCTGCCCCTCTTCAGTGACCACACGTTTGTCTGGCCTCTCAACAGATACCCCTCCGCTGTGGTTGCACCTACGGTACAGCTATCTGTATCGCTGAGGCACACAAGCCTCCCCACCAACGGCAAGGTCCATGGTTCATGGGTGAAGGGAAATTGATCTACCCTACAAAATTAAACATTAGATTTGACCAACGTTAACCGGCTGTGACCAGACTAAGCCAAAAGAAATAAAACTGTCATGTAGTGACTTAAAATTCTGACGGTCTTTCGTCCGTTAGTCTCGAAACACTTTGCAGAAACCGTTTCAAGATGCGACACAAGACTGCAGAGAGCTATAGTATAGGATTTGGTAAGCTTCAAATGGACAGACTGCCAATAGTGTCTGTAGGAAGGTTCAGGAGTAGGGATCTCATAAAAGTTCAGGGTGAAAGGATATCAGTGATAAGATTTTATTATTTGTTTTATTTATTTATTTAGTTTTGAGTCGTCAGTCTTCCGACTGGTTTGACACGACCCGTCATGAATTCCTCTCCTTTGCAAAATCTTTTCATCTCATTGTAACACGTGCAACCTAGGTCCTCTACGATTTACCGTATGTATCCCAATCTCCGTCTTCCTGTATGGTGTTTACCCTCTACCGCTCCCTCTAGTACAATGCAAGTTATTCCCTCATGTCTTAACGAATGTCCTATCTACCTGCCCCTTCTTCTTGTCGGTGTTTCCTATATCTATTTTCCTCGCCGATTCTGCGGACATCTTCCTTCCTTGTCACCCCACATAATTTTCAACATTCGTCTATGGCACTACGTCTCAAATGCTTCGATTCTCTTCTGTTCCAGTTTTCCCACGGTCCTTGTTTCACTACCACACAATGCTGTGCACCAAACGTACACTTAGAGAAATTTCTTCCTCAGCTTAAGGCCTCTGTTTGATACTAGAAGACTTCTTTGGCCACGAAGTGCTAGTGTCCTTTAGATATCCTCCTCGCTCCGTCGATCAAGGCTTACTTTGCTGTCTAGGTAAGGGAATTCCTTAATTTCGTCTACTTCGTAATCACCTATTCTGATGTTAGGTGTCTCGCGGTTCGCATTTCTGCTTTTTCTCATCAATTTCGTCTTTCTTCAGTTTAGTCTCAGACCGTATCCCGTACTCATTACTCTGTTCATTCCATTCAACAGATCCTGTAATTCTTATTCACTTTCACTGAGGACAGCAATGACAACAGCAAATCTTATATCCTTCCACCTCAAATTGTAATCCCACTCTTGTACCTTTCTTTTATTTCCGTCCCTGCTTCTTCGATGTATAGACTGAATTGTGGGGGTGAAAGACTGCATCCCTGTCTTGCATGCTTTTTTAATCCCGGTACTCCTTCCTTGGTCTTCGAGTCTCACTGTTCCCTGTTGGTTCTTGTATGGACTGTGTATCACTCGTCTTTTGCTATAGTTTATCACTATTTTTCTCAGTATTTTGAATCACTTGCACCATTTTATATTGTCGAATGCTTTTCCCAAGTCCGGAAAACCTACGAATGTGTCTTGATTTTTCTTCAGTCTTGCTTCCTTTATCGACCGCAACGTCAGAAAAGCTTCTCAGTTGTCTTTACGTTTCCTGAAGCCAGCTTTTCCATTTTTCTTTATAATTTCTAGACTGGAACTAGGATGCATGACCTCTTAAGCTGAATGCACGATATTTCTCGCAGCTGTCGTCTCTTTCACTCTTTTGAATTTAATGAACAGTTTAACAAGACGCACTGAGAGTAAACCGAAGAAAGACGAAAGTAACAATGAGTAACAGGAGTATTAGTGATATGCACAACCTCAAAAACGGACCATTTGTATTATTTAATTGATGCATATTTGTAAACGTTGATACAAATGATGAACAATGTTATTTCCTTTTTTGAGTGTTCTGTAATTCCGTCTAAGTAGAAGCTGTGAGATCCGTTGTTCATTCCAAGAGCAACTCGCAATGGTTTTTGAATTTACTGTCAACCAATACTTCCGTATTATTCTTCGTCGTCACCTGATCAACATCGTCCCCTGAAGATGGCTAAGATGAGGAGGCACACCGTATTCTACAACGTTGTCATATTTAAATCGTCCAACGCATTACATACGCAGGTACCTCAAGCTATTTCCAAGGTATTACAGAGGTGTTGGATGATCATTGTACGATCTTGATGAACCCTGTCCCTAATTTTCTGAATTTTGTATGGTGTGAGGCCCGTTGTAGGAGGACCAAAATGGTCAACATCAGTGTATTTTCTTCCTTTCTGAAACGGTAATACAAGTCGTAACTCTATCTGTGACTTGCCTTCAAAACCTTACATTGGCACGTGGTGTCTTTTTTGTACGTTTTTATCCACTTTAAACCTAAACATTGGACAGACACACCTTGCTTTCAGAACAGGCATCGGAAAACCGAAAAGGTCACTGGAACACGACGGTGGAAATGCTCTCCAACAACTAACCAAAGCACTAAGCTCGTAGCTACTTTCCACACTGTTTCAAGAAGTATGTACGAGGAGTAACCGACCGGTATTTCCAATTTTCACTGAGCGAGATGGGGCAATAGTTCAGACACTAGACTCCAGTGCAGATCTGTTACTTAGCTCTTATTCAGTTTATCTACTGCTTTCTTACATCGCTTACGGTAAATACCGGGAAGATTCCTCTGAAAAAAGCATGGTCAGTCATCTGTTCCAATTCAGGCTTGCGGTTCGTATATAATGACAACATCACCAACGGGACTTCATACCATAACTTTTCTTGTATTTTACATGCCCTTCAGGTCACACAAATCAGAGCCACATACATACAGAGGTTGGACAAAGATACATAAGTATCACGAAAAATATATGCTGGAATGTAAATGCAGGCCAGTACGTTGCACTGTTGTATTTAACCACGAACAGCACCTGTGCGATGTCCTCAATCGTTGCAAGTGTCTGTAATGGACAGAACGGTGTGTTATGTCGGAGCTAATTCCGATGTGGACAAATCGTTGGTGGTCGTAAGGTGCGTTGTTCCATAACGAGAGGAGTCGAAGTGTTTGGCGGTTCAAGAGGCACCGTATCAAAGACTTATACCGCATATAGAAATATCAGCTGCTATATCACAAGGCGGAAAAAAATGGGTGATGTGTTCGGTGACGGAAAACCTGTAATTGAAGAGCACTGTGATGAAAATTAAGAGGACGACAGCTACAACAGTTACCAGAGAACTGAATGTCGCAACGTGAACCGTGTCAATATCAAAACAACACGTAAGGAGTTGGATTAGAATTGAAGGGGGAGTTGAAATTCCAAAACCCCTCATGAGTGATGCAAAAAGAGAAACATGGTGCCGAAGCCATAAAGGTGGAGTCTAGAGCAATACTGGAACTCATTTGGTCGGATGAGCCTTGTTTTATACCGACTCCAAGTTTAAGCTGAATTTACGTCGTAAGAGCGAAATACGGCGCTGTTCCGGTGATGATTTGGGCATCATTGCAGTGGTATTTCATGCGTCTCATGGTTTAGAATGTCACACTACTGCAAGGATTATGTGAATACTTTGACAGATCAGTTCCTTACCATGGTACGTGGGATATTCCAAAAGTTGGTCCTGTGTTCCAACACAGGAGGGCTGCTGTTCGCACAACTCGCATTTTCCAGGACTAGTTCTGTGATCACGAGGATAAAGTGTCGCATCTCTCCGCAGTCTTCTTTGGAGAGAAAAGTACATTTTCGTTATCCACCCCCACCATCATTATCTGAACCTAGTATTAGTTTGTCGGATAAATCGTATAGGATACCCTAGAAAATTACACATGACCTATATTTATTTGCTACTACATCGTACATTGCTAATGTATTGGGGCCAACACGTTTTTCGAGAATTTATTATCTTTTATGGTTAGGACTATTCAAATACTGATGTCAAACAGCACTAGAAATGATGCTGGTTGTTCTATTTGCGTCGGCCGTTGTGGCCGAGCGGTTCTAGGCGCTCAGTCCGGAACCGGGCGACTGCTACGGTCGCAAGTTCGAATCCCGCCTCGGGCATAAATGTGTGTGATGTCCATAGGTTAGCTAGGTTTAATTAGTTCTAAGTTATAGGGGACTGATGACCACAGCTGTTAAGGCCCATAGTGCTCAGAGCTACTTGCAAGGTTCTCTTTCTTTAATGGTTGGTCATGGTTTGTGTTCTTCTGGTTTATTTTGTTTATCTAATATTATCTATGAGCGTTTAGGTAGACGAAGATTATTAATTAATTTGCGCCAAAGTCGCAAAAGGTTTCCTTTTGTCAGGCATTGTCGCATGTGGTTTTTCATCGCCACCAACTGCAACTCCGAGGCTGCAGCACGGTGCAAGTTCAATTTCTTATTAAACCTGTGATGAGGAGTCGTTGGACATTTCTTCCCAGTCTCTGGTAACACGAAAGCATTTGGTCATGTCCTAACATCATCTCGAGTCTCAAATGCCACTTTCCCATCCCCATCGAGACACCTGGATGGTTGCGGAAGACACCTAACGTTGCACACGAAAGAGAAGATTTATGCGGCCACTGATTCAGCCTATTGAGCCAAGTGAGAAGCCAACGGAACGCCAGTGACGCCGCCGTGAGCCGCCTCGTCCTTGCCGGAGGCTACTTGCGCGATGCGCCGAGGCGACCTCCGCGGTCGATGACGCAACAGAGTCCACAGGTATCCGGGAGCGTGCTGGCGGCTTCCAAGCCTTCTCCAAATAAACTGCCGCCTGCCGACGCTGGGGATGAGCCGCCTCTGCGAAAGGCAAAGGAATCCCGTGACCAAACAGCTGCGGCCTTCGCACACGCGAACTTGCACAACGCGCGACGCGCTGATTAACACTGGCCCGAACCCCAGCCTCGCTGCCTGTGTCCACATTGGCGTGAATGCGGAAAAGCCAGACCTCTCATTCACATTCAAACAACCAATAGTCGCAGTTCTGCCATAGTGTTTGTGGCTTCTCGGAGGCTAACCTAATGTAGGAAATAACGGTACCTACCACCCACGACTCTGTCCGTGGAAAGAGAATTACCTAGAGGCAGTGACGCATGATCCACGAGCTTCTATTAAGTTCAGAGGTCGGTTTAATGGTTCTAGTTGCCCGTACAATCCTATAAATTATTCTGATCTGTGGATGGAGAATGGAAAGAAAAGAAGTTCGGTGATGGGCTTTTAAAAGCTGCACGAATTTGCTACAATAGCGAGGTAACAAATAAACACTTTTAAAAACATACGTGAAACCTGGTAGCAAGGAAGGCAGGACTTGGTTACGATTGTGGACGGGGCCGTAATCAATTACTGGTGGTTAGTTTAGTTTTCAATCCCGTACACTTTATATTTGGGAACAACAACGAATAAAAGGTGGCAATAAATTAAAAAGTGTTCCACGGCTGAAGGCCTTAATGACAACAAATTCAACTCTATTTCTCGGCTGAAGGACACAATAGTAATAATTTAAAAACTGTTTCGCGGCTGAAGGCCTGAAGACCAATCTTAAGAACCAGTTAAACTACTCAAACCTGCGATTACAACTATTAAAATATTTTTTGAAAGAACAATCCTCAAAATCTCACTGCCACAATACAATTGTATACTTAAAATTTTAAGACAAATAACACTCACGGCTGAATGTCTTAATGACAGCAAATTCAACTATTTCTCGGCTGAAGGTCCCAATAGTAATAATTTAAAAACTGTTTCACGGCTGAAGACCTGAATAGTAATCCTTTAAGAACCAGTTAACTTCTTCAACTTGCTATTACAGTTATTAAAATATTTTTAAATGAACAATCATCAAACTCTCACAGTTAGAATACAATTGTATAATTACAATTTTAAGGCAAGTAACACTCACGGCTGAAGGCCTTAATGACAACGAAATTAAAACTATTTCTCGGCGGAACGCCCCAATAGTGATAATTCGAAAATTGTTTATGGCTGAAGGCCTGACTAGCAATCCTTTAAGAACCAGTTAAACATCTTGAAACTTGAAATTACGGCTATTAAAATATTTTTTTTTTACAAAAATCAATCATCATATGTGACCAAACCAATGGAGGGGACGGGGGGCGCAGACGTTGCTCCAAGGATCGACCTGGGAAAGTCCCTCAGAACTTCACAAGCGATGAGACAGGCAGCCAAGAGCTGGTAACTCAAACTAGTGGCACTTCAAACACGTGGCCAATAATCATTTCCCGAATCTGCCTAATGTCCGATGACCATTACAACGATGGAATAACACACATAAGCTGGAACTGGCGGTCAGCATTACGTCTTCAGACTCCGGTGTTTAGAGCATCCGGAAGCAGATAGAAACCACTACTAGCAGAGTAGGAAAAAAAAAAGCACCACCTGTCCCACAAATCAAGGAAGCTGTCGAACTACACGCCTTACTGGCCAGCATCGGCAAGGCGAGGAAATGTCGTTAGCGGCCACTAGGCAGTAAAAATGGCACTGGTTGAACTTCACAAATAATAACATATAAAATGCAAAAATTAATAATAAGAGGTGGAGGAAGCCTAATTAGGTTCACCTTCCTCAAACGCTCCACTCGCTGCTGTTCGTCTCGGCGACACTGCAAGCAGCAACACGCAAGCAAATGGCGCGATCTCACAATGGTGGATGATTCACTGCTTGAATCAAGATCCACTCAACTTAAACTTCCTGGGTCCGGTTGACAACGGGGTTGTACTCCTCGCGACTACAGCCCATTCATACGGCAGTGGACGTGTGCCGCCAGTGGTCCCGGCATGTTCTCCCCATTGCGCAGACCTGTCTGCTCGTTCGTCCCCAACCGACCTGCGGACTCACATGACACGGAAACACCACAACGTCGCCCCAAAGATAGTATCACCATTACTAGATATCGATAACCGCCGCTGCTGCCACTAGCGGACAGACAACGCTTGCAAACGGAGTGGCGCCAATGAACACAAGAAGAAGATGACAACTGTAACCATACCAACTAAACGATGCCAACCTAGCAAACGGTACCAACGCGAGCCCGCAGCACGGCTCAGTATGTGTATTCTGATATTTGTTAAGGAATGAAGGACAAAATTGTAAAAATGTAGGTCCCTTCGCTGGCGGGATCGCGAGAAGAACACACCATCAAAAAAACAAGTAATTACAGATGAATACAGGTCTGGATGAAGATGGAAATCGGTAGTGGAGCTTCGAAGGATAAATCCCATCATTCGCACTGAGGTATTGAGTGAAACCACTGACAGCAGATCTGAATCGCTGTCCTCCGTAATACCTCCAGTGGCTTACGGCTGCGCCAGTTTGCTCTTATAACACAAGAACAGAGAAGTTAATTACGCCTGTCCTACATGTTGGAACCACTTTTTGTGTTTTGTCTCAATAGACTGACCGCAGCGGCACAGCAAAAACTATATCGTTAATGTAAATTGCCTTCGTTTGACATGCTACACATCTTTTGTGGCCGGCCGGAGTGGCTGTGCGGTTCTAGGTGCTGGAACCGAGCGATCGCTACGGTCGCAGGTTCGAAACCTGCCTCGAGCATGGATGTGTGTGATGTCCTTAGGTTAGTTAGGTTTAATTAGTTCTAAGTTCTAGGCGACTGATGACCTCAGAAGTTAAGTAGCACAGTGCTCAGGGCCATTTTTGAACCATCTTTTGTGTTAGGGTTTTCCCTAGACTCGAATTACATGTATTTTCCTAAGTAAATTCAACAAAGGATTATACAGCAAATCGGTTGCAAGCAACTGTTAGGTACATTGACCTACATTTCAACACCTACATTTCAACTAAGGATGTCTTCATAGAAAGAAATGTTGTTAAGTCGTAAAATTACATTGCTAAAATGCAACGGTAAGAATTTAGAGCAGCTTTGTTCAAGTCAAAAGTGAAATAAAACTTTCCAGCCTTCGCCCCATGCACCTAGCTAGAAACGACGTCCGACTCAAATGTCTGGCCTAGAGCTGCCGGCACGGTAGCGCAGCGTGTCTGCCTAAATTTTGATAAATAATCAGCATTGGCGGCCGAAGACTTCCGGCATAAGAAGTCAGCCTCATTCTGCCAACGGCCTTGTCTAAGAGGGCGGAGGAGCGGATAGAGGTTCAGGGCACTCTCTTGTCCTCGGGATGGGAAATTGCCCCTAAAGGCGGAAGAATCAAAAATGATCAACGACATGAGGATGCAGAAGGCAATGGAAACCACTGCATTAAAGACACGTAACGTGTATCCACAGGACATGTGGCCTGTAATTGAAGAAGTGTCATGATGATCTCTCCATTGGCAAAAGATTCCGGAATAGCCCCCATTCGGATATCCGGGAGGGGACTGCCAGGGGGAGGTTACCATGAGAAAAAGATTGAATGATCAACGAAAGCATAACGCTCTACGAGTCGGGGCGTGGAATGTCAGAAGCTTGAACGTGGTAGGGAAACTAGAAAATCTGAAAAGGGAAATGCAAAGACTCAATCTAGATATAGTAGGGGTCAGTGAAGTGAAGTGGAGGGAAGACAAGGATTTCTGGTCAGATGAGTATCGGGTAATATCAACAGCAGCAGAAAATGGTATAACAGGTGTAGGATTCGTTATGAATAGGAAGGGAGGGCAGAGGGTGTGTTACTGTGAACAGTTCAGTGACCGGGTTGTTCTAATCAGAATAGACAGCAGACCAACACCGACAACGATAGTTCAGGTATACTTGCCGACGTCGAAAGCTGAAGATGAACAGATAGAGAAAGTGCGTGAGGATATTGAAAGGGTAGCGCAGTATGTAAAGGGGGACGAAAATCTAATAGTCATGGGCGACTGGAATGCAGTTGTAGGGGAAGAAGGAAAGGTTACAGGAGAATATGGGCTTGGGACAAGGAATGAAAGAGGAGAAAGACTAATTGAGTTCTGTAACACGTTTCAGCTAGTAATAGCGAATACCCTGTTCAAGTATCTCAAGAGGAGGAGGTATACTTGGAAAAGGACGGGAGATACGGGAAGATTTCAATTAGATTACATCATGGTCAGACAGAGATTCCGAAATCAGATACTGGATTGTAAGGCGTACCCAGGAGCAGATATAGACTCAGATCACAATATAGTAGTGATCAAGAGTAGGCTGAAGTTCAAGACATTAGTCAGGAAGAATCAATACGCAAAGATGTGGGATACGGAAGTACTAAGGAATGACGAGATAGGTTTGAAGTTCTCTAACGCTATAGATACAGCAATAAGGAATAGCACAGTAGGCAGTACAGTTGAAGAGGAAAGGACATCTCTAAAAAGGGCCATCACAGAAGTTGGGAAGGAAAACATAGGTACAAAGAAGGTAGCTGCGAAGAAACTATGGGTAACAGAAGAAGTACTTCAGTTGATTGATGAAAGGAGGAAGTACAAACATGTTCCGGGAAAATCAGGAATACAGAAATACAAGTCGCTGAGGAATGAAATAAATAGGAAGCGCAGGGAAGCTAAGACGAAATGGCTGCAAGAAAAATGTGAAGACATCGAAAAAGATATGATTGTCGGAAGGACAGACTCAGCATACAGGAAAGTCAAAAAAACCTTTGGTGACATTAAAAGCAACGGTAGCAACATTAAGAGTGCAACGGGAATCCCACTGTTAAATGCAGAGGAGAGAGCAGATAGGTGGAAAGAATACATTGAAAGCCTCTATGAGGGTGAAGATTTGTCTGATGTGATAGAAGAAGAAACAGGAGTAGATTTAGAAGAGATAGGGGATCCAGTATTAGAATCGAAATTTAAAAGAGCTTTGGAGGACGTACGGTCAAATAAGGCAGAAGGGATAGGTAACATTCCATCAGAATTTCTAAAATCATTGGGGGAAGTGGCAACAAAATACTATTCACATTGGTGTGTAGAATATGTGAGTCTGGCGATATACCATCTGACTTTCGGAAAAGCATCATCCACACAATTCCGAAGACGGCAAGAGCTGACAAGTGCGAGAATTATCGCACAATCAGCTAAACATCTCATGCATCTAAGAAGCTTACAAGAATAATATACAGAAGAATGGAAAAGATAATTCAGAATGCGCTAGGTGACGATCAGTTTGGCTTCAGGAAAATAATGGGACGAGAGAGGCAATTCTGACGTTACGGCTAATAATGTAAGCAAGGCTAAAGAAAAATCAAGACACTTTCATAGGATTTGTCGACCTGGAAAAAGCGTTCGACAATATAAAATGGTGCAAGCTGTTCGAGATTCTGAAAAAAGTAGGGGTAATTTATAGGGAGAGACGGGTCATATACAATATGAACAACAACCAAGAGGGAATAATAATAGTGGACGATCAAGAACGAAGTGCTCGTATTAAGAAGGGTGTAAGACAAAGCTGTAGCGTTTCGCCCCTACTCTTCAATCTGTACATCGAGGAAGCAATGATGGAAATAAAAGAAAAGTTCAGGAGTGGAATTAAAATACAAGGTGAAAGGATATCAATGATACGATTCGCTGATGACATTGCTATCCTGAGTGAAAGTGAAGAAGAATTAAATGATCTGCTGATCGGAATGAAGTGTCTAATGAGTACACAGTATGGTTTGAGAGTAAATCGGAGAAAGACGAAGGTAATGAGAAGTAGCAGAAATGAGAACAGCGAGAAACTTAACATCAGGATTGATGGTCACGAAATCAATGAAGTTAAGGAATTCTGCTACCTAGGCAGTAAAATAACCAATGACGGACGGAGCAAGGAGCACATCAAAAGCAGACTCGCTATGGTAAAAAAGGCATTTCTGGCCAAGGGAAGTCTACTAATATCAAATACCGGCCTTATTTTGAGGAAGAAATTTCTGATGATGTACGTCTGGAGTACAGCATTGTATGGTAGAGAAACATGGACTGTGGGAAAACCGGAACAGAAGAGAATCGAAGCATTTGAGATGTGGTGCTATAGACGAATGTTGAAAATTAGGTGGACTGATAAGGTAAGGGATGAGGAGGTTCTACGCAGAATCGGAGAGGAAAGGAATATGTGGAAAGCACTGATAAGGAGAAGGGACAGGATGATAGGACATCTGCTAAGACATGAGGGAATGACTTCCATGGTACTAGAGGGAGCTGTAGAGGGCAAAAACTGTAGAGGAAGACAGAGATTGGAATACGTCAAGCAAATAATTGAGGACATAGGTTGAAGAGGTTAGCACAGGAAAGGAATTCGTGGCGGGCCGGATCAAACCAGTCAGTAGACTGATGACAAAAAAAAAAAAAAAAAAAAAAAAAAAAAAAAAAAAAAAAAAAAAAAAAAGGTACACGTGGCAAAGGCTGAAACGTTTTATTTCACTTTCGATTTGAGCATAGCTCCTCTAAATTCTGACCATTATTTTGTAGGAATGTAAATTTACGATTTATCAAATTTCATCCTGATAAAGACACCCTTAGTAGGTATCGAAACCTAGGTCAATGTACCCAGCAGTTTGCAGAATGAAATTTTCAATCTGCAGTGGAGTGAACGCTGATATGAAACTTCCTGGCAGATTAAAACTGTGTGCCGGACCGAGATTCGAACTCTGTCCAAGTTAGCGTCTTGCTCCGGCACTCAGTTTTAATCTGGCTGAAAGTTTCATACCTAACAGTTATTTTCAACTGGTTGCATGTGTAATCCTATGTTGAAACTAGTATAAGTTGCGGTGTAGCTCTAATCCGTACTAATTCTTTTTATTAACGTTTTTACTCTTGGCCGAATTCATTGTCCAACTATTGTCTCCAGGATACAGAAGGAGATATCAATTACCCATCTTGTGATCAGAGTTGCACATAGTATTTTCTTTTTCTGTTCCGTCTAGTGTGCTAATGTATGTATTCACTTCACTGTATTGCCAAATTTCAAAAATTTTTAGTTGTACGTTTCTTCGTGCTTTAAATTATCTTGTGTCAAAGAAAAAAAATTTTGTCCTTCGTGACAAATGTAGATCATCCACTTTTTCGGTAATCTGATGTTATATCTTTTATATCTTACCTGAATCATTTTCCCACGTTGGTAAAAAATATATAGAGTCGTGGTCACTGGTTGTCTAGACAATTTCTGGAATAGATACTTTTTGTAAGATATTAGAACGCTATTTTCAAGCTGTAATTGTGCCATTGGTTTAACCGGTTTCATACCATTTCACACTTATGGATACCCATTAGTTATCTAAGTGATTAACACTTGCCTGCAAACACGATGGCAACAACCGTTATTCAAAATAACGTGGGGTTGTTACAAAAATAATAATGTCAAAACTAGTTTAAGTCACCTTGTGGTATGCCTGTCACGCAGCCGGCTTTGGCTGCTGTATTTTGAATATATAACTTTATGTCTGTGACACAGTAACTAGATCATTTCTCTATTCTGCACTACATTACGCAATAAGATTTAAATGCGAGCAGGGTCTGCTACTGTGCCATTTTCATGCTGGGAAACGTTTATTTATTTATTTACCTGCACACTGCACACAATACGAGTTGTACCAATTTTTTCTTATATATATATATATATATATATATATATATATATATATATATATATATATATATATATCTCTGTGTGTGTGTGTGTGTGTGTATGAATGCGTTGAGTATGTCTTGCAGTTGCCTCCACTTGGTAAGGGTCTGTAGAGTCGAAGATTTGCGTTGCAAATTAATCTGGTAGTATAGGAAGAGGGCTTGTCGAACCGTGACAGGGCTAGGATTAGGCCAGTGCAGCACCTGGAAGTAATAAGTACTCCGCTCCTGTCCTAATGTTATGTTCTCCCTTGGCTGGTCTCTGGATTAATAGACTGAGCTTTCCAGTCATCTGCTACTCTGCCGTTGGAGTCCGGACTGTAAATAAGGGTGGCTTGCTTTAGCAATACGCTGGTGTTACTTAAGTTTATTCTAGAGGAACAGTAAACCTATGTTACGACAGAATGTCCAATCTATGTGTTTTTATCGTCATTTACCTATATATTTGCTTCATTTCGTGCCGTTTTGAAAACATGAGATGGGGCCCTTTGTTTTAGTAGCAGCTCCACAAACGTATCCCATTCTCTGTAGACTACTATAGGATCCATAGTATGTCAGTAGATCATGCATTCACTCTCCCACTAAACTGCTGTTATTAATGTGGGCATTGTAATTTTTGGATACTGTCGGCTATTTGTCCTTGTATTCTACTCTCATTGTACAGGTTGAGATGAATGACCACAATAGAATGAGATTTTCATTAGTTCCATATAGTTCAGATCGTGCGTCGTGCTTGGGTAGCTCAGGTTACAGAGCACTTGTCAGAGCAAGGCAAAGTTCCCGAGTTCGAGTCTCGGACCGGCACACAGTTTTAATCTGCCAGGAAGTTTCATATCAGCACACAGTCCGCTGCAGAGTGAAAATATCATTCTGAGTTTCATAGTTATAGATTTAAACTGACCTACAGTATATCATGTGCACCATCGATATGCTGTTAGAGAAAAGCTGAACACTCAAACAGGAAGATTACATTGTGTAGAGTAAGATGAATACCTATTCAATGCAGAAATTCTCGGTAGATAATTTATGTATTCCTATTATTATATTGCACTTAAGGCGATTAAACATCCCTCAGTTTGTTATTAGAGGAAGACTCTGTTGTTCAATAGAAAGCTCGTAAGGTGTAGTGCCAAATGAGTACCTTCACGAGCGAGAAACTGCCATTGTTTCTATTTTTACATTTTTCTCAGAGTTAGAGCAAGCTTGCTCTTCAGTCCATCATGTTTCGTCCCCCTCCCATGAAGTGCTAACGCTGAATAATCTTATTCAAAGTGTAGGTCATGAAGCGCTGAACTGAATGACTACCTTGATGCATGTTGGAATTCAGGTAATTTTGATATTTTTGAATTTATTCAACATGGTGCATTTTACGTCTACCACCTCTCCACATGCCCTTAGTCCAAACATCAGTGCATTCCATCACGTTATTTAACTTTTCATAACTGGGATTCACAGTCATGTAAAATATTTTGAAAGATATCATGTTTACGCCAGTGACTGTTAAACTTTTTATTTCCACAATTGCAATTTCAGCCTTAGGCCATTATCAAGTTCAGATGTATATAACAGCAAATCAGAATGACATATAAATGTGTCAGCTTGTATAAAGTTGACATGGCTTAAAGCCAAAACATCTGCACTGGATAATGATGTCTTTCAAAAAAATCACGTCATTAGCGCAGTACATTGAGAGAAATTATTACATGCACTTACAAGAGAATTCTCTCAGTAGCTGATTTGGGTGTTGACTGTGAAGCTAGTCCTGCAACTCCGATGTACGTCCCTGGCACTATCGACTGCTCTCTGTCCTCTGGAATAGGAATAGATTGCAAAATACGAGAGCAAGTCAATTATTATCCGCAAAGTAGTTACAAAATTTTACTGTCATCAAATAGGAAACTTACAAGAACGTCATTTTTCGACATAGTCTCCTTCCGTTGCTACGCACTTGGTCCATCGTTGTGTAAGCTTCATGATGTCCTCATAAAGGAAGGTTCTTGGTTGAGCTGCGAGCCAAGAATGCACCGGTTCTTTCGCTGCTTCGTCCGAGGCGAATCGACGGCCCCTTAATGCCTGTTTGTGTGCACCAAACAAGTGATACTCAGAAGAGCTTCATAGGAAATATCAGGAGCAAACGAAAGAATATCAGGAGATACATAGGAAGTTTGAGGAATATGGTGCTTGGCTGCATTCCAGATTTGTGATAAGCTGAGGCACTGCGCAATCTCTTCACTAGGAGATTGGGGGGATGAGGTCCAGAGCAGAAATGGTGAATCAGTGGAGGGAGAAGCAAAGGAGAACAGCAAAGAGATGAGGGAGAGTTTAGAAATTTAGACACTAGGATGCCTATCATCAAAAGTGACCTTTCTCACCACTCAAATGGAGCCGTTACGGGTGGTTCAGTGAACTGGGAGATTGTCGGAGCGGACGGCAGTAGAACATGTGTGCGAATTGTTGTTGCATAACGAGAAATAATTATGAAAAAAAAGGATGAAGATAGAAAACTTACTGACGAATTGGAGGTACTCACTACAATTGTCAAACAATAGTTTTTAAGAAATGAAAGTGATTCTGGCCACACGTGTCCTGTCGCCGAGGGTGACAATGAAAGAGGATCATTCCCTCTTGTGATTGAGATTAAATCAGCTAGCGATTAAGTGGTGCAACCGAGAAGCGTTGGCACATTTGTAGCAAGGAAAGTGATAATGGGAGGTTACAGACGTGCAGTGGGTCAGGGATGCATGTTGTGTCAGAGGCACAAAGCGAGTTACCGCAATAAGAGCCGTAGGGATGATGATGAGGAACTGTGCGACCTCGACGAAAGACTATGCCGCATATGTGGCACTTCAAACGTTACGGCATCCAAAGCGGTGGAAAATTATGACGAGACAGGAGACGCTGACATTAGACGTGTTCAGTACAACGAAGAACGAGCCAAAGTTGCAAATTTCACTTTTTTCTAATTACTCGATGACTATTTTCGAGCCAGGATCCATTTTCAAACTATAGTAACTTAGTCAAATCTGGTATATCCGAAAATGCAAAACCATGTCAAAACATGCAAACGAACAGTTACAGCGCATACAGATATCTCATTGCGCTGTAAATGTTCGTTTGAAAATATTTGACATCACTTTGCATTTTCGAAAATACAATTTGTGACTAAGATGATTTGAAAATTAGTTCCGGCTCGATACTAGTCATCAAGTGGATAAAAAAAGTGAATTCAGCTGCGTTGATATGTTTTCCGTTGCGCTAATTAACAGAAGTTGCTGATCTACAATTGCTCTAGCATGCCGGAAGTTCTCTAAAGTATTAAATTTTTTTAGACCATGATAACGAGCAACATCAATGCATGTTCGGTGCCTTAAAGTTGCTAGTCACATTTCCGACCACTCAGTGACTATTTGAAGATAGGGGAAAACGGAGGGGAAAAGTATGGTCACACAAATACAAGATGACGCAGTCATGAAGGGATCGTTGATGCTGTCCATTGAGAAGTGACCGTGGTAACGAAGAAATGGCACCAGGTCAGGACGTTCTGTGTTTTGGGACAGAAGATGTAATTTTTTGATGCAAAATTCAAGGTGTCACACAGACTGCTTCACTTAAAAATATTGACTTTCCCAAGAATCGATCACTCAGCGATGAAATTTTCCCACGACAAACAGTATGGAACACAGATCTGAACTAAGTGGGATTAAATGGTATTGAATGTAAAAGAACTACATATACTATTAAGAATTTGGTGAATGTGTGTCGATCGGGCCGGCAGCTGTGGCCGAGCGGTTCTAGGCGCTTCAGTCCGGAACCGCACTGTATTTCTGTGTCTTATTCCCCACCACAGGCATGATATTGATTACGCTTTTCGTTAGTTCTAGTGATATAGTAGTAAATACGTCGTTCTTCCCGACGGTAAATTAAGATCATGTTGTATATGCTGTTGATGGATCTTGGATGTGTGGTAAGTGATTACGGCGCATGTATATTAATGAATCTGTGAGTGTTGTTTGAATCGTTGCACTCGAAGGATAGTGAGAATTTATGGAACTTAAGCTGGTGAGTGCTATGATTACTTCCTTGAACTGTAGTGTTTCACCGGAAGTTTGGAGTTCATGGTTACCTCAGGAGACAATATAGAGAAATAGTAACATGAGGAGAAAAACATGCGGACATAAACGTACGTTGAGGCCGAAATGTGCAGAAACTGCCGGCTACAAAGAGAGCCGTGCTCTCGAAGTATTCAGGTACACAAAGAGACAGATTAGATTTAGATAGTTATGAGGGAAGCGCAATACTTATTGTGTACTTGCACGCTATGAAGAAGTCGTAATGTAAAAGGAAGGTTGAAGTGAAGTGGACAGTGCAAGTATACCCTTGCAAGCTGAATGGAGGGACAACTCGAAGTGGTACCTCTTTTGCGTTACAAAACAGCAGCATGTTGTGTGCTTAAAATTCTTGCCGTGGAACCCCAGATCCACATCCGTCACCGACTGGTGCTGACGAAGATAGATTATTTGTGAATCGTATAAAGCAGCAACTATGAGACAATTGTCAGTAGACAATAACATTACTGAAATGGACTTGTCTGACCAGAGTCCCGAGGTGAAGCCGCTGGGACATCTTTACAATGGATTAGAACATCATCTTCTCTCCAAACTCCAGCATCCAGTATCACTACAACACGTGATGTCAGTTTTTGTGGAAGAATGGGATGCAGTTCGTCCCCACACACATTGAGACACCTCATTGGAAGCGTCTACAGAGGAGTTCAAGCCATCACTAGGAGGAAGGGTAGCACTCTGTCTTCAGGCCACTACTGGCCCATCGGGACCATCCCACCGCCGTGTCATCCTCAGATGAGGATGCAGATTTGAGGGTCATGTGGTCAGCACACCGTTTCCCCAGTCGTTATGATGGTTTTCTTTGACCGGAGCCGCTACTATTTGGTCGAGTAGCTCCTCAATTGGCATCACGAGGCTGAGTGCTCCTCGAAAAATGGCAACAGTGTATGGCGGCCCAGGTGGTCACCCATCCAAGTTCCGGTCACGCCCGACAGCGCTGAACTTTGGTGTACCCACTGCGGCAAGGCCGTTGCCAGGAAGGGTAGACACCTCCCATATTAATGTCCTCTAGCAGGTGATCGGTTACGCTGTACATTACTTGTGATCAGTTGTTACGAAACATTACTCATAGTTCATAATACTACATACAACAGTTAGTGCCTTCAGACAATTATTGCTTGTGTTTTATAATCGGCAGTGAAAACTTGGAAATGGCATAAGGACTGAAAGGTTTAGAAAGTTTAACTGGAGCAGCAGTTCAACGTAGCTAGTACTGACAGTAGCGACTGCTCTTTGTCCAAGAAAACAGCGTTGGCCAAAGTATCAAGTACGCATGTGTTATAACTCTCGTATTACTCAGTTATTAACTCGGAAACTACAACGTTCCATTCAGTTTGATTATAAAAGTTTTGTTTAACTATTTTGAATTTTTTTACTTACAGTGGCTGAAATTTCTGGTACGAACTTTGTACTTTGGCCTATCTTGAAATCTACTGCAAGTATGAACGAGCTGTGTAAGGAGATCATTTCAAAAAAAATCTTGAAGGTTTTTCACTATTAACTAGAATTAACAAAAAGCAATTACTACAAATGTATCTCATTATCACTTTTAAAGTGCGCTCGGGATTGAAGAGGTCAAGCAGTTAAAATTATGGGCAAGCTTGCTAACGAGATTCTCCGACTCGTACCTGTACTAAAGGACATGAAACATTGGCGTAACACTCACTATCAGCTTGACGTCTAAGTTTAGCGCCACCGGGCCGTATACGTTAGAGCTACAGGTGGATGTGACTCAGATATGATTACGGTAATGGCAAATCAGTCGTCCAGAGGGCACACAATGCCATTGCCGTCGGCTTGGCGACCTGCGACGACCGTCGGCTCAAATGCTAATTGGAGACATGCGCTCCCAGGGGTAGCTCTCTCCCCGCGAACTTTGCGGAGCCTGCTAACAAACTGCGCTTTGCAGACTGAATCAACATCGCTGCACAAGCCGCACATGTCGCAACACGCTGAAGGCTCAGCCTCTGAGGGAGATAAGGTCGAATCGTGCAGAGAAACTATGCGGGAAGTTTCGCTTGGATGAAAAAATCTTGCCGATCACCCTCAGATATGCGTCCTCCTCCGAGGCGATATCTTCACTGCCACCTTAAGAAAGTGTTCATTACAACAATTAAAAACCGAAACTCAGTCAGAAACTTACATTCGTTATCTCGCTCTCGAGGCGGTTATCATCTTATCAATTTTGTCTAACATACTTCAAAGTTTCAGCAGATTGACATTTGCTCTCATTTTGTGCACATGGAGAACGGTAGGTAAACAGCGGCCGCATCCAACGACTACGGAAAGGTGGAAAATGTGATGAACAACGTAAATTCTTCCGTAAATACACTGAAACAGCAAAATACTATTCTGGAAATAAAAATTTAACGGGAAAAACATAAAATGCCAAGGCGTCTCGAAATATTTGTATTTATTACTGTTGCATTCTTCAAAAATGGTTCAAATGGCTCTGAGCACTATGGGACTTAACTTCTGAGGTCATCAGTCCCCTAGAACTTAGAACTACTTAAACCTAACTAACCTAAGGACATCACACACGTCCATGCCCGAGGCAGGATTCGAACCTGTGACCGTAGCAGTCGGCGGTTCCAGAATGTAGCGCCTAGAACTGCTCGGCCACACGGGCCGGCCTATATGCATTCTTCATTTCCAGATTTCGTGTCAGCGTGGCTTGGTTGCTAGTTTCATACTTTTTAGCAGGTCCTTAATTCTGTACTTGGCAAAGGAGGTGGAACAGATGTTCTGATACTGCACTCCTTTTTGGAACGCACAGGATTAACATTGTAACGCAGTATTGCTAAAATTTCCTGAAATCAGCGTTGTTTTGTCAAGGTCTCAGTAAAACAGATGTAAGTCGTTTATTCAACTGCAGTCAGAGAAAGAAATAGAACGTCACCGATCATGACTTTTCGCATTTCTGGACATCGAGAAAGCTTATGGGAGGTACCCTGGTGCATCATCTGCAAATATTTCTGTGTACACGATATTTCCTATAAGTCTATGTGTGATGTACGCAGACCTGCTGTAAGGTTACGGAGTATTGTTCACTACCGAATTCCATTTCAGTTCCGATCCCAATCGATGTTTGTTTCGCATCATGGGTGTGCAGCCTCGATCTCCGACTCTAACGGCCGGCTGGAGTACAATTTTCCATACAAGCGACTTATTTCTTGCCCCAACACCCCCCCCCCCCCCCCCGCCCCCACAGCTCCCTGGCGTCACCCTTGTCCCTCGTGAAAAAAATCGTGTTCCTTGGGTACCTCTGGCATCCCCCCAGCTCCATGAACTAATAATTATTGTGATACCTTCTGTATAGAAATCTTACAGTAGCTTAGGGCTGTTTACAAAATATCGAATATCGATATCTTTCCCAACTAATATACAGCCAGTGTTTCGTCTCCCAACATATCGATAATAATAATAATTAGCGTATGGCATTGGTAGCCGGGAGACCCCTCGCGGGGCGCTTCTGCCGCCGCTCCACAAGTTCTTTAACGCCGCTACGGTGACTTGCGACGAGTGAATGAGGATGAAAGACACACAACACCCAATCATCTCGAGGCAGAGAAAATCCCTGACCCCGCCGCGAATCGAGCCCGGGACCCCCTGCGCGGGAAGGAAGAACGCTACCGCAAGACCACGAGCGGCGGACGACTTACCGATATCGAAACGGCAATATTGAAGGCCGATTTCTTTATTTTGTAACTATTTTTTTCGCAATTTTTCGTAAATATTTGAAACTCTTCTTTTGAAATTGTAGTAGCACATAATTTTACATTAACTGTATGAAGAACTGTTACTACTTTTTGAGCTTTCATCACGCCCAGTCTTTCTCTTTGACTGTGTGAAGCCAGTATAGATCGCACAAAGAAGAAATCCGATGGCACTGGGGGATGGCGGTGTGAATAGAGTAACAAGATTTCCGACATGAAGAAATGCATCTACATCCATATCTACATCGATACTCTGCAAATCACATTTAAGTGCCTGGCAGAGGTTTCATCGAACCATCTCCACAATTCTCGATTTTTCCAATTTCGTATAGCCCGTGGAAAGAAACAACACCTATATCTTTCCCTATGAGCTCTGATTTCCCTTATTTTATCTTGGTGATCGTTCCTCCCTATGTAAGTCGGTGCCAACAAAATACTTTCGCATTCGGAGGAGAAAGTTGGTGGTTGGAAATTCGTGAGAAGATTCCGTCGCAACGAAAAACGCATTTCTTTCAATGATTTCCAGCCCAAATCCTGTATCATTTCTTGCCGTCACAACGAAAAATACATTTCTTTTTTTGGTTTCCAGCCCAAATACTGTATCATATCTGTGACACTCTCTCTCATATTTCACGATAATACAAAACGTCCTGCCTTTCTTTGAGCTTTTTCGATGTACTCCGTCAGTCTTAACTGGTATGGATCCCACACCGTGCAGCAATATTCTAAAAGAGAACGGACAAACATAGAGTAGGCAGTCTCCTTATTAGGTCTGTTACAGTTTTTAAGGGTTCTGCCAAAAAAACGCAGTCTTTGGTTAGCCTTCCCCACGGCACTTTTATGTGTTCCTTCCAGTTTAAGCTGTTCGTAATTGTAATACCTAGGTATTTAGTTGAATTTACGGCTTTTAGATTAGACTGATTTATCGTGTAACCGAAGTTTAACGAGTTCCTTTTAGCACTCATGTGGATGACATATTTTTCGTTATTTAGGGTCATACCCCACTTAACGCACCATTCCGATATTTCTTCTAAATCGTTTTCAGTTTGTTAGTCTATAAACGACAGCGTGATCTGCAAACAACCGCAGACGGCTGCTCAGATTGTCTCCCAAATCGTTCATATAGATAGGGACCAGCAAAAGGCCTACAACACAACCTTGGTGAACGCCAGAAATCACTTCTCTTTTGAAACTTCCTGGCAGATTAAAACCGTGTGCCCGACCGAGACACGAACTCGGGACCTTTGCCTTTCGCGGGCAAGTGCTCTACCATCTGGGCTACCGAAGCACGACTCACGCCCGGTACCCACATCTTTACTTCTGCCAGTATCTCGTCTCCTACCTGCCAGGAAGTTTCATATCAGCGCACACTCCGCTGCAGAGTGAAAATCTCATTCACTTCTCTTTTACTCGATATCTTTCTGTCAATTACTACGAACTGTGACCTCTCTGACAGGAAATCACAAATCCAGTCACATAACTGAGACGATATTCCATAAGCACGCAATTTCGCTACGAGCCGCTTGTGTGGTACTGTGTCAAAAGCCTTCGGGAAATCCATAAATACGGAATCTATCTGAAATCTTTGTTAATAGCACTCAACACGTCATGCGAATAAAGAGATAGTTGTGTTTCACAAGAACGATGTTTCCGAAACCCTTGTTGACTGTGTGTCAATAGACCGTTTTCTTCGAGGTAATTCATAATGTTCGAACACAATATATGTTCTAAAATCCTGTTGCATATCGACCTTAACGATATGGGCTTGTAATTTAGTGAATTACTCGTACTACCTTTCTTGAATATTGGTATGACCTGTGCAACTTCCTAGCCTTTGGGTACGGATCTTTCGTCGAGCTAACGGTTCTATATGATTGTTAATCATGGAGCTAATGCGTCAGCACACTCCGAAAGGAGCCTAATTGGTACATAGTCTGTACCCGAAGACTTACTTTTATTAAGTCATTAGAGTTGTTTCACTACTCCGAGGATAGCACACAAGTTAGGCTAAAGACCATTTATAACGTAACTGGTGTGCTCTTTCTACACATTCAAAAACAGTTGTTGAAAATGATAGACAGAAATGAGAGGTACAAGACTGTTCTTTCCACAGGGTGGAGACCCATGAGGGGAAATGCTGGTAATCGGTTCTCGGCGATACAAACAGACGTGATCATAGACATAAAGTGTAGGAAATTTATTCTATGTGCGGGTCATTGTTTTATTCGCGACTATGTCGCAGCTTGTGACAAACAGAAATTGCAATTTCTGGCCGTGCGGTTCTAGGCGCTGCAGTCCGGAACCGCGAGACTGCTACAATCGCAGGTTCGAATCCTGCCTCGGGCATGGATGTGTTTGATGCCCTTAGGTTAGTTAGGTTTAAGTAGTTCTAAGTTCTAGGGGACTGATGATCTAAGATGTTAAGTCCCATAGTGCTCAGAGCCAATCGCGATTTTGACTCTACACTGCGACTGCTAGGTCGCTGGCGTTCGCAGAAATCAAAAATCAGGGAAGCAGACATGAAGTGTTCCGGATAAATCCGATATGTGATTAAACAGAACGACGGACCCATCGGACTCCTTTTATTGTGCGACTTGCATGCATTTATCATTGTTAATACAGCGGTTATCGCCAAGAAGTATCTTTCGGACCTTGCTCTAAAGGGGACAAGCAGACTGCTAACTTTTTGATGCACAGAATAATAAATCAAATATACGGCTTTAATACTGGCAGTATATTTACAATGTGTAGCCAATATTTTTGTAGGCCCGTACGTCGATATTTCTTTTGGCGATATTCAGATATATCGATATGAGTATATTACTTCGATATATCGATGGCCGATAATGATGTTCTGATAAACACCGATACATCGGATTCTCGATATTTTTAAAAATATCAGCAGTCTTACTCTGGCGCCCCTCTCAGGTAGCCGCCGCTTTGTGTCGATTGGGCCTTAAATTGTCCCTGCCCACTCTATGTGTATACGGACAGAGTGAAAGCACGTTGAGGCACCCCATGCTTTTTGCAGTCGACTCAAGTCTCATCATCGAATGCTATGCTTTTTTAAGAATATCCTAAGCGTCTGCATCGGCGTTAGTAAGTCAGTTGTGCTATCCAAAGAGTGCAAACCTGGCCGTAGCTTATAGATTCCGGGAGCACTGAAAGTGTTCAGCCATGGATCATGTTGAACCAATGCTGCATGCAGTTCTGACGAGATGATAAACTCTAATCTTTCGCTCAGTTGTCTCGATCTTCCGTATTGATCTTCAAGTGGATGCTAATCCGAATGCACCTCGTCGCAGACACCTACAGGTCCACTACTATAGCTCGCTTTTATAGCTGTTTATCCAGCTGCATCCGGCAAATCCTGTCCGTAATATTAATTCCCTTTGATTTCACAAACGAACTACTCACACCATTAATTTCTGGGATGGACATCGGGCCACTCATGAAATGATCCCGTCATATAATCCTCTAAGTCACTACGAATAGAGCTATCAACGGAACCCACAGCGATAACACAGAAGAACAACAGTGCAGTTCCGGATGTCATTGTTGAGGAGGGGCTGTCAACCTATGAATACATATATTTATGTATGTATGTATGTATGTATATAAGGTCATTCACGAAGAGATACAAATATTTTAATGTGTTTTATACATGTAACACTAAAGAAAAAATTTTATATAGACGTAGGGGCGCAATTGTTTAGTTATGGAGTTACGGTTAATAAAAGGCTTTTACCTGAAATTTAGCAACTTCGCTAACACGAAGCCATCGCGAAACTGTACGAGGTTAAAGTAAAGCACGATTTCCATTTATTTTGTTGTTATTGATCTGGTCAATCTAACAAAACATGTCCCAGACGTGTATCTGCAGTGGTCTCCCATAACATTCGAAGTACTCCATTAATGGTTCGTGCATTCGGAATTCTCCGAGTTGGATAAGGTATGCGATATTCGTTAACTGCAGCCGTAGAATTACCATCACATTTGCCATAAATAAACACCATATCGGTGTCTTCTTCTGTACAAATAATCTACAAACTACAACAGTTACTGTGTGGTTTCACTTAAATACACTGTTGTTATTATGTTCTTTCACTGAACACTACAGGAAACTAGCTCGTTTCAAGGTTGGGAAACGACTGCAAGAACTCACTAACGGTTGCCAACAACGACATAAAAGTTTCTAAATTCTTAATTGAAAGTAAACAAATTTACTTGTACAATAATCTTTGCTTCTCTGGATGTTCTGGAAAACTAATGCAGATACACGTCTGGTACATGTTTTATTAGATTAATCAGACCAATAACAACAAAATAAATGGAAATCATGTTTTACTGTAGCCGCGTACAGTATTTCGGTGGCTCCATATCAGCGAAGTTGCTAAATTTCAGGCAAAATCTTTTATTAGCCGTAACTCCGTAACTATACATTTGCTGACCTATGGTTATTGATATTTTATCTTTAGTTTTACTTCTAGAATAACATATTAAAGTATTTTCATAACTTCGTGAATCACCATGTCTATATACAGGGTGTCTCACGAAATGTGTTTGCCTCTGCAAGCTACAAAGTAATAGGCGACGGAAATATTTAATGCTGTAGTTCACCAAAGAAACGTTACACAGTCTTCGGAGCTATGAACATAGTTTATTGTGTTATTATCCAAAGAGTTACAGCAAAAAGATACAATTTCTTAAATGGAACGATAGTTGTTTCTATCATGCACTGGAATCAGTAACACCAACTGCGTATACATCAATTTAAAATACATTCCTATCACTTGTAGTTTGGAAGATACAACCCTTCAAAAATTCAGGGGCAGATGAAACACGCTGTGTGGTGGGTGATGGACGTTCTGGCGGTGGGAAGTTGATTTAAATGAGATGTTCAAATGTGTGTCCATGTTCTTGAATGCACAACTCAATACGCCTTCTAAAGGATCTGGGGACGAGATATAACATCGCCGGTGTCACGGAGCAAGATACGTCCTTGATGCGCCGTTTTAGATCATCTGGGGATATGGGCTCAGTGGCAGAAACACAATCCTTTGGATATCCCCACAAAAAAGAAATCTCATGGTGTTAAATCGGGCGATCTTGCGGGCCATGAATGAGGACCAGGGCGTCCCAACAACCTTCCTGCAAACCTGTTGCTTAGTTCTTCCGCAACAGCACGCGTAGAATGGGCTGGGTGACCATAGTGCTGCATCCACATATGGACTCTCGTGTGTAGACACCACCCAAACCTCCGACTATAAACGCGCTATATAAATCACCTGTCACTGTATCTGGGAAGTAGTGTGGGCCGATGATTTCTTCCCCAAGGATGAACACATTAAAGAACACCTACATTGATGGTCGACAGGTCGTACTGACCGCGGATTGTCTGCGGCCCGGTAGTGCAGGTTATGGCGATTCACTGCACCATAATTTGTGAACGTGGACTCATCAGAGAACATAACACCTTGTCAACACTCCAATGTGAAATTACGCATGGCCGATTCACAGAATCAAACTCTCGCACGGAAATCGTTCCCATGCAGCTCCTGGGTCAGTGACGGGCGGTACGGGTGAAACCTGAGGCCGGGTACTATACGCCACACAGATGTGAAACTGACAGCAGCGACTGCAGCAACGGCTCGTAAACTGACATGAGGATCTGGGTGTACTGCAGCTAATACAAACACCTCCTCTCCTCTTCTTGAATTCTTGGTCAGTTACTGCGGCTCATTACCAAGCTGCCTGTTTCCCAAAGTCGTTGTTTGGCACGTAAGAACGTAATGACAACCGGAGCTCTTCGCCTACGTTATCTCACGGCGTACTCCATGGCTGCTTCAGTGGCATCGTGTCGGCACTCGCCGAGCATCAGCAATATGTCAACGTATTCGTTGTTGGTGTATGCCATCTTCGTCCGATGTCTGTAACTGTGGTATATTGAGCCCCGTTTGTTTGTGTGACTCAAACTGTTGGATATACGGCCGTGTGCGGCGACAGTCAGCAGTCTAACGCATCGAGGAAGTTTCTTGCTTCGTGTCACCGGCGACGTTACAACTCGGCCGCACCACATTCAGAAGGCGCATTGCGTTATGCGCAGCGTTTGTGGTATCTGCCCCTGAAATTTTGAAGGGTTGTAGCTCCCAAACTAAAAATGATAGGAATGTAATTTAAATTGATGTATACACAGCTGGTGTTACTGATTCCAGTGCATGATAGAAACAACTGTTGTTTCATTTAAAAATTGTATCTTTTTGCTGTAACTCTTAGGATAATACCACAATAAACAATGTTCATAGCTCCAAAGACAGTGTAACGTTTCTTATGGTGACCTACCGCAATAAATACTTCCGTCGCCTATTACTTCGTAACTTACAGAGGCAAACACATTTATTGAAACACCCGGCATATGTCGAAGCGTATTAGTACACAACTGTTGTTCGCCATTCAACTGTGTCTTGAAGCTGTAACAAGTTCTAAAAAATCGGCTAAGTACACAAATTCAGGTCATACTTCGTTTCTTTCGTATGTACTCACTACATTTTGCAGTGGACCACAGAGCATGAATGTAGAGATCTGCTTGTTCGCTTCCATGAGGATGATCAACTTGATTAAATGTGTCATAGCTTTAACGTTGTAGTGGTCTCCAGCTCTACACGTCCGTTTGTCTTGCGCAAGCTCTTCATCCCTGCACCACATATGTTTTAGTTAATTATCAGTCTTCTGACTGGTTTGATGAGGTCCGCCACCAATTCCTCTCCTGGGCCAATCACTTTATCACATAGTAGCACTTGCTGATGACGTCGCTAATTATTTGTTGGATGATATTCCAAACTCTTTTTTCGTCTTTCTCTACAGTTTTTGCCCTCTACAGCTCCTTCTAGTACCATGGAAGTCAATCCCTGGTATCTTAACATATGTGTCCCTTCTCCTTGTCAGTCTTCTCCCCCTCTCCGATTCTGTGCACAACCTCCTCATTCCTTATCCGTCCACCTGATTTTCAACATTCGCCTGTAGCACCGCATCTCAAAAGCCTTAATTCTCTTCTGGTTCCCCACAATCTATGTTTTACTACCATAGAATGATGTGCTCCAAACGTAGATTCTCAGACAATTCTTCCTCAAATTAAGGCCTATTTTTGAATTATCAGACTTCTCTTGGCCAGGAATACCCTTTTCGCCAGTGCTAGTCCGCTTTTGATGTCCTCCTCGCTCCGTCGGTCTTTGGTTATTTTTCTGCCTAGGTAATAGAATTCATCTACTTCGTTACCATGAGTCCTGATATTAAGTCTCTCGGTTTTATTGTTTGTGCTACTTCTCATTACTTTCGTATTTGTTCGATTTACTCTCGACCCATATTCTGTATTCATTAGATTGTTCATTCCATTTAGAAGATACTATAATTATTCATCACTTTCACTCAGGTTAGCAATGTCATCAGCGAATCGTATCACTGATATCCTTTCAAAAAATGGTTCAAATGGCTCTGAGCACGATGGGACTTAACAGCTGTGGTCATCAGTCCCCTAGAACTTAGAACTACTTAAACCTAACCAACCTAAGGACATCACACACATCCATGCCCGAGGCAGGATTCGAATCTGCGACCGTAGCAGTCGCACGGTTCCGGAATGCGCGCCTGGAACCGCGAGACCACCGCGGCCGATATCCTTTCACTTTGAATTTTAATTCTGCTTCTAAACCTTCCTTTTATTTCCATCATTGCTTCTTCGATGTACAGATTGAACAGTAGGGTCGAAGTACTACGTACCTGTCTTGCGCCCTTTTTGATCCGACTACTCCTTTCTTGTTCGTCCACTCTTATTATTCCATCTTGGGTCTTGTACATGTTGTTTATTATTCGTCTCCCCCTATAGCGTGCCCGTATTTTTCTCAGAAATTCGAACATCTTATACCATTTTCCATTGGCGAACGCTTTTTTCAGATTGACGAATACTATGAAGGTTTCTTGATTTTTCTTCAGTCTTGCTTCCATTATCAACCACAACTTCAGATTTACCTCTCTGGTGACTTTACTTTTCCTGAAACCAACCTGATCGTTATCTAACACAACCTCAATTTCCTTTCTACTGTGAATTGTTCTTGTTCTGCATAACTACAGAAACCAATATCTCTCTGAATCTCTCTGCTGTAATTAAGCACAGGGGTTACTATGCCGTTCTCGTGTTCGAGAGGATGACGGTTCAAATCCCCTTGCGACGGTCAAGCTTTACGTTTTCCGTGACATCCTTAAATCACACCCGGCAAATGCTAGGAAGATTCCTTCAAAGGGAATGGTAGAATTCCTTCCCTATCCTTGAAACATTTTGAGCATGTGATTGATTAGTAATGACCTCGATGTTGACGAGAGGTTGAACACTAATCATCTTTCCTTCCTTTCTTCTTCTGTAGTACCCTTTCACAGTTTTTTGCCCCAGCGTTCTTGTAGTACTAAACTGACGATTACAAGACGCCTAGGGGTGCAACCTATCTTTCTTCATTCCGTCTATATGCCAATAGAGTGTAGCATGTAATTTTCTGATCTTAAATGCTACTTTACAACACAATGAGAATATTTCCTTATTTGGTTACAGAGCCTGATTGTCATCTTTGGGCTTGATTGGATGCAGGATTTTTCGTAAAATCCTTCTTTGTTTTTCATCCTATTTTTTCAAAATATTGTAACGAAGTTTTGCGGCTAGGTATCTATCTCGGACGCAGATGGTATTTCTGGTTTTACAGCTGTATTATTATTCCTTATTTCAACATCTTTAGAATACCACTTTTACTACATGCATTTTTCATTTTAATACATGCTCTTCTAATTTTTTAGTTCTGACTTTAATTTCTTTTTTTCAATTTTTATGTTTATGTTTTCACTCACATGTCTGAAGTTGTTGTTTAAAGACGAGGGCCGGTGTGGCGACCAGCTTGGATGTGGTTATTAGGCGGTTTACCACAGCCGCCTATGTGAATACCGGGCTAGTGCCTATGACTGGCCTCAGACGATTTGCAAACTATTAGAAAACTTTTGAACACTTTCACCAACGATAATAGGGAGGGGGCATCAAGCCACCACCTGTTACCAGTACCATTGCCAGATGTAGTGATGATGTGTGTGAGTTCCTAAGGGACCAAACTGCTGAGGTCATCGGTCCCTAGACTTACACACTACTTAAACTAACTTATGTTAAGAACGACAGACACACCCATGCCAGAGGGAGGACTCGAACCTCCGGCAGGAGGGACCGCGCAGTCAGTGACGGCGCCCCAAAGCGCGCGGCCACTCCGCGCGGCGCCACATTTAGTAATTAACAAGATGGTACTGTGGAGATATAGGATGAAGGCCAGGAAACAGTTGTACGAGCATTTATTGTATTTAAACAATAGTAATTATAATCATTTTGAGGTTGAAGTTCTTCTGTCGTGTTCGCTTACAAATAGATAGTTTTGCAGAAGACAGAACGCTCTTCCGGACAAAAAAAAGAAAACGAAGCTGACAATAATTCTGTTTTGCTAAGATTATTAATCCCAAAGTATTTACACATGCAGCTTATTTACAATCTATTTCGCTATCCTGCCTATTATTTTGCATTGGTGTAAGTATCAGTAGTTTAGTGAGTAATACGTTGCCCGCACCAAGAAGGCAGTATGCAACTACTGGTGCATCTGTAAGCTAGGTGATTTTTGTTTGTTTCTTTTTTTTTTTTTTTTTTTTTTTTTTTTACAGGTGTATTACTTAGGTAAATATTCGGCAACATCATCTGAAGTGAGATACTTTAAAGTCTATCTTCTTCAATATGAAAGACAATTAAATGTTGTCCGCATCACTGCTGACTCTTCCACGTCCTGTTGCGTACACTAGCTTGCTGTGAGGAACCGGAGGACAGCAAAAGAGAAAGGCACAATCTGTGTCTCATTTGACTAGATAGTCATCAGCTAGCGATGACGTGCGTCTGCCCTTGAGAATTTTCCGCTTTGAAACTGTTATTTTCTTAACTAGCTTCGTCGTCGCCTACATTGTAACTACAGAGTCAAGACTGGAGAACAGCTCTTCACACATTTACAGTTAGAAAACATGTTAAGAATACTGCAAAAATCAGTAAATTTCGACGTCTCACGTAAAGTGTCCACATCTATAGGCTGTCAAGATTTTATAACCTGCTTAGCCATTCTCTCGTCTGTGACCGCCGCGCGGAGTGGCAGCGCGGTTTGAGGTGTTATGTCACGGACTGTGGGGCCCCTCCCGACGGGGGTTCGAGTCCTCCCTCGGACATAAGTGTGTATGTTGTTCTTAGCATAAGTTACTTTAATTAGTGTGTAAGTCTAGGGACCGATGACCTCAGCAGTTTGGTCCCTTAGGAATTCACACACATTTGATTATTTTGAACATTTGCCTGTGACCACCCTGTTTAAAATGCCTTCTTGCTGAAATTGGAGGCCAAGTATGTGGTCTTGTCAAATCCATTGATGCAAGTACGTAATTACTTACAAATATTTTCACGTTTTATGTATGAGGTGTTCCGTGCTCCTTCTCGGTACAATTTCTCTGCGTCATGTGATTTGATTACAGGAAACCGTCGAAGTATTGGCCCCGATGCAGTTTCATACCGCTTGCAGTCGTACGACAAGCAATAAGTAATGTCTTTGTTGCATCTTTATTCAGCGATAATAATGTTGAATAAGGTTAGGGAGATGCATTACACGTCCAATATGCAACTGTTACCTATTTAATTTGTTCAGCCATCGAGGGAGATATAAAATATCGTATTAAAAGTGCACCTCTATTTATATGACGACCTTTTCTTCCAAAGAACTCTATAAACCAAGTAAATATTGTTGGTATTGATAATTCTATATTTCGTTGATTAAGTGTCTGTTTACTTTAATATATATAATTGCCAGTTTTATTTCTTGGTGCATCAGCACTATAGTTGTTGTACTTGACCGTTAGAAGCAATACATGAAGAAATAAACGACATTTTTAAAAAAAAAAGGAGTAAGAGGAAAAGGAGAGAAGCGTAGACACGATTCTATAACTTTTGGTAACTATTGATAAAACAGGTTGTGGAGTATTAATTTTGGTGAGAAGAAGGGGAGATGGGGAATAATTTCAAGGGACGAACCATTAGTGGAAATCTTTCCCTAAATGGCAAAAGACTCGGCAAAGATAGACGGCATTTGGCTGGACTAGGCAACAGGATACACACTCTTCGTATCTACATGACAAAGCATGTAATTAGGAGAAAATCATGATGTTCTCACCTTTGGCCAAACATTCTCTATTAGTCCTCCGTTCTAACTTTCTGAATGGGACTTCCAAGTGGTAGAAAGACTAAAAAACCAATGAAAGGCTGACATTCTACGAGTCAGAGAGTGAAATGTCAAAAGTCTGAATGAGCTACAAACAAGACAAATACAAAGGCCCAAACTATAATGGGGAAAGTAGACATAGATATATGGTCACACGAATGTGAAATAATAGAAACAGCAACACAAAACTTTATAACAGAAGTAGGATTCACTATGAACCGGAGGGCCTAAGATACAGTTTCTGTGAACGGTTGACTGAAAGGGTTGTTCCCATCAGAATCGGCAACAAACGAACGCCAGAAACAAGAGTTCAAGGACCTTTGGATATACTGACAACGAATATGAAGAGGTGGATAAGTATATGAGGGAACTGAATAGGTAATTCACTATGTAAAGGAGCTGATAATCTAATAATCTTAGTTAATTAGAACTCTGTAGCAGGGGAAGCAGTAGAAGACAGAGCAACAGAAGACTATTGGCTTGGTAGTAGGAACGAGAGAGGTGAACTCTTTTTTGAGTTGTGCTACAAATTTCAGCTAGCAACTGCGCATGTTATGTTTAAATATATAAAAAGTTTAAACGGAAAAGTCGTACAGGCAAGAGAGGTTTCCACCTCGATTAACTCACGGTCAGATAGAGATTCGGAAATCAAATATTGGATTGCAGGCATACCCGAGAGCGAATATAGACTCACACCACAATGCAACGGATGGAGAGTAGGTTGATGTTTAAGAGAATCGTTAGGAACAATCAGTTTGCAAAGAAATGGGATACTGAAGTAATGAGGAATCACGAGTGATGATTGAAATTTTCTAGGGTTTAGTCACTACAAGGAAGACAATGGTGAAGAATATTTGGGTAACAGAAGAAATACTTCGTTTGATCGAAGAAAGTGAGTCAGACTTTAATAGAACTATTGATGACTTGAAGTCAAATAACGCAGAAAGTGTAGGTAACATACACTCGGGATTTATAAGACCACTGGGGGATGTGGCATCGAAACGACTAATCAAGTTGGTGTATAGAAACTATAATACTGAAGACATGCCATTAGCTTTTTGGAAACATACCATCCATTCAATTCTGTTCATAACAAGAGCAGATAAAAGTGAATACCATAGCACAGACAGATTAACTGCTACGTCATCCTAATTGCTGACAAGAATAGTATGCAGAATAAAGAAAATGGAAATTGAGGATTACTTAGATGGCGATAAGTTGAGCTTTAGAGATAGGTAGACACCAGAGAGGCAATCGTGACGATAATGCAAAGAAGGCTGAAGAAAAATCTAGAAACGTTCATTGATTCGTAGATGTAGAAAAAGCCTTAGATTGTATAATATTGTGCAACATGTCCGAAAGTTTGAGAAAAACAAAATTATAGGGAAAGACAGAAAGTAATGCACCGCATTTTTTTTTCTCAGCCGGAAACAACGCTACGAATGCGAAACGTTACGTATGGATTAAATGAAGTCTCTTGAGTGAGCGCGCCAAACTTCTGTCACTTCAGACAGATAGCGTAGCTGCAGGAAAGTTTCGAAATCGCGTCAGTAGGTGATGTACTCGTACGTTACAAGCAACTTGCCGTTATTGAATTCTCACTGCAGAGACAGAAACTGTGGGGAATATTCAGAAACGCTTGTGCGAAGTCTATGGAGCATCTGCTGTCGACAGAAGTACAGTTTGTCACTGGGCACGGATGGTGAGGTCATCAGAAGGCGGTTCAGCGAAGTTCCACAATTTGCAGCGGTCGGGGAGACCATCCACGGCTGTCACACCTGATATGTTGCAGCGAGTTGATGTTGTCATTTGCGAGGACAGATGCATTACGACTCGGCAGTTGGCACTGCATCTGTCAATCAGAAAAGACAGTTAAAAAATGTTCAAAAGTGTGTAAAATCTTATGGGATTTAACTGGTAAGGTCATCAGTCCCTAAACTTACACACTACTTAACCTAAATTATCCTCAGGACAAACACACACACACCCATGCCCGAGGGAGTACTCGAACCCCCGCAGGGACCAGCCAAAGGAAGTTCACAGAGCGAAGCACTGGCTCCGCCACCAGGATAAGGATTGGTACCGACAGGGCATACATGTCCTAGTTTCGCGTTGGAGGAAGGCCATGGAACGGGATGGAGATGACATGGAAAAATAGGGTGTGTAGATGAAACACCATTCTTTCGTGTGTGTAATTCTCATTACGTTCAGCAAAGAATTGTTGAAGAAAAAATATTCGGTGCATTACTTTCTGGGCAAACCTCGTATGTACAGCATCCAAGGGGGAAAGATAATAACTGAACACCGAGAACGAAGTGCTCTGATTAAAAACAGTGCAAGACGGGAATGTCCACTTCTTACGGTACTGATAGAAACGTTCGACAATGTGAAAGGATACTAGCGACAAGAGTCACTGATGACATTTCTATTCTCACTGAAATGGAGGAAGAATTGCTGGTCCTGTTGCATGGAACGATCTAAGGAAACACACTGTGGATTGAGAGTAAACCGCAAAAAAATGAGTAGCAGAAATGAGACTGTCTATCCTATAATAATTTGTGACTACTAAGTAGATGAAATTAGGGAATTGCGCTATCTTGGAAGCAACATAACGCATGACGGACTGAGCAATGGGGACTCAATACACCAGACTAGCAAAGGAAAGGGGGCACTCCTGGCAACGAGATATCTACTAGTATCAGACATAGGTCTTAATTTAAGGAAGAAGGTCTGATATTACGTTCTGAGGACAGCACTGTATGGCAGTGAGTCATAGAGTGAGCAGGAACCGGAAAAGATACAATAAGGAATCTCTCCGTAGATTCAGCAAATAATTGAACACTTGGAAATCACTGACAAGAAGAAGGTATGGTGTGATAGGACTTACGTTAAGACCTCACAGAGTAACTTTCATAGTACTAGGGGCAGCTATAAATGGTAAAAACTGTGTATGAAAACTGACATTAGTATATATTCGATAAATAATTGAGGACGCAGGGTACAAGCGCTACTTCGACATGAAGACGTTGGTACAGCACAACAATTCCTATTGGGCCGCATCAAACCAGGCATATGAGTGATGACTCAGAAAAAAAAGGAAAATTTGTCTGTGTACTTGCTCCTCCATCATCTATTATGAATGTCCTGTTCTTATCAGATCAAAATTAGTGGCTCCGTTGACTACAAACAACTTAAACATATGAATGGAGTCCTGTTACTCCACTCTGGGTAAGAATCATATATTACAGGCATTTTGCATTTATTTATCCAACCGTGTTTACCGACTGCCGTGTGTCATTTAGCCGAACAGAATCCTCAGAAACTTATTCCATCTGAAACACGAAAACAGCAAACACAAGCAAATTGTTCCAGCGACTTGTAGATATAGGATCATCTGTAATAAGAAATTGAAATCATAGGAGTGGGTGTTGCAACGAGTAGAAGGTTGTATTGAGAATATTTGTAAGGAAATGGAGCTACTGAAAGCATACCATGTCCTTGCGCCACGTCTTGGTCTTATCAATAATGTAGAATGTGCAGAACATCGCCGTAGAAGTTCATACACCTTCCAATGTATTCCTAGACGGAGCACTGAAATTCCGCTGTTGACAGCTTTACGGATGAAGCGGGATTCACACGGAGCAGGACAACAATAGCTAATGCTAATTGTCGATCCATTATTGAATCCAAGTGGTCGGTAGTATCTATGTGTGGACAGGAATTATTGGTGACTGACTCATACTATCATATACATTACTGCAAGAATTAACAGTTGCAGCCTACCACCAATGTTACCATTAACACCGGAGGTCATTGCAGGAAGACAAGCAATGTTTTCTGTCCACGACGGACTGTCACCCAGTTTCCTATGTCCCGCAAGTAGAATCAGACACAAATGTACAATGAGTGATGTAGCGGTGTATTTGTTGAAGGAGTACAGTACCATGGTTTCCTTGTTCTCTTGACCTTACTCCACTAAATGCCAGGCTGTGGAGTTATTTGAAGGCATTTGTGTATTGGTTCAAATGGATCTGAGCACTATGGGACTTAACTGCTCAGATCATCAGTCCCCTAGAACTTAGAACTACTTAAACCTAACTAACCTAAGGACATCACACACATCCATGCCCGAGGCAAGATTCGAACCTGCGACTACAGCGGTCGCTCGGTTCCAGAATGAAGCACCTAGGACCGCTCGGCCACTACTGCCGGCATTGGTGTTTTTCTCACCCATCGGCGATGTACACAGATTACATGAGCATGTGTCCCATACAAGTGTATAAAACCGAGGGCAGCCAGCTGTTTTCGGACGAATTAGTGATTTTTTAAGGAAGGCTGAAATATATGCAGAAAAAGCAGGTATTTTGCTATCGTAGGACAGAGTAGCTCATATTTCTGGTCATAATTACTCGGTATTCGGGGAATTGTTTTATCCACACTGTGCGTCTGTTTTGAGGGATGTACTTACTTTACTTACTTTTTCGTTTCCGGAAACTACAATTTTTTTGCCCAATATTGGGCAATGTCCAATGCTTCTTCTTCAGCCAGCCATAGATCGAGGGTGCATCTGTGCGGGCAGGCAGGGCATTGTAGGAGATGTTCCATGTCCTGTCGAGTGCCGCAGTCGCATTTGCCGTCCTTTTCGTCCAACAAACCCCATTTGATCAGATTAGATTTCACAGGAGCCACCCCAGGTCTGATGCGGTTAAGCATTCTCCGGGTTTTCCAATCGCCAGAAACGTCGCTTGGTGGGTCCCCTCTTAGTGGATAGTAGATGGGGGGCTCATCTAAGGCGCAAATTAGGAAACGGCGTCTGGATTTGAGTCTGCTGGGGCCACACTCTAGGCCAAATATTGAGTGACGAGCATCAAGCATCAAGTTGTGTTGAGAATATTTGTAAGGAAATGGAGCTACTGAAAGCATACCATGTCCTTGCACCTTGGTCTTATCAATAATGTAGAATGTGCAGAACATTGCCGTAGAAGTTCATACACCTTCCAATGTATTCTTAGACGGAGCACTGCTTCTCGGTATGTTCATGGGCTTTCCTACGTGAGTCAGGGTTTGTGAAACCTGCGGCCCTGTAAAGATTTTCTATGGGGGTAGGTTTCATGCAGCCTGTCACTATCCTGCATGTTTCATTCAAGCTAATATCTACCTTTTTTGCGTGGGCGGATCTGCACATATATATATATATATATATATATATATATATATATATGGGATATAAATGAGTTACAGGAGTGAAATAATTGTCACTTTTTCTATGCCTTGCAACAACCATAACACATTTATGGAGAAACACCTATAATATTTAAAATAAATACATTCTTATTCAGAAATGTTGATGGTTATGTAAAAAGAAAGAAATCTTATGTAGTTATATCAAACAAAATTTCAGTTCCGCATCGCTTAGGCAGAGCGAAACCGCATTGAGTAGAAGCTCGTTGATTACGGCTGATGTCATGAAGAGCTGTGTCAGTTGATCACGGAATTGGCTAACACTGTCACGAAGGCCACTTATCTGTTACTCATCCACGCTGGGAGTGAGAGGTACCCGTGCAAAATGCATAGGCAAACACAGCAGCCTCTGCTATTGTACGTCGTCGTGCTGTTAAGCAACAATGACCAATGTTTGCGAAAGGTAATTTCTCAAGCGTCGATGCAATTTTTTTCACGAATGTGACTATTTATTTCTCCTTGACACACTTATTGCCTAGCTGGCCTCGATGGAAGCGTACGTACTGTGCTTCGACAACGGGATAATCTTTTGGTGTCAGAAACTCGTGGTCGCTAGAAATATGTAATGAGAATAAAGTGACTCATTTGTAAATATAAATATTTATTTCCACTGTTTACCGTCACTTGGCAGATATTACAAATGAATAATTTGTTAAAGCGAGTTCCGTGTTAACAATACACATTCATTTCTCTAGCAACACTCAGGATAACTTTCCTTGGCACATGCAGTATCATGGTTTTTTGTTACAAACGGTTTTTGAGCACAACTTACACAACTGTTCGGATTAGCATATTATGTTTTCTCTTCATCAACAGAACATGTGAAATAGGGGCAATTTTGTACAAAAACGGGCTTGGTCCTAGTGAAGAACTATGGTGTAATGCCTGACAACCTCTGGGTTGTAACGTTAATGGAACCGTTTCTGGTGGAGAACGTAACACAAAACAGCCGCACAGCTTATTTTGTTTATTTAACCTGATCAGATCACGGACTTCAGGCATCACATTCAAATGGCTCCAACCACTATGGGAGTTAACATCTGAGGTCATCAGTCCCCTAGACTTGGAAATACTTAAACGTAACTAACCTAAGGACAGCACACACATCCATACCCTAGGCAAGATTCGAACCTGCGACCATAGCAGCAGCGTGGTTCCGGACTGAAGCGCCTAGAACCGCTCGGCCACAGCGGCCGGCGGACATCAGGCCCTCACTTTTTAATATCCACGACACTATGTTCTAACCACAAGATGTTAAAATGAACTAAGTGTACAACCATCAACAAATATTATCGGTACTACGAATAAAAAAGACTGTATCGTGTAAAAATGACAATAATTACTTAATTATTTCTGTAATAATGTAATTTCTGTGTGAATTAAAACTATTATCAGAGAACTACTTTCATTGACAACGACAATTATAATCTTTTTTTTGTTAACTCTGATAATTGTGGTTCAGTTGTTCTTCCTGTGTTAACCAATGAACTGTTGGGACGTTAGACGTGTGAGGTCTGTAAAGAGATAACCTGTAATTATATATTCTTAATTATTATTTGAAAAGTAGAGTCGCTATTGTCTAGACGTCGATTTGTAGTTATTTCAGTTGTAATCCAATCTAACTAATGTTTTTAAGTGTTAATTTTCAGCTCCGCAATTAGGAGCGCAGCCATTAGCGCTAGTAACTTACAGCGGAGTTTACTAGTAGCTGGTATAAAAAATACGTCGGTATTTATCATTGAAAACAATTTTAAATGCTAAAGAGTAGAGATAAAGGGCTTAAAGAGTTTTATCTAAATATATTAACTTGATATAAAAGGAATCGAGAATAACAATAGACTATTGACTATCGTCTGTCTGCCGCCATCTTAGCAAAAATTACTCCGCAGCAGTTTTGAATCGAGAATTTTGACAAACATAATTGTTGTTAGATATTATTGAATGGAAATAAATGTTCACCGGTGGTCCCGAATCTACTTTAAAAGACAGAATTCAACTCAGATTGAATCTTTAAAAAGAGTGTTCACAGCACGTTTCGTAATGTCGATTTCTTATTTGCTGATGTATGAAGCCTAATTATTTCGGACGATTTACATGAGATATTTTAATAGGAGATATACTTCAGTGCTGTGCGCGGGTAGTATTTTGAGACTAAATGTTCCTTTTGCTAGAGAAAAGTGATTCCATCTTGAGTAACAGTTGTGTAAAATCTGATAAATGATATGCAATTTAGTCCCACTCACACGACTTTACAGACAACATTTCTACACAACCTCAAGTTGAGATTTCTTTTGCGGAGTGACAATTATTAGCCGGGATAATCATTTTTTGAGATCAAACGAATGGTTACACTACCAAGAGGTAACTGGTTTTATATATATTTCTTGATCTACCTGAAATATCATTTATAAGTAATTAAAGTCACGAAATACTATAAACCGGTTCCGCCACAACTTACATCGAACCAGCGTTCCACTCATACAGCTCCTTTTTCTCATCGTAGTTACCTAAGATATAACAACTGTTTTGATATGACAAATAGTAATAAAATTATTTGCGTGTCTTTAGAGACAATGTGAATAAGCAGTACTGACCACGAACGAATAAAGTTAATGCTGGCAGTACTTCTACCATTTCTGCTCCCAGTGTTGACGAAAACAGTAATAATAATGAAAATAATAATAATGTTTATAATGGCAGACATAAAAATAATTTACAGGTACATAAAATAGATATTTTCTGATGCAGCAAGTTGTGGGAGAGGAACACGCACCGCATATAAACTCTGGGATATGAGAAGGACCTGGTTGGAAAGAAGGATATAAAGGTGTAACAAGTCCATAGAGGGAGAATGGTAGTCTTAATAATGCTTCAGTACATATGTAATTAAATGGCCTTTGAAGCTGGAGGCGTTATTCAGTTCTCTAATACTGCAGGGGACGTTATTCCAGAATCAGGACCCTGCTACTGATAAGGACTTCGATAAAGTGGCTGAGTGACGAATTGGGACAGGAATGTTTTTGCTTTGATGGCAACGGTTGTTTCTGCAATGTTGTTCACGATAGAGCGTTAAGATCGAGAAGAAACCTGAGGAACAGTGCACGTTGATAAGGGACAAGAGGAAACACGCAACTTGATCTGTGAAATACAATAAAAGAGTCGAAAGTTCACCGTCCTTCGAATACCCAGAAATGTTGCACCGTTTACGTGAGGGAAATGAGAGCGGTAGTGCTTCGATAGCAGAACCAATGGTGATTAGACAGACCCAGGAGAACATTTTTATGAGGAGAGTGGGCTCGGGTCTTTCAAGAAGGACACACGTTATAAGAGTGATCCACTGACAATAGCTGTAATCCGGGCAGAAATTACTGGAACAGTGTTTCCATAAACCGACTGGAACTGATTACTGGAAGTTGGGTTGAGCTTTCCACTGGGAATGCATCGTTTACCGCTGAGCCAAAGTCATCTGGAAAAATTGTGGGCCGGGTGAACCGAAGACTTGGCAGTCTTGGCAGTCCTCGTTTGGAGTAGTGCTGCACAGTGTAGGATCCTCATGAGGATTAGCGAAGTACTTCGAGAAAGTTCAGACAAGGGCATCAAGTTTTGCATTGTTGAACATCATACAAAATTTAGCGTTGAGATTATTAAAACAAAGGCGTCTTTCATTGCGGCGGAATCTTTTCGCAAAATTTCAATCACCAATTTTCTTCTCTGAATGCGAAAATATTTTATTGACGCCCTCCTACATAAGAAGAAACGATCATAATAATAAAATAAAGGAAAGCAGTATTCACACGGAAAGATGGACATAGTTCCCCCTCTGCCAGGCACTTAAGCGTGATTTACAGTGTAGTCATGTAGATGCATATGTACAAAAGTAATATTCTGTTGTGTTCAGCAATGCATCTCACTCTTATATACGACTCCCAGAACTACGTCAATGTGTCCGTAGACGATCAGGTGAAAGCTGGCAGTGAGCAGGTGGTGTGGGGATCTATTGCAAGTGATAACGGCATTGGTTTAGAAACAGTTGAAGAGAAGCTGAATGTTCACCTGTATGTGGCTACAGTGGTGAACTTTGGAGTCACACCTCATATTAGCAGGGTACTAAATCGCACATAAGAGCAGGATAATGGAAAGCAAAAATTGTTCATCTCGCTACATATGCAATGAGCAGAGTACGGATTATGACTGGGCTTGCCAAACGCCTAATTTGTTACCCATAGAAAATCTCTGGGATAAAATAGGAAACCATACACTTTTGACGCACATAGAGCCAGAGGTCATCTTAAAATGACACAGAATCTGCTCTGACACAGCAAAAAATTCATCAAGATGGTATGCGTAGGCGGGCTACTGTCATGCTACAACGAATACAAGAGGGTATTCGTGTCCTTGATGGTCATACCTCGCACTGATTAACGATGAACATCAATTCTGAAAGGAATGAAAAGTTGAAAATTTACTTTCCGTTAGGTGGGGAATGCATAGGAGAGGAATCTTTCGCGGGTCGCATCAACCCAGTCAGAAGATTAATGACTACAAAGAAGTAATGAGTGTATTCATAAAATCTGGTAAATAGCGACTTTTAATGTTTAGCTTCTCACTTGTAATTTCCGTCTGAAATGTGACACCCTCTGGAGCCCAACCGCTTTCACGGAGAAGGAAGTCATACGATTTCAGGTAGCTGACAAAAGGAGTGCCTTTTCAGTTACAAGATTTTCCAGTGACGGCGTAATGTTAGTAAGTGTCTGGAGAACCATATTCAAAATGAAGCGTAATTTAGACGATTACGTCTGAAGTTGTAGTCACATTTCTTTCACCTAGCTAGTAGTTATTTAACAGGTTAACAGCTCAGCCTTCCTAGATGCTGACAGGAATACTGCCTAGAAGAATGGATACGAAAACGGAGGATCTGTTAGATGATCAGGTTTTTGTATGTCCATCCTTTCGATTGAAGGTCTTGGGGATCACAAGCGTTCACTATTGTAAGAAAATGAAACCCCTACAGCCGTCATTATGATGGTTGGAGTGCTGACACCGAAGTTTACAGATAGTCTGCGAAAACTAGTTATGTTCGCCATTGATGCGATGTATATATGGATAACCACTTCGGCATGAACTACGGCTTGAAGATGGCGCAATGAAGCGCCGAAGCTGATAGCTACACAATAAATAAGATCTTAAGGACGGCTGTGGGCGTTTCATTTTCTTACAAATGTTAGGTGATCATTTTGGCTTTAATAGAGGTAATGGCACCGGAGATGTAGTCCTGACATGGCGATTAATAGTGGAAGCAAGACTGAAGAAAAAGGAAAAGGGGTTCTTAGGATATATCGAGCTATAAAAGCCATTCAAGAGTGTAAAATGGTGTACGTTGTTCTAAATTCTCAGAAAAATGGGAGTAAACTGCAAGGAAAGACGAAGAAATACAATATGAACAAGAACAAAGAGGGAACAATGAGATTGGAGGGCCAAGATGGAACTGTTAGTATTAAAAGGGATGTAAGACAGTGTTTCGCCCCTACTGTTCAATCTATACAACGGAGAACCAGTAGCCGAAATAAAGAGGTGAAAGCTTATCAATGATGACTGCTATCCTTAGTGAAAGTAAAGAGAAAAATTACAGTGTCCGTTCAATCGAATGAGCAACTTAATGAATATACAATATGGACTGAGAGTAAACTGAAGAAAGACGAAAGTAATACAAAGTAGCATAAATAAGACTACCGACAATCCGCACCTCGTGGTCGTGCGGTAGCGTTCTCGCTTCCCGCGCCCGGGTTCCCGGGTTCGATTCCCGGCGGGTCAGGGATTTTCTCTGCTTCGTGATGACTGGGTGTTGTGTGATGTCCTTAGGTTAGTTAGGTTTAAGTAGTTCTAAGTTCTAGGGGACTGATGACCATAGATGTTAAGTCCTATAGTGCTCAGAGCCATTTGAACCATTTTTTGAATACCGAGAAACTTAACATCAAAATCGGTGATCACAAAGTAGACGAAGTCAGGGAATCTTGTTGCCTTGGAAGCAAAACACAAGAGGGACGAAGCGAATACATAAATATCAGACTGGCACAGGCAAAATGGGTATTCCTGACCAAGGGAAGTTTTTTAGCATCAAACAGACGCCGCAATTTGAGACAGAAATTTATTAGAATATCCTTTGGAGTACTGCTTTGTATGATATTGGAACATGGACTATGGGAAAACCGGAGCAGAAGAGTATTTAAACATTTGAGATGTGGTGCTACAGAAGAATGTTGAAGGAATAGTAAATCAATATTCCAAGTGACGTATTAGCTTGTTATACACTATTTACCCTTAAAACAGATCAGTGCTTCATATACGGCCATATCGAAGAAAAGAATACCAATTTTATACTTACATCTATGTCGGAAGCAATGGGTAGCAGTGGAGATGTTTGTCTACTATTACTATTTTAATCAAATGTACTTTTGACGCTCTATAGGTTTTGAGATTGTAAAGACGTTAACAAATGTAAGTCAAGTATATAATTGATATATCAGACAAAATATCACTCAGTAGTACGAAATTAATATTTTCTGAATCAATTTTGAACTACTTTTGGCGCTCTATGGGTATTGAGATTGTAAAGATGTTAACAAATGAACCCCAACATTCGGTCAAGTATATAATTGAAATGTCAAACAAAATATCAGTAAGTAGTACGAAATTAATAATTTCTGAATCTATTTGGAACTGAAACAGGTTCTACATGTCACATCATACACCATTCATGGTCAAATTGTCCTTACCGCCTAAAATGCCTACCTTACAGATTCAGGATCTAAGCCACGCATCCGTGGCTCAGGTGAGATCTTAAAAAGGTATCCGCATGGTAATTATGGCCGAGTGAAGATCTTCAGGCTTGAAGAAAAAATGGTCTGTTGACAGATTACGAAAGAGCCTTAGAAGGCCCAATAACCCAACAATAGACAGGGGCGGAAAGGTTTCTCCAGTTCACATTTAATAGTTTGTCTAACTGCTGTCTGATTTTTATGCCCCCCTAACTTCGTCCCTCTTGCGTTGTTTTCCTTTCAACCTAACAGGACTCCATAACTTTGTCTCCTTTGCGATACCAATTTTGATGTTAGGTTTCTCGCTATCCTCATTTATGCTATTTTACATTACTTACGTCTTCCTTTAGTATACTCTCAGCCCACATTGTGTATTCATTGGGTCGTTCATTCGATTCAACGGATACTGTAATTTTTCTTTACTTTCACTGAGGTAGCAATCATCATTGATAACCTTTCATAACTTTAATCCCATTCTGAACCTTTCCTTTATTTCGGCCATTGGTTTGGTACTTATAGTGGGAGAGAGAACAGAGAGCACGAAGTAATATAAATAGACGATTACATTCATCAATAATATTTAGCAAAGCGCAGGCAGTACGTGAGTAATAAATGAGTCAAAAGTGAAATGGCATGTTTTTAGGCAAACAGAGGTTAACTGTGGAAGGAACGCTGACAATGAGGATGCGTAAGCATATTGCCAGATTCCACGTGCGCCGCCTTCAGTGACTCAGGATGTTTCGTTTAGTCGCCATAAATGCTGGCTTTATTTCGGAGGGACAACTGACGTCATTCTTGGTCATGGACTGTGATTAACGGTTCCGTGGAACAAACAAAACTTACATCATGCAACTCTGTCGTTCGGAAACGTTTATAATCCCTATATTTACGGAGAGTACGTAATACGTTTAATGGCTTTAAATGCTACTCCCATCCCACAATGCAACTTTTATTTTTAATTGTCTTCTGATCCAATAATTTTCTCATTAATATACACAGACGTGTTGAACGATTCTCTTCAGTCGTCGTTGGTCCCGTTCTTGCAGAATCTTTTTCCTACAGCAGCGATGATTGAGAATTGATGTTTTACCCGATTCCTGATATTCACGGTACACTCTTGAAATTGTCGCACGGGAAAATCACCACTTCGTCGCTACTTCGGAGATGCTGTGTTCCATCCCTAGCGCTCCGACTTTAATACCACGTTCAGACTTACTTAAATCTTGATAATCTGCCATTGTAGCAGCAGTAACCGATCTAAAAATGCGCCAGACACTTGTCTTATATAGGCATTGCCGACCGCAGCGCCGTATTCTGCCTGTTCACATGTCTCGGTATTTGCATACGCATGCCTATACCTCTTCCTTTGGCGCTTCAGTGTACTTTCAGGAAGCGCTGTCCCACATTTCGTATTTAAGAAACGTCATAGATACGACCTCGAGATGGTGAAAGTATTCTTCATTTGTCAGCCATCATCGGCTTCCTGAATACCGAAAAGAAATAACAACTATGAAGCATTACAATATTAAACTGTTACTAATATGTTAACTTCTGTAATGTTAACAAGACACGCGTAATAAAATGTGAAATGTATTTGCACTGTTGTTTCAATTTAAAACATTAAATGGATCTGTTACATTTATCAAAATATTAAAAATTTATAAACTTTTTTTATACCTACACAGGATTTACATCAAACAATAAAAATCCGATGACCACTTAGTTTCCGTTGTAAATAATAACCGTCTTCAGATCACGCGTTTATAAAATGCTAGTTAAACACGAAATGGAAGTACCAGTAGTAATTATCATATTGTGACATTCAATCTCTTAGGAAGCAACATGAATAACAGAAATCCTGAATAGCAACAAAGACTGAACCAGGCTGTACCCCACATTCTAACGAGACCCAGTTTGAAAAACACGGCTGTACCAGTAAAAACCACATCAATCATTAACTTGCAGCAGTTTGAAATGCAATGTCAGCGACGTAAGCTTTTTATGCAACAGCACGTAAAATTAAAATGTTCAACACTCTTATTTCTAAAGTAGTAGTCAGCATGAAGTATAAAATGACCATGGTTACATCACGTAAATCGTCGGTAACGAAATAAGCAGATAACATGTCCACCTGGACTGATTTGACTAACCCCCATTCCAAATCCACGTCAGGCATCACTAAGGATTTGTGACAGTTTAATCTTGTAATGTTACTTATGTATTACACTGAGTGAAAAAATTGCAGCACCAAGAAGTAATTACAGTAGAATAATGATATTTCGAGACAACGTTTGTCTAGGTAACATATTTAAGTGGTTAACATTGCAAGGTCACAACTTACTGTAAACGCGAGATAACCCATTGCAAATTTTAAATGCTGGTACATTAATGACCGGTGTAACGTCCAGAATATTGAATGAAAACATGCAAAAGTAAGTGCATTCTGTCGTAAACATGCCGGATGTCACCTTGTAGGATGGAGCTCCGTGACTCTTGCACTTTGTCGGTCAGTACAGACTGAGTTAATGCGATTCGTGGATGACGCCGAGTTGTCACCAATGATGGCCCACATGTGTTTACATTTAGCGGCGTGCGGTTGCAGCAGTAGTGGTCATGAAGCTAAGTACTGAAAAAGTTGTTTGTGCATTGTTATGCAGTTATTAAATTTAACAGTTTCAACGGTATTCCGTACTCTTTGTGGCGAAATAACGATTTAATAAACACTGGGAAACGTCAGCTCGCTGTGTTTTTAGAGTTTTCTGTGCGCTGAAGTCGTTTAGTAAATTAAGTGTTTTAGTTTTCAGCTGACGTTTCTTATTGTTTCTTGTGAAATGTCTCAGTAAAATTTTCATTCACTGTTTCAAATTCGTCGAGTGTTTTTTGTGACCACTTGAACTTTTGGTTTCAGTTAATAGATTTTGTGAAGTTTTGTTGGTAATGGTATTAGTTGTGGTTTAGTAGTATTAATTAAAGTTGTTGCTTTCTTAGTAAAGAGAGACTTTCAAGATCACTATTGTTAGTTTTGTTAATAGTTCTACTGATGTAGCTGAACTTAGGTGACGTATAGTTTTTTTCAGTAATTGTAAAATGTTACCATGAGGGAGAAGTGTGTGCTCTGTCGTACGTTTGTGAGTGGTGGGTTACGGTGAGGGTTTTGTTCAAAGTATTTTATTTGGAGGGGGGGGGATGCAGTGGAGAAGCCAATGGGCATTCCAGCGTAATCCTCTCCTGGGAATGCAACATCTTTAGTAGAAATAAGTTGATAGAGGAGCAGGAGCGTCAGATCTGCGCCCTTCAGGTGCAGCTACAACATGCAAAGGAGGGACTAGATAGCTTGAGGAGGGTGAAGGGTGGTGGGGAATGGGAACTGGCAGCTGGCAAGAAAAAAAGCTAGGAGGAGGAGGAGGTATTGAAACTTGCACTTTGCGTATATGCAATAGATTTGACCAACTATCTGAGTTGAGAGGAGCCTCTTGTAGCTGTAGGTATAGGAAACATGCAGCAGTTCTCAGCAGTTAGGAGGCTTAAGTCAATTTCAAAATGTATCAGAAAGAAGGTTCTGCTGCTAGGTAGTTCACATGATAAAGGTGTGAGCCAGCAGATGGAGGAAGTGTCGGGGAGCGAGTACCAGGTCACCAGCATTGTGAAGCCTAGAGCAGGGTCGGCTCAGGTGGACTCACAGCATAGGGGTGTTATGTAGAAATTTTACGAAAGTGGGTCAGGTATTAATAGTGGGTGGAGCAGGGAACAGTCTTGACAGGGACGGGGAATATGACTTAGATGGTGACCTGGCAAAGATATATACTCAAACTGGTGGCACCAATGTGCATTTCGTGCAAATGTTTCAGCGTCATGATCGGCCTCAACTTAATGCGACTGTTAGGCTCGTTAACATGGGGCTGAAGATGGTGCTGATGGCGGAGGGAATGGGTCACATTTCAGTGGCGCCAGTTGCGTCTCTCAGAAGATCGGGTTTCACTAGGCATGGGCTGCCCCTCAATAGGTATGGGAAAGGGAGGCTGCAAAGCTTATAGGTGACAGTGTAGTGGATGGTAGTGGGATCACTCATGGAAAAATCCTGTAGTAGTTGGTGTTAGAGTTGCAACTGTTTTAGATTTAAATCAGGTATACCTGCTTAAAGAAAGTCTCTCTAAGAAATCACCTCCAGAGGATCTCATGTTTCCAAGTATAGAAGGAATTAGCATGTTTCATTAAAATATAAGAGGTATTAGAGATAAAGTTAGTGAGCTGCTTATAGATGTTGACTCCGAAATTATTGGTATACTGGAGCACCATTTAATTACTTGGACTATTCAGAGGCTTCCTTTACAAGGATATAGGTTAGCTGGCTGTTTTTCAAGTAGTTCCTTGCTGAGTGGGAGAGTGGCCATGTATGTAAGTAACAGTATTCCATTTGAGTTCATAGATGTACCACTGCACTGCACTGAACAGATATTTGATTACTGAAACTAAACTTTTAATTTTTGTTCCTTATAGATACCCTAACTCTCACTTCAGAGCATTTCTGTTCAATCTAAAGACGGTTCTTGGTTCACTTTACAGGAAATGTCAAAAATTAGTTATACGTGGTGACTATAGTATTAATTTTGTGTATGATTCTGCAAACAGAAGGATGTTCACAGTTCTCCTAAACTCATATGATGCGATGTAGACTGTGTTTTTTCCAGCTAGGGTGTGGAGGACAGTAGCGCAGCCATAGACAATATTTTTATTCATTTTTCATTAGTCGATGAGCATTCTTTTAGTGAAACGGTGAATAGCCTTTCAGAATATGATGCACAAATTTTAACACTAAAGGGCTTTTGTACTCAAACAAATGTAACATATAATTACAAAGTATGTAGGAAAGTTAACCGAACATCAATAGAGAATTTTTAAACTTTGCAAAGGAAGAAGAATGTCAGGATGTTTATAGTGGCGACAGCATAGATGACAAATATACTGCTTTCTGTAACACGTTTCTCATGCTCTTTGAGATTTGCTTTGCATTAGAACGTTCCAAACGAGGTACAAGCAGTAAAAGGCAGCCTGGATGGCTGGCTAGTGGACTAAGGCTATCATGTACAACAAAATGGGAACTGTATAAAATGTTAGAAGTAGTCACAATCAATCTGCAATAGCCCATTACAAACACTACTGTAAGGTACTTAAAAATGTTATTAGGAAAGCAAAGAGTATGTGATACGCCAATAGAATAGCTAATTCCCAGGATAAAATTAACACCATATGTCCAGTTTTGAAGGAAGTATATGGTCAACAGCACAAGACCGACGACATGAAGTCAGTTCGTAGTAAAAATATTTCTGTTACTGATAAATCAGATATACCTCTGTGAGGTACTGAATGTGTTAAACAAAAGATTTCAAACGATAGGCATATTTTATGATTTAACTAAGGCGTTTGATTGTGTTGATCACAAAATATTGCTCCAGAAGTTGGACCATTACAGAACACGGGGAGTAGCTCTATACTGGTTCATCTCTTACTTTAACAACAGACAGAAAAAGGTCATTACTCACAGTGTTGAGAATGGTCATGATGTGAAGTCTGAGTGAGGTACATTCAAGTAGGGTGGAGGGGTGGGGGGTGAGGGAGTGTACCAGGGAGCAGTGTTGGGGCCATTCCTGTTCCTTATTTATATAAATGGTCTCCAGTATTACAGGCACCGGTAACTCTAAAATACTTCTGTTTGCTGATGACACTTGCTTGGTAGTAAAGGATGTTGTGTGCAACATTGGCTCGGTCTCAAACAGTGCAATTCATGACATAAGTTCATGACTTGTAGAAAATAAACTAACGCTAAATCACAGGAAGACTCAGTTTTTAAAGTTTCTATTACACAATTCAACAAAACCCAACGTTTAATTTCACAGAATGGGCAAATGGTGAGTGAAACTGAACAGTTCAAATTTCTACGTGTTCAGATAAGTAGCAAACTGCGGTGGAAAGCCCATGTTCAGGATCTTGTTCAAAGACTTAAGGTTACATTGTACGTGAAATCCGTTGAAATTTGACATTTTCTGTTTTTTACTCCATAATGTACTTTGGACATTCCTGAACATTTTGGTATATAATATATTAAAGTCAGAGAATTGGAGACACTCAAATAATATTTTGATTGTTGACGTGTGACTGTCAAATTTTGCAGCTACGCATATACTGCCACAGTAGAGCAGTTATATCTTGGGAACTACACACTGTACAAGGCTGTGAACTGTTTTGTCTTGTGCCTACTGCTACGTCTCACTAGTTGGCATTACGAATAAACAAATCAGTCCTTTGTTTCTGATTCTAGTTTTCGTAGAAAGTAGTGTGATTATCGGTACTTCTGCAGTAAGCTAACTTCTCTTGCTTTTTATACGCTAATAAAATGACTAAGCGTAAAAGTAACTTCAAGAAACGCAAGTTTGCTGGTAACAGATATGTGAGACCTGCATTTTCTCGTGAAGTACTTGAAAACGCGAATATCAACCGATGAAAATCCATGTCATGCTTAGTGTCCATCTCCACGAAATACTTGGTTTAAATATAGGCAAGCTGAATTTTCTGGCACCCTGCATTAATTTACACATAAACATTCTCTTCCTTTGGCAGTAATGGAGGAAATCAACCCTATTTACAGAGATTTGGCAAATTCTGAGCTACTAGAGAAGAGTTTACATGGGAAGACACAGAGTGTGAATGAGTCCTTCAATAATGTTATGTGGTGCCGTGTGCCTAAAAATGTATTTGTCGGCCTTGTGACTCTAAGGTTAGCACTGTCTGATGCTGCAAAAACTCTTAATGGTGGAAACTATGAAAGACTTAAGGTTCTGGAGAAGTTAGGGGTATGATTTGGACAAAACACAGCTAAATAACTGCGGGAACTGGATGAGCTTCGTGTACGTGAAGCAGAGTTAGCTGCTCAGTAAATGACAACAGAAGTAAGAAAGAAAAGGAGGCCAGCACTGGGCGGATGTGACACTGAGGAAGACACAGACTAAGGGCCAGCAATATTCTAGTGCATAAAAGACACAGAAATGCAAGTCTGTATAAGAATTTGTATTAAAAAAAGTTTTAAACCTCAGTTTCTCTGAATTACGTTTTTTTGCAATAAATGAATGTAAAAAACTACTGATGGTAGAGAGATGAAATTTTCTCAGCTTGCCTAGTGTGAGATCCAACACATATGGAACTAGATAAATTACAATACTCTGAGTTGTTTTGTTTTTATATTCATTTACTTACAACAGTCTGTCAAAAATTGTGTTTGAAAGCAAAAAGGTAAAATGCCTCACAATACAATTTTAGTAACAATTCTGGTTCAGTGTGTCTAGCAAGATCAATTAACAATTATGGAAAATTGTAAGTTGATTTCTTAAAAAGTATCCAAAATAATGGGTCACAAATTTCGATAATTTAACATTGGCGGCATAGGACATACAATGCCCCCTTAATGCTTCCATTTTTACTATTCTAACGGAATTTGATGTAAGTGATCGTTCGACACAAAAATCAGTCTATTCTGCTTATTTTCATTCGCTTATATTGTATGGTATTATATTTTGGGGTGACTCTTCCCACTCTAAAAGGTTATTTTTGGCCCATAAACGGGTGGTTCGGGCAATAAGCGGTGTAAATTCGTGAACCTCTTGTCGATCCTTGTTCACGAGTCTGGGTATTTTGACATTGGCGTCTCAATAAATACATCTTTACTGTCGTTTCTTGTTAAAAATATTAGCTTTTTCCAAGAATAAGCTGCTTTCACTCAGTTAATACTCGGCAGAAATCCTACCTGCATTCGGATCTTGAATTTCTTAACTCTTTTGCAGAAAGGTGTGCAGTATCTGCGGCATCCATTTTCAATAAGCTACCACTAGAATTGAAAAATTTTAGAAGTAATCGACGCGCTATCAAATCGTAACTGAAGAGTTTCCTCGTGGGCCACCCCTATTCTGTTGAGGAGGTCCCTGAAAAATTAAGCTGATTCTTATGTGACTTTGTTGACTGCCTTTCCTTAAACTTAAAGCTTGACTTTTCGGGTTCATAAATATTTTAATTTTATGTGTTATTTCTTTTGTGTTGTAATTTTATTTACTGACGCATTCCATGACCTTCGAGATTTGCTCCTCAGTTAGGTCCTACTCAACAAGAAGTGTAAAGAAATTAAAATAAATCAATGTTCTCGAATGGAGTCAGATCTGGTGATCGAGCAGGCCAAGGCAACATGTCGACACTCCGTACAGCATTTTGGGTTACAACAGTGATATGTGAGCGAGTGCTTTTCTGGTGGAAAACATTGCCTCGAAAGCTGTTTATGACTGACACAACAGCTCTGATATACATCTACATCTACATTTATACTCCGCAAGCCACCCAATGGTGTGTGGCGGAGGGCACTTTAAGTGCCACTGACATTACCTCCCTTTCCTGTTCCAGTTGCGTATGGTTCGCGGGAAGAACGACTGTCTGAAAGCCTCCGTGCGCGCTCTAATCTCTCTAATTTTACATTCGTGATCTCCTCTGGAGGTATAAGTAGGGGGAAGCAATATATCCGATACCTCATCCAGAAACGCACCCTCTCGAAACCTGGCGAGCAAGCTACACCGCGATGCAGAGCGCCTCTCTTGCAGAGTCTGCCACTTGAGTTTGTTAAACATCTCCGTAACGCTATCACGGTTACCAAATAAGTCTGTGACGAATCGCGCCGCTCTTCTTTGGATCTTCTCTATCTCCTCCGTCAACCCGATCTGGTACGGATCCCACACTGATGAGCAATACTCAAGTATAGCTCGAACGAGTGTTTTGTAAGCCACCTCCTTTGTCGATGGACTACATTTTCTAAGCACTCTCCCAATGAATCTCAACCAGGTACCCGCTTTACCAACAATTAATTTTATATGATCATTCCACTTCAAATTGTTCCGCACGCATACTCCCAGATATTTTACAGAAGTAACTGCTACCAGTGTTTGTTCCGCTATCATATAATCATACAATAAAGGATCCTTCTTTCCATGTATTCGCAATACATTACATTTGTCTATGTTAAGGGTCAGTTGCCACCCCCTGCATCAGGTGCCTATCCGCTGCAGATCTTCCTGCATTTCGCTACAATTTTCTAATGTTGCAACTTCTCTGTATACTACAGCGTCATCGCGAAGAGCCGTATGGAACTTCCGACACTATCTACTAGGTCACTTATATATATTGTGAAAAGCAATGGTCCCATAACACTCCCCTGTGGCACGCCAGAAGTTACTTTAACGTCTGTAGACGTCTCTCCATTGATAACAAGCGAGTTGGGTCTCACACGATCGCTGTTTCCGTAATCCATGTTGATTCCTACAGAGTAGATTCTCGGTTTCCAAAAACGACATGATACTAGAGCAAAACACATGTTCTAAAATTCTACAACAGATCGACGTCAGAGATATAGGTCTATAGTTTTGCGCATCTGCTCGACGACCCTTCTTGAAGACTGGGACTACCTGTGCTCTTTTCCAAGCATTTGGAACCTTCCGTTTCTCTAGAGACTTGCGGTACACGGCTGTTAGAGGGGGGGCAAGTTCTTTCGCGTACTCTGTGTAGAATCGAGTTGGTATCCCGTCACGTCCAGTGGACTTTCCTCTGTTGAGTGATTCCAGTTGCTTTTCTATTCCTTGGACACTTATTTCGATGTCAGCCATTTTTTCGTTTGTGCGAGGATTTAGAAAAGGAACTGTAGTGCGGTCTTCCTCTGTGAAACAGCTTTGGAAAAAGGTGTTTAGTATTTCAGCCTTACGCGTGTCATCCTCTGTTTCAATGCCATCATCATCCCGGAGTGTCTGGATATGCTGTTTCGAGCCACTTACTGATTTAACGTAAGACCAGAACTTCCTAGGATTTTCTGTCAAGTCGGTACATAGAATTTTACTTTCGAATTCACTGAACGCTTCACGCATAGCCCTCCTTACGCTAACTTTGACATCGTTTAGCTTCTGTTTGTCTGAGAGGTTTTGGCTGCGTTTAAACTTGGAGTGGAGCTCTCTTTGCTTTCGCAGTAGTTTCCTAACTTTGTTGTTGTACCACGGTGGGTTTTTCCCGTCCCTCACAGTTTTACTCGGCACGTACCTGTCTAAAACGCATTTTACGATTGCCTTGAACTTATTCCATAAACACTCAACATTGTCAGTGTCGGAACAGAAATTTTCGTTTTGATCTGTTAGGTAGTCTGAAATCTGCCTTCTATTACTCTTGCTAAACAGATAAACCTTCCTCCGTTTTTTTATATTCCTATTAACTTCCATATTCAGGGATGCTGCAACGGCCTTATGATCACTGATTCCCTGTTCTGCACATACAGAGTCGAAAAGTTCGGGTCTGTTTGTTATCAGTAGGTCCAAGATGTTATCTCCAAGAGTCGGTTCTCCGTTTAATTGCTCGAGGTAATTTTCGGATAGTGCACTCAGTATAATGTCACTCGATGCTCTGTCCCTACCACCCGTCCTAAACATCTGAGTGTCCCAGTCTATATCTGGTAAATTGAAATCTCCTCCTAAGACTAATCTACATATTTATATTTAGGGTGCATGTGATAACCACGAGAGTGCTTCCGTTTGTAGCCTACCCCTCCCAAAGATCTTAAACACTTTGGTTCTCCACACGACCTGTCGATGGAATCGTTCGATAGCCTTGTTTTCCCTAGGCAAGACCCAGCGTAAAAATACAAATAGTATTTACAAAACAAAACAATTATACATCGACATAAATGCATAGAAAAATATATATATATACAAATAGTAAAACAATTACAATATATAAAGACACACAAATGTCATATCTTCAGGTAAGAAAATAAGGAAAAAAATTTATGGTACAATAGATGGAAATAGAAGGATATGCATTTCCGGCGTTACACGTTGTCATAGCAACCCAGACAATAAATCAAGATATAGATTCAGTGGGCCAAGCGTTTCGACCGATTGGTTGTAGCCCTTCAACTGGTCTCCTGCTAATCAATACACAGTCATCACTGGTAGCGAGGCAGAACTAGCTTTCATCAGAAAACACAGCAGACGTCCACACAGCCCTTGAAGGAGCTTTTACTTGACGCCGCTGAAGTCGCAAACGGTGGTGATTTGATAACGGTGAAATGCCCGCTACAAGGCGTCTGGCAGTCCTTGGAGTAACCGATTTGAAACAGTTCGTTGTGTCACTGTGATGCCAACTGCTCCCCAAACTGCTGCTGCAGAATCAGTACGATGCTCCAGAGCCATACGATGGTTTTGCCTCTTGCTGGTGCCACGTGACCGTCCGGCACCCGGTTATCGTGCGACAGTGATTCCTCGTGACCACCGCTGCGGCAATCGTTTACGGTGGCTATTACACAACCTCGTTCAAACTCAGTGAGGTATTGATAACGGCTTCTTTGTCCACTTAAAGACTATCATCAACTCACCAAGTCAAATTTCAAAGGTAACTAACGCTCACGATCGTTATGGCGCTACTACCGCTACTCTAATGCGACTGCTGGGAAATTTGAACAGATACCATCTTTCAGATTGTGGTGCACATTCCTTAGTGTGTTTAAGTTTGCGTGCAGGACCTGGTCGTGTTCCGCGGACCTAAACTGGCCGCTACCCCTACGGTCGCAGGTTCGAATCCTGCCTCGGGCATGGTTGTGTGTGATGTCCTTAGGTTAGTTAGGTTTAAGTAGATCTACGTTCTTGGGGACTGATGACCTCATGTTGAGTCCCATAGTGCTCAGAGCCATTTGAACCAACCTAAACTGGTGGTCAAACAAATATTTCCATCACCAGCTCGAGGCAGTTAAGATGACATTTTTCAGTTACCTCGTTAAAGGTCTATACTGTCATAAACGTCACTGTCCAAAAAAGAGACTAATTTGTGTGAAAGGAGAGTTACCTTTTTATTTGGTATATGTGTATATGGACGATTAAATTACCAGTGACTGTAATCTATGAACGGCAGGAGGCAACCATATTCTGTATAAATGTTTAAAAAATCATTAATTCTGTGCCCATTACCTCAGCAGTCAGTTGTAAAATAAATTATTTTCTCTAAATTTACAACACAGTACACATGGAAATCAATGAACGATGTGTCCTCTAATCTTTTACAACAAGATATACCTCTGTAATCGTTTTGTTTGCCACTATGAGTCGCTTCTCATATATTTTTTTCGTACCACTTTCCCATTTTTTTCTTGTGCTACGGTGAATGTGTTGCTTGTGCCCACCAGCACAAAAAAAGTACAGAAAAAACAGCCTCCCAGTGTTTCAATCTCCTCAGAAACACAAAATTGACTGTGACAGTCTCTGTCGATACTTTACCTCCATCTGCAGGTACACAATATTTATGAGGCTCTTTTGATAACTCTAAATTCAATTATGGTGGAACGTCTTACGCCTACAGTGTCAGGTACCCCATTAGTGGCGTACAGTCAGTCGTGTGTTATTGAATCGTTTGCTGAGTGATGGCTGTTGAGGCACATCCAGTGCAGTTGGTAACTTCTAAAATGTCTTTCTACACAAGCCGAGCGACAGTGGCATTTCTAATAGACATGAACTGGTAGAATTACCTAACATACGGAAAAACTTATTTTAAGGACCGAGACGGAGTAATTCAGTCTCTACGAGAAGTTCACAATGCTAAACTCTGCTAAGGTATAAGAATAGTTAAGACAAGAACTAGAGAAAAACGAACGTTCGAAAATTGATGTTTTTACTGGTAACTTCCGAGGGGATCAAACTGCTGATGTCATCGATTCCTAGGCTTACACACTACTTAATCTAACTTAAACTAACTTACGATAAGGACGACACACACACCCATGCCCGAGGGAGGACTCGAACCTCCGCAGGGACCGGCCGCACAGTCCATGACTGCAGCGCCCAAGGCCGTTCGGCTAATCCCGCGCGGCTATTATACCTAAGCTATTACGGAAAGATTAATCGAGATACAGTATCGGCAGAAAATAGTGTAAAGGGAGAGGGATTGCCTGTGAACTGGAAGGTAGGTCAGAGAGTGCTGTGCTACTTTGAGCAAATCAATGACGCTATTATTCTCATTAAAAATGACAGGAGAGCAACGCGAAAAACAGCGTTGAAGGTATACATGTCGATAACATTGTTTGTACTTGAATCTACGACGTCGATATATTTAACGAAAGAAAATATTATCCAAGGTATGGTGTACAGTCCTTAGTTTATTTCCTGTTACACAGTTTTGACTTTATCAATCAACAGTCATATACCGCTACGCAATATGTCCCAACAGACGTAACATGTTAATGAATTTGTCAGTCCGCATGTGGAACCACTGATTAATATTAACATGTTGTGTATCAAGCAACAAGAGAATAGTTATAATACATGTAGAAGAACCACGTACGGTATAACTTAAGAACGTATTTAACTTCGAACAGCTGAGAACTCCCATCATTCAGTACAGGACCATCAAATTAATCTCTCCTTATGTTCACGTAGAGACTGAGGTTTGCGTGTGAAAATACTGAGGAGAAAAAAAAAGACCAGTGGCAGTAGGACTCATGCTCTGAGGATTCCGTATTAGCTGAATTATGTGTATAGATAACTTAAGAGTGCATTCTGATGGGTGTGTTTTCGAATATCAAATCATGTGAAAGAGATGGCTCTATCCCAGCAATGACTTAGCATCTTAAACTTTTTGCACCAAAAATGGACCGTAGACCATTGTATCTAGCATAAACTTCAACTTTTCACCTGTATCCGTTCCTAACAAGAAGGGGTCTTAGCAGACGGACAGAGAAAAGGAAGACAGACGGACAACACAGTGATCCTACACTGAAGTGCCAAAGAAACTGGCAGAATAAGGCGCTGCGGTCGGCAACACCTGTATAAGACAACAAGTCTCGGCCTCTGTTGTTATGTCGGTTACTGTTCCTACAATAGCAGGTTATCGGGATGTAAGTGAGTCTGAACGTGGTGTTACAGTCGGCCCACTATAGATGGAACACGGCATCTCTGGGATAGCAATGAGGTGGGGATTTTCCCGTGCGACCACTTCAATAGTGTACCGTGAACATCAAGAATCGGTTAAAAAACAGTTCTCCAACATCGCTGCGGCAGGAAAATGATACTGCAAGAGGGGGACCAACGACGACAGAAGAGAGTCGTTCAGCGTGACAGAAGTGCAATTCTTCCGCAAATTGCTACAGATTACAATGATGGCCATCAACAAGTGTCAGCGTGCGAATCATTTCAACGAAACACCTTCGATATGGGCATTTGAAGGCCCACTCGTGTGCCCTTGATGACTGCACGCCTTGCCTTGTCCCGTCAACACTTACATTCGATTGTTGATGACTGGAAACATGTTGCCTGCTCGGACGTGTCTCGTTTCAAATTTTTTCGAGCTGATGGACGTGTACAGGTATGGGGCAACCTCATGAATCAATTGACCGTGCATGCCAGCAAGGGACTGTTCAAGCTGGCAGAGGCTCTCTAATGGTATGGGTGTGTGTTGGTGGAGTGATATGGGACGCCTGATACGTCTAGATACGACTCTGACAGGTGGTACATACGTAAGAATCCTGTCTGGTCACTTGCATTCAATCACGTCCTCAAGTCCATTGTGCATTCCGAAGGACTTGGGCAATGTCAGCAGGACATGTCCAGTATTGATTCATAGTGGCTCCAGGAATACTCTTCTCAGTTTAAAAACTTCCTCTGGCCGCCGAACTCCCCAGACATGGACATTATTCAACTTACCTGCGACGCCTTGCAACGTGGTGTTCAGAAGATATCTCTACCTACCCGTAGTCTTACGTATTTATGGACAGCCCTGCAGGATTGATGGTGGCAGTTCCCTCCAGCACTACTTCAGATATTAGTCGAATCCATCCCACGTCGTGCTACAGCACTTCGCATCCTCGCGGGGGCCCTACATGATATTACGCAGGTGTATCAGTTCCTTTGGCTCTTCAGTGTACAAAGGTTCAGTTTTTTTAAAAACACTGATATACGGAACGCTAAATGTAGTGTAAGCTACGTTGAAAGGACAATTATCTCTGTGAATAACAATGTAATTGTTCGTTTGTTTAAAATCATCGAAAGTTCTTGACAGATTGCTTTGAAATTGTTACACAGCTTTGCATTTGAATACGAGCTTGCCTTCATATATCTATTTTAAATATATGTAATATATAAATATATATGTATTATAAGAAGAGGAAACATTATCACCAAATACCTCGGAAAGTTCTTTAAATTCTTACACAATACTCTCGGACGGACATAAAAATGTTCTTAGCAAACAGGAAGGTTGTATATATGGTTTATCGGCTTACGATTAGAATAAGTATATGCAATGACAATAAATAAGGCTGAAGGACAGCGGAAATGGTAAAGGGGAGGTCAACAGAGGGGTGGGAGGACATGAGGATAGAAAACGGGAAGAAAGAAATGCACAGGCAGTTAGGATAGGAGGAGATGGAGAAAGAGATGAGAGGAAAAGGAGGATGAAGAAATGAAGGAGATAAACAGAATGAGGGGAAGGGAGGGGCACAGGAGGAGATAGGAGAGATTGGGCGGGGGGGAGGAGAATGTGGACAAAGAAAGGGGATGAGACGATGGATAGAGAAAGTGGAAAGGAGAGGGAGATTGAGAAAGGGAGAGGGACTAGGAGACAGAGTGACTAGGAGACAGACAGGGGCAGGGGAGAAAAGGAGATTAGGACTCCAATTCCGATACGTGTTACAAACACGTACTTTCTCTTTTAATTCGTTTCCATTTCAGCAGACGGAGCCACAGCAACGCATGACTGGGAGTGACTGGTATAGAATATACACATAGGAACCAAGAAACAATCACGAGAATGGAAGAACAAGAACCAAGTACTTACAGTAAAAAGTGTGGAAGACATGGACCAGTCCACTGCCACTTCATTTGATCCATCTACAGCACCCTCTAGTACCATGGCAGTCATTCCCTGATGTCTTAAACACATGTCCTATCATCCTGTCCCTTTCCTTGTCGGTGTTTTCCACATATTCCTTTTCTCTCTGATTCTACACGGAATCTTCTCATTCATTACCTAATCAGTCTTCCTAATGTTCAACATTCATCTGTAGCACCTTATCTCAAATGCTTAGATTTTTCTGTTCCTGTTTGCCCACAGTTCATGTTTCCTTACCACACCATGCTGTGCTCCAAATGAACATAGTCAGAAATGTTTTCCTCAAATTAAGGCTTATGTTTGATAGCAGTAGATTTCTCTTGGTCAGCAATGACCTTTCTGCCAGCGCTAGTCTGTTTTTGACGTCCCCCTTGTCCCGTCTGTCATTGGTTTTTTTGCTGCCTAGGTAGCAGAATTCCTTAACTTCATCTAGTTCGTGACAATCAATTTTGATGTTAAGTTTCTCGCTGTAGTCGTTTCTGCTACTCATTTCTTTCGTATTTCTTCGATTTATTCTCAATACATATTCTATACTTATTGGACTGCCCACTCCATTCAGCAGACCATGTAATTCTTCTTCACTTTCACTCAGGTTAGCAATGTCATCAGAGAATCGTATCATTAATACTCTGCCATCTTGAATTTTAATTCCACCCCTAAAACTTCATTTTATTTCCGTAATTGCATCTTTTACGTATACACTGAACAGTAGGTGCGAAATACTACATTCCTGTCTTACACACTTTTCAATTCGACCAATTCGTTCTTGATGGTCCACTCTTATTGTTTCCTCTTGGCTCTTGTACATCTTGTATATTACCCATCTGTACCTATTGCTTACCCCTATTTGTCTCAGAATTACTGGCATCTTGCACCATTTTACATTATCGAACGCTATTTCTAGGTCAACAAATCCGATGAATGTGTCTTAGTTTTTCTTTAGTCTTGCTTCCATTATCAACCGCAACGACCAAACTGCCTCTCTGGTAGCTATACCCTTTCTAAAGCGGAACTGCTCGTCATGTCTGTGTTATTGTTGTCAGTAACTTGGATGCATGAGCTGTTAAGCTAGTTACGTAGTAATTCTTCCATTTGTCTGCTCTCGCAGTCTTCAGTATAGCGTGGATGATAACTTTCGGAAAGTCAGATGGTATATCGCCAGACTCATACACACTACACTCCATCGTCAATAGCCATTTGTTGAAACTGTCTATCCCTTATGCCTTATTTGATCTTCTACTAAGCTCACTTAAATTCTGATTCCAATACTGGATCCCCAGACTCTTCTAAATCGACTCCTGTTTCATCTCCCATCACATCAGACAAATCTTCCCCCTCCTTCAATGTACTCTTTCCACCTAACCGCTCTCTCCCTTGCATTAACAGTGGAATTCCCTTTGCGCTCTTAATGTTACCACCCTTGACTTTAATCTCACCGATGGCTGACTTGACTTTCTTATATGCGGAATCAATCTTTCCGTCACTCGTTTATTTGGGATTTCTTAACATTTTTCATGCAGCCATTTCGTCACAACTTCCCTACACTTCATTTTATTTCATTCCTCGGTGACTTTCTGGACTCTTGAATTTCGTTGAACATTTTTGTACTTCCTTCATTTGTCGATCAGCTGAAGTATTTCTTCTCTTACCCATGGTTTCTTCGCAGTTCCTTCTTAGTTCCTACGTTTTCCTTTCCAACTTCAGTCATTGCCATTTTTGGAGCTGTTCAATCCCCTATTGCCTACTGAGTTATTCCTTATTGCTGTATCTATAGCCTTAGCGATCTTCAAGCGTATCTCGTCATTCCTTAGCACTTCCGCATCCCACTTATTTCTGTATTGTTTCTTTCTGACTAATCTCTTAAACCTTAACCTACGCTTCATCACTACTTCAATCTTATCCGGTATCTGATTTCGGAATCTCTGATTGACGATGACGTAACCTAACTGAAATCTCCCAGTATCACCCGGTCTTTCCCAAGTATATCTCCTCCTCTTGTGATTCTTGAACAGAGTATTCACTGTAACTCGCTGAAACTTGTTACAGAATTCAATTAGTCTTTCTCATTCCTTGTACCAGGCCCATATTCACAATAACACACTCTCTGCCCTACCTTCCGATTCATAGTGAAGGCTACTTGTGTTATACTATTTTCTACTGTTGTTGATACCCTATACTCACTTAGCCAGAAATCTGCGTCTTCTTTCACTTCACTGACCCCCACCATATCTAGATTGAGACTTTGCGTTACCCTTTTCATATTTACCAGTTTCATTACCACGTTCTAGCTTCTGATATTCCACGCCCCGACTCGTAGAACGTTGTTCTTTCTTTGGTCTTTCATGCTTTTTCTCGTGATCACCTCCTGCTTAGCAGTACCCTCCCAGAGATCCGAGTGGGGGTCTATTCCGGAATCTTTTGCCAATGGAGAGATCATCATGACGGTTTTTCAAGTACAGGCTACATGCCCTGTGGATACATGTTACGTGTCTTTAATGCAGTGGTTTCCATTGCCTTCTGCGTCCTTATGCCGTTGATCATTGTGGGTTCTTTCGGCTTTAGGGGGAGTTTTCCAACTCAAGGACAAGACTAACTGAGACTACCAACATATAGTTTTTCGAAAAGAACATTCCGATTATCAGTTAATATATCGGTTCTAAGTGTGGATGAGGCAGGGATCAACTGTTCATGACAGGAACACCCCAGTTGTGGAGTGGGTTAAGGGAGACACTGCGGAACAAACTGGAGAAAACTTGTATTTTGGACTGCAGACAATTGCACAATGGCGCTCATTAAGGAACTGCCAAAAGTCAAGGATACGTTTCTCGTCAACAGCAAACAAGTAGTGTGCTGCGTGTCTACAAATTCACCTCACGGAGTTCGTCTTCGCCTGCGAGAAGTATCCCGCATCCTGAAAAAGGAGCAGTTGATTAGGTAACTGATGTGGACTCGTACGGGTACTTAGGGACAATATCTGTCGTACCAAGAACCAGATACCTCTGGGCGATGTGCATACCATGCGTTGCTCGTCTGTGTCCATAACATAATAGGCGACACACAACGGGGTGTCTGCGAGGTGAATCCTGTGAAGGCGTGACCGGCATACATGCATCTCATTGACTGTAAGGTATCATGTAGACTAGACGTCAGTGTCAAGATAAGGAGCGCACAACGATCACCAAACGGCACGCCAGTCGTAATGAGGAAGCTTCCTGCTAACCACATTCGGCGACCTGCGCTGCTGGAGGAAACCATAGATCGCCTTTGTGGTTGTCAGTCGAGCCGGCAGTATCACAGTACGGACGTAGCTCACTTCAAATAAAATGTGGTGGAAGTGAAAGAAGAATGGCGGGACTTCAGAAAGTTGGATGGATGCTCAGAGTATGGTGCAAGGGCCTTCAGCAATAGGCTGGTAAGGCGTGTAGAACTACGGCACCACAACGTCATGTGAGAGCCAGTGAAAAGGTGTACCGCTCTGTCAGGCATATGATACAGACATAAACCACCCCTGCAACACGGAGGGTGAGGGTTTCGTACCTTACCTGATATAGCAAGCTGTGGAAAACGAACGAACCCAATGCCGCTAGCATGCGGCGGCTCATGGGTGACGGAATAGGAAGCGTCTGTGCCAGTTGGGGGATATGTGACGCCAAGTATACATTTACGTACTGTGTGCGTTGCAGAATATCGAGTGCTCGTAAATGGTGATCTAAGACCGCAGCTCGTAGTTTTGAAAGTAGACGTCGGCAGTTGAGGGCAATTATCCGCCGCAGATCATTTGCGAAATCGAGTCCTAAGCAGCGGAGAGTATCAGCTACACGCAAGGGAACAGCAGAGTCAGCAGGAAGACGCGCAACTATAGCCATGATGCTCAATTTGCGGACGTTGACGCAGCTACCAGAGGCTTCGCCGTAGGTAGTAACCCATGCGAGTGACTCCCTGACCTCAACATCGCTACAAAGAGCGATGACGAGATCGTCTGCACATGCACTGTAGCTGGATACTTACCACCGACATACATCCCAGAGAGATTCCTTGGCGAATGCGTACAGCAGTGGAGAGAACGGACAGCCTTGACACACTGTTCAACGGCCCATGTAGAGTACACGAGACGTAGGTCCACGAAGGAGACGCATTACGGCGTCAACGGTAGTATCAGGGTTGCGGAGCATCCCTTCCAGGAATTCGTCATCGACTAGACCGACCGCCGGTCTGAAGTCAAGACCCGCCAGAATCCAGGAATACGCCGAGCGTGAGCAAGAGCGATTATGTCCCACTAACGGAAGAGGACACTGTAGATGTTATAGGTACAGAGTTGTCCGTTTAAGCCGCGCGCCAAACAGCCGGGTGAAGATCTTTGTATCGCTGTTGAGTAATGTCAAGAGGCGGTAATCGCATATCCATGAGGTACCTCGATGCTTCTAGATGGAAATGAGGAAACCACCGAGGAAAACGGCTGGAATGCGTCATGGACTTCGTCATTGGTGACGTTAACAATCATATCCATAGTCACATCCACAGGAACCGAGCAGAAGGATGTTGGCAGGGCTGTTAACTTTGTTCAGAGTAGAGCGTAACATCATATGCAGGCCCGATATCCCGTTGGGTATCAGAACGCTACCCATTATCAGTAGTAAGAACATTAATCAATTTCCTCCGACGGTGGCCTCGTTCCGCTATGACACGATACATATAGCAACGCTGTTGCACTAACCCGTCGTGTGTGCGCGCCCTGATCATAGGTCCTTCAAGGTGGCAGCGAGAGAGGGGCGTGAACGGTGCTTCGGCACGATTCGCCATCTCCTGGCGCTCATTCCCGGGGAATGGTGAAATAAAGTTTCTGATCCCGTCGCCGCCACGTCTCAACCTCCCTGCCGTAGCCAATCAAGACCTTGCGGAGAGTAGGCTTTGCACAGAGCATCCACCATGACAGGGTGGACTGCTAGGCATCACGCCGTTGACCACAAGTTGTCCACGTGGTCTCGATGAGCTGCCGGCAGTCGAGTGAAGTAAGGTGGATCGTGTTCAGTTTCCTTGGCCCACGGCCGCGCCACACCATTTGGGGACGGAGACTGATGGTGAAGATATACGCGTCATGATCAGAGAACGCACTGGGCCAGACTTCAGCAGCCTGCACCCCGCTGATAATATCGTGGGAGATGTAAACACGATCGAGTTGGCTGGAAGAATAGCTGGTGAAATGTGTAAGCCCTGGATGTTCGCCAGGAACATTCTCCAAAGTCTCCACTTGGCTGAGGTCCTGGAGAATTGTCGCTACCGCTGCGCGCGGAAACTGACGTGGTAGTTGGTCTTTGGGTGCCTGGGTGTAGTTGAAATAGTCTCCCACGATCAATGCATCCTGCCGGCCCAGTAATAGAGGAGTGACTGTCTCTGAGGAGAAAGTGGAACGTTCACGGCGGCGACCAGACCCAGAGGGAGCATAGACATTTGACGATCCTGACGCCACTAAACCTGAGAGTCATACCTCTGGCATCAGGGAGATAGGCAACCGCATCAGCGAGGATTCCGTCGCGTAAGAGGATCGCCATCACACTACCAGTAGAGGAAGCATGAGTGTCATGTGCTGTAAAACCATGGGGAGCACAGAAAGCTGCAACATGCACCTCCTGAAGGAGAGCTACGTCATCCCCGGTTGGATGCAAATACATGTCGCAAAGACGTTATGCTCGATTGATACATATGGCGGGGTAGTCAGCGCACGGGAGACGCATCCAAGATCAAGTAGTAGCAAATCAGTTCCTATCAAATCCATGGCTGTGATTTATGCTTTGAATTGTCACATTAAATCAATTAAGCTGAATACCGGAATGGTGTCGCTGAAAATGAGGAGGGAGTTTCTCTGGTAGCCTTTTCCAAGTTGAGCATATGCATGATATTTAAAGACATCGCAATCGACAGGAGATTCATGGTGAAGCTTCCTTCCTTACTTCCTCCGATACGCTATAATGCAAACGAACAGAAACGCAAAGGAATTCTCTGAATGTATCTATGAGATACGTAAAATTTTAGTTTTCCTTCACAGCAGTAGTATAGGTTCGTAAGAAAATTCCCACTGCCACAGAGGTACTCTGCATTTTCCTTGACAGTAATTACTGTCATGCAATTAGCTGCGATATTGTAGATGACTGTAGCTAAGATCGTTTCCTTTTCTCTAAGAAAATTTGGAGCCAGTGAGTAGTGAAAACAACCACAGTTGTATTATTATACATGTGCTGTGTTACAACCGCTTTTCATTCGTTGAACGTCTACAGCTTTCCGAGTTGTCCTTAAGCCATGAGATAAATGGAGTGGTTGCCGTACTTAATGTTAAGGACTAAATCCTAAAACAGTTAGCGCAATCATTCTGCGACCTACCTGGCAGTCGGTAGAATGTATTTGATCAGCCTTTTTGGATTTCGTCTTAATATTACGTACGGCAAGCAGACCATTTATGTCATGACTTTAGCGCAACTCGGTAACTTGAAGACCTTCAAGGAACGAAACCGGTGGAAAACAATAAATGTGTAATAATGCAGCTGACTTGGTTTATTATTAATCATGTATATTGCCAGCAGTGATGCTCAACACAATTTATATTCTTAGGAGCGAAGTGATACAAACTTAATTTTAGGTGAAACTCTGGTGGAATGAATCAAACTTTACGAGGTCTGGCAACTCTGAAGGCCATTTGCAGACTATGCGCTGAAGTACAACAGCTCATTGCACATCTAGGTGTTTATTTCTGCACTTCTAACATTCACTGTCTAGTGTGGTGGTACCGCGTATGACTGACAAGTGAAGTAGCGAATGAACTGGCATGAAACATACCTCGTCCATAACATCACATGAAAAGTTTACAGTTGAGCTTTAACACTTGATTTGAGTGAAAGTACAAGATTTCTCAGCGTTACGTGTTTTCCGTTGACCTACCGTCTGTTCAAAAGTGCTGATTATTACATTAATTATGATAGTTCGCACTCAGTAACCACCCACACGATCGTAAAAGAAATTCAGATCAAGTCTAAAGACTTTACGGGATCATTGCGTGAATGAGTTGAGATTTGCACGAGACCAGTGACAATCATTTCTGCAAATTCCTTCTCTGTGTTGGTGTCCGTAGCTGCAGTAGTTGATTGGCTCCACGTAAGATAAGGACGTCACATTATTATTTAAATAGTGTGAGTTGGCCACAACGCGGTGCAATTGCGAGCCTGTCGGTAACGCTTCCATGTTGCCCAATAACCATTTAAGTAGTTCTCAGTAGATGAGCTGGGCAATACATCGTGCGTGCCAAAATATCCATTATTACATTAATTATGATAGTTCGCACTCAGTAACCACCCACACGATCGTAAAAGAAATTCAGATCAAGTCTAAAGACTTTACGGGATCATTGCGTGAATGAGTTGAGATTTGCACGAGACCAGTGACAATCATTTCTGCAAATTCCTTCTCTGTGTTGGTGTCCGTAGCTGCAGTAGTTGATTGGCTCCACGTAAGATAAGGACGTCACATTATTATTTAAATAGTGTGAGTTGGCCACAACGCGGTGCAATTGCGAGCCTGTCGGTAACGCTTCCATGTTGCCCAATAACCATTTAAGTAGTTCTCAGTAGATGAGTTGGGCAATACATCGTGCGTGCCAAAATATCCATCTAGTCTAAGATAATGATGCGATCACGTGTATGGTCACAAACGAAATAGCAGCCTTATGAAATCACACAACAGCTTGCGAGAGTGCCATACAAGATCTCGTTTGTAAATTGAAACAGGTGGTAACATTGTCAGACCATTTTGACTCGTTTGAATAATGTTGGCAATGCCGCAGCACCCAAAAACTACCTGACAACGTATAATTGAGACGAACCACTTGGCAAACGAACAGTTCACGGCACAGAAAACAATAAGTACCCGAGGACAGACACTCGCGGTTATGTGTCTTGTCTTTTGCTTCGGAGGAGTGTCAGTTATGCGTAGCGTCGTAACCGCCTGTGCTATCATTTACCGAAGCCTCTCGAAGACTTACGCAGCAGAGACAACGCTGTGCGCAATGCTTAGTAGCCGCCCACTGCTTCCACGACGTTTCATTGCCACTTTCGCCGCTCTTAAGTAACGCGTCCTTTTCGTTTTTTCCCAATTTCGCAACACACGAGAGTAGCACGCAGACACAAGTAGCGTGACGTACGCACGCATCGCTCATTTCAGCCAGCAGAAGATTATTTGTGCATTTTTATTTATTACCGATGCTATCGCAGCATTAGTACACATTTATGTCACACCCGATATAGCATGTATTGAAGAGTGAGGATAAACCGTTGGAGACAGTCACTAATGTTGTAAGGAAAAGATACATTTGAATAAATATGTGTCCAAAAATGTATAGTTTCCGATGTAGAGGTTATATGCAGAACCACAGAACATACAGAGGGACGATTTACTACTACGTCCTAGTTATAGTCGTCAAATTGTCCTAACTACAGCGATAATGTTAATTAGACCTTATTTGTCTTTCATCGTCTGAGAAGTTATCCAAACGGTCTTTTTCGGATTTAATTAGAGACCAAACGGTGGGTCTAATCCCGGTCACCTATATACACTGTGCATCACCAAAAACTTGCCGGCCGGTGTGGTCGAGCAGTTCCAGCCGCTTCAGCCTGGAACCGCGCGACCGCTACGGTCGCAGGTTCGAATCCTGTCTCGGGCATGGATGAGTGTGATGTCCTTAGGTTAGTTAGGTTTAAGTAGCTCTACGTTCTAGGGGACTGATGAGCTCAGATGTTGAGTCTTACAGTGCTCAGAGCCATTAGAACCATTTTGAACCCAAAACTTGCACGGGAAATATAGAGGAAATGGGAAGTGCTATTGATGGAATGTGCAGAATTGGTTGGTAGTTCGCCAATAAACAGATTGTAGTAGTACTTAGAAAGTGTATTTTTGTGAAAAAACTAATTTTTTAATGGAACAATGTCTATTGACAAGCTAAAAGTAGAGGAAATTCAAATGTAAGTGGTGTTTATTCCAGGATTCTAGTGTGAATCGTTTACGAGACATCGTATTTCTCTAAGTTCACACACATTTACTTGTCTGTGCCATTCAGCTCGTGTCAGTGCTAGGAACGATGTTGTTACGGTTGGTTAGAGTGTGCTTGTGTGTTCGTAAGTGCATTCCGACTTGATAGTTACTTTGTGTCAATCCAAGCAATGAGTGAACGATGGGGTTTACCAGTTCAGAAAAAGCCGAAATGTTCATGGTGTATGGAGAGTGTAGGAGGAACGAAGTTTCTTCGCATTCAGTGAATGCGGCAGGATATCCCAACAGGCATCAACTATCTCGACAGTTATTTATCAAGCTCTTCAACCAGTTACGTGAAAGTGGCCTTGTTACACTGAGACATCGTAACAGAAGGAAACAAGTGACGACAGAAGAGGGCAAATTAATCTTCTTGCTACTGTTACAATTCATTCGTACGTTAGTTCTCGCGCAATCGCACGAGGAAGTGCCATGAGACAGACATCGTTCCTTAGCTATCACATCTCTCTCCATTGGAAACGATTATGAGAACCATGCTAACTCTGTACATGGGCATTAAGGTACTTAATGTATTATGTATGCTGTTTAATGATGAAGCCACATTTACTAGTAATGGCCAGGTAAACCAACGAACTATTGGTTAGCTGACAATCCGCGTTGGCTTCGTCAGATGGAACGTCAGCGTCCATGGACTGTAAATGTCTGATGTGGAATAATGAGCAGTCAGCTCACAGACGGAACACTTAACTTGCACAAGTATCGCAGCCTCCTAAATAATCATCTTACTCACTACGCTAGAAGAAGTTCCTCTGCAGACTAGGAGGTTCCTGTGGTAGCAACATGATGGCTGTCCAGCTCATAGTGCACCGAGTATAGAATGTCTTCACCAATTGTTTCCAAGTCGTTGAATTGGAGGCAGAGGACTTGTACCTTGGCCGGCCCGTTCCCCGGATTTGACGCCTGTAGACATTGTTTCTATGGAGAAAGGTGAAAGACGCTGTCCACAAGGAGATACCAACTACACCCGATGTTTTGCTACGACGTATTACTGTAGCCTGCTCGGCTATCTCCGCTGAAATACTAGGATGTGTGCAGCAGTCGTTCCATACCAGACTGGAAGCGTGTGATTCCGCTGCCGGTGGACATTCTGCTGAACACAATCCATGAAGGTCTGTTGTCCCGTTACTGGTCTGAATCCACATAACTAGTGCTTGCATTTGTGTAGTTTTTTAGTATAAGCTCCCAAATTTATTATACAGGTGTCGGTGTGTGAACTTTTCAAAATACTATGTCTTGTAAGTGATTCACACTAGAATCCTGCAACAAACACCACGACATTCCACTTTACTTTAGGCTTGTTAATGTCAATAGGCATTGATCCATTTAAAAGACTGTAAGTTTGCACAAAAAATACATGTTCTAAGTATCATTACAATCTGTTGATTGACCAGCAATACGAGCCCCTGACGACCAATTCATTCTGTGAAAACCGCACATCAATAGCACTTCTCATTTCCGTAGTATCAGGGCGCAGAATTTAGCTGATTCACCCTGTACGGGTTTTCCGCTGCTTCCCTAAATCATGAACGAAAAGAACTGCAGTACACGACTATATGTTCAGTGCGTAGCTGTTCGTTACAAGTTCTCATAACGCTGTGAATTGTTCTGCTATTTAACCAAAGTTTAATTACTGACGAGATTCCAGCAAAGACAGCTTCTGCTGTTCAATATTTCTCATGGAATGAGTTAATGGGATAACCCTTCCAAATAAGGTGGATATTGCAATTAACATGACCCACCATATCAAGACCTTCCCAAAACACACATTGCCCTTCTGACCACTATCATTGGCAGATGTGACAACAAATCGACTTTTCGCTGAAATGTATGACTCGGGCGACATACCATCTGATTTTCCGAATGATATCATCCACACAGTTTCGAAAACTGCAAGAGGTGACAAGTGCGAAAATTATCTTATAATTAGCTTAATAGCTCATGTATCCAAGTTGCTGACGAGAATAATATACAGAAAGTGTGAAATGATAATTGACGACAGATGACGATCAGCTTGGCTTTAGGAAAGGTAAAGGCTCCAGAGAGGCAATTCTGAAGTTGCGGTTGGTAATGGAAGCAAGACTAAGGAAAAATCATGATATGTTCATAGGATTTGTCGAGCTGGAAAAATCGTTCGACATTGTAAAATGGTGCGAGATATTCGAAATTCTGACAAAAACAGGGATAAGCTTTGGGAGGGACGGGTAATATACAATACGTACAACAGCGAAGAGCAGGTAACAAGAGTGGACGATGAAGAATGAAGTCCTCGGATTGTATAGGATGTAAGACAAGGATATAGTGTTTCGCGACTACTGTTCAATCTGTACAGCGAAGAAGCAATGGGGGAAATGAAAGGTTCAGGACTGGAATTAAAATTGAAGGTGAAAGGATGTCAAATAAATGATTCGCTGATGACATTGCTAAGTGAAGAAGAAGAATTACAGGATCTGCCGAATGGAATGGTCTAATGAGTACATAATAAGGATTGAGAGTAGATCAAAGAAAGGCGAAGGATATTAGAAGTAGCATAAATGAGAACAGCGAGAAACTTAAAATCAGGATCGATGATCACTTTAGGTTATGTTAAGACGGACGGAGCAAGGACATCAAAGGAAGACTATCACTGGCAAAGAGGGCAATCCTGGCGAATCGAAATCTACTATTATCAAACATAGGCCTTTGTATAGCCTTAACACATGGACTGGGGGAACTGTAACAGAAGAGAACCGAAGCATTTGAGATGTAGTGCTACAGAGGAAAGGATATACGGAAAACACTGACAAGGAGTAGGGACAGGACGATAGGACGTCTTTTAAGACTTCAAGGAGTGACTTCCATGGTACTAGAAGGAGCTGTAGAGGGGAATAACTGTAGAAGAAGACAGAGACTGGAATTCATCCAGAAAATAACTGAGGACTTAGGTTGCAAGCACTACTCTGAGATGAAAAGGTTGGCACGGGAGAGGCATTCGTGGAGGGCCATGTCAAAACAGTCAAAAGCCTGATGATTCAAAAAGAAAAAAAAAATACTAAACGGGGCACAGAAGTTGTACGAACAAAGGCACGCCATTCAACTCCTGAAAAATCGAAAATTGTCAACAGACCGGCAAGAGATAGGATAAAGTCGAAAAGATTCTTGCGTCTGTGGTAAGTGAAAAGAAAGTACTTGCAGGAAGTAGGTATGTGTATAATGTGTGCATAGCATGCTTTTCAGGAACACTCTTTAAGGATGTCGTCGTAAATAGCTTCCACCCTAAGCGAGGTATGAATATAACATTCTGCAAGCACAACCATTTTTATTGTGCTGTAAGTAACTGAGCCATGTACTTTTACATTATTGACTTTTGTTTAACAAAGCTGCGACAACGTCAGCTATTTTTCCCAGCAGATAGCTTAATAATGCCATAAAAAGCAAAATTATCAAATTGGTAAATAATGAAGAAATGTATTCCAAATGAAAAATAGCCGACACTCACAAAGTACTTCCTCCAAGAAATTTACAGCGGTTAGGGACACTTACATAGAAAAGACAAATAATGAAGTGGCTATGTCTGGGTTCAAATGGTTCTGAGCACTATGGGACTTAACATCTATGGTCATGAGTCCCCTAGAACTTAGAACTACTTAAACCTAACTAACCTAAGGACAGCACACAACACCCAGCCATCACGAGGCAGAGAAAGTCCCTGACCCCGCCGGGAATCGAACCCGGGAACCCGGGCGTGGGAAGCGAGAACGCTACCGCACGACCACGAGATGCGGGCGCTATGTCTGGGTATTTCCCTCTTTGCGGCCCGTATTGTTGCTAGAATGACCCTCCTTTCCCGCCCAATTCGTATCTGCTAAGCTTAAGTAGTTTCCTTACGGCATCTAATGCCAGCAACGCCACCAAAGGGCGTTCAATATCGTTGGAGCTAGTGGTAATATTGTTTTGGCTCATTAGTATAACTATTTCATTAGACAAAAGTTTTTGCATCCACTGGCATATCGGAGAAGAAACTCAGAGTGGTCGTGGTTCAGTGACGAACGCCTTGAAGGACTGTAGTAGAACTGTATCTTTACTGTGATTTTCTTCTGGATGTACCATATGTAACATAAGGAATGAAGGAAATGTATACCAAGAATCACATATGTTGTTATTAATTCGAGATGTTCCTGTTTCTTCTTAAGGATGCGTGTTGCAGCGTGGAATATGTTGCAGATTGATGATATCTTCTCAGGTTTCCACCCGTGTGGCTGGGTAGTAATTCCCGCACAGTCACCCGGATTGAAGCCAGAGAAAATTTCATCTTCAGTATACGCCGGGAAAGTTTACATTCACATTACTTCTATAATGCAGATTCCAGAAAGAAAGAACTGAGCAACATAATTAAAGGAGCACTTTTGGAAACGTTGTAGTTCTCTTCCACTGCGACGTGAAAGTCTGAAGTTTGACTCATGGGTTTCTACAACCTTCAGCCGTAAGGGTACAAAAGCCCAGAGCCCTTTAACGCCATCCTCGGACTAGGCGACGCATCAGACAACTAGGTTCAACTCATACGAGGGAAAGGCCGCTGCTCAGAAGTTCATGTGAGCTGTAAGCTGTTTAAAGATGCCACACGGGCCGTCAGTTTCACCACAATTCCGCCCAACCCCAGCGTGGACGTGTCACACAATGAGAAAGTTGTGATATGCAATGCTATGCACATTACGCCCTTTCTTTTGACGTTTCTGTGGTGGAGCTCGGAACCGCGACACAGAGCGTTGAAGTCACACGGTTTTGTTATGGGTGGTGCCACCAGCGCTCAGAATCGACACGGAAAGGCCTCAGGAGTGGCATAAAGGGCGTCCATGATATCACCCCTTTCTCTGGGGAGTTGATTCCCAACATTCGGAAACGACAGTTCGCTGTTTGGTGAGCAACAGTAAGATGTTCTTGACGCTGCTGACACCTCGGTCCTATCAATCTTTCTCTAAGGGCATTGTGGGGCTTCATCCCTGTTGAACGTGATCATACCCCTTTCGAGTGCAGTGTGATCGCCATGCTTGCTCTATTAGGGACCGTTCAAAACCATTCAACGAAGTTTGAACGTGAACCGAAGCGGCAGTGCGTCCCGTTTCCCGCCCTTCCGTGGCGTGACCACTCGGGAATGCAACATTAACATGTGTGTGAATAAAACAGCAAAGCTTTCTTCCAAGACCCCGCAGTTCGGCATCACTCCGGTGCACCCAACCAACACAGCCGCGCACGTTAGAAATGTACATGTCAGAAACTTTGACACCAATTCAGCCAAGGCGGCCGCTCTAGCACCTGAAGGTAGGCAAAACCCCACCCAACGGGTGTCGAAGGAGTTGTCTAATCATCATGCGCTACAGCTTTAATTCTATAGCGCAGTGTTTTTTATGAATTTCACACCACGAAGATGCAACACCGACCTCTCAAGATAGAGACATGATAGCGCCATTATTGACGTCTTGTGAACTACGGCATTATATCTCTAATAGCACTGTAATATTCCATAGCAGATGTAGTTATTGACGCTCAATATGCACCCTCTTCGTGTCGGTGCTGACAGTGGTATGTTTGAAACGTTTTCCTCTACTACCCATAAGAAAAACCAGTGATTTCAACGGTGGGTGTCGCCGTTCTTACTTCCACCACAGAGGCGTTAGAAGAAGGAGGAAGGAAGGGTAGGATTTAATGTCCCGTCGACACTGAGGCCGATAGATACGGCCCAAATGCTAGGAATTTTGCAAATCGACAATGCAATTTCCAATGAACCATTCCGGCATTTTCCTGGATTGATTTAGGGAAATAGCGGGAAACCTACATCTGAATGGCAGGATACAGATTTACACCGTTATCCTCCCGAATGCGAGACCAGTGTGTCAAAAGAAGGTGTGCAATGTATGTAAGATGGACTGTGACGACTAATCAAGAATCGACACATTCACCGTTGTAATGTGCAGAAATGTTGTGAAATTTGTTGCCAACGTAACATGATTAATCCACATTACAACTCACATGAACTCCCAAACTGGGGTTTTATTCTCGCAGTTGTCGACACCTTGCTGTTAGAATTGGGTGACGTCACAGGGCGCTACACTTAAGTACCGGTACAGAGAAAGCTTGTGGGCACCTAAATTTTAATTTTGTGCATCGCAACGGGCGCTAGTCACAGGATTTCTAAAAGTTATCCATTAATTCAATTGCACAAAGTATTTTATGAATTTCACACCACGAGGATGCATCACGGTCCTCTCAAGAAATCGACATGATATAACGGTTATTGACGTCTTGTGAACCAGTGCAATACATCTCACATAGTGCTGTAATATTCCATGGGAGAAGTAATAGTGGCAGAGCTGTTAAGTGTTGCGGAAGAGAATCATAAGCTTTGTAACGACTTCAGTTCTTTGAGGTTTAACTACCCAGCCCCATCAACTCTTTATGGGGTAACCTTTAGCTCAAGTTACGTAAGATAGAATCAAGCAGTCTGTTGTAAAGTAACACAAGAGCCAAGTGACGCCCAAGCATTCTTCAGCGCACTGTAGCTCAGTAGCTTATTCATGTACGACGTGACACCGTCGACGGAAGTCCAAACACAATTGTAAGGCTATCTTGGACATAACAAGCAAATGAAGTACGTATTTCATCTGTGATGTCTTATATACATGTGTACATCTTTTACACACGTATTTCAGAATTTTTAAATCACAGAAGAGTGTAACAGGCCAAGTACGCGCTTCTCGTCGACGTTCTAAATAATACTCGAGAAATGTATTTTATGTTATAAATTACGACGAAGGTAAATCATTGTAGTTTCACTTGCAACATCCATTGTTACTTCATGGGACGTCTTGAGCTTACAATGCTGCCAGAGAGCGATTTAATACTAGTGACGTTGGTTTCTTCGCTGTACCACAAGAAGTAAGCAAATATTGCATATTGTATGTGTACAGAAGAATATAATAATTCCAATCCCAAAGAAAGCAGGCGTTGACAGATGTGATAATTACCGAACAATCAGTTTAATACGTCACGGATGCATGATACTAACGCGAATTCTTTACAGACGAATGGAAAAACTGGTCGAAGCCCACCTTGGGGAAGATCGGTTTGGATTCCGTAGAAATATGGGAACACGTGAGGCAATACTGACCCTACGACTTATTTTAGAAGCTAGATTAAGAAGGAGCAAACCTACATTTCTAGCATTTGTAGACTTAGAGAAAGCTTTTGACAATGTTGAGTGGAATACTCTCTTTCAGATTCTTAAGGTGGCAGGGGTAAAATACAGGGAGCGAAAGGCTATTTACAATTTGTACAGAAAGAAGATGGCAGTTATGACAGTCGAGGGACATGAAAGGGAAGCAGTGGTTGGAAAGGGAGTGAGACAGGCCACAATGTCGTTCAATCTGTATATTGAGCAAGCAGTAAAGAAAACAAAAGAAAACTTCGGAGTAGGTATTAAAATCCATGGAGAAGAAATATAAACTTTGAGGTTCGCCGATGACATTGTAATTCTGTCAGAGACAGCAAAGAGCTTGGAAGACCAGTTGAACGGAATGGACAGTGTCTTGAAAGGAGGATATAAGATGAACATCAACAAAAGCAAAACGAGGATAATGGAATGTAGTCGAATTAAATCGGATGATGCTGCGGGCATTAGATTAGAAAATGAGACGCTGAATGTTGTAGATGTGTTTTGCTATTTGGGGAGTCAAATAACTGATGATGGTCGAAGTAGAGAGGATATAAAATGTAGAGTGGCAATGGCAAGGAAAGCATTTCTGAAGAAGAGAAATTTGTTAACATCGAGTATAGGTTTAAGTGTCAGGACGTCGTTTCTGAAAGTATTTGTATGGAATGTAGCCATGTATGGAAGTGAATCATGGACAATAAATATTTTAGACAAGAAGAGAATAGAAGCTATCGAAATGTGGTGCTACAGAATAGTGCTGAAGATTAGATGGGTAGATCACATAACTAATGAGGGGGTACTGAATAGGGTTGGGGAGAAGAGGAGTTTGTGGCACAACTTGGCTAGAAGAAGGGATCGGTTGGTAGGACATGTTCTGAGGCATCAAGGGATAACAAATTTAGTATTGGAGGGCAGCGTGGAGGGTAAAAATCGTAGAGGGAGACCGAGAGATGAATACACTAAGCAGATTTAGAAGGATGTAGGCTGCAGTACGTACTGGGAGATGAAGAAGCTTGCACAGAATAGAGTAGCATGGAGAGCTGCATCAAACCAGTCTGAGGACTGAACACCACAACAATAACAACAGCGTATGTGTACAGGTATATCTCTTTGCCTCAAAGATCGCGTATTACCTTATACCCATCATGCACTACGTTCGTAATCCGTTATTCTTATTAAAATTTCTTGCTTTCTTATGTTCAAGTCGACCAAACGTGAATATTACGAAACGGTGTGCTTCTAAGAATGGTACTCGTAACTGCTGTGCTTTAGTCAAATAGAATCAACCGTGCGTAACAAACTTCATTGTATAATGTTTTAAGCACAGTATTCAGAGATTGCTCATCAGGATCACTATTTCAACCAGAATATTTCCGTTGTCGAAACGATGTATTGCAAATTCGGATTATTGCAGCAAAACTAAGTTACTAACAGACGAGAGTAGTAAGCTTTAATTATCGCATCAGAAACAAATGAGCCATTCAAGTTTCATTTCGACAGATTAGGCTCACGGGCCTGACACGAGTGTCATAACGCTCACCCTGGCTGTCACAATTCCCCCGTCGCCTCAGCCGTGCTATGCCGTATGTGTGCGAGGAGATGGAATAGGGGAAAACTGCGAATGCGTCGCATTTAAATGGCAATGCCGTCGCACTGCTTATCTTTTTCTTTACTATGATTTCATTCCCCTGCCCCATATGGGCAGAGAGGGCTGGCAGCGGCACAATCTGCCGTTTTTCAGCCGAGTGATACATCTAATAAAAAGATGAAAACGTGACATATAAGAGGCAATAAACGGGGCCATTAGAACACAGTAAGGGGAGATATTGTGGGTGACAATACACACATAAACGGAGACTTTCATGTGAGACTGTTAAAAAAGTACACTCAGTGTTAATGGGCGACGGGCAAATGGTTAAAATTTTGCCACAGAATTTATAACGACGGCCCCTAAAAACCACTCCACGAGATGGAGCACAAAGGGCAAAGAGTAAAACCTACCGGAAGGGACCTGCTGAGGGAAGGGAGGACTGAGAGGAGGGACAGGAGTGTGGGAGGAAAAGCAAGGGAAGTCAGGGGACGCACCAAGGGGCAGGAGACAGGCGGGGTGGCAGATGGGGAGGGAAGGCAAGTAAGGAAGGAGCGTAGAGACGCAGAAGGGGTGCACTGGGGTAGAGGAGGGAGGGAAAAAGCCACTCATGGGGAGGGTAGGTGAGTGGAGAGGGAGCCCTGAGGATGGGAAGGGGGAGGTTGGGATTAGAGTTGGTACGAAGGCTAGATATCAGGGCGAAGCTCATCATCTGGGAGGGGTAGGCGCTGGAAGCTGCGATAGGAGAGGAGGCGGAGGTCGTGGAGAGGACGGGATGCTACGGTAAAGGCGCGGCAATGGGCTGGAGGTAGGAGGGACGGAAGACACCAGGGGTGGGGATCGAGTCTGCAGACGACATGCAGGGTGCAGATGTGCCCGAGGAAAGGGAGAAGTTGCGGAAAGGTTATTGAGGATCCGCGTGGGACGGGAGGCAACGTACTGCATAGGACTTAGTTTTATACTTCACGTTTCTCAACAACACAGATAAAAAATAAAACAAATTTCCCGTATTACTTAATTACTCTTGTACGAATGACCGGTGTTTTTTCTTTCAAATAACTGATGCGCTTAGATGGGCAAAGGATCCACATTATTGTTCAGTGCTGATGCACAAGTACGTCAGCCCTCGTGCTGGAATCTCAGAATATCAAGCATGGAGGAGATGGGCAAGGATTGCGGACAGGTGGCGCTCGATGAGAGTGTGGGTCGGACGTGCAACGTGCCGCGATAGTGCACGCAGTTGTGCTAATGTTGTGTACCGAGTGGCACAGTGGTTAACGCAGCTGCCTAGGCCAACGAGAGCGACTGCCCCGGGAGAAGGATTTCTACGTCCTTTGCTAGCGTGGTGTCACATGTAACGTCGTAGAACTCAAGAACCCGTTGTTGCAGTAGACTGTGATTTGGCGGCAGATTCATCACAGCTCCTTTCCGACATATATCGGATCGATTTGGTATCTTGAGACCTGTTAGAAGTATCCAACTTAACAGCTGCTCCATACTATAGGACTGACGGACTCTCCCCTCTGAGCCGTCTGTCGTAATGTCGTCGAAGATCAACTGTATAGCTGCTGCGGATTTCTGGTTGTTAGAGCGACAAATGGTGTTATGTACGAGAGCAGCCGCATTATCTGGATAAAGGGCTGCACATCGGCATATTTGTATGCGCATGCTCATCATACGTGTCTTGAATTTTGGTAGTATTTGCAGACTGCACATGCAGCGGTTGCGAGCAGTTCCCGTCATCGCGCGTATTTTGCCAAATACCTTAACGGCGTTTTTACCACGCCTCCCCTCAGGTGGCGTGTTCCCGGCGTGGTAGGTGTCTGCCCGATTCGAAATGACGGTCCTACACCTTGGACTCGGCCCGCCTGCCGTCTTGTACAAACTTGCAGGATTTCAAGCCTTCCAGAAATAAATAATAAAATGATTAAAGTAAAATGAATATGAGCATAGTGAGGGCGCAGCACGGAGGCCGAAAGAGGGAGGTATCGTTGACAGGCCTCAGGATTGAACCCCTGTCCACCTTTTCTCCTCCAACCTGTTGCCGACTGTGGCCCTAACAAACCGAAAGTACAAAAATGAAATAAATATTTTTAGAAAAAGGTATGGAGGAGATCGCGTGTTCGAGTCCCGGTGTGGTCCATCTTTCACTCCTCGTCGCCGTTTCTGCGTAATGTCCCAGTACAGCTGACATCAGTAATTCCTTTCCTTCCCTTTCTTTTCTCCCACTCACCTTCAATTTCCATGTAATTATCTTTGGCCTGCTGAAAACAATTTCATAGGTTTTGGTATTCATGTTGCTACATAATCATAGCTTACTCAATTCTTCAAAGTCAATACCGCCATTAGACTTGTTTATTTACAGTGTTACATTTACACTTACACAATCATGATTTCGGCTTCAAAGTGCCATTATCAAGTGTTTTAAGTGTTATAAATTGCCTGGGATGGCGAACTGTCGTATTAAAATACACTATTAGACACATTGTGTAAGAGTCGATATTTCTGGCAGAGCCTATTGCTTTGTTTCATTACTGTGTACACCATCTTGAGTGAATGACCATCTTGACTGAATGACCATTCAGTCAGTATGGTGTAAACAGTAATTAAACAAAGCAGTAGGCTCAGCCAGAAATATCAACTCTTAGACAATGTGTCTAATAGTGTATTTTAATGAGACAGTATGCCATCCCAGGCAATTTATAACACTTAAAACACTTGATAATGGCACTTTGAAGCCGAAATCATGATTGTGTAAGTGTAAATGTAACACTGTAAATAAACAATGGTCTAATAGCGGTACTGACTTTAAGGAAATATATTATGACTGTGACCCCGCATTATGAAAAAAATGGTAACTTACTCAGTATCATAATCGGAAAACGTCTTTCACACACGTATATTGATCGAAATACCGTAGCACTTTTACAATTTCATAATGGAGACGTGGTAAATCTACTTCAGGAGAGCAATGTACACGTCATGATCGGTGTTAACGTCAAAGGGATTTGTCTTCAAAATGTTAATTATCTTAGGGATTATTCAGTTACATCTACACAGGTACAAGGGTGTTTTCAACTGCACTAACTCTAAAACAAATCTAAGGTTAACAGTGTCAAGACGTTTAGGAAACTATCATCGCAATTCTTTAAAGACCACAATGAATTCTCCACTGCCGGCGTTTCCTTTATCGATGCCGAGCCTACAGAACAGGACCGCATTCTTTAAAATATGTCCCTTCTATAACGCGACTTTCTTTGTAAATCCGTTCCTGTCTAATCAGGAATAAGCTGTTTCTCACCGGGCTGTGTCTTAATGTGGGATGATGCCTGACAAATTTGTAAATCATGGCCTGCCTTACTGGCCACCAGGCAATAATGTCTCACCGGTAGGCTTCGTTGCAAGGCTTGTTTCATTGTTACCTGTTTATGCTGCACCAGTGTCTTTCAACTTCTCTGTACATAACCAGTGAGAAAAACGAAAGATTCTATTGAACCGTGCATGCAGAGATCGAAGCGCCAATGTAAGCAACAAGAAGCCGAGAGAATGCTACCGCTGACGACATTTTAAATGAACGAAATGAATCGTGCATCGTGACGAAGAAAACGTGTTTCAGTAGCTGCACACACGGTGTGAATATTAATAAATTATTGATACAGAAATCACTAATTCTACGTGTTATTTCCAAAGTATCATTACACTAAAGAGGTAAGATGAATTAAAGTAATTCAATTTCCTTATGCAGTTTATTTCGCACAAATGTATATAAGTCAGTAACAGCTACGCTCTTAATGTGACTACAGTCCTGAAAGTGTCTTTACAACAGCACGTATTATTCTTTGTAGAGCACCCCACAATGCTCTCCTGAGACTGTGTGAGCCCTGTCACTGGCAGTCTTCCCACTGCGGTGAGGGCAACAGCAAATACATTTATCTTGCGAATGACGGTCTCCTAATAAGTAGATGGGAGCAGTAGTGTAACGTCCCATTTGAAAAACTATAAATAACTGTGGTAATAAACCTCTTACGTTATTTGATTTTCAAACAGCTAAGTAAAACTGAACATACTCAGACATTTCTCTCTTTATTAATTCTGATCATCACTAAACTGACACACAATACTTTTTTTTAGCGCAACGCAGTCTGACTTTCAATAATCCGTACAAAAGAATGGCCCTGACTAACAATAACCTATACCCTTCATGAATCACTCACCTTACAAAAATCTTCGTTACTCGAACTACTACAACACAGTGAGCGCCAATACTGCCAGCTAAATAAAAGATTCTGACTGCAGAAGGCACTAACTACTGATAGGCATAGTTAGCAAATGAAAGATTTTGGTAGAAACAAACAATGTATTTACTTTAATAATGGTCAAAAGTCATCATACACATATCTGCTCATGATATCCAGTCTTACAAATTTCCTCTTTCTGACGGACACATGTCCATGTCGTCCGCTCTCAAAACTCTGGCATCTCTGTCGCCACATCCACCACTGCTGGTGACTCACCTCCAACTGCCCAACGCTACCTGCTGTTCACATCCAACTGCCCTACACTACGCAAGCGAATATTCCAACAATGAGTCCAACCAGCCACAGACTGCACACAGCACAGTCAGTGATTTTCATACAGAGCGCTACGTGGCGTCACCAACATAAAAACCTAAACAGCCCATCCAAAAGTCAGTGTCGATGGTAGAGGACCAACAACTCCATTCACCTCTCTTCATGGAGCGAGGTGGCGCAGTGGTGAGCACACTGGGCTCGCATTCAGGTGGACAACGTTTCAAACCCGCGTCCGACCGTCCTGATTTATATTTTCCGTGACTTCCCTAAATCGCTTCAGGCAAATGCCGGGATGATTCCTTTGAAAGTGCACTGCCGACTTCCTTCCCCGTCCTCTCTTATGCGATGGGACCGATGACCTCGCTTCTTGCCCCCCCCCCCTCCCCCCAACCAACCAACCACATCTCTTTTCTGCATACCAGGACAAGCTACTGAAAGCTTTAATTTTCGGGTGTAGATAAATATCCGCTACCAGTCACAATAAAAGTTTATTTATTTGTCACACGATCGGTTTCGGGCTTGCACCCATCCTGAGGTGTTTATACATTCATGCACATGTTTATACTGTTGGAGATCAATAAAGATGAAGCACCGTTATTATAGTTACGCTGTGGTGGCAGTTTTGCCACTTAATTACACACTTTTCATCATTTTTACGTCCATATGTCAGTTTTACCAAGTTTAGCTGCATATTTCACTATTACAGTGTGCACTCGTGAAATGCACTATGTTTACATACAAACATGTGGTTTTCTACACCATTTAAAGGAACAGTCACGGAGTTCGACAGCATCCACTGTGGATAAAATTCATTTAGCTTTAATTTTGTTCTTCTTTGTCCATCCGATTGTTAAAGTTTCACCGTCTACTCCTTTCTGCAGTATAATCTAAGCTTTCCAGCTCTTATATTACCCTCGTCCGATTGTCATACTGTTGCCGTCTTCTCCTCTCTGCAGTATAACGTAACAATTACAGCTCTGCATGTATATTACATTTAGCATCACCAACATTTGGTCTACATATTTCAAACTCTAACATTAAATATATTTTTGGCACAATTCCTCTAAAGTACCCATTAGTTTGGTTGGTATTTTACACGCCATTATTACCTTACTTTGGTAATACTTAATTTCGTATTTCAGCCATCTACTTACGTCTTCCATTATTATCACACTTTACATTCTCCCATTTTCGTATTTCTGCAGTCTGCTTTTCACATCTGTGTAATACCTCCCCCCCCCCCCCCCAAGACGTAACTTCGCTCTCAGTAATTTATACAAGGTGACCTCTTTTGTGGAAACAAGTATCAGTCTCATTCGCCAATAATTATGATATCACCTTAAGCTGTACATTTGTCCAATTTTGATCGTTACAGGATATCATTCGGTTCTAATACTCAGTCTTTCTAACTTATGATGTTTAGGAGGTCATTTTGGTCGCCCCACTTTATTTCGGTTGCAAGTATTTCCAAAACGGCTGCATTTGTAAACTGTTCGCGAGCTGGGGTGGTTCAAGTATAGCTCAAATGTTCAAACGTTTGTGAATTCCTAAGGTACCAAACTGCTGAGGTCCTCGATCCCTAGACTTACACACTACTTAGACTAACTTAAACTAACTTATACTAAGAACAACACACACACCCATGCCTGAGGGAGGACTCGATCTTCCGGCGGGAGGGGCCGCGCAATCCGTGACATTGCGCCTCAAACCGCTCGGCCACTCCGCGCTGTTTCAAGTACAATGTGCATGGCCAAATAGTGGTATCAAAAACCGGCGAAAAGGCCTCTGTGGTGTACCACGGAATATACATGACAGGCGTGAACAACGGCTGAACAGACGCGCACGACCGAATAGACGAGCAACTGTTGAGCAACTGCCCGCTCAGGTCAACTAAGGGACTACCAACGGTGTCTCCTCAACGACCCTTCAGCGAACGTTATGGACTCTGTAGCAGGTGCCTGGTTCATGCGCTCATGACGACTGATGTTCTTTGCCTTCGAGGCGTACAACCGCAAGAGGCGTACTATGAGTGGCGATTGGTGTCCTTTTCAGTGGAAGGCACACTGGGGACCATGTTAACACGTTCGTACAATTTGTTTTTCCTCGGCACGGGCTTCCCGTACTACTATGACCACCAAACTCCCTGAGAATTTTTGGGACCACCTCGATCGGGCGTCGTTGAATCAAAGTTTCAAATGGCTCTGAGCACTATGTGAGTTAACATCTGAGGCCCTGAGTCCCCTAGAACTTAGAACTACTTAAACCTAACTAACCTAAGGACATCACACACATCCATGCCCGAGGCAGGATTCGAACCTGCGTCCGCAGCGGTCGCGCGGTTCCAGACTGTGGCGCCTAGAACCGCTCAGCGACTCCGGCCGGCCTCCTTGAATCCTCAAACGAGAAACCTATAGCATCTGGCCGCGGCATTGGAATCGACATGGCTGAACATCCCCACTGGTACCTTCCAGAATCTCACTGACTCTCTTCCCGCACATTATGCAGTGGTTCGTGCCACAAAAAAAATGGTTATCCAGGCTTTTGACACATGGTCACATTAATGTGACAGGACAATATACTTGTATGTATATTCTATTCAGTGTTCGTCGGCTTCTGACAGACTAGGTACAGCCTCCTCAATCCACAGATCTAAGTTCCCGCTGAGGTTTTTTTCCTTCCTTATTCTTTCGTAGCTTCTAGTAGATGTATGTGCAGCAAAAAGGGTAGTGAGTTGCAGTTGGTAGTGTAGGACAAAGTACAGAAAAGGCTGTCGCGGGAAACACAAGTACACGTCCTACCGAATGTAGATTGCCAAACGGCTAATCTTGAGTTTGTTAGTTCAGACCTGCCACTAGACACGGCCAATGTAAGGGCAAACATGGAAGTGCCGGACCGCAGAATGGGCAGTCAACTGCCACGGCAGTGACGCAGCAGAGATGCCACACTATAAACCCTTACATTCATTGTGTGACGCCTGCAGATTATGTGGTTTCTTCTGTCACAGTAGACAACGTCACCATTACCAAGCACGGGGAGCTCAAGTAATAAACAACTTTTTCTGCTCTCCCACTACTTACACGTGCTTTCGAAAAGCTTTACCGCCCACGAAGGACAATTAGCTGCGTGACGCTATTAAAGTGAGAACGTTGTATCGTAAATTTCCGGCGAGTAACCTTGAAATAACCCCATTTCCCCATCAAATTTAATCTTCCTTGTTGACCTCGTATTATTCTTTGTGAGATGAAAATGCACAGCACCAACGGTAAATCTTCTCTGACGAGCTGACGGAATAGCTCCTCAAGAATTATTGCTTGTCAACAGAGAAGCTCCTCAGGAAATTGAATATTACGTCGCAGACGTATCTCGCAGCGTCATTTGTTTCACCGTTTAATATCACGAGAACAGCGGAGTTCCTGACATTCCTAAAACGGCACAAAGGGGTAAAATCTTTTCATATTGGGCTTAAACATGTACTTTTATAGTGTTTGTTAATCCACACTTAGTTTCTGATAATGACAACAATTATTTACAATTACAAACAATTACTAATTTATTTGAACACCAAGTTTCTTAACTGCAGACTTTAATTTATTAACTACTCATGCAACCTTCTAGACACATTTAGTATATTTGATCCATTTTACTCTCAAATGTGTTTTACAAACAGCTCTGTATTACTTTTCACTCAAGTCATTTGTAGCTGTTAGACGAACTTTGCACAGTTGATTTCTGTTGTCCGCCCACATTTTCCGCACGCGGTTTGTGGCACTTTACATAGTTTTCTCTGGTCTTGTTGCCTTTGCAGCGGCTGATTAGGCAATGCCTTCGCTTTTTATGTAATTTCAGTCCCATATCCTCTTCCTTTGCCCGATGTTCTTGCTCTTTCCTTCCCTTGAGTTCATTTGTCAGTGGAAGTACGAACTTCTTCCCTTCCATTTTTTTGTTCATTACTACGTTATACATAACCCATGCATATTTACGCGTCATTTGATGAACCATGTTCACCCCGTACTTCGTTACATTGTAAAACGTTAAGGTTTCAGGTTTTCTCTTTCCTTCCTTGCTTATTGCTACTTCGGCATGCAACGTGCTCAGAAGAATAATATTTTTATTCCTGTTTTCTTGGTAGACAGTCAAGACGCAGTCAGTGTTGCGCAGTATTGTGGTGGAGTGTATGTAAGCACTCGGCTTCCTTACTTCATCGGAGATTTCACTGCGGGTCATGTTCGTTGCACCTACTAATGAAATTTCCTTTTCTATGAGTTTTTTTAGCAAGTTGAAGAGACGTAAAGAAGTTGTCTACAGTAACATTTCTTCTTTCATTTACAAATGGCTCCATGAGACGCGGAACAATGTACTCTATGCGTGTCCTCTTTGTCGAGATATGGGAAACCATTACATATACACTCGTACTTTGCCATTACATCAACAGCCAACCATAATTTGTGACAATATTTGTCCGGTTTGTCGGACATGAGTTGAGTAAACCTGCGTCTTGCTTTTCTTGGTAACAGTTGCTCGTCAGTGGTTACATTTCCTCCAGGGCAGTAAGCGCAAATACTGGTTTCAATGAACTTTCCCCAAATTTCAGATAGAAGAGCGAATTTGTTGGCTGCCAGGTGTTAAGCCCGGGTTGATTTTTTATCAAAACGGAGAAGTTCCTGAAATCTGCCCCTTGGCATGATGTCCTTGGTAAAAGAAGGCTCCCAAAAGGGCGACCAGCGACCATACACAGACACACCTTTTCATGCATAATACATCCCGAACATACATGATGGCCATCAGTTTCTCCAGTTCCTCAAGTGACACAGTCCAGACATTGTTTTTTAGTACTTTCCGAGCATTTGTGTATTTCTTCATGAGATGTGGCACTGCTTCATCAAAAATAAGATGGAGGGCACTGATGGCAGAGCTGTCTACTCGTCGGAAACATAAGCAGTGGGACCTCCTCTCTCCTTCAGAACATTCACAGCTGGCTGCCTTCCAGAAGGGGAATAATTTCCAATCTCCCACACGGTTCCGTCCCTTGCTGTCATATTTGTAGACGCTTCCAACTGTACCTGCTATGGTGAAAGAGGTGATGATTGACTTATGTCAGCATCTGAACTCTCTTCCATTAATCGCCCCTCGTTCACAATGTCTTCATCTTCATTTGTGTCAGGAACATAATCATCATCTTCATCAGTGAAGTCAGTTTCCGATTCGACTTCGGAATTCTCTAAGAGATGTAACACTTCTTCATCAGAAAGTCCACGGGGACGATACATGTTCGAAAATGTGTTTCACGGACAAAGAATACCTGAGAGACACAACATAAGCTGTGACGGACTGGAATGTACACCTGCCAAGATGCAATTATAAGGAGCAAATGCTCTGCGTCAGTGCTCACGTTGCCATGTATTGCTGAATAATTCAATTACATTCAGAAGACAAATTACAGTGCGGTCAACTTGACCCCTTCCGCCCTTCTACGTACAATGAATGAAATGGCGAAGGAAATTCAAATATTTAATAAATACTAGAACATCTTCAGTAAGAGGAGGTAAAATTGTAAAATGTCATATGAATTCATTAAAGAAGTAGATAAATTGGATATGACAATGAACGAAAGGCGTATGACAGGGGTCATTTTGACCCTTCCGCCGATGTAGTGCTATTCCTACACCTGGTGTCCGTGAAACACAAGTGCATCTCTCCACAAGAGGCCTGTTCTTCGTAGCTCTTTCTTATGAAGTTTAAACGATGCGTGCGATGGATACTATACACAAAATTAGATTCTGGTTCTACAAAATGGACCACATATGGAATCCTAACACCCCACCACAATATCACACAAAATTTTTGCAATTACACTGCAGAACACAATTAAAGGGTCGCTCCATACTTGTCTCCCATTGAAGTTCGGCTGCAAAGCCCCTACAAACGTCCTCTGTAACGGTACAAAAGCGTGGCGCCCTGTAACGATACACTCGGGCTTGGCTAGATATCAACACGTAAGGAAGAAAGACCATAGCTCAGTTCATGTGAGGTGCAACGTCGCTGAATGATATTTCATTGACATGTAATTTCACCACAGTTCTGCCAAATGGTGACATGTGAAACGATGGGAAGACCTTCACAAGCCCTGTTACCCACATTTCGCCCCTTCAACGCCGCTGTGATGGAGGGCAGAACCGAGACACTCATAGCTGAAATCACGCGGTTACCATATGGGTGGCCGACGGAGGACATTCAGTATCGAAGCAAAAAGGCCTCAGGGGATTGCGTGAAGGGCGTGAAGGAAATCACTCCTTCACTTGGGGCGTTGATTCCCACACGTTTCACGGTGAAGAAGAGCAGTTTGCATTCACCATTACGACGACGTTCATGACTTTCTCTGACCCTGCCGACAATCCCGGACGATTCAACTCTTCTCTAAGGACCGGCTGAACGTCATAGCATCCATTGGAGTATAATACGATCACAAATCCTCTTCCGGTCGTCCAGTACTGTCTTTCCATGATTTTCCTGCATCGCTTAACTCAAATGAGAAGTTGGTCCGTGGCCTATTTCTTTCGATATCTTTCCAGAATGCGAACCCTGCAGTCAATCTCTAATGAGACATAGTCAACCAGAGGTTAAGAACTGATACTCTGCAGCTACATCTATAATCTGCAAGCCGTCTTATGATATTCGAAAAGGAACTGTCAGGGACTGTTCAAAAGTATTCGACTAAATTTGAATGTGAAGCGAAGTACAAAAAAAAAAATGGTTCAAATGGCTCTGAGCACTATGGGACTTAACATCTGTGGTCATCAGTCCCCTAGAATTTAGAACTACTTAAACCTAACTAGCCTAAGGACATCACACACATCCATGCCAGAGGCAGGAGCCGAACCTGCGACCGTAGCGGTCACGAGGTTCCAGACCGTACCACCTAGAGCCGCACGGCCACACCGGCCGGCAAGCGAAATAACAAAGCTTTTTCAGATCTCCCTCTCTTGTGACGTGTTCGTGAGGGGAGATGGGGGGGGGGGTGTCCGACGTTCACACGTGAGTGAATTTCAAACGGTCCGTACTAGAAAGCCCAATACGGCAATACACTTAGTACCATCTGGGCTCCTTTGCTGATGAATTTAAAAATGTACCTGTACAGAGACAGCCAGTCATTGATTCGTGTGCGTCGGTGTGCCTTCCCGTTAAGGTGTGAGGTGTGGGAAAGGGGTATGACGTCCTTCCTGCCGTGTCGCATGTCCACGGTTACCTTGGGCAGAAATGTGGTGATATTAGTGGCCGCTGTGACACCATCAACAATATTTAACATGACACGAAATTCTGACCACTGGCCTCTTCTCTTAGCATTTGTCGACAACCAATTTCAAGCTTCGCCGAGCCAAAGGTAAATGATGCAGCAAACAATGCTTTTGTAGCAGTACGAAGGTTGTAAGTATCTTTAAGCCAAGTTTCAAACTCCTGCTTCCCAAGGGGAGAAAATTACAGGGTTTGGAAAGACTGACTCGTAAATTGTGTTATGCTGTGTACATAGTTGATGACGACCACTCATGTGTAGAATTTCACTTTTAAACTAAGTTGTCAATATCAATGAAATTCACCAACAGCCGTGTAACTCCGATGTTATATTATTTTTTTGACGACAACTAGTTTCGGCATTCCACTATGCTATCTCCAGGTCCCATATGCATATCTCAAAGAAAACGATAATGCCATATAGTACCATATGTTCCTGTAATTCGTGAATTCAAACCGTTTCACAAGTGCTTCTTTCGAAGACTTGCTCTCAGGGCTTTATTCGAAGATCTGCTATGAAGTCTTGAAGTTGTGAGAGTTCGTTCCAATTACAGACCACATTAAGAGGTAAAATTTTTTGAGATATTATTTTTAAACGTATTTTTCTTAATTTTAATTCATTATAAATAAGGCTGAACCGAAGTAATAAACACTAACGTAGACAAATAATTTTCATCAGTGTTAGAATATTAAAATTTTATTTCTTCCATTGACTTAATAGTCAATAGTCCGCATAACTGACAAATCTGGCACTGCCCAGGTACTCATTTTGCAAACTTTCTACTAGAGACGTAAGCAAAAAATGAATTGTGTTTGTAGTGAAGTACTGTATTTTTAAAAATATTCATCTACATTTATTCGTGACAACAACATTGAAATTATGAAAGAGCCGTACAAAGAAATATGTTTAATGTGCAGATGTATCAGTATAGCATCCAAATTAAGAAACCTGATCCAGGTCAGTTACTGAGCACGGCACAGTTGCTTCACGACTTTGTAAACGTCTCTATGGCAACCCCTCTTTATAGACGTCTTTCATTTGCGCCTACACCGGTTTTGGTTTCGTAGTTGAAAGCTGCCAAAAGCACTGCCAGATACCAGGGATTGTCTTAACTTGACTGTACGGTAGTCTTAGAAGTAAAGAATAAATGTATTAAAACTTAAAGCAGCACGTGGCAATTTTTCATTCATCTCAGTATTTAAAACGTCATATTTCATGAACTGTGTGTTGTATAATTATTTAGTGTAGGTACATTCAGCAGCATATGTGGGTACAGCCTGCTAAATAGAGTTAGTAGTTAAGGAGTAATAAAGTTAAATGTCATGGATATTGCGACAGTTTTTCTTGGAGCTCACTGATCATACGTCATATCAACTGAACTATGTTAGGTAGAAGTTCTTACTTCTACGGAGATTGTTGTCTATGAATAAAGGATGTGTTTAAAAAGACTGGTTGAAAGCGCGCTAGTGGTTTAGGAGGGGATGAGAAAAACACACACACACACACACACACACACACACACACACACACACACACGCACATACACTCACGTGCGCGCGCCGATTGACATACATACATTTTTTAATATGAGTGGATTATTAAAATGCCAGAGATATGTGGTACATTAAAATGTTTTTGACAGCAAATTACATTCGAGGCAAGGTGGAGAAGGAAGTATAGAACTCTGCCGCCACCTCCTCCCCCCCCTCACCCACCCACCAACCTCCGCCTCTCGCTACCTTCACCACTCTGACACAGGAGATGGGTCCACGTAGGTGGAATCAAACGGTGCATTCCTAATGTGAGGGTGGGCTTAGTAAGAAGGCGGGCAACTGCCTAGCGGGCGTCAGCGCGATGCGGCTTAATCTAACGCAGAAACTATCCCCTTCTAATGTAGTGACGTAGCACCCAATGGCATGGCGGCCATCTGACGGCACGGAATGGTGCATCCCGCGCCTGCCAGAATGTACTAGACAGTGGGTCGTATGAAAAAAAAAAAAAAAAAAAAAAGAAGGGAACAACCTCCGGAGAAGATTCTAGGAGCAAAAGTTCTGTGAGAAAGTTCGTATGAATAAAATGTTTGAAGCATATTCTCTGACCAGGGAGTTGCTCCTACCTCCCCTTTCGAGAAGGCTGTTGGTGTGTGTCGTCTGTCATGTCCGATGCAGAACACACGCGTAATGTTACATTTCATTCAACTCGCTCAAACAGCCCAACTGTTTAGTGCACCTATAGGGAACTGACATCGCTGTGTTCTGGAAGAGTTGTAGTACGTTTCGATTTTACTTTTATGTGGGGCAGCAATTTGTTGAGAGATTACGGACAGTTTACGAAAATGCATTCCCTTGCTATGTCACAGAATTTTCGACGTGCGGGAAACTTTTTTCTTTCTGAAATTAGGTGAACACACTAAGTGAACAAAATCTTAAGATATCGTCGTATTTTATCTACAATGCTGAATCTGACAGAGTTTTCTAACACGAAATAAATTTGGTTAAATACGACATATAATGGTCCGCTCGCACGCAAAGTACTTTAGCGGTCGCCCGTCGCTTGCGCGCTGCGTTATGAGAAGCAGATCGCTAGGTTTGTAATAAACTAGTTATTAGTTTTTCTGATCCGTGTACTTCATCCTAACACAACAAAATATAAGATTTATACTGTGAGAAGTCATGATGATGAACATCTGAAAAAGTCAGTGACACGTTTGTTTAGTGTATGTCTTCTCGTACATCAGTTTGGAAACTTGGGTCTGCTAAATAGTATCAAAAATATTTTAAGGGGAGCTGGATCCCCCTATCCCGACAATGTTAAATTTAGTGAATTGGCTTCCCTGTATTTCAGGAACTACTGTAGCCACTGACATGAAACTTTCACAGGACATTAAACTGTATGTTCTCAGTCCACTGAACTACAATAATTACATTTCCACCACTGCTTTCGAAAACACAACATTTTTTAATAACACCGTTAACTTTGTGTACTTTTTTGTACGTTATACTAAATAATTTTAATTATTCTTAAGTTTCAAAAGACTGTAACTCATTGAATATATGCTTAATTTTTTATTTTTAGTCACTGAGAAACAACCTGCACCGTACTGTATAGCGTCCTCTTGATCTTTTTCCAAGTTTTTTCTTCCTCTATCTGGACTCCTTAGTGGCCAACTGTGCTCCACACTCTGCTTTATCAATGCGAACCTTGTCCATCCGTTCAAGTTCTCTGATGCAGTTTGTTTCAGGATTAATTCCCATATGCTGTAGCACTTTACCCTACCAATGTTGCCATCAGTAAAAGCAATAACAGCATCACTGACTCCCACTTTAGTGTCTTCATTCCAACAAAATCATTTTTTTTGGTAAGCGACTCCATATAAGATTATCGAATGACTCATTGGGATTATGAGTCTGGCCATGCAGACATTTCTTGAGTAATTCAGGATTTGCTAGGCCTCCGTAAAAAGGTTTTGTGATATCCATGACTGCTGCTGGGATGGAATGCTTATGGCTGTGTGAAGTGTTTGAGCACTGGGCATTGCGGTAATTGCACCATGAATCAGGTCCAGGAGGGCAAAGGTGGTGTACTGATTTTTCATCTGTTGACAGTCTGTGGATGAAGGTAGGCCATACTGCCTACTTCATTTAGAACAAATCCTGTGTATTATTTCTAATCGCCATCCGGTAATACTACTGTAGTTCATCAATCACTTTGTCTAACAACCTGCCTCGAAAAACGTTAGCACTTCGACATATCACGGGTGTTTATACTATGAAACATTACGATACTGGTTTTGACAGTGCTATCAATACAAACGTAATTTAATCCTTATAACAAAGCAATCCACAGCCTTCCATATAAAAAATTTGCGATCTTATTAGATCTTGAAGTGGTGCACGTAAAAATTTTAACATATTCAACCGGTGTAGATTATATTTAAAAAATAAAATAGTTCCATGTGAGTCTATGTATATATATTTTATACGCAAAATTGCACATTTTATAATGATATAAAAATCCGAAAATGTGAAACAAATTTTTTTCAATTCTAACACCCCTTAATTATAACTTCATCTTCTTTTATGATTTTCGGGAAGGAACAACATTTTTTATTGTTAATAGGCTGCCTTCTAGGCAGCATAAATTTCACCATTTTTGCAAAAAATAAGTAGCTAAAACTTAACGGTATTAGAGCTTACACAGCTCGAAGTAGGCTAAAGAACACCCCAAAAAAAGAGATGGAGGGTATTTTCCACTTGCCAGAAGCTCCTTTAGTTTTATTCATAGGAAATGGAAGATTTTTTTGTTTTGAGAAACTTCCCCACTCCTTTTATTCACGCTGAGAACAGTTTTGGGTTACGTATATTCTCCCACGCGCTTTATTTAATCCAACCTGAAGATGCAATGCGAAATTTCGATTATCGAGTATTGTACAATTTTGCTCGTACTATCAACTATTCGCCCACTTTCTGCACTCCGGCTGGCGACGGGCTGGGCTCATAGAATCGAGAAATATCTGAAGTGACCAACATTTCGTTATTGGTCATAGTTATAGTGAAATTTGCTACTTAAGTAAGACACCGTGGAGAACTCGAAAAATTTGTGATGAGAAATAGGGGTCGCTATGATTTTTTGTTTGATGCATATTACATGTTATGTTGTTCCGCATGAAAATTAACTAACATATTGGACTTTTCTTTAGGCTTGAGACTGGTGACTGGTAGGGACGTCCTCCCAAGTATTAAGCGAAATATGTCAGTTCGTTCTCAGTAACATATGATGTAATATGCACCAAACGCAAAACCATAGCGACGCCTATTTTGCCGGCTTCTGTGGCCGAGCGGTTCTAGGCGCTACAGTCTGGAACTGCGGGACTGCTGCGGTCGCAGGTTCGGACCCTGCCTCGGGCATGGATGTGTGTGATGTCCTTATGTTAGTTATGTTTAAGTAGTTCTACGTCGAGGGGACCGATGATCTCAGATGTTAAGTCTCGTGGTGCTCAGAGCCATTTGAACCCTATTTTTCTTTGCATACTTTTCGAATATCGCGTATTGTATCACTTAAATTTGATATATCAGAGTAACTATGGCCAGTAACGAAATGATCAAAACTTCACCATGAAGTTGACTTGTGAAGTACCGTCGATTTTTAACGAACAGTATCTGTAAAATCCTAAAATATGTATGATTAAGACTGAAAAGTTCACGCAGCATACACAGCGCTCTACTCGTAATTTCACTACTGCTCCTTGAGTAAAAGGCTAACAAGCGCACCCTCATGCCCGTTTAGCTGCTAGCTGTACTGGACAGCGAGGCGAGCAGGCACGCACATTACTGTCTTCCTCTGTGTTCTTACACTTATGCTGGAGAGCTGTCGGGCTTTTCGGTGCACATGTTTTGCATTAATTCGCATTCCAGGTAAGGTCATAACTGGATTTTCTTGTCGTGTAATACTTCTACACAAAGTAGGAAGTAAATCTGCCATTACAAACTACCACCTCTCTAATACATAGCCACTCTCTGACGTCAACCTCTTCACTGCTGTAGCTGAGCAGGGATTTTGTCCTATGAAAAAGAGTTCTGCTTGCAGGTTTTTCATATCTGTAATCTTGGTCTTAGACACTGAACCATCGAGCTGCAATTACTAGTTACTATGTATCAGAATATTTTTATGTCATTGACACCCCATTGATGGAAGGACGGTATTTGTCAGTCTTGCAAATAATTTGAAAAATTAAAAGTGCATAATTATTGAGGCTCTAAAAAGATAATTTACGGTAATAGGGAATATAATGGTGGTGGTAAATTCCTATGTGAGCAAGGTGTGAGGTCATCGGTACCTAGGCTTACACACTACTTAAACTATCTTAAACTGACTTGCGCTAAGGACTACACACACATCCATGCCCGAGGGCGGACTCGAACCTCCGACGGGGGAATTCGCACGAACCGTGCCAACACGCCTTACACCGAGCGGCTACCCTGTGAGTCGGGAAAGTTAGTATAAAATGTACAAGAACCAAGAATAGATAATATATTTGTGTATCAACGATAGCCTTCGACGAAGACATTGAAGAAGGAAACAGTACAGTACTTGAAAGTTCCTGGCAGATTTAAACTGTGTGCCAGACCGAGATTCGAACTCAAGACCTTTGCCTTTCACGGGCAAGTGCTCTGCCAACTGAGCTACCCAAGCACGACTCACGCCCCCTCCTCACAGCTTTAATCCCGCCAGTACCTCGTCTGCCAGGAAGTTTCATATCAGCGCACACTCCGCTGTAGAGTGAAAATGTCATTCTAAGTACAGTACTTGCTCAGTGTAATCAGTACACTATTGATTGGGTTGAGAATATATTATAGAAAGACGAAAGTCTATTAACAAACTTTGGTTCAATAAGATAGAGAGATTACGGAGATTTCGAGATTAGAGCACGAAGTGGACTATGGAAAAAGAAGAAACGAATCAAAACATTTAAAATATGGACCCGAAAATTAAGTGGACTGATAAGAAGAGACAATATCAACTAAATACAGCTTGGGAAAGAAAACAGAAAGACTAAGCAACTTATTAGTGGCACATGAATTTTATGTACACGTTTGATTCTATCATATCCCTCGTGGCGTACACATATTGAAATCATATAAAATTTATTATATTGTATGTTACCTAAATTTCCATGTACTACTTATGAGGTGTAGTTTTCATTTCCGACAACGCGTTTCAGTTTGTTATAAGCAGAATACAGAATACAACTCCGTCTACAGGCCCCAAGTGGTCCATCCGGACCATCCGACCGCCGTGTCATCCTCCGAGGAGGATGCGGATAGGAGGGGCGTTATGATGGTATTCTTGACCGAAGCCGCTACTATTCTGTCGAGTAGCTTCTCAACTGGCATCACGAGGCCGAGTGCACCCCGAAAAATGGCAACAGCCCATGGCGGTCTGGACGGTCACCCATCCAACTGCCGACCACGCCCGACAGCCTTTAACTTCGGTGATCTCACGGGAGCCGTTGTAACCACTGCTGCAAGGCCGTTGCCATAGAATACAGAATACAGTAAAAATTATTACAATAATAAATTTCCTCGGACGTCATGATAGGGCCATATTATTGAAATGAATCTCCTCATTTTATGGTTCTATATACAACATGAGTCAGAAGAAAGGGTACATGCTTTGAGACGCGATCTTCCCATAGGCATATACCCTATCGCGAATGGTTTCCGAGATAGAGCACGTTTAATATCATTTAATGCGTTTTTCTTTAATAACTCGGAAACCCCCATACTCCAACGAAAACGTGTCTGAGTACACAATTAAATTAAATTAAATTTGCTATAAAAAAGGTCCAATTTATTTTTTGCTTAGGATTAACAGTATGCGTATAAAGATCGCGGGAATACTGTAAATCTCGCGCGAAGCGCGTGCGCTGTAGATTAAGTACATTTTGTAGGCCATATGGACGTAGTTCTCTGACTTGGTAGACCACAAGCGCCCGGTATCAAAATTTTCATCTGAACTTCCTTTATATTACTGTGGTACGTTGTGAACAGTGACAATGAATAATACAGGAAAAAATAGAGATGTACATTACATTTTTTCTCGGAAACCATTCGGAATAGGGCGCAGGTCCACATCAAGTTTTTTGTTCAGAATCAGTAATGCTATCACCCGCCGAAACACGTTCCTTTCCTCCTGACTCACCCAGTACATGTAGAAAGAGGTAGAGAAAATTGTTGTTGTTGTGGTCTTCAGTCCTGAGACTGGTTTGATGCAGCTCTCCATGCTACCCTATCCTGTGCAAGTTTCTTCATCTCCCAGTACTTACTGCAACCTACATCCTTCTGAATCTGCTTAGTGTATTCATCTCTTGGTCTCCCTCTACTATATTTACCCTCCACACTGCCCTCCAGTGCCAAATTTGTGATCCCCTGATGCCTCAGACATGTCCTACCAACCGGTCCCTTCTTCTTGTCAAGTTGCGCCACAAACTTCTAATTAGTTATGTGATCTACCCATCTAACCTTCAGCTTTCTTCTGTAGCACCACATTTCGAAAGCTTCTATTGTCTTCTTGTCCAAACTATTTATTGTCCATGTTTCACTTCCCTCTATGGTTACACTCCACACAAATACTTTCAGAAACGACTTCCTGACAAATTTCTCCTCTTCAGAAACGCTTTCCTTGCCATTGCCAGTATACATTTTATATTTTCTCTACTTCGACCATCATCAGTTATTTTGCTCCCCAAATAGCAAAACTCCTTTACTACTTTAACTGTCTCATTTCCTAATCTAATTCCCTCAGCATCACCCGACTTAATTCGACCAAATTCCATAATCTTCGTTTTGCTTTTGTTGATGTTCATCTTATATGCTCCTTTCATGACACTGTCCATTGCGTTCTACTTCTCTTCCAAGTCCTCTGCTGTCTCTGACAGAATTACAATGTCATCGGTGAACCTCAGAAGAAATAGACAGAAGAAATTTCCCCAGGTGTCCTCCGAGTAACGACTTGGGCCCGATGTGATATATCTGTAATTTCCTTTCGTATCAACTTCTATCGAGATAGGTGTTCATGTTTCAGTATTACAGGTTATGACAGCTGAAAATGCAGTCACTAGTATCAACTTCTTATATTTGCTTCACATCACGCAATGCAAAGCCGGTAAGATCGGTAAAACAGGTAAACGAAGCCCCCCACCTTCCAGAGGAGACAGTTGGAGGTAGTCGACCCTGGCGAGTGCACGCCTGCTTAACGGATGACATCCGGTCCTGTTGCGACCTTGGATGCCACCGTTCCACGGGCATCGCCCTCAACCTCTCGTCTCAGAATTTTATGCCACAAGAACACCTCTACCACGAACGATTCACGCTACCTGTTACATTAAAACTTCCAGTTTATATCGAACTGTCAGCTTTTCTTCTTTAGCTCTAACAAATATAATCTTGGACGGCTTCTCAGAAACAGCAGGTAATATCAAAAGCCAATTTTATGGAACTTCCAATATTTACTTGTCGACATTTCCACTTGCTAAAATAAACGTTAGAAAATAAGCTTCAAATAAAATGAGTGCATTTGAAGCATTCTGGAGGGTAATATTTTACGCAGTGGATGTTCTTGATATATCACACTTCTCACCAAGTACGTGTTCGGTGTCTCTCTTACTCGAACTTGAAATTGAGCCCACAAACTAGACTAGTCTTTCTTCTTCTCTTTCTGTGAATATTCTACACCACGTAGCGTCTCTCGTTTCAAAGTTTCCATCTTCTTCTTTTGGCAGTCGTCTTCTTGCTTGGCTTTGTTCTGAATCCCACACCTCACAAATCGTTTGAATGTAGCCCCGCATTCCTCTTTTCCTGTGTCGTAGTACCATATTCAGAAGGCCATATTTCATCTGAGAGTTTTCTAAGATGTCCATAACAATATCCTTTGTAACTCCCATCCGTTCTCGTAGCATTTCATATCTCATTTTGTCTCTTCTTGTTTGTTCACAACTTCGACTCCCAAAATCGATTTCTGTTGCCTTTAATCTCTTGTCATTGACCGTGGAGACTTTCCACAATTCATCACCATATGGAGCAATGCACTCAACTACTGTTTTGTGTATCGTTCTTACCAAATCTTGACGTAGTTTTATTCCAGGTACTGGAGTGTAACTGCTTTGTTGTCACCTTCCCTTTCCTTTTCTGTGTTTTATTTCCTCGTTGCTTCCACCTTTATCCGAAACGATTGTCTGTAAATATTTATGTAATCGACTACACTTTACTGTAGATCCGTCATACTAAAGTGATCCCCACACATACCTCTGACAACCAAGTATTCAGTCTTCATAAAGCTAATTTTCATACCCCAATGATCATATTCTTATTTATGCTTTCCTGCCGTACACTACACATGCACGTCTTGCTCAGCGAATATAATCTGATCATTGGCGAAATTTAGGAACAATAGGATGTCATCACCCATTCTAATTCACAGTGTATTTTCCCTTCCTTTTTCAGTTTTTGAGAGCTTCATTCAAAAATGTTTTGAAGGAGGTAGCCGATAAGCATCGTCCTTGTCTGGGTCTTTTGTTAACCCTAAGGTTCTGTGTTAGTAGCTTCCCAACTTTGACATAACAAGTATTATCTAAATACTGCTTCCTAGCGATGTATACACAACATTTATGAACTTGAAAGTGTTCCACTAAAACCTGATCCTGTGGGAGAAGAATTAATGCTCACAAATAGATCTTAGCTGGATACGAAGGTTATTTTTAAATGAACGCAGTCTGTATCTACATTTACATACATACACTGCAAGCTACCGTACGGTACATGGCGCAGGGCAATCTTGCACCACTACTGGCCATTTTCCTTCCTGCTCGACTAGCAAACACATCGAGGGGAAACAGACTACCTGTATACTCCGTACGAGCCTTAATTTCTCGTGTCGTACCTTCATAGTCCGTACGCGAAATGTAAGTTGGTGACAGTAGAGTCGTACTGCAGTCATAATTTTATGCCGGTTCTCTAAATTTTGTTGGAATCTACCAGTAACAAATCTAGCAACCTGCTACGATGCCTCCCTTTAATCTAATCTGGTACAGGTCTCAAATACTCGAGCAGTACTCAAGAATAAGTCGCCCTATCGTCCTATATGCAGTCTCTTCTACAGATGAACCAGACTTTCCCAAAATTCACGCAATAAACCGAAGTCGTCCCATCGCCTTCCGTACTACTATCGACATATGCTCGTTCCATTTCATATCATTTGGCAGTGTTACGCCCAGATATTTAAACGAAGTCACTATGTGAAGCAGGACACTACTAACATTACATTACAGGTTTGTTCCTTCCTACTGATCCGCATTAAATTACATTTTCCTATATTTAAAGCTAGCCGCCATTCGTCACCTCAACTACACTCATGCTCATAAATGAAGGATAATTGCAGAATGTGGTGCCACACAACATAGTACTACACAAAACTGGCGCTAATAGCATAGGCACACAGTGAACACACGACACAGGTCTGTAAGTCCACGGTATTGGTGATAAGTTGAGAAAACCGTCCCGAAACACATGTGCTACAAAAGCCACTGTTTCCTGCGCATGTACCTCGATATCATTATGGGATATGATCACCATGCACATGTGCACAGGTCGCACAACGAGTTGGCATACTCTGGATCAGGTGGTCGAGCAGCTGCTGGGGTATAGCCTCCCATTCTTGTACCAGTGCCTGTTGGAGCTGCTGCAGTGTCCTAGGGGTTTGAAGGCGTACAGCGATACGTCGACCGAGAGCATTCCAGACGTGCTTGATGGGGTTTAGGTTTGGAGAAGAGGCAGGCCACTCCATTCGTCTGATATCTTCTGTTTCAAGGTATTCCTCCACGATGGAAGCTCGGTGTTGTCATACGTTATCATCATTTAACCCCTGAAAAGGCGGACATACTGGTGCAAAATGACGTCCGGATACACCTGACCTGCTACAGTTCCTCTGTCAAAGACATACATGTATTATGTGCACCAATCATAATCCCACCCCACAGCATCAAATCACGACCTCTATACAGGTCCCTTTCAAGGACATTAAGGGGTTGGTATCTGAATCCTGGTTCACGGCAAATGAAAACCCGGCGAGAATCACTGTTCAGACCATACCTGGACTCGTCCGTGAATACAACCTGGGACCACTGTTCCAATGACAATGTACTGTGCTCTTGACACCAGACTTTACGGGCTCTCCTGTGACCAGGGGTCAGTGGAATGCACCTTGCAGGTCTCCGCGTGAATAAACCACGTCTGTTCAGTCGTCTGTAGACTGTGTGTCTGGAGACAACTGTTCCACTAGCTGCGGTAAGGTCCCGAACAAGGCTACCTGCAGTACTCCGTGGCCGTCTGCGGGCACTGATGGTGAGATATCGCTCTTATTGTGGGATTGCATTCTTTGGGCGTCCCGTACTCTAGCGCCTGGACACGTTTCCTGTCTGCTGGACTCGTTGCCATAATCTCCAGTTGCCCTAGTATTCTACCCTTCATAACGTCATCAATATGTGTTCTTTGAGACATTTTCAACACACAGTCACCATTAGCATGTCTGAAAACGTTTGCACACTTACTCGCTGCACCGTACTCTGACGTGTACCAACACACCTCAGCACATGCGGACTGCTGCCAACGCCACCGTGCGACGACCACAGGTCAAATGCACCGCATGGTCATACCCCGAGGTGATTTAAATCCGCAAGCCGCCCACCAGAGCGTTGTTTCGCCATTTATGAGCGTTATCCTTTAACTATGAGCGTGAGTGTAGATGTTATGTGAAAGTATCTTGTCCCCTCCAACATTCACTCAGCTTCGTCACCTTCCCGTAGACGGCTGCCCACCACTCCGCCTGGTCATCTACATCTACATCTACATGGGTACTCTGAAAATTACATTTAGGTGCCTGGCACCTTCACAATTCTCTATTATTCCAATCTAGTATAGCTCGCGGAAAGAACGAACACCTATATCTTTCCGTACGAGCTACGATTTCCCTTATTTTATCGTGGTGATCGTTCTTCCCTATGTAGGTCGGCGTCAACAAAATATTTTAGTATTCGGAGGAGAAAGTTGGTGACTGAAATTTCGTTAGAAGATTCTGTCACATCGAAAACCGCCTTCTTTTAATGATGTCCAGCCGAATCCTTTATCATTTCAGTGACACTATCTCCCATAATTTGCGATTAAAAAAAAAGTGCTGCCCTTATTTGAACTTTTCGATGTACTCTGTCAGTCCTATCAAGTAAGGATCCCACACCGCACAGCAGTATTCTACAAGAGGACGGACAAGCGTAGTGTAGGCAGTCTCCTTAGTAGATCTGTTACATTTTCTAAGCGTCCTGCCAATAAAACGCAGTCTTTGGTTAACCCCCCCAACAACATTCCCCACAACACGTGTTCCTTCAAATTTAAGTTGTTTGTAATTGTAATTCCTAGGTATTTAGTTGAACTGACGGCCTTTAGATTTGAATGATTTATCTTGTAACCGAAGTTTAACAAATTCCTTTTAGCATTCATGGGGATGAACTCACACTTTTCGTTATTTTCCCACCATTCAGTTATCTTTTCTAAATCTTTTTGCAATTTTTCTTGACCCTCTGATGACTAGATGGTCGATAAATGATAATATCATCTGCTAACAATCTAAGACGGCTGTTCAGATTCTCTTCCAAATCGTTTATATAGATAAGGAACAGCAAACGGCCTGTAACACTACCTTCGGGAACGGCAGAAATCACTTCTGTTTTAGTCGATGACTTTCCGTCAGTTAATACGAACTGAGAGGTTTCTGACAGGGAATCATGAATCCAGTCAAATAACAGAGACGATCCCAGAATGAGATTTTCACTCTGCAGCGGAGTGTGCGCTGATATGAAACTTCCTGGCAGATTAAAACTGTGTGCCCGACCGAGACTCGAACTCGGGACCTTTGCCTTTCGCGGGCAAGTGCTCTACCATCTGAGCTACCGAAGCACGACTCACGCCCGGTACTCACAGCTTTACTTCTGCCAGTATCTCGTCTCCTACCTTCCAAACTGTACAGAAACATCCACCAGGCTGCGGCTAAGCCATATCTCCGCAGTATCCTTTCTTTCAGGAGTGCTGGTTCTGCAAGGTTCGCAGGAGAGCTTCTGTAAAGTTTGGAAGGTAGGAGACGAGATACTGGCAGCAGTAAAGCTGTGAGTACCGGGCGTGAGTCGTGCTTCGGTAGCTCAGATGGTAGAGCACTTGCCCGCGAAAGGCATAGGTCCCGAGTTCGAGTCTCGGTCGGGCACACAGTTTTAATCTGCCAGGAAGTTTCAACTGAGACGATATTCCATAAGCATGTAATTTCGCTACAAGTCGCATGTGTGACACGGTGTCAAAAGCCTTCTGGAAACCTAGAAATACGGAATCAATTTGAAATTCCTTGTCAGTAGCACTCAACATTTCGTATGAGTAAAGAGCTAGCTGTGTTTCACGAGAAGGGTGTTTTCTAAATCCGTTTTGGCTGTATCTCAATAGACCATTTCCTTCGAGATAATTCATATTGTTGTAACCCAATATATGTTCCAAACTCCTGCTGCACATCGCCGTTAATGATACTCGTCTGTAATTGAGCGCATTACTCCTACTACCTTTCTTGAATAATGGTGTGACCTGTGTAACTTTCCAGTCTTTGGGTACGGATCTTTCATCGTGCGAACGGTTGTATATGATTGTTAAGTATGGAACTAATGCATCAGCATACTCTGAAAGGAACCTAACTGGTATACAGTCTGGACCAGAAGACTTGCTTTTATTAAGTGATTTAAGTTGCTTCATTACTCCGAGGATATTTACTTCTATATTACTCATGTTGACATCTGTTCTTGATTCGAATTCATTAATATTTATTTCTTCTCCTTTTGTGAAGGCATTTCGGAAGTCTGTGTTTAGTAACTCAGCTTTGGCAGTACTGTCTTCTCTAGTATCTCCATTGCTATCGCGCAGAGGAGACATTGATTGTTTCTTTCCGCTAACATATTTCACATACGACCAGAGCCTCTTTGGGTTTTCTTTCAGGGTTCGAGACAAAGTTTCGTTGAGGAAAGCGTTGTAAGCATTTCTCATTGAAGTCCGCTCTAAATTTCGAGCTTCTGTAAGAGATCGCAAATCTTGGGGATTTTTGGTCTGTATCAATTTGCCATATTTGTTTCGTTGTTTCTGCAACAGTGTTCTGACTCGTTTTGTATACCAAGGAGAATTAGCTCCTTTGTGTGTTAATTCATTTTGTATAAATGTCTCAGTTGCTGCTGATACTATTTTTTATATTTAAGCCACATCTTGTCTAAATTTATATTATTAATTGGGAAAGAGTGGAGGTCGTCTCTCAGAAAGGCGTAAAGTGAATTTTTATCTGCTTTTTTGAAAAGGTAAATTTTACGTTTATTTTTGGAGGATTTGGGGGTTCCAATATTCAATCTCGCTACGACAACCCTGTGTTCACTAATTCTTTTATCCGTTTTTTTTGGGTGCTCGGTATTAACTCTGGATTATTTGTTGCTAAAAGGTAAAGGGTGTTTTCACAACCGTTTACAATTCGCGTAGGCTCATGAACTAACTGTTCGAAATAATTTTCAGAGAATGTGTTTAATACAATTTCGGATGATGTTTTATGCGTACTTCCGGAATTAAACGTGTATTTTCGCCAACATATCGAGGGTAAATTGAAGTCACCGCCAACTATTATCGTATGAGTCGGGTACGTGTTTGAAATCATACTCAAGTTTTCTTTGAAACTGTCAGTAACTGTATCATCTGAATTAGAGAACGGTAAAAGGATCCAATTATGATTGTATTCCGGTTGCCAACAATGACATCTGCCCATACTAACTCACAGGAAGTATGTACTTCAATTTCGCGACAAGTTAAACTATTTCTGACAGCAACAAACACGCCTCCGCCAACGGTATTTAGCCTATCCTTTCGGAACACTGTTAGGTTCTTCGCAATAATTTCGGATGAGCTTATATCCAGCTTTATCCAGCTTTCAGTGCCTATAACGATTTGAGCATCAGTGCTTTCTATTAGCGCTTGAAGCTCTGGTACTTTCCCATCACAGTTACGGCAATTTACAACTATTATAACGATGTTTCCTGTATCTACGTTCTTCCTGGGTTCGGCCTGCACTCCTTGTGACTGAAGCCATGCATGTGTTTTCCCGAGACCCTCTAACCTAAAAAACCGCCCAGTCCACCCCAAACAGCCCCTGCTACCCTTGTAGTCACCTCCTGCGTATAGCGGACCCCTAACCTATTCAGCGGAACCCGAGACCCAGACACCCTTTGGCGCAAGTCGAGGAATCTGCAGCCTTCACTGTCGCAGAACCATCTGAGCCTCTGGTCCAAACCGTCCACTCGGCTCTGTACCAGAGTTCCGTAATCGGTCCTATTGTCTCTGCTGAAAATGGTAAGCTCTGCTTCCAACTTGTAAGCAAGATTGGTAGCCTTTGTCACTTCTGTAAGGCGCTCAAAATCAGAGAGATTATCATCTGATCCAAAGTGACACACATCATTAGTACCGACGTGAGCAACCACCTGCAGTTGGTTACACAATGTGCTCTTCATGTCACCTGGGAGGACCCGTTCCACCTCTGTAATGACTCCTCCCGGTATGCACACGGAGTACACATTGGTTTTCTTTCCCTTCTGGGCAGCCATGTCCCTAAGGGTCCCTATAACTCGCCTAACGTTGGAGTTCCCAACCATCAATAATCCCACTGTGATCGTGCGGATCTTGCAGGCTTAGAGGTTTCCTCTGAAACAGGACCGGCGACAGAATCTGGCTCAGTGATAGTGTCAGCCGCAGACAGCACCTGGAACATGTTTGTCAGGCAAACCGAGGAGGCCTTACGTGCGGTCACCTGGGAAGTCTTACACCACCTTCTACGCCCCGGGGCGACCTCCCTCTCGACGACAGGTGAGGGGTAAACCTCAGTGCGAGCAGTAACTCGGCTGGCCACCGGTGAGGACCGATCGGAGGACTCTGACGTGGTGGACGTCCATTGGATCCCAACGGCCTGCCCACTACAGTGGTACTCATCCACTGCAGCCTCAAGCTGTGTAACCGAAGCCATCACAGCTTGAAGCTGAGACCCATGTGTCACCAACTCGTCTCGCATCCGCACACAACAATCGCAGTCCCCGTCCATACTAACGACTGTGGAAAACTGATCTTTCCATGTAAACGGACTATCGGCACGTTCTGCGCAACTCTACTGTACACCCTGACGAAAACGCATTAACTGTATCTAATAAATTAGATTATTACGTAGCAATTCAAAAACCTAAGCACTAAGGTGAAACAAAATAGTCCACCCCTGGTTAGGAACTTGTAATATGTCACAAAACCAGTTTAATTTCCGACGCAATCTATGAAGAAAATAATAGCGGTCCTGTCACACTTCCGCGGGACTCTCCTGACAATACCCTTGTCTCCGATGACACTTACTGGTTTCTATTACTTAATAAGTCTTTGAGAGACTGACATATCTGGGAGCCTATTCCCTACGCTCGTACCTTCGGTAACATTCTGTAGTTGCCTTCGGCAGCAAACTTGACTTTGAATGGAGCGTCTCGCCTCTGGAGGTGGAACGTCTCGCAATGTTGTATGTTATCCAGTAATTACGAAGGACTGCTAGAATCACCAATGGAGAAGAGGGTGCTGGCTACTTCGTAGAAAAACCTTGCTATTTATCTACGTATGGCTGCGATGCTCTGTTACCTCAGTGGTCTCCGATAGCTGAACATAGCCATTTACAGTCAATGACAGATCCAGCTGGACCAAAGGACCCAGTCCATTCCATGTGAACATCCCACACCATGGCAGAGTCATTACCACCTCGCACAGTGCCCTGTCGAAAGCTTGAGTTCATCTCCTCGGGGGATCTACGTACCACTAGGACCATCAGCTCTTTACCAACTGAAATCTGTACCCATCTGACACGGACACGGTTTTTCAGTCGTGTAGGGTCCAACCGATACGGTCACGAGTCCAGGAGAAGCGCTGCAGGCGATGTCGTGCTGTTAGCAAAGGCACATGCAGACATGCCGTCTGCTTCCATAGCCCGTTAACGCCAACTTTCGCCGCACTGTCCCAACGGATACATTCGTCGTACGTTCGACAGTCCCACATTTATTTCTGGAGCTATTGTACGCAGTATTGCTGGTCTGTTAGCACCGACAACGCTACACATACGCCGTTACCCTCGGTCGTAAAGCGTTGCCCGTGACGAGAGGTTATGTTTGAAATTTGGTACTGTCTGCACACTCTTGATATTGTATCCCGCCTGGTAGGCGGAGCGTGGGTCTGCTCCTGTAAACTAAAGAAGGATAGGCCGAATGTAGGAAGCGAGTAGGAGCAGGTGAGGTAAAAATCTCCCGGTACTGTTCTTAGAAATGGTTTTACTATATCACAATATTAACTTGAATACATAATAACGCGAATATCTAACTTTGCAGTGAGGAGCACGTAGGTGCGAATCCGGATGTATCAAAGTCCACAAAAGTTACACAGCCAAAATCGGTAGTGGGTCGCACACTACGAAATAGAAACAATGTTTGTTGGTCGTCTATTCGGCATCAAATGGGATGAATCAGGAGCGGTGCTCGTAGAGCTGCACAGCGCCGCCTGGGGGGTGCTGTCGTCGGCGTCTGTGTCGCAGTGTTAACCTAAGAACTTGCACCTGCGCCGTGGCATGGTAGCTATCGATGCCACGCTTGCCACTGTCGATCTTCGAATACTGAATTCCCAAACGATTTCCAAAATGGAATGTAGTCCAACTACTATTCTGCGTTCAAAGTCCGTTAATTCCCGACGTGCAGCCATAACCACGTCGAAAACCTTTTAACATGAATCACCTGAGTACAAATGACAGCTACTCTAAAGCATTGCCCTTTCATAACTGTGAGCGCCGTTCTACCGCCATTTTTATATGTGTTTATCGTTATGCCGTGACCCCTATCAGCAAAGTGTAGCCGGCCGCGGTGGTCTAGCGGCTGCCGGCACGGTAGCTCAGCGTGCTCGGTCAGAGGGTTAGCAGCCCTCTGTAATACAAAAACTGAGCTAATCGATCAACAACGAACATAAAACGGATGTGTTACGACGTCCGCCCCGAGCAGATGCAACGAACAAAAGCGAACAAAACGAGACTAAAAAAAAAAAAAGCGGTTCTGGCGCTGCAGTCCGGAACCGCGGGACTGCTACGGTCGCAGGTTCGAATCCTGCCTCGGGCATGGGTGTGTGTGATGTCCTTAGGTTAGTTAGGTTTAAGTAGTTCTAAGTTCTAGGGGACTTATGACCTAAGATGTTGAGTCCCATAGTGCTCAGAGCCATTTGAACCATTTTTTTTTTTTGAAGCACAGTGTAAATTGATAAATGAAACGTAATAAGGCTCAAATGGCTCTGAGCGCTATGGGACTTAACATCTGAGGTCATCAGTCCCCTAGAACTTCGAACTAATTGGACCTAACTAACCTAAGGATTGGAACCTGCGACCGTAGCTGTCGCATGGTTTCAGGCTGTAGCGCCTAGAACCGCTCGGCCACCACGGCTGGCTTGAAATCCGTGTCAACCAACTAGTCCTCATGGTTATTTGTTAATCTAACCTTGTCAGAGTAAGGAAAATTCGATATTAGCGCAAAGAGTATTGGAGATCCGTATTTACAGCAGTATACAGATGGCGTGGGGGATCCGTTGAGATGAAAACCGGTAAGTATTTTCATTCCGGTGGATATCGGAAGTTGGGAGATTCGGGCTGTAGAATAGATGAGGAAGAACAGTCCAGTGAAGTTTTGTGAGCTCCTCTAGGGTGCGTCGGCTTGTGTGAGGTCTTGCGTTGGCGTGGAGAAGAAGTTCATTTGCTGCTTTGTGGCGACCAATACGGTAAGGTCGTTTCCTTAGGTTCCTGAGCGTAATACACTAAATTTGATCGTTGCAGTGCGAGGGACAACATAAGATTTTTGCCTCATTTCCCAGAAAATCGTCACCATGATTTTATCAGCTGAGAGTGCGGCTTTGAACTTTTCCTTTGGAGGAGAGGTGGGGTGGCATCACTCTATGCATTGTCATATTCTTTCTGGTTCGAACTGATGAACCCAAGTTTCATCGCCTGTGACGATGTTCGACAAGAGGTTGTCACTATCAGCCTCGTAACTCGCAAGAAGTTCCTCGCAGAAGTTCCCCCGTTGTTCTTTACAGTCTTCCGTTAAGCAGCAAGGAACCCGGCGGGACGTAGTTCTTCATCACTCTAGCTGTTGGACGAAAGTGTCTGCAATGCAATGACCTAAAGTTGTGAAACGTGCTGACTGATTGTGATCTGTGGATCACCTCGAATGAGAGTTTCCGCACGTTCCTACCTTGCAGAAGTCACAGCTTTGTGCGGCCAGCCGCCACACGCGAGATCGGAGAGGTTGGCACGATCTTGTTGCCCCTTGCGCTACGACTCGCCATTTTTCTTCACTTACAGGTCCCCGCAAACTTCTGCAAACGCCCAAAAGTAACTGCGATGCTCTGGTTGACAGCCAAAAGAAGCGCAATGACAGCTCTTTGCTCGGAACACACCTCCATTAAAGACACCATTTTGAAGGATACACATAGCGCCGCCAGCTTTCGGAACTTTGCGAGTCTACAGGACCGAAATCGGGAATATTCCACAATGTCCCACAACATACTCCGCATTTTTTCTGCCGGAACTGGCCTTGAAAAACTGTGTTTCATTACTTACTGAACGTCCCTAGTAGTACCTGTGCATATCTGAACACCACCTTCCTCTTATGACGTGGTTAAAGCAATTATTTTTGCCACATCGTTTAAAGTCGATTCAGTCACAATCTCTGGAGGTACACCTCTTTAATACTATCTTCGCCAGATCCTTGCGGGCCAGTCATATGTGTATTACGTATGACAGTTTAATACGTTATGTGAGCTGTATTGCCGGCCGGAGTAGCCGAGCGGTTCTAGGCGCTACAGTCAGGCACCGCGCTTCCGCTACGATCGCAGGTTCGAATCCTGCCCCGGGCGTGGATGTGTGTGATGTTCTTAGGTTAGTTAGGTTTAAGTAGTTCTAAGTTCTAGGGGACTGATGACCTTAGAAGTTAAGTCCCATACTGCTCAAAGCCATTTTTTTTTTTTTGTGAGCTGTATTAGATTTGAAAGGAGATTTCCGTTTAGTTTTTCCCCCAGGTACATAAGTTGCTGTGGAATTAATGTGCAGTGATTGAATTCCATTTATTACCATTTTCATAGTTAGTAAACTCTGTCAGTCTTTGATTATGGGTCAAAATGGGCTATTAGCCAAGCTTGTGTATGAAGGACAAATTACTTTAAGAACATCGTTGTGCGTATCTTTATCGAAACGACTGACTGCGCTTCAGTTAACCTTACACGGCATTACGTTTAATTTCGTTCATCTTTCCAGAGTTACAGTCAACAAATACATTTCAGTCTGAACGATGCAACTGTACGTTTCCCCATGAAAGAAGCCTCACGGACGTAATAAACTTTTGTTTTAATGAGAAACTGATTGGTTAGTTCTTGCCAGGATTGAAGGACACAGCATTTTACTGTGGAAGCATTACTCTCATTTCTATATTCGTTCTCGTCTTTTCCTCTCAACGGATATGGAATATCTCGGTAAGGATACTTTTAGCAAATTTCACGCCAAATCTGCCTGAAAATCGTACTGTCTCTGTTGTGCATTAAAGCACTGTATTCATGGCTAGCGCATTCGATCACTATACTTAAGTCACGTTATGAAGGAACGGTGAAAGAAGATTCTCCTCTGCCTATCACTTTCGCCGACCACTGCACGTGATCGGTGATGGGTCACGGGTTTGAAAGCAGAATGTAAAAGGGAAGCAGAGTGATGGGTTACAAAATATTGTTGCCTTCATTCCATCAATTCAGGCTGACTGCTTTAGAGAGAGAAACTGCATTCATTTCTATAAATGTAACTTATGATCTCACGCAATTCTCCGTGTGGATGACATTTCGAGGGTTCTCTTTCCATGGCACAGACGCGACTCCTAGTTAATTTCAAGAACTGCTTTTTCGTTGTTATAATATGAGTAATATCTTAGTTTCGTCCTGTACGTTACTGAGTAGGTTTATTTCCAAAGTACGGGAATCTTTTTTCTTACAACAGATGATTAGATTTACCAGTTAGAAGTAGCAGCATCTGGATAGCTTAGGAAAACAGGATTGCATCTTTGTGTGCGTGCTGTGCATTCAAGTAGCGTTTCTTGATGGTTCACTATAAAATAATTCTTGAGTCTCTTAAAGGCTGCGGGATTTTCTTGTAAAAATATCTCGCCTATGTGTCTCAGTCTAGTAAACCGAAAAGTAATACTTAAATTATTTTTAAGAAGAAACATCTAAGTGCAGTAACTACTTGAGCTAACTGCCAGTTCTCCGACACGTTAAATTCAGACCCAAAATTTTATTTAGGAGGAACTATTTTTGCTACTAAGAAAGTAAAAGTGATGACATAAAAGTACGGCATGAAGTACAGAGACTGTAGTATTTGTGCCGTATAAAATAGTGGAAGCTTGAGAGAACAGCGACATTTATTATTGCGGAAACCGCACGGTTATTATGCGATGCTCACCAGAGCGAATTGCTACCGTAACTATAAAGACTACAACAGCGTGAAATTTAATTTGTCCTGTGCACTTGTTGCGGACCGTAACATTAGATCACGTGTCCTACAGTAACAAAAGGTCTTTCGAATCTGAAGTTTCTAAGCTTCAACGATTAAGGAAGGTGATATTTAATCTTCGAAAGATACATTTTATTGGTTGTAAAGAAGTCCTATTCCGTCATAAAATTTCGTCTGGATATGGGAGGGTTGGAACTTAAATAGTGGAAACACTGTTGTGGAGACACTGTGCAATGTAATCTACTATTGTCGCTGATAGCACACGTTGTTGACATACCACCTTACCTCCGAGCCATGGACTCGCCCGGCCCACGTCACCGGCGTGCGCACAATCAAGGGAAAAACAGTCACTTGTGAGCAAGCGCTCTAACGTAACGGTGTCACTTGTTTTCGAAACAGAAACAATCTGAGTTGGATCAAGATTGAATGTGCCAGAGGTCGTACAGCACGACAGTGTCATCAAGGTCTTCAAAAGGCGTGTAGGGAATCAGCATTGCCGTACAGAATAGTGGCACGTTGGGTAAAAGCCTTCAACGAAGGTCGGCAAACTGTGGAAGACATGCGTCGGGCAGGTCGTCCTGATGTCACTGAAGAAGAAGTGCATGCTGTTGCCGCGGTAGTGGACACTGATCGATGCCATACGATTCGTGAGCTCGCCCACGAACTCGGATTACCGTGTACGACTGTGCTTCGCATCTTGAAGGAACACCTGGGCATGCGAAAAATTGCATCACGATGTGTTCCCCATGACTTGACATAAATTCAGAAATGGATGCATTACGACGGTGCTCAGACGCACTTGGAGCGCTATGAGCACGAAGGAGAGGTTTTGTTACACCGTATCGTAACACTGGATGACACATGGGCGACATCGTACGAGCCAAAACTGAAACGCCAGTCCAACGAATGGCGTCATTACGGGTCGCCACGAAAGTCGAAAGTGCGTCAGAGCCCCAGTATGTTGAAAGTTATGGTGAATATCGTCTACGACTGTGATGGTTTTATCCTAACGCATTACGTTCCTCCTCGGCAGACCACCAAAGCAGAGTATTACTTTTCATTTTTGGAGCATCACCTGCATCCAGCTTTGGGAAGGAAGCGGTGACACTTTCTTCGCAACCCACCCATAATTTTGCACGTCAATGCGCGGGCGCATATAACGCTAGCTGTGGCTGCTCCGTTCGGTCGATAGGGCTTAGAAGTACTGTACCATCCACCATACTTCCCGGACTAAAGTCCTTGTGACTTTGATTTGATTCCGAAGGTGAAGGAACCACTCCGTGGCATTCGCCTCAGAATTGTTCCAGAGATTCGACAGGCAGTACACCGCTCCATTCGCACCATCAACAGAACAGGCTTTGCTAACGGTATGCTATGTCTTCCACATCGCTGGCAGCGGGTTCTACACAAAGCTAGTGACTACTTTAAAGGACAATAACACGTGAAAACATGTAACTCTTTTGTATCCGTTGTGAATAAATAGTTGCCACTATTTAAGTTCCAACCCTCGTAGATGAAAAAGTTTCTGTGAGCTTAACTGAGCCATTAGCCGTTGTGTGAATCGATATATTTATTGATTACGTCTGTGATGTAATCCCCTTAATGATCGTTGTTTCACTACAGTGGTGCAGTCTAACGTCACCAACTATGTCTTTTAGGACGTGGACAGTATCTGCTTTTCTGACGCAATACATCAGAAATTACAAAGAGCATAACGGCGAAAAGTAGCATAAAACATTTGCTATTCGATTAGTGCCAGTGCGTCATCATTCGTTAAGAGAGAACTTTTTGCAAGAATAGCCACTTCTTACTTTCAGATTCTACCGGCACCTATGAAGAAAATATAATTTCTGTAGTATCCCAGAGAAGTTAGCTGAAGTCAGAGACACAGACGCTATACTGGTCAATTATACAACCCATTAGCTTTGATAATAGTAATAATGCAAAAAGTATCGCTTCCACATCCAGTCCTCTAAGTATTGCACTTTACCTTCTTTCAATATGGAAGACGGATGCAAACATGGGACTTCAACATATATACAGACAGAAGAAACAGAAATAAACAGTAGAGTTCAACGCACATTGATCTGGCCGCCATAAAATGCATTGGTATCACGAATCTTGCGCATCTTATATTTAACTGTCACGCCGATCGCGGGCACCAGTTCTACACGCGTACCGTTCACGTAAAACTCCAAACTCTTCGACTCACCACAGTGAAGGAGCGCCCATTCGAATCCTGTAGTTAGTAGATCGTGGTCTATTGGTTAGCGTTACTGTCTCTGGATCACGGGGTCCCGGCTTTGATTGCCGGCCATGTCGGGGATTTTCTCCGCCCGGTGACAGGCTCTTTGTGTTGTCGTCATCATTCCATCTTCGTTCAGGGAAGTGGTGAGACTGGACAATGAAAATATTGGGAGTTTGTACGAGCCTGAGCGCCCCACATTCCAAATATTATTATTATCATCATCCAACCCTGCAGTTTTATCAAATTGAATTTTTTATCGGTGGTGGCAACAGCTTTTGAAACAAAGATAGACGAAAAAGATGATCACACGGTTGGTGTACGTTTCAAGAAATGGCTACCACTATAATAAACATTTGGCCGGCAATATCACAGTTTCCATTCAACTTTGCAATAAAAATTATTAATGAATAGCGTTTGACAGCCCTCTGCTTTCTGTTTCTGTTATGATTTCAGTATCAAATCCCTTAATACATTACCCTTTTATACAAAATAGTAATCCATGACATCGCTTGTTGGAATATTCGAAAGTAGGAAGAACTTCGATAGTGGCACTGTAAACGTAAGGAACACATGAAAATGTAATTAAGTAATACAAAATTATAAGGGAAACGTTCAAATCTTTTAACGAGACCTGGAAGTTCAATGCGTCCTCTATCGTAGTGAACACACGTGATGTGGACGTGAAGACTCCATTTTGCAAAGCCTAACATCTGTTTGTAAGAAGCATTAGTCATAATAGCGGATCTCAACATATTCAGGATCAGGACATGGCTGGCAGTTCTCACTACCTCTGACTTATCTCATAATTCCTTTAATATCCATACAAAGAAATAAATATGTTGCGTTCGCAAGGAAGTTTTCCAGGACATAGATTCCACTGAAAGCAGAATGTGTTTAGTAAACTGTGCTCACATTAACTTCGAATTTAGACACGGAATGAGTGAGCACGTGTAAAATGATCATGAAAAATGTGATACATTATAAACGACGCCGGAATGTAAAATAATTAAAGGCGTTTTGTAATAAATTTCCGACGATGTTCGGTAAACAATGACGAGATTTCAGTACTGATACTGCATATTTTGCCCCAAGGGACCACGTGGAATACAATACCAGAAATCATTAAAAACAAAAAGGAAGGAACCCCATATAATATAAAATCTTCGTGATAGCATTAAATAAGTGCAAAAGTAACATGAGTCCTGGCTATATTCACGGGTAATTGATCGTTGTACATGGAAAAAAGCCTCGAATGGAACAACGGATTTACTTACTATTGGTAAGAAAGAAAGCATATCTGGAGATCTTAAAATCATATGAGGTATGAAACTACACTACCCTATCAGGTAACGTTCTCATCAGGCATGTTCTTTAATGGCGGTCAGAGAAAAGCACAAGAAAAACGTGTCTGATCTTGATGAACAGAAACCATGGTAGGTGCATGCTGTTTCCACGCAATGAGAAGTGCAGTGCACAACTAGGCCAAGAGGAACAAGGTAATGTTCGTGTGTCGCCCACATGGCCATGCCGACTCAAATCTTACCCACTCAGTCATCTGTTTGCGTCTAAAGGATTTCAGCTGGATCCACTACGTGCACATATGCTTTCACGACGCATCCGAAAATGTAACTTGCATAGCAAACGAGATCATTACATAGTCTTTTCGATTCGCCAGCGAGTTACAACTTGCATAAAGATAAATAGAATGAAGGACTTTTGTACCCGACAACTTTCAGGTTCATAGAAAATTTAACAGTCAAGTTTAGTACTGTATATCAAATAAATGTCATTAAGGGACTCAGCTATGAACATTATTTTTTAATGACGATATCTGTTTTACCTTAATTAAAGAAGTTTCCATGGTATTTTCCTAAGTACGTTTGTTTTTACATAAATAGGGATATTAATCAGTTTAATGGAGTTGATGTTAAACTTATAAAATATATTGTAAAATCAAGCCATTTCGATGAAGTTCTTTTTACAGTCCTCGTAAATTCTTACTCATTTCCTTTGAAAAATGTATTGGTCCTTTTCATGCCTTTTTCTTGTCTGATGGGACAGTATAGTAGTAGAGTTGAATCCCCGTTTGGAGTCCCCGTCTATCATATGATAAACTTATGATTGTTATACTTTCCTCACATGCATTTTAGAACTTATAATAAAACCATCAGAAATCATAATACATTAGGATTATAATCGTTTCCAAGCACAATACCCAGTTGACTCAGATGCCGATATCATGAAGTACACATAGGGCAATACTCTGATGTATGACACAGAGCTTGCGTATCAACAGAAATACCTTCATGTGTCAACAGAGAAAATAGTAACCTGGTTCATAGACGGTAAAAAGTCTCTAAGACGTTATCATATTCGTACACATCTCGAAGTATTATCTAAAAAACTTAACTATTTTCAAACGTTATTTAGCCACGGTATAAAGTGGTCTTATGCTAAACCACAGTTGAAAATGACCTGACTTACAAAATAAAGGTTTATTTTTCCCTCCTGGTCTGTCTTTGCAAAAACGCTCTTAAAACGAAGCAACAGGCACTTCGGTAATATGTCCATCCTATAATTTCAGAGTCATGATATCATGCCAATCTAGCAGAGATTTAGCTTGAATATCTGCTCTCTTCTTTTAACGCGCATAGCCAAATGCAATATTGTGAAATTCATATACAGTAGGCAGAAACTGAAGAGATGGAAAGGGAAAGATAATGCAGAGTGAGAGTATAAAGGAAATACTAACTAACATTTCAGGGACTGAAGCGATAACTACGTGGAACTAAACATGAAACCACGAGACTGGCGAAGGTTGTCAGCAACCATGCTTGGACCTCCTGTGAAACAAAATATCAATACTTGTAGGAACCAAAACAGTCTCCTGTGTTATTGGTTTGCCCGTTAAACTGGAAACGCAAGAAAATAAAACTTGTAGCCAACATTGGCACCATCACAAGACATAAAAAAACAATAATATCGAGGTGTTTCTCAATTTAGTGATGGTGCCAGTTTTGGCCACAACTTTTTTTACTTGCCTAAGGAGATCTAAGTGATCTATGTGATGAAACTGTGTTTTGGATTCCGTAAGTTCTCAACCACTGAATCGCTCTATCATCTCACACGTAATACTGATATACTATTCTTACCTTAAGTAAGGCCAATATTTTGCTGTTGTCTTTCCATATAATTCTCAGGTGCAAACTCAGGCTTCAAGGACACAGTGTATCTTGCACAGTGTCCGATTATGTCTCAGCTACAGATGGGATTGAAAATTCTGTTATCACATTTCGCATTAACCATAACGGTGATATAATAGAACCTTTAGCTTCAAGGAGACGCACACACAGATACGTTAACGACTCAGGGCTACGCTGTCAAGAAATGTGCAATTCTACAACTCTGAACTGCATTGAAAAAGGAGTCATTGGCAGAGAAATGTCAAAGTACAAGGGCATATGAACTTTAACATTTTCAGGCTAAGGGTATCACTTCTCTAACAGAACATAAGAATTAACTTACTGATACACACCACACTTATACATGAGAACGCCTACTAAACGATTCTTTACTCTCTGATGGAGTGTACAGGCTAACATAGTCCCTTCACCGTACATAGAAGATGAATGAGAGAAATACTCAATGAGACGAACAGATATGACAATTTCATTCAAAAGAAGTCATTACACTGTAATCACTGCAATTCGCGATGGCCCCCTGGAGATTAGAAAACAGTGAACAGGGTTCTTCATAGGGCGTGTGATCACCACGAAAAGTAATGCATACGCTGCAACGTCCTTCCAGGCTAGCTATAGGATTTATTCCACCTAAAGTACAACATGGGCCACGCTTGACAATGCTGCAAGTACCCTCATCTGGTGAGAGGTAGGAAAACATGATGCAGCAAGGAACATTGTCGAACATGATCGTTTTGGTAGTCTAGGTGCTATGTTCCATGGAGGCGTAAGGTTACTTGAGCGTATGGACCTCCAAGTTTGTAACACGAAACATCCAACGGACAAAGGTGTTATGGTACTGCACTCTGGGCCTCTTGTGGATCTTTTCATGGGTGTATTATGCCATGACTTTATTTTTATGGATGTCAACGCGTGACCACATCGAACAGCACAGGTGGAGGAGTTCGTGTAATGATAGGATATTCACGGATTAGACTGACCTTCCCGTTCCCCCGACTTCAATCCATTCGAGAAATTATGGGTTTGCTAGCGTCAGTGGATGCTGAGTTTTCATAACGCTACCAACGCTTCTGACAAGTTCTGCATTCTCCTGAGTATTTCAGGTACCTCTAAGGCACCACAGTTTTTGATTTTTATCTTTCAGCTAGAAATTTATTCAGGCATTAAGGAGCAAAAAACCATGTCACCGCCATTTAACTACTGAGCGAACCATCATTAATCGCTGTGTCTTCAGCGTAATTACTATCTTTGAGCAACACTGTCATTTGTTTTCGTTGTCTTTCGGCCGTATGCAACATCAGAGGTCCTTCTATTTTGGGATTCCGGCTAGTTCTTGGGCACTGACCCGCCTGCTCGACTTTTGGGTCACCAATAGAAAACTTCAAAGGTTTTAGTCCTAAAGCCTTGTATCCCGTGCCGTTTCATTCCACTTTCCTTTAACAAATTCGCCTCTGATTTGACTCAAGATATCCCGGGAAATGGTCTTGACAATCATTTACAAAATGTTTGCGTTGTTCGTTGTCGTTTACTTGTTTTGTAAACGAGCTCAACACTCAAAGTCCCTTGGCTTAATATAGGTCTAACAACATCACTCTTCCGGATTTAGGTCACTGTGCAACCTATCAGTCAACCGACTGATTTGCTGCAGCCCACACAATCTCCTCTCCCGTGTGACTTCTTCATTTCTAATTAGTACTTATACCCAACGTCCTCAATAATTACGATCTACAGTACCAAGGCAGTTATTACCGGGGTAGCCGCGAGGTATTGAGGTACTGGACGTTGCCATGGTCCGCGCCCCCCCCCCCCCCCCCCCCCCCCGTCGTCCGTCCTCTCCCCACGTCGTAGGTTCGACTGCTGCCTCGCTCATGGAAGTTTGTTGTCCTTAGCGCTTAGCGTAAGTTGAAAAAGTTAACGCAGAACAGGGAATCAGCGATCATAAAGCGGTTACGACATCGATGATTCCAGCCGTAAATAGAAGTATTAAAAAGGGTAGGAAGATTTTTCTGTTTAGAAAAAGTAAAAAGTGACAAAAAGTTTTGTCTCAAGTACAGATCGTGTTGAGGATCAGTGGACAAAGTTCAAAACCATCGTACATTATGCGTTAGATGAGTATGTGCCAAGCAAGATCGTAAGAGACGGAAAAGAGCCACCGTGGTATAACAACCTAGTTAGAAAACTGCTGCGGAAGCAAAGGGAACTTCACAGCAAACATAAACATAGCCAAAGCCTTGCAGACAAACAAAAATTACGCGAAGCGAGATGTAGTGTGAGGAGGGCTATGCGAGAGGCGTTCAATGAATTCGAAAGTAAAGTTCTATGTACTGACTTGGCAGAAAATCCTAAGAAATTTTGGTCTTATGTCAAAGCGGTAGGTGGATCAAAACAAAATATCCAGACACTCTGTGACCAAAATGGTACTGCAACAGAGGATGACAGACTAAAGGCCGATATACTAAATGTCTTTTTCCAAAGTTGTTTCACAGAGGAAGACTGCACTGTAGTTCCTTCTCTAGATTGTCGCACAGATGACAAAATGGTAGATATCGAAATAGACGACAGAGGGATAGAGAAACAATTAAAATCGCTCAAAAGAGGAAAGGCCTCTGGACCTGATGGGATATCAGTTCGATTTTACACAGAGTACGCGAAGGAACGCCCCCCCGCCCCCCCTTCTTGCAGCGGTGTACCGTAAGTCTCTAGAAGAGCGTAGCGTTCCAAAGGATTGGTAAAGGGCACAGGTCATCCCCGTTTTCAAGAAGGGACGTCGAACAGATGTGCAGAACTATAGACCTATATCTCTAACGTCGATCAGTCGTAGAATTTTGGAACGCGTATTGTGTTCGAGTATAATGACTTTTCTGGAGACTAGAAATCTACTCTGTAGGAATCAGCATGGGTTTCGAAAAAGACGGTCATGTGCAATCCAGCTCGCGCTATTCGTCCACGAGACTCAGAGGGCCATAGACACGGGTTCACAGGTAGATGCCGTGTTTCTTGACTTCCGCAAGGCGTTCGATACAGTTCCCCACAGTCGTTTAATGAACAAAGTAAGAGCATATGGACTATCAGACCAAATGTGTGATTGGATTGAGGAGTTCCTAGATAACAGGACGCAGCATGTCATTCTCAATGGAGAGAAGTCTTCCGAAGTAAGAGTGATTTCAGGTGTGGCGCAGGGGAGTGTCATAGGACCGTTGCTATTCACAATATACATAAATGACCTGGTGGATGACATCGGAAGTTCACTGAGGCTTTTTGCAGATGATGCTGTGGTGTATCGAGAGGTTGTAACAATGGAAAATTGTACCGAAATGCAGGAGGATCTGCAGCGAATTGACGCATAGTGCAGGGAATGGCAACTGAATCTCAATGTAGACAAGTGTAATGTGCTGCGAATACACAGAAAGATAGATCCTTTATCATTTAGCTACAAAGTAGCAGGTTAGCAACTGGAAGCAGTTAATACCATAAATTATCTGGGAGTACGCATTAGGAGTGATTTAAAATGGAATGATCATATAATGTTGATCGTCGGTAATGCAGATGTCAGACTGAGATTCATTTGAAGAATCCTAAGGAAATGCAATCCGAAAACAAAGGAAGTAGGTTACAGTACGCTTGTTCGCCCACTGCTTGCATACTGCTCACCAGTGTGGGATCCGTACCAGATAGGGTTGATAGAAGAGATAGAGAAGATGCAACGGAGAACAGCACGCTTCATTAAAGGATCATTTAGTAATCGCGAAGGAGTGACGGAGATGATAGATAAACTCCAGTGGAAGACCCTGCAGGAGAGACGCTCAGTAGCTCGGTACGGGCTTTTGTTAACGTTTCGAGAACATACCTTCACCGAAGAGTCAAGCAGTATATTGCTCCCTCCTACGTGTATCTCGCGAAGAGACCATGCGGATAAAATCAGAGAGATTAGTGCCCACACAGAGTCATACCGACAATCCTTCTTTCCACGAACAATACGAGACTGGAATAGAAGGGAGAACCGATAGAGGTACTCAAGGTACCCTCCGCCACACACCGTCAGGTGGCTTGCGGAGTATGGATGTAGATGTAGATGTAGAAGTTACTTTAAGTTAGATTAAGTAGTGTGTCAGCCTAGGGACCGATGACTTCAGCAGTTCCAGAAGTTATTACCTGTGTTAATACATATCCCATCTTGTTATCCCTTCTACTTGTCACTATTTTTCATATGTTCACTTCTTCACCGATTCTCTGGAGAGCCTCTCCATCCCCTATCTTATCAGGCTACCTAATTTTCAACATTAGCCTATAGCATCACATCTCAAATGCTTCGATTCTTTTCTGTTCCAGGTTTCCCAAAATCCATGTCTCACTACCATTGGTGCCGGTGCCCTTAACGTACATTCTCAGAAACTGCTTCTTCTAATTGAAAGATGTTTGTTATTAGTAGATTTCTTTCGACTAGGAATGTCCTCTTTGCTTGTGCTAGTCTGATTTTTATGTCCTCCTTGCTTCATCCTTATTGGGTTACTTTGCTTCCACGGTAGCAGAATTTCTTAACTTCGTCTTCTTCATGATCACCAACTTTGCTCACTATTTTCATTTATGTTACATCTCAATCCTTTCGTCCTTCTTCGGTTTTCTCTCAGTTCGTATTCTGTACTCATTAGTCTGGTGATTCCTGCACTTCTTCATCAGCATCAATAAGGATAGCATTACTATCAGCGAAGGTTGTCTTTTCAACACGGATTTTTATTCAGCTCTTGAATCTTTCTTGTATTTCCGTCATTGCTCCTTTGATGTACAGATTGAACAGGAGGAGAATGGCTGCATTCCTGCCTTACACCCTTTTCACCCCAGCACTGCGATCTTCGTCTCTCTGTCTTGTAAGTATTGTTTATTAGCCATTATTTTCCTATAGCTTACTCCTACTTCGCTCAGAATTTCATCTTGCGCCTCTTTACATTGTCGGGTCCACGCTGAAAAGTCCTATGAGTGTATCCTCATTTCTCTTCAGTCTTGCTTCCATTATGAAGCGCAACATCGGGCTCCGTCTCGGGCACTTTTATGTCTCCTAAAGCCAAACTCCTCATTATCCAGCAGTTCTTCAGTTTTAATTTCGATTGATCTGTATGTTATGTCAGCAATCTGGTTGCATGGGCTGTTAAACTCATTGTGTGATAGTTCTCGCAATTTTCTACACTTGCTATCTTCGGATTTGTGAGGATGATATTTTTCCGGATGTCTGATGGTACGTCACCAGCGTCATATATGCTGTATACCAATTTCAGTGGCCATTCGGTTTAATTTAAAGAATTCCAGTGAAATGTTATGTTTCTCTTCTGCCTAATTAGTATGAAATCTTCCAAATTTCTTTCACTGACTAATACTGGACATCTATCTCTTCTATATCGACGCTGATTTCCTTTTCTATCGAGTTATCAGACTTTCTACTTCAATATATTCTTCCCACCTATCCCCTCGCTCCTCTGCCTTTAGCAGCGGATTCCCCCTTTCACTCGTAATGGTGCCGACCTTGCCTCAAATTTCACCGAAGGTTGTTTTGATCTTTCAATACGCTGAGCCAGTCCTTCTGACGTTCACTTATTTTAAGATTGCTTCACATTTTTCTGAAACAATTTCATCTTGGCGTCCCTGAACCTTCAGTTTAATTCATAACGACCTTATGCATTACCCTAAAATGCTTCGGTGATTGAAAAGAGGGATCATGTTTAAGAAGGTACGTTTTTCAGAAGACACAAAAACTGTTTTACTACCCAATGAGCTTAAGCTTAGACTCGTGGAGCTGCATTTGCCATGTGAGGAGTCACGTTGGGAAGCCGGAGTGCGCGAATTTCACTTCACCCTGTATAAAGATCGGTTACTTCCGGTACACACAATTTGGAGAAAGTATTGACTTGACCGTTTTTCTAACTCTCCGATTCGAATATACGTCAGATTTTTCGAGGGTCAAATGGCATCTGTGAAGCAGTAAAACCTTGCCACGGCTTTGTCCGACGAAACATCTAAAAGCATAATCGCGAATCCAAACAACTAGAATATTTGCTCTTTTAACACTGTACTGAACCAGAATGCACTCTTTAACTAATCGCGAGCGTATGTTAACCACATGAAATTTAATCTGTATATAGAACTTGTTCTTTCGATGCGTTTAATAGAGAAATCATTACGACGTTATATTTAACAATAAAAAATTCGACGCGGTTCGCCATGATTTAGGATTTCCATTAAACATAGTGGCGGCACCCGCCACTGGAACAAGAACTGTGACTAAATTCACTTTGAGAAAACCCTTCTGAATTTTAATAGTGCTGTATACTGTGTAGGGTAGCCACGTAATGATGGAACGATTTTTGGAGTTAAATCTATTATTTCAACTTGGAACATTTATCCAGTTTAATTTGTCTTAAGGTAAAACTTTCTCTTTTGAATAAAAAAAAAAAAAAAAAAAACTTCCCAGATCTGTAATTGCTTCCTTTCAGTACTTCAGGACTTTTCACAATTCAGTTAAAGTTAATACTTGTCATTTGAAAAATATATATATATATATATACTCCGTTAGTAAAATTATTCCAGGCGTGTGACCGCATTGTCAACGCGCAAAACTTTCGAAGTATCGGACTCTTGCAAATCACCTTCCTTAGGGTGTTTTCAAACATTCACAAGTGGTCAAACACTCAGAAGAACTTTATTGAGTGAGACAATGGCCGCCAGAACCTACGCTTCGAAATGTACTCTCTTTAAGAAATTGACTTCATGCAACGAAATTTTACTCGAGAGATGTAGCAACGCAACCCTTAAAAATGGGTAATTTACGACTCCTTAATGTTAAGAAAACACAGCAGCTACTGCTGTTGTTCTTACAATCATTGTCGTTACTTTTGAACTTAAGATTTAAGAAGAATGAAGTGGACTGTCATATCGAGTAGTAACACTGTAGATATAAATTGCAGTATATTGAACAAAAGCATACTCTATTACAGTACGAGCTGAACTCAATCTTGCTCTCCCTTACATTAAAGTCCATTAAGAATACTCGTAGCTTGTCTTATTATTTTCTGTGCGGCTGATGTGGTGCCCGAAAAGACGCTTCTGCAAATTTCTTCATGTCTCAGGTTAGAACAGTATGGCAACCGTGTCGCCCAGACTGCGCATATTCAGCATAATTGAAGAAAGGTCGTACAACCACTGCAAATATATAACTGACCCTGATAATTCTCGCAACCACGTCTAGTGATTACCAGAGACCACTTTTTAATACATAAGTACTGACAAAAGTCTTCCTCTAATTTTTTGTGCAGTTTTTAACATAAAGGATGAAGTTTTGTGGAGCACGCCAAGAAACACGATTGCCCTCTGTCACTGCTGTGTGGCTGCCTCTGTCCACCTCCGTCTACCAGCAGTAATGATTTCAATATGTAAAATGTGCTCCCAAAAAGAAAAGTGACGAAGCAACCCGTTACCCCTTTCTCAACACTACAAGTACCTTCCGGGCCAGGGCACAGCAGAAAAGGCGTTTCCTAGTCGGAAACGACAAGGGCAAAAACTGAGCTGTCTTCAAACCAAATGACATCCTTCTTTCTTATGCATGTTTGCTAAATTTTGCAGTAATACACAGTACTTGATTAAGGAAGAGTTAAGACCGTATATTCAGTATGTAATCAAAAGTATCCGGACACCTGACTCAAAAAAAAAAATGGTTCAAATGGCTCTGAGCACTATGGGACTTAACATCTGAGGTCATCAGTCCCCTAGAACTTAGAACTACTTAAACCTAACTAACCTAAGGACATCACACACATCCATGCCCGAGGCAGGATTCGAACCAGCTACCGTAGCGGTCGCACGTCTCTAGACTGAAGCACCTAGAACCGCTCGGCCACACCGACATATTCATAAGCTGAGCACATTATTTAAACGGCCTTACGCCGAAAGTGGGACATTCTACACTGAAGCGCCAAAGAAGCTGGTATAGGCATCCGTATTCATATAATGAGTTGTGTAAACAGGCATAATACGGCTCTGCGGTCGGGACCAGCTACATAAGACAGCAAGTGTCTGGCTCAGGCATTAGATTGATTACTGCTGCTACAGTGGCAGGATATCAACATTTAAGTGAGACCACCGAGGCCGGCATACCTGACTCAAAATGACTTACGTGGCGTCCTTCAACGGTAATGCTGGAATTCAACATGGTGCTGGCCCACCCTTAGCCTTGATGACAGTTTCCACTCTCGGAGGCATACGTTTAGTCAGGTGCTGGAAGGTTTCTTGGGGAATCGTAGCCCATTCTTCAGGGAGTACTGCACTGAGAGGTGTCAATGTCGGTCGGTGAGTCCTAGCACGAAGTCGGCGTTCCAAAACATTCGAAGATCAGGACTCTGTGCAGGCCAGTCACTACAGGGTTTTTATTGTGGTGTAGCCACTCTTCCCCGGGCCGTGCATTTTGATAGGTGCTCGAACGTGCTGAAAAATGCATTCGGCATCCCCCTATAGCTATTCAAGAGTGGGAAGCAAGAAGGTGCTTAATACATCAATGTAGGCCTATGCTATGAAAGGTCCACGCAAAAGAGCAAGGGTTGCAAGCCTCCTCCATGACAAACGCCAACGCCTCCGAATTTTACTGTTGGCACTACACACCCTGGCAGATGACGTTCATTGGGCACTCGCCATACCCACGCCCTGACATCGGATCGCCACATTGTGTACCGTGGTTCGTCACTCCACACAACGTTTTTCCACTGTTCAATAGTCCAATATTTATGCTCCTTATACCAAGCGAGGCGTCATTTGGCATTTACCGGCATGATGTGTGGCTTATCAGCTGCCGCTCGACCATGAATTCCAAATTTTCTAACTCCCATCCTAACTGTTATAGTACTTGCAGTGGATTCTGATGCAGTTTGGAATTCCTGTGTGATGGTCTGAATAGATGTTTGCGTATTACACACTACGGCCCTCTTCAACTGCCGTTGGTCCCTGTCAGTCAACAGACGAGGTCGGCCTATACGCTTTTGTGCTGTACGTGTCCCTTCACGTTTCCACTTCACTATCACGTCGGAAACAGTTGACCTAGGGATTCTTAGGAGTGTGAAAATCTCTCGTACAGGCGTATGACACAAGTGACACCCAATCACCTGTTCGAAGTTTTTGGGCACTGTGGAGCGCCCCATTCTGCTCTTTCAAGATGACTAATGACTACTGAGTCGCTGATATGGAGTTCCGGGAAGTAGGTGGCAGAACAATGCACCTACTATGAAAAACATTTTATTTTTGGGGGCGTCTGGATGGGTTTGATCAAATAGTGTAAATGTTCTTGAGCGTAGAACTGCAGTGTAATTGGATATTCGTTATTGTAATTTGAATTTCACTAATAATTGTGGTGTCACCGCCAGACACCACACTTGCTAGGTGGTAGCTTTAAATCAGCCGTGGTCCATTAGTACATGTCGGACCCGCGTGTCGCCACTTTCAGTGATAGCAGACCGAGCGCCACCACACGGCAGGTCTAGAGGGACGTACTAGCACTCGCCCCAGTTGTACGGACGACGTAGCTAGCGATGCACACTGACGAAGCCTCGCTCATTTGGAGAGCAGATAGTTAGAATAGCCTTCAGGTAAGTCAATGTCTACGACCTAGCAAGGCGCCATTAGCAGTATATTGTCTGAAACTACAGAGTCTCACTTGTATCATCAAGAACACTGTATACAATGATGGATTAAAGTATTCCAGAAGCTACGTACTTTTCTTCATAGCATTCATTACGTATCCTGTTTCAGACCTCACACCATCCTGCGTAAGCTTATAGCGCGTGCCTTTCGGCTTCCTCTCATTGTGTCTAGGCTGTCTTGTCTAGACACAACATTTTTGGCGACTAGGCTTAAAAGAGGATCTCGCGCTCGTATTGCTCAACTTTACTAGTCATGGCTTCGCCACAATCTCCAAATGTACTGTCCGAATTTTATCGCTTGCAGAATCAGCAGACGCAGGCCTTATTGGATGCCCTTGGACAGCTCGTCCAGGGTCATCGTGCACTGCAAAACGATGCGGCCGCCGCCGCTTCATCGCTACCGCAGCCACAACACGCAGTTGCACCCCCAATTTGTCCATACGATGCGGACGTGGAAACATGGACGGAGTGGTCACGCCAATTTGGATTCCATCTCGCCGCCTACAGAATTCAAGGTAACAAGCGGCAGCCTTTTTTATTGGCCTGTGTAGGTGTGTCCACCTACCGTGTGATAGTGAAATTGTTTCCCCAACGCGACGTAGCGACTCTGTCCTATGAAGAAATTTTGTCGGCATTAGATGCCTATTTCAAAGAAACAGTCAATGTCGTTGCAAAAAGGTATACGTTCTTTCGTACAAAACGTACGGCCGGTCAGACTAATAGGGAATGGGTTGCGACATTGCAAGGCCTTACTAGGGATTGTGCTTTTGAGTGTGAATGTGGACTCCCTAATTCAGATGCAATGGTACGTGATGCAATTGCACAGAACGTTTCTGATGTTCGTATAAGGGAACAGATTTTGAAACTAGTTAATCCCTCCCTTCAACAAGTGATAGACATATTAGATAGGCAAGACACACTTGACTTTGCACAGGAATCATTTGAACCTTCGCCAGCCGTGTGTCACATTAACTGGCCCGCCGGGCGCGCTGCACGGAACGATAAACAGCCCTCGCGCTCGTCCGCGCAGCTGCCGCCTAGGTCTCCGCGTGTGCTGCGTAAGCGAGCAAATGCAGTGAAATCATTGCCTGTCACGCCAAGCTATTTGCTTTTACTGTAATAAGATAGGACATGTTCAAAGTGTTTGCCTGAAAAAGCTCAGATCAGACAATCACAACCATTCCAGGCCCTTTGCTTCGCGCCGGAATCGAACCATGGACAATCAGGCTCGTGAACCTTCGCCCATGGACATTCATGTCGTTCATTCCACTCTGCCCAGTGTCACTTTCTCTAACAGTGACTGTGTTCGTCCCACAAAACGTGTGCGTCGACGTCGATGGAAATCTCGTCCGGTCGCAAGTGCTTCTGTACCTGTCTCAGTTCAAATTGCACGAGAAAGTCGCTCTTGTCGTCAGCAGGACAATAAGCTTCTTGTAGACTTGGACTTTGAAGGCAAAGTGATCCCATTCCAGCTCGATACCGGAGCTGCAGTTTCATTGATCAATCACGACACGTACAAACAACTGGGCAAACCTCCGTTGCGTGCCGCAATTGTTCAGCTCACTAGTTATTCAGGGCAGCCTATCCCTGTGTTAGGACAGTGCAGCCTTCTTGCAACATACAAGGGACAAACAAAACTTGTGTCATTTTACGTTCTTCGTTCTTCTTCTGCAGTGCACTTGTTTGGTTTAGATTTATTTCAATTGTTTAACATGTCTATAGTCAATCAGGTTCTATCAGTGAACGAGACTGTGCCTTCAGCCAGTGTTTCTAGTCTATGTGAAGAATTTGCAGACATTTTTCCACCGGGCCTGGGTTGCGCTAAGAACTATGAAGCACATTAGGAACTGAAAGTAAACGCGCAACCGAAACTTCTCAGAGCGCGCAATGTTCTACACGCATTGCGTGATGAGGTCGCACGAACATTACACGATTTAGAATCACAAGGTGTGATTGAACGTGTGCAGACTATTGTTTCCTACAATGGCCCGCAATTCATGTCCGCAGAATTACAGTCACTCTGCAAGGCCAATGGTATTCAACATTTGACATCCGCGCCGTTTTCGCCTCAGTCAAACGGTGCTGCTGAACGTTTGGTCCGGACTTTCAAGTCACAGATGTTGAAGTTGAAAGAGTCGCATTCTCGGGAGGACGCGTTGTTGCTCTTTTTGTCTTCGTCTCGCTCTCTGCCCCGAAATGGTCGCTCGCCGGCTGAGTTGCTCCATGGTCGTCCTCATCGAACCTTGATGTCTTTGCTGCATCCGCCGCATCAGGTTCATGTGCAGCGGCAGACTCTGCTTTTGCTCCAGGCGACGTTGTATTCTATCGCAACTATCGCGGTTCACAGCGTTGGCTCACAGGGCGCATTCTTCGCTGCCTCGGCCGCGCGATGTATTTGGTTTTGGGGGCCTCTGGTGAGGTGCGTCGGCATCTCAATCAGCTGCGCCTCTGTCGTCGCCCGGGTTCTGCCGCTCCCCGTCTGCTTTCAGTGGTCAGCGCCCTGGGGACCCATCTACTGGCTCGCCTCATCCCCAGGTGTTACCGACGGTGCCTCCCATTTTGCCTCATGGCGACGCGCCGCCGCCGCCGCCTGTTCTCCCGCCGGCGCCGCCCGCAGTGGACGCGTCGCTGCAACCGCCTGGCGCCTCCCTGGGTCACGCGCCGCCGATCGCTTCCCGTGACCAGATGTCCTCCGCCATGGAACTTTTGCCCGCTCCGGACACCGAGCGAGGTGGCGCAGTGGTTAGACACTGGACTCGCATTCGGGAGGACGACGGTTCAATCCCGCGTCCGGCCATCCTGATTTAGGTTTTCCGTGATTTCCCTAAATCGCTACAGGCAAATGCCGGGATGGTTCGTTTCAAAGGGCACGGCCGACTTCCTTCCCCGCCCTTCCCTAATCCGATGAGACCGATGACCTCGCTGTCTGGTCTCCTTCCCCAAACCAACCAACCAACCAACCAACCCGCTCCGGACCAGATGTCGTCTTCGCAATGGAGGTCGATCCTTTGGCCCCTCCTATATCTCACAGGGCGCATACACCGCATGTTGACGTGCACCCTGGACTAGGTTTTCAGGCGTTTCCTAGGTCCCCTCGGACCGAATGGCCGGGTGCGGGTGGCACAGCCTCGCCTGTTGTTAGGCTCCCCACCTCATCGCATACGTCAACATGGGGTCCTCCCCACGGCGGGCGGAAGCCTTATAACACGACCGTTCGCCGATTTGCGGGGGAGGAATGTGGTGTCACCGCCAGACACCACACTAGCTAGGTGGTAGCTTTAAATCGGCCGCGGTCCATTAGTACATGTCGGACCCGCGTGTCGCCACTTTCAGTGATAGCAGACCGAGCGCCACCGCACGGCAGGTCTAGAGGGACGTACTAGCACTCGCCCCAGTTGTACGGACGACGTAGCTAGCGATGCACTCTGACGAAGCCTCGCTCATTTGCAGAGCAGATAGTTAGAATAGCCTTCAGCTAAGTCAATGGCTACGACCTAGCAAGGCGCCATTAGCAGTATATTGTCTGAAACTACAGAGTCTCACTTGTATCATCAAGAACGCTGTATACAATGATGGATTAAAGTTAACTATTCCAGAAGCTACGTACTTTTCTTCATAGCATTCATTACGTATCCTGTTTCAGACCTCACGCCATCCTGCGTAAGCCTATAGCGCGTGCCTTTCGGCTTCCTCTCATTGTGTCTAGGCTGTCTTGTCTAGACACAACAATAATCACGCCAGTATCAATCAACACGCTACGTAAATGGGCATTAACACCTGCCTATTACACTTTTCTAACAAGTAAGTGGTCTATATTGCTATGTTCCTGTCTTTTACTGAACGTCTTTTACTTCCTTCTTTCGTAGATCAGACGAAGTACTTCTTCTGTTACCGATATTTCTTTGCTGTTACCTTCCTAATAACTCTATTTGTGTTTCCAACATCGGCGATTGCACTTTTTTTTACAGTTATACTCTGTATTTCCCACTGTGGTATTCCTAAGCGCGGTATCCACATCTTTAACGAAACCGAGTGAGGTGATGTAGTGGTTAGCACACTGAACTCCATCTGGGAGGACGACTTCTCAAACCGGCGTCTAGTCATCCGGTTTTAGTTTTTCAGGAGTTTCCTAAATCGCTCCAAACAAATGCCGGGATGATTCTTGTGAAAGGACATGGTCTAGGCGCTTCAGTCTGGAAACGTGTGACCGCTACGGTCGCAGGTACGAATCCTGCCTCGGGCATGGATGTGTGTGATGTCCTTAGGTTAGTTAGGTTTAAGTAGTTCTAAGATCTAGGGGACTGATGACCTCAGCCGTCAAGTCCTATAGTGCTCAGAGCCATTTGAACGCAAGTGCATGGTCAATTTCCATCCCCATGTTTGACACGCATCGAACCTGTGCTCCGTCTCTAAAATCCTCGATGTCGACGGGACGTTAAACCCAATCTTCCTTCCTTTTCTTTAGCGAGCTGCAGCCGCGTCTCGTTATTCCTCAAAATGTGATTATTCCACTTTCCTCCACTCAGATTCTTCAGCGCTATACCGTTAAACTTCAGTCTACTCTTCATCGATATTGAATTGTGATGTGAGTTTATGTCTGCTCCCGGATACTCTTTACAATCCAGTACCTTATTTCGGAATCTCTGTCTGATGATGCAATCTGACTGGAATCCTCCCGTGTCACCAGGCCTTCTGTAAGTACAGCTCCTTCTCTTGTGATTCTTGAGGAAATAATTCCAGAGCTCAGTTAGTCTATCTCATCTCTTGCTTCTACTGCTAAAACCACATTCTTCAGTAACCCTTTCTCCTACACCGTTCCCTACAGTCGCATTCCAGTCGCCCATGAATTACTCAATCGGTATCCTCATATACTTTATCTGTTTCTTCATCTTCTGCTAGCTACATCATTATGTACACTTTTATTATTATTGTAGGCGATTCAGATGGGAACAACCCTGTCGCTAAACAGTTCACAGTAGTTTCCTACATATTCATAACGAACACTACTTCCGTTATACCATTTTCTGCTGCTGCTGCTGATGTTGCCCTGTATTCCTCTGGCCAGAAACTATTCCTTCCATTTCATTTAACCGACCCCCACTAAAGCCTTAGATTTCGTTTTTCAAGTTTTATAGCTTTCTGCCACTTTCAAACGGCTGACAGTCCGTGTAGAATGTTACTGTTTCTTTGGTTACTGGATATTTACTCATAGTAAGTTCCCCCTGACAGTCCTGTCCTGTGCATCCGTATGGTGGACTAAACCGGAATCTTTTGCCAGTGAAGAGATCTTCGTGAGACAGTTTCATTTACTGGCGACATACCATGTGGATACACCTTTTATCTTTAATGCACTGGTATCCATTACCTTAAGATTATTCATGCTGCTCATCTTTTTTACTCGGCGTGATAGCAATGGAAATACTACCGGGACAGTGACGCCAAAGCAAAAATACTTAAAACAGCGTTCCGAAATTCCTTCGCCAATGAAGATGAAGTGAATATATCATAAATCGAATCAAGAACAGTTGCCACCATGAGTAACTTAGAGGTAGATATTCTCGGAGTAATGAAGCAACTTAACTCAATAAAAGCAAGTCTTCCGGTCTAGACTGTATACCAGTTAGGTTCCTTTCAGATTATGTTGATGCAATAGCTACTTATTTAAGAATCATATACAAACGCTCGCTCGACGACAGTTCCGTACCCTGACTGGACAGTTGCCCAGTCACACCAATATCCAATAAAAGAGGTAGGAGTAATCACCTAAATTACAGGCTCCATCGATACATAGCAGGATTTTGGAGCATATATTGTGTTCCAGCACTATGAATTACCTCGAAGAGAGCTATTGACATATAGTCAATAACGATTTAGAAAACATCGTTCTTGTAAACACAACTACCTCTTTGTATACACTAAGTGTTGAGTGCTATTGACAAGATATTTCAAACTGAATCCTTATTTCTAGGTATCCAGAAGGATTTCGACACTGAACCATATACAGGGTGTCCCAGCTATCTTGTCCACCCAAAATATTTCTGGAACAATGCTATTGGAAAACGACTTTCACCGGTATCAATGTAGGGCTGGGGCCCATGAATGTACATATTTGGAAACATTGTAAAACGAAAGCATATGTGTTTTTAACACAAACTTATGTTTTTCCAAATGGACCTCCTTAATTTTTTCTTCAGCCATCCATAGCATGACAAAGTACATACACAATGGCGTTGATTTCATCGCAATATTCCCATTACATCCCGAGATATTGAGACGCGAAGTTGACGCTTGAAACACCCGGCATGTGCTGCTAGAATATGTTGTGGGAAAGCCAAACCAAACACTGTACTTTTTTGGCAAAAATTTTAGAAAGTACAATGGATGTATTAAAGCGACTGCCTACACTACGTTTATCCGTTCTGTTTCTGAGTACTGTTGCGTGGTATGGGAAACTTTCCAGATAGGATTAACAGAGTACATCGAGAAAATTCAATGAACAGCAAGTTTGGTATTATCGTGAAATAGAGGGGAGAGTGTGACTAACATGATACAGGATATGGGTTTGACATCATATTCATTGCGACAGTATTTTCTCAAAAAATTTCCGTCACTAACTCTCTCCTCAGAGTGCGAAAATATTTTGTTGACATCGACTTGCATTGGGAGGAACGATCATCATAATAAAATAAGAGAAATCGGAGCCCGCACGCAAACATGTTGTTGATGTTGTGGTCTTCAGTCCAGTGACTGGTTTGTTGCAGCTCTCCATGCTACTCTATCCTGTGCAAGCTGCTTCATCTCCCAGTACTTACTGTAACCTACATCCTTCTGAATCTGTTTAGTGCATTCATCTCTCGGTCTCCTTCTCCGATTTTTACCCTCCACTCTGCCCTCCAATACAAAATTAGTGATCCCTTGATGCCTCAGAATATGCCCCTCCAACCTATCTCTTCTTCTAGTCAAGTTATGCCACAAATTTCTCTTCTCTCCATTTCTATTCAATACCTCTTCATTAGTTATGTGATCTACCCATCTAATCTTCAGCGTTCTTCAGTAGCACCACATTTCGAAAGCTTCTATTCTCTTCTTGTCGTCCACGTTTCACTTCCATACATGACTACACTCCATACAAATACTTTCAGAAACGACTTCCTGACACTTAAATCTATACTCGGTGTTAACAAATTTCTCTTCTTCAGAAACATTTTCCTTGCCACTGCCAGTCTACATTTTATATCCTCCCTACTTCGACCAACATCAGTTATTTTGCTTCCCAAATAGCAAAACTCCTTTACTACTTTAAGTGTCTGATTTCATAGAATATGTGCCCTGTTAGCACAGGCCTAAGGGGACACACCAGTCACTTTCGGCTAATAAAATACATCACATTAATGACGCCAGAACATGATGTTTATGGCGAAGAATACTGGAACTATGAAGCAGCTGTATACATAAGCTCTTCAATCTGGGCGATAAAACAAGAGAAGGAAAATGTTTTACTCGTTTGTTTTATAATTTTTGTACATAGTTATATTCTAAATCACATTGTTTTGATTTTTATTTTCTGTATTTCCTAAAATATTCAAGGTATACATATGTGTAACTACTTCGGGTCTTAAGCTGCAAGAAAAAGTATTTGTACTACTCATTAAGATTTTTGTTCTAGGAGTTTTTTAAAACAAGCAAAACTTAGATATTCTCTCTGGGGGTCAACTTTTGTTCTCCTGCGTGAGCTGTCATCATTATTATACAGAACAATCAGACTTTCCCGAAGATCCCCAGACATTTCACTGGGTAGCCGTGACCCACTTCATTAGGAGACCACCAGCGAATTTTTATAATTCCGTCTAGAATTTATAAGGTACAGTTTATTAAATTTTTCTACACCTACCTTTGCCCAAGAACTTTCGTACATGTACGAAAATTAACACTTGTTAAATCAGTAAAATGATTACACAGTCTTATGGGCCACTTCTTTGTTCTGGTGTCTGACCTGTAATAGTCCATTATCTTGCCACATGCATCAGTATTGCAGATTTTGCAATTTTAGCTTCATCACAGCCTTCACCCGGGGTCTAGGGCTGCCAGTGCGGTAGCTCAGTGTGTTCGGTCAAAGGGCCGATTGTCCTCTGTAGCAAAAAAACTGAGTAAAAGAATTGACGATCAATTTTGATTAATAATCAGTATTGCGGGCCGAAGACTTCGGCTTTGTCAAAGAGGGCGGAGAAGTGGACCGACTTGTCATAGTTGGTGAAAACTGCCCTTAAAGGCGGAAGAATTAGCAATGATCAACGGCATGAACATGCAGTAGGCAATGGAAACCACTGCATTAAAGACACGAACGTGTTTCAACAGGACATGTGGCCTGTAATGGAAAAACTGCCATGATAATCTCTCCATTGGCAAAAGATTCCAGAATAGTCCTCCATTCAGACCTCCGGGTGGGGTCTGCCAAGGTCGAGGTTACCATGAGAAAAAAATGTGGAATAATCAAAGGTAGGATAACGTCCTACGAGAAGTTTGAACGTGGTAGGGAACCTAGAAAATCTTAAAAGAGAAAGGCAAAAGCCCAATCTAGATATAGAGGGGGTCAGTGAAGTGGAAAGAAGACAAGGATTTCTGCTGCGATGAGAATAGGGTATTATCAACAGCAGCAGAAAATGGTATAACGGGATTAGCATTTGTTATGAATAAGAATGTAGGGCAGAGAGGGTCGTTCTTATCAGAATCGACTGCAAACCAACACCGACAACTGTAGTTCAGGTATACATGCCGGGGTCGCAAGCTGAAGATGAAGAAATAGAGAAAGTGTATGAGGATATTGTAAGGGTAATACATTATATAAAAGGATACAAAAATCTAGTAGTCATGGGAGACTGGAATGAAGTTGTAAGGGAAGGAGTAGAAGAAAAGGTTACAGGAGAGTATAGGCATGCGACAAAGAATGAGGGAAGAGAAAGCCCAATTGCGTTTTGTAACAAGCTTCAGCTAGTAATTGCGAATACTCTGTTCAAGAATCACAAGAGGAGGAGTTATACTTGGAAAAGGCAGGAAGATACGGGAAGATTTCAATTAGATTACATCATGTTCAGACAGAGATTCCGAAATCAGATACTGGAATGTAAGGCGTACCCAGGAGCAGATATAGACTCAGGTCACAATCTAGTAGTGATGAAGAGTAGGCTGAAGTTTAAGACATTAATCAGGAAGAATCAATACGCAAAGAAGTGGGATACGGAAGTACTAAAGAATGACGAGATACATTTGAAGTTCTCTAAGGCGGTAAGGAAAAGCTCAGTAGGCAGTTCAGTTGAAGAGGAATGGATGTCTCTAAAAAGTGACATCACAGAAGTTGAGAAGGAAAAAAAGGTACAAAGAAGGTAAATGCGAAGAAACCTTGGGTAACAGTAGAAATAATTCAGTTGATTGATGAAAGGAGGAAATACAAATATGTTCCGGGAAACTCAGGAATACAGAAATACAAGTCGCTGAGGAATGAAATAAATAGGAAGTGCAGGAAAGCTAAGACGAAATAGCGCAGCAAAGTGTGAAAACACTGAGAATGAAATGACTATCGGAAGGACATACTCAGCATACAAGAACAATCTTCCATGACATTAAAAGCAAGGGTGGTAATAGTAAGGGTGAAAGGGAATCCACTGATAAATGCTGAGGACAGAGCGGATAGATGGAAAGAATACATTGAAAGCCTCTATGAGGGGGAAGATTTGTCTGATGTGATGGAATAAAAAACAGGAATCGATTTAGGGGATCCAGTATTAGAACCAGAATTTAAAAGAGCTTTGGAGGACTTATACGGAAGTAGAATTTCTGTGAAATCTTGCACGCAGAAAAAGTACCACCAGCAGTACATTTTTGTAGTCAATGACAAGCGATCATTGGTAAGCGATACTTGAGGTGTTGTGTAGAGGGACATCACTACACAGAGGATGTCTAGTACCTAGTTATACGTAGTGATGAATTTCACTTTATCCTGTGGCAATCGGATGGGAGGTTCTGGATTTGCCGAGTGCTTGGAGAACGTTACCTGCTTACATATTTAATGACAACACCGACGTACGATGGAAGTGTTACTACGTTATGGGAATATGATCGTGGTTAGAGTGTGGTCACTTAAAAGATCTTAAGAATACGCTAAATGCAGAATGATATGAGTGCATTTTACAGCATTGAGTACGTTAGGAGAACACTACGGAGGCGATGATTGTGCCAGCATAACGATGTTCCGTGCCAAATGATCATTTGTGAGGTAATGGTTTTTGAACAACAACATTCTTGAGATGAAATGGCTTGCCAAGAGTCCCAACCCGAAGCCACTGCTTTCCTTTGGTATTCATTAAAACTTCCACATCGTCCCAGACCCCAGCGCCAAACATCACTGCCTACTGTGATTTCGTCTTCTGAGAAACATCAGACGCCACTCCTCCACAGACATTCAGAAACATTTCTAAAAGAGTTTCCAGCTGCTGAAGCTGTCATGAAAGCGAAGGGTGGACACACATTAGTGACAATTGCCGTCAGAATACTTCTAACGAGATAGTGTAGGCCTTTTCTGCCTTTCATAAATATAAGGTGTAGAAGCTATTTGAGGATGAAATTTCTGAGAATGTCCGCTGGAGCACAGCACTTTATGGTAGTGAGTTATTGACGGTGGGAAAACCGAAAGTGAAGGAAATCGCAGCATTTGACATCTCGTGCTGCGGAAGAATATTCAAAATTAGGTTGACTGATAAACTTAGGAACGAGGAGGGTCTCCACAAAATCGACGGGGGAAGGGACGTATCGAAAACACTAGCAAAAAATGGGAGGATGACAGGGCACGTGTTAAGCCATCAGAGAATAATTTCCACGGTACTAGAGGAAGCTGTAAAGGGTAGAAACTGTAGAAGTTAGAGATTGGAATACTTCAATAAACTGACGACGTCAGCTGCAAGTGCTGCTCTGTGATGAAGGGCTTGGCACACGAGTGGAACTTGTGGCCGTCCGCATCAAGCCAGTCAGAGGACTGATGAACCAGTAAGGAAAACGGACCATGGCCATTTTTAAAGTCCGCCATTCCTCAAACTGGCCGACATTATTACAAATGCTGCCCCATTAGGAACGACGGTATGCACAGTGACAGAGGCAGATGACACACTGTGTTACCTCACCTGCAACCGGATACCGCGGGGTTATTCTCACTGTAATTCCACGCCCTTCATTTGTCAACATCAGTCAGTACAAAGTGAAATGAGGACGAGATCCTCCTTCTCATTCCTCCCACGTAACCAAACCTTGAGTTAAGAGTTCTTGAGCAAGTTAATCGTAGAAAAATGACTCATGTATCCAACGCTCTGATTATTCTGATGCTAGTCCAATACAGCAGTGACCGAATATTGTTTTACGAATATGTTACCAATCAGATGAATTGCTTATGATGAGAAGATCGGGATGCAGGAAATGAACGATAAACATATCACCGATGTAGTAATCATCGCGAAATTTCTGCTGCGCGTGAGTTATTCCTGTGCCTTCTACGTGAAGGAATGGTAAGGTATAGACCACAAGCATCTCTCTGTGGAACTATGTCTCTTTCTGTAGCTAAAGATTGGAGGTATCCTTTTGTGCTGTAAAAGTCATCTGGATAGACCCAGTTGTTGCATCACCCAATAAAGTAATGTACTTGAAAGAAAAAGGGCGGAAGAGTAGAGTTTTAATTATCATTGATAAGGTCGTTAGAGTACGAGGTCTGATTAAGAAAGGCGCGGAAGGGAAATTGTCTGTGATCTTTCAAAGGAACCATCACTACATTTGATTTTAGTGATTTAGGAAAACATGGAAAACCATAATTCGCAACGCTGAACGGGGATTCGAACCACTGTGCTCCCAGGTGTGAGATCTGTGCGCTAAACACTGTGCCACCTCGCTCGCTGTGGTGTACACTCAAAGTATCACGTGTTTCCTATTAGGTACTTTTTCTGCGTGCAAGATTTCAAAGAAATTCTATTTCCGTATTACATCGGTTCATCACAGAAAGGAAATTTTTTTCAATTGATTTTTGAGAAGTATCTTGTGGCAAAACTAGTCTGTTAATTCAGAGATATAACCCGCAGTTTCGTCACACTAATTAATCAGCAATCACTGTTCCCTTACCTCTAGGCAGGATTCATTGTGTGGTGACACACAAGCGTGGATATTGCACGCGGGACATTGGATTAAGTAATCCACAGAAGAGCTATGCGCTTTCCATTAGGGTTAACACACAGTATACATCACTTTCTCCTCGCGCCTGCGTTCAGTGTCATCTCTATTATGAAATACCCACGTACGCCTGCCATTTTCTTCCAGACAGTTACGGGGAAATATTAGCTAATGACAAAGTCAGGTGCAGCGCCTGCCACTAGCGAGAGGGCTAATGAGAGAAACACCTGAGAAATATCACAACGGGAAACTATCCTATGTAACACCAGAGATGGGTGTGGCGTATGGACTGACGTGTAGTGTTAGTGAGTACTCCAATGACAACCACAAGCCTGCTGTTAAGATTAAGTCCAAGGCCGACTAGTTGCATCCAACAGTGAATGAACGCGTCCAGAGAAATAAAATTAGAACTAAAGGAGATAGGTGTATTCCCTAGATTGTTAGAATGGCTATATAGCGCAAACTGCAAACATCCACGACAGTACATCACTGAAACACGCAGCGATAATTGTTACGCTAAGCAAGCTAACACTAGGTACTATTAATCTCAATGAAACTTCTACTTCAGCGACAAATACTTCTTAGTGAGCTTAGCGCATCAGTCCATTTTTGTGAAAGTTAGGAAATGCCATCAATAATATTAACATGGGAGAATGGACGCATGAAGCAGCTGTGGCACCTCTCATGTCGGGTGAACGATACAGAGTTTGTAGACTCCCTCACAAGTGTTGGTAATCTACGAGTCCATCGAGAATCGTGTAGTAACGTGCCGTCAACTAAACATTTGAACCAGCTCCGACTGCCGGGTGAAATGCTTGAGATAAATAAACATCAGCATTGTTTTTTTAAAAAAAATTGACCGGTTATTTCATGTACCTACCATTCTCATCTGAAGGTAGCCGAAAACAGGACACGAAATGTGATTAATTTTGGTGACAATTACGATCCATTCATACTTGCATCCTCAACTACATGACATTAAGAGCGACGATGTAAGACTTCTCCCTTTGCTTCCGTCACTTCGTGCATTATTTAGAAGAAATAAAGAAAAATGAATGTTAAATTACGCTTATGATGCATAACCCCGCAGCATTAATGTTGTTTATCGGAACAATGCGTTTCTAACATAATATTTATCGGATGTAAGTTGTCGTTCGTTATGTGCAGTTTTGTTTTTGTGTTTTACAATATTTATCCCTGTTGAAGCTATTTTAAAAATAAACAGATTGTGTTACCAACCGCGGAAGCTGTTGAACTCAGATATCAGTTTCTTGATTTTGAGTTACGAATAAAGTTAGCAGAGATTACCGAAATGTTTGTATCTTCGAATATCTCTGTCTACTCTCTGCAAGCCAGTTCTGATCCCGCCATCTGTTCCCCCTTCCCTGTTAACATTTAGCGAATGGAGGATGGGAAGAATGATTGTTAGTAAGCCCTGAATTACTGCTAATTCTCCTGATTTTTTTATTGTGGTCATTTCATGAAATCTACGTAGGCGGAAGTAATAACTTGCTCTTCTTAGAGTGTGTGCTTCCTAAATTTCAACAGCGAAACTCTCCGAGAAGCAGAACCCCCTTCTTCCAGCGAATGCCACTACGGTTTATTAAGCCAGTTATGCGATCACGTGATGAAATATTCTGCTCTTCCATGAATCATCTCTCTCTCTTTTATCAATCCAACTGGATAAAACTCCCAGGCTAAAGTTATTCATCACTCGGTCGAACAAATATTTTACAAGCCATTTTCTTCCAGTACGAATTACACGTCCTCACTATTCTCATAATGAATCACAATCTAACACCTGTTTCAAAAACTGGTGCAAATGGCTCTGAGCACTATGGGACTTAACTTCTGAGGTCAACAGTTCCCTAGAACTTAGACCTACTTAAACCTAACTAACATAAGGACATGACATACATCCATGCCCGGGGCAGCATTCGAACCTGCGACAGTAGCGGTCGCGCGGTTACAGACTGTAGCGCCTAGAACCGCTCGGCCACTCCGGCCGGCAACACCTGTTTGACTTACCATTTGTTTTATGTGGTCATTCCACTTTAGGTCATTTCAGATTGTTATTTGTCACCGATAGTGTACTCAGCATCAACAGTCAGTTACTGCGTCAGTTTTCGATTCTCTGCAGATCTTCCTGCGGCCGCTGGAGGTGTCTCGTGTTGCAGCTCACAGGGCCTACAATAGTATGTAGTATCATTTATATCGATTTGAAACAGTAACGGTCTTACTTATAACACGGCGGAAAGCCATTGACGAAATGGAGGCCGCAAGGCATAAGAGAGAGGGCAACCCCACAGTGAGTGGCCTTGCACGTTCAGGAAACATATTAAGGTCTAATGAAGACCGACTCAACATTTTAATCCACGTAAACACGAAAATAAGGCAATGTGAAAATCCACATTACTACATTAGCAAGCCTTGCTCCTTTTCAGTGATACACTTCCTTCAATAATCACAATAATTTATAGGAGGTTAGTTGGAAATATCTAGATACTGAACACTAGATTGTTCGCGGAGAGAACTGATTATTTTTATCGTTATTTTTACTGGTTGCAAGAAACCCTGCCTTTCACATGTCAAAAGACAAACGAAAGACTTTGTTATGCGATTAAGACATTTATGTCCTTTCACAAGAAATAGTGCTTTGTAGAATGAAGACATCGTCTTCAACAACGAATTACTAATCTTGCACGTAAAGTTAACAGTTGACATGTACAGCCAATAATTCAGGTACCTCACAATTCCAGTTGAGATAAAACGATGCAAAAAGATATTCAGAAACAGTTCACATAATAAAGGGCATATACACGACAGTGTGTTCCCTGTATAATGTTTACTGCTAATTACGATCACTTCCCATATGCTCTTCTCTTCAAATAAAGGTCTATCGCCGCCCAGTTGAGAAAGAGAGAGCGTTGTACCTAGAGGATACTTAGGCACACATCAAATTTATTGGTCGAGACTTCAGTCTGGTAACTGACTTAAGAATCATATGAGGGAATGCGTACTATGGATAGTCATATACAGTTTCCGCCATTTTCTATAATTTTACCTTTCCTAGATATAAGGTCGTGCACTGTGCAGCATTAGCAAATACTTCGCGAGCTATATAATATATTAAAACTAAGGTACAAAATTATGTAATGACTAAAATGTCCTACAATTATAGTGCTATTAGTGTAAGAAGTGGACAGATAGGTCATACTTAGTCGCTAGTGCACCATCTAGTACCCTGAAATGAAAGAACTTTTATCATGCAACATGTTATACTTGGTAATGAACCGAATATCTTAAGCGTCTTAACAATTTTATCTCTCTTGAAATGGAAGTCTGTTTTGGTTTCCAGCAGCATCTATTTCAAAATATATTTAACTGCTGCTTGGCTTCATTTTGTTTACTAACTATTCGCGTGTAGTTAAGTAATAAAGGAACAGATGGAATTCTGTATTCGCAGGAGATTTCTCGATTATAAGGTTGTTAAATTTCAAGCGAATAATTGTTACTGGCTACATGACCGTGTTATACCTTGCAATGTGTTTCCACCTACCAAAGAATCTTCCACGTTAATTTTTGTTACTTTAGGGAAAGGTTGCAGCACATAAAAGGTGAATGCCATGTTTTAAAAATGGAATATGAAAAATCAGTAAACTACTCTCACATGGATGGCTAGAGGCGGAATTGTGAAAAGCGTACCAACGCACAGCACTCTCCCCTACATGAGGAATTGATTACCACCTCTAAATTATCAATCTACGTCCATAAACTAGGCGTTAGTCTTCTCTGCATATATACCGTTTCATGCAAAATATTGTTTCCAGCGATGGTGTATTTCGTGGCCGCTTGGTCGTTCATTAAACGTTTCGTCTCGAAAACCACCTCGTCTTCATTTGGGAATTTAGTGCCACACAGCTGTTTCTTCATCCAATACAACAGGAAGACATCATTGGATAGTGTATCACTATAAAACGAGAGAAGAGGCAAAATCCGATATTACATAGAACAAGCATGTGTGGCTACGTCCTGTGTGCAGCAAGCTGACTGGCGGCTAAACCTCAGCTCTGAATTGGCCTACCCCCGCCGCTGTCCCGGTTTTTGGGGCTTGCTGAGTGGCTGCTGGCGGCGAATTTAGTCAGGCTTCAAATATGTCAGATGTTGAGGATTTATTTCTTAGTAACACGAAAAGGGTATTCTCAGAACAACGTCTACTTTCACCAATGTACGACTGCGTGGGCAGTACAGTTGCACTGCAGGTGGGTTTCGTTGCGGTTTACAGCTTTCCTGATCGCATCATCAGAATGCCGTCAGTTCCCACACAACCCCAGCCCAGTACGACGAAACCGGGAGATGTCGCTGCAACGCTTCCCGGAGGTGCGTGACCCTCGGTTGGTCTCTTCTCGCGAGAACCCCGGTTTTCCTTCACAGTGGCGTACCTCGGAAAACCAACGCAACAACAGCTGTCACGCTTTTCGCAACGTAAGCCCGAAGAACCAACGTTTTTTCCACCCACGAATTCTCGCAGACTACCATATACTGCCCCTTAGGTGCGTCATCTCTCTCCCTGGCTCATCGAAAATGACATTCTAATATAAATCAGTTAAATGAATTTTCAGTACGTTCGTGCTGAAACCGAAAAGAATTAATTATGTTTCGGAAGGACTTGTTTTCGCAATCCTCTTGTAGTTTCGGTTTTAATCACGTAATACTAGAAATAATTAGGCAGCGTTATAGAAAATGGAGCTTTGATATGCAGCTTTTGCGAAGACAGAATATCATGCATTGCATCGAAGCCGATAGCTCCGCAACTAAGAGTAGTAATTCTGAGTAAATCTTCACATTTCTAACCCCATTGTTTGCTCAGTATACCGGACATATGAACGTAAGCAAAACGTGGTTTCAGGAGGAATTTCTTATTTTATCTTGTAACAGAATGAATCATCGTCTTACGAAACATCACTAACACCGTAAGAGACCAATTCTTTATCTCAACAACTCGAAATCTCTCTAGCAATCGAAGATCCTTCGTGGAGCTGCAAGGTGAAATAAGCAAACCTAAGAAAAGGAATAAATGCTTGCCTCGATGTATTATGTTAGGGGATTGAATGTTTAACTTCTGTACTAACGCTCAAAGTCGAAATATTAGATATGTCGCCGGCCGAAGTGGCCGCACGGTTCTGGCGCTGCAGTCTGGAACCACGAGACCGCTACGGTCGAAGGTTCGAATCCTGCCTCGGGCATGGATGTGTGTGCTGTCCTTACGTTAGTTACGTTTAACTAGTTCTAAGTTCTAGGGGACTAATGACCTCAGCAGTTGAGTCCCACAGTGCTCAGAGCCATTAGATATGTCCTGGTAAGACTTTACGTAATAAAAGTAGTTTTTTTAGCATTACAGACACTTCTGAAGAGTACGTAAAATTCCTTAAAACTCTCTTTCCGTCTCCGTATCCACATTTTTACTTATGTTTACTTAATAAGTTTTCATGGCATGTTTCAAGTTTTTACATTTCGTTTGGCCTTTAGAACTTGTTCCTGCCTTTACTGACAGGTATTCGAAGTCAAAACCACGTCTTATTCGCAGTGAGATAATAGGTTTCTTGGACTGTAGCCTCAATAAACTGCTGCTGTTAAGTCTGATGTCAGAACAACGCTTGCCGTAATTCTGACACATCTATTACACGTAAATTTAAGGCAGAGAGGGAAGGTAGGAAAGGAGAGGGAAGGAACTATTGATGTTAGTCGCATCGGGACTTCACGCGGAATCAGCGGCAACTAGTGAAATTGTATACCGGACCGGGATTCGAAACCGTTATCTCCTGCTTACTAGGCAAGTTGCTATAATCACTACGCCACCAGGACGGTGTTTATCGAACTGCACAGACTACCTCGGCATACCTCTGGACCGGCCTACATTCCCACCCAGGGACACCTATTCTTAGTAGCGGTCCATGTCCACCATGCTCGCTAATTTGAGATTCCTGCAGGAGGTCAGACGTAAATGTCCATCCTCGCTGAAGGTGGTGGATTCATTGCCCATCGTGGCGAATCATATGAACGCGTGGTGTCTTTTCCGTTCAGAAATGTCCTTTAGAACAGACATCACGGATTCATATAACCTGACACTTCTTTTAATAAATGTTTTGAAGCAGGTGATGCACTTCAGTCGAATCATGACGTCAAAGTACCTAGATTCTGATAACTAAATTAGCGTAAAAACGATACTTTAATTATTATTGAGTAAAAAATTGCTGAAGATATGTCTGAAACATTCGTAATACTTCGTTGCGACAAAATCAAATTCGAGCATCGTAATCTTCTGAGAAAACGGAATCATTTTCAATAAAACAAGACAATATTCTGTTTTATTTTTGAAATTTATACAGTGACTTTTTTAAGTTTTAAGCCGTTCCACTCCTTTTCAGCCCGGTTCAAATTGCATGTTATAAATACGGTTCTTATACGAAAAGATTCGGCTGCTTGTGAGAGGCTCCCAATATGATTTGAATGCCCTGAAATCTCTGTATAAATGGCCATTAATATATCTTAAAACTACATTCAACTTAATTTTTTCTTAAGCCGCATCCTAATCCTGGAGGAGAGCTTTTTCGAACCCAATGAGTGGTATCACAAGTCGCCAGCGTAAAAGCCGTACCCACAGATGAAAGTGGGGCCTTGGTCAGGTGTGGGACAAATCTGAAGACGGTATCGACAGGTGTAGCACAGACAATGCTGCTGTAGTGTTTTTTTTTTTTCTGGAAGGAGCGGTGGCAGTGAGATAATTCATACCCTAACATCTAGTTTATTATTTACGAAGTTGATATCTCGTGTACCTGCAAGTCAGGGCAACCAATGATTACAAAATATGTACAAGATGGGCCAAATAAAAGTGCCCCAGAGAACAGAGTTGCAATTTACAATGAAAAACAGCAGATTAAACGAAATGCAGTGCTAACCTGACTGTAGTAGATGTTGAAAGTGACCACCATTCATCTCTTGGAACTTTTGGATTCTTGTAAGGAAGTTTCTCAAGGCGGATCGAAGTTGGACCGCTGACGTTGCTGCAGTCTCTTACGAAATGTTTTCCTGTAGTTCTTGAAGACTATGAGGATTGTTGTGATACGCCTTAGACTTGATGGCTCCTTATACGAAGTGTTTTCACAGTGACAGATCTGGTGACCTGGGTGACCAGGCTGACCTCTACTAACAACTCTGTCAGGCATAAAGATTGTTCAAATGTGCCGAGTGTGTGAGCAATTGTTTCTTCTCTTGGAAGTAACTGTACGTCTTTTCCTTCCCGTTAACGCTGCCATGAATGGTTTCAAAATGTTGGCGGTGTAACGCTCCGCAGTCAGCTTCCGATGATGGGATAAAGAATTTAGCGTGCAGGCACTGCACACCAAACCCTAGGCTTATGATAGTGCAGTGGTGTGTCGTGGAAGTTACGAGGGTCTCCGCTGACCAGAATCTGTGACTCTGTGAGTTGACACAACTACTCAGTCGAAACCAGATTTCATCGGAGTTCCATGCCCAAGCCATTCTTTGTTAGTGAACAGCCACTCACAAAACTGGAGGCGCCGAGGAGTATCTGCTGGCTTTAATGCCCGAACAACAGACACTCTGTAGAGATGGATGTGCTTGCAGGTCCAGATGTAGTATTCGTCCGCTTATCTACGCGTATGTCTGTCTCTTGCGATAGGAGTCGGGTTATTTTCGTAGGACTCTGAAGCATTTTCTGGTGAACTGTAGCAACATTTTCTGGTGTGCGTAAACGTTTCGATAAGTTTTTTTGACATGTTGTAAGCAAATCGTGTTTGATGCCATTTTCGGACTAAGCGATGCATGGCACACTCTGCTGGCACCTTGACATTATTAAACTTCTCAGCAGCCAACTGACCACACCACTTCCATGACTTAGCTGTCATATAAGTATCCACAACGAACACTCTCTGCTCCTCTGTGAGTATAATCATCCTCTTTACAGTGCTCCACTCAAACTAACACAGCCTGCACTACGCTCTGACCCGATGTGGATCACCTGGGGGACCTACACGTGGTGTGCATTACACGGTGTTTGTTTATTTGGGTACATTCTTGTCCAATCGTATCCTGTCGTCTAGGCCACCTTTTTGTGCTCCACGCTGTATATCCGCACGAGTCGTAGATATGGGAATTACTTTATTGGAATTTGAATAATGTTGTTGAAAATAATAGATAGACTTCAACGTCTTTAAGTGTCACTGCATGAAGTAACAGCCGCGCAGCAACATCATAATTATTTGCCATTTCACATCTTACATTATGACTTCCTCTAGGGGTCTCCATGATTTACAGAGCAATCCATGTCACTCTAGCGTGTATTACAAATCTAGAATAACCGACCTTCCGTGGGGTCATTTTATCAGTCTGTAATTAGCTCTTTCTAGGTTTATGTGCTCTCTCATTTTCATTTCACTTTCACCATTTTCCAATTGTATCAGTACCTTCATCAGTATATTTTGTTCCGTACTCTTCTACATCTACTAGGCCTGTTTAATCTTTTATATCTTTCCCCGTCCGTCGAGTCGATGTCTTCAATTGTCCTGAATACATAAACTTTCCAACGAATATTGTGAAACAAAAGCTATCACTATTGCTCTTAAGGTTACCAAACGTTGATCTGCAACCTGTATATGTACATCTGTACCCTGAAGGCTACAGTGAACGGCGATGTGGATGGTACTTCCTATTGTACAATTTCACAGGGTATCTCCCGTCTTGAGGGGTTCTTGCCGGAATGACACTAAGGGGTTTATGACACATTTCTAGTTTCATGACTTTGCAGCTATCTCAGCATCTACATGACGCCCTCCTGTGTTTCTGTAAACCTGCGATCAACCGTGCGGCACTTCTTTGAATAGGCTTCTTTGTATAAGCCGGATATCCCCTGATAGTCATATATGGGGTGTCCACCACATGCATGATAAATTTTCTATTATCGAACACACGAGTGCCTTGTAATCAGTCTCCTTATAAGCGAAGTGCATTTTGCCAGTAAAGTACCAAAGAAGTCTCCCACCAGCATGAATTATAATGTGGTTATATGATCGTTCCATTTCGCCTTGCTACAACAATGAAAGGAAAGCAGTGGCTACAAAGGTAATGCATATTTAACCCATCAAAAAGAAAACAATGCAAATAAACTTCGAATTCACAAAAACCGCTGACGTAATTCAGTACTTAGGACAGTCGAGGAAAACAATGTATTGGTTGTAGCTTGCCGTTAGTAAACATTACATAACACCAGAAGTTCTTTGGATCTGCCAAATTTCGTTGTGGGGTTTTATTTCTCAATTGCCTCAAATACAGTTATGTCTCAAATTGTCAGCATGGAAATTTTTGCCCTGACAGTACCTGTTTACGAAAATAGCCCAGAATAACGGTGAATGCCTTCGTCCTGATGATCCTAATATGGCACCCCGTCCATCAGTCTTACCTTCCTAGAAATCGATAAGTCCTGCTTTCAACAAACATCTCTGATTTGTAAACGGTCTCAACGCTATGCAGAGGCACCTTTGTCCCAACACAAAGGATGCCTTGCGAATGAATGGTGTATTCTAATCGGCTCTTACTGAATTTACCCGCCAAATCACTGATGCTGCTGGTGTGGAAGCACTGTCCGCCTTTTTCTTTCTGCAGAAGAGACTTTCAGTGGCAAAAGTATTTTGTGCAGACCGCCATATTGCACTGACTGTTAAACCGTGCAATCGTGGCCTGCATATCGTCAGATACGGAAACACTCCTGCTCAGTTACACTGCTCTGGCACTGAGGACAGAAGCTTGAATTTTTCAGATTGAAACCTATCTTCACGTACCATATAGATGAAGTAAACATACAATTCGTATCCTCCGCCACACAAAATCCCTCCGTTTTAATCATTGCCGGCCGGAGTGGCCGAGCGGTTCTAGGCGCCTCAGTCTGGAACCGCGCTACCGCTACGGTCGCAGGTTCGAATCTTGCCTCGGGCATGGATGTGTGTGATGTCCTTAGGTTAGTTACGTTTAAGTAGTTCTAAGTACTAGGAGACTGATGACCTCAGATGTTAACTCACATAGTGCTCAGAGCCATTTGAGCCTTTTTGCATCATTCATACAGCTATCGGCCGCCAGACACTCGTACATACACCGCAAAGCCAGACAGCATAAGCAAATGCACCGTATATACTGCTCAAGCACCAGTTCGGACGGCCATCCACCACATCCAGCGGTCACTTGTCATCCGCTCTCGACGAGTGACCAGAGAGCCCTCAGAGGACCAGTCACTCTCCAAACTGTTGTATCAAGTCTGGGTCGTTTCCCCTCGGCACAAAAGCGTTACTGTTTCTGATCTCGAAGTGCTTGCTTGCCTCCATCCTACACCCATCTCCAGACTCTAGGATTACAAGAACTTATGTAATTTCACATAGTATACCAGAACATCATACCATTTACGCGATACTGCTTAATATAAAGTACATAGCAATATTGCTTACATAGCGGTATCGCTTGCACAATATGACCCCAAAGATATAGACTGGAAATTATTTCTCCAGAAACCCGAAACTTTAGCAATGTGGAGTGTGCTGCAAACTACTGAGTAACTAGAAACTTATCCTGTCTGCGAAGACCTTTATGTGAAAACTCGAAAAATAGAGGAAACTAATATTCACACTAGCGAATACCATTGTTGCTGCTGTAACAGATTGCAAATCACCTACATAATTTACAAAGTCAACTAAGGTGTTCCTCATGTCAAGAAAACTAGCAAACCCGTCTTTCACCCGTCTTTCACCTGCTAGAAGCACACACCACAATCGATGTTCTCTCAACTAAATAAAGGCGCGAAATGCGCAGAAGCAGTCAACCGGACAATCTACGTGAGAGGGAATAATGATCCAGCGCAAACACACGACCATATTGAATGTCTCTAATTTTCTCGCATTCACAGAAGCTGTCCAACACCTATTAAGTATTAGTTAGCTATTCGGCCGTCTAGAGGACGACTTGGTTAAGACAGCCACGTTCCTGCATCCCAACAGGCATTTCAATTTGGATAGCTCCTGCCATTAGCAGGAAACGTGATAATGGTACAAATGGCTCTGAGCACTATGGGACTTAACATCTGAGGTCATGAGTCCCCTAGAACTTCGAACTACTTAAACCTAACCAACCTAAGGACATCACACACATCCATGCCTGAGGCAGGACTCGAACCTGCGACCGTAGCAGTCGCGCGATTCCGGACTGAAGCGCCTGGAACCGCTCAGCCACCGCGGTGGGCGAAACGAGAATCATCCACGCCGCAGGCCACCGCCACCGCGTGCCACCCACCCCTAGACAGAATCGTTATATGTAACTGGTCACATACGTATTTGATCGCTACACTTAGAATAAAATTTTACGATCGTGGTCTCAACTGGACGACATTCGACATAGAGCGACACATCTGAAATAAAACCCTGTTCACAGCTGTGGCCCTGGAAATAGAAATATCCTTACCATTCTTATTACTTCACATACTGTTACCCTTTGCTATCACAGACGTCAAATCCATACATGCCTTACGACTGGAGATAGTCATTTCCTTTGCATATGTCGGGTCACACACACATACTTTACTTGCCTGATGCTCAAGGCCAACTTATCACGCATCCCCTACTACTAAGTATAATACTTCGACAATAAATCATTGCCAGCAAAAGGTAGAAAAGTATCGCACCAGAAACGGAAAACACTTGTGTGTGGCCCAGAAGCATCCCGTGTATCAGACTGAGGTGAGCGCGCCAGACAATGTGTGTGCCTTGGGAACTCTGTAGGGGGCAGTTCACTGATACATTGCGGTTGATGATAGTTTTAAAGCTTTTTTATGTGCAATGAGTGTTTGTGCACTACATAATTTTCTGCTGTTTAACCGTTGTGAGCGTGTTTGCATAGCATTCCACATGCATTAGTTTTTGACAATTTACGAGTTGCTTTTGCGTCTGTTGCATGATTTTGTGAATAAGTGTGCAGACTATGCAATGCATAATTTCGACAGTCGGCGATTAGCAAGTGTGTTTGCAGAGCCGTTTATATGCATTATTTTGACAATTTATGAGTTGTTTGAACGCCTTTACATCAGTGTACTGCATTATTTCGGTAGTTTACTAGTATTTTCCAGGTCTGTGGGCTCTGCAATGAATTATTTCGACACTTCAAAAATAGTGGTCGTGTCTGCAGAGCGTTTTTCATGCATATTTCGGTTTTTTACGAGTAGTTTGCAGATCTGTATGGTGTGCAATGCGCTATTTCGACAGTACAATTGGTGAGCATGTTTGCAGACCCTTTACATGCATTGTTTTGACAATTTATGAGTGGTTTGAATGTCTGCACATCAACACACTACATGATTTCGGTGATTCACGAGTAGTTTGCAGGTCTGTAGGCTACGTAGCGTGACCCCAATCACGTCAGAGTGAGTGTTTTGTATCGTTGTATTAAATAAAATACTTGAAATCCGTCCCTAAATAAATTGTTTCAAAACAAATACAGTACCCCCTTTCCTCTTTCCAGCAACCGAGCACAGGCTTTGTCCTTCTCCCACCATTTTTCCACAGACCGCCATGGGATGATAGCACCCTCTGGTGGCCACACTGAGTACTAGCTCAATTGGACTCCGGACCACATGGTGAACATGCTGGATGCAGCTACTGTCTATTACATATCAAATTGTTTAAATAAACACTGCATTCAAAATAAAGACTTACGTCTATCCTATCCAGCAGCCCAGAACAGGCTGAGTCCTTTTCCCACAAATTCCAAGGAAGAGGTGGCGGTCGGATGACTTAGGTTAGTGGAGGTAGCCCAAGTGACGTATTTTCCTGCCAAATTTGAACTTCCGCCATGATGTCATTGCCACTTTTCCACTTCTAATGTCGCCGTCTTGGATCCGCCATCTTGAATTAATTTGGCAACAATGCAGAGTGGGCCCATACAAAGCTATTTCTGCTAATTCCGCCTGCCTCCTACAGCTTGAGACCCTAATTGGTGAACGGCATACAGGGTTTAGACAACACAGCTCATGCACTGAACTTATTTTCCACCTGAAATCCACATTAAAACTTCGAGCCACACGAAATCTCCCAAGCATGTGCACATTCGTTGATTTCAAGAAAGCCTACGACTCCATCGATCGAGAATCCCTCTTTAATATAATCGAATAAAGCAATCTTGAACCGAAAACACTCAAAGTCAAGTTCAGTGGAGAAATCTCCCAAACTTTCATTTTCAAAATCGGCGTCCGCCACGGTGATGGACTCTCTCCACTACTTTTCTACATCGTTCTCGATACGGTCATCAAAGAATGGGAAAAGGAATTGCAAAAACATAACAGCTGGAGACCCATCATGGTCCTCCTCTCGAAGGATGAACAAACAGCAATTTCTCAGCTCGAAGTACTCAAAGGATGTGCCGAAAAAATCAGGCTCCAGATCTCTTTCACAAGAACTGAATTTATGACCACAAAACTTGTCAAAACAGAAAATTTTATCACCGTATACGGTACAATAAACGGAGTCAGTCACTTTAAATACTTTGGTGAAATCATCGAACCCAGGAACAGAAAGATTAGCATAAAAGGCACGTGAAGTAAAAACGCTAAAAGCATACGTAAAATTGCTAACATCTACAACAAAATGAGCATGAATATCAAAACAAAAATTCGACACTATGCGATTGTCATCAAACCCGAAACACTGTATGCAATCGAAACCCTAAACCTCAATTACAAACGGGATTTCGACAACATCAAAAAGGTGAAAGGAAAATAATTCGCAAAATGGTTGGTCGAAAGGTCACAGACGAAGGATATCGGCTGGCCGTTATAGCCGGGTGGTTCTAGGCGCTTCAGTCTGGAACCGCATGGCTGTGTGTGATGTCCTTAGCTTAGTTAGGTTTAAGTAGTTCTAATTCTAGGGGACTGATGACCTCAGATGTTAAGTCCCATAGGGATCAGAGCGATTTGAACCATTTCTGAAGGATATCGGCGACATTCAAATACGACAACAGAGAAATACTCCAACATTGAAACATTCCGCAAACGACGACTGAAGTTCTATGGGCACATCATGAGACTGGATGACAACAGATTAACAAAGGAAATTCTAATGCACTTACAGAAACTAAAAACGGCATCAGTCTGGATCAAACAAGTTCAAACTGATCTCAAAAATGGCAACATCAGATATGCAGACATCACAAATCGAAATCTCATAAGACAGACGATCCACTGCTGGGAAGTTGCACCAGAAGAAGAACCCAAAAGATCTACTGGAAAATGGAAGGAAGAACGTCGAGTTAAACATAGCGAGAGGATGAAACAATTCTGGAAGGACAAGAAGAGTAGCAGCCACAGATTGTAGTCACTTTGTGTGATCCTGTATGGCTCTAAACAATTTAAATAAATAAATAGATAATATATATATAAACACAATAATATATTTTATTATATATATTATACAATAATATATCATAATATAATAAATTAGGAATTGTTTCGGTAATCAATCCGTTATGAAGATCTGTTACAGTTGCAGTGGTAACGGACATTATGATCATTTTAGTTTAATCAGCAGAAATTTCTACGAATAAAATAAAACAGATGAAGAACGGACTGGACGGAGACACTCGTAAAGGTACATACCATGAAAACTAAGAATTTGTAATTACATCATGAGTACAATGAGGTAGGATGTTTTCTTCCCAAGATCATTGCAAATGTGAGAAATCCTTATTTTAATGTCAAAATTCGCGTGAAGCATTTGTTTCAAAACAGGTGTTATTACGTAGCTGGCTTAGACGCAGATTCCTGTTTCATTTAAAGTGTATCTACGATTTAACATCATGTAGTTTACCAGTCTTAAAAAAAATCACAAATTTACAAAACGGCAAAAAAAAGTTCAAATGTGTGTGAAATCTTATGGGACTTAAATGCTAAGGTCAACAGTCCCTAAGCTTACACACTACTTACCCTAAATTATCCTAAGAACAAACACACACACCCATGCCCGAGGGAGGACTCGAACCTCCGCCGGGACCAGACGCACAGTCCATGACTGTAGCGCCTGAGACCGTCGGCTAATCCCGCGCGGCGAAAATAGCATATTTTTGTTATTTTTAACATACAGGCAGTAGTTTTGTTGTATAAATGCATTTATCTACATAGTTACTGCTTCTTAGAAATTACTGTACGTAAGTTTGCGCCATTGCTGTATTCCTAGTTGTATAGTGTATTAACTTTTTTCAGAGGCACAACCGAATGTTACGGCAAACATAAAAGTACCTATGCCTTCACAGACGCAACAAAACTGTAATGATAGATGTACTCTCTTTTCATGTTGTTTTTTTGTTTTTTTGGGAAGAAACATAAGTGTACACAATTCATGGCGTGTACTAAGGGGAAAAGCTGATGAAGTAGCTTGATTTTTAGTGAGCAGTTCAATAAGCGATTCGTGTTGATTAGTTCTCTGGTCCTTGATTGGAACAGTACAGCAACTTTGATAAGTGCCCACTTGGTAAGAAACGTATCTACAGAAATGGGTAGTAACGTATAGGATATAATCACAATGTTGTTATTATCAACCAGATATAAATAAGACAAAGGCGAATGAGTACACAATATCAATCATACATACTTCACCATTATGTTTCCCAATGGGTCGTCCCAAATTATTTTCTGCATACAAAAGTAAGAATGTCAAAAGTATGTCGCACATTTAACGTAAGCCAAACAGCAGGTTACAACACACATAAAATTAAAAAGTGAAGTTTTGTTAGTAATCAATCATTTGCCATAAATAATTAATGAATATGACATTCAAAGAACAAACGATTATCTAAAGTCATCCTTCGTGCGATGATCAACAGGACATGACACGCATACAGGTGTCGAAAAACGTGACGGGTGCCTTGTACGAAAGCAGCTCGTTAACGCTGACGGCTGCGGGCCCCGCGCTGTCTGCGTTCACCGCCGTTTAGACAATTGAATTCCCGTACAACCGCCAACAGGAGGCTCACGACTCCTGCGGACGTTAGAAAGTCGTGACGAGACCACACGTCGCCCAACGCGGAAGACGTGGCAGGAGGTGTGAATTATCGCCGCCTCTTTCCAGGTGGCACCAGCGATGTTCAAAATGACATAAGCATAGGTTGCTGCCACGGCCATCCTCGGATGCTGTTCGTTGCTCCTATGTTGTACCCTTCTGTATCTGGCACCGAATAGTCTGTCAAAAACTAAAATAATGAATTCCTTGTGGTCGTTCACGAGTCCTGATAGTGGAGATCATAAAGCTGGAGGCGTGGAATCAGACGTCATGTCGGTAACGCATGAAAACTTGTGCCACACTGGGACTCGAAAAAAGGTTTCCCATTTATTCGAGGAATTTGCGAACCAAATAGGATAATTGAGCAACCCTTAGAGCCTGCTTCAGACTTTCTTTAATGCTCATGTTTCGAACTATGACTTTGAAATACGACTACTAGAAGTTCTAGCACGAGGTACGTGCCTATAGCACCACTTCCGGAAGGGATATACACAGTGACCCAAAAATCGGTTAATATTTGAAAATTCATTACGTGGCAGTATGATGTAGATAGAGATTTAAAAACTGACTCATATTCTTGAAATGACATGGGATTTTATTGAAACAAACAAAGCACACAAAAGACCAACAGATGACGATTCTTTGGTTACGAAAGGAATAATTAGCGTAACAGTTGATGTTTTAGCAAAGACGATGTACTTTACAACAAATGCTCAACATGTTGATCATCATTCGTCAACAATACTTGTCCCTGAGGGCCAATGTTGTAAACAGCAATGTACGTATAACATAGTAGGTATGACTAGAAACTGCCGTCGGAGGTTGTCACTTAGCATCCCTAATGGGGTTAAACAATGGTGGTGGACTTGCAAATTCAGGTAAGTCCATTGGCAATAATCAAACGGTTTGATGAGGTCTGGGGACTTGGGAGACTAAGCAAGACGGTCGTGCGGCTCTGTACGTGATCCTCACCAAACGATGTGCGCAAGAGATCTCTCACTCGCGTATGGGGTGGAACGCCTGCCTGCATAAAGGTTATACCTTCGAGCAGGTGTTTATCAGGCTAGTGATGATCTGAGTCCCTATTTCACTACAGCTCATTTTATACACGATGCTCAGGCGGTATCATTGATCTGATGCTGTCCAGCGTCATCTGTTAGCCACATTTTGCACTCGTTTTCGGTTTCAATAAAACAACATTTCATTTCAAGCATATGTGTCAGTTTTACCTCCCCACCTACACTATTCCGTGAATTTGGCAATGTTAACGGAGTTTTGAGTGACTCTGTATTTATCGTTTTTATACACCAGTTCATGCAAATGGAGCTATAGTTTCTACAGTGTCACCAAATCCTTCCTAGATTGACGGAAATGGACAGCGTCACACGACGAAGCACCAGTCCGATACGCATCAAACTTGGTGGAAATGTTCATCAATAAATGCATATTAGAGGGTTGATGTAGCATTCCATTCAAAGCATGGGCAGCTGTACATTAGTATGACGTATGAAGATATGTAGTTTCGAGCCCATATTTACAGTACACTTGTTTCTTATTTTGGTCCACACAAACTCGTCCCTTGAATCTGGAAAGCAAAGACTTTGTAGTAAAATAGGCTCACTGTCAGACTGTAATAATACTTCTTTAAATGAAACACTGCCTCTTGACATTAACAAACTAAAAGTAGGATAAATTAGAACGTCATTGGTGTTTGTTTCAGGATTATAGTGCGATCCGTTTACGAGATACCGCACTTTGAAAAATTTCCTCATCGACACTTGTTTGAGACATTCAGCTTACGTACTTGATAGGTGCGATGTTGTTATCTTTGCTTACAGAGTGCTTGCGTGTTCCACGAGTGAAATGCGACTTACTAGTCAGTTAGTGTGTAACAGTCCAAACAGTAAGTCGTGAGTGGGCGATGGGACTAGCCAATGCCGCAAAATCCGAGGTGATCATGGTGTATGGAGAGTGTAGGAAGAATGAAGTTCCTTGTTGTACGGTGTATGTGGCAAGATATTATGGCAGACTCAACCATCGCGGCAATTATTTATCAATATAAGGGTTCCAAGTTCCTCCACCTCCCTCCTCTTTTCCCCTTCTTAAGAGGAGTACTAACCGATGATCATAGTACATCCCCCTGGAGTCCCTCTGACGATCCTTTTGACGACCAAGCATTATTAAATACAGCTCGCTGGGGCCTGTAAACTATAAATTTCACACAGTTTACGTCTGACAATCATACAGAATATCTTACGTGGTGAAGAGGCATGGTACCGAAAATGTAATTCTGCACTGATAACATTTTAACTTGGGTACAGATCTTGAAGCAAAGTTGAGAATGGAACAGCAGAACATTCATTAAATTAGTTCATTACAAAACGGTATTTATTGGGAGAAATTAACGTAAATTTCTGAAGATCATGTGTAGCAGAAGAATCCTCAAACGTCTCCAGAGACACCAAAAGACTACTTACGATTAATTTGGTTCAGGAAGAGTTCGAGAGGTACCGTTTTGGAATAAAGTGATACTGATGTATTCTAAGGAAATCGGAACATTTTTAGAATAGTACTTCGATAATTCAATAGCAACGGCTCACTGTTGTCAGATCTCCGTTGACGGCTACCGTTCCGCTTGCAGCCTTTAGTGCTACAAAATTGAAAGCTGGCAACAGTGCTGCAAGATTGACACGTCCCCTTAGAAAAATTAATGAATTACTGTGCTGATAAGCCTCTTACGTTATTTGATTTTCAAACAGCTGAGCAGAACTGAACGTACTCAGACATTTCGCTCTTTACCTATTCTGATCAACACTGAACTGACACACAATATTTTTAGCGCAACGCAAACTGAGTTTCAATAATCCCTACAAAAGAATGGCCCTAACACACAATAACCTACACCTTTCATGAATCACATACCTCACAAAAATCTTCGTTACTCAAAATATTGCATTACAGCGAGCGCCACTACTGCCAGCTAAATAAAAGATTCAAACTACTGAAGGCACTAACTACTGATAGGCATACTTAGCAAATGAAAGATTTTGATAGAGAACAAACAATGTATTTACCTTAATAGTGTTCAAAAGTCATTATATATATATATATATATATATATATATATATATATATATATATATATATATATATCAGTTCATGACATCCAGTCTTACAAAATTATTGTCTCTGATGGAGACACGCCCAGATCATCCGCTCTCAAAGCTCCGCCATTTCTCTCCCCACATTCACCACTGCTGGCGGCTCACCTCCAACTGCGCAACGCTACGCGCTGTTCACATCCCACTGCCCACTACAATAGAGAATTTTTCAACAATGCCAACCAGCCACAGACTGCACACAGCACAGCCAGTGATTTTCATACAGAGCGCTACGTGGCGTTACCAACGTAAAAACCTAAACAGCCTATTTACATAGCCCCCACGCTCCCCACAAAAAAATTTACAAATCGTTTTGGGCAGTGGCCAATTCAGATTTGAAAAAAATTTTCATAAATACAGTAACAAAGAATTAAAATGCACACACTTATTGATACAATGTTGGTCAAAAACTTAAATTTTCTCACAGTCCATAAAGACAGTCCTGATCATTCATCACAGAAATTGCAATGTTTTTTTTTTCTCAAAGGTTGAGCAGTAAAAGAAAATGCACACGGAATTAGTGGATTTCCATGCAGTCTTGAAGAAGTAGTGTTGTCCTTCCAACGGAAAGACAGTGCAGACTCTTCACATGCAGACAGGTAATGGGCCACAACAGAGCAAACCCACAGCAGAGTCAGTCGAAGTTTTGAAGAACATTGGTAGGTAGGTGTAGTCCTGGTAGAGATTATGGTATTGGTGGGCCACCAGAGGTGCAGATCCACTGTAGTCCTTGTAGAAATAATGGTATTGGTGGGTCATCAAAGGTGCAGACCCACTGTAGTCCTTGTAGAGATGACCAGCAGCCATCTGTTGCGACTGTGCGGGTCCACAGTCACCATTAAAGAGCCTTGCAGACAATATAGCAAGTTCATAAACCACCACTTGTGCACTCACAAACTGTTTGGTATGTCCTTAGAACCAGCAATACTGTTAACCAGTCCATTGCTGAATTATTAACACACGTGCAAACACTAACAGTCCCAACTTCTCACGTCCACCACTGCTGGCGGCTCACCTCCAACTGCGCAACGCTACGCGCTGTTCACATCCAACTGCCCACTACAATAGAGAATTTTTCAACAATGCCAACCAGCCACAGACTGCACACAGCACAGTCAGAGATTTTCATACAGAGCGCTACGTGGCGTTACCAATATAAAAACCTAAACAGCCTACTTACAAGGTGTCATGGATATTCTCAGACCGTCTCGAGTATAGGCAAGCAATTTTTGTAAATTTGGAACAACTGGATCGTTTTATATAAATATAGTGAAGAGCCAAAGAACAATACACCTCCCTAATATCGTTTCGGGCCCCCGCGAGTACGGGTAAGTGCCGCAAGACGACATGGCATGGATTCGACAAAAGTTGAAGTAGTGCTGAAGGGAACTGACAACATGAATCCTGGAGGGCTGTCCATAAATCCGTAACAGTAGGAAGCGGTGGAGGTCTGAACAGCACGTTGCAAGCCATCCCAGATATGCTCAATAATATTCAAGTCTCGTGAGTTCGATGGCCTACGGCTGCGAGAGCTCATATCGAAGATGTTTTATTGAATGGTTTGCACGCTGAGACTTTTTGATGGCCCAACAATGAAATCTGCAGCAGTTTGCGGAAGGGTTGTACTTCTGTCACGTTCATCAATTCTCTTCAGTTCTCGTTGGTCACGTTCTTGCAGGATCTTTTCCCGGCCGCATCGAAATCGGAGATTTGATGTTTTATCGGATTCCTGATATTCACAGTACACTCGTGAAATGGTCGTAAGGGAAAATCCCCACTTCATCACTACCTCAAAGATGGTGTGTCTTATCGCTCGTGCACCGACTATAACACTACTCACATAAATCTTTGCCATTCTAGCAGTAGTAACCGATCTAGCAACTGCTCGAGATACGTGCTGTCTTACCGCAGCGCCGTACTCTGCCTGTTTAAATCTCTCTGCATTTCAATATGCATGCCTATACCAGTTTCCTAGGCGCTTCAGTGTATATATTCAGCAAGATGGGTGTTATCGAAGAAATCATTAAAATAGTTTGGACATTCATCGTCTTGATTATGCCATTTAACTGTAGAAATTATTGAACACAGTAACTATAAACCTATGAAGGTAAACAAGAGAGTGTATTGTAAAAATATAATGGAACCAACAGGTCTGCACTCATAGAATGCTGAGTGCTTACTATAGCGCTGTTGGCCTTAGTCAACAACACTGGGCGGCTGCAACTATCGGCGCTAATTTATCCTCTGCTGATTTCTTCATATCTGAATAACTAGTGCATCTTACAATCTTACTGTATTCATGCCTTTGTCTGTCTCTACTATTTTTGTCCTCACACATCCCTCCATTACCAAAATGATGAATCCTTGATGCCTCAGGACAGGGCCTACAAATCCATCTCTTCTCTTAGTTAAGTTAGCCATAAATTATTTTTTTCCACAGTTCGTTTTAGTACCTTCCGATTTCTTCCTTGATCCAGTCACGTAGCCTTCAGTATTCTTCTGTAGCACAACATTCCAAAATCCTCTATTCCCTTCTTGTCTGAAGTGCTTCTCGTCCACCTTTCACTTCCGTACAAGACTACATTTTAGACAAAAAGCTTCTGAAAAGTCTTCCTAACACTTAATTTGATTTCTTAACAAATTCCTCTTTTTCAATAATTGTTCAAATGGCTCTGAGCACTATGGGACTTAACATCTGAGGTCATCAGTCCCCTAGAACTTAGAACTACTTAAACCTAACTAACCTAAGGACATCACACACACGCATGCCCGAGGCAGGATTCGAATCTGCGACGGTAGCAGTCCCGCAGTTCCCGACAGAAGCGCCTAGAACCGCTCGGCCACCACGGCCGGCTTTAATAATGGATTTGGTGCTATAGCGAGTCAACATTTAGTATCCCCTCTTCTTGATCCACCGCCCATTATTCCGATAAATAGCAAAACTCATCTACTACGAGTGCCTTTCTGCTGATCTAATTCCTTCAGTACCACCCAGTTTAATATGACTACATTACAGCATCGTTGTTTTCTTTTTTTGATGTTCGTCTTATAATCTCTATTCAAGACACTGTCCATTCAATTCGGGTGCTCTTCTGAGCCGTTTCCTGTCGCTGACAGAACTATAATGTCATCGATAGTTTCGTAGGTATTATGTCTTCCACCTCAATTTAATTCGTTTTCCAATTTATGTTCTGGGTTTACAATACTGACTTCTGAGTGTACAGGCAGACGGAATAACTTCGAGGATGTGCTACAACAGTGTCTCAAAACCTTTTAAGAAACTATTTCCCCTTCTTGTCCTTCGATTCTTATAATTGTAGAATCGTTCGTATATAAAATGTAAATAAATTTTCACTCTTTGGTACTTTCAGAGTTTTAAACCGTATTCAGTTAACTTTAGCGGTTCTAGGCGCTTCAGTTTGAAACCTCGCGACCGCATCGGTCGCAGGTTCGAATCCTGCCTCGGGCATGGATGTGTGTGATATCCTTAGGTTCGTTAGGTTTAAGTAGTTCTAAGTTCTAAAGGACTGATGACCTCAGATGTTAAGTCCCGCCGGCCGGTGTGGCCGTGCGTTTCTAGGCGCTGCGGTCTGGAATCGAGCGACCGCTACGGTCGCAGGTTCGAATCCTGCCTCGGGCATAGATGTGTGTGATGTCCTTAGGTTAGTTAGGTTTAATTAGTTCTAAGTTCTAGGCCACTGATGAGCTCAGAAGTTAAGACGCATAGTGCTCAGAACCATTTTGTTAAGTCCCATAGTGCTCAGAGCCATTTGAGCCATTCAGTTAACGTTGTGAAAAACAGTTTCTATAACTACAAAAACTTTAAATGTAGGTTTACCTGCCTTTAGTCTAAGACAGGTCATAGGGTCAGTAATGCCTGGCTTGTTCCTATATTTTTGCGAATTGCAGACTAATCTTCTCCGTGGTCGGTTTCTACAAGTTATTCCTTTCTCTTTAAAGTAATTGGTGTAAGTATTTTGTAAGCATTTTTTTTTAAGATGGCAGTTCCGAAATCTTCACACCTGATAGCACCTGCCTTCTTTGAAATTAGGACTGTTACATTCTTCTATAAATACGACGATATTTCGCGTCTCTAATATACACTATGTGATCAAATGTATCCGGACACTTTGCTGAAAATGACTTACAAGTTCGTGGCGCCCTCCATCGGTAATGCTGCAATTCTACAGGCTCTAGGCCCATACTTAGCCTTGATGACAGCGTCCACTTTCGCAAGCATACGTTCAATGAGGTGCTGGAAAATTTCTTGGGAAATGGCAGGCCATAACTCACGGAGTGCTGCACTGAGGAGCGGTATCGAAGTCGGTGGATGGGGCCTGGCACTAAGTCGGCGTTCCAAAACATCCCAAAGCTATTCTATAGGATTCTGATCAGGACTCTGTGCAGGCCATTTCATTAAAAGGATGTTATTGTCGTGTAACCACTACGTTACAGGCCGTGCATTTTGAACAGGTGCTCGATCGTGTTGAATGATGCGATCGCCATCCCCGAATTGCTCTTCAACAGTGGGAAGCAAGAAGGTACTTAAAACATCAATGTAGGCCTGTGTTGTGATAGTGCCACACAAAACAACAAGGGCTGTGCACCCCCTACATGAAATACACGACCACACCATGACACCACTGCCTCCGAATTTTTCTATTGGAACTACACATGCTGGCAGATGACGTTCACAGGGCATACGCCATACTCACACAATGCCATCGGATCGTCACATTGTGTACCGTGATTCGTCATTTCACACAACTTTTTCCCACTGTTGAATCGTCCAATGTTTACGCTCCCCACTCCAAGCGAAGCGTCGCGTGGCATTTACCGCCGTGATGTGTCGCTAATGATCAGCCGCTCGACCATGAAATCCATGTTTTCTTCAGCTCCCACCTAACTGTCATAGTGCTTACAGTGGATCCTTATGTAGTTTGGAATTCCTGTGTGATGGTCTGGATACATGTCTACCTATTACACATTACGACCCTCTTCAACTGTCGGCGGTCCCTCTCAGTCAAAAGACGAGGTCGGCGTGTACGTTTTTGTGCTGTACGTGTCCCTTCACTTTTCCAATTCACTATCACATAGGAAACAGTGGACCTAGAGATGTTTAGGAGTGTGGGAATCTCGCGTACAGACGTATGATACAAGTGACACATAATCACCTGACCACGTTCGAAGTCCGTGGGTTCCACGGACCGCCACATTCTGCTCTCTCATGATGTCTAATGACCACTGAGATCGCAGATATGGAGTACCTGGCAGTATGTGGCAGCACAATGGACCTAATATGAGAAATGTATGTTTTTCGGGGTGTCCGGATACTTTTGATCACATAGTGTATGTTACACACGTAGTGGTGTAGTTTTGTCACGACTAATTCTTCCAAGGGCTTCAATAATTATGAGGGTCCTTTTATCGACTTAGTGCTTTCAGTACTCAGTAAAATTTTTCTCGCAGTAGCGTATCTACGAAGACATCTTCATCGAAATCCTTTTCTCTATATGTAGTATACCTTAAAATTCGTTTTCTTTGTGTAGCTCATCTTCATATTTCTCCAACCTTCTACTTTTCCTCCTTTGGTTAGCACTGGTCTCCCGTCTTCCCATTCATGCAGCTGCTTTTCTTTTCTCCAAAGGTTTCTGTAATTCTCCTGGGCGGCATCAATCTATCGCTAGTTATGCGTTCTTCTCCATCCATGCATGTCTCGCCTGTTCCCGTTTTTCCATTTTACATGTCTGTTTTTCCTTTCGGCTATTTTTAGTTTGTTTTACTGCATTTCTATATGTGCACCGTTCTTCAATTAGATTCAATAATGTTCAATTAGGTTCCATAAGTGAGGAACGGTAATCCAAGCTTTGTTAGTGCACCCTCTTTCAGTGAGTGCATGCGTGTGATGCTGAAACTAATAGGACATTTCTTCCGGCGAATATATAATTTACATACCTCCCTGTTTTCCATCTGGATATAGTCGTTCTTTCTAAACGAATATTTGGCAGAGAGATTAGCTTCTTTCTTCACATGACTGCTGAACAATAATGGCATGCTTCCTTATTTAGATCTCAACTGATCACTACGACCCATTTGCTATAGTAGCCTCGGGGACACCAAATTTTTACTTTATTTTTTTACAGTTAGACTTAATGGTAAATAAAGACAAATTCTCTAAGGGATCGTAATCAATAGAGTAATTTCTTCGTATCCGGAAGCAAACAGGGCTCGATAATTTGTTGTACTCTTTCTGCATAAGTATATATGTTAAGCGATTCGTTGATGGTACTCTGAGAGAGTTTGTCATTACAGTACCGTCATGACTTAACAAAGCCAGTTCACTATTCTTTTCCGGTATAGTAACAGTGGGCATCAGTGCTATTATGGTAATACGCCGGCCGCAATGGATTCTGCTCGTGAGTGAAAGTCACATCGTTCGTTGATTCACTTACGCGGATGAGTTGTGAAAGGAATCACTCACACTTCTTACCGCTGAATTTATATTTTCGGTATGCGGAAAACCATCGCAACCTCAACACGACTCGCTGAACTGGAAATTAAATATTTATTCTTAGTGAAGACGAGTCATTATGGAAATTCACTGTATTTCCATAGCTCCAATGAAACAACATAAAATGTGTCACCTTGTTGAAGCTGACATATACGTTAAAGGATTATCTCGAGTTCTTGTGAAGAATACCCGCTGATCATAACGATACGAAAATAGTGTCACTTTTGGTGTTCCCTTATTATCAGTTTTCAGTGCACGAGATATTTGACCCATAATGTTCCCAATTTTAGCAGCAAAATTCAATAAAAAGGACCGCTGCAAAGTGTTATCGCTCGTTAACGTGAGGTGTATCTTCTTGATACTTTCTGAAGAAAGAGCAGAGGGTATTATTATTATTATTATTTCTTTATTTAATTTCCTCCACATTAGATACTGGTACCAAAGATTCTCATTTGTAACGCATTTTCTTTCTACACGTGTATTTCTGGTTTAGTTTTATTAAAAATTAACGATTCTATGGGCATTTTTTTCCAATCATCAACTTTGGTTTGATGCAGTTGGCAACGAATTCTTCTCTTGTGCCAAGCTGTTCATCTCAGAGTAGGAATCACATGTACATTCTCAATTATTTGTTGGATGTACTCCAGTGTCTGTCTTTCCGTACAGATTTTACCCTCTACAGCTTCTTGTAGTACCATGGAAGTTATTTCCTGATGTTTTAATACATGTCCTACGATCCTTCAGTCTTCTTCTCAGTATTTTCTATATGTTCATGTTTTCACTGACTCTGCGAAGAACCTCCTCATTAAGTCCAATTAATTTTAAACATCCACCTACTGAACATCTAAATGCTTCGATTCTCTTCTTTCCGAGTTTTCCCACAGTTCATGATTCATTTACATACAGTACTCTGCTCTAGATGTGCGTTCTCATAAATTTCTTCCTTAAAGCGGGGTCAGTGTTTGATTCTCGTACGGTTTCTTAATCCAGGATTACCGAGTAACGTTGGGCAGCGGTTATCACAGTGGACTCACATTCGGGAGGGTGGCGATTAAAATCCGCGTCAGGCTGTCTCGATTTTGGTTTGCCATAATTTCCCTAAAACCGCCTCAGGAAAATTTCGTTCCCCATCCTTGACACAGTCCGCGCTTGCACTCTATTTGTAATGAACTCGATGTCGACGGGACGTTAAACAGTAATCTTCCTTCCCTTATACACAGGAATGCCCAATTTGCTACAGGTAGAACGCTTTTTTGACCTCCTTGCTTCTACCGTCGTGTGTTATTTTGTTTCCAAGGTACCATAATTTCTTTTTCTACTTCGTGGTTACCGATGGTGATGTTAAGTTTATTGCTAACCTCATTTATTCAACTCAATCGCAGACAGTATATTGTACTCATAAGGCCTTTCATTATGTTCGACTGGTCCTGTAATTCTTTCGCTGAGGAAAACAATGCAAACAGTAAATTGTATCACCAATATCCTTTCAGTCTGCTATTACTATTACTAATACTACCAATACTGCTACCATCGAATAGTACTGTATTTACCTACATATACCTTCATCTTTATAATTCCTTCAAATGTATGGACAGATAGCCGCGAATACTATCTTCAACTGTTCACCAGTACATATTCAACAGATATAACCTCAGAAATCCCTTATGGTTGCTTAGTGGCCTTCTGGTAAGTATATATCCTGCAGAACATGTTGCCAAAGAATGTAAACTCTTTGGTCGTTAATGCGTGAACAACAATCATTGTCTTCACGTTTTCCTCCTGTACTTCCTAAATGCAGAAGACATTGCCCTATCGTTCCGATATTCAGTGTGGACTGTCACCCCATGATCGTCTGTGTAATCTCGGTCTTTCGGATTCAGATGGCATGACTACTGCTTCAGCAGAACTGCTGTTTCGGTGGTTCAAGTTGATGGGAGTTGTTTCAGACAGTGATGCGTCTCTCAAGCCTTTTGGGACACGACGACTGCACAGCTACCTAGGGTAAGTTAGTTGTTGTCGCTCATCCACTTCGTGGTTTCTGGAAAACCGGTCCAATATTATGGCTGAAGGAAGCGAACCTCCAGCTAATGGAGTTACCCACCATCGTCCCATTACAGAGCAACGTATCTGGGAAATAATAACTGCAGAGCCACATGAGAAATAAGAAGAATAATTTTTTAAATAACGTGAAACGTCCCCTTTTGAAAAATTATATACGTGACTGGGCTTAAACTGACACACAATGTTCTTAGCGCAACGCAACCTGACTTTCAATAATCCCCACAAAAGAATGGCCCTGACTAACATTAACCTATACCTTTCATAAATCACTTACCTCACAAAAATCTTCGTTACTCGAAATACTGCAATATAGCGAGCGCCACCACTGCCAGCTAAATAAAAGATTCTAACTACTGAAGGCACTAACTACTGATAGGCATAGTTAGCAAATGAAAGATTTTGATAGAGAACAAACGATGTATTTACCTTAATAGTCATAATATATACAGCAGTTCATGACATCCAGTCTTACAAATTTCAAAACTCCGCCATCTCTCTCCCCACATCCACCACTGCTGGCGGCTCACCTCCAACTGCCGAACGCTATGTGCTGTTAACATCCAGCTGCCCAACACTACAATGGCAGACAACAATGCAAACTGGCCACAGACTGCACACAGCACAGCCAGTGATTTTCATACAGAGTGCTACGAGGCGTTACCAATATAAAAACCTAAACAGCCTACTTACATGGCCCCCATGCTCCCCACAAAAAAATTTACAAATTGTTTTGGGCAGTGGCCAATAATGATTTGATAAAATTTTTCATAATTACAATAACAAAGAAATCAAATGCACACACTTATTGATACAATGTTGGTCAAAAGCTAAAATTTTCTCACAGTCCATAAAGACAGTCCTGATCGTTCATCACAGTAAAATAGCAGTGTTTTTCTCGATGTCTGAGCAGTAAAAGAAAATGCACACGGAAAAGTAGTGGATTTCCATGCAGTCTTGAAGAAGTAGTGTTGTCCTTCTGATCTGACAAAGCATACTAGTAATGTAAAGTGAAAAATTTTATTGCAAAGACTAAGTTATAAAGCAGATTGTCTTTCAATAAACGGTTTTACGTGTGAAATGTGGTGCAATCCTTTACTCTTCCTAGTACGCAGAGGTTCAACTTGAATGGAATTATCATGCGGTATACGTCGGTGAGGAATGCTAAAATTTTTCTCAAGGTTAGCGTCTATGTTATTTTTCTCTGAGCCAGCTGGCGAACAAGGCTGCCTGCGGTGCGAGTCATTGTCTGTTCCTTTGTTGGCGAGCATCGTTATTGGGATTAGGAGACCTAACTTCTACAAATTCACCTTGACGAGAAGGCCCTGCCCTGTTTGAAGCTCGCCAGTTCTGATGCAATTCAGGTCTGTCGTTTTGTCGGTAGTTTACATAGTTTCTTGTTTGTCGGTCATGTGGTGGAGAATTTCTCCCGGAATCGTAACTGCGCCCTGAACTGTTGCGTCTGAAGTTTATCTGTCTCCCTTGATAATAATTGTTTTTGTTCCCATAATGTCTGTTTCTATGGTAATCTCTGTCATATTCATTATTACGGAAATGCGATCTTTCTCTGTAACTATTATTACTCTGCCAGTGGTTGTCATACGGGTGGTGTTTGTTTTGGTCACGATTTGCGTTCTAAGAATAGACTTGTCATGTCCAGTTATTGTTTCTGTCGTCACGGAATTGCAACGGATGTGACCTGTAATTGTTGTGTTCCTGTTTTCGCGTTCCACGATTGTCAGTGTCAATTTCTAATTCTTGTAAGAGTCCCTGAAAAGCTTCAATGTCGTCTTTGCAACGTCCTGCCAAAATAATATGTCGTAAATGTTCAGGTAATTTGATTAAGCAAATGCGGATGAGTTCTGAGGGGCTGTATGGGTTTGACAGGTACTGATTCTTGTGCAACATGTCTTCAAAATATTTGACAAGACTGGAAAATTCAGATTGTTCAAAGTGTTTCATCATCATGATGCTATGTTTCACTCAGTCTAGTGTAGCTTGAGAGCAATATGCTGAGAGGAACGCATGGTAAAATTCTCCTTCACTGTGACAATCGTGAATGACTGATCGCATTCTTTCAGCTGGTTCATTCTCTAAGAAGCCACACATAAGTGCTAATCTGTGCTCTAACGACCAGTTGGGAGGAAAACAATGAGAGAATTGATGGAGCCATGCTTGTGGATGAAAGTCGTTGGCAGAATTCTTAAACGTTTTGAATTTACGTGTAGTAATGAACAGCTTATAGTCAAAATCATCACGTCGGCGAGTCACATGTCGGTCATTGTTACGTCGTTTCGGCGGTTCCATATTAAAATTCGGTGTGCCTTGCCAATTTCTTTCATAATTTCAAAAAGTGTCCTGTGTTATTATTTTGTGATTGTTCCGTATTTCTAAGTCCCTCTTATCGTGTTGGAGCGCGAGTGTCCTCTGAAACATGTAATTTTTGTATTACTTGTGCCAACTGATCTTGTACTTCCCGGATTTCTCTTTTGTGTTGCGTATTAATTTGATTCTGACTTTGTTTGAATTTCTTAATTTGTCCATACTCTTCTGTGTAAGTGATGGCTACAGGTCTTGTGTCATTCAGATCATGATCTACCTTTGTAGATAAGTTAGTGAACTGATCTGAAAGTTCAGCTACTTTATCCGTTAGTGAAATTATTTCCTCTGTGTGTTTTTCTGAACCAAGTTTCAGAGTGTCCATTTGTGTTGAAATCGCATCTACTGTGTCCTTTAAGTTTTCCTGACTTCTTGCAAGTTGTATTACCGAACCGGTAGATGCTACTGAGTCAATTTTAGCTTGCAAGGTGTCGTGATTTTCATGAAGAATACTTTGCAGTTCTATTATGGCTACTTTGTGATTCTGTAATGCATTTTCATGACGCGAAAAAATAGGTTGGAAATGCTCACAAATTTGTGTTTTTACGTCATTACAGACTTTTTGACATTTCGATTCGATTTTCTGTAACTCAGTAGTTAAATCTTCACGTGTTTCTTCAAGTATGGTGTCTAACTTTTGAAGATTTTGTTCCATTGCGTCTAACTTTTGAAGCTTTTGCTGTGTTTGTCTCTGGTGTTGTTCCATTGTGTCTAACTTTTGAAGATTTTGTTCCATTGTGTCTAACTTTTGAAGCTTTTGCTGTGTTTGTCTCTGGTGTTGTTCCATTGTGTCTAACTTTTGAAGCTTTTGGTGTGTTTGTCTCTGATTTTGTTCCATTTGTTGCATTAGCAGTAATAACAATGCATTAGTGTCTGGAATCTGTTCCTTTACGCTTTTCGGCAGTGCATTTGCACCGGCAACATTCACATTTTGACAAGCAGAAAATGTGTCTTGACTTATTTGAGAAAACGGTGAATACGCAAAACCTGAATCTACAGTATTTGCAAAATTGCGTCCTGTCCTTTCGGATTACTGAGGCGAGCTGTTGCCGAGCGATCGATCGATAATGCTTCCCTGTTCACTAATTGTTTCACTGCCTACGCCATTGTTTGCCACCTGCTCCATTTCCCTATGCACAGTTACCAAATTACTATGTTGAACATTAGTTAATTCACTATATGGTGGCGCTAACACACTGCTTTCGTCTTCACTGCCATTTCTCAGTTTACTTTGGAGCCTAGTATTACGTTTTCCACACGCCATTATTGTCACAATATTTCACACAAGAACACAAAAAAACACAATTTGAAGAGCAAAAATAAGAGAACACATAAATAAAAGATTCTAACTACTGAAGACACTAACTACTGATAGGCATAGTTAGCAAATGAAAGATTATGATAGTGAACAAATGATGTATTTACCTTAATAGTCATAATATATATAGCAGTTCATGACATGCAGTCTTACAAATATCAAAACTCCGCCATCTCTCTCCCCACATCCACCACTGCTGGCGGCTCACCTCCAACTGCGCAAAGCTACGCGCTGTTCACATCCAGCTGCCCAACACTACAATGGCAGACAACAATGCAAACTGGCCACAGACCGCACACAGCAGAGCCAGTGATTTTCATACAGAGCGCTACGTGGCGTTACCAATACGAAAACCTAAACAGCCTACTTACAAAGCCCCCATGCTTCCCACAAAAAATTTTACAAATTTTTTTGGGCACTGGCCAATACATAATTGTTAAAATTTTTTTCACAATTACAATAACAAAGAAATCATATGCTCACACTTATTGATACAATGTTGGTCAAAAGCTAAAATTTTTTCACAGTCCATAAAGACAGTCCTGATCATCCATCACAGTAAAATTGCAGTGTTTTTTTTTTCTCAAACTCTGAGCAGTAAAAGAAAATGCACACGGAAGTACTGGATTTCAATGCAATCTTGAAGAAGTAGTGTTGTCCTTCCAACGGAAAGACAGTGCTGACTCTTGACATGCAGACAAGTATTGGTCCACAACAGAGCAAACTCACAGCAGAGTCAGTCGAAATTTTGAAGAGTATTGGTAGGTAGGTCATCACAGAGTAGACCCACTGTAGTCCTGGTAGAGATAACAGTATTGTTGGGCCACCAGAGGTGCAGACCCACTGTAGTCCTGGTAGAGATTGTGGGATTGGTGGGCCACCAGAGGTGCAGACCCACTGCAGTCCTTGTAGAAATAATGGTATTGATGGGTCATCAAAGATGCAGACCCACTGTAGTCCTTGTAGAGATGGCCAGCAGCCATCTGTTGTGACTGTGCAGGTTCACAATCATCATTGAAGAGTCTTGCGGATAATATAGCAAGTCCATAACCACCACTTGTGCACTCATTAAGTTTTTGGAATTCTCCTTAGAACCAGCAATGCTGTTATCCAGTCCCTTGCTGAATTATTAACACACATGCAAACACCAACAGTCCCTACTTCTCACATATTATCCATATACTATGACCAACAGAAACGTGTGCAGTGAAATGGAACTTACAAGTTAATAATATGATGAACTGGTATCAATTACAATTTTGTAACATAAGAATACAATAACAACGGTACAAAATTCATCGTTAAAAATATAATAATACAGATAACATTTGTAGTAATAGGGGCTTTACAGAAGAATAGAAATAAACATATACATCAGTGTTACAGGAATTATGACGTAAGTAAATACATAAAAGATCAGAATAATTATTGAAACATCAACTTCACACATGAGCATTAAAACAGAACAGAATTAATAATGTCTAACATCTTTCAAAGTAAATAACATATTATTAATGGAAATTATATTTGAGGATAACAGTATTCCTCATCATAGTTCATGTAGCTGAGTATTAGAAAAATTCTACAACATAAGTCTTATCAGATAAACACATAAAGACAGGAAGAACATAAATACACAAGGGTACACAAACACATAGTGGGATAACACAAGGAAAGGACAGGGTTTGTTTTACTGCAGTATTTTGCAAACAAAACTTTCTTTACATCTCGGAGATCTCCCTTCGTTCTTCATTATTTCCAAAAGTCCTATCTATACGTGCTTTCTGTACTTTTCTCGTATAGCCTTTCAGTGCATTTCTTCAAATTCATCGCAACTCATTCTCTTATAGGCTACCCCCTCTTAAGCTAACTTAAATCTACTGAGCTCAGATGCTAAACTAAGGGACGAGGCAATGCAGCAGCACAAAACAATTAACACAAACAGCAATGACAAAAAAAATGGAAAATTGCAAACCAAGATACAGTAAATCTAAATTACCAAGCAATGCTACAGTACAACTAATATGAGCCAATGTGCAGCAACAAGAAAAATAAATCAGTAGTAAAATTAGCTTAACAGAGTAATACAAAGTGAAATTTAGTAGCACTATGCCTGGCAAACAGCAGCAGCAAATGCAATAACTTATATCTGAACATGACGTAGCTCAAGCAAAAAAAATATTACACTAAAGACAACAATGCAGACAAGGGAAATGTATATTCACATCTTAATGTCTATGTAATTAAAGTGGTGCACCACAAGAAGTTATTCTACCAAAAAATTACCAACTAGTTGAAAAGAAAATTCTGTATGCAATTCCTGTGAAGGGAAATGTCTTTTTATGCTCCTTCGTTTTTTTGAATAGATCATAATATTAGTTACTGGATCTGTAGGCATAAAATATTTATATTAGTACATCAATAAATTTTATTTTAACCAATGCTGCTGCTGCTAGAAACTTGATATTAAACAAAATGAGCAAACTCTCAACTAGAAAGACAATAGATGTAAAATGTTTCTCATCATTTCATTAGGCATTTTAGTAAATATCATAAATTAAAAGCTCCACAGTATAATCATATGTTTTCAAGTTTGAGCGTGACGTATTTGCGATGCTTTCTACAAAGAAATGTCAATAGCGAGGATAATGGCCTCTTTTTTTTTTTCCACCTGTGCCTCTGAAAGGCACACACTAATGGCTTTTTCCAGGCGACTGTCGCGCAGCTGCCCACGACGCATTGCGTGCAGGTGGTCACGTAACTTTCTTACGGAAATATTTACGACAGCAGTTTCCGCTACAGTGACAGTCTCATATAAAAATATTTCACAGGTCAAGTATTGGCGTTACAAATCTGTAGAAACAAAATCCTATTGATATAACAGAATCGAAAATATTTTTGTCGGCATTGTAATACATTCAAGCATTTACACACATTTCATAACTCTTAAAGTACGATTCTTGGTTTCCAACAACCTTTTTCACAAACCTGAGTCCCTAACCACTGCTCATAATTCCTTACATTATTCGTCGCCACTTCTTCGACATTTCATCATAACAGATACGTAGCATACTCAAATAACTCATATAGCATCAGCTTATTGATCATAAACATACCACAACAGCATAATACACATAGTCATCGTAATAATAACATCATAACACCTCAGTCAACTCTCAAAATCGTCGTAGCTTCCTCCAATAATATCAAAACCTAAAAAAAATTCTCTGCTCATGTCAAAAGTGTCATCTGCCTCAAACGTACTTTAAAAATCATGATCTCATACCAAATACACCATTCAAAGCTCTCATAGTATGACAATGGTTCCGAAAAAATGCGAAGAGTTCACAAAGTACAGACAAAATACAATGTTGTAAGTGTGAAGTTACCCCAACTGTGTAATTGCGTAAACATGTATCACTGATGTAGTAATAAAAACATATTTGTCTCTCTCAGTTAAATGATCAGATAGCTGTGTAATTTATGTGTTAGAGAAATATGGCACCGATATGTAAAGTTGTATAAGCAAATACCACATTAGCTAGGGCTCCTTGTGCTTGGCAACCCCCCCCCCCCCCCCCCCCCCCGTATTTGAGAATAACAGTATTTCTCATCATAGTTCATGTAGCTGAGTATTAGAAAAATTCTACAACATAAGTCTTATCAGATAAACATATAAAGACAGGAAGAACATAAATACACAAGGGTACACAAACACATAGTGGGATAACTCAAGGAAAGGACAGGGTTTGTTTTACTGCAGTAGTTTGCAAACAAAACTTTCTTTACTTCTCGGATCTCTCTTTTGTATTGCGTATTAATTTGATTCTGATTTTGTTTGAATTTCTTAATTTGTTCATACTCTTCTGTGTCAGTGATGGCTACAGGTCTTGTGTCATTCAGATCATCATCTACCTTTGTAGATAAGTTAGTGAACTGATCTGAAAGTTCGACTACTTTATCCGTTAGGGAAATTATTTCCTCTGTGTGTTTTTCTGAACCAAGTTTCAGAGTGTTCATTTGTGTTGAAATCGTATCTACTGTGTCCTTTAAGTTTTCCTAAGTTTTTGCAAGTTGTGTAACCGAATCGGTAGATGCAACTGAGTCAATTTTAACTTGCAAGGTGTCGTGATTTTCATGAAGAATAGTTTGCAGTTTTTTTTATGGCTGCTTCGTGATTCTGTAATGCATTTTCATGACATGAAAAAATAGGTTGGAAATGCTCACAAATTTGTGTTTTTTACATCATTACAGCCTTTTTGACATTTCGATTAGATTTTATGTAACTCAGGAGTTAAATCTTCACGTGTTTGTTCAAGTGTGGTGTCTTACTTTTGAAGATTTTGTTCCATTGCGTCTAACTGTTGCTGTGTTTGCCTCTGGTGTTGTTCCATTGTGTCTAACTTTTGAAGCTTTTGCTGTGTTTGTCTCTGATTTTGTTCCATTTGTTGCATTAGCTGTAATAACAATGCATTAGTGTCTGGAATCTGTTCCTTTACGCTTTTCGGCAGTGCATTTGCACCGGCAACATTCACATTTTGAGAAGCAGAAAATGTGTCTTGACTTATTTGAGAAATCGGTGAGGACGCAAAACCTGAATCAACAGTATTTGCAAGATTGTGTCCAGTCATTTCGAATTCCTGAGGCGAGCTGTTGTTGAGCGATCGATCGATAATGCTTCCCTGTTCACTAACTGTTTCACTGCCTACGCCATTGTTTGCCGTCCGCTCCATTTCCCTATGCACAATTACCAAATTACTATGTTGAACATTAGTTAATTCATTACACGGTGGCGCTAACACACTGTTTTCGTCTTCACTGTCATTTCTCAGTTTACTTTGGAGCCTAGTATTACGTTTTTCACACGCCATTATGGTCACAATATTTCACACGACAACACAGAAAACACAATTTGAAGAGCAAAAATAAGAGAACACATTAACATAGCACTGAAAGTAATATCCAGTTAATTGCAAGCGCAGCTGCGAAATACTTGCTACAAATCTACATACAATGGCAGACAACAATGCAAACCAACCACAGACTGCACACAGCACAGCCAGTGATTTTCATACAGAGCGCTACGAGGCGTTACCAATATAAAAACTTAAACAACCTACTTACAAACCTACTTCAAAATATACTCAGTTTCTGCTGTTTGAGAAGACGGCGCTGACACGAAGTTCTGAAAATAATCTAACCTGAAACTTCCTGGCAGATTAAAACTGTGTGCCAGACCGAGACTCGAACTCGGGACCTTTGCCTTTCGTGGGCAAGTGGACGGTGCGTGAGTAGTGTAGTGACGTAACAAGACTGTTACGCCACACGGTAGTAGCCAAAAGAAAGGCACGCTAGACTAATGCTGTGGCCGATAGTGCACGAACGGCAAATAGCAGACGGGCGTGAAGTCTGGAACATGAGAACTTATGAATGAATAAGAAGAAAAGTATGTAGATGCTTTTTACTTAACTTTTATTGATTCCTTGGAATACATCTCTCTTGAATACTCGAAGCTATAGGCACTGATACAAATGGCTCCTTGCTAGTTCGTAGCCATTAACTTAGCTGATGGCTATTATGTCTCTCGGCTAATGAGAGAGAAAGGCTTCGTACCACTGGGCGATAGCTAGGTTCTCGTACAACTCTTTTTCTCGTCGCCAATCTGTAGTGACGTAACAAGACTGTTACGCCACACGGTAGTAGCCAAAAGAAAGGCACGCTAGACTAATGCTGTGGCCGATAGTGCACGAACGGCAAATAGCAGACGGGCGTGAAGTCTGGAACATGAGAACTTATGAATGAATAAGAAGAAAAGTATGTAGATGCTTTTTACTTAACTTTTATTGATTCCTTGGAATACATCTCTCTTGAATACTCGTAAGCTATAGGCACTGATACAAATGGCTCCTTGCTAGTTCGTAGCCATTAACTTCTGATGGCTATTGTGTCTCTCGGCTAATGAGAGAGAAAGGCTTCGTACAACTGGGCGATAGCTAGGTTCGCGTACAACTGGGGTCGAGTCCACTCTCGTATCACGAGACCTGCCTTGGTGGTGGCGCTAGGTCTGCGATCACAGTGGCGACACGCGGGTCCGACATGTACTACGTGGACCGCGACCGATTTAAACTACCACCTAGCAAGTGTGGTGTCTGGCGGTGACACCACAAGTAGTGCTAGGGTAGCTCAGTGGTAGAGTACATGCCCGCGAAAGGCAAAGGTCCCGAGTTCGAGTCTCGGTCCGGCACACAGTTTTCATCTCCCAGTAAGTTTCATATCAGCGCACACTCCGCTGCAGAGTGAAAATGTCATTCTGGAAACATCCCCCAGGCTGTGGCTAAGCCATGTCTCCGCAATATCCTTTCTTTCAGGAGTGCTAGTTCTGCAAGGTTCGCAGGAGAGCTTCTGTAAAGTTTGGAAGGTAGGAGACGAGGTACTCGCAGAAGTAAAGCTGTAAGGACGGGGCGTGAGTCGTGCTAGGGTAGCTCAGTGGTAGAGCACTTGCCCGCGAAAGGCAAAGGTCCCGAGTTTCGGTCCGGCACACAGTTTTAACCTGTCAGGAAGTTTCATATCAGCGCACACTCCGCTGCGGGGTGAAAATCTCATTCTGGTAATCTAATCTGGTCCAGTAGATGATTACTAACTAATCAAGTAGAAGTTCAGTACGGGCCCCTGTTAGAGACTGTTCCGTCTCTTGACAGATCAACACTAAGACTGCCACTTCCACTAATCTTTGACACTCGGCGTTAACTGTTTGACTACATGATCAGTTCGGCAACTGACAGTGGCTGTTAAGAACTGTCAGATCATTGTAGGAAACTATATACTACTGGAGGTGAAGATAATTGGAAATGACCAAATGTCGGTGAGTGGTAAATAATATGTTCAGTATACAGGGTATCTTAAACTATTGGGGTCGAGTTGTAGCAGAAGACAGAGGATCCACAAACAATTATATCGTAATAGGGAACCAATGATCGGAAATGCGTATTTATTGTGTTATATACATACACAGCTTTAACCGCTTAACAACAACTTAGATCAAAACATCTGCAGCACCGGGTTCGACACTGCTTAAATTGTGAACAAAATTCATCAGGGATGGTGACCGAAGACTTCCGACATGAGAAGTCACCCTCATTCTGCCAACTGCCTTGTCACAGAGGGCGGAGAACCGAACAGGGTTTCAGAATCCTTTCTTGCTCTTAGAGTGGGAAACTGCCCCTAAAAGGAGGAACAATCAGCAATGATCAACTGTATGAAGATGCAGAAGGCAATGGAAACCACTGCATTAAAGACACATAACGTGTATCCACAGGACATGTGGCGTGTAATTGAAAATGCGTAATCATGATCTCTCCATTAACAAGGATCCAGACTAGTTTCCCGTTCGGATCTCCGGGATGGGACTGACGAAGAGGAGGAGACCATGACAAAAAAAGACAGTAAAAAAGCAAAGGGTAACGTTCTACGGGTCGGGGTGTGGAACGTCAGAAGTATGAAAGTGGCAGGGAAACTAGAAAATTTGAAGTGGGATATATAGAGCTCAGTCTAGATTCATTGGCGGTCAGTGAAGTGAAATGGAAAGAAGACAAGGACTTCTGTCCACAAGGGTATACTGCAATACCACAGAAACAGGAAATTGTAAAACGACAGTGGGATTCATTAAGAATAGGAAGGTATGGCCGGGAGTGAGTTACTGTGTACAGTTCTATGTTACGGTTATTCTCGTCAGAATCGACAGTAAACCTGCACCGAAAATGATAGTTCTGGTATATATGGCGACGTCGCAGTTAGAAGATGATGAGACAGAGAAAGTATATGAGGATATTGATAGGGTAAATCATTACGTAAAGAGAGATGAAAATCTTATATTCAAACGGGATTTGGATGCGGTTGTAGAGGAAGGAGTAGCAGAAAAGGCTAAAGGGAGACTATGGGCTTGGTACTTGGAACAAGAGAGAAAACATTAGTTGAGTTTTATGCAATTTTGTCATATGATGACATGGGTGGAGACCGTGGCTGTTATTTGAAGACACATGTTGATGGTGTTGAGACAGCAATCAGCAACAAATTTATTTTCAGTTCCTTTATTCAAAAGGTACCATTACCAGTTTCGAACCATTACGATTCATCTTCAGACGGTTTTCATGCATTTATTATAAGATGTAGTGCGTTTTTTCACAGATTAATTGTCCTGTATTACAAATAATACATAATTATAAGCACGCCACACAGATGGTTGCGTTACGGATTTGCATTGGATGTGATTTATGTGAAATGTCGGTTTGTAGTGTTTGTTTTCATAGTTTTCGTCCACCAGATGTGTGTAAATTCCCACTGCATTCTTATCGTTGCACGCGTAAATTTCTCTCACTGAACACTTTAGATAATTGAGTTTTACTTTAAATAGCAGCTACTAATACCGAATACTGTCTTCAAGAATGAGAAAAGAAGGTACGCTTTGGAAATGCCGCAATATCTGGAAAGATTAAAGTTAGATTACGTCATGGTCACACACAGATTCCGAAATCAAATACTGGATTGTAAGGTGTACCCTGGAACGGATACAGACACAGACCACAATTTAGTAGGTTAAGGTTTCAGGGACTAATTAGGAAGAATCAAAGCGCTAAGATGTGGAATACTAACCTACTAAGGAATAAAGAGGCACACGTGAAGTTCTCTGAGGCTATTCTTAGTGCGATAATGAGCTACCACTAGGGAGCTCAGTTGAAAAGTAAAGGATATCTCTAAAAATGGCAATGACAGAAACTGGATAGAAAAACATACTATGAGGATGGTAACTGTGAAGAAACCATGGATGACACGGGATATACTTCAGTTGAACGACGAAAGATGGAAATACAAAATGTGTAGGGAAATTCACGAATACAGAGTTACAAGTCACTTAGAAAGGAGATAAATAGGGACTTCAAGGAAGATAAGGCAGTGTAGCTACAAGAAAAATGTGAAAAAATCAAAAAGAAATTATTCTTGGAAGGACTGACTCAGCACTGATAAAGTCGAAACAGCCTTCGGTGAAATAAAAATCAAGGACTGAAACATTAAGAGTGCAACGGGAAATCCTCCGTTAAATGCAGGTGAGATAATAGCGGATAAAAGGAAGTAGTAATGTGAAGATCCTTTAGAGGGGGATGAAGAAACAAGAATCGACAGAGACGACACAGGGGATATAGTATTAGAACCAGAATTTAAAAGAACTTTGGAAGACTTAAGATCAAGTAAGGCAGATTGGATAGGTAACCATTCATCGGAATTTCCCAAATCATTGGACAAGTGGAAAATATCGACTATTAACGTTGATGCAATATATGAGACTGACAATAAACATCAGACTTTCAGGACAATATCATCAATACAGTTCCGAAGACAGCAAGAGCCGACAAATGCTCCAATTACCGAACGAATACCTTAACAGTCCCTGCATCCAAGTAATTGACAAAATAAAATACATGAGACTGGAACAGAAAATTTAGAATCTGTTACATGACGATCAGCTTGGCTTCAGGAAAGGTAAAGGGGTATGCTCACTATAAAAAAATTTCTGTAAATGAAATTGTTAGTTATTCTTTTTTCGAAAACATTCTCCTCGTCTGATGTGCGATTCTGACATCGTGTTCAACTGCTGAACAGTTCTGACCGTTGGTTGGCCCTGTGCTGTGCACGTAAACAGTGTCACGAAACAGTACATGAAACTTAGTGAAGTATTGAATTTGAAATAAAGAAAACTAATCTAATTATATGTCAACAGTAGCTAATTGTGTACACAGTGAAAACTATTTAACTGAAACTCAGTAACTAAGTGCATTATGTAAATTGTGTGACATGATGTATAAATTCTGACTTGAGATGTCTAAAAGGTAAAATACCACTGTACTCAGAAGAAAATTAGCTCTTTCACTTTAGCTACTCTGTTCACTGTGAATTAATCTGCTTGCTTGTCACTACACCTGATAATGGAACAGTGCTAAGCAGATTGTATCAAAACGAAACACCCGATTAAAGAAAATCATAACTATTACGTTATATGAGATATGTGCGTGAACAACATATCGTTGGAAAGAGCGAAATCTGGAGTTCTACATGGTTCCCGCTAGGTAGCAGTAGTGTGCACCCACTTCAGTTCCAGAAAAAATTGTGTCGGGAAAATAGAACGCGTTTTGTGTTCTACGGTCTGCACAGTGCGGGTCAATAATAATTGTTCAGCGTGCCTTCCGTACTAGGTTTGGAGTGGATCCTCCTACAGCACAGAGCATTAGACGATGGAATGAACAATTCCGAGAAACTGTTTGTGTAATGGCGAATCGCCAGGCCGTCTCCGAGTGTCTTGACACAGACGGTCGAACGCATACGCCATAGTTTCACAAGGAGTCCGCAGAAATCCCTTCGCCGTGCAGCTCAACTGCTCAACATGCCGCAGGCGTGTGTTGCGTCGACGTTTACACATGACACCATACTAAATTCAGCTCTTCGTTGAGGTGACAACCAACAACGTGTGGAGTTCTGTAATTTCTTTCTTGGCGAGATGGAGAATGACATTTTTCTTCCATGCTTATTGTTTAGCAACGAGGTAATACTCCATTTAAATAATTGGGTACGGAACAGCCAAACAACCACATGAAGTTGTACGAACATGAGGGGGACTCTCCAAAATGTAATGTGTCCTGTGCAGTTTCACGGGAAAGGGTGTATGCTTCATTTTTCTTTGCCGAGAACACTGTTACACGAAGCACATATCTCGATGTGCTTGAGATCTTTCTTTCCCCACAGTTGCAGACTGATTCGAACGGCTTCATTTACCAACAGGATGTGGAACCGCCACGCTGGCGTCTGTAAGTGCGGGAATTTTTAAGTCAAACGATTACTGAACGATGGATCTGTCGCATTGGACCAAATGATTTAATCTTACATCACTGGCCTCCAAGGTCACCGGACCTGACTGTATCTGATTATTTCTTGTGGGTGTTTATAAAAGACTGTTTTATGTGCGTTCGTTACCAACAACAATGAATGAACTGAGACATCGCATACAGCAGCTGCGGAAGCTGTAAGTCAAGAGGTGCTCGCTGCAGTGTGTGAACAATTTGAATACCGCTTTGACGTACGCCCTGCATCTCAAGGGGTCATGTTGAACACCTATGAAAAGGTATGAAAAAAACTCTTTGAGTTTCCCGCTCATCAAAAAAAAATTCACTGTATATATTTCTTAGATTTAGAAACATAGACGTGCCAAATCGGATGATTCTTTTCGATACACCCCGTGCTCATCACAAAAATTATTTTTTGCTTGTCGGAAACATTCTGTGGCTTCGTGTGGCGAAAGGTGCAATGGACACATGAATGAAGGAGTAGGGTTTCATTTTAAAAACATTAAACTGCGATTACTGTCAAAAAACACTGTACAACCTAAAAAGGCATTAACAATTACGAAATTCACTCAATACAAAAGCTAAGGGGATTCGAACCAGTTGAGTTATTTGTAACATAAGGAAAAAGAAAAAAAAAAGACATTTCAATCTTGCTCCTGCACTTGTTACCTTGAAAAATTCCTCTAGAAAGTCTTCCCCATTTACAGAATCAGCAACATATGATTACAAATAAGTTTTCATCTCCACAATAAAATATACAAGCAAATTTCTCTCAGGCTAACAAATTTCATATCTCCTTCCCTAAAATGTCAATTGCTCGCTTCTATGCCTCAAATAAGAAGACGTCAGCGCAGCACAACTGCCTGGCGAAGTGGCGGACCTCAAATAAAATTAAACACAGTGTCAAGGACCTTATTACCTGCTCGTGCAGCGCGCTCATTCGTCTTTCTCCCAGTACAGCAAAGGTGAATTACCTACAATGGCAGAAAACACATTGTGACGTTGCCGGCCGGGGTGGCCGAGCGGTTCTAGGCTCTACAGTCTGGAACCGCGCGACCGCTACGGTCGCAGGTTCGAACCCTGCCTCGGGCATTGACATAAGTGATGTCCTTAGGTTAGTTAGGTTTAAGTAGTTCTAAGTTCTAGGGGACTGATGACCTTAGAAGTTTAGTCCCATAGTGCACAGAGCCATTTGAACCATTGTGACGTTGTTGTGGATAACAGAAGCACGACTGAAGAAAAATAATTTGTTGACCATGAAAAAGCGGTCGACAATGTAAAATAATGTACAATGCTTGAAGTTTGGCGAGAAATAGGATAAGCAACAGCGAAAGTTAAGTATATACAATTTTTACAAGAACCAAGAGGGAACAATAAGACTGGAAGACGAACAAGGAAGTGCTCGGATTAAAAAGGATGTAAGACTGGGATGCTGTCTTTCTCCCTATGGATTATCTGTACATCGAAGAAACAACGACGGAAAAAAAAAGATAGGGGCAAGAGTGTGATTTAAAATTGAAGGCGAAAGGACGTATGATAAGACTTGCTGATGAGATTGCTGTCCTCCGAGAATGTGAAAAAGAAATACTGGATATGTTGAAAGGAATGAACAGTTAGATGAGTGCAAAATATGAATTGAGACTAAATCGAAGAAAGAGGAAAGTAATTAGAAGTAGCAGAAATGAGATCAGTGAGAAAGTCAACATCAGAATTGGAGATGTCGTCGCTGGTCGGTTTCAGATGGCACCACTGTCGGAGGAAAATTCGTGGAAGTTACCGATTGCAAGTGTAGGCAAAAGTCTAAAAAGAAAACAGCCTGCGTCTGGATGAGCGCATTGTGACCTAATTGAGTTATATGGCACGGATGAGTGCATTGTGGCCTAATTGAGTTACATGGCACGTTGTGAAACAATGAGTAGTTTCGGTTTTAAACATTACTTTGCCGAGCTGCTGTATGGTTTTGATGGCACTTAATATTGCTCTCCATTGTAATGCGTAGTAATGAGGGCCAGATAATTCATCTAAAAAAAGATAAAACGCTTATCTTGGTTGTTGTCGAGTTCAGTTTCAATGTGCACGAGACGCTTAAATTAGATGTTATCTCCCTTGTAGTATCTGACCTGGAGATTTTCTGTTATGTGGAGCAACTCTGTAGCCAAAAAGAAATATTGGTTTATCATTGACTCTACCGCTGGATGAGCTTTCTGGATGAAATGGTTCAGTCTTAAAATATGAAGTGACATGTCTTTCAGAAAAAGTTTGAACTCTCGAGAAGAAAACGAAGTTATTACTTTGGGAAAAAATTGAGTGGAGAAAATCCTTGAAGAAGCATGAATTACACTCCTGGAAATGGAAAAAAGAACACATTGACACCGGTGTGTCAGACCCACCATACTTGCTCCGGACACTGCGAGAGGGCTGTACAAGCAATGATCACACGCACGGCACAGCGGACACACCAGGAACCGCGGTGTTGGCCGTCGAATGGCGCTAGCTGCGCAGCATTTGTGCACCGCCGCCGTCAGTGTCAGCCAGTTTGCTGTGGCATACGGAGCTCCATCGCAGTCTTTAACACTGGTAGCATGCCGCGACAGCGTGGACGTGAACCGTATGTGCAGTTGACGGACTTTGAGCGAGGGCGTATAGTGGGCATGCGGGAGGCCGGGTGGACGTACCGCCGAATTGCTCAACACATAGGGCGTGAGGTCTCCACAGTACATCGATGTTGTCGCCAGTGGTCGGCGGAAGGTGCACGTGCCCGTCGACCTGGGACCGGACCGCAGCGACGCACGGATGCACGCCAAGACCGTAGGATCCTACGCAGTGCCGTAGGGGACCGCACCGCCACTTCCCAGCAAATTAGGGACACTGTTGCTCCTGGGGTATCGGCGAGGACCATTCGCAACCGTCTCCATGAAGCTGGGCTACGGTCCCGCACACCGTTAGGCCGTCTTCCGCTCACGCCTCAACATCGTGCAGCCCGCCTCCAGTGGTGTCGCGACAGGCGTGAATGGAGGGACGAATGGAGACGTGTCGTCTTCAACGATGAGAGTCGCTTCTGCCTTGATGCCAATGATGGTCGTATGCGTGTTTGGCGCCGTGCAGGTGAGCGCCACAATCAGGACTGCATACGACCGAGGCACACAGGGCCAACACCCGGCATCATGGTGTGGGGAGCGATCTCCTACACTGGCCGTACACCACTGGTGATCGTCGAGGGGACACTGAATAGTGCACGGTACATCCAAACCGTCATCGAACCCATCGTTCTACCATTCCTAGACCGGCAAGGGAACTTGCTGTTCCAACAGGACAATGCACGTCCGCATGTATCCCGTGCCACCCAACGTGCTCTAGAAGGTTTAAGTCAACTACCCTGGCCAGCAAGATCTCCGGATCTGTCCCCCATTGAGCATGTTTGGGACTGGATGAAGCGTCGTCTCACGCGGTCTGCACGTCCAGCACGAACGCTGGTCCAACTGAGGCGCCAGGTGGAAATGGCATGGCAAGCCGTTCCACAGGACTACATCCAGCATCTCTACGATCGTCTCCATGGGAGAATAGCAGCCTGCATTGCTGCGAAAGGTGGATATACACTGTACTAGTGCCGACATAGTGCATGCTCTGTTTCCTGTGTCTATGTGCCTGTGGTTCTGTCAGTGTGATCATGTGATGTATCTGACCCCAGGAATGTGTCAATAAAGTTTCCCCTTCCTGGGACAATGAATTCACGGTGTTCTTATTTCCATTTCCAGGAGTGTATTTTCACTGTCGATGCCATTTGGATCGGAATAGAAAATTCTAAAAATGTACTGATGGCGGTGAGCCAGTCGAATTTAAAAATGTACTAGAAAATCGGCTTGCAAACGCCACAATGTTTCAGATGCCTGTGCCCATGGAAAATATTGTTGAGGAACAGCTGAATGCTATTTTTGACACAAGTCGCATTTATCAAGCTTCATTTCTACGTCTTCATCTCTATTTTCCCAGTAGCTATGTTCTTTGGCAGTGTATTTAGTACATACTATGTACCAGTGGCATTCATGTAGCTTTTGAGTACTTAGAGATTATGTACCTTGGGAGCAACCACTGATTTTCCATTTTTGAATTTGTCGTAACGACATCTTTGTAAAATGTGAGAGCGTTTCATATGTCGAGTGTTTGATTTAACTAAAGGATTCTCTGGCACAAGTTTTGAAGTTCCAATTCAAAAGAAAATTTTCCACTTGATTGATTAAATCGAACGAAATACACATACGCCGAAGAGTTAAAACTTATGTTGTCCCTTACCGGCAATCGTGCAATCAGATCTGCTTTCGTATGTTATACTGTGGGCTTGAAAATGATTTCATCGCCATATTTGGAGAGAAGTAGCACCCATTCTTGCAATGATGAATTACCCTGGTAGGTAACAGTATTATTTGGTCCAAAGGTCCGAAAGAGAATTATTCTGCGGTCATAAATATATTCCTGAAACATTTGACAGCGGAAATAAACAAAAGTAATTCTTTCCGACTGAAGTTCCGATGAGGATCTATCAATGTTTCTTTATGCAAACGCTACTGGCTGTAGAAAATCATGTTGTCGATGTGACAAAATAGCGTCGATTCTTTACTATAACGCATCAGCGGTGATTGTTTACGTAATAATTTCTGAAGCGTCTCGCTTGTGGATTCTGTATGTGGGATGCCCTAATTTGGCACACAATTCGGCCTGATGATGTTTGCGGACGGAGTGCGTCCAGAGAACTGCATTCCGAACTACAAAAATATGTACCTGCCTACACTACATTTCGAATTACTGCTTGCAACATCTTACGTACAGCTTCCTAATTATGAAGTAATTCGCTCGGAGTTTTTCCTGAGACTGTGACGTCGTCCAGATAATCCACAGCGTGAGGAGACTTCTGAATCAGTTGTTCTAAATAACGTTGAAACAAACTAGAACACACTGGCGGCCGTTTGATACAAACGGCAACGACCTGTATTGATATAGACCGCACAGGGTACTTATAACCGTGAGTACCATCAAAGGTGTTAGTAAAGAGACTTATTTGGCATCAAGTTTTGCAAAGTATACCCTGCCATCTAATTACACATTAGATTTTCTGTTTCGATATTGGGTAAGACTCGATGACAGATTGTGCGCAGATCGTCACTTTGAAATCTCCACAGATCAGAATTCTGTACTTTTAAGGTTGGCGTTTCCCAATGATTACTGACTTCGGATTCTGGATTATGAATCTCTTCAAGGTGGTGAACTTACTTTTTGCAACATTGTCTTTGGGTTCTCTTCTAACCCATATAGAATGTTGCATGCTTTGCAGAATTTTGCCTGATAATTTGACTTCGACGTAATGTGTGATCTGTAATCATTAACGATAGTTTTTGCTTCAGGAAGAATGTACTTGCAACAGTTTCTTCACCTTTACTGGCGGGACGTCACTGCGAATCTGATCCAGTCCTTCGCCAATCGTGATGCCTATTGCATCAAATAGATCAAGTTCCAGCAAATTTGTTGCTTTCTGGGGATCGACTACCATAAAACTGGCCTGTTTAGTAAACTGCTTGAGTTCAACATCTGTTGCAAATTGACCTTCAACAGAAATCTGTTGTTTGACGTAAATAAACAGCGAACTCCGAACCTATGTTTGTATCGGATATCCTCATTTCTTGTACTCCTCGAGATCTACTAAAGAAAGTGATTAGCCTGTGTTTATTTGAAATTTTAATGGTGCTTTATTAACACCAAGAGTCATAGATAAAGCCTTGTCATTCACTGATTAGATCGCATTCACTTTATGTTTTGATATTGAAAGTTTATTGAGTTGTACATGTTCGTTTTGAACATGATTTGAATATCTATTCTGAATGACTCTTTATGTCAGGGTATCCTGTTTCACTGCCTGATATGTTTAGTGTTACACACAATGACCGTACGCATCCGTAATTGAGCGGCGCCAGCAGGTGGCTTAGTGTGTTCGTTCAAGTGACAGGCCATCATGGGACTGGCCATCCCCTGTTTCAAATAAATAAATAATAAAAACAAAAAAACTGAGTGAAGAAGTCGCCGATAAAATGTGGATTATGTCATGCGACATGTACTCAGAAACAACGAAGAAACAAATCGGAAAGAAGGTAGCTCAGCGCGTCCGATCAGAGGCTGGCTAACCTGTGAGAAAAAAAAATCTGAGTGCAGTTTTCGTCGGCAAGCTTTGATGGAACTCATGTGACGCCCGTACAGAACCGATATCCCCACAGAATAAAGGCAACGAAGAAACAGATAGAAGAGGAGGAGGAGGAAGAAGAAGAAGAAAATGCGGGACCCGCATCCAATGTCTTTAACAACAGAGGAAGACACGACGGTCAGTCGTTACCATTGGGTCCAAAAGTGCCTGTGGAGATATTTATCTGATCTACGTTCTTTGTCCTCACTTCTTACAATCTCTGCCCTGTGCATTTTGACAGAAACAATTTTCTCGTTTCTGGTTACCTCCACAGTGTGAACATACCTTTCATTTAACACCAGAGAATCTGTTTACGGAATGTTGATTCCGTCACGGTCCCTTCACACCCTGGTAATTACTAGTTCGCCGCGCTGATTACTAAGTTGTGTCGGCTACCTCGGCAGTGTAAACACGGTATCGTTGGTGTTCCGGAGCGTGTCGACAGATACTTGCGTCCGCTCATACGCCCGAAACAATGGCAGGCAGCCTTGCGAAGAGGGATTAGTTAACTAAGCTGGCCTTTCATTAATTAATTTTGACGAATGTATGCTTAGAATATCTCGTCTGAGGAAAGCTGCATATAAAGTTTTACATTTGTAGTTTGCACAGTAAAATCTGCTCTCACCAAAACTATTTCTGACGAGAACAACTCGGATCCCAAAATTATCATCTGAATTACATGTTCCGAATGAACGACTAACGTTCACGTGCTATTAAATCAGAGATAAGGACACGTGAAAATGTTGATCATCCACATTCATAAGCAACTGATTGTATCTCTATCTTTCTGCAGCACTAAATGTAGAAAATAATCACGGTTCTGGGGAGATGAGGCATAAGGCCTCTTTTCCAACCGCCTAAGAAGACAAAGGAGATGCTACATCTTGTTAAGGACCGTCTCGTTCACAGGATCCCTTGGATTTACAAAATCCCTTGTCAGTGCGGTACCAGTTACATGGTTCAGAACGTCCGCAATGTCTCCGAACCCTGTGCAGAACATCAACGGCAAACCGAAAATCGAGAACAGGAGAAATCTGCAGTTGTTGAGCACAGTGAAGCAAACAAACAAAAATACAGTTTGATAAAACAAAACTTTTGTCTCAGGCTCATACTTACTGGAATTCTGTAGTTAAAGAGCCTGTAGAAATAGACTGTGGGAGAAGAAATTCAACCGTGGAAGAGGATACAATCTAGGCGGTGCGTGGAAGCGAGCTCACGATGCAGAGAAGAGAGATATTCATCGCAGCGTTTACGATACGACTTCAGCAGTAGAGCCCCCAAAACAGACTCTCACACCATCTGCGATAACGTTACGTAATTTCAGTCCAATCAATGGCCGCTTAAGGGAAATGTAAAGCCACCACAGCAATTGTTTTGATCGTCAATTGCTCCTGACGATGTCGATGGAGGTAGTCATCGGAAGCTCGAGGTTTTACCCTGAATTTACGCAGCAAGAATTCCGAACATGTTTTATATACGTGGCACTGACTGTCTGACGGCTGGAACAGGCCTGAAAGTCATGACGAGAACTATCTGATCACTGTAGGCCACTTGAAGAGAAGATAACTGCAACTACACTGAAGAGGCAAAGAAACTGGTACATCTCCTTATTATCTTTTAGGGGCCCCGGCGAACACGCAGACGCGGCGCAACACGATGTGACATGGACTCGCTTAATGTCTGAAGTAGTGCTGGAGCGAATTGACTCCATGATTCCCGCTGGGCTGTCCTTAAATCCATAAGACTGCGAGGGGGTGGAGATCTATTCAGAACAGCACCCCAGATATCCCCAATAATGTTCATGTCTGGAGGAGTTTGGTGGCAAGTGGAAGTGTTTAATCGCAGAAGAGTGTTCCTGAAGCCACCAAGAAGCAATTCTGGACGAGTGGGAGGTCGCATTGTCCTGTTGGAAATGCCGAAGTTCGCCGGAATGCACAATGGACTAAATGGATGCAGGTGATCAGGCCAGGTGCTTACGTATGTTTCACCAGTCAGAGTCATGTCTAGATGATCAGGGGTCACACATCACTATAACTGCACACGCCACACACCTTACAGAGCCTCCCCCAGCTTGAAAAGTCCCCTGCTGCCATGCAGGATGCATGGATTCACGAGGTTGTCCCATACTACTACACGTCCATCCACTCGATAGAATTTGACAGGAGACTCATCCGCCCAGGTAACATGCTTCTAGTCATCAGCAGTCCAATGTCGGCGTTGACGGGCCCAGACGAGGCGTAAAGTTTTGTGTCATGCAGTCATCAGGGGTATGCGAGTTCGCCTTCGGCTCCGAAATCCTATATCGTTGATGGTTCGTTGAATGGTTCGCACGCTGACACTTGTTGATGCCCCAGCACTGAAATCTGCAATAATTTGTAGAAGGGTTGCACTTATGTCACTTTGAGCGATTCTCTTCAGTCGTCCTGGTCAGTTCTTGCAGGATCTTTTTCCGGTCACGGCGAATTCGGAGATTTGATGTTTTACCGGATTCATGATATTCACGGTACACTCCTTAAATGGTCGCAAGGGAAAGTTCCCTCTTCATCGCTACTTCGGAGATGCTGTGTCCCACGACTCGTGCGCCGACTATAACACCACGTTCACACTCACTTAAAAGTTGATATCCTGCCACTGTAGCAGCAGTAACCGATCTAACGCCTGAGCCAGACACTTGCTGTCTTATGTAGCTGATCCCGACCTCAGAGCCGTATTATGCCTGTTTACACAACTCATTATATGAATACGGATGCCTATACCAGCTTCTTTGGCGCTTCAGTGTAGAATGTCCCACTTTCGGCGTGCGGCCGTTTAAAGAATGTGCTCAACTTATGAATATGTCGGTGTCGCCGAGCGGTTCTAGGTGCTTCAGTCTGGAAACGTGCGACCGCTACGGTCGCAGGTTCGAATCCTGCCTCGGGCATGGATGTGTGTGATGTTCTTAGGTTAGTTAGGTTTAAGTAGTTCTAAGTTGTAGGGGACTGATGACCTCAGGAGTTAAGTCCCATAGTACTCAGAGCCACATTTTATGAATATGCAACTGCTCTCTATTTGGTCGATGCATAAAACAGTTCCTGGCTGCATCGCATTCTGTGGTAGTACAAGTAACAATTGGCGAATGAGTGGATTATTCGAGTGTCTTTCCGCGGTAACTTAAAATAGTTTTGGTGTGTGGGCCATGTAGGAGGCGACTGACCATACTTCAGGTGTCGGTCAAAGATATGAAAACACAAGGAGCATGACACGAGGCCAAGCTCATTACGGTGTAAGGCAGCCGTTGACATCCAAAACAACTTCGAGGTTTCTCGAAAAATATAGGTACTATATGATATTCAAACAAATCTTTCATCATTTTCCCTGCAAAATACTGGCAATTTCAGAAGAAAATAATGTAGGTGGTTAACAATCACGCAGCCTTTATTCTAAATTAGACCTCGAACTCTCAATAATATGAAGATCTGATGACCATTATGTCTAGAGGAGATGCGACAATCCACATATGTTGATAACCAAATGGAAGTCAATGTGAAACATGCGATGTCACAAATGTGTACAAACAACGCCAGAAATAGGCCAGCTGGAGTATGAAGACCAACAAATACATCTCCAGGACTATGTACATGTGTTAACAGCCCTGAAGATCGCCACTGATGATACTTCCCCAATAAATGAAGCCTTCATTAAGTTGCATGGATTGCCAGTGGCTCCACGAATCAAGTAGAGAGTGTTTGCCAGTGTGAGAAATTGGTTTCGAGATATCACAGGAGAGACTGCGAGGGAATGCCCGATTGTAGGGAGTTCACTTGGAGACGGCAGATTTGAGATGACAATGGTGGTTTTGATGAGACTTGGCTTCTGAGCGTCACAGCGGCTAACGATATATATCGAACTCTGTCACAGCCGAAAGACATGCAGCGCTCGCCGCATCGACGTCGCCAACCAAAGACGCTGCCAGCTGACTCAAGAGCTTAATTAACCGAGCTGCCAGCAGCCCAGCTATCGCACTGCCATCGAAGTCCACCTGAGACCTCCATTCGCCTCTTACCAGCCATGATTGCCTTACCGGCCATGAGTTAAGATCCAGAGAAAGATAATGAGAGATTATTTTAATTAATAGGGTCATATTATTATTTCATTTCATTGACAATAACCCAAAGAGATCAAGCATTTTGTAACAGTGGTTTGTGAAGTTTTTAAAAATGTGATTGAACACACTTTGGTTACAGATACATTGAGGGAAAAGGAAACAATATCAAGAAATTATCAATGTGGAGCAATGAAATTTCAGGAATAAATATGTCTAGATGAAATATTTAAGTAACTAACGTTGCAAGTTCACAGGTTAATGTATGCGAGAGAAAAGCCTTTGCAAGTTGAAATGCGGCTGCATTAATAATCAGTGTTTTATCTACGACTGTGCCTAGGTGATCATTCCACTTCACACCGCCGACTCTTTGTTACTCAAAGGTATCTGTATGATTTGACTGGTAGTCTTTTCATAAGCTACTGAGTTTTACACCGGTGGGTATCCTTTCTTCGAAGATTCCACATAGAAGCACCTCATATAACATCAGACCACTTAATTTTACACATCATTTATTAACACTACATCTCTAAACCTCCGATGTTGTTCCTTTCCAGTCTTCCCGTAGTTCCTGTTTTAGTTCCACTCAGCCATGTGTTCCTGATACTCAGTCTCAGAAAACATTTCCCAACTCTAGCCGTATATTTGATATCAGAAGGCTTATTTTGGAGAAGAATGTTCCGTTTTCCCACTGCCACTTTTCTCACGTCTGTCCCCCGAGTCCCTGCATGTCCGTCTACTGGTACACTGGTGGTATTCCTCACAAGAATTTATACATACCATATGAAAACAGCAGTATGCTACTCAAGAATGTTGAAACCTCTTTATAGGCCACTATCAGACATTTTCATCGGGTAAAGACCTAGAGAACGTCTAATACCCTTTGTACCAAGGTGGGTCAGAACAGACCGAGTTACATGCGATGAAGCGTTATTTCGCTGAAACATACCGTCACCGATACGTCGAACATAAGGATCAGCACCCGGACTTGACACGTCACAACTGTAGTGCCCCACAACCCATATAGCAGTCCAGTCAACGAAGGAATATTACGGGAAAAATTGAAAAAGTAGCATAGTCGCAAAGCTTTGTACAGTGGTAGGAGGTGAACACAATAAAAATCATTTAACTTCTCACGATTGGGGCTCACAGTCGTGTAAAATATTTTGAAGGATATCATACTCGCCGTCGAGTGTAGGAATTGTTTATTTCACAGTTGGAATTTCGGCCTTTGAGAAATTTCCAAGTGGTGCTACGAAAGATTTTGCTATCGCTCATGTCAGACTTTAAAATCCTCCTACATATAAATAAGTCATCATACAAAATAGGTCTTTTCGCTGTAATAATAGAGTAACATCAGATGAGTACAAAGCTCTATACATCGTTACCAAAGTTAACACAATTCTTGTAAATCACTACAGATGAATGTTATATCACACTGTTTGCATGTAAACTAAGGCCGATGGTGTGGAAATATATCATGAAGCCACAAGAAGTCTTGACAATATTCGAAACCTCTCAGCAGTGTTTAGTGAAGTGAGGGCATGAGACACCCTTTATGTTGATCTGTCCCCTCAAGCCCGACACTGTGGCCGAGAGGTTCTAGGCGCTTCAGTCCGGACATGCCCTGCTGCTGCGGGCGCAGGTTCGAATCCTGCCTGGCGCAGGTTCGAATCCTGCCTCGGACATGGATGTGTGTGATGTCCTCAGGCTAGTTAGGTTTAAGTAGTTCTAAGTCCATGGTACTGATAACCCCAGATGTTCTTTAACGACATCCTGCGCGGCCCCCATGGGGAAGAGGAGCAGGCTACGTGCCGGCACCTCTCCTGCACCTTTCATCTGCAAAATCACAAACCCAGCACCACACTGTAGAGCCACTTATTACAGTCGCGACACACATACACTTTTGACACTTCAAAACAGGTAGGAGGAAGGCAACGGCAAACTACTTCTGCTAGGACCTTGCTTGGAACGGCTGTACAGGATTCCCACAGCTAGCCCTTCACGTTTACTGCCTGACTACGGGATTACTTTGATGAATACCCGCTCATTCAACCAGAGCTATTCCCGTTGATAGTTTTGAAAGTTGGAGCAGGTCATGGAACCACGAGACACACGCTGTACGCCAAGCGAGAAGAAACAATATGACATAGCAGCTTCAACGGGAAATATTGACAGAAATGTGACATAATTCCACACATAAGTCGAGAGGAAATAAATAAATCACTCTCATCGATATAAAACCTATAAATGGTAGGAGCAATGCATAATATTGTACGGTATTAGGAACTACATATATAGTATCCAATAAACAGAGACAGTAGTGTCATAACGGCAGCTACTATGTTCTGGTTGCTTGAAAACCCGCTATTAAGTCGGAAAGCTGGTAATTTGACGTACCGAGAATACCGTACCATGTGGAAGAGGCCTAAGAGCGCTTGTTAGGACGTGGTTCGTATATAGCACGTCGCCGAAAATGCAGCCTCCAACGGGACGAGAGCCTGTTGCCATGTGGAGCTGGCACGCGCCGCCCCCTCCGCCCCCGCTCCGCGCCTCCGCCTGACCAGACGCCTATTGGGAAACCAGCAGCTGGCGGCCGCACTGCCGGTCCGCGTGTGTAGCGTCTCTTGCACCACGCAGCCTCACGCCTGACCGAGCCGCCGGCTACGACAGTGTTCTCGCAATTACCGCCATTCAGCCTGGACCGCACGAGGTGTTGAGAAAAGCGAAACCGAAACAAGCTTTGTCGGATGGCCACTAAGCTGCCAACGGCTGTCTTCTCACTGGCAGGGCTCAACCAACATGATCAGTCTGCGTCACACGTCTCTCTGTGTATTTAAATCTTCGTGATTTGCTGTGGATTTGACAAGCACGTGGCTTCTGCCCAAACAGAAGGGCGTAAGTGACTCTCTATAGAATACCAATTGTATTTTGCAGCAGCACATTATCAAGCTGTTGCATGTATGTCTTGCCACGAGCCAATTTACGTGAAATGTCTGTTTATACGAACAGCTGGTAGGCCTCACCATGGGTATCCCAGTTCGTTCGGTGGTTGACATTTCTTCATGGAGCGTTTCGAAGGACAGGAGCGGGACTTGCCACCATGTAAAGCTAAGGTACGTCGACGACACCTCCCCAGTTTGGTGCTATGCTGATTAAAAGAGAGGTAACTACCGCGGTTCAGCCTCGTAGCAAAAATTAACTTTACTATGGAGATAGAAAGCCAACGGCCTTGCCGCAGCAGTAACACTGGGTCCCGTCAGATCACTGAAGTTAAGGGCTGTCAGACTTGGCTAAAATGGTTGACCGTCCGGTCCACCGAGCGCTATTGGCAAGCGGGGTATACTAAGCCCTTGTGAGGCCAATTGAAGAGCTACTTGATCAAGAGGTAGCGTCTCCTATCACGAAAATTGTCAACGGCCGTGAGAGTGGTTTGCTGACCACACGCCCCTCCATCTCCATGTCCATTGACGCCTATAGTCCGAGGATGACACGGCGGCCGGTAAGTACATGTTCGGACGGAGTTAAGTTTTGTTTAATTATAGAATCGGTTCAGAATTTACAATTTCCAGATGTGCTTGTTACCCTCGTAAAATTTAAAAAGCGAAAGTAGGCTTTCAGCGGGCCTGTGGAAAGGCCTCACAGATATCAAAAGACACTAGCGAGATATATTTCACGTGGAAACAGACGGGAAGCTATTGAACCCACCTCGTGAAATAACAGACAAACTAGGAGAGCACAGAGAGGAGATAAAGTAGGAAAGTACAAGTGGTACAGATACAGGTTTCGATACTAACAGGGAGTTACTCTATCTTAGAAGAATGCTAATGCTAAGAAATAATTCAAACCATGCAGACTGACTTAAGCATCACACAAGAGTAAAGTGAGAAACTAGACCACAGCGTGTATCGAAAACCGATAAACACTTGTCGATACTTGCACAAACATTAAACCATCACCAGATTCAGTTAAAAATTTGATTAATACGCTCGTATTGCGAGCTCGATATGGAAACCCTGGCATGCTTTTGAGGACCAAATAATACTCCATCAGTCGCATAAGGAGTGTCACGAAACCTAACAAGCGGCGGAGTGACAAGGACTTTTTGACATTCACCCCTACGGCGGCGGATATCATCGGCCGTGTGTTGCACAAACACGACATAAAGACTATAAACAGACGAAGAAGATCAGGAAGCTTTCCAGATCGGCAAAGGATAAAAAGGACCCATTCACAAAGTAAGTAATATAGAGGGTGATCAAAAAGTCAGTATCAATTTGAAAACTTAATAAACCACGGAATAATGTAGATAGGGAGGTCAAATTGACACACATGCTTGGAATGACATGGGGTTTTATTAGAACAAAAGAAAAACAAAGTTCCAAAAATGTCCGACAAATCGCGCTGGACAGCAAAACTGCTACCGTGACGGGTGAGAGGTACGCCGATATGTTACAGAATCGCATCATCCCCATCCTGGCTGATAAAAACCTGCTGTAACGTACAATGTTTATGCAGGATGGCGCTCCACCCCATATTGCTAGACGCGTGTGAAACGTCCCCTTTTGAAAAATTATATACGTGACTGTGCTTAAACTGACACGCAATATTTTTAGTGCAACGCAATCTGACTTTCAAAAATCCCTACAAAAAAATGGCCCTGTTAACATTAACCTATACCTTTCGCAAATCACTTACCTCACAAAAATCTTCGTTACTCGAACTACTGCAATACAGCGAGCGCCACTACTGCCAGCTAAATAAAAGATTCAAACTACAGAAGTCACTAACTACTGATAGGCATAGTTAGCAAATGAAAGATTTTAATAGAGAACAAACAATGTATTTACCTCAATAGTGTTCAAAAGTCATAATGTATATAGCAGTTCATGATATCCAGTGTTACAAATTTCAAAACTCCGCCATCTCTCTCCCCACATCCACCACTGCTGGCGGCTCACCTCCAACTGCGCAACGCTACACACTGTTCACATCCAGTTGCCCAACGCTACAATGACAGACAACAATGCAAACTAGCCACAGACTGCTGCACACAGCACAGCCAGTGATTTTCATACTGAGCGCTATGTAACGTTGCAAATAAGAAAACATAAACAGCCTACTTACATAGCCCCCATGCTCCCCTCAAAAAATGTTACAAATTGTTTTGGGCAGTGGCCAATAATGATTTGATAAAATTTTTCATAATTAAAATAACAAAGATATCAAATGCACCCACTTATTGATACAATGTTGGTCAAAAGCTAAAATTCTCTCACAGTCCATAAAGACAGTCCTGATCATTCATCACAGTAACATTGCAGTGTTTTTCTCAAAGTCTGAGCAGTAAAAGAAAATGCACACGGAAGTAGTGGATTTCCATGCAATCTTGAAGAAGTAGTGTTGTCCTTCCAACGGAAAGACAGTGCTGACTCTTGACATGCAGACAGGTATTGGTCCACAACAGAGCAAACCCACAGCAGAGTCAGTCGAAATTTTGAAGAGTATTGGTAGGTAGGTCATCACAGAGCAGACCCACTGTAGTCCTGGTAGAGATTATGGTATTGGTGGGCCACCAGAGGTGCAGACCCACTGCAGTCCTTGTAGAAATAATGGTACTGGTGAGTCAGCAAAGGTGTAGACCCACTGTAGTCCTTGTAGAAATGGCCAGCAGCCATCTGTTGTGCCTGTGCAGGTGCACAATCACCATTGAAGAGTCTTGCGGATAATATAGCAAGTCCATAACCACCACTTGTGCACCCACAAAGTTTTTGGAATTGTCCTTAGAACCAGCAATGCTCTCATCCAGTCCCATGCTGAATTACTAACACACATGCAAACACTATCAGTCCCTACTTCTCACATATTGTCCATATACAATGACCAACAGAAACGTGTGCAGTGAAATGTAATTTACAAGTTACTTAATTCGATGAACTGGTGTCAATTACAATTTTATAACATAAGAATACAATAACAAAGGTACAAAATACACCATAAAAAACATAATAATACAGATAACATTTGTAGTAATAGGGGCTTTACAGAAGAATCGAGATAACATATACATCAGTGTTACAGGAATTATGACATAAGTAAATACATAAAAGATCAGAATAACTATTGAAACATCAACTTCACACATGAGCATTAAAACAAAACAGAATAAATAATGTCTAAACATCTTTACGAAGTAACCAACATATTATTAATGCAAATTATATTTGAGGATAACAGTATTCCTCATCATAGTGAATGTAGCTTAGTATTATAAGAGAAAAAATTCTATGAAACAGTACACAGAGACAGGAAGAAAACAAATACACAAGGGTACACAAACACATAGCAGAATAACACAGGGGGAAAGGACAATGTTTGTTTTCAGTGTAACATTTCGTACTGCAGTATTTGGCAAACAAAACCTTTTTTTTCTTGGAGATCTCCCTTCATTCATCATTATTCCCAAAATGTTCTATCTATACCTGCTTTCTGTACTTTTTTTGTATAACTTCTCAATGCATTTCTTCCAATTCATTGCAACTCATTCTCTTATATAGTCTACCCCCTCTTAAGCTAACTTAAATCTCCTGAGCTCAGATGCTAAACTAAGGGACAAGGCAATGCAGCAGCAGAAAACAATTAACACAAACATCAATGACAAAAAATTCAAACTGGCAAAGCAATTGTAATATTACAACTAATATAAGGCACTGTGCAGCAAACAAGAAAAATAAATCAGTAGTAAAACTGGCTTAACACAGTAACACAAAGTCAAATTCAGTAACACTATGCCTGGCAAACAGCAGCAGCAAATGCAATAACTTATACCTAAACATGACATAGCTCAAGCAGAAAAAATATTACACTAAAGACAACAATGCAGATAAGGGAAATGTCTATTCACATCTTAATGTCTATGTAATTAAAGTGGTGCACCACAAAAACTAATTCTACAAAAAATTGCCAAGTACTTGAAAAGAAAATTATATATGCAGTTACTATTATTAGTCCCTTCTTATTGTTCTTTCTATTCCAAGAGCTCCTTTTTCGAAGAATATGGATCAGAAAATAATTATTTAATAGATCTGTTGACAGAAAGTGTTCACATTAGCAGATGCATTTAAGTTTATTTTATAAAACCAATGCTGCAACACAGCTGGAGACAGATATTAAACAAAATGAGCAATCTCTCAATTAGAAAGACAATAGATGTAAAATGTAGCTCATCATTTCATTAGGCATTTTAGTAAATATCATAAATTAAGAGCTCCACAGTATAATCATATGTTTTCAAGTTTGAGCGTGTCGTATTTGCGATGCTTTCTACAAAGGAATGTCAATAGCGAGGATAATGGCCTCCCCTTTTTTTTCTACCTTTGCCTCTGAAACGGCACACACTAATGGCTTTTTCTCCAGGCGTGTGACACAGCTGGGTGCCCACGACGCATTACGTGCAGGTGGTCACTTAACTTTCTTACGGAAATATTTACGACAGCAGTTTCCGCTACAGTGACAGTCTCATACAAAAATATTTCACAGGTCAAGAATTTGCATTACAAATCTGTAGAAACAAAATCCTATTGATATAACAGAGTCCAAATAAAATTTTCGTCGGCATTGTAATATATTCACGCATTTACATACATTTCATAACTCTTAAAACACGATTCTTGGTTTAGAACAACCTTTTCCACAAACCAGAGTCCCTAACCACTACTCTTTATTCCTTACCTTTTTACACATTATTCGTCGACACTTCTTCAATATTTCATCATAACAGATATGTAGCATAATCAAATAACTCATATAGCATCAGCTTATTAATCATAAACATATCTCAGCAGCATAATACACATCGTCGTCGTAATAATAACATCATAACACCTCAGTCAAACCTCATAAACGTCGTAGCTTTCTCCAATAATTTCAAAGCCTAAAGAAAATTCTCTGCTCATTTCAATAGTGTCATCTACCTCAAATGTACTTTAAAAATCATTATCTCATACCAAATACATCATTCAAAGCTCTCATAATATCAGAATGGTTCCAAAAAAATATGAACAGTTCACAAAGTACAGACAAAATGCAATTTCATAAGTATGAAACTATCCAACTGTGTAATTGTGTAAACATGTGTCACTGATGTAGTAAAAAAATTTTTATCTCTCAGTTAAATGATCAGATAGCTGTGTAATTTGTGTGTTAGAGAAATATGGTACCAATGTGTCAAGTTGTATAAGCACATACCGTATTAGCTAGGGCTCCTTGTGCTTGCCACATACATGGTACACAAAGTAAGCGTGTACCCCCCTGAGGATTAATGTAATTATACCCTCAGGTGTTACCGATTACAGCAATGGAATGAAATGTACCACGGAAAACCTTTGTATCATTGTAATTCAAAATTCTTTAAAAATAAATGTTTTAAGTACAAAATTAATCACTCAAATGCGTGTCCTGTAGCGCTAAATGTGCATCTTGCTGTAAGATAATCTCTGTGGAAGTGTCTTAGTTATCGTCCTCTGAAAGCTAAGTTCTGCAGAGGTCAATGTACTTACCTAATGATAAACAAAAGTGAAATGCTTTGTGTATAGTTATCGTAGTTATTACGCTTATTGTTGTGATGAAGAAAGTACTGTACTGTAACGTATTGTTGTGCTACGGAAAAGGCTGTCTCATTGTAGCTATACCACGAAAGTTACTACTAAAACATGTTTTACTTTCCAGAATAAAACAGAAAACTGTGCAGATATAAAACAGAAACACTGCAAAAGCAACATTGTAAATTGTCACTCATTAGTAGCGTCGTGATAAAATCGTGTAGCGGTCACTTAAACTAACCACTGTGTCATCTGGTATCTCACAGAAAGTACTTTAAATCCAGAATGTATTTTCAAGTAAACCAAATGTTGATCTAAAATCTTATTAGCAGTACTGGTAAATGTTCTAAGTATGTGAGCCTTGTAGTCGTTACGTAATCGTGCAACTAACAAGCAAGAATGTACACGCACAATAACACTGTGTCGTCTGTTCACTATAACAATGCACTCATAAATAGTGTATAAATATGTTCCTTGGGTTCTAGACTGGATATTTAACTTCAAACATTGTTGCATGTTAACAGTTTCTTAAGTCTGACAAAGCATACTAGAAATGTGAAGTGAAAAGTTTTATGGCAAAGACTAAGTTATAAAGCAGATTATCTTTCAATAAACGGTTTTACACGTGAAATGTGGTGCAATCCTTTACTCTTCCTAGTACGCAGAGGTTCAACTTGAACGGAATTACCATGCGGTATACGTCGGTGAGGAATGCTAAAATTTTTCTCAAGGTTAGCGTCTATGTTATGTTTCTCTGAGCCAGCTGGCGCACGCGGCTGCCTGCGGTGCGAGTCATTGTCTGTCTCTTTGTTGGCGTGCGTCGTTATTGGGATTAGGAGACCTAACTTCTACAAATTCACCTTGTCGAGAGTACCCTGCTCTGTTTGAATCCCGCCAGTTCTGATGGAATTCAGGTCTGTCGTTTTGTCGGTAGTTTACATAGTTTCTTGTTTGTCGGTCATGTGGTGGAGAATTTCTCCCGGAATCGTAACTGCGCCCTGAACTGTTGCGTCTGAAGTTTATCTGTCTCCCTTGATAATAATTGTTTTTGTTCCCATAATGTCTGTTTCTATGGTAATCTCTGTCATATTCATTATTACGGAAATGCGATCTTTCTCTGTAACTATTATTACTCTGCCAGTGGTTGTCATACGGGTGGTGTTTGTTTTGGTCACGATTTGCGTTCTAAGAATAGACTTGTCATGTCCAGTTATTGTTTCTGTCGTCACGGAATTGTGACGGATGTGACCTGTAGTGATTTTTTTCCTGTTTTCGCATCCCGCGACTGTCTGTGTCATTTTCTAATTCTTGTAAGAGTCCCTGAAAAGCTTCAATGTCGTCTTTGCAACGTCCTGCCAAAATAATATTTCTTAAATGTTCAGGCAATTTCATTAAGCAAATGCAGATGAGTTCTGAAGGGCTTTGAAAGATATTGATTCTTATGCAACATGTCTTCAAAATATTTGGCAAGACTGGAAAACTCAGATTGTTCAAAGTGTTTATCATCATGTTGCTATGTTTTACTCGGTCTTGTGTAGCTTGAGACCAATATGCTGAGAGGAAGGCATGGTAAAATTCTCCTTCACTGTGACAATCGTCAATGACCGATCGCATTCTTACAGCTGGTTCATTCTCTAAGTAGCCACACATAAATTCTCATCTGTGCTCTAATGACCAGTTGGGAGGAAAACAATGAGAGAATTAATGGAGCCATGCTTGTGGATGAATGTCGTTGCCCGAATTCTTAAATGTTTCGAATTTACGTGTAGTAATGAACAGCTTATAGTCAAAATAATCATGTTGGCGAGTCACATGTCGGTCATTGTTACGTCGTTTCGGCGGTCCCATGTCAAAATTCGGCGTGCCTTGCCAATTTCTTTCATAATTTCCGAAGTGTCCTGTGTTATTATTTTGTGGTTGTTCCGTATTTCTAAGTCCCTCTTCCCGTGATGGAGCGCGAGTGTCCTCTGAAATATGTAATTTTTGTATTACTTGTGTCAGCTGATCTTGTACTTCGCGGATTTCTCTTTGGTGTTGTGTATTAATTTGATTCTGATTTTGTTTGAATTTCCTAAGTTGTTCGCACTCTTCTGTGTCATTAAACACTACCGGTTTCGTGTCATTCAGATTATCATCTACCTTCGTAGATAAATAATTTAGCTGATCCGAAAGTTCAACTACTTTCTCTGATAATGAAATAATTTCCTCCATGTGTCTTTCTACTGTGTCCTTTAAGTTTTCCTGAGTTTTTGCAAGTTGCGTACCGAATCGGTAGATGCAACTGAGTCAGTTTTAGCTTGCAAGGTCTCATGATTTTCATGAACAATAATTTGCAGTTCTTTTATGGCTGCTTCGTGATTCTGTAATGTATTTTCATGCCGCGAAAAATTAGGTTGAAAATGCTCACAAATTTGTGTTTTTACGTCGTTACAGACTTTTTGACATTTCGATTCGATTTTATGTAACTCAGTAGTTAAATCTTCACGTGTTTGTTCAAGCGTGGTGTGAAGATTTTATTCCATTACGTCTAACTGTTGCTGTGTTTGTCTCTGGTAATGTTCCATTGTGTCTAACTTTTGAGGCTTTTGCTGTGTTTGTCTCTGATTTTGTTCCATTTGTTGCATTAGCTGTAATAACAATGCATTAGTGTCTGGAATCTGTTCCTCTACCCTTTTCGGCAGTGCATTTGCACTGGCAACATTCACATTTTGACAAGCAGAAAATGTGTCTTGACTTATTTGAGAAAACGGTGAGGACGCAAAACCTGAATCAACAGTATTTACAAAATTGTGTCCTGTCATTTCGGATTCCTGAGGCGAGCTATTGCCCACCGATCGATCGATAATGCTTCCCTGTTCACTAATTGTTTCACTGCCTACGCCATTGTTTGCCGCCCGCTCCATTTCCTTATGCAAAATTACCAAATTACTATGTTGAACATTAGTTAATTCATTACACGGTGGCACTAACACACTGCTTTCGTCTTCACTGTCATTTCTCAATTTACGTTGAAGCCTAGTATTACGTCTTTCACACGCCATTATTGTCACAATATTTCACACGACAACACAGAAAAGCACAATTTGAAGAGCAAAATAACAAAACACAGTAACATAGCATTGAAAATACGAGGGCAGTTCAATAAGTAATGCAACACTTGTTTTTTCTGAAACAGGGGTTGTTTTATTCAGCATTGAAATACACCAGGTTATTCCCCAATCTTCTAGCTACACAACACTATTTTTCAACGTAATCTCCATTCAATGCTACGGCCTTACGCCACCTTGAAATGAGGGCCTGTATGCCTGCACGGCACCATTCCACTGGTCGATGACGGAGCCAACGTCGTACTGCATCAATAACTTCTTCATCATCCACGTAGTGCCTCCCACGGATTGCGTCCTTCATTGGGCCAAACATATGGAAATCCGACGGTGCGAGATCAGGGCTGTAGGGTGCATGAGGAAGAACAGTCCACTGAAGTTTTGTGAGCTCCTCTCGGGTGCGAAGACTTGTGAAAGGTCTTGCGTTGTCATGAAGAAGGAGAAGTTCGTTCAGATTTTTGTGCCTACGAACACGCTGAAGTCGTTTCTTCAATTTCTGAAGAGTAAAACAATACACTTCAGAGTTGATCGTTTAACCATGGGGAAGGACATCGAACAGAATAACCCCTTCAGCGTCCCAGAAGACTGTAACCATGACTTTTCTTGGAAGGGGAGTGGGTGTGGCGCCACTCCATTGATTGCCGTTTTGTTTCAGGTTCCAAGTGATGAACCCATGTTTCATCGCCTGTAACAATCTTTGACAAGAAATTGTCACCCTCAGCCACATGACGAGCAAGCAATTCCGCACAGATGGTTCTCCTTTGCTCTTTATGGTGTTCGGTTAGACAACGAGGGACCCAGCGGGAACAAACCTTTGAATATCCCCACTGGTGAACAATTGTGACAGCACTACCAACAGAGATGTCAAGTTAAGCACTGAGTTGTTTGATGGTGATCCGTCGATCATCTCGAACGAGTGTGTTCGCACGCTCCGCCATTGTAGGAGTCACAGCTGTGCACGGCCGGCCCGCACGCGGGAGATCAGACAGTCTTGCTTGACCTTGCGGCGATGATGACACACGCTTTGCCCTACGACTCACTGTGCTTTTGTCCACTGCCAGATCACCGTAGAGATTCTGCAAGCGCCTATGAATATCTGAGATGCCCTGGTTTTCCGCCAAAAGAAACTCGATCACTGCCCGTTGTTTGCAACGCATATCCGTTACAGACGCCATTTTAACAGCTCCGTACAGCGCTGCCACCTGTCGGAAGTCAATGAAACTATACGAGACGAAGCGGGAATGTTTGAAAATATTCCACAAGAAATTTCCGGTTTTTTCAACCAAAATTGGCCGAGAAAAAAATGTGTTGCGTTACTTATTGAACTGCCCTCGTAATATCTAGTTAATTGCAAGCCCAGCTGCGAAATACTTGGTGCAAATTTACATGCATGCCACAACTGCGTACGACAATGAAAAACTACAACTACAAAGGAAATTCTCTCTGTAATTACACGCTAGCAATAAACAAAAGCTACACTAATTACACAAACTACAAGAAAAAATCAGAAGATTCCAGTGAGGTATTCTCGGCTAAGGGTCGACATATGAAACGTCCCCTTTTGAAAAATTATATACGTGACTGTGCTTAAACTGACACACAATATTTTTAGCGCAACGCAATCTGACTTTCAAAAATCCTTACAAAAAATGGCCCTGTTAATATTAACCTATACCTTTCACAAATCACTTACCTCACAAAAGTCTTCGTTACTCGAACTGCTGCAATACAGCGAGCGCCACTACTGCCAGCTAAATAAAAGATTCAAACTACGGAAGGCACTAACTACTGATACGCATAGTTAGCAAATGAAAGATTTTAATAGAGAACAAACAATGTATTTACCTCAATAGTGTTCAAAAGTCATAATGTATATAGCAGTTCATGATATCCAGTGTTACAAATTTCAAAACTCCGCCATCTCTCTCCCCACATTCACCACTGCTGGCGGCTCACCTCCAACTGCGCAACGCTACGCGATGTTCACGTCTAGCTGCCCAACACTACAATGGCAGACGACTATTCAAACTAGCCACAGACTGCACACAGCACAGCCAGTGATTTTCATACAGAGCGCAACGTAACGTTGCCAATAAGAAAACATAAACAGCCTACTTACACGTGAAAGATCTCTTGCGCGCGTCGTTTGGTGATGATCGTGTGCTCAGCCGCCACTTTCGTCATGCTTGGCCTCCCAGGTTCCCAGACCTCAGTCCGTGCAATTATTGGGTTTTGGGGTTACCTGAAGTCGCAAGTGTATCGTGATCGACCGACATCTCTAGGGATGCTGAAAGACAACATCCGACGCCAGTGCCTCACCATAGCTCCGGACGTGCTTTACGGTGCTGTTCACAGCATTATTCCTCGACTACAGCTATTGTTGAGGAATGATGGTGGACATATTGAGCATTTCCTGTAAAGAACATCATCTTTGCTTTGTCTTGGTTTGTATGCTAATTATTGCTATTCAGATCAGATTAAGTGCCATCTGTCGGACATTTTTTGAACGTTTCTATTTTTTCGGTTCTAATAAAACCCCATGTCATTCCAAGCATGTGTGTCAATTTGTACCTCTCTATCTACATTATTCCGTGATTTATTCAGTTGTCAAATTTATACCGATTTTTTTTATCACCCGGTACTACATACCATGTGCATATAGAGGAGTCCATGTTTAAAGGACCGGGCGAGCCTTCTTTCTTCATTTTAGAGTACCACCTACAACCAACGACCTTATCGGGTATTCTAAGCCATTGTTCTCTTTATGAACATAGAAATACTGTATTCTCCCGCAGCAATTTAGGGAAATCACAGAAAGCTTAGGTTCAAACGACAGGGCACAACAACAAGGTTTTCTCGTCTGGTTGCCTTGTTGTTACTGTTGTGGTCTTCAGTCCTGAGACTGGTTTGATGCAGATCTCCATCCTATTCTATCCTGTGCAAGCCTCTTCATCTCCCAGGACCTACTGCAGCCTACATCCTTCTGAATCTGCTTAATGTATTCAGCTCTTGGTCTCCCTCTACAATTTTTACCCTCCACGCTGCCCTCCAATACTAAATTGGTGATCCCTTGATGCCTCAGAACATGTCCCTTATTCTTGTCAAGTTGTGCCACAAACTCCTCTTCTCCATGATCCTATTCAATACCTCCTCATTAGTTATGTGAACTAACCATTTAATCTTCAGCATTCTACTGTAGCACCACATTTCAAAAGCTTCTATTCTCTTGATGTCCAAACTATTTATCGTCCACGTCTCACTTCCATACATGGCTACACTCCATACAAATACTTTCAGAAACGACTTCCTGACACTGAAATCTATATTCGATGTTAATAAATTTCTCTTGTTCAGAAACGCTTTCCTTGCCATTGCCAGTCTACGTTTTATATCCTCTCTACTTCGACCATCATCAGTTGTTTTGCTCCCCAAATAGCAAAACTCCTTTACTATTTTAAGTGTCTAATTTCCTAATCTAATTCCCTCAGCATCATCCTACTTAATTCTACATTCCACTATCCTCGTTTTGCTTTTATTGATGTTCATCTTATATCCTCCCTTCAAGACACTATCCATTCCGTTCAACTGCTCTTCCTAGTCCTTCGCTGTCTCCGACAGAATTACAAAGTCATCGGCGAACCTCAAAGTTTTTATTTCTTCTCCATGGATTTTAATACCTACTCCGAATTTTTCTGTTGTTTCCTTTTTTGCTTGCTCAATATACAGATTGAATAACATTTGGGAGATGCTATAACCCTGTCTCACTCCCTTCCCAACCACGGCTTCCCTATCATGTCCCTCGACTCTTATAACTGCCATCTGGTTACTGTACAAATTGTATATAGCCTTTCGCTCCCTGTAGTTTACCCCTGCCACCTTCAGAATTTGGCTGCCTTAATAGATACCATTATGACCATGCTACACCTTAGTGTTCGATGATTCCAACCCTTCCGGCCTTAGCTACTCGAGCGTGCCCCATGGGGTGCGTCAGTATTTCAAGCGACAAATATACGTTCTTTAAGTTCCAAACTACAATATTTAGCGGTTGAGGTCATATCTCTCCAGCAGTAATCCTATGCACGATGAACAAGCAACTACGTGTGCTTTAGAATCCTATGATTTGAAGATTGAGCTTCGTCCCACAAGTGCGTTAAGACAAACTCTTGTGTGATGCTTAAGTCAGTCTTTATGGTTTGAATTTTTTCTTAGCTTTCTTCTAAGATCGAGTAACTCCCTGTTCGTATCGAGAACTGTATCTGTACCACTCGTATCCTACTTTATCTCCTCTCTGTGTTCGCCTACTTTGTCTATTATTTCACGAGGAGGGTTTAGTAGCTTCCCGTGTCTTCCCACGGGAAATATGTCATGCTAGTGTAAGACTCAATTTTGATAACTGTGAGGCCTTTCCACAGGTCCGCTAAAAGCCAACTTTCGCCTTTTCAATTTTCCGCAAGTTTTAAATTTGACTCTCTAGGTCTAGGTTTACCGAGATTTAGTGATGTTTGTACTTATATGTGAGAGGAATGTAAACAGTTTCCGAAATTTAGTTTCCGTTCCAAATGACATATCTACCCTTCGATACATCTGTCTGTTAATTTCATACTTTCCAATTATTTCTGGTATACTGGACATCAGGTTTTGTATTTTTCTCGTAATCTAATTTGCTTCTCCTGCACTTATCTTAAAAAATTTTCCGGATCTTAAAATTCATGATATATGTCACAACAAGTTTCAACAATACTGTTACTGATACAACGCCATAAATGAATAATTGGTAAAATGAACAAATATGGGATTAAGGAAAACATAAACAATTGTTACCAAACCTCACAAACATGCCTCTTTATACACCCATCCCAATTAATAGTGCTGTTCGACAGCATCAAAGTTCTGATTTGCATCAACAAGCACTGGAAAGATCAGAGTACGAGAAAACGCGTAACTTATCGTAAACCACACGTCTCGTCAAGTGAGAGCTGCAAGATGAAAGAGAGTCCGTGACTGAAGGAAGAATGCTTTCACAACGCCGGAAAGTTATGCAATCTTATCACTCTTTCCACCTGGGTTTTGGAGGCGCTCAGGAACAATGAAAAATTCTGACAACTTCATTGAAACTCAGTTGTATTAACATTCTTGTACACAGGAACATAACAGAAACGACCTTATGTTTGTAGCTGTTTATCTGAAACCACGATTCATCAGTTTAGGCAGTTACTCGTACAATGCTGTATCAAATACTTATTTCTTTAACTTTTTGAGGCTACTGATAATCCGCGTACAAGGAACAATTTTCAATTAATTTCACAGGAATAATGTCTCACATACATGTTTAAATAAAGGTGGCAGAAATAGTAAAACGAGCGAGGATACAATGAAGAGAAAGACGTGTAATATCCACTATTTACATGACATATCATAACAGTGAAAAGGGATGTGTATGTACAACATAATAGAAAAAAGTAGAAAACAGTTAAACCACGCAAGTGTCCGCTAACTATCTGTTTGGGAGGTAACTGCTAATGTATCGCGACGAGCAACCACTGACTTCAGAGTGAAATACCGTCCTACTTGGTACAAAAGTATTCTATATGTACGCTTTTCGATGAAATCGCCATGTAATTGACTTCCTTGGACCTCATGGACGAGGGTGCAAGATCAGGTGAGTAATGTGTGCGCGAAATTACTTCGTCAGTCTATCAAACTGAGGGCGGCCGATATCGTGGAGTAGCATCATTTCACACAGTATTCCTCATCGTTGTTCTTGAATTGTTCTGCAAGACATCTCAGTTGTTGACAATAAGTATCAGCAGTGGTTGTTACACCACGGGAAGCTTTCGTAGTGCACACCGTATCTGTTGCACCAGAAACTGGTTATCTTCTGTGGCTGCGCGCAGATTTTTGTATGAGGAGTTGATGCTTTGTTTGGGTTCAACCATTCCTTATGTAAGCATCAAGACACCATTTCTCGTAGCGAGTAACGATACAGTATAGGGATGCTTGGTGCTGTTCACGAGCCAACTGATGACGAGCAAGCTGAGACGTACATATGGCCACCTGCTGAATTTTGTGATTTTGGCTTAGAGCGTGAGGTACACATACATCCGAGTTCAGAGCTTTCCCTATTGCATGTGGACGTCATGAGATAATGGAATGATCACATTTCATCACGTCATTCTGAATTAATGCGCTTAAACTATCTTAATCATTCCCGAAGTTCTTCTTGAACATGTTAAGTTACTAACGTCTAAACGATCTTCCTTAAAGCGAGAAAACCGTTTTCTCGCCGTGCTCTGTCCAATGGCATTATTCACATGCAAGGGCCAAGCGTTTCTGACTCCCTCCGCTGCTGTCACCCCTATGCTGAAATGAAAAAGAAAAATATGTTCGAAATTTTTCGATTTGTCCACTTGGCACTCTAAATTGTAGCGTCCACATCTCCAAAAGTTATCTCTAAATGACAAAAGACAATCTCGAAACTCAAAGAGCAACAGTGAACTACAAATAAAAAATGACACTCGATAAACAAACCCTTAGCAACCTGAATGTCAACATGTAAAACCAGAACGATCTTACGCACCATCCTAGTAGATGATGAGGGTTGTTGAATGAACCTAAGTACTTTGAGAAGTTAGGTTTTGTTTTGGATTACAGAAGTTGAACGAAACTGTCAGAGGTTGAATCCTCTTGTGAGGAACGTCATCCAACAACTGTTGAAATATCCATGAATATCTTCCGACACTGTAACAGACGTCCGAACTGGCTCCATACATGTTCTACAGGGAACTGGTTCTCAGACTTTGCCGGCTTAATTTACTAACGATTGATACTACGTGTGCAGTTGATAAAGATACATGCATTGTTCTGTGGCAACAGGATACCCTCTCGTGAGGGGTAATACATGAGGATGCTGGAGTATATTCCTACCACTTGTGACTAGAAGACACACACTATAACATTAGGGGAGACACTGCACTGGCTGAATGTGTCATCTCGCCGTCACCATAGTCGCAGATGGCGATCATTGGAATTACTACAGAGACATCACTGACAATGATGAGACACCAATCGTCTGCCATTTATGCTGCCCTGGTAACGCGCAACTCCATATATTTCGTGCTGTTAAAGGCAGCGTACACATAGGAAATCCATTCAGTAGCCCTAGCATCTACAGGTCAGGGACCAATGGTGTGGGATGAGACGGACTATTGTATTATGCTCATTATTTGTGGCTACATGGCAGGTGCAGATGGGAAACGGTTGAGACATGTGTGTCGTAGTTTGGCGTAGGGGTAAGTGATATGGAGAGACGTGTAATATCATGAACAAGTGTGAAGAGAGGATAACAAGAGTAGACGACCAAGAACAAAGTGCTCGGATTGACAAGGGTGTAACACAGGGATGTAGTCTTTCACCCCTACTCTTCAATCTGTTCATCGAAGCCATGATGGAAATAAAAAAGAGGTTTAGGAGTGGGATAAAAATTCAAGGTGGAAAGATGTCAATGATACCATTCGCTGAGGACATTGCTATCCTCAATGAGAGTGAAGAAGAATTACACGATCTGCTGAATGGAATGAACAGTATAATGAGTACAGAATATGGATTGAGAATAAATGGAAGAAAGACGAAAGTAATTAGGAGTAACAGAAATCAGAATAGCTAAAATTTTAACACCAGAATCGATGGTCACGAAGTAGATGAAATTAAGGAATTATGCTACCTGTGCAGCAAAATATCCATTGAGGGAAAGAGCAAGGACATCAAAAGCAAACTTGCACTGGCAGAAAGGGCATTACTGCCCAGAAGAATTTCAAATGGTTCAAATGGCTCTGAGCGCTATGGCACTTAACAACGGGGGTCATCAGTCCCCTAGAACTTAGAAGTACTTAAACCTAACTAACCTAAGGACATCACACACATCCATGCTCGAGGCAGGATTCGAAACTGCGACCGTAGCGGTCACGCGGTTCCAGACTGAAGCGCCTAGAACCGTTCGCCCACTCCGGCTGGCCCAAAAGAAGTCTACTAGCATCAAACAAAGGCCTTAATAGGAGAAAGAAATTTCTGAGATTGTAAGTTTGGATCACAGCGTTGTATGGTAGTGAAACATGGACTGTGGGCGAACCGGAACAGAAGAGACTAGAAGCATCTGACATGAGGTGCTACAGACGAATGTTGAAAATTAGGTTTACTGATAAGATACTGAATGAGGAGGTTCTGCCGAGAATCGGAGAAGAGACACTGACAAGAAGAAAGGACAGAATGATAGTACATCACTTAGGACACCAGGGAATGACTTCCATTATACTAGAGGGAGATACGAGAACAAAAACTGTAGTGGAAGACAGAAATTGGCACACAACCAACAAACAGTTGCGGTAGTAGGTAGCAAGTGCTACTCTGAGATGAAGAATTGAGCGTAGGAGAAGATGTCGTGGCGGGCAGCAAGAAACCTGTCAGAAGACCGATGGCTCAAAAACAACCGTTTGACTGCCCATCTCAGTATCTGGTCGACCAGAATCTTGACTACAAAATTAATGCGGTTTCCCTCAAGTTCCCATTCGATCCAAAAGCCACCAATTGTCCTCATACTGGACGCCCGCTCTTACTATAATGGCACCTCTATCACAGGTTTGGTATCGTTGGTTCGCAGGGCACGTGGCAGTCTCCGAGGTCCTACACAGTGTTCTACGCCTATTACACCGAGTCACAAATTTATCTTGACTATCTCAAGTAACTGTTTGTACAGAGGAGGTGGATAATTCTAAGACAGGTAAAGACCAAAATGAATAAAATAAGCTGTAATTACACTTATTATATGGCGTTTATTTATTTGGCCTGATCAGGTTAGAGTCTTTTGGCAGTTTGTTACATCTGAGCAGAAATTATTCACACGAGAAGTTATTGCAAAACATTCAAAAAATCAGTGCGAATTTTTAGTTCAGGTATGTACATCTACTAGGACTAAGCAGACTGTTTCAAGACAGAATTGTGTAGGCTATTTGCAGATTGAGTGACTAGAGTGACAGTACATGGATCATTATCTACCTCCCGAAGTTGAAAAGGCGTTTATTTTTGGCAACATTTTGAGGAAGATCCTTACAAAATCGGGATCCTTTTTCACAAAATTATTTTGGCACTGAGCCTGTAATATGTAGTGCTTCTGAGTAGATTTTTCTTAATTGAGACCGACGGTTCAGAGCTGGAAATAAGGGGATGTGATGTGATGTAACAGACGAGGGAGCCAGTGGAGTGTATGATAGTCTCACGCATACTAGCACATAGCCATATAAATTGACTGTAGACTGGATTCATACGGTCGAAAAATCGAACGTCAGACTTGCGTTCAACGCCCGTTGCATCCGTCATGAGTTTTCATTTGAAAGTCGTTGATAACACCACCGTAATTAAGAATTTGGAAGACTACTGAATCTACGAGTTTTTTATGGCCGAGGGGAAGAAACGTTTCATATTTCTCTAGTAACCGGAGAGATGCTGTCAAGTTCTGACAAATTGAAGTTGTGTGTTCGGTTAACTGTAAGTGATGGTTCAGAATTTTACTCGACTTCTTTGCAAAATAAAAAGAAGTTAGTGTTTACCATTTGTGGAATGCGCCTTTGATGTAAGGTAGACCTTATAGTTTAATGACCTGCCGACGACGAGACAGAGGACAAGCTCGGATTGAGGAAAAATGGAGACGGAAAGTTGCCTTGCCAATCGGGTAAACCACCGCAGCACTCACCTTAAGTGATTTACTGAAACCACAGGAAACTAAAATCAGGATGTCTTGATAGCATTTGACCAGGCTTCTTCCCGAATGCGGCTGAAATTCACAATATCCCTCGTTACCTCATATGTTAAAAAAATAGTGGGGTAATGGGTGCATGACGACATCGAAGCTACTGCAAGACTGATGGTCAAATCTTCTACTATATGAGGCCACGTCACGATCCATTCCAATTTGTTGTTCACAAACTGACGTTTCGACATGTCTGGTGGTATCATCTTCAGGAATATGTCTCCAGTTAGTCCAGTTCGTAAGGGTTGATATGTATCGAATATTACCGTTACTCATCAGTGACACATCCAAGAACAGAGGCGGTGAGGGGATATCCCGCCAGCTGTTGATTGGGGGGAATCTTTCCGCGTATGCAGAAAATGAGTGTGGTTACTAGTCTGCAAGATCGGCTCACGGAATGTTGGCACCGCGACTCAGCAGTAGCGCCGGACCACCCTTCCCCTCCGCCCCCCCCCCCCCATCCGCTCTCCCAAACTCTCTCTCATCCTGAACCCTAGGGCGAATAACAAATGGATGGTGGTATAATTTGGAACAATACGTCGTTCTTTACGGCAACTGAAAAATGCGAATAGTGTATGTGTGCATGTACTCTGAGTGGACTGCAGATCGACACAGGAATAAAAAACAAATTTCATAGAATAATAAACCCAGTGATAATCATAAAGAAATTCCAAATTCCTTTTTATGGTACTATATTCATTGAGTAAATTATACAAGCACTGAGGAATGGCAGTAGCAGATTGAACTGACACTTGTCTCATAGGCACATGGGTTTGTTAGTGATTACAGTGATTCGTGTACCTCGGGAATAAGCTCTCCGACAGAAAGTCTACAAATAGTCCGATGCCGAATCAAGACGATGGCAAGCAACACATAAAGCAGATGAACTGTTTATAAGATGTCCAAACGAGCTGGAAACTTACAGATTTTAACAGGGAGCTTTTTCTGCACTTCTTCTGAAATAGAGTTATTGGGTGAACTTTTTCAGGCTACTATTGATGGATCACCGTCATTGGATAGCTAGCGATGACATGCAGAGAGGAAGAAAGTGGAAATGTTTACTAAAATATTACTGTTGAACCGAAGAGGTGATTTCGTAGTAGTTACTTGTATACCTCTCCTTTTATTTATATATTTATTTGTTCTTATTTTGTTTTAATGAACGATACAGGCAACAACTTAGTACAAATATAAAACATATATACAAGGAAATCATAACATAAGAAGTTATGAGTTTAAGAATCATTTAAACTTGTTTTATAATGCTCGCATACGTACAATGCATATAGCTAACGAAGATTGACATGAACTGCATATGAAATTGAATTTGAAAAGAACTCAACAATGATTTGGAAGACAGCACCTGGAGATTGGTGCGTTTATTACACATAGAACAAGTTTCACGTACACACGTTACAGTTTTGTAGAAAGTTCTAAAGAGCTGGGCACACTTACGTTGCTATTTGACACTGTGAAATCGGGTAAAATACGATCTCTTCTGTTAAAATATGTGGATCAACATCCTAGGCCAAGATCGCTAAGACTCCTTTAGTCGATCATTAGTTACAGCTCAGTGACGTGTTAGGATCAATAATCTGTTCAGTTGAATCGCTCTTATTGTCATGCACAAATTAAAATAGCTTGTCGTGGTTGCATAAAGTCTATCTCTAGCCATGTGTGCCACTCGCAGTGCTACGGAAATCTAAGATCTTTTTATCCACGTACGTATTATCATAACATAGTAAAACAGAAGAAAGGAGCTCCCTCAGTTCCACGAGGATTTAACGGCAAACGGTTTTGCTGTGCTTCGAAAACGCTGCAAGAAAACAGCAAATGGTTGACGTATTCTTCGTGTTTCTTCTGGCAAGGCAGAAAGGATTTCTTTCATGCCAATGCCATGTAAATCGGATGGAATGAACCATAGCTGGTACCGACTCGTAGCAAGAACTTCTCTGAGCCTGAAACGATCGAAAGAAAGTGGTGCTTCTAATTACTGGCTGGATCGCAACTTGAATTTTATAGCTGACCGAAGGACGGCAATCCTCTGCCAATCCTTCCTGGGTCAGATGTCACATCGATAACTGGAAACTGGAGGATGGTCCACAAACACTGATCTGCTTCGCCAGTAGGTCGATTTAGCCAATCCTCGAGGGCCGTTGATGGTTATTCACACGCTCGGTGGCGGCAACACAGGAAGCTGAATGCCCACGGCCATCATCTCTACTGAAACAACATTCAATCTAAGAGACCTCGCCGCTTCTCGCACTTCTCTTCTATAACAGTTAAATCTTCGTGGCTGCATTTCTCCTCACGTGCAGATAAAGCAGGTCTCACACTTTGTTTTAAACACATGTGTCTTTCATGCCTCAAATCTGCCGATTTTTGAAGGACACATCTGGAGAATAATGGAACACAAATAAGAATCTTCACGATTTTACCGGCAATTAAAACGCAACGAGAGACGGCAGACCTGCTGAAATACTGCAGATGAAATTCCCGGACAGCAAGGGTATTCAAATGTCACACAGTTCGTCTGGAGGCTACGCACGTCCTTCCACGACGTATTGTATAGCTTATACATCAGTTTCTGACGGTAGTATGGCGAAACGAAGCGCTGTTTAACCTTTCTCCGAACAGTTCTTAGCGTCGATGCGGTGAGCTTTATGAGCGGTTCGGTAATACCACAGGGAACGGTAAGAGGGTGACTTCTCCGCTATGTGACCGTGTATTTTGAAGCCGGCGGGAAAGGTCTGAGACGACGGTGGACAAATTGCGCTCTTAATTACGGCCCCGGCTCGGGGGATAGCTGGGTGAGTCAATGCCGCGGCGCTCGCGGGTAATCCTCGGCGGCCGTGGGCCTTTAATCAGCGCCGTGCGTGGCGCGCACGTGTCCCGCCGCTGGCAGGGTGCGTCGCGGCCCCCGCTGTTGCGCCCGCCCTCACACGCGCCGCCGGCGGGCATTTGTTTCTCCACTTGTCGGCGGAGAAAGGCAGGCCGGCGGTTACGCAACGTGGAGCATCGCCGGGTGCCACCGGCGTTCGCTCGACAGCAAGGTCTTTCACCTCCATCTGGGCATTCTTGTCGGAGTAGGCACGTCCTCCGACTGCTATCCCGCGCCGGAACCGGCGAGATAAGCTTGTGATTTCTGGGGGTCTCGTCGTAACTACCGCTATGTTGTAACCCGCTAACCGACTCCGATAGAGGACGAAGAGCACGCGGCTTCAGCCTCCTCAGCTCTTCTTTCTTAAAAGTAAACCAACCCAAGGGATACACTTAGAATCTGATCGGCCTTGAATACGTTGTAGCGTAGAGCTAAATATGACACACTATTTTTTTAATACTTGCCCACAAGGCTTTAAGGGGGCGAACAACACCCAGAAAAAATTGATTTTAATATTCCTGAATGAATAGCGCTGAAATAGCAACAAATGACAAACATTGAAGGATGAACAATTCTCTTTCCATCGGGCAAAAATTCCTTCGGAATTGTCAACCTATTTTAACTCTACAATGTAAAAACTGAATAACGAAGAAAAACGAGAGAAATACACTATTGGCCATTAAAATTGCTACACCAGGAAGAAATGGAGATGATAAACGGGTATTCATTTGACAAATATGTCATACTAGAACTGACATGTGATTACATTTTCACGCGATTTGAATGCATAGATCCTGAGAAATCAGTACCCAGAACAACCACCTCCGGCAGTAATAACGGCCTTGATACGCCTGCACATTGAGTCAAACAGAGCTTGGATGGCGTGTACAGGTACAGCTGCCCATGCAGCTTCAATACGATACCACAGTTCATGAAGAGTAGTGACTGGCGTATTGTGACGAGCCAGTTGCTCTGCCACCAATGACCAGACGTTTTCAATTGGTGAGAGATCTGGAGAATGTGCTGGTCAGGGCAGCAGTCGAACATTTTCTTTATCCAGAAATGCCCGTACAGGACCTAGAACATGCGGTCTTGCATTATCCTGCTGAAATGTAGGTTTTCGCAGCCCTCAAATGAAGGGTAGAGCCACGGGTCGTAACACATCTGAAATGTAACGCCCACTGTTCAAAGTGCTGTTATTGCCAACAAGAGGTGACTGTGACGTATGACCAATGGCAACCATGCCATCATGCTGGGTGATACGCTTCCAATATGCGTTCACCGCAATGTCGCTAAACACGGATGCGACCATCATGATGCTTAAACAGAACCTGGATTCATCCGAAAAAATGACGTTTTGCCATTCGTTCACCCACGTTCGTCGTTGAGTACACCATCGCAGGCGCTGCTGTCTGTGATGCAGCGTCAAGGGTAACCGCAACCATGGTCTCTGCGCTGATAGTCCATGCTGCTGCAAACGTCGTCGAATTGTTGGTGCAGATGGTTGTTGTCTTGCAAACGTCCCCATCTGTTGACTCAGGGGTCGAGACGTGGCTGCACGATCCGTTACAGCCATGCGGATAAGATGCCTGTCATCTTGACTGCTAGTGATACGAGGCCGTTGGGATCCAGCACGCCGTTCCGTAATACCCTCCTGAGCCCACCGATTCCATATTCTGCTAACAGTCATTGAATCTCGACCAACGCGAGCAGCAATGTCGCGATACGATAAACCGCAATCGTGACAGGCTACAATCCGACCTTTATCAAAGTCGGAAACGTGATGGTACGCATTTCTCCTCCTTACACGAGGAATCACAGCAACGTTTCACCGGGCAACGCCGGTCAACTGCTGTTTGTGTGTGAGAAATAGGTCGGAAACGTTCCTCATGTCAGCACGTTGTAAGTGTCGCCACCGGCGCCAACCTTGTGTGAATGTTCTGAAAAGCTAATCATATCACAGCATCTTCGTGGTGTAGGAATTTTAATGGCCAGTAGTGTAGAAGCAGATGAATTACAATATTGGCGTTAAAACTCATATTTTTTCCATATCTCGCTAGTTAACTACGAGGGGACATCAGTAACTAAGGTACAGATTATTATGGCACGCCAAGTAACTTTTGTTAAAGAAAAGAAGGAAGACTGGAGTTCAGCTTCTCGCCGATATTAAGGTCATTAGAGACGGCGCAAAACTTCCATTTTTGACAAATAAGAAAATGAGATATTTCGTGCCATAAGGGTAGTCTCATAAACACAGCAATATATACCTCCAATAACAATCAAAACCAAACTAAAAATATAGCAGTCGCGAATGTGAATACAATCGTTTTAGGAGAAAGTCGTAAGCCACAAGTATGTACTCTTCAGGTAAGGGAAAAGTCAACCTGCGGTAATCACAATATTCCACTTGGTAATGCTTCGGTTAAGGGTGTTTGGAGGATATTGTTAATTCCTCACTTCCAGAGTTTTATGGTTAGTATAATAACGCATAGTGTTAAAACAGTTTACAAATTTTTCGAAGATTAATACGTATTTCGTTAGTCGTGTGGATCTTTTTTTTACCATGAAACAAGTGGAATTAGCTAATGAACAGACATTATTTAATGTCTCTACAATTGTCCCTGTCTCAAAAATGGAAATTTGTGATGGTTCCCCATCACTTCTGTTTAAAAATGTTTTTCAGTTGTAATTGGTTTTTCATAATACTTCCTATTCATTTGATTTCACTTGCTGTTTATTAGCCTGTAGTGGAGTGATAATGTAACACATAGGCTATTGAACACAGTATGAACAACGTGCTCTCGACTACAAGAATGTTGTCGTTTGTTCCTCGGTACAGGACCATGTTGTACCTTGGAGCATCTATAGGTACATGATCACTCTGCAATTCACAGTTAAGTGCATGGCAAAGTTTCCAGTTATCCCATTTCCAAAAACCTTACTTTTAGGGAGTAATTTTTGAATTTTCAGGAAACTGCCGCACACCTAAAGTACATACTATCATTTTAAAATGACATAAGAAAATATATGAAATTCCTGCTGCACGACTGTGTAAATGTGAAAGTTTTCTGTTTTCCACACTTTCCGAGTAATACTGGGACATAGATTTTCGTAGGACACATTTCTAAGCAGAACTGGACATGACATTCCCGGAAGACAAGAAACAGATATTGCAACTACAAATACTGTACAGCGTAAGATACTGCAACTATAAATATCATTCCCTCAGAACAAAGAAATCACTACAAGAAATTATTGTATAATTCAGGTGCAGTAGAACCAACAGAAGGAAATTCAGAACAAACGACGGGTCAAACAGATCTGACCGAATTAAAAAGGGCATTTAAGAAAACAAAAAAATATAAGAACGCAGAAATTAGGATCGAATCAGATCTGACATGGTGGAACATTTCTAGAACTCAGAGTGCTCCATCTCTATAACATGTGTTGCCCTACAGGCGAAATACCAGAATAGTGGACATGTGCTATACTTCCCTGTTTAAAGAAGAACACAGAAGTAACACAATTAATTTCAAGGGTTCCGAATGCATCTTATTAAATGTGCAGCAAAATAATTAATGAAAGGCTTCGAAATATCTTGAGTTCAATTTTATTTGAGCAGGAAGGTGACTTCCATGAAATAAGATGTTGTGCCGATGATGTATTCCTCTGAAATAAATTACACAAAAAAGATGAGAATTCACTTGGGAAACACATCTATAGTATACTAGCTGTGAAAAAGGATCTGACAGCATCCAGCAAATAGAGCACTACTCAAATGAGAAATGGAGATTCGTCAGGCACCAGATAAAAGTATGCAGAAGTTCAAATAAAGATTCCAAAATAAGAACAGATACTGGCAAGAAGCTGATAGGCTTATCTCTTTTCAGGGCGCAGTTGGTGCATTTAACCAATCGGACAGAGGATTTAGGCCATTGGTTAATGCATTGCAGTTTAAGCTTACATGTCTAGAATTGGATGGCAGAAATTCTGAAGAGCGGGACTTGGTATACCAGAGGTTAACCGAGAACCAACCCGGGGGTGGTGTTGTGGTATCCTCTGTGAAGTTAGACGCAGCGTTTGCCAAATGGCCTAACCCTCTGCCGCATTTCTTTCGGGATATTACTGAATTAGTTGTAGATCGAGTTGGGCAGGTCGAAATCTTACTATGGTTGTTGGTTCGTCTTGAACAACATGCTGCTGCCTTTCGTGTTCCGCACCAAGTAGTTTTGTCGTTGTTGTACCCGTTAGTTAGAGGTGAGCTGCGAAACATCCTGTCCCAAGCCATGGCAGAACGGTTCTCCTTACAGCAACTGAGGGAGCTCGTCTTTAGCCAGGGATTGATCACCGGAGTTCGGAAAGAGCTTGAGTGTCGTTACATTTGGGAGATGAAGCAGGATAAAGAGCAGTTACATCTGTATATCGACAGTGTTCCGACGACCTGCTTGGCCTTGTAGATCGGTTTACCAGAACGAGAATTGTTGTGTATTGTGCTTAGGGGAATGCTAGCGGCGGATAAGTCGCACTTTGTTATCGTGATCATCCTTCAATCTGGGTAGAGCTCCGTGCCGCTGTTGTAGCGATCTCTGAGTTGCCGCTTGTGGACAATGTATGTTGTCAACTTAAGGGTGAGGCCACGGGCATTGTCATGGGAGATTCCGAATTAACCTCATTGGCTTAGGTCGTTAAAAGGGAACGTTGGCGTTGCTTCAGGTGCGGTAGCAGGGTTCATTTGTAGCGCTCTTGCGTTCCACCTCGCGCGCCCAGAGCCAATAAATGACGCCGGGCTGGGCAGCGACCTCAGGATCGAGCCTTTAAACCTTGGTGTACTCGTGTCGTTGCTCGATCATCACCACCCCTACCTTACATTTGTTCTGGAGTAGGTGAAGAACTTATTTGTGCCCTTTTGGATTCTGGTAGCTCCTTTTCGTTGTTGAGCTTGGAATGGTTTCTTGAATTTGGTCATCTTACGAAATTTCGGTCGGTCAATTCTCCGGTGCAGAGATGTCGGGTGGCCAATGGCCAGGTGTGGACTCTGGATGGTTGGGTCCGGGGGAGTAAATCGGTTGTGGATTTTTCCTGGCCTTTATCATTAGCCTTGGTTAAGAAGCTGCCAGTCTATTTAATTTTGGGGTGTGATATCATCAATAAAACTGGGTTAGTCTTGGATTACTCTGGGCACACCTTCCTCTTTACGTTTGCTCCTGCGGAGATTCAAAAATGGTTCAAATGGCTGTGAGCACTATGAGACTCAACTTTTGAGGTCATTAGTCCCCTAAAACTTAGAACTAGTTAAACCTAACTAACCTAAGGACATCACACACATCCATGCCCGAGGCAGGATTCGAACGGGCGACCGTAGCGGTCTCGCGGTTCCAGACTGCAGTCCTGCGGAGAAGTTTGGTTTCTGGGAATGTACTAAGCATACTGTGCATCGGGATGCCGGTATCCTGGCTGTTGAGGCTTTGCCTAATGGGTTTGATCTCGCCCATCTCTCCCCACATCAGGCGTCTCAGTTACAGGATTTGCTGCAGAGGTTCCCGGAGCTTCTTTGTGATAGGTTGGGGGTTACTTGTGTTCTTAATTACCATATCCGTCTAGCAGACGATATTCCTGTTAGGAATACTGAGCGTTAAAATATCCAAAATGCTTAAGCAAGGCTTTACTAGGCCTTCGACATCTGCCTATGCTTCTCCCATATTCCTCGTCCCTAAGGATCAGGGGCGGGATTTCACGCCTGTTTTTGACTCTCAGCGCCTGAACGTTAAGGTTGTCCTCTAGTCTGTTCGTCTGCCTGATCGTCATAACTCCTTTACTTGGTTTGCCGGTGCTAATTGGTTTACTGTTCTTGATTTGAACCGAGCCTATTATCAGATTCCATTAGCTGAAAAATGTAAACATGTTACCGCATTCTGTACTTACTGGAATTCGTTTGACTTTAACAGGGTTCCCTCTGGTTTGGCTACTGGTGCAGCCGTTCTTAATCATTTGCTGGATAATATCCTTGGGGACTTGATATTAGTGTGTGTGTATAATTATTTCGACGATTTAGTCATTTATAGCCGTTCGTTTCAGGATCATTTGCAGCATATCCAGCGAGTTTTTTTGAGATTGCAAGGAGCTGGGTTAATTGTTAAATCCAGTAAACTGACGTTAGCCAGCAAGCAGGTGTCTTTTTTAGGTCACCTAGTGTCAGGTCAGAGTATTCGCCTCGACCAGGAGCGAACTAAGGCATTACTAGCACTGCCTCCGCCCACTGATAAACGTGGAATTGCTAGATTCTAGGCCTGGCCAACTATTTTTGGGGTTTTGTCCCTGATTTTGCTCAGATGGCGATCCCCTTAAACGAATTGCGCAGGAAAGGAGTGCGTTTTGAATGGCGACCTGCCCAAAAGGCCGCATTTGAGCACATTAAGGCAGCTATAACCAACCCTTCCGTTCTCTGAGTACCGAACTTTAATAAAAAGTCTATTGTGCAAATTAAAGCATATAATGCCGTATTTCGGCTGTCCTCCTCCAGGAGTTCGACGGTTAGAGGCAGCCATTAGCGTACGCGTCCCGTCGGTTCACTGGTACTGTACTTAAATATTCCGTCTACGAGTGTGAGGCGTTGGCCGTTTTGTTTGCGCTTGAGAAGTACCGCTATCTTGAGCACCGCACATTTCAGCTAGAAACCGACATTCAGGCATTGAGTTGGGTGCTAGGCAGGTCACGTAAAATTGACCGTATTGGCAGGTAGACAGTACGGGTTTCTCCATTTCAATTTGAAGTTAAATACGTGAAGGGCACTGAAAATGTCCTTGCAGATGTCCTCAGCCGTATGTTCACTCAACCTACACCGAATAAGGACACTCCAGAGACAGAGGGAGGCAGCCTTAGTTGTAGTGTGTTATTAGGTGAGATTCCCATTTTATTTGATGATGTTGCTTAGCATCAGGATCAGGACCCTACTCGGGCACCCATTAAGCAACGCCTCTTGGCTGGGGAACTATTGGATGAGTATGTTATCAAGAAGGGCATTTTGTGTAAAAGTGTGGGAAGTGGTAACCCCCTCAAGATCTGTTTTCCGTTATTTTCATGATTCGTTGGTGGGTGGGAACTTAGGAATATATAAGACGTTGCAAAAAATTAAGGAGCATTTGACTTGGCCCTCCATGAACCGTGATGTGAGAGTGATGATTTCTCGATGTCGGATGTGTCATGTAGCCAAACTTAAGAATGCTTTTCAACAGTGTCTGTTGAGTTCTGAGCGCGAATTCTGTCCGAAGGACAAGCTCTATATCGAATATGTAGGGCCCTTACCTCGCACTAAGAGATGTCATCAGTACGTATTGGTTATTATCGATGTGTTTTCAAGATTTACCTGGCTCCTTCCGACCTGTAACGTGACTGCTACCACTACCATTTCGCATTTAACTAATGTTTTCAGTTTCTTTCGACCCCCTAAATAAATAGTGATAATGGGCCCTCCTTCCTTTCGTCTCCCTTCGAGGCGCTGTTTTCAGAACGGTGTTAAGCATGTCACTACTACACCGCATTATCCGGAGGGATCTTTTGCGGAGAGGGTCAGTCGAAATCTTAAGTCCGCTTTGATTACTTACCATCAGAAAGCGCCTAGTAAGTGGGACTATCCTGTTAATTCCCCTCTTTCGAACTTGTGGGGAATTCAAGATCTAATTCCGGCGGAAATTACCCCTCAGATCGTCAAGGAAAACTGGAACCATGCCAGACATAATATACTCAGGGACCATAATAAACAACCTGGGTGTTATAATCGTAATGGACGAACCCTTAGGGGAAGGCCAAGAGATCAGGTCTATGTCCGTAATTTTCCTGGGAGGCAGGTGCGTGTCGGAAGTATTAGTAAATTCACTCCCCGTTTTTTGGGGCCTTGCGTCATTGCGCGTTGATATCATTTCTTCTTTGGCGTTTTTCTCACAATCAAGTAGCGTCTTATTGGTCCCTGAATTACTACCATAACGAGCTGCTGACTTAGTGGCAGCAGCAGCACTTATCGATACTAGTACTGCTGAACCATCTTTGGTGTGACCACTATATTTCCGTGTAGTGGTCTTTGTGAGGCAGTCGGTTCGTTGCGACAGAGCAGCGAGGAAATCTCTGTGGCGCGAGGTGAGGCCAGGGCTGCTGGCGGTGTGCACGCATGGTCAGATTTGTGTGGCACTAGCTGCGAGAGCTGCAAAGTTCGTCACCCACCGCAGCTGGGTACTGAAGTTGAGTAATCAGTTAACCCGTTACGAAACGTCAACTGCTGTGACATCTCTTCATTCATTGCTGGTTGTTGCTTCCTGGGCCGTTCCCACAAGCAGTAATGTACGGTTGGCTGGAGTCAGCAAAATTTTGCAGTCGTCTTCCAGTATGGTGTTTAACGATTGAATCGATTGTAACATATTAGTGAAGTGCACCAGCAGTATCTTCTGCCTTGTGGCCATTAACGTTCCAGTTACATACCCTAATCGTTAGCATAGTTTCTGGCAGTGTTTTTTCCTCACTATGTTGATGCTGTCTGGCATGGTGTGTAGTTCGACAGCCTTGCTGTTGTTAATTATTTTGAGTGGTTATTGTGCACTGAATGTACTTAGGCGCCAATTGTCAAGATGTAGTGCTGCTAGTATCTTTGTCCTCGTTGATATTTTCGGTTGTCGTGCTGTTGGTCAGGTGGAAGGGAATTGATTAGGTTCTTTGTTGGTTCTTCAGCCGCCCCTAGGTCGTGTGGCCATCCGAATATTTAGTATTATGCTTGGCTGCGTGTCTCACCTAAACTGTTGTTAGTTTCCTCCCCCAGCCGACCCTTGGAACACTTCTGAACACCACTGTTCTGTTGTTTTGGACTGTAATTTTCTCTTAGTCTCAAGTACTTTGCAAGGCCTTCAGCTGTGTATTAATTCAGTTTTTTTATGTTTAGTATGTGGCCTTCAGCCGAACTTTTCCGTGAAATATTTTAAGATAAGGCCTTCAGCTGTCTTAAATTAAACTTTGAAAAATCATTTGAAAATTTGAGCATTTTCCTTTCTATGTTAATTTTCTTATCCATCCCTTAAGCCTCGAGTTGTTCTATGTTTAGTATATGGCCTTCAGCCGAACCTTATGTGAAATATTTTAAGATAAGGTCTTCAGCTGTCTTAATTAAAATTTAAAAAATTATTTGAAAATTTGAAAATATTCCCCTCTATCTTAATTTTGTGATCCGTGACTTAAGCCTTCAGTGGTTCTATGTTCAGTATATAGCCTTCAGCCGAACTTTATGTGAAATATTTTAAGATAAGGCCTTCAGTCGTCCTAAATTAAAATGTGAAAGGCCATTTGTTTAAAATCTTTAAAATACTTTCTTACTGATATTCTTTTTATCCAGGCCTTAAGCCGTCAGTTCTTCTATTTTGTAACTAAGGCCTTCAGCCATGTGAATTTCTTATGGCAATTTTAATAACTTGTGTTCTGGCCTTCAGTCATATTGTTCCTTAGTTATTTTAAGGGCATGTGTTATTAAGCGTTTTAGCAAAATAAAGTTTGTATATTTGTGCAACTAACAGCAGCTGACTTGGGCCCCTTTTCATAACCTGATCCGCTCTGTCTTGCGAAACCAGATTTCAGGTTTCCTTTGCCCTCTGTATCCTTATGCCGTTGATTATTGGTCGTTCTTCTACCTTTCAAGGGGAGTTTCTAACCCCAAGCCCAAGAAAGTGCTCTGATATTCTGTCCCTTCCTCTGCCCGCATTGACAAGGCCATGCCCGAAGTTTTCGGTCGACATGGCTGATGATTTTTATTCGAAATTTAAGGAGCAGCTGGGTTCGACCCTGAACTCAGCACGTTACTGTTTAACAGCCAAAGGCGCTAAAACTTGATCATTGATGTGTCTTGTGACTTAGGTACTGCATCTAAATTGGTTCTCTTCACTCTGGAAGGAGACGGCCGCACGTTCGAAAAATAAGAACGTCTGTAATGAAACTATGTGAAACATTAAGGACTGTTAGCATAAGTAGTTGGTCTTAAATTATCACATTTGCGAAGTATAAACGCAAATCTCATATTTTTGCAGTGAATTGGGATCAACTTTGACTAACAAAATCTCTGGGGTTTAGTCAGGCTTAGTGGATACCGTCAAATCACAGTCTTGGGACACTACTAAAGGATGGTTTTCATTTTCTATATACATGAGTTGAAAATAAGTACAGGGCTATTACAAATGATTGAAGCGATTTCATAAATTCACTGTAGCTCCATTCATTGACATGTGGTCACGACACACTACAGATACGTAGAAAAACTCGTAAAGTTTGGTTCGGCTGAAGCCGCACTTCAGGTTTCTGCCGCCAGAGCGCTCGAGAGCGCACTGAGACAAAATGGCGACAGGAGCCGAGAAAGCGTATGTCGTGTTTGAAATGCACTCGCATCAGTCAGTCATAACAGTGCAACGACACTTCAGGACGAAGTTCAACAAAGATCCACCAGTGCTAACTCCATTCGGCGATGGTATGCGCAGTTTAAAGCTTCTGGATGCCTCTGTAAGGGGAAATCAACGGGTCGGCCTGCAGTGACCGAAGAAACGGTTGAACGCGTGCGGGCAAGTTTCACGCGTAGCCCGCGGAAATCGACGGATAAAGCAAGCAGGGAGCTAAACGTACCACAGCCGACGGTTTGGAAAATCTTACGGAAAGGCTAAAGCAGAAGCCTTACAGTTTACAATTGCTACAAGCCCTGACACCCGACGACAAAGTCAAACGCTTTGAATTTTCGGCGCGGTTGCAACAGCTCATGGAAGAGGAAGAGTTCAGTGCGAAACTTGTTTTCAGTAATGAAGCAACATTTTTACTTAATGGTGAAGTGAACAGACACAATGTGCGAATCTGGGCGGTAGAGAATCCTCACGCATTCGTGCAGCAAATTCGCAATTCACCAAAAGTTAACGTGTTTTGTGCAATCTCACGGTTTAAAGTTTACGGGCCATTTTTCTTCTGCGAGAAAAACGTTACCGGACACGTGTATCTGGACATGCTGGAAAATTGGCTCATGCCACAACTGGAGACCGACAGCGCCGACTTCATCTTTCAACAGGATGGTGCTCCACCGCACTTCCATCATGATGTTCGGCATTTCTTAAACAGGAGATTGGAAAACCGATGGATCGGTCGTGGTGAAGATCATGATCAGCAATTCATGTCATGGCCTCCACGCTCTCCCGACTTAACCCCATGCGATTTCTTTCTGTGGGGTTATGTGAAAGATTCAGTGCTTAAACCTCCTCTACCAAGAAACGTGCCACAACTGCGAGCTCGCATCAACGATGCTATCGAACTCATTGATGGGGACATGGTGCGCCGAGTGTGGGAGGAACTTGATTATCGCTTTGATGTCTGCCGAATCACTAAAGGGACACATATCGAATATTTGTGAATGCCTAAATAAACTTTTTGAATTTTTGTATGTGTGTTCAAAGCATTGTGAAAAAATCTCAAATAATAAAGTTATTGTAGAGCTGTGAAATCGCTTCAATCATTTGTAATAACCCTGTACATAATACAAAAATTATTGTTAACAATCGGAGACAGTTAAAGTTCGTAGTGATCTTTCCGATTAGTAATGTTATGTTAAGGAAGATATTGGGCCAAGTCTGCAATGGGTATATGGAAAAATTTTGTAAGAATTCTGGAAGGTAAATCGTGATTAATCTGAAAAGTTTAAAATTGTTTCATAGCAGCAGAACAAGGAAGGGAAACTCGAAAGATTTTCAGTCGACAGATAAGTACATACATCTCAACATTGGCCTTGATACTGGCCAATTATGATTAAACATATCTTAGAGAAATGATCTTTAGTTCTGAGTAGCCGTAACTACATAATTCATCCAGAATGCTTGTGTGACGAAGGGCAGCCTGTGTGCCACCGTCACTTTCCCATTTCCTGTTCCAGGCGTGAGTGGTGTGCGGGAAGAAAAAATGGTTCAAATGGCTCTAAGTACTACGGGAATTAACATCTGAGGTCATCAGTCCCCTAGACTTAAAACTAGTTAAACCTAACTAACATAAGGACTTCACACACAACGTTGCCCGAGGCAGGATTCGAACCTGCGACCGTAGCAGCCGCGTGGTTCCGGACTAAATCGCCTAGAACCACTCGGCCACAGTGGTCGGCCCGTGCGGGAAGAAGTATTGTTGCTAGGCCTCTGTGTTAGCTGGAATCCCTCTTACTGTAGTTACCGTTTTGGTATTTTCACGAAATACACGTAAGAGTCCTCTAGGAACGTACATAATCCGAAAACGAACAGTAAATCATAGCATGACGCAGAACTACTCTCTTTCATCATCTGGCAGTAGAGTTGGCTGAGGGTCTCCTTGCTACGTTAGTGATTACAAAATGAACCTGTTACGAGAAGTCCTACTGCTAATATCTGCACCATATGCTTCGACCGTAACACAACCGGTAATGGTGTCAGATGTAAATTAGTGTGCAAACTTACTTTATAAATATCAGAATGAGATTTTCACTCTGCAGCGGAGTGTGCGCTGATATGAAACTACCTGGCAGATTAAAACTGTGTGCCCGACCGAGACTCGAACTCGGGACCTTTGCCTTTCGCGGGCAAGTGCTCTACCAACTGAGCTACCGAAGCACGACTCACGCCCGGTACCCACAGCTTTACTTCTGCCAGTATCTCGTCTCCTACCTTCCAAACTTTACAGAAGTTCGCAGGAGAACTTCTGTAAAGTTTGGAAGGTAGGAGACGAGATACTGGCAGAAGTAAAACTGTGGGTACCGGGCGTGAGTCGTGCTTCGGTAGCTCAGTTGGTAGAGCACTTGCCCGCGAAAGGCAAAGGTCCCGAGTTCGAGTCTCGGTCGGGCACACAGTTTTAATCTGCCAGGTAGTTTCTTACTTTATAAATATCGTCTGAATGGAGTTATGTCTCAGTGGTTCAGTAATTACGCAATGAAATGTTTTTCTCAAAGTATGGGTTCGGTCTCAGGTCAGTACTATGAACTACTTTTTTTTTATTGTGGGCGTATTATTTTTTTCTTCCCTGAAAATATTGACAAAACTGGTGTAACCTGATACCATTGATTTAATTACACGTTAAGTAGCACATGTCAACAAGCATAGTTCTGTCTCAGAAATACACATAGTGTAAGGCACAATGTAGCCCACCAATTAAAAATGTTCACGTCTAAATTGCCTGTAATGCTTATTAAAAATGCATATGCGCTTCACAAACATACACACACAATGATTATGTCGTGTGTCATAAGGTTGTTTCTTCATCTAAAATATTTGTCAAAACTGATGCCTAAAAGATGGCTGTGTTCTTTAAAATAAAGTGCCCCAATGATACTTCCACATCTAAACTGTTCTATAACACTATAAAGCACAAGCAGCTGAAAGCAACATGCCAAGCATGCCGTTGATCATCTTACACTTAAATGACTGCGTGTATAAAAGCTAATCTGATACAGCCTATGACTGTACAAACCACATGTTGGCTTAAGTATTATGCTAAACAGAAAAGCAGCCAGAGTGAACACAAACAATTAGGTTCAAATGGCTCTGGGACTTAACATCTGAGGTCATCAGTCCCCTAGAATTTAGAACTACTTAAACCTAACTAACCTAAGGACATCACACACATCCATGCCCGAGGCAGGATTCGAACCTGCGACCGTAGCGGCCACGCGATTCCAGACTGAAGCACCTAGAACCGCTCGGCAACATCGGCCGGCCAAACAATTAGGCTGTAAGGATTAATGTTCTATAGCTGACAGCTGTTGGAGGAGTGCAATTAATAAGCAACTTACATTGTATGCGTAGAACACGACAATGACACTCAAATTGAGTGTCATTACGTTATTTCCATATCCAGACTGGCTGCAATATTTATCATGGGAAGACCATGTCATTCTAATCCTAGCCATACTCAAATTTATGTTACTGGTGGTAAGTGGATTAAGCTATTATTGCTTAATGTCTAGAAAAGTAGCCAGTATTGTTTCAGCTCGCCAAGACAGATTTTAGGGGAAAAGACGACAATGCGTCACATGCAACTCTACGGAAAGATAAGCGATTTTGTTGACTTCAGTACTGCAATATATCTGTGACGTACAGGTAGTAACATGTTCATCCAGCGATATTATAGTTGTCTAGCAGTTTAACACAACAAACGGTACTAAAAATCGAGAGTTTGGATGAGACGTGTAATCTTACGTATTTTAATAATACGCAAGCATGACTTCATAATGCTCCAAATTCAAAGCATAAACAGGCAGAAAGACCAAGGTCAATGATGGACAAAGTTCCACACAGAGAGTGGGGTTCCATACCCCTAAAATACGATATTAGTAAAAGAATAGAGTTATTTATCCAACACAAAGATTTCCAGAAAAAAATAACAGGTTTCTTATTGCAACACGTAAGTGTAACATTACAAATATGTGACCGCTAATGAAAATTATTTCTTTGGACCAGAATAAAATCATCTGTATCGATTATCGAAATACACAAAGACTTCGAGTGTAAAACACGCGAGTCAAAACTGTAATTAGTCCAGTATTGCTACTAAGTAAGCCATGTGTCTTTAATATTGCAGGCAACTGATTAGGTAACATCAGTAATGTCACATATATTTTGTACTCGTAATATTTATATATTTTGAAAATACTATAGACAATTTCTTTTATTTGTTCACGATCAGTGATATATATATATATATATATATATATATATATATATATATATATATATATACAAGTGTATTACGAAAAGTAACCAGCATGTATTTGTATTTAAAATCTTTATTTGCATGATAAATAAATTTACATTAGCGCAAACATGGGATTGTAGAGATATCAAACTTTCCACTCTGTACAGAACCTTGTACATCATTTTCATTGCCCATTTTGTAAGCTTACATTCCTTATTTGGTACGTTATGAAGTTATCCTTAAATATTACGAAAATATGTAATTTAGTGACAGAAAGTATAGAACAGCTCACGAGAATTGTTTTTAGTACAGTTCGTTGTGCTAAATTGTTGGAAAATGTAAGGTTGGTTCAAATGGTTCAAATGGCTCTGAGCACTATGGGACTTAACAGCTGTGGTCATCAGTCCCCTAGAACTTAGAACTACTTAAACCTAACTAACCTAAGGACATCACACACATCCATGCCCGAGGCAGGATTCGAACCTGCGACCGTAGCAGTCGCGCGGTTCCCGAATGCGCGCCTAGAACCGAGAGACCACCGCGGCCATGTAAGGTTGGTGGGTAATAATGCTTCTCCAGGTAGGTACTAGATCTAATGTAATGAAGAAGTGTATCCGGCAGTCAGTATTATTGATTATATTTTTGCATTGTAGAACATGACGCATTATCTTCTTCCGGCTAAAATAGTGCTTTGTGAGGTAAAACACAACTGAAAAACTTCTAAAACCATCAGGTCATGAAAGTTCGATCTTTGCATCAGTAGTAACATGGACTCATGCATGGCTAAAGAGAAATAGAACTTCTTTAATTATTTTGATAAACATTACATATAATTTAGACAAGAAAATATAATTGTGGCACTAAATTCGTGAGTCCACAGTCATATTTTAAACGTCAAGTGGAAGCTGCACACCAACTGCACTGTTCCAGTAGCTGACAGCTGTAGAACAATAAGGCAGATAGCCTAATACTTCGTGTCAAGTATCACTGGTTGCCTATTGAGCACAGTATTTTAGGCAACATGTGTTCTGTACATTTGCACACTCAGTCAAACTCTTTTTTGTACAAAGTCTCGTTTATATCTACAATGGAGTGTATATCTGTCTTATTGGCATGTTATTTTGACATATGTTTTGTATAAATTTATGACCACGCGGGCACTTAATGTCAGAATCTATACTCATGTTTTAGAAATCATTTTTGCTTAATATTTTATATATAAAAATGATATTGTGACACAGGCGTGTGTGTGCGTCCGTGTGTTTGTTTGTTTGTGTGTGTGTGTGTGTGTGTGTGTGTGTGTGTGTGTGTGTGCTTATAGGCATCTGATAAATATAACTGGCTATTTGGATGAAGAAATGATCAAGTCGAAGCCTCCATTTTTTGGTACTAAGTGGGGTACAGAGATAAAAAAAGCGCATTGCCTGGTGCTACTTAACCTGTAGATTATCGCTAGTGTCAAGGTAGAACAACATTGTTCATATCTGTAAGTATTTTCATAAACAAACGAATACTTTTGAACGTGGCACACAATTCAGGTCATTCAGATACATCTGAACACAGCTCAAAAGTCAGATCGTTCACATAGTTTTGAACATGGTATATAACTCAGATAGTTCGGATACTTCTGTGTCTAACTTCAAGTTACTCAATTAGGTGAAGCTTAGGAATTTTTCTAAATAATACAAGTCGTTAAGATACTTTTTAATACGGCTCAAGATTCAGATAATTGAAGTACTTCTGAACAACGCAGCTACATACTGATGGTTGTTTCCCTTTAACACGGGTAAACTGTCATGCTTCCATTGGCTGTTTAGTTTTTATGTCTGGAATTTTGAATTTCTTGCCATCATGCAAGCGGCATTGATTGCGGCGTCATGGGTGACTTCATTCATTCAAGATAAAAGACGTCGTGTGATGTCAACGCCATCCATCAGGCAACTGACTTTCGGAAAAGCATTATCTGCACAATTCCGAACACGGCAAGAGCTGACAAGTGCGAGAATTATCGCGTAATCAGCTTAACAGTTGAAGCATTGAAGTTGCTTACAAGAATAATATACAGCAGAATAGAAAAGAAAATTGAGGATGCGCTAGATGACAATCAGTTGGGCTTTAGGAAAAGTAAATGCACGAGAGAGGTAATTCTGTCGTTGCAGTTAATAATGGACGCAAGACTAAAGAAAAATCAAGAAACGTTCATAGTATTTGTCGACCTGGAAAAAGCGTTCGGCAATGTAAAATGGTGCAAGATGTTAAAAATAAAAAAAAGTAAGGGGGAATCTATAGGAAGAGACGGATCATATACAATACATAAAACAGCCAAGAGGGAATAATAAGAATGGATGACCAAGAACGAAGTGCTCGTATTAAAAAGGGTGTAAGACAAGGATGTAGCCTTTCGCCACTACTGTTCAGTCTGTACATCGAGGAAGCAATGATGGAAATAAAAGAAAGTTTAAGAAGTGGAATTAAAATTCAAGGTTTAAGGATATCAGTGACGTGATGATAGGGTGCTATCCTCAGTGAAAGTGAAGAAGAATTACATGATCTGCTGAATCGATTGAACAGTCTATTGAGTAGAGACTATGGACAGAGAGTAGAACGAAGAAAGACGAAGGTAATAAGAAGTCTCAGAAATGATAACAGCAAGAAACTTAATATCAGGATTCATGGTCACGAAGTTGATGACCTTAAGGAATTCTGTTACCTAGGCCAAAAGATGGGAATTTAAGGAGATGGGACCTGGATAAAGTGACTAAACCAGAGGTTGTACAGAGTATCAGGGAGAGCATAAGGGAACAATTGACAGGAATGGGGGAAAGAAATACAGTAGAAGAAGAATGGGTAGCTCTAAGGGATGAAGTAGTGAATGCAGCAGAGGATCAAGTAGGTAAAAAGACGAGGGCTAGTAGAAATCCTTGGGTATCAGAAGAAATATTGAATTTATTTGATGAAAGAAGAAAATATAAAAACGCAGTAAATGAAGCGGGCAAAAAGGAATACAAACGTCTCAAAAATGAGATCAACAGGAAGTGCAAAATGGCTAAGCAGGGATGGCTAGAGGACAAATGTAAGGATGTCGAGGCGTATCTCACGAGGGGTAAGATAGATACTGCCTACAGTAAAATTAAACAGACCTTTGGAGAAAAGAGAGCCACTTGTACGAATATCAAGAGCTCAGATGGAAACCCGGTTCTAAGCAAAGAAGGGAAAGCAGAAAGGTGGAAGGAGTATATAGAGGGTCTATACAAGGGCGATGTACTTGAGGACAATGTTATGGAAATGGAAGAGGTTGTAGATGAAGATGAAATGGGAGATACGATACTGCGTGAAGAGTATGACAGAGCACTGAAAGACCTGAGTCGAAACAAGGCCCCGGAAGTAGACAACATTCCATTACAACTACTGATAGACTTGGGAGAGTCAGCCATGACAAAACTACACCATCTGTTGAGCAAGATGTATGAGACAGGCGAAATACCCTCAGACTTCAAGAAGAATATAATAATTCCAATCTCAAAGAAAGCAGGTGTTGATAGATGTGAAAATTACCGAACTATCAGTTTAATAAGTCTCAGCTGCAAAATACTAACGCGAATTCTTTACAGACGAATGGGAAAACTGGTAGAAGCCGATCTCGGCGAAGATCAGTTTCGATTCCACAGAAATGTTGGAACAGGTGAGGCAATACTGTCCTTACGACTTATCTTAGAAAATAGATTAAGAAAAGGCAAACCTACATTTCTAGCATTTGTAGACTTAGAGAAAGCTTTTGACAATGATGATTGGAATACTCTCTTTCAAATTCTAAAGGTGGCAGGGGTAAAATACAGGGAGCGATGGCTATTTACACTGTGTACAGAAACCAGATGGCAGATACAAGAGTCCAGGGGCATGATAGGGAGGCAGCGGTTGGGAAGGGAGTGAGACAGGGTTGTAGCCTGTCCCCGATGTTATTCAATCTGTATATTGAGTAAGCAGTAAAGGAAAGAAAAGAAAAATTCGTATTAAAGTCAATGGAGAAGAAATAAAAACGTTGAGGTCCTCCGATGACATTGTAATTCTGTCAGAGAAAGCAAAGGACTTGGAAGAGCAGTTGAACGGAATGGACAGTGTTTTGAAAGGAGGATATAAGATGAACATCAACAAAAGAAAAACGAGGATGATGGAATGTAGTCGAATTAAGTCGGGTGATGCTGAGTCATTTAGATTAGGAAATGAGACACTTAAAGTAGTAAAGAGTTTTGCTATTTGGGGAGCAAAATAAATGATGATGGTCGAAGTAGAGCGGATATAAAATGTAGACTGGCAATGGCAAGGAAAGCGTTTCTGAAGAAGGGAAATTTGTTAACATCAAGTGTAGATTTAAGTGTCAGGAAGTTGTTTCTGAAAGTATTTGTATGGAGTGTAGCCCTGTATGGAAGTGAAACATGGACGATAAATAGTTTGGACAAGAAGAGAATAGAAGCTTTCGAAATGTGGTGTTACAGAAGAATGCTGATGATTAGATGGGTAGATCACATAACTAATGAGGAGGTACTGAATAGAATTGGGGAGAAGAGGAGTTTGTGGCACAACTTGACAAGAAGGAGGGACCGGTTGGTAGGACATGTTCTGAGGCATCAAGGGATCACAAATACAGCATTGGAGGGCAGCGTGGAGGGTAAAAATCGTAGAGGGAGACCAAGAGATGAATTCACTAAGCAGATTCAGAAGGATGTAGGTTGCAGTAAGCACTGGGAGATGAAGAAGCTTGCACAGGACAGAATAGCATGGAGAGCTGCATCAAACCAGTCTCAGGACTGAAGACAACAACAACAACAGGCAGTAACATTACGAGTGAGGGGCAGAGCAAGCAGGACGTCAAAAGCGGACTAGCAATGGCAAAAAGGTCATTCCTAGCCAACAGAGGTCTGCTAATATCATACATCGGCCTTAATTTGAAGAAGACATATCTGAGAAAGTACGTTTGGAGTACAGCATTGTTTGGTAGTGAATCGTAAACTGTGGGAAACCTGGAACAGAAGAGAATCGAAACATTTGAGATGTGGTGCTAGAGACAAACGTTGAAAATTAGGTGGATTGATAAGGTAAGGAATGAGGAGGTTCTGCGCCGATTCGGAGACGAAAGGAATATGTGGACAAAGAGAAGGGACAGGATGATGGGACATCTCTTAAGGCATGAGGGAACGGTACTAGAGAGAGCTGTAAAGGGCAGAAACCGTGGAAAAGACAGAGATTGGAATACATCCAGCAATGAATTGAGGACGTTGGTTGGAAATGCTACTTTGAGATGGAGAGGTTAGCACACGAGAGGAATTCGTCGCGGGCCACGTCAACCCAGACAGAAGACTGATAACAAAAAAAAAAAAAAAAAAAAAAAAAAAAAAAAAAAAAAAAAAAAAAGAAAAGGTTCAGTCAAAAGCAAAAAATTTAATTATATCTTAAACCACGATTCTTCCTCTGCGCGATTACTGTGTATTATTCACGTTACTCTTAATTTATGGACATTATTACAACCAGTGACGATTATGATACAACAATCTAAGACAGTCAATCAGTACCTTCTTGCTGAATTAGGCAAGTTTCCTCAAATTTCTTTGAAGGTGTAGCATCCCTCTCATGCTCTTTGCATCGAAATAAGTATTAAACCAGCGTCCGCTAAGGAACTCATTTCCTCGTTTTGTTCCGTGAAGACTAACATCATCTCTCAGGCGCTTCTCCAGATTTGGGATCACATGTGTGTAGGGCGATTCAGCTGCCCATCGCGATGTCACTTTATGCAACGCGCAATGCTTTCAAAATCTACGTGCTATATTTTCATATTTTCAGGCTCGCTACGTGGAAACTATTAGTAATACAGATAAAAACGAACTGAACCATATCTTTAGATGATTTAATGTAGTCACATTTTGTGCTTGGATACGTTTGAGCTGGAGGTCTCAGTTTTCGAGTTATTCAAAGAAACATAGGGAGTGCCATCAACAACATGCTAGAAAACCTGACTGGTGAGGCATGAGTGTAGGAACGGTTCTTTGAATGACTCTAAAACGGTGGTCTCCAGCGTAAAGATATCCTACTTCAAAAGTTAACTGCGGCAAGTATTCTGCAAAAAGGAACTGTTCGCTTTTCACTAGGACTAATACTTTGGGAGTAGCGAGCGAGGAAATGTCAAAATCTCGTACGTCGTTTTTGAAGGCAAGATGTAGCACCGCGACTTGCATAGAACGACATAGGTAGGGGCAGCAGAATCAGCATGTAGATTGCTCCTGTCCGCAGCATACTCCCTGCAGATTCGTATTGTCTTCGAACTTCTAAACAAATATGAGCCACTTCCAAGCGATTGCCTACATGCTTCACTGTTTCTTCACCTAACTGGTGCACATTCTGTATAAAGGCAGTTTTTTTTTAGATTTCCTCTTTCAGTTCCATAAACTGACACTTATTACCATACCTTACACCAAAAATAAAAAAAAAAACTTTCCAACAACGAATTACTGATAAAATGCAATATTGCCTTGAGGCTACGTTCCTGGTAAGTTCATTAACATTTGATATACCAAGAGAAACTTTTACAGAAGGAGCTCTAGATACCAACTTATTTTGTACCTTCTCTCACACTGAGCAAAGAGGATCGAATGCTTCTGGAAATATTTTCACAACCAAGCAAATTTAATGTTTCTTGTGCAATCAAAAAAACCTTTGCTTTATTATCTGTTCAGATTTGCTACAGTGACTGAGCTTATTTGATCTAACTTTTGGTAGCATGCGATACCATAGTCTCGAAATATATTTGTGACAAGAACTTAATCTGTATAGGTGGTTCAAGCTGGCGGCCTGCCATCCAGATTTAGGTTTTCCCTCGTATTCCTAAATCTCTCCATGTAAATGTCGGGATGCCGCCTTTGATAGGGGAAGGCCGATTTCCTTCCCCACCCTTGTTACATTCCGAGCTTGTGGTCCATCTCTGGCCACCTCGATGTTGACGGGAGGTTAAACCCAATCTCCCTCTCGTCCTTAACGTGTACGGGACTGCGTGTTTGTGACTTAAAGGCAAACTCCGTCCTCAGGCGCTGTTGGGCACATTGGTATCGGCCGACCACCATATAATCCCCACCAGTTGCGTCATTGAGTGTGCTGGGGACAGGCGCGAGGTCGGCACAGCGCTCTTCAAGTCGTTGCCAGTTTTTGTGATCTGGGCTCTTCACCATTCAGCCAAATAGTTCCTCAGCGGGCATCAAATGGCTGAGTGGCTCTCACCAAGGAAAATTCTGGTGGCATCGGAAATCGACCCTGGGTCTACCGCATGACAGTCAGCAGCGCTGACAACTCAGCTGTGGAAGCCAACAGGAATGTTGGTACACTTCTCGCTTGTGGAATTTGTTCTCAAATAATGTTTTAAGAACCTACACGCTGCGTAACCGTATTATTCTTATGTCAAGCGTTATATCTTCTTGTTACAAAATTATCATTTTATCGGAGGCCTCTATTACTTTTGTTTCAAAATTATACTTGCAGATGATGAGATGGAATACCAGAGTACGCTAATTTATCACCTTCAAGGAGATTATTTATGTGTTTTCTACAAGTAGTACTTTTGACTTCTTAAGCAATGCAAAGGCTTGCATTTGTTTTGAAAAAAGACAGGGCTGAAAACTGTGGCGCTATAAATACCGTCTGCTAATTTTCAAGCACTTCCCTTTCCAGATTTTCTAGTTTCCCTACCACGATCAAGCTTCTGAAATTCCGCGCCCCGACTCGTAGAGCGTTATCCTTTCGTTATCTATTCAATCTCTATCTCATGATCACCTCCCCCTTTGCAGTCCCCTCCCTGATATCCGAATGGGGGACTATACCGAAATCTTTTGCCAATGGAGAGATCATCGTGACCCTTTTTGAATCACAGGCCCCATATCGTGTGGTTACACGTTATGTGTCTTTAATGCAGTGGTTCCCATTGCCTTCTGCATCATCTTGCCATTCATAATTGCTGATTCTTCCGTCTTTAAGGACAGTTTCCCTCCACAAGGACAAGAGAGTGCCATGATTCTCTGTCCACTCCTTCGCCCTCACTGACAATACCGTTGAAAGATGAAGGTGATCTCTTATACCGGAAGTCTTCGGCTGCCAGTGCAGAATATTAATCAGAATTTAACCACATTATTCATCAGAATTTAAGCTGTGGCAGATTTCTACTACGCGATCGAGGACGTTTTGATTACTGATCAAAGACGCCACTCCTAGACCAAATAATGAAATCAGTTTTCTTCATTATCAGATATACGACACAGATCTTAAATATGAAGAAAATTCCAGTTGAACGATGTGCTACAATGACTTATAGAAATCAGTGAAATATCACATAAACAGAAATAACGTCGTGAAGAGCAGCGCTTGTAGACGCAGCAACAAAAATATCAAGTCCAAATTTACGCTTCTTCAACATGTTTTGTGATTCATAAAGGAGAACACATGAGAAACACATATATGTAGAGCAAAAGAAGGCGAATGGGGAAACGAACAGTAGTAGATCAGAGGCATCTAAGGTAGAGATGGACAGACGTGTAAATGTTTGTTCTTCAAGTGTTCAGAAGGAATTACTAAGGAAAGAATTTGCATCCAACATTTAAACTAAGGACGCCAAAGGATTATGGCCGCAAACTACATTTCTTTTACAGCAACGATAACGCTGTTAGCATATTGCACCCCGGTAAGAATAGTGACAGCAGCCAGAAAACGGCTATTTTTAGTCTATATCACTGGAAAATACATGTGAAATGTTCTAATGAGCACGAAAGCGTCCCATCTCTATCTAGAAAAATACCAACTTCAGAGCGTTTGTGTCAGTTAATGATTCACCACAACAGGAATAGGTCACCTCAGCCTTGCTGCTAGCAGATGTGCGTAGGTCATTCAAGAAGAGGGACGCATCCTGAGTTGTGACACTTCTCATGTATAAGGTAAGTTCAACATAATTTTTAATACGATTAAGTATTAAGGTGTCTGTGTTTACACTGCGTCTGAAGGAACAGACTCTGCTTTGACGATTACAGCTATTGTAAATAATACTAAATGTCGTGTGTTGCAGTGTACGAGAAAAATTGATATTTTTTCTATAAAGCAAGTTCACATTGAATCTCTTTTCTCAGTGAAAAGCAATCCTGCATTACATAAGCACATTTGTGATTCTATGTTTTCATAAATGGTGTTCCTTACACTGGACCTAACTGACTTTCCTCCTCTTAGTGACATGACTCCCTAAGGAATGTGATGCCACACCGAGAAGTGACTATGTTTTTGTTGTCCCTACGCTCGAATGCACTAAGCACAGTGACACAGATGTACTCTTTGCAGATCATAGGTCTCACACGTCAACCTGCGACTTAACAATTTTCCGCGCACCAGCTGTCACGAAGTTTTAGGTACACTTTCAGGATAGCAAGTCAACTGCTGTCCGAGTTCGAATTCTATTCTTAAAATAAAATCTGTTATGTCGAAAATTACTAGATTTTATAAACCCCCCATTACAGTCAACTGCTTGATACGTTTTGTTTCCCATAAGGGGAGGATTTAACTAAACTCTTCGTTACAAGACAGTTAATTAAACAGAATGCAGTTAATAAAACTATACATTACAATGGTTTCCAGTTTGAAGAAGTAATCACAGTTTTCATTTGCGTGGCATTAATATTTTCATTTATTATGCTGCCAGAGTGAGTAAGGGGGTAAATGTACGATATATGTGCCCTATCAAATTTGGATGTTTTTAATAACTTATTATGAATGAGTATATGAATCACATTGAGTAATCGTGCAGTTATTCGCGTTCATGACAGGAAATAATATAAATTGCTCACATTGTGTACCTCAGAAACAAAATCTTAACTTCTGAACTTACAACAAGCGAAACTGTAGTGATTTTGAATTTACATTGCGTTTTTTGGAAAATACAAAACTTTGGTTTACGATTAGGAGTTGAGGACGAAGAGATGTTTGAGAAAAGCTATGGAGATGATTAGCTACAGTATGCTTCAGTCAGTCTGCGAGGAGGACAATCAAACGTTTTCCAACCGGCAGGGGTTTGTACACATTCGTCAGATGTCGTGATTTAGCTTCAGTAGCGTGAGGTCATATTGCTCTGTGCACTAGCAGTTTCCTAAGAAATGTTTTAATTTTCTCCTGGGAAGCTGAGTAATTTGTAAACTAATGAGATGCATTGCACATGACGAATACGGAAGTATGAGAATTTTCGATAAAGTTGTGAGTTTCTTCTAGTGGCCTAAAAATTTCCAAGTAGCGCCATAGGCAATCGCATATTATAAACTTTAGATTGCAAAATAATGGTGAACCGTATAGCACTGAGCGAGTACAGCAAACTGATAAACATCGTGTGAGCTACCAAATTGTTTATTGAGTGGTAAAATTCTGTGGACAACAGGTTGTGGGTTCTGTTTTTCTGCTGCCAAGTAATGACAGAATGTTCTGAATGAATGAATGCAGCAGTAAAAACTATGATCAAGAAATTAGTTTTTCATCAGGGACTGAGTTTTATTGACTGAGTAATTAACAGTACGTTTTTCATATTAGGTGCATTGTACTGCCATCTAACTCCAGGTAGTCCATATCAGCGACCTCAGTAGCCATTAGACATCGTTAGAGAGCAGAATGGGGCGCTCTGCGGAACTCACGGACATCAAATTTGGTCAGGTGATTGGATGTCATTTGTGTCATACGTCTGTACGCGAGATTTCTACACTCTTAAACATCCCTAGGTCCACTTGTAACACGTCCTGGGAAAAAAATGGCGGGGGGCCCTTAATTGGCATATGTGCTTGCTGCTTCTTGACCGTGCGCCCTGTCCACACTACGTACCTGATAATCCCGCGGCGGTCGTAATGTTCTGCTCCACAATTCTGCTGGCTTGCCCAAAATTATGTATCTAAATATCCGAGCGGGTTTAGGGGAGCCACTCAACGTTAACTACAACACTGTTCTATGTGTGGTATGGACATCTATAGTCTGAGACGATAAGAAATCACAGTTTCCACTGTTTACATTCTAAGTCAGAACTGCTTATCACAATTAACATTCTTGATGGTTACCTGTCAACAATATCACTTGGACGTGCGTATTAGTAACCGACGCAATGCGGGTGATTGTTGATGATGCGGAAGCCGAATGATCGAACGAAAGATTTTGCTCTCGTCACGCAAACACAGATTTTTGTGGTACGTCCTCCTTGACACTAATAATGATATAACACTGTTCATAAAGTTAATTTTTCAGTTCTCAGCTCTCAATTGTACGAGCATGCGAGTAACCGTGACGGCGCGGCTGTCGTTGATGATGCGGAAACGCGATGATCGAACGAACGTTAATACGCTCGCTAAAAGACAATGGCACTTGATTGCACTCTTTTGTGGTAATCTATATTGCTGATCGACATTAGTTCATTGTGAGAGGCCGAGCACGACGCGGATGATTGACATACGGTACGACACGCAACGAGAGGATACACAAATACGTTATCGGCGGCAATGCTCATTTTAAATTACATCTTGACCAAACAACATCATCAATTACTAATGCTTTGGGCACGGGTAGCCATCGAAAGGGATAGTAGATCAATGGAGACGTGTCGCCTGAATTACGTTTCTTGTTACTCCTAGTCGACGGTCGTGTCCAGACGCGGTCTCATGCAGGTGAATGGTTGCCCGAAACATGAGTCGCGCCACGGAATGAGGCTAGGTGGGCAAAATTTATCCTTGGGGACATTCACCTTGACTTCCTTGGGGCGTGTGGTGACCAAACGCACATTGACAACTCGGATTATGTGAACAATTTTCTGGACTCGCTAATAGTTTGCTTCAAATGAGGTACACTTGCGATACGTAAGGCAGAAAGTGCATGGACAGTGAAAAACATAACTAGGATTATGTCACCTTAGAGAAATAATCGTCCAATAGCATGAGAGAACTAGGTTGCCACTACAATGTCACAGTAAGATGTAATCGGTTAACGGCCACCAACAGTTTGCCCGATCAGATCATCTCAAGACACGACCGTTACAACTGTCGCCTGTACAATCCTTTCCTAAACTACTCTTTACTGACCGGGTTACCTGCCCTCCTTGGGCAATCGCACAATTTTCCCAACCAAACACTCTCGCGCTCTGATACTAAAATGTAAACTTTCACGGCCGGAAATATCATGTCCATTATAATTATCCGGGCTGTTATGCCGTGGTCGGTTGATGAATTCTGAGGTGATTCCCAACGTTTCGTCTCCGACTGCGGGAGACATCTTCAAGGGGGTCCGTAGCTTGATGGAAGGTCCAACACACACACTGGCTCGCTACTGACTGCCGCTAAATTCCGTGTTGGCGCGCCCCCGCGCCGCGACGTGACGTCACGTGTTTTGAAAACGTCAGTGCAATAGGCCGCTGTCCGTCGCCGTCGATCGCCGTTGCCATCACCCAGTAGTGGACGAGTGGTACACATCTTTAACACCGGCATCCATATACCGTTTAATTTGACGCCCTCCTCCTTTCGGTTGAAATTATTTGGGTGTTTAGCGATTTCGATTGCCTCCCTGTAGAGCCTTTCGTAGTATCCGCTCGTGGCCGCTAGTACTTGCGTCTCCTCGAAACGAATATTGTGGTTCCCTGGCTGGAAAGCATGCTCCGCAACAGCTGATCGTTCCGTTTCTCCTCTTCTACAATTTCCCTTGTGCTCTTCCAAACGTTTAGAAACATTTCTTTTGGTGGTACCCACATAAACATCACCACAGCTGCATGGGATCCTATACACTCCAGATTATTCCAATGGTTTGCGAGCGTCCTTGGCAGGCCTAAGGTATTCCTGTATCTTCCTGGTGAGCTAGTAAATTACGGTAATATTCCGCTTCGTCAAGATCCTCCCTATTCTTTCCGTTACATTTTTAACAAACGGCAGGAAAACCTTAGATTTAGCAGTAGCCTGTACGTCAGTATGATTTCTGCGTGGCTGATTTTCACATTCTGGGCGGTTGCGCATTACTTTTCTCACCTAGAATCATAAATTTGTATCACCCCCATGTAATTACTGAAACCTAACTGTTTCTGCAAGGAAACACCGCTATGTTTTGTGCACGAGGAAACGCCGCTTTGAGAAGACGTCTCCTTTATAGACGTGATGTAATGTATGGCGCGCTCTCCAGAATGACGTAGCAGGCAGTAAATTTTCCTAAAACCCACATCGTGTGTTCCACCTGCAGTAAACAACTCATTGGTATTCACATTCGTTTCCTGCTGTTTTTCTTACCGTCACAAGTGTGTAAGTACCATATTACTTTGTCAATCTTCGTTTTCTAAACGTGCTTAGAGAGGCAATGAGTATCCTGAGCCTCTTTTTTTTTTACATAAAAGTAGCAGGAAACTATGCATGTAATACCTGGAAATTACAGCGCCCCACACAACTAAAGAAATTGCACTATGAAGATTAATATTTAGCATCGTGTCCTTGTGGGTCTCTTTAGAGGTGTATCAGAACTGGACATGGACTGGAAATGAAATCACAAAATCGACAACCGTCACTATAAATCGATTTGTTGCTGGTTTTTTGTGCATCAGGTCTCTAGTTCTGTACTGACTCCGGCTAGTAGTGAGCGAATGTGCTATGTATCCTAACGTGTCAATATAGACAATGGTAAAGCACTTACCTTCAGGTTAGGAACTGTGTAATGAAATGGACTTGTGGTTCAACCTTGGTCCTCCCCAAAGTAGACATTGGCTCGTACTAACTGCAACACCGACTCAACGGCCCTCCCCCATTCCCCAGCGCGCGGATTAATACTTTTTCCTTTACATAACAGGAGAAAGTATTTGTAAAAGACTTTTAAGCTATAGCAGTATGGGATGTACCTTCTGATAATATATCTTGTTTAATTAGAAGTCATCATCGGACACCCTCTTCAACCTATATCTTCGTTTTCATTCATAAATATTGTTCAAGACTGAACTATCGTGATGTCAAGATGACCAAAGTGCAGTTGTAGTTTGCGTGCTAACGTTTACAAACTCTTAGAGCTACTACTGCATCTTCAACGCGAGATGTATTTTTATGGGGTTGTATACATAGACGGATCGAAGCAGGGGGCTCTCTTGGCAGGTCCTCAAAAAACTTTACTGATTTTAGCTGTGAGTTGCGTATGGAATCTTGAGATCGCCGGAGAATTCGAGACGTATTCGTGTTGAGAAATTCCCCGCTTGATCCGCCTTCCTAAGGGCCGTTAAATCAATTCAACGGATGCCCTCTGCAGACAGGTTGGAAGAATGTCCTGATACTGAGATATGAGGTGTTATTCGGCAGAATACTGTACCAGAAGGGAATTCAAGGAAAAGGATCAGTGAATCTGGAAGCCAAGGGAGCGTGTATTCTGAATCACATGCCTCAATGTTTTGTCCCTCTATATTTTACATCTCGCGGTTGCGGGGCAAGGTCATCAGTCGGTGGGAAGAAGACCACGGTTGGTAAAACCAAGTGTCTGACTGATCTGTATCTCGTTCCGCGTTCAGTGATGATAAAGCCTTTAAATTTTACAATTAAATTTTGTGATTATGGGGATCCACTACCTCTAGATATTTCATTAACGTAAACTTGGTTCGTAATAGGCCGCAATGCGATTTTGCTTTAATTGCGCGATTAGCTAATTTATGAAGCATAAAGTACTTCTCTTTCGCATTCGGACGGGACAGAAATCACAGTAGGCCACATTTTAAGTTTATTTCATTTCCAGCCAAAAGAGTAGAGAAAGGAAGAAAGATTAGAATGTAACGTCCCGCCGAATATGTGGTCACTTGAGACGAAGCCCAGGCTCGGATTAGGAAAGCATGGGAAGGAAACGGCAGTGCCCTTTTCAAAGACACCATCTGCAATTTGCTTTGTGCGATTTAGGGAAATCACAGAATACAAAAATGTGGATGGTCAGACTGAGCCTTGACCCGTCGTTCTCCTGAATGCGACTCTAGCGTGCTAAACAGTGCTGATCACTGCAACACATCAAGCACTGACAGCAGAAACGTCCATTCTCTGCATACGCGGGTGAAGTGTTCTTCTCATCTTCTGAGGACCAAAACCTCCCTGAAGATTTCCAGATGTAATGATCTACTGACAATCCGTAGACGAAGTGTTTCACACTGAAATAGTCTCTCTCCTTTCTACTAATCCCGTCCGCATGTCATCCAAAAGTCTCTTCAAAATTTAACCAATGATAATGTTCCTAACAAAATAACAAACTCCACACCTCGGAAACGTTTTACAATGTTAGCCAATAATCTAACTTCAACGTACACAGTTCTTAAGCCGTTCTGTGTTGCGCTCCCAGTCTTCAGTTTATCACTTCAACCAATATGCTTGCCTTCTCGTCCGAATTTCTCGGAAATTAGCCTCCTGGCTTCCTCTCATTTCCTATATTTCTAAAATATACCACTGAGGGGCCCTCGTACAACATGTTGGACGAAAAGTCGTTCATCTCACATGCAGCGGTGCTGGAATATTGATACATCTCTTTTACAGAGCCGGAAGAGAATGCTAGAGCAAAATGCAGCATCATTACTTCCAAGGGACACCAACATCTGTATCCGTGATTGTCTTCCCTCTCCACTGCATTCTAGGAAGGCAACCCACAGTTGAAAAACAAAGCTCTTGAAATATGTTTTGGTCAGGTGACACAGCTTGTAAAAACCAAAATTCTGCATACGCCACAGTGCTTTTGAAATGTATTTTAACTGAATGGCTCAGTACGCATAAACCATGATTCTGTATAAGCCCCAGGTCCTCGTCACGGTACATTACACTACTTCTTTCGAAAGAAGCAGAGAGCATTATGAGATAAACTGGCAGAAGGCAACGGGTAGGTGCCGTAGTACGAGTATTTGCGGCGAATTGACACTTCTCCTCATCCCATCGCTTTCATCACTGAAAGTCAAACCAAATGTCTTAATGTTAAGTGTACCCTAGGTGGGCAGACCTGTTACCCTCTTTCTACCCTGGCCCATCAAATATCACATGCAAAACTGCCACCAGGAACCAACAGCAGATGACTTAATCCTTGATACCACAGAGGTTACTTATTACCGGTGTTAAACATTTGATTGACGACGATAGAACTCAGCTTCTAATGAATGTAAATCAGTAACAAATCTAATAAGAGACATGCCAATGCAGCAATGGATTGATACGTATCAAAGGTAGCAGATTTACTTCGCTTTGTCTACAACGTAGGAAAAATTTTGATATTGCTAATAATTATTGTTTCTGCTATTCGTCATCACTTAAGTTCTGTTTGGTTTTTCATTTATGTGCTGTGCTCGTTAGATGGTTCATTCCACTCAACAGACCCTGTAATTGGATCTCACTCTTCCATAGTAGTGTAATGTCCAGCATATTTTATTAATTATTTCTTTTCATCCCTAATTCTAACTGCAGTCAAGAACCTTTGTTTTATTTTCGTCTTTGATTGTTTGACGTACAGGGTGAACTGTAGAAATACTGTAACCTTACCTTATGACCTTTTCAATCCAGCCACACGTTTCCTATCGTCCATTCTTTACGTTTTTGTACTTACAGGATATTAGATGCACAAGTGCAGATACTTCTAATAGTGACTAAGGACCGTGTACTGGACAGTATTACGTCAGCATTCACTTCGTTTACAACTAATAATCGTAGTTATTAAGAGTAAAATGTTTCTAGGTTCGTTATTACTTCCAAGTACATATGGCAAGAGCAAGCCATTAAAGCTAATATTCTTCTGGGCAGCAGGTTAGAAGTTGAAGAGTGGACGCAGAACAGCCAGTCTATACTGAACGTCGTAGCTCACTTCGTGGTGCAATTACGATCGCACAGAAAACATCAGGTAGTAAATTATGAGATATGTTTCCAGGAAGACAGTTGCAGAGAATAAAAAAACTACCACACTGATGTGGGTCCATATTAATATACCAATGCTCACAGTATCTGCATTTATACTCCTAACATCATCTACGGCGTATTACTAGTCTTTCCCAATGCGCTATACCCATTTCTCCATTTTTGAAAGATATGGCACAAATTCACCTTGTCAGATACTTTTCATAGGCTGACAAATCAGCTTATGCCTATTATCATGAGACTTTGAAACATATATCTCCATTTTACGTTGCCAAACTTTTTTTTTACTTCCACAAATGCTATGAAGTTGTCATGCTTCTGTTATCATATTCAAAGACTTAACTATGTCGTTCGTTTCCCTATTCAAACTAATAATCAACTAACAGAAATAAATGGTTCGAATGGCTCTAAGAACTATGGGACTTATCATCTGAGGTCATTACTAACCTCGACTTAGAACTACTTAAACCTAACTAACCTAAGGACATCACACACATCCATGCCCGAGGCAGGATTCGAGCCTGCGACCGTAGCAGCAGCGCGGTTCCGGACTGAAGTGCCTAGAACCGCTGGGCCACAACGGCCGGTCAAGTAACAGAGCCACAACGTTATTTTCCAGGATTCTGTATATTATTCTTGGCAGAAACTTCTACGCATGGGCTTTTAAGTTGACCGTGCAAAAAACCTTGATCTTGTCTGCCCCTGCTATTTACAGGATTTTTTGATGTTTTCCTGATTGTCTCCTGACTAGTATGTGATGTTTTAGCGGGAAAGAACTCATAGATGGATTGTAGATGTTGAGAGACGAGTGGGAAGACAACCCGGCAAGAGAAGTTTGGGTTGTAGTCTTCATATGTGATGAGTTGAGAAGTTTGTAATTTCAAGGTTGTGTTGCAAGGATGACTTTGTGGTCTTGGAAAGTAAGATGTCACGAATTTGGTTGCGAATTGACTTGAAGTGTGAGGATACGGACGGAAAGCGGTATAAACTGATAGAGGTGTAGAATTCTCAAGGACGGCGGAGATTAGACTGTTGGGACTCAAGTTTATGGGAGATGTAGGAGAAACGAAGGTGTTCTCGATGTTTGTGGAGTGGGAAGGTATCAGCCAGATTCGGAAACAAAGCGGAGTTCACGTCGTTGCAGGATTTGGGGGGAGTAATAAAACTTGGAGCATAAGTTCAGGCTGCATTCGCCCAGGTAACGACTGAATAATGACTGTTTTTATTTGTGTATCATGGTCTGTGATCTAATTCCCATGAGAATACTTTTCATCAAGAAAAAAAAATACTGGGCTATGTTATAGTCCACATAAAAAAGAAATCACATAGTCTACACACTCTTGTGTAAAAAGCAAAGTGCCTAACCACACTCAGGTGCGTAAAATGAGAATTCTGCCTGCACATTTCACACGAGGTAATAAAACACAATAATTGTTGATAGAAAAGAAAAAACATAACTGTCTCTGCAAGACTTAATAATTATTTAGTCAGACAGATGAAGAAGTGAACTTCAGCATACTGCAACTGCAGGCTACAAAAGGTTTGAAACACTTTATTTAACAAATGTGACATTAATTATAACATAAAACAGACAAATGGCAACAATAGTTTTGTTAAGTTTTTCAAGCCATTGCTGACCTGTCCCATCTGCAAACTGCAGTTAGAGAACAATATTAAAAAATGGTTTTTTTTAATATATGAGGAAACATTTTCTAACGGGAGTAACGTCGTTCTACCAGTGTACGCATATATATAAAATTACAAGTGCCATGGATTAGCATGGGAGACATGAATGGCATTATATTCAAGGGGGAAATAATTTGCTTTATTTTTAAAATAGCATTTTACGCCATAATTAGTCACATGAGTTTGAAAAGAGTATAAAACTGCCACACACGGGGGAAGCTATCATAAAATATTAAATAGATTTTGAAAGGAGTGCCACCTTAAGCAAATAAACTTTTCATGCAAGCATGTTTCGATGAAGTTTCGCCACCATCAAGAGGTGCAGTCTACTTTCTCAGTGGAAAGTACTGTTGTCGAGGCAGTTGTCTTCAGTTAAAACTGATCTTTTGATAAGGTTTCTCATTATCAATTTCCTTGGCTTCCCCGTTGTCTTGGTTTCATAAAACTAAACTCGTAAACATGCAACGTATCCATTTCAAACCTTGTTTATCTGAAAGCAAACACTAGAAAAATTGAGCTGTAATACCAAGGCGAATAACCTTTCTTCACAGTACACATACAAATAGAGGAGAATACTTAGGGCCCGAACAGAAACAGGCAGATGAGTAGGAATACACAAAAATACCTTAGCAAACGTTCAGAATTTTTTGCCATATTCTCAATAACCTTAATAACAAAGGTTCATTGCCGTTTGTATGCTCCACGTTACGTGTTTCATTTCCTGCGGAGTCAAGATAATCGTAGTTGAGATAGTGCATCAGGGAATACCAACCCTCCTCGTGGTAGGGAAGTATACATGGGATGGATCGCTTGGTAAAAAATGACTATGATTAAGGCTGGCATACGTCTGTTTACATTTATCTGAGAGATGACATCTGCATAGGAAATCATAATCAGGCAGCAGAGATCACCGAGTGAAATGGCCTCACTTGGATGGCATTCGGGAAACTTGGTTACATTCTCCGCAAATCAACTATCCCTAAGAACTTAAAGAGGAGAGTTAATTACCAGCCGGTAAGAACGTATAAACTCGAAAAAATGTCACTGACATCCAAACTACGTCATCTACAGGTCTGTCAGAGGACGGTAGAAGAAACAGTGGGTGGCGTAATTTCAGGAGACGGGGTCAAGAATGAATAGACAAGAAGAAGAAGCTGGATCTACCACGTCTTGGAGCGAATAATGAGACTGAAGGGGCGTTGGGCAGAACACTTAGCCAGTACTCAATTGTATTGGAGCAAAATACTGATGCAGTTGTATCTGAGGCAGTCAAAGAGAAGTTTTCAAACGTCCTCTGTAGAGATGGACGACCGGTATCCAACGGTATGCGCGAAGTAACTGGAGCCATATCGTGCAACAAAGATATACATGGAAATCTCACGAAGAAGACTGCCGAGGAGTGGATACTGAGAGACTGAAACAGATGACGAAGTGGGTATCAGTTAATTATACACTCCTGTATTCTAAAACTTCTATTGTAGTACCCCTCGTGAGCAGACAAGGAGAGCAGTACTTTCATGGAAAGATAATGCATTTTCCCAACATTCATTAGTGCATTGCTCTTTGGGAGCCATTATACATTATTATGTGTGCACTTATAATACAAGACTTTTTGCTAATATTTTAATAATTATTGTAAGCGGATCTACAAGTTATGTAGCTATTGGGAGAGGACAGTCCAGTCAACTTTCTCTATTTTATTATATGTGAATTAAAGGGGGATCACTGCTGTCACTGCAACGAGGCATTACGTGGAATCAGCTGCGACGAACGAAAATGTGTACCGAACCCTGGACCTCCTGCTTAATAGGCAGAAACGTTAACCATGGCGCCAAACGGGGCACAGCGTTATCGCAACTAGACGGACTATCTCGGTACGTTTCACGGCCGATCCATACTCCCATCGAACGCCACCTATCTGCAGTCCCTATCCGTTACTCTCCTGTTCGCCATTTACAGATTCCAACAGGAGGTTGGACGTACGTGTGCATTCGCACTGAAGAAAGTGAATCCATTACCCAGCTAGAATGATCAGTTGCATGAATTCGCAGCCTTTGTCCGAAAGAACAGACACCAAGCAGAATCTACAGCTGTGAAACATTATATGTTAATTAAAAGGGGATCATTGCTGTCACTGCAACTGGACATTAAGCGCAATCAACGGAGAGCAGACAAAAGTGTGTACCGGGCCCGGATTGAAACCCTGGATCTCCTGCTTACTAGGCAGGTGTTGAGTCCCGTATGGCTCAGTGGTTACCGCACCTGTACAGTAAACAGAAGATCCCGGGTTCCAACTGTGAGTGTTCGGAACGAGGGTAATAGTTTAATGGAAACTTCGTATAATGTGCCATTTGTTCATTGAAACCTACTTCCGCGTTTGATTCCTATAATTTAAACAGTTCTGTCGATGTCCGAAACCTGACAGTCTGAAACAGACAGGACAATGGTATTTTGAAAACAAAGATTGCGGATAACTACCTGTCGCCAAATAAGTCTAGTTTTGAGGGCGAAATTTTCACTTTGCAGAGGCGTGAGCGCTGATATACTGGCACACTAAAACAGTGCTTCTGACTGAGTTCCGAAACCAGGACCTTGGTGCCTCGTGGGCAAATTCACTAGCACCTTTCGATTCTCCTTTTTTGTTTGCTTGTTTTTATTTCATCACAGAGCCACTCAAAAACGACTGGGTAGCTCGGTAAAGGTTCTGTGTTCGAGTCCCAGACCGACACACAGTATTAATCTATCAGAAAGTATCATATCAGCGCACACTCCGCTGCAGGGTGAAAAATTCATTCCGAAAACAATAACTGATGTTATCACAGAATCTTTTCGTCCAGGAGTACTAATCACTTAAGTTCCGCAGGAGAAACGTCTGTAAAGTTTGGAGGATATTAAATGAAGTACTAGCTGAAGTAAGGCTGTGATGATGGTTTCTCAGTCGTGCTTGGGTAGCTCAGCTGGTAGAGAACTTACTTGTAAGAGACCAAGGTGTCAAATTAGAATGTACCAAGAAGTTTCATATCTGCTTTTCATAAATTTTGTTGAATTCTAATATCTGCCTACTTCAATAGAGAGTTTGCATCTTACATGTGGACCGATTACAGTATCAAAAGTAGCTAAAAATATTTCTACATCATGGGGATGTAGAAGTTTTTTAAAGAAGGAGGGGGCGACAGAGGTTTGAGTAATGAAAATCGTTGTATCTATGGCATAACTAATGGTATATGTATATATTATTCACCATATGCCACAAGCATGGAGAACTAATCTAGTATTAGGTCCCTCATAACAGAAAAGTTACACATTTAATGTAATGTGGTATCTCAGCCTAAACTAGGGACATAGCATTGGAATGGTTCTGCAGACCTGTTGTTAAGGATTAATAACATTTATAACAATGCTTATACCATGGACACAAGGATCTTATATTACTTGCACATCTACCCCCCCCCCCTTTTTCCAAAACTCCCTTTAAACTTCTACATTTTCGAGTTGAAGGAACATTTTTACAAACTTTTAATGTGTGACCTGTGTTATATATAGGGACCTAATACCACAATGGGTCCACACACATGGTACAAAAATTACGTAATGTATATACCAAGGGATAGGCCATAGATCTTATATTACTCACATCTCCGCCCCCACACCTTCCTATTTTCAAACTTTTTCATTTTTATTATGTAAAAATAATTTCACAGCTATATTAACTTCATTAGATCATAGATGTGTACGTACGTTTTGATAGTTAAATACACTATTAGATTTTTTAAATGAAGCTGTTGGATGATGTAAGGAGTTTTGGGCATGTGAAAGGTTTAGACTACTGGTAAATTAGTTCAATAATAGTGGTTAGTTTTTTGATGGTAAGATGATACATGCTGTAATGAAACGAGTAAATTTAGCTCTTGTATGACACCATTAGAAGTGATTTTAGCATTTGTGTCGCAACTGGTTACCTTACATGGGTCCTTGAATTTCTGGTATGGACTTGATGTTGGATTTCTTATTGCTATCGTTTTGTTCCCTCATTATGTTTCAACATATGTTTATTACGTTCTACTTCTCACCAAATGGTTTATTTGCTGTATTATGTAGCATAGCAATATCACTGGATGATATCATGTTATTATTATATCACATAATACTGTTTGCAGTATGCAGTTACTCATTTGTTTACTCTTTTTGTATCTCAAATCTCTGTTATGAATTTGACATTTGAGTTGTTTTGCTGCTGCTGTTTTGAATGATAGCGGATAATTGTATTTTGTTCATCATTACATATCTATGAATATTATCATATTTTATACTTCTTACCAAATGATCAGTGTGTTTCTATCATGTGACATGATGATATCACTTGACATTACAATAATATTACGTATTATTGTACATGTTTATGTATGTTTTCATATGTGGTTGTTTCCACCAATTGATCTTTTTTTGACATTATAATAACATGTGGCACTATAATGGCATTATATGAAACTTGTATCACATAATATTGTACAGGAACATATTCATACACAACTCTGTGTTCTTTTACTTTATTTCTTTTATTATAATCTGATTACATGTGTGACTGTCCTACAGTGTACACTAATTTTGTAACTTGTTCGTTGACTGATGACCTTTGATTTTGGGTTGCAGCTTCTTTGATCAAATCTTATGTGTTATTCCTCTGGATATTGTTGTACCTGAGTAAAGGTATCATGGACTTGGTGGTCTTAAAGTTTTTCAACTTTTCAACGTTGTTTTCAGTCTGGTTAAGCTTGTATTACAGAGTTTAGTATAAATTTTCTTGCGTTTTCAACTCAGCAATGGTGTATACTTTCCTGGTTAAATATCGTGTATGGCATGTGAAGCTGTTACAACAGATGTTTTTCGTAAGTGTACTTCATTTTTCCGACTAATAATGAAAACGTCATGTGTTTTGAGATTCACAGTTTCCTCTTCGCTTCCATGTTTGTGCTAGAACTCTGAAAACAGTTCATGATCGAAACTGTCACCTAATTATTGTATTATAAGTCATCACAATGTTTGTCATAGATTTCACCAAGTATATCGATGCTGTTTATAATTGTCTGAAAAAAGTTTCAAGTATAGTTCGTCTGTTCGTGTTAATGAACACTTGTAAGGCCTTTAATAAAGGTTGGAGGAGTGAAAAATAAATTAATAAATGCACCAAATTATATGACTTCTGAGTTTGAGTGTACATATTAGGTAGAAAACGAACCTATAAGCTCGTCTCATACACGCAAGTGGGTTTCAATGGATCACTTCAATTACAGATCAGATTTTTACAAAAGATATCAAAAAGTAACTATTTTTATATTAACACTCATAGTATTATTTAATAGTATAAACTACTTGCAGATGCAAATTACTTATAGATACTGTATAGAGACAGTCACATGTTCTAATGAAAACTTACACTGGAACAAGGAGTGCTAGTTCTACAAGGTATGTAGGAGAGCTTCTGCGAAGTTTGGAAGGTAGGAGACGAGGTACTGGCGGAATTAAAGCTGTGAGGACGGGTCGTGAGCCGTGCTTGGGTAGCTCAGTTGGTAGAGCACTTGCCCGCAAAAGGCAAAGGTCCCGAGTTCGAGTCTCGGTTCGGCACACAGTTTTAATCTGCCAGAAAGTTTCGTATCAGCGCACACTCTGCTGCAGATTTAAAATCTCATTCAGGAGTAGCATTGCCCACAGGAAATGAAACTAAAAATTGTATCTCAGATAAGTGAATCTGATGTTCTACATTGTGTATAGTTACACGTGGGCAGCGCCAACAAGCAATTGTCCCACCACAGTCCAGATCAATTCCCTTTCAAAGAGCGCATTTCTCGTGTCACAAGGCAAAACTTCTACATTAAACACGTTGTCTCATCGACAGAGTAGCTGTCAGGAAGGTAGAGTTTGCCAACAAGCCATGTGGGCCTTTCTGGCTGATTCACTGTGCCAAGGAATGCAATTCGTTGGGAACTTCAGAGTTTAAGAAACATGCTTAATCCTTTAAGTACCAGAGGTTTCTGCCTCAAGCAACCATCTCATTAATTTTTTGTTTGGCGTACCAGTGCCTTTCGCATCAAACGACGAATTCTGTTGCAAAATACAGAGGTACTTCTACAAATGTTTCGGATGGCAACAGTCATTTACAGCGTTCAAAACAACAGTCGATGGGTAGATCGTGCAATGTGTTTGTAGGAGATTGTGGCTTTTTTTCGGGGTTGTCATGCGGAGGAGATGAATGACAGTGAAAGTAGGTATATCTGAAGTTACTCTAACGTAAATTTGTGTTTGTATTACTGCTTTTTGAGTGGCTTTAAAGTGAAACCAATGTAGCTATATGACCTTTTTATATGAATTTATTAAATTATAGGCCCTTTTTTGTTTATTATTTGTCACTTCAATCTATCTTAAGCTTTATGAGTTCATGGAAGTTTCTAGATGTTAGATTATATCCAGGAGAAACGCGAAATTCGTTTCAAATATATCGCATGAAAATATTGGTGGTGGAAAACTGTATTCCATAGTGGTTCCACAGAAAAATCGCCTGGTAAAAATAAGTAATTGTTTGATTTCTGCTAATTTTTTCTTGTGTTCCTAGATTAGTCTGATTATTAAGGTTGATTTTATAAAAAAACATCAAATCTGTATTCTAAATCGAAACCTTCTTCTTAAAGTAACTGATTGTTTACTTTTGTCAATATCTTCTTGTATGCGCTTCTTACAGTGATAATAAAGATTAATTTTATGAAAATTTTTAAAATAATATGTTTTTGACTTTGCTGGAACTCAAAGGGTTAAGATATGCCTTTGCAGTTCTCAACCAAAGATGAAACTTCTCTAACAGACAGAGAAGTGAATATAAGTTCGGTGGGACATACAAGCGCTTATCACTATGTGTATGCACACTTTTGAAGGTGACTTTTGCACGTTTATCTTGAGTAATTCGAAGAGTAATCTCTAGCAAAAAGTGTCCCACTACAAAATCTATTTACATTAAGTATCCTTCAAAGAGATTATCTTAGTTTTTCCTGCAGGTCTAATAGTTTGCACGTAACGAGAGAGATTGTATGAGGCTCTTGCTCTTGGTATTTGATGGCGTTGCTGGTTGCATTCAATCCATCGGTAGGGGCAGTTGTATTCCGAGTGGCCAGTCGTAGCTGTGTCACCTAAAAAACGCTGACTGCGAGCAGCAGTTTACAAGGCAGCGCCGCAGCAGCTGCAGACTACAGGTGTCGGCATTTCGCTACTATAGTCTCGGAAGATATCCCTCGCGGCTGGTGGGAAGCTCGTGCAGACGCTCTCCCGGCCAGCGCAGTGCTTTGTCAGCCTCCCCCACCTGCTGCCCCCGCCGGCCGCAGTCTGCCCGCGCCCGCAGATCTGACGCTCGCGATTTACTGTGCGGTCTGACGGCGGGCACGCTGCGCGGCGGTCGGCCGGCTGGCTAGCCGCTGGAACGCACTCCCTGGAGCGGCGTCTGAAGCTGGCGCAACACCGCGCGACCCGGACAATACGCCAGCAATGGGGCGCCGCTTCCTCGTTTTCGTAACAGTAATTAGGCGACTGTGGCGCAGGGCGGCGCCGAGACGTCCATCACTGCATCTGTAACACATCCTGCCGCGGGCCGGCGTCGTTTCCCGGCAGACACCGAACGGGGCTTCAAGTTACATCCGTTAGTACCACGCTGTAATCGAATACCGAATACTGACAGGCCCATACTATTTTAGATGCCTTTTGTCACTATTCCGCTACGTCTTTTCAGTGTGCAGACTGGTTTCACGCGGCTTTCCGTCCTCCCCCGGTAGCTGAGTGGTCAGCGTGACAGAGTTGTTTTGTTGTGGTCTTCAGTCCCGAGACTGGTTTGATGCAGCTCTCCATGCTGCTCTATCCTGTGCAAGCCTCTTCATCTCCCAGTACCTACTGCAGCCTACATCCTTCTGAATCTGCTTAGTGTATTCATCTCTTGGTCTCCCTCTACGATTTTTACCCTCCATGCTGCCCAGCAATACTAAATTGGTGATCCCTTGATGCCTCAGAACATGTCCTACCAACCGATCCCTTCTTCAAGTCAAGTTGTGCCACAAACTACTCTTCTCCCCAATTCTATTCAATACCTCCTCATTAGTTATGTGACCTACCCATCTAATCTTCAGCATTCTTCTGTAGCACCACATTTCGAGAGTTTCTATTCTCTTCTTGTCTAAACTATTTATCGTCCATGTTTCACTTCCATACATGACTACACTCCATACAAATACTTTCAGAAACGTCTTCCTGACACTTAAATCAATACTCGATGTTAACAAATTTCCCTTCTTTAGAAACGCTTTCCTTGCCATTGCCACTCTATATTTCATATCCTCTCTACTTTGACCATCATCAGTTATTTTGCTCCCCAAATAGCAAAACCCCTTTACTACTTTAAGTGTCTCATTTCCTAACCTAATTCCCGCAGCATCACCCGATTTAATTCGACTACATTCCATTAACCTCGTTTTGCTTTTGTTGATGTTTATCTTATACCTTCCTTTCAAGATACTGTCCATTCCGTTCAACTGCTCTTCCAAGTCCTTTGCTGTCTCTGACAGAATTACAATCTCATCGGCGAATCTCAAAGTTTTTATTTCTCCTCCACGGGTTTTAATACTTACTCTGAACTTTTCTTTCGTTTCCTTTACTGCTTGCTCAATATATAGATTGAATAGCATAGGAGAGGGGCTACAACTCTGTCTCATACCCTTCCCAACCACCGCTTCCCTTTCATGTCCCTCGACTCTTATAACTGCCATTTGCTTTCTGTACTAATTGTAAATAGCCTTTCGCTCCCTGTATTTTACCCCTGCCGCCTTCAGAATTTGAAAGAGAGTATTCCAGTCAACATTGTCAAAAGCTTTCTCTAAGTCTACAAATACTAGAAATGTAGGTTTGCCTTTCCTTAATCTTTCTTCTAAGATAAGTCGTAGGGTCAGTGACATAGTGTGAATCCTAAGGACCCGGGTTCGATTCCCGGCTTGTTCGGAGATTTTCTCCGCTCAGGGACTGGGTGTTGTGTTGTCCTAATCATCACCATTTTATCCGCATCGACGCGTAAGTAGCCGAAGTGGCGTCAAATCGAAAGACCTGCACCCGGCGAACGGTCTACCCGACGGGCGGCCCTAGTCACACGACCATGCAGCTTTCCACCCTAGTCTATCCATTCTCAACCGCAGGACGACAGAGGGCAGCACAAGTGACAACTGTGCGACTGTTTCTCTTTTCCTGACATCTAAATTCGTTGGAGGAAAACTGCCCTACGGTTTGTGAATTGCGAACAGTGAGAATGCTGAGGGTAAAAGCAATCGTTACCCGTGTGATAGCAACAATCCCTCAGCAACGAAACAATGGTATTCTAGAGAGAACTGTCTCAAGCGACAGCAAGCGTTGCAGTGCGAGCATAGTGTTTTGATTTTTTTAAAACTCATTACTGATCAGAAGAAATAAAAGTTTACATAACTGTCAACATTAGACGCAGTAATTACCTTCATTGTTCTGACCTTAAATCTGAACGGGATAAATAACAGAACTACAAACGACTATGATCACTTACCTGCATACTGTATAAAATGCGAAAGAGATCGTGAACCTAGGTTTGGGAGCAAGAGGAAACATTTTTTTCTGTGTAACTGCTGCAGTTCTGCAAATGTACGTTTTTTGAGATACTTGTGCTTTAAGAACAAAGAGTTTTGTTGTTTTCAGCCGGATGAATTAACCGAAATGGATCGACGTTTGGCTGATGGTTACTTCAGTCATCTTCCAAAGAATCGAAGGTTTATGAGGCAGACGTCGCACGATTTTGACGAATTCTCAAAAGTGGTTCAAATGGCTCTAAGCACTAAGGGACTAAACATCTGAGGTCATCAGTCTCCTAGACTTAGAACTAATGAAAACTAACTAACCTAAGGACATCACACACATCCATGCCCGAGGCAGGATTCGAACCTGCGACCGTAGCAGCAGCGCGGTTCCGGACTAAAGCCCCTAGAACTGCTCGGTCACAGTGGCCGGCTTGACGAACTCTCCACGCTTGGAGAAGAACTTTGTTATTTCAGCTCACCGCGGGGGTAAAGTTTAATTTTTTTTATTTTTTGGTGCGAAAGAGGTACTCTTACACAGCCACATCTTTACCAAATGAGAATATTTTAATTTTACACAAACTCGTCCTTGAGGGGGTAAAATTGTATCCGCTTTTATACAGGGTGGCGAGAAACAGTCTGAAATGATTGTAAGGGGGTTTGCAGGACACTTTATCCTGGGAAATAACTGTCAAGAAAAAAATTCGGTCTGTTGCATCTTTTCCGCACGTAGTCAATCGGAAGGTTAAATTGAATTAGTGCGAGTCGGTCTCACAGAGTAGCGGACAGACAGCAGAGCCTTTGTCTCGGGTTAGATCCTTACTTCCGTCGCATCTCCAATACTTGATGGCCGTGTTGTTCGATTTTAGGAAATCAAACGAAGAACACGTTTGATGACACCGTTACTGGCGGGTTGCTTGCATTTGCCCGCAAAACGGCCTGAATGGCTACATTGTGTGCTAATTAACTCGGGTACGGTGCAACGTGTGTCCAATTTTTTCATTAACAAATACTTATCGCCACAACCAACCCTACAACACTCTTAGAAGTTTTATGACGTTCCCTTAGAAAAATTAGTGAATTACTGTGCTGATAAACCTCTTAACGTTATTTGATTTTCAAACAGCTGAGCAAAACTGAACGTACTCAGATATTTCTCTCTTTATTTATTCTGATCATCAATAAACTGACACACAATATTTTTGGCACAACGCAGTCTGACTTTCAATAATCCCTACAAAAGAATGGCCCTTACTACCAATAACCTATACCTTTCATGAATCACTTACCGCAAAAAAATCTTCATTACTCAAACTACTGCAATAAAGCGAGCTCCAATACTGCCAGCCAAATAAAAGATTCTAACTACTGACGGCACTAACTACTGATAGGCACAGTTAGCAAACGAAAGATTTTGATAGAGAGCAAACAATATATTTACCTTAATAGTGATCAAAAGTCATTATATATATATATATATATATATATATATATATATATATCAGTTCATGACATCCAGTCTTACAAATTTACTGTCTCTGACGGACACACGTCCAGATCATCCGCTCTCAAAACTCCGCCATCTCTCTCCCTACATCCACAACTGCTGGCGGCTCACCTCCAACTGCGCAACGCTACGCGCTGTTAACATCCAACTGCCCAACACTACAATAGCAAATTCCTACAATGTAAACCAGCCACAGACTGCACACAGCACAGTGATTTTCATATAGAGCGCTACATGGCGTTACCCAGATAAAAACCTAAATAGCCCACTTACAGTTTTTAAATTGGTACTGACCACCCTGTATGGGAATTACTTTAATAGCCTAGAAACACACTAGTTCTATTTAGTTACCGCCCTGTGTGAATGTGTCAGTAACTTTACGAGCAGTTCGATTGATCGCACTGCCCGCTGAAACTGCAGAGCACAGATTGATGTGTAAATTCACCTCTCCTGTTTGCAGAATTTGGAACTCTAAGACGGACGTCTGGGGGACCACTTTATCTGAGGACGGGACAGCGGTTTACAGCTCTCTTAGCTTCTTGGTGTTTTATCGATTTCCATACCTATTATGATTCTGAAGTACGCATCGAAGATTATTTCCTGTGTGATAAATGTCGGTGTCAATACGACAGCTATACGCTATCTTATCAAAAGCGTCCGAACACTCCTGTGTAGCCTGAAATTTACTGCTAAATGTCACCATAGGAAGTGAGAAGTATTGGGTTGCCAAAGAGAAACAGTAACAACAGAAAAGGACGGTCAGAAGAGCTGTGTGACTAAATCGAGCACCAGCAGGCCTCGTGTAATGACAGACAGGGACAGTCGAACACGGCAGAAGGTGGTTGTAAAAATCGCGTGAAGTCAGCAGAGAGAGAATCATTTGTGAGTTTCACCAGCGCTACACTGCTACCACCATTCCAGCTATCACTATGAGTGTGCGTAAGCGGTTAAAAGCATTGCTGTGCTTTGGTCGAGCAGCTCCTCATAAGTCACACATATCTGTAGCCAGTACTACGAGTCACTTGAGTTGACATAAAAAGTGACGACACTGGGCAGCAGATGACTGAAAACGAATGATTTCTAATGATGAATCACGCTACGCTCTCTGGCAGTTCGATGAAGGGGTTTGGATTTGGCAAAAGCCTGGAGAGCGTCACCTGTCATCTTGTGTAGTGACAACGGCTCTGAGCACTATGGGACTTAACAGCTGTGGTCATCAGTCCCCTAGAACTTAGAACTACTTAAACCTAACTAAACTAAGGACATCACACACATCCATGCCTGAGGCAGGATTCGAACCTGCGACCGGTGTAGTGACAACGGTGAAGTGAGGAAGAGTGAGTTGTCGTGGTTGGGGTGTGGTCCCTTTACCGCACCTAAGAAACTTTTAAGTGCAGATGAATAAGGACACATTCTGCAGTACTGTGCACTGCGTAAAGTAGAGCAGTATTCGGAGAGGAAGGTTTTGTCACGACGACAACCCACCACGTCATAAAGCAGCGTCTATAAGGCAGCAAATACAATATGAAGACCCCACGGAAAAATGGGGTAAGTCCATTTTATTAAAAAATGAGTTTATGGAAAATTCTGATGGCCAGCCATCGGTACCACAAGGCAGTTGAAATGACTTTGAAATACCGTAGGAAGGCACCGACATACAGACGATTTCACTTTCAATGGTAACGGAAAGAACGTTCTAAGACGATCTTCTCACGGTAAGAATGTGGCAAGTCAAAGGTGTGCCTCAGCTATTTCAAATACACCTGCTAGGTAATCGGGCTGCGGATGTAGACAAGATCGGTTGAGTTCCAGTTGCTTTGGACAACAATAGTGTATAGTTCGAAGATCCTCTTAGGATCTTTAAAATGTGTGGAACATCAAAGTGTGAAGGTGAGATGCCATCTGTTAATGAATCAACTAAATCGAGAAAAATGACAGTATGAGTAACGTTTGCACGGTGTGTCTCATGAGTTAGGCAGAGACACAAAATGCTCATTTTTTTCATGTTTCAAACAAATCAGTCCCACGAAAGAGGAGAGCTTATCAGTTTTTAGGGGTGACTGGAACGACAAATCTTCCTGTTACACCAGCTAAATTTCGGTGACATTAATTGCTCATAGAAGGCCTAGGTATGATGATTCCAGTGCCAGAGATTTCTCTTTGCGATTTACTGTAAGAATCAAATAAAATGATGGGTGAAATTCCTGTTTGTCAAAAGGTCTTCACTGCTTTTCAAGGAATTATCGTTTTGCTATTTCAGCTTTCATCGAGGTCTAACAGAGAAGCAATATTTTACACTTAGGCTGAACATGTAGGGAATAAAGGACGGGATGAAGTTATTAGTATCATGCACAGTTATGTGAGTGAAATACTCGATACAAAAGTAAGGGGTATTGTAGTATCCTGTGATTCGTGCTCAGGAGAGAGTTAGAACTATGCGGTGTTCGTATATCGTTAATTTCTTTCGTACGAATAAGAGATGAAATCGTGTCAAAATAGTATTTCCAATAAGAGGAAGCTTTGATTGCCAAGGAAATGGACTGGCCGGCCCAGAGTCCCAATACGTACCAAATGGAACACCTTTGGGACGGGCTGGGTCGACTTCGCACCAGACCATCCCTCCTTCCGACTCTTGAGATACAATGATCTGCCACTCCTCCACAGACATTCAGACAAATCAGAGTTCTACCCATTGTAAAGATTAACCGAGTACAAACCCCACTGTCCACTGTCCGCATACGTCTGATCAAGTAGTGTATTAAGTTACTTACACAAGTCAGATAATTCGACACATTTTCTGTGATAACTTGCCGAAAACTGAACGTCGACCTATTTCTTCGTTTTTGATATATGCTTGGTGGATTGCCTTACCTGCGTCACCTAGTATGGGTCAGAACACTTCTAATTTCTGAAAGAAATAGAGCAACGTCGCACCCAGAAGGGGGAGTTCTGTTCCACGTACTTAAGAAGTTTGCTATGTGGAACCAAGGCATTAAAATGGTGTCATGGGAGCGCCCATAGCCGTATCGCAGACTTGTAGACTTGTTTGTAGGTAATGCCTTCAAAGGAGAAGTAATTGTGGCTGAGGGTATAGTAGGACATAGCGACTAGGAAGGAGGTTTTTGGGTTGGAATTCCTCGGGCGTTGGGAAAGTTAGTGCTATATAGTGGTAAGGCCATCGGCACTAGGGTTATTAGTGTAAAGGAGGGTGGCATCAATAGTGATGAGTAAGCATTGTGTGGCAAAGGGACACGTACTGTGGAGAGTCGGTGGATGAAATGGTTGGTGTCTTATACCTCCCTCATATAGGTTCCGTCTAATAGGTTGAAGGTGTTTGTCTAAGAGAGCAGAGATTCTGTCAGTGGGGGCACCGTAACCAACCACAATGGGATATCCTGAGTGGTTCAGTTCATAGACGTCAGCAAGGATGTATAAGGTGGGAGTGCGGAGAGTGGTAGGGGTGAACAGAGAGATGGACTCTGGGGAGAGGTTCTGGGATGAGTCTAAGGATTTGAGGAGATCCTGCTGGGTTTCTGGAATTGAGTTACTTTGGCAAGGTTTGTAGGTAGAAGTATCTGACAGCTAGCAGAGTCCTTCTACCAGGTAATCCTTGTGGTTCAAAACAACAATGGTGGAGTCGTTATCTGCAGGCAGGATTATAACGTGGGGATCAGTTTTTAGATGGTAGACTGCGGTTCTTTCTGCCGATGTAGGGTCAGTAAGATGAAATTTGTGTGTGTGTAGATGAGTCTCATAATACATTGTTTTATGATCATTTCTAGCTTGTTACTTATCATTTCGCTCTTAAAGAATTATGCGGCAGACAGTCTGTTGTTATGACGGAGTTGTTGACGCGCTTGTAAAACATACATCAAACACACGTCGTCACATCTTTTGTATAGGTGGCCTTTATGGTACTCGATGTACTGAAAGTCACACAAGAAATGCTGTCCTTTAACTTGCCGAAGACATCGATGTAAGTGAGCGCAGTGTTTTCATCTCCATGCTCTATCATTCGGCCATAATAGGCGACCTGATACCAGAGAGAGCGAGGTGATTCTAATAGCTGTGTCACTGCGAGCAGGAAATGGACGCCCGGCGCCAGTACTGCCTGGATAATGGCCAACGGTTTTGCAGTAACAGGTTTACAAGGCCTCCTGCTGAGGACAAGGTCGAGGATGCCCTGCTGGCATTGACGACAAAGTAATTAACGTGAACTCGGGACGAGTCTGTTTTTCATTTTCCTTATTAACTGAAAGGTTCATCAAAACTTAATTGCCTTCCGCTCGGGAAAAATAAAATGAGAGAAATCGCTGTTCGACTTTTGTCAAACAGAAGTGCTTTTACAGGTTCCTCTGAATCGAGTGTCAACCGGTGTGCATACACGTCGAATCCCAGACAACAACAGCAGATATATGTGTTTATCATCAGACTGCTTGCATTGTAACACTGCTGAAAATAACTGACAACCGTAATTCTGAGTAACAACGAAGACATAGGAGAAATTTTCGAAAGAACTCAGTACTGATGACTATTCTCAATATGTACATTTAACAATCGTTCTCCTTATCATTGCTCTTCGATTCTCCACCTGGACTATCATAACACAAGATTCATTCTTGCTGTGTACACTTCCTTTTAACGATCACTTTAACAATCTTCTTCAGAAACACTAATGTACTTAAATGGCTATCTTCCTGAAGAGATAAGCAATTTATTTCGAAACAATAGCTTCTTTCAGTATAAATGCTGGTGGACATCGTGCGAGAGGATAAAAAAAAATTCGGACATAAAATTATAATGAAATGTACATGCATGTGTCAAAATAGCATAATACTTGCTAGAAGCTACAACAATTTGTCATCATTCAATGAATCTCTGTGTTACAAGCACGACTTAAAACTGTGGTGATAATGGAGCATCTATCAGTTTCAATAAAACAATGTCTTGAAAGATATGCCTTAACTGTTCATTTTCAGAAAATTAGTAATACCTCTACGAAGCTATTCGACTGAAATTACGATAAAAATGTAAACAGAATAAAAAGTTAGCGAGTTCGAGACAAAATAAAAACAACCTTACATCACATTTCGAATTAACCATCACTGACCCAGTAACCTACAATATTGCATGTGAGACGCGTCCACTTCCAAAATATTTGTAAAAAAATTCTACGCATTCATTTCTTGGGCATGTGGCACAAAACAATGAACCGTTGAGAAGAACTGTGTCCCGAAACACATTATATTCGTTGAATGTTTCTGCAGAAATAAATGAGCGAAGTCCCTACGAAACTTCCGGTATGTCAGCTATAAGACCTGTCCTACGACGGTAAGATCTACAAGTCCAGCAGCGCAGCCTCCGAGGAACTTGGAGAGCCAAGATTAAACACTACAAATCTATGTGGACCGCCATATACTGCACCATGAGCTCGAGTGGTCAATTTTAAGCTGTTGCGGAAATTCAGCGCAAAATCATACCTGCACTAGTAACAATTTCCAAAAGCTCACTCTATACGCCTAAAATAAACATAGACTTTTGGCTTTTGAACTGAAGGTAATGATAGTAACAGAGACAAACGTCACTATACAAACTGGTGACAGTATGTGTCTTTAATTAACCGATATATGTAGATAAGAAATTGAGCCTAAAAAACTCCTGTGCGGAAGATCCCTAGGAAGTAAGGAGCAATCCTTCTTTTATTTTTAAAATATGGACATTCAAAGCCAATACTCTTCTGCCTCCCATCTAAACAAATAAAACTTGAAAAATGACATGGAATGAAGGTAAATATTTCTGTTCAGACGAATGTGCAGGAATATTCAACAGTAGCAGGTAAATGTTCAACGTGAGAAGGCTTCCTTTGGTTGGGAAGTGCGGCTCAGAGATTTACTGTCAACAGTTGAGTGATAGGACTGTTCTCATCAGAATCGACAACAAACTAATGCCAGCAAATGTAGCTGACTGTGTGTGCCGATGTCACAAGCAGAAGATGAAGAGGGAGAGATAGATATATGGCTATTGAACATGTAATGCGGTATGTAAAGAAATTTGATAACCTAAGATCCATGCGTAATTGCGCAGTTAGTACGCTGTAGCAGAGGAAGGTACGGAAGACTGCGACGGTACAATATGAGCTCGATAGTAGGAATAAGAAGGGACAAGGGCTGACTCAGTCCTGCAACAAATTTCAGCTGGCAATAGCAAATGCGCTTTTCAGGAGTCACAAGTAGAGAAGATATGCTTCGAAAATGCTTGGAGAACGGGAAGAAACCAGCTCTATTCCACCTCTGTCAGACACATATTCCGATATCAAATATTGGATTGTGAGGCGTAACTAGGAACAGGCTAAGACTCTGGTCACAATTTGTGAAGTTGAAATGCAGGATGCAGTTTAAGTGAATTATCCGGAAGAATCAATGAGGAAAGAAGTAGGACACTGCAGTTCTGGAAAATGAGTAGTTCCTTTTGAAGCTATTTAATTCTGTAGATGTAGCTACATTCAAAGCCACAGTACGGAGTAGAGTTGAAGAGGAACAGGGAGTCTCTACAACGGTGAATCACGGAAGTTGGGTGGACAGATAGAGTTACAGTGAGGGAAACTGCCAGGACACCTTGGATAATACAAGAAATTCTACAGTTGATTGAGGGAGAAGGAAGTACAAAATTATTCAGTATAATACAGAAATACAGTAACATAAAACTCTCGTTAATCATTAGTAGGTAGGAAACTGAGTCCAAATGGCTGTAGAAAAAGTTTGAAGAAATCGGAAAACGAATGTTCGCCTGAGGAAATTAAGGCGAAATGGCTGTAGAAAAAGTTCGAAGAAATCGGAAACAGAATGTTCGGCTGAGGGACTGAGTCAGCATATAGGAAAGTCGAAACAACCTTCACTGTGATTTAAAAAAAGCTTCATCATTAAGACCGAAAGAGGAACTTTGACTTTTAAACGGAAAGGAGACTCGTGGTAGATAGAAAGAGTACTTTAAAGACTTCGATGTGATCGATGAATTGCTGCAGAGAACATATGGGTCCAACATGAAAAAGAGCTTTGAAAGACTTCCAGTTAAATAACGTGACAGCCATAGAAAACGGTCCTTCGGAATTTCTGAAATCATCAAGGGATGTTGCAGCTAAACGATGAGACAAGTTGATTAGTAAAATCTAAGAATTATGAGATAGACGATGACACTTTCGAGAAAATATCGTCCACATAAGACTGAAGACAGCAAGAGCATTTAAGTGCGACAACCATCTAACTTACGAGCCCTAGCATCGAATCCGATGACGTTAATAACATGTAAAAGAATGGGAAAGAAAACAGATGATCACTTAGCTGAAGATGAATTTGGATTTAGGAAATGACATTTCACTTGCTAATGGAAACAAGACTTAAGAAAACTCAAGACACATTCTAGACTAGGAAAAGTGTCCGATGCCGTAAAACGGTGTAAGGGATTCGAAATTTTCAGGAAAATGTGTGGAAACAATAGGGAAAGATGGTTATTTTATAATATGTATAACAATAAGTGAGAAAAATAAAATTGGAAGACCACTGATAAAGCACTCGGATGCAGTCTTTCATCCCTGCTGTTCAGCCCACACACCGAAGGTTCGGAAATGAGATTGAATTCAAGGCGAAAGGTTATCAATCATAGCATTATGAAAGTGAAGATGAGTTACAGCACGTACCGTATGGAGTGAATACTCTAATGAGTACAGAATATGGACTGATAGTAATTCAAAGTAGGCCCTTGAACGACGAAAGCAGAGAGGAGTTGTAGAAATACGATATGCGATAAATGTAAAACCAAAATTTGGCACCACGAAGTAACAATGTGAAGAAATTGTGATACCTGGGAAGCAAAAGAGCACTTGGTGCGACTAAGTAGAAGCAGACTTGCACAGGAAAACATGATGTTGAGCATTTCTGGCCAATACTAGTTTACTACTATCAAATCTGTTTATTTGAAGAATAAATTCTGAGTTTGTAAGTTTGGAGCACAGCCCTGCGTGGGAGTGAGACATGTACCGTCGGATAATCGGAAAGGAAGAGCATCGAAAAATTTCAGTTCTACTGCATAGTAGGATGTTGAAAGTCATGTGTGTTGATAAATAGTGAGATTCTCTGCAGAAACGTAGAGGTGATAAACAAGTGAAGAACATACACAAGAAAGATGAGCTGTGGAGGATGAAAGGTGTAGGGAATATGGCCAACAAATATTTAAGGACAGTGGCTCAAGCTTTACCCTAAGATGAAGAGGTTGACATAGTGGAGGAAGTCTTGGCGGGTTGTATCAAACCAGCCAGAAGACTGATAACCCACACTGAAGAATTGATGCACGAAGTCAACCAGTAATTTCCCAAATTTGAGAGACGGAATCACCGCTGAAAATGAGGCACTGAAAATGAACTCCTGCTGTACGAGAAGAGGGAATAATGTCTAACGTATCCCTTAGCAGGGACACTTCAGAGCAGAAGACATTTTAGCTTACAATGGGAGTAGAATAATATCATGTTCATACCCTACAGCAAATAAAGAAGGACTTGTGAATGATTTACTTCTATTTGACGTCATCATAGTCCAAACATGCGCCTCCCCTGTCTGTAAGCACGTTAACGAATAGTGGTACATGTAGCATTAACAATATCAGAATCAACACAATCGAAGTCAGAGAATAAAACAGCCATTTTTGTTTCGGTATTTTATCATCGTCCTAGTCGATTGGTCTGTCAGCATCGATGAGAATTCTCGTATATTATATTTTGTTAGGTGTAAGGACGTAGCAGAGCGAGGAAGACATAAAGCAAATTACAGATCATAATCTCCGTGTGTTGCGCGATGAAGGAACGGACAAAATTGTTACTAAGCGAAGGACCTTCAGTTATGTTACACCATCCCCCCACTAAGTGGGGTGCGTCGTAAATGCCGTGGCGAACGGATAACTGACTCGATATCTCATCCTCGTTACGGGCGCGGAATACTTACTTGGTCACCTCATGTTACAAGATGATGGGTGCTGGCCTAATAATTATATGTCTTGGTGCGTAGCTTATTAGTTTCAGCAATAAGCCCGCATCTCGTGGTCGTGCGGTAGCGTTCTCGCTTCCCGCACCCTGGTTCCCGGGTTCGATTCCCGGCGGGGTCAGGGATTTTCTCTGCCTCGTGATGGCTGGGTGTTGTGTGCTGTCCTTAGGTTAGTTAGGTTTAAGTAGTTCTAAGTTCTAGGGGACTGATGACCATAGATGTTAAGCCCCATAGTGCTCAGAGCCATTTCAGCAATAACATTTTTGGGACAGGCGGGAACATGATGTCGACGTCTGTGTAGGAATACGAACAGGTTTTATTGGTTCCCTTGCACGCACATTTCGGAACGTGCTTTCTACGAGCAACAAACCAAATACTGGCTTAGATGTCAGTACTGCTATACGAGACATGTGAGGTGTGATGTATAATTTGGATACGATGCGTCAATGGAAGCCACGTGGGTCCACCATGCTAGAGAAAAAGTTTCTCTTTCTTTGAGATACCCTTTAATGTAGCTTCATTTCATTAAGTAAAACCTCCTTTGTTTATTTCGATAATTTTAGCACAGACTCACTATCTGACCTGAGGGACTTCGCACTCGGATGTGATAATTCGTCTGTATAGCGTCTTATATCTTGAGAATCAACAGGACTGAGGTGTCGCAGCAACTGGAAACGCACACCAAAACTGAAGTGTGCCTGACAATGCGATTTATGTGTGAGTAACGTGCAACTCGCACACAACTTCGCCGACACATTCTCGCGGTGTATGAACCAAAACTGCGTAGACGTTGGTGATACTGATCGTAAAGCCCAGATCTTGCACCATGTTGTTTCCGTATTTTCGGCAAGCTGAAAGAAACTGCGGGAGAAATGAGGTCTCCAAACGATGAGGACGCCCACTCAACCGTTTTCGGATGGCTCCCTACCGAAGAACCGGGTTTCTATCTTCAAAAAACTGAACGAATGGTAGAGCACTCGGACCGTTGTTTACAGTGACTTGACGACTATGCTAAATATAGTGTCATGAATATGTGTCCATTTGAAGTGTGGTGCAACATTCGACATAAATTATCGACCTAGACGGATCGGTAGTTAGCACACTGGACACTCAGCCGGGAGGACGGAGTTTGAAATCTGCATCCGGTCATCCAGGTTTAGGTTTTCCGTGATTTCCCTAAATCGCTCAAGGCAAATGCCGGGATATTTTCTTTAACAAGACACGGTCGCTTTCTTTGCCCATCCTCTAAACAATCTGAGCCGGTGCGCCGTCTCTAATGACCTTAATATCGGCGAGAAGCTGAACTCCAGTCTTCCTTCTTTTCTTTAACAAAAGTTACTTGGCGTGCCATAATAATCTGTACCATAATTACTGATGTCCCCTCGTAGTTAACTAGCGAGATATGGAAAAAATACGAGTTTTAACGCCAATATTGTAATTCATCTGCTTCTACACTACTGGCCATTAAAATTGCTACACCACGAAGATGACGTGCTACAGACGCGAAATTTAACCGACAGGAAGAAGATGCTGTGATATGCAAATGATTTGCTTTTCAGAGCATTCACACAATGTTGACGCCGGTGGCGACACCTACAACGTGCTGACATGAGGAAAGTTTCCAACCGATTTCTCATACACTAACAGCAGTTGACCGGCGTTGCCTGGTGAAACATTGTCGTGATGCCTCGTGTAAGGAGGAGAAATGCGTATCACCACGTTTCCGACTTTGATAAAGGTCGGATTGTAGCCTATGGCGATTGCGGTTTATCGTATCGCCACATTGCTGCTCGCGTTGATCGAGATCCAATGACTGTTTATCAGAATATGGAATCGGTGGGTTCAGGAGGGTAATACGGAACGCCGTGCTGGATCCCAACGGTCTCGTATCACTTGCAGTCGAGATGACAGGCAACGTATCCGCATGGCTGTAACGGACCGTGCAGCCACGACTCGATCCCTGAGTCAACGGATGGGGACTTTCGCAAGACAACAACCATCTGCACGAACAGTTCGACGACGTTTGCAGCAGCATGGACTATCAGCTCGGAGACCATGGCTGCGGTTAGCCTTGACGCTGCATCACAGACAGGAGCGCCTACGATGGTGTTCTCAACGACCAACCTGGGTGCACGAATGGCAAAACGTCATATTTTCGGATGAATCCAGGTTCTGTTTACAGCATCATGATGGTCGTATCCGTGTTTGGCGACATCGCGGTGAACGCACATTGGAAGCGTGTATTCGTCATCGCCAAACTGACGTATCACCTGGCATGATGGTATGGGGTGCCCCTGGTTACTCGTCTCGGTCAGCTCTTGTTCGTATTGACGGCACTTTGAACAGTGGACGTTACATTTCAGATGTGTTACGACCAATGGCTCTACCCTTCATTCGAACCCTGTGAAACCCTACATTTCAGCAGGATAATGCACGACCGCATGTTGCAGGTCCTGTACGGGCCTTTCTGGATATAGAAAATGTTCGACTGCTGCCGTGGCCAGCATATTCTCCAGATCTCTCACGAATTCAAAACGTATGGTCAATGGTGGCCGAGCAACTGGCTCGTCGCAAAACGCCAGTCACTACTCTTGATGAACTGTGGTATCGTGTTGAAGCTGCATGGGTGGCTGTACCTGTGCAAGCAATTTTAATGGCCAGTAGTGTAGTTTACTGTTTTCTCGATGAGAGAAATAAAGGAAACAAAAGAAAGGAAAAAACTAAAATTACTAACATAGCAACGAGAATTTTCAAATGTGAGTACGGCGCGTCGAGCAGATCCCTCAACCACCTATAGGAAATAGGCTGTACCCCACATCTTTCAATCATTATGCTTACGATTTTCTTCTCAGTGCTGTCAATAAGTTTGAAAGGTTGGAAAGCGGTTTGAATCGATCTGACAACAAATCAACGTACGCGGAGTGCTCGGGGAATCCAGCTCGGCGATCAGCGCATCTTTTTTAAAATTACACTTAGTTCTGTACTATGTTCAGTAACGCTACACAATAGTAGTAGTGCTGCCCTAATTGCATATGAAGCATTGGCGTACTGGCAAAGAAGACTGGACTGATATTGAAACAGTTGTTTTAACATTCGCATGTGGAGACGTAGCTGAACTTAGTCAATACAGTTTCACGCTAATGGCAACAAATATTTATAATGCACACCATCTTGGTGCAATATAGGTTTTGACATCATAAATTGGTTTCCACTCTCCGAAAAAATAAACTTAACGTGCCGAGTTTCTATACCGAAGTAGAAGGTAGTGCAGACTCGCAGGACAGTCACGTCACTGAGCTACTCGTACAGGCAACAGCGGCAACGTCGCAGTACCTAGAGCCATTTAGTGTCCTTATGACAGAAACTTAGTAGCTACCTACCTTCAGACAGTTTCTTGTACCGTCAGCTCCTGCTGACATTTTAATGTCACTTACATTTTTCAATTCTTTACTGTTGAACACTCAGCAAGTTCTTACGTCACAGGATACTACAAAAGTTCTAACTACTCTGAATCAGATACCACTGCAGAGTTTCGCAAGCAAGTAGTGAAAACAAGCTGTGCGAATGTATTTGCGCTTCCTAGTTTACTTGTGAATGCCTTCGCCTTCCGAAGCGTTAGCACTTGGCTTCGTGACCTAGCGACTAAATGTCAGCTCACGACTCTTAGGTACGCTCCAGAGTTCAATTCCTGATTCTCTGTACGACATTTTTCTAGTTATCAACGAAAATTTTTAATGTACCGTGCATTTCGTACGCAGGAAATGCCACTTTAAGCCATAGTTCCTTTTCTAATGGCTTGACGGGTGGTTCTAAGGTCACACAAAGGCAAGGCTTCCTTCCATCCGTACGACTTAACCTATTAAATAGGTATGCTATTCAAAAATATGTTCTTTCATTCCTTAATTCTACCTTGGACAGTGTGCAAAACTATGTGACCCTGTATGGCGAGAAGAAAATGATACCGTACACCATGTAACCTTCACGATTTGTCTCTGTTTTCATATCTTTACGCAAGATATACGATGGAGGTGGTAGAATATTTGTACAACCTGTCTCAAACCCCGCTTCTCTAAATTTAGGCAGGATGGTTTAGCAAGAACTACGTCACCTTTCTCTCCTGTGATTACCATTTACAATTCTATGGACATCAGTGTCACACTATCCTATGCGTTCCATAAACCCTTCAACATGTTCCACCAGGCCGAATTAGCAGAGTGTCCAAACAATGGAGCAGAGCTCTTAATGTTGCATAGATTGATTCTTAACAGCCACTCTGTTCAGTATCGGAATTCTAGAAACCCAATATACTATTAGCTCTCCTGTTATGGATTTCAGTCACCACATTAGACTATTTCGTAGTGTTACCCTCGATGTTTAAGTGAAGTTTAATTGTGCACCGACACTTTAATCTCGAAATACTTGATTTTCACCGGTCTTTATCGTCCTGGATTCCTTCCAGACATCCAGTGAGGTGTGTGGAACGACATTGATGCTGACGGGACAACTGCATCCTTCCGCGATCACACTCTGAAACCTATAAACCAGTCCCGACGGAAACAGCACAGCGATTAATATTTTGTATGTAAAATAAAAATATCTGATATTAACTGACCTTTATTAGAACCATCCTGCTTGGATCAAGAAAGGTATTACGAGACTTTCTTGCACAAATCCGTACACGTGTGTTGCGTTGATGTTCACATTGTAACAGAGGCGGGTATCAGTCGATTTTTTTTACCGTAAGACACTACGTTATTGCAGACGGTAAGGAAGTTTTTTTACTCTACCAAAAACAAACCCGGTGCAGTCACTGACGGTAGATACTGATTCCCTTCAACAAATCTTAGGACCCAAATCTGTAAACGCACAGCACCTCTAGTCCTACTCGAGATATTCTTCTGATCCTGTGAAAGAGCAAGATAATTTTACATTTACTACCGACATCAACATATTCTTACCAAGGAATTGCTCACGTAAAATTCTAGACTGACGATTTACGGTACGCAGTCTGTGTCTCTTTTGCAACGATGTTCTCCATCCAGTTCGGCAGTTGCCATTGAACAGTGTTATAATATTAAATACTGGACTGCTAATGTTACTACTTCTATTGACGATTAACACTGATCTCGATGGTGAATCCAGCAAACGAGTGATATTAGCACACCACGTCTCACACGTTTGTTCGTGTACGAGGTCTCTGTTGTGCGTTACAAACTCGTACATTACGTACACAACTTCTTCTTCTGGTCGTAAGTGGAATTTATTATGAACACCTTGAATAACTTAGTTACCGGAGCACGGCAGTACATTCCTCATTCCTAGACGGGAGGGAGGGGTGGGGGGGGGGGGGGGTGCTGGTGGTGTACGCCAGACATTAATTCGTCGTGTTGTGGGATGCACGGAGAATGAATACGGTCGTAGAGCAGGTAGTGGGAGTGGCGGGACTCTAAACGGTCACGCACCCTGGCAGCGGCGGGCATCACCACTTGCGGCTTTGCGCATGCGCGTGCGAGACGTTGTTGGCTGCTGCCCCAGCGGCGCGTGTGACGGTTTTCTAGAGTACCGGCCGGCCTTGCTCGGTCTGGTCCACTGCCAGCCACGGCTGCGGTGTTTGTCGCGGGGAAACGGACCTGCCTCTCGTTCTCCGCAGACCACCAATCTCTCCAGTGCTGCAAGCAAACGAGGTGTATCATTACTTGTTTGCGCTCATTAGCGAAATCCTCCCTATACCGTTTGACGTGTTTAAACTTCTATCCGAACTGGACACCTATTTTTCGCAGGCTGTGCGAAGCGTTAAAGTACAGTTTGAGGATATATCGTTTCAGCGCGATGATTTAACCTGTCATGTCCAAAAGATTTAAATGAGTGTTCAATATCTACAGCGAAATAAGAATTTGCAGCATAATGCAGGAGCTTCAGCGATTGTACTTGGTATCAAAACAAAAAGTAACAGTCCATATCGTTTCGTTCTGCTTGAGGTAATCGCTTTTGGTTATAATAATCAACAAAGGCTAAGGATTCAGAGTACATGAAGAACCTGCCCCGGAGCTGCTATGTAATGCCACAAGTTATTGTCTTCTATTGCTCTGAGGACACCTAATGGGTTTTTCGAATTCTTGCTCTGATGGTGGGTGTTTTAAACCAAACCGATTATCCCCAGGTGAACAAAACTAAATATGCGATTTCAACTGTTCTTTTCGTTTTTATTCCTGACCTTGACTTTTAAACTGCAACAGCAAACTTTCTTTTCATTGGCATTCGAAAAATGACGAAAATACCACGAGAACGATGTGCTCATAATGTTGGGTCTGAAACTACTTGCTAAATACTCTTAGAAACTTGCACAGGATTAAGTATGTAGGACATCCGCAAATGAGAGGCATGATAATTAATTTAGAGAGACCGGCTTCAGTTGCACTAATATTTAAGGAGGCATCAGCAAATTTACTTATAAAAATATCTACGCCTGCTTCTCGTACCAGTGAGAATGAAAGGAGCTGTTTTACATCATGGGGCAGTACCAAAATGAGTAGTCGCATTAGTCCCATATTTGGTAGACATCGTCCCAAGGATTAATGCAGTTGATGCTAGTTTGGGAACAGAACGCTACTTTCGACTAGTAGAGAGACGTATTTTTTTGTTTCCGTGGAGTGGTTACAGACCGCATACCGACCAATCTTAGCATAATGTGATCTTTGAGACCCTCTCTTATTAACACATTATCAACAGCATTTTACAACTTTGCAGTGTGGAAAACTGAGTGGAGGAAAGTTGATTTGAAGTCGTGATCAAAGTACATAAAAGATACCTTGAAACCAATGCCGTGAATTAGTGACTCTCACCAGGCTACAATATGTGTCATTGCAATAAAGCATGTGAAGCAGTTTCGTATCTATTTGGATCTGAAGAGATAACTAATTTGACACGAAGAAGCACAACTGTTTAAATTAATGATATTTTTCGTACACCAATACAATGAAGAAGCGGAAGGACAGGAATTAACTGTTAGACTTCACCCACTTGTAAAAAACGGCTTATCTGTGGAAATGTGCACGGACATCAAGAGAGTTAAGTGCATCTGTGGAGGATAAGGTGACTTCTGTATGACAACACATTACTGGAACACGATTGCCAGTATGTGATCTTCGATGTGTGCATCCAGGGCTCAGAAGACATGGAGCAGTTAAGTGATTCCAGAGTGTTCAAACACGATGTGGTGAAAATGCCGAACCATACTTCTGAAAGCGTAGACATAACTGGCTCCATCTGACTACCAGAATTCCACTAACCAAACTTTTTACCTGATGTAGCAGCATCTCAAATGCATTCGCAGTAATCGAGGTAGGTAACAGCGATAATCTGGCGAATTCGTGACCACTGGAGGCACATCGATAGCACCTGGGACCATCAAATACCACCAGGAGACTCGAACGACCTAAGCACAAACTTAGTGCAGTACCGTCATAAACCGAAAGCCTGATAGCGGCGGAAGATTGCGCATTCCAAAACTACAACGTAAAATTTTGCTCGTCCCGATGCGCATCTCAAGAAATCCTCCGGATCCTTCTATGCCGTTAGATGTGGCATTCCCTCGAAGTCGCTGTAATAGGAGGCTCGTAGATGCTCACGAAGAGAGTTCCCTCCGTACGCTCGGCACACAATCGTGATCGACGCTGCCGCCGAGTTCGCCCGAACGCAGCGCCTTCCGGCACCAGACTGATGCTACTCCGTGGACCCAATCGTCTCCACAGCCGGTAGCGTAACACGTGAGCGCACCGAAGCCTGGCGATTGTCGCAACGTGGGCTCTGGATACACACACAGCTAGTAGTGTCTTCCCTCTCCCCCCTCCCCCCCTCCCACCCACCCTGTTTCCCTCCACCACTGTTTCCTAAGCACGGCACGTCGGTAATCAACTCGGTAACGTCACCAATTACACGAAAGTGATATTAACTTTTATTGGGAATACCATTAGTCATTCACTCGTGCATTTATTTACAACGCTATTTTTCCCTGTTGTACGTCTTACCAGATGATTGTGGAAGTATTTCCTTTCCACCTGACTACAATTACTACTTTGTTATTTATTAATACTTCTGACATCAATATTGCTGGTAATACAATACGTGGAGGCAACGTGTGTGACGAGAACCGTTATAGTGACTGTTGTAAGAGCGACGAGCGACGAGCGACGAGGTGATGAGGTAAGGATGCGCACGTCTCTGGAGAAAGGACCTCATCTCCCCACGCTCTACCCCTGACGCTGACTGCTAGCAGCACACGCACGCACACACACACACACACACACACACACACACACACACACACACACACGGCACAGCAGCCGCCACCCAGACTCGGCTTGCCTCCCTCCACAGCCACCGTGCCCGTGCCGGGACGTTTTTCAGCAGCTGTCCCCGCGCACCGCCGTCGTCTCCGCTGTGGGGGTGGGGTGGGGGGCGGAGCGGAGGATGCCCGCCGCACGGTATAAATACCCGGGGAAGCGCAGGGAACAGCATCAGTCGCCATCCGGTGATCCTACCTACAGTGGTCCTCACAGCACAACGAGCAGCAACAGCCATGAAGACGGTGCGTATGTGCGACGAGTGTTAGGAACGACTCAGCATTCCGTAAAGTACTGCATTCTCCGGTTAAGATTAACTTCGAACAGCGTCGATACATCTTCCATAGTCTTCAACGGCGAGTGTCAATTTGAGTAACACCCTTTTCGGTAATAGGAAGGGTCATTCTGAAACACTAAAACAACTATAAAACAACAGTTTCGTCGTCCTGAAGTGGCTCGCTGCAGAGACGGTCGAAACATCAGTTTTATTGTTGTCTCCGTGTTCGGTACATCGCCGCCTAATACACAAAAGGATTTCATGCAAAATACCCTTCTCTACAGCACCTGTACATCTTTCGAGTTTTCATTACTTACGTCTCCTTATTTTAGTTCCCTTGTAACTCGCCACACATTCAATTCCTTAAAAATCTGCAGGAAACTTCCTGTCAGTTTTTCTTCGTAGCAACTGGAACATCTCTCACAAATGCTTGTGTCCATTAACGGGTGAACTTTCTGGTAACAAATTGCAAGTACTCTCGCGGAATGGGAATGGCACAGGACTCGCATTCGGGAGGAGAGCTGTTCGAAACTCCGCCCGGTCTTCCACATTTAGCTTTCATGCAAATTTTTCGCCGCTGAAAGTTTAAACCCTATCTCGTCTTGACATGTTACGTCGATCTAAGATCCTCATCCAACATATTCTATCTCGAAAAGTTAACTGAAAAAAAAAATACCAGTTATTTCTACTTCATTAATCGGGAAAATGAGCACTGCTTGATGACGCTTTAGAAAAAGGATATACTATTGGAACGCACTGTGAGTCAGAGGAAAATAAGTATTCACAATATACTACTTCTGAATCGCTTGTTACATGAACCGGAAGTATCAGGAAGTCTAAGCTCAAAACAGACAATTCGTGGACTATCATTGTTCTTGGGCGAGCACTGACAACTGCAATGTTCTCGTCTGTCATCAGGATTTGATGGTAAATATGCTGTTGACAGAAGCTGTTCCATGTGTTCCCACCTGATTAGTACGAATATTTCATATAATTCATAATGGGCTAACAATGCAGGGCGACTCGATTTCTTCACGGACAGAATTAAGGATACGAAGTTAGAGATTTTCCTAAAGCTACTGAACTGACTGCTCGAATATTTCTCTTAAACTGTTCCAATCGAGATATCTTTTCGCAGTCTTCCTCCGACTACGTGCTCCAACTCCTTATAAGTCGACATTTAATTTTATTCCATTACTGGATTAAGACGTGTCACAAACTTCTTGAAAGAAGCTAATTCGAGAAAAAAATGGTTTCGTGTGTTAAGAGCTTTCCTTTAAAAATCTCAGTCGAGATGCACTAATACCATTGGCTAGAATCACAAGTTCCTAATTTTCAGTATCTAGTAAATTTATAATTTACTTAAACATTATAGCACCTAGCAACGTGGAACGGAACTTTGAAGTAAGAGCGTCCGAAACTTCATCTGACCTTTCGGAATAAAATTTCTCCAAACTGCTCTGGCTCACCGGGGCCTGAAAAGCAACGCGAAGAATCTTAACCGGGCACACTTATGATCAAAAGCAAAACGTGTCTGCAATCCGAATGTTGGTTTAAAGACGTGGCTCGCTCCACCTGGAAGTGGTATGCCGTTGTCTTCCTCCGACTTTCGAACTCACTTAACCAACCAGTTCAGTTACACCGGATGGTATAGTTTAGCGTGGACTCCGAAACACAGTGTAACGTGATACTGTTCATGCACATAAATCACGACTGTAGGTGAAAGAAGAAACTAGTAAAAAAAAAAACATTTGACCGAGAGGGGGTTGAACTCTGTACCTTTGATTTTATGGTCTGACAGCGATGTAGCCGCCTACAACACAGTAGCTATAGTTGCACACAACATGTATGTGACGCGATAGAGGGACAAACTGAGGCAAAGATCCATTTACTGTTATATTTTCTGTACTTAGAAGGAATGGGAAGAGCAATTCTGCTTAGAGATTAGCGCCCACTTCAGCAACTGGCTGAGTCGTTAGGAGACTGCAAGGCGTAGAACGAAGGAAAGTGTTCGTTCCTGGCCTCAAAGTGTGAACAGTCTATCACTGGTGTTCTCAAATGGTTCAAATGGCTCTAAGCACTATGTGACTTAACATCTGAGGTCATCAGTCCCCTAGACTTAGAACTACTTAAACCTAACCAACCTAAGGACATCACACACAGCCATGCCCGAGGCAGGATTCGAACCTGCAACCGTCGCAGCAGCGCGGTTCCGGACTGAAGCGCCTAGAACCGCGCGGCCACAGCGGCCGGCCTGACATTCTCAGATTCGAGGTATAAGTTCACTTATCAGTAACTTTATATGGCGTGAAGTTGCTCTAGGTTGCGTACTGAAACGTCCGCATTGAACATAACAGCGTGGTATGCTTATCTCAATGTGTGCAACGCTGACAAGTAATCTTAACAATTTCTTAGTTTCCACATTAAGAGGTTAATGATGAGAATCAGTGGGATCTCACAATGAGATTGAGAGGCCTGTACGGGGAGATGCCACTGAAGATAAGTATCCGTGCAGATGTCTACACCGCGGAAGAAAAGCTGCGCAAAAGGAGCGGGAGTCGTTAAGAAACAAACAGCCGTCGGGTAGCACGTGCTTGAGCGTGTGGTAGCGGCACACAGGTGACTGCTAATTGCGTGCGAAGTAGCCACGAGTCTTCTTGCGAAAGGCGGAGGGGGCCTCCTGGCGCCTTCCTCTCGTAAGAAGCGGCAGCACATGCGGCGGAGAGGGTGGAAAAGGGCCCTCCCAGATAGCATCTCTCCCGCTTGCGCCTGCTGCTGTTACGTGGGGACTGGGACGCGTCGCAAGATGCTGACTTACAGCACCGTCCGACACTTAACTCCGTCCTTCATCGCTCGACTGCTGCTTCTTCTGTGAGTTCCCCTCTGTTCCATCTGTGCCACTTGTTGTAGGAAAGGTGGGTGGAAGGCTCAGATCGTCGGTAGATGAAAATACGATCGAACGAGATTTTTGACTGCATTGATCTCTTAATATGGAGGACGAAGCATATCATATAGGACTGAGAATCATAGATAGATGTAAAAATACTTGTTTATTTCAATGACAAAGCGGACAATACTAATAGTCCCTGTATGTCCCTTTTTTCAGAGATGGTTGCGGAACTCGGCTGTTCGATACTGGATGTCAAATTAAACACCTTTCGGCCGTCAGGGTTCCAAACTTCTTTTCTTTGGCTACCAGTTTCGGCGATTTACTAAGCCATCTTCAGGCCCCTTCCCACACGACGTTCAGGGGCCTGAAGATGGCGTAGTAAATCGCCGAAACTGGTACTCCGTCTTCAGGCCACGAATGGCCTACCGAGACCATCCGACCGCCGTGTCATCTTCAAGGAGGATGCGGATAGGAGGGGCGTGGGGTCAGCACACCGCTCTCCCGGTCGTTATGATGGTATTATTGACCGAACCCGCTACTATTCGGTCGTGTAGCTCCTCAATTGGCATCAAGAGACGTTATTGGATACGGATACGGAGGTCACGCAGTCAGCACAACACCCTCCCGGTAGTTGTCAGTTTTCGTTACCGGAGCCGTTACTTTTCAGTCAAGAAGCCATGCGTTTGGCCTCACAAGGACTGAGTACACGCCACTTGCCAACAGCGCCCGGTAGAGCCAGACGGTCATCCTTCCAAGAGCTAGCCAAGCCCGACACCGCTTAAATCGGCCGATATAACGGAAAACGGTGGTAACATGGCGGTAAGGCCGTTGGCAAAGTCTGCTTAGCATTCAAAATAAATATAATCGAGCACTTTCGTAGCCCATCAAGTCACAACATCAAAGATAGCGATGTTCCATTTTTTACCATATTCCGTGAATAACGTAGATAACAAGGTTCTCCGTCAGTGTGGAAGAGAGCTATTCATCCTTTTAAACGTGAACGTGACGGCTGAAACGTGAAGAGAGCAAGACCTCGGGCCAACGCGCATAATTCAGGAGGTCCCCTTGGCTGCCGTACAAGCCAGAATGAGCCAAGCGACCGTGAAACCTGGATGGAGAGGGAAAGCTACGCTGTCGTCGTCTTCTGGTGTGATGGCGAGCTACGATGTATTTTGCCTGCTCATGAATTATGTCCATGTGTGACAAGACTGTAGGCATACGAGATAAAAGATGAATTTCGACAGTATATGCACACTGCATACGCTCCTCTAGAGCCTGAACTTGACACACTGAATAAGGGGCAACATCTCTTTTACACAAATTGTCACGGGGAGATTTGTGTTGTTATAGAAGACGTAGTGCTAAGTTTTCACAAGAGAAAAAATAATCAAGTAGAATATTCTGAAATCTTGATCATTAAATTAATGTATCACAAAATACGTCAGAAGTGTATTTTCTAATATGACTCTAGAAAAATTAAAAATGCTGCTTTATTTAAATGGCGGCAGTATTTGCATAGGCGCTATGAAAAGAACGAAACTGGTGAATAGTGAATAGGCTGCGAATTACTAATTACGTACCGTCCGCTATGAATTACTTGTGTACCATTAGGGCGAATGAAACTAGCAAGCAAACAATTAAGTGACGTTCTATTAGTTGGTCCACTTTTAGTAAAAATTGTTTTCAGTGTTACTAATATTTATCTGTAATTTTTATTGCCTGTTCCGTCATTCAGACATTAAAATGACATGAGGACAGTATACAAAATTTAAGTGTATGGTATGCCTATTTACGAACACTCTATTCGTTACTGTTACTGAAGATCCAGGCAGCAAAGCTGTATGAGAGAAATTTTCAGGCTGATTGATGCCTGGAGGAAGGGTGTAGTGGAGCGGAATCGGGTAGTGAAATGGGGTTGGGGGTTGTGATCTGGATACACTGGTAAGGGGGAACAAAAGTTTTGTAAAGTAAGAGCATATTTCCGACAGCAATTTCTGTCAATCCAGAATGAAACTTTCACCCTGCAGCGGAGTGTGCGAAGAGACTGGAACTCGGCATCTCTGCGTCTCGTGGACAAGAGCTGTACCGACTAAGCTACCCAGACAAGAGACAGGACACGTCCTCACAGCTTTGATTCCATCGGTACCTGTATTTTTATTTTCGTGGTTGCTTAGTTTCTCTCGATTATTGATGTACTAAATGTACCTTTTCGTGGCCAAACACGTAGAAAGGGATGAAGGTAGCTATATTGCGGTATAGAGCGTTTGTAGGAATTTCTTTTTTTGTTTTCACGAACAGCGCTGTTGTGAGGCAATGCATCAAAATTTCATTGTCTATTTCTTTCGTTTAAGCCAACCCCAGTGCTTGAGTATTTCGACATTCAGCACTGGTCGAGTCAGTTCGGCAGATACAAGGAGGTACAAAGCAACCATTTCTAGTAATTTTAAGCAGCCCTTGAAGATATAATAAAGATTGGGTTGTGATATTTGGAAATTTTTTGGACGATTTGGCCCATTTTTATGAGACCAACACAGTGCTCTTCACAAAAATGGAGACTTACACATACCTACGCTTGTCAGTATTGAGCAACTGCTTTTTAGGACTCGCTCTCTGGGAAACGATCCTTACGGAACCTGAATCCTAAACACAGACACACTATTTCGAAGGGGGATGAAGCGGCAGATCGGTGAAAGTGGGAAGAGAGGGTCACGATCGTTGGAACTGGAGCATTTCGGGCTACGCTGGAATTGCTCCCGGAAGTAGTAGCGAGAAATCGTAGCAGCATCTTAAGCATCCTGTGGGAGACGTCGTGAATGAAGGCAGGCCTGAAATGCAATGTCAGTCGTAGAGAGACAATGTCACGTGCTACGACCTGAATTCGTTTTACGCTCGAGCGGTTCAGTCCCGCCAATTAGTACGCAAATCACTTGTGCTACTTACGTCTGCTCCTCACCGTTACACGTGCTCCCAAAGAAAGCACTTGGAGCGGGCGTGTCGTCATCAGGAGCACGTGTGTCCTGCAGGCGCATCCAGCAATGTGTGTGTCATCGCGTGGGCTGAGCCCCACCCTGCGGTACACCACGTCGTAAATACGCGTTGCCTTCTGTGTTTACGCAATGAGACTTCCCCTTAACTTCGCACATAGTCACATGTATGAGTTCGCAGCAAACGTTTTCCCCATATCAAAACTAATTCCAATACGCTGGAGTTCAACGAATGATGACAATAATATTCCGAGAGAATGATATCATCTGCAAATCCAGTAATTATATCCTATAATGCAGTTCGTGAATTCAGGTAACAACCTGCTACGTTTCTAATCTCACACAATACTTTCAACAAATTTGTTATTTATTGAAAGACGTAAGAGAGCTGACATTATTCGTGCAGATATCGAAATCACATTTGGTCGTCACTGAAAAGTTCACATTTCAAGCTTATTGCAAAGTGGTTTTCTCCCCGAATAGATAATCCATAATTAAGAACCGTTGTGTTCTGCGTTCTCCGCTCTCTTTAGACATGGAGAGGAGTTAAGCATCTTCAGCTCGTCGTGCCTTATGGTGACATCGGAAAGTAATGTTCAGTGTTTGATTGTTACAGGTCGCAGTCCTGATGATGGTCGTCGTTTCGGCGGTGGTCGCTAGGCCACAGGCCCCTAGCGGACAGAACACGTCACCAATCCCGATCATCAGCTACGTCAACGAGGGTGTCAACTTTGACGGTTCCTACAAATGGAGGTACGTATAGTTTTCGATCTTATGTTCTAATCTATGATGGTGGGTTGCAAAAACCGTACACCAGAACCAACAGATTATTAAAAATCAGTATTCTGACTGCTTAATGTTGTCAACCATAACTTCGCCTCCAGCGAAAACCAGCGAGCCTCAGAGTAGCAATAAAAATGGTTCAAATGGCTCTGAGCACTATGAGACTTAACATCTATGGTCATCAGTCCCCTAGAACTTAGAACTACTTAAACCTAACTAACCTAAAGACATCACACACATCCATGCCCGAGGCAGGATTCGAACCTGCGACCGTAGCAGTCGCGCGGTTCCTGACTGAGCGCCGAGAACCGCTAGACCACCGCGCCCGGCGAACCACGAGATAATAACCGGTATATGGAAACCATGAACATGAATGTTGTCAAACCCCTCCAGTTCACACCTTTCTCAAAGGCTGCATGTGTTTTGGACAAGCCTGTACCTCCATCCTTACCCATACATTGATACATAGTTCTAATTGCTACTAAAGTTTCAATACAAGCGACTGAAATTTGCCTCTCGACGTCAGACATTAGATATTTTCTTTATTATTTTTTGCGTTAACCTCCAGAGCATTCTATGCGATGACTGTGGAAGCTGTATATGTGGAATGTTCTAACGACGGCTTTGCACACCAAGATAAATCAAATAAATTGCAATCTGTAGTATAAATTCTTTTAGACTTTATTTTTATACAGAGTGGTCAGAGAGAATGTGAAGAGCTTGTAAGGTTGTTGCGGAGTAGGTTACACTGAGAAATAATTGTTAGTAAAAAATTCAGTACGATGCTTTTTTTTTTCGATTTAATTACAGTTAGCTAGTGAAGCCGCTGCGGGCCCAAATTGAAGCGTCCCGTCAGATACAATTAGCGTCAGTTGGCATTATAGCGTAGATAATAGCGATAAAGACTGCTCAGAGTTTGGCTCGGGTTCGATACCAGCTCCCGTCCCACGTCCAATATTTGTATCGTTTCATTGTTCGGTTTTAGGGAACAAAACGAACAACACGTTTGACGGCGCCGTCTCTAGCGAGCAGCTTGAATTAGTGTTTACGAAGTCCTGATTGGCTAACTGCAATGCTAATTAATCAGATAGTCATTATTACTGTGCAATGTACTTTACAAGCAGAGGCCGTAGATAACTAATGTCTTTGTAACTTCATGCGCGGTTCACAAGACTCGAAACTTGTTGGGATAGCTGGAGTACAATCATGCGCAGACGGCGTTTGTAAGGGATAGAGCGCAGGCGTGACCCAGAGAAAGTCCAGCGGTCAGAGAGCGTTCGCAGAGGTCGCCTTCTGGCAGCGAACAGCTGGTGAGTCAGTCTGCTCCGCGTATTGTGCACCCGCCGCACTTTCTCCCGTTTAACGGCTCTACCGCTCGTAAAGAATCCCGCCATGCTGCGTGCTATCTACATCTTTCTCCAACAAGGGAAGCGCCGTTAATTCGCATTTCGGTGCATTGTCAATAAGGCACAGTACGGTACATCTTAGGTTAAACATAAGGTCGCCTGAACCTTGTAGAAACAGCTGCAACCCCTTGGAAAACATATTCTCAAAAGTAAGTGGAAAATTGTCGTATCTTCATTCCATGAACTGATCACTGGATACTCAAAGCACTCCCATCACTTTCATTCTTCTGAACAATGAAGGTTTCATGACTCATTTATGTTTCACGAAACAGGGCCCATCATGAACAATACATTAGAAGTCCTAGGCAGATCAGCTCTCTGCTCAAATACTGCTCTGTCAATCAATTGTACGAGCTGAGGTTGGACTGAATAAGGCTCGGAACCTGCAGGTCCATGCTTACGTACTTCATGAATGCTTTTGTTAAGACAGGTACAGCCGGTTCCATTCGGAAGAAAGCAGCGAGTGATTGACGTATAACGGTTTATCCTAGTACATATATTTCAAAGACAACTGGATCTATCCACTTTACTTAACTGAATAGTAGCAGATCTAAGCAACTTGAGCACTGTTTTTTAAATGATCATTCCACTTCATCCGTTGTGCACTGCTACGCAGGCAAAGAATATGAAATTATATTAATTGCAAGGTGTCTTTGAGCAGAATCTTGTTATGTTCAGCATTGTCTTGTCATGTATAACATACCAATAAAAGGCAGGTTTAAGAAATTCGTCTCTCACAGTAAGTCGCTAGCAAAGAAATGGTCATCAGATCAGCCGAATTATCTGTCTCCTACAAACAGTTAACAGCAGTAACGCCCCGTCTTGACTTGAGAAATGCGAGGTGCGAGTTTCGGTACTTAAAAGTCATTATTGGACTAAAACTATACTGTAAGTATTGAACATAAACCTGGTGCCTCATGTCATTAATAAATCTTCCTTAAAGGAAAGCTGCCTAATTGTATAATAACTAGCGATTTAAGGTTCCACAAATCGGGTAGCCAGCGAGACAACTCTCATAATACTTGGAATTTCTCACTCATACTGCCAGTATGACATCGCCGTAAGGTGGGTTGCCTGCACACCAGGGATGCCACTCTGTTACCTGTCGTACTAAGGTTATAATCTCAGCCCAGGCTGCATCAATTACTTACATTTCGGTGCACAAATGCACGTCATTTAAGTTATATAATTCACTTCTTTCTTTTGCAGCGTAACTTTTACCGGTTCCCTTACGCCATACTGGAGCTTTGATGATTGGCATTTTTTACGTGATTTAATATCTCGCGAACTTATACCACTCGACGTCATTCGGTTATTCAAGCCTGCCCGTGATGTTGCTTCTTCGTGTTTTGTTAAGGTTTCATAAGGAGTATATAGAGATTAGGAATGCAGTTGCTCATTCAAGATGTTCGTTCCGTTGAAGAGGAATGAGTGGCAATAACAACAGCAAATCCAACTGAAACATTAACCAACTGGCAGCATTCATTTAGATGTAGAGATTAACCAATTTTTCCAGTACATGTAGTGGTATTAAATAACTTTTTGTCATTGTTAGTACCGTCTCATAGTCCGGGCAACCCTGCGGACTTGATCTTCATAAGATCAAACGTAAATCATTTTGCGATATTATGCGCGGTAACTGGGAAACAGTTTACACAAAACGTGTCAATGCATGGTTGCCATGGGAATAGGAAGTCTTGCCGCTTGAGATTCTCAGCTTGTCTAAGCACTAACCGTGACGCATCACCCGTAAACCTTGAAATAGTCTTGCTCATCGACTTCCACGAGTTCTTGCGTCAGGAGCCACTATATCTGTTTCTTCTAGTCAGCTTTGTGTCATAAAGAGATACGAGCAGTTAATCGTTCTGTAGTTTGCAGTACTGAATGGTTCTCATTTTTAAAACTTCTGTTGGACGAAATTCATTAAAAGAAGACTTTTGATAAAAAACTTTTCCTTATAAGACTCAGTTGTTTATTCAATAAAATTGGTGTATACTGCCAGATCCATTAGATAGATCAGCCCATTCCATTTCATCAAGAACGCAGAGACAGTTCATGTATTCAGTAGCTATACAGAGTTCGTACCGAATGATTGTCACAGCCATTACGGATCATATTCCACATTGAACATATTTTGATGACGACATTGTGAACCTAAACCAGTTTTAATTGCCCCCTGTGAAAGCTAATAAAGCAGCTAGTAACTTTTTCGTTCTTGTACTCCATTAATTAGCGTGAGAGTTTATTTCTCTAACGACATTGTAATAAGGATATGATGTCACTCGACATCTTCTTACTTCTTGAGCACAGAAGGTCTCGAACGGACTGTTTTTATTTTGAGTTCATGATTTCGGTTATAACTGATTACCAACTACAGTGCTAGTTTCAACTACCAATCGTCTTTACTTGATAATTATCCCAGCATAAGGTATAATTACTCCGTTTCTCTCGTTTTTTGATTAATAAACTTTAATATAGTTCTTCGTATTTAGTACAAAGCCTAAGCGAAGGAGTGTTTCGAATTATTTAACGTGTCAATTGGCACATTTACATTACATGTGCAAAGAGTTAGTTTAGCAGGTGGAACAGTTAGTTCTGTCCTATCGGTTTTCCAGCCAACCTTACCATCACGTAGGTGCTTACGCAAAGGTATTTCGCACCACTAATTCTGATCGACGACACTGTCTTTTTATCTGATTTTATGGTATACTACTCCTCATTGGAGCAGTTCTGAGTCTCGTTTAATAAACTGAGAAAGGGTCACGACAGCGAAAACTATGCATTTTTAGGAAATCAATGTCGTTAGCAACTTCGTGTTTCTACGTACATGTATGCATGCAGAGAAGCTATGTTACTGGAATGAGCCATACACGAAACTGGGTCTTGTTGGATTATACCCATAGAACATTATGCAAACGTGGCACTGTAGCTTTACAATACTGGTGTCATTGTGTCTTACCAAATTTCATCTACGATGATGATTCACTACCAGTATTGGATTCCCAGCGTTTATCCGAGTTTATCCATCACTAACTAAGCAATTCTCTTCCTTTGGTTCCTGTGTAGAAACGCCGGTGGTTGCTATGCTAAGAGTAAGAAGAAATCACGCGAACACGGACTCGTTCTGTACCCCTTCCCTACCTCACCGCACGCGAAACCTCAGTACATATCAACGATTGTTTTGTTTTGCTAGCAACTTTACAGCACTGAAGATATTTCAGCATTCGAGGCAGCAGTAAATTGCACTTATGTATTAACCATATGAGACAATGTGTCCATTTTACATTAAACCATACGCTACATTACCGTCGTACCTTACCACATACCATCGCTGTAACGATTCTTCGACTTCTTGCGCTTGTCCTCGTTTATCAGTGACTACTTATCGGTATGAATGCATTTATTTGTTTATAAAAAAAAAATGTTTCAAATGGCTCTGCGCACTATGGGACTTAACTTCTGAGGTCATCAGTCATCATCAGTCACCAGGAACTTACTACTACTTAAAACTAACTACCTTAAGGACATCACAAACATCCATGCCCGAGGCAGGATTCGAACCTGCGACCGTAACGGTCGCGGGGTTCCAGACTGTAGCGCCTAGAACCGCTCGGCCACTCCGGCCGGCATTTGTTTATCCTCTGCATTAGATGCCAGTTACAACGGACTATATGGTCTGGCAAGTAAATATCTCACACTTATCTCACGGTCTACAACAAGATCTCTTTTAAATAATGAGTAAAGCAAGCCTCTTATTCACCATTCAGTGCAGCTATTAGTCGACCACTGTATTATTGCTTATCGTGACTTTTTATCGTAATATTTCACGGGGACACGCTGAGACCTTTGATGGCACGTGTATAGCTGTCTAGAAATCGTTTTCCTTAGCCACAACTGTACTTGTTTAATGTAAGGTCACCGCGTGGTTCAGCTAACGGACACGCGGGACCAAGTGAAATGGCGTCGTGGTCTGGTCGTACGGCGGTGGTGGCGTTGCTAACAACGAAACACACAAATATTCTCTCTGTCTGTCTCTGACACACACACACACACACACACACACACACGCGCACACACACACACACACACACACACACACACACACACACACACACACACACACATATATATATATATATATATATATATATATATATATAGTGGAAAAGGTAGGGTAGTAGCTAATTTTGCGCTATAATTCCTGCTCTTGTCTATATTGTTAATACTCCTGAATAATGTGAGTCGATCCTGTTGCAGCTACGAGACGGGCAATGAGATCCGCGCCCAGGAGGAGGGTTACCTGAAGAACGCCGGCAACCCTGAGACCGAGGGCCAGGCGGCGCAGGGCTCTTACTCTTACACGGCGCCCGACGGCACCCGCATCGAGCTGACGTACACGGCCGACGAGAACGGCTTCGTTCCCCAAGGAGCCCATCTGCCCACGCCGCCACCAATCCCTGAGGCTATCCAGCGCGCCCTCGACTTCATCGCCAGCCAGCCGCCGCAGCCCGAGGACAACCAGCAGTAGGCCGTCCGAGACGCCGAATACACACACATTCCCCCGACTTCGGACCGAACAGCGCTTGACACGTGAAGCTTCTCCGCGCCGCTCTTTTGCCAGACAGTCCGTCGCCGCCCGAGTATAAATACTTCCTCGCTCATGCGACTGCATCCCACTAACACGAAAGGACACTTCCTTAGGTAGTCTGTAACGCGTAGATTTCTTGCATGTACCATATCTAAAGCTGCATTCGTCAGGCAAAGTAGCAGCACGGAGAAACATTGAGACGCATCTTGCGGCCGCCTGGTGATCTAAAAAAATAAACTCGCAGCATCTAAAGAGCAGTTGATTCCCCACCCAGCACGTGTTGCTTACGCACTATTAACTCTCTCTTTAAGCCCACAGCCGTGAATATCTCTTGGACTCAGTGCTGTGCAACAAAACAGCATCATCAAAATTACTGTAGAGTTTTTGGAGCACCCGCGTGTGACAGCTCTTGTCTCCAAGCAAACGTTATCTGTATTGGGAATGACAGACAGTTGTGTCACAGTTGGTGTTTTGGTACTGGGAAACATTAAAGAAGCAGCCCTTCCAGTAGGTTGTCCAATAACAAGTTGTTCTGCTGCTTGTTAGATGGCTCCGTGCCATGCCGCAGTACGATTCCAGCATTGACAAAAGCTGCAGCCGTAATGTCCAAGGTCTCGCCCGCACAACTCATCGGCATGCCGGGTAGAGCGCGCCGGCAGCGACGTGTCGCCTGTGTCACTATGGAAATCCTCCATGCGACGCCCGACATTTTCGCACGAAACATATCGCCGCGAACGTCCTGTGGAATTGGCAACCGGACGGGCGTCTCCGTGGCGCAGATTCCGTATTCCAGGGGCGTCGACGTGTCCAAGGTTAGACTCGATACGACGCTGACGTGACCTTTCTCTTTCTGTACGTTTCAGTACAGCTACTGTCACAGGAAAATCGCCTCGCCGACAGGCTGCCGTAGTAGCGTCTCCGTGTCAATAGGACTACTGTGCATATTTGTATACACACCGTACTTAAAGGACCATTTTCAGGTTCCCATACTGCCACGTATCGCTCCACGTTTCTATGTTTTGTATGTATTTAATTGTGTATTCATTTTACTGGGTAATCTTACCCTTTCCTTGCTTCGGAAGAAGAGGCGACAACCGAAGCACTCGCCGTCTTCAATGCCATTACTCATGTTTTATATCCTATATGCTACTGTATCATCGATGGTATGCGCAATAAAAAGTTTTAAACAAATTTTTACACTTGTTTTTAATTTATTCCCTCTTGTCTTAGAAGTATCAAGCAACAATATTTGTAAAAATTTACTAGGAAGTTTTGAAAGTTTCTCTAAAGACTTCCCTGAATTTTGATCACTGAGTATTAAGCGGTCATGAGTTCACTGAGTCGCACCCTCTAGCTCTCATAAAATGACATTAATAATACTGTGAATATCACTGACATAATAATACCTGTCGAAGTAATCAGCTGCCTGCTGAAGAATCCATATAATTTTCCTCTACAGCAATACTTGTTTTCGTAATCAACATCTATCTCTAAAGGCTGAACCTGACCACATTCTACCGTAGTAATTATTAACAAAAATTACGTCTTCAGTCTTCCCGAACGTTTGTAATAGGATTTATTTAAATCAGTCATTCTTTTCTTAAAATGATTCCATTTTCTGGTTCTTTCTTGAGCAGGACGATTATACGGCGATCTACTGTGGCCGTTGCGCTCATAATATGTAATTACAGCTCACATGTAAAACGCTAAACAAACCAGCGCTATTACAAAACCAATCCGATTAATCTCCGTACCTCCTTGTTTCACTCAATCACTATAAAATAACTACATTCATCGAACGGATTTTTGCCAGTTTTCGTCTCTAGCGATACGGACAATACGAGATCTTAACCTCAGAATCGCTGTACCCCAATTTTTCTTCTTTGTTATTTAACTTTGCCTGTAACAAACTCCCAACTTAAAACTTGTTGGCTATTTTGCAGGTAACAATGACAGGATTTCGACACAAGTGCCAAATTAAGAATATTTTTTTCCTATTTGTCCTTAAGAGAATTTTCTGGTTAACACCAGATCGTGAACTTCTATACACAGATACAGATCCAGTTATTACTAAATGATTTCACATTATCTATAGAATTTCGTTGGAAATTTTCGTAGATACTTCTTGTAAATATTGAGCAGAAAAATATGCTTTGAACAGAATTTGGCATAAAACCTCCATCTGGAGAGCGATGATGTAATTTTTATTTCATTGTATTCATTGCACAACTATTTGAACAGAATTAACGGTTTCGACTATGCAATAGCCATCTTCAGACTCTGTAAGAGAAAGTATATTATTTCTAACAACTTCAAAGGATTAAAAGCAAATGACAGAACTTATAACAAAAACATGGTGTGCCTCTCATTCTGCTGCGCTGCAAGAGTTCGTAACAGGTAAAAGTAACGCAAGTCAAAACTACCATTCGTGCTTCAGTCAGTTATATATAGGACGCAAATAAATCCTAAAGATTGTTGAAGCATGCATGCATGCTTGCATAACGTGGAAATAAAGACACAAAGTAATTTAAAGTAAGTTAATTTAAAAGTGTGATTCTTTAAAATGTTTTCAGTTGCATATAAGAAAACAAGGTTTTTAAATAATGTTTAATCATATGAATAACGTAGATTGATGTTAGACAATTGTTTTCTGTAATCAGTTTTTATTTTTGAACTTATTAAACTCTGACCAGTTGAAACAGTCAGAAGACGAATACGTTTTTCATGTGGGTGTACATTTTTTTTAAAAATCTAGCTTTCTTATGTGTAACTGAGAATCTTTTAAATAATTGCTCTTTCACATTAACTTCCTTTTGAGTATTATGTATTTTTATTTGTACGTTACGCGTGCATCAAGTCTCTCTAGGATCCCTTTGATTCCTGTATATCGCTGGCTGAAGCATGAATAGTAGTTTCGACAACGTGTTATTTTTACATGTTATGACGTCCTGCAGAGCGGGAGAATGAGAAGTATATTGTGTTTCTCTTATAACTTCTGTCATCTGTTTTTAATATTTTAAGGTAGTAGCCAGTTATGTACTTTTCTTTTGTTTAGTAGAGTCTGAAGATAGCTATCACATAACCTACACTGATCATTCTATTCAAAAAGCTGTTCTATTAAGACAAGTCAATAAAAATATGCTTTTATCCCGCACGTTGTGATTTGTGTTCACGAGAACAGTCGCACATAATTTTATCGAAACGCACACACAGACACACATGCACACACACACACACACACACACACACACACACACACACACACACACACACAAATGGTCTCTGTTTCGAACCACTTGGTCAGTACGATCCACTATAGAGCATCTAAGATAAGAGCGCAGTATGAAACTTACTTGACTAAGTTATTTTGTACACTGACACAATAAACGTGCAATAAGTCATTTGAGACTGGTCATTCGATATTTCCCTCAGGTATTCAAATGCAAAGCATATAATTTTTGATATATGGCTGTTTGTGTACATCATATTTAGTTCTCCATGTGCTTATCAGCGATGCTTGCATTTTTCCAGCAATAGAGTCTTCACTCTGCACAGGATCTATGCGCAGCCTTGGGAAATACGTCTGCTTAAGTCAGTACTGACTCATCTCTTGGTGCATAATAACATTGGGTCAAGAACACGACACTGGCAGGTGGCTAGGACAAACAGATACGCGAAGGGGAAATCGCTACGTAACATCTCATTGCAGCGTCAGTTGAGACAAAAGTTAACTCCATACAAACGTTTTACAGTCTACTTTTATGAGAAAAGGACATTAGAAAAACATCTAGTTTAGAATTACATTCGTTTTACTAAGAAAATCTGTAACAAAGAACGACAGACAGTAATAACACACGGCGGCAAAGGAAAAAGTTAATTATCTCCCTTAACCTCTCCGTGCACTCTTATTTTAAAAATGCATTGTGATGCTGGAAATACTTCTTTACTTTCTGGGACCACTGATACATACAAGACATTCGTTTAGACTGTTAATATGAATGTACTATACTTACGTATTAAGAAAGTAAGCTATGTTTATAACCCGCTGTGATTAGATAACGGAGGCACAGACGATGGGTGATATGTCAGTTAAGTGGATTAATGATTCCTCTTGTCGCTTTTGTGTTATAGATTAATGGACGCACGATGCGAGCTATTACCGGTAAGTTAGTTTCACAGAAAATAGCTCATCTAGCCTCTAGCGAGATTCGTTCTCCGTGCACTCTGCTTTTGAAGTTCGGATTGTAACAAACACTTACACGCTATCATCCTGCAGTGTGCTAATTCATCACTGAGCCATTGCGACGCATACTGATGGAAATAATTAAAACGAAGCAAATGGAGCACTTATACGAAAGGAAATTTGTTCCTAAGCACTAGTTAGAAACACACCTCTTTAATGTTGTAGGGAAGAAGACTTCTTTGGCAGCACCAACTTCGAAATCACCTGAATTACGGTGTGTCTTTAAATTTATAAATAAATAAATATAATTCAGTCACCAGTACTATGAATGGTGTGATGCGACCTGTTAAGACGCCCTCTCCTGCGCTAATCTGTTCATCTCAGAGAGGCACTTGCACGATACGTGTTCAATTATCCGTTGTATATATTCCAATCTCTGTCTTACCCTACAGTTCTTATTCTCAACAGTCCCCTCTAGTACTACGGAAGTTATTCCTCGATTCCTTAATACATGTTCAATGAAAAGTTTGTGATTCTCCTGCAGACTTTGACTTGGTAGAAACGGAAAAGTACCTTGATGAGTTCTAGTCTTTAGAATCTGGTGTCAAGACTGTCTCCACACAGTAGGCCGATTTTTGAGATGAAACTGTGTAGAACCGCTTCGGTGATAATGGTTCTCCCAACGAGTGAAACAAGGTGGTAATCGAGTGATGCACTTCTGAAGTACATTCAGAAACATTAGCCTTTTGCGATGGATTAGCAACAGTTCCCTAGAAGCGAAGTGCAGTTAGACGTTGCCTATAAGCAAATTAGAATCACTGTGTGCTGTTGTTACCTTTTATTCACAACCATCTCAGTTACATTCATCGCGATCGACGAATTTATAGGACAGAACTAAATAATCTGTAACAGCATACTGCCAAGACAGTAATTTCGGAGTTGATACACTATCAATATTTATACTCAAACCACTGTGAAGTGCATGGCAAGAGTGTCATCATGAACACTGATTCGATTTAGAACTCCCGCGTATGTAATATTTTACGTCTCACTTCTGGGGTCAGAGGCAATTGTCCACTACAGCGAAAGTTACGTTTTGGATGGTTCTAAGAGATATTTTCTGTGTACAGAGCTATATGTATATAAAGAACGGTACCATGAAAACGAGAAAAGCTGTTATGATGAACATTTATTTAGAGACAGCCACGTGACCACATGACATTAAAGGAAGGCTCCTTGGCGTCAAATACGTAATTGGTTTTAGTTGCAGAATCTGTCACAAATTTTGTAAGTAAACATTTACGTTTTTGACATCATGGAACGCCCTTTTAATGTGAAAAAGTGTTAAGCTCTGACTTGAAGATGATCGCCTAAAGGAAGCTTGTTGCTCATAAACTGCTATACAGCGTGTTTGGCTGATATAGGTAAAAGAGAAGAGGATGAATAGAGGGCAAAGAAAGAAACTTGAAAAACACCTTCGAGGTCTTCACTTTGATAGTGATGATGAGGTGCAAGCAGAGGTGAAGTTGTGGTTCTGTCAACACATCCAAACATCCTCCTTTCTCGGTATCAACAAAGTGGTCTCTAGCTGAGAGAAATGTGTTTGTCATCAGGGTGAATATGTTGAGAAATAAATATGTTGTCATAAAAAATAAAGATGTAGACTGTTAATACGATTTTGTTTCTTTAAAAAGTTTTAAGAGCTTTCACATGCTTTCGTAAATGCAGCATAGCTGTAGCAAGAGGAGCATATCTGAAAAGAGTAATTTGCTGACAGTGAATGTAAATGTAAACATTAGGAAGCCTTTTTTGAATGCGTTCGTTTATAGTGTAGCCTTGTACGGAAGTGAAAAGTGGTCGATAAGAAGTTCACAGAGGAAGAGAATAGAAGATTTTTGAATTTGATGGTACAGGAGAGTGTTGCAGTTAAGATGGAATGGTCGAATAATGAGTGGAGAGGTAATGAATCGAAGAGGGACATAATAAGCCAAATTTGGCACAACTTCGTTAAGAGGATAGGTTGATAGGAAATATCCTGAGGAATGTAAGAGTTTAATATGATGTTATACATAACGTAACATAAGAATAATAAAGTAGAGTGAGGAGAGTATAAGCTGGTTACAGTAAGGAAGTTCAAATGGATGATAGTTGTGCTAATCATGCGAGATCAGGTGACTTCCACAGGATAGTGAGATGTTCCAGACCAATCCTCGAACTCTAGGTCACAGCAAGAAATACAGTGAGGTGACGAAAGTCATGCGATAGCGATATGCTCATATACAGATGGCAGTAGTATCGCGTACACCAGGTACAAAAGAACAGTGCATTGGCGGAGCTGGCATTTGTACTCAGGTGATTCATGTGAAAAGCTTTCCGACGTCATTATGGTCGAACGACGGGAATTGACATACTTTGAACACGGAATGATGATTATGACGATGGTGTTTAGTTTGCTGGCTGCTCAACCGCGCGGTTATCAGAGCCCGTACAAATTCCCAACTTTGCTCAGTCTAATCTCGCCACTCTCGTGAATAATGATGATGTGATGAGGACAACACAAACACCCAGTCATATCGAGGCAGGAAAAAGTCCCTGACTCCGCCGAGAATAGAACCCGGGACCGCGTGCGCTGGAAGCGAGAATGCGACCACGAGACCACTAGCTGCGGACTTGAACGCGGAATGGTAGTTGGATCTAGACCCAATGGATTTTCAATTTCGGAAATCTTTTTGGAGTTCAATATTCCAAGATCACAGTGTCCGTGTGCCGAGAGTACTAAGTCTGAGGCATTACGTATCACCATGGGCAACGCAGTGGCCGATGGCCTTCCCCTTACGAGCGACTGCAGGGGCGCTTGCTAGTGCTAATAAAGAAGCAACATTGGGTGAAACAAACGCAGAAATCAATGGTGCACGTACGACTAACGTATCGGTCAGGACAGTCCGGCGATATTTAGAGTTAATGGGAGATGGCAGCACAGGACCGAATCGACAGCATGACATCGCCTGTGGCGCCACTCTTCGGCTGGTGACCGTATCGGTTGGGTCCAGACAACTGGAAAACCGTGGCCTTGTCATAAGTCGCCGTCAGCAGTTGGTAAGAGCTGATAGTAGGGTTTGAGTGTGGCGAAAACCCCACGAAATCATTGTTCCAAGTTGTCTTCAAGCCAGTGTGGAAAATGGTGGTGGCTGCCTTTATACGGAATGGACTGGGCCGTCTGGTTTGACCGGTTATGTTCCGCTGCTTGGAGACCATTTGCGACCACTCATAAACTTCATGATCTCAAACGCCGGGACACAATTGTTCGGAGTGGTTTTACGAAAATTCAGGAAAGTTCAAGCGAATCATCCAACATGAAACCCATCGAACATTTCTGAGGCACTATGGAGAGGTCAGATTGTGCACAGCGTCCTACAACGGCAACATTTTCATAATTGTGGACTGCTATAGAGGCAGCATGGATCAGTATTTCTACAGCGACCTTCCAACAACTTCATCTACATCTACGTGATTATTGTGCTATTCACAATAAAGTGCCTGGCAGAAGGTTCAATGATCCACCTTCAAGCTGTCTCCCTACCGTTCCACTCTCGAAGGGCAAGCGGGAAAAACGAGCACTTCAATTTTTCTGTCAGGCCCTGAATTCTCTCATTTTATCGTGATGATCATTTCTCTCCATGTAGGTGGGTGCCAACAGAATGTTTTCGCAATCGGAGGAGAAAACTGGTGATTGAAATTTCGTGAGAAGATCCCGTCGCAATGAAAAATGCCTTTGTTTTAACTATTTCCACTTCAATTCACGTATTATGTCTGTTACACTATCTCCCCTATTTGACGACAATACAAAACGAGCTGCCCTTCTTTGTACTTTCTCGATGTCATCCATCAGTCCCACCTGATACGGATGCCACACCGCACAGCGATACTCCAGAATAGGGGGGACAAGCGTGCTGTAAGCAGTCTCTTTGGTAGACCTGTTGCACCTTCTGAGTGTTCTGCCAATGAATCGCAGTCTTTGGTTTGTTCTACCCGCAATATTATCCGTGTGATCGTTCCAATTTAGGTTATTTGTAATTGTAATCCCTAAGTATTTAGTTGAATTTACAGCCGTCAGATTTGTGTGACTTACCGTGTAATCGGAATTTAACTGCATTCTTTTAGTACTCATGTGAATAACTTCACACTTTTCCTTATTCAGGGTCAATTGCCACTTTTCGCACCATACAGATATTTTATCTGAATTATTTTGCAAGTCGTTTTGATCATCTGATGACTTAACAAGACGGTGAATGACATCATCATCTGCAAACAATCTAAGATGGCTACTCAGATTGTCTCCTATATAGTTAATATAGATCAGGAAAAATAGAGGCCCTATAACACTTCCTTGGGGAACGCCGGTTATTACTTCTGTTTTACTTGATGACTTTCCGTCTATTGCTACAAACTTTTATTTTTAGAAAAAAATTCTTGGCTGTATTGGAGATCAAAGGTCCTGTTAAATTCTTTTTATATAATAAACGTCTCATCCGCATGATTTTAATTCACTGGTTGCGGATTTCAACCACTGTTCTGGTAATTATCAGACCTCTTCATTCTTGGGAGTCAGCTGAAGAGCCCATTCAACGCGTAGTTGGTGCCCTCCACCGGGCACAAGGACGTCCAACACATTTTTATTTCCTCATCATACAACATTGTAGCGGTGCACCAACTTCCCAAAATCGTTTCATAAACTGGTTGCGGCCGTTGTGTTTGGTACTGTCGTTTCAGAAGAAGCTCGTTTGCAGCTCCGGATGAGATGGGGGCCACGACAGATACCGTGCAGCCGATTTCGGCCGGCGGTACACGCGACGCCAGGCCCGGCTGGGCAGCCTTCGATGAGCGCTGGGAACGCACGTGGGGACGCCTTCCCAGGCGCATCTTTCACAACGACTCGGCGGAGGCGGCGGTGGAGACGCGCAGCCTTCGGCGAGCAGCCACCGCCTTGCATCACTGGACGCAGCCGGCCCGCTGGCCACGTGGTCAGCTGCCCACCCGGCGCCCTTCGTAGCGGAACATCGACCACCTGGCCCTCCGTACCGACCTTCACGTTCGTTATCTGTACTGAGAGTACAATGCTGGAGTTTGGGACAGGTTCTACTGTCTCTAAATTCGACTGCAGCAATTAAATGATTTTATAAACAAAACAGAGTCCAGATCGTCTTTCTTTTCTACGAGTGGTTACGGCTGAATTAGGCTTTCTTCGCATCTAAAATATAAAACGTAACGGCTCTATCAGTCCCAACTGACCTTGGAATGCTGACTGACAGCCGTGTGTTATTCCGTAAAATATTTTTATTTTCATGCGGTACATATAATGATAATGACGAGTTATTTGAGGTGATAAACGAAATATACATGCTGGGAAATATATCCACCTGCTCTGAGTAGAGACATGCGATATGCATTCCGAAAGCCAGCAGAGCGAGGAAGTTAGAACAGTGCAAAACATACAGCCTCGTATCACGTGCCTCTAGAGTTGCCAAGCAGGATTATTTGCAACTGCATGGAGCAGCAATTTAAAGCAAAAATTAAAAATAAATAAAAAAATAACCTTTGAAACTCGAGGGTCAGTACTCTTTTCGACTATAGAGATACCTTTGAGGTTTAACGCACGAATCTTGATCGTCTACGTACATATACAAAAATCGTCCGGAAACACATGTTGGAACAAAACCCGCCTCCGTAGCTGAGGTCGCAAACACACAGCTGCACGTGATTCTTGAGTTTCTCCCGGCGTATTTGATAGTCAAAATATCCACGGGTGTGCTGCCGGTCTATAGTGTCCAACGGGCACAATATTTCGGCGATCATACATGTCGCCATCATCAGGTGAACTGACGGACTGAGCTCCTGTGAGGAGCCGAAATATTGTGCCCGTTGGACACTATTGACCGGCAGCACACCCGTGGATATTTTGACACACAACTGCACGTTTAACTCTCGACTCTGGGGCTCGATTACAGGTGGTGGATGCAATTTTTTCTAGCAGTATTTCGCCGGCAATCTATGTGCAAACATGTTGGAACAGATTCCATATCTCTCTGCAGTGTCTCCTGAGGTGATGTTGTGTGACACTTCGTCGGGTGGGATGTCAAGCTCAGCAGCATCCTTGGTGCTATTCGAGGAGAGTACGTTCATCCACACTCCACAAACATATGTAAGCCTAACATATCCGTAACGAAAGACGCCATTGTGCGAGGAGGAAAATTACTCTGTCCGCTAGGCCACATAACCCCCGGGATACCCCAGCCAACAGTGCTTGTCCGTTATGGGCTGTACAATTTTCAGTTTTTTTCTCTGTTGTCCAATTTCGACATTATCAAACGATCTCTACTGCTTCATCATGGACAGGGGACATCGGCTGGTTAAGTAATTGTGAATGTCGATGAAATTTACCAACAGCCTCGTAACTGAAGATGTTATTTTATTTTATTTTGAAGACTACCATTTGGCATAATGAAAACTGGTAGTCTTCAAAGCAAAACAAAATGGCCGGCCGCTGTGGCCGAGCGGTTCTAGGTGCTTCAGTCCAGAACCGCGCTGCTGCCACAGTCGCAGGTTCGAATCTGCCTCGGGCATGGCTGTGTGTGATGTCCTGAGGTTAGTTTGTGTGATGTCCTTAGGTTAGTTAGGTTTAAGTACTTCTAAGTCTAGGGGACTGATGACCTCAGATGTTACGTCCCATAGTGATTAGAGCCATTTGAACCATTTTTTTAAAACAAAATGACATCCTAAGTTACACAGCTGTTGGTGAATTTCATTGACATTGACCATTATCAAACAATATTCAAATATCTCTATGTGACAAAATATGTGTTTGTTCTTGTCCCATAAGCAAACAAAATTGTTTACATTTTATGTGGAACAAATTATTTAGTGAGGTGACTATACGAGTAGTCTTCAGGAACAAAAGAATAAGCCTGCATGTTTCCAAGTATCCGAATGTTATCAGAGGGCAGTATGTATTGTCGCTGAAGATTATAAAAAGATCACGGCAGGACTGCAGCTTGTCTCCACTGTTATTTAATTTGCCCATAGAGAATGCAGTGAAGGAATTTTCAAAAACTACCAGCAATGGAGTGACCGTTAATGAGGAGTACTTCGGAACAAACTGTTTCACAGACGCAAGTACCCTTTTTTGGGGGAGAAATGAAGATGATGCACACAGAGCAGTTCACCACTTAAATCATCTCCTGATAGAGAAGCGCGAAAGAAAGAACAGTAGGAGCGAAAAATAAAAATCAAAATAGATGGAAGGAAACACACAGAATCCAGTCTTTGAAGGCCAAAACCTTGCACTAGTGACTACCTCGGAGGTTGAATCGCATGGAATGATAAAATACAGCGTAACTGGTTGACCAGTTCGTACAGTATAACAGATTTATACTTACAGGTGTTAAAACTATTAAAATATAAAACTGAATGAAAAGACCAGGAGCCTTGTAACATCTATGAAAACGGCCTTGCTGTGTTGGTACTGTGAACGGCTGACATCAAGGGGAAACAACAGACGTAATTTCTCCCGAGGTCATGCATCCCTACCGTATGGTCAAATGATGATGCCATTCTCTTGGGTAAAATAGTCCCCCGCTCTGTTTTCCGGGCGGGGACTACTCAGGAGTAAGTCGTTATCTGGAGAAACAAAGCTGGTGTTCTACGGATCGGAGGATGGAATATCCCTTAATTGGGCAGGTAGGCTAGAAAATTTAATAATGGAACCGGATAGGTTAAACTTATGTGTAGTGGGAATTAGTGACGTTAGGTGGCAGGAGGAACAGGATTTCTGGTTAGGAGAATACAGGGTTATAAATACAAAATCAAATAAAGGTAATGCTGGAGTAGGTTTAATAATGAATACAAAATAAGAACGCGGATAAGCTACTATGAACAGGATAGTGAACGCATTATTCTAGCCAAGATAGACAAAAAACCCACAGCCACCACAGTGGTCAATTTTATATAGCAGATGAGGAGGAGACAGAGGAAATGTATGATAAGATACAAGAAATTATTCAATTTTACGAATCACGAAAGAAAGTTGTATACGTAGAAGAGATCTGGAGACACAGGAAGGTTTCAGATTGATTATAAAATGGTAAGTTACGTAATGGTAAGACAGAAATTTCGGAACCAGGTTTCAATTTGTAAGCCATTTCCAGGGGCAGATGTTGACTCTGACCACAATTTATTAGTTATGAACTGCAGATTCAAATTGAAGAATCTTCAATAAGGCAGGATTTTAAGGAGACGGGACTTGAATAAACTGAACGAGTCAGATGATGTAGAGGATTTCAGAAGGAGTATGAGGGAATGATTGACAGGAACAGGGGAAAGGAATACAGCAGAGCTGTGAGAGATGAAATGGTGAAGGCAGTAGAGGATCAAGTAGGCAAAAAGACGAGGGCTAGTAGAAATCCTTGCGTAACACTGGAGATACTGAATTTAGTCACTGAAAGAAGAAAGTATAAAAATGCAATAAGTGAAGCAGGCGAAACGGAATGCAGAAGACTAAAAAATAAGATCAGTAGAAAGGGCAAAATGGCTATGCAGCAATGGCTAGTGGACAAAGGTAAGAATGTAGAAGCATCTATCACTAGTGGTAAAGCCGGCCGAAGTGGCCGCGCGGTTCTGGCGCTGCAGTCTGGAACCGCGTGACCGCTACGGTCGCAGGTTCGAATCCTGCCTCGGGCATGGATGTGTGTGATGTCCTTAGGTTAGTTAGGTTTAACTAGTTCTAAGTTCTAGGGGACTAATGACCTCAGCAGTTGAGTCCCATAGTGCTCAGAGCCATTTGAACTAGTGGTAAGATAGATGCTGTTCAGATGGCTCTAAGCACTATGTGATTTAACATCTGAGGTCATCAGTCCCCTACAACTTAGAACTACTTAAACCTAACTAACCTAAAGACATCACACACATCCATGTCCAGGACAGGATTCGAGCCTGTGACCGTAGCATCAGCGCTGTTCCGGACTGAAGCGCCTAGAACCGCTCGGCCACAGCGTCCGGCGTATAGATGCTGTCTGCAGGAGAATTAAAGAGTGGTTTGGAGAAAAGAGAACGACGTGTACGAATATCAAGAGCAAAGAAGGGAAAGCAGGGAGGTGGAGCCGCGCAGAGTGGCCGCGCGGCTAGAGGCGCCAAACCACAGATTGCGCTGCCCCTCCCGCCGGAGGTTTGAATCCTCCCTCAGGCATATGTGTGTGGTTCTTAGTTTACGTATTGTGTAAGTCTAGAGACCGATGGCCTCAGCTGTTTGGTTCCTTAAGAATTCACAACCATTTGAACATTTTTGAGCAGAAACGGGGGAAAGCGTATATAGAGGGTCTATACAAGGAAGATGTACATGAGGGCAATTTATGGAAATGGAAGGGGACGTAGATGAAGATGAGAAGAGAAATATGATAGTGCGTAAAGAATTTCAGAAGGCATAGAAAGACGGAAGTCGAATCAAAGTCCAGGAAGTAGACAACATTCCGTTAGAGCTATTGATAGTTTTGGGAGAGCCAGTTGTGAGAAAACTCTTCTATCTGACGAGCAACATGTTTGAGGCGGAATTACAGTCAGGCATCAAAAAGAATGTAATACTTCCAATTCCAAAGAAAGCAGGTGCCGACTGGTGTGAAAATTGCCACACTCTCAGTTTAATAAGTACGGTTGCAAAATACTAACACTAATCCTTCACAGAAGAATGGAAAAATTGCTAGTAGCTGACCTCGGGGAATATCAGTTTGGATTCCGGAGAAATGTAGGATCACGTGAAGCAATACAGTCCCTACGAATTCTCATAGAAGGTAGGTTAAGGAAAGACAAATCTATACACTTACAGCATTTGTAGACTTAGCTTCCGACAATGTTGACTAGAATACTCTTTTCCTGCAGGTGGCAGAGGTAAAATACAGCGAGCGAAAGGCTATTTAGAATTTGTACAGAAAGCAGATCGCATTTATAAGAGTAAGACTGGAGCAAAGGGAAGCAGTGACTGAGATGGAAGTGAGACAGGATTGTTATGCAAATTGTATATTGAGCTAGCAGTAAAGGAAATGAAAGAAGAATTGGTAGAATTAAAGTCCACGGAGAAGAAATAAAAACGTCGAGGTATGCCGATGAGACTGTAATTACGTCAGAGAGAGCAGAGGACTTGGAAGAGCAGTCGAGCGGAATGGACAGTATCTTGAAAAGAGGATATAAAATGAACAACAACAAAAGCAATACTACGGTCGCAGGTTCGAATCGTGCCACGGGCGTGGACGTGGGTGATGTCCTTAGGTTGGTTAGGTTTAAGTAGATCTAAGTTCTAGTGGACTGATGACCTCAGATCTTAGGTCCCATAGTACTCAGAACCATTTGAACAAAAGCAAAGCGAGGATAATGGAATGTAGTCGAATCAAATCAGATGATGCTGAGGGAATTAGATTAGTAAGTTATATACTTAAAGTAGTAGATTAGTTTTTCTATTTGGGAAGCAAAACAACTGACAATGGTCGAAGTATGGAAGATATAAAATGTAGACAGGCAATGGCAAAACAAGCATGTGTGAAGAAGAGAAATTTGTTAACATCGAGTATAGATTTAAGTGTAAGGAAGCCCTTTCTGAAAGTATTTCTAAGGAGTGTAGCCGTGTATGGAAATGAAACATGGGCAATAAACAGTTTAGAGGAGAAGAGAATGGAAGCTTTTGAAATTTGGCACTACAGAAGACAGCTGAAGATTGGATGGGTAGCTCATTGAACTACGAGTAAGTGCTGAACAGAATTGGGGAGAAGAGATATTTGTGGCACGTAGAAATTGACTAGAAGAGGGATCGGTTGGTAGGACACATTTTGAGCAATTAGGGGTCACCAATTTAGTACTTCAGGAAAGAGTTGGTGGGGGAGGGGAAGTAAAAATCGTAGAGGGATACCAAGAGATGAATACATTAAGCAGATTCAATGGATGTAGATATTAGTAGTTACTTGGAGATGAAGAGGCTTGCAAAAGATAGAGTAGCGTGGAGACTTACATCAAACCAGGCTTTGGGTTGGAGACCACAACAACACACAGTGCTCCAGTGCTACCTATTCCTGTGTACTGCTCGAGTGTTTGGGATCCATACCAGGTCGGAATACGGGAAGATATCGAAGCAATTCAGATGTGTGCTGCTAGATATGTTACAGGTAGGTTGGAAAAACGGACACGTTTAACGGAGATGCTTCGGGACCTCAAATGTGAATCTCTCCAGGGAAGGCGATGTTCTTTTCGAAGAACGATATTGATAAAATTTAGACAACAGCCATTTGGGCCAAACTGCAGAACGATTCTGTTGCCTGCAACAGTATTGTAATTCATAAGTGAGGTATGGCTGTGAGTGTGATTTTATTGGTGAATATTGTGATGTACTCAACATGTGGATAGTTCGTGAAGAGCCAATATCTGTATTTTTGCAAGTGTCGTCGGGCTATCACACTTTTCTATAAAGAATTCTCAACTTCTTTGTTAAATTTTCGGGTATCTGGAACAATGAATTGAACAACCTAAACAGTGTTCGCATCTACGTCTACATCTACATCTACATTTATACTCCGCAAGCCACCCAACGGTGTGTGGCGGAGGGCACTTTTCGTGCCACTGTCATTACCTCCCTTTCCGGTTGCAGTTCTGTATGGTTCGCGGGAAGAACGACTGCCGGAAAGCCTCCGTGCGCGCTCGAATCTCTCTAATTTTACATTCGTGTTCTCCCGGGAGGCATAAGTAGTTGGAAGCAATATGTTCGATACCTCATCCAGAAACGCACCCTCTCGAAACCTGGACAGCAAGCTACACCGCGATGCAGAGCGCGTCTCTTGGAGAGTCTGCCACTTGAGTTTGCTTAACATCTCCGTAACGCTATAACGCTTACCAAATAACACTGTGACGGAACGCGCCGCTCTTCTTTGGATCTTCTGTATCTCCTCTGTCAACCCGATCTGGTACGGATCCCACACTGAAGAGCAATAGTCAAGTGTAGTTCGAACGAGTGTTTTGTAAGCCACCTCCTTTGTTGATGGACTACATTTTCTAAGGACTCTCCCAATGAATCTCATCCTGGCACTCGCCTTACCTACAATTAATTTTATTAGATCATTCCACTTCAAATCGTTCCGCAAGCATACTCCCAGATATTTTATGGAAGTAACTGCTACCAGTGTTTGTTCCGCTATCATATAATCATACAATAAAGGCTCCTTCTTTTTATGAATTCGCAATAAAATTACATTTGTCTATGTTAAGCGTCAGTTGCCACACTCTGCACCAAGTGCCTATCCGCTGCACATCTTCCTGCATTTCGCTGCAATTTTCTAATGCTGCAACTTCTCTGTATACTACAGCGTCATCCGCGAAAAGCCGCATAGAATTTCCGACACTATCTACTAAGTCATTTATATATATTGTGAAAAGCAATGGTCCCGTAACACTCTGTGTAAAATCGAATTGCTATTCCGTCAGGTGCAGTGGACTATCCTCTGTTGAGCGATTTCAGTTGCTTTTCTATTCCTTAGACACTTATTTCGATGTCAGAGAAGTTTTCGTTTGTGCGAGGATTTAGAGAAGGAACTGCAGTGCGGTCTTCCTCTATGAAACAGCTTCGGAAAAAGGTGTTTAGTATTTGAGCTTTACGCGTGCCGTTCTCTGTTTCAATGCCATCATCATCCCAGAGTGTCTGGATATGCTGTTTTGATCCACTTACTGATTTAACTTAAGACCAGAACTTCCTAGGATTTTCTGTCGAGTCGGTACATGGAATTTTACTTTCCAATTCACTGAACGCTTCACGCATAGCCCTCCTTACGCTAACTTTGACATCGTTTGGCTTCTGTTTGTCTGAGAGGTTTCGGCTGCGTTTAAACTTGCAGTGAAGCTCTCTTTGCTTTCGCAGTAGCTTTCTAACTTTGTTGTTGAACCACGGTGGGTTTTTCCCGTCCCTCACAGTTTTACTCGGGACGTACATGTCTAAAACGCGTTTTACGATTGCCTTGAACTTTTTCCATAAACACTCAACATTGTCAGTATCGTAACAGAAATTTTTTGATCTGTTAGGTAGTCGGAAATCTGCCTTCTATTACTGTTGCTTAACAGAAAAACATTCCCCACTTTTATATATTCCTATTTACTTCCATATTCAGGGATGCTGCAACGGCATTATGATCACTGATTCCCTGTTCTGCGCTTACAGAGTCGAAAAGTTCGGGTGTGTTTGTTATCAGTAGGTCTAAGATGTTATCTCCACGAGTAGGTTCTCTGTTTAATTGTTTGGGGTAATTTTCGGATAGTGCACTCAGTATAATGTCACTCGATGCTCTGTCCCTACCACATCCGTCCTAACCATCTGAATGTCCCAGTCTATAACTGGTAAATTGAAATCTCCACCTAAGTCTATAACATGCTGAGAAAATTTATGTGAAATGTATTCCACATTTTCTCTCGGTTGTTCTGCCACTAATGCTGCTGAGTCAGGAGGTCGGTAAAAGGAGGCAATTATTAATCTAGCTCGGTTGTTGTGTGTAACCTCCACCCAAAATAATTCGCAGGAACTATCCACTTCTACTTCACTACAGGATAAACTACTACTAACAGCGACAAACACGCCACCACCGGTTGCATGCAATCTATCCTTTCGAAACACCGTCTGTGCCTTTGTGAAAATTTCGGCAGAATTTATCTGTACCTATAAAGATTTCAGCTTCGGTGCTTTCTATCAGCGCTTGAAGATCCGATAGTTTACCAATGCAGCTTCGACAGTTTACAATTACAATACCGATTGCTGCTTGGTTCCTGCATGTCCTGACTTTGCCCCGCACCCTTTGAGGCTGTTGCCCTTTCTGTACTTGTTCAAGGCCGTCTAACCTAAAAAACCGCCCAGTCCACGCCACACGACCCCTGCTACCCGTGTAGGCGCCTGCTGTGTGTAGTGGACACCTGACCTATCCAGCGGAACCCGAAACCCCACCACCCTATGGCGCAAGTCGAGGAATCTGCAGTCCACACGGTCGCAGAACCGTCTCAGCCTCTGATTCAGACCCTCCACTCGGCTCTATACCAAAGGTCCGCTGTCAGTCCTGTCGACGATGCTGTATATGGTGAGCTATACTTTCATCCCGCTAGCGAGACTGGCAGTCTTCACCAAACCAGATAGCCGCCGGAATCCAGAAAGAATTTCCTCCGATCCATAGCGACACACATCATTGGTGCCGACATGAGCGACCACCTGCAGATGGGTGCACCCTGTACCCTTAATGGCATCTGGAAGGACCCTTTCCACATCTGGGATGACTCCCCCCGGTATGCACACGGAGTGCACATTGGTTATCTTCCCCTCTCTTGCTGCCATATCCCTAAGGGGCCCCATTACGCGCCTGACGTTGGAGCTCCCAATTACCAGTAGGCCCACCCACTGCGACCGCCCAGTTCTTGCAGACTGAAGGGCAACCTCTGGAACAGGACAAGTAGCCATGTCCGGCCAAAGATCAGTACCAGCCGGAGACAGAGCCTGAAACCGGTTCGTCAGACAAACTGGAGAGGCCTTCCGTTCAGGCCTCTGGAATGTCTTTCGCCCCCTGCCACACCTCGAGACGACCTCCCACTCCACCAAGGGCGAGGGGTCAGCCTCAATGTGGGCAGTATCTCGGGCAGCCCCAGCCGTAGTCCGATAAGGGGATGCGTGGGAGGGGCTGGCCGTCCCCGACAAACACCATCCGGAGCCCCACAGTGATGCCCATTGGCAACAGCCTCAAGCTGTGTGACCGAAGCCAACTCTTCCTGAAGCTGGGAGCGAAGGGATGCAAACTCAGCCCGCATCCGAACACAGCAGTCGCAGTTCCTATCCGTGCTAAATACTGAACTAATCTACAGAGAGCACAAACAGTTAGACACAAAATTTAAACGGATATTAAAGGACAAGACTGCCTAGTAAATGCAGTAATGCTGCTACTTGCGCACTGCAAACACACTGCTCGGCGGCAGAAGGAGACTACGCGATTTTACGCTATTCAGGCACTAAAACGCGATGCTACAACTCTCAAATAGGGTAATACGCCCGAAATTTATGAATTAAACAATGCAAGTACCCAAAAACATGCAAAGAAATTAAGAATTAAACTATGTGAACGGCGGCAGGGAGCTCACTGGCTGTGACCGACCGACACTGGCCGTTCAAAACAAAAAGAAAAGACAGACGATTCTGTTGCATTATACGTCAGTTGCGCATAAAAATACGTACACATCAAGCAGCTTACAGTTTTGAAAATTTGAGAGACTTAGATTATTAAATAAGGGCAATGGCACATAGAGAATTAGAGAAAAATTAAATAACCTCAATGCACCAGGACATAATTTGTGCATACTGACAAGGTGTATTGTTAGTGACCCAGATTGGCGATAAGATGGCGTAAAGTAGGCCAGTCTGTGCATCCTCTGTTTTGATACTCCCGAAAATAGCTATGTTGAGTTTATAGGTGAAAAGTGTTTGTTACATTCACTTTAGGGTACAAGCATGCTCCACCAACGAGTACATACTCCTGTTGAGCAGCTTTGGCCATTTAAACGGAGTCGCACTGTGGACCTGCTGGAAGCTGGATGAACGTAGCGACGGATTGCTTCACACGTGCACAGATGCACGTCGCTGCTTTTAAAAGTTATCTGTGGAACATTCCCACACCTGTAGACCAGGTTCTGGACGTCGGCGTATTTAAGACGCACGTGAAGGTCGATGCATTGTAAGAGCAACTGTGGCCGATGAACATTGTCCAGGGACGAAATGCGGGCACATCGTGGACCTGCTGTGACATCTGTGACCACTGTGAACCGTCTGCTTGCAGCACGAATTACACCGCATGTGCCTCTGACTTGGCTACCACTGACACCACGACACCGCCAAGTGTGGCTACTTTGGTGCTGTGAAAGGATTTACTGGTGACTGAAATGGCGCCATATTGTCTTCAGTGATGAGAGAGGCCTGTGTCTGTAAACAAGCGATGAGTGTACACATGTATTTAGTAGACATAGTGTGCTGCCTATTACGAAGTGCAATCGCCCACGACACACAGGTCCCATCTGACGCTTCATGATGTGTTGAACCATCAGCTATAACTAACAGTTGGTGTTGTTTGCAGGATAAGGTAAGCAGTGTCCGATACTCAGCAAAGGCGGTTATCCCCATGCTATTTATATCTTCGACAGGAAGGTGATGCTATTTTACAGCAGGACATTTGGTTACTGTGATTCTCTTCCTCGTGTAAAAGAACTGCCCTTGCCAACAAGACCACCATAACTCTCGCCAAGTGGACACTTACGGGACATGATGAAGCGGGAGCTTACTCGTTCTCAAGCGCCTGCGAGAAAGATTGCCGACCTGCAACATAAGGCGCAAGAAGAGAGGGACACGACCGCCAGATGCCATTCGGCACATTTATGATCGCTTACGTCTGAGAATGCATGCCTGTGTTGCCACTAGAGAGGAGATAAAGTGGGGCGCATTGTGTATGTATGCGAGTGTTAGGAGACCATGTAATACGACATGTTTCATTTGGACCGATTTTCTTATCTTATACTCCTAAAATTGAACTACCCGTCATACCATTTCTCAGTAACGTTACCTTCTCCTTGAGGGTGGTGCATTTTTCCTGACAATATAAACGTCACCATGCCTTGCTAATACCGTTGATACTGCATTCCTCCCGTTGCTCACATAGTCCTAGATATTTTCTATGGGATAGAGATCGGGTGATCTAGGGGTCCAATCGATTAAAAGTATGATATCTGCGTGTTTGTGAGACTGGAAGTTTCCCCTTGCATCACTAGGATGACAACTGATATCTACTGAGAAGATTCTCATTATTACAATGTGTAAGATAGAGCAAAACGTGGTCAAACGATAATCTTGAAATAACCATCCTGTTTCTTCTTCATTATACCCTTAGTGAGTGGACTCTCGAGTCCATTCACTCAGGGTATAATGAGGATGTGCAGTGCATGGTGTCGGCGGTGGTTCTGCGACGGTTTAGCGGTGGTAATCGAGGCTAAATCATCACAGAAGCATCACCGACACCATGCATTGCGCGTTAAATGCCACATTAGGCCGTCGGTTACTCACGTTACGTTTGAGAAAAGGGGAACTTGTCACTCATAAATCCATAATGTACGCCTGCAGTCAGCTACTGTCAATTTCTATATCGTTTGACCCATGGAAGACAGGCTGCGGTTGTTGGCTTCTGCGAGCGATGGCCTTCCTGAATGCAGTTTCCTTAAGAATGTTTTCTTGGGAAATAATTCGCATGCAACTACATTCCTGACGGCAAATGTCGGGTTTGAAGCCGATTGTCACTGAGAAGAGGAGACACTCGTCTCCGGTCACAGTCGATCAACATCTGTTTTTTACGACCACTGTTCTTAACTTATATTACATACTCGCTAGAGGTTCTCTGGTACATTAACAAATTTTGTAACTTAATTTATAATGTGAACGATGGCATGGCCACGTCGATCCGTCTCACAGCCCTCTTTCCATGTAAACGATTTCACGTTCTGGAGTCACATGACTGCTAGGTGCCAGTGCCACACCCTCTACAGCTCTCCAATGGAACCATTATGTTTTTTGAAGGACGTGATCAATATGTTCTCCTGTGAGCTAATTTGTTACACATATCGCACTACAATGCACAACTGAGCTGTGTTCGCCGGCCATGGTGGCCGAGCGGTTCTAGGCGCTTCAGTCTGGAACCGCGCGACCGCTACGGTCGCAGGTTCGAATTCTGCCTCGGGCATGTATGTGTGTGATGTCCTTAGGTTAGTTAGGTTTAAGTAGTTCTAAGTTCTAGGGGACTGATAACCTCAGCTGTTAAGTCCCATAGTGCTCACAGGAACTTTTTTGAGCTGTGTACATGCGAGAGCGTAGGAAATCTTGCGTTCATATAAGACAGGAGATGTAGTAAATATTCCTTCGCAATTTCTAAAGGCTTTGTGGGAAGTGACAATAAAAAGAAAACAATACTAATTAATATATAGCTTCAGTAAGTCGGGAGACATTACATCAGATACGGGGTGTCTCCATACGGGCGTGCAAAAATGTAACAGGACACTGAGAATGCTCCCCTGATCTATGAGGTTGTGAACCTGGGGTCAGAGAAGCCAGATTAAGGAGACTTGTCTACCGCTTTGTCTAGCATTACTGTTTTTGAGATTATTTACAACTGACATGCGTACAAGTTTACACGTACTGTGCTGTTTATTTACACTCACATTCTACGTTTGCTGCAATGAAATAAGGAGGACGAGCCTGATAAATAGGAAGTATGAATGGCCACCAGTACTTGAGGTTCGTGCAGAGTGTTTGGAGACCGTGACCTTGGATGTTTGTGAGACGATGTGAATACAACGTGACGGTGCACCGCCTCACCTCAGTGTGGACGGTGACAGCCATCTCAGTGCTGTATTTCCTGGTCATTGAAGTGGATGGGCAGGTCCCATACCATGGCCTGCAAGGTCACTTGACCTGTATCCACCTGGTTATTTATGGGGCTATCTAAAGTCACTTGTCTACGAAACAGTAGTGGATACGGAGATGGAATTAGTTGGCAGAATTGTAGCTACCTGCGATATGATTCGAAAGACACCAAGGATATTTGTCAGGGTGTGTTAGAATCTTGTTTGCCGATGTCATGCTTGCATTGAGAACATTTTGTAAGATACAGTATAAATGGTACGTGCATTGTGTTAATCATGGTACTTGCAGTTGACAGCAACTACTGTAAGTAAAAAGTACACAGTAATGTAATTGTATTCGTATTAACTCCTTAAGCTCACTCTCCCCGACCCCAGATTCCCTGCCTCAAGTTGTCCAGTGGAACATCCTCTATGTCCCACAAAATTTTTGGACTCTCTTACGGAAACTCCGATATACAGAAAAATATCACCTGCAAAGTAACTAAGGTAGAAAGGGCAGATAATTACGAGAATTAACGGCTCACACATCCTAGTTGTTGAGAAGAATAATATACGGAAGAATGGAAAATAAAACTGAGGATCTGTTGGATGACGGTCAGTTTACCATTTGGAAAAATAAAGGCTCTAGGGAGGCAGGTATGACACTACGACTGATAATGGAAGCAATACTTAAAATAAATCAAGGGCATTCGACCTGGTAATTGTTTTCAGTAGCGTTAAACTGTGCGAGGTGTTCGAAATTCTGAGAAAAAAGATGAAACCTATAGGGAAAGACGAACAATACATAATAAGTACAAGAACCAAGGGGGAGCAAGATGACTGGAAACCAGGAACGAAGTACTCGCATTAAACAGCATACAAGACAGGGGTTTAGACTTTCACCCCTACCGTTCAGTCTATACATGGAAGAAGTAATTACAGAAAACAACATTCAGTTTGTCTAAGATTCAGGATGAAATAGCAATGATAAACGTTCAGTGATGACATTGGTATACTCAGTGAAAATGAAGAAAAATTATAGAGAGTGATGAATGGAATGAACAGTGTAATGAGTACAGAATATGGATTGCGAGTAGTAACACAAAAGAGACAAATCATCGTCAGAATTCCTGTGCATGAAGTGGACGAATTTAATGAACTCTCCTACCTTGGAAGCGAAACTAAACATGACGGAGAAAGGAAGAAGAACTTAAAAAAGAGACTGGTATAGGCAAGGATGCCGTATCTGCCCAGGAGGAGTGTGCTAGTATCAAAAATCGACCATAATCTCAGGAACAAATTTCTGAGAATCTGCATTTGGAGCATTGTGTGGATGTGAATCATGGACCGTGGGAAAAGCGGGAAAGAAGATAAAGCGAGATGTAATGCTATAGAAGGATGTTTAATATTAGATGGACTGATATGGAATGGGACGGGCGCTGATAACCTCGCTGTTGTGCGCCCTAAAACACTAATAATCATCATCTGGAATGGGAAGACTCTGAGAATAGGCAAGGAAAGGAACCCCGGGAAAGTAATAACGAGAAGAATCGTAGGCTATTAGCATATGTGTTAAGGCATCAGGGTTTATCTTGATATATTACTGTAAGGGGCTGCAAAAGGTAAAACACTAGGGGAAGACAGAAATTAGAATAAATTCTACAAATAATTCAAGATGCAAGTGCAACTCTGAGGCCAAGAGGCTGGCGCAAGAGAAGAATTCATAGCGAGTTGCGTCGAACCACTCAGAAGACGGAAGGCTTTTGACAAAAAAAAAAAAAAAGTGACATTGGATTTCATAAGAAATTTCGTATGGGGAATGAATCACAAACGAGCGAAACCAGCGTTCCCCAGGGAATGTATTGTAGCCCTTTCCCAGTACTTTACAGTAGAGAAGATAATATTCTTCTGCATCACAAACTGATTTTACCTAGAGTCACAGTTAACTAGATTCGCTGGATCCTGGAGTAGAACCAAAATTCGTTGCTCCCTATCGTTGTCCTGCATTTAAGAGGTATTGCATAATGCATATAAATCTGAAGAAATTTCTACAGATGATTTTTCAGCTCCGGAGGTCCATATTTAAGTTAATGATAAAAAAAATTTTTCATTCCATCATGAAATTGCATACGTATTTTGAGAATAATGGTGGAGGCCTTCAGAAAATAATGAGATTTCCCTTATTAGTACGGAGCTGCATGTCTTATTGTATAACGGTCGATGAAAAACTTCCCGTTGATGGCGTTGCTGCAGCGTGCAATCAACCCAGCGCTTCTTCGATGCATGGATATAAGTATCGACGTGCTGCAAAGGGTTAGTGTGGCCTTCGAACGGAAACTTTTTGATCTCCCCTTATAGTAGCCTGTCCTTACGATGTGAAAGATCGAAACAAGGAAGGGGTACATGTCAGTAGTGGACGAGAAGCAATGATTTCACGATGCAGACATCCACAGCTTGGTTGATTCATGTTTAAAAAAATTTTTTTAAGCTTTTCGTTAAAAATCATCAAAAGAATCATGAATACAGCATTAGCTGTTGACAATCCTTTATTCCAGTCTTGTATGCGACCGGTTTAGCGAAATTTTAATCCAATCTTCAGGTGAAAAATGTAGCTATTTTAATATTAGGCTATCGAAACAGTATCCTCTCTCAACGTTCGGATACCAGTCGTCTTCAGCATTGCCATTTAAATTGGATGTTGGGTTATGTAGATAATTTAACGTCTCACTGTGCTATTCCTACGACCAAATTTAAATTAGCCATATTGCACAACATTAGTTTTAACTGCCAATCCTAAAAACTGGTTCCATCCTAAAGTTGAGATACTGTATTATTTCAATGGCCTAATGTTAATTTGGCATTATTTTTCATCTGGAGAGGCGATTACGACATCTTGAAACTGGTTTGGTCTAACCATGGAAAAGTGGATTGTTAACTGCTAAAACGGAGGCTGGAAATTTTTTTAGCCGAGCAGTTAATTGCAAGCATGTGCCCGCTCATCTACAATGGGAATAGAGGAATACAGGCTACAAAAATGTACTTACCAGTCAAAGGAGTGAAAACATGTTAAATGCTACTACCGATAAGTGAGCATATATCTTGAAACCGCGCATTTACATATTCACTTTTTATATTGTATGTCGTACACGAGTTTTTTCTGGCGGAGCTCAGAAACATGATTCTAGTAAGTAGCGAGTTAGAACTCGTCGCAGCGTAAAGGAACAGCTCAAGTTCGGCAATTAACACACTACGCTATAGTGTTCTTTATTAATGCGTTGAGTGCCGTTCTTTTTTATCTTCTTTTTCTCGTATAGACAGCTCACCAATCTAGTTTCCGCAGCTACTAGATAATTAATAAAGGAAGGAAATCGTTTTTCCTGCCATTGTCTTTCAAAACTATTCATAATTAAATACTGTAGTTCTAATTAATAACTACGCCTACGTGTTATTTATTTTCTTTTATTGTTCTTCGCTCCACTGGAAGTGGACGTTCCACCTGCAGCGCGGTGTCTGCTCTTCACTTATATAGAATTCTGACATAAAAATTGAAAACAAAGCTACAATCGATACACATTTAATTCCTAAAAACAGTTGATGTTGATATAATGGCGAAAATATGATGGAGCAGACGTTTTAACCTGCTATGGACATTGATGTTCAAGGTACTGTGGCCTATTAGAGGTTCTGTGTTTGTAGCTTGATGTGTATGTAGCTCCAGGTAAACTGCTGAACGAAAAAGTAAGGAAAAAGGGATGTAGATTGAAAGCTGATGGTGGAATGTCCATTTGGAGAAGAGAAATATCTGGTGAACATTTCGAGAGTACAGGCAGTGCTTACATTTTACCGTGTTTATATATTTATTTATCAGGTTTCGTGGGACAGTGCGAGCCATAGCTATCTGGTTACAGAACGACTTAGTACACAGTTTACAGAACGCTGATCAGGAAATTTACAAACGAAAGAATTAAATAATTAATAAAGCACTAACAAATAATTAATGGGGCACAGGAAAAAATAACACATTGTACAGGGGAAGGGAGTGAAACAAACAAACCTTTCGAGTTGGCGTTTATCACACTTCTTTTTTTCAGTTTAAGGAAGTGTCACAGAAACGCATATCGCTTTTTCTGTCTATTCTTCACTGAAAGAATGTTGTAGTTTCTTCTGAACGAGTCAATATTGCCAGCAACAAATCCCATAGCACTAGCAGATTTAGAATTCCGAAACACCTGAACAACAGCCTACAGGAACTTATCGAACTGACGCCAAATATCAGTCTAACCGCCCATTTCAAGGCTGAGAATATTCTTCGTGGGAGTGAAGACTTGCCCCAAAATATAACACCGCACGAGTAACAGAGTTAAAGTAAGCGAAGTAATCAAGCTTTTGTTCTTCACTGCTGCAGGCATTGGAGACCATTCTTATAAGGAAGACATCAGCATTCAATGTACTCAGTTTATCTCGAACGTGAACTTCAGTCCTATGGGTGTGGAGGATGAATAGGATTTAAGATATTGTTCATTCTTTTAAACTGCCTGTTTACTTGAGAGAAACTCCATCGGAGTGATTCCTGTGCTTATAGTATGAGGCATCAATTGTGATTTTTTGGATGAACTGAGGTAGATAAAAGGAACAGATATTTTGAAAAGCAGTTGATGGAGAATGTACCGATGAAGATGTCGATTACGATTTGGTTCAGTAGGATTAAAGACTTGGCGTACTGGTATTATTCTGGCCTACCTTGGTCGAAGGAAGTGAAATGCAATGTCGTATAATAAAAACGGGACTTGCTTGTAGGAAGATGTGATATTGATATAAAGGGTGAATATTTGGAAGAACGTTGCAACCAAATTAATTCAATTTATAATGCTGGATTCGTGACAGAGGGATCATTTACGATCAACTAATACACTGATAGCTAATTTGGGTACGGTCACGGCAGATGTAGTAGTAGTAGAAGTAGAAGTAAGTAGGATGTGATGTGTAGCAACTGGAACGTAGTGATGGCCATCGAAGATTGAATACTTAGTTTTGGAAGCGATTTTCTTCGCATTCTGCGGCGCGCTGGCGGATTTGTGTGATCGTGGGTCCAGTGGTCGTTGTAGAGTAACGATATTGTACTTCAATAGTAGACTGCCCTATGAGGAATGAAAGAGTTGAATATCGGAGTAATAGAGGAAGCAATTGGTCATTACGTATTCGATAACCGGGAGCATAAAACGTTGCATGTATGGAGATTTTTGCAGATCTAGAAATCGCGTTTGGTGTTGACTTGCTACACGACCATTTATCTTTACAGTGAGGATCGGCAGTTACGTAGAAAGTATGGTGTGTACCAGAATGACATGCCATAATTTCATTAAAAAGTTAATAAATATTTGCACGCTCATTTCTCTTGACGACCGCAAATAACGTTTATCAAGACCATACGGATGCTATCAAAACTTTTCGGTACTCAGAATTCCACATAAAGGGTCATCTACTAAACATTATTTTCTCTGTATTGCAACAAAACATTATCAACACTGAGAGTCACATAACAATACGTTTCAATCACTTGTCCTTATCCTACTTACAACCACTATTCCTGCATCATCGCTTTCTTTCCGTAATGTTATGATTTTTATTTCTTGCCCTCATATTTCTCGTTTTCTTATCTAATTTATACATTATTGAGTGTATTGTGACAGTTACATCTTTACAGTCCTTCATGCATATAGAACAATTATTCTGGTACATCACCTCTAATATTTTAAGGGCAATATTATATGTGGAAGATTTCCATCACACATACTGAAATTTATGGGACAAAAATTAGGTACTAGAAATGAAATGAAATTTGGTGCACAACAGTAAAATTAGGTCTTAATACTTTATAAAATATTTTCTGTTACGGCATCGAATAGTGAAGGTAAAAAACCTCACAAACAACCTGTGTAGTAATAAGTTACGTAATCGCTCCCGCATTTACTGATGATCGGGGAACGATCGAAATACATCAGGTATAAAGCAGTAACTGATAACGTTCAATTGAAATGGTAACTCAATCCAACTGTGTTGCGTACACTGGAAAGAAATTGACATCGGTAATAAAACAGAAATATTGAAGCATATCATTGACACACATTACAGATATGGACAATAAGTAGTAAGAAGGCAGACTATAACGAAAGTCTGTAATCCATAGTTATTACTAATCTATGGCACAGAATTTAATGTCATATTGCCATCATAATAGCAGTGGCATCTCTAACACTCCATCGGTACTGGAATACTGTTACCCTGCTGTCGCTGCACATGCAATCCAGGCCATGTATTTTTACCTCACCCTGCGCCCCACATGGTGCATGACGTCGCTATAGATTCCCTTTCTATAACAACTTCGTAACAAATTGACTGCATATTGGTGATGTTGTCAAACTGCTTACCAGATGTTCCATAGAACTACGTATCCGTAAATTTACAAGGGGAGTAAAATTAACGTGCTAGTGGTCGCTATAGGCGAGCAGTTAAATGCGTCTCCACTAAGATGAAGACGTATCATCTAAATTGCTAAATCGCTGCTTCAATTGGAAACTGACATCTGCAAAATCAGAATATTATATTAGCAGTAACAGTATCAGTAAGATAATCTTAGAATCAGATCTATATGGGTAATTGCTTTTATGTATATAAATGCTGAATGTTCTCATTATTATTATTCATATTAGTTCCAACAATTCTTTAAGCCTATAAGCTACTTAATTATCGTAATAATAAATCATAGTTTCAATATTCCAGTACTTTCTTTTCTATGCACATTTTCTAATATTCATTTCAGTTTGCCTTCCTCTCTAAATATAATAAACAAATATATAATTTCCCATCTAATTTCACAAGTGGCCACAGTTTTACTCCCTAACATTTCTACTCAAGTGTCCGCAATATAGTTTACCAGCTGCACCTGGTAACTACAGTATTCATCTTGACACCTCTACTACGAACGTGCCTGCAGTATAAATTGTGAGCAGAGGCATCCAGTAATTTCGTTATCTGTTCAACACCTTCATCTCTTGGCTCTCTTATAATTTGCAATTCCGCCCAATCCCTCACGTCGCATGTGCACCTTGCATTCAAATACGTGACGTATAATAGACACAATACATTGACTTACACACAATTAATATAAATATGTTCCTTGGCTTGCAAGAATGATAACATTCCGTAAGAGTGCATGACCTACATTATCTAGTTAATGCAGTCTATGAAATGAACAGACAAGGAACAAGAAAATACTAGAGTCACTCGTAAAACGCACGAAAACGAAGTAAATATGTGAAGCACTCAATACTAAGTGAAACTATCAACAAACCATACATAACAGAGGCGTACAGAGATTAGAGTAAAACATTGTCAAATGAAACAAAGTAGGCATTGGGCACAAAGTCTCTCTTCCAGGCAATCAGTTTTGTTGGTTCTTTATTTTTTGCTTTATAAATTTCAAACTCTTCTAACAAATTAAGAGCACGGCGTTTTCCCACTCTGCGAAGAGTACTTGCAACGGAGTGCCGCAGGGTACGAGGGGCTCTCTGGCGGTCACGTTCCTCCAACCACTTCCCGCCTGTGCGGAATTCTCGCGTTAGCGGTAACAGACGTCGCTGATTATGCGCAGCACTATGTTTTCTTTCATTGTGGCTTCTTTAGCGATTTGTTTTATGGTTGTTTAATATCATCTGGTGCACTATCAAAGGTGTTTATTATTTATGTCATTATCTATAATATTGGCACTAGAGCATATGTCAACTACTGTTTCTTAACTCTTCCTCTTTTTAACTTTTGTCGTGTTCTTATTCATTGCTTTTTATTACTGTAGTGTTATACGCTCATTACAGACTTCAACTATTGTACCCCCTTTATTTTCGCTGTTCAATTAATTATTGAAAACTAGTGTATACCGACATTAGTTACATCTGGTGAACTTACAACACAAACATCTTGTGGCTACTGTACGTCAGCTTGTTTTGAACAGTAATGCTACTGACAATATGACTCATGCATATCATGATATTGATATGTATTTGACGATGCTGGTGCTGGTTCTCCATTTAACACTTGACGATGCCACTAAGGCTGCAGTACATGAGGACTCTGTTTCTATAAAACAAGTATGCCTCTTCATACCTAAAGCGCACAAATGTATATATTTGTCAGTAGTACTTTTCATTATGGTCTGTGTATTGTTTTTAAGCTGAAGACAATCTGCGAGTGTATTTATGTTTTTCCCATTTTTTGCTGCAGATCTGATGGTCATTAACGATCGAAACCGGTAATCTGTTAACAAAATGTTTGTGGCCATAGACGTAAATTAAAGGAAACGTATTGTATATAGGGGTCACTGTTTTATTCGCGACAAACAATGTCGCAGCTTGTGAAATTACATAAAACGCTTTCATGTTGTAATTCTTCGTCCAAATATTCATTTATGTTCATATACTTGCTAAAACAATAAATTAAAACACTACATTCTCTATTACATACACTAGTAGCAAAATTCCATGAGACACACTGCATTCAGTGCTTAAGTTCTCATTGGTCTACTCATTGTAGGTTAAGCAGCTTTAGTAATCAGACCAATCCCTGCATGCCCTACTACACTCGTTAGGACGCAAAAATTATTTCTTAAATTCTACTAGGAATTAACAAAAGTTTTTAACTTCGTATTTAAAACTGCATTCAGCAACTTCACCTTTTAAATGCTCAACAATAATTCAAATTTTCTTTATTAATGTCCAACATTTGAGAGAAACTCTCGAAAATGATACTGACTACCCAACTGGGTGAACTTTCCTTGTTGGATCATACGTAGCCAATTTAGATAACGCTAGATCATAACCTTTCGCAATCCCTTTCTTAACCAAATTTCCTAAAAATTTTGAATCACTTATACTGTCAGATAAAGCTTCTATTACATAATGATTTAGTACTGTTTGGCCTACTCACACGACCTCTGTATATCTTTTGTCTAGCGTCCTGTACATTCGCTATCGGTTGACTAGTGTCACCTTAGCGACTTGCTCATTCGCGTACCTTCAGATTTCAGTGCTTCTTTAGATTTACCAAATTCATACTTTATATTGGTTCTTAATTTTCAGTGTAGCAAGTTACTTTCGACACATAACTTATTAAAGATAGCTCTCATTTCTAACCGTAACTATTGGTTATCAAATTTAAATTACTCTTACTTTTTCAGCAGAATGTTACGTGAAGTCGGGGCTCTTTCTCCATTTTGTCAACTTTATTATAAAATAAGAGTACCAAAAACGTAGCCGGCCGGTGTGGCCGAGCGGTTCTAGGCGTTTCAGTCTGGATCCACGTGATCGATACGGTCGCAGGTTCGAATCCTGCCTCGGGCATGGATATGTGTGATGTCCTTTGGTTAGTTGGGGGACTACTTAAGTTTTAAGTTCTAGGGGACTGATGACCTCAGATGTTGAGTCCCATAGTGCTCAGAGCCATTTTGAACGAAAAACCTATGTTAAGAGACAAGCTGAGCTTCAGCCCCACTGTCGCACAGAGAATTCGAAGCCATCTCGCCGTCGCTGACCCCACCAATCGTATTCCACGGTTTGGAAATTTCCCAAGAATCTGTAGATTGCCAGTACGGGAAGGATGGACATAACGGCCACCCTAAGATTTGGCGATTTTTTCCATTAAGCTGCGGAAGATCTAGGAACTCAAAACTCACTGACATTACAGTTAGCGTTTATTCATGGCTGCATTTTTTTGTTATCGAAGTTTGACAAAAGAAAAGCTCCTAATAGTCAATAATCTGTGAACACCCGATGTCCATTGTTCCCTACTGGCACATACACAGATTGGACAAAAAGTCATGTGATGCCTTCTAATACGGTGTAGGACCACCTTATGTCCGGCGTTATGCTGCACCTCGGAGTGAAATGGAATCAACAAGTTGTTGGAAGTCCGCTGCAGAAACAGCCATGCTTGCACAGTGTCTTGTTGACAACTTGAGTCCATGGCTTCATGGGGTCAGCGCCACATTCGAGCCCTAGCATCAGATCTTACTAGCAGAAATCTGGACTCGTCCACCAGGCCATGTCTTTTCCAATCGTCTAGTGTCCAATCGATATAGTCACGAGCCCTGGAGAGGCGCTGCAGGTGATGTCATGCTGTTAGCAAAGCCACTGACATCGGTCGTCTGCTTCCATAACTCTTAACGCCAAATTTCGCTGCACTGACTAAACGGATACGTTGGTCGTACGTCCCACAATGCTTCTGACAAATATGTGACGGCGGTAGCCACCAGATAGCCGAAGGTGACACTATGCACAGGAAGACATTCACCAACATACAGCACTGAACAGCCCTGAAGAGCGTCGCACGTTAAATGTTCCTAACCAGGGGCGAATTATTTAGTTTCACCTGAGTGCTTCGGTAGTTAAGTTTTTGAATCTCTGCGTTTAATCCAATTCACTAGACACAATTCCACGTTTTCGTCAGCGTCTACAGTAGAATTCCGTAGCGCAAGTCGAGAGTGGTTTGTTTGTTTGTTTTGAAAGCTAGTGACCTCTTGTTGGCGCCAGTCAACCAGTCAGGCAACATCTGCCAGCTGAGAAAGACGCAGCAACAGGAAAGTAACCGATTTTGTGACTTTGGCGAGTTCCTAACCAGGAGCGAATTGTATACTTTCGTCTGTGATCTTTGATAGTTTAGTTTTTCGAGTTTCTGGTTGTTAATTTGAAATCCAATACCCACAATTCTCGCGTTTTCATTTGTGTCGGAAAGTAAACTGATTTTGAGACATTTTAATCAGGGGCGAATATTTTAGTTTCACCTGAGTGCTTCGGTAGGCTTTTGAATATCTGCGTATTAATCTAATTTATTAGAAACTATTCCTGCGTTTTCGTTAGTGTCTACAGTAGATTCCCGCAACGCGAGTCGATAGTCTGTTTATCCAGTTAGTTCAGTATTCCATGGTCAGCAGTACGGATCCAACTGACGTCCAGCACGTCCGAGTCCTCCGCTGATGGCCAGTACAGTTACTGCTTGCACTGAGGTTGGCCCCTCACTCGCGGTCGAGTGAGATGTCGCCCCGGGGAGTAGCGGGGGTGAAAGACATCCCAGGGGACCACACGTAAGGCCTTACCTCTTAATCTGGCAAACTGGTTCCAGGTGCTGTCTGTAGCTGACTCTGTCGCTCAGCAAGATGCCTTCACCTCTCCAGTTTCAGGGGAGACCTCTCACCTTGCAAGATCTGGGCACTCACAGAGGGTGGGATTATTGATAGTTGGGAGCTCCAGTGTTAGGTGTGTTATAGGGTCCCTTAGGGACAAGGCTGCTAGGAAGGTGAAGTAATCTAATGTGCACTCCATGTGTATACCGAGTGGTGTCATTCCAGACGTGGACTGGGTCCTTCCAGATGCCATGAAGAGCATAGGGTGCAGCCAATTGTAAGTGGTGGCTCACGTTGTACCAATGATTGGGGTTAGTTTGGATCGAAAGAGATATTCTCTGGTTTCGAGTGGCTAACAGAAGTGGTAAATGCTACCAGTCTTGCTTGCGAGATGAAAGCAGAGCTGACCATTTGCAGTTTAGTCGACAAGCCGATTGCGAACCTCTGGTACAATGCCGATTGGAGGGTCTCAGTCAGAGGCTCGGACGGTGCTATGGCCGTGTAGGCTGCAGATTCATCGACTTGCGCCATAGGGTGGTAGGATTTCGGGTTCTGCGGAGACGGTCAGGAGTCCACTACACGCACGAGGCGGCTACACGGGTAGCAGGGGCTAGAAGGAAAACAAAGACAGAGGATGAGATGGTCAGATGAAGTTAATCGACACCTCATGTTCTGTTATTACCAAGCAACAAACCTAGGAACCAACACAACTGGATACAGATCACAAGTATGCACAACATTTATTACCAGATACCCAGAATTAAAATTTTTAACAGAACAACGACTAGCTGATCAGATCCGTGGAATAATAAAAAATGACAGGATACCCCAGTCAGAATTAGATAACATCAAACAACAAGTACAACAAATACTGGAACAAAATAATGTGCAATCAGAAGAAGAAGAAAATACAGTAATGGACTCAAACATCCCAGAGCAAACAAACAAAGAACAACACACACCAATTAAACAATCAGAGGAAAACGAAATCTTAAGGCAGCCACCAGAACAAGCACAAACAGAACATGAAGTGACACACATGTTAGATATAGAAGACAAATTTCAGTTGACATATATAGAATACAAAGACACAAATACAGACGTTAGACCACTCTTGCACAGACCACCAAATAACCCACAAGTCGAAACAACAATAAAAACTATCAACACAATCATACACAACAAAATAAATGAAAACACAACTATGGAAGAGTTACAACTACTGGTATATATAGGAGCACTCACTACACTAAATATACACACTAGGCAGAGATCTGAACCAACCAACACGCAGAAGAAACCCACAAAACCAGCATAGCAACACAGGCTACAGATCAAAATAGAAAAACTGAGAAAAGACATCGGACAGCTAACACAATTTATAAGAAATGAAATCTCAGAAGAAAAACGAAAAAGGTTAGGTAAAATCTCACAACAAGAAGCGACAGAGCAATTAGACGAAAAGAAGCAGAAATTACAAGCATTCGCCAAACGACTCAGAAGATACAAAAAAAGTTAAAATAGAAGGAAACAAAACCAAACATTCAACACAAACCAAAAGAAATTTTACCAGACAATAGATAACACACACATTGAAATAAACAATCCACCAAACATAACAGACATGGAACACTTCTGGAGCAACATATGGTCAAACCCGGTACAACATAACAGGCATGCACGGTGGATACAAGCAGAAACAGACACATACAAGATGATACCACAAATGCCTGAAGTGACAATTTTGCAACATGAAGTCACCCAAGCAATTAATTCTACTCACAATTGGAAAGCCCCTGGAAATGATAAAATAGCAAATTTCTGGTTAAAGAAGTTCACCTCAACACATTCACATCTAACTAAATTATTTAGCAGTTACATTGCAGACCCATACACATTCCCTGATACACTTACACATGGAATAACTTATCTGAAACCTAAAGATCAAGCAGACACAGCGAACCCAGCTAAATATCGCCCCATAACATGCCTACCAACAATATACAAAATATTAACTTCAGTCATTAAACAGAAACTAGTGACACATACAACACAGAACAAAATTATAAATGAAGAACAAAAAGGCTGTTGCAAAGGAGCACGAGGATGTAAAGAGCAACAGATAATAGATGCAGAGGTGACATATCAAGCTAAAACTAAACAAAGGTCGCTACACTACGCATACATCGATTACCAAAAAGCTTTTGATAGTGTACCCCACTCATGGTTACTACAAATATTGGAAATATATAAAGTAGATCCTAAATTGATACAGTTCCTAAACATAGTAATGAATAACTGGAAAACCACACTTAATATCCAAACAAATTCAAATAATATCACATCACAGCCAATACAGATTAAGCGTGGAATATACCAAGGAGATTCATTAAGTCCTTTCTGGTTGTGCCTTGCTCTGAATCCACTATCCAACATGCTAAATAATACAAATTATGGTTACAATATTACTGGAACATTCCCACACAAAATCACACATTTGCTGTACATGGATGATCTAAAACTACTGGCAGCAACAAATCAACAACTCAACCAATTACTAAAGATAACAGAAGTATTTAGCAATGATATAAATGTGGCTTTTGGAACAGACAAATGTAAGAAAAATAGCATAGTCAAGGGAAAACACACTAAACAAGAAGATTACATATTGGATAACCACAGCGACTGCATAGAAGCGATGGAAAAAACAGATGCCTATAAATATCTAGGATACAGACAAAAAATAGGAATAGATGATAGAAATATTAAGGAAGAGCTAAAAGAAAAATATAAAGATTAACAAAAATACTGAAAACAGAATTGACAGCAAGAAACAAGACAAAAGCTATAAATACCTATGCTATACCAATATTGACCTACTCATTTGGAGTAGTGAAATGGAGTAACACAGACCTAGAAGCACTCAATACACTTACACGATCACAATGCCACAAATATAGAATACATCACATACATTCAGCAACAGAAAGATTCACATTAAGCAGAAAGGAAGGAGGAAGGGGATTTATCGACATAAAAAACCTACATTATGGACAGGTAGACAATTTAAGAAAATTCTTTCTAGAACGAGCAGAAACTAGCAAAATACACAAAGCAATCACCCACATAAATACATCGGCTACACCACTACAATTTCATAACCACCTCTACAACCCTTTGGATGACATAACATCAACAGATACAAAGAAAGTAAATTGCAAAAAGAAAACACTACATGGCAAGCACCCGTATCATCTAACACAGCCACACATCGATCTAGACGCATCCAACACATGGCTAAGAAGAGGCAATATATACAGTGAGACAGAAGGATTCATGATTGCAATACAGGATCAAACAATAAACACCAGATATTACAGCAAGCATATTATTAAAGATCCCAATACCACAACGGATAAATGCAGACTTTGTAAACAACAAATAGAAACAGTAGATCACATCACAAGCGGATGTACAATACTAGCGAATACAGAATACCCCAGAAGACATGACAACGTCGCAAAAATTATACATCAACAGCTTGCCTTACAACATAAACTTTCAAAACAACACGTTCCTATATACAAGTATACACCACAAAATGTACTGGAGAATGATGAATACAAATTATACTGGAACAGAACCATTATAACAGATAAAACAACGCCACATAACAAACCTGACATCATACTCACCAATAAAAAGAAGAAATTAACACAACTAATTGAAATATCCATACCCAATACAGCAAATATACAGAAGAAAACAGGAGAAAAAATTGAAAAATACATCCAACTGGCTGAGGAAGTCAAGGACATGTGGCATCAGGATAAAGTTGACATTATACCAATTATACTTTAAACCACAGGAGTCATACCACGCAATATCCACCAGTACATCAATGCAATACAGCTACATCCAAACTTATATATACAACTTCAGAAATCCGTAATTATTGATACATGTTCAATTACCCGAAAGTTCCTAAACGCAATGTAACATATACCGTACAGTTAAAAGGAAGTGACACTTGATCAAGGTCCGCGTCACTTTCATTCCAAACCAGACCTAAGGTCTGAGAAAGGAAAGATAATAATAGTAACACTAATAATGTTGATAACATAATGAAGCAATTAAGAATTACGTTCATTATGTACTATATGAGAAATTCGATAATGCTAATTTGCGTTATTAATAAAAAGTAATAATTGTCAGTAGCAGTGATAATGGCAATAATAGAATAGTGCAGGCATTAAGAATAATATTGTTTAGTTTATCACTTTTGAAGCCTTGCCTATTATTAAAAGATGTGGAAGAGATAATGAAAGAGAAGAACACTGATATCAGACGACAATAGCTGAGAGAAAGAGAAGAACACTGAAATCAAAGCGACAATAGCTGAGAAGGAACAAGAGAATATCAATACAGAACGCTGTAGACAAGGAGAGGGAAAAGGTTGACGGCAGTGAGCTGCAAGAAGAGATAGCTATTGTGACAGAAGGTGGGCTGTTAGTTGTATGTTGAAGTTTTAAAGGATCTTAATTTCTCCAATATTTTGACGAATATCGTTCCAAGAAGTCTGTTTCCTGATACAGTTAATGATTTAGAGAACATGCTCGTACTGTGGAGTGGTGCGAAGAAGACTTTACTTTGTTGATAACTAGCACCTCTGCGATGTTGTTAAGATACTAGAGTTAGGGTTGAAGACATTTAGGAAGGAGTGCAATGACTGAGAAAACGATACAGTAAACACAGGGTATGAGACACATTATGTTTATTGGTTCGTATCCATTGTAGTTGTTTTAAGGCATGAGTGATATTAAGAATAGCATACATCACAAATGTATCGCACACAAGCATTCATCGTCTGTTGTTCTCGACGTGAGCGCTCGTATGAAAGACTTGTGACAACATGAACACCATAATTAAGGTTGGAGAGTGTTACTAACTCTTTGAGTTTCTTTTTAAGTTCAAGGGAAAATATCTTTTTGTATTTCTGTAGTGAGTGAAATAAAGCTGACAACTTCTTAAGACGGTAACTGTTTTCTTCATTCTAGTCTAAGGGACGGTGCAGTATTATTCACACATTCTTTGACGCAGAACAAAAGTTCATTTCTGTGCTGTTTAGGATCAAGGCTGCAAGATGTATTTTGAACTAAGATTGTCTAAGTTTTAGATACCTTCTGGTTATGTTTCTAATGTTCTGGATCCATTCTGTTGGAGAAACTAAATCAGCGTTTACGTTGTGATGGCTGTGAACAGAATTTTGGGGCTTACACTTGGGTATAACGGAAAGCTGTCAGCGTATAAATAATATTCGGACTAAGGATATTAGTCGACACATCATTAACATAAAATGAGAAAAGTAGCGGAGCCAATACTGATCCTTGTGAGACACCTGATACTTTCTTTCAAGGTGACCTTTTTTTTTCAGAACATTACACACTGTTGCTGGTATGTAAGGTATGAGCGGAACCGTTGCACGCTGCTTGAAGAAAAGTTTTGACTTTTGAGTTTAGAAAATAAAATACCAAAGTTGGAAGTACCGAAAGCGTTGCTGAAATCCAGAAATCTCGGCTTTTGTTTGCCCATACATTGTTGGTGAAGTGTTTACTGGAGGTATTAAGATAACAGAAAGTGACATTGAACCGTTGTATAGTTTTAACAGCGCGGCATTATGGATCCTTGGGAAATGGGTTGTATGTAGCAACGATATAATGAAACAATACTACCACAACACAAGGCAGGTTGACTGATTCGGTGGATGGCACCAAACACACAACACTGCTGTTTTGTTCCTTTAATAGCAACACATGCACGCACTGGTCTAAAATGTAGGCCCCAGCATCAGAGTACTGCGCTGCGTGGCCCTATGTGGGTCAACTGTCCGTCGTTGTCTGCTGCTGGATATGAAATGAAGGCACCCGAGTCATTATACAATCACGACGCCTGAGACCACCAGGAGCACATGATAGACTTTATTGGAGCACTGAGCGGCCTAATGTAATTTGTTAGAAAGAAACCCTTTCCAATCTGTCAGAGAGTGGTGGTCGGATGTATGCTTGATGTGCCGTGCTGACTGAGCACTAGAAACGCACTGAACGATCGCCAAGTGTCATGTCTCAGGCTACCACTGTATATAGTACATAATTTCTGCTCGCACTTACCAAGGAGATTGTAAGCACTAACCATTGCCTGACAGAGTTTGTAAATTTTCAGGCAGTTCTGTGTATTAGGACAGGATAATGACTGGTCACATCTCGAGAGAGATATATATGTACGATGAACTGGAAATGTTGCTTCTTTATTCTTCAAATTTACTCCTTCCTCCAGGGAACATGACAGGCAGATAGCATATAATCCTCTTCACTATATTCCGCATCAACTTGTCAAGGTCCTTCGGGATTCCATACCATGAGTCACACAGTATTTGAGAACTACATATATGAGTTTCGCTCTATACTGGATCTGGAGTAATGTACTCCTGATCATTGGTGGGGCACACAGGCCTTCGTCGTTAATCCTCCGGGCGACATCGATCTGTCCCGGTGCGTCTCCACGCATCCCGGAATTGGCGTGCTAACGCGCGCTGTTATCCAGCCGCGTTACGTGCGTCCGAAAGTGACAGTCAAAACATTCATGCATACCTGTTTTCTGTTGTTCATGCTTTGCGATGGATAGTATCCAAAACACTGTCGATTTACCGATGACTGCGAAGAAGTCTACCGCATTTTTAAAAGTAAAAAAAAAATGGCGGAGCTCGGACAAGGTACAGGCAGTTACGTATTCTGTTCCTTAGCCAGTTGCGCTACCGTACTTACTACACATGTGGCGCTGTCACATCGTGATCAACAGACTCATAAAAATGTTAACCTCGTTTTCTCGAAAACGCTTCAGAAGCGTATCGTAGTATGGGAGGATGCTTCCTTTGTCAGTGAACGGTACGGTCCGGCACTTTACAAGATGGTAAAGACATCACTGCTGTCTGCGCAGAAGTATCTGTGTTCCACCTAAAATGTTACAGGAAAACTTGTTGAAAGTGTGGTGTATTATGTAGCAGTTATCTTTAGTCAGAAATATTTTACAATATTTCAAGTCTCACTCGTATACTTGTTAATCGGAATAACTGGTCTGTCCGTTCATACTGAATGTAATGACTCCTCTTCCTGGTTGAACACGTCACCTGAACACCTGATATTCAGCTGCTTCATTTGTGTATTGTTTACGAGGTATAGCGTAACTCAAACGCAACAGATTGCCTTCCTTTATAGATCTTTTGAAGTTAATGCTCTGAAGGAAATCGTTTTTACCTTGGCGGCTCCTTCTATTCGTTAGCGGATGTGCATCCTCACTGCACAATCCTTTCGGTCCGAAGGCTGACACAGTCTGTGAGTAGCCTTACGAAATGATGTCAGCCCCACATTCCTGTGAGCTGACAGGTTTGTCCAATTTTTCCATTTGTGTAATGTCAGTGTCACTGGAAGTAATGTCACAGCTGGCATCTGTGGCGCACGCAGACACCATTCATCTTCAGCACCTGGCGGCTCTTTGATGTCTCCATCAGCAGATGTAGCGCTGGCACGAAATGTGAGCTACTGAAGGACTTGTAACGTACGTCCCAGATCTTGAATATCACATGCTGCAGTCAGTTCGTTAGTTAAAACTGCCAACTCATAGCCGGTAACAGGAGATCATTCTAGATTTTGCCTTCCATGTGGCCTTCTTCTGATAGCTTACGTAAAGCTTATTTAATGTGAGCAGCTGAAAGAGGTGCGATTGTACACTATTAGCGTGCTGGTTTTGTTACTTTCACGTCACAGTGAAATACATGACGAACATTGTGATCGTACTGGCCCACTGTACGAGGGAAAACACAAACATCTGTTGTGCTGCCAGATAACTAATACTTGTGAGAGCACTACCCAAAATACTCAGATCACCCATTTAAATATATCCCCGTTAATAATGAGCGTAGCGACAATCTGTTGACGAATAGGCCCCAAAGGCCCATAAAATAAGTGTCCAATAATATACCGTAACTTTATCAAACACCGAGATACTTACACCATTTTTCTCAGTTGTACACTATAAGAAAAATAAAGAAGACGGCACTCGGCGAAGGTGTTATTGGAGTGGGACAACGATTGGTAGGTCTGATGTACATGTGCAGAGAAAAAAAATGATTACCGTTTCAGAAAAATTGGATAATTTATTTAAGTGAAAGCATATCACAAATTGAGGAAGTCAATAGGACGTTGGTCCACCTGTGGCCGGTATACAAGTAGTTATCCGGCTAGGCACTGATTGATAGAGTTATGGGGTGGAGTATCGTGTCAGATTCTGTCCACATATCGCGTTAGATAATCAACGTCCCGAACTGGTTGGAAGGCCCTGCACGTAATGCTCCAAATGTTCTTCACAGGGGAGAGATCTGGTGCCATTGCTGGCCAAGGTAGGGCTTGCCAAAAGCAAAGACAAGCATTAGAAACTCGAGCAGTGTGCGGGGAGGGACTTACCTTGCTATAAGTGCAATCCCACCCGCCTTGCCATGAAGGGCAACAAAAATTGACTTAGAATATCGTCGACATACCACTATGCCTATCGCCGATGTACTGAGGTGCTGTAAATGTGTCATGATGACGAACGATTGGGTCCAGCTATGAAGAAACAGCACGGTAGGCCGTCACGCCTGGTCCTCGGGCCGTACGGCGAAAAACAGCCAGGTTGGTACCCCACCACTGTCTCTGGATACGTCTTCGGCCTGGAATATCGTTGAATATCAGACGGTGAGAGTTTATACATCCTACCTTTGTTGTTGTTTAGTTCTACGTTGGCCAGCAAGGTCACCAGGTCTGTCCCTATTTGAGGCTGCTAGACCATTATGGGCAGGGCCCTCCTGAGAGATAGAGACTTTGACGACCTAACGCGCCAATTGGACAGAATTTGCACGATATCCCTCTGGAGGACATCCAACAATTCTGTGAATCATTATCAAGCTGAATAACTGCTTGCTTGAAAGCCAGAGGTCGGCCAATGTCTAAATGACTCGTTCAAGTTGTGAAGCTTATTCTCTTGAACAAATCGCCCATATTTTCTGAAATTGTAACTATTTCTTTTTCTGTACCTGTACATTACATCTACAGATTTCTGTCCAATTCAGATAATTCCTTTGATGGGTTGTTTTGTCTTACAGAGCTTATTTGTTTTTGGTCCCATACCAGGAACCGTCGATTAGAAAGTTTGAGTGACATATTTCGTACATCTGACAAGATACCATCAGTGCACGATCGTTATTTACCGTTGCCTGTGCCCTTGTTTCCTGTTTTCCACGTCTTTATATCCAGGCGGTCTCCTTTCTAGAGACCCCTGGCTGCCACTGGTAACAAACGTACTGCATCATTGATACTTCTGTGAAAGCCCTTTCTTGCGGAGTGTGTTTCCAAATACAATGGTGCCCAAAACTTAAGGACTAAAGAAACTTCCTCATGATGTTGCACTGTCAAGTAACACACGTCGATGAAAAGTGGAGCACAAATAAAATTACTACAATGCAGCTCGAAAGGCAACAGAAATAAATTGGCATTGACACGAACAAAAATTGCACTTTTACTGGAAGACAATAACTGCACTGAAGTTTATAATGGTCCCCTAGTGAACTTACAAGACGCGGGACATGGTTCTTACTAGGGATGAATGCTCTGGCCACAAGGCTGGTAAGGAATTGTGGAGGCAGTTCGTTCCGGCCCGGTTGAGAGGTGGTGGACTGTCGTCGGTGCGTGTATGCGTGACGCACTACGTCTCCGTAACACACTCCTCACGTGCCCGACAGTGTTTACGTCGGAGGAACGGGTAGGCTAATCTATTCACCGAATTTCCTCTCGTTCCAAGAGCTCCTCCAACTGTGCTATTCGATTCGGTCACTCATTGTCATTTATAAAAATGGAGTGATGACTGAATGCACCCGTGTGTCACAATATCGTTACAATTCCGTTGACCCATGAGTGTATGATGTTCAGACATTTGAATGTCTGTACTCCAGTGCAACATGAAGCCTCTTCACAGTGTAAGACCTAGATCACCAAACAGATAATATTTGACAATGGCCCTGCGTGTATTTCGTGTTCTCACTTCGCGCCGTATGAGGGTAGGTCACATTTCGCCCTTCTTCCAGTTTCTCGAAGATTGCTAACCATCTGAAGTAATCCAAATGTTGTTTCCAAGATATGTCGTAACGAAAAACACCACCAAAGTGCACCACAAATTCTTTGGCGCCAAAAACAGCACAGCTCAGTTGAAAAAAATTAACATCTGCAAATCCCTTGACAACGGCGTTTCTGCCATAGACTTATCATCGGTTGGTGACTCTACATTCAGATGGATTTGGTGTATCAATATCTGAAGATGAAACATAAGCACTTTAGGGGGGATAATTAAATCAACCATACTACAGTATACGAGGTGCGTTTATTGTATATCTCACTTATTCCTCTAGAATTCAGTTCAACAGGTCATATTGCAGGTAATCCTACCACAGCACCACTATATCTTGTAATGATTAATTTAAAAAAATTTTAAGGGCAATTTGTCTGAAACACTTGTTAAATATGCACCTCAAAATAAAGCCACAGTTATTAAGAAAACATGACAAAGAAATTCCAAAGTTTTTTTCTACCCATCCTAGTGACTGATGGTCTTCGGGACTTCAGCCGTTCACTTACTCAATAAAATGGAACACTGTAGATTGTGTGCTATGTCACCGAAACTAATTGTAATATAATTTAATAACATCAAAACAACAGCTGCGGGTGGTCATTTTGTTGCGTATGAAGTTACTACGTGAAACCCTCTTACAGCCACCTGAATACCAGCTCAAAGCGATGTATAATGTGTGAACCTATTTTTCACGAATGCTCCCGTGGCGACATCCATTAATAACACCCGAGAATATTTTATTAACCTGACATTTGTTTGGTCCCTCACAATTACATTACATCCTAATTTTTAGTTTGTGGGATTAATACTGGTTGTATGTTTGCGTATCCTAATGTTTTGGGTAAAGTAAATCCCCTTGTTATCAACAAATGCTGTGAGGAGGCAGATGTTAATGCCTCACTCTTGCCTTTTCCCACATACATGACCAATACTTTTCCATACCCGTACACCCACTCTTTTCCTACTTTCTCATATCCATCTTCTATTTCGGATGAGGAGTGAAACGATAGTTGGTCAGTATATGAACGGATCCGACTTTCCATACTACCGTACCAGGGGATAAAATCAAACTCGGTGTCCCCAGTTTCATGTATGGAGGGCTCGCTATGCACGACAAACAAGTTGAATAGTTGTTTGTTATGCGTAGTGAGCTCTTCATGGATGAAACTACGGACGTTGAGTTTTATTTTGATCCCTTGTTATGGTAGTATCAGGACTTGGTTACATATCCGATGTTTGCGAATTGAGAGTCTGATGAAGGTGTAACGTGTCACCGAAACCGATTGTTTTTGAGTAAATAAATTCCCACGGCTGAAGGTGGTATAATTAATGATGATTTTCTGTTCATTGTTTGCAATCTTTATTTTGTTTTTGTGGGAATCAGAGTACTTCTTGACTGTTATGGGATTAAGAGTACCTATTCACTGTGTGTATGTTTACTAAAATGTTCTTTCATTTTATTTGGTTTTCGTGCACAGAAATCCTTGTTGACTTCTTTCAGCATAAGAACGGAGGCAGGAATATTAGAGCTTGCCACCCCATTGACAAAGAGGTAATTAGGGAAGGGGTTGAAACAAGTCTGAAGCGAAGTTGGGAAAAGAAAGTAGTCACCCAGGTCTCTTCTTGAGGAATTTCGAAAAATCTCTGGAAACTGAAATAAGAATGGCTGGATGTATTTCTTCACTCAGTATCTTCAGACTGTGAGTCCAGCTACTTCACCACTACGCCACATTGATCGCTTTCAGAATAGTACATATGTTTATTTTCTAGTCGGAATTACACTATGTGGTTAAAAGCATACGGACACCCCCGAAAACATAGGTTTTTCATATTAAGTGCATTGTGCTGCCACCTACTGACAGGTACTCCATATTAGTGACTTCAGTAGTCATTAGACAACCCGAGGGAACAGGATGAAGGGCTCAGTGGAACTGACGGACTTGGAACGTGGTCATATGATTTGGTGTCATTTGTGCCATACGTCTGTACGCGAGATTTCCACACTCCTAAACAGTCCAAAGTCCACAGTTTCCGATGTGATAGTGAAGTGGAAACGTGAAGGGACACGTTCAACACGAAAGCGTACACGCCGACATCGTCTGTTGACTGACAGAGACCGCCGACAGTTGAAATGGGTTGTAATGGTAATAGGCAGACGTCTGTCCAGACCATCACACACGAATTCCAAACTACATCAGTACCCACCGCAAGTACTGTGAGAGTTAGGCGGGAAGTGAGAAACTTGCATTTCATCACGCCGGTAAATGCCAAACGGCGCTTCGCTTGGTGTAAGGAGCGTAAACATTGGACGATTGAACGGAGGAAAAGCGTTGTATGAAGTGACGAATCACGATAAACAATGTGGTGATCAGATGGCAAGGTGTGGGTATGGCGAATGTCCAGTGAACGCCATCTGCCAGTGTGTGTAGAGCCAACAGTAAAATTCGAAGACGGTGGTGTTATGGTGGGGTCGTGCTTTTCATTGGGGAGGGGGGGGGGGGGCTTGCATCCCTTGTTGGTTTGCGTGGCACTATCTGAGCACAGGCCTACGTTATTTTTTCAGCACTTTCCTACGTCCCACTGTTGAAGAGCAATTCGGGGATGGCGACTGCATCTTTCAACGTGATCTAACACCTGTTCATAATGCACAGCCTGTGGTGGAGTGGTTACAAGACAATTGCATCCCTCTAAAGGACTGGCCTGCACAGAGGTCTCATTTGAATCCTATATAACACCTTTGGGATATTTTGGAACGCCTACTTTGTGCCAGGCCTCACCGACCGACATTGATAGCTCTCCCCAGTGCAGCACTCCGCGAAAAATGTGCTGCCATTCCCCGAGAAACCTTCCAGCACCTGATTGAACGTATGCCTGCAAGAGTGGAAGCTGTCATCAAGGCTAAGGGTCAACACCATACTGAATTCCAGCATTACCGATAGAGGTCGCCACGAACCGGTAAGTCATTTTCAGCCAGGTGACCAGATATTTTTGATAACATGGTGTGTGTCCAAGTGGTGTGTATCCGAGAGACAGTTTTGGTCAATATAACTGCAGCAACATGAATACCGCATGTAACAAAGTCTAACTGACAAGAAGTGCAGTACATGGTCGGACATCCAAAAGAATAGCATATCGGTGCAACTCCACGAGGAAGCTAGGAGAAAAAACCTTTCACAATCTTTATATACGTGCGGATTACACAGCAGGGTCTCCCTTTTAAAAATCATTTTTCAATATTTGTTGGATGTGAATGAAAAGAAGAAGACGAAGAAATGTCCATCAGCACGTGTCAGATAGCGTATCCGCTTATCGTGAATGCTTCTGAATGTGCCACTATGTTGTTTGGCATCCCAGAAGGGCCATGTAAATATGGAAACGATATGTTTAGGAGGGCAATAACCAACACCTTTCAGGATCTCAACGTCCTCACGAGAGGAGCATCCGATAGGAGAAACGTATTATAGGAACGCTGAACCACTGCAATGACATGGGGAGAGCTACGGACCTTCAACACGGTGACCATTGTTGCGGTGGAGAGAGACACTCTGACGGTGGGCCAAGTCAACAATAACACTGGACACTATGTTCCTGGTTTTGCGTACAGCGTTACGATGGCTGTATACACGTGTGGAGTCTACGAATTTACGACGTCGTATTGCGTCATTTCCAAAAGAGCTCAGCACGTAGAGTTATGGTGTGTGGTGCCATTGGGTAGACAAAGGGATAAGCCCCTGATTCGCATACAGGGCCATTGACAAAGAGCCATTACATTCCTGATATGTTAATGTTACAGGTTCTACCGTATCTTCGCGGTCTTTGTGACCTATTCGTACAACAAGAAACTCGAAACTATGCCATATTCGGAGCAAGTCGTCCTGATGTTCGTCGATAGAGGTGATGTTCGTTTGTTACCGAGGCTAGTACCTTCTCCCGGGCTTTAATGCGTTGAAAATATCTGATCGGGGTGCCGACAGACCGATACACCACAACTAGCCAAACACTGCAACTGATGAAGTTGAAGCAGCGTGGAATCATCTTTCCAGCGCAATTCGATTCGAAAACCAACAGGGCTAGAGCCATTGTGGCTGCCGAAGGTGGCAGCCCCGTGTACTAAATATCCTACATACCGCCTAATTGTTTATAATGTTAATCACGTGTTCTAAACCCTGTTTCAATCCTTCCAGACGACGCAATTTAAACGACCAGCGGTGTGTTTTATAAGGCACTGTATATTATAGTGGATGATGTTTTTTCGTAATATATGTTTGATCTATATCCGAAGAATGTATTAAAAATGATTTCTCGAGAGCAAATGCATTTATGAGTTCCGAAGAACTAGTCCCACTCAAAAGTCGTCATCAGAATCCGTAAAAAGATAAAAAGAGGTGCCAGAAGATACCTACAGGTAAAAGAAGCACATTTTGACAGTCATCGTCCCTGTAGTAATCAAACATGACGTTATTGTAGGCATAATATTATAAGAAACCTATACGGTCTCTTTTCATAATATGATGCATTTTGTGCTACATAATACATCATTGCATTTAAAAGGCTCCTGTATTCAGCTAGTCTCAGCAAACATCTCGAAATCTGTCCTACTGCCTTACTCCTTTTTTGTTTTTCATGCTCTGGAAATGCATTTCATTAATACAATGTACAGGGTGGTTATAATAAACCCTAGCAATGTGAAAGAGTTTTCAATAATATCCACTACCAAGAGCCATGAAGGGGAGAATTTATACCCATACTAAAAAAATTTAAAGAAAAAAAGTTCGTTAATTGTTCTTGAGTTACATTAACAACATACTTTTTAAAAATGTACTGACGTGTAAGTAATGTCAAGGATATGAAAATATAATTTAGCACACTCTTAGCAATATCAACACTCTTCCAGTAATGTGTACCTTCGACTTGACGACTAACGAAAAATGAAAAAATGCAAATGTCCTTCATTGTTGTTAAATTTTACATTCAACATACTGTTCAAAGAGATACTAATGTATGAACAAGGCCTTGATCATGGGAATTGTGACTATGGCATTCATTGGGGAAAGTGACGTCTATTAGTAAGACTTAAATTTTTGGTGGAAGCTTGACTGAAAAATTTTACAATATATGTGAAATCTGCTAGATGAAGTCATTAAAAAGGTAAATATGTGTTTCAGAATTTTACAATGTAACGTAACTGACTAGATTATAATATATGCAAGGTGGGTTAATACGTGTTTCAAAATTTTAAAGTGTAAAGTGACTGACTAGATTACAATATCTGCAAAAGGTCGGCATTATATACACTCCCCCCCCCCCCCCCCTCCAGCCCCCACTTGGTATGTTAAGGTTTAAAGTGAAGATACTTTAGTTATAATCACCCAGAACGTTACTAACTGAATATCCTCTTCCTTAATGCTCTATTACCATCTGCTGCTCACCGTCTATGCTCTTCACTTCATCCTACAATATTTCCAGCGTCCTTGAATACATTAATTCCTTACAGAATTGAGTGGATGCTGTACTACAACATAGATTGACAATTATTAGGAAAGTCAGACGATGAATGTTCGACGACGTTGAGACTCGTTAACGTTGGAAAATAAGAAGTCGGATTAAGTGACTTTTTATTAGTAAAATTTGGTGTCTTTGTGGAGGTGTACGGTATAATAAAAGAAAGTCTCTGCCGAAATGTCGTAAAACGGCGAGCTTGTAGCAAGAAGAGAGACTTTTGCGAAGCAGAGAACAATGTTGGGGTGCCATCTGTAGGGAGAATACGGAACTACGTAGTGCCTGCAACAGACACAAGCCACCAAACGAAGAGACACCAGCGACCTCGTCGGTAGATGTCTCTACTTGTGTCTTGCGCTCCTTAGAAAACTCTCGCTCGTTCCTAACAATGTGGATGTTGTCTATAACGTTGGGTTTTCCTTGCTTCAAACAACAGTAAACATCCTGCTTTATTACTGCTCATAACGTTAGGGAGACAGCAATGGCGTCTTACGGCGCATACGATTAAGAACGTCTATACGTCTATAGATGAATATTCCTGATTATTTTTCATTGCTTAAAGTATATTTCATGCGCAACCTGTATTTACTATATTCTTCCGTTATTTTGGGTACCTCCACACAAGTACGTTTCTTTCTAAGTGGAAAGTTACGTAATTCACAATTACTTTCTGAACGAACATCTATATATACAACCCGGTTTGAATATTTCTTTTGGAGAGTGAATGCGTCCTGTATAACCTATTTTCTTATCACATTTTTAAATGACTGCATTTACGTTTTATGTGAGGCAGTAATTTTTTTCTGAAATAACTAAATTTTTTTCGGAGACTTAAAGGTGGAAAAGTATTTCACTGGAATTTAAATGCCTTGAAATCAAGAAATTCTTGTCAATGCTGCTTTGCTCTGATACACACCATTTACCAGTAAGTAAAACGAGATTACGCATGCGTATTATCAGAAACCACTAATAAGTGAAATTCATCTTGAAACAGAAGCCATTGGAAATTAGCAGGAATTTCCGTTTTCAAGATAGGTAAAATTAAATAAAATTAACGGTCCGCCGCTCGTAGTCTCGCGGTAGCGTTTTCGTTTCCCGCGCAGGGGGTTTCGGTTCGATTCCCGGCAGTGTTAGGAATTTTCACCTGCCCAGAGATTACTGGGTGTTGTTTTGTCATCATCATCATTAATCCATTGTGGTCGGAGGAGGGCAATGGAACCACCTCCATTTGGACCTTCCGTAGTACGGCGGTGCGGGTCTCCGGAGCGCTCTCCGGCCGATCCACGTACCCACCCAATGCCACCTATCCGCATTCCCCGTCCCAATCTTATATCCTCGCTAATATTTAGATTCCCACTAGAGATCGAACGGTACTGTGCATCGACAATGAAGGTTGTGGAATCCTTACCCATCGAGACATATCAGTTATATGAATACGCTGTGTCTGTTTTCTCGGACATGTGCATTCTTGTATAGTAAGTAAAACTGGTAAGACAATAAACAGACACAGTTTATTAGCAAATATCGCAGTTTCATGTTAAAGACCTTCTTCTGTTTCAAGGTACGACATGGTGCATTACCGACGAAGTATGGCTTAAACGACCACATGTTATATAAATATTTCTAAAAATATTTACGATTTTCCTCACCGTAAAATTCTATACCTGAATAATTAACAACATTCTCAAAGTTACTTTGACATACACTTTGATATACAAAGACACTGGTATAGTCATGCGTATTCAGATACAGAAATATGTAAACAGGCAGAGCACGGCTCTGATGTCAACAACGCCCATATAAGACAGCAAGTGTCTGGCGCAGTTGTTAGATCCGTTACTGCTGCTACAGTGGCAGGTTATCGAAATTTAAGTGAGTTGAACTTGCACGAGTGATGAGACACAGCATCTTCAAGGTATCAATGAAGTGGGGATTTTCAGGAGAGTACGGTGTGTATCAGGAATCTGGTAAAACATCAAGTCTTCGACATCGCTGTGGCCGGAAAAATGTCCTCCAAGAACAGGACCAACGACGACCGAAGAGAATCGTTCAACGTGACAGAAATGCAACCCTTCCGCAGTGCTGGGCCATCAACAAGTGTCAGCGTGCGAACCATTCTACGAAACATGATCGATGTGGGCTTTCGGAGCCGAAGGCCCACTTGTGTACCCTTGAAGACTGCACCAAGTTTTACGCCTCGCCTGGGTCAGTCAACACCGACATTGACCTGTTGGTGACTGGAAACACGTTGCCTGGTCGGACGAGTCTCGTTTCAAATTGTATCGAGTAGGTGGACGTATACGGGTATGGAGACAACCTCATGAATCCATGGACCCCGCGTGTCAGCAGGGGACTGTTCAAGCCGGTGGAGGCTATGTAATGGCGCGGGGCGTGAGCAGCTGGACTAATAGGGGACCCCTGATACCTCTAGAAACGACTCTGACAGGTGACACGCAGGTAAGCATCATGTCTGATCATCGGCATCCATTCACGTCCATTGCCCATTCCGGTGGACATGGACAATTCCAGGAAGATAATGCGACACCCGACACATCCAGAATTGCTACAGAGTGGCTCCAGCAACACTCTTCTGAGTTTATACACTTCCAATGGCAACCAGTCTCCACAGACATGAGCATTATTGAGCATATCTGGGATGCCTTGCAACGAACTGTTCAGAAAAGTTCTCCACCCCCTTGTATTCTCACGAATTTATGGATAGCCGTGCAAGGTTCGTAGTGTCAGTTTGCTCTGGCACTACTTCGGACATTAGTCGAGTCCATGTCACATCCTGTTGTGGTACTTTTGCGTGCTCGCGGGGGTGCTACACGATATTAAGTAGGTATACCAGTTTCTTGGGCTCTTCAGTATATTACACAGCAGTTACGTAAGTAGAACTAGAGAGATTTACAAATTCTGCACTAAACACAACCTCATGACTACAACCCATAAAGACTGTAGAAAATGGTATAAACTGCTTAAGACGGTCTCCAGTGCGCATTCCTTCATGTGATTCTAAAATCAGCAACTAAACTGAAGTACCGACCAACAAATGTCTTGTGCTCCTAGGTACACTAATCTGTAGGTACAACGCTCTGCCCTGGTACTTGACAGATGTAACGTATGCCGGATTTTACGCTATTTGGCATCGTATGTTTAGTAATGTCAAGTAAGGTGATCTAAATTTCGTGATACCTGAGGATGATCCTTTAATCGGAACTACTTGCAGTAAAGGTGTTTTATTAGCAGATCTTCGCGACAGAAGTATGTCGCTTTATTTAGGTATCTTAAGTACTTTGTATCATAACCACATCTCGAAAGCTTTTGTTTTCATGATGTTATTTATTTGCAGCATCAATTATTCCACACTTCAAATAACATTTTTCAAACCTTAGTCTTGAGTCTGTGTCAGAATTCGAACATGTAAGCACTTTTTCATTGCAGCTTATTGTCAGATGTCCACTTAAGTTCGCTTTAATTTCCATTTCCCCCCCCACCCCCACCCACTGCTATTTGAAATTTTGATTCTGAGCAAAAGTTGCATAATGTCCCAGTCTTACTGATCTCTCAGTTTGTACTAAACAGGACCCATTTTTATCTGTTTCACCCTGTCCAGTTTACTTCCAATATTTTTTTCCACGCATGGGTAATAATGTCAGCTTTTACAACGGCTACAATAATTTATAATCACCACTCGATCAAAGGGTTTCTTGCGTTCTATAATACTTAGGCACGCATCTATTTCAATAACGTACCGACGTTTCGGCGATATTTGCAGACCGCCTTCATCATGGTGAGTACTGAATAAGCTCCGTGACGTCTGCTGATGACAGTAGTCCAAACGCCAGCAATTCCATCACACAAGTCTCTGCCAAATAATAATAATAATAATAATAATAATAATAATAATAATAATTGTTATGTATTCTTACGCACATTTATTCTTTGATAGTAGCAATGATAGACGAGCGGTTGTTTTGTGACTACTTCCAATTTTACTTCCTGCCCCTTTTACATCCCAACTGGTGGTCCCTTATCTGTTTCACACTTGTCTTACATTATTCTGTGTATCAATTTATAAATCCTTTAAAATAATTAATTTTTAAAAGAAGTGGATCTACGATGTTGGCATTTTCTTGCATTTTTCTTCTTAGGCAAGGACACAATAGTGCAGGATAACTGTTGTTTAGGTGTGCTACCGATTTTAAATATATTTGAATAGTTCTAATGCCTCTTTCATAGACTGTCTTCAGTATATCTGATGCATCCATCTTTGAGCTGTTGCCTCTTATACCTCTTGTTTAGTTTTTAGGAAGCTGTGTTAAAATCTTTGCCGGTCGGTGTAGCCGAGCGGTTCTAGGCGCTTCAGTCTGGAACCGCGCGACCGCAACGGTCGCAGGTTCGAATCCTGCCTCGGGCATGGATGTGTGTGATGTCCTTAGGTTAGTTAGGTTTAAGTCGTTTAAGTTCTAGGGGACTGCTGACCACAGCAGTTAAGTCCCATAGCACTCAGAGCCATTTGAGCCATTTTTTTGTTACAATCTTTAGACTGTCTCAAACGATCGTTATCATGAAAAAATTATTTTGTGTATTTTCGAAATAATAGTGTTTTCCTATAAAACTGACTGTCCAGGTACGTTATCATGACTGACTTCCTGATTTTACGCGTTCCTTCAATTTCTTTAGTATCCAGGACAAAAATCTAAAGAACATTACACAGAAGCACGCATTAATGGAGGTCCTTCTGAAAGTGTTCTTCTGCCACCCAAAAACTATTTGGAGAGAGAAACTGAAGTCAGGTCTCCAGCTGATGAGACAGGTGGCAGATGTGAACATTTTTAGGTAACCTTACTATTAAATTGTTCGCTGTAGTTGAATGAAAAATAAAGTGACAAATATATAGCTGGGATGGTAGAACTGTCTGTTGTGCAACACTATATGATGACCTTATCATCGATGGGGTCTTAACTACTAATCTTTTATCCCTTTTTGAAGTTCGATAGAGTACCTGTAAATTTCATATTTCGCGAAAGAGGAATTTGCTAATTCAGTAGATACTTATTCCAAAATCGTCCTCAGTTCGCACATATCCCGATTCTATAAAGAATCGATCTCTCCTGTAAAAACAGCTACAAACAGCTGATTTCTTGGAAGATGAATCTGTGTGTTAGATATTTGTTTTTCACCGTATGGAGGAAAAGGTTAGGAAAGCTTCGAAATGATGCTTCAATGTTCTTGGAAGTCGCTAAGTGCTCTCATCATGAAATATAGGACGAATATAAACTCCTAGTTTACGCTCCATTTTTGGCAAAAAGCTCGTTTCTCGAGCCTCGAAAATGCTTATAGCGTCATATCTCCTGAAGTATGAGTCATACATTGATGTAATGCTGCAGGTATGTTAATGATATATGCAGATACTGTCTGCAAAATGTGTTGCAAATACATTAAGTACTAAAGTAGTACTCTGCCCCGTGATGACTGGGTGTTGTGTGATGTCCTTAGGTTAGTTAGGTTTCAGTAGTTCTAAGTTCTAGGGAACTGACGACCATAGATGTTAAGTGCCGTAGTGCTCAGAGCCATTTTTTACTAAAGTAGTAACAAGTTATAACGCCATGCCTGATGCTGCCGTTTTATTGCATTAACAGCGGAATGACGTAAGCGATAAACTTTTTCCTTTCCATCGTTTCATAGAGGGATGTCAGAGAGAAAAAAATTCTAAAAGCTTTGAAATTTCCTGTAAAGCTTGTTGGAAGCTTCTAAGTGCTCCTACTCTCAAATACTGGATGAATAAAGACCTGGAATTTACGTGATGTCAGTTAAGTCGGCTCAAAACAAGCTAACCGTTTCCAAGAGTAATACTTTCCTGATTGTCACAATTAATAAAATGTTCCGGGCTATTATGTTGTGGTCGAATGAATTTGTCATTTGACCACAACGTTTCGTCCCTATTTGCGAAGGACATTTTCAGTGGGGATCGTAGTTGCTTTGAAGATCCGATTCGCAACCTCCTTCGCTAATGACTGCAGCAAAATTCCCTTTAGGCCTGCTTCCGAACAGTCTTGGGCCTCGCAGCACAGTGGCGTGACGTCAGATATTTTGAATGCGAGCATAGTTGGTCGCAATCGATTGCCGTTGTCCGCTGTTGCTATCACTTCATGGTGGAAGACTGGTACACATGATGTTCAGCACCGGGGTCCTAATGTCATTCAGTTTCACGCCCTCTTCCTTCCTGTTGATATTCCTGGGGTGTTTTACACTCTCTATGCGCTCTCTGAACAGCCTTTCGTGGTAACCCTATGTAGCTGGCAGTACTTGAGTAGTACCGAAATTAATGTCGTAGTCTGCTGGCGGCAAAGCACTTCCGCAACAGCTGATCGTTCAGGTTTAATGGTTCAAATGGCTCTGAGCACTATGGGACTTAACATCTATGGTCATCAGTCCCCTAGAACTTAGAACTACTTAAACCTAACTAACCTAAGGACAGACAACACCCAGTCATCACGAGGCAGACAAAATCCCTGACCCCGCCGGGCATCGAACCCGGGAACTTGGGCGCGGGAAGCGAGAACGCTACCACACGACCACAAGCTGCGGACCATTCAGGTTTACATTTTATAATTGCCTGATTGTGTTACCTCTAAATGGGTAGATTATAAAAGGATTTTAAAATGTAATTTTGGTCAATAATTACCTGAAATGTTGAAAGTAAATTTTTTTGTCCCTGGAAGACATTAGTAAACCTTCAAATGGGTCGGGTACCGTGCCCCTGGTTCCAGGATTGTCGGTTAGTAGTTTAGATTATTGTAGTAGTGGTAGTAGTAGTAGTAGTAGTAGTAACTTTATTCATCTGTAGATCTCTTTTTACAAGGATGTAGGACATGTCAAACATTTACAAGTTTAGACCAATTTAAAATAAGCTAATTCGTGTACACATACATTTACAGACCTCTAGGTAGAGACAATCAGTAGATGTACTCCTGGTATACAATACTTCTTTTACAAATAACTTATTAAATAATGCAAGGCCAGACTGTGCACTCATATTTCACTATTAGTCACTGCACACACTATACATACATTGTTTCACTCATAACACACACTGGTGATCTCTGAGCCGTTTGCTGTACCGCAACTTCCCATTTGCTATCCTGAAAAACTGAGCCAGCATCCCTCTACAATGAGTGAGGTGTTGAGTTCAGAAAGAACTATTAGTATTGTACTAAGCACACCTTGGCGGTATGTTTTTCTAGAAAAGGAAAAAAGGAGAAATAAAAACATGGTGTGAAGATATTATGTGGAATGTTGGATGATTTATAATTATTATTATTTATTTGTATAACTATTTTTAGCAAACCCCTACTCTGTTTTTTTCTAAGTAATCCTTCAGTGTAAAAAATGTATAGCATAACAGATGCTTTCTAGCTGCCTTTTTAAATAAGCGTAATTTTGCAATTTCTTCAATCTCTTTTGGTAATTTATTGTACAGTTTTATTCCTTAGTAGAAAATACTGTCTGTTTTAGTTTTATGTTTATTTTTCTAGGTAAATGTAAGTTGAACCTAGCTCTTGTTCCATGATCAAGGACATAGCTGTTAGTGCAGAAATTACCAATGTTATTTCTGATGTGTACAGCTCACTGGTAGACGTATTCAGATAGAGCAGTTAAAATACCCAGTGTTTTGAACAGATCGTTTTTAGTTATTATTGATACAGACCTTCCCTGGAGTTTGAAAACTGTGTTCATATTTTGAGAATTTATTCCCCAAAAAAGAATGCCATAGCTAAGAACTGAGTGTACATAAGAATAATATGTAACTAAAAGACACTGCATGTTACACACTGATGATAGGATTCTAACGACATAACAGGCTGAAGACATTCTGTTTGCAAGTACCTTTGTGTGTTCACACCACGTCATCTGAGAATTAATATTTATTCCAGAAATTTTGCATTTGTCACACAGTCTATAGAGGTGCCATCTACATTTAATTTAACTTTGTCATTTTCCCTCTTCTAAGTGTAATTCATGGCATTAGTTTTCTTTATGTTCAAAGTAACTTATTGACCAATCGTGAACTTCCTTGAGAGTTTCATTTGGCTTCTCTGCAAGGAGAAATCTTGTTTTCTCAGTGTCTATAATATCACTGTCATCAATGAACTGAATTTTTTCACCATGAGTAGCACTACTGGGAAAATCATTTATGTATATCAGAAATAGTATTGGTCCTAATATGCTACCTTGCAGAACCACTATATTACTGTATTTTCGTTTGATAAGTGTTTTATTAAACGTTTAGATCTATTTGAAGTATGTGTTATCTCTTTGCACCCTATCTGCTATGTATGATCGAAACCAGTCATTAGCTCCCCCCCTTATTCCTATTGCTTCTAATTTGTTTAATATAAACTTGTGGTTGACTGTAATAAAGGCCTTAGGAACAACGAAAAATATGCCTGTGGCACACTCATATTTGTAAAGAGCATCAAGTACAAATTTTGTCAATTCTACAATCGCTGACTCTGTATTATTGCAACTTTGGAAACCACACTGTGATTCTCTTAAAAATGTATGTATTCAGACAATTCATTAATCTTTATTTCTATATTGCTTCTATTATTTTTGAGAATAGTGACAGCAGGGAAATGGGTCAGTAATTTTCTATGTCTTCTGCTTTACCTTTCTTAAGCAAAGGCACAAGTCTTGGTTGTTTTAGCTGCTCTGGAAATGTCCCTGATGTGAAGGGTTCATTTATCATATTTGTTAAGGGGCCTTGTTTAATCTCTAAGCATTGTTTCAGTACACACATTGGTACTTCGACTAAGCCTATTGACTTTTTATTTTTTAATTTTGGAACAGTTTTGTTGACTTCGTTCTGTGTAGTTGGAAGTAACATCACTGTATTTGGTGAAATATTATTTACAGGTGTTATATTTGTTTTTGGAAATTTTTACTGTAAGTTCTCTCCAGCACTTGAAAAACGATCGTTTACATAGTTTGCTAAGTTTGTGCATCATTTATAACCTAACCCCCTCCCTTAGCAGCATATTATTCTTCATTTGTTTGCCTCTACCCATTTCCTTTTATAAAACGTACCAGACTGCTTAGCTGTTATTCTGTGCATTATATATTATTTCGTCATTAAATGACTTTTTTGCAGCAATCAGCACCTTCCAATAGATATTTTTGTGTCTATAATAGAAATTAAAGAATGATTGATCATTGCGACTCTTTTCCATGGAACTGAGGTATTTAAGTGTTTGGAGGACTTCTTAATACCTGGTGTTATCCATCTTTTTTTTGTCAGATGTTGATACAGAGATACATAATTGCGGAAATGACTTTTCGAAGTTCAACTTAAATAATGTGGAGAATTTAGAGAATTTCATATTCTCATTGGTTTCCGTATACAGTTCATCCCAGCTTTGTTTTGCTAGTTTCTTTGAAAAAATTTTTATTTTGATTTCTGATGGATGTCGTTTGTAGGTTTTTAGTTAGGAGAATGATTCGATGCCTGATTTTACTTTTGTTACTTTATATGACAGAGATGGTCTCTACACATTTGTGGCCACTTTGTCAATTAAAAATGCAGTTATTGTACTAACTCTTGTTGCCCTATTGACCAATAGGAACATGCCAAAACTTTTAAGGATATTTATGAGGGTTTTGCTGGATTCATTTATGATATTAGTGTTGATGTTAATATCCCCACACAGAATTATGTTGAGTTTTGTACTTGAGACTTTATCTAGAACTTCTGTTAATTTATTGAGAAAAATGTCGATTCCACCACTGGGAGATCTACACACACACCAAATGATTAATTTTTTGGTAATATCAAGCCCTGTTAATTTAGCAGCCGATATTTCAAAGTGTTTGTCTGCACTTACTGCAGTGAGGTCATGTCTTGATTTGAACTGTGTACCTTTTCTTATATAAATGCATGATCCTCCACCCCTTGAAGCAGCTCTGCAGTAAGAGTTTTCCCTTTCATACAAAGATAATTCTACATGTGGGATTTCTGTGTTTTTACACCAGTGCTCAGTCACACAAACTACTGTGCAGTTCAAACATTGGAGCTCAACTTCTGACAGACGTAATTTTTTTTTAAATGTGAAACGTGTATGTATTCAGTACCAGCGATGGCGAGGCATGACAGAATCTCTGACCAGAGAGTTGTTTATCGTTGCTAGTCTGCGCTTGACTGCGCGAGAGTGCAGTTGCGAGTTGGACTCAGTCGGAAGTAGTGTGTGTGAGGAGTCGGCGGGCGTCGACATGCATCTCTGGTCAAGGTTCGGGACGAGGTATATTGTTAAATAAGGTAATGAAGCAGCATTGCTCACATCTGATAATGTAATGTATCTTAATTGTAATTAATTTGTTCATGACATGCCTCAATAATAATTTTGTTTTCAAAGCAATCTTTTTTTAAGAAAAGAATCATTCCAATTGAAACAATATTTCCTATGTTTTTCCTCCCAGAATCAATTTATCAGGTTAATTATTGTACAGGGCCTAAGGTCAGCGCAGCTGCCCTTATAAAATTTATCAGGTTCACCTTAACGTTAATTTTGTGGGGACTTAACATTTTTGCCCATTTTTATTATCATTGAGTTTTATTAGGATGCTAACATTTGGTACTATTTGCAATTCTATTCAATTCTTTTCATTTTCATATTTTCACAGGGAGGTTACACTGGACGACATCCGGACCAGGATCGTATTTCTTTGAGAATCTTCTGAAAAGTAGCCAGATATCTGCTCTTATTTACTAAAATATAATTAGCATTTGGCGCAACGCTTTTACTAATTTTGTGACTTTCTCTCCGCAGATCATCGGCAATTAGTTGCTCTTTGTTGTATTTGTATTTGTTGGATTTTGCATTCTCTTTGTCTCATTAGTGAATAATTGTGACTATTGTAAAAATGCAGCAAAAGACTGTGAATAGTGTATCGCTAAGAATGATGAGTGAAATAACCGAATTAAACAACTTGACCGATAGTAATTGTGATGACAATCCTCCGTTTATTGACAATCAGTACGTACCGACCACTAATGTTAATTCTGATCTTTGTGATGGACAGACGAATTCAATTGTGTCGTCTGTTAATTTAACGACAATTGATGACGCAGGGCGCTTTGTTGCAATGAGCGCTGCCCAGCTTAACACAACCGGTTTGGAAAATTCATGTGACGTACAGACAAATTTTTCTAATGAAAATGAACAGGGTACGCAAAGTAGGACGGATTTATTTAATTCCGAAATAGTGACTGACAGTGTACATCCGACTGGCAAACCTTTTTCTAAATTACAGAATGACCAAATGGTCACGCAAAACGGGACAATTGCGGGTACGCCATCAAACAGTACAGAGAATAGAGTAGGTAATGTTACATTGGATCAAATTATGGCAATATTGCTACAGAATAGTGAAAAATTCAAACAACTTGATGAAATTAATGAAAAACTAAACAATAATAATGAAGATCTCAAACAACTTAGTGAAAATAACAAACAACAGAATGAAAAACAAGACAAACTTAGTGAAAAATTAGACAACAATTCCAGACAGCTTAGTGAACAGATCAAACAGCTTAATGAAAAACATGACAGCCTTAATGAAAAATTAGACAACTATTCCACAATTCCAGACAGCTTAGCGAGCAGATTACAGCCGTTGCCGCGCAGTGTCATGATACTAAGGAACAATTATGTGTGGAAATTGAGGCTTGTGCTAGGAAAAGTAGCGAAGAAATTAGGTCTGTTGCTCAGGAATTAAGGGATATGCAAACAGCCACAACAGAAACACTTAGAGACGAAATTAGTGCAGTCAGTAAACAATGCTCTGAAAAAGCAACACAATTACGTGACGAGTTTAAAGTAACGACAGCAGAAATTTCGCGTACAACGGATGCAAAGATAGACGCGAAATTCGATCAACAGAACACTCAAATTGACGAACCTTTTAATCGTCACCAACAAAACAGTGATACGCGTTTCCGCAAATTTATTTAGGATCAAAATAAAGTGAAACGTCAAGTCATGGAAACAATCACTGCACAGAGACAAGAAGACAAACGTAAAATGTTTGCGAAGGCAAAAACATACGTAGACAACAATATTGCTACAATGTCCGACAAAATTAATACCATCGAACAGTTGAACACCGAATTACGTGATGAAATTTCTGATCTTAAATCAAAAACAGATAAGACACACAGTAGATATTCAAACAGTGACCGACAGACCAAACAAATAGAACTAACACAGGATTCCGATGACATCAAAGCTGACATTAAAAAACTGAACGAAACCACACGTAAAATGCAAAAACAGATTAATGCCTCTGACACTAAAACCGATGATCAGGTAAAAATACTGACTGAAAAATGTGATGAAGTGGCCAGTCGTATTGATATTATTGAAAGTAATAATGACAGCAAATCAGACGATACTGCACCGATTTTGTTTAACCAAACACCTGAATTCCAAAATTTACAGCAGACAATCAATGAGATAGATTCGTCTAATAACACATTGCGTAGAAAATTGTCAAGTTTACAGCAAGAGGTAACAGAGATAAAAAATATTTCAGTTAATAACACATCACAGCAGACGCCACTTTACGAACATTTTTCAGACTCACGCAGCGCGTATAATTTAGGTAATCTACAGAGAGTACGTGAGTTAGATTCAGAACAGTCACATTCAAACAGTTTCCCATACAATCCTGAACCTGTTCCCTCATACAGAGATGATAATTTTGATTACAAACATTTTCTATCAGTGAGAAAATTTAAAGTATTTAAAAATGACAGAACACAGATTCACCCTCTGGATTGGATACAACAATTTAGCTTTGCTTCTCCACCGACTTGGCCAGTAACACATAAACTTGAATTTATTTGTAGTTTTTTGGAAGGCGAACCGGCAACTCGTATGAGACCGATCGCGAGACAATGTTATTTGGTAGAAGAATTTCAGAATGCTTTTCTGTCAGCGTATTGGTCAAAGACGACACAGCGCGGAATTAAAGATCAGTTAATTAGTTTACCGAATTATGAGAACTAAAATTTTTCCACTGTCACGCAATTTTTTGAGCACATGGCCCAACAAAACCAATACCTAAGTGAACCATACAGTGAATCTGCACTTATTCAATTATGTATCTCTAAATTACCACGATCATTAAGAGTGTCACTACTAACGGGTCAGCAGAAGGAAAATATTTCAGCATTCAGAGATCTGTTACAGGTTTGGAAGTACAGCAATCGGATTATTCCTTTCTAAACAAAAATTTTTCATATAATGATCAAGGCCAACAAACTTACCGTAATTATGATCAGCCACGCAATTTTAATAGCAAAAGTAATAGACGCTTTAGGAACGACAACCACCAGAACTTTAATAACAGACAAAATTCTGATTATCAATATCGTCAAAATTATCAGCAACAGGAACCACATTTTAGTAACAATAGAGGTTTTTCACAACAACAGCAACAAAACCGGCCGGTTAGCATACGTAACCAACAATGTAATGCACAAGGTCAACCTAACTTTAATGTTTCGCAGCGTGGATGCATAGTCCCTGGTACAACAAATAGTAACGCACGGGAGCAAAGGAACAACTACATACAGAAAACACAGTATTTCAATTCCTATCGCAATGCACCGTATAGGAATGACTATTACGACAGACATAAAAATAATGAGCAAAATTTTCAGCGTATATATAATAACAGTCGGTCTTACCAACAGCAAAATCATCCGCAAGAACATATTCTCATGAATGAACCCGACAGTAGATATCATCCAGAACGTAATACGTCTGGAAGAAATAACAGAACAGTTCAAATAGTCGAAATGCCACAGAATCCTCCTGAAAATAACAACATGCCAGATAGAATCTGACTAAATACAGTACAGATTGCATCTTCCAGCAACGTAAGCAATACTTCTGATACACAGAATGTTATTCACGAAAATGTTATTACTTTTGACGATATCCGAGACACTCTTTCACAGGAAAGACCAGTTGTTCCAAAAACTATTTCACACCCTGTCATCGAAATTATAATTGGTTCATCGAAATTTTCAGCAGTAATCACCTATGTCAGTTATAAATGAAGAAACTTTCAACGAGTGTAACAAAGAGAATGCCTATCCTACATTACCATTAGGCAAAACGAAAGTGAAAGGAGCAGTATCGAGTAAAGGAGCAGACGTTAAATTACAGACACATTTATCATTTTGCATTGCAGGTCATACTTTTCACTCAAATTTTTGGATTGCTCCTTTAGTGACAACTGACGTTATTTTAGGTACTAATTTTCTCGTACAACACGACGCAGTTATTGATTTTCAAAATTCCTATTTAATGTTGAAGGATGAAAATGTACAATTGGCCTTAGAATTTCGGCACTCTTTATCTGCGGAAGAACAGACAATTAATCACACAGAGGTCATTTCCGTATCACGTAACATACACTGTAATCCCACATTGTTCACAGATACGTACGTACACAACTATAATACTCTAGACGAAGCCGACTATGGCATTATGCAGATGATTTCTGATAAAGTTAAACAGAGCAGTGCAAATACAGACGACGAACGCACGCAACTACACAAAATTCTTTTACAGCAAGCTCCAGTTTTTGACAATGTTCCTGGTACGATGTCCGGTTTTATGTATGAATTTCAAGACAAACAGCAAGCAAAGCATTATCTCATTCCATATATCCACAGAGAACAAGTTAAAAAAGAGTTGCAGGATATGCTTGACCAAGAAATTATTGAACCGACAGTTAGTCCGTGCATAAACCCGCTACATATTGTCAAGAAAAAGGATGGCTCACTTCGCCTTGTACTTGATTCGCGTCACATTAATGACATTATTATTAATGAAACAGATCGACCACAGACACTAGAAGAACTGCTACAGAAATTTCATGGTACGGCTATTTATTCCACACTAGATTTGAAATCGGGATTTTCGCAAATTAAGCTTCATCATACTTGCAGAAAGCATACAGCTTTACTCTGTTTCGGTGACTGTTATCAGTTTTGCAAATTACCATTCGGTTTAACTATTTCTTCTGCAGCTTATATTCGCAGTTTCAATACAATACTTCCGACAGAACTTAAAGACAGAATCACGATGTACGTAGGTGACATTCTTATTGCAGAAGCTAACTGGACTGAACACAATCTGATTCTAGAACAACTGTTACAAACTTTTCGTGCACAAGGACTTACAGTTAATCTCAGTAAATCGCACTTTGGTAAATTTTCTATAAAATTTCTTGGACACGTAATTTCAGCCGAAGGCATTGCGCCTGACCCGGAAAAGCTTCAAGCTTTACGCGACATTACTGTTCCTACGACGAAGAAACAACTACGCAGTTTTTTAGGTTTAATTAACTTTTTTCGTAAATTTATTCATCACTCTGCTTTAGACACACCTAGATTATGCCAAATGACAGGAAAAAACACTATTTGGTCCTGGGATAAGCAAGCAGATTCTGAATTTATGAACCTGAAACATGCTTTGTTGAATGCACCACTTTTATCGCACCCAGATCTTACCAGAAATTTTTCCATTGCGACCGACAGTTCTAACACCGCTTTAGGCGTACATATTTTTCAGGAAATTGAAGAAGATGGCTCAACAGTAATTGAAAACATCGCATTTGCAAGTCGCATTCTGTCGCCTGCTGAACGAAATTATTCTGTTACAGAACTGGAAAAATTATATGTAGTATGGCAGACATACCACCGTATACACAGACCACAAGCGATACAATTCTTACTTTCGGTTAAATTCACTCACGACAGATTAAGCAGATGGAAACTTTACTTGCAGGAATTTAATTTTACAATAGTTCACATTCCCGGCACACAATACATTGTAGCAGACGCACTATCCCGTTCTCCCAGCAACAATCAGCAAGACATCGCAACCAACTTCTGCAAAGCAAATTTCAGCGTCATGTACATTCAACAAGTTGCATTTGAAAATTTCATTTCGTCGTCATTACAGGACATAGCACAAGAGCAGAATAAAGACAACGTATGGAAAGAGACTAAACACCCCTGGCAAAATAGGAATAATGTTACGATTAGAAACCATTACACTGTACGCAATGACATTCTATTTCGCCGCTCTCATCCTGACAACAACAGTTTGTTATTATGCATTCCTGACGAGCTTGTTAACAAATTAATCAGGTATACTCATTTAAGTTACGCACATTACGGAACTAGAAAATGTTTTCTTATACTGAGACAGAACTGTTATTTTGCCAACATGGAGAAACGCATACGACGAGTTTTAGCGTCATGTAAAATCTGCCAGAAAGCTAAGTCAGACACAACTTCACATATTCCTCCATTATATCCCATTGCACCTGTTAAATTGAGACATATGACCGCTGTAGACATTTTTGGTCCAATTCCGAGAACTAATAGAGGTTTTTGCTACATCTTTGTCGCTGTCGAACTCACTTCAAAATTTGTTTCCTTCACTCCGTTACCAAAGTTACTGCTAAAACTGTTTCGAAAGCATTTGCAAAACATTTTCTATTTCATGTAGGGCATGTGTTGAAAGTAATTTCCGACAATGGACCACAGTTTCGATCTGCTATATGGACACGTATGTTACGAGCTAGAAACATTTCTCCGATCTATATATCCAAGTACCATGCTTCTGCGAACCCTTGTGAACGATTAATGAAAGAAATTGGTAAACTGTGTAGAATATACTGCCACAAAAGACATATTGATTGGGGCACACACATATTCTCATTCCAAGATGTAATTGATTCCATTCCAAATGAATCCACTATGCTATCTCCGTCTGTTATACTGAAAAATGTTGAACCACCGAACAAAATTACAGAATTAGTAAACTTTCCTACATCTCGTCGAATACGACACCACGAAATAATCGACATTGCGCTGAACAACGTCAAACGTGCCGCAGAGCGCCGGAGAAGACAGCAAAAACAGGTTTGTACACGCCGTGACTTTCACATTGGACAGTAAATATTAGTACGTACACACTATTTATCCATCAAAGGAACAGGTAGGTGCAGTAAATTTGAACTTCTATACGCAGGTCCATATCGGATTCGCAGCATTCCTCACCCCAATGTTGTACACGTCGAAACTTTGAGAACCAGAAAATCCAAAGGCAACCACCATTGGTCAAACATCAAACCTTTTATTGAATGAAGACACTTTATGATTTAACATGCTATAATGCCATTTTGCTAGTTTTATGATCACTTATGCAATTATACTAACATGACTAATTACTGATGATTATCGTATTTTTTCTTGGCAAGTGCCCAGCAAGGTAAGGTTAGCAGGTAGCTCTTCCTGTCGTTACACATCAGACCGTGCATATTTGTCCAGATGAAGTTACACATTTTATGACCACTTATGCAATTATATTTATGTGACTACTTATTGATGATTATCGTATTTTTTCTTGGCAAGTGCCCGGCAAGGTAAGGTTAGCAGGTCACTCTTTTTGTCGTTATACATCAGACTGTGCATATTTTTCCAGATAAACTTACGTGTCGTATGAATAATTATGCAGTGTTATCTAGTGACATATTAATTTTATTAAATTTTTCTCTCCATTGAAATCTTTAATTCTCGCCTCTATTAACTACACAACATACAAGCTGAACACAACGAACGTCCGTTTTTCTGACTTTCTTAGGTATATACGATTGTTTCATGTTTTGTTTGTATGCACTATGAAATAGCTAAGATATAGCAAACACCAGTTGACTTTGACATTTTGCCTTATTATATCTCAACATCGTGACTACTTTACTGTTACATTGTGATACACTGAGTACATTTTTGCCTCTGAACACTATATAAGTTTTTCACATATTATGTTATCTGTCATGTTATGCTGTATGCTTAATTATGTTACCATAAACCAGTCATTATTTAATGAGTATATGATTTAAATGCTAGACATTAATCTCTGTTCATCAATTTCAGAAAGAAATGATGCGTGAAAGAAATAAATTAAACAAAATGGGAATTTCACCTTTGGAATGAACGAAAGAGACTGCAATACTTCGTGATGAAGAGTAAATGGATCAGAATTAACAAGCATTAACAAGAATATACTACACACATCGTAGAATAGCAGTCTTAACTAATTTTTTCTTTCAGAATACGAGGCGATTGATGCAGGCTGTCAGACAGAATTACACATCTTAGTTTTAGTGATGAAATATGACAGAAATAAGGAATAGTTGTGTAATGAGTAATGAAGTGATGTTTTTGCGGATGATAATGAATGCTGATGAATAATGATGAAGAATATGCTACTATGTATAATGAAGATTTTCTTTACAAGTGATGATAATAATGGAGTTATGATAATATAGATAATGAAGTGATGGATAATGAAGTTTATTCTTTACAGATGAGGATAATGTGGAAGTTATGTATTCATGCTATGTAGTTATTTAAGTATTTGTTGCAGTTCGCTTTGACAGCAGGTGTTATATTGCATAGTATTATGACTGAAGGTTTTGGAAAGGACAGCTATGGAACACATTTTGATACACATTTCACTACCTGTTAATTCGAAGTTCACTACTTTTCAGCATAAAATGCGTTTCTTCTTTCAGCTTAATAATCCATTTATTTATATATTTTTGCAGGAGAAATTATTGATGAAATTAATATGCTATAAGCAGTTGTTCATTAAATCTATGTCATTTATGAATGTGATTAATATACTCTATTTGTTTCATAACCTTGCTACAGCTGACTCATGACGAATGACATTACACATTTTCATTTACAGGAACAACCCAGAAGAAATTTTTTTTCTTCTTGTTTTCCCCTATAATTACCCAAAGCAATGCATTGCTAAGGAAAAAATGTATTACCAGTCTCAAATAATGATACCAGTTTAAGAGAGTTCTGAGTAATTCTGATTAGCTCTGAATAGTATGTCACTTGAATAATGAATGCTACTAATTACTGTATTGAGATGACCAATGATTAATTAATAATGCTTTGTAACTGGGAAATGAATGCTACTGATTACTGTATTGGGATGACCAATGATTAATTAATAATGCTTTGTAACTGGGAAATGAATGCTACTGATTACTGTATTGTGATGGCCAATGATTAATTAATAATACTTTGTAACTGGGAAATGAATGCTACTGACTACTGTATTGGGATGACCAATGATTTATTTAAAATGCTTTGTAACTGGGAAATGAATGCTACTGACTACTGTATTGGGATGACCAATGATTAATTAATAATGCTTTGTAACTGGGGAATGAATGCTGCTAATTACTGTATTGGGATGACCAATGATTAATTAATAATGCTTTGTAACTGGGAAATGAATGCTACTGATTACTGTATTGGGATGACCAATGATTAATTAAAAATGCTTTTTAACTGGGAAATGAATGATACTGATTACTGTATTGGGATGACCAATGATTAATTATTAACATTATTCTGTAATACTATGTTATTGACTACCTCCTGTTTTAAGTAATGACTTCTAATGATTTGTAATTAGGCAATGAATTTCAATGTTCTCTGTAAAACTAATGACTTCTGTTGATTTGTAATTAGGCAACGAATTTCAATGTTCTCTGTAAAACGAATGACTTCTATGATTTGTAACTAGAGAATGAGTGCCAATGTTCTCTGTAAAACAATTAATGAACATTTTTCTGTAATACTACATACATGGTACAGAAATGTTCAATAACTGGGCTATGAATGCCGCAAACTACTAATGTAATTCCCAATGAAGACTAGTATGTGACTTAATGTCCTTCACCTTCTGACCTAACTACCCTGAATTACAGCAATATTCATTTGTCCTGTATATCCTCTTGATCATGGAGCACTATATTTGCTTTTTGCACTAATTCTACGTTGGTGTACCTTACAAGAGCGTGGTGTTGACACGACATGCTGTCCACCACCGTGAGCGATGGAGATGTTATTATGGTCCCACTGTTTGGTGTACCTGATGTACTGCCAAAATGATAACATGGAATATTACTACGACATTTCAGTGTCATGGGTACGCTGATAAGTACTTCTGGGAAAATAACTTCAGATTGTCTCGCTTGGTGTTGTACTTCTGTGGAAAGATATGGACTTTCAGTGCAGCTGCGTGCAACTTAAAGTGCTACAACCATGATGCAATCCTTCCCTTTCCTATCCTAATTCTTGTAACATAGTGAAAATAATTTTTTGCTAATATCATTTATATTCATGGCCTATACATTTTTTCGATTTGCTGAACTACAGTGCAAGTGCACTTTTGTCATTTTCTAACATGATTACTACTCATTGTATGTACATTTCGATTTGCTGATATATTCTGAACTACAGTGCAAGTGCACTTTTGTCATTTTCTAACAAGATTACTACTCATTGTATGTACATTTCGATTTGCTGATATATTCTGAACTACAGTGCAAATGCACTTTTGTCATTTTTTAACATGATTACTACTCATTGTATGTACATTTCGATTTGCTGATATATTCTGAACTACAGTGCAAGTGCACTTTTGTCATTTTTCTAACATGATTTCTGCTCATTGTATGTGCATTTTGATTTGCCGATATGTTCTGAACTACAGTACATGTGCACTTATGTCATTTGTCAATGAGATTTGTACTCATTATGTTTATTTGTTGTGAAAACGTTGAAGAATTTTTCAGTGCATGTGCACTTATGTCATTTGTTAATATGTTTTGTACTCACATTTTGTCATTGTCTAATATGTTTTGTACTTGGTGCATGTGCATCATATTTACTTCATGTTCTATATCTGTATATATGCTGCTATTGTAAAGTTAATTAATTATGAAAAACTTTGTTGCTCGTGGCAAGTCCAAATGACTCACTATCGCTGCCAAATTTTTGCCCCCCCCCCCCCCAGTGGAGGGTTATGAAACGCGTATGTATTCAGTACCAGCGATGGCGAGGCATGACAGAATCTCTGACCAGAGAGTTGTTTATCGTTGCTAGTCTGCGCTTGACTGCACGAGAGTGCAGTTGCGAGTTGGACTCAGTCGGAAGTAGTGTGTGTGAGGAGTCGGCAGGCGTCGACATGGGTCTCTGGTCTAGGTTCGGGACGAGGTATATTGTTAAATAAGGTAATGAAGCAGCATTGTGCACATCTGATAATGCAATGTATCATAATTGTAATTAATTTGTTCAAGAAATGCCTCAATAATAATTTTGTTTTCAAAGCAATCTTTTTTAAGAAAAGAATCATTCCAACTGAAACAATATTTCCTATGTATTTCCTCCCAGAATCAATTTATCAGGTTAATTATTGCACAGGGTCTAAGGTCAGCACAGCTATCCTTATAAAATTTATCAGGTTCACCTTAACGTTAATTTTGTGGGGACTTAACATTTTTGCACCTTTTTATTATCATTGAGTTTTGTTACTGTGGGAAGCTAACATTTGGTACTATTTGCGATTCTATTCAATTGTTATCATTTTCATTATTTTGTGGGGAGGTTACAATTGATTGCATGTTTTGATGAAGGATTTTTAAGTCTGTGAAATGTCAAATGTTACTCTTTCCAATGGTTTGTTTTCCTTTGTGACATCTGGTAAGTGTGATATTTGGAGTGTTAAAATCTGTCTTGTGAGTGATTGCTTCAATTTTTTTTAAGCTTCTGGAGATACTCTTTAGGCAGGGGAACCTTTTATGTGGATTACTTACTTTTCCTACCCCCGACCATGTGTGACCCAAGGTCCACCCTCTACACTTTCACGTATCAGCTGTACCAATCTTCCCTTCCCAGTCCAGTTTAGGTGTAGGGCATGCCTCGTGAAACCCCATTTGTTCATAGCCCGACGGGCACCAGAGAAACAACAGCAAAGTTGGATGCCCTTAGAGCCATCTGTAACCCCACACTGATTCATCTCACAGCTCCATCAAGGTGTAGTCGATCATGACGCAAGAACAGCTCAACAAGGTGTACGTTGGTGCCATGAGTCAGGGAAGCAATCTGGTCCCGGCCACCACCTATGTCATATGACCCATCCCGCCGGCTGGAGTGGCAGCGCGGTTCTGGGCGCTGCAGTCTGGAACCGCGAGACCGCTACGGTCGCAAGTTCGAATCCTGCCTCGGACATGGATGTGTGTAATGTCCTTAGGTTAGTTAGGTTTACGTAGTTCTAAGTTCTAGGGGACTGATGACCACAGATGTTGAGTCCCATAGTGCTCAGAGCCATTTTTGACCCATCCCTGTCTAATCTGTTTCCCACCCAACCCACTATCACTAAATGATCCTCTTTTGCAAAGTCCATACATAAAGACCCTAAGTCCTCTATCAATTAGCCTGGCATTAGGTTTGAAGATACTGGTGGACTGGTACGCTGCCCCTAAGCCGTTCTGTAACTGAGGGCCTATAACTCGCCTATGACTATTTCCTAGCAGCAGCACTTTCTTCTTCCTAACACTTTGTACACTTTTAGCCTTCTTGGCCTCGGTTGAACTGTGCTGCACATTTTCTGCTCCTAGTTCTACCTGAGGCTCTTCTCCACTTAACTCTGGCAGTGGTGGATACCTGTTCTTGGTGTTTTTGATAAAACTGTTTGATTGCTTTCGCTTTCTTCCTATCCTCCTACCAGCTGCCACTTCCCAATCACCCTCATTCCCCCTATCTCCCTTAATCCTTATCAGTTCTTTCCTTGCTTCCTCCCACTGTGTCCGAAGGGCACAGATTTTCCTTTCCTGTTCCCCAGTCAAAATATCCTACTGCAGACTCTGCAGTTCCAGCAGAGAAGCTCTTCTGTTCTCTCAAGATTCTGCCCACTGCACACCCAAGTAAAAATATTTCCTACAAGATTGTCAACAGATCCCTCTACTCACTATCCCATAACAGTCAAGGTCAGTTTCGAAAGAATAATTAAATTTAAAGAATCTTTTAAATTTGTCAAGGATGCGAGATTGGCTCCACGTAACCCAAAAGCAACAAAAAGAACTTATGTGTAGATGTTGTTGATTTTGTACTGATTTAGAGATACAATGACAGAAGAATTGATTAGTAATTACTTTGCTTTTAGAGAATTTACGGTTTGAAGCGTGTTTGGTCAGGTTTTTAAACTATTACAACTCGGAAAGTTTAGTCTTAGATCGCGTCCATCTAACCAGTAAACAATACAAAATGTGTTGGTTAAGTACGATTTCGAAACGTTTAATTGCACTTTTATTGCGACAATAGACACTGATGAAACTAGTAGCTGTCTTTTTTAACGAATTTTGCACTGTAAAGAAAACTTGAATAGAATATTTTGTGTTTATGTCACGCCAAATTTCGGGTTATTTCGCCATTATCGATACTTCAGGACACTACAGCAAGTATAAGAAACAAAGAAAATATAAATTTGACACTATTTCCTCTTAAATAAGTTCTTCCATCGGACGAAGAAAATACCTGTGATATCACTCGACGGCCATCTTGAAGTCTAGTCTGCAATTATAATTTTTATTCTCCTAAGGATCTTGACCGATTTCTTACCCCATTTTGTCAAAACTAATAGGTATTTCACCCAAAACCACTTCTACGTTACCACTAACAAAACCGAACTCATAGGGCAGATTTCCTCATTATCACATGTCACCTTAGGTGGAAGAAACAGAAACTGTAATCCAGTGAAAAGATGAGGAGGAATCCATTACGAAAAATAACACATGGCTACATTGTTGTAAAGGAAATAACAACCTTCCCCCTCACCTGAGAGTGTTAATGAAAGCTAGTTACATAACTCTTAAAGTGCCAATTCCGGTTCCACAAAAATGTCATCTTTATTTGACCTGCTAGTGTAAGACACATGGAGGCTCGAAGATATGGGAATATGTTACCGTGCCAATTTACCCTATGAAATCTGTACCTCTCCACAGTTGTGTGTAGAATGAGCAAGTGGTACGCTGTTAAAGATGATCATCCAATTGGAATCCCTCGTTACAGTTCTTAGGCGCAAAGCATTTTAGCCAACACTGGTTATCAGTCTCGTCTATCCTTTCTGTCATTTTTCACAACATTATTTAATGGTTAATCTAGCTGTTGCGAGTAGAAGTTCAGATAAATATTGATTTCGAGCTTGTTAGGAAGCAGTTATCGTCTAAGCACTAGTTACGAAGTATTGATAATGACAATACAATACACACTGGTGATACCACTCTATAATTTTGGGATCACTGACTGGAAAAAACTTCGTTGAGAAAACGAACGTGTTCGTAAATCCACTAAGCAATACCTCTGTAAAAAAAGGAAAATATCCTTTCTCAATAGAAGAATACTGACTCAACACCCCACTCCTCTAGCACCCACCGCCGTTCACATGATACTGACATACAGCTGGTTCAGCTGGCTCTGAGCGCTATGGGACTTAATTTCTGAGGTCATCAGTCCTCTAGAACTTAGAACTACTTAAACGTAACTAACCTAAGGACATCATAGAGACCCATGCCCGAGGCAGGATTCGAACCTGCGACCATAGCGGTCGCGCAGTCCCAGACTGTAGCGCCCAGAACCGACGGCCACCCCGACCGGCATACTGACACACTGAGGTCATACCAAGGTCTGACACGGACTGTTTAAGACGTGGGGCACGCATTATCGTAGTTCAAGTACTTCTCTGGAAAATCAGATCAAAGTTTTCCATGCCTTCCCTAAGTAATATAACGCTTAGGTTCGGACCGTCCCTCGTATCTGTAAACATCGTCGACAGTGAAACATTAAAAAGAAATATTTCATCACTTTCACCCCTTAGAGGCGCCATGTCACGGATTGTGCAACCACTATCTCCGGAGAATCGAGTCCTCCCTCGGGCGTGGGTGTGTGTGTATCTCTTAGCATAAGATAATTTAAGTTAGTTTAAGTAGTATGCAAGTCTAGGGACCGAAGACCTCAGCAGTTTGGTCCCTTAGGTATTCACACACACAATCTTTATCTTGTTTAGAAGTCGACAGTTTCAATAGTAAAATAATTGGTGCCATTCCTTTAATATAAATGGATGATTAATACCGTGTAAAAATAGTAGTCAGGAGTGAAGGAAGTTAATAGGGTATATTAAGCGACACTAAGGATCGGTATTAATTTGAGAAAGGTATTCATAACACTTGTTCGAGCGTGAGCTATGTTACACTCAAAAATTTATTACTCGCAAAATCATCAATAAAGTCGCTTTTACTGTGATGGTTGTGGGATTCGTTTGAAAGCTTCTCAATGCGAACCAGTCGTTTCAAGCTCCACCTAGTTCGGTGCACAGTTCTCGAATCGACATGCATGCCTTACGATCGCTCCATTACAGACCCATCGCTTTTTGCTTTTACAGAAATGCATACGTCTTGTTGAGAAATGAAACACATCAGCATCAGTTATTTCGATGATTTCACATGCTGACTCGTGACGGCGTTTCAGTAAATAAATATTCTTACATAACGATATCTCGATCATACAAATAGTGTGTCCTCTGACATTAAAATTAGCCCTGTACACTCATTTTTGCAGTTTTTCGAAGGCCAGTACTTAAATCAAAATATTAATACACAGGAGCTTATGAAGGTGTGTACGTTGGTGACTGCATGGAAAAAGTCATATGTTAGGGGTCAGTAATATGTGATGGCTATAAATAATACTAGCCTCTCCTCTTCCTCGATTCAGTATCGAAGTTAGGATGAGTTTGTCAACTAAATAGCAAATAATTTAACTTAAAATACAGCACGTAACTGTATTAGGCTGTCACCTAGAGTCTATTCAATTCATTGTGAAGTGTCGTGGAATATACATGAAACATTCAAACCGAAATTGTTACTCGTTTTTCATTCCGTCTTAGTAGATGTCTATGAAAACAAAGGGCTCGCTGGCTGGAAGAAGCAGACATTACATCAGACTTGAAGACAATGCTGCATTAACAGTTCCAAAACACACTTTTACAGTTGTAAAGCATTCTTACGTTTCATTACACGTTAACTTAATTTTAAAACAAGTACACAAACCAAACTGTAATAAATTCCACATTCGAGTATGAGTATATAATAACTTTCAACAGCCAGCCAAAGCCTGCCCTCTTGTAGGAGCCACATTCATATCTAGATTTCCAGCATGTTTTGGTGCAAGTAACGCCCAAGCAATATTAATTTTTCAATTTTTAAATTTTATGCAGTGTCGTTAGATTCTTTTAAATTTATTAATCTAATGTAATAATATGATTTATGTACCCACACAATTTTCTTTCTTTCAGACGGTCAGGAAGTGAGGTTACGGAGTAAGCGAGGAAGACATAAAAGTGGACTAGCGAAGGCGAATAAAACATTGCTGGGCCACAGTGGTCTAAATTAGGGAAATTAATTTCTGAGAAAGTATACGTGAAGCACAGTGTTGCAAGAAAGTGGGTCGTGAAGTCTGGAAAAGCAGGAACGTAAGAGAATTGAGGCATTTGAGAGATGGTGTTATAGAAGCAATGTTTAACATTCGGTGGATTCATGAAATAGTAACTGAGTAGATTCCCCTCAAAATCTGCATGAGGAATAACATTTGGGGAACACTGAAAAAGAAGAGAGACGGGCGTTTGGACATGTGTCAGGGCATAAAAAGACCAGGGAATAATTGAAATGCTTCCAAAATGAATTTTTCACGCTACAGCGGACCGTGCGCTGATAAGACACTTCCTGGCAGATTAAAACTGTGTGCGAGACCGAGACTCGAACTCTCGCGGACAAGTGCTCCACCGAGTGATTCTTCGTGTTTTAAAGGAGGAGTAGACAAAGTACCACCATGCCTGGATTCTACCAACGCTGATTTGTCACAGCGCAGATACAATAGCACATTACATTAGCAATCGTCAAAACACTTATATGATTCAGAAACAAACTTTAAAATGCATAGTTACAAAGTCCACCAACACTGAACTGTACTACTGGACAGCATTTTGTACTTAGAATCCTCTCCCCATCACTCAAACAACTGGTTACGATTGTGACTGTGGTTTCTGAATATTTCTTAGCAGGTACATAAAATTTAGTCTGTTTCGAGATACAACACATATGAAACGAAACTCGAGCACCCAAAGATTTTCACCATCTTCCTTGGTGGCTGACTGACTTCCGGGATCTATGCGTATGGAATTGATTTAATTGGGCGTTACTGGCAGCTATATCCATTTCTCCTCCAAAGACTAATTCTAGTAAGTAGTTCTAGCAAGTAATTCTAGGAAGTAGTGGAATGGGGAAGGGGAATGACACTTTCTTCACCACCTACGTCTGCAGGAGGTGAAATTCTACTACAGTAGTAACGGAGACAATGAGACACACAACGGTTCCAGCAGTCAAGTCCTGAGGATTAAGATTGTGAATAACTTTGAAAGCCCTGTTTTCAACTCAAAGCCGACGCTGCTTCAGCAGCGAGACACTTTTATCTGCATAAATAAAGCCCCTAAAACCTCCCAGGCCACTAATGAATAGTGTTTATCATTATCCTGAACTGCCCTTAACATTCATTGAGACTCATAAACCTCAGAGATAAACAACCTGTTAGCGTCAGTGCCATTACTTGGGGATGAAAACGAGATTACAAAAGATAGCTTGTAGTGCCACCAATATTTTAAGTGAACTTTATCATCCCTCTGAATTGTTTGATGCGGCCCACCATGAATTCTGTTCTGTACCAGTCTCTGCTTCTCAGACTAGCAATTGCACTCGACGTCCTCGGTTATTTGTGGGATGTACTTCGGTATCAGTCTTTCACTACAGTTCTTACCCTGTATGTCTCCCTCTAGTACGATGGTATTTATTCCCTGACGTGTCAACACTTGTTCAGTCATACCGTCCTTACTTCTTGTCAGTACTTTCCATGTGTTCCAAACTTTGTCGACTCTACGGAGAACCTTCTCTACCTTATCAGTCCACCTAGTTTTCAACATTCTTCTGTAGCACCACGTTTCAAACGATTCGATTCACTTCTGTTCTTGTTTTCCGACAGTTCTTGATTCACTAACGTACAATACTGTTTTCCAAACGTACATTCTCGGAAATGTCTCCCTCAAAGTGAGGCGTGTGTATCATACAGTGGGATTCCCATTGTAATCTTAACGTTGCAACTCATATATTTCACTTCGCCGAAGGTTGTTTTGAACTTTCGATACGCTCTATTAGTCCTTCTGACGATCACTTCAGTTTCAATTTCTTCATACTTTTCCTGCGGGTTTTTCTCCATGGTTTCCACGTGCTTCGTATTTATTCAATTCATAAATGGTTTATATTTCAGTACTTCTGCCTTATTTCTGGATGTTTTTGTGCTCCCTTCTTTCGTCGATCAGTCGACGTATTTCTCCGAGTACTACCCACGCTTTCTTTGCAATTATCTTCCTCACATTTATGTTTATCTTTCCGTCATCTGTTACTGATCGTCAACTGACCTTCCTACTGTGGAATTTCTTAACGCGGTACCTGCAAATAGGGTTGTTATTTGGAAATTGTATTGTCACTTACCTCTGACTTGAGTACTAGGTTGTAAAAGTTGCGTCGTTTCATTCCGTGAACCGAAACAACAGCTCTAGACAATGGAATGCAGCTGCTTTAAGGTACATGTCCCAAGTCCACAAACTAATTGCGTTCCTTGAATATTGTGCGTAGTGCCACAGACTGCTGCTTACGCTACTCGTTTACTGCTCTTTGTCGGTAAAAGTGAAAGCTAGATGATTTTATCGTACATACAACAACAAAGAACACGACAATACGAGCCACTTAAACATCAATACAATCAACGACCTTTTTTAATGAAGGTGGGAGGGTATCAAAATAATAAAACTGTCTCGCTTCTCAAATTGATTACTTAATGTCGCCCCCTCCCTCCTCCGCCAAGAAGCAAGAGGCAATTATACGACCGTGTGTTGGATCAGCGTAACAGATAACCGCTGTCAGCCGCGCTAACAGCACACCTCTGTGACCCTCGAGCGTCCCGCAACTATCGGACTCGGCTTAATGGCCTATGGTAATGGCCCATAGGCCTATCTGTGTGGCCCATCGTTCATCGCGCCTCGTTCGGAGTTCGACTGAGAGAGAGAGCTGCAGCCGTTTCTCACACAATCTTATCGGCATGCTCAGGGACATCTCGCGTGCTGGACCAGAACAAAGAGCAGATGCTGCTGCTGGCGCGTATCTCCGGCCGCTGGATGCATAAGCGGCGCTCGTCGTTCCGCTGATTCACTCCGCTACCATCTTGAGGAATTTAGCTGCTTGTAACCAGGACAGACGTTCCGGAATTGAGCAAGGCAGTTGTCGTTTGCAAACGGACTGTTTTATAAGGCAGTCTCAAAAAGCCCAAAACGAGGAGACTTCAAAAAGTAGGTTAAACATTACAATCAAAGCCGAGTAACTCTTACTGCACTACACCTGAAAAAACAGACATACATTACGCTACGTGCCAACACAGTGACCACGTCACTGCATGCAACAGTGTGAATATTTTACCAATCTTTCAATCCTCCGAAGATAAATATCCACGGCTTGGTGATGGAGCCTTTCGAGAACCGCTACAAGAACATTCTAATGATATATGACGGTAGTATCTGTTCCCGAAAGAACAGCTACCGTTGATGACCATGCAGCTTTGCTGAAAATGAAATGATAATTAAATGGACACCCTAGCTGCAAACAGGCGTTGATGTACTTCATTGGTGACATGTTGAAAATGTGTGCCCCGACCGGGACTCAAATCCGGGATCTCCTGCTTACATGGCAAACGCTCTATCCATCTGAGCCACCGAGCAAAGCTGCATGGTCATCAACGGTAACTTTTCTTTCGGGAACAGATACTACCGTCATATATAGTTAAAATATGGCTTCCCGGCCATTGACCTTCTTGTGCGAATACACACGCTGTGCGCGAACTCGTACAGGACTTGGTAGATTAATCTGCCAAGAGTAATGAGTATGATGGGCAAACATCTATTAGGCGCACTACGAATGTAGTGGTGTGGACATGTTGGGAATGTGGAACTCACGGGGAGCGTGCAAGGGATAAGTCCGTGCAGACACACTATCCTCTGTGCCCGCGGTGGCTCAGATGGATAGAGCGTCTGCCATGTTAGCAGGAGATCCCGGGTTCGAGTCCCGGTTGGGGCACACATTTTCGACATGTCCCCAATGAAGTACATCAATGCCTGTTTGCAGCTGGGGTGTCCATTTAATTATCATTTCAACGTTCTAATGCTTGAAAAATCTCTTTCTCCCCTAATGTTCTTACAGTATCCCGAACAGATGGAAATTGTATGACTCAAGATCAGCATCAGTTATGTTTGTGAGGTCTCGGTCAAATTATTGGCAAAATTTCTCTATAGCTGGACACGACGCTACACCTGTTCATATACCACCAGAATTATACGTTGAATATGTCTGCGGTTTAGACATTTTGCCCACTAGAATCTAACTACCCCGTTTATTTCAGCTTTCCAGTACGTTTCCAGTTACTGCGCCATTTCCATCGTACGCTGAGATGCATACAGCAGGAGAATTACACGTTCCAGTCACTTGAACGTGACCACCTGTCAAAAGCCTGAAATACCACCTTTCGTTGTGCGGACACCTGCGAAAAATGCAGAAAGACAGTCAGTGAGATTCTGGAGAGTTACAACGGGTATGTGGAGCCATGCCGACACCAGTGCCGTGCGCTAGGTTTCTGGGTTGAGGATCCGTAACCAGACGTGCTAGGTTTCTCGGATCTAATCCATGGCGCGGACAGCCCGATCGAGGTAACTTCCCAGATTCTCTGTCGGTTTCCAGTCTAGGAAGTTTGGAGGCCAGAGGAGTACGGTAAACCTTTTTCGAAGCACGCACGTAGGCTGCAAGCTGTGTGACTCGTTACATTGTCCTGCTGCTTCATATCATCGCGCTGAGGAAAAACAAACGGTATGCGATAGATGTGTCCATCATTTGTGCCTCCTAGTACGACGAGATAACCCAGAGTATGCCACGAAAACATTCTGCTCCGACAATTGTAGCAGAGTGTTTGCTTTCAGACGTTTTGCGCCGTACGCGCCAACGGCCGTCTGTCCTAAAACGTGGTCTATCTGAAGAGGCCATCTGTTGCCACTCAGTGAACTGTCCATTTGCTGTACTGGCGTGAAAACGCCAGCCTTCGTCACCGATAAACAGAACTCCACTTGGGTGCATGAACGGGGCACCTGCTGCGGAAGCCCACACACAACCTCATTCTCTGAACGATGAGACGCTGTTGGTAGCCACACGTTTCTTCTGGAAGTTAAGTTGCTCAACAACTGTTCGGCGGTACACTTGTCCGCAGCAGTCGTTCACCCCTGTCATCTATGTAATGTGGTCCACCGCAGTGGCCGTTTTTGCATAACACCATTTTCCATGCACGGTGTACTTAAACCACGGCGGTACACCAACAATTTACAAACTTAGCCGTTTCGATACTGCTGCTACCCTTGGCAGTGTGTAGTAAGGTTCTATGGGACCAAACTGCTGAGATCATCGGTCCCTAGGCTTAAAGACTACGCAATCTAAATTAAACTAACTCACGCGAGGACGATACACACACACCCTTGCCCAAGGGTGGGGTTGATCCTCTGGCGGGGGCAGCCGCGCAAACCGTGAAAAGACGCCCTAGACCCTGCTGCTGCCGTTGGTCTGAGAGCTAATGAACATGTCCTTTCGGATGGCGGATACAAAACACAGTTTTCGCAATACAACAACGACTGCACTGTTTACCTCGTCCCCAGACACGCATTATCCACACTTCAGTGATACTGCTGCCACTTACTGCTACGACTCCTTAGTTTTCCTCATTCTCCTATGCGCTTTATATACAATCCACTCCTATTGCTGACACCTGCCATCTGTGACGGGTATTGCACGATGCACGCGGTGGTCACACTACTGTGACAGGACCGTGTATGCAGGAAACAAGGAAGACGTGATACTCTTGTTACGCAATAGTGTGAATGCTGGTCGACCTGTGTTATTTACATTCTTAAGTCCCTACGTACAGTCTGTAATCACTCTGCATCGGACTTTTTCACTGACTTAAAAGTACCTGGCAGATTAGAACTAGGCGGCTAACTGCGTATCGAGACTGGGATATTTTCCTTCCGCAGGCAAGTTCAAAAATGGTTCAAATGGCTCTGAGCACTATGGGACTTAACATCTATGGTCATCAGTCCCCCAGAACTTAGAACTACTTAAACCTAACTAACCTAAGGATATCACACACATCCATGCCCGAGGCAGGATTCGAACCTGCGAAAGTAGCGGTCGCGCGGTTCCAGACTGAAGCGCCTAGAACCGCTCGGCCACACCGCCCGGCAGATGGTGACACTCATATTACTTTTCTTGTATGTGGAAAATAATCAGTTCACAGGTGCGTACTTTAAACACTGACAAAGGCACCAAATGGATATAGAAATGTTTTCCATCAGCATGACAGTCACGTGGAAAAACGGTAGAACTTCAGAGACCTAAGCTTGCTACCGGAAGTCGTCTTGCATACAGTGTAGATTTGGCAACGTACGACTTTTACATATAACTAGTAGGTGAAGAACAGCTGCAGAAACATGATTGCGCATTTGACGAAGAAGTTGAGAGAACGGCGGGAGGCTTGTTGCGAAACAGTATGTCGTCTCCTTAGGTGATGGCTATAGAAAACTTCTTCATTACTGGTACAAGCGTATCCAGATTTTTGGCGACTGTGTGTAAAACTGAACATCAGTAATTAAAGTGCACATTATAAAATTATGCCAGCATTTAATTTATTAGCATCTAAGCCAAAGCTACGAATTTGGCATTTTTAACTGTTTGATACAGATAATCGATGAATTTAGTCGTATATGTGCATGTTTTGTTCTCGTACTTGCGAGGATACCTCACTGGAATGTGCACATTTAGACTGCAGTTGACACTCCTCTGTGCACACACCTCGAACAGAACTGTTAACAAAGAAATCGTAATTTACAGATAAACACTAGAAGAATGCTAACATATTCTTGAAACAGTCATACGTGTGCTTGTGAGTGGCAAACAGGATCTAGCTGCCAGAAAAAACGCTTTCGGGTCAAGAGATACGCTGGACTGTGTACGAATTATTCAAAGGGGGAGGGGCGGGGGGTTAACCAACAAATTAGATCAACATTAGAACCGCTGATATTTGGACATACACAAAACCGCGGCTGGGTCACTAATGAGCCGCGATCTTTTCCTTTATTTCCCCTAAGTCTATGGGTTATTGTTACTGCCAATGAATCTATTGTCAGAAGCACTAGGAAATTTAGAATGAAATTAACAAAAATAAACAAGGTTTACGCAAATTATAATTTTATATTTTAAAACTTACATGTATTTGCTGAGTGTTTGTACTGGCTACCGTTACATAATGAACGCAAATAATAGTCTTTTGATGTACATTTGTTGCACACAGTTTTCTTGCAGATGTGACACTTTACAAATGATTTGTTTCCTTCACAGTTAGATTTTACAAGGCAACGTGTTCGCTTTTTTGTCTGTCAGGAATATCTTCAGGTCTGAGAGGGGCGCTAGTCTAGTCTCTCTAGTCGCTGCGTACTTCTCAGCAAGCTCCTCCCCCAGCTGCAGGATGAAATCCCTGCGTTTCAATTTTTTATCATTTAGAGAACTGAACAATACCCACGCATTTATCCCAGCCAAATCCAGCAAGTTGTAAAATGTGTGAACAGGCCAACGTCTCGATGGTGCTTTGGCAGAGTATTTGCGAACCATTTGGTCGACCACGTCCACTCCATATTTAGAGCAGTTATAAAACGTAACTGTATCTGGCTTCTTTTTTATACCATCCTTAATCGTCACATTAGGATGCACGGTGCTTATAATCACGACATTCTTGTTGCTCTTACCCTGATAAACTGTCAGTGTGGTATCATCTTTTTTCAACAATAGTGTGCTGTATAACTGTTCTCTTGTCTTCTTGATACAGACTGGAATTTACCTGCGAGATCGATTTATTGTGCCCACAAGACTCGTTGATTTAGCTTTCAGTGTCTCAGAGAGCGCTAAGGAGGTGAAAAAATTGTCACATGTGACATTTATTCAATTGTTGAGATAAGGTTGCATCAATTTTTTTACAACAAAGTCACCAAGATGCTCATCACTCCGCCTAGTGTCATCCTTTTCTAGATAAGGGATACCACTCACAATATATTTTGAGTCTTTATCTACCGCCAGCCAATACTTTTGTCCATATTTGTCCGGTTTTGAGGCCATAAACTGCGTGAATCTGCAACGGCACTTTGAAGGAAAAAGCTGTTCATCGATTGTTATGTATGGACCCGGTATGTAGCTAGACTGCGCATTCGTAATGAACTCATTCCAGATTTCTGATTCCAAAGCAAACTTGTCTTCTCTTAGTCGTTCTGATCTTGTGGATCTAATGTCAAATCTGAGATAACGCATTATCTCTTTGAATCTGTCACGAGCCATTGTTGATTTCACAAAATTATTTCCCCACTTCACTGATCACAATGTGTCTAGTTCTAAGCTCTTAGCTCCAATAGTACAATATAGCTATAAAAGCTTCCAGTTCTTCAATTTTTTGCCAGCCGCGGTGGTCTCGCGGTTCTAGGCGCGCAGTCCGGAACCGTGCGACTGCTACGGTCGCAGGTTCGAATCCTGCCTCGGGCATGGATGTGTGTGATGTCCTTAGGTTAGTTAGGTTTAAGTAGTTCTAAGTTCTAGGGGACTGATGACCACAGCAGTTGAGTCCCATAGTGCCCAGAGCCATTTGAACCATTTTCTTCAATTTTTATAGTCCACTCATCTGAGCTCAGTACACGACGTGCTTCAGTTTCTGTACATTTTACAATATGTTTCAAAATTCTGTCCGTTATAATTAGATGCCATGCACTGTAACAGGTCTCATTCATGTTTCGTTTTGCATGCGGAGATGGTTCTCTCCTATCTTTGAAAACATTCTGTTGTCCATATCTTCCAGCCGAACAGTCACCTATTACTCCAACTTTCCAGGTTGTTCCATCGGGTGCTACAATATCACTGCCTCAAGGAAACTGAAGTAGTCCAGAACCCTAGGCATTTTGTTGTCCACGCCGACCTTGAGGACATCCACTTCCTCGAGTTGACTTAGTCTTTGTGGCAGCTGTTCCTGTAATAGTAGTTATACATATTAGAACGCGATTTAGCATTGAATATATTGTGTACAATTAGAACAAAAAAACACCTTCATAAATGTAATATATAACTTGTAAAAATTCAACACGAGACAAAGTGCAAACATAAGTGTTGCAATTGAAATTAGTGTCTACGCAACACATACATAAACAAAAATTATTATAAAACAAACACATAAACAAGCCTACCTTTCTCATCAGCATTCAGAGGAACCTTCTCAAGAATAACATCGTCTTCTGATGAAGAATCCGGAACTATTGGCGATGGAAATTTTTCCTCAGATACAGACTCCAGCTGTTCGCCCTCAGATTCATTATCTGAAATCTCATTTAGAGCGTTTATAATGTCCTCTTCTGTGCTTAGAAATTTGGCCATAATATATTCGTAAGTTACAAGCACTGTCTACACAGACAGAATGCACTACTAAACCCGTTTTCGTGGTACAAAACCTCTGGGTGCGCAATATCTGCATACAAGGTCAGACTTGTTTGAATCTCTCTCTCTCTCTCGTCCCCTGCTGAAAACTGGAACGTCAGCCGGAAGTGAAGTAAAAACGAGTTTTGCGATTGTTGAGCAAACACACACTAACAATAGGCATGAAGCTACATCAAAAATAAGATTGTTATAGCGACTGCGCCGGGTGGGTCAGAACTGACCCTTCCGCAGTTCTAGGTGAATCTTCATATTTGTCTTTTATGTTTTCGCTATAGAATGTGAAATGAAATATAATCACTAATTACCTTATTTCATAAAAAGTCACAGAAATGTAACACCCTAGGCAATAATACAAAAGAGTGACATTCAAAATGGTTCAAATGGCTCTAAGCACTATGGGACTTAACATCTGTGGTCATCAGTCCCCTAGACTTAGAACTACGTAAACCTAACTAACATAAGGACATTACACACATCCATGCCGGAGGCAGGATTCGAACCAGCGACCGTAGCAGCAGCGCGGTTCCTGACTGAAGCACCTAGAACCGCTTGGCCACAGCGGCCACCTTTTTTCGTATTGTTATCCTGTGTACATACACACAAATTTTTCGAATTTCCTACTCAAGAGCAAACTAAGTACAGTTGACCGCGAGAGAAGCAGGAGCCTTTGAGGTTGACGTTGCAATATTTTAAAGTTTTTCCTTTCGTTTTGCTAATTGTAAAACTGTGGCTAATTTCATGGAAATTGCAGTCTTTTAAATTGGAATACCAGTTCAGGAGAGATCAGTGGTATTCTGTGGATAAATATTGAGCGTCCTTTGTAATTTCCAGTGATATGTTCGGCACCGACAATGTTATTAGATAGCTCTTTGAGGACCATCCTCTTTCCATTACTCAGTTTTGTTCAGTTGAGATTTCTGAGTAGTATGATCGGAGATCCAATTTTAAGTCTACGGCAGTGTAATGGCATTCTTTCTTTTAGAGAGTTTTGAAATTCTGTAGGGAAGTTCACACATTCTTCAACTTTGTATATTCTCTCTTCAACGGGTATTTTCTTGAACTTGGTCTCGTCAAAAGTATTATTTTAGTTGCCAAAACTGCCCTTTCAAATAGACAGTCGGGATTAGTATTGTTGTAAACAATGTTTGAATAAATTTGGTCGTCATGTTTGTTTTCAGCACCGATGTGTTGCAGATATCACTGTTAAATTTGATTAGGCCGGTCATTAGTAGAATACGTACCTTCTCCTATTTGTAAAATGGTTGAGCAAAATGTGTTGTTGTTTCGTTTTTCGATAGTTCAACTCCCACATTTTTTATTAGCCGTGGCTAGAGATGTAACTTCATAACCCTGCTTTGATCTCCTCCGTTGGTGCTGATTTGGAGATAACTCGAAGTTTTTGTCGAAAATCAGAGAGTATAAGTAGAGCTCCTCTCATCACTTCAGAGCTTTCTCGGAAGTCTTGTAATGTTCTGTCTATAGCTTCGAGTGAGTTTTTTATGTGCCATTGTACATTTGTCCCAGATGATAATTTTAGCTTGCTGCACAAGTTCACCACGGAAAGATGCTCTTAAGATTTTACATCCCGGTAATTGTTCTTCGGCTATATTTAGCGGTAGTTGAGGGTGATGTGAGCAGTTTATCTTGCTTCTATAAGTGTGGCTCCAATGCCGGATGATGCCTGTGCAAGTAGGATGTGTTGTCTGGCATTTCCGCCAGCTATAGCTTTACTAGAAACGTTTCCCCGGTGCTGCCTGGTGTTAAAAGTAAATAATTCCACCATTGTTGTTCTCGATCCGTCCATGACAATACTGCAAATTTCCTTTTCATTGTCAATGAGGAGTGGCTTACTGTGAGCAATGTATTAGAGTGGTTCGTTGATGCACTTCTTTTCCTTTGTAATTTAGAAGTTCAGCACAATGGTAGCATCTTTTCGTGGTGCTCGCATCCCAAATTGTTCTAAGGCCCGGTTGTTTATTGCTAAACAGTTATCTTCTGAGCGAATGAGTATTTCATTGCAGATTTCGTCGTTGAATTCGATGGTCAGTCCAAGATGACCTTGCCAGATTTGGTACAGTATGTCTTCACTCAGACTCTCTTTCAAGGAGTCCCGTAGCTGTTTGGGATTCCATGCCACACAAGCTGTTAAAATTATGGCGAATAAGTCTCTCATTTGTACAACTAAGGCCTTAGTGAATCTTCTTGTGTTGTTAATTGCCAGTAGTTGTCGTTCTGCAGTGATCCCAAGCTTTGGCATATTTGTCTCTAAATCTGGCATAGGTAAATCGTCAACATTCTTGAGATCCATGAAACTTGTTGGTCCCTGTATTACATGTACAGGGCTATAACAAATGATTGAAGCGATTTTATAAATTCACTGTAGCTCCATTCATTGACATATGGTCACGATACACTACAGATACGTAGAATAACTCATAAAGTTTTGTTCGGCTGAAGCCGCACTTCAGGTTTCTGCCGCCAGAGCGCTCGAGAGCGCAGTGAGAACAAAATGGCGACAGGAGCCGAGAAAGCGTATGTCGTGCTTGAAATGCACTCACATCAGTCAGTCATAACAGTGCAACGACACTTCATGACGAAGTTCAACAAAGATCCACCAACTGCTAACTCCATTCGGCGATGGCATGCGCAGTTTAAAGCTTCTGGATGCGTCTGTAAGGGGAAATCAACGGGTCGGCCTGCAGTGAGCGAAGAAACGGTTGACCGCGTGCGGGCAAGTTTCATGTATAGCCCGCGGAAGTCGACGAATAAAGCAAGCAGGGAGCTAAACGTACCACAGCCGATGGTTTGGAAAATCTTACGGAAAAGGCTAAAGCCGAAGCATTTCTTAAACAGGAGATTGGAAAACCGATGGATCGGTCGTGGTGGAGATCATGATCATGATCAGCAATTCATGTCATGGCCTCCACGCTCTCCCGACTTAACCCCATGCGATTTCTTTCTGTGGGGTTATGTGAAAGATTCAGTGTTTAAACCTCCTCTACCAAGAAATGTGCCACAACTGCGAGCTCGCATTAACGATGCTTTCGAACTCATTGATGGGGATATGCTGCGCCGAGTGTGGGAGGAACTTGATTATCGGCTTGATGTCTGCCGATTCACTAAAGGGGCACATATCGAACATTTGTGAATGCCTAAAAAAACTTTTTGAGTTTTTGTATGTGTGTGCAAAGCACTGTGAAAATATCTCATATAATAAAGTTATTGTAGAGCTGTGAAATCGCTTCAATCATTTGTAATAACCCTGTACTAACATCCGGAGATGGAAACATTCGGCGCTGTTCGGATTTACGGCGTTTGCTGAGTATAGTGGGCCAGTTTTCATAGTTTCTGGACGAGCTTTTTCCGGACTTCCTTGTTCTCGTCGTAGACAGATTTTTCTTATTCCGTTCCACATAGTAGGTAGGGACGTCGAAAGTAATGCTTTCGCGAATTGGTCCATTCGGCGCATTTGGTAAAAAAAAAAGTTATGTTGTGTTTGTGGTGGATCGCTTGTACCTTTTTCAGCGGTGTCTTTCGTGAAGTAAACTCTCTATCCATTCTCCAAATGTAGTGCTTTATGTTGCACAGCTGGTTCGCGTTCGTGTATAGGAAAACAGAATATCTTTCCCGCTGCGTCGTTACTGTTGATGTGCCTTTCCATTTGCTACCTGAGGATCTCGTCCTTTCTGTTTTGTTGTTCGCTGTCTTCGACTACTTGAAATAAAGCTATGTCACTACTTTTTTTTCACATGCTTACCGACATATTTGATGGATTGCATTGAATTGCAGTAGTCTACGTTTATGAGTGCTTGGAGCATTTTCGAAGTAGTATGTTGTATGGTACTACCTATTGATTATCTATTTCCAGTTCGTGGCTGAGCCGTATTCGTAGTTTTGCTGTGAAGTCATCGTTTTTGGGTGATAGTCTTCTGTATTTGGGACAGCTATCAACTCCGGTTTTTGTGTCGTCCAAGTCCCATGACTCATACACTGCCAATTGGGGTGTAATGGCCTGCATAGTCCGTGAATCATGTTTTCCACTATTATCTCGTACAGTTCCTGATATTCTTGTGGACTAGGAAATTAAGCTTGGATGATTTTGTCGATATCCATGGGATGGTTCAAATGGCTCTGAGCACTATGGGACTTAACATCTGTGGTCATCAGTCCCCTAGAACTTACAACTACTTTAACCTAACCATCCTAAGGACATCACACACATCCATGCCCGAGGCAGGATTCGAACTTGCGACCGTAGCAGTCCCACGGTTCCGGACTGCGCGCCTAGAACCACTAGACCACCGCGGCCGGCCCATGGGATGGATTCTGTCGTATAGCGATATGAGATTGTGTGCGTGAGGAAGTTTATGCCATTAGATTGTTTACATTAAGTATCTGACAGCAGAGATGTGGTATTTTTTGGTTACTTCAGTAAATCTCACTTGCTTTCTTCGGAAAACTCTGGCTGTTCCGTCGTGTCGATGAATGGGGTCTTGTCCGTATCTTAGTTGTTGATTTCTATCCACGACGAGTTGCAAGTGAATGTTATGAAGAGGTCATGCCGTCCATATTTTCTTATGTGGGCCGTCGCATCTCGAGTGTTTTCGTGCATGTGTCTTGGATTTCCTGTGTACGATGAGGACTATTCCCATGTTGTCAGTGTTTCTGTCATTAGTTCTTGCGTCTTGAAGATGGATGTATTTTTCCGTGAGTAGTTTCTTCTGATTAATTGTGATGTAAAGCATTCGTTACGCTTCTGTTTTGGCATACATATCTACCAGGAAACGTTGGAGTAAACAAAGAGTGTTGAGAATGTGGTCGTATGTTTCATTGATTCTCATCATTAAGCGGCAAGGATAGAACTTCTTGGAAGCCACTTTTTTTGTTTATTTCTACGCCTGTTTCGTGGTTGACTTGTTTTGCATATCAGTTCTCTCCGTTAATCGATATTGTAGGGCATGGTGTGTCTCTGCAGTGCGTTTTAAGCCCTCTTCTTCGATATACAACTATGTCACTTGCTTGTGTTCTCATTGTTCACAACTACGATGCCCACTTTGTCTACCTGAGGTACTTTAAATCGATGTTCGTGTCCTTCAGGTGATATTTTGTCTGCTCGAATTATAACTTTATAGTCATCAGAAATAATTCGCTATTGTGCTGTTTTAAATATGTGAATCCGTTGACTGTATTTGTGTAACATCCTCTGTACATCTTGGACTACTTCTTGTCTCATCCAATGATACTTGTGCATCGTTGACCAATTTCTACTTCTTGACTTCCGATGAAATATACTTGCAGACACTTACGGTCTAGCCGGCCGCGGTGGCCGTGCGGTTCTGGCGCTGCAGTCCGGAACCGCGGGACTGCTACGGTCGCAGGTTCGAATCCTGCCTCGGGCATGGGTGTGTGTGATGTCCTTAGGTTAGTTAGGTTTAAGTAGTTCTACGTTCTAGGGGACTTATGACCTAAGATGTTGAGTCCCATAGTGCTCAGAGCCATTTGAACCATTTTGAACTTACGGTCTTCGTTGGGTAGTAGTAGTAACGATCCGCAGTTGTGACAGATTTGTCCTTCGATGAAACAAAAACGTAATCGATATCATCTCTGTTAGTGTTGATCGATTTCACAACAAATAAGTCATTTGGAAGCAGCCATTGAACGCTTTTATATTTTGAAGAAAGTCTTTTGATTCTGAAGTTTCCCCTGCCATGTAATGTAAAAATTCCTGCGGAGGTGGTTGCAGTGGAAGTAATCTAAATTTTGCATTCATGCAAGAGAAACCTGATTTTCCTCTACAGAATTTTTTGGCCTTGAAAAATTGGCAGCCTTTATCCATTTCTCCAATTGGAGCGAGTGTATGTGTTATATTCTTACACTGCGTCGTAGTTGAATGCTTCGTTTGTTACGTTGTTCGGTTTACTTTTTCTCGTCCACGCTTTTCGTAGGGAGGTATTTTCATGACTGGTATGAGTTCGCAATATTTTATTATAAGATTGTGTTGCAATTCTTGATTCTTCAATCGGTTCACTTCGTTGTTCTTCGGTTTCCCTGCAGCTCCCGGTGCTCAGTATCATTCGCTGGAAACTTAAATGTGCTTCGAGTCCTTCGTCTGTTTCGTTTTTTCGCTGTTCTTTTCGTTTTCACCATTTTGCTTCAGAACTGCTAAGATCTCCTCTTTTATGTTTGGGCAGTTGGTAGGGAGATGGGGTTCTGAGCACACTTTTGATATTAAATTGATACGCAAATTAATTAAACTGATAAGTTAATTACCCCACCGCTCCAACCCCGACCACCCTGGCCCCATCTCCAGACCAAGTCAAGTGTTCACTCCTGCTGCCATGTGCGTCCCCGCCCCCTCGCCCTCGCCCTCCCCCACCCCTCCCCCTCCCCCTCGTTCCCTACATGAATGGTGGGAATTTCAAATTTTGGCGGGAATTCTGAATTTTCGTGGTATAACCGAATTTTCGCTGCAAAATTTAATTGTGAATTGAGAGAACTTAATATTAACAGAAATCGTAAAACGGGGGTAGATAGTAGAAACAGAGAGAAATTTCAGAGGCGGGAAATCGGAGAATTACGTACTGCAGAGGACATAATCTGCGTTTTACAGGACAGGGAAAATTCAAAGCATGGGAAATTGGTGAACTATGCAGTGCAGAGGACATAATTTGCATTTCCTAGAACACAGATACTTTTATTTATCTTCCGATCACATCCTATACTGTGGTCGGTCCACCAGGTGCCACACATGGCGTGATCGGCAAAGCAGTCTGTCGTTGAATGATGGCTCGACCACAGCTGCCTCACTTAGCGCAAAATTACCGTACCACACACACAGGACCCACCCCCTCCCTCCGACCCAGCGTTCTCACAGTCCGCTACCACGCAGTGCCACAAAGGGGTCCTGCATCTACCATGAACAACAGATTTGTTTTCAAAAGTTAACGTTTTCCTCTCACAGCTGTGCCCTAATGAACAAAGACATGTATCTCGAAGGATGCAGCTGGTGTCAGAAGTGCCAGGCTATGTTTGTCCCAGATGAACAACGAATGTTTTTCTAAAGACATCTGCTGTGTCCAATTTTCCAGCAACAAGCAGCCACTTGCCAGCAACAAAGCACGTTTTCGAAAGATCCTTTACCTATTAGTCCCAGAATTTTTTTCTCCCTCATACCAGCTTTTTGTTTCTCAGCCACCTGCACGCAGCCTGCTTCATCCTGCTCGAATAAAAAAGTAAGGAAAGTTATAACTTGCTGCTATGGCATTCTGAGTTCCTAATGGTACTCCACGAAATGTAGGGCGGAATCTGAATAAAGGCCAATTCCCATCACAATTGTCATTAGTTTTTGACAGTACCTAGTTGAGTGATTCTCACACTATGAAATGGTCATCCAGATACCAGAAGAAGTGGTGATGGGATACGGCCAAACTGGCAGATCGCCGTGTAAGTGTTTATAAAAAAATGATGAGTTAAAATCGTTACAGTTATAAAAATTCGTAGCAAAGTATTCGAGTTGTTCGACATCGTGATACATTTTCGTAACAAGTGGTCAAAGTTCTCTTTCCTTTCTGTTGTAACACTCATTCCTGAAATGCTGGCTGAATTAGTGCGTCAGCTGGAAGCTGAAAGTCGACAGCAAACCTAAGAGGTTGTGCTACCATCATGTAAGTGCATCTCAGAATTGTGCATGTTATAGCTTACACGTTCAGAAAACAGCTCGTGATGTATTCAAACCGTAAAAAATGTTTACAAAATTTTTGATGTCACTGTTGCAGCATGAGAGAGGCAGCTGACAGACATTTAGCGACTGCTGGAGGTCGAAATATACTATGAACGTAAGTATAATTGTAATATATTCCTGCTAGATTTTTCATTGCATGAAGTTGTGTGCAGCACATATTCTTCATTGTCGCAGATGCTGCTATGGAGCAGGGGGAGGATGAGTATCTAGCAGATGTGTGTATGTGTGTGTGAATTCCTAAGGAGCCACACTGCTGAGGTCATCGGTCCATAGATTTGCAAATTACTTAAACTAACATGCTAAGAAAAACACACACCCATGTCCAAGGGAGGACTCGAACCTCCAGCGGGAGGGGTGGCGCAATCCATGACACGGTGCCTCAAACCGCTCGGCCACAACGCTCGGCAGTGAGGGTATGCATCGAGAGTGATGACCAGCAGTCATCACTTCCATCTGGTATGAACTTTTTACTTGGTTATGTATAATCAGTATCTTGTTTCTTATAATCAGTACCTTGTTTCTAATAATCAGTATCTTGTTGTAGACCCATCAGGTGGATTGATGGTTCCACAACAACAATTCCGGCGAGGTGAAATACCAGAGTGGGTGCGTGAGATGGCAACTGCTGAAAGGTGGGGCCATCTCGCCCTTTTGGATGAGAGGGAGAAAATATTTCATTGGTTGGGAGAACTAGAAGAAAAATCGACTGAACTGATCAATTCTGGGATCAAACTGTAAAGTGTGATTATGACGCAATCACTGTCATTACAGCGTATAATCATTAATCTGAAATGGTGATGTAATTTCTTGTTGTTATTTGTTTAGAAAATATATTTTAATAACATCTTGAGCATTGCAAATTTTTTTTTCCATTGCTGGTATGTGACAGAGGTGTCACCAACATTGCCACTACTACAGCTTGCTGTTACATGGACACCTAGAGCGGTGGTTGTGGGTACAGGCATCGAACTCGCACCCTGCAAGGTACCACTCTCAACTGCGCGCGCCGCGCGGGATTGGCCGAGCGGTCTGAGGCGCTGCAGTCATGGACTGTGCGGCTGGTCCCGGCGGAGGTTCGAGTCCTCCCTCGGACATGCGTGTGTGTGTTTGTTCTTAGGATAATTTTGGTTAAGTAGTGTGTAAGCTTAGGGACTGATGACCCCAGCAGTTAAGTCCCGTAAGATTTCACACACATTTGAACATTTTTTTCAACTGCGCGAGAGGCAGCCTGGTTGCTCCCAAGAAGAAGGCATCAGCTGTTTGTTCTCGTCGACAGCGAAAGGTGTGTGTGCCTCGGTGCATACACCTCACCCCAGAAGGCGCCTCCTCCCAACACCAACATCCATCCCGTGGACGCAGCCGTCTCCTAGGTTAAGTGTGAATGATAATGAACTTGTGGCTATCAGTAGTGCTCTCTCTCTCCAGTCCTGATAGTGAAGGACATCAGATTAGTGGAGTCATGAAACCTCTAGAATATTCGGCGGTTGCTAGTGTATTTGATGGGGGATATCTCATTCACCAAAACGACCCAGCGAAGTTTCTAGAAGCATCCCTTCCGGTGCTGGAGGAGAAGCTCCTCAGTGTCGTACATGATCCGAGATATAATGCTATTAAATGTAATGCAGCACTCTCCTGCAATTTGGCCCTCCCCCCTAAACAGCAGGGTGCTACTGAGGAAAATAGCCTGCATTGCACATGATGTGATAATGGAGTTATATCTCGCAAAACATCAATTGCTGAGTGATATTGCGAAACCACCTTGGTGCTATACTCGCCCTGTTTTCTTATATGGAAGTAAGAGGGTCAGCTAAGGCACTCAAGCACATACCATACCTTGACATCCATATTCTTGTCTATGACCCATTAAATGGAGTGTCCAGTTATACCAAACTCTCTGAGGATATTAAGAGCGAGAAAGCCTGCATAAATTTCTGAAAGGAATAGGGTAATACTTGTTTTGCATGGCCAATTCAGGCTTGTGAGAGAAATTACAATGTACATCCAGGGTGTAAAAATACGATCACTAGGTGATACAGCTTTGATGGTATTGAGTTCCGCTTCAAGATTCAGGACGTACCATAATTTGAGGCATAAAATTCTGTAAATTCGGTTGATGTTTGTGGCCTGAAGAAGAAGCAGGGAAAACCAGTCAGATGTGCAGGACAAGCATACTACTGTTGGAACACTCCTTTTTCGAAATATGAAGGTGAATGTGATCTTCATGTCAACATGCTGTTCTTCCCTGACCATGATAATCAGCATTACATATGGATCTAAGAAACGCTCCGTCTCCTTCCCTCAGCTCAATAAATACCTGTCTAAGTAGCACATTCGATTCATCTGTCTAAATATATTTTTGGAAGAAAAGTATTTAAAAAGGCGTCCAAAGGACTACGAATCAAGCAACTATTACATATTGTTATGCCTTCCGAAGAAAACAAGTTCATTAAATTTAAGAATGCTCACAACAAGGAACGATGTCCATTCTAGTGTACACAGACCTGCTTTGAAGGGAATCCCTTACATTCACATACCAGCTTCACACATGCTCATATGATTCAAATCATAATTTCAATGAATCTTATGTCAGGGATACTCCTACAGTTTGGTTGCTCACTGAGCTTGAAAAACTCTTATGGGATGTTGATAGGATTTACAGAACCAACGTCCCCTTTAGCGAATTGGAGGAAGTTAAAAAATTGTACAGTGATGTGGTTAACTGTCATACTTGTGGGCTAGTGGTAGATAGAAAAGCTGAAACTCCCTGCAGAGATCGCTGTAATCTTATGGGGATGTTATGCAGTGCAGCTGACAATGCATGCAATTTGAAGTGTAAATTACCGCAATAAATTCCCGTCTTCTTCCATAATTTAAGCAGGTATGACGCTCACATTCTTGTTGAGCAGTTGGTTAATTTCGGCTGGGAGAAAGGACAGTGTCCTGCCTGACTGTGTTGAGAAGTGTATTTAATTCTCCAAACGATTGATAGGTGGTGATGTTTGAATTGTGGAGCGCTCAACTGCTCGGCTATCAGCGCCGGTACCAATTCCTAGCCTTCACCCAGACCAATCTCGCCACTTGCATGAATGATGATGAAATGATGAGGATAACACAAACACCCACTCATCTCATGGCTGGTGAAAATACCTGACCCCGCCGGGAATGGAACTCAGGACCCCGTGCCCAAACGACTGACGAAGCTACGCTTCGCTCCCTTGACACGCTACGTTTTATGCAGGCACCACTTCAGAAACTCACTGAAACTCTACCTCTGGAGGATATGCATATCATACAATCTGCATACTCCGTTGAGGAATTTGAGCTTGTGATTAGGAAATGAATCTTCCCTTATAAATATATGGCTAGTAAGGCAAACTCAACGAAACTAAGGTACCTGGAATATCTCCATTTACCAATACTCTCACAGGCGATGCGGTAATTAGTGCAGATTATGAGCATACCGTGAATGTCTGATGGGAATTCAACATTCCCACTTTGGGCAAATACGAAAGACATGGACACCAATTTATGCTTACTTGTGGATGTTTTTGAAATGTTCAGGATTATATCCATAGCCACATACTCTCTGTACACCATATTTTAATACACAGTACCTGGGTTTATCTTGGACGTGATGCCCAAGAAAATGAGACACAGTATCAACTTTTGACTGACGATGGTATGCCTCTTGACGTTGAGCGTAGGATCCGTGGGGGACTTTGTCAGTCTCTCCATAGATACGCCTAGGCAAATAATCCACGTATGGGTGCAGAGCTCAACGCATCCCTCGATTCCAGTTATAGTCTGTATTTGGATGTGAATAACGTATATGGGGACACCATGATGCAACCACTGCTGGCTAGTGGGTTTAAGTAGGTGCCCGAAAACGATTTAGAGGGATTAGGTGGAAAAATAAGGGATCTGGCTGCTGATTCTGATGTAGGGTATGTGGTGGAGGTCGACATCATATGCCCTGTTTAATATGCATGAAGTGACAAGCGACTTGCCGTTATGTCCAGAGCAACAATTTCCACAAGGAGGTACCACCTCTAAATTGATGATCACTCTTGGTCACAAGCAGAGGTACATAACTCATTATCATAATCTCCAGCAATGGCTTAGCTTAGGGAAGGAGCTAGGTAGAATCACCCAGGATATCTCATGCAATCAGTCTCCGTGGATGAAGGAGTATATTGACTTAAATACCGTGAAGAGGGCGGGCGAAACTAGTGATTTCCAAAAAGATGTTTACAAATTAATGTATAATTCTATTTTCCATAAAAGCATGTAGAACGTAAGAAATGAACACGATAATTTGATCAGCACCTAGTTGGAGGGGCCGTAGGGCGTAAGAAAGTGCGTCGCCAGACCAAATTTTAAGCAGGTCACTTCGCTCTATGTAGAACCACATGGTAAATTGGTTGTACTTAGAGCAAAGTTCAGAATGCGATCTTAAAAGGTGTCATTGCAGTTTGAAATGACGGAATATAGCTACCTTCTACTTGTAAATAAGAGTAATTCGAAAATGACATGAAGTATAGATGTTACATGCTCTTGATAATGATTGTAGTCGAAATTAGCAAATCGCAAGATTCAATAAAAATCGCCTTACTGCCAACTACGGGCCATGTTTACGATTATTAATCATGTGGAGGCTGTGGATCCTCATAAATACAAAATTTTACACTTGAAATGGTATACTACTTAGCAATAAAAATGTAAATGTGTTTGCACCTATTATAGTACCGTTTCCTCATAACTTTATGTTTGTTAAAACCTGTGATCAAATGGACTGTCAAGAAAGTCGACGGTCTGTAATATTAAAGAAGGAGATGTGTGGCTCATTTAATTAGAATCTACGTAGTAAACTCTCCAATTTTATCTCTGCGAGACATGGCGTCAAGGAAAAGCTGCCTTTTCTCCTACACGGGAACAACAGCGTGACAGCAAGAGGACACGGTAAAAAATCGGCAAGGAAGCACTGGAAACTATTTCGACGAAATATAAAAATCCTGTGGTTACACCATATAGTGTGAAATTAGCAGACGGTTAAATGGATGATATAATGGAAGACCTGCTTGGAATATTGCAACAGATACGTATAGATGACTAGCATCTTGTAGATTTGGACATAACGCAGGACTTTACCGGAATTTTTAACAAAATGGTGATGTGCGAGTACTTAATATCAACGTCTGCGTGGATATAGATCGACAGGAATGCAGCAGTGTGATTGTGTACAACAGTTCGAATAGACAGTCTAACGTGCTTAAGCTCCTACTATAAAGTAAAAATAGTGAAATTTAGTAAAATTTGTGTGTCAACTCACATGTCTGGGAGTGAACAAATATACAGGTAACCACAGCACAGATTTTATAAAATGTCCAGGCATACGTCTTCGAGAAACTTGTAGGTCTTCCTTTTTAAGCAACACGGCAATACCAGGTTGGAGATTACAATATACAACTTCAGAATGGTCCATGCATTCCACCCTGTACACTAGTGTGTATGCGTATTAGAGACCAACAAACAGCATTTACAATGCGCTCCACTTCACTCTGTGCCACTTGCTTAACGGATACTGTACAGAACAACTGCTGCGTCGTGTTTAACAGGTCTCTGCTGGTTATGTACTGGGAGAGTAATTGACAGTTGTACAAGTAAGTTTTCCAGAAACTCCAGACCGAGAAAAGCTTATCAGCTATATTCTGTCCGCACACAGTTTTAATTATCTACCTATAAGCCACATGACTCCAATTAAGACGATTTAAGTATTACACACAACACTTATGTTAAAGCAGGAGAAACTTATCTTTCTCAGTCTACAACATTGTTCTGCACAATAGAGTCCGATATAGATATTGCAGAATTGGGATTGGTTGACACTAGAAAAGTTATTCCACGTGTCCTAAGAAAAAGAGTAAATGTATCACACAGATTTAAAAAACATTTCCCGTTAATGAAATCACACCATTGGGTACAGTTAATAGTTAGGTGCACGGAAAAGAAAACTGGAAGACAAGGAAGAACAGAAGCTGCAAATGGAGAAAGAAGAGGCTATTTCGGATGTGAAGGCTAGGTTTAGACGGCTTTAAACACATCTTGTTACGACTAGGGAATATAAGATAATAACATTTACCCTAAAGAGCAGTCGTAAGTGGCCGTATGTTGGAATCCTGGCCGAAATGTTGCGGGCTTCATGTCTTACATTAAGCAACAGAACAAGCGCTTGCACAGCTTAAAATCAACGGAGTAAAAAACTTAAAGGCAATTCGATTGCGAAAGTTGTAAGCTTCAAATTCTATACCGAAATTCCACAAGAATGTGCAGGAATGTAGGAAGGAACAGAATTAACTGTTAAAGTCACAAAAGAGGTAGTTTACAGGAAAAAAATTATGTAAATATTGGAATTCAAGAACATGTCTTCTCTTCTTTGTCAGATTATTGACTATAGAAAGAAATTGATGATTCAAGTCTGGGTTTAAATTATAAGTGAAAAATTATTAAAAATACAAGGAACAATAACAAGGAAAAGTTGTTTTCTGTATGTAAATGTATAAGTAATAGTAAATAAAGATTTTGTAATAGAAAATTCGCTTGTCTTATTCCTTAATCTACTAAATATCCTTAGACATTTCCTATATACAGTGATCCATGTGCTTATATTTCGGATGGGGAAAGTGGATAGTCGGGTGACCTTGAAAAGTAGTTGAAACTACGTAGCTGAAGATCACACACACCTTCATATTTCGCAAAATGGAGTGGTCCAGCTACAGTATGCTTGTCCTGCTCATCTGCCTTGCTTTCCTACTTCTTCTTCAGCAAATAAACGTGAACAAATATTCCGGGATGTTGTGCCTAAGTTTCGCGGTGTGTCATGAATCTTTATGGAGAACTCGATACCAACTAAAATACACCCCTCCCCCTCCCCCTACCTGTTTATCGTCGATCGTAATTTTGCGCATGTGGTGTTGACCTGTACGCTCGCGATGTACACTGTACTTTCCAGGATGAGATTTTCACTCCGCATCGGAATGTGCGCTGATATGAAACTTCCTAACAGATTAAAACTGTGCGCCGGACCGAGACTCGACCTCAGGACCTTTGCCTCTGATGGGCAAGTGCTCTATCAACTGAGCTACCCAAGCACGACCCGTCGTCACAGCTTTAATTCTGCAGTATCACGTCTCTTACCTTCCAAACTTCACAGAAGCTCTTCTGCGAACGCAGATATTGGCAGAATTGAAGCTGTGAGGGCGGGTCGTGAGTAGTGCTTGGGTAGCTCAGTTGGTAGAGCACTTGCCCGCGAAAGGGAAAGTTCCCGAGTTCGAGTCTCGCTCCAGCGCAAAGTTTAAACTGACAGGAAGTTACATTGCAGTTTCTCTCCAAGCCAGGACTGACCATGCAAAACAAACATTATCCTTTTCAGTTTGGACGTTAATGCAAGCTTGCTTGCTCTTAATATCCCCTTGGAGTCTGATTTACCTGAACAGCAAGTTTAACGGATCATAGACAATATGACTGTCGAGGTATGGTACTTGACTGAATGATTTAGCTGACCCTCTTACTTCCGTCTCGGAAAATCGTGTCAATATAGCGCCCAACGTGGATTCACGATACGACTCAGCGATATAACGCCATTATCACTCCAGATGCAGTGCACACAATTCTCCTCAGCAGCACCCTGCTGTTTAGGGGGTTGAGTCAACTTGCAGCACAGTACTGCGTTCTATTTTATGGCATTATATCTCGTATTATCTAGTGCTTTCAATGTCTCTGCCTCCAGCGCCGGGATGTGTGCTTCTAGGAACCTGAGTGGTTCACGATACCCACCCGCCATACACCCAATTCTGTTGAACTACATATGCCCCTCAAAGCCCCCAGCATCGATTGAGTATTCTAGAGGGACCATGACACCGCTAATGTGCTGCCCTTCACTATCAGGATGGGAGAGAACACTGCCGCTAGCCTCAGGTTCATTATCATTAACACTACAGCTACGGGACGACTGTGTCCGCCCGGTGGATGACAGCTTTGAGGGGGAGGCGTCTTCTGGGGTGAGGGGTATCTGCCGACTCGCACCTACCTTTTATGCTGGCGAGAGCGAACAGTCAGAGATGGAGTAGGAGGAGCTGGTGACAGTGAGCTCCAGTCGTAGCACCCAGGCTGTAAAGATGGCGCTCTCTGATGCTGCTACATGTTAGAGCCTACACCATCGTCAGGCTGGACCTAGGAGATCGTAGCTCTGACTAAACCATCCACAGATGCCAGAAGGGATGTGATAATGCAGGAACTGACATTGCAGTGGTCGCAGCTGCTTCCGCTGCCTCTAACACAGACACGAGAGGTATTTTGCACGGCGATGCAAACCGCGTGCATGTTTGTTTGAGGGCTGCCTCCACAACCACTGCCACGCAGAGTGGCCGCGCGGTTTGAGGCTTCATGTCACGGACTGCAGTGCCCTCCTGCCGGAGGTTCGAGTCCTCCCTCGGGTGTGGGTGTGTGTGTTGTTCTTAGTATAATTTAGTTTAACTAGTGTGTAAGTCTAGGAACCTATGACCTAAGCAGTTTAGTCCCTTAGGAATTCACACACATTTGAACATTTCCACAAGCACTGCTCTAGGTGTCCGTGCCAAGGCAAGCTGTTCTGGTGGTGGTGTTCATGGCACCTCTGCATAATGTGAATCATGGGAAAAATGAAGAACAAACATAAAGAATTTTTAGATTTATCTTTATAGATATAATTCCACTGTACGTGGGTATGTCACTGAACTCCTCCTAAACGGCTGAAACCGATTTGAATGAATCTTTTTTTGTATGCGTTTGGGTGGCGCCCTGGATGGTTTAGATTCACAAATCAGCCCGGCAGATGGCGCTGCAGTTGGTATCTAGGTCATTTGTGTATGCATTCAAGTGGTGGCCTGGAACATCTACGTTCTTAAATCAGCACGGTTGATAGCGTTGCAGTTTTGTATGCAATATTGAGCGTATTATATTCAGATATAAGTTACGTACATAAAACAACACCACGTCTTCGTGTACGAGGAGGAAATATTGGTCGACGGATTCCGAATTCACAATTAGTCCAGAACTGTCGATTAAATAGATCGGGAGAAGATGAATTGACGGACAATAAAAATTTAAGAAACCAGGCTGCAATCAGACGTGCTAATGAAAGTCAAGAGCAACGCAACGAACGCCTTCGAGCTAATGCACTGAGACAAAGACTGGCCGGTTTCTGCTGCACGTCAAGAAATGTTGTGTAGCCACGATTGAATTCACCGCCAGAACCACTGAAAACACTATTGGCTGGAGCTACATCTCAGTCTAAATGGTTTCTGCGTAAAATTCGCAAATTCAATTCCTGCTTTCAAGTGATATCATTTAGAGCAACAAAAATCGTTCAGAATGAGGATGGTCGCAACTTTCAATCAACGTTTAAGATTCAGGGCCAAGTGTATCATCAAATTGGTTCTTTAATGCCGATGCCTGATACCGATTCAAAATTTCTGCAAATGTACTTCATGGGCGATGAGGAGCAGCAAATAAACGCGCGGTGCCAGTACAACCATATCGAGCAGATGGAGAAGCGAGAAATTGTTGATATTTTAGAACCGTTTTCACAGAAGCACAACCAGTAGGTCCAGTTGTTCAATACCGTTTCCAACAGACTTCAAAATGACAACTATACGATCGTCATAAAAGCAGACAAAGTACCATCTGGGCAGCACGCAGGCCGATATAATGCACCGACCATTAATGATGTTGCAGTTGTTATGGTTGGCTACGCGTTTGAACGTCGAGATATACGAATCCAACGCGGAGATAACACAGTGCGTACGACTGAAGACAGTCATCTCTCTTACGACGCTTTGCAGTATCCATTGATATTTTGGGAAGGAGAAGATTGGTATCATTAAAATACGAAACAAAGAAATCCAGCAACAGGTACAATCTACACATACCATTATCTAATATTTTATTTTTATGCACGATTAATTTCTTTTTGTCTTAATTATATTTTTACTTTGCAGATGCAGAAACCAGCAAGAAAATGAGCGCGATGAACTTCTACGCATATCGGTTGATGATTCGTGCCAATGAAGACAATAATAGTCTCCGATGTCGCCACGTGTTTCATCAATATATCGTTGATATGTATGCAAAAATTGAAAGCGAGCGAATATGATACACCAGGTATAATCAACCGAAACTTCGAGCTGAGGAATACATTCATTTGCGTGATGCTATTGTTGGTAACGTAGATGTAATAACTAATATCAACGACATCGGTACTTCATATATTGTCCCATAATATATTGGTAGCCCACGTCATATGCAAAAATAAGTTCAAGACGCCATGACTTTCGTGCGCGCGTACGGACGGCCAGATTTGTTCATTTCATTTACGTGTAATCCAAAATGGGATGAAATTAAAATTGCGTTATTGGCAGGTCAAACTGTAATAGATCGGCACGATATCACTGCACGTGTCTTCAGACAAAAGTTAAAATCGTAATGAACTTGATTATACATTCCTCTGTATTTGGCAAAACACGTTGTTGGCTCTATTATCTTGAATGGCAAAAACGAGGTTTGCCACACTGGCATATTTTATTTTGGTCGACAATATACAGTCTGAAGAAATTGATAAAATTACGTCAGCAGAAATTCCGGATCGGAATATCGATCAAGAATTGTATGAGATTGTTACCGCTAACATGATCCATGGTCCATGCGGTGCTATAAACATGACGGCGCCGTGCATGGACAATGGAAAATGTACGAAACGTTTTCCAAAAAATTTTATAAAAGATACAATCACTAATATCGACGGTTATTCATTGTACAGTCGTAGAGAAACTGACCATGGTGGTAAATAACATCAATTACGCATGTCAAACAGTCCAATAGTTGACACTGACAATCACTGGGTGGTTCCGTATTCACCATTGCTGTGTAAAATCTACAAAGCACACATAAACATTGCAGTTCGGTGAAGTCCAAAAAATATATATGCAAATATGTCCATTAGCGCAGTGATATGTATTGGCTGTTCACAATGTTAACGAAAACTATGAAATAACAGGGTATCAAATGGGCCGATATATCAGCAGCAATGAAGCAGTTTGGTGTATTTTGGATTTTCCGATACACGAAAGAGACCCTGCTATTATACATTTGGCCGAGTACCTTGTAAATGGACAGCATGTTTATTTCACGAGATAGGGTGCTTTACAACGTGCATCCATTGCCCCAAATACCACATTAACTGAGTTTTTCGAACTATGCAACCGACCAGGTATTCCCGGTCAATTCGCAAACACATTGCTGTATACTGATGTGCCACGATATTTCACGTGGAACAAACAGTCAAAAAAATGGGAACCACGAAGGCAAGGTGTTCCGGTTGAAAGATACAACGGCATATTTATGGGAAATATATTAGGAGGAATATACACAGTGCTTCCAAAGCAGCGCGAATGTTTCTTCTTGCGTTTATTGTTGATTAATGCTCCTGGACCGACGTCCTTCCAATACTTGCGATCAGTCAATGGCAATTTTTACGACACATGCGTGTCGCGAATTGCATTTGGTGGAAGATGACAACCATTTGGATATTACACTTGCAGATGCAGCATTGAGTTCCTCTCCTCATCAAATTCCCCAATTATTCGCCATATTATTGACGACATGGTTTCCATCATAAGCTTCTGTCCGCTGGGACAAATATAAAGATTCCATGAGCGACGACATTCTGCATCGCATTTGGATTGCTGATCAAGATCCCAATGTCGATTTTTCGCCGGAAATATATAACGTGGCGCTAATAAAGATGGAAGATATTTGCATTCCGATTTCGAATATGCCACTCTATTTGTATGCCCTCAGCTAACCGCCCAGCAACAGACATCATTAACAGCGAGATTCAGTGCGAACAGCAGTTCAGTACGGTCTCTTTAACTACTTCCGTTGAAAATAATGTGCAACTACTCACTGATAAACAAAAGAATATATACGATCGAATTAATTTGTCAATTGCAGCAGAACAAGGTGGATTGTTTTTTTTGGACACACCAGGTGGCACTGGAAAAACGAGTTTCATCTCGCTAATACTTGCGCGCATTCGATCACAAAATCATATTGCGTTATCAATCGCTTCATCAGGTATTGCATCCACTTTGCTTGATGGCGGACGGACTTCAAATTTAGCAATCATTTTGCCGTTGAACACTGACACAAATCCAGATGCAGTGTGCAACATAAAAAAGCATTGCGGTATGACAAAAGTTTGCCAAAAATGCAAAATTATTATCAGGGATGAATGCACTATGGCCCACAAGCATTCACTTGAAGCTGTCGATAGAATGATGAAAGATCTAAATAATAACACCAGGCTTTACGGTGATCCCTTACTGCTGCTGTTCGGTGATTTTAGACAGACATTGCCGATTATTCCACGCGCTACATATGCGTATGAAATTAACTCATGCATAAAACAATCTTATCTGTTGCGAAATGTCAGTTCATTACGTGTTAACACACATATACGTCTGCGACTGCAAAACGATCCATTGGCACTATCATTCTCCAAGCAATTGCTCAACATGGGAAATGGAACAATATCATTGCATGGAGACACACAATGCATCAAATTGCCAGGCGATTTCTGCAACATGGTAAATACGAAAGATGCTTTGATTGAAAGCATATTTCCAGATTTACAAGCTAATTATATTAATCATGCGTAGCTTCGTGAACGAGTTATTCTAGCCGCAAAAATATCGATGTTGACGCTATTAACTTCAAAATGCAACAGTCATTGCCCGGCAATGAGATGTTGTTCAAGCCGATCGACACTGTTACCGATGCTGACGAAGCAGTCAACTATCCTGTTGAGTTTTTGAATTCGCTGGATTTACCAGGAATGCCATCACATAACTTGCGTTTAAACATTGGCTCACCTATCATTTTGCTTCGGAATTTAAATGCACATAAGCTATGCAACCGTACAAGATTAGTCATAAAAAAATATGACTAATGTTCTTGAAGCTACAATTTTGAACGGCAAATTTGAAGGGGAAGTTGTTCTCCTGCCACGAATCTCACTGATCCCTTCAGACTCACCCATTCCAGTCTGACGTCTGCAACTTCCAATTCGCTTGGCATTTGCCATGACTATTAATAAGTCACAAGGCCAAACAATGTCGATTTGTGGGTTTGATCTAGAGAAATGGCCAATTATATGTGGCATGTTCTCGCGTTGGAAAACCGTCAAATTTATTCATTTATACACCTTAGGAATTGACTAAAAATATTGTTCATCAACTCGCATTAAGATAAAATTAAAGAAGCATCATTGATTATAAGGAATTGTTTTTAGAAAAATTGATGTTATTTCAAAATAAAGAATAATGAAATTTTTATATTATTTGTCTTTTATTTCATACTTTGTTTAATATCCTAATCGCTTGAAATGTCATGCAAGACAACGTCTGTCGGGTCCGCTAGTTTCTTATAATCATTCGAGCCCTGTAGAGCCTCGTGGCACTGCTTTATTCTGAATGAAAGAGAATAATTAATTTTTACAAGTTTGGTCATGTGCTGTTTACTTCTTCTCCTTCCTATGGATTGTTATGCCTAATGCCTTTTAGGATCCCAGTCCACGTCATTGCTTGTCTTCTTACACTTCTTCTGCCTCTGCGTTGGTATTTGAGTAATTTGCCATTAAGCCGGCTGACCGTCATCCATAGTACATTGGCTTTCCAAAATATTCTGCACTGCTGTACTTTCGGATCCCTAAGGATGTCATCAAGTCTTTTCCAGTCCCATAGTAGGTTGTCAGCTGTTCTTCTCAAGAATAGCAGCTCGTGTTCATGGGTCTCCGTTCACCATCTCTGCAGAGTGCAGTGTATCCAAGCTTTGGTGCCATACAAGAGAGTAGGTTTGACAACTGTTTTGAATAGTTTCAGTCTCTTTATTAGTCCTGCGATTTGGGGGAAGATTACGCTTTCCAATGCATATAGTTTTCTTGAATGTATCAAGATATACCCTACGTAACTCTTTGTTGATACTTGCTTGAGGCCGCCCGGAGTGGCCGAGCGGTTCTAGGCGCTACTGTCTGGAACCGCGTGACCGCTACGGTCACGGGTTCCAATCCTGCCTCGGGCATGGATGTGTGTGGTGTCATTAGGATAGTTAGGTTTAAGTAGTTCTAAGTTCTAGGGTACTGATGACCTCAGACGTTAAGTCCCATAGTGCTCAGAGCCATAACCGCATTTAGCCTGTATGCTTTGTATGAGAAACGATAGGGTGCTATGTTCTACCAGGATTTTCAAAGCTTTTTCCTTTCAACTGTATCATAAGCTTTCTTGAAGTAAGTAAATGCTAGATGTGATGCAAATTAAATTATTTCCTTTCTTCAATTAACATTTCGAGTGTTGACTAGCAGTCTGTGTATGGTGTGTGCTTTCAGAATCTAAACTGTTCTTCTCCCAAGAGTGGTACATAAAATGTTCGTAATTTTGATTTTATGATGTTCGCGTAAACTTTATAACCAGCCTTGAAGAAGCTTATTTCCCTGTAGTTACAGCAGCTTCTGACTTCATCTTTTTTATGGGTTCGAATGACAACTGCTCTCTGCCATCTCTGTGATGAAGTATATCTTCTCCAGATTCTATTTACAAAGTTTAGCAACCGTTCCTTAAATCACCTGTCACGGAATTTAAGATATTCCGCAATAATGGCACCCTCGCCACCGGATCTGTTATTTTCACTGATTTCATCACAGACATTAACGAATATCTGTCTGGTTGGTTGATTTCCAGCTTGATTGTGGACCAATATTTTAGCCAGGTATCTTTGATTTCAGTTGAATGTCTGAATCACATCGGACTTTTCTCTTTAATTTGTTAATGATTTTGAATGTTTAGGGATTCAGTCCTGTTATATCTCATTCGGTGTGGTTGATGAAATGGCCCCTTTCTACTTCTTCCTGTAGCTATTGCTCTTTTCCTTCTACACTTAATAAGGTCTTCTACTTTGTTGCCAAATATTGCGTATAAGCATTTCTCTTATCTTATTATCCTCATCGTAGACCCTCATTCCTTGTTTTTCTCTCAACTTTTTTTCATTCCGATGCTCTCGTCTTTTGTTTTATTTACCATTTTAGTTATAAGGTGATAAGACTGTTTGAACCGGATACGTTGGCAGGTGCAGCTTCGCCAGCACGAAATAAAGTTGGGGAATAATATATGGAACGTTCTAGCATGCAAACTGTGTCACTCAACGATTAGACCACACAATTATGTGAGACCGTTGAATTTCGGAGACGTTTCTCCCAAAATATGTAGAGAATTGTGGCAATGATCTTGTAAAATATCAAAAAGTGTACTGTTGTTGATAATTCTTCCGGGTTATATGGCTGTGGTCCATGGAATTCTTCTATTCCTAATGTTTCATCCAATACTACGTTGGACATTCTCAGAGGTATGTCTGGTCCTGCTGAGTCCTGCCATACCTCTGAGGATGTCCAACGCAATATTGGACGAAACGTAAGGAACAGAAGAATTCCATTGACCACGGCCATATAACCCGGAAGAATTATCAACAACAGTACCATCCGGTCGTGAAAGCCCTCATTGTATATCAACAAGTGTAGCTTGTTAACAAGCTGTTCAACACAAACAAACTTTGGGTAAGGAGTTTTAAATCGTGGCATGTTTGGGATCTCACTACATAACGTAGAGTTATTTCGTTTGCCATCGTTCACAGGAAAGATATGGAGAAATTTTCCGGCAAATTATAAAAGGCATTTGACTTTCGGTTCATTCCACGTCTAAGATTCTGCGTTGTGTCTGTTGTTCTATATCGTGTCTCCCTACCACTTTCGCGCAACGACGCTCTGAGCGTGTTTTTTAGGGAATTGACTAGTTTGAATCTGGGTCCTGTTGCTGGTAAGGAGACGTCAGACCACACGACATGTAGAGTTCAGAAGTGTTCAATGAGACTAGCGATGATATAACCAAATACTTAATGATTTCAGCGTCAGCTCCACTGCACTCCCTGTAAAAGAATCTTAATACTAACTAAATTTAGTGGGAGGGGTTCAAGGCTTTCCTATTTTTAGTTAGCTGGTAAAATATTTTCGAATTAGCAGTTAAGTTTACCATTGGAAATTTTATTCTACTCACAAAACATTGTTTATAAATTGCACTATTGAGAAAAGGAAATGTTTTAATACAGGATGGTAAACACCAACTGCGTTCAACAAAAATGTGAACGAATATTCCCTGAATGGGTTTCCAAGTTCTACAATGGATCGAAGGATGACCTATGCCATATCACATCTATAATCTAGGTTTAAGTTAAGTTTCACAAGAGGGAAAACTATCAAAATGGTCTACAGTGACCCTCAATTATCTTTAATTACTTATTTAACTTGTCGTAAATTACAGTGGCTGATGTGGCTTCTCAATAACTATATAACAGAAAAATCATCGCGTTTCAGATTTTTACTTCAAGTGGCAAATGTGAACACCATGAGCTTCAATTGACGATCGACACTAGTATTACGCAAAAAGGGGGAGCAAGAAATGAGACTTCTGCAGTTCTGAGTGAAGCTTTATGCGCTGTTATGCGGCATCTCGTGCGTTCATTACCTTGTCGGTGTTCGTCAAGGGGCGGCGGGCAGCACAGCTCTGCTCACCTCACCATCCCGGAAGCAACTCTCTCCTAACTTCTCCTTACTACAATTTACCAAAGTTGGTTTGAAAAAAACTATCTGGCTGTGTTTTTATCTTACCAATCAAGATCTCAATGTTAACCTTAAGCTCCACCTACAAATATTCTGTCTATCGAAAGAGAAACGTTATACTTTTCATGGTGGGGCAATGTTTTTACAGTTTGCAACGCTAAAACTGGCACCTGGTGTGGTCCTTTTAGTGTTATCGTAAGATCTATACTGTTCTTCTGGAGGGCTGGGGGGTGGTCCTAGCGGTTGGCTGGCAACGTGGGTGTCCATCCCCTATCGCAGGGCCTTCAGCTTAACACAGTTCTTCTCTCGGCTACTGTTCTCGTTTCTCCCCTCTGAACTGCATCTGTCTCACAGTGGGAAGGTATGACATGCATTTAGGCATTCTTGTGTTAGTCTGTGGTATTCCATTTGCTCACGCATTACTCGTATTACTTTGGTTAATTTAATGTCACGATTTATTCGGAGCTATGTGACATACTACTGGATTTGCTTATCATGTCAGGGTTTTCATGGAAGGTGTTGGATTTGCCTGACACCCTTCGAACTTAATTTTTGCACTGAAGTTAGGCAATGATTGAATCGTTGTCTAAGTCAGTCAAAAATTATTCCGTTATCTAAATTTTGTTGCCTACTGTTCAGCCACGTTATTCTGGTTCTATGCTAGTTTGAGAGTGAGGAGTCTTTCACATCGATTTTCTTAGAAATATTGTTTTTATAAATGTAGTAATTAAGTAAAATCAATTCCTAACACATTTTATAAATATCACTAACAAGTAAAATGATTTTGCTTCTAGACACTCATTTCAACATTGTTACACTAACAAATAAGAATTATTTCCAAGAATTGCTTTGACAAAGAAATATACATACACAAGTATTGAGATATTATTGCAACAAATGGTAGAAATGTTAAAAAAAAGGGAAAATATCCAACAAGATAATTTTTTATTCGTTGTTTTTTATAAGGAGAAAATAAGTAAAATATAGTTATTCTTTTATTTTTATGAGGAGAAAATAGATGGCATATAGTTTTAGTGTTTATTATGCCTTACTTTCGTTCTTTATATACTGTCCATTTCAAAACTAATGACTTATTTTTATCGATAGTCTATTTTTTACGTAAGTCCATAGTCAATGGCTGTTTTTTTGTAGGTTTTTAGCTGTCTGGTGTGCTTAACTTATTTAGTTTTTCACACGTTTCTTTTGCACAATTCCTACAGCACATAATTTGATTTCACACATTCACACAATCCTATGAATGTTTAAGCATGAGGTTGGTGAATTTTTTTTGCACGAAGGTGATGCCCTTGAGCGAGATGGATGTGGGCAAGTATTTGATGTACAGCTTTGTTCATCATTCCTTGTTGGCTTTGCGAGTGTGTGTTGCTGTTGTGGTGGTCCCATAATGGAATGGAGCTGTGAGTGCAGAATCTCGTGGTTTACTGGCTTTGTATGCGTAAAAGTCATCGTTATGTGTCGCTGAGAGCGGTCTTTTTCGTTGTAGTACTTCGCAGACGACTAGTTTACAATAGGATAGGGATTTGGGAAGGTATGTCGCCTATTCTTCACCCATCTTCTTTCTTGGTCTCAACCTTTCGAATCTTCAACTGCTGTTCTTGCTGCAATTTCTCTGCTTCTTACTTGCATCTTCTTTCTTCTTTGGGCAGGATATGGAAATATTTATTGATATCTAGTCGCTTTGAAGTTCTCCTCTTAGTAACAGTTTGATAAACTTTTTGGGCATGTCATTTTTGCTTTGTGGAGGTTTTCTTCAGTTTTGTGCATCAGCGTGCTGTTTAATAGCAGTAGTGTGACTTTTACACATGTTTTTTTGCCAGTGGTGGCTTGCCCAAGCCCTCTTCTCGTCAGGCCATTTTTTGCTCGCTCTGCTGAGTCGGGGTGTCCCAGGGTTTACGAGCGGTGAAAGTCCAGTGTTTGCTTGCAAGTCCCTGCACCAGTCCCTTCTGTGTTCCGCCACTCTGTGGTTCCGTCTTCTGTCCCAGCACGGTTCTGCCACCCTGTGGTTCAGCAGATTTACTGCCCACTTCAGCTACCCTCTGTTGGTCTCGCTGTCCTTTGCCTTCTCTCGACGCTTCTGCCTTGTACGAATCGTGTCTTGGTAATTACGTCTTTTTCTTTCTTGATACTTCTCGCGTTGCAACTTGTGGGTCATTGCATCTGGTCTTTGTTGGAGTTTTTACAATGGTTCTTACAAAACGTTTTACTTATAATCATCTAACATATGTCTAGTACCTACACTGTTTTACGCCTTCTTAAAAAGCTTTACAAATTTCGGCGCCCTTTCCATGTTAGAATTCTAAGATATTTTGAGTCTTATCTTCTACCAAAATCCTCAAATTCTTTTTTTTTATTTTTTGCATAGTGTCATGGTGTATAGCATTTTAGTATTTCATGCTGTTAGACTATCTATGCTTTATCCCTTCACCTTAATCTATGGTACTATTGGTGTTATTTATGTTTTTGTTTTTATTGAAACTACTTTCTTTTTCCCACCTTCCTCTCTCTTCATTCTTCTTTCTCCTGGCGATCTTATCTGCAACATAATCTTGAAATATTGTGCTGATTATTTACCAGTAATAAAATTAATCTTCAAACTTGTACTGAAAGTGTTTAATACTGCCAGTCTTAGGTAAAAATACCTCTGCTTTATCTCGTAAAATACCCTCTAATTCTCTTTTACTGTGTTCCAAAATACCTTGAACTTCTTGCAATTTTTTGTCGATTTCTTTGTGAACTTCTAACATGAGTTGAGGCGATTCCCCGTTTTGTGCATACCATTCTAATTCTTCATCCTCTTTATCTCGCGTCATTCTCAATTGTTTGTTTATAACTGGTATTTCTTCTAATTTTAGCTTTTGCTCAAAGAGAAGTGTGACATTCCCGAATGTTACGCTACCTTTCCCCATATCTATTATCGCTCATCTCTCATTTAAATAATCTGCACCTATAATCAAATCTACAGTTAGTTTAGGTATAATCACGAAGTTGGCTTAGATCTTTTGACCTTGGCACGAAAGAGTTAACCTTGTTTGTCTCATAACTTCCGCAGCATTGTTTCTAATAGGACCTCTTACTTTAATCTTACGTGTTTTCAGAACTGGCAATTCCTCATTGGCATTAAACTGTATGAGTAAATTTTCTGAGATCGCAATCTGTTCACTTCCGCGATCGATTACACTATTAACTGGCTTTACCATGGCCTTCACAATTGGTTGAATTTGAAAGGGTTGGTTCTGTTCTTCTTCTTGTTGCATCAACGAATCCTCCACTGACTCATACATGAGTCTTTTTAGGAATTTCCCTTGTTAATTCGAACTTCCTGTAGGATAAGATTCGACTGCTACTTCTCTCTCTTTTATTTCCTCTTCTCTAATTCTTCCTTCATTTACGCTTTCTTCAGCATCCTCTACTTTTTCCTCATCCTCGTCTATCTTCTCCTTCTTCGTCGCCACTTCCACATAATCTCATCTAAATGCTCTAATTATCGCTTCATAACTTACTTCATTACATACGTAGGGTTGTGTGCCCACTCGTAACTTATATTCAACTTCTGTCGACTGCGCATTATCCTCATTGAATTCGCTTTCCCTGGTTTCCATCTCAAATAGCTCTGCAATACTCATTACTTCGTCCTTTCCTCCTACATTCGTTGTGCATGCCTCTGGTAATTCATCTTCCTCGTCAGTATTCTCCCAATTAATTTCGTCCCAACACGATATTGTTATTTTCTTGTCTTCGTTCTCATCTGGTCGCTGCGGATTTGTTTCTCCCTTCTTCTCTTCTCGTGATAAGATTTTTACTTCTCTGTTCGAGGTGCTGCAATTGCCCTGGGTCGGTGCGTCATTCTCTTTGGCATGGGCGCTTAACTGTCAATTCGAACGTTTATCAGGGTTTGGTGGTCTTACCTCCACCTCTTCTATCTGTATTCTCTTTTCTTGTTCAGCTTGTTGATAGTTGTTTCTTTGTTGATAATTTGTCGGCCTATTGGTTCTCCAGTACCCATTCCGGTTGTCGTTATTGCCTCTGTAATAGTTGTTGCCGTTCCTGGGTGAATTATAGTTATTGCCATATTCTCTTCTAAATCCATAACCGGTTCTTTGTTGAAATGTATTGTCGTTTCTTGGTGCGAAGTTATCACATGGTTCGTAATTATTGTTTCTTCGTACTGTGTCTTGTGGATTCCACTGCTTTTTGCTTTCGTTTTCACGTGCGCTTCGTCTTTTTCTTGCGTCATCTTCCGAAAACATGAACTCTAGTTCCCTTAGAATACCTTTAAATGCTTCGACGTCATTGCCTCCGCGACCTACTAATGATTTTTCGTATTTCAATGGTAGCTTCATCGCGCATAATTTAATCAACTCTCCGTCACTGTATGGTACGTCTAAGCATTGATTTTTCTTTGCCATTAATTCGAAAAATTTCACGGGACTCTTCTCTCCTGAATTTTCAAAATATGGGTTCTGTAATAATTCATACTTCACTCTGTTCCGTGCTTTGCTGGACCAATATCGTGAGTGAAACTTCTCTCTGAAATCTTCGTACGAACGGCATGTCGCCGCAACATTCTGCATGGTTTCTGCGACTGTTCCTGACATGTGTGCACATATTAAGTCTAATTTGTGTGCTAGCGTCCAGTGTTCTGATAATCCTACTCGGAATTGATCAATAAAAGTTCGTGGATGTAATGAGTTTCCTTCTCGAAAGTGTTGAAATTTTCTGACTGTGAGGAAATGATCGTTGTCGTACTTCGTCATAGTTCCATATGAAATTCGCGATTCTTTGCCACTTTTGTTTCTGATCATTTCTCCCGTCGTTCTTTCCGGTTGTGGTAGATCCATTGGATATTGTCCACTGTAACTTTCGCCTACCCTTGCGTGGTATCGTTGGAGTGGTACGCAATAATTTTCTTCCATCGGTTGTGAACGTGTAGCCGAATGCATTGCACTGTACTCTTCGGGACCTGGCTTTCCATTGTCAGGTATTGGTTCGGTATCTTGTCTGGCTAACCTTGCTGCTTCATTGCACAATCCAAACTGTCTTGAAAGATACATTTGTGGTTCCGCATGTGTTTGTGATGACGTTTGTTCATCAAGAATTTCGAAACGTGTTTGTTGCTGTGCAGGCTGTCTGATTTCACATATGTTACTTTCCGCCTGTGATTGGAATCGCAAATGCGTAATATCTTCGTTAATTGCTTGTTTTTCCGGTGCTGCTACAGATACGGATGTGGTTGCAGACTCTGTGCTTGTACGATCCTCTTCACTACGCTCTTCAATGGTTTGCAACAACTCTGTTCGCATATTCTGAAATTGTCGCTTCGTTTGGGCTTCTATTTTGACTATGCGGTTATCACATCTTTTCAGCGCTGCTTTTGTGATACGTTTGTGTAACACACTGTTTTCAACAACTTCACGCGCTGTACCTGCTGCATGTCTAGTAATTTCGTTTATCTGTTTCTCTAGTTTCTTGAAATCTCCCTGGGAGTTGTTACGTAATGTTTTGATCTCGACCTGAATGTCATTACGCAATGTTTGTACGTCCACTTGTACCTTGTCAATGTCTGTTCTCAATTGATTATGACCTGTTATTAAGTTTCCTATCACTTCTCGAGATTCTTTTGCCTCGTCTTCAATATGACTTAGGTGTAACTGAATTTTTTTGTTTTATTCTTTAATCTCAAGCATTTCTCTCGTGATTTCTGCATTCTGAATTTTAATTTGGTTCGCTATGTCTTTATTTTGCCTTGTCATGGTTTCCGTTATTTGCTGTAATAATTCTGCCAGATTAGTGGGTACTATTGCGTTTTCTTCCGACGTCCTACGCTCTGTGTTTTGGCCCAAGTGTTGGTTCGCAACCGATTGCATTGAACTGTGCTGTGACTCGTTTCTGCTCGCATTCCTTGTACTCTGTGTTGAGGGAGCTCTGATTACTTGTACTATGGGTTCTACGTACTCAAGACGCAGGTTAGAATCCTCATCGACTGTCTCTCTACTTTCCTGCTCCTCTGTCGTATGCTGACTTACGTTTTCAATGCCTTGACGTACATTATCCTCGTTATGGTGCGTTATATGTCCTATTTCTCGCGATATTGCATCGTCTGTTGTACTGTCCTCTATTCTCTGTCCATTTTCATGCTGGGTCTCTACCTCAATTCGGTCAAGGTCTCGATTTGCCATTGCTAATCTTTCCGAATCCCTTATTTTCTGTTTTAAAAGCAATTCACGCTCATACGATCTCACGCGTTTCATAAACGTTTTGTTCACACGACTTGACACTTATTATACCCAAGACTGACAATCCATTCACTTACTTGTTGGGTCAGAACCAACTTGTCAACGATGTATCTGCCCCCTGTGCGCTTGCATTGAGAAGAAAACTTTATTCCAACAATATTAAAATTCATAACTTAATTATGCTATTGTCTCTGCTAGAATGTCTCACAATCTATCGCTGCAGCTACTGTTTTAACTAATGAAGCCTTTTAAAAAAAAATTTTTATTACGAAAATTTTTATAACAGGATATTTTTCTGACCTAGTTAGGCATGTGGTCGACCTTCAATCATGGTAGTTTACCATCCTGGCAGGGTCGCCATTCTCTAACATTCTGCGTGGTGTCTGTTGTTCTATATCGTGTCTCCCTACCACTTTCGTGAAACGACGTTCTGAGCGTGTTTTTTAGGGAATTAATTGACTAGTTTGAACCTGGGACCTGTTGCTGGTAAGGAGACGTCGGACTACACATGACATGTAGAGTTCAGAAGAGTTCAGTGAGACTAGCGATGATATAACCAAATACTTAATGATTTCAGCGTCAGCTCCACTGCACTCCCTGTAAAAGAATCTTAATACTAACTAAATTTAGTGGGAGGGGTTCAAGGCTTTCCTATTTTTAGTTAACTGGTAGAATAACGTCGAGAAATCGGCTAAGTTTACCATTGGAAATTTTATTCTACTCACAAAACATTGTTAATAAATTGCGCTATTGATAAAAGGAAATGGTTTAATACAGGATGGTAAAAACCAACTGTGTTCAACAAAAATGTGAACAAATATTCCCTGAATGGGTTTCCAAGTTCTACAATGGATCGAAGGATGACCTATGCCATATCACATCTATAATCTAGGTTTAAATTAAGTTTCACAAGAGAGAAAACTATCAAAATGGTCTACAGTGACCCTCTATCTTTTAACATGTGCTGGGGGGGGTGGTTCTGACGTAACAGAGACGCGAAAAAGTCTCACGCTAAAACTTGCGACTGGGGTTGCCCTTTTAGTGTTATCTTAAGATCTATACTGTTCTTCTGGAGGGCTCTAGCTTTTAACATGTGCTGGGGGGGGGGGGGGTGGTCTTAGCGGTTAGATGGCAACGTGGGTGTCCGTCCATTATCGTAGGGCCTTTAGCTTAACACAGTTCTGCTCTCTCGGCTTCTGTTCTCGTTTCTCCCCTCGGAACTGCGTCTGTCTCACGGTAGGAAGGTAGGACATGCATTTAGGCATTCTTGTGTTAGTCTGTGGTATTCTATTTGCTCACTCGTTACTCGTATTATTTTGGTTAATTTAATGTCACGATTTATTCAGAGCTATGTGACATACTACTGGATTTGCTTATCATGTCAGGGTTTTCATGGAGGGTGTTGGATTTGCCTGACACCTTACACACGTGCTCCTGGAAAATATTATTCCAGCAATCAATTATTAGATCAGTTTTATCTCCATTATTTATTTCACTGTTTAAGAGATTTCGTTAATATTAAGGTGCAATAAATTCCTAAATATATTTAAAATTGAAACAATATGTTCCTCAACATTATGAAGACAATTCATTCGCATTCCTATCAGGATTTTTGCTGTCCTTAACTTTTTATTTCAATGTACTTCAATATGTGGAGACTTTATATTTTGTAAATGGTTTTATCGGTCACACAGTCCTCTTGATGGTATAGCTACTGATGGTGCTTGAATAGTTCCAAAGTTAACTGTCATGCACGGATACAAATCCTGTACTGAATTTTATATTAAACCGACGAGAGGTAGGCTGAACGTAGTGAAGTCTTTAGCCTGACGAATCCAAGAGTTTGCTGTAAATATTATTATAAAGAACCTCCGAATGACGCAGAGGTAACAGAAGTAATATAAAACTGCCTATAAAGAAAGTAAGAGCGTATTACATATACGAAACTTGAAAGATACCTGAAAAGACTGGAGCGATAGGATGCGACTCAGGTTGGTTGCCTGATGATGTTACAAACTTTCAGTGATGTTCGAGAAAGTGATTTAAAAGCCGTCTTGATCACATCAGATGTTAGCTTGTGACCAGTTTCGGCTTTTTAGTTACGGCCCATCATCAGAATTTTCACTGTAATAACAAAAGTAACAGTGCTATATTACATAGAGAAGCCAATGTTGTAAAAGCATTCTCTAGAACTATGCATCATTACCCATCTGGATGACGGCGATGGCGCCGGACCACCTGTGGACGCCTTAGTCATCCGCTGATTTTAGTACTGATGACTGAGCAGTTACGAGTTGTATGGGGTCGAGAGAGGTCGCTCCAGAGCTTAAGGCATCGTCTCAGCCATTGGGGAACGACTTACAAATAGTTTTGAGTGTTCATTCTTAAATATATATATCTTTTGATTTAAACAATCAAGAAACGAGTTTATATTCATTTATGGTTCATAATCCATTTTACAGCCAGCCTCATAAAAAGCATGACATGCTAGTGTAATTCGTTAACAGAGTACCAGAGCGTCGTCTGGATGAAATAATTAGCACTACGAGATCGTTAGTTCTATAGCTACTGCAATTTATTCGTAATCAGACGAAATGTATGGAGTATTAATATGAAAATTATACATATTGACTTGTTTGTGTTAGTAGTCCGTTATTTAAAGTGTGAGAGTGACAGTGACTGAGGCATACAGAGCGGGCAACCGCCATCGTCGTCATCCAGATTAATAGACATACATAGCTTTAGAATAAACCTTTAGAACACTGACTTCTCTATGAAACATAGCACTGCCACTTTCGTTATTACAGTGCGAACTCTGATGATGGCCCATAATTAAAAGGCCGAAACCAGTCAGAAGCGAAGCCAGCCAGAGTGGCCGAGCTGTTCTAGGTGCTACAGTCTGGATCGCGCGGCCGCTACGGTCGCAGGTTCGAATCCTGCCTCGGGCATGGATGTGTGTGATGTCCCTAGGTTAGTTAAGTTTAAGTAGTTCTAAGTTTTAGGGGACTGATGACCTCAGAAGTTAAGTCCCATAGTGCTCAGAGCCATTTGAACCATTTGAACCAGTCAGAAGTTAACATCGGCTGCGATCAAGAGTGCTTTCAAATAATTCTATCACAAGAAGATCGCTGTTCTCTGACAACGTTATATAAAATTATGAATGTTCGAGAACAGTCAGTGTATCAACTTGAGGTAAGGGGCCCAAGTTTGGAAACGATCGTGTCGAAAGTATAGGCGGAAATCTACTTAAGTTCCCCATTAGTCGCGCGCAGAGCTGAACCTTAGGGCCCATGCTTCCGAACCGTGATCTTGACGTACAGAATTCCAGTTGAATACTCCCCAAAACCCTCAGATAATATAACCTATTGTACCGCAACAATTAATTTCATTTGCCTGCACAAATTGCACAAGCTGCTACATATACAACAGTTGTTCAAGAGAAGGCATGCCCCAGCGTCAGTGCAGGCATGGCGTCGTCGCACAAAGTTCTTTCGAACCCATTCTAACATCCTAGGAATCGTTTGAACAACGTCGCAGGCACTGAGACTGACAGCAGATGATTCTCTTCCATTTCTACAGGCGGCTCGTACACTAGGCTTCTCACATGACCCCACAAGAAGAAATCAAGTTGGCTGAGATCAGATGAACTTGCTGCCGCGAAACAGGACCTCCTCTGCCTGTGTATTTTTCAGTGAATGTCTGCTCCAAGGGTTCGTGAACCCTCAATCCGGAGTGCGGAGGGCTCCATCATGTTGTAATCACATGTGTTGACAAATAACAAGTTAGATATGTTCCACGGACCTGGTTGGTATGTATCTGGTAATCACTGCATACCTTGGCACATTAAAGCGGGGAAGAGGAAGAATTGGGCCTGCTACGTAACTTATTTTGTCTGACTACACGTTGGCAGGTGGATGTGTGCACCGCTATTGCGGGCGTTTCTCGTCGGCACAAACATGGCTATAGCGACTATGTAGCACTCAGTCTGTGGTGAAACAAGCTTCATTCGTGCGAAGTACATACGCAGGATTGCAAGACCATTTGGCTGAGCACGATATGAGGTTAGCAACAGTCATAACATGCACTTTTTGTGGATGGCAGGGTTTCAGCTCTATGGCATTGTCGGCCGGGAGGTCCCAACCGGGGAAGTTTGGCCGCCGAATGCAAGTCTTATTTCAATCGACACCACATTGGGCGATTTTGGTGCCGGTGATGGGAATGAAATAATGGTAAGGACAACACAACACCCAGCGGAGATAATCTCCAACCCGGGTGTAATTCGAACCCGGGCTCGCCTACAAAGCGGGCGAGCATATTACCACTCAACTAAGCAGGCGGACTAGGCAACAGCAAGAAAGCCCTAACTGTACAGTCGTTTTTTGCACTCTGAAGTCCGACTTCCAACAGACTTACTTTCTTATGTTAAGTCAGCTTTCGTTGGCAAACAGAACTCTTTGAGAGAGTTATACGCCACCAGTAATTGAGAAAGCTATACCATGAGATGTATGAGGAAGTGTTTTATTCGTTTCACGATGCATGTCCACTGTTTATTTATTAATTTTGACTGTGCTTAAAGGCATATTAATTTTAAGAACTTGATGATGATATAATATAGGCCGGAAACGTTTTGTACTAAACACGAGTAAATCACATATTTTTGACAACTGGCGCGTATTAGTCTAGATCTATGTACTGGTATCGCCTATCCTTTATATACAGACAACATGTCTCATTTACTACAAACCGAAACACATTTTCTATCTCATAGAAATATCATCAAATGTGGACATGTAAAATAATCTTTTCATTTTCAACTAAGATAAGAATTAGTTTTTTTTCTGTGAGGAAGGCTATGCAGCATGTACACAACGATTTCACAATAGCCAACTGGTAAAATAAAGTCTCCACCCTTCAACGAATAGCACGAAAATTAGGCCTTTGCTAATCTGTATCCATCCTAAACTGTTATAGACATAGATATTAGACTCCATAAGGTAAGCACAATTTTGTTTGCTGTACTCGGACTTACGTTTCAATCGACAGTGATATACAGTCCCTCCTCATCCAAAATATTTTGGTAATGATCTTCCGTACCTTAGAGAGAGTCGTCGATCTCTCGTAATTTTTCCTGCACATAATTAGATTATAGTCACCCTTCTCACAACATACCACTCAAAAATGTTGATAAAAGAGGCATATTTAGGTCAACAGTCCATTATTTCATGGTATGACAGTATATTTATGAGTACATGTCATAATACATATCATGAGTTTATACCCAGATATCTACCGATTATTTTTGTATCGATCTCTTAGAACACTTCCTAAATAATCATTATCCGATTCTTAAACTAGTCATAATGTCACTAAATTACATTCTCTTACTTAGTTTCCTCTTCTCCTCGTTTATATAATTATTTCTAAGAAAAATTACATCAGGACATTAAATCATAGCCACAACTCACTGTGTCATGACGTTATCTAACTCTTCGAAGAAGACGTATGTGGTCAGGAATCGCTGGAGTAAGAAATTAGAGAAATACGTGACTTTCTGCGTCGTTTATCACGGATATTATAGTTGTTCGCCGTACCAGAGAAATAGGAAACGACAACATGCCATCCGGTGTCAATTCAAGTGTGGGACATTAGCAACAGATGAAAATGAATGAATTAGTTTTTATATATATCCCTTCGCTATTCCAAACAACAAAAGCGTCCACCAAAGAAACTAAAAGTTGCTGCTTAACACGATTTCAAGAAAGTAACCATCAATGAAGATTAGTTAGTCAAGAGAGGTGATAGTGTGCAAGGTCAAGAACCACTTTGTTGTCGACTTCGTAGCTTTGCAAATGACTTAGCTCTACTAAAAGGGTAGTTATACAGGGCTACCACAGGATTAAAGAATTCAACCGGACTTTGCAGTAATCGCAAAGGATGTCTGTAAGGTACAAGATCTAGTTCGTGAATGCTAGAATAAAATGGAAGATAGAACTAATGGGTAAAGTGTATCGAAAGCTTTCACTTGTTGGCAGTTTAACTACAGAACAATAAGTTTACTACTGAAAGATCCCCAATTATAGAACTGCAGAACTTTCTTGAGAAAACGTGCAATTTAAATAGTAGGAAAATAGAGTTTTCTAAAAGACGCTTTTCTAAAATTTCACTATCTGGTACAAGCACATAAATACGGCAAGTTACATGTAGGACATATGGATGTGCTACGTTGTCGACCAGCCACTCTGGCTACGTCTCGTCGTGGTTCAGTATTTAACCTTTACAAGTCATGGAGACCAATACTGAAACCCTACTGTAAGACTGGAATTCGTTAAGGGTGTATGGCTTAGTGGCATGATGATTTAGCTCTGACGTGTTCATTGCGATTCGCGAGAATGATGTTCTGATGTACTGGGAAAAGATGATGAAGCTCACTCATTGAATTGAGAATAACATTCTTGACTATGTGTTTAGTTTTATCTGGGGTTGACTTGAGCAGCACTGTGGCATCCTTATTTGAGGCGTAGTAGATCTGTTATTTGTGAATCGGGGAGAAAATGTCTGAAATACTTTCCTCTCGAAATGAATACATATTTATAATACCGTCTTGTTCGTTACATTCATGGAGAAGATTTTGGAGGACTTTTAAAGGCATGTTTGTAATATTTGTAATGAGAGAATTTTGTAATTGTTAGAGTCTTTCTATATTGTACAGTCCTTTTGACAAAAATCAGAGTATGATTTATCAAAACCGAACTTTTATAAAGTGAAACCCAACTCTATGATGTATAATGCAGGAGATTTTTGGTCATCAGTCTTGTGACTGGTTTGATGCGGCCGGCCATGAATTCCTCTCCTGTGCTAACCCCTTCATCTCAGAGTAGCAGTTGCAACCTACGTCCTCTATTACTTTCTAGATGTATTCCAATGTCTGCCTTCCTCTACAGTTTTTGCCCTCTACAGCTCTCTCTAGTACCATGGAAGTCATTCCCTCACGTCTTAACAGATGTCCTATCATCTTGTACCTTCTCTTTAACAGTGTTTTCCACAAACTCCTTCCCTCTCCGATTCTGCGTAGAACCTCCTCATTCCTTACTTTATCAGTCCAGCCAATTTTCACCATTCGCCTGTAGCACCAGTCCATGTTTCACTACCATACATAGCTGTACTCCACACGTACATTCTCAGAAATTCCTTCCTCAAATTAAGGCCGATATTTAGTATTAGTAGACTTCTCTTGGACAGGCATGTATTTTTGCCCTAGCTAGTCTGCTTTTAATGTACTCCTTGCTCCCTCCGTCATTGGTTATTTTACTGCCTAGGCAGCAGAAATCCTTAACTTCATCAACTTCGTGACCATCAATCCTGATGTTAAGTTTCTCGCTGTTCTCATTTCTACTACTTCTCGTTAATTTCCTCTTTCTTCGATTTACTCTCAATCTATACTGTGTACTCATTAGACTGATCATTCCGTTCAGCAGATCATGTAATTCTTCTTCACATTCACTCATGATATCAATGTCATCCACGAATCGTATCATTGACATCCTTTTACCTTGAATTTTAATTCCACTCCTGAAACTTTCTTTTATTATCATCACTGCTTCCTCGATGTACAGATTGAACAGTAGGGGCTAAAGGCTACATCCTTGTCTAACACCCTTTTTAATACGAGCACTTCGTTCTTGGTTGTCCTCTTGGTTGTTGTAAATATTGTATATGACCCGTCTTCCACATAGCTTACACCTACTTTTTAGAATGTCGAAAATATTGCACCATTTTACATTGTCGAGCGCTTTTTCCAGGTCGACAAACCCTATGAACGTGTCTTTTCTTTAGTTTTGCTTCCATTATTAATCGCAACGTCAAAAATGCTTCTCTCGTGCCTTTAATTTTCCTAAAGCCAAACTGATCGTCATCTAGAGCATCCTCAATTTTCTGTTCCATTCTTCTGTATCTTATTCTTGTAAGCAATGTTGATACCTGAGCTGTTAAGCTGTTTGTGCGATAATTCTCGCAGTTGTCAGCTCTTGCCGTCTTCGAAATTGTGTGGTAGATGCTTTTCCGAAAGGCAGATGATATGTCGCCAGACTCATACATTCTACACACCAACGTGAAAAGTCGTTTTGTTGCCACTTCCACCAACGGTTTTAGAAATTCAGATGGAACATTATCTATTACTTGTGCCTTATTTGACCTTAAGTCATCCTAAGCTTTTTTTAAATTGTGATTCTAATACTGGATCCCCTATTTCTTCTAAATCGACTCCTGTTCCTCCTTCTATTACACCAGACAAATTTTCCCCCTCAAAGAGGCTTTCAGTGTATTCTTTCCACCTATAAGATCTCTCCTCTGCATTTGACAGTGGAATTCTCGTTGCACTCTTACTGTTACCAGCGTTGCTTTTAAAGTTAGCGAAGGTCGTTTTTGCTTTCCTCTATGCTGAGCATGTCTTTTCAACAATATATTCTTTTTCAATGGTGTCACATTTTTCATACAGCTGGTTCGTCTTAGCTTCCCTGCACATCCTATTTATTTCGTTCCTCAGCGACTTGAAATTGTGTATTCCTGAGTTTCCCGGAACATTTTTGTACTTCCTTCTTTCACCAATCAACTGAAGTATTTCTTCTGTTATCCGTGTTTTCATAACAGTTACCTTTTTTGTATCTATGTTTTCCTTCCCATCTTCTGTGATGGCGCTTTTTAGAGATGTCCATTCCTCTTCATATTTACTGCCTACTGAGTAATTCCTTTTTGCTCTGTCTACAGCCTTAGAGAACTTCAAGAGCATCTCGTCATTCCTTAGTACTTCCGTATCCCACTTCTTTGCGTGCTGATTCTTTCTGACTAATGTCTTAAACTTCAGCCTACTCTTCATCTCTACCATACTGTGATGTGAGTCTGTATCTGCTCCTGGGTACGCCTTACAATCCAGTATCAGATTTCGGAATCTCTGTCTGACCATGATGTAATCTAACTGGAATCTTCCTGTATCACACGGCCTTTTCTAAGTATACCTCCTCTTGTGATTCCTGAACAGCGTATTCGCTATTACTAGCTGAAACTTTTTAGATTTTAATTCCCCTTTACATACTGTATTACCCTGTCAATATCCTCATACACTTTCTTTACCTCTTAATATTCAGCTTGTGATGTCGGCACGTATACCTGTAATATCGTTGTCGATGTTGGTTTGCTGTCGATGCTGATAGGGACGACCCTGTCACTAAACTGTTTACAGAAACAACCTCTCTGCCCTACTTTCCTATTCATAACGAATGCTACTCCTGTGATACCATTTTCTTCTGCTGTTGACATTACGCTACATTCATGTGACCAGAAATCCTTGTCTTCTTTCCACTTCACTTCACTGGCCTCTACGTCTAGATTTAGCCTTTGCATTCCCCTTTTCAGATGTTCTAGTTTCCATACCATGTTCAAGCTTCTGACATTCCACGCCCCGGCTCGTAGAACGTTATTCAATCTGTTTCTCATGGTCACCTCCCCCTTGGCGGGCCTCTTCTGGACTATTCCGGAATCTTTTGCCAATGGAGAGGTCATCATGTCACTTTTTCAATTACAGGCCACATGTCCTGTGCAATACACTTTACGTGTCTTTAATGCAGTAGTTTCCATTGATTTCTGCGTCCTCATGCCGTTGATCATTGTTGATTCTTCCGTTTCTAGTTGCAGTTTCCCGCCCCTAGGACATAAGAGTGCCCCGAACCTCTGTCCGCTCCTCCGTCCTCTTTGACAAGGCCGTTGGCAGAGTGACGGTGACTTCTTATGCCAGAAGTCTTCGGCCGCCAATACTGATTATTAATCAAAGTTTCCGTTTCGGGGATATTTCAACCCGGACCGAAGATGTATTTGATTTTGAATCAAGGACGCTATCCTTAGCCCCCTTACGCCAAGTGAATTTATAGTTTGTGTGCAGACAAAGCTCAAGACACAAGAACACCATGCTGAGCAAGAGGTAAATTATTTATATTTCAGGGCAGATCTCACTGCATACTTGCGCAAGCAGTGTGTAGTCAGGATTGTCAGGTGTGAAGCTACGATTATCAGGTGTAGTCTTCACATTGATTTTCGGTGAACAGTGCTGGTAATTTCAAACGCCTAATAATGTTTGTGTGCGCATCAATTGAGACTGTGACGTATGCGGCTTCTACTGCGGTTTTGTAAGGTTGGCCCTATCTTGTACCGCCACGGCGTAGCTGGTTGCTCTGCTTTAGACCCACTTCATGGTTTAGACGTTTCATGACGGATGGATTGTGTATCTGGCTTCCTCGGTGTCTACTTTACATTATATGTGGTTTTATGACTGATGGGTCACGTGTCAAGCTACATTTACTATTTTACATTCATGCGGTTTCATGATTGATTGATAACGTATACAGAACACAATCTGATGATGCCCCAAAAGGACGAAACGCTTCATTGACGTTAAATAATTTTGCAACGTACACTGATTTTGTTCTGAAATACTCTTAAAGTGGTTGCTGTAACAGCCTGCCACGAGGGAATGGGAAATGTTTTTAATTTCATTCAGTTATGCAGTTCCGAGTAGAACAGTAATTTTTTTTGTGGATATTCCAAGTCAGACTTTGCATTTCATGCCACGAAACGTTCATAACGTACTTGGATACCGAGTTTTAGTTATAAATTATTCATTGATGACACAATTAGTTTCTTTCGGTAATTAATTAGATTCATTTTCTTTATTTTGAAATTTGCATTTCGTAAAGTTTAAAGTTTTGTTTCACGACACTTTTAACTTGCGCAGCACTGGGACAAACAACAGTCAGTTTGCTCAGCAATAGAATACGATAGCCAAGTACACGTTATGCGAGAAGATAGCCAGTTTTCTCACAAACAAATAACATATTCTGTAGAACGTTTACAACGTATGCGTTAACAAATTCATTGATAACTAATACAGGGGAAGATACACTGTTCATTTGCTCACAAGACATGATTCATGAGGAAATTTCGCCTGTTTCTAACCAGTTTGCTACTAGAGACCCAAACTTTTTTGGAAATCTGTTCATCACAACATGTCGTCCAGGAATATTCAACAATACGAAATGAGGAAGCCTCGCCTTGTGGAAGAAACCAGTGACTATGACATTCTAAATAAAGTCTAGAATTTGCACTCCTGGTCACAATCTGTTATAATTTTCATTTTGAAGAGGCAACCCATTCTGGCTCTCCTGCCATCATCACAACCTAGTCATTATGACTACAACGCCTCTATGTCACTGCGCCTGTGTGATTTGATGATGTCTATAAATCTGAAACCGGCTATCTGTTAAAGTAAATTAAAGTGAGTCCAAGAATGAGAATACTATAGTTCACATGAACCTAATTTTATCAATAAAACATTGTAATGGTACTTGAGTTACGTAACCATTACGGCACCTCAACTCAACCTCTCGATACCAGCAATATTCTACTGTGTTTCTGTAAAGTAGTTGACATATTTCTGAGACAACATACAGATTTGATTTCATTAATATAGAGGTACTTTGATACATCAAATGGCTCTGAGCACTATGGGACTTAACAGCTATGGTCATCAGTCCACTAGAACTTAGAACTACTTAAACCTAACTAACCTAAGGACATCACACAACACCCAGTCATCACGAGGCAGAGAAAATCCCTGACCCCGCCGGGAATCGAACCCGGGAACCCGGGCGTGGGAAGCGAGAACGCTACCGCACGACCACGAGCTGCGGACTTTGATACATCGATATGTTTGTATTGCAATGATAATATTCTTATGTGTATTCTTTCTTTTGTCACTATGATCTTTGACGTACTTGTAACTCTTGATTTTTGGGCGCGTAAGCGATTATTAGCAGTTAGTTAGAGTAGGAACTTGAGAAAGTCGAGTCTTGGACGTCATGTTGGAAAGACGCATATTTTATTCAGCTTATAAAATGTGGACTTTAACAGTGAGGATGTTTTCAAGTATGTTTTGTATTGTGAAGTGATGTTTTGTGTGTTACGTGGTATTGCAACAAATGCAATAAAAAGGAAGTGTAACTTAAATTCGGAGTGCTGATTATTTTTTTACATCACCATTGTGCTAACTTTCAAAGGTTCAATCTTCAAGAATGGTTTGTGAAACACATCTATAAAACTTTTGAATATAGCAGAATAAAACGTAGGCCACTTTGCATCCGAGCTTGGAATCATCATCACCTAGATTTTCGACGATTGAACCATGATTTTACAACGAGACCAGCGTGGGAAACACGAAAAGATGTGTGCCTAGTTTATTCATTATTATATGAAATGACTTTATTAACTGTGCTCTAATGACATCTGCCACATAATAACTTTGTTGTTGCCCGAAAATGCAGTCTTTAGAAGCATGAGCAACACCACAATGATGATTAAATTTTGACCTTTGTTGTGGTAGGGTTGTTAGAAGCTTCACCCAATTTTGAATGCATATGCATGGGAATTATCTAGATTCCTTTACCAATAGAAGAATTATTAATCAGCGATATTTTGCCCTGCAAAAGGGCAGGAGCTACAGTTCCATGAACGAGCTGCAGTTCCACGATATTGCCACGGGGGTTGTAATGTGTAACGGTCAGCAAAATAATTTTCCTAGCTATACAGAGCTGTGAGGGATACGAAGACTATAACTGAACCAAATTTCGGTATATAATATTTTTTTCTGAGCTGAAACATATAAGAGACGCACAGTGCTTCACGATCCAATACCGAAGAGAGTACCGCGGCCTGCGTTAGTTCTCGCAGGAAAGAAGCGTTTTATCAGATGAAAGTATAATGAAGTTGTACGTTTCAGTATTCTAATTGTAAGTTAGTATCTTTGCTTTACTTTAATGCTAAACATGTCCTGTGAAATTACGCTTCCCTACAGGCAGTATCTGGCAGAGTTACGAGTCCAGCCTGTCTGTCCACGGGACACACCTGCTGTGACTGTCTACAGCTGCTCGCTGGAGCTCGACCTCGTACAACCTGCTATATAGCGACCATCAAGAACGTCACACTGTAAGCTGTAGGCACGGGAGCAACGATTTTAGGGACTGCACTAAAATATTTTGTGTAATGAATATGACTGACGGCTGGAAAGCGGATAGTCTTCAGCAAGGCTGCCAGAGTTTAAACACGATTTTCTCCGGAGTCAGTCAGCGTTTAAGACTGCCGATTGGCCGCGCGGCCCCTCTCGCCGGAGGTTCGAGTCCTCCCTGGGGCGCGGGTGTGTGTGTGTTGTTCTTAGCACAAGTTAGTGTAAGTTAGTTTAAGTAGGAAGTATAGGGACCGATGAACTCAGCAGATCGTCCGCATTTGTATATTTGCTTTCAGCTGTTAATTGTTATTTGAATGGACGTGGCTGTGAACGAGAAAAGAGGACGGGGCACTAGTGCATGCTACTTTCTACATCACACGTCATCACATTTCCGTGTGTGTACGAGTACTTCCGTTATTTTGTCGCATGATGCCCTCAGTGTACGATGTATATTTGATTTTAGGAATGAGAATTGTATTGTATTGTATTTTATGTTAACCAACTAACTAACTCCTCCCGAACAGGCCACGAGGGCCCAAAGGTACCGACCGGCCGCCGTGCCATCCTCAGACCATAGGCGTCACTGGATGCGGATATGGATGGGCATGTGGTCAGCACACCGCTCTCCTGGCCGTATGTCAGTTTCCGAGACCGGAGCCGCTACTTCTCAATCAAGTAGGTCCTCAGTTTGCCTCACAAGGGCTGAGTGCATCCCGCTCGCCAACAGCGCTCGGCAGACCGGATGATCACCCATTCAAATGCTAGCCCCACCTGACAGCGCTTAACTTCGGTGATCTGACGGGAACCGGTGCTACCATCGCGGCAAGGTTGTTGGCCTGTATGTTAACCGGGGACCTAGAAACGACGGAGAGGCTCCGTCTCCACCGGAGCCGCCGTGGTCCACAACCCCACGACGACTACCGCAGTCCCCTTCACCCCTCCGCCGTTCCACACCGAACCCAGGGTTATCGTGCTGTTCGGTCCCCGGTGGATGCCCCCCCCCCCCCCCCCCCCCCATGGAAAGTCTCACACCAGACGAGTGTAACCCTATGTTTGCGTGGTAGAGTAATGGTGGTGTACGCGTACCTGGAGAACCTGTTTGACCAGCAATTACCGACATAGTGTCGCTGAGGCGGAATAAGGGGAACCAGCCCGCATTCGCCGAGGCAGATGGAAAACCGCCTAAAATCCGTTCACAGACTATCCGGCTCACCGTACCTCGACACAAGTCCGTCGGGCGGATTCGTGCCGGGCACCAGGCGCTCCTTCCCATTCTGGAAAGCCGTGCGGTAGACCGCTCGGCTAACCGGGCGGGCTAGGAATGAGAATACTTAAAATCAAAATCTGTGATAGTGTTCTGTTACCTTTTGTGCTTGAAATTTCGTACTTAGAATGTATTTCTCCTGATAAATAAGTAAGTGACGGTCAGTTTGGAATAAGAGGAAAAGAATATTTCTACTTCCCAGTCACAAAAGATATACATATGCGATGTCAGAAAAAATGCAAAGTGAACTTGCGCTTGAATAAAGGACAAATTGCTTCTGTTCATTACACATTTGACTGAAGTGCTCTAATTTGTAGTAACAGATAACTGTGATCTTTGGCTACTTCATTTTTTTCGCTTTTATTTAGTTTAAAAGTTTTCTGTTTGTTTAATTTATGTCTGGATATTGGTAAATATTACAACGTAAATGCAGTTTCGCATACATTCAAAATGCCAAAAAAAAAGCCAAATAAATGTGCTTGATATATTTTTAGCCATTTTTACGGTATTCCTTCCGCAGTCCTCCAAAAAAATGTATGTTTTTTGTAAGAGTTGTGAGTTGAAGTTTTAAAATATAAGAATCCCTTACACACACACACGCACACACACACACACACACACACACGAAACATCCTGAACTCACATTTATTATCAGTTCTAAACCGTGTTATGAGAACGCGGGGTGTAATGCAATTATGTGAAATACGTATTATAACAGATGGATGTGGCTGGCTGATTACTGACATTCAAGTGGTTGAAGCAAACATAGTGCCACACACTAAAATCTGCAACGTAAGAGCTTGTGCTGGATTCCAGACAGTACGTACCTCCTAGAGCATCATCATCAGTAGCAATTACCTTCTCTGTTTGTGAACGTTTTTACCACTAATAAAGTGGCGAAGTGGAGACTTCTGTTTTCCAAGCTATTAGAACTGTGTGTTCGCGTAGGTGCACTCATTTGCAGTGTCGCAATCCGTTACGAGTTACAGTGCAAGCGAAGATAGCTAATGTCAAGTAAAAGAGTAAACGGAAGGGAAACTGCTGTTGTTTAGATGCGCACAGCGCTGAAAGAGATCGTCGATAGAGATGCTTTCTTCATAGAAACGATCAGGGCTTATTTTATTATAAAAGTGAGCTGCGATGAAACAATCTAAATGGTGAGGACAGTATACGTCACAGTCGTCGCTGGCTTTTTGATAGGGAATGACTGTTATGCAATCTCATATAAACTGAGGAGCCGTGAAGGAACAGGGTAAGTATTATTTACAGAGGGTGATGTTTTACACTAGCATATGCAAGAAAAGAGGTGTAATGAACGTATGTCCGGAAATGTTTGGTTTCCATGTTAGAGTCCATTTATTCAAACATACTTTGTTATAGAGACTGCGGTCTAAGACACGCTGTACCATGCTGCCACAACTACAGTATACATGATTTCCTCCAAGAGGGCGATACACTTCCTCATACGTCATGCCCTAGCATCCTCTCCTGCCGTAGTAATTGGTAATGTTTTGTCAGATTCAACAATTCCTAGAGTTTGTACACGGTGGAAAACATAACCTTATATAACTAATTACACATGACATACATATTGCTTACTAACGTTTCCTGGAACGCATTTTTGAACGTTTCCTTCAGTTACTTTTTCCGACCTACATGAACAGGCAACATAATTTGAGACTGATGGTCAATGTAGGGATTGCGTTAAAAGCTGTTACCTGCTGAGAGAGTAGTTTTCCTATTGTGTAACTGCTAAGTAAATATTACCATACTCTTGCTTTGCTGTTCCAATTACCTCTATTAAAAGAATTAGCTGTGTAAGATCCAAAATGGTATGGAGATACAGTAAAACAGCTTTTATTTCCAGATTAATCATCGATTTAGGGAACGTCTAAAATTGATATTTGGCAGTAATTTCGCAACGCCGCGTTACTGATGTACTAGTATCAAAATATTTCTGTGCCTGATATTTTGTTATAATAAATTAATAAATACGAATTCAGTTATAGCAGGAAAAAATTTCTGGGAATGTACGTTTCGAGCGCAACATTACGTGGTACTGAATCATGGACTGTGGGAGAGCCGGAAAAGAAGAGAATCGAAACGTTTGAGATGTGTTGATGCAGAAGAATGTTGAAAAGTAGTGGAATGACAAGATAAGGGATAAGGAGATTTTCTGCAGAATTGGGGAAGAAATAAATAAAAGGAAAACGCTGACAAAAAAGGGACAGTGTGATAAGAATCACGTTAAGACATCAGGAGTAAATTCCACGCTACTAGATAAAGCTGCGAAGGATATAAATGGTATAAGGAGATACAGTATTTCCAACAAATAGTGTAGGATGTGATGTGTTATTGCGAGTCTGGTATCTTGGCGCATTAAAAAATTCTTCGGCGGGCAGCATCAAATCAGATGTCTCATAAAGAATAAAACATATGCAAATAAGGAACATTTTTACCTTGCTGTTAACTTGCAACCCGAAAGAGTTCAGAGTGCAGTTTATTACCAGACAAACACTCACCAGCGACTGCGTGTGTGTGTGGGGCTTGTTATCTTCACAAAAAAGAGGTGCCTCCTTGATGTAACGGAACAATCGTTACCAAGAGCATCTGAAGGCGCCTCATGCACGAGCCAGCATCACCTGGTGGCATCCACGTCAGCAAAATCCAAACGGAAGCTGATGCCTGGACGGTCCTCACTTTCGGAAAGCTTCTAAGCTTCATAGGGAACCTAAACAAGAAGTTGCTCCAAAATAGGTCTATTGCGGAAATAATATCACAAAGGTCTATGGCTGAAAAGTACGTTTTCTCTCGTTCCAATATACGTTACGCATTACCAAATAACGTTCTGTCAGCCTGAATGTGTTTTGAGCTCCACCAAATAATTTGTTAAATCTATCTACTGTGGATGAATACATTTGTTCTCTCTCTCTGCACTCTTTCCTTCTCTCTCTCTCTCTCTCTCTCTCTCTCTGTCTCTCTCTCTGAAGCAAACGCACGCGCCCACATTCACGCCCACACATGCACGCACTCCCCCTCTCACACACACACGCACGCACACGCACACACACACATATGCGCACACACACACACACACACACACACACACACACACACACACACACACACACTACAAAACCTTTTAGTAAGTTTCAGAATTGTCTCACCGTCTGGTCTAGAAGTATTGACTTTCCCGAAATTACAATACATTACGTTGGTATGTCAGTTCAACGAAGCTGTCGTCTGCTCCCTGTGTCTAGAAAGATGCAGTGGTTGTAATTCTTCAGATGAGTCCTCACATTATTTTTTTACCCCTCCTCCTGTGCATAATAACAACAAGAGGGATGCCTGGTTGAGACTGAATCGTTTCTGGCAGCTTTACACACTGGCAGTTCTTAATGTATTGGAAATTGTTATTCTTACCATGGTTTGGATTCCACATTCAGTTCCACACTGTTGTGCAAAACTTGAGGACTAAAGTAACTTCCGCATGATGTGTCACTGCCATGAAACTTCGACCATACTTCGAAAGGCTGCTGCAGTACAGCACGAAAGGTAGCTGTGATGAATACGCAGTGAGACGAACAGGAATCACGTTTTTATTGAAAGGCCATAAATACACTGAAGTCACCGCGTATCATGACCGTCCTCTGGAAATTACAAAAGGCTGGACTTGGTTATTAGTAGGGAGTGTGATCACCACGGATGGCAAAGCATATTCTGCAACGTACTGCCATGGTGGCCACAGGGTTGGTGTGGAGTTTCTGTGGTAGAGCACAGCATTCCACCATCAACGAGGTTGACAACGGTTGGCTCTTCGTTGGTGCATGTGGACGTGCTGCACTATATCTCTGCAACGCATTCTGCATTTGCTACGTCACGTTGGACAAACATGGTGTCGCTCCAAGAAATCCTCCACCTGCACTGTTCGATGCAGTCGCGCATCATCATCCATATAAATGAAGTCAGGGACAATTTCATCCCTGAAAAGACACACATCGGGGAGGAATACAGTGTCACAATAATGTTGAGACGTGTGCCTTGTTCCAAAATCTGGAGCGTAACACGCCCATGAAACATTATATTCCCGAACACCATAACACCTCCACCACCACAAGAATCATGTTCGACAATGTTCCTGGGTGCCTTTCTACTCCCATATGGTGAGAGGTGGGAACAGTGTGCTAGGTTCAATAAAAAATCGTAATTCCTCTCAAATCCTTCGCTCTTATGACAGCACTGGACAAGCTTCTCAATTCCTCGTGCAAGGAATTCTTCTGGGCTTGTGCTTAACCAGTTATGCACTGCTACCTCGACTTCATCAGCGAGCCTTGAGTCACTACGAGCTCCGTTCAGTGGGTTAAAATGTAATATCCTGAAGATGCCGTATCCACGGAATACGGTGACTGGGGAAAGCAGGTTTCCATGCACACATCCATCTGCCTTCCTTTCATTTCAGATGTCGAATGTTTTGGAACCCACTTCGCACATGTCTTCTTGAACATCAGTACGCCATGAGCAGTATGGTGGGCTGATCCGATCGCTAATGTTCATCGTTGCTGCAACATAACTCACCGTCATCAGCTCTCACACTGTTGATCTCCATGACTGCACAGATAGAACGTCCCAGGCGAGGCGAACCTTCAGCGCTTGTTACACCCCGTTTGAACTTATCTGCCCACTCGTGCACTTCAACTGAAACAACTTTCAACGTATTGACCCGCTTTCCGGCGGTGATTTTCGGTTGGCTTCAACTCTTCAGCTAACAGAAATCTAATGACACCCGCTACCCCACGTTGGTGAAACCCAACGAGGGCGCCACAGTCTTTTTTCACTGATTCCCAACATTCAGTTCTCGAGGCAGGTGTGGTGGCCCATCTGATAATCGTTATGGGACACCACAAAAAACTAACAAAGGAACACAAACTTCGCCGAAGTTCAGCATTTACTGAAGGGACCTTGTAATTCGCACGATACAACGCATAGCAGAGACTGCATTTCGATAGAACTAGGGTGAGGTATTATACCCCAGTCTGACATTCACTACCGAAATGTCATACTCTAATTCACGTTAGAGTGCAACTCTTCGAAAGAAATGTTTCTGCTATTAGGCATATCATTTTCTGTACTTACGATGTCACTGTAGGCAAAAGGATATCTCATTTGGAGGCTAAGGTGTTCTGTGTTGGGACGTTTATACACACGGACCACAGTGCAACTCACGGTAGTGACTTTTAGTGACTGGCCTTGCCTTACAACATTTCATTACCTCGTGAAACATGGTTTCTGTTATTGCGTTTGCTTGTGGTGACAGGTGACGGAGCGTGACAAGTCACGGAGTGTCAGCTCCAGCGTTCATCTCCACACTGTAACCTTAACATAGGTGTGCTATTGTACATCTATTCTAGATTAGTTCACAATAAAGTTAGAGCTTGATAATATATGAACTGTTGACTCAGATTAATGATTTGTAGGTAATGAAACGCTAGTGTGAAATCCATAGATTACGTAGTACATTGTAGTGACTTGCGTTACTGATCATAGTATTTAGGGAACTTGAGAGAACAACTAGGATGGAGTGTTTTCTGACAATAAATGTTTTAAAATCTATACTAATCATTAGTTGTAGCTATCTTTTTAAAGCCATGAGCCACTTGTCAATGAAACCAAACTTGTTTCACATTCTCAAGTTCCACACAAAACTTGGAGGTCAAATAACACCCAAGTAAGGTTTGGGTTGTTTGGGTGAAGAGACCAAACAGCTTGGTCATCGGTCTCGTCGGATTTGGGAAGGACGGGGAAGGAAGTCGGCCGTGCCCATTCAAAGGAACCATTCCGGCATTTGTCTGGAACGAAAGTCACGGAAAACCTAAATCAGGATGGCCGTACGCGGGACTGAACCGTCGTCCACCCGAATGCGAGTCCATTGTGCTAACCACTGCGTCATCTAGCTCGGTACACCAAAGTAAATCTCAGCACTAACAGTCAACATACAGCCATTTGGTTAGCAAACTGGATACGTGATCATGTTGCAGAAGGCCAACCGCGCGATTCGTAGTAGTAACAGTGAGAGAATCATGAAAATTATTCTGTACAAAGAAAGAACCCTCTAATCAGCAGGGTTTCATCAACATACTACACATATTCTTTTACAAGTGGAATTCTCGTGCCTTAACGTAAAAGTTAAATGTAGGTGTGCTGCAAACATGTTACCATCGAAAAGATGTTCTAAGCCCTCTCTACAATCTAGAAAGTATGACTCTGTCAACATATCGTCAACATGCGAGAAAATATCATCCACACAATTCCGAAGACTGCAAGAGTTGAAAAGCGCAAGAATTATCGAACAATCAGCTTAACAGCTCATGCATCCAAGTTGCTTACAAGAATAATATACAGAGGAATTGAAAAAAAAAACTGAGGATTTGTTAGATCAGTTTGGCTTTAGGAAAGGTAAAGGCACGAGAGTGGCAATTATGACGTTGCGGTTGGTAATGGAAGCAAGACTAAAGAAAACTCAAGAGACGTTTATAGCATCTGTCGACCTGGAAAAGACGTTCGACAATGTAGAATGGTGGAAGATGTTCGGAATTCTGAGAAAAATGGGGTAAGCTGTAGGGAGATACGGGTAATATACAATATGTATAAGAGTGGACGACAAGAACGAAGTGCTCGGAATAAAAATGGTCTTTCGCCCATGCTGTTCAGTCTGTAAGTAGAAGAAGCAATGACGGAAATAAAAGAAACATTCAGGAGCGGAATTAAAATTGAAGGTGAAAGGATATCAATGATACGATTCGCTGAGCACATTACTATGCTGAGTGAAAGTGAAGAAGAATTAAGTGATCTGCAAAATGGAATGAACAGTCTAATACGTACAGAATATGAATTGAGAGTAAATCGAAGACAGACGAAATTAATGAGAAGTAGCAATAATTAGAACAGCGAGACTCTTGACATGAGGATTGTTGTTGTTGTTGTGGTCTTCAGTCGTGAGAGTGGTTTGATGCAGCTCTCCATGCTACTCTATCCTGTGCAAGCTTCTTCTTCTCCCAGTACCTACTGCAGCCTACATCCTTCTGAATCTGCTTAGTGTATTCATCTCTTGGTCTCCCTCTACGACTTTTACCCTCCACGCTGCCCTCCAGTACTAAATTGGTGATCCCTTGATGCCTCTGAACATGTCCTAACAACCGATCCCTTCTTCTAGTCAAGTTGCGCCACAAACTCCTCTTCTCCCCAATCCTATTCAATATCTCCTTATTAGTTATGTGATATACCCATCTAATCTTCAGCATTCTTCTGTAGCACCACATTTCGAAAGCTTCTATTCTCTTCTTGTCTAAACTATTTATCGTCCATGTTTCACTTCCATACATGGCTACACTTCATAGTAATACTTTCAGAAACGACTTCATGACAGTTAAATCAATACTCGATGTTAACAAATTTCTCTTCTTCAGAAACGCTTTCCTTGCCATTGCCAGTCTACATTTTATATCCTCTCTACTTCGACCATCGTCAGTTATTTTGCTCCCCAAATAGCAAAAGTCCTTTACTATTTTACGTGTCTCTTTTCCTAATCTAATTCCCTCAGCATCACCCGACTTAATTCGACTACATTCCATTATCCTCGTATTGCTTTTGTTGATGTTCATCTTATATCCTCCTTTCAAGACACTGTCAATTCCGTTCAACTGCTCTTCCGGGTCCTGTGCTGTCTCTGACAGAATTACAAAGTTTTTAATTCTTCTCCATGGATATTAATACCTACTCCAAATTTTTCTTTTGGTTCCTTTACTGCTTGCTCAATATACAGATTGAATAGCATCGTGGAGAGGCTACAACCCTGTCTTACTCCCTTCCCAACCACTGCTTCCCTTTCATGCCCCTCGACTCTAATAACTCCCATCTGGTTTCTGTACAAATTGTAAATAGCCTTTCGCTCCCTGTATTTTACCCATGCCACCTTCAGAATTTGAAAGAGAATATTCCAGTCAACATTGTCAAAAGCTTTCTCTAAGTCTACAAATGCTAGAAACGTAGGACATGAGGATTAATGGTGGCGAATTAGTTGAAGTTCAGTAATTCTGCTACCTGGCAGCAAAATAACCAATGACGGACGCAGAAAGGAGGACACAAAAAGCAGACTAGCACTGGCATAAAGGGCATTCCTGCCAAACAGACGGCTACTAGTATCAAAGACAGACCTTAATTTGAGGAAGACATTTCTGAGGATGTACATATGGAGCACAGAATTATATGGCAGCGAAACATGGACTGTGGGGAAAACGGAGCTATAGAGAGTCGAAGCATTTGAGATTTGATGCTAGAGACAAATATTGAAAATTTTGTGGACTGGTAAGGTAAGGAATGAGAAGGTTTGCAGAACTGGAGAGGAAAGGAATAAGTGGAAAACACTGACAAGGAGAAGGGACAGGGCGAAAGGACGTCTGTTGTCTAAGCCGTAGAAGAAGACATAGATTGGAATACATCCAGCAAATAATTGAGGACGTAATTTGCTAGTGCTACTCTGAAATGAAGAGATTAACACAGGTACAAGAGAGAAATTCGTGACAGGCCGCTTCAAACCACTCAGAAGACTGAAGACTCAAAAAACAAAGAAACCCCTCCCAATGGACAGCGCATTATCGTATTGAACAGTAATTTTAATTACCCAGCACCTGTAAATTTTTCAGGGAGGTGAGGCATTACTCGTGCGTAACACCACGTTTCATTTCCGGCACAAATCCTGTCACTTCAGAGTAGCACGGTCTCCCAACAAATGGTTGAAATGGATCTGAGCACTATGGGACTTAACATCTGAGATCATCAATCCCCTAGAACTTAGAACTACTTAAGCCTAACTAACCTAAGGACATCACACACATCCATTCCCGAGGCAGGATTCGAACCTGCGACCGTAGTGGTCGGGCGGTTCCAGACTGAAGCGCCTAGAACCGCTCGTCCACACCGGCCGCCGGTCTCCCAACATAATCGATTATTTGTTTGATATATTATAAACTTAACCCTCAGCTTTAATTTTTGCCCTAACCTGCGACATGATCGGGACTAGAACAGTGATCCAGAAAACATAAAGGAAATTAATTTTGTAAACGTAGGCTTTATTTTCTTTTTGTGAATGGTCTCAAAACTGTTAAAATGCACGATTTTCTTCACATTACTCCTCACACTATATGAAATCTCTCGTCGCACAAACTGAAAGTTAGGGCAAGAAAGCTCGTTACTGAGTTGCAAATGTGTTTCGGAAGCTTCATTACTCAACAGGACTTTATACGAATCAGATAAATGGGCCCTAATCCTGCTGACTTCTCTTCTGATTTTGTCTCTTAAGGAAAGGGCTGACCGCTGTTTCATTTACACGTTCGTGTTGTTTCGTGTGACGCCAGCTGCAAGCCACTATTTATTGAACTTAATATTCATGACCTCGGTACTGATTTGCTGCATTAATTTACAGAGCATTTTGACTCTGCGTAAGCTAGACATAGCGTTACAATCACAAGCTGCAACACGGTCGACAATAGAACAGTTTTTTTAAAGAACAGTAACACGGTTAAAAAGATGACTCCACCAAATCTTTGGTCTAGTCTATACCATATTTTAAATACGTGCGATGATGCTAAGCTGATTTTGTTCCCGATGCCACAGTGGCTACGTTATACCTATTAGGTCATGTTTTCAAACTGATCTGAAGATGGTCATCGCTTAGCGAAACATGTGTACTAAGGGACCAACAGTTTTATTATCATATACGCAAATAAAAGAAATTTATTCTACACGTTTGGATCACTGTTCATTTCGCAACCGTGTTGCAACTTCTGACAACTTTCATAGATCTGACCGGACGAAAATCAAAGCGAAGGGCTGAGATTAGAGTACATCAAACAAATAATCGATTGTGTTGGGGGACTCTGCTACTCTGAGATGAAAGGATTTGTACAGGTAAGAAAATCGTCGGGGTTGTTTCATGAACTGTTAAAACAAAAACCATCACCTTGCCTTTTCTTGTAGTAAATTTTTTTGAGATAATACTTTCCTCATTGATTCCGCTGAGAGCTCTAGTTTCTCATCACAAATATCTCAATATCCTTCCGTAACACGATATAGCAAACAACTCGTTTCCATAATCATTAATGCTCCAGGAAATTTTAACTCAGTTCCCTAATCTTCTGGTTTTCCCACAGTTCATGATTCACTTCCATTAAGCGCTGTGTTCCAGACTTAAATTCTCAGTAATGTCATCTTAAATGAAAGCCTATTTTTGCTACTGCATCTATGTTTACATACATACTCCGCGTGCGGACGGTACCCAGTACCACTACCATATAGTTCTTTTCCAGTTCCAGACGCAAATATTGAGTGTATGTGGCGGGGGGGGGGGGGGGATGATTATACAAGTCCTAATGTCTCTAATGTTATCTTAACCATCCTTAGGCAAAATTTACGTTGGTGACAGTAGAATCGTTCTGGGGTCCGCTTCAAATTCCGCTTCTCCAAATTTCCTGAGTAGTCTTCCTTGAAAAGAACATCACCTTCCCTCCAGTAATTACCATTTGAGTTCCCGAAGCATCTCCGTAATACCTGCGAGTTGACCGAACCTACTTGTAACAAATCCAGCAGCCTGCTTCTGAATTGCTTCGATGTCTTTCTTTAGTCCGACCTGGTGCGGAACCCAGACACTCGAACTGTAGACTACAATGGGTAGCACTAGTGTCCTATATTTGGTCTGCTTTTCCAATCAACCACACTTTTCTTACATTCTCCCAAGAAACCGAAGTCTACAATTCGTGACTGTGTCAAGCAGCACACTGGTAATGTTTTACTCAAATATTATGGGTTTGTTTTTCGTACTCGTTTGTATTAACGTACACTTTTCGACATTTAAAGCTAGCTGCCATTCGTCACACCAACTATAAATTGTATCTATGTCATCTTGTATACTCCTAGTGTCAACCAACCACGACACCTTCCTATACAACAGTTTCAGCAGCAACCAGCCGCAGACTATTGCTCATCCTGTTAGCCAAATCATTTATGTATTTAAGAAACAACAGCGGTCGTATCACAGTTCCCTGCATCTCCGCGACGATAACCTTGTCTCTGATGTACACTTGCCGTTTTGTACCTAAGAAGTCCACCAGCCACTCATATACCTTGGAACCTATTTCGTATTATTGTACCCACCTTAACAGTCGGCAGTGTGACACCGTATCAATTGCTTTATGGAAATCTAGGAATACGGAATCTGTCTGTTGCCCCTCATTCATGGTTGGAAGAACTTTATTTGGGGAAAGGGCAAGCTGAGTTTCGCTCGAGGTGATTTGTAGACAGAACTGCGAACATTTTAGAGAATTATACAGCAAACTGAAGTTAAAGATATTAGCATGTGGGTTTGCGGGCTCGTTCTTTTACCTTTCTTTAATACAGGAGTCACCTGCACTTTTTTCCAGTCTCTTAGGATTTTGTACTGGACAATAGATTCGTGATAAATGCAAGCAATGTAAGGGGCCGAGGCTTCGGAATACTCTTTGAAATCCTAAATGGGATTCCATCAGGACCTGGCGACGCAATAGCTTTCAACTCTTTCAGTTGCTTCTCTACACCAGCTATATTCATTATTATGTTCTCCATAACGGAGTCTGTGTGATGATCAAACGATGATACGTTTATACGATTCTGCTGCGTGAACGATTTCTTAAATGCGAAATTAAAAATTTCGATTTTACTTTTACTGTCTTCTACTGCCACAACTGACTGGTAAACGAGTGACTGGATCGAATCCTTCGATCACTTAGCTATTTTACGGAGGACCAGAATTTTCTAGCATTCTCGTCAACATCCCTTGCTAAAGTATGGTGGTGGTAGTTGTTATATGCTTCGCGCATCTCTCATTTTACTGACCCACGAATTTCTATTAACCTTTGCTATCGACGTCTGCTCTTTCTCTTTTGAACCAGTCTTTGCTTCCTCAGAATTTTTAGAATTTTTTGGTTGAACAATGGTGGGCGTTTTCCGTTATTAATCCACTCACAGGGCTTATACTTCCGCATACTATGATTTAAAAACCGCTTAAACTTCGTCCATAATTCCTCTATTCCCAATCGTACTTTATCTACATGATGTCAATTCACTGTCTAGGTGGGGTGCTAACAACTGTCTTTCTAGCATAAATACTCTTCTAGCCTTCTTGATCGATGTATTAACTTTAGAATCCATAGTCGCTCCGTACTAACGCCGTCATTTGAGTCAGGGCTGTTTGTAGCTGTTGTTGTTGTTGTTGTTGTTGTTGTGGTCTTCAATCTAGTGACTGGTTAGATGAAGCTCCCCATGCTGCTCTATTCTGTGCAAGCTTCTTCATCTCCCAGTACCTACTGCAACCTACATCCTTCTGAATCTGCATAGTGTATTCATCTCTTTGTCTCCCTCTACGATTTTTACCCTCCACGCTGGCCTCCAATACTAAATTGGTGATCTCTTGATGCTTCAGAATTTGTTCTACCAACCAATACCCTCTTTTAGTTAAGTTGTGCCACAAATTTCACTTCTCCCCAGTTCTATTCAGTACCTTCTCATTAGTTATGTGACCTATCCATTTAATCCTCAGCATCCTTCTGTAGCACCAAATTTCGAAAGTTTCTAGTCTCTTCTGGTCTAAACTATTTATCGTCCATGTTTCACTTCCATACATGGCAACACTAAGTATAAATTCTTTCAGAAACGACTTCCTGACACCTGAATCTACACTCGAAGCCAACAAATTGCCATTGCCAGTTTACATTGCCAGTTTACATTGTATATCCTCTCTACTTCGACCATCATCAGTTATTTTGCTCCACAAATAGCAAAACACATCTAGTACTTTAAGTGTCTCATTTTCTAATCTAATTCCCTCAGCATCACCCGATTTAATTCGACTACATTCCATTATCCTCGTTTTGCTTTTGTTGATGTTCATCCTACATCCGCCTTTCAAGACACTGTCCATTCCGTTCAACTGCTCTTTCAGGTCCTTTGCTGTCTCTGACAGCATTACTATGTCATAGGCAAACCTCAAAGTTTGTTTTCTTCTCCATGGGTTTTAATTCCTACTACGAATTTTTCTTTTGTTTCCTTTACTACTTGCTCAATAGCTATAAGTTCTAGAAAATATCCATTCCATGTGGGCTGTGGAAGTAGGTACTCAAGAAACGTGTTCAAAAGAACGTCGAAGAGCTGTGAACATCCCCTGCAATGAATTTACATCTACATTTACATCTCTGCAAAACACCCTTATGTGCATGGCAGAGGGTACTTCCCGTTCCATTCGAGAAGCGCATGAAGAATGATTGTTTGAATGCCTCTTTGCGTGCAATAATTATTCTTATCTTATCCTCACGATCCCTATGTGATCGGTAAGTATATAACTAGAGTCATCATTTAAAGCCGGTTCTTGAATGGATTAATAGATTTTCTCTGGTTAGTTGACGTCTATCTTAAAAGTCTTCCAGTTCAATTCCTTCGGTATCTCTGTGACACTCTCAGACGGATTAAACAAAGCGAAGACCATTCGTGCTGTCCTTCTCTGTATACTTTCAATACCCCTGTTACACCCATTCTGTATGGGTCCCACGCGCTTGAGCAATATTCTAGAATCGGTCGCACGTGCCATTTGTAAGGAATCTCCTTTGTGGGCTGAATGCACTTCGCTATTATTACCCCATTAAACTGAATTCTGCCACCTTCTTACCCACATCTGATCCTATCCATTTCATAAACTTACAAAGTGTTACACCCAGGTATTTGTATGAGCCTGACGATTTCAACAGTGACGCATTGATATTGTGTACTACGTTTTCTCGGTTTGTGAAGTGCAAACTTTTACATTTCTCAACAGTTAATGCAAGTTGCCATTCTTTTTATTACCAATTTGAAATCTTATCAGTATCTGACTGAATACTTACGCAGCTTCTGTCACACAGTAGTTCATCATAGATAACTGCGCCCTCTGCAAAAACACTGAGGCACTATTAATATTGTCCTGAAGGTCATTAATGTACAACATGATCATCAAGGGTCCCAACACACTTCCCTCGGGCACACCCGAAGTTTGTTGTATATCTGACGACGATTCCTTTTCAAAGACAACATGATGCGTACTCCCTACCAAAACGTCCTCTGTCCAGTTACAAATTTCACTTCATACCCTACATAATCGTACTTTTAACAATAAAAATAGGTGTGGTTCTTAGTCAAATGCTTTTCGGAAATCGAGAAATACTACGTCTACCTTACTGCCGTGATGCAAAGCTTTCAGAATGTCATGCGGGAAAATTTCGGGTTAAATTTGACACGATATATGTTTTCGGAATAAATTATGACTGGCACTGAGGAGGTCTTCCTATTCAAGACACTTTAATATTTATTCCCATAGACGTCCCTGTCTATGCTCAGTAAGTTGAAGTCGCCTCCAAGTAATATTGCATGATACGGGCATTGCCGCACTACTGACCGTAAATCTTATGTTTGTGACTCCAAAACTGTCAGAGCGGAATCGCGTGTACGGTAAAGACATCCACCAATTAACCTGATTTCTCCTACACCTGTTATACGCGCCCACACAACTTAACTGACAAACTCAAATTCGACTTCAGTAAAGACTAAATTTTTGTCAACTGTGATGATCACAACCCACCTATGGCGTGGAATCGGTCTTTTCGATATACGTTCTATGAATCGCTAAATATTTCAGACCTTTGTACTTCGGGTTTTCGCCACCTCTTGGTTGAACGCAAGTCGTTTTCTGGACGGTAGTAAATTGGAGAACTTTGTTACGAAAACTTCGACAATTTACTGATAAAACTTTAACAGTGGAAGTGTCTTTACTCTGAACCTGTCTCATTTCGCTATCTACAAGTCGTCTGGCGAGTATTCATCAGAGGACCTCAACCTACCACCTAGCCTAAAAGAAAAAAAAAAAAAACCTTGGGCATTTCGCAAATACTATGCTACCAGAGTAGCTGCTACAAATCTTCGCTGGTTACTCCATTAAGTTATTCTCATTAAGAATTGATTTTAAAATTCTGAAATAGGTATCTGAATCCTCTCTTGTAAGGCCCTGAGCTCGTGAAAGAGAAAGATCCTCAGCTTTTCTTACGTACATATCGGGGATTCTCTGTAGAATCATGTTGAATCAGTTGTACCCGGTCTTCTTCCTGTCGCTGTTAAAAATGTGCTTTAACTTGTAGTGCTCAGTTACTTTGTACGTAAGGATTCTTACTTGTGTCACTGTTGGGCAAAATGTTACATCCTGTAGTTTTTTGATGCGAATAGCAAGCTTCTGTTCGATTTTAGCAGCTAAGACATCTTTAGGTCTGAGTCCACGTTTTTATCGTCAATTTCCTTCTCATAGATTTTCCCGGAGTGTTAAATGTTTGGTTTGTTTCATACACCGTCATTTTATTTTAACAGTCTTAAAAACATTTTGGAGATCACTTTCGATTAAGATTTCCTTTGATAGCGTCTGGTCATTCCTGAAAAAAAAATACACCTCGCAATAATACTTAGAGGCAATCTGAAATAACAAAGAAAACAACCCGGCGGCTTACCCCAAGGGAAAATTCCCAGTATTTTTCCCCAGAAAAGTTTCGTCTTCTCTCCCTGAACTGTTGAACAAGACTATGGTCGCTTCATTGATGTACAGAAGGTAGCCCGTCAGCCATTTCTCGGCTGGTAGGATAGGGAGATACTGTCTAAGACTACCTGAATTATTACTTTCCCTTTAAACTACTGATTATATTACTAAAAAAAACCAGGCACGTATAAAGTTGTTAGATACTTACCTGATATGTTGACACGAAATAAAAACAAAATTCTAAATTAAAGTCCTTTTAAAAGAAACAAGAATCGAACAAAAGTCTCATGTTAAAGCTTCTCTCCCACCATTGGACGGCGTCCCACTACTGCACCTGTACATGTGGGAATCACGTGACACGGCATCTTGTCCAGCGCTGCTTCTCACACACTCTTGCGCTATTTACAACAACAATAAACGTTTCACTGCTGCTTCGAATCTCTATTTGTGTAATTATTTGCGACAACATAGTTCACTGCGATCTGGTGCAAGCAGTGTATCGAAGACTTAGTTACAGCACATACAGAGGTGATTAGGCTAATATGACACTTGATATTGAAATATTTCCTTCTGTTGATGACACTACCTTGGTAGTGAATGATGTAAAACGCCAGTTGGGCAATATATCAAATAGCTCACTTCAAGTCTCAAGTTCATGCCTTGTAAAAAATAAATCGACGTTAATCACAGTGAAACTTAGTTTTTAATTAATAATACACAGTTCAACTAAATGTAACCTGCTGACTACGTGTAATGTGCATATGATCAGTGAGTACGAAGTAATCAGGGTCTTCGGTGATTGAAGGTCCTGGGAAGCCCAAGTTCAGGATCTTGTTAAAAGCGCAGATGCTGCAGTATTCAAGCTTAAAACTGTATCTGCAATAAATGATATTCCAAAACGGAACTGAATCCACTTTGCTTATTTTCATTCGCTTATGACATATGGCTTTAAATACTGATGTAATTGTTTCCATTCCCAAAGGTTGTTTTTGGCCCAGAAGCGGACAGTTTGAGTCATATATGGTTAAATTCGTAAGCCTCTTGTAGACCCTTGACCAGGTGTTTGGGAATTCTGACTTTGGCCTCTCATTGTTTACATTTCTAAATTGCCACTTTTGTTAGCAATATGAACGTATTCCCTAAAATTTTCAGCTTTCACTTAGTTAATACAAGGGAATAATCCAATTTGGATGGACTTTCTTGAACGCCGTGAAAAAAGGCGTGCAGTATTCTGTTGCATCCATTTCCGATAAGGCACCAGAAGACTTTGAAAAGATGTTAGCAGTTATCCTAACACTTTCGATCTTGGTCTGAAGAATTTTGACGTGGCTCACTACTCTAAATCTGTGGGGGCATCTCTGGAGAAAAATTAAGCTAACTGCTGCTTTATATTGTTGCTTATGCTAATATACACTCAGCAGGTGCAAAGGTTTCGTGAATATTTTATTTTAATTATTATTTTCTGAGGTTAATTTCATATTTTGACTTGTTCCACAACCATGGGTATTTGCTATCAATTTGGTCCTACGGAACTAGACGTATAAAAGGAAATGAACTAAAAACTCATTCCTCTCTTCATTCCGAACAGGAAGGGAAGTAGTCCTGATCAATGGCACAACGGGAAGCGCCCTCTACCATACACTTCACACTGGTTTCCGGAGAGTAGGTACGGATGTAGCAGAAGGTAAACCACTACGTACATTCTATGACCAAATATCAAATTTTAAACAATATCGGCATGTAAAATTAAACTGGAAAAATTGTTTGAGTATTCATTTTGAATTTGAGTTGGTTCCTATAAAATTAACCAGTATACTTTGTTTCTTCCTTGTATTTTAAATGAGAGGTCCTGTTTTAAACTGATAAATGGGTTAGGATAAATCGTGTGGTAAGACTTTACAGGATATAGGCTTCGCCTTTTTGCAAACACTCTGTTTTTTTCTTTTTACTCAGAGATGTTTCAGCATCTCTGTACCATCATCAGTGAGTTTTGTTTATTGAAAACTGTAAAAAATATCAGAAGGCAAACAAGCTATAAATGAAAACACTACAGTCTGTGTCGCATTATTTAACACATTTACAGAAAAGGCAACACGAACAGCTAAGTGGGCTTACACACACACACACACACACACACACACACACACACACACACACACAGAAAGAGATAGAAAAAGTAAACAAAATTCAAATTAGACGCCAAACTCTCTCGGGAGCAAATGGAGCAAATGAACTCCGACAGGCTTTGGAAACACGACATGATAGTGCATCCCTCTTTTATCGAAGTGAAAAAACGTTTGTAAAAACGAAATTACACAAAGTACACTGTGTACACTGTCCTCAGAATGCAGAATAAGAAAAATGTTCAAATGTGTGCGAAATCTCATGGGACTTAACTGCTAAGGTCATCAGTCCCTGAGCTTACACACTACGTAACCTAAATTATCCTAAGGACAAACACACACACCCATGCCCGAGGGAGGACTCGAACCTCCGCCGGGACCAGCCGCACAGTCCATGACTGCAGCGCCTTAGGCTAGGCGCTTGGCGCGACGCAGCGCAGCGCGTGTTTTTGTAACATCACAGGTTCAAATGGGACCGCGCAAATTGCGACGCGACGCGACTGGGACGCGACACGCGCCTGCGCCAGGTCGCGCGGCGTTGTGGTTGAGGCACAGTTTCTCGCGCCGCGCGTCGCGCTTGCCTCGCTAGCACCGTGGGACATTTGAGGCGGGGAGCAGAAAAGTAGCACGGCCATATGCTCACATCGGAACGGCGCATATGAGCAGTGGTAATATTGCCCATACGATAAATTTTGCCTTACTGTGTACTGAATTTTATTGCCTTTGGGTAGTATTTCGTTTTTCGCCATTTAAACGCTCCAGCTTTCTTCGTTAGAACGTTATACTTTTCTGTTACTTATATGCGCATAGTTTTGTTTTGTTTTTCTTCTGTCAAGAAAAATGTATACTTCAGTAACTGATGAGCCATTGGCCAGTGGAATTGCACCATATGCCTCCGCGATGTTTTCAGATAGCAAGAAGGGGCAGAGGGTAGTGAATAAGGAAGCAAGGAATATTACAAAGTCATGTGATTAAGAATCAAGGTCGGAAAGTAAAGCAAGGTTATCTTCTCGCTGCCTAGTAAGCTAGCGTATCTGTACGATCTGTTACAAAAATTTAGAAAGGGATAATCTCCACAGGTGTGATCCCTTTGTGCATCTGGTAAAAAGCGTCCAAGATCTGAAGTATAGAAGTTTCACTGTGATTACTCTGATATGAGTGTGATAATATAATACGACACACTGTACTACATGCATGTGAACAACATATTTCCACTGCAAGCTAGAAAGAGTCGAAAAGCAGTCACAAATAACAATGTTTTAATTGGTTCGCCGCGATGAGAAAAAGCATTTCAATTGTTGCATGGACATTATCAGCATTAATAAACTAATTATACAACAACAGGCTACACAAATGAAGAAAATGGTCGGTATTATTACGAAAGTAGGAATATCCTAAAAGAGTGTTATGATTAGATATATTTAATTTGTTCAAATGTGCTGCTGACAAAGGCAGATCTACTTTCATGGCAATGTTTTTCGAACTCCATCTCACAAGGCACACATGGCTAGCTTGTGCATTCCTGTCGCGCGCATTATCCTTCGCTGCTGACAATACACTCACCATTGTGTTGTGCGACAGATCAATTGTTTACTTTACTCAATAATAACTATTTTATTCGCGATCACGCATTGTCAGTTTGGCAAGCCCTAGGTGAGTAAACAGTATCTGGCAGTATCCGCCTGAAGAAACGCTCGTCGTTATTTTAATACTGTTCAGATCAAGAGAAGGAATAAAATCCTTTGGTAAGTTTCCATTCCAGTCGATCAGTGTTAAAAATACGTTGGGTTACGGGGATTCCACCAAAATTCCAACAGAATTGCCAATCTGTTTTTGTGTGAGTTGTTAACCTTTTCTCATTCGAAGAAGCGTCACCATTTATGAGTAAAGGCCACATTTCTCTTGGTGACTGGTTTAATTGTACTTCCTTTGTCACGATGTAATTTGCCAAACTCATCTCACATCAGCTATTCAGACAGAATTCCGAAACGGAGGGCCTGATTAAACAAGTAATTGGCAATCACAGAGCTCAATAGCTTACGAAAAAGCTCGTAGTATCGGTTTGCAGTAACATAAAAGAAGAAATTTCATGTTTATTTTCATACTAGGAAGCTCTTGTTTCGCTAGCTGTCAATAACTCTTAAAAAATTACAGTCACTGGAGTGAAATAAATAAAAAAGAAGTATAAGTAGTGATATATCGCCATAGACAAGAAAGTTCCGTGTGTTTAATAATTGGCAAAACACTCTCCTCCTTGTGTGCTATCATTCGCCAAACTTTCGTTTCGATGTCTCGAGCGGTTTAGGAGATACGATAGATGTTGCGAGTATTTCATTCTCGCGGGCGTGAGATCGGAAGTGAGCGCGTTACATGGGATCCATTTTCTCGAGATCGGAGGCAGATAGGGATCTCCTCCCAAGTCTAAAGAAAAATTCAGCATGTTAGCTGAATTTCATACGCAGCAACATATGGTGTAACACGCCCCAAACACAAAATCATAGCGACCCCTAATTTTCGTTGCAAACTTTTTGAGTTTTGCGTAGTGTCTCACTAAAATGTGTACATCACAATAAGAATGGTCATTAGCGAGGTGATGGGCACTTCGTCACGAAGCTGACATATAAACGCTAAAAGTAAGACAAAAATCATATATTTTCAGAGAATAGTTTCCGTAAAATCGTTTGAGAAAGATAACAGGTTGCGCGCGCTTCGGTTCAGTCAGCGCAGAGCGCAGCGCGTGCGAAGTATGGTGTACGCGTCGCAATATGCGCTGCACCCGCGCGACCCGTGCGGCACGTGCGTGTCGCGCTGTAGTCTAGTGTCACGTCACACGTGCTATACGCTTCTCAATTTGCGCCAAGCCTTAGGCCGCTCGGCTAATCCCGCGCGGCACAGAATAAGAGGGATCAGTCACAACAAAACGTGAGTAATAACAAAAATACACACACAAAATATTTAGACACGCAAAACACACGTTTCTTTATAAATCAAAAAGAGTTGTGTTAATTCTCCGATGAAACTCAGATTTACATCGCTTGTTTTGCAGATGACAAGCTATCAGTGCAGGACCCCATACACTTGGTTTTCTTTTTCTGAGTCAACAGTCTTCTGACTGGCTTGATGCGGCCTGCTACAAATTCCCCTCCTGTGCCAAAATCTTCTTCTCAAGAATAGCACTTACAACAGATGTCATCAAATATTTGCTACATGTATTCCAAAATCAGTTTTCCTCTACAGTTTTTGCCATCTACAGCTCTCTCTCTCGTACTATGGAAAACATTGAATGATGTCTTAACAGATCTCCTACCATCCTGTCTGAGCCGTGGCGCCACTGAGTTAGTAGACTGTTCTGTCTGGGTCCACTGGCTCAGGTGTAGTATCGACTATCCCTCCTACGACATCATTGCCAATATCAATGAGAAAGAGTTGGTATCTGTGGATTGCGTCCTCAGAAGGTCTTTGCTTGCCGATGTACAGGGTGTTACAAAAAGGTACGGCCAAACTTTCAGGAAACATACCTCACACACAAAGAAAGAAAATATGTGATGTGGACATGTGTTCGGAAACGCTTACTTTCCATGTTAGAGCCCATTTTATTAGTTCTCTTCAAATCACATTAATCATGGAATGGAAACACACAGCAACAGAACGTATCAGCCTGACTTGAAACACTCTGTTACAGGAAATGTTCAAAATGTCCTCCGTTAGCGAGGATACATGCATCAGCCCTCCGTCGCATGGAATACCTGATGCGCTGATGAAGCCCTGGAGAATGGCGTATTGTATCACAGCCGTCCACAATACGAGCACGAAGAGTCTCTACATTTGGTACCGGGGTTGTGTAGACAAGAGCTTTCAAATGCCCCCATAAATGAAGGTCAAGAGGGTTGCAGTCAGGAGAGCGTGGAGGCCATGCAATTGGTCAACCTCTACCAATCCATCGGTCACCTAATCTGTTGCTGAGAAGCGTACAAACACTTCGACTGAAATGTGCAGGAGCTCCATCGTGCATGAACCACATGTTGTGTCGTACTTTTAAAGGCACATGTTCTAGCAGCACAGGTAGAGTATCCCGCATGAAATCATCATAACGTGCTCCGTTGAGCGTAGGTGGAAGAACATGGGGCCCAATCAAGACATCACCAACAATTCCTGCCCAAACGTTCACAGAAAATCTGTGTTGATGACGTGATTGCACAATTGCGTGCGGATTCTGGTCAGCCCACAGATGTTGATTGTAAAAATTTACAATTTGTTCACGTTGGAATGAAGCCTCATCCGTAAAGAGAACATTTGCACTGAAATGAGGTTTGACACATTGTTGGATGAATCATTCGCAGAAGTGTACCCGTGGAGGCCAATCAGCTGCTGATGGTGCCTGCACACGCTGTACATGGTACGGAAACAACTGGTCCTCCCGTAGCACTCTCCATACAGTGACGTGGTCAACGTTACCTTGTACAGCAACAACTTCTCTGACGCTGACATTAGGGTTATCGTCAACCTCACGAAGAATTGCCTCGTCCATTGCAGGTATCCTCGTCGTTCTAGGTCTTCCCCAACCGCGAGTCATAGGTTGGAATGTTCCGTGCTCCCTAAGACGCCGATCAATTGCTTCGAACGTCTTCCTGTCGGGACACCTTCGTTCTGGAAATCTGTCTCGATACAAACGTACCGCGCCACGGCTATTGCTCCGTGCTAATCCATACATCAAATGGGCATCTGCCAACTCCGCATTTGTAAACATTACACTGACTGCAAAACCACGTTCGTGATGAATACTAACCTGTTGATGCTACGTACTGATGTGCTTGATGCTAGTACTGTAGAGCAATGAGACGCATGCCAACGCAAGCACCGAAGGCAACATTACCTTCCTTCAATTTGACCAACTGGCGGTGAATCGAGGAAGTGCAGTACATACTGACGAAACAAAAATGAGCTCTAACATGGAGATTAAGCGTTTCCGAAAACATGTCCACATAACATCTTTTCTTGATTGTGTCTGAGGAATATTTCCTGAAAGTTTGGCCGTACCTTTTAGTAACACCCTGTATATACGGGATTCGCTGGCCCGAGAGAGAGGCACGATGTTGGGGTTTGGTGGTAGCGTCGCGACAAGAGGTGCTCACGAGGTCCGAGCGGCCGAAGCCAGGAACTGGGCAAGGAGGGCCTGCGCAGAGGGAAGACCAGGTACTGGAAGACTTCACGGAGGTCAGCGTCGACTACAAGCAGCAGGTCGACATCCCGTCGGTTGCTTGGCAACATTCGTACCGGACGACAGCTCGTGGCCTGGCTGCCCTCTTCTATCTGGTTTTGATCGGCACTACTCAGTAACCGCTGCGACGCACCGTGTATCCACGGAACTGCTAGTTGATAAAGGGGAGTAACCTTCTGTAGTCCTCGTGGTGATTTGTGTCATTGTCTGCCTGCCCTCCAATTTATTTTCTGGTTTGTACCAGACCCTCAGAGGTTTACTCGGTCACCTCTTTGGTCGTAAATATAGGCCGCAGTATTGTACTAAGTCACTAGTTGACGCTTGAAAATTTGTCCAGTTATTATATTTTCTTACCTTATTATTTTCTGGTTTGCACCCGATAAACATTCGGAACTCCGGGAGGGGAATGTCAGAGGGGAGGTTACCATGAGAAAATGGTTGAGTAATCAACGAAAGGATAACGTTCTACGAGTCGGGGCTAGGAATGTCAGAAGCTTGAACGTGGTAGGGAAACTAGAAAATCTGGAAAGGGAAATGCAGTGGCTCAATCAAGATATAGTAGGGGTGAACAGTGAAGTGAAGTGGAAAGAAAACGATTTCTGGCCAGGTAAGTATAGGGTAATATCAACAGCAGCAGAAAATATTATAACTGGAGTAGGATTCGTTATGAATAGGAAGGTAGGGTAGAGAGTGTGTTACTGTGAACAGTTCAGTGACAGGGTTGTTCTTATCAGAATCGACAGCATACCAACTCCGACAACGATAGTTAAGGTACACATGCGGGCGTCGCAAGCTGAAGATGGAGAGATAGAGAAAGTTTATGAGAATATTGAAAGGGTAATACAGTATGTAAAGGGGGATGAAAATCTAATAGTCATGGGAGACTGGAATGCAGTTGTAGGGGAAAGATTAGGAGAAAAGGTTATAGGAGAATACGTGCTTGGGACAAGAAATGAGAGAGAAGGAAGAGTAATTGAGTTCTGTAACAAGTTTCTGGTGGTAATAGCAGATACTCTGTTCAAGAACCACAAGAGGAGGAGGTATACTTGGAAAAGACAGGGTCATACGGGAAGATTTCAGTTAGATTACATCGTGGTCAGACAGAAATTTCGAAATCAGATACGGGATTGTAAAGTGCACGTAGGAGCAGATATAGACTCAGACCACAATATAGTAGTGATGAAGAGTAGGCTGAAGTTTAAGAAATTAGTCAGGAAGAATCAATACGCAAATAAGTGCGATACGGAGGTACTAAGAAATGACGAGATAGGCTTGAAGTTCCATAGGGATACAGATACAGCAGCAAGGAATTTCCCAGTAGCCAGTACAGTTGAAGAGGAATGGACATCTCTAAAAAGGGCCAGCACAGTAGTTGGGAAGGAAAACATAGGTGTAAAGAAGGTACCTGCGAAAAAACCATAGGTGAGAGAAAAAATACTTTAATTGATCGATGAAAAGAGGAGGAACTACAAAAATGTTCCGGGAATCTCAGGAATACAGAAATACAAGTCGTTGACGAATGAAATAAACAGGAAGTGCAGGGAAGCTAAGGCGAAATGGCTGCAGGAAAAATGTGAAGAGATCAAAAAAGAAATGACTGTCGGAAGGACAGACTCTGCATACAGGAAAGTCAAAACAACCTTCGTGACATTAAAAGAAAGGGTGGTAACATTAAGAGTGCTACGGGAACTCCACAATTAAATGCAGAGCAGAGAGCGGATAGGTGGTGTGAATACATCGAAAGCCTCTATGGGGGGGAAGATTTGTTTGATGTGACACAAAGAGAAACAGGAGACTATTTAGAAGAGATAGGGGATCCAGTATTACAATCAGAATTGGAGGACTTAAGATCAAATAAGGCAAAAGGGATACATAACATTCCACCAGAATTTCTAAAATTATAGGGGGAACTGGCAACAAAACAACTCATCACACTGGTGTGTAGTATGTATGAGTCTGGTCACATACAATCTGACTTTCTTTCGGAAAAGCATCATCCACACAATTCCGAAGACGTCAAGAGCTGACAACTACGAGAATTATCGCACATTCAGCTTACCCACTCATGCATCGAATTTGCTTTCAAGACTAATATACAGAAGAATGGAAAAGAAAATTGAGGATTTGCTAGATGACGATAACTTTGGCTTTAGGAAAGGTAAAGGCACTAGAGAGACAATTCTGACGTTGTGGTTAACAATGGAAGCAAGACTAAAGAAAAATCAATCTGTTGACCTGCAAAAAGCGCTCGACTACGTAAAATGGTGTAAGATGTTCGAAATTTGGAAAAAAGTAGGCGTAAGCTATAAGGAGAGAAGGGTCATATACAATATTTACAACAACCAAGAGGGAATAATAAGAGTGGACGACCATGAACGAAGTTATCCGATTAAAAAGGGTGTAAGACAAAGATGTAGCCTTTCGCCCCTACTGTTCAATCTGTACATCGATGAAGCAATGATGGAAAGAACAGGAAGGTTCCAGAGTGGAATTAAAATTCAAGGTGAAAGGATATCAATAATCCGATTCGGTGATGACATTGCTATCTTGAGTGAAAGTGAAGAAGTATTACATGATCTGCGGAACGAAATGAACAGAGTACAGAGTATGTACTGGGAGTAATCTGAAGAAAAATGAAGGTAATGAGAAGAAGTAGAAACGAGAACAGCGAGAAATTTAACATTGGTCCCTGGGCAGTAAAATAAACAAGGATGGAGCAAGGAGGACATCAAAAGCAGACTAGCAATAGGAGACTAACCCTGGCAAAAACGGCATTCCTGGCCAAGATAAGTCTACTAATACCAATCATCGGCATTAATTTGAGGAAGGAATTTCTGAGAATGTACGTCTGTAGTACAGCGTTGTATGGTAGTGAAACATGGACTTTGGGGAAACCGGAATAGGTGAGAATTGAAGCATTTGATATGTGGTGTTACAGACGACTGTTGGAAATTAGGTGGACTGATAAGGTAAGGAATGAGGACGTTCTACGCAGAATCGGAGAGGAAAGGAATATGTGGAAAACACGGAAGAGGAGAGTGACAGGATGATAGCAAATCTGTTAAGACATGAGGGAATGGCTTCGATGGTACTAGAGGGAGCTGTAGAGGGCGAAAACTGTAGAGGAAGACAGAGGTTGAAAACATCCAACAAATAATTGAGTACGTAGGATGTAAGTGCTGATCTGAGATGAAGATATTAACAGGTTATCACGGGACAGGAATTAGTGACGGGCTGCATCAAACCAGTCAGAAGGCTGACCGGCTCTTTGGTTGTAAATTCAAGCCGCAGTATTGTACTAAGACACTACTTGTCGTTTGAAAACTTTTCCCGCTATTATATTGCGTTTATTTTCTGGTTTCAACTCCATCATTAATGTTCTAATAAATCAACTCTTGGTCGTAAATACAGCAGGAACAATTGAACTAAGGCACAGGCTGTCATTAAACAATAGAGGAAACTTGTGGTTAGATTTAGTTGTTAACCGGATCAGATTATTGATTATAATTGCGTTTCTCAGTCATTAGTTATAATCAGAACAACCTGTTGTACTAAGCTGTTAGTCGCTGTGTTTGAAAGTCTGGGCATTATTGGTGTACTTTAGCTCGATATTTTGGTTCCGCAAAGTCAGTTCTCTTGTAATAAGTGTTTACAAGTAATGTTTTCAGACGTTCCTTCAGAGCGGTGTTAATAATTGACAATCAGTTTGACTTTGAAAATATTATCATCCAACTGGCTCCAGGGCGTTAGTCAAAATAAAACTGGCAGATGGGACGTATTGGAATCCAGTTGCACCTTTGTTGCCGATTGAAATCAAGAGACTGCTTTGAAGTAAGCCTTATCATTGTCATATTGTTTCATAATCTGTTTAAACCTTAAGCACAGTTGCGCATCTTAACCCCAAACCTTTCGACGTATAGCTTTCAAATTAGAAGTTACGTTATTTGTTTTGGGTAGCTGAGTCACTCTTGTCATCAATGGTGCTTATATATTTTTCATGTGTTACAGAACGGCATTTAATAAGACAGACTGCGTCCAGAGCGGTAGTAAACACCGCTGTTTCACCCGATAACGGGCTGCCTACAAGTCCGGTCGTCTTGTAATCATTGTCATATTGTTTGCTGTTTTGCAATACAGCACATCCGATTTCTTTTGCAAATATTAAAAGCTAACTCAACTTAATGTTTAAGGTCAAAAGATTTTCGCAAATTTGTTCATTTTGTTAAAGAAAATTTTATGGTTATTTATTGTTAAAAGAAACACATTGTGTGAAAAGAAAGTTATACTGGTGGGTCCTCCCTTCCATTTTTTCCTTAATTCCAGTAAGTGCCACGTCTCACTGTCCCTTCCTCTTGTAAGTGTCTTCCACGTATCTGTATCCTCCTCTATCCCGTGAAGAACTTCATCATTCATTACCTTATTAGTCCACTTAATATTCAACATTCGTAGCTAGCAACACATATCGAAAGCTTTGATTCTCTTCTGTCCCGGGCTTACCATAATCCATGTTTCACTCCCATAGAATGCTGTGCTCCAAACGTACATTTTCAGATATTTCTTCCTCAAATTAAAGCCTATGTTTGATACCAGTAGACTTCTCTTGTCCAGGAATGCCCTTTTTGCCGGTACTAGACTGCTTTTGATTTACTTTGAATCCGTACTCTGTACAGATTAAACTAGTCATTCCATTCACAAGATCTGAATGGAGGGCAATTCCGGAATCTTTTGTCAATGGAGAGTTCATCATAACACTTTCTCATTAACAGGCCACATGTCCAGTGAATATACGTTATGTAATCTTAATTCATTGGTTCCCCTTGCCTTCTGCATCCTCATGGCGTTGATCATTGCTGATTCTTCCGCCTTTGGGGGCAGTTTCACAACCCCAGGACAAGAGAGTGCCCTGAACCTGTGTCTAGTCCTCCGCCCTCCTTGACAAGGCCGTTGGCAGAATGAAGGCGACTTCTTATGCCGGAAGTCTTCGGGCGACAATGCTGATCAATGATCAAGTTTTTAACTGTGGTGGGTTTCGAACCCGGGAACGAAGACGTCTTGATCACTAATCTAATACGCTATCCCTAGACCACGGGACCCACAAAACCGCAGATGGTAAAATCACGGTATGAAACAACAGGAACAAAAATTCTCATTAGGAATCAGTTTGTTAGATTAGTTACTCTCTAAAAGATGTCCTTTTTTACAATTTTCAAATAAACAAAAGCCACAGACGAGGGCGCAGAGGTACAAGGAAAGAACAGCGTGTTTGTGAAAAGGCGGAATCGAAGAGATTATGGGTATATTTTAAGCAAACTAGCATTTGTTTACCATTCAAGTTCCTTCCAGAGTATGCTGATAGAAAAGCAACGTACATGGCTTAGGACACAGGAGTAATCTCCGGAATTACACACCCATATCGTTGACACCGGTATGCGTCGGATTTTGGTACGTTTACTGTTTTTAAACTTTAGCATTTATCTCGACGAAAACGATTGATATATTGACATATAGGCGGCATGGATTCACAAAATACCGTTCTTGTGAGACACAACAAGCTCATTATCCACAAGTAATGCGTCCTACCCACAGTCCTCTTAGACTGCCTGCACTACGCTTTTCCATCGTCTCCTAGAGGACTGCTGTGCGGTATGGCATCCTTGTCACGTGGGATTCACGGAGGATATCGAAGTCCAATCAAGATCAGACCGTTTAGTATTATCACAAAATTGAGGAAAGAGTGTCCCGGATATGATATACGAGTTAGGGTGGCAGTCATTAAAGCAATGGCGTATTTCGTTGTGGTGAGATGCCTTCATGAAATTTCAGTCGCCCTGAATGATAAAAAATTTTGTTGGAGCCCTCCTACGTAGGGAGAGAGAATCATTGTGATAAAACAAGAGAAATCTGAGCTCACACGGAGAGATTTAAGAGTTCGTTTTTCCTGCATACTCTTCACGAGTGGAACGGCAGAGAAATAGTTTGAAGGTGGTTCGATGCCAGGCACTTGCTTCTTAATTGCAGATTAGTGGTGTAGACACAGATGCAGATGTCTTCTGCGGCAACACCCACATTTACCACACATGTCTGATCAAATCTGCAAAGCGCAAACATTAGATACAACGCAAAAATTTAATAATTAATAATATACTATTCAACTAAAAATGACTTTCTGACTGGGAGAATGGGCGTACAATTAGTGAGTCTGAACTAGGTCTTCAGATAGACAGTAGGCTATCAGGGAGAGCCCATGTTCACGATCATGTTAAAAAAGGCAGATGCTGGAATATTTTCTTTTAGAACAGTACTTCCAATGAATGATAGTCCAGGAATAAAATTAATCTACTTTGCTAATTTCTTTTTGCTTATGACATACGGCAGTATATTCCGCGGTAACTCTTCCGAGTCGCATAGGGTATTTATGGTCCAAAAACGGGCTGTTGGTGTGATATGTGGTGCAAAGTTCTGAAAACCTTGTGGACACTTGTCAAGAAGTCTGTGAATTATGGCACTGGCATCTAAAGATATATTTTGTTTAATGTCTTTTTTATTAACAGTATGAACTTCTTCCCAACTATCATTAGCTTCCATTCAATTAATACTAGGAAGAGATCCAACCCCCATTTAGATAGGATATCTTTGATCCTTGAACCAAAATGCATCCATCTGCAATAAGGTACCCGAACACTTTTTAAGAAACCCTAGCGGTAATTCTCGCACTTTCAAGTCCAAATTGAAGAATTTCCTCATGGCTACCTCCTACTCTGTGGTTGAGCTTCTGGACAAGAGATTAAGCGAAATCCTGTGCTATATTGTTGTCTGTGGTAACGGATACGCTGCAGCTTGTTTCCTGCATAGGGTTCGTTCGAATTTTATTTTGTCTATGAGTATTTTTCTGGTGTCAAATTCATCCGCTGGCTCGTTCCATGAGCATGTAGATTTGCTCGTCAGTGCTGTCCTACAGAAATCCTACAGAAAGAAAAAAAAGGTGAGTTTCCCCTCACTCTATATATGAATAAAACGGGCAGAGTTCCTAGTAAATGGCACAACAGGAAGCACCCTCTACTATACATTTCACAATGGCCTGAGGTGAACGGATAGAGATGAAAGCTAACCAAGTACGTACACTGTGTTATGAAATACTTGCAACGTAGTATTAAGCATGATTTCAGCTTCTTTTAAAAATAGTGCTTTTTAAATTGGTTCCTATAAACACGGCCTAGTTTCCATATCTTGTCTTCTGTTCCGAATGAGAGCTTTTGTCTTAAAGTTGGTAATCAGGCAAGGTAAGATTTATGCCATGACCTGTATTACTTTTTCAGGTATCCATCACGCCTTTTGTTTCAATTTTATTTTGTAGACAAGCTGGTTCATGACGGCTTAATGTAATTTTAATTTATTCCGTGAATTCTAAATAAGTCTGAAAATACACTTATTTAGCACATTGGATAGCTGATTTTATTATTTCAAGTTGACCAGTTTCGACCATTGCCGCATAGCATTGTATCGTTCCTTCTTGTTAAAAAGCAATCAGTCCCAACACAGCACAGTCACTGTCGCGACAAGTACGTCCAGTTTGGATAGCTAGATAATCCCATTTAGGGTTCCGGATCTCAGTTTGTAACAGCGAAACACTTCTAGGATCTCTTTGTTGTCCGTCTGCCTGTCCATCTGTTACGACAGGAACGAGTAGAGGTATCAAGGTGAAATATATGTCGAATTTTAGTCTACAGTAGTTTGGGGGTATAAAAATTTCAACTTCTAAGTTTATTCAATCACATATTTTGATGGACACAAAGTATTAAAAAAAATGTGGAGGAACTATATGTATGTATGATTAAATATGTAAGAAACCCTCAGACAGCGACTCCTATTAGCACTTGTCTAATTTTTGTCCAAGAAAAGATTGAGAATACGTAAGCCATTAGCAGCAATGCATACCGTCTATAACGATTCCTTCGTTCTGGTAATGTCTTCAACTCTGAACGGGTCTTGGGAGATCTAACGTTACAAATGGACTGCGGTGCCATCCTCAGCCGATAGGATACGGATATGGATAGGGCAGGGCATGTGGTCAGCAAATCGCTCTCCCAGCTGTCGTTAGTTTTTGTGATAGGAGCCACTACTTCCCAGCGGAGTAGCTCCTCAACTGGTCTCGCAAGATCTTCGTGCACCTCACTTGCCAACAATGCTCTGCAGACCTGGACAGTCACCCATCCGAGTGCTAGCCAGCCCCATCAGCTCCTAACCTCGGTGTTCTGAAAGGAACCAGTGTTAGAGTCTGCATATAATAACGTGTTCGGCAGAGGCCCAGACGGCAGGGCATGCGTGGAGAGAGCGTTAGTGGTGGGGGTTGCGGGAAGGCAATGTAGGGCTAATGCCAACAGCTGGCGGGGAAGTGCCATTCTAACCTGAAGCGTACAATCACCTTTTTGTAAATATTAAGAGGGGCTCCTCTCTGCCACACTTGCATGGCGACCATTAAAAAGAAATCTGTCACTTCTGCTTCAGTTGGTATCTCAAAAGAACTCCGCCGAAAATGCTGCGATTTATTTTCGCCTGGTTTATTAATCATTTGTAACTTTCAAACAAGCGTCTTGAGTGGCGAATTTCGAGTAAATCCAACACATTTCTATTGTTACCACGTTAAAATTTGCTTCTTTAGCCACAACAAAGTGGAGTTACGCAACCTCACCTCACTAACAGATTGTGCAGAAGCAATTGCGAGAGAGTTCTGAAACAGTGACTCATTAAGTTTATCGAGAGAGAAATTGAGGTAATGTAAGGTCAGTAGCTTAAGAAGAATCACATGCTCGGTATAAAGTAGATCTGTAATGTATTTACTTAAGTTGTTTCTAAGTCATAGCAAATCTCGCTTTACCAGCTATCGACAGCCTTTAAAAATTACATTATATCCTTGAAAAAGTATGTCGTCTCTGGAATAACACAGCATATAATAAAGTTATAATCATATGTCAAAATACTCTCCTCTTTGTGTGCTACCACTTGCCAAAATCTCATTTCGTTATCTCAAATCGTTTATGAAATGTAAGGATTGATGTGGATATTTCACTCTGGCTTTATCGTTGGTGCTGCGCGATATCAAAAAGGGTGCTACGTCAGATCAATTTTCTCACGATTGGTTAAAGATAGAGACCTCCAACCAAGTCTAAATTCAGTATGTTACGTAAATTTCATATGCACCATACGCTAAATCATAAAGACCCCTACTTTTGGCAGAAAACGTTTTCGAATTTCACGTGTGTCTTACTTCAAGGTAAATATCACAATAACGCTGACCTTTAACAAAATGATGGGCACATCATCATGAATCTGACATATGAAGATACAGGTACAGCAAAAACAAATTTTTTCCCCTGTGGTTTCTGTAAAATCGTTTGACAAAGACTGTAGGGCAGGATCGCCCAAACTGTGCCCCTGGGGCGCTAGCGCCCGCGATGGCCCGCGGCCAGCGCCCCGGGGCGAATTCGTGTGTTGTCGCAGTGGCCGAGCCGTGTCGCTTATCTGGGCGTGCGGACCACCCGAACGCCAGCTGATAGGTATATTTGTTCGCCCGTTTTCCCATCGGGCAGAGGACGTCTCACAAGTGCTTCAACTAGAGCTGATTCAGTGCCATATCCGCCTCAAGGACCGCTTTCTTATGTGTAAAACGTTGGATGACTTTTACAACTGTCTTCCACGAGAGAAATATCCTCTTCTGCACACGCACGCGGCCAAAGTTCTCTCAATGTTTGGCTCCACGTATATTTGTGAGCGCTTTTTCTCTCTTTTAAAGCTTGATAAATCTAAGAACCCTTCATTTCTTGGCGATAAGAAGTTGACCAATTCTTTGAGGTTGGCACTCTCATGGAATATTGTACCTAGCCTAGACAAAATCGTTTCCTCGAAGAAGAAAAACACGTAAAATGTTAATTGTCTTCTTTAACAATATTGACTGTAAGAATTAAAGAGCTTTATAACCTTAATTGTATTTTAATAAGTTTTCAAACTTGGTCAGTTAAAAATATTACGTACAAAACAGCAAACTAAGGATCCGATTTCTAAACTCTGAAAAGGGATACAAAAAATTGTAGCACGAAGTATAACAAAAAATACTTACTTGTAACTACTACCAGCAAGAATGAGACTCTGTATCCCTTACATAAAATTAATTCTAAAATAGAATGTTTTGTTTACGTTAGATCAGACCGCGGAACAGTCCAGCGCAGAGCAGTGCTGTTCGCTCTCACACTCGTTCCGCAGCTCTCTCTCTCTCTCTCTCTCTCTCTCGCTCCTATGCCGACACTAGCGACACACGGTCGCGGACGGGGCGCTGAACTACACTGCCTTGCGCGGCCGCCCGCCGGGCGCAATTCTTGGATGAGCCTGCTGTAGGGCGTTCCCCTCGATTTTTTCATCACCCATCGACGGGTGCTGCCGCCCTCCCTCTCCGAGCAAACGAGAGAACTTGCCCAGGCTTCGGACTAAAATTGCTCACTGCGCATTGGTCAAATGATCCTGCCACGACTCTACCACTGTGACAAGGCTGGCGCCCATACAATTTTAGGTGGTGATGAAAATACCAATTATCATATCGAATCTGGCACTGGAACGCACCTAGAGAGCGTGTTGAACCGTGGCAGCTGCGGAGACAATGCGTGGGTCTCCAGACGGTGTCTCTACAAAGAGAGAGACGTCCGGCCCTGGGCGGCGAGTCGGCAGCTGGTTCGATGCTTGTGTGAGCGCTGCAGATTGCGTCACCGGGATGGGCGCTCCCCTTGTTTACAAACTCCACGTGGCGGCCGGTTGCGCGGGTGTGGGCGCCGTGGGACGGGTCGGTCGGGCGATACCCGCACACCTGGGGAAGGAGACAAATGCCGTCTGCCGCTGCGTCGGCCGAATACGTTTCGTCACCGCGTAGGGAAAGGGCTATAGAGGACGGGAGTGGCCTTGTGCGCTGGTCAAAAAACAATCGCTCTGAGCACTATGGGACTTAACATATGAGGCCATCAGTCCCCTAGACTTAAAACTACTTAAACCTAACTAATCTAAGGACATCACACACATCCATGCCCGAGGCAGGATTCCAACATGCGATCGTAGCGGTCGCCTAGAACCGCTCGGCCACACCGGCCGGCCTGCGCTGGTCAGTATGTTGTTATGTTTAAACACTATACTACGACAAATTAAGAACTGAATCGGACGGAATTTTTTGTCTTCAGAAGTTTTAAGAAATATGCTAATTTTGGTAGGTATATCATAAGTAAAGATTCTCGTTTTGTTTGACTGGACCCTCTGTCACTTTACCAACAAACGTTCCGCATGCAGACAAACATGAAGCCACTTGTTTGACCTACATCTAACTCAGTGAGGTAGGAAACGACCGCTGTCGGCCAAGAGCTAAGTATTATACTCTATATGATCGAAACTATGACCTCCGTTTGTCCTGATCGCAAGTTTACATTATGACGTCATCTGGTTCCATTGTGCTAGCAAACAACTTCAGATCTAAAATTGACACAAGAAGTTGTTGATGTCGTTGTGGTTTTCAGTCCAGAGACTGGTTTGACTCAGCTCTCCATCCTATTCTATCCTGTGCAAGTTTCTTCATCTCCAAGTACCTACAGCAACCTACATCCTACTGAATCTGCTTAGTGTATTCCTCTCTTGGTCTCCCTCTATGACTTTTATCCTCCTCGCTGCCCTCCAATACTAAATTGGTGATCCCTTGATGCCTCAGAACATGTCATACCAGCCGACCCCTTCTTTTAGTCAAGTTGTGCCACAAATTTCTCTTCTCCCCGATTCTATTCAGTACCTCCTCATTAGTTATGTGGTCTACCCTTCTAATCTTCATCATTCTTCTGTAGCACCAATTTTGGAAACCTTCTATTCTCTTCTTGTATTAACACTTTATCGTCCACATAAATACTTTCAAAAAGGACTTCCTGACATTTAAATCTATACTCGATTTTTACAAATCTCTCTTCTTCAGAAATGCTTTCCTTGCCATTGCCACTCTACATCTTGTATCCTCTGTACTTCGATCATCATCAGTTATTTTGCTCCCTAAACAGAAAAATTCATTTACTACTTTAAGTGTCTCATCTCCTAGTCTAATTCCTTTTGAATCACCTGATTTAATTAGACTACATTCCATTATCCGCGTTTTGCTTTTCTTGATGTTCATTTTATATCCTCCTTTCAAGACACTGTCCATTCCGTTCAACTGCTCTTCCAGATCCTTTGCTGTTTCTGACAGATTTACAATGCATCGGCGGATCTGAAAGTTTTTATTTCTTCTCCCTAGATTTTAATTCCTACTCCGAATTTTTCTTTTGTTTCCTTTACTGCTTGCTCAATATACACATTGAATGACATTGAGGATAAGCTACAACCCTGTCTAACTCCCTTCGCAACCTCTGCTTCCCTTTCATACCCTTCGACTCTTATAACTGCCATCTGGTTTCTGTACTAATTGAAAATAGCCTTTCGCTCCCTATATTTTACCCCTACCACCTTCGGAATTTGAAAGTGAGTATTCCCGTCAGTATTGTCAAAAGCTTTCTGTACGTCTACAAATGGTAGAAACGTAGGTTTGCCTTTCCTTAATCTATTTTCTAAGATAAGTTGCCGGGTCAGTATTGCCTCATGTGTTGCTACAGTTCTATGGAATCCAAATTGATCTTCCCCGAGGTCGGCTTCTACCAGTTTTTCCCTTCGTCTGTAAATAATTTGAGTTAATATTTGGCACCGGTGACTCATTAAAGTGATAGTTCAGTAATTTTCACATCTGTCAACATCTGATTTCTTTGGGATCGGAATTATTATATTCTTCTTGAAGTCCGAGGGTATTTCGCCAGTCTTATATATCTTGCTCATCAGATGGTAGAGTTTTCTCAGGGGTGGCTCTCCCAAGGCTACCAGTAGTTCTAATGGTATGTTGTCCACTCTCGTGGCCTTGTTTCGATTTAGTACTTACAGTGCTCTGTCAACTCTTCACGCAGTATCATATCTATCATTTCATCTTCCATTTACATAATATTGTCGTCAAATACATCGCCCCTGTGTAGACCCTCTATATACTCCTTCCACCTTTCTGCTTTCCCTTCTTTGCTTAGAACTGGGTTTCCATCTGAGCTCTTGATATTCATACAAGTGGTTATCTTTTCTCCAAAGTTCTCTATACTTTTTCTGTAGGCAGTATCTATCCTACCCCTAGTGAGATATACCTCTACATCCTTACATTTGTCCTCTAGCCATCCCTGCTTAGCGATTTTGCACTTCCTGTCGATCTCATTTTTGAGACGTTTGTATTCCATTTTGCCTGCATCATTCACTGCATTTTTATATTTTCTCCTTTCATCAATTAAATTCAGTTTCTTCAGTTACCCCAGGATTTGTACTGGCCCACATTTTTTTATACTTGATCCTCTGCTGCATTCACTATTTCATCTCTGAAAGCTACCCATTCTTCATTACTGTATTTCTTTCCCCCATTCTTGTCAATCGTTCCATCATTCTCTCCTTCAAACCCTCCACAAACTCTGGTTCTGTCAATTTACCCAGGTCCCATCTCCCACTTTGTTCACGAAACGTTCTATCTACTTACAATTTTCATATAAGTTATAAATAAATATATATGTATATATATATATGGTGGTGGTGGTTGTTGGGATGTTTCAGGGGGACTAGACAGCTAAGGTCATCAGTCCCTATATATATATATATATATATATATATATATATATATATGTGTGTGTGTGTGTGTGTGTGTGTGTATATATGTTAAATTGGCTATATATTTTCAGTGGTTTGGAAAGAAAACGAAATCCCAGAAGTCCGAGAATCATCATCCCTCTGTTCAAAAAAGGCAATCGACAAAATTGAGAAAATTACAGAGGCATCACGCTGCTGTCACACATCTTGAAGCTGCTAGAAAAGATCATAGAAATGAGAATTAGAAAGCTAATGGAACCTTCGCTTGAGGAAGAACAACATGGATTCAGAAAAGACAGAGGTACTATCTATTTTATTTTTGCATTAAGCATATTGATGGAAGAGTACTGGAAATATGGAAGAAATCTTCCTACTGAACACACATCAAAAAAAGTTTTGCATCATCTCGGTTCTGAGAGTTCCAGAACTTTTACAGAAAATTGGAATAGAGATCAACATAAACATAATTTCTGCCCTATATATTGCTGATGAAAACCACACATTACATGTTGTACCACCATACAGCGAGACCTTTAGAGGTGGTGTTGCAGATTACTGTACGCAATGGTACTTCAAATAACCAGGAGCAACTCCTACTGCATTGGTGCATGCCTTTATACGTCGTGGCATACTATCCACAAGTTCGTCATGGCGCTGTTGGTCCAGATTGTCCCAATCCTCAACGGCGATTCGGCATAGATCCTTCAGAGTGGTTGGTGGGTCACGTCGTCCATAAACAGCCCTTTTCAGTCTATCCCAGGCGTGTTCGATAGCGTTCATGTCTGGAGAACATGCTGGCCACTCTAGTCGAGCGATGTCGTTATCCTGAAATAGTTATTCACAAGATGTGCACGATTGGAACGCGAAATGTCGTCCATGAAGACGAATGCCTCGCCAATATGCTGCCGGTATGGTAGCACAATCAGTCGGAGGATGGCATTCACGTATCGTGAACACATAACGGCGCCTTCCTTGACTACCAGCGGCGTACGTCTGCCCCACATAATGCCACCCCAAAACAGCAGGATACTGCAAACTTGCAACACTCACTGGAATGTGTGTCTAAGCCATTCGTCCGGGTTGCCTCCAAACACGTATTCGACGATTGTCTAGTTGAAGGCATATGCTCATCGGTGAAGAGAACGTGATGCCAATCCCGAGCGGTCCATTCGGCATGTTGTTGGACCCATCTGTACCGGTACCGCACTGCATGGTGTCGTGGTTGCAAATTTGGACCTCGCGATGGACGTCGGGAGTGAAGTTGCGCCTCATGCAGCCTATTGCCCACAGTTTGAGACGCAGCACGACGTCCTGTGGCTGGACGGAAACCATTATTCGACATGGTGGCGTTTCTGTGAGGGTTCCTCTGATCCATAATCCATAGGTAGCGGTCATCCACAACAGTAGTAGCCCCTAGACGGCCTGAGCGAGACATGTCATCGACAGTTCCTGCCTCTCTGTATCTCTTCCATGTCCGAACAATATCGCTTTGATTCACTCCAAGACGCCCGGACACTTCCCTTGTTGAGAGTCTTTCCTGGCACAAAGTAACAATGCGGACCTGATCGAACAGCGGTATTGACCGTCTAGTCATGACTGATCTACAGACAACACGAGCCGTGTACCTCCTTGCTGGTGTAATGGCTGGAAATGGTCGGCTGTCAGACCCCTCCGTCTACTGGCTCTGCTTATGCATGGTTGTATACATCTTTGGGCGGGTTTAGTGACGTCTCTGAACAGTCAAAGGGACTTTGTCTGAGATGCAATATCCACAGTCAACGTTTATCTTTAGGATTTCTGGGAGCCGGGGGTGATGCAAAACTTTTTTTGACGTATGTATTTGTAGACACTGAAAAAGCGTATGACAGTGTTCCTCGAAACAAGATATGTGAATGTTTGGAAGAAAGGATGGAGCCAAAGTACCTAATCGACAAAATCGAGATACTATACCAGAAGTGTTACAGTTGTGTCCAGATAGGCTACGGACGATCATAATGGTTTGAAACACAGATAGGTGTCAAACAAGGAAGTGCTCTGTCTCCGCTCCTGTTTGTAATAGTAATAGACGAGATCATGAAAACTATCAAGAAAATAGACAACAAACGAAATTCCCTGGTTTTTGCTGATGATTTCATACTATGGACAGAGACAGAAGCTGAAGCACAGAAGAAACTAAATGATTGGAACAACATATTCAAAAATTTTGAACTAAAAATGAGTAAAACCAAGACAGTAGAAATGACTGTCAATAGGCAAAGAACAACCTGAAATATATTTCTTGTAGGAGTCAAAGTAGAATCGGTTTCAGATTTCAAGCACCTAGGAAGTATGCTCTCGAAAGACAACATCATTAAGCAGGAAATACTCAGCGGAACACGGAAACATCCCATTTTTACAGAAAAAACAGAAATCTTCTCTGGTATGGTAAAATGCCACGAAATCAAAAGCCACCGCGTACCACACGTATTTTGTACCAGTCCTAACATATGGTTAAGAAAGTTGTACCCTACTAAACAAAGATCTCAGCAGAATTCAGGAAAAGTAAATGAGAAAGGACAAAATCAGAAATGAGGTGAACAGAAAAGTAGCTGGTATTGAGGTTTCTGTTACCATTGTCATAAAGAAACGCAGGCTTCAGCGGTATGGGCACATAATAAGAATCAACAGCCAAAGACTTGCCAAAAGATATTCCAATCTGAGCCTCACAGGAATAAGACTACGGGGAAGAGCAAGAAAACGCTGGATGGAAGACTGTAATATCAGATGTGGAGGAGAAAGGACACAAATGGGAAGCTGTCGTGGCTCAGAAGATGTATGAAGACAGAACAAGATGGCGAGCGCCTGCACACTACACCAGGGAAACTGGAGCTGGAAAACACCTGATTATGATGTGAGGAACACACGTCCTCCGAAACTAAAAAGCCGATTTCCGACAGACTTGATTCTCATATCATATTTTTACTGGGAAGAGTCGCTGGGCGTAGTGAGGTGGGAGGTTTGGGCAAGGGGGCAATGAGAAGCACCACCCTGCTAAAGGGCTGCGGGTGAGAAAACAGGGAAGACGAAGGCCAGCGAATACGCTTACTTTAGTCATCCAGTACTAGATAACGAGAGAACTTAGTGACTTAATACAAACTTTACACATAATTTCAAACTTCTATGAAACTTTTTTCGCTGAGAACCCAACAAAATGACGAAATGAAACAAAGTTCATCTCTTACTACAATTTCGCCTTTCATGCAATAAAACTGCCCCACAGGCATGGTCTTTTATTACTTCTTTACTGCTAACTGTACTCACGGCAGATTCTACAGGGAGCATTCACACGTATCACTAAATGTATTAGCGAAATAATATTATTGTACGACACATAGCTCAGAAAATATGACGTCGTAAACCAAGAGATGATTGGGAAACAGCCGCAGACTGCATCACGTTTTAATATATTACTTCTTTTCCATTGCATGTACCCGCAAAGTTTTACTGTTGTATGATGCACAGTTTACGAGTTACGACATCATAAAAACTGAGTTGCGTGAAGAAAAAAACAAGAGGCGAAAGTCGTTAGAGGTACACATGAAATAGGTGTGCAAATACGTGTGGAGTATGTTAAATATACCTAAAAAATGTTTTACTTGTGTATGTATGCGGGCAAAACCACGGGGAAATGGATCATCAGATGTTGAAATGTGGGTGAATTCCTAAGGGAGCAAACTACTGAAATCATCGGTCCCTAGACTTGCACACTACGTTAACTAACTTATGCTAAGAACAACACACACACCCAAGGTGTGAGGGACCGCGCAATCCGTGCATGGCGCCTCAAACCACGCGGCCTCTCCATACGGCAAATGGCTCATCCTAAGCCGGTGGAACTATATATAATTAGGTGCACATGTTATTTACGTTCTGGAAAGAAGTACTGTGGGGGATAAGAACCACCAGTTGGCGCGAGGGAAAGAAAGTGAATAAAGGAGGGGGAGGAAAACATTGACTGACACAGTGAGGGAAGGAGGGGAGAGCCTAGATAGCGGGAGAAGGAGATGAACAGAGAGTGGGGGAAGGGGAAATAGACAAGGAGATGGAGAAGGAGGAGATGGAAAGGAAAGACAAGGAGAAGGACAGAGAGGGAGGAAGAGATAGACAGAGGAAGGGAGGAGAGGGAGATGAACAGAGAGAGAGAGAGGGGCAGAAGGAAATAGACAGAGACGAAAGAGGAGGAAGTAGAGAGGTAGGGGACGAGACGGAAAGTGGGAAAAAAGAGGTGGAAATTGATAAGGAGAGAGGTGAGGAGGAGACGGAGACAGGGGAGGGAGAGAGGTGATGGACTGGAAAAGAGGCAATAGGAGATCGAGAATGGAGGAAGGGTGGAAGATATGGAGAGAGAGGGAGTGAGTAGCAGATGGAGATTGGGAGGGTGGTGAAGAAGGAGACGAACAGAGAGAAGAATAGGATGGGATGGACTAATAGGGTCTTGAACATATACAGTAGATAACTGGGCAACCGCGGTTACTCATCTCGTATTCAATATCAAAAACAAAAGTGGCGAAGTACATAGCATACGTTAGAGAGTTTAACACATCACATGTTATGCAATCATGTATTCAGTCATTAAATCTTCTGTGCGTTTCGTGATGTTACTATTATGGCCTAAAGATAAAAAGAGTAGTGCTTTCGATAGAGGGCACCACTCTATGCCTAATTACAAAATATAATGAATCATATTGAAACAAAGGTGAACAAAATAAAAAGAAATATTGGCTTATCTCAATGAAAAGTTTCAAGATAAAATAATAGTTCTATTTAGCATGCTGCTAATTATTAAGGAAGATGCTCCTTAATTGCGAATTAATTTACAAATAAAGTGCAAGGCACAAAAAGGAATGCTATAACTTCAAAAATTTCAGTTCACATCAGTAAATTCCGAAATAATTTAAGAAATAAAACGTAAAAAACAGAAAGACAGAAAGGGAACATTGCTTCACTGATAAGATTATTGCAGAGTTCGCTTCCTTCACGCGTTCTAAGTCGTTGTCGCCACCAGTTCCCATATACTGTGCACGAGTGCAGAAGAGACCACTCTGGTTTTTGCATATCTCTGTATCACAATTCAGCACATTGGTACACGCATCGCCGAAAATAAAACGTCTGCAAGAACATAGGACGGGGGTGTTGTGTGCTGTCCTTAGGTTAGTTGGGTTTAAGTAGTTCTAAGTTCTAGGGGACTGATGACCATAGATGTTGGGTCCCATAGTGCTCAGAGCCATTTGAACCATTTGAACATAGGACGGAGCAGATTAAAGTTGTATTATCTACAGCAACTAAAGATGACTACTCAATGTGCTCTAGAAAATTGCAATAATTAGTTGCAAAAAGTGTTCTTCATTCTCCGGAACAGATTTTAAATGAACAGTACGAATTTAGCCAGAACCAGAAGTTTAACATTTTTGAGGAGACGCTTTAGTGCTGCGATACTTTGACATGGTGTGTTAAAGTAATGCAGGGATATACAGAAAACAATGAGTTATTATAGAGCTTACTATCTCGTGTGAAGAAGAGAAGACGGTCGTATCGTTTCATAAACTCGCGATCTAGACAAATAAACAATGATATCGTTGTTCACGTTCTCGACCATGTGCAGACTTACAAAAATTTGACCAGACTATTGGTAGGCCTCTGTGTAATGCGGAAATAACCACTAGATGTCACTAGAGGCGGGGTGACAGTACAACATTTACCTGTTGAGGAACAGTAACAGCGGTATGGCTCGGTCAGGTGAGCTTAGAGGCTTCGAACGTGAACTAGTCATTGGATGTCAACTGAGTAACAAATCCATCAGCGACATTTCAACCCTTCTAATGCTGCACAAGTCGACTGTTTGAAATGTCACTGTAAATTGGAGACTCGAAGGAACAACCACAGCGAAACGAAAACCTCGCGGACATCATGTACTGGCGGTTGGGGACAGTCGTGCATTGCGTTAGGTGGCCGTAACAAATTGCATGAATTCAGCGGAAAGAATAACTCGCGAGTTCTGAAGTTCTATTACCAGCCCATGTAGCAGAATGCGTTTGCGTAGGGAAAATAAAGCACTGCATTAGAGTAGTCGGACAGCTCCTCGAAAACCATACATTTCTGTACTCAGTGCTAAGCGACGCTTGAGATGGTGTGAAGAGCAACGCCAGTGGACAACGGATGACTGTAAACAAGTGTTTAGGAGCGATGCTTGCACTATATCCTGTGGCTATCCAATAGAGGAGTAGTTCGGAGACGTTGACTGAATCAGCATGACAATACACTTGGTCATAAAGCATTATCTATGAGGGAATAGTTTGTGGCCAAGAACATTCCTGAGTAGGACTGACCTGCCAGTTGCCTCGACCTGTTGCCTACGGAACACTTTTGGAATTAGTTAGAACTTCGACTTCGCTCCAGACATGAGCATCAAAAATCACTACCTTATTTGGCTTCAGCTCCTGAGTAATAACGGTTGTCATTCCTTCACAGACATTCAGACGCATCATTTAAAGCTTCGCAGGCAGAGGTTAAAACATCGTAATGGAATAGGGTGAACACATGCCACATTAACGTCCACTTACAAATGCCCGGATGCTTTCGATCACGTAATGTAAGTGGCTTGTGTTTACATTGTGTAAACAAAATTTTTTAGCCTGATTGTTATTGTAAATATGTTACTCAATCTGAAAACTGTGCGCATTATAATAAAACGAATCCCTTACAATAGTGGTCTATGATACAGGTACAACCTGGTAGTTGGAAGCGTCTAAGACTACCTTTCGGAAATGTAAAATAATTGTGAATGCGGCGGTAGAAAAATAACGACTTGTTTACAATTTATTAAAGATGCAGGCTCCAGAGTGCTGAGGTCATACACATCTGATATTTCTAGAACCTGCTGACCACATTCTTGAGTCTCTTTCCCTGTCACTAGCAGCCCAGCAATTCCTAGATACCACGACTAGTTACCTACAAGCTTTCCAGTCAAATAGAAAAAGAAGTCCACGAAGAAACCAGCCTGGAAGTGGTTCTTTATTCCTTAATTCACTCGTTCGTGAAATACTTCCGCGAATCTATGACAATTTCAGGGATACCTTACCAGTATAATTATTTACAGTTATAACGCGCTTCTACGGCGGAAACTTGTAGAAACCTTTGGAAGCATTTCTTCTCGCTGTCTGTTGATAAACGCAGACATTAATTCAGCAGTTTCCTTGGCTTCTGCTTGAGCAAATCGTTTCACATTTAACGGCATTTTGCATTCAAGGTGTAATAGAACCCTGAGATTGCATCGCTTCCTCTTCTAGATTTATCACATCTCAACTCTACCATGACTCGGGCGGTCTGGCCTTACAGACATTTATATAATAGAGTGTCCTGCAAAAGGTGCACTGTGTCATGAGAGTTGCAGTCAGTCACTTGGCAACTAAATGTATTACGTGGACAATGTTACAAGTTCTGACACTGTATCTAATCTTCACTTTGCTCGTACATTTAATTAGTTACTTAGAGATAACTACGAGGGTGGAATGAAAAGTAATGCTTCTACCTTCGTTAATTGGGTTTGGATGGGAATATTTTAATAAATCAAACACAGAAATAATCCTTAGAATGTTATCTTTAATTACTAATATTCACTTTTCACATAATCACCAGCCAATTGGATACATTTCTGCCAATGATGAACAAGTTTTCTGAAGCCGTCACGGAAGAAGTCGACACTCTGTTTCCGCAACCACAGTCCCACAGTTCTCTCAACGCCTTCATCAGAAGCATAATGATGTCCCTGCAGATCGTCTTTCATTATCAGCAACAGATGGAAGTCAGACGGTGCTAAATCTGGACTGTATGGAGGATGCTGTGCGGTGGTGAGATACAGTCTCTGAAGTTCTGCATCCTGGGTACCCATCTTGCAGGGATCTTCCGATAGCTGAGCAAAGCAATAATGTTACCCACACGTTCTTGTGAAATGTCGATTATGCTTGCAATATCTCTCTGAGTGATACGACGATCGTCCTGAATAAATCTGTCAACATTTTGCTTATGAAACTCGGTGGTTGCTGTCACAGGACGTCCAACTCTTTGTTTGTCACGCAGCTCTGATTTTCCCGCCTCGACGACGCACAGAACTCACATCAACACAATCATCGTAAACTACTTTGATTCTCTGATGAGACACCTTCTGGTGCCAAGAAATCAATGACTGCACGTTGCTCAAATCGCATTGACCTACCGTCTGCGCAGGATTCCATACTTCACTCCACAACAACCCAACCGTTCACTTCTAAGGTTTCCCACCAACTGGAGTTGTAGAGAATAGACTACGGAACAAGCCAGTACCTGCCGCATACAGTGCTGTCAACTGTTGAAGAGTTACGAAGGTAGAGGTATTACTTTTCAGTTAACCATCGTACATTTTCCGTAAATGATTTCACCGATTCTTTTATACAAATGATGTTGAACGAATCGGTTTACGTGATGTATATGCACGATTAGATGTTTTACATTAACAAAAACATTATTTTTTAGTTCTTTTCATGCAACTAAATTTGAAAAAATTCAAAGTTCCCAGTTTTAAATAGGGATTCGTCCATGGAGTAGAAGGAGTTGTCCAGAAGAAATTATTTTCAGTTTGATTATAGACTTGCTTAGCCACAAGGCATACATTTTATGCAAATGATCAGACGCATTCTGAGCCACTACGGTTTTAACAATGGGCAATTAAAGTCATTTCTCCCTGTAGCGTTGTAGTTATTAACATCGCATTTCTTCTCAAATTTTGGTAGAGTTTCTTATGACGAATTTCATTAGTGAATATATGCATTGTGACGGTGCAAGACTTACTCCTTGAAGAGCGAACAAAACGACTGCGGGTGGGCAACACATAACATGCCTACTGCTTACTTTTATGCACTTCTAAGTGGGTATCTACACAAGGAAATTATTCCATAAGACATCATTCAGCGGAAATATGCAAAATATATCACGAGGTTGATTTGTTTGTTTACAAAGTTAGCAGTTATACGAAGAGCAAAAGTAGCTGAACTCAGCTGTTTGAGAGGTTCAGTAATACGCTCCTTCCACATAAAGTTACATTAAAAAGTACACTAAAAGTTTGTAGCATTCTACCATGTTCACTGATTCCTGTTTATATGCTACATCACTCATTGGTACGACTCTACTCGGTGTATAGAAGTGAATATAGTGTGTTTTCTCGAAATTTAGGTCTATTTTGAGAGAACCACTTAATAATCCTTTGAAAAGCGTCGTCAGCAATCCGTTGTATGGCTTTGCCTCTAAAGGGTTTAATTATTACGCTAGTGTCGTCTGCAAAAATTATCAATTCTATATGTTGGATGTTAAGTGGTAGGTCATTCACCTATGAAAGGTATCTGAATGGACCCAAAATTGAACCCTGTTGGACTCCCCTTGTGATTTCACCCAAGTCGCTGATATTTAAACATGATTCAAACTGAAACTTCCTGGCAGATTAAAACTGTGTGCCGGAGCAAGGCTCGAACTCGGGACCTTTGTCTTTCGCTGGCAAGTGCTCTACCACCTGAGCTACCCAAGCACGACTAATGCCCCGTCCTCACAGCTTCACGTCTGCCAGTATCTCGTCTCCTACCTTCCAAACTTTACAGAAGCTCTTACTTTAGTATAAGTTCTTACTAGGGTTTACATCACCGCAGCTGAAACCATTCGCGAAAAATGAAGTAATCTAGCCAGAGGAGATAATACGTTAGTTTGTTCCACGTCGTTAACTCCCGGCAATTGTGCACACATCCAGTTCAGAGCACTGTATACCTTAAATTGACTAATCCGGCAGCTGCCTTTAGCTTCTGCTATGTCAGCTAAAAATATGAAAATAAAAAATATCACAGTTCATTGCCCAAGATGTGTGTTAACCAAGTTTCAATTTAAAAGTTGACATTAGATGATATTCAATGGCCACGATTTCGATCCACTGCGCACGACCTCAGTACAACCAAACACATAAGCGCGGAGGCTGTTTCACGACTCTCAACATTTCATCCCGCGACAGGATAATTGGACTTTCTTCGGGGCTATAGCGTGATGGTAGGTCGTTATTAAGTGACCACGTCAACGAGTGGCATTCTACGTGGAGATTCACGTCGGCAACGCAACCGGCACACTTGGCTGTAGTAGCGTTGGAAAGTTTCATTAAATGGCACGCGAACCGACAGCGGATGCCCTTGGCGTTACATCTCACGGTAATTTAGAAATGAAATGCAAAATCACCAATAACTGTGTGCTGCAACCACCGCCAACACGTTGTTACTAAGGTCGTAGTAGGAGTACAAATATGGCCTCGCAGTATCTCGTGTATCTCTAATTTAGAAAATGGCAGGTGTTTGTACCTGTTGGTGATAAAGGAATGAAATAGTGGATAATGGGCACCTTGCTGTTTCTACGTAAGTGAGGCAATACACGATTTGTCACAGCAAACGCCAATATGTTAATGAGTTTCATAACTCAATAGATGACATTTTTATAGACACAAAATTTATCACGTGATTACGGTCCACACCCTGTCTTTTAAAGAATTCTTGTGAAGAATATCATGTATTTATGAACTAATTTCCAACGTTTTTCCTCATGGATGAGTTGATTTTATTTCAGAAGATTAACATTTTACCGTCCAAATTACAATCCGTTGCTGTAAATTCCTAATCCCAGAAAACTAACTTCACTCCATATAGTGGAATATATGACTAATAAGGACACAAAGTTCTACTGAAATAAGAATTTAGATGTGTAGGACATGCGTCTAATAAACGCTGCGTTAAAGCAAATGTAGTCCATAAATGAACACTACACTGATATTTTACTCGAGCCACTGTTCTTACAATCTCTACTTATTAGATATCATCAAAAGCTTTCCTTTTTCGTTCCCATACGGAATTTCCCGTCAGGTCACATACGCTGTTTCTTCTGAACTTCAGTTTACTTGCTTCGTACCATTGGGCAATCTTTACTTGCTTCATACCACTGGGCAATCCCTTTTACCACTTACCATCAAATAATGTAATTCATGTATTCCGAGGGCCCATTTAGCCAATGGAGGTTAGTGTCGGTCTCTGTGCTAAATAACAAGTTACTGAGGTCACTGTCAGCATCGGCTGCAAACAATGTAAGAAGGCTGGTCATATTATCTCCTAAATCGCTTATGTAGGGCTTCTTCTTGTACCGAATAATATGACTAAGTTTGTTCCCATGGCTAAGTGTAGTTTCTGTTTGATAAATGACTGGAATGCACACATATGTACTTCGGTGGCTTAGTGCATCTGTACTGAGAATAACTTTCCGTTACTAATATCTTCTTTCAATGATAAAAATGCCAAGTTATGTCGCATCGTGTTTTGCAGTACATGGTGAATTGTAGATTCCCTTTTATCTGATTGTGTAATTCGTTTCATTGTTGAATGTAGGTTAAGGGCACACCACTGTAGTGTTGAAACCAAACTTAAAGTTCAACACAGCTTTATATGTATCACAGTCAAAGAGGTGCAACACAGTAATGCTTCACAGACTTAAGTTTCACTTCCGACGCAACCGAATTCAACTGATTCTGTTCTTGACAGTACTTCCCCGTCCCGCTTTTAACATGCCTAAGTACTCCACGTCAGTAGTCAAAGATGAAAGTGCAGCCAATAGAAACTCTGAATCCGCAGCCCTTTCCTTCATTTTTGCAAGTTTGCTAATACAACGTGATATATGTACTTCACTGACATAATTACGCAATTTGCTTGTTTTTGCAGTGCTGTAAAATGAGTGAAAAAAGGCAGAACTCAATTGCTGACGACTAACAGCAACAGTTCTTAAATTTAAAGAAAGCCTAAAACGTTTGTGTAATTCAGCTGGACGTCCAAAGTCATATTGAAGTGTTTTAGGATTAATTCTGAGTACGCTGTCCGTCAGAATATGCTACAGATTCTTGACTCGAGATGCGTCTATGCAGTCACAGGGAACTTTGAGATTAAAAAATTTCGGAAGAGGCACTGGGATTGAGTTCATAAAAGAATTCGAAGTATTGCAGCGTGCTGGCTTTTGCAGCACTGGTAAGCCGCCAGTTCGTCTGGATGCCGCTAAGGGTCTTCCTGGTGCAGCTACTTCGCTCATTCATTACCCATTGTGCGTCGAATCCTGATGCGGATAAAACTGCAACAAAAGATGATTCGCATTCTCGTTTCAGGAGGTGTTATTCACTTACAACTGTGAGACGAGTTTTAGCGCAGTGTGTTTGGTACTACACTCCTGGAAATGGAAAAAAGAACACATTGACACCGGTGTGTCAGACCCACCATACTTGCTCCGGACACTGCGAGAGGGCTGTACAAGCAATGATCACACGCACGGCACAGCGGACACACCAGGAACCGCGGTGTTGGCCGTCGAATGGCGCTAGCTGCGCAGCATTTGTGCACCGCCGCCGTCAGTGTCAGCCAGTTTGCCGTGGCATACGGAGCTCCATCGCAGTCTTTAACACTGGTAGCATGCCGCGACAGCGTGGACGTGAACCGTATGTGCAGTTGACGGACTTTGAGCGAGGGCGTATAGTGGGCATGCGGGAGGCCGGGTGGACGTACCGCCGAATTGCTCAACACGTGGGGCGTGAGGTCTCCACAGTACATCGATGTTGTTGCCAGTGGTCGGCGGAAGGTGCACGTTCCCGTCGACCTGAGACCGGACCGCAGCGACGCACGGTTGCACGCCAAGACCGTAGGATCCTACGCAGTGCCGTAGGGGACCGCACCGCCACTTCCCAGCAAATTAGGGACACTGTTGCTCCTGGGGTATCGGCGAGGACCATTCGCAACCGTCTCCATGAAGCTGGGCTACGGTCCCGCACACCGTTAGGCCGTTTTCCGCTCACGCCCCGACATCGTGCAGCCCGCCTCCAGTGGTGTCGCGACAGGCGTGAATGGAGGGACGAATGGAGACGTGTCGTCTTCAGCGATGAGAGTCGCTTCTGCCTTGGTGCCAATGATGGTCGTATGCGTGTTTGGCGCCGTGCAGGTGAGCGCCACAATCAGGACTGCATACGACCGAGGCACACAGGGCCAACACCCGGCATCATGGTGTAGGGAGCGATCTCCTACACTGGCCGTACACCACTGGTGATCGTCGAGGGGACACTGAATAGTGCACGGTACATCCAAACCGTCATCGAACCCATCGTTCTACCATTCCTAGACCGGCAAGGGAACTTGCTGTTCCAACAGGACAATGCACGTCCGCATGTATCCCGTGCCACCCAACGTGCTCTAGAAGGTGTAAGTCAACTACCCTGGCCAGCAAGATCTCCGGATCTGTCCCCCATTGAGCATGTTTGGGACTGGATGAAGCGTCGTCTCACGCGGTCTGCACGTCCAGCACGAACGCTGGTCCAACTGAGGCGCCAGGTGGAAATGGCATGGCAAGCCGTTCCAGAGGACTACATCCAGCATCTCTACGATCGTCTCCATGGGAGAATAGCAGCCTGCATTGCTGCGAAAGGTGGATGTACAGTGTAATAGTGCCGACATTGTGCATGCTCTGTTGCCTGTGTCTATGTGCCAGTGGTTCTGTCAGTGTGATCATGTGATGTATCTGACCCCAGGAATGTGTCAATAAAGTTTCCCCTTCCTGGGACAATGTATTCACGGTGTTCTTATTTCAATTTCCAGGAGTGTATGAAACCTGTACATCAAGCCCTTAGACGATGAGGCCAAAAAATTAAGAAACTGACTCTTTATAAAAGAGTAAATCCTTTTCCTGTTGTGTTACTGCCCTCTCGACCGGGCAACGAACGATTAAGCCAGTAACGAGTAGGACATAACCGACAAGCACATGAACTGGTAATTTGCAACTATCGACAAGGTTTACGTATCCGACACATTTGTTAAAATATGCTGCTAGTTTCTATCTGCATTCATGTACAAGTAAACTTCTGAATCTTGCGAACTCGATGAATTATTTCGTGAGGCCTCATCTTCCCTGCAATATATCGCATTACATGCGAGCTGTTATTGAATTGGATTTTTCTTGTCAATGCGATTTTAATCATATTCACCTTTTTGTCTTTTATTGGTTTACTACAATATCTGCAATAACGTTTAAAAGTTCCCACTTATATATACATTATTTTTCAATGTAATTATGAAAAAATTTGGTGGTAAGTTCTCTGTCACCAAAGTGCTGAGGTTATCAGTCCCTAGGCTTACACGCTACTTAATCTAACTTAAACTAACTTACGCTAAGGACAACAAAGACACCCTTGCCCAAGGGAGGACACGAGCCTCCGGCGGGGGCAGCCGAGCGAACAGTGGCAAGGCGCCACAGACCGCACGGCTACCCCGCGCTTCATAATTATGAGATTTTCTTGTTCAAGCAGATATGACGTTTCATGTTACAATTTCGGTTGGTTGTTGTGCAAATGTGTCAGAAAAGGCTGGTACCTCAGGAATTAAGCTCAAGTATGGGGCCTGACGAGCGGCAAGCCATTAGCTTTATAGGTAGCCCTGAAAATCGTGCCCTTTTTAGATTTTCTCCCGATTATCTTCAAGTTTTCTCTCTTTTTCGTGTTTCACTAAGCCAGAATCAACACTGAGTTGATTGTTTTCCACGCAGTTTCCTCCGTAGACCTCCGTATCTCTAACCTATAAAGCTAAAACCTGCTTTATGGACTCTGTTTCCATTCCAAAGTGGACATTATTCTGTTTCTTCAAATATTAGCGAAACATCGGACGACTTTATTTCATTATTAAGAACCTGCAGTAACCTGTGGAAAGGAAGAGAGGAAGAGCCTAGTCGCAATGTTAAACTGATCTCAGCCCGCACCACTGTATGTGTGCTCCAGTATTGTATTAGTCCATCTCCTTCTCCCTTTCTCTCTGGCCACCTCCTCATTTCCTCTCTCTCCGTCCATCTCCTCGTGCCCCTCTATCTGCTCTTACCCCGTCTCTGTTCATCTGCTCTTCTCCTCTCTCTCAGTCAATATGCTCCTCCTCTCTCTGTCCATTTGCTCCTTCCCTCTCCATCATTAACAACACCTCCTCCACCTCCTCCACCTCTCTTTGTCCACCTCCTCCTCTAATTCCGTGTCCTGCTCTCCCCTCTAGCTGCCAAGCGCCTCCTCCCTCTCCATCTGTCTATCGCTTCTCCCATATCTTTCTGTTCATCTATTCTTTCTCCCTACCTCTATTTCCTCCTCTTTCCTTGATCTGCCAATGTCCTCCACTGTCTCTCTTCACTTCTCCTTCCCTCCCTTCTCTGTCCACCTCCTCCTCACTCCTAGTCTGTATTCATCTGCTATTTCCCCCTCGTTGTATGTATATCTCATTCTCCCCTCTCTGTTCATGTCGTCACGCCACACACCAATAGGAGGCAAGTTGTTCTTATACCCACAGTATTTATTTCTAGAGCGTAACCAATACGTATAATAAATTTGGTTGAAGTTCTTCCATGGCTGTAGGATGAGCTTCCTAACCGTGTCTTTGTGCCCTAAAAACTCCTCAGATGTATTTCACGTTTGTTTCACATACTTCACTAGTATCTGAACACATAATTCAGGTGTATATATAGCGAATTTCACCCCACATTTTATTTCCATGGAGCTCTAAGTTAAAGATGTATCTTCTGAACTCTGTGTCGTAATTGAGTAGGTTTCTCAGACCAGAGTCATTTGACATAAATGGATTCTGCTTATCGTAACGAGTCATAATGTAAAAAATTATACGTGGGACACGTTACAGTGGCCTTCTTCTGGGTCTTCTGAGGTGTTTTAGCCATAAGGAGTTGCTTACACTTTGTTATTGCTACTCACTGAGCATGACGTTATACATCATAATCTTAAAAGGTCATCAGTAGAGGCGGAATTATAATCGGTTGTGAGCCATGCTGCAGCTTGCGTTGGTGCCGTATGTAGGTTTCTGCCAGACCGTATTGTTTAGTTGGCATGGTTGCGTTGTGTATCTTTTTCTCATGTTCACTGGCGACACTCGGTTTCGTAAGCGTTGCCTGTCTGTTAGTGGCAGCAACGGCGCTTATCGATATGTAGTTCTATGCCCTAGCCTTGGGGCGACCTGTTGCTTCTTCCCCGTGGTGTGAGTGTGGCAGTTCGTTTGGGGACGCAGGAGGATTTAGGGCCGCGTAGAGCGCCAACACGCTGGGACCGCTGGCGGAGCGTATGGACTGCCGGATCGAAGGGCGGTGGTCACGAGGGTGGCCGACCTCGTCGAAACCAGATCGTTCATGTTTAAGTTGAGTGCATGGCAATTCGCGTAGAGAAACCTCCACCACTGTAAAAGCTCGCTGTGCTCCAGCGATTTGGGTTTGTGTTGGTGCTCGTAGTGTCACCAAGGGGAAAAGTAGTGAGTGGAGTACCTGGGGAAGGCGGATCTCATTAACATTTCTGAGCTTCTAATTACTACTTCTGTTTTCAGCTTCTTACATTTTTAAATTCAACCAGCGCTATTTTTCTGTGTTGTGGCCGTTAACGCCCCAGTCACCTGCCATGGGGGTTAGTGTGTGTGACGGCAGTGTCCATTTCCTCGCCTTGCCGCCACTTTCCGGTGAGGCGTGTGTAAGTTTGACAGCTTCTTGATTGTAGGTTGGTTGGCGTTCTTCTACCATCCTTCTTTTACTGGGTGCTCTAAGCACAGTGTTCTGCAGGCGGAGCCCAGACCACCGGTTCCTGCTTTGCCGTAATTTTGAATCTTACATTTGTTTAGTTGGACGTCAGGTAGCCTCGCCAAAATTATCATTAGTCGCTCGTTAGACTGCCACTAGTCTGAGTTACCATCTTGTGATCTGAAGTGCTACTCTTGGCTGCCTTTCTCTTCGCTCTTCAAACTGTTTTTGGTGTGACCTACTCAGAGGTCGATTCCTAGAGCACCATCTTTCACAGGCCCCTGTGTGTTATTATTGTGTTGGTATTTTATTATTGTATAATTAAGTTACCATCATTTGTCTCACCTGTTTGGTGATCTGTTGTTTGCTTTTCTTTAACTTAACTTCTGCTATTCCATTCGTCATTTGACAGTACATTTGTTAAATTTTTTAATAATTGCCGTTTTGGGCGTTAAAGGCCATCAGCCGTGACTGTGGTTACTTGCCTTAAAATTCTGATTGCGATCACATTGACTTGTCTTCAAAATTATTTGCTGTCTGTATTTTATGAATGTTTGTTTAATTTTTTTATAATTGCCATTTTGGGCGTTAATAGCCTTCAGCCGTGATTTGAGTTACTTGCTTTAAAATTCTGGTTGCGACCACATTGGTTTGTTTACAAAAATTGCCGGCCGGTGTGGCCGAGCGGTTCTAGGCGCTTCAGCCTGGAACCGCGCGGCCGCTACGGTCGCAGGTTCGAATCCTGCCTCGGGCATGATTGTGCGTGGTGTCCTTAGGATAGTTAGGTTTCAGTAGTTCTAAGTTCTAGGGAACTGATGGCCTCCGATGTTAAGTCCCATAGTGCTCAGGGCCTTTTGAAGCATTTACAAAAATTATTTGCTGTCTGTATTTTATGTATGTTTATTAAAAATTTTAATAATTACCTTTTTTGGGGGGTTACAGGCTTTCAGCCGTGATTGTGGTTACTTGCATTAAAATTCTGGTTGCGGCCACATTAGCATGTCTTCAAAATTATTGGCTGTCTGTATTTTATGTATTTGATAAATTTTAAATAATTGCCATTTTTCGCGTTAAAGGCTATAAGCTGTGATTGTGCTTACTTGCCTTTAAAGTCAGATTGCGACCTCATTGGCTTGTTTTCAAATATCATTTATGAAAATAAATGAGTGAAATTGCTTAGGAAATCAGTAGCAATTGATTCAAACCCTGTCCACAATCATAACCCAATCCTGCCTACCTTAGTTTCCAGGTTTCAGGTTGCTATGGTTAAGAGAGTGTGAATCTGCTGTTTTCTATTGTTTCTCGCGTTGTTTGTTAAGATTAGTGCTCGTCGGCGTATGAGTCGTGTGTTCTTGCTTTCCTCCTGCTGGCCGCCCACCGCGCGGCTGCAACTAGTGGTCGCTAGCGCTCGCGTCACGTGTTGTTGGTTCGGCCTGTTGGGCCAGGATGGGGCAAGCCTGAGTCCATCCTCTCTGTCCATGTTGCTAGGATGTTTTATTATTTCTACGCTTCTCTGATCTTCCGTTTAGTCAAAGCTGGATGCTTAACCAGTACGCAGGTTTCGTTAAAATTTATTTCCTTGCCACAGTCTTGTCGATATTCAGCCACTGCACACTATCTTTACTGCCTCAGACGTGCTCTCGTATACGCGTTGCTATACGCCTACCGCCACACCTTGCAGTGTGCCTGGAGACATAGTATCAGACTTTGTGGAAAACGTCATCTCCCGGTTTCGATTCCCGGCGGGGTCAGCGATTTACTCTGCCTCGTGATGACTGGGTGTTGTGTGATGTCCTTAGGTTAGATAGGTTTAAGTAGTTCTAAGTTCTTGGGGACTGATGACCATAGATGTTAAGTCCCGTAGTGCTCAGAGCCATTTGAGCCATTTGTTAACCAGTAAAATTCTGTAGCAAATACAGTTAGCAGTAGAGAAGTGATAAAATATCCTGCATTATGCGGCATTTTTACTGCCTGAACAGAGAAAAAGTATTAAACGATAAACTCCTTTCATTTGAGCATTTTGCAGGGCTGACAGAGAGAGGAAAATTCTTAAAGGTTTCAAATTATGTCTGAGGTTCGTTGCAAATCACTAGGTGCTCTCTTCTCAAATACTGGATAACTAAAGCAAGGTATTGGCGAGTCGTGGTCTACACTCCTTTTGCAACACAGCCCCCATCTCTCTGATATGTAGCTGATTCTTACCTCCACAATGATTCTTTCCAGCGATATGTGCAATAAGATTGGGTGACGTTTGTGGTTCTTACCTACACAACGACTCTTTCGAGACAGCAAGTGATATGTGCAACAGGGTTGGTTGCAGTAGGACCACTGATCTAGGAGAAGATGCGGTATTCCTTAGGGATCTCCAATAGGAAAGTCATGGGATAAATCAGTAAATGAACGAATCCAAAATTACTGTAGCTCCTATAGCTCACTGTGGCTGTGAGCCACGAATCTGTAATTTGCAGAACATTTAGACTCCTGATCTGCCTAGTAGACCATTTTAGAGGTGCAATAAGACTAATTGGCACTTAGCTAGGGGGGATGTTGGCGGCATTTGCGGTGATTCTGGAACAGCTACATGCCTTTATGGATCAGTACCACACGAAAGTTGGCAGAGTGTTGTTATGTATCGCAGTTTATCCGCTAGAAAACAACGTCTTGATTTCAAAATTGTTCAAATGGCTCTGAGCACTATGGGACTTAACATCTGAGGTCATGAGTCCCCTAGAACGTAGAACTACTTAAACCTAACTAACCTAAGGACATCACACACATCCATGCCAGAGGCAAGATTCGAACCTTCGAGCGTAGCGGTCGCGGGGTTACAGACTGAAGCGCCTAGAACCGCTCGGACATTCCGGCCAGCCGTCTTGATTTCAGTTAGATAACATTTGGACCTCAAGAGTTAGGGCGTATCGCAGAAAGCTGGGTGCAGTGACAGAGTTGGCCACTCGAGCCGCACTGTGGCATGGGCAGTGGAGTAGTAGTCTGGCAGCTTCAAGGTGAGCAGTAGAGTAGTAATCTATCGGCTCAGACTCCGCTTTGAGTTGGACAGTGGACACGTAGTCTCGGCTGATTCCCGCGCCATCCTGCAGATAAAGAGCTTTCTGCGGATGGACGTACGTGTAGAACACTATGAACCACCCAACGTCCCCCAACAATGCAACAACTGCCAGCGGTTCGGCCACTCGGCCCTCCGCTGCGGCCTGGCAACTCGCTGCCGCGGATGCGCTGGCAATCACAGATCCAACACATGTACACAAATACAACCAAACCAGCGACGCTGTGCCAACTGCGGTGGGCCCCATGCGGCAAACTTCAGGCAGTGCAACTCATACAAACAGGCGCTGAAGCGAAAGCGAGACATAAGTAGGGTACTGTACGACATACCACGTCCAAGGCCAGCGCCGAACCCAGTAAGGAACGGCGTAACGTTTGCCACGGTCGCACGCCCTGGCGGGACGGCACAGGCTGCGGAACTTCAGCGCCCTACACACACACGTGAAACAACCGCTGCAACAGCCACACAACAACCACAGGCAACACCTGAAACCCAGCAAGCATCGGTACCAACACCTATGCCCCCAAACAACACGACCCCACTCCCGGAAATCACGCGCTGCGAAGAAACGCATCGTATACAAGAAAACACACCCACACAAGAACCCCCCGAACCCCAAGCCCAGAGGAGGAATAGACGCACACGCAAACACAGGGCGGGGAACACGAAACCACCACAACAGGCCACACAGCAACAACGGAACAGCAACACACAGGAAAACAGTCAACAAGACACCGAGACTGTAACTCACACTACCATCCCCCTCACCACAGAAGTAACACAGGCGCCACAACCTCTGCCACAATGCACAAATGCCGCTCCTAACAACACACCAATACCCGCACAAGCGGCCGCTAACTCCACAACAGCACCTCAGGTTGCCACACCCAACACCAGCACACCACCTGGGGGAATACTGGAAACACTATTCCCCCGACACACGACCGTTCAAATCCTTACCAAGGTGCTGACGGCCGTCACTACACTCATCACCCAGCTCATGAGCGCCGAACCCGGGCAATACTGGGCTGTCATACACACTGCCATCACAACACTCTTTCACACTCTTACATGAATAATACACCACACCCGGCCCATAACGCAGACCCGCATACACTATCACGGATCCTGTTCTGGAATGCAGACTCGATCCACAACAAAAGGGCAGAATTTGCCGCGTTCATGGAGCGCAAGGGAATCCTTGTCGCGCTACTGAGCGAGACTAAACTTAAACCGCACAAACAATTAAACTTTCCTGGCTATTGTGTCTATCGTACCGACCGACCGGGCGACGCCGTGGCAGGTGGAACTGCAATCGTCATACACAAAGACATTGAGCACACAAACATAGAGCTCCCTGAACTGGAAAAAATCGAGGCTACGGCCGTCAGAGTCAAGTTCAACGGAGCCTACACCACGCTGATATCGGTATACAACAGCCCTGTAGGCATCTCAACACGCGATATCAGCACATTACTCAACATTTCACCGCGAGTAATAGTCGCTGGAGATCTGAACGCAAAACACCCAGAATGGAACTCACGCATACGAAATCCCAACGGCAAAAAACTGTACGAACATTCGCTAGGTAGAAACTACATTACACTAGCGCCGGCTGAACCGACGCACATTCCCTATCAGAGGGGACACAGGCCAGACGTGATAGACATGGCCCTCATCAAGGGCATTACAGCGACACTCAACGTTGCCGTTGAAAACGATCTGCCCTCAAACCACCAACCTGTAATACTATACATCGAGGAAACACTGCAGCACACAGAACAACGCAAGATGTTGGACTACGGGCGTGCGAATTGGACATTGTTCAAGCAAACGCTTGATAGCCACATCCCACCTATACACGAAATTAACGAAACAGGACAAATTGACGAGGCAGTGGAAACCCTCACTAACGCCGTCCGGGACGCAATGGCAGGCACCATACCTGATCGCACCTCACAACAACGCAGTGCGGCCCTGCCCCAGGAAATCCTGGGCCTAATCTCAATGAGGAATCGCCTCAGGAGACAATGGCAGCGCACCAGGCGTCCGTACTTCAAACGGCACATTAACAGACTACAGGGCATCATACACGATAAAATACAAACACATAGAACACAACAGTGGAATCAAAAACTCGAAGGGCTGGACACCGCACGACCTGGCGTATGGCAGCTAGCCCGACATTTCACCAGGGAGAAAATATACACCCCAACGCTTCAAGGGCCTGACGGACCTGCATACTCAGCGGAAGAGAAAGCAGAACTAATGGCTCGAACACTCGCAGCGTCATTCACACCGAACCTGGTACCATCAGATCCAGTGTTCACACTTGCTACTGACCAAGAGGTTACACGCATTCTAGCCCAACCACCGCGCGACGACATTCGACATGCTAGCACAGCCGAAGTCTCCTGGGCTATAATGCATTCCGCTGCTAGGAAAGCCCCTGGTCATGATGGCATTCAAAACCGTGTCCTCCAGGAGTTCACGGATAAAGCAACTGAGTACCTAACACACATAACGAATGCCATACTAAAACACCAACACTTCCCCGCCTTTTGGAAGACGGCCAAGGTCCTGATGTTCAGGAAGCCGGGGAAAGACCACAGCCTCCCACAAAATTACCGACCCATCAGCCTTCTGAGTTCGCTCAGTAAGATTGTTGAGAAGGTGATTCTCAAACGCATCACTAGGCACTGCATAACAAATAACATCCTGAGACCGGAGCAATTCGGCTTCAGGAATCACCACTCCACAACACAACAACTCCTACGGGTCGTTGAACATATAACACATGGCTTCAACATAAACAAAGCTACAGGGGCAGTGTTCCTGGACATCGAAAAGGCTTTCGACCGTCTATGGCACAACGGCCTCATCCGCAAACTCAGCGACGCGGGATTCCCTGACGGGCTGCTGCGTCTAATACACTCATACCTCACAGACAGGAGTTTCAACACTGACGTGCAGGGAAAACAATCAACACAACACGGTATACACGCGGGAGTACCCCAGGGAAGCATCCTAGGGCCCCTGCTGTTTAACCTCTACATAAACGATCTTCCAACCACACACAACACAATGATGGCAATCTACGCGGATGACACAGCCATCCTTGCGCAAGATTGGAAACCATCAAACATTACGTCACGCCTACAGACTGCACTCAGAGTGGCCGAGCCTTGGTTGGAGAAATGGCGTGTTAGAGTAAACGTCGACAAGTGCGAAGCCGTTCTGTTCACTAGAAGACCGAAGCAACTGCGCAAACACCGCTACTGCAGACCAATAACTCTACATGCACGCCCAATACGTTTCCGCGAGAAAGTCAAATACCTCGGTGTCTGGCTGGACCGGAAGTTACTCTGGGGGGACCACATACAACACATGACCAACCGAGCTAGCGCGAGGCTCAAACAGCTCTATCCTATGCTCAACAGGCGTAGCACACTGAACAGAAGGGTGTCGAGGTCCATGTACATGACACTTATCCGACCCCTGATGACGTACGCAGCTCCTGTCTGGGGATACGCTGCGCCTACACGTCTGCGCCGTCTGCAGCTCATACAAAACAAAGTACTCAAAATCATAAGCAATGCTCCACGATACACACGCATCGCGGACCTTCACCGGGAATACCGACTTGAGACTCTCACGGAGGTAATCCACAAACTCACCACAAGACTATACAGAAACTCCAGACATTCGCAGAACCCGTTTATTCTGAATCTGGGGAACTACGACCACAACCATAGATGGAAACATAAAAGACCAAAAGACATACTTGTAAGGACATAACATCTATGGCCAAGCATACGCAAACATAACGGCACAGGCGAGCCCCTGTTTATCAGACCCATTACTGGATATCCAGCTGGATTGGAGAACACTGCCGAATAACTGGCACCACACAGGGAAGCCGTACCGTACACTGCATGCAAACAAGCTCCACACATCCCCCACACAGTGAGATGATCTATGGCCGATCTCCCACTACTGTATAACGATCTTGATTGTTCCAGGAATGCAGCAGCAGCAACAACTGGGACACATCGCCATCGCTTGTCATGGTAATGATGCATGATACCTATACTAACAAATCCAACCTTGCATGAACTATCGCAGCTAGTAAGCCACTACTGCTCTTACTACCCATCCCACTGTCGCAGAGGTTTTTTTCCCACGGCACGAGCCATGGCACTTTTTTTCCTCTGCTCTTCAAATCGCTACCCTCACTCGCGTTTCGTCCACTATCTATCACCTGATGGACCGTGTTAATGCGTAGCCTTACCCAGACGCACGGACAACGTCACAGCCCAGCATCCTGTGATCCACATACTAGACAACTAACATGTTTACGGAGGTGACAGTAGAACTTTTGGTTTGGTCACCACGTTGGTGCGGGCGTGGAGGGGCCCCATCTCTTATAAAACGTAGTCTGGCAGTTTGGACTGCGCTTTCAGTTGGGCAGTGTAGTAGTATTCCGGTGTTCGGACTGCACTTTGAGGTGGACAGTGGAGTAGTAATCTGGTAGGTCGGACTGTGCTATCAGGTGTGCAGCGGAGTAATAGTCTGGCAGTTTGGATTGCACTTGGGGGTGGGCAGCAGAGTAGTAGTCTGGTGGTTCGGACGATGCTTTGAGGTGGACAGCATAGTAGTAGCTTGGCGGTTTGGAATGCAATTTGAGGTGGACACTGGAGTAGTAGTCCAGCGGTTTGGACTGTGCTTCGAGGTGGACAACGGAGTAGTAGTCTGGCCGTTTGGACTGTGCTTTGAAGTGGACAGCAGAGTAGTAGGGTGGATGGCGGAGCACACAATTGCGAAGGAGTAGGTACAGACAGATTATGGTGAGATCAGTTGCTGGACAACCAGGAACAAAGCACTGTCTGCAATGCCAAGTACAGTAAGCCCCTTCAATCTGGTACACTGTAGAGGTTTAGGTAGGATGTCCCTGAGATTGTGGACGCAAGAACCTGAAAAAGTGTTTGATGGCTTTTCCTGGGCGACAAGATGGCAATACCATTATAGAAGCAGATGGGAGCTCCTGTGTGTCAAGAGCAGCACTACCTGCGTGTTTTAATAGCTGGTTGCATCCTATTGGCTGAGTATTCACTACAGTGTGCAAGCAGTCTGTTTGTTAGCAAGCAGTATTAAGAACAGAACTCCATGCTTATCGTGGCTTCTGTTTTGACTTTTGTCTAATGACACACTGTGCATTTATACGTTTTCTCTAAAAGGGAGAAATATTTTCGTTTTGCTAAATTTCACGCCATAAGCCGAACTGATTTGTATTATAAATGAAGTGATCGTCATTGTATGAAGGCTATTCTGAAAGTAAGTCCGATTTGTGGCAAAATGGAAACCAGTTGTTGTTGTGGTCTTCAGTCCTGAGACTGGTTTGATGCAGCTCTCCATGCTATTCTATCCTGTGCAAACTTCTTCATCTCCCAGTAACTACTGCAACTACTGAATCTGCTTAGTGTATTCATCTCTTGGTCTCCCTCTACGATTTTTGCCATCCACTCTGCCCTCCAGTACTAAATTAGTGATTCCTCGATGCTTCAGAACAGGTCCTACTAACCGATCCCTTCTTCTAGTCAAGTTGTGCCACTAACTTCTCTTCTCCCCAATCCTATTCAGTACCTCCTCATTAGTTATGTGATCTACCCATCTAATCTTCAGCACTTCTGTAGCACCATGAAAGTAATAAATAAATAAATAAATAATGTGATACACTTAGCTAGACATTCCAGCTTCATCTTTACACATTCTCCGCTCTGACTCAGACATATGTACCAGTTTTCCAATAATCTCGCGTTCCTTAGAAGGCAGCCGACTGCGGTTTCCACCAGTTCCCTACTATAATCAGCTGCCTTTTGTCTGTGCCAAAATGATGTCTCCATACTTGGAGAAATGCTTGATACACACTGTGCTGTCTTACTGTGCATTTAATCACTGCCGGTTTCAACCATGAACGCAGTTATTGTCACCACCTACTCTGTGATAGCAGATTCCGCAATATGGATATGCTTCTCCTAACGCGTTTCGTCAACACTTATCTAGCGTCAAAAGTTAATTATTTTGCGCACATTCTTCCGCTAACAGTCACCATGGCCAACAGTTTCCAGGCGGCTTACGAACAATTCGTGAGTGCAGGCCATATATTCGCTACACTACTTTGACAAGGCCTCCACTGGCACAGGGGCCTGTGGTTGAGTTACGTCCACAAATGAGCACGAGCGCTATAATTACGGGCAATGTGGCTCGCATGGACAGCTTGACGGAGACGCTGCTAAAGATCGTCGCGCCTCAAAATGTTCGTCCACCGGTCGCCGTCGGCCACATTGCTCCGTCTCTTGTCCACATCCGCGATTTCCTGGCCGAACTGAGCTACAATACCTAGGATCTACCGGCGACGAGGGCGCCGAGCTCGAGAGATTACTACTGAATCTATCAGGCATGACAACCACGTAACAATGTCGAACAACAAAAAACAAACCATCCACTGAACCAGGATGCCCACGTACGCTCTTTCCTTGAGGCATGTGCTGGTGAACGGCAAATTAGCTATACGCCAGCCCTCCATTCCATCCATCTCACTGACGTCCCTTTTGTGTCCGTATTGCGCAGTCGTCGATTCGGACGCGCACCGCTTGACATGTGCTGTGACGGGCAGCTGCTGGGATCTAGTACAACGTATGCTGGCGCTCCTGTTGCGACGACAGCCAAATCAATCTATCACGCCGGATGGACTCCTACAGCCAGATACCGTTTACTTTCCCACTACCAGAACGAACGCCATCAACTGGCTGAAGGCCATGGTGTTGTATTGCATTTTGCAAGCCCCGCCCGAAAACGCTCTTGACTAGTGCGTTCACCTGATCATGACTCTAGAGGTGTCCGCCACCGTGCATTGTATTGCACACAACTATCGAATTATTTAGGTGCATTATTCGAGTATCCTCCTGCCCATTGGGGAGTTCTGATTACTAGAAGACACACTTGAAAATGATTCACGGCACAGGATTAATCCTCTGAGAAAACGGTGTAGAGGGAGTCCCCTTCCATTCATTACGCGAAGACGACTCTGCAGCTTGTGGTGTCGGTCGTAGCATCCGGTTAAAGGTAACAAAAACCAGAATAAACAAATATAGAAATAAAGAAATACATGGAAAATATATATACATATACTCATAAATAAATGTATTTTATCCAAAAAACGGTAGCATATTTGATTCATAACCAAAATCTCTCCTGGGTTCGAAGCCCGACACCACTTACATTTCGATTACTAATAAACATTGGTGGACGATGTCTTACGGTATAGGACGTCATTAAAGAGGGCGGACAGAGGTTCAGGGCACTCTCTTGCTTTTGGAGTGGGAATCTGCCCCTAAAGGTGGACTAATCAGCAATGATCAAGGGCATGAGGATGCGGAAGGAAATGGAAACCACTACATTAAAGACACGTAACGAATATCCACACGATTTGTGGCCTGTAAATGAAAAATTGTCATGATGATCTCTTTATCGCCAAAGGGTTACGGAATAGTCTCCCATTCGGATCTCCGGGAGTGGAATGGCAAGGTGGTGGTCACCATAAGAAAAATGCTGAATAATCAACGAAAGAATAACGTTCTACGAGTAGGGACGTGGAATGTCAGACGCTTGAATGTGATAGGGAAGCTAGAAAATCTGAATAGGGAATGACAAGGCTCAATCTAGATATAGTAGGGGTAGGTGAAGTGAAATGGAAAGAAGACAAGAGTTTCTGGTCAGATGGGTATAGGGTAATATCAACAGCTGCAGGAATTCGTATAACTCGAGTAGAATTCGTTATGAATAGGAAGGTAGGGCAGAGAGAGTGTTACTCTGAACAGTTCAGTGATAGCGTTACTCTTATCAGAATCGACGGCAAACCAACACCGAGAGCGATAGTTCAGGTATACGTCCCGACGTCGCAAGCTGGAGACGAAGAGGTAGAGGAAGGGTATTGAAAGGGTAATGCAATACCCAAAGGGTGAAGAAAATCTAACAGTCAAGGGGGACTGGAATGTCGTTGTAGGGGAAGGAGTTGAAGAAAAGGTTACAGTAAATATGGGCTTGGGACAAGGAATGAGAGAGGAGAAAGACTAATGGAGTTCAGTGATAAATTTCAGCTAGTGATAGAGAATACTCCATTCAAGAATCACAAGAGGATGAGGTAAGGCCGGCCGCAGTGGCCATGCGGTTCTAGGCGCTACAGTCTGGAACCGCGCGACCGCTGCGGTCGCAGGTTCGAATCCTGCCTCGGGCATGGATGTGTGTGATGTCCTTAGGTTAGTTAGGTTTAAGTAGTTCTAAGTTCTAGGGGACTGATGACCAAAGATGTTGAGTCTCATAGTGCTCAGAGCCATTTGAACCATTTGAACATAGCAGGTAAGTGCAAATAAACCAAGAGTAGCTGAAGAAATACAATCTGATCGATGAAACAAGGAAAGACAGAAACGTTCAGGGAAATTCAGGAAAACAGAAATACATGGTGCTGGGGAATGAAATAAATAGTAAGCTACGGCGAAATGGCTCCATGAAAAATTTGATGAGATCTAAAAAGAAATGATAGTCCGAAGGACTGACTAAGTATATGCCAAAAACAAAAGAACATTCGGTCAAATTAAAAGCAAGGGTGGTCACATTAAGAGTGCAACCGCAATTCTGTTGTTAAATGCAGAGGAGAGAGTGGATCTAAAGAGTACGTTGATGGCATCGGGAGGGGGGGGGGGGAGATGTTGTTGTTGTTGTGGTCTTCAGTCCTGAGACTGGTTTGATGCAGCTCTCCATGCTACTCTATCCTGTGCAAGCTTCTTCATCTCCCAGTACCTGCTGCAACCTACATCCTTCTGAATCTGCTCAGTGTATTCATCTCTTGGTCTCCCTCTACGATTTTTACCCTCCACGCTGCCCTCCAATACTAAATTGGTGATCCCTTGATGCCTCAGAACATGTCCTACCAACCGATCCCTTCTTCTGGTCAAGTTGTGCCACAAACTTCTCTTCTCCCCAATCCTATTCAATATTCCCTCATTAGTTATGTGATCTACCCATCTAATCTTCAGCATTCTTCTGTAGCACCACATTTCGAAAGCTTCTATTCTCTTCTTGTCCAAACTATTTATCGTCCATGTTTCACTTCCATACATGGCTACACTCCAAACAAATACTTTCAGAAAAGACTTCCTGACACTTAAATCTATACTGGATGTTAACAAATTTCTCTTCTTCAGAAACGCTTTCCTTGCCATTGCCAGTCTACATTTTATTTCCTCTCTACTTTGATCATCATCAGTTATTTTGCTCCCCAAATAGTCAAACTCCTTTACTACTTTAAGTGTCTCATTTCCTAATCTAATTCCCTCAGCATCACCTAACTTAATTCTACTACATTCCATTATCCTCGTTTTGCTTTTGTTGATGTTCATCTTGTATACTCCTCTCAAGACACTGTCCATTCCATTCAACTGCTCTTCCGTCTTTTGCTGTCTCTGACAGAATTACAATGTCAGCGGCGAACCTCAAAGATTATATTTCTTCACCATGGATTTTAATACCTACTCCGGGATAGAGAAGAAGAAACAGGTATCGATTTAGAAGAGATTGGGGATTCAGTATTAGAATTACATTTTACGAGGGCTTTAGAGGACTTCAAATAAGGCAGAGGGGATCGGTAACATTCCATCAAATTTCTAATTTCATTAGGGGAAGTGGTAACAAACGACTATTCACGGTGGTGTGTGGAATGTCTGAGTATGGCAATATACTGTCTGACTTTCAGAAAAATATCATCCACACAGTTCTGAAGAGCTGACAAGCGCCACAATTCCGCTGATGCATCCAGGTTGCTGACAAGAATAATATTCAGAAGAATGGAAAAGGAAACTGAGGACGTGATAGGTGACGATCAGTTTGGCTATAGGAAAGGTAAAGGCATCAGAGAGGTTTTTCTGATGTTGCGATTCATAATGGAAGCAAGACTAAAGAAAAATCAAAATAATGGTCACAGGGTTTGTCGACCCAGAAAAAGCGTTTGACAACGTAAAATGGTACAAGTTGTTCGAATTCTGAGAAGAATAGGGGTAAGCTGTTGGATGAGACGGGTATGAACGTGTAAGAACCAAGAGGGAATGATAGGACATCAAGAACGATTTTATCGAATTAAAAAGGATATGTGTCAGGGATATACTCTTTTGCCCCTACTTTTCAAACTGTACATCGGAGAAGCAATGATGAGAGTAAAAGAAAGATTCAGGAGTGGAATTAAAATTCAAGGTGAAAGGATATCAACGATACGATTCTCTGATGACATTGCTGTCCTGAGTGAAAGTGATCTGCTGAATTGTGTGGACAGTCCAATGAGTACAGAATACGGATTGAGATTAAATCGAAGAAGGACGAAGGTGAGAAGAAGAAGCAGAAATGACAACAGCGAAAAACTTAACATAACGATTGATGGGCACGAATTAGACGAAATTAAGGAATTCTGCTACATAAGCAGTCAAATAACCAATGGCGGACTGAGCAAGGCTGACATTAAAAGCAGAATAGCACTGGCAAAAAGGGCATTCCTGGCCAAGAGAAGTCTACTAGTATTAAACACGCGCCGTAATTTGAGGAATAAATTTCTCAGAATGTACGTCATGAGGACAGAATTGTATGCTAGTGGAATATGGACTGTGGGAAAACCGGAAAAGAAGAGAATGGAAGCGTTTGAGATGTTGTGCTATAGACGAATGTGTAAAATTAGGTGTACAAATAAGTAAGGAATGTTGAAGTTCGGAGAGGAAAGAAATGTGTGGAAAACACTGACAAGGTGACGGGACAAGATGATAGGAGATTTGTTAAGATGTAAGCGACTGACTCCCATGGTACCAGAGGGAACTGTAAAGGGAAAAAACTGTAGAGGTAGACAGACACTGGAATACATCCAGCAAATAATTGAGGACGAAGGTTGCAAGTTTTACTCTGAGATGAAGAGGTTGGCACAGGAGAGAAGTGCGTGGTGTTCCGCATCAAACCAGTCAGAAGACTGAAGAGTGAAGGAAAAAAAAAAAATGTGTGAAGTTCATGTTTGGCTGAAAATAGTCTCCAACTAGCGGAACACAGCTATCGGCTCATACCAACTGAAATCGGGACTCATCTGTTGAGGCCACGTTTTCCAGTCGTCTAGGCACCAACCGATGCGGTCACGATCCCAGCCTCTGCAATACAGACGAGATCGTGCTGTTAGTAAATGTACTCACATCGGTCGCCTGCTGCCATAACCCATTAACGCCAAATTTCGCCGCATTGTCCAAACAGGTAAGTTCGTCGTACATCCCACATCGCTATCTGCGTTTATTTCACGCACTGTTACCTGTCTGTCAGACCGATGACCGTAGCAGTCTGGTCCCTTTAACCCCACAAACCAACCACTTGTCTGTCAGCAATGACAACTTTGCGCTGTTCTCGGTTGTTAAGTGAGGGCTGTCAGCCACTGCATTGTCTGAGGTCGGAGTTAATGCCCTAAATTTGGTATTCTCGATACACTCTTGAGTCTGTGGATCTCGGAATACTGATTTCCCTAACGATTTCTGCAATGGAATGTCTCATGAATCTAGCTGCAGCTGCCACTCCATGTTCAAAGCCTGTTAATTCCCGTCGGAAACCTCTTCACACGGATCATCTGAGTACTAGTGACAGCTCCGCCAATTCTCCGCCCTTTTATACCTTGTGTACACTATATTGCCGTCATCTGCATATGTGTATCCCACGACGCTCGCACAGAGAACGGGTCGAGCTGGAATATTGACGTGAAACGCCGGTGTCTTGCGGCAGCGTCGGGTTGATTTGATAGGATTATAAGCATTCTCAGGTGAACTGCAGACAATTTTTTTTTAATGTGCAAGCACGTTTCGGAATCTTTTTGCCTTGTTCAAAAATGATTGAGTCTGGTATATTTTCGGCCTAGGCACAACGTTTGGAGGAGTTTATTGTCATGTAACTTTCAACAACGAACACACGGTGCTTCTTTGTGAGTACCATCGTCCCTTTCGCACTGCTCTACTCACATGGACTCAGCTCACACCAGGCTCTGAACTAGACCACGGGGCGGACGTATACCTGGAGCACGCGTCAGGGGCTGTGGCTATTTGCATACATTCACTCCGCTCGTATTCACTCATCCTGACCATTTTTATTTGTCCCACCCTGTAGTACCTAACCTCGTTACTTACGTGGTTGCGCTGAAAAAAGCTAATCGTTTGCGTATTCGATCCTGTGTTACACTTCGTGCCACTTTCTCCTTTTCTGCATGTCATATTCATGGCGTTGCTGTTTTAATGTCCTGCAGTGTACTTCATAAACACTGAAGTCAATTTTAGCGTAACTGCTGAAGTGTAGCCCTTACCGCTCCGAAGCGAGCTGGTCTGGTGCGGCGAGCACGTGAGCGGAAGGCTGAGGCTGCGATCTCGAGTGTGGTGGCCCAACGCCAGCCAGCAATTGACGGGGCCGGCTGGCATTTTGGGGAAATGCGTGCTGCACCGGCGCTCTCGCCGTGACATTAAGCTAGTCGTCGCTCGTCCCGGCAGACAATTACGGAACATCGCTTTCTGACCTTGGTCTACAAATGCCGAGCCGCTCATACCGATCCACGGTGAGCTGACGCCCGGGCGTGTGTACAGCGTAGCAAGTGATTCAACGGCCACCCTACCCCCCTAACCCCCCCCCCCCCGCCGCCGCCACCAAACTACTAGCACTACGTTCTGACAGGAAACGAACGGTCCTTCGGCGGGGGAATGTGTTGCACGTACTGCAGACGATCTGTCATTATCTATAATAACGATTAACTTCCCGCCGACGGTTTCGACGATCACCGTGAGGTAACTGCCTTGCTAACTTGTAAGTCACAAAACTAATCTGCTGGTTAGGACACGAACGGACTGTAATAAAGTCATTAAAACGTAACTTAAGGTCTTCCAGCAGTAACGATAGTATTTACGGAAATATCTGAAGAGCCTGTTATTAGCTGCTTCAGGACACCACTGCGTGTATTTGAATAGTACCCAGTTATTTTACACTACTGGCCATTGAAATTGCTACACCAAGAAGAAATGCAGATGACAAATGGGTATTTCTTGGACAGATATATTATACTAGAACTGACATATGATTACATTTTCACGTAATTTGGGTGCATAGATCCTGAGAAATCAGTCCCCAGAACAACCACCTCTGGCCGTAATAACGGCCTTGATACGCCTTGGCATTGAGTCAAACAGTGCTTGGATGGAGTGTACAGGACAATCCGCACTTGCAGCTTCAACACGAGGCCATAGTTCATCAAGAGTAGTGACTGGAGTATTGTGACGAGCCAGTTGCTCGGCCACAATTGACCAGACCTTTTCAATTGGTGAGAGATCTGGAGAATGTGCTTGCCAGGGTAGCAGTCGAACATCTTCTGTATACAGAAAGGCCCACAACATGCGGTCGTGCATTATCCTGCTGAAATGTAGGGTTTCGCAGGGATCGAATGAAGGGTAGAGCCACGGGTCGTAACATATCTGAAATGTAACGTCCACTGTTCAACGTGCCGTCAATGCGAGGTGACCGAGACTTGTAACCAATGGCACCCCATAGCATCACGCCGGGTGATACGCCAGTATGGCGATGACGAATACACGCTTCCAATGTGCGTTCACCGTGATGTTGGCAAACGCGGATGCGACCATCATGATGCTGTAAACAGAACCTGGATTCATACGAAAAAATGACGTTTTCCATTTCGTGCACCCAGGTTCGTCGTTGAGTACACCACCGCAGGCGCTCCTGTCTGTGATGCAGCGTCAAGGGTAAGCGCAGCCATGGTCTCCGAGCTGATAGTCCCTGCTGCTGCAAACTTCGTCGAACTGTTCGTGCAGATGGTTGTTGTCTTGCAAACGTCTCCATCTGTTGACTCAGGGATCGAGATATGGCTGCACGATCCGATACAGCCATGCGGATAAGATGCCTGACATCCCGACTGCTATTGATTCGAGGCCGTTGGGATCCAGCACGGCGTTCCGTATTACCCTCCTGAACCCACCGATTCCATATCCTGCTAACAGTCATTGGATCTCGACCAACGCGAGCAGCAATGTCGCGATACAATAAATCGCAATCGCGATAGGCTTCAATCCGACCTTTACCAAAGTCGGAAACGTGTTGGTACGCATTTCTCCTCCTTACACGAGGCATAATAACAACGTTTCGCCAGGCAACGCCGGTCAACTGCTGTTTGTGTATGAGAAATCGGTTGGAAACTTTCCTCATGTCAGCACGTTGTAGGTGTCGCCACCGGCGCCAACCCTGTGTGAATGCTCTGAAAAGCTAATCATTGGCATATCACAGCATCGTCTTCCTGTCGGTTAAATTTCGCGTCTGTAGCAAGTCATCTTCGTGGTGTAGCACTTTTAATGGCCTTCAGTGTCTAAATAAACAAAATGGGATGAATCATTACAAAAACACACTTTCACCGAAGCCTTGGTCTTTCCTATCTACGTCTGCAGACTCTTATCTCACAAATGAAACACGACACAGATTTCGCTAATAAATAATGGAAAACCGAACATCCAACAAAAACTTCGGGAGGGTGCTGTATCTTGGTACACTTTTCAGAATTTAGCATGTAGCCAATTGTCTTACACAATTTTAAATTTTTCTTATTCCATTTGTAAATAATTGGCATTCACTTTTTTGTGCTGCAGTTTCTAATGAAATAAGAAATGTTACGGCTGAAAATTTACCTTTTCTTTTTAATGATAAATCATTTTCCAAGTTAAAACATGGTCATATATCTAGGAGCAAACATTTTATTGAAATTTAAAAGTGTTGCCTTCGAGAATATTTTGTGAATATCGTATTTAGTAGTTTAGGAAACTGATGTAAATTTGCATTTTAAATACTAATAAAACTCTTATTACATTAAAGAAAGTCACTTCATTTGCCAGTGTCATTCATTCCACGGTAAAAACACTTTTTCTGATTCAACGTAGAAGGTGGTGCACAACCGACGGACTATGGCTGACCTACATGAAATGTATTCGCAGTTGCGAGTATAGACTACCATCAGCTGTATAATGGAATGACAATAGTAAAGATTTGTAGCTTACCGGGTATCGAACCCACATTTCCCGCTTACCGCAAGTGGTCGCGTTATCATTTGGCTATTCGAGCAAAACTCGCAGCAAGACCCAAACTGCCATATGTCGTCAACCATGCGTCTACATCCTATAATTCTACACCATCAGGTATATTCCCGTACAGAGTATGCATGCAGGCGTGACCGAAGGGCTTTTCATTGTAATTCGGAATAACACAGCCGCTGCAGCATCTTATTTATTCGCCGACACAGGGCAAGCGCCTTTGAAGGAAAACCTCTCCCCTGTACGGGAATATACGTAATGGGTGTACAAGATGCAGGCACATGATTGACGACATACGGAAGTTGGGGTCTCACCGGGAGTCGCGCGACCGCTAGCGATAAGGTGGAGATTCGGGTTCGAGATCCAGTTCAGCACAAATTGTCATTGTCGTCATTCCATTATACAGCTCATGGTAGTCTATATTCGCAACTCCAATTACATTTCATTTATTTCATATTGGCCTAGTCACCGCAACGCCTGTTTCTTCTTACACGCATGCATGTCCGAAGGAAAATTACACCGCAATTCGGAATAAGAATGGTGCTGCAATATCTTATGGCCTTACTGTTCACAGGTTAGTTAAAATACATAGCATTTCACTCACCATAAAATTCAGAAGACGTAGCAATATATTGGAAATAGCTTACACCTTCAGTCTGGAACCGCGTGACCGCTACGGTCGCAGGTTCGAATCCTGCCTCGGGCATGGATGTGTGTGATGTCCTTAGGTTAGTTAGGTTTAAGTAGTTCTAAGTTCTAGGGGACTGATGACTACAGATGTTAAGTCCCATAGTGCTCGGAGCCATTTGAATAGCTTACACCCCCATGCATGTATAGAACGCGAAATAGTAATGCTGCGTGATGCACACTGTCATGTCTAACAAGAACAAGAAGTGCGCAGAATGGCAGCAAATACTTATGGTTGCCCCTAGTGCCCATTTCATCATGTGATTTGAAAATCAATCACTAGACTGAAATACCGACCATAAAACATCACGTATTTCTAGGTGTCCCTCCTCAAGGTCAGTGGTTCGCAGTATGGTGGTAATTACCCACTGAGGGGAGTATGCTGTTTTATGAAGTGTAAAAACGAAGTGGCGCCATGGAGCTAAATTAGCTTTAATCAGTTACAGTATTATCACTACTTCGTGACTGCAGTATGGATTACGTAAGTTAACAATATTACATTTTGTTTTCAAATGATTGCATTACCACGTGACTCACTGTGGTGGACAATGTAGATTATGAAACGAATGCCAACATATTCCTTTCATAGATCACCCACTATAAAACGTACTTTGTGTTTCGTACCGTACTCCAATGAAAATAAAATTCAGGCATATACATGACACATGTTAAAGTATCTAATGAAAATACGTTGTCTGAATCGGATCTAATTCACGCAATAGACCAGGTATACTATTCACTTCGCAACAGCAAGCGAAATAAGTGACAACACAACAGCAAATTTTTATTGGTATACACTGCTGTCGGGCCTACGTTTTATTATTGTGATTATTATTAGTGGCTATGGTCAGACACAATGAAGCTTGACCTCATCGAAATTCTGGTAGTTCACAAGTAATGACTTCCTTAATCCAGTGACTTACAAACAGTATCCCGATGCTTTTACTTTTTTATTTTTCTCTTGAGTCATATGTAGTTTCGCAGGTCTGATGCGGCCCGCCACGAATTCCTGTCCTGTGGCAACCTACATAGTGATTTTTTTTTCCGCAGGATATATTCCAATCTCTGTCTTCGTCTACACTTTTTACCTACTACAGCTCCATATAGTGTTATGGAATTCTTCCCTCGTGTCTTAACAGATGTCCTATCATCTTGTCCCTTTCCTTAGTCACTGTTTTCCATATATTCCTTTCCTTGAGGATTCTGTGGAGTACCTCCTCTTCCATACCTTATCAGTCCACCTAACTTTCAACATTACTTTGTAGCACCACTTCTCAAATGCTGAAATCCTCTTGCGTTCTGCGTTTCCCACTGTCCATGTTTCCCTACCAAACGTTGCAGGGCTCCACATTCACTCACTAAACCATTCATTCCAATCAACAGATCCAGTAAATCACCTCCACATTCACAGAGGATAGTAATGTCATCAACGAATCTTATCATTGGCATCCTTTGAGTTTGAATTGGATTTATACTCTGGAACTTTTCTTTCATTTCCGTCATAGCTTCATCGACGCGTAGATGGAAAAGTAGAGGCATCCCTGTCTTAGGCCTTTTCTGATATGACAGCATCATTCTTCATTTTTCACTCCTATTACTCCCACGAAGTTTACGTATATATCATATATTAACTGTCCTTCCCTAAAGCTGACGCTCATTTTTCTAAGATTTTCCAATATTTTGCATCTTTTGACATTATCGAACGAATTTTTCACTTCGACAGATCCTATTAACGTGTCATGATTTTTCTTTAGTCTTGCTTTCATTATCAACCGCAACGTCGGAACTGCCTCTCTGGTGCCTTTACGTTTCGTAAAGCCAGATTGATCGCCATGTAACGGATCGATAATTATGTATTCAGTTCTTCTGTGTATTATTCTTGTCAGTAACATGGACGCATGAGCTGTTAAGTTGACTGTGCGATATTTCTCGCACTTACATGCTCTTAAAATCTTCGAGACTGTGTGGGTGACGTTTTCCACAAAGTCTGATAGTACGTCTCCAGGCTCATAAATTCGATGCACCAACCTGAATAGTCGCTTGATTATTACTTCCTCTATAGAGTTTAGAAATTTTAGTGGAATGCTACCTATCATTTCTGCCTTATTTGACCTTGTCTTCCAAGGCTCTTTTAAATTCTGATTCTCATACTGGATCCCATATTTCCTCCGTATCGACTCCTGTTTCTTATATCACTGCATCCGCGTAGTGCTCACATTTTAATTTGTTTAATTTTAAGTCGGGGTGAGGAGTGTGGATAAAGTAAGTGTCTCTATGGAGAGAAGGAGTGCAGAGGAAGCATGTTTTGTAATATGTGTATCTGAATGTGGATAGTGAGGTTTCATTTCTTAACTGTTATACGTAGCATTCATTGTGCACCGAGAATTCACTCATCATTTTGCGGAAAAGGCTATTGGAAATTAGCATGTCCAATAATTTCATTGACTCATTAGTTAGCGTTTTACTAAAACACATAGCAAAAATAAGCATCATTTAACGTCCATCATTTTAAAAATGAACGCATTAAAATAAAATTATTTTTCCACGTAAAATTTAATTCGGTGCTAATGTTGATAATCGTGGGGAGAGAGGGTGCTAGATATTTGATTGTAGTAAGGGAGAAAAAGAATTCTTGCACTATGTACAACACTCTCCTCTTCGGATTATGAGTGTTTCAATTATTTTTGCGACTAACTTAGTAAAGTTCCTGTTTGATGTTCTCTGCCGATTTTCGGCCAAGGTTTGTTTAGTGATTTCTCTATTCACCAGCAGCAGTGGAGAGCGAATCTTTGACAATGCCAACCGCTGGTATTGGTGAAACGTCAGAGAAATCACAAAACAACCGTCGCCAGAAGGTGCGGAGACGAAAATCAACAGTCAATCCTTTTTTTAAAAAGTTCTAAGTTTTGATGTAATGACGGCAGTACTGTCGCCAATCATGTCGAAAAAGATCCTAATAACCAGGGACTCACGCCATCTGTTTGTTTGCCGTGTACTGCAATCGTTAACTTTTATTGATAGGATACAATTACATGGTTATAAAAGCTTTTGGCGTTTCAAAAGACTTACTCTTCTATTCTGTGTTTGAGATACTGTCTAAATAATAAATAGCGTTGTAGGTATCGTCTATTAGACATCATATTGAAACTCAGTGCTTGTGTTAAGAAATCATAGTCTAATATCTTAAAAATATATTCTGATTGTGAATAATGCATCACACACATCCAAGCCCGAGGCAGGATTCGAACCTGCGACCGTGGAAGTCGCGCGGTTCCGGACTGAAGAGCCTAGAACCGCTCGGCCACCGCGGCTGGCATCCTAGCATCAATAAGCTACTACGTATGTCTCTCTATATATGGTTAGATAAGTAGCTAAAAGGTCACAGAAAGACAAGAGCATGAGCATACAACCTGCAATAGATCCATGCTTCGTTGAACACTACGGTCTCCTTTCCATCCTTTGTTCTAAGGTCAGAGTCACTTTCAAATAAACTAACATCGACGAGCATTCTCGTATTTTACGCTTACATGATTATACTTCTGCGCTTGTAGACTAAGTGTACTTAGGGATAACACGTTAAGAGTACAGTTACACCGACATTGAAAAGGAATATCTGCTTGCTCACTCCACTGTAATTAACGTCTCACACTCAAATACGATGTGCAGCAAAAAACTTACATTCACAAATAAAGAAAGCTTGCCACACCATCAGTAATATTAAGGTGTAGGACGTTACAACAGTTAGGTTATCAATTATCTCTACTTTCCTAGAAGTTTAATAAACATATTGTAATTTAGACACACAGCTACGATTAACCTCGAGCATCCTGATATAGCTATGGGGCAGAAATTTCTGTTAATCAGTAGAACTTAAAACTAGTCAAAAGTTGCAAATTTTGCTTCTTTTATTCACTCGATGACTAGATACGGGCTGACCCCTTTTTCAAGTCATCGTGAGAGAGCCAAAAATAGTATTCCCGAAGATGTGAAAAGTATGCCAGAAATTTGCAACGGACAGTTACAGCACATACAGTTATCTGTAAGACGTGGTGTATCGATTAGGAGCCCAGAAAATATGTTTGCGACGTTCAAGGGTACTCATATTTCACAAGGCAGTACTACCCTTCCCCTCTTCCTCATTTTTACTTCTCACTGAGCGGAAGAGGGTCCATTTCGTGTGAGGCTGACACATATTGAAATTATTATTGACCTATTCAACTACGTTCCATCTTGGCGGACTTGTGCTATACCAGTCCAACGCGGCTGTTAGAACAGAAATCTGTGACCGCGTTTTGACAAATCATCTGTAATCTGCTACGTGTTATACGTTGAATCAAAGTTCTCATTTATCTGTAATCTTACTTCTCTCTTCAGACTTGCGACTGCTTTGCTGCTACCCGCCACAATTTCCTTTCCTGGACCAATCTCAGACTCTGGAGCTGTTCCTTATTGAAAGGAAACCGTCCACCCAGTTGGTGAGGGTCGTCCTTTTGGCTTCTACGCCTGAAAATTCTTTAAACTTCTGTTATCGTTCAGTCCAATACGTCCTAGTTTTTTCATTTTAATTCTCAGTCCTGTGTTTTGTCGCTAACACTGAAAAATTCCGTTTACTTTCTTACAGTATTATGCACATTTTTTTAAAAAATCCTGCCACAAACCGTAAAAAGGTAATCTCTGTAGTATTATCCTTTTGCCTGGACTGAAAGATGCCACTCACTTGAGAATTTAGGGACTGATAGACGTTTAGAGACCACAAAAAGACTAACACCATACACAGATAAAACTTGTTCAATTTTCTTGGCGAATACGCAGGAAGTTCCATTATCGAATGATTACAATGACCTATGGTTCTAAACGACGTTCTAATAATGTACTCACGATGATCTCTGCTATGAGATAATACAAATAATGATTAAACTGTGTCAGTTAGTAAGTTCAATGGCATAGCGCCATAGATTTATGACCTTCGTTCTACTTGACTGGTTATGAACTATGTGAAGTTATTTTACCTAGACGATGTGTGCTGATGTTTTCAGTTTAAAAAAACATTAACTATTTGTTGAGTCGTAATGTCAGTTACACTAATCAGGATTGTTTACATGGCCTGAAGATGGCTCAAGTGTAGCTGGAAGAAGTAAAAAAAAATATTTGTGGTCTTGACTTTAGGACTTCCAGTACTTGAAATAAAAAGGAACTCTTTAAATTTAATCAACCATAAGAAACCAATATGAAGAAAAGCAGATGGAGGACTAAAGTTCATTCGAAGAATCCATCAAGAAAGTAAGTATCTTACAAAACAAACGCTTGACCTACACATGGTTGTTCCTCGACAATATGGGATCCATATCTGATGGGTCTGATAGAGGAAACAGAGCGGAAAGTTTCGAGAGCTGACGTTGCTGTAAGAGTCAACACAGAACTGCGAAACGCCTTAACAAATCTGTATTTGCAATTCGAGTGTTAGTAGACATAGGCGACATAAAAATGAAAAAGCTTGCATACTTTGCCTACTTTCATTCCACAATGTCATGTGGTATAATGTTTTGGGGGTAACTCTTCAAGTCAAACAAAAGTTTTCAGAGTCCAAAAGCGTTTAATACGTATTATTTGTGGAGTATATTCACGGACGTCCTGTACAAACCTCTTCAAAGAACTGGGTATAGTAACTACTGCATCTCAGTGTATTTACTCCTTAATGAAATTAATCGTAAATAATATATCTCTTTTTCCAACTAAAAGCTCAGTTCATACATACAATACCAGGAACAAAAATGATCCACACAAGGACTTAAAAGCACTTACTTTAGTTCAAAAAGGGGTCCACTACTCAGGAACACTCATCTTCAATAATTTGCCAGCAAACATAAAAAATTAAGTCACGAATAAAGATCAGTTTAAAAGGAGCCTGAAAGACTTACTAGTGGCCAACTCCTTCTACTCCATTGACGAATTTTTTAATAGAAGCAAATGATGTATTGCATATACTCATACTATTAGTATTGTTATTTCAGCTTAAAAAATGAAGTATTGTACATACTCATACTATAAGAATTGTTACTTCAGCTTTAAAAAAATGACATGTTCCACATCCACGAGGATCTCCTTAGCACAAATCTATGGAACGAAAAACTAATCTAATTTAATCCAATCAACAGATGCATTGCTTCCTCCGATGTTCATCTACGTATCAGCCGATGGCCACATGGAAAGCCTAAATATCGCATCAGTTGATTTTAGGATCCGGGTGAAAACCCGACACATTCCATGAATTACTGCGGTTGGGAATCCCACGCGGTCACAACTGCTTTCCACATTGCAGCAGGTTCAGAAGCGGTTCTCACGTGCCGGCAGAGGTTGTCAGCGGCGGCAGACTTGCAAGTATCGCGCTGTTAGAGGCGGCAGGGGCGGGTCGAGTCCCCATGACCTCCGGGCCTGCCCTCCTGTCCTTTCTTTCCCTTACGCCTCCCTCCCCCCTACTACCCACCCACTTGACTGGGAGTGCTGTTTCCAGGATGTCAGCCAAGGTCCGAGTTCGCAGACACTTGTAATCTCATCTTCAATGACTGCTACACACGCGAACAAGTAGGCAAATTCGCAAACATCAGGATTGTCTTTCTAATGAAATAGTAAGCATCAGATCAGTTGGAAAATGGAAGAGTTATTAAAGCCCCTTCACTGTGGTTGAAACGTTTGTAAAGACGTTCTCTCCAGAAGGAAGTATTAACAACATAAACAAGTTAAAAGTGAAAACATGATAAGATATATACCGGGCGAAGAAAAATTGGCGCACTCGGACTCACTAACAGTGCAAAAATGTCTGTCGCAAAATTTCGTCCTCAGCATGTTTCGGACAGTAAATGGGTCTCAAAGACTGGCATTTTGGCAACACTGTAATCACATGTACACTAACTCCTTCTGTACAAATGTAGCAGTGCTGAGCAGTTGGTGCAGTAAGTAGCGTTTTTGGATACGATATAGAAGATCTAGGGGTCGATCCAGGGTCGAGTCTTATTGGTTTTTATTTGTTAAAAGTAGTCTACGAGGTATCGTATCTGGTGCCTTAATCATCATACAGCAATTACAGTGGTCCTTCTACAGAACATTGGCAGTTATGCACTGCAAACATAGAAATGGAAATACAATTATGCTCATTGGTCACCTATTAAAGAAACCTTTTGCACGCTGTGGACGCGAATTGTTTCGCACCACTGAATCTACTAGATTTCAAATTTGTTTCGTGTGTACCCTCCCTCAACGGTCCCATCGATTAATATCTACTATTATTCTTGCCACTTTCAGGTCCATTATCTTCCGTTACCGCCTTACGTCGGCAGTAGGGCTACGAACGAGCATTGCAAATAATTTCAATGGGACCATTGGGGGATGGTACACTGAAAACACATTTGGCATCTAGAAGATGCTGTGGTGCAAAACAATTCTAGTCAGTGATAAGAAAAGGATTCCTTAAAAGCTGACCGATGAAAACGTTAAGTGTAAATGTAATTTGACTAGTGCCTCCCATCTGGTAGACCGTTCACCGGGTGCAAGTCTTTCGATCTGACACAACTGCGGTGATTTGCGCGTCGCTGGGGATGAAATGATAATGATTAAAACAAAAAAACAGCCAGTCCCTGAGCGAAGAAAACCCCCAACCCAGGCGGGAATCGAACCTAGTCCCTTAGGATTGACATTCTGTCGTGCTGACCACTTTCTTTATTTTATTTTTATTTTTATTTTTATTTATTTTTTGTTCGATATAGTTCGTTGCGTTTGGTCTGCGCGGACGTCACAGGACATCCGTTCAAGTTGATCTTCGATTCCTTGACTCAGTTTTTTTTATTACAGAGCACGCAGCCCTCTGACCAAACACGGTGAGTTACCAGGGGCGGTACTTCCATTTACCCTACGATGCAGACCACTTTTAGCAAATACAAACAAATAAGCCTCGACCCACAATCGAGCACTCGATTCCTACAGGCTAACCAAAACACCATCCAGTGCACCAACTGCACAGTGCCGCTAGATCTGCTGACAAAGGTCGTTACCATACATTTGATTACATTTGTGACAGATTGTCAATCTTTAACGTCCATTTACTGCCTGAAGTACACGTAGGACCAAATTTTGTGACAGACATTATTGTGTAGCCTATATGTGAGTGAGGCGAAGTCCGAGTACGCGAATATTTTTTTTTTCCTTTACTGTCATTTCATTCCTTTGCCCCATTGGGGGCTGCGGTGAGCCAACAGATTACATAAAATACACAGGAGAACATTACATATACAAAATATGGGGACAAAAAATGAAATTTACACATGAGGAGGGGGAAACAATAGGAGTGGAAATTACTAAAAAGGGGTAGTTGGATGAGGCATGTTTGCATAAAATCCACATACACTTAAAATGGCACTCGATGAAGATGTAGCACATTAACACTGATGGCACAAACAGCACAATTAAAAACGGCGTTCAGTATGGGCCAGCGACACTGAACGCACACTGCAGTGATGTCACATGAAGGACGAGCACCAAAACACAAAAAAATTATTGCAGTAAAATTTGAAGGGCCTGCCTTGAGAGGAGAGGTCAGAGGAGAAGGAAAGAGAGAGAGGTAAGGGGGTCAGGAAGGTGTTTAGGGATGGAGTCAATAGCACACCAAGACGCAGGAGAGGTGCTGGGAGCGCAAGGACTGGGAAAGGAGAAGTGATAAGGACAATGGGGAGGAGGGAGAAAACTGCTAGGAGGGGGGAGGGGAAGAGAAGAGTCAGAGTTGAAAGGAAGGATAAATATCAGAGCTAAGCAGGATGTGAAGGCAGTGGAAGTCCCTCTGGGAGATGGAGAGTGTGGAGACAGAGGGCACAGCAGCAGGTGGGGAGTGGAGAGGAAAGGGGACACCAGGGGGTGAGGTGGATTGAGGCGGTAGTTAGTGTAGAGGGTACAGATGAGTTCAAGGAAAAGGAGGAGGTGTGGGAAGGGGATGATGTTATAAAGGATCCTCATGGGAGATGGGAGATGGATACGGAAATTGAGATGGAGTGCATGGCACTCAAGGATCTGGAGGGCTTTATCGAAATGAGGAGGGGTGGAGACCTAGGCAATACTGGTGTTACAAATGGTGGGACAGATCAAGGATTTGTAGATATAAAGGATGGTCATTGGGATAAAAACAAATTACATAAATCTGTGAATACTGCAAACAGAAACAATAGCAAAAGATCCAGGATGGAGAACATGGAGGGCAATGAGGAAAAGGGGATGGGAATTGGGAGCATAGTACGGGAGGGAGATAGTGGTAATGGTCAGTGGGGAGGTAGTAATACGCATATAACTCTCAAATATAACATATCTGAGGATCCATTCGTCTGGTATATTATATATACACTGATTTGTTAATGTTGTCAGTATTTCCTTTTGAAGAAGACGTTTTAGAAAATGTAGAAACTAGGGTAGAGGGGTTTTAATAAACCTTTCAGCTGGCAACTGTTTGGCTTTTCCAGCCATGTTCAACGCTTCAAAATCAGGATTTGTTCTTTACAGGCCTCTTGGTCATTAGTGGCCTAATACGTCTGAAGTTGTCATCCCAAAACTGGATTTCGAGGTTTCATATTATCAGCATCTTAGTTCTACCTTGAATAGATATGACAGAAGACTTGGAAGATCAGTTGAACGGAATAGATAGTCTTGGAACATGAAAATAAGAGGGCTATTGACAGCAGTGGTGCCTGAACAGTAAGAGTGAAAGTAACAGTTATGAAGTGCCTAAACACTGACATTATGGGATATAGGACCAAAAGAGTAGAGAACAAACCGTTTCTAGACATACATCTAAATTCGTATATGTAGTTGATTCTAAGTCTACACCTACATCTACGTAAATATTAGGCGAGCCACCGTACGGGGCGTGCCGGAGGGTACTCTGCACCTCTACCTGTTATTTCCCTTCCTGTTCCATTCGCAAACACAGCGATCGGAAAACGACTACCTGTGTGCCTCCAAAAGAGCCAAAACTTCTCGTATGCTATCTTCGCGCTCCTGACGCGCTATGTATGTTGCCGGCAATAGAATCGTTAGGCAGTCAGCTAAAAATACCTGTTCTCTAAATTTTATCAACAGTGTTTCTCGAAGAGAGCGTCGTCTTCCCTCCAGGGATTCCTATTTGAGGTCTGTAACACTTATGCGTATCTCGAACCTGTCGGTAACAAATCTAGCAGCCCGTCTCTGAATTGCTTCGACGTCTTCCTTCAATCTTACCTTGAACGGGTCTCAAACACTCGAGTAGTGCTTAAGAATAGGTCGCACCGGAGTCATATACGTATGCGGTCTCCTTTACATGTGAACCACTCTTTCCTAAGATTTACCCAATAAACAGAAATTGCTTTGACTTTGCAAGATGTACAAGTAGAAAAGCCTCACAAAAATGTGCGTAAATTAATTGGGAACGGAGCGGTCTTTATCCAACCAGTAATATGTTTAATGAGTAATAGGAAAATGCAGGGTCCAATACAACTGCAGTAGAATTTTACTGCTCGATTCAGACGCAGTGTTGAAACCACTTGTTTCTGTACTCTGTTTCTGTTTTCTTATCACCCTGGTCTGTACCAGCATTATCCCAATAATTGTCTAGAGGTGAATAAATCCAGATTTTTAGTTATTGATGTTGCGAAATGGACAACTCAGACGAGGGTTTTCTTTTGAACATGCAATAGGCAGACAGCCTTATGATCTTCACTTAACCGTGTTTATGATTCACATCCTTCATTTTCAGATGCTGTTTTAAATAATTACGAATTACGCCATTGCCTTAGCTTTTTCTTTCAACAAGCAAGCTCAGAAAATAACTATAGCAGCATGTACTAACTTTTTTTCTTTGAATAAATTCACTCTCGTGAATATTACAGTAAGATACAGGAACTTGATTTTTACTGTCAGTTTATTCGTTGGCTAACTATGAAGCACTTGAATTGTTTGAAACGAAACAGAATACCATTCTTTATCCCAAGTAAGTTGCGCGTTATATGCTTAAAAATTAGTGTTCCTAGTAAGTTAATGAAATTTTTATTCTATTCACAGTGCCGTTTGAGGTATTACATCTCATATGTACTACTCTGTCGACTTTCCCACTTTGCTGACACAAGTTGCAATCCTTTGCCGCTAGAGGAGTCAGAATTGTAGCGTATAACATGCCAATATGTAAAGTACCCTACGTCGGTGCTTGAGAATCATCGTGTTGTAATCCCTCAGCAAACTGAAAGCATCAATTCGAAGAGTTCGTCTAGAGATGACCCATCCTCTCCTTCAACACTGTAATGCCAGACCACACAAGAAAGCTCCGACATCTGCAACAATGCCATACCTTGGGTTCATCGTCATCGATCACCCAGCGTACAGTTCCGAATTGGTCCAATTCAATTTTAATCTGTTTCCATAATGTACAGAAACCCTGCAAGGACTTAATTTTGACAGTGATGTAGCAGTGCAAGCAGAGGGGAGGTTGTGGCTCCGTCAACAGACTCAAACATTCTACAGTGATGGTGTCAACAAACTGGTCCCTCTTTGGAAGAAAAGCATTCGTCGCCAGACTTACATGTTGAGAAATAAACATTTTTTGTTTAAAAAGCTTCAAGAGTTTTCGCATTAAAAAATCGGAGCCTTTATTTTTAAGACGCCCTCGTAGAACATGGAACATGCTTCGATCACAAGCTCATTACGTCGGCGAGTGTGTATTCTCGTTTTCCTTGATTTGGTTCTTCCCAACTTTAGCACGTGCAGAGGCAATCTGTCCGAGCTAAGATGCTCCCCGCCTTTCCCTTGTACTTTCAGGATACCGTTATTAGATATAGCACCTCCAACTATTCGAACTTCACCAGTCTCGTTTTACACGGACCCTGGAATTCATTCTCTATGGTCTCCCATGACAGCGCAACATTTTAAATACCGGTTTACACAACAGTTAAGTAATTTAAACATCGATTACCTACGAATAGTAGGTTAATTACATCGCTTTATTAAAGTCGTAATTGCGCTACATACTCCAGTAAGCACCCTCATCAGTTTGTTTCTTTTGCCGTCTCTCCTGACAATTCCCAACATATTAATAATTTGGATACTTACCCCATTAAAAGTGCGTTTCTCACTGAACAACGGAATCAAATTTGCAGCACTGAAAATTGCTCGCCTAGTGTAGAGTCCATTAGAATTAGTAGTAAATTTGATAAATAAAAATATCTAATGCATTGAAACAACTGGTATATAAAAGTAAAGTTTTTCTGCGAAACAGTGACACACATTAATCCAACCGGCTAATAGGTCTATAGTTTAAATTGATTTGCTCACCCACTGATCACGCCTTGTACTAACCAACTAACAGTCACAGTAAGTTGGACTCGTCTGAAACGCAATGTATATAAATTTAATTTACCATCAAACTAATACTGAAACATTTGGGATAGACCAACAGAAATAACGCATGATCGCCGATTATAGCTTCATACAGTGACAGCGCTTCCGAAAGCATCAGCTTTATGCATCAGACCTGATCCGAAACAACATACCTACCCACACAGCTGTGCTAGCACGAGTATTAAGCACTTACACTCTCGTCCGCACAGAAATTACAGAACGTCACCAACATATTTTTGCAGTGATTTCTTATCAAGGAATAAAACAAACATAGTTTTAGACATTCAATCACCTTTGCTGACAAATTTAATTATTTATTTTACAAAATTTTAATCCAGTACGCTTCTTCAGCAGTGATAAATTTGGATTTCCCTGTTAGGTTTTAGGAGCTGTTCCTTGCGCAAGGATAAATTATTGAAGCGATCATTTGTTTCAGCCTTCAACTGTAACGGTTCAGTTTTTTCAGAAAAATGAATGAGCAAGTAATTGTTTCAAACCTATCCCCCTGCCATAGAAACAGTTGCTGTCCATGATATCAGCTAATGAATTTTCAGTGTACCTGAACTTACATACACTAATATGTTCATTTTTTTCCCTAAGATCCATGAACGTATCAAGGTTTCCATAGTAACATTCTGCTCAGACCAGGTTTTAAAGTCGCAATTTATGACCGCTTCATCTAAATTAGTCCACATGTGCTGTCCTTTCCAGTGTGCTGTGCTATGTGCACTGATTAGAAACTGAGTGGAAGATTAAAACTGTGTTCCCGAAAGCAATTCAAACCTGACACCTTTCCATTTCGAATGCAGCTGGTCTATCGACTTAGCTGTGAAAGCGTTTATTATTCCCTCTGATACCACATACGTCATCCAACCAAAATAAAACCTGAAAAATCAATCAAATGCATCATATCCAAATCAGAGGGAGTCTGTCACCTACCAGCATAAGCTACAATACAGTTACTGAAATGATATATTGAGTCCTTGTTTAACGTTTCATTTTGGTCTAGTGACGTTTATGGTCGAAATGTTTCACAAGGACTAATAAACAGATTACAATCTAGATAAAGAGTGTGTGTAACTGGATGAGCTATGTCATACATAGGTCAAGTGCTGAGAAATTTAGAGTACTGTGCATAAGAAATCACATTACATTTGCAGCTTTTTTGTTGCAACTGACATACTTGAAAATCAGTCATATCTACTTACTGTATGCTTCTCTGTTCAGTCACATCGAAAGCTTAGTTTTGAAAACCCTTTCTAGTATCCAAGAAACAGTCTGCGTTATTTTTATTCTTTTTCTACTTTTCCTTCGGCCTCATCTACTCACTGCTTCTCTAATTACGTTGTTAAATTGTATTTTTTTTCTTTTAGATATTTTTGTCATACATTGTTTTACGCACATTGTAATCGACTTTTAAACTTACTGTATCTATCACGTCCTCTCAATGTTTAACTGACAAGCTCATTTGTGAAACGACGATGGTACAGTAATATGTCATTGATACATATTCAGTTTTCGTTTCGGCAGTTTGTTGTTGTGCTTGTCTTCAGGTTCAAAATGGCTCTGAGCACTATGGGACTTAACTTCTGAGATCATCAGTCCCCTAGAACTTAGAACTACTTAAATCTAACTAACCTAAGGACAACACACACACCCATACCCGAGGCAGGATTCGAACCTGCGACCGTAGCGGTGGCGCGGTTCCAGACTTTAGCACCTAGAACCGCTCGGCCACCTCGGCCGGCTTGTCTTCAGGCCAAAGAATGATGTGATACGACTCTGCACGCAAGTCTAGCCTGTCCAACCGTCTTCATCTTTGATTATCTACATTCGCCTACATCCTTTTGAACGTTCTCTATTCCAAAACATTGGGCTCCCACTACAACCTTTACAGGCCATACGTCCTTCTCTTACCTTGAAAGGTGTCCTGCCATCCGTTATCTTCTCTTAGCTGAATTGTACAACCAGTTACTTCAATTCCCAATTCATTAACTACTTCTTCATCAAATATTCGCTCCATCAATTAATCCTAATCATTCTTGAGTAGCCCTACACTTAAAATCTTCTATTCACTTCTTGTTTTCACTGTTAATGGTCGACGTTTCACTTCAGGGCAATGCTACACTACACAAAAATACCTTCTGAAAAGACTTACTTTATTTTATATTCGACGTTAGCAAGTTCCTCTTTCTCAGAACGCTTTTCTTGCTGTTGACGGTCTGCATTTTGTAAGCTCTCTACTTGCCATCGTAAGTTATTTTGCCGCCAAAAAGAAAAACTCATCAACAACTTTCAGTCAACATTTACCTTAAACGCCAGACTTTATTCGACTACATACCATTGCCCTTGTTTTATTTCGATTGATTTTAATCTTATAACCTCATTTAAAGACAGTTTACTCCTCTGCTTTTCTAAGTTCTTAGCCATCTGTCAGTTGCAGTCTTCGGCAAACCTCAAGAGTTTTTATTTCTTCTGTTTGGGTCGCTGCACTGGTTGTTCAGTACACAGACTGAGTAAGATCGTGGAGACGGTACAATCTTGTCTCACTCATTCCTCAATTACTTCTTCCCTTTCAGACCTTCGATTCTTGTAAGTCTATATTCTGTACAAGAATCAAAAAATCTTATCTTGTACCTCTGACAATAGTTTAGGGAGGTGTAATCTCTTTGTCTAATGGCTGCTCGATGTAACATAATAGTAAGCGCCAAAATACGAATTTGTAGTACAGAGAATTAAAGTTTGCACTTGATCCACTAATCTGAATAATTTTATTATTACACCCACTTTGTTCTGGATAGCTTTTCCCATCTATTTCTTCCAAATGAACAAAAAAAAAACTGAAGACCTTAACATATGAAATATACAAAAATACACAAATTAATGTATTTGTGATACCATTACGTTACCCAAATAGCATACGCCAACAACCAAACATAACAATAACCGTTTGAGTACATTTACTCGGCTCAGATTTACTTGAAAAATTAGCTGTATAAGTTGTCGCTCTAAAGTACTTAAACAGTCGTTACTTTCATCACAGATGTGCCATTCTCAAAACGTGTTGGCGTTTGCCACAAGAAAACTCCGTGACAGGAGGAATGTAACCTAATACTGGCAGAACGTAAGCATGTTTCCTCTTTCCAGTGAGTGTAGGTCCGTGTTTTTTAAATCAAAGAGTAATGACTGGATTTTGCTTTCCACGTTTTCTGGAACAAGTTTTGCGCCAGATATCATGACGTAAGGTCTTGCTGATGAACAGATAATGAGTGATCAGGAATCACCTTCCACTGCCAGATGAATACTGAGCATCAAAGTTACAGTTTCCCAGAATTTTTTGATCGTTTGCTTACATTACTTTCACCTACTTCCTCAAAACATCTAAAGGTACAGTGGCAGTTGGGTCAAATAACATCTTTATCAGCAGTGTTTCCAGAACGAGATACATATTCTTCGCTCGTGATAAATCATTCTGCTTAAACTTCCATTGTGGGAGCATCTCACTCCGCTCCTGAAAGACATTTTCTTCTGTTCTCTTACCCGGGGAGGAGACCGGAAGTACTAAGGAATGAAGAGAAACGCTTGAAATTCTGAGTCTACAGATACTACGATGACAAATAGCTCAGTAGGCAGCTCAGTTGAAGAGGAATGGACGACTCCGAAAAGGGTAACCACGGAGTTTGGAAAGTAAACCGTAAGTACAAATAAGTTAATTGCAAAATAACCATGTGTAACAGAAGATACACTTCGATTGATTGATGACAGAACCAAGCACAAAACTTTAAGAGAGATTCAGGAATACAGAAGTATAAATCACTTGTTGTTGTAGTGGGCTTCAGTCCAGAGACTGGTTTGATACAGTTCTCCATGCTACTCTATCCTGTGCTAGCCTCTTCATCTCCCCGTATCTACTGCAACCTACATCCTTCTGAATCTGCTTAGTGTATTCATCTCTTGGTCTTTACGATTTTTACCCTCCACGCTGCCCTTCAGTACTAAATTGGTGATCCGTTGATGCCTCAGAACATGTCCTACCAACCGATCCCTTCTTCTAGTCAAGGTGTGCAACAGATTTCTCATCTCCCTAATTCTGTCCAATACTTCCTCATTAGTTGTGTGATCTACCCACATAATCTTCAGCATTCTTCTGTAGCACCACATATCGAAAGCTTCTATTTTCTTTTTGTCCAAACTGTTTATCGTCCATGTTTCACTTCCATACATGGCTACACTCCATACAAATATTCTCAGAAGCGACTTCCTTACACTAAAATCTATACTCGATGTTAACAAATTTCTCTTCTTCAGAAACGCTTTCCTTCCCATTGACAGTCTACATTATATATCCTCTCTACTTCTAACATCATCAGTTATTTTGCTCCCCAAATAGCAAAACTCCTTTACTACTTTAAACGTCTCATTTCCTAATCTAATACCCTCAGCATCACCCGACTTAATTCGACTACATTCCATTATCCTTGTTTTGCTTTTGTTGATGTTCATCTTATATCCTCCTTTCAAGACACTATCCATTCCGTTCAACTGCTCTTCCAAGTCCTTTGCTGTCTCTGACAGAATTACAATGTCATCGGCGAACCTCAAAGTTTTTATTTCTTCTCCATGGATTGTAATACCTACTCCGAATATTTCTTTTGTTTCCTTTACTGCTTGCTCACTTTACAGATAACATGGGGGATAGGCTACACCCCTGTCTCACTCCCTTCCCAAACACTGCCTCCCCTTCATGCCCCTCGACGCTTATAACTGCCATCTGGTTTCTGTACTAATTGTAAATAGCCTTTCGCTCCCTGTATTTTACCCCTGCCACCTTAAGAATTTGAAAGATAGTATTCCAGTCAACATAGTCTAAAGCTTTCTCTAAGTATACAAATACTAGAAACATAGGTTTGCCTTTCCTTAATCCATTTTCTAAGATTAATCGTAGGGTCACTATTGCCTCACGTGAGCCAACATTTCTGCGGAATTCAAACTGATCTTCCCCGAGGTCGGCTTCTACCAGTTTCTCCATTCCTCTGTAAGGAATTCGTGTAGTATTTCGCAGCCGTGGCTTATTAAACTCATAGTTCGGTAATTTTCACATCTGTCACCAACTTATTTCTTTGGGATTGGAATTATTATATTCTTCTTGAGGTCTTAGGGTATTTCGCCTGTCTCATACATCTTGCTCACCAGAAGGTAGAGTTTTGTCAGGGCTGGCTCTCCCAAGGCTACCAGTAGTTCTAATGGAATGTTGTCTACTCCCAGGGCGTTGTTTCGACTTAGGTCATTCAGTGCTCTGTCAAACACTTCAAGTAGTATCATATCTGCCATCTCATCTTCATCTGCATCCTCTTCCATTTCCATAATATTGTCCTCAATTACATCACCATTGTACAGACCCTCTATATACTCCTTCCACCTTACTGCTTTTCCTTCTTTGCTTAGAACTAGGATTTCCATCTGATGTCTTTGTATGCATACAAGAGTTTCTCTTTTCTCCAAACAGCTCTTTAATTTCCCTGTAGGCAGTATCTGCCTTAGCACTAGTGAGATAAGCCTCTACATCCTTACATTTGTTCTTTAGTCATCCATGCTTAGCCATTTGGCACCTCTAGTCGAATTCATTTTTGAGACGTTTGTATTTGCCTTCTTCATTTACTGAATTTTTGTATTTTCTCCTTTTATTAATTAAATTCAGTATATCTTCTACTACCCAAGGATTTCTCCTAGTCCTCGTCTTTTTACCTACTTGATCCTCTGCTGCCTTCACTGTTCCATCCCTCAAAGTTACCCATTCTTCTTCCACTGCACTTCTTTCCCCCATTCCTGTCAATCGTTCCCTAATGTTCTCCCTGAAACTCTCTAAAACCTCAGGTTCTATCGGTTTATTGATCCCATCTCCTAAAATTCTCACCTTTTGCAGTTTCTTCAGTTTTAATCTACAGTTCATAACGAATAGATTGTGAACAGAGTCCACATCTGCCCCTGGAAGTGTCTTACAATATAAAACCTGGTTCCTAAATCTCTGCTTTACCAATATATAATCTATCTGAAACCTTCGAGTATCTCCAACCCTCTTCCATTTATACAACCTTCTCTTATGATTCTTGAACGAAGTGTTACCTATGATTAAGTTATGCTCTGTGCAAAATTCTACCAAGCAGCTTCCTCTTTCATTTCTTACCCCAATTCCATATTCATCTACTACGTTTCCTTTTCTTCCTTTTCCTACTATCGAATTCCAGTCACCCATGACCATTAAATTTTGGTCTCCCTCCACTATCTGAATAATTTCTTGTATCTCGCCATACATTTCATCAATCTCTTCGTCATCTGCGGTGCTAGTTCACATATAAACTTGTAGTATTGTGGTAGGCGTGGGCTTCGTATCTATCTTGGCCACAATAATGCGTTCACCATGCTGTTTGTAGTAGCTTACCCACATTCCTATATTTTTATTCATTATTAAACCTACTTTTGCATTACCCCTATTTGATTTTGTGTTTATAACACTGTATTCGCCGGCCGGTGTGGCCGAGCGGTTCTAGGCGCTGTAGTCTGGAGCCGTGCGACCGCTACGGTCGCAGGTTCGAATCCTGCCTCGGTCATGGATGTGTGTGATGTCCTTAGGTTTAAGTAGTTCTAAGTTCTAGGGGACTAATGACCGCAGATGTTAAGTACCATAGTGCTCAGAGCCATTTGAACCATTTTTTTAACACTTTATTCACCTGACCAGAATACTTATTCCTCCTGTCACCGACCTTCGCTAATTCCCTCTATATCTAATTTTAACCTATCCATTTCCCTTTTTAAATTTTCTAACCTACCTGCCGATTAAGGGATCTGACATTCCACGCTCCGATCCGCAGAATGCCAGTTTTCTTTCTCCTCATAGCAACGTCCTCCTTAGTATGTCCGCCCGGAGATCCGAATGGGGGACTATTTTACGTCCGGAATATTTTTCCCAAGAGGACGACACCATCATTTAACCATACAGTTAAGCTGCACGCCCTCGGGGAAAATTACTACTGTAGTTTCCCCTTGCTTTCAGCCATTCGCAGTACCAGCACAGAAAGGCCGTTTTGGTTAGTGTTACAATGCGAAATCAGTCAATCATCCAGACTGTTGCCCCTGCAACTACTGAAAAGGCTGCTGCCTCTCTTCAGGAACCACGCGTTTGTCTGGCCTCTCAACAGATATCTGTATCGCTGAGGCACACAAGCCTCCCCCCCAAAGTCAAGGTACATGGTTGATGGAGGAGTGTGACGGGGGCGGCGGGGGGGGGGGGGCGGTCCTTGCTGCTGTTGCCGTTGATCCGCAAGAGGAAGTGTCGTGAGTCAGGGAATTGTACTCCACGAATTCTCAGTCGACGTGTGTTCATCCCTATTACCTCTCTCTACCAAGAGCTACATTGAAAGGATTATGAAAATCTGTTTAATTTCTGTACATGGGCATTAAATATACTGCGGATGTATCATTATTTTGTTTAGTGATCAAGCACCAATTTACCAATCATTGCTAGGTAAACCGCCGGAAAATGCACTTTTCGTCTGTTGACAGGTCCCGCTGGCTTCGTCAGGTGGATTGTCAGCGTCCATGGAGTATAAATGTGTGATAGGGGATAGTGAACCATCAGCTCACAGGCCTGTTTTTCATAGACGGAACACTGAAGACACACGGTTGTTGAAGCCTCCTAACAGACCATCTTGCTCTGGGGAAAGCTGAAACATGCTGTCTACAAGGGCATACCAATTACACCCGGTGATTTGTAATAACGCATTACTGCAGCCTGCTCGCACATCTCCGCTGAAATGCTAACACGTGTGCATAAGTCGTTCCCTACCAGGCTGGAAGCGTGTATTACCGCTGGCTGTGATCATTTTGAACCGAAACGGTGATGGTTAGTTATCTCGTTACTTGCGAGAGTCTACGTAAGTTGAGGTTTCACTTGTGTAGTTCCCTAGCAAGTGATACCACAGGCATTGCATGATATCTCGTAAACGATTCGCACTAGAATATTGCAACAAACACAACTGACATTCTGATTTACCGTACTTTCCGACTGCTATTGTCAATAGGCATTGTTCCATTTAAATAAGTGTATGTTTACACAAAAATAAACTTGTTACGTGGTTCAAAATGGCTCTGTGCACTACGGGACTTAACATCTATGGTCTTCAATCCCCTAGAACTTAGAACTACTTAAACCTAAATAACCTAAGGATAGCACACAACACCCAGTCATCACGAGGCGGAGAAAATCCCGGACCCCGCCGGGAATCGAACCCGGGAACTTGTTACGTGTTTTGAGGTCTGCTGATAGGCTAACAGTGCGAGCTCATGACTACCAATCTATCCTGTGAAAACCGCACATCAATACCACTTTCCATTTCTGTAGTGTTTGGAGGCAGGGTATAGGTGATTAACTCTGTAGTGTGTTATTTTTAGGTGTTGTGACAAGGAATTGACTAGGGACCATTTATTAATGTCCACGAAAATTTCATTAACCGATCTCTAAAACTATATTCGATTTATTATATATCGCAATATTTGTGTAATGTGCAAACAAAACTAACTTGTCATCTGATAATGTTACTGACGAAAGGTCACTGATGTACAGAAGAAAAAGTATGCGTCGTAGGATGTTCCTTGTGGAACATCAAATGAAGCTAGTTCTCAATTGGAGAATGTCTGATGGTTTAATATACGTCTCTTTCCTACCGACACTCATTGTTTGCTGTCAGGGGTAATGGGTCTGCACCATTTCGAAGTATTTCTTGTTACACAGTAATATTCGAATTTACTTAAAAGTATTTTGATTTACAAACTCAAATGTATTTGACAGAGCACAAAATATACTAGTGGCTCGTAATTTATTGTCTAATGGATTTGGTACATTCTCGCTGTAAGTGTAGATAACATTCTCCCAGTCGGAATGCTTAATAAATCCGAACTGTGGCTTGGACAATATATTATTTGTCTACGTGAAATGTATTCGTTCCTGCGAATATTGACAACCATCAGCTGTACAATAGAATGAGGACAATGGAAATTTTCATTGGCACCAATACAGTGTCCAACGAAAGTTTAATAATATGCACAAATGAGAATATGAATGTCGATCGCTGCAATGCCCGTTCCTTCAGACATTGTAAGAAACATTAAAACAATGCTTGTTAAAATATTTTTACACTGAATCAATCTCTTATTAATGTTTCGCTTACTCTTAATGCCTTCTGCTCGTCTTCTGGTTGTCGGTTTCCTCCTTCATTATATCCCTTATCGTATCTGTTTTTTCATCTGATGTGATTATCTTTTTCTAGTGGTGCATTTGGTTCGATATCTGTATTACTATCGATAATATTTTGCAATATGTCTCGTAATAAGCTACAGCATCAACATAGGAGCTGTTTTCTGACTGAGACACTTTTTTCCTGTTACAAGATACCTTTACTCCTTCAGTACTCCATGACTTCTTAGAACTCATTGATCTAATCTTGGATAGTTTAGGAAAGGAACAGTTTTCGAATTAGGTACGGACATTATTAATGACAGTGTATTTTTCATTGGTGCCATGAGCACTGTAACCACCACTTTAGTTCATGTCTTGAAACAATCAGTTGTTGACTTAGTGCCAACCCTCTGGAACTCTGATTTAGTGGATTTATGTATCCTATTCCATATTAACAATTAACAAAGGGAACTCCATGCCATGCTCTGGGAGGCGATTCATTGGTTGTTGGTTTTTTAATATAATTATGTTCATTAGATCTTTCCAGAAAGACGTTATCAATGGTTTGTTTTGAGCAGTTAGCTGCTGTAGTTTAAGAAGTTTACAGTAGGAATTACGTTGAATGATAGTATAAGTGAATGTAATAAATTCTTATCGGCAGAATTGTCAGAAAAATCTGTATTGAAATTTCTAGCAACGAGTGCTTTTTTTGTGTAGAGACTGAAGTTACCAGCATCTGCTCGGTAGACACTTACTATTATGAAGGCTTTACTACGAATTATAATTTTTGTCGCACGTTCGCCACATGCCGATATAGGCATAATTCATGAAATCTACGTTCTTAAACTTATAGTTCCTGATGAGTTTGGACGGTCGTCCTTTCTCCAATTCTGTCCTGCAGAATTGAGATGGTAACCTAAATCCTCTAATACTTAATACGACTGTACAAGTCGTCACGCGATGTTCTAAGAAGTAGATTATTTCAACTGGGTGTGACGACTGTAATTCACAAATGCAGCTAATAAGTACGTTCATTTTACTTCTTACTCCTCGAACGCAGTTTTGTCCAGTTTTTCAACGGTAAACATGAAATGTTGTTGTTGTTGTGGTCTTCAGTCCTGAGACTGGTTTGATGCAGTTCTCCATGCTACTCTATCCTGTGCAAGCTTCTTCATCTCCCAGTACCTACTGTAACCTACATCCTTCTGTATCTGTTTAGCATATTCATCTCTTGGTCTCCCTCTACGATTTTTACCCTCCACTCTGCCCTCCAATACTAAACTGGTGATCCCTTGATGCCTTAGAACATGTCCTACCAGCCGATCCCTTCTTCTAGTCAAGTTGTGCCACAAACTTCTCTTCTCCCCAATCCTATTCAATACTTCCTCATTACTTATGTGATCTACCTATCTAATCTTCAGCATTCTTCTGTAGCACCACATTTCGAAAGCTTCTATTCTCTTCTTGTCCAAACTGTTTATCGTCCATGTTTCACTTCCATACATGGCTACACTCCATACAAATACTCTCAGAAACGACTTCATTACACTTAAATCTATACTCGATGTTAACAAATTTCTCTTCTTCAGAAACGCTTTCCTTCCCATTGCCAGTCTACATCTTATATCCTCTCTACTTCGAATATCATCAGTTATTTTGCTCCCTAAGTAGCAAAACTCCTTTACTACTTTAAACGTCTCATTTCCTAATCTAATACCCTCAGCATCACCCGTCTTAATTCGACTACATTCCATTATCCTTGTATTGCTTTTGTTGATGTTCATCTTATATCCTCCTTTCAAGACACTATCCATTCCGTTCAACTGCTCTTCCAAGTCCTTTGCTGTCTCTGACAGAATTACAATGTCATCGGCGAACCTCAAGGTTCTTAATTCTTCTCCATGGATTTTAATACGTACTCCGATTTTTTCTTTTGTTTCCTTTACTGCTTGCTCAATATACAGATTGATCAACATCGGGGAGAGGCTACAACCCTGTCTCACTCCCTTCCCAAACACTGCTTCCCTTTGATGTCCCTCGACTCTTGTAACTGCCATCTGGTTTCTGTACAAATCGTAAATAGCTCGTCGCTCCCTGTATTTTACCACTGCCACCTTCAGAATTTGAAAGAGATTATTCCAGTCAACATTGTCAAAAGCTTTCTCTAAGTCTACAAATGCTAGGTACGTAGGTTTGTCTTTCCTTAATCTAGTTTCTAAGATAGGTCGTAGGGTCAGTTTTGCCTCACGTGTTCCAATATTTCTACGGAATCCAAACTGATCTTCCCCGAGGTCGGCTTCTACTAGCTTTTCCATTCGTCTGTAAAGAATTCGTGTTAGTATTTTGCAGCTGTGACTTATTAAACTGGTAGTTCGGTAATTTTCACATCAGTCTACACCTGCTTTCTGTGGGATTGGAATTATTATATTCTTCTTGAAGTCTGAGGGTATTTCGCCTGTGTCATACATCTTGCTAACCAGATGGTAGAATTTTGTTAAAACTGGCTCTCCCAAGGCTGTCAGTAGGTCTAATGGAATGTTGTCTACTCCCGGAGCTTTGTTGTAACTCAGGTGTTTCAGTGCTCTGTCAAACTCTTCACGCAGTATCATATCTCCCATTTCATCTTCATCTACATCCCCTTCCATTTCCTTAAAATTGTCCTCAAGAACATCGCCCATGTATAGACCCTCTATATACTCCTTCCACCTTTCTGCTTTCCCTTCTATGCTTAGAACTGGGTTTCCATTTGAGCTCTTGATATTCATACAAGTGGCTCTCTTTTCTCAAAAGGTCTCTTTAATTTTCCTGTAGGCAGTATCTGTCTTACCCCTTGTGAGATAAGCCTCTACATCCTTACGTTTGTATTCCTTTTTGCCTGCTTCATTTACTGCATTTTTATATTTTCTCCTTTCATCAATTAAATTTAATATTTCTTCTGTTACTCAAGGATTTCTACTAGCCCTCGTCGTTATACCTACTTGCTCCTCTGCTGTCTTCACCACTTCATTCCTCAAAGCTACCCATTCTTCTTCTACTGTATTTCTTTCCCACATTCCTGTCAATTGTACCCTTATGCTCTCCCTGAAACTCTGTACAATCCCTGGTTCTTTCAGTTTATCCAGGTCCCCTCTCCTTAAATTCCCGCCTTTTTGGAGTTTCTTCAGTTTTAATCTACAGTTCATAACCAATAGATTGTGGTCAGAGTCCACATCAGCCCCTGGAAATGTCTTACAATTTAAAACCTGGTTCCTAAATCTCTGTCCTACCATTATATAATCTCCAGGCTTCTTCCATGTATACAGTCTTCTTTTATGATCCTTGAACCAAGTGGTAGCTGTGATTAGGTTGTGCTCTGTGCAAAATTCGACCAGGCGGCTTCCTCCTTCGTTTGTTACCCCCAGTCCATATTCACCTACAACGTTTCCTTCTCTCCCTTTTCCTACTAACGAATTCCAGTCACCCACAACTATTAAATTTTCGTCTCCCTTCATTATCTGAATAATTTATTTCATCATACATTTCTTCAATTTCTTCATCATCTGCAGAGCTATTTGGCATATAAACTTGTACTACTGTGGTAGGCGTGGGCTCCGTATCTATCTTGGCCACAATAATGGGTTCACTATGCTGTTTGTAGTAACTTACCCGCATTCCTATTTTCCTATTCATTATTAAACCTACTCCTGCATTACCCATATTTGATTTTGTGTTTATAACCCTGTAGTGACCTGACCAGGAGTCTTGTTCCTGCAGCCACCGAACTTCACTAATTCGCACTATATCTAACTTTAACCTATCCATTTCCCTTTTTAAGTTTTCTAACCTACCTGCCGATCCGTAGAATGCCAGTTTTCTTTCTCTTGATAACGACATCCTCTCGAGTGGTCCCCGCCCGGAGATCCGAATGGGAGACTATTTTACCTCCGGAATGTTTTACCCAAGAGGACGCCATCATCATTTAACCATACAGTAAGGCTGCATGCCCTCGGGAAAAATTACGGCTGTAGTTTCCCCTTGCTTTCAGCCGTCGCAGTACGAGCACAGCAAGGCCGTTTTGGTTAGTGTTACAAGGCCAGATCAGTCAATTATCCAGACTGTTGCCCCTGCAACTATTGAATAGGCTGCTGCCCCTCTTCAGGATCCACACGTTTGTCTGGCCTCTCAACAGATACCCCTCCGTTGTGGTTGCACCTACGGTACGGCTATCTGTATCGCTGAGGCGTGCAAGCCTCCCCACCAACGGCTAGGTCCATGGTTTATCGGGGTAGGAAACATGAGATACAATATGTATATCCACCAATATAGATATAGTTAAGTAGGTACCAAGAACTGCTAGAGTAAACATGCCGTATGGTTCCAATTACAGTAACATCGTTTTACTTATGAAAGAGGACGAGAAAAGAATTTTTGAGCTGCACCTGTGGTTTGGGTACATGAAATAAACATTTTTAGTGCTACAATTAAAATTTTTTGAGATAAAGGTGATGGTACTGCCAGAATTTAGATTACAACAACAGTTAAAATACAAGGATGACAGAGAGAGAGAAATACGAAAAGCATGTAGCTTCTCAGATCTAAAACCTACAATGAAAAACATAGATTCTATGGAAATATTTAAAACAGTTCTATTTATAGCAGTAGCTGACTGAACACTGGAACAACAAGGATGATGCAGCGACGCTGTGACTTTGACAGATACTAAAATGTCCAGCCCAAATCTTATGACTAACACCAGACAGCAGACAAATTTTACCAGACTCGTCTCCTTATTCACTGAAAGAGAGGAGATCCCCACTTAAGTTTGCCTCTGCTCACCCATCATATTACACGGTCCAATTACATTAATGTGACCAGCGCCTACGTTCGACATCAGCATGTAATAACCACTCACAGATGACATGTGGCATCGCTACAGCGGGGGTACATAAAGTGTATCACACAGCAGTACAGTCGTTGTCGTAATGTCGAAACGGAGCAATTTATCTGACGTCCAGAAGTGCATGATAATTGGCCTTTAGGTCTAGTATGGAAGCATTTCCGAAACGGCTATGTCCATAAACCGTTCGCATGCCACCGTGGTTAAAGTATACGTGCATGGCAAAAAGGCACTATCCAAAAGCGGTGGAGAGGCAACTCTGGTGCATTATGGGCCATAGATGACAGAGGTGAATGATGGTTATCAAGATGCCTACGGGTGACTACACGTGCAACTATTGAGCAACCCTGATGAACCAAGGGGTTGCTAACAGTGTCTCTTCAATAACTGTTCAACGATCGTTGGTATGTATGGGCCTCTGCAACAGACGCCTGGTTCATTCACCCATACTGACTGCAGTTCATTGGAGCTGAAGACTGGAATTTGCAAGCCAGTAGCGCAACTGGACGTCCTATGAGTGGCGAAAGGTAGACTTTTCAGATGAATCACGCTTTATGCTCCATCGGAAAGATGGCCGTTGGCGTGTACGAACCTGCACCAATGTTTGGCAGGGTCCGGGCCGGACGAGCGAACGTTACGATCTGGCGAATGTTTTCCTGGTATTCCCTGCGTGATCTCTTCATTCTGCAAGGCGCATTGTATGAAGTATGATTTTGTCCTTAATTCCATGTCCACTCCTACTTGCAGTTTGCTTATCCTCGGCAAGATGGCATCTATCAGCACGACAATGCAACTTGTTACAGAGGTCGAAGTGTACTTACGTGATTCTAAGGGCACCAAGATGAGCTTACCGTACTCCTCTGACCACCAGACTCATCGGAATTTAATCCAATCGAGATTCTGCGGGAGGTCCTACGTCGGGCTGTTACCGCCGAGGATCCTCAACCATGAAACCCACTCCCTATGGCGCTGCAGTCAGCAAGGCGTCACACACGATATCTTCCAGAACCTCACTGACTTCCTACACATGTCGGAGCAGTCCACAATTAAAATTGTTGTTCTGAGGCTTTTTATGGTCGCGTTTGTCTGACAGGACAGTATATAAAAAGTAATAAGATGTGTAGTATAGTGATATGCACGCCAGAGGCCCCGTGGACTGGAGGCACTCATACCTGAACATGGAGCCAAGTCGAGAGTGTCCATCTCGGAGATGGGTCAGGGTTACTTCATCCCACTGGAGTGACCGATGGGAGACACGTTCAAAATGGCTCTGAGCACCACTGGACTTAACATCTGAAGTCATCAATCCCCTAGACTTAGAACTAGTTAAACCTAACTAAGCTAAGGACAGCACGCATACCCATGCTCGATGCAGGATTCGAACCTCCGACCGTAGCAGCAACGCGGTTCCGGACTGAAGTGCCTAGAATCTCTCTGTCACAACGGCCGGCGCGAGACACGTCTTGAGGATGGTCGACTCCGCCGACCCAGCTCATTGACCGTCACTGACATCCACCCATCCGAACAACCGCTCTCTCAAGCCGAAATGACAGCCTGCAGGGGAATGGCATGCGGAAGAGTGGAAGGAATGCTGACTACACTCGCATACTTTGATGTTATAATATAACATCTAGGGCCTGTTCAGAACTGTAAAAGCCTAATCACTAGCGCAAATTCACTTTTAGGTTTAGAAAAGAATTTATGAATTTACCTGCATTAAGTAAATCTTGTACACAGCTTCATTTAGTTTCGTGTGGACTTGCACAGCTTCATTTTGTTTCGTCTGGAAATTTATAATTGTGTGCATTGCTAATTAGTTAAATTCACAGTTTCCATGATTATCTGCTGAAGGTATGCCAATCAGATTGACTGTGAAGCCAGTTCTGCTACAGCGACTGACAGCACTTTTTTATTTAGGGAAAAACTAAAAAACAATTCCTTTCACATAGAACGTAAGCCTTATAAACAAAAGAGTATTCACATTTTGTATTCACATTCTGCCTGATCTCAGCAGTTCTTCTGCACGAAAGTAAGGAGTGTGTTGTGGTAAATCTTCTTGGTATCTGGATTACGGGTGGGTAGAGCTAAATCGGAACTGGTGAATAAAGAACAATTGTAATAACTTCGTATCCGGGAAACATAATGGAAGAAGAAAAGGATACGTCAATCGCAGATTAGCAGAGACGAAGGAAGTTTTCTTGATCGATCGATCTCTATAGCGTTCAAATATATACATCGACTTGTGGACGATATTCCCGAACATGTCGGATATGTAGGCTAGTAGCAAAACGTTGGATTAATATCAAACGTATGTATGGGATGTAAGGAGGTTAAGAATTTTATAGGTTTCTGAACGTGCTGTTGTTTAAGTGCATCAAAATTTAACACATAGCTGAAGTACGAAACGAAAGAAAATAGTCAACAATAAATGTTCACGGAAAACACTAACCAAAATAAAGTATCTATTATTGCGGTTTTGTCGTTTATCAATAGATTTTTTAACACTACATCGAAAAGAAGACGATAATTAAGAGGGAACACGCCAATTAAATTGTCATTGATGTTGAGTGTAATACTTATGTAGAAACGCTACAGTTAACGTAAGGCTACGAAGAGATGTTCAGTATGGTGCCCGTTTAAATACTGTATTGGAAATACTGAAAAAAAGAAATATTATTTACCGCAAACATTATTTGTTTATTTTATCTGAAATATTGCGCGACTGCGTCGAGGACACTACAAATTCGCTATTGTGCAATGCTGTAAATCATTCGAGCTAGCATCTAGAGAATGCTTACGCGTGGCGAGGCAGCTTGTACGACACGAGTGTAGCGGGGCTGGTAAGATAACTTGCCGCCTCATTGTAATTCATGAGATTGCGTCATTTGCGCAGGTGATGACTGACTCCTACTCACGCACCTACTATATTCTCGGCAGCAGATACATCTGTGTATCTGCAGACTGCACTGACACAGGAACACTTGCTCACCCCATCTGCAGTGGCAAATCGTTCTACCGTAGTTGTTTTGCTCTTATAAGTCTCACTTCGGCATAGCTTGTGACTCTGCTGTGTCGGCGCTTCAGATATTCGCGTATTATGACGTCAAACGTATCACATTGTCCTTCGGCGTAATTCTTTACTAAATAGCTTGATTTGCTCTCAGAATTTCAAGATCACTGGGAGGAATTAGCATGTCTCCTTGTCTTCAGAAACATAGCTCATTCGTCCAGATATCATTAACATAATATTTGTCACGTGATTTTAATACCAAGAGACAAGCAGTTAAAAGCACAAGTAATCCGTACATAATGCCATATTACCACAGACACGTTTAGATGACACGTGATGTATTTGTCGTGTTTAGTGGTTTTCGTGCATAGATTTTTCCAAGGAAGTTAACTTAAATTAGCAAAAATGCTGGTGTAATATTTGTTCATATTGATAAACTGATACTGCTTAGACTTCGCTAATTACACATACGCGAGTGAGTACACTCTCTCACTCACCCAGTCACTGACACACACACACACACACACACACACACACACACACACACACACACACACATATTCACCAAAATGGCTCAAATGGCACTACGGGACTTAACAACTGAGGTCATCAGTCCCCTAGAGTTAAAACTACTTAAACCTAACTAACCTAAGGACATCACACTCATCCTGCAACTCTAATGTTTCTACGATCGTAGCTATTGTAGGAATTTTCATATATTTTTCACTTATATTAGGCGCTATCTGTTATGTTTATGGAAATCAGTGAAGTGTTGTCTACGAGTCAGCTATTGTCTTGTTTCTCGTCCTCACACCCGTGCAAATTTTCTCTCTGTCTTGTTTTAAAAAGTCTTCTACAAATTATAACCACCTATGACGAGAACTGATCGTACCCACTATGGCACATCGTGGAGTACGTGTAAGAACAAGTATTATCGATCAGTGCTCTGGGTTGAGAACAGCGATATGTTGTGATGATTTTCGACACAATGCATCGGATATTTTCTGCTGCTAGGTGACTTCACAACAAATTATAAATCTCTACATCAGTGTTACGATAGATCGAGGAACGATAGCTGTTACTTTGTCTTCGTTTGGTAGTAATGACGCGTTAAGCTGTATTTTATGTCTTATTTTACTTGAAATCTTTCGTTGTTACATTATATCGTCTTTCGACACTTCTTTCATACAGGGTGATAATTACTGAGCTATGTGAAATAAAAATGTCATGACGTTCAAACTGCATGCTTGGCCGCAGAGCATTGCGAAGTAGTATGCGCGTGAAAATACCACGCTGTACCGTGCTTGAGCGTATAGCGCTTTCGAAGCCGCACTATGCGGGCAGTAAAAGCCCACCTGCGGTTCAGGGGAAGTTTGCGACCGATTTCAAGCTGAAGGCAACCGGTCCAAATGTGCTAACAACCAGGAATTTGATTCGTAAGTTTGAGAGAATAGGTGGTGTTCGTGATGGCAATGTTGGCACTGTTGGTCTTCCAAACACGGTGAAAACGCCTGAAAACATCGAGAAGACACGCGTTTGGTTTGAAATCAGCTGAAGGAAATCCATCAGACGAGCTACACAACAGATGGGAATCAACCGGGAGATGGTGCGACCAACTGTTGTTGAAGATCTCCATCTCTCCTCATAAAAAACTAAAACCCATCAGACATTGCCGGCCGGTTGGGCCGAGCGGTTGTAGGCGCTTCAGGGGCTGGAACCGTGCGGTCGTTACGGTCGCAGGTTCGAATCCAGCCTTGGGCATGGATGTGTGTGATGTCCTTTGGTTAGTTAAGTTTAAGTACTTCTAAGTTTAGGGGACTGATGACCTCAGATGTTAAGTCCCATAGTGCTCAGAGCCATTTGAACCATCAGCGATTAAACCTGAGGGCAATGGAACAGCGCTTATGTTTCGTCGCACTATTGTCCACAAAACTGAGGAGCAGGATTTTAATGTGAATATGGTTTGTTTACCCACAAAGCCCAATTAAATTTGGATGGGTTCGTAAATAAGCTAAATTGGTGCATTTGGGGGACTCAGAACTGGCATTTCGCGATCGAGAAATCTCTTAATCCTCAACAGGTGGTTGTGTTGTGTGCAGTGTTCCGTCACGGAAAAATCGGCGCGATTTTCCTTGATGCCACGGTAACTATCGAACGGTGTGTGAACGTTTTGGAAGATGATTTCATGCCCATTACCCTAAGTGACCCTGATTTAGACACGATGTAGTTCATGCAATCCGGGGCTCGACCCCATCGAAGCAGGAGAGTCTTTAATGTCCTTTGGGAGCACTTTGGGGGCCACATTCTGGCTCTGGGGTACCCAGAGGCCACTGGCATGGGTCTCGATTGGCCACCACAGTTTCTAGATATGACCACATGCGACTCTTTCTTTGTAAGGTTACTTTAAAGACAAGGTGTGCAACAACAACCCCAAAACAATTGCTGGAGTTCATCGAAAGCATTGATGTTCCGACATTTCAGTGGGTCAGACAGATTTCCGATATTCTTCTGCGGCACATTATCGCCAATTATGCCAGGCATATCGGATATGTCATAACCTTATCCGATATTTCTAGTGACGTTTACATGTTGAATAAAGTGTTTCGGGCTGTTGTTTGTAACTAATTTACGTGCTGTTTTCATATAGTTCAATAATTGTCAGCCTGAGCAGATGAGCATGTGGATATCCGGTATCGTCGTAATATGTCTCATAAAGGACACAAAAACTAAATATCCACTATGCTGAACATTTATTCCAGATTAATGTGCCAATTGCATAGATAATGATGTTCTACGTGTCATCGAGCAATAAATAACCGGCACGAAGGTTATCCAAAATCAACATTGACATTTAACTCACTAGGAAGTCAGTGGTATGTGATTGTTGTTGAGACCCAAACAGTAACTATGATCTGCTCGTGATGGCACTTTGATATTGCGTGCTTCTAGGAAGGTTCATATTTGAGGGAAGAGTAAAGGCTTTAGAACCGTGCCACTTTACTTGCGCTTTATGACTAATGCGTAGTTGAAATAATGAGACAGTAGTAACAGCGTTTCAATTCCAGCGAGTATCACATTTGCCTGGTTGGAAAAAAGTTTACTTCACACTGTCCTTCATTATTATGCAATACGATTGCACAAAAACTCACCAAACATGGAATCGAGCACATGCAAAGCACGTCATTTTCGGCCAATAAACGCTGCAGGGCACACGGAGTAGGAAACTAAACTATACGGCTATGTCGCCGAGACCAGACCGACAGCAGTTCGAGGTTTAGTGAAAATAGGTATTAGTTCCAAACAGCATTTACCTTTTCGCAAATCCGCCAGATAAATCCTACAGCGTATCATTGCAACCTAAACGTTAAGTGGTAGAGTTATGACTGACCACAGGGTTGGCTCGCAATGTGTTTCCGAAATCGAGGATCTTGGAAATACCACCATAACATGCATTGCAAACCTTGGTCTTTATGCAACAGATGTGCAAATGCACTGTCCACTCACATTAATGTGGCCACCTACCAAGAGCTTGAATAACTACCTTTCTCAGCGCGAACCGTTACGAGACGTGCAGGAAGTGAGTCAGTGAAGTTCTGGAACGTGTCGACAGGGATATGGAACAATGTCGACTACAGTGCAGTCGCTAACTGCCACAGGTTTCTTGACTGAATATTCATGGCACGAACAACCCAATCGAGGTGGTCCCACAGAATCTCAATTGAGTGTAAACCTTGGAGCGTGGTGGCCAGGAGAGTACGGTGAACTCATCCTGGTACTCTACCAACAACGCAAGTTCACTGCGGGCTGTGTGACAAGTCGCACTGCCCTGCTGGTAGATGTAATCGTGCGGACGAAAATACAAATCATGTAGGGCTGGAAATAGTCTCCAAGGCCAGAGGTATACTGGTATTGATCCACTGTGCCTTCCAGCACAACGATATTAACCAAGGAATGCCACGAAAACATTCTCCAGGCCACAAAGCTCACTCCTCCTGTCTTGTCCCTCCGATGATTGTACGAGGGTCACTCCAAAAGAAATGCACACAATTTTTGTAAAACTACAGTTTTCATTCTGCATGTGTGAAAGATTTACAGAGTGTAAATAAATCCTTCCCGCTTGTTTTCAAACTTAGTTCAAACTGTTTCCGTGAGTGGCGCCGTCACAGCATGTCTTCAAGGTGGCTGCTACACTTGACGTTCGTCAGAAGCAACGTGCTGTCATAGAATTCCTGTGCTGGGAAAACGAGACAGTGGGAAACATCCTCAAGAGGTTGAAAAAGGTGTAAGGAGATGCTGCTGTCGATCGCAGTACAGTTAGTTGGTGGGTAAGAAGGTTACGTAATGAATGCGGGCACGACAATGTTGAGGATTGTCCTCTCAACGGCAGGCCTCGTACTGCACACAGACAATGTGCAGAGAGTTAACGAATTGCAGGATGCAAATGCAGGATGTTTTACTGTTGCACGACAATGCACGGCAACATGTCACTCAAAAAACCATGGAAGCGATCACAAAACTCGGATGGACAACACTGAAACACCCTCCTTACAGTCCTGATGGCTCTGAGCGCTATGGGACTTAACATCTATGGTCATCAGTCCCATAGAACTTAGAAATGGCTGGTTCAAAAGGTTCTGAAGACTATGGGACTTAACTTCTAAGGTCATCAGTCCCCTAGAATTTAGAACTACTTAAACTTAACTAACCTAAGGACATCACACAACACCCAGTCAGCACGAGGCAGAGAATTACAGTCCTGAGCTGGCTCCATGTGACCTCCACCATCCATCATCTCTTTGGAAACTGAAAGACTCTCTTTGTGGAACAAGGTTTGAAGATGATGACTCCCTTGTGCACGCTGCCAAACAGTGGCTCCAACAGGTCGGTCCAGAGTTTTACCGTGGGGATATACAGTTGCTGGTTCCAAGATGGCGTAAGGCTGTCGAGAGGGACGGATATTGTGTGGAGAAATTAAGATATTGTTGCTAAAGGATGTGTCTACACACTGTAAAACTTACAAACATGTAGAATAAAAGATGGATTAAAAAAAATTGTGTGCATTTCTTTTGGAGTGACCCTCGTAGCAGGCTGTTTGCTGTCAGACTTTTCAGACAGATGGAGCATAAATGCCAGCTGTTGCAAGGCTAACTATTCCCTCTCAGTGGAATTCCAGTAGCGGTCCTGCCTGCGTGCATATTCCTGCCTTCTTCGCTGATGAACAACATGAGTCAAGAGCCGTCTGCTGAGGCCGATAAGCAGCAACGGTCGTTTAGGAGATACTGTTGGTAACGTCTTGGTTCACCTGGGCGGTCAATTGCTCAACAATTGCTCCTCTATTTACCTGTACACATCACTGCAACCATCGTCCACCACTGTTATCTACGGCCCACGGCGCACATCTTTTGCCTCGGTGCCGGTTTTGGGAAGCGTCTGTTCGCAGCTCGTGGTCGTGCGGTAGCGTTCTCGCTTCTCGCGCCCGGGTTCCCGGGTTCGATTCCCGGCGGGGTCAGGGATTTTCTCTGCCTCGTGATGACTGGGTGTTGTGTGTTGTCCTTAGGTTAGTTAGGTTTAAGTAGTTCTAAGTTCTAGGGGACTGATGACCATAGCTGTTAAGTCCCATAGTGCTCAGAGCTATTTGAACCATTTGCATTTTTTTGGGAAGCGCCATTTTGTCGTGCACGGTATACTTTAACCAAGGCGGCACTGGAAAAGTTTATAATCTTACTCGTTTGGAAACGCCTCCACTCTCGGCGCTGAAGCCAGTGATGACGCCAGTTTGAATGTCAGACAAATCGGTCCGCTTGCGCGTTACGAAAACGGCTACACTGCTCCTCCGACACACCCTAAGTACCCTCCACTGGTAGTGCTGCCACTTGTAGTCTGTGAGTGCTTATTGCACGTTGGCTTCGAAGATAGGAGAACTCCGTCTTCAGGCCACGAGTGGCCCATCGGGACCATCCGACCGCCGTGTCATCCTTAGTTGAGGATGCGGATAGGAGGGGCACGTGGTCAGCACGCCGTTCTCCCGGTCGTTATGATGGTTTTCTTTGACCGGAGCCGCTACTATTCGGTCGAGTAGCTCCTCAATTGGCATCACGAGGCTGAGTGCACCCCGAATAATGGCAACAGCGCATGGCGGCTGGATGGTCACCCACCCAACTGCCGGCCACGCCCGACAGCGCTTAACTTCGGTGATCTCACGGGAACCGGCGTATGCACTGCGGCAAGGCCGTCTCCTCGAAGATAGGAGGCGGTCACGTTAATGTGGCTGCGTCAAGTAGTACAAAAAATGGCTGTAAGCTCTATGGGACTTAACATTGTCATCAGTCCCCTAGACTTAGAACTACTCAAACCTAACAAACATAAGGGCATCATACACAACCATGCCCGAGGCTGGATTCGAACCTACGACCGTAGCAGCAGAGCGGTTCCGGACTGAACCCCTAGTGCCGCTCGGCCACAGCGGCCAGCACAAGTAGTACAACTGGCGCATATTCTGCATGAACCACAAACGGAATAATTATTTCAAAAGACCCATAACAAAATGGACGATGTATTATAGTAAGGCTAGAGCACGTTGTGAACTGTCAGCAGATATCACCACCACCTCTGTAAGTATACCAAGAGCCAGGACAGAAACTACTTTTTTCGTAAAGAGATCTGGAAATGATACCACATTTCTGCAGAGAATTTCAGACACCGGATAACAAATGGTTCAAATGGCTCTCAGCACTATGCGACTTAAGTTCTGAGGTCATCAGTCGCCTATAACGTAGAACTAATTAAAACTAACTAACCTAAGGACATCACACACATCCAAGCGCGAGGCAGGATTCGAACCTGCGGCCGTACCGGTCTCTCGGTTCCGGACTGTAGCGCTTAGATCCGCACGGCCACTCCGGCCGGCACCGGATATCAAACGCCCGTGTGGTGCTATAGGTACGCGAGGGCACGTTGTACTCAGTTGCAGAGAAGACACCAGTAGCGAAGCTACCAGTTTTTCAGGATGTGTCTATTATCCATAAATCGATTACTGGCAGATATTCATTCTCTAAGCCAGAGAAACGCTGAAAGACCAAAGCGAAAAGATGATAATAGTAATATCAAAGTCTAAAACTAAAACAGAAAAAGGAAAAAGGATAGTTCGTTATATGCCGCAATCATACAGGCTCAGGATTTTCCCCAGTATCTTCTCTCTAGCGACAAAAATGTATTTGTATACGTTCGTTCAAAGTGTAGTATTTTAACATATTTAAAAATGTAAATCACACAAATGTTAAACTCAACTTTATTAACTCTCTCTCTTCTGTTATTGGCTCGCTATCTGGTCCAGTTCCACCCCTCTCTCAACAAAAATTCATTTATTTACGCATAGTAAAAGACAGTACTTTAACATTAACGTTCAAAAAAGTAAATCAGACAACTGTTAAATGCTTCTTTCTCTGTCTCGTACTGTTTCGACTATTAAGATGATAAAATTAGTAAATGGCATGCATTGAACACTTCCAACGTCACACCAGGCATGAAATGACAAATAACTTTATATGCGGGAAATGGTGTTAAGCAAAAGTTATCGTAATGAACGATTTTATAATTTGTGATGTGAAGGGTATGACATTAATTTGCTCATGCGATGGACGTAGTATGACGACCTACTGACATCGTAACACAGGCCAGTTCACGGATGATGGTCCGTGTCACTGGCCAAGGCCAGACGAATACTACTTAATCTGAAGCGGTATTCAGCAAACGACCGTGAAAGGTTGCGGTGCGAAAGTGTGTGAAACGTTCCGTAAAATGCAGTACTGAGCTACGCTGTTCTGAAAGTGTTTCTTGCTTCGATAAGAACGATTTTCAGTTTGAGTAGAAATCTCTGGATTTGTTAACACTTAACAGGTGACTTGGGATGTCACTTCTGTACGTAGTTACTGACAAACTAGGTATGTCAAGCATTAGCCACACGCTTTGACAGAATTCTCCGGTTTCCTTCTTCCCGTATTAAATTTAAGTGAGGAGTAAGCGGAGGGAAGAGGGGAGGGATTGTCGCAGGAAAGCAGTTCTTAGTTATTTTACTGGATGTTATGGACCCTCGGAGACAGAAGAGATAGAGAAAAGATGGCTAGTAAGAAGATGTAAATTATTTGATTTTTGTTAGCCAAGTTTCCGATATCTGTATTGAAGTATGTGGAAATATTCGTTGAAGAAATTATTTAAACAGTTGTAATCACTCTTGTACGTACTTTTTAGAAACAGACTACTACACGTTTTTCGTGCAAGCGTCTTTGGTTAAACTGCTTGGTGGTTATTATTAGTATTTTAGTTTCATTTAAATTAACATTTTTTTCTGTATTAATATTTTTTACTGTTCTGCATAAGTAAGTGGCACTCATTTATGTGAAAAGATAATTAAATAGACACCCTAGCTGCAAGCAGGCGTTGATACACTTCATTGGGGACATGCTGAAAATATGTGCCCCGACCGGTACTCGAACCCGGGATCTCCGGCTTGGTAGATTAATCTGCCACGAGTAATGAGTATGATGGGCAAACATCTATTAGGCGCACTACGAATGTAGTGTTGAGGACATGTTGGGAATGTGGATCTCACGGGGAGCGTGCAAGGGATAAGTCCCTGCAGACACACTATCCTCTGTGCCCGCGGTGGCTCAGAGGGATAGAGCGTCTGCCATGTAAGCAGGAGATCCCGGGTTCGAGTCCCGGTCGGGGCACACATTTTCAGCATGTCCTCAATGAAGTGTATAGTTAAAAAAACTCATTTGTGTGTATGACATTTTCAGTCCAATGTGTTCTGAAGTTCCTTTGGAAAAAGATACATGTATGTATTTAAGTTGCGAAAAAAAACGTCGTGAATTACAGAATTCCGTACTGATTTTTTAGATACGTGATGTTTCAGAACTGCACATAACGATGGGCTTATCATTTTCTGAAGCATGTTATTCATCTTTCTTAGACATACCGCTTTTTTCATGTCCTATTCCTGAGATCTTCCATTACCACATAAGCAGTTTCAACTCTCTTGTGATCTATGTCAGGATTATCATAATGTCTACAGGTTGGCTATATGGTTTTCATTATTATCACACAAAGACTGAATAAGTACATTCTATACCTTTCTTTGCAAAAACAGACATAATGTCTGATAGGATAGCAGCAATCAGTGATTTTACAATGTTACTTACAATCCGTCTTGATTGGAAAATATTTATTCATATGACCGGTTTCGGTTCATGTAGGACCATCTTCAGATCTGATATTTCCGTTACGGGAGCAACCCGTCCAAATCCAGCAACTTTCACATGCTGTGTCACATAAAAAAAGTGAAAGTTGCTGGATTTGGACTGGTTACTCCCGTAACCGAAATATCAGATCTGAAGATGCTTCTAGATGAACCGAAACCGGTCATATGAATACAATCAAGACGGATTGTAAGTAACACTGTACCTTCCTTCTCCACATAATTAATCTGTATGAGGTTATCACACGTCATCCTACCCTTTATAGTTACTAAACTGTGATTTGAGTCTAATCTGCTCTTGAGTACCCCTTAAAATCCCGTATTTAATTTGGGAATCTCTGACTGATCACGGTGTCATCCAGTTGGAGTATACTCATATTTATAAATCTTTTCCAAGTGTATCCTCTGTTTTTGTGATTTTTTAGCTGTGTAATAGCTATTACCAGATGAAAACTACTGCAGGACTCGAACTGCCCATATCCGCTCTCATTCCTACCACCAAGACCATATTCTACGGTAACTCTTCCTTCTATTCCTCCTCACAGTTGCACTTCGAATTCCTCATGATTATTAGATTATCTTCGCATTGTATATTGAATTAACATTTCAGTATCCTCATACTTTCTATATTACGCCTTCTGCTTGTGTCGTCGGCACGTACACTTTAACTATAGCTGTTTACTGTCGATTCCGAAAAGAAACAAACCTATCATTGAACTGTTTACAGTAACCCAGTCTCTGTCCAACTTTCCCATTAATAACAATTCCTACTCCCGCTGTACTATCTACTGACCGGAAACCATTATCTTGTTTAATACACTGAACCCAGCTGTTTCTTGATTGAGGCTTTGAATTTCCGTTTTTAGGTTTTCCATCTTCTCTATCCGTTCAGACTTGTTGGTTACTCGGTCTTCATCTCACGGTTACCTCATTGTTGGTAGTCCTGTCTCACAGATACGGATGGGTGAATAATCCAGAGTGGTCTACCAACATGGAAGTCACCATGAAATATTTCTAATTACAGGCGACGTGTCGTGCAGATACTCATTGTGGGTCTATAATGCAGTGGTTTCCATTGCTTTCTGCATCCTCATGCGTTGATCATCTCTGAGTCTTCTGCCTTTTAGGGCAGTTCCCTACCCCAAGGGCAAGCGACTGCCCTGAACCTCTGTCTGCTCCTGCGCCCTCTTTGACAACACCGCTGACAGAACGTGGGTGACCCTTTAACACCGAAAATCCATGTAATATAACTTCTGAACCATCCAAAATTTTTCACCGTTTGATACCCGAGGATAACTTGTAGTATATTGTCAATTCTGGGTCTGTAAGCTATATTACATAAACCATAATTAATGCATTATGGAGGTAATAATGTATTTATCTGTGAACATGTATAATTGGTTGTTAATTATAGTGTAAGTATTGTAAGTTGCTGGATAACCACCAAGGGAAGTTTGTTCAAATGTATCGATAGCCACAACGAAATGGCAGTAGCTGTGCCGTTCTTTATCTTTGCGTATGGGCTATACACTATTGGCCATTAAAATTCCTACACCAAGAACAAATTCAGATGATGAACGGGTATTCACTGGACAAATATATTATACTACAACTGACATGTGATTACATTTTCACGCAATTTGGGTGCATGGATCCTGAGAAATCAGTACCCAGAACAACCACCTCTGGCCGTAATAACGGCCTTGATACGCCTGGGTGTTGAGTCAAACAGAGCCAGGATGGCGTGAACAGGTACAGCTGCCCATGCGGCTTCAACACGATACCACAGTTCATCAAGAGTAGTGACTGGCGTTTTGTGACGAGCCATTTTCTCGGCCACCATTGACCAGACGTTTTCCATTGGTCAGAGATCTGGAGAATGTGCTAGCCAGGGCAGTATTTTATGTGTCCAGAATGCCCGTACAGGACCTGCAACATGCGGTCGTGCATTATCCTGCTGAAATGTAGGGTTTCGCTGGGATCGAATGAAGGGTAGAGCCACGGGTCTTAACACATCTGAAATGTAACGTCCACTGTTCAAAGTGCCGTCAATGCGAGCAAGAGGTGACCGAGACGTGTAACCAATGGCAAACCATACCATCACGCCGGGTGATACGCCAGTATAGCGATGACGAATACACGCTTCCAATGTGCGTTCACCGCGATGTCGCCAAACATGTATGCGACCATCACGATGCTGTGAACAGAACCTAGATTCATCCGAAAACATGACGTTTTGCCATTCGTGCACCCAGGTTCGTCGTTGAGTACACCATCGCAGTCGCTCCTGTCCGTGATGCAGCGTCAAGGGTAACCGCAGCCATGGTCTCCGAGCTGATAGTACATGCTGCTGCAAACGTCGTCGAACTGTTCGTGCAGATGGTTGTTGTTTTGAAAGCGTCCCCATCTGTTGACTCAGGGATCGAGACGTGGCTGCACGATCCGTTACAGCCATGCGGATGAGATGCCTGTCATCTCGACTGCTAGTGATACGAGGCCGCTGGGATCCAGTACGGCGTTCCGTATTAACCTCCTGATCCACCGATTCCATATTTTGCTAACAGTTATTGGATCTCGACCAACGCCAGCAGCAATGTCGCGATACGATAAGCCGCAATCGCGATAGGCTACAATCCGACCCTTATCAAAGTCGGAAACCTGATGGTACGCATTTCTCCTCCTTACACGGGGCGTCACAACAACGGTTCACCAGGCAACGCCGGTGAACTGCTATTTGTGTATGAGAAATCGGTTGGAAACTTTCCTCATGTCAGCTCGTTGTAGGTGTCGCCACCGGCGCCATCCTTGTGTGAATGCACTGAAAAGCTAATCATTGCATATCACATCATCCTGTCGGTTATATTTCGCGGCTGTAGCACGTCATATTCGTGATGTAGCAATTTTAATGGCCAGTAGTGAAATCGGTAGCGCTGTGAGCAGAGAGAAGACACAGGAGCTCAAGTCTAGAAAGAGTATGGAAGTGTTTGCGGGCGTTCCCGCAGATGCGGTGTGCAGCTATGATCGCATAAATGTACGGCTCCTACGTTATTAACCACTGGATACTGAGAGAACTGTCGGAGTGGACAGTCAAAGAGAACTGGAATTCGAACCACTGCTTGTCTGATGATTATCCGTGACCTTGGAGACGACTCGAGTGTCGCAACCAGCAGCAGCAGCAGCAGCTCAACATTGTCGTCACCTACCTTCTTCATCGTCCGCACACCTTCAACATCGCAAGACTTTTAGCTGATAGAGTATATTTAATATTATACAGGCATTACCCCGCATTTCTTTCATAAATGTTAATGACTGACTTTCTTGAATAAGAACCCTCTATAATTAAAACTTGTGGAGCACCTGTGTTGTGCCGGCTGGAGTGGCCTAGCGGTTCTAGGCGTTACACTCTGAAACAGCGTGACCGCTACGGCCGCAAGTTCGACCCTGCCTCGAGCATGGATGTGTGTGATGTCCTTAGGTTAGTTGGGTTTAAGTAGTTCTAAGTTCTAGGGGACCGATGACCTCAGAAGTTAATTCCCATAGTGCTCAGAGCCAGTTGAACCATCTGAACCTGTGTTGTCTTTCTCCTGAGACAGTATTACCAAGCAGGGTCCCTTTCCTTTCCATGCAACCACCGAATGTCGTAAAAATATGAAAATTGATTAACTATTTACTGCCATGTTTGTTAGTTTGCTAATGACCATCAGTAACTATTAATTCTTGTGGTGTATAACTGAGGCTTAACTAATACGAAATTTCGAGCATTAACATCACTCAAAGTAACGTTAACTTTCATTGTCAAAACTGAAAGTATAGCACAAATTATTCTGCATTTAGTGTAGTGAGTCACTTCCGCTAGCTTGGTACATATTTTATCGTTCTTGTGTTTAAAGTAACTATGTTAAAAGTAACTCAGTTGCTCAGTTGCTTAAAGGAGATCCAGTTTAGTCTTTCAAGAATTTAAAGTAAATTGCTTGCTTTTTCATAAATTTCTCATTACGTTACCCTGTGGTCACTCTAGGTCATTTTTTACATAACGAAGATTCAGTTACAGTCAGTCATTTATGTAAACAGCAACTTCATTACCTCTGCTTTCAAAATTTAGTATTTTAGAATAAATATTTGTAACTGTAAACTCAGTTCTTTCTGGTCCATTTATTTTCTCGTGAACTGTTGTGATGTGGACGCTTCCGTTGCCACAGCAGTGATTATTGCTTAATTTTTTGCCAATACTTTTCTTATGATTTTCGATACCCATTCCCTTAGTGAGCTGGCGACCGTTTCATAATCCCTTTTTTTGGCAAATGATTAATTTTCTTCTCCCCCCCCCCCCACCTCCCCTCCCCCCTTCGACTGTGTGGTTCGTGAGCAGCTCCACTGTATTCCACCAATTTCAAAACTGTTATCAGTATTTAGATTAAGTTTAGAACAGATTCCTCCTTCAGGAAAGTCTGTTATACACTTTTCTCCTACTAACCGGTATTAATTTCCTTCTGTAACGGTGGTCTTACTCACTTCGAAAATTAATTAGGCATACCTGATCACGGTCATTTGTATCGCAATCCATTATGCCGATTAGGAAGGGGGAGGTTACAATCCCTTATGCTGGAAGTCTTGGCCGTCGTTGCTAATAATTTTTATTCAATCCTTATACCGAAATTAAGTACCGCTTTGGTAAATATTGAAAGATACTGTCCTTACGTCAGTATAATGACAAACACATACATCTGTTAGAATGTGATGATATGAAGGCAACTTATAGGTAATTTGTATTTACCAGTCGTAATGACTGTACTAAGGTACCATCTCATAGGATCACCCGCCCCCTCACACACACACACACACACACACACACACACACACACACACACAAATGGTTCAAATGGCTCTGAGCACTATGGGACTTATCATCTGAGGTCATCAGTCCCCTAGGACTTAGAACTACTTAAACCTAACCAACCTAAGGACATTACACGCATCCATGCCCGAGACAGGATTCGAACCTGCGACCGTAGCGGTCGCACGGTTCCAGACTGAAGCGCCTAGAACACACACACACACACACAAACACTTTTGTCGAACAGGGCAATAATGCGACGAAACTCAGCCATCGGAGACAGCTGCAACGTATTGTACGGATGTTATTCAGATTCGTTAAACTGCAGTTTCTGCGCAGAAATAACTTGTTCGTCCTCGTCCACGTTTCTTATTACTACTCCCTGACTATAACTTCGCATTACATCACGCCTCACTACTCGTAGGTCAACTAAATTGCCTCTCAAACAAGACGCTATCCTTGTTTTGCTGAATTACCTCACGAAGCTTGCACGGCCCAAGCTAGTGAACTATTAGAAGCTGGACGCCGTGATAGAGGAACTCATATAAATCTGCAGGTTCCCGTTGCCATCGTCATTGATGATGAAATCTGCTGAGCCGTAGGCTGCGCTATAATCCTCTACACGCTTCTTCATTGATCGACGTTTCGATCTCTCTCCTGGTATTTTTTTTTTTTTTTTTGTTCCACTGGTGGCCCTGAGTGGCTGAAAACTCACGAAGATAGTGTTGCATTCACTTATAAAAGACAAGTAAGCCGCGCTTTTACAGAGAAGTGAAGTTACTGAGTAAGAATTTTCGGGCTGCTATTACGGGCCTTCGTCATTGGATAAATACTGAAAGCAGACACAGAAGGAGAGCGGTAATCCAAAATATTGTTGTGTCGTTTCGACTATACTTGCTACCTTTTGATGTTCCTCGGTAGTCTTGGCTGGGTGTTTATTTCCGAGATGGAGGATGGTCACAAATTTTTTGTAAAATTGCTTTCTCGGGCTAGTACGTGTACGTTCTTAAAATATATAAACTGGTCATATACTTCTCGGTGAGTCGCTACTGCTTACACTTTGTCTTAAGAGTGGTTAATGTTCATGTTCTTTAACGCGTTCTTTTATTCTGCTCCTAGTTTCGTCGATTTATGGTTTACCACAACCACGCCTCATTTCATACGGTTCCGCAGAGTGGAGCGGATGAAGCTCGTCCTTTTCAAGTTGTAAGACATCATTTACCTTGTGTTGACTGCAAAATGTAATGTTCTAGACTGTTGGTTCCTGCATTCAAAAATGATAACCTTACAGAACTTACAGAGTACTTCTCCTTCTCCTACTTTATATTAGTATTACTATTATTATTATTAGTAGTAGTAGTAGTATTATTATTAGTATTACCACTTAATTTGATGGCCCTATCTGTCGTTATAGTCATTTGCCACTAATTTTTCTGCAAGTTTAATTAAGCTATGCTCGGAAACGCCTACTGTTACATTCAGCAGTTTTCAGCTTTCCACAGACATCACTTGAATCCTAAAGCAGATTCCAGTTGAGGAATCTAAAAGTCAATGATCGAAGAAGTTTGAAGAAGTATGTGACTGGCGCAACAATCCAGATTTTATCACCAAATAAGGTCACACTTGAAAAATAAAATGCAAATTTGGTCGAAGAGAGCTCTATTGTAAAGCTTCAGATAAATTGCCAAGTTATCGCTGGTGGCCATCTGGAGAAAAAATTACCTAGTCTCATAAACTTATAGCTGATGCTGAATTAGTGGATTAGAAGCCGATACTACTGCCGTACCGAGATTGAAACAGCAGCAAGCAACACTTGGCTGTCATTCTTTGTAACCAGACTTGGGTTCATGCAGATACGAGGTGTGGCTAGAAAAAAACCGGACTAGTACTGGTGAAACAATAAAACGAATGCAATAAGGCTGAAAGTCACGTGGCCTGTCACGTGACTCTCGCTCCGCCTACTGCTCGAGTTTCATCTGCCTCCTGCACTCAGTCTGCCCGTGGCGTCTGTTTTAAGTAGTTGACGTTTTGTCTGTGCGTCGGAAAATGTTGATTGTACAGAAAGAACGGCGTGTTAACATCAAATTTTGTTTCAAACTAGGAAAATCTGCAAGTGAAACGTTTGTAATGTTACAACAAGTGTACGGCGATGATTGTTTATCGCGAACACAAGTGTTTGAGTGGTTTAAACGATTTAAAGATGGCCGCGAAGACACCAGTGATGACACTCGCACTGGCAGACCATTGTCAGCAAAAACTGATGCAAACATTGAAAAAATCGGTAAACTTGTTCGACAAGATCGCCGTTTAACAATCAGAGCAGTGTCTGAGTTAACAGGAGTTGACAAGGAAAGTGTTAGGCAGATTCTTCATGAAAGTTTCAACATGAACGAAGTGTGTTCCAAAATGGTTCCAAAGTGTCTCACAATTGAACAGCAGGAACGCCGAAGAATGATTTGTTCTGACATCCTGGAAAACATTGAAAGTGATCCCACCTTCTTACAAAATGTTATTACTTGCGATGAATCGTGGTTTTTTACTTACGATCCCGAAACTAAACGCCAATCGATGCATTGGAAAACTCCTGGTTCTCCACGACAAAAAAAAGCACGAATGTCAAAATCGAAATTCAAGGCAATGATGATTGTTTTTTTTTTTTTTTTGACATCAAAGGGATTGTGCACATTGATTGGGTACCAGAGGGACAAACAGTGAATCAGCATTACTACATTAGCGTCCTGGCTACCCTACGTGAGCGAGTACGGAGAAAACGGAACGGTTTGTGGAGAAAAAAGTCATGAATCCTTCACCAAGACAATGTCCCAGCTCACAGTGCGTTGTCAGTGAAGACGTTTTTGGCAAAACACAACATTCCCATCTTAGATCATCCACCCTACTCACCTGATTTGGCCCCTGTGACTTTTTTCTTTTCCCTGAAGTCAAGTCAGATTTGAAAGGAACTAGATTTGAGACTGTTGAAGCAGTAAAAGAAAAAGCGACGGAAGTAATGTACGGACTTACCGAAAATGATCTGCAGCATTGCTATGAACAGTGGAAAATTCGTATGGAGCGGTGTAGAGACCGAGGAGGAGAGTACATTGAAGGAGATAACATGAAATTGTAAATAATTGTAAATAAATGTTTTTTTCCAGCATCAGTCCGGTTTTTTTCTAGCCGCACCTCGTATCTTCACACTTAGTCGTGTGGAGTAAGAAATGGTTCAAATGCCTCTGAGCACTATCGGACTTAACATCTGAGGTCATCAGTCTCCTAGAACTTAGAACTACTTAAACCTAACTAACCTTAGGACATCAGACACATCCATGCCCGAGGCACGATTCGAACCTGCGACCGTATCGGTCGCGCGGTTCCATACTGAAGCGCCTTGAACCACTCCGCCACACCGACCGGCGTATGGAGTGAGGAAAAATGACAAAGTTGATGATAACCCCCACCTCAGACGAGAATGCTAAGGTCTGTCTAACTTTTCCTACTCTCCGCCATAGTCATCTAAGTGATCCACACTACAGTAAATACGAGGGTAAGTCAATTATTATCAGCAAAGTAGTTATAAAATTTTATTGTAATCAAATAGGAAACTTACAAGAAGATCATTTTTCTACATACTCTCCATGCGTTTCAACGCACTTGGTCCATCGTTTTACAAGCTTCCTGATGCCCTCATTAAAGAAGGTTCTCGGTTGAGCAGCGAGCCAGGAACGCACCGCTTGTTTCACTGCTTCGTCCGAGGCAAATCGACAGGCCTTTAATGCCTGTTTGATTGGAGCAAACAAGTGATAGTCGGAAAGGGCAAATTCGGGACTACATGGCGGATGATACAGTCAGTACCTCAAATTTGATATTCTGGAGCTTTTCAGCAGTGTGGGCAGCAGTATGCGGACGGTCATTGTCGTGCAACAGCACAACACCTTTTGACAGCAATTCTCGGCGTTTGCCTCGAATTGCAGGCTTTAGCCTGGCAGTAAGCATCTCACTGTAACGTACGCTGTTTATTGCTGTGCCCCTTTCCCCATAATGTTCCAGCACTGAACCTTGTGCGTCCCAAAAACTGTAAGCATCAGTTTTCCTGCCGATGGTTGGGTCTTGAACTAGCATGGCGAATTTGGGTGTTTCCATTCGATACTCTGGCGTTTACTCTCCGGCTCGTAATGATAGATCCATGTTTCGTCACCAGTAATGATCCTGTCTAAGAAGCTGTCCTCTTCGTTACCACACCGAACCAAATGTTTTTTGCAGATGTCCAAGCGCGTATGCAACTGTGTGAGTTGTTTTGGGACCAATCTTGCACAGACTTTATGAAACCCAAGTCTGTTGTGGATGATTTCGTATGCAGAACCGTGACTAATTTGCAGACGATGTGCCACTGCGTCAACAGTTAATCGTCTGTCTAAGAGAATGTTTCATGTGAACGCTCAATGGCTTCTTCATTTGTGGCGGTAAACGGTCGTCCGGCTCCTTCATTGTGCGTGACACTTGTGCGAATATTTAGGAATTTTTCAATCCATTCGTAGACACTCCGTTGTGGCAAAACACAGTTCCCGTACGGTACCAAAAGTCTTCGATGAATTTCGGCCCCTATTACGCCTTCCGACCACAAAAAACGGACCACTGAACATTGCTCTTCTTTGGTGCAAATAGACATCGGAGCAGCCATGATTAACAGTATGGCAGCGATAACGAAACAAACCTAGCAGTTAGAAAATTGCAAAGATGTAACATTAAATAAACAAAACTTGCGCCATTAACGTAATACTACCGTACGACCAAAATAAACAAAAGTATAACTAAATAGCGGATAATCATTGACTTACCCTCGTAGCTAGACGCTTTCAAATCTGTCACTCAACAGCTCCATTTATTACACAGTTGTGTCGCTGGACGACAGTGCTGACAGAAACCTGAGATTAAAGTTTATGCATAGCTTCAGTTTTAGTTTTTACTCCGTTCTAAATGGGCAAATGGCTCTAAACAATAGGGTACTTAACATTTTCTAGAACTACTTAAACCTAACTAACCTAAGGACATCACACACATCCATGCCCGAGGCAGGATTCGAACCTGCGACCGTAGCAGCCGCTTGGTTTCGGACTGGTTTCTTGAGGTGACTACGCTTACGCTACTGGCGGTAAGGACAATTAGAATAACAAAGTAATTCTGAACACATTGACCTGACTGCAGGTACCCACATCTGGGGCTGTTTGACGAGGAAGTTTGTGTTTAGCGAAAGGCTGGCAGGCTAGCCTAGCCCCAGACTTCTACTGACTAGATTTGAGGCACTGCCTCCTGCTGGTAATGTGCCTGAGCGAGAGGGCCTTGCATCTTCGAAAATGGTTCAAGTGGCTCTGAGCACTATGGGACTCAAGATCTGTGGTTGTCAGTCCCCTAGAAGTTAGAACTACTTAAACCTAAATAACCTAAGGACATCACACACATCCATTCCCGAGGCAGGATTCGAACCTACGACCGTAGCGGTCGCGTGGTTCCAGACTAAAGCGCCTAGAACCGCACGGCCACACCGGGCGGCCCCTTGCATCTTCAGCTTGAGCCGCGGCCTCTGTTCTATCCTGATCAGGGCACCGACACAGCGAATAGAATGGACTTTGAGTGGTAGGCAGTTCCAATATTAACCACGTGATGTATTCACCAATTGGGAGAGGCCACCTTGGAAACATTTCAGAGTACGACCTGCAGCCAGCTGCACAAAGTCGGTTGCGTCGCCAAAAACGGTGTCAATCTAGTGGCAAACAATTTCTCAGTTCTTTCTGAAGACTGATGGTGGTGATGAAGACAGCTAGCACAACTCATGAAGTCTGTATAGCTATCGATTTGCCGTGTAAAGCCCAGACTCACGTGGATCATATATCGGGTAAGGGGACGTAGATAGAGAATTCGTTGGTTCTGTGACTTTTCCTGTAAACTGCTCGACTTACAGTAGCAGAGATTTGAAATCCTCTGGCCTCTTCTTCATACACGTATTATGCGCCGTCAAACAAGCCCAAGCTGCATTTAAAAAAATCTGAATTTGCACACATACAAATTAATGTCATTCTGCGTTATACAGTGTCATGTACCGGCGTGTACATGATCGGGAGTAGGATGCATACCTATCACAATTCTTTTCACGCTGAAGACGAGCAGGACTTTTAGGCTGTGGGGAGGGCAACCGCACGCAACAGCAGCTAACAGGTCGAAGGTGGAGGGAACATCCTGTCACTGATAATTGCGGACAGAATCCCGACCAGCTGGCGGCTTTCTCTTTTGATTTTGGATCTCAGGGGGTTGAGCGATGGACACTCGCCATTTTTAAAATGGTTGTGGGCAGTTTTCTCGCGAAAGCCTCATGTCTCGGACAGGCACGTGCCAGTTCGGTGCCTCAACTGTGCTATTATTTGGGACATTTCGGAGGAACTGTCACATTGCTCCTAGGGATAGCTTACAGAATGGCACCACTTGAAGCACCAGAATTATTATATTCCACTGGCACCCATCGCCGAAACGATTACCGCGCAAAGTCCTGGAAGAGATTGTGATAGACTGCTAACCTACTACGTTAGCACAATTTGTATTCACCATCGGGAAATCGCGAGGAGGAATGGTAGTGGGAGCCAAGACGAATTTTTTGTAAGGTCATAACTGGCGAAAGTTTTTCTCATCAACGACGAATGGCGAGTTCTGTCACAGCAGAGCGGCCACTCTCTGGGCGTGGGTTCAAATGGCTCCGAGCACTATGCGACATAACTGCTGTGGTCATCAGTCTCCTAGAACTTAGAACTACTTAAAAACTAACCGAAAGACATCACACACATCCATGCCCGAGGCAGGATTCGAACCTACGAGCGTAGCGGTCCCACGGTTCCAGACTGTAGTGCCTAGAAACGCTCGGCCACTCTGGCTGGCCCTGGGCGTGGGGTGGAAGTGAATTACACGAGTTGGTTCCTGCGCACCGCAGGAGTCTGTTGTGTGCCTCGCCATCCTTGTTTCAGGGTAATATTAATAGCCATTTCACTTGTCCGGCCGCTAGGACAAAAACTGTGATTTTTTGCCCTCGTATTTCGCTTAGTCTCCAAGGTGGAGCCCAGCTCCATGCAGAGAATCCGACACTGGAGGTGACAATGACAAGCAGCCATCATCAGCACACCATCTTGTGCAGTACTGTCGGTAATATATGCGGTTCCGGCGTCTAGGGATTCAATTGATTTTTCAGCTGCCAGAAATTCCAAATCCAAGACTCTCACCAGTAGCATCTGGAGAACTAGTTTGTCTCCTACGGTGGTATTGTGGTAGTGCATCCGATTACCCTCCTGCTTATCGATATTATACATTTCAGCATATCCTCCGATGCTATCAGTACAAAATCCATCGGCATCATGAACTGTCACCTGGCGATTTAGTGAAGCGGAGGGCATTTGCGGTGTGGGCGTTTTAAAAGATGGTGGAAGATGACGATTGGTTGAGTAACATATTGTGGACTGATGAAGCTCATTTCACGCCCCGAGGGTCTGTCAACGCCCACAACTGCAGAATTTGAGCTACCGAAAATCCAAGATCTGTCGTGGAAACTCCATTGCACGATGAGAAAGTCACGGTATGGGTTGGATTTACCACATCTACCGCTATCGGGCCTTTTTTCTTCGAGGAAATGCGTGTTTCTGGTTTTGTAACTGCTACCGTGACGGGTGAGAGGTACGCCGATATGTTACAGAATCGCATCATCCACAGTCTGGCTGATAAACACCTGCTGGAACGTACGATGTTTAAGCAGGATGGCGCTCCACCTCATAATGCTAGACACGTGAAAGATCTCTTGCGTCGTTTGGTGACGATCGTGTGCGCACCCGCCACTTTCGTCATGCTTGGCCTCCCAGGTTCTCAGACCTCAGTCCGTGCGGTTATTGGCTTTGGAGTTACCTGAAGTCGCAAGTGTATCGTGATAGACCAACATCTCTAGGGATGCTGAAAGACAACATCCGAATCCAATGCCTCACCATAGCTCAGGACATGCTTTACAGTGCTGTTCACAACATTATTCCACGACTACAGCTATTGTTGAGGAATGATGGTGGACATATTGAGCATTTCGTGTAAAGAACATCATCTTTGCTTTGTCTTACTTTGTTATGCTTATTATTGCTATTCTGATCAGATGAAGCGCCATCTGTCGGACATTTTTTGAACTTTCGTATTTTTTCGGTTCTAATGAAACCCCATGTGATTCCAAGCATGTGTGTCAATTTGTACCTCTCTATCTACATTATTCCGTGATTTATTCAGTTTTAAAATTTATACTGAGTTCTTGATCGCCCAGTACATGTATAGTGCACGACCATTTACATGACTGTTCCTTGTTTAAATTCACGATCGATTTTCGTCTTACATTTAAGGAAAAGCGGGCGTTTATCTTTTAAACAGTCACGCTCTCAAGAATCCTTTCTCCTTGTCAGTTTTGGAGTGGAATTTGATGATTTAATTTAATGAACAAATTATTTGAGAAGCTAGTCACCAACGTAGGGTTTATATCGGGGACATTATAAGAGTACAGTACACAACTTTTGCAGCAGGTTCAATGTAAGCCCACTTGCGTTTGATTTGCATAACGTAGTGACTCTGTACCCTAACTGGCATATCAATTAAGGGTGCCAAAACAACAAACATGCGGTCAGTGTCCATATATCATTACATACAATATTACTATGAAATAAGCAGTTATGTGTCTAGCAGAGGGATTCCATCTTCAATCTATTCCTCTACCGTTCTGCTCTCCTCTACATCTACGTCTTCATGGATAATCTGCAAATCACATGTAAGTCGTGGCAGAGAGTTCATCGAACCACCTTCAGAGTAATTCTCTATTGTTCCAATTGTAACGTCCCCTTTGAACAATTATACATGACTGTGCTTAAACTGACACACAATATTTCTAGCGCAACGCAATCTGACTTTCATAATCCCTACAAAAGAATGGCCCTGTCTAACATTAACCTATACCTTTCACAAATTACTTACCTCACAAAAATCTTTGGTTCTCGAACTACTACAATACAGCGAGCGCCACTACTGCCAGTGATTTTCATACAGAGCGCTACGTGGCGTTACCAATATAAAAACCTAAACAGCCTACTTACATAGCCCCCATGCTCCCCACAAAAAATTTTACGAATTACAATAACAAATAAATCAAATGCACACACTTATTGATACAATGTTGGTCAAAAGCTAAAATTTTCTCACAGTCCATAAAGACAGCTCTGATCGTCGATCACAGTAAAATAGCAGTGTTTTTCTCAAAGTCTGAGCAGTAAAAGAAAATGCACACGGAAGTAGTGGATTTCCATGCAGTCTTGAAGAAGTAGTGTTGTCCTTCAACCGGAAAGACAGTGCTGACTCTTGACATGAAGACAGGTAATGGGCCACAACAGAGCAAACCCACAGCAGAGTCAGTCGAAGTTTTGAAGAATATTGGTAGATAGGTCATCACAGAGCAGACCCACGGTAGTCCTGGCAGAGAGTATGGTGTTGGTCGGCCACCAGAGGTGCAGACCCACTGCAGTCCTTGTAGAAATAATGATATTGGTGTGCCATCAAAGACGCAGACCCACTGTAGTCCTCGTCGAAATAATGGTATTGGTGAGTCATCAAAGGTGTAGACCCACGGTAGTCCTTGTAGAGATGGCTAGCAGCCAACTGCTGTGACTGTGCAGGTGCACAATCACCATTGAAGAGTCTTGCAGAGAATATAGCAAGTCCATGAACCACCAGTTGCGCACTCACAAAATTTTTTTTGAAAAGTCCTTAGAACCAGCAATGTTGTTATCCAGTCCCTTGCTGAATTATTAACACACATGCAAACACTAACAGTCCCTACTTCTCACATATTGTCCATATACTATGACCAACAGAAATGTGTGCAGTGAAATGTAACTTACAAGTTAATTAATTTGATGAACTGGTGTCAATTACAATTTTATAACATAAGAATACAATAACAAAGGTACAAAATACATCATTAAAGAGCATAACAATACAGATAACATTTGTAGTAATAGGGGCTTTACAAAAGAATACAAATAAACATATACATCAGTGTTACAGGACTAATGACATAAGTAAATACATAAAAGATCAGAATAACTTTTGAAACATCAACTTCACACATGAGCATTAAAACAAAACAGAATAAATAATGTCTAAACATCTTTACAAAGTAAATAACATAGTATTAGAAAAATTCTACAACATAACTCTCATCAGCTAATAAAGACAGGAAAAACACAAATAAACAAGGGTACAGAAACACATAGCGGAATGATACAAAAGGACAGGACAGGGTTTGTTTTCAGTGTGACATTTGGTACTGCAGTCCAACCCAAAACTTCATTCCATAGATCTTTCCTCCTATTTCAACATTTGTTTCCACCAAAAAAATCCTATACAAGCATTCTTTCTGTATTTATATGTTCACATTTTTATTACCTCATTATTTATTTTCCATTATCTTACCTCATAATTTATTTCCAAGAAAACCCTACCTAAACCTGTTGTCCCTAAACCCTGTTTTTTTTGTACATATCCACTTTCAAAATACCTTTCGTTGGCAAAACCATTTTCTTATAGCTTCTCAATGCATTTCTTCCAATTCATCACAACTCGTTCTCTTATATAGCCTACCCCATCTTAAGCTAACTTAAATCTACTGAGCTCAGATGCTAAACTAAGGGACGAGGCAATGCAGCAGCACAAAACAATTAACACAAACAGCAATGGCAAAAAAATTCCAAATTGGCAAAGCAAGCAGCAGTAAATCTAAATTTGGAGAGCAAATGCAACATTACAACTAATATGAGAAGATGTGCAGCAACAAGAAAAATAAATCAGTAGTAAAACTGGCTTCACAGAGTAATACAAAGTGAAATTTAGTAGCAGTATGCCTGGCAAACAGCAGCAGCAACTGCAATAACTTATATCTAAACATGACGTAGCTCAAGCAGAAAAAATATTACAGTAAAAATGGCCATTTTTAATACCTATGTCACATCTTAACACTAGAGTGATGCATCACAAAAACTTACTCAGCAAGAAAGTTACCAAGTCATTAAAAAATTATTTTTGCAATTCCTGTGAAGGGAAATGTCTATTTGTGCTCTCTTTTCTAAGAAAGTATATCATAAACGTATTCTTTACTGGGTCTGTAGACAGAAAATAGTGATTTTAGTACATCTATTAAATTTTATAATAACCAATGCTGCAGTGCAGCTAGAAACTAGATATTAAAGAAAATGAGCAAATATGTACAAAGGAAGGCATGAAACATCATTCATTAGCCATATGGCATTTCATAACGTAGTAAGAAAATCTCTCAACTAGAAAGACAGTTGTCATAATCAGGTGTATAGACATAAAAATATTTCTCGTCATTTCATTAGGCATTTCAGTAAATATCATAAGTTAAGAGCTCCACAGTGTTATCATATGTTTTCAAGTTTGAGTGTGTCGTATTTGCGATGCTTTCTACAAAGGAATGTCAATAGCGAGGATAATGGCCCCTTTTTCTTCCACCTGTGCCTCGGAAAGGCACACAAAAATGGCTTTTTTCCAGGCGACTGTCGCGCAGCTTTGTGCCCCTTGGTGCCCACGACCCCATACGTGAAGGTGGTCACTTAATTTTCTTACTGAAATATATACGACACCAGTTTCCATTACAGTGGCAGTCTCATACAAAAAATTTCACAGGTCGAGGATTTGCGTTGCAAATTTGTAGAAACAAAATCCTATGAATATAACAGTGTTCAAAAAGTTGTCATACATTCGCGCATTTACACACATTTCATAACTCTTAAAGTACGATTCTTGGTTTCCAGCATCCTTTTCCACAAATCAGAGTCCCTAACCACTACTCATTATTCATATACGTATTCGTCGACACTTCTTCAATATTTCATCATAATAAATACGTAGCATAATCAAATTCCTCATATACGGTAGCGTCATCTTATTGATCATACACATACCTCAACAGCAAAATTCACATTGTTGTCGTAAAAATAACATCATAACACCTCAGTCAAATCTCAAAAACGTCGTAGCTTTCTGCAATAATGTCAAAACCTAAAAAAAATTCTCTGCTCATTTCAATAGTGTCATCTGCCTTAAACGTACTTTAAAAATCATGACCCCATACCAAATGCGACATTCAAAGCTCTCATAGTATCACAATGGTTCCGAAAAAATATGAACGGTTCCCAAAGTACAGACAAAATACAATTTCGTAGGTGTGAAGTTATCCAACTGTGTAATTGCGTAAACATCTGTCACTGATGTAGTAAAAAAAAAGTTTGTTTCTCTGTTAAATAACCAGGTAGCTGTGTAATTCTGTGTTGGAGAAATATGGTACCGATGTTTAAAGTTGTATTGTGCTTGCCAAACACATGGTACACAAAGCAGGCGTGTACCCCCCTGAGGATTAATGTAATTATACCTTCAGATGTTACAGATTACAGCAATGGAATGAAATGTATCACGGAAAACCTTTGTATCATTGTACTTCAAATATCTTTAAAAATAAATCATTTAAGTACAAAATTAATCACTCAAATTCGTGCCCTGTAGCGCTAAATGTGCGTCTTGCTGTAAGATAATCTCTGTGGAAGTGTCGTAGTTATTGTCCTCCGAAAGCTAAGTTCTGCAGCAGCCAATGTACTTACCTCATGACAAACAAAAGTGAAATGCTTTGCGTATAGACATCTTAATTATTACGTTTATTGCCATGATGAAGAAAGCACTGTGCTGTAACGCATTGTTGTGCTATGGAAAACGCAGTCTCATTGTAGCTATACCACAAAAGTTACTATTAAAACATGTTTTTCTTTCCAGAATAATACAGAAAAACTGTGCAGATATAAAACAGAAACACTGAAAAAGCCACATTGTAAATTGTCACTCATTAGTAACGTCGTGATAAAATTGTGTAGCTGTCACATAAACTAACCACTGTTCCATCTGGTATCTCACTGAAAGTACTTTAAATCCAGAATGTATTTTCAAGTAAACCAAATTGTTGCATTAAATTCTCATTAGCAGTACCAGTATATGTTCTAAGTATGTAAGCCTTATAGTCGTTACGTAACCGTGTAACTAACAAGCAATAATGTACACTCACAATAACACTGTGATGTCTGTTCACTATAACAATGCATTCGTAGTTTCTGTTTAAATACGTTCTCTTGGTTCTTGATTGGGTATTTAATTTCAAACATTGATGCATGGTAACAGTTTCTAAGTCTGACAATGCATACTAGAAATCTGAAGTGAAAAGTTATATGGCAAAGACAAAGTTAAAAAGCACATTATCTCTCAATAAACGGTTTTACATGTGAAATGTGGTGCAATCCTTTACGCTTCCTAGTACGCAGAGTTTCAACCTGAACGCAATTATCATGCGGTATATGTCGGTAAAGAATACTGGAATTTTTCTCGAGGTTAGCGTCTATGATATTTATCTCTGAGCCAGCCGGCGCACGCGGCTGCCTGCGGTGCGAGTCATTGTCTGTCTCTTTGTTGGCGCACGTCGTTATTAGGATTAGGGGACCTGACTTCTGCAAATTCACCTTGTCGAGAAGGCCCTGCCCTGTTTGAAGCTCGCCAGTTCTGATGGAATTCAGGTCTGTCGTTTTGTCGGTAGTTTACATATTTTCTTGTTTGTCGGTCATGTGGTGGAGAATTTCTCCCGGAATCATAACTGCGTGGTGGACCATTGCGTCTGAAGTTATTCTGTCTCCATTGATAATAATTATATTCGTTCCCATATCGTCTGTTTCTATGGTTAACTCTGTCATATTCATTACTACGGAAATGCGATCTTTCTCTGTAACTATTACTCTGCCAGTGGTTGTCATATGGGTGGTGTCTGTTTTGTTCACGATTTGCGTTGTAAGAATAGCCTTGTGTCCAGTTATTACTTCTTTCGTCGTGGAATTGTGACGGATGTGACTGGTAATTGTTGTGCTCCTGTTTTCGCGTCCCGCGATTCTCAATGTCGATTTCAATTCATGTAAGAATCCCTGAAAAACTTCAGTGTCGTCTTTGCAACCTCCTGCCAAAATAATATGTCGTAAATGTTCAGGCAATTTGATTAAACAAATGCGGATGAGTTCTGAGGGGCTGTATGGGTTTGAAAGATACTGATTCTTATGTAACATGTCTTCGATATTTCACAAGACTGGAAGATTCAGATTGTTCGAAATGTTTCATCATTATGATGCTATGTTTTACTTGGTCTTGTGTAGCTTGAGACCAATATGCTGAGCGGAAGGCATGATAAAATTCTCCTTCACTGTGACAATCGTGAATGACCGATCGCATTCTTACAGCTGGTTCATTCTCTAAATAGCCACACATAAATTCTAATCTGTGCTCTAATGACCAGTTGGAAGGAAAACAATGAGAGAATTGATGGAGCCACGCTTTTGGGTGAATGTCGCTGCGAGAATTCTTAAATGTTTTAAATTTACGTGTAGTAATGAACAGCTTATAGTCAAAATCATCATGTCGGCGAGTCGCATATCGGTCAATGTTACGTCGTTTCGGCGGTTCCATTTCAAAATTCGATGCACCTTGCCAATTTCTTTCATAATTTCCGAAATGCGCTGTGTTATTATTTTGTGGCTGTTCCGTATTTCTATGTCCCTCTTCCCGTATTGGGGTGCGAGTGTCCTCTGAAATGCGTAATTCTTGTATTACCTGTGTCAGCTGATCTTGTACTTCCCGGATTTCTCTTTGGTGTTGCGTATTAATTTGATTCTGATTTTGTTTGAATTTCCTAATTTGTTCGCACTCTTCTGTGTCATTAAACACTACCGGTTTTGTGTCATTCAGATTATCATCTACCTTCGTAGATAAATTATTTAGCTGATCCAAAAGTTCAACTACTTTCTCTGATAATGAACTAATTTCCTCCATGTGTCTTTCTGAGCCCATTTTCAGAGTATCTACTGTGTCCTTTAAGTTTTCCTGAGTTTTTGCAAGTTGCGTAACCGAATCGGTGATGCCACTAAGTCAACTTTAGCTTGCAAGGTCTCATGATTTTCATGAACAACAGTTTGCAGTTCTTTTATGGCTGCTTCGTGATTCTGTAATGCATTTTCATGACGCGAAAAAATAGTTTCGAAATGCTCACAAATTTGTGTGTTTACGTCATTACAGACTTTTGGACATTTCGCTTCGATTTTATGTAACTCAGTAGTTAAATCTTCACGTGTTTGATCAAGTGTGGTGTCTAACTTCCGAAGATTTTGTTCCATTGTGTCTACATTTTGAAGCTTTTGCTGAGTTTGTCTCTGATTTTGTTCCATTGTGTCTAACGTTTGAAGATTTTGTTCCATTATGTCTAACTTTTGAAGCTTTTGCTGTGTTTGTCCCATTTTTTGTATTAATTGAAATAATAATGTATTAGTGTCTGTAATCTGTTCCTCTATGCTTTTCGGCAGTGCATTTGCACCGGCAACATTCACATTTTGACAAGCAGAAAATGTGTCTTGGCGTATTTAAGAAAACGGGAGGACGCAAAACCTGAATCTACAGTATTGGCAAGACTGTGTCCTGTCAATTCGGATTCCTGAGACGAGCTGTTGCCGACAGATCGATCGATAATGCTTCCCTGTTCACTAATTGTTTCACTGTCTACGCCATTATTTGCCGCCCGCTCCATTTCCCTATGCAGAATTACCAAATTACTACTTTGAACATTAGTTAATTCATTACACGGTGGCGCTAACACACTGCTTTCGTCTTCACTGTCATTTCTCAGTTTACTTTGGAACCTAGTATTACGTTTTTCACACGCCATTGTTGTCACAATATTTCACACCACAACACAGAAAAGCACAATTTGAAGAGCAAAATAAGAAAACACATTAACATAGCACTGAATATAATATATAGTTAATTGCAAGCGCAGCTGCGAAATTCTTGTTGCAAATCTACATGCATGCCACAACAACAATGAAAGACTGCAACTATAAAGGAGGTTCTCTCTACAATTACGCGCTAGCAATAAACAATAGCTACAGTAATCACACAAACTACAAGAGAAAATCAGAAGATTCCAGTGAGGTATCCTCGGCTAAGGGTCGACGTATGAAACGTCCCCTTTGAACAATTATACATGACTGTGCTTAAACTGACACACAATATTTTTAGCGCAACGCAATCTGACTTTCAATAATCCCTACAAAAGAATGGCCCTGTCTAACATTAACCTATACCTTTCACAAATCACTTACCTCACAAAATCTTCGGTTCTCGAACTACTGCAATACAGCGAGCGCCACTACTGCCAGCTAAATAAAAGATTCAAACTACGGAATGCACTAACTACTGATAGGCATAGTTAGCAAATGAAAGATTTTGATAGAGAACAAACAATGCATTTACCTTAATAGTGTTGAAAAATCATAATATACATAGCAGTTCATGACATCCAGTCTTACAAATTTCAAAACTCCGCCATTTCTCTCCCCACATCCACCACTGCTGGCGGCTCACCTCCAACTGCGCAAAGGTACGCGCTGTTCACATCCAGCAGCCCAACACTACAATGGCAGACAACAATGCAAACTAGCCACAGACTGCACACAGCACAGCCAGTGATTTTCATACAGAGCGCTACGTGGCGTTACCAATATAAAAACCTAAACAGCCAACTTACACAATATCGAACAGTGCGCGGAAAAAACGAACATCCATATTTTTCTGTGCGAATTCTGATTTCCCTTAATTTAATATGATGATCGTTCCTCCCTATGTGGGTCTGCGTCAGTAACATATGTTCGCATTCGTGGGACAAAGTTGGTGAATGAAATTTCGTCAGAAAATTCTACCGCAATTAAGAAAGCCTTTGTTTTAATGATGTCCTCTCCAAATCCTGTATCATGTCCATGACACTCCCTCCCCTATTTCACGATAATACAAAACATGCTGCTCTTTTTTGTTCTCCATGTACACCGTTAATCCTACCTGGAGCGGATCCCGGACCGTGCAGCAGTTCTCCTAAAGAGGACGGACAAGTGTAGTGTAGACAGTCTTTTTAATTGATCTGTTACAATTTCTTAGAGTTCTGCCAATAAAACGTAGTCTGCAGTTAGCCCTCCCCACAACATATTTTATGGGTTGTTTTAAATTTAAGTTGTTCGTAATCGTAATTCCTAGATATTTATTTGAAGTTGAGGCCTTTAGATGTGACTGATTTATCGTGTAAGCGAAGCTGAAAGGATTCGTTTTAGCACTCATGCGGATGGCTTTATACTTCTCATTATTTAGCGACGACTGTCACTTTTAGCGCCATACAAATGTCTTTTCTTAAGCTATTGCAATTTGTTTTGTGCTTCTGATTATTTCAATAGGCGATAAACGACAGCATCACCCGCAAGCAACCTAAGACATCTGCTCAGATTGTCTCCTAAATAGTACACGCATATAAGAAATAGCAGAGGATCCTTAAAACTACGCCGGCAGGTTCTAGGCGCTTCAGTCCGGAACCGCGCTGCTGCTACGGTCGCAGGTTCAAATCCTGCCTCGGGCATGAATGTGTGCGATGCACTTGGGTTAGCTAGGTTTAAGTAGTTCTAAATCTAGGGGACTAATGACTTCGGATATTAAGTCCCATTGTGCTCAGAGCCATTTGAACCATTTGAACCTTTAAAACTACCTTGGGGAAAGCCAGAAATCACTTCTGTTTATTTTCCGTCAATTACTACGAACGAACTGGGACGTCTGTGACAGGAAATCACTAATCCAGTCACGTTACTGATACGATATTCCATAAGCGTGCTATTTCATTACAAGTCGCTTATGTGGCACAGTCTCAAAAGCCTTCAGGAAATCTAGAAATATGTAATAAATCTGAAATCCCTTGCCAACAGCACTCAGTAATCCCTCTGGTTAAAGAGTCGGTTGTGTTTCACAAGAACGACGTTTTCTAAAGCAGTGTTGACTCTGTGTCAATAGACCGTTCTGTTCGAAGTAATTCATAATGTTCGAACACAGTATGTTTTCCAGAATCCTGCTACATATCGATGTTAACGATATGGGCCTGTAATTTAGAAGAATATTCCTACTATCTTTCTTGAATACTGGTGTGGCCTCTGCAACTTTCCAGTCTTTGGGTACGGACCTCCCGTCGAGTGAGTGGTTCTATGTGATTGTTAAGTATGAGCATACTCTGAAAGGAACTTAACTAGTATTCAGTGTGTACCGGAAGAATGCTTTTATTAAGTTATTTAAATTGATGCACCACTCCGAGAGTATCTACTCCTAAATTATTTCATGTTGGCAGCTCTTCTTGATTCGAATTCTGGAGTATTTATTTCGCCTTCTTTGGTGTAGGAATTTCGGAAGGCTATGTTTAGTCACTCTGCTTTGGCAACAATGTCATCAATAGGATATCCATTGCTATCGGGCAGAGGAGAAACTGAAAATGCCGTGCAACTAACCTACTTTACGTATGACCAGAAATTCTGGATTTTCTGCCAAGTTTAGAGACAAAGTTTCGATATGGAAACATCTTTAAGCATATTGCATGAACTTCCGAGCTTCAATGAAAGGACGTCCGTCTTATAGATATTGCGTTCGTTTATCTTTGACATGCATTTATCATAGTTTCTGCAACAGTGTGCTGGCACATTTTGTGTTCCAAGTGGGATCAGCTCCGCTGTTTATTAATTTATTTGATATAAATCTTTCAATTGCTGTTGATACTAATTGTTTGAATCTAAGCCACATCTAGTTTTTACATAAATTGCTTATTTGGAAGGTTTGGGGGATTGTCTTTCTGGAAGGCAACAGGCAAATTTTTATCTGTTTTGCTGAACGGGTATACTTTTCGTTTATTTTTGGAGGATTTGGGAGTTACTGAATTCAGTCCCGTTTCGACCACCCTGTGTTCACGAATCCCTGTATCCGTTTTGATGCTCGTTATCAGCTCAGGACTATTTGCTAGTAAGAGGTCAAGAGTGTTTTCACAGCCCTTTTTCTATTCGCGTTGGCTCATGAACTATCTGCTCGAAACAATTTTCAGAAAATGCGTTTAGCACGATTTCGTATGATGTTTTATTGGTACCTCCGCATTTAAACATTTATTTCCCCAAAATATCAAGAGTAAAATAAAGTCACTGCCAACTATAATTGTATGAATCGAGTACATGTTGGAAATTAAACTCAAGTTTTCTTTGAACTTTTTAGCAATTTATCATTTGAGTTGAGAGGTAGGTAAAATGATCCAATTATTATTTTATTCCGTTTGTCAAACGTGACCTCTGCCCATACTAAATTACAGAAAACATCTTATTTAATTTCACTACAAGATAAACTACTTTTAACAGCAACAGACACGCTACCGCCAACTGTGTTTAGCGTAACCTTTCTGAACACCGTTAAGTTCTTGGCAAAAATTTCTGCTTATCTCCGCCTTTAGGCAGCTTTCAGTGCCTATAGCGATTTGAGCATTAGTCCTTTGTATTAGCGCTTGGAGCTTTAGTACTTTCCCAGCACAGCTACGATAATTTACAACTGTTATGCTGATGGTTGCTGTATCTACGTTCTTCCTATGTTCGACATGCACTATTTGTGACTTAAGTCCTTTTTGCATTTTCCCGAGACTCTCTAACACAGAAAAACCGCCAAGTCCATGACACACAGCCCCTGCTATCCGTGTAGCCCCCTCCTGCGTGTGGTGGACTCCTGTCCTATTCAGCGAAACCCGAAACCCAACCACCCTATGGCACAGGTCGAGGAATCTGCAGACTACATGGTCGCAGCACCATCTGTTTCTCTGATTCACTCTCCACCCGGCTCTCAACGAGAGCTTCGCATTTGATCCTTTCGACTATGCTGCAAATGGTGAGCTCCGTTTTAATCTCATAGGTAAGGCTAGCAGTCTATACCATTTCTGTTAGCCGCTCGAAACCAGAGAGAAGCTCCTCCGATAAAAGCAGCACACGTCACTGATACCGACGTGAGCCACGACGTTCAATTGGCTGCACCCTGTGTTCTTTATGGCACCAGGAAGGACCCGTTCCACATATGTAATGACTCCTTTCCGGTGTGCACACGGATTGCACAATGGCTTCTTTCCCTCCTATGCACCTATGTCACTTAGGAGCCCCATAAGGTTATTAACACTGGCACTCCCAACGAACAATAATACCACCCTCTGTGATTGCCCGGATCTTGCAGGCTTGACCTCTGAAACAGAGCAAGCGATTTCAGGTGGCTGAGCGACAGTGTCTTCCACAGACAGCAGCTGGAACCTTTTTGTCAGACAAACCAGGGAGTCCTTATGTGCGGCCACCTGGGAAGTTTTTGCAGACTTAAATGTTTGCAACCCCAGTTGACGTATCATTTCTGTGGCACTCTCTCCTCTACCTATTTTGAACTATTTCGCCGCTTTCCATCAATCCTATCCGATATGGATCCTACACGGCACATCACTACTCCAGAAGAGGACACACCAGTTAGTGTAAATTCCCTCTTTAGTAGACCTGTTGCATTTTCTGAGTGTTCTGACAATAAAAAAACGTCTGTAGTTTGCTTTACCCGCAAGATTATCTATGCTGTCGTTACAGTTTAAGTTATCCATAATTGTAGTCCTTAAGTACATAGTTGAATTTACAACCTTTAGATTTGGCGACTCATGTTAGTTCTCATGTCGATAACTTCACATTTTACACTGTTGTTGTTGTCTTCAGTCCAGAGACTGGTTTGATGCAGCTCTCCGTGCTACTCTATCCTGTGCAAGCGTCTTCATCTCCGAGTAACTACTGGAACCTGCATACTTCTGAATCTGCTTGGTGCATTCATCTCTCCAATATAAAATTGGTGATCCCCTGATGCCTTAGAACGTCCCTTTTTTTAGTCAGGTTGTGCCATAAATTCCTCTTTTCCCCACTTCTATTCAGCAATTCCTCATTACTTACGTGATATACCATCCTAATATTCAGCATTCTTCTGTAACACCACATTTCGAAAGCTTCTATTCTCTTCTTGTGCCGGCCGGAGTGGTCGAGCGGTTCTACGCGCTACAGTCTCGAACCGCGCACCGCTACGGTCGCAGGTTCGAATCCTGCATCGGCCATGGACGTGTGTGATGTCCTTAGCTTAGTTAGGTTTAAGTAGTTTTAAGCTTGGATGGCATGACCTCAGTAGTTAAGTCCCATAGTGCTCCCAGCCATTCTCTTCTTGTCTAAACTATTTATCGTACATGTTTCGCTACCATACATGGCCACACTCCCTACAAATACATACTCGCCATTGAAATTGCTACACCAAGTATAAATGCAGATGATAAACGGGTATTCATTGGACAAATACATTATACTACTACTGACATGTGATTACATTTTCACGCAATTTGGGTGCATGGATCCTGAGAAATCAGTACCCAGAAGAACCACCTCTGGCCGTAATAACGGCCTTGATACGCCTGGGCATTGAGTCAAACAGAGCTTGGATGGCATGTACAGGTACAGCTGCCCATGCAGCTTCAACACGATACCACAGTTCATCAAGAGTAGTGACTGGCGTATTGTGACGAGACAGTTGGTCGGCCACCATTGACCAGACGTTTTCAGTTGGTGAGAGATCTGGAGAATGTGCTGGCCACGGCAGCAGTCGAACATTTTCTGTATCCAGAAAGGCCCGTACAGGACCTGCAACATGCGGTCGTGCATTATCCTGCTGAAATGTAGAGTTTCGCATGGATCGAATGAAGGATAGAGCCACGGGTCGTAACACATCTGAAATGTAACGTCCACTGTTCAAAGTGCCGTCAATGCGAACAAGAGGTGACCGAGACGTGTAACCAATGGCACCCCATACCATCACGCCGGGTGATACGCCAGTATGACGAATACACACTTCCAATGTGCGTTCACCGCGATGTCGCCAAACACGGATGCGACCATCATGATGCTGTAAACAGAACCTCGATTTATCCGAAGAAAAATGACTTTTTGCCATTCGTGCACCCAAGCTCGTCGTTGAGTACACCATCGCAGGCGCTCCTGTCTGTGATGCAGCGTCAAGGGTAATCGCAGCCATGGTCTCCGAGCAGATAGTCCATGCTGCTGCAAACGTCGTCGAACTGTTCGTGCAGATGGTTGTTGTCTTGCAAACGTCCCCATCTTTTGACTCGGGGATCGAGACGTTGCTGCACGATCCGTTAGAGCCATGCGGATAAGATGCCTGTCATCTCGACTGCTAGTGATACGAGGCCTTTGGGATCTAGCACAACGTTGCGCTTTACCCTCCTGAACCCACCGATTCCATTTTCTGCTAACAGTCATTGGATCTCGACCAACGCGAGCAGCAATTTCGCGATACGATAAACCGCAATCGCGATAGGCTACAATCCGACCTTTATCAAATTCGGAAACGTGATGGTACGCATTTCTCCTCCTTACACGAGGCATCACAACACCGTTTCACCAGGGAACGTCGGTCAACTGCTGTTTGTGTATGAGAAATCGGTTGGAAACTTTCTTCGTGTCAGCACGTTGTAGCTGTCGCCACCGCCGCCAACATTGTGTGAATGCTCTGAAAAGCTAATCATTTGCGTATCACAGCATCTTCTTCCTGTCGGTTAAATTTCGCGTCTGTAGCACATCATCTTCGTGGTGTAGCAATATTAATGACCGGTAGTGTACTTTCAGAGAAGACTTCCTGATACTTAAATCTACACTTCATATTAATAAATTTCTCTTCATCAGAAACGCTTTGTTTGCCAAAGCCGGTCAACTTTTTATATCCTCTCTTCTTCGACTATCATCAGTTACTTTGCTCCCCCGATAGTAAAACTCATCTACTACATTAAGTGTCTTATTTTCTAAACTAATTCCCTCAGCATCTTCTGATTTAATTAGACTACATTCCATTATCCTCATTTTGCTTTCGCTGGTGTTCATCTGCCTCCCTTTCATGCCTCTTGACTCTCATAACTATCATCTAGTTTCTGTACAAATGGTACAGAGGCTTTCGCTCCCTCTACTTTAGCCTGCCACCTACAGAATTTCAAAGAAAGTTTTCCGGTCAATATTGTCAAAAACTTTCTCCAAGCCCTACAAATGCTAGTAACGTAGGTTTGCCTTTCATTAATCGGCCTTCTGATATAAGTCTTAGGGTCAGTATTGCTTCGCGTGTTCCAACATTTCTACGGAATCCATCTTGATCTTCCCCGAGGTAGGATTCTACCAGTTTTCTATTCGTCTGTAAGGAATTGGTGTTGGTATTTGGCAATCATGACTCCCCGTTCTAACATGCATGTGTCGCATAAGCTATTTCCAATTATTGTTAATTCTTCTGATTTTATAGTGAGTAAAATATTATATATTTTAACTATTTTTATAACATATTGACTAAGCCATAGTTCTTCGGTTGTCCAGTATCTTGTACCCTGAAACAGAAAGTGGGCTTTATCGTGGAACATATGACACTTGCAAATTAAGTGAGTTTCTTTAATGTCATAACGGTATCAATAGTCTTGAAAATGGAAATTTGGGTTATTGTCTTTCCATTTCAAAATGTATTATGTAACAGATTGACGACGAAATACACTTCTATAAAATATTTCTTCCTATGGACATGACAATGTTGTACTTTGGAGCATGATTTCCCGTTTGAAAAAAAAAAAGAATCTTAAATTTTCCGCCGTAATATTTGTAATTTCAGAGAAAGGCGAGTAGTATACAGTATGTACCAGAACTAAGAGGAAACAAAAAAAACCCTCCCCAGCCCCGCTCCCCTCACCACTCCCTATGTTCAGTCAACACATCTAAGATGTGGTAACAGAAATAAGAGAAAGGTTCAAGAGTAGTATTAAATTTCAAAGTGAAAGGATATTATCTATAAGAACCGCTCATGACATCGCTACCCTACGTGAAAGTGAAAAACTATAGGAGCTGTTGAATGAAATGAACAGTTTAAAGAGGACACAAAATGGATTGAGGGTAAATCTAGGGAAGAGGAAATAAATGAGAATTAGCAGAAATAAGAACAGCGAGAAACTTAATATCACAATCAGTGACCAAGTAGTAGATAAAGTTATGGAATTCTGCCATGTAGGCAGCAAAATAACTCACGACTGGCCGAGGAAGGAGAACGCTAAAAACAGACTAGGACTGGCTAAACGGACATTCTTGGCCAAGAGCAGACCAAGAATATCAAATATAGGTCTTAATTTGAGGAAGATATATCCGGAAATGGATGTTTGGAACTGAGCAGCGGAACATGGACTGTGAGGAAACTGTAACAGAAGAGAATCGAAGCATTTGAAATGTGGTGCGACAGAAGAATTTTGAAAATTATGTGGACTGATAAATTAAGAAATGTGGAGGTTCTCAGCAGAATCGGCGAGGAAGGAAATACACGGAAATTACTGACAAGAAGGATGGACAGGATGACATAACATTTGTTACGACATCAGGGAATAACGTCCACAGTCCTAGAGGGAGCTATAGAGAGCAAGAGCTCTAGAGCAGGACAAAGACTGGGATACATCCAACAAGTAAGTGAGGACGTGAGATGAAAGTGATACTCTGAGATGAAGAGGCTGGCATAGGAGAGGAACTTGTGGCGGGCCGTATCACACCAGTCAGAAAACTGGTGATTTAGTAAAATAATATAAAATCAACCACTTGCTGCCTTCTTAGCTCGTTCCATCTCCTATCTCCAGCAGAGAACCACTCGCCCACTGATACCCTGCAGTAAACCCTGTTCAAAAAGAAAGACGACGTAGTTGTTGGCAACCCTGTAATGTATAAATTTATGGTACCTGTTTTAGAAATAGGTGCCACTATCATATAACTTTCCAAGGGAACATCAGACAAATACTATTGATTACTGTGCTTACAGAGGCAGGTAAAAAGTCAGTTTTCCTCTTCGATAGGCTAAAGGAGTAGAACAGAGGATATACTTATAAGAGGCACTTTCTGCCATATGCTGTACGATGGCTTAGAGAATATATGAGCATGATCAAAATCATTATGATCACTGCCCACCACGAGATTGGATGCCGCCTTGGGGTTGAGCAATGCGCGGCTCGCGGTCATGCTGTTTATTGCTCGTCATCTTGTTTTTGTGGTACTGTCGCCTCGTTTTTCTTTATTTTGATTTACGGGAGTCACTAGGTTGCTGGTTTGCTTGCTCATGAGTGGCAGCAGCAGCACTTATCGATACAGGCACTGTCGTACCATCTCTGGAACGACCGCTATTATTTCCGGGTCGTCGTGTGTCTGGAGTTCAGTAGGGTACGTAGCGACAGGGAGGTGCGGACAGTTAGTATTCACCGACCTCTGGCGACACACGTGTACTCTCCGGCCGAAGGGGACTGGAGCGGGAACGACCGTTCGTTGGTCGTTCGGTCGGTCGTCTCATCGGGTAACGTGTATTTGGTCCCCGACCGCTTATGGAAACTCTGTGCGTGTCGACTTGTGATTTCTCCTTGTTGTTCCACAGGGAATAACGTTCACAGTCCTAGAGGAAGCTATAGAGAGCAAGAGCTCTAGAGGGGGACAAAGACTGAGATACATCCAGCAAACGTGAGATGCAAGTGATACTCTGAGATGAAGAGGGTCGGAGTTCTCGGTGCAATTGTTTACGTAGAACTGTGTGTAGCTTCTGTGATTTCCACTGAGCAGTTATGAATGCTGTCTGCGTGCTGGAGTAGGCTGTCGGTCGGTTGGGGCAGAGCAGCGAGTGTGTGTTTCCTCGCCGTGTTGATGCTGTCCGGCACGGCGTGTAGTTCGACAGCCTTTGGTGTTTGTTTATATATTTGACTGATTATTGTGCCTTGGCTGTATTTAAACGCCAATTTTGAAGACATCCACGCCGATATTTTCGGTTGTCGTTCCGTTGGTCGGGCTGAAGGGGATTGATTAGGTTGTTGGTTGGTCCTTCAAACGTCCCTGGGTCGGGTTGCCATCCGATTATTTAATCTTACTTCTGGTTGCCTGTCTCGCCTAAACTGTTGTTACAGTTTCCTCCCCAGGCCGACCCTTGCAACACTTATGAGCACAACTGTTCTGTTGCTTGTGACTGCAATTTTGTTTTGTTGCAAGTCCTGTGCCAGGCCTTCAGCCGTGTTTTATTTTACCGAGCGAGGTGGCGCAGTGGTTAGCACACTGGACTCGCATTCGGGAGGACGACGGTTCTATCCCGTCTCCGGCCATCCTGATTTAGGTTTTCCGTGATTTCCCTAAATCGCTTCAGGCAAATGCCGGGATGGTTCCTTTGAAAGGGCACGGCCGATTTCCTTCCCCATCCTTCCCTCACCCAAGCTTGCACTCCGTCTCTAATGACCTCGTTGTCGACGGGACGTTAAACAATAATCTCCTCCTCCTCCGTGTTTTATTTAAAATTCTTGTTTGCTCTGTATTTAGCCCTCCAGCTGCGTTTGTTTTAAAATCTGTGGCTTTCAACCCTTAATGTGTAAATGCTCATCTTAAGGTTTGTCTTTAATTATTTTGAATAACTGTTTGGGCCTTCAGCCGTCCAGATATTACAAGTTTTCTTAAGATGGTTTTCTGTTGTACTGTGTAAATGCTTGTCTTTAAAGGTTCCCTTTTATTAAGTTGAAGTATTATTGGGCTTTCAGTGAAGGGATTAATTTAAATTTTCCTTAATATGGCTTTTAGCCGAAATTTGTAATGTTTGCCTTTCTAGAATTTCCATTCTTGATCTGAAATATTACTTGGCCATTTTGCCAAGAAGATATTTTAATTTTATTTAAGTAAGGCCTTCAGCCCTTTGTCTAAATTCTTGTGCCTTAAAAGGAATTATTTAAGGATATTTTAATTTTACTTAAGTAAGGCCTTCTGCCGTTTCTCTAAATCCTTGTGTTTTACAAGGAATTGTTTGAACTTTATTTTTGAGAAGTTATTTGGGCCCTCAGCCGTGAATTGATCCTTGTTGTTTTAAAGAGTAAACTGTGCACTGGTTGTCAGGGAATAAAGCTGTGTGTTCTTGTGTAACTAACGGTAACTGATCTTGGCACCTTTCCACAACCTCATCAGCTCTGTGCTGCGAAACCAGATTTCAGGGGTATAGAGACGAATGGGGAACAACTATAGCGGCGTTACAGGTCGCAATGTAGAAGTTCCCCGACAGAATCGACAACAGTTCGCAAAAAAAGGCGAAGCTCGTTGGCGGTTCGCGTGCTGGTATCGTGACCATGTATGGAATGGTGAAACCGCTAGCAGGTGGAAAGATGTTGGACATCTATGCTTAATCGCAGAACGTGGAGGTCTTCGACCTGTCGGTGCTCTAAGGCAGGATAGGTGGCGATCTGTGGTAGATCTGACGACAGAGTGCAATACTTGAGCCATGGTGTTGCAATGATGATTCAGCCACTGCAGTGGCTACGGCATCATCGAGATTGTACTGTGGATTATTGGAAACGTGCCCGGATCCGCTGTCATCCTCGAAACAAGTGCATTGTCACGGATGCCGGCCGGTGAGGAAAACATTGTGTTTTAGGAGACATCCAGTTGGGCTTCCATGTGACCTCTGGCAGCACGACAGCTGCGTTCTGCAATAACGATGGCGTCTTCCAGCAAGATACCTGTCCCCGTCTCAAAAGATAGAATCGTGTTGTTTTACCTGCACCCGATGGCTTTCATCATCGACGCTATCAAGTGCCAGCCAGCTCCGCGTCAACGAGCGAGCAGCCAATAATTTACGGGTGTTGTGCCACCTGTGCGTAGACATCTGGTGCCACATACTCAGTGAAACCTACCAAGGATGTGTCGAAGTCATACTACGTAGAATCGCTGTTGTATTACTATCTGAAGGTGGACCAACACGTTATTAAGCAGGTCATAACTTTTCGCTCATCCTGTGTATATGTAGATCTAAGTTCAGAAATGACACCTTTTAGCTTTCTCTCAGGAATCCCCTACAGTGAATTACAAACAACTCATCATTATCGTCTGACTGTTCACTTCTTTTATGGTACTTCAGTGAAGAAGTTGGCGAACGTCGGACTACCTAAGACAACTCCTTCCACATGTTCGTATTAAAAGACAATCCCACACAAAGTAGTGACATACATGGAAAATCTTGGTGGTATCCTGTGAAAAAATGGATTGCAGACAGTGTAGTTTAGTGGCACTTTGGTAAACAACTAAACATCACAGCTGAGTAAGATATAATTTAGTCCAAACTTCAGTTTCCTCAACTTCTCTGTGACGTTTTCCTAATACTTTATGTATGTTACGATATTCCTCACGTAAGCATCTGAATTAGTGTGCAAATTCTTTCTCATACGTCGGTGAGGCAGGATCGCCTACTATCGCTCATATTTCTACATGACTTCGTGGAATTTGTGTTTTATTTTGGGGAGGGGAATGGAGGGACGGGGGGTATGGCTTCTGTTTCGTGCAGGGTCGGCTATATGTCCACCAATACAGATAACGCCTTGATTAATAGATTCGTATTCCATGTGTTCCAATGAGTGGAATACATATTTAGCTTTTATTACATCGTCGAGTCTAGTATCTTCTACTCATAATCTTGAGTAATGTTCTAGAGATCGGACCATGCTTCAGTATTTGGTGACACGGTCCACATAATAAAATCGCCGATATGTAGATTCTCGTTGTGGAGAAGAGCTTCCACGTCCGTGCCTGTAGAGCAGCCTTCATCAGACGTTTTTGCTGAAGGGCCAGTACCGAACATTGTGGAGCGGCACCTCGAACGGAATATGTACCAATCCTATTATTTAACTTTTCATAACTGGGATTCACGGTCATGTAAAATATTTTGAAAGACATCATGTTTACGCCAGTGACTGTTAAACTATTTATTTCCACTATTGCAATTTCGGCCTTTGGCGATTATCAAGTGCAGATGTTTCGGCTTTAAGCCACGTCAATTTTATACACGCAACAAATTTGTATGTCGTTCCCATTTGCTGTTATATACATTCGTAACGTGCTAAGCAGTGCAAGCACACGTGTCCATATGCATATCAGTGAAAAAGTTACTAGTGATGGTGGAACAAACATGTGTATGTACAGACCGTGCTGTTTTACGATATATGGACATGTGTACTCACCCTACGTAGCATCGTTACGAATGTATATAACAGCAAATGACAACGACATATAAATATTCAGCGTGTATAAAGTTGACATGGCTTAAAGCCAAAATAACTGCAATTGATAATGGCCTAAGGCCGAAATTGCAATAGTGGAAATAAAAAATTTTATTGTCACTGGCGTGAACATGATGCTAAATTCATACCACAACAGCTGATCGGTACCAGTCGCGGACCCTCTGAGCAGTCGGTACTGGAAAACAAACAATAAAACATTCTCCCTCTCACATCCTCTAACAGAGCAGTAGCCGCTGTAGTTATCTCTCTACCGCTGATGTAGGTGGCCAGCTTTACTTAGCTTACAGCCGAATTCACCAACGTCAGTTAAAAGTAAGTAAGTCTTAAAATATGAAAGTATTTGTGTTTGTTAGTGAGCAGGAAAAGAACTCTTAGGAAGTTCTTAACTTTCGTCAACGTTTTGGTAGGCTGCTTTCAGTTGCTAGATACATGTTATAAAATATGGCTGAGAATCACGGGACACACAGATATTTAATTCGGATCGTATGTGCCACTCGGGCAGCAGTTAAACGACCACTGTTTTAGAGAATACATTAAAATTTCAGAAATATGGCAACAGCGCAAAAAAGAAAGAGGAAAGCCACAAGGTAAACACAGTCTGGAACCCCGTGCTGCAGCAAACGACCGTGTGAAATAAGAAGTGCAGAACGACAATGTAGTGAACGGGAAAAAGTTCTCAGACGTTGACGCAACAGGTAGCTATAATCTTCGACCGGAGTCCGGCAGCGGCAATGGAGAGTGAACCTTCTTTCACAGTGCCAGCCCCTCGGATGGGCCAAACGTCAGATGAATTATTAAAGAAATGTCGATCGAAGACAGTAGCACGTGGCGGCGAAAGCTTCAGCAACAAAATGTTTTACTACTGACCACGTCAAAACAATTTTTACAGAATACGTGTTTTACAGGAATGAATAGATGTATCATCTCACTGCATATTTGGTGATAAAAAAGTTGATTGTGTAATAGGAGGATCTGTGTTGTTGTTGTTGTGGTCTTCAGTCCTGAGACTGGTTTGATGCAGCTCTCAATGCTACTCTATCCTGTGCAAGCTTCTTCATCTCCCAGTACTACTGCAGCCTACATCCTTCTGAATCTGCTTAGTGTATTTATCTCTTGGTCTTCCTCTACGATTTTTACCCTCCACGCTGCCCTCCAATGCTAAATTTGTGATCCATTCATGTCTCAGAACATGTCCTACCAACCAGTCCCTTCTTCTTGTCAAGTTGTGCCACAAACTCCTCTTCTCCCCAATTCTATTCAATACCTCCCCATTAGTTATGTGATCTACCCATCTAATCTTCAGCATTCTTCTATAGCACCACATTTCGAAAGCTTCTATTCTCTTCTGGTCGAAACTATTTATCGTCCACGTTTCATTTCCATACATGGCTACACTCCATACAAATACTTTCAGAAACGACTTTCTGACATTTAAATCTATACTCGACGTTAACAAATTTTTCTTCTTCACAAACGCTTTCCTTGCCATTGCCAGTCTACATTTTATATCCTCTCTACGTCGACCATCGTCAGTTATTTTGATCCCCAAATAGCAAAACTCCTTTACTACTTTAAGTGTCTCATTTCCCAATCTAATTCCCTCAGCATCACTCGACTTAATTCGAGTACATTCCATTAACCTCGTTTTGTTTTTGTTGATGTTCATCTTGTACCCTCCTTTCAAGACACTGTCCATTCCGTTCAGCTGCTCTTCCAAGTCCTTTGCTGTCTCTGACAGAATTACAATGGAAATGTCTTACAATTTAAAACCTGATTCCTAAATCTCTGTCTTACCATTTTATAATCTATCTGATACCTTTTAGTATCTCCAGGGTTCTTCCATGTATACAACCTTCTTTCATGATTCTTGAACTAAGTGTTAGCCATGTTTAAGTTATGCTCTGCGCAAAATTCTAGCAGGCGGCTTCCTCTTTCATTTCTTAGCCCCAATCCATATTCACCTACTATGTTTCCTTCTCTCCCTTTTCTTACTGACGAATTCCAGTCACCCATGACAGTTAAATTTTCGTCTCCCTTCACTACCTGAATAATTTCTTATATCTCATCACACATTTCTTCAATTTCTTTGTCATCTGCAGAGCTAGTTGGCATATAAACTTGTACTACTGTAGTAGGCGTAGGCTTCGTATCTATCATGGCCCCAATAATGCGTTCGCTATGCTTTTTGTAGTAGCTTATCCGTACTCCTATTTTTATTCATAATTAAACCTACACCTGCATTACCCTTATTTGATTTTGTATTTATAACCCTGTATTCACCTGACCATAAGTCTAGTTCCTCCTTCCACAGAACATCTCTAATTCCCACTATATCTAACTGTAACCTATCCATTTCCCTTTTTAAATTTTCTAACTTCCCGTAATATACGAGTAAGGTTAACGACGTCAACAGCCTGGCATCGTGTCTCGACTTCGACCTTGCAGCCTTCCTCTAGAATCCTGTTTTTATCGAGCGGCTTCATCAGTCCACATTGAAGCTCGGCTCAACATTGATCTTTGCGCTTAGTTTGATCTTCTCCCGTAATGTGAACTCGGTACATCGTGGGACAGCGTAGTATTCCACTCTGCAATAACGTACAGAAACATACATTACGAAGACTAAGTTTCCTGCTGCAGGTCACGAAAGGCCTGCTGCTAACGGAACCAAGTAGAGGAGGGGAAATGTTAGTCGGCGAATAAACACCAGAATGTAAGGTCACCACTGAGCTGTAACCATAAAAAGAACATCCTGAACTGCAATTGAAATGAGAAACACATATTTAACATCGGACTCAATTGACTGGCAAATGAAACTAATACCTACAAGTAAACTCATAACTTTAAAGACCCTGACGAGAACATTACCTGAGCTACACATTATTTTATACCATCTCGAAAGTATCAGATGCTACCCGTAACTCCTCCCAATCCATGAAACATGAAGAGAATAATTGTAAAATTTGTGCAGTGATTTTCTATATTAATGTGAGGTGTGTAAAGTATTAGTTACATATGCGACGGATGCAGACGATGTAGTGCTTTTCCATGTTGGTTTTACAAGTAATTGACAATGACAAGTAATCGAAATTAGCTAATTGCACGATTAAATAAATTTTATGTTACAGTCTACTACGGACCCTGTTTACGTTTAATAAGCTTCTGGAGGCCGTTGATCCACAAAAATACAAAATCTTAATTGTAAAAGTAATTGCTCAACCAAATCTTCAGTCTCAGGCTGAGTCGAGAGCACGCCCAGCTCCGCCTGAAAATGACAGAGCCCTCGAGACAAAAATACCGTTCTCCCTGGACATGAAAAAGGAGCTTACAAGCTGCTAAAAGCCTAGTCGTTCCTGCCGCTTTTCATAAAAATAAGTAATTCAGTGAAATTAAGGCAACAAACTTACACTGTCTGATACAAAGTAACTGAGTGAAACGCGTGTCACATTCGATAAATATGGGATATTCTACATATATACAGAAGGGCAGCATGAAACGCCACAGGTTTGTCTGACACAAGAGAGAGTGTCACGGAGATGTTGGAAAACATCTACCAAATAACAAGCAACTACCAAATATCTCTGAATGGAAGCCAAATGAATCGCAAAGGCCTACGTAGAAAGTTTCAAGGGCAAGCATTCACATGTATACGTACATAAACATTCCTCAAGTCGTTGTACAGTGCATGGAGGAGCGAAAAATGTACCAAAATTAGTAATTCTTTTTCCCGTTTCATTCTCGTATTGGGCAAGGGACAAATGTCTGTCTGCCTCTGTATGCGACCAAATATCTTTTAGCCGTGGGGAAAGCATAATGATCACACAATCATCTTCGAACAGAGTTTACCAGAAAGGATTTCGCTAGAAACACGTCATCTTTCTTCCAGTGATTCTCATTTAAGTATCCCGAACAGTTCTCTATTTCACATGGACTATGCCGACCTATTACGATCCTAGTACAGAGTCTCTGAATTCATTCAGTCTAGTTTCTGTTCTCATTTCTTCTTGCTACGAAATGTAAACAATGGAGTGATAATCCAAAATTCTTCGAACTAGCGTCCTATATGCTACTTTTTTTACAGTTACATCGTCTTCACATTCCAGGAACCCTTCCAACGTACCTAAGTCTACCATTTGCCTCACATAATAATGATTTGACTTCAGTGTCTCATTTGATATTGTTTCTTATTGTTACTGCTACATACTTACACCCAAACCTCAAGATGTGAGACACACAGATCGGTACCAAACGTTGTGTGCCGATAGAGTATCAACCAAAACACCGATTTAATTTGTGCTGGGTGCTGTCGTCCAGTAGAAGATGCATGAATGGTAATTAAAAATAACACCATAAGTACGGAGTATAGGAAAACCATATCTGTGTTCTACAAACGTTAAGAAGGCTGGTCCGTGAGTGGGCGCCGGCACGGTAGCTCAGCGAGTTCGGTCAGAGGGTTAAAAAAAAAAAAAAAAAAAACCTGGGTGAACGAGTCAACAACGAACGGATATCATGGAACGTCCGTCACGAACAAAATTAATAAAAATTAAAAGTTGATAGAGAGTCAGATTGTCGTGCAAAATGTCACGAGTCCGAAATCCACTAACGGCGATTTTTTTAACACATCACGCCTGAAATTATTGTGTCGGAAAACATTCTCCTGTCATGTAGAAAGGGGTTTCGGAGTTTGTAGCAATTTTCTTTTGGCAGTCTGCTTTCACTTACCTAACTGAAAGTAGGAAACCCTTAGCGTACATTTGTATAGATAACACTACACATATCTTTAGAAATGTACTCTATAGTTTTGCTACTTTCAACTAACGAAGCGAAAGCAGACTGCCAAAACAACATTGCTACAGACTCTGAAACGTCCTTTTGCATGGCAGAAAAATGTTCTCCCAAACAATAACTTCGCGCACAATCTGTTAAACAAAAATAAATCGCTGTCAGTGGGTTTCGAAGTCGTGAGCCTTTGTACAACGGTTTGACGCTCTACCAATTCACATACCGGACACCCTCAACCGTGTATGTCATAGATACGGTTTGTCAATACTTCGTAGTTCCGATGTTCCTTTTAATTGCCGTTTGCGTATCTTCTACTGAATGACAGCAAACAGCACGAACTAAATCTGTGTTTATGTTGATACTCTATTGACACACAATATTTGGTACCGATCTGAGTGTCTGACTACTGGATGTTTGGGTGTTAGTGCCGGCCTGCGTGACCGAGCGGTTCTAGGCGCTACAGTCTGGAACCGCGCGACCGCTACGGTCGCAGTTTCGAATCCTGCCTCGGGCATGGATGTGCGTGATGTCCTTAGGTTAGTTAGGTTTAAGTAGTTCTAAGTTCTAGGGGCCTGATGACCTCAGAAGTTAAGTCCCGTAGTGCTCAGAGCCATTTGAAACTTTTTTTTTTGTGTTAGTGACGTGTGTACGTTGTTGACGAGTGACATTGTACCGGATGGCTACCACTGAAGAACAGCTGCTCATGGAGGTTCCATATGGGCTGTAATCATCGTACGGCAGCGAAACGTGGTAGATATGCTAATGCGTTACTACGGAACCGATTCACGCTTGAAAACAAATTAGTTCCATTTGTGGCCACCAGGTACAAATCTGACGCTGTACACTTTTTGTATGACGATTGAGATCCACGCTGGCATATGACAAGCCGTAATGTGAGTGAATAGTACGGCTATCGAGAACACAGGCCGTGTGCTGTTAGTGAAATCGCTTTATGTGAACGGCGCCAATTGCGGACAGTGCTGCATGGAGAGACTATCGCCTACTGAAAGGTCTTAGGAGAAGACGGACGTCACTAAATCGTTTAAAGAAGATAATAGTGAAATTCGAAAACAAGGGTGACCTTGATGTGGCACCGGGAAGAGGAAGACGTTCTATGCCGGTGGAAGTTACTGATGCGGTTGCTGTTGTTGTAACCGACCATGCATCAAGTGTCTCGGGCAGCGCTAGCGCTCATGCAGTGTCAAGAGAATTGTCCACCCCATAGTCAACAGTATGGAAAGTTTTGTGGTCTTTTTTGCACTGATACCCGTAAAAGATCCAAACGGCACAGAAACTGAAGCCGCAGTAGCTTTCTGAATTGGCTCTTCGGTTTCTGGACGCATCGAAGATTATAACATGTGGCCGGACAACATTCCATGGAATAACGAGGCATGTTACAGGATGCAGTGAATACAAAGAGCTCCCGAATGTCATTCTGCTGTGAAGAAAATAGACGCAGAGGGCCTGTGAGGCGTCCCGTGACGTTGTAAGGCATGCGATTCCTGCTTTGGAAGAGCGCATTTGTGTGGAAACTACTGCTTTCATGCAAAATAGGTCAACGTCTCATGTCATTGTCCCAGTGAAATGTAACCTACTGTAGACGTTTCCCAGATGCATGGCCTACAAGATCAGCTGATCTGAAGATATGTGTCTTTTGGCTCCGAAGATCACTAAAAGAAGTGTTTACCACAGATACCTTCGGTCTCTACCTGATCTGAAGCCCATTACAGAGGAACACATTGTTCAGATTCCACCGAAACTGCTGCGACTAGCTTTTGTTCACGTTTTACGGACGCAGCATATCAACATTATGCCTCTCTGACTTGTTTGACCATTTCCGTCCTCGTCCCGTTGCTAATCCGTTACATGTAGAAACATTTCTATTACGTTTTCTTGTATTCACAACGCCAGACTTGTCCGTGGTAGCTTAAATTGGAACTCTCTCTCTCTGTCTCCCTCTCTCTCTCTTTCAGTGTAAATCGGTAGTTGGACAGGATATGGTTATTTGTCTCTGTTATAGCAGGCATTAATTTGTGCAACATTTATCCCCATTTAAAAAGAGCTCTCACTGATTACATCAAGTTGAATTTTCTTTGAAGTTTCATACACTCGACCAGCAACGACACCTTCCTACAAGCAACTGCGCCGTAACTGAATAACCTATCTGATAAATCAGATATGCGTAATGAAAGCATTAGAAATCCTGTGAAGTTTCCCTTGGGGACAACTGATGTCGCTTTCATTTCTGTGAAACATTTGCCTCGCAGTGTAACGTGCTGGGTTCTATTACGAAAATATTCCTCGAGACAATCACATACGTGACGACTTCAAAGAGTAAGCTGCACATAATGAAAGCAGCACTACACTTCATAGTGACATAAATACATGAAACTATTTTTCGACATAATCTACATTTATCGTAACGGTCTGCCAACTGTTCAACCCCTCGACGACAGAAATTCCGTCCTCGATCACGGAGCCATTCGATAAAGGCAGGGTGAACACCGTCAACGTCGGGAAACCTCTTTCCCCCAGATGCACTTTCAGCTTCCCGAAAAGAAGGAGATCCTTCATTCCAAGTGAGCTTCATCCACGTCTGTGTGGCGTTGGATAATTGTTGACGCCATTTCACTAGTGCTGGACGCAACGCAACATTTAGTCCATATGCCAGTTAGAATTTCACGGTGAAGCTGTGTGCAGTTGAGACTTTTTGCTCACAGGCCTCGTATTGTTCCGCTCACTTATTTTGTGGTACGTTTACAGTAAACGCGCCATTTCTCTACTACACTGATGCACCTTCTCCCTGCATCACAGTAGAATCGTGTTGGCATGAAACGTGAAGCATGTACTCTCCTCTGAGAATAAACCACTCTTTTCCCCCAATTATATGAGCGTCGAACCATATGTGTAACTTACTTTGCCAAATCCTTACGTATCATCGAAAGTATTCCTTATTATCGCATATTGGTAGGCACTGTTTCGGGTATATGAGTTCACAGCCGCTTTAAATTTCTTGAGGGAAGTCATTTTCTAGTGTAAACTGTTTTTAATTTTGTAATCGTAACTTGACTTCCCCTTAGGTATTCGTAACCTACCTCTGTTACTTACAGTACAGTGAAAAACTGTGACCATTCAGCGTCTTACATTCCTTACATCTGTGTGGAGAAAGCAACACCCGCTAGTGCCCAAAATAGTTTCTGTAATTTTTTATCACTTATTTCTTTTACGTTACCTTTTACAATGAAAAATAAAATTTACCTTCCTGCTTTTAATACAATAAATCTCACCAAATATACCAAGTAAGTCACTCTAAGGAGTAACAAATGTAACTATGAAGAAACTTTGATTAACAGATAAAATACTTATATTCAGCGACGAAAGAAACAAGAATAAAAGTCTTCAGGAGAAGACGGGAATACAAAAAAATTAATCACTTATGAATGAAGCAAATAGCAATTGCAGGGAGGCCGAGACTAAATGGCTGTACGAAAAATATGAAGAATTTGAAAAAGGAATGATCGTCGGAGGGACTGACTCATTATACAGAAAAGTCAAAAAAACCTTCAGCGACACTGGAAGCAGAGGAGAGAATGGAGAGGTGGGAAAGGTATATTGAAGATCTCCATGCTGGAGAGGATTTGTCCGACGACAGAACAGAAAAAACAAAATTGGAATCTGTATGGAAGACATAGATGATCCACAAAGACACAGAATTTGAGAAAAGCTCTGGAAGACTTGAGGTCAGATAAGGCAAATGGGGTAGATAACGTTATATCGGAATTCGTAAAATCCCTGGGGGAAGTGGCAACCAAACGAGTGTTCAAGTTGGTGTGTAGAATATATGAGACTGGTAAGGTACTATCAGACAATTGTAAAAGTATCATCCACACAATTCCGAAGGCAGTACGAGCTGATAAGTGCGAGAACTGTCACACACTCAGCTTAACAACTCAGACATCCACAATGTTGACAGAAAACTGAAGATCTGTCAGATGATGATCAATTTGGTTTTAGGTAACTTAAAAACACCAGAGAGGTGGCTCTGACCTATAGTTTGATAACGGAAGCAAAATTTAAGAAAAATCAAGAGATGCTCATAAGATTTGTCGACTTAGAAAAAGCGTTCGACAATGTAAAATGGGGCCAGACGTTTGAAATTTTAAGAAACATAGGAGTAAACAGTATGGAAAGAAGGGTATTAGACAGTATGTACAAGAACCAGGAAGGGGTAATAAAACTGGATGACAAAGAACGAAGGGGATGCAGCCTTTCGCCTGTACTGTTCAGTCTACGCATCGAAGAGGCAATTGCGCAAATAAAAGGGATGTTCAAAGTTGGGACTAAAATTCAGGTTTTATTAGTTTGTTTATTTACAGTATGCCCCATTACACACTATCTGTGATACTACGGTTATGTATTTTTGTGTGTGTGTGTGTGTGTGTGTCTGTGTGTGTGTGTGCGTGTGTGTGCGTGTATGTGTGTTTCGTGTAGTGTAATGTTCGTGTTATATAATGATGATGATTGTGAAGTAGAGAACAAAACCTTGTGCCGGCACATACCATACTCCTAGCGAACAGCACGAAGGAGGCCTCCTAGCTTCACATCCAAATCCGACGACGGGTCACCATGAACAGTGTCACATGCCCTCACCTCATGAGACACTGCGGAAAGGTTTGATATTTAATATTCAAGGTGAAAGGACATCAATGATATGGTTAACTGATGATATTGTGTATCCTCAGTGAAAGTGAAGTATTACAAGATCCATTGAATGAAATGAAAAGTCTAATAAGTGCAGGATATGGACAGAGATTAAACCGGAAGAAAAAAGAAACTAATGAGAATCAGAAGAAATGAGACAAGCGACATAATTAACATCAGATTTGGTGATCACGAAGAAGGAGAGGTTAAGCAATTTTGTTATCTTGGAAGCAAAGTAGCCCATGACGGACGAAATTGGGAGGACATGAACGGCAGCCTAGCACAAACGAAGAGAGTGTTCCTGGCCAAAGAGAAATCTGCTAGTATCATATGCCTTAATGAGAATATAAGTTTGGAGCACAGCATTGCTCTGTATTGATTCATGGGCAGCGGGAAAGCCCGAACAGAAGAGAACCGAAGTGTTTGAGATGTGGTGCTACAGAAGAATGTTGAAAATTAGGTGGACCAATAAGGAATGTGGGGGCTCTTTGCAGAATCAGTTAAGAAAGGAACACATGGAAAACATTGAGAAGCAGAAGGAACTGTATGATAGCAAATAACCTAAATGGTACCAGAGAGACATCTAGAGGGTCGTTTTGTACTGAAAAAACAAATAATACGAGTAGAAACTACAAATGAAAAACAAAAACGACAAAATATTCCGTATCATAAGCAGCATAACATTCAACACACAGCCTCACATTACATTAAAGTGCTTATTCCCAAAAGTTGACAACTCACTATTGACAAATTATTCAGAAGTAAGAAAAAAACTTTCCACAGCCTTGTTTAGTAATTTAATGTGCGATTTTATTTCTGCTGTGCGCGAAAATTCGTTTCCTGGACTGTGTCAGGCTAATATTATCTTGTTTTAAAAATATTTGTAGCCGTTATGGCGATTTTTATCACGTGAATTATCCGCTTATAGCAATAAATGAGGAAGCAAATATATTATCAAACACGTATTTAAATTATGTGAAGATTAAAAACGTATATTTAATCAACGATAGTTTTCGGATGCAATAAATGTAATGTAAAGTATATACGTCTGCCTGATGTACGTGTACCATTACACAGAAAAATTGCTGTACAAAATCACAGTATGAAATACATGTAAATGATAACCGAGTAACTTACTCTTACAAACCATGTTACAAATAATTACTGAGCACATGTTCACAAAAATTGTTTTAAGTGTTTACAAAAATGAGTAGGAAAGATGTAACAAAATATCATTCGTTCTAGTTATTTCTCAGTCATTTTCATCCAACTTCTGTTGTAGGCTACGTCTTTAGCCGAATAAAAGATTAGATACAGTAAACCTCTAACATACTTCAATAAATTCTCAATATCATTGTTTTCTGGTTTTTTGTTGGAACGTTCCCATCATATGCTTCTGTTGCAAAAGACTATGTTCGTGTTGGGAAAATATGTTTCGGCTTCCATTAACGTAACTGTATGGACTTCGGTCCCCTGATATGGGGCCTGGTTTTTCGTTTGTGAATGAGGGACATATGATACTTTGTTTTGTATTCTAGTGCCTCTTCCAATTGTTTCTGCCGAGATGACGTTCTTTTTTGGAGAAAGGGATCCATCATGTTTTAAAATTCACTATTTATCGCGTTTTTTAGTGCATAAGCTTTAAAGCGACCAGGGCGGCTGGGCATGGATATAAGTGACATATACTGATCTGGAAAAACGTTCTGTGTCACACTTTTGTAACTTCCTTTTCACGCCACCTAATTTGCGGCCAGGTGATTGACACGAGAGCTCTCACATGAGGAAATGCTGGTATTGTGAAATCTGCTATTGTCTAATAGTAAATTGCGATTTTATCCTGTGTATGCATTGCTGAAGAAGTGGAGTGCTCTTATAGGGCAAAGCACTCAGCGTAATTGTATCGAAATGCACAGATTTCATTAGGACTTTTCTAGCCTTGGCCCTCATGATAATAGTAAAACGTAACTCCATCTGTTTTCCTGCAGTGTATTTTCAAATTAAAAACCCTTATGACACCAAACAGTAATCTAGCTTGCTTTTCTTTCGTTTTTTCATCACTGTTTGAACCACTGAGAATAAAATTTTGGAGAGAATTGAAAATTGTTAGAATTTTTATTATTGTGTATACGGCATAATTAGAAAATACCTCCCATGTAAAGATCATGATTTGCAAGTCATATTATCTGACGATTTAGACCTGTGTATCAGGATGATATGAAAAGTAAGATCTGAGCAGAATACCAGAAACAGAGATGCACTACATACAAACGATACTCGGCAGGATGAAAAGAAACAGGATAAGAAGTGAAATAATACAAAACAACCAGCAAGTCAAGCATTAAAATAACTACGGAGACTAATAGGTTAAATGGTTTGGCCACTTTAAAACAATGGGACCAGAAATAGTTCCGAAATGAGTCCGAGAATGAACAGAATCCGGACGAAGACCAATCTGGAGATCACGAACGACATGGAGAGGCCAGGTGAAGAATCGTATGAAGCGAAGACGATTGTAGTGGAAGGAGACGCAAAACGATAGACCCGTTGGAGAAAAAAGCAGCATGCAACAGGACCCGTCAACGACCTCGAAGAGCAGCAACATTCCAGGAAGAAGATTTAAAGCTTCACACTTCGAACTGCTCATCTTAAGAATAATAATTAATCAAAGTTTTCAACAACAATTACGGATCGGTTCAGAATTATTTCTGGCTAGCCACAAGGTTATTTCTAAAGCGTGAAAACTCCTGGAGATGTCTTCTATTGGAAACAATTGCAGAATTAAATCTGCTCTCTTCAAGTAGCAAGGCAATGGCAGCCTCCCGTTTTACTTCCAATCGATGGGTTTTACCCCTCAAGAAACTGAGGAGGTACAAGCGGTTGTTCTTGCACTGCGTACGTGTTGCTGTCTTACATTTTATTCCGTCACACCGTCTTCTCACAGTGAAACGGTTCATCTCTTCATACGAAAGGACATCTGGTATGGTACAGGAGTGCAGGGTTTGTCTAGGTCCGTTCGGTTCTGTCGCATACTTCGTCAAGTATACCTTCACAACTTCTTCTTGAAAAATTACATTAGCATTTGTACTTCCGTTTTTGGATTGGATTATTCAGACATTGGATGGTACGAATAAAAAAGAGAACATTCTCCGGAGTAAATTCTCAGAACAAAAGAACGTTCTCTGAGAAAGTTCTCAGTTTCGTGTGAATAAAAATTCGAAACATATTCTCTGACGAAGGAGTTCCTTCTCACTACATCCCCTCCTCATTGAGAAGTTTTCTATGTATGTCGTCTATTGTGTGTGACACAGAATGCATGAGTAATGTTATATTTGATTCATCTCTCTTAAACAGGAAACTGTTCAGTGTGCAAATATGGAACTGGCATCAGAGTGCTCTGGAAGAGATGTACCACATTACGGTCGGTTTTACTCTTACGCTAAGCTACTAATTATCAAGACGATTGCAGACAGTTTACTAAAATGTATTCTCTTGTAATGTTACCAAATTTCTGACAAGTGGTAAAATTTTTTTTACTGAAGTTAGTTGGACCATTAAGCGAACGAAATCTTAAGATTACATGACATTTTCATTTACTCCAAACCGGAACTCTGTCAGAGTTTTCTAACACCAAATAATTGTGGTTAAACAAGACGCATAATGGTCTGCTCTAGTGTCAAATTTGTAAGCAGTTGCTCGTGCGGTCCGTTACGATAAACAAATCGCTAGTTTTGTAGTAAACCAGTTATTAATTTTTCTGATCAGCCTTCTTGTTTCTAACATAGCAAAACATTAAGATTTTTGCTGTATGAAGACATGCTGAGGAATGTCTGGAAATGCAAGTGACACATTTGTTTGGTGTGTATCTAAGTCTTCTCTTACATCAGTCTGATAACTTTGGTCTGATAAACAGTAACAAAAAATGTTTTAATTGTCACTTCATCTGAAAGGTCACCTCACTTCTTTCGAGCTTTTCTGGAAGTAAGTCAGGAAAATAAAGTTTTTTATGGTTAAACCTGTATAAACTTCTACAGTTTCTCTCTTCAGTGTTACCTCGGGCTACATATATCTTTTTTGCCATCCCAGCAATACAAATTCTGTCATTACTACGAAAAAGCCGGTAAAAGTTAATCTCAACAGAACTTACTCAGCTGAAGTATCTTACAGAGCTCACTTAAAAAAACGGAGAATGTTCTCCGCGTATGAGAAGCTCCTCCATCTTTATTCATACGAGATCGGAAAACGCTTTTTGTTTTGAGCAACTTCCCACACCCTTGTACCTGTACGGAGAACGTTCTCCGGTTCACTTTATTCTTGCGGACCTGAAAATGTTCTTCGATATTTCCAGTGAAAAATATGTTCTCTGTTTTATTCATATCACCCATCGCATACAGCAACCTCCAATAACCAACAGAAAAGAGCCCATTACCGATTCCTGTTCTTGGTATTTATCCTGTACTGATTCACATTTTGATGCACTTGGACAGTTGCACCCGTGTGTTTCTTGTATTCCGCCAGGATGAGTAGTCGAGGAACTTCATTGTCTTTCGTTGACCAGCAAGAAAACTTTTTATCTTTAGGTACTGGTTTAACACCATTTGTGTTTGATGCTGCAGAAGTAACAGGGTCGTTTTGCCATTTACACCATCCTGAATAGCCGTGCGAGTTTAAGCGCCGCTTAAGGGAACTGGAGAAAGGGGGGGGGGGGGGGGGCTTCTCGGCCTACGTATTAACGACGAGGCGCTTTCACACATCCCCCTAGGCAATCACCGGGATGACACCCAAATCCGGCCTCAGTTACACGACATGAAAAACATTTCGGCAACTGTCAAACACTTTTACAAGAATTGCGCTGTACGCAGACAACTGGGGTACACATATTCGAACCCAGCAGGTAACGATATGACGATAGGAGGAGCATCCGGCCAACTCTTAAACTAACCATATAAAGTACCCAAATCCTTCAATAACCATACCGACGCTGAGGCAAAGTCACAAGAAAAATGATAGTAAGTTATGCCATTTCCATAGGAACGGTATTTTTCTAGCGCAGAATGAATTGCGTCATCTTTTTCTATTTCCTCCTTCTTTGAAGAGACAGTGTACTGAGATAAAATTTCCTCTCACAACCACAATTTCCCCAAAAACTTGTCTACTAAGAAAAGTTACATCACTAGGCATAACAAAATAATACAAAATCGTTACTAATCTGCTCTTATTAGTGCTCAGAGTTACTTTGTGTAATACTGAAAAATAGCACATGTTCCCTTGATGCAAATTTAAATACATTACATGTGATCCTTGGTTTTTTATGGAACTTTCTACAGTTCTGGAAGCCGAAGAAAAAAATTATTTTAATATTGGGCTTATACATAAATCGCAACGTTTGTCCTTAAAGTTAGTAAATACAGAAGATACAGATAACACAGATTTAAGTCATCGGTAATGTATTCTTCTCCAATATTTGCAACAGCCTGCAAACACCAGAGTAACTTTTCCATTCCGAGAATGTAGAAGTCACGTGGTTTTGAGGCGGAGAACTCGTCGAGCGATGTTCGAAGCGCATTTTCTGTCCAGAAAGGAAGTTCCTTGAAGGTTTGGCGAAAAGCAGAGGAAATGGTGGAATTCAGAGGGGTAAGATCAGGTGAATGAAACGCGTACGGATTGACTTCACAATCTAATTCCTGCATAGAGTTTTTGGTAGTGTAGCAGAATGCGGGCAGGGGTTATCGTGGAGTGCTCCACTTCACCCAGTCTTTCCTGGTCGTTGTTCTTGCACTACGTCAGCAGTGCGTATCAGTCGTTGACAATAGATGTCAGAAGTGTTGATTACGCCTCGGGGAAGCAATTCGTAGTACACCACACCGCCTTTGTTCCACAAGATACATAACATCATGTTTTGTGATGCACGTAGGTCTTTGCACGGGGAGTTGCTGCTTTGTTTGGGATAAACCATTTAATTATGTTAAGATAAAGACACAATTTCTCGTCACCAAATAATGGTAGGAGTGGTTGATATTGTTCACGAGCCAACTGATGACGAGCAAGCAGACGTGCACTTATGGCCACACGCAGATTTTTGTGATTTTGGCTTAGAGCATATGGTACCAATACAGCCTATTTTTCAACCTTCCCCATTGGTGCAAATGTCGCACGATAGAATCCTGACAGTTCATCACGTTTGCCAGTTCTAGACTATACAGACATAGACATTGTGGACTAATGCGATTAAACGGTCTTCATCAAACACCGAATGTCTTCCCGGACGTGGTGGCTCACTAATGTCAAGATGACCTTCCTTAAAAAGAGGAAACCATTTTGTTACTGTGCCCTGTCCAATGGTATTATTCCTATACACGGCACAAATGTTTTTGGCTGCCACCGCTGCTGTCCGCTCTCTACTGAACTTAAACGGAAGAATATCTTGGAAATGTTCCGATTTCATCACTTGGCAGTCCATTTTCTAGCATCTACAGCTCCACTCACTATCTCCAAATGACGATAAGTAAACTCAAGTAGCAACAGTGAACTACAAATAAAAATCACAACCGATAAACAAAACCATAACAACCGGAATACCTACAAGCAAAACAAAAACGCCACGAACTTACGCACTAACCTGATACACTGCACTTTGTGCTGGGTGTCTACCACAGCAACATTCTTAAAACAGTTGTCCACACTATTCGTGTTCACATTACGTTTTCATCATATTAGGAAATCATTGTACTAGTATCTTTCAAAATGGTTCAAATGGCTCTGAGCACTATGGGACTTAAAATCTGAGGTCATCAGTCCCCTAGAACTTAGAACTACTTAAACCTAACTAACCTAAGGACATCACACACATCCATGCCCGAGGCAGGATTCGAGGCTGCAAACGCAGCGGACGCACGGTTCCGGACTGAAGCGCCTAGAACGGTTCGGGCACAGCGGCCGGCTACTATTTCTCCAGCTGTAACCAAGCTTCAGATTTGCAAAGCTAAATAATTCTACAGAGTAGTTATCCGTTTTGGTCAGGTGCTTTAAATTGTGCTCTTTGACGCAGAATCTTCTTGGACTCGAAACACAGAAGGTAGACGCCATCATCCAAATAAATTTGGTATATGGTGTGATCTGTGACTAGTTACTGCGGCTAGTCACAGTCGGTGGAGATACGTATCTGGATTAATTACAGCAACTGTAAATCTAAGTAACACATTCTAAAGATAGATTGCAAAGTACAACTGAGTATCGTAAGTCGGGTAAACTCGACTAGAGGATTTACAAAACTCCGTCCGAACACCTCGGAGGGTCCAGCGGTACTCATCGACCGCCATGTCATCCTCAGCCCACAGGCGTCACTGGATGCGGATATGGAGGGGCATGTGCTCCGCACATCGCCGTCCAGGCCATTGTCAGTTTCCGTGATCGTCTACAGGATTCAGGGAGTCAAAAATATCAGATTTCTGTACAGCCACTCCCCTTTCCCTGTATATCTCAAGAATAATTTATTACTACATTACGTTACATTCACTTCTTAAGGTATTTAATGAGAACATTATTGCCTCCAAGTGAAACACCGAGTGTTGAGACTGAGTTTATCAATTTTAAAATTTTGTCCAGTGCAGAAATGAAATCCCCATAAATGCCGCTATTTAAATGTAAACTTCTAACACGTAATCGTACCCAATCGACAAAGTTCGATTTTAATCGGCTTTGAAAATGTTGTAGTTTAAAGCAAAATAAAAAATCCTAACATTTTATACATGCCACCTGCTTGTAAAAAAAACTGTGTGTAATATGTCTGAACGATTCCTGTTAAGAGGTTAACAGTTATGAAAAGAAATTCAAATAAAAGTCCTGTTGCTTTTAATATACATTACAACAGAGCATCCACATTTGTCAAAAAGTAATTTTTCAATATCCGCTCCCCGTCCCACCTATTCTATTATTCATTTCGACATCTATTAGCAAAACACTTGGCATCGTTCATACCAAATTCAGTCGTATATGATGCGGTGGTATTCTAAAGATGCATCTGTCAGAAACAAGAAAGAGATACCTCTATATCACTGTACGTACACCCAATGTTGTCATGTTAGATTGTTTAATCTTCGAGACTAAAGCTGTTCTAAATGTAAATTTTACATTTATTATTCTATATATATATTTTTTATTTTAATTTTCTGAAGTATATATAACAGGTCACCTTCCATTCAGACAGCTGTTGCACTTAGAGACTGTTATGTTGACTTGTCAATTGTTGATTCTAGCGATCAGTCGTTCTTTTTAAATTTTATTGTGCAGATCTAGATTTTGACTAGAAGCTAGCCATTCTCAATGCACTATTATTTTCGCTCAATGCATGTAATGTGATGAAGCCCGAGCAACAGGCATTACATAAGCTAGACTTGGACAATAAAATTTAAAAAGGACGCCTGATCACTGCAGCCTACAATTTACAAGTGAAATATATTTTCTGGGTGGATACCGTTGAAACGTTAACAGATATGAAGCAACAGTCCAAATAAATGCTCTGTGATATTTGTGTACATAACAACGATGCACCCATATTCGTCGAAAAAGTATTTTTTTTAGAAATCCGCTCCCTCTCCCCTATTTTGTCTTCCATTTACACATTTGATCAATAGCAAAACGTGTAACATGGTTAATGCCAAATTCAGTCATATATGATGAAGTGTTATTCCAAAGACGCAGCCGGCCGCTGGTGGCCGAGCGGTTCTAAGCACTTCAGTCTGCAACCGCGCTACCGCTACGGTCGCAGGTTCGAATGCTGCCTCGGGAATGGATGTGTGTGATGTCCTTAGGTTAGTTAGGTTTGAGTAGTTCTAAGTTCTGGGGGACTGATGACCTGATATGTTAAGTCCCATAGTGCTCAGAGCCGTTTGAACTATTTGAACCAAAGACGCATTTGTCAGAAATAAGCTGGAAATATCTCCATGTAGCTGCATGCACGTCCAATATAAGTTCACTTCCGTCAGTTGTCCTGGTCTGTTTCCAGATAAAAATATCATAAATCTGTATTCTACAAATATTCTTTTATATTATGAAATGCAGTTATTGAGGGGTTCCTCAAAATTGATTAAAACTTTCGATTCAATTTGAAAACGCATGCTGAACGAACACTGTTCTTCAAAGGAGTACCAAATGCTGAAAGTCTACCAAAATCCCTGAATGCCTTAACACATAGTTACACGATACAGCCCATTATATCTGCTGCAGAAACTTAAGGCCCCCCTTAATCATAGTTTTGAAAGAAAATGATGGTAAGTTCGGACCAAGATTTATATCTTTGTGTTCGCCTCTGCGTTCGCCACATTGACACTAGAGCTCGTAAGGGAACATTTTGAACAGCTATATATACCTAATAAACACGAATGAAAAATCTGTCTCGTGGTTATATTCATGGACGAGTCAAAACGGAAATATATTAATACTATTGATAATCGTGGAAAAGAGGTGAAAATGTAAGGATTCCTATCCGAACGAGCAGTATGATTCAGCCAACAGACGTATATTAATTTCAGCCGTGAAACAATTTCTTGAGACACTTAACATTATATTACTACGCAATTATATAATTGCGATGTTAAAGTGGATTTAAGAAATAATTTCCTACAATTCAATCCTTCGTTTACAATTAGTTTTTTTCTCTCACATTTGTCAACCGTTTTTTATTTGCATGGTAAGAGAGTGGTTACATTGAACAGCAACCACCTAAATGAAACTCACCAGCTTTAAGAACTGTTATCTTGTTTATGACTCCTGTCATGGAACTCCAATTGTCTGATGTGCTTGGTGCAGAAAATCAAAGTGCATTTAGCACCTTTTTTGAACACAAACAGTTCTGAGTTTCCTCGTTATTGTACAATTTACAGTAATGTCACATTACTGTACAAACAATTTCAAACAGAATATAAGTAAATATGAAATGTTCACAACTCGAAAGAGTGATCAAATGTGAAAATAAAAACCAAAATATCACATGGGATATCTTTTATTTCAAGAAATTTAAAGGATAAATATATACAGACATAGAAGAATATATGTATAATATACATTAGGAATATTTATATAGAAAGACTTACTGAACAACGCAATACAACTGGCACTGAAGCAGACTCATATTCGGTACACATATAGCAGTACAGAGGTATTGATAGGTTATTGTGCGCCTTTGGAATACCACTTCATCACATTTGACTAACTCTGGTATTAACAATGCCGATGTTTTACTATTAGTTCAATGTTGAAAAGAAAAATAAAATAGTGCAGTGTGGAATTTTGAAAACAATGACTTTTTCGACAAATCTGGCTGCACCATTGAAACGCATACATAAAACCATAGAATATATATTTGATATTTTTATATATATTACCGTTTCAAAGACATTCATTCACAAATGTCGAATTCAACATTTTACAAGGGGGTGTGTCACATGCTTAACTGGAATATTGACGCAAATGAAAAAAAACTGTGTGTCTCTTAATTTACTCTACACTACAACATATACAAACCAAATCAAAATTGAAGTCCATCTCTTGGGTAAGTTTACTTTTATGTCAGTTAGCATTATCAGTTTCGAAACAAAAGACAGTATTTCGATGTTACTGTGTTAGTCGAAATGCCGTGGTTTTTCTTGAAGTAGATTCGAAGCAATGAGTATATTTAGAGGACTCTGTCATAAGGGTGGTACGTTATCTCTGAATACACATTGCCGTATGCGCTGCAATAGATGTTGTAACCACTGTTATGTAGCCACCTGTTGTGCCTGCATTGTAATCAATTAAATTCTGTATTTTACATGTGCAAGGTGGCAGAATAAATAAAGGTCAGATTGGCTCATTACATGAGAGCTTTATAAGTCGCAATGAGAAGGTGAATATGACACATAATGTAATTCGGCGGTAATGAGCAAATTTGCCTATCAGCATGTAATGCAAAAAGGTATGACAGTAAATCGACGGTAATTAACACTCCATTCTTACATAATACATGTTTGTGAGCGAAAAGTGAAACAAGCAGCGGGAGACATTGTAATTTGGAAGCCAAAGGGACAAGAGTAGAAGCAAAGGTGCACCCCACGGGTTACCATAGAAACCACTTAAAGGGGTGTCAGGCAGAAAGTCAACGACCCTGACCAGGTGACTCAGGCGAGAGAAACGCATGTAGCGGCCCATCTGCAGAGGGACTGAGGAAAAGCTTGAGTGAACAGCGTTTCGGAATTCCAAAGAGATAGGAACAAAACCTGTGACGCATTTCGATCACATGTCAAGCAAGTGGGACACACATGAAGGTCAATGTACGACTTTAGACGTCTAGAACGGGCACAAAACGTCCGATTGGCGGAAACGCACTATGAAGGAGAAAAATATTGAAGTTTCAATGCAGTTTAATAGAAGGGAAATTGTGATCGGTAGAGTGAATTTTCACAAAATAGAGGAACGCTCCTTTTGGTCGAGAAAGGCCATGATGTGAAGAACAAATGAACCCAGGTGGGGAGAGAGCTCGGACATGAGTAAGACAGGAGGGAAATTTTCGGGGACTCTTCTCTGGTTTGGCGTCAAGTGCAGAATGGAGCGCTTAACGCTCTGTACGACGCAGAGAAGAAATTTTTGTGAGCACTACGTTCACAGCGGCTGAAATTCAGCTAGAAATTAGCTGCAGCGTCGTTTAGCTCCAACTGTGGAGAAACGAACCCGCCAATTAGTTAAATGTTCTTGCGAGAACTGAGAGGGCATTATACTATGCACGCTGCTCCATCTATGCCGGTGTATATCGCCACATACTAAATCTGGGGTGAGTACATGTTTTCTCGCGTAACGAGAAACACAGGGAAAGTTTCTGCTGGAGAGTTCAGCAATGGCTTAATTAGTTTTATAGGATCTTCAGCGGAAGAGAGCAGCCTAGAAGACGACAGCTCCTAATGGCAGCTTAAGGTAAATACCATGTGCAGAGGCAGGAACGTGTTTGGTTCACCAGCTTGCGTCTACTGTAAACTCGAGCGACCTTGGGCAATCTTTCGTTCAATTGGTCACATAACTTACCATCCATCATAGACTTGATTGTCATCCTAAATAGTACCGAAATCTGAACCGGAATCGGACGATTTTCGTAGTATTGAGCAACATCATTACGTATGGGTAGGACCAATTTTGTAAAGAAACTTCCAATTTAACTTAAATATTGTTGTGTTTAGGATTAATATTCTTTCTGAGAGTAACATTTAATATTGCTGTGTTTAGGATTGTTTCACTTTTTGATGTTGGAGAGATGTGTTATCCTGACAACTGTTTTTATGTTGTCAAATAGGAAACTGTGTAAAAACGTGTACTTTTGCGCAAAAAATGCGACATTAAAGATGTGATTTCTACAGACACACTTGTTCTTAATCATAGAATAAGATAACCACAGTACCAACATTACACATGTAAGATACAGTATTGGAAATTAAATATGTTCCTTAACGTCAATGTGAGATTCCATTTCGTCACAATTTATTGTGTTGAATTCCAGAGTTTCTGATGATTTTCTTGTAAAATTATACAGCGAAATCGGTAAAAATAAATCATGCTGATTGTAAGTCGTGGCTATCATGGTAAACTTTTCATCAACTATTAAGGATTGTTATTTAAGGTTCCTGTTGGTAAATGGATGTATTGTGAAACAGAGGCCCTTCTCGTGAGTTCAGAAAAACGCAAAAACAGTTGTTTCATGCAATAAGTTGCTTTTGTAGTCTTTTTTTAGGGTTTCGTGCATTAAGCTATAAGAACAGAACCCTCATAGGATAGTTTTGTTGTCTGTCCATCTGTCTGTCACTCTGTCGGTCCAACTGTTAAGAATCTTTTCCATCAGGAAAAACTAAGCATATGGAGATAAAAAACGTATAATGTACTAACGTCTATTGTCCCTTGACAGTGTAAAAATTTTAAGTTTCTAAGTCAACACAATCAAATGATAAGGCCCTTTATGTCCTATATTTTAATACACCTAAACCCACTCATCAAGATCTATAGGTTTCTTTTTGTTGACCTAGCATCATGAAATTTGGCAAGAAGGATTTCGAAATACGACTGAGGGAAAATATCTGTTAATTGTTAATTTGTAATTATGTAACATGAAAAAATGTTTTTGTATTTTTTCCACCATTCTGTCTGTTTTTCTGTCCGTCTGTTAAGACAATTTTTCTCTAGTACAGTTTGGCGCATCAAGTTCAAATGTATGTAACATATGGTGGTGTAAAAAGTTGAAGCTACTAAGTCATTTCAGTCAAAAGACACCGTAATTTATGTCACATACTGTGTTCTATTATTAGAAAACTCACTCATCAAAAGCTATAGCGTACTTCCCATTGACCTAGAATCACGAAATTTGGCAAGAATGTTTTCACAGTATACATAAAGGATATAAATGAGGAGTTGTTAATTTGTAATTATATAACAAAGAAATTAATTTTACTCATCTCTTATCGGTCTTTCAGTTGGTCTCTCCGTTTGTGCAGAACCGTCCGATCACGAGTCCCAAAGGAACAATGAGAATTTGCTCTTCAGATACAACCATTTTTTTTCCTATTGAGTTCTGAGGTAGAACGACGAGGCATTCTAGATGAAAGACAAATTGGCTGCATTAGCAGCGTCATCGTATCATAATTCAGGAATCATGCCTCATATATTTACCCTCCTCTACCCTTTCAGTGTTGACAAGGACACGAACCTGACACTGTTCGCTACGGTGCTCAGGCTCTTTTCTTACAAGAAAGTTTATTTCCGTCGACGCCAATAAATGGTAGTTCTCAGACGTATGAACGTCACGATTAGCGCTGTCTCCCACCGTAATGAAAGGTTTTGTTCATTATACAGTTGATGGCAACATAAATTCTGGTGTGTCACGCATACTGGCGACGCTCTGCGACGACGTAATCCTTTGTTTGCTTAACTATCGATGTTTCGTGAAAACCACACAAATTGACCTTTCTTTGTCCGTTATCAATCAACCTCGCTTTCGAAATGAAAGAAGATATTTTAATATTAAGTGAAGGCAACTCGTCTACTTCCTCATCACTTACTTCTACACCTAACTCCCGATACTGTGCTGTATTAAAAACATGAATTTCTAAACATAATATTAATATAAGTTATATGACAGTCTCTCAGAACTGTGCAATGATTTGTCACTGGACTCCTATTTGGAACTATAAGACGCCGAGTTTCCGCCCATATTTGCCTTATGTTTCACCAGGTTTGTGCGGCTGATTTCCAAAGACGAATCTAAGAACGATTTTCCCATTCTTAAGTAACACAATTTTGGTGTTCCGTCTGTGATAACTTTGTTGCCGAGAGGCCGCTAAACCCCGTAATTTCTTCCATGAGTGCGTTGTTGGAACATACGTTAACTACAATCAGTGACACCACCAGATTTGGGACTTATAGTATGAAAGTTGTCACATGTAAACTGTAACAATTTCAATCTAACTTCGTATATGGTATTTTGAGAGTCAAACAATTTTGATCTTAATTAACACAGCTTTCGCACCAAATACATTGAGTTCACGTCTCTTCCAGAAACTAGGCTCACCAAAACTTCGCTTGGGACGTATAAACATGGTTACAATGAACAGGCGGAGGTCTGTTTACAGAAAAAGTTAGAAGAATTTGGTTTAGTTGAGTAATGAACTGAAAGAGATTACATTCATTACATGTGGTGGAATTCGTAAAAGCATACTGTCCAGTCTTTCAGGTTGTTCTCATGATTGACGAATTGGCGACTGATGTTAGAGGACAAACTTGGGTATGAATGGAGGTCTACAGTTTGTCAGATGCCCAAAGTGTAATATATTTCTAAATTGGGTTGCACATACTCTGCCAGTACCGGCATTTTGTACAATGTACCAGAGTTATGGACACCTTGGGACTGAGTGTAAATGGTTGATCATACGACGCTGGAAGTACGTGAGCGGAGGAATAGTGAGGGGATAAAATAACCGTGACAAGTAAACCCGTGGCCGTAATCATTTGTGCAATAAAAACCTTAGTATTCGACTATTAACCTTTGCCTTGACTGATAGGTATTGCGGAACTACGATATCGAAAATTATAGCAAGAAAATGATATCGCCTGTAGTAACTATGAAAGGAAGTGGTGGTGGCGGACCATTGTCCTTCTGCCATATTTTGCCCAATTAAGCAAGAGCTTAGGTACCATTGTTCAGGATTACTTAATTCTTGTAGTTGACTATGCACTATATTCTCTGACTTTTGCAGGTGTGTAATGCGAAGCTATGTCATGAAAGAAACTGACACCACATCACGGTGACACCTACAATGGAGTTACAGTGCTGATCAGGGAACGCTAATCAATCGGAAGTGCTTTGATGTAACTTTGCAGGGCGACGACAGAATTGTGAGGAGTAGCGAGAGGGGTGAGGAATGTTTACTGGAGGACAGTGAAGGCCGGAATAATTTAGAAAACAATGACGGATATTCAGAACACGAAGATGTAGTTGGTAACTTAAGCCCAGCAGGTTTTTTCAGTCATAGAACCATTGAAGAGGCTATAAAGATGGAAGAAGAAGACGAAGTTCTAATGATATGTCGGTGGGGAGAGGCAAAGACGATTTCCAAAAAACCGAGGTTAAGCCGAAGCTATTACAAAGTTCTTCAAAACCTAATGACGATACCGGCAACGAGAAGTAGCCCGGAAGCGAATATGATTAATGCTGTGGGCAATTGCATTGAGATAAGAGGATAATGAGGAAGGAACAGAGGAGTGTAGTGAGAATATGAGTGAAGAATGTAATTAATAGAGTGCTCGAACAGCAGTTTCGACAAAGGCGAGAGATTACAGAGCTACTGATATAGTTTCTCTGATTTAGATTGGTGTGTTACACTGCCAATTTCCTGTAATACTGTAGCTGCTACTTCGCCTCAATGATTTCAGAACTTCCAATCGAATGTTTTCTATCCCTTCTGCCGTATTTGATCAGCACTCTTCCAGAGATCTTTTAGCTCTGTCTCTAATACAGGATCCCCAGTGTCACTCCTATCTACACCAGCCTGTCATCAGACAACCACTCCCCCTCATAGACGCCTTCAACATATTCTTTCCACTACCTGTCTGCTCTCTGTAGAGTTCCCACTGCACTCTTAATATTACACCCGCCCCCCCCCCGCCCCCCCTTCTTTTCACAGAAAGTTATTTTGACTTTTCTATGTTCTGAGCCAGTCCCTCCTGCTGTCACTTCGCCTTGGCTTCCTTGTATTTCCTATTTATTTCATTCCTGAGGGATGTGTATTGCAGTGCTCCTGTCTTTCCCTGAATGTTTATGTACTTCCTTCTCTCGTGTGTTAATTAAGCATCTCATCTCTTACCGAAGGTTTCTTCTTTGTTACCTTCCACTTACCTGCGTGTGTCTCCCCTACATCTTTGATTGCCCTTCTTAGAGATGTCCAGTTTTCTTCAACTGCTTAGTCTGGTGTTCCTTATCGAAGTACCCGCATCCTCAGCAAGCTTCAAACGCGTCTTGTGATTCCTCAGTACTTCGGTATCCCGCTTCCTTCCACATTTACTTTTTCGGACGACTTTCTTATACTTCATTCCACTCTTTACCGTTATAGAATTATGATACTACTTGACACACCTTACCTGATTTCTGAATCTGTCTGACAACTATGTGATCCAGCTGGAAACTTCACGTGTCTCCTTGTCTCTTCAATGTGTACCTACTTCTCTTGTGATTCTTGAACAGAATATTCACTATTAGCATCTGAAACTTACTGCAGAACTCAGATTTTCTCGTCTCCCATTACTACTGCCAAGTCCATATTCTCCCGTAACCCTTTCTTATATTCCCTCTCTACTGCTCCATGACTGTTAGATTTACATCTGCTTTATGTACTGTACTACCTGTTTAATATCATCATATACTCTCTCTGTCCCCACATATGCTGCTCGAGGCGTTAGTAGGTATACCTGAACTATCATAGTCGGCGTCGATTTGCTTTCCAATCTGATGAAAACAACCCTGTCGCTGAACTGCTCACAGTTAATCACTCTCTGCCCTAATTCCATAAAGAACTCAACCCTCCTTGTACCATCTTCTACTACTGTTGATATTACTCTGTACTCTTCTCACCAGAAATCCTTATCTCCTTTCGATTTCACTTCACTGACCCCCACTAAATTTACACTGAGCCTCTGTCTTCCCGTTTCCAGTTTTTTTCCAGCTATGCTACTACTTTCCGACGTTTGACATTGCATATTCCGACTCGTAGAATGTTATTTCGTCCCGTTTTATTAGTCCCCTCCAGGAGATCTCAATGGGGGCTTATCAGGAATCTCTTGCCAATGGAGAGCTCAGTCTTTTGCCAATGGAGAAATCATAATGACACTTGTGATAGGCAGCATCTCGTGTGAACACACGTTATGTGTCTTTAACGCAGTTGTTCTGTTGCCGCCTGTTTCCTCATGCCGTTGATCACTGCTGATTCCTCTGCCTTTTAGAGGCTGTCCCCCCCCCCCCCATCCCCTCCTAAGAGCAAGACAGTGTCCTAAGCGTCCATCCGATCCTCCACCCTCTTTGACAAGGGCGTTGGCTGAACCCGAGTGGCGCTGATAATTTCTGTTAAAATTTAAGCTGTTGGTGGGTTAGAAACAATGTTCAAATGTGTGTGAAATCTTATGGGGCTTAACTGCTAAGGTCATCAGTCCCTAAGCTTACACACTACTTATCCTAAAGTATCCTAAGGACAAACACACACACACCCATGCTCGAGGGAAGACCCGAACCTCCGCCGGGACCGGTGGGTTAGAATACGGGACGTTTTTCATGCAGAGTCACGGACGCTATTCCTATACCGTGAGTCCACTCCTCCGAGGGTGTACGGAATGAAATAAAAGCAACCATTATCTCTGTCTAACCAAAACTACAACAGGACTTTACAGCCACACTATGTGTCCCAGTGGAGAATGTGCAGTCGTAAGAGCTGTTGCACAGTTTGCTCAGTAGTTACAGGATACGAAAAGCTGTGTAGGTAAGCGATTGTCAACGAAGTGTAGCGTGGTATACGAAGTCACTGCTTAAGTACGGTTTTAAAAAAAGGACTGAATGTCAAGATGCCATTGTTTTCGAAACTCAGTATTCGTCAAGTGTTATATGTACGCCATATGAAGTGAATGTGTGTCTTCTCTTTTGACTCGTTACTAACTTCAGCAGTAGATTTTATGGATTTTATAGTGCTAATAATCTCCCCCACAGCTACACGTTGACAACGCGTGAAGGAAAAGGAATTATACTGTTGTAACAGCAGTTTTGAAACTATGCACTGACGTCAGCAGAAATAAATGTCACGAATATGTACACACAACAAAACGGTGCGGTTCATTTAAAAAGGTTTGTGAAGAAAACAAGCAGTTCGGCTGGTTGCAAGAGAGCAGGAGGCTATGTAGTAATACGACTCTTTGACACACGGCACGATTAGGCGGTTTATTGGCGTCACCTCCTGCACAGAAACGTCTAAGCGAGGCTTACACAAAGTGCGTTTGCGTCACTTAACACCAGCGTCGAATCTGATGCAGCTAAGATGTCGCGCAGACGTCAAGGTTGTAACCTCCCTGTTTATTGGACAATTTAATAGACACTGAAATTCCACAGAAAACTGCCCTGATCAAAATTCTCTCTTTCTCTGTATGAATATTATCCATGAAAATACTACTGTAACGCAATCTGACGTCATTTCGTGATACTTTAACGCATACAAACGTATTTAGCGCTACAGTTAAATTGGGCATATTGCTAAGAAGTTGGCTCTGTGTAACGAGTAAGTTTCCCATAACAAAAAATAATACATCATCGTGAAGAAGTTTCTTACGTTCTGACTTATAACCAAAATACTTGCTTTGGACATACGTGTCTCATATTCCGTCGACAACATAATAAACTAGGGTGTAAGACGAGGAATGGCCAGTATTCAGGGGTACGGAAGAAAGTATAGTTAACATGGGCTCTGAAATGCATACCTTAAGAGCTATGAGCACTTCTTCACCTTCGAAACTCTGAACCAAATCTCTTCTACTGTAAGCTCTTTGCTTTTCATGTTTTGGAAGAAGGTAGTATAGACCAAAATAACGAAGAAGTTGTCCATTAAACTTAGGCTCTAAAATGCATACATTAAGACTTACGAGCACCTGTTCAGCAGAAGATACGTATTTCACATTATAGAATAGCTCGTAAGGTATGTAATTCAGAGCCCATATTAAATGGACTTTTTTCCTTTTTTGCTTTCGTTCACACGACCGCTTCTCAAAATATGGAAAGCAAAACCCTTTCAGAAGAAGAGATTTGGTTCACGGTATCAAGCATAAAGAAGGTTTCATAGCCCTTACGACATGCATTTTAGATCCCAAGTTTACTGGACATTTCGTATCGAATAATCTTTCCTGTCATATCCCTCAATGTGGATCATTGCTCTCGAGACATCCCGTAGAGAGATTTCGTTGAATATTGCGCGGAACACTGCGTAGCAACTATTGGTACCAATTTCTCGATGGAAACTCACATGTTGGCTCCTGAAATAAAAGTACTAAACATTTACAAAGATCTAAATGTAAATCCACCTGAAAATCAAGTCTCATCGAACAGACAGCTCTGCTGGAACCAAAAGATTACAGTAGTATCACATTATTGAACAATTGTTCATATGCCTATGACCATACAGTAATTTGACAACATCCAACACACATGTAAGTACATGTATTCACCTTATCGACGGAACAGTGTGTGAATATACATGGGATAGGCAAAGTAATGTGAACGCCTGTACTAATTTGGGAATGGTTTATTAATAAGGAGTTCGACTCCCATTTTCCCACAGTACAGCTGCGAATCTTCTTAGAATACTGGCATATAATTATTGTATAGTCTCCAGTGGAATGTTAAGCCACTCTCTGATCAGAACCTAACTCCTGTAATGACGAGGGAGGTGGGAATCATCTCCGGAGTGTGCGCTCCGATACCGCTCACAAGGGTTTGATAATGTTCAAGTACGGGAACTGTGTTGGTCGGGGAAGACGCTGCAGTTCAGTTCCAGGTTCCTCTTACCACAATTGAACTGTCCTGGCTGTCTGAATGGGTGCATCACCATCCTGAAATATGGAATCATTGCTGGGAAACAACATCTGATTCATGGATTTCCCGTGATCACCTAAAAAGTTCACATAATCTGTAACACGGCCTTTGAGAGTAATAATGGGACCAGCAGAATACCATGATACGGCTGCCCACAGAATCACACTTCCACCTCCATGCTTAACCGTTGTAATCAAGCAATCAGGATTTTAGGCTTCTTTTGGCGTTCTCCAGACGTAAATCCAGCTCGATGTTGGGAATAACGAAAATTTTGACTCGTCCGATCATATGACGTGTTTCCACTGATCAGCCGTCCAGGATTTATGCTCCTCACACCATGTTTTACGCTTCTTTGCGTTGGTTGTCATCACTAATGGTTTCGGTATAGTACATCGTATGGAGTTCTCGAGGACAGTGTCGACAGATACTAAGCCGCCATAGATTTGTGTTCCTTTTACACAATTCGAGTTAGTTTACGAGGATCTGCGCCATTTAGTTGTAATTTGCGCCCACTAATATGATTACACGGTGATGCCTTCCCAAGTTTTGTGTAGGGTGTCACGACTGTTGAAACACTTGCTCTTGAAACATTCAATAAGTTGGTTACTGATACACCAGCTAATCGGGCCCCCACAATCCGCCTGCTTTGGAATTCTATTGGTCTTTCATTGCACGTCGACCTCGACCCCTGAATGCAAACACCAAGCGTGCACTACTCGTAAACAACCTGTACTTATGCCTAGTCGGTACTGAACACGCACAATAAAGTACGTTACGAGCCTTACCTGCATTGTTGGCCGTCACACAACACCATCCCATTACTACCACTGTTCACGATATTTTGCTTATCCCCTGAATATTACTCATGACTGATAACGTCTGGTGGCCGAGCGGCTCTAGGCGCTACAGTCTGGAACCGCGCGACCGCTACGGTCGCAGATTCGAATCCTTCCTCCGGCATGGATATGTGTGACGTCCTTAGCTTAGTTAGGTTCTAAGTAGTTGTACGTTCTAGGTGACTGATGACCTCAGCTGTTAAGTCCCATAGTGCTCAGAGCCATTTGAGATATTTATTTTTATTTATTTATTTATTTTTGATAACGTCCACTACAGATGCAATACATTTTTAATTGTCAGTAACGGGAAAGCAATTTCAGGACGACAGTCTCTTCCTCAGGTGCAACTGAACATTTTCATTTAAAATATGACGACTATACAAGCTGTCAGACTATAAAAAATTCAACAGAATTTGTAGTAATTAATCTAGAGCGCTTACCACGTACATACGGAGCATCCATACAAGTGGAGTTACAACGGTTTATCTAGTGTTTCTGTGGCACATCGTGTATACGCAGAAAATCTGTCTCATATCCCTTGGCCGGACAGAAAACTCTCGAAAAAGAGGGCCTATGAAAGAACACAACAAATCTCCGTACATAAACGAGTTCAATCACAGAAATTAAAATCAGACGGAAAATCCCGTATCCCATAAACCACAAACCCGAATTACAATGGTCTTGGCTTAAGGATTTCACTAACATACCGCCACGTAAATCGAGATAGCCGGACTTTCGCTCACTGATGTAGCAATCGTTACACCAACAAAGTGTACTGCCACAGAACGGGGCAGACAGGAACGAGGGCACTGCTGTGCTATTTCACTTCATAGCTTCGCCGACCGAGCGCCAATCCATAATCAAACATAAACAGGAAGAACAGAGCTCAGAGACCCAATATTATTAACACTCAGATCTTTCCACCATACGTAAATGTTATTACAGATACCGCTGTATCACTGAAGCTTCCATGCGTACACTGGATAATTTACACTCTAAGCGCAACCACCTGATCACAATGCTAGGGTTGCAGTTGAATGAACATCAGATATTGCGAGTGATTTTTTTTCCTCCAGCGTGGGCCCCTGTGAAATCGACAACGACATGTCTGCCTCGTTAACAATAACAAAAAAAGAAATAAAACAAAAGAGAAAGACTTAAAACAATGAGGTAAGCACCTAGAAATAATGCCTTCATACACTTATTACAACATAATGATCCAACGCAATAGCTTCTCATGAAAATCACTACCGCCGAGCGGGTCTAGGCGCTTCAGTCCTGAACCGCGCGAGTGCTACGGTCGCAGGTTCGAATCCTGCCTCGGGCATGGATGTGTGTGATGTCCTTAGGTTAGTTAGGCTTAAGTAGTTCTAAGTTCCAGGGGACTAATGACCTCAGATGTTAAGTCCCATAGTGCTCAGAGACATCTGACACAAATTTGTGTCATTTAATAAACTGGTAATTCGTGATTATTCGTAAAATCTGGGAACAAGATAATGGAACGTAACTGCGAAAAAGACTCAGAAAGCCAAAACTTTAGGATGATAAAGTACAATTGACAAACAATCTACGTAAGTCACCTGCCACGATCAACAAAGTATGGCGCCATGTACAGTTACGTAACTAATTTTAGGAGATTAGAGTAGATAATAAGCAGGGGTTAGGATCTTCTTGCGATCATCGTTCCAACGTCGCATTACCTAGCTACAAATAGTACACCATATCACGCAGAAGCGTTGGACAGTCCTTTTCCATACACAAACAAACGCAAAGAATGACATTTAGTCACCTCTCCGCTGTTACTCAACTTACTATGCTGATCACATACAAACGACTATCACCACATAACACTTCAGTGTCAAGACATGGTGGGCACTGGAGGATCACATGATACACACCATATACTGCTCGTATCAATAATATTTTCTAAGAGGGCGCACAAAGATCAGATGATGTGAGCTTGCACTGGATTATTCATAGAGATTATTTATGGATTAGTAGTTTTTCATTTCATTATCTGCAGCTGAAAAGGTGTCACAGCATCCTCTATCTCACATCCTCTATCTCATCCTCTGTAATCTGTCTTCGACGTTCTAAAATCCATGCGCAAATGAGCCATTTTTCACCTGTACTTTTCATTTTAGTGCCAGAAGACTTATTCATGGATGTCGTGGTAGATATGGCAGTAATCTGTATCTCACAACCTGTCACAGATTCTGGTACACGATTTCTAGTAACTCCCTTGAACTTGTATTACACACAGGAGTGCTGTTCCTGCATAAACCTGGTTGGTATATTTTCTTGTTGCCTCTCTTGATAGATTGGTTACAGTTGATTCCCTAATCAAGAAAAGACTGGGTCCACATTGCTCACTCCTCAAATGATTGGATGCTCAACCTCAACCGGAAGAAGAAGATGGCGAAGAAGAATAAAACATGAAAGACCCAGGCAGTGTACAATACCATCTGGTCAGGCGTTCCACCTCAGAATTAGTAACCGCTAGCTAGCTGAAGATGAACAGATAGATAAAGTGTTTGATGATATTGAAAGGGTAATGCAGTATGTAAAGGGGGACGAAAATCTAATAGTCTTGGGCGACTGGAATGCAGTTGTAGGGGAAGGAGTAGAAGAAAAGGTTACAGGAGAATATGGGCTTGGGACAAGGAATGAAAGAGGAGAAATACTAATTGAGTTCTGTAACAAGTTTCAGCTAGTAATAGCGAATACCCTGTTCAAGAATCACAAGAGGAGGAGGTATACTTGGAAAAGGCCGGGAGATACGGGAAGATTTCAATTAGATTACATCATGGTCAGACAGAGATTCCGAAATCAGATACTGGATTGTAAGGCGTACCCAGGAGCAGATATAGACTCAGATCACAATATAGTAGTATTGAAGAGTAGGCTGAAGTTAAAGACATTAGTCAGGATGAATCAATACGCAAAGAAGTGGGATACGGAAGTACTAAGGAATGACGAGATACGTTTGAAGTTCTCTAACGCTATAGATACAGCAGTAAGGAATAGCGCAGTAGGCAGTACAGTTGAAGAGGAATGGACATCTCTAAAAAGGGCCATCACAGAAGTTGGGAAGGAAAACATAGGTACAAAGAAGGTAGATACAAAGAAACCATGAGTAACAGAAGAAATACTTCAGTTGATTGATGAAAGGAGGAAGTACAAACATGTTCCGGGAAATTCAGGAACACAGAAATACAAGTCGCTGAGGAATGAAATAAATAGGAAGTGCAGGGAAGCTAAGACGAAATGGCTGCAGGAAAAATGTGAAGACATCGAAAAAGGTATGATTGTCGGAAGGACAGACTCAGCATACAAGAAAGTCAAAACAACCTCTGGTGACATTAAAAGCAACGGTGGTAACATTAAGGGTGCAACGGGAATTCCACTGTTAAATGCAGAGGAGAGAGCAGACAGGTGGAAAGAATACACTGAAAGCCTCTTTGAGGGTGAAGATTTGTCTGATGTGATAGAAGAAGAAACAGGAGTCGATTTAGAAGAGATAGGGGATCCAGTATTAGAATCGAAATTTAAAAGAGCTTTGGAGCACTTACGGTCAAATAAGGCAGAAGGGATACATAACATTCCATCAAAATTTCTAAACTCATTGGGGGAAGTGGCAACAAAACGACTATTCACGTTGGTGTATAGAATATATGTGTCTGGCGATATACCATCTGACTTTCGGAAAAGCATCATCCACACAATACCGAAGACGGCAAGAGCTGACAAGTGCGAGAATTATCGCAGAATCAGCTTAACAGCTCATGCATCGAAGCTGCTTACAAGAATAATATACAGAAGAATGGAAAAGAAAATTGAGAATGCGCTAGGTGACGATCAGTTTGGCTTTAGGAAAAGTAAAGGGACGAGAGAGGCAATTCTGACGTGACGGCTAATAATGGAAGCAAGGCTAAAGAAAAATCAAGACACTTTCATTGGATTTGTCGACCTGGAAAAAGCGTTCGACAATATAAAATGGTGCAAGCTGTTCGAGATTCTGAAATAAGTAAGGGTAAGCTATAGGGAGAGACGGGTCATATACAATATGTACAACAACCAAGAGGGAATAATATGAGTGGAGGATCAAGAACGAAGTGCTCGTATGAAGAAGAGTGTGAGACAAGGCTGTAGCCTTTCGCCCCTACTCTTCAATCTGTACATCGAGGAAGCAATGATGGAAATAAGGGAAAGGTTCTGGAGTGGAATTAAAATACAAGGTGAAAGAATAAAAATGATACGATTCGCTGATGACATTGCTATCCTGAGTGAAAGTGAAGATGAATTAAATGATCTGCTGAACGGAATGAACAGTTTAATGAGTACACAGTATGGTTTGAGAGTAAATCGGAGAAAGACGAAGGTAATGAGAAGTAGTAGAATCGAGAACAGCGAGAAACTTAACATCAGGATTGATGGTCACGAAATCAATGAAGTTAAGGAATTCTGCTACCTAGGCAGTAAAATAACCAATGACGGACGGAGCAAAAGCAGACTCGCTATGGCAAAAAAGGCATTTCTCGCCAAGAGAAGTCTACTAATATCAAATACCGGCCTTAATTTGAGGAAGAAATTTCTGAGGATGTACGTCTGGAGTACAGCATTGTATGGTAGTGAAACATGGACTGTGGGAAAACCGGAACAGAAGAGAATCGAAGCATTTGAGATGTGGTGCTATAGACGAATGTTGAAAGTTAGGTGGACTGATGGACTGATAAGGTAAGGAATGAGGAGCTTCAACGCAGAATCGGAGAGGTAGGGAATATGTGGAAAACACTGATAAGGAGAAGGGACAGAATGATAGGACATCCGCTAAGACATGAGGGAATGACTTCCATGGTACTAGAGGGAATTGTGGAGGGCAAAAACTGTAGAGGAAGACAGAGATTGGAATACTTCAAGCAAATAATTGAGGACATAGGTTGCAAGTGCTACTCTGAGATGAAGAGGTTAGCACAGGAAAGGAATTCGTGGCGGGCCGCATCAAACCAGTCAGTAGACTGATGACCAAAAAAAAAAAAAAAAGCTTGCTAGTGAATGTGTGTAGTGGTCTTGAAGGCGTACGTCTGCATGGTGGTATCTACCGCCGCGCTCAACCCCTTGTTGAGTTGGGCATGGGGCGGAAGGGAGGGGGCGAGATGGCGGGAACGTCCGTTTCTTCTTTGGTGGCCCTCAGCTCTTTTCGTAGCTGTTGCAACTGAAGGTGAACGTCTTCGCCTTATGCTTTCAAGGCAGCCCTTTCTGCCAACATAGCGGCTTTTGGCGCGGTCACTAGTTCGTTGGTCGCAGTACGCGATTTGGGGCGCCTGTGGCACGTGTTGTAAGCCACGTTTTTTCATCGGCACAGCCCTCTCCCCCCTCATGAGTGGATGGTCGGCCTGACAGAAGTCTCTTCCTTCTCGGTGCCTCCGGCTGCCACAACATCTTGACTGTCGTGCGGGTGTTACTCGCCTTTTCTGGTTTTCGCGGCTCCAGTTCGCTTGGAAACTGCAGCTGCGAAAATTCTGCGTGTGTGCGCCGCAGTATGACACACAGCTCGTCGCGTGTCCAAAGCCTCTGGCAGAGGTAGCACTGCTCCTTCCTCTTCTTTTCATCTTGGTCGGCGATGTCGACCAAATGAGCACTTCGACTGCTAGGTGCTCCACGACTGCAGCAAGCAAGCGGGACTTTGACTTCCCCTTCGTTTCACCTCCCTTCCGGCGTCTACACACGTTTGGATGTGTAGCCGTGCGATAAGACCGACAGCGAAATAGCGGGCCGCAGCGATTCGAGCAGCACAACCTACCTTTACGGTAAACGGTACACGTGACGTACAGATGTACAGGTAACCAAATGACGGAATCCGGTAGAGGTGATGTACATGTACAGTCAAAGAAATTATTACAATTTCAGAAAAACTTTAACCATTTGTTAAGGACAAAGACCTTCACAAATTGAGCAAGTCAATAACGCGTTGGCTCACCTCTGGCCCTCATGCAAACCGTTAATCGGCTTGGCATTGATTGATAGAGTTGTTGAATGTTCTCATGGGTCATGTTTTGTTACATTCTGTCCAGGACATCACACACATTCATACCCGAGGCATGAGTCGAAACTGCGACAGTAGCAGCAGTGCGGATCCGAACTGAAGCGCTTAGAACCTCTCGGTCATAACGGCCGGCTAGTTGTCCATAGGGCCCAGCCCACGTTGCTCCGAATGTTTTCAGTTGCGGAGTGATACAGTGACTATCCTGGTGAAGGTAGGGTTTAGGAAACACGAGAACAAGCAGTCAAACTCTCGCTTTGTGCGATCAAGCATTATCTTGCTGAGATGTAAGCCCAGGATGGCTTGCCAAGAAGGGGAACAAAACAGGGCGTTGAATTTTGTCGATGTACCGCTGTGCTGTAAGGGTGCGTCGGATGGAAACCAAAGGGGTCCTTCTATGAAAAGAAATGGATGGTTTTCGGGTCGTATGGCGGACGACAGTCTGGTTGGTGTCCCACCGCGTCTGGGGAAACTCAGACATGTCTTCGCTGGTGATACGGAATCAGTTCGAAGTGTGACTGATCACTGAAGTCAATTTTACTTCAGACAATTAAATTCCAGGCCAAAGACGTGTCTGGAAACACCACGGACAGTGTTGGGAAACCATTCTTAACTGTCGTCCGCCACGCGGCTCTACAATCAGGAGTGATCGTCTCAAGGCTATATCCTACTACTAAAAGATTGTAACTGGAGAAGTCTTTCCTTGATCTCTTCCTAGATATGAATGTTTCTTTTTCTATTTTACTTGATCGATTGTCTCTTTCAGTTTCGGTCAAAGAAGCTCTGATCCTTTTTTTTTTTTTTTGTACAAACTTACAATTATTTTTGGTCGTAAAATTTCCTTTTATTTCCATCTTTCTGTCTTTGATATTGAAATTAGATATAGATGCTGACAGACTACTATCCTGCCTTAGCTTTTTCTAAAAACGAACGTAACCTCTTCGATCTTAATCCCCCTCATGTCATATACCTAAAATCTCTAGATTAACCTTTTATGACTTCAATTTATCGTCATCCGAAATAAGATCTATAACACTCGGTTGCACATTAAACTGCTGTACGATATTGGAGGTCATTTTTGACGGATGAAGCAATTACTTAATAATTAACGACGCATGTGTTTAACAACACGTATGAATACATGTGTCCAGAGCAGAAGTGTATTTAATCTAATAGATCGCCCTGATTAGTGCCTTTGATAACACTGGCAGAAAACGTTGGTGTACCAGTGCAGTCGTAAAGTCTTAATTACCACCACGTGAAACTCTAAACAAAGAAATACCATTAATTTTTGATTTCGGGTGCATATCTATAGCTATGGTATACAGGAAAATCTCTTCGCCACCATATAGTGGCACAACGGCAGAAGGGTGAAATACGTTCACTCGATAGGAAAAGTTCTACAACGGAGCAATGTCCCAGGTAACCTACATTGCAATTAGCGAATGAATCAAAGTTTCTCGCGCATATTTATTTCAAGAAGGCACATTGCAACAGCGATGGGATTGTGTTAATGGCCTATGATCGGCATAAATACCCTTTATTAGCTACCATTCGATATCTCAAAAAAGTTAGTGATATTAATCATCCTCTTCTAAGAGAGAAAGAAACTGACGATTATGTCACAGGCAAACACGTTCAGTGACATTCGACCGTGAATGTTAAATAAAATTCTTATACTGAAATAATGCAGAATTAAGACAATCGTATGACAGTGTTGACGAAGGTAAGTTCTTTCTTTATTACGAGAATGATTAAGGGAACATCTCAAATAAAGCCCGAATCGTTTGAGCAATGACCATTTCGGCTCCTATTCAAATTCTACCGGAAAATATTTTTCAAGTAAGGTATGTGATACGATGTTACGAAATTAAACTCGATTGAATAATAGGTTTTTGTTAATAACTTAAATATGCAATATTGAAGTTACACAATAATATTTATTTAATAGTTCGCTATTAACCGGCTTTCGGCTCCTTAAGCAATCGTCAGATAGTACTGAAACGGTAACCCACACAATTTCAAACAGAATTCATAGCTTTACAAAGTCATTGTAGAAAGGTATGTAACATTTTATGACTTTATCCACAGAAAACACAATTTAATGGAATACCTAAAGAGACTCCGAACAAATAAAATTTATACTACAGTATATACAAACATTAGAGCTATATAATATAATAAAAAAATTTGCGTTGTTTTCATATTTGAATATACTGCAACATGAGGTATATTTGTTTAGAGTCTCTTTAGGTATCACATAATGCTTGTGTTTTGCATCGAAACAAATAAAATGTAACACATCTTTGTACAACGATCTTTCTGCACTGTGAATCCTGTCTGAAGTAGTGTTGCCTAACTGTTCAGTATTAAATTATCTGAAGATGGCCTAAGAAGTCGAAAGTCGGTTCATCAGCTACGAGATATTAGGGTTCATATGGAGGAGTACAGAGAATCGTTTATCCCTCACTCTCTTTGCGCGTGAAACAGGAGGAGAGAAGGCGATTATTGGTACAGAGTACCTTCTGCCACGCACCTTACAGTGGCTTGCAGATGTAGCTGTAGATGTAGATAGCGAAATATAACATATACATTATAATACACATTAATAATGTGTATTAGTGGTATTACTGTGTCTATGATCCTCTAATAACCCACCGAATATTCCATAAAAACCCGGTTTCAACTAATTGCTTCATAAGCAGAGAATACGAGAAATTTACGTTACATCTAGCACGATAAGACAGAGAAAGGTAACTGAAAAGAGAAAAAATAATTGCAGGTAAAACATTAGTTGAAAAAGATCACGCAGAAAGTGTTCAGCCCCCCATACTCTACGTACTTCTAATATATTTATAAATCGTTGGATTACAAATTTTTATTCTATTTGGTATCGAGTTTACTGCAAAAGAACATTTTGTGATAGAACATCGACTTATGGATAAAAAGCTAACGTTATTGAAACTAAATGAAAATGGCGCAACCAGTTCGATAAGTGGATTCTCGAACGGTAATTCGTTTTCTGTATTTGAGAAGGAACAAGGCAGGAACAATACATGCTGAATCGGTGGAAGATTACGGTAACAATACACCGTATGTGCTATAGTGTGAAGGTGGAACTGATGCTTGCTTCCCACGTTTTTAAATAAGACCAGATGAGAAGAAACGGAATGCCAGGCCATTTCCATGTGAAGAAACGGGATACAACAGAGAGGAGGAGGTCTTGGTACTCCTAGACGGACGTACACTATGTGATCAGAAGTATCCGGACACCTGGTTGAAAATGACTTACAAATTCGTGGCGTCCTCCATCGGTAATACTGGAATACAATATGGTGTTGACCCAACATTAGCCTTGAAGACAGCTTACACTCTCACAGGCATACGTTCAATCAGGTGCTGGGTTTCTTGGGGAATGGCAGCCCATTCTTCACGGATTGTTGCACTGAGGAGAGGTGTCGATGTCGGTCGGTTTGGCCTGGTACGAAGTCGGCACTCCAAAACATCCCAAAGGTGTTCTATAGGATTCAGGTCAAGACTCTGTGCAAGGCAGTCCTTTACAGGGATATTATTGTCGTTTAACCACTCCACCATAGGCCGTGCATTATGATCAGGTGCTCGATCGTGTTGAAAGGTACAATCGTCGTCCCCGAATAGCTCTTCGACATTGGGAAGCAAGAAGGGGCAATGTAAGCCTGTGCTGTGACAGTGCCACGCAAAATAACAAGGGATGAAAGCCCCCTCCATCAAGAAAACGACCTTAACATAACACCACAGCCTCCGAATATTACTCTTGGGACTACACACACTCGCAGAAAAGGCTCACCGGGCATTCGCCATACCCAGACCTTGCCATCGGATCGCCACCTTGTGTAACGTGATTTATCACTCCACACAACGTTTTTCCACTGTTCAATCGTCTAATGTTAGCGCTCTTTACTCCAATCGAGGCGTCGTTTGGCATTTACACGCGTGATGTGTGACTTATGAGCAGCCGCTCGACCATGAAATCCATGTTTTCTCACGTGCTCCTTAACTGTCATAGCACTTGCAGTGTATCCTGATGCAGTCTGGAATTCCTGTGTGATCGTCTGGGTAGATGTCTGCCTATTACACATTAGAGCCTCTTCAACTGTCGGCGGTTTCTGTCAATCATCATACGCGGTCGGTCTGTACGCTTTTGTGCTGTCCGTGTCTCTTCAAGTTTCCAGTTCACTATCACGTCGGAAACAGTAGACCTATTAATGTTTTGGGAGTGTGGAAATCTCGCATACAGACTTATGACACAAGTGACACCCAACCACCTGACCACGTTCTAAGTCGGTGAGTACGCCGAGCGTCCCATTCTGCTCTCTCACGATGTCTAATGACTACTGAGTTCGCTGATATGGAGTACCTGGCAGTAGGTGGCAGCACAATGCAACTGATATGAAAAACGGATGTTTTTGGGGTGTCCAGATACTTTTTAGCACATAGTGTATCGCAATCTAAATTACAGTTGAAACGTCCCCTTTGAAATGTTATACAAGACTGTGCTTAAGCTGACACACAATATTTTTAGCGCAACGCAATCTGACTTTCAAAAATCCCTAAAAAGAATGGCCCTGACTAACATTAACCTATATCTTTCACAAATCACTTACCTCACCAAAAATCTTCGTTACTCGAACTACTGCAATACAGCAAGCGCCATTACTGCCAGCTAAACAAAATATTCAAACTACTGAAGGCACTAACTACTAATAGGCATAGTTAGCAAATGAAAGATTTTAATAGAGAACAAACAATGTATTTACCTTAATAGTGTTGAAAAATCATAATATACATAGCAGTTCATGACATCCAGTCTTACAAATTTCAAAATCCCGCCATTTCTCTCCCCACATCCACCACTGCTGGCGGCTCACCTCCAACTGCGCAAAGCTACGCGCTGTTTACATCCAGCTGCCCAACACTACAGTGGCAGACAACAATGCAAACTAGCCACAGACTGCACACAGCACAGCCAGTGATTTTCATACAGAGCGCTACGTAACGTTCCCAATAAGAAAACATAGACAGCCTACTTACATAGCCCCCATGCTCCCCACAAAAAATTTTACAAATTGTTTTGGGCAGTGGCCAATAATGATTTGATAAAGCTTTTCATAATTACAATTACAAAGATATCAAATGCACACACTTACTGATACAATGTTGGTCAAAAGCTAAAATTTTCTCACAGTCCATAAAGACAGTCCAGATCATTCATCACAGTAAAATTGCAGTGTTTTTCTCAAAGTCTGAGCAGTAAAAGGAAATGCACAAGGAAGTAGTGGATTTCCATGCAGTCTTGAAGAAGTAGTGTTGTCCTTCCAACGGAAAGACAGTGCTGACTCTCGACATGCAGACAGGTAATGGGTCACAACAGAGCAAACCCACAGCAGAGTCATTCGACGTTTTGAAGAATATTGGTAGGCAGGTCATCACACAGTAGACCCACTGTAGTCCTGGTAGAGATTACGGTATTGGTGGGCCACCAGAGGTGCAGACCCACTGTAGTCCTGGTAGAGATTGCGGTATTGGTGGGCCACCAGAGGTGCAGACCCACTGCAGTCCTTGTAGAAATAATGGTACTGGTGAGTCAGCAAAGGTGTAGACCCACTGTAGTCCTTGTAGAAATAATGGTACTGGTGAGTCATCAAAGATGCAGACCCAATGTAGTTCTTGTAGAGATGGCCAGCAGCCATCTGTTGTGACTGTGCAGGTGCACAATCACCATTGAAGAGTCTTGCAGATAATATAGCAAGTCCATAACCACCATTTGTGCACTCACAAAGTTTTTGGAATTGTCCTTACAACCAGCAATGCTGTTATCCAGTCCCTTGCTGAATTATTAACACACGTGTAAACACTAACAGTCGCTACTTGTCACATATTGTCCATATACTATGACCAACAGAAACGTGTGCAGTGAAATGGAACTTACAAGTTAATAATATGATGAACTGGTGTCAATTACAATTTTATAACATAAGAATACAATTACAAAGGTACAAAACAATACAGATAACATTTGTAGTGCAGGCTTTACAAAAGAATCGAAATAACATATACGTCAGTGTTACAGGAATTATGACATGAGTACATACATAAAAGATCAGAATAACTTTCGAAACATCAACTTCACACATGAACATTGAAACAAAACAGAACAAATAATGTTTAAACATCTTTACAAAGTAAATAACATAGTATTAGAAAAATTCTACAACATAACAACATCACCTAAACACATAAAGACAGGAAAAACACAAACACACAAGGGAACACAAACACATAGTGGGATAACACAAGGAAAGGACAGGGTTTCTTTTACTGCAGTATTTTGCAAACAAAACTTTCTTTATTTCTCGGAGATCCCCCTTCGTTCTTCATTATTTCCAAAATGTCTTATCTATACCTGCTTCCTGTACTTTTTTCGTATGACTTCTCAATGCATTTCTTCCAATTCATCGCAACTCATTCTCTTATATAGTCTACCCCCCCTTAAGCTAACTTAAATCTACTGAGCTCAGATGCTAAACTAAGGGACGAGGCAATGCAGCAGCACAGAACAATTAACACAAACAGCAATGACAAAAAAAAAAAAATGGAAATTGGCAAAGCAAGCAGCAGCAAATTCAATAACTTATATCTAAACATGACAAAGCTCCAGCAGAAAAAATTTTACAGTAAAAATGTCCATGTTTAATACCTATGTCACATATTAACAATACAGTGACGCATCACGAGTACTTACACTAGCAGATAAGTTACCAAATCGTGAAAAAATTATTTATGCAATTCCTGTGAAGGGAAATGTCTATTTACGTGCCCTCGTTTTCTCGGAAGTAGATCATAAATTTCTTATTGACTGGATCTGTAGGCATAAAATAACTATATTAGTACATCTATTAAATTTTATTTTAATCAATGCTGTAGTGCAGCTAGAAACTAGATATTAAACAAAATGAGTAAACAAATACATAAAGCAAGCCATATGGCATTTCTCTCAACTAGCAAGACAATCGCCATGAAATTTTTCTTATCGTTTCATTAGGCATTTTAGTAAATATCATAAATTAAGTGCTCCACAGCATAATCATATGTTTTCAAGTTTGAGCGTGTCGTATTTGCGATGCTTTCTACAAAGGAATGTCAATAGCGAGGATAATGGCCTCCTTTTTTTTTCTTTTTCTCCACCTGTGCCTCTGAAAGGCACACACTAATGGCTTTTTCCCAGGCGACAATTGCGCAGCTGGGTGCCCACCATGCATTACGTGAAGGTCACTTAACATTCCTACTGAAATATTTATGACAGCAGTTTCTGCTATTGTGACAGTCTCATATAAAAAAATTTCAGAGGTCGAGAATTTGCGTTACAAATGTGTAGAAACAAAATCCTATAAATACAACAGTGTCCAAAAAATTTTCAGTGGCATTGTGATACATTCACACATGTACACACATTTCATAATTCTAAAGTACGATTCTTGGTTTCCAACATCCTTTTCCACAAATCAGAGTCCCTAACCACTACTCATTATTCCTTACCTTATTATACACATACATATTCGTCGACATTTCTTCAATACTTCATCATAAGAAATACGTAGCATAATCAAATTCCTCATATATGGTATCATCATCTTATTTATCATAAACATATCTCAACAGCATAATACATATCGTCGTCGTAATAATATCATAACATCTCAGTCAATTCTCAAAATCGTCGTAGCTTCCTCCAATAATTTCAAAACCTAAAAAAAATTCTCTGCTCATTTCAATAGTGTCATCTACCTCAAACGTACTTTAAAATCATGATCCCATACCAAATACATCATTGAAAGCTCTCATAGTATCACAGTGGTTCTGAAAAAATATGAACAGTTCACAAAGTACAGACAAAATTCAATTTCGTAAGTGTGAAGTTATCCAACTGTGTAATTACGTAAACATCTGTCACTGATGTAGTAAAATAAATATTTGTCTCTCTCCGTTAAATGATCAGATAGCTGTGTAATTCTGTGTTAGAGAAATATGGTACCGATGTATAAAGTTGTATAAGCAAATACCATATTAGCTAGGGCTCCTTGTGCTTGCCACACACATGGTACACAAAGTAGGCGTGTACCCCCCTGAGGATTAATGAATAATACACTCAGGTGTTACAGATTACAGCAATGGAATGAAATGTATCACGGAAAACCTTTGTATCATTGTACTTCAAATATCTTTAAAAGTAAATGTTTTAAGTACAAAATTAATCACTCAAATACGTGTACTGTAGCGCTAAACTGTGCGTCTTGTTGTAAGATAATCTCTGTGGAAGTGCCGTAGTTATCGTCCTCCGAAAGCTAAGTTCCGCAAAAGTCAATGTACTTACCTCATGATAAACAAAAGTGAAATGCTTTGCGTATAGATATCTTAGTTATTATGCTTATTGCCGTGATGATGAAAGTACTGTGCTGTAACATATTGTTGTGCTATGGAAAAGGCTGTCTCATTGTAGCTATACCACAAAAGTTACTACTAAAACATGTTTTACTTTCTAGAATAACTCAGAAAAACTGTGGAAATATGAAACAGAAACACCGCAAAAGCAACATTGTAAATTGTCACTCATTAGTAGCGTCGTGATACAATCGTGGAGCTGTCACATAAACTAACCACTGTGTCATCTGGTATCTCACAGAAAGTATTTTAAATCCAGAATGTATTTTCAAGTAAACCAAACTGTTGCATTAAAATCTCATTAGCAGTACCAGTATATGTTCTAAGTATGTAAGCCTTATAGTCGTTACGTAATCGCGCAACTAACAAGCAAGAATGTACACACACAATAACACTGTGACGTCTGTTCAGTATAACAATGCATTCGTAATTTCTGTTTAAATAAGTTCTCTTGGTTCATGACTGGATAGTTTACTTTGAAACATTGTTGCATGTTAACAGTTTCTCAGTGTGACAAATTGTACTAGTAGCGTGAATTGAAAAGTTTTATGGCAAAGATTAAGTTAAAAAACAGATCATCTCTCAAGAAACGGTTTTACATGTGAAATGTGGTGCAATCATTTACCCTGTTTGTGAGCAGAGTTTCAACTTCCAAGTAATTATCATGTTGTATACGTCGTAGCGAAATGCTAAAATTTTTCTCAAGGTTAGCGTCTATGTTATTTTTCGTGAGCCAGCCGGCGCACGTGGCTGCCTGCGGTGCGAGTCATTGTCTTTCTCTTTGTTGGCGCGCGTCGTTATTGGGATTAGGAGACCTAACTTCCACAAATTCACCTTGCCGAGAGGGCCCTGCGCTCTTTGAATCCCGCCAGTTCTGATGAAATTCAGGTCTGTCGTTATGATTATATCGTCTGTCGTCATGTCGGTAGTTCCTGTAGTTTCTTTCTTGCCGGGTAAGTGGTGGAGAATTTCTCCCTGAATTATCACTGCACGGTGGACCGTTGCGTCTGAAGTTCTTCTGTCTCCCGTAATAATAATTGTTTTGGTTCCCATATTGTCTGTTTCTAGGGCAGTGTCTGTGATAGTCATTACTATGGAAATGCGATCTTTCTCTGTAATTATTTTTACTCTGCGAACGGTTGTCATACGGGTGGTGTCTGTTTTGGTCACGATTTACGTTGTAAGAACAGCCTTGTCATGTCCAGTTATTATTTCTGTCATTGCGGAATTGTGACGGATGTGACCTGTAATTGTTGTGCTCCTGTTTTCGCATCCCGCGATTGTCAGTGTCGATTTCCAATTCTTGTAACAGTCCCTGAAAAGCTTCAATGTCGTCTTTGCAACGTCCTGCCAAAATAATATGTCGTAAATGTTCCGGTAATTTGATTAAGCAAATGCGGATGAGTTCTGAGGGGCTGTATGGGTTAGACAGGTACTGATTCTTGTGCAACGTCTACTTTTTATCTCATAGTGTATCGCAATCTAAATTATAGTGAATAAAGAGAAAACTAGTCACGGATCAATTTCCATCGTATTGTAAGGCTTTGTGATCGTGACAAAGGTCGTCGCGGCCTGGGTTTCTTATACGACATTGTCAAAATTCACTCTGCGGAGGACTCAATCACGCTGCTTCATAATCTCCTTCGTATTATCCCTTCCTCAAGTGAAGAAACCACGGCATGGTAGTATATTCGAGAAAGACGATCAGAAAATTTTCGAAGCTGAACGTTTGCTGAACAACGAAAATGCTAATGTCTTCAATGAACATGTCTGCAAATCATCCATCGTTTGGTGAAATACGTCGTATAAAACTGTGAATAAGTGGGGAAGATTAAGTTTTATTGTAGCAGCTGGTCTTTTTCTTGAGGTTACAATATGTCAGTGACAGTTAATACCTTATCACTAACGCACTATACAACAATATGACGACATCGTAAAGTTTTACTGGAATGTAAAAACAAATATATCTGCATGCTGCGGGGAATGATCTGGAAAGCAAGGAGGCATTTCAAGGACAACAGTGTCGGAAGTTGAGGTGTGGATGGGCAGTTTTTGTACCTATGAGAGTACCGTCACTGGAGCGTCTATCTAGGGAAAGCAGTGGCGACCAAAGTTGACACCATCTCAACGGTACACGGCATGTACGGCGAGACAACTTGGTCAGAGTTCATCCTTTCCCGAAATGTCGAGGACGTGGCAGCCGCTCCGTGAATCCCAATTAGCCCGTCTGCCGCTTTGTAAAAAGTGTCAACGACGGCACACTAGGCGACCGATCCGTTAGTGTCCTTCAACACTGAGCAGCAATGCGCTGCGGACTACAATGGGAACTGCGTGAGAAGCGCTAAGGTGGTCATTCTTTTGTTCACGAATGTCTTAATCGTACTTGGTAAACTCACTACAGTTAGCCAGTTTGCACTTTAAAAGAGTCGTCATAAAAACTATAACTCTAGAAAAAAAATATTGAAACTGCTATTAAACAGCTGTAAAAACATTAAAATGTGCGGGCTAAACGAAGAAATAAATATTTCTCGAGTACGTTGATACACAAGTATCATCAAGTACATGGGGGTCAAAACTAACGCCACAATATTTTAAATTGTTAGGTCTACGTTTCATCCAGCACTCTATTTGAAACAAGTGAAAAATAATGTTTATGATGCAGCTTTATTAAACACAACATTTGTTTTTCATTTTACTTCTCAGAAATGTGACCAAGCATGTTCACCACTCTATACAAGCATAAAAGTTCCATTGTTAAGTATGACGCATTATCGGCGGAAATATGATTGTCTAACCCACCTGTCATTTCTGACAGTGTAATACTGCTTACTTTTTGCAGAGATGGCGTTTTCTGTGTCTACTTCCTTCGGTAGAGAATGTCCGCCTGCGTAGCTGGGTGGTAACTTGCTTACTTCTCCCGCGGGCGGGCCCGGGTTCGATTCCCGGCCGGGTTGGAGGTTTCTCCGTTCGTGGCCTGGGTGTTGTCTCCATCATTTCATCCTCATCACCGTCGTGTGACTCGCCCATTGTGGAGTCGAATGAAGTAAGATTTGCCCTTGGCGACCAAAATTCCCCGAAGAGGGAGCTTTCGGCCAATGATGTCATACGCTCATTTTATTTCGGTACAGCATATACAGGATGCGAATAAAATTATTTTGTACGTCAACCAGCAGTATCTCTCTGTCGTCTACCATTCACTGGATAATATGTATAAAGTATGAAGCTAAGTATATGTTGTTAAATACGCTTTACAGGGAAGCGGAGATCTTCTTGTATGCTCTGCGCTGTGTTGTATCAATATTGATAGCTTTCCCCACGAAACAGATCGTTCCCCGCTTCTGACAACCGAGCGTTAGATATCTGTCTCCCACAACCTAGAGAAATCGGTCTCCGGGGTCAACCCCCTGTGATGTGCTGCAAACAGTGTCACTTGGGATCCCACCCGCCACTTTGGTCCGGTTAGTGCGGACTGCTTTTAGTTGATTGTGGCAAATTCATTTCGTTCACTTCCAGAAATGTTCGGGAGTTCTTTTTGTATCGTTTCGTTGAGTTTCTCAGTTAATTTTGGTTAGTACTACTTAATACTTCTGTAATAGTTTTGTTCATGCAGAGAGCAGAGAGTGATCGTGCCCCATCAGCAGTTCGCTCTCTTTGATTGATTACTTATTGTGTACTGCTTAAAATAGCATATACGAGTAAATTAAATTCGTAAAAGTTACGATTTGATTTAGATCTTTTCCTGTGTTTCACACAGACAGAGATTTTCTGAGTGACAAACCACGTATAGAAATTAGTAGTCAGTTTACGCCGAGCCCTACGACTTACTGCCTTCACCAACTGCTCCTATTCTTGCAGTGTTATCATATGTTCAGGTGACAGAGTTCAGAAATTTATTTTCCGTTTTTGAAGCGCTACATTGGCCTTCGAACCAGATGTAAGGGAAACATTGACGTAGCGAGTGCAAGTTGTGCGACTGTGTACAATATCAGGTTCTATGCAGAGCGATTCCCAACTTAAACATCATTTCTCCATTAGGATGATGATAGTAGAATTTATTGCTTTATGTGGAAGGGCTTTGACTATGAGATCACTCTAGCTCACCTCTGTACTTTCAGAGTGGGCGGAATGAACTGCTTCTTCCTCTCACGGAGATACATGTGGGTTTGTTGAGCAATTCAGTATTACCGTCCTCTTATGTGGTTCCCAGTTTCTTTCGTCTCCATCTTTAAGTTCGTCGTTCTAGTTATATAATTTGTGTTTCAAACATGATCGTTATACATCAAGATATATACTAAGTAAGGGTTTTGCAGTTTCATTTTGGTATTAGTGTCGGCTCATGCATTTAATGTGGGATGTTAATCACCATAATAAATTGCTCACAGTAGTGGAAATTATCTAACGAATATTCCAATTCTTTTAACATTTTCCTGCTTTCTGAATATTGTTACCCAATGAAAGGTAAAGATGAAAACAGTTAAATTCAATATGAAAAACGAGGGAGCTACTTGTGTATGTGCTGTACACTACACATGCACTATGGCATCAAAAGTATCCGGACACCTTACTGAAAATGACTTACAAGTTCGTGGTGACCTCCATCGGTAATGCTGAAATTCAATATGGTGTTGTCCACCCTTAGCCCTGATAACAGCTTCCAGTCTCGCAGGCATATGTTCAATCAGGTGCAGGGTTTCTTGGGGCATTGCAGCCGATTCTTCACGGAGTGCTGCACTGAGGCCTGGCACGAAGTCGGCCCTCTAAAACGTACCGAAGGTGTTCTATAGGATTCAGGTCAGGACCTTATGATGGACAGTCCATTACACGGATATTATTGTCGTGCAACCACTATGCCACAGGCCGTGCATTATTATCAGGTGCTCGATCTTGTTGAAAGATTCAATCGCCATCCCCGGATTCCCCTTCAAGAGTGGGAAGCAAAAAGGTTCTTAAAACATCACTGTAGGCCGGTGCTGTGATCGTGCCACGCAAAACAACAAGGGGTGCAAGCCCCCTCCAAGAAAAACGCGACCACAATAACACCACCGTCTCCGAATTTTATTGTTGGTACTACACACGCTGGAAGATATTCACCGGGCATTCGCCATACCCACACCCTGCCATCAGATCGCCACATTGTGTACAGTAATTTGTCACTCCAAACAAAGTTTTTCCACTGTTCAATCACCCAATGGCTCTGAGCACTATGGGACTTAATTTCTGAGGTCATCAGTCCCCTAGAACTTAGAACTACTTAAACCTAACCAACCTAACGACATCACACACATCCATGCCCAAGGCAGGATTCGAACGTGCGACTGTAGCGGTCGCGAGGTTCCAGACTGTAGCGCCTAGAACCACTCGGCCACATAGACCGGCCTCCTTACACGAGGTGATGCGTCGTTTGGCATCTACCGGCGTGATGTGTGGCTTATGGGCAGCCACTCGATCATGATATCAAAGTTTTCTCACCTCCTGCCTAACTGTCATAGTACTTTTAGTGATGCAGTTTGGAATTCCTGTGTGATGGTCTGGATAGATGTCTGCCTATTACATATTATACCCTCTTCAACTGTCGGCGGTCTCTGTCAGTCAACAGACGAGGTCGGCCTGTACGCTTTCGTGCTGTATGTGTCCTTTCACGTTTAGACTTCATTATCACAGCGGAAACAGTGGCCCTAGGGATGTTTAGGAGTGTGAAAATTACGCGTACAGACGTATGACACAAGTCACTCCCTATCACCTGACCACGTTCGAAGTCCGTGACTTCCTCGGAGTGTCCCATCCTGCTTTTTCACGATGTCTAATAACTAATGAGGTCGCTATTATGGAGTATCTGGCAGTAGGTGATAGAACAATCAACCTAATATGAAAAACCTATGTTCTGGGGGTGTCCGGATACTTTTGATCATATAGAGTATGTGTAGCCAAATAGGATCATTGGGAGCACTGCGTTGTGCAAATCAATGAAAGAATCTTTCATGAATAGTTACGAATTGTCGACATTTGGCACAGGGTAGACGCTGATTATATGTAATTTCTGTAGCCACTTATTCACGCTCATGACTGAGTCGGCACAAGTGCTGTAAGTCCGCCGTACATGGCATTTTTCTTGTTAACTCGACAATGAATTGACTTACCAACCACTAAGTTCATTCATACAACCAGAGAGCAACAGCCTACAGTTCACGCTTGTATAACGTAAAGGGTAAATGGCAGTTTTCATTGGCAGTTGTGGCCAAGATAATGTCACACTTGAGAGAGAGTGGGCTGTTAGCAGAGGTCATGACAGAACACCTATACAATTTACATAAATGACATTTCTAGAGTCAGCCGTCTACTGAATGTTTTGATGCGGCCAGCTACCAATTCTACACCTGTGCCAATCACTTCAGCTCAGAGTATCACTTGCAAACCTAAATCCTCGTTTATTTGCTGGGTGTATTCCAATGTCCGTCTCCCTCTACAGTTTTTACCCTCTACATCTCGCTCTAGTGCCATGAAAGTTATTTCCCGATGTCGTGAAACATGGTCTATCATCCTGTCCCATCTTCTTGTCAGTGTTTTCTATGTACTCCATTCCTCGCCGATTCCCAGTCCACCTAATTTTCAAGATTCTTCTGTAACGCCACATCTTATACATCTACTCTCCCCTATTCCGGTGTGCCCACAGTCCTAGTTTAACTACCATAGAATGCTGCCCTCCAGATGTACATTTTCAGGAAACTGTTACTCAGGTTAAGGCCTGTGTTGGACGCTAATAGCCTTCTCTTGGCCAGGATTACCCTCTTTGGCTGTGGTGCAGTGCTTTTTATGTCCTCCTTACTTCGTCCAACATGGGTTACTTTGTTGGCTGGATGGAATAATTCCCTAACGTTGTCTACTTCGTGGTCACCAATTTTCATACAGATTTTCTCGCTATTCTAATTCCTGTGGTAACCTCCTCAATTTATTTCTGTGAAATATAGCCCAACTTTACCTCTCACTCTATAAAGTCTACGTTTTACTAAAACATATGTCCCCACAAACCGTTATCCAACTTAAAGTCATACGCTGTACGTTGACTAAATAGAACCTAATTTGAACCGAATTGTAACTGGTCTGAATGCAGCTCTTCTCTATATTAAACTGGTAACTGAAGTAAAATAATTATCTGGTTGTAGTGAAAATTTCCAGTGTCCCCACGCCTTGCCAACATTTTTTTCTGATTTCTCGAAAGCACAACGGCAAACAGCAAGCAGTTAGCGGCTAAGCTAGATTTCAATTTCCAAATTCATATTCAATCAGTTGCATATGGTATTGCGTAGTGACAAACAGTGGGATGGGGAAAGTAAGTATATCTATTAAATGATAATCCAAGACTGCGATTTTAGCATGAAGTATGTATTCAAAAAGATAGAGTAAAACTTCACACATAGCATAGGCTTGAACAATAGTATGCTTAGAACAATGATTTCTAGAGAGTAGAATGTTATCATAGAATTTCTATAAAAATCGAACAGCTCAATGAATTAATATGTTAATGCAGACTCAGGGAAGGGGGGGGGGGGAAGGGGGGTCTTTCTCTCATTGAGCAAGTTAACTAGCTCACAATAATCATTCCTAGTTGCGCAGTGCTGCAGTCACACCCTAGTCTTCTTCTCTTCAAAAATAATGACATTGTTCAAAATATGTATTCTCTACTCTTTCTAATAACTTCATCCTTGATATCTTTTACAATCAATCTTTCTTCTTCTAACAGATATAATCACAAGTCAACACAGAACTACTGAATACATCCATCACCCACCACACTTCAACTAAGAATGTATCAGACTGCGCAGAGGCGAAGACTGTGCCACGCCAAGACCAAAGACCGATAAACAGTAGCGTAACTTGCTCTCTCTGATATGCATATCGATAACACACAAAACCCAAAATGACTGCACCAACTTACACTGTCATTTGTCATTACTTTTGCTTTTTCCAGTTTATTCTCATTACATGTTCTATACTCATTAGACTGCTCATCCCATTCAAAAGTTGCTGTAATTCTTCTACACTTTCACTGAGAACAGCGATGTCATCAGTGAATCTTATCATTAATTGCCTTTCATTTTGGATTTTACTTCCACTCTTGAACCTTTCTCATATTTCATTCGTTGGTTCTTCTGTGAATAGACTGAACAGTAGAGGCGGACGACTACATACGTGCATTACACACTTTTTAATCCGAGCACTTCGTTCTTCGTCTCCAACACTTGCTTCTCCCTCATGCTTATTGCACATATGGTATGTTACTCGACTTTCCCTGGAGCTTACCCACATTTTTCTCAGAATTTCGAACATCTTGTACCATTTTACATTCTCAAATGCTTCTTCAGGTCTTCAAATACTATGCCTGCGTCTTGATTTTTCTTCAGTTGTACTTCCATTATCATTACTTCAGTTCAAATTCTGTTTCTAATACTGCATCGCTTATCTTTTCCCTGTCGGCTCCTGTTTCTTCTTGTAAACGATACATTTTTTAAACTGATTTAGGTATGAATATCCATACATTTGTCTTGAAATTATGTCTGGAAGTTAATAATTGAGACATGTTTGTAAACTTATAACATGGATTATATCTGTATATGTATTACTTTAGAAAGATGACTATACTGTAATAGTAACAAAAATAAGTAAAACAAAATAATAAATAAGAAAATAAGTGAATGCGCTACTCTAAGGAATTATTTCTGTAATCAAGAGAAAGGTTAATACTTGTAGAAATCTAGTAATCGTGTGGAGCGATTGGCTTGGCACGCTCGGTGGTGCCGTGCGCAACCGCAGCGGAAGAAGGAGGAGGTGGTGAGGTGTTTAAACGACGCAGACACATCGTCTATGACTGCGGATGTAAAATTATTGTGGTGCTAAAAGTTGCGTCGAATCTTGATGTGGCTTTTCCTTACAGGCTGTTAAGTCGTCTCTGCGATCATAAAGTAGCAGGTGCAAGTATTTCCGGAATTATGACGCTGTGAACTTTCATGAGCCACAGCCACTGCTGGAACAAAGGTTCTGGGAAGCGCTGTGTGGCTTAGCGTGTATTAGTTTATCACAGACGTGAAGAATTTGTGTGAGATCATCGTCCACCACCACTTCGCCGACGCAATCACAGTCTTGCTTCCGTCTACGCAAACCACGACGGCTGGCCTTTAATTTTGTTCAGTAATTTTGTTAACGGGAGTATCAATCACAATAGATCAAAGCGAAAGAATATATGAAGGGCTTATTTCAATAGTGGTACAAGTCCATTACATCCATTTTTTTGCCCATAATGCTTCTGAAATTAATGATCCAAACAAACATAAAGAAAGGTCCATCTCTAGCAAGAAGCCATATGCTTGAATATTTCTGGTATCTGAACTGCAGATTTTTCAGCGCTCATTTTTTAGGAAAATGAATAACGCAAAAATCTAGCAATCGGATTGGACAACTGGCTTGGTGCACTCTGTGGTGTCGTGCGCTGTCGTATTGGATGAAGGTGGTGGTACACTGAATGGCGTAGACTCATTGTCGATGGCCACGGATGTAAAACTATCCTGGCGCTCAAAGTGCGTCGAATCTACATCCAAGTGATGTGGCTTTTCCCTTACACGCTACCGAGTCGTCCCTGCAATCATCAACTCGCAAGTGCAAGAATTGCCGGACTCAATGATGCTGTGAAGTTTCATGAGCCACGGCTGTTGCTGGAACAATGTCTCTGGGAGGAGATATGTTGCTTGGTATGTGTTAATTTATCAGAGACACGAAGAAGCTGTATGAGATGATTGTCCACCACCGTGTGGACGACGTGACCACAATCATGTTTGCGTCTACGTAAACCACGCCAATGTGAGACTTTCATCTTGTTCAGTAAAGTCAGTAAAGCAATTTTATTAACAGAGTATCAGTCACAATAGGTCAGTTAAAGAACATTTAATTTGATAATCATAGTTATTACTAACAGTAATTAGCCTTTATTAGATTATGCCATTACTTTTCGATCACAAAACATTTGTCATTTGAAAACAAACAATAACTGTTTGAGAAACGATCTTCAGAATCGTAATATTGTTTTCTAATTACTGAATACAAGTTTCATTAGGACCACAGTTTTAATTATCTATCCATTGGTCACCTTTCTTTTTTCTATATGCTGATGTAAATTTTGCTAACTTTAAGTTCGTAACACAATTAATAAACTTCAATAATGAATTCCGTAAAGCATTTTGAAGATGGCTGCCACAATAAGGGCAAGCCTTAGCCAGATTAAGGAGGGCATAGGAAATTTCTGCAAACACGATCAGGTTACTGTAGTAGTTGAAGAAGGGAACAGCCTAGCTAAGGACAGTAATTAAAGCATTAGGAGGAAGATTTATCTGTTTAGCAAGAGTAAAAGAAGGCAGATTTCAGACTACCTAACAGATCTAAACGAAAATTTCTGTTCCGACACTGACAATGTTGAGTGTTTATGGAAAAAGTTCAAGGCAATCGTAAAATGCGTTTTAGACAGATACGTGCCGAGTAAAACTGTGAGGGACGGGAAAAACCCACAGTGGTTGAACAACATAGTTAAGAAACAACTGCGAAAGCCAAGAGAGGTTCACTGTAAGTTTAAATGTAGCCAAAACCTCTCAAACAGAAGCTAAGCGATGTCAAAGTTAGCGTAAGGAGGGCTATGCGTGAAGCGTTCAGTGAATTCGAAAGTAAAATTCTATGTACCGACTTGACAGAAAATCGTAGGAAGTTCTGGTCTTCCGTAGAGCACTTGCCCGCAAAGGCAAAGGTCCAGAGTTCGAGTCTCGGTCCGGAACACAGAGTTAATCTGCCAGGAAGTTTCATATCAGCGCACACTCCGCTGTAGAGTGAAAATTTCCTTCTAGAAACATCCCCCAGGCTGTGGCTAAGCCATGTCTCCGCAATATCCTTTCTTATCGGAGTGCTAGTTCTGCAAGGCTCGCAGGAGAGCTTCTGTGAAGTTTGGAAGCTAGGAGACGAGGTACTGGCGGAATTAAAACTGTGAGGACAGGACGTGAGTCGTGCTTGGGTAGCTCAGTTGGTAGAGCACTTGCCTGCGAAAGGCAAAGATCCGAGTTCGAGTCTCGGTCCGGCACACAGTTTTAATCTGCCAGGAAGTTTCATACTAGAAGCTCTTCTACCTTTTCACTCCAAAATTTTGATGGAATAAATTAACATCCGTTTTCTGTGCTTTCTCAAGCATTTTATGGAGCTCTTCTGTTATTTAGAAGTCTTTGAAAACAGAGTGCCTAAATCCTGTTTGTAGCCTAAAGAAGGTGTCTCTCTGACATCAGTAACCACAGAACTCTTGGCTCTGTGTGATGATGGCCCACCGTATATTATCTATGACAAACTCAACCAACCGCTCTTTGCCTCTCCTAGTGTAGGTCACGTTCGGTATAACCACATCTCCCACATGCATCAGACTCTGCACCCATATCAGATTTCATTTCAGTCAGCAGCAGCCTTTTCAGCACACCTCACTGCAGTGCCAACACAAGGCTGGTCATGACGCTGCAGGATCTCCAGAAAACTCACGTTTGTGTGTGTAGTTGCTACTTCTGTTTCATCAACATCTACATCCACATTTATACTCCGCAAGCCACCCAACGGTGTGTGGTGGAGGGTACTATACGTGCCACTATCATTACCTTCCTTTCCTGTTCCAGTCGCGTATGGTTCGCGGGAAGAACGACTGCCGGAAAGCCTCCGTGCTCGCTCGAACCTCTCTAATTTTACATTCGTGAACTCCTCGGGAGGTATAAATAGGGGGAAGCAATATATTCGATACCTCATCCAGGTGCACACCCTCTCGAAACCTGGACAACAAGCTACACCGCGATGCAGAGTGCCTTTCTTGCAGAGTCCGCCACTTGAGTTTGCTAAACATCTCTGTAACGCTATCACGCTTACCAAATAACCCTGTGACGAGACGCGCCGCTCTTCTTTCGATCTTCTTCATCTCCTCCGTCAACCCGACCTGGTACGGATCCCACACTGATGAGCAATACTCAAGTATAGGTCGAATAAGTGTTTTGTAAGCCACCTCCTTTGTTGATGGACTACATTTTCTAAGGACTCTCCCAATGAATCTCAACCTGGTACCCACCTTACCAATAATTAATTTTATATGATCATTCCACTTCAAATCCTTCCGCACGCATACTCCCAGATATTTTACAGAAGTAACTGCTACCAGTGTTTGTTCCGCTATCATATAGTCATACAATAAAGGATCCTTCTTTCTATGTATTCGCAATACATTCCATTTGTCTATGTTAAGGGTCAGTTGCCACTCCCTGCACCAAGTGCCTATCCACTGCAAATTTTCCTGCATTTCGCTGCAATTTTCTAATGCTGCACTTCTCTGTATACTACAGCATCATCCGCGAAAAGCCGTATGGAACTTCCGACACTATCTACTAGGTCATTTATATATATTGTGAAAAGCAATGGTCCCATAACACTCCCCTGTGACACGCCTGAGGTTACCTTAACGTCTGTAGACGTCTCTCCATTGAGAACAACATGCTGTGTTCTGATTGCTAAAAACTCTTCAATCCAGCCACACAGCTGGTCTTATATTCTGTAGGCTCTTACTTTGTTTATCAGGCGACAGTGCGGAACTGTATCGAACGCGTTCCGGAAGTCAAGGAAAATAGCATGTACCTGGGAGCCTGTATCTAATATTTTCTGGGTCTCATGAACAAATAAAGCGAGTTGGGTCTCACACGATCGCTGTTCCCGGAATCCATGTTGATTCCTACAGAGTAGATTCTGGGTTTCCAGAAACGACTTGATACGCGAGCAAGAAACATGTTCTAAAATTCTACAACAGATCGACGTCAGAGATATAGGTCTATAGTTTTGCGCTTCTGCCCGACTACCCTTCTTGAAGACTGGGGCTACCTGTGCACTTTTCCAGTTATTTGGAACCTCCAGTTCCTCTAGAGACTTGCGGTACACGGCTATTAGAAGGGGGGCAAGCTCTTTCGCGTACTCTACGTAGAATCGAACTGGTATCCCGTCAGGTCCAGTGGCCTTTCCTCTGCTGATTGATTCCAGTTGCTTTTCTATTCCGTGGACACTTATTTCGATGTCAGCCATTTTTTCGTTTGTGCGAGGATTTAGAGAAGGAACTGCTGTGCGGTCTTCCTTTGTGAAACAGCTTTGGAAAAAGGTGTTTAGTATTTCAGCTTTACGCATGTCATCCTCTGTTTCAATGCCTTCATCATCCCGGAGTGTCTGGATATGCTGTTTCGAGCCACTTACTGATTTAACGTAAGACCAGATCTTCCTAGGATTTTCTGTCAGGTCGGTACATAGAATTTTACTTTCGAATTCACTGAACGCTTCACGCATAGCCCTCCTTACGCTAACTTTGACATCGTTTAGCTTCTGTTTGTCTGAGAGGTTTTGGTTGCGTTTAAACTTGGAGTGAAGCTCTCTTTGCTTTCGCAGTAGTTTCCTAACTTTGTTGTTGTACCACGGTGGGTTTTTCCCGTCCCTCACAGTTTTAGTCGGCACATACCCGTCTAAAACGCATTTTACGATTGCCTTGAACTTTTTCCATAAACACTCAACATTGTCAGTGTCGGACCAGAAATTTTCGTTTTGATCTGTTAGGTAGTCTGAGATCTGCCTTCTATTACTCTTGCTAAACAGATAAACCTTCCTCCCTTTTTTTATATTCCTATTAAGTTCCATATTCAGGGATGCTGCAACGGCCTTATGATCACTGATTCCCTGTTCTGCACATACAGAGTCGAAAAGTTCGGGTCTGTTTGTTATCAGTAGGTCCAAGATGTTATCTCCACGAGTCGGTTCTCTGTTTAATTGCTCGAGGTAATTTTCGGATAGTGCACTCAGTATAATGTCACTCGATGCTCTGTCCCTACCACCCGTCATAAACATCTGAGTGTCCCAGTCTATATCTGCTAAATTGAAATCTCCACCTAAGACTATAACATGCTGAGAAAATTTATGTGAAATGTATTCAAAATTTTCTCTCAGTTGTTCTGCCACTAATGCTGCTTAGTCGGGAGGTCGGTAGAAGGAGCCAATATTAACCTAGCTCGGTTGTTGTGTGTAACCTCCACCCAAAATAATTCACAGGAACTATCCACTTCTACTTCACTACAGGATAAACTACTACTAACAGCGACGAACACTCCACCACCGGTTGCATGCAATCTATCCTTTCTAAACACCGTCTGTACCTTTGTAAAAATTTCGGCAGAATTTATCTCTGGCTTCAGCCAGCTTTCTGTACCTATAACGATTTGAGCTTCGGTGCTTTCTATCAGCGCTTGAAGTTCCGGTACTTTACCAACGCAGCTTCGACAGTTTACAATTACAGTACCGATTGCTGCTTGGTCCCCGCATGTCCTGACTTTACCCCGCACGCGTTGAGGCTGTTGCCCTTCCTGTACTTGCCCAAGGCCATCTAACCTAAAAAAACCGCCCAGCCCACGCCACACAACCCCTGCTACCCGTGTAGCCGCTTGTTGCGTGTAGTGGACTCCTGACCTATCCAGCGGAACCCGAAACCCCACCACCCTATGGCGAAAGTCGAGGAATCTGCAGCCCACACGATCGCAGAACCGTCTCAGCCTCTGATTCAGACCCTCCACTCGGCTCTGTACCAAAGGTCCGCAGTCAGTCCTGTCGATGATGCTGCAGATGCTGATCTCTGCTTTCATCCCGCTACCGAGACTGGCAGTCTTCACCAAATCAGATAGCCGCCGGAAGCCAGAGAGGATTTCCTCCGATCCATAGCGACAAACATCATTGGTGCCGACATGAGCGACCACCTGCAGATGGGTGCACCCTGTACCCTTCATGGCATCCGGAAGGACCCTTTCCACATCTGGAATGACTCCCCCGGGTATGCACACGGAGTGCACATTGGTTTTCTTCCCCTCTATTGCTGCCATATCCCTAAGGGGGATATGTGCCAAGCGGCTGCTTCTTTCATTCCTAATACCGAGTCCATATTCGAGTCTACTTTTCCTTCTCTTCCTTTCCCTACTATCGAATTTCAGTTCCCCATCAATATTATATTCTCGTCTCCCTTAACAATGTGAATAATTTATTTTATTTCGTCAATTGTCTCTTTAATCTCTTCATCATCTGCGGAGCTAGATGCCAAATAAACATGTACCATTGCGGTAGGCGTGGGCTTCGTGTCCATCTTGCCCCCAATAACGCGTTCACTATACTGTTCGTAGTAGCTCATATGCGTTCCTATTTCTGTATTCATTATTAAACCTACTCCTACATAACCCCTAGGTGATTTTACATCTTAAAACCCTGTATTCACCTGACTAGAAGTCCTGTTCCTCCTGCCACCAAACTTCGTTAATTTCATTTATATCTAACTTTAACCTATCCATTCCAATTTTTAAACCTGCCCAATTAAGGGATCCGACATTCAATGTTCCGATCCGTAGAACGCCAGCTAGCTTCGTTTCTCCTGATAACGATGTCCTCCTGAGTTGTCCCCACCGAAGATACGAATGGTGGACTATTTTACCTCTGGAATATTTTACCAAGAGGACTCCATCATCATTTAACCAAACAGTATAGCTGCATGCCCCTTGCTTTCAGTCGTTTGTAGTACCAGCCCAACAGTGCTGTTTTGGTTGGTGTCATAAGGCCATTTCAGTCAATCATACAGACAGATTGAGCCTGCAAATATTGAAAAGGACCCTCATCAAGAACTACTCGTTTCTCGTCTCTCAACAGATACCTTTTCGTAGTGGTTGTAAGTACGGTACGGCTATCTGTATCGCTGTGGCACGCAAACCTCGCCACCAACGGCAAGATCAATGGTTCGGGGTGGGGGGGAGGGTGGGGGGGGGGAAGTTCACTGATAGTTTTTGCGAAGATTTAGTTATGATCTGCGCTACAGCAATGGTCACGAGTCACGACTCAGGAAACGGCAGCTACAGTGTCCCATTTCGCGTGCAGCGTCCGATCACGCGAAACAATAGCTTCCGTAATACAGTATAAACGTTTTGACGCAATTGGTACACGTTAACAATCTTAACATATGCAACAAACAATTACTAGACTAACGGGTCACGAAGTATCACTTTTATGATAACTATGATGACGAACTTGAAGTAATCGTACGCAATTTGTCTGAGAAACTCAAATTGAATTTACATAAAATCGAGAGGGTTCAATCACAATTTATTTTAAGTTATCGTAAGGAGTATTTGATGTTGACTTGACGTGTAAGTTTCGTAACAAGATATTGGTTATATCTTACTTCTCTCTTTCGGATATTCTATTTTGTATATTTGTATTATTTGAAGTGGTTATATTCAACAGTCATTTTGAATATTTGTCTTTTATATAATTTTACGTCTGAGGAGTCATTAGAGTCGAATTTGCATGAACGCAATCAGGGCATTTCACCTAAGAGATGAATATCGAATAGGAAGGAACTGGGAAGGTAATCCGCCGTCTCCTTTTGCGAGGGCTGTTCAATAAAGAATGATCATACGAGGGCTGTTCAATAAAAAATGATCGTAATTTTTTATGATCACAATTTCTAGCGCTAGAAATTAATGTTATAATATTTTGTTAGCTTAATGTGCAACAAACAATCCGTAGTCGTATCATAATTGGGACTCCCTGTTCCCGCTTCTGAGAATCAGGCAAAGTCAGACATGTTCAGTATCGCCTGCAATGGAGCTAACACGCGAGGAACAATATGCGGCTGTGAAATTCTGCTTTCGTCTCAACAAATCTTCAGCTGAGGCTTACACAATGTTACAGGAGGCCTATGGAGAGTCTGTTCTTCCCTACAGCACAGCTCGAAGGTGGTTTAAAATGTTTAAACAGAGGAGACAATCAATTTCAAAGGGAGGTGAAATCGGTGCTCCAGGTTACTGCTCTTACGGAAGGAAACATCAACACTGCTGCTGTCATTGTAAGAGAGGATCGACGAAATACCTTAAGATCACTTTCTGAAATACTCAACATTTCATTCGGTGCCACCAACACGTTGGTGACACAAAAATTACACATGACACGTGTTTCTGCGCGATGGGTTCCAAGACTGTTGATTCCCGAGCAAAAGAAAATTGGCGTGCAGGTATGCATGCAGTTAAAGTTGATGTTAGAAGAAGATCCGGAGTTTCTTTCAAATGCTGATGAAACTTGGCTACATCATTTTGATGCTGAGAGCAAACAGCAAAGCTCAGCGTGGAAATATAATTCATCACCAACCCCCAAAAAAGCAAGAGTGGTTGCTTCTGATGGAAAAGTTATAGGCATCTTATTCCTCGATATTCATGGAAGGGTTTATCAACATGTTGTACATGCACATACATCAGTAACTGGACAATACAACAGGGATGTCCTGAAAACATTACAAGTCCATATCAGGCCCAAAAGACCACATTTTCGAGAAGCAGGCTGGATGCTGCACCACGATAATGCGTGACCACATATTGCCAATGTTGTTGCTGAATATATTGCAAAAATTAACGTGAAGTGCATCCCTCACGCTCCCTGTATCCCGGATTTAGCCCCATGCGACTTTCGATTACATAGAGCAGCAGTCAGTCGCGGAATTAAGTTGCTTTAATACGACATTTATAGTCACAACGCAGATCACATTTCGACCTGTGTCAGGTCATTATCAATGCAGTTCGGAATTGTAGCAGTTGTTCGTGCTCGAGTGAATGCTTACACAGTTCAAGCATTACGACTTTTTTCTATTCCCTAACATGAAGAAACGCCTTCGTGAGAGGCACTGTCAATCCTCAGAAGCAGTGGTGAAGGCTGCGGAGGGGATTTTGAAGGACCTCTCAAAAAATTGGTTTCCAGCATGTATTTGGCGGAAACGCTGGGACAAGTGCATCGCATTCATGGGAGGTTACTTTGAGAAGGACCGTAAAAATTATGAGGATGAGTAAAGGTATGTTTTGATTAAAAAAAGATCATTCTTTTCTGAACAGCCCTCGTATAAGTACAAAAGAAAAGAGCGTAGTTGTGGTATTAGTTTCAGCTGGTATTGTAACGCTGAATTTCCTTTCTATTGTATTTTGTTATGGATGTTATAAAGGGCAGGTATCGGTAGTTAAAGTAGTAAGGGAAATAGAGAATTCTATTAAAAATGATTTTACACTGGACAGGCATACTTTTCTAATATATTATGTATATATGCCATACGTCACACTACTTGCATTATTACCAGTTTCGACTTACTTTCAAATCACCCGTGGTTTGGGGCAGCGTCTTTGAATAGTAATCAAAACGTTCTCGGTATCCGTTTCTAAACCTGCCACCGGTTAGTTTGTGATTAATAATCGGCATTGGCAGCCGAAGACGTCCGGAATAAGATATCGTACTCATTCTGCCAACGGCCTTGCCAAAGAGGGCGGAGGAGCGGACAGAGATTCTGGACACTCTCTTGTCCTTGGGGTTAGAAACAGCCCCTAAAGGCGGAAGAACCAGCAATGATCAACAGTATGAGGATGCAGAAGGCAATGGAAATAGCTTCATTAAAGACACATAGAGTGTATCCACAGGTCATGTGGCCTATGATTGAGAGAGCGTCATGATGATGCCCCCATAAGCAAAAGATTTTGGAATAGTCCCCCATTCGGATCTCCAGGATGGGACTGCCAAAGGGGAGGTGACCATTAGAAAAAGACTGATTGACCTACGAAAGGATAACGTTCTACGAGTAGGGGTGCGAAATGACAGAAGTTGAGGTAACGTGGTAGAGCTATAAAATCTGAAAAGGGAAATGCAAAGGCTCAAGCTAGATGCAGTAGGAGTTAGTTAAGTGAAATGGAGAGAAGACAAGGTTTTCTGGTCACATGAGTATAGGGTAATATCAACAGCAGCAGATAATGTTTCTACGGGCTGGTCACATGAGTATAGGGTGATATCAACAGCAGCAGATAAAGTTTTAACGAGAGTGGGATTCATTATGAGTAAGAATGTAGTGCAGGGAGTATGTTATTGTGAACAGGTCAATGATAGGGATGTTATTATCAAAATCGACGGAAAACGAACACCGACAACGATGTTTCAGGTATACAAGACGACGTGCACGTTGAATATCAAGAGGTAGAGAAAGTATATGAGAGTAGTGAAAGGGTAATACAGTGTTGTAGAGGGAGACTAGATTAGAATTGAGGTATTTAATTTGCGACTTACTTGCTGACTGTGAACCATGGGCTTACCGCAGTGGGGTGGCTTCAACACCTCAATGATACAGATCGCAGTGACGGAGGTTCAACCAAAACGGTCGAACATCTGTTGAGAACACAGAAAAATGTGTGGTTCCCGAAGAGGGGCAACAGAATTTTCAGAAACTGCAGGGTCAACAGCCAGGAAGACTGACTAATTTGACCTTGTTGAACTAGTACAACGCCTGAAATTAAGTGGAAATTACAGACGTAATTTCTCCCGAGGGCATGTGGATCTACTGTGTGGGTAACCCATGATGGCATTCTGTTGGGTAAAATATGCTGAATCTTGGGGCGGGGCTACTGAGGAGGATGTCGTATTCGAGAGAAAGAAAGCTGGTAGTCTACAGGTCGGAGCCTGAAGTATTAGGTCAGAAAATATAGCAAGGGAAACTGATATGTTCAGGTTAAATACAGTGGGAATTAACGAAGTTCGGTGGCGCAAGGAACAGGCATTCCGGTCGTATGACTTCACCGTTACATATACAAAATCAAATACGGTGAATGGCGGAGCAGGTCTAATAATGAATAAAAAAATTGGAATGTCTATAAGCTGCTATGAAGAGCGTAGTGAACACGTTATCGTAGCTAAGAAAGAAACAAATCCTACATCCACCACAGTACTACAAATTCATGGGCCAACTACCTCCTCTGATGATGAAGAGATTTAAGAAATTTAGATACCAGAAATTATTCCCATATTTAACAGCACTACATTTAAAATCAAGGTGGTTCACTTTCTATGTGTCATCAGTTCTTCAGCAGAAATTCGATCACGGAATAGAAGCAGTTGTTCAGAAGAAATGATTTTAAGTTAGATTTTAAACTTGTTTTGCTACCATTTAGGCATATTATTTAATTGGGCAAATGGCCAAAAATATTTCTCGCAACACATTGTATTCCTCTTTGACCCACTGACAGCTTTAATAGTGGATAACAACGCTCTTTTTTGTCTGTAGTGTCACAAATGTGGAAATAACTGTCCCACTAAATTTGTGCTGGGTTCCTTACGACCAGTTTCATTACGAATACTGTATTGTGGTGGTGCAGTTGAAACTCCTGATTGCTAATTAATCCAGAACACATGTTGATTTCTATGTTTCCAAAACTACCAATTACCAGAAGAGCAGAAGTAGCTGAAGTTAACTTCAAATGGCTCTGAGCACTATGGGACTTAACTTCTGTGGTCATCAGTCCCCTAGAACTTAGAACTACTTAAACCTAACTAACCTAATGACATCACACACATCCATGCCCGAGGCAGGATTCGAACCTGCGACCGTAGCAGTCGCGCGGTTCCGGACTGAGCGCCTTAACCGCGAGACCACCGCGGCCGGCTGAAGTTAACTGTTTGAGAAAAGCAGTACTATGCTTTTTCCACTTAAAGGTTTCATCAATATGTACACTCTAAAATTTCGAGCTTTCTATCCCTTTTACTGACTTCTTTTTATTTGCTACATCTATTGCTGGTATGACACTATTAGTTGAATGAAAGTGAGTATATTGTGTTTTTTATCCTCAGAATGTAAGGAGAGATCATTTCCAGAGAATCATTTAATAATTCCGTGAAAAATACCATTAATGGTCTCTTCCATAAGTTTCTCTTTGGTGGATGTATTATAAAACTAGTTTCGAGTGCAAAAAGTACCAGTTCTGTTTGTTGAATGTTAAACGGAACGTCGTTCTCATATATAAGGAAAAGGATTAGGCCAAAATTGAATCCTGTGGGATTCCCTTCGTGATTTCTCTAAAGTCACAAAAATTTTCTAGCCTTCCCTGAAATATTCAGCACTACTTTTGTATTCTCTTCGTTAAGTATGATTCAGAGCAGTTCTGTGTAATCCCATTAGATCCATGAAACACTTTTAGAAGAATGTAATAAGATTTACACAATCAAACGCATTGAAATGAGCACAAAAAATACCAGCTGGCGATATTTTGAAATTTAAGGCTTGTCACATTTGGTGAGTGAATGTAGAAACAGCATTCTTAGTCGAGTAACTCTTCTGGAAACAAAGCTGTGATATGTTAAGTAAATTGTTTCTACCTGTATGTGAGACTGGTCTTGAGTGCATGACTTTTCCAATTATGTAAACATGGTGTCACTAGGGAAAGTAGAGGATAACGATTTATATCTTTTTTGTCATTTTTCTTCTAAAGAGGTTTTAAAACTGCATAGTTAAATCGGTCTGGAAAAGTTCCATGTACCAATGATGCATTAACTGGGAATTGCACTGTCTCCTTATTCCTAGCACATTAAAAACAAATGAAAACATTTAACTGAGCTGATCACGATTTTTCATATTGTCAGTAAAGAAGACGTTTTTAAATACAGTAATTTCCTTGTCAGTGCAGTTGCTGTCGTTACTAACATGAGACGTGAGTTTATCCTGAGAGCAAATTTATTTATAATTCTTCTGATGAATAATATGAAGAAACCAGGTTTTAATGGCTTTAAATACGGTTTCATAAAGTTAGTTTTGGTTTTGTCAATATAGACCTATTACTCATCGCACGAGAGTGTCAGTATAACTACGATGTAATAGTCTTTGGTGGAGAATTGTAAAGGACAATCGGGGAGAACAAATGGCAATATTATTTTCTTCAGACTAGAGGCAGAGATACAATAAAGTAACAGTTTTAACAAAACGAATAATAGTGAATTTGGTTTTTAGCTCGTATCGCCCACAGTTATACCGAGAGAGGTGGTGCAGTGGTTGGCACATTGGATTCGCGTTCGGCAGGACCACGGTTCAAATGCGCGTCCGGCTATACTGACTTAAGTTTTAGCGATTTTCCTAAATCGCTCCATGAATACGGCTGAATGGTGTCTTGGAAAGGACAGGGACTATGTCATTCCCCATACTTGGAATAATATAAAGTCTGGGCTTCGTCTCTAACGACCTCGATGTCGACGAGACATCAGCCGTTACCTTTCTTCCTTCCTTCCGACATTTTACATATTTCCGTGAATTTCAGTGTTTACATCAAAGTGTGGTATGAATATAAATACACAGCCAACATTTTTGATGTTCAGAGAGACGTATGATCAAGTTTATATTTTAATATTTTTTGAGCAAAAGTTTTGAACTTAACGCCATTTCCACATTTATGTTAAAAGTGTTACTGCATATGAACGTAAATCCCTGTTATCGTCACATCTACAGCTACAACATATGGGTTACAACTTCAGTTATTGCACCTTTATATCTTTCTTACATACACAGGGGTTGTTCAGAAAGCAATGCACAGCATTTTTTTTCTTCAACAATTCTTTACTGAACGTAATGAGAATTACACATGCGAAATAATGGTGTTTCATCTACACATCCTATTTTTTCACATAATCTCCATTCCGTTCTATGGCCTTCCTCCTGCGCGAAACGAGTGCGTGTATGCCCTGTCGGTACCAATCCTTGTCCTGGTTGCGGGGCCAGTGCTTCACTTTGTGTATCACCTCCTCATCGTCCTCAAAATGATTCCACGAATGGCATCCTTTAATGGCCCAAACAAGTGGATGCTCGCGGCAACACACGTGTGACAGCCGTGGTACGACTCTCCGACCGCTGCAAATCGTGGAGCTCCGCGGAACCGCCTTCTGATGACCTCACCCTCCGTGCCCAGCGACCAACTGTATTTCTCTCGACAGCAGATGCTCCATAGACTTTGTACAATCGTTTGTGAATATTCCCCACAGTTTCTCTCCCTGCAGTGAGAAATTCCACGACGAAACGTTGCTTGTAACGTAATCACCTACAGGCGCCTTTTTGATACTGTTGCTGTTACGTCTTCGTATGAACCATTTATATAACGATTGGAATTCACGGTATCTAGTGTTTTATGTCGCTATACGATAAGTTCGTTAATTTGGATAAAAGCGTTTGGGGCCTGAAGATGGCAAAATGAATTGCTGAAAGCCGTTACCTTCAGAATAAAATAAAATATCTTAAAGTATACGGCTGTTGGTGAAGTTCGTTGACATTGAAAATTACTTAACACCCATGATAGACCAACAGAGATTAAGAGATGTATTGTTCATTTATCAAATAGACACGATTTTCAAGTGTTTGTTCATGGATAATTGTAGTAGAAATAACGTTGACTCTTGAGTATGTCGAACTTAATAGTCTCTGTAGCTGGGCAACTGTGTTAAAACAGACTACTGTGACAGTTATGTATGTTCTGCATTTGTGTGGTTCATACACGACGAAAATGTGTAGTTGATCGATTTATGTACAATGTTTTTTAACCTTGAAGATAGCTTTGACAGTCGAGACCGGTAGAGAATAAAAAACAAAATTTTTGCAGCTGATTGCACAAGTATGCTTTCTCCAAGATATTTAACAGCTGTAGATAATCAACTACGAAAATCTCTCCTAAATTATAGCCCTTTTCCTTTTTTTTCCTACTAATGGTTCACACACTGTAAATAAGTACATAGGAACCAATAAATTCTGTTCTTTGTTACACATCATGATAAATAAAATGTTGTGCGACTAGGGCCTCCCGTTAGGTAGACTGTAGTGCAAGTCATTCGCTTTGACGACACTTCGGTGACTTGCGTGTCGATGGGAATGAAATGATGATGATGAGGAGTACACAACACCCAGCCCCTGAGCGGAGAAAATCTCCGACCCAGTCGGGAATCAAACCCGGGCCCTTGGGATTGACAGTCTGTCGCGCTGACCACATTTTTTTTTCTTTTTTTCCTGGTGTTGTTCGTTACGTTTGGTCTGGGCGGACGTCACAAGACATCCGTTCAACTTGATCGTTGATGCCTTGACTGAGTTTTTTTTACTACAGAAAGCACGCAGCCCTCTGACCGAACATGCTGAGCTACCGCGCCAGCATCACTCAGCTACCGGGGACGGACACACATGATGATAAAATCATTATATAGCAGCTGCCACAAAAAGTAAGACGTAATTTTATTATTTTAAATTTCAATTCGCTTAGAAAGTCTGAACAACTTGTAATTTATTTTGTAGTTACATTTAATTTGTTGCATGTAATATTTTTCGTGCACATAGATCATTTAATCAATATTTCTCAACAACGCTTTTTTTTATTAAACGTGACTTGTGCAGAAAAAATTGTCAAAGGTTGTTTTTCTGTGTGTATATGGGAGAGGGAGAGGGTTGGCGCCGATTTGGCAGTTAACCTCGCTACAGTTCTGGGTTCATTCATTGTTGCCTTGAATTCCGAGGCTTCACTCTATCTCTCCTTTGTTTTCTCTCACGGTAAGCAGCAATTATCTCCTGTTTCACTGAGCAATAGATATATCCTTAACGAGGCATACGTACTAACTTCACACGAATGAACACTCTCTACTTCAGCATAACGTGAAAGTTACAACTGCCAGGAATGTCCAGCGACCTTTAGTGTAGGCGACGCCTTGCCCTCTCACCCATAGACTCATTGCAGACAACTTTCGTCGTAAGCGTGTGAGAGAGTGCCGAAACACACGACAGGAGCAGCTGCTACAGGCTCCCCCCCCCCCCCCCTCCACCCACTCTACCCTGCTCCCCGTGACAAATCCCCAGACACTGCCGGCTCCCGGACGAGACTGGGTGGTGTGTGTGCGCAACACCCTGCAACAGGTTCATTGTCTGACGGGCCAGGTGTTGCGACACCTCTGGGAGGAGGATGTGGCTGCGGCTTCACCGGCCGGCCAGCTCGCGGCCTTCTCACATTTGTATATGAAGGCCTTTGGAGTGAATCCAAAACTCCGTCGCAGAACAGGAACTGCAATCGTAGCGATGCTCAATCAAGCTATCTGAGGCCTTTTAAACTGCATTTAAATCGAGCCTGTTATTTTCCCTCCACGCTACAGGAATTTCTATCTCTAAATCTTTCATTAAACGAAGCTCTCTTTTTAAGTACACCGTAACTTTACCGTGTCACGTAGTTTGAACGGGCTTGCACTTCAGTAGTGTCGTGGAGACCGCACACTTGGATCGAAGTGTTAGTTTTTATAATTTTTTATAACGACATTAGCATGTAATGGTGGAACGTAGTATTACATTACATGATTTATAATCCTGTGCGTTGAATCCACCCTTATCTCCTCCTCAGCCAATGGATCGATTTAAACCACGCTTGTTCAAATATCCCTTATTGTCAAGAAAAAATTGCTGTGAGGGTAAGAACCTCCCACCTAACGTACTCTACTGGCCATTCAAACTGCTCCGCGAAGATGACGTGCTACAGACGCGAAATTTAACCTACAGGAAGAAGATGCTGTGATATGCAAATGATTAGCTTTTCAGAGAATTCACACAAGGTTGGCGCCGGTGGCGACACCTACAACGTGCTGACATGAGGAAAGTTTCCAACTGATTTCTCATACACAAACAGCAGTTGACCAGCGTTGCCTGCTGAAACGTTATTGTGATGCCTCGTGTAAGGAGGAGAAATGCGTACCATCACGTTTCCGACCTTGATAAAGGTCCGATCGTACAGTATCGCGATTGCCGTTTATCGTATTGCGATATTGCTGCCCGCGTTGGTCGAGATCCAATGACTGTTAGCAGAATATGGAATCGGTGGGTTCAGGAGGGTAATGCGGAACGTCGTGCTGGATCCCGACGGCCTCGTGTCACTAGCAGTCGAGATGACAGGCATCTTATCCGCATGGGTGTAACGGATCGTGCAGCCACGTGTCGATCCCTGAGTCAACAGATGGGGACGCTTGCAAGACAACAACCATCTGCACGAACAGTTCGACGACGTTTGCAGCAGCATGGACTATCAGCTCGAAGGCCATGGCTGCGGTTACCCTTGACGCTGTATCACATACAGGAGCGCCTGCGATGGTGTACTCAACGACGAACCTGGGTTGCACGAATGGCAAAACGTCATTTTTTTCAGATGAATCCACGTTCTGTTTACACCATCATGATGGTCGCATCCGTGTTCGGCGACATCCTGGTGAACGTACGTTGGAAGCGTGTATTCGTCATCGCCCAGCGTGATGGTATGAGGTGCCATTGGTTACACGTCTCGGTCACCTGTTGTTCGCATTGACGGCACTTTGAACAGTGGACGTTATATTTCAGACGTGTTACGACCCGTGGTCCTACCCTTCATTCGATCCATGTGAAACCCTACATTTCAGCAGGATAATGCACGGCCGCACGTTGCAGGTCCTGTACGGGACTTTCTGGATACAGAAAATGTATGCATAATATATTTGTCCAATGAATATCCGTTTATCATGTGCATTCTTTCTCGGTGTAGCAATTTTAATGGCCAGTAGTGTAGTTCAGGTGACATGATGTCATAAACTACGAGATGCGTTATTACTTCTGTGCTATTAACTCTACGAGGTGCATTCAAGTTCTAAGCCCTCCGACTTTTTTCCTAATTAACTACTCACCTGAAATCGATGAAACTGGCGTTACTTCTCGACGCAATCGCCCTGCTGACATACACATTTTTCACACCGCTGACGCCATGATTCCATGGCAGCGGCGAAGGCTTCTTTAGGAGTCTGTTTTGACCACTGGAAAATCGCTGAGGCAATAGCAGCATGGCTGGTAAATGTGCCGCCACGGAGAGTGTCTTTCATTGTTGGAAAAAGCCAAAAGTCACTAGGAGCCAGGTCAGGTGAGTAGGGAGCATGAGGAATCACTTCAAAGTTGTTATCACGAAGAAACTATTGCATAACGTTAGCTCGATGTGCGGGTGCGTTTTCTTGGTGAAACAGCACACACGCAGCCCTTACCGGACGTTTTTGTTGCAGTGCATGAAGGAATTTGTTCTTCAAAACATTTTCGTAGGATGCACCTGTCACCATAGTGCCCTTTGGAACGCAATGGGTAAGGATTACGCCCTCGCTGTCTCAGAACATGGACACCATCATTTTTTCAGCACTGGCGGTTACCCGAAATTTTTTTCGTGGTGGTGAATCTGTGTGCTTCCATTGAGCTGACTGGCGCTTTGTTTCTGGATTGAAAAATGGCATCCATGTCTCTTCCATTGTCACAACCGACGAAAAGAAAGTCCCATTCATGCTGTCGTTGGGCGTCAACGTTGCTTGGCAACATGCCACACGGGCAGCCATGTGGTCGTCCGTCAGCATTCGTGGCACCCACCTGGATGACACTTTTCGCATTTTCAGGTCGTCATGCAGGATTGTGTGCACAGAACCCACAGAAATGCCAACTCTGGAGGCGATCTGTTCAACAGTCATTCGGTGATCCCCCAAAACAATTCTCTCCACTTTCTCGATCATGTCGTCAGACCGGCTTGTGCGAGCCCGAGGTAGTTTCGGTTTGTTGTCACATGATGTTCTGCCTTCACTAAACTGTTGCACCCACGAACGCACTTTCGACACATCCATAACTCCATCACCACATGTCTCCTTCAACTGTCGATGAATTTCAAGTGGTTTCACACCACGCAAATTCAGAAAACGAATGATTGCACACTGTTGAAGTAAGGAAAACGTCGCCATTTTAAGTATTTAAAATAGTTCTCCTTCTCGCCGCTGGCGGTAAAATTCCATCTGCCGTACGGTGCTGCCATCTCTGGGACGTATTGACAATGAACGCGGCCTCATTTTAAAACAATGTGCATGTTTCTATCTCTTTCCAGTCCGGAGGAAAAAAGTCGGAGGCCTTAGAACTTGAATGCACCTCGTATTAGCAAAACGTTTAGCAAGCGGTATCCATATACGCAGCTAAATGCAGGTGCAAAATTATATCATGATAACACACATAGTTACGGAGATACGATGTCGTAAATACAGAGGTGCTGGCATAAGTGCCGAATTGTGCATAACGTTTAGATTTATAACTTCCTTGCTACTAACTCTATGCGCAACATGTTTTGAGGACAGTATCCGTATATGTTTCCGAATGTATCTACAAAATTATATCGCTGTATGATACATGGATCAGGAGTTATGACGTGATAAATACTGAGATCCGAGAAAAACGCCGCATCATGCTTGACACTGAAATTCGTTACTTTTTTACAAGTAACTCTATTCGCAACAGTACTAACATAGGCCGCTGAACGTATCTATACAAACATATAATTGTACGACACATAGTTCAAGAGACATGAGTCATAAACAGTGAGATGCTTGAAAAAAAATTTTCCGCGTCAAACACGAAGCTTTAACAAAGTGAATTTTTACTCCTAAGACAGTCCTACAGTAGAAACAACTGAAAGGAAGCAGTGACACCTAGGAGCGCTCATGAGAGCTTTGAACTCAGAAGCGCAAAAGGCAGTAGGCGAAAGTAATAGTCATCTATAGCGCTATGAGGAGGCTCTGCCACAGTCATTTACAAAAGATTTTCGTACTGTATTTATATTGATTTGTAAATCTGTTTCGTAATTTCAGTGGTACATAGTATTAAATTTTGCCGATATTCCACTATAAACACTGTTCATCTTTGGCTTTACTTTGTAATACGAAGTTGGCGGAATGAATACACTGGCAACGCCGCGTTTGTCAAGTAGTAATGATGTGACCTGGCTGCATAGAATATGTAGTTGATCATTTTAGGCATAATTTCCGCGATATAAGTTCAGTGATCGAATATGAACACGAGAGATAATTCGTAATATAATCTAAATAGACATTTTTAAACAAAATTTGCGGGTTTGAAATTAATTACTCGAGTTATTCTCTGAAGGTTTCGTTACGATCCAAAATATACATAGATCACTTGATTGTCATACGTTCAGCACTTATGTAGACTGAAACTCCTATTCGAGCGCCGGCCGCGGTGGTCTCGCGGTTCTAGGCGCGCAGTCAGGAACCGTGCGACTGCTGCGGTCGCAGGTTCGAATCCTGCCTCGGGCATGGATGTGTGTGCTGTCCTTAGGTTAGTTAGGTTTAAGTGGTTCTAAGTTCTAGGGGACTGATGACCACAGCAGTTGAGTCCCATAGTGTTCAGAGCCATTTAAACCATCCTATTCGAGCACAATTTGCACACAGTTTTTCTTATAATAGAATTTATATTCAGTAACGGTAGACACGAACAATTTCGTACTTGAGAGAGTTTCAGGTTCAAATAATTTACGGAATTGCAGCCGGGTGACGTCTTCGACAAGTTGGCGGTGGCATGTTGTTCAGTTAGTAGTAGCTCATCACGCAGCGAAATTGAAGCAGATAGAGGTATAATGGCAGAGGTCGTTCTTAGCAATCGGTATAAAACAATAATGGGTCCTTGTACCGACCTCTCAATTCAGATAATACAATTTCTGAAAGCATGAAATTAATGTAACTGTAGTTGACGAAAATACATGTTCAAATCCGGAGGTACGCATAAAACATTGTCCGAAATTGTGCTAAACGCGTTCTCTAAAAATTATTTCGAGCAATTAGTTAATGACTCCACGTGAATAGTAAACGGATGTGAAAACACACTTGATCTCTTAGCAACAAATAATTCTGAGCTAATAACGACCATCAAAATGAATACGGGGATTAGTGAACGCAGGGTTGTCGCAGCGAGACTGAATTTTATAGCACCCAGATCCTCCAAAAATGCACCAAAAATGTACCTATTCAAAAAGGCAGAAAAAATGCACTATACTCCTTCCTGAGAGACAATCTCCACTGCTTCCAAATTACCAATGTAACTGTAGACACATGTGACTTGAATTCAAAGAAATAGTTTACCCATAAATTGAGAGAATTATACCAACAACATTAACAAACGACGGAGCTGATTCCCCTTGGTACACAAAACGGGCCAGAACACTGTTGCAAAAATGAAGAAGAAAGCACGCCAAATTTAATCCAACTCGAAATTTAGCACAGACTTTAGTGCGAGATGTTTATAATAGTTTCTACAACAAAACTTTGTCTCGAAACCTGCCAGAAAATTCAAAGAGATTGTTGTCATACGTAATGTATGCTAGCGGTAAGACACAATCAATGCCTTCTCTACGTGGTAGCAACGTAAATCCTATCGACGACAGTGCCGCCAAAGCTGAGTTACCAAACGTAGCCTTCCGTAAGTCCTTCACCAAAGAAGACGAAGTAAATATCCAGAATTCGAATGAAGAACAGCTTCCTACATGAGTAACTTAGAAGTAAATATCCTCGCAGTAGTGAAGCAACTTAAATCAAGTCTTCCGGCCCAGTCAGGTTCCTTTCAGAGTATGCTGATACAATAGCTCAATACTTAACAACCATATACCACCGCTCACTCCACGAAAGACTGGAAAGTTTCACAGGTCACACTAATATTCAAGAGATGTAAAAGGAGTAATCCACTGAACTGCAGGCCTATGTCATCAACATCGATATGCAGCAAGATTTTGGAGCATACATTGAGTTAGAGCGTTATGAATTACCTAGAAGAGAACGGTCTTTTGCCACACAGTCAACACTGATTTAGAAAACAACGATCTTCTGAAACACAGCTAGCTCTTTACTCATACGAAATGTTGAGTGCTATTGACAAGAGATTTCAAATTGATTCCGTATTTGTAAATTTCCAGAAAGCTTTTGATAGTGTACTACACAAGCGGCATGTAGTGAAATTGCGTGCTTATGTACTATCGTGTCAGTTACGCGACTGGATTCGTGATTTCCTGTCGGAGATGTCATTGATCGTAGTAACTGACGGTTAGTCATCGACTTAAACAGAAGTGATTAATGGCGTTCCGCAAGATAGTATAACCCCTCTGATGTTTGTGATCTATATAAATTACTTAGTAAACAATCTTAGGTTGATTGTAGTTGATACTGTTGTTTATCGTCTAGTAATGTCAGTGAAAGATCAAAACGAATTGCAAAACGATTTAGGAAACATGCCCGTATCGTCCGAAAATTGTCAGTTGACCCTGAACAATGAAAATTATGAGATCCTTCACATGTGTGCTAAAAGGAAACCGTTAAACTTCGGTTACACGATAAAGTAGTCACATCTAAACGCCGCAAATTGAAGTAGATACCTAAGAACTACAATTACGAACAATTTAAATTGGAAGGAACACATAGAAAATGTTGTTGGGGAGGCAAACCAAAAGCTGCGTTTTATCGGCGGAACACTTAGAAAATATAACGGATCTACTAAAGAGACTGCCTACACACATCTTGCCCTCACTCTTTTTGAGTACTGTTAGGCAGTCTGGGGTCCTTACCACATAGAGTTAACGGGGTACATCGTGAAAGTTCAAAGGAGAGCTGCATGATTTTTACTATAGCGAAATAGGGGAGAGAGTGGTACAGTATTTGCGGTGAACATAATTAAAACAAAGGCGGTTTTCGTTGCGGCGGGATCTTCTCATGAAATTACAATCACCAACTTTCTCCTCCGAATGTGAAAATATTTTGTTGACGCCAACCTAAATAGGGAGAAACGATCATTATAAAGAAATAAGAGAAATCCATGCTTGCAAGCGGTGATATAGGTGTTCCTTTTTTTCTGCGAGTTGTTCGAGATTGAAATAACAGAAAATTGTTGAGAATGTGGTTTGATGAAGCCTCTGTCAGGCACGCAAGTCTGATTTGCAGAGTCTCCATGTAGATGTAGATGAAGCTGATGTTTCTACAAGTGCACATCCTGTCATTTTCAAGCCAAAACTGCACCAAAAATTCTTTGCAAGTTCTCTTGTGCATGGGCTGCTCGCTACAGTTTTGCCTTGAAAATGACAGGGTGTACAACTGTCGAAATATCGTCGGTTGTCGAAGACGTCCCCAATTACATTACTGTAAGCTATTTGAACATTGTATATGCCAGGAGAAATTAAGATTACACAGATTTGTACATAATGTCTGAATTATCTCTATTTCGTTAACGTGAATGTGTTGCTAGACCGCACCTCATCTACTTGATATCCGGATTTCAAATAACACATTTGCATGATGCTTTCGAAATCAGCACAGAAGCGAGACGAGGAGGTGGACTACCGCCTCAGCTTATCAGCTGTGTTTCAGAAATGGAAGAGAGGAAAAAACATTGCTGGGGTAGAAAACAGGGTACATGAATCTTACAATTGACACTCTGGCCTTTGAAGATGATATAGTGATCTTTTCACACTTCATAGATACGGTACTAAAACAAGTTAACCAACTAACGACACAGGAAGCGAAGGCTAAGCTGCAAATCGCCTTTGAGAAAACTCACTTCATGACAAACGTAAAATCAGCACCAAGAGAACAGGAGGTCAAACAAGGAAAATTCAAGCATGCAGGAAATGATTAAATACTTAGGTAAAGGGCATGCAGGAATGTGTACATACATAGGTGAATGGATAGCGTCTTACCTGTCAGAGAAAGAAGCCTTAACAAAACAGAAATGGCCGACCAAGTAATTAGAGGTATCAACAATAAGAGGTTGGTATACATAAACACCAAAAGTAAATACTACCACATTGTTATTCGGGGAGAAGTTTCATGTGCGAGAGAGAGTCTTACAATCAACAGGAATAGTCTCCTGGAGAATTTTAAGGCTAAAGAAAGAAACATTTTGAGAAAAATCTTTAGTTTCATCAAAGAAGCCAGCGAGTACTGAAGGCATATGACCACGAACTACATAAGCACGTGGAGAAAGTAAGTGACACCATTCGAAAAGGGGGATCACCTTTTATGGTCACATGACAAGAATGCACTGATCAGTCAGAACATTATAACCATCTACGTAATAGTCGGTATGTCAACCTTTGGCATGGAAAACAGCGGCGACGCGTGGTGGCATGGAAGCAATGAGGCCTTGAAAGGTCGCTCCAGGGAGATGTCACCACATCTGCGCACAGATGTAATCTAACTCCCTTAAATACCGGGGAGGGGGCCGATGAGCTCTTACGCCACAACCAGATGTGTCCGATCAGGTTCACATCTGGCGATTTTCTTTTTTTTGGGGGGGTGGGGGGGGGGGGGCGGCAGCATATCTATTGGAACTTGCATGTCTGTCCCTCGAACAATTGCATCCCACTCCTAGCCTTGTGATATATCGCAATACCTTGTTGAAAAATGTCTCTGCTGCCGGGAATCATGATTATCATGAAGGGGTGTACGTGTCCTGCAACCAGTCCACTGGTTGTCCAAGTGAATGTTCGCCACCACATAATGTAGTCACCGTCAGTTTGTCTCCGTCCCGCAGTACGTGTGTCAAGGACGGATTCATGCCTTCCCATCGGTATAACGAAGAAGATGTCTGGACTCATTAGACCACGTAACTGCGGCAACGTCCAGCACCATTGGTCTGATGCCCATTTCAGTAGTGGTTGCGATGTAGTGGTGGTAACGTTGGTATTTGCATGGGTCGTCGCCTCGGGGACACATCGTTAGGAGTGTTCGGAGAACTTTGTGTTCAGATGCACTAGTAGTCTGCCAACAGTAAAGTCTGATGTTAGTTCCACCACAGCTCGCCACCTGTCCTGTTTCACCAGTCTGCCTAGCCTACGGCATCCGACATCTGTAAGGTGTGGTGGGCGTCCAACTCCACGACGTCTAGACGCCTTGGTTTCACCACGTGTTGAAGACGGTCCACACGACACTCGTCGAATACCCGACAAGCCGTGCAGATTCCGAAATGATCCTGCCAAGCCTCCGAGCCATCACAGCCTGTCTTGGTCAAACTCATATAGATCACGTACTTTCCCAATTCTACATATGGACAGCAAGCTCGCTGATTCTCACTGAGAGTACTTGTACGTTCGTGAGTTTGACTAACAGCCATTCTTTGCCGGGTGACGCTGGTGTGGTCCACAAAAATTGAAAAGCCGTAAATTTCCTCTGCTATAGACAGGTGTGTATGCTCTTGCGTAAAAGTACAGAAAAGTATCCATAAAAGCCGAAGCTCAAGACAGGAAAGGCGTGGATCGATGAAAGACGAGAACAATACCTGAAACGAATGTAGGAGAACTGGACAACATTCTAAGCTCGGAAAATCAGACAGTTGAATTGACGATGTCATTAATGGACCGAAATACAGAAATACGTTCATTGTCTGAGTTAACTGTTTTACTTTGCTTTTGAGTGCCTCCTTAGCTGTGCCTAGCGTGTCTGGTAGGAGCAGTTGAGTTCAATGCCCAGTAGTGTCAGAGATTTTCTTTTCGTGGGAGTATTATAACTGCATGTATTTACCCTCACGATGCCGACTAAAAAGATAATTTAATGAGAGGTAATGAGTGTAATGTCTTGGAAAACGACAATGTCCGCGAGAGCTATGAGATGACCTCATGTTCTTACGATGACCGATCAATAAAGACGGACACTTCCTTTCACACATCTTTATTAATGCATTTCAATGTATCCATGACCTTTTTTAAGGTACCTTCGCTCCTATTTGAATACATTTTTCAGTGCGCATCTGCCAGCCCTAGAAAACATGGTGCAGATCGTTCTTTGTCAGGTCATTGTGAACTTTTCACTTTTCTTGTGCACTGCTTTGGAGTTCTCAAATCGAATGCTGTGAAGCTTTGCCTTCAGTGATGAGAACAAATAAAATTACACCTGTGCAAGACCGGGGCTATAAGGTGGTTGCGATACACAAGTAAATTCGAATTGAGCCAGAAACTGCATGACGTGACGCCGCATATTGTCACGATGAAGTCAGCACCCAGTCCGACAAAGTCTGGTCGTTTCCTTGCATTGTGTAGCCAATACCGACGTGTGGTATGCTGCTGTATAAGTAGTATGATAGGCCACTGCACGCTGATAAATAATTCGGTGACAATCAAAAAATGTGACCTGGATCACTTTTCCTGCACTTGGAAAAACTTTCGCCTTTCTTTGGTGTAGGAGAACCTGGCAGATTCCACACTGTGTGGGCTTGTTTCCCTTCAGTGTCATAGTGATGAAGCCATGACTCACCAACGGTAATAATCGATTCCAGAAATGCATCCTCTCCGTCAGAGAAGAGACACAGTACCTCACGGCTTGACTCCGTTCGCACAGCCTTTTGTTCGCAAGTCAACAGATGTGACACGCAACAGACGTGCCACACAACGGGCACGACCATGAATCATAGGAAGATGGTGATGAATTATGATAAAGATATTGCCACACAGAATTGTCGACACTGCACTGAAGTTACATGATGTTATCCGCCGATCCCTACGGGCAATAACAACAGTTGTGTTAGTGTTGAGTTCAGCAGAAGCCGAAACATGAGGCCCACCTTGCTTAAACGGACAAGTCAGCCTCTTTTGAAGTCCTTGAACCACCCAAACACAGTTGCGTGAGGTAGTGCATCTTCACCGCAAGCTTGTAGCAGCTTTTCACAAATTTCAGTGGCTGTGTGGTTTAAACGAACACAAAGTGTTATTCCACCTTACGGATCCTCTCGCATCATCTCCATTGTTTGGGATGCGAATTGCAGAGAGCATTTACAAAATAGAGCGTTACTACCAACATATCGGTACGAGAGTGCTGCCGTCTGTTGACATAATACATAAAAGCTTGCTCCATTCAGATGTTCATGGTTCATGGAAGCAACATGGAAAAAGTCAGTATCGGTCTTTGTTGATCTATCCTCATGCATTTCGGACCTTAACGACGCTATTGGCAGAGGATGACAAGGCGCATATGGTTATATTTGGAAGCTTCTGGCCTTTCTTTTGTTGACAGATTGTGCACGGCAACGTTGCGTACGTCACATCTACTCAGCGCCCATCAGAATCACTGCACTACAATGATACTTGTGGCAGAGACTGGACACTCTGATTTATGAGAGATGATGGCGCAAGCGGCGGCCGGCAGCGCTTGGTGAGCGCCGCACCCTGAGGAATGCAGTTCTCAGAAGGCGCCTCTCTCGTCTCCTGACATTTAAGACACCCACCTGCAGGTCTCAGCATTTACTTCTCAATGCAGGAATACTGCGTAATAATCCCGTAAAAGTCGGGTGTGTGTGTCACATCAGAGATGGACATTTTACGGACATATACAACCACATTAACGATCCCAATAAGTAGTAATCGTGCGAACATGTATTTCATGTCAGTTTCTAATTACACAGACTCTCCTTGCATTCGTGTGATACCGGTGAGTTATACAGGGTGGGGCACTAGAAACTGGCTCCGAGTATTACACTCCTCGTTATCGAAGTCGTTGCGACTACGTTTTGCATTGTCGGTAAGAAAGCCGTTGCGACTTGGTTGACACGTACGAAGTAAATATCTGAACGAGATGTATCCTCTTCAATAAAGAATCACTATAGTGGAGGCGTACGTTTCTACCGGTTTGTTTAAGGAAACGCGGATCATCTTTGCAAGGAAGTTTTCTGGTGTTTCCATTCCGCAAAGAAGGGCAAGAAGTTTATACCTAAACTGTCGTAACCAGTGAACATGTTTTACACCATATAGGGACGAACACCTACAAATTGATATGTGAGAGCTGAAGATCGAAGATAAGGCAAAACGTGTTGATTACTGTACATGGCTATGTCAAACATCTGAGTGCAATTTTGGTTCCGCTGCTGTATATCATGAGGGATGACGCATAGTTCCATCTCACTGAACATAAGAACTCCCTGAACCCTAGATGTGAACAAACAATCCCTATACGATTAATGAGGGACCTCTCCAAGGTGATCAATCTGAGTGTGGTGTGCCGTGTCAGCAAGTCGAATTGTGTGTACCATATTCTTTTATACAACAGGTACTGCTATATATATATATATATATATATATATATATATATATATATATATATATATATATATACATATATATATATATTCTGGCAAAGTATTTTGAAAAACTGCTCAACACGGACCCCCCTATGGAAGAAATGATGACAGAAACGAGCACATACAATCCAGATAGTGAACCTCCAACTCTAGAAGAATCGTAGAGCACCAGGAGAAGATGGAATCATCGCGGAAATCTGGAAGTTACAAGACCCAGAACTCACCAAAGACATCCACAGGATCTTGGAAGACATCTGGAAGACCTTGAAAATTCCTGACGACTGGAAAACTGCCCTGATACACCCACTACACAAAAAAGTTGACAAGACTGACCCGAACAACTACAGAGGAATATCCCTACTACCGGTCACATACAAGATCCTCTCTAAAGCTTTACTAAACAGACTACAATGTCAGACCGACCACTTGATTGGGGAATACCAAGCAGGCTTCCGCAAAGGGCGGTCTTGTGCGGAACAAATTTGGAACCCGAAAATGATTTTACAACACAAACAGAACCTGATCATTACCTTTGTTGACTTCAAAAAGGCGTACGACACAATCGACCGGAAAACTCTCTTCAAAATTCTAGCAGAATACAAAGTAGACAACAAAACACGGGCTATCATAGAGCAAACTTTAACCAACACGACCTCCAAAGTAAAGTTCTGTGGGGAACTATCAGAGCCCTTTGAAATTCGCACAGGTGTCCGACAAGGCGATGGCCTCTCACCTCTCCTTTTCAATCTGGTGTTAGATAAGGTCATAAAAGAATGGGAAACATCACAACAGGGGATAACCTTAGGAAACCTACAGATTAAATGCCTGGCTTTTGCATACGATTTGGCGATTGTCACGAAAGGTATAAAGGAAACAAAAGACGCTATTGAAAAACTGCACGAAATCGCTTCCAAAACTGGACTACAGATCTCTTACGAAAAGACATAGTTTATGAGCACAAAGAAACTCTCATCTCTGAACACAAAGTATGGCACGATTTACAAAACGGCAAACTTCAAATACCTCGGTGAAACACTACAAATGAGTGGACATAACAGAGACTCAAACGAAGAAAGAATGACTAAACTGGACAAGGCATACAAAGTAGTGTGGAATCATTACAACAAGAAGTCTATCTCACAAAAAGCCAAATTACGCCATTACGACATGATGGTGCTCCCCGAGGCACTATATGCAGCTGAGACCACACTAATCCAAGGGCATACACGTATCAGACAATTAGAAAAAGTAGGACGGAAAATACTTAGGAAAATATTTGGCGCAACTAACAACAATGGAATATGGATCAAGAAACCTACAGAGGAACTGTACAAACATACGGAGACAATCACAGAAAAGATTAGAAAACGCAGACTACAATTCTATGGACACCTATACAGAATGTCATCACACAGGCTGACCAAACAGATCTTTGACTGGGTAACCACTAGAAACAACAAATGTGTGACAGAGGTAGAAAACGACCTGAACCAACTCTACATAACAGCAGACACAATAAACGACAGAATAAAATTCAGAAACATCATTAAAAAAAGTAAACTACATGAGATACAATATGACAAACGAACAGGCATAAAATGGACCGAAGAACGCAAGCAAGATCACAGCCAGAAGATGAAAGAAATATGGGCAACCAAAAAGGCAATCAAGATGAAGCCGAAGACACAAAGCCGACAAGAAGCATGGACAGAGGACCGGAAACAGAAACACAGCGAGCGAATGAGGGAAGTTTGGGCAGCAAGGAAGGCAGCAAAAGGAACTGGCCATGTAGTTTAGTCCAAATGCGCTCTTTAAGGGCAAAACACCAATTTTATATATATATATATATATGCGAATCCTCGAGGAGTTAACACATAATTGACCCCAGAGCAATACACGTATGTTACACTTCACCATGATGGGACGACCTCAGGCAACTTCACGCGTGAGTCACACGACCTTATGAAAGACTCAGATAAGAAAGAATTGTCAGTAAATGTTGTGAACGCTGCGTTCGCTGTACCTAATCACTTGTCACTTTTGTCTGTGGGAGAATCTATAGGCTAAAGTTTACGATAACAGCCAAGTGCCGTTAGAAGAAGGACAATCTTTGGAATTAAATTTTGCGAACTGATGCGGCAGAGTTGCAGACAGTGTATATTAACATGTTAGTGCCTGTCCAAAAGCACTGAGGCACAAGGAGGTCATTTTCAGAAAATAATGTAATGAAAGAGACAACATCAGTTTAGTAAATGTAGACCTTAGTATTAGCTTATTTCTATTCCATTATTATCTCATTATAACATGTTTATGTGTTTCTTGTTGTATATTCTTGTGTCGGGCAACAATTCGTGCTTAACTGGCGAGCATTCTGCACCAGGGGACGGTTTTTCGTGCACGAACTTGTGTATATGTGGACAGCAGCAAAATATACTCCAGTATCTAAAGGTATACTCGTAAAATTCATTAATAAAGAAAATAAATTTCGTAAAAGAGTGTGTGATTATTATTAATTTTTGTGAAAATTGCCTGCTATATAGCTAGACATACTTTTATTACGAGTTTCGGCATTTAACATTTGGCATATTTTCTCATATACTTCCTACCACAAACAATCGTCTCTGAATATCTGATGAAAATGACTCTAACTACAATATTTAACAGTAAATTTTGTATCTGTATTGTGACAATTTGTTTTTCATCCATAATGTTATTGCCATCGAGAAATAATAAGAGGACGTTGCTTCGAAGCCAGGTCCGACATGTTATGTGCCCTTAAACATTAGCAGACTACTGTTTACAATGGCTTTTTGTTCTCAATTTCAGTCGTGTCCACACCAAAGTTATTTTAAATAGAAAATCTTACAGTTCTTACCGGAATAACAGAGCGCCAGGAAAGCATTTTCAGACATTTTGTGGCCTTAAATACATATTTTATCCAATTATATGACGCATTTCACCTCGTTAATGTAACTTACTTTTGTTTTTCATTTCTAATATCCAAGAAACGAAGTGAATGTTACGAATAGGCTGCTTTCGTAAACCAGCATGTTCGGTCTACGTCCTCTTCGCGAAAATGCTGAGAACATATTTTTCTGTACTTGGTCTGTTTCTAGTCTTCCTTTTGACAGCGTTCACTTAAAGACCTTGTCGAGTTAGACTGACAGGTAATCTGAAGTTAAATAACAGAAAGAGAACCACTACATTAAACTTAAATATTAAAATCAACAATGTGTATAGAAGAGAAACTATAGCTTCAACGAGTCCACTTACGAATGAAACGTGATTCGTTTACATTTACGAATGAATGGTACACGCGTAAATGGCGCAAGCTGGCTAGTTTCATCAAAATGTTTCCACCGGGAGCTAATATCTGGAACAACTAGCATGGCGGGCGTGGTTTACACGTTTTTGACTCCATGACAACCCTCCTCATTATACCATCATGGTTATATTTGATATTTTGATTCGGTGTCCAGCGATGTGTCTTCTTACCTTGATGATGTCACCTGCTGCTACTGTAAAAAGCTGCATAATCTCGACCCCTCTCCCAACGTAGTCTGCTACAAATGGCGTCCCTCAGCAACATTGGCGAACAAATTTCGTTGAAAGTTACTACATCTATAATTTTACTCCTGGATGGTTAAATATGCAGAATGAAAGTTTAATTTGATGGAAACCACTGGATAAGATTTGAAGTGATAAGCCACAAAAAACATTATGTAGTAGCAACAATGAGTACACACCTACCAGTTTATATTTAGCTGAAGGCGTACATATTAATTTGGTAATTCAGTTCTCCGTAAACACTAATCTGCTCATAACAGCTTGTCTTCTATTTACACAGTTCATTCTAAGCCCACAGTCAGTACACACAATGACCTTTCCTTGACAATATTACGCATTCTTTACATGAGTTATCCCTCTACACGTCTTCCTATTGTAAGTCCCACTACAATGTCCCCCAGATATGAAGCATCTAGAATTTCACATAGATGCTGTCATCCATTAACGTTTTTTCTGAATATAATCTAATATTCTTTCTGGATCCCGAATCATCACCGGAAAAACATCTCTCAGCATTCTTCAGTTCTTGTTACTCAAGTCTGGATTCCTTTAATACATCCACAATCCTTGTATACAACAAGTAAACGAAGCTTCCAGGCTGCATTTACCAAACAATGCAACACAGCCGCCATTACGCGCCGACGCCACGACATTTTGAAAGCAGCACCAGTTTCTTTCGAAAACAGTTCCATCTTTTACTATACAGGCTCTTCATTTAACACTCCTTTTCTCAATACCGTACAAATTATTCTTCCTCTGTGTTTTCACTTTACTGAATATAATAAAAGCCACGAACCCTGTCATACTTCCATTTGCAACTCACTGTTCTATTCTCAAGTGTCTCCCTCGTCCTATATGATTTATTTGCAACTTAAATTTATAAAAGATATAGAAACAAGTATTTTTTATTTGTAACAAAGAAGCCAAATACAAATTTCCATGGTTTTTGCTTTGAAAATGCTTTCATAATGAAATGTAATTTCATACAGTTTTTCGTCTCCTATTTCACTCCATTGGGAAAGGATTATGAAAAGCAATGAATAATGTATTTTTTTATTTGTAAAAGTCAAATATCAATTTTCATAGATGAACATTTGAAAATGCATTCGTACACATTAGAAAAGTTTCTGGTTCCCAGAACTCCTGAAGATGGATGTTGACTGTGTATATTGTATCGCAGACACAGTCCCTTTGACTGTTCAGAGATGTCACTAAACCCGCCAAGATGTAAACAACCATGCATGAGCAGCACCTAGTAGACGAATGGGGTCCGACGATCAGTTCCAGTCATTGCACCAGGAAGGACGTACACGACTCGTCTTGTCTGTAATTCAACCATGCCTAGACGGTCAATATTGCCATTCGATCGCGTCCGCATTGTTAGTTTGTGCCAGGAAAGACTCTCAACAAGAGAGGTGTCCAGGCGTCTCGGATTGAACCAAAGCGATGTTATTCGGACATGGATTAGATACAGAGAGACAGGAACTGTCGAGGACATGCCTCGCTCAGTCCGCCCAAGGGCTACTACTGCAGTAGACGACCGCTACCTACGGATTAAGGCTCGGAGGAACCCCGAAAGCAACGCCACCATGTTGAATAATACTTTTCGTGCAGCCACAGAACGTCGCTTTTACGACTTAAACTGTGCGCAATAGGCAGCATGATTCACAACATCACTCCCGACGTCCATGGCGAGGTCCACCTTTGCAACCTTAACACCGTACAGCGCCATACAGATGGACTCAACGACATGCCGAATGGACCGCTCAGGATTGGCATCTTGTTCTCTTCACTGGTGAGTGTCGCATATGTCTTCAACCAGACAATCGTCCGAGACGTGTTTGGAGGCAACCCGGTGAGAATGAACGCCGTAGACACAAGGTCCAGCGAGTGCCGAAAGGTTGAGGTTCCCTACTGTTTCGGGGTGGCACTATGTGGGGTCAACGTACGCCGATGGTGGTCAAGGAAGGCGCAATAACGGCTGTAAGATACGTGAATGCCATCCTCCGACCGATAGTGAAACCATATCGGCAGCATGTTGGCGAAGCATCCGTCTTCATGGCCGGCAATTTGCACCCCCATCCCGCACATCTTATGAATGACTTCCTTTAGGATAACGACGTCGCTCGACTAGAATAGCCAGCATGTTCTCCAGACTTGAACCCTATCGAACATGCCTGGGATAGACTGAAAATCTGTTTATGGAAGGCGTGACCCAACAACCACTCTGAGGGATTTACGGCGAATCGTCGTCGAGCAGTGGGACAATCTGGACCAACAGTGCCTTGATGAACTTTTGGATTGTATGGAAGAGGACGTGCTACTGGGTATTAGAGGTACCGGTGTGTACAGAAAATTTGGACCACCACCTATGAGATCTCGCTGTATGGTGGTACATCATGCAATGTGTGGTTTCCATGAGCAATAAAAACGGCGGAAATGATGTTTCTGTTGATCTCTTTTCCAATTATCTGTACAGGTTCCAGAACTCTCGGAACCGAGGTGATGCAAAACTTTTTTTAATGTTTGTATATTTCACCTCCTTTAAGAATGAAATTGGAAACAGACTTTTCGTAAACTATTCCTACAATATGAGATCGACACTTTCACCAAAGCTGAAGTATCTACCCTTAGCTGTTTGGACTATGTGATGACGAGTGTTTGAATAAAAAGCATGTCTTAAAAATCTAACATTTAGTATAGCATACAAAACTTATGGGTAACTATAATCGAGTGGGAAAAATGGTGGAGCAGAAAAAGCTCAATTATTATTAGTTCGTGGCAACTAAACCAATAAAGATGAATTACAGGCACTTATAATTAAACTGAGGATACTGGTATCAAAGGACGTGGGAGTGAAAGAGGAAGGTGACTGAAGTAAAGAAGAGAGAGGAAAGCGAAGCATCCATGACTTAAATAATGAAAAACCATGACTGATTTGCAACTGAAAGAGAAAGAAACATAACTAGGACAAGACAGAAGCATTTATATTACAATTTGACATAGTGATATTGAAAATATGTTTATGAAATCGGCAAAAGAAGCTGTATCAGCAATTTCTTTATCGCAGTAGGACATTGCACTGTGCCCTCATTGCCTGGCAGCTCCTTGCAGGAGCATAGTCCAGCAACAGTTGAGTTTGCGAATGATCTGCTTCCCGGATTGGTACAGATGACGTGCAGGATAAGTGAGATATTTTGTGATGACTATTATGAGATGATTGGTACTTACTTCTGATGGAAGATACTGCGTTTACATGCGTCCTACGAAGCGTATGGCAACCACATAACTTGTCTGACCACAACCATCCTCACTAAGCTTGTGAAGCAATCAAATGGCGAATTATTAGACGAATGTTGCAGCCCTAAGGTACTCAAGCATTGACGATAAACTTTCACTATACAGAGCTCTCGCTACTCGTGTCGCATTTCGTTACACTTTAATGTTTGAGATTCGGTAGTACGAGGGATTGCGAAAGTTGCGTTTCAGATCCTGGTTTTATACTTTCGATAATTTCTGAACGGCTTTAATTTGTGATGGGATACTTAAAGTACTTTGGACGTAGTTTGTCCTAGGTTTTGCAACCTTCTACTCGCCGAAGACCGAAAATACGTATTATTTCTCAAGTCAAAATCACTTTTTCTCGACACATACTAATCGTACCGGGATGAATGAGGAATATTTAGAATGGTGATTTTTTTTTTTTTAACAAGCTTCCGATAAGGAACATGGAACATTTTACGAAGCTAAATTATTTATCACAAATAAGAGTTCCCTTTTCATATTATCTTATTACAAATACCATTTTATTAGTTTCACTCACTGACTGGATGGAGGATGTAAGTTGCAGTAGGTACTGGGAGATGAAGAAGCTTGCACAGGACAGAGTAGCATGGAGAGCTGAATCAAAACCAGTCTCAGGACTGAAGACCACAACAACAACAATATACTAAGTGGATAATTTTTGTACACCATTGTCATAGATAATAACCGTGGCCACTGAGGTAGTCCATTATCGCTGCGGTTCGTACATTGTCGCCTTGAATTGTGTTTCACCTGTTTCTACTACGGCCTGACGTGCTTATAAGTACGAAGTCCAATTAAAATCTCACAATGCATTTGAGGTTATCTTAGTGATACACCTGGTAATAAGCGAACACTACTTCTGACCTATAAATTTCGCATTTGTTTATTTCTTTGTTTTTTATGTTCGTATTTCTCATTAAACAGCTCTACAACAACAGATAAATGTAAATATTACGATCGTAATTTAGAAATTACAATCAATAACGAACGTAAATATATATACAAGATGTATCATAAATTCATGACTATTATTTCACGTCATTCTGTTCATTTTTATAGATATTTTCTCTTCATGCCACAACTACCCTTATAGAAACGGAGACACTTATTCTACATACCGTCATTTAAACCTAAACCAGTGCGAAAGTTTTGCACTGACACCCTACACGTTATTTATATGGACTATGGCAGTACTGATTTCTCAAGGTCTGGCTGTTCAGTAAAACGGAAGTTCGAATGTCATTGGCAAAGAAGATGTTAGTATGTTTAGTTTTTCATCATGTGTTACGTGTTTCCAGTATACTGCAATGACATTAGGCACAGTAGCATAGGGCGACCACCGGTTGGGATGATACTGTGTTCAGACCACTGGACTTAAACTAGGGAAGGATTTTCGGGTCAGATCTGCATATCGCAAAGTAGATTTACGATTTTTCAGATCCGAGGCCAGTGACCAGGTCTTTTATTAAAAACGGATATTTACGAAATATTTCCCCATGCGTGTCCATTTCAGAACTAGTTCCCTCCTTTGCCCTTGTTATTGGTCGGATGTTTTTAAATCACAACAGGGCACTGAATTTTGCGCTTTTTACTTCAATAACCAGAGAGGCTGAAATGATCTTTCAACCAGGTGGCCAACCAACTTGTGCCGACGATCTGCCTGATACAAGATAATTCACTATATACCTATATTATTTCACAACTACTGCACACGTGCTGACGGTTCTTAACGTGTAATGAACCAGACGACAAGAATTCACCCATCCTAGCCGACCACTGTGGCCGAGCGGTTCTAGGTGCTTGTACCCTGATTATCCCTTTGTATGTCATCCGCAGCATCCTTACAGCACAGCGGTACATCGACAATACTGTACGCCCTGTTTTGTGGCTCTTATTGGCAACCCGTCGTGGCCTTACATTTCAGCAAGATACTGCTGGTCCGCACACGGTGCTAGTTTCTACAGCTTGTCCTCCTGCTATCTAAATCCCATCTTGACCAACGATGTCGCAGGATCTTTCCCCAGTTGAGAATAAGTAGAGCCTTATGGGCAGAACACTCCAATCATCTCAGGATACTGACTATCTAACGCGTCAATTGGACAGGACTTAGCACTCTCTCCCTCAGGAGAACATCCAGCAACTCGATAACTAAAACTGAATAACTGCTTTTACAAGATCCAGAGGTAGACCATTGCGCTATTGATTTGTCAATTTGTGAAGCTCGTTCTGTTGAGTAAATCGACCATTATTTCCCAGATTGTAATCATTAGTTTGTCCGTACATGTACATCACATGTAACGATTTTCATCCCGCTGGATAATTCCTTCATGTTGCTACATTTTTTTTTTTTTTTTTTGCATTAGAGTGTATGAGAGAAGACTTTCAGAGCCTAATTCTTAACGTTACGCTTACAGCTGGATTCAAGTGTGTTTCCAGCAGCACACAGACGTAACGGTAGGTCAGCTAGCTTTCTGACAGATTACTCATCTGTTTCGTCGAATTGAATTGTGATATAAGTATAATTAATTCCACTCTTCATGTTATATTTATTACTGCAGGGATCGTAGAATTCATTAAAGCAAGTGTGATCTTAATCGTACTTAAAATATGTAAGCTATATAGTTCTCAATTAAGACAAAATATGCGTGAAAGATCCATGAGAACGAGTACTTGTCACGAGGACTTCAGAATGACGCATGACGGTTCATCGCTGCGTCCTGGTGCAACAACGAACCTTTGTATTCATATACCCTGCATTGCATTGCAGATTACGAGGCGCGTCCCACAGAATGATGCTCCACTCCTGCCAAGGCCGCTTGGGAATGTTCCACCACGAGGACAGAACATGCCAGTAAAGTTTCAGCTCGCAGTATCACAGGTGACCCACACGACGGCTATGTTAAATTTCCATCGGTATTTCCTGCGATTGACTACAACAACAGGAAAATAAATGCGTTTCATTTACGCAGCTTAAAATTTCCTACAGATTTTCTCTCTGATTGCCTTAATTAGATTAAATAATTTCATTTACGATATCTTTCAACGACTGCATTCACTTGAGTCCAAAGTATTTGTGGTTATAATATCTACCATTGCCTAAAATAATTACCTAAGAATGAAAGTTAAGAACCGGTGTCGTTTTCACAAGCAGTACTGATAAATGTGTGATCGGCAAGATGTGACTCAGACTAAGTCAATAAATGTGAAACCAGATCTCCTTCTCTTGCCCACCATAATCAGTCTCCATCTGTGACCTTACATTTCCGTGAGACAGATGGAGGAAAATGATGTACCTTAAATGGAGTGTCGTTGATTTAGATCTGTAGTAGGGTGCAAAGTTTGAAGTTTTTTTAGCAAACTGATGTGTGGAATTCGAAATCATCAAGAGCGTTTTCAGAATAATTAATGGAAGAGCGATTCTCTACTACTGAGAGCTGACTGTGAAAAGACGAAATTTAGAACCACCTAATTAGGTATGGGCGATGGCAACTTGGTACACTTCGTGCTATTCAATAAAATATTCATCGACCCTTCTTCTCTAGGAACTCACGTCATTCCCCGAACAAAAGGCAGCGAAATGGTCTTATTATCTCCGTTAGTAAGGTAAATCCTGAACTCAAAAATTTTTAGTTTTCGTGCTTTACGCTAAACTATTTTCGGCCGTTGACCATCATAGCAACTACCAAAACGAAACAGTATATACTTTTACAGTACCATATAAAAACAAAAGCAAAAAACAATATTTCTGAACAATAGTGATGCGAAACATTCGAAAACATAATTACAGTATAAGATTTTAAACATCACTGCACTTAGGCGGGTGTGCACGCAAGAGCTTCAATAGATAGGAAAAGACAGCCAACGAGTTGCAAATTGCAGGTTTATTAAACCTTGACCATGATTTCCACAGTTTTAAAACTGTCTTCTTCAGAAGGTATTGTACGTAGAGTCACATATTACCTGTATCCGACGTGGGATTTGTTGATTCTGTCTCGTACGTGTGCGTGTTATCCACTTAATTACCATTTAAAGTGCAAGATTTAAAAGTAGTAGCTCTCTACCGGAGATTAAAGAGAAAGCCCTACAGTACAGAGCTACTGCTTTTATATCATGTATTTCAAACGATGTTTAAGTGGATGACACACACATTTGCTAAACAGAGTCAACGGCTCCCACACCGGATATAGGTGACATGTCATTATACATACAATATGTTCGGAAGTAGATGATTTTAAATATGTCGAAACCATGCTCACGGTTTAGTAAACCCGTATTTGGCAACTGGTTGGCTGTCATTTCAAATCTATTGAATTACAACATACCTTATCACAGCCTTTGTTTACTTCAATCAAAACTTTAGTCTCTATGTATGAAACTATCATTTGCTGACGATATCCTTAGGGACAAATCAGCCATTACATCCAAAGGTGATGGGGACCTAGAATTTATAAGCGCCTAAAGAACAGTATAAAAAGCACCACTATGCATCACGGGCCGCCGACTGCCTCATTATGCGGTATCTGTCTTGTGGCATCTATCTCTTTCAAATGTCGTTCATTATGCCATCAATAACAAAAGAATTTAGGTACCAGTGCTTTATACGAAAGTAACATAGTGTTTTAAGCGTCGTTGTACATTGCGCTATACACAACGTATCTCGTGGAAATCAAATTGAAGACTCTGTAGAGAGCAAACTTTGTAACGTAACACTTTGACGAATAGATATATCCCTCGTATGGATTACAGAGGTGCATTCGTAGTCCGTGTGTATAGTTCCAATAGGAAATTTAGATATCTTCTAAGCACGCACATGGAATCATAGTTGAAGCTAGATATCTGTAAGCTAGGTAGTTATGAATGGAATCAAAATAAACGATTGTTTTAATTATTGTATGTTTTTATGCCACAAAAAACGTTTGTTGTGTGATCTTTAGAAAAAGAAGGTCAGTGGCAGACGATGCGACTGTCATATGGCTGTGAAAGATGAAAACTTCAAAGTTGCTTACTGACAGCTTTAATTATGCACCATGAATGACGTTATTAAAGAAATTCAATGTTCTCTGAGATAGATGGGTAACTATATTACAGATATATTTACTATGATTTTAAAAGAAGGAGAGAGGGGGAGAGAGAGAGAGAGAGAGGGAGGGAAAGAGAGAGAGAGAGAGAGAGAGAGAGAGAGAGAGAGACAGAGAGAGAGAGAGAGATGGTAAAATGGTGGCTACACAGCAATAAAAAGTTGTTAGAGTTTCTACAGATGTGTTTTGTAACTAGTTATGGATCACAATGTGCCGAATAATTGGAACGAGCCGAATTCTACTATGCAGGCTGTGCCTGCAGTTTTCTTTTTGTTTTTTCAGTTACAACATTTAAGGATGAAGTAACTGCTAGAATCTTGAGTTTAGGATCTGGGGTTTGCTGTGATAGTGAAAGCAGCTAGTTTCGAATCGGAGCACCACACTGCATTAGGGAGTTTAGTGTAGCTTGTTATCATATCTTTACGTAAGTAAAGATAAAATCATCTCCACGAGATTTGACTGAATATGTGACTAATATAGTGGCATTGGTGGTACAGCATTCATATGAGAGTGAGTAATAGCTGGATACTTAGCGTTAAACACGGGTATGTTCTTCTGTATGCAAATGGTACGGATTGGCTCCTAGCGCGTGACGAGAGAGATGCAATAACATTTTTTTAGTTTGGATACATCGGTTTTTGCAATATGCAGAATACAGGTTGTTACTCACTAAAGCCGCCACACTAGTATTACAACAAGGGTATTTCTCGTGAAATACGGATTGTAAAAAGCACCAGCTTCACTCATCATTAACTTTCAAACAGCAATCTCGGTTTAAAAGTGCTCGTTCGCCTCATGGACACAGACCGAGTTATACGGATGCCATTGTACTTTTATTGCTACAAGCATAGGAGTCCTCACAACGTTACGACAGTTACTAAAGTGAGGCTGAATCGCTGTCGATTGACGTAAGCCAGAGCCGTCTTACACTACTACACACAATCCAACAAAGTTTGAAAGTGACGTCAGTATCGAGAGAGTAAAATCAATAGCTGTATTCGAGATTGGTATAACTATGCCTTCAACAACAAAGAAATGCTAACTGCTCGATCCATTCGACGTGTCGAGTGTTCATTCCGTGTAGAGGCCTAACCGCCATTTCCGAGGCCGACGAGAAAGGTAGACCGTGGTGCGTACGTCACAGCACGTGACACTGTGGGTCTGACGAGTGCCAGCAGCCGTCTTCGGCGTGGAGCGAGTAACTATTTCAGACGAAATTAATAATTCTCGTCTGCGCGTTTAAATGCACGCAGGCTCTCAACAGAACACCTCTTCAGCTACGTGTTAATTTTCCATGTGCCCTGCACAGAGCCGAGCGTTCACGAAGTATGGCGGACAAGACGACTAGTGTGACGTCACAAGTGAGTTGCAGGGCCCGTATTTCTCCTGGGGCTCGGCCATTCCCATATGATGTTTTCACTGTGGGGCACACAGCGCAGTTAGTAGAGCAAAAAATTACATTTTAAAGATTTGTTAAGTGTATGTAGTTGTACTGTATTGCACATTTTAAAATAAATACCATTATGATCGTATTTAATTAAACACACCTGCTACTCTCCTCTTCTGTTTCTGAGTCATCGTTTTACTTACAAGAGGTTTCAGTTGGACGTGTTAAATGCGTAATGTGATTCAAAAACACAAAACACTGACGCAATCCTAATGCCCCTATGTCACTTCAGCTTTTGTAGAAGCACAAATATCATTCATATGTTGATTGCTCATATTGTGTTCGACTTGCGGAGCTTGTTCCTTCAAGGACACATCAGCTTCCTCAAAACTGAGTATGCTAAAAGCACAACCCGTCGAGTGTTTCACACTGATTTGCACAATTCTTCAACTTAAAAATACAATATTGTTTCAAAGCAGAAACGTTTACCAAAATTTTATGGGAAACAAAGGCTATTGGACTTCCTTTCATAAATCTACACCGACCAGTGACACACTACGCAGTGCTAAGAAAAGAACAAACAAAAAAGAACTGAGACTGATTTAAGAGGAGCCGACCCGTGGATCAGCTCATGTCACGAGCTCAAAAGAATTTCGTAAGTACGAAATGAGCTTGAGATTGCGATCTATGAGAGTTCAAAAGCACTGCCTACGCTCACAATAGAAAATTACTTGACTATACAAGAGATAATAGTTCTGCTTGAACCATTTGAAGTAGCAGCAACAAGATTCTCAGGGGAGTCATATCACTGCTTCCATAATTATACCTCTTACAGGAGGTATTGCTGCAAAGTCTTCAGACTTGGAAAGCACATTAACAACTACTGAAGGACGAAGAGTACTGGATTCCTTGATTAAATCAGTTAATGAAAGAGTGAAACCATTTAACACACTGACTGTTAATATGCTTGTGACATTATTAGATCCTAGGTTTAAAAATCTTGTTTCAGGACTTTTGAGAGGCAAAGAACGCTGTACAAGTACTTCATAAACACTATGCTGCTGCCACCACGTGAACTACGAGAATAATATCTGAAACAGAAGCATCCATGAGCAGTGCTAATACACCTACTGATACCTCTACCAGTTTGAAATTGGGTGATCTACATTTTTTCCCCAACGTCTCTGTCGTTACACCAGTCAGTGATTCCATAATTGACCTACATCAATATATTGAAAAAGCTGTAATTGAGAAGCATGCTTGTGGGTTAAAATATTGTGCAAAATCTAATATTATGTTGCGTGTACTGGCCACTAAGTATTTGTGGTGTCCAGCGATTTCAGTCCTTAAAGTGGGGTAAGGAGAAGAATTTAGAGATTTTACTTGTATCTTCTAATGTTCTCCGCCAGGTTAGCTGAGAGGGCTAATGCGCAGCTTCCTGGACTTGGGTAGGCGCACCGGCCCCGGATCGAATCCGCCTGGCGGGCTAATGACGAGAGCCAATGTGCTGCCAAGCCTGAATATGGTTTTTAGGCGGTTTTCCACATCCGCCTATGTGAATACTGGGCTGGTCCCCACGTCCTACCTCAGTTACATAACTCGCCGACATTGGCAACACGTTCGCGCTCTTACCTGATTTACACTAGACACAGACAGCTGGGGTACACTGATTCATTCCCAGGGGCTATGGGTTGCGGCAGGAGAGGCATTTGGTCAACCCTTCACACTAACAATGCCAAATCTGACTGTAACCCCGCAGACCCGGCCAAAACTGCGCGACAAAGGCGTAAGCGTAAGAGGAAGAATTGTATTTTTTAATGTTGTATTTTAGACAACAAACTGAAGGAAAAGAATTTAAATACTTTTTACTTTTTATAAAAGAAAATTCGCATATCTTGTATTGTTGCATTTTAAGTAATAAAAATTCTTAGAAAGCTATTTTTAATTTGAAATACTTGCACAAAATTTTCGATAGTTGAACGATGTACCGATAGGTTTTGAAAGTACTATCGACGATACCGGTTGCGCCAACTATCGATGTTTAAGTAACACTACCAGGAATGGAGCTCTTCGTCCGAAACAAATCGACGCCGAAGAAAGTCTCTCTTCAGGGCTCCAAAAATACGGGGAGAGATCGGGATTGTACGGAATATGTCTACCCAACGTAGCACCTGCCCACATGTTGCCAATGTTGTTCCGAGTAAGCTTCAGAGATTTCGCCGGAAAGCTGTTACACAGGTGCACACCTGGATACACTCACGGTTCTGTAGCCAACTGCAAAGTTTTCCATGAAGGCATTGACCATCTTGTCTCACAGGAAGATAAATGTGTTGACAGTTGTGGGTATTCCTTTTGAAACAATGAACTGTTTACTTAAATTTTTACATCTCCTCAATTCATTTGAGTACACACCATCAGTGTGTACGTGAATTATTATCTTTGTAATTCTCTGTGACACGTAAAGAGATCACCATAGCACGTGACTACAGTTCGTGATTAATGTTATTATCACATCTGGTAGAGTAAATAATGAGTGAGAACAGCGTCAGATGTAAACTGATCAGTATGAAGGGCACGGGAATGTCTCGTACTCGTACGATAAAGCGTAATCAGCCCCTGCCAGAGTTTGTAATGGACCTCATTGCTGATCTCCATTTGGCTGGCTGGTCGAAACATGCAGTATCCAGGTATGTGGGACATTTTGATATGAAAGTGGCCAGGTATTGCACTGCACGGAATCGTTGTCAAGGTTATGGTCGACCATGTCTTAACAACGCCAGGGAGGATAGCCCTGTTGTGCACAAGGCACACAGTAACGTCTTAACATCTGCACCTGCCAGCCGGGAACAAGGAATGGAATCCCTGCAACATCCTCTGCGTTCAGATGCTAGTATTATGTGCACCGACTACTAGTACTAGCCCAGTTGAGTATCGACGGCGAATATTGTGGCGAGTAGCTTAACTTCTGGCGTTATAGTGCGCGGAGCCATTGGCTATGATACCAGGTCACAGCAGATAGTGACTGAGGGAACTGCAACGGCACACCAATACGTCACAGACATCGTACGTCACCATGTGTTACACCCCATTCGACACTATTCTGATGACATTTGTCAGCTGGACAATGATTGTCCACATGTGGAACGGTTATCAATGAACCGTCAGCGTGATACTTAGGTTGCCCAGTTGCCAGCAACATCCCCAGACCTCTTCCCGACAGAAGACCAGAGAAATAATCTCGGTCATGACCTCTGCCCCAGTTCAAGATTCAAAGATATCAAGTATCAGTTATAACAGTTACGAGCCAGCATTCCACAGGAGAGCATTCAACGGTTTTATGACACCATTCCCAACCGAATCAGTGCATGCACCCGCGCCGGAAGGGGGAGGGGGTGGGGACGTCTGGACGTCTTATTGATACTGGTCTCATACTGTCAACCGAGCTTTTGCAAATATGTAATCACTGACATTTCATCACTTACCTTCTCAAAACGCAATGTTTGGCTTTGCTTCCTCCTTCCCGTCAGTTAAATACCCAGACAGTCAGTGTAGGTATTAGTGGCACTGCCAGTGAGAAACCACTAAAACCGCTAATCTTGAATATAATTCCAAGGCCCGATTGAACCACTATGAAATTCTTTATACAAATTAGGACTGAGTTAGCGCCTCTTCCAACTGTAAAATACCGTAAATCCCTCGAACAAGAGACTGCGTTCAGTAGTCGAGAGAAAGCATAGCTCACACACGTCTGCAAGAATTCTAGCAGAAATGGTCTACAAATCCACAGTACACTATCATTGACTGTCACTGTAGAATTGTTGAACATTTCCAGAGCTCGAACGTCATGAGGTATATCGGGCAAAATGCCCTCATCCAAGTCAAGCAGAATAGATTCGGCTTAGGTCGGTCGAGAGAAAGCCTACCTCTGCTACTCTCAAGTGACATCGTGCCGTATATGGATCATGGTAGCCAAGAAATTGCAGCACTTTTTTATTTTGGTAAAGCATTAGGCTCGGCACCAAACGTACGTTCTTTACCGAATGTACGTTCGTATGGGGTGTTAAGTGGAATTTGTGACTGGACTGAGCATTTCTCGGTAGTTAGGAAGCATCAAGTTACATTGAATGGAGAGTAACCGACTGATGTAGTAACTGTTCATATTGTGCATTAATCATCTGCAGACAATAGTAATTTCTAACCTTGGGGTTTTCCAGATGTATATAAGGAAGTACGCACTGAGAAATATAACACTAATATTCACTAAGATCTTGACAAGATTTCAAAGTGTTCAAAGGCTGTAGCTTGGTATTAATGACAGATATATGAAATGATACTTACAAGAAAAGGCCTTGGTAAGATTTAGGTGTGATGGTACTTCTTTATTCAGAGTAGCACTAGCATCTAATATACTCAATTAATAGTTGCATAAGTTCCAGTCACTGTCTAAGCCTATTGTTTTTACCCTCTACACCTCCCTCTAAAACGATGGAAGATCTTCCCTGATGAGTATATGTCCAGTCACCCTGGTCTTTCTTGTTGTTGATACATTCGTATCGATATTTTGGGTAAGGTTGCGACAGTGCTTTGTCTTAGAGTTTCCCTGGCACGCCGCAGGAGGACGGGACTTAGGCGTGTGCCGTCTTTTAAGACCAAGCTCAAGTGTGGCATGAGTAAGGCGAGCACCTGAAGCTTGCCTAGGACATTGGTGAGTGCTAACCTGGAAAGGAGGTACGTTTGGCTGTTTGGAGGTGGCTGTGTGAAGGATGATCACATGAACACTACGGTGATAAAAATTATAGGATACATCCTAAGATAGTGTCGGACCTCCTTTGACCCGGAGTAGTACAGCAGCTCGACGTGGCACGAACTCATCAAGCCTTTGGAATTCACCTGTAAAAACATTGAGCCTTGCTGTCTCTATGGACGTTCATAAATGCGGAAGACTCGCTGTTGCAAGATTTTGTGTACTCACTGACCTTTCCATTATCTCCCTTTCATTCGAATTGGCCAAGACGTTTTTCAAACCAGAAGCGAACAGTTACAGATGGCGCACTGTCATCCATAAGAATTCCATTGTTGATTGGTAACATGGGTCCGTGAATGGCTGCAAACAGTCTCCAACTAGCCGAACATAACTATGTGCAGTCAATGATTGTCACCGAGCGAGGTGGCGCAGTGGTTAGACACTGGACTGGCATTCGGGAGGACGACGGTTCAATCCCGCGTCCGGCCATCCTGATTTAGGTTTTCCGTGATTTCCCTAAATCGCTCCAGGCAAATGCCGGGATGGTTCCTTTGAAAGGGCACGGCCGACTTCCTTCACCATCCTTCTCTAATCCGATTAGACCGATGACCTCGCTGTCTGGTCTCCTTCCCCAAAACAACCAACCAACCAACCAACCAGTCAATGATTTGTTCAGTTGGAAGAGAGGACACATTCCATTCCATGTGAACGTAGACCACACCATTGTCGAGCCACCCCCAACTTGCACACTGCACTGCTGACAACTTGGACCCATGCGTTCATGGCGTCTGTGCCACAATCGAACCCTGCCGTTTGCTCTTACCAACTGAAATACAGAGTCATCTGATCAGGCCAATGTTCTACAGTGATCTAGAGTCCACCCAATAAGTACACAGGCTCTTGAGAGGCATTGAAGGCGATGTCGTGCTCTTAGCAAACGCACTCGAGTCGGTCTTCTGCTGCCACGTCCCATTAACGCCAAATTTCGTAGCAATGTCCCTACGCATATGATCTTCGTACGTCGCACATTGGTTTCTGCGATAATTTCACTCAGTGTTGCTTACCTGAAAACTAGACGCTAACGCTGCTCTTCTCGGTCCTCAGATGGGGGCCGTCGGCTACTGCGTTGTCCTTGGTGGCAGGTAACTCCTGAAATTTGGTATTCTCGGCACACTCTTGACATTGTGGGTCTCGGAATACTGAATTCTCCAACCATTACCGAAATGGAATGTTCAGGTTTCTAGTTCCAACTAACATCCCACGTTTAAAGTCTGTTAATTCCCGTCGTACAGCCATAAAAAAGTAGTAAACTTTTTCACATCAATTACGCGAGAACAAATGACAGATTCGCCAACGCACAGCCCTTTTATATCTTGCGTTCGCGATACTACCGCCATCTGTATATGCGCATACCGCTATCCGATGACTTTTGTCACCTCCATGTAAAGTAGTCGGTTCCTCTTTGGCATCTGCATTGATTCCGCCAGGTGTGTATCTGCTGCGAGCCCATTGTGGCAGTTATCATCATCATACAAGAGAAGTTAATGGTGCGCTCCAGTCTGTTGCAATATTTAGTGGGTACAAAGGCTACTGAACGTAGTACAGCTGGTCCCACGGAGGTTCGAGTCCTCCCTCCGGCAAGGGTGTGTGTGTTTGTCTTTAGGATAATTTAGGTTAAGTAGTGTGTAAGCTTAGGGACTGATGACCACAGCAGTTAAGTCCCGTGATATTTCACACTTTTTTTTTTTTTTCTTAACGTAGTACTGGTATTGCCCAGTTCTGATAGCGTTCGTCAGAACCCTGCTACCCCATCATTTATGTGTTCCGTTATTTAAATTCCGAAGACAGTGCCAGCAGTAACTTTTGTGTGTTTTGGTGATTTATATTTATCTGTAACTACTGCACCACGTGGACGGTACTTTGCCATAAATGGACTTTGTATTCAGCTGCCTGAGGTGACACTCAGTTTAAAATGGTGCTTCTCAGCCAGAGGAGCTGAGTAGTTAAATAAGTATTTCTACACCGATTCTAATAAAAGCATTTATGTTTTCAAAGCGTGTTATAGGAGTAAAAGTACACCTCCCTTTAATTTTATGTAACTACTTTAAGACGTTACGGAATGGTGGTTTTGTTTTAGAACGCTAAAACTTAATTGTCCTAATGTACCTTTAAATCTGCTGGGACCGTCTATTGGGACCTGCTCCGAATGTAAATGCACTCCTGGAAATTGAAATAAGAACACCGTGAATTCATTGTCCCAGGAAGGGGAAACTTTATTGACACATTCCTGGGGTCAGATACATCACATGATCACACTGACAGAACCACAGGCACATAGACACAGGCAACAGAGCATGCACAATGTCGGCACTAGTACAGTGTATATACACCTTTCGCAGCAAAGCAGGCTGCTATTCTCCCGTGGAGACGATCGTAGAGATGCTGGATGTAGTCCTGTGGAACGGCTTGCCATGCCATTTCCACCTGGCGCCTCAGTTGGACCAGCGTTCGTGCTGGACGTGCAGACCGCGTGAGACGACGCTTCATCCAGTCCCAAACATGCTCAATGGGGGACAGATCCGGAGATCTTGCTGGCCAGGGTAGTTGACTTACACCTTCTAGAGCACGTTGGGTGGCACGGGATACATGCGGACGTGCATTGTCCTGTTGGAACAGCAAGTTCCCTTGCCGGTCTAGGAATGGTAGAACGATGGGTTCGATAACGGTTTGGATGTACCGTGCACTATTCAGTGTCCCCTCGACGATCACCAGTGGTGTACGGCCAGTGTAGGAGATCGCTCCCCACACCATGACGCCGGGTGTTGGCCCTGTGTGCCTCGGTCGTATGCAGTCCTGATTGTGGCGCTCACCTGCACGGCGCCAAACACGAATACGACAATCATTGGCACCAAGGCAGAAGCGACTCTCATCGCTAAAGACGACACGTCTCCATTCGTCCCTCCATTCACGCCTGTCGCGACACCACTGGAGGCGGGCTGCACGATGTTGGGGCGTGAGCGGAAGACGGCCTAACGGTGCGCGGGACCGTAGCCCAGCTTCATGGAGACGGTTGCGAATGGTCCTCGCCGATACCCCAGGAGCAACAGTGTCCCTAATTTGCTGGGAAGTGGCGGTGCGGTCCCCTACGGCACTGCGTAGGATCCTACGGTCTTGGCGTGCATCCGTGCGTCGCTGCGGTCCGGTCCCAGGTCGACGGGCACGTGCACCTTCCACCGACCACTGGCGACAACATCGATGTACTGTGGAGACCTCACGCCCCACGTGTTGAGCAATTCGGCGGTACGTCCACCCGGCCCCCCGCATGCCCACTATACGCCCTCGCTCAAAGTCCGTCAACTGCACATACGGTTCACGTCCACGCTGTCGCGGCATGCTACCAGTGTTAAAGACTGCGATGGAGCTCCGTATGCCACGGCAAACTGGCTGACACTGACGGCGGCGGTGCACAAATGCTGCGCAGCTAGCGCCATTCGACGGCCAACACCGCGGTTCCTGGTGTGTCCGCTGTGCCGTGCGTGTGATCATTGCTTGTACAGCCCTCTCGCAGTGTCCGGAGCAAGTATGGTGGGTCCGACACACCGGTGTCAATGTGTTCTTTTTTCCATTTCGAGGAGTGTACGTTTATACCAACGTCTGACCAAAGTTTTCAGGACGAGGCCATGATGCCCGTCATCGGTTTCTGGTGGGCTGTTCTAGTACAAACTTTTTAAAGTTGTAATTCAACCTCTATCACTACGATTATGTCTGTATTGTCTATTCAGCTTTTTGGAGCCTATAATTCTTTTATTAAGACATACTTATGATCCAATTTTTGGCGTCTTAAACAATTTCGATGTTAAGTTGTACACTTGAATCATTGCGGCTTTCAAATATGTGTTGATGTTAAGTTGATTAATTGGTTCCGCTCTTTACTTTGTGTGTTACACTGTGAATCTCTTCTATCTAACCTTTAAGATTTGTCGTATTAATAGCATTTGATATATTGTAGACAGTTTAATAATTATTTGCAAGTGCTTAACTGAGCAATCTAATATGCTCAGGTTACAGGCATGCTCCTTATGTAAATAGTCTGTGTTAATTAAATGAAAATTTTCTGCTGAGAATAGTCTCACTTGCTTGCCACTCCCGCATTCTTAAACAATTTCACCAGTTTTCTGCATACGTTCTTCTCTACGCCGATTGTACAGAGAACCTCATTCATTATCTTACTAGCACAGTTAATATGCAAAATCCTACTGCCGCAAAAGCTCTGCAACGGTTCGATTCTCTTATATTCCGGCTTTCCAACAGCTCACCATTCTCTATCAAACAATTCTACATTTCAAACATAAATTCTCAGAAACTTCTTCCGCAAATTAAGGCCTATGTTTGATACTGGCAGACTTCTTTTGACTTTGAATGCTCTCATCGCCTGTGCTACTCCGTTTCTACGTCCTCCTTGCTTCGAAAGTAGTGTGTTATTTTGAACCCCAAGTAGCAGGATTCTTAAATGCTTCTACATTACAGTTATTACTTTTGATGTTATGTTTCTCGCTATTCTCATTTCTGCCACTTTTCGTTGTTTTTCCCTTTTCTGAGGTTGCTGTCAATCAATACTCTGTAATCATTAGACAACTCATTCCACTGAACACGTCCATTAAATATTCTCTACGTTTGCAAATAGCAATGTGACCATCATATCTTACCACTGATATCACTCCACTTTAAATTTTAATCCAACACTTGACGTTCTTCGATGTGGTGGCTGAAAACTGGGGACGAAAGAGTACATTCCCGTCTAGAAACCTTTTTAATCCGAGCGCTTGCTCTAAGTATTCCAGTTTTGTTATTCACTCGTGGCTCTTGTGCGTAAAGTATGTTACTCTCATTTCCCTATAGCTACTTTTATTTTACTCAGAATTACGAACATCTTGATCCATTTCAAAGTCACGAACGCTTTTTGTAGTTCCACAAATCCCATGAAGGAGACTTGATTTGTCTTGTGTCTTGCTTTAGTTATCAAGCGCAACGTTGATCTGTCTGCAGTCTTTACTTTTCCTAAACCCAAAATGACTTTCATGTTACTGATCCTCAGTTTTCTTTTCCATTCGTCTGTATATTAGTCTTGTCAACGAATTGGATGCGTGGGTTACAAGGCTGATTAATCTACATTTCGCAACTACCTACCCTTGCTATCTTCGGAGTTGTGTGTATTTTCTCGAAACTTTGCTGGTATGTCTCAAGCCTCATAGTTCCTACTCCCTCAACTTGAACAAACCGTACGGACGCCACATCCCCCAATGGCGTCATAAATTTCAAAGGTATATTATCTGTCCCTTCAGTCACATTTCATCTTAACCCTTGCAAAGTGTTCTGGCTTAACGCTGGATCCACTCTCACTTTTCTTTCTAGCACATCTTCAGTCAAGTCCTCCACCTCGTATAATTGAATGTAATCTATCCGCCTATCCACTGTCTCCTATGCATTTAACAGTAGAATTCCCATTGAACTGTCAATCATTCCTGTCTTGCTTTTAATTTCACCGAAGGTAGTTTTGGCTTTTCTGTGTGCTGAAAAAGTATTTCGGCAGAACATATATTTTTCGCTTCCTACACAGTTTTCCTTCAGTACTTTGGTCTTGGCTTCGCTGCGTTAAGTACATTCGTAAATGACTTTATTGCTGTATTCCTGTCTTCCGCTGAACAATTTGTATTCCCTCCTTTCGCCATTAAATTGAAGTGTGTCTTCCTTTACTCATGGTTGTAAACAGCTACCCTCCTTGTATCTGTGTGTCCTACTTCTGTTATGGGGTATTAGAGATGTCCATTCCTTTTCGATGAACTACCTACTGCGGATTTCATTAACGAAGTATGTACAGCTTTTGAGAACTTCAGATATGTCTCATCATTCCTCAGTACTTCAGAATCCACTCCGTTCCACACTGTTCTTCCAAACGATTCTACTTTTAGTCATTGTTAAGTTGTAACCTGAGACTACATTTGCTGCTAGGTACGCCTTACAATCCAGTATCCAATTACGGAATTTTTGTCTCACCATGATGCAATCCAGCTGGAGTCTTCGTCTCGAGACCTTTTACAAGTACACTTCCTCTTCTGGTGATTCTTATACAATTATTCGCTATCACTAGTTGAAGTGTATTGCAAAGATGAATTACTCTTTTTTTTCTGCTACGAAGTCCGTATTCTGACGTAATTCTTCTATTCCTTCCCCTACCACTGCGTTAAAATCCTCCATGTGTATTAGACTTTATTTCTATTTAAGTACTGAAATATTGGTTAACATCCGCACATAGATTGTACACCCCTTCATCTACTCCTCTTGACGTCGGCGAGTATACCTGAAATATTCTTATTGACTTTCAAGTTATTTCTGATAAGAACAACCATATAACAGAACTGTTCACTGTAACTTACCTGTGCCCTGTTCTCTGATTCATGACGAATAATACTGTATTTACTCCATTTCTACTGTTGGTGATATTATCCTGCATTCGTTCCACCAGATATCTTCACTAACGGAGAAAATCTCAACACCAAGGAGGAGTTGTGCGACATGAACGGAAGTTGGTAGGCGTGTTTCTACGCCTGAAGGACGCCGTCTGTTCCAGTTCTGCGCCAGTCGCCCGAGAGTGATGCTGGTAAGGCCACTATCGGGATACAGATCAGGTTTCCTTTAAATTCACGCTGTGACGGTCGTGAGCGTCAGTTAACTCTGAGATTGGACATGATGAGTTGATGTTACTGAGGAGTGCCTTTAAGTCGAAGGAGATGCCATTATCAACGCCTCACTGGGTTTAAACGAGATCGTGTAACAAGATCATGAGAAGCTGGAAGTCCCTTCTGCGATATTGCAGAAAGACCCCTGCAGTAACGTAGCCACTGTATATGATTGCTGGCAGCGGTGGTCACAAGAATGTACTGTCACAAGAAGACAGGGATCCGGAGGGCCCCATAGCACTGCCGAGAGGGAAGACTATCGTGATCGGCGTTGCTCTTCGGCGCATTGTACTGCGTCTGCAGCAGCAATTTGAGAAGCAGTTGGCATCGCAGTGACACAACGACTGTTACATATCGGTTACTTTAAGGACAACTCCGAGTCAGCGCTCATTCCACTGACCCCAAACAACCGCCATTTTCGACACAAGTGATGTCAAGTGAGTGCTAATTGGAGGATACTTTGGAGGTCTGTTGTGTTTTTCGGTGAAAGCTGGCCCGACCTCGGACCCAACGACGTCCTGTGTTGGTAGGAGGAGGCCAGTGGAGGGCATGCAGCCAACGTGTCCGCGTGCTGGACACACTGGACTTCCACCTGCAGTTATAGTCCGGGGTGCGATTTCCTATAACAGCAGGAGCACTGATATTGTTATCCCAAGCACTCTGACTGCTAATTTGTACGTCAAACTGGTGGTTCTACGGCCTACATACCACTGTTGTAGCTCAACATGCTCTACAGAGTGCCGATATGTAGCCTGGGCCTCCTCGATGACCAGATTTGTCTCCAGGTATCACATATGGGACATCATGGATGACTACTACAGCGTCATCCACAACCAGCCTTAACCGTCCCTGTATTGACTGACCGTGTACAACATCCGACACCTGTACAACCCAATGCATACGCGTTTGCATGTCCTCATGCAACTTTCTTGCGGTTACACCATTTGTTAATGCACCAGTATTTCACACTTGCAGTGACTTATCCCAAGCTTACATTTACCTGTTACCTTGCGATGTTAATAACTTAAATATCTTATCTAGAAAAATGTATTACCAAAATTTCGTTACTCTACTTTAACTATTTTCTGGTGCTGCGTTTTTTTTCCGTGAGTGTATTTATTCCTTCTCCACAGACCCCCAGTACATCAAGAGTGAGACCTCGCATTCTCGTTTTGAAAAATTCCAGCTTCCCGATCACGTTCAAAACTTGTGGCAGTCCACATTCCGTCTCGTTGGATGTTACCTTTCCGTTGAGTGCTTAATATTTATTTGAAGGCTATTTCCCTCTAGACAGTCCTCTCTCGTTGATCGAAACCAGTCTGGAATGTTTCGACAATAGATACATGTTTTCCAAATTCTTAGTCAAAGACGCTAACCCTAGACCTCGGGTAAGTGATCTATAACTATAAAATCGATAGGTCACAATGAGAATCGTTAAATTCCTGCAAATATTTGGGATGACAGTTATGTGTGGACATAAGGAACCCATCGCATAGGGAAAGGAAGCGGCAGATCTTGGCGCAATCGGAAGATAATAGGAAAATGAGATCTCTGCTAAGGACAATGATTACTTGCACGACCCATCGTAGAATTTTGTCCAAGTTGTCATTGTGCTAAATAGGTGATAATGAACACATACAACGAAGGTTGCCACAAATTGCTCCCAGTTTTTTTTTTAACTACATGAGAGCATCACGATGATGCTTAAGAGACGGAAATGAGAAAGGTCTGAAGGCAAGTGACAATCACCCCATGGAAGCCCATTTACAAAGTTTCATTCAAAAGCTTTAAGTTAGGAGTATATTACCTCCCCTACGTACAATTCTCGTCGCCAGATTACTGTAATTACAACCACCACGGAGTCATTTAAACAAGCATTCTTCCTGTGACCTACACGCGAATGTAACGGGAGGAAGTTGTAGTATCTAGTACAAGGGGAATTTTACTCTGGCATGTACGTCACGTTATATAGAATGTAGATGTAGATGTACCGGGTGGTTATGAGTAAACTGACGGTGTTTCGAGTGCCACTTGTACACAGCGCAGGTCGCTGAAATATGGTAGGTATGTTCATTAATCGGCGCGCTAGTGGAGTTTGTTAAAAAAAGTAACAGTTCCACTTTCAGCCACCAGGTGAAAATACAACGCTGGTAAGCAGTCAGAACGTTGCGTGGGTGGGAGAAAAGCGGAGGGACGATAAAAAAGATGACAAATGTGGCTCATCTCCGTGTGTTAGGAAACGTTCATAAGTTACATCGTGTGTTCAGTATGGTCTCCCGACTCAACAATATGCTGCATGCGTAGCACCACCTGGTCAACAGTTGCTCGCAGCATATCTCGTGTAATCAGAGCGATATGTCGTCAAATGCTATCCTTCAGATCAGGAGCCAGATACGTCCCTGTTACAGCAGATCTTTCAGGTATCCCTAACACCAGAAGTCGCATGGAATTAGGTCAGAGAATCTGGAGGACTACACACCTCGAAATTGCTTAGAGGTGGTATAGTCGGTGTTGTCGCCCAATCTTGCATAAAAATAATGGTGAGGATAGAGTTGCCTTCTTGCAAAATTGGAATCACGTGTTGCACAAGAAGGTCGTTATAATGTCTGGATGTCATTGTGTACATAACAGAGACACGAAGTGTAATATCATTGAACAACAACAACCGTACGCCACCACACAGTCACAAAAGCTGAGTATAATGGATGTTCCTGCACAATACGTGGCCAATTCCATTTGTGCCGAAAACCAAGGGCAAAGTCAGTCACCTGGTGCACGTTCTGAATATTGTAGGCATGCCAGTTTAAAATGCGGCGCAAAATCTTCTGAACTGTTGACCAAGGCTGCAAAATCTGAGGCATAACCTACTTGATTGTCTGGCTGCACCACCTATTTCACCAATTTCTTCAGATTTCTAGATCCTATTCTTCAGCCCATTTATTGATAATGGGCTTCTTCGTGGCTGTTTCTGTCGGTGATACTCCCACATTGCAGAGCTGCTATTGCAGCCGTTCTGATAAAACAACTTGGTCAGAAGTGCATTGTCTTTCTTTTCAACAGCCATTGCGTTTGCTAAGAAAAACTTTAACCTTCTTAACCCGTTACACTAACAGTCATTACGCAAAAGAAATCGACATGCGTCGCCAAGTGAACATACACCATGTGATAAAAGGTATACGGACACCCCCAAAAACATACGTTTTTCATATTAGGTGAATTGTGCTGCCACCTACTGCCAAGTACTCTATATCAGCGACGTCAGTAGTAATTAGACATCGTGAGAGAGCAGAATGGGGTGCTCGGCGGAACTCACGGACTTCCAGCGTGGTCATACGTCTGTACGCGAGATATCCATACTCCTAAACATCCATAAGTTCACTGTTTCCGATGTATTAGTGAAGTGGAAACGTGAAAGGACAAGTACAGCACAAAAGCGTACAGACCGATCACGTCTGTTGACTAACAGAGAATATCGACCATTGAAGAGGGCTGATTGTTTAATAGGCAGACATCTATCCGTACCATTACACAGGAATTCCAAACTGCATCAGGATCCACTGCAAGTACTATGACAGCTAGGCGGGAGGTGTGAAAACATGGATTCAATGGTCGAGCGGCTGCTCATAAGCCACACATCACGCAGCTTGATGTAATGAGCGTAAACAGTGGACGGTTGAACAATGGAAAAACGTTGTGTGGAGTGTCGAATCACGCTACATTGTGGCGATCCGATGGCAGGAAGTGGGTATGGTGAATGCCCGGTCAACGTTATCTGTCAGCGTGGGTAGTGCCAACAGTAATATTCGGAGGTGGTGGTAACATGGTGTGGTCGTGTTTTTCCTGGGGGGGTCTTGCACCCCTTGTTGTTTGGCGTGGCACTGTCACAGGACAGACCTACATTGATGTTTTAAGCACCTTCTTACTTCATACTGTGGAAGAGAAATGCGGGGACCGCGATTGCATCTTTCAACAAGACCGAGTACCAGTTCATAATGCACGGCCTATGACGGAGCGGTTACACGACAATAAAATCCCTGTAATGGACTGGCCCGCACAGAGGCCTGACCTGAATCCCATAGAACACTTTTGGGATGTTTTGGAACGCCGACTTCGTGCCAAGCGTCACTGACCGGCAGCGGTACCTCTCCTCAGTGCAGCACTCCGTGAAGAATGGGCCGCCATTCCCGAAGAAACCTTCGAGCACCTGATTGAACGTATGTCTGCGGGAGTAGAAGCTGCCATCAAGGCTAAGGCCGGTCCAACATCATACTGAATTCCAGCATATCCGATGGAGGTCTCCACGAACTTGTAAGTTTTCATCCAGATGTCCGGATACTTTTGATCACATAGTGTTCCATACTGATGTCAAAACATCTCAACGGCTTACACCTGCTTGTTTCGGTGGCAGAACGTGGAGCTGTGATTTTTTTTTCTTTTTTCCGGCATGCACTGCCAGCCCAACGATTAATGAACGTACCTATGATGTTTCAGCGTCCTGCGGTGTATACAGCCCGCACTGCAGGACTGGAGACACGGCCAGTGTAATTATACCCATGCCGCATATGTAAGAGACGTACAGATAATATCGACGGCAGTCTATGAATTGGTCTTGATATTGTTGGAACTGCGGAATGTTAGAGTGTTAGGGGTTCCAAAGTTGTACCTGCATTTCCTTAACGACCTTGCGGCAGAGACATTTCTGCTTCAGCCTGTTGGTAGCTAATCAGAGACGAAAGTGGACAGGTGGCGAGGCAGCCGGCAGCGAGCATGTTCTCGTGCTGGTTCTCGTGCTGGAGGACGAGTCTGGCGGCTCGGCTCGGCGCGGTGACCCCTGACCCGGCGGCGGGCCGCCCGGCCAACCTTTGGGCGGCGCTGGCTTCCCGGCAGCACGCCCAGCACCAGAGGCGGCCCGGCCGGCCTGACCTTTGCGTCGCCACCGCAGCGTGACGGCTGCTCCGTTGACAGCCGCCGGGAGTTCTTGCTGCAGCGTCATTACGGCTCCCCATGATGGCAGGATTTACATAAGATTAAGGTTCCTGGTTCTGTAGTTCTCTGTCCCAGTGAGGAAACCGTGAAACTTGTAACTTACGAAATCAACGTTAAATACACCTGATTACGAAATCAGCAATAGAGCAGTTTCAGTATGCAGTAGACTTATTTCCGGGTGGCCAGGTTGGCACGAGATGCTATTTGTCTGCAGAGTATCTCGAAAAATGCCCTACCCCAAAGTATGTGACGCAGAGGACTATGTTTGTCGTAGAAGTAGACTTGAACAAAACGCAAGGACCAATGTAACTGTCACACAACGTCTCACTGCCAATTGATATACATAGAAAGTATAATACAGAAGACAGCTGACGGAAATACTCAACGAGACGAACAGAAATGCAGATTTTATTCAAAGACAGTAATTATTCTGCAGTCACAACGATCCTTGATGGTTCCCCGTGAATTAAGAAAGGCGGGACGTGGTTCTTGATGTGGTGTCTTCTCAGCACGGTTAACAGAGTATGCTCAGAAACACCTAGCTCTTTCGTAATAGTAATGCTGGTGCTCTCATCCACAAGTATGCTATAGAAAACATCACCAACCTAGTTTTGCAACAAAACATTGAAGTTTGGATACATTTTTTTTATCGTTTCATTGCATTTTGTGCGATGTTACTTTCAGATTACATGAACAGCACAGTGCATACTCACAAATAATATTATTATGGTGTCGGCTCTGGTTGTTGTCATTGATGGAAATTTAGGTTGAAAATTCAGTTTACACTCTAGCCTAAGAAAATACTTTAGCCGTTTGACGGGCGTAGAATAATCTCTCACCCCAAATGCTTCCACTCGAGACGACACTGACAAAAATGAATTCGCGTCTTTGTTTTATCTGTCGGCTCCTTCTGAATCCAGCATTTTAACTCTTTATCTTTTAACCATTCTTCTCTAAATTGGAGGTTCCTTTGGCAATTTTTGAAGGTACATACGTTTAGGAAAACTCTCTTCGCATTCAGGGTGAAAAAGGATTAATAAATGCATTGTGAACGATTAAAGATTGCCGCCATGGTGTTGTTGAAAATAAGAATGACTGTACTATCAGAACAGACTGTATTGTAGCAAGTGTGATGGTTTATTCTAGCAACCCACTATGGTCCCAGTGCAGCGTGTTATTGTATTAGGGATCAAGTAGTCGACATAAGCAATAATAATCAAAATACTGATTGTTGAACAATTTATTATCTGTTCTAAAGGTTGAGATCTTGTGGTAGGGCATTCCCTTACTCCACCAACGCGGCTGACAACTGCTGCATCCATGTGAACTTGTATATGGACGTGATGCAGTTCCTCTTCCCAACGCTTCTCACACGTGCTGCATGGGAATTAAGTCGGGGATACAAGCAGACAAATCCGTAAACCAAATACCCTCACGTTCGAATAGTTCTTCACCTACGCTGTTCAATGCGGTCGCGCTTTGTCACCCACGAACCTCTGAAAAGACCTACATGTGAACGGACCACAGCTTCTCACTAACCTTATTCAGTGAGTGTACCGTTTTCAAAGATTTGGAGATCATTATGCCCTTGGAACATTATGTTTCCCAAATCATAACACATCGACCATGAAAACGACAGTGTACCACAATCCTGGACACGCTCTCATAGTCCAGTAGATGGGAATACGTGAAGCACCCTGTAACACTGTCGGACTTGTTCGTAGGAGTGGTCCAGGTGTAGGGTAAGGGGAGGCATAAATTTGCTTGTGTGTACTCCAAATCTTTGAACACAGACACTCACCATTCATTGTCATTGTGACACTGTACTTGTGTGCGCCCCCGGTAGCTGAGTGGTCAGCGCGACAGAATGTCAATCGTAAGGGGCCGGGTTCGATTCACAGCTGGGTCGGAGATTTTCTCCATTCAGGGAGTGGGTGTTGTGTTGTCCTAATCATCATCATTTCACTCCCATCGACGCGCAAGTCGCCTAGTTGGCGTCAAATCGGGAGACTTTCACCCGACGAACGGCTTACCCGACGGGAAGCCCTAGCCACACGACATCTACATTTATTATACTCCACATGTGTCTTGTCAGCGTGCAGTCGAACTTGACTTTTGTGGATGGCTGCGAGCGACCGCATCGAACTGCGTAGGAGGAAGGGCTCCTGCGACAAGAGGGTATTCGGTGAATGGAGCGATTTGTCTGTTCCCCCTACTTGTATCCCATCGATCACGTGGGGGATACGTTATGGAGTCGTACTGCAGCATGTCCACATCCGCCAGTGACCATCGAGCAGTTGCAACGGCGCTGGTGGAGGAGTGAACCGCTTATCAACCTTGTGGCCAGCACGGAGATACTTTGCAGAGCACGCACTGCCGACTCTGGTGATCGCACACCCTATTAATATCCATGTATTAATGGTCTTTCAATAAAAGTGTCATTCCTGTTCGACTCGTTCTGCATTTCTATTAGGTACTTCCTACACTATAGTCCATCCATGTGTGTCACTTGGTAATGACACGTCGGCACAGCTACTTTCCTCCTTAGGTTTGGCACACCAATGTACTTCAGAATTAAACTAGGTCTGAATACACCAGTAATCTCTCAAGAAAGTCTCCATAACCATCTTTGCTGATGTTTCGACAGATATTTGCAAATTCGTATTTTTTGTTTCATTATAGAGACTTACGTAAAACAAACTCTGCTACGTTGAGCCGAAGAACTTGTAGAAAAATTCAGCTCTATGCAAGACATAATTAATTTATTTTTCTTTTACTTCTATAATTTAAACTCTTTATGTGTGTTCACCACTGTTTTTTTTTTATTAGTATGCCTCAAATTTTGTCATGATATGGTTATCCTTTACGGCAATTCTATATAAATGACAGCGATAATATGATATTTATTCAAAGTAATATATACATTGATTAAGTCTGACAACTTCTCGAATTTGAGCAACGAAATAGTACGCGTCTATTCTTTCCCGTGCTTCGGAAATTACTGCTACACCACTATTTAGAGAAATTAAATAATTACTGTTATATTTACTTTTAGATTTCTTTCTACTTACATACGAAATTTGTTTTAAAGAGAAATCCTATTTACCCATTCAACGGGGACGCCCAGGTTAACAAATGTTTACTCATATGACACCATTTGGAAGACAAGTCATCAAACTGAATATTGCAGTACACTAATTTCAGACATCTCTAGCGAATGGACACGTAAAACTTCCTTACAATTTTATTTCAACAAAAACTCGCTGATGTGTTTCGTTTACACTGGGTGTCTCATGAAATGCTTGATGAGCATTGTTTGCTTTGGCTGTCTTTATCTACACATTTTGAAAATTGTAAATCTGTGCCTGTTGAAAAACCGGAAAATGTATCTGAAGACTTAAGAGGGACACGCCGCGTGTCTTCAGCTCATACAATGCAGCCTGTTCCTGATGTTTCCGCAATTAATCTTTCACGGAGTGTTCGCTGTTTTGGAAGTCCCAAGCAGATTAAGACTATGAAATACTCATTTTGTTTACTGCTTCGGTGGCATCTGGCTTTTGAGACGAAGGTCGTAAAGAAACTCCGACAGCGAGGTCATTAAAGACGGAACACAGGCCTAAATAGGTAACACGCAGGGAAAGAGATCGGCCTTGTCGGTTTGCAATCAAACCATTCCAGCATTCGCTTTGACCAGTTGAGCGCAACTGAAAACGTAATTTTGAAGGCTGTTCGGGGATTCGTATCTCATATCACCTTTATCAAACTGCATTGTTTAATCATTTATCTCGATTCTATCGGTCTCTCTTCATTTTGCTACTTATTCATGGGCATAGGAATAATATCTTACCTCATGCTTTTCCTTCTGCCACAGAAGAAATCGTCAGAAAAAGTTTCAGGCATTTACTGCTTCAAGAAACTAATAATTCGAATGCTTCCCTGATAGCAAGACTAACCCAATACATTAGTTTCCATCTCGACTGTTCTTTGTACTTCATATTTTAAAATTATGGTTTTCTCCAAGCGGTAAGAACTTACCTCTACAGCCACTGATGATATCAACCGCAGAAGAAAGTGAAACGCAATTGCAAACGTTATGTCTAGAAACACATGTAATCCAAATCTCCGTCTATCACCCAGTTGAAAATGCTAAAATTTATTTTATACGCCTATCTCACGTTTATTCTGTACTATTTGTACACTATAAATCATGCCCATTCTCAAGTGTGTCTGTAGTAACCTATATAGCTACATCGTTGTCATTAATTTAAAAATCGCATGTTGTGCTCAATTGTGCAAAGCAAAGTCGTCAAACGCTCTCATCATGCAATATTTCGTACGAAACGTACTGCATACACTCTCTCAAAGAACTGTCCAGTTGGTTGGATGATTGTATACAGTGTGGTCCGAAATAAATATTCCATGACGAGAGCTTTTAACGACTGTGATTTGCACAATTGAGCATGACATGATATTTTTGAATTAATGACGACAACATAGCAGGTTTAGTAGAGACGCATTTGAGAATGGACAATGTCCGAAACCTATAGTGTGAAAAATAAAGAAAAATTATACATATTCTGATGAAAGAATGTAGGGCCCACTCAGAAGAAAACGATCGAATTATTAGAAACTTGTACATTTGGTAACAATAATATTCGTAATGACAAAAATGGCTCTGAGCACTATGGGACTTAACATCTATGGTCATCAGTCCCATAGAACTTAGAACTACTTAAACCTAACTAACCTAAGGACATCATACACATCCATACCCGAGGCAGGATTCGAACCTGCGACCGTAGCAGTCGCGCGGCTCCGGACTGAGCGCCTAGTCGTAATGACAAATATGGAGACGGTAATAGCACATTTTTTTACAATGTTACAAACTATAATTTGCTTGAGATATTGACTCTGTCAGTTAATAACAATATGGAAGCATTTAACAGTAATTATTGTACGATTGAACTGAAGTTAAGACTGAAATAATATCTCATTCAGTTACAGTATTGTTGTTGGGTCATTCTTAAGGAGTGTCGATCATGAGAGACTATGTTTAAAAAGTTATACAAGCCTACAAATGAGATGTTTTAGGTTAGTCGATATAGACTTCAATCAGCGAAGATGTCTATGTACTGAAACAATACCGCCTGATTTTATACCGCCTGTACAGCGTGATGCATTTAAAATGGTTTGTCGGAATATTTGGTGAAATACACATTCGGTTGAAAAAAGTGGTAATAAACGTTTTTCACCTCGAGGAAGGACATCCAGTAACATAACGCTCGACCCCTACATCATCCCCGGGAGCGGCAGGTGGGTGGCTTTGAAATCTTAAATAGGAACCCCTATTTTTTATAGCAGATTGGGATTCTCCTTGAAAAAATATGCAACATTTGTATGAAACTTTTCTTTCATTTTATGATACAAACATTTCTTTCATTTCATGATAGACGGCTCTGTAATCGGGAAACATGTAAATGAGGTGAGAATGCCTCACCCTGTATATGACGTTACAAGCACATTTATTTATGCTCTAATTTCAAAGATTTTACTCATGATATCTAACGTATTGCGAAACAAGTAATCTACAACCATCAAAGTAATTAAGTAGTAATTCGAAATATATTAAGAAGTTAGTATATGCAACAGTGGCTATTTTTTTTTTTTTATCGCCGCTCCAGTTCTCCAAAAATTATTCTTCGTCACTTTTGGACATTAGATTACTGTCAAGTGGTTAAAACTCAAACTTCAAACGTGTGACCCGATCTGTCACTTTCGGTAAATCAGACACTCTACACCTGTTGCAGAAACCGTTGTTGTTCGGTTAACAATATGAAATGGCCTAAGGGGCTATAACCGGCGGTGGAGAGACTTCGTTGCAGCTGTTGCTGCTATTCAGTGATAACCTTACTGACAGTTACGGACGGTCTACTTTCAAAGAAATGTGTTGAATGAAGTAACTGATAAGCCAAGACATTATGATGTATGACCGCCGCGACGCTGGATCCCGCCTGGCGGCGTGCGGGCAGGTGACGCGGTAACAAAAGTATGTAAGCCGAGCGGACACGTTTAGGGCATCACCCTGGCGAAGATATGGGCTGCAAATTCAGAAATCCGTTGAGATAAGCGGCTCTGATGAATGGCAAGTTATTATTATACAGAGCCTGTTAACTTGTGTCTCGGAAACGGCGAAGCTGGTCGAATGTTCACGTGCTGCTCTCGTGAGCATCTAAGAAAAGAAGTAGGACTGAGAAACTACACCTTGGGTCCAAATGGTTGGTGACTTAACAGCATCGTCAATTACGATTCGTGGCCGTGCGATTCTAGGCGCTACAGTCTGGAACTGCGCGACCGCTACGGTTGCAGGTTCGAATCATGCCTCGGGCATGGATGTGTATGATGTGCTCAGGTTAGTAAGGATTAAGTAGTTTCAAGTTCTAGGGGGACTGGTGACCTCAGATGTCAAGTCCTATAGTGCTCAGAGCCATTTCTACCATTTTAAACAGTGAACAGTCCAACAAGTGCAACTATTAAAGGCAGCGGGAGAGCCATGGCGTCCTGGGCGAGTGGTCACGGTGTTAGACTTCAAACCATACAAATCGCGTTCATTTGTTGCATGTAATGTGACAAATTTTTATGTTTTCGTCGTATCCTTGGGAGTGGCCAAATTCACTTTCATACGAACACCATAATCGGGAAAGGGGGCATATCTCACTCACTCACCAGGCGTTAGGTGCGTCGATAAGAGATTCTCTTCAAATGTCAAACGTACTGTCGCTAATGCCCTGTGTGAAACGCCAGAGGTGTTTTCCGGTGGAGGATTCGCTTTACTCGTCGCCACGTTATCGAGCGTTTGCGGTTCCGACTCGAAAGCCACTTCACATGGTTCAAATGGCTCTAAGCACTATGAAATTTAACATCTGAGGTCATCAGTGCCTTAGACTTAAAACTACTTAAACCTAACTAACCTAAGGACATCACACACATCCATGCAGGCAGGATTCGAACCTGCGACCATAGCAGCAGCGCGGTTCCGGACTGAAGCGCCTAGAACCGCTCGGCCACAGCTGCCGGCAAAGCCACTTCCTTTCGGCTGCTAATGGAGTAGTTGTACAGAATTAACTTTCATTATAGGACCCTTCCTTACGCTTCGCTGTTGCAAACGGAAGTTACACTATACACAGACACTAATTTGAATGCAACGAAAAAAAAAAAGGTACAAGGAAGCTTCGAACACATATCGTGCGAATCTCAGTCCGACACCCTGACCACTTGACCAAGACGCAACGGATCTTACGTCTTCCTGTACTTCTTGTGCTTGACCGTTCACTGCTTCTGCTTTGCTTCTTTTACATAGTTGAGTACACCTTCCTCCTGTTTTCATGACAGATCAGTGTTCAGTTTTTGAAGAGCTGTCCGCTGGGCCCAGTTACCACTAAATCTGGGAGAGTGAGCAGTAGGAAGTTTCCATTCTAAGGAATACTGTGCTAAAATTGCTATTCTCTAAAAATCTACGTCATTTACGATGTACCTCCTCAGTGGTATACATAAATTTCCCTGAGTATTGTATGCAGTATAAGCCGTAGTGTAGACCCGTACTGTTAATCACTGTATAATTATTCATAATACTCTTAGTTAAACAGTTTATTGCTCACTGTCTGCGTGTTGTAATGTATTGTATTGATTAACTCGTATAAAATTTATTCTATCTGATACTACGACGTACGTATTTAGTATCAGCTTTTATTGCAAACACTAATATCTTTATAAAGTTAGAATTACCGTTCAGTTTCCTTGGTGGTTTTAGACTCATTGTTGCATAGTATACCAGAGGTCATGAAAAGCATCTCTGACACAGTAACATTACACAGGTTCGCAAAACATATAAAGCATTCATCAGTCTGAAGTCTCTTTTGAGCACTAAAGGTGAAAGAAATGGTAAGTGAGAGGTAAAAATCCAGAATTGACTGCGGGTCGAACCGGAGACCTTTGGATGTGCAGTCAGTCACGTTACTACCTTTTCGTATCTTATTTTGTTCGTTATTGTTCGTTGCATTTATTCTGGCCGGACGTCCGGTGACACCCGTTTAAGTTGGTTGGTTGGTTGGTTTGGGGAAGGAGACCAGACAGCGTGGTCATCGGTCTCATCGGATTAGGGAAGGATGGGGAAGGAAGTCGGCCGTGCCCTTTCAGAGGAACCATCCCGGCTTTTGCCTGGAGTGATTTAGGGAAATCACGGAAAAACTAAATCAGGATGGCCGGACGCGGGATTGAACCGTCGTCCTTCCGAATGCGAGTCCAGTGTCTAACCACTGCGCCACCTCGCTCGGTCACACCCGTTTAAGTTCATCGTTGTTGCATTTACTCAGTTTTTTATTTTTTTTATGAGACAGAGCAGCTAATACTCTGTCCAAACACGCTGAGCTACCCTGCCGGGGTAACGTTGATTTACATGCAGAACATAGCTCTCGTGATGTAAAAAATGGTATGAAAAATATAAAAAGTGACGTGTTCTCGTGTGATATAATTAAGCGCTTCACCAAGAACAGTCACTGAAATTCAGTTCACAGAACATTTGCGCTATCCCTGATTTCTAACGTAAATGACGGAATGGTTTCATTAAACATGGCAAAGGCGATTTCCCTATTTATCGATCGTGAGCGAGAGGCATTCGTGGTGGGCCACCTTAAACGTGTCAGAAGACTTACGACTCAAAAACATCGATCCTGATCGTCGTACGTAATTCGCCTTCACCTTGACGCAACACAACCAGACAGAGTTTGGCTAAGGATTAGGAAAGAGTAGATTTGTCTTATCATTAGTGTCCACCACGATTTACAAAATCTGCAGCTCTTGTCGGTTTTCTGCACTCAATAAAACGTGTGCTACTGTTATAGGTAAGAGGAAGACCGTGTCGAAGCAGCGAATAAATTACGGAACCCATGGTACTAATCAGTGCAATACATACGTACACCTTGCATCGTCAGCATGAAGTAAGGTGACATACCTTCGATCGCTTCGTCTTTTTCTGCTTTTCGATTTCTTGGCGGAATGTCGGAGACATAATCTTCAGAATTTTTGGAACGTATTGAAATAATGGTGCCAAAACGAGGACCCTGGAATCTGGGTGATAAACATGTTTTAGTTTGTCATCCTGTGTTTTAAGCTCAGGATATTTCATGTCGGCTCGATACATGCTGTGCATCGGCGATTATACTTAATGTAATTACCACTGTCTGTAACAAACTCACTCGCCTATTCTGTGAAGTAAAAGGCGGACTTCCTTTCTTAATGCGTTGCACTATTTTGTACAGTGGTCCTGTTTTCATATAATCATTTGATATCTGAATGCCTCAAAAAATGCGTAGAAAAAAATCGAGACCATGAATAATATCTTTGACACAGTAACATTAGAAAGCCTTAAAACCCGAAACAGAAAAGCAACCATCGATCCAAACATTGTTTTGAACACTTTTGTACTCTACTAGGCATGGTCTTGTTGGAGGTGGCAGCAAGAAGGAAGAATATAAAACTTCCTGGCAGATTAAAACTGTGTGCCCGACCGAGACTCGAACTCGGGACCTTTGCTTTCCAAGGCAAAGGTCCCGAGTTCGAGTCTCGGTCCTGCACACAGTTTTAATCTGCCAGGAAGTTTCATATCAGCGCACACTCCGCTGCAGAGTGAAAATCTCATTCAGGAAGAATATAATTGATACGTGTGTCTCCGATAAAACAAACATTTTTCTCCACTGCAGTGGCACCACGAAATACCTTTCAAATTTAATGTAGTATGATATCCTGATGCAGAAATATATGTAAATACTGCGACAAACGCTTAGGATATGCCTCGGCCATTGTAAAGCAATGAGAAAACCAAACTGCGTAGAAGTGACATGTAATTCGAGGTATGGTCGACGTGATAGTTAAAGAAAAGGAAAAATGGAACGTCAACGAACGTGTAGGTGAAGGTAAAATGACGAAAGGAAATACGAGGAGGATTTTAATACTGCTGTGAGAACCTATGTGATGGATAGAGTTTGCTTTAGACTGATGGCTAAGAAAGAGCGCTGCACCATATCGAAGAGAAAATTGCTGCACAGGTGCTTCAGGCGCTTCTAAAGCGCAGCTATGTTTCTGTTACTGAACAGGCTACAACGAGGCCTCTTCTAGTGACTGATGGCTGAAAACAAACTCAAAAAACGTTACTGACAGTAACATGAGAAATAATGTCCATGCGGATACCACGTCTTTGATTACACTGATAGTAAGATTGTCTTCCCATATCGTTTCACTCACAAGAATCAGAATTCATTACTATTCGAAACGACTTAACATTTCAAAAGTAAGTACAGTATTTCATGAAACTGCTTTAAGTCGAACAACAAACTTCTATACCTAAACACACCTCGTTATCTGTTTACCCATTTTTATTCTCAGAGTTATCACCGATTTAAAACATTTAAACATTTTTGTTACTGAAATGAGCTCTGTTCTTGGAAAGCTTGAATCTAAAAACGGTATTTAACTGAAAACGTTTTACCACAACTACATCTTTTGGTTTGTGGCTCCTACTTAATTTCGATAAATAATTCATAAACGTAGCCATTAACGTGAAATTCAGTGGAAATAATGGAGAAATTATTATGATTATTTAATATAACTCAGTGAGGAATTTTTAACAGATTTTTAGTGTACCAAATTTCCTTTTTAGCTCAATTTTCGTTGACACTGGTGATAATAGCGTCTGGAGTTAATAAATAAAAAATTCATAAGTCAGATTAGTAATAAAAAGAATACAAGTGATTCAATAGATTACATTAAATCTCACAAAGTCTTCGTAAATGAAGATTAATCAGCAGTCTGACAAAAATTTCACCAGTTAGAAGTTAACAGTCTCAAATTGGCAGCTATATAGAAGAAAGAAATCGAGATCTCCCTTTCTCTCTCTCTCTCTCTCTCTCTCTCTCACACACACACACACACACACACACACACACACACACACACACACAGACACGCACACACATACACAAACACCGAATATTCAATTGCGAACAAACATTCACTTTCTGCTGTGTTACGTTCGGTATCAAGTTTACTATACTACCCTTAATCAAATAAAAAGGACAATTCTGAAGTTGACGAATGTTTCCTTCTATATGATACTTGCGACCTTACAACAGAAAACACACTTTTAGAAACTCGCTAAAGTATCCCTTAAATTCCCTTCGTCACTGTGGGTAATTGCCAAAATGAGCGTTGCTAATTGATATTGCCGAAACGCTGAAGAGAGAGAGTCGTACTAACATCTTTTTTTCAGCGGATGTGAGCGCTGGTAGTGAGATGTCGTCACACTCGTGAAGATGAAGCTCTTTCACGTTCCTATATGCTCTAGTCTTAAGTGTAAGCTGTCTCGTCCAGCTTTATTTAAAAATTACATTTTCGTTATGTATGAGATGCGAAATATATGCGACAGACCGAAATTCTGTAGAGATGGAGAAGGAATTGCTTACTATCCACCGCTCGTGTCACACACAACTAAAATAGGCCGCTAATTACATGTAATGGTTTGATATTTTAAAATTACGATTATGTTCGTATATTCGACGTACAAACTATTCCGTTGACTATCCGAATAATGATTGCCTGATGACCTTATATACACTCCACTCTGTTGTTGACAAGGATCCGATTGCACTAGCGGTCAGTCACTCAGTAAAACTAAAAGAAAAATTCGTTTTATTACGTGTCGTAAATTATAGCTGCGATGTTCGTTGATGTAGCACACCTTGCTAACGGAAGCAGGAAGTACGACAATACATGTTGCGTAGATGAGCCCTACGTATGACAGAATTATGATTAAGGATAAACAAAAAATAAGAGATAGCGATTAAGCGACGTGGAAAATACGAAACTGACACACGACTGTCTTTCGAAAAAAAAAAAAAAATATTACAAGAGCTTCTGACGCCAACCAGGTAGTATGTCATCAGTATCTTACGTCATAGTATTGTAAATGAAAAACATTCAGTAGATGACCGATGTAAAGTAGAAATCGGAAGCACATTTGTGAAGTAATGAAAACTACCTCCTGCTCTGTAGCTGCAGATATGTGGAACAAATGCTGTGCTGGATTACAAGGAAAGTGTCAAATACGTGCCAACACACTTGTCAGTGAGCCATTTCTTCGTGTATTGCATACTGCAATTTTAGGCCGCAGCTAAGCATACCAAAAAATGTCACCAAAAAGAAACTACAATAGTATGAGATGATGTGCGGTATTAGACATAGATTCAGAAAAGAACTACGAGAAGGTGAGATAACAATTAAAAATGTCCATAGAAGAGGTAACTCTAGTATTGGTGCTCGGAAATAGATTGCGAACAACTGGTAAACAGGGTAGAGACCACTGTAAGCTATGATGAAATTTTTGAGAGAGGTGGTGCCTGAAACTAATGAAGCATATTGAAACAATGACAAATTAGAAATATACTCCATAAACGGGAAAATTTAGAGTACTTTTGAGTATCAAAATATTGACGAGTGACTGTTGATCAATTGGTAAGACAAGTAGAAAAATACAGCAGCTTGAATGAACTGGTCGTTTCAGGTAAGGAAGAATAAAATTAAGAAGGAACTGGCATGTAGCCTAAACCGTGATAAAAATGAGCGAGCAGAAGGGAATTAGGCTGTAATCTAATGCATGGAGCACAAACTCTAGGGAAGTGAAAGATATACGTGGGAAAAACGACGAATAGAAAGCAGTGAAACGAGGAACAAGGAAAAGGGTTTTAGGTAAATACTGTTAAGAGCACAACCAGCCATAAACACTTTAAGAAACTATATTTTAATGTAATTTTTTGACCTCATACCTATCTTGAAAAGGCTACCCTTGTTTTACTACAATATTCAATTTGTCAGAAGCATTTACCCTCATCTGTCACTTATTTTAGCTGCAGCTTCGGTCAAGCGCGTCACAAGTTACATGTAAAACACATGTCTCCAGCGGCAACTAACACGGAGAATGTTGTGAAGTGTTTATGTGTCATAGCTCCCTGGGATGAGAGTACTATTTACATTTAAACACTTTCTGCATCCTTCCAGAAATCATGAAGACCAGAACGACATAAAACGCCGTTCCTAGAAAAAGTCCCAGGAGGAGATGACATGTTCCTGGAGACTGATACAGTAGTAACATAAAGGCAGCCATCTGAAAACGAGCATGAACCCTGCAACCAGTGAAGGTAGTAAAACAAAGTTTTTAAAAAACTGTTGGTTGTGTACTCCACTAACAATCCTTAAAAGAGTAACAACCACAGAATAAACGAGTTCCAACATGGATAAAATAACAGTGAACAGTTTCTAAATTTAAATGAACATAATGCTGAGCAAAGATGTTTTGGAAAAACTGTCGCCAAAGATAGTGACACTTTACAGAGGCATCAGCTTTGTTATTATTGAACAGCCCACCGCTTAATTAATAGGAATTGTAGTAGGAAAGCATTTTACGAATTCACGATGATTAATCAGATAATTGTGGATGTTTGGTGTGAAATATAACATAATAACAATGAGGTTTGGGAAAACCGAAGCAGAAGAGGATTGAAGCATTTGAGATGTGGTGCTTCAGAAGAATGCTGAAAATTTGGTGAAATAATAAGGTAATGAGTGAGAAGGTTCTCCGTAGAACTGCTGAGGAAAGTAATATATCAAAAGTACTGGCGAGAAGAAGGGACTGGACGACAGGATTTCTATTAAGACATCAGGGAATAACTTCCATAGCACTGGAGGGTAAAAACTGTAGAGGAAGACAGAAATTGGAATACATCCAGCAAATAACTTTGGACATAGGTTACAAGTGCTACCATGAGATGGAAAGGGTGCCACAGGAGAGGAATTAGAGGTGGTTGGAACGAACCAGTCAAAAGACTAACATCTCTACAAAATAAAATAAAATGACGAATGTGAATTTAGATTGCTTCAGATCACGCAAATTACAATCCAAAAATACCTTAACTGTCAGGCTAGAAGATTCTAAACTCAAAATAGTAGCACAAGGTGTCTCAGAAGCGGTAGTCAATATTCAGGGATATGGCAGGAATGACCATTCGAAACATAAAATTCAAGTAAACATGGGCTCTAAAACGCATACTTTAAGAGCTATGAGGAATTCTTGATCTTCGATACTGTGAAACAGCTCTCTTCGGCTGCAAGCTCTTTGCTTTCCATATTTTAGGAAGTGGTAGTATGGACCGAAACAAGAAAAAATGTCCGATAAGCCTGTGCTTTAAAATGCATACCTTAAGAGCTATGACCACTTGTTCATCTTCGTTACTGTGAAACACAGCTCTTCTAATGAACAAGTGTTCATGACTTTTAAGGTATGCATTATAAAGCACATGTTTATAGGAATTTTTTTTTGTCCATACTACCACTTCCCAAAATATGGAAAGAAAAGAGATTGCAGTAGAAGAGATTTGTTTCAGAGTGTCGAAGATCAAAAATTCCTTATAACTCCTAAGGTAAGCGTTTCAAAGCACATGTTTACTTGACTTTATTGTTTCGAATGATCATTCCTGTCATTTTCCATCATTCCTGAAACACGCTACATTTCTGCAAACCTTTGTAAAATATGCGACGTTTTATTCACTAATAAGATAACTTGACATGAGGCGTCAACTCACAGTGAACACGTTTTCTAACAAAAATTCTGGAAAACCAGAAGATGTCAGCAAAGTCTGTCGAAACCTGTTGTGGAATACAAAGAAGTACTTATACGATTTTAGCTCTAGAGGGTTTCCTTGTCAAACAAAACATCCCCCAGCCTTATTTCTCAACATGAAAAATTCATTACGATCATGATCGAGATCCACAAAAAACAGCGAAGCATCTTAACTGTGCGCTGCCGGTGTACAACTGGTCCCGAAAACACTCGCACCCATTCACATTAAATACATAGGGTTGCCTCATCTTCATTTTCTTGCACGGACGCTGAAAACAGAGCGCACTTCAGCTTAGCGGACGGACTTCCTCGTGTGGCGTGTGGCTCTAGCCACAGGCGACAAGTAGAGAGCACCGCCTTCCTGCCCTGGATCGCCGCTGCGCCTCGCTCGCAGACCTTGACGTAACCCTGAGTGACGCACCGCATATCTGCGCCGGGTGTCTTCTCCTCGTCCGTCACGTCCGCACTGTACCAGATCACCAACCTGCCCCTCTCCCAGGCGTCGCCCTTCATTCTGACCCTCCCCTCTTCATTTGACCCTCCCCTCAACCCCTCCAATAAGCCCGTCCCTCATCTTCCGTCTCCGTCACGTGCTCTTCTAGCAATGGAGCAAGTGCTCTTTGGAATCGCCGAGCTCCGCCTCTATGATCCGAGAGCAGCGCATCACATTGCATTATTACTGTCCTTTAACGCATCTCCCGTTAGTTACATTTTTTCATCCCCTTCCCCTTCTCCCCTCTGTCCTCCATCCACTCTTCTTCCGGTTCGTAATTAGCATGCAGCGTCAGCGTCGTACTATGACGGCGAAGCAGAGAATAGCTGCGGAGGGCGGTGCAGAGTCGGCGGCGGATGGCTTCGTAAAAAGGGAGTAGGAGGAGAGGAAGATGGAAGAAGAGGCGGAATGAGGTCAGAGTATGGTGACTTTCGCCTGGCGCGTACGCCCGCGTTCTCCAGACTGCGTCTCGCGGAGGGGTTGCCCCGGCAACGGCTAGGAGCGGCAGCGGCGGAGGTATAAAAGGCCGGCTGACCGCAGACACAGCAGCTCACACTTCGGTCAGGCTCCCAGCAGCGAGGACCACACATCCACAGCAGCAGACATGAACACTTTGGTGAGTATTCAGACGCGGCACCACGGTCACTCGTTCACCGCGCATCCACTCAGTTACCACTTGTAGAACTACGTATAGCAAAGCTGCAATGGGGAATCGTACTCTGATAAGTCAGTTCACTTCATGGGGAACCATCACTGGGGGGTAATTTGGCTTCAATAGTCTTCAATGTAACCCAGTTTCATCAACACTTTTTCCAATATTTTTCGTGTATCGTAAATCGAAACAGGAAAGGACAAGATGATTACGGACAGGACACAATGGTGGAGAAGGAAACTCGATATTTTGGAGGGAATCATCGAGCCAGTTGCCTGATGATAGTTCCCATGTCTACAGCAATATAACAAAATACTTTGTCGCTCCGTAACATATGTCAACTCATTTCCGTTATTTTCACCATTTTACTGGTAATTGAGGGTCAGAAATTTTCAACGTTACGCAAGTTCTTTTATATTCTTTAATATTTATTATATTATTATTTTGTTCGGCAGTTAAAAACATAAAGGAAATGAGAGAGAATGGCGTTTAACTTACGTCACGCCAAGATCATTGGAGACAGAACTCAAGACTTGGAGAAGATAACCATTCTACCCGTTTCCGAATGAATCATCGAATAATTTGCTTCCAGGGAATTACAGAAACTATGGATGACGCGACGGGCATTTAAAATCCATACTTCTCGAATGAGAGTCCATTCCCTTAATCACTGTCACACCTCGCACTATGCTCGACTGACGAACGAGCTATAAAATCTAGCTAGGATCACTTGTAATCCATGTTTTTATGCCTTATGCCGCCGTCGCAGCCTTAACTACTTTTTGCCCAAAGTGTCGTTTCCTTTTGCGGGTGATATCATCAGATGTTGTAGACGTGGTCGTCGTCTCGCGTTAGTACAGCTTCCGTAAACATCAGAGAGTTTAAACACCTCTGGAAGAGGCGACGCCGGCCTCAGCGCGAGAAACACGTAAACACTGTCAGTGGAGGCTATGCAATGAATGGTTCATGACTTACTCTTAGAATCTCCAACCAGTTGACAACGTATTTTCATGAGTGTCTTTAACACTCGTCACATTTCGTGTACTACAGTTCTGACGCTCAAATGCCTTTTATTTCTGAAAGAATTCGAAACGAGTATAATGAAATAACACATTTCCATATTAGCAGCAAGTATCAACGCAGTAGTCACGGAAATACAAAAATATGAAGCTCATACTATTAACATTTGAAAAAATCTCAAATAGTTATCATTCCCAAGTTCCTTACTGGTACGTAAAAAAAAAAAAAAAAATTATACATACCACTAGACTTCCTTCAGTAATTCCAAGATATAGGAGTAGTAACATTCAGAAACTTCTGATGAAGTCTCAGTAATTTCGAAAATTCTGTAATGTAGAACGCGAGGTCGTTTTCATTTCGTTTACGAATTCTAACGCCTGTAGTAAACTCAGACGATGTCCCCATTAACAGGTCACAGACATCTGACAGAAAAAAAAAATTTCTTTACCTTATGATAATGATTGCACAGTACCCAATACATTGCAGCATGTGCAAAATGACTTTCTTTTTCTAAAAACAGTCATAACTTCCTTCTGTTAAAGGCAACTTATATTTTAAATTTTGAGTAAACATTAACTACTTCAAATTCTCCGAAGACATTAAAACGAATCTGACCGTTTCATACAGATCTTTTGTCTCCCTCACAATGGTGGTGATATCGATGTGTAAGCATTGAGGTATAACGAAATGGTCCCATTTTCTAATACTCCATAACGTTACATAGTACCCTGAGCTTTAGAATCGTACGTTCCCTTCGGTTTCTAGTACATGAGATTCTAGTATTTGACTCCGAAGTGAGAGATTCATATTCAGTGTCAGGCACTAATGTCACAAGCTCCTATTCAACACACACATGTGGACACGAGTTCTGCTGTAGCATAATAACCTCTTAAATAATTATAGTTCACCTTACTGTGTTGACTGTCTACACAAACGTTTCTAAAAGCTCCTGTTTAATAATGAAACTTATTTGCCTGATTAGGATTTTAGGAATAATTTTTCTGCAGCATTCAAATCCAGTTCAGACTAGAGTACGTGAACATTATAGACATGCAGATATTCGAATTCTATTACTTCTAAAGGCGCAAAATGAATTTTTTCCTTATCGTTATGTAAAAAGAAACATTTTTAGTTCGATTTGAGTATTGGAGTGAAGTTTCTCACCGATAGATTGCGTGAATAGTTACATGAGTAGAAAACACCATGACATTTGTAACTTTGAAAATTAAACAATCCTTCTTCTCACACATGAGTCATAAATGTTTAATTTCGATCATGAATTCTGAGCATGTAACGGTATGTCACATGATGAAATCTTCTCGGGCTTCCAACCGTATGGCTGCGCTGAAATTCCGCAACGTTTCGACGAGTGTGACTCTCATCGTCTTCTGGCGAAGTGATGACTCTATCAGCAGTATAACCGGTATAAGCGGGAAAGTATATTTCCCACTTGTGAAAGTCAAAAAACTGCATTATATCAGCACTCCACCGTGTAATAAGGAGATGCGAAAATTATTTCTTAGCAGACCTGTGTCAAAACAACTGAACAAATGGTCTCCATACCACATCTTTATGCCCTGCAATTTTCAAAAGCGCATGCACCATATCAGTGTTTTCCTCTGCCTCTCCAGTAGTGCTTTGGGTGTATTTTGTAGCCTATCTCCACCAAAAGCTTACTCGAAGTAGTGTGGTATGGCCTAAGACCACAGCGAGAGGCTAGGTTTCTCTCTCGTCTTCGTGGGAAAATTAAAGACAGGTTTCTGTTCTCGTGAATCAAGCTTAGTTAGTTTGCTGGTAGTTGTCGAAGTTTCGGAAGATGATGTGTCTGCTTATCTTCACTTGAAGATAGGAACAAAGGTTCTTCTCTTGAAAGATAGTAGGGAATCGTAGGTCGTATCCTCTGCCATACGCTACACAGTGTTTTCAAAGTAAAGCAGTAAAACATAATGTACTTAAGAGTCTATTGCCTTGCAGTTAGTAGATGAATGTTTTTGTGGGATAATGAGTGAGAAATTTGATAACCTACATTTATAATTTTTTTTTCATTTCCTTCTGTTAACACACGGTTCTGAAATAAGTACGTGCCGCCATTATTTCCAACAGCTAGTACTGTTCTGTGATCGACCCCTAGCAGAATATACATTACAACTCTTACATGTGAAGACACTAGCGATATTTGGGATAGATGTCACCCCTTGTCATGTATAACGACGCCAGTTTGGTTATTCTGGAGGCAACACACACAGTTAGAGGACATGGCTAAATGGGTGTGTGGTTCGTTGTGGCTGTTGCAGACGGTCCTCGTCCTGACGCTGGTGGCGCTGGCGAGGGCGAAGCCGCAGTTCCGGCCACAGCCGCAGCCCTCGTACTCTGGCAACACGTCGCCCATACCAATCATCCGGTACAGCAACGAGATCAGTCCCGACGGATCGTACGCCTGGAGGTACGTACTGCTCTCTCGCAACACACACGACTCGACATAGACATTCAGGTGACTTCCCTCATTATTTAACACGTGTTGGACGCCAGTGTGCAAACAATTCTGAAATATACAGGATGTCCCAAACATTCAAGTTCAAAATTATCCTGCTGGTAAAGGATCTTTAACTTGTACTTGGAAACAACAAAATAAGCCCAAACTAAAACAGCGACCACCAGTCCAATTGCACTCTATGCAACAGAGCATAAATGTTCGCCCCACTCATTCAAATTTCCCTGATGTTGCTTGTACAACGCACGTCACATACAGGAGTTTATCAACTACGTCTTCTCCAGTTTCTACTGTGATTTCGTATGCCAACAAAATCAGACCACTGCACTTGAAAGTATCTACCGTGCACAGATCATAAATGATTGTTGCCTGGCACAATAACATCATCCATATAGTTGTAGAAACAATAGCACTTTACAAACACATGACCTTAAACTACCAGATATATTCATTTTAATTCGTTGGTTGCTTATCCAAAAATACTCGTTTTAGAATTTTTATGTGTATGATTTTGACATCTTGTGTTCTCATGTCTAAATTGGCTCAAAAAATGGTTCACATGGCTCTGAGCACTATGGAACTTAACATCTGAGGTCATCAGTCCCCTAGAACTTAGAACTACTCCTTAAACCCAGCTAACCTAAGGACATCACACACATGCATGCCCGAGGCAGGATTCGAACCTGTGACCGTAGCAGTTGCGCGGTTCCGGACTGAAGTGCCTAGAACCCCTCGGCCACCGCGGCCAGCCTACATCGGCTCACTAATTTCACAATTCCTACCTGCAAGTATAAATTAATGCAATATGAGAGAACCAACCGATGCTGTTAGCCAATGTGATATGTAGAAATGTGAAGCGAGCACTTTTTTAAGGACAATTTTTGGAGTTCAATGTCAAATATTCCATTTTACAAAAAGTGTGTTTTTGTTCAACTTTTCCAGTGAAAACAATATTAAATCTTCTACACCATAGGTATGGAGCAGACTGTAACGAATACTTCCCAGTAGCTGCGCAGGAGCGTGAGTCGGATTAGAAGTAAGGTGCCGGAAGCAGTTTCTTTCTAACACGAATCTATCCTGTAATTATATTAGCCTGAAACGATTCAAAATACTTTTCAATAAATCGGACACGTGACCAATTATTCACAAGAAAAGGGTCGGTATAATCAATGTATTGAGTACGTTCAGCCCATCGGCGTATACGAACGTTAAACGAGAAGGCCGATTCATTACAGTTCGTTATAGGAACGGCATCTGCTTTTGTTATATATATTAATGCATTTTTTCTACTTTTACATTTCTGTACATCGAACACACCATCTATAGAACCAAACATAAATTCTATACCAGTCCGTACTTCGACCAACAATTTACTCTCAGCTAATTTCAAATATGCATGTATGTGGGTCCTGTTACCTTTCGCGAAGAGTTCTTCTGCAACGCAATATTCCAAAATGTTCCAAATAGACAAGACAGTGTGATGCCATCAAAGAAGCAAGGGACTCTACCAAAAGCAGTTTTAGAAAAAATAGAACCTTATATTATTTTTTCTGTCTTCGATCGCTTAATACTACTCTTAATACCTCTCGATAACTACAAAATTATTCATCCATTGAAATAGAATCCGGCGATCTGTCCATCCAGTGCGACTCTTTTCGAAAGCCGGCCGAAGTGGCCGTACGGTTAAAGGCGCTGCAGTCTGGAACCGCAAGACCGCTACGGTCGCAGGTTCGAATCCTGCCTCGGGCATGGATGTTTGTGATGTCCTTAGGTTAGTTAGGTTTAACTAGTTCTAAGTTCTAGGGGACTAATGACCTCAGCAGTTGAGTCCCATAGTGCTCAGAGCCATTTGAACCATTCTTTTCGAAAGTAATCTGTTTAAGACTCAGAATTTAATCATCTGAAGGTGAAACGCTGCTTTGCTCCAAGGTACATATTTGTGGCAGATGAATAAGGGAAGCCGGCCGCGGTGGCCGTGCGGTTCTAGGCGCCGAAGTCCGGAACCGCGGGACTGCTACGGTCGCAGGTTCGAATCCTGCCTCGGACATGGATGTGTGTGATGTCCTTAGGTCAGTTAGGTATAAGTAGTTCTAAGTTCTAGGGGACTGATGACCTAAGATGTTAAGTCCCATAGTACTCAGAGCCATTTGACCTTTTTTTTTTAATTAGGGAAAAGTGCTCCTGAAGTCACGAAGAGTACGAGAGAAGATCGTTGTTGTTGGAAAACGCTTTTAAGTTTTGCGAGCGTTAAGACTAGTAGGTCTGGTAAGCAAGGGAAATATTTAGATGCTAAGTAATGGGACAGTTGCCACCGTTACACAAGCCTGCGGCAGCGAGACATTCGCCTTGCTTCAGCTGACGGTGCATTTCCAGCCAATGCCCGTAACCGCAGTTCCCACAGCTGAAACTAGCACTAAAGGACGCAACAGCAAAAACGACTCTAGCTGGAATACGTTCCAGGGAATTCATGGCTGCCGCACAGTTTCCTGCGAAGAGAGTGCATTATGCCAACACCGTGCTTATGCCTGACGATAGAGGCCATTCGCTTCTACACCGAAGGCTCCGCACTTTGTAGCTAATCCACCAGCGACAAGATGTAAGCAAAGACGTGGAAATAAAATTCTCTTTTACATTCAACAACTGTGAATGCTGGTCATCACCGTAGGTTTAAATGCGCTGTGAATGCTGACACTAAAACCGAACGTCAAGGACTTCTTGCAAACTGTACTCCACACGACAGAGTCCTGTCATTATAGTACAGTTATACACGAAGAGTCTAGCTATCGCTATTGGGAGAGTGCGAACTCATCTTGGTAATACGATATTTCGTCACCACACCAGGTCTAAGAAGTCTCCTGGGGTGTAAAGCGAGCTTTTACTTATTGCACTGTCGATCAAAATACGTTACGATCACCAGTAAAACAGGTCAATGTATCTAAACTTTTTCTCATCAACAGAAAACTTTGACAACATTTTTTCATTCAAGGACACTGAAAAGTAAACTTCGTCATACTTAATCCTAGGAACAGAAACGTATAATACCATAAGCGTCATCTATACTCCCTGATAAACCATCGAATCAAGTGGCGCAATGAGACACTGGATTTTGAAGGCCAGCGCAGAGATGATATCATTGATAGACACTGCAGACATCTTTTCCCGCCCCGACCATGTGCTCCATCTCTAATGATATCGTTTACAACGGGAAGTTAGAGCTTAATTTCTTTCCTAAGAATTTCCTGTTGCATTGAAAACTCGACCATAGATACTATTATTCCCACATACGAGCACGTTAAAGTGACGCAGCTAGATTCGGAAATAACAAAGTCTTCTCCGAAAGTCAGAAAACACCGTGTTAAGGAAAGCGATGCGCCGCCAATAGTGAAAGCGGCAAGAACTGGTTTGTCCAGAACTGTATATTTCCAGGTGTCACATTGTGTGGGGTCCACCACTGCGCAATTAATTTCACTCCCACTACCTCCGGTTGTCACAGCTCTGTTATTCTACCACTAGAGTTATGTAACGTATTCAATGCAGTGCCACATGCAGTTGGCGGAAAAACTTCCCAGAGGCGTCTGGAAGTAATTATGTCTAGCATTCTAAATAACGAGCAACGTCGTAAGAAATATCGTTTCTGGCTATCTTAAAATGCTTCGGGGTAAAAATTTTACCCGTATCTTTCTCGTACAGAGTCCACATAAACAATATACTTCTATAAATATCTTTAATTTCGTCAAACTGAAGAGGATTTGGAAGGAGAACTTCACTGTGGTGTCCCTCATTTAAGACCTATCCATATGGTACGTTCGGATCGGCGTCGAAATATGTGAGGGACTAGACTACTGATCCAGGATTTCGGACTTCAGTCTTCAGTCATTATGAGGATTTTTTAAAATTGTAGTTACTTGTAGTTTCCTTTATAACTGGTCCAGTAACTTAGCAAAAATATCGCAGAAAGGCAGGCAGAGCAGTAATAGTGTGCTGTGTTCAGCCAATCTTCGCCTAACAGATAATGTAATGTAGTACATTACACATTAATATCAAAACAAAAAATGATAGTTATTGTGGCTCTTAATTTCATGCAAGGTGACCTTTTCTTGTATGACATCACTCGACAGTTCACGGCAGAATTAAGTGTCGCAACGGTTAAGACTCGTATCGAGGAGCAGTGGATTTCGTATCCCACCCGAGGAAAAAGCTAAATTGGTTGGATGGAAGCGAATATAGGAAGACCACTCCATCATCCTTATCCCTTCCATCACTAATATTCTCGCCGTCGATGTCAACAGTAATTCTAACGCTATTACTTTCTTGTATGCTTCTAATATCTCGCGAAAAGATGGTGGTATGTAAATATGTTCTCCAGATTTTCATACAAATTATATTCTGCAAATCAAACGTCACTTACGTCCAATCCTTGCAACAATAAATGCCAAACTCTTCTGGTGAGTGGGGTACAAAATGTTCAAAAGTGTGTGAATGGCCAAAGGACCAAACTCCCGAGATTATCAGTTCCTAGACTTACACACTACTTAAACTAACTTATATAAACTTATGCTAAGAACAACTCACACACCCATGCGCAAGGGAGGACTCGAACCTTCGGCGGGAGGGGCCGCGCAATTCCATGACACAGGGCGTCTAACCGCGCCACCACTCCGAACGGCAGAGTTGGATGCATCATGAAGAAAATCATCTGCACATATTACGTGGACACAACCTATGTAGCGAACTACTTCTTCCAGCTGCTGCTGATTACCGTAGTTTCTGTTGTCAACAACTCATTTCCTGAAAACGTATTCGTAAGCCAGCCGTTATCCTACAAAAAGTTCCAGTGGTTTCAGATGCGCATTTCTACTGCAGAATCCTTATGAAATTCATGGTGTCGGGAAATTTTATTCAGTTTGCCAAATATCGTTTTGGAGACTACATAAAAAACTGATGTAATGTCATTTATATCATACGTAATTTTCTGCGGAAGAAGAGGTGCTATAAATCTTTTACAAAAACCATATAAATAGCATTCTATAATCACGCTGTCGCGTATCCCACATAGCTAGCAGGTCAAATGTAACATCATTTGAACTGAAGAGAAAAATGGAACTTTGTCCACCCTCTGTTGGTTTGCAGTTACAAAGTACGAGAAAGGTTCATAGTTGGAAGTTTCAGAAATTACACTGAAGAGATCCTCCCATTAATTTCCAACGGTAATGGAAGGGGCTTCAACGAATATTGATGTCGTTACTGCTGGGATTTAGGATCCTATAAGTTGCACATTGAATCCACGTCATAGCTTCTCTAGAGCAAACACTGTATAAGAGACCGCCCCGGTAGCTGAGTGGTCAGCGTGATAGAATGTCAATCCTAAGAGCCCGGTTTCGATTCCCGGCTGGGTCGGAGATTTTCTCCGTTCAGGGACTGTGTTGTCCTAATCATCATCATTTCATTCCCGTCGACGCGAAGTCTTCGCAGTGGCGTCAAATCAAAAGACTTGCACCAGGTGAACGGTCTACCCGACGGGAGGCCCTAGTCGTACGACGTTTATTTACTTACTGTAGACGAGAGATAGACATCCCCTCGGTGTGGACAAAATCTCGTTAGCAAGAACATGGATGACGGCCCAGCAATTACGCCGTAGATAGCCGTATCCTCCTGCCGTGTCGGCGGCTGGTAATTAATGAGCGTAGCCGGTGACGCAACTGGCAGTGGGATGGGATAGGCTCCCGGGACCACGCTGGGCTGGGCAGCAGGCGTGTGATGGGATCAAGGCCGCGGAGTGCGCTTCCTGTACGCGCTCACCTTGCTCTCTGCACTTGCCGGTCACGGTCTCATGGTGTCCAGCGCTGCAACGCCATGACCGCGGCGGTACCAAGACCGAGTACTCGACTCTGGCTGAACCGGTGGCTGCGTTCTCTCTTTTTAGCTTAACGAAGCACCCTTCACTGTAAACGAATGGCGCTCCTGAAAGATTGTGTACATTCCCAGATCTGATGTACACCAACTAAAGCATATCACGTGTCAGCCTAAGGTATGACTTGTGGAATATTTGTCTACGACATCTGATTTCATCCCCGAACGCACCTACAGGATCTACTGAGAATATGAGACACAGGAGAAGTTTGTTCGAGTATGGATTTGGAAATAAATTTATTGGCTATTTATGGCCAGTAAAGGGAAGCAGTTCGGTGTAAGAATCACTCATCAACGATGTTTTCTGTGTATATTCAGAAATTCCTTTTAACGTCACATAGAATGTAAAAGTATGTCTGCATTAATGTTGCCGCGTAAAATTTGTTATCATTCGAGAGGAGCAGACTAGGTCCTCCCAATTCCATTTTATACGCTGTCTTCTGTCTAAATCACGACCTGTAACACAATGACTATAACATGTTCTATGTGCAATCATCACACAGTCTTCGGTAATACCAGATCCACATATGAAACGGACCCATTAGGCATCGAAGTGGCGTTGAGGGAGCAGGCCAACACTAGGCCATATGGAAAATGTAGTGTACATAAATCTAGGCTGGTCATGTTAAATCGCGACAGTTTAAGAAAAATTTTGGCTGTCTCATTATGTTTCGTTTTGCATTGTCTTGTAATAAAGCTGTAATTGCTGTACTGGCACTGTAAAGTTCATAAGGAGAGTTTTCACTCCTCTTTTTTTGGCTATATAGGCCTACTTTCATTCATTCTCTTGAGACATCGCAAAAAAGTTTTAATAGCTTATGTTGAATTAAGATGTCATTTCGACCACGAACTATCCTTGGAGCCAGTCTGAAGTGGGCCCAATCTTTTCCGTGGGCTCTTCATGAAATTTCGTACATCTGGCTAATACTGTCACTAAATGTCAGTGATTCCCCTCTTTCGCTCTGCACTTAATACCAGCTGTCGTAACTCTTACTTGCGAACGATATGGGCTGTAAGCCAGCGAACAAGAGGGGTAGAAGGGGGCACTGTTCGGGGATATGTTGTGAGTAATTTGGTATAAGAAATCCCTAGTCTACAGAGGTTGATCGTAGAGGAATCTTACTTAGTATGATTTTCTTATTCGTATTTGCAAATCTCTATTGCACTAAAAATGTCTTCAGAGCAGTGCATATGTCAACGGCATGCGCTGTATTTCATGCTTGTAAATACATTTATTACACTGAAGCACGTTGCTTGCTGTTGCCAGCAGAGATTCCCACTGTACTCCTGACGCTCAACCTGGCCCTCAGTGCAACTCGGTAAGGGGACGTGGCAGCAATGCCATTCAGCTACTGATGATATGTGAAGAGTCAACTCTTCATTCGCTCTTTCCTATATGTATTTGTTTGTTAACATGACATTGTTCATCTCGTATTTTGGGAAACACAATTTTGACTATATGGATGGTATGAAAATCGGTCCCGACGTGAAGCCAGTCATTAAGTAGATTAAAGTGAAATTTCCAGCTTCTGCTATTTTTCATTTGTATTCAAATCGGAGTGAAGATAGTCGATGCAGTACTGTTGCACATTTTTAAATTAAATGTTACAGGCTTTTTATCACCTAGGAAGATATTTGCACACTAACAAAGTTAATTATGGAACGTAATTAATACTAATTATAGTTGCTCTGAAAATAGTCACCAAGGTTCCTCATAAGAAAATACTCAGGAAACACATCTGAACAACTTAAAAAATTTTGTCGAAAGTGTTTGACTTCGTCCTGTAGACAGAATATGCTAAAGAGGCTGCATGAATCTTCTGGACGCACATGCGTTGAACGACAGAGCGGAGCAGCGCAGTGGGTAGCACACTTGAGTCGTATTCGGGAAGACGACAGTTAAAACCCGCATCCATCCATCCTGATATCTCTAACCCACTTCAGGCGAATGCCGGGATGTTTCCTATGAAAGGGCACCGCCGCTTTCCTTCTCCATCCTTCCCCAATCCGAGCTTGTGCTCCGTCTCTAGTGACCTCGTTATCGACGGGACGTTAGGCGGTAATCTCGTCCTCCTCCTTCCGCCTATACGTTGATGGAGCTCGAGTGAAGCACAACAGGGAAGGTACTGTCAATACCGAAAGAGCTACCAGATTAGTGCCAATTTCGTCTCCGATGGTTGTTCACTGGAAGAACTACTCCATTCCAAACGACTCAAGTGAGATATACAGATATAGTGAATTACAGGAAAAGAATACTGTTGAAACGTAATCGCCGTGTGTTTTCTTTTCCGCAGCTACGAGACGGGCAACGGCATCGCGGCCGACGAGAGCGGTGCGCTGGAGAACCCGGGCCAGAAGGACCTGGAGGCGATGCGCGCGCAGGGCTCCTTCTCTTACACGGCGCCCGACGGCTCGCCAATCAGCGTGCGATACGTCGCTGACCGCGACGGCTTCCACCCCGAGGGCGCCCACCTGCCCACGCCGCCACCCATCCCGCCGGCGATCCAGCGCGCCCTCGACTTCATCGCCAGCCAGCCTCAGCAGCCGGGCAACAACGGCGGCGGCCAGTTCCCCAGGCCTCAGCCCTTCCCCCGTCCGGGAGCCTTCGGCCGCCGCTAAGGCTCTACGACGACCGCCCCTCTGATGACGATCCATCCAAGACGGCTTCGCTGTTGCTACTGTGACGCTGCGCCACTCCAGCTGGGCTGTGCGGCCCAAAGATCTCTCCCGTCTGTGATGTCTGATGTGGACCACCAACAAACTCATCCTTACAATCTCTCCACTTCCCTTTCACTTAGTCAGCCCTTCCTCAACTTCCTTTACCACCTCTTCACTCGGTAGAATTGCAAACCCTTTCCCTTTCAAAAATTTCCCCAATCCCTCAACTGAGTAACAACTTTTGTAGCACTTGACGACAGTTACTCGAGACCTGCAGACGTTACAAGCAGACGGTGACGTATGTAGGAAAACCTCTGAAGCTCTGAAACCTCCTAGTCCCTTTCTTTTCAAAGTACAAATACTGTGCTCACGGGTACCTTCTTTTGCTCTATCGACTCCCTGTCTAGAGTTGTCCTTCTTACATCTGTTGCTTATTCTTCACGTAGTCAACTGCAGTAACGATTCGCCCTTTTTGTTACTTTCGAGTATGTTTCTTGATCCACCTATCAGATTATAGACCGATATTACACGCGAAGTCGTCAGCTATGGACCTCGGTAAACTACATACAATGACCTCCAAGTGTCAGGCAATCGAGCCACAAGCTCGATCTCCTACACACATCCCTCTATTTTTAAATATTCGTGTATAGTATGTGCAGTACGGCCTAAGCAATGACACAACTGCGCTTGTGAAATTGCTGTTTGACATTTTCAGGTGGTATCTCTCATTCGCTCTCTTCAGAATATCCTCCTTTAACTTATTTTCACCTCACGATGCGTATTGCGCTCGTCACTGGTAACTCTTACAATGTGTGGTAGTGATCTAACGGCCTCAGCAGCTGAGAGGAATTTCGAGTGGGTCGCAAATAACATAGTGCAGTACACCCTCCGATAAACGCTTAGCTTGCCAGTAGAAACTATAGCGAAGACACATCATGCCGTCTTTGTACTAATAGACTTAACTTGTAAGCACCATGACCAAGTGACGAACCAGCAGACGGATTTGTCATTGAGTGATTTGTATTTTTATTAAATAAATGTGCAATCAACTGTATCCTCTGTCTTATTTATTTTTCATATTTATTTTCTATACCTATTCCATTCCTTTGTAATTAATCCAGCGACATGCAGCGGAGAAAAAGAATAAAAAGAATACATTCGAGCTGGAGTAGTGATATTGGGACTCTACCTTTTTTGGAGAGAAATGATATTCTGATCAGAATCCGGATTTGTAAAATTAGGTTTTCCTATGTTTTCATAATCATTTAAAGGCTGGACGTTTCATAACAGGAGAATCGTCTAGTTAAGTTAGAAAAACTTTCACTACTATCAATGGGCTGATTAGCAACGCTTTCTTCTGGACTAAAAATGAAATAAACAAATTTCGATGCGGTCAACTCGTAGCTTAAAGCTGGTTCACACAGTGGGTTCAGAAACTTGTGTGAAATGTTTCACTGGCCAAAAGCATACCTGTTATTGTGGACAAGTATGACGAGCTACAGCGCTATCTGCTATATTGCTGTGCTAAATTTTAAAATAAATGGAACATAAAATAACGAACGCGGATATTTGTAGTGTGGCATAGTGACAATGTAAGTTTTTCACATGGAAGACATTACTCAATTTTTCAACAACTACGGCTATTGTGCAAAATGTACAGGACCTTTTTGCTAAAGATGTGTTTATCCACTATAGCACTGAGTATCGGGATTTATTTAGCTTGCTCCAGTAAGACATAATATGAGAGTAATATTTTATGCCTCACTTCTAGGACCTTCCACTAACGCATTTGTAGCTAAGATATTAAACATGTTAGAGAAGTAGTCAAATCTTTTCTGTAGATATTTAGAGGTATCTCAAGTTGCTTCTGGACGAAAGTAACTGCCTACCTTCAGTGAACCAACTCTGCTTTCGGCGGTCGCTGGTAATCGGTTTCGTTTTGCTATTCCTGTTTTACAACTAATTCATTTTACGATTAATTCACGACAGAGAAACCATTAGTTTCTTTGTGGATACATTGTTCATTCAGTGACACTACGTTCTATATATGAATATCAGTTATTTACCCTTATTTAAACCAGTAATTTCAGAATATCGTTATTCGGCTTTTTAGTATGATTTACCTGTATTTGCAGAAATAATTGGTACTCAGTGAAATGCTTCGTTCTGATGCGGGACAGTAACCTAATGTTTATTTCAATATTTTGATTTTGAGCTTAACTGGATCACACTTCACGTCTTTAAACATTCTTAAGACAGCAATTGGACAGGAGAGAACATTCTGGGAAGCATATCAAAAGCTTATTATTACGTGGATTGCTTTCTATTATATGGATACCGCTGGATACGTTCCGAGTTGCAGGTGCGTCATTTTTCGTCAAGTTGAACATGTAGGATTGCAAACAACGAAAATTATAATCGTATATACACCCGCATCATATGTAATAACAGACCTACTACTGCTAAGGAGACTTGGAACAACTAAATCTAGCTGATAAACTACAATATAGAGTTTAGTAGTGTGAATACAAAGTTGGAAATAAATTAGACTTTCTGGTAGGAAATGAAAGGAAGGCGTTCAGTAAGAACACGCGTAAAGAGAAGCACTGTTAGCGTAATTAATGCAATTCAGCGTGTGTAAACAAAACATTCGTGGTCCAGAACCTGCTGCTAAACGTTTTTCATACCATGTACACCCAAGGTAGTGATATCAACGCTAAGTGAGGAACTAAATCTAGACTACGGACGACTGGCATCAAATAAGATGTAGCAGTAACTCCCCATTAACACTGTTCCTTGTCGCACGACCTGTTTGCAAAATGACGGAACTATGTGTGTGTGTGTGTGTGTGTGTGTGTGTGTGTGTGTGTGTGTGTGGATTCCTAAGTGTCAAACTGCATAGGCCATCGGGCCCTAGACTTACACACTACTTAAACTAAGTTAAACTAACTTTACTAAGAATAACACACACACCCGTGCCCGAGGGAGGATTCGAACCTCCGCCGGACGGAAGTATGGGAAGTATACACTTTAGATGGTCTTGTTGCAACTGTGAACCGTTACAGAGGCGATAATGGAGAAATGTTATAGCGTGTGTGGTGGTTCTTTTTACGTATGTGTATTGTTGGTATTTGTTTGTTTTGTGTAGTTGGAGTTAGTATTATTCTGCCCGCTTCAAAACAGAAAAGTTATTTACGCCATTAACCCCTGTTTTCGTACTTCTCGCAGTTAGTTTGCCCGACACGCTGTTTTTATAATAAAAGACATCACCAATACACAATATTTCAGATATTCAACTGTATTGAGTTCTTTTACTCTTCGGGAAATGCTATGCTGAGGAACCTCTCGCATGTTCCGTCATCAAACTGGTGTCAAAATCAATTGTATTGAAATCATTTTATATGAGTATGGCTCAATATTATAGAAACTGATGACAGTCACTGCTTCAAAATAAACACCGCTAATCAAGAGAAATCTCCTACATTTACATTTATCTTCATTGTTTGTCAAAATTAGCAAATACTAAAATATTTCTTACGACTCTGTGCCGTTATCATTTCGAACAGTGACGTTGACCTCTGCAGTAATGTGCGCCTACAGAATTTGCATAAATTGTTTAAGTCACTCACTTCATGAATATAGGACCTGTTACAGTAAAATATTAGCGACACTTTTAAGTAATATTTATTTATATTTGATGTAAATATTACATGTAACTTACGTTTTCGTGCCTCGTCACAAATTGGCTTCTTACGCAACCAAGAAACAAACGGGAAGTGTGATCCATTATCGGAAGGAACAGAGATTACAATAACAATCACAGATCATATTAGTTGATTACACAGTATTTTCTATTTTTCTGCGATAATATTTATTTCGTTACGACGCCAGTTTTGTTAAATTTGCGATGTTCTTCAATTTTTTTTTCACATTAGCTGGCGTACCGCCACATGGGCCTCCTACTGAGGGTGTACCCAACTATTTCCAAATTTGGGTCTCGCTCTCTACAGACCGATCACTTGACATGATTTTTAAAGTCTTCAGTCACACTTGTCACTGCACTTTAACTTACACCTACAGTATTTGTTTACAACGTGTTTTCAGCTTAACAATTTTATGTCAGGCCTTATGTTTAGCTTACTCTTTGCCCTGTGTCTGCACATGAAGTCGAACAATTCGGAATAACCTATGACCCGATAAGAAAAGGCTTATACCCCCCCCAATTCGGGTTACAGGCGCATGGGAAGAAACGGGTAGAAAATAACTCAGCCAGAAGTCCTCAAACTGTTTACTTTCCTGCGGTATTTAATGATTTTTTTCGAATGATAGACATTTAAACATACATATATAAAAAAATTATGATAAAACAGTAATTACATCAACACAAAAGAAAAATAGTTCATGTAGAAGTTTGTATGAATGCAAATTATTTTAGAAAGTTTTTCATTTCCGCTGGTTAAGAATGTTCATGACATGTTTTGTTACTTAAGGTTCAAGTCCGTAACAAGCTAAACTAGTTTCACATATAAAGCAAAAGTCTTTGTCAGTTTAGCAATACTGCTTTAGCACATCAAGTTCATTTGACTTTTTACTCATCTGGCAAGCAAATATGTATGAAATATGCACTGCACTGAACTATCTATGTCAGACACTCAAATTGAACACTATCATTCATTGATTTTTCGTAAATGAATCGTTTTGACTTCACTGCAAAAATATACAAATCTAAATTCTTTAAAATATGTAGACAATTTAAAATTTTTCACTGTTCAGATTGCCTGTCCCCCATCCACCAGCCACAGCACTTGTATGTGCACTCTTCCATTTTGTAGTTTTTGCTTTACTGTTCTGGTTATTCTTTTCTCAAAGCTGCACCCCAAGGATCGGTTACTGCAGACACTTCTCCCACAAGGATAGGTTTGCTTGTAGGGTTTTGATGGAAGTGGTAAATGAAATAGTTTATTTTTACATCATTAAAATATGTACCACCTGGAATTTATACATACACAAAATATACATTTACATCTCAGTTTTAGGTTGAGATTGTGGGTTTTACAAAACCTTTATACAGCTGTATATCTGTTTGCACATCTGTTCGGATGTATTTATGTAAGTTGTTGGAGTCGCACGCTTTGGGCTCCAGCTGCGGTGTTGCTTTATGTATCTGCACAACTGGTATGTAAATCCTGTTTCGTGCCCCACACGTTTGGCGCTATTGGGGCGGTTCTTTTTATGTATGTGAATTGTTGGTATTTGTTTGTTACGTGAAGTTGGAGTTAGTAATATACTGCCTCCTTCACAGCTGAAAAGTTATTCACGTCATTGACTCTATTATTTTACTTCTCGCAGTTCGTTTGCCCGTCACGCTGTTTTTATAGTAAAAGACGTCACCAACACCTCCAAAGTGAATTGCAATTTACTGCCTCACCAACACAGTTAGACCGCAATAGACCGGTGATGCTGTATTGTAACATATCACCCCGGACTACAAGTCCATAAGATACACTTAATATTTCAAAAAAAAAACTCCGCTTACATTGATATTTTGAAAAGAGTGGAAATTGTCTCTAAGAAAGTCGTCAAATGAATATGTATTTGTTTTTTGCGTGGGTGTAGTTTCCGTTTATTTTTGAAGGATTTTGGGGTTACAACAAGCAATGTCACTACGACCACTCAGCGTTCACCAATGTCTGTATTCGTTTTGATGCTAGTTATTAGCTCAGGGTTATTTGTTACTAAGAGGTCAAGTGTGTTTTCAAAACCGTTTGCTGTTCTCATCGGATGATGAACTAACTGCACGAAATAATTTTCAGAGCACAATTTCGCATGATGTCTTATGCGTAACTCCGGACTTAGTCATGTATTAACGCCAACATATATAGTGTAAATTGATGTCAGCACCAACTGTAATTGTATGAGTCGGGTACGTGTTTGAAAACAATCTCAAGTTTTTTGTATCATCTGAATTGGGAGCTCGGTAAAAGGATCCAGTTATTAATTTTATTATTATTTTATTCCGGTTGCCAACAATGATCTCTGCCCATAGTAACTTACAGAAACTATCTACTTCCATTTCGCGGGAAGGTAAAGTACCTCTAGCAGCAACAAACACGCCACCGCTAACGTGTATAGCCTATCCTTCCGGAACACCTGTATGTTCTTCACAAAAATTTCAGCTTTCGGTGCCTATCACCAGTGCTTTCCATCAGCGCTTGGATCTCTTATACTTTCCCAACACGGCTACGACAATTAGAACTATTATACTGATGGTTCCTGTATCTACGTTCTTCCTGTGTTCGGCCTGCACTCTTTGTGACTGAAGCCCTTATTGTGTTTTCCCGAGAACCTCTAATCTAAAATAAAAACTGACCAGTCCACGCCACACAGCCGCTGCTACCCGTGTAGCCGCCTCCACCGAACCACTCTTTGTCGAGCAGTCTGCAGCATACTCTGATTCAGGCTCTCCACTCGGCTCTGTAGCAGTGGTCCACAATCGGTCCTCTCGACTATGCTGCAAATGGTCAGCTCTGCTTTCATCTTGCAAGCAAGATTAGCAGCCTTCTGTTAGCCTCTCAAAACCAGAGAGAATGTCTTCCGATCCAAAGTGATACACTTCATTGGTACCGACGTGATCCACTACCTATATTTGGGTGCACCCTGTGTTCTTCGAGGCATCTGGAAGGATCTGTTTCACGCTTGGAGTGACTCCACCCAGTATGCACACGAAGTGCACGTTGCCTTTCTTCCGTTTCCTGGTAGCCATGTCTCTTAGGCGGCCCATATCGCTCCTAACGTTGGAACTCCAAACTATCAGTAATACCACCGCCTTGCAGTCTGAGGGATTTCCTCTAAACCAGGACAGGCGGCTGCATCTGGCTGAGCGACAGTGTCAACCACAGACAGCACCAGGAACCCCAAGGCGACCTCCCATTCGACCACACTTGAGGGGTCAACCTCAGTGGGAGCAGTAAGTGGGCTGGACACCAGCGAGGACCAATTGGACGACTCGGACGTGCTGGGCGTCCATTGGATTCTCACGGCCGGACTCTCAACAGTGTTGCCCATCCACTGCAGCTTCCAGCTGTGTAACCGAAGCCATTACAGCCTGGAACTGAGAACGAAGTGTCATCAACTGGGCTCGCATCCGCACATAACAACCACAGTTCCTATCCATTACTAAAGACCGTGGAGAACTGCGCTATATAGATAAACTATCGGCACGTGCTACAAAACTCTGTTGTAGACTCTGGTAACTTATATTAATACCCAGAGATTCCAAAACCGAACTACTGAACCACACAGGTAAGACTAAATAATTCGCCCCTGATTAGGAATTTGTAATATGTCACAAAACATGTTTACTTTCTGAAGCAAACGGAAACGCGGGAATTGTGGCTATGAGATATTAAATTGTTGTTGTTGTTGTTGTCTTCAGTCCTGAGACTGGTTTGATGCAGCTCTCCATGCTACTCTATCCTGTGCAAGCTTCATCTCCCAGTACCTACTACAACCTACATCCTTCTCAATCTGCTTAGTGTATTCATCTCTTGGTCTCTCTCTCTACGATTTTTACCCTCCACGCAGCCCTCCAATATTAAATTGGTGATCCCTTGATGCCTCAGAACATGTCATACCAACCGATCCCTCTTCTAGTCAAGTTGTGCCACAAATTCTCCCCAATCCTATTCAATACCTCCTCATTAGTTATGTGATCTACCCATCTAACCGAGCGAGGTGGCGCAGTGGTTAGCACACTGGACTCGCATTCGGGAGGACGACGGTTCAATCCCGTCTCCAGCCATTCTGATTTAGGTTTTCCGTGATTTCCCTAAATCGTTTCAGGTAAATGCTGGGATGGTTCCTTTCAAAGGGCACGGCCGATTTCCTTCCCCATCCTTCCCTAACCGGAGCTAGCGCTCCGTCTCTAATGACCTCGTTGTCGACGGGACGTTAAACAACACTAACCTAACCTACCCATCTAATCTTCAGCATTCTTCTGTAGCACCACATTTCGAAAGCTTCTATTCTCTTCTTGTCCGAGCTAGTTATCGTCCATGTTTCACTTCCATACATGGCTACACTCCATAAAAATACTTTCAAAAACGACTTCGTGACACTTAAATCTATACGCGATGTTAACAAATTTCTCTTCTTCAGAAACGCTTTCCGTGCCATTGCCAGTCTACATTTCATATCCTCTCTACTTCGACCATCATCTGTTATTTTGCTCCCGAAATAGCAAAACTCCTTTACTACTTTAAGTGTATCATTTCAAAATCTGATTCCCTCAGCACCACCCGACTTAATTCGACTACATTCCATTATCCTCGTTTTTCTTTTGTTGATGTTCATCTTATATCCTCCTTTCAACACACTGTCCATTCCGTTCAACTGCTCTTCCAAGTCCTTTGCTGTCTCTGACAAAATTACAATGTCATCGGCGAACCTCAAAGTTTTTATTTCTTCTCCATGGATTTTAATTCCTACTCCGAACTTTTCTTTTGTTTCCTTTACTGCTTGCCTCATATACTGATTGAGTAACATCGGAGAGAGGCTACAACCCTGTCTCACTCCCATCCCAACCACTGCTTCCCTTTCATGTCCCTCGACTCTTATAACTGCCACCTGGTTTCTGTACAAATTGTAAATAGCCTTTCGCTTCCTATATTTTATCCCTGCCACCTTCAGAATTTGAAAGAGAGTATTCCAGTCAACATTGTCAAAAGCTTTCTCTAAGTCTACAAATGCTAGAAACGTAGGTTTGCCTTTCCTTAATCTAGCTTCTAACATAAGTCGTAGGGTCAGTATTTCCTCACGTGTTCCTATATTTCTACGGAATGCAAACTTATTTTCGCCGAGGTCGGCTTCTACGAGTTTTTCCATTCGTCTGTAAAGAATTCGCGTTAGTATTTTGCATCCGTGAGTTATTAAGCTGATAGTTCGGTAATTTTCAAATATGTCAGCACCTGCTTTCTTTGGGATTGGAATTATTATATTAAATTAACAAGCAGAAACTCAAGTAATTAAACCATAAAAGCATAATTTGAAACGACACCAGTCAGACCAGACAACAAGTATCCAGCCATCAACAGTAAAATGTCGATGTTGATGGGCCTAGGTGAGGCGTAAAGCTTTTTGTCCAGCAGACTTCAAGGATAGGCGAGTGATCCTTCGGCTCCGAAAGCCCATATCGATGGATGATGTTTCGTTGACGGGTTTACACGCTAACGCTTGTTGATGGAACAGCATTGAAATCTGTAGAAATTTGCGGAAGGCTTTCACTTCTGTAACTCTGAAAGATTCTATTCAGTGATCGTTAGCCCCTTTTTTCAGGATCTTTTTCTGGCCGCAGCGATGTCGGAGATTTGATGTTTTACCGGATTCCTGATATTCACGGTACACTCGTGAAATGGTTGTACAGGAAATTTCCCACTTCATCGCTATCTCGGAGATGCTGTGCCCCATCACTCGTGGGCCGACTATAACACACACGTTCAAACTCCCTTAAATCTTGATAACCTGTCATTGCAGCAGCAGTAACCGATCTAACAACTGTGCCAGACACTTGTCTTATATAGGCGTTGCCAACCGCAGCGCCGTATTCCGCTTATTCACATATCTCTGTATTTGAATACACGCGCGTATACCAGTTTGTTTGGCGCTTCAGTGTATTTAAACTTGAGAACGCAATCTTGGAAAACGAGTGATCGTTGGCCAGTGACACTTCGAGATTAGATTTGTAACGAGATGCGGAAGAGGAATAAGGAGTAAACCATTGGAAGAAACACATTTTAATTTCCACATTAGAGGGTAACATTTGTTAATTGCGTATCTCGTTTACCCTTCATGATACAAACGATGCCCAGTGTGACGACAATTTGCATCATCCACAGCCTGTATCTGCACTAGAGAGATTATATTTCGCAATTGTTCGCAGTCCGTTTCGAACGGGTGGCCATGGAATGTGCAGCTGTAGTCTTCGAACTCGAACACTGCTTGAAGAATGCACATTGCGTCGAGTATTCTCAGCCATTCTGACAGATACGTTTTCAACAATTTATGGGGGAACTGGTCGTCGGCCTCTCCCAGAAGCAGAGAGTTAATTCAAACTTCCGAATCATGTTCTTCAACACTGGTGTGGAAACGGAACCTCTCCGTTCTCCTTTAATGTGTCGATTTTAGGGAAGAGCATCAGCACTGTTGCTGGTATAAGAACGCAGGCTTCCGCGGCCGGTGTCATAGTGATTAAAATTTTTCTGGGCATTATGCCGCGTCATTGCTAAAAGCTAACCACAACAATAAACTAAAACCGACTTTTCGGCCGAATTGCAACGTGCCCTGAGGAAGGCCGTAACGTCGGTTTTAGTTTATTATTGTTCTTAGTTTTTTGCAATGACGCGGCATAATACCCAGAAGAATTTTAATCACTGTTGCTGCTGTTCTAATGAAACAGCTTTACAACTTAAGTGCTGCTCACCTTGTCCAGACCCGTGCTGACTGTGTACAACTATAAAGAACACTTATGCCTGTGTTTCAACCGTAAGGCGCCGTGCCAGTACCTGCGACTAACGGCAATTCATGACACTAACACTACTAACGGTAATTGAGCAGCGCACAGTCCGAAAATCATTCCTATAAAGGTGGGCACCGGTACGGTAAACGTGAGGGCCGTTCATTAAGTAAAGCAACACTCTTTTCCTGAAAGCAGGTTGGTTTTAGTCATTATTCCAATACACCATATCGTTTCTGACTGTTTTTGTTAGAATGTCTTGTTTTCAAATAACCTCCTTGTACTGTATTGTATGTTAATCGGGGGCCTAAAAACGACGGAGAGGCTCCGGGCCCACCCCAGCCGCAGTGGTACACAACCCCACCACGATTACCGCAGTCCAATTCACCCCTCCGCCGCCCCACACCGAACCACTCTTTCAGGGTTACTGTGCAGTTGGGCTCTCAATTGACGCCCCTAGCGATCGTCTCACACCACACGAGTGTAACCCCTATGTTTGCATGGTAGAGTAATGGTGGTGTACGCGTACGTGGAGATCTTGTTTGCGCAGCAATCGCCGACATAGTGTAGCTGAGGCAGAATAAGGGGAACTAGCCAGCATTCGCCGAGGTAGACGGAAAACCGCCTAAAAACCATGCACAAACTGGCCAGCTCACCTGACCTCAACACAAGTCCGGCGGGCGGATTCGTGCCGGGGACCAGGCGCTCCTTCCCAATCCGGAATGCCATGCGTTAGACCGCACGGCTAACCGGGCGGGCTACGCCACCTAACTGCCACTCCACAACTCGACCTCGCAGTAAACGTCTCGTTCCATCGATAACTTCGCAACCACCCGTGTCCTGCTTGTCGCGGAGTGCATCCTTGATTGCACCAAACAGATGGCAGTTGGAAGGTGCGAGATCCGGGCAGTAGGGTTGACGAGAACGAAAAGTCCAATGGAGGTTTGTGATCTCCTCTGAGGGACACAGACTTGGATGGGGCCTTGCGTTGTCATGGAGAAAGAGACGTCTGTTTGCGTTTTTGTGCCGACGAACGCGCTGAGGCCGTTTCTTCAGTTTCCTGAGGGTAGCACAATACACTTCAGAGTTGATCGTCGCACCATGAGGGGAGACAGCAAACATAAAAACCCCTTCAGAGTCCTAGAAGACCATTGCCTTGACTTTAACGGGTTTGGGTGTAGCTTTCAAAATTTCTTCGGAGGTGATGGGCCGCAACTCCATGATTTGCCGTTTTGTTTCCAGTTCGAAGTGATGAACCCGTGTATCATCGCCTGTGACAAAAAATTGTCAGGATCAATCACGTAATGAGCAAGTAATTCCATATAAATGATCCCTCGTTGTTCCTTATGATCTTCTGTCAGGTGGCCAGGGACCCAGCGGGCAAATGCCTTTGAGTACCCCAACTGATGGACGAGCGTGTCAGTAGTACCAACAGCGACGTCCCGTTGATCAGCAAGTTTGATTGTAATCCGTCGGTCACCTCGAATAAGAGCGTCCACACGTTCCAGTAAGTCAAAACTGTGTGCGGCCTGCTAGCACGCGAGAGATCGGACAGGGGCGCTCGACCTTTTTGCGATGATGTCAAATGGCTCGCCCAACTACTCACCGTGCTTTTGTACACTGCCAGATCTCCGTAGAAACTCTACAAAATTCTATGAATATCTGCGATGCTCTGGTCTCCCGCTAAGAGAAGCTCAGTGACAGGCCTCTGCTTGGAACGCACTTCAGTTACGGACACCATTTTGAGGGCTACCTATAGCGGTGACACCTATCGGAACGTCATGAAACTATAGGGACTGAAGCGGGAATATTCCGCAATGCCCCAGAGTAAATTCCTAAAGTTTTGAACCGAAAGTGGCAGAGAATATTAAATGTGTCGCATTACTTATTGAACGCCCACGAACATTTTATTGTTTGGAGTGAATCACCGGTTGTTACCACTAGCCTGCATTTATCATGGGCTTTCGTATTCCGGGTTCCATGATTGGCTTTTAGTGACATGGATATGGTCACAGCAAAATTCAGTTAAAGAAAACCCGTGATACGAACAACAATTTATAGTAAATGCTAAAAATTAAAAAATGTAAGCATGTTTAAGCAGACTCAGAGTGAAAAGTGTTGGCATCTTGAAACTTGTATCGATGTGAATCTTCCCATAGCATCACCCTTAAAAACTTGGTGCCAAGGAAACCGGTACATCTGCCTAATATCGTGTAGGGCCCCTTGGAGCACGCAGACGTGCCGTAACACGACGGGGCATTGACTTGACTAACGTGTGAAGTAGTGCTGGAGGGAACTGACACCATGAGTCCGGCAGGGCCGTCCATAAATTCGTAAGACGTCTCTTCTGGACAACACTTTGCAAGGCCTCCATGAATGTTCAATTATGTTCATGTCGGGGAATTTGGTGGCCAGCGGAGGCGTTTAAACTCAGATTGTTCCTGCAGCCTCTCTCTCTCTCTCTCTTGCAATTCTGAACGTTTGGGGTGTCGCATTGTCTTGTTAGAATTGCCCAAGTCAATGGAGGCAGATGATCCGACAGGATTCTTATGCACTTGTCATCTGTCAGAGTTGTCTGTAGACGTATCTGGGGTCTCATATCATTCCAACCGCAGACGCTCCACACCGTTTCAGAGCCTCCACCAGCTTGAACAGTCCCCTGCTAACATGCAGTATCCTGGGTTCATGAAGTTGTCTTCATACCCATATACGTCAATTCGCTCAATACAATTTGAAACGAGACTCGTCCCACCAGATGACATATTTCCAGTCATCAACAGTCCGATGTCAGTGTTCACGGGCCCAAGCGAGGTGTAAAGCTTTTTGTCGTGCCGTCATCAAGGGTACACGAGTGGTCCTTCGGTTCCGAAAGCCCATATCGATGGATGATGTTTCGTTGAGCAGTTTGCACGCTGACACTTGTTGATGGCCCAGCATTGAAATCTGTTGCAATTTGCGGGAGGTTTCCACTTCTGTCACGTTAAGTGATTCTCTTCTGTAGTCGTTGGTCTCATTCTTGCAGTATCTTTTTCTGGCCTCAGCAATGTCGGAGATTTGATGTTTTACCGTATTCCTGATATTCACGATACACTCGTGAAATCGTCGTACAGGATAATGCTCACTTCATCGCTACCTCGGAGATGCTGTGTCCCAACGCTCGTGCGCCGACTATAATGCAACGTTCAATCTCACAGGCGCTGCCAACCACAGCTCCGTCTCTGCCTTTCATATATCTGTATTTGAATAGCACTGACATATTTCTGTATTTGAATGGTATGCCTATACCACTTTCTTTGAAGTTTCAGTATATAGACAGACACACACACACACATACACACACACACACACACACACACACACACACACACACACACAACACGAATGTGGATAGATGCCTCAGACGCATCTTAACGTAACGCATCGAAACGGAATACTCGCCTAGTACTGCAAATTTGACGGTTCATGTGATTGCCTGTAAGGATCCCCCTGATGCAGCCATCTTGCCTACTCGATCGTCCTCGGAATCACGTACCTGGAGCGTTGGAGATGTTACGTTTTCCATAAATATGAGAACAATACTGAATATCTGGTTTTTAACAGGATGGGGCTGCACGTCAGTAACAACTGTACTTGCAGGGCACTTTAGGACAATGAACTGGCTCAAGATGGGCTCTTAAGGTCAAATGAAATGTCCTTTAGTGCACGTGAATTATATAATGTGTGTGCGAGCACAGGTTATGACGCAGGAACGATGACATATGGAAATGCGGTTCTCGCCGAGGGTCTCGCACGAATAGCAAAAGCGCTTTATGATTCACTTATGCCGACACAGAAGCTCAGCGTGTTCGGTCAGCGGGCTGGTGCCCTCTCTAATAAAAAAAAAAGAGACTGAGTGAAGGGTCAACAATGAAAGTGAGCGGGTGTCATGTGACGTCCTCCCCTACCAAACGCAACGAACAATATCGATCAAAATTTTGAAAAAGCGTTGAAGGTGACCGCTCGCGTAAAGCGGAATTCCCTTTTCAAGTTCCAGTCCAGTACAAATTTTGACAGTGGTCATTCCCTTATATAGCTGAAAACTGTTCGTATTCGAAAATGCGAATGCAGTTCATGTATTTCGCGCCGGCTGTTGTCCCCCCCCCCCCCCACCCCCTCCCGCAGTGCCTCTTCTTTATCGTTCTTCTTAAGTACATAGGTACTCCTCAAATACATAGGTACTGCAGTAATATAAGCTCCTTTTTCCCTTATATTGTATATTATAACGTTTCTGTATGTGGTATCAGGTAGCTAAGTTACCCAAAGAAAGAATGGCAGCAACTGCATCCAATGGTCTAATCTGTGCTACAAAATATTGAGACAGTAAAGAAAAAGAGGGATGAGAAAAAAAAGAAAACAGATAAAAAGTGCACGAAAATATGACCAAAGGGAAATAATAGTGAAGAGAAAAATAGATTGAAGGAGTTGAAAAAGAAAAATGCCGGCCGCACGGAGTGGCCGCGCGCTTAGAGGCGCCATGTCACGGATTGCGCGGCCCTCCCGCCGGAGGTTCGAGTCCTCCCTCGAGCTTGGATGTGTGTGTTGTTCTTAGCATAAGTTAGCTTAAGTTAGTTTAACTAGTGTGTAACTTTAGGGATCGATGACCTTAGCAGTTTGGTCCGTTAGGAGTTCACACACATTTGAACATTTCAACAAAAATGCTCATATTACCCCACCATGTTCATCAGATACAGGCATTGTAGAAGATTACGAATATAACTTTGATGCGTGGTATGAAGGTGGATGCGTTGGGTGTGGTAAATCTATTACGAGACTAATAAAAATGACAATTGTATTCAGTGGCTTTCCTATTCACATTGTCACATGAATGTTGTTCAATACATGATAATAAGTGTAGATTCGGTGGTGAGAGAAAGACTAACAACGGTTTAGAAAAGCCCATGTTCAAACAGGATTTATAATAAACTGACAAAGTTGCTTTGGACTAAAATATTTAATACTGTCATTCGATATTCATTGCAACATAATCCGGACAAAAATATGAAATTTTAATTGACTGTTCCCTTCATTTGTATAGCCAATTTTATACGGTTCACCTCTTCCAGTACACTGGTGTGTCTCACCCAGTCAGCTATGGGTGAGATGGACCGCTCATGTACATTTTCATTTTATCATGCCTTTGAAGTGATAGAGCGGCAACATTGTAACCTACTTAATTTGTACCACATTCTAGGTGGACATTGTGCCTGGGCTCACAAAAAGTTGAAAAACACACGAATTTTATGTTGAAGAAAACGTTGTAGAGAATCATCCGGACTTTCCCTATGTGTTGAAGAAATTTTAACGTATTCATTTTGTCGTTATAATGCCAAGGCTTCAGGAACTTGAATAATTCAACACATTTAATTTAGCTGTCATATTGCTATTTATTAACTGTCGAGAGAGTTACTTTTTGCTAAACAGAAATTGTTTGTGAAAGTAAGCCGACGCCAGCACAACCCCCAGCACAGCACGAACCCCACTCCACCCAAATCCTACAAGTTTTATCATATTCCCTTCTGCATTCATGTTGAAGATATACACTTGTGCAATTAGGTGAACCTTTTTGAAACAGCCTGCACTGTATATTATAATACAAAATAGAAAGCTAGTAGTTATCTAAATTCTCATCTATCACATAGTGTTAAACTGGATGCACATTTCTAAATTCATATATAGAGATAGTTGTACGTCGCAAATAGCTTACGATGGTGAATCCTCTCGTTGCAGAACGAATAAATGGCCTTGCTGAGGCCGGTTAGCGGCACTTCATTTGCCTCTGCGGCTGAATGCAGCTACATCAGAGCCCAGTAGTTGTTTTGAACGAGCGCTAATATATTCTGTCTCTCCCTTTCTGTCTTCCGGACAGTCATTCTCTCAACAATACATGATTATGTACATAACGAAACTGTGGTGCATGTTCACAAGTCGTCAGTATAAGTACAATCACAATGCTGGGGAAATGAGGCTGGCCGCACAGAAACTGGTCGTGGTGGCGCATTAGGGCCCGACAGTCGCGAGTTTCGTCAAACTCGAACAACTAAGTGATAGTTTATTACTACAGAAATACTCTTCTTTTCGTTTCTTTTACGCTAAATCACTGAAAAAATAAAATTTATTTTGTTCAAAAATGTTCAAATGTGTGTGAAATCTTATGGGACTTAACTGCTAAGGTCATCAGTCCCTAAGCTTACACACTACTTAACCTAAATTATCCTAAGGACAAACACACACACCCATGCCCGAGGAAGGACTCGAACCTCCGCCGGGACCAGCCGCACAGTCCGTGACTGCAGCGCCCTAGACCGCTTGGCTAATCCGCGCGGCAATTTATTTTGTAGTATGTATAAGTCACTTTGAAGTGTAAATAATTTTTTCTTCCAAATACCATTAAAATGTTCCAGTATGAGAAAGTATGGGCGGAAAATAAGTAAAGCCTCGCCAGTGTCAACATGCATAATCATTACGTGCAGCGGATGGAGCAGATTCAGATGTTTTTGAGGTCGCTGGAATATATAGCCAGCCAACTGACACTTGGTATAATCTCTTTATATTCCATTTGCACATCTTCCACTGTTTCAGCTGTAGCTTCTCACTACTGACGAACTACTCTTCGTAGTGGTTACGTGTAAATTGCATCTTGACATCTTATATTTTTATATGGCCGCTTTTTTGTGTATCACATGTGATCAGCTTGGCCCTATCGTACCCCTTTCTCTGGTTTTATTAGCTCTGTGGATCTGAGGATAGTTCGTAACAATGGTCCAAACCGACTAGCCCAATAAAATATGACACTGTATTTCCCTTCAATGTAGGCATCATAATATTAGATTTCCAATGCTTCTTTTCAGGTGGTCCGTAAGTCACTGTACTGCAGGCTTATTTATTTATTCTTCTCAGTAATCTTACTTTTGTTACGGATTGCAACTCAGTAGCTATTGAAGACTACATGGAACTTATCTTCTGTAACTTTTCCTTTTTATGGATTCACGGGGGTGTGTAGTGTATAGTGTAAGCACACGGAACTAATAACTGAACAATTGTGGTAACTGAAGCCCTGTATATAGCAAGCGAATGAACAGCGGCGTGTTGTCTAATGTCACAGTGGACAGTTTCCAAAATTTCAAAAATACCCCAAGATAAAACCAGCAAAAATCACGCATCGAATATAAAAAATTTTGTCTGAATAAGTTATCCAAATTACTTTTATAAACGTTCACTGCTGATTCGCGTAGCTGACGTATGAAACAAATTCGGAATACAAAAAATTATTCATACACGGACATATCACACTGTTCACTGAAATTTGCTTTGTATAACAAGAAAATAACTTTCAAACTGAATGTAAGTTATCTGACCTAATCACTGATTAACTGTGTAAAAAAATGGTTCTCTATGTACAGCGTAACTGTATGACTATGGCTCACAATTGTTCTTGCATCTACCCCAGTACTGCAAACGTTCTCTCGAAAGTAGAGCACAGCAAACAGGTCCGCAGCAAATCTAATTTTAAATGATAAACTGGAAGTGACTTTCGAAAGCATGTGTGCGGCTACGAGCAATATGGACACAACCAACATAGTATTTGCTGCACGGGTATGATTTAGGGTGCTCATGTTCTATATATGACTTTTCTAAAACAATTCTATAGCAAAGAACAATATCGTTAAACGGATAGTTGCTACTCAACGTATAGCGAAGATGATGAGCTGCCGATAGGCACGACACTATAGGCCAACAAGGCCTTTGTCAAAAATACATTTAATGTATTCGCAATTGCGAATAACAATCAGCTGTAGAATGCAATGACAACAGTCAAAATATGTCGTCAACCATACATCTATGACCTGTACTCGTACAACCATTATGTATATTCCCTTACAGGTATGATGTTGTACTTGAACGTCGCTTACCCGGTATCGGCAGAGAAATACGATATTTCAGTGCCTGTGTTATTCTGGCTACGAGGCAAAGTTAAGCAACAGGCACTACGGTGACTACAGCCGTTATGAAGTACATTAAATGTATTCGCGATTGCAAATAAGGACAACTGTCAGCATACGTGTCCAAAGGAACTTTGCATCGTAATCACAATAACACAGGCACAGCAATACAGTATTAGTCATATATAGACAACACACACACACACACACACACACACACACACACACACACACACATGGCCACAGTCTCTGGCAGCTGGAGGCAGAGGCAGACACGAGCTAAGTCTGTCTTCAGCTGCCAGAAATTGTGGTCATGTGTGTCTGTGTTGCGTTTGCTGAGTGTGTGTGGTTGTGTGCTTATATATATATATATATATATATATATATATATATATATATATATGTGTGTGTGTGTGTGTGTGTGTGTGTGTTTGCGGGTGGGGGGGTGGGGGGGTGGGTGGGTGTGGCGGTGTCTGTTGCCTAATTTTGACAAAGGCCTTGGTGGCCGATAGCTTATTGTGTGGCAGTCTTTTCGTTGTGCCTATCTGCGACTCTGCATTTCCGCTACATGGTAAGTAGCAACTATCCTTTTCACAATAGTGTTACATTCCCTTATGGATTTTCCATTGTTATCTAACAGAGTGATACTTTATAACTTCACTTTCAAGATTATGAACAATATTGAAATGTTCCTTACACAAGAGAATAATATACCGAAAGTGATCTCCATTCTTTCAGAAAATTTATGTGTAGTTGAGGAGTACTAACTTCGCTGGCTGTGAGCAACTCATGAGATATGTTTCAGCCAAATTTCTGCACGACAATTAATTTTAAACACAGTGCTAACTACGTTAATGTACGCAAAGTGCGAATCTGCCTGAAATCAAGTTCTCGCAAAACTTTTTTTCAAAATCCATAAATATTCTCGTCATTGTCCTATTCAATCGTTTCCAGCAAGTCTGTGTCCAATATTTAGCAGTACAATTCCAGAAAAAAATTCTCTTAGCATTCAGTTCCACGTCTGCTCCCCAGCACATCTCGACTAATAATAATCTCTCTCTGTGAACGCCCCCAGGCTTGCTCTCCGATATGTGCACATCGGCATATGAAAGAAAGAAAGAAGTTAACACTTCTGTACTAACAAAGATGACATGCACTGCTCACACTTCTCAGTGTACTGAAACAGTGTGACTATTTTTCCTTTACCGTATAAGTCGTAACGTTTCGATACTTCCGGCACAGAGTATTCGATTATTATGTTTATTCCTCCCGAGAAAATACATTTAAAATGGCTGAAACAAACGTTTGTCGAATTTCGGTATAGGGATATTTTAATTCATTTGAGTATATGCATTTCATAACCGCCGAGCTGGTTACGTATAAAGCAGGAAGTACGCTTAATGTATGTCGTCTGTTAGAGATCCCTCACCGCTAAGATTCCTGAATTTTCCAGCTACTCTCCATGGACTTTCAGTTGCAAAGCAGGTTCCTTGCTTCACGTAAGACCATTTCCAGCTTACACAGCTAAAAAACTTCTTGAAGATGAAACGAATAAAGAATTTAAAGGAAGAATATCTCAGAAACCTTAGCACGTAATCGTGTCGTAAGAATGATTCACGAGAGCAAGATACACTAGTGAATGGATCTAATTGAGCATACATTACGAAAAAATTAGATAATGTTGCTATATTTATATTATTTCTCTGATCGCATTTTAAAATTCATATCGCTAGAATGATTCATTCCGTTTTCTTTTCCAGCGTTGGGCCCTATCATGTTCCCATCATTTTCTCACGTATCTATGTTAACTACAAAGATGTCAGCTGTGTTGTAAGTTTAATATACAGAATTTATCAAATGTCCTAAGTCTTGTGATTTACAGTCTTTAATACTATACATATACAGCCTTTTTGGGCAGGAAACTATTTCAACACGACAACCACGTCTTTGCTTCTACATTGCGTGGAACATTCAATATCTCCACGGTGCAATATTTACGAGGAGCAATCATCTTACAAACGCCACATCACTTCATTTTACTGTGTAATAGCGTGGAGAAGAACCATAGATGATTGGTAATAAAGCGTGAATTATAGCTATTCGCTATGAACTGCGCCATTGGACACCCACTTCACAGCTAAGTCATGTCATGACCTTGTACGTAACATGCCGCTGTCGAGGTTTATACCTCTATAACATTAGGATTTCTTAATACAATAAAGCATCAGAATTATCTGATAGGTGCGACAAATGCATAATTACACTAAGGAAAACATGTAATAACCCTTACTCATGTGTTGTTGCCATTTTGAGATTATGGTGACATGTTTTCCTCCTGAATAAGCAATGCATCAATCACTATAACTTCGATAGACGATGAACGCCACTTACAGTATAACAAAAAATGGGGCGTTTGGTTTGCAAGCACAAACAATTTAGGAGCACAATACAATTTTTTGTCAGGTTCTTAGGCCGCCAGATGGCACTATCGAGTAATTTCCTGGTCAGGACAGCCTGTATAGGCGTGAAATTCACGTGATACAGAGACAGAGCGTACTAAAGTTTTATTGGTGAAAAGCTGGTGACTACGAAACATCCTCACAACCTTTGTGATGACCACAGAACCCTTGTTATGTCTTTATCAACTCAATTTGAAGTACATTTACGCCTCAGACTGGTTATAACCAGCGCATTTTAGTTTATAAGTGCAGTAGCTTTTACCATTTTGATCTCGGTAAGGGCTGATGATACAGAAAAAAGTTCGAAGTTTGCCGAGAACGTCGTTTTAACAACAGACGGTAAAAGTTTTGACAATTTTGTGAGTAGGAGTTACAAAAGTGGCCATTCGCAGAATAAGTAGTTTTGGTACCAAAAAACATGGTTATCGGGGTATTCACAGGAAGGGCACATGAACAAATGGTGGTTTTGTAAGCTGTCTGACGCTCACCTTAGACCTACGTAATGCAAAAGAACCAACTGATTTGCTTAGTTTGACAGAATACTTGGAACGATGTAATGTTTAAATTTTGACCCTGTGTTGTAGGATAACTACAGTATACCCGTTCCCCAGATAGGTATACAAATGATCGCTACGCTGAGGAACATCCAAAACACTTGACCCATTATCTCTGTGTGAAGATAGTAACTGTTCTCGAAAGAACAGGTACCGCTGATGACCGTGCAGCTTCGCTAGAATAAATGATAATTAATTGAAACCCTGAGCTGCCGACAGGTGTTGTTGTTTTACCTCGATGGGTACAACTGAAGTCCGCAGCTCGTGGTCGTGCGGTAGCGTTCTCGCTTCCCACGCCCGGGTTCTCGGGTTCGATTCCCGGCGTGGTCAGGGATTTTCTCTGCCTCGTGATGACTGGGTGTTGTGTGATGTCGTTAGGTTAGTTAGGTTTAAGTAGTTCTAAGTTCCAGGGGACTGATGACCATAGCTGTTAAGTCCCATAGTGCTCAGAGCCATTTGAACCATTTTGATACAACTGAAAATGTGTGCCCCGACCGGGACTAGAGAAGCTGAACGCTCATCAATGGTATCTGTTCTTTCGAGCACAGTTACTATCTACATATACATAGTTAAAGGCTACCCACCCATTGACCTTCGTCTGCGCGAATGCGCACACTTTGCCCGAACTCTTAGGGGAATCGTCACCTTAGTGTGCGAGAGTAATGAGTGAATGGGCAAATATCTGTTAGGAACGTTACGTACGTAGATTGTGGACAGTTGGGAATGTGGGTCGCACGGGATGCGTGCAAGGGATAAGTCCCTGCAGTCGCGCTATGCACACATTTTCAGCTGCCTCATAGAGGTATACCAACAACACCTGTCGGCAGCTGAGGATTTCAATTAATTATCATTTATTCGTTATCTCTGTGATCAATACAAGCTGACGTCTGACACCGGGAAAAATAGCATTGCCACCCACTCCTTTTTAGAACTATTAGTGCACGGATCGATTAATTAAATGTATTTCGTAAACGTATAGGGGAGAGTATTGTACCTACAGGACAGTGTACTTTCCGATGAAGAGCGTCCGTGATTCAGTTCAGGCATTTACTCCAACCATAGTGTAAACACCTTACCCATATCTTAAAATTGAACTTCATTCCATGACAAATCTTAGGTTTTGTAAGACATCTAAACTAGGCACCTGTACACCAGATAGCAGACACAGATGTCACATTCTGCAGGAGATAGTATTGTACCTGGGGGATAGTGTACCTAGGATCCGAAGATCTTTTTTGGTCGATAGATTAGTCCAGTGACATTTTAGAACCACCTGAAGGAATGCGCACTATAGACCGACGTAAGCAGTTTTCGCCATTTTGCACAGATTTTGTTGTCGTTAGCTATGAAGTTCTGTCTTGGCGGTCGTTGGAAATATTTCGCGTTTTGAACGTTTAAATACTGTATAAACATTAAAGCTATTAGGAATATATTGCTTAAACCGCTGGTACATAATTTTTTCATGATTAAAACGCTATTTATTTTAAGAACTGTTTATGCTACACGTGGTCAGTTAGCTATACGTCTTTGGTCTGGCACTACATTGTATCTTGAAACATAAGAACATCCTTTACCGTGGAATATGTGATAAGAAGAATTTAACGTATGTTGAAATTGAAAATATATCGTAGTCAACAACAACTTGTATTTCAAAATGTAACTCGTACCTGGTTACTGACTAACTTGACTTCACTTTCTGGTTTTTTATGGGTAGCAGAGTAAAGAGATAGGCAATTTAATACAATACTGATAAGATTTTCTCGACTGCAGCGATTTTAAATTTTAGCAGAATACTTGTCCTTAGGTACGTGACCGTGTGGTACCTTGAAATATGTTTTCGCATCTGGAAAAATCTCGATTTTCCGGATTTATATTTATAGAAAAACGGCATCACTTAAAAAGCGAATATCGTCATTTCAGAATGGAATATTAAATTTCTGTTAAAGGATTGGCTAGAGGCAAAAGTCTGAAAAATGTACCAAGGTACAATGCTCTCCCCTACAAAAAGTAGCGATATACTGAGAGTGCAATTTTAATGATTTTCATGTGTTCTTTCAACTGGTACATAGGATACCTAATAATCATCTGTCGACCGCAGCTCAGTGATTAATAAAGCCATTTTTGTTAGAAGCCCTTTGCTGTGAGACATGCTGTTATTGCATAAAATGGCTCCTTTGCGAATTAAAGTGCAGTATAATTATACAGTGTGGAGCAGACGAAAGTAGTCCTTGTAAGTATAAAGGACATACAGAAACGAAGAGGTGAAACGGACTTACCTTTTCTTTACGGTGAAAAGTACAATGAAAAATACATTTATAGAAGATTCTGAAGATGACTCCCGGCAACATCAGGACATAGCTTGCATGTCTAAGCATATTCAAATACACCCGGCGTCAAGTTCGGAGATCCATGGCGGTAACTTCACGGATGATGTCTTTCCGTTCGTATATTGTGTGTGAATTTGTTTCATAGACCTTGCTCTTCTAATGCAACACAGGAAAAAATGACGTGTTGTTAGATCCGGCGAACATGGTGGCCATAAATGTTTGCTGACAGTACTTTCCTTAGTGAAGACATCATGGATTCGTTCCAGGGATATCTTAGATGTGTGGAATGTTGCCCCGTGTCGCTGGAAGAAGCAGTATTATCATTCATATTCAGTGAATTGAGCATAAAATATACCTAAACTTCCATATATGTAACCGTGTTGACGGTAATGTCAATAAATATCCGTCCAATAATGCGCGTTCCTGTTACACCGCACCAAACGCTGATTTTTTCATCTTGTCTGTTTTTTGACGCAGTGTTAGGCTTCCCCGCTTCCCAGAAATTCGTGTTCAGTGAATTCACATGACCGGAAAAGATGTAACCGTGCTTCATCACTCATGATTTAATGCAAAGGGTCTAACACGTCATCGCCCATGTTATTCAAAATCCATGTGCAGTAATCTACATGATTCTCACTTTTAACCTCCGGTAACTGCTGCAAAACTGTCACAGGATATGGCAACTCCTCCTTACATGCGCATCTTGCTCCAACTTACGTGTAGATGCCATTGGGCTCTGAATAATTCTTCGGCAAATGTCTGCAATAATTGCTTGTCGGTTCATATTTTGCACAGGCCCTTAGGTGCGCCAGTTTTTATACAGACTTTGTATTGCTCTCTTTGCTGGGAGCCCTCTGTCCGAATAGTTTACGCCGAGAATTTCACGAGTTTCCTTAATCGAACCTGTTTTCAAATAAGCTTCCATAATGTCAATTCTTTCTACTGTTAAGAAAGGCATTTTGCAGACCGTAAAAAGAAACGTCTAACTTCACTTATGAAATACACTGAAATGCTGACAGAAGACTAATAACAAGCAATTGTTGCATGAAACTTATTTGTTGTAGCTGTTTACTCTATTTCAGAAGTCGAAATACTGCACTCGCATTCAAAGGGGAGGCGGGCTACTGTTAACCGCGCCGAGCTTAACTCGAAGCAATAATGAATTAAAAACGCCTTAGCAACTTTTGCTTCACTTTGCTTTGGAACGAGAAAATATACATACACCTTACGTAATAGAGTTACATCTTGGATGTCTTTTGTAGTTGTTTCATTACGGATGAATATTTCTGAACCGTGTTAAACCACTGCACGTACTATTTAGACAGGCACCATTTACAGGAGCATCTATGAATACGCAGGTATTGTGTGCGTGGAATTAAATAATCCTGCTGCTCGGGGTTTGTAATATGCAAAATCAATTTTAACACTAGAAAACACAAAGGGGCCAAATGACAGCTATCAGATTTTATCTCCGCAACAACTATTTTACTATTCAAACTTCTTTTTTCCACTCTACTTCCGGACTTTATTCATTACTTCTATTTTTGACAATAGTGTACGGCAACTTCCTGAATTAATATGATTTCATGAAAATTTCGTGACGTGTACCTAGAATAGCGGGTAAGGTCAGCATACCCATGATGTAACGCCTTTTTAGAACATTGCTGTAACTATAAATGCAAAGGTACTTGCAGCACATTCTCCTTTGGTCATTTAGATACACTGTCGGAAACAATTCTTTTCTGCACATTCTAACATGACTTTTTCAGTCATATTGCGTGTGTTGCTGTTGTTACACGCCGGAAAGTATTTGACGTGGTGGCGCATACGGAATAGGCTCCCTGATAAGTAAATGACTCGAAGACTTCTTAAAGAAATACATGGTTGGAAATCGTGGCTGTTATGTGAAATTAATTTTTGATGCTATCCAGCAACCGGACACAAAATGATATTAATTTACTTTGTTCAAAAGATATCGGTCCCGTTTCGAATTTACACAATTCATCATGAGATGAATTTCATGCTTTTGGGGGAAAAAAAGCAAAAAAAAAAAAAAAAAGAAAAGACGCTGTATTTGATTTCATAGCTTGTGAGTGAGTCAAATCACGCAGTTCGAACTGGCAATTTGTTTTGTGGAGAAACGCAAGTGTTTAATAATGCTAATCAACGAGTCTGGTTGTGACAGTACAACCAACATTACGAATATGACTCGTTGGAGTAAAACAGTGAAAGCGAATGCTGCAGAGGGACGTTTCACGGGAATGCAGCATTGAAACAATGCGTCATATATTCGGTGAAAGCATGAAAGGCGTGTAATGATGACTTGTATAAATTAAAGGAATCATTTGCATGAGCTGATACAAAACCAGTTTGTGGCTGGTTGCTGTATACCAGCTACAGTTTTCTTCTTAGGTAATAGTTCCTAGTGCGTCGTGCTCGATGGTAAATGTTCTTAGAGACTCTTTGCTGATGACGCTGTAGTATACAGGAAAATATCGCCGTTGAGTGACTGTAGGAAGATGCAGAATGACTTAGACAGAACTTCCTTTGTTTGTGATGAACGGCAGCTCGCTCTGAATGTAGAAAAATATAGTTCAATGCTGATCATGTAATGTTCGAATACACTATTGGTGATATGCTGCTTGGCAAAATCACATCCATCAAATATCAATGCACGACGTCGCAAAGCGATAATGGAATGGAACAAGCACGGAAAGACGTAAGGCAAGCAAGGTGACGGGTCGACTTCGGTTTCTTGGGAGAGTTTTAGGAAAGAGTGATTCAGCTGCAACGGAGACCGAATATAGAACGCTTACATGACCCATTCTTGAACACTTCCGGTGGTTAGTGGCTACAGGAGAAGTTTGGAGCAGTTCAGAAGCGTACTACAAGATTTGTTACCGCTAGATTCACTTAATACGCTAGTTCTACGGAGATGATTCGTGAACTGAAATGGGAATTCCAAGATGGAGACGACGCTGTTTTCGCAAAACAGTATTGACAACATTTAGAGAACGTACATCTGCAGCTAACTGCAGAACAATTGTACTACCGCCTACATGGATTTCGTTAAGGACCGTAAAGACAAGATAAGAGAAATTAGGATCCACACTAAGGCCTGCAGACTGTTAGTTTCCCCACGCTAAATCTGCTAGTGGAATAGAAAAGTAATTGACTAGTTGTGGCATATGGTGCCCACCTCCGTACACCGTACGATGGTTTGTACAGTATGCATGTAGATGTAGTTGTAGATCAGTCATAAGGTGTGTTTTGGTCTGTAACAGGGAATTTTCAGAAAGTGACTTATCGGATGACGATGAAAGTTAAGGTCAATAGTGGTCTCCTCATATCAGTTATTTACACGACAGTCTCAGGTATCAAATAGCGCAACAATGAAGATGGCAGCTAGTGATGGAATGGAATACAAGATCGCGAACACACTGTACCCTGAGAAAATAGATAATTTGGACGTCCTGAAGGGGAGAAAAAGACCCTATGCATATCCCTACCACCACGTGGACGATTCTGACATCTCTGCCTTACCGATTCTGAGAATCACAAAAAAACATAGAATAAAATGCTCTGAACGAAATGAAAAACACCACATTGATCGTGTAACTGGAGGAAGTGGAGACAATTAGTGATTACTATGAATGAATGAGGTGCTTTTTGTGCAAGCAGATGCCGGATTATCTTTTGACTCGTTCTCGGAGGGCTAATTTTATCGTGTATAAAGTGACAAGAGACAGATCCTTCGAACAGCAGATTTCTCCGCTTCAAAGACAAGTCATCCTGAGGTTAAGCCATTCTTCCTGAAAAGTTCACCCGAAATATGGAAAAAGTTCGGCCAAAACTGCCTCCGTTTTTATCCCCCTAGTGAAGACAACTCGTGAGCAATTTGTTGCGAGAAAAGCGAGTTGGCGGTTTACTCAGTTTATGCCAAACAAGCCTCAAATTTTGGACAACTGCAGATGTAGCATCCAAGTACATTATCAATGCGTTCACGTAGGAAGGAAAGACGAACAGACAACTAGAAATTCGAAAAGCATGTCACTGTTGGCGTCAGGGACCGATTTCTACACCAAGAACCACTCAGCTTGCAAAGAAACTTCAAAAGAGTACAACGTTTGTGCGACCAACGAAAATAATTAGCCGAGAAATCACCAGTTGGGTGAAGAATAATGATTCAGACTTACATTACATCACTGTCTTGAAGATTGTTAAGCCAGAGTGTATCGACAATCTACCGAGGGAGAAGGTAAAAAATGTCATCGTGATGCGACGGTGACCGATGAATGAACGAAGAAACCAGGAACTGTTACCTTCTATAACGCCACAAAGTGTGGTGTGGACGTCATTGACCAAGATTTGTAAATATACAACTAAGTTTGCTTGCAAGAGTTGGCTGATGCATGTCTTTTACAATATGCTATGCATGGAAGCAGTAAATGAATAGATCATCTGGGATCTAATAGCCGGCCGCAGTGGCCATGCGGTTCTGGCGCTGCAGTCTGGAACTGCGGGACTGCTACGGTAGCAGGTTCGAATCCTGCCTCGGGCATGGGTGTGTGTGATGTGCTTAGGTTAGTTAGGTTTAAGTAGTTCTAAGTTCTAGGGGACTTATGACCTAAGATGTTGACTCCCATAGTGCTCAGAGCCATTTGAACCATTTTTGGGATCTAATAACTAAAAGTAAGAGGAAATCGTTCAGTTTTCAAATGGTAAATGAACTCAAGAGCAGGAAACAACACGAGTTGAACAGGAGCAAGAAAGCGAGTCGAAGGAAGAAGCGGGAAAATAAAACAGCGAAAGAGTGTAGGATTAGAATGTATGAAGGAAACAAGATCACAGACATCTGTGAGACAAGCAAAAAAAAAAAAAAAAAATTCGTCTGCGGGAAATGTCTATGAAAATTCCAATAACCTTCTCGAAGTGTGACTTCGCTGCTGAGAAACAAACACGCTAATAAATGAAGAAATGTTTGGAAAATCCAACAGGTCACAATTCAGGGCAGGAAGGCGAAGACTAAGAATTTTAGAACATGTAATAAGGCTTTGATTGAGATGTGTGCACCTGACACAAATGAAAGGAAGAATTAAATGTCTTAACCGTGATATGAATTCCTAACGCAAAACTCGTTAGGGGTCAAATGACATCGCCCCGTTGTTTTAGGGGATATCAGATTTTCTGTTCCAGTGTTCAAATACCATTCGCAAGCCGAGAACCTTCAGTGTAGATAAACATGATTTTTCATAGTAAAGATGTGAGGAAATTCCATGATAAGCGCTTTTGAGCTCGAGGCTACAGTTACTGTTCAGACATGAAGCGAAAAATTTTCCCGTGGTAGCCAAAACACGAAAGAACATAGCCATGAGTGACACTTCGATAAAGTCTTGTTTATCGCGAGTGTGAATCATGAAAAGTTTGTAGGACGGGAGGAACCTAATTTCTACGCAGCTGAGACGCTCTGATACGCGTAGAATGCTAAACATAGAATGCTAAACACGTACGTTTTACAAATTTGAAAGTCAGAATGTGATGAACGCTGCAGGAAAATCACATCTTTTGCTGACAGGGCGTCCTTGGCGAAATGAAAGCCTGCACTGCCGAGCCGCACCCAGTGTGCATCAAGGCTGGGAGACGTACTAGAACAGATCATCAGTCTGACGTCAGTGTGCGTCGCCGTTGGGAAACTACTAGAACAGCACTCGGTAGTCCAGCACACAACCACGGCATCTTGAGCTCAAAGAACAAACAAGTTGCCAGCTACATTTTCGAAGTATTCGAGCTATTTAAATATTTCATCAGTATACGTACTAAAAATTCTACGTCCACAGAAAGCCTAACTAAACGCAAGCTGTAATTGTGCAGTGGAAAGACACACTTCCACAAAATATTTGTGTTTTCTGCATGGACTATAGAATGCTGTAAGCAGCCACTGTCACACGTTTCCTAATACCTGCAGCGTTTCACACATAATTTCACAACGATTGGAATTTTTATGAGCAAAACACTTCAAAAGCAGTCAGGTAAACAACGGAAAGGTAATATGGCAATAAAAGTTTTGGGTAATGAATTGCAAGATGTATAAACGCGCAAGACCCAGTAATAAAATGGAAGAGTCTTTGGAAATACTGGGTATATAACTACAGCTGCGCCGCTGCTGTTATTTTCGGTTGTGTAAACTATGTAGCGCAACAGAGTGAAAAACAAAATGTAGTAATATAAGAAGTCATTTAATGATGAAATATCTTCTATTTTTTCTTTTTGTAACGAACCTCTTGCCAATCAATTTATCTCTACGGTTCTCTCACATGCAACGTTCTCACAACCTAATTAGTCGTTCAATTTACAACCTCAAATGCTTCTTCTAGAGTAAAGCCAACAGTTCATAAATGCCGTAGCATCTTCTCCATTAACCTGTCGTCTTATGCGGTAATCGTACTTGTAGCAGACACCCTTCAATGATTTTCCCTGTTTCTGCTTTCCAGTATATGGCACTTTTTCCGTCCGCTTAAGTGGCACAAATATTTCTGTAAACGATTTATTCCAAGTATTTATATTTCTTGACTCTCCAGTTACTCATAGTGTAATGAAACACCGTTATACGTAAAGAATATCTGACATTGTATCATTGACTAGTGAATAAGGCGAGAAATGTTGTTGTATGTGTTATGTGGTGCTGTATACGAATACACTGAATTTAATTAACTCTGTGACCACCCTGTATTACTTTACATTCGAAGCGCAGAAAATGTGTGTTTCATGTCATCTTTGAATACCAAAAATGTTTATATAAGCGTGAAAAATGTAAAATATATTCAAATTGGAAGATAGCTGTTTGAAAAACATTTTCTGTTTGTAGCTGAATCAGGATTATTTAGTGGAAAACGGACGGTAGTGTAAGACTCGAACACTCGACACGCAGGAGATGTGCGTTACAATATGGAAACGCATGTGCCAATACGCACGAGAATCTACTCACTGATCACAAAAGTAGTGCACCCTAATGTGAATGAGCCATTTTTTAGATAGGAAGTGAATGCACAGTCAACTGTACGAAGGAAAGAAACGGTAGATAGAGCTCCAGTAACATCTCCAAGTTTGTGAAAATATTGTCGTTGTATCTGCAGTTGATAATGCAACATAGTAAATTCCGCCACTCCCAACTAGTAATTTAAACTTCGGAGTTGAGTGGGAGGAAATGGAGGGCGATTCAGGTAAGCTGTTCTTAACAGATATTTCTGGAACCGCTGAAGATATCGCAGTTCTGTTTTCACCCAGTTTCTGCGCAGCCACATAGACCCTGCATAAACACATACAAGATTTTATTTCTTCTTATTCGACCTAGTTCCTCAGCCTTAGTGCCAACACATGGTGATTGTAAGACCACCTATCTTCATCCTAACCTTACTTCGCATAATATTAATAATATGTCTTCTGGTATCTGCCAGACACCTCAATCTGCGGCAAAATTAGTGACTAATCATCTGCAGCTCATCCGTTTCCACCAGCAACAGTATGAACACCACAAACTAAGTCTCAACTATGAGCCTCAGATAGCAGCCAAAGCTTTTTAAGACATCCAAACCATGCACTAATACACCAGATCGCATACACAAATATCATATTCTGCACTGCAGACATTTGCGGCATACCTGAATACTGTATCTTTGTGTAGAGAATCCGTCCAAACAGTTCAGATACTAGTTTTATTCCGGGCGTATAAGGGACGTCAACACAGTAACAGCGGTGGCAGCCTGAACTGACAACAGTAATCAATAGGTGTTCATTGCATCAGTTAGCTGTGAACGGGTTGCATTAATTAGTGGAAGTGCGGATGTAGTGTGTCACCGTTTGTTTTCCAAATATCAATGTAGCAACATCTCCATATCAAGTGTTTTGAAACAACTGAAAACATGTTTTAAGATGAGAAAAGGTAATGTAAAGTTTATCACGAATATCTTGTCTCCCGAACAAAAACGGCATCTGGACATCTGCTGCCACTTCATTGCAATGTGGAACGTGGAAAATTCGTTTCTGAGAAAATTCTCAAAGGAGATGAAACTTTGTGTTTTCAATACGAACCCACCCAAAAAATTGTGTGGTCAGAGCTTTGAGGATGTAATCGACATTCAAACCATTGTGACGTTCGAGTTGAACAACGTCACAAAGGACGTCTTTTCTGACAGTTTTACACGGTTGTAAAAACGTTCTGTCCGTTGCACTTCAGGAACAGGAGCTGTATAGAACAACTGAAGCATTAAAATCACTCTCTTAATTATTCTCTCTTTTTTAATAGTCCAGTCTCGAAATTTTCTCACTGTTTGTTTGTGCTCCGTGATTAATGTTAGTGTTGAACAGTGCTAGCGAAATAAGATGGAAATGTAATAGCAAATAAACGGCCAAACAAAAGGACCGGGTACATTGGGATATCTGATATAGACATATAACTCATCGGATTTGATGATGCTGTAGAAGCAAATACAGTTTTGGACGACCGTAGAGTAATACGTATTTTTCAATCACATACCGGCTGAAACCTCTGCTTAATTACGATACTTCCGGTGAAACGCAGGAGTCTGAGTGAGCAAAAAGAAATAAGCTGAATAACTGGTTATGGAATCAGAGTAAAAGGGTTTTTTCTTGTTCATGGAAATAACAATTAAATTTCTGTTTTTGTGTTATTAGACAGCTTCTTAATAGTGAGGTGGAAAGAACTGTTACACAATCGCTAACTACTTGCTATAATGCTGTAGAAATTTAAGCAGCAGTCTTCGTCATTTTGAGTTTCACTTCAGTAGTGAGTAATATTTTAGACTTCCAGTCTCTTTTGTACATATTTCCTTGGGGCCCCCCTTAACATTCAAACTTACACTTATCAGCCAGAATATTATAACCACCTCCTAGTAGCCGGTTTGTCCAACATTGGCACCGATAACAGCCGCGACGCGTCGTGGCATGGAAGCAATGACGCCTTCATAGGTTGTTTGATAGAGTTGGTACCACATCTGCACACACACAATTCCTGTAAATTCCTGAGGGGGATGATGAGCTCTGACTCCATGTTCAGTCACATCCCATACGCTTGAATTGGATTAAGATCTAGCGAGTGGACGGGGGGGGTGAGGGGGGGGATGAGCAGAACATCACTTGGAACTCGCCGTTGTGTTCCTCAGCAGACCACTCCTTTACACTTATGGCCTTATGGCGTGTCGGATTATCTTGTTGAAATATGCCACTGGCGCCAGGAAACACGATCGTCATGAAAGGATGTACGTGGTCTACAACAAGTGTACGATACTCCTTGGCCGTCATTACGCCTTGCACCAGCTCCACTGGACCCATGGATGCCCACGTGACTGTTCCCCAGAGAATAACGGTGCCGCCACCAGATTATCTCCACCCCGCGTAAAGGTGTTCCCCTGGAAGGTGACGTATTCACGCCTTCTTGACGGCGTTATGAAGAAGGTATCGGGATTCATCAGATCAGGCAACGCTCTACCACTGCGCCTACCTCCAGTACGATGGTCATCTGCCCAATTAACTCGTGATTGCCGATGTCGTGGTCTTAACATCGGCGCATGGATTGATCGTCGGCTACGGAGGTCCATCGTTAGGAGTGTTCGGTATACTTTGTGTTCAGACACAGTTGTACTCTGCCTTGCATTAAAATCTGAGGTTATTTCCGCCATATTTCGCCTCCTGTCCGCCACCGGTAGCTGATTGGCCCCGGCACAGTAACTCAGCGTGTTCTGTCAGAGAGCTGGTTGGCCTCTGTAATAAAACACTGAGTGGAAGGCTCAACAAACGAACTTTAACCGATATCATGTGGCGTCCACAACGACCAAATCCAACGAACAGGAAAGAAATGTGGTCAGCGGCACAGAATGTTTACCCTCAGGGCCCGGGTTCGATTCCCGATTGGGTCGGAGATTTTCTCCACTAGGTGATGTGTTGCCATAATCATCATCATTTCATCCCAATCGACGGGCAAGTCGCCGACGTGAGGCCCTAGTCCCACGACATTTACATTTTTAGTTCGCCGCCTGTCCTGTTTTAGCAGCTTGCCGACCCTACGACGTCTAACATCTGTAAAGAGAGGTGACCGCGCAACCAAACTTCTTTACCTTCATTATGTCCACTGCAAGAGTATAAACCTAATTTAAATACCGGAATAAAAGTCTGATGTGAACAATATTAACTATTCGCTAGCTTTCAAACATTTCCCCTTCTTTACGCTCTACATAGATATAAAATAACGTACTAAATCTAGTCACGGATGTAATTTTATATCCTTCGGTGCAATCCATATGCACTGTTGCCCATCAAAGCTGTAACAACGGGAAGGCTAACAAATAATGATAATTAACCCAGTGTATGTGTACAGCACAATAGGGAGAATACGTAATTAAATTTATACGTAATTATTGGACGTCAAGGCTGAGAAATTTAGTACATATGGCTGCCACCTCTGTCAGAAAATATGTCTCAGGCATCCAGAGCTAAATATTCACTGTGCGACGGAGTGAAAATTTCAGTCAGGAAACATCCCCTATGTTGGTCCTAAGTCATGTCTCCGCTATATCCTTTCTTCCTGGGAGTTCCTTGTGAGTTTTGCAGGAGAACTTCTGTGAAGTTGGGACGGTAGGAGACGAGATAGTGGCGGAAGTAAAGCTTTGAGGCAGTGTCGTCAGTCGTGCTTAGGTAGCTCAGTCGGTAGAGCACTAGCCCGGAAAGACAAAGTTCGTGAGATCGATTCTCTATCCGGCAGACAGTTTTAATCTGCCAGGAACGTTCATGTCTCAAACATGACTGATCAACGTGTAGAACCGAGCTTGGATGACACATACATATACATTCCATGTCGCTTAAACTCTTTATCGGTGTGCATCTCTCGAAGAATTTGGCCAGTGGTAGCGTACTGTCTCTCAGAAACACTTACAAGATGTTTCCAGTGAGCAGAGAGATATAGGGACCTACTGATCTGGGCAACAGTCGAACAGCTAAGGTGACACGAGGGCCTGCGACGTCTTGTTGAAAGATAATGACTCGGAGGCAACGAAGATAAGGACAGACACTTCTGCCAGTAGTCCTGCTGCAAAAAGAGCCTGTTTCCTCCCTCATAACATGTCACTTGGTTATAAGATAAGGACAGACACTTCTGCCAATAGTCCTGCGGCAAAAAGAGCCTGTTTCCTCCTTCATAATATGTCACTTGGTTATAAGATTTTGCACGGTAGAGCAAAGAATATGTCCGTCTTTTGGGGCGCTAGTAGTGTGAGATCGTTGGATTGCACCATGACATTGATTATGGTTCTCTCGAACCCATCGAGTCTATATTCACATGACTGTTGGAGTATTCCGATCAACACCAGCAGCCATATCGCGGAACAGTAAACCCCACTTTCGAGACGCCACAGTCCTGCAGCCATCGATTCCCGGCAGACGTTCCTCCTCCTTACAAGCGACATAACACGATCTTATCACGAAGGAAGAACTTTCAAATACGATATTAGAATTAACAACCCACTGCGTCAATACGCACAATTTAGATGATGATAGTCGTACATAGTTACAGCGATCGTGGTGAAATGTTAATCCCTAGCATACGTAAAGATGTAAATATCCTTTATTGCAATTTGACGTTTGTTATCATGATGTTTCAGTTTGAACCGCCGAAAGTTTAAAACAGGGTCTCTAATCTATACGGAAGGCTATTCAGCGCTGATTATTTTCTATAGCAGGTAGGTGTGAGCAAGATCGTTTCTGTGTCAACCGTTAATTTCTATGTGAAGTTTCATAACGTTAGTTCGCTATTCTTGCAGTAATCATGTTACAGGAATCAGTGAAGTGTCAAACTTTCGCTGTTGTTGTGCCAGCTGCATTCTAAAACAAACAAGCCAGAGGTTGAAAAATGAAAACCGCTGAAAGGATCGTAATTTTCTTGCTTTTGGAAGACGCTGCGGTCCTTGTAAGACCAGTGAGTTCCCATATTCGCTATTAAGCCGGTATTACACGACAAACCTAGCGTGTACAAGTCAAGTGTAGACGGCCTGACACTTATTGACAGATCAGGAGAAGCTACAGTTTTTTTAGAGGGTTCATCCGTCAGAGAGAAAATTGGAGCCAATCTTTAAGTAGTCTGCCAGGAATCCGGGCATGCACAGTACAGAAGGTGACTAAGCGCATGCGCAGAAGGCAGCATTTCGAGTGGACTTGCTGTTTGTTGTTTTCACAGTGGTCAGGAGACGAGATACACGCAAGACTTTAACGTCTCTTTTGGCTACTGCACAGGATATTGTACACATCTTTCAGTGAGAGTTATTTTTAAATACTCTTCTTTGTACTACCATTGAAAAAAGTACTATATCTATTGGTACCTCATTACTGTAGAAATGGAACGGAACAATAAAACTACAAGTTTGCTTATTGAGGCAAGGAAAAGGGTCTACATGATCCTCTAGAAAAGCTGTAGCAATATGATGTAGTCTATGTTTAATTCTGTGTTTATACGTGTTACGAAAATGTGCAGGTAGTTTTACTTTTGATATGTGCTATGATATATGCTTAAAGCACCGCACACCTTTGATTTGATTGTACTTTTTGTATTATTTCAGATTACCAGGATGGATAGTGTTGAAGGAATAGTCACAAGAGTCAGAGCAGTTGAGCTGACCGCGACTAAAAGCCATTTGGATCTTGGCAGTCGCACTATTGTGCCGAGCTGGAAAAGATAACAGAAAGTGAGAGGAGTCACACAGGCACGATGAAAGTGCATAAACCGAGCATGTAATAGTTCCCTCATCACTGTGTCACTTGCCCGAATAGCCGGCCGGAGTGGCCGAGCGGTTCTAGGCGCAACAGTCTGGAACTGCACGACCGCTACGGTCGCAGGTTCGAATCCTGCCTCGGGCATGGATGTGTGTGATGTCCTTAGGTTAGTTAGGTTTAAGTAGTTCTAAGTTCTAGGGGACTGATGACCTCAGAAGTTAAGTCCCATAGTGCTCAGTGCCATATGAACCATTTGAGCTTGCCCGAATCCCTTTCATATGCAAGCGACAGCAACTTCTCATAAGCAAGACAAGGACGCTCTGACAAGATTTGTGACATTACAGCCTTTATCACTGCGATTTTTAATATGTAAAAGTTTTTTTTCTGTATTTGCGTCAGTATGTGCGAACTTTTAACATATACCAATGAATGTTGTAACCAGATATCTTTGCCGCACTCCTGAAAAGCGCAGAATATCACGATAGCTATAAACTGTTATACGCTGCTATCGATCAGTAAAAAAAAACCGATGCACCTATGTTTCAAAATAACAATTGCCAATTTTTACTTCTGCAGGGAGCCGCGCCGCTGTCTAGCTGTTCTGTGAATGTGTTGCGAGTCGGACGCAAAAGTATTGTGCTCCATACTGATATAATCATTGTATTGTAAATTTAAGAGTTTACGTGATTAAAAATATATGTAGCCACAAACAAGCGAGAATGTGTATCGTGAAAATTCCAAGTTCTTTCAGTTCCGTTTATATGTTCGTACAAATCCAATTAGTTGGTCCCTTAGGTTTCTTTCATGTAACTTCCGTCTGTTTTCTCCGCGCGATCTTCCTCCGAGAAAAAAAAATTCTGTTCATTTTTTAGTAATTTTCGATATCGCGAATGAGAAAAGACAGCCGCCTCCTGCTCCGAACGGAACACCACGACTTTTCTAACGTCGGAGAGTACCGCACAAATTTTCCGCTAAAAGGTAATAGAATTTCTTAAAGCTGGGTCAATTACACATGTTGCTGCTGTTCTCCGACAAATCTGGTGTGATTAATAGTAATTTATTCTGTCACGACAAAAAGAACCAATTTTATTTTTACCAAAGCAACAAAGCTTTCAATTAAATTACTAGAAAAAAAAAATCATACCAGATCTGGCGCCCGAACAGGGACTTGACTAAAATATTGAAAGTGTCACGGTACTAATATATGATTGTCTTATTTCATGTATCGCTCTTTGGAACCCAATGCTGCATAAAATTACGGATGAGCAATAAATGTACGCAATCTTGAAGGACGCGGTATGTACACAAACATCTTGGGATTTAATAAGACGCAGATTTGCAGTTTTGAAGACAACGCCGAGTGGGGTTCCAAAGAGCGATACATGAAATAAGACAATCATATATTAGTACCGTGACAGATTCCAACATACCTGTGGGTCTTCGGACCTCAGTTCCTTGATTAACAGGTGGCATGTATCCCTTCTTTCATCCTTCTTCTCAGGCAGGGTTGAACGCAATTCCTGCTCCTGGCATTACGTCATCGTTCTGAACTTCTAACGATTACGACAGCCACTGCAAAGGAAGTGCTGCATAGATAACTGCGTCCTCTACGTCCAAAATTCTGTGAAACGTAAACACAGGTAATCATTTGCTTGTACCACTATGACATTAAACGATCACTGTAGTCCATTCTTCCGTATAATAATAATGTACGAGTAGTTTCGTAGTACCTGCACAAGAGAAAAATGGAGCTGCAATAAATACGACTAAGATCTCTCGCAAGTTCTAATAGCCCATATCATTAATAATTACAAAAATGTAACTGCTCCATCCAACGACGAACACAAGCCCGCGATCAGATGATGTGCGCCTGGGGCCCTGGCGCAGACTTATATCCTGTAAGTGTACCGTGTAATAGGCGATTTAGAGACACTTGACGATAAAGCAAGCACACACACGTGTCCACCATCCGCTGCACTCAGTAATGCTGGAAATAGTGAAGAGCAAAAATCAAAGGGCTATAGTGCGTGAGTGCGTTTTCTAACAGCGCAAACAGTGCACGGGAAAGAATTTCATCGAAGAATGGTACGGAGAGCGCTGTATGTCCGTTGCAAGGTTCAAGGTGTGGCGTAGACGATTCGGAGAAGGACGGGTATCGCCAGCAGATGATGCACACTCTGGAACGCCACACAGCGTCACCGATACCACTGTCCAACACGTGGATGTCCTGACTAGTCGAGACCGGTGAGTTAGGGTATCAGCCATTGCCGCAGAGGTGGGACTCAGCGCCGGAATTGCAGTGCCTTCTGTGCACTTGTGCCATTCTTCGATGGACTGACGTTCTCCGCACACCTTCCCCTGACAGGAAACACACTACAACGTTTTCTTTTGAAGCCTCATTTCAACTCTTTTCAATATGACTGAGTGCAGTGGAAGGTCGACATGTGCAAGTGCTTCCTCTGTCGTCACATGAATATGAGTACGTGCCTCAGGCATCCTTTGGATCTTAAAGACGTTTTTATACGGATGGCAGCTTCTTCCACAGGCAGTGGCATTACTGTTATTTCAGCGGTTTTTATTTTATGGCATCGAGCTCGTTTCTTTTTGAATACATCTTAGACAGTGTAGGTTTTCTATTTGTACGGAAAGCACCGAGCGAGGTGGCGCAGTGGTTAGCACACTGGACTCGCATTAGGGAGGACGATGGTTTAGTCCCGCGTCTGGCCATTTTGATTTAGGTTTACCGTGATTTCCCAGCATCGCTTTACGCTAATGCCGGGGTGGTTCCTTTGAAAGGGCATTGCTGACTTCCTTCCCCATCCTTCCCTCGACCGATGACCTCGCTCTTGGACTCTTCCACCAAATCAAACTCTGCACGAAAAGTGGAGGGTGTAGAGAGAATGCTGATAAAGATCGAAAGGTTATGTAACGTCTTCCCGCAAAACAACGCAGATGCAGGACCTGCTGCCTACCGAGCGAGGTGGTGCAGTGGTTTGCACACTGGATTCGCATTCGGGAGGACCACGGTTGAAACTCACGTCCGGTCATCCTGACTTCAGTTTCTCGTGATTTCCCTTAATCACTTAATGCAAATGCCAAGATGGTTCCTTTAAAAGAGCATAACTGAGTTCGTTCCCTAATCTCATGGCCCCCTCCCACAAATCAGCCAACCAACCATTGCTGCCTATCCGTAATACGCAAACAATGATGTGTGAGAACATGGTGCTGCGTCTTTCGAACAAGACACAGTCAGGTCAAAAGCACTATGGGCAGAAAGATGCCAGCTCGTGCCAGTACCATAGAGACTCGCCACTTACACGAGTTCCACCAGCTCCACGGGCGGCCCTGAGGATGAAAATATCGACTACTCCTAGGCCGATTGCCGATCGAGTACAATCCGCCAATGACTGGATGACAACGGAGCTTACCCACTTGGATATAGATCATTGTACTGGGCTGACTAACACAGGGAACATTGTTTAGTAAACTCTTACAAGTTGCCCTTAATTGCATTTGCTATGTACTATGACTATGTTGTATGTACTATGTACTATGACGATTTTTTGCTCTTAGCCACTTAGGGACTTTTTTGTGTTATATTACAAGCAGAGTTGCAGACTTCAATGTTCAACTACTCACAGTGATAAGTAAACCTTTTAACTCATTTGTGTGACATTTTCACTAATTTGTTGGAGTGCTGTAGAAACTTCGTTCTCCTATTCTATGACCTGGACTTGGGGCATAGCTGTGTCATAGTGGCAGGCAAAAATTGTCTTAGCTGTGTACTGCACCAGAAGCCGTTTCTCGAACTCACAAACTAGGCCTCCACAGCAGTAGCGGCGAGGCCTTTACAAAACTGGCGACGAGGGTTTAGAATACACAGTACCAGAATAAACTTTCACTCTGTAGTTGAATGTATGATGTGAAACACCCTAGTAGATGAAAACGACCCGACCTTGACTCAAAGCTGGCACCTTCTGCGGCCAAGTTCTTTATGGACTAAGCAATGCAGTAGAATTAACGACCCGCCCTCACAGCTTCATTTCCGCCAGAATCTTTTCTCCTCTCTACACAGAATTTCTCCCGAATATCTCGCGGGAGAAAGTACACTGCGAATGATTCCATAGCCATAGCTTATGTGTTTGTTTCCACACTGAATTTTTTCTCGGCAGCGGAGTGTATGCTACGAAGCTGTCTTAACATAAAACTAATGCGTACCTAAAATGATCACATTATGATGAGTTCAGTGGAGCTGCTTTATCTAAGAAGTGAACCAAGCGAACGAGGGTCGTAGCTTTGGGAACAATATTTCTCGAGACGCTATTTGGTGAATATTTTCTACGAAATGTGGCATATTTCTTCTTAAACGCAACAGCAGCTAATTATGACATCTGAGCGTAACTCCCTTTTACGGCCACAGGGCGTTTCCAAAGATCGTTCCTGTAACTAAAAAACTTTGGCTCTAGCTACTGACTAAACCGTTAAAAAAAAAACAGAGAGAGAAGGAATTATCAGTGGCAAATTACCTGAGCCTTTTCGAGGCGACGTTTCCGAATGTCATCCATTAAACCTCATAACTATAACCATAATCTTTCATTATTAGTGGACAGCGAAAAGTAAGTGTCACACTTTTATAGCAGTTTAAATTGCGTTTATTGAATGCTACATTACATTTCAAACAGAAACAGATAAATGACACTCTACTATGACATACTCACCAGTGGTCATAAAGTTCTGGAAATCGTTCAGCTTCTCAACGACGGAAATCCGATCTTTCGTGACGGAGACATTTGAGCACAGCTGTGTGAACGTCCTCTTTCTTTAAAAATCTTTCCCCCAACAGGTACTTCCATCTTGCTAAGACTGGACGTGACGCTACAGTTGGTCCATATACTTCCAGATCTTCACGGTAAATCTGTGTGCGGTTCAGCCGTGTTGGCCATAAGATTCGTGCTGTGCCGGGTATTTTGACTTTAGGGTACTTTACCATTGCCACGCTATTTCCATCACATACTGTGAGGGACCTATACGCGGGAAACCCGGAGGGTGTAGTCAGTGCAAGCAGAGCCTCACTCTTGAAGCGCATTGTTCTCAGGATAGGACGATATGTGTAACTTAAATTCTGTAACACCTGTGTAACAAACCAAGTGACACACAAATGTTTGTAAAAGGCGTTATAAGGCCTGCTATGGCTCAGGACACGTTCATAGGATTTTTCGACCTGTGATAAGCATTCGACAATGTCAAATGTTGAAAGATCTTCGAAATTCTGTGGAAAACAGTGGTAAGCTATAAGGAGGGAATGGCAACATACATCATGTAAAAGGGCCTAGAGGGAATAATTAGAGTGGAAGATCAAGATCGAATATCTTGGATTCAAAAGGATGAAAGACAGGGACGCAGCCTTTCGGCCCTACTGTTCAACCCATACATCGGAGAGGCAGTGGTGGAAGTAAAACAAAGGTTCTGGTGTGGAATTAATGAAAGGATATCAATGATACGATTCTCTGATGACATTAGTACCCTTTGTGAAAGCGAAGGAGGTTTACAGGGCCGCGCGGAGTGGCCGTGCGGTTGGAGGCCTCAGTGTCACGGAATGCGCGTCGAGCCCTGCCAGACGTTCGCGTCCTCCTTCGGGTATGTGTGTGTGTGTGTGTGTGTGTGTGTGTGTGTGTGTGTGTGTGTGTGTGTGTGTGTGTGTGTGTGCGTTGTTCTTAGCATAAAGTTAGTTTAAGTACTGTGTAAGTCTAGGGACCGATGATTTCAGCAGTTTGGTCCTTTAGGAATTCACACACATTTGAACATTTGAGAATTACAGGATCTGCTGAATGGAATGAACAGTCTTATAGTACAAAATATGGATTGAGATTACGTCAAAGAAAGACGGAAGTAATGAGTACTAGCCGAAATGAGAACAGTGGAAAACTAAATTTTAGGTCTGCTGATCACAAATTGATGAAGTTAAGGGATTCCGCTAGCCAGACAGCAAAATAACCAATGACAGACGGAGTAAGAAGGGCTGGCAAAAAGAGCATTTCTGGCTCAGAGAAGTCTCCTACTACCAAACATAGGCCTTAATTTGGGAATGTACGTTTGGAGCACAGCATTGTATGGTAGTCAAACATGGAATGTGGGTAAAACCGGAACAGAAGATAATCGAAGCATTTCAGACGTGGTGCTACAAAAAATGTTGAAAATTAGGTGCATTGATAATTTAAGGAAGAGGAAAAAAATGTTCGGTGAACACTGACAAGAAGAAGGGAAAGGATGATGCGACAACTGTTAAGACACCAGGGAATAACTTCTAAGGTATCAGAGGGAGTTGCAAAGGGTAAGAACTGAAGAGGAAGACGGAGATTGGAAACTGGAATACATCTAACAAATAAGTAGGTTGCAAGTGCCACTCTGAGATAAAGAAGTTGGCACAGGAGAGGGATTTCGTGCGATTCATGGCGGGCAGCATCAAACCAGCAGAAGACTCACGAAAGAAATGGCCTCGTAGTGGAGAAATAAAAGCCTTAGCTCACTGCAACCTGTTTCTTATCGTTTACTACGTATTTTGCTTCACGTGTTACTATGGACTTGCAGTAGAAGAAAACGAGGATGCTACGGCTTCTGCTGTTTCATACCGTAGCCACATTCGTTTCCCTTTCTTCTCAATTTTACGAGACATCGATTTCATGCGAACTGTACATTAAAAAGTGGATACCGAGAAGCCTCAGCAATGGGACGGCGGGCTGGTGGCCAGACTTCAAGAAAGAGTTTCCAAGGCCTACCGCCTCCACCGCGACCTGCGAAACCGTGCTATGAAGGATGTCCGGCCGTGCTGAAACACCTCGGTACGCGACTCCGTATTTCGTAAGAATCGCACTGGCCGCGTGGCCTACGGTCTTCCTTGCGGCATTTCGCCGGAGTCAATGTTCACGGCCGACCAGTCTCCCAGATTGGCAACACATCGTGATGGGGATGGCGTTAATAACGGCGTTTGCGACCACATCCGCTTCCTTTCGGCGGAATCAGTATTTTAAAGTTTTTATCGACTGTCAGCTGTTTACAGTGAAATTAACTACACCACGTACAATTAGCAGGTGCGTCCAAATTGTTTGCTCCACGTCTTTTACAGAATTTCCATTCACAAAACACATCTGCATCTACATACATGCTTTGCAAGCACCATACGTCACAAGGTGGAGGATATCCTACACTATAATCAGTCGACACCTCTTGCAGTCCCCTCGGAAATGAAGCGATGGAGTAACGACTGTATATATACCTCCGCACGCGCCCTGGTTTCTCTTATTTTGTCTTCACAGTCCTTACCGAAATGTCAGTGTGAGACAGTAGAATCGTTCTGCAGTCCGTCGAAAATGCTGGTTATCTAAGCTTCCTCAATAGAACGTCTCAAAAGAACTTCTCCCCTTCGCTGATTCCCATTTGTCTTCGCGTATTGATCGAATCTACCGGTAACAAATCCAGCAGCACGTCTCAGAATTGCTGCCATGTCTTCCTTTAATCCGACCTTGTGAGGATGCCTAATACCCGATCGGTAGTCTAGTACGAGACCCACAAATGACCCTGTGCGCTGTCCCGTTTACAAATAAGCTACACTACTACAGAGTTCTCCCAATAAACCTATACCGATCATTCGGCTTTCCAACGTCAACCCCCACGCACTCGTACCATTTCGTCTCGTTTAAAATGTTACACCTGGGTATTTAATCGGGGACGACGTGTCAAACACCACACAACCAAAATTATAGTACTAGTGATGCGCTGATTGACACTGTCACTTAGAATACACATCTAGGCGTAACATTGCAACATGAAATTAAAACATCCTTTTCCTACTACCAGAAATCCAGCAGCTTTCCACAAGTCATATACTAAGTATTTTCAAAAAATCAATTTTGAAGTGCTTAACCTGAATGACAAGTAGTAAATAAGTGTAAGGAAATCGTGATACTACATACTGAGTTACTGGGTTTACCTTGTTTTTGGGCGGGTTCACCCTCATTCTGACTGACACTATTCGCTTCTCTTGTGCCACTCGCTTCATTTCAAAGTCAAATTGGCACTTAATATTCGACGTTATCTGATATAATCCAATCTCTGTATTCCCATACAGTTTTTGTCCGCTGTGTCTCTCTCTGATATTATGCAATTTCTTCCCTAATGCGCTATCACGCTGTCCTCTCATCTTGTGCGTGTTATCACACATTCCTTTCCTCGCTGATTCTGCACAGATCCTTAATTCTCACTAGTCTTTGAATTCCATGAAAATGTATTATTTATGGCATGGTCCTAGCTGACCACTAGTGTTTTTTATAGCAACTGAGACTTAGGACGAGAGCTATTAATAGTCGAATTCCACAAATAGTAACACTCATTTATCGGAAATGGACCAAATAGTTTTATTTCAATAATTTACTGGTCATACATCACATTGGCAATTTTCTGTAATAGAGCTGTTGGACGAATGGCATAGTCAATGTTGCAGAAGAAATCCATAGTAAATTCAGTGATGTTCACAAGCTTTTTTGGAATGTCGAAAACGAATTTTTGAAACTCCCTTCACGTGTTGCAGCATTTAAGTTTTTAGCTCCACGCTTTTCCTTAGCTCCATCTTCATTTTGACAAGACGAGTGGTCCTGTATTGATGCTTGTGATTGTTACTGTCCGAACTTCCATTTTGTGAAAAGCGACATTGATTCAGTAGACAGCAGTGAAGCCACTTCGATAGGCCTTGACAAAGAAGTAATGTCTAAAGACGAAGTCTTAGGCAAACTTTTGTAAATAAAATCATATTTTACATGTATTCCTGCTTCCATGACTGCTTTGAAGCAATCAGAAGTCCCACTAGTAAAGAAAGAACAAATTGCGAATAAATTAGAAACTCTATTCTGTAAAATCATGGAGGAAGTGTTACAGAAGATAGAGAAGGTGTTAGAAGAAAAAGGAAAGTAACATAGACTGTGCTCCATTTTCATGATTTTGTTGGACGAAAGTTTTCTCTTAATTATATACGTTTAGAATCAATGATAATGTTTATTGTGCTACTTTTGTGGCATCTGAAGCAGAGAGAAGTTTTTCGAAGTTGGCTGACAAAAAATATTATTATAAATATGGTCTGCTATTTTGCATATTATGGGGAGCCTTAGATAATTAAAATCCTAGCCTTGTTTTGGACTTGCTGGACTAAAACAAATTGTGAATAGGCGCTCTCTCAATGATTTTTGTGCATTTTAGTTTCCGCAAAACTTAACATTTTTCATCGATAAATTGTCTGCTGTCGTTATGTTTTGACGGTTTAATACGAGATAAATAATTCTGGGCACTTGGACCTAATATTTATTTGGTATAACTAACATAGGCTGAGATACTAACTGTATTTAATTCCATAGCGAAACAATTGCGTCCAGTCACTGTATTCATTCCAAGTAGTAAAGGCTACAACAATCAGCTGAAAATGATGTTTATTACGTATCTAGATTTCGGTCACTGTGTGGCCATCTGCAGTGCAATAAACGTAAGTTGAAACCTTAAAAACACTTTCATATGCACATAGTCCTAACTTCACTATTCATGTCAGAGGCTGAGTTTTCACTGACGCCATCTGTTTCAGCGTATACGCACGTAATACTACCTGAACTGTTCATGTCAGAGGTTGTGTTCACACTGTCGGTGTCATTGTCTCTATCAGTATGAACTCAGCCTCTGTCACGAATAGTCCAGCTGGAACTATGTGCACATGCACGTGCCTTTAATGTTTCAATTTACATTTATTGCATTGTAGGTGATCACACAGTGACCGAAATATAGCCATGCAATAAACAACATGTGGGACTTATTACTGTATTCTTAACAATTTGTAGTCACTGTAAAGCTTCACTTTTAATTATGGATTGGGTTGAGTAACATGATAGGAATGTTCACCAGGCGACAGTGCGGAGTAGGTGGAGGTCAGTTGCTCGAAGCAGTTTTTTTTTTTTTTTTTTTTTTTTTTACGATTAGGCAAAAACAACGCCACGAAGTGACCCAAACTTCCTCTCCATTACACAGAATCCTATTCCAAGAGTTTCAGATGCTAGCTTCCAGTTCAGTTAGGGACAGTTGATAATTACATAATAGTATAACAAGTACACATGTAGAATTTTAAACAGTGTTTTGTGATCTGGAGTGGAATACAGTGGTACAACTACTTTCAGAATTTTGCTGTAAACGTTTCATTAGTTATGCATTGTCCTAATCAGCATGTGAAAGTGGGCAATCTGCAAGAAAAAGAAAAAAAAGACATAGCTCAGGAATCTTATATGTGGCCATTACTAGTGTTACTATATGCTAGTAGTTCCTTATGGTACACATGTTATCACGCCAATCCTCTGTTTTAAGTCATATAATAAATCTGTATTTCCTGTGTACATTAAAATGTAGCACATTGTCATTTTGTGTAGATCTCTACAGGTTTTTCGTTGTTTAAAGTTAGATCACTTTGCAGCATAAATTTTCTGTTAGCAGTAGGTGGTGAAACCCTTATCAAATATACAGGATGCAGAAGAAATTTGATATTATAATATCAAGATAGGGGACGGTGAAACAAGCAAAGTTTCCAGATATCCACACATTAAGAATTCATTGTCGTGTATGTAAAGCTATAAAACGGCAACAAATCAGACACGATAATGCGAAAATGTCTGCAGTTAACCTCACTTGCCCCATCTAACACCTGTCATGCTGAAGTCCGTAATTTACTGGGAAAATTGGGTCAAGGTAATTTTGGAGGGTAAATCGACAAGGTTAGACCAGCAATAACGCAATTTTCTATGCTGTTTACGGGTAAAACTCGAATGTTACATCAAATGCGCAAGAAGTGCCGTAATCTGTTGAAATTAACTAGTTTCACACAGAAACAGTCCTATAAGGTGCAACTGTATGGTGCAAGGTTTTAGTCAATGAAATCAAAAAGCCAATGTACGAAGAGTGTGAACTAACTTTTGCTATAACATATACGCCAGTAACTCTAAACTAAGACACTGATGAATAAACATGTTACACCTTAAGTTGTTCCTTTTTGCATTAGGACGTTACAACTGCATGGTTGGCTGCGGGGCATGATGGGAATTAGAATGCGCTGTAGGGTTTGGTTGGCGACGAAGCCCGCTTTCATTTGGATGGGTTCATCAATAAGCAGAACCCTTGGAATTGAGGGACTTAGAATTCGCATTTAGGGACAGAGTCTCTCACCGTCAACGGGTGACTGTGTGGTGTGCAATGTCCAGTCACAGAAAAATCTGTGCGATGTTCCTTGATGGCAGGGTGAATATCGAACGGTAGGTGAAGATTTTGGTATATAATTTCATCCCCATTTTCCATAGATATTCAGTCTGTATATTGAGCAAACAGTAAAGGAAACAAAATAAAAATTCGAAATAGGTATTCAAGTCCATGGAGAAGAAATAAAAACTTTAAGGTTAGCCGATGACATTGTAATTCTGTCAGAGACAGCAAAGGACTTGGAAGGGCAGTTGAATGGAATGGACAGTGTCTTGAAAGGAGGATATAAGGTGAACATCAACAAAAGCAAAACGAGGATTATGGAATGTAATCGAATTAAATCGGGTGATGCTGAGGGAATTAGAATAGGAAATGAAACACTTAAAGTAGTAAATGAGTTTTGCTATTTGGGGAGCAAAATAACTGATGATGGTAGAAGTAGAGAGGATATAAAATGTGGACTGGCAATGGCAAGGAAAGCGTCTCTGGAGAAGAGAAATTTGTTAACATTGAGCATAGATTAAAGTGTCAGGATGTCGTTTCTGAAAGTATATGTATGGAGTATAACCATGTATGGAGTGAAACATGGACGATATTAGTTTGGACAAGAAGAGAATAGAAGCTTTCGAAATGTGGTGCTACAGAAGAATGCTGAAGATTAGATGGGTAGATCACATAACTAATGAGGAGGCATTGAATAGGATTGGGGAGAAGAGGAGTTTGTGGCACAAGTTACTAGAAGAAGGGATCGGCTCATAGGACATGTTCTGAGGCATCAAGGGATCACCAATTCAGTATGGGAGGGCAGCGTGGAGGTTAAAAATCGTAGAGGGAGACCAAGAGATGAATACACTAAGCAGATTCAGAAGGATGTAGGCTGCAGTACGTACTGGGAGAGAAAGAAGCTTGCACAGGATAGAGTAGCATGGAGAGCTACATCAAACCGGTCTCAGGACTGAAGACCACAACAACAACAATTTGTTAAAATACCTGTACGTCACAATCTTATTGAAACTACCAGTATCGAATAACAGACCATCCTCAGGAATGAAGACTAACATTAGTTACCAGTCCAGCGATCAAACATTATCATTTGTATCTTGATCAACGTTATACATTAACTACGCCAAAATTACGGTAATCTTGAAATTATTTGAATTACATGGTAAGCTAAGGACAGGATCAGTTCGACAACATTTTTACCTTAGGTGTAAATCGGCTACTTACCAATCGTCTGTTTGTTTGATGCAGTTAATATGTAACAAGATCGAGAAACTAACGATCGCATTGATCTAGATATGTATCATGTGATCATGTTTGTTCGAACAACCCGTAAAATGTCTCCCATACCAAAATTTGATTTATTCTTTGACCCAAACTGGTAGCATCAATACAATAGAGATGCCCAAAAATTTTTCAGAAATATTTAATAGCTTTAAATTATCGCATCTTTAAAATAAAAGTCTCTGTATCAGCTGAAAAATAAGTTAAGGAAGGTACAATATATTGATGGAAGACTGACGATGATGCGACTGAAGGGTAGTTCAAAAGATTTGGTGTTAATACAGGTATAGCATAGAGATGAGGAAGTGGAAGAATATTATGAGAAAATATAAGAACTCATCGAGAGAGAAAATGGAAATACCTGCATTATCATCATGGCGGACTGGAATGCACTGGTGGATAAAGGAAGAGATGAAGATACAGTAGGAAAATTTGGATTAGGAAAAAAAATGAGAGAGGTGAACGACTAATTAGTATCTGTAAAGAAAAATCATTAGCAGTGTGTAACAAATTATTTGAACCCTACAAAAGGAGACGTTATACATGGATATCAAATTTGAATAGGGAAAGGTATCAGGTGGACCACATCCTGATACAAGAAAGGTTCAGGAACTGTTTGAAGAATGCCAAGGCTTATTCAGGAGCGGTTATAAATTCAGACCACTACCTAGTTGTGTGTGAAGTTTAAAAAAAGTCTGGAGAGGTAAAGCAAAGTAAAGACTAAACATAGAAAGACTCAAAGAGGTAGCAAAGACATCATATTTGGAGAACAGATTTGTGGAGAAATGGGAAAGAGGTAGCGTGTATGAAAATGCTAACGACAAATGGAGAAAAATCAGGGAAAGACTTACGTACTCTGCCAAATATGTACTAGGAATTAGAGTATCCCAAAGTACCAGGACAGGATGATAACAGAAAACATGTTGAAAAAGATGGAAGAGAGGAGAAAGTGGAAAAATGTTGAAACAGAATAAGGGAAAAAAAGGTACAGGAAACCGAATAATGAATTAAGAAGAGAAACTGAAGAATCAAGGGGAAAATGGATGAAAAAGAAATGCGACGAGATAGAGAAAATGGAGAAAGAGGAAAGTATGAAATGATGTATAGACTGGCTAGTGAGTTTTTGAATGTAAAAGAAAGAGAAATAACATGGAAATGGAAAGAGCGGACAGTACTCTAGCAGAAGAACCACAGGAGGTTTTGAACAGATGGCAAGAATATACTGAATCTAGAAACAACCCACAGGCTGTGGCTAAGCCATGTCTCCGCAATATCCTTTCTTCCAGGAGTGCTAGTTCTGCAAGGTTCGCAGGAGAGCTTCTGTGAAGTTTGGAAGGTAGGAGACGAGGTAGTGGCGGAATTAAAGCTGTGGGGACGGGGCGTAAGTCGTGCTTGGGTAGCTCAGTTGGTAGAGCATTTGCCCGCGAAAGGCAAAGGTCTCGGTCCGGCACACAGTTTTAATCTGCCAGGAAGTTTCGTTTTTTGATATACTGAATGTATGTATAAGAGGGATGAAATACAAAGAGAAATTAAGGTTGAAGAGGAGAAATACGTGCCGGAAGATGGAAAGGGATTCACCATCTTGGAAGCAGAATTAGAAAAGGAGCTGAAGGAGATGAAGAATAGGAAGGCATGTGGAATTGATGATTTGCCAGCAGAACTGTTGATGAGTCTGAAAAACAAGGCAAGAAAAAAAAGAGTCTACCTCTGTAACGAGATATATGGCAAAGGGGAATTGCCTGAGAGCTTCGCCGCAAACAGTTATGATACCAATAGAGAAAAAGAGAAACACTAAAAAATGTGGAGAGCATAGGACTATCAGTCTAATTTCTCATGCAGCTAAGGTCTTGTTAAGAGGATTGAATAGAAGGCTATATGGTAAGGTGGATAGAGGGATAGCAGAGGAGCAGTTCGGATTTAGAAGAGGAAAAGGAACAAGAGATGCTATTGCCCTGTTGAGAACTATAGAGAAAAGATGACTGGAAAAAGGTAGAGAAATCTTTGCTGTTTTTATAGATTTAGAAAAGGCTTTTGAAAGAGTTCAGTAGAACAAAAAAATGTTTTAAATGGATCTAAGCACTATGGGACTTAACCTCTCAGGTCATCAGTTCCCTAGAACTTAGAACTACTTCAACCTAAGTAACCTAAGGACATCACACACATCCATGTCCGAGGCAGGATTCGAACCTGCGACCGTAGCGGTTGCGCGGTTCCAGACTAAAACCGCTCGGCCACCCCGGCCGGCTTCAGTGACACAAGCTGATGGATATCTTGAAGAGGAAAGGAGTAGATTGGAAAGAGAGAAGCCTGGTAAAGAATCTATATTTACACCAGAAAGTAAGGATAAGGGAAATGAAATGTCAGAAGGAAGCAGCATTGGACGAGGTGTTAGACAGGGCTGTTGCCTTTCCCCACTTCTGTTTAACGCATACCTTGAAGGGATTATTGTGAAAGTCTTAGATGGGAAAACAGATATATGTATTGTTGGAAATAGAATAGAATGTATAAGATTTTCTGGTGGCATGGTATTAGTGGCAGAAAGTGAACGGACAGTGAATAACATGCTGGAAGAGCTGAATGAGACTTGTGTGGAATATGGGATGCAAATAAACATAAGAGTATGGTCATCAGTACAAGAAGCAGACTATTCAATATTAAAATAGGACATTCTACCATTAGCCAAGTAATTGCATTTAAATATCTTTGAAGCACAATAACGGAAGACTTGAGAGTCTCTATGTCCATCCTTTTAGCAGGAGGTCTCTGGGACGACGGCAGTTTACTATCGTGACAAAACGTAAAAGTACCTACAGCCGTCCTTATGATTTTATTTTATTTTGACGCTACCAGTTTCAATGTTCATTGCGTCATCTTCAGGTTCTTTTTGCTGCGATACAGGTTGATACGATCCCCATGCATAACCCATCAGTAGCCAGCATTACTGGATACGCAGATAATAAGTCAGCACTCTAAGTTGATATTGACGTGCTGACTTAATATCTGCGTATCCAGTAATGCTGGCTACTGATGGGTTATGCATGGGGATCGTATCAGCCTGTACCGCAGCAAAAAGAGCCTCAAAATGAAACAATGAAGCGTTGAAACTGGTGGCGACAAAATAAAATAAAATCATAAGGACAGCTGTAGGTGTATCTTTTTTTGTCACGAAGACTTGAGATGTCACCAGGAGGTGAAAATACGAATTTCCATAGCGCTGGAGGCATTCAACAGAAAGAGAAGACTCTTATGTGACAAATTAGATAAGGGTTTAAGACAAATGTTTTGTCTGGAGTGTGGCACTATATGGGGCAGGAACATGGACGCTGAGACGAGAGGATGAAAAGAGATTAGAAGCATTTGAGATGTAGATGTGGAGGAGAATGGAGAGAACAAGCTGGATGGAAAGAGTGAGTAATGAAAGAGTACTGGAAAGAGTTGGTGAGAGAAAATTTCTGCTGAAGGTTGTAAGAGAAAGAAAAAGAACTAGTTGGGACATTCATTGAGTAGGGAGTGCTTGCTAGCAGATGATTTGGAAGGATTGGTTCGGGGGAGAAGACTGAGAGGGAGAAGGAGATACAAGATGATAGACAACATAAAAGGAAGAGGAAATTATGCAATTCAGAAGAGGATGGCAGAAGACCGGACAGCCTGTAGAACTATAAGGTGAAATCCTGCCTTTTGGCAGAACACTGATGATGTCTGGCCCAGTCACCACCAACCATCTGAGTATCAATAACGGTGAAGCATAAACCTTCTCATTACCATTCTCAAAAACTGGAAAATTTACGAAGAAGAGAAAGTAAAGCAGCCGATCATATTCGGCAACCCATTTGTACAAATTATTCGGTGAAGCTGAAAACAAAATTATTTATTTGTTTACCGTTTTTAGTCATCATTCTTCTGATGGTTTAATGCAGCTCGCCACGATTTCATTTCCTGTGTCAATCTTTTCATCTCAGAGTAGCACTTGCACCCTACGTCCTTACTTCTTTACTGGATGTATTCCAATCCCTGTCTTCCTCCCAGCAGTTTTTACCCTCAACAGCGCCTTCTAGTACTATCGAAGTTCATCCCCAATGTCTTAACAGATACGTTCCTTTCCTCGCCGACTCTGCTGAGAACCTCCTTACTTTATCAGTCGGAATTATCCTTTGGATTAGGACCCACGTGCTATAAATCGACCACATTCTTCTTTCTTATTCCTTTCCCTGGCCCTTATCCCCTATTTTCACGGAGTCAGCAAGTTAGGTTGTTTTTTTTTTTTTTTATGGTCATAAGTCTTCTGACGAGTTTGATGTGGCCCGCCACGAATTCCTCTCCTGTGCTAACCTCTTCATGTCAGAGTAGCACTTGCAACCTACGTCCTCAGTTGTTTGCTGGATGTAATTCAATCTCTGTCTTCCTCTACAGTTTTTGCTCTCTACAGTTCCCTCTAGTAGAATGGAAGTCATTCTCTCATGTCTTAACAGATGTCCCGGCATCCTGTCCCTTCTCCTTATCAGTGTTTTCCCCATATTCCGTCCCTCTCCGATTCTGCGCAAAACCTCCTCATTCCTTACCTTATCAGTCCACCTAATTTTCAACATTCGTGTGTAGCACCACATCTCCAATGCTTCGATTCTCTTCTGTTCCGTTTTTCCACAGTCCATGTTTCACTTCCAAACAATGCTGTACTCCAGACGTACATTTTCAGAACATTATTCCTCTAATTGAGACCTATATTTGATATTATTAGACTCCTCTTGGCCAGGAATGCCCTTTTTACCATTGCTAGTCTGCTTTTGATGTCCTTGAAACGGTTCAAATGGCTCTGAGCAATATGGGACTTAACATCTCAGGTCATCAGTCCCCTAGAACTTAGAACTACTTAAACCTAACTAGCCTAAGGACATCACACACATTCATGCCCGAGGCAGAATTCGAACCTGCGATCGTAACGATCGAGCGGTTCCAGACTGGAGCGCCGGCCGAAGTGGCCGTGCGGTTAAAGGCGCTGCAGTCTGGAACCGCAAGACCGCTGCGGTCGCAGGTTCAAATCCTGCCTCGGGCATGGATGTTTGTGATGTCCTTAGGTTAGTTAGGTTTAACTAGTTCTAATTTCTAGGGGACTAATGACCTCAGCAGTTGAGTCCCATAGTGCTCAGAGCCAAGAGCCAGACTGGAGCGCCTAGAACCGCTCAGCCACCAGCCGCCGGCTTTTGATGTCCTCCTTGCACCCTCCGTCGTTTGTTATTTTACTGCCTAGGTAGCAGAATTCCTTAACTTCATCTACTTCATGACCACCAATCCCGATGTTAAGCTTCTCGCTGTCCTCATTTCTACTACTTCCCATTACCTTCGTCTTCCTTCGATTTACTCTCAAGCCATACTCTGTAATCATTAGACTGTTCATTCCGTTCAGCACATCGTGTAATTCTTCTTCACTTTCACTTAAGATAGCAATGTTAACAGCGAATCGTATCATTGATACACTTTCACCTTGAATTTTAATTCCACTCCTGAACCTTTCTTTTATTTCCATCATTGCTTCCTCGAAGTACAGGTTGAACAGTAGGGGCGAAAGGCTACATCCTTGTCTTACACCCTTTTGAATACGAGCACTACGTTCTTGGTCGTCCACTCTTAGTATTACGTCTTGGCTGTTGTACATACTGTATATGACCCGTCTCTCCCTACACCTTACTCCTACTTCTTTCAGAATGTTAGTTATTGGATGCTATTTGACTGGTAGAGGGGTGATCGGTCGTCATTCCCTTAACCCCCCCCCCCCCCCCCCCGCTCCTCAATCCCTCCTCGGTCAAGCGACGCGGAGTTTGTGTGTTATTCCTTGTGAAAAAGTGAGAATGCGTTCTATATGTTTAAAAAACGTATACCTGAGGCAGTACCTGGCTACTGGCCAGCTATTCATCTAGTGGGACGTGGAAAACTACCTAAACACCACATAAAAATGGGCCAGAACACCAGAAATTGTCATTTATACGTCGGGCGGGAAATCCAGAGGACCTTCCCAAATCCCGCTGGTATTCGAGCAGGTTCAAATAGGCCATACGCTCGACTGTTTCAGTCCTACCGGGAGTGCAGCACCACATTTGTATTCAGCTAGGCCGCCCCGAAAAATGGTAACACGCTTATATCTATCCTTGTACTGCTGCTGTTTGCTTGTATCAAGAGAAAGAAAACACGAGCGTGTAATTCAAAGCGTGCTGCCCTTTCCAAAGAACATGGTTGTGACCTTATGGGACACGGCGCCATTAATGGATTAGGCTCTGCCACTTTCACTCTGGCTCCGCGATTGCTTCATCGGGTACGGTAGGCTCCTCAAACAGGACTCGCGCCGTGGGAGAAGTCGGCCCGCCAGAAACACTCACGTGAAACGGTGTTACATGTGTGAATGTCTAGTGGGAGTAGGGCGCATATGCGCGGGGGACCTGGTATACCTCCAGGGCGGCGACGTTGGGTCATACTCCGGGACTCGCACGAATGGAAGAGAGACATTTAGGTAATAGGCCTCTTATGGACTTGACTCGCTACTCAAGCGATATTCAATAACGACGTTCATTGCGAAATGGTGAAAGCCGTAGTTAGGAAATTTTCTGTCCATGTCTTGTTAGGAACATTACGAACTTCACCTGCTTCGCTGAGGGAGTGGTCCGTGGATTTGCCGACACATTTTAAGTTGTATTTTCGTTCTTCTATAACGCTATACGTTAATCACGCCGTCAGAATTGGCTGAATTACTAAGAGCAACATTCTGCATTCTTTTGTTTAGATATGACATTATCCATAAAAATGGTACAAATGGCTCTGGACACTACGGTACTTAACATCTGAGGTCATCAGTCCCTACAACTTACAACTACTTAAACCTAACTAACCTAAGGACATCACACACATCCATGCCCGAGGCAGGATTCAAACCTGCGTCCGTAGTGGTGCTGTGGTTCCAGACTGGACCGCCTAGAGCCGCTCGGTCACAGCGGCCGGCCATTATTCATAGGTTGGCTATACCATCAACCCCATAAAACTTCAATTCATCTAGGAGAATACTTTTAATCACACAGTCAGATGCGTTAGAATGTCGCAGACAATCTCAAACGTCGCTATTTTATTATTTAATCCTTTATTTTATTATTTAATTCTTGTAAAATTTGGTGAATGAACATGCAATGGCAGGAGCAACTTTTAGTAGACTAACTCTTACGACCGTAGGTTACCAGTAATGAAATGAGTGATGGTTTTCATTCCAATTAGACACAAAAATAGAAGTTAAAATGTAGCATAAATATGTAAATTCAAACACAAGACCCTAGTCAGCAGCTATACGAAGAATCTCCGGACAGGCTGATCCAGGAAACTTGGTAATCGAATACACTTCCCTCCGACTAAGAACCCAATGAATGTGCTGGTAGAATGAGCCTCACTCTACCGCGAATAAGGAAGGAAAAAATGTTATGATTTAACGTCCCTCCGATGACTTAGGTCGCAAATCATGTTCAGATTGAGGAAGGAATTAGGCCACGCCGTTTCAAAGGAGTCATCGTGACATTTGCCTGGAGCGATTAGGGAAATTACGCGTGATGACTGGAGGGAGATTTGAACCATCGTCCCTCCGGAAGAAGGGGGGGGGGGGGAAGTATTAGTGTTTAACGGTTTAACGTCTCGTCGACGACGATTTCATTAGGTACGGGGCACTTGGTTTCCAGGAAGTGAAAGGTAATTGGAAAAGCTATTTCAACGGAGCCATCGTGCTATGAACCTAGAGCTATTTAGGAAAACCACGGAAAAACTGAATCTGGATGGCCAGCCATGGATTCGACCGGCGTCCTCCCAAATGTGAGTCCCGTGTGCTGAACATTGCGTCAAGACTTCATGACACACAGTTAACAACCATGCGACCTGCAGGCAAAACAGCATAGTGTGGGAACTGCAACAACAAAATGACCAAAAGCTCTAACAATAAGGTTATCGAGAACATCAAAAACAAGACTAGACGAAGTAAATGTGTATCCTGAAGAGTAAGAAATAGCGGCGGATATGAAAAGGAAGGATAGTAAGGACTGAATCTTCTTATAGACAGTGCAGAACCATGACAAGAAATATGGGGACGGAAATCGGTCGTGTCACTTCATAGGGACATTAAGCGAATAGGGACTAAATTAAAGCTTTTAATCCATGTGTCATGATGACAAATTTAAATACAACGTCTCCGTAATGGGAGTTTTAATCACGGCCCGACCTCAGTAGGTGTCCGAGATAAGCAATATTGATAATATCTTTTTCTACGTTGGTTTCCCAAAAAATTTTATGAGACGTATCAGCAGAAAATAAACGTGAAAAAGAGTGGAAAACTGAAAGAATGAGAAGATGAAGAATGGAAGCAGAAGGACGAAAGTATATATAATCCAGAAATAAAAAGCAAACGAAAAATAAAATTGCATAGTGAAAAAGAAATAGAATGGTAAAATAGCACCAAAAATTTGAAACCATGGGAAGCAAAATAAAAACACAAAATGAGAAAAAAATGTCTAATAATAATTGGTAACGAAAATTGGAGAGGAAACGGTACAGGAAGAAACAAACCTAAACAGAAGTTCGAAGGTAAAAGTAAAAGAAAAAACTGAAACCTGCTACAAAAAAGAAAACGAAAAAATGAGATGAAAAATTAAATTCAAAAGGAAAACCGAAGCGAAACTGAGAAAAAGCAAATAGAGATGAAAATGAAAGAGATAACTAATACAAAATTATGAAAATAACTGAAAAGAAAAGGAAAAATTGAGAACAGATATTTTTAAAAAAATGAGATGAAAAGAAAACAAAACTGTGTAAGAAAAATGAATAAGATGAAAACGAAAAAAGAAGTTGATAAGAAACGAGGGAAGGAATGAAACAATATTTTCCAGAGATATAATATATACACTACTTTACTCAATCTAATGATCCTAATAACGACATTATAGAAATTAAATTCGAAATGAAACTAAAAAAAATTTTCGAAGGAGGTTCTGAGACATTTTTCGTGGAACCTTAATTGAATATTATGCGGATTAGATTCGTTAAAGATTATGGGATCGTTAAAAATTATCAACGAAAACAATTTAAGAAAATTTCCGTCAGTAATGACGCCATTGGAGAAGTCAAACTATTATGAGAGCCTTCCTCTGTTTTCCTTTGGCCACTGCGCTTCAATTGAGCTTTATCAGTTTTGCGCTGCTATGGTGCAATTTAGTAATTGTGAAAACATATGTTGGTAGGAGCCACCTACGCTGGTTCCACTTAGCTGTAACTGTACTCTTAAGTGCACGTCTTGCGTCAGCAGCCTAGCCCATGACATAAATACTAGCTGCAAAACAGGTTTCTGCACGATTCTCAGTCGGTGAACGAGCTCCTTACGTCAGTCTGAGGAGCAGTGAACTCCGAAACTGGGCGTGTGGGTTCTGCGTACGGCCTGTGAATGCAGCACGGCGTCCTTGCCGATTCCGAGCAATCTGTTACTGCCGGGGCCACACCCGGCCGCTGATTCGCGAGAACTGGTTCTCCATTCAGCTCAGCTGCTGGCTGTGGGCGAGTGAATGACGAGCATGGCCTTAAACTCAGCAGAGGTCGACTTCTTTCGTGGCCCAGCCCGCAAACACATTGATTGCTCTCTAGTACAGTGTTAACGGTGTTCCCATGCGTTAGGTGAATATAGCATTATGATTCTTGCAACTGTATGAGACAGAGTCCTGAAATGGACGTTTCGTTGGTCAAAGCAGCAATTTAAGTGAATAGTTACATATATCTCATTCTGGTTTTACAGGAATTATTCGTTCCTTCAGGACTGTGACAGCTCATTATGAAGTACATCAATGCTTAATCGTCTCTCTTAAGAAGACGCTGTCTTACTGTGAACCATGTTATACAGTTCACATGCTTAACAATCCTATCTTGCATTCTTCACCAAGTTTATGAAACTACATAGCAGTACATGTAGTAATTTCTATCGATTAGACCCATATGTTAAACTGCATTCTTAATTTTCACTGTGCGTGCTCCATGTATATGTGACAAGTCTTCAAATTCTGTAACAATATTTATTTGTTATTGTCGAACAAGATAAGTTAAATGTAGCATCTGTAATTGGCGTGCCTGCACAGGCGATGTGGGCAGATATCTGGTCGCGTGTTGTGTGCGTTTTTGTGTGTATGTGTCACGCGTTATTCACTTCGTGGAGAATAAGAATGGGACAGCGAGTACATGTCGGTGAAATAACGCGTGGCCGACTAATTGGCAGATTAAGGCTTAGCAACAACTCTCACGAGATCGACCGGTTGTTCCAGATAGCCCAAAGCGTGGTTTTGCGGCTGTGTATTACATTCCTAGATGAAGGAAACGCTCAACGGCGGTTTATGTCAGGTCAGCCACGCGCAGTTGACCATCATGTAGATCATTTTCCACATCTGCATACGTATTCCGCAAGCCACAGTACGATGCATGCGGATGGTACGTTTTAGTCAATAATTCTTCTGCTCAGCCAGAAAATGGAGCGAGGGAAAAGCAACTATCCATATGCATCCGAGTGAGCCCTAAATTCTAGTTTCATGTATTCTCGTTTCTTACGCACAATGGATGGTGGTGGCAACAGATTCGTTCTGTAGTCTGTTCCAAATACTGGCTCTTTAAACTTTCCCAGTAGTATTCCACGAAAAGAACATGTTCTTTCCAGGGATTCCTATTTGAATTCGCACAGAATATCCGTAATAATGGTGTGTTGATGGAGTTTACCGGCAATAAATCTAGCAGCAAGCTTCTGAACCGTTTCTACATTCATGCTCATAAATTAAGGATAATGCTGATACATGGTGAAACAACGCTCTGGTGGGTGTTTTTCGGGTTTAAATCACCTCGGGGTATGACCATGCGGTGCATTTGACATGCGGTCGTCGCACGGTGGCGCTGGCAGCAGTTCACATACGCAGAGGTGTGTTGGTGAATGTCAGAGTACGGTGCAACGAGTAAGTGGGCAGACGTTTTCAGACGTGCTGATGGTGTCTGTGTATTGAAAATGGCTCAAAGAACACATATTTATGACGCTATGAGGGGTAGAATACTAGGGCGACTGGAGGCTGGTCAAACGCAGCAGGTCGTAGCACGGGCCCTCCGTGTGCCACAAAGTGTGATCTCAAGATTATGGCAACGATTCCAGCAGACAGGAAACGTTTTCAGGCGCTACAGTACGGGACGTCCACAGTGTACAACACAACAAGAAGACTGATATCTCGCCATCAGTGCCCGCAGACGGATACGGAGTACTGCCGGTAGCCCTGCTCAGGACCTTACTGCAGCCACTGTAACAGTTGTCTCCACACACACAGTCTACTGGCGACTGAACGGACATGGTTTATTCGCCTGGAGACCTTCAAGATGCATTCCACTGACCCCTGGTCACAGGAGAGCCCGGCGTGAACCAGAAACCAGATAACAACGCCTTAAAGTCCTTGAAAGGAACCTGTATAGAGGTCGTGGTTTGGTGTGTGGGGTGGGATTATGACTGGTGCACGTACACCCCTGCATGTCTTTGACAGAGGAACGGTAACAGGTCAGGTTTATTGGGACGTCATTTCGCACCAGTATGTCCGCCTTTCCAGGGGTGTTGTGGGTCCCACCTTCCTCCTGATGGATGATAACGCACGGCCCCTCCGAGCACCCATCGCGGAGGAGTACCTTGAAACAGAAGGTAACAGGCGAATAGAGTAGCCTGCCTGTTCTACAGACCTAAACCCCGTCGATCACGTCTAGGATGTTCTCGGTCGACGTATCGCTGCACGTCTTCAAACCCTTATGACACTTCCGGAGCTCCGTCAGACACTGATACAAGAATGGGAGGCTATACCCCAGCAGCTGCTCGACCACCTAAGCCACCTGATCCGGATTATGCCAACCCGTTGTGCGGCCTGTGTACGTGTGCATGGTGATCATATCCCATATTGATGTCGGGTTACTTGGGCAGGAAAGAATGGCGTTTAGTAGCGCATGTGTTTCGTGACGGTTTTCTCAACATATCACCAATACTGTGGGCTTACAGATCAGTGTCGTGTGTGTTCCCTATGTGCCTAAGCTATTAGCGCCAGTTTTGTGTAGTGTCACGTTGTGTGGCACCACGTTCTGTAATTATCCTTAATTTTTGAGCATGAGTGTAGGTCTTCCTTAAATACTACCTTGTGGGGATCACAGAGACCTAAGTAGTACTCAAGAATGGGTCGCACAAGTGTACTTTCTGAACGAGGTCTCCTTCATAGACAGTATATCCTTTCCTATAATTCTCCCAACAAATCGAAGTAGACCATTCACCTTCTCTACCATCGACCTTAAGCGCTGTATCCATTTCATGTCACTTTGCAACGTTAATCGTAGATAATTAATAGACGTGAATGTGTCATGCCATAACACAAGATTGTTTTTCACACTCGTCCTCATTGAGATCGATTTTCTCATGTTTAGAGCAAGCTACTGTTCTTCACATCAATTTAAATTCTGTTTACGTCAGCCTGTAACTTTCTACAGTCACTCAACGACGAAACCTTACCGTAGGCTGCAGCGTCATCAGCAGACAGTTTGAGATTGATGCTCATCCTGTCCGTCAGATCATCGATACATATGTGGAGGCAGAACAAGAACGATTCTGTCACATTTCCCTGGGGTGCTACTGACGGTACTCTTGTATTTGATCAACTCTCCCTCGAGAACAACGTGCTCAGTTCTATTACTAAAGCAGTCTTCGAGCCAATCAAACATCTGAGAACCTATACATCATGCTCGGATCTCCGTTAACAGCGTGAATGGGGGCACTGTGTAATAAGATTCCGTAAATCTAGGGTTACGGAAGCCACCTGTAGCGCTTCATTCATGGTTAGCAGGACACCGTGCCTGAAAAGGGTACGATGAGGTTTGCAAGAGCGATTCTTATAATCCCTTCTGATATGTTGACAGTAGTTTTCCCTTTCTTATTCATCATATGGAGCATGTTGATGTAGGTTCTGCAACTGTAGTCTTGATTCAGCAACAGACGCAAAAAAAAAAAAAAAAAAACGGTTTCGGCTCCAAAGTTGTGTGTACCCTCAGGACGCTTGACCTACACTGTGGCTTTGTGGACCGAAGCAGAAGGTGGTGTTGAAATTAAAAGAAAAGTGGAACTGATACTGGCGTTGCTTTTTAAAAAGAGGTTTTCATGTCGCAGGTAAATATGTTAAATTTAATCTTTTAACACACTCTAGAATTCGCCAGTCATTCAGCATTTAGGAAACTGGTTTGTAATTTTACGGGTCTGTTCTTTTATCTTTGTTTCATACAGGGTTCACCTCCTTTCCATTCCAGATATCTGGAACTTTCTGCTGTCCGGAAATTCGCGACAAACACAAGCTATGGGACCAAGGTGGACAGTATCTATAAAAACACACTGTAATTCCATTTAGACTTAGCGTTCAGCTATTTTTGTACGCCACAGGTGCCTATTTCTATACTGTATACGGGATTTTGTTGAAATGGTTCAAATGGCTCTGAGCACTATGGGACTCAACTTCTGAGAACATCAGTCGCCTAGAACTTAGAACTGCTTAAACCTAACTAACCTAAGGACATCACACACATCCATGCCCGAGGCAGGATTCGAACCTGCGACCGTAGAGGTCTCGCGGTTCCAGACTGTGGCGCCTAGAACCGCACGGCAACAACGGTCGGCACTAGAATTTGTGCGGCGGTCAAAGGATAGAATGCACGTACGATCATCCTGGGTGAATGGTACTTTTAAATGCTAATTTAAAACTTCACCTATCCTTTTTCTATCTTCTGCTGCCAGCCAGACCGAATACGAGTGAATGAGTAGAAGCACATTACCCTGACCGTGTTCTAGGGGTAGCGACTTTGATTCATAATCAAAACGTCTTCGGTCCCGGGTTCAATCCCCTCCACTGCCTAAATTTAGATAAATAATCAGCATTCGCAGCCGAAGGCTTCCGGCATAAGAAGTCAGCCTCATTCTGCCAACGGCCTTGTCAAAGAGGGCGGAGGTGCGGATAGAGGTTCAGGGCACTCTCTTGTCCTAGGGGTGGGAAATTGCCCCTAAAGGCGGAAGAATCAGCAATGATCAACGACATGAGGGTGCAGAAGGCAATGGAAACCGCTGCATTGAAGATAAGTAACGTGTATCCACAGGACAAGTGGCCTGTAATTGAAGAAGTGTCATGATGACCTCTCCATTGGCAAAAGATCCCGGAATAGTCCCCCATTCGGATCTCCGGGAGGGGACTGCCAAGGGGAAGGTTACCATGAGAAAAAGATTGAATAATCTACGAAAGGATAACGTTCTACGAGTCGGGGCGTGGAATGACAGAAGTTTGAACGTGGTAGGGAAACTAGAAAATCTGAAAAGGAAAATGCAAAGGCTCAAACTAGATATAGTAGGGGTCACTGAAGTGAAGTGGAAAGAAGACAAGGATTTCTGGTCAGATGAGTATCGGGTAATATCAACAGCAACAGAAAATGGTATACCAGGTGTAGGATTCGTTATGAATAGGAAGGTAGGGCAGAGGGTGTGTTACTGTGAACAGTTCAGTGACCGGGTTGTTCTAATCAGAATCGACAGCAGACCAACACCGACAACGATAGTTCAGGTATACATGCCGACGTCGCAAGCTGAAGATGAAGCGATAGAGAAACTGTATGAGGATATTGAAAGGGTAATGCAGTATGTAAATGGGGACGAAAATCTAATAGTCATGGGCGACTGGAATGCAGTTGTAAGGAAAGGAGTAGAAGATAAGGTTACAGGAGAATATGGGCTTGGGACTAGGAATGAAAGAGGAGAAAGACTAATTGATTTCTGTAACAAGTTTCAGGTAGTAATAGCGAATACCCTGTTCAAGAATCACAAGAGGAGGAGGTATACTTGGAAAAGGCCTGGAGATACGGGAAGATTTCAATTAGATTACATCATGGTCAGACAGAGATTCCGAAATCAGATACTGGATTGTAAGGCGTACCCAAGAGCAGATATAGACTCAGATCACAATATAGCAGCGATGAAGAGTAGGCTGAAGTTCAAGACATTAGTCAGGAAGAATCAATACGCAAAGAAGTGGGATACGGAAGTACTAAGGAATGACGAGATACGTTTGAAGTTCTCTAACGCTATAGATACAGCAGTAAGGAATAGCGCAGTAGGCAGTACAGTTGAAGAGGAATGTACATCTCTAAAAGGGCCATCACAGAAGTTGGGAAGGAAAACATAGGTACAAAGAAGGTAGCTGCGAAGAAACCACGGGTAACAGAAGAAATACTTCAGTTGATTGATGAAAGGAGGAAGTAAAAACATGTTCCGGGAAAATCAGGAATACAGAAATACAAGTCGCTGAAGAATGAAATAAATAGGAAGTGCAGGGAAGCTAAGACGAAATGGCTGCAGGAAAAATGTGAAGACATCGAAAAAGATATGATTGTCGGAAGGACAGACTCAGCATACAGGAAAGTCAAAACAACCTTTGGTGACATTAAAAGCAACGGTGGTAACATTAAGAGAGCAACGGGAATTCCACTGTTAAATGCAGAGGAGAGAGCAGATGGGTGGAAAGAATACATTGAAAGCCTCTATGAGGGTGAAAATTTGTCTGATGTGATACAAGAAGAAACAGGAGTAGATTTAGAAGAGATAGGGGATCCAGTATTAGAATCGGAATTTAAATGAGCTTTGGAGGACTTACGGTCAAATAAGGCACAAGGGATAGATAACATTCCATCAGAATTTCTAAAATCATTGGGGGAAGTGGCAACGAAACGACTATTCACGTTGATGTGTAGAATATATGAGTCTGGCGATATACCATCTGACTTTCGGAAAAGCATCATCCACACAATTCCGAAGACGGCAAGAGCTGACAAGTGAGAGAATTATCGCACAATCGGCTTAACAGCTCATGCATCGACGCTGCTTACAAGAATAATACACATAATAAAAGAAAAGAAAATTGAGAATGCGCTAGGTGACGATCAGTTTGGCTTTACGAATAGTAAAGGGACGAGAGAGGCAATTCTGACGTTACGGCTAATAATGGACGCAAGGCTAAAGAAAAATCAAGACACTTTCATAGGATCTGTCGACCTGGAAAAAGCGTTCGACAATATAAAATAGTTCAAGCTGTTGCAGATTCTGAAAAATGTAGGGGTAAGCTATAGGGAGAGACGGGTCGTATACAATATGTACAACAACCAAGAGGGAATAATAGGAGTGGACGATCAAGAACGAAGCGCTCGTATTAAGAAGGGTGTAAGACAAGGCTGTAGCCTTTCGCCCCTACTCTTCAATCTGTACATCGAGGAAGCAATGATGGAAATAAAAGAAAGGTTCAGGAGTGGAATTAAAATACAAGGTGAAAGGATATCAATGATACGATTCGCTGATGACATTGCTATCCTGAGTGAAAGTGAAGAAAAATTAAATGATCTGCTGAACGGAATGAACAGTCTAATGAGTACAAAGTGTGGTTTAAGAGTAAATAGGAGAGAAGTAGTAGAAATGAGAACAGCGAGAAACATAACATCGGGACTGATGGTCAGGAAGTCAATGAAGTTAAGGAATTCTGCTACCTAGGCAGTAAAATAACCAACGACGGACGGAGCAAGGAGGACATCAAAAGCAGACTCGCTATGGCAAAAAATGCATTTCTGGCCAAGAGAAGTCTACTAATATCAAATACCGGCCTTAATTTGAGGAAGAAATTTCTGAGGATGTACGTCTGGAGTACAGCATTGTATGGTAGTGAAACATGGGCTGTGGGAAAACCGGAACAGCAGAGATTCGAAGCATTTGAGATGTGGTGCTATAGACGAATGTGAAAATTAGGTGGACTGATAAGGTAAGGAATGAGGAGGTTCTACGCAGAATCGGAGAGGAAAGGAATATGTGGAAAACACTGATAAGGAGAAGGGACAGGATGAGAGGACATCTGCTAAGACATGAGGGAATGACTTCCATGGTACTAGAGGGAGCTGTAGAGGGCCAAAACTGTAGAGGAAGACAGAGATTGGAACAGCCACTGAACTGGATAGAGACCTCGTGTTAATTTATCGGTCGCACATATTTATGGTTTCAATATGTCAGATGCGTCCCCCTCCCACAAAGGCACGACGTTTCTTGGTGACTATGGTTTTATCTTGTTTATTTGTTCATCATATTCTCTCGTCCCATATGGGGTCGGGGATCGAGTCTGAATATTTACAGAATGAGGTTAGATGATTTATAAAGGAAAGGAACTAAATAATTATAAAATAACGAAAAAATTGTGAGAGTACACACAAATAAATAACGGACTACACAGAAAAGTCCTCAACTACCGGGAGGAACTCTTTTATAAAACTGAATTGGGCCTTAAGGAAACCTTAAAACTTATATTCAGAATCTTTGGGTTCGCCAGTCCTTTATTCATTTGTGCAGAGAGCCTATTGAAAATGAGACAAGCTGAATGATACGCACTTCTCTGTGGGTTGTTTAAGGTGCTACTATGTAAGTACAAACCATATTTCCGTCTTTGTTCATGTAATACGTCATTCAGTTTCTTCTGAATGAATCAGTATTGTCAACAGCGTGCACCACGACTGATTTTACATACATTATTTACTTCCGAGCTACACGAACCAAAGTCCACACGCAATTCGCTAACTGAACACAGCAGATCTGTCTGACCGACCTCTTCTGGGCTAAGAATGTTCTTTCTGGGTGCATAGAGTTGCCTCAAAATATGGTACCGTAGGAGGTAATAGGGTGAAACTAAGCAAAGTAAACAAACTTTCGCGCTTCAATCTAAGTGACAGTAGGGATTATTCTTACAGTTAGCATGTAGCCTTGAGTTCTTCTTGTACGTGACAGTTCCTTGAAGATTTTCGTCTACTCTCTTTCCTACGAATCTCCCTTCGTGGACGTAGCGTGAACAGTGAGGCAGCGTCCTGCTCCCGGACGAATAACAGTGCACACTGTGATGTCATTGTCCACATCTATTAATCTGCCAGATGAACAAGGTACTTTACAGCCGTAACTGTTGTGTAGAAATGGTACGCTAGAAAAACAATGGTTGGAGCCACTAGTACTTACGACCACTGCAGGCCTCCCGAAAGTGCTTCACTGCCAAATTACTTATTTATTGAAATTACAACTGTTTAAAATAAAAATTCCAAGTGATCCGAGGCGCGTTTCGCTTTGGTTACGAGACATATCCAGTGGGCGCCTGTTGATCTTTGCACTTATAGGTTTAGGTTTTTAGAATATAATGGAACAGTGCGTAGAGAACATCGTCTAATTCCTTATTTTTAAGCCATACAGCTTTCGCTCACCGAACTGGTTGGAAGTTCGCACTTTCTTTTTGATCATTATACCGAACTTATTACACTTTAACCGCTATTTTTGTGTGTACAGTGTTATTCGTTTCTGTAAGTGCTGCCAACTTTCTCAGGTTTTGCTTTAAATTGTTTTCTCTGTGAGTATATGTGTGCTGATGTACGTTCTCTCTCTCTCTCTCTCTCTCTCTCTCTCTCTTTCTCTTTCTCTCTCTCTCTCTCTCTCTCTCTGTCCTGGTGTGTGTTTGTGTGTGTGCGCTTTATTATTTATTTATCTATTTTTTTCACATACGTTTCATACACTTATATTCTTGCGAGAGAAATAGGATAGGTGATAATCTGTTGGGATTATTGTGTATTATATGATCAGTCAGGGCAAACAGTGATATCCACTTGCTCAGTTAGTACTAACTTCCATTTTGTTTTGTATATGTCGTAATTTTCTCTTAATTTTAGGAGGTAGCTTTCTTTATTTATTCTAACTATTTTCATGTCTTTCTCTCTTGTAGTGGGTTTGTGATTGTTTTCACTTAGATGTTCTGCAAAACTAGATTAGCTTGTCCCATATTTCCATGCTCTGGTATGTTCATTATTCCAGGTGTCAAATGTTTAGACTGTTTGCGCTACATGTCTTCTATTACATGTGTTGCATTGTAGTTGGTATATTGCTGCTTTCTTGTAGGTCTGTGTCTTTTGTTATTTTTGGAATGTACTTTTGGATTGAAATGTCAGTTTTTAATGCTATGTTTACATTATTTTCACCATGCTAGCGACAACAGTAACGGTTACGAAATTGTCTCGAATGAAAATCAGGCCACAGTTGCACTAAATTATGTTTATTTTAAACCTTGACCATGGTTTCTGCTATAATAATGTAGCGTTCTTCAGAAGTCGTCCACATTACATACATACTGGGCTAAGACATTTTTAATTTATTAGTGTGTATGAGTTCTGAAGAAGGCTATATTATTATAGCAGAAACCATGGTCAAGATTTAAAACAAACATAATTTAGTGCAACTGTGGACTGTTTTTCATTCGAGGCTATGTTTACACTTAATCTTTTAAAGATATTTATTATTTTCTGTACAGACGTCAACCATCTACCGACAGCGTGTGGTTTTCAACAATCAAAAAGTAGTGTGGCTGCTTACCCCACTTGTGTCAAAATATGTACCTCTGCCGTGATAGGTTCTACTTCTCTTCATCGTTGACCATGTTTTGCGTGGCAAGTCTAATATCGGTGCTTCTCGGTGATGCACGGTGTGCTACTTTCTGTCCAGTTCATTCTTGAGTGCCTGCATCAGTAAAGTTGAATCCAGCTTTCATAGCGACCTATGCTGTTGTTGTCGGTGGTCATGCACAAAGGAGAGGAGTCGGTTATGGTTCGCATCTTGATGAACTGGTTCACATCTACAATCCGTAAATTTTGTACTCGTTCCTGTGAGCATTTATGTCACGTAGATGACGGGATGAAATGTGTTATAGAACTGTCAGCCTATCTGCTGGTGCTGATTTGAGAACACCAAATAATATCTTATTTAGTTGGACACCTATTTTTTCTGCGTGCAGGCTGCGTGGTCAAACTGCGGCAGAGTATACTGAGGTGAGAAACGGCATGGGATAGCGATATAGATAATTAAAGTATCGTGTACACAAGGCATAAAACGGCGGTTGTCTGGCGAAGCACTCATTTATACTCATGCGACTCATGTGAAAATATTTTCGAAGTGATTATGGTCTCACGACGGGAATTAACAGAGTTTGTACTCGGAATGGTAGTAGGAACTAGAGACACGGGAAGTCCCATTTCGTAAATCGTTAGCGAGTTTAATATTGCAGGCATTATCTCTCACCAAGGGCAACGCAATGGCCGACGGCCTTAACTTGAAGACCGAGAGCAGCGGCATTTGCTTTGTGTTGTCATTGCTATAAGACAAGGAACACTGCGTTAAATAACCGCAGAAATCAATGTGAGACGTGCGACGAGAGTATCCGTTAGGACAGTGCCACGAATTTTGGTACTAATGGTATATGATAGAAGACGATCGACGCCAGTGCCTTTGCTAACAGCGCGACATGGCTTGCAGCGCCACTCCTGGACTCGTGACCGTATCGGTTGGACCCCAAACAACCGGGAAACCGTGGTCTCATCAGATGAGTACCAATTTCAGTTGGTAAGAGCTGATGGTAGGATTCTAGGTCCTCCGTCAGAATTTCTTCTGTTGAATTAAGGTACACCCTGTTGTAGGTACCAAGCCCTCGATATAAACAAACTTCCTTTGGTTTTAGCTTCGAATAGTTTGTCATGGGATCCAACATCTAGTTCGCTCCCGTAGCAGAAGTCTACACGTGCATCCAGGGTAACGCTTAAAGAATTAGCACATACTGACAGTCAGAGAATTTTGCGATTGTTTTACCATAAGACACATACTCTGTATGTGACTTAAGCGGGGGACCTGAACCAAATGAACCGTTTCACTTCTTACTGTTGTGAGACGTCATCATAGATCGCATTCATATTTCATGTACCACTGGCTATGGATTACCACACACTGTCCATCGTCGTTTCATGGTCTCACGCAGTACAATATTCCACGGGCACTTCCCAGTGTTGCCGTAGTTGATAGTGTTTCCTAGATCTCTAAGATCTGTGAGCTTGTGCTTCAGATATTCAGCATCCGAAATTCATACCGTAACTCGAAACCATAGAGTCCTTTTGTCGTAAATATCCTATCAGTGGAAAGGTTTTAATATTATACCTGGTAGATCTAGAGCCTTTCTTTCTTTATCGCTTCAGAAAACTGACTCAGATGCTTTTGTAGATTACCTTCCGAAGTTATTTTGTATTGCACCACAGAACATAATGCTTTTCTTTCGTCCTTTCCGACTCTGTTGTTATGCAGTAATGGCTCACGGAGATCACGTCTGAGTAATTTCTTGGTCTTGCGCAAACAGTGGGATTTAACGTTCAGAGTCGCAACCTCTACATGCTTTTGTAACCAAAGAGTAAATATGGAAACTGTCTTCGACGCTACAAAACAACTTTCTTCATCCACCAAGCCCATCCAGAATTATGTCTAACATGTCAAACGTAGTGGTGTGTACGAGCTATTTACACAGATATTATATCGATTTTTTAAGAAATTTGATAACCTATTTCAAAGCTAAGAAACAATCCCAGTTTTGAAACTATGTGGCAGTTTAAAACTTTGTGCCGGACCGAGACTCGAACTCTGGACCTTTGCCTGGCAGCATTAAAGCTGTGAGGACCATATGTGAGTCGTGCTTCGGTAGCTCAGTTGATGCCGGCACAGTAGCTCAGCGTGTTCGGTCAGAGGGTTAGCAGCCCTCTATAATAAAAAAAACTGAGTAATCGATGAACAATGAACTTAAACGGATGTCTTACGACGTCCGTCCCGAGCAGATGCAACGAACGAAAGCGAACAAAATGAGATTAAAAAAAAAAAAAAAAGTTGGTAGAGCACTTGTCCGCGAAAGGCAAAGGTCCCGAGTTCGAGTCTCGGTCCGGCACACAGTTTTAATCTGCCAGGAAGTTTCATATCAGCGCACACTCCACTGCAGACTGAGATTCTCATTCCGAATCCCATTTTGATCTTTAGTCGGGACACCTATTTCAGAAACCAAAGGGGAGGGTATAATTAAGACGTGATAGAACATACCTGCAACTTAGCTCGAACTTCCATTTTCAGAATAACAAAGTGGTAACGATAGACGCTGCATGCTGTTTACCCTGTATCATAATTAGTTAATAGTAAGGTTGTACTGAGTTTCTGGTGCTACTTATGATATGGGTATGATAAATGCGCTTTCTCATCATGAAATACGTTTTTTTATTCAGCTAAAATATTAACGGTAGACACCTGTTCTCGTTCGTTTCTTGGTTACAAAGCGAATGTAATCTCGTGATGTACATGGGAAATTTAAAATTTTCCCACCGAATTCAATGTTGGAAGAGATTTCTGGATTGCAGCCGACCGTCGTAAACCAGACTCCACGATATTTCAACTAGAAACCAACTAGTCATCTTCAGGTGAGCTATCGAAGGCTTTAGTGGTTCATCTGAAGACGACTGACACGTGAAATATCTTGGAGTGAAATTTACAACGACGGCTGCAATACAGAAATTTCTTCGAACAATCTTCATATACAGTATACAGGGATTTTTCCCCTTAGACATCAGTACTGTACATAATAAAGTAGGTAAACTAAAGTGAAAGATCATAAACGACAAGCCACGCGGGATTAGCCGAGCGGTCTTAGGCGCTGCAGTCATGGACTGTGCGGCTGGTGCCGGCGCATGTTCGAGTCCTCCCTCGGGCATGGGTGTGTGTGTGTGTGTGTGTCCTTAGGATAATTTAGGTTAAGTAGTGTGTAAGCATAGGGACTGATGACCTTAGCAGTTAAGTCCCACAAGATTTCACACGCATTTGAACATTTGAACACAAACGACAAACAACGGAACATAACAAGGCTGCGAATACGGCAGTACTTTTCTGACGGCCCATAACACAGATAAAGGGAGGCCACTGTGATGGACTTGAGCGAAGGGAATGTCTGTTTTCCCATAACGTGTTTAAACCCTACCATGAAACTGTCTTTTCCGCCCACTGGTTCCGTATCTGCAAGTACCAGTTTTAAGACTCTGAAGCAGGTAGCTCAGTATATCCTTATGTAGACCTACGAAAGGTGTTCAATAAGTAATGCAACACTTTTCTGAAGCAGATTGGTTCTATGCAGGATTCCGACGCGTACATCATTTCTCAAATCCGTGTTTTCCAACATAATCTCTGTTGAACGTGGCGGGCTTAACCCGACTTCCTGGGAGAGTCTGTATTGCCGCATGGTACAGCTGTACTGGTCGACGTCGAATCCACCGTCTTGCCGCATCATTAACCTCCCCAACACCCACCTACTGCTTCCCACGGGGTGCATTCTTCATTGGGCCAAACAGGCGGAAGTCGGAAGGTGCCAGATCTGGGCTGCATGGTTGAATAAAAACGTTCCGATGAAGTTTTGTGAGCTTCCGTCAGGTGTGCAGACTTATGTGAGTCCTTGCGTTGCCTTAGAGAAGGAGAAGTTCGTTTGCACTTTTATAGCGACGAACACGATGAGGTCCTTTCTTCATTTTCCTGAGGGTAGCACATACACTTCAGAGTTCATTGTTGCAGCTTGAGGACGGATGTCAACCAGAACAACGCCTTCAGTGTCCCAGAAGCTGGTCAACATGACTTTAACGGCTGATGGTGCGGCGCCACTCCATGAATTGCCATTTTATTTCTGGTAAGTGATAAACGTATATTTCATCGCCTGTGACGATGTCTGACGAAACCTCGTAACGTGCAAGCAAATTTGCACAGATGATTTGCTTTTTATGTCTTTGTGGTTGGTTGGTTGGTTGGTTGTTTGGGGAAGGAGACCAGACAGCGTGGTCATCGGTCTCATCGGATTATGGAAGGATGGGGAAGGAAGACGACCGTGCCCTGTCAGAGGAACCATCCCGGTATTTGCCTGGAGTGATTTAGGGAAATCACGGAAAACCTAAATCAGGATGGCCGGACGCGGGATTGAACCGTCGTCCTCCCGAATGCGAGTCCTATTATGTCTTTGTGCTCGATGGCGAGGAACTCAGCGCGGTCACACACCTCTGAGGACCCTGTCTCATGGATGCTTGTGTCAGCACTGCCAACTGAGGTATTCAGTTGACCAGCGAGGTGTTTTGTGGTGTCACCGCCAGACACCACACTTGCTAGGTGGTAGCCTTTAAATCGGCCGCGGTCCGTTAGTATACGTCTGACCCGCGTGTCGCCACTATCAGTGATAGCAGACCGAGCGCCGCCACACGGCAGGCCTAGAGAGACTTCCTAGCACTCGCCCCAGTTGTACAGCCGACTTTGTTAGCGATAGTTAACTGACAAATTACGCTCTCATTTGCCGAGACGATAGTTAGCATAGCCTTCAGCTACGTCATTTGCTACGCCCTAGCAAGGCGCCATTACCAGTTACTATTAATGCTGTAAAACATGTATCGTCAAGAGTGATGTTCACCAATTATGAGTTAAGTATTCCAGTAGTTACGTGCGTTCTTTGCTACTATAAATTCATTTAACTGTTCCAGACCTCACGCCAGCCTGCGTGAGCTAAAACGCGTGCCTTTCGGCTTCCTCCTAGTGGATTGGCTGTCTTGCCAGTCCACAACATGTTTGTTTGTGATCTGTCGATCACCTCGAATGAGATTGTCCGCACGTTTCAACATTCCATGTGTCGCAGCTGTGTGTGGGCGGCCGGCCTGCGTGACCTTGTTGCGATTATGCCAGATGCCTCGCACAACGAGTCACCATCCTTTTGTTCACTGCCAGGTCTCCGCAACTGAGTGATGCACGCAAACTATTAAAATTAATACTGCTTAATAAAAAAGTAAATACTGCATCTTACGCAACAGGTAGCCGAGCGCTTTGCATCGAGCTCAGCCGCCGAGCTTAGAATGGACGGCTCGTTTCGTAACTGGTGTACGTATTACACACCGGCAGCTCACCAGAGCAGAACATCAGACTGATGAATGGGGCAGAGGGCGTGGCGAGACTGCGAGGCGAACTGGTTTGGCGAGCTGCTGCCGCCGCGGTAACTAGTTCGCGTCCTTGCCAGAGGCCGGCGGAACCAGAGCACGTGGGCGGCGGCCGCGCCAGGTCAGTGGCGAGGCCGGCAGATCTGGATCACTGCCCCGCTCCGTGACTCAGCGCCGGGCAGCCGACGAACCACATCCGCAAGGGCGGCGGCGCGCACGGCCAAGGTCCGCGGGGCTTTCACCCAGCCGCCGGCCAGCGCTTGCGCGTCGCACAGTGATCGGGTGCAGTACAACAGCCACGGAGCACGCTCTGTTCGCACGTTTCCGTGAGAGCAGTTTTGCGTCGGGTGAAAAGAATCACGAAGGATTAAGGGAAGGAGGAAGAGAGTGCAACGTGGCAAATTTTTCCGAGTGTTTTCTCCTGGCACAGAAGTAAACGATCTTGAAATGTGTCATGTCATGCAGCCGGGAGGACAGCAGGTACTTTTCCTTTTTCCTTTTTTTATGCACTCACATAACGAATCGAAGGAACCAGTATTAAAACTGATTCGATTTTTTCATACTTTATTTACAAACTAGTATTGACGATACAACCACACAATTGGAGTTCATTGTCTTTAATACCTGTCGAGATATAAAATTTTACCTTAAACATGTAGAAACTTTTCTACTGTTACAAAAGTGAGCTAGGAATTGTAAGGTATTCATTTATAATGTCAGCTGCGAATGTAACTACAAAGATTCAGCTTGCAGAACGTTGTCTTACCAGACTTTTCTTTATCTTCATTACAATAGCGTCTGACGTAATACACAAATAGAAAACTCCATTACCTAATTAATGTAGAGAATGAAACGTCAGGAATACATTTGCCTAGATAACATACTTCGATGATTAACATTGCAAGATCACTGGTCAATGTAAGCGTGAGGTGGTAAGTCATTGTAAATCTGATATGCTGGTGTATCAATAATATTAATAACCAGTTGGTTCAAATAGCTCTGAGCACCATGGGACTTACCTGCTGCGGTCATCAGTCCCCTAGAACTTAGAACTACTTAAACCTAACTAACCTAAGGACATCACACAAATCCATGCCCGAGGCTGGATTCGAACCTGCGACCGTAGCGGTCGCGCGGTTCCAGACTGTAGCACCTAGAACCGCTCGGCCACTCCGACCGGCTTAATAAGCGGTATAGCCACCAGAATGTAGAGTGAAAGCTTGAAAACTTTCATGCATAGCGCCGTGTGTCAGTTTCTGGCGTGGAGTTCCATGCCTGTTGCACTTGATTGGTTATTGCAGGGACGGTTAATGCCTATTGTGGATGTAGCTGGAGTTCTCTTCCGATGATGAATCGTATGTGCTTGGTTGGAGTCATTTCAGGTGATCCAGCAAGTCTAATGAGTGTATTGGGTTGCAACAGCAGTAAGTGGGCGAACGTTATCTCACTAAAAACACGCTCTGGAATGAATGGCAGTACCACAGCTCGGAGCAGCAGGGTGAGTGGAATAACCGTCAGACTTCCCATGCTGTCATGCAAAATCGCACTCCAGACCACAGCTCCAGGTGTACATCCAGTGCGTCTAGCATGCAGTTTGACTTCACGCCCTTAACTGGTGCCGGCCGCTGTGGCCGAGCGGCTCTAGGCGTTTCAGTCCAGAATCGCGATGCTGCTACGGTCGCAGGTTCGAATCCTGCCTCGGGCATGGATGTCTATGATGTCCTTAGGTTAGTTAGATTTAGGTAGTTCTAAGTCTAGGGGACTGATGACCTCAGATGTTAAGTCCCATAATGCATAGAGCCATTTGAACCATGTGAACTTTAACTGACCTCCTTGTAACCAACACCCGGCCATCACTGGCACCGAGACAGAACCAGCTTTCATCAGAAAACACAACAGACTCCCACCCCATCTTCCAATGAGCTCTTGCTTGACACCGCCGGAGTCGCCAATGGTGGTGATGTGGTGTCACACATGCTACAGGGCGTATGGTTCTGAGCTCTCTCTGAAGTTTTTTTTTTTTTTTTGATCATCAGTCTACTGACTGGTTTGATGTGGCCCGCCACGAATTCCTTTCCTGTGCTAACCTCTTCATCTCAGAGTAGCACTTGCAACCTACGTCCTCAATTATTTGCTTGACGTATTCCAATCTCTGTCTTCCTCTACAGTTTTTGCCCTCTACAGCTCCCTCTAGTACCATGGAAGTCATTCCCTCATGTCTTAGCAGATGTCCTCTCATCCTGTCCCTTCTCCTTATCAGTGTTTTCCACATATTCCTTTCCTCTCCGATTCTGCGTAGAACCTCCTCATTCCTTACCTTATCAGTCCACCTAATTTTCAACATTCGTCTATGGCACCACATCTCAAATGCTTCGATTCTCTTCTGTTCCGGTTTTCCCACAGCCCATGTTTCACTACCATACAATGCTGTACTCCAGACGTACATCCTCAGAAATTTCTTCCTCAAATTAAGGCCGGTATTTGATATTAGTAGACTTCTCTTGGCCTGGAATGCCATTTTTGCCATAGCGAGTCTGCTTTTGATGTCCTCCTTGCTCCGTCCGTCATTGGTTATTTTACTGCCTAGGTAGCAGAATTCCTTAACTTCTTTGACTTCGTGACCCTCAATCCTGATGTTAAGTTTCTCGCTGTTCTCATTTCTACTACTTCTCATTACCTTCGTCTTTCTCCGATTTACTCTCAAACCATACTGTGTAATCATTAGACTGTTCATTCCGTCCAGCAAATCATTTAATTCTTCTTGACTTTCACTCTGAAGTAACAGATTAATAACAGTTCGTTCTATTACTATAGTTCGCTGCTCGTAGTCTCGCGGTAGCGTTCTCGCATCCCGAGCACGGGTCCCGGGTTCGATCCCCGGCTGGGTCAGGGACTTTCCCTGCCTCGTGATGAGTTGTCTTCATCATCATCATCATTCATCCCCATTAAGGAGGGAGGAAGGCAATGGCAAACCACCTCCACTAGGACCTTGTCTAGTGCGGTGGTCCGGGTCTCCGACATTGTTTCCCTACGCTCTGTCACAGGGTATGGGACTTCATCATCATCATCTGTCACTATCGTGTCTACTGCTGCTGCAGGCGAAGTATAATGCGGCAGAGCCGTACGCGCAAGGCGATGGCCCTTCCCCTTTGCTGTGCTACGTGACAGTCCAGAGCCCGGTCAGCTTGTGACCATACGTTCTCATAACCATCGCTACCAGCTGTCATGTACAGTGGCTACATTATTGCGAGGTGTTTCTGCAGTATTGTAGAAGTAACATCCAGCTTCTCGTAGCCATGTAACACGAGCACGTCCGAACTCAGTGAGATGCTGATAGTTGCATCTTTGTGGCCGCAAAAGCATTCTTGAATGACATTGATTCACATTGTCCAATCTCAAAGGTAACAAACTCTCATGGCCGCTACAGCGTGTTTTTAAAAGAAAATCTTATTTGCATCATTACAGTGTTGCCACTAGCGCCACACTTATGTGATTGGCGCAATATTTGAATAGACGTTATCTTTCAGATATACACACGTCAAAAAAGTTTGGCATCACCCCAGTTCCGAGAACGCCTGGAGATAGACGTTGACTATGGATATTGTATCACAGACACAGTCCCTTCGACTGTTCAGAGATGTCACTAAACCCACCCAAAGATGTAAACAACCATGCATGAGCAGCGCCTATTAGACGGAGGGGGTCCGACAGCCGATCAGTTCCAGTCATTCGACCAGGAAGCAGGTACACGGCTCGTGTTGTCTGTAGTTCAACCATGCCTAGACGGTTCGATAGCGTCCGCATTGTTACTTTGTGCCAGGAAGGGCTCTCAGTAAGGGAAGTGTCTAGGCGTCCCGGACTGAACCAAAGGGACGTTATTCGGACATGGAGGAGATATAGAGAGACAGGAACTGTGGGATGCCATGCCTCGCTCAGGTCACCCAAGGGCTACTACTGCATTGGATGACTGCTACCTACGGATTATGGGTGGCAGGACCCCGACAGCAACACCACCATGTTCAATAACGCTTTTCGTGCAGCCACGGGATGTCGTGTTACGACTCAAACTGTGCGCCATACGATGCAATTCACTCCCGACGTCTGTGGCGAGGTCCATCTTTGCAACCACGACACCATACAGCGCGATAGAGATGGGCCCAACAACATGTCCAATGGACCGCTCAGGACTGGCATCACGTTCGCATGAGTGTCGCATATGCCTTCAAGGGGACAATCGTCGGAGACGTGTTTGGAGACAACCCGGTCAGACTGAACGCCTTAGACACACTATCCAGCGAGTGCAGCAAGTTGGAGGTTCCATGCTGTTTTGGGGTGGCATTGTGTGAGGCTGACGTACGCCACTGGTGGTCATGGAAGGCGCCTTAACGGCTGTACGATACGTGAATTCCATCCTCCGACCGATAGTGCAACCATATCGGCAGCATATTGGCGAGGCCTTCGTGATTATCTTGTGAACGACTTCCTTCAGGCCGGCCGCGGTGGCCGAGCGGTTCTAGGCGCTTCAGTCCGGAACCTTCAGTCCGGAACCTCGCGACTGCTACGGTCGCAGGTTCGAATCCTGCATCGTGTGTGATGTCCTTAGGTTAGTTAGGTTTAAGTAGTTCTAAGTTCTATGGGACTGATGACCTAAGATGTTAAGTCCCATAGTGCTCAGAGCCATTTGAACCATTTTGAACTTCCTTCAGGATAACGACATCGCTCGACTAGGGTGCCCAGCATGTTCTCCAGGCATGAAACCTATCGAACATGCCTGCGATAGATTGAAAAGGGCTGTTTATGGACGACGGGACCCACCAACCAATCTGAAGCATCTACGCCGAATCATCGTTGAGGAGTGGGACAATCTGGACCATCAGTGCCTTGATGAACTTGTGGATGGTATGACAAAGCACCACCTCTGAAGGTCTCACTGCATAGTGGTACAACATGCAAAGTGTGGTTTTCATGAGCAATAGAAAGGGCGGAAATTATGTTCATATTGATCTCTATTCAAGTTTTCTGTACAGGTTCCGAGGCTCTCGGAACCGAGGAGAAGCAAAACTTTCTTGATGTGTGTAGCAACAGGCGTACCAAATTTCGTTTATGTAGCAGACCTCCTTCTTGGTGTTGCAATTTTTTCCACATTTTAAAAAATTATTATTTAACTATCTCTCACTGTGAGAGTGTTGTGGACAGAGTGAGAGTATGGATGGAGGGAATAAGTGAAATGTGGATGTTTTATTTTAGTGAAAACTAAATTCGTGGGAAAGATGTCGTGCAATTAGAAATCATGTGACAGTTTTACATGTGTCCTAAGGTGTTTACTTTAGTATAAAAACCACCAGAAGAGAAGTTAAGTGTTAAATCAATCATTATTTCATTTATGGGGATAAACCATCCTCTGCTTTGTTTCACAAATTCGATATTTCTTTTATAAATTGCTTTCAGTGATTCTGTCGGATGACTGAGGAACTACCGCGAAGAGTGCTAGGGCTTATTTCTGATTGGCTGCCTTTATCATCAACGAATAGGAGTTAAGCATTTACCGCGCCTTGCTCAGTGCTTTCTGCTACAGTTCGCTCTCTCTGGGAGAGCTCTAGAACATTAATTTGTTATGCATCAATGTGAAATCTTCGTACACAGATCTGTGCCAAGAGGAAGGAAATCTAGCATTTGTCTAAAGTGACTAAGTATTCGTATTTAATATTAGAAAAGTTTGGGTTATTTAAGTCGTTTTCTTTGGAAGTTTCTTGCTTGTGAATTTTGTCGTCATACCTAAACACCGCGTGCGTCGGGTACATGTCGAAACATTTGGGCGATCGCTTAACTACTTCGGGTAGTAACTCGCTGTGGGTCTATGACTATGCAGGGCGTGAAAATTATCCTGGTCGGACAGGAAAGCGTCTGGCCACTTTTGTGTGAACCTCGGCAGTTAACAAGTTTTAACTTGAACCATTATTAGTTTAGCAGTAATTGCAGACTAGATAGGCATTTACAGAGTGTTTTGGAGGTAACATAGCCTAATTAATTGAACTTCAAACCGTTTTCAAATAAGCTTATTTAGTATCCCAAACATCCAAAATCTTACGAACTTACAGATACTGCCTCCCACCTCAAGTTATGCGGCTTTTGCTTGGTAAAAATGTAATCAATTTTTCTTCAACTCTGCTGTTGTCGGCTGTACTTGTACCTATAAAAGCAGAGTGAATGGGCAGGCAGCAAAAAGCGTACTGACGTAGGTGGACTCTAATGGATATACGGGACAAGAACTTATAACCCGCCCATCCTCAAGAGGGCGAAGTATGAGGGAAAAGAAGAAGAAGTTTGGCAGTACCTACCTTTGCCTTGCCGGATACACATGTTACTAGATAGAGCTACTCTCGATATACCAAGCGATGCCAATACACGACTGTGCAAAAAACAATGTATTCAGCATTTGTGGTTTTGAGTGTTCCGACTTTGTGCTAATTAAGAATGAAACAATTATTCAGGTCATTGTTGCAAGAACTGTGAATTTCGACTGTGTTTGGTAGCATTTTTTTAAGTCTATCATGTTATGAATTTTAAAAATTATGTTCTTGTCGCTGACAGTGTGCTTAAAATTCCAAGATATTGACTGAGTTATTTCGTAGATTATATGATTTCATTTTTAAATTGTCCTGCGTGTTAACGAAGTTATTAAAAAAGATTTACGAGAATATTGGCAAAATTTTCAATGGATTTTTGTGTTTTAAGTCAGTTTGTTTGTTCAAACTAATTTCAAGACGTTTTGTCAACTGTGTTAAGTTTATTTCTTCCAAATTATTTACCAGGCTACCTCTTTTGGCGGTTCTTGGGACGGGCAGGCATTGTAATATGTCACTCGCAGTGTGTTTTTGTTCTTTCAGCTGTGTTCTAAATTAAGTAACGTCAAAGCCAGTCCGATTCAGGTATTATTAGAATCAAGTTTTGAAATTTCTACTTGGCCGGGTCGGAGATTTTCTCCGCTCGAGGACAGTGTGTTGTGTTGTCCTCACTTTCACATGATTATAATTGACTACTATTTTGATTACTGAGAAAGCACGTCCCGCAAGTAAGGATAAAATCTTTCTGTTTCTCATATTTATATACTCTCGAAAAATCTTTGTCTTATTTGTATATTCTGGCAGCTACAGCATTTTAACTTCTGAACACCTGAACGGGTAAATTTACAAGTCTGCTCTAGAGTGTGATAAATTCGTGAGGATTTGCTTGTGTGTTATTTTCTTTTGTTTGGGGTCTAATTTTTTTGTAGAAATTTTGTCGACTGATGTGGAATCGTACCAATTGTTTCTGCTACTCTTCTTAGAGTTTTTAGCGCAGATGCTAACCTGTCGTTTGCATGTGGATATTTCATTATTCGCCCTATGCACTTCTGAAAGTATGATTCCTTATGTATTTCTGTATTTGCAAGAACCGTTGTAAGTTATCCACTCAGTGGCTGTCAAGTCCAAAGGTTCACTAAGTGCATTGGTCCACTTTTTGTGATTTCAAGATACAGAAAATTTATTTAGTTATGTTGTCCCTGCTACATTGCAAATGTGAAATTTTTGTGGAAGTTATTTCATTGTCAGTGGAATTTGAGCCAATTTCGGAAACATGATTCAGAGAACATCTGAATATCATTGACATAAATAAACAGAAAGTAGCACAAAAACCGGCTCAATTATCTAATCGTTGACTACTTAACACTCACAAGAGATTCGTCAGATGTAGACTGTTGTTGCCCCCACAGTGAGGTGACATCAGTTAAACGCCAAGAATAAAACCAGTCTTAGAGCGTTTGGGAAGGCCGGTGTATAATTGTAATGTGAATTCTCAGTGGGCATCCGTAAGAGCTCGTTATTGCCAGTGCCTAGCTTTCTCTCTCTCTTTTCGTAGCTTTGTTAATTCCCAGACTGAATGAGGTGCTCATTGAGTTTTCTTGCTTCACGTAGGGGATGGTTTTTATTCATGTGGAACTGATAAGTTCAGTCAGCGTACGTATTTCTATTTTATAATTTACACGTCCGGTGCTGCCTTCTGGCGGTAAGTCTTCTGTACCTTTGCATAGTTGTGACCAAGTTACCTTCAGTATCAGTTTATTTTCTGTATACTTACCTGTTACTGGCAACTCGAGTATCTATATTACTGTGCTCCACTCTCATGCTGTTGTTGTACCGTAGTGTGTGTTCACTGTCTAGGGATTTCATATATGATGTCATTTATTATTTTGTCGACATGCTACAGGGCAGGTCGCACACTGACGTCGACTGTAATTAATATTGTTTTATACCTGACATATAGCTCGACATCTTATTTATGTGGTATGCGATTCTACCTCAAGTGAGAATTGCACGTATCAACAGGCTACCACCTAGGTGTCATACCCGTGTGAAAGTTCGACCGTGAGTATGTGCTGTGAGAACAGCTGATTGATTTTCGTAACAGTGATATCTTCATTGTTATTATTAAGGTAGTCAATGCCTATTTACCCCATGCTACGATCTCAATACCTGGTGGAAGAAGATTCGCTATATGTACGTTTTATGTAGATATATTTCATCAGCACCGAGCTCTTCTACCACTTTGATTAGTTCTGCATTTACCATTTTGCTTCTCATTTCGTTCGTTTCCCATACTTTGAACTTCATGGAGACTTATGAACACGAAGCCGTGTGGTGTAATCTTGTTGCGTGAAACTACACCGTCCATGGGCTCGCATTAAATCGTCTAAAGTAGGTTGGGGACAAAGACCCTCAGATCGTATGTTCACCACCTGCGTATTAAGTCGTACAAGTATTTTGTGTCAATGGGCAGATTTTCTGCCATTACCACGTCATTCAGGTATGGCAGTGTGGTCTAAGGGACTAGAAATACAGAAGATCTGAATTACTAACGTAAGTAAATGCGATAGCGAATTAAACTGATGGGTAGAGGAAGCGATACATAAACTAAGGAGGCTGCTTAAACTTATGATCATCATAATACAAATTTAGGTTCAGGCACTCTTGCCGGTTCCTATTTCAAGTAGATTGCATTTCATCATCGCGTTTCTTCTTAGGACGCGCAGAGTTTCTTGTAACTTGAGGTGTATCTTTGCATATTAATTTAGGTATTTACTAGTGTGAGATCCTTTCAATGTGTTCATGCAATTTCTTTCTGTACTCCTCTATTTTCTGAAGTATATTTTTAGTTAGTTAGTCAAACAGTTTCATGTTCCATGGACCATTTTTCATCATGACCGTAATGATGTGGAATGAGTCGTTTTACATTTGTTTTCAAAATTTACTTTGATGTCTGTCAGACATTCTTGAGCCGTTTGTGGTTTGTGCTCGTGCCATTTCTTGTTTTACATCCTGTTTTTTTTTCGTGTTGCCACCTCGTTATGTTAGTTTCAGTTTCTGCTGTCACTGAGTTGCTGCTTTGTCTGCCCATCAGCGGCAGCAGCAGCGCCTATAGAAACAGCCCTGACGTGTTATCTTTGCTGCACTGCTATTACTTCCCGGTTGCCGTCTGTCATGGGATGAGTTGGAACGTGCCAGGTGGGCAATTTGGACCTGACAGTCAAGGAGTAGGAACGCAGCAGTAGTTCAGTCGGGTTGGAGCAGCAGTGAGGTCTGGATGTCCATGGCTTGCCCGACCCTTGCCACCATGCATCACTTGAGCTGAGGATGGTCTTCGTGGAATAGCGGTCAGTCGTCTTACTGTACGACGTGGATTGGCTCGCCGATCGCTTATGGGTTAGCTGTGTGTGTGTGTGTGTGTGTGTGTGTGTGGGAGTGTGTGTATGTGTTTCGACTCCCGATTTGTTTTCGTGATTGCATAGCAAATACTGAATGTTGTTCAAGTCTCTGTGCAAGTGTTTGTCAAATTGTGTGTGTAGTTGGTGTCATTTCCGCTGACAACTTGTTTTAAATGTTGTCGCCGTACCGGCAGGCAGTCGGTTTGAGCAGATGAGGAAGCAAGTTTCCACGCGGCGCAGTCGGCCGGGCCCGCTGGCGGTCTCTACGCAATGTCCGAGCGTGTGGGGACTGTTCTGAGTGCGATGAGGTTCGTGGCTCACCCAGCCAAGAAATGAAAGTTGAGTGGTGATTTTACTACCTAAGCAACGTCTGTTCACGTTGTCCCCTTGGTTGGTGGTTCGCTGTTGGCGGTATTCCTGGGAGCAACAACGAGTGTTCGAGTTGGTGAAGATTTAGCCGCTGTGTGGTGGAATTAACTATTTTTATCGGTTTGAAATTCAAGTGCACCAGCGGAATTTTCTGCCTTGCGGCTGTTAGTGTTCCGATTACCTGCCCTGGTTGCTGAAGTAAATTCAGGCAGTGTCCTTTTTCTCAACTGTTGTCGCTGTCCAACATGGTGTGTAGCTTTTGACAGCTTAATGTATTTTTGGTTGTGGGCGGCTATTCTGTAACGTTTTGGCTTTGGAATTCTCTTATACTGGTCGGTGGTTAGCAAGCCGTCTTGTTGGTGGGTCCCTGACTGTCTCTTGGTTGTGTTGCCGGCGGATCGAGTATAGTTGGGCCGACTTCTTGTCTCACTTAAGCAAGCGTTAAGATTTCAAGGGCAGACCAAGCCCCCTGAAAATTTCTGAGCGTCGTTGCCTGTACTGCCTTTCTTGTTGGTGTTTAATTGTGTATTTTTAATGGCTCATAGCTGATGGTTGGAAATTGTATGCTTGTAATTGTGTTTTTAATATCAAAGGCGTTCAGCTGTTTTAAAAGTAAGTTTTTCTAAATTGGGCAAATCTTACATTGCCCAAAGATAAAGCTTGGGCCTTCTGCCTGCTGAAAATTTATTGTATTGTTTTATAGCATCGGCCTTCAGCCGCCGTAAGTTTTAAGGATCCTACTTATGAAGTATTACGTTTTGGAATATAAAGCTGTGGGCTTTGTGCCTGTTCAAAATTTGTTGTAGTGTACTGTTTTTAAAAGTATCGGCCTTCAGCCGAGGATCCAGGTTATCAAGTATTACCTTTTGGAAGATAAAGCTGTGGGCTTTCTGCCTGTTGAAAATTTATTGTAGTTCTATTTTTTTAAAAGCATGGGCCCACAGACACTTTCAGTTTTAAGGTTCTTACTTATCAAGTATTACATTCTTTCAGGATAAAGCTGTGGGCCTTCTGCCTGTTGAAAATTTATCGTAGTTGTATTGTTCTTAAAATGATGGGCCTTCAGCCGCATTAAAATTTTGGATTCTTGTTTATCAAGTCTTACTTCTCTTGGGCTTAAATACTACACTCCTGGAAATGGAAAAAAGAACACATTGACAACGGTGTGTCAGACCCACCATACTTGCTCCGGACACTGCGAGAGGGCTGTACAAGCAATGATCACACGCACGGCACAGCGGACACACCAGGAACCGCGGTGTTGGCTGTCGAATGGCGCTAGCTGCGCAGCATTTGTGCACCGCCGCCGTCAGTGTCAGCCAGTTTGCCGTGGCATACGGAGCTCCATCGCAGTCTTTAACACTGGTAGCATGCCGCGACAGCGTGGACGTGAACCGTATGTGCAGTTGACGGACTTTGAGCGAGGGCGTATAGTGGGCATGCGGGAGGCCGGGTGGACGTACCGCCGAATTGCTCAACACGTGGGGCGTGAGGTCTCCACAGTACATCGATGTTGTCGCCAGTGGTCGGCGGAAGGTGCACGTGCCCGTCGACCTGGGACCGGACCGCAGCGACGCACGGATGCACGCCAAGACCGTAGGATCGTACGCAGTGCCGTAGGGGACCGCACCGCCACTTCCCAGCAAATTAGGGACACTGTTGCTCCTGGGGTATCGGCGAGGACCATTCGCAACCGTCTCCATGAAGCTGGGCTACGGTCCCGCACACCGTTAGGCCGTCTTCCGCTCACGCCCCAACATCGTGCAGCCCGCCTCCAGTGGTGTCGCGACAGGCGTGAATGGAGGGACGAATGGAGACGTGTCGTCTTCAGCGATGAGAGTCGCTTCTGCCTTGGTGCCAATGATGGCCGTATGCGTGTTTGGCGCCGTGCAGGTGAGCGCCACAATCAGGAATGCATACGACCGAGGCACACAGGGCGAACACCCGGCATCATGGTGTGGGGAGCGATCTCCTACACTGGCCGTACACCACTGGTGATCGTCGAGGGGACACTGAATAGTGCACGGTACATCCAAACCGTCATCGAACCCATCGTTCTACCATTCCTAGACCGGCAAGGGAACTTGCTGTTCCAACAGGACAATGCACGTCCGCATGTATCCCGTGCCACCCAACGTGCTCTAGAAGGTGTAAGTCAACTACCCTGGCCAGCAAGATCTCCGGATCTGTCCCCCATTGAGCATGTTTGGGACTGGATGAAGCGTCGTCTCACGCGGTCTGCACGTCCAGCACGAACGCTGGTCCAACTGAGGCGCCAGGTGGAAATGGCATGGCAAGCCGTTCCACAGGACTACATCCAGCATCTCTACGATCGTCTCCATGGGAGAATAGCAGCCTGCATTGCTGCGAAAGGTGGATATACACTGTACTAGTGCCGACATCGTGCATGCTCTGTTGCCTGTGTCTATGTGCCTGTGGTTCTGTCAGTGTGATCATGTGATGTATCTGACCCCAGGAATGTGTCAATAAAGTTTCCCCTTCCTGGGACAATGAGTTCACGGTGTTCTTATTTCAATTTCCAGGAGTGTATTTAAGGTTAAATGCTTGGGTCCTTCTGCCTTGGAAAATTTGTTGCAGTTTTTTTAAACAAAGGCCTTCAGCCGGTTTGGAGTAACGTTTCTTATTGGTCATATAGCTTGGGCCTTCTGCCTATTGAAAGGTTATTGTAGTTATGTTGTGTTAAATTTATTGGCCTTTAGCCGCCTTTAAAAACTTAATCTATCTGATTAATCAATTCTTACATCGCTTGGCCTGTAATGTTTTGACAAATAAAGAAAGTGCTACGTTTGGAGTGTAACTGACGGCCGCTAATTCTGACCCCCCTTCCGCAATTCCTACTATTTGTCCTGTCATGCGGGTTTAGCAGGGAGTCTCAATTTTATATCTCTGAGTAAGCATTTTTTTTCCATTCTAGTGCACCCTTTTTTTTGATAAATCAACGTTAATGTGGTGTAATGAATGTCGTTTTTCCCTCTAATATTGTAATTATGTTATCATTGTTTCTTTTGAATTGTAGTGAATTATTTACAACAAATTTCATGACGGGATAAATATACTACTAATAAGTAGTCAGCATGACCAAATCTTTAAACAGATGTCTACAAGATGATTATGAGTAGCACCACATATTATTCTAATGGCACGTTTTTGAGCAATAAAGAGTTTCTTACTTACAGATGAGTTACACCAGAATACTATTCCGTATGATACTCTCGAATTAAAATCTGCAAAATATGTAAACATTCTCAGTTATCTCTCCCCAAGGTTTGCAATGGTTCTAAGTGTAAATATGGCTGAACTAAGTTGTTTTAACAATTCCAGAATGATATTTTTCCAACAAAATATGTAAACATTCTCAGTTACTCTACCCAAGGTTTGCAATGGTTCTAAGTGTAAATATGGCTGAACTAAGTTGTTTTAACAATTCCAGAATGATCTTTTTCCAGTTTAAATTCTCTTCAATGTAGACACCTAATAATTTTGAAGTTTCCATCCTATTTAACACTCATCATCGGTGTAGTACCCGTAGATGGTCAGAACTGAATATATTGAGTCTTTTTAAAACTGAGAGTGAGACCGTTCCCTCTAAAGCAATCAATGATACTTTTAAGATATCGTTTACCATATCTTCTGTTTCTGTCTATATACTTGGACTGATTAAGTACTAGTATCTGCAACAAGAAATGATTCTTCTTGTACTATTCTAGACGCAAGATCGTTTTCATATATGACGAACAATGATGGACTTAAGATTGAGACTTGGTGACCCCGTAAGTGACTTCTTCCCTGTCAGAATTACGTTCCTGGACTATATTGGTTGAATTACTAAGTTCTACTTCCTGCATTCTTTTGGGTAGATTTTACATTATCCATCAATCCCATGAATGTTTAATTTACCCAACTGAATACAATGAGTCACACAGTCAAATGCCTTACGTCCCGGAAATTATTTTACTATTTAATGCTTACAAAATTTGTTGAGTGAATATATAAATGTCATTCCCGATAGAGTGACTCCTCTGAAACCTAAACTGTGATTTGCGGAGGACATCATTCTTGGTGAGGTGAGATACTATTTTAGAATGTATCACCTTCTGAAAAATATAGAGTAATGGAGTCAGGAGTGAAACAGGTCGTATATTTGTGTAGGTGTGCAGACTTTCATTTCAGTTTTTATTCAAGTAAAAATCTTCTATGTTGTTTTGTTGTGTCATATTTCTTCTAAAGGATCGACATTTTGATCCCTCTTCTGGGATCTTCTGCAGGGTCTCCTGACGTCCACTGTTACGTTCTGTCAGCACTGGATACCACAAGATTCTGAAGCAAATCGCAGTGAAGGGGTGGAAACCTTGATCGTTTAGATGAATTATGAAGAGGCCTGATAACCCATAAGATTTGTACTTGCGATCGGTAGTTATTAACATTTCCCTTACCACTTTCCTGAGGAGGGATTTAACAACAGCATCTTCCACTCTCTTTGGAAAGATGCCATGAGTTAGTAATGAATTTCATATTTCAGTTTACACTGGGCTTATTATGTGAGAACAAATCCTTAACACTGCTCTGGGAACACCATAAAAACCAGATGAGCTTTTGTAGTTGAGAGAATTTATAATTTTCTTAATTTCAGAAGTAGAAGTTGGTGATACATGACTCATCTTATGGGAGTTACTTTTTAAGTATACTACTGTGATTTTTCTCTTGGACTATTTGTCCCTAGACTTTCTACTAAATTTAAGAAATGATAATTAAATACTTTTGTTACTTGTCATCTTTTGTAGCCCTTTTACTCAGTTTAGCAGTGATGTCCTGTTGAGTGGCTAATAGTCCTGTCCCTCATTTTACGTTTCTAGTTTAACGACCACTTCGTTTCTGATTTCCCTATTCTTTATCAGATCAATAAGATTTTAGCCAGCTAGTGGTCTTAGGAGTCTCATATTAGCTTCTTTAGTTCTCTTCCTTTGACTGGTGGCTAGATTGTATGTCTCTGACCCATATATTAGAATTTGTACTGTCATAACTTTATCAGTTTTTTGTGTTATCTCTTTCTTAACTTTTCTGAGGAGAGAGCGATAAATTGTACCTACCAGCTGTAAAATTATTTGCCGTTTACACTCTTGATTATGTTACTCCTTTGGTCTTCAGTTTAAAGATTGGTTTGGTGCACCTCTCCACGATACTCTATCCGGTGCAAGACTCTCCATCTCAGAATAATTACTGCAACCTTCATTTGCTTACTGTATTCATGTCTTGGTCTGTATTACAGTTTTCGCCCCACACACTTCCCTCCAGTAAGAAACTGGTGAGCCCTTAATGTCTTAAAATGTGTCCCTTCTTCAAGTCAGTATGTGCCACAAAATTTCTTGTCTCTTCAGTTCTATTTATTACCTCCTCATTAGTTATGTGATCCGTCCAACTACTCTTCAGCATTCTTCTAAGCACACTTCAAAATTTTCTATTCTTCTCTTGTCTGAAATGTTTATTGTCCATGTTTCACTTCCATATGTGGCTACAACTCGGACAAATGCCTTCAGAAACCACTTACCAGCACTTAAGTCTATATTCGATGTTAACAAAATTCTCTTCTTCAGGACGGCTGTTCTTGGCATTGCCAGTCTACATTTTATATTCTCTGTACTTCAGTCATAATGAGTTATTTTGCTGGCCAAATAGCATCTACTACTTTAAGTGTCTCATTTCCCAATATAATTCTCTCAGCGCCACCTAATTTAAATCGATTACATTCCATTGCTTTTGTCTTGCTTTTGTTGACTTTCATCTTATATCCTCCTTTCAAGATACGGCCCATTCCGTATTTGACCCTCTGCTGCCTTGATTTTTCGTCTCTTAAAGCTACCCATTCGTCTTCAACTGTATTCCTTTGCCCCGTTCTAATCAACCGTTGCCAAATGCTCATTGTAAAACATTCTACATCCTCTGTTTCCTTCAACTTATCCAGGTCCCATCTTCTTAATTTTCTACCTTTTTGCAATATCTTTGGTTTTAATCTACAACTCGTAACCAGTAATTGTGGACAGAGTACACTACTTTCCGTGGAAATGTCTTACAATTCAAAATCTGGTTCCAAAATCTCTGTCTTACCATCATGTAAGGAGTCTGAAACATTCCAGAGCCTCCAGGTCTTTTCTACATGTTCAACCTTCTTTCATAGTTCTTAAACCAAGTGGTAGCCTTAATTATATTACGCTCTGTGTAAAATTCAACCAGGCGGGTACCAATTTTTCCTTTCCCCCGTGTAATATTCACCTATAAATTTTCCTTTTCTTCCTTTTCCTACCACCGAATTCGAGTACCACATCATAGTTACATTTTCGTCTCCTTTCTAAATTATTCCTTTTATCTCACCATTACTTTCTTCACCCACTCGTCATCTTCAGAGCTAACTGGCATATAAACAAGTACTGCTGTGAATTGTGTTGGCTTTGTGTCTATCTTGGCGACGATAATGCGTTCACTACGAAGTTCATAGTAGCTTCCCCACATTCGTATCTTCTTGTTCTATATTAAACCTACTAGTGCATTACCCTACATGATTTTGTATTTATAACGCTGTACTCAGCTGACGAGAAATCCCGTACATCATGCCACTGAACTGCACTAATTCCCACTACACGTAACTTCTGCCTATCGATTTCCCTTTTCAAATATTCTAGCCTACCTGCGCGATGGGCGGATCTAACATTCCACGCACCGAACCTAGCATCCCCCAGAGAAGCACTTGTCCGGAGATTCAATTTGGGGGGGGGGGGGGGGGGGCTACTTTACCTCCGAAGGATTTCACCTCAGCGGATGCCATCATCATTTAACCATACAGCAAAGCTTCAAGTAACCGGGAAAAATTGTGGCTCTAGTTTCCCCTTGCTTTGAACTGTTCGCAGTACCGGCACAGCAAGGCTGTTTTCTTCGTGTTAAGAGGCCATAGTCAATCATCCAGACTGTTGCCCTAGCAACTACTGAAAAGGCTGTTGTGCCTCATCGGGAACCACTGGTTTCTTGAATATTGGGTGTAATACAGTATGTGAGATCTCACAGCCTAGGTATTTTAAATGAAATATTTGTTCCAGCGGTTAATTATGAATTAATACTTTTGCTCTTGAATGCTCCTGATCATAGACCACCATTAGTTGACTTTTACCTTTCAATATTGTCGTATTACAATCTTTTGCATCCTGATGCAAAGACCAAATTGCACTCTGTAATTTATGTTCTGAGTCCGCTCAGATTATTTTTTTCATCTGCGGGAGTATATTTATAACATTACTATTGTAAATAATTGAGAAAGTCAAGAAACAAGACAGTACAATAGTAGGCTACTATCAAAAGTGGAGCGCTGCAATATTTCCCTACTTGTTGACAGAAGCAGACAACAATTGTCTCATCGTAGTATTTACGGAAGAGGAAATATACCAAGCGTTTCTGGGAAGTCAAGAAAGGAAAACCGCTAGAAGTACAGGACATACCAGCTGAAATTTACCTTAGTTATTTGTACATACTGGAAGAAGAGCTATTTAACATTCTCAACGACGAACGGAACGTCCTACAGATTCCTACAGGCTTCCAGGAGGGGCTCGACGTACTGTTACCTTAGAAATACTCGTCAACGAACATTTAATTACTTAGACTGATAACGTGTATGACCGCTGACTAAAATATACTAGCTCGAGCAGTAAACGTGACCCAATGAAAAACAGCTCGAACAGTAAAAGTGACGTAATGAATAACAAAATACGAGATTACCAGACGTTTGCAGGGTCTTGGTGCAATATAATGGACACAATGTGAGTGACTTCCGTGACATAACAGACACTATAAATATCTATAAAACAAGGGGCTCTGTAATATGTAGGATGCCTCAAATCTTTTGGCCAAACTGCAACAGGTGATAGCGAGTACACATTCGATTATATTGAGATAGGGAACCAATTGTCGGAAATGCATATTTATTGTGTTACGAACATCTACATCTACATACATACTCCGCAATCCACCATACGGTTCGTAGCGGAGGGTACCTCATACCGCAACTAGCATCTTCTCTCCCTGTTCCACTCCCAAACAGAACGAGGGAAAAATGACTGCCTATATGCCCCTGTACGAGCCCTAATCTCTCTTATCTTATCTTTGTGGTCTTTACGCGAATTGTAAGTTGGCGGCAGTGAAATTGTACAGCAGTCAGCCCCAAATGCTGGTTCTCTAAATTTCTTCAATAGCGATTCGCGAAAAGAACGCCTCCTTTCCTCTAGAGACTCCCACCCGAGTTCCTGAAGCATTTCCCTAACACTCGCGTGATGATCAAACCTACCATTAACAAATCGAGCAGCCCGCCTCTGAATTGCTTCTACGTCATCCCTCAATCCGACCTGACAGGGATCCCAAACGCTCTAGCAGTACTCAAGAATAGGTCGTATTAGTGTTTTATAAGCGATCTCCTTTACATATATATTTAGCGTTAGCTGCCATTCTTTACACCAATCACAGATCCTGTCCAAGTCTTCTTGTATCCTCCTACAGTCACTCAACGACGACACCTTCCCGTACACCACAGCATCATCAGCAAACAGTCGCACATTGCTATCCACCCTATCCAAAAGATCATTTATGTAGATAGAAAACAACAGCGGACCTACCACACTTCCCTGTGGCACTCCAGATGATACCCTCACCTCCGATGAACACTCACCATCGAGGACAACGTACTGGGTTCTATTACTTAAGAAGTCTTCCAGCCACTCACATACTTGGGAACCAATCCCATATACTCATACCTTAGTTAGGAATCTGCAGTGGGGCACCGAGTCAAACGCTTTCCGGAAGTCAAGGAATGTGGCATTCGTGTGATACCCTTCATCCATGGTTCGCAAGATATCATGTGAAAAAAGAGCGAGTTGCGTTTCGCAGGAGCGATGCTTTCTAAAGCCGTGCTGATGCATGGACAGCATCTTCTCTGTTTCAAGGAAATTCATTGTATTCGAACTGAGAATATGTTCGAGAGTCCTCCAACAAACCGATGTTAGGGATATTGGTCTGTAATTTTGAGTATCCCTCCTTCTACCCTTCTTATATACAGGCGTCACCTGCGCTTTTTTCCAGTCGCTCGGGACTTTACGTTCGGAAAGAGATTCGCGATAAATGCAAGCTAAGTATGGAGCCAATGCAGTAGAGTACTCTCTGTAAAACCGGATTGGAATCCCGTCAGGACTTGGCGAATTATTTATTTTCAACCCATTTAGCTGCTTCACATCTCCACGGATGTCTATCACTATGTCCTCCATACGGGAATCTGTACGAGACTCAAACGGCGGAATGTTTGTACGATCCTCCTGCGTGAAAGATTTCTCAAATGCTAAATTTAAAAATTCAGCTTTCGTTTGCTGTCTTCCGTTGCCAGGCCAGACTGATCAGTGAGTGACTGGATGGGAGTCTTCGACCCGCTTACCGAATTTACGTAAGACCAGAATTTCCTTGGGTTTTCAGCAAGATCTTTTGCTAAGGTATGACTGTGTAAGTGGTTGAATGCTTCGCACATCGCTCTTTTTACAGCAGCACGAATCTCTACTAACTTTTGCCCGTCCTCATTCTCCCGATCTTTCTTGTACCGCGAGTGCAACTGCCTTTGCTTCTTGAGCATTCTCCGAATTGCGCTGTTAAACCACGGTAGGTCTTTTCCGTCCGTAACCCGCTTTTTCGGCACATACTTGTCCAATGCGTGATTTACAATGTGTTAACATTTGCCCATAATTCTTCCACGTCCATGGTACAAGAAGTAAATGAAGGCGATTCATTTACTAAATAGGATGCTAACAACTGCTTATCTGCTCTTTCTAGTAAGAATACTCTCCTAGCTTTCTTGACCGACTTTTTAACTTTCGTAACCATAGTTGTAATGACAACATCATGATCACTAATCCCTGTCTCAACACTGACACCGTCGATGAGGTCTGGTCTGTTCATGGCTACCAGATCTAAAATGTTTCCATTTCGCGTTGGCTGTCGATTCAGCTGCTCAAGACAGATTTCGGATAATGTGTTCAAAAGTAATTCACACGACGGCTTGTCTGTACCACCTGTCACGAATCCATAGACATTCCAGTTGCCTCCGACTAATATAGCACGATCCGGGTACTTCTGCAATACAGATTGTAGACTCCCTTGGAATGATTCTAGAACTGTCACGGTGGAACCTGGTGGCCGGTAATAACACCCCACAATTAACTTTATTTCCCCTAGCCCTGTTAAACGTGTCCAGATAACTTCACAATCACAATCTACTTCGACCTCAGTAGACACAACATTTTTGTCAACTGCAATGAAGACACCACCTCCTACGGTGTCTAATGTGTCTTTCCGATACACGTTCCAACCCTCACTAAATATTTCAGAACTTCCTATCTAAGGGTTCAGCCAGGTCTCGGTCCCGAGAATAATTTGCGCGCCACACACTTCCTGGAGGGCAGTAAATTCAGCTACACCGCATAACAACGTGGCTCATAGTAATTGTTCAAAATGACAACTGGCAGTGTCAGGGCGATACTGCAACGCTGCATGCAGTTCTGTCACACTGTCTCAACGATCCCAAGTGTGTGTTGTACAATGGAACAGGCAGTGGGTGAAAAGCAGAGTACACACCTGATGCCTAAACAGACATTCCGTACATGACTTAGGTTATAGCACGTGTGTCATGTGTCGAACGCATACATGCACCGACGCATTTACCTGTGCCGCACGTACACTCCCATCTCTGATGTCAGTTTACCGATGCGTAAGACAGCCTGTTATGTCTCCATGCTGAAGTATGTTAGTTGTACAATGCATTACGCGTAGACATAGACAAAATATTACTCGTCACAGGACATTCATTTACTGTACGGAGCGGCAGGATATACTGCCTGTAAAACAGCATGATTTTCTGTCAACATATGGGAGAGTATGGTCGAAGATCGCCTAATAGGACCTTTTATGCTGCCTTGTTATGCATGCAATGCTACGCATGCATTGAGACTGGCGGTCGTCAGTATGAACAGTTACTGTGAGTTAACTTTGATCTAACGCATGTCCATAACACAATAGATACGCATTTCCGATTATTGGTTCCCAATCTCAATAAGGACCCACTATCAACTTTTTCAGTTGGACCCTACATGTTTGATACGCCGCTTCTATTGATTTGAGCAAAGATTCCGATCGAAACTATCACAGTTTTCTGCTAAAAGTAATGCGAATAATTGGAGTCTGCAAAAAATTCTCGCAAATTGTGGTGTAATTTTACAAAGCACCCAGTGCAAAGTCAAGATCAGTACGCAAGAAACTCGATCATTCCATATTCGTCAGTGTTGTCTACTATCGTTGGTTTTGTATCCAGCTGCGGTCTAACCCCTTCCACAGAAAACGTGACAGATCGCTCTCAGGTTTGGCTTTATTAGGAAAGGAAATCAAGCTTTTGCAGAGGATCAGAGCAAATCTGTATCGGCACCCGACCTGACAAAGCACGATACACTTAGTCAACACTTGTTGTGAAGCTACAGAAGCCTTTCTCAGTTGCAACAAGTCCATGTTGGACGAACAACAATGTTCACCCATACAAATAAAGATACGATATCTATCAACGAAAATTAACAACTGGCGCTTTAATTTGACTCAAGCGACTGCCATCATATAGCTACATTCCGAGGGATGTCTCGATATGACCCAGATACTAAGTCTAGTGAGCTAATTCATTTTACTGAAAGTGTGTTACATAGAGTCCATTGTAGCAGAAAAATGGCAGTAGACAAAAGCGTACTATCGGCGAATGGATATTTTATGTGCTGCCCCAAATAATTTTAAAGCAAAATACAGTACACCATATGGGCACGATGTGGGTGCGAATTGCCGTCCGTGAAGACGAATGCCTCACCAATATGCTACCGATATGGTTGCACTATCTGTCGGAGGATGGCATTCACGTATCGTACAGCCATAACGGCACCTTCCATGACAACCAGCGGTATACGTTGGCCCCAAATAATGCCATCCCAAAACAGCAGGAAACCTCCACCTTGCTGCACTCGCTGGACAATGTGTGTAAGTCTTTCAGCCTGATCGGGTTGCCTCCAAACACGTCTCCGATTATTGTCTGGTTGAAGGCATATGCGACACTCATTGGTGAAGAGAACATGATGCCAATCCTGAGCAGTCCATTTGGCATGTTGTTGGACCCGTCCTTACCGCGCTGCATGGTGTCGTGGTTGCAAAGATTGACCTCGCCATGGACGTCGGGAGTGAAGTAGCGCATCATGCAGCCTATTGCGCAGTTTGTATCGTAACACAACTTCCTGTGGCTGCACGAAAAGCATTACTCATCATGGTGGCGTTGCTGTCAGGTTTCCTCCGAGCCATAATCCGTAAGTAGCCGTCATCCTCTGCAGTAGTAGCCCTTGGGCGGCCTGAGCGAGGCATGTCATCGACAGTTCCTGTCTCTCCGTATCTTTTCCATTCAGAACAACATCGCTTTGATTCTCTCCGAGACTTCTCTTGTTGAGTGCCCTTCCTGGCACAAAGTAACAATGTGGACGCGATGTAATCGCGGTACTGACCATCTAGGCATGATTGAACTACAGACAACATGATCCGTGTTCGTCCTTCCTGGTGCAATGACTAGAGATGATTGGCTGTCGGACCAACTTCGTCTAATAGGCGCTGCACATGCTTGGTTATTTACATCTTCGGGCGGATTTAGTGACATCTCTGAGCAGTCAAAGTGACTGCAACGAGATTTTCACTCTGCAGCGGAGTGTGCGCTGATATGAAAGTCAAAGTGACTGTGTCTGTGATATACACAGCGAACGCCTATCTTCAGGAGTTCTGGGAACCGGGGTGATGCAAAACTTTTTTTGATGTATTCATATCCCAGCCAGGAAAAAGCCAAGAAAACAATATGGTAGTCTGGCTATCTGGTTCACTATGTGATAACTATGAGAAACACCGATTGTAAATGAATTCAAGTGATGAGTTAACAACATTACAACATGAACGCAAAAAAATAAATTCCAATATTATCTAAATAGTTTTGCAAACAGTGAAGAGCACGCATCCCCGCGTCAGCGGTGTTAAGAACTTAGTAGCGGCATCAGAGAGGCATCTTTCTAATTTCATTTTTAATACTAATAGACTTACCCATTATGCTACTTGATTTCAAATGTATATTAAGCGCTTGATGTGCGACAAATTTTAAGAGCGAAGGAATACTTAGTCAACGAAAGGTATTTTATCGTATTATTGTTTTTTATGTTCCACGAAGTGAAAAATCTTCCCTTTCATTCCATTTATAATTATGAAAAATTTTAAACTAAACAAATGTTAAAAGAAGAGATTGCCGGATCAAAAAATTAATTTCATCCTCCTTCCCTGGGTGTTCGTTATATTTTAACCAACAAGTCAAAAAACTCAAATCCAGGCAAAGAAAAAGGCGTAGCCTCTTTAGAAAAAAAGGAAAAAATAAAAAAATGGTGATTGAAACATCCTGGATCCCGGGTTCCGTCCGAAAGATACGTTAATTTCGAATAAAAACCGTCAGCAAAGGCAGCCGAAGATATCCGGTTTAAGGGGTCACAAACGCTCTACCAACGCCCTTTCAAAAAGGGCGGAAGAGTAAATTGGTTTGAAGAGCAGCTTCTTCCCTCGGGATGGAAACTGCCCATGAATGGCAGAAAAATCATGATCAAAACGTCACGAGTGTGTGGAAGGCAAAGGAAACCACTGTGTTGAAGACACGTAATGTGTATCCGCAGGGTACGAGGCGTCTAACGGGAAAAGTGTTACGATGAACTCCACATTGGCAAAAGATTCCGGACGAGTCCTCCATTCAGATCCTCGGGAGGGGACCTCTAAGGAGAGAGTAACCTAGGTGAAAATATAACCGACGAAAGGGAAAGATCCTTCGAGTCGAGGTGTGAAAAGACGGAAGTCTAACTGTACAAGACACCTAGTAAACCTGAAAAGGCAAATGCAAAGGCTCAATTTTGATGTAATGGGACTCAGTGAAATGAAATGGATGATAAGGATTTCTGGTCAAACGATTGTAAGGTAATATCAACATCAGCAGAAAATAGCATAACGGGACTAAGATTCGTTATGTAGTTGGGGCAGCGACTGGGTTACTATGAAAAGTTCAATTATATAGGAGTTACAAGACAGCGTAGGCTAAGATGTAGGAATGAGAGAGGAGAAAGCTTGATTACTCCGATACTTTTTCGATTAGTAACGACGAATAAACTGTTCAGAATTCAGAGCAGGGTGTGGTATACATGGGAATGGTCAGGCCAAACGGGAAGATTCCGGTGCATTACATCAGGATCAAAGATCCCGAAGTCAGATGTGGGGTTAATATTGACTGAAGTTTAAAGGAATTGTTCAGGAAAATCAACGTAAAAACGGAAGGGATTACGCAGTATTGAGGAATGAAAAGAGTTCTCTAAGACTGTAAAAACAGCTTTCATGAATACTACAATAGTCAGTTCATTGTAACAGGAATGGACATAACTAAAAACCACAATCAAGTTTGACTGGTAAATGTAGGTACAAGCGAAGAAACCTTGGGTAACAGGAAGAAATACATAAACTGATCGACGAAATCAGCAAGATCAAACATTTTCCGGGAAAGATAGGTACACAGCAATATAAAACTATATTAACGATGTGAGCTGAGTATAGCACACAATGTAGTTCAAAGGTTTTAATGTTTTCTATGTGAGCCTGGCTACAGCCTGCAAACATGCAGTAATAATCTGGCTTATGGTGAAGGTAGGATTCCAGCCAACGAAGTATACAGCACACCAGAAATCGCGCCATAAGCAGGACACTGGCTGAAATTTTGCTCAGGCAGGCTTACCGAGAAGTTGTATGGAGCAACACATAATTTTTATTGTCAGTACAGCTGCTGCACTGAGATTATATATGTACGGAAGTGTTTTAGTAGCTGCGTGAAAATTTTTGCAGGTACACAAAGTACATGCCTGATGAGAGATGTTAAGGCAAACTTGACAACCACTGATGGTAGTGCTCGTTGTTCCTATGAAGAAATATACATACTGGCGGAAGTAATGCTATGAGGACGGTTCGTGAGTCGTGCTTGGGTAGCTCAGTTGGTAGAGCACTTGCCCGCGAAAGGCAAATCTGCCAGGAAGTTTCATATCACGCACACTCCTCTGCAGAGTGAAAATTTCATTCATGAAATATGTTCTTATGTTGTGGGATGATGATAGCATAGGATCAATGTAATTATATATATGCATAGCTCTTTCGGACATGTTCAAAAGAACAGATACCCAGAATTCATAAAAATGACTAGCCTCGATGGGCAACGAATCCACCAGATTAATGTGTAACAAGGTAATGCAGCTTGCTGTTCGGTGCAAGTGTGAATGGTGCTGAAGACAGGACGTTTTTAAATGTCAGTGTTTCTATGAGATTATGGTAAACATTAGGCCTTATTCCAACAACTTATAGGTTTAAGGAAAGTAATATTTTAGGACGTGAGTTGAACATAGCACACAATAGAATTAAAATGTTTTAAGATTTTAAAATCTGCATTGTGAGCTTACCATAGGATATGATACGGTTCAAGGATGAAAAATCGTGGTAATCGAATGTAAAAAAATAATGTAAGAAAGTAATAAATAAAATAAAAATCTGTACAACGGTAAAATGTTACGTCGGCCATGAATGACAGATGATAGTTTTTGGCACACTGTGTTGCGGCTTTGCTTCGGTTTTATAGTAATGCATGATGCATCATAATCGCGCATGTAAAAACCATATAAATGACTGCAATTAATTGTAAAAATTGTAACGAAAGTTTGTGTTGTTAAAAGTGGTCTGTTAGAAATGACTAAAGCTGCAGTAATGTTTCTATTACGTGTGAGACTGTTGCATACACTGCTAGGGAACTCTACCAAGACGACTAGGGTAGCGCAGTGTTTCAGCTTGCTGCCATAGAATGGAAGGAAATGGCACTGCACACTCATGCAAAGTTTGCGAAGAACTCAAAAGGAAATTGTTCATGAGTTACATAACTATCAATTTGACTCTCGAAAAGGTAAAGGCAACAGAGAGGATCTTCTGACATTATGCTTGATAATGGAAGCATGACTTAAGGAAAATCAAGGCACCTTTCTAAGTTCTGCCGACTTATAAAAAGCAATGGCCAATGCAAAATTGTGGAGGATGTTCGTAATTCTAAGAAAATAAGCGGTAAGCTATAGGAAAGAAAGGTAATTTGTAGTTTTGTACAAGAGCTTAGAGGGAACAATAAGGATGGGAGACCAAGAACGAAGTGATCCGCTGCAAAAAAAAAAAAAAAAAAAAAAAAAAAAAAAAAAAAAAAAAAAAAAAAAAAAAAAGGTCAAGACAGTGATGCAGTCAGTAGTCTCTCATTGTTACTGTTCAGTCAGTACCAAGGATTCAGGAGTTGAATGATTAAAATTCATGTTGAAATGGTTCGCTGACGACATTGCCATCATCAGAGAACGTGAAAGAATAATTAAAGAAAATACCCAATGAAATAAATTTTTTAATATGTACATGGATTGAGAGCATACTGAAGAAAGACGAAAATAATGAACACTGGAAGAGTTGTTCTAGTCTTCGAAGGAAAACAGTCCAAAAACGAATTCACGTCATCTAGATCATGAAGGCTCAAGTACGCAATTATCGGCATAGCTCACTATCTACAAATGGAACGCATAGGGGCCTTAACATGGAATTATTGAGATGCCGCAACTGGTAGTCTAAATAAAATAACTTCTCAAAACATACAGCTGTTGGACGTTTCCCTTGGTAAATAACAGAAAAGAGATTAACGATAAACTTAACATCAAATGTGGTCTTCACATAGAAGACGAAGATAAGGAATTCTGCTGCTCTGGAATCAAAATAAGACATGACGGAGGAAACAAGGAGAACATAATAAGCTCACCCGTACAGCCAAAGAGAACATTTCCAACGAGAAAGTCCAGTAGTATCAAACATATGTCAGGGATTCGGACAGAAATTTCTGGAAATACACGTTTGCAGCACAGCATTGTATGGTAGCGAATCACGGACTGAGTGAGAAACGGATAAGAAGAGAATCAAAGTATTTGAGGTGTGGTAATAAAGATACACCGAAAAATTATGTGGACTGATAAAATAATGAATTAGGAGATACTCTGTAGAGTCGGCGAATAGAGGAACGTGTTGAAAACACTCATAAGAACATGGGGCAGGATAATACGCCATGAGTCAAACCGTCAGGTAATAACTTCGATGGTACTAGAAGGAGCTGTAGAGGGTAAAACTTTACGTTCGGTGCATGAGCTACTCTGAAATTAAGAGGTTGTACAGGAGAGGAATTCTTGACGGTCCACAGTGTATCCAAATGGCCAAATGGGTGAGTGAATCGTTTTACGTTTTTTGAAGTCTGAAATACGTCGTTATTTTAGAGCGAAGACAATCTCAAATTTTCTTCTATATCAGTATCTTTCATAAAATACATAAATGTGATAAAAATAGCAAACAACCACTAATTTAAAGACCTATCTATTCAAAAAACTTTATTTTTCAATGCCATTAACGGTTTCGAAATTTTGTTGGCTGCATTACAGAATGAAATGCCAATCAAAGGTTTGTTGTTTGATTGCCATGATGTCCTATTTTAAAAATATGTTAACTGACAATATTCATTAAAGAAACTAAGATAAAAGGAATTTGGAAATCGCATAGTGGCTATTTAACACTAGTATTTGCAGTGAACTGGCCTTCATAGCTTTGAAGGCTGCGTTTTCTTTTTTTCCCTGTAACATGCGGTTTTGTCATGTTAAATATGTCCCAGTGTTATAAACTCATCCACGAAATCACAGAGTAAGATGAGTCACCACAGAACAACTAAAACACTGATTTACATACACTCCATGTATTTTAAAAGTTCAACATGCACTAACAGTTTACGAAGGCGCTAGGAAGGGGAGGTGTACGTCGCTAACTTTGGTGTCGAAGATCTGAAACGTAGATATTCTGCAAGATCATAATAAATCATGGAGAAAGGAGCTGTCATTACGTCACAAATTTAAAGACAACTTTCGTCATTTTACGTAGCCAAAAATATTAGGTTCATCGCATTTATACCTCCATGATTTACCATGGTGATACTTCCCCGTGACGTCACTCCGACACGTCCGTGCCCAGTTTCTACCCCTGAGGATGTCTATCGACATTTGTAGTCGTATTCCAAGTAGCATCTGCTTGTTTGAATGTGTGGAGACTTAGTTGTTTCATCAAAAATGCCAGCTTGCGTCGTTTAGTACTGTACTAATCGATCCGATGATAATCTAAAGTTCAAAGGAATCACATTTCATTCTTGAGAGGAGCCGTTGAAACAAACTTTTCTTTAGTATACTTGAGTTATGGTCGCGTTTTTACTTTTACTCATTCCTGTGCTTTTCATTGCCCTCCAGATCGCAAACGCTGCGACATCCGAGCCACACCGTAGCAACGACCTCGTCGCAGCACAACACACGGCTCCGTGACGGGGCTTACTGTCGGCGCAGCACATCTCACGCCCTAAATTCCTCTCGCTCATAATTATTCATTGTTAAAATTTGTGCTTTCTTTAAAAAAGGTTCTGGCTAGAACAGCCGAAGACAGGGGTCATGTGTGTGGGCGTTTTGAATGTATGACTATATGGATATGTTTGTGTTCTTCCCTTCCTTTCTGAACAAGGCTTAGGCTTAAAATTCATGTGAACATTCTTATACTTGCCTGCTGCTCAGCATGTGAGTAATATTCTGTTCGTTTCACAGTATGGTCACTACCTCATGAAATTTGTTGTAAATAATTCGCTACACTTCCAAGAACAATGATATATCTACATAATTGCAATAGCAGAAGAAAAAATGACATTAAGGTTGTCTCTAGCGCAAACAGGGATTCAAAACGCTGCAACCAAAATTTTTCATCGCATATCCAACCAAAAGTTTTCATGGCTTACACAGTGATGGCTTACAGACAGCAAAGTAAAATTTGAAACTAAACCGAAAACATTTCTCTTCTACAACTCCTGCTATTCCGCAGAAGACAGTGCAGTATTGTAATGTGTAAATGATGATGTGTAGGAATTACTGACTGATATCTGTATTTCTTTCATTAAATAACAAAAATCTATTAAATGATGAGCAAGGAGGCATATGTAAAAAAAAAGGTGTTTGAATTTGAGATGACTCATTCCACATTATTATGATTTATCATGCAAATAGTACATGGAACATGAAGCTAAATAACCAACTATTGGTTTATCACAAAGAATGATATATAATTAGAAAACATCAAAATGAAATACAAAAGTAAACTGAAGGCGATGATCAAAGTAGACGTACATTCCAATTGCGATATGTCTGGTTATCACCGAAAAACTGACTGAGTTACTAGCAAGAAATACTGCAGGAAAATAAGAAAATAGGCTACCGTTGGGAACGTAAGCCTTTATATTACGCAGGTGAGGCTATCACTACTAAAGAGAAGACTTACATAAATATTAAAACAAAACATCCATTTTACGGGGTCTAAGGGTTTGAGATTCACACACTGAATGACACATCATAGATAAGATTTCCAACGAATAAGATCTGCAAATTACAGTAAAAGTAATGCATTGACAATATAATTAAAAAAAGGACTATTCTGTATGAAGGTACACCTCTGTGCTGTTCTGTATCTTTGACATTTCAGTAACCGTTCACTATGTTGACGTGCACCATATACGATAGCATGCTTTGCCTCTTCCGTCAATGCACACGTTTATGAGCTAGCAAACAGCACTTACGTAAGATTTTTCCAACAAATGTGAACACTAAAAATGTGCTGCATATGAGTTGAAAGCTGAAAATGTAAACAACAAGTAGCAATGAAAGTAAAGAAACATACACTGGTTTCGTATCTCCAGATTCATTGCTATCGATCCAAAAACTGTAAAAGTGTAATTATTAAATGGATTACGAAAGAATGCTTTGCACATAATTTCATTCTCTTCTTGGTTACACGAAATATATAAACAGATAATAAGTTACATTAACGAGGATAAACGTGTCGTATTACTGGAGCAAATACGCACTTACGGACAGAGAAACGTTCGAAATTGCCTTCCTGGCACTACGTTATTCATGTAAGTACTGTAATTTTTCGAATTTTAAACAGTTGTTGCGTGCACACGACAGAAATAGTAAACAAGAAGCAATTGTAAATAGTAGTCTGTTAATGGTTTGGGCTATTGAAGATTACAGCAGGTTCCGTCCACTCTGCCTTCGGAACAACGTACAGCGCAAGTTCATATTGCCATCTCCATTCTTATTTCACCTCCACGTATGGAATAAAGTTTTTAATAAAAATACCTCTTATACCCGACACATGCTACATATGTAATTTAAAGATGAGTTTGCTGAAAGTATATGGATAGAACAGAAGAAAGTCATCCTATTACATAGTTGTTTCACTTTCAGTAATAAATTTTATAAACAGCAGGATGGCCTAATACAGAGAAGTAATCTGTTATACTAACTGATATGACACAAACAATATCATGGAAAATTATCTATTACAAGAGATATGTTGGTAAAATCATTTTATTCAATAGTACGAATGATGAAATAGACTCACTTGCAAATCAACTCAGCAGCATGCACAAACACATCAGTTTCGATGTAAAACATCAAATTACAAAGCTATAAATTTCCTTGATATTACAAGTACGAATAAAAATCAGAAACAGTGGTTTGGCATATTCAGGAAATCTACAACATTCGATGTAGCCATCAGCAGTAGTTTTCGTCAACCAAATCAAGATAAACATTAAATTTCCGAACATGTGTAATGGAACACATAAGATTGCACTCGATAAAATACTGGAACCAAAGGAAATTAAGGTTATTAAAACAGTATCCAGAAGCAATGGTTACAATCATTCCCTTACCGAGAAATTTTCAGACAAAATAAATGTTAACCACAATACATCTAAAATCAACTAACACCACCGTCAAATATGCAGCTATGCCATTTCTAAGAAGCCTGTCCTATAAGACAGCCAATCTCTTCAAATGTGCCAATATCAGAATCAGTTTATAAACAGAAAATAAGCTGCAACTTGAAACTGTTCAGATAGTTCCAAACATCCCCCAAAAAATCTGGCATATACAAACTACTACACCTTTGCTACTCACATTGCTGCACAAAGCATTGCAAACAACCTACAGAGTATTCATTATGCAGACAAGGGCACGTTATCTACATCTCTGAAATTGTAGAAATATTTAAAAATAAAAGCATACCACGACACAACACCCTCAACTAACTAACAGAATTATCTACCAACGACTTCCCGAAAAAGTTCCAAAACCAAATACAAAATTAAATTCCTTCAATTGCTAACACAAATATACACTAAAGCGCCAAAGTAACTGGTACAGGGTTGCGGATTCAAATGCAGAGATATGTAAACATGCAACATACAGCGCTGCGACCAACAACGCCTGTTTCAGAAAACAAGTGTCTTGCGCAGTTGTTACATCGGTTACATCGGCTACTAGGACCGGCTATCAGATTTAAGTTAGTTTGAACGTGGTGTTATAGTCGGTGCACGAGCCATGGAACATAACCCCAAATTAGTGATGAAGTGGGGATTTTCGCACACGATCATTTCACGAGTGTACCGTGAATATCAGGAATCCGGTAAAACATGAAATATCGTACATCCTGCAAGAACGGGACCAACGACGACTAAAGAGAGTCGTTCAACGTTACAGAAGTGGAACCCTTTAGCTAATTGCTGCAGATTTCAATGCTGGGCCATCAACGACTGTTAGCGTGCGAACCATTCAGCGAAAAATCATCGATATGGGCTTTCGGAGCCGAAGACCCACTCGTGTACCCTTGATGACAGCATGAAACATAGCTTTGCGCTTCGCCTGGGCCCGTCAACACAGACATTGGACTGTTGATGACGGCAAGCATGTTGATCGGTCGGACGCCGTCTCGTTTCAAATTGAATCGAGCGGACGGACGTGGATGGGCATGGAGACAACCTCATGAATCCATCGACCCTTCATGTCAGCACTGGAGTGTTCAAATTAGTAGAGGCCCTGTAATGGTATGGAGAATATGGAGTTGGAGTGACACTGGGACTCCTAATACGTCTAGATACGACTCTGGCAGGTGACACGTACGTAAGAATCCTGTCTGAACACCTGCATCCATTCATGTCCATTGTGCATCCCGAGAGAGTTGGGCAATTCCAGCAGGACAATGCGACACCCCCACACGCCCATAATTACTACAGAGGGGATCCAGGAACACCTTTCTGAGTTTAAACCCTTCCACTGAACACTAAACTCCCCGGACATAAACATTACTTAGCATATCTGGGGTGCCTTGCAACGTGCTGTTTAGAAGAGATCTCCTCCCCCTCATACTTTTACGGATTTATGGACAGCCCTGCAGGATTCATGGTGTCCGTTCCCTCCAGCATTACTTCAGACATTAGTCGAGTCCATGCCACGTCGTACTGCGGCACTCCCGCGTCTCGCGTGACCCTACACGTTATTAGGCAGGCATACCAGTTTCTTTGGCTCTTCAGGGTATGGCTCACAAGTTTCTAATAAATGTGTTTGAAATATATGTTAAATGTAGATGGTGTCGTTATTAAAAACATTCCTTTATATGATCCTTAAAGAATAACTATGTCTAGTTATTTTCTGATGCACATCGATATTTTATCTTATATTGCCGAAAATGTATGTATGTTAAAGTCATATCTTTCACCTCATCTCTGACACTAATGTATTCCTTTGCTCCACAGCATCTTTGTAGGTTATCAGTACACGTGAACACCTTTAATGTATGTGAAAACTGTGTGCTTGTAGAAGTGCTAATGGTGACCCATCTTTTTATTTGTGAGTTCGTGGATGTGTTTTTAACTCTAGGCCACGTTTATCATGATACTACTGCATGGTACACGGGAAACAACAAAAACTCTATCCTTAAAATCTATTCAGACATGTTCACTGAAAGTACTAATACTAAACAGCCAGAATGAAATTTCCACATTTCAGTTATATTCATATCCCTTACGGACATTCACCAGTTGATTTATTACCACGCTAGGATATCGCATCTGTGTAAGTGGGTGAACTGTCATCTGACTGCGGTGGGCGCTTACTTACAGCAGCTCAGAACAAAAGAGTTTGCCATATGAGGTGTACCACCTCACGGCCTCTAATAAAAGCATCTGACGATGAACAAAAATTCAAAACCGATACTGGGGTGATTATTAAAATTTGTTTATTAAAAACGTTTTCAAATTACTAATTGGTAGCTGTTTTTATAACATCTTTTGCCACAGAAACGCGAAACTTTCACAACGTTAATTACTGCCAGAATAATATTATATTTTATATAGTTCCTCTTGCTTAGTAAAGTTTCAAGTGCTCTGATTGCAGCCTCCTTTCCTGTATTATTGCGCTGCTATGTCTTCGCGCTGTTGCCACGAGTGCAGTACTGGGTGCACTTTGAATATCTGTGGTAAATGGGTGTGATGCTATTCGTATCTTTGAACTGCTGGTTCACTGGTGTCTGTTTTAATTATACACTTTATGACACCACCTGATTAGAATCGTACTGGTTTAAACAGATCATCACACCTGGACATATCATCTGCTACCGTACCAGTCTATCTTGTAGTGACGTATATTTTTGGTCTGTCTATTTGATACCACTGGAGCTGGCTTCGAAACCAATGTTCACTGCCGCCCTAGGCTGCTAAGCGAAGTTAAACCAAGAGCCCCCCCCCACATGAATTTGTCTACTTGCAAGCACTTTTTATTACGCCCATATTCATTCAAACTGAATCAACATACATGTTTGGGACAGGTGGTGAAAGGTACACGTCGTACCGACCATCACTTGAAATTTAGGTGAAAAGAAAGACTCACATATTCAAGGTAGCACCGTGGTCTCCTCCCTGGCATGAAAAGTGTGAGCACAAAAAATATGACGAAATGCAGGTACAGGAAGGCGAGGTGACAGACGCCTTTCGAGGTGTAAAGTCTGTCATAAGGATTAAACGAATATCGGAAGTTGCGTCAAAACCGTAGTCCAAAAGTGAAGTAGTCAACACAACTCTTCCTTAATCCAGGATTACTAAACACCATAAAATTGACAATTGAAGTAGCGTATGAAACAGTACGTTTTGTACTTAATTTGGGGTGTAACATACCTTTGGACATCTAATAATGGTAATTAACTATTGAAAGGCAATCATACTTTATAGGTAATGCAACACTATATAAACTACGACTAACTTTGAGGAAATGTGGAGTAGTAAATATTACAATGGTTTAGTAGCAGTGTCACATTTTCCCCCCTCTTTAGTGTTGTAGGGTTAATGACACATGTACTAGCGCTTCGTGTAAGTGGGTGAACTGTCATCTGACTGCGGTGGGCCTTATTTACAGCAGCTGAGAACCAAAGAGTTTGCCATATGAGGTGTACCACCTCACGGCCTCATATGCACCGCGTTATGACAGTTTTTTGCTCCCTTTACACGCGACAAGGACAACCAGGATCATTAATTGGGGATGACCAAATTTGTAATGTTATTATTACAGCCCATGCATTCGTAATAATTTTCTTTATAGTAATGCCTATTGTAATTGATTCCACCTCCATATTTCTGGTGGAATATCCTCGACGCTAATTGTTGAGGACCCAATACGATTCAACGATTTTTCACTCTTAACACAACTGCTCTGCACTGTGTGATGTGTATCAGAGAGAAATACGATACTCTGTTGTTTTCATCCTCCGGCCCACGAATTTATATGAAAGATCTAATATAATCATATAATTAACGTTATCGGTTTGCGGTCGTTGAGCACATTCTCGCTGATTATAATAATTTCCACTGCTTTTACCGACTGGTTATAATCATAGTGCAACTTCTCATTGAGATCCAGAGTGGGCTGTAATTATCGTATGGCAGCGAAACTTAATAGATATGCTAATGCGTTAATGCGGTGCTGATTTACGCTGGAAAAAAATTATTTGGGAATTTGGACACCAGATGTAAATCTGGCACTGTACAGCATCTCGTCGTCGCCTCCAGTGTTCATATTGAACAAATTGTGAAAGTGGCGCTAAATAATAAAATCAATATAATGCCTTTTTCATTTTATTCACGTTTTCTGCCCACGCCCCGTTCCTGACAGTACCAAGTTCTGCTGCCATATGATTGTTATAGTCCACAATGGACATCTGTGATTACATATCTGCACTTTAGTTATAACCACCCGGTACCATGTATTCGGTACTTTCATGGGGGTGGTCTGTTGTTTGACCGAAATTTAAGTTGATGTACAGCTTCTGCACTAAATACCGAATTTCTAAAAATTATGAGAAGCAGTAATTCGTCAGTACTTCAAAGAAAGGTACAAAGCAAGTGATAATTGTACAACACTTTGAATGCTCACAGCTTTATCAGTGGTCATGAGGAAAGAAAAAGATACAGTGCCGAGAAATAAACTACAAAAAAAAATGATACAACTGACGAAAAAAGAAAAATAAGCTAGATATGCAATGAAACAGAAAGATTAACTGACAGAAAACAGAGTGAATCAGACTTGATTAACAACACTTCCTTCCCCGGTATCTGCCAAAACCACTACGCCAATATCAATCAAAAGTAATGGACAAACTTTCAATTTAATGGACCAAACTTTCGGTTTATCCATACTTCACAACTGCAGGGGTAATTCGATTTGAGGTATGACCTCTGACGTCTTCAGTACTAGCGTAATAAACCAATACCTGTGAATCAAGGCGTTCTTTATTAATAACGTATTATGTATACAGGAAAATCGTCTGTTTCAAGCCAGTGTTTTATGCTATTAATTGCAGAGTCAGCTGTCGCCAGTGAATAACGTATACGCCATCTGTGTTGTAACAAGGAAAATGCAGGGCAGAAAAGTATTCTTGTAACAGCTGTCTCGATTTGAAAATGTATTTTAAAATGTTCACTATCTCTTTCACGAAATACTACGAAATTTAGGCAGTTTTTCTCTAGTTTAGTATTATACGTTTCTGAAAAATCCAAATGAAACTGTTTTCTGTTTCCGGAACCGAAACGGTTCCCCTAAATTTCATTTTCAGATTGCAGTAGCTTCAATCGTAAATACAATTGCTTTAACTAAATTGATAAGCAGTATACATAAGCCTACGTGCTGAACAGGAAACTATCCAACCCGAATACGAGATTCTGAAACACGAAAATGCTCCACGAAACAATCATGTGTTCGAACGACGCGCCGGTTCCTTGCTTCCATCACGTAGTTCCGCTGTTCTGCGTCAGGGTGCAGCACAGAACAGTGTACACCTTGCAGCGCGTTTTAACGTCGCCTTGGAATAGGTCTCTTCTGTGTCGACCATCTCCATTCGGCGCTTTCTCATATTTACAACAACGAAGCCATGGATTTCAGTTACGGCTTAGTGTTAGACACTGTTACGAAGATGGGGCTCTGCTACGTAAGACACAGATGTCACATACATTATAATCTTGTTATCTTGTAATTATTCAGTTTACAAATACAGAATATGGTGCTTCTGTGTTAAATCGCTACTCCATACGTCATGCCGTGCAATGTAGTTCTTAATTCCAGCAACATATAATGCTTGTCTCATTATGATCCAGTATTTCACTAGTTAGAGTATTTCCCTGCACTGTCAACAAAGTCCGAAGACAGATTTAATGCAGCTCTCCATGCTACTCTATTCTGTGCAAGCTTCTTCATCTCCGAATAACTACTTCAACCTACATCTTTTTCACATTCTTACCGTATTCATCTCTCAGTCCCCCTATGCAATTGTCACCACCATCTCTCACATAAACACACACCCCAATAAAAAATGGTCCCTTGCTGTTCCTTGGTCCGATCAGCTCATCCCTTCTTTTAGTCAAGTTGCAAGAAAAATTTATTTTCTTCAGATTCTGTTCAGCAACTCCTCATTAGTTACATAATGTACTCATTTAATCTTCATCACTCTTTTGAAGCAAGCACTACACATCAAAAGCTTCTATTATCTTTATGTTTGAACAATTTATTATCCATGGTTCACTTCCACACAAGGTTACATCAGGAAGCCAACATAAAATTATTCCTAACCTTTAAATCCATATTCAATGTTAAAAAATTTCTCTTCGTAAGAAACAGTTTTCTTGCTACTGCCACTCTACATTTTAACCTCTATACCTTGCCCATCATCTCTCATTTTACTGCCCGAATAGCAACACTAATCAACTATTTTTTATGTCTCGTTTGCTAATCTAATCCTCTCATCAGCGTATGATTTAATTCGCTTACATCCCTTTGCCCTTGTTTTATTTTTGTCGATGCTCATCTTAAATCCTCCTGTCAAAACACTGTTCATTCCATTCAACTGCTCTTTCAAGTCCTTTGTTGTCTCTGCCAGAATTACAGTGTCACTGGCGAACTTCTATGTTTTTTGCTTCACTCTTAGCTTCAATTACTTCTCCAAATTTTTCTTTAGTTATCTTTATTGCTTAGGCAATATACAAATTGAATAACTTTGGGGATAGGCTACAACTCTATCTGAATTCTTTCTCAATCACTGCTTCCCTTTCATCCTCATTTACTCTTATAACTGCCATCTGGCTTCTGCAAAAGTCGTAAAGAACCTTTCGCTCCCTGTGTTTTACCCCTTCTATCTTCAGAATTCCGAATAAGGTATATCAGTGAAAATAAACAATAGCTTTCTCTAAGTCTACAAATGCTATATCAGTAGATCTACCCTTTATTAAACTAATTTCTAAGAGATGTCGCAGGTTCAGTGTGGCTCGCGTGTTCTGACACTTCTGTGGAATCCAAAGCGTTCGTGCCAGACCTCGCTTTATACCAGTTTTTTTACTCTTCTCAAGATTTTTATTAAATTGGTAGTTTGGTCACATCCACACCTGTCAGCACCTGCTTTCTTTGGAGTTGGAGTTATTAGATTCTTCTTGAAGTCTGAGGAAATTTCACCTGTGTCATACATCTGACACACCAGGAGGATTATTTTTGTCAAGGCTGGCTCTATCAAGTATATCAGTATTTCTGACGGAATTTTGACTTCTACAGGGATCTTATTTCGACTTTTCCCGTTCTCTTTCAGTTTATTCTGGCAGTATCATATCTCCCATCTCATCTTCATCTACGTCCTCTTAGCGTTCTATAAAACTGCCTTCATGTTCACTTCCCTTGTTTAGCCCCTATATACAGGGTGTCCCAGCTATCCTGTCCACCCAAAATATCTCTGGAACAATAACACCTATTGGAAAACGGCTTTCACCGGTATCAATGTAGGGCTGGGGCCCATGAATGTACATATTTGGAAACATTCTAAAACGAAAGCATATGTGTTTTTTAACACAAACTTATGTTTCTTTAAATGGACCTCCTACATTTTTTCTTCAGCAATCCATAGCACGACAAAGCACATACACAATGGCGTTGATTGCATCGCAATATTCCCATTACATCCCGAGATATTGAGACGCGAAGTTGACGCTTGAAACACCCGACATGCGCTGCTAGCGCACGTCTTGGGGCTCAGGCGTGAGCCCCATGCTGCCCGTAATCGCGATGTGATTGACATGTGGAATCACACCTCCATACTTATCAAGAGGGACACTTACTTGTCAATCACATCGCGATTACGGGCAGCATGGGGTGATATTGTTCCAGAGATATTTTGGGTGGACAAGATAGCTGGGACACCCTGTATACTCCTTCCACATTTCATATTTCCCCTCTTTGTTTAGCACTGGTTTTCCATCTGAGCTGTTGATACTCATTTAGCGCTTCTCTTTTCTTCAAAGGCTTTAACTCTCTTGTAGGTGGGATCTGTCTATCTTTCCCCTACTGACATAAGCTTCTGTATCTATACAACTGTCTTCTAGCCATTCCTGCTTGGCCATGTGGCACTTCCTGTGAAACTCATTTTTAGATGTTTGCATTCGCTTTCGATTTCTTCATTTGCTGCAGTTTTATATGATCTCCTTTCATCAAACAACCTCCGTATCTCTTTCTAGGCCTTGTTTTTTTTACACGTTTGATAATCTGCTGGTTCACTATTTTATTTCCCAGAGCAATCCACTCGCCTTCTACTATATTTTTTCTTATCTACTCACCTAAGTCTGTTGTGGTAATCGCCATGTTTCGATAAATAATTAAAGATATTGGAAATTCACAATCGAAGTATGTAGTGTATGATGGACTATAAAATATGTAACGTTACCAGTACCGTTCGTCATGGACTTAGTACATACAGTGTAACCGTATATTTACTACGTTGACGTGCTGTGAAGTTTTATCGCTTTTCTGGAAGATTTTGAGAGAGAGAATTCTTATACTTAGTGTGTATCTTGAATAATATCGGGATTAACTACTACGCTGTCTCACTCTCTTGTGACTGGTGCTTCTCTTTCACGTCCCCGATAGTTATCAGTGCAGCTTGATTATCTACAGGTTGAAAATAAACTTTCGCTTCCCAATCTTTTACTCCATACTAAATTTCTAAGATTATAGTCCAGTCAACACCATCAAAAACTTTTTCCTTCTTTACAGATCTTTTGAATGAATGTGTGCCTTTCTTCGACATATCTTGTAAGATAAGGCACAGCGTCAGTATTGCCTCTCGTCTACCTACATTTCTTCCAAACTGTAAATGATATTCCCCGATGTCGGCTTCTACTAGTTTCTCAGTTCTTCCGTAAATAATTCGTGTTAGTATTTTGCAATCATGACTTACTTGAGAGTTCGGTAACACTCTCACACTTGCCAGGACGTGCTTCCTTTGGAACTGGAATTATTACATTCTTCTTGAAGTCCTATGGTATTTCACCTGTCTCATACATCTTAAACATTGGGTGGATTAATTTGGAAATGGATGGTTCTCGCAACGATACCAATAATTCTGAGGGAATGTCGTGTACTCCAGGGTTCTTGCTCCTACTTAGAACTTCCAGTGCTTTGTGAAATTCTTCTCGCAGCAACACATCTCACATGTCATCTTTAACTATTCCTGGTTCTATTTCTCTGACATTGTCATCAAGTTTGTTTCCCTCACATAGACCGTCTATATATTCCTTTCAACTCTCATTACTTAGTATAGTACGGACTTTCCATTTGTACTCTTAATAATTCGTTGAGCTGCTTCCTTCTTCTCCAAATTCAAATGGCTCTGAGCACTATGGGACTTAACTACTGTGGTCATCAGTCCCCTAGAACTTAGAACTACTTAAACCTAACTAACCTAAGGACATCACACACATCCATGCCCGAGGCAGGATTCGAACCTGCGACCGTAGCAGTCACGCGGTTCCGGACTGCGCGCCTAGAACCGCTAGACCACCGCGGCCGGCCCTTCTTCTCCAGACATATCTTTAATTTTTTATGTAGGCAACATTTATCTTTCCCATAATTATGCATGTTTTTAGCGTCTTCATTTATCCCCAACCCACTCCCGCTTAGCGTTTTTGCATTTTCTGTCAAACTCATTTGTTAAACATCTGCATAGCTTTTCACCCGTTTTATTTTCAGCATTTTTATGTATTCTTCTTTCGTCAGCTGAATATCTTCTATGTTATCCCAGAATTTTTAGTTGGCCTTCTTACCTATTTGACCTGCTGCTGTCACTATTTCATCTATCAAAGCCATACATTCGTCTCTTCTTTTCCCCGGTTTTAGTCAATGATGGTCTAACGCTTCCTTTGGAACTCTCAAGAATATCTGGTTCTTTCTGCTTATCAAGGCCCCGTCTCCTCAGTGTACTATCTTTTAGCAATTTCTTAAATTTTAACCTTCAGTTCATAACCAATAAAGTGTGATTGACAATTTCTATCAGTTGGTCTCTGTTTCACCTCTTTCCCCCAGTCCATGTTATTCCACTACATTTCCTTGTCTTAATTCCAGTGACCCACTATAATTAAATGTTCGTTTCCGTTCATTATATGAATAATTTCTTCTATCCCATAACACATTATTTCAGTCTCTTTATCTGCGGAGGCAGTTGGCAGATCTATCCCGCTACTGTGTTGTTCGTCGTACGCTTGCGAGATTACTGATTTCTTATTTATTATTGGGCGTATGCTTCCGTTATTTTCTATTGATACACCTGTACTATCACATCACCATACTTCCCTAATTGCCAGTGTATTTGTCTCCAAACTACCCATTACCATTTTTAAATTATCTAAGCTGCCTGCCCGCTTAAGGGGTCTAACATTCCACACTCTAGCAACCAACCAACGATAAAATCTTTCATCTACCTGATCTACCTCCTCTCAATTTGATCTGTGAATGTTGTCTTAAGTTTAAATTGAGGAAATATGAAATGAAACGTAGACTTCTATTTATCTTTGCTTGGTTGCCGTCTTATGTTGTGCAATAATGGTTTTATGAAACAAAGTCGTTTTTCGCTTAGTTTGTACAAAATACAATGTTTAACCATTTGAACTTGACTCTGTCTACTCACGAGAGGTAGTTAGCAGACGGCAAGCTGTAGCAAAGACAGATGATCCCTTTAATATTACTAACTTATCACACTGAAGATATATTTCGTATGATGCGTCGTTTTCGAGATATTTAGGCGTTTCAAGTTAAAAAAAAAGCACCCTGCATTCTGTTTAAAGGAATAATATGGAACAAGAATGTGTATAATGGGAACAACACATCAATAGCATGGGAGAATAAATATTTGACAAACAAGTAATCAATAGTAAACTCATAGGAGAGAGAACTGTAGAATAATAGGGAACAGATGGCGTTGGTGAAGATGGAACGAGCTGTAATCCAAGAACTGAAAACGAAGAACAAGGAGAAGGAAAAGCTCTATGTTACAGGAGCCATTTGGATACAATATTCACTCCCGACACCTAAGAGTACATCAAGGAAATTTTACAGTCTATACCTTTCCCTGTCTCAAGGGTATTTCCACTTTTAGGAAAGAAGATTGTATATTTCTTAATTTATAATGCTCCAAGTCAGTTTTAGAGCGGTGTGTTGACCACATGCATCCAGTGACGCCTGTGGACTGAGGATGACACGGCGGCCGGTCTGTACCTTTGGGCCTTCATGGCATATGCGGGAGGAGTTTAGTCAATTTTGATACCGGCCAGTACATCACGGCATTTTCAGAGGCCATTTCACTCACTTCTTCTTCGATATTTTGTCTCACCATAAATTAAGGTAACCGTGTCAAAGGAAAGATGTCATATGGACTCGGAAATGCAGCTTCTGTATTCGCTCTCTTTGCTTGCTTGCACTGCGACATACCATAAAATTCTGGTGCTCTATTGTGTTGCAATCGTTTACGTGACTACGTTTATTTTCGGCATAAACAGGGCCCAAAATTAGTTTTGCCAGGTCTTAGCTAAAATTTACATTTATTAATTGCTGAATTTTTTTCGGAAGTATTCTGGACAGGCTCAACCTATTTGAAGGGCGACACTGTGGAAGATCAAACGTATAACTGTTCTCAGTTCCAGCACCTGTCACGTATACAAGCATGTGGTATCTTGCATGTGACAAATGTTAAAACTAAATGTAAATATAAATTCGACGCCAAGGGTCTTTCCTTTAAGCTGATGTAATCCGTTACTTGAAGATGGTCGCTTGACTGTAGCCGGTCGTCCGTTATCAGAGACGTATTATAGCAGGTTTTGGTGTTTCCATGAAGCCATTCTATGAGCCTGAGTGTTACTTTTTTCTTTTAAGAGAAGGGAGTAAATCTTTCAGAAAAACAAAATAAGCAACAGCGTTCTGTCAGATTGCTTAGGCAATATCCATTGGAATGCCACTGTTGCTTGAAGGTCAAGACGGTCTGCCAAAGGATGATCTGCCGATATAGAAAGACGACTTCTCGAGAAGGAAGTCGTAACCCTTACTGTAGGACAGAAAAAAAACTAGCATTTTCCTTTTTTGTTCTTCTCCTGACGAAAGTGTAAATACCTGACAGGGATTTAGCTACAACAGCCGCTAAATACGGTATTTGCTTTCTACACTTTTCTTTCTTTCCTTTTGTGGGGAAAGAATACGTCCATTATGCAGTTCATGTCTGACAGTAATCTGTAGTGTTCTTGCCAACATTTCTATCCTAAATCTGTGAAGATACCAAATGCGAATGCGAAGTAATGTGAACAGTATTATGATTCTAAATAATTATTACACAGTAGGCTGTTTGTATTATGTTAGGAGCATTGATAAGAGAAGTTAATTTAATTCTGAAGGTGTATTAATTACCATGAATCTACATCTACATAGATAATGCGCAAGCACTACTATTATCATTTCCTCTACCGTTCCACTCGATAATACAGCGAGGGAAAAATAACTATCAGTATGCCTCCGTATGAGCCCGAATTTCTCGTATCTTATCTCCGTGGCCCTTACGCGAAATGTATGTGGGTGGGAGTAGAGTCCTTCGGCAGTCAGCTTCAAATGTCGGTTCTCTACATTTTCTCAATAGTCTTCCTCCAAAGGAACGTCGCCTTCCTTCCATCCAGTGATACCCATCTAAGTTCCCGAAGCGTCTGCGTAACACTTGCGTGTTGTTCGAACCTACCGATAACAGCAGCCCGTCTCTGAATTACTTCGATGGCTGCCTTGCCGCGTGGGATTAACCGAGCGGTCTTAGGCGCTGCAGTCATGGACTGTGCGACTGGTCCCGGCGGAAGTTCGAGTCCTCCCTCGGGCTTGGGTGTGTGTGTTTGTCCTTAGGATAATTTAGGTTAAGTAGTGTGTAAGCTTAGGGACTGATGAGCATAGCAGTAATGTCCCATAAGATTTCACACCCATCTGGACATCTGATGGCTCCCTTTAAGCCGAACTGGTTCTTATCTGAAACACTCGAGCAGTACTCAAGAACTGGTCGCACTAGCGCACTTAATGGTGGTCTCGTTTACAGATGAACCACACTTTCCTAGAATTCTCCCATTAAACCGATGTCAGCCATTCGCTTTTCCTACCACAACGATCACTTGCTCGTGCCATTTCATGGCGCTTTGCTCCGTTACAGCCAGGTCTATAAAAGACGCGAATGTGTCAAGCAGGACACAACTAAATCTGTATCCGAACACTACTGGCTATTTTCCTACTCATTGCCGTTAACTTACATTCTCATACACTTAGAGCTAGCTGCCATTCATTTACCAACTGGAAATTTTGTCTGAGTCATCTTCTATCGTCTTACAGTCCACCATGAGGGAATTCGGCTGGCCACGGGCGCTTATTGGATCAGTCCCATACCCAGCCTCTGTGCTGAGGCGGGGTAACCGCCAATTACCATCCGGCGCCAGCTGGTCATGGTGAGCCAAACATGTATGTTCCTCGCAGCTCTAACTTCACCCGCACACCATACTGTTGTTCGTTGATATCTGGAGCGCCTTTTTTCCAATCGTCCGCACGCCACGATTCCATTTGGGATCCGTTTGCAGCATGTGCTGGAGTCACTCGGTGTGGCGCCAGTACGACTGAACGTCCAGGGTTTTATCCGTCTGCCACACTGATTACTGGAGCGGCCCAGAGTGATTTTAGATTTGGTGCGGTACAGGAGAGATAGCACTCCTGCTTCCGTTTTTACTGCGGTCTTTTCTGCCGTTTTGTCTGAGCACAACGACCATGTACCTGTTTTTACGAATGGGTCTAAGGAGGGTGACCCCGTTGGTTGCTCAGTCGTCTTCCCAGATCGTGTCCGCAAGGTCAAACTTCCTCCCGAATTTACCAAATTGAAATGTCTCTGAACACTATGGGACTTAATATCTGAGGTCATCAGTCCCCTAGAACCTAGAACTACCTAAACCTAAGTAACCTAAAGACACCACACACATCTATGCTCTAGGCAGGATTCGAACCTGCGACCGGAGCGGTCGCGCGGTTCCAGACTGAAGCGCCTAGAACCGCTCGGTCACACCGGCCGGCCTGAATTTACCATCTTTTACGCAGAATTATATTCAATCTTGAGGGCACTGGAGCAGATGAGACATTCTCCCAGTGTTAGATTTCTCGTCTGTTCAGATTCTCTGAGCGCGCTTTTCTCTCTCCATCGTTTGTACCCAGCAGATAAAGTAACCCAGACTATCCAGGACGCCCTCCTCCAACTACAGCGACTGGGGAAGGAGGTGTCTTTCTGCTGGGTACCTGGGCACGCGGGAATTCTGGGGAATGAAACAACTGATCTAGCAGTCAAGGAGGCGTGTCGTGACCGTCAGATCTTTCAGTGTGTTATCCCCCTGCATGCCAGGCCTCACCTCGATGTTGAGGTATAAAGTCTTGTGTTTCTGGGAACATGAGTGGCTAGAAGTGACCGATAACAAGCTCCTTGTCGTCAAGCTCACAACTCGGCCGTGGCGTACGTCCTTCCGGTCACGTCCACGCGAGGAGGTCCTCCTTACTCGTCAACGCATCGGCCACAGCCCTATGACGCATGGATTTTTACTCTGGCGAGAGGACCCTCCTATGTGTAGTGCTTGTGACGTGCAGATCACGGTGTACCACATTTTATTGGACTGCATAGTATTTGCTGGCCGGCCGGAGTGGCCGTGCGGTTCTAGGCGCTACAGTCTGGAACCGAGCGACCGCTACGGTCGCAGGTTGATATCCTGCCTCGGGCATGGATGTGTGTGATGTCGTTAGGTTAGTTAGGTTTAATTAGTTCTAAGTTCTAGGCGACTTATGACCTCAGAAGTTAAGTCGCATAGTGCTCAGAGCCATTTGAACCATTTTTAGTATTTGCTGACCAGCGGACTGCAGCGGATTTGCCGGCGGATCTGCAGTCTATTATATGCAATGATCAAACGAATGTGGTTCGCGTTTTAAAGTTTTGTGAGTTTTGCCACGTATTTAACAAGATTTTGGGGAGATGTTTTTAATGTGTCAACAGGGTGGCTGGCTCACCCAAGGTTTTTGTAAGTGGTCGGCCAGTCACATTTCCCTGTGCTGCTCTTTTAGCTCTTTTGTGTTTTGTTTTCCCTCTGTTTTAATTTTTTGATTAGCTATCTTGCCTCCTCGTTGGTTTTAGTGCATGAGGGACTGCCTGTGCGATAGAGTAATTGTGTGGTCATTTCGTGTGCATGCATGTACGACAGTTTTCGTTCCTATCCACATTCGTTTATTTTAATCATTGTTAGGGTGCTCATAACCTCGCCGTTGGGCACCCATAAGATCCCCAAACCACACACACACACACACACACACACACAAATTCGACGCCTTGATTTACACCACAGCATTATCAGCAAACAACCGCAGATTCGTGCCCACCCTGTGTCTGATGTACGCTCGCCATCGACGGCAACATCCTGAATTCTATTACATGTCTTTGAGCCACTCACACATGTTCGTACCTGCATCAACAGTTAAAAGATTCATGCAATACCATTATAAAATTGATGTGCCCGCATTCAGCACACTTTCTCGTTCTGGAGAAACACGTTGTTCTCGGTATTATGTAAGATCAAGAGTGGTCAAAGCACCACACTCTTTACAAACAGTACATTTCGGTAGCCCAACATTAGTAAGGGTAGTTTTTATATTAGTGACTCCACTGACGTAGCTCACAGCTTGGTGTCTGCCATAATTGTGCCGGTACAGCAAGTAAACGCATTTTTGGGAACAATTTATTGACTTTTCCGATCAGCAAAGAAAAACGGTACGTGACGGACATTATTAACATTTTAGCGTGTGCGGTGATGAATCAGTAAACACTCTTTGAATATTTCTGAACAATAGCCCACTGAACTGGAAAGAAGTCAACTGAAGGTAGACTGACTTAGAAGATAACAGCGGAAAATAGTATCTTTACGTTTGCCCACAGTAATAAATGTAATCTTTCGAGAAATAACAAAATGTAATGGAACGTGTTGTGTCACCGCCAGACACCACACTTGCTACGTGGCAGCCTTAAATCGGCCGCGGTCCGTTAGTATACGTCGGACCCGCGTGTCGCCACTATCAGTGGTTGCAGACCGAGCGCCGCCACAAGGCAGGTCTAGTCTAGAGAGACTCACTAGCACTCGCCCCAGTTGTACAGCCGACTTTGCTAGAGATGGTTCACTGTCTACATACGCTCTCATTTTCAGAGACGACAGCAACGTCATTTGCTACGACCTAGCAAGGCGCCATATTAAGTTACTATAATTACTATCTTCAAGAATGTATTCTGAACAGATAATATTGTGAATCATGTACCGTCAAGAACGACGTTCATCATTAATGGATTAAAGTTAAGTATCAAACTAATTACGTCCGCTTTCTGAATTCTCATTCCTTGCCATGTTCTAGACCTCACGTCAGTATAGTTTTTCCCTCCTCACGCCAGCCTGCGTGAGATAAAACGCGTGCAATTCGGCCTCCACTCGTAACACGGTGTTGGGTCTTCTGCTAACACAAAAGAACAAACATAAATAGTATTGCGCACAGCACAGAAGAACTCTAATTTTTAATGACAAAGGGGAGGAAACAGGTTTTACCGCACAGTGAATCACTTAAAGCTCATGAAAGAAATTAGTGAACTTAACAATGAATATGAACGAAACATTTTCCGAGTTCCATTAACTATGAAAATGATTTTGACAAATTTTCAATAAAACTTCTAGTAACAGCCCAAGAGGAACAGGGCACTGATTCAAATCGTTTAAATATATCAGGCCTAAAGAAATGTTAAAATCTTTAATGGGTAGATGTGAATATCATTTCCGTAATTGACCGGATTTTATTAGTAGGTTACCTATTTTGAAACTTACCAAGACTGATTTACTAGTTTATTTTGGTATTGTGTCCAGGCTTACTCATTTCAGATCCTTTATCACTGATTAGCAGCAAGTTTGAGGGAGACGTAACAGCGTTATTTGAACATGCGCTCACCTCAACTTGCTTTTTTATCTGATAATCAGTATTTTGAACAGACTGACGAAGTTGTCATGGGTAGCCCTCTATCATCCATTGTAGCTGGCTTATTTATTGACAATTTTGAAGAAAAAACGATTAATTCTGCAGTATAAAATCGACAGAGATTTTGATATGTGTTTATGAGACGTTCATAGCTTAGGCCCTTGGCGAGGACAAATCGGTGGAGTCTCTTCAGTTTCGTAATTCCATTCATGAAAATGTCATGTTAATCATGGAACGAGAGAGGGATCGCTTGTCTTCCGTTTCTGGATGTTAGAGATACTGCGTGAACCGTGAGCTCACGCAAACCGATAGTCGGCCGGTGTGGCCGAGCGGTTCTAGGAGCTACAGTCTGGAACCGCGCGACCACTACGGTCGCAGGTTCGAATCCTGTCTCGGGCATGGATGTGTGTGATATCCTTAGGTTGGTTAGGATTAAGTAGTTCTAAGTTCTAGGGGACTGATGACCTCAGAAGTTAAGTCCCATAATGCTCAGAGCCATTTGAACCATACCGATATATAGTTTGAGGCGTTCAGCTGATCTCATCCGTCAAAAACTATGAACGCAGTTAAAACTTTACTACGTAGGTCTCGTGTCTGAAACTGACAGCGTACAGAACGAAGATACGCTTGGAAGAGTTACTGGCAAAAATGGGCATACGAAACTTCAGCTTAAGAGAGCTCTCCAAGTTGAAATGCCAGTCCAGCAAAAGGACGAGCAAGAAGGAAGACAGGTTAAGTCTACAGCTTTTCTATTCCATGTGGGAAATGTTTATTAAAAATTTCTGGAATAATGAAGCAGCACACTGTGGATGCCATGTCCCGCTCATCGGTCAAGACGGCAGCTCTTCTGGAATCGAAGACAGAAGACCTGCTTTTACCGAATGTGGTATTTATGAAATTCTTAGTCAGTGTGGTAAAAGTTGCACAGCACGAACGTTATACACGGTACAGGAATGCTGAATCTGACAGCCCCACAAATCTGCAGTGGTCGAACACACTATTTGCACCACCCATTTACGAAGAACTCAACATAGGGATCACAACCTCATTCTTTTGGGATTTAATGCTAAAAGAAGGTGTGGGAATAATACTGGCAGACACCCGCTCCACAGAGACTAGGGTCCGGCTCGATAAATAATAATAACCTCTCATCGTGCTTACGGTCAGAGGAGCTATGGTTCTGAGTGCCCCTGTGCTTGCCATTCCTAGAGATGTCCTGCTTTTGTAATAACTAACCACATAATTCGTAAGCACAGTCGATTTGCTGACTCGGCGCTAGCTATGTTTTATTCTTAGTCGCAATAAGTTCTATGTATGACTGACGTGCCTCTGCCGATTGTCATATTCCTGATGTACGCTAACTTACTCCGCAGTACATAATTGCATTAAGTGGTTTTCTATAGATCAGCTCGCCCTAAATTGAATGTGAGTGAACGGTTATCAGCCGAAATATCGAAAGAAGAAATGATTATATCCGACATCCATTCCCACAAGATGGTGGAAGATTTCACATCCCTAAGCTGACGTTCATCGATATCTATATATTCATGGCTACTGTATAATTCCCACGTAATTACTTGACAGAGATATTCTATAACCATGTTCAAATTTGAAACTATTCAACTCCATTGTATTATGTGAGAAAAATAAACACCTAAATCATTCCGATGGTAGTGCGTTTTCCAGGAGACATATGAGACTCAGTTTTATCTTCGGTAAGGACAGAAGCTGAGGTAATGAAGGGTAGAAGCCATGTTCTGAAGTTTGTGTTACGGAGGGGACTTGACTAGGGTAGTCCGTGCAGTGATGGTACTCACAGTGCTACACGGATGTAGCACGTAGCACATCTGCCTGGTAAATGGGAGATCGGGAGATCTGGGTTCAAATGCCGACCGTGGCACAAATTTTAATTCAGTACCTCGGCTTCTATTCTTATCAAAGATAAATCTTTAAATGCAAGCTCTAATTTCTGGTATTTTATTACGATGCTCCTTTCTCTCTGCGTAGCTGGGAGTCAAAAAAGTTTTTTGGCATTTGGAGGAGAAAGTGTGAGATTCAGATTTCGTGAAATGATCTCACCGCAACGAAAACTTCCTTTGATTGCCACTCCAACTCGGGTATTATACTGAACGATCTCACACTTTTTATTGTTCATGGTCAGCTGCCACTAACCACACCACCAGATATCTGTTGTAAATGATATTGTAATTTGTATTGACCTTCTCAAGAGTTTACTGGACGGTAAATAACTGATTCATACGCAAACAATGTCAGAAGGTAGCTCAGATGTACTACTAAACCGTTCATGTAGGTTAAGAACTGCGGAAGGCCTGTAATACGAGAAGTTGCTTCTGGAACCCGAAATATCACGGCTGTTTCACTACTAATTTTTCTGATAAGAAATCACGGATCAAGTCGTACAAATGAGACTGTACTCCGTAGAAGACGCTTGTGAGGAACGGTGTGAAAAGCCTTCTGGCAATCACGAAATATGGAATCGTCTTCAAAGCCTTGTCAATAGCACTCATTATTTTGTGTGAATTGAGAGCCAGCTACGTTAATAAGAACAACATTAGGTGAATCCTTGCTGCCTATGTGTCGAAAGATCATTTTTTAAATTATTTCATAAACACAGCATGAATACCAATATCATGTTGCAGATCGATGTCTATAATTCAAAGGACTAGATCTATTTCATGTGTGTTGTTGTGACATATGCAGCTATCAGGTCTTTGGGTACGGGTCTTTCGTCGAGAGAGCGGCTGTGTACGATTATTAACAGTGGAGCTTTTTTGTTAGCATACTCAAAAAGAAAAGTAATTCATATACAACGTTGACCAGAAGCCTTTCCTTTATTAAGTAATTTCAGTTGCTTCCTACACTAAGTGTACCCACTTCAAAATTATGCTTGTTGGCAGCTGTTCTTGATTCAGAGTCTATAATATTTACTGCATCTTCGCTGGTGAAAAAATTTCGTCTAGCATCATCAGCGTGCTGTCGTTGAGAAGAGAGGTTAAAAATTTCCTCGACTGATCTTGGCCACGTTAATGGTATCTTGAAAACTAAGCTTGTTAGGAAGCAAATTTAGTAAAAGACGTGTAAAAGACGTTTCCACGATTCCAATTGAAATATTATAACGATGGAGTGCGCGCCTTGCCGGGTAAATAGATGGAAACTGGACAAAGGAATTAAAAAAAGATCGAGATGATGACTTAACAGAAGATCGATAAATGACGTTAAAGAACAATGAAACCCAACCTGAATGTGCATACATGGAAAAGCTACTTTTTCTCTAAGCAGCAGTGACTAGCGACGATGAATGTTACTACGGTGACGTACACAAATTTCTCGTTAGTTATCTTTATAATCATACCAAAAAAAGATACGCAGAACTGAAACGGCTGTTGGCAGGAAGTTATAAACCGTAAGAACGCCCGTTTGAGTTACTGAATGCTATACGTTGGCTAAACTGAAAATACTTAACAACAGGAGGACAAAACAGTCTATACAGCAGAAGTTTCCTTTTAGAAATACAAATTGAACTGCTGGTTACCAGTACATGGTGCTTTCTGAAATACAAGAGATGCAGTGAACAAATCAGTCGCCGGCCGGGGTGGCCGAGCGGTTCTAGGCGCTACAGTCTGGAACCGCGCGACCGCTACGGTCGCAGATTCGAATCCTGCCTCGGGCATGGATGTGTATGGTGTCCTTAGGTTAGTTAGGTATAAGTAGTTCTAAGTTCTAGGGGACTGATGACCTCAGAACTTAAGTTCCATAGTGCTCAGAGCCATTTGAACCAACAATTCAATCACAGCTGAATTTTTATTGCTCTATTTCTATTTTCGAAAGTTTGGATTGCAATCACATAATCACATTGCTGACAAAGGCTCACTTGTATTTAGGACCGACAGGGAGACAAAGTTTACCGTCGTCAGTGCGTACTGAAAGAAGTACAAACAGAGCGCTATTTTGGGAGAGACACAGCGCAGGTAACAGAGTTTCCTTAAGCCATTTACACAACGGGGGGTCGTTGCGGTGGCTTGTAAACCGTTCGTTAGTGCGGCAGTGTTTCGTCTCACGGGAAACATTTCATCCCGACACGCACGTAATCTCGGGTTGTTGTTAAGTCGATGGGATTCAGTCGGCAATTAATCACGGAAAGGAAAAGCTGGCCTGGGCCGTTACGTGCCCGGGATGAGCCGACGGGTCGTCAAATGTCAAGGCCGCACGAGGGCGGCCGGCCGCGGCGGCGGTAACCGCCACCTCCACACGAGACCTCAGCTGTCCGTCCGTGGCGCGGCGCGGCCACTTGCGCGCACAGAGCGTCCTCCGGTAACGGGCAGGCGGATCTCCATGTACGGCTCCAGGAACGTGATTCAGCGCCACCGATGAGCCCGTCCCAGCTGGCTCTCATGCGAGCGATCGGTATCGGAGACAAAGCTGCGAGAATCCGGTACTGTGATTTCCCTCCAACCTAGCACACCGACGTCATGCTGGTCCTGCAGATGACAAGAGATACACCATGACTCACCAATCCAATATTTATCAAACTTTGTAGAAATGATCATGACATGGCGCTTATTCAATTTACAAAGCGGCAGACAGCCTAATTCCCTTAAAGGAAAGGAAAAAGAATTATCAGACCTTTTAACTGAAGATCGGCCATATTACACGCAAGGGAATGAAGAGAAGATCTAAGTAACTGACCTAAATATAAACATTACAATAGAGGAAGTGAATTGCGCTTTAATTAAAATGAAGAATGGCCGATCACCCGGTCCTGGAAACATTCCTGTTGAATTCTACAGCTACATCTACATTTATACTCCGTATGCCACCCAACGGTGTGAGGGGGAGGGCACTTTACGTGCCACTGTCGTTACCTCCGTTTCTTGTTCCATTCGCGTTTGGTTCGCGGGAAGAACGACTGCCGGAAAGCCTCCGTGTGCACTCGAATCTCTCTAATTTTACATTCGTGATCACCTCGGGAGGTACAAGTAGGGGAAAGCAATATATTCGATACCTCATCCAGAAACGCACCCTCTCGAAACAGGGACAGCAAGCTACACCGCGATGCAGAGCGCCTCTCATGCAGAGTCTGCCACTTGAGTTTGCTAAACATCTCCGTAACGCTATCATGTTTACCAAATAACCCTGTGGCGAAACGCACCGCTCTTCTTAGGATCTTCTCTATCTCCTAATTATTATATATTATTGAAGGCTGGAGGAAGATATCTAAAGAAACTAATAACCTGCCCGATGGACAACTGTTGTAAAAGGTTAACTTCTCATGGTTGGGATTCACAGTCATATAATATTTCTTATCAAAGTCGCTGTTGACTGTATAAAATATTTATTGCTACTTTTGTAATTCCGGCCTTGTGGCCATTTTCAAGTTACGTTCTGTCATATAGTTTTATATTCCGACAGAATTTAACTTTTGCAGTGTTACTTGAAAATGGCCATAAGGCCGAAATTGCAATAGTAACAATAAATATTTTATACAGTCAACGGCGACTATGATGTCTTTTAAGAAATGTTGTAAAAGGACTGAAATTCCCTCAGATTGGAAAAAGTCATATATGGTTTCTGTTTTCCAGAAAGGAAATAGAAAAGGCAGAAACTACTATAGAGGCATTAGTGTCAACTGTACAATAAGCCGCTTATTTGCCAATATAATGTTTGAAAAAATTAGACAAAATGTTGGCCACCATAATGGGGAAGACCAGAGCGGGTTTAGGCAGATCACATACAGATAACCCATTTATTTTACAACAAAATTTATAGCAGTAGGGAAGGAGCTACACATTGCCTTTGTAGATTTAGAAAAAGCTTACGATACAGTCCCTAGACCTAAGCTGTAGGAAGCTATGAAATATATAGATCACCTTTTCAAATTATTACTGAAATGTACAGAGATAATGTGATACAGATGAAGCGAGGTTCAAAGTTATCAGAACCTATTAATGTCACTAAAGGTTTGCGACAAGGTTGCAGTATGTCACCCACGTTGTTCAGTTTACATGTAGAATTGCCTCTCCGAAACTGGAAGAACAGCAGCAGAGGAATGGGAATCACTGTCAACGATGTACAGTGCAATGGTTCTTTCTTTACGTGACCATTACGGCATTCCAACCCCAGTTCTCGATGCCAGTAATATCGTACTACTTTTCTGCGAAGTAACAGACACATTTTTGCGACAATATTCACATTTCGTTTCATTAATGTGTAGGTATTCCGATGTATCGATATATTACAGTTATATCGTTCTTGTGTGAATTCATTTCTGTGAGACTGTAATAATCTTAGACTTACTTGTAACCATTTTGTCGTGATTGCGCACAGAGCAGTCTTTGTTTCACTTTGCAGAAGTTTAGTTGTTATTTCACTTTTTAAAAGAACAGTCAAGTCTTGTGTTTGGTTGAAGTGGAAATTAAATATATGAAGATTGATACAAAACTGTTTTCTTGATGATGTGACAATTAAGAAGAAGTATATGTGAATTTAAAAAAAGTTTAATAATATTGTGGATCGTGAACACCAAATCAAAAATTATATCTACCATTGTTCTGATCTGGGATTGTTTGATCATGAAGAATTTCCTGAAAAACGCATTTTTTAGGTCTTCAAATATTGCTAAAATACAGAACTGGACCTTCTAACAGTCAAAGTGGAATCACCCTAGAATCAACAAGATGAGCCATAACAACTCCGACTAAATCTACGTGGGAATCCATTGAAGATAAGTGCCAAAATTAATGACTTTTTTTACAGTGACCTCATTATTTACATTCTGACGATACCATCCACAGTCAATAACTTTTTTGTTGCCCGATAAAGCGAAGATATGCTGCGTGAGCAACATTATTAATCCGATTTCTTACCTACTTTGCAAGTGATGGTATTGTTAGAACAGATATTTTCATTAACTTTTGCTGCCGATGAAGCTATTACAGCACAAGGTGGTTATGATCTTGAGTTCATGATACGACGGTTATATGAGGAATAAAACGTATGGGGACTACAAACGAATCTAACAAAAACAGAGTATTTAGTGGTGAATAGCGATGCTAAATTTGAAGTACACGTCAATGACGATGCAGTTATGAGACACATAGAGAAATTTAAATATCTCGGGGCACATATTGATAAAAATGGAATGGGACATACAGAAGTAAAATATAGAATCCAGCAAAGCAGAAAAGTGTTGGGGTGTATGAATTCTTTTTAGTGGGATAACAATATTTCTAACAGCAATAAGAAAAGCGTAAGTAAGATAATGGGTGAATCAATGTTATGCTATGGATCAGAACTATGGGTCTTAAATGCGGATTTTAAAAGAAGACTAATAGCTGTGGAAATGAATTATTTGCGTAAGAGTGCCGGAATATCAAGAATCGAAAGAAAAACTAATGATGAAGTAAGAGCTAGGATGAAGGCAATTGATACAGTGATAGATAGAATTGAAAGAAATTCATTAAAATGGTAAGCACACGTTATGGGAATGCCAGATCCTCGGTGGCCAAAGAAGGTTTATGAATGGAAACCACTCGGAAGACGTAAGCTGGGAAGACCATGACGTTCTTGGACAGTCCATATATATGGAGTAATGGAACATCGCAGCATTGACAAGGATGACGCGCTGAATAAAGAGGCTTGGCGGAGGATAACAGGAATACAACAAGATGTTGTTATTAATTATCTTTGTATTGATTAATCCTGTAATAATAATAATAGAATTTCATTCCATTCGGATCTGATGCCCACCCTCAACGTCATCACTTGCGGTAACCGCAAAGTTCACAAATACAGTCTTATATTCGTTGTGGTATTGAAATAAACAGCCGGCCGGGTGGCCGAGCGGTTCTAGGCGCTACAGTCTGGAACCGTGCGACCGCTACGGTCGCAGGTTCGAATCCTGCCTCGGGCATGCATGTGTGTGATGTCCTTAGGTTAGTTAGGTTTAAGTAGTTCTAAGTTCTAGGGGACTGATGACCTCGGAAGTTAAGTCCCATAGTGCTCAGAGCCATTTGAACCATTTTTTTTAAATAAACAGACACTGAATATCGGCCTTACAAACTGCTGGGTCAATTCCCAGAGATTGCTGACTGGAGGCAGCTATGGATATCGACGCCCCACCACTGCAATACAGAGTATCTCCACGGGTGACAAATTATGGAACTAGAAAAGTCAGATAAAATGCAATGCATTCTTCAAGAGGTTTCTTCTGTTGGGTCTTGTTTTACCTGGGTGGAATATTCCATTTAGTAATCGACACACGAAGGGCTGACAATTGGGTTTACCATTCCTACCGTATGCTGCTAGTCGTTCAACTTCTCTTGAAAACAGTCACTATATCAATTTTGTTTTCAAATCCAATAGCTCTCTGCACCACGAAGCCAAGCGCTTGATATGTACGAGTATACAGGCAGAGTTAGAAGAAAACGTACATGGTTTGAGGGGTTATAGTATTAGTGATTCTGAACAGAAAACGTCTTATGACCATATGTCCTATTCTTAAGTTTCCGAGGAAACTAGTGAGAACAAAATTGGAAATCTGAGGTAAGGTCTTACGGGTCCAAACTGCTGAGGTCATCGGTCCCTAAGCCTACATACTACTTAATCTAACTTAAACTATCTTACGCTATGGACAACACACACACACACACACACACACACACACACACACACACACACACCCATGCCCGAGGGAGGGCTCGAACCTCCGACAGTGGGAGCCGCACGGACTGTGACAAGAGGCCCTAGACAGCGTGGCTACACCGCGCGGCCCTAGTGAAAACAATGAGGAACATAATCGCTCTTTCCGTTTGGCAAGTTGTTAATACTGATTGTTGAATATAAAACGTAGAAGAGTACTGGTGATGACAAGATGAACGACGAAAATTGTGGAAGCGTATGTTGTAGGCCTATCCTAAACAGGATAACGTGTGGTCATGGAATGGCGATTGGTTTGTGCGTCAGAACTAACTTTGAAATAAAATGACCCTAAAAAATCGAAAATTACTTCGATATCTTGCAACTGAAGATAGGTTCGTTTCCTGGAACGTGCTGCAAGCGTTTAAGACTGCGACAATGCCAGCCGATCCATTAGATCATCGTATTAAGACGACCGACAACGAATATTTGCTGAAAAACATCGAAAATTATGAGATGAGTACGTGTAGTGAATTAAATAATATGAATGAATGAAGTGAATGATCATATTACTGTAACTCAACTCATTTAACACAACATCATAAGACACCATCTTTTATTCCCACCGTTCACTAAGACGACTACTAAGGAAGACAGAGCGAGGCAGTATTGACATACTGGCATTTGTCCTAAAAACAAATTCCTAGCGAAAAAAGTCACAGGATATATCTTCGAGATCGGGAAGCTGTGATGACGATGATAAATCGTGAGCTTACAGGAAGACGATAAATTCAGGTGATAGTAAATGATTGTTTAATTGTGTACATTCCCCCACAAAAGATGTTCAAACAGTCCACCGTTAACTGCAATTCATTTTGCAGCTCTTTTAGACAACAGCTGTGTTGCCGATCTATGCTGATTCCTACGATTCCTCACTTCAGCAAACTCGTAGAAAAGTTTCTCCTTCTAATCTGCTCTGCGGTTGTAGACTTCGCTCTTAAGCCAAGCCCAGAAAAAGTAACCGAAACGAGTAAGAGTGTGTGATCTCGGTGGCCAGTAAATTACTCCAAGGCGACCGATCGAGTGAGTTACTGTGTCACTAGCCGTACAGAAAGTGCAAGTGAATTGTGCACGGAAATGGTCAGTTTAGACAATACTAGGTAGCCCAATGTCACTTAGGTGGTATTCGCATGTAAGTGCTGGTGAAGAAGGACGTGAACTGACGCCTATGATTTCCAAATTAACTGTATGTCGGATTCAGTTAACAAAACGGCATATATCTGAAGTTTTTTGTTCAGAATCCTCATTAATATCTCTTCTGGACGCCTGTACGTTTCCTCCTGACACCCTGTAGATCTGGAGAGTCGCTGTTTTCTGCGACACATTACATTGGCGTCGATCACCACATTCACATAGCTGAACATCACATAATGCCAGCCAATGTCCCAGTTGATTCTGGCCGTCCATTTAAGTCTCTTTGATCTGTACTACGGTTTATGCTCGAAACGGCGCTGGGCAGGTAGAGATATCAACCTGGCTTCCAGTAAACTGTTCCCGAAAGGTCGTGACGCTCTACCTGTAGCCCCTGTCTGCAGCTAGACTTTTCGTCAAACATTGTCGAACAACCCCACAGTCTGCTTCTAGAAGGAGCACTGTTTCTACTACTTCTTACACTTTCTGCCGAGTTCATCTTATCACTATTGTTTTGAGCCATTGGACTTCACCCAACTGTCTTTCCAGTCTGACGGTATGATGTTTCTTGTACTTTATCGCAGTGATTCCACCTTCCTCAAAGTTCAAAATATTGTGGCAAACTGTATGTTATCATCTTCGTGGCAGACCCAATCTCAAAAGTTCCAGTAACGTCAGATCTACCCAAACATCACCAAGAACTCACAACATTCTGCTTCTGTGGTAATGACTTCTTTTTAACCGAAAATACTAAAAATACTCTCGCATTACGCTGAAATTGACGGCTTTATTCCTGTGCTGTCCTGGTGAATTACGATACATTGAGTGTTGTATTGTGGTCCTAATCAGCAAGTCCTCCATATATCATACTCCAGTGAAGTATCTGGTCATGGGCTAGTGAGGGACTGGCACCTCACCACTTGCCAACCACTACATCTGCCTTCCTTCCACTGATACAAATTTCGAGTTGAATTACGCATTTATGGAAAATATAAAAAAATAAATAAAGGGCCCAGCCACCGGCATTTACAGGCCAGGAGTTATTGGGTTTGCGAACCAGAGGTGATCACATGCCAACCCTTATGACTGTATTTGGTGCTGGGCATCTGCACTGTGACAACGTTTGATCTCATATGAGGTACGATAAGTACACGTCCGTCGTGCCACTGTACGTAGAAACGCGATTCGTCTGAAACTATCAAGTGATACCAGTCCTGTGTCGAGCGTTGTTGTTGGGTGCCTCTCCCTCTCTCTGCCGCTATATCTATGGAATTTGCAGCAGCTGTGGCCGTGCTGAAAGACTTTGGAGTACCAGACGTCGTCACACTGTCGGTATGGCTACTTGTATTGAAACGAAAAAGCACCGTTAGTGAATCAAGGTATGCGACGGGTCGGTACGATCCCGCACTTCCGAGTGAGCAATATTTCTGCCTTCTCGGGCGTTAGTCACGTTGAGTCATTCATGGCTTGGATGATGGCACACTCGAAACCATGCACTCCATATTAGTAAGACAATCACGGGATCCCGAGCAACGTGAGCAGCACTGTCGCGGGATACTGAGCCGACACTTGCTGATAGAACGTTTTAATTCGTAGACCAGACATAACACGACCTTCTCTCAAATATTCAAATGCGATTTACAAATGATACTCTCGTTGCGGAATCCTATGTACGAGATGTGGCTATAAAATAACAGGGCTGATGCTGTCACAGAGAAAGTGCGCATACGCCGAAAATGAACGACCAATAGCTGTGAACTGTGAAGCCTCCTCAGTCGAATGCGACATCTCTGTAGACAAAATTACGAGGCCGCAATCTTCGTTTGCCTAAAGGCTGTTATTTTGTTGCACCAGAAAAATGATACGTGAGACAACAGAGCAAAGAACTGCCGGGAAGTTTCTCATGAAACTCGGAAAAACTGCTACTGAAATCTATCTTTTAATAAAAGAGGTATATTGTGAAGTCCGTTTACTCTGTACTCGAGTTCTGAGTGGTTCAAGCGTTTCCAAGGACACTGAGGAGACGCTGAAGATGGCTGTCGCCTGGAACAACCTTCAACATTAGAAACGGATGAAAATTTCGAAAAAGTAGGTAATTTGAGTCGATATGGCCGTCTATTGAGTATCCGATCGATTGCTGAAACTGTAAGAACAGGCAAGGAATGTGTAAGGCAATTTTACGTAAACTGTTTAACACGAGAAAAGTGTGTGCGGAACAGGTGCCGAAAATTCCCACTATCGAAAATAAGAAGAAATATTTGTACTGTTACTTTGTATACCACCGTAAATGATTCTTATTTCTTGGAAAGAGTGCTAACATTGCAAGAGACGGGTGGTTTTTCACTTACGATACAGAAACTAAGTGCAAATTTATGCCTTGTCAGGGCCCAGTTTCCTCTAGAACCAATCAGGATTTAAAGTCACGATGAATATTTTTTTCGATACTCATGAAACTGTGTCTCTTCGCTGGATTAATGAAGGTCAGACTATAAACCAACAGTACTACCTTGAAGTTCTTGCTCAGCTCCGTAAGAAACAATTCAAATTATGCAACAACAAGTCACATGTTCTGCATCAAGACAATGCATTGGCTCATAGCGCATTGTCTGTTGAGAGGTTTCTAACGAAGTTCAGCATCCCAGATCTTACACCATCCACCTTATTCGTCTGATGTATCCCTATGCGACTTTTATTTCTTCCCTAAGGCCAAATCTGTATTAAAAAGAGCAAGATTTCAATTTGCTGAAGCACTGAAAGAGGAAGACCTTCAGCACTACTTCCATCAAAGGAACATTCTCATGAAGAGTTGAAGGGATAGGGGACGGGAGTATATGATGCGTGATAGTAACTAAATACATATGTTTTTGATATAAATCGTTTTACAGCAGTAGCCCAGTTTCCTTATAGGCACACCACGTATAAGGCGTTACTAGGCTGTGTGCGGCTGGGCTGAAACGTTAATCGTTGTCAGATCCATGTTTGTAGAACACATCATGCCAGCTTGACGTCTGTTGTCGACAGGTTTCATGGTCTAGTAATTTTAGTAGGAGACTGGTGTTCCATTGCATGAGATGAACAGCGGCATCATTTGTGACGACACAGTGGTTAACTAGAAGAAAAACTCTCTCTGTCATTGGCGGTGTGTTTTGAGAAGCAATGCGTGCGTACTGACGGGAGGACATGCGAAGATGTGCGAGAAGACGAGGCAGTGGCGTAATCGCTCCTCCTGAGGTTGTACATTACCAAATTGCCGAAAGTACTAGCTTTCGCTGTTCTGCCGTGAATATCTTACGAGCTGTAAATGTCAGGTGTATCCCACCGGACAGCCACTCGTCTCCGCCTACGAAGCCTCTGCCTTGCACACGCCAGCGACATTCTCACGGCACGAGCGCAGCTCAGTGGCTAGTTCCCGGCACTTCACTGGCACTACAGCAATGAATATTCAGATCAGTTCAAAATGCCGCTTCCTACTAGCCTCATCGCAGACTGCTGTGACTAATAATCTCACGACCTCAGTTATTGTATGTAAAGAGGTTAGCAGCATCTCCGATAGCGGGGAAAAGCTCTTCACTCTGCTCTTCCTAAGGCAACTAGAGCAAGACCTGTTTCACATTGTGCTGCATTCCACTGACTGAAGGTCTCATTTCCTCCCACTTTCGGCTCGTCGGATGAGAACGTTAAGGAGATGTCTGCTTTCCTGCTGAGCTTGTACGAGAACGTGGATTTCCGTAGTAGGCGCCTGGACACGCTGCCTGTCTACTGGAATCGTTGCCGTAATCTTGAGATCACACTTCGTGGCACAAGGAGGGCCCTTGCTACGACCTGCTGTGTTTGACCAGCCTCCAATCGCCCTAGTATTCTACCCCTCATAACGTCATCAATATGTGTTCTTTGAGCCATTTTCAACACACAGTCCCATATGCATAGGAAATGAATAACAATTTTAGGGTAGACATACTAACACAGCCTCTGTTTTAAGAGACATAAGCCGACGGACAAAACTGCATATAAAAATGTATAATGAAACATTTGCACAAAAATGAATTTCACATTAATATAGAATTAGGATCACGACTTTCACGCTAAATACATAGCTGGCCAGTAGCGGAAAAGTATTGTCACAACCATGGCACTATCGTACACTCATGCTCATAAATTAAGGATAATTGCAGAATGTGGTGCCTCACAGCTTGGCACTGCACAAAACTGGCGCTAATAGCATAAGAACGTAGGGAACAAAAACGATACAGATCTATAAGTCCACGGTATTGGCGATAAGTTGAGAAAACCGTTCCGAAACCCACGTGCTACAAAACGTCGCTGTTTCCTGCGCATGTGCCCCGACATCAATATGGGATATGATCACCATGCACACGTACACAGGCCGCACAACGGGTTGGCATACTCTGGATCAGGTGGTCGAGCAGCTTCTGGGGTATATCCTCCCATTCTTGCACCAGTGCCTATCGGAACTCCTGAAGTGTCATAGGGGTTTGAAGACGTCCAGCGATACGTCGACCGAGAGCATCCCAGACGTTCTCGATGGGGCTTAGGTCTGGAGAACAGGCAGGCCACTCCATTCGCCTGATATCTTCTGTTTGAAGGTACTCCTCCACGATGGCAGCTCATTGGGGCCGTGCGTTATCATCCATCAGGAGGAAGGTGGGAAAGGCGGACATACGGGTGCAAACTGACGTCCCGATGCACCTCACCTGTTACAGTCCCTCTATCAAAGACATGCAGGGGTGTACATGCACCAATCATAATCCCACCCCACACCATCAGACCACGACCTCCACACAGGTCCCTTTCAATGACATTAAAGGGTTGGTATCTAGTTCTTGGTTCACGCCAGATGAAAACCCGGCGAGAATCACTTTTCAGACTATAACTGGACTCGTCCGTGAACATAACCTGGGACCACTGTTGTAATGACCACGTTCTGTGTTCTTGACATCAAGCTTTACGGGCTCTCCTATGCCTAGTTGTCAGTGTAATGCACCTTGCAGGCCTCCGGGCGAATAAACTATGTCTGTAGACTGTGTGTCTGGAGACAACTGTTACAGTGGCTGCGGTAAGGTCCCGAGCAAGGCTACCTGCAGTACTCCTTGACCATCTGCGGACACTGATGGTGAGATATCGGTCTCCTTGTGGTGTTGTACACTGTGGACGTCCCGTACTGTAGCGCCTGGACCCGTTTCCTGTCTGCTGGAATCGTTGCCATAATCTTGAGACCACACTTTGTGGCACACGGAGGTTTCGTGCTACGACCTGCTGTGTTTGATCAGCCTCCAGTCGCCCTAGTATCTACCCCTCATAACGTCATCAGTATGTGTTCTTTGACCCATTTTCAACACACAGTCACCATTAGCACGTCTGTAAACGTCTGCACACTTACTCGCTGTACCGTACTCTGATATGCACCAGACTCTGACAGCAAACCGCCCACCAGAGCGTTGTTTCACCATGTATCAGCATTATCCTTAATTTATGTGCATGAGTGTAGTAAGGAGGTCACAAACGGATCGATCGTGGATCAAATGTTGAGGGTTACATTCCTCAGATATAAAGGCACTGCTTTTACGTCAGTACCGTATTGGTTTCTTTCTTCTCACTGTAGTTCCGCGACTATGACGAGTCTAAGTACGATGGTTCTACGATTTGTTTCATAATACTCGACTCGTTACCTCTTACTGAAGCGAGCAGAAATAAAGTGTTAGTAGTGAAATAGTGCGCAAGTGGAGTGCAAGATTTCGCTGTGTTACAAATGAACGAATGTCGACATCAGATGGCCTCTAACGATTCTGTGTCTTGTAGGGTTGTGACGGGTGCAAGACCAAAAGTAACTGATGCGATGTGTACAAATGCAAAATTGTTTCATTACAGAAAGAGCGATGACTGGCAAAAGGTCCTTTTTTGTCCCTCCCTTCGGACTAAAAATATACAGACCTTGTCCAGTGCAAAGGAAATGATTGTATTCATTCTTATTCCACCTCCACCATGAGGAAACATAAATACCTGTTCCGTCAAAGGAATAAAGGGTACTGTTATGCTCCTGTGACAAAAAAGCAAGCTATTTGTGTATCCCTTTGCTCATGGCAACTGGCATTTATGGACTACTAGCGAGGTTCATTGCTTATGATTCATTTCTGTAACTTTTTCTAACACTGCTGAAAATTTATTTCAATAATTGAATACAATTTAGAGATTGCACTTCATCCTCATGTCCTGTCTTCTGCTTCTCTCGTAAAACGTTCGGTAATACGTCGGAAGACTGTGTATCGCAATAAAATTCGAAATTTATTCACGTACTGCAAGTTCTTTGACATCAGCTGTATTAAGTTTACATGTGTTACTATTACCGACATATGGAAACCTGTGCCTGGCCACGACTCGAATTAGGATTTCAGGCTCATCGCGAACAGTCACCTTAACGATTTTGGCTATACATAAATTATCCTCGGACCGATCCAAACCTCCATACGACAGATTGTCTACATCCTACAAGTTGAGTTTCTGGATGTAAGAAGTTATATGTACAAATAAATCTTGTATCTGATATACAGTAATTAATCTGCCGCCAAAATAATGAATTAAGAATCAAAGTAATATTAAATAAAGCAAGAATCACAATTACTTCAGTCCTTCCGATAAAATTATTCGTAAAACTATTGATAAACAATGCGAATATTATTATAATAAGGCTTATGCACATCTGAAAAGGGGTCAGGGCTAAGATTCTAATAATTGTGCAAGTGAAATAATTGCAGTCACAATATTGCACCGCGACTGTTGTGATGTTACTACAGAAGAGGATGCGTTGCATCTGAGGTTGGAGTTGAGAGCAGACTGTTCATTGAAACTAAAAGCAAGTCACCCAAGTGAAGCTTCCGATAATCGAAATACTATAAAACAGCTTTAATGTCTCTACATATCATCCCATGGTTGTGGCTTGATCTCACTGAACTAAACATTAGGTGGAGGCCAAAGTAGCTGCAAAACCAGTCATTGCCGGCACCAATGACATTCACCAATGGCAAAGTGCAAATCAGCCCAAAACGGCTACCCGTCAGCTGCTCTCTGTGGTGGAATCTGATGGCGGAATCTCCCGAAGATCAAGCCTCTTGGAGAAACCTGACGATCACGTAAACTCGGATTGAATGGTTACTAAAACGAAATTTGCATTGCCATGTTTTTCTCTCCTCCTGTATTCATATTTGCTGGGCGTAGTGTCTTCTGAGTGATGACCAGTAAAAATACTCCGTATAAAACCCTAGTTCACTTCCCGGGGATCTTCTCTAGTCGGTTAACCAGCAATATGTGTTCTAGCATTTGACACGGAAAACAGTCAGCTCACTCTCTCTGACAGCAGTGAGGCAGGTCTTCATCAGCACAGTCGAGGTTCTCTGCCTAGTCTCTAGTATATTCACGTTAGCCAATCCGCGTGAATCTTATGTCGCGCAAACATTGATTTTTAATTCAAACGTGCAGTGGTGCCTCATGCTTTCAAAGGCCCAAATCTGTGAGATCCCATTCCATTTTTCAGCTGTTTATCTGTGACATCTGGTGCTGTCCAGAAAATAGCTCAGTTGTCTACTTTTGCGCACAATACTACCTTCTGTGAAAAACATTACCCCTCCTTCCGCTCCTGGGTTATGAAACAGTCATGGCTGGGGAGTTTGTGTCACAGAAGATCTGTGTTTGTCTATGATACTCCGGGTGACACTGTGTGACATTACAAAAGGCTGGTAGAGGCCTGCAACCCACTGATGAGGACCTCTGCCAAGTGTCCTTCCACCGAATGACCCCAAGGATTGCGACCTCCTTCATTGTCCTGGCAGTAAAGTTGCTGCTGTACCATCCCAAATATGCTTTCAGTCTCCTCTCCTGTATATAACGCATGCAAATCGGAATAAAAGAGTAAATGAAGAGTAATGTTACATGAGTCAGTTTCAACCATCACTAATACTGTTAGGCATCGCATTCTTTAGCGTCGATTAAATCCTTTGTTCTATTGGGTCTTTTATCAGTTTAAACATTCGTTAGGGGATTGTTTCCAAAGTGGTCGCGTAACAATCCTTAGCCATAGTCCTCTACATTCATCAGCTAAAGCTCGCCAGTGGATCATTCTGCGGCAAATGCACGGGCAGCAAAGCGACTAAGGTAACCCCTTACGATAAGCAGGAAATCCTGGTTCGAGTACTGGGTCCTGGTCAGATTTTCATACATCACTAATAGGTACTACAGCATCTAATAAGGCAGGTGTCAAAGTATCTGCAGGCAGCGAGTAGTTTTCGAATTTTTTTGTACAGTTGTGGATTGCCGACAAGGTATGTTCTTTCAGATGTGCAATTAAGTCAATGTAATTATTGGACATTCTCTGAATGGAGATAGCGTTTTAAAATAAATTTACAGCAGTCTTCGAAAAAGTTGTTATTCATATACATACATGTATATATAAACAGATAAATATGCAATATACTTACACAGTGTAATATCCACCACTATATTTGATTCAGAACAATTTTCACGACAGCATTGTGTGTGGAATTCGAGCAAATATTCTCGTGATATTAATAAAAAAGGACTTAATCGATACTGAAATAATAATAAATAATTACTGTCAGTGACATAATTTAATCTTCTGTGAAAATCATATCTCAGATAATACTCATGGAGAAAGATAGTGGAAATCTTCATCTTTTGTTATCTGTAATTCTTCTAGAATACTCCTTTTTCTTGTTCGTACTGTTGTAATGATCGGACGCGGTTGATGTCTTTTGGCACTGAGGTCGTTAAAAAACGGTATTATGTTCTTAAGTAATATTTGAAAAATAGAGTTTCTGTGTCATTGAAATCTAGACGTGTGTTCGAATTTTTATTTTAACATGATTCTCGTCCTATATAAATCTTACGTTTTCTGTTCATCCACAATGGAGCGCAGCCATTAGCGCTATTGATCTGCAGAACGGATTATTGGTAAGATGCTGAATAATGAGTGATTAACATGGAGAAGTACTTGTAAATGTTAATGAATATAGTTAAGATACAGAAAAGATTTAATATATGTAATAAGTGATTGTCTTATGATAGAAGCCATCTTAGTGAAATATTGCAGCGGCAGTCTTAAATCAGACTACTAAGCTCATATGAATCTTGTTGGTAAATTTTTACGATAATAATTGTGTATTCGTGGCCCAGAACCCACCAAGAAATCATAAATTCGACTTGGATTATGAATAATCTTTAAATATGGTGCAAACAGCATCTTACGTGGGGAAATTGTTCTCTGCTAATGTATGAATACTGATTATTTCGTAATAGGAAATGTTTTTTGACAAGAAACAATACATTAGTGTTGTGAGCGTGTGGTATTTAATGTAAAAATAGTTCATTTTGTTTAAGAAAAAGTGTTGTCACCTTGTGTAATAGTTCGCTAAATTGTGTGGCATCACTCTTGTGAAACAAATTAATTGCCATTTACACTGAGTGATAGATAATATTGGTACACGTTCCAAGATGGAGATTTCTTTAACAGGATAACTATTTTGACCGGGAGAGGCAGCAATTAAATGAAACCTCATGTCACGCTAATAATAATTGATTGATTTTGTTGTAGTCCTGCTCACGATTTGTAAACATACCGCAATCCTAACAGCACGCCACAACAAACACATATTTACACCTACATATATACATATATAGGCATAAACCTATGATGTGGTACAGATACATCTATGATACTTTTGTTGTGTGGTGAAGAAAAGCTCGGTGACTTCCTAAGACACTTGAACAGCCTCCAATCCAACACAAAATTTACTATTGAAGTAGAAAATGACAATAAACTACCATTTCAAGATGAGCTGGTCGCAAGGGTTGGTGAAAACCTGGGACACCGCCTATATATAAAACCGACACACACGCACCGATACCTGCACAATTTATCAAACCACCACCAGAGACAGAAAAGAGGCATGATTAACACACTCGTAACGTGAGTGAGCCGCAACACCTCAGACGAGAAATGCAACACCTGAAAAGTGTTCTGAGGAGCAATGGGTACTCCACAAGTTACATCAGAAGTGTAACAAAGTCAAACACTTGGGGGGGCGACAGATCAGAAAAAGAAATGTCGGGTACGGCCTTTCTGCCATTCATTCTCCGAGTGACGGACAGAATCGGACGCATATTGTGCAAACACGACGTAAAGACGATTTTCAAACCGACAACGAAAGTCAAAGGGTGTCTTAGATCGGCAAAGGAGAAAAGGGACCCACTTGCAATGTCGGGAATATACCACATACCATGCACATGAGGAAAATTATATCGGAATGACTCGACGATAAATCAACACCTAGATCGAAGAACATAAGCAACATTGCAGGTTTGGGCAGGTGGGGATATCGGCCATGGGAGAGCACGCACCATCACACCCGCTTGTTCAGAGAGGCGATAGAAATACAAAAACACGGGGATTGCTACAACAAGAAAGAAGAAAGCCTTAAGGTAAAAGGATCGTGTCTTACCGTGCTGCAGCAAAGGACCGTCGCTGATGGCAAGAAGAGAACCGCACCGGAAATGACGGCGGAGAAGCCCTCGGACGTTGCCGCGCCAGGTACATATAGTCAACTCCAGTTCACCACCAGCAATGGAGGTTGATGCTTTGACAATGCCAGCCACTCGTGCTCGCGAAATGTCAGTAAAATCATCAGACGAATGTCGGCCGAAGAACCCTAGACAGAAGCCAATGGGCAATTTGTCGTAGTCTGGTAACTTTAGAACCCATGCGACGAACTTACAATCATCGTCAGATGTTCATTACGTCAGTTAAAACTGGATTTACACCTCAGACCGGAAATTTATGTGCGTAAGGACGTTCAATTTGAACCGCTTGGTTTTGCTAACGGAAATTGGTAGCGAAAGACTTTCCCTCAAATATCATCTGAATGAAAAATGGGAAAAATTTCGACGCTGTGCAATGGATAGAAACATCGGCAAAACGTTCGACAATCTGCCATGAAAAGAAATTATAGAAGTGGCCATCACTTCTTTTTCGTACCCAAAATTCAAGGTATTTCGGGGATTTCTCAGGAGCCACCCACGAACAAATGCCACTTTTATAAGTCGCCTAAGGTCCATTCTAGACCACACCAAGTGCAGAAAAACCAATCGATTTGCTCAATTTGCCTGAAGTGGAGGAAGTTCGTAACTTTGAAATTTTGACCCTATGCTGTGGGATAGACATGGTGAGGCCGTTCTTACGCTAGATGTACAAATGGTTGTTACGCCAAGGCCTATCCACAACACTTGACCTCTTGATTCTGTGATCAATAGAATCAGAGATATGACCACATCAAAAACACATTTTCGCGCGAGGCATTGTGGAACGCATTACACTGTCGTGCGAAGACCAAACGTGAATTTTATTAGGTAAATTTCAAGAGGAAGGGTAGAAAAGAAACTAAAGGGAAGGAACTATTAATATCAGCCGCATTGGGAGTTTGCGCGGCATTAGCGGCGATGAGTGAAAATGTGTGCCAGACCAAGATTCGAACCCGGAATCTTCTGCTTACTAGGAATTAATATATGATATATTAATTTATTTCGTTTGGCTTCAAATTATTTCATTTATCATCTTGCATAACATGCTGTCATGCCACCCACCTATACACAACTATTGCTGCAGGCCTCGTCATACTTATACTCAGCCATGGCATGAACAGTTAACGGAATTTATCGTATCCTGGCTTTGTAAAATATTAGCAATGGACATTCTGTTTTTTAAAATTACAGGTGCTAACGTTAACTCGACGGATGCTGCTCTGAATACAATATACAGTGTTCTGGTGTGTTGGTGGTATATTCTGTAGAACACACGATAGCAAAGGGCTATAGCATTTGCCAATAGTATGTGGAGATTTTGTTCTTAAATCATATGCCGATCTATCTTGTTTAATTAAGCATTTGAATTAATATTCATTTCATGTGTTCAAAATGTTCAAATGCATTTGAAATCTTATGGGACTTAACTGCTAAGGTCATCAGTCCATAAGCTTACACACTAGTTAAGCTAAATTATCCTAAGGACAAACACACACACCCATGCCCGACGGAGGACTGGAACCTCCCCCGGGACCAGCCACACAGTCCATGACTGCAGCGCCTAAGACCGCTCGGCTTTTCACGTGTACATTCAGTGATTATAGACACGACGTCTCACTGTCATAGCACGGCTTTTGCCTCTAAGTTGAAAGGGTGTGCACTATATAATTATTGGACAGATTTTGGATGAGGTACTACCTACAGTTTGATTTTTAGATATTGAGCCATGAAAAATTTATTTCCGTTGCGCCCACAGCTGTGTGTGTGCCTGTGTTTATTTCTTTAAAAATTAGTAGGCGGTATTTGACAATAGTATAATTCACAAAAGAGTCACACGAATCACCCATGAAGAATTCATGTGTTCGATGAAACCGTCCTGGAATTAACGCTCTTTCGGTAGTGTATACTAGAGCTCTGTCGCCTTGAGACGTTGTTGGGATTAAATGGCTTTTCAGGAAGCGTCTAATATTTTCAGCATTAGACAGATGATCCATCAATGTAAACAGGCTTTCAGTAGAACTAAAGGAAATTGAATCATAAGCTGCGAATATCCTATGCCAAATTTTCAAAGGAAAACCATCAATGAGACGTACTCGTTTCATCTAGAACAAAACCTCCTCAGAGTAGTTTTTAAGCTGTTCAGATTTTCCTAAAGTCTGTACAGAAACATGACAGTGTTGAGGACAGTATTTGTTATAACCTGTTTCGTAACTTTATAAGACAATATACATTTCATGCCCATTATTCTCAAGATTCTTTATGACATTACATATCCAGTTAGCTTGGAATGTTCTTCGCTTTCCTCTTAACTTTCGCTATCAGATCAGCTCTCTATTCATTTCTGCCAGGTATACGGCACCAACATGGGATTCACTTTATATAAAAAGTCTTAGCAATGCGCTTATGCAACGTCGCTGAAAGGGCCTGGATAAATCTGTTCAATGACGTTGATTACTGGACCATGGCACCAGTGGCGTTGTATTCTCTTTATGACAAATTAAAACTAACTCATGCATCAAGAGCTGCTATTTTTGGGGGGTACCAAGAAGCTGTGAAATATATTAGCTGCCATAACTGTGAGATGCAACAGGTTTCTGTTTTATTTGAATATTCTAACAAAGGCTAAACCTGTCTAGTAATGATGTAATGTTATAACTTACATTTTTAAAATAGCCCTTCAACTTCGAAGGAACAAATATTTGAACATTCTATAGACTGATAGTGACTACGGAACATGTAATACCTCGTTTCCCAAAAAATAGTATTTTCTGTAAAACATTTGTGTAAAGATTGCGACCACTTACAAACACAACTTGTAGATGTTTATTGTTAGTTATTACCTTACAGCTTTGGAGGAACAGAGCATGTAAAAGTTTATTGTTAGTTGATACTTGACTACAACTGTGATGAAAATGATGATGATGATGACGATGATTATGTCTTTAAAGGAGCTAAACTATTGGGCACTACAATAGTAAGATCTAATTTAATTCTCCTTGCAACTGTTAAAGATTAGCGGTAGTGAGCACATTAATAGCACTGACACTTAATAAATATGACTGGCATTATCGGGTACGGAGTAAGGTGATACCTTTACAGTTTTTGAGAAATTTGTCCATAATGCAACATAAATCAACCTGTTAACTAATTAGCAGTTTGTGGACGTACAGACACTTATTTTAAGAGTGTGTGTATTTCAACTGTGTATCTCAAATATTACTACCTTTAGGCAAATTGCAATAGAACTACACTATTTACTTCGTTTCTATATGTCAGACCCTACTATAATAAGGTCCACCCAGCAATGCTATTATGAGGGCTATAATATGTAATCTTAGGGCGCATTGGACGTATTCACCCATCACTATCAAAATAACTCTGCTTGTTGGAGCTCCGTCATTGAAAACAACAGATATCTGTATGCTCCAAACTATGCAACATTTTCAAAAGAACTTTTTAATGCATGTTGTAGTACTAATGATAAGTTTCACCATCTGTTGTGTATTTAATGGCTAGTCAGCGTTTCTAAGAAAAAAATTTAATTTAGCTTCCAAAGCAGAAAATATATTGAGAGAGTGCAAGTTACTCTCACCTAATTTCCAGATACAGAAAATTATTAAAGATTTTATTACAACCTGACACACCTAGATCGAGACTCTAGAAACTTTGTGGGCTGAGCAGATGTTGATGGAGCCTGGTAGGGTGCTAAAAGCATAAGGTATTTTTATGCTTCTTAGCTCATAGAAACGGCATGTTGGGAGTTGAAAGCAATTGGCGGCCAGCCCATCCCTCAGTAAATGTTGCCAGACAGGCCCACAGCCGCGCAGGGCAGACAGGGCAGCCCCTCCTCGAGACAGGTCTCCAGCAGAACAATGCCGAGCTACCTGCCATGGCGCCAGTGGAAGGCTGGGTTGAGGGTGACGGACTTAAGGAACACAACTATTAATTGGAGTTTTAAACTGGACATTGTGTGCAGAGTCAAACGTCATAAAATTTCACAAGTTTTTGTGTTCGCCTATACTGGAAATAGGCTTGTGAACCACTTCCATCAGCCACCTCGGTTGTATAAGGAACTCTGACGTCTAAGAAACATTTGGAGATGTTGTTGTTGTTGTGGTCTTCAGTACTGAGACTGGTTTGATGCAGCTCTTCATGCTACTCTATCCTGTGCAAGCTTCTTCATCTCCCACTACCTACTGCAGCCTACATCCTTCTGAATCTGCTTTGTGTATTCATCTCTTGATCTCCCTCTACGATTTTTACCCTCCACGCTGCCCTTCAATGCTAAATTAGTGATCCTTTGATGTCTCAGAACATGTCTTACCAACCGGTCTCTTCTTCTTGTCAAGTTGTGCCACAAGCTCCTCTTCTCCCCAATTCTATTCAATACCTCCTCATTAGTTATGTGACCTACCCATCTAAGCTTCAGCATTCTTCTGTAGCACCACATTTCGAAAGCTTCTATTCTCTTCTTGTCTAAACTATGTATCGTCCACGTTTAGCTTCCATACATGGCTACACTCCATACAAATACTTTCAGGAACGACTTCCTGACATTGAAATCTATACTCGATGTTAACAAATTTTTCTTCTTCAGAAACGCTTTCCTTGCCATTGCCAGTCTACATTTTATATTTTCTCTACTTCGACCATCATTAGTTATTATTCTCCCCAAATAGCAAAACTCCTTTACTACTTTAAGTGTCTCATTTTCTAATCTAATTCCCTCAGTATCACCTGACTTAATTTGACTACATTCAATTATCCTCGTTTTGCTTTTGTTGATGTCCATCTTATAACCTCCTTTCAAGACACTGTCCATTCTGTTCAACTGCTCTTCCAAGTCCTTTGCTGTCTCTGACAGAATCACAATGTCATCGGTGAACTTCAAAGTTTTTATTTCTTCTCCATGGACTTTAATACCTACTCCGAATATTTCTTTTCTTTCCTTTACTGCTTGCTTAATATACAGATTGAGTAACATCGGGGATAGGCTACAATCCTGTCTCACTGCCGTCCCAACCACTGCTTCCCTTTCATGTCACTCGACTCTTATAACTGCCATCTGATTTCTGTACAAATTGTAAATAGCCTTTCGCTCTTTGTATTTTACCCCTGCCACCGTCAGAATTTGAAAGAGAGTATTCCAGTCAACATTGTCAAAAGCTTTCTCTAAGTCTACAAGTGCTAGAAACATAGGTTTGCCTTTCCCTGATTTTTCTTCTAAGATAAGTCATAGGGTCAGTATTACCTCACGTGTTCCAACATTTCTACGGAATCCAAACTGATCTTCCCCGAGGTCGGCTTCTACCAGTTTTTCCATTCGTCTGTTAAGAATTCGCGTTAGTATTTAGCAGCTGTGACTATTTAAACTGATAGTTCGGTAATTTTCACATCTGTCAACACCTGCTTTCTTTGCGATTGGAATTAATATATTCTGCTTGAAGTCTGAGGGAATTTCGCCTGTCTCATACATCTTGCTACCAGATGGTAGAGTTTTGTCAGGACTGGCTCTCCCAAGGCCGTCAGTAGTTCTAATGGAATGTTGTCTACCCCTGGGGCCATATTTCGACTTAGATAATTCAGTGCTCTTTCAAACTCTTCACGCAGAATCATATCTCCCATTTCATCTTCAGCTACCTCCTCATCCATGCCGGCCGTATTGGCCGAGCGGTTCTGGGCGCTGCCGTCTGGAACCGAGCTACCGCTACAGTCGCAGGTTCGAGTCCTGCCTCGGGCGTGGATGTGTGTGGTGTCCTTAGGTTAGTTAGGTTTACGTACTTCTATATTCTAGGGGACTGATGACCTCAGAAGTTGAGTCCCATAGTGCTCAGAGCCATTTGAACCATCCTCTTCCATTTCCATAATATTATCCTCAAGAACATCACCACTGTATAGATCCTCTATATACTCCTTCCACCTTTCTGCTTTTCCTTCTTTGCTTAGAACCAGGTTTCCATCTGAGCTCTTGATATTCATGCAAGTAGTTCTCTTTTCTCCAAAGGACTCTTTAGTTTTCCTGTACGCAGTATCTATCTTACCCCTCGTCAGATAAGCCTCTACATCCTTACATTTGTCCTCTAGCAATCCCTGCTAAGCCATTTTGCACTTCATGTCGATCTCATTTTTGAGACGTTTGTATTCCTTTTTGCCTGCTTCACTTACTGCATTTTTGTATTTTCTACTTTCATCAGTTAAATTCAGTATCTCTTCTGTTACCCAAGGATTTCCACTAGCCCTCGTCTTTTTACCTACTTGATCTACTGCTGCCTCCACAATTTCATTCCCCTAAGCTACCCATTCTTCTTCTACTGTATTTCTTTCCCCCATTCCTGTCAATTGTTCCCTTAGGGTCTCCCTGAAACTCTGTACAACCTCTGGTTTAGTCAGTTTACCCAGGTCCCATCTCCTTAAATTCCCACCGGTATTTTAATGGTTCTTAGCTCGTAGAAACGGCATATTGGGAGTTGAAAGCAATTGGCGGCCAGCCCATCCCTCAGTAAATGTTGCCAGACAGGCCTACAGCCATGCAGGGCAGACACGGCAGCCCCTTCTCGAGACAGATCTCCAGCAGAACAATGCCGAGCTACCTGCCACGGAGCCAGCGGAAGGCTGGGCTGGGGGTGGCGGACTGAAGGAACACATCTACAAATAGGAGTTTTAAACTGGGCATTGCGTGCAGAGCCACACGTCGTAAATTTTGACAAGTTTTTGTGTTCGACTATACTGGAAATAGGCCTGTGAACCACTTCCATCAGCCGCCTCGGTTGTATAAGGAACTTTGGCGTCTAAGAAACATTTGGAGATAGGATCTATATTACACCTCATAGCTAGGACTAACAAGCTCCAAGGCACAGGCGATTTAGATGAAGAAGTTTAAACTTTTGTCTGTTTGCTTGTTGGCATGAGAAGTGGCATGACTTCAGAGAAAATCATCCTCCCCTTCTGGGAAAACTTAAAAAAGCCAGTAATTGGCGTTTTTTTCCAGAGATGCAGGTTTCTTAACTCTTGCTGTGGTTCGACATGACTTTGTGCTGTCATATGGGAGGGGAGATTGGAGCCTCTAGAGCCCTGTGATTGGCTGAAGAAGGCGCGAAGGCGGTGTCGTTCATGCACTTGATGGGAAAATGGATTTTTTTTTTGGATGAGGTGTGAGGCACTCAGGTGCTGGACTTTGGTCTGGTAAGAGACCTCTGGTCGAAGCTCTGGCATATGTGGTTGCTACTTGGGACCTGTCCTAAGACTGCCTTGCGAGTTGTTTAGACTGGGGAGTCTGTTGTGAAGTTCTTACTGTACCAACAGTGTGACTTCAAACGTATCGGACTATTCGTTTGCAGAGAGCACACTTATTCGTTTTTGATTTACGAGTCTTGACGTTTGGTATCCTTGTGAATTCTGTCGTATAAGTGAGCCAAATTGGTCTTTGGTACGACCAGCGAACGGGTGTGTCACGCACTGAAATCTACTGTGACTTCAGGGCTCTGGTAGAGTGTAAATTGTGATTCGTCTGCCTGATTGCTAGACCGTGAGATTTTTGCATTCCCTTCGTGGCCGCGATCGATTCACAGGTTCCGCCTCACGTCTCGCCTCGGCCGCACACATCTCGCCAGCCGCAAGTTACATCGACGCACAAAGCAAATAGGGTAACATGCTGCCTTCCTGGCATTGTCAGGGTGTACAGATTTCAATCGCCACTTGTTCTCAGCTGCACCTATATTGAGAAACTTCTGTACTTTTGAACAAACAAAGTCTGCTCAGCGTCAAATCAATTCAGACTGCGTTATCCACATTTTTGGCGCCAGAGTACTTGACTCACTTCTGCCACCCAAGATTCTTGTCGACTGTGGTCTTAAGCCGTCTGTTACTTGTTTACAGTATTCAATCAATAACTTCTTTACCATAATTTATGTCTTTATTAAAAAAAAATGTTGTTACAACTAGTAAATTTTGCTTCATTCTCAATCTTTTATACAGCCCCCAAAGGGTTAACTTTCAATATTACATTCTAATACACGGTCAGTTTCAGGTTTCTTTTTTCTAAGCGCATCATGAATGTGTGCTACCACTTGCCCTTTGTAAAAATCTGTGTTATTTTAAAAATAAGACATAGAGGAAAATCAGCTAATCACTCCGATTCCAAGTGTTTTGATACTGTGACACATTCTTGCTCATGGCTAGTGAGTCACCTCATTTATACAAAGTTTGTGCTTATAAGTCACGTTTTGTTACCTTGCAACATATTTGACCTATATTCTCTTCCGCTATACGTCTCTTTTAAATGGTTTTTTTATTTGTTCACTACTACATCTTCAGTTGCGCTGTATTGAAGAAATGGAAAGAGCTATAGTGCTTTAACTACCTTTACAGTTAAAATAAAGAAACAGGATTCTCATCTATATTATTCGAAATCCAATCAATAACGAGGACGTCAACTTGATGTTCCCACAATAGGGTAAAATCGTAATTTAACGATTTCATATCTCCTGCATGAGTATATTACTATGGGCCTGGTTTCTAATGTTAATGTAAGTCATACAGCAGATAACCTTTTAGTAGGTCAACTACAGCTATCAGCAATCATTTGGGAATTACTAAACCACTTCAGCTGCATTCAGTCCTCTATTATTAGATCACTACTGGTTTCGTGGCACTACAAACCACATCTTCAGGTGAACATATAACTAAAAAATTACAGCTGAAATGGTCTGAACTTTGTACCCAACATTCGGTGTGTGACAGAACGGAGCACCGCTACAAGGCGGTACGTCATACAATAAAACAGCCAGATTCCAACATCGTGGTTGGGCCCACTTTTCGGTCTATGACACAGTGCGCGGCCGCGTCCCCTGTTGGCGACTGCGTGTAGACCGGAGGTAGGTTATACAGTTTTTAATTGCTGTAATTGCCATTTCGATCATGTTGCTCCTATTTACAAGTTTCGGTGCGAGATTATTCTCTTAAATGTGCTCTTTATTTGCTACAGTTAGACACAACATGCCTTGTGAGCGATATATTCCGATGAAAGCTTCGGCTTTGGAGACTACTCTCACTAGGAATCAATACTGTGGAATTCCGATATAACACATAATACCTCATAACAATCACCACCTATTGCCACAAGACATTGGTACATTTGTGACAGTGGTGGATGACCAGTGGTGCAGGTGCTGATGGATACGTCGGTGACGCTTACGTCAACGTGATGCCGACCTCGAAATGTCGAAGAAAGCTTTAACCTTTACTCGGCCGAAAGACGTCCACGTGCTAATTACAGCTGTTGGTACCTGTGGCTCAAAGAGAAACGCTAAGCAGTACTCACGTTCGCCCTCTTCTTCCCAAGCATGGAATAGAAAAGCAACTGGAATCACTCAACAGAGGGAAGTCCACTGGACCTGACGGGATACCAATTCGATTCTACACAGAGTACTCGAAAGAACTTGCCCCCCTTCTAACAGCCGTGTACCGCAAGTCTCTAGAGGAACGGAAGGTTCCAAATGATTGGAAAAGAGCACAGGTAGTCCCAGTCTTCAAGAAGGGTCGTCGAGCAGATGCGCAAAACTATAGACCTATATCTCTGACGTCGATTTGTTGTAGAATTTTAGAGTACGCCATATTGAACACCTATAAAAAGTGTGGAAAAAACTTTTTTAATTTGCTGTTCATAAAATAATCATTATATACGTTTATTAGTTTCAGAAGTACAGACATGCCAAATCGGATGATTCTTTTTGATACACCCTGTATTTCTTTTCGTGGCCTGCATGCACCTTTCGTCTTACTATCACATTGTCAGCGGCTCTGAACTATATTTCGAAACAGTGAAGCCATTATCCAAAGAATTTTACCCCGTACGTTGTTATGTACTGCTCCATGTACCACACATTATCTGACACTATTTTAATTTTTTCTTTACATCGTTTTCTAGTTGGTAGATAATGTCGCAAGTAAGGAGTGAAACTGTTCAACTTTTTTCAAAAACAAAACCTTAGAACACTATTTCGATTTTATAGAATATGTTCTTTAAAAGCTACAATCTTAGTCTTTCTGTGAGATATGTTGATGTGGATAGAAACTTGACGGGGCAGCCACACCTCGCAACAGAGGTACAATTTGGCAGCATTGTGTTTCACCTTTCTTTACTTAATTTCAGGCAGATCACAGTAGCTCTAACTCTGGGTTTTGTAGGTTTGTTATAATAATTTTCCTTGGGTCAACGTAAAACGTTATTTAGCACAAATTTGGAAATAACGTTACATGGTTCATCAGTGTACAATAGGAAACTTTTGCGCTACTCAAATGTCTTAATCTGGCAATACTGACATTAAAAGTATTAATATATTCTAGGAGAGCACAAATCGGAGAAATGTGTTATCGTTATCTGTGCCGTTTATCACATTCAAAGGAATTATATTCGTAACATAAATGGTATATTCATTTTGTTGGTAGATGAAATTTTGCCGTTAGTCACAATCAAACGTTTTCGTATGCGATAAGAAAAGATTCTGAGTTATGCAATGATCACATTTGGAAACACGAATGTTCAGCATCAACTCTATACTTTTAGTTTTTATAGTTACACAGTTATGTGCAATTTCGCCATTTAGTTGACGTCAGGATGTAACATCATTGGTATGATGCGAGCCTAAGTGGTCGATATGTTACTACTTCGAAGCGTATGTGACGCTTTATGATGTCTACAACAAGGCAAAGGTGAGAACTAATTTCTCTCTGCATAAATACTCCAGATTATCATGTTATTGAAACAGTTCAACATGAGAATTTCTGTAATGAATTATGACTCCGTACAACAACAGCATCCAATAAGCTGAAAATGTATTTTGTCATAATTTCAGTAGACTGTGGCCACTTGCCTAATTATGCTGAATTCTCTTGTGACAACATCTACGGGATAATCTGCTGTTCACATTTCTATGTAAGAGGGTTAGACTAATTCTTGAATGTTTTACTCTCGTATAGCAGTGGGGAAAATGGCAGCTTTCTGCGCGAGCTATGATTTCTGTATTTGATTATGAAGATCAATTCTCGCTATGTAGGTGGAAGTTAATACAATATATTCGCGTTTTAAGGAAAATGTTAGTGAAAAGATCGTCCTGCAAGGAAAAACAACTTAACTTGTATTACTGGCACACTGACTACCGTGTCATACCTGTTATACTTCCACGTGATTTTCGAGCTGCCTTTTTAGAATTTCTTCAGTTCCTTCTCCCAACCGCGCAGCAATAGCGGAGAAGAGGACGGAAAATCGTAGTTTAGGCTACCTATTTGATTGATTTCTAGTTGTTCTAGGTGTTCTTTCAATAAAACACAGTCTTTGGTTGACCTTCCCCCACAACTTTTTCCATTTGATGACACCAATTACACTTGTTAGAAATTGTAATCCCTAGGTACTTGAACTGACAACTTTTGAATGTGTGACACATCGTGCAACCTAAATCTAACGGGTTATTTAGTAATGATGTGGAAGTCTTTACTGTTTCCATTGATTAGGGTCAATTTCCCGTTCCGTTCCTTTAAAAATTTGGAAATTTTTAGTCAGTACCTATGGGACCAAGCTGCTGAGTTCCTCGGTCCCTAAGCACTCAATCTAACTTAAACTAACTTGCGCTAGAGACAACATGCACATCCATGACCGAGAGAGACTCGTACATTCGACGGGGAGAGCCGCACCAACCGTGGGAATGCGTCCTAGACCGCGCGGCTACCCCGCGAAGCTCAATTTCCTGTTTTCACACCATAAAGAGATCATTTTGGAATTCAATTTGATCTTGAAAGGACTTTACTAATGGTAAACTATAGCAACACGGCAAAGAATATCAGTGATACTCCTCCCGAACAGGCCATGAAGATCCAACGGTACCGACCGGCCTCCGTGTCACTCTCAGCCCATACGCGTCGCTGGATGCGGATATGGAGGGGCATGTGGTCAGCACACCGCTCTCCAGGCCGTATGTCACTTTCTGATACCGGAGCCGCTACTTCTCAATCAAGTAGCTCCGCAGTTTGCCTCACAATGGCTGAGTGCACCCCGCTTGCCAACAGCGTTCGGCAGACCAGATGGTCACCCAACCAAGTGCTAGCCCAGCAGTACAGCGCTTAACTTCGGTGATCTGACGGGAACCGGTGTTACCACTTGTAAGTAGGCTGTTTATGTTCTCATGCTGGTAACGTCACGTAGCGCTCTGTATGAAAATCACTGACTGTGCTGTGTGCAGTCTGTGGCTGGTTTGCATTGTTGGAATCTGCTATTGTAGTGTTGGGCAGTTGGCTGTTAACAGCCCGTAGCGTTGCGCAGTTGGAGGCGAGCCGCCACCAGTGGTGGATGTCTATATCATGGACTGATATATATATTATGACTTTTGAACACTATTAAGGTAAATACATTGTTTGTTCTCTATCAAAATCTTTCATTTGCTAACTATACCTGTTAGTAGTTAGTGCCTTCAGTAGTTTGAATCTTTTATTTAGCTGGCATTAGTGGCGCTCGCTCTATTGCAGTAGTTCGAGTAACGAAGATTTTTGTGAGGTAAGTGATTTGTGGAACGTATAGGCTAATGTTAGTCAGGGCCATTCTCTTGTAGGGATTATTGAAAGTCAGATTGCGTTGCGCTAAAGATATTGTGTGTCAGTTTAGTGTTGATCAGAATAGGTAAAGACCGAAATGTCTGAGTACGTTCAGTTCTGCTCAGCTGTTTGAAAATCAAACAATGTAAGAGGTTTATCAGCACAGCAATTCATTAATTTTTCGAAGGGGACGTTTCATATGTCGACCCTTAGCCGAGGATACCTTACTGGAGTCTTCTGATTTTTTCTTGTAGTTTGTGTAATTAGTGTAGCTATTGTTTATTGCTAGCGCGTAATTGTAGAGAGAATCTTCTTTGTAGTTGTAGTTTTTCATTGTTGTACAGTACAACAGATGTGGCATGCACGTAAATTTGCACCAAGTATTTCGCAGCTGTGCTTGCAATTAATTAGATATTATTTTCAATGCCATGTTAATGTGTTTTCTTATTTTGCTCTTCAAATTGTGCTTTTCTGTGTTATCGTGTGAAATATTGTAGCAATAATGGCGTGTGAAAAACGTAATACTAGGCTCCGAAGTCAATTGAGAAATGACATTGAAGACGAGAGTAGTGTGTGAGCGCCACCGTGTAATAAATTATCTAATGTCCAACATTGTAATTTGGTAATTGTGCACAGGGAAATGGAGCGGGTGGCAAATAATGGTGCAGACAGTGAAACAATTAGTGAACAGGGAAGCATTATCGATCGATCGGTCGGCAACAGCTCGCCTCAGGATTCCGAAATTACAGTACACAATCTTGCAAATACTGTAGATTCAGGTTTTGCGTCCTCACCGTTTTCTCAAATAAGTCAAGACACCAATTCCGCTTTTCGAAATGCGAATTTTGCCGGTTCAAATGCACTGCCGAATAGCACTGCGGAACACGTTTCAGACACCAGTCTATTGTTATTACAATTAGTGCAACAAATGGGACAAAAGCTTCAAAAGTTAGACACAATGGAACAAACGCTTGAGCAAACACGTGAAGGTTTAACTGCTGAGTTACTTAAAATCGAATCGAAATGTCAAAAAGTCTGTAATGACGTAAAAACACAAATTTGTGAGCATTTTCAACCTATTTTTTCGCTTCATGAAAATGCATTGCAGAATCACGAAGCAGCCATAAAAGAACTGCAAACTATTGTTCATGAAAATCACGACACCTTGAAGCTAAAATTGACTCAGTTGCATCTACCGATTCGGTTACGCAACTTGCAAAAACTCAGGAAAACTTAAAGGACACAGTAGATGCAATTTCAACACAAATGGACATATTGAAACTTGGTTCAGAAAAACACACTGAGGAAATAAGTTCACTATCGGAGAAAGTAGCCGAACTTTCGGATCAGTTCACTAACTTATTTACAAAGGTAGATGATGATCTGTATAACACAAGACCCGTAGCCTTTAGAGACACATAAGAGTATGAACAAATCAGAAAATTCAAACAAAATCAAAATCAAATCAATATACAGTACAAAAGAGAAATCCGGGAAGTACAAGATCCGTTGCCAGAAGTAATACAAGAATTACATATTTCAGAGGAGACCTACGCTCCAATATTGGAAGAGGGACTTAGGAATACGGAAAAGCCACAAAATAATAACACAGGGAATTTCGGAAATTATGAAAGAAATTGGCAAGGTGCACCGAATTTTGAGATGGAACCACCGAAAAGAAGTAACAATGACCGATATGCGAATCGCCGACACGATGACTTTGACTATCAGCTGTTCTTTACGACACATAAATTCTAAACATTTAAGAATTCTGGTAACGACATTCATCCACAATTCTCTCATTGTTTTCCTCCCAACTGGTCATTAAAGCACAGATTAGAATTTATATGTGGCTACTTAGAGAATGAAACAACTGTAAGAATGCGATCGGTCATTCACGATTGTCACAGTGAAAGAGAATTTTATCATGCCTTCCTCTCAGCATATTGGTCTCAAGCTGCACAACACCGAGTAAAACATAGCATCATAATGATGAAACATTTCGAACAATCTGAATAATCAAATTACGTAAGAGGTTTCTCAGCACAGTAATCCACTAAACTTTCTAAGGGGACGTTCCACACTGCTGCAGGGCCGTTGGCAAACATTATCAGTGGGCTGCTTATATTTTCTCCTAAATAGTTTGTACAGATTAAGAAGACCTGAGGGTCTATACACTTTCTTGCGAAACCCCAGGTTTCATTTCTGTTTTACTACGTAGCTTCGAGCCAGTTACTATGAACTGTGACATTTCTAACCAGAGCTCATGAATGCAGTTTTTCAGCTGAGACGATGCTCCATAGAAGATCAGTCTGATTAGAAGCTGCTTGTGAGAGGTAGTGCCAAAAGCCTTCTGGAAATTTCGAAATGCGGAATCAACTGGAGCCCTCTGTCGACAGCACTCATCACTTTCGTCAGTTCCAAATTTGGGACACAACTTTAGCAGGCTACGGCCGCTGGTCCTCTACTCTGCTTACAACTGATTGATCGAATGTTCATCCGTTGTTTACAGTTGTTGGTTCAAGCTGCCACTGTAGCTACTACCCTGTCGCTAATACGTCAGATTAAAATCAGTCTCTGATCGTTTTTCACGGACGATGTTCTCTAAATCCATACTGCTTAAGTGTCGATAGACCGCTTGCTTCGAATTACTTCATAATGTTGGAACGAATGATAAGTTCCAAAAATCGTAACACAAACTAATGTCAATGTTATGATCGAATAATTCAGTGTATTACATTTATTCATGTATATCTGTTACCAGTGCATCTTCCCAGTCTTTAGGTTGAGAAGAGCACGGTGAAACTGGGTGTTAGAATCAAACCGGGTACATCCAGATCTCTGTGACTAGTTCTGCATCTGGTCCCATAATGCCCAGATATACTAGCAGCCGCCATGTTGGGAAGCCGTAGATAATTGTCAGTAGCCGACACACGATCTTTTTCCTCCTAGGGCTTTTTGAAGCTTTTCCCTAAATTTAATCCGTTGTTGGAGCGGTTTGGCGCAAACTCTTCCAGTTGTTGAATATACAACCTCTAACGATAAAATTCGGTGAATAGTCCTGTAACATTAGCGTAGATGAACTACAGTTATCTTACTGTCCTTTGAAATAGTCATCTCCCATAACTATGCACCACTGTGCTCTGCGATACATTTCGAAGAAACTTTGGACGAAGTCTTCCTTTAGGATGGTGTTCAAAAGCCACGTCACGTTTCGTTGAATGCCAAGAATATCGTCAAATCTCTTTCCTTTCAAAGCGAGTTTGAGTCAAGAGAATAGGAAGAAGTCTGGAGGATGTGGATGCAGTGAGTATGGTTGATGTTAACCCGCCCGGCTAGCCGCGCGGTCTAACGTGCTGCTTCCTGAGCGAGAAGGCCTGCCGGTCCCCGGCACGAATTCGCCCGGCTGATTATTGCCGAGGTCCGGTGAGCCGGCCAGCCTGTGGATGGTTTTTAAGTCGGTTTTCCATCTGCCTCTGCGAATGAGGGCGGGTTCCCCGCCGGAGTGGCCGAGCGCTTCTAGGCGCTACAGTCTGGAACCGCGCGACCGCTACGGTCGCAGGTTCGAATCCTGCCTCGGGCATGGATGTGTGTGATGTCCTTAGGTTAGTTACGTTTAAGTAGTTCTAAGTTCTAGGGGACTTATGACCACAGCAGTTGAGTCCGATAGTGCTCAGAGCCATTTGAACCATTTTTGAAGCTGGTTCCCCTTGTTCCGCCTCAGTTACACTATGTTGGCGATTGCTGCGCTATCACTGGCTCCACGTGCGCATACACCATAATTACTCCACTACTCAAACATTTGGTGTTATACTCGTCTGGTATGAGACGTGCCCGGGGAGAGGGGGGTCCACTGGGGGGGGGGGGGGGTGAATCACACAATAAACCTGGTTTCGGTGTGGGGCGGTGGTGGGGTGGGTGCACTAATGTGGCCTGTCGTGGGGTTGTGAACAACTGAGGGCTATGGCGGAACGAGGCCTCTCCGTCGTTTCTAGGTCCCCGGTCTAATACGCAATACACACAATGGTGGATGTTCAGGTTGCACCGACCCTTTTTTGCCAGATATTGGCTGTGTATGGGCGAGCGCTGTCGTGAACGAAAAAGTAGGAACCTTGTTGTGCGTACTGGAGTCGTACCCTGCATAGTCATTGTATGAAACTAGTCAAAACTTCAACTTATCTTGCAGCGTTCAACATCATTCCCTCAGGTAGAAATTCCTTGTGCATAATGCCTTGACCATCGGAAAAGGTGATGAGCATTCTTTTGATGCGTGATTTTTCTTCTCTGACCTTTTCTCGACAAGGTGAAGTGGGAGACTGCCATTCCATGCATCGCTTTTTCGTTTCATGGTCGTATCGGAGACACCAGGTTTCCTCCTCAGTGACAATACGGTTCAAGAATTTGGGTGTCGCATCCACCGTTTCGACCAAATCCTGTGAAGCCTTTAAACGATGGTGATGCTGTACTGGAGGTCGGGACATTCGCTGGCGCCAGCAAGCTGTACGACAGTGAAGCGTCGCGTCGCTCCGCTACCAGCACCTACTCCTCAATATCGCCCGGGAGAGACAGGAAACAATTTGGCAGGCTTATTAGGCGCGGAGATTGCAAGCGCGCGCCCGACCTACGGCGCTGCGAACCTGCCTCTGTGTCTCTGATATGGCACAACACATTTTGCCCTTCCTGAACTCCTGGGTAAGGATTTGTCGCACAGATTCACGCACAGTCACGCTTGGTTACTTAAGTATAGAGATACTAAAAGAGTTGCTGAATCATGGTGTGAATGGGGTATAATGCGATCTCTACTGCTCAACTGCACATAATCATCAAAATTCGTACCGACACGTGTTTCTATTCCATGTTTGTTTATATAGTACCAGTAGGAAAAATCTTACAAGCATAATTGTCCTGTTTTCATTCGAGACATTAAAATTCGTATAAGATGTTAGTGGTTCGTAGAAGGGAAGGAAACCCATCAGTCTGTTTGAAGAAATAATGTGGCCACGAACTGTTTGATTAAAGGGGTCTACCGAAAAGGTAAACTGGAATGTGCTAAACTTTGGACACAGAACATGCCGAATACTTGTCAGTTTCACATGATCTCACAGAATATGTAGTAGTGCTTGTATGAGTGCAATAAACTGATATTACTAACGAAGCTCTTCAGCTTTTAACCATATCCACGTAACTACGTAGGCAGTACTGCTTTCTCTGGTGGATACAGTAGCGCTGTTAAGAGACGTGAGTCGGCCGTCAAACGTACTCTCGCTTTCTCCTTTCCACTTCCCTATATTTAAACAGTCATTCACGTCAGACTAAACGTTAAACTACGTCTAATAGGTATTTACGCTGTCATATGCGCTGCAGAGTTACGTATGTGTTGAGACGAAATGCAAGAGCCGAGGTCAAGCACCGACATTCGTCCTGCAACTTGTGGTGCCCGTTTGCGCCTTGCCGCCCACGGTCTGTAACTGATGAGTAGGTCACGATCTGTCCGCATGGCTCCCCCAGGGCGACTCTATCGTAGAGACGCCGAAAAATGTGGCTCGATGACTGCCGAGCCGGAGTTCTCTGGAAACAATTATTACGTACTGAATAACAAAGTGAAATCATTGTGTATTGTCTGGAATGTTATGATATCGCAACACCACTATACACGTTCCTGATTCATTATATATTTTTTAATATGTGGATAATCTAAGTATATACTTCAAATTTATTGTCCCTCTTTTCTCTAAGAATACATATTCCTTATATCATTGCAAGCGACGAGCAATGTCTACAGCAAATATTTTGGTTGTAAGGTCAATGAAGTCTTCTCACTAACGCAGTGAAATATCACTTATCATTTAACTTCTGCACGTTAGGTTTCATAATCAACACGAACATGTTACATGTTGAAAACTGATGTGCCAGTTAATTTCAATTTACGAGGAGATGGTTTGTAGCCCTAATCATCAACAATTTCACCCTGCGTTTTTAACGATGCTATCTTAGCGCGTAGCTGTAGAATTGAATCACTTCGATTTTCCTGCCTTAGGTTCCGTACAAGTGGCACCTATGTTATAAGTATTTCGCAGTTCTATTACTGACCGGCTTCACTGCAAGAATGAGTATTCACAGAAGCCAATTGACTGATTAGAATCGTTCAGATACTCTTTAGCGCATTACAACAAGCATAGGGAATTAAAGTTCGCCTTTGTATAGCCCCCACGAGTAATGTAGGTACTACGTAGCTACAAATATACAAATGCATCCCACTGCTCGATATAAAATGTCTCCTGTCTGGACCATAAGCCAAAATTAGCCACGGCGAAGCTGTTGATCTGCTCGTGAAGTTATAACTTGCCTGTTAACTGTTGAAATTTTCGTAAATCATTTTTCATCGATAAGAGGATCTACCTACGTGGAATACCCTAGCAGGAACCTTACAGAAATGTTCCTAACTGATTTAGAAAACAAGAGTCTTAATGAAACCAAGAATTCCTGCAGAATTTTCTGTATTTTAGAAGGCATCTAGACAATTTCATTCCGTTGTACAGCAACAAAGTGAAAGTTACATAAAACAAATTAGGGAAAAAGTTAACCAAATGAACCCTAAAATAAAATTCACAATGACGTTCGAAAATAAGTTGGTACTAACATTCTAGACCTAACCATTTCGAAGCATAGTGGTAGACGTAAGTTTGGAATTTTTCAGAAGCCTACTAATACGGACGGAATCTAATTGAAGGCTCATGCCATACGAAGAAACAGAAACAGGAATATTTTTAGGTCATGTCGAACAGGATGTTGAAACTGCCCCTTGATGATGACGAAATTAAAAGAAGAACTTAATATTGCGTGAAAGGTGACAACAGAAGAAGCGTTTGGGGAAAATGATGCCGGTCGGCCGGGGTGGCCGAGCGGTTCTAGGCGCTACAATCTGGAACCGTGCTACCGCTACGGTCGCAGGTTCAAATCCTGCCTTGGGCATAGATGTGTGTGATGTCCTTAGTCTAGTTAGGTTTAAGTATTTCTAAGTTCTAGGGGACTGATGACCTCAGAAGTTAAGTCCCATAGCGCTCAGAGCCATTTTTGAAAATGATGCCACGAAAACGATTAATAAGTCCAAACAAAGAAAAGGACCTGCCACAAAAAACAGGAGACAATTTAGAGAGAGCAACCAGACAAAATAAAACATAATCCAGGTAATCCACAAAGGCATAACGTCAGGTAAAATTATAAAGAGTTTCATGAATATTAATTTCAATATCGGTTTTCAGACCAAACACTCTGTCCCGACTCCAAACTGGTCGCAGTAAATGTAAATTACTCGCTGCGGGAATATACCAGGCGTTCCAGAAGGAATGGTCATTATTCAAGAATTGACAGGAACGATCATAGGAAGCAAAAAATTCAAGTAAACATGGCCTTCAAAATGAATATCTTAAGAGATACTAGTACCTGATCTTCCATATCGTCAAATAAATATTTTTTACTGCAAGCTCTTTGCTTTCAATATTTTCGGAGAGGTTAGGATAGACCAGGTCAAGAAGAAATTGTCTGGTAAACAAGGGCTCCAAAATGCGCACCTCAAGAGTTATAACCTCTTGTCCAGTAGAGGAGATATGCTTCACAGTAGCGAAGAGGAGCAAGTGTTTGTACCAATTAAGGTGTACACATCAGACTGCACGCTTACTGGAAATTTTTGTCTTGTTTAGGTCCATACTGCCATCTCTGAAAACGTGGAAAGTCAAGAACTTGCAGTAGAAGAAGTTTCTTTCACAGTATGTAAGATGCAGTGTTCGTATCTCGTAAGGTAAGCATTTTAGAGCCCATGCATGACGGCCTTTTTTGCTTCGAATGATCGATCCTCTCATATACCTGTACGCTCATAGCCCAGTGTACTGAAAATTCCTACTGGGGCCTCTACGTAGATTGCAATGCGCAACCCTCAAGGTGAAATATATTGTAAGAACTGGCGCGTTAGTTTGCTACCCGAATGAAGGTACAGTCATATGAAAATGCGAAAATTGCCTTCGCCACACATTAGTTAACTATCAAAGACGTGGGCGAAAATACTGATAAATGCCTGCACGTGGTGCATAAAGTTCGCAAAGACGATCTACTAATTGGAAGAGATAATAATTTACTGTCATAAGAAAAGGGATTTTGGAAAGGAGTGAAGTCAGACTCCCACGGCCAAAGCGTTTACTATCCAATCTCGATAGGACAGGCTGTGTCGCATACGACACAGTAAGTGACACGTGAGTGCCAGCAGATGTCTTCCGTCGGGAGCGAATAACTGTTTCGGACGAGTTTAATAATTCTTGAATACATGTTTAAATAGACGCAAGTTCTCCATAGAACATGTGAAAATTAAGACCTTTAGTGGGCACCTTTTCAATTAAATACTGATCTTCTGTGGGCGCTGTAAAGAGCCGAGCGTTCGCCAAGTGTGGTGGACAAGCTGACTAGTGTGACGTCACAAGTTCGTCGCGGGGCCCGTACGTCTCTTTGGCCCCGAAGGAACCCACGGTGACGTCACAGTAAACAAGTAAAGCGGTTACCAAGGAAAACGCATCATATGGTCACTGCTTTCAGGTCAGCTGTTGTAACCTCCCCACAAAGAAATTTAAAGATATTATTTTTAAATGCTAATGGACATTGAGCTAAGTGTAAGCTCCCCAGAGAAATTTTGAAACACAATAGTTGAATGTTAACAAGAATACAACCTAACGTAACCTCCCAGAAAATAAATTCAATGACAATGACAATTAAACAAAAATTAGCAATCTGACCCAAGTATAAGTTCCTCACAAAAAATGAAAGTCAATTCAGTGATAATAAAATCTCAGTGACAATGAAAACACAAACAGATCGAAATGTCGATCTTAGGCCCTGTTCATTAATTAAACTGAAATTCTTACCTTAGTAAAGCTGCATCTGCTCTTATTTATTTTTGCCATGGTTTGGAGGAAATTGATTACAAAAATTTTGAATTTAAGGGAAGCTTTTCTTTAAGGAATATCAAGGGAATATTTCTTTCATTAAAGAATTCTTTGTTAAAAAATTGCTTTGAAAACCAAAATTATTATTGGGGCGATTATTGCACAAATGAGTTACAGTTAATTTACATTATTAGATGAGCGCATTTAAAAATAATATACCTCATCCTGAATCTTGACCAGAGTGCCATGTCGACGACCGCCGACTCCTCACACACAACTGTACTCGACTATTACTCCGGACCGACTACATCAGACAACTGCCCTGTCCTACTGCTACTGATAGACTGCCCTGTCCTACTGCTACTGATAGACTGCCCTGTCCTACTGCTACTGATAGACTGCCCTGTCCTACTGCTACTGATAGACTGCCCACTGACTACTGCTCGCAACTGTACTGCACGACTACTACTGACAGAGTCCCGCTCGCAACTCTCGCGCGGTCAAGCGCAAACTAGCCACGATAAATGGCTCTCTGGTCAGAGACTCTGCAATGCCTCGCCATCGCCGCCACACAACATACGTGTTTCATAACCCTCCACTAGGGGGGCAAAAATTTGGCAGCGATGGTGAGTCACTTGGACTTGCCAAGCGCGACAAAAATTTTTTTTTAATTAATCAACTTGTACAATTTACAGAATATTTAGATACATGAATTAAATGTTGGGCACATGCACCGAGTACAAAATATTACAGACAAAGACAAGGTGTGAGTACAAAACATATTCGCAGATCTGAAAAATGTATATACAAATTATTTGACAGATAACAAAGTGCACACGCACTGAAAAAATTCCTTAGCATTTTCAGAACAAATAAACAGAATGGCAAAAAAATCATGTTGACAAGTGACATGAGTGCACATGCACTGCAGTTGAGAACATATCAGCAAATGACGAAATGTATATACAATGAGTAACAAATGACATAAGTGCATACGCACTGAAGTATTGAACATACAGAATGAGTACAAATCATATTGAAAAATGAGAAAAATGCACAGGCACTGAAGTTCAGTAGAAAACATATTAACACATAACATAAGTACACTTGCACTGTAGTTCAGAACATATCATCAAAATAAAAATATATATACAATATAAAAGACAAGAGGGCACATATACTGTACTTCAGAATAAATCGAAAAAACGTCTTTAGCATTTTCACAACAAATAAACATAATGGCAAAAAAATCATGTCGACAAGTGACATAAGTGTACTCACACTGGAGTTCAGCAAATCGAAAAAAAATGTATATCCCATGAACATAAATGATGTTAGCAAAAAATGATCTTCACTATGTGACAAGAATTAGGATAAGAAAGGGAAGGGTTGCATCATGGTTGTAGCACTTTAGATTGCACATAGCTGTTCTGAAAGTCCATATCTTTCCACAGAAGTACAACACCAAGTGACACAATTTGAAGTTCTTTTCCCATCAGAATTTATCAGCGTAGCCAAGACACTGAACTGTAGTAGTAATATTCCATGCTTTCATTTTGGCAGTACAGTAGGTACACCAAACAGTGGGACCATAATAACGTCTTCATCGCTCACGGTGGTGGACAGCATGTCGTGTCAACACCACGCTCTTACAAGGCACACCAACGTAGAATTAGTGCAAAAACCAAATATAGTGATCCATGATCACTAGGATGGACAGGACAAAATGGATATTGCAGTAATCCAGGGTAGTTAGCTCATAAGGTGAAGGACATTAAGTCACATACTAGGCTTCATTGTTAATTACAGTAGTAGTTTGCGGCATTCATAGCCCAGTTATTGAACATTTCTGTACCAAGTATGTAGTATTACAGAATAATGTTCATAAAATTAAATTATTGGCATCTTGGGTAATCGTATTACAATAAACAGTGGCAGTCCTTGGCCAGTTACAAAGCATATTTAGTATGACAGAATAATGTTCATCAGAAGTCTTAATTGAAAAGGAGAGTCAACTATTGGCCTAGCATTAACATAATACATTGAGTGATACAAATTATTGGCACTCATTGGCCATTTACCAAAACATGAAAAGCCAACATTGAAAACAAGAGCTAATTAATGGCATAATTAATAATATAATTCATTTAGTACCATTAATTATTGGCACTCAGTGGCCAGTTATATAACATGAAAAATCATAATTGAAAACAGGAGGTAATTAATGGCATAATTATTAACATAATTCATTTAGTGACATTAATTATTGGCACTCATTGGCCAGTTACCAAAACATGAAAGGTCATAATTCATTTAATTAGATTAATTATTGGCACTCAGTGGCCAGTAAGTATTGAATAGTATAAAACATTGTTCATCATTCAGTATTATTCAGATCATTAAGAAGTCATTATTAAAAATCAGTTAATTACAGTCATAGAATTAATAATCATGGGCATTATAAGTAGTCTCATTACAATAAACAGTGGCAGTTATTTGCCCATTCCAAAGCATTACTTTATATATTTTTTTTTGTATCATTAAGAAGTCATTACTTAAGTGACATACTATTCAGAGCTGATCAGTATTATTCAGAATTCTCTTAAACTAGTAACATTATTTGGGACTGGTAATACATTTTTTGTTAGCAATGCATTGCATAGGGTAATTATAGGGGAAAGCAAGAGAGAAGAATTTGCTTCTGGGTTATCGGTATAAATGAAAAATGTGTAACGTCATTCGTCATAAGTCAGCTGTGGCAAGATTATGAAACAAGTAGAGTATATGTAACCATATTCATAGATTTAATGAACAACTGCTTATAGCACATCAATCTCATAAATAATTTCGCCTGCAAAAAATATGTAAAAATGGATTATTAAGCTGAAAAGAGAAATGCATTTTATGCTGAAAAGTAGTGAACTTCGAATTAACAGGTAGTGAAATGTGTACAAAAAATGTGTTCTATAGCTGTCCTTTCCAAAACCTTCAGTCATTATACTATGCAATATAACGCCTGCTGTCAAAACGAACTGCAACAAATACTTAAATAACTACATAGCATAAATATAACTTCAGTATTATCCTCATCTGCAAAGAAAACTTCATTATCCATATCATCAAAAACTCCATTATCATCATCACCTGTAAAGAAAAACTTCATTATTCATAGCAGCATATTCTTCATCATTATTCATCAGTATTCATTATCATCTGCAAAAAATCACTTCATTACTCATTACACAACTATTCCTTATCTCTAGCATATTTCATCACTAAAACTAAGATGTGTAGTTCTGTCTGACAGCCTGCATCAATCACCTTGTATTCTGAAAGAAAAAATTAGTTAAGACTGCTATTCTACGAAGAGTATAGTATATTCTTGTTAATGCTTGTTAATCCTGATCCATTTACTCTTCCTCATAAAGTTATTGCATCTTCTTTCGTTTATTCCGTAGGTGAAATTCCCATTTCTGTTGAATTTATTTCTTACATGCATCATTTCTTTCTGAAATTGATGAACAAAGATTAATGTCTTGCATTTAAATCATATACCCACTAAATAATGACTGGTTTATGGTGACATAATTAAGCATACAGCATAACATGACAGAAAACGTAGTATGTCAAAGACATTGACAGTGTTCAGATGCAAAAATGTACACAGAATAATACAATGCAGCAGCAAAAAACGTAAAACAGTCACGATCTTGAGATGTCATAGGGCAAAAAGAATGTCAAAACCAACTGGTGTGTTATACCTTAACTATTTCACAGTGCATATAAACAAAACATGAAAACAATCGTACATAAAAAGACAAAATGTAACGTTCGTTGTGTTCAGCTTGTATGTAGCGTAGTTAATGGAGGCGAGAATTAAAGACTTTAATGGAGAGAGAACTTGATAAAATTAATACGTCATTACATAGAGTTCCATAATTATTCATAAAATACGTAAGTTCATGTGGAAAAATATGCACGGTCTGATGTGTAACGACAAGAAAAGCGACCTGCTAACCTTACCTTGCCGGGCACTTGGCAAGAGAAATACGATAATCATCAATAATTAGTCATGTGAATATAATTGCATTAGTAAATGGCATCATAGTGTGTTGAATCATACAGTGTCTTCATTCAATAAAAGGTTTAATATTTGACCAATGGTGGTTGCCTTTCGATTTTCTGGTTCTCAAAGTTTCGACGTGTACAACATTGGGGTGAGGGATGCTGCGAATCCGATATGGTCCTGCGTATAGAAGTTCAAATTTACTGCACTTACCTTTTATTCTGCTGGATAAATAGTGTGTACACACTAATATCTTCTGTCCAACGTGAAAGTCGCGGCGTGTACAAACCTGTTTTTGCTGTCTTCTCCGGCGCTCTGCGGCACGTTTGATGTTGTTCAGCGCAATGTTAATTATTTCATGGTGACGTAGGCGACGACATTTAGGGAAGTTTACTAATTATTTAATTTTGTTTGGTGGTTCAACGTTTTTCAGTATAACAGACGGAGATAGCATAGTGGATTCATTTGGAATGGAATTAATTACATCTTGGAATGAGAATATGTGTTTATCCCAATTAATGTGTCTTTTGTGGCAGTATATTCTACACAGTTTACCAATTTCTTTCATTAATCGTTCACAGGGGTTCGAAGAAGCATGGTACTTGGATATATAGATCGGAGAAATGTTTCTAGCTCGTAACATACGCGTCCATGTAGCAGATTGTGATCCATTGTCAGAAATTACTTTCATCACATGCCCTACATGAAATAGAAAATGTTTTACAAATGCTTTCGAAACGGCTTTAGCAGTAGCTTTGCGTAACGGAGTGAAAGTAACAACTTTTGAAGTGAGCTCAACAGCGACAAATATGTAGCAAAACCTCTGTTAGTTCTCGGAATCGGACCAAAAATGTCTACAGCGGCCATGTGTCTTAATTTAACAGGTATAATGGGATATAATGGAGGAATATGTGAAGTGGTGTCTGACTTAGCTTTCTGGCAAATTTTACAAGACGCTAAAACTCGCCGTATACGTTTCTCCATGTTGGTAAAATAACAGTTCTGTCTTAGTATAAGAAAACATTTTCTTGCTCCGTAATGTGCGTAACTTAAATGAGTGTACCAGATTAATTTGTTAACCAGTTCGTCAGGAATGCATAATAACCAATTGTTGCTGTCAGGATGAGAGCGGCGAAACAGAATGTCGTTGCGTACAGTGTAATGGTTTCTAATCGTAACATTATTCCTATCTTGCCAGAGGTGTTTAATTTCTTTCCACACGTTATCTTTATTTTGTTCTTGTGCTATGTCCTGTAATGACGACGAAATGAAATTTTCAAATGCTACTTGTTGAATGTACATGAGACTGAAATTTGCTTTGCAGAAGTTGGTTGCTACGTCTTGCTGATTGTTGCTCAAAGAACGCAATAGTGCGTCTGCTATAACATTTTGTGTGCCGGGAATGTGGACAATCGTAAAATTAAATTCTTGTAAATAAAGTTTCCATCTACTTAACCTGTCGTGAGTAAATTTAGCTGAAAGTAAAAATTGTATCGCTCTGTGGTCTGTGTAGATGGTGGTATGTCTGTCATAAAGAAAGTGCCTAAATCTCGTGAAGGCCCATACAACACATAATGTTTCCAGTTCTGTAACAGAATAATTTCGTTCAGCAGGTGACAAAATGCGACTTGCAAATGCGATGTTTTTAATTACTGTTGAGCCATCTTCTTCAATTTCCTGGAAAATATGTACGCCTAAAGCGGTGTTAGAACTGTCGGTCGCAATGGAAAAATTTCTAGTAATATCTGTGTGCGATAAAAGTGGTGCACTTAACAAAGCAAGTTTCAAATGACATTCACGTGAACAAAATTCTGCGTGTCAAAAGTATTGTTTGGCGTTACTGGAATATGCAATCTTTGCTGTATCTGGTTAAATTCTATCGTACGTGTTATTATTTTCGGGAAGATGCTGTGGCATATCCACTATTTGAACTGTTCTGTTAACTCTTCCTGACGTATTACGCTATAGATGACACCTATTACCTGGTTCATTCATGATTATTTGTTGTTGCTAATGTTCTTGCTGCTGATAAGATAGACTGTTCTTAAATGTACGCTGATAATTGTGCTCATTATTTTTACGTCTGTCGTAATAGTCATTCCTATACGGTGCATTGCGATAGGAATTGAAATACTGTCTTCTTTGTACGTAGTTGTTTCCTTGCTGCCGTGCGTTACTATTTGTTGGATCTGGGACTATACGTGCACGCGGCGAAACATTAAAGTTTGGTTGACCTTGTAGACTGCATTGTTGGTTAGGTATGCTAAGCGGCTGACTTTCATGCTGTTGTGGTGAAAAACGTCTATTGTTACTAAAATGTCCGTTTGCTGTTAATTTTACACATACTGATGATTACGATTTTTATCTGTTATTAATATTCTCGTAGTTGTCATTACGGGAGTGCCTACTGAAAATTGTCACATTCGGTAAAAGATTTGTCATATCGGGTTTTCATTACATATTCTTATTTCTAGATAGAGCAATAGTTAAAGAGCAGTTTTGATAGATATAAAGGATAGTAGAAGAGAAGGCAGAAGTGCAGAAAACTAAAGATGAAAAGAGCACTACTACAGCTCGGGGCCCTATGCACGCTACGGCACATATTCATTAAAGCGTAATGAATCCCCTGAGGTCATTTACGCACTGCAAATAAATTTTAGCTTTTGCGTTACAGGCAATAGCGGTATAAATTCAAAAGCAAATAGTTGTATCCATGTTAATTCCAATTTCTGCATTACAGGTAAAAGCGGTGAAAGTACGAAAATAAATTGTCTTATACAGTGCAAATCGTGTATCTGTGCTCTGTCATTATTAAATTCCTTAGATTATATTACGGATAAAAACTGCTCGTAATCAACGTTCTCGTCACTAAATTTGAGAATACGTTCAGGTTTGTGTGAGGATCTGTTCGTCTGTGTCACTTCGGCTTTCAAGTTGCGTAGCTTTTCAGATTTTAAGTCGTGTAGTCTCTGTAAATTGCTCACATTAATAGCGTTGCGCGAGTCTGACAAATGTTCGCAAAGTGGCGTCTGCTGTGTTGAGTTATTAACTGAAATACTTTTCATCTCTGTTACTTCTTGTTGTAAACCTGACAAATTTCTCCGTAATGAGTTATTAGCTGAACCGATCTCATTGACTGTCTGTTGTAGATTTTGGAATTCCGGTGTTTGACTGAATGAAACCGGTGAAGCATCGTCTGATTTGTTGTCATTACCACTTTCTATAACATCAATACGACTGGCCAATTCATCATATTTTTCAGTCAGTATTTTTACCTGATCATCGGTTTTAGAATCGGACGCATTAATCTGTTTTTGCAACTTACGTGTAGTTTCGTTCAGTTTTTTAACGTCCGCTTTGACGACATGGGAATCCTGTGTTAGTTCTAATTGTTCGAGTCTGTCGGTCACTGTTTGAAAATCTGTTGTGTATGTGTCTGTTTTCGATTTAAGGTCAGAAATTTCGTCATGTAATTCTGTGTTCGACTGTTTGATGGAATTAATTTCGTCGCACACTGTAGCAATATTGTTATCTACATATGTCTTCGCTTTCGCGAACATTTTACGTTTGTCTTCTTGTCTCTGTGCTGTGATTGTTTCCATTACTTGTCGTTTTACTTTGTTTTGATCCTGAATAAATTTACGGAAACGCGTATCACTGTTTTGTATGTGAAGATTAAAGCGTTCGTCAATTTGAGAGTTCTGTTGGTCGAATTTCGCGTCTATCTTTGCGTCCATTGTGCGCGAAAGTTCTACCGTCATTGCTTTAAACTCGTCCCGTAATTGTGTAGCTTTTTCAGAGCATTGTTTAGCGACTCCGCTAATTTCGTCTCTGAGTGTTTCTGTTGCAGCTGTTTGCAATTCCCTTAATTCCTGAGCAACAGACTTAATTTCTTCGCTACTTTCTTTTGAACAAGCCTCAATTTCCACGCGCAACTGTTCCTTAGTGTCATGACACTGTGCGGCAACGTCTCTAATTTGTTCACTAAGCTGCCTGGAACTGTTGTCTTATTTATCATTTAGCTGTCTGGAACTGTTGTCTAATTTATCATTTAGCTGTTTGTTCTGTTCACTAAGTTGTTTGAATTTTTCATGAGTATTGTCTAGTTTTTTACTATTTTGTAGCAATATTGCCATAATTTAACCCAATGTAACATTATCTACTCTATTATCTGTGCTGTTTAGTGGTGGATCTGGAATTATCTCACTTTCTGTAACCATTTGGTCATTCTGTAATTTACAAAAAGATTTGTCAGTCGAATGTACACTATCAGTCATCGTTTCGGAATTAAATAGATCCGTCCTACTTTGAGTATCCTGATCACTTTCATTAGAAAAATTTGTCTGTACATCACTTGAATTTTCCGAACCGGGTGTGTTAAGCTGGGCAGCGCTCATTACAATAGAGCGTCCCGCGTCATCAATTGTCGTCAAATTAACAGAAGAGACATTGAGTTCGTTTGTTCATTATTAAGGTGAAAGTCATCATTATTGGTTGGAATGCACTGATTGTCAGTGAACGCAGGATTGTCATCATGACACTGCGTGTCACAAGTCCTATCGGTAAAGTTGTTTGAGTTGGTAATTTCATTCATAATACCTCGCGATACACTATTCACAGTCTTTTGCGGCATTTTTGCAATAGTCACAATTATTCACAAAACAAATAAGCACAATGCAAAAACAACACACAAATAAAACAGAGCAACGAATTGCCGTTGACCTGTAGAAAGAAAGTCACAATATTGGTAAATGCGTTGCGCCAAATCCTAATTATATCTAAGCAAATAAGAGCAGATATCTGACTGTTTTTCAAAAGATTCTCAACGAAATACGATCCTGGCAGGGTCGCCAAGTGTAACCTCCCCACAAAAAAATTTAAAGATATTATTTTTAAATGCTAATGGACATTGAGCTAAGTGTAAGCTCCCCAGAGAAATTTTGAAACACAATAGTTGAATGTTAACAAGAATACAACCTAACGTAACCTCCCAGAAAATAAATTCAATGACAATGACAATTACACAAAAATTAGCAATCTGACCCAAGTATAAGTTCCTCACAAAAAATGAAAGTCAATTCAGTGATAATAAAATCTCAGTGACAATGAAAACACAAACAGATCGAAATGTCGATCTTAGGCCCTGTTCATTAATTAAACTGAAATTCTTACCTTAGTAAAGCTGCATCTGCTCTTATTTATTTTTGCCATGGTTTGGAGGAAATTGGTTGCAAAAATTTTGAATTTAAAGGAAGCTTTTCTTTAAGGAATATCAAGGGAATATTTCTTTCATTAAAGAATTCTTTGTTAAAAAATTGCTTTGAAAACCAAAATTATTATTGGGGCGATTATTGCACAAATGAGTTACAGTTAATTTACATTATTAGCTGAGCGCACTTAAAAATAATATACCTCATCCTGAATCTTGACCAGAGTGCCATGTCGACGACCGCCGACTCCTCACACACAACTGTACTCGACTATTACTCCGGACCGACTACATCAGACAACTGCCCTGTCCTACTGCTACTGATAGACTGCCCTGTCCTACTGCTACTGATAGACTGCCCACTGACTACTGCTCGCAACTGTACTGCACGACTACTACTGACAGAGTCCCGCTCGCAACTCTCGCGCGGTCAAGCGCAAACTAGACACGATAAATGGCTCTCTGGTCAGAGACTCTGCAATGCCTCGCCATCGCCGCCACACAACATACGTGTTTCATAACCCTCCACTAGGGGGCAAAAATTTGGCAGCGATGGTGAGTCACTTGGACTTGCCAAGCGCGACAAAACTTTTTTTTTATTAATCAACTTGTACAATTTACAGAATATTTAGATACATGAATTAAATGTTGGGCACATGCACCGAGTACAAAATATTACAGACAAAGACAAGATGTGAGTACAAAACATATTCGCAGATCTGAAAAATGTATATACAAATTATTTGACAGATAACAAAGTGCACACGTACTGAAAAAATTCTTTAGCATTTTCAGAACAAATAAACAGAATGGCAAAAAAAATCATGTTGACAAGTGACATGAGTGCACATGCACTGCAGTTGAGAACATATCAGCAAATGACGAAATGTATATACAATGAGTAACAAATGACATAAGTGCATACGCACTGAAGTATTGAACATACTGAATGAGTACAAATCATATTGAAAAATGAGAAAAATGTACAGGCACTGAAGTTCAGTAGAAAACATATTAACACATAACATAAGTACACATGCACTGTAGTTCAGAACATATCATCAAAATAAAAATGTATATACAATATAAAAGACAAGAGGGCACATATACTGTACTTCAGAATAAATCGAAAAAACGTCTTTAGCATTTTCACAACAAATAAACATAATGGCAAAAAAATCATGTCGACAAGTGACATAAGTGTACTCACACTGGAGTTCAGCAAATCGAAAAAAAATGTATATCCCATGAACATAAATGATGTTAGCAAAAAATGATCTTCACTATGTGACAAGAATTAGGATAAGAAAGGGAAGGGTTGCATCATGGTTGTAGCACTTTAGATTGCACATAGCTGTTCTGAAAGTCCATATCTTTCCACAGAAGTACAACACCAAGTGACACAATTTGAGGTTCTTTTCCCATCAGAATTTATCAGCGTAGCCAAGACACTGAACTGTCATAGTAATATTCCATGTTTTCATTTTGGCAGTACAGTAGGTACACCAAACAGTGGGACCATAATAACGTCTTCATCGCTCACGGTGGTGGACAGCATGTCGTGTCAACACCACGCTCTTACAAGGCACACCAACGTAGAATTAGTGCAAAAACCAAATATAGTGATCCATGATCACTAGGATGGACAGGACAAAATGGATATTGCAGTAATCCAGGGTAATTAGTCATAAGGTGAAGGACATTAAGTCACATACTAGGCTTCATTGTTAATTACAGTAGTAGTTTGCGGCATTCATAGCCCAGTTATTGAACATTTCTGTACCAAGTATGTAGTATTACAGAATAATGTTCATAAAATTAAATTATTGGCATCATGGGTAATCGTATTACAATAAACAGTGGCAGTCCTTGGCCAGTTACAAAGCATATTTAGTATGACAGAATAATGTTCATCAGAAGTCTTAATTGAAAAGGAGAGTCAACTATTGGCCTAGCATCAACATAATACATTGAGTGATACAAATTATTGGCACTCATTGGCCATTTACCAAAACATGAAAAGCCAACATTGAAAACAAGAGCTAATTAATGGCATAATTAATAACATAATTCATTTAGTGACATTAATTATTGGCACTCAGTGGCCAGTTATATAACGTGAAAAATCATAATTGAAAACAGGAGCTGATTAATGGCATAATTATTAACGTAATTCATTTAGTGATATTAATTATTGGCACTCATTGGCCAGTTACCAAAACATGAAAGGTCATAATTCATTTAATTAGATTAATTATTGGCACTCAGTGGCCAGTAAGTATTGAATAGTATAAAACATTGTTCATCATTCAGTATTATTCAGATCATTAAGAAGTCATTATTAAAAATCAGTTAATTACAGTCATAGAATTAATAATCATGGGCATTATAAGTAGTCTCATTACAATAAACAGTGGCAGTTATTTGCCCATTCCAAAGCATTACTTTATATATTTTTTTTTGTATCATTAAGAAGTCATTACTTAAGTGACATACTATTCAGAGCTGATCAGTATTATTCAGAATTCTCTTAAACTAGTAACATTATTTGGGACTGGTAATACATTTTTTTGTTAGCAATGCATTGCATAGGGTAATTATAGGGGAAAGCAAGAGAGAAGAATTTGCTTCTGGGTTATCGGTATAAATGAAAAATGTGTAACGTCATTCGTCATAAGTCAGCTGTGGCAAGATTATGAAACAAGTAGAGTATATGTAACCATATTCATAGATTTAATGAACAACTGCTTATAGCACATCAATCTCATAAATAATTTCGCCTGCAAAAAATATGTAAAAATGGATTATTAAGCTGAAAAGAGAAATGCATTTTATGCTGAAAAGTAGTGAACTTCGAATTAACAGGTAGTGAAATGTGTACAAAAAATGTGTTCTATAGCTGTCCTTTCCAAAACCTTCAGTCATTATACTATGCAATATAACGCCTGCTGTCAAAACGAACTGCAACAAATACTTAAATAACTACATAGCATAAATATAACTTCAGTATTATCCTCATCTGCAAAGAAAACTTCATTATCCATATCATCAAAAACTCCATTATCATCATCACCTGTAAAGAAAAACTTCATTATTCATAGCAGCATATTCTTCATCATTATTCATCAGTATTCATTATCATCTGCAAAAAATCACTTCATTACTCATTACACAACTATTCCTTATCTCTAGCATATTTCATCACTAAAACTAAGATGTGTAGTTCTGTCTGACAGCCTGCATCAATCACCTTGTATTCTGAAAGAAAAAATTAGTTAAGACTGCTATTCTACGAAGAGTATAGTATATTCTTGTTAATGCTTGTTAATCCTGATCCATTTACTCTTCCTCATAAAGTTATTGCATCTTCTTTCGTTTATTCCGTAGGTGAAATTCCCATTTCTGTTGAATTTATTTCTTACATGCATCATTTCTTTCTGAAATTGATGAACAAAGATTAATGTCTTGCATTTAAATCATATACCCACTAAATAATGACTGGTTTATGGTGACATAATTAAGCATACAGCATAACATGACAGAAAACGTAGTATGTCAAAGACATTGACAGTGTTCAGATGCAAAAATGTACACAGAATAATACAATGCAGCAGCAAAAAACGTAAAACAGTCACGATCTTGAGATGTCATAGGGCAAAAAGAATGTCAAAACCAACTGGTGTGTTATACCTTAACTATTTCACAGTGCATATAAACAAAACATGAAAACAATCGTACATAAAAAGACAAAATGTAACGTTCGTTGTGTTCAGCTTGTATGTAGCGTAGTTAATGGAGGCGAGAATTAAAGACTTTAATGGAGAGAGAACTTGATAAAATTAATACGTCATTACATAGAGTTCCATAATTATTCATAAAATACGTAAGTTCATGTGGAAAAATATGCACGGTCTGATGTGTAACGACAAGAAAAGCGACCTGCTAACCTTACCTTGCCGGGCACTTGGCAAGAGAAATACGATAATCATCAATAATTAGTCATGTGAATATAATTGCATTAGTAAATGGCATCATAGTGTGTTGAATCATACAGTGTCTTCATTCAATAAAAGGTTTAATATTTGACCAATGGTGGTTGCCTTTCGATTTTCTGGTTCTCAAAGTTTCGACGTGTACAACATTGGGGTGAGGGATGCTGCGAATCCGATATGGTCCTGCGTATAGAAGTTCAAATTTACTGCACTTACCTTTTATTCTGCTGGATAAGTAGTGTGTACACACTAATATCTTCTGTCCAACGTGAAAGTCGCGGCGTGTACAAACCTGTTTTTGCTGTCTTCTCCGGCGCTCTGCGGCACGTTTGATGTTGTTCAGCGCAATGTTAATTATTTCATGGTGACGTAGGCGACGACATTTAGGGAAGTTTACTAATTATTTAATTTTGTTTGGTGGTTCAACGTTTTTCAGTATAACAGACGGAGATAGCATAGTGGATTCATTTGGAATGGAATTAATTACATCTTGGAATGAGAATATGTGTTTATCCCAATTAATGTGTCTTTTGTGGCAGTATATTCTACACAGTTTACCAATTTCTTTCATTAATCGTTCACAGGGGTTCGAAGAAGCATGGTACTTGGATATATAGATCGGAGAAATGTTTCTAGCTCGTAACATACGTGTCCATGTAGCAGATTGTGATCCATTGTCAGAAATTACTTTCATCACATGCCCTACATGAAATAGAAAATGTTTTACAAATGCTTTCGAAACGGCTTTAGCAGTAGCTTTGCGTAACGGAGTGAAAGTAACAACTTTCGAAGTGAGCTCAACAGCGACAAATATGTAGCAAAACCTCTGTTAGTTCTCGGAATCGGACCAAAAATGTCTACAGCGGCCATGTGTCTTAATTTAACAGGTATAATGGGATATAATGGAGGAATATGTGAAGTGGTGTCTGACTTAGCTTTCTGGCAAATTTTACAAGACGCTAAAACTCGCCGTATACGTTTCTCCATGTTGGTAAAATAACAGTTCTGTCTTAGTATAAGAAAACATTTTCTTGCTCCGTAATGTGCGTAACTTAAATGAGTGTACCAGATTAATTTGTTAACCAGTTCGTCAGGAATGCATAATAACCAATTGTTGCTGTCAGGATGAGAGCGGCGAAACAGAATGTCGTTGCGTACAGTGTAATGGTTTCTAATCGTAACATTATTCCTATCTTGCCAGAGGTGTTTAATTTCTTTCCACACGTTATCTTTATTTTGTTCTTGTGCTATGTCCTGTAATGACGACGAAATGAAATTTTCAAATGCTACTTGTTGAATGTACATGACACTGAAATTTGCTTTGCAGAAGTTGGTTGCTACGTCTTGCTGATTGTTGCTCAAAGAACGCAATAGTGCGTCTGCTATAACATTTTGTGTGCCGGGAATGTGGACAATCGTAAAATTAAATTCTTGTAAATAAAGTTTCCATCTACTTAACCTGTCGTGAGTAAATTTAGCTGAAAGTAAAAATTGTATCGCTCTGTGGTCTGTGTAGATGGTGGTATGTCTGTCATAAAGAAAGTGCCTAAATCTCGTGAAGGCCCATACAACACATAATGTTTCCAGTTCTGTAACAGAATAATTTCGTTCAGCAGGTGACAAAATGCGACTTGCGAATGCGATGTTTTTAATTACTGTTGAGCCATCTTCTTCAATTTCCTGGAAAATATGTACGCCTAAAGCGGTGTTAGAACTGTCGGTCGCAATGGAAAAATTTCTAGTAATATCTGTGTGCGATAAAAGTGGTGCATTTAACAAAGCAAGTTTCAAATGACATTCACGTGAACAAAATTCTGCGTGTCAAAAGTATTGTTTGGCGTTACTGGAATATGCAATCTTTGCTGTATCTGGTTAAATTCTATCGTACCTGTTATTATTTTCGGAAAGATGCTGTGGCATATCCACTATTTGAACTGTTCTGTTAACTCTTCCTGACGTATTACGCTATAGATGACACCTATTACCTGGTTCATTCATGATTATTTGTTGTTGCTAATGTTCTTGCTGCTGATAAGATAGACTGTTCTTAAATGTACGCTGATAATTGTGCTCATTATTTTTACGTCTGTCGTAATAGTCATTCCTATACGGTGCATTGCGATAGGAATTGAAATACTGTCTTCTTTGTACGTAGTTGTTTCCTTGCTGCCGTGCGTTACTATTTGTTGGATCTGGGACTATACGTGCACGCGGCGAAACATTAAAGTTTGGTTGACCTTGTAGACTGCATTGTTGGTTAGGTATGCTAAGCGGCTGACTTTCATGCTGTTGTGGTGAAAAACGTCTATTGTTACTAAAATGTCCGTTTGCTGTTAATTTTACACATACTGATGATTACGATTTTTATCTGTTATTAATATTCTCGTAGTTGTCATTATGGGAGTGCCTACTGAAAATTGTCACATTCGGTAAAAGATTTGTCATATCGGGTTTTCATTACATATTCTTATTTCTAGATAGAGCAATAGTTAAAGAGCAGTTTTGATAGATATAAAGGATAGTAGAAGAGAAGGCAGAAGTGCAGAAAACTAAAGATGAAAAGAGCACTACTACAGCTCGGGGCCCTATGCACGCTACGGCACATATTCATTAAAGCGTAATGAATCCCCTGAGGTCATTTACGCACTGCAAATAAATTTTAGCTTTTGCGTTACAGGCAATAGCGGTATAAATTCAAAAGCAAATAGTTGTATCCATGTTAATTCCAATTTCTGCATTACAGGTAAAAGCGGTGAAAGTACGAAAATAAATTGTCTTATACAGTGCAAATCGTGTATCTGTGCTCTGTCATTATTAAATTCCTTAGATTATATTACGGATAAAAACTGCTCGTAATCAACGTTCTCGTCACTAAATTTGAGAATACGTTCAGGTTTGTGTGAGGATCTGTTCGTCTGTGTCACTTCGGATTTCAAGTTGCGTAGCTTTTCAGATTTTAAGTCGTGTAGTCTCTGTAAATTGCTCACATTAATAGCGTTGCGCGAGTCTGACAAATGTTCGCAAAGTGGCGTCTGCTGTGTTGAGTTATTAACTGAAATACTTTTCATCTCTGTTACTTCTTGTTGTAAACCTGACAAATTTCTCCGTAATGAGTTATTAGCTGAACCGATCTCATTGACTGTCTGTTGTAGATTTTGGAATTCCGGTGTTTGACTGAATGAAACCGGTGAAGCATCGTCTGATTTGTTGTCATTACCACTTTCTATAACATCAATACGACTGGCCAATTCATCATATTTTTCAGTCAGTATTTTTACCTGATCATCGGTTTTAGAATCGGACGCATTAATCTGTTTTTGCAACTTACGTGTAGTTTCGTTCAGTTTTTTAACGTCCGCTTTGACGACATGGGAATCCTGTGTTAGTTCTAATTGTTCGAGTCTGTCGGTCACTGTTTGAAAATCTGTTGTGTATGTGTCTGTTTTCGATTTAGGGTCAGAAATTTCGTCACGTAATTCTGTGTTCGACTGTTTGATGGAATTAATTTCGTCGCACACTGTAGCAATATTGTTATCTACATATGTCTTCGCTTTCGCGAACATTTTACGTTTGTCTTCTTGTCTCTGTGCTGTGATTGTTTCCATTACTTGTCGTTTTACTTTGTTTTGATCCTGAATAAATTTACGGAAACGCGTATCACTGTTTTGTATGTGAAGATTAAAGCGTTCGTCAATTTGAGAGTTCTGTTGGTCGAATTTCGCGTCTATCTTTGCGTCCATTGTGCGCGAAAGTTCTACCGTCATTGCTTTAAACTCGTCCCGTAATTGTGTAGCTTTTTCAGAGCATTGTTTAGCGACTCCGCTAATTTCGTCTCTGAGTGTTTCTGTTGCAGCTGTTTGCAATTCCCTTAATTCCTGAGCAACAGACTTAATTTCTTCGCTACTTTTTTTTGAACAAGCCTCAATTTCCACGCGCAACTGTTCCTTAGTGTCATGACACTGTGCGGCAACGTCTCTAATTTGTTCACTAAGCTGCCTGGAACTGTTGTCTTATTTATCATTTAGCTGTCTGGAACTGTTGTCTAATTTATCATTTAACTGTTTGTTCTGTTCACTAAGTTGTTTGAATTTTTCATGAGTATTGTCTAGTTTTTTACTATTTTGTAGCAATATTGCCATAATTTGACCCAATGTAACATTATCTACTCTATTATCTGTGCTGTTTAGTGGTGGATCTGGAATTATCTCACTTTCTGTAACCATTTGGTCATTCTGTAATTTACAAAAAGATTTGTCAGTCGAATGTACACTATCAGTCATCGTTTCGGAATTAAATAGATCCGTCCTACTTTGAGTATCCTGATCACTTTCATTAGAAAAATTTGTCTGTACATCACTTGAATTTTCCGAACCGGGTGTGTTAAGCTGGGCAGCGCTCATTACAATAGAGCGTCCCGCGTCATCAATTGTCGTCAAATTAACAGAAGAGACAATTGAGTTCGTTTGTTCATTATTAAGGTAAAAGTCATCATTATTGGTTGGAATGCACTGATTGTCAGTGAACGCAGGATTGTCATCATGACACTGCGTGTCACAAGTCCTATCGGTAAAGTTGTTTGAGTTGGTAATTTCATTCATAATACCTCGTGATACACTATTCACAGTCTTTTGCGGCATTTTTGCAATAGTCACAATTATTCACAAAACAAATAAGCACAATGCAAAAACAACACACAAATACAACAGAGCAACGAATTGCCGTTGACCTGTAGAAAGAAAGTCACAATATTGGTAAAAGCGTTGCGCCAAATCCTAATTATATCTAAGCAAATAAGAGCAGATATCTGACTGTTTTTCAAAAGATTCTCAACGAAATACGATCCTGGCAGGGTCGCCAAGTGTAACCTCCCCACAAAAAAATTTAAAGATATTATTTTTAAATGCTAATGGACATTGAGCTAAGTGTAAGCTCCCCAGAGAAATTTTGAAACACAATAGTTGAATGTTAACAAGAATACAACCTAACGTAACCTCCCAGAAAATAAATTCAATGACAATGACAATTAAACAAAAATTAGCAATCTGACCCAAGTATAAGTTCCTCACAAAAAATGAAAGTCAATTCAGTGATAATAAAATCTCAGTGACAATGAAAACACAAACAGATCGAAATGTCGATCTTAGGCCCTGTTCATTAATTAAACTGAAATTCTTACCTTAGTAAAGCTGCATCTGCTCTTATTTATTTTTGCCATGGTTTGGAGGAAATTGGTTGCAAAAATTTTGAATTTAAAGGAAGCTTTTCTTTAAGGAATATCAAGGGAATATTTCTTTCATTAAAGAATTCTTTGTTAAAAAATTGCTTTGAAAACCAAAATTATTATTGGGGCGATTATTGCACAAATGAGTTACAGTTAATTTACATTATTAGCTGAGCGCACTTAAAAATAATATACCTCATCCTGAATCTTGACCAGAGTGCCATGTCGACGACCGCCGACTCCTCACACACAACTGTACTCGACTATTACTCCGGACCGACTACATCAGACAACTGCCCTGTCCTACTGCTACTGATAGACTGCCCTGTCCTACTGCTACTGATAGACTGCCCTGTCCTACTGCTACTGATAGACTGCCCTGTCCTACTGCTACTGATAGACTGCCCACTGACTACTGCTCGCAACTGTACTGCACGACTACTACTGACAGAGTCCCACTCGCAACTCTCGCGCGGTCAAGCGCAAACTAGCCACGATAAATGGCTTTCTGGTCAGAGACTCTGCAATGCCTCGCCATCGCCGCCACACAACATACGTGTTTCACTGTGCATAATTACAATATCAACCCCGATTACGTGCACCCTCACTCCCGGGTGCAATAATAGTGTGGTCGACTAATATACGTGGCAGGCTGATGTTGGTGGCAGGATGCGGGCCGCTGATCTCTGGGAAAAAATACCGCGCTTTGGCTGACGTTTGAGCAATACAGTTCTCGAGCACCACAACACGACGCTCGCGTCACGGCGTGAGCAAAGAAAATGAAGCTGAACTGTTAATAACATATGAGGTAAAGAAGATTCGACAACTGCATATGCTGGAATTAGTTGTGGGCTATGGAACTCGTTTCAGCTGCTGTTTCGTTTATTTTAATAAAAGAAGTTATGTTTTATACGGGTCTCTGTTTTATGCAACTTTCATTTTCGTAACGTTTAAAGCTGCAGGGCAAAATTCGCTAGAGCTACAGTTGAAATATGTGTACAAACACGTGCATACACGGCTCAAGTACGGGAGTAAAAAGTACCTCCGGAGCCGCCGAGTCGATTGTCACCAAACCTACACAGAAGTCATGCGATAGCGGTATGCTCACACGCTCATTTATACTCAGGTGATTCATATGAAGAGGTTTCCAAAGTGATTAAGGCCTCACGACGGGAATTAGCAGAATTTTAACGTGGAATGGTAGTTGGAGCTAGATGCATTCCATTTCACAAATCTTGGGGCATTTAACATTCCGCGATCTGAAGTCTCAAAAGTTTTCCCTGACCACGAACAGCGCAGTGGCCTACGGTCTTCATTTGACGACCGATAGCAGCAGCAGTGTTCGTATATAGTTTCCAGTAAAAAATGGAAATGTCGTGTGGCTAGGGCCTCCCGTCGGGTAGACCGTTCGCCTGGTGCAGGTCTTTCGATTTGACGCCACTTCGGCGAGCTGCGCGTCGATGGGGATGAAATGTTGATGATTAAGACAACACAACACCCAGTCCCTGAGCGGAGAAAATTTCCGACCCAGACGGGAATCGAACCCGGGCCCCTGGGATAGACAGTCTCTCACGCTGACCACTCAGCTATCGCGCCGGACATAGTTTCCAGTGATAACAGACAATCAACACTGCATCAGATAACGACAGAAATCAATATGGGGCTTATAACGAACGTAACCATTCAGACAGTGTGGCGAAAAATGGGCTATAGCTGCAGCCGACCGAATCGAGTGCGTTTGTTAGCAGCACGATATCGCTCGCCTCCAGTGTCCCTTCTGGGCTCGTGACCATATCATATGGGCTTTAGACGACTGTAAAACGGTGACTTGATAAGGTGAGTCCCGGTTTCAGTTGGTAAGACCTGATATTAGAGTCCGAGTGTAGCACAGAACCCACCAAGCCATGAGCTCAAGATGTCAACGAGACAGTGCAAGCTGGTGGTGGCTCCATGATGGTGTATGATGTCTTTACATGGAATAGACAGGGTCTATGGTCTATCGTCCATCTGAACCGAAGTGGAAATGGCTATGTTCGGCTACTTGATCATTTCCACCCATTCACGATTATGAATGACAAGGCGTCATGTTACCGAGCGACAACTGCACACCATTCGACTGACTAGCATCCTGGAGAATTCGAGCGAATGTTTTGGCCACACAGATCAAACGACATGAATCCCATCGAACATTAATGAGCCATAGTCGGGAGGTCAGTTTCAGAGGTCTTGCTTGCTTTTATCAAATTGTTTTGCAATGGTTCGGCTACGTCTTATAATTTCTTGGATAATTCGATAGCTCTTCCCAATTTTCCCCGTCAGAGTTTGTCTTGTGAAGCGAGCGGGAGGGCTTTTGGGCCCGTAGGCGAGGGCGCTGTTGACTCTTCGAGAGAAGAGCCGTAGGTTGTGTGGTGGCTACCCGCGAGGGGCTGCGAGTGAAGCGGGCTGTGACGACAGGCACCCGGGCAGTCGGCAGTAGTGCGTGTGAGGTGGCGGTTACCTGTGTAGTAGCGTGATCCACCCCTCCATTGCTACAGGCACGTGTGCCTCGAAGCGCCCTGTTAGCACCCTGAAGAACTGATAAGGAGAGTATGTGCTTTTTTGGAATTCTGTTGAGCGGACTGTTAAGGAATCTACCAGCTGATCAAAAAGTCAGTATAAATTTGAAAACTGAATAAATCACGGAATAATGTAGATAGGTACAAATTGATACACATGCTTGAAATGACATGGGGTTTTATTAGCACCAAAAAAATACAAACGTCCAAAAAATGTCCGACAGATGGCGCTTCATCAGATTAGAATAGCAGTAACAAAGTAAAACAAAGCAAAGATGATGTTCTTTATAGGAAATGCTCAATATGTCATTCCTGAACAATAGCTGTAGTCGAAGAATAATGTTGTGAACAGCACTGTAAAGCATGTCCGGAGTTACGGTGAGGCACTGGCGTCGGATGTTGTCTTTCAGCATCCCTAGAGATGTCGGATGATCACGATACGCTTGCGACTTCGGGTAACCCCGAAGCCAATAATCCCACGGACTGAGGTCTGGGGACCTGGGAGACCAAGCATGACGAAAGTGGCAGCTGAGCACACGATCAGCACCAAACGACGCGCGCAACAGATCTTTCACGCGTCTAGCAATATGGGGTGTTTTTTTTTGGTTCTAGTAAAACCCCATGTCATTCCAAGCATGTGTGTAAATTTTTACCTCTCTATCTACATTATTCCGTGGCTTATTAAGTTTTCAAATTTATACTGACTTTTTCATCACCCCGTACAATGAATAGGCGACACTTGGCATACCAGTGTGTGAGGCTTATCAGTTGTTCTTGCTCTGGTTTATTGTCGCTGCCGTGTTAATTCTAGCTGCTCGAGAGGGCTACGCTATGTATCGGTTGTTTCCTTCTACCGAATATTTCAGAATAATCGTACTATTTGTAATATTCCCTCGCCCTGGTTACGTCGGAAATCCGAGATATATTGATTGCTATGTCAACGTTTGAACAATGCTGTGAACTGAAGTTGATCGTGTAGTGTTAACATTCAAATCAATAGCTATTGCCTGTAACAAGTATATAAGTACCACTTCTTATGTTTTAGTTATGTTGGTTGCTTGTGCTAAGAAATCTATGTTGCAGATACTTCTACCCAAATATTCTTATTTGCTAACGCACTGCAAAGGCCACCTTTATGAATGATGTTTCGTCAAAAATCGAATCCAGGAAGCTGCTATTTGACAGTGGGGCTTGTACCTGCATATTATTATTTGGCGTTTTAATATGTCGTGCTGTAAGTTACAAAATGTTTTAATTTTCCGTGCTGTACGCTAGTCAATGGTAATTATTACTTAACGTTAGTTACAGTAAAGTGCTATATAATTCTAGTTCACTACATTCTTTGTGGAACTACCACTGTTTCTAATGAGATGCATCGGCTCCTATAGATGGATCTTGTTTGAGAAGGCTGTGTGCCAGAGATTAAAATTTCTGTATCCAAGCTTTAAATTTTAAAGTGTTTACTGACTGATGTTATGTAATTATTGCTGCTCGTTTTAAAATCTGTTCCTTGAACTGAACTTTGCGATAACGCATTTTAGTTGTCTTAGTAATTTGCATGGTAACTGCAGCTTCTTTCTTCTGGAATTGGATTACATCACAATTTGGGAAACCGCAACTAAGTTCTATAACTCAAGCTTTAACTTGTATAGTTGTCTCCTAAGCTCTATGTAATTGCTCTTAGTTTTGAAACTTCGTTTTACTGAGTTACAGTCGCTGTGTAAATTTTTTAATTTGAGCTTGACTTAATGAGCGTTACCATCAAACTGTTAAGCTTTTCTCTTGTTGCGTCGTGTATTAGAAAATGAAGTAAGTGTATGCGACGTTTCATTATGAAGGGCAACTACGTTTTGAGCTTTAATATTAAAATTCAGTTTTTCTGTAACAAGTTATGTTTTAGTATAAAGTAATTTCGGACCAGCCACTTTCTCCCCACTCCTACCACTGCAATAGTAGTGTAGTGTTGTGGTATAACTAGGTTAAACCGTGTTCTATAAGTTATGCGGTTAGTTTCCGTTTGACTCGTTCCAGGCTGCTTCTGGATGATGAATGGAAGCTAGTTTAGGTGGTATAATAAAATTTGTTTTGATTATTTTGATGAAACAGCAGAGATTTAAGTACTTAGTAGTGCAACATATGTCACATACACATACATGGGTAAAGCCGCAGTTCAAATAAGATGTGGTGCATGTATCATTCAGTACCTGGATAGAGGCATTGACACTGTTGCGAAAGTAAAAGGGACTGGCAAGGGGAAAGAGAGAGTGATATAGAGAGAGGCGCGGGGGGTAGATATATTCAAAGAAGGAGGTGGTAGCGAGATATAGAGAGAAGGGTGAAGGTGGAAGTATAGAAGAAAAGGGTGTGGAGGATGGAAATATGGAGAGAAAGAGGGGGGGTGAGGATTATACAGAGAGAGAGCAGTATGTAGGGAGATATAGAAAGAGGGGGAATAGAAAGGGAAAAAAAACTGAGAGATGATGGAGGAAATATAAAGAGAGAAGAGGGAGGGCAGACAGATAGAGGTAGGCATGGAGATTGTCAGGAGAGAGTGGGAGAGATTGGTGGAGGAAGGGAAGGGAGGGGGGAGAGAATCAGGTGTAAGTGATCCTGATGCTAAAATGTGAGTGAGGGACGAGGAGGAAGTGAAAGAGATGGGAATGTAAAGGAGACACGAGAGAGAGGGACAGAGGACGAGACGGAGAGAGAGCGATTTTTATAGAAATTTTGCAGAAATACTTGATATCTATGTATCAACTAGAAATATTGTTTATAATCAAATTCCGAGTTAAATGTTACAGTACTTTTGTATTTTGCCTACTATTTTTTTTAAATTTGGTTCCTCTACTTACATATTTGTCAATACAAATGCATATTTATTTGTTTAACTGTTTATAGTTCCTATGCCATGCTCATGAATGATTGGAAAAGAAATTTTTAAATTTTACACTGCAAATACCGTTCTTTTTTGTCGATCCCAACAGTAGATTAGAATTAATGCATGCTCAAGCAACGCTGCGTTATTCAAATAGTAACTACAACTATGTCAAACCATTTATTTGCAGAACTTATACACATATGAAAAAAAGTTCCGGAAGCTGTACAGAAAATTGGAACAGAGATCAACATAAACATTATTTCCGTCTTTTTTATTGCTCATGAAAACCACACATTGCATGTTGTACCACCATACAGCGAGATCTTCAGAGTTGGTGATCCAGAGTGCTGTACACACCGGTACCTCTAACATCCTGTAGCACATCCTCTTACACTGATCCATGCCTGTAATCGTCGTGGCATACTATCCACGAGTTCATCAAGGCACTGTTGTGTCAAGATTGTCCCACTCCCCAACAGCGATTCGACGTAGACCCCTCAGAGTGGTTGGTGGGTCACATTGTCCATAAAGACCTCTTATCAATCCATCCCAGGCATGTTCGATACGGCGTTGTCTGGAGAACATGCTGGCCACTCTAGTCGAGTGATGTCGTTATCCGGAAGGAAGTCATTCACAAGATGTGAGGGATGGGGGCGCGAATTGTCGGCCATGAAGACGAATGCCACGCCAATATGCAGCCGATATGGCGCCTTCCATGACCACCAGCGGCGCACGTCGTCCCCACATAATGCTACCCCAACAGCAGGGAACCTCCACCTAGCTGCACTCGCTGGACAGTGTCTCTAATGCGTTCAGCTTGACCGTGTTACCTACAAACACGTCGCCGACGATTGGCTGGTTGAAGGCATATGTGACACTCATCGGTGAAGAGAACGCGATGCGAATCCTGAGCGGTCCATTTGGCGTGTTGTTGGGCCCTTCTGTACCGCGCTGCATGGCGTCGTGGTTGCAAATGTGGACCTCGCCATGGACGTCGGGACGGAAGTTGCGCATCATGCAGCCTATTGCTCACAGTTTGAGTCGTAACACGACGCCCTGTGGCTGTACGAAAAGCATTATTTAACATGATGGGATTGCTGTCTGGGTTCCTCCGAGCCATAATCTGTAGGTAGCGGTCATCCCCTGTAGTAGCCCTTGGGTGGCCTGAGCGAGGCATGTCATCGACAGTTCCTGTCTCTCTGTATCTTCTCCATGTCCGAACAACATTGCTTTGCTTCACTCCGAGACTCCTGGACACTTCCCTTGTTGAAAGCCCTTCCTCGCACAAACTAACAATGGGGATGCGTTCGAACCACGGTAATGACAGTCTAGATATGATTGAACTGCCGACAACACGAGCCGTGTACTTTCTTCCTGATGGAATGACTGGAACTGATCGGCTGTCGGATTCTCTCCGTCTAATAGACGCTTCTCATGCATGGTTGTTTACATCTTTGGGCGGGTTCAGTAACATCTCTGAACAGTTAAAGGGACTGTGACTGTGATACAACATCCACAGTCAACGTCTTCAGAAGCTCTGGGATCCGAGGTGATGCAAACATGTTTTGATGTGTGTATATCGTGACGTGTACATACTATTTACTGAAACTTACAGGACGATTCATTTTATATCGATCAGCGGGATAAAATGGTGTATTTGTACATCGTACAAGCATTATTCACGGAAGCTGTACAACATTCTGTGATTCAGGGGTGGACAAAGCGGTTGTGAAAGTGCATGTACTGTGTGAGATGGAATACATAATAAAAAAGCGGTTGTGGAGGAGCATGGAATACGTAATAAAATTCGTCTAGGTGAAGGATTCCCTTGTGGGGAAGAGTTATGACGCTCGCCTTTTCAGGGAAGCCATTAAAATTCATTAACATGACAAGAGTTTTAACAAGAAAGAAGAAATCTCTTGAAGTAAACGGATCCTAGATTCCCGTACTGCAGCGAACGGCCGTTGCAGGTAAAAAGTGGGGAACCGCAGCGGCAATTACAAGCGAAAGGCCTTCAGATGTTGGTCCGACAGATAAATCACAACCGGAAAAAATGCAACATCTTCAAGGACAGAGTTCGGTGGCACCAGGGTATGACGTATGCATACTGGAAGGTTGTAGCGGTGGTGGTTCTTTCGTTACAGTCATCAGTGATCGGATGCCGCTCGGATTTCTGCCTGTGCGGCCTACTTTCTTTTCTCTACGGGCAGTATCTGTGCTGACTTTTAGAGGTAAACGCTGTTCCCAACATTCAGTCTAGGGTACAGCTACGCCTCACCGACGGGTACGTACTCTTGCTGAACAGCTTCAGGTATTTCAACGAATTCTCATTGAGGACCTGCGGTAAGCTTCATTGACGGATAGCTGCACAATGTAACGGCTATGTGTCGCTGATTTCAGCAGTGGCCGGTGGACATCCACACACTTGTAGACCAAGTTCCGGACGTCCGCGTAATTGAGACTCACATCAAGGTCGACACATTGTACGGGCGGTGGTGCGAGAAGCGATAGCCGAAAGAGACGAAATGCCGGCGCATTCTGAACCTACTGTGTCACCAGAGACGGCGGGGAACCGTCTGCTTGCAGCAACTGTGACATCACGTCTGACTTCGGCCAGGCTACCACTGACATCACATACCGCCGATCATGGCTATTCTGGTGTCGTGAAAGAGTTGAACAGAGAGGGGGAAGGGTTCTCTGCTTCTTCAGTGATGAGAGGAGGTTCTGTCTGTGTGGGAGTAATGGATGTACACTTTATGATGTAATGGTGACTTGCCTATTACAAATTGCATTTTCTCACTGCACCAAGTCCAATCCCAGGCTTCAAAGTGTGGGGGACCATCAGTAGTAACTCGCGGTCATGTTCGGTGTTTTTTAAAGCTGAGGTAACCCGTGCGTGCTACATTGCACAGGCTGTTACCCCGTGCTACTGATATTTCTTAGATAGGAATATCATGTGCTTTTCAGCAGGACAATGAATGTCGGCATATCGTAATGTGCTCTTTGTGGTGTCCAGCAACTGCCCTAGCCACCAATATCACCACCAGACCAATCACCAAGTAGGACATCACGAAGTGGGAAGTTTCTCACTCTGCAAGAACCATTGCTGATTCGCAAGCAAAAGCGCAGGGCACATGTGAGAGACCATCGCAGGATGCCATTTGGAACATCTGTAATCACTTGCATGCAAGAATACACCCCTGCGTTTCCGCCAGAGGCGGGTACACTGCATAGAGGTGCGACTATTTGAGCACTTTTTACTGCGATATGTTTGATTCGTCTGAATTTGCTATTATATACTTCTACACTGACGGATTACCTGTTACGTGAATTGTCAATAAAATGGCTTGCCTTTGAAGGTGCTGCAGATTGTTTTTCCGGCGATGTACACGGCCAGAAAGAAAAATTCGTACACTTGGAAAGACGACATAAATTTTGATCCAGTGACGGCATAAGCCACCTGACGGATAATAGATGTGCTGAAAACGGTTTCATCGTCATCCGCCAACACAGGCCGTACTGGCATAGCAATCAGAGCGCAATCTCTGTCTATCCTTAATTAGGCAATGCTCACAGACTGAAGGCTCAATGTGGTGTAGACTTCTGAAGCAACCAGGGAATTATGCCATGGAGACGCACTCGTGCTGTAAGGTGGGCATGTCACTTAGATTTTTATATGTTATCGATGTGCATGTCAGAGAGATAGAAAGTGTCTTACTGTTAAACAGTCTTTGGACATGTCGTAGCACAGTCTTTGCCTCTGCGCAGTATGATACATTCTTAGTTGAGGCTTGATAGGTAATGGACGTATTCAGTATAGCGTACGTATTCAGTAGTGTTGACTTGTAACTGTATCTTTTAATGAAGAAGGATTTTTTGTAAAGGAGAGTACGGATGAATAAGATGTGTATATTGAAGAATGTTATTATTTTTTAAAAGTTTGAGGTAATATTGCAGCACTACCATTCAAATTTGTAGAAATGATTATTTTCAGCTAGTTAACTTCGTTTACTTGCTCAGAGCTGAGAGAAAGGCCACTCCACTTCCCTGAGTCATGCAGGAACATATCAACTGATTAAAGCTGTTTGGTTTTTATAGAAATTCTCTGTTAATATTGTGCCTTTCTTAAATAATTGTTGAGTTTTTTAAGCATAGTATTGTTCAGACCATTCTTATGTGTGAGTATGACGAGCATTTTACTCTGTCCTTTTGAATACATAATTTTCAAATCATTGTCTTGGATCATCATTTCATAGGAAAGATTACTCTCTAAATCCCAATGTTTACGACATTGCATCATGTGATATGTAAGAGTTTGAATGTATTCTGGAAAATTTATTTAGTAATACGTATCTAGCGTAGCCGGTGACTGCTTGCTGTCTGCTGTTGTGCTCTCTAGAAATCTGTTATGGTGTTGTCAAACCACGAGGTAAGCTGAAAGTTTGATTAGGGTCAGATAACTGTTAAGATGCGCATTTAATATAAAGAGGAGGCGTATTCAGATCACTTTGTTTAACCAAACAGTTTGTGGGCACATAGTTTTGATAATATGTAGATTTTTATAGAGTAGGAGACAAAATTAGGCTAAATTTCATACAGAAACAAATATTGTGGGGAAGTTATAGTGCTTCCTGCAGCCAATGGAGCGAGTTGGAAAGGGATCAGATTGTGGTCTCCCGAAAGGCGGGATGATCCTTTCAGAGAACTGCCACACAACTCGGACGTGTGCTTAATGTGTGCAACGACGCTGGTATCAGTGGTCACGTGAACGTTCCCACACCTGTAGACAACGTTCTGGACATCCACGGAGCATAGACGCCTACCAGGGTCGTCGTATTGTTAAGGGCAACAGTGGCACACCATAAGCTACCACATCACGGGTTAGAGGCCTCCTGATCCCAGACATGTCAACACGAACTGTGGAGAAATGGTTATTAGCGGTGGGACTGTGGGCTCGCACAGCTCTAGGCCGTTTTCCACTCACGCCTCAGCATCGATGTGCACGACTTGGCAGGTGCCGTCCAGGGGATCACCTGGAAGGTGGAATGGTGTGCCGTGGTCCTCAGGCGGTGAAAGCAGATTCTGCCTGCCAACAAGTGGTGGTCGTTTACGTTTACGACGTAGGCCTCGCGATTGCTGTCCCGTTGAGTGCATTCGGCCAACACACATTGGCCCCACCCGTGGTGTTGTGGTTGGCGTCCAATAACCCTCAACTCTCGTTCTCCTTTGGTGTTTCTGGAGAGGACGCTACCCAGCACTCGGTAAGTACAGAATCTAGTTAGACAAGCTCTTTTGCCGTTCTTGCAAAATGAAGGTGGTGTTTTCTGCCAGCAGGGTAACGCTCGTCCAAGCACAGCCCATGAAACTCAACGTGCTGTGTAAGACGTGCAGCAACTTCCCTGGCCAGAACAAGTACCGGAATTGTCCCCAGTCGAGCACTTGTGGGACATGATGGAAAGAGAAGTGGCTTGTGCGACTCGCCATCCAACAACTCTTACAGAACAACGTCAACAGGTAGAGCTGGTGTGGAATAACGTATCCCAAGGACAGTATTCGTCATCTGTACCATCGGCTGTATGCCGGTGTTAGTGCCTGCATTGGCAGCTGTGGAGGCTACACCACGTTCTAATATCGGTGTTTCAGCATGGATTGATAGATGGTACCACAGAACCTTCGGTAGTATTAATATGTAAATGCAATCATTTCATGAATGCCAGAGCACTGTTGCAGTAAGAAATTTAGAGAGAATTGGAAACGTCTGAAAGTATGTACTAAGTATCTTTCCGGTAGTGTACAGTCTGCTGTCGCAGGCTCACCTCCAGGCCACCTTCAGCAATAGAGGGTGAATCTTTGCCAGTGGCAACTACTTATGCTGCGGACAAGTAGAGAAATCATTAAAAATATTGGCGGAAGATCGCGAGGGGGAAGGTTAGATGCGTTACACAGCTAGTGACCATTAACGTGTCAACAGTTGTGTAAAACTAAAAGCTGTTTACTGTACAGCATATCGGTAATCACACGGACTGTTTTTAGCTCACCCGGACTCGTTGATATTATCCGCAGGTGTTATAACTGCAACTCAGTTCTCAACAAAAAATGATTCAAATGTCTCTGAGCACTATGGGTCTTAACTTCTGAGGACATCAGTCCCCTAGAACTTAGAACTACTTAAACCTAACTAACCTAAAGACATCACACACATCCATGCCCGAGGCAGGATTCTAACCTGCGACCGTGGCAGTCCCGCGGTTCCTGACTGCAGCGCCTAGAACCGTTCGGCCACCGCGGCAGGCCAGTTCACAACAACATCGGTCTAATAGCACAACACGCAGGCTCAGTATTAAGGAAAAATCAATCTTATTGCACATTCTTATTAATTAATTTCAGTGCACATGTAGTAAGAAATTACACTGAAAATAACAACGAGCCCATCGAAACTAGACGGATAGAGAATCGATGTAATGTAATTTTCTACACTCCTGGAAATTGAAATAAGAACACCGTGAATTCATTGTCCCAGGAAGGGGAAACTTTATTGACACATTCCTGGGGTCAGATACATCACATGATCACACTGACAGAACCACAGGCACATAGACACAGGCAACAGAGCATGCACAATGTCGGCACTAGTACAGTGTATATCCACCTTTCGCAGCAATGCAGGCTGCTATTCTCCCATGGAGACGATCGTAGAGTTGCTGGATGTAGTCCTGTGGAACGGCTTGCCATGCCATTTCCACCTGGCGCCTCAGTTGGACCAGCGTTCGTGCTGGACGTGCAGACCGCGTAAGACGACGCTTCATCCAGTCCCAAACATGCTCAATGGGGGACAGATCCGGAGATCTTGCTGGCCAGGGTAGTTGACTTACACCTTCTAGAGCACGTTGGGTGGCACGGGATACATGCGAACGTGCATTGTCCTGTTGGAACAGCAAGTTCCCTTGCCGGTCTAGGAATGGTAGAACGATGGGTTCGATGACGGTTTGGATGTACCGTGCACTATTCAGTGTCCCCTCGACGATCATCAGTGGTGTACGGCCAGTGTAGGAGATCGATCCCCACACCATGATGCCGGGTGTTGGCCCTGTGTGCCTCGGTCGTATGCAGTCCTGATTGTGGCGCTCACCTGCACGGCGCCAAACACGCATACGACCATCATTGGCACCAAGGCAGGAGCGACTCTCATCGCTGAAGACGACACGTCTCCATTCGTCCCTCCATTCACGCCTGTCGCGACACCACTGGAGGCGGGCTGCACGATGTTGGGGCGTGAGCGGAAGACGGCCTAACGGTGTGCGGGACCGTAGCCCAGCTTCATGGAGACGGTTGCGAATGGTCCTCGCCGATACCCCAGGAGCAACAGTGTCCCTAATTTGCTGAGAAGTGGCGGTGCGGTCCCCTACGGCACTGCGTAGGATCCTACGGTCTTGGCGTGCATCCGTGCGTTGCTGCGGTCCGGTCCCAGCTCGACGGGCACGTGCACCTTCCGCCGACCCCTGGCGACAACATCGATGTACTGTGGAGACCTCACGCCCCACGTGTTGAGCAATTCGGCGGTACGTCCACCCGGCCTCCCGCATGCCCACTATACGCCCTCGCTCAAAGTCCGTCAACTGCACATACGGTTCACGTCCACGCTGTCGCGGCATGCTACCAGTGTTAAAGACTGCGATGGAGCTCCGTATGCCACAGCAAACTGGCTGACACTGACGGCGGCGGTGCACAAATGCTGCTCAGCTAGCGCCATTCGACGGCCAACACCGCGGTTCCTGGTGTGTCTGCTGTGCCGTGCGTGTGATCATTGCTTGTACAGCCCTCTCGCAGTGTCCGGAGCAAATATGGTGGGTCTGACACACCGCTGTCAATGTGTTCTTTTTTCTATGTCCAGGAGTGTTTTTATGTCTGTGTTCGGAAGAATAAAATAATAATAATTACCAACAAGGAAAAATAGTGGTTTTCTGAGAGCCTTCTTTGATCATTATAGCGTAAAAAAGTACCCGGATTTCAAAAAGTATTCGGATTCTGAAAAGAACATTGACTGGTAATTGACTGCCACAATGCAAAATTATATGATCTGGCAAGAGAAATGTGCTACAATCATAATTACATACATGGGTCATTTCCAATGTTGTACATTTGTGATACTCGTAAGATAATAAATGTGTACCGGACCGGGGACCTATAAGGATCCCTGCCGTTGGCGGAATGTGCGGTATCTACTGAGCTATATCTGCAGTTATATCCGACTGATTTCCGGTTTATATGTAACAAAATCGCTCTGAGCACTATGGGACTTAACATCTATGGTCATCAGTCCCCTAGAACTGAGAAATATTTAAGCCTAACTAACCTAAGGACAGCATACAGCACCCAGTCATCACGAGGCAGAGAAAATCCCTGACCCCGCCGGGAATCGAACCCGGGAACCCAGACGTGGGAAGCGAGAATGCTACCGCACGACCACGAGCTGCGGACATATTTAACACTTCTTTCTTCCATAGCGTGCAATTTCTGTCGATGCGCTGAAACTGTTGTACTGAACTGGCTCAAATAAGAAAATCGGTAAAGCAGAGTCGGTGCCCCACTTCTAATGAGTAATAGATTAAGAATTCCTCTCTGCTGGTCGTGGAAGCTCTTATCGGATGTAGCTGCTTTTTTTCAGCCGACCTTTAATTAAGTATCAAGTGAGTATCTCGAGAGTGAAACTGGTTATGATGAGTTCCTGAGGAGTTCAGTGAATTTGTTCTTGTTTGGAAGAGTAAACTGAAGTTTACGAGTGAAAGCAGGTGCGTACAAGCTGTCTACATCTCTTACAGTACCTAGGGGTCGCTCGGCTGAACATAATTCCCGTTAGACAGACGCGTCGTCAATTTCAGAGGAATATGTGAGAGCTTACAACAGGGGCCACACAATCCAGCGATTGATGCAGCTTGTGGATCGTATGCCACCGTCTCTCCTGTTTCCGGTTGAACAATGTTCATATAATTTTCTTACTGCATGAGAGGTCGAGGCTCATGGATGGCAGATGAATATGGAACTACTAAAGTAATAGCAGAAGCAGGAGATGAAAAACTACAAAAGAAATATATAAGATTATAAGTACCTACGAAGTACGACGAAGAGCATTTGGATGTATAGAGTGGACATTGTAGTTAAGAACGAAGTTACGACATAGAAGGAATAATTTTTTTCTTCTATATGGAAGTGGGATTAAGGAACACTATTGAGAGTTTTGTCCGGAGTGTCATATTGGTGTGGTATCGATATTTCGAATGTGAGAAGGAAGTCAGGTAGCGACTGGAATTTTTTCGCGATGTGGAAATGGTGACCAGCGGAAGAAATAAGACGGGTAGACATAGAGAAGGAGGAAGAGATGTGGCACGACTTCTTTGACACACTATGCCTATGGCCTCACGTCCACTTCTTAACGCCGCTTATTAAAGTGTCTGGTCGCATGGACATCTGTTGTTTATAGTTGTTAGTCCAAGCGTCACCGTAGTTAATGCACTGATGTGACATATACCCTAGAAATAAAATTAGACTTGGAACACTTTAGACGGACACTGCACACTTCAGTGAATTTCTAAATAGGTTTGACAGTATCTTAAAAAAGACATAACCGGAACAAAATTCTGTACTGCCTCTGGAACATAGACGAATACTTTTATCGGCAGTTCTACTGAAATGTTCAATATTTATGATAAAGCAGATTATTCTGAACGATGACCCACATGTCCCTTCTATATCTCCCCAACAAGACTACAATTTATAATATCATCGTTTAAGCTTCAAAGAAGCGGCCATTACTATCAATGTACATCACTTACCTAATAGCCTTTCTTATGAAAGGGAATGTAATTCTCATACACATCTTAGAAAACAAAATGCTCAATTTGCCATGAAGCTAGCGTCTTATCAAGAGATTATCTAAAATCAATGTTTATCTCTCATCGTAAGTTTTTCTTAGTTTCTCGACGACGCAGTACTTTTTCAGGTCATAAATTTCCAGGTCAAAACGTTCTGAAGAATGCGACACAGTGAGGCACTAAGGAACAGAGCACCTGTAGTCCTGTTACGATTTCGTTTAAAAGAACATGCGGAAAGCATATTAAACGAAGCCTTCAACATTGTTCTCACACAAATTCATAAATGAATCAACAACTGTAGACAGTCCATAGTCATCACCGATCTATATATGAGTTCTGCGACATATATGACTAGAAAAAATTCCAAAGCTTTAGGCAATCGAGTCACATTCAACCAATAAGCGTATTCAACTGCCTCAGATGGCCACTACTGATTGGTTATGAGAGTATTCAAGGTTCTGCAGTCCCACCAAGACCCGCTCCAAGGTCTCTGACAGAAACTGGTTGCACCGGGTCATCTGAGCTTATGGCCAAGGACGTTTCCACACGTAGTAAGATGCTAGTAGTTCGGTTTATTGTTTCAGTTATCCTATAGATCAATGTTTAAGCCTTAGGTAAAACATGTTTCTGCTTTCAAGGTAAGTTCATCGTAAGGCAAATGGATGTATAAAAATAAAAGAAATTGAAAGATGAGAGGAACATTTATTCAGAACAGGACATCCATAACGAAACAAAAGTAACGGTACGAAATATTTCAAAATAAAATAATAATAGTCAGATACAAAACAATTTCTTCTCCTTGAAGAGTTTTATAATGGAAAAGGACCTTGTAGCTAAATCCCGAAATCAAATGCAAGACCTACACAAAACTGGAAGAATTACAACCGGAGATGTTGTGTACGAACGTAAAGTGTGGAAGTAAAATGCTGTCCTGAAGAAATGAGGAGACACTAGACACAGAACGATGAAACAATTGCCACATAATAATAAATTAAACAAGAAATCCAAGGAATGTAAATTTTCTGGGTTCTCTGAACCAAGAGGAAATCAAATGTAATGAGGATAACCTAGAAGAGGAAATTTTGACAGTTTGAAGTCAAATAATTTTAAATGTAAACAACTTCTGAATTGACTAAGTGTAGAGCAAAGCCTGTATGGTATGTGATTAGCCCATCCAGCAGAACAGGAAAATTTAAGGGATGGAAGAAAATTTTCCTGACTAGCACGAAGATCGAGAATGCCGCTAATATAACTGAAATAAGTGAAAATCAGCTGCAGCTGCACATGTTCTTTAGTAATTTGTTTCCAGCGCCAAACTGGTCTAACGGGCATTTTTGTTCATTTTATTTTGTCATGTTTTCATGCAATGCGTGTTTTATTTTTGAACAGGACACTGTCACCATTCGAAATCTGTCTAAAGTCACTGACGATTTATAGTGAAATGTGCTCTTTCATTTTCAGCCATTAAGAAAAGACCATCTAGAGTCGAACCTTGTCGGAAAGAAACCTTCCTCAAATTTTTCTTCGTACCAAGTCGCTGTTCCTTTGAAAATGACCTACGTAGAGGATATACTGGGCGATTCACGAAAATATGTAAATATTTTATTATGTTATTCTACAAGTAAAACTGGAGAAAAAATTCATAGGAACATAAGTCCGCAGATGTTTAGTTGCGGAGATATGTCTAATAAAAATTTTGCCTTAAATTTAGTAACTTCGTTAATATGAAACCATCACAAAACTGTACAATGTTAAAGTAAAGCACGATTTCCGTTTATTTTGTTGTCATGGATCTGATGAATCTAATAAAAGATTTCCAAGACGTGTATCTTTAATAGTTTACCAGAACATCCAGAGAAGGAAAGCAGTAATATTCTGGAATTTTTAATTTAGTAACTACTTGGTCCAACTTGTTTTTTCAGTTCCAGATAATTGCACAAAGTGTTCAACAGAAGTTGTAGAGAATTTAGTTTTGGAAAATTGACGGTAATAATGTTTGCTGAAACTGTATGAACACGTCAGATAATCTGCTTTCCTTAATACCACTGAACAGTACAGAAAACTAACCTCATTTCAAGGTTAGGAAATGATTGAAACAACTTTCTAACGGTTGCCAGCAATGACATAAACTTTTCTACATTCTTAATGGAAAGGAAAAATATTTACTTGTATAATAATCTTTGCTTCTCTGGATGTTCTGGACAACTATTGAAGGGACATGTCTGGGGCATGTTTTATTATATTCACCAGAAGAATAAGAACAAAATAAATGTAAATAATGATTTACTTTAGCCTTGTACAGTTTTGCGATGGGTTTATGTTAGTGAAGTTGCTAAATTTCAAGCAAAGTCTTTTATTAGACCTAACTCTATAACTAAACAATTGCGGACCTATATTTACATAACGATTTTTCTTTTATTTTATTTACAGAATAACATATTAAAACATTTGCATATCTTCGTGATTCACCCTGTACAAGCCAGAATTTCTGTAAGTAATGTTATGTGATATATTTGGTGGCACAGAGTAGGGTGTACTTTACGTAGTGACTGAGCTCTGGAAATTAGGTTTCGTTGAACGCTGTTACGTACTGTATCTGTGCGACAAAGGTGTAGAACAGAGGAATTTGTGCGTCAGCGAGACCGTCCAGAGTGAGGGCGTATTAAAGCTGAAGTGTACGTGTAAGTTGACTATTTTGAACATTGTTGTTTGTACAGACAGCTGTTTTCTGTGCGATGTTTTTGATTTCCACTATAACTTAAGAATGTATGCTCGGTTACGTATCTTGTGCGTGATTAGCCTTAATACAATGTAGCCAAAGGACAAAGAACATACAGTTTTAAAAACGTTTGCAGGTGCGGTATTGTTTCGTCGAATTCAGACAAAAATCTGTTGTGTCTATTCAGAAAATCACACGAACCTTAATACTGACTTTAGTGTTGATTGTGAATAACGAAAACGTGAACTTAGAGACACAATCTGAATTATCATTACAACAATGTGTGTTTACAAAGCCATCTGACCAATATAGTCCCATGATAAAGGCCTCTGAGAAAATATCTTACGTTTCAACGAATAGAAAACAACCTTCCCAGTGACGGGGTATTAGTTATAGAAGCAAATATCACTGCCGCGGGACCTCTGCCTGATGGTCATCAAGATATATCTCACATATGTCGTTTATAAAAAGGCCCATAAAACTCTTGCTAAACGCGTTGAACGGATTTTTAAGGATTTAGAGTCTCCATATATCAGTATCTGAATATTTTTCGCAACAATTCACTGAAATTTTTGACATTTTCGATACCGTATTAAACAGTTGTGTTCATTTGTTAGAATGGTATTTCACGATTTTATGGTAAAGCACGAGTTTTTAAAAGTGCTGCCACTTCATACACATACTATAGGAGAAGACATATTTAATGCATTCCTGAAATGTGCGAATGGCATCAGCCTTCCATTTTCTACACTTGTTGCTCTAACAGCCATAATAATTTGTTTCCTGCTGTCTGTGTTAAAGATGATTCACTTCGAAAATTTCTTTTTTGTCACTGCTTTACCCTCCAGGAAGCTTTATGTGCAAAAGTTTTCAAGTTTCACCATGTTATGAAAGTGATAACTCGTGTAGTAATTCAAATCCGTCCATCTACTATATATAACCGATTGTTTGGATATCTTTTGAATATATCAGTTTCTGTGTATCTTGAAACACTTCCTCATGTGACTGTAAGGTGGCTTAGTAGGGGGAAAACTTTGGAACAATTTTACAGTGTTTTGGCTGAGATAAGAGATTTTCTAAAATTATCATATGGGCAATATTGCCAAGAATTTGTTGAGATACCATTGCTCCTAGATTTAGGTTTCTTGGAAGATATCACCTCAAAATTAAAAGAGATAAGCCTCGAATTTCCACAGAAAAACTTCCATATTTCAGCTATGGTAAGTATGGTCAATTATAGTGTTTTGGCTGAGATAAAAGATTATCTAAAAACATCACATGGGCAATATAGCCAAGAATTTGTTGAGATAACTTTTGCTCTTACATTTAGGTTCCTTGGAAAATATTACCTCAAAGTTGAAAGAGATGAGCCTCGAATTTCCTCGGAAAGACTTTCGTATTTCAGCTGTGGTCAGTATGGTAAATGCTTCTTAGGGGGAACTAAAATTATGAACATTTAAAAAGAAATTCACACAAAATATGTCACCTTGAAATCAACTATGGAAATAGTAAATGTTGGCTAATGTGATCATGTAACTTTTGCCAAGCACCTGGAAATCTGTAATACCCCTTTCTAAAAGATTTGCTTTTTGTAACTGTGTGCCAGTATTTGTTTCCATATAATTTTCAACGATATTTTATGTAAATCGTAGGATACAAAAAGAAGGCGCACCCCGCAAATTTTGTAATGACAGCTAGGACATGTCTTGCTTTTCACACTTAAGTTTGTGCTTTCAGCTATGACAAAGTATCCAGTGTGGATTGCAGTTGTGAATGATTTCGTAATGAGATTATTTTGGGATATTTGTGTGTTTCTTTCTTACTAATATACCTGATCACATGTTTATTATCATTATTTCCTTGGGCTTTTGTCCGACTTCAACGTGGTGTCAGGCCTGTTATCGTGGATTTGGCATTGTGGCAATGTTACTGCCACACGATGGCTGGATGCCCTTCCTGTCACCACCCTGTGCCCCACCCCCTCCACAGGATGGCATTACTGTACCCCAGCTGCCACAGATAGTGTAATCCATGAAATAGTACGAACGTCCTCAAATGTCTGCAAGTCGTGTAACTGAGATGGGACATGGGGACCAGCCTGGTATTCACCTGGTGGGATGTGGAAAACCACCTAAAACCGCATCCAGGCTGGACAGCACACTGGCTCTTGTCATTAACCCGCTGGGCGCATTCGATCCGAGGTTGTTGCGCATACATGAGTCCAGAAAGTAGCGCATTAGCATTCCCAGCTAACCTGGAAGGTTACCAGATCACATGTTTATATGAATATTTATTGTTTTACTAATTCTGCTTTTAAGCATTTCCTAAAGCAAAGACCAACATTTCGATGTGGCACTGATCCATCATTGGTGCGACTTCATCATTAGTTTAAAATGTTTCTTTTTATGTATTGAGTACGCGAAACCCTCAGTCATTCAGGGAAGTTGTTTGAATGTTTCAGACCAGTCATACAGCATAGAGTGATTACCTAATCTCAATGTGCAGAGTACATGTCTTAAAAATTCATTCGATCCACGTCCTTTGTTGCGCTGCTCTCAACACCAATATGGTGAATTCTGGTAAAAACATTGCGATATATTTGAGATGTCAGAGGTGGACTCCAACTTACACTGGCGATTGTGTTCACACAATTATTAATAACGCCTATTGTGTGTAGTTGGCGCTATTTTCATTGTACTTTGTCGTTTTCCATGGCCGAGCAATCGTTCGAACTACTAGTCCTTGAAGGTAGTAAACAAAAACCTGAACTTTCGAAAACAACGAATGTATGAAGATAAGAAATTGAAGGAAATATGAAGAGAAACTAATAATAATCCAGAATCAGAACGAATGAATCTGACGTAAGGGTAAATTCACTATTGCACCTTACTGCTTCGTGTAGTAAGTGCCAGGCTGCCATCTTATGCTTCTTTATTTCAACACATCAGCATTACATTACTTTTATTGCTTAGTTAGTAGCATACTATGGTAAAATATAATATAGTGAACAGTGTCAGGGTTAACAATACGAAGTTATAAGTTGGTGGAAGATGGACCTTGTTTTGCATCGAACGCGTAATCCAATCCCCACTGTGTTAATCAGCAGCAATATTAATACTTTTTATTGCTAGTTTATATCATTAGCCATAAAAAAACTTTTTGGCATTTCCTCAGTCTTTCGGTATTATGTTCAAATTTGGCAAAAAACGAATAATATCAAAAACAATTTTAGTACATCATCTTAAGATGAAGGAAGTTGTTGTTGTTGTTGTGGTCTTCTGTCCTGAGACTGGTTTGATGCAGCTTTCCATGCTACTCTATCCCGTGCAAGATTCTTCATCTCCCAGTACCTACTGCAGCCTACACCCTTCTGAATCTGCGTAGTGTATTCATCTCTTGGTCTCCCTCTACGATTTTTACCCTCCACGCTGCCTTCCAACGCTGAATTTGTGATCCCTTGATGCCTCAGAACATGTCCTACCAACCTCTCCCTTGTTCTTGTCAAGTTGTGCCACAAACTCCTCTTGTCCCCAATTTTATTCAATACCTCCTCATTTGTTATGTGATCTACCCATCTAATCTTCAGCATTCTTCTGTAGCACCACATTTCGAAAGCTTCTATTCTCTTCTTGTCCAAACTACTTATCGTCTATGTTTCACTTCCAGACATGGCTACACTCCATACAAATACTTTCAGAATCGACTTCCTGACACTTAAATCTATACCCGATGTTAACAAATTTCTCTTCTTCAGAAACGCTTTCCTTGCCATTGCCAGTCTACATTTTATATCTTCTCTACATCGACCATCATCAGTTATTTTGCTCTGCAAATAGCAAAATTCATTTACTAGCTCTGGCTCTGAGCACTATGGGACTTAACTTCTGAGGTCATTAGTCCCCTAGACTTAGAACAACTTAAACCTGACTAACCTAAGGACATCACACACATCCATGCCCGAGGCAGGACTCGAACCTGCGACTGTAACGGTCGCGCGGTTCCAGACTGTAGCACGTAGAACCGCTCGGCCACTCCGGCCGGCACTCATTTACTACTTTAAGTGTCTCATTTCCTAATCTAATTCCCTCAGCATCACCCGACTTAATTCGACTACATTCCATTATCCCCGTTTTGTGTTTGTTGATGTTCATCTTATACCCTCCTTTCAAAAGACTGTCCATTCCGTTCAACTGCCCTTCCAAGTCCTTTGCTGTTTCTGACAGAATTTCAATGTCATCGGCGAACCTCAAAGTTTTTATTTCTTCTCCATGGATTTTAATACGTACTCCAAACTTTTCTTTTGTTTCCTTTACTGCTTGCTCAATATACATATTGAATAACATCGGGGAGAGGCTAAAACCCTGTCACACTCCCTTCCCAACCACTGCTTCCCTTTCATGTCCCTCGACTCTTACAACTGTCATCTGGTTTCTGCACAAATTGTAAATAGCCTTTCTCTCCCTGTATCTTACTCCTGCCACCTTCAGAATTTGAAAGAGAGTAATCCATTCAACATTGTCAAAGGCTTTCTCTAAGTCTACAAATGCTAGAAACGTAGGTTTGCCTTTCCTTAATCTTTCTTCTAAGATAAGTCGTAGGGTCAGTATTGCCTCACGTGTTCCAATATTTCTACGGAATCCAAACTGATCTTTACCGAGGTCGGCTTCTACCAGTTTTTCAATTCGTCTGTGAATAATTCGCGTTATTATTTTGCAGGTGTGACTTATTAAACTGATAGTTCGGTAATTTTCACATCTGTCAACACCTGCTTTCTTTGGTGTTCGAGTTATTACATTCTTGTTGAAGTCTGAGGGAATTTCGCCTGTCCCATACATTTTGCTCACCAGATGGTAGAGTTTGGTCAGGACTGGCTCTGCCAAGGCCGTCAGTAGTTCTAATGGAATGTTGTCTACTCCTGGGGACTTGTTTCGACTCAGGTCTTTCAGTGCTCTGTCAAACTATTCACGCATTATCATATCTCCCATTTCATCTTCATCTACATCCTCTTCCATTTCCATAATATTGTCATCAAGTATATCGCCCATGTACAGACTATATACTCCTTCCACCTTTCTGCTTTCCCTTCTTTGCTTAGAACTGGGTTTCCATCTGAGCTCTGGATATTCATATGAGTGGTTCTCTTTTGTCTAAAGGCCCCTTTAATTTTCCTATTGGCAGTATCTATCTTACCCCTAGTGAGATAGCCTCTACATCCTTACATTTGTCCTCTTGCCATCCCTGCTTAGCCATTTTGCATATCCTGTCGATTTCATTATTGAGACATTTGTATTCTTTTTTACCTGCTTCATTAACGACATTTTTGTATTTTCTGCTTTCATCAATTATATTCATTACCTCTTCTGTTCCCCTAGGATTTCTACTAGCCCACGTCTTTATACCTGCCTGATCCTCTGCTGCCTTTCCCCCATTCCTGTCAATTGTTCCCTTATGCTCTCCCTGAAATTCTGTACTACCTCTGGTTCTTTCAGTTTATCCAGGTCCCATCTCCTTAAATTCCCACCTTCTTGCAGTTTCTTCAGTTTTAATCTACAGTTCAGAACCAATAGATTGTGGTCAGAGTCCACATCTGCCCCTGGAAATGTCTTACAATTTAAAACCTGGTTCCTAAATCTCTGTCTTACCATTATATAATCTATCTCAAACCTTTTAGTATCCCCAGGATTCTTCCATGTATACAACCTTCTTTCATGATTCTTGAACCAAGTGTTAGCTATAATTAAGTTATGCTCTGTGCAAAATTCTACCAGGCGGCTTCCTCTTTCATTTCTTATCCTCAATTCATATTCACCTACTATGTTTCCATCTCCCCCTTCTCCTACTATCGAATTCCAGTCACCCATGACTATTAAATTTTCGTCCACCTTCACTATCTGAATAATTTCTTTTATCTCATCATACATTTCATCAATCTCTTCGTCGTCTGCGGAGCTAGTTGGCATATAAACTTGCACTGCTGTAGTAGGCGTGGGCTTCGTGTCTATCTTGGCCACAATAATGCGTTCACTATGATGTTTGTAGTAGCTTACCCGTACTCCTATTTTTTTTTTCATTATTAAACCTACTCCTGCATTACCCCTATTTGATTTTGTATTTATAACCGTCCATTCACCTGACCAAAAGTCTTGTTCCTCCTGCCACTATTTCCCTTTTTAAATTTTCTAACCTACGTGCCCGATTAAGGGATCTGACATTCCACGCTCCGATCCGTTGAACGCCAGTTTTCTTTCTCCTGATAACGACGTCCTCTTGAGTAGTCCCGGCCCGGAGATCCGAATGGGGGACTATTTTACCTCCGGAATATTTTACCCAAGAAGACGCCATCATCATTGAATCATACAGTAAAGCTGCATGCCCTCGGGAAAAATTACGGCTGTGGTTCCCTCTTTCTTTCAGCCGTTCGCAGTACCAGAACAGCAAGGCCGTTTTGGTTAGTGTTACAAGGCCAGATCAGTCAATCATCCAGACTGTTGCCCCTGCAACTACTGAAAAGGCTGCTGCCCCTCTTCAGGAACCACACGTTTGTCTGTCCTCTCAACAGATACCCCTCCGTTGTGGTTGCACCTTCCGTACGGCTATCTATATCGTTGAGGCACGCAAACCTCCCCACTAACGGCAAGGTCCATGGTTCATGGCGGTGGGGGGGGGGGGGGGGGATGAAGGAAGTAATGAGGTACAAGTGACATATATTTAGATGATCTTAACGCTGCTGTGAGCGAAAGCAGTAGGCAAGCTTAAGATGGCAAGACAAGATGTGCGACCATCCTCTAGTAACGAACAGATCTTGAACATAATGGTTCGATCTTCAGCAGACCTGGCATTTCCGCCAGTTCAAGGTTTTAGTTAACGCGATATGCAACAAATGTTGCAAACAATATTAACTAAAATGTCCACTCTTCATGCTAAAGTGTCCACTCTCAAAACTAATGTGACTGCTGAAATGACGACGCAACTATCCACTCTGAGCATTAAACTGATGTGATCACTTTCAAAGATTAAATCAAAAATGAAATCGTTCCGATGGTATCATCCGAACTGACGACAAAATTCGATTAAGGAACACAGATTATCACCACCAAAATTCCTGAGCTTTCATGGAGTGTAGATAATCTTAATGCACAGTTCAATAACATTTTACTAGAGATAGGACATATATCAGATAAAAATGAAACAATTGAAACAACAGTATGAGACATGAGCCATCGACGTAATAAATTTATCAAATTTTAGTCAAAATTTTTCTACGGGTCTGGAGAGGTTTGTAGCAGTAAATTCACCAAGTGGAATGGTACATAATTTCGAACTAAAGTAAATCATCCACTATGCAGCCAGCAGGCAGTCTAAAATTAAAGTCCGATGACCAAACGAAATCTTTAGTGGTGATTACCCTGAATGGATTGACAAGAAAGACAGACACATGGACAAGTGTATTAGCGAAGAGTTACCAACTATATTTTAGTCTTTTGGCGTCCTGCGCCTAAAGTTTGTGAGGAAATACCTACACCCGTTAATTAGGAATTCCTCTTTGTGGCGCCCCAGATTTTCAGAGATTCCGAAGCATTATTGGGTCATCCTTCCGGCCTCGCTAGAATACTGCCCAGCAGCCACTCTATTGTACTTCTGCGTTCAAGTGGCACGACCACCCATCTTGGACTACTTCCTCTCTTTAGCACGACCAACAAACCTGGGCGGGCTGTTTCACCCAGTGCCTGAGTTACGCCCACCTTTTCATTTCCACTGGCGTTCCAACCTCCACTAGTATAGGCCCTCATTCATTAAGCCATTTTGATAATAAAGACAACCCATCACTTTTCATGCAATGAGCGTTAACAACTATTTACAAGGTGTACGTGACAATGTCATTCTTCTTTAAATATTCAAATATACGTTGTACAAACTATCAAATGATACCTAATTACAGTTGTAAATCACGGCAAAGTATGTAGATGGGTGCTTGTAAGGTGATAAGGTGCGAAATCATAGCCACCTTACACAGCAATGAAATTTTCATATATTTTAATGTTCCACAAGATTTTTTTCAAACACAAACTGCTAACTATTCAGATGCGAAATGATGTTCAAAGAATTTTGCTGTCAAATGATTCAACAGTCATATGAAATGTAAGTCATGGTACATACGACTGCAAGAAAGGAAGAAATAATTGCCGGAGTTAGCTGCACTGTAATTTGCATTACGAAATACTAGCCATGTTATTAGGTAACGTATAAACAATAACTAAATGTGTCGCCATACTGCATTTCGAACTGCAGCGGACTGTGTTACCAATCTACTGCTTATAAAAAATAAGTTACACGTTTTAAGTTTTAACTTGGATTATATCGGATGCAACAACCTACTACTATCTAAGAATCACAACCATAATGAAGCATGTAGTAATCAGACAGATCCTGCATTCTTACTAAGTGCAATGAAGACGTGGATTTTCGCAATGATTTAACAGAAGAAAACACAAAGTTTCAAGGATACAGAGGCAGCAATATGTTCTGTATCACAGAGTTTGTATAAAAGGATCAGGGACTAGGGTCTATTCCGTATTTTCCTGCCTAGAAATGCCAAATCATCAGTGCAGCTGGCATTAAGTCACTTGGGGTTAATGCTCAGGTTTTGCGACAGTTGTACCACGCGAAGTGCTCTACTTTTTGTGTTACCTACCCCACCTGTAGGATACCCAACTGAAGTTTCCGTCATAAATATCCACTCTGACCACATAAACTAAGTTACTGTTTCTGGGTAGTGTTTCTTACCACCTTTATGGCTTATCTGAAATTAAACCTCGGAATGACACGGCTGTCCCTAACATGAGGGCATTCTATTACTCCAAGCTTACGCAGTTCTGAAGTGAGAGCAAGCTAGTGACTTCAATGTTTGGCGCCTCAGTAATGCATCATTTACCTTCTGAATTGTGGTGTAACGTTGGCGGCAGTGGCTGGCTACTGTGTGCGAAGTGTCTTGTACATGTCACTTAATAGCATTGTGCTGGTCTCTGACTGAAAAACTTTCCCAAGTTTCCATGAAGCGGAAGACAGCATGTGTACCTAGGCTAAGACAAATTGCTCAGTATTCCACTGGAAGTTTCACAAGTCCGTTAGCCAGAACGACTCGTCTCGTTTTCTCCACTTTGGAGATATACTATGATTTCGGCACAAATACGGCTGAAAGAGAGTCTGGTGAACCAAAAATGTTCACAGAAAAACCTCTCTCAGCAGCACCGTATGGCTTTAAGCACCCCGTGAAACACTCGATGCACCTAGAAAGAAAAGACCCTGAATTATCCATCTACAGTTGACCATACTGTCATGAACTTCCTCCACTGCACCGCGGTCTTGGCTTTCATCCTCAGTGGTAACGGCCAAATTTGAGCACTCAGTACATTTCGTGCTTGCTTGTTCGAGGCAATCAGAATATTACCAGTAATCTTCTGCATTGCAATAACATCGCTTTCTCCCGCCTTGTCTTCATTTCGTTCATTGAGCGTTGGAGTTTTTGTAACTGCATTTAAGTTTCGGCAGGGCAGGTGTCTTTACACGTGAAGCCCAAACACTGTTGATGACAGATCACTTGTTTACTAATACTGCGAATCAGGGGGTTTCTTCCTTCCACCTTAGAAATACGCATAGGTGGGGGCCCAGATGATTGTCTTCTTAAACTGGTTCCCAGCGGTGAGAGTCGGTTTGTTGTGCCTCCCTAATGATTCCTAAAGTGGATCTCCATGTCTTGCTTCGGTGTCCTAACCTGAGCGACTGGCCTCTTTCACTTCAGTTCCATATTGCTGCAGAAGTGTTTACATTTATCTGCAAACAAATTAGGAAGTGCTCGAACAGTCCACGGGTATACTGCCGGTTCATAGTGTCCAACGGGCACAATATTTCGGCGATCGGACATGCCGCCATCGTCAGGTGCGCTGACGAACCGATTGCCGAAATATTGTGCCCGTTGGACACTATGAACCGGCATTATACCCAGGGACTGTTCGAGCAACAAATACGCCGGGAGAAGCTGAAGAATCACAAATTAGGAAATGACTGTTAATTCCTGTTAATTCCTTGTACACGAAAGCCATGCATGTGCCCATTGCTCATTGCACTCTTAATTATGTCCAAAGTATCAGATGTCCAATATCAGTCAAATGGGTGTGTTATGGAGAATCAAGTATGAGGTGGTTAAAATTCCATGTCACCTTACATAACCTCTCCCTTCCCAGTTAATTTTGGGCTGGGTTTAATCAGTAGTTGAGGTGTTGATTCACTCAGTGCAGAATTAAATAAAATTCTTGTTGCCGTAATTGAGTTCTTTTCCCCGTTGTCCAGCTACTTTAAAATTAGACTTATCGTAATGAAATTTTAAATCTCATCCAAATTATGTTTTTTGGTGCTACCTTAATATTGTCTCAATGTTAATGTTTGTATGTAGGGTCTCACTGAAGTAAATAATAAAGCCGTAAAATATTTTTGTCTCTCACAATTCTGGAAAATTGGAGACTCCATTACGAAATTCAAAGATTGAAAAATCGTAGAGAGTTGTCCAAAATTGGAGTGAATCCAACAGATAAATTAAAAAATAATTGCGATAGTAACTCATCCTTGCCAGTTACTTGAGTGTGTTGATGGTAGTGAGTAAGATGAGGAAACCTTCTCTTTGGTGCATTACCTTAGCAGTGTCCTCAAAAAATCTTATACTTGTTGTTGACGTATATGAAACATAAATGAAAAACTCTTGTGTTAATTATTAGCAGATCTAAACATACACAATATACATAATATATAACCACCTTCCTTACACCAGATACACATGAACAGCAAATGTACCAAACATTACATCACATGAATTCAAAATACAGTTAGCTCAGATGTATTTTCAATGACAACATAGCAAATAAAAGTACACATATTCAGATTAAACGTACCACAAGCACAAGGTTTGTTCTATACAACTCAGAGCGATAACTCTTGTTTACTTCAAGCTTTCTTGTGAGGCTCGCATGGTTTTCGTTAATTGGCTGTGATTCGCAGTTAAATAAAACAAATACATTTCCTTGTCATTGTTGTCTTCCGACCACGGTGAGCGATGACATTGATCGAAAAAAATTTGTAATAGTGACAGCGTACAGTGTGTACTGGAAGAATGCCATGGACAGTGCTATCAGAGATGATCTTCATTAGTAAACTAGTTCACCAGAGCATCAGTTTGCCTCTTATATGGGTCATGGATATCAGTAGTACTGTAGTAATTCAATATTTTGGGTGACTGCATGAGATATTCCTCTGTAGATTTCCCAAAAATGTATGCTGTCAGTATGGCTACGTAAAGCAGGTAAATTTTTCCATTGCAGTTTAACGATCCTGGCCTCATACTAACGAATAAGATTCAAGGATGGGATTTGGGAAGGTAAATTCTCAATGCTTCTTGTCCTTCTTCTTTCTTCCCCCATTCTTGATGGTCTTCTCTTCTACTCTTGACGCATCTTGGGAAGAAATGTATAAAAATTGAGAATTTGCAGATTTGGTTTACCAGGATATTTCTTATACTGGGATATAATATTCCATCTCATAATTATACGATTTGTTGTTGCACATTTGCCCAAACACTCTTTCAACAGTTTATTTCATGCTTCCAAAAAGTGATACAGTCATCGAATTTCTTGCTTCGTTTGAGGCTTGTTTAAAATAAGCGCTCTCTCGTTGAGAATCCCGTAATTTTACTTGCCATTTGTCATGGCAAGTGACCCTCTTAATCGGATTATGGCCCTAGGCTTCTTTGGCGATCAGGTATGTACTGCCTGCCGAATAGCTCTTCTAAATTCTGGTTGTCCCTGATTGAAATGTCCTGGTACTTACTCCACTTCTCCATAATTATGTTCACAACAGTAATGACCATTACTTTTTTCATCAGTAGAAGAAAGACTTATTAATTCCAAATGAAAGCAGAAACGTCACTGACTTACTCGTTATTAGTTAACCTCTCTCCCTCACATAACGAGTTATCTGCTGACAGACTTGCGTTCCTAGATGCCATTCCAAAAATACCGCTTATGACTCTTCCTGTCCAACCTATTAATCATTATCAAACGTCATGTCTTTACTGAATCCTATAAAAATGGCGGGATCTCATGCCCCTTTGCTATGAGCCCAAGTGTATTTAATGGTTCGATCACAGTTGTATATTGAAACTCACCCTACACCTTCCTCAGTTTAAACTTTGTAGATCTTACTTGTTAGATCCACCAGCCACGATGACGTCACACTGTGTGGAGGCTTTCAGCTTCAGCTTCTTAGACTACTTTTGATGTTATGTTGACTACAACCTTTAATCAGTTTGCAATGGTGTAATATAGCAGAGTCTCATTTCTGCAGTTCAGTACAAACATTGAGTGAAGCATACATCGATGTACACACTTTCTTCGCTGTTCTTTACGTTACTTACTTCATCCTTCGTGTCTTTATATAGAGGATAAAATAGTTCATCAGTACCACCATCCTTAAAGCTAAATTTCAGCAAATGAAAACATAATAGTTCCCTTTCTGCGCAGCTCTGAATACCATTCTAATAAGAACTACTGTACTGCTGGTAAATTGTCCCATGCGGGTTTCAGGCTAATTCCTACTTCTGTTTTCTCCCTCTACAAGAAAATATGTAGCCCACATCGAGTTTTGACCTCTTGTTTACTTATTAACTTATTCTATGTATTTTACCTTACCGTACAACTTTATGCCTTGTAAGCCTTCAGATGGCTTAGGTGGTGCATACCCAGTGTTTTTCCTGTGTGTGGGTTAATCATTTCCACTGGTATCCCATATGTCACAAAGAATTTGTGCTGTTGATGTCTCCGTTTATTAGACAAATAGTTTGTTTTCGAGAGAACCTTTTGTTTTATGGTGATTATCCAGTTAGTGCTAGTTTTGTCATTCCTACTATTTTCCTTTAAAGATGCACAATGTCGCAGCAACTATATGATGGTGTTGTTCTCTTGGACTCAGAGGAAATTTATGAGGTCCCAGGGGTGGTTTATTCCTTAAAAACACTGTAATTGGTGGTAGTAAAGTAGTACTGTAGGGCATCTGTTTTATTACAGCATGAAATTATTGTAAATAAATATACCATGTATTATATCTCTTATTACGGAAACGTATGTGGGCTTCGTTCTGTGTCTTTTAAGTGTTACTTGCCATTATTTTGATTTGTACTGACCCCCAGTATCCGAAAATATCTTGGCGGCCCAGCCAACTTGCTTTAAGAAAGTTTATTGCAAGACCTTACTCGCACTGAACCCTGTTGTCTTTTTCATAGGTGTAAGTGTGACAATCTTATAAATCATTCTATCACAACAAAAATTAATATTTGACCTTTTCCTGTACATGGCAAAAGACCCATCAAATTAGTTTGTAGGATGTTTCTTAGTTTCTCTGGAACTATCGGGAACATGGGTGGTCCAATTGAATCGTCACATTTTTAGCACCCTGATAATCTTTACATTTGCCTAAAATTTTCTAATTAATCTTTTATGTATGGAAAGTGAGGTGACTGCACCAGCTCTAGAAAGCCATTCGTCGGCCGAAAATGGTCGTTACCGACGTGAGTATACCAAGTGTCTTTGTTTATCAGTTCACCTGAAATGCACACCACCTACGAGCTGGTATTTGCATTGTATCTGTAAAATAAGATGTCGTCCCTCAGCAGATAATGGTGCCAAATTTCAATGGAGTCTTTATCCTTCCACTTGCATTTGATCCTCAAAATTTCAGGATCCTTATTTTGCTCCTTCCCTTTTTGTTTAAATGCTGAGGTGATACACGTAAATCTCAAATGGAAGATTTTTCATACAATAAGTTACGATCTGTTCCTCTTCAGTGTTTAGTTCTTAGTATCATCTCACACAGGGATCCCAAGAAAGCTAATGTGTTTGCTTGTCCTGGTACATAGGCTATTGTAGAATAGTATTCCTGGAGAAGTAGTATTCACTGGGCATGTCTACCATGGGTTATTGTAACAGTTGATAGAGACTCCAAGGTTTTATGACCTTAAATACTTTTGCCTTCCTCTCAAAAAACAAAAATTAACAGAATCTTTGAAGCCCCCCTACAACATCTAAAGCCCCCAACTTAGTGATGGAGTAATTTCTTTCACTCTTACTTGGTACCTGACTTGCAGACGCAAGCGTTTTATGAGTTGTTTGGCCTGCCTCTTCATACTGTTGAATCAACACCACTCCCAGTCCAGTTTTAGCGCTGTCAGGTCCAATATAGAACTGCTGTGTCAGATCTAGGTGTGATAATATGAATGCTTCTAACAAAGCTGTTTTTAATTTGCAGAACTCTTCTTCTGCTAGCTGGTCCCAAACCGATGGCATGTTTTTGCTAGTAGCAGCACATAAACGAGGAACACCTATCGCCTATAGCAAAGCAGTATAGTGTATGGTGGGACTCTGAACGGCATATTTTCTTTCACTTCAAATGTGTTTTATCGTCCCTAGTTTTGCAGAAATACTACTGTATTACTGCATAGTATTCTTTCTAATTCTCCTTTTTCATGTTCAGAGATGTCAATTGTGTCATCTTTTATTTATCTCCTAATGAAATGCAACTGTATCTTAATAGTTCTGATTTTACCTTTGATTACCACGAGCACTTCTGGAGATAAATTTCATCTCCTTCCACCAGCGCTTCCTCAGTTGAATCATAGATCATAGATAAGTCGGTTAATTTCTGTAGCTTTGGAAATCAAGCTTTGTAGTGGACGTACATCGACAACTTCGTCTCCTCTTACGCCAACTGCATTTCCAGTCGTAAGCTACATTTTGCGTCTAACGTGTCGGACTCGGGTGCACTCCTCGTAGATCCTTTTGTATCTGGTGAATCGTTTGTCTCTGTGCAAATGGTAATTTCATGTAGTACTGCTTGTCAATACCCATTTCGTGGATCGGAATACTTCACTTTTCGCACTTTTATCACTTTGGAAACTCTTTCATTCAGATGTACAACAACATTCGCGTCCGTTAACTGCTTCATCTTCTATTTCCTTGTAATTACCGCATGCTGGTGATTTTGCTGTGCTTCGAGTAAAACCTTCATTTCTAGCAGGATAATACAATTTATGACTAACACTCAACTCACAGAATATTAGTCAAATGAGAATCCTTGCAGATGATACTAGTGTTCAATAGAATGTGCGTGTCATGGAGAATAGAATTTGTGGTGCTAAAATACTCTGCCACCATACACAACCGAGCTGAGTAATGGAGCAATAGAACGCCCGTTTGTAGTAATTTATATCAGAACAAATAAGCCCTCGGCCACAAATATTAAGTCAAATTGACCAGGTTTCGACGCTACTAGGAGCGTCGTCTTCAGAATTAAACTAACTGTTCTAAAACATCTCTTTCCAGTCGGTACACACTTTAGTTTATTAATGTCTTATATACCTATTATGTTTTAGAACAGTTAGTTTAATTCTGAAGACGACGCTTATAGTAGCGTCTAAATCTGTTCAATTTTGACTTAATATTTGTGAACGAGTGCTTATTTGTTCTAACACAAAATAATTTATTTCTCCTTACGAAAATGTTTCTTGATGCACATTAGCGAAAGGACTGAAGTAATTATGGACTCAAGAAGTAAAATCATCGACAATATTATCAGAGATATCGTATGCTATTATTATACAAAGATGACAGTCACAATGTTAGCTGGCCCATAAGAAAAGATAAAATATGACTAAAATTAACTCATAAACGATAAAGTGATTGACTCCACAGAAATTACATAAAAGTAACAAGGTAAGTTGTATGATTGATTGCCACACTATTTACTAGTGGTTACACGAAAACCAGGTGCTTTTAAAACCTACTTTTACAATTCGCTCCCATGATGTATTGTCCGACAGTACATATATTTTCCCTGGTCAAAGCGAGCATTAGGGAGAGATGATATGAAACAGATGCTAGATTAGAACACAACTGAACATTCTATATCACTGTTCTGCAGTCCATTGCTAGCCCACTAGAAGTATTTGTCTCGTGTTAAACGCACGAGCCATAAATAAAATTATTGCATCTTTACGCATAAGACCTGAAAACCTTATTGAGCTGTTACAGAAATACCATGATTTCAAATACCTTGCAAGTTTGCAACATTATGAAATACGAAATTATGCTTTACTCAGAACTCACCGCACATCTTCACAACTGTAACGAAAAAGCAGCAAGTGGGCACCATTTTATGAAGGACCATACGTCATCAAACTCGTAATACACTGAGGTTGTTATTTGCTCACGAATCATAGAAAGAGTACGATTCAGGGTTATCCCCATACAAAGATCTGAAGAAGTTTTAGTCTACACAAAAGCAGTAAATAAACAATATGAAGAGCATGTATCAGTTACGAGGATATTCGTCGTACTGAGCGCCGAATGAACTAAAACAAATTAAATATAACATTTTTGGCTTTAGCTTAGAATGAACATTAAAACTGCAACACCATTTATGTATCATTGATGCAAAAACAAAATGGTGGTGTGCTTTTGATAATCAGTGATCAGCCGTGTGTTGGGGTGAAGAATAAGTACATCGTTTGTAATATTGATCCCTGACTAGGTGCTAAACGAACATTAGGACAAGTAAATAACGCTGCCGCTCAATATTAATTTATAATTATCTGTTTTCACATAGATATATAGGTACCAAGCAGAAGATGTGCAGCAGCACCAGTTCACTATCTATGTTTTTCATTGTTTGTTATAATGTCGAATATTTTCAATTATATAGGTATATGGTTGCTTTCTCTGTCTAAAAAGGTGTATTACAGACTTATTTCGTATGCCCAAAGTATTTTAATGCTATGACAGATATTTTGTGAAGAATGGAAAATGTGATTGCGGACTGATAAAGAACCGAGCAAATAGTAAACTGCCAGAGAATGACATCCTGTCAAGAGATGAAAATATTTATACAGGTACGTTATACTGCTGCCATGTACCGTCTAAGCACAAAACAGCGCAAGCATGTACGCAGTGTGTTAAGCTACTCATGTACTGAACATCAGTAGTATACAGGGCTATTACAAATGATTGAAGCGACTTAATAAATTCACTGTAGCTCCATTCATTGACATATAGTCACGACACGCTACAGATACGTAGAAAAACATAAAGTTTTGTTCGGCTGAAGCCGCACTTCAGGTTTCTGCCGCCAGAGCGCTCGAGAGTGCAGTGAGACAAAATGGCGACAGGAGCCGAGAAAGCGTATGTCGTGCTTGAAATTGAAACACGTATGTAACGCAGCAGCGATGGCGAGGCATTGCAGCGTCTCTGACCAGAGAGTATGCGCTTGACCGCGCGAGTGTTGCGAGCAGTTCGCTAGTTGTCGCTATGCAGAGCAGTACTCTGTCTGTAGTCGTGGCAGTCGGTAGCTCGATTTAGTTACGAGCTGTCGGTCAGTAGTAGTCGTGCAGTGCAGTTCCCTACTAGTAGTCGTGCAGTGCAGTACGCTAATAGTCGTCATGCAGAGCGGTCGGTCAGTAGTAGCAGCCCAGTGCGGTTGTGTGATGTAGGCGGTCGGCAACACTGGTCAAGATGCTGAATGAGGTATACTGTTAATTAATATAATCATTAGATAATGTAAAAATTTATTTATTGTAATTAATTTCCAACAAATGCCCCAATAATAATTTTTATTTCAAAAGCATTTTTTCAAAAATTTTATTTTTTATTGAACTAAAGATTTCGTTGCACTTCCCATTTCACTCCACTTTTTTTTAAAGAAAAATTTCAGTAAAATCACCAAAAAAAGGAATATTATTATTTGCAATCCAGTTCCTCCAAGCCGTGCGCACGAAAAAGAGCAGAAATTTGACATCCAGTTATTCTGAGGTAAGACTTTAATTCTGATTGTTTTACACAGGGCCAAAGACCGATATTTCGGTTTAATTGAATTTTCTTATCACTGAATGGACTTTAATTTTTGTGAGGAATTTATATTTGGGTCAGATTGCTAATTTTTGTTTAATTGTCATTGTCAGTAGAATTCTTTGTGGGGAGGTTACACTCGGCTCCCATTTGTATTAAGTATTGTCTTTTCCTTTTAAATTACGGTGGGGAGGTTACAAAATGCACTCACATCAGTCAGTCATAACAGTGCAACGACACTTCAGGATGAAGTTCACCAAAGATCCACCATCTGCTAACTGCATTCGGCGATGGTATGCGCATTTTAAAGCTTCTGGATGCCTCTGTAAGGGGAAATCAACGGGTCGGCCTGCAGTGAGCGAAGAAACGGTAGAACGCGTGGGGGCAAGTTTCACGTGTAGCCCGCGGAAGTCGACGAATAAAGCAAGCAGGGAGCTAAACGTACCACAGCCGACGGTTTGGGAAATCTTACGGAAAAGGCTAAGGAGAAGCCTTACCGTTTACAATTGCTACAAGCCCTGACATCCGATGACAAAGTCAAACGCTTTGAATTTTCGGCGCGGTTGCAACAGCTCATAGAGAGGATGCGTTCAGTGCGAAACTTGTTTTCAGTGATGAAGCAACATTTTTTCTTAATGGTGAAGTGAACAGACACAATGTGCGAATCTGGGTGGTAGAGAATCCTCACACATTCGTGCAGCAAATTCGCAATTCACCAAAAGTTAATGTGTTTTGTGCAATCTCACGGTTTAAAGTTTACGGCCCCTTTTTCTTCTGCGAAAAAAACGTTACAGGACACGTGTATCTGGACATGCTGGAAAATTGGCTCATGCCACAACCGGAGACCGACAGCGCGGACTTCATCTTTCAACAGGATGGTGCTCCACCGCACTTCCATCATGATGTTCGGCATTTCTTAAACAGGAGATTGGAAAAGCGATGGATCGGTCGTGGTGGAGATCATGATCAGCAATTCATGTCATGGCCTCCACACTCTCCCGACTTAACCCCATGCGATTTCTTTCTGTGGGGTTACGTGAAAGATTCAGTGTTTAAACCTCCTCTAACAAGAAACGTGCCAGAACTGCGAGCTCGCATCAATGATGCTTTCGAACTCATTGATGGGGATATGCTGCGCCGAGTGTGGGAGGAACTTGATTGTCGGCTTGATGTCTGCAGAATCATTAAAGGGGCACATATCGAACATTTGTGAATGCCTAAAAAAACTTTTTGAGTTTTTGTATGTGTATGCAAAGCATTGTGAAAATATCTCAAATAATAAAGTTATTGTAGAGCTGTGAAATCGCTTCAATCATTTGTAATAACCCTGTATTTACACAAAACACTGATCACACGTGACTTGTAATCAGAGGCCCTTTCTTTTGCTCGTTTTGATGAACATTTCTTTGTTTTGTAATTGATTCGCTTTTAACAATAGTTAACTTTTCAAAGTGAAGACCAATTCGGTTTTAGAAGCGGTGTAGGGACGAGGGAAGCAATCTTATCTTTAAGACTAATAATTGAGAAACAAATTTCCAAAAACAAACAAGTATTTATAGCCTTCGTAGACCTCGAAAAGGCATTTGACAATGTTGTATGGCCAGAAATGTTTAGAATTCTGAAGAAGGCTGGTCTGAAATATAATGATAGAAGGATAATCTTTAAAATATACCAAAATGAAACAGCCTTAGTTAAGAAGGAAAACAAAGAAGAAACAGCAAGAATAAGGAAAGGAGTGAGACAGGGATGCCCACTATCTCCAGTAATTTTCAACGCATATATCCAAGAAGCAATAGACAAAATAAGAGAGAATATTGAAGTAGGAATAAAACTTAACGGAATGAAAATAGATATGTTGCGATATGCAGATGATATCGCCATAATTACAGAAAGGAAAGAAGATTTAGAAGCCGCACTCAATGAAATGGAAAACACCTTAAAAGAACAGTATGGAATGAAAATAAATAAGAAAAAGACTAAAGTGATGGTGAGTGGCGCCCTGAACTACAATGAACCCATACGAATAACAATAAAGGGAGAGAAACTAGGGCAGGTTACAGAATTTAACTACTTAGGTAGCAAAATAACAGCAGATGGAAGGAGCAAAAGTGACATTAAAAACAGAATACAACTTGCCAAAATAGCATTCAATGGAAAAAGAAACTTACTGACGAGTAGAAATGTTAGTTTAGACGTAAGAAAGAGAGTCATGAAAACCTATGTGTGGAGTACAGCCCTTTACGGATGTGAAACTTGGACTAGTGGAAAAGAAGAAAAGAGAAGATTAGAGGCATTCGAAATGTGGTGCTACCGGAGAATGGAAAAAATCAGCTGGCGAGACAAGGCTACAAACGAAGATGTCCTCAGAAGAGTGAAAGAAAACAGATCTCTTTGGCGAAATATACAGAAAAGAAGAATAACCTTCATAGGTCACATTTTACGGCATAACAATTTCATTAAGAGAATATTAGAAGGAATCATTGAAGGAAGAACTCGCCGAGGACGACCTAGATTAAGCTACATTCAACAAGTAATAAATGACATCGGGTGCCAGACCTATGCAGATATGAAGAAGAAAGTTGACAAAAGAACGGAATGGCGTGCTGCTGCCAACCAACCTGTGGGTTGATAACCGAAGAGAGAGAACTTTTCAAATGGCTAAATGGTTCAAATGGCACTGAGCTCTATGGGACTTAACTTCTGAGGTCATCAGTCCCCTAGAACTTAGAACTACTTAAACCTAACTAACCTAAGGACATCACACACATCCATGCCCGAGGCAGGATTCGAACCTGCGACAGTAGCTGTCGTGCGGTTCCAGACTGTAGCGCCTAGAACCGCTCGGCCACTCCGGCTGGCAGTTAACTTGTCATTTTGCACTCACGTACTTCAGGTAGTAATTTGTTGTATTGACTTTTTCCTAATCTAACGTTTATGTTTATGTCATTGAATGAAATACTAACTTCATGATGTATAATGGGATTCATGTAATTTTAATTTCACACTTTGACCCGTAAGGAAATTCGTGTGACCGGATGTTTCGTGAATTAAACAGGTTCATACGCACTTATACCTACATTCAACACACTCGCTGGGTGCAGTTTATTTGAGCATGTAGTGAACATCTTCTGTTTATGACACGTGATATACTCTCGCTAACTTGATGTTGCATGTCAGAGAAACCAACGAGTGAATAGATCCTGTTCTGAAATTTCCTAGACAAACAGAGTTCTACGAAGAAAAGGTAAGAACCTTGCTAACTGCACTCACTCATCAAGAATATCTCAGAAAATCCCAGTATGACAAGAATATCAGTATTTTAATATGTGTCTTTGAACACACCGGTTGTTTTAACGCAGTTAGAGAAGCGTTAGTTTATATAGATATCTTATGCCATCCTACTGTGAGTCAAGATTTTTGTGTCGCCACAGATGCCTCGAACACGCGTTTGGGCTCATGTCTGTTTCAAATTGATCAAGAACAGGGTAAGCGAGAAGTAAAATTGATTAGCTTTGCAAGTAGAACTCTCACGGAGTGCGACAATTCTTATTCAGTGACAGAATTACAAACACTGGTAACAGCATGGGCATCCAAAACGTTTAGTTACTTAATTTCCGGTAAAGAAATGCTGATCACCAAGCTTTGAGTATTTTTATCTCGTACAAACTATTACACCCGCACTTTGTGCGTTGGGTATTGTTTTTACAAGAATATTCGTTTGAAGTAATTCACACAGCAGGAAAACAAAACATTGTAGCTGCCGCATTAATTCCATATGCATCATAGAAATGCATTCTTTCAAAAGACTCGTGTCACTGTACACATGTTTCATGAATCGCAGAGCCTTGTCACTGTTACATTTATGTGAATGGACGCTAGGGTGAGAACCAGAAAGACAACAAACATTGTGTGCGTGCACTGCTACCGTTCCAAGGAGTTTAAACCAGGCGGGCTGGCAGCGCTTGGGGACGTCACGCTAACCGTGATTGATGCCATAACCTGAGTCTGACGTCGTGTTCCGCGCTTGATGTCACTTCTCCGATGGACTCACAGCCAACACTGCCACACAAGTGCAAGTCGACATGTGTTTGGAATCAAGGCTCAACATCAAAACATTCTGTCGCTCTTATACCATGTTGGTACAGGACAAATCTGTGGCAAGGACTCCACAATGATTGGACCGAACACATACAGATCCTGTTTTTATCAAACAAGAAAAGGTAATGTATACGTATTGGCTTTCCTTTCTGATGAGTAAAGGGTGAATGAGTACTCACAATGAAGCATCGAATTGTTTCGTAGTCATTCAGGGGGCATTGTCAAGATCCTCTCTAAAACATGTTTTTCCATATTTCTGCATGAATATTTGTACCAGTATAAATGTCAACGATATTGTATATCAATGTCAGTAATAAAAGAATGGACAACCTTCAAAGTTTTTAAGGAACAGCTAGGAGAAGCCTGACTGCTCGCTGTTGCCTTTCTGCTTTCAGCATTGTGGGCTGCAGCCGTGTAAATGATTTCATAATGAACGTTCTTATTTTGAGTTACTTTTTTTGTCTTTCTTTCCTATTAATCCACTAAATTATTGTATAAAGAGCTCTGTTTTCACTTTTTCTAGAAGGAAAGATGCGATGCTTCGATGTGGCACCGATCCGCCATTGGCGCGATTTCATTACTAATTTACAGTGTTCAAATTTATATATCGTGTGCGCTGAACCTGTAACTATTCAGAGGAGAAATTCGAGTTTTTCAGATCAACCATACACCACGAAGTGAATACCCAATTGCAATATGCAGAGCACATTTTTTAAGAATTAAATCGGTAAACTTCTTCTGTTGCGCCGCTCCGAACACCAGTCAGCTATTACATTCTTCGTTCTGGTAAAAACGTTTTTAAATATTTGGGAGGAGATGTTGGAAGCCAACTCACAGGTCCTACTGAGAATTTAGTAAGTAGTTTAGATAATTTTCTACACTAGAACCACTGACTATGTTTCAGTTAACATTACTGAACTCGGAGATTCTAATTTTGAAGAAACAGAAATGAAAATTTAAAATCTTTAAGAGTATATGTCTTTGAAACCATGTTTTGACACTTGAGGCATTTTTAGACTATGGTGGAAAGGAAAAAAATATCCCGTTACCTTTGCTGTTGTGTTGAAAATTTATTCTAGTTTTTTCTTGACAGATCTTTGCGATGTCACATACTTATCTGCGAGCGAGAATAAATACCGATTCATACTGAGAGACTGCCATTTCGATGACGCACTAAGAACAGGTTGTCGGAGAGACAACAGACTTGCAGCGAACGTACTGTGCCTAACTTCGCATTAATTACGGAAGTTGTAAATCCAAGCAATTTTAATTGTAGTTCTTGGAAATACTTTTATAGGATTACATGTTTATAGTATCATCTGTAGCAATAATACTAAAATAGTGGTTGTGACCACCTTAGGCACGAGTTAAATGTGGCGGAGCACATGAGAAAGTTGAACATCACTGCTCTAAGGCATCCGACCGGTTGAGCAAAGCCCTCTGTCAAAAAGGTCATGATACAATTTGCCTGCAGAACTAAATTCATCGGAATGATTACAAACCTCTTCTCGAACTCCACACCTCGTGTTGCCCTTAGTGGACGTTACACCAAAAAAATCCAGATCAAAGGTTCACTAAAACACGAAAGCGCGATGTTCTGACTACTTCTTGCTATCTCTTTGGTCCCCCATATCACGATTTTCATCAGGTACTCAACAGGAGAGAAACCGACAATCAGAAGAACATCTACTAAGCAAACTATGATGATATTAGCACATTCGTGTTATCCCCTGAAGAGATTAGAACAATCCAATAACCACTCATGCAATAAGACAGCACATTTGGAGTCGCGATCAATCGTCAAAAGGCAGTTTTGTTACCAACAGTAACCACTAGTAGATAGTAAAACTCTAAATTTAGAAAGTATCTGTGGGTGGATGCACGGTGGTACCTAAAGAAAGAGGGCTGGGACTTCCACGCAAAACGTGTGGCGCTTTTATTCCATGGCAGCTTGCTATCGGGAAACAACATCACAGTCTGACAGCATCACTACTGGAAAAACATCGTCCACAGTACGAAGTGGGATCAATGAACCCAACACGTCCACCGTTCAGAATGAACCTTTCCCAGGTATATTAAACTCCAAAAACCAAACATTCGTGCAGATATCCTTGAACTGCGATGAAGAAGCGAAAGAGCACTACAAACCCATCAGAATAAAGCCTAAAAGAAAGAAAACGGACAAACACCCTCAACGTGAAACTTCCTGGATGATTCATACTGTGTGACAAACGGAGACTCGAACTCGGGACCTTTACCTTTCGCGGGCAAGAGCTCTACCAACGGAGCTACCCAAGCACGACACACGCCCCGTCCTCACAGCTTTACCTCTGCCAGTACCTCGTCTCCTACCTTTCAAACTTTACAGATGCTCCCCTGCGAAAGAAAGGATATTGCGGAGACTTGGCTTAGCCACAGCCTAGGGGATGTTCCCAGAATCAGATTTTCACTCTGCAGTGGAGTGTGTGCTGGTATGAAACTTCCTGGCAGATAAAACTGTGTGCCGGACCGATTCTCGAACTCGGGACCTTTGCCTTTCGCAGGAGACCTTCTGTAAAATGGTTCAAATGGCTCTTAGCACTATGGGACTTAACCTCTGACGTCATCAGTCTCCCAGAACTTAGAACTCCTTAAACCTAAGTAATCTAAGAGTACCCGTGGTCTAGAGGTTGCGTCAGTGATTTATAATCAAAACATCTTCGGTCCCGTGTTCGATCCCCGCCACTGTCTAAATTTTGATAAATAATCAGCATTGGCGGCCGAAGACTTCCGGCATAAGAAGTCAGCCTCATTCTGCCAACCGCCTTGTCAAAGAGGGCGGAGGAGCGGATAGAGGTTCAGCACTCTCTTGTCCTAGGGGTGGAAAATTGCCACTAAAGGCGGAACATTCAGCAATGATCAACGACATGAGGATGTAGAAGGCAATGGAAACCACTGCATTAAAGACACGTAACGTGTATCCACAGGACATGTGGCCTGTAATTGAAGAAGTGCCATGATGATCTCTCCATTGGCAAAAGAGTCCGAAGTAGTCCCCCATTCGCATCTCCGGGAAGGGATTGCCAAGGGGGAGGTTACCATGAGAAAAAGATTGAATAATCTACGAAAGGATAACGTTCTACGAGTCTGGGCGTGGAATGTCAGAAGCTTGAATGTGGTAGGGAAACTAGAAAATCTGAAAAGGAAAATGCAAAGGCTCAATCTAGATATAGTAGGGGTCAGTGAAGGGAAGTGGAAGGAAGACAAGGATTTCTGGTCAGATGAGTATCGAATAATTTCAACAGCAGCAGAAAATGGTATAACAGGTGTAGGATTCGTTATGAATAGGAAGGTAGGACAGAGGGAGTGTTACTGTGAACAGTTCAGTGACTGGGATGTTCTAATCAGAATCGACAGCAGACCAACACCGACAACGATAGTTCAGGTATACATGCCGACGTCGCAAGCTGAAGATGAACAGATAGAGAAAGTGTATGAGGATATTGAAGGGGTAATGCAGTATGTAAAGGGGGACGAAAATCTAATAGTCATGGGCGACAGGAATGCAGTTGCAGGGGAAGGAGTAAAAGAAAAGGTTACGGGAGAATATGGGCCTGGGACAAGGAATGAAAGAGGAGAAAGACTAATTGAGTTCTGTAACAAGTTTCAGCTAGTAACAGCGAATACCCTGTTCAAGAATCACAAGAGGAGGAGGTATACCTGGAAAAGGCCGGGAGATACGGGAAGATTTCAATTAGATTACATCATGGTCAGAGAGAAATACCGAAATCAGATACTGGGTTGTAAGGCGTACCCAGGAGCAGATATAGACTCAGATCACAATCTAGTAGTGATGAAGAGTAGGCTGAAGTTCAAGACATTAGTCAGGAAGAGTCAATACGCAAAGAAGGGGGATACGGAAGTACTAAGGAATGACGAGATACGTTTGAAGTTTTCTAAAGCTATAGATACAGCAATAAGGAATAGTGCAGTATGCAGTAAAGCTGAAGAGGAATGGACATCTCTAAAAAGGTCCATCACAAAAGTTGGGAAGGAAAACATAGGTACAAAGAAGGTAGCTGCGAAGAAACCATGGGTAACACAAGAAATACTTCAGTTGATTGATGAAAGGAGGAGGTACAAACATGTTGCGGGAAAATCAGGAATACAGAAATACAAGTCGCTGAGGAATGGAATAAATAGGAAGTGCAGGGAAGCTAAGACGAAATGGCTGCAGGAAAAATGTGAAGACATCGAAAAAGATATGATTGTCGGAAGGACAGACTCAGCATGCAGGAAAGTCAAAACAACCTCTGGTGACATTAAAAGCAACGGTGGTAACATTAAGAGTGCAACGGGAATTCCACTGTTAAATGCAGAGGAGAGAGCAGATTGGTGGAAAGAATACATTGAAAGCCTCTATGAAAGGTGAAGATTTGTCTGATGTGATAGAAGAAGAAACAGGAGTCGATTTAGAAGGGATAGGGGATCCAGTATTAGAATCGGAATTTAAAAGAGCTTTGGAGGACTTACGGTCAAATAAGGCGCAAGGTATAGATAACATTCCATCAGAATTTCTAAAAACATTGGGGGAAGTGGCAACAGAACGACTATTCACGTTGGTGTGTAGAATATATGACTCTGGCGATATACCATCTGACTTTCGGAAAAGCAACATCCACATAATCCCGAAGACGACAAGAGCTGACAAGTGCGAGAATTATCACACATCAGCTTAACAGCTCATGCATCGAAGCTGCTTACAAGAATAATATACAGAAGAATGGAAAAGATAATAGAGAATGTGCTAGGTGACGATCAGTTTGGCTTTAGGAAAAGTAAAGGGACGAGAGAGGCAATTCTGATGTTACGGCTAATAATGGAAGCAAGGCTAAAGAAAAATCAAGACACTTTCATAGGATTTGTCGACCTGGAAAAAGCGTTCGACAATATTAAGTGGTGCAAGCTGTTCGAGATTCTGAAAAAAGTAGGGGTAAGCTATAGGGAGAGACGGCTCATATACAATATGTACAACAACCAAGAGGGAATAATAAGAGTGGACGATGAAGAACGAAGTGCTCGTATTAAGAAGGGTGTAAGACAAGGCTGTAGCCTTTCGCCCCTATTCTTCCATCTGTACATCGAGGAAGCAATGATGGAAATAAAAGAAAGTTTCAGGAGTGGAATTAAAATACAAGGTGAATGGATATCAATGATACGATTCGCTGATGACATTGCTATCCTGAGTGAAAGTGATGAAGAATTAAATGATCTGTTGGACGGAATGAACAGTCTAATGAGTACACAGTATGGTTTGAGAGTAAATCGGAGAAAGACGAAGGTAATGAGAAGTAGTAGAAATGAGAACAGCGATAAACTTAACATCAGGATTGATGGTCACGAAGTCAATGAAGTTAAGGAAATCTGCTACCTAGGCAGTAAAATAACCAGTGACGGACGGAGCAAGGAGGACATCAAAAGCAGACTCGCTATGGCAAAAAAGGCATTTCTGGCCAAGAGAAGTCTGCTAAGATCAAATACCGGCCTTAATTTGAGGTAGAAATTTCTGAGGATGTACGTCTGGAGTACAGCATTGTATGGTAGTGAAACATGGACTGTGGGAAAACCGGAACAGAAGAGAATCGAAGCATTTGAGATGTGGTGCTATAGACGAATGTTGAAAATTAGGTGGACTGATAAGGAATGAGGAGGTTCTACGCAGAATCGGAGAGGAAAGGAATATGTGGAAATCACTGATAAGGTGAAGGGACAGGATGATAGGACATTTGCAAATACATGAGGTAATGACTTCCATCGTACTAGAGGGAGCTGTAGAGGGCAAAAACTGTAGAGGAAGACAGAGATTGGAATACGTCAAGTAAATAATTGAGGACGTAGGTTGCAAGTGCTACTCTGAGATGAAGGCACAGGAAAGGAATTCGTGGCGGGCCGCATCAAACCAGTCAGTAGGATGATGACCAAAAAAAAAAAAACCTAAGGACATGACACACATCCATGCCCGGGGCAGGATGCGAACCTGCAACCGTAGCCCGCGCGCGGTTCCAGACTGTAGCGCCTAGAACCGCTCGGCCACTCCGGCCGGCAGCTTCTGTAAAGTTTGGGATGTAGGAGACGAGGTACTGCCGGAATTACAGCTGTGAGGACTGGGCCTGAGTCGTCCTTGGGTAACTCAGTTGGTAGAGCACTTGTCTGCGGAAAGCAAAGGTCCCGATTTCGAGTCTGGGTCCGGGACACAGTTTTAATCTGCCAGGAAGTTTTATAACAGCGCACACTCCGTTTCAGAGTGAAAATCTCATTCTTGAAACCCTCAACGTGATTGAGAATTATTATAGAACAATGCATAAGGCCCAAACTATCCAAAAGCTGTCTGGTGCTAAGTAGTAACTCATACAACTGCAGCAAACGGAAAGCCGCAACAAATGAATATCATTTCTTACACCTTTTGCGACACGTCCAGGAAATACGCGAGAATCGAGGACGTCATTCCCCGTGAGCAATAGGAGATAGCGCCTCCCTCTCATAGCTCGCTGAGAAAGGAAGAAGTATAATCTATTCATTGTCTTTTCTTTCAAGAAAAGATAGAAAAGTCTGTATTGCGCCTGTTTTTAACAGGGAAGGAACTGACACTTTTTTATGACTACTTACAAGACGTCATTTGCCTTCAAACGTATTTAAAATACCCCATACACCCAAGTGCAGCACTCCCGCTCTCCACCCCCTCCCCCTCCCCTAACTAGATTATCGTTTTATTTGACACAATGTTCACTCACATCAACACAATTATCTATACCACCTTCGACGTAAATACAGTTTTAATAAATGGCTTCAAAACGTTCCAAACCTAAAACGAACAGCAACTGCTTGGATTGCTGCTCACACCACCCATGCCATTTTAATACTACATCGTTCAGATGGGCTGCAGTTTGGTGCTTACTTATGTAAGAAGAAGCATTTGGCTAAACGACGCCATCGTCTTAAATATCGTAATACCGACCGCTTTTCAGCGACTCCGACGACAATAATCCCTCCTTTTACAAGGATGCATAAAAGAGAGCTGAAGTTCACTACAAGAAAAAAAAATTGTAATAAAAGGTAGAAAAATAAATATAATCATATTAAAAGGTCAAAAGAAATATATTTATACAAAAAAATTAAAAAAGCAATGGAAGAGCACTGCAAACAAATAAGGAAGAATACTACATGTACTTGTATACTCCGCAAGTGACTTAACGGTGTGGTGGAGGGTGGTTTGTGTACCACCGTATCCCCCTTTTCCTGTTCCAGTAGCGCTTGGTTCACGGGAAGAACGATTGCTGGTAAACCTTAATGTGGGCTCGGAATTCTTCAACTTTTATTTATGTAAGGGACTGAAAAACAATGAACTCAAAACTGTGCATGAAATCATCTTTATTCTGATGGATTACTGGCTTCGATTAACAATCTAGCCGTATTCAGACGATAGTTAAGAATGTATTATGATCTGAAGATGGCTATATTATTTGCAGAAACTAATAATCCATCAAAATAAAGTTTTTATCTGCGATATTGATTTCATGAGTTCTCAGTCCGTCAACATAAACAAAAATTTACAACAGATTGCGTATCTGCTGGTTGACCGTGTAACAAACTTGACATTCTAATATTATCCTCGTGGTTTTTAGCGAGATATACGCAGGAGGAAGAAATGCATTGGTTGAGTCTTCTAGGAATCTAGGCTCTCGGAATTTTACACTACTGGCCATTAAAATTGCTACATCAAGAAGAAATCCAGATGATCCATTGGACAAATGTATTATACTAGAACTGACGTGTGATGACATTTTCACGCAGTTTGGGTGCATAGATCCTGAGAAATCAGTACCCAGAACAACCAACTCTGGCCGTAATAACGGCCTTGATACGCCTGCCCATTGAGTCAAACAGAGCTTGGATGGCGTGTACAGGTACAACTGCCTATGCAGTTTCAACACTATACCACAGTTTATCAAGAGTAGTGACTGGCGTATTGTGACGAGCCAGTTGCTCGGCCACCATTGACCAGACGTTTTCAAATGCTGAGAGATCAGGAGAATGTGCTGGCCAGGGCAGCAGTCGAACATTTTCTGTATCCAGAAAGGCCCGTACAGGACCTGCAACATGCGGTCGTGCATTATCCTGCTGAAATGTAGGGTTTCGCAGAGATCGAGTGAAGGGTAGAGCCACGGGTCGCAGCACATCTGAAATGTAACGCCCATTGTTCCAAGTGCCGTCAATGCGAACAAGAGGTGACCGAGACGTGTGACCAATGGCACCCCGTACCATCACGCCGGGTGATACGCCAGTATGGCGATGACGAATACACGCTTCCAATGTGCGTTCACCGCGATGTCGCCACACACGGATGTGACCATCATGATGCTGTAAACAGAACCTGGATTCATCCGAAAAAGTGACGTTTTGCCATTCGTGCACCCAGGTTCGTCGTTGAGTACACCATCGCAGGCGCTCCTGTCTGTGATGCAGCGTCAAGGGCAACCACAGCCACGGTCTCCGAGCTGAGAGTCCATGCTGCTTCAAACGTCGCCGAACCGTTCGTGCAGATGGTTGTTGTCTTGTAAACATCCCCATCTGTTGACTCAGGGATCGAGACTTAGCTGCAAGATCCGTTACAACCATGCGGATAAGATGCCTGTCATCTCGACTGCTAGTGACACGAGGCCGTCGGGATCCAGCACGGCGTTCCGTATTACCCTCCTGAACTCATCGATTCCATAGTCTGCTAACAGTTATTCGATCTCGACCAACGGGAGCAGTAATGTCGCGATACGATAAACCGCAATCGTGATAGGCTACAATCCGACCTTTATCAAAGTCGGAAACGTGATGGTACGCATTTCTCCTCCTTACACGAGGCATCACAACAACGTTTCACCAGGCAACGCCGGTCAACTGCTGTTTGTGTATGAGAAATCGGTTGGAAACTTTTCTCATGTCTGCACGTTGTATGTGTCGTCACCGGCGTCAACCTTGTGTGAATGCTCTGAAAAGCTAATCATTTGCATATCACAGCATCTTCTTCCTGTCGGTTAAATTTCGCGTCTGTAGCACATCTTCGTGGTGTAGCAATTTTAATGGCCACTAGTGTAACAGTAAGACCATAGCGCGATGCAGAACGCCTCTCGTTCAGGGTCTGCCAATTGAATTGGCTCAGCATCTCCGTGATATTTTCACTCGTACTAAATGAAGCTGTAGTGATACATGCTGCTCTTCTTCTCTATTTCCTCTACTAGTGCTACCTGAGGAGCTCTTTCTCGCGAGCAATATTGAAGAGTTGGCCGAAAGTGTGTTTTGTAAGCTACCTACTTTGCCGATGGACTACATTTCTTCAGGATTCTTCCAGTGAACCTCTGTCTGGCATCTGCCTTACGATTAATTTTATGAGATTGTTCCACGTCAAATCGCTTCGTAAGCATACTCCTAGATATTTCATAAAGTAACAGCTTCCACTGATTGTTCAGAAATTTTGTAATCATGCAGTAAATGCGCTTTCTGTCTATGTATTCGCAATACGTTTCATCTGTTTTCGTTGAGAGTCACTTGCGACTTCCTACAGCAAATGTCGATCACCTGTAGGTCTTCCTGCATTTCGCTACAGTTTTCTAACGTCGTGACTTCTGTGTATACAAGAATCATCCGCAAAAAGCCTCGTGGAACTTCCGACGTTATCTACTAGGTCATTTACATTTATTGTGAAAAATAATGGTCCGATAACAGTCACCTGGGACACGACTGAAGTTACCTTTACATCTGAAGATTTCTCTCCGTTCAGAATGACATGCTGTGTTATGTTTGCTAGAAACTCCTCAATCCAGTCACATGGCTGGTCCGATATTACATACGCTCGTATTATGTTCATTAGAGGGCTTTGCGGGACTGTGACAAATACCTTTCGGAAGTGACGGAACACGCTATTCGCCTGAGCTCCTGTATCCGCTGCATTCTGTGTCTCGTGGACGAAAAGAGACATTCGGGTTTCACAGGAACGTTGTTTTCGGAACTCATGTAGGTACGTAGGGAGTACATTTTCGAAAAATGTAATAATGCGAGACCATAAAATACGCTCCAAAATTCTTTTTTTTGGTCATCAGCCTACTGACTGGTTTGATGCGGCCCGCCACGAATTCCTTTCCTGTGCTAACCTCTTCATCTCAGAGTGGCACTTGCAAACTACGTCCTCAATTATTTGCTTGACGTATTCCAATCTCTGTCTTCCTCTACAGTTTTTGCCCTCTACAGCTCCCTCTAGTACCATGGAAGTCATTCTCTCATGTCTTAGCAGATGTCCTATCATCCTGTCCCTTCTCCTTATCAGTGTTTTCCACATATAACTTTCCTCTCCGATTCTGCGTAGAACCTCCTCATTCCTTATCAGTCCACCTAATTTTCAACATTCGTCTATAGCACCACATCTCAAATGCTTCGATTCTCTTCTGTTCCGGTTTTCCCACAGTCCATGTTTCACTACCATACAATGCTGTACTCCAGACGTACATCCTCAGAAATTTCTACCTCAAATTAAGGCCGGTATTTGATCTTAGCAGACTTCTCTTGGCCAGAAATGCCTTTTTTGCCATAGCGAGTCTGCTTTTGATGTCCTCCTTGCTCCGTCCGTCACTGGTTATTTTACTGCCTAGGTAGCAGATTTCCTTAACTTCATTGACTTCGTGACCATCAATCCTGATGTTAAGTTTATCGCTGTTCTCGTTTCTACTTCTTCTCATTACCTTCGTCTTTCTCTGATTTACTCTCAAACCATACTGTGTACTCATTAGAATGTTCATTTCGTTCAGCAGATCATTTAATTCTTCTTCACTTTCACTCAGGATAGCAATGTCATTAGCGAATCGTATCATTGATATCCTTGCACTTTGTATTTTAATTCCACTCCTGAACCTTTCTTTTATTTCCATCATTGCTTCCTCGATGTACAGATTGAAGAGTAGGGGCGAAAGGCTACAGCCTTGTCTTACACCCTTCTTAATACGAGCACTTCGTTCTTGATCGTCCACTCTTTATTATTCCCTCTTGGTTGTTGTACATATTGTATATGACCCGTCTCTCCTTATAGCTTACCCCTTCCTTTTTAGAATCTCGAACAGCTTGCACCATTTATATTGTCGAACGCTTTTTCCTGGTCGACAAATCCTATGAAAGTGTCTTGAATTTTCTTTAGCCTTGCTTCCATTATTACCCGTAACGTCAGAATTGCCTCTCTCGTCTCTTTACTTTTCCTAAAGCCAAACTGATCGTCACATAGCGCATTCTCAATTTTCTTTTCCATTATTCTGTATATTATTCTTGTAAGCAGCTTCGATGCATGAGCTGTTAAGCTGATTGTGCGATAATTCTCGCACTTGTTAGCTCTTGCCGTCTTCGGAATTGTGTGGATGATGCTTTTCCGAAAGTCAGATAGTATATCGCCAGACTCATATATTCTACACACCAACGAGAATAGTCGTCTTGTTGCCACTTCCCCCAATGATTTTAGAAATTCTGATGGAATGTTATCTATACCTTGTGTCTTATTTGACCGTACGTCCTCCAAAGCTCTTTTAAATTCCAATTCTAATACTGGATCCCTTATCTCTTCTAAATCGACTCCTGTTTCTTCTTCTATCACATCAGACAAATCTTCACCCTCATAGAGGCTTTCAATGTACTCTTTCCACCTATCTGCTCTCTCCTCTGCATTTAACAGTGGAATTCCCGTTGCACTCTTAATGTTACCACCGTTGCTTTTAATGTCACCAAAGGTTGTTTTGACTTTCCTGCATGCTGAGTCTGTCCTTCCGACAATCATATCTTTTTCGATGTCTTCACATTTTTCCTGCAGCCATTTCGGCTTAGCTTCCCTGCACTTCCTATTTATTTCATTCCTCAGCGACTTGTATTTCTATATTTCTGATTTTCCCGGAACATGTTTGTACTTCTTCCTTTCCTCAATCAACTGAAGTATTTCTTGTGTTACCCATGGTTTCTTCGCAACTACCTTCTTTGTACCTATGTTTTCCTTCCCAACTTTTGTGATGGACCTTTTTAGAGATGTCCATTCCTCTTCAACTGTACTGCCTACTGCGCTATTCCTTATTGCTGTATTTATAGCGTTAGAGAACTTCAAACGTATCTCGTCATTCCTTAGTACTTCCGTATCCCCCTTCTTTGCGTGTTGACTCTTCCTGACTAATGTCTTGAACTTCAGCCTACTCTTCATCACTACTATATTGTGATCTGAGTCTATATCTGCTCCTGGGTACGCCTTACAACCCAGTATCTTCCCGTATCTCCCGGCCTTTTCCAGGTATACCTCATCCTCTTGTGATTCTTGAACAGGGTATTCGCTATTACTAGCTGAAACTTGTTACAGAACTCAATTAGTCTTTCTCCTCTTTCATTCCTTGTCCCAGGCCCATATTCTCCTGTAACCTTTTCTTTTACTCCTTCCCCTACAACTGCATTCCACTCGCCCATGTATATTAGATTTTCGTCCCCCTTTACACACTGCATTACCCCTTCAATATCCTCATACACTTCCTCTATCTGTTCATCTTCAGCTTGCGACGTCGGCATGTATACCTGAACTATCGTTGTCGGTGTTGGTCTGCTGTCGATTCTGATTAGAACAACCCGGTCACTGAACTGTTCACCCTCTGCCCTACCTTCCTATTCATAACGAATCCTACACCTGTTATACCATTTTCTGCTGCTGTTGATATTACCCGATACTCATCTGACCAGAAATCCTTGTCTTCCTTCCAATTCACTTCCCTGACCCCTACTATATCTAGATTGAGCCTTTGCATATCCCTTTTCAGATTTTCTAGTTTCCCTACCACGTTCAAGCTTCTGACATTCCACGCCCCGTGTCGTAGAACGTTATCCTTTCGTTGATTATTCAATCTTTTTCTCATGGTAACCTCCCACTTGGCATTCCCCTCCCGGAGATCGAGTGAGGGACTATTCCGGAATCTTTTGCCAATGGAGAGATCATCATGACACTTCTTCAATTGCAGGCCACATGTCCTGTGGATACACGTTACGTGTCTTTAATGCAGTGGTTTCCATTGCCTTCTGCATCCTCATGTCGTTGATCATTGCTGATTCTTCTACCTTTAGGGGCAATTTCCCACCCCCAGGACAAGAGAGTGCCCTGAACCTCTATCCGCTCCTCCGCCCTCTTTGACAAGGCGGTTGGCAGAATGAGGCTGACTTCTTATGCCGGAAGTCTTCGGCCGCCAATGCTGATTATTTATCAAAATTTAGGCAGTGGCGGGGATCAAACCCGGGGGCCGAAGACGTATTGATTATGAATCAAAGACGCTACCTCTAGACCAGATACTGAAAGTATCAAACAGGCGCGCTCTAGCTCACAGGTATCAGGTGACATGCGTTCCTTTAAGATGTTCATGCTGTCCATCATGGGTACATTCACGTCAATGCTGACCATCAGATTCGTACCTGAGACACGCTTTCATATTCAGTGTCAGCACTCCTCCATAGTATATTATTAACTAAATTAGTGCTCATTTAGCGGTTAGTAGTACACCCTGAGGAAGGTGTCTTGCAACAGTCGCCGAAACGTCGGAATTTTGTAGTTCACAATGCAGCCTCAAACCCAGAAGAATATTACTATGACAACGACCGCGGAAGCCTATATTTACACATTACAATGTACTTTTTATTTACATTATGTAATTGCAAATATCATCAGGGACACAATGAACGTACTGTTTGTACTGTATCTTCCAAAATGTGCTCATACTGACAGCCATCAAACTCAATGCAAGCATAACATCGGCGAACAAGATCGTGTGATACACCCTGACAGATACCCCTGGTGTATTTCGAATCACATCATAGGCAGCTACGGTTCTGGCAAATAAGTCCATCTCCGTATCTACTGAGGTCTCGTACACAACTGACTTTAGGTAACACCATAGGAAATAATCATGGGGATTCAGGTCAAGTGACCTCGCAGGCCATGGAACACACTTCCCCTTCCAGTCCAGCGACTAGGATATACTGTAGGGGTACTGCTCCATCGCATTATACTGTACGTCTTTGAATAGCACTGAGTGATGAATAGGTCTGTCGTTGATTCGTTGCACGTTCTCTCATGGAACAATGTAATACGATACAAGTAAAGTAAACAAAACCTGCATCATGACTTTCTGGTAATCAGGCTCGTCCTCCTTGCTTCCTTGAGCAAAATAAAGAATGTAAATTTAAAATAACCGCACATTACGAGTAAATTTGTACGCATGGTAGCTGTAAATAAATTGGAGAACAGTAATGCTAGACAAAGCGGTCGACAAGTTTACTTCCATATCTTCTTAAACTGGCTTCTCCGAACCCAGGTTCTCTGTCTCAAATTGTTTACTTAAGCAGTCTCTGCACCCTATTACATTTTTGGACGCTCTTCCGGAAACACCCTATATGTGTGTATAAGCTTATAGTCACTCTCTGCTACAACATGCGGCCAGTATCTAATTCCAATTTATCACTATGTTAGTGCTCTATTAATTTAATTGCTAATTACTTATGTGCGTCTTCTGTCATTTGCGTTTATTGTCTGTTTTCTATTGTCGGTGTGCATCTGGCCTGAGGAATTTGTTCCAGTGTTGCATATCTTGTTGTTGTGTGAGGTGACGTCATCTGTCCAGATATTCTGTGTATTGCTGGAATGATTGTGCCAGACAATGTGGTAAGTTTATTACACATAATACGTTGTATATGGCGTTTTGAGTTAAAATATGTGCCTGTGTTGTCCTGTTTGCTCCGGGATACTGAAGAACCTACGGATCAGGACAGTGTTCTGGGCTGGACAGAGAACAGATAAATTAATGCCAAACTGCTTACTTCGAGAACCAAGGCACGCGTTGAGGTTGATAATGACATATCAATAGATACATGGATTGTCACTCAAATGAATATTTATGTATTCGTCCGTTGTTAATAAATTGTATGAATCTATCGGTTTCTACATAAACATTCACTCCATACAGCATCCTGAACTTCTGACGAAGCTGTAGTACGAGGTGAACTAGAGCAGCAGTGTGATTTAAGAGAATTTTTTTTTTAAATGTGTCTGTTTAGGAGATATTTGCTTCATATCATAGAGGATACATTAGTCTGGTAATGTACTAAGACATACATTGATACCACGAAATAGTGCCTTGATAACAGTTAGGCACTAGCCGAAATCTATATTTGCCTAATAAAACCTGAAAAGACAGGACGATTGATTATTGTGCTCTGTCGTATGAAAGTCGTATCACAGTAGTTGGTGCACCCACATTCCTAATGGAAGGTAACTTGATTTACGAGATAGCTTGTCGCCATCTTTAAATCTTTCTGTTTCACCAAAAACGTCTGATGCATTACAGCTTCAGTGGCTGTCATCTGTTGCTGCAGGTAATCTCAGGTGAGGCAGAGAAAAGCGCATTGATACTTCTTTGAAGGCAATCCGTATTTTCGACAAGTCAGTAAACGTTTACATCCGAACTAAATGGCAGGCTATGGAAATAAATTAGAGACAGGCAACAATAAAATACACTGCAATGAGAGACATTTATTTCAGAACAATGATAATAAATTCAAATGTATTCTATTTCAGTCAAAATAAATAATTTTCTCGCAGGTAAATGTTTTGGTCCACTTTTTAAGAATAGTAGTAAAACCGCTTATGCAGGAAGTACATTCAAATATAACTATCAGTATCACTGTCATCGGTTTTGAAATTAGGTAACTGATTAAACTCGGGTATCGAGGATACTCCGCTGCTGTTAAGATTCGTTGGAAGGTATAATGAGAAGTTCAGTTACACGTATATAAATCCAGGCATTGCGATAGCTATAGGCATATACAAATCCATGGATTGCGGAAGCAGTCTTACGTCTTCTGCTTCTTGGCAGTCTAAACTTGAGTGCCGGGCTGACGCACAAATCCGCCCGTTGGAGTAGCACCCTGCAACAGACGTCACAGTTTCTATCCTGTCTTCACGTGTGTATAGATAGGTCTATGCACTCAATAGTTCGTAAAAGAAATGCATTCTACTTACATGGACGGATAACTACTTAGTCAAAATAGAAAATTAACTTTACTGCGTATCTAAACAACTTTTTTACATATTATTCTGATTTCATATTGGTACTTCTTGTAACTTTGTGTAAGTATGCCACTGATCATAGGCAAAAGCAGAAGTTGCCACTTGGGCATGTAAAGAAACCGAGAAAATTCCGGTCATATGTAACCGGATCTAAGGCACCCATACAGTCCCTCGTTGGCGAGTCTAGTGAGGCAGTTGAAGACAGCGAAACGAAAGCTGAAGTTTTAAATTACACGTTCAAGAAATCGTTCACTCAGGAGAATCGTAAACGTCATTAGACCACCGGACTGACTCCCTCATGGACGGTATAGTAAAAAGCATACCTGGCGTACAGAAGCAACTGAAAGAAAATAAATTACCATGTCCAAATGGGATACCGGTTCGATTTTACGAAGGATACTCTACGGCGTTGGCCACTTACCTAGCTTGCATTTATCGTGGATCTCTCGCCCCGCGCAAAGCTTCAAGTGACTGAAAAAAGCGCTGGTGGCTCCAGTATATAAGAAAGGTAAAAGAACGGACCCGCACAATTACAGACCAATAACCTTCACTTCTGTTTGCAGCAGAACCGCTGAACATATTCTCATTTCCAAAATAGTAAGCTTTCTTGAAACTGATCATGTTTGGTTTGTGGGGCGGTCATCAGCGCCCGTACAAAGTCCCAATTTTTACACAGTCCAATCTAGCCACTGGCACGAATGATGATGATGATGAAATGATGAGGACAACATCAAGAACAAGTCTCTGGGCAGAGAAAGTGCCCAACCCGGTCGGGAAACGAACCCGGGACCCAGTGACTCTTGAAACTGAGAAGCTTACGTGCACGAGTCAGCATGGTTTTAGAAAGCACCGCTCGTGCGAAACTTAGCTTGTCATCCATTGTGTCATTTGTGTTTATTGTCTGTTTTCAGTTGTTGGTGTCCATCTGGCTTGTGGAATTTGTGCCACTATGGATGGCGGCCAACAGGCAAATTCCATATTTCTAGATTTCCGGAGCATTTGATACGGTGCCAAATTGCAGGTTGTTAACGAAGTTACGAACGCTTGGAAGAAGTTCACAGACATGGGAGTGGCTCGAAGACTTCTTGAATAATAGAACCCAGTATATTGTCCTCGACGGCGAGTGTTCATCAGAGACAAGGGCATCGTCGGGATTGCCCCAGGGAAGTGTGGCAGGACTGCTGTTGTTCTCTATATACATACATGATTTGGCTGACAGGGTCAGAAGTAGTCTGCCATTGTTTGCTGATGTTGGTATGGTGTATGGTAAGGTGTCGAAGTTAACTGCCTGTAGGAAGATACAAGCCGACTTAGACAAAATTTCCAGTTGGTGTTATGAATGACAGCTAGCCCTAAATATCGAAAAATGTAAGTTATGTGGATGAGTAGGAAGATCAAACCTGTAATGTTCGGATGCAATATTACTAGTGCCCTGCTTGACATAACCACGTAATTTAAAAGCGTTGTGGGATGGAACGAGCATGTGAGAACTGTGGCGGGGAAAGCGAATATTCTTCAGTTCTGCTCAAGTGTTTGGGAACCGTCCAGGCCATATTGAAGGAAGACATCGAAGCAATTCAGAGGAGGGCTGCTTGTTTTGTTACCGGTTGGTTTGAACAACACGGAGATGCTTCAGGAACTCAATTGGGAGTCCCTGGAGGAAAGGCGGCTATCGAGAATATTTAAAGAATCGGCATTTGAAGCTGACTGCAAACAGTTTTACTGCCGCCAACATACACTGTGCTTAAGGACCACGAAGATAAGATACGAGAAATTAGAGCCCGTACGGAGGCATATAGACACTCGTTTTTCCTTCGCTCTATTTGCGGATGGAACAGGAACGGAAATGGGAAGTATTGGTGCAGGTTACCCTCCTACACGCACAGTACGTTGGTTTGTGGAGTATCTATGTAGATGTATATGTACTGATTTGGCGAAAGCAATTTGTTTAGTGGTGATCTATTTAGACGAAACAACAGTTGGCTTACAGATAAAAAAAATGGTTCACATGGCTCTGAGCACTATGCGACTTAACTTCTGAGGTCATCAGTCCCATAACTAACCTAAGGACATCACACACATCCATGCCCGAGGTAGGATTCGAACCTGCGACCGTAGCGGTCTCGCGGTTCCAGACTGTAGCGCCTAGAACCGCTCGGCGCTTGCAGGTAACATTTGGAACGTTGATTATGGACAGTGACATATATCAGTCTATCAGGCATTGCTTAACATATCGCTTAATGAAAGAATAGTATTCAACTGCGTCTCATTGGCATTCGAGTGGTATTCAGTCAATTAGCCAATTTCATTAAAACTGGGTTGACGCCTTGAATGTTCCAGTGAAGTCATCCATTAAAACGGCCGAAGTGCCGTTTTTGTCATTACTATTACTACAAATGAATATCTTTTTAAGGTATGTCATTGCATTTGATTAATCAAATCAAATTAATGTGTCGGGTATTAATGTGACGTGTAGGTAAAGATTAAAGTTCCAGATTATGACCCAAGGTGGGCCAGTAGTGCCTGACTCAGGCAATGGCGCCGTTGGACGTGGTGTGGAGGGCACGTGGTCTGCACACCGCTCTCCCGGTCGTTGTCAGCTTTTTGACCTTGGAAGAGGCACTAGACGGTCAAGTAGCTCTTCAGTTGGCCTCACGACATGGAGAGCACCCCGTTCCAGTCTTCCCTCCAAGGAAAAACACCTGGCAGCATAGGGAATCGAACCCGGGTGTCCTGGATGGCAGTCAGTCGCGCTGACCAGTCAGGTATGGAGGCAGACATTGTAAAGTGTAAGTAACGACCATTACGCTGTGATTGAATTCTTCTTCAAATTGAAGAAGTTGTAAGGGCCCTTGACAACGTTTCTGTATCTGATACCATTCAGCTTTTGATCTGTGTATTCAGTTTTATTTATTTTTAAATGCTCAAATTACGTATATTGCCTTAATTACGTCAGTCTTATTGCACTTACATATATAGTGTTGACGACAACAGCCAGATAAAAAGGCTCTAGCAAGGTAGAAGACAAATCAGCAAGAAATATTTTTTAAATTACCATACGCTGGAAACTCACAGTCGTTGTATTATGGCCATAGAAAGACAGCCAAACAGCCACGAACGCGTTGAGGTGTGTAATCCTTCCCCTCCTTCCTATTTGCACTCATTGTCCACATTAGTCATTTATGAAGATTTGAAAGAAGCGAAGATTACAATAAACTTTCCAGTTTAGTTACCTTTTCACTTAGAGTTCGCTTCAGTTCTTGTCTAGGGGTCTGATTCTTGAAGCTGAAATTGTCACATTTTAGGTCCTCATTGCTGATTTGATCTAAATAAATTTGAAGATTGTTGTTGCAAAATTTTTGTTGTTGCCTCAATATGTTTCGTCACATTTTAGTGTATCACACAGTCTTTTGATTTTTCACATTAACAAAGCCGAAATTGCATTTTTCGCACAAAATACAAAAATGTGTCCGATCACATCAGAGGCATGCGTACCACTGTCTCACTCAATGAGAATAACACCATTCCAAAGGGATACAAGTTTTCTTTACAGATGAATTCCTATTAATTTCGATTATTGTTTCATAAATGAATTTAGAAATAAACATAGTAAACAGTAATAGATAGCGTAATTAATAAGGGAAATTTTAAGTGAGCCAAATAATTCGTAATTTCAAAAGTTAATGAGAAAAATAATGTTAACTGTGCGTTCAGAACTAGTCCCCCTATGTTATAACATCCAAAATAAGTAATTCCTTTTCATGAATTTTAGCTTGATGTATAACATATTGCATATAAAATTATATGGAAGTTTACAGAAAAGCATCTGAGATAATAGCGACCTGTCCAAAATGCGAAAAATAATACTGGTATCGACAACTACCGTTGAGGAAAAACAATGTTATAAGACGATGTCCCGTTGCAACGGTTTGCAAATTTACTAGCCCCGGCTAATACTTCTTACCATAAAGCAGAAAGAAGATAATGGTTTCGGCTGAACCGTCAAAGCTAGGCATATTATAAATTTCTGTGCACATCTAGTTACGTTAGGTGCAAAGTTTCTGTGATTTCTACCGGAAAACAAACTCATTAAACAAACTATGTTGAAAGTAGATTAATGCCACTACTTTGTTAAATAAACTCGACGTGCTACTGAAGAAACACTGCAGTAGTACAGCTGAGGTGTAGTACTCTAAGCTGCAATTATATTAATAATTAAATCTGATGAACTCATGTTTTAGTTTTCGATAATGGATGAACTTTTATTTCAACAAGTGTAGCAGATCAGTAAGCGTGATCTAAGGCAATGCAGAAAAAAGGAAACAGAAATCACATTTTAAACATTTTTCTTTCTGAAATCAATTTTTTATATTCCTGCCTCTAACATCTCCGTTCCTGCCATCTGGCGAAAGATCACTATCACCCCAAAACTTAAGGCTAGCATGAAGTCTCTTTCAATCCTCTGCGGCGTGATGGTACATCAACCTTCTATTGTGATTATTATTAAGAGGCAGTCCTAGGTTGCAGAATAGCACAGAGTAACATCACGCTCGCAGACAATAAACGAAGTGCCGGATGAAGTTGCCGGTGACCGATTCACGCTCATACAGTGTATCGGAAACCAGCAATTTGTTCCGACACTATATTTACATTTTGAAAGGTTGGTCTTGGTCTGTGCTGCTGTGACTGATGACCTACTTAGCGCGAGATAACTTTATGGTGCCCGACCCGAGCTAAGCGCGTCTTTTATGAGCCAGTAAATAGCATTTTACGACCTAGGACTGTCTTTTAATATTAACTAGCATCTGACGTCTAGCTGTCATCGACAATAACGAGTATTTTCATACATCTACCGGTGACGGTCTTGGAAGTTAACTACTGCATCTCTAGTGAGAATAGCCTGATCCATTATTAGCATGAAATATGGAAAACACAAGTGCTTAAGACACTGGTGATGCCTTCGTATTACCCGGTGTGACATTCCAGACAAGCAGACGAAGGACATCAAGATCGTGGACTTATCCTCTGTTGCAGGTTCAAGGTACTGTTTCGAAACGCCGGAGTACCTCTTTATGAAATTCCAGACCGCTCATTCTTCATCGCTCTCCTGTACTGGCCTTTTACTTGGGAGGGGGGCAATCATGCCCACTTCTCTCAAGCAGAGGTCCACAGCCATAAACGTACTGACTGTCAGTAGCCACCAGAGTGGGAAATGTGCAGCAAATCACCTTTTCCCAATCGCTGAACTGTCAATGACGGTACTTCGATTGTCTGCCAGTTCATGGTGTCTGCTGCGACGTTGCATTAGATACGACGATTGTCGCTGAAACAAACAATTTTCATTCATACATTTGAAACCGCTAAAAATAATTGATTTCTGAAATAATCGTTTTTCGAGTCTATATTGTAATTATTTCCAGTATTAATTTAGACATCTAATAAAGACTGAAAAGTTGTAAGACTGGAGACTGTTTTAGAAAGCCATTCCAGACATATATAATCAAAATACTATATAAAAAGAAAACTTACAAGGGAACTGTCCAGTCTGACATGTTGAAACCTGCCCTGAAATGTTTTATACAGGTGCAATACAGCAAAAGAAACACAATATCATAATTTTAGCTGTTATTCACACTGAAAACATTTTTCAAAAAATATTGAAATTTGTCAAATTCGTAGCTTGCCAGGCAGCCGGAGAAAAAGTATACATCTGCGACGGCACATCGGTAAACAGATAACATAGCGCGACGGGATCGTAATTTGTAAGGCGAATTTCAGTTTACATTGATACCTTCTGGGACAATTGTTCACAGTTACTATTCACTCGAACTGCAGGCCATTTATTATCCTTAATAATTAGCAGTTGTCTTCGCGGTATCACCAAATGTTAACAACAGATTTACAACTGAATTAGTTTTCTATGTGATTCCTTCACACATACATGCTAACAGCATGTGCCGTTGTGCGGGTTACAGTGTTTCAGATTAATGTGGAATCCAATAAATGTTTCAGCCTTGCAAAGATGAAATATGTAGAACGTGGCCTGCAATCGAAATCCTACTTTTCTTAAAGATCTACAGATGTATTCTTTGTTAGTTAATTTCTTGGATACTCATTAGAATGATGTCAACATTTCGTTAGATGTTGTGAAACATTAGAAGAAACAGTAAATACCTCTGGCCATCGCGTGGATTGCGGTTCGAACGATGATTGTTGTGTACAGTCCACATCAAAACAGAGTACCATCCTGTTACAAAGAAAACGTTTACTGTAATACCTTTTAGTGACAAAAGAAAGGCTCTAAATTTTCCGGTTAAGCAAAAGAGAGAAAAAACGTCTGTAGGTAGGAAATGTGCAAAGCCAGTCTTGTTTCGTAAAATCTAAAATTTATTTGTATAAATGGAGGAAATATTTCCACGAACTACGAAATATGTGCCTAAATGAAACTCTGAAAATTGTGAAATGAAATCTGTTCAAAAGATTTCGAATTGCTCATGAGAGTCAGTACACTGTTACTGAGGAAAATCAATGACACTCTGGATTGAGTGGGATGAACATCACTGATTTACAGGCTTGTTCGACCTAGTTTAACAGATTCAGGACATTATAGCGGAAAGTATGTCGCAAAATTACGAAATTTACCTCAGGTAAACTTGCAGACGAGCTGCCATTAACAGATAACGCTATGGAGATGTTCGGCCCTGATGGGAAGACGAAGCTTCTTGTTATCCCGCACATGCTCCGTATCAAGCCAATCAGTCAGGTTTTGTGCAACCCGCGTTTTCGGTTGTGCAATCGATGTATTCTATGGTACATTTGTGTACAATCATACCAATGGTAAGTATCACTGGAATCCTGTGTTTGCATCTTTTCTTCAAGAAAATCATGGCAAATTTGGACCAAAAATTAAAAAAAAGGGCTATTTACTTGCAACAGTTCTGTAACCCATGCAGCAAGAGCTGGAAAATCGGGGAGAATAGTTTTCAATGTTACATCTAAAACGTCTTTCTAAAGCTTGCAGAAAGTTCATTCCTTTTATTCGCCTATTGACTTGGACATTAACAAAATCTCTGTCTTATGAAGACGACAAAACGACTCTTAATATAGTTCATATCTCACTCGGAACTAACAGCGTGAGTCAGGCAATCAACAAAAAAATTTCAACACAAGCTTTTTTCAGAAATTAGGAGGGCAATATAATTTCTGCTAACTCCTTGTCATTTCAGTTTTATCAGCCGAACAGTACTGTTAAACGTCAGTCGCTCCTACATTTTCAGTCTCCATCGCCACATGTTATGAGCCTGATCAAGCATGCTTGGAGCGCAGTACACTATGCAGCGCGACAGTCACAGTCATTTCTTTCTCCATTCCATTTCTGTCTAAATAAAGCTAATAGTTGCTGTGAACTGCCGCTGAAAGCATGAATTTTTCCTTTATCACAACTAAATAGCATTAATAAGGAATTTCTCCATTGTTAGAAAAAGATAAATCATTCAAAATTTACCATGAGAACAGTGCTACAGGAAATGTCATAAAATATTTTAAGTCAACAAACTAAAGTCCCAATGACAGGAGTCGTTCGTAAAGTGACATCATAGCTACCTCGATTTGGTTTCTTCTGCTTGTCACTTGTGTAACACATTTTCCGCAGTTTTGCTGCCAATATTCTAACATGTGTGAGACCGGTTCTGATCTGTCTTCCTACCACAGATACACCAGGACGCTCTGTGAGTATTTTAGGAATTTGGTATTGAACCTAAGGCCTGCAAGGTAGGAAGATACCATCTCACACATGCAGAGTTCACAAAAGTGCAGTAGTACGGACAGTGATGTAATCAAACAATGATCTCAATGTCGGTTCCAATACACTCCCTGTAAAGGAAACGTTATCGCTAACAGAAATTAGCGTATGGGTACAGGTGTAACTACATGGTAGCAAAACATGAAAATCTTGGAGTTTCCTTACGACTTAAGTGAGGCGCAGTGTATATCATATGGGGCGCCGATTGGTTCCCAGCCTTGTTCTCGTTAAGATTATTTGCTTCTTTCAGTCGCCCCTTCTATTGGTACCTGTAATAGTCAAACACCCTGCATATTTAAATGACAGTTTCACTTGTGTATACAGCCACAGGCGCTACTTAAACTAACAACGATGGGAGTAGTAGATGTAAAGGGCTCATCGCAGAAGTCAGCTGACTGCGTGATGTACAAGTAGTCCCAAGAAGCATGGTCAATAATCAGCGGTATGACAGGAGACGAAAAACTCTGGTAAACGTGGGCTCTGAAGTTGAAACCTCATAAGTTACGTTCACGTCTTCATCTTTGATATTGTGTGACAAATCTCTTTTATTGCCAGGTCTTTGGTTTCTAAATTTTAAGAGGTGGTAGGATGGACCAAAACAATGAAAATTCATCCAGTAACATGGGCTCTAAAATGTATACTTTAAGACTATGAGTACTACTTTATCTTTGAAACACCGAAAGCCGGCCGCTGTGGCCGAGCTGTTCTAGGCGCCTCAGTCCGGAACTGCACTGCTGCTACGGTCGCAGGTTCGAATCCGGCCTTGGGCATGGATGTGTGCGATGTTCTTATGTTAGTAAGATTTAAGTAGTTCTAATCTAGGTGTCTGATGACCTCAGATGCTAAGTCCCATAGTGCTTAGAGCCATTTGAACCATTTTTAATAAGTTTCCTTTAATTTACGTCGATGCTTTCTAACATTTTGTTAACGGATTACCAGTTTCGGTCTTTAATGACAATCATCAGATCTGTTTCGTAAAAACAAAGTCCTAATGTACTGCAGCAACAGAAGCTTCGTCAAATGTCAAATGCGGAATCAGCACCAGCATTGTCAAATACATATGAATAACATCACATGCACGATTCCTGTTGTCAGTAGTACTATCGTTTAAAAACCAAACTATGGCTGCAGTACATTAGGACTTTGTTTTTACGGAACAGATCTGATGATGGTCATTGAAGACCGAAACCGGTAATTTGTTAACAAAAAGTTTGTGACCATAGACGTAAAGTAAAGGGAACTTATTACATATATGGGTCACTGTTTTTTCGCGACGATGTCGCAGCTTGTGAAACTAGTGCCATGTCTGAACCTTTTTTTAAAAAAAAAAATCGCGAAAGAAATCTCTTCTACTGCACACTCTTTCTTTCCCAGGACCAAAACAAGAAAAAAAAATTTCGTTAGCCTTGGGCTCTAAAATGCGTACATTAATGGCTATGAGCAGTTCTTCAATTTTGATACCATGAAACAAATCTCTTGTACTGCAAGTTTTTTGTTTCTTACATTTTTGAGCGGTTATAGTGCCGAAAAAAACTATAAAAATATATCCAGTAAACATGGGCTCTAAAGTGTATACCTTAAGAGCGATGAGCACTTCATATCTCATAATATGAAATTGAGAGGTGGTAGTATGAACGAAAACAAGAAAAACTCTTCAATAAACACGGGCTGTTAGCTGCTGAGACACACGTCTCTTCTACTCATGGCTCTTAACATGCACATTTTAGATCCCGTGATTACTGGGCATATTTTTCTTGTTTTGGTCCATACCACTTCCTCCCAAAATATGGAAAAGAAGGAGTCTACATTAGAAGACCTTCGAAGACGAAGAAGTACTGATTGGTCGTAAGGTATGCATTATAGAGCATATGTTAACTACAGTTATTTGCTTCGAATGCTCCTTCCGGCCTTATCCTTGGTATTGATCGTTTCTCCTAGGATCCCCTGTGAACGAGAGTCATTGTATAACCGTCAAAGAGGAAAGTGGAATAGTCCTTCAATAAATCTGACAGAACCGAATACCTCATTCTGTATAGTCACTATGCGACGTCTCTATAGTGTATAGTTACTATGCGAAAGTAAAACTGGCTTAAAACAGGGGTGCGTTACAGTACCACCGTTGCCCATAATACATGTTTGTGTTATGCTGGATGTAAAGCAGCATATCAAGTTATTACCACCCTTGATAACCTTTACGTGGAAGAGGCTATAAACGAAACGAAAGGACTTTTCGAAATGGGAATAGAAATGTAAGAGGAACAGATACCATTGGTAAGGTACGCTGACAACACAATTTTTCTCCCTGAATACTTCTAAGACTTAAAAGACCTGGCTGGTTTTTAAAAGACCTATTGAAACGAATCGACAGCATACTTAGGAAAGCGAAGATGAAGACTAGTAAGATACAGAATGAAATGCGTCACATAAAGCAGGGTAAGAATTAATTTCGATATCTTAAAAGCCAGGCAATGGCCTTGCCGCCGTGGATACACCGGTTCTCGTGAGATCACCGAAGTTAAGCGCTGTGGGGGATGGCCGGCACTTGGATGGGTGACCATCTGGGCCGCCATGCGTTGTTTCCATTTTTCGGGGTGCACTCAGCCTCTTGATGACAATTGAGGAGCTACTCGACTGAATAGTAGCGGCTCCGGTCAAAGAAAACCATCGAATCGACTGGGAGAGCGGTGTGCTGACCACACGCTCCTCCTATCCGCATCCTCAACTGAGGATCACACGGCGGTCGCATGGTCCCGATGCGCAACTTGTGGCCTGAAGACGCAGTATTTTTAAAAGCCAGATTACACAAGATAACTGAGACAAAGAAGATAATTTTAAATATATTGGCAGAGTCGACAAAAATTGTCACCAAAGAAAGATGTCTACCTGTAATAGATACAGTTATGGAAATGACGATAAAATTCATTGAAATAGTGAATCCCAAATTATAAGTCATTGCCCGACCGGTATATATCGGGCTTTCCACCCACAAGGGATCGCCAATAATTGCTTGTTCGAGGTTAGTGAAAATCCTTCCTCGAAACATGAGCGATAGTCAACGTCGAAGTACAGAGAAGAGCAGTGCTTCCCGCTAAAGATGCATTACTGTGAAAGACTTATTATTGACACGGGTGCCGTTGGCTTCCTTCGATAGGAATGCACATCAGTTCTCTAAACTTGCGCCACCATAAGAAACATAACGGAGGTGTCAGCTTTCTTGCTGGTGTGCGATCATCCTCAAGCCTCCTGAAGACCCGTTGAGTGGATAAGTCTGCATGCGTCACACCACAATCGGTCATCCTGCGGGAAAGAACTGTGAGAAAGCTTGCTGGACAGGTGTACGTGTAAATCCCTACACAACAACTAGGGGTTTTGGCTGTTTCGAGAGGAAAATTAAAACCTTGGAATGAGAAATCAACAGGAGGAGAACTGACTTGGAGGAACAGTTTATTGACTGGCACTGATAAATCATCAACCAGACTTGGTCTCTATTTGCCTTTGGTGCAGCACCAATCGCATGATGACTTCAGTTTACTCCTTGATGTTCTCATTTCCATTTCAGTCCTTGCTGGATTTCATTCCTACACAACTATCTTTTTGAAAGGCAGTCTTCCAGCAGGTGCTGCTTTCGTAGTATATTTCCAATACGGATCAGAGTTTGGATGCTTCTGTCAAAGAGTGATTATCATAATTATCGCCATATACTTCATATCCTGTTACTTGGATGCCACCTCTGTAATCCCGCTGCATGCACAACTTTGGAGAACCAATACCTTGCAACGCTGTTACCTGAAGAATATACGTGGAAACCGTGCAGCAGTTGTCAGCGGACTGCTGAGCTTATCCACTTGGTCTGAAAAAAGGGAGTACGCTATTCCATCACCGACAGCTGTAAATCTTCCACCATGCACTGCCCCCTCGCAACAGTGACGAACTTGACTACATCCCAAGACATATGCGGCCGCAGGTCGACGGCCATCGACAAACAATGTTGAACTGCAGCCGACCGAGTGAAGTCTTTGGTGAAATGTATGTGACATGTCACTTAGGAATGACATGAATAAGAGGTTCAAGGAAGCTAAAGTGAAATGGCTGCATAAAAAAATTGAAGAAATGGGAATACAAATGATTTTCGGAAGGCTTGACACAGCATACAGAAAAATCGGAACAGCATTCGGTGAAATTAAACGCAAAGGTGGTAACATTAAGTGTAAACTGTCAGTTCTACTGTTAAATACACAGGAAAGACGAGATCAGTGGAAAGAGTACATTGAAGGTGAGACCTGGTACCAAGGTTGGTAGGATTGGGTTAAGATTGTAGACAAGGCTGTAATCAATTGCTGTTCATTAGTTTATTTTTTTCACTCACTTACACTTTATTTAGAAACAATGACAATAAAAGGTGACAATAAATTAAGAAGTGGTCTACGGATGAAGGCCTTAATGACAGTCGGCCGGAGTGGCCGTGCGGTTCTAGGCGCTACAGTCTGGAGCCGAGCGACCGCTACGGTCGCAGGTTCGAATCCTGCCTCGGGCATGGATGTGTGTGATGTCCTTAGATTAGTTAGGTTTAATTAGTTCTACGTTCTAGGCGACTGATGACCTCAGAAGTTAAGTCGCATAGTGCTCAGAGCCATTTGAACCTTAATGACAACAAATTCAAAACTATTTCTCGGCTGAATGCTCCAATAGTAATAATTTAAAAAAATTCACGGCTGATAGTCTGTATAGCAATATTTAAGAACCAGTTAACTTCTTCAACTTGCAATTGCAGTCATTAAAATTGGTTTTTGGGGGGTGGGACGCAAACATTGCTCCAAGGATCGAACTGGGAAAGTCGCTCAAAACTTCGCAAGCAATGAGAGAGGCAGCCAAGAGTTGCATTCACTTCACTAGATGGTAACTTAGACTAGTGGCAGTTTAAACGCATGGCCGATAATCATTTTCCGAATCTATCTAACGTCCGATGACCAATGCAACGATGGAATAACACCGTAACCGGTGTCAGCACTACGTCTTCGAACTCCGGTGTTTAGAGCATCCGGAAGCAGAAAGGAAACACTACCAGGAAACAGAGTAGGAAAAAAAAAAAAAAAACACACCACCCGGCTCACAAATCAAGGAAGCTGTCGAACTACATGCCTTACCGGACAGCAACGGCAAGGCGAGGAAAAGTACACTGCCGTAACATACACACACTCCAGGGCAGGTAACTGGGCGTTAGCGTCCACTAGGCAGGAAAAATACCGCTGGTTGAACTTCACAAATAGTAACATATAGAATGAAACAATTAATAATAAGAAGTGGAGGAAGGCTAATCAGTTTCGCCTTCCCCAAACGCTCCACTCTGTTCTCTTCGTCTCAGCGACACTGCGAGCAGCAACACGCAAATTAATGGCGAAATCTTACAATGGTGGAGGTTTCACTACTTGAATTAAAGTTCACTCAAAGTTCCTGGGTCTGGTTGAAAACGAGATTGTACCTCTTGCGACTACAGCCTTCCATCTGGCAGTGCATGCGTGCCGCCAGTGGTCCCGGCGTGTTCTAGCGATGCGCAGACCTGGCTGCTCGCATGTCCGCAACCGAACTGCCCACTCACTACACGGAAACACCACAATGTCGCCCCAAAGATAGTACCACCGTTACTAGATATCGATAACCGCCGCTGCTGCCACTAGCGGACAGACAACGCTTGCAAACGGAATGGCGCTAGTGAACACAGGAAGAAGACGACAATCGTAACCATACCAACTAAACGATGCCAGCCTAGCAACGGCCCCAACGTGAGCAACAGCACGGCTCTATGAGGGAGATATGCCTGATGAGATATGTCTGATGATGTGACGGAATAAGAAACAAAAGTCGATGTAGAACGATGTAAGATCCAGTATTACAATAAGGATTCAAAAGAGCTTTGGAAGACTTAAGATCAAAAAAGGCACAGCATAAGGATAACTTTTCATCAGAATTTCTAAAATAGCTGGGGAGAAGTGCCAGCAAAACGACTACTCATGTTGGTGTGTAGAATATATCAATTTGGTGATATACCGTCTGACTTTCGGAAAACGTCATCCACACAGTTCCCAAGGTTGTAAGAACTGAGCAGTGCAAGAATTAGCGCACAATCATCTTAACAGCTATGCATGCAATTTACTGACAAGAATAACATACAGATTAAGGGAAAAGAAAATTCAGGATGTGTGGGATGATGATCAGTATGGCTTTAGAAAATGTAAGGGCAACACAAAGGTAAATTGACGCTGCAGTCGATAATGGAAACAAAAATAAAGAAAAATCGAGACACATTAACAGGATTTGTGACTTGGAAGAAGCGTTCGACAGTGTGGAATGGTGCGGGATTTTCGAAATTCTGAGCAAGTTAGTGGTAGGCTATAAAGGCAGACAAGTAATACACAATATGTACAACATCCAAGAGAGAGCAATAAGTCTCGAAGACCAAGAACGAAGTCCTCGGAGCAAAAAGTGTGTAAAGCATGAATGTAATTTTTCGCACCTACCGCTCAATATGTACATCTAAGAAGCAATGATGGAAATAAAAGAAAGTCTATGCAGTGTAATTAAAACTCAAGGTGAAAAGATATAAATTATACAACTCGCTGATGACATTGCTATCTTGAGAGGAATTAAAAAGAATTACTCTATCTGCTGAATGGAATGAACAATGTAATGAGTACAGAGTATGGACTGAGAGCAAATCGATGAAAGATGAAAATAACGAGAAGTATCAGAAATCAGAACAGCGAGACACTTAATACTAGGATCGTTGGTAACGAAGTAGATGAAGTTAAGGAATTCTCCTGCCTAGGGAGCAAGATAACCCATGACTGACAGAGGAAGAAGCACTGACAAAAACGGAGATTCCCGGCCAAGAGAAAGTATACTAGTCTCAAACATAGGTGTTAAGTCGAGGAAGACATTTCTGAGAACGTACGATTGGAGCACAGCAATGACTATGGGAAAACCGGAAATAGAGAGCCGCGTAGAGTGGCCGTGCGGTTTGAGGCACCATGTCACGGATTGCGCTGCTCCTTCCGCCGGAAGTTCATGTCCTCCCTCGGGCATGGGTGTGTGTGTTTTTCTTAGCATAAGTTAGTTTAAATAGTGTTTAAGGCTAGGGACCTTTGACCTCAGCAGTTGGCCCCTTAGAAATTCACACACATTTGTTTGAAAAGAAGAGAATCGAAGCAGTTGAGATGTGCTGCAAAAGTACGTTGAATCATAGGTGAAATGATAAGGTAAGGAGTAAGGAGGTTATCCGAATCATCGGCGAGAAAATGAAAACATGGAAAACACTGACAAGAAGAAGGGACGGGATGGTGAAATATCACGGTATAACGCACTAGAGGGAGCTGCAGAGGGTAATAGCTGTTGAGTAGGACGGAGACTGTAATACATCCAGCAATTAATGAGGACGTATGTTGCAAGTTCTTCACTGAGAGGAAGAGTGGCACAGAAGGGGAATTCGTGGTGGGCCGCACGAAGACTGGTAACTCAAAAATAAAAGTGACAAAACAGCTTCTCAGAGAACCAATTTGTGTCGGATCTGGGCACTGCAGGTGCGTTGAGACTATTTAATTAATGATTTTCCTCTATTTCTTGTTTTACAAAATTCACTTCTCAGTCACTTCGATATTTGGCACACTCTCTAATGAAGTGATCTACATTTACATCTACGTTGATACTCTGGACATCCCATTTTAGTGCCTGGCAGAAAGTTCATCGAACCACTTCCACAATAATTCTCTATTCCAATCACGTACAGCACGCGGAAAAAACGAACACGTATATCTTAAGGTGCTAACTCTGATTTCCCTTATTTTAGTTTTTGGGTCATCAGCCTTCTGACTGGGTTGATGCGGCCCGAAACCTGTGCAAACCTCCTCATCACAGCTTTTCCAACCTACATTCTCTTTTATTTCTTTTACGATTTCGTCACAATTTTCCCGGAGCCATTTCGTCTCAGTTTCCCTGCACTTCCTATTTATTTCATTCCGAAGCGAGTTTCATTTCTGTGTTCCTGAGTTTACTGGAACATTTTTGTACTTCCTTCTTTCATCAATCAAATGAAGTATATCTTCTGTTACTCATGGTTTCTTCGCATTTACCTTCTTTGTACCTATGTTTTTCTTTCCAACTTCTGTGATGGCCCTTTTTAGAGATGTCCATTCCTCTTCAACTGTGCTGCCTACTGAGCTACTCCTTATTGCTGTATCTATAGCTTTAAAGATATCCAAGGGTATCTTGTCATTTCTTAGTGCTTCTGTATCCCACTTCTTTGCGTATTGATTCTTCCTGTCTTATGTCTTAAACTTCAGCCTACTCTTCCACACTACTATATTGTGATCTGAGTCTATATCTGCTCCTGGGTACGCCTTACAATCCAGTTTCAGATTTCGAAATCTCTGCCTGATCATGATGTGATGTAACTCAATCTTGCCGCATGACCCGGCCTTTTCCAAGTATACCTCCTCTTCTAGTGATTCCTGAACAGAATATTCGCTATTACTACTACCTGAAACTTGTTACAAAACTCAAATAGTCTTTCTCCTCTATCTTTCTTTGTCCCAAGCCCACACTCTCCTGAAACCTTTTCTTCTACTCCATCCCCTACAACTGCATTCCATTCTCTCATGACTATTAGTTCGCCTCCCTTTGCGTACTGTATTACCCTCTAAATATCTTCATACACTTTGTCCATATGTTCATCTTCAGCTGGAGACTTTGCCATATTTCCTGAACTATTGTTTTCGGTGTTGGTTTGCTGTCGATTCTGATAAGAATAACCCTGTCACTGAACTGTTCACAGTAACACATTCTCTGCCCTACCTTCCTACTCATAACGAATTCTACTCCCGCTATACCGTTTTCTGCTGCTGTTGATATTACCCTATACTCATCTGACAAGAAATCCTGGTCTTCTTTCAATTTAATTTCACTGACCCCTACTATATCTATGTTGTACCTTTGCATTCCCTTTTCAGATATTCTAGTTTCCTTACCACGTTCAAGCTTCTGATTCGTTCAACGTTATCCTTTCGTTGATTATTCAATCTTTTTCTCATGGTCACCTCACCCTTGTTAGCCCCTTCCCGGAGATCCGAATGGGGGACTATTCCGGAAACTTTTGCCAATGTATAGATCATCATGACACTTTCCAATTACAGGCAACATGTCCTGTGTACACAGGTTACGTGTCTTTAACGCAGTGGTTTCCATTGTCTTCTGCACCCTCACTGCTAATTCTTCCGCCTGTAGGGACACGAGAGTGCCCTGGATCTCTTTTCGCTCCTCCGCCCTCTTTGACAAGGCCGATGGCAGAACGAGGGTGACTTCTTGTGCCGCAAGTCTTCGGCCGCCAGTGCTGATTAATTAATCAAAATATAAGTAATGGCGGGAATCCAACCCAGGACGTTTTGATTACTAATCAAAGACACTGCCCCGCCCCCCGCCCCCATTTTTTCGATATAGTTAGTGACGTAGGGTCTGGACGGACGTCACAAGACATCCGTTTAAGTTGATCCTTGATTCTTTGACTCAGTTTTTTATTACAGGGAGCACGCAGCCCTCAGACCGAACACGCTGAGCTACCGTGCCGGCTGCCCCTAGACCACGGGTATGGTTGCTTTTCTGTGATGTTACAATGTGTGGTTCATATCAAACGATCCATCGCAGTATGTCTGACGTACGGCATAGTATGGAAGAGAAACGTGGATCACAGGCAATCGAGGGTGGAAGAAACTGGAAGTATCTGAAATGTGCTGATATAGGAAAGTTAAGAAAAGGCGTAGACAGCAAAACTATGAACATCAGAAGTACCTTTACTGCAAGCAGTGACAGGTTAGTGGTGAATCATCAATACCGAACTTGGTACTGGAAGAAGCGAAAGTAGAGAAAATGTAGCAGACCCAAATGTCAAGACTTACAATAGAATATTCGAATCTGGTAATGGAGGCTTCTGGCTATATTATTTATGAAAACATGTCCACAAAATAGAAAATAGTGGATAACAACATCAACATAGCTGAAATACTACTTGCTCTGAAAAAAATATTCCTATTAGACCCTACACACAAACGATTTTTCGTCTGGATTCAGTGGCGCTCTAACCTTGCCGATGTGAGCAGGATGTTCTCTGAACAGGACGCTGTCCATCTTTAAAGTTATCCTTTTTCATCGCAGTCTCTAATAACCTTACTGTCGACGGGATGGTCCAATTGTATCCTCCTTCCTTTCTTCATCAGAAGGAATATTGTAAAGCCTTTGGAAACCTTACCAATGGCCGAAGCGTGTTCAAGATTGTTCATTGGCAAAACAGTATTCTACCATCTAAAAGTATGAGAAGTGACCTAAAATTTAATATTTTGAAAGTACTGTTTTTCGACGTGGCACAGTAGTGTTTGGATCATTGGCAACGAACAAAGAATATCCCTTGGTGAAGTAGGCGGAGTGCCCATGGATGCTAACAGTCCGTCCTTCACATAAACGGCCACAACGGTGAACAACGTATTTACGCTCTAGACAATCTACCGCTACACGGCTACACCTCCCCTACCCCGTGTAATGACAGTCATTTGCGGAGCTAATAATGGAAACTGTCTGGCTGCCGCCGAGGCAGGTAAATTTCGGCGATGATGTCACGGAGACGACCTAGCACTGTGCCGCAGGCGACTGCATTGGAGGTTGAAGTCGTAAAAAAACCCGCCTGTAGGTTCGTTAAATGCTATACGATGCCGTGCGTCTAAGGGAAAAACAAGAAGAAGCCGTTTGGCAAGGGACCGATTCTCGTTAAGGAATATTTGAGGCGGCATTCCCGTTGATTCTGCGATGCGTCTGCTTTTAATCGTATGTTAATGGTCAATTCCATATTCAGAGATGTGATCAAAATATCCACAGGGACACCTGGAGGAAAGAGGATGACTCCTTCATTCAGGCCAGGGGTGAAGGTCTACACCTCCATCCGATTCGATGAACGTCATCTGTACTCTGACGTCTCCTCGTTCGAAATTTTAGAAATTTCTTCAGTTCCACACACTGTTTCAAAATGTTTCCAGATAAATTCTGATACGCAAATATTACTATGAGTTTTTTCTGTGTGTACACCCGAACACGCTACGAGGGAAGAAAGCCAGTGTTGGTACGTAGGGGTCACAGTATGATTGTCCAGGAACGCGTTCCTTTACGTAAAGTTTCAGAAGATTCGTTCCATTTTACAACACTCCATCTGCTCCGTGAGAGATTACAGAGGCTTGGGGGACACTTTTCTTTTCCTGAAGCCCGTACATATAAGGACTGAAAGTAGATGTTTGCTTTGGAGCAAGTAGCGTATTCAAATGACCATTTGCGAGAACAAGACGGAGCACCACCATCCTGACGCGTGCATGTAAGATTGTAAGCGCTTTCCAGTAATTGCCTGCCACACCGATAGATCAGCCATAAGAGTCGTATAGATATTGCATTCCACTCTTGGAATCCTAGCTCAACTGTCGGCCCGGGAACTGAGTGGTCAGCACGACAGAATGCCAATCCTACGGGTCCGGGTTCGATTCCCGGCTGGGTCGGAGATTTTCTTCGCCCAGAGACTGGGTGTTGTGTTCTCCTAATCATCATCATTTCGTCCTCATCGACGCTCAAGTCGCCGAAGTGGAGTCAAGTCGAAAGACTTGCACCCGGCGAACGGTCTACCCGACGAAAGGCCCTAGTCAAACGACATTTTTTTTATCCTAGGTCAACTGTTGTGCAGGCTGTCCGTGTAGTCCTTTTATCGTATCAAGAAATCATAACTAGGGAACTACTAGAGATAGTGAATCGTAGCTTTTCGTGAAATGTTTAGAAGCTCTCCAGTTTTGTTTCCTTTTCACTTTGTTGCATATTTGACTTGGTGTGAATCGAAATTGCAACAAACCAGGAGATGAAGCATTGTGTTACCTGGTATGCAGAATCCTAATCTGTGACAAAGGCACTGGAATTATCGACGCTAATGTGGGAGAGCGTAAACTACAAAAACGTGCATCATCGACTGATCAAAACCTAGATAAGCAGGGTCAAAGACTTTCCTCGAGTAGATATCAACCCATGTGTCAAGCATGTGTTGAGAGAGTGCCAGCTGCAGTTCAATGCATCCCCCAGAAATCAATTGGTCGTGCATCACGCGAAATCCAGGAAGCAAGTTTAAGATCAGCAGTTACGTCTTTTTGCTTTCAAAGCGCAAATAGTCAAAGCAGTCAGCCAAACCTCTACAGTATGCATTCCATACTGGATTCCATAGATGGTGACAGTGACTACCTGAAAAAGTGCCTGTCAGTCGATCCACATTTCTGGACGTGTGGATCGGCACATTAACGTTTGAGTCTCCGAAGAAGCACACAGCACATCTGCACACTTCAGTGATACATGACTGATGAAACGATAACTTCCATACCACAATACTATACAAGGTGATACAAGAAAATTAAAATTAAAATTAATGGAAGTCCATGTGACGGTATTAGCCGTTTATTGTAGTCCAATCTAAGACCAACAACCAGTTTGAACCTTAAAGGTGCATCCTCATATGCATTTTTGCATAAAAGAATTACAATCTTTGAACAATAAAATATCGTAAAGCAATTTTTATAAAAGCGTTATAAACTTTAACCGGAATTGCTATTCTATATAGGTGTTGTTAAACGTCGTTGTGTAAATAAATTACAAACATTGTTCGTCGTCAGTTTTCATGTCATTACTTACAAATATTCACTTCATGACTGATGAGAATTACGGTATTCGAAGGTACAGCTATAGACGAAAGTCAGTGATCACTTAACTGTTGTCATGAAACTAAAAAGCAGTTAAATACCAATGGTGCGCATCCTTAAATAAAACAGTAATCTAAGACAGTGTGGGTGTGGAATACCTGCAGTGAAGGAATGCGGCCTTTCTAGAACTCTTCGTCATTTGTTAAGGTAATTAAGATAATTAGTCAAAAGAATTCGAGTTATAAAGGTCATTAACTATAGAGGAGAAAGCTAATGTAACCAACGGCCTGGCATCACTATCAGTCGAGAAGACAGGCATCTTATCCGCATGGCTGTAACGGATCGTGCAGCCAAGTCTCGATCCCTGAGTCAACAAATGGGGCAGTTTGCCAGACAATAACCATCTGCACGAACAGTTCGACGACGTTTGCAACAGCATGGACTATCAGCGCGGGGACCATGGCTGCGGTTACCCTTCACGCTGCATCACACGTAGGACCGCCTGCGATGGAGTACTCAACGACGAACCTGTGTGCACGAATGGCAAAACGTCCTTTTTTTGGATAAATCCAGGTTCTGTTTAAAGCATCATGATGGTCGCATCCGTGTTTGGCGACATCGCGGTGAACGCACATTGGAAGCGTGTATTCGTTATCGCTATACTGGCGTATCACCCGGCATGATGGTATGGAGTGCCATTGGTTACACGTCTCGGTCAGCTTTTGTTCGTATTGACGGCACTTTGAGCAGTGGACCTTACATTTCAGATGTGTTACGACCCGTGGCTCTACCCTTCATTCGATCCCTGTGAAACCCTACATTTCAGCAGGATAATGCACGACCGCATGTTGCAGGTCCTGTACGGGCCTTTCCGGATACAGAAAATGTTCGAATGCTGCCCTGGCCAGCACATTCTCCATACCTCTCACCAATTGAAAACGTCTGGTCAATGGTGGCCGAGCATTTGGGTCGTCACAATACGCCAGTCGCTACTCTTGATGAACTGTGGTATCGTGTTGAAGGTGCATGGCCAGCTGTACCTGTACACGCCATCCAAGCTCAGACTCTATGCCCAGGCGTATCAAGGCCGTTATCACGGCCAGAGGTGGTTGTTCTGGGTACTGATTTCTCAGGATGTATGCACCCAAATTGCATGAAAATGTAATCACATGTCAGTTCTAGTATAACATATTTGCCCAATGATTACCCTTTTATCGTCTGCATTTCTTCTTGGTGTAGCAATCTTAATGGCCTGTAGTGTACTTGTGCATATGGTGAAAGTCACACTGAAGAATTGTAGAAGGTAAATGTATTGATCGTAAGAGTGATTGTAAAATTTATCTCAAGGCTGTATGTGAATGCATATTTCTTTTGAAAATAAAAATGTTACAAGCGTAGGCCCAGCTTGAAACGTATTCTTACTTTATAATGTCATTCACATCGAAGTTATAATCACGTGAAATCCTATGAACGTTCCTGAAACAACCTCGATATTGTCCACGATTTCACTGCTTCATGTTTCGGTGGTACAGTTTGTAGGATCTCGAATGAACTTTCTATCAGAATATTCACTCAGCCAAGTTGTAAACCTCCATTGATTAGAATATCCAAAGTGGGTTATCCACACAGTAGGAGTTTTTAGATGGCGTTTTTAGTAGAACTGTTTTCTTTCTTGGTGAATTTATGCTTTTTCTACATTTTTGTATAAGCTGACATTGATGAGATTGTGTGGACTGGAAATAATGACCTGTATTGCTCAAAACGAAGAGAGGTTGAAATTCGGTGCACCATATTTCCTTATACGGGATTATTCAGCTGCTCCTACCTAAAGGTCTTACGCAACCCGCAACGCTTCTATGTACTATGTGCAAGATTTTAATTTTCTCTTGCACGCTATGTGCAAACTGTTAGCCTTACAGACGTTATTGTACGAAGTTTAATGAAGTTACATTTCGTACTGGGATACATTTTCACCAAATGCTATAGTTTTCCAATTATTCAAGAGAAACGTACGAAAGTTACCTTATCACGCGTTGTTCTTAAATAAGTAGAAAACTGTGGCCTCCTGCGAAAATATATATCAGTATAAAACTGAACTATATTAAAGGTCCTACGAAAAGGCCCCATTCACTATTTCTATGGGACAAATAGATGGCAAATAGCGAGCAAGAAAATATGAAAAAGTTGTCCATAGGTTTTGAAGACATTGCAGGTTGTGTAAAACCCACCAGTACGGGTAGTTGACTCAAGCTGCCAACCGCAATGGGCCTCGGTTTCATGTTCTTTCAATGGATACATCGCGTTGAATACATGTTGAGGACGTAACCCATGTTGTTTGGCTGTAGTCTTGTGATAACTTATGTTGGACCACCACATCTCGTAGCTCGGTATATTTTAAAGGTTAACGCTGACATCACCAACTGGCTCTGAGCACTATGGGACTTAACTTCTGAGGTCATCAGTCCCCTAGAACTTAGAACTACTTAAACCTAAATAATCTAAGGACATCACATACATCCATGCCCGAGGCAAGATTCGAACCTGCGACCGTAGCGGTCACACTGTTCCAGACTGTAGCGCCTAGAACCGCTCGGCCACCCCGGCTAGCACATCACCAACTACTTGCTTATAAAGTGTACATTGCCATCCACTCATTCTCAGTAATGTACCATTGAAAGAAGAAGTGTGTTTGTCGCTGAACATAACAGAGGAGCTGTCGAAAGTTTGAAGGCAGTTTCCTAATGGACACCTACGAATTTAATGAAACTCCTGACCTGGTCTTGAACTCAACAATATTTACTACTTTAGTGTCAATGAAACACACATTTGAAAAAGTAAATGTTATCAGCAAATCAGAAAACTGAAGGGACATGTGATGGAGTGCACAAAGTGACTGAACATGCAGTATTATAGTAACAGCTGTAACAGTGGTAGACATTTGCGATTTTCTGAATTGAATTAAGATGTGAAACGAGGCCATCGAATTATTTTGTTGAAACTGGAATAAAACATATGTCACCTCATGCTTAAATGGTGGAATATAACAAGGTAGTAAAGTATTATTCTTGTTAGTAACTTGGATGCATGAGCTGTCAGGCTGATTGTGCAATAATTCTACACTTGTCGGCTCATGCAAGTTTCGAAATTGTGTGGATGATATTTCTGCGAATTCTGATGTTATATCGCCAGTTTTATACATTTTACACACCAGCGTGAATAACCGTTTCGTTATCACTTGTCCCAATGATTTTTGAATTTGCAATGGAATGTTACCTACCCATTGTGCATTGTTTGATCCTAAGTCTTCCCAAGTTCTTTTAGATACTGATTCTAATACTGGATTTCCTATCCCTTCCCTGTCAACTCCCCTTTCCTTGTGTGTCTTGTCATCGCGTGAGTTCTCCCCTTCATAGCTGCCCTCAGTCTTCTGACTGGTTTGATGGCCTGTACTATGCCAACCTCTTCATCTCTGCCTGACTATGATGTCACCTATCCGGTCTCTTCCAAGTATACCTCCTCCTCTTGTGATTTTGAGCAGAGTACTAACTGGAATTTATTGCCGAACTCAGTCTTTCTCGTCCCTCATTCCTATTACCAAGCCCATAGTCTCCCGTAACCATTTCTTCTACCCCTTCCCGCCACATCCGCATTCCAGTCCCACCTCTACATCCTCTGACGGCGACGTCGGCATGTATATGTTAATTATTATTTCCAGAATGAAAATGTTATCTCGGTGTTGGTTCGCTGTCGATTCGGATGAGAAAAAACCTATCACTTAACTCTCAATAAAAGTTAATGTCTGCCATACATTCCTCATAACGAATCCTACTCCCCTTGTACCATTTTTTGCTGCTTTTTGGTATTACCTCGTACTCGTAGGGTCAGGAATCCTGGTCTTTTCCATGGCACTTCACTGACGCCAGATATTTAGAATGATCTTTACCATTTCCATTTTCAGTTTTTCTAGCTTCCCAACCACGTTCAAACTTCTTCTTCGGAGAACGCTACCCTTTCGTTCGTTATTGAATCTTTCTCTCGTGGTCACCTTGCCTTGGCATTTTCCTCCCGGGGGTCGGAATGAGGGACTACTCCAGGTCTTACGCCAATGAAGAGATCATCATGGCACTTTTTCATTTGCATGCCACGTGTCCTGTAGATGCACATTATGTGTCTTGATTGCAGGGTTTACGTTGCCCCAAGACAGTGCCCTGAAACTCTGTTCGCTCCTCCGCCCTCTTTGAAACAGCCGTTGGATGGCCTCTTGAAAGGAGAAGCTTAGTGATTAACGTCCGGTCGACAACAATTTCATTAGAGAGCGCAAGCTCGGATTAGGGAAGAATGGAGAAGGAAATCCGACTGGCACTTTTTCAAAGTAATTATCTCGCCATTTGCCTGAAGCGATTTAGGGAAATCATACGAAACTTAATCAGTAAAGGCCGGTCGCGGGTTTGAACCGGCAAGGTGGATTCGTATGCCGGAAGTCTTCGGCTGCCATTACGATGGTCTTTATTCAAAATTTAAGTACTGGCAAAGTTTAAACCCGAGACCCAAGACGTTTTGTTTGCTAGTCAGTTTCGATTACACTAGACCACGCGTCTAGATAAAAAACTATTTAATGTTTAATTGTCCAATAGAGGGTGAAAAGTATTTAAACCGACAAACTCTGGGAGGTTGTAGGGGACATCAAAACAAATATTTTTCCCTAATGTCACTTTTTCCTATGTGGAGTATTTAAACCGGTAGAAGAAGATTTCTCAGGTGGCAAATTAATTAAACCAACAAACACTTTTCCATTTTTTTATGACCAAGAGACAACACATTAAGACAACCCAATTTCAATTACAGTAGATTTTCTAAGATGCCTCCATTGACACTTAAACAAAGATTACACCATCGGATCATGTTCTGTCTGACACGGGAAAAAACCCCAGGAGTATCCTGAATTGTTCCTGCTACTGCTACTATCCGGGCAACCAGAAGAGGTTCTGATGCAACAGGAGTTGCATAAACAAGGTTGCGCATCTCTCACCACACAAAAAAGTCCTGAGGGGACATATCTGGGGATCGAGCAGGCCATGGTGAAACGCGTACGTTCCATATGTATTCATTACCAGCGATGGCGAGGCATGACAGAATCTCTGACCAGAGAGTTTTGTATCGTTGCTAGTCTGCGCTTGACCGCGCGAGTGTGGAGTTGCACTCTGTCTGCAGTAGTAGTCAGTCGGTAGTTGCGTGTAGCGAGCCGGCAGGAACAGTAGTTGTGTGTGAGGAGTCGGCGGGCGTCGACATGGGACTCTGGTCACGGTTCTGGACGAGATATATTGTTATCGAAGGTAATGAAGCAGCATTGCGCTCAGCTAATAACATGTGTTAATTGTAATTAATTTGTTCAAGAATTGCCCCAATAATAATTTTTTAAAGTAACTGCTTTAAACAAAAAGATTCATTTCAAGTTAAATAAAATTTCCCATGCATTCCCTCCAAGTATCAGAATTAAACATGGGCCAGAATTGCACGGAGCTGTGCCGAAAAACAAGAGCAGATATTGATGGAGTTTACTGATGTAAGAATTTTGTCTTTTTTTTTTTTTTGATTTTTTGTTCAGGTTTAATTATTGCACAGGGCCGAAGGGCAGCACAGCTGCCCTTATAAAAATTTATTAGGTTCATTTTAGCGTTAATTTTGTGGGGACTTAACATTCTTGCACATTTTTATTATCATTGAGTTTTATTACTGTGGGGAGTTTACATTTGAGCCATTATTATTCTTTAATTTTGCAAGGAGGTTACGCTTAGCTCATTTATTATTATTCATTTTTGTGGGAAGATAACATTTTACGTAACATTGACTATCATACTCTTGCTGGGAGGTTACGATTTAACTATTTATTGACTTTTAAAATTCTTGCGGAGAGGTTACACTTGGCGACATTCGGACCAGGATCGTATTTCTTTGAGAATCTTTTGAGAAGTAATTAAACAACTTGACCGATAGTAATTGTGACACACAGTGTAATGATGACAATCCTCCGTTTACTGACAATCAATACGTACCGACCACTAATGTTAATTTTGATTCTAGTGATGAACAGACGAATTCAGTTGTGTCCTCTGTTAATCTGACGACAATTGATGACGCGGGGCGTTCTGTTGCAATGAACGCTGCCCAGCTTGACACACCCGGTTTGGAAGTTTTACGTAATGAACAGACAAATTTCTCTAATGAAACCGAACAGTATAGTCAGAATGCGTCGGATTTACTTAATTCCGAGATGGTGACTAACAGTGCACATCCGATTAGCAAACCTTTTCAAGAATCACAGAATATCCAAATGGATACACAAAACGTGACAATTGCAGGTACGTCATCAAACAGCACAGAGAATAGAGCCGGTAATATTGATTTGGAACAAATTATGGCGAGGTTGCTACAGCAACAAAGTGAAAATCTCAAACAACAACTTAGTGAAGATCTCAAACAACTTAGTAAAAAAAATACATAACAATTCCAAACAACAGAGTGAAGATAGCAAACAATTTAATGAAAATGTCAATCAAATTAGTGAACAGATCAAACAGTTTAATGAAAAACAAGACAACCTTAAATAAGATTTCAGACAACAGAATGAAAAACAAGACAAACTTAGTGAACAATTAGACAACAATTCCAGACAGCTTGGTGAACAGATCAAGGCCGTTGCCGCGCAGTGTCATGATACTAAAGAACAGTTACGCGAGGAAATTGAGACATGCGCTAGGAAAAGTAGCGAAGAAATTAGATCTGTTGCTCAGGAATTAAGGGATATGCAAACAGCTACAACAGAAACACTTAGAGCCGAAATTAGTGCAGTCGGTAAACAATGCTCTGAAAAAGCAACACAATTACGCGACGAGTTTAAAGTAATGACAGCAGAACTTTCGCGCACAATGGATGCAAAGATTGACGCGAAATTTGACCAACAGAACACTCAAATAGACGAACGTTTTAAACTTCACCTACAAAACAGTGATACGCGTTTCCGCAAATTTATACAGGATCAGAATAAAGTAAAACGACAAGTAATGGACACAATCACAGCACAGAGACAGGAAGACAAACGTAAATTGTTCGCGAAAGCAAAAACATACGTAGACAACAATATTACTACAGTGTCCGACAAAATTAATACCATCGAACAGTTGAACACCGAATTACGTGATGAAATTTCTGATCTTAAATCAAAAACAGATACACACACAGTAGATATTCAAACAGTGTCCGACAGACTCGAACAATTAGAACTAACACAGGATTCCGATGACATTAAAGCTGACGTTAAAAAACTGAACGAAACCACACGTAAAATGCAAAAACAGATTAATGCCTCTGACACTAAAACCGATGATCAGGTAAAAATACAAAAATGTGATGAATTGGCCAGTCGTAATGACGTTATTGAAAGTAATAACGACAGCTAATCAGACGATACTGCACCGATTTTGCTTAACCAAACACCTGATTTCCAAAATTTACAGCAGACAATCAATGAAATCGATTCGTCTAATAACAAATTACGTATAAAATTGTCAAGTTTACAGCAAGAGGTAACAGAGATAAGAAATATTTCAGTTAATAACACGTCACAGCATACGGCGAATTCCGAACATTTCTCACACTCACACAGCCAGCGTAATCTAGGTAATCTACAGAGAGCACATGAGTTAGATTCCGAACAGTCACAGACAAATAGATTCTCTTACAATCCTGAACCTGTTCCGTTATACAGAGACGATAATTTTGACTACAAAGATTTTCTATCTGTGAGAAAATTTAAAGTGTTCAAAAATGACAGAACACAGATTCACCCACTGGATTGGATACAACAATTTAGCTTTGCTGTTCCACCGACTTGGCCCGTAACGCATAAACTTGCATTTATTTGCAGTTTTTTGGAAGGCGAACCGGCAACTCGTATGAGACCGATCGCAAGGCAATGCTATTCGGTAGAAGAGTTTCAGAATGCCTTTCTGTCAGCGTATTGGTCGAAGACGATACAGCGAGGAATTAAAGATCAACTAATTAGTTTACCAAATTATGAGAACACAAATTTTCCCAGTGTCATGCAATTTTTTGAGCATATGGTACAACAGAACCAGTACTTAAGTGAACCATATAGTGAATCTGCACTCATCCAATTATGTATTTCTAAATTGCAACGATCATTAAGAGTGTCACTTTTAACGGGTCATAAAAAAGAAAATATTTCGGCATTCAGGGATCTGTAGCAGCTTTTAGAAGTGCAGCAATCAGATTATTCCTTCGTGAACAAAAATTTTTCATATAACAACCAAGACCAACAAACTTATAGTAATTACGATCAATCACGCAATTTCAATAGCAAAGCTAATAGACGCTTTAGGAACGACAAACACCAGAACTTTGATAGCAGACAAAATTTTGATTATTAGTATCGACAAAATTATCAGCAGGAACAGGAACCACATTTTAGTAACAATAGAGGTTTTTCACAACAGCAGCAACAAAACCAGCCGGTTAGCATACCTAACCAACAATGTAATGCACAAGGTCAACCTAACTTTATTGTTTCGCCGCGTGGACGTATAGTCCCTGGTACAACAAATAGTAACGAACGGCAGCAAAGAAACAACTACGTACAGAAAAAACAGTATTTCAATTCCTATCGCAATGCACCGTATAGGAATGACTATCACGACAGACGTAAAAATAATGAGGACAATTTTCAGCGTACGTTTAATAGCAGTCGGTCTTACCAGCAGCAAAATGATCAGCAACAACATATTCTCATGAATGAACCCGACAGTAGGTATCATCCAGAGCGTAATACGTCTGGAAGAAATAACAGAACAGTTCAAATAGTGGAAATGAAACAGAATCCTCCTGATAATAATAACACGTCAGATAGAAACTGACTAGATACTGTACAGGTCGCATCTTCCAGTAATACAAGCACTACTTTTGACATGCAGAACGTTGTTCACGAAAATGTAATTACTTTCGACGACATCCGAGACACTCTTTTGCAGGAAAGACCAGTTGTTCAAAAAACCATTTCACATCCTGTCATCGAAATTAAAATTGGTTCATAGAAATTTTCAGCAGTAATCGATTCCGGATCACCTATGTCAGTAATAAATGAAGAAACTTTTCACGAGTGTAACAAAGAGAATACCTATCCTACATTAACATTAGGCAAAACGAAAGTGAAAGGAGCAGTGTACAGTAAAGGAGTAGATGTTAAATTACAGACACATTTATCATTTTGTATTGCAGGTCACACATTTCACTCAAATTTTTGGATTGTTCCTTTATTGACAACAGACGTTATTTTAGGTACTAATTTTCTGGTACAACACGACGCACTTATTGATTTTCAAAATTCCTATTTAACGCTAAAGGATGAAAATGTACAATTGGCTTTAGAATTTCAGTACTCTTTATCTGCAGAAGAACAAACAATTAATTGTACAGAGGTCATTTCCGTATCACGTGGCATAGACTGTAATTCCACATTGTTCACGGATACGTACGTACATAACTATAATACTCCAGACAAAGCTGACTACGACGTAATGCAGATGATTTCTGATAAAGTTAAACAAAGCAGTACGAATACAGACGACGAACGCATGCAACTACACTAAATTCTTTTACAGCAAGCTCCAGTTTTTGACAATGTTCCTGGTACTATGTCCGGTTTTATGTATGAATTTCAAGTCAAACAGCACGACACATTTAAAGCAAAGCATTATCCCATTCCATATATCCACAGAGAACAAGTTACAAAAGAATTGCAAGATATGCTCGACCAAGGAATTATTGAACCGGCAGTTAGTCCGTACATAAACCCGCTCCATATTGTTAAGGAAAAAGATGGCTCACTTCGCCTCGTGCTTGATTCACGTCACATCAATGACATAATTATTAATTAAACAGATCGACCGCAGACACTAGAGGAACTACTACAGAAATTTCACGGTACTGCTATTTATTCTACATTAGATCTGAAATCGGGATTTTGGCAAATTCAGCTCCATCCGATTTGCAGAAAGTACTCAGCATTTCTCTGTTTTGGTGACTGTTATCAAATTTGTAAATTACCATTCGGTTTAACTATTTCTTCAGCAGCTTTTATTCGCGGTTTGAATACAATTCTTCCGACAGAACTTAAAGACAGAGTTACAACGTACGTAGACGACATTCTTATTGCAGAAGCTGATTGATCTGAATACAATCTAATTCCTGAACGACTGTTGCAAACTTTTCGTGCACAAGGACTCACAATTAATCTCAGTAAATCGCACTTTGGTAAAACTTCTATAAAATTTCCTGGACATGTAATTTCAGCAGAAGGCATTGCGCCTGGCCCGGAAAAACTTCAAGCTTTACGTGACATTACTGTTCCTACGACGAAAAAACAACTACGCAGTTTTTTGGGGTTAATTAACTTTTTTCGTAAATTTATTCATTACTCTGCTTTAGACACCCCCAGATTATGTCAATTGACAGGTAAAAACACTATTTGGTCCAGGGATACGCAAGCATACTCTGAATTTATCAACCTGAAACATGCTTTATGAATGCACCACTTTTATCGCACCCAGATCTTACCAGAAATTATTTCCATTGCTACCGACAGTTCGAACACCGCTTTAGGCGTACATATTTTTCAGGAGTTTGAAGAAGATGGCTCTACAGTAATTAAAAACATCGCATTTGCAAGTCCCATTCTGTCACCTGCTGAACGAAATTATTCTGTTACAGAACTAGAAACATAATGTGTTGTTTGGGCTTTTACAAGATTTAGGCATTTTCTTTATGGAAGACATACCACCGTTTACACAGACCACAGAGCGATACAATTTTTACTTTCGGCTAAATTCACACACGACAGATTAAGCAGATGGAAACTTTATCTGCAGGAATTTAATTTTACAATAGTTCACATTCCCGGCACACAAAATATTGTAGCAGACGCATTATCTCGTTCTCTCGGCAACAATCAGCAAGACATCGCAACCAACTTCTGCAAAGCAAATTTCAGCGTCATGTACCTTCAACAAGTGGCATTTGAAAATTTTATTTCGTCGTCATTACAGGACATAGCACAAGAGCAAAGGTAAGACAACGTGTGGAAAGAAATTAAACACCTCTGGCAAGATAGGAATAATGTTACGATTAGAGACCATTACACTGCACGCAATGACATTCTGTTTCGCCGCTCTCATCCTGACAGCAACAATTGATTATTATGCATTTCTGATGAACTTGTTAACAAATTAATCTGGTATACTCATTTAAGTTACGCATATTACGGAACTAGAAAATGTTTTCTTATACTGAGACAGAACTGTTATTTTACGATCATGGAGAAACGTATTCGACGAATTTTAGCGTCATGCAAAATCTGCCAGAAAGCTAAGTCTGACACAACTTCACATATTCCTCCATTATATCCCATTGTACCTGTTAAATTAAGACATATGGCCGCTGTAGACATTTTTGGTCCGATTCCCAGACCTAATAGAGGTTGTTGCTATATCTTTGTCGCTGTTGAACTCACTTCAAAATTTGTTACCTTCACTCCGTTACGCAAAGCTACTGCGAAAACTGTTTCGAAAGCATTTGTAAAACAATTTCTATTTCATGTAGGGCATGAGATGAAAGTAATTTCCGACAATGGACCACAATTTCAATCTGCTATATGGACACTATGTTACGAGACAGAAACATTTCACCAATCTATATATCCAGGTATCATGCTTCTTCGAACCCTTGTGAACGATTGAAGAAAGAAATTGGTAATCTGTGTAGAATATACTGCCATAAAAGACATATTGATTATGACACACACATACACTCGTTCCAGGATGTAATTAATTCCATACCAAATTAATCCACTATGCTATCTCCGTCTGTTATACTGAAAAATGTTGAACCACCTAACAAAATTAAGGAATTAGTAAACTTTCCTACATCTCGTTGACTACGACACCATGAAATAATTGACATTGCGCTGAACAACATCAACGTGCCGCAGAGCGCCGGAGAAGATGACAAAAACAGGTTTGTACACGCCGTGACTTTCACATTGGACGGAAGATATTAGTACGTACACACTATTTATCCAACAGAGTAAAGGGTAGGTGCAGTAAATTTTAACGTCTATACGCAGGTCCTTATCGGATTCGCAGAATTCCTCACCCCAATGTTGTACACGTCGAAATTTTGAGAACCAGAAAATCCAAAGGAGACCACTACTTATCCAACATTAAACCCTTTATTGAATGAAGATACTTTATGATTTGACATGCTGTATTGCCATTTGCTAATTTTTATGATCACGTATGCAATTATACTCACATGAACACTCACTGATGATTATCGTATTTTTTCTTGGCAAGTGCCCGGCAAGGTAAGGTTGGTAGGTCGCTTTTCTTGTCGTTACACATCAGACTGTGCACATTTTCCATTTTTTTATGTATGTATGATTGTTTTCCTGTTTTGTTTGTATGCACTATGAAATAGTTAAGATATAACAAACACCAGTTGACTTTGACATTTTGCCTTATGATATCTCAACATCGTGTTTACTTATTTTTTTTTTTTTTTTTTTTTGCTCCTGCATTGTGATCCACTGGGTACATTTTGCCTCTGAACACTGAAAGGTGGCTACACTGAGCCACAGCGCCAGAGATTGCGCCAAAATGTATTATTCCGCCGCCTCCACTGGCAGTGCTTGTCGAGATGTGGCAGTAGTCAGTTCTTGTCGAGAAGTCGTGGTGGAGAGTGCTTGTCTGATGTGGCAGTAGTCAGTGCTTGTTGAGAAGTAGTAGGAGTCAAGTCGTTGTTGAGATGTCGTCGTAGTGAGTGCTTGTGCAGATCTTGCTGAGAGGATACTGATAGCTGTGCTATTTGTGGCCATGTTGTATGCAGTTGTTTGATGGGCTAGACAGCAGATGTTGTTCGAATGGAGATATTGTAATGATCAGAGTGCTTTTCGTCAATATATATGAAGGTAAAAAAAAATCCTTTTTTTTTCATTATGTCTTAAACAATGCGTCGTCACAGGTTCAGTCAACAAAGCATCTGGCTCATGTTCTTGTATTAGAGTGTAATTCTGGTTTTCTTGCGCAATTATAGTATTTCCATTTTTTTTAATTACTTCAGTATAAATGGTATTTAAAATTTCTTGTCTTATTGAAGAAGAACCGTGCCAGATGTGTACGTTGAATCACACTTCCACACACACAACAGTTACACTTGTGCTTTGGTTTCGTACATTTTATAGTTGCTGGGGACTTAATTAATTAATCGTGTTAACGGAAATTTTCTTTCATTCTTTGTTGTTATTCTATACAGTCAGATTGCGTACTAAAACTAGTCAGGGCCAACCGGATACGAGACTTCGTAATCGGACAGACAGGTACTTAAAAAATTAACAACAATTTGCATTCATTATATTTAATTAAGCCCCCATGCACGTGGCGACCCTGCCAGGATCGTCCTTTGGAATTCTTCTGATTGTGAAAATAATGGACAGTAGTATTGTTGTAGTAATTTGTAGTTTAGTAATTGTAGTCTATATTGCATGTGTAGATTTGGTAATTGTCATTCTTATAATGGTATTTTTTTTTTGCAGAATTTAATTTTTGTTGTCTTGTCTACGGGTTTGACAATTTAGTGCAATTATTTCAATTGTTCGTCAATCGTGTTTGAGGGAAACATTTCGTGTGAATGGTATTGTTGGAGATAAAGAGTCATTGTGTGCAATTTTCGTACAGTGACGAGTTTTGTATGTTTTGTAAATGGTTACGCGATCGATGAAAAAGGCAAAAATGATGGATAGTCAGAATGACGAAATTGTTGGCATGGCGAACTCGCCAACACAGGACAACAGTATGATGAATAATGAAGTTGAAAACTGGAAAATAGGCCAGAACCAGTTCAAAATTTTTCACAATCAAAAAATTTTCAGAATACGACATTAACGACAAAAGATATGGAGCAGTTAATGAGTGCAATATTAAATTTGGGATCACAGTTGGAATCTGAATTACAAATAGTGGGATCACAAATAGGAAGAATTAACACGAAGATGGAAACTTTGACAATACGGTTAGGCTCACAAATAGGAACAATTAAAACCGAGATGGAAACAATGGAAACACAGTTAGGCTCACGAATAGGGACATGTTTCAAAAACATGAAAGATGAATCAAAGAAAGAAATTAGAGAAGAAGTAAAACCGATTTTGAATGCTCACAATAATAGTTTAATTTCATCAGAAATTAGACAAGAGGAACAAGACAGAGAACAGGAAGAAAAAGATCGCGTGATAGTACAAAAATTTTCAGAGTTAAATTTACAACATGCACTCGATAAGGAAGAAATACTTGAAAGAATCGAGGAAGCCGTACCAAATGACAGAACAAATAACCTAACACAACAGTATCAACAGTTAACTACTAAATGTGTCAATACTGAATCCCGAGTCGCGACACTTATGGAAGACGTAAATAAACAGAAAGAAAAAATAGGTGACTCATCGGAAAGAGTTGAGGAGATTTCAGATAAACTGACAAGTCTTAGTTTAAATGGGGACAGAGATTCAGATGATACAGCACCATTGCCTGTTGCAAAAACCGAAGAGTACCAGAACATAAACAAGCATGTTGAAAATCAGGGAAAATTTAATGAACGCGTTAAAAGGGAATTTGAGGCATTGCAAAAGCAAGTCAAACAAATTGAAGGCGAGATCGTAGGAAAAGACAGCAGAACAATTTAGAATCACAGACAGCAGAGGCGTTTGAAGAAAATCATTTGTTTCATTTACGGGATGCATCAAAAGAGCGCCAGGCGCGCGAACTTGACAACAATCGACATTCGGACTGGGACAGATGCGGTAGGTCTTTGTCGCCACGAGGAGAAAACTTTGACTATAAACACTTGTTAACTGTTCGGAAATTTAAGATCTTTCGCAATTCTAAGAATGACATACATCCTTGTTAATGGTTAGGTCGATTTATGCACGCACTTCCACCAAATTGCCCAATAAGTCACTAACAGGAATTAATGTGCGGCTATTTAAGTCCTCAGGGGATTCACTACACTAAGTGAATATGTGCCGTAGCGTGCATAGGGCCCCGAGCTGTGGTGGTGCTATTTCCCTTTTAGTTTTCTGCACCGCTGCCTACTCTTTTACTATTCTTTGCATCTGTCAAAACAACTCTTCGACTATCAATCTATCTAGAGAGTCGTTAAAGAATAACCGGATATGACTATTTTACCCGAAAGTGATTTCGAAAATTACCATTTGGACTTACTGTACCTTCAGCAGCATTCATTCGTAGTTTAAATGAAATTTTACCTGTTTATATTTGTGACAATATTATTTCATATGTTGACGATATTCTTATTGCTAAACGTTCTTGGAGTGAGCACAACAAAATTTTGGATTCATTATTACGTATTTTTGCAAGAGTTGGCATTACAGTGAACTTGGAAAAATCTGAATTTGGTCGTTCTCAGGTGAAATTTCTTGGTCACATTACTTCTACAGAAGGTATTCTTCCTGATCCAGAGAAATTAGACGCTATTTGTAATTATGCTGTTCCTACCACAAAACGTGATGTTCGTAGTTTCCTTGGTGTCTGTAATTTTCTTAGACGCTTTGTTAGATTGGACGATTTGGGCACACCTCGTTTATGTGAACTATGTGGAAAAAATTCTAATTGGTGTTGGGATGAGGAAGCTCAATCAGAATTTGAACAACTTCGTGATGTTTTAGTTGCTGCTCCACTTCTTTCACATCCGGATTTATCTAAAGATTTTTGTTTGGCGATGGACTCATCATACAAAGGCCTAGGTGCACACTTATTTCAAGAGATAGAAGATAACGGCGCTGTAGTGCAGAAAACTATTGCCGATCTGTTCTTGCCAAATGCAAATTATGTCAAAAGGCTAAGCCGCCAATTATTTCTCACAGAGCACCGTTGTTTCCTATCATTCCAGCTAAATTAAAGGACATGGCTGCAGTCGATTTGTTCGGTCCTGTGGTTCGTTCTACTAATGGTTTTGCGTACATTTTGGTAGCAGTGGCATTGACATCAAAATATGTGTGTTTTACACCTTTACGCAAAGCAACAGCTCGTTCAGTATCTAATGCTTTCATCAAACATTTTCTTAAAGAAGTGGGTCATGTTGATAAGGTTATATCAAATAATGGATCACAGTTTCGCTGTAAAATTTGGCTTCGTACTCTACGGCGTCGTAAGATTAAACCAATTTTCATTTCACTTTTTCACCCTCAATCTAATGCTTCAGAGGGATGGATGAAGGAAGTAAATAAATTGTGTCGACTTTATTGTCGTCAGAATCACAGAACGTGGGATCAGTATCTTCATATTTTTCAAAACATTCTGAATGAACTCCCTAATAATTCAACTTCTTTACCGCCAATATTGATATTAAAAAATAAAGCACCGACAAATCGCATTTCTGAAATCGTTCCTTTTCCGCCTTCACGGAAACTGCGGCTTTCTGAAGTTGTGAACCTGGCTCTGCAAAATATTGCATCTGCGGCTGCTAGAAGAGAGAAATCAGCTAAACGTCCTGGTCGTTTAAAAACCTTGTCAGTTGGTCAAAAGGTGTTAATTAAGTCTCATCGTTTGTCGCACAAAGGAAAGGGCTTGTGTCGCAAATTTTTTCTGCTTTATAACGGTCCATATAGGTTTCGCAAAATTATTCATGATAACACTGTCGAAGTAGAAACTCCTAAATCTCGGCGCTCTAAGGGAATACATCATATATCGAACGTTAAAATTTTTGTGGAATGACATACTTTTGAGAGACTAACAGTTACATGTAAACATACGGAGAGTACAAGGATACCGCGCCGTGTTCCGGCGGCGGCACATACTCAAAGCAACAGTCAAGTCTGCGAACCGCACAAGGCAGTCGTTGACCGCAAACAATTACTTCCTACGTCACGCGCCTACAGCTGATCGAGCGCTCAGTGCGAATGCACTGCCAGCCGTAAACAAATACACAGTCTAATTTCTCCGATTAAATTCAGTATAAAGCTATAGTGACTTCATAAATTTTGTTATTAACGTCCAGTATTTTTCAGGATACGGTTGTATCAAATATTTAAGAACTTCAGGTAAATTCTGTGTCTGTCCGACGTTAAGACGACTTGCTATCGAGAAAATTTCAGGAAGAATGTAATTTCGAAGAAGAAACTAATAAACTAAAAGGGTAACTATTAATTGAGTTTATTTTTCAGGTAACATATTTCCACTTAGGTAGGTACTTTAGACGTAATTTGCTGCTCGCGATTACTTGATTCATACTTTGTGCTAAATTTCATGTTGTATGAATTTACTTGTGAAGCGACGTGCTTGCGTACATTAACTGATTTTGACAATGATTGATTAATGAACAGGATTGTTATTTGTATATATTATGCATCGCTTGGCTGCCATGCTTTTTCACTGATGTCATATTTTTTTTATTATGTGCCTGCTGTGCTTATTTATTTAAATTATAATTGTCAACTGATTAATTGTGCTGATGTGGTTATGTATGTAGGTTACACTTTGTGATTTATCTGCTTGCGCCTTCATGTTTACTTATTAAGATTACATATGAACACTTATTTGCTTATGCTGATATGATGCTAAAGACCTGTTTATTATGTAAGATATATGTTTGCTGCTGTGCATATGGATTGCATATTTACACATTTCTGTTTTGTTGTCATAACTACTCTTTAATTTGGTATATAGAAATGCTGATATACTGTTTACGAACATAGAGTTTAGGTCACACTATGGTATTAATTATAGATTGTTTGCTTGGCAGAGCCTCGTGGTAGGAATTGTGCTGCATCCACTTGTTGACATTATGTTCTCCACTGGTATATTTACTCGCTATTGCATGTTTTGCTTACGCTCAGTGCGTTATATTTTTAAGATAAGAATGAACTGCTATAATTCGACGAACGAAATTAGTACAAGAAACTTCATAAAAGTCACATGAGCTGGAGGTTTTATGGAAGCTGTATAAATTTATGCTAATAGGAAGGAAGCTAACGACATGACATACCAACACTAGAGTTAGACCATTCACAGTTACTACACTGCATTCTTCGTGAGCAATTGAAATAATAAGTGACACTTGACACAAGAAATACTCCACATGTTTGCTTCTGTTTTGCCATAATTTTTGAAGTGGTGTACACACTGTGAAATATTACGATCATTAACACTACATATTCGTACTTACTTACTGAAAGTTATTCAAACTAAAGTCTGTTAGAGGTCATGTATGCATTTCTTGTATTTAATGATGGACAAGGTAACCAAAATGTATCTTATAATTCATAATGAGTAGAAGATTTGGGTCAGATGGATTACACAGAGGTTGTGTGTGGACATTGTGTCTTCGGATTGTATGGGATGGTAAATTGAAGTTTTCACTAGGATTTTATCTGTTCTTGTTCGAGGAGACTGACTAGAGGAAAGAGTTGTTATGGAAGGGAAATGATATTGGTAATAAGGTTTATATATATCGACGTATTGAAGAGGTATTATTGAGGTATTGAGAATGTGTGAAGTTGATGATTATTGGAGTTTTGGTGGACAAGAGGTAAGGTAAATGATATTGATGATAACGTTTAAATGTATCGACGTAAGAGGTATTATTGAAGTATTAAGATTTTGTGATGATAATGATTATTGGAGTTTTGGTGGATAAGAGGTAAAGTAAGTGAGGAGCATATTTTTTTTTTGTTGGTTTATATGGAACAAGGAGGATGAAGATGGCAGACTAGAACACTCAAGTAGAAGGAAGATTGTCTACACACACACTTTGTTAAATCAATAAGCAGTATATACATTTTTTTGAAGAGAGGAAGTATTTGCATATCTAGGCACACTGACAGTTGTTCAGCAACAGTACATTTGATATGGCTTGGCAAACATTGCTCTTGACATGATGACTACGACGATGACTAACTATTATTGACTGTTATACATTGCTGCCACTACTACTTGATACACATGATGAACATCAAATTTTGACAGAATTGCATTTACACAGTTAACACTATTCAATTACACAGTAGCACTAATGTGGACGAAAGATGAGTGAGTGTGTTTTGTGTGTTTTCCTGTCCTAATCCCAAATAATTGATACCGACCTATCTCCTAAATATTATTTTATTTGTTTGTTGTGACTTGCACTGACACCCATAAATATCATAGGTTTACTGATATTTGTGTATTTGTAATTGTTATATGACACTTATCTGATATCATTTGTGTGTTTATTATAATTTGTATGTTTAGTGTAAGAGCATTGATAATAATTTTGTAAAAGCAATTGTGTGTGCATTCAAACTGTTGTTCACACCTGCACCTGTTCAACATTGATGTGTGGCACTTAGAAATGTTTAATTTCTGCTGATGAACTGTGTGATTAGTGATAGTGAATATTATGGACTGTTACTTGCACTTTTTCTACATGATTGGTGCCACTAGGACATGTTTAATTTCTGCTGATAAACTCTGAAGAACAGTGTGATTAGTGATAGTGAATATTATGGATTGCTGTCTGCACCTGCTCAACATTGCTGGGTGCCACTATTGGAACTGTTTCTGCTGAATGATGTCACTTGTTGGTGTCTGCACCTGTTCAACATTACTGGGTGCCACAGATGGAACTGCTTCTACTGAAATGTTGTCACTTGTTGCTGTCTGCACCTGTTCAACATTTCTGGGTGCCACTAATGGAACTGCTTCTGCTGAATGATGTCACTTATTGGTGTCTGCACCTACTTAACATTACTGGGTGCCACTGATGGACTGCTTCTACTGAAATGTCACTTGTTGGTGTCTGCACCTGTTCAACATTGCTGGGTGCTACTGATGGAGCTGCTTCTACTGAAATGTCACTTGTTGGTCTCTGCACCTGTTCAACATTGCTAGCTGCCGCTAATGGACTGATTCTACTGAAATAATGTCACTTGTTGGTGTCTGCACCTGTTCGACATTACTGGGTGCCACAGATGGAACTGCTTCTACTGAAATGTTGTCACTTGTTGCTGTCTGTACCTGTTCAACATTGCTGGGTGCAACTGATGGAACTGCTTCTATTGAAATGATGTCACTTGTCGGTGTCTGCACCTACTCAACATTGCTGGTTGCCACTGTTGGAACTGTTTCTACTGAAATGATGTTACTTCTTGTTGTTTGCACCTGTTGACCATTGCTGGGTGCTACTGCTGGAACTATCAACTACTTGTTTTTTTTATCATTGAAAGCATTTTATGTGAACATTTGTATAAACTGATTTTTTTTGTGTATTGTGTAAACTATTATGTAAAGTCACGTGTATGAAAGGATTTGTATTGCTTACTGTATTTTATATATTAGGTTATTGAAAGGTCAGTGCAAAGCCAAAATTTTATCTAATTATGTGATATTTACGTATTAATATTACCTTTTATTTTTGTCTGTATTTTTGTGGACGAATTTGGTGGTGTTTTCACCACCAATGCTGGCAAAAATACCATCAAATTCTGGCCCGTGGAGGAAGGGCATATGAAAGGTGGCTACACTGAGCCACAGCGCCAGAGATTGCGCCAAAGAGTAGTATTCCGCCGCCTCCACTGGCAGTGCTTGTCGAGATGTGGCAGTAGTCAGTTCTTGTCGAGAAGTCGTGGTGAAGAGTGCTTGTCTGATGTGGCAGTAGTCAGTGCTTGTTGAGAAGTAGTAGGAGTCAAGTCGTTGTTGAGATGTCGTCGTAGTGAGTGCCTGTGCAGATCTTGCTGAGAGGATATTGATAGCTGTGCTATTTGTGGTCATGTTGTATGCAGTTGTTTGATGGGCTAGACAGCAGATGTTGTTCGAATGGAGATATTGTAATGATCAGAGTGCTTTTCGTCAATATATATGAAGGTAAAGAAAATTCCTTTTTTTTCATTATGTCTTAAACAATGCGTCGTCACAGGTTCAGTCAACAAAGCATCTGGCTCATTTTCTTGTATTAGAGTGTAATTCTGGTTTTCTTGCGCAATTATAGTATTTCCATTTTTTTTACTTACTTCAGTATAAATGGTATTTAAAATTTCTTGTCTTATTGAAGAAGAACCATGCAAGATGTGTACGTTGAATCACACTTCCACACACAGAACAGTTACACTTGTGCTTTGGTTTCGTACGTTTTATAGTTGCTGGGGACTTAATTAATTAATCGTGTTAACGGAAATTTTCTTTCATTCTTTGTTGTTATTCTATACAGTCAGATTGCGTACTAAAACTAGTCAGGGCCAACCGGATACGAGACTTCGTAATCGGACAGACAGGTACTTAAAAAATTAAAAACAATTTGAATTCATTATATTTAATTAAGCCCCCATGCAACACTATGTATGTTTTTCACATATTACGTTTTCTGTCATGCTATGCTGTATACTTAATTATGTTACCATAAACCAGCCATTATTTAGTGAGTTTATGATGTAATGCAAGACATTAATCTTTGTTCATCATTTTCAGAAAGAAATGATGCGTGAAAGAAATAAATTGAACAAAAATGGGAATTTCACCTTTGGAATGGTCGAAAGAAGATGCAAACCTTGTGAGGAAGAGTAAATGGATCAGGATTAACAAGCATTAACAAGAATATACTATACACATCGTAGAATAGCAGTCTTAACTAATTTTTCTTTCAGAATACGAGGCGATTGATGCAGGCTGTCAGACAGAACTTCACATTTTAGTTTAAGTAATGAAATATGCTAGAAATAAGGAATAGTGGTATAATGAGTAATGAAGTGACTTTTTTGCAGATGATAATGAATGATGATGAGTAATGATGAAGAATATGCTACTATGAATAATGATGTTTTTTCTTTACAGGTGATGATAATAATGGAGTTATGATAATGAAGTGATGGATAATGAAGTATTTTCTTTACAGATGAGGATAATGTTGAAGTTATGTATTTATGCTATGTAGTTATTTAAGTATTTGTTGCAGTTCGTTTTTGACAGTATGTGTTTTATTGCATAGCAGGATGAACGAAGGTTTTGGAAGGGACAACTATGGAACACATTTTTATCCACATTTCACTGCCTGTTAATTCGAGGTCACTACTTTTCAGCATAAAATGCGTTTCTTCCTTCAGATTAATAATCAATTTTTTGTATATTTTTTGCAGGAGAAATTATTTATGAAATTAATGTGCTATAAGCAGTTGTTCATTAAGTCTATGTCATTTATGAATGTGATCACATATACTCTACTTCTTTCATAACCTTGCTACAGCAGACTCATGACGAATGATGTTACACATTTTCATTTACAGCAACAACCCAAAAGCAATTTTTTTTCCATCCCCTGTAATTACCGAACGCAATGCATTGCTAGCAAATAAAAAAAATATATAATAATACTTTGCAAATAGGAAATGAGTGCCTATGTTCTCTGTAAATCAATATATGAATATTATTATGTAATGACTTTTGATGATTTGTAATTGGAAAATGAGTACCAGTGTTCTGTGTAAAGCACCAGATGAATATAATGACTTCTGATGATTTGTAATTAGGAAATGAATACCAATGTTCTCTGTAAAGCACCTCATGAATATAATGACTTCTGATGATTTGTAATTAGCAAATGAGTAGCAATGTTCTGTGTAAAACGCCACATGAATATAATGACTTCTGATGATTTGTAATTAGGAAATGAGTACCAATGTTCTGTGTAAAGCACCACATGAATATAATGACTTCTGATGATTTATAATTAGGAAATGAGTACCAATGTTCTCTGTAAAACACCATATGAATATTTTGACTTCTGATGACTTATAATTAGGCAATGAATGCCAATGTTCTCTGTAAATGACTTCTGATGATTTGTAATTATGCAATGAATGCCAATGTTCTCTGTAAATGACTTCTGATGATTTGTAATTAGAAAACGAGTACCAATGTTCTCTGTAAAGCACCACATGAATATAATGACTTCTGATGATTTGTAATTAGGAAATGAGTGCCAATGCTCTGTGTAAAACACCATATGAATATTATGACTTCTGATGACTTATAATTAGGAAATGAGTACCAGTATTCTATGTAAAACATCACATGAATATAATTATGTAATGACTTCTGATGATTTATAATTAGGTAATGAGTGACAATGTTCTCTGTAAGACACCACATGAATATAATTATGTAATGACTTCTGATGATTTGCAATTAGGGAATGAGTGCCAATGTTCTCTGTAAAACACCACATGAATATAATTATGTAATGACTTCTGATGAATTATAATTGGGTAATGAGTGACAATGTTCTCCATAATATGCCACATGAACATTATTATGTAATATAATGAGGCAATGAGTGCCAATGTTCTCTGTAAAACGCCAATCTATGAACACTATTCTGTAATACTACATACATGGTACAGAAATGTTCAATAACTGGGCAATGAATGTCGCAAACTACTAATGTAATTCTCAGTGAAGACTAGTATGTGACTTAATGTCCTTCACCTTCTGCCCTAACTACCCTGAATTACTACAATATCCGTTTGTTCTGTATATCCTCTTGATCATGGGGCACTATATTTAGTTTGCACTAATTCTACGTTGGTGTACCCTACAAGAACGTGGTGTTGACACGACATGCTGTCCACCACTGTAAGCGATGGAGATGTTATTATGGTCCCACTGTTTGGTGTACCTAATGTACTGCTAAAATGATAACATGGAATATTACTACGACATTTCAGTGTCTTGGCTACGCTGATAAATACTTCTGGGAAAAGTACTGCAGATTGTTTCACTTGGTGTTGTGCTACAGTAGAAAGATATGGACTTTCAGTGCAGCTGCATGCAACCTAAACTGCTACAACCATGATGCAATCCTTCCCTTTCCTATCCTAATTCTTGTAACATAGTGAAAATCATTTTTTTTGCTAATATGATTTGTATTCATGACCAATACACCTTTTTTTTTTTTTTGATATGCTGATATGTTCTGAACCACAGTACATGTGCACTTATGTCGTTTGTCAAGAGATTTGTACTCATTATGTCTATTTGTTGTGAAAACTTTGAAGAATTTTTCAGTGCATGAGCACTTATGTCATTTGTTAATATGTTTTGTACTCATTGTATATATATATATTTTGTCTTTGCCTGATATGTTCTGTACTCAGTGCATGTGCACTATATTTACTTCATGTTCTGCACCTATATATCTGTATATATGCTGTAATTGTAAAGTTAATTAATTATGAAAAAATTTGTTGCTCATGGCAAGTCCGAATGACTCACCATCGCTGCCAAATTTTTGACCCCCCAGTGGAGGGTTATGAAACGTACGTTCCATATGTATTCATTACCAGCGATGGCAAGCCATGACAGAATCTCTGACCAGTGAGTTATTTATCGTTGCTAGTCTGCGCTTGACCGCGCGAGAGTTCAGTTCGAGAGTAGTAGCGCGCGCGAGATGACTGCAGTTGCGTGTAGCGAGCCGGCAGGAACAGTAGTTGTGTGTGAGGAGTCGGCGGGCGTCGACATGGGTCTCTGGTCACGGTTCTGGACGAGGTATATTGTTATCGAAGGTAATGAAGCAGCATTGCGCTCAGCTAATAACATATGTTAATTGTAATTAATTTGTTCAAGAATTGCCCCAATAATAATATTCTTATAAAGTAACTGTTTTAAACAAAAAGATTCATTTCAAGTCAAGTAATACTTCCTATGTATTCCCTCCAAGAATTAAAATTAAACATGGGCCAGCACTGCACGGAGCTGTGCCGAAAAATAAGAGCAGATATTGAGGGAGTTTACTGATGTAAGAATTTTGGTTTTTGTGTTCAGGTTTAATTATTGCACAGGGCCGAGGGTCAGCGCCGCTGCCCTTATATAATTTGTCAGGTTTAATTATTTGTGTTCAGATGTTACACATACTTTATGCTTCATTATTTAATTAATTTTACTGTGGGTTTAATGAGTAATCTTCATTAGTTAATGTTTGTGGGGATTTTACATTTGGGTCATTATTATTCTTTAATTTTGCAAGCAGGTTACTCTTGGTTCATTTTTATTATGCAGTTTTGTGGGAATACAACGTTTCACTTAACATTGACTTTCATATTCTTGCTGGGAGGTTATTGACTTTAAAAATTCTGTTGGGAGGTTACACTGGTACAGGACCACCTCTGGCAATCCACGTTTCTGAGAACCGTCGGTCGAGGAATCGACGCACACGACAACTGAAATGTGCTGGCGCTCCGTCATGTTGCAACCACATGCGTTGTCTTGTAGGGAGCGGGACGTCTTCCAGCAATTCTGGCAATGCTCTGGCGAGAAAATTGTAGTTGCGCCTGCCTTTTAATGGCCGAGTTAACAGATATGGCCCAATTAAACACTCCCCAACAACACCGACCCACACATTAACGAAGAACCGCACTTGATGAGCGCTAGTAACTGTGGCATGTCGGTTATCCTCACTTCAAAGATGCGAATCGTGCATGTTGAAAACTCCATTACGCCCGAACGTTGCTTCATCGGCAGTCAACACAGAGGATGGAAATGTAGAATCCATTTCACACTGTTGCAGGTACCACTGCGAAAACTGTGCTCTGGGTGGATAATCAACTGGTTACAGGTTGTGGACACGCTGTAAGTGAAATGGACGTAACAATTGCTCTCGAAGGACTGTTCTTACATTCGTCTGATTCCTCCCCATGTCACGTGCAATTGCACGAGTGCTGATTGAAGGATACCGCTCCACATGCTGCGAGACAGCTTCCTCAAACGGCAGCGTTCTTACCGTGCGGCGGCGTCCCTGTCCAGGTAATCTACTAAATGACCCGGTCTCATGCAGACGTTGGTACACAGCAGCGAAGGTCGTATGATGCGGGATACGGCGATTAGGATATTGTTGTTGATAAACCCGCTGTGGGGCTGGTCCGTTGTGGTGCGCTACGCAGAACGCACCAACCATATCAGTGTACTCAATCCAGGCGTATGGCTCCATTAGTAAACAGAGACAATGAACTACTACCCTGGTGGACAGCAGTTGCCTACAAATGAAGAGTGGAATACGCCCTCTAACAACTAAAGATCGTAATACGGCCTTCACCGGTTTAAATAATCCTCATAGGAAAAAATGACATTAGGTAAATATATTTGTTTTCATGTTCCCTACAACCTACCAGAGTTTGTCGGTTTATATACTCTTCACCCTGTATGTTCGGTCCAGCACGACACAAACGATTCGCCTCTTATAATGTATTCCAGTTAAATTCATTGCCTACCAGGCGCAGTATCCATGAAGTGCTAAGAGTATGTCACGAGAATCTATAAACACTTCGTATTGTACACCTACACCACCTTTGTCTGGCCGAGCGGTTCTAGGCGCTACAGTCTGGAACAGCGCGACCGCTACGATCGCAGGTTCGAATCCTGCCTCGGGCATGGATGTGTGTGATGTCCTTAGGTTAGTTAGGTTTACGTGGTTCTAAGTTCTAGGGGACTGATGACCACAGAAGTTAAGTCCCATAGTGCTCAGAGCCATTTGAACCATTTGAACTACCTTTGTCAATGATGATCCACGTATTTCTATAAATATTTTGTGCAGCGTTTCCATGAAGGAAAACTGGTCAATAACGTCTTTCACTTGCACTTTCCCAAATTTTTCAAGGGTTTATTTAAATTTTCTCCAGATTGCGGATTTCCGTTTTCATAGAAAACAGTTTTAATAATTGCCATCAGTACCACTTTTGTAATATTTGTCAGAAAACCGTGGAGCAGATACATTTTCCTTCATTCACAGATTATACCCAGTTTCCGTCTCCTCTCATTTTGGGAAGTGGCTCAGGTCGTTTACATAGCTAACATAAAAGTTTACGTCGTGTGCGTGTGTGACATAACGTTTTGTTGTCAGCGTTTCGTAGTTTTAACTGTCCCTCTTCCCTCCCTTTTCCCCCCTCCTTCTCCTCCTTCGTAGCTACATGTATACACTGTTCAGTGAAGTGGTATAAAATGAGTACTGCCTGTAGAGTAATCGCGAAGTCTTTCAAAATGCTTGCATTTACTAAAGCAGCCTTATCAAACGTCCATCGCTTCGACGACGCAGCGAAACGAAATATTAATGGAAATTCAGGCGAAATCGCGAGATTCCATACAAGTATTACACGTTTCACAACACGCTACACTTTGAAACGCTCGACATTTTACGACGGCAGCATCGTTTCTGCAACAGCGCTAGACCTCGGCATAAATAATCAGCAGGTTCAAAAAGAGAGGAAATATCAGTGCTTGGTTCCACATTACGCGCAGCTGAACAGCGTGATAGGTAATTGCCTCGAAATCATGGCCTTTTAATTTGCTGAGTCGATATCTCTCGAGCTCCGGGATGAGCCGACAAGAGATCGATTAATCGCGCTGCACCGCCACCGCCTCTTGCAGTCCTACCAATCTCCGTTCGAGACTATCTACGGCGCTGACGACCCGTAGCTAGCGCGGTAACGTCATACCTCGACCAGGACAAGCGAAAGGGGTCAGGGCCGCATGAGAGGCGCACACGGTCGTGATGCGTCCGCAGCCAGCCGACCATTCCTCTGGCATTCCGTCCTGCGTAATCACAATTGCCAGCGATTGCTCACTCAAAGGGTAATGTACCACTGTGTGCACTAACGTCACCACGACTAGAGCTTTCAAAGTCTAAAGCCAAACATAGCTATGGTATGAGGCCAGCGGATTTGAAAACTCGCGTCTGTTGGTCCAAAAGACACAAGCCTCTTTGAAGTGGTATCTAATAGTTAGTTTTCGTTTGAAATTAATTAACTGCTCCTGAAACAAGGCCACGGGTGACGAACTGAAAAAAAAATGGACTAGAACGTGGTCGCCATATCTAATTCAATCAGCGATTCCTGTGAAAGAACAAACGCTCACATTCTACTTGATCACTTTGCTATTCGCAATAAAGTGCCTGGCAGAGGGTTCAATGAACGACCTTCAAGCTGTTTCTCCACCTTTCCACTCTCGACGGCAAGCGGGAAAAACGAGAAATTTATCTGTGCGAGCACTGATTTCTCTTATTTTATCGTGATGATCATTTCTCCCTGTGTAATTGGGTGCCAACAGAATGTTTTCGCAATCGGAGGAGAAAACTGGTGATTGAAATTTCATGAGAAGATCCCGTCGCAACGAAAAACGCCTTTGTTTTAATGATTGCCACTCCACGTATCATGTATGTCATACTATCTCCCCTATTTCGCGAGAATACAAAACGAGCTGCCCTTCTTTGTACTTTTTGGATGTTATCCGTCAGTCCCACCTGATGCGGATCCCACACCGCGCAGCAATACTCCAGAATAGGGCGGACAAGCGTGGTGTAAGCAGTCTCTTTAGACCTGTTGCACATTGTAAGAGTTCCGCCAATGAATCGCAGTCTTTGGTTTCCTCTATCCACAATATTATCTACGTGATCGTTCCAATTTAGGTGGTTTGTAATTGTAATCCCTAAGTGTTAAGTTGAATTTAAAGCCTTCAGATTTGTTTGACTTATCCCATATTCGAATTTTAGCTGATTTCTTTTAGTACTCTTGTACTTTTCCTTATTCAGGGCCAGTTGCCACTTTTTGCACCATACAGATATCTAAATCATTTTGCAAGTCTTTTCGATCACCTGATGATTTTACAAGACTGTAAATGACAGCATCATCAGCAAACAATCTAAGACGGCTACTCAGATTGTCTCCTATGTCGTTAATACATATCAGGAACAATAGAGGGCCTATGACACTTCCTTGGGAAACGCCGGATATTACTTCTGTTTTGTTCGATGACTTTCCGTCTATTGCTACGAACTGTGATCGTTCTGTCAGGAAATCACGAATCCAGTCGAAAACTGAGGCAGTACTCCGTAGGCACGCAGTTTGGTTAGAAGACGCTTGTGAGGAACGGTGTCGAAAGCCTTCTGGAAATGTAAAAATATGGAATCAATTAGACATCCCCTGTCGATAGCAATCATTACTTCATGAGTATAAAGAGCTAGTTGTGTTTCACAAGAACGATATTCTGTGAAACCGAGCTGACTATGTGTAATTAAATGGTTTTCTTCGAGGTACTTCATAATGTTTGAATACAGTATATGTTCTAAAACCCTACTGCAAATCGATGTTAGTGATATAGGCCTGTAATTCAACGGAATACTCCTACTTCCCTTTTTGGGTATTGGTGTGACTTGAGCAATTTTCCAGACTTTAGGTACGGATCTTCCTGTGAGCGAGTGGTTGTATATAATTGCTAAATATGGAGCTATTTTATCAGCATACTCTGAGAGGAACCTGACTGGTATACAATCTGGGCCGGAGGCCTTGCCTTTATTAAGTTTTTTACGCTACTTCGTTACTCTGAGGATATCTACTTCTACGTTTCTCATCTTGGCAGTTGTTCTTGAATGGAATTCAGGTATATTTACTTCGTATTCTTTGGTGAAGGAGTTTCGGAAAACCGTGTTTAATAACTTTGCTTTAGTGGCACTGTCATCAGTGACTTCACCGTTGTTATCGCGCAGTGAAGGTATAGATTGCGTCTTGCCACTGGTGTGCTTCATGTATGACCAGGATCTCTATGCGTTTTCGAGACAGAATTTCGTTGTGGAAATTATTGAAAGCATCTCGCATTGAAGTACGCTCCATATTTCGAACTTCTGTAAGACTTTGCTAATCTTGAGGACTTTGCGTTCTCTTAAATTTGACATGCCTTTTTCGTTGCTTCTGCAACAACGATCTGACCCGTTTTGTGTGCCAAGGGGGATCAGTACCATCACTTTTCAATTTATGTGGTATATCTCTCAATTGCTGTCGATACTATCTCTTTGAAAACATTCCACAACTTTTCTACACTTACATCATCAGTATTAAGAATAATAGAAATTCAGTGGATCAAATGGCATCGGTTCGATCCAACTTGCAGTGTTGAACAGCAGTCATCGATTCCAGTGCTGCAGGGTGAATGTCAGTAGCAACATAATTCAATTATTTGGACTCTTCAGGCCAATGAAATTATGGATATAGGAATTCTGATAAAAACGGCGCATGTTCTTAACGGCTTTCAATGTATAAACGTGCGCAGTCGGTGTCATAGGAGAGATGACTGATTTAATATTGCCGTAGCTAATAACGTCATGTGTGAACGGATGCATGGATTAATTAACATATTATTCCGACTATCTTCTGTTTTAAATTTAACAGCGCTGGCATCACATAATGCTCGTAATTACCGATAATTCTGCAGTATATTCCGAACTTTGGTCGTGACAGGAGCAACGGGGCCACGTAAGACATTAAGTTTTATTTCAAGTTGGCTAAAAGTGCCACGGACTCTTTTGAAATGATACAAACCTTTATGGTAGAGAAGCAAGAAATTGTAAAAACGTTTTAACTGGTGTATGAGGTTTCATGGTGGTAGAGAGAGCACTGAATTTTATCCATGTTCAGTAGCATTTTTGTTTGAGTTGAAGAAAATGTTGCAAAAGTAGCTGAAATTCTTCGACATAATCGTTGTGCGAAAAAAAAAAATGGTTCAAATGGCTCTGAGCGCTATGGGACTTCTGAGGTCATCAGTCCCTTAGAACTTAGAACTATTTAAAACCTAACTAACCTAAGGACATCACACACATCCATGCCCGAGGCAGGATTCGAACCTGCGACCGTAGCGGTCCCGCGGTTCCAGACTGTAGCGCCTACAACCGCTCGGCGACTCCGGCCGGCATCGTTATGCGTCTACCAGGTTAAATGAGGAGCTCAGTGGAATTCCTGAAACAACTATGCATCGTATTGTGGCTGACAATTAGGGTAGAAAGAATATCGCTGGTCCTTTTCTGCCCCACTAACTCAATGGCGATCAAAAAACGTCGCCAAATGGAACAGTGCAGTGACCTAGAAATGTCGGTAGCTAGGAATCCAGACTGCATATTCATCGTAACAGTTGATGGAATGTAGTATATGCAGTATGATCCACTCAGAAAGTGCCTCAGCTCGGAATGGAATGATCGAGAATCTCCGGGACCAAAAAAAGCGCTCATAAGGGAAAACCGTGTCAACACACTGCTCGCTGTGTGCTTTGATTCTCATAGAATTATCAACAAGGAAATCGCTGCAGAGGGTCAAACGGTGAAGGAAGGGCACTCCTTGTGGGTTTTAAATCGTTTAGGGCGGCGTTTGTTCTGGTTCGACCTGAGTACCAGAATCACAGAACAAGGTGTTTGTTGCACGACAATGCGCCGCTGAACAAAAGATAGATGGTACCCAAATTATCGGTTCAAAACGTATCGTGGTGGTTGAACACCCTCCTTATTCGCCTGATTTGTGTCTGTACGACTTCAGGTTGTTTGCAAAACCCAAAATAGCCAAGAAAGAGAAGTGTTTAGACACGATCTCAGATATCCAGAAGGCTACGACTATGATACTGCTAGGAGTTTCAGAGGTTAAATGTCGGAACTGTTTCAGTGCTTCCGGTGGCGTATTGACTCACTATAAGCCTGATTTGAATAAAAAAGCCTTTTAAACTAAAATTAAACAATGTGTATTTCACGTCAAATCAGTCACTTTTCCTATGGGACTCAATAGGTTTGTAAATTCGTTGCATTTGGGAGACATGATAGAACTGCGTAATGGTTTTGCTGCACACGGGAAATTGTTTTGTGCGCCGCAACATGGTTTCTTCTAGCGAAAGTGGCCTAACGGCGGTTGGTCCCGTCGCCAGAAGCAGAGACCCATCTTTCAGCGGTCACACTACATGTATCGACTCTATGGAGACACTGTACGTCTACGAGTGACCTCTTTTATCATTTCAAAATCCACTGATATTTCTTACGAGGTAGGCTTCAGAAAATCTGATGCACTGTCTCCCCTGAGGTTGCCAAACCATTTTTTGATGTAGGAACGCTCCTTTCACAGGAACGACAGAAGAATTATCCTCCGTTAAGTTCGCTGCTGAAGATGTAGCACATGGCCTGAGACTGACTTTCATTTCCATCGAGTGTGGACTTAATTGTTTCTCCCTTCCAGTGCAAATAAACCGCTACTACACAATATTTCCGCCATGACACGACCAAGGGCCTGTGTCAATGACATGAGACATGCCGTTCCTCTGCCATCTCCCTCACACAACATCCTTAATAGTTTTTAAAGAAAGTATGTCTATAAATAGCTAACGTTGTTCCATCATGACACGTCCTGCTTAGTGGTGACTAACCAAAATATCCCTATCACAACGACTTGTCATGTCGACCTCCTTTTATAGTATTACTGTGTTTACTGTAATTAACCTACCTCTGCAGCCTAGGTCGCTAAAGGCCGACTCTGAGTTAACTGATCCAGTTTCTGCTGGCGATATTAATTTTTAGCGTCGGCATTTATGAATGGGAAGTGAAGGAGTCTGGGGCACCTTGACTCGCCACTACCATGGGGCTATTCGAGAGAAATAGGTTACGGGCCAGCACTTCGCGTCCAACACTTTCTCCTACCACCGTCAACAATAAATCAAAGACACTACTCGCATAACTAATTAAATTACCTAAACGGACAACTTGTGTTAGAAAAGATCTTGTACAGGAGCACGAGAAAACTGAATTTCTTAACAGCGTTTAATCCTTAGCTAAACTGTTCTGAGGCATCATATGTATAATTTAGTGAGTATAAGATACACCTGACGAGTCAATCTGCAGATAGGAATGCATCATAGTACGAATTTTTTACGTCGCGATTTAGTTGGCGTGATTCTCTTTTAGGAATGGATTTAAAGAACTCACAGTGTTCTACTCTAATAATATTTCCCTTTGCCGAGTTTGTCTTACAAGAATATCCTGACACCATAGCACAATTGTCTGTAAGAAAACATCTTGAGAAGCTACATATAGTGACCGATACGTGTATGAGAAAATACGTCAAATATAGGTTTCCGTCAATAGCGACAAAATAGCTACACTGCCGAATAGGGATGGAGTTACACCATGAGCACCTTGATTCAACGTTTGCGTAGGACATTTCATCCATGTTCTATCTCATTTTCGGTGCTGAATGACCAGATCCCTAAATACAAAGAACGGTGTTAATACATGCTGGCTACCTGGTGTGCAGAGCAAGAGCGGAATTTTTTCGGGCGAATATCGTAATACGGCATGTATAAACGTTGCATTATTGACATGTTGGACATTGCAGCATTGAACTGACAGGCCGTTTAGACTGTTGGGTGTTTCCAACAACTGCCGAACGAGACAGACTATGGAGAACAGTCTGGCAAGAAAAGTGAGCACGTGTCTTCCTTCAAGGACTACATTACGGGAATATTGTACCATTTTTCTACTTCCTCTGACGAATAGACAACTGAAAACCACCGAAATCCGTGTAGAGGTTAGAGGCAGAATGGCAACATGACGTTTGGGAACAGTTCTCAGTTGGAGGTGCATCGTTCACCGCAGACGCCTTACCACAGACAACAGATTAATCCATAGTATTAATCCGCAGTCGTCTCGCACTTCGTGAGTAGCAATCTGTGGTGTTCACCGATGCGTCACGCCTCTGTCTGTGGCGGTGAGATCGACATCTACGTGTCTATAGAAATTGTGGCGAAAGGTCACAAACAGTAATTACCGAGAGCCACACCTCTCCAACTCCAGATACTACAGTATGTGGAACTACTGACTGTCACAAATTTACGGAATGGTTTATTGTTGCAGTGAGATTGAACGCTCGCCAGAATATGGGAAGAAAGGCGAACCCTGTTGTTATACCATCTTGTCAAACTGCCATTCTAGAGGATAACGCAAGACTCCACACAAGAAACGCTTTGAGAAACCCATGCGGTCCCGTGATGTGTTACGCATAGCGGGTGTCTGGGATTCGACAGAAGGAAGTAACTTTCTTTGTACCAACCTCGAGCAACAGTCTTCATGAACGGGAAATGAAAATTTGTGGTATGGTCTTAAGGAACCAAACTGCTGAGGCCATCGTCCCTAAGCTTACACTCGACTTAATGTAACATAAACTAACTTATGCTAAGGACGGACGATACACGCACCCATGCCAGAGTGAGGCCCCGAACATCCACCGAGGGGGGGGGGGGCGGTGGGGGGGACCGCGCGGACCGTGACAAGACGCCCTAACCCCGCGGCTACCCCGCGCGGCTCTTCGTGAATTAAACAAGGATGTATTTCAGGGATGTAAAGATATTTCTCGGAATGAGATTCATAGGCTATTTACTTCCACGCAATAACGAATACAATTAACGGCTTCCATTTGCTGACCCGCTATATTGTAACTAAATGACACAGGATCTTTCTTTCTATGTATTCGCAGCACATTACACTTATCTACATTGAGATTCAATTGCCATTCCCTGCACCATGCGTTAATTCGTTGCAGATCCTCCTGCATTTCGGTATAGTTTTCCATTGTTACAACCTCTCGATATACCACAGCATCATCCGCAAAAAGCCTCAGTGAACTTCCGATGTTATCCGCAAGGTCATTTATGTATATTGTGAATAGCAACAGTCCTACGACACTCCCCTGCGGCACACTTACTTCGGAAGACTTCTCTCCATTGAGAATGACATGCTGAGTTCTGTTATCTAGGAACTCTTCAATCCAATCACACAATTGGTCTGATAGTCCATATGCTCTTACTTTGTTCAATAAACGACTGTGGGGAACTGTATCGAATGCCTTGCGGAAGCCAAGAAACACGGCATCTACCTGGGAAGCCGTGTCTATGGCCATCTGAATCTCGTGAACGAATAGCGCGAGCTGGGTTTCACACTATCGTCATTTTCGAAATCCATGCTGATTCCTACAGAGTAGATTTCTAGTCTACAGAAAAGTCATTATACTCGAACATAATACGTGTTCCAAAATTCTACAACTGATGGACGTTAGAGATATAGGTCTGTAGTTCCGCACTTCTGTTCGACGTACCTTCTTGAAACGTGGATGACCTGTGCCCTTTTCCAATCCTTTGCAACGCTACGCTCTTCTAGAGACCTACGGAATACCGCTGCAAGAAGGGGGGCAATTTCCTTCTCTTACTCTGTGTAAAATCGAACTGGTATCCCATCAGGTCCAGCGGCCTTTCCTGTTTTGAACGATTTTAATTGTTTCTCTATTTCACTCAACTCCCACAACATCTGCGGCCTGAAATAATGCCAAGTGTTACAGTTCAGCTTAGATACCAGGACGAGTGGCAAACTATTATAACTGAAAGTCTGGCTTATTATCTCATAGCGACAAATGTTCTGTCAGCACGTCTAACACGTACTGTGTATAAGGAGATTCTTCAAGACTTATCGCCGGCCGGCGTGGCCGAGCGGTTCTAGGCACTTTAGTCTGGAACCACGTGACCGCTACGGTCGCAGGTTCGAATCCTGCCTCGTGTGTGTGATGTCCTTAGGTTAATTAGGTTTAGGTAGTTCTAAGTTCTAGGGGACTGATGACCTCAGAAGTTAAGTCCCATAGTTCTCAGAGCCATTTGAACCACTTCAGGACCTGTCACTGCACATGTCTTCCAAATAGGAGAAAACGTGTACTGATGAGTTATTGTTTCTGTGTATTTAGGCCATATCATCGAGTTGCTCTGCTTTATATTAGGTTTTCTAAACCCTTAATCCATATCATGAAAGGGAATGCATGTACGTATTTTCCAAATCTCCCACTAAAACACAGTATAGATTTCAACCATACTTGGTGCACATACCAGTTAGTGTCTGCTGAGAATTCAAACAAAATTATGTCATAGTACGACACATAGTTCAGGAGATAAGACGCCATAAACATTGAGCTGAGTGAAAATGACACTGCAGAGTGTGATTTTGTAGAGAAAAAAATGGAATATGGGTACAAAATGTGAGTGAAATGTATTAAAAATGGGTGTATGGTGAACGCTGCAGACATAAAGCTCCTCTTAACCCTTCGATCGAATTCAACAAATTTGGTAAACATATTAGTCTAACTACAATCTGGAAAGATGTACTGCGGGAGTTAAGACCCAACAACCGCTCACTCTAATGGGGATGATAATACGGTAATATGGAGAGAGAAGGTGGGAGGAGGAGAGGGACAGAGTGAGTGGGAGGAGGTGAAGCGCCAGGAAAGAGTTGAGGATGTGCACTGGGAGAAGAGGTAGAAGATGGACAGTGAGAGGGGGATAGGGGGTGGATAGAGGGGGAAGAGCAGAAGGGAGTGAAGAACAGGTGGAATGAGAGATGAGGGAAAGCGGGGAGAAGCAAATGGGCAGTGGGAGGATCTGGAGTAGATAGAGTGGATCAGGAGCAGATGGCTGACACTGGGAAGGGGGCAGGATGAGGAGGTGGAAAGAGAGGGGGGATTAGGCGATGAAAGAGAGAGAGGGAGGAGGAGATGTAAAGAGGGAAAGGGGGGAGAATATGGACATGTGCAGGGGTTTGGAGGAGAGTGATTAATGGTAGATGGGAATAAATACGCATATAATGGAGCAAAGCCGGGTACTTGGCTTATATTTCAATAGCACTAGCCAACAGTGAATGAATTAAATGTTGGTAACTCTATCGACCACGCTGATAACGAAAACGACAATGAAAAACTGGAATTAGGAGGCCGTTTCCACGTTAAATGGGGGAGTGCTTTCAATTGCAATTATATTTCATTAGCAGTTATTGTCAGTCCTTTCCCTGTGTGTATTTTGTCGCTGTTTTTAGCCTAGGATCGTAGCAACAAGAGGAAGGGGGAGAGGAAGGGAGGAGCCGAACGTGGTTAATTTAAGCACAGTTTCAGTCTGTTATAACCCGTGTATTGTACGTATGCTGGAAGACCAAGATGTTGAAGTACAGTTGGTGCGTGTGATCATTGTAACTCACATAATTCAATATTCCTCGCAAATGCAAAAACACTGCTGACAAAATTTGCTACACTGAAATCGCAAACGAGGCCAACAATGGCATGTATTTGGAAGGCGTACAGTCTGTACTTTGGCTGAGAAAGAGGAGACCAGGACAAGCCCTTGGCCCCTCCTGTATGTAGCATATGTTGTGTCTCGAGTCTTCATTCATGGTTGAATCGTAAAAGCTCTTCCGTGGGCTTTGCTATACCCATTATCTGCCAAGAACCGTCAAACCACGCCCCAGAGTCTTATTTTTGTTACAGTTCCATTAAGACAAAATATTTACAAGAAGCACAAAGTCTTCCTTGACATATCTTAATATGCCCTCTGTCATGTGACCATTGCCTCACGGGAACAAGCTGCCTATTCCTGATCCAGTTGATTGTGATGATAACACTGACGGTTATGTAACTAGTGCTAGATCTTTATCTTCAAAACCTAGTTCTCCAAAAATACTGATTCTGTGACTAACGGTGAGTGAACAGAGCTCTATAAAAGAACACAGTATGAACTTAATTAGCTCGTGAGAGATCAGATAAAGATGAACTGTTGGCGTCAAGACTACAACAGTGGAATTGTCTATAATCGGGACTGGGCTCCCTAACAATCATATACCATTCCTTCCATTTTTCGAAAGTAGAAAGAGCTTGGTTTCTTGTAATGATGTACAGGGACTAATGTCAGGTACGAGGATTAACTGTAAGAGTGATCAGTGGAGATTTTTCATCGACACCACCAAGGTAAGTATCAGGTGTGTGCTACTGCATAACGGCACAGTGTTACCAACGATTGTGATTGGGTATGAACCTTACATGAAAGAAACATGTGATTATATGAAACAATTGTAATTGAGTTATAAGTTTAAATAGCAGATTTACAGGGATCTGAAAAACATAGGCAAATTACTTGGGCTGCAACAAGGTTGCACCAAATTCTGTAGCTTCTTATGCCCCTGCAACAGCCGCGACAAAGCACTTCATTACTTTAAAAAGAAAAAAAAAAGATTAGTGTAAACGTCAATCAGTTGAACCAGGATCTCAAAATTTTATGCATGAAGCACTCGTCGAATCCAAGAACATAATTCCCTCTGCTCTTCATATAAAATCTTGTGCATGTACAATATATACCTTTGTGTTAGTTCTCAATGGAAAATCATCGTTATGGTCATGGATAAAACGGGGGAAGTATTTCTGTGCTTGTGAGGAAAATTTCCACGTCTTAATGAGGGGAAAATAAAAGAGAAGATTTTCGTGGGTCCCCGGATACGGAAACTGTACAAAGATGAGCATTTCAACACCATACAGACAGGTGATTGAAAGTTAGCTTGGGATGCCTTTTTTAATTGGAAATAAGAGGTCAGAAAACTATAAGCATCTTGTGGCAATGCGCTGGTACATTATACTGACGTGCAACATGTCCTTAAGGCTACATTTCCTAGATTCCCATTAGGACTTCTCTCCTGATGAGTGCGATGCTGCAACCGACCGCCACGGAGAATGTTTCCATCACTAAATTTCGGAAATGAGAATGAGATACCAGGGAAAGTGGAGTACATCAGTGTTAGCCGATTACTGGTGGACACTAATCAGTGACTCACCTGCAAAAAACTACAAACGCCAGGATAACCGGTAGCGCCTTCAATGACCTTCCAGTAAGAGTTAACACCAAGGTATACACTGTACATGCATAAGATTATGTATACAAAACGTAAGGTTATCATAACTTCAAAACAAGAGCTAATCTGGCATTTCCATCGACATTTTCGCTATCAGCACATGTGAAAACGTGAAGTTTAGCTGTTTTCACGGCAGTTACAAAAAGAGTAGAATATTATTGGCTAGTATAATTAGGCAGTAGAGAAGTGACCACATCCAGATAATAAATCAATGGTCGGAATTGAATAGTTCACATAGTGGGAGACCTTGACCAAGCATTGCGTATGGTGTGAGCTTCCATACACTAGTGATGTTACTATGTGACACATCCAAAATAAAGCTTTTCCAATGGCGTTACATGTAGTTACTGGTGTATGCAACATAATATCTGCAGACCATTGAACTTCTATGTGATTTATGCACAGTGTAGCTTTTCCCGTTCTATTATGAAAAGTTGTTGGTGTATGGTGTAGGAACTTAGGTGGATCTACTCTTAGTTAGTAGACTCCTGGCTGTTGTCTCATTGTAGTACATGAAACAGAAACATGTGGGACTGAAGTAGTACTTTAACGCTTCTGAAGTGGAATATTTGAGACTGGCATTCATTATTTAAAGTAACTACTATGGGTTTAATAAAATACATATTTCAATAAAAACTAAATACTGATACTCGACATTTAGTTGCCCGAGTCGTTTAATATCTTGTACAACCTTATAACTTTGAAACAAAAGGTACCCAGTTTAGGATGCTCAGTCACGTAATCCCATGTAAAGTAGTGCGTCTTGTAAGCATACCTTACATGAAAGAAACATGTGATTATATGAAACAATTGTAACTGAGTTATAAGTTTAAATAGCAGATTTACAGGGATCTGAACAACATAGGCAAATTACTTGGGCTGCAACAACGTTGCACCAAATTCTATAGCTTCTTATGCCCCTGCAACAGCCGCGACAAATTCATATTTCAATAATGACTTCCGCAAGGCGTTCGATACGGTTCCCCACAGTCGTTTAATGAACAAAGTAAGAGCATATGGACTATCAGACAAATTGTGTGACTGGATTGAGGAGTTCCTAGATAACAGGACGCAGCATGTCATTCTCAATGGGGAGAAGTCTTCCGAAGTAAGAGTGATTTCAGGTGTGCCGCAGGGGAGTGTCATACGACAGTTGCTATTCACAATATACATAAATGACCTGGTGTATGACATCGGAAGTTCACTGAGGCTTTTTGCAGATGATGCTGTGGTGTATCGAGAGGTCGTAACAATGGAAAATTGTACTGAAATGCAGGAGGATCTGCAGCGAATTGACGCATGGTGCAGGGAATGGCAATTTAATAATATAGACAAGTCTAATGTGCTGCGAATACACAAAAAAATAGAGCCTTTATCATTTAGCTACAAAATAGCAGGTCAGCAACTGGAAGCGGTTAATACCATCAATTATCTGGGAGTACGCATTAGGAGTGATTTAAAATGGAATGATCATATAATGTTGATCGTCGGTAAAGCAGATGCCAGACTGAGATTCATTGGAAGAGTCCTAAGGAACTGCAATCCGAAAACAAAGGAAGTAGGTTACAGTACGCTTGTTCGCCCACTGCTTGAATACTGCTCAGCAGTGTGGGATCCGTACCAGATAGGGTTGATAGAAGATATAGAGAAGATCCAACGGAGAGCAGCGCGCTTCGTTACAGGATCATTTAGTAATCGCGAAAGCGTTACGGAGATGATTGATAAACTCCAGTGGAAGACTCTGCAGGAGAGACGCTCAGTAGCTCGGTACGGGCTTTTGTCAAAGTTTCGAGAACATACCTTCACCGAAGAGTCAAGCAGTATATTGCTCCCTCCTACGTATATCTCGCGAAGAGACCATGAGGATAAAATCAGAGAGATTAGAGCCCACACAGAGGCATACCGACAATCCTTCTTTCCACGAACAATACGAGACTGGAATAGAAGGGAGAACCGATAGAGGTACTCAAGGTACCCTCCGCCACACACCGTCAGGTGGCTTGCGGAGTATGGATGTAGATGTAGATATCTAAGCCAGGGCGATGTGCTGCTTCTTCCGCCGTTGGTTGTCCTCGGACAGCAGAACGATTATAGGTGCGCCCGTGTTAGTTAATACCGGACAGTTGCAGTGGGGTGGGTACTGCTGCTTCCCGGGCCCACATCGACCACTAACGTAACGTCATTTCGGAAATGTCTCCATGGTAAAGCCTCAGTGTTGTCACATCTCTGTAGACGGCTATTGTTTTCGGCTTAAAAGGTTGGCGCTTCCCAGCTGACAGCTAGCAACAGCGCTGTAAGCGGTCGTGCGGCCGACAGGTACTGTTTGCGGCGACAGTATGGAGTCGACAGTGTGAAGCCTGTCGATTCTGGTATCTGAGTATGGACAGGGTGCGCATGTTCGAATTAGGAACATGAAAGTGTAAAAAATAGTTAATTAACTAGGAAGGGGCGAAGTGATTCGCAAGTGAGTTACGCTGAATTTATCTAACGTCGGCTATTATCAACAACTGAAAGAACTCTCGTTGGCAATGGATTCAGATGTACGAAAGTTGATATGGCGATTTCAACAGTGTGTATGTGAGAAGTGTATATGATAGCGACTGGCTGTTGATAATAAACTCCGAAGTACTGTGGAACTTCGAGATATTACGTGGAAATATTAAGAGGCCAGACAATACAAACTGGAATTATTACTAACAGGAATTATATGTTATTTAAAGTTGCAATTATATTCTTTGGTTTCGATTTAGGTTTACCTTTAATTATCAACAATTTAGTTAGTGTTGATAATGATGTTAGTTATCTATTACTCTTCGGTAAAGTGAGATAAAACCCGAAAATGAATAAAGGTTGCAGCTATGATTTACACCTTCTCGTCGTTCAGATACAGAGCCTATAGAAAGAATATAAGGCCGTCTGAAATCTTAATAACGTGGTGTAATTTCACTGTTAGAACTCTTAGGGCCTGCTTGAGTGCAGTGCAGTTCGTAAAAAATGAAACTCAAGTGTCCAACCGATATCAAGGAAGTAGTCAAATGAAATCAGAGACTATCATTCTTCCCGACACAGTGATGGTGGTTCCAGACACTCCAGGAAACATTCAGTACTCATTTGGCAAAAGCTCTAAGTCAGCGATCGTAGTCCCACAATCTTATGAAGTTCAGTTAGTCGTAAATAAGTTCGTAACCTTTCCACATCATCAGCTGTACTGATTATAGTAGTACAATTACTTTCAACTGATAATAGCTGACATTTTTCACATCTGGAGCAGTAAAATGTTTAATTGTCGACATCAAAGGCTGCCTTAACAGTAGGCTGGAACCTCCAAAAGAACCATTTGCCCTTCCTCTCTCAAGTGTATGTGCCAAAAGATAGTAATATAACAGCGCACACCATTAACTCGTCGCATTCCTTTAGTTTCTTCTTTGGTGATGAAAGAGGTACGCCAATGCCGGGTACTGCGCGTTTTTTGACCTGAGAAAAGAATTCATCTATACCGTATTGGGGCTGACTTGAACTAATACTATTCAGCAAGTGACCAGTTATCAAGAGTACATGCTCTTGATAACGTCTTAAACCGTGCTCAAGTTAATGGGGATACACAGCATGCAATCCACACACGCTTTCCATACACCACTCCATTAAACTATTGTCACTCCGACCACCTTCAGAGATTACAAATTCAGTGATAATTTCTTAGAGTATTCTGGACTCCCCGGAAAATATTTGACAATGTCCGGGTTTATTTGCAAATCCGCGTCTCAAGCAGCAGAGGCATCAGTGAATGCAAGCAGACGACATATTTGTTACAAATATCTACATTGAGAGCTTTTGAAACCACTAATGACCTAATAACTTAAAGCAAGTAATTTAACTACATCTGACGTTCTTGCTTGTCATTCCAAAAAGATCTGCAAAGGTACACTCTAAGACGAAGATGTGACGCACAATGAAAGATATATCCGAACGGGATTGAAATCGGTTAGTGTGATGTACTCGTGGAGACAAACAAATGACTACTATTTCAGAAAAATTGGATAATTTAATCCAGAGAACACAAATTGAGGAAGTCAGTATTCCGTTGGTCCCCCTCTGGCCCTTATGGAAGCAGTATTTCGGCTTGGTATTGATTGACAGAGATGTTGGATGCCCTCCAGAGAGATATCGTGCCGCATTCTGTCCAGCCAGTTCGTTACACCGTCAAAATCCCGAGATGGTTGGAGGGCCATGCCGGTTATGCTGGAAACGTTGTCAATTGGTGAGACATCTGGCGGCTTTGCTGTCGATATAAGTCTGGCAAGCCCCCACGTAGACCAACTCCCCTGGCTGTCGGACCGTATTGTGGGGGACAGCGAGGTTGGTATGACAAAGCTGTGTAGGGCGTCTCCAAACACGTCCTCGCTGATAATCTGGGCTCCTTTCGAAGCAGGAGTCATCAATGAAGACAATTGTACTCCAGTCATTGAGATTCCAGGCCTAAGACGTGTCTGGCGATGCCATGGACATTGGTGGGATATCAACCTGACCGTCGCTCACAATGCAGACTGATGGTCTGAGAAGCTATCTCTTTTCACAGCAGTACCAGTTTGGTTCACATCCGCAGCACCATTACATCACAGCACTACGCTGACTACGTTCTACGCCCTGTTTCTTTGTCCTTCGTGATAAGTCATCCTGGGCTTACATTGCAGCAAGATAATGTCTGCCCACAAATGGCGATTGTTTCTCTTCGTGCTTGCGAAATCCTACCTTGGTCAGCAAGGTCCCCGGATTTCTTCGTAACTCAGAACATTTGGAGCATTTTGGGAAGGGTCCTCCAACCATCTTGAATTTTGACGATATAACACCCCATTTGGGCAGAATTTGGCACGATATCCATCAGATGGACATCAAACAATATCGATCAATACCAAGCAGGATAAGGGCTTCCACATGAGTGGAGGTGAACCAACATGTTACTGAGCTGCTCAGTTTGTGAAGCTCTTTCTGTTGAATGAACCACTCAATTTGCCTGAAACTGATATCATTCGTTTGTCTGTACATGTACATCACATTTACCAACTTACGTCCCATTCGGATAATTCCTTCTTGATGCGTCTTTTTTATTGTATTTTTGATACAACCCGTTAACATGTGGAATAACGCCAAAGGATACGCATGTATTTTAATGCACATAGACGCAGTTCTTACTGATAAAGTGATCGCGTGGACTGTGAATGACGTAATGATGAATGTGTTGCGTTAGATATGGGATAGACTTGAGAAAGCAGAGATCTGAAACAAAGCTAGACCTATAGGCTAGATTGTTTAACAGTTAGTGTATCTCTTTTCAAGCAACAACAGTTAAGTCCTGCAGCCACTAAGGCGGACTCTTAAATCAAATGAATCACTCTGGGGTTTGCTTTTGTTGTTAAAGTGCTAAAGTGCAGCTGAAGCGGGAAGTGTTATGTGAGAAGTAATTACAGTGCAGACAGCAACCTTTCAGAATGAAGTGGCTAAGCGACTTATCTGCAATGCTTGTTACGCATCATACCTCAACGTTCTTTTGTTTTGACATCAAGACGAGATGTAACTGTCTAAAAGGTCTTACCTTGAAGAAGATTTCTTGCAGCTTGTTAGACACGATTTACTTTTCTGTTACTGTTTTTACTCCATTAAAAATGCCGTTTGGCAATATGTTGTCACTAGTTTTATGCCTTCCATTAAGTAGCCTGTGAGAAAGTAGCCGTGACAGATGACTAGCGAGTTAGCAACCCTCCTTCCCAAGTGACAAATGTGCAAACTTCCGCGTGAACATAAATCTTCACCGCTCTCGTATCACATGCAGCGGCGGTTAACGTTCTCAGAGATCTGTAAGAAGTAATCACCTTAAAAATAAAAAGCGGTCTGCGAACATTTGTCAGATGCCAAGACCAGTTTTAATCTCTTCGTTTATACACTGGACAGCTTAATTTCCGAGTACATTAAGCAGTCTACTCCCAATATTTCTTAATTTAGACACAGGCCAAAGTAATATGCTCTTGTTAAACATTTTCGTCTTTCATGCTAGGTGGCGGTGCATTTACTCTTCGGAAGAGGGCTAGAACATATTGCGCGTATGCTGAGATGGAAAAAAGACGCAGTCGGATATTGATGTGGGACAGATGTGACTATGTGTCGGACGGATGTGACTGTGTTATCGTCTCCAAACCTTATTAACGTTTCACTAAACATACTAATAACAATATCAAAAGGAATAGACCAAACATTTACGCCAATATTCTCACTTTGAGTACAAAGCAAGTTGTTATGCGGGAAAATAAGTTGTTTGCACCGTCACTTCTTCTGTTGGACTGCAGGTCCAACAATACTTCGTATTTGGCATCATGTATCACTTTTATTTTGTCGTAAGTCTTCTGACTGGGTTTATTCAGTCCGCGTGAGAGTTACTTTTCTGTACCAACCTCTTCATCTCAAAGTAGCACTTCCACAAACAACAGGATGCATTACAGTGTTTGCCTTCTTCAGCACTTATTTTCCCTTGTATGGCTTCCTACAGTACCATGTCTGTTACTCTTTCGTCTCGTAACACATGCCAAAACAGTTTGATCGGGAAATATATTTGATCACATTTGGTTGTAAGACAACAAATTTTTCGTGTTAAAAATGATACCAAATTATATGGTTGCAACCTGTAATGCGTATTATAGAAAGAATAACAAAACTCAGGCATAAATGTAAGGTTAAGGGGCAATGATTCAAGAAAGCTGATAACGAACTGAGTGCTAATGACTAATACTAAAAAAAAATATCATAACGAATATTTAAATTTTCCATAAGGACACCTTCACAACCAGTGTTACATTTTCTTGCAGGGAGTCAGCAAATACTTTAAACGTTCACACTAAAACTCCACACCAAAAGAACATACATAGCTCGTACTTCAGTTAACAAACAAAATGTTCCCATAACGCTGGTGCAACTGGCATACTAAACGCTACACTGTCAAATGGTGGCATCCAGAAATCAGCAACAGAATAGTCTGATAGTCAGCTTCAGTGCTGCCAGCGCAGTATATATATAAAGGTACTGGAATAGCGGGAGGGTATCCCAAGTTAATGTCTCAATAAACCTTGACAGTCCTTTGCATCACTTAAATCACATGGTAGATATATAATTACCAAAACCTGCCACTAATTTTAACAAACGGTAACCAACGAGAATGAAGCGGGACATTGCATAACAGCCCCCTACTTATACTAGAGTCAAAGTATGTATGTGTGTGTGTGTGTGTGTGTGTGTGTGTGTGTGTGTGTGTGTGTGTGTGTATGTGTGTATGTATGTGTGTGTGTGTGTGTGTGTGTGTGTGTGTGTGTTTGGAGCTTCTGGGCACTCAGCTCCCGTACAAATCTTAAAAGAAACGAATGTGGATAAAATGGCTGAAACTGTTGGCACACAGTGAGAAGAAAACCTACGAATTGAAACTCATACATTCACTCCCACCTCACTCTTTTTGACCCACATACTCTGTCTCACATACCTTAAGACAATGGGGAATTGATGGAAACTGCTATACTTGGGATTATAACATGAATAATACGACAGAGGAGCTAAAAGAAAGGCGCAGGGAAATGTGACTGTCTGACCGCTTATAAAAATTATGGGAGAGCCTGGCATGCTGAAAGACGTTAACAGCAACTCCCAAAGATTTTAAGAAGTATCTTGGACTAATTACAAAAACTTAAAACTCTCATGCTTTGAGTCACTCAAAATAGAAGACAGATCTGTAGGCAAATCAGACGCTGCCCTCTGGTCCGGAAATAATACACAGGCTAACAAATGTGAAGCACAATGATCTGTATGCCAGAAGCACTAATCATTACAGGGTCCTATCGAAGGAACAAGAAGCCATACGTTATAGGACTCTGGCCTATTACAAGACGAATGAGATGGACCTCATCCCTTGTGCGTGGCTGGTAGGAGGTATGCCATGGCCGCGTTGTGTGCTGTACAAGACGGAGATTATTGTATGTCACTGAAGCCACCCTTCCTCCCATCGATGCTTGACTCAGTTCCTCAACAGTGAGATGGTAGCATGCAGGGAGATCGCACACTGAACTAAATGAGACATGCCTCCTTGGCTGCTTCATGTGTCCTTTTGTTCCCTGCAATACCCATGTTCCGTGGACCCAGATGAGAGATACCGCGTTCCTCAGCCTTTGTAGTTGGAGAAGGCCGTCTTGCATATTCTGGATTGGTTTGCCTGCTGGGTACAAGCGGTGTAGTTAGTGAAGGGCACTCACGGAATCGGAACGAAAAAGAAATTTAGCACTTCGAACATATCTCATCTGCCCCAGGAAGTGGCGGCTTGTGAGTATGCATTCTGGGTGTTCATAAATTTTTAGATTCAGATAAAAGTGAGAGAGTAAAATGAATAGCGTCTGCCGTATAACAGTTATGCTTGTCAACAAGTTTATACAACTACAGCCACAACCAATAATAATAACAACAGTAATAATAATAATAATAATAATAATAATAATAATAATAATAAGGTGCATAACTTATCTGAAAAATGAAAAAATTGTTTTTGTTGAATTTTATTGTTTTGTACATAATTAAGTACGGTTAATGGCACTAACTAAGTAATGTGTAAGCTTTCGTAACTCTGTATTTCCCAGTTTCGTGTTTTCGTGTTTTTCAATTTTTTTCCGACAAATGTACAAGATCGCTAACAGTTCAAGAATTTACTTCCGCGCTAAGAATCAGATATTCTTGAGCGGCATCCACACAACAACTTGTGCTTACTGTACATTTCCCTGTTAAATGTTCCTTGTTTATTTGATTTCGTCTTTCTCCCAATGAAAGGATGAGTTGTCGGAGGCCCTAGTTGCTTTGTGGCTAAATCTTCCTGGTAAATTACTTTTCTGATCCCAGAATGAGATTTTCACTCTGCAGCAGAGTGTGAGCTAATGAGACTCGAACTCGCCACCTTTGCCTTTCGCGGGCAAGTGCTCTATTGATTGAGCTATCCTAGTACGATTCATGATTACTTTTTTGTTAGCATTAAAACAGATTCAACATAATTCATGTTTACACAGCACACGAAGCCAATTCCCGCACAATAAACAGCAACCTCCAAACACAAAGTGCCGTTTATGGAAATAATTAAACTCAAGTACACTACTGGCCATTAAACTTGCTGCACCATGAAGAAAAGCAGATGACAAACGGGTATTCATTGGACAAATATATTATACTAGATCGGACATGTGATTACATTTTCACGTAATTTGGGTGCATAGATCCTGAGAAATCAGTTCCCAGTTCCGTAATGACGATCTTCATACGCCTGGGCATTGAGTCAAACAGAGCTTGGATGGCGTGTACAGACACAGCTGCCCATGCAGCTTCAACACGATATCACAGTTCATCAAGAGTAGTGACTGGCGTATTGTGACGAGCCAGTTGCTCGGCCACCATTGACCAGACGTTTTCAGTTGGTGAGAGATCTGGAGAATGTGCTGGCCAAGGCAGCAGTCGAAAATTTTCTGTATCCAGAAAGGCCCGTACAGGACCTGAACATGCGGTCGTGCATTATCCTGCTGAAATGTAGGGTTTCGCAGGGATCGAATGAAGGGAAGAGCCACGGGTCGTAACACATCTGAAATGTAACGTCCACTGTTCAAAGGGCCGTCAGTGCCAACAAGAGGTGACCGAGACGTGTAACCAATGGCACCCCATACCATCACGCCGGGTGATACACCGGTATGGCGATGACGAATACACGCTTTCAATGTGCGTTCACCGCGATGTCGCGAGTTCGAGTGTAACCAATGGCACCCCATACCATCACGCCGGGTGATACGCCGGTATGGCGATGACGAATACACGCTTTCAATGTGCGTTCACCGCGATGTCGCGAGTACGAGTGTCGGTCGGGCACACAGTTTTAATCTGCCAGAAAGTTTCATTCTTGCTTTTTATGTCAACGGAGGTTGTCATGACTTTTCTATATGCTGAGACAGTCTTTCCGTCAATCGTTTCTTTTTCGATTTCTTCACATTTTTCATGCAACTATTTCGTCTTAGCTTCCCTGCACTTCCTATTTATTTCATTCATCAGCGACTTGTATTTCCGTATTCCTGAATTTTCCAGAACATTTTTGTACTTCCTCCTTTCATCGATCAACTGAAATGTTATTTTTTTACCCATGGTTTCTCCCTAGTTACCTTTTCTGTACCTATTTTTTTCTTTCCAACATCTATGATGGCCGTTTTTGGAAATATCCATTCCTATTCTACTGTACAGCCTACTGAGCTATTCCTTATTGCTGTATCTACAGCCTTAAATAACTTCAAGCGTATCTCATCATTCAGTAGTACCTCCATATCCCACTTCATTGCGTACAAATTCTTCCTCACTAATCTCTTTAACTTCACCCCACTCTTTATCACAACTAAATTGTGATCTGAGTCTATATCTGCTGCTGGGCTCACCTTACAATCCAGTATTTGATTTTGGAATCTGTGTCTCACCTTGATGAAGTGTGATTTCTCGTATCACCAGGTCGTTTCCATGCACATCTCCTCCTCTAGTGATTCTTGAACAAAATATTCGGTATTATTAGCTGAAATTTATTGTAGGACTGAGTTAAGTCTTTGTCCTTTCTCAATCCTCGTCACAAGCCCATATTCTCCTGTGACCGTTTCTTCTGCTCCTTGCGGTACTACTGCATTCCAGTCCCCCATGACTATTGCATTTGCATTCCCCTTGGCGTACTGTATTACCCTTTCAATATCCTCATATACTACCCTATCACTTCAGCTTGCTACTTCTGTATGTATACCTGAACTATCGTTGTCAGTGTTGGTTTGCCTTCCATTCTGATAATAACTACCCTATCGCTGAAGTATTCACAGTAACACATTCTCTGGCTTACGTTCGTATTCATAACGAATCCTAGTCCCGCTATGCCATGCAGGAGCTTAAAACAACAAGGAAATCACATACGATGAGACCAAAAAGGTTAATAAAGCTATGAAGATCCCCCACGCCAGCTACCTCATTTGCTTCAGTTTCTAAACTGCCAGTTGACAATTCGATGTTTCTACACGAGCTGAGATTGTTAGTGTCAGCACTGGTACCTACGTGTGTAACTGCACTTGTGCTGCTGCGTTGTTCTCCACCTCCTCTCTCCCCTACAGGACATCAGAAAAGGCCGTGGTTGTCGTCGTTGTGGATGTCCCTGCTCCTTCGAAGTTCAGCGTAGTCCATAGTCCAACGTCGCCACTTCCACTGCCTCAGTAGTGGCTCCAAAGCATCCACAGGCCAAAAATTCAAAGGTGAAGCTTCATTCTTTGATATAGAGGGATGAAAGCAGTCTGACGATGTCGACGTCACTCTCGCTGATGTCTCTCATGATTCATCCTCAGAGCCGACGTACTTGAATTTAGCATGGGACATCCATCACGTCCCAAGATTGATAGCTGAAGACTGAAGCCATCCTCATTGCAGACTCCCCTCCCCAGCAGACAAAATGGAAGTGTTACCCCTGTGATCAGTGGCTTCCATACGGTAATGAAACATTAATGGGTTCAGTACACATGTGGAGAAACTGAAAATAGTGGCAGAGGAACGGTCCCTGTGCTTGTGTTTGCAGGAAACGCATCCTAGAGTGTGTGATGCCCGTCTACTAAGTATGACGCCCTTTTCTATGAGGCTATACCTTCCATTACAAGGATGACCTGACTGGGAAATGGCCAGAGGAACCAATCGCTTTGTTCGTAAATAACTCGCACCACTCCTCTGCCCTCCCCCTGGCTACTGACATGCAAGCAATTGTAGATAAAATTCTTGTGTGTCACAATATCACTGTTTGCTTGATGTACTTCCATGTTCCAGATGCAATAGACTCTGAGGCTCTCACAGATCTTACGCATCGGTTCCCTTGATCATTTCTCCTAACGGAAGACTTCAGTGCCCATCATGTACTGTGGAGCTAACCACTACTTACCCTTGGGGTCAGGTTCTGAAAGGAAACATGACGCCTCCCAGGTTGCGCATCATCTACAGGCGGACACACACTAATTTTTGTGCTGCTACTGGGGCACCCTCAGCCATCTGGCCCTCTTTCTGCTATCCAGCTACAGCGGACTACGTTCAACGGGAAGTCAGTAATGATTCTCGTACCAGTGACCGCTTCCCACTCTTTCTCCAGGTTGATGCTTAGACGGAGCGCTCCGTGGGAGAATGCTGCAACGACAGATGATAAGGAGAGTCAAGTGGACGCTTTCCACTGGCTGGCTGTGTTTGAACGCTTCGACAATGAGGTAGAGCGGGGAACTACATCACGCAAGTGATCCACCAAGCCGCTGACTTCTCGATCCCAGAGTCCTCAAGTCGCCTTCGACATAAAATTGTCTTTTCGTGGACTGGTGAGTATTGTTCAGTAATGTGGATCACACTAGCAGCTCTATGACGTTTTAAATGTCACCCGACTGTGGAAAACTTCGGAGACTTTCGAACTGAGAGAGACAGAGCTCAACACACAATCAGGAGGGCAAGGAAATGTCATTGCTAGCGTTCCTGGACATCAACCGTTCCACTCGTTCTACAAAAGCATGGGAAGTCATCAGGAAGATTTCCGGTAAGTACAGTCAGTTACCACTAGTAGCCGCGTTGAAATAAGAGTGTCTCCATACAGCACCCAGATATATCGTTCAGACGTTGGCATTTTGCAAGAACTCAAGTTTCGCAAATGCCTTAAGGGCCAAAAAATGTGGAGTTGATAAATAACATGTATGGTTCACGATACGCACAGCTAATCCTTGAAGTTTACTTTAATGTCACCAGGTGGTAGCACACTGTGGCAGACTTTTATCCCCATTCTCTTGGCGTAAGTCTTGCTAGATAGCACAATCCTCATATATCCTAATTCACTCACAATATACCATAGTAAAATTAGATCGGACGTCAGTATATGTCAAAGTGATACTGACAGTAAACCTGTTTTGTGGTGTTCTGAATGAGTTACAGTGTATTAAGTTATGAATTTTAACATACAGCAATCATTTTGAAGCGGCGAGAATCATATCGACCTAAAGCACATCACCATCGATTGTAAGACTGTACCATTTATTCATGCATCTGAAAACTGTTGACCTGATTGGTGAATCACGTTTATCTGTGCTGTGGGCTCACATTACACATATGAAAATTCACTAAAAGCTATATCACTGGTTTCTCTGATATTCACTTAAATGTGAGATCGACGGCGTTGTGTTTAGCCCCTAATGGATCTCAGTGCCTCATTTGTATTCTGGTCAAGTGGCCATTCTGGTAGGCATTACTACTCTCCCGGCCATTAAAATTGCTACACCACGAAGATGATGTGCTACAGACGCGAAATTTAACTCACAGGAAGAAGATGCTGTGATATCCAAATGATTAGCTTTTCAGAGCATTCACACACAACACCTACAACGTGCTGACATGAGGAAAGTTTCCAACCGATATCTCATACACAAACAGCAGTTGACCGGCGTTGCCTGGTGAAACGTTGTTGTGATGGCTCCTATAAAGAGGAGAAATGCGTACCACCACGTTTCCGACTTTGATAAAGGTCGGATTGTAGCCTATCACGATTGCGGTTTATCGTATCACGACATTGCTGCTCGTGTTCGTCGACATCCAATGACTGTTAGCAGAATATGGAATAGCAGGATTCAGGAGGGTAATACGGAACGCTGTGCTGGATCCCAACGGCCTTGTATCACTAGCAGTCGCGATGACAGGCATCTTTTTCGGATGAATCCAGGTTCTGTTTACAGCATCATGATGGTCGCATCCGTGTTTGGCGACATCGCGGTGAACGCTCTACCATCTGAGCTACCGAAGCACGACTCACGCCCGGTCCTCACAGCTTTACTTCTGCCAGTATCTCGTCTCCTACCTTCCAAACTTTACGGAAGCTCTCCTGCGAACCATGCAGAACTAGCACTCCTGAAAGAAAGGATATTGCGGAGACATGGCTTAGCCACAGCCTGGGGGATGTTTCCAGAATGAGATATTCACTCTGCAGCGTAGTGTGGTAGAACACTTGTCCGCGAAAGACAAAGGTCCCGAGTTCGAGTCTCAGTCGGGCACACAGTTTTAATCTGCCAGGAAGTTTCATATCAGTGCACACTCCGCTGCAGAGTTAATATCTCATTCTGGATTAAAAGCAAGGTTTGTAACATTAAGAGTACAACGGAAATTCCACTATTAAATGCAGGGAAGAGAGCAGAAAGGTGGAGGCCTCTAAGAGGGAGAAGATTTTTCTGTGCTAGAAGAGATTGGGGATCCATTTTTAAAATGAGAATTTAAGAGCTTTGGAGGACTTCAGATGAAATAAGGCAGAAAGAACAGATAACACTCCATAAAAATTTCTTAAAACATTGGGGGAAGTAGCAAGAAAACGACTATTCAGGTTGGTTTGTAGAATGTATGATCTTGTGACATACCATCTGACTTTCGAAAAAATATCATCCACACAATTCCGAAGGCGGCAAAAGCTGACAACAGCGAGAATCTTCGCATAATCAACTTAAGAGCTCATGCAACCAAATTTCTGACGAGAATAATTTACAGAAGAAGAGGAAAGATAATTGTGGATGTGTTAGATGACGATAAGTTTTGTTTTAGGTAAGGTAAAGGCGCGAGATAGGCAATTCTGACGATGCGATTGATAACGGAGGCAAGACTAAAGGAAAATCAAGACACGTTCATAGGGTTTGCCGACCTGGAGAAAACATTCGACAATGTAAAACGATGCTACATGTTCGAAATTCTGAGAAAGATAAGGGTCAGGTATAGGGAGAGATGGGTCATATGCAATACGTACTAGAGCCAAGAGGGAATAATTACAGAGCTCGGATTAAGAAAGTTGTAAGACAGGGATGTAGTCTTTCTCCCTTACTGTTCAATCTCTACATAGAAGAAGCAATGATCTAAATAAAAAGAAAGGTTCGAGATTGACATTAAAACTCACTGAGAAATGGTAGCAATCATTCGATTCGCTCATGACATTGCTATCCTGAGTGAAAGTGAAGAAGGATTACATGGTTCAAATGGCTCTGAGCACTATGGGACTCAACTGCTGAGGTCATTAGTCCCCTAGAACTTAGAACTAGTTAAACCTAACTAACCTAAGGACATCAAAACATCCATGCCCGAGGCAGGATTCGAACCTGCGACCGTAGCGGTCTCGCGGTTCCAGACTGCAGCGCCTTTAACCGCACGGCCAGGATTACATGATCTGCTGAATGTAATGAACAGCCTAATGAGTAAAGAAATGGATTTAAAGTAGATCGAAGGAAGACAAAAGTAATGACAAGTAGCAGAAATGAGATCAGCGAGAAACTTAACATCATGATTGATGGTAACGAAGCAGGTAAGGTTAACAAATTCTGTCACCTAGGCAGCAAAATAACAAATGGTGGACGGAGCAAGGAAGACATCAGTAGCAGACTAGCACTGGCAAAAAGACATTTCTGACGAAGAGAAGTCTACCAGTATCAAACAAAAGCCTTAATTGGAGAAAGAAATTTTTGAGAATTGACGTTTGGAGCACATCGTTGTGTGACAGTGAAACATGGACTACCGGGAAACTGGAACAGAACACAATCGAATCATTTGAGATGTGGTGCCACAGACGAATGTTGAAAATTAGGTTGACCGATAAGTTGAGGAATGAGGACGCTCTCCACAGAATCGGAGAGGAAAGTAATGGGTGGGAAACGCTGACAAGAAGAAGGAGCAGAATGACAGGACTTCTGTTAAAACCTGAGGGAATGACTTCCATGTTGCTAGAGAGAGCTGTGAGGGCAAAAACTGTAGATGAAGACAGGGATTGGAATCCATCTAGCAAATAATTTAGAACGTAGGTTGCAAGTGCTGCTTATAACACTCCCCGTCTGCTAACTACTGTACCATAACCTCAATGCCAGAAGCAGGTTGTAACATAAAACAATTTTGTAAAAGTAACTATGGCACAAAGCAACAGAGCAGTGTTACCCTCTGAGAGGAATTTTGTTAAGTTGACCGTATTGTTCCTAATGGAAGTGGCTTATCGGAAATGAAAGTCAGAAATACGTTAATATTGGAATAGTGACAAACAAAATTTTGCCTAGCTATACTGTTTATAGAATAAGGGAAACGGTCGCCAGCCCAATTAGGCAAGAGAAAGATCAACATTCTCGTTTATGAAAGCAGGTACAAGCAACTATAATGGACAACACAACAGACACATCCCAGACTCAGCAACGCGCGAGTGCAATGAACTCTAACACACATATGTTTTAAAATTGAAGCTAACAGTTGGAGCAGCAGGAACTATTTTCAAAATTATAACGGGTACAGAAAAACACTATCACTTTCAGGGTTTACACAAACTGAGTGGTCTCTATACTGTTAATATGCACACAAGAGAGACAAACACTTGGCATACATGAGAATGTAACGTTTCACAACTGCAGCTTTCTCACTTTTACTACAACGAAACACAATGTTGACAAAATTGCAAGGAACTGACCCTCCTTTTTAGAATTTACTACCGACAACAACGTGATCATTTACTTTATAAGACTCAGCCTAAAGTTTGAAGTAGGTAACAGCACTTTAAATAACAGTTTCAATATGAAAATTATTATTGGACAAATAACATTTGCCTTAACTCACTCTGTTACCACATTAGCTTTAACTACCTTTCTAATAAGTTCAAGAGGCATTATTTAACAAAGCTCTAGGCTTCAACGTACTTTCAGTAAGGACACTCGGTAATCACTTTACTTCAAACGGAGAGGACCCTGAGAGGTGTTATGATGAGGAGTAAAATCAAGGTAGGTAAATAAATTCCGATGTGAATTACCTTATATTTCAGCACACTAACACATCCATTAGGCTGATCCTTCACTGTACATCAATATAGTATTACGTTACAGTGATTGCGCAATGTGGTGGCAACTGCATGTTGGTAGGTGGAATTACAGGTAGAATTGCCGGACTTTATCGTATCTTCATGGCGACGATTCATACAAATTCCAGAATAGATCCAGCTATTTATCCACCCATCCGAGGCATTGGAAAGAAGCAGTAAAAGCCTCTCTCTGAATCAGCATGATATGCACCTTTACATTGACAGTGCACAGACTGGTAGCTCCTTTCCGACTGGTGGCTCCTCTCCGACTACTGCTCGTCTCCGACTGACTATCAGTTCCACCTTTTCCACCTAGGCCAACCACAATTTGCGCGCGCTAGGCATTTCCGTTCCAGAGGGGAACCACTACACCATTTACATACAAACTAACTAAGAACCCTAAGTGAGGATCAGCAGTTTACATAATAGCAACCAAATGTACTAAATAAAACAGAACATTTTCACATATTAACACTTCTACAAAGATTATTCACCCAAAATTACAATCATATACAGTAAGTATTGTTCCCTCCAAATGGGTCAAAGCATTTAAACGAGAGATATGTTACACAGCATACAATCAAATCATGACATCAAAGTTTGACAAAGAAAAGATTACACAATTTTATGTTATCGATTCAAACATTTACAAAAAATCAACAACGTAACATTAAATAAAGGAAAAGCAAAATAAATTCATACAGCATAAGAGCTGTGGTGTTACATGCTCTGGGAGGAAGATGTTGTCACAGGAAAGGAATTAGTGATGGGCCACATAAAACCAGTGAAAAGTCTGAGGACTCAAAAAAAAAAAAAAAAAAAAAAAAAAGAAACCCTTCCTTACTTTAAGGAAGACACTGCAGACCCTGCTCCAGACACCCTAATGCCCACAGCGATTTAGACACTTTCTATAAGATTAACAGCCGACTCCTTCGTGGGTGGTCTTACCACATTACCAATTGGATTTTCCCCTACATTCTAGAATGGTGTGCCCAAGGTCCTTGCATTAAAAAAATCGAGTGGTTTGGGGACATAAGGACACACGTTTAAGAGGCGAAAATCTGCCTTGACATGATCTGGGAACTTTGTTCTACTGAATGTGAGCATGAACGAGTCGAATTTGACCGGATCATCTTCCACCCTTCTCGTGACATTCGGCATGTCAACAATGACTTCTGGAGCGCACTCAAGATTCGGTTCTTCTTTTCGAATGTCCACCAGGCGCCTACATGTTAATCTTTGCTGTATTTCAACGTGGTGTTTAGCTCACTTTCAGTGGCCTATTCTCCAAGGGTTTTCACTTTTTGCAGGTTTATTGCTTGTTGAAAACTAGAGGTTTCGTCTAATAGTGTCCTATTCCGCAACTGCTTGACAGATTTTAACGTACCTGCAATCCCCACTAAACCATTTTGATTGTAAAAACGGGCAAACTTTTTGAGAATGCCTCTCTCTTCTTTTGACTACCAAAACCATATGCTCACCCACAGCACGCATTCTGTTACTTAATATTCAACTACCCTTAACGAACTCAAAAACTTGAGCGCTTGTCATAAGAGGCCTTTTTGTCATTCTTGTTGGTACCTAGTAACGGCCCACTCATTTTGTTGGGGCGAGCTGTGGAGGAAATGGCATGGCAGGGATTGGCTGAAGTCGAAGTTGTCTCAGCGTCGTCGCTGTGTGAGGCGATGGAGACATCTGGATACTAACCAAGGCCCTGTATCTGGCTGGTGGCAGACAGCTAGTGGATCGGTGACTGGGATGGCCTCAGCTCAACCCTGGCCCATTAATGCTGCAGCTAGACACCTTGTCTGGTAGTACTGTCATGGTGACGATTGGGTGGTGTGGCCTCGTAATGGAATCCACCACTACAGTGGACTCTGACCCAATGACTTATCATTTCGATGACCAGCGTCGTCGGACAGCCGAATCTTTATATACAGCAAAGCAGCTTAGTTGTGTTGTGGCTTCCACAAATGTAACGTACACCATGCGCCGAAACATCCCTGTTTTCAGTCTCAATGGTCACCAACCAACAAGCCAGCTGTAGAGTCTATGCAGGTCTCGCGTCGTAATTTTGCGCCAGCCTATTGCGGGAAGTGGCATCCTCTAAACTGCAGGCTCTCTCGCCTTTGGTTTGCGCCGATGCACAGCCATTTCAAAATCTTAATACTGGCCCAGAAAACAAGATCTCGGTTGTAGCCCATTAGTAACAACCATCTAGTCTCACTTTAACCGACGATTAATGTTTTTCGTTTTGTCAGGGTTTTACCACTTCAAGCGTGTTTATATTATCTGAAAGCTTATGTTGTACAAAAATTTGTAATTCCGCTCTCTTGGGATATGGGTCTAACAATCTATACCATGATTTCGGCGATAAGACGAAACCGTTGTATGTTTTGAATGCGGAGGCATGAAATGGCCCATATTTTTCTTCTGAAATGTATTGCCTTACTGGAAAAGTACGTCCGCGTTGCTGTGACCATCAATGAAACGTCACGTGCCTCTTTCCATGAACATATAAACGCACATACAGCTCACTCGATACAAGAGAATCGAACAATGCGCTTTCAGCTCTAGTAACGCTACCATTTTTCATGAAAACTCTTACTGGACCGGCACCAGAACACGGATTTCCTGTTTCACGGGAACGGTCGCCTTAACCGGTTTGGTTATCTGTTCATGACGCTTGTCCTGACCAAGCCTGCAGTATGTCATCGGTCCTACTTCACAACCGGCACTCGTACACACGTTATGTAATTACCGTACAGTAGAGGACATTTTAATTGAAAGGCGCTGCCCGGTATTGGCGGATAATTAGAATGTGGCAATACCCTAATTGGTAACAAGAACGATGCAATGTTTAAAGTTTAATATGCCTATCGAAATTCGTTTGAATCCGATAACGCTTGTCCACCTACATGTTCTCTAGACTCCAGAAGGGAAGATATGCATCCTTAGCACTCCTCCATTAATATTAACCACAGAATTTACCTTCCAGCGATGCACAGGATGACCCTTGAAATGAATTTGTTCTGGAACAACTTGAAAGATCACCACTGTGTCTCAAGCCATTTGCTTTATCTGCTTAATGGTCTTATCAGCAAAGTTACCTGTTTTTATAGGTAATTAACTCTCTAAACATATATATCTCTTGGAGAGCTGGCCGAACAGCTAACACCCTGGTACTATTAGTTTCGGGAAATACAAAGAAATGTGATAGGTAGAGGTCTGTTACCCGCAGATATACGCAGTGGTATTGGCTTGCGGATTATAGCAAGCCTACAACGATATGCAGATAACAGGAACGATAATTACTTAATGGGTAAAGGTTGAAAAAGAGTGGCAATTTTACGATGTCCGTCTATTTTTGCATAACAGGCGATCCACAATAATAATTATTTTTAATTCATTATTGTCATCCATTCGCGACTGTATGACGCCACATTCGCTCTAAATCGCGGTGTCCTATAGTTGGTTGATACGTTGGTGGCAGCTGCAAGACTTAAATTGGTGACAAGTCCATTTTCATATTTTTTCTGCACCAGTCTCATATGCAGTAGAGGTCACTTATATAGTTAGTGAAAGCTGCCACAAATTGACATGAAGTCATTTGTAGGACATTCCATCCTCTGGAATTTTCGCTTCATGGTCAGAACCATTTTGTGTATTACAGGGCACATAAATAACGCCTGGTATAAAATAGCTGATATCAACGTTTCTCTTAAAAATAGTTACAGTATGCAATGCAAAGTCCTTTACGCAGGGAAGTGGCAACGCGTTATCTTGTTTAAAGTTCATGGCGTGTTAGAGTACATTTGATGAACAAACTATAACACTAAATGGTATGCAAGATGTGACGACCACTTGTAAGACGATGTCATACGGCGTCCCAATGGTCGTAAGATACTCTACAACAAGACTGCACAAAACCCGTTTCAAAACTTTGTAACTTAACCACCATACGGAGAATGTGACAGACTGTACCGTATAAAATTTTCTCGTGACTGACCTCTACGTTTTCAGTCTACGGAATAGGAATTACTAGGTTTCACTTCAGCATCCTAAAATACAGACCAGGCGCAAACCGTCCGTCAAAACTCTTGACATAACTAACCAGTTAAAGTGATTTAAAATATTTTAATATACGCTAAAAGTATTGCTGATTTTGAATGCGATGCAAAAAGCATTTTCTTTTCTGCGCAGACGTCCAGTAGTGGGGGACTGAAGATACGTATTGTGTGACTGTGAGGCATATTTATTTATCCTCAGTTTGAAACTGCAGGGATCGAGAGAGATAATACCTTAGGTTCAAGATCCGCTGCAACTCATAGGTTATCCTTTCAGTAAACTGTGTTGCGGGGACGTCTATCTGGATTTAAAAGTTTCTCTTACGGCTACTTCTCGTCTAAAAATATAGTTGGCCATTTCATTCTTTAGTATCGTTTATCACTGAAACTAACTCCCAGTTGAAGTTCTGGCCTAGGCGACGACTTTACAATCCTGCTGTCATGGAAGTACAAAAAGATACACAAAAGTGATTTTTCTCCTCTTGTAGGGTAGCACTGCAGAATACTCATCGGAGTATTTTAAATAACAAACATTCATTTTGTGAATGTACTATTACCTAGTTAAACCGTATCATTGACGCATCAGTCACTTGTGAGAGCACAAAGAGAATAATATGCATTTCGCCAGCAGACAACCGAACGCATGTGGTCATCGGCAAGAATATTTTGGGTACCGTCTCATGCAACGCGTCCTTCGCTTTCGTTTGCCTCTGAATTACGTAACCATCTCTTGTGACGGCGTATTCAAAACGAAGTGTAGTATTAGCGACACAAAGGCAAGCTTTTAATTTTTTGACTGGCAGTGTGTGAGATTCAGGAATTATGCTTCAATATTAACTATGACTGAAGAGTGGTATTCTCAGTTGTCGTTAGTTAAACGAAGATATCCCTACGATGTGCAAATGAGGACAAAGCGATGGCTCCAATCCATGAAACTGTTACTAACATCAATCCAACGCATGTTCTTAGAAACAGAATCCTCAAACGATATGTAAGCTGTGAAATATTTCGACACTACACCAGATTTAAATTATACCGATGATTGTTATGTCCCGTCTTTTAAGTAATATCCGCTTTCATTCTCTCTCTTTTCTTTTTCTAAAGTTTCAGTCTTCTGACTGGTTCGATACGGCCCCTCCTGTTCTGACCTATTGATCTCAGAATGGCACATGCAACCTGTCCTCAATTATTTGCTGGATGTATTCCATTTTCCATCGTCCTCTATGTTTTTTACCCTCTGCAGCTGCCTCTAGTGCTATCAAGGTTAATCCCTGTTGTCTTAATCGATGTCCTATCATCCTATCCTTTCTTCTTGTCAGGGTTTTCTGTATATTCCCCTCCTCCTCGATTCTGCGGAGGAGATCAGTACACCTAATTTTCAATATTCTCTTGTAGCAACACATCTCTAAAATTACCTTCTGTTCTCCTACAGTTCCTGTTTCATTGCCACACATCACTGTGCCCAAAACTTACACTCTCAGAAATTTCGTCATCAACTTAAGACCTATTTTTGATACTAGTAAACTTCTCTTGTATTAGTCAATATTCGGTATCGATTAGTGAGTTCATTCCATTCAACTGATCCTGCAATTCCTCTTCACTTTCTCTAAGAATAGGAATGTGATCAACGAATCTTATCATTGATATCGTTTCGCCTTCAAGTTTAATCCCACTCTGAAAACTTTCTGTTGTTTCAGTCACTGCTTCATTTGACGTATAGAGTGGACAGTAGGGGCGAAATACTACCTTCCTGTCTTACACCCTTTTTAATCCGAGTACTTCCTTCTTTGCCTTTATTCTCTCAATAGAAATAGTTATCTTGGTTTTATAGTTCATGAAGTATGTGCGTTAACGTTAAAAACTTGGTTAGTTTTAAAGTCTTCGTGAATCTACGTATTTTAGACGTCTGACGAGATAGATTACATTCCACAAAACACCACGCGGGCATAATATGACAAAAAAATTATTTTCCTTGCGAATAGTATACAACCAGCCGTTTGGGGAAAAAAAAGTCTTAACACTTTACTGATGAAGCGATGGCAAGCCATAAAATGCTTTAACAGAAAGCCATCGTTCCAATGTAATCTTTAAAATTGATGTGATTTCTGGCGAGCCATGGGAGCATAATTAAGTACGCACTCTAAACACAGATGAGCCAAATCATTACGACTATCTTCTCAAAAGCGTGTTGGTCCAACTTTGGAACACAATACAGCAACGGGTTGCGTGGCCTTGGCAGATTTCCGGTGATACGTTGCGTATTATTACACACAGGTCAGCCAATTCCCTCAAATTACGGGTCGGTGGTTTGTGGACAAAGAGGTGACAGCCGACAGGTTTCAATGTTTTCCATTGGGTGGATTTAGGTGCCAAGACATCACCATGGATTCACTATCATGCTCCTCGGACCACTACACTCTTAGTTCTGGCCTTGTGACGACGGTCATAATGCTGAAAGGTGACATCGTCAACAGGATGATAAAGGGATGCAGTAAGGGATACTGGTGGTCGCCAACAGTGTCAACGTAGACAGGAACTGGTTGGTTCGTTACGGCCCGTCACAAATTCCTCTCAAGTGCTAACCTCCGTCTTAATTATCTGTGGGGCATATTGCCATTTACGTCCTCCCCTACATTTTCCATATTGTACTGCTATCTGAAGTACTATGAAAATTGGGAAATTGGAAGCTTTCCCTGCGTGAATTCACCTGAAGATGGCCAGATCACTCTGCGCCGAAATATCTTCGCAGCAAGCTACAAACAGCCGGCAGTTCGCCCGAAATTTTGTAGACTGTCATGAAGATTATTCGTTGATATTTCAACACATGTCCTTTCATTCTGGCCGTCTTCTGAATATAGTAAACCCCCCTCGGCCATTCTCCATATCTCTTTTCTTAACTTACCTTTCTACCGAATTTCCAGCATCCTTCTATCACACCACATCAATACATAATTTTCATTACCATTCTACTGATAATCATTTTCGCCTACAACTTAGATGCAATATATGTTATGTTGCTTGTGTGAGAATTTTACGATGCATCTGCCATTGCTGTTTTCGGTATTGTGAGGGTCATATTTTTAAAAGAGTCTGATTTTATGCCTCCAGACTCATAGAATCTACACACAAACTTGAATAGTCGTTTGGTTGCCACTTGATATGAGGAATTCCGAAGCAATGTTATCCATACCGACCACCACGTGTAATAACGTATCTTTCCAAGCTTTGCTGCTAGTACACCTTTCAGGCTATGAGGACGTGGTCCACGAAACTCTTATGTTCCTAACATTTCGTCCAGAACTGTGCTACATATCCTAAAACGCGTTGCTCCTCCGTTGAGTGTTGACGATTGACGGGTCGGAAGCCTAAGAGCGACATATCTACTGAAGAAAAGGGGGCGTGGCCGGAGTTACACTTGATAAGCAGGGATTATCCTAATACCTGCCAACACCGTTAGGGATCCTCCTCGATAACGGATTCTGTCTACAATGTTTGGGTCCCGCCGGCCGGGGTTGCCGAGCGGTTCTAGGCGCTACAGTCTGGAACCACGCGACCGCTACGGTCGCAGGCTGGAATCCTGCCTCGGGCATGGATGTGTGTGACGTCCTTAGGTTAGTTAGGTTTAAGTAGTTCTAAGTTCTAGGGGACTGATGATCTCAGAAGTTAAGTCCCACAGTGCTCAGAGCCATTTTTTATTTTTGTTTGGGTCCCGAAATTGTGTTCCAAGTGCCTTCCAGAAGCCAATCCGTCAAGAATCACTCACCAGACCAAGTCGGGACTCATGTATGAAAAGAACGTTGGCCCACCGTTCGACCGTCCAGGTGGCATGTTGACGGCTCCCCTCTAAACGTTCACTTCTATGAAGACACGCCAGATGTAAACAGACAATAGGAGCCTTCCGTACACCGCTGGCATCGATACAATGTCGTGAGGTCAGATACCTGTTGCAGTGCAGTAGTAAGGCGTTATCGTCGTGCCCTTACAGCCAAATAACGGTCCACTTTTCCTGATGTCACACGTGGTCGGCCTTGTCCTGGTGTCTGGGATTAAGTTTCGGTCTCTGTAAACTGTCGTCTTATCTAAGAAACACCAGAACGAATCACATTAAGCCTTCTGGCCACATTAGTTTGCGACTCTCGAGCTTCCATTCTTCCTAAAGCCTTCCACAGCAGAAAGTCTGTAGGCGTCTTCTCTGTGCCATACAGAACCGTCTGTGACTGTGTACACAGCGATTGTGGATGTGGGACTACCCTGAAAACACTAGTTCACTTGACAGGTGCGCTGACATTGCTGGTGCGGTTGCCGTTGATCTGAATGCCATCTTCCGTGTAGAACGCAGTCGTAACGACATCTGTTGATACATGAATTAGACACAGGACGGGGCAATAGCGGTTTGTTGCTTTAATATTGGACTGCAGTGTAAGTCTCTCCCAGACTCCCGACATTTCAGCCGGCAAGACTCAATAGAGCTGCAACGCCTCTGATGATGTCCAGCGCAGTTCTGGATGAAACGTTAGGAACAGAAGAGTTTCGTGGACCTCGACCTCAATTGGAACGTTTAAACGAAATGTGTACCAGCACCAATGCCATCCGGTCGTGAAAGCCTTCGTTTGTCGTTGCTGAACTTTGTCAAACACTTTGGATCACAGGGTCCTGGGATCGATTACCGGCCGGGTTGGGGATTTCCTCTGTCTGGGGACTGGGTGTTTGTGTTTTACTCATTATTTCATCCTCATCATCCTTGATAGTGGCTCGATCGGACCGTCCAAAATATTGGACTGTGAAAAAATTGGGGCTTTGTACGTGCGCCGATGACCGGGCAATTGAACACCCCACAAACCAAAAATCATCATCACTTTGTCAAATACTCATTACAATATTGGATTCCGAGTCTTCCACATCGACATCCATATCATTTCCTACTACGTCTTTAGTTCCTTCCCCTCGCAGAGGCTGTCAGTGAAATCATTCCCCCTACTTTTCCAGTGACTATTACTTTTTCGATTTCTACACACTTTTCATGCAAATCTATCACCTTGGTTTCTTGGCACCTCCAGTTTCCAAAATGATTTGTGTTGTTGTATAATTGTCTTTCTCTGAACATTTTTATACTTCCTTCTATCTCTTGACGTCTGTTAACCACGGTTTCTTCACAGTTCCCTTCTTTGAAATTTTATTTTTGCTCCGCCTTCCATGATTGATCTTTTTATAGATGTACATTCCTCTTCTAGTAAACTGCCAGTATTCTTCAGTAGCCCACTTTTTTGTGGAAAATACCGTTAACTTTCATTCTTCATCATTACTATAATGGCATCGGAGTGCGTGTCTCCTCCTGGGAGTCTCTGTGCCAGCAAGAGGTAGTCCAGATGATATTTTTATGCACTAAATATACCCCATTATCTTGTGATTTCTGAACAATGTATCCTTATTAATTGTTGAAATTTACTGCAGAACTAAGTGTTTCTCCATTCTCATTCATACCATGGAGCCCATATTCTCTCATCACTATTCCATTTTTTCCAGTACGACAGCGTTCCAATCACCGACGATTATTAAATTTTGATCTCTCTTTTCATACTACATTACACGTTAAGTATGCTCCTATGTCTGCTCTATCTCTTCATTTTCAGCTTGAGACTTCGGTATTTATAACGGAACTTTTATTGTTGGCGATAGTTCGCTGTTGAATCTGAGCACAGAACTGATGATGATGATGTTTGGTTTGTGGGGCGCTCTCCTCCCCGGTCATCGGCGCCTGTGGAAATTCCCAGTCTGTACACAGTTCAGTCTAGGCCCTTTTATGAATGATGAGGACAACACAAACACCCAGCGCCCGGGCAGAGAAAATCCCCAACCCGGTCGGAAATCGAACCCGGACCCCCGTGATCCAGAGGCAGCAGCGCTAGCCACTAGACCACGAGCTGAAGACGCAGAACTGATCTCAGTAACTCACTCTCTACCCCACCTTCTCACTCATTATGACCCCTACTCCCATTACACCGTTTTCTGCTGCAGTTTATATACGCTGTATTCGTCTATCCAGATGTCCTTCGTTCCATTTTACTTCAGCGTTTGCACTACCCTCCCGAATATATGAATGGGGAGGGGGAGGGGGGGTGGAAGTGGGGTGAAGAAGGTGGCGGTCTGAAATTTTCAGCCATTAGAGGGATCATTGTGACAGTTTTCCATCAGGACTTGGAGCCAGCCTCTGATATTACGACGTACGTGTGTTAAAGAGCTTCCGGCTGCCCTTTTCAGATCTATACTTCACAGAGTGTATTGAGTGATCTGAAACTGCTGTTCACTGTTTGTCACTGGCTGTTGTAAGTATCTAGTGTTGTGAGATTACGTGTATCACAAGTTATTATAGCACGTGGGTTTTGAAAATGACGTATTTTCATGCCAGTGTGTTGCAAATAAGCGTAGATGAATAATCAGGTAATCTAGACCATAATCACACACCAAAAGTGTTCACTACATCTGAGCTCCTCCAAGGTATTGAGAAACAACCTCGAGACTCTGTATATATCTCTCCCAATAACTCTATAATTTTTGGAGAATACATTAATAATTCTACAATATATTTAAAAAAATTTATAAGTAACAGGTATGACAAAAGATTTTGCAGAGTGACTAATTGCCTTATCTGAAAACGACGTACAATAGCTAGTGTGGGTACAGTCAGAAGCACACTTGACTTAATCGCAATATATGAGGATGACATCTTGGCAATGTTTTTTTTTTTTTTTTTTTTTTTCAGTCATCAGTTTCCTAATCACGGAGTAGCTATTGCAATCTACGTCCTTAAATATTTCAAGTATTTTTCCAATCACTGTCTTCCCCTATAATTTTTGTCCTCTGTAGCTCCCTCTAGTGCCATGGAATTCATTCTGTGATGTCTTGTTCAATCATCCTGTGCCTTCTCATTCTCATTGTTTTCCATACGTTCCTTCTCTCGCTGATCCTGCGAGGAACCTCCTCATTCCTTATCTTATCATTCAACCTACATATCAACATTATTCTGCAGCACTACATTTTAAAACTTCGGTTCTGTTCCCTTTCGGTTTTCGCTTTTCGCACAGTCCCTGTAACACTACTGTGCAGTGCTGTGCTCAAAGTGTACATTCTTAGAAATTTTTCCTCATTTTATGACCCATGTTTGATTTTAGCAGTCTTCTCTTGACCAGCAATGTCCTTTTTGACAGTGCTGGTCTGCTAATTATGTCCTTCATGCTCCGTCTGTCATGGGTTATTTTACTCTCTAGGTAGCAGAATTCCTTACCTTCGTCTACTTTGTAATCCCCAACACCGATTTTAACTTTGTCACTATTCTCATTTCTCTTTCTTCGATTTACTCAGAGTGCACATTTTACATTCATTAGACTGTTCACATTCACTGAGGCTAGAAATGTCAGCAGTGAATCTTATCATTGGCATCGAGTCACCTTGAAATTTAATTACTCTCTAGAACCTTTCTTTTATTTACCTCATTGCTGCTTCGATGTACAGAGTGACGGATTATGTGATAATTTTCGCACTTGCCGGCTCTTGCAGTCTTCGGAATTGTGTGGATGGTATTTATCTGGAAGACTGATGCGGTATCGCGAGACTCATATATTCTGTACAACAGTCTGCATAGCGGTTTCGTTGGCACTTGTCCCAATGATTTTAGACATTCGGATAGAATATTATCGACTTCTTCTGTGGTATTCGATCTTCAGTTGTGCAAAGCCCATTTAAATTCTGATTCTAACAATGGGTCCCATATCTCTTCCCTGTCAACTGAAACTTTTTCTTCCAACAGCGTCATCAGCCAAGCCTGGTCCGCCACCTCTCTGCTCTGTCCTCTACATTTATCCTTGCAATCCCCATTGTGCTCTTAATGTTACCGCCCTTGCTTTTAATTTTATCGAAGGTGGTTTTGTTTTTTCTAAATGCTGAGTACCTCGTTTCGCTAATCATTTCCGATCTCTTCACATTTCTCATGCAGTCATTTTGCTTTAGCTTCCCTGTACTTCCAATTTATTTTGATCCTTAGTGACTTGTATTTCTGAACTGCTGAATTTACCTGAATATTTTTGTACTTCCTTCTTTCGTCAATCAACTGAAGTATTTCCTCTGTTATCCACGATTCCTTCACAGTTACCTTCCTCATACGTAGCGTTTTATTACCGGTTTCAGTGATTGCGCTTGTTAGAGATGTTGACCACTGTTGGTAATACCAAACTCCTCCATTGCACGTACTATACTGCATCATTTTTCCTGTTTCCTGATGATTATTTTCCATGTGAAATCATCCAAATGACGTCTCCAGGCCATACTGAAATGAAGAACATCCACATAGCACTTTCACTGCTTGCTGATTGACACACAGTCTATTTCCATGCCTTCTACCTTGTGTTATGGGGAAAGCTTCGTTTGACACTGACTTCACGCCATGTAACGCCCAACATTCTGTGTAGGACTTGGAGGCCTATTGTAACATGTTGTAACTTTCATTCATTTCCTCTCAGTAGTTGATATGTTATGTTACTTAATCTATATCATGCTTACGTTTTGCAGAGCAGTGCACAAAGAAACAAGGTGCAGTTGGTGCGTAGTTGTGCTGACATGATGAAGTGTTGAGGCAGGCTCATGATTCTTTGTTGTTAGTGGCTAGAGGTCACCAAGCCGCAGAGAGACTCAATCAGACAATGATTTGTAGAGAACACGTCAAAATGTTTGTATCGTGTATGCAAAGAGATGAGCTCAGTAGTCAAAAGATTCCATTGCTGATGACGCCAGCTGACTAATGCAAATGATCTCTACGGACATTCTCGGTCATCCTGCGCACACCCTGTCAGTAAATTGGTATGTATTAACTACAAATGACAACTTTTCGCAATTTGTATGCATGACTGCTTTGGCGAATCAGCACGCTGAAACAGTAGGACAGGAGAAGGTTAAGAGCTGGATATTAAAGTTTGGGAGAGATAAGGGCACTACTCCTATCCCACACTACTGTTTTGCATGTAGGGCAAATCAGTCCATTTTATAGCACCCCTGAAGCACTACCTCAGTTGCTGGCAGCTCCTTCAGGAAGGTGTGAAGTGGTAAGTAGAAAAGGTAAGATCTGGAGAAGGAAAGAAGATACCCCTGTGGTAACTACAATACATCCATGTTCTCTTAGGCCATGAGATCATCTGGTGAGGTAGTTGTGAATTACTTTTTCTTCTAAGATGCAATACGTTTGTGAACTTCATCTGTTGGCTCAAATGGCTCTGAGCACTATGGGACTTAACATCTGAGGTCATCAGTCCCCTATAATGTAGAACTACTTAAACCTAACTAACCCAAGTCCATCACACACATCCATGCCCGAGGCAGGATTCGAACCTACGACCGTAGCGGTCGCGCGGTTCCAGACTGAAGAGCCTAGAACCGCTTGGCCACACCGGTCGGCGAACTTCTTCTGTTCTTCCTTAATAATTTTTGGGAACATTTACAGTGGTAACATAGCGTAATTAGTTTTTAAGGGAAACATCGATGTTACATAGTGCACTATTATTTTATGAAGCATATGGTCGGTGTAAAAGTACCTTTGTATCCAGTGTGGACTAGTGAAAGAAAGTAGGTTGTCACTCAGTGCGATTCAATACATATGTAAATATCCTTAAAAAAAAAAAGTACCAACACTGCTCTCCAATTTGGAAATGCTGCGATGACAGGCTGAGTGAGTTACTATCTTCCAAACTAATACGGTACATACAGTTCCAGGAACACGCAAGTTCAATTTGTTCCACATGGGATACCCGCGTTTGAGTCTCCTAGGGATTTAATTGCAACCAATAATGAATTTCTCCAAGAAGTCTGATCACATTGGTTCTTTCCAGTAGCAGGTCACTTGTACCTTTATGACCAAGGTCCCATCTGTCCTTCACATGTTACCTAATATCCTTTTACTGGTTACATCGTTAAACGATCCCTAGTAGGTCACACGCCAAGGAGATGACATGCCTAAACCAAGTGTCGGTAAACTACACAAAGTTCACAGAATAGCTAGGATGTATAAAATTTCTGGAAAATATCCAGTTCCAAGACAGTAGGTTCCACTGTGTGACAGTATGAGTTAGCATTATCAGAAGAAAGTGACAAACGTTCTGTGCTGAAAGGTGAAGTTAATACTCAAGCACGGAGTCGCTACAGTGTTTGGCTGACTGTGACTTCAGAGCAACTCCCTTGTTTTACCTATACGAAGGTGCACCACCAGTATTCAGATTGCTGTACAATCGAATTGTACTGCAAGATCTCGGTTTTGGCTCGCCCATAACATAAATGCACTTCATGCTAGAAGTTAGATCAGCACTAACGCCCATGTGTGGTTTGTAATGTAACATTTGTATCATTTATACCAATACAAGAGTCAAACGCGTTGGTTGTCTGCAAGCGAGGAGTTGTTGGAACTAGCAAGAAGCTTTGTCAGTCAGTGAAGTCTTGCCGATGCCTCCCTGACTGCCTTGTGACACTTTTCAGGCATCATTGAACAATTTAGAACAATTTAGACAATTAATTTGAGGCTCTTCGGTTCCTCATAACTTTTATGGTACAGAAATCTACTTTGCAAACATTCAACTTCTGCTACATGTAACTTTTTGGATAACTAATTCTGAACATGGCGCAAAAAACTCTGAGGATTCAGATATTTTTGAGAATTCACATGGCTGTATTTTGAATAGCTGTTCCATTTAAATGGTCTGTAAAATAGTAAGCTCTGACTGTCGACATGGAGAGGGAAGGCGGCTTTTTGCAAAGAACGACTCGAGTAGTTCTGCCATCGTGCACCTTTTAATTTAATTAAGTATTATTTTAGACATTTTAAATTCTCACCATTCACAGTTTGTATGACGTGCTTCACACCATTAATTACTTGTCACAGTTTGTTCGTCTGCAGAGCATATCAATAGTGATAATGGATTAGTTGGTGAAGTGAGAATTCAGACTGTAGACGTAGAAGCAACACCACAGCTGGACTAAGTAGTGATTTATTTAGAATGCAGGGACACAATTTCGGCTGAACTATTGCTGTTGAAACGCCTGTAGGGGAGAAGATGATGCAATGGACATATGAAATCTGCTCAAAAGAAATTTATAGATCATTTCAGTGTGAAATATTCATTTTTTCACTATGTGTTAATGCGATATGAAAATGGTGTTTTTATGTGAAAATAAATGTAACCTGTATTTTTGTACAAATTAAGTCTTGCTATTCCATTGGGTTGGTGCAAATGTTCGTAGCGCCTCTATAAGTTTAATAAACGCAACAGGTACATATAAAGGAGACTTTATTCATCAGTAATACATTCTCCTCCGCTATTTAGGATCGTCTTCCAACGTTGGAGTATTTTCTAAATTCCGCTACTCATGATGTGGTTTTAAGATGAAGAACTCACTGAGTCATGCTCGGAGCACATTTTAATCCGGGAAGAAAATTCCTTCACGGTAGTTCGATAGAGAGCGGGAAAGTAAAAATCTAAGGGCGCAAGATCAGGTGAATAAGGTGGATGCGGACTGACTTCCCAACTCAACTCCTGCATAGTGTTTTTTGTGAGTCGAGTAGAATGCGGGCGGACGTTGTGGCGGATCAGCATCACATCATGCATTTTCCTGGTCGCTGTTCATGGATTGCGTCTACAAGGCGTCTCAATTGTTGACAACAGATGTCAGCAGTGATGGCTATACCTCGAAGAAGCAACTCTTAATACGCCACACCGTCGCTCTTCCGCCATATGCGTAACATTGTCTTTTGTGAATGCGTGCTGCATACTGAGTGTTATTGCTTTGTTTGGGCTCAATCATCCCTTTCCTTTCTTTATGTTACTCACCGGCAACTATACAGGATAGTAATGGTCAGTTTTGTTCACGAGCCGATTGGTGATGAGCAAGCAGAGATGCACTTATAGCCACAAGCTGATTCTTGTGGCTTTGGATTTGAGCGTGCGGTACCAATACACCCGATGTTTTAACCTTTCACATTGCATGCAGATGTCACACGATGCTGGAATGATCAAAGTCCGTCATATTTGTTGTTTCTCGAGTTCATTGAGATGGTTCATTGTAGGCTAATGCTTTTAAACACTCTTAATCAATCCCTGAAGATCTTCCTTAAAGTGGATGGGCAGTAATGTCAAAACAATAGCTTCTAAAACGAGAAAACCGTTCTCTTTCTGTGCTCTGTCCAATGACATTATTATCCCCAGACACGGTGCTAATGTTTGTGGCTGTCTCCGCCGCTGTTATCCCTCTGCTGAAGTCAAATAGCAGAATATGTCAGAAATGTTTCGGTTTCTACACTTCGCAATCCGTTTCTAGCATGCGCAGCTCCGCTCACTGTCTCCAAAAGACACAATGATAATATTTAAACTCAAACAGCTATATTGAATTACAAATAAAAATGGAAATCGATAACTAAACCGATACAACCGGAATAACAACATGCAAAACAGAAACGCTATAAACTTAATACAGCAAACTAATATTTGTTATGAATCTCTGGAGTATTCGGATTTTCGATTTCCATATGATCTATGTACCCAGCTAATCCGGATATACAATGTCTCATTTGTCATTGTTAAGAGAGCTGCAGATATATCCAGTCAGATGTTGATAAGATTTCAGAGTGGTACAGGAATGTCCGTAAATGTAAAACTGAGCGGTTCACAAGAAAAAAATCGTAATATTGTATGACTACAACATGATTTACAAATGGAATCTATGCGCTCATTCAAATACCTTGTTGCAGCGGTAGGTGAATGTGATGATGACGTCAAGTCAACTGTACGTAAAACAGTTCAAAAACTGGTTCAAGTGGCTCTAAGCTCTATGGGACTTAACATCTGAGGTCATCAGCCCCCTAGACGTAGATACTACTGAAACCTAACTAAGCAAAGGACATCACACACATCCATGCCCGAGGCAGGATTCGAACCTGCGACCGTAGCAGGCGCGCCGTTCCGGAATGAAGCGCCTAGAACCGCTCGTCCACAGCAGCCGGCGGTAAAACAGTAATCAGACTTGGATTCGTTGAGCAACATCTAGTAAATTACAGTCAGTATACAAATCGAGTTTGTAAAAAAGCACGCATGCTATCCAACGTAGGATGTAATTCTAGCTTGTGGGACTAACAGACAACGTAGATCATACAGAAGGAAAGGCACGGTGTGTGATACATGTTTCGTTAACTGACAGCAAAACGTCATGACTGTACTGGACAACATCAAGTGACAGACGCTTGAGGATAGACGTCAGCTTCGCCTGAAAGATTAGTCGCGAAATTTGGAATATTAGTATTACGTAAGAAACAAAAGAATATTAAACAGCCTCTTTCATACTGCTTCCGTAAGAATGACGAAAATGAGATAAGACTACGTGCAGTGAACACACTGAAACAGCTAATCAGTCATCTTCCAGCGCTCGATTTGCAAGTGGAATGGGAACTGAGATCTCAGTGGATGTCCAAGGACACGAAAACTTAACGGGCGGGAAGAAGATGCAGGCTGACTTTACGGAAGGACATTTGTTGCTTCAATATAGTTAATAATCCTTTATTTAATAAGATGTACCTAAGACATCAATAATATACAAATCAGTATGAGGCGGTTTAAATACGCCTTTAAGCAGATGCAATTTTCTTTACAGGACAAGTGATGCATCTTTAAACTTATAAGTTCCACTTTCGTAAAAATACAACTCGAGAGCCGTTTGGGCACTCATAAAATTTCAACCAGGCAAACGTGACTTCTCTACAGTTACAGAAAGAGTATTACCAAAACAGTCTGAGGAACATTCATTACATAATAACTTCCAACAAGGAAGGTGGCCTTTGTTCAGAAAAATTTTCAAGTTCAGGATTACTATTAAAATGACTTAAGGTCGCTCTTTGCACTGGCAACTAAGAATGAACGATAATGCCTTTTTAAAAAAACAAAAAGAAAAAAAGAAAAGGAACTTACGTGTTCAACATTTCAAGACACTGGAGAAGCTGTCTGACATTAGTAACTTTTCAAACAAGAAGGTAACAATATTTAAAACGTTACAGATTCCGCATTTGACAGTCTGAAACCCCTTCCACATTAGCACTTTCTCAGACGGGAAAGGTAACAAAATGTGTAACATGTACTTGCTCAGTATTTCACTAGTATGCGAGTCTCTTTGCCATAAGCAGTTTATCATACGAGAAAGGCAACAAAATTTTAAAATTCAACGGTCCAGGATTGCGATAAAAGATTTGTAACGACCTTTGGCACTAACAATTTTGAAACAGAAACATGACGACGAATTTACATTTTAGAGGTTCAGAAATCCACAATTAAAGGATTGGAAGGTCGTCAATTCAAAGCAAATTTAATGGCTGCAATAACAAGACAAGGTCGAGGTGGCGGAGGTAAGGTTGGGTTAGGATGGCTTAGAGTAGCGGACACTTTAATTTCAACTTAAGTCCGAATGCCATAAAGATTAATAACTTAACGCATTTAGAGATGCCGTAGCAAGCGAGGAGGCCGCGCCGCCCCAATGGCTACCGCAAAACAGGAGACGGAACTCCATGCCGCACAGACGTACACAGCTGACGTGGACTAGCCACGCCTGATGGACCAGCAGGTAGTGGATGACATCCCGAGGCCAACGGCTGCCGCGCTACGAGCAACTCGGGGAGCCGAGTGCAAACAAACAAATATATAATTCATGCAAGACTGAGTATGAAAAATAAGTAAAATCTCAAGGCCCGATGCAAAAATACAAAACCCATGCCCCGCCCCACACTCGGACCAGATTCTACGTGCTATATGACTGCATAATTAAAGGAAAGGTAATTAAAAGGTTAATCGTTTAACAATAATGACCAAACATAACAACTAATTTGATTAAGCTGCCAACTGTCAACCAGATCCTCGAATAACAAATTTATTTATGTAAACTTAAGGGTTAGCAGGCAATGCGTGAGCGCTAATACTTCAGCACGAGATCACAGTAGTAATAAAATATATAACAGCAGGCAATATATTCCTTCTTTTAAGAGACAGGCAGGATCTCACAAAGACTTTCCAACATGGCTACAGGAAACGAGCCAACGTTCATTGGGCCGCTTATTACGACCATGGCCGATGTTCATGCACAAGTCGGGTAAGCGAGAACGTGCCAACTGAACGCCAAGCTCGATATTCGACCTCAGTGGTCATTAGAATATGTAATGCTCTAGAACACATTACAATCAATTATAACAAATATTACTTAAATGCTGAACAAATCACAATAAAAAAGAAAACATAGTTTAAATGCACTCAGTATGATATATCATCCATAATGGGAGTTCAAAGTGGACTGTGGGAAGGAGGTGGGGTGGAGGTAAATTTACTGGCTTGAGTACCGACTTGGAAGTGTACAACTAGCCACGCACTTGGACGAGCAAACACCAATCAGGCCCAGAAACGGCAAGCTCACTATTAGTCACGCATTCCTCTCTCTGACTGCCCACACTGTCTGTCAACAACTTTCCTCCAACTTACTGAAACCATAGAGCTACTTGAAGACTGAAGCGCCATCCGGTGGCGTGACAGGTAAACGGATTTTGCGAGGAAGAAAAGATATAACAGCTCAGAAATTGAGCCGACATTGCTGTATCTCTCCCACCAAAGGAAATATACCTGGCTTCTCCCACGGGGGAGCGGGATACTCACAAGGGGCACGTTAATTAACGCTTTCAACCTGGCTAAATGTACCCGTAAATATTTCCTCGTCTGCAAGATACGCACAAGGATATTCACTGCGCTCAGAAGCCTCAAAACATTGCGAGAACCTACAAATCGTGGGGTGAATTTGTTAGCGCCAGTTCCCGCCGAACCCTCAAGAGGGTTAATGTTTCGCACAAATATTCTGTCTCTGGCCTAAACCTGATAACGCTTCTTGCTGCGATTAAATCGTTTCCTCAGCCGACTGGACCTAGTTTAATGTTTCTTTGGGCCCGCCCCCAGTTCTGCGTAATAACGTCTGAGTCAACGATCTCGGGTAGAAGGTAATTAATATTCCAGAGGTAGGTAAAGGGAGAATTGAGATGGTAGGCAAGCATTAGGATAGCCAGGGCTGCTCCAGAGGCTTATTGCTGCCTGGAATTGAAAGCAAGAATGATCCAGGGACCGGAACTATCCCACTTCGTTTGAGATATTGCATGGCAAATTATAAGGGCGGCCTTAACATTCCTATTTACCCTTTCCGCAAAGGAGGGCTACGAATAATAGTGAGTGGTGTTACGCTTGATGCCATAGCCAAACAGAAACAATTAATATTCCTGAAAACAAAAGGGGCGCGTAATCACTTACTAGCGCCCTAGGAGAACCAAAATGAGAAAATATCTTGGTAAGGTGATGTACTCTTTGACACTAGCAACCTTTCAAACAGGAAGGTAACAATATTCAAAATATTAGAATTTCTGCATTTGACAGTCTGAACCCCTTTCGGCATTAGCACTTTCTCAAACAAGAACGGCAACACAATGTGAAATATGTACATGCTCAGTATTTCACTAGTCTTAAAGTCTCTTTGCCACAAGCAGCTGTTCAAACAGGAAAGGCAACAACATTTTGAAGTTTACAGGTCCTGGCCTACGATGAAACAATATTTTAAAATTTATAGCTCCAGGACTACAATAGAAGATTGGGACAGAATGGTAACGAAGAATTTAAAATGTACAGGTTCAGAAATCTACAATAAAAAGACTGAAAGATCTTTAGACCAAAGCAAATTTTAAGGCATGAATAGCAAGTCTTAAATCACAGTGTAGTAGTGATGAAGAGTAGCCCGAAATTCCAGAGATTAGTCAGGGAGAATGAATATGCAATGAAGTCGGAACAGAAGTACTAAGGGATGACGAGACACGCTGGAAGATCTCTAGGCAATAGATAGAGTAATAAGGAATGGCCCAGTAGGCAGTAGTGTTGAAGAGGAATGGACATCAAAATCTTAAACTGTGTACATCTGAAGAAGTTAAAAAAAATCAGCCAACCAATTGCTAAATAAAAGTTTATTAGCTATTGACCAAGGTTTCGATATTTTCAAAAGTACCTTCTTCTGATGGAATGAGCCTTGTTACATCATATGATGGTGCATTACATTAGCTTCAGTTAATCTAATGTACCATCAATGTACCATTAGCTTCAGCTAATCTAATGTATCATCATGTGACGTAACAAGGCCCACTCCTTCTGAAGAAAATACTTTTAGAAATTTCCAAACCTAGGTCAACGGCTAATAAAACTAAGTTTTGCAATATGTTTGCTGATTTTAGTAAGCTCTTCGGAATGGACATCTCTATAAAGGGCCTTCATAGCAGTTGGAAAGAAAAAAAACTTATGTACAAAGAAAATAGCTGCGAAGAAACCATGAGTAACTGAATAAACGCTGCAGTTGGTTTTTGAAAGAAGGAAGTACAAAAATGTTCAGGGAAATTTAGGAATACAGGAATACAAGTCGCTGATTAATAAAATAAATAGGCAGTGCGGCGAAGGTAAGACGAGATGGTGGCATGAAAAATGTGAAGAAATCGAAAAAGAAATAATTGGTGGACGGATTGTCGCAGCATACAGGTAAGTCAAAACAACCTTCAGTGACATTTAAAGCAAGGGTGGTAACAGTAAGAATGCAACGGGAATTCCACTGTTAAATACATAGGAGAGAGCGGGTTGGTGGAAAGAGTACAATGAAAGCCTCTATGAGGAGAAAGATTTATGTAATGTGATAGAAGAAGAAAAAGGAGTCGATTTAGAAACATACAGGGGATCCAGTATTAGAATCAGAATTTAAAAGAGCTGTAGAGTATTTAAGGTCATATAAGGCAGGAGAGGTGTGTAACATTTCATCCGAATTTCTAAAATTATTGAGCAAAGTGGCAACAAAACAACTATTCACGTTGGTGTGTATTATGTATGAGTCTGGCGACATCCCATATGACTTGCCCAAAAATATCATCTTAACAATTCCGAATTATCGCACAGTCAGTTTAACAGCTCATAAAATATAAGAATAACATAAAAATGATTCAAGAAGGAAAGGATGTGTTAGATGATGATCAGTTTGGTTTTAGGAGAAATTAAGGTACGAGAGAGGCCATTCTGACGTTGCAGTTAATAATGGAAGCGAGACTAAACAAAAATCAAGACACATTCATAGGATTTCTGACCCCAAAAAAGAGTTCGACAATTTAAAATGGTGCAAGATGTTTGAAATTCTTAGAAAAATAGGGTAAGCTACAGGGAGAGACTGGTAGTATACAATATGTACCAGAGCCAAGAGGGAATAATAAGAGTGGACCACCAAGAAGACCGTGCTGTGATTAGAAAGGGTGTAAGACAGGGATGTAATCTTTCGCACCTACTGTTCAATCTGTACATCGAAGAAGCAATGAGTGATATAAAAAAAAAAAACGTTCAGGAGCGGAATTAAAATTCGAGGCAAAAGCATATCAATGACACAGTTCGCTGATGACATTGCTATCCGGAGTGAAAGTGCGAAGAATTACGTGGTATACCGAATGGAATGAACAGTCTAATGAGTACAGAATGTGGACTGAGAGTACATCGAAGACAAAGAATGTATATACAGAATGTATATAGAGCCACATCGGTTACACAAAATTTTTGTCAGTTTGCACTAAGGCAATCCTCATCAGAACAAAAATATTACATGGAATTCATGTAATCACTCCATGGCGAAAAACTTCTGACCAAAAGAGCTCCCATCAAACAGAAATGTCACAAGAATATAAACTAAAATATGAAAGTACAATGAGAAGTAGCAGAAACGAGAATGGCGAGAAACTTAACATCAGGATTGATCATCATTAAGCAGAAGTAGTTAAGGAATTCTGCTACCTAGGCAGCAAAATAACCAAAGAAGAATGGAGCAAGGGGGACATCAAAAGCTGACTAGTACTCACAAAAACGGCATTCCTGACCCGCAGAAACCTACTATTATCAAACATAGGCTTTAATTTGAGGAAGAAATATCTGACGATGTACATCTGGAGCGCAGCATTGTATGGTTGAGGGAAAACTGGAAAAGAGAATTGAAGCATTTGGATATGGTACTACAGGAGAAAGTTGAAAATTAGAAGGATAGATAAGGTAAGTTATGGGGACGTTCTGCGCCAAACTGGAGAGGATAAATAATATGCGGTAAACACTGACAAGGAGAAGGGACAGAATGATAGGATATCTGTTAAGACATCAGGGAATTACTTCCAAGGTACTAGAGGGGGCCTGTAAAGGGTAAAAACTGTAGAGGAAGGCAGAGACTGAAATAAATCCAGCAAATAATTGAGGATGTAGGTTGCAAAAGAGATGCCGCAGCGATCGAGGGAGCTGCGCCCCCTCAGTGGGTAACCCAAGACAGGAGGCGGAACACAGGTACACAGCCGAAGTGGAGTAGCCACGCCTGGTGAATCAGTGGGTAGTAGGTAACACGCTGGGGCCAACGGCTCCCACGCTACTAACAACTCGGGAAGCCGGTGGCAAACAAAGAAGACACATAATTCATGCAAGACAGAGCATCAAAAGTAAGTAAATTCTCAAGGTCCGACACAAGAATACAAAACGCAAACCCCACTTCAGACCCCGAACAAAATCAAGTGTTAACAATTACTGCATAATTACAACAGATGTGATTAACTGGTTAATCGTTTAACAATAATGACCAAACATAACAATTAATTTGTTTAAGCCGCCAACTGTTAACGAGATAACAAAAAAAAATTACTTCAGTGTTCGACCTCAGTGGCCACTAATATATGTGATGTCCTATAACGTACTACAATAAAATTAATTTCACACTCAACCAGTAATGTGAAAGATCACTGAAATTCTGAAAAACTGCAATAAAAAGGAAAACACAGTTAAATACATTCAGATATATCATCCTTAAAGGGACTTCACTGAGAGAGAGCGGCGCGGGGGGGGGGGGGGGAGTTGAATTTCGCAGCTTGAGCGCGGAGTAATGGAGAACAGCGGACAAACCAACCTAGCGGGAGCAAGTCCGTCACCGGAGCACATTTGCCCATACCCATCCCATAAACAGAAGTACTTTACCCAAAATAAGGAAGGCGGTGGAGAGGAGGGTACCAGAGAAAATCAAAGTCATCACGACGCCCACATCAGCAAGCAATCATTCCAAATCCAGATAGTGAATTGGGTGCAACGGCGTAGTGCCCAACACTCCACGTCAACATAGACCTGTACACGTAGCCTTCCACTTGGACTAGCAACGGACGATCAGGCCCCGAATTGGCACGCTCGCCGTTCGTCACATATTCCTCTCTCTCACTGCCCGCACCGCCCATCAACAAGCTGCCTCCAACTCCCTCTAACCAAGGAGCCAACTACAGTAAGACCGAAGCGCCACCTGGTGGCGTGACAGGAAAAGGGACTGCGCCAGTGCGAAAAGGTGTAACAGAATGAGATTTTCACTCTGCAGCGGAGTGTGCGCTGATATGAAACTTTCCTGGCAGATTAAAACTGTGTGCCGTACCGAGCCCCTAACTCGGGACCTTTGCCTTTCGCGGGAAAGTGCTCTACCATCTGAGCTACCCAAGCACAACTCACGGCCCGTCCACACAGCTCTACTTCCGCCAGTAACAGCTCGGAAAACGAGCCGACAAGACTCAATAACAAATGTTAATGTGTGATACAATGGGAAGTACCCTCTTCCATGCTCTTTACAGTGGTTTCCAGTGTATGTATATAGAAGGAAACTAATTGCTTTTGAATTGGTGATTTGTTTTAAAGAGTCTTACCGTAATATTAATGGTATCTGCCAGTGTGAAAAGCTGGGACCTATTTCCCATATGCGACTTGGAAATGAGAACCCACCCTGACGGTGTATAAAGCCTTGAATCCATCTCACACTACAGGTGTGACAAGACTATGTCGTCACAGGGTGGAGGGGATAGGGAGTGATGAAAGATTAAATATGAGGGTGGAGCGAAGTCTACTTAAATAAGAGGTGATTTCAGACTCCTTTAAAAATATATATTTTGATAAAGACTCACAAATACAGGAACAATGAAGCTCACATGAACGTAGACGATAAACAGGAGCTGAAATAGACGGGAAAACTGGCTGCATTTGAGACAACGTCTGCTTAATCATGAGAAACCAAACATGAAAGCCATCAGAGGAGCATACAAAATAAAACTCATCATGGAGGCCGAGCGAAAGAGATGCTGTCTAATGATGACACATGGCAGAAGAACGTGGCAGATTACCTTAGCAGTTGTGAGGGGGCAGCCAGATCGTAATTACGACTTGCTCACACAATTCCAGGTGACGTGATTGTCGTAAGTAGCGACTTAACAAGATGATTAGCTGCTCATCCGACAAACGAGCAATCTTTCATCTGCTTTGCAGTGCAGTGCAGTGCAGTCAGTTGAACTGTGCCAACACGTCGTCTAAATTGTAATATCATGTGGTTTCTAAACCAGAGCAATTGCACGTTATTGTAGGAGAACGAAGTGGGGCAGAACTTTTGCTGTGAGGGCAGTTTAAAATCTTCGGTCATCGATGAAGACGGCCAACTCTTTAGAGGGCCCTGCTTTTCTGGCCGACCTAACTCACTCAATTGAACAGTTTTGGACAGGTTGGTCGGATACGATAAGATGACAGGCACTGGTTTCTTATAATGGACAGACTCGGTTCTCCAGCGTGTCTGTGGTGTGTTCACACACGAAGGACCTTTCAAACGTAACACACGGAGCTCCGTTACAAAGTGTGAAACGCCATCTTGGTGGAAATTAACTTCTGAATTATTTACAATTACGATGGGCAAAACTTATGGGCGTTAACTCTGTACCGGGTCATCTTAACCCTCTGGAACCACTCTTCAGCTCTCGTAACAGACATAACAACAGGAACCAAGCTATAGACTAGATTAATTTATGTATTAATACCACCGATCTCTCAAAATATTATTACTCTGAAGTACTCAGAGGCAATGAACGAAACTGCAGGAACATGTTGTCAGGGGTTTCCCAGTTACGTACAGAAAGTCTGACGTCACACGGCTTGTGGTCAGTGGGACTATAGCGCCAAATGAGGCTGGTCCAGCAACACAAGGCAGTTGAAGGAACAGGATAAGACAGTGTGTGTCAGTCAGTGAGCAGTTATGTGGCACTGGGATGGTGTTCTTCATTACGACATGGCCCGGAGACGACATGTTGCTGACTTCACATGGGAAAGAAACATAGGGAAACTGAAACAATGATGAAGTAAGACTCGTGTATTCCACGAGTTGTTATTACCCACAGCATTGTTTCAAGTGAATGGGAGGGTTTCGAAACACAGGTACTGCTGCCTAAAGACAGGCGGTGGTTGTCCACGGTCAATTGCAACAGCAGATGACCGCTGGGCTCTGCAGTAGGCAATTAGGGACCCATCTCAGAAGGATGCTGACACTGCAACCACATTTGACAGGATTGCAGGGCGTGCAAATTCACGTGGAACAGTGGTACGGCGACTACATGAGGATGGTCTCTTTGTTCGACAACCTGCACGTTGCTTTCCCTTGTGCGTGAACGTGTTTTGAAGTGTGGATTCGGCGCCGGCGGATTTAGTATGGATGACAATGAGCGACTGTATGAAATAGCCCAGGTGGACGAGCTGTTGGATCGGGAGGGAATTCAACAACTCCCTATAGAGTACTTGTGGGAAGCGATGAGGCAACGTACTGCAGCACATTAAGCAACGATGATACAGAAGTTGTCAGCCGCACTGGAAGAGGGATTGGGGGGGGGGGGGGGGGGAGAGTTGGGTGAGAAGACATTACAGCGAAGTAATCGGTCTCATCGGATTAGGGAAGGATGGGGAAGGAAGTCGGTCATGCCCTTTCGAAGGAACCATCCCGGCATTTGCCTGAAGAGATTTAGGGAAATCACGGAAAACCTAAATCAGGATGGCCGGACGCGGAAGTGAACCGTCACCCTCCCGAATGGGAGTCCATTATGCTAGCCACTACTCTTGGTGATAGATCTTTCTACATTAGTAAACTAGTGGCTAGCCTGGAAGCACGTTGGAGACCACGCATTTCTGCTCGTGGTTATCACACTCTCTATTAAGAAACATGTCCCTAGTTTTGTGATGTCCAGGTGACTATCACAAACCACAGTGATATCAGCGAAATTATTGTCTTCGAATAAATCTGTCACTTCGCTCGTGTGACTCCGTATCTCTTACAGTTACCTTCTCTACTATAATGTAACAGTTCTTTCAATGTGATGTCGAAGTGACATGGCAGTGAGTTATCTTGGGAAAGTAGTTTTCAAAATGGTTCAAATGGCTCTGAGTACTATGGGACTTAACATCTGAGGTCATGAGTCGCCTAGAACTTAGAACTACTTAAACCTAACTAACCTAAGGACATCACACACACCCATGTCCGAGGCAGGATTCGAACCTGCGACCGTAGCGGTCGCGCGGTTCCAGACTGAAGCGCCTAGAACCGCTCAACCACACCTGCCGGCAAGTTATTTTCGTCCTCAAGTTTTCAGCGCTGAAGAGTGCTGCACCTCACTTGTAGAGTATGAGATAGATACAGTGCAGCCTCCAGGTGCAGGAGGCTGTCCAGCGCGGGCCTGGACTTGCGGGAGGCCAGGGAGCTCTGCTCTGTCCAAGGCCAGCCGCAGACAAAGCGGCGGGGGTCAGCCGTCGCGCCAGAGGCGCTCCGAGCCGAGGGTCTGGTCTGCTAGCCAGCGTGAATTATTTCTCGGACCGTCGGGGCGGTATATCCGTTCATCGCGTCACGCACTGTCTCGTGGCGGATCTCGTGTTACGGTGTCCTTCGTACTTGTAGCTGTAGTCTCCAGCAGGATCGCTCACATTTTTCACGGACGGTAAAACATAGGATCACGTATGTCGAGTGCAACATGGACGATGATGTATCAAGTAGTGCGTTTCGAGTTCCTGGCTGGTCGAAAATTTGTTGATCCTAAATCATACTAAGTAGCAGTTTCTACAATTTATAACATACAAAACAATTAAAACTAACATTTCGATTACGCAGAATGGACATACGATTAGGGAATCAATAATTCAATACCTAGGTGTTCTGATATACTATAAGCTGGCATCGAACTTACCATGTTCAGGACATCATTCAGAAACTGAGTGCAGCTGTATTTGCCATTAGAACAGTATGCTCAATGAGAGATAGTTCAGCACGAAAATTAGACTACATTAATAATTTTCATTCGATTCAGATGTTATAAGCATTCAAAAAGTATATTTTCGGCTCAGAAGACGGCATTTCAGGCAATATGTGATGTAAGTTTAATAAATCGTGATTACAAAATACTAAAACGAATACTTAGCAGAATAATGGAAAACCTCACGGAAGATCAGTGTGGATTCCAGATAAATGTAGGATACCAAGGGGCAATACTGATTCAGCGACTACTATTAGAGGATTAGGTCAGGAAAGGCAAACCTTCGTTTATAGCATTTGCAGACTTAGAGAAAACTGTTGAAAATATTGACTAGAATACGAGTCCGAAGAAAGATCGGGTAAAATACAGGGGGCAACTTGTACAAAAACTGACGGCAATTATATAAAGATTGGAGGGATATGAATGGGAGGCAATGGTTGAGAAAGGACTGCGCAAGCAGTAAAGGAAACCAATGAAAAATTTCGAGATGGTTTTAAAATTAGAGGAGAACAATATGGACTTTGATGCTTGAGTACTACATAGTAATTCCGTCTCAGACAGCGAAGGACTTGGAATAGCAGTTGAATGGAATTCAGAGGAGGATGTAATATAAACATCAACAAAAGAAAAACAACGTAGCTGGAACATAGTCGGATAAAATCAGGACTTTAGATTAGGAAACGAAACACTAAAAATAGTTTATGAGTTTCCTATTTTGAAAAAAAATAATGATAACGAAGTAGAGACTATGTATACAAAAATGTAGATGCAAAGGTAAGCAAATTGTTTCTGAAAATGAGAAAATCGTTGACATCTAATATAGAGTTAGTTGTCAGGAAGTCTCCTCTAAAGTATTTGAATGGAGTGTAGCCATTTATGAAAGTGAAACATGCACGATAAACAGTTTAGGCAAAAAGAGAATAGAAGCTTTTGAGATGTCGTACTACAGCAGAATACTGAAGATTATTTTGATAGATCACATAACTAAACAGGAGGTACTGAGTAGAATTGTGAGAAAAGAAATTTCTGGCATATCCCGACTAGAAGAAGGGATCGGTTTATAGAACACGTTCTGAGATCTCAAGGAATCACGAATTTAATGCTGAAGGGAATTATGGGGGCGGAGATTAATGACTGTAGAGGGAGATCAAGGTACGAATATATTAAGCAGATTCAGAGGAATCTAGGTTGCGGTAGTTATTCGGAAATTAAGAGCCTTGTACAGAATAGAACGACATCGAACCATTCTTCAGACTAAAGACGACAACAACATCAGTGGTGAAAGTTCACGAAACTGTTGTCGATCACGATACAGGTGCCTCGGACTTATGGCAATGGTCTCCCAATATCTTTTTTCTTTAACATCGTTTGTTGTTATTAATATCAGCTTGGGAAAGAATTAGCAGCTTTTACCCAGTTGATATGAGACAGTAATCCAATATGCTTAGGGATCAGGCATTCTTGACTCTTGTGCTTACAAACTTGCAGTAATCTGCCGCATCCATTTTCAATAAACTACCACAAGAATTAAAAAATCTTACGAGTATTCCTAGCAGCTTCAATTCTGAACTGAAGAAATTCCTCATGGCTCAGTCCTTCTATTACGAGGGAAAGTACGTGGAAAAACATTAGGCACATTCTTGTATTATACTTCTCATAGGCTAATATATTTTCAGAAGCTTGTTATCTGTATAAGATTCGTATTGATGGTATTTTATTTATTACAAACTTTTCTGATGTCAATTTGATGTACTGACTCGCTCCATAAACGTGGAGATTTGCTCCTCAATTTGGTCCTACGGAGCTCGACATGTAAAACAAAAGTAAAATACAGTAATGCGGCACTGGAGTATGCAAAATTATGGTAAAGTGTGCATTGCGTAAGACGTAAAACACTTTTCATTTCGTGTAGATCGTCACCTTACAGTTAAATATTTTCACGTTTTCGTTTCTTAAAGATCGCCAACTTTACACCTCGGACTTCACAGCCAGTCTCTCGGAACATATTGCTCAGATGATTAATCTCGGAATCCACGTGGTCCTGGTCACAAACAGCTATAGCTCTCTAAATATTAATGTATTTAAAACGGCTCTCTTCTCGAATAGGTGAGGAGAACTCTGAGTGCGGAGACATAGGCTACTCAGTCTGACAGTAGAAGTAAATCACCTAGAAGACATGTTGGTTGTCAATGAAAATTTGTTAACGTATAGACCATCGGCTGGTATGTAAGTGATAAGAGCTGCGTTTCTCTATGAAAAGCACCCACAGTGCATTAGTGTTGTTACAAGGCATGGCAGTATATACAAGGAGCGTGAAACGAAAGTAGATGTGGTGCGATGATTGTGAAGAACAAGTAAATGCCGTGTCTTCGCCAGAGACAGCGGTATCACCATCTGACACGTTCAGAAGGAGGGCTCCCATTTGGCTGGCTGGCCGAACAGGGCAGTATCTAGATTAGTGGGACAGTCGTATGTGGCAGTGGCACGATATTGAACTGCGTAGTTACAAAGGGAACGTATGCCCGTCTTCAGAGTTTGGTACAACACGGCTGGCCAATACAATGGAGGGTCGCCATGTTGTGCACCAAGCATATTGTAACACCATCGTATACACGTATGCCGTCCAAGAACAACTAATGGACTTCTTGTAACATCGTGTCATATCTCGCACCATCTGGCGGAAACCAGCAGCAGTCCGGCCGTACTGAGGACCTACCGTACCACGCGTTGGCTGCCGTTAACATCACCCCACAAAAACCCGCGTCTGGAGTGGTGCCGTTACCGGAAAACATGGACTGCTGATTAATGACGTCGTATTGTGTACATCGATGAATCGTGATTCTATACCACCCCTGAAAACCATCTTCGGCGAGTTTTGGAGAGGTACAGCAGCATTACTACCGGTATCATGATGGGATAAGTCTCCGGATAAGATTGCGCGTGATAATTCATAGTGATAGAAGAAACTTTGACGGCATAATAATACGTCGCCGACATCGTAAGTCCCCATTTATTACTTCTCATGCGAGAGTACTGTGGTGCTGTTTCAACATCACAATTCTCGATATACATGGCCCATGTCTCTGTAAACTGTCTGCATGGTGTTGAGGTGCTCCTGAAGCCACCAAACTTAAAAATCAGTTCCCCATATAAAATGTGTGGCATCAGCTCCGACGTCAGCTTCCAGGATATCAAGGAGCATTTACGATAGTTGTTGGCCAGCTTGCCACAGGAGGGGAAACCATAGCCAAATGACACACTTCCTAACCGAATCGGTGCATGAATCCAGGCTATACGGGCTCAGCTTCGTTCAGATAAGTGGGCTCCTACTGCCCTGTTCTTTGTAAATTTAATTCGATTTTGTAATCACTGAAATTACACCTCTTCTTCCCCTTCTGAGGGCGTCACTTGTTTTGTAAGGCAGGGTGAAATCAGTGGGCGTCGGCTAGCAGTATACAGAGTGTCTGAACTGTCCATCTGATTGTGGTTCAATCAAAACATCTCTCTCGGTCTCGCCAGTAGAGCAGACATTTTGATCCTTGCTCTTCATTAGACGGATGAGCTGCTCTAGACCTTCAGCGTCTTGTGATCAGATCATCCCCGAACATCTAAGAAAATAAAAGAGATGTTACGTCTATTTAAGGACAGTCTGTCTCAAAGCGCCTGCAATTTTTAAGACTCTTTATGAGTTCAATGCAATGGTATTGGTAAATCTATCCACAAAATTAAACATTACTTGACAGGGCACTAAAGCAAACTAAAAATCGAGAATTCAGCAGTTGTCCCACAAATAAGAATGTTTAATATTTGATGAAATTAAACTCTGGTCCATTGCCTCTGCAACGATTCTGCTATTGAAGAAGCAGTGGAAATTAAAATCAAGGAGAAGAATTTCAGCCGAAACGGAGACTACTATCATAATGGTGCGTTTAACCAAACACTCGACGCTGAAACACCACTGCTGTATACTCTAAACGACGTTCCTGCGATAGCTTTGGTGCCACCAACGGAGACATTTACACAGTCTCTGGTAACATAACGTAATGATGCTCGAGATTTTACCGATATCTGGCGCGGCAAGCAAACCAGAAATGGTTCATATACCGCTCTATGTATTTACCCAGAAGAGGTTGGCAACACCTAATTATACACAGGCAAATATCAGTCCTTCATCTATGAATCGATAGAAAGAATTAATATATATGTGGCAAAACAAAACATACGGAATTCACATTGATTCGCAGGTTAGGTGTATAGATCTGAATAAAGGGAAGTAATGTAAAAGTTCCTGTTGAATAAGATCAAGGGAAATACTGAGCAGTAAATTCCGAGCTTACAGGTGGATCACCAACTTCAGTGTTACATGCTGTTACTTAATAAGATATTAAAGAAAGAAAAGCATTTTAAAAGCATAAAGTTTTAATGGAAACAAGACAATCAGCACGAAAACATGGAGGCCCCTGTATTAATAACGTCCAGAGTTTACACGGATAATGGAGAGCATGACGCATCTGACAAATACGATCGAAACACAACATACGATTAGATGACATCAACCTATAATTAAATTCTTCTAATTAGTTTTGGACGTACATGGCGACAATTATTTAATTATATGAAATAAAATTGTCATAACTTCTGAACGTTTTACGTTAGGACGTTCAAACTACACGGTTGGTCACAGGGCGTGATGGGATTTAGTATGCGTATGCATGGTTTGGTTTAGCGACGAAGCCAATTTCCTTTCGGACGGCCTCATCAGTAACCAAAATTTCACCGTCGAGAAGTCCCTTCACCCTCAACGGGTGACTGTATAGTGTGCAATGTACAGTTACGGAAAAATCGAGGCGATATTCCTTGATTGCACGGTGACTACCGAACGGGTGCTTGAGGGTTTTGGATTTCGTCCCCATTAACCAAAGTGAATCAGATTTTGACAAGATTTGGTTCATACAAGACGGTGCTCCACCAAATTGAAGCAGGAGTGTGTTTGAGGAGGAGCGGTTTAGGGACCGCATTCTGGCTCTGGGGTACCCAGGGGCCACTAGCATGGGCCTCCAAAGGCCGCCATATTCTCCAGATCTGAATACATGCGACTTTCTTTCTGTGGGGCTGAGCTGAAAACAGTCATTCGGGAGGTCATCGACAGCATCGACTTTCCAACCCTTCTGCGGCTCGTGCAGAATTCCGCTATTGGTCTGCGTCACATAATCGGCACTGATGGCAGGCGTATCGAACATGTCATAACGCCAATCCGGTTATCTGTAGAGACGTTCACATGTTGACTAAAGAGTGTGCATGCAGTAGTTTATAACTAATTAACGATTTTGTTTATATAGTTAATTAATTGTCACCTAATTGTTGGTCTGTCCCTCAAAACTCGATGACCATCTGCATTTTCAGTCGCTTCTACATGATCTTGGTGATCCAGTCTCGTAATATTTTCTTTTGATATTTCGTCACCATTAGAATCAGATGTTTCTGTGTCATTCATAGTCGATATGTCAACTAATTTGGTAACATCACTCTTCAATGATTGCTTCAATATTTCATCCTTGAATTTTACATCCCGGCTAACAATAACTGAATGCCTATCTTGAAGGTATACATGATAACCACAGTCATCATAACTAACTATATAACCTTTCAGAGATTTGGGTTCAAACTTTCTCCGTTTCTGTGTTGGAAGCCAGACAAAACATTCTGTCCCAAACACTTTTTGATGATTAAACTGATTCTTCCTTCTCAATAATAATTCTATTGGTTTCTTTCCTTTAACCTTCGTTGGCCCAGTTCGGTTCAGAGTATGAGTAGCTGCAAGTAGAGCTTCTCCTCATAAAGCTTTTGGAAAATGCTTTGGTGACTGAAGCCATGAACGTACCATTTCGCAGATAATCCTGTTTTCACGCTCAGCAACTCCATTTTGCTGAGGTATATATGGCACAGTCAAAGAATGTCTCAAACCAATTGACTCGGCGTATCTTCTCACATCATTATTGTCAAACTGCTTGCCACCATCAGTCCGCAGTTCTTTAATGCTACATTGAGCTTATGTTTTCACCATCTCAATAAATACTGGCAACTTCTCCTTTACCTCATCCTTTTTCCGTAAAAGATATGTCGCTCTGAAGTTTGAGAAGTCATCTTTAAAAACAAGAAAATATCGATGGCCAGCTAAATTGTTTTCTGGCATTTGACCACAGATATCAGCGAAGATTAATTCACCTGGGCTAGTTGACTTGTCAACTCGTGAAACAAAAACTAGCCTATGATGCTTACCTAGCACACAACCTTCACATAATTGATTATACATGTTGTTTTTTCTGGTGCCCAAACCTTTCATGCCACAATTGAAGAGTATCAGAAGCTTCCTTTACTACACTGGACTTTCCTTGCTTAATCACTTTCACTGCAAAACCATAAAGCTCATTCTTGATTTTGGATAGAGCAATAGCAACTGGAATATTGTCTCTATAAAATGGCCATATTTTTCTATCATTTTTGATACTTTGATCAATACCTTTTTCTCCGTCCTTTTTAACAGAAAATAAATTACAAACACCATCTGTAAAATGCCATACGTCTTCAAAATATCGTCTGGTCCACTCTCTTCCATTTAAAGTTTCAACATCAATACGACCATTCCCAAATGCTTCGATATGCACATTTTTTACTACTGTACATTTTCTGTGGTACATCAAAAGGAGTGAATAAAACATACCAGTCTTGACGATTTGTAACGTGATGTGTAGCGCCACTGTCAATATATCACTCGTCACATTCTGATACACATACATTTGTAGATAAATTACATACTTTAAACTAAGTTTCTTCTGGAATTTCTCGTGACAATGTTTTCACAGCTGATAACATTGCAGAATCACCATCACCACAAGGACAGTTCCTGGAGATATGACCTTCGCTTTTTCATTTAAAACACACTATGCCCGTTCTGCAGTCTTTCGAAATGTGTCCAATCTTACCACATGAAAAACATTTCTTCACATTGCGGTTGCTTGAATTTTGGACCTTTTTCACATTACCCAATTTAATTTCGCTTCGTTGCTGTGTAGATACACTTCCCTTGGTTTCTGAAAACACTGCAGCAGCTACATTTGTTTCTTCTCTGTCTTTAATTCGAAGCTCATAATTCAAACACCTTTTCTGTAGTTTATGCCATTTTTGTCAGCTTGTGGTAGATCATGCCAAGCTACGTAAATGTGATCAAATTCTTTTGACAGTGTCTGAAGCAAACGTGCACACAAATCAGCTTCCTCTGTTGGTTTATTCAGCATAGACATCTTTACTTGTACTTCGTCAAACTTCGCTAAATGATCTTGCATACCGCCTGATCATTCCCATTCGATATTGTGAAACTTATGTCGCAACAAGTCAATATTTTCGGCAGACTGAAAATCATAAATCTGGTGTAATTTATCCCGAATATCTTTTGCAGTTTCACATGTAGCTACTCGAAGTAGCGGTTTTGTTTCTTGTGAAAAAAACAAGACGTTTCTTCGCTTTTGAGTTCGTTTCCGTCCTAGCACTTAATTTTGTTACATAATCTTCAAAATTTGTTTCCGGGTTCACAAAAGATCCGCATACAACATCATAAAGAGCGTCACATTCCAAGACAGCTTTCATGAGAAAACGCCAGGTAGCCCAATTTTCTTCGCCGTTTAATTTCTTCAACCTGTTGTTGGTCTTCAGTCATGATGTTTTGCTCTTATTTTCTGTTTACGTTTACAAATACGTCGAATAACTTCATAAACTGTCTGCGAAGAGGGATATCGCGTCACTAGCCGTCTGCTTGAATTAGTCGATTCTGACAGTATTAAACACGTCTCAATTATATATCAATTCAATGCTTATCTCAGCCACGCTCTGCTATCATGTTAGGATAGAAATAAATAAACAAACAAATATATATATATATATATATATATATATATATATATATATATATATATATATAACCTCTAAATGATTGCGCAAGTATTAGATCGACAACAGAACAACTATATATATTTTTTTAAAACCTTCACAGATTTCTAATACAAAGAACAAATACATCAAACATTAACTCTGCATCAAAGATACTTGCACACATGTAACAGAAACAAATATGAACTTGTAGTATTATGTGCAATCCTTTAAAATATTTAGTACCTCCTCATTAGTCACGTAATCCACCGATCTAATCATCAGAATTCTTTTGTAGCAATATACATAATCTATGAGGCTGGAAATAAATCATTGAGTTGTAGGAGAAATGTCCGAAAGATACCAAAGGTAAACTATCACACAGTCAATTTAACATGTCCCGCATCGAAAATACTGTCAAGAACAGTACGTAGAAGAACGGCAAAAACTGAGGGTCTGTTGGATGGCGATCGGTCTGGGTTACTGAAAGTCAAAATCATCAGGGTAGAAGTTCTACTATTGCGTTCGATAATGGAAGCAAGACAAGAAAAATCAAGACACCTTCAAAGGATTTGTAGACTCATACGAGGTGTTCGACAATACTAAATGATGCAAGCTGCTTTAAATTCTGTTAAAATAGGAGTAAATTTTAGAGAATGAGTGGTAATGAACAATATGTACAGGTATCAAGGGAAACAAGAAGAATAGAACACCTAGAACGATGTGCTCCGACGAAAAATGTGTAAGATGGGTATGCCGTCTTTACCCAGTACTATTCAGTTTGTGTGTAGAAGAAGTTATTACTGAAATAAAAGGGAAGTTCAGGAATGAAATTAAAATTCATGATGAAAGAATACCTCACTGAAAGGGAGGAGGTATTGCAGGATATTTACTATCAATTTGAAGATGATGGTTCAAGGCCCGCAAGTGTGGTAATTACTTGCAGATGAGAAACAGCATCAGCTGCAATATTATTTTCAGAGACCGCAATTTTAGGCTAGTAGCCCCTTGATAATGGCCTTGATGGCTGAAACCTATCGTGGTACTTGAAAATAAAATTGCAGTTGCTTTTGTTATTTGTTTCCATTACAGGATATACTGAATGACCAGTCTTCTGGCTATAGAGTACCGAAGAAACGTGAATGCCGGGGATAGGTGAAAGTTATGACGAGTGACAGAAATGGGAGTAGTTGTAAAATTAACATCAGAATTGGAGGACCACAAAGAAGACAAAGTGAAGACATTCTGTTACCTTAGAAACATATGATAGACGAAGGTAAGTGGGCAAAAACAAAAAGCTGACTAGCATCGGATAAGAGGGCATTTGTGGCCTAAGGATGTCTGCTATTATCAAATATTGGCCTTAATTTGAGGAAGAAGTTTCTGAAAATATACGACTGTAAAACTTGGCGAGAATAGAATCCAAGCGTTCGAGATGCGATGCTGCATAAGGATTTCGAAAATTAGGAGGACTGATGAAGTAATAGATAAGGAGGTTCTCTGTAGAAACGGAGAGAAATGAAATGTCAGGAGAACACTGATGAGAGAGAAGGATATTAACGTGCGACTTGTCTTAAGACATCAAGGAATAACTTCCATTCTATTTGAGGGGAAGACAGAGACTGGAATATGCCCGGCAAATAACTGAGGACGTAGATTGTAAATGCTACTCTGAGATGAAGAGGTTTCCACAAGACAGGACTGATGACGCGACAGATTAGCTGTCACTGCAAATAAATATGTATCTAACGTCTGGTTTCTTTGTCCACTTGATAGAAATAACACTTACACTTTAAGGAGATACGTTGCATTTGGGAGATGTCACAGTCGTTTAGAAGCACTTCAATAATACTTTTGTCGTGTTCAAAGTTTTTATCCACTATGTTACTCCTTAGGCGATTCAGCGTTATGGCATTTTCAAATGATCTATTACAAAACGGGTGTACACGAGAAATATGTGATTAAATCAATTAATAGTAAACACAAACAGTGACGGACAAATGAAAACTAACATTTGGCAAAAATATAACACGCCAAATCGTATGTACCAACGAATAGTCAAACATTTACGTTTGGAACGTGATTGTAATTACGTAACTGACAGTTGCCTGCAACACTTCCGTTAGAATGAAAATGGCATGCGAACGTGTATTATATCTCGTCGCTTATGCGATTTGCCCTGTACTTAGATATTCTGACTGTGTGAATGTAAACTGTTAATAAATTTAAACCAAACCAAAGCTACATGAATTTACATAACACAATAACTGAATCTGATGCAACACTATTGATTTGGAATTGACCCTGGTAATAAAACAAAACTTGATCAGTTTGAAAATAATGGCACCTGTTCTTAATGAAAGCAAAAATAAAAAAAAAAATTACCTTTGTCTACGCAATGCTAACGCTCTTCCCACTGCTCTCTGTTAGTATTTTCAGTTGTATAGTTAGCATATAGCTATTGTGTAAGGCTGTTGCTTAGCATACATTTTAATTAAATCGAATACAACTGACACAATATCTTTTCGAGAAAAATAGTTAATCAGAAACGACATGGATCTGGAAACTGATATTGATTTGTGGTAAGTAGCAAGGTAGCACTAACTTGAATATTTGTATTTTGACTCTTCGAAAATTAATAATGCTCACAATAAACACACAATAATCTGAGTGTACATTAAAAATTAGCTTTACAAAATTACTTATGAGTAAAGCTCGTTGTATTAGTAACAAAACAACTTTCTTTACCTTAAAGATTTCCAGTATGGTATCTTCCAAATAAAAATTGTTACTGCCCATAGCGAGTAAGTATATATTCCGCAAACATCAGATACAACACGGTTTTTCGCTTGAGAGTCCTCCATATACATCACTATCTAAAATTACTTTACCCATAACACCTTGAACCAGCGATCGCTGTTGGGGAGCGCCGCTGCTGCCAATCGATACACATTTGACCATCAATGGTCCAACTTAAACTACTTTACTCTGTGTATATACCTTTCAATACAAACAATGAAAGTGTCAAGCATAAGAGTATATAATAGGTGTTCCAGGAGGAATGGTAATACGTAGATTTATGACAGGAACAATCCTTCGAAGCACAAACGTCGATACACACGGGCTCTAAAAGGCATACCATAAGGGCTATGAGTACTTCTAAATCTTCAATAGTGAGAAACAAATTGTAAGTAGGGTGTTTATGTTTTCTTTATGTAAGTAGGCTGTTTAGGTTCTTATATTGGTAACGCCGCCGCCACGTAGCGCTCTCTGTATGAAAATGAAATCACTGGCTGTGCTGTGTGCAGTCTGTGGCCAGTTTGCATTGTTGTCTGCCATTGTAGAGGGGCAGCTGGATGTGAACAGCGCGTAGCGTTGCTCAGTTGGAGGTGAGCCGCCAGCAGTGGTGGATGTGGGGAGAGAGATGGCGGAGTTTTGAAATTTGTCATGAACTGCTATATTTATATATGATGATATCAAGGTAAATACATTGTTTGTTCTCTATTAATATCTTTCATTTGCTAACTATCCCTATCAGTAGTTAGTGCCTTCCATAGTTTGAATCTTTTATTTAGCTGGCAGTAGTGGCGCTCGCTGTATTGCAGTAGCTTGAGCAGCGAAGATTTTTGTGAGGTAAGTGATTTGTGAAAGGTATAGTTTAATGTTAGTCAGGGCCATTCTTTTGTAGGGAATTTTGAAAGTCAGATTGCGTTGCGCTAACAAAATATTGTGTGTCAGTTTAAGCACAGTCTTTTGTAATTGTTCAAAAAGGGGACGTTTCATATGGCGACCCTGCCAGGATACCTCACTGGAATCTTCTGATTTTTTATTTCTTGTAGTTTGTGTAATTGGTGTAGCTATTGTTTATTGGTAGCGTGTAATCATAGAGAGAATTTCCTTTGTAGTTGTAGTTCTTCATTGTTGTACAGTAAAACAGTTGTGGCATGCATGTAGATTTGCACCAAGTATTTCGCAGCTGCGCTGGCAATTAAGTAGACATTATTTCCATTGCTATGTTATTTTATTTTGCTCTTCAAATTGTGCTTTTCTGTGTTATCGTGTGAAATATTGTGACAATTATGGCGTGTGAAAAACTTAATACTAGGCTCCAAAGTAAACTGAGAAATGACAGTGAAGACGAAGGCAGTGTGTTAGCGCCGCAGAGTAATGAATTAACTAATGTTCAAAGTAGTAATTTGGTAATTGTGCATAGGGAAATGGAGCGGGCGGCAAACAATGGTGTAGACAGTGAAACAGGTAGTGAACAGGGAAGCGTTATCGATCGATTGGTCAGCAACAGCTCGCCTCAGGAATCGGGAATGACAGAACACAATATTGCAAATACTGCAGACTCAGATTTTGGGTTCTCACCGTTTTCTCAAATGAGTCAAGACACATTTTCCGCTTGTCAAAATGTGAATGTTGCCGGTGCAACTTCACTGCCGAAAAGCACTGAGGAACATGTTTCAGACACCAGTGCATTGTTATTACAATTAATGCAACAAATGGGACAAAAGCTTGAAAAGTTAGACACAATGGAACAACACCAGAGACAAACACAGCAACAGTTAGACACAGTGGAACAAAATCTCAAAAAGTTAGACACAATGGAACAACACCAGAGACAAACACAGCAACAGTTAGACACAGTGGAACAAAATCTCAAAAAGTTAGACACAATGGAACAAAATCAGAGACAAACACAGCAACAGCTTCAAAAGTTAGACTCATTGGAACAAACTCTTGAACAAACGCGTGAAGATTTAACTACTGAGTTACATCACATTGAATCGAAATGTCAAAAAGTCTGTAATGACGTAAAAACTCAAATTTGTGAGCATTTTCAACCTATTTTTTCGCGGCATGAAAATGCATTACAGAATCACGAAGCAGCCATAAAAGAACTGCAAATTATTGTTCATGAAAATCATGAGACCTTGCAAGCTAAATTTGACTCAGTTGCATCTACCGATTCGGTTATGCAACTTGCAAAAACTCAGGAAAACTTTAAGGACACAGTAGATACTCTGAAACTTGGTTCAGAAAAACACACTGAGGAAATAAGTACACTATCGGAGAAAGTAGCCGAACTTTTGGATCAGTTCACTAATTTATCTATGAAGGTAGATGATAATCTGATTGACGCAAGACCGGTAGTCTTTAATGACACAGAAGAGTACGAACAAATTAGGAAATTCAAACAAAATCAGAATCAAATTAATACACAACACCAAAGAGAAATCCGGGAAGTACAAGATCAGCTGACACAGGTAATACAAGAATTACGTATTTCAGAGGACACTCGCGCTCCAACACGGGAAGAGGGACTTAGAAATACGGAAAAGCTGCAAAATAATAACAAAGGGCATTTCGGAGGTTATGAAAGAAATTGGCAAGGTGCACCGAATTTTGAAATGGAACCGCCGATACGACGTAACAATGACCGATATGCGACTCGCCGACATGATGACTTTGACTATAAGCTGTTCATTACTACACGTAAATTCAAAACATTTAAGAATTCTGGCGACGACATTCATCCACAAGCATGGCTCCATCAATTCTCTCATTGTTTTCCTCCCAACTGGTCATTAGAGCACAGATTAGAATTTATGTGTGGCTACTTAGAGAATGAACCAGCTGTAAGAATGCGATCGGTCATTCACGATTGCCACAGTGAAGGAGAATTTTACCATGCCTTCCTCTCAGCATATTGGTCTCAAGCCACACAGGACCGAGTAAAACATGGTATCATAATGATGAAACATTTCGAACAATCTGAATTCTCCAGTCTTGTGAAATATTTTGAAGACATGTTGCACAAGAATCAGTACCTGTCAAACCCATACAGCCCCTCAGAACTCATCCGCATTTGCTTAATCAAATTACCTGAACATTTACGACATATTATTTTGGCAGGACGTTGCAAAGACGACATTGAAGCTTTTCAGGGACTGTTACAAGAACTGTAAAGTGACACTGACAATCGCAGAACGCAGGAGCACAACAATTACAGATCACATCAGTCGCAATTCCGCGATGAAAGAAATAATTACTGGACGCGACAAGGCTATTCTCACAACACAAATCGTGACCGAAACAGACACCGCCCGTATTACAACCGTTGGCAGAGTAGTAATAATTACAGGGAAAGATCCCTCTCTGCGGTAGTGACTATCACAGAGACAATCAGAGAAACAGACAATTTGGGAACCAAAATAATTATTATCAAGGGAGACAGAATAACTTCAGACGCAACAGTTCAGCGCGCAGTTACGATTCAGGGAGAAATTCTCCACCACATGACCGACAAGAAAGAAACTGTGTAAACTACCGACATAACGACAGACCTGAATTTTATCAGAACTGGCGGGATTCAAACAGAGCAGGGCACTTTCGACAAGGTGAATTTGTAGAAGCTAGGTCTCCTAATTCCAATAACGACGTGCGCCAACAAAGGAACAGACAATGACTCGCACCGCAGGCAGCCACCTGCGCCGGCTGGCTCAGAGAAAAATAACACAGACGCTAACCTTGAGAAAAGATTTAGTATTCCTTACCGACGTAAAAAAACATGACAATTGCTTTTCAGTTGAAACTCTGTGCACTAGGAAGAGTAAAGGTTTACACCCCATTTCACATGTAAAACCGTTTATTGAAAGATAATCTGCTTTTTAACTTAGTCTTTGTCATAAAATTTTTCGCTTCACATTACTAATATGCTTTGTCAGACTTAGAATCTGTTAACATACAACAATGTTTGAAGTTAAATATCCAATCAAGAACCAAGAGAACTTATTTAAACAGAAATGACGAATGCATTGTTATAGTGAACAGACGTCACAGTGTTATTGTGTGTGTACATTCTTGCTTGTTTGTTGCACGATTACGTAATGACTATAAGGCTCACATACTTAGAACATTTACCAGTACTGCTAATGAGATTTTGATGCAACATTTTGGTTTACTTGAAAATACATTCTGGGTTTAAAGTACTTTCTGTGAGATACCAAAGGACACAGTGGTTAGTTTATGTGATGGCTACAAGATGTTATCACGACGCTACTAATGAGTGACAATTTACAATGTTGCTTTTGCAGTGTATCTGTTTTATATCTGCACAGTTTTCTGAATTCTTCTAGGAAGAAAAACATGTTTTAGTAGTAACTTTTGTGGTATAGCAACAATGAGACAGCCTTTTTCGTGGCATAACAATACGTTACTGTACAGTACTTTCTTCATCACGCCAATAAGCATAATAACTACGATATCTATACGCAAAGCATTTCACTTTTGTTTATCATGAGGTAAGTACATTGACTTCTGCAGAACTTAGCTTTTGGAGGACGATAACTACAACACTTCCACAGAGATTATGTTACAAGACGCACAGTTTAGCACTACAGTACACGTATTTGAGTGATCAATTTTATACTTAAAACATTTATTTTTAAAGATTTTTGAATTACAAAGAAAGTTTTCCGTGATATATTTCATTCCATTGGTGTAATCTGTAACACCTGAGGGTATAATTACATTAATCCTCAGCGGGTATACGCCTACTTTGTGTACCATGTGTTTGGCAAGCACAAGGAACCCTTGCTAATATGGTATTTGCTTGTACAACTTTACACATCGGTACCATATTTCTCTAAAACATAGATTACACAGCGATCTGATCATTTAACTGAGAGATAAACATGCTTTTCACTACGTCAGTGACACATGTTTACGTAATTACACCGTTGGATAACTTCACACTTACGAAATTGTATTTTGTCTGTACTGTGTGAACTCTTCATATTTTTTTCGGAATCATTGTGATACTATGAGAGCTTTGAATGATGTATTTTGTATGGATTCATGATTTTTAAAGTACGTTTGTGGCAGATGACACTTTTGACATGAGCAGAGAATTTTTTTTAATTATTGGAGGAAGTTACGACGATTTTGAGATTTGACTGAGGTGTTATGATGTTATTTTTATGACGACGATGTGTATTATGCTGCTGAGGTATGTTTATGATTAATAGGCTGATGCTATATGAGTTATTTGATTATGATACTTATCTGTTATGATGCAGTATTGAAGAAGTGTCGACGAATAAGGTAAGGAGTAATGAATAGTGGTTAGGGACGCTGACTTGTGAAAAAGGATGTTGGAAACCGAGAATCGTACTTTAAGACTTATGAAATGTGTGTGTAAATGCGTGACTGTATCACAATGCCGGCGAAAATTTTTTTGGACACTTATATTTATAGGATTTTCTTTCTACAGATTTGCAACGCTAATTCTTGACCTGTGAAATATTTTTATGTGAGACTGTCACTGTAGCGGAAACTGCTGTCGTAAATATTTCCGTAAGAATGTTAAGTGACCACCTGCACGTAATGCGTCGCAGGCACCCACCTCGGCGACAGCCGCCTGAAAAAAAAAAAAAAAAAAAAAGGCCATTAGCCTTTCAGCGGCACAGGTAAAAAAAAAAAGGGGGGACGCCATTAACCTCACTTCTGACATTCCTTTGTAGAAAGCATCGCAAAAACGACACGGTCGAACTTGAAAACATATGATTACACTAGCTCTTAATTTACGATATTTACTGAAATGCCTAATGAAATGACGAGAAATATTTTTACATCTGCACACCTGATTATGACAAGCGTCTTTCTACGAGAGTTGAGAGAGTTTCTACTAACTTATGAAATGTCACATGACTATTGAATGATATTTTTATGCTTTGGTTTGCATAATTGCTTATTTCATTTAATATCTGGTTTCCAGCTGTGTTGCAGCATTGGTTTTATAAAATAAACTTAAATGCATCTGCTAATGTGAACACTTTCTGTCACCAGATCTATTAAATAATAATTTTGTGATCCACATTCTTCAAAAAAGGAGCACTTGGAAAGGAAAGAACAATAAGAAGGAACTAGTAACAGTAACACGTAATTTTCTTTTCAAGTACATGGTATTATTTCTTTTTACAATCAGTTGTTGTGGTGCACCACTTTAATTACTTAGACATTAAGATGTGATTATACATTTCCCTTATCTGCATTGTTATCTTTAGTGTACTATTTTTTCTGCTTGAGCTATGTCATGTTTAGATATAAGCTGCTGTTTGCCAGGCATAGTGCTACTGAACTTTAATTTGTGTTACTCTGCTAAGCCAGATTTATTGTTTGTTTGCTGCGCATTGCCTCATATTAGTTGTAATGTTGAATTGCTTGGTAATTTAGATTTACTGTAGCTTGCTTTGCGATATTCCATTTTTTATTGCTGTTTATATTAATTGTTTTATGTGCTGCTGCATTGCCTCGTTCCTTAGTTTAGCATCTGAGCTCAGTAGATTTAAGTTAGCTTAAGAGGAGGTAGACTATATAAGAAACTGACTATGGACAATATGAAAAAGATTTGGGCCAAAATGAGTATTGTACACTGAGAAATAATTATATTGAAAGAAATATGAATAGAATACAGAAAGCAGGTATAGGTAGGCCTTTTTGGGAATAATGATGAATGAAGGGAGATCTCCAAGAAGTAAAGAAAGTTTTGTTTGCAAAATACTGCAGTACAACAAACCCTGTCGTTTCCTTTTGTGTTATCCCACTATATGTTTGTGTACCCTTGTGTATTTGTTTTCTTCCTGTCTCTGTGTAGTTTCATAGAATTTTTTCTTCTTTTAATATTAAGCTACATTCACTATGATGAGGAATACTGTTATCCTCAAATATAATTTGCATTAATAATATGTTATTTACCTTGTAAATATGCTTAGACATTATTTATTCTGGTTTGTTGCTCACATGTGAAGGTGATGTTTCAAAAGTTCTTGTGATCTTTATGTATTTACTTATGTCATAATTCCTGTAACACTGATGTATATGTCTATTTCTATTCTTTTGTAAAGCCTGTACTACAAATGTTATCTGTATTATTATGTTCTTTAATGATGTATTTTGTACCTTTGTAATTGTATTTTCATGTTGTAAATTTATAAAATTGTAATTGACACCAGTTTATCAAACTAAGTAACTTGTAAGCATTCATTTCACTGCACACATTTCTGTTGGTCATAGTGTATGGACAATATGTGAGAAGTAGGGACTGATAGTGTTTGCACGTGTGTTGATAATTCAGCAAGGGACTGGATAACAGCATTGCTAGTTCTAAGGACATTTCAAAAAAAAATTTTGTGAGTGTACAAGTGGTGGTTTAAGGGCTTGCTATATTATCCGCAAGACTCTTCAATGGTGATTGTGCACCCGCACAGTCACAACAGATGGCTGCTGGCCATCTCTACAAGAACTACAGTGGGTCTGCACCTCTGGTGGCCCACCAATACCATACTCTCTACCAGGACTACAGTGGGCCTGTCCAGAATTTCTACAAGGACTGCAGTGGGTCTGCACCTCTGGTGGCCCACCAATAATCTCTACCAGGACTACAGTGGGTCTGCTCTGTGATGACCTACCTACCAATACTCTTCAAAATTTCGACTGACTCTGCTGTGGGTTTGCCCTGTTGCGGCCCATTACCTGTATGCATGTCAAGAGTCAGCACTGTCGTTCCGTTGGAAGGACAACACTACTTCTTCAAGATTGCATGGAAATCCACTACTTCTGTGTGCATTTTCCTTTACTGCTCAGACTTTGAGAAAAACACTGCAATTTTACTGTGACGAATGATGAGGACTGTCTTTATGGACTGTGAGAAAATTTTAGCTTTTGACCAACATTGTATCAATAAGTGTGTGCATTTTATATCTTTGTTACTGTAATTGTGAAAAATTTTTGTCAAATCTGTATTGGCCAGTGCCCAACACCATTTGTAAAAAATTTTTTGTGGGGAGCATGGGGGCTATGTAAGTAGGATGTTTATGTTTTCTTTATGTAAGTAGGCTGTTTAGGTTCTTATATTGGTAACGCCGCCGCCACATAGCGCTCTCTGTATGAAAATGAAATCACTGGCTGTGCTGTGTGCAGTCTGTGGCCAGTTTGCATTGTTGTCTGCCATTGTAGAGGGGCAGCTGGATGTGAACAGCGCGTAGCGTTGCTCAGTTGGAGGTGAGCCGCCAGCAGTGGTGGATGTGGGGAGAGAGATGGCGGAGTTTTGAAATTTGTCATGAACTGCTGTATTTATATATGATGATATCAAGGTAAATACATTGTTTGTTCTCTTTTAATATCTTTCATTTGCTAACTATCCCTATCAGTAGTTCGTGCCTTCCATAGTTTGAATCTTATATTTAGCTGGCAGTAGTGGCGCTCGCTGTATTGCAGTAGCTTGAGCAGCGAAGATTTTTGTGAGGTAAGTGATTTGTGAAAGGTATAGTTTAATGTTAGTCAGGGCCATTCTTTTGTAGGGAATTTTGAAAGTCAGATTGCGTTGCGCTAACAAAATATGGTGTGTCAGTTTAAGCACAGTCTTTTGTAATTGTTCAAAAAGGGGACGTTTCAAAATGTCTTCTGCTGCAAAGCTCTTTGCCTTCCACATTTCGGGAGCAGGTAGTATGAACCGAAATAAGAAAAAATTGCATAGGTTAATGTCTGTGAGCAGTTGTTCATTTCCCTAAGGTGAGACACATCTCTACTGAACAAGTGCTCATATCCCTTACGATATGCATTTTGCAGCCCATGTTTTCTAGACTAGTTTTCTTGAAATGATCGTTCCTGTTTTATCCTGAATTCCAACCATTTCTCCTGGGGCGCCATATAGGTACACAGTACTAGAAATAACAAGATATGGTGTATGTAAATGTCCTTGATAGAGTCATTTTTACTATCTTTTGACTCATAAGACAATGTGTTATATGTTTGGTAAGTGTTAATTATCATTCACTTGGCCGGGCGTTGTGACCGAGCGGTTCTAGGCGCTTCAGTCTTTAACCACGCGACCGCTACGGTCGCAGGTTCGAATCCTGCCTAGGGCATGGATGTGTGTGATGTCCTTGGGTTAGTTAGGGGACTGATGACCTCAGATGTTAAGTACCATAGTGCTCAGATCCATTTGAACCAACCGTTCACTTGCCATGGTATATTTACTGTTATTTGATGGCATCTCATGTTTCTCATTTAGATCTATTTCGTTGTATCTCCCTTGAAATTGGAGTAACGCTGAACGCGTAAAGTGAAACAATGTCAATATCAACTGTGGTCGAGACCAAAGTGTTGTTATAACACAGTTTACACGAAAATTACAAACGACGTACAAACTTTTACCCTAACACCGCCCTTCACATGAAACATTCACGAGCCGTTCCTGTTTGATGTACGTAGAGCTATACGTAATCAAATTATAAATAGAATTCTTCAGAAAATGAAGGTTCTGAAGTCGTAGTCCCTTTTAAGAAAGCTTTACTCAAAAATACTACAGGTTATTACTTCCGTCTGATCGTAGCCGTAGGAACAACGGTCTTTTATTCCTTCCTCCAGGTAAATCACAGATCTAAAATCCATGAAATTAACAACGAGTAATTGTGGATTATCTGATATCAGTACCATGTAAAACTTCGTGTTATAATGTCTACTTCACTAAACAGGTTCAGTAGATCTCATTCTAGGTGAATACACACGAAGTTCCTTTCTTTGAGACAACAGAATTCAGTGTCAATAAACTGAGAACGAGGTAGATCTAGGTGGTCAAATGGTGAAAAACGAATAATTGAGTCCAAGTCCAAAAAATAATCTTGCTCCTGATACATTTTATCGTGCAACGACTAAATACCAGATACATAAAAAGATTTGTAATTTATACATGTGAAGTACGCAGAGCATTCTTGCAGATGCGGAGTACGCTTCAGATGGCGATGGAGCATAATTCTTAAACTCTTCATTGACAAATGTTTTGTTACTGTTGCCGATGAGAAACAGATCTTCGCCATGAAAATACAAAATCCAATATTACGAAAACGTCTGAACTAAACCAAAACGTTTTCTTTCTTTTTTGACGCGGATTGTACGATGTTTACTTTAAGTAAGAACTACGTTTTTTCTTTCACTAACCAGTAAATGGTGTAGTATGGTACTCATTCAACCTGACGAGACACAACCTTGCATTTTAATGACACTAGCGATGAGATTACCAGTCGTCAAATCAGTCACGCTTTCCCTTGACGTATCAGCGCCGACATAGACCGAGAAGACGAAAGGTGATGTGATGCGCTTGCAGTTAGACCTTCATTGTTGGCCATTATATCAAATCATACCCTAAAATTTAACATACTTCATTATTGTTGATACTGTGTTTAAGGAAAAATCGCCAAGTAAGTGATATGGGTCATCTTTCGTATGCTACATATTAGTTTTACACAACAAGACTGGAGGGACAGTGCTAAACTATTGCCACCCAAAAACTGTTTGTTAATACAGTATTTATATCTATTTAAGGTCATAGTTAACGTCATTTTTTTCAAGTAACAGGATGGGATTTAGAGAAGGACGATGCTGCACAAGTAAGCTTCATAAACTGAAGCAATTTATACAAAGTAAGAACGGTTCATATTAACTTTTCGACTAATATTTCCAGATGTTACAGAATGAACTTAATACAAAAACTCGAATAAAACTACACACACACACACCAGTCACAAACTCTAAAATCTGATCAATGTCCCGAACAAAGTTATAGCCATCCCCCAACAATATTTAACATTTCTGTTGACAATACTCACTAAGACTAAAATATGAGGTAATTCAGCCACAAAAATTTAATCATACCCTTATCAACATCTCCTTACCATTTGCTAATTATTGAATTATACGTCATGGTAATTACGATGGTCATCAAAACGCAGTCTATGAAACGTTTGTAAATAGATACAAAATGAAGATATCACAAATAAATTTGGAAGTCGTGACTGGTGTTTTATTGCTTATAAGTTTTGCAAAGATGTGTGTTGAGAATCTTGTAGGATACAACATAAGGTGCGATGGAACCAAAAATTATACGTAATACGTGTTTTGTGTGTGTTTCTTCACGAAAGTTAAAGCTAAGTTACCGTAGTGGTAAGTTAAATCAGGTAAACGGACTAGGTGAGGCCAAAGTAAACGGACTAGGTGAAGCCATAGTAGCTACCGGTACTGAAATATAGATTCGATATATTGCATATTCTGTTGGTGCGATCCTGTAAGGGCTGTGAGTGTCATACATATGGGGCGTGTAGAGCTGAAGTGGTACAAGCCTAAAACTGACACATTTGAGATAACTACATGTCTGTCCTCAACATGATATTATCATTTATGAGGTGAAGCCAAGTTACAACATGGTTGTTTCCCCTCTTGACAGGGGACAATACATTCCTACTGCTGTTACAAATTTTCTCCTATCTTCAGTGCAGTAATAAAATAAATCCATAATATTGTGGAACATAAACTGAAGCAGTGAAAATACTAATACTGTACGTACGGAACAGAGAGAATATGAACTGTGCAGTCAATCATCATTCAAGCATAAACGGACCTGGAGTAAAACGCAGAATGTATGTATATAACTAGACTTGCTGATTTTAGATAAACTGTAGAAGTTACGACATAAAATAAAACTGAAGGATCTTAAATACCTACAAAAAGTTGATGAGAGAACAAAGAAATACGTAATACCGAATGAGGTCCGCCTGAGAGCTGCAAAGAAAACAAGCAGTGTGTGAAAGAAGGTAAGTATTTAGCTGAAGAAAAATGTTCCGCAATGAATTTTGATCTTGATATATCCTTACACATTCCGACTTTGGCAACTTCTGTAGCAACCTATAAGAAAAACTTGTCTGTATGCAGTACTGGGCCATTATAAGGTTACATGATTATTGCGGACTGAACACGGGACATCTCTGCTTTCGTAATGATTCGATGGGTGATTGGGAGACTATAGAAAAAATTGCTAATATAGGCATTTCAGGTGACTGAGGGGCAACACGTTTTCTTATCCACTAAGTTGCTTGAAAAAACCTGTAAGAAAACGGAATAGAACCATTATAATAAAATTGTTATGGATAGAGAGTGGGATACCTTTCAGTATTAAATTTGAAGGAACACAACACTCTCAAATCAATTTCTATTTAGTGGTTCTCAAAAGAAATCAGGGACGTGCCCTGAATTCTCTGTGAATTATTGAGCAAGAGAAACCGTAGTCAATGAGAAAATCAGTGACAGAACAGGAAAAAGTTGTATGATGGATTCATTACCTTTCACTTCTCTAAGTAAACGTACCCTCTACAAAAACTGTCTTTGATCACAAGGTCACGAAGAAAATAGCTTCCAGCAATAATGAACAAGATGATGACGATGGCGGCCCAATGTTTGACGTACAATTTCTTAAGCAATGCATTCCGTTTTCTTTTTTAGTTTCATTTCTAATTCCAGTTGGATTTCAAACTTGGAAGGGGTGTGATATTTTGTAATAACAGCATAACGACGTAATGTGGAATTCGATTTTTACAGTAGTAAAAGAAGTGTTTCTTTTGTAAGCAATTATCTCACAAAAATACTGTATAGTTCACAGAAAGTGTTTCCAACTTAGCAAGCAGATAAACATACTTGTTCTAGGAATTCGGTAATTTGTTTCTTCCAGCTGTTTCCGTCAACACGAACAATCAAAAATTTTTTGGAACATTCTACCCCATTTACTGACTGCTAAATATGCACAAGATCAGTTGTCGGTATTACTCTACCAGTAGAAAGCATCCACGGGTCGACTGTGCATAACACTCTCTCCATGTTCAAACGATATCGTAGTCAAGTCCTCTTTTGTTTGTTCTGCTTATCTCTTTCGACTACCATATTCTTTTTACCCAAAAGTCTTGTAGTATTCTTCTCTATGGTAATACAAAGTCAGTTTATGATCTCCTATTTCCTTAAGCACATCTTCGTTATCTTTACTGATGTGTACCATTGGAGTTTCTATTTTCGGAAAGTTCTTCTTGTAAAAATGTTTTAAACGGCTGCTAATATTCAGAGATGTCACTGTGTCATTGTCCACATTTTCGTGTTTTACATCAGAGTATTGAATAATTGTCCCATTCAATCCGTTGCTTGTCATCATCATTTTTGTAAGCAAATGGAGTTCTTTATTGAATATTCTTATACTGAGTAATTAGAATGAGCCATCTGTTTCACTTGGTAAAAACTTTCAGTAATAAAGATCGCATAAATTAGTATTTATTTTGATAATCGGTTTTCATAGACATATCTGTGTCATCTTCTGGTCTTCAAAAAAATTTTGTTATAAAAGGTGTTCACTGTTACAACATTATGGGTATAAAATGTGCCACACTACATAAAGATTTGGTCTCAAATAAAATTTTTACAATTAAAAATCACCTTGTGCACACGGCCATGTGCGTATATGTAACTCACAGAAGATTTTTAATTTTAAAAAAATTAAATGACCTGTCGGCAGGAGCCATCCGCAGAGTTGCAAGTCTTATTTCAAGTGACCGCACATTGGGCGAGTTGTGTGTCAGTGATGATGAAATGATGATCAGGCTAACACAACAAGGAGTCAACGAGCAGAGTAAAACTCCAACTCGAACCCGAGCCCACGGCACGGTAGGCAACACTTTACCACTCAGCTAAGTGGGTGGACCCTTAATTCTTAAAAATCACAGTATACAGTAAAATGCACATTTGCACATCTGTTTACGTTTGCGTGACCTGTTGCACGCACTGAGGACCCATCGAGGTGAGAACATGGCATGAAATTCTAAGTAACAGTGTACACGTTTGGTAACAAAAACATATTTTGAAGACCAGGAAATGACATTTATATCTGTCTAGACTTGTAAAAAAATTCTATCTTGGCTATGGAACGCTTTTTTACGGAGATCATTATATTTAAAGCTAATTCTGCCTGAGCTTTGCTAGAAGGTTGGTGTTTTTACACGTTTCTTTATTATTACGTTGTTATGACATTGTTATAGCTGCGCTGTTCGCATTTGTGGTCGCTTGGGTGGTGTTAAGTCACCGAAGTCTTTACATAACTTAATGGAACCTACGATGCATACCATCACCATCAGCATCATCATCGTTTATTGCTCTACACAGGCCATTTAAAGCCGTGGTAGAAAACAAAAAAATACAAATGCGAGACATATATAGAATATTGAGCCCATCAATCATGAAAAAGTAATTGTAATATCACATAAATTTATTACTTATGTTTGCCCATCTAATTCTGTGTCGGCAACTTCATTGCTGGCTGTTGCATCTGCTTCTTCCAGGGTCACCCTGGTCTTGTTTCTCCATCTCGTTCGCAGACGACCTCTTGGACACCCACCAGTTCGCTGATTAGAAAATATTCTGTTACGGTGGATAATCAGTAAAACAATTGGATGAACAGTAATACAAAACACAACACTAACTTAACTGAAGCAAGAATGCATTCGGTTTTAGGTGGATAAACTTACGGAACTGTGCCATGGAGAGTTTCTGGAGTTTAGTGAAAATACTATTGAAACTAAGACGATTGGAATTCCTGAAAAATTTCTCGTAATATGGCTGCATACATTTCGTCTAATGTCAAATAACGTGTGATAACCACTGATATGTTGAAAACCGTTTTCTTTAGGTTGTGCTCCACAGTTTTTATAAAAGACATTTTCAGGTTTTCGACCACAAAATTGTCAAAATTTTTATTATGGTGCAACTATCTTATTACTTATGTTTGATGGTAAGTAACTAACATATCTGGTTAGTGCTGTCGAATCATGTGGATTACTCCACAACACAAATGATTACTGTTATGTTACATTCATTGATATGCACCAGCTGCTCCATATTGCTGTATTCCATTGTTTGCTGAGTAAACGTGGGGCATTCGTAATAAATGTCAATCACTTACCATCTACGTTAACAATTTAGTTATAATTGTGCGTTGAAAAAGAATATTTATTTACTTGAGTCAACTCTAAATTATTACAAGATTATCAGTTTCAAAATTTTATTCGCTTAGTATGCTAACAACAAATTTAAGAACCGGAAATTTTATCACATAGAATCAAAATTCATTTATATTACAGTACACATTATTTACGATTACATGCTCAACATAAGTTCATTCTAAATCATTATAACTAGGTAATAGAAGCAAGACTTAAGAAAAATACACACGTTAAAAAGAACATCTGACAGTCTAAGACCCTGAAATTTTCAAGAAAATAAGTGTAAACTATAGGTAATGATGCTTTATATATATATAATGCATGTACAAGACCCAAGGAATAATAATAAGATCTAGAACGAAGTACTCGAATTAGAAAGGGTAGGAGACAGGGATGTAGTTTTTCGTCCCTGCTGTTCACTCCACAGGTCGAAGAAGCAATGGAGGAAATAACAGGGATGTCCCGGAGTGTGATTAAAATGCATTGTGAAAATAAATCAACGATAAGACTCACTGATGATGATATTCTCCTCAGATGGTAGAATTACAGGACCTGTTGAATGGGATGAACAGTCTTATGAGACTACGAACTGAAAGTAAAACGAAGAGCAATAAATAAGGAACAGGTGAGATGAGGTTGGTGATAAAGTTGACATAAAAACTGAGAACCGCAACGTGCGCAGAGCGAAAAAATTATGGCACCTTGGAGGCAAATAACACTTATAAGTACGCAAACTAGCAGAGGCAAAGAAGACATCACTCACTAAAAGGAATCTTCTAGTATCAAACACTGACCATAATTTGAGGATGAGGGGAGTGTATGTTTCGAGTACAGGACGGCGTTGTATGTTAGTAAGTAATGGACATGCGAAAGAGGAACAGAAGAGAATAATAAAACGTTTGAGATGTAGTGCTGTAGAATTATGCTGAAAATTAGGCGTCCCGATATGATAAGAAATGAGGGTCTCCCAGAAATGGCGAGAGGCAGGAGATGTGGAAAACGTTGCCAAGAATAAGAGACAGAATGACAGGACATGTGGTAAGATACCAAGAAATAACTTCCAGACTACAGGAAGGACCTGTACCGGTTTAAAAACTGTAGGAAACAACTGAGATTAGAATACACCCAACAAATAATTGTGGACAGTTACACACAGAGAGAGAGAGAGAGAGACAGAGAGAGACAGAGAGACAGAGAGGGAGGGAGGGAAAGAGGGAGGGAGAGAGAGAGAAAGGTTGGACCTGATTTGCACATCATTTGATCACAAGGAATACCGTAATTCTAAAGTGCTACACTTAACAAAACTTCACAAGGCAAAATCCTTTCTATCACAACACACATAAACACAATATCTCAATGAGAGTAATACCCAGCATTTTCCTTATGGTACGGAAATAGCTTTCCCTTATATTTTCTTCGTTCTCTTAAAAGGGACAAGCTGCAGTTAACTCGTTAATAAAATACTACTAATAGGTAAACAAGAAAACTAAAATCCGTTTCTCTCTTTTCCTAAAGTCGGATCTTAATGTTTCTTTATGAAATTAACCAATTAATTTAATCTTAATCTCTCCTTAAACGAAAGGAACACTTGTAATTAAGACATTATCTAAAGACATGAGTAAATATCGTACAGTAACAGGTATTTTCACTGAAAAGTAATGCTTGCAAGACAAAACTCTTAGTTCTGAGGTCTTGCCCTCTCGTGACGAACCAGTCCGGTTAGAAACGTCCAAAACCAATCCAGCAAATAAATTCGGCACACATCACCAGGTGGAGGCAGCCATCTAATAAACACCACAGGCAGGCTACCCAGACTTATAAAAATTCAACGTGGTATTATTACCCTGTTCCCATCACTTCACCGTTCTGCAGTCAGTTTTAATGGGGCGATGTAGTGCTTTCAGGCACAGGGCGCACGGTAACTGATTCAAACACTTGACTTCTACAACAAAAATGCCGCTGGAGCCGGCCTCTATATCCAGAGTACACAGTCTTCTCAAAATTAAGAGCATAGACACTACACAGTATCTTATTTCTCACTGCACCTCTCTGTAACCCTGGCAATACCAAGGCATTTTCCATAACGCAGAACGTCCTATTCGTTATCTTCGGGTTCGGGGTTTTATTAATACAAAGGTATCTCTTAAAAAGGATATTGAGAGTAAAAGCCAACAAAAATGAATGAAATTTGCTTTCTTTTATTTATTTTTTTTTTGTGGCGATCATGAAGTCACTATTAGACACCATTGAAAGAGCATTGATGTTACTCAGAATGTTCTGAAAGGCATTTTCTGATGCTGGACAGTACTTGCACATCAATACTTCTTTAAAAAATAAGCTGTTAATACATTTTAACAACGATTAACGAAATATATATATATATATATATATATATATATATATATATATATATATATATGTTGGTTTTTACTCTCAATATCCTTTTTAAGAGATACCTATGTCATAATAAAACCCCGAACCCGAAGATAACGAATAGGACGTTCTTTGGGAAAGTGACATCTACTATTGAGATTTAAATTTTTGGGTTTAGTTTAACTGAAAAAGTTAAGAAATGTATGGACACTGGTAGAATAACCCATAAAAAACAATGTATTTTTCCATGTTTTAGAATATTATGTAAGTGACCGGGTTACAATAGTTTCAAAAACTGGGCACAGAATACGCATGCTCCCGACCTGGTATAGCGTGGTTAAATAACTGTCATCCGTACTGCATGCTCTGGTTCGCTCCGGCATTTATCTAGTGCGGCAACAAAGCCGTCCCTCACTATCGGTTAGCAAATTTCAGTTCGGTACCCCCTCTCCACGTCGACCGCGTTCGGTTTTGACACTGTGCACCCCCAGACTCGGTGGACAGTCCACTTCTCCATCTCTCTCTCTCTGCCCGTGCGGCTCAAGTCTCTGACCCAAAAACCTGGTCATTCCCACGAGAGGGCGTGGAATTAGGGTTCCAAATGACGATCGGTCACGAGGGAAACCAGCACTCAACTGTAATCTGGGATAAATCTCAAATGGAACTTATGTGAGGATCCAAGGTGGGGGGCCTTCAACACAAAGCTTTATGTGGATGTGTCCATCTTGCCTCTAAGCTTTAGAAAATTTCCTCATTACAAACAGATAACATGTGTTTGCAGACCTGTTGTTGTTGTGGTCTTCAGTCCTGAGACTGGTTTGATGCAGCTCTCCATGCTACTCTTTCCTGCGCAAGCTTCTTCATCTCCCAGTACCTACTGCAGCCGACATCCTTCTGAATCAGCTTAGTGTATTCATCTCTTGGTCTCCCTCTACTATTTTTAACCTCCACGCTGCCCTCCGATACTAAATTGGTGATCCCTCGAGGTCTCAGAACATGTCCTATCAACCGATCCCTTCTTCTAGTCAAGTTGTGCCACAAGCTCCTCTTCTCCCTAATTCTATTCAATACCTCCTCATTAGTTATGTGATCTATCCATCTAATCTTCAGCATTCTTCTGTAGCACCACATTTCGAAGGCTTCTATTTTCTTCTTGTCTAAACTACACTCCTGGAAATTGAAATAAGAACACCGTGAATTCATTGTCCCAGGAAGGGGAAACTTTATTGACACATTCCTGGGGTCAGATACATCACATGATCACACTGACAGAACCACAGGCACATAGACACAGGCAACAGAGCATGCACAATGTCGGCACTAGTACAGTGTATATCCACCTTTCGCAGCAATGCAGGCTACTATTCTCCCATGGAGACGATCGTAGAGATTCTGGATGTAGTCCTGTGGAACGGCTTGCCATGCCATTTCCACCTGGCGCCTCAGTTGGACCAGCGTTCGTGCTGGACGTGCAGACCGCGTGAGACGACGCTTCATCCAGTCCCAAAGATGCTCAATGGGGGACAGATCCGGAGATCTTGCTGGTCAGGGTAGTTGACTTACACCTTCTAGAGCACGTTGGGTGGCACGTGACACATGCGGACGTGCATTGTCCTGTTGGAACAGCAAGTTCCCTTGTTGGTCTAGGAATGGTAGAACGATGGGTTCGATGACGGTTTGGATGTACCGTGCACTATTCAGTGTCCCCTCGACGATCACCAGTGGCGTACGGCCAGTGTAGGAGATCGCTCCCCACACCATGATGCCGGGTGTTAGCCCTGTGTGCCTCGGTCGTATGCAGTCCTGATTGTGGCGCTCACCTGCACGGCGCCAAACACTCATACGACCATCATTGGCACCAAGGCAGAAGCGACTCTCATCGCTGAAGACGACACGTCTCCATTCGTCCCTCCATTCACGCCTGTCGCGCCACCACTGGAGGCGGGCTGCACGATGTTGGGGCGTGAGCGGAAGACGGCCTAACGGTGTGCGGGACCGTAGCCCAGCTTCATGGAGACGGTTGCGAATGGTCCTTGCCGATACCCCAGGAGCAACAGTGTCCCTAATTTGCTGGGAAGTGGCGGTGCGGTCCCCTACGGCACTGCGTAGGATCCTACGGTCTTGGCGTGCATCCGTGCGTCGCAGCGGTCCGGTCCCAGGTCGACGGGCACGTGCACCTTCCGCCGACCACTGGCGACAACATCGATGTACTGTGGAGACCTCACGCCCCACGTGTTGAGCAATTCGGCGGTACGTCCACCCGGCCTCCCGCATGCCCACTATACGCCCTCGCTCAAAGTCCGTCAACTGCACATACGGTTCACGTCCACGCTGTCGCGGCATGTTACCAGTGTTAAAGACTGCGATGGAGCTCCGTATGCCACGGCAAACTGGCTGACACTGACGGCGGCGGTGCACAAATGCTGCGCAGCTAGCGCCATTCGACGGCCAACACCGCGGTTCCTGGTGTGTCCGCTGTGCCGTGCGTGTGATCATTGCTTGTACAACCCTCTCGCAGTGTCCGGAGCAAGTATGGTGGGTCTGACACACCGGTGTCAATGTGTTCTTTTTTCCATTTCCAGGAGTGTATTTATCGTCCAAACTATTTATCGTCCAAACTATTTATCGTCCAAACTATTTATCGTCCAAACTATTTATCGTTCAAACTATTTATCGTCCACGTTTCACTTCCATACATGGCTAAATTCATTACAAATACTTTCAGAAATGGCTTCCTGACAAATCTGTACTCGATGTTAACAAATTTCTCTTCTTCAGAAACGCTTTCCTTGAAACTGCCAATCTACATTTTATATCTTCCCTTCTTCGATCATCATCAGTTATTTTGCTCCCAAAATAGCAAAACTCCTTTACTACTTTAAGTGTCTCATTTCCTAATCTAATTCCCTCAGCATCACCCGACTTAATTCGACTACATTCCATTATCCTCGTTTTGCTTTTGTTGATGTTCATCTTATACCATCCTTCCAAGACACTGTCCATTCCGTTCAACTGCTCTTCCAAGTCCTTTGCTATCTCTGACAGAATTACAAAGTCATCGGTGAACCTCAAAATTGTTATGTCTTGTCCATGGATTTTAATACCTACTCCGAACTTTTCTTTTGTTTCCTTTATTGCTTGTTCAATATACAGATTGAATAACATCGGGGATAGGCTACAACCATGTTTTACTCTCTTCCCAAACACTGCTTCTCTTTCATACCCCTCGACTCTTATAAATGCCATCGCTTTCTGTACAAATTGTAAATAGCCGTTCGCTCCCTGTATTTTACACCTGCCACCTTCAGAATTTGAAAGAGAGTATTCCAATCAACATCTTCGAAAGCTTTCTCTAAGTCTACAAATGCTAGAAACGTAGGTTTGCCTTTCCTTAATCTTTCTTCTAAGCCCTACCGATAGGTTTATTTGTTCACATTTTGGCACTACACGTTTATTTATAACAAAACAGTCCCTTTAAAACACACTTTGAGATTTCATTGCGTTGAAATTTATGTCCATGATCACATATGGAAACTCTCTTACTTCTGTACTTGTAGCAACTAAGTTTTCTTTTTCTCTTTTGTAATCTACCTGCAGCAACTGTCAAATATTCTCGGCTAGGGACACTAGAGCTCTTAATGTCCCACAAGGAACTCACAGGTTGGCGAGATGCGTCATTCCTTGTTTATGGACTTCTTCCTGTAATGACATCCGGTATAGGCAATCGTCTTGAGGTGTCCTTAAAACTGACCTGATGCGTACTTGTAATTACGATCTTCACTGTACTTTAAGTAAAACCATTTTTGATTCGTCGATTACCAGCGTTAGACACAATTTATAAAATGTTTAATACGTAGCAGTCGAAATAGGCAATTGTGGAGTAAATGTGTCTATATCACAAACACATAAATAAGACAATTATAATTCAAACTTTTGGAACACTATGCTAATTAAGCAAATAGGTTTAAAAAGGGAATGGACTGTTATTACTGCAACATCTTTATTAACGCAATATTTCTTTAAATGAGCTGAAGTAAAAATAAATGGAAATTTATAAATTATTTTGTAGGCTTAATCCGGGAGATCAGAAACTTAGGTAGATGGTGATGAGATACACTTCCCACTTAACTTTTTCAATTGTGTTAGCATCGCTCCAGTTTGCTTTGTTAATAATAAGTGAAAACCACAGTTAACTCATTCAGAATGTTACTCTGAACAGCTGGTAGACATTTAAATGAAAGGAAAGAAAGTTGTAGTAAACACTCTGAAGAGCCTAGGAAACTGGTAGAGCTGCCTAATATCGTGTAGGCCCCCGCGAGCACGCGGAAGTGCTACAACACGACGTAGCATGGATTCGAATAAAATCTGAAGTAGTCCTCGAGGAAACTGACATCATGAATTCTGCAGGGCTGTCCATAAATTCGTTAGAGTACGTGGGGGGAGGATATCTTTTCCGAACAGCACGTTGCAAGGCATCCAAGACATACTACATAATGTTCATTTCTGTGGAGTGTGGTGGCTAGCGGAAGTGCTTAAACTCAGAAGAGTGTTCCTAGAGCCACTCTGCAGCAATTCTGGACGTATGGGGGTCGCGCTGTCCTGCTAGAAAGACCTAAGTCCTTGGAATGCACAATGCACACGAATGAGTGCAGGTGGTCAGACAGGATGCTTACCTACGTGTCATCTGTCAGAGTCGTATGTAGATGTATCAGGGGTCCTATATCACACCAGCTGCACACGCGTCACACCATTACAGAGACTTAGCCAGCATGAAGAGTCCTGTGCTGACTTGCAGGGCACATGGATTCATGAGGTTCTCTCCAATCCGATCGATATTGTTTGAAAGGAGACTAGTACGACCAGGCAACATGTTTCCAGTCATCAACAGACCAATCTCGGTGTTGATGGGGGCCCATGCGAGGCGTAAAGCTTTGTATCGGGCAATCATCAAGGATACACAAGTGGGCCATCGGCTCCGAAAGCCCATATCGATGATGTTTCGTTGAATTGTTCGCACGCTGACACTTGTTGATAGCCCAGCATTGAAATCTGCAGCAATTTGCGGAAATGTTGGACTTCTCTCAAGCTGAAAGATTCTCTTCAGTCGTCGTTGGTATCGTTCTTGCAGGATCTTTTTCCGGCCGCAGCTATATCGGAGATCCGATATGTTACCGGATTCTTGATATTCACCGTAGACTCGTGAAATGGTCGTACGGGAAAATCACTACTTTATCGCTACCTCGGAGATGCCGTGTCCCATCGCTTATGCGCGGACTCTAACACCACGTTCAAACTCGATTAAATCTTGCTAACCTGCCATTGTAGCAACAGAGACCGATCTGACAACTGCACCAGACACTCGTTGTCATGTATTGGCGTTGCCGACCGCAGCGCCGTATTCTGCCTGTTTACATATCTATTTCAATACGCATGCCTATACCAGTTTCCTTGGCACTTCAGTGTATATTGCTTAGTTACTATTACTCTCCTGTTCCCACAAACCATCTCGTCGAGCAGCCTCCTCCACAGAGTTCTGTCTTTGGCATATAGTTACTAATTGATAAAAACAACTATTATGTAAGACACCTCACTTGAGCATGAATAAGAAACCAGTAACAGCAATTGGTTAAAATACTTTTACAGTTTACATGATGAGTGAAAGGATCTCAATAATTATATAACAATGAGCTTCTGAAATAACTATACACTGGAAATGTAGAATGAAAGAATGAGGGGAAACGCTAATACGATAAATTCCCATAATATTACGTGTGGAGGTCAGATTAGTTACAAAATATTTGTTGTGAACGAGGAGAACGTAATCACAACGCAAAAAAGGATGAGTATATTAAAATGTCATTACTGATGTTGATTGAGAGGAGACCAAAAGTTGAAACTGTCAGCCAAACTATAAAGTATTCATTTCACACTGGTACTCAGGCATTTGTTGGAAATTCATCTTGGATGATGCATCACTACATCTGGACCTGCCTCGATTTAAGGTGTATTACGTAAATACACTCTGCGGTCTTAAGGCGTAATTTTAACAAAAAATTAACTATTATTAATTTAACTGAAATATTTAAGTAATAGTTATAAAAAAGGAATACAAAATAATCCTAAGAGATTGAAGGAATAAGAATATTCCAGATTAAAATTCGCTTGTTTGTAATAATCTAAAAGTAATAGACAGAACAGTGTCTCGTTCTGTGTTTAGATCTATTCGGTAAGAACCTTGTCCCTTAGCGCTAATCGCCTCGATGTGATGTGCATTAGTAAACTGGAAGTTAAAACAACACATCAGTATTATTAAAACTGTGTTTTAATTGATTCATTCCAAAATGTGAATTCTGCATATGGTCGGCATTGAATCCGAAGATCAAGAGTTTTTACAAAGTGTGATAAATCAGCTAAAGAAATAAAAGGCCTTGTTTTAGGATACAGTTAAAGGACTGAAGTAATTTAAAGGTAAAGTATATGGACAGCGAACAGCATTGAAGTGAGAATACTTTATATTAGTTTTTTTGAAATTTTTAACATAGCGGATACTACGCTAAGCGATAGTCCATTGTTCAGTAATCAGCCAATATTAACTATCGGCGTGGCATCTGTGGTCACTGTAGAAAGTAAGCAATAATCCCGTTTACGTGGCGCTTTCATAACCTTATCGATTTCCCAATACCGCTTCTGGGCGATCATGTAGATACTTAAAAATCGATTCTGGAAATCCGCTTCTGGTTGCCGGTTTTCCAATTCCGCAACAGATTTTCACTCTCAGGTAAAGGCAACTGGTTTTGAAACGTACTTAGGCTGTCAGGTTTCGTCTTGTTTTAAAAATTTTCGCCAAATATGGACGGAGTGGCTATTTATGGAATGAAGGATAAGTAGAAATATTACACTGAAGCTGATTACACCTCGTCTAACTGAAAAAAAATAGCGATTGTCCTGACTAAATCCTAAACTGTATCAGCTGTTTCTCAGGCGCCATATTTAACTGGGCTAATAAATCCGCTTTAGACCTTAACAAGTAAGCACGACAGCGAAAAACGGTTAACGAAATACGGTTTCCGTCTTTCGGAAGATATGTCGCACATAAACGTAGTGAATAAACAGCGTTTAGCTCACGTTAAAAGTAAACTGTCTTTAATAATGGACCCTAGATAGTTTTGTATTCTTCCATGTCCCTGACCTACATCGATGTGTGCTTTATAATAAAATCTGCTGCAGGAACTTAACAAGAAAGAAGCCATCTAAGAACATGGAACTTTTAATACGACTATCAACATAAATTGCCAGTATTACATACAGTCAGACTGTCGTCGTGGCTAGAACGTTCTCCAGATCTGCGACCCACTGGAAAGATCTGGTCATAGCTTTTGGGGAGTCTAGCAGAATTGTTCCCGAACTGGGGGTAAAAACCCCCTGAGGTATAAAATTAAATTCTCTGAGGGTTAAAAACAATAGGATTCCCTTGACTGACTGTTCCGTCACTTCTTGGTAGCACATTCCATACATTATGAATGTAACACATACACAACACCGGTATAATATAAGAAAATAATGTAGAATATTTTGTGGTTTTCGTTCATAACTGGAGGATTGTATTGTATTTGTCAATAACCTAAATTATTTTTTAAAGTTCATTACAATTACCACAGCAAACTAGCGTTAATGGGTGATGCAATGCGGTCAAGTGAAGTAAATGTATGAACAACATTTCCTTAACGTTGTCCACTCACTACATATAAACCGCGTGCTTTGTATTATTCATTTTCAACACTAAAAGTGAGACGATTACGTAACAAACACCGAATATCCCATGAAAATAAAAATATTGTAGATAATTACTGCAACGAACCAGAAATTGCTTCATTGCTCACTTCGAAATAGATAAATGAACTGAGTGACAGCACGACACAACAGTATCTACGCAAGGCCACTATAGCGCTGTACACATAAGTGTTAACAATATTATTGTCGTCAGTGGCTGTGGTAAGGCTCAAAGCATTGAGAGACGGCAGTTTTCCAGTTTCTGCTAGTACAGAAGTAAGGAACACAGAACTCAGCAGATTTACATAAAACAAATCTGGAGCACACATTTTAACTTGGTTCATTTTAAAAGTGGTGCAGTGTGTGGATGAAGCAAGTGTTGCAGGGGGAGGAGTAGTCCAGAGGAAGCTCGTTTTTAAACCAGTGTGCCGGCCGGGGTGGGCGAGCGGTTCTATGCGCTACAGTCTGGAACCGCGTGACCTCTACAGTCGCAGGTTCGAATCCTGCCTTGGGCATGGATGTGTGTGATGTCCTTAGGTTAGTTAGGTTTAAGTAGTTCTAAGTTCTAGGGGACTGATGCCCTCAGAAGTTAAGTCCCATAGTGCTCAGAGCCATTTGAAATTTTTTTTTTAACCAGTGTCTACGCTAAATGTGGATAGTTAGCTTGCAGGCTTCCTACCTCCAATTGTAATCAAGACTTCAATGAAAATGGCAAAGGTAAAGTTAATCAGAACACTGGGAAGTGTTGTGGTCTAAATAACAATACATATACTTATTCTTAACATCACAAGACAAAAAAGTGGCTAAAGAAACGTCACAGAAACATTATTTGACAAACGTTTTCATTAAAGTGCGGTCTATGGTCAATTTAGTAATCAGTTGGGGATCATCACACGACACTAACCAGAACGAATCGCTTTACCTGACTTCTTAGATGTGAATCTATGGTGTGGCCCATAAACTATGCTACTATCAAGCAATTTGCTGCTCAGGGCGGCACACCACGATGCGCTGGGAGACTGGAGTCATGGACTGCAGCAATCTGTTATTAATGGCGAGCGCCCGAAAAATGTAAGTAAGTGGTCTCCCGTTCGGCAAATTCGAAGCGCAGGTACTTCCCTATGAGCCTCTGAAACCCCACTGCATTCTAGTGTGCAGGTGGACCCATCTTATAGTCTTCCAAACCAATTTGACTCCGTGCCACAACTATGCTTGACGGAATATGTCAAATGTTTAGACGGCCAACTCAGAACAAATAAGTACACCCATGCATCACTCATTTGGTGCGTGATACTAGAAGCAGTACCTCTGAGAGTTAAGATGGTGACTGGCACAGGCTCTAAGTGGCACACTACCAATGGGCACAAGTCTCGCCATTTAGGTAAAGACCTGAAGTTCTTTACTATCGAAGCACCAGTACAAGAGTGACCACTTCTCTTTGTCTCAGACTTCCTTGCCAGCTCGGTAGGATAGCACATTTACATCTTAGACTACTCCCACTTTAGCGTAAGCCAATCTCAAGCTGGAGAGCGGCATTAGAAGGTGGGAGAGCGCCCCTTGATCTGCATCCACTGATTTTAGCAATCAGAGATTGTAAAGTTAATTGGGTGAAAAGGAAAAAAGATTCAGCTTCACAGACTCTTTCCCAGACGTTTATGCAATGTCTTTTCAAAAATCATGACCTGGATGGAACTACAGCCCTCCATAAAAAGATCTTTATCTCCCCTGTTCTGTATATTTCGAACTTTCCAAAGAATGGCCATAAACCCGCTAAAAGCCTCATGTCTTCAAAAATATGTTTCGTAACAGAGTCTGGACGTCTGGGCGCCAGTGACCTGTCCCACGTAAATTCGCAGAAACACACAGTCGTCTCATCAGCTTCCTGCCTAAAAAGGGCACATCCTCTGCTTTACTGCCGGTCATCAATGCCCTGGCCATAGCAGCAGCGACTCTTTGGCGCTATTCAGCCTACCTGGACGAGGCCGCCAACGTGTCTACAGAATGAAAACGAGGAACTCGGCAGTCCGCAAATGATTTCACCCACGTTCCGAAAAAAAAGAAAAGAAAACGGTCCCCTCGGCCTGTGCGCTTTTACTGCAGTCGTTTAAATTGGCACCCTCTTCCTTTGAATGCAGGTAAAGCTCACTGCTATTACTTCACTAGAGCACACAAGCAAGAACTACTGCCAACCATTTCATCATATGAATGAAGTCAGATCTTACCCAGGTATAGCATCCAAGTAATAAAGATCACCTCCCCTAAAAACATTAATCAGCATGACACCGATTCAGAATTGAGAGTGCCCTGCAATCTCTCAAGCTTTCTTTCCTGAGAAGGAGTTGTAGGTAGCACTTGCGATGCACTGAGAATCAGAGGATATCACAATTAAGCTGTACCAATTCTCTTACGGAATGATTTATATGTGATTTAACTAAACAACTACAAAAACTAAATATCATTTTTCATTTTAAATGTACTCTGGTCAAAATAATGTTGCATATTCCTTTTCTGTCAATACCAGACATAATTAGAAACGTGACTGACTTTCTTCTGTCACGTAGAGTCATAAGGAAACAAATATGAAGAAGGTGAACACATTTACACTTGATGAAGACAAAAACAATCTTACAACGAATTCCACTGCAAACACTACAGTTTCTTCTCACTGTCAGCTTTTATAACATTGGCGCTCCTCAAAACTGGAGACGTTTTTGAATGCTGTTAGGTACACTCCCTACCAAATTGTCCAGAAAGGCCTGTGGGATATACGAGTACCATTCCTCTACAGCGGCCTCTCTGAAAGCCTCTTGTTTCATCGTGGCCCATGCATTTTCAATGCAGTTGAGATGTGGAGAAAGTGGACACCATTTCATGTGACTGATCTTACACTCCAGTAGCAAGGTATTCACAAGATTATGATGTGGGGGCGTGCACCAACGTGCATAATCGTGAATCCCACTCCCAATACGTTCACCATATGGAGCCACTGTGGGTGCACGGAGGTCATCTCAGAACTTGACACCAGTCATCCTCCCTCACAAGGGGTACCATGCGGCCATTCGTGACTACACTTCAGAATATGATTGAATTGCCTTAACATGGGCGGCGTTCAGTGATACAGTGAGACTATAAACATTGTTCTCGTAACCTGCACATGCGAATATCAGTATTGTCGCGATGGAAACTGATATGAGTCTCATCAGAAAAGAGCGTTGTGTCGCACTGCTGTCTACTCCAGAATGAGAGGTATGTGTCCATGCTACATAAACCCCTCTAGAAACCGGATTTTGAGGAAGAGCCTTGACAGCTTTCTGGGCACGTAACGTCTGTTCACAGAGCCTCTTTCGTGTCGTTTTTATCGTCACCTCAAGTCCTGTAGCTGTTTGGAACTGCCGCCATAAACATGTAGCAGTGTGTTTAGGGTTCCTAATTGCTGTTAAACGTGTTCTTTATTAGTGAGGCCACTTTTACTCACAGTGACATTCGCTGTGGCGTCCTCCTGTCTCGTTCCCTGCTGCATTAGAGCGACTGTACGACGCATACAGTGGTACCTTATTCTTATCCGAACCATCTCGTAATGACACACAATACACGTTCTGCAATGTTTACAGGCGACACAGTTGTCACAGACTGCACATACTGCACCCTCACGGCACAAACGTGAACGATTTCGGCAAGAATTATATTAAAAAAGTATACCATTTTATTGATATTTTAAGATATGTCTGGATCAAAGCTACAAATTTAAAATTACGGCAGTATGCAAACGTTTATTTAGTCTACTCTCAAACTTTTCAGGGCATAATCTTTTTAATTCTAATGTTTAGCTATGTCCTAAACTAGTTGTTGGTGGGATCAGGGGTTGGGGTGCGGTTGGGGGTACTAACTAATATCTGATTGCACTGGCAAGTGTACCGTACGAACTTCCCTTCACCAATTTGATTCATATTGACAGGATGAGTAGCGCACTACGAGGACTCCAGCGTACTTAAACAGGAAGACGCAACTCTCACCGTCTCCGAGAAAACCAAATTTGAACATTTTGCGTGTGCTTATATACTGTCTATAGTTACTAGTATGCAGGGAGTCTGCAGGCGAGCGACTAAATGCTTCGTTTCAAAAATGCGAAGTTGTTGGATCGATTCTCGTTGCTGGAATGTTTGTTAACTCCCACGTTGTTCTAACAAGAGGGTTAATATTGTGACTTTGCAAGCGACCAATATTCAATGATTCATTTAATGTTTTCATAAAGTTCATCCTGAAAAAGAAAAGGGGAAAAGATTACCGTAAGAAGATTGGAAACAGGAGAGGGTACACAAGATGAATATATCATTTCTTTTATGTTGTAGTACCTACATTTCTACAAGTATAATGCGTAACCAACGGAGCACAAGCAGAATCAGGATGATACTGGTCATAGTAACATGGAGAGCAATAATTATTGCTACATACATCACTAGTAATGAAAGCAGAATTTTTGTTTGTGCACTGTTTTCTCAGTGTGTCTGTTTCAAAGCAAACTTGGTTTATATTCATGAACGGGCTGAAGCATCACACCATTTTGTCCCATAGAACGCAAATCTATTATCAGAATCACGTGTGTCAGCTGCGAGATTCGATCTACAGATTTCGGGCTAATGAAACGTTAAGAAACTGAGCGCTTACTCGTTGAGCTCCGGTATCCCGGAACAGTAGCCACCATACGGAGCATACAAGCAGGTCTAAAAGTTACCAACTCGATTATCTCTAAATCGGTCGAGAGTTTGTTCTACATCTACATCTACATTTATACTCCGCAAGCCACCCAACTGTGTGTGGCGGAGAGCACCTTACGTGCCACTGTCATTACCTCCCTTTCCTGTTCCAGTAGCGTATGGTTCGCGGGAAGAACGACTGCCGGAAAGCTTCCGTGCGCGCTCGAATCTCTCTAATTCTACATTCGTGATCTCCTCGGGAGGTATAAGTAGGGGAAAGCCATACGTCCGATACCTCATCCAGAAACGCAGCCTCAAGAAACCTAGACAACAGGGTACACCGCGATGCAGAACGCCTCTCTTGCAGAGTCTGCCACTTGAGATTGCTAAACATCTCCGTAACGCTATCACTCTTACCAAATAACCCTGTGACGAAACGCGCTGCTCTTCTTTGGATCTTCTCTATCTCCTCTGTCAACCCGACCTGGAATAGATCCCACACTGATGAGCAATACTCAAGTATAGGTCGAACGAGTGTTTTGTAAGCCACCTCCTTTCTTGATGGACTGCATTTTCTAAGAACTCTCCAAATGAATCTCAACCTGGCACCCGCCTTACCAACAATTAATTTTATATGATCATTCCACTTCAAATCGTTCCGCACGCATACTCCCAGGTATTTTACAGAAGTAACTGCTACCAGTGGTTGTTCCGCTATCATATGATCATACAATAAAGGATCCTTCTTTCTATGTATTCACAATACATTACATTTGTTCTTCCTCTTCACATACAGGGGATAAGCAAAATAATGTGAACAGTGGTAGTAATGGGATGGTTGTGTTTGATGGTCACCAATGCTGATGAGGCATGTTTTGCGCTGGACTGTGCGTGTTCAATACTGACTCATCATCATCATCAGTTATCTGCTATATTAGCAGGTCCCTTGCCTCTCCATTTTCTGCGATCCATTGCTTCCTTCTTAAGGCTGCTGTATGTTGTACCGTCCATCATGTCATCCAGTATCTGGAATCTCTTCCTTCCTCGCTTCCTTTTCCCTTCTACATAACCTTCTAAAACTGTTTTTATCAGTCCGTCATTCTTTCTTAATATATGCCCAATCCAATTTCTTTTTCTTCTCTTTATTACATCTAGTAACTGCCTTTTCTCTCCCACTCTTCTCAGTACCTCTTCATTTTTTACTCTGTCCATCCAACTTATTCCTTCCATCTTCCGCCATGTCCAGATCTCAAAAGCCTCCAGCCTTTCTCTGTCTTTTTTCCTCATAGTCCATGTTTCAGCGCCATATAGAAGAACACTCCATACAAGACATTTTATGAGTCTCTTTCTGAGTTCTCTGTCCATACCGCTGCAGAAGATTCTCCTTTTCTTATAAAACGCCTCTTTTCCCATTGCTATCCTTGTTTTAATTTCTGTGGTGCACTTCCAGTCGGTGTCTATCCTGCTTCCAAGATACTTAAAATTTTGCACCTGTTCTAGTTTTTCTCCATTCAGCACAATTTTTAGTTCCTTATTTCCTCCTATTGCCAATACTTTTGTTTTATTTGTGTTAATTTTCGTTCCATATTTTGTTTCCGTTAGTTGCAATGGTGTCCACCAAATCCTGTAATTCTTTTTCCCCTGTGGCTAGAAGGACCATGTCATCAGCAAATCTCAAGCACGCTACTCTTCTTCCTCCAATTTCTACTCCTTTGTCATCTAATGAGCATTGGTCAATCATATTTTCCAAGTACAGGTTGAAAAGAGTAGGTGATAAACAGCATCCTTGTCTTACTCCTTTCCCTAGTCTGATCCAGTTTGTACTTTCTCCTCTCACTTTAACTGAAACTTTTTGATTAAGGTACAATGAGTTTATAAGTCTTCTGGTTTTCCAGTCCACTCTCTTTTCCCTCATAATAGTCGCCAGCTTGTCCCAAACCACATTGTCAAATGCCTTTTCTAAATCGATGAAGCACATATATAGGTCTCTTCCTTTTTCAATAAACCTTTCTCCTAAGATTCGTAGGAGCCCTATTGCATCTCTGGTGCCCGTATTCCGTCTAAAGCCAAACTGCTCCTCGCCGAGATTCTCCTCTATTACTTTTTCAAGTCTTTTATTAATTATTCTTAACATGACTTTGGCTGCATGTGAAATGAGGCTGATTGTCCTGTGCTCGCTGCATTTCTTGGTTCCTTGTTTTTTCGGCAATGGAATCATTACTGTTGTCAAAAAGTCCTCAGGCCATTCACCACTGTCATATATTTTATTACATAACCTCAATATTTCTCTTATTCCATTGTGGTTCAAGCATTTTAGTATTTCTCCCGGTATTGTATCTGTACCTACTGCTTTGCCATTTTTCATTGCAGCAATAGCAGACTTTACTTCTTCCATTATGATGGTCGGTCCTTTCTCTTCATCACTTACACTGTTGTGTGATTCAAGTTCCAGAGTTTGTGGTTTGCTATTTGTGTCATATAGCTCTTTTATATATTCTTCCCATCTCTGGAGGACATCGTCACGATCTTTATACACTACCTCTTCGTCTTTACTCAAAATTTCCATAGTAGCACTTCCTGCTCTGTTTTGTTCCCATGTCATAGTCTTTACTCTGTTGTATAGTAAGTCGTATCTTCCTTTCCTGTCCAGTTCTTCAATTTCATCACATTCCTCTTTTAGCCATTTTTTCCTAGCCTGCTCTGTTTCTCTTCGCAGTTCGTTATTTAACCTTCGGTATATCTTTCTTGCATCTTCAGTGTTCTTGTTTTTCAATTTTCTTCTCTCCTCCATCTTGGAAATCATTTCTTGTGTGACCCATGGTTTTTTTGACCTTTTCCCTTTTACATATCCTATATTTTGCTGTCCTGCTTTAATGATTCCTTCTTTCAGCATATTCCAGTACTCGTTGGCATTATCAGGTGCTTCTTTGTCTCGTAATGTGTTTAGAAAGTCCCGAGACAGCATTTCTGTAATTTGTTCTTTGTTGGACCTTATCTTCTCTAGATCCCATTTCTTCACCATTGTCGCCTTTTTCAGTTTTTTCGTTCTTATTTCTATTTCTGCCATAAGTAAGTTGTGGTCACTATTAATATCTGCACCTGGTAATGTGTGCACCTTCTTGATTCCATTCCTGTATCTTTCTTCTACCAGTATAAAATCGATTTGGTTTCTATATTTATCCCCTGGTGATTTCCAAGTGTAGAGCCTCCTCTTATGGTTCTTGAACCATGTGTTTGCCACTATCAGCTGCCTTTCCCTGCAGAAGTCAATTAACCATTCACCTCTGTCATTTCTCTTTCCAAGACCATGACTGCCTACTATGTTTCCCTCTTTCCCTTCTCCCACAATGGCGTTCCAGTCTCCCATTACTATTTTGCAGCATTTTTTATTTTCGTCCATTATTCTCTCTATTACATTGTACGTTTCCTCTACAATTTGGTCATCATGTTCTGAAGTTGGCATCTGTAAAGGTTGCTTACGAGCAGTCCCCACTTCGTATTGGCATTGAGAGGCCGCGTTCGACGTGTAATGGAAGACCTATCAGAGTTCCAAAGAGGATAGATGGTGGGGGTCCGATTAGCTGGAGCATCAGTAACCAAGACAGCCAATTTATTGAATAATTCAACAGCAAGTGTTTCAACAGTCGTGACAGCGTACACAAAACGTGGAAAGACGACATCTTGTAAACATAATAGTGGGGCGAACCAAATCTAAACGACAGAGATCGTCGTACGCTAGCACGAATTGTGTCAAAACAACACAAAACTACGGCGGCTAAAGTGACTGCTGAGCTCAATATCCATCTTCGAGAATCCGTATCTATCGACAATGTCCGCCGAGAACTCCATAAAACGACTAGCCATGGACGAACTGCTATACCGAAATCATTAGTGACGACAACCAATGCAAAGAAGCGTAAAACATGATGTCAGTAGCGGAAGTCCTGGACGGCTGATCAGTGGAAACACGTCATACGGTCCGACGAGTCAACGTTTTCGTTATTTCCAGTATTGGCCGGAGTTTGGAGAACGCTAAAGGAAGCCTACAATCCCAATTGCTTTTTTCTAAGAGTTAAACGTGGAGATGGAAGCGTGATGGTGTTGGCACCCATATCGTGGTATCCTGCTGGTCCCATCATTACTCCCAAAGGCCGTGTTACAGCCAATGATTATTTGAGCATTTTACGTGATTAGGTGCTCCCAATGATTCAAATGTTGTTTCCCAACAATGATACCACGTTTCAGGACGACAATGCACCCATTCATACAGCCAGGAGGGTACAGTCGTTGTATGAGGAGCATGCAACTGAACCGAAGCGTCTTCTCTGGCCAGTACAATCCCTTGTGGGCGGTATAGGAGAGCAGACTCCGAAGCAGATCCGCCTGTCTCGTCACTAGAAGAGTTAGAAGAAGTTCTCATCGAAGAATGACATAACATTCCAATGGCGACTATACAATCATTATTCGGCAGTACTCCAAGAAGAATCTCAGTTGTATTACGGGTAAATGGGGGTCCAGCCCTTTATTAATAAACCATTCCCAAGTAAGTAAAGGTGTGCAAATTATTTGGCCTATCCCCTGTATGTTGAAGTCCTAGCTGTGCTATTACACACCGTGTCAGTATGAAGCAAATCACTGAGGGTAAGTTCTTACGACCCCCATGCCAGTGTAATGGTCTCCAAAAGGTTGCGAATCACAGGACTTGCACGTCTCCACTCATGAGCTAATACAGTTGATGAACTCTAGCATAGAGAAAAGGCAGCAAGGAATGACGTACAATATCTTTCATCCAGTCTTGGTTCGGCGTGATACCCAGTCGAGAAAGAGCCACTGTTGTTGTCATGCTTTACACCTCTCTATACTGAATTTCGCGCTTTACCTGCAATCACATCACCTAAAAATTTAATCACGTTTTGTTCCTATAATACTGTCTTCGCACAGTAGATAAACTTTTTTTTTTCTTTGATACCTTTCCTGGTGTTGCAATTTGAAAGGTCAGCTGTATATACGGGTCGTGGTCCATTGAGACGCAGCTGCCAATGGATGTGGGCTCCAATACGAAAACGAAGGTGCTGTGCTATACAGTGAAATTACTTTCGCTTTCGACCAGTCTGTCCAGTTAGTGCCTCTAGAGAGAGCAAAAGGAGTGGCGAGTGTGAGGTGTGGGCACTGTGCGGCGAGGAGACGGCACAAGAAGCGCCGCACAAACGGTTGGGCAACGCGCGCCGCGCCAGGTCTTCGACCCGGCTGACACCTGCTGGCGGAGACCTACCACGTATGCGCGCGCCGACCTCGCCTGCCCCAGATCTGCGCGCCGTCGCCCGCCGGGGACACGTCACATCCGGAGGCGGTGCCAGATCTGCATCACGGCGCCTCAGCGACGGCGATGACGCGGATAAAGACCACCCGTGGGATCTGCCGGCGTAGATGAGCACCCGCAGCAGTCGGGGGTCGGAGGTCGCCGCGCTCTCTGTCTCCGTCTCTCTTCCCCACTGCCTGTCTAAATGTCAGAATGCGGAAACGTGTCAGTGCGGTGCGGTGATGCCTGCATTCACAGGAGTCCGATGTTTCGTCACTCCGGATCGGACGCGTTCGTCGGCGGCGACGGTCTGTACCGTTTTAGAAATCCGCCTCGCCGCTTAAGTCACGGAAGACCGGTACATACGGCATTCCTGGTTGCTAACTTTAGACGGACTTGCGAAACTGCTTTACACTTATCAACGACTGAATACCAAGTACTGATCATCGTCTCCAGTCTCTATGCTGATGGCGGCGACTCTCTGTGGTATGGTTCAAATGACTCTAAGCACTATGGGACTTAACATCTGGCCGGCCGGAGTGGCCGTGCCGTTCTAGGAGCTACAGTCTGGAGCCGAGCGACCGCTCCGGTCGCATATTCGAATCCTGCCTCGGGCATGGATGTGTGTGATGTCCTTAGGTTAGTTAGGTTTAAGTAGTTCTAAGTTCTAGGCGACTGATGACCTCAGAAGCTAAGTCGCATAGTGCTCAGAGCCATTTGAACCATTTTTCAACTTAACGTCTGAGGTCATCAGTCCCATAGACTGAGCCTAGACTTGAACCTAACTAACCTAAGGACAGCACACACATCCATTCACAAGGCAGAATTCGAACCTGCGACCGTAGCAGCAGCGCGGTTCCATACTGAAGCGTCTAGGACCACTCGGCCAAAGCGGCCGGCTCTGTGGTATGAATTATGAGTCACTATAAAGTTTGGAATCCATGTGGAGCTGTGTCGAAGGCGCGCCCCTCCCGCTATGTGGCATCCAAAAGAGATCCAAGGGATTCATGTTAGATCACCATATGAGGAGGGCAGAAGTACCTTCACGTAAGTGGAGTTTTCGTGAAACGATTTGGGATCAATGAGTTGGTGCATTACCTTGCTGAATTTCCAGCTACCCTGTGGGGTGCTCTAGGAGTATAAACTGATGCACACGGCTGTACTGTCAGATAGAGAGAAACACTTGGACTCATAATCTGACTCTATGTCATCCTCTATTAACACCCTTTACATGAGATACGCCGCACTAACGCCATGAGCAGCCCTCTGCTGACAAGCAGAATGTCTGTTTCACTACACATTTCGTGTGCCAGCCCTGTGCTGCAACCCCTGTTTTCCTTTCTTACGCATATACAATACACACAAATTTATTTGTGCCGAATGAGCATTAAACATAAGTGTCTTAGCATAAATTATGTCATTAGCAGAGAAAACATTTACATTAAACAATTTACGGAAACATAAAGAGAAAACTGATTGTCTTTGGTATAGTACAGCTGACTCTTTAAATGGTACGTACACGTGAAATTAAATGTAAAATTAAAAAATTAATATTTTCGGTATGTTTGTTTGCCTGTTTATTAGTCTTTTATGTCTTACACCATTTATCTGATTACGATGAAACTTTCGTGAGTTGTTGTGTGAGCATGTGCATACTTCACATATATTTTACACGTATATATATTTCACATATATTTAAAACACTTCGAACAAATTTGTGGAAATATTGCACCCTTTTCTGTAGCGAATCTCGCCCCACAGTTTCATCTCAATTCTGAGGAAATTTGTAATTCTGCTAGTAAGTGATTGTTCTATCGAGAAAAAGGACTGTCGTTGGTGATAGACTTATTCTTTGCTGTTTTATACCATCTGAGACTAGAGAGGGCGTTAAATGTATCTCGCATCATCTTTTGCCTCAAGACACACTGGCATAATTATTGGCTCACTGCTCCGCTCATTCTCACGGTGTGACTGATACATTCAACAAAGCAAATACGAGACAGATTGCACTTCACGTCACCAAGTCAACTAACTGCAGAAAAGAAATACCAACAGTTACCCCGAGTGGCAGTAGGAGTATCTTACTTTCCATTTTTTTCATACATGTAATGGGTCAAATGTATATAATGATAGACGGAAAATTTTCCGTGTGTTACAGAATTGTGATTTTACGTCACCTCTTTACACCCCTATCTTCAGCTGTAGAGGTACTAGTGGTGTCTTACTGTTACAATATTTTTTTTCAGGTAGCAACTGATAAGTCTGCTAAGATTGCTAGAAATGGTTCCAGTCGCTACAGATATCTGCTCGTACGTCACTGTCTTGGCACTCTATGGGTGAAACATCATGTCAGTCACCAATAACTCTACTGACCTAGATAACTATGGATTTTATACTAAAAACGGTCGTTATCAAATAGTTTTACATATAACGTCTTCACACTCCTACTTCCCCTTCATAAGTATTGTTGGGGTATTACCACCAAAAATATTTCTATACAAATAATGATTAAACCTGCTGCATACTTTCCTGAGTTAATCTTCTGTGTTACCCGCTTACATCGTCATGAATGATAGGTGCGCACAAAACATCCGACCAAAGTTTCATAGTAATCGTATGAGTGTCAACATCGACCAGAGACGACTGATATGTGTTTAATTGTTCCTCCGCAGGTACACAGTGTCTTACCGGTGCCCATAAAAACATGTGAGAGCAGAAACTTGTTGCAGTGTCATTGATGTTTCAATACGCAGTAGACTTCGAGAGGCCGGTTTAACACCAAGAAGACCTCTTCAAGTCCGTCTATAAAGTGCTCGGCATATGAGAGATCGACTTCCGGTTGCTGAGGAACATAAACACCTGCAGATGCGTTACTGTTGTTCACAGACGAGTCCCGCTTTCGTGTAACATGGTGCGACGGACGTATAGTTGTATATCACCGTCGGGAGGAAAGTTATAATAAAGCAGCAGTCCAGGAAATGATCAGATTTGGCTCCAGCCTAGTGATAATGTGCAGTGGCATCACTGCTGATTGCCGATCTGACGTTCAGATACTCAAAAGGCGACTTAATGCTCAGAGGTACATCAACGAAATCGTGCTGGACCGTGTTATGCAAACTGCTGTTGTAATGAATACCCAGTTTATGCTGTAATATGACAATGTGAGAGCGCATTCAGCAGCAGCCACCATGGAGACAGTACATGACCTCGCGTTCAAAAATTAGACTGGCCTGCTCTGAGTCATGGCCTAGTCTTATTGGGCATGTCCGGGATATGATGGCAGAAATCCTGGGCCCGGTCTGTAGTACCTCAATGTCTTAAACAACTTGCAGAGATTCTTACTGACGACTGGAAATGTTTTAAAAAAAAATTACACAAGAAAATGTTTTCACACTTCTCAGAAATATGTCTCGAAGATGTGGGGCAGCAATGCAGGCCCATGGAGGGCCCACCAGTTATTGAATTGCTTCGTTTTGTGCCTTACGTGATTTAAGTGAAACAGTTTCCATTTTGGTTTGCGACGTTGGGTTGAATTTCCTGCCACAGTACCAACGTATGTCTGATATTTATATGAAAAAGGAAATGGGGAAAGAAAGGCAAAGGATGTTTGGGAATTTATGACTTCGAGCCCCATAGGACCTTGTGGAAATACACTGGCGAAAGCTGAAAATTTGTGCCAGACCAGGAATCGAAACCATGTTTACAGCATCTCATGAACGGTTTCCGTAATCGCTTCGGTCATCCGGACACGGTCCTTGAGAGACTCAAATTTCTAGATTATCGCACCCCGCAATGTAGCGTCCCTCGTCAGTTAACCCATGTCCGACAGAACGGATGCCAATGAGATATATGCAGAAAAGTATATGCATATTCCTGTTAAATAAAAATTTCATTTCCTGAACACGGAAGTGTATTTCACACCGAACATTCCTAGAAAAATAATGCTGCTGTTTAATATGTTGTCTCTCTATATGTCTTGAGCAGTGAGAATTAGGTACTATTACCTCGGACAGGTACCATAGCCGCAGAAAATTACCCATCGACTACAATTAGTCATGTGTGTGTATATACTAATTCTCGTAAAACTTACGATTGCTCTTTACATGTTGGTGCTCCGACACCATTTTAGAATTACATAACATCCGAAAATGACTAATAGCGGTAAATAAGCAACTATATTTATTCGAGGATGCCAGAAGACTGTCATTTCAGATATGCGGTAAAAGACCATTAATGTCATAATTACAACGTTGGGAAACGAAACGACATGAAAATTCATCATATGGTATGTTAGATATATTTTTAGCAACAACAATAAATAAAAAATAAATGTAAAATTACGAATTTGCAAACTACTATGTTCTAGACAAAAATTACAGTGGTAAATGGAAACAGAGAATTCAAGTATAGCCGCAGGATTGTTGAGTGCAACTAAAAGGGATTTAAAATCTAAGAATACACTAGTGAAAGAATATTAACAACAAATACGACAGGCGGCTCTCAATGTGGAAAATAAAAAGTCGAGAAACGATTTTTCGGATCAGTGTTAGGTGGGCCTGCAGGCGACAGTAAGTATCGATACCACCATTCTAATTCCCCTAGGGGTCTTTAATTGAAGAGCTAGCCACAAGTGAACAGCTTGTACAAGTACTTTGCTTTCAGTCAGAGAAAAAGCTGTAAATGTTAAATAACGATGAGGGAATACGCGGTTGAGCTCTTACTCAATTAGAACCTTACAGCAAATATTTCGCAAGAATTCTTAGATCCAGAAAGACAAAAATGTATATGGAGCACCTGACTGGAGAAGGATGAGAAATAATCGAAATGCACATCAAGACTGAGCCGACGAAGGTGCTGAGACTTTCTCCTCCAGAAAACGAATTCCATGTCTTCAAAGCTCGCTCCGCACACGAAATAGCCACTATAATAAGTAGTTGAGTAGTGCAGAGATTCATACCAAGAAGAGTAATGTCACTTATTCTGTTTCACGAGATGGTTGAACACAATGTTACTTACATAGACAAATAAACCGTTGGTGACTTACAGTTCATGGAGAGCGAATGTACCGAAGAAATATGATTTTCTGAATGCTCCCTTACGCTCCTTTCTATATCTTATCTTCCAGTTGCATATAGACACTTCTAGTGCTGTGGTTGCAAACATTCAAAACATTTCTCACGAGACAGTGCATTCAATAGCACTATGCTGGAAAGTGGGAAACACCATTTCGTATGGTTTAAGATGCACCCATATCCTGTTTGCGACAACGACTATCAGTCCAGGCGACTCTATGTATTTTCTTTGTCAACACTAACTCTCCTATGCCAACATCTTCATCTCAGAGTAGCTCACACTCTCAACATGCTTCAACATTTTCGTTGGATACATTTCAACATCAGACTTTTCTTACAGATTTGCTGTCTACGACCACCTAAAACCACGCAAATTGTGTTGTGAAATTGCCACACATGTTGCATGCTGTTCCTCCTTCTAGTGAGTAAGTTCCACATATTCCTTTCGTCGCCGATTCATCAGCGCACCCCTCTCCACCCCTCCCCCTTTCACTTTTCTTATCGGTCATTTTAATTTCTGGCACCCCTATACAACAACACATCTCAAATGCTTCAAACATCTTCTTTTCTAAAGGGCATGATTAACTTCCAGACAATGACATACTCTCGCCGTAAGTTCACAGGTATCTCTTCCCGGTATAGAGGCCTTTGTTTGATACTGGTACACTTTATTTCGCCAGAACAGTCATCTTTGCCTATTCTAGTCTAGTTCTTGTATCCTCCTTGCTTCGGATGCATTGCTCCATTTTCGTGTCCGAGGTACCCTAATTCCTTGAATTCATATTCTACGTAGTTCCTAACTTCGACGTTATGTGTATCTGTGGTCCATTTCTTCTACTATACATTACTGATGTCCTTCTTTGGTTTATTCTCAATCCATATTCTGGGCTGGCCTTGAAGAGGACTAGGAATGCTTTCTCATTTGCACTGAGGTTAGCAGCGTCATCAGCGATTTATCTTCGAAACTTTCATTTGTTTCTGTCATTGCTTCTTCGACGGGGGGACGATCAAAGTACTTGAACGTTCATTGCCTCATATATCGCTAGAAATTAAATTCGATGCTTAATCATATCATTTGGAATTGGAGTTTACGTTTACGGTAGCGTTGAAATGAGTGGTAATGATATCTTGGTGCTTGAGTATGATATTGTAGCTATAAAAATGGTCTGTGCATTCATTACTAATATTATATTTGTATGTTCTATAAATCTGTATACGTTTAATAAGACAGTTTCACAACCCAGTCAAGCAATGCAAGAATGAAGAGGTCATCTTCTCGCACCTGTTATTGAGTTTATCAGTGACTAACTAGTTCGTAAATATTCTACACAGATGTAATCTATACTTAATACTGGATATTAACCAACCGTCATCAGTGTACTTTGTGAACTCAGTTCTTCTACTGGCAAACAATGCATTATAAGGAGATATTCGTGGAAAGTTATTTCGATTACGTTATAAAGGGGAGAATGAGGTGGATATGGTCACAGGAATTATACTGGAAAATTCTGTTACGAGGGTTTTAATATGTGTTTCTGTATATGAAGTGATACTGTGGTCCCTGCGGATTTAGAGATCAGTAATAAGGGCGAGTATTTTACTCTGCGGCCGAGTGTGCGTTCTTATGTAACTTCCTGGCAGATCAAAACTGTGTTCCAAACCGGCAATCGAATCCGGAATCTAATGCTTGGCAGGCAGTGTTATTTCAGACGTACCCACATTCAACGCTTTATTTCTATAATCAACTTTCTGGATAGCTCAGTCGCTAAGATCACTGTCCGCACAGGACAACGTTCCAAGTTCGAGTGCCAGTTTAGCACACAGTTTCATTCTGCGAGGAAATTGGAATACGTTATTCAGTGGCGATACACCCATGCTTTCCTTCTCTATCGGACATGCTTCTGATTGCCGTAAAAACTGGCACCACTGGGGGTCGCTCCGTGTCTAGGTGCAAATCTCTCGCGGTCATATTTCGTACAGAAAAACTGTGCGATAAATAATCCCTTTAATCATTTCATCTAGTTACGCACTTGGGAAGCTTTTATCGACCCCTAGAAGCAAAAGCGAACTCCATGCAAAACGGCATTTCTTAATTGATGAAATGAGATAAGCATAATTAATGTAGCCGAGTGAATCAGCAGGCCCGCTGATGTCATGAAGCATATTTATGTCGGTAGAGAAACCCGCTTGAGTAAGCGATGCAAGCTTTCGGCTTTTAGATACGCAGAAGGCGACGTCTAGTCACTGAGGCGGGATTACCGATGGTTCCAACGATTGCAGTGGTTCGTCGGGAATACCGAAAGTGACAGCTGGAACTGCCGGCTTCTCTGAAATGGAGATCCTAAAGTCAGATAAAATAGGCAACGGCGATGTCTTGATGCCCGTAGAACAAAGATATTTCGAGAGACACACTTACAAGGCGAAAACATGTAATGTATCTCACCACTACATTTTTAGAACTCACGTTTTCAAGTTACCAGTGCAGCTGATGATAGAATTCTTGTGTGCAATATTTCGAAGACTTTTCCGCCAGAAAAAAAACGAGATTTCCGTGTAGTTGGACACTCAAACGTGTTAATTGTACGTTTCGCTGGGAAATTCCGAGATTTGTAATTCCTTCTTCGAGACTGATCAGGTTTTCGCGTAAGTGTCCTGGTGTACCGAGAAAATCATTTGGAGCACATAGCCCTATTATCCACCAGTTAATCTAGAATTAAAATACGCGCAAAAATATTTCTCATTTAATTAAATATTTGTGAAAAGCAAGTTTCCGAGAAGTAGAATGTTCTAGAAATATGTATTTTCACAGTACTTCCTATAGGTCTCCGCATTTGATTAAACGCGCCTTATATCTAAAGAAAGAGTAAGAGCTATGTTGAAAATGTATACTCTATGTTCAAAATGTATACTTTATATACAGGGTGAGTCACCTAACGTTACCGCTGGATATATTTCCTAAACCACATCAAATACTGACGAACCGATTCCACATACCGAACGTGAGGAGAGGGGCTAGTGTAATTGCTTAATACAAACCATACAAAAATGCACGGAAGTATGTTTTTTAACACAAACCTACGTTTATTGAAATGGAACCTCGTTAGTTTTGTTAGCACATCTGAACATATAAACAAATACGTAATCAGTGCCGTTTGTTGCATTGTAAAATGTTAATTACATCCGGAGATATGGTAACCTAAAGTTGACGCTTGAGTACCACTCCTCCACTGTTCGATCGTGTGTATCGGAGAGCACTGCAACATACATCGCGTTTCTGCAGAATGATCTGCCAACGTTGCTCGAAAATGTCCCACTGGAAACGCATCGACGTATGTGGTATCAGCATGATGGTGCACCTGCACATTCCGCAATTAAAACTAGGCTGACCCTTGACAGGATGTTCGACGGGCGTTTCATAGGACGTGGAGGACGCATAAATTGGCCACCCCGTTCTCCTGATCTTACACCTCTGGACTTCTTTCTGTGGGGTACGTTACAGGAGAATGTGTACCGTGATGTGCCTACAACCCCAGAGGATATGAAACAACGTATTGTGGCAGCCTGCGGCGACATTACACCAGATGTACTGCGGCGTGTACGACATTCATTACGCCAGAGATTGCAATTGTGTGCAGCAAATGATGGCCACCACATTGAACATCTATTGGCCTGACATGTCTGGACACACTCTATTCCACTCCGTAATTGAAAACGGAAACCACGTGTGTGCGTGTACCTCACCCCTCATGGTAATGTACATGTGCGTCAGTGAAAAAGACCAATAAAAAGGTGTTAGCATGTGGACGTAATGTGCTGTTCCAGTCTCTTCTGTACCTAAGGTCCATCACCGTTCCCTTTGGATCCCTACGTAATTCGGTGCTCTCCGATACACACGATCGAACAGCGGAGGAGTGGTACTCAAGCGTCAACTTTAGGTTACAATATCTCCGGATGTAATTAACATTTTACAATGCAACAAACGGCACTGATTACGTATTTGTTTATATGTTCAGATGTGCTAACAAAACTAACGGGGTTCCATTTCAAAAAACGTAGGTTTGTGTTAAACAACATACTTCCGTGCATTTTTGTATGGTTTGTATTAAACAATTACACTAGCCCCTCTCCTCACGTTCGGTCTGTGGAATCGCTTCGTCAGTATTCGACGTGGTTTACGAAATATATCCAGCGGTAACGTTAGGTGACTCACCCTGTATATATATGTCTAACAAGAAAGTTCCGCAACCCAGTCCGGCAAGTACAAGAATGAAAGGTCATCTTCCAGCTCCTGTTACGGAGAGATTGACTAGCCCGCATCTAATTTGTTAATGTTTCAGATTATGAAACTCCAGACAAGTAAAATCAAAACTAAAGAATGTATAAAGGAGCATTTTTCGAAAAGGAACTGCCGCGAGAAAGTCAATTTTGTGAAGAATTTTTAGTGACACGGCGTGTGTTGGCAGTGCTTATTGAATACAGATGGGTATGTATGCACGCTTGCCATATCAGTCTGCTGTCGAACGAAATCTTAAATTTTGGTATGAAAAGTATAATTCGCATCTGACTCTTAATATTATACAGTATCTTCCTTTAAAATTCACAAAATGAAGATACATTCTTGCTATGATGTTTTGAGCTGCTATATCACCATAGCACTATTATCAATTGGAAAATATCACGCTAATTGACAAGAAAGCTTAGTATACATGTAGTCATGAAATATAAACACAAGTGGTCGCGTTTTATCTCTTTGAAATAGCGATGAATATGATGAGATTTTTGGTTTAGCTGGTCTGCCAAGTTCGTTTCTGCTATTCCCAGTGTGAGTCAACGCTGCATTCTCTCTCGATTATTGTTGAATGCCTACAGTGAGCACATTTTGAGGGAGGTTACTGTGGACCGGTATTACGTCATCGTTGCAGGTGGCAGACAAATTTACACTCTCAGGTATGCAGATGACACTCTGGCAATTGCAACAAACGAGCATCGATTGGAAACCACCATGATGGGGTTGGCCGAACGAAGTGGAGAATTTTATCTTGAAATCGACAACAGAAAGTTCATAATGACAGCATCTTTGACATCAGAAAAGGATGTCAGTAGCTTCAAGTATTTATGATCACTTGTCACTTGCATTGCAGGTTGTTAACCTACGATACGTGGGCGCATTTCTATGGCGTAAAATTCTACAGCAAAACTTGCTCGCATTCAGAAGCTCACCTCCATCACTGCCAAGACACCCACGCCAGAACTCTGCTCTTCCTTGTCGTGACCTACGAAGCAGAAACGTGGACGGTGAAGACGGCGAATTTTGTCTGGATTGATGCTCTAGAAATGTGGTGCTATAGAACATTACTTTGAATATCATTGACCGCACGTCGAACATGATTCGCTCCTGAGGCAGCTCGGCATCAGATCGAGAATGTCGACTTATGTCGACCAAAATCTCTTGTAATATTTTGGTCATTGCCAAAAAGCAAGAGGCAACGTAAAGAAAAATAACAGAGGGAAAAGTCAATGGCCGAAGGCCTATAGGACGGCAGCATAGACCAGCGTAAAGGATTGACCGTTATGGGTCTACAGCAAGCAAGTTTCACGTAGAGTTAGACCTTGGAGAGAGAGAGAGAGAGAGAGAGAGAGAGAGAGAGAGAGAGAGTGAGTCACGGAGAGAGACAGAGAAAAATATGTGAAGATGACGTGACGATCTTCCGCTAACTAGCCATGCTGCACACACGTAATCTCACACATTTCGGTTGACAAATTCCGCAAACTCCCTTTTATTTTGTAAAGTACTAACAATCTGTTTATGTACTACAAAAACCAATAGTGTGTGCAGATATGCCATCATGTTCACACGTATATTGCTGAAAGAATATGAATATCCGAGAAATTAAGAGATGTTCAACCATCTATTGGCATATTAACTCTGTCGGCCGTTGTGACCGAGAGGTTCTAGGCCCTTCATTCCGGAACTGCGCTGCTGTACGGTCGCAGGTTCCAGTCCTGCCTCGGGCATGGATGTGTGTGATGTCCTTAAGATAGTTAGGTTTAAGTGGTTCTTAGTCTAGGGGACAGATGACATCAGATGTAAAGTGCCATATATACAAGGTGTCCCTGATATACAGGGTGTTACAAAAAGGTACGGCCAAACTTTCAAAATGTCCTCCGTTAGCGAGGATACATGCATCCACCCTCCGTCGCATGGAATCCCTGATGCGCTGATGCAGCCCTGCAGAATGGCGTATTGTATCACAGCCGTCCACAATACGAGCACGAAGAGTCTCTACATTTCGTACCGGGGTTGCGTGGACAAGAGCTTTCAAATGCCCCCATAAATGAAAGTCAAGAGCGTTGAGGTCAGGAGAGCGTGGAGGCCATGGAATTGGTCCGCCTCTACCAATCCATCGGTCACCGAATCTGTTGTTGAGAAGCGTACGAACACTTCGACTGAAATATGCAGGAGCTCCATCGTGCCTGAACCACATGTTGTGTCGTACTTGTAAAGGCACATGTTCTAGCAGCACAGGTAGAGTATCCCGTATGAAATCATGGCGGTGAATCGAGGAAGTACAGTACATATTGACGAAACTAAAATGAGCTCTAGCATGGAAATTAAGCGTTTCCGGACACATGTCCACATAACATCTTTTCTTTATTTGTGTGTGAGGAATGTTTCCTGAAAGTTTGGCCGTACCATTTTGTAGCATCCTGTATGTTAGAATCTGTATTAGATTGCTAAGACGTTGACGAAACAAAAAATGGTTCAAATGGGTCTTAACATCTGAGGGACTTAACATCTGAGGTCATCAGTCCCCTAGAACCTAGAACTACTTGGACCTAACTAACCTAAGGACATCACATACATCTATGCCCGAAGCAGGATTCGGACCTGCGACCGTAGCGGTCGTGCGGTTCCAGACTGACGCACCTAGAACCGCTCGGCCATTCCGGCCGGCGTTAGCGAAAGAGGTATGCCGGAAATGAAAGTGTTAGCACAGGTGGAAAGATGCACACGGTAGACAGCAGAGAACCATAAGTGTTAATGAAGCAAGTATATCAACTATATACGCCGCAGAAAAACGTTTCGTTTTAGGTAAGGCATTTGAAGAGCTTAAACTTAAGCTAAAAGGATGCGATGAAAATTATTTTGTACCAACGTATTAAGTAATGTGAAGAACAAGGCCCCTCCGCTTCTCAAAAAAAGTATTCGTATAACTTCGTTTACTCAGCTGCTTCAGCATTAGGAGGCTGCACAATCGCCACTGAAAGATTTAGGATTGCATGATGTGTTAACAAAACACCAGACTGCGGATTTCGTAAACGGCTGTGTTTGGAGTGGTGCCTAGAGCAAGAAACATGGTCTACTGATGAATGGCATCGCATAGCGTTCAGCAATGAATCACGGTTCTGATCAACCTCACACGGTGCCGACTTTGACGGCGACCTGGGCAGGCATCCCATTCTTTCAATATTTTAGACAGTGACTGTGGTGATACTGCTGGTCTCATGGTGTGGGGAGCCGTCGGCTATGACTTCAGGTCACGGCTGGTAATGACTGACGCAATTGACGGCACATTTGCACGTCATAAACATGCTACGTCATGTGTTATCTGTCATGCCATAGTATCGCGGTGCAGTTTTTCAACAGGACAATGCTCGACCCTCAAGGAACGCATCCCTGCGAGCTGTCTTCGTGATGGCTAGCAAGATCCCCAGTTATGTTCGCGAGAGGACGTATGTGGAAATAGATCGTATGTCAGCTCCTTCTCGGTGGAATTGTCCTGGGTATCAGGGACCAGTTATAACAGTTGCGGACCAGATTTCCTCAGGAGTGAATGCAACGGCTTTGCGACAACTGTCGCTGCCGCGTTTGTGCATCCTTGTAGGTCAGCGAAGCGCAACTTTACACTGATAAATAGGTTCATACAACGAGATTCTTTGTAAATTTGACTCGATTTTGTTGTAGTGAAAAAAATCACCCTCTCAACTCAACAGTTTGATTTAGTTTACTCCTCTCCTTGTGCAGGCTGTGTAAAAATCTGCTAAGAATTGAAGATGAATGGGTATTTTAATCCTGGACGACAAAATGCCATGTGCTGGAGCGGGGACACACCTTTAACATCTAGCCTCTCGCCGTGAATGCCCTTACTGATTGAGCTCTCCAAGGCACGAGCCAGAACCGAAACTAACGATAAGAGAGAGGTATTTGAGGAGGTACAGTTCGGAGTGCGGACGTGCGTCGTGCCGGGATGGGTCATTCAGTAAGAGCGCTAACTGTGGAAGGCGAAGGTTCAAGGTTGTAGTCTCGGGTCCGGTACTCAGTTTCAACGTATCATTGATACCTTATTCTGAGAACTTTTAGGTAAGAACAAGCTAAGCACGTTTTGAATGATATGTAATTGCAGCTGAGCGTATGTCTCTTAACCAAACAGTTACTAGACCTTAATTTGATCGTATTTCATTACGAATGGACTGGAAATTAATTTCGTGAAGTATTTCCTGGAAAGTCGCTATATTGGTAGTAGCTGATGAGATTGACGTAACTGACATGATTGTCGCGCAACGTCACCTAAATATTTCAGCTTCTCCACGAAGACAACTGCTTACATTTTAAGAGTATTTTAAACTGTATAGCAGACACGGTAGATATTTTGAAAATCAGTCAACGTGAGACATAAATTTCGAGGCAAGATGTTACGCTTCTTAGCTAATTTTATGTTTCGGAACCTGAAATGCCTCCTAAATGTAAGCGTAAATGTGGTACTTTATATGGAAATACTTTGACGGAAATGGAGAGTGATACACCGTGAAGCAGCGGAGATGTTAACCACGTAACAGGTAGTAAAGATAAACATTTCCTTCTTTTCGGAACAGAAGGATATCGGTTAGTATAAGTTGGTAAATCGGTATGTGTTATGACCACGCTGGTACGATTACACTCGATTATTAGTTGTGATCTCAAGAATCGTTGCATCGAGCCCTTTTCACCAGGCCGTATACGGACACATTGGCGTCTAGCTCACCGCCACATACTGTACAAAAGTGAGACCGCTGAACATCTTAGAACGCCACACAGTTTCCTAACTGACTGACTCTGGCTATACAACATGTAAGCGTCTTTCTTGTATACGGTGTAGTGTCAGCAGTACACGACTTGTGGAAATTAGGGATCTGTACCCATCTTTCAGTAAAGTTCACCAGACGGGTCGTGGTGATACTTCCAGCATTTCAGCCGGTGTCTTCATTCTGCTCGACAGACGCAGTCGAGATATCTTATGATTTTTTGTGACGTCGTCCTTCTGAAAAGGGCAGTGCTTATTCTTCTTGCTGCACTATCGTCCACAGACTATTTAGTCACAGTCTGTTTCTTGTTGTCATTGCTAAATGAAGACCTGAGCTATAAACAATCGTAAAGGTGATCCTGGTTGCTTTGAGATATCGCGCAGTAATCAAAGTTTCAATAAAATCTCAGTACGTCAATTCTGGAATTTTAATTCAGGTAAGTTACTGTTTTCAAATACATCTAGAGTAACAACATATTTTAAAAATCGTTAATTTCACCCAAATTTCATACTGAAAATTACGTCAATTTTTAATTCTTTACTTGCAGACCAAGCGCGCTTAACATGGCTTACCATTTAGTTACCACTGTATACGTGGTGGGCGAATTAACGACACATTACTGTGAAACCTCTCAAGACTATACATTTGAAAGGTCCGAACTGTTTCCGTTTATGATACAAAGATTTTAATTACCAATTTTTGGGATAATGTGGTATAACTAGCTCAATGCAAATTTATATTTATTGCCACCTCAATGCAGCACGTAAATAATGTCAAGGGAGACCAACACACAGTGACGTAGCGTTAGGAAAACTTTGGTAAGGGCACAAATGGGTTACTTGCTTAAGGGGGGTAGGACGTGAAACGGGCCGACTTGGAGCAGGAGAGGCACCACAGGACATTTTAATTTACACTATCTATACTTTTACAAATACATTCATAAGACTTTGTTAGCATGACCAGGAAGGATTCAGGATTCACACTCATAGCAGAGGAAGTTAAAAAACATAACAAAACAAATTTTTTTACATGTAAAATTTCATCATTTTTTCACTTGGTATTGGCTGCATTTGTTGCTGTAGGTACACTTTTCTTCATAATTAAGAGAGATTCTTCTATGAATTTTGCACAGCATACAAACCATACTTACAGGTGTATGAAACTCTAGAATTTCCCAAATCTATTAAAAACTGTGGAAAAAATTGAGATAATTAACTATAAAATTCGAGTTTTCTCTAAACACGAAGTTTAAAACGTGACAGCCCATTCATTTTTCCATAGATTAAATAAAGTCTAGAGTTTCATACACCTGTAAGTATGGTTTGTAAGCTGTGCAAAATTCATCGAAGAATCTCGCTTACTTATGAAGAAAAGTGTACCTATAGCAACAAATGCAGCCAACAGTAAGTGAAAAAAAATCATGAAATTTCACATTTAAAAAATATTAGTTTTTCGTGTTTTTGAACTTCCACTGCTATGACTGAATTCTGAATCCTTCCTGGTCATGCTGACTAAGTTTCATGAATTTATTCGTAAAAGTATAGACAGTGCAAATTAAAATTTTGTGTGGTGTCTCTCCTTCTCGAAGTCGGCCCGTTTGATGTCCTACCTCCCTTAAGGAATTGTCCACGTTTAGCAAAAAAATGGCTCAAATGGCTCTGAGCACTATGGGACTTATCCTCTGAGGTCGTCAGCCCCTAGAACTTAGAACTACTTAAACCTACTAACCTAAGGACAGCACACACATCCATACCCGAGGCAGGATTCGAACCTGCGACCGTAGCAGCCGCGCGGTTCCGGACTGAAGCGCCTAGAACCGCTTGGCCACCGCGGCCGGCCACGTTTAGCAGACTAGCAACAATTTTTGAGGCGCATTTGCATTCAGGAAGATATTCAAGATCCTTATCTGATTCGTACATGTCCACATCATCATCGAATTAGTACAACTCATTCCTGAAAAGCATTTTGCAGGTACTAACACCGCACACGTTATTATTAGTGGCAGACGTGCACTTGGCACTTGCCGCTATTTATCCTGGCAAAGTTGCAATTATTTATAATCTGAAATTAGAGGCGGAGCTGCCATTTTTAGGTTTGTCGGGAAACTACCAACTAATATCAATAAAGCACATCAATTACCATGTTTTACATGCAATAACTCTGTTTCTCACCGGCTGTCTTGAAATGTCTATGTGATCTGCCTATGAATCTCCTGTATCGCTCATACCAATGATTCGACTTTTCTCGAAGTCCAAAAGATGGCCATAACCTTCACGTGCCCGCATTCTGAGTACTCCGAGTTGCGATCGCAAACTGAAAACTCAGTACCCATCTTGTACTCAAACAACTTTTTATCAGTCGCAAGCTTTCTCTATACTTTAAATGAGGAAAGTAATCCCTCCCTTTCCGCCTATGTACGAATTAGTTTGTCAAAGAAACCTCTAAAATATATAAGAATTATGATAAATAACAGGGGTAGTTGTCATTTATATCACAACTGAACTTCATACCTTGACTAAAATTTTCTTTCACCTTAACAGAGCCCTGAAAATACTGTGAGGACCGCAGGGTGCTGATACTTGCGTATGGCCAAGGACCGAGGCGGCTTTTAATTTACATCACCTGTTCTCGGCACCGCAACGGTACAAATTATTCATTATATTAACATACACATCCAGTTTGGCGGAGACGTCTTCCAGCAACTGGTCGGACTGGAAGCACAAGATTGCTGTTAATGTTCAGATACATCAACTTGCAGTGACGGAGGAATCTTGTACTACACAATCTTCGGGTCGTTGCTATTCGCAGTGACTATGAGCAGCCACGCACCGTGGTGTACGTTTTGACGTCCTTGACGGGAGAAAGACGAAACAAGTTTCGTAACGGTTTTCTTGTTGGTTGATTAAGACGGTCGGTGGTAACGGATGCGCAAGTCACTGCTGAGAGCCGCCAGCGGAAATTTGTGGTGAATATCGCGTGACGTAAAGTGGCCAGAAATTGAAACTGAAGTTGACAAGATGAATGCGACTGTAATAGCACTGTAGAGAAGGTTAGCAAGTAATTTTTAATACCCGTTATACTGTGTAATTACAGTTTCTCAATTGTCTCCTGGACAAATTAGACAGTTATTCGGTTGTGCGAATGACAGCACAGTACGGATGGAGGCTGTAAAACGCTCTGGTGACGTTTGTTCTTAATAACTAAGGTAGGTATAAGGTCAGTAGTTGGTACAGAAAGTGAAAGACTCAGAATGATTTTCAGTGTGTTGCAAAACGGCAGCCCTTAAGAGCAGCACGTTACAATATTGTTCAAGCATCAAGATATCGTGTAATAGTGGGTGAAGATGAAAGGAATGGTAAAGTATCGATACATCTTCGGGTTTGTCAAGGTCGCTTGAGAGTGTTATACAGGGCGGGTAAAACAGAAACTACACGAAAATTATTTCTTATAAGACAGGCAACCCGATTCACAAAACCTGTCCAACTGCCTATCTTAAGATGTATGATATATTTCCCGGGTAAGTTTTATTTTGTTTACCTTGCAGAAGAGCTGAAGGAATTGATTTAACAGGCTTTCGTTTGAATATTACAATCAAGTGAAGTAATTTTGTAGCGGAACCATGAGAACATGAAACAGTAAAATGACAATTCGGTAGCCAGCAGGAAACAGTACAGAAGACAACCGAAGGAATTTGAGTACGTGGAAAAGAAAGAAAAATTGCAAATAAAAAACAGAACAGTGTAATCGTTAACGAAACGAAAAAATCAAACAAGGTTCAAATGGTTCAAATGGCTCTGAGCACTATGGGACTTAACGTCTGAGGTCATCAGTCCCCTAGAACGTAGAACTGCTTAAACCTAACTAACCTAAGGACATCACACACACATCCATGCCCGAGGCAGGAATCGAACCCGTAACCGTAGCAGTCGCGCGGTTCAGGACTGAAGCGCCTAGAACCGCTCGGCCACCGCGGCCGACTGAAACAAGGAACGTAAAAAGAACATAGAAAGAGTATGTGTAGACAAGGAGAAGAAAGTTTGTATGAATATTGTGAAAGATTTATACGGTGTATACAGCCAGATAACACCTGACTGGTTCTCGAAGATGAAGAGCAACGGAATGAAAACACCAAGGTCCTAAGGTACTGAAATTGAAACTGGAGTAAACAGTTTATGGGCTCCAGAAATAAGAGCATTTGGCTGTGACAGAGTACCAGCTGAGGCTCTAGAAGCCTTAGATCCAAATTCTGTAGCCGGACTGACTGTAGAAGTAAACAGAATTTATGACACAGGAATTTTGCCCCGTGAACTATTTAAAACAACTGTAATACTTCTATCTATAAAGCGCAACGCAAAGGAATGCTAAGACTACAGGCCAGTCATATTACAAAGTGTGTAACGAGCGTCATAGTAAAGAAGATTGAAAAGAAAATTGAGGAAATTACTGGGAAACATCAGTTCTAGTTTAGAAACGGCAAAAGAACAGGAAATGCTAAGGGTTTTCTGATGATTGAAGCAATAGCGATGAGAAAGATCAGAAGATATAAGTTTGTTTTGCCGACTGGAAGAAGGCATTAGATAGAGTCAAATGGAGTATACTGTTCAGAATTTTAGTAGATGTTGTAGTAAACTAGAAAGACAAAAGTTAATAAAGTAGAACTATATACAAAGAAGAATGTGATAGGGTAAGGAATCAGGAGACGGGGTAAGGGAGCTGGAGAAAGGGCGTAAGGTAAGTATTCTTACGTTCAAAAAAGAAGTTCGACATATATCGAGAAAATCTAATGCGTAAGGCCACTGAGGAAGCAAGAGGCATTAGGACCGAAGGGAAAAGCATAAAGACTACATAATACAAGGATGCTCAAACAGTGTAGGTGGAATCAGAGGCTAGAACAAATGTTGAAGGGTATTGTGAGAAAGGTAAAGAGACTGAAATGGAGATGACTACTCGAAAGACAAAAGTGATGAAAACAAGCAAGAAGGAAGAGCCAGTTATTGTTAGGAAATAAAAGATAGAATAAGTAAAATGCTTTCTATACGTACTTGGAAAGTTTAATGACACGGAAGATTTACAGAAGAGTATCAATAAGAAAGAGAGCATTCGAAAAGGTAAAGCTCCTAGTGTCCTCAAGTTCACAGAAAATAGAAAACCTTTAACATCTAGAGATAGAACATTAATATTCACAGAACATGTACATTAGTATGTTCTGCAGAAATGATTGGCGTTTCAGCATGTGTTCTAGCGCCTAATAGGTACAGCATCCGCCATGGGCCCTGATAACTTCTTCTATGCGTGGTGGCATCGACGCGTTTAGCCGCGAATGGCGTCCTGTGGTATAGCCATCCAAGCGGCATTCACCTGGTTGCAAAATTCATCCGTGGTGATCGGCGTTGGGTCACAGCGTTGCACCCGTTGTTTCACCAAATCTCACACACTTTCGACTGGTGACAAGTCCAGTGATATGGCGAACCTGTAGTAAAAAGAAGGTTTGTGTTCGTGCAGCAACATGTGGTCATACACTGTCTTGCTGAAAAATAGCGTCTGGGATGCTACGGGTCGTAGGACGTCATTCACATTGGTCACGCTGGTCACAGTGCCGTGTGATTTGTGGTGTGCCCAACAATACCCCACACATGGTCTCGAGTTCGTGTGCTGTAAGTCTTGTGCATAAGCAGACACTGTGATGTCGCTCCCCCTGTCTGCGACTAACCAAAATGAGGCCACCGTTTTCAAACAAACAGAATCTGAATTCGTCCGAAAGCACATTCTGATGCCATTCCTGCTCACAGTGACCTCGTTCCAAACACCATTGCCGTCTAGCAACTTTTTGCATAACTGCAGTTATTCCAGCGTCGAGGGTCGGCGCAACTTGCTTCGCGGAGTACACCCACCGTTGTGGAGTCTGAAGATGGTTCTTAAGTAGAATCGAAACCGGTCACTCCAATAAAAATGAAAAGTTGCGATCAAGACTGTTTTTAATCTTCAAATTTTAATTTTTAGGATCGCTGATAATGTTTTTAAAAAAACTAAAGAATGAGGTGAAGCTGAAACAGGAAAGGAATGTATAGGGGATCAATAAAAAGTGAGCAGACTTCCGACAATATTGTAGAAAAAGAAGAGGAAATAGTTGACGATGCGATGGGATATATGGCACAACGAGAAGAATTTGACAGAGCACTGAGATACCTGATTGAAAAAAAAAAAAAACCTAGAGTTAACATTTCTCTACAATTATTGAGATCCTATGGAGTCATACATGACAAAACTGCTGTACAATGCATATATATAAATAAGGTAGGGGAAACATTTTAAGAAATCGAGAAGAATGTATAATTCCAGTTCCAAAGAAGGCAGGTGCTGACAGGTATGATTACTATCGAACCATCACTTTCATAGTTCACACTTACAAAATATTTCGACGAATCATTTACAGATACACAAGTGAAATTTGAAGAAGTCTGCCTGGAGGAATACTAGTCCGCGTTCTGAAGGAATGTAGAAACGCGCGAGATGATACTAATCCTTTGTCTCATCTATGAAAATAGTTTGAAAAATGACAAACTTGTATTTACAGCATTTTAGGGATATTTTGGAAAATGATAGATGTAGTACGCCTTGAAATTTTGAAGGTAGTGAGAAAATTCAGGGACTGATACGTTATTTACAACTTGTAGAGAGACCAGACTGGAGTCGTAAGCGTTAAAGAACATCAAAGGGAAATAGTAGATAAGAAAGGAGTGAGACAGTATTGTAACCCATCAACGACTTCATTCAAACTGTGCACTGAGTAAGAAACTAAGGCAACCAAAGAGAACTGTAGAATTACACTTCAGGCGGAAGGAATAACGACTTTGAGGTTAACCGATGACATTGTAATTCTCTCAGACACGCTTAATGACTTATAGCACTGCTGACTGTGAGCACCAATACAGTGTTGAAAAGAATCACAAGTGGGATTAAAATTCAAAGCGAAAAGATATCAATGCGATTTGTTGATGACTTTGCTATGGTCTGTGAAAATGAAAAAGAATATGGTACCTGTTGAATGGAAGGTACAGAATAGGAATGGAAAAGAGAAACTGTTGGCAGCAGAAATAATACTAGCGATAAGCTTAACATCAGAACTGTAACCGTGAAACAGACGAAGTTAATCTCTTAAGCTAGGAACGGACTTCAGAAACTAAGTTACACATCATTTTGGTGGGTAAAGTAACTGAATGCAGCTCTATAGCTCAATGTGACACAGATACATGATTGTTTTTCAACATGGCCAAAAATACTCTGTAAAAAACTGTCGCACGTTCCAGCGGAAGGTCAATTCCTCGATGACAGAAATCCGTTCACGGAGCCGTCTGAGGAGTACTGTGTGAACGTTTGCAAATCTGCAGTTACTGCGAACCATTTCGTCATACACCTGCACATAATCGTCCGTGGTCGATGCCCCAGACCTTCCTTCCCGTTCAGCATCACTCACGTCTTTGAGGCCTTGGACTAATTGTTGGCACAATTTCTCTACGACCGGCTACGACATTGCACTTGCTCCGTATACCACCAGAATTTCACGTTGAATTTTACAATGAGAGGTCCACAGCTGAGCGATCGATTTTTTGAACCTAGCTATTCAGTGATGTAGGTTAACAGCCCAGGAATCTAACACCGCAGCCATTCGCCCTAGTGGTCCTCGTTTCCGAGTAACTGACAAAAAAAAAAATGTGTGGCACTCAACAGAATTGAAAAAAGGTTCATCGTAGTGTCTTGTTGCGTGGTATAATGTATGGTATAACTCCCTTAAGTGTCGAAGGTTGTGGGCACGCATCTCGTTAGGTATACCAATTTTTCTATTTTTAAACCTTTATCGAAATGACTTTGAGCATTATTTTTATTCACTTAATTGGTTTAAATGTAATTTTTTAATTCTATTCCTTCGTCATTAATTTTAATCATAACACCAACTTCTGCATTTGCTCTCATTGTTCATCTTATCGTTCTTCCTCCACTTGAATAATTTCTTCATTTGTTTTTAATTAACTTTATCTATTAATTTAGACACTTTTTTGTTTCATCACCGTGTTTTTTCGTCCACACTATTGCGTTGGTTATATCTATTTCTTTCATTTAAGTTTTCATCTGCGTTATTTTGCTCATAGTGGAATAGGTATTTAGGCTATGTTTTAAATGTTTGTATGACGATTACCCTGCCAAAACTTGCAAATCTGGGAGCAAAAATATATCTTTCACACCATTGCACAAATTTAAAAAGATTATTTTGTTTTTGGTTTTTTAAGTAATAAATCGGTATTTTCAAAGAGTTGAGTATTTCAATAGATAGATACAATTTAATTCACATTTACCTCAAAAATTTCGATTGGAAATAGGAAGATATAAAAAAATTAGACAAATGAAAAAGTTCATACGATTATTAAGATGATGTGACAAAGGAGTAGAAATAACAAAATACATTTAATCCAATTAATTGAATAAAAGTGGTGATCGACGTCATTTCGATAAAGATTTGAAAATAAAAATAAATTAAGGCACCCGACGACAGTCGAACCTACAACCTACCACATGTGAAGCTCCACTGAAAATTGTACGATATAACTTTTTAACGCTACTGACGGTCTCACAAAATTCTGATTTTTTTCTTCGTCAGTTACTCGCAAACGAGGGCAACCAAGATAAATGGCTGCAATGTGTGATACCTGAGATTTAACCTACACCACCATACAGATAGTTTCAAACCGCTGGGGATGTCTCCGGGTTATAGGTTTTACCTACAACGGCCCACGTACTTCAGCTTCAGAGTACGTTTCCAGCTGCCACGTCATTTCACTCACACACTGCGATGCGTCTTATACTCGTGCCGCAGCATAACTGTGCCTGCAGGAAATCTTTTCCTTCGCTGTTATGATATGTAAATGAAAAACTGCAACGACAAAAAATCTATAATTTTTCAGGTTTTTTTTAGTATTTTGGTACGTGTGACCCATGTTTCCGTGGCTCGTTACAGAGTAATAATGATACCATTATTTTATTTTGTTCGTTACGCTAACCGACTTTGTTCCTCTGAAGTACCTTGTGATACTGAATCAACAAAACATGATGAACGGAACGCTAAGCAAAGGGATGGGGAAAACTAATATTGGTTCAAATGGTTCAAAAGGCTATAATCACTATGAGACTTAACATCTGAGGTCATCAGTCCCCTAGACTTAGAACTACTTAAACCTAACTAACCTAAGGACATCACACACATCCATGCCCGAGGCAGGATTCGAACCTGCGACCGTAGCAGTAGTGCGATTCCGGACAGAAGCGCCTAGGACAAACACATTACTTAAGAATTGGTACAGCGTTGCTGTGACAGTAATGTACACGTTATCACGTGGCGTATCCTATTGGGTTACAGGCGAGTACTTGCAATGTGTGAAACTTGCACCGTCTAGTATGCACGCTGTTTTCTCGTTATTGCCACCGGACATTAGTTGTATTACAGAACGGCACAATCAGCAGTCTGAAAGTATTTGACGAAGTAATGTGTCAGTGAAGTAGAATGCTTCATTTGCTTTAAGAGATTAACAACGGGAGGAACCAAAAGACACTTGCCGCATCGTATAACGAGAAAAAACAAAGTTAACACATCGTTCATAGTTTGCAATAAAAATAGAAAGTAGATGATCTGTTGCCTCTGGCCGGCCGGGTAGCCGAGCGGTTCTAGGCGCTACAGTCTGGAACCTCGCGACCGTTACGGTCGCCGGTTCGAATCCTGCCTCGGGCATGGATGTGTGTGATGTCCTTAGGTTAGTTAGGTTTAAGTAGTTCTTAGTTCTAGGGGACTGATGACCTCAGAAGTTAAGTCCTATAGTGCTCAGAGACATTTGAACCATTTTTTATTGTCTCTGTTTGGATAATAAGCCTTTATCTGACTGTAGCTCTCGAAAACGTACAAATTAACATGAAATATACATCTTAACCTCAGCTTTCAGCCTCTGTCACAATCTATTCGTAATTCCTAAATGGTCAAATATTCCTCAAGTACAACATGATTTCTGGGCGGAGTCTTAAAAATTTAGAATCGATAGGAGAGCACTGGAGATTTTTTTAGTGTTCAGCTTCTTCTCACTTTTCAACAAAAGCAGCGAACGGTGGGCGGACAAAGTATTGTGTTATGTGCCTATTTAATTTAGTGTTCTGGTACTATTTTTTCTGAAACTTCAGGCGTGAAAATTTTTAGTCTTTGTTCCATTTCTAGGTTTATCATAGGAAATGATAGGAATAAAAAACAGAAGTCCGTTATTTCAGGAAACTGTTATTTTGATCGGTTTTAGCATTCAGGTTAAACCGACGTTGAAAAAACCGGTTTAACCGAAAACCAGGTGTTTCAGCGATCACCGCCATCGCTAGCTCAGCATTTCGTCGATGTGCCGCCCCTCCACTGCATTCAGCGAACCCACACGCGAGATGTGTATCAATCAACTATCTATAAGCAAACTTATCCGTACCGCTGGGTACCACTGTTAAAGAGGGAGAAAACCCCAAACAGAACTGAGCAGTACCGAATGCAAACTTGGGCGAAAAGATAAGTGGACCTTAGCGTTGTCCACAGTAAGTACGACGTGTGAATGAAACAAGATTTCTTCCAAACTACCTGTAGACACACAGTGCATAACATCGACATTTGTATTGTCGTGCAGATATTTTTCGTTCAATAGAGATACAAAATAAATTATATAAAACAAATCAAATGCAATAATTGTATAATGAGCTACCGGGACCCAAGAGTATCTTACACCAATATACTCATAAAAATATTTACGAACAATCTCCTGCAATTTTTCGGTCGAGCTCGTTCACCTAGTCCTTTAGTTTCTTTGTTACTACTTCGACACTTAAGTTCTATAACAGTGGTGATAAATTGCGGTTATACATTAAACGTTCCCAAAAACCGTTCCATAGACTCCAAATCCTTTCAGGGCTCTCCGGAAATTTCAGTAGTAAACCTCTCCGTGATGCTCAATACCCCTCTTCCACCGTCTGCCACTGGAGTTTTTTCAGCATCTTGATAACGCTCTTGCGTCGATTAAGCGAACCCGTGGCGAAACACCCATGTTCGATCTTCTGTATCTCTTCTATCAGTCCTACCCATTTTGATGAACAATACTCAATAATTGGTCGAACAATCGCCTTGTAAGCCATTTCCTTCGTTGATGCGTTACATTTCCTTAGGATTCTTCCTGGCAACCTCAGTCATATGCTTTTGTTATGTTTAGTTTATATGGTCATTCCACGTAATATCTTCCTGGACAGTTACTCCTAGATGCTTTACAATAGATAACATTTACAGAAATTTGTCACCAACAGTGCAGTTGTACAGTAGTGAATTTCTTTCCTAGGTATACACAGTACTTTACATTTATGTACCTGCAGGCTCATCTGCCGTAGTCTACAGTAATTATCAACCTTCTGCTAGTCATTCTGCATGTTGATATTGTTTTCTGAGATTGCTAGTTTCTTATAGACGTTTGTTATAGACAACTACATCATCTGAGAACAGTCTTAAAGAGCTTCCGACGCTTTTTACTAGATCTTTTATGAATAATATAAACAGTAACGGTTCCACCACAACTCCCAGGTGTACTTTTACATCTGTCGATTTTGTTCTGTTTAAAGCGAAGTGCTGAGTTCCTTCTGCATGGAAATCTAGAATCTGGCCCGAAAATCAGCGAGCTCGTATTTTTTCCCTCACTAAACGGCAGTGCGGGATGGTGTCAGATGCCTTACTGACGTCAATAAAACACGGCATCAACACGAGCAAATATGTCTGCAGCGCTATAAATCTCATGGGGGAACAGAGAGAACTGAATTTCGCAAGATCTTTGTTTGCAAAATCCATCTTAATTTTTGTATTAGTTTCCAAGAACGACATAAATATGAGCGCAAAACATGTTCCATAATTGTACAACAGATTTACGTCAACGATAAAGGTGTAATATAACTCTATGCATCATATCCATGGAGAAGAATTAAAAACTTTGAGGTTCACCGATGACATTGTAATTCTGTCAGAGACAGCAAAGGACTTGGAAGAGCAACTGAACGGAATGGACAGGGTCTTGAAAGGAGGATATAATATGAACATCAACAGAAGCAAAACGTGAATAATGGAATGTAGTCGAATTAGATCGGGTGATGGTGCAGGAATTAGATTAGGAAATGAGACGCTTAAAGTAATAAATGAGTTTTACTATTTGGGGAGCAAAATAACCGATGATGGTCGAGGTAGAGAGGATATAAAATGTGGATTAGCAATGGCAAGGAAAGGGTTTCTGATGAAGAGAAATTTGTTCGAGTATAGATTTAAGTGTCAGGAAGTCGTTTCTGAAAGTATTTGTATGGAGCGTAGCCATGTATGGAAGTAAACGTGGACGATAAATAGTTTAGACAAGAAGAGAATAGAAGGTTTCGAGATGTGGTACTTCAGAAGAATGCTGAAGGTAAGAGGGGTAGATCAGATAAATTATGAGGAGGTACTGAATAGAATTAGGGAGCAGAGAAATTTGTATCACAACTTGTCTAGAAGAAGGGATCGCATTGTAGGACATATTCTGAAGCATCAAGGGATCACAAATTTAGTATTGGAGGGCAGCGTGGACGGTAAAAATCGTAGAGGGAGACCAAGAGATGAATACACTAAACAGATTCAGAAGGATGTAGGTTGCAGTAGCTAATGGGAGATGAAGAACCTTGCACAGGATAGAGTAACATGGAGAGCTAGTCATCCGGCGTGGCCGAGCGGTTCTAGGCGCTACAGTCTGCGACCGCGCGACAGCTACGGTCACAGGTTCGAATCCTGCCTCAGGCATGGATGTGTGTGATGTCCCTAGGTTAGTTAGGTTTAAGTAGTTCTAAGTTCTAGGGGACTGAAGACCTCGGGAGTTCAATCCCATAGTGCTGAGAGCCATTTGAACCATGGAGAGGTGCATCAAACCAGTCTCTGGACTGAAGACCACAACAACAGCAACATACACATTTTATGTAAGGCCAAAGCCTATTACGGGTTTTACTCAGCTTGTTTTAAAAAATTCTACTTTCAAAGCCACTGAACGCTTCCCTCATTCCTCTCTTCAAGACTATTTTTGGTTCGTTCAGCTTTTGCTTGCCAGCTATGTTTTCTTTCCCTGTACATCATTACACTAAGAATTCTGTAAATTTCGTTTCGTTTTACATACCTCCACGGAGTCACCTAGAGACGTGTATTCTATCAATTTCACAAACGTTTCCGCGTTTCTTTTCTAAAAAATTCCCAGTCCAAAACCAGCCGCAACTCTAGGCTGTACCCGACAGCGGTGTCGAAACTATACACTTTCCACTCCTAGGTTACGAATGAGTGTATGACATAACGGTAGGCAAATGAGCGAGTCACTCCTCCCCGGCGAAACCGCTAATAGGAGAGATTCGTCGGCCCAGCCGTGTCGCCTTGCCGGGCCACTCCGTCCCGAGGTTGGACCTTGTCCGCGCTGGCCTTGAAACTCGCGAGCCCGCGCAGCTCTGGTGGGGTCATCACGAGCCGACTCTGAGCGCATCTCCTGACCCAATGGCCCCTTTCACTGCGAACCACGGGCTGGACAAGCTAAAGGTTACCGCCGTTGCCGCAGGCGGGATTCCGCACTGCAAAAGGTACGCTACGTGTTGCCCGCCGAGACCGCACAGGTGGTGGAGGGGAGGCCGGCTCCAGAGCACGCAAGCGGGCGCCGGCTGATGGGGGAGAGGGGTGGGGATGGGCTGAGTGTCGCGCGCGTCGTTTGAAGATGAGTCGTCCGGGCCGGTGAGGGGGGGGGGGGATGCGTCTGCCGGCCAGGCCGGTGTACCCCTATATAAGACTGCCGAAAGCTTTTGCGAGCCACAGGACCTCAGCAGTTCCAGCAGTCCACAGCCAGTCAGCGAGCACCACCACCACCAACACCAACCATGAAGACTGTAAGTGTGCGCTTCATCGGCTCCACATTTCTTGCACACACCGATTTCTAGCACATTTTAGATTTGTAACGATAGACTCTGTTCATCTCATCAAGATGCCTCGGTTTACGTTACTCTCATCATTTTATATCTGGCTGCATACTCTGCAAAACACTTAGAACTGCATGGCAGATGAAACTCACCACGTTCGGGTTTCTTCCAGTTTCAATTGCGAACCGAGCGCGGGAAGAATGACTGCATAAATATATTTGTGCTCTCTATTCTTAAACTGGACTCCTCCAGAGTGACTCCTAAGCGTTCAGTCACACTCAGAACTTTTAACGGGAATGGGTCAGCAATGCTGCCTTAGTTTGTAATCGTATACTTCATCCTTAAATCGAAGTTCCATTGATTATAGCCTATTTTGTGTAGTATTAAGCGTGTTCAAGATATTTCTAGAACAACAGAGACCTGGAGAGGTTTTCCACAAGGACAATTTGTCTCCAAAACTTCTGATACAACTTGTTCTCCTATTCGAGAGAAGTGCGAAACCAGCGGTTCTGATTCTGATTTACTGTGGTTCTATTGCATTTTATCAGGCCGACTGGGTTAACTGGGCAGCCCTTCAAGAGGGCATCATCCCTAAGTCTAAACAGTTGATTATCCACGTAGAACTTGGTGAAACTAGATACCGTCTATGGCTCTTCAGAGCTATTAAGAAGTTACAGTCATTGGAATATAGCAGGTCACAGCATTCAGTAGCCGGCCGATTCTAGTACACGCTGAAAGCCTTAGCGATTTTCTATGGAGATCATCTATCTGTTGCATCATAAAATGAGATCGGAGGGTCCTGAGTCACCAGACCTTCTAGGATTGTATTGTAACAAAAGATGGCAACTGATCTATCATCCACATCACATATATTCCATTCGCAGCTAAGCTAGAAGCCCTCAGCGTAAAGGTTTCCAATGTTACTACGATATACAGTTCACATTGAGAAACTGCTTCGTCTTTTACTAGCAAGTTATGGAAAAGACGTTAAAATTTAAATTCTTTCAGTACCTTTTTTATTTCTTTACATGAATCAGGGAACATTTTGGCATAAGTAACGTTGCTGATGTCATGTACTTTGCATTGCAACACATATTGAATTTATAGATCATTATGCTGACACTCTAGACGCAGCATGAATATATCACTTTTGAAGCTGTTTACCTGTAGTTCCGTTTGACACAAGTTAACTCTCATTGCGTTAAAGTTTTTCTTTACGAACTAACAATAGGCTGAGAATAGTAGTTGATTGTTATTATTTTCATATAGGGAACAAGTCGACAGTTGTACATACAGTTCCTGTGATGGTAAAGACATGGATTCGGGCCCCAGACGAAGAGTTGATAGGCCACTAGGTATCATTCTTCAGGGACGTAACGAAAGCCTGGTATTAGAAATACACAGAGCTGTTCCCTATACCATAGGGAACTTGTTCAGTGGAGAATTCTGAAAGAATGCAAATACTATGAAACAGCATATAGGCTCTAAATCTCTTCTTCCGATATGATTCGAAGTACATAACAAACACTAGGATATTCTCAGTAAATCTGAAGATCATTGGAGGTTTAGTCTTCTAGGCGCACAGTCTTCATCATGGTCCTCTTCAGTTTCTTCTTACGAATCGACGTTTCGATCGTTCTGCTGGGATCTTCTTCAGAGGCTTCTGCTGTTCCTTGTAAGCCGTTCTACTTTTCAGCTATTCAGCTGCTCAGCTGTTCAGTTGACTGGAACACTTACCAATCCTGAAGGTGTTGCTAGTATAGGGTTCGAAACGCCGATTTGCGTAAGAAAAAATTTATGAGTAACGTGACATGGCCTAACAGACTAAGTGATTTTATCTTCAGCTTGATATTCTGGTCGAGGAGACGCAGTTCAAGTGACAGGCCAGTGCTATTATGCTTTTCGTTCACCATAGCCAAATATCCAGCTGCAACGCAGCGTTTAAAGTGCGAGCGAGACGAGGTCCAGGTTAAGACGTAAATGCCTGCTATCTCCTACACTGGTGCCGCTAATGAATGCGCCGCACGCCGAGGACGGAACCAGGCATGAATGCGGAAGCTGCCCTGGCTCGCCGCTGGTTGGCACCGCTTCTCGCTGTCTCGAGGACACGTGACGACACGAACCTACTTGAGAGACTGGCGAAGCGCCCACTGGCGACAGTAACGATAACTGCCGCACTAACTGTGAGACAATCCGCCCCCAGCATGTCAGCACCTGGCAGATCTTACAAGGTCCCGAGAGTCTGCCGCATGTCCTCGAAACTGCATCTGTTGTATTGGTTTGCGGTACCTTTTATACGTGACTGAAGCGGTTACTTGCCAGTCACTGTTATCTTCAGCATTTCGTTGAATGTGAATGGAAAACATTTGTCCATTTGAAACATACTTCAGTTGTCTAATTCTGGTGTACTGCTAGACTTACTAACTGTTCTCCTTGTTCATGTTGTGATACGTTACCAGAGAGTGAAATTCGCGAAGTGTGAAAGCGTTCCGTATGGTTCCTGCCAAATATTTCATCCAGTTTATCGTTAGAGCTATGGCTACGCCTTCGGCAGGAGATAACTTAAGCGGACGAGGCCATCGCCTGACATCACTTAAAACGAATACTGTAGCTCAGTTTGTAGTTCACATGGTGCCAGAAGAAATCAGCATACGTATATGCCACGAATAGAAATTAACAGAAGGGATTTGTGGTGTAGAACTGCAAAATAAAGTACAGAAACAACGGAAATAAATGTAGTAGAAAGTACTTGATGAAAAATCTGTTTCGAGTACACAGAGAAAGGGGCATTTACGGAAGGGACAAATACACCTTTCCGTAATCGGACATCACCGGTGACTATTCTCATATACAGAACCGTAAACAATCCCCTCTGAAGCTTAAGAGGATCATTTACCAGTGTGCATAGCATTAACTGTGGACGGGCGTCAGGAGATAACATAGAACAAAAGGTTTAAAAAGCGCGTTTCAGTGAAGTATTGTCCGTCCCCGGTAGCTGAGTGGTCTGCGCGACAGAATGTCAATCCTAAGGGCCCAGGTCCGATTCCCGACTGGGTCGGAGATTTTCTACGCTCAGGAACTGGGTGTTGTGTTGTCCTAATCATCATCATTTCATCCCCATCGACGAGCAAGTCGCCGAAGTGGCGTCAAATTGAAAGACTTGCACCCGGCGAACGTTCTATCCGACGGGAGGCTCTAGTCACACGACATTATTATAGTGAAGTATTTCCTTCATTCGTACATAACGTAACTGCGAGGCGTTGATGGTTTGTGATGGCATCGTTTCTGCTTAAGAACAGATACAACGTCACGACGCGGCTGGGACATTGATGCTTTTTACGTCCATTATCGGACATTATTAGCGTTCCTAAAATTTTTTGATACATACCCCTGACATAAATAAAAATCATTCGGTTACTGGTAATTACCAAAGTGTGTTATTACTTATCCTTCCATAATATAAAAAGGAAATCACATGACAAACTATGAAGGATCATATCGTACTGAAATATTATTACGAAACGAGGTTGAGAATCCTGTCTGACCAACGTGCAAATTCACTGATTCTCATCGAAGGGTATCTAGCAAGGTTCCTCAAAAACTACAACGACCGATTCCTTCAACTGCTGTCTCCGACAAAATGCACGTCGAAGAAACGCATCCCATTAGCCATACAACAGCACCTGCTTATAGTGCTTATAGGTCTAACTCTTGATCAACTGTTTGTGTTAGGGAAAATTAACTAGCTAAAATATCCCTTCACGTTTATCAATAAACGTTCATGCCTCCATAAAGTAATATACGTAGTATAAGGTAAGACAGTTTTCGATATTCCAGCTGTTCTAAAATTTAAGCAAGTTTTCGGTAGACATAAATTGTAGTATTATATGCATCTGATCGAATGGGTGAGCCCTCCAATTCTCTCTCCCTCTCTTTATGTGTCTTTCTCTTCCATTTATTACGCGACTATTCAGCCAGCCCATCGATATTCACATTTCAGCAGTGCTGACTGTAACTGTCGGACAATCAGATGTGCGCTTGCATGTACGCAAAATGCGTTTAAATTTCACGCTCGTAGTGATCTCCAGTTAACAAGGTATAGTGGCTACCGCAGGACTGCAGTCCAACATACACCATTTCGCCCACTCAAGATTCAGCTTTTTGTCACTCGTGTCGGTAATTAACTCCACGGCATTTGGATGTTTCAGGTTCTGATTCTCGCAGCCCTGGTGGCCATCTGCGCAGCTAGGCCCCAGCAGGCCGACCCGAGGACGGCAGTCATCGAGGAGCTGACCAGCGACAACATTGGTGTTGGACCCTGGAGCTGGGGGTGAGTAGCTTTCTCGATCCACATCCAGAACTAACAGACAGGTGGTCCAGTCAGCTAACCATGTGACGGCAGCAGGTAGTGTACCTGCAGTGCAGTGTAAATCGTCCAGCAGGCACGGACGCAAGGAAAATGTTTCGTTTCCGTGTGCTGGATGTAGGAGAGAACTGTGGTCTAATCGCACCTACCGCCTTAGGGTTTTCTGTGGAGAAAATTCTGAAAGATGGTCCAGTCAGCTAGTATAGACTTTGTATAAATACAGACTATATTGATACGTGGTTCGCAGAGATGCCGTAAATGGAAAGACTTCTATCAATATCCATAAACGACACCCTACTGACTGCAGGTAGCAATTTCTGGTCCAAAGACATTCTTCGTTAGTCAGTCACTACTGGCATTATTCGGATTCTTCCCCAATGTTTTCTCATCTGTGACAACACCTGGTGTCTTAATTTACATAGCAAGGCACGTACATTTACTAATTCTCGTTTGCCTTGCTCCTATCCAAACAAGTGGCTAAATCCGGCAACTACCTTCACATGTGAGCAGTATTCAGCCACAAGCGAAAGGCATGTTACGAAAGCGTCTTTAATGCCTCTGAAGAGGGCAACGCCGGGTCAGCGGCGCTAACTGCCGTCTGCGAAGACGTTCGGGATACCCGGAGGCAACGCTAATTGGGCAGCGATCGCGACCCTCCTGGGCCAGGCAGCCGAATACTCAGCAACAGCCGGTGCCAAAGCACCTCACCTGCCACTGGTCTTAACAGGGTCACGTCTCTTTATTTCCTGATTTACTGCTGCGTTTCATTTCTGTCCATAATATCAGTACGCTGAGAGCCAGAAACGTCTTAGGAATTAAGGAATCAATAAAACAGACTTTAAAATTCGCATTTCGCCATCGGATTTCTGACTAGTTTCATGCGGATCTCCACAATTTTCTCTCCTACATCAATTCCAGTGCTATTTACAGCGAAACTACTGAGAAACTAGAAAAAATATGTGTTTTAGCCTATAGTCGCCATTTTCTTACTGTTGTTGTCACTGTAGTTTAAAATACATATTTTAATCGTTGTTCTATCCGACAGAGTGTTGAGAATATCCCCTAAATAAATATGTTTATTTCTTTAGTGGAATTTGTGTGCCCCTAGTATTGCGTCCTAATTATTCCTTCTTCTAGATAGTGTTTTTAAATTATTCCGTTACTCCCCGATTCTGTGGAGAAACATATCATATATTTTCTAGTAGTGCACATATTTTTCAGGATCCTTGTGTAGCTTCGCAACTCAAACCCTTCGATTCTGCACTTTTCCCACAGTGTATGATTCGATTCTATGTGTATCTGTTCTCCACAACCGAGTTGGTCGAGCAGAATATCAACCATGGATTTTATGGAGGAACAATCTATCCATTCACATGAGAAGATTAATGTAAGCTACGAAACATTTCTGGGATACTAACAAGGACTTTCATTTCAGTTCCGTTGTACACTTATGGGCTTAGTCAAAGCATCTACAGCCTTTCTTTTATTAAAAAAACAGTGATTGAGAAACGTAGCTGCTGTCGTAGTAGGCGCCAATTCATGAGACCTAATGGTGAAATATTAGAAAACTGAAACTGATCATGAATGATACCGCCTACGAAACACTTGCGCGTGAATTCTGCCTCTGGGTCCGGTTTACAGAGGACACCACTAATGGGTACACCATTATTTCATTCGTTGGAGGATGCAATACGATTTTTTCAAAAGACAAGCGTCAGTGTACTTACTAAAATATAAGAACTATCCTTGGAAACAGAATCTAAAAATAACTGGGGTTAGTGCATAAATGATCAGCGTCTTAGTGTGACCCAATCTTTCCTTGGAGGTAAAACAGTAAAGTGACTGACTGAGGAACTGCTCATTGAATATAAAGACGGTAAGATTTCGACCGGGGAAAAAGGAATGCCACCGTCTAGCATGAAGTTACGCCTTGAGACAGATGATGACACTGTGGTCAATAGCTTTAGCTGGTTTGTTGTTCTACGGTTACTTTATGCCCGCATCTGTTTTCATATCGTCATGATAAAATTTGACTACACATTGCTGTCGTGGAAATTTATAATTATTGACTCACCGCCGTATAGAACCATACAAGTTATCTTTCTTCCCATTCTCTATATCTGAGTGAAATGGGAAGAAGCCATAATATATGGCACAGTATCGTTTTTTAATCTACTCATTTTACCCTTAGTCGTAGACAAACCTGTCCAATGTTGTAAGAAACGACTGTCTTAGGGATACGGAGAAACGGATACATCACCATGATGTTTGCACGCAAAATCGGCTCGACCAGTGCTATTGCCAATGAAAAATGCATGAATTAAGCTTGAGAGGCTTTGTTGCGCTGTTGTATCAAGCAGTACGTAAACACTGGGTGCACGGAAAGAAACAGAAAGCACCGGGCTTCTAATGGCCCATTGTTCTTGTGACACCACCCATAACCTGCGGATTAATTGTTTGAAACACAGACCGTCTTGCTTTAGCGGCACACTTGCACAATGTTCAGACTGCCATATCGCGATGTCAGACGTCGAGTTCGCTTTCAAGAGATCGTTTTTCTATTCTCTTCAGAGTAACCCACAGACGGCCTACGGCCTTACCTAATTTCAGGGTGCAGAGCACCAAACAATAGCCGCTGGGAAGAGATTATGAAAGAACCACGTAGATGGAGAAGAAGAACAGGGGGAAGATGATGGCAGCTGCCAATTACGTTTAGTCGACAGCGCCAAGGGAACCACTGATAGTTTGGCATAAGGGAATACTAACAATTCAGTCGCAATGTCCTGTAGTTAGCGTAATATTCTGGCAATCTGGTTAACACTTCTCTCATTACCACACTAAAATAAGATGTTTATTATCCACTAAATCATAGTGGAAGCATTTTCTTCCAAGGTTTGAGATAGGCGAAAATTTTAATTTTTTTATCTGCAATGAACTTTATTCAAAGTGATTGTGTTCGAGGGACAAGGTGCGAATATCATCCCAGTCTGGTCGTGCGAAGTTATTTATGGTTTCCTTGTACAACCGTAGACAACTGCTGGAATATTTGTATAAATAAAACCGACTGTAGCTTATTACTCTATTCTGACTGAGCTAGCACTCAATTTCTGATGACAGTGATATCAACAAGATGAACCGTAGTCGGCTGAGTCAACTGTATAAACCGATTTTGGTAAAATACTTTTATGTCAAAATCACAGTTACCATTTTTTCACTACAACTGCTTCACCACACAGTCAGCTAATTACAATGATTGTCATCGTTTGCGAATCACGTTCAATTTGCAGCCTTCGTCTTGACATTACTGATATCAAGGCATTAAACGTAAACCTGTCACAAAACCGCAAGTTCACGGAGCAGTTAGTGGTTATAACTTCACCTAGTCATGTAGTTGTAAGGGGACCTACAGTTAAACGTGGGCTCCGAAATACGATGGAACTCGGCATTTATCACGTAACAAACGTTGTAAGATTTGCATGTAGTGATAAATTACAGAAAAAATTCCAGTGGCTCATCAAGGATCGAACCGCGGTCCTTTGCATGGGCAATGTGGTAATTTATCATTTACCCGCCAACCCGAACTGTAAAATACATGGTGAATGTACGGTGTTATGAAATTTCCTTTCAGATTAGTACTGGGTTTGACAGTGCCCTTGGTTTATAACGACGATACGAACTTCAACTATCCAGGGATGCTGCACTGTTACGCTCAGGGGTCGAACTGGCAATCCTTCAGACATTTCTACATGTACACCTACATCCATACTCCGCAAGCCACCTGACGGTGTGTGGTGGAGGGTACCTTGAGTACGTCTATCGGTTCTCTCTTCTATTCCAGTCTCGTGTTGTTCGTGGGAAGAATGATTGTCGGTACGCTTCTGTGTGCGCTCTAATCTCTCTGATTTTATCCTCATAGTCTATATGCGAGATATACGTAGGAGGGAGCAATATACTGGTTGACTCTTCGGTGAAGGTGTGTTCTCGAAATTTTAACAAAAGCCCGTACCGAGCGACTGAGCGTCTCTCCTGCAGAGTCTTCCACTGGAGTTTATCTATCATCGTAACGTTTTCGCGATTACTAAATGATCCTGTAACGAAGCGCGCTGCTCTCCGTTGGATCTTCTCTATCTCTTCTATCAACCCTATCTGATACGGATCCCACACTGCTGAGCAGTATTCAAGCAGTTGGCGAACAAGCGTACTATAACCTACTTCCTTTGTTTTCGGATTGCATTTCCTTAGGATTCTTCCAATGAATCTCAGTCTTGCATCTGCTTTACCAACGATCAACTTTATATGATCATTCCATTTTAAATCTCTCCTAATGCGTACTCCCAGATAATTTATGAAATTAACGGCTTCCAGTTGCTGACCTGCTATTTTGTAGCTAAATGATAAGGGATCTATCTTTCTGTGTATTCGCAGCACATTACACTTGCCTACATTGAGATTCAATTGCCATTCCCCGAACCATGCAGTAATGTACAGGATGCTGCATAGTGAATCAAGTTGTTGGCTATGATTCTAACATGAGCTTCCTCCTGCAACAACGAGTCCCGGAAGACATTCAGGAGAACTGTAGATGTCGTCAAGTACGAGTGGGGTACTGGCAGAGTGAAGCTACGGGACGGGCCGTTAAACGTAACTAGGCTGCTCAGTTGGCAAAGCACTACTCCCAAAAGGCAGACAGAATCCAAACCAAATTCGAGACATAACTGAAATCTTAAAAGTATGATGATGTCATACTTCGTCTGAGAGCTGAGGACATTTTACCTAGCTTTTATGCAGCTGTCTGTAAATGGCGACCGAATCAGTAACCACAACACTTGTTTACTTCAGATACCGCACCAGCAACGGCATCTCGCAGCAGGAACAGGGCACCATCGAGAACCAAGGCTCCGAGGATGAAGCCATCGCCGTTCGAGGCAGCTACTCCTTCATCGGCGCCGACGGCAAGACCTACACCATCACTTACGTCGCTGACAGGAACGGCTTCCAGCCACAGGGTGACTTCCTGCCCAAGCGCCGATAAGCAACCCTCTACCGCACACCGCCTCTGAACCGCACGAGCTCCGTTTTCGCCGACAGTAGCTATCTCGCCCTTGTAAGCGAAACGCCACCATGAACGATGCTTGTAGACTCTAGCGTCGATTGTCGCGGGGTTTCTCGACACTGAACCGACCAAAGCACGCACACACACACACACACACACACACACACACACACACGCACACGCACGCACACAAGCATACACATGTATACAGATATACTTGCAATAGCTGCACCAAGAGGATGCTGAAAGCATCTGTACTGTAACAGACACTTGCTTTAACTCAAGCACATCACATCAGCAGTCACAACACATTAACTAATTTCTGCGTCGAAACATCGGCGTCGCACGGCCAGTACTCAGACTCACACGGAAGCATTGCCTGGTCGGCTGGAAACGGAGTACATACAACAAAGAGCGGTAGGTGACGAAACTACGAACATCAGGCCCGACGAAACTTAGCTATGGACTTGGGATGCTATTTATTTTCCCAAAAAGTAACCCGTTCACTTTCTTTCTCGCCTACCTTACCCTACCTACACTTTCTTCCAGAGGGAGGAGGATGGGGACATACGAAGAGCGTACAATTAGTATAAAGCGGACTGTGGCTCAGACATGGAAACTTCTCGTTACAGAGACGTATCTACCACTATTACTCTACGTGGCAATTATGTACTGTAAATAAATTCACCGAAGCACACAACTCGACACACCTGCTCATGATTTTCTATTTTTTGTACTATACCTATCTACTTAGCCTGTTCGGTGTTGTTTGTGTGTAAGGTGAAGTGCATAAATAAAGTACAACTCAAAACATATAAAAGGTTGTCCGTATTATTATTTCTGTCTTTCCTATCGACCTAGTTATTCCTAACGCACATTCCAGCCTCGCTGGTAATAGACATGTCGTTCAGATATCCTTCACTCAAATATTCTCTATGCCTTACGTCATATTTCTGTTATGACCTGTGAGAACAACAGCAATGGTGAATGTCTCGTGTCGCTACACAAAAACGACACGAAAAATAATTTCTACAAATTCAATGTCTTATTTTATATCATTAATGTTACACAAAGTATGATTAATTCAAATTCATGATTAGAACTTGATCTGCTATCACAGTGAAACAATTAAACGAAATTTGTATCAACAACTTTTTACTGGTGTTTGATACTCTGGAAATTCTGAATGATGAACTTAAGGCGTAAAGGACTATTTTGAAATTTTTTGTCACAAATGTACATATACGTACGTTTAACTAATGACAGTAAAATGTAAACTATTGCGAAGACACGTCACCAGACTCGGCAAAAGAAAAATTTGGAAATTCTGAACGGAGTCATAAAACTGAGCGACAAAGGAAACAAAACCGCTTGTCTTAACCAATAAAGTACCAAGAGTAAGGTAGACTATAGAATAATGTAGAGGATAATAACTCCTAGATATCGCAAAATAAATATGTAGTGATTTTAAATAGGACCAACAAAATGTAACGTTCAAAACATAAATCCTGAATGTCTTAAGAGTCGCCGTGTAATCTTTCGGAAATATTTAATGACGAAACTTGAATTTCATTTTGGAGTTCAAAAGTATGAATCTTAAATAAAAACATTAATTTTTCTCTTATTCCTTTCCCCAGCAAGCTGTTCGTCTAACAACGCAATGACTACTGTTCTACTGATTAAAAGTTAATATAAATACTCAGTCATCTGAAGTTTTCTTATGACAGGAATTGAAACCATTTCATTGCTAGCCAACATGTCTCACCTCCAGTTTCGACTGATGATTAAGATATGGCTCTTTTATTAGCGTTCAGTTACAGCATATTAAGTACGTCTTACATGTTCAATCACTAATGCTAATTAAATTAATGCCACTTCAATCTCTTGCACGAAGTATGGCGTACTAAGGTGATGTAACGTTGCCTCGTATTCACCCTGCATAGCAGTTTCCATCTTCGCTTTTGTCGCTTTGTATCGGTAATTTAATATGATAAGGATACACTAATTAGTTTGATGAATTACGCAAAGATATACATGCAATCTTTCACATTTGTATAAACTGTCGCAGCCGGAATCTTAGTGTTTGAGCTTCTTCCAAGTTGATCTCTTGGGTTCTAGAGTTTGTTATGTTCTAAGAGCAGTCACCCACTAATTACAGTGGGCTTTATCAGGGTGTGTCTCATATTCCGTGGTAAAAGTTACTTGAAGCATGATACGGTCTGCAGCTTGGACGAACTTGAATGAAATTTACAATTTAATTCATATTCCTCACATTGTTTGTTGTTGTGATCTTCAGTCCGAAGACTGGTTTGACGCAGGTCTCCATGCTACTCTATCCTGTGTGAGTCTCTTCAACTCCAAATAGCTACTAAAACCCACATCTTTCGGAACCTGGTTACTCTGTACATCTCCCTCTAAGAGTTTCACTCCACACACTTCCCTCCAAGACTAAACTGGAGAGCCCTTGATTTTCAGAATGAGGCCTATCATATGATTCCTTCTTTTAGTCAAGTTGTGTCACAAATTTCTTGTCTTCAAAATTCTGATCATTACCACCTCATTAGTTACGTGATCGACCGATCTAACCTTCAGCATTCTTCTGTAGAACCACATTTCTAAAGCTTCTATTCTGTTTTTCAAAACAGTCATGTTAAAAAACCTTATTCTGTTTTTTTAGACTGTTTATTGTCCATGTTTTTCTTTCGTATATCTCTACACTCCAGACGAATAGGTTCAGAAAAGACTTCCTAACACTTGAATCTATGTTCAGTGTTAACAAATTTCTTTTCTTTAGATATACTTATCTTGCTCAACATTTGGACATCTTCAGATATTTTATTGCCTAAATAGCAAAACTCATCTACTACTTTAAGCATCTCGTTTCCTAATCTGATTCCCTTACTATCATCTAATTTCATTCGACTACATTCCATTTTCCATGCATTGCTTTTGTTGATGTTCATCATATTTGTCCTTCCAAGACACTGTCCATTCCTTTCAACTACTCTTCCAAGTCCTTTGCGGTCTCTAAGAGACTTACAATGCCACTGGCCAGCCTCAACGTTTTCATTTCTTCTCCCTGACCTTTAATTCCCGCTCCAAATTTTTATTTGGTTTCGATTATTGCTTGTTAAATGTGCATATTAAATTACATCTGCGATAGGCTACAACCCAGTCTTACTCCCTTTTGAACCACTGATTATCTTTCATGTCTTTTGGCTCTAATACAGTACCTGCCCTTCCGTTTATGTTCAAGGTGCAAACAACCTTTCGCTGCCTTTATATTGTCCATGCTACCTTCAATATTTTGTACAGGCCGATAATTGTTTCTGTTTTTGTTCCAGTTTCTGTTGTTTCCGTTTATGTTATTTCCATTATTATAGTTGCGGTGCCTCTTGTGTGCTAGCTTGCTTTGTATGATATGTTATGATTATTGTTCATAATGGGGTGCGTCTGCTGATTTTGGAACGTGTATTGGTTTGCGGAAGGAAGCTGTTGATTCTGCTGCGCAATGTAACCGACGGCGGCCGTTTCGCCAGGATTATTTGGCCAGCTGCGCGTTTTGCATGCCACTGACCTAAACATTGTGACAGCTGTTCTGTCGTGCAGAACGCTGATCCTCATATAACATACCAACAGAATCAATCACAACCAGAATATATTCTGCATCATTGTGTGGAAAGTGCTCTAACTTCTCTTAAATGGTAAAAGGCAATCTGGCTTTCAGTGCGCGGAGTATATCATGCGTAGCTACAGATTCATCAAGAAAGTGGCCAAAAGTCTCATAATACAGGCACAGATTTCAATGTTTCGCATTGAAATTCTCTGGTTTCACAATCTGTTCCCTTAGACGTTCTGGTACCGTCTGCGACCAAGAAACGTCTTTCAAATTGCTCATATGAGGCGCATCATTATATGCCCAAACAGCAGCGTTACCCTGGATGTAACCTACAACGTAAGAAATTCTATTTCGGTCATCCATGCTCTTGAGAAGGTATTTCTAAATGCTTTCAGAAAAATTACAGGATGTACAGTACGTTTTTCTGGGATGCAAGGTTGAAATTGCCGATGTTTAAACAGACTTTCTTCTTCTTTGGCACTGTAATGTCGATTGATTTCACTGTAATTACTGTAGTGATAGGCTGGTGAATGGAAAGGAATGTACTGCCCATAAACGTCGCGATTGTAATTAGGTGTCATGTGTATAGGTGTATACTGTTGTTGCTGTGAGGTGTGTGTTATGTACGGAGGATACGTGTCATACACATATCTGTTTTCATTACCAAATCGTGCACTTTGATTATTAGTATTACTCCATCCCGATCGTATGTCATCGTTTAGTAGTTTCTGACGTGCTGCATTGGACTGAGCTGCCTCAGTTATGATATGTTTATTATTTTTAACAAATTCGGCTACGCTGTCATACACAACCGTCGGTAGTTTTTCCTCTATACATTCGTCAAGATATTTATTTTTCTGATCAACTGAGTCATTTCTTTTTTTATGGTGGCAAAATGGTTGTCAGTGTGTAATTCCAGTTTGTCTGTTAGTTGTTTATCCATAGTGTAAAATTTGCTTTCAGTTACAGTAATGCGTGTTTTTACTGAAGCTTGAACTGATGGAAGAGATTTCACCTGAGTGGCAACAGCTTCGCATGTAGGGTTTAAATGTTTGACTTCAGTTTGAATATATGTTACGTCTTTTGTGGTTTTTTCCTGCTGTAAGTTCAAATCGGAAAATTTTGATTTGAACTCGGACACATGGTTGCTCAGTCTCATACTAATCTTGTCTGCTCTTGCACATAAACCATCATTACAAGTTTTTAGTGCTCTTAATTTAGCATTAATCTCGCCATGTTGCATTTTTAAAACTGTCATGTGTTCATCAATGTCTTTTTTGTTTTCGGTAATCAGCTTTTTGTTTTCAGTCACCTCATTATGTATTGATATGTCTTCCTTGCTTTTAGTGATCTGATTTGGTACTGATCTCGTATGGTTTTTGCTTTCAGTCATTTGTTTGATAATAGTGTCAGACATACTGGCAGTGTTTGTCAACTGAAACTGCTCTGCCTCCGCCACGTCATTTGATATGACGTCACGGACAAGAACGGACTCCGAGCTGGATTTAGCTATTTCACTAGTGGTCGGCCTATTTATGAAATTTCCATCACTAGGCATGTTAGCTTCTGATTGATCGTTACTATTGGAATCAACTCTGGACTCATTGTCAATGTTTTGTCCAATGTCCAAGTTGGATTCGGTTTGTGTCTGTTGTTTGTCGTGTTCCATTTTTGCTAACATTATATATATTGCAAGAAAAATCTTGAAACTCGTTTGTGAATGAATTCATGAAATTAATTCCGCATGGCAACAATGTTGGCTTAACTGAGCAAGAATTGCAATTAATGGTGAAAAAATTAACGTTCATAGCTGCTTGCCATTTTGTGGAGTGGTATGACTGTATTGTTGTAAGAAACTGTATGATAAAAATAATTTTGGATGCGTGATCTTGCGCAAAAATGACTGCTACGGTTATGGAAAATTTTGACAAAGATAGGAAGCGAGCTACAATTACTGAAAGAGCTTGGACTAGCGTGCTAATGTAAAAATATGATGTCTTTCCTTGGATCCAAGTACTCAGTGTAGATTCCAGGATTCAACAACAATTTCAGTGGTTCGTCTTTTTGTTTGGTCTTTACAAATATTCAATGGCAATATATATTGGATTTTTCTGTCTGGTTTGAGTATATCGAAGAACAAGCAACTAATAATAAGTAATGATAATAGTTAGTGGCCAGTTTATACAAACTATGGACGCCTAAAAATGGCTTTTTGAGTAAGGTCCGTTCCTTGTATGGTTGAGCGTGAGTGATCTTTCTAAAAATATCGGACTTCGTAGTTTGAATAATTCCAAAGCTTAAGTTCGTACTGGCCCTTTGATAAAATTTGTAACTCGGAGCCTTTAGCCTTGCCAAGACATCGTTTAAATGGAATAATAGCTTTCAACATAAATGAAACACAAGATTAAATAATACCACTGTATTCACAAAATATTATACTATATTAAATTACTTCTACGTACATCTTCATATACATCTACATATATACTCCGCTAGTCACCAAGCGGTGTGTGGCGGAAGGGCACTATTCGCGCCAAAGTCGTATTTCCGCCCCTTCTGTACCACTCGCGGTTCGCGCGAGGGATAAACGACTGTCTGAACGCCTCAATACGAGCTCTAATTTCCCATATCTTTTACTGGTGATCATTGCGCGATTTGAAAGTTGGTGGTAATAATATATGCTCTACATCCTTGGCGAAGATCGGATTTTGGAATTTAGTGAGCAGCCTCTTTCGTTTAGCGCGTCGTCTATCTGCAAGTGTGTCCCACTTCAAACTTTCTCTGAGATTTGTAACGCTCTGGCGATGGCTAAATGTACCAGTAACGAATCTTGTCGCTCTTCTTTGGACCTTCTCAATCTCTTGAATCAGACCCAACTGGTAAAGGTCCCATACAGACGAACACTACTCTAAGACTGGGCGAAATAAAGTATTGTAAGCAATTTAATTAGTCGAAGGACTGCATCGCTTCAGGATTCTACCAATAACCCGCGATGTAGGGTTCGCCTTACCGTTAGACACATTAATTCTGTAGCCTCGTGCAACTATGATTACGGCTAGTGAGACTGCGTCTCATAGAATACTGGTGGTGTGCCAAGTAATTATCTCCAGCGATGGCAGATATGCGTCCTATTAGTACGGCTTCAGAACAAAACGGTGCCGTCTTCTCGGCAAGACAACTGAACTGCGCGATTATTCCAGTGTTTCAGCGGTTGCGCGCCACAATCGATGCAACATCTTATACTAATTAATACTTTACGTAATTCTTTATTTATATTCTGAACTTTTATCCACATTTTTGCTACATGCAAATATGCCTTTAAGGGTGGTAGAAACAAATTGCAAAGTTGAACAAACAACATACTTTATTTAAATTCAGCCCTTGAGAGGACTGCGCCACTTCTTACTGTGAGCCACTACCGAATAGTTCGGGTAATCTCGCACCTGCTAAATTAATGGACTGCACGGTATACTTGTCCTGCTATCAGATACTGCCTGTTTTTATTTTGGGGTTTTTGGTCACAAACTACATTCACAATTGCCGCGCCTTTCATCTCTATGCAGGGTATTTGCTATGCTTGCCGGTACTTTATCCAACTCGGCGAAGGTCTCCGTTTTATTAGTAAAGAGAGTACTCGAACGGTCTTCTGAACAAATTCCTTGTAGAATATTGTATACAGCTTCCGATTTGAGAACGCCAAGGCAAAGTACATCGCACGATTGGCTCTATACGATTTTCAATACGATAAGAATGTTGACATAAACTTACTTTTAATTTCCTCTAGCCGGCTTTTTTTTTTTCGGAAGCTGGTCAACGTCACACCGTTATCCGCGGCCTCAGCTAGAACTCTGCTCATTTTACCACAGGTTAATGAGTAAATAATCTCAAATATCACAGATTGCGTAATTTGCTGAACTCCATCCTGATTTTGTAAATGCACGATTACTTACAAAGGATCTACAATTTCATTACTCTTGTCAACTGACAACATATCAGTTATCAAAATTGGATTAGGTAATTTGTTAAAAATTTTCCACCATCCCTCACAAATCCTACCTGAGGTTCCAAACACCTCAACGCAGGCTGTTGGGTTGAGAAGACAACCATCTTCTTTCCCCGCCCAGAGGTATGATGCCAATCCAGTAAACTAGCATCAAGCTCTAACTGAATAATTTACCCTGCAGGACTTCAATAACAGAGAGTTTTTTGCAATCCGTATTTATTATACCTGAACCCTGAATATCGTTACACACATGGTTCAAATGCGCCTGATTCCTAAAGTCTTGCAAAAGTGAAGGCACATTGCCTTGAAATAACAGCACTGAAGCACCAAAGAAACTGGTATAGGCATGCTTACTCAAATACAGAGATATGCAAACAGGCAATATACGACGCTGCGGTCGGCGAGGCATGTACAAGACAACTAGTGTCTGGTGCACTTGTTACGTCAGTTAAGTCAGTCATAACGTGGTGTTATAGTTGGTGAACGAGAGAAGGGACACAGCATCTCTTGAGGTAACGCTGAAGTGGAGTTTTCCCATACGACCATTTCACCAGTGTACCGCGAACAGCAGGAATCCGGTAAAACCTCAGATCTCCGACATCGCTGCGGCCGAAAAGAGATTCTACAAGAAAGGGACCAACGACGACTGAAGAGAGTCGTTCAGCGTGACAGAAGCACAGCTCTTCGGCAAATTGGTGCAGATTTCAGTGCTGGGCCACCAACAAGTACCATCGTGCGAACCATTCAACGAAACATCATCGATATGAGCTTTCGCATGTGACGGCCCACTTGTGTACTCTCAGCAAGAAGTACGAACTGGCGACCAGGTCGGACGTAGCAAGCGCATCGACGCTACGACAGATTCCGACGCCCACGTCTTCGCGACCGCCGGCGCGCGGGCGGCAAAGAGAGCGGCCCGCGGAGGGAGGGGATTTAAATCGGCCGCCCGCCCTCAGGAGCCCAGTTCGTCATCGCACCTTACGATGAGGACATGTCTGATCGCCGAAATATTGTGCCCGTTGGACACTATGAACCGGAAGTATACCCGTGAACTGTTCGAACAACAAATACGCCGGGAAAAACTGAAGAATCACATCTTCCATTTGTTTTCCAGTCAGCTTGTCGCAAGCACTGCTCTCCTGTCCGTGGATGTTTCCACCTTTATAGGCACCTCCAATTAAAAAGAAAAAGAAAAAAAGCAGTGCACTTTGCCGATACTGAATATCTTAACGACCTACATAATCTCCTTAGGGTATTTATAGCGCAGTACACCATCAGGACAGTGCTCTGCTATGATTATAATGGCAGAGAGCTTGGATCTTAGTGTGGTATGGTGCTGGGAATTGGTAGTTTTCGACTTTTTTCTTTTCCACAGAGACCAGATGCAATATGAATAAAAATGATAGTTGAGCTCAAGCAGACGACAGTAAGTTAGTTTTTTGCATTCCCTTAAACATTTCAGAGAAATCTTTTACTTTAACCTATAACAAAGCAAAACCTTTGGGCTTGCTAAATATTAAAAACATCGACCCCAGAGGTAATCGAGGAATGTAACAATTGTCTTGGTTATTTGAAAATTGGTAAAACAATGAGCACCATATCCATGACACATTAAATATTTAAAAGCACCCTCGACATAGCAAAATATTGAGATTAGAATAAGAAAAGAAGCGTCAGTAAACCAACATGTGGAAATGTGTGAAATCTTATGGGACTTAACTGTTAAGGTCATCAGTCCCTAAGCTTACACACTACTTAACCTAAATAATCCTAAGGATAAACACACACACCCATGCCCGAGGGAGGACTCTAACCTCCGCCGGGACCAGCCGAAACCAACATGCAGGCGCAATAATTTAGGAGTGCAATAAAGACAAACTGAAACCAAGGGACTAAAACACACAGATTAGCTAACGTATGATAACCGGCCTGACCTCCGACCTTGCCCCTAACGTTGCTCGATTCAGTACAGATCCTACAACATGCACATAGAATCAACGCTAAAATCACACAACATATAATTGACAGATATCACACGGGCCTCCAACCGTTACACAGATAGGGCAGTCAACTGAGCCCTTATCGCCCCATTGTACTCAAAGTATAAAGAGTGAAATATACATAAACAAATAAACTGCAATATGCACATGGGCCTTTTAATTCTGCCTGAGTGATTAGAATACAGAAACAGAGAGTCCATCTGAGATACAAGTTGATGAAGTTAACTGACAATGAAAGATGTTCATGATACATAAGTCCAAAAAGAAAAAAGTTTCGTCCACCTGTAGTGCATATAAAGGGAAATTTGACAATGAAGAATTTTAAAGATACCTTAACCTACAAGATAAATGGATCAGTGGTGCAGATAAAGCAAATCTTTCTGGGTCAGAGTTAACCGACAATGAAAAATTTTAGAGCTACGTTAACTCAAGAGTAGCGGAGGTAAAAGCAAATATTTCTAGATCAGGTACCCCGAAAGAGAATCAGTTAAAACGCAATATCTCTTAAGGTTATCGGGCAAAATAACGGCCATCAGCATAAGTCTGACCACATTACAACATTGACTCCAAATGGAACACAGTAGTTCTTCACTTTCAACATTTTGTTGGCAGGAAGCAGCAACTTTACTTGAATTCCTTGAAGCATTTATTAATGGTTCTGTAACTGCAACTATTAACAGAACCGTTAATGGGACATTGTATGTCCTATGCCGCCAATGTTAAATTATAGAACTTTGTGACGTATTATTTTGGAAACTTTTTAGGAAACCAACTTACAACTTTCCATAATTACTGAATGTACCTTTCTAGATCCAGTGAACTAGAATTATAACTAAAATTTTACTGTGGGACATGTTATTCTTTTTTTTATGATCAAATTGTTTACAGAATTTTGTAAATAAATGAACATAAGAACAAAACTAGTCAGGATTTTTTAGTGGTTATAGTCCAAAACGTGTTGAATCTCACACTTAGCATGCTGTCAAAATTTCATGTCTCTGCCATCAGGCCGGCCGGAGTGGCCGAGCGGTTCTAGGCGCTACAGTCTGGAACCGCGCTACCGCTACGGTCACAGGTTCGATCCTGCCTCGGGCATGGATGTATGTGATGTCTTTAGGTTAGTTGGGTTTAAGCAGTTCTAAGTTCTAGGGGACTGATGACCTCAGACGTTAAGTCCCATAGTGCTCAGAGTCACCTACCATCAGTACTTTTTTAGGAAACGGGTCATTTATTGAAAAAAATGTAGTTCGGGGATATTGGGGTGTAAAACTTTTTCTTTATTACAAATTCTTATACAGACTTATATTTCTGCGTCTTTGATGCACTAGAATTGCCCTGGCCCGTAGTCTGTGTCTTCTTCAGTGTCACAACAGCCCAGTGCTCGACTCCTCTTTTTCTTTCTTGCTTCTTTTGTCATTTGCTGAGCAGCTAACTCTGCTTCACGTACACGAAGCTTATCCAGTTCCCGCAGTCCTTTAGCTGTATCCTGTCCAAATATAACCCTAACTTCTCCAGAACCTTTAGTCTTTCATAGTTCCCACCATTAAAGGTTATTACAGCATCAGACACTGCTAACTTTAGAGTCATGAGACCAACAAATAAATTTTTAGGCACACGGCACCACCCAACATTACTGAAGGACTCATTCGCATTCTGGGTCTTCCCACGTAAACTCTTCTTTACTAGCTCAGGATTTGCCAAATCTTCGTAAATAGGTTTCATTGCCTCCGTTACTGCCAAAGGACGAGCGTGTTTATGTGTTAATTCATTCAGGGCGCCAGAAAATTCGGCTTGCTTATATATGCACCAAGTGTTTGGTGGAGGTATGACATGGCTTTTGATCGGTTGATATTCGATGAAAGAAAGTGCTCCACACAGCTCTTTTCATCTACTCTAAATTGTCACAGTTATCTCTAATGGCCTTCCCATAATATTCTTGTCATTCATCAATTACTTTGTCCACTAGTCTTCCAGCACATTTTATTGTCTTGCCATCAGACAGTATCAGAAACAAAGGACTGATTGGTTTATTCGTAATGCCAGTTTCAGAGACGTAGCAGTAGGCACAAAACAAAGCAATTTACAGTTCCCAAGATATGACTGCTCAACTGTGGCAGTTATGCGTAGCTGCGAAATTTGAGAGTCACATGTCAACATTCAAAATATTATTTGAAGGTCTCACAACTGTCTGATTTTAATGTACTAATACCAAAATGTTCAGAAAATCCAAAGTACATTATGGAGTGGAAAACAGAAAATGTAAGATTTCAACGAATTTCACGTACAATGTTCCCTTAATAAACGCTTTAAGAAACACAGGAATTCTTACGAACTGAAGCAGACACTTTATCGCACACAAAAAAGGAATCTAACAATATTTCATGCGTCGGGTCCAGGAGATTTAAGGATGAGAGATTTAAGAATGACGCATGTTGCTACGTCCTGCAACCAAAGCAGAAAGAAACCGGCGTAGTCGACCTTCTACGCACGGCGCGGTACCAGAAAGGCAGAGGGAAGCTATGAATCTTCAATAGACTTGGACATGCTCACCAAGTTGCACATCCGCCACTCAAACACTATAGGCAGAACTGCATGGGTAGCTAGTGCAGGCAGAGATCTAATAGACTTTCTCGTTGACAGTCAAATCCTATCAGCGCCCTAGCGTGAGCTATGCACGCTCTTAAATGGCTTCCGAGCTGATTCAGGAATGCAACTTATCAAACGCCACGGAAGCCGTAGCTAGATATCAAAACTTGAAGAAATTTCAAAAGCGTAAGAGTCGTTTCGAGTGTGCACACACGGCTCAGTTTCTGAAATACGCCACCTCCACCTGAATTTAATCTGTCCTTTCAGAACACCACAAGGTCCTCGTTAAAGAGCGTCGGAACGTATTTCCGGCTTCAGCCACCTTTCATTTCCTATAAATATTTGCGCTTCAGTGTTTTCTGTTAGAGATTGTAGCTGTGGTGCTTTACCAGCATGGCTACGACAATTTACAGCTGCAATAGCCACAGTTCCTAGGTTTATTCTCGTCCTGTGTTTGACCTGCATCCTTTGAGGCTGCAGCTCATTTTGCAGTCTCCTGAGACCCTATAAAAAATTCCACGTCTTATCCACTCAGTACCCGGTACCTGTGTAGTTGTCTCCTATGTGTAATGGACCTGTCAAGTGGATTCCGACACCTCTCCACGCTATGGTGCATGTCGTGGAATCTGCCGCCTACACGGTCGCAGAACAGTGTGATCATAAATCCACAATCGTTTATGTGAATGGTGACTCCGCCTTCATCTCGCAAGTGAGACTGGTTGTGTTTATCACTTCAGATGGCCGTCGGAAGCCAGAGAAAATATCTTCCAGTTCGAAGCGACAGACATCATTAGTAACGACATAAGCCATCACCTACTGCTGATTGTACTCTATTCTCTGCACTTTATCCTGAAAGACATCTACCATAACTGGGATAACTCCCCTCAGATACGCACAAATAGTGTGCACTGACCTTTTTTCTCTCATTGGCAGCCATATCCCTAGGGGGTTCCATCACGCATGTAACGGTTGCAGCCCCCATACACTAACAATCCCACACTCCGTGACTGCCACGACCTTCCAGATTGAGAGGTATCAACTAAAACATGACAAACGACTGTAGCTGGCAGCTTCTTTTTGTTGACTGCATCATCTGCTTCATCGAAATGCTCATTTTCTTTGTTTCTCCTGACATTTCATAATATTTTAGAAGTTTTTCTTCTCATTGTCTCATAGACTCAAATGCTTCTTCATGCACATCCGTCCACTACTCATATTTTCTTCTTGTTACTTGGGGCCATTCGTTCCTATTCTTTTAGCATGTCCTTCACTGCTTACCACCAGTTTTCACGTGTAAGTTGCGTCACAAATTCATCCATGTGTCTGTTTAAAATTTCTCTGTCAATGCTCTGTGTGTTTATAGTTTCTTTGTTTAGATTTTTATTTGGTAGCCATTTACTTTTAATGAGCATATTCATGATTAGGAATGTTGTCTTGAATATGTAATTACTACCAGCCCTGTTAACAGAAAAATAACTGGAAAAGCACTATCCCGGAACTCAGACTTTTACGTGTTTGAGTCCAGGATCAGTAGATTGATTTTAATATCCAGCAACTATTCAAGACGGAGTGTACTCAGGCAAGAGTTATACAGTTCGTTCAAAGTCAACATTTCTTTCATTTTCATCCGGCGTCTTCATCCGTTATTTTATCAAAGAGAATATTTTGTATTAGTCCTATGACGGCCTTGTCCCCAGTTAAAACACCAGCGCATATGTGGAACACATATTTCTGCCGAATCTGCTTCGCTGTGGAGCGGACATCGTGCAGCGAAATACCACTATCTCGCTCTCTTTGTAATCCGATGCAAAGTGAAACTTTCGAGGTACCATCCGTAAGTCAGTAACGTCACGTTGTACTCGCTACCGCATTTCGAGAGAAAATTGCCTTTCACTTCAACCTTTCTTCGTGCAGAGTGCAGTTTTTCATAATATAAAATTTAACCTGAGACGGGTGCCACAACTTACTGGTTCCTCCAAGCGCCGAGAGTAATCTATAATGTAGTCAGTGACCTTTTCGCTTAACTGCTCATCTCACTTTCACAGAGATCGTTCTGAGACATCTCAAGACTATTCTACATTAAGTGAGTTCAAAGATAAATATTGCTGAAATATCACTTTTTCTGTCTTTAGATGATTATAGGAAGAATGTAGTACCTACATTACTGACGTAATTGACAGGAGGTATTTCCCGGTCTCCTAGAAAATATTGTGTCGACCTGCTGCTGAAGTTGAAACACGTATGTAACATAGCAGCGATGGCGAGGCATTGTAGCATCTGTGACCAGAGAGTATGCGCTTGACCGCGCGAGTGTTGCGAGCGGTTCTCAGTCTGCCAGTCAGTCGTTGCGAGTCTGTAGCTGTGTCTCGTGGAGGGCAGTACTCGGTCAGTAGTCGTCGCGAGCAGTAGCTCTGTTCAGTGGCGTGCAGTACGCTAATAGTCGTCATGCAGAGCGGTCGGTCAGTGGTAGCAGCCCAGTGCGGTTGTGTGATGTAGGCGGTCGGCAACACTGGTCAAGATGCTGAATGAGATATACTGTTAATTAATATAATCATTAGATAATGTAAAATTTATTTATTGTAATTAATGTCCAACAAGTCCCCAATAATAATTTTTATTCCAAAGCAGTTTTTACAAAACAAAATTTATTTAATTGCACTTCCCCTTTCATTCCACTTTCGTTAAAGAAAAATTTCAGTAAAAATCACAGAAAAAAGGAATATTATTATTTGCAATACAGTTCCTCTAAGCCGTGCGCAGAGATAAGAGCAGAAATTTGACATCCAGTTATACTGAGGTAAGAATCTAATTCTGATTGTTTTACACAGGGCCAAAGACCGATATTTCGGTTTAATTGAATCATTATTATCACTGATATTTTCTTGTCACTGAATGGACTTTAATTTTTTTTATGGAATACTTATACTTGAGTCAGATTGCGATTCTCACTTTTATTGTCATTAAATTTAATTGCTAGGGAGGTTACGTTTGGCTCCCATTTCTATTAAGTATTGTCATTACATTCCTTTTAAATTTTTGTGGGGAGGTTACACTAGGGTCAGATTGCAAATTTCACATTTTTGTTGCCTTGGTCAGTACATTTCATTGCAGGGAGGTTATTCTTGGCTCCTATTCATTTATTATTTCTGTCTTTAAATTTTGGTGGAGAGGTTACGCTTAGTGCAATGTCCATTAGGATTTCTAAATAACATTGTCATTTCATTTTAAAATAATTGTGGGCGAGGTTACACTCGGCTCCCATTTGTATTAAATATTGTCATATTTCTTTCCTTTTAAATTACGGTGGGGAGGTTACACTTGGCGACACCCAGTCCAGGATCGAATTTCGTTGAGAGTCTTTTGAACAACAGTCAAATATCTGCTCTTATTTGCTAAGATATAATTAGGATTTGGCGCAACGCTTTTACTAATATTGTGACTTTCTTTCTACAGGTCAACGGCAATTCATTGCTCTATTGTATTTGTGTGTTGTTTTTGCATTTGTGCTTATTGTTTTGTGAATATTTGTGACTGTTGTAAAAATGCCGCGAAAGACTATGAATAGTGTATCGCGAGGTATTGTGAATGAATTTACCGACTTAAACAACGTGACTGATAATAATTGTGACACGCAGAGTAATGATGACAATCCTGCGTTCACTAACAATCAGTGCATTCCAACCACTAGTGATGACTTTTACCCTGATAATGAACAAACGAACTCAATTGTCTCGTCTGTTAATTTGACGACAATTGATGACGCAGAACGCTCTATTGTAATGAGCGCTGCCCAGCTTAACACACCCCGATTTGGAAAGCTCAAGTAACGAACAGAAAAATTTGTCTAATGAAAATGAACAGATCACACAAAGTAGGACGGATTTATTTAATTCCGAAACAATGACTGATAATGTACATTTGACTGGCAAACCTTTTTCTAAAATACAGAATAACCAAATGGTTACAGTAAGTGAGACAATTCCAGATCCACCACTAAACAGTACAGATAGTATATACGTTAGTTCTGACTTGGTACGAATTGTGACAAGATTGCTACAACAACAATTTAGTGAACAGAACGAAAATTTTAAACAACTTCGTGAACAGTACAAACAGCGGAAGGAAATGGTGAATAATTATTTCGAACAACTTAATGAAAGTTTTGACAACCATTACAAACAACTTAGCGAAACAATTGATAAAAGTTTCGAACTCACAAACGAAAAACAAGACGATCTTAAGGAACAGAACAAACAAGTTAGTGAGCAGATTACAGCTGTTACCGTGCAATGTCGGGACAATAAAGTACAATTACGTGTAGATACTAAGACTTGTGTTAATAATAGTAATGAAGAAGTTGGCACTGTTGCACAAGAATTAAGTAGCACACGTGTAGACACAACAGAATCACATAAAGACGGGATTATTGCAGTCACCGAACAATGTTCAGCAAACGAAACACAGATACACGAAATTAATGCAGTCACTGAACAATGCCCTAAAAACGCAGTACAGATACGCGACGAGTTTAATTTAGAGTCAGTGGAAGTTTCACACACTGCGAATACGGAAGTCAATAATAAAAGTGAACGACAGAACAACCAAAATGTCGAAAGTTTTCAAGTAACAGAATTAAAAACTATTTCAGTCACCAATACGTCACAGGAACCGCCACTTTGCGAAGATTTGTCAGACTTACGCAGCGTGTATAATGTGAACAATTTACAGAGACTACGCGAATTAAAATCCGAAAAGCTACGCGACTTAAAATATGAAAAGCTACGCAACTTGAAATCCGAAATGACACAGACAAACAAATTCTCACACAAACCCGAACGTATTCTCAAATTCAGTGACGAGAGCGTTGATAATAAGCAATTTGTATTTGTAAGAAAATGTAAAGAATTTAATAATGACAGAACACAGGTACACGCTTTGAGCTGTATACGACAATTTGTTTTTGTACTTTCACCGCTATTGCCTTTAATGCAGAAGCTAGCTTTGAACCAGATGCGACAATTTATTTTTGTATTTACAACAGCATTGCCTATAATGAAGAAACTAGAATTAACTTGGATACAACTATTTGCTTTTGAATTTATACCGCAATTGCCTGTAACGCAAAAGCCAAAATTTATTTGCAGTGCGCAAATGACCTCAGGGGATTCATTACACTTTAATGAATATGTGCCGTAGCGAGCATAGGGCCCCGAGCTGTAGTAGTGCTGTTTCATCTTTAGTTTTCTGCACTGCTGCCTTTTCTTCTACTATCCTTTATATCTATCAAAATTGCTCTTTAACTATTGCTCTAACTAGAATTAAGAAAAATGACAAAGAAAACCCGATGTGACAAATTTTTACCGAATGTGACAATTTTCATTAGGCACTCCAGAATCACGAGAACTTAAATAACAGATAAAAATCGTAATCATCAGTATGTGTAAAATTATCAGCAATAGCAAACCACATTTTGGTAACAATATATGTTTTTCGCTACAATAGCATAAAAGTCAACCGCTTAGCATACCTAACCAACAATGCAGTCTACAAGGTCAAGCAAACTTTAATGTTTCGCCGCGTGCACGTATAGTCCCAGTCCCAACAAATAGTAACGCATGGCAGCAAAGAAATAACTACGTACAGACAACACACTATTTCAACTCGTATCGCAATGCGCCGTATAGGAATTACTATCAGGACAGACGTAAAAAAAAAAAAAAAAAATGAGCACAATTTTCAGCGTACATTTAATAACAGTCGATCATATTAGCAGCAACAACATCAGCAACAACATATAATCATGAATGAAACAGACGATAGGTGTCATCGATAGCGTAACACGTCAATAAGAAATAACAGAACAGTTCATATAGTGGATATGCCACAACATTCTCCCGTAAATAATAACACGTACGATAGATTTTAACCAGATACAGCACAGATTGCATATTACAGTAACGCAAACATTACTTTTGACACGCAGAATTTTGTTCACGAGAATGTTATTTGAAACATGCTTTGTTGAATGCTCCACTCTTTTCGCACCCAGATCTTACTAGAAATTTTTCCATTGCCACCGACAGTTCCAACACCGCTTTAGGCGTACATATTTTCCAGGAAATTGAAGAAGATGGCTCTACAGTAATTAAAAACATCGCATTTGCAAGCCGCATTTTGTCATCTGCTGAACGAAACTATTCCGTTACAGAACTTGAAACATTATGTGTTGTATGGGCTTTTACGAGATTTAGGCATTTTCTTTATGGCAGACATACCACAGTTTACACAGACTACAGAGCGATACAATTTTTACTTTCAGCTAAATTTACTCACGATAGACTAAGTAGATGGAAACTATATTTACAAGAATTTAATTTTACGATTGTCCACATTCCCGGCACACAAAATGTTATAGCAGACGCACTATCGCGTTCTCTCAGCAACAATCAGCAAGACGTAGCAACCAACTTCTGCAAAACAAATTTCAGTGTCATGTACATTCAGCAAGTTGCATTTGAAAATTTTATTTCATCGTCATTACAGGACATAGCACAAGAACAAAATAAAGACAATGTATGGAAAGAAATTAAACACCTTTGGCAAGATAAGAATAATGTTACGATTAGGAACTACTACACTGTACGTAATGACATTCTGTTTCGCCGCTCTCATCCTGACAGCAACAATTGGTTATTATGCATACCTGACGAACTGGTTAACAAACTAATTTGGTACACTCATTTAAGCTACGCACATTACGGAGCACGAAAATGTTTTCTTATACTGAGACAGAACTGTTATTTTGCCAACATGGAGAAATGTATACGACGAGTTTTAGCGTCTTGTAAAATTTGCCAGAAAGCTAAATCAGACACCACTTCACATATTCCTCCATTATATCCCATTATACCTGTTAAATTAAGACACATGGCTGCAGTAGACATTTTTTGGTCCGATTCCCAGATCTAACAGAGGTTTTTGCTACATCTTTGTCGCTGTTGAGCTCACTTCAAAATTTGTTACTTTCACTCCGTTTCGCAAAGCTACTGCTAAAACTGTTTCAAAAGCATTTGTAAAACATTTTCTATTTCATGTAGGGCATGTGATGAGAGTAATTTCTGACAATGGATCTCAATTTCGTAGTACCGTATGGACACGCATGTTACGAGCCAGAAACATTTCTCCGATCTATATATCCAAGTACCACGCTTCTTCGAACCCCTGTGAAAGATTAATGAAAGAAATTGGTAAGCTGTGCCGAATATACTGCCACAAAAGACATATTGATTGGGATACACACATACTCTCATTCCAAGATGTAATTAATTCCATACCAAATGAATCCACTATGCTATCTCCGTTTGTTATACTGAAAAACGTTGAACCGCCAAACAAAATTAAAGAATTAATAGAATTTCCCAAAAGTCGTCGCCTACGACACCACGAAATAATTAACATTGCGCTGAACAACATCAAACGTGCCGCAGAGCGCCGGAGAAGACAGCAAAAACAGGTTTGTACACGCCGCGACTTTCACGTTGGACAGAAGATATTGATACGTACACACTATTTATCCAGTAAATTAAAAGGTAAGTGCAGTAAATTTGAACTTCTACACGCAGGTCCATATCGGATTCGCAGCATCCCTCACCCCAATGTTGTACATGTCGAAACTTTGAGAACCAGAAAATCGAAAGGCAATCACCATATCTCAAACATTAAACCGTTTATTGAGTGAAACCACTGTATGATTCAACACACTATGATGCCATTTACTAATGCAATTATTTCACCTGACTAATTACTGATGATTATCGTATTTTTTCTTGGCAAGTGCCCGGCAAGGTAAGGTTAGCCGGTCGCTTTTCTTGTCGTTACGCATCAGACCGTGCATATTTTTTCATACTTACGTATTTTATGACTAATTATGCAATGTTAGCTAATGACATGTTAATTTCATTACATTTTTTTTCATTAAAGTCTTTAAGTCTCGCCTCGATTAACTACACTACATACAAGTTGAACACAACGAACGTCACATTTGTCTTTTTATGTACGATTGTATTCCAGTTTTGTTTATATGCACTGTGAAATAGTTAAGATGTAACACACACCAGTCGACTTTGACATTTTTTTTTGCCCTATGACATCTCAAGATCGTGACTGTTTTACATTTTTTGCTGCTGCATTGTATTATTCTGTGTACATTTTCGCATCTGAACACTGTCAATGTCTTTGACATATTACGTTTTCTGTCATGTTATGCTGTATGGTTAATTGTGTCACCATAAACCAGTCATTATCTAGTGGGTATATGATTTAAATGCAAGACATTAATCTTTGTTCATGAATTTCAGAAAGAAATGATGTGTGTAAGAAATAAATTTAATATAAATGGGAATTTCACCTACGGAATAAACGATAGAAGATGCAATAACTTTATGGGGAAGAGTAAATGGATCAGGATTAACAGGCATTAACAAGAATATACAATACTCATCACAGAATAGCAGTCTTAACTAATTTTTTCTTTCAGAATACAAGGTGATTGATGCAGGCTGTCAGACTGAACTACACATCTTAGTTTTAGTGATGAAATATGCTAGAGATAAGGAATAGTTGTATAATGAGTAATGAAGTGATTTTTTGCAGATGATAATGAATACTGATGAATAATGACGAAGGAAATGGTATTATGGATAATGAAGTTTTTCTTTACAGGTGATGATAATAGTGAAGTTATGATGATATGGATAATGAAGTTTTCTTTACAGATGAGGATAGTGTTGAAGTTGTATATTTATGCTACGTAGTTATTTAAGTATTTGTTGCAGTTTGTTTTGACAGCAGGTGTTATATTGCATAGTAGGATGACGGAAAGTTTTGGAAAGGACAGCTATGGAACACATTTTATACACATTTCACTACCTGTTAATTCGAAGTTCACTACTTTTCAGCATAGTGTGCGTTTCTTCTTTCAGGTCAATAATCCATTTTGTATTTTTTCCAGGAGAAGCTTTTCATTATACTTACTAAACCTGTTACTTATTATATCTGTTCTAGTACTTGCATTTTTATTTTTTACCCATTTGTGTTTATCATTTATAAATGTGATCACATATAATGCCTTGTTCCATAATCTTGCTACAGTTGACTCATGACGAATGACGTTACCTATCCTCATTTGCAGCAATAGGTCAAAAGCAAATAGTGTTATGCCTCAGCAATTAATTATCGATCCCAACGCAATGCATTGCTAAAAAAAAAAAAAAAAAAAAATAGTATTACCAGTCCCAAGTAGTGATACCAGTTTGAGAAAGTTCTGAGTAATGCTGATTAGCTCTGAATAGTATGTCACTTCAGTAATGACTTCTTAATGAGACAAAAAAAATATATATATATAAAAAATAATGCTTTGTCACTAGCTAATAACTGCCACTGTTTATTGTAATGAGACTACTTATAATGCCTATGATTACTAATGCTATGACTAATTAACTGATTTTAATAATGACTTTGTAATGATCTGAATACTACTGAAGGAGAAACACTGTTTATTGTAATGAGACTACTTATAATGCCCATGATTATTAATACTATGACTGTAATTAACTGATTTTTAATAATGACTTCATAATGATCTGAATAATACCGAATGATGAACTATGTTTTATTCCATTCAATACTTGCTGGCCACTGAGTGCCAATAATTAATGTCACTCGATGAATTGTTATTAATTATGCCATTAATTAGCTCTTGTTTTCAATGTTCATACTTTGTAATTGGAAATGAATGTGACTGTTTAATTATGCTTTGTAATTAGGAGAAGGCTAATGATTCTTACTATATTAGAATGACAAATGATTAATTAACTGTAATTAGGAGAAGGTTAATGATTCTTAATTATACTTAGCAACTGGAAAAGAATGTGACTGTTTAATAATGCTTTGTAATTAGGAGAAGGCTAATGATTATTATTGGAATGACAAATGATTAATTAACTGTAATTAGGAAAAGGCTAATGATTATTATTGGAATGACAAATGATTAATTAACTGTAATTAGGAGAAGGTTAATGATTCTTAATTGTACTCTGTAAAAGAATGTGATTGTTTCATAATGCTTTGTAATCAGGAGAAGGCTAATGATTCTTACTATATTGGAATGACAAATGATTAATTAACCTTGCTACATTTTGTAACTAGGAAAAGAAGGCTACTGATTCCATGTAAAACCATTAATGAACATTTTTCTGTAATACTACATACTTGGTACAGAAATGTTCAATAACTGGGCTATGAATGCCACAAACTGCTAATTAAGTCTGTAATTGTCAATATTATGTGACTTAATGTCCTTCACCTCATAAGCTGAGTACCCTGAATTACTGCAATATCCATTTGTCCTGTCCATCCTCCTGATCATGGAGCACTATATTTGGTTTTTGCACTAATTCTACGTTGGTGTGTCTTGTAAGAGCGTGGTGTTGACACGACATGCTGTCCACCACCGTGAGCGATGAAGACGTTATTATGGTCCCACTGTTTCGTGTACCTAGTGTACTGCCAAAATGAGAACATGGAACATTACTACGACAGTTCAGTGTCTTGGCTACGCTGATAAATTCTGATGGGAAAAGAACTTCAAATTGTCACTTGGTGTTGTACTTCTGTGGAAAGATATGGACTTTCAGAACAGCTGTGTGCAATCTAAAGTGCTACAACCATGATGCAATCCTTCCCTTTCCTATCCTAATTCTTGTCACATAATGAAAATCATTTTTTGGTAACATCATTTCTGTTCGTGGGTTATACATTTTTTCGATTCGCTGAACTCCAGTGCGAGTACACTTATGTCACTGGTCGACATGATGTTTTGCCATTATGTTTATTTGTTGTGAAAATGCTAAAGACATTTTTTCAGTGCGTGTGCACTTTGGACATGATTTTTTACCATTATGTTTATTTATTGCGAAAATGCTAAAGACATTTTTCGATTTGTTCTCAAGGACAGTATGTGCACTCTTGTCTTTTATATTGTATATACATTTTTATTTTAATGATATGTTCTGAACTGCAGTGCATGTGCACTTATGTTAGGCGTTAATATGTTTTCTACTGAACTTCAGTGCCTGTACACTTTTCTCATTTTTCAATATGATTTCTACTATTCTGTATATTCAGTACTTTAATGCGATGCACGTATGTCATTTGTTACTAATTGTACATACATTTCATCAATTACTGATATGTTCTCAACTGCAGTGCATGTGCACTCATGTCACTTGTCAACATAATATTTTGCCAGTCTGTTTATTTGTTCTGAATATGCTAAAGAATTTTTTTTTCTCAGTGCCTGTGCACTTTGTTATCTGTCAAATAATTTGTATATACATTTTTCTGATTTGCTACTATGTTTTGTACTCACATTTTGTCTTTGTCTTATATATTTTGTACTTAGTGCGTGTGCACAACATTTAAATATTCTGTAAGTTGTAGAATTTTGTTAATTAAAGAAAAATTTTGCCGCGCTTGGCAAGTCCACATGACTCACCATCGCTGCCAAATTTTTGCCCCCCCAGTGGAGGGTTATGAAACACGTATGTAACATAGCAGCGATGGCGAGGCATTGTAGCATCTGTGACCAGAGAGTATGCGCTTGACCGCGCGAGTGTTGCGAGCGGTTCTCAGTCTGCCAGTCAGTCGTTGCGAGTCTGTAGCTGTGTCTAGTGGAGGGCAGTACTCTGTCAGTAGTCGTCGCGAGCAGTAGCTCTGTTCAGTGGCGTGCAGTACGCTAATAGTCGTCATGCAGAGCGGTCGGTCAGTGGTAGCAGCCCAGTGCGGTTGTGTGATGTAGGCGGTCGGCAACACTGGTCAAGATGCTGAATGAGGTATACTGTTAATTAATATAATCATTAGATAATGTAAAATTTATTTATTGTAATTAATGTCCAACAAGTCCCCAATAATAATTTTTATTCCAAAGCAGTTTTTACAAAACAAAACTTATTTAATTGCACTTCCCCTTTCATTCCACTTTCGTTAAAGAAAAATTTCAGTAAAAATCACAGAAAAAAGGAATATTATTATTTGCAATACAGTTCCTCTAAGCCGTGCGCAGAGATAAGAGCAGAAATTTGACATCCAGTTATACTGAGGTAAGAATCTAATTCTGATTGTTTTACACAGGGCCAAAGACCGATATTTCGGTTTAATTAAATTTTCTTATCACTGAATTGACCTTAATTTTTTGTGAAGAACTTATATTTGAGTCAGATTGCTAATTTTATTTAATTGTCATTGTCAGCAGATTTCATTGTGGCGAGGTTACACTTAGCGCAATGTCCATTACCATTTCTAAATAATATTGACATTTCTTTCTTTAAAAATTTGGTGGGGAGGTTACAAAGTCTCACTAAACTACAGGCACAGAGTAGATCTGAGACGACTGCTCATAGAAGCCGGAAGAAACGACTAGTCGGGTTGAAATATTCGAAAGTCAAAACGAATCACGAACACAATAATGAGTAAAAGCATAGAGGAAGTATACCAGTTTTTAGTACGAAGATAATCACGCGGAAATTACCCAAATGTGCGATTTATTTAATTTGAAGTATACAACATATTTCAGGAGAGCATGATCGCATTATCAAACTCTACAGACAAGGAAAATATGATTTATTTCTTGAGGTACTAATATGTACAGTACGGACGTATGTGGAATACACTAATAACAAGAACGACCAGGATAGCAGGACATCAAGGAATCACATCCATGCTAGTACAGGGAGATTGTAATATATCCGATAACTAACTGGAGGCATGGGTTGCAACTGCAACTATGGGATGTACAGGTTGGCGCATGAGAGGAATCCGTGCTGGGCAGCATCAAACAAATCAGATAACTGGTGACCCAAATCAAACTCGTACAAAATTAATATTCGTCTTTTTCACGGATGTTGTCAAATCTTTGGTTATGATTTGCTCCCCGCTTCATTTTCCCGAGGTTTCTCTTAACTCTGGACCCCCCCAACAGAGAGCTCCGCACTCAGTCTGTTTTTCTCGAGGCACGATGAAACAACTGTGGACGTTTATAAGCTCTACGATTTTTACCCTCCACGCTGCCCTCCAATGCTAAATTTGTGATCCCCTGATGCCTCAAAACATGTCCTACCAACCGATCCCTTCTTCTAGTCAAGTTGTGCCACAAACTTCTCTTCTCCCCAATCCTATTCAATACCTCCTCATTAGTTACGTGATCTACCCACATTATCTTCAGCATTCTTCTGTAGCACCACATTTCGAAAGCTTCTATTCTCTTCTTGTCCACACTAGTTATCGTCCATGTTTCACTTCCATACATGGCTACACTCCATACAAATACTTTCAGAAACGACTTCCTAACACTTAAATCTATACTCAATGTTAACAAATTTCTCTTCTTCAGAAACGATTTCCTTGCCATTGCCAGTCTACATTTTATATCCTCTCTACTTTGACCATCATCAGTTATTTTACTCCCTAAATAGCAAAACTCCTTTACTACTTTAAGTGTCTCATTTCCTAATCTAATTCCCTCAGCATCACCCGATTTAATTTGACTACATTCCATTATCCTCGTTTTGCTTTTGTTGATGTTCATCTTATATCCTCCTTTCAAGACACTGTCCATTCCGTTCAACTGCTCTTCCAAGTCTTTTGCTGTCTCTGACAGAATTACAATGTCTCGGCGAACCTCAAACTTCCTATACCATTCCTTAATTTTTTCCACATCAGGTGTATCACATTCATACGAAAAAATGGCTCTGAGCACTATGGGACTTAACTTCTGAGGTCATCAGTTCCCTAGAACTTAAAACTACTTAAACCTAACTAACCTAAGGACATCACACATATCCATGCCCGAAGCAGGATTCGAACCAGTGACCGTAGCGGTCGCGCTGTTCCAGACTGTAGGGCCTAGAACCGCTCGGCCACTCCGGCCGGCCACATTCATACGCACGACAATATTTTCTTTGCACAGTAATCTGCCATTTTGTTTCTGCAAATCACACTTCTGCTTGCACACACTGCTGTGGAGTCGCCATTTTCACTTCATGTGTCCTTTCTGCACTCTGGCGCCGATACTTGGCGCTTCTGACGCAGGAATATAAATTCTTTGAGATGCTCTAGGATGTGGTGCAGTTTTCACTCTCGTATCTACTGTGGTTTTTCTCTCCTGGGTCCTTGATATCAGGGAGGTTTGAGTGGGACACTCTGTATAATAATTAGTTACCAAAGTGCAGAAAAACAATTTCAGTTACATCAGTAATATGCCTAAGAAAGAAAATAGCAAATGCTTAAATTACAGACAATAGGCTAAAATGTAATAAATAAATACTGCATATATGTCATGGGTTTTCCCCGTCGACGGACGTGCCACACTTAAAAACTGATTTAATTGTAATAGAAATGGCGTTTTACCTAATTCAGTTTATGGGGACATGACCTACAAATATTTGCTAGTACCTGCGCTCTGACGCTTTTATTTTCAACATTCGAGTAGCTTTAAAATTTTTCTTTCTCAGATTTGCCTTCAAACGCACTACTGGAGCATGTACTACTTAGGTTTGGGTATCTTGAACATTTTTCATTGTCAGTTAACTTTAAGGACTTGTGGGTAAAATAAACTCTTGTTTGTTTACTTTGCTCATTTAGGTAGAAATAAAGGCCCATATCAATGCCGTAATTTAATTTGGTTATGTCAATTAAATTCTTTTAATTCTAAGTACAATCGTGCTTTAAGGGCTTAATTCACTGCCCTACTTCTCTCTGCCGCGGTTGGAGGCCCGTGAAGTATTTATTGTTCATTTTTATGTCAGTTTCACGTACATTTTGTGTGAATGTTATAGAACTCGTACTGAATTGTGCAACGTTTGAGGCGTGGGCCGAGATGAGGTCGGCTATCAACCGTTAGATAATCAATGTGTTTTAATCACCTTGTTTAGTTTGAGTTTGTCTTGGTTAGGCTTGTGAAACACTGCTTATGCTTGTTGATTTACTGACGTTCCCTTTTCCAATTTGAAGTCAATATTTTGCTACGTTGAAGGCTTTTTTAAATGTTTGTAGTGAGATGAATATTGAGCTGTTTGTCATATCGATTTCCAAATATCCACGGTATTTGTTAAATTCCTAAAGTACCTCTGGGGTCGATGTTTCTCGTGTTTAGGATGTTCAAAGGTTTTACTTTCTAATAAATTAAAGTAAAAGAATTGTCTGAATTCTCTAAGGAACTGTAAAGTTGTGCTGAGTGTCGTCTGCTTGAGCTTATCTGACATTTTTATTTAGGCTGAAGCGCGAAAGAAACAGGTATAGGCGTGCGTATTCAAATACACAGATATGTAAACAGGCAGAATACGGCGCTGCGGTCGACAACGCCTATATAAGACCACAAGTGTCTGGCACAGTTGTTTCATCGCTTATGAAGATTAAAGTGAGTTTGAACGTGTTGTTATAGTCGGCGTGTGAGCGATGGGAATATCAGGTATACGGTAAAATATAAAATCTCCGACATCACTACGGCCGGAAAAATATCCTTCTAGAACGAGACCAACAACGACTGAAGAGAATTATTCAACGTGACAAAAGTGCAATCCCTCCGCAAATTGCTCCGGATTTCAGTGCTTGGCCATCAACAAGTGTCAGGGTGCGAACCATTCAACGAAATGTCATCGATATGGGCTTCCGGAGGCGAGGGCCCACTCGCGTACCCTTCATAAATGCACTACACATAGCATCACTCTTCGCCTGGCCCAGTCAACATGTTGATAACTGGAAACGTGTTGCCTGGTCGGACGAGTATCGTTTCAAATTGTATCGAGCAGACGGAGTGTACGGATATGGAGACAACCACATGTATCCATGGACCCTGCGTGTCAGCAGGGGACCGTTCAAGCTGGTGGAGGTTCTTAACGGTTTGGGGCGCGTGCAGGTGGACTGAAATGGGGCCCCCGATACGTCTGAATACGACACTGATTAGTGAGACGTACGTACGCACGTAAGTAAGAGTCCTGTCTGATCACCTGCATCCATTCACGTCCATTGTAGGTTCCGACGGAATTGGGCAATTCCAGCGGGACATTAAGACACGCCACACGTCTAGAATTGCTGTAGAATGGCTCCAGGAAAACTTCCGCTGGCCACTAAACTCCCCAGACATGAACATTATTGAGCATATGTGGGATATCTTGCAATGTGCAGTTCCGAAGAGATCTCCATCCCCTCCGTACTCTTACGGATTTATGGACAGCTCTGCAGGATTCTTGGGGACAGTTCTCTGCAGCACTGCTTCAGACATTAGTGGAGTCCACGACACTTCGTGCTGCGTCACTTCTGCGTGCTCACGGGGACCCTGAACGATATTAGCCAGGTGTACCAGTTTCTTTGACTCATCGGTGTATATTGACTTTGGCCTCTGTGTAAAATAAATATGTTAAAATGATTATCTTCTAACTTCCCAAGCACCCCACCACTCTGAGATCCATGCTCTCTGGCATGTTATGGTAGGCGAGCATGGTTCAGAGAGTGTACTGTGTTATAATTAAATTAATGATGTTTGGTAGGGAACTAAGTTACTTAGTGTTGACAAAGTTTACTTCTTCATCTGTTGATTTCAGGTGACCGTAAAAGTGGTATCGGCCATTGACAGAAGAGCTTTACTGGGGATGTGCTGCCTGTCTAAACGACAGCCCAAAATATGAGGTTGTGATGCGTGGTCTACCGGCAGAAGGCAACATGGCGGTGTTAAGTGAGGGATTGGTCGGTATGTGGTTCATCACCTCAAGCACCCTGGTTCAAATGGATCTCAGCACTATGGGACTTAACATCTGAGGTCATCAGTCCCCTAGACTGAGAACTACTTGAACCTAACCGGCCTAAGGACATCACACACATCCATGCCCGAGACAGGATTCGAACCTGCGACCATAGCAGTAACGCGGTTCCGGACTGAAGCGCCTAGAACCGCTCGGTCACAGCGGCCGGCTTCAAGGGCCTTGGCTGCCACCGTTGCAGAATTTTGCGACGCCTATGCTGTATGTGGTAGTTGGCTGTCTGGTGTGCAAGGGAACATTGGAGTTATTGCAAGACACTTTACTTCATTCTTGCATGCCTTTTAGGATTCAGGCACTTTTGAACCAGTCGTACCGCCATGTTCAGGATGTAAGTATGATACCGACTGTCAAGAAGTCCATGTTATTGAACAACTACGTGGTAAAAGCATTCAGCTACATCTTGATGTCAGTTTACTGGGTTGGCAACATACCTCTGTATCGGGTAAAGAAGATGATTCTCTTCCCAATCCTACAGTTTGCGGTGAGGTGTTGAGAACTTCGGATAGGAGTTTTGAGGGACAGTGGAAACTGTTTAAGAAATTAGTTAACAATTCTCTGTACTATAGGCAAAAGCGGATGTCAACAGACACGAGTAGTGAGATAGTGGGTCTTTTCTAGTTAACTCTTGGTTTGCGAAATTCGACCGAAGTTCTGCGAATTACAGGTTCATTGGTATTTCAAATTCTTTACCCGTTAACCTGTGATAAAATGCTCATAGCTTTAGCTGAGTGCCTTGTTAACTGCGAGTCTGTGGTCGGCTTCCATAAAAAATGGCTAGAGGAAAAATTTGGCAAGTAGAATTAAAAATGAGCTGACCAATCAGCATTCCTATCGTATTCAAAGCCATAGCGAGCTGCTCGTGCGATATAATGAGGATGTTCGAGTAGCTCTTTGCCTTAGGGTTCCATGATTGGAAGCAGTAAATAATATTCCAGAAGTTACACGTACAGAATGTGGTTCGAGTATTCTCTTTACAAATAAACCAGAAGCTTTGCCAGGTTAGATAAAGTAGCGGCAAGCATAGAAAATTTCCGGTTATTACGACAAAAGGCGCGTCATTCGTGAATGTAGATTGGAACCGCTAAAATCACGTCTCCTGATAATAAATCAAAACAGGCAGCAGCGGAGCGCAGAACATGTATTCTATACAGTCACTCAGATCAACTTGCGCAAGACTATCCATTGATGGCTCACTGTAAGAGCAGACAGGGGCTGCTCAAGGGCTGGAATAAGGTAAACGACGTGTCCAGCCGAAGTTTACATTAATTCGTAACACATCAATCACGAGGCGCTTTAGTTGAAACGGATAGTAACATCTCTTTCCTTGACTATCAGTATTATAGCAAGCATTTTCACGTTTTTAAATTTCTTACTTTACAAGAAGTAATCAAGTAATGTGTTGCCAGAGGTGAGCTATTGTATGTGCTGGGCGAGATCCGCGTTAATCTAATGATTTACAGGCTGTCACAGGCGAGGAGCTTTACTGTTCTCAATGATCCGCCGACCGATGCTTTGCTTTTAACAGTGAAATTCGCCAAACAGCCGTACAATTGAGATGTTATTTTATTCTATTTCCGCCACTAGTTTCGGCAATTCGTTATGCCATCTTCAGGTCCCATATGCACCTGTCAAAAATAATCCATTATTTTTGACAGGTGCATATATGGGTACTAGAAGGCATAAAGTATTGTCGAAACTGGTAGCGAAAATAAAATAAAATAACATCTCAAATGCACGTCTGTTTGGCGAACTCCATTGTTAAATATCTGACCAGTCGCATCTGTCCCATGTCCACAATGGAACAACAGAGACTGGATGCATTGCATGGTTGTCACTTCTTCAGGTGGACAGGATGTGTTTTAGATTATGCGAGTAGGGAGTACTCTTTTAAGTTTCAGCGCAACAAAAAAGAATTCCTGTGCAATGGCAGCTATATTCAGGTAGTGTGTAATATCAAGGAAGGATTAAACCCTTCTAACGTTACTCATCCAAGTGCAATTCAGACGCAGCAATTGCTCCAAACACTCGAGGAATTTCCCGACGTCATTATTGATAAATTAGAGGTCACAGAAAAAACGTAGTAAATAATTCAGCAATTGGATCAAAACTCTGTCCGCCAATCCGCCTACCGATCACCTCCTCCAAAAATGAAGGAGCTGCTTGAGATTATCGAACAGCTGTTGTGAGTTTAGGTCGCCTGTGTTGCCATACGCCTCGCCCTATTTTTATAGTCCTTGACACTTGTGAGCCTGGTGGCGACCAGTGGTGGATTAATCCTCCCTTAGCCAGAAGTTGGTATTAGAACTGTTACCATTACCCGACCTTCTTTGATGTTGTATCTGGCCATAATCAGGCCTGATTTATTCGCTAGTAATCAGGCCTGTTGCCGTGTTAACACGGTTCGCATCAGATCACCGAAGTTAAGCGCTGTCCGGCTGCGCTAGCTCTTGAATGGGTGACCAACCGGTCTGCCGAGCGCTACTGGCAAGCGGGGTGCTCTTAACCCTTGTAAGGCAAGTTGAGGAGCTAATTGACAGAAGCAGCGGCTGAGGTCTCGTAGACTGGCACATGGCTGGGAGAGTAGTGTGGTTACCACATGCCCCTCCATATCCTCAAAAGTCCACAGAGACCACTGTTAGTATGTCATGCCTTTTATTCTATCGTCTTTATATTTTAAAACTCCCTGTTTATAGATTTTACTAAAGTAGATGTAGTATAAATTTATTCTAAATAGTGTTAGTTGATGCTGCATAATAGATTTGTAGTCCATTGTAGCCTTGAAGATTTCGTCCATGTCCTGAATATGGTACCAATAAAGTTATTCCACAATTTTACGGCTATTGGATGGTTATGCCCCGAACGCTTCGTCCCATGTATTGAGGTGGTTTTGTTTTAGTAATGTGATATCTCATATGACCAGCTCCCTGTATTTCAAGCAACCATCCTCTGTGGAAAGAGATAATCGTAGCTTGAAATCAGCCCCGACTATCATCTAAGCCCAGTCTCTGGTGAAATAGAACCAATCAACTGGCGAAACGTCGTCATTAACAAAGCTGCTCATGAAACCCACAAAGCTACACTTGCCAAGTTGATGCTTTCGTTTCTACTTAACTCATCTATAACCAAACAGTGGTCCATAGATGATCTCCTTCCAGGGGATTTTAATCCCAAGGTCAACGGGGAAACCTGGGAAGCAGGAAGAACCTATAATCGTCTTCCACGCCAGACGGAGTCTGCCCAGTTTAACAGAGGCCGGAGCTTTGCTTTGTAACATATTGGTGATGCTGTTTCCATAAATAATTTCTTGGCTCAGAGCAAGGCTGGCCAGAAGCAGTCCATTTGTGCCACACGACATCAAGATGATGGTGTGTTGTAACTTAAATTTTTGGGTCTTGTTGCCACCATCAGCTGTCCCCCTCCATACCCCTCTCCCTCGGTTTTCCTTTCAGCAGATGGAGATTCCGCTGTTCACACATGACCACAACGGTTCCTCCACTTGCTAAACGTCTTTGAGTTTTAGTATCTAGCTACGGCTCCTATGGTCTCTCGGCAGGTGGCGATCATGCGGGGCCTCGCAAGCGATTTAAGTACGTGTAGAGCTCATGCTAGAGGGTTTATATGGTTTGACTGTCAGCAAGAGTATCTGCGTCATGACATGAACCTGATAGCTATCAAGGTCTGCTCTCTGTGTTTGGATGGTAGAAGTTTACTTGGGGGAGCTTGTCTATGCCTACTGAAGGGTTGCCACTTCCCTCTGTCGATGCTGTAGTGAGCTGTACGCTAGAGTTCGACTACACTGTTTTGATGCTGTCTTGTTTAGTGGACATTGTCACATGCACCGCTCTTAATTTTCTAGGTTCGACGCAGGAAATATGGTAAGAACCACTCCTTGTGTGCAGTGAAGTGTCTGCTGCTGTTTATGGAAAACCCTGTGCTTTGCCGTCTGAGTTTCGACTCGTATTCCCAACTATGAGCTGGGCTCTTAGATCACCGTTCACGACCACTCGATTTTCTGCAACGAACACAATGTGTAAATGTATATTTGGGGTTATGTATCCTCCACGTGGCACAACCTATTCCGCCATTCATTGCCGGCCACATGTTAGCAGCATTCTGTTCTTTGTTTGGCACCTTGCTGTTCAAGATTAATTACGAGATCCTCACACTCCCGCCATGTAGGGGTGGTTTATGTCTGTATCATGGGCCTGGCAGAGAGATAGCCTTATTTATTGGCTCTTACATGACGTTGTGGCACCGCAGTCCTAAGTGCCTTACCAGCCTATTGCTGGAGGCCCTTGCACCAAACCTCTCTCAGCGCCTATCCAGCTTTCGGAAATCTCGCAGCCCTTCTTTTATTTCCGCCACTTTTTTCCCGAACTGAGCAAAGTGTGTAGTGTGATAATGCCAGTGCACTTGACATCCACGAAGGCTATCTGTGTTTTCCATCATCAGTACGGGTCACCGAATGCGGTTGAGGGGAAACATCCCCACGCCGATTGGCGGTGTGAGCTGCTTATCTTCACACTAACGTCCAGACGGCATGGTACTTTACTGTCAGTGGAAAGCAAGTACGCCGGTCCTGCCTGCACAGGATTCACCTCGCAGACACTCCGTTGTGTGTTCTCATGGGACACAGAAGCTAGGCCTTGATTTTGGGAGCAGTTCACAGCTTCCATAGACGAGAATCCGATGGTGTCAACTATGAACAAGCATGTATTCCTCAGTTGTTATCTTGATGGGGTACCTAAGGACTAGACCGATGGCATTGCTGTTACAGCTGAAACATATGTGCACAGTAAGAAACTTTTGAAATCCAAATATGGGGATAAGAACAGAATTATCCAAAGTCACCTGGATTTCTTGGAGGATCTTAGCATTTCGACTTGAGGCAGTCCAGAGGCTATCAGTTACACCTAAATTGAGTGCCATAAGCGCATTGAAGCACACGAGCACTAGGAGAAAATGTGGACTGTTACGGGAGACTGCTTGCATCCAAACTGCTTCAAGCCTTTCCTGAACAAATTTTCCAAAATTTGCTTCTGCCTGCCCGAAGGCAAAAGATTGAAGAAGTGAACATCACACGCTTTATGGAGTTCTTAAATGAAGACGTGGAATGAGCTATCAACACATGCAAACTTCGTGGAGATACTGTTCCGCACGAAAATTATGAGGCATCAGCATCTGCCTTCCATGTAAAGGTTAAAACGAAGGGGGACAAGAAGGAACAACAAAATTCAGAGTCCTTCTGTGTGTATTGCGGCAAAAGAGGGCACTGGTGCCAACACTGCCAAAAGATTGCAAGCTTGCCGGCAAGAACAGACGTGGTCACAACAAAAATCTGTGTTTCAAACGGGAAAACACGTCCTGTGCGAAATGTAAGGGTGAGCATCAAATTTCGATCTTTAGTAGCCATGCCACAATAGTAAATAAAATTAAAACTATGACTTCTAACTTCACATACCAGCCGACTGCTCCTGTGAGTATGACATGACCAACTGGAAGAGCAAACATACAAGTAACATCCTGGTCACAGGGAGTCAGTCGAGTTTCATTAATCATTCATTGATTGAATCTCCCCAACTAAGTGCCACTGGAAGCTGTACTCTGCAGATAACAACTTTCGAATCCACTTACGGTTCATCCCTCTCAAAGAGGAACATGCAATTTAATATGATAGGGTGCTCCACTAATTTCCAAATATCAGTGACAGAGTTTGAAAGCACAAATAACTTTTCACCGCGACGAACAGTGCCACAAGATGTCGGAGATATGGCCTTGAGGGGTGGTACACCGCTCGCAGATCCTAAAGAACACACTGAATGTCTACCTATTGAGATCCTGATTGAGTTGATTATTACTGGAGAATCGTGACTTTGGACCACCCAGTCAAGGTATCTCAACAGTCTTCGGCTATGTTCTCAGTGGAAACAGATCTAGTATCACCGGCAGCAGCGCAACCGTGAACTTCATTCAGCGGAGCTTCAGTGATATGTCTGATGAGTCAGTGCGCCGAATTTGGAACCTGGAGACAATTGGGACAGCAGAACATCAAGAGAGAGCATTAACACCCATGGACCAACCTTTTTATCAAGAATTCCGGGAGTCATACAGTGTGGAATATGGTCACAGAGTTGTATCCCTGCCTTGAAAGGAGTATTTGCTTCTCTCGTGCAACTGCACAACTGTTGAAGCGCGCTTTCGCTACTTACAAAAATAGCTGCCAGGGAATGCAAAGCTGAAGGTCATTTATCATGGGACCATGTCGAAATACTTTAAGAAGGCCCAGGTAGAGGTAGCACCTGAGGCCTGTACTGCTGGAAACACATTCTACCTGCCACACCACGTAGTGAAGAAAAGCAACAGTGGAACCGTGAAATACAGAATAGTCTCCGATGCTTCCCCACATGAGCCAGAGTCTCTATCGTTGACTGATGCCGTCAAAAAAGGACCAAATTTACTTCCGTGTATTCTGGCTGCCTTATTACGGTTCCGAACATTTCCGGTGGGCTTAGCGTGATGTGGACCAAGCTTTCCTGCAGTTAACGTTGAATTGAGAGGACAGAGACCTCACTAGGTTCTTTTGGTATGGTGTTGAACAAGCTGGAAATGGTGCCTACATGACCACAAACTACATTATTACATATCGCTTCAAACGTTTGCCATTTGCACTTGCACCAAGCCCATTCTTTTTGTCAGCTGGCATAAGGGAAGTAGCAGCACTAAATAGTGTAAAATATCCACAAACTTCAGGAGTTGTAAACAACTCAGTATTCGTGGAGGATTTCATTGAAAGTGTTAGAGACAGTGACACGGCTGCAGCTATTTACCACGAACTGACAGAATTCTTCCAGCATGTAAGTCTTCCATTGTCCAAATGGGCGTCTAATTTAAATGATCTGAAGACAATATGGAATGTCAAATGCCTTGAAACGAAGTCCACAACCCAAGTTTTAGGAATTAATTGGAACACGGAAAATGACTATCTGCATTGGCTACAAGAAGATAGCTGAAGATCTAATGGACAAATTGGTTACCAAGAGAAATGTTCTTCGAGCAGCTGCTCAGTTTTATGGCCCCCTTGGTTTGTTCACTCCCGTTGGGATCGTTTCAAAACTAATTTTCCAAGACGCATGGCTGAGGGCTTTTGCATGGCAGGAATGTTTGCCCACAGATCTTGCATGTCATTGGCATTCATTGCTCTCAAAGCTTCATCACTCGTCATCATTGAATATTCCGAGATGGATAAGGATGCCAGGCCCAGGTGGCTCTTTGGAGGAACATGTATTCTGTGATGTGTCTGAAAAAGCCTACGGTGCTGTTTTGTATATAAGGACAGCTACCAAAACTGGATACACTGTGCGTATTGTCTGTAGCAAGAACAGACTGGCTACTATTAAGAAATTAACTCTGCCGAGATTGGAGTTACTTGTTGCATTGGATGGATCACGACTCCTTCATTACTTTTGCCAGGAAACAGGATTTTATGCCAGCAGAGCTACTTTGAGGAGCAACACAACACTCACTTTGGAATGGGTATTGAGTGATGCAAACAAATGGAAAACTTTTATTTGTATCAAGTGACAGAGACGTTGACATATACCAAACACAACCAATGGAAGCACTCACTGTTCAGGAAGCCAAAATCCTGCAGATCTAGGAGCATATCTGCTAGCCACTCTTGATATCTGATTGTGTGGTCCACCATGGCTTTCAGAAGACAAGAAATTCTGGCCACCGACATCCCAGCCCCACTTCCATCAATGCCAGAAGCCAAAACGAGAGCAAATATCACTCTGGTCACCATCGCTGAACCACTACTGGACATAGCAATGTTTAGTTCATATTGGCGAGTACTGCACATAACTGCCTTCGTATTTCGATTTATCAGCACAACAAGAAATAAAAATAGAATCTCTGGCAGTTTGAGTGCTTTGGAACTACAAATTGCACGCAGTTACCTGATCAGAAGAGTTGAAGAGGAACTATTCACTGCTGAACTGCCTGCAGTGCGTAAAGGAGAACAATTGGCGAAGGAGCAAAGACCACTCGATAAATCCCTTTATATCTGATAGCATCCTTCGACTTGGTGGTAGGCTGCTACGTGCTGCACTGTCATACTCAGAGAAGCATCCAGTTATATTGGATGGACGTCACAATTTCACTTATATTCTCATCAGACACGGAACTGCGAGAAGAATTTTGGATTCTGAGACGACGAGAAGCTGTTCGGAGAGTTCTTCATTCTTGCCTTACCATGCAAGATAATGCACAGTCGCTGGCATGAAGAGGTGGAGGCTCCACTACGACTGGACAGAATTCACCCTTTGAGACCATTTGCAGCAACGGGCATCGATTATGCTGGACCATTATATGTGAAATCTGGACATCAAACAAAGAGGTCCTGCATGGTCCTATTCACGTGTGCCACAACGGGCCATTCATATTGAACTTGCCACTAGTATATCCACTGACAGATTTTTTATGGTCATGCAATGCTTTGCAGGACGTAGGAGCCTACCAGCCACTGTCTACTCAGACAATGCTACAACATTCCATGCAGCCAACTCAGAACTGTCAGACCTTTTCAAAACCATGCAGCATACTGACGTACAGCCCTACTGTGACCACCATGGAATCACTTGGTAATTCGTACCACCACGTGTGGCGTGATGGGGAGGTTGGAGGGAACTCATGATAGGCTTTGTCAAGTGCTGCCTGAGGAAAGTTCTTGATCGCTCCCAGGTAGATGAGAGTTTGAACACCACCTTGATCAGCATAGAAGCCACAATAAACTCTTGACTCATCACTCAAGGACAGAGCTATACTGTATTGGTGCCAACCCACTTTCGAAATGGTGGGAAATTAGTAACAATTCTAGTGAGCCAGAGGCAGCAACTAGAAGGGACCTTGCCTAGGAGTTCCAACTTAGACAAAAGGTCAATGAGGACATTCGGCATAGGTGGAAGACCCAATACCACCTGCTGCTGCGACAATACCAAGAGGTGAAGGCTTATCCTTCACAAAAGAAACGGACAGTTTGAGACGTTGTTCTGCTCCAAGAAGACAGAAAACCACGGCACTTGCGGAAGAGGGCTGTAGTGGAAGACGTGCGACACAGCATTGACAATAAAATATGTTGCATCGTCCTCCGACAGCCGGATGGTATGAAGATCTGTTTAACGGTCCAGCTGGTCATCCCCCTTGAGATGAGACAGGGTGGGGAGGAAGTTGTGCTATAATGACTCTTACGTCATTTTTTCGTATTCTGGTAAATCTGTAGATTGTGCTGCCCTCTGCAACGGATATAACTTCTTAACTGTACATGGACATGTGAAAATAAATGTGTGTGAGTAGAAGTTCTACTGTGTTGATCCCATGGTTTTCACTAGTATGTCGCAACAGCCTTGTTTAATTTTCTTTTAGGGCTACAGAAAATTTTGTTCATTGGATGGATGGACTTACACTGTTCATGCTGAATAAAATTATTATTAAATTCAGCTCCACGTCTGCACAAACTACAGCCCGGACCCAACTCCAACTAAAGCCCACACTAAAAATTCCGTCCTTTCTGAAAACATAACTTAAGCGAGAATAGATACCGTGGCTTTTGATTAGATTTCTCCCTTATTTCTGAATGCTTTATCCTAGAGCGAAAAATGTGTGGGACCTGATGTGTATATTTTAAAGTAATTCGAACATGAATTTTGCTGTATGCAAATTATCTCCTACTTTTTATTAACTCTTGTATCGAAGCTCTGTTCAACACATGCTGCGTAAGTCTGCAGCTTCGATTTCCTTCTTTTATGAATTCTTTATATCTGAACATTAAACTGATATATCCAGACTTCTAAGATAATCTCCACTAGAAAATGTGAAAGTTTTGGTACCCATGTGGTCACTCTGACGTTAATTCATCACATAATCACTGGATGAAAGGAGTTGAACTGCATCGCTCTCCTCTAGCTGGGATCATAACTGCAAGTGAGCGCTGATCGTATTCAAACTCCGCAAATATGTTAAGTACCACACAGCAGACAGGTTTCCTTCAATGAAGTCATAAACATCATGTTTGTTGCATTTTCTTTAAATAGCTATAAATTCATTTCATGGGAATTAAAATATCTCTATAGTCACTTGCATCCCAAAGCCCTTGCTCCACTGACAATATTAGTTCCCGTCAGATCACCAAAGTTATGCGCTATCGGACATGGCTGTCACTTAGATGGCTGACCGTCCGGAGGGGTGTTGTTGGCAAACGCGATGCATTCAGCCCTTGTGAAGCCTATTGAAGAACTGCTTGGTCAAGAAGTAACGGTTCCGGTAATGATAGCTAACAACGGTCGAGATAGCGGTGTGCTAACCTCATACCCCTTCAAATCCACGTCGGTGATGCCTGCAGGGTTAGTATGATACGGCGGTCGGTCAGTACCTTGGGCGCTCCGAGGTCTGTTCGGTTGAAGTATACTCGGACACATATTCATTACTGTCAAATATTTATTCATCATCAGTTCGTTGCGTCTATATTCCACATTAGTCCTCGGTGTTCAAAATATACTGAAGGGGAAAAAATTGCAGCACCAAAAAATAATTTCTGGAATACATTTGTCTATGTAATATATGTAGGTAATTCACTCTGAACGACCACAGGTTAATAGTCCGCGCCTGGTAGCTGAGTGGTAGCCGGCACGGTAACTCAGCGTGTTCGGTCGGAGGGTTAGCTGCCCTCTGCAATAAAAAAAACTGAGTTAATGGATCAACTACGAACTGAAACGGGTGTCTTGCGACGTCCGCCCCGAGCAGATACAACGAACAAAAACGAACAAAATGAGATTAATAAAAAAAAAAGTGGTCAGTGCGACAGAATGTCAATCCTAAGGGTCCGGGTTCGATTCCCGGCTGGGTCGGAGATTTTCTTTGCTCAGGGACTGGGTGTTGTGTTGTCCTAATCATCATCATTTCATCCCCATCGACGCGACAAGACTGGCACCTGGCTAACGGTCTACCCGACGGGAGGCCCTAGTCACACGACATTTACATTTTCACAGGTTAATATATCCGCGAGATAAGTCACTACAAATGTGAAATGCTCTTGCGTTAGTACCAGTCTAACCACCAGACTGTTGACTGCAAGCATGCAAATGTGTATGGATTGTGTTGTACAGGTGCCAAATGTCAGTTTGTGGGATGGAATTTCATGCCCATTCCAGTAACACTTAATGCTGTTTGTGGATAATGCTGGAGTTGTTATCCAATGAATTCCCATGTGCGCTAGACTGGAGACAGACTTGCCGATCGAATGGTCCAAAGCAACCTGTCGACACTCTCTAGACCATGTTCGGTCACAACAGCGGTATGTGGGCGATCATTATCCTGTTGGAAAACACCCCCAGTTATGCCGTTCGTGAGTGGCTGCAAAACAAGTCGAAACACCAGACTGGCTCGCGATTTTGTAATTTGGGTGCGTGGGATAGCCACGAGAGTGCTCCTGCTGTCATACAAATCGCACCTCTGACTAAAACTGCAGGTGCAGATCCAGTGTGTCTAGCACACAGACAATTTGGTTGCAGACCGTCAATTGACATCCTTCTTACCAACATATGACAATCAGTGTCACCGAGGCAGTAACAGCTTTCATCAGAAAACGCAACAGACCTCCAGCCTGCTCTCGAACCAGCTCTCTCTTGACACAGAAGTCGCAAATGGCGGTGGTTTTGGGGCAGTATAACTCACGCTACAGGACGTCTCATTCGGAGCTGTCCTTCAAGTAACCTGACTTGTAACAGATCATTGTGTCACTGTGTGCCAACTGCAGCTCAAATTGCAGCTGCAGATGCAGTACAACGCGCCAGAGCCATACGTCGAACGCAATTGTCTCGGTAGTGCAAAGTGGCCGTCCGGAACCTGGTCTTCTTGCAGCCGTACATTCTCTTGACGACTGCTGACAGCAATCATGTACAGTGGCTATATTGCTGGCAAGTTTTTCTGCAATGTTGCAGAAGGAGCACTCAGCTTCTCGTAGCCATATTACACAACCACTTTCAAATTATGTGAGGTGTTGGTAATGGCGTCTTTATCTCCTGAAAGGAATTCTTATCTAACATCAAATTACCATGTCCAATCTCAAAAGTAACTGACGCTCACGAGCATTACAGCGTTTATTTAAAACAAACCCGATTTTCATTCTCATAATGGTGCTCTAGTGCCACTCCAATGCGACTGGTGCGAAATACGAATAAAAATCATCTTTCAAATGTAGAAACACGCCTATCCCCTTTCGTTTATGTCGCACAACTTCTTCTTGATGTTGCATTTCTTTTTTGACCGGTATATTGATCACTTGCAGTTGCAATAGACGAAGTCTTAAGTCATTCATATGACTCGGAAGCAGCGGTGATAATCGTTAAAAAAACGTATTTTTTGCTGACGTGAGATCTTTCCACAAAATCTTCAATCAGAAGCTTTCTCCGCCGAAAGCGAAAATATTTTGTTAATTCCCACACATACACACACAGCGATAAATGATCGTTATAATAAAATAAGAGAAATCGGAACTCGCACAGAAAGGTTTAACTGTTCGTTTTCTGTCGTACTATTCATGGTGGGAATGGTAAAGAAATGGTGTGAAACAGTAATGCGTGTCCCTTTAAGTTCCGAGACTGCAGCCGAATGACGTTGAAGACTCGTCACGACGTTTCGGCGCCGTCCGCTGTGGCCGAGCGGTTCTAGGCGCTCCACTCTGGAACTGCGAGACCGCTACGGTCGCAGGTTCGAATCCTTCCTCGGGCATGGGTGTGTGTGATGTCATTAGGTTAGGTAGGTTTAAGTAGTTCTAAGTTCTAGGAAATGATGACCTCACATGTTAAGTCCCATTGTGCTCAGAGCCATTTGAACCATTTTGACATTTCGGCTGACAACCATTCAGCAATTATCAGGTAAGTGCTTTACACTGGATGCTGTAGGGGCAAGTCGCTAATTTATACCAAATATGCTCATGTGCTTAGATAACAGCTGCATGAGTGTCCTTTGTCGTGTTTAGCATCGTCTTTGAATACTGCTCGGTATGTGGCATTACGACACATGCTTAATGGTGATGCTGCATATACACTCTCTGTCAGAATGCGGAACCACACAGTTAAAATCCATTTTAATAAAAATTACTATCGCTAGAAATCTCAGTAAGCGTAAATTGTTTCCTGTTTCAAGATAATAAATAAATTACCAGTTCCTATACCTTATTCAGTTGAATGTCACCATCATGTGTATAAGATCTTCCACAAAATGTACTTGCTTAGAATACTTAACAGCTGAATTTGAGAACGATCTCATCGGGGCCAAGTTTGCCGTGGCAGAATAGCCCTTCGAATGTTCTGTGGAGATACAATACTCAGCTGTAAAGGGTGATTTTTTCCACCAAGCAGAAACTCCAGTGAATGATCGATTAGAGGATATGGAGCATAAAAGGTCTAATAAACTATTGTCCAGAAGCGCTTGGGTCCCATGCTATAGACCATTTATTCAATCATATTTTGTTTCAGAGACAGCGGTCTAATACGCGCTGTATAAAGCAGCCACAGATGCAGTATGCATGGTTTCCTCCTAGAGGGGGGCACAGGTAACCCTACGTTTTGCCCAACCACCTTCTCCTGCCATCATAATTGGTAATACTGCGTCCGATTCACTTGTTGACTCATAGTGGATGTGTTACAACGTGCCGGCCGAAGTGGCCGAGCGTTTCTAGGCGCTTCAGTCTGGAACCGCGCGACCGCTACGGTCGCAGGTTCGAATCCTGCCTCGGGCATGGATGTGTGTGATGTCCCTCGGTTAGTTAGGTTTAAGTAGTTCTAAGTTCTAGGGGACTGATGACCATAGATGTTAAGTCCCATAGTGCTCAGAGCCATTTTTTTTTTTTGTTACAGCGTTATACACAATGCTTCCGTATTCGAATTGAGAGCTGCTGACATGGTATTTACCTACGGAAAGGCAAATGGCAGAGGGCGACCTGCAGCAAGGTTGTATCAGGAGGCCTATCCCCGCCGACAACAACTACACATTCAATGTCTGCAACAGTGTTTCGCCGTTTGTCTGAGATAGGACCGTTTCAGGAAGCAGGAAATCATGAAGGACGTACCTGAAATGTTCGAACACTAGACTTCAAGGAAAATGTGATTAACAGTGTGGAAGGCGACCGCCGTGTCAGTACCAGGCACTGGGCCCTCCGTTACAGGGTAAGTCAAAAGATCGTGTGGAACATTCTCCATGACAATTGTTACTACACTTATCGCTTACAGCGTGTGCACGGATTACTAGAAACAGACTTTACACATCGGGAGCAGCGTTGTCACTCGTTTCTTAAGACGATTACAGGATTTGTGTCATCAATCCTATTCACAGACCAACTTTACGCAGAGTGGTATCTTCGACTTGCATAGCAGTCATATGTAGGATAGTATGCAAAACCCCCGTGGTATGGTGACAGCGAATCATCAGCATCGTTGCAGCCACCATGTCTGGCCCGGGATAATTGGCGACCATATTTTGGGACCAGTCTTCCTCCCTCTTCGCCTAACAAGCGCGGGTTACTTCGCCTCCTCTTCTGGAAGAAGTGCCATTGAAGATTAGAAGGGTTATGTGGCTGTTACATGATGGTGCTCAATCGTCTCCTCCCTGTTCTTTGGATCGGATGTGGTGGTCCAACTGCACGTCTGAGAGTTCACAGAATCTCAACCCCTGCGATTTCTAGTTATAAGGCCATCTCGAAAGTATCGTGTAGGCAGAGACCATTCCAGATAATGGAGCAGCATCTTCATGCTGCTTTTGTCACTGTTCGGATGCACCGTGACCGTTGCGAACATGGGAGAGAGAACATGAAACGGCCCGTACACGCAAACCTTGAGACACATGGAAACAATTTTCAATACATACTGTAACTGTGGCTGCATGTTGCAGACCACAGTCTCTGTAACGATGTATGAGTGAATAACTGATTCCTAGCATGGAAACAATGCATTTCCGGACATAAGGACATTAGACCTTTTTTCCGTATCCTCTCATCGATCAATCCCTGGAGTTTGTACACGGTGGAAAAAATCACCCTGTAGGTGACTTACTGCGCACATGTCGTGGTATTCTTTGCACATGCCTCTCTCAGAAACTGTTTGATAAAAACTTAGCTACGCACACGAGCTATCTTGAAGGTAAAATGGGATAACTGAATCGTTGTCAGTTGTGGCCGGGTGTCGTTGCCATCTGGCTGCAATGCAAAAAAACAGTTCCTTACATGTTAGTCTTCCTATACTTATCGATATTTGTAAACCAAGCTAAACTTTAAACGTTCATTTTCTCATGAAGTTGTCAATACACATCAAAAAGTGTGGGAGACAAACACGTCCGTTCCCCAGGTTTTGTTAGAATATTTTTAAACTTGGCTCAGAAATATATGAGGCAAGTATGTGTACATAAAGACAGTTTCTCCCTGACCGCCAACTGTAACTCACTGGCGTTTGTGGTGATAGATATTCCTAGCTATCTTGCTATGGGCAAGGGAGTTTGATCGTAGTGAGCGGAAGCGTGTCATTTAGAAATCGAGGCTAGCAGACGAAATACAAGCATGCTTAAAAATGCACTTGAAAATAACGGCGTTAGCGACGAATATGACAGCGAAGATCTCAGGAGGGGTAAGACTGCAAGACTTCCAGAGTCTCCCTAAAAACAGACAATCGAAAGTTCTGGGCAAATAATACTGACAAATGAATTGTGTAACATCGTTGAAACACTTGAACAACTCATAAGCGAAATGTACCAGGATATCGTTGGAAGTTATACCAATGCAGAACGGTTAGGCGAACTTGTTATTCTAGCGACGAAACGTGAAACGACGTCAACAAGGACGTCCATCAGATAATTCCGGGCGCAGGGAAAATTCACGTACCGGTCGATGCCGTGGCTGATGGAAATGAATTTTGAAATTCGTTGAATGTTCCACGAATGCCGCTACACTACCGCAGATTGAATATTTTTCCTGGGAAAACTGAATTTGTCGAAAATGTTAAATAGTACAGCCTGCATGAAACAACTGCAGAGTAGCGTCATAGAAGTTAGTATAATGAGTGACAAAGGAAATCGGAAATCGGTATTTATCTCTAGACTTTGTTTAGTATCAATTGAATTGCTCTTCAGTTTAAGGCGACTGCAATTTCCAGTGGAATTGGCTTACAGCATGAACATAAAGGAAGCACAAGGCCAAACATTCCGATATTGTAGCCTCGATGTAAGGGAATGCTTTTCATATGGGCGGCTTTACGTCTCCTGCTGACGAGTTGGGTCATCTCGCAGTTTGTTCTTTATTGTCCGAACATTAAAAATACACGTTACAATCAGCGCCTAAATGGCAGGTCACTGTAGAAGGAAAACTTTGGCGGAAGAGGCAACCTTTCCTCTCTCAAGTGACGAGGAAGCAACTAAAGATGACCTCCTCAAAGACAAGGTGAATAAACATCAACGAATAAGATACCAATATCATAATGTCATCAAACGACTTACGCAGCTACATAGCATTTTCCTGCGATGAGGATAATAATTACAAAGTTTCTGACTAACGCACCCTGTATGACAGTGAAGAGGATGGTGGAGGAATAGTGTTGGATATGTAACCAGGGAAACAATTTTCATAAGGACTGAGTACATCGTTTGCTAGACTGCTAGATATTCCCGTGACCTCTGGTTGCGACGTGTTACTGTGCAGATGCTTCAAAACACTTACATCGACAGGGCTGCAACTACGCAACTAGGCCTACACGGACAAGAACCAGAAAACAAACAGTAAATGGCTCCAAAGGCCATTTCACTCAGGAGACCAGTGAAATCCAGGCCAGCACTAGGGATCGACCAGTGTTTTCCGTAGATGATGATGATGGTGATGATGATGTTTGGTTTGTGGGGCGATCAGCTGCGCGGTTATCAGCACACGTACAAATTCCCAAACTTTGCTCAGTCCAATCGCGGCACTTTCATGAATGATGATGATAGGATGAGGACAAGACAAACAGCCAGTCTTCTCGAGGCACCCCACCGGGAATCGAACCCGGAACACCGTGCTCGGGAAGCGAGAACACAACCGCGAGACAATGAGCTGCAGACTTTCCCATAGGCTCTGGTCGGGCGCGACGAAGTGGTTGAACAGATCCTACCGTGTCGCCAAATACAATGGGTGTGATGACATGTCGTGTTTATCAAATGCGTATTTTGTACGTGGATGTCACTGCCCAGTAGTGATTCGAGAACAACGAGGAGAAGCACATTAGGTGTGACAAATTCCAGCCTTAAATGAAGAAATTATTTGTTCTGTTGTGACAATCTTTAGCATGTTAGCTTAGTAGAAGGACGTCTGGTTAACATGGTCTAGCGTCATTGGGAAACGACGCATACCTACATACAGATGGTTCTGATTCTATGCAACATTTGGAATTCAAGCCGAAAAATGTCACATCTGATGAAAGACTTCGCGGATGACATATGCGAAGCTCTTGTGGTAAAAATGTCATGAGGAAGAAGTAATCAAACGTTGCCATAGCACCTTGTAAATACAATAGAAAAAGCATCGGACAAAATAAGTATGACAGACTACCAACTGTGGTCCCTGCGGCGTTTGTGGAAGACCACAACGACCTAACACCTTGTATACTCCAGGCAGGATGCAAAAAGGTACAGCAGTTTATGGTGGCCAGAGATGTCGGGCACAGCACAGAAGAGATAGTCAGTTAGGTAGTAATAGTAAATGTTGCAGAAGAGTTGTACTGATCTTTAGCACCACTATCTGCCGTCAGTCGAATGCGCCTTGAAGAGCGGACTCTGGAATCGCTGACTTAACGCCGCAGCTGTCGAACGCCATCCCAGTACCCGTTCAACGCAAGTACAATCTACTCCTTTTTGAAGTACGGGTGACTATTATTGAACTATATGGAAAAAAATCGTAAATTACTTACAAACTTCGGCGTGCACACACTTCATTCAAGCCGTAAACGTCACAACGCCTAGAACCGCTCGGCCACACCGGCCGGCCACTAAAGAAGTCAAAAAGTCTTCTGTACAAGGAATCGGCATTTATTTTTCGTTGTCTTACTTCTCTCAATTCTCAGAAGGTGCTCCATCACCAACATTCACCAAGAGGAAGCGATAGATTTCAATGCTGATGGGGAGGTGGTAGCATCAGTGAAGGCTGTGGCCTCTGCGAAACGAAATGACTTAGGGGTGCTTGGAAAATTTCTTGCACATGTTGGTAGTGGGAACTATAAAGAGGAAAGTTCAAAATGGTTCAAATGGCTCTGAGCACTGTGGGACTTAACTTCTGAGGTCATCAGTCCCCTAGAACGTAGAACTACTTAAACCTAACTAACCTAAGGACATCACACACATCCATGCCCGAGGCAGGATTCGAACCTGCGACCGTAGCTGTCGCGCGGTTCCAGAGTGTAGCGCCTAGAACCGCTCGGCCACTCCGGCCGGCAAAGAGGAAAGAAGAGCCAGAATGAATGCCAGTAATTTTATTACGGCACTTGGGACTAGCTGTGAAGCAAAACCCTAACTTCTTGTTGCTATAAAAACAAAACAAAAAAGCCGTTGGGATACTCTTGGAAATGAGGAGGAAGTACCAGATAATTAAGTGTACACAGGGAGCATGGAAATATTCTTAGACGGAATTTTGATATTTTTTGAGATAATGTGGGAGAACCCTTCTCGGACTATGCTGGATACGTTTGATCAGATCCGGAAACACAGGATCTGCCTAGGTTCCCCCCGAAACGGTTACAGTAGGGCGGCTGCAACCACACACCAACCATCCGACACGTGCACCAGGAGAGTGGTGAGGTATCAGATATCTGGAACCCGAAGTAAACTGTGCCACTGTCACGTCGCCCACGTCAGGCGATAGGCCGTTTCGTTTGAGTGGGCTTCGTTACGTGTCCCGCTCCTTTAGCTGAATAAGTATTTTTCCACTGTTATTTTGATTCCTATTGTTTCAAGGGCAGTCATCCAAAAAATTTTACGGCAATAACATCTTGTTAGTCTTAAGGAGCTCGCCGCATACATTTTATTGTTAAAATAGTGTCGTCATCAACGAGAAATTAGATGCAAAAGGAAAAGTTAAGAAAAAAAGAAATTTTTAGGTTAGATGTCGTACACATCCTGCAAAACTTACGAATTTTAGGGTGAGTTCTTCCATTTCACTAGTATGGGTGACCGTCGTGAACCGCCAGCATATGTTCATATCAAGATCACAAAGATTATGACATAGTTTCATCGCTAAGAACAATAATTTTTCTATTCATTGATATATTGCCAAATACTTTGCTTTGAATAGACACTTACTCAAGAAACCACCAAAATTCATACGTTTTTGATTGGAAAAGAGGGTAAGATGACAGAACGGCACGAACATTACACAAGTTCCCAAACAATACATAATTCAGTCGAAAATGTCGTTGTGAATCCCTAAAACGGCATTTTGCTTTTGATTGCATGAACAGATAGTTGTAGAAGAACTGTGGCGCTTAGTTATATCTACAAGTTAGCTACTCCCTCACGAGGAACACGAAACAGGGTATGATGGACCATGGCAGTTGAAGTGGTGATGACTTGGAAAACCGTGTAAGTCATTTGACGAGAAAAATCATAGCAGAAACGTCTGGTTATCTTTGTCATGTTTTATTAGAGAGGTTAACAGTTGAAGCTCTTACATTTGTTCACTGACTAAATTGATTTCCGCACTTATATTATTCACAGTAGCCCATATCACTTCTTAGCATATGGCTGTGTCAGTATGTCGTAGGAGACTCGCCTACCGACACAGTCATTTTCTAAGAAATAATGTGGGCTACTGAGAACGACATGAATATGGGAATCAGTACAGCTAATGAACAATCGACATGAACTTCTTCTACTGCTAGACTCTGTAGTCAAATTTAGTGTACTCACTGAAACTCTATGGCACGACAGGGCAGACGTGAAGAAAATTCCTTGTCGTACCTGCATACATAAATTGGTAGGGCAACGTGTTCTTCGAAGACAGTAAACGTTGACGGAAGCGATGCAAGCACAACATGACAATGCATGATTTCGCTATAATTGCTTTTTGACTAGTTCCTTCGAAGCAGTCATTTAATTTCGATAAACAGGACACTGTAAAGCTAAAACTTTCATCGTATCACATTTTTGGGGTATCTGCGTGCTTAAATTCCACATCAAAGTGCGAATTACCACCTGTGACAGCGAAAAACATGGCTGAAAAGAAACATTTCATAATACAAAAAACTAAAGTAAGTCAGTTTTATATGTTATTTCAGTAGTTACACTACCTTGGTGGAGGAATCTACGCTAAACCGCTTATAATGAAAATATGCTTTGTTTTCTCTTTGAAGCACAGTAAACTTTGTATGTCGATGCTGATGAGCGTAACGAAACTACCTACTGAGAATTAATTTCTACAAACTGTTAAGTGCTGGTAAAGGTTCTTAAAAGGAGGCTTCTAACATAACGGCATGCTCAGATTGAGGAGAGGGTTCATCTCGCACTAATCGGTTCCAAAGAGCGAGAACATTTACAGACGTGAAGAAATTCACCTTGATCACAGTTCTCAACGTAGTTTAAGATTACTATGGCCAGAAACTCCACAGGCACGTATCGAGACAGCTAAGCGGTAAGCGATACGCGGAGACGTGCAGCTTTCCACAGACAGAGGGAAGCACTTTGCAGGCTTTGAGCTTCGAAGTAATGCAGCTTTCGCTCACTAGATGGCGGAAATACCCGGCTGAGAGCACAACTCTTCTGCCTCTGTGGCTGTGGTCGCAAGACATTGTGGATGCCCTGAATGAGTATGCGGGTAAGGGAATGAATAAACGATAATTTGAGACGTTCAGAAGTCGGCGGCCTGGTAAACGTTCTCAACGCACGAGTCTAGTATTAGACAGCCGTACATCACTCTATGAGAGAAATTCGTAGAGCTAGCCTCAACCTCATGCACTAAATTCCAAATGAATCTCAATAAGAGAATCGCATAACTAAATATTTCATTCTACTATGTAACCATTATTAATATAATTATAAACTATCCGACTAGTGGCAGAACAGCTGTCATCGTCTGCTTTTATCGTTTCCGTCTAACACTAACTGTAAACACACGGACGGAAACACGTAAAATTAACGAATAAAAGAACCAGACTCTCACGACTCATTTCACAAGCGACGAAATAAAAACCGAAGTCAAAAGCTCTCCTCAAAAGAAACCGGAAGGGAGCAGATAGAGTACCAGCACAATTTCATGAATGTATTGCGTATTGGATATACGTATTTTTCTACACGTATGTTATATACGTTACTGAAACTTGCATGGCGAACTAATAACATACCTCACAATGAATTATTCGTCACGGACAATTTTCCCGACAAATTTGTGGAAGGAATTACTTTGCTCGTTCAGAAGGAGACCAGGAATAATAACACTTAAGTTATATTGGTTCCTACGTTTTTCGCGGATTTCAAACTACTAAGACACGCTATATAAACAAGAAAGCGCCCAGTATTATATCATATCCTAGAACCCGATCAAATTATTGCTATAATTATAATGGGAAGGTCTAAGATAAACCGACATGCTAAACCTAACTCGGACATTCAAATCTGGTCATAGCCATTATGGATTTCCAAAATATATGGTTTGGCTCAAAATGGCTCTGAGCACTATGGGACTCAACTGCTTAGGTCATTAGTCCCCTAGAACTTAGAACTAGTTAAACCTAACTAACCTAAGGACATCACAAACATCCATGCCCGAGGCAGGATTCGAACCTGCGACCGTAGTGGTCTTGCGGTTCCAAACTGCAGCGCCTTTAACCACACGGCCACTTCGGCCGGCGATATGGTTTGATTAAGCACAACTACAATGAGTGAATTAGGATTTAGCCACCTCTGCGTAAATGTAACATACTGTGGAACGTAAACTGGAACCTCAATAAATGGCACCCCAACGAAGAATATTCACATCAATGGAGAATATCCTCAGCAAATCGCTTTTTGAATATCAGATGAGTTACTCTACCGAGAATGCTGTTCGCATGCTCACTCACCAAATTTTAAAAGATTTAGATAAGAATAAAATACCGCCGACTGGAATTTTTTGTGACCTTTCTAAGGCATTTGGCCGTGGGATTCACTCAGGAACATTTTTTACTACAACCCATCTCTTCATTTGAATGAATAATCTGGACAGTCCACTGTTAATTTGTCCAGTAGTTTCGTGTGGCGTTCTTGATTATGAAGACGTGATCCTCTTGTAATGCTGTCTCTTCAGGGCTGAGTGAGTTACTTCCCTCCAGCAGACGTGCGAGAAGCAGGTCTCCGCTGACTGAGTGAGATTCTGCGAAAAATCTAGCCGACATGTGCTCTATGGGGTTTAGGTCTGATATTATTCCAACTTGGTCATCCCAAACAAAAGGGAATGTTCTCTTCAAAAGTGCAATTTGTTTGGCTCTATAAGCTGTTGCTCCGTCTTGCATAAGAACAGCGTTGTTTGGATTTGGGAAAAGATCATTCTGGACTGATTGAGCATAGCCAGGAACAATCTTCTCCGTTTGAAGGCTTTTGTTACGGTCGTTTTTGCATCAGACACATGTAATTTAGTTTTTCCAAAGCCATGGATGCTACCGGCCACCATTATCTTCCGTCCTAGCTTTCGACCGTGGGCTATGTTTCACTTGTACGGATTCGCGCATTTTGTTTGTTGGGCTTCAAATAAAGGTCTACTAGAGACTCGCCTGTAAGCAAAACGTGCATCATTTTCCTCTTTCCTGTCTCCTTCGCAGAAACTTTCAGATGTTATTCTTGCACAGAATACCTTACGGTCAACAACACTTATTTCTGATAGCATGGGTTTTGAAGCCTTGACCATAAACATATTTTCCACGGGAATGTCTACGAATAAAGTCCTACTTTTGGTCATTTGTCTTCGCTGGTATTCGTACGAGAAATTGAGATGTTTGGCAACTGCCCGAGTGGTGACAAAAATGTTATTCTTTAATATGTCTTACTTTGTGTTAGCGGTTGGTGTGAGGTTTGTTGGTTGTCTAACTGTGTTACTGTCATTAACGTTACCATATCTTCTATTAGCTCAAAGTCTGACGGTTTTCACATCAACAGCCAATGTTTGATAGTGTTGGTGCTGGACATTCCACTGACATGGAGGCCATGAATCTGGGAACGAACATGCTCACGTTTTGGTCCCATTGTTTAAGGGAGGACGTATGAGAAAACCTACATGGGAACATATAACCTAATGTAACTTCTACTGTTTTAGAGATAACTGAACCAAATTTTCCTCATATTGTCACTATATTAATGTTTTAATGTGGATTTTTTTTGTCAAATGAGAATGTTATCATAGAGTACTATCAAGCGTGTGGAGAAATAGTAAAATACCTGGCGACTGGAGAACAGGAGACATTGTTCCCATCTTCAAGAAAAGCAATAAAAGACTTTGTAAAAACTACAGACGAATAACCCTCATGAGCCATACAGCCAAGATTTTTGAAAGAATTTTACTAAATCGAATAAGTGAAAAGATAGAAAAGGAGCTGAGTGAAGAACAGCATGGGCTTAGGAAAGGAAGAAGCACGATCGACCTGATATTTTCTATCCGTCAACTGATGGAAAAAAGTTAGAGGGTGATAATGGTTTTTATAGACATAGAAAAGGCATATGACTCATTTAACAGGGAAAGACTCAGGGATGAACTGAAGAAGATAGATATAGAAGATGGATACATTAATGTTATAAAGACAATGTACAGAGGCCACAATTGTAGAATTAGAGCACCATTGGGGAACTATGAATACTTCGAAATAAGACAAGGACTTAAGCAAGGAAGTATTCTATCTCCTGCCCTTTTTAATGTTTTGATGGAGGGAATGAATAGGGCAGTTAAAGATATAGTAAAAGAAAAAGACAAAAAGATGATTTTTGCAGATGATATGGTAATATGGGGTGATAAAGAGGTAGATGTACAGTTACAGCTTGATGCGTGGAAGGAAATAATGAAAAGGTATGGATTAAAAATAAATAAAGATAAGAGTGAAGTAATGGTATTTGGAAGGGAGAACGGAATCAATGGAAATATTACCTTGAATGGAGAACCCCTCAAAGTGGTAGAAAGTTTCACTTATTTAGGGAGTGAAATATCTAGGGATGGAAGAATAACTAACGAAATTAATAGGAGGTTACAGAAGGGAGGCAATTTCTACCAAACAATAAAACATCTGATTTGGAATAATGAAGTTTCAGAAAGAGCAAAACTCCTTATGTATAAGAATTATTACATCCCTATTGTCACCTATGGTGGAGAAACATGGACAATGACAGAAAAAGACTGGAGCAGACTGCAAGCAGGGGAAATTAAATTTCTCAGAGCAGTTAAGGGAAAAACAAGAATGGACAGATTAAGGAATGTAGAGATTAGAAAGGACCTCAAACAAAAAAGTATGAGAGAAGAAATTGAAAGAAAGAGATTAAGATGGTATGGGCATGTTAAGAGGATGCATGGGCAGAGACTCCCCAAAATTATGGAAGAACTATAGATGGATGGGAAAAGACCTAGAGGGCGCCCAAGAACACGGTGGAAAATGGGAGTGAGAATATCTGTTGAAAGGAGAGGTGTGACCTGGCAGCAAGTGGAGGAAGATAAGTGGTGGGAGGACCGAGCCAAATGGAGAGGACTCGTCAGCACCCAGACCCGGCAGTAGCTGGAGCGGGATTCGGATATAGATATAGATAGATAGAGAATGTTACTGGATACTGTTAGAACAGATACACTCAAATTAGGAACTTTTTATCAAAGGTTACTTTACTCGTCCTTTCAAAATGTAGCAGGTTAATCTCAGCAGCAGTTTTTTAATATCATCCTCAGAACATGATGTGTACTATACATTGGAAATTTTATTCACAGAAATTTAAATAAATTTGATAGTAATACACTTTGAAGACTTTTGTAGAACAGGAAGTTGTGTTAAAGTAAGTACAAGGTCTGTAGGAAATTTCACCTCCTTATCTGCAGTGGTTCAATGTAAAAATGTTCCGTATACACCTAAAATGAAAGCTGAGCGAAATGGAGAAAAAATATTTCCTTAGCATTTATGCCGGAAACAACTACCTAACTGTTGGCATGACCATACATTTGGTCTTTTTTTGGTCTACATGTAGCTCTTTTCTTCTAGTGTGATCCTTCTGGCATGCACTTTTGGCAACATCCTTTACTGGCAATTCAGAATGTAGTGCGAACTAAACTCAGAAAATTGGAGACAACATTTAAAATGCTACAGAACAATATGGTGGCAAAAAGTCAACATTTTTGACTAATTATACATAGGAAAGACCTGAAAAGACGAACAAAATCAAACCAGAAAACACAGAGAGCAGTATAGAAAGCCAGAAGTTAATTTAAGTAAGCAATGTGTCAGTCCTGTAAATTTCAGAAAATTATACTTCTACAAGACTGTTTTTCTTATCTCACTAATTAAAATGTAGACATAGCATTAATAATTTTTCTGTTCTTTCATTATGTGGAAACATCAGTATATGTAAAGAAATTATTGAAGTACCAATTGCATTAACTTACTAAGTACAGGTGCTTTAAATTTATGAAAATAATCTGCTTAGAAGATGCGTACCGCCGCAGAAACACTTGCCATCAGCAGATATATGACGGAACATGCTAGCAGCAAACATTCGAGGGGGATGACGGTGCGGGATAATACGTTCAATATGATTCATCAATTAATGAAATGAAATTCATAAAGCCAACACCAGCAATCGGTAAAAGGTGGTAGCCAGAGCATCGGATCTCAATGGCTCGGTTAATAAAAAAGGGAGAAACATTCCGTACACCTTGTATGTGAAATTTAGAATTTTTGACACTTGTTTCTCATACTGTCCGACGTGATTTTCCTAATTACCACTCCCTTTCACTCCTACATTCTGATGGACCTATTTTCCATACCGCCTCTGTACTGTGTCTGCAATACTTCACTTACGTTGTGCTATTTTCTTAGGATGAAGAAACGTGTGTAACTTACAACCGGAGGTTCCTATCTACAGAAAAAATGATTGCAGCCAATGGAAACAAGAAACCCACTTTATGTGCACATCGGCGCACGCCCTCAAACTTTAACGAAACTCTGTTTGGAATGCCATCTAGCAGCACTAAAGGCTACGCTCGGGAGAAGAGTGCGAGGAACCACAATCGTTCACAAAAAGTGTGTTTCGTAAACAATTACCCTCGGAAAAAAGTAAAACGCTGTGCCGTAGTAACTGCAATGCCCAAACACACGGCGTGCAGCATCTTGGCAATGACATGTTGTTATACAAGAAGGCAAAACCTGCTATACCATGGAGTAACGACGGACTAGGTGTCAAAAATCTACAGTTTCATTGGACTGCAATACATCTTAAGAGGACGTAGAACATTATCGTGGCAAGCGTTGGCTAATTCTAAAACAGTTCAGTCACATCCTTAAACTAATGGTTTCAAATTAACCTATAAATTTAGCGTCGGTAGCTCCCCAACAAGATTACGCAGACGTACGTTCTAGAGGCCAATAAAGGTAGAGCCTGAACTCTGAAAAAGACCACCGCATATCGAACCCTCATATAACATTCTCCCCCTAATCCAGTAGAGATCAAATACCATCAAAAGGATAGGACTGCAGTCTGACTCAATATACACAGCAAGGTCTTGTTTAAGGGGCATGGTATCATTCAATCAATTCCAGCGTCCGAGAAACATAAAATCAACTTAGAACCATGTCCGTACAGCAAACGTCGTCACGCTGTAGCACCAGCCACTCACATCTTTTCACCCAAAGAAAAAAATAAGTGTGAGGAACTGGACTACAAAAAAAAAATTCTGTTTCTCCACTTGCAACCAACAACATAGATTTTTATAAGACCCGAATGACGGATTTTTCCTGAAGCTAAACTTAATAGCTGCACTTGGTTCGCTAGTCACTTCACATATTCCGTAACTAGAGCCACAAACCCTCACATAGGAAACAACAGACGATTTAAAGGACATATATTTAACAATCCTTGATAGTGTTTCGAACAAACCAGTGGGGCACGTCAAGAAAAAGGAACATACTACCTAAATTCAAGCTTTGTGGTTCCCTCTTAATAAGAAACAATTTTCCCGTGCTCATCCACAAGAAGTAAATTCCAAATCATATATGAATGTAACAACAGCCCGAGACAGCGTAAACGCAAATTTCCGTCCACATTATTATTTTCACCTCACACTGCGACTACCACATAACGACACAAAAAGGACGTTTAAAAGTTACATCTCCGATCATTTTTGTATATTACGTACAATACTTGACCACTTTCTGTACAACTGTACACATTCTATTTTACTTTCTTTTTAGATCTGAGGATGATTCAAGGACAACAGAAGGAGTCAAATTGGGCCTGAAAAGCAAATATATATATATATATATACAGGGTGTTACAAAAAGGTACGGCCAAACTTTCAGGAAACATCTCTCACACACAAATAAAGAAAAGATGTTACGTGGACATGTGTCCGGAAACGCTTAATTTCCATGTTAAAGCTCATTTTAGTTTCGTCAGTATGTACTGTACTTCCTCGATTCACCGCCAGTTGGGCCAATTGAAGGAAGGTAATGTTGACTTCGGTGCTTGTGTTGACATGCGACTCATTGCTCTACAGTACTAGCATCAAGCACATCAGTACGTAGCATCAACAGGTTAGTGTTCATCACGAACGTGGTTTTGCAGTCAGTGCAACGTTTACAAATGCGGAGTTGGCAGATGCCTATTTGATATATGGATTAGCACGGGGCAATAGCCGTGGCGCGGTACGTTTGTATCGACACAGATTTCCAGAACGAAGGTGTCCCGACAGGAGTACGTTCGAAGCAATTAATTGGCGTCTTAGGGAGCACGGAACGTTCCAGCCTATGCCCCGCGACTGGGGAAGACCTAGAACGACGAGGACACCTGCAATGGACGAAGCAATTGTTCGTGCAGTTGACGATAACCCTAATGTCAGAGAAGTTGCTGCTGTACAAGGTAACGTTGACCACGTCATTGTATGGAGAGTGCTACGGGAGAACCAGTTGTTTCCGTATCATGTACAGCGTGTGCAGGCACTATCAGCAGCTGATTGGCCTCCACGGGTACACTTCTGCGAATGGTTCATCCAACAATGTGTCAATCTTCATTTCAGTGCAAATGTTCTCTTTACGGATGCGGCTTCATTCCAACGTGATCAAATTGTAAATTTTCACTGTCAACATGTGTGGGCTGACGAGAATCCGCACGCAATTGTGCAATCACGTCATCAACACAGATTTTCTGTGAACGTTTGGGCAGGCATTGTTGGTGATGTCTTGATTGGGCCCCATGTTCTTCCACCTACGCTCAATGGAGCACGTTATCATGATTTCACACGGGATACCCTACCTGTGCTGCTAGAACATGTGCCTTTACAAGTACGACACAACATGTGGTTGATGCACGATGGAGTTCCTGCACATTTCAGTCGAAGTGTTCGTACGCTTCTCAACAACAGATTCGGTGACCGATGGATTGGTAGAGGCGGACCAATTCCATGGCCTCCACGCTCTCCTGACTTCAACCCTCTTGACTTTCATTTATGGGGGCATTTGAAAGCTCTTGTCTACGCAACCCCGGTACCAAATGTAGAGACTCTTCGTGCTCGTGTTGTGGACGGTTGTGATACAATACGCCATTCTCCAGGGCAGAGTCAGCGCATCACGGATTCCATGCGACGGAGGGTGGAAGCATATATCCTCGCTAACGGAGGACATTCTGAACATTTCCTGTAACAAAGTGTTTAAAGTCACGCTGGTACGTTCTGTTGCTGTGTGTTTCCATTCCATGATTAATGTGATTTGAAGAGAAGTAATAAAATGAGTTCTAACATGGAAAGTAAGCGTTTCCGGACACATGTCCACGTAACATATTTTCTTTCTTTGTGTGTGAGAATTGTTTCCTGAAAGTTTGGCCGTACCTTTTTGTTACACCCTGTATATATATCTTTTTTTATCATCAGTACAGGAAAACAGAAATACATGTAACTTAGGAATGATATAAATAGGCAGTGCAAGGAAACTATGGCGAAATGGCTTCATGAAAAATGTGAAGAATTCGAGAAAGAAGTGATTGTCGGAAGGGCTGACTCAGCACATAGAAAATTGAAGACAGTCTTCGCTGACATTAAAAGCAAAGGCGGTAACATTAGGAGTGCAATATGGATTCCACTGTTAAATGCAAAGGAGAGAGCAAATACTTGAAAAGAGTATACTGAAGGCCTCTATTACGTGGAAGACTTGAGACAGAAAAAGAAACAGGAGTCGATATTGAGGAGATAGTGAATCCAGTATTATAATCAGCATAGAAAAGAGCTTTGGAACGCTTAAAATCTTATCACGTAAATGGGACAGGAACTGCAGTGAGTGGCAACAAAACGACTATGCACGTTGTTGTGTAGAATTTAAGCGTCTGCTGATATACTATCTGACTTTCATTCACACAATTTCAAAGACTACAAAAGCTGACAAGGGCAAGTAATGTTACACAATAATTGCTGTCAGGGACGATGTACGGAATAACTCAAAAGAAAATGAAGGATGTATTGCAAGACGATAAGTTTGGCTTTAGCGAAGATAAAGGCATCGGAGAGGCAGTTCTGACGATGCTGTAATAATGGAAGCAAGACTGAATAAAACTAAAAGCAAATTCATAGACTCTGTTGACCTGGAAAAAGCGCCCGACAATATAAAATGTAGCAACACGTACGAAAGTCTGGGGAGAATAGGATTAAGCTATACGGAAAGGCTGGTAATATACAATATGTACAAGAGCCAAGGGGTAACAACGGGAGTGGAAGACTAAGAACGACGTTCTGGGATTAAAGTAGGTGTACGGCAGGGATATTGTATTGCGCACAAATTCCTCGATCGATACTTCAAACAATCAATGAGGAAAGACAGAAAGGTTCAAGAGTGGAATTAAAATGCTAGGTGAAAGGATGTCAGTGAAGACATACGCTGATAACATTGCTACCCCCAGTAAAAGTGAAGAAGAATAACAGTATCTGCTGAATACAATGAGGAGTCTAATGATTACAGAATATGGATTGAGAGTAAAGCGAAGAAGGACGAAGGTAATGAGAAGTAGCAGAATGGGAAACAGCGAGAAACGTAACATCAGGATTGGTGTAAGTTACGGAATTCTGATTCCTTGGCAGCAATATAACCCATGACAGACGGACATAAAAAGCAGACTAGGCTAGGCAAAGAGGGCATTCCTGGTCAGTAAAAGTCTACTGGTATCAAACGTAGGCCTCAATTTGAGGAAGAAATTTATGAGAATGTACGTTTGGAGGACAGCATTGAGTGATAGTGAAACATGGACTACGGAAAAACCGGAAAAGAAACTTGAAACATTAGAAATGTGGTCCTACAAAAGAACGTTGAAAATTGATTGACAAGGTAATGAAAGAGGAGTTTCTCCTCAAAATCGTTGACAAACGGAAACCATGGAAAACATTGGCAAGAAGGTGGGACTGGATAGTACGACATCTGTTAAGACATCAGAGAGAAGCTTTTGTGGTGCTAGACAGAACTTGTAAGACTGTAACGAAAAGAGAGACTGAAATATATCCAGCAAATAACTGAGGACGTAGGTTGCAAGTGTTACTCTGAGATGAAGAGACTGGCGGGCTATAAGGCATTACCACAGAGTTACATTGGAACAATTTTCTAACCCACAGGTGGAAAGATTGGACCACTCGAATTCTGTCGGTTGTGTAATTGATAATCGCTATGTGACTCCATTTTCAGTTCTCACTTCTTGGCGGAACTGGTCTTCAAAATGGTTGAAATGGCTCTGAGCACTATGGGACGCAACATCTTAGTTCATAAGTCCCCTAGAGCTTAGAACTACTTAAACCTAACTAACCTAAGGACATCACACCCATGCCCGAGACAGGATTCGAACCTGCGACCGTAGCAGTCCCGCAGTTCCGGACTGCAGTGCCAGAACCGCACGGCCACCGCGGCCGGCGGAACTGGTCTCAAAGCTCTCAGGCGAAAGTACCCGTTAAAGAATAAACGAGTAGTAATTCCTAATTTCGAAAAGAAAATATGTCATTGTAAAAGAATGATTAAGTTTAATGTACATTCGATTTAGTACACTTGCTACCTGTTCGACGTATTTGGCTCAATAACAGAGGTTGCTAACTCGCGATTGTCAGATAACGGTGGACTCGGAGGTAATCGGCTCAAATCGTAGGGTCTACGAAACTTTGTTATTAAGCTGTTGACGGTACGTCACATAAATATTGACATTTTTAGCGGTTGTAAATCGTAGTTTACGTATTTTATGAATTTAATTAGTGTAAAAGATATAGTTAATGTTCTTGAAACAACTGATATGCAGCGATAGCATCTTTATTTAATGTCTATGGAAATAAAAATGGATCGAAAGAGACGCGATTGTACGGCCGAGGAGGAAGGACGTATTTTGTGGTACACACACTGTTTTGTTTCGTGGTACGGAAGGCAGCCATTGTGCGGCAACACATATTTTCTGTACGTTATTCGTATTTCTGCGTAAAAAAACTTGTTATTCCCCCCCATGAACCATAGACCTTGCTGCTGGTGGGGAGGCTTGCGTGCCTCAGCGATACAGATAGCCGTACCGTAGGTGCAACCACAACGGAGGGGTATCTGTTGAGAGGCCAGACAAACGTATGCTTCCTGAAGAGGGGCAGCAGCCTTTTCAGTGGTTGCAGGGGCAACACTCTGGATGATTGACTGATCTGGCCTTGTAACACTAACCAAAACGGCCTTGCTGTGCTGGTACTGCGAACGGCTGAAAGCAAGGGGAAACTACGGCCGTAATTTTTCCCGAGGGCATGCAGCTCTACTGTTTGATTAAATGATGTTGGCGTCCTCTTGGCTAAAATATTCCGGAGGTAAAATAGTCCCCCATTCGGATCTCCGGGCGGGGACTACTCTGGAGGACGTCGTTATCAGGAGAAAGAAAACTGGCGTTCTACGGATCGGAGCGTGGAATGTGAGATCCCTTAATCGGGCAGGTAGGTTAGAAAATTTAAAAAGGGAAACGGATAGGTTAAAGTTGGATATAGTGGGAATTAGTGAAGTTCGGTGGCAGGAGGAACAAGACTTTTGGTCAGGTGAATACAGGGTTATAAATACAAAATGAAATAGGGGTAATGCAGGAATAGGTTTAATAATGAATAAAAACATAGGATTACGGGTAAGCTACTACAAGCAGCATAGTGAACGCATTATTGCGGCCAAGATAAAGATGAAGCCCACGCATACTACAGTAGTACAAGTTTATATGCCAACTAGCTCTGCAGATGACGAAGATATTGATGAAATGTATGATGAGATAAAAGAAATTATTCAGGTAGTGAAGGGAGACGAAAATTTTATAGTCATGGGTGACTAGAACTCAGGAGTAAGTAAAAGGGAGAGAAGGAAACATAGTAGGTGAATATGGATTGGTTCTAAGAAATGAAAGAGGCAGGCACCTGGTAGCATAACTTAATCATAGCTAACACTTGGTTTAAGAATCATGAAAGAAGGTTGTATACATGAAGAACCCTGGAGATACTCTAAGGTTTCAGATAGATTATATAATGGTAAGACAGTCATTTAGGAACCAGGTTTTAAATTGTAAGACATTTCCAGGGGCAGATGTGGACTCTGACCACAATCTATTGGTTGTGACCTGTAGATTAAAACTGAAGAAACTGCGAAAAGGTGGGAATTTAAGGAGATGGGATCTGGATAAACTGAAAAAACGAGAGGTTGTAGAGAGTTTCAGGGAGAGCATAAGGGAACAATTGACAGGAATGGGGGATAGAAATACAGTAGAAGAAGAATGGGTAGCTTTGAGGGATGAAGTAGTGAAGGATCAAGTAGGTAAAAAGACGAGGGCTAGTAGAAATCCTTGGCTAACAGAAGAAATATTTAATTTAATTGATGAAAGGAGAAAATATAAAAATGCAGTAAATGAAGCAGGCAAAAAGGAATACAATCGACAGGAAGTGCAAAATGGCTAAGCAGGGATGGCTAGAAGACAAATGTAAGGATGTAGAGGCTTATCTCACTAGGGGTAAGATAGATACTACCTACAGGAAAATCAAAGAGACCTTTGGAGATAAGAGAACCACTTGTAGGAACATGAAGAGCTCAGATGGAAACCAGGTTCTAAGCAAAGAAGGGAAAGCAGAAAGGTGGAAGGAGTTTAAGAGGATCTATACAAGGGCGATGTACTTGAGGACAATATTATGGAAATGGCAGAGGATGTAGATGAAGATGAAATGGGAGATACGATACTGCGTGAAGAGTTTGAAGGAGCACTGAAAGACCTGAGTCGCAACAAGGCCCCCGGAGTAGACAACATTCCATTGGAACTACTGACGGCCTTGGGATAGCCAGTCCTGTCAAAACTCTACCATCTGGTGAGCCAGATGTATGAAACAGGCGAAATACCCTCAGACTTCAAGAAGAATATAATAATTACAATCCCAAAGAAAGCAGGGGTTGACAGATTTGAAAATTACCGAACAATCAGTTTAATAAGCCACAGCTGCAAAATACTAACACGAATTCTTTACAGACGAATGGAAGAACTAGTAGAAGCGACCTCGGGGAAGATCAGTTCGGATTCCGTAGAAACACTGGAACATGTGAGGCAATACTGACCCTACTACTTGTCTTAGAAGAAAGATTAAGGAAAGGCAAACCTACGTTTGTAGCAATTGTAGACTTAGAGAAAGCTTTTGACAGTGTTGACTGGAATACTCTCTTTCAAATTCTAAAGGTGGCAGGGGTAAAATACAGGGAGTGAAAGGCTATTTACAATTTGTACAGAAACCAGATGGCAGTTATAAGGGTCGTGGGACATGAAAGGGAAGCAGTGGTTGGGAAGGGAGTGAGACAGGGTTGTAGACTCTCCCCGATGTTGTTCGATCTGTATATTGAGCAAGCAGTAAAGGAAACGAAAGAAAAATTTGGAGTAAGTATTAAAATCCATGGAGAAAAAATAAAAACTTTAAGGTTCGCTGATGACATTGTAATTCTGTCGGAGACAGCAAAGGACTTGGAATGCAGTTGAACGGAATGGACAGTGTCTTTAAAGGAGGATATAACATGAACATCAACAAAAGCAAAACGAGGATAATGGAATGTAGTCTAATTAAGTCGGGTGATGCTGAGGAAATTAGATTAGGAAATTAGACACTTAAAGTAGTAAAAGAGTTTTGCTATTTGGGGAGCAAAATAACTGATGATGGTCGAAGTAGAGAGGATATAAAATGTAGACTGGCAATGGCAAGGAAAGCGTTTCGGAAGAAGAGAAATTTGTTAACATCGAGCATAGATTTACGTGTCAGGAAGTCGTTTCTGAGAGTTTTTGTATGGAGTGTGGCCTTATATGGAAGTGAAACATGGACGATAAATTGTTTGGACAAGAAGAGAATAGAAGCTTTCGAAATGTACTGCTACAGAAGAATGCTGAAAATTGGATGGGTAGAACACATAACTAATGAGGAGGTAATGAATAGGATTGGGGAGAAGAGGAGTTTGTGGCACAACTTGACTAGAAGAAGAGATCGGTTGGTAGGACATGTTCTGAGGCATCAAGGGATCACCAATTTAGTATTGGAGGGCAGCGTGGAGGGTAAAAATCGTAGAGGGAGACCAAGAGATGAATACACTAAACAGATTCAGAAGGATGTAGGCTGCAGTAGGTACTGGGAGATGAAGAAGCTTGCACAGGATAGAGTAGCATGGAGAGCTGCATCAAACCAGTCTCAGGACTGAAGACCACAACAACGACAACAAACTTGTTATTATTTCTACAAAATGAATTTCTTTGTAATTTGCGCTGCGAGAAGCTCATCTTCCGATGCAGCCTCTTGTCGGCCATTACGCGCCGAAGTATTAATTTATTTTTCAAAGTATTAACAGTAACTCTAATTGCGAGAGATTTCGTTATAAGAATCATTTTAAATTGCAACAGATAATAAATTTACGTTAAAGTTCACGTTTTTAAACTATACAGATTCCATGAGTTCAGTACGTTTTATCTTGGCCGCTCCACGGCAACAATCGAAATTCTCTCAAGCCTTGCTTAGCAATCAATAAATAGAAATTAACAAAATTACATTCAATTCAGTAACGGCAACTATGTTTTAGCCATCACGTTCAAAATCTAGAGTTGGTACATGAATAACTGAGGCCCTTCAAGAACCCGTTTCATATTTACTTATGCACGTAAGTAAAAGTGTTAAGAGAAGACAATATCCCTGAGAGAAAGAAGCATGCTGATAAATTAAAAATAAAAAAATACATAAAATTTATGTAATTATCTTTGTATGTGACGTCACGAATCCCAGCGGACGTCACAGCTGCTAAGCTTAGGGGAGTAAGTTCTGGGAAGTTCCACTTCTGCAGTGTTCCATGGAGAGAGGAATATGATATTTTTCGTCGACTAGGGATGTTAAAGGTTTCAAGAAAATTAAGTCTGGTATCACCATCGAGTTTTACTCCCTTCCTTTCTTTAATTGAAACTTGAGACTATAACTGACGAGCACTTACTGACATCTGATATATCTACTGCTGACCGACTCATGATGTAATGATAGTGTCTTTGTGTGTTAATAAAAGCGTTCAGAGATCCGAAGTCGATTCCACCCACTTCTTAAATTTTGATTGAAACCTTACAATTGGTAGGCGAAAACATCCGGTATAAGATGTCACCATCGTTCTGCCAACAGCCTTGTCCCAGGATCGGACGGCGTTTCACGTGAACTTCTTACTGTTGTGGGATAGGTGGGTGGGGGGGGGGGGGGGGGCTCACCCTGAATGGCAAAAAATTGCTTGTGGTTAAGAGCATGGGGACGCAGAAGTCAATGGAAGAAGCTATACAAATCCACAGGACTTGTAGCACGTAACGGAAAAACTCACTTGCTTGTCTCTCCATTGGCGAAAGATACCGCTCTGGTTCCCCATTCGGATATCCACTACGGCATTGCCATAGAGGAGATAACCACGAGAAAAAGACTGAATAACTAGTGAAAGCAAAACAATCTACGAGCGTGGAATACGACAAATTTGATCGTGACTGTGAGGCTAGAAAATCTGAAAATAGAACCTAGATATGGTCGTATCCACTGAAGTAAAATGAAAGGAAGATAAGGATTTCTGGGCGGACGAATATGGGGTAAGACATCAGGAGGAGAAAGTGGTATAACGATTGCAGGAAACGTTCTGAAGGAGAAGGTAGGGCAAGAGTTAATTACTGAGAACCCTATGGTAACAGTGTTATTATCATCAGAAACGACACCAAACCAACGCAATAGTAATAGTTCAAGTATATGTGCCGACATCACAGGCGAAAGAGGACGAGACAGAATTGTATGTCAGGATATTAAACGTGTATTTCTGCATGAAAACAGGGATGATAATCCAGTAACTATGGGGACTAGAACACGTTACTAGTGGAAAGAATAGAAGCCACAGAATATGGAAGCGAGTGACGATAAAGACTGATTGGTTTCTGCAACAAAGTTCAGTTGGTAATAACGAATACAGTGTACAAAAATCGCTAAAAGAGTCTGTACACGGCCTGGAGATACGAGAAAATTCTACCTGGATTACTCATAACCAGACAGAGATTGCGATATCAGATACTGAATTATAAAGCGTATGGAGAAACGGACACAGAATCGGCAAACAATTTAGTTATGATTAAGGTTAGACTGAAGTTAAAGACAATATTTCGCAAAAATGGATTTAGGCAGCTCTAGAAACGGAAATGACAGAAGCTAAAGAAAAGAAACATAGGTATAAAAATGGCACGTGCGAAGAGATTCATAACAAAGAAATACGAGGACTAGGTGAAAATTAATTCCACCGAAATTTTTACTTGAAAACTCTTAAAGATTATCAAATTAAACAAACATTACTAACACTCTATTCCTTTATTCTTCATGTCTACGTATTTTCAGCCCTCTGCTGCTGAATGGCTTCGAAATGTAGCGTCTAACATTGTGGTGGGTAATAAGCTATGTCGAAACTTTCTGGCAGATTAAAACTGTGTGCCGGCCCGAGACTCGAACTCGGGACCTTTACCTTTCGCGGGAAAGTGCTCTTCCAACTGAGTTACCAAAGCACGACTCATGGCCCGTCCTCCAGCTCTACTTCTACCAGTACCTCGTCTCCTATCTTCCAAACTTTACAGAAGCTCTCCTGCGAAACTTGCAGAACTAGCACTCCTGAAAGAAAGGATATTGCGAAGACATGGCTTAGCCACAGCCGGGAGGATGTTTCCAGAATGAGATTTTCACTCTGCAGGAGAGCTTCTGTAAAGTTTGGAAGGTAGGAGACGAGGTACTGGCAGAACTACAGCTGTGAGAACGGGGAGTGAGCCGTGCTCGGGTAGCTCAGTTGGTAGAGCACTTGCCCGCGAAAGGCAAAGGTCCCGAGTTCGAGTCTCGGTCCGGCACACAGTTTTAATCTGCCAGGAAGTTTCATATTAGCGCACACTCCGCTGCTGAGTGAAAATCTTATTAATAGCTATGTCGGTTGGTGAGAAACAAGGTGATGTAACCGAGTTCCGAATTGGAAGAATTTTTCTACACATGGTGCACCCTTTCCTTCAGGATGACAATGCCAGACCACACACGAACGCTGCGACATATGCAACACGCCAACGTCTTGAGTTCGCTGTCATCGATCATCCTACATAAGTCCCGACTGGGCCCCAGGCGATGTTCATCTGTTTCCAAATCTTAAAGACCACCTTCGTGGACCTTCACAAGCTGAAGCGGTGCAAGGAGAGGTTAGGTCATGGCTCCGTCAACAATATCAAACATTCTACAGTGGCGATGTCGTCGACAGGGTGACTATATTGAGAAATAAATATCTAAATATTAGGAATAAAGATGAAGAATGTTGAAATTTCTTGGCAGATTAAAACTCTGTATCCGACCGAGACTCGAACTCGGGACCTTTGCTTTTCGCGGGCAAGTGCTCTACCATCTGAGCTACCGAAGCACGACTCCGGCCAGTTACTCACAGCTTTACTTCTGCCAGTATCTCGTCTCCTACCTTCCAAACTTTACAGAACCTCTCCTGCGAACCTTGCAGAACTAGCACTCCGCTGCAGAGTGAAAATCTCATTCTGGAAACATCCCCCAGGCTGTGGCTAAGCCATGTCTCCGCTATACCCTTTCTTTAAGGAGTGCTAGTTCTGCAAGGTTCGCAGGAGAGCTTCTGTAAAGTTTGGAAAGTAGGAGACCAGATACTGGCAGAAGTAAAGCTGTGAATAGCGGCCGTGAGTCGTGCTTCGGTAGCTCAGATGGTAGAGCACTTGCCCGCGAAAGGCAAAGATCCCGAGTTCGAGTCTCGGTCGGGCACAGTGTTTTAATCTGCCAGGAAGTTTCATATCAGCGCACACTCCGCTGCAGAGTGAAAATCTCATTCATGAAGAATGTTAATAACGGTTATTTTATTTAAAAAGCTTCAAGAATTTTCTTATAAGAAATTCTGGGGTATTACTCTTTAGCACGCCCTCGTGCTTCAGTAGCTCGACGGAATAAGGAAAGAACGGAATTAAGACTGAAATAACCGAGAGTGCAGCGAAGCCAAGTGAAATGGCTTGGGTAAAGAAAGAAGACGCTGTGGTCGAGCGGTTCTAGGCGCTTCAGTCCAGAACCACGTGGCTGTTACAGTCGCAGGTTCGAATCCTGACTCGGGCACGGATGTGTGTGATGTACTTAGGTTAGTTAGGTTTAAGTAGTTCTAAGTCTAGGGGACTGCTGACCTCAGATGTTAAGTCCGATAGTGCTTAGAGCCATTTGAATCATTTTTTGAGAAAGAAGAAATCGAAAAGGAAATTGGTGTTACAGGGATTTATTCAGCTAATAGAAAAGTCAAAACAACCACAGGTGAAATTAAATGCAAGAGCATAATGATTAAGTGTGCAGTGACAAAGAAGACGATAAAGGCAAAGGAGTGAGCGAATAGGCGCAATGAGTACATTTAAGGCATCTAAGAAGGGAGGACTGGTCTGATGTGACAGAAGAATTGATTGTTCATTTGGAGGACGCAGGGGATCCAATGTTAGAGTATAAACCAACAAACCAACAAAGAAAATAAAAATTTTAAAGATAAAGGTAAAAAACTTTTTCAAGCCAAGATTTGTGATGAAATTAGGTGGAAGGCATACATAAACTTCGTTCGGAATTTCTAACATAGTTGCACAAAGCAGCAACCCAGCGACTATTCAGTTTGATGAGTAGATTCCACAAAACTGGAGACATACAATCAGACATTCGGAATACATCGCAGAAGAATCCCAAAAGGAGGAAGGGCAGATAAGAGCAACCATCCTAAAGCTAATGAATGCAGGTTGTAGCCAATAGTAATATAGAGAAACATGGAAAATTGAGGATAATTAGGTAGCAAACGCTTTGACTTTCAGGAATGTAACGATACCAGTGAAATAGTTATTTCATTGTGTTTCAGAATAGAAGGAAGATGAAAACATTTTCATAGGATTAGAAAGAAATAGTGTTCTTGTATTTAATATGGTGCTACATGTTACGATCCTGAGAAAAATAGGTGGAAGCTACAGGGAAGGACGGGTAATATACCGTTCTCGTATGTACATGAAGCAAAAGGGAGCAACGAAAGTGGAAGACCAAGAACGAAAATCTCGAATTAGAAAGGATGTAAGCCAGGGACGCAGACTTTCACCCCAACTGTTCTAGCTGCACATCGAAGAAGTGTGATAGGACATAAATGATAGGTTTCAATTATGATATTATCAATGGAAGCGAAGAATTACACGACATGCTGAATGGGTTGAAAAGACTGATTAGTACAAACTATGGATTGATGCATTCTAGGAAAACATCGGACGTCCCATGAGCATCGGAAATAAGAAATAAACTCACCGAAGGTACTTTATCTCGGATGTAGTCAACATGTACCGCATGAAAAGAAGGCCAGAAAATTTTAAAACTAAACAAGAAGTCTATTTAAATTAAAATCAAGACACTCCTATATGCGGTTTGAATCAAGTACGAAGTTAGCTGTCTATCAAATAAACGCAAGGAAAACGCAAGGACCATGGATTCCCGAATTTTTCAGAAAGATAAATATGTATTAACAGAAAATTTCAGTTATCTTTGGTGTCATCACACGTAGTCGTTAGTAAAAGAAACTGATTAGAGCTTTCATTAATTTATATAGTATATAGTACTTATGATCGGCTGTTTTTGATTTTGTATTAATATGTTGATGTGAAAATCAGTCTGTTTTACGTGTGAATCAATTTATACAATTTCTCATTTACGTTGTTATATATTAGAACCTTATTACTATTGTATCTGTACTTTAATTATCTTCATGTATGTTTTGGTTTATTTACATATTGATTTATTTATCTTCCAATCATAGTTCGTCTTACGTTTTCGTCGAAGATTTTATTATTAATGATTCAAATAATTTGTGCGGCTGTGCGAAGTGCGTTCTAGGGTGTAGTCTTGCTACACTTTTGAAATGAAATCAGCACCCTTCGGTAGCTAATCAGACTAATTAACAAAAAGGCATTTATGACTCTCTTGCCTTCATTTCCACTTAAATCATTCGATTCAAACAACTCTCGAGGCTGCAGATTCAAAACATTTTCTTCTACAATCAAAGATCCGAAATCCTAATATCTAGAAATGGGCAGCACTACTGCATTAAAATGTTTCCATTTTTTGCGAAAAACACGAATTCCTAGCAAAATAACTGTTAAGTACATCGATACCTTAAAATAAACAAATTATGGTCCTGAAACTGATCTCCTTGATGGAAATTGTGGATAATCAATAGTCATAGCTTATTCAAATGTTTCGTAATTAATTAAAGGCGTCTTATATTCTATTTAGGCATCTGATATCCATGATTAGTGGAGATTAAAAGTTTAAAGGTGAGGAAGAAAGAGCAGTCCAACGGAAACGGTTAGGAAAAAAAGGGAGTGCGAGGGAATGGAACAATGATATGCCTCTCTTCAGTTTGGTGTTTCAGAGAAAGATTCAACGTTCGGCTACAATAGCAGTGATTTTCGTGACGACAGTCAAAAGCCGTCGGTCATTGTTCAGCAGTGATGATTAGCAGCAATAGCAACACCAGAAACAACAATTTCAGCAACTTCAGATACACGACATGACTTTACCCCCAGTTTCTTTTTGAGATTGTTGACAAATTCCGAGTCTTTCTTTTTTTCTTTCGCTTACGCCATAGTCCCACAGCGATCGCAGGGTAGGCGTGGTTACAACGGATTTGGCAGTGATAGTGTTAGGGATGGCCGGATGCCCTTCCTGCTGCCACCCCGTACCCCCCAGGACGGAATCAGTGTACCCCAACTGTCTGCGTCGAGTGTAAATCGTGAAATAGTGCCGACGTGTTTCAAATGTCTGCGACACGTGTAACTGAGGCGGAACGTGGGAACCAGCCCGGTAATCACCTAGCGGGATGTGAAAACCGCTTGAAAACCACATTCAGGCTGGCCTCGTCGTTAATCCGCTGGGTGGATTCGATCTGCGACCGGCGCGCCTACCCGAGTCTAGGAAGCAGCGCGTTAGCGCCCTCGGCTACCCTGGTGGGTTGTTGACAAATTCAGAGTCACAGTCTGAAATTATACTTTACGCATTTATTTCTGGCGCAGAAGATTTCGGACATGATACTGAAAACCCAATAATAAAAGCCATTCCTTTTCAAATGAACAGAATAAATTAGAGAAGCAAAATATGAAACCTGAATCATGATGACTAACGAAATATACCGGAATGGGAGACTGCTTCCAGCCCGCAAACGTGCTGAAAATTTCGGTAGATTGTCAGTAATAATAACTTTTCAATCAAGGAGCAATTTTTGAGTGTCCCTAAAATCACGGTATGTTCAGGGGAAGGTCAAGCAATGGCTGTTTGCCACAGAATGTAGAAGTAGTTTATAATCGACTACATTACAAGTAATAAAATGTTCCAGGGCTACGGTCGCAGGTTCGAATCCTGCCTCTGGCATGGATGTGTGTGATGTCCTTAGGTTAGTTAGGTTTAAGTAGTTCTAAGTTCTAGGGGACTGATGACCACCGATGTTAAGTCCCATAGTGGTCAGAGCCATTTGAACCATTTTTTTGTTCCAGGCTGTTTTGACGTGGTAAAATGGATTTCACAGTTAAACCCAACGTTTCGTCCCCTTATGCGCAGGGCTACAGTCAGTAACGAGCCTGATTATGAATCGGACACACGGGAATGTAACATTGGGTGTAAATGTGAAATCCATTCGACCACGGAATAGTAGTCCAGAACAACTATCGAGATCTTTTGAAGTCCTCAATTATGTTTCTTGGTAGCATTCCAGTGAACAGGCTCTCGTTTCTTGGACGACAAGCTGCGAATGATATGCCTCTGCCAAAAACAGTTGCGTTTATAGCATGGCGAGAAACTGTTTAAGACGAAAATTAAAGGACCGTATTACGATTTTCTAGGCTCAAATACTGAAATCCTGAAATCAGTAACGCCACCGTGAAAAAAAGTTCATCTAATTCTGGTACTATGGTACTAGAACTGTGACTCTATCCGTACTGATGACACTCCAAAGGTAGTTAAACCAAATACAGTGCATGTTATGCTGCAAGCAGGCGGAGGCGAAGAACCACGAAATCACTTGAACATTTCGCAAGAGACGTCCTATACAAACAACAGTTTCTTAAGAGCACTGCCAAACACTACTTTTTGCTAATGATATGTTCAGTTATTCGTCTGGGATGTAACTTTGTACGCAAGAGAGATTTATAATAAACAGTTCTGGAAAGAAGAGAATAGAAGCATTGTTGATAGGTTCACTGACTAACTAACAATCAGCTATTGAAATAAAGTAAGGAGAAAGGAATTTTATGGCACAACTTGACTGAGAGAAGATATCTGTAAATAGAACTCATCTTGAGCAATCAAGGAATGATCAGTTTGTAAAAGGAACGAACTTGCTGTAGAATTTCTTCAACATCACCTACATTTAACTACTCTCACGCGTACAGTCACCACCTTTCTTACGCCCACTTGTCCAAAAATTAACGCTAATTCAGCGATGGAGTAGGGGTGACTGCCAGCAGCCGGCGTTTCGGTATCGATACTTTGCGCACGTACTCTCTGATTTGACTGGGCAAGGACTGTGATATAGCCAGGAGAGGGCAGTGGCGGCCAGTGAAAACTTTATTTAGAGGCATGCCGTGCTGGGTCTGGAGGAAGTCACAGTAGTGAGCGTAGCTCGTGGACGGAGTGTGCTGCAGGACGGCGGCGAACGCGGGGCCCTGCTGTAAGGTGTATGTGCGGCCGGGCCAGTGGTCAGTTGGCGTTCATACGTGAGGCCGCAAACGCAGCAGCAGCCTAGGGGGAAACTGCATTCCATTCATTTGTTCGTGTAAGAGCTTCGTTTGTGTTTTGGATCTGAATGTGTCCCGCTCAATTACGTTACGGGACACTGTCCGATGTAAAGTCGTGATTCTTGATGATTTCCGGTCGTACTGAATATTCTACGAGCATGAGGTTTTCGGGCTGCAGCCAGACCATTTTGACTTCTTGCTACAATATTTCGGCCGGCAAACTGTCTAGCCATCTTCACGTGAGTGGCGGACGCTTACCTGAAGATGGCTGAACAGTTTCCATCCAAAATATTGTGGCAGTCCTCTTTATTTAGCTGGTACTGTTAAGCTTTGCTTTTCTTGCTTGGCCAGCCAAGGGAGTGTCAGCGGCATTAGGACCCCTGTTGTAAGCATTGCATAATGGGGCTGAACTGTTAGCTGTTATGGCCGCTTCAGATGAACTGTGTGGTGCCTTTGGCACCAAGTACCACTTTTTAAAAGAAATTTTGTATAAGGTGCAAGCTTTGTGTCTTAGGATCAGTTTTAAGGCGACGTCTTGTATGGCGAATCGTACACCGCTTGTTTGCCATTTCATGTATGCTGTTAGCAGGTTCCTTATTGGCTAGTGCGTCGTATTTGTGACATGCCCCCAATTAATGACTGTCACGCCATATGGTGAAGTAAATTTTTCGTGGGTCATTGGGGATCACACCATAGCTGCCTATTATATGTATTACAGGTTTAAGGTGGTGCTACGGGGACGATTGATATAATTATCGGAGTCTATTCGTTTCTGATTGACGCTGTACCAAGATGTGCAGTGTGGTTTTGTCGTTTGTTTCTCCTGGATTTTGGTAGGTTTGGTTTTCAACATCATCTGCTTGTCTGTGTGATGTCTAGGCAGTAATAATTATTTTGTCCACCTCAGTGACTTTCTTTAATCAATTCTTGCAGAACTTTCCTCTTCTGGCATTTTGTTTGATGTCGCTAAAAACGACATTTTTATCAGCTGTGAACTGCTAAAAAGGATGGTAATTGGTAATTCTTTAGGACTGTTTAGGCTACTCCTGTTAAGTGTACTGATCTGGTAAACAAAATTTTGAGTACTGATGAGTAATATTTGCTGTTTCAGTTTAAGATTAGATCTTATGTACGCTCGCCGGAGCCTTTTAATTTATTTAGTTACTCTTCTTTGATGGGACGGGGAAAGCAATGTGCGTCCTCTCCAAACCCTTCGAGAAACTAAAGGTTTGGTTTATGGCTAACTACACGTGAGTCATGCCGAACCGCATGGGACGTTGCGAATTGTAACAGTGTTTAAGTCACACACGGTAAAATTTTGGTACCCATTCATTGTGTTATGTAAACTTTGAGTAGTCGTTAGAAAAAATGTTGAAGATTACGTCTTAGTTTGTTCAAACTACCTTGTACTGGAGGAACAGCTTTCAGTGTATACCTGATGAAGTTTTCTGTTTTCTTATAACTGGCGAAGTAACTAAAGGCAAAATATATGCTTTTGTTTCTTTGCGGTGTCTGGAAATTCAGTTGGCCATCCCTTATGTGCGTTTAAATTATGTTATTATTGCTCCTATGTTAGTTACGTGGATGTATGCGAATACTTGACATTTCTTGAGGAGATTTATCTCTGAGTAAATCTACAAATTTTTATTCTGACGGTAATGGATTGTTCAACTTGTATTTAAGAAACCATTTTGTCTGTTTTTATGTTTTGACAGAAAAAGAGAAATAAAATCGGTTTATATTGAAATTAAATAAAGTGATACGTAACATGTACCAGCACCCTACCGCTCCCAACCCAAACGTAACGCTACGGCCACAAGAATTGTAGATTTGAAACTTCCACCTACCCTGCGCATCATGGTTTTCTACTGAGACAGATGAATATCCAAATTTTACGAATTAAGGACACATGCAACACAACAATTTAGTTACGAATAAACTTATAAACTTACGCAGCTGAATATTCGCATTAAATTGCCCCTGTAGCGAACGCACTCTGCCAACCAAACAACTGTACTGTCATGTCAGTTGCATACGCGACAGGCGCTACTCCTGTCTTTAGGATCCGCACTTCTATGAATCGGTAAGGGGTTATACACACAGTCAGAAAGAGATACTTTAATGTTCCATTTCTAATTTTAGTACGTCGGGTAAAGAAGGATTAGGTTCCCGCATTTCCAAATATTCCACATGATTTAATACATAAGGCGCATGCTATTGTCAACGAAGATGAAACGTAGCAGCTCGTGAAATAAACGAAAAATACACCTATTCAAAAAAGCAGATAAAATTTCGCTTGACGACTTCCTGAGAGAATCTCCACTCATTCCAAATCAACAATGTAAATGTAATCAAGATGTGGCTTGAATTCAAGGAAATAGAGTGGATAGCAATTGAGAGACTTATACCAAATAAATTAAGAAAAGATGGAGCAGATTCCCCGTGGTACACAAACCATATGAGAACTCTGTTACAGAAAAGCGGAAAAAGCATGTCAAATTTAAACGAACACAAAATCATCAGAACCGGCGATCTTTTAGACAAGCTCGAAATTTACCGTAAACTTCAAAGGGAGATGATTATAATTGTTCTCACAACGATATTTTGTCTCGAAACCTTGAAGAAAATCCAAACAGATTCTGGTAGTATGTAAATAATGCTAGCGACAGTATACAATCAGTGCCTTCCCTGCACGATAGCAATGGAAATACTATCGATGACAGTGCTGCTAAAGATGTATTTTTCCCTACAGTTTTTACTGTCAACAACTCTTCATTCTACGGAAGTTTTACCTTGATGCCTTAATACATGTTACATCATTCTGTTCCTACTACTTCTATGTTTTCCTCATTTTCTTCATTTCATCGATTCTGTGGAGAGCCTCCCCATTTCATATTAGTCCACGTAATTATTAACATCCCTCTTTAGCACCATATCTTCCCCATTTCATCGATTCTGTGGAGAACTTCCCCAGTTCTCATTAGACCACCTAATTACAAACATCCCTGTTTAGCACCATAACTCAAACCTGTGATTCAATACTTTTCCGTCTTCCCCTAACTTATCATCGATTTACAAACAATGCTGTGCTCTGAAAGTTCTCGTAAACTTCTTCCTCATATTAAGGAAGATGTTTGATACTAATAGATTTTTTTTACCAGTAACGTTCTCTTCTCTTGTGTTAGTCTGCTTTTTATGTCCTCCTTGCTTCATCCGACATGTGCTATTTTTGATTCCATGGCAGCAGAATTCCTTCACTTCGTCCACTTCAAATTCCCATTTTTTACATTAAGTTCATCGCTAACCTCATTTCCGCTACTCTTCATTACTTTCAATTTCCTGTGATTTTCTCTCAACCGATATTCTGTGCTCTGTAGACTCACACTCACTGAGAATAGCAATGTCAACAGAAAACCTTATCATTAATATATTTTGACCGGGAATTTTAACAACACTAATAATTATTTCTATTTGCGTCAATGTTTCTTCGATGTCTACATTGAACAGTAGGGATGAAAATCTGTCTCTCTATCTCACACTCTCTTAAGCCCTGGTACTTCGTTCTTGATCTACCAGTCTCATTGTACCTACTTGGGTCTTTCACATATTGTATATTAATCTTCTTTCCCTCGAGATTAAGTGTATTTCTCAGAGATTTTTGAACACCTCGTACCGTTCCCTTATACATTGCCGAACGCCATTTATAGGTCCATAGATCCAATGAAAGTGCCCTAATATTTCTTAAATATTGCTTCCGTTATCAACCGTGACATCGGAACAGATTTTCTGGTAGTAAAATGTCAGCCATCACCCTTGCCTCGTTGAACACACGGGCTCCCTCATGATAAGCAAAGTTTAGAAATGTCGGTCGTGGACGCTACTTGTGCTGGTGATTTTCCCTTTGCTCCGGTTAAGGAGAGCGATGGTGAAGTAGAGTTCCTGATAAGGAGACACTATTAGTTTTATGAATGAAATTAGGAACCTCTCCGCGGTGTCTCATGGGATAAGGGCATGCTACACTGTTGCTGGTGATCCGTTTGTTGGGTGAGGACGCTAGCTCGGCGGCCTCCTCGGTGCTATTTTAGACTACGTGCCGGCGCCGATTTCATCTGTTGTCTTCTCTCATCGTCATACAACGCAAATAAGACACCATAATATACACACACTCATTACACTCAGATATACTTAATACACGACTATTACACTTCGCTAAGGACAGGGATATCCTTTGCAATTAGGCGACTGAACCTGGCCCTCGGTGTCTCCCAACCTATCAGACCATACACCTTTACAGTTTTATCTAACAGTTCCTCAGTTTTTTTTCTTCTGTATATTATTCTTCGCAAAAAGTTGCGTACTTAAGCCTTTAAGCAGCTTGCACGATACTTCTTGCTCCAGTTTGCCCTTGCTGTTTTAATGGCTCTGTGGATGATATTTCTCCGACTGTCTGCTGCTATGTTTACCTACTACAGTGGTACAAGTTTATATGCCAACTAGCTCTGCAGATGACGAAGAAATTGAAGAAATGTATGATGAAATAAAAGAAATTATTCAGATTGTGAAGGGAGACGAAAATTTAATAGTCATGGGTGACTGGAATTCGAGTGTAGGAAAAGGGAGAGAAGGAAACATAGTAGGTGAATATGGATTGGGGGACAGAAATGAAAGAGGAAGCCGCCTGGTAGAATTTTGCACAGAGCACAACATAATCATAACTAACACTTGGTTTAAGAATCATGAAAGAAGGTTGTATACATGGAAGAACCCTGGAGATACTAAAAGGTATCAGACATTTCCAGGGGCAGATGTGGACTCTGACCACAATCTATTGGTTATGACCTGTAGATTAAAACTGAAGAAACTGCAAAAAGGTAGGAATTTAAGGAGATGGGACCTGGATAAACTAAAAGAACCAGAGGTTGTACAGAGATTCAGGGAGAGCATAATGGAGCAATTGACAGGAATGGGGGAAATAAATACAGTAGAAGAAGAATGGGTAGCTTTGAGGGATGAAGTAGTGAAGGCAGCAGAGGATCAAGTAGGTAAAAAGACGAGGGCTAGTAGAAATCCTTGGGTAACAGAAGAAATATTGAATTTAATTGATGAAAGGAGAAAATATAAAAATGCTGTAAGTGAAATAGGCAAAAAGGAATACAAACGTTTCAAAAATGAGATCGACAGGAAGTGCAAAATGGCTAAGCAGGGATGGACAGAAGACAAATGTAAGGATGTAGAGGCCTATCTCACTAGGGGTAAGATAGATACCGCCTACAGGAAAATTAAAGAGACCTTTGGAGATAAGAGAACGACTTGTATGAATATCAAGAGCTCAGATGGCAACCCAGTTCTAAGCAAAGAAGGGAAAGCAGAAAGGTGGAAGGAGTATATAGAGGGTCTATACAAGGGCAATGTACTTGAGGACAATATTATGGAAATGGAAGAGGATGTAGATGAAGATGAAATGGGAGATATGATACTGCGTGAAGAGTTTGACAGAGCACTGAAAGACCATAGTCGAAACAAGGCCCCCGAGTAGACAACATTCCATTGGAACTACTGACGGCCGTGGGAGAGCCAGTCCTGACAAAACTCTACCATCTGGTAAGCAAGATGTATGAAACAGGCGAAATACCCTCAGACTTCAAGAAGAATATAATAATTCCAATCCCAAACAAAGCAGGTGTTGACAGATGTGAAAATTACCGAACTATCACCTTAATAAGTCACAGCTGCAAAATACTAACACGAATTCTTTACAGACGAATGGAAAAACTAGTAGAAGCCAACCTCGGGGAAGATCCGTTTGGATTCCGTAGAAACACTGGAACACGTGAGGCAATACTGACCTTACGACTTATCTTAGAAGAAAGATTAAGGAAAGGCAAACCTACGTTTCTAGCTTTTGTAGACTTAGAGAAAGCTTTTGACAATGTTGACTGGAATACTCTCTTTCAAATTCTAAAGGTGGCAGGGGTAAAATACAGGGAGCGAAAGGCTATTTACAATTTGTACAGAAACCAGATGGCAGTTGTAAGAGTCGAAGGGCACGAAAGGGAAGCAGTAGTTGGGAAGGGAGTGAGACAGGGTTGTAGCCTCTCCCCGATGTTATTAAATCTCTATGTTGAGCAAGCAGTAAAGGAAACAAAAGAAAAATTCGGAGTAGGTATTAAAATTCATGGAGAAGAAATAAAAACTTTGAGGTTCGCCGATGACATTGTAATTCTGTCAGAGACAGCAAAAGACTTGGAAGAGCAGTTGAATGGAATGGACAGTGTCTTGAAAGGAGGATATAAGATGAACATCAACAAAAGCAAAACAAGGATAATGGAATGTAGTCTAATTAAGTCGGGTGATGCAGAGGGAATTAGATTAGGAAATGAGGCACTTAAAGTAGTAAAGTAGTTTTGCTATTTGGGGAGCAAAATAACTGATGATGGTCGAAGTAGAGAGGATATAAAATGTAGGCTGGCAATGGCAAGGAAAGCGTTTCTGAAGAAGAGAAATTTGTTAACATCCAGTATTGATTTAAGTGTCAGGAAGTCATTTCTGAAAGTATTCTTATGGAGTGTAGCCATGTATGGAAGTGAAACATGGACGATAAATAGTTTGGACAAGAAGAGAATAGAAGCTTTCGAAATGTGGTGCTACAGAAGAATGCTGAAGATTAGATGGGTAGATCACATAACTAATTAGGAAGTATTGAATAGGATTGGGGAGAAGAGAAGTTTGTGGCACAACTTGACCAGAAGAAGGGATCGGTTGGTAGGACATGTTCTGAGGCATCAAGGGATCACCAATTTAGTATTGGAGGGCAGCGTGGAAGGTAAAAATCGTAGAGGGAGACCAAGAGATGAATACACTAAGCAGATTCAGAAGGATGTAGGTTGCAGTAGGTACTGGGAGATGAAAAAGCTTGCACAGGATAGAGTACTGAATGTGTACTGAATTTACGAAAGAAGCTGAAGTCGACAGTACAAACATCACTTAGAAGCAGACTGATGAACATATCAGAGTCTGTTCGTGTAAAATCATGTAAATCTAGAGCCTTTAGGAACAAACTAGCTTTTCCAAGAGGCACTAGATTGAGGCGCTACGGTGTTCGCTTATGGTCTAGGAACATATTGCATGAAAATTAACAGCAAATACAGAGTTAATACTTGTTTTTCCCTGCCATCCTACCACATTTAAATTTCACATATCTACCTTATGTCTAGTGTTTCTACTTTGCGGGTACAATACAAAAAGTTAATTGTAACACTTCCCAACTGTTATCAGTGATGCCAAATAAGAAGATTCTACAAGAAGAGGAGAATGTGGCATTAGATACATTTTTTGGGAGGATTGCCACCCGAACATCGGTCCGTGTTAGGGCAGAGTTTCCGAAGAATTTAGCTCAAGCAGTCAAAACTGCTATAGCATTATCCCTTTACATGTTTGTGGTCGATTTTAAGGGCGCATTTTCTTATTGATTTACGTTGTGATTTACTCCTTGTGGCTCCAGCACATCAGTGAGAACGTTTTCTCGTTGGAAAAGTAGCCACAATGTAGTTCGCTAAATTCTCAACAGATGGCAGGGGCACATTGCAATTGTGGTTGAAAAATATGCGCTCCAGTCTATGACAAACTTTATAATGTAAGACCAATTTTGAATCATGTGAATGAGGTTTTCAGAGCGTCATTCAGTCCAAGTAGATTCCTTTCAGTGGATGGAAGTATGATAGCATTCAAAGGCAGGACCTCTCTCAGTCAGTACATGCCACTCAAGCCAATAAATATGGACTACAAAGTTTTGCTATATGCTGCTCTGTAACAGGATACATGTTGAACTTTCAGATTTATGAAGGAAAGACTGATGACTGTAATACATTCATGGGAGAGAAAACTTTATTGTCAGTTTCATCATCGTTTCAACATTATGGATACTTTCTATTTTACGATCATTTTTTCTGCACCTTCCCTCTCCTATATAAACTGTTGCAGAAAGGTATTTTTTGGTGTGGGACGATTTTATCTTCGAGGAGGTATTTCACAAAGGAAATTCATTCAACCGATAAAGAACTTAGTATGAGGGAATCTGACTTCGCTATGTCAGGAGATGTGTCTGTTACAAAATGGAAAGGCAGGGGTAATAAGTCACTCATTGTTGCAAGCAGTATGCACAATCCTACAGAGAAAACATTTGTGACAAGCTATGACAAGAAGGGGAGGCAGCAAATGATCACTTACTCTCAAGCCATTGCTGATTACAACCGCTATATGGATGGTGTAGATAGATTTGAGCAACATCACGCATCCTACAATGTAGCATGAAAGTCTAGGCGTGGCTGGATGAAAATTTTTCATTACTTTATAGATGCAGCAAGACTGAATGCTTATATTTTGTACAAAGAAACTAGCAAACTAGCCATGCACAGCAAACAGTGGTCACATTTAACATTCCGGAGCATACTGGAAAATGATGTAATAGATAGTTCTTGTTCCAGATCAAAGACGGCAACTATACAACACCCAAAAGTCCGTATTGGTAAAAATAACTCACACATCACTTCTAAGGTCAGCTTGTCTCCTACTACCGCAGCACACATGCCTGTGAAAGGTACTTCAAGGAGGTACGCAATGTGCAGTACCTGAGCAAAACCGAAAAGCGTTCTTTTAATTGTATTTCCTGCAAGGTAGCACTTAGCAAGAATTGTTTTGCACCATTTCACGGTATGAAATGATTGAGTGTTATTGGATGTACTTTACTTAGTTATCAAAATAATTTTTAAAGATGGATATGCTTACACAATTTAGTTAGAAAGGTAAAATTTTTATTTTCAATAGAAAAATTGTTTTGAAAATGTGAATTTTGTTCAAAATATTTGTTTTAATGTGAAACCCTGGCATAAAATTGTTTACCTCCTTCAAGAGATGACTTTTTAAAACCATATGCGTTAAATATATGAGTCTAAAGATTGTGGTCGAAAAATCAACCACAAAACATTCGGGTAATGTATGTGACACATTGATTGTGGCCGATTTTTCACGAAGCAAAAATATTCTTAAGAATTCAATGTTTCTTTTTCAGTGTAAAATATAATATATTCCTGTTTACAAGTGTAAATAGAAACTTAGTAATGTTCGTTTCTCCTGCTTTGAAGGAAAAAAAATTGCTGTGCACTATAAGGGGTTAGAGGAAATAGACGCTGTGACGAGATACAAGGAAAGAAAAAATATATTTTCTTCAAGGGTTTGTTGTTGCAGACGCGATCGGGAGGATCATAGCGCGAAAAACTGTCACCAACCACGGTGTACAAATTGTCAAAAGGTGGGCCATACACGTTGTGATTGTAACAGTACAGGGAAAGTTGCAAATAGGGTTTCACTAAACCGGACCAGGAACTCCAGAACGGCAGCCTGGCGTCCCCATTAAGATTCTATGCGATCAGAGTGCATGCAAAGGTGGAGTGCTGTTTACCAGGCATTATTAGGGGTAAAACATTTTGACTGTCAGTCGACTCCGGAGCTCATGTGTCAGTCATAAGTTAACAGTGCTCTGAGGTCAGAAGATAAGACCCTCCAGGATATAAGTAATACAGGCAGAAGTGACACACGTTCAGTAATCTGTATGTCTCTAACCTTTCACATTGAGGGTGTGAATATTCCACAATGTTGCCGAAGTCGTATCAAGGGTAAATGACGAATATGATGTTATCCTAGGGTTAGATTTCCTGAATAAACGCCATGCCATAATAAACTTCGATTAGCAAACGGTGGAGCTCAGAAGGACATTGTTTCTGTTGGGTGACACAGCTTCTAATGATGCTCTGCCGCAAGATCCCTCTCCTCAGAAAGTAGAACCAATTAAATCGTGAGCAATGTCCTTGAAATTAGATTCATGGATAACATAGCATTCGGTGCAGGTAAACTACTTTAGCTGAACATTAATGATGCTTCACTCGTAAACTCACTATGCATAGTGAAACTGTTGAGGAAGATGGTGAACCAGACACAGGAGTTTTATGTGCAGGAGTGTAGTTAATGCCGCAACAATTCATAGAGTAAAGAAGGTACCGAGGCACATAGATAATTTTGGGGTAGAAGACAACTAGTTAGGAAAGGGAATGTTAATAGCTAACGTAAGTGCCTTAGAGGAAGATGATTTTGATTGGCCACACATAGAGAGTGACGGCGAAACAGCCACCTACAAAACTGCATTACGTCAGAAGATATCACACTTAAAAGGAAACGAATGGGATATGGCAGAAGTAGTGTTGAACGAGTTTCGGGATCTTTTTAGTTCTCAAGGACCGCTACCAGCAACTTACATCTCGCAACACAGGATTCCAACAAGAAATAAAACCACAATTTATAGGAGACCGTACTGAGTTCCCCAGCATTTACAATCATTACTCGATGAATTCATAGATCAGCAGTTGTAGGATGGTATAATAGAGTATTCAGATTTGGCATACAGCGCAAATTTCGTAACCATGCCAAAGAAATCTGCTGACGTTGCAAAACATTATAGATTCTTTTATGATTACAGGCACTTAAATAGTAAAAGAATTTTTGACGTGTAATCCACTACCAAATATCGTAGATACCATTGATCATCTTGGCAACAGTAAATATTTCCCCACAATTGAAGAGTGGTACTGTCAAAGAGAAGTGGCACCTGAGGACAAACGCAAAACTGCTTTCTCCACTCCTTCAGGAGATTGACAATTCTTAAGGACGCCTTTTGGATTAAAAAATGCCCCGCAACACTCAAAGCATTGTTAGATGATGGGTTAAAACCGCGACAATGCACTATAAACCTCAATGACATAATCATATTTCCATAGGGTATCAAGGAGCATGTGATTCGTCTATGAGAAGCTTTCTAATGTTTTAGGGACTATAAAAACATTAAATTTCGAAAAGAGTTACTTTACATTAAAGGAAGTAACATATTTAGGCTATGTTATCAGCAAGCACGGAATCAAAAACGACCCTTGGCAAATTAGCACAGTTAAAAATTTTCCAACACTGCAATCTATCAAAGGAGTACAACAATTCCTAGGCCTCTCAAATTATTGTAGAAAATTTGTAAAAGACAATGCTGAAATGGCACGACCTGTCATGCACTTATTGAAAAAAAAGGTACTAAATTTCACTGGGCAGCAGAATGTGGCACAGCATTTGAAACACTGAAATAAAAGTTAATACATAGTCCCATATTGATCAATCTAGAAAAGACTTCATTCCGGCCTGCAATGCATCTTCACATGCTATTGAAGTAGTTTCGTGTCAAAACATTAATGATGCAGAACATCCAATAGCTTATGCATCCAGACAATTAAAAATGGCAGAAAAGAATTACTGAAGAACAGAAAAGGAGTTACTGAGTGTCATCTATGGTATAAAATAATTCAGATGCTCTGTGTATCAGAATAAATTCAAGACAATCATGTACCATACTGCTCTCAACTGGTTAGTTGGGCTACAGGACCCATCAAGTCATTTGATGTGTTGGTCCCTATGACTCTCTGAAATGGATGTTGAAGTCATTCATAAACTGGTGAAGCAACTTCAACTCAGATTGTCTTAGTAGAAAGGTAGTGCTTTCAGAAACATAGGTCATGATGCAGAAAAATGGCAAAAAGCACATACTTCATACGCAGATTGCAAAAGATATGTGACACAATGGCAGTTTTGCCTAGTGCATGAGGTCCTGTGTCAAACAACTAGACTCAAACTGAGAATCGTGGTTCCAAAAAGCTCTGATAGGAAAGTATGCAAGAGGCCCATGATCACATTCTTTCAGGTCATGGTTGTCAAAGAACTACTGAGAGATGCACTGATGAAATTCATGGTATGAATCACGAAAGTACAATGTAGCACAATGCGGGTACCACTGCATATGTACGTCCAGCGAGCAGACTATTGCTGTCAATGTATACTGTTACAAAGACTCCTGGATGTGTCACACCCATTTAAAACAGTAGGAATGGCCATTTATGGTCCCTTTAATAAAAGACCAGCTGGGAACAGGTATGTACTAATGATTATAGATCAATTTTCGTGGTGTCTAACCATGGCAAGTCTTCCTGATCAACAGCCAAACACCACTGCACAGTCTATGGTCAATAATTGGATTTTAATATACGGCATACCAGAAGTACTTATAACCGACCAAGGTAGTAACTTCATATCCAACTTCATGAAATAACTCTGCCATTTGCTAAAAGTACGTAAATTATGCACTACCCTATTACACCCACAGGTCATTAGATGGAGAGAAAGGGTCCACCACGCTATCGGGAAGATTTTTAGTTATTTTAGAAATGGCCAAGGCAACAGTTGCGATATCATCATTCAATACTGTATAAACGCTTACAACGCCAAAACACACGACGGTATGGGCATGTCACCTTATGCAGTAATTTATGGAAGGAATTGCCATCATCATTCAATGTCATTACGCTCAAAAAAGGATAGAATGGAAAAGCTGTTAGGAAATTTGCTCAAATCATTAAGGACATGTGGAAAAGGGGACAGAAAAAACAAATACCAAAGTATTAGAAAGGCAAGAGCAATTAGGCAACGTACATGCTATGCATCTGGATTTCAGAATTGGACAACAGGTTTTTTATCTACTTCCTATATTGCTAAGGGACAGATGAATAAATTTGTGACAAATTACCAGGGTCTTTACCAAGTTGTTGAAACCGCATCACAAGTTAACATCAAGTTACAGTCACCCCAAAAAAAAAAAACTATTGTTCATGCAAGCCAGTAGAAACCTTTTAAGGGAGTAACAAATGTAATGACACCAACAGTAGCAAATACTGTACCAAAGCATGCTGGACCACAGTAGCAAAAGGCCGCTGGTCAAACAACACAGAAGAATTATGCATCCAGAATACAAGAATCTACCATTCTAATGCAAATGTAAATAAGGTTTGTATACTACAGATTCTACCGATAATGTATTAATGGGGAATCAGGCACAGAAAAGGGAATTAGCAGAATACATGAATGCGAGTTCTGGTTTTTAAATAATAGGAAGTATCGACATGTGATTAGACACTGTGTGCTTAAATAAGTATAAGTCATTCAGTAGAATGTATTGATAAGGGTATCTAGGTCGCACAAAGTGCACAATAATTTTTCTGCTGCCGCAAAATCACAAATTTGTAAGCTGTGCTTAGCAATACTACTGTCCATATAACAGTTATCTCCAGTAGGGTCCTACATCTTTGCAGAAATACATTTCTTGTTTGCAGGTATAGATAACATGAACTACGGACTACAGGTGCACCAGTTGAGGAATGGTGTCATTTTTGTTAGACAGAATGTGATGATACTAAATAATCATCAGTGGACAGTAGTGTTGGAATACAATCCAAGGCAGGTACTTAATAAAATTAGGAGGTTAGATCTGGAAATCAGTACCTTAAACTCAGTAGCAAGAAATGTGGAATATTTTAAGAGGTAGCAAGTCCAGTTACAAGGCGAATTACGTCAAATAGAAGGATTAGTGACACATACAGTCAAACGATTTAAACGAGAGTGGATGTATGCAGATGACGATGATATCACACACTTAAAAAATACATTACAGGGTATTACAGTTAGAGCAGGTCTCAACAAGGCCACTATTGCCTGGCACACCACAAGGTTAAATCACTTAGAACAAGCAGTACTCAATAACACCAAGACCATTAGGAATGTTGAAACACGTATGTAATGTAGCAGCGATGGTGAGACATGATAAAATCTTTGACCAGAGAGCCTAGTTTGCACTTGACCGCGAGAGAGTTCAGTGGTAGTCGAGTTACGAGACAGTTCAGTTGCGGGTTAGCAGTTGTGTGTGAGCAGTCGGCGGGCGTCGACATGGCATTCTGGTCAAGGTTCAGGACGAGGTATATTATTTTAAAATAAGGTAATGAAGCAGCATTGCACTCAGCTAATGATGTAAATTAACTGTAACTAATTTGTCCAAGAATCGCCCCAATAATAATTTTGTTTTCAAAACAACTTTTTAACAAAGAATCCTTTAATGAGAGAAGTATTCCCTTGCTATTCCTTAAAGAAAAGTTTCCCTTAAATTCAAAATTTTTGCAATGAATTTCCTCCAAGCTATGGCGAAAAATAAGAGCAGATGCAGTTTTACTAAAGTAAGAATTTCAGTTTAATTAGTGAACAGGGCCTAAGATCGACATTTCGGTCAATTTGCATTTTCATTGTGACTGAGATTTCATTATCATTGAATTGTGTTATTTTTTTTGTGGGCAGCTTACATTAGGGTCAGATTGCTAATTTTATTTAATTGTCATTGTCATTAAATTTATTTGCTGGGAGGTTGCATTAGGTTGTATTCTTGTTAACATTCAATTATTGTTTTTCAAAATTTCTCTGGGGAGCTTACACTTAGCTCTATGTCCATTTGCATTTAAAATATTATCTTTCATTTCATTTCTCTGGGAAGGTTACATTTGGCGACCCTGCCAGGATCGTATTTCGTTGAGAATCTTTTGAAAAACAGTCAGATATCTGCTCTTATTTGTTTAAATATAATTAGCATTTGGCGCAACGCTTTTACTAATTTTGTGACTTTCTTTCTTCAGATCATCGGCAATTTGTTGCTCTGTTGTATTTGTGTGTTGCTTTTTGCATTGTGCTTATTTCATGTGTGAATAATTTTGACTATTGTAAAAATGCCGCGAAAGACTGTGAATAGTGTATCGCGAGGTATTTTGAATGAAATTACCGACGTAAACAACGTGACCGACAGTAATTGTGACATGCGGTGTAATGATGACAATCTTGCGTTCACCGACAATCAGTGCGTTCCAACCTCTAATGATGATCTTTATCTTACTGATGAACAAACGGACTCAATTGTCTCTTCTGTTAATTTGACGACAATTGATGACGCGGGGCGCACTATTGTAATGAGCGCTGCCCAGCTTAATACACCTGATTTGGAAAATTCAAATAATGTACAGACAAATTTTTCTAATGAAAATGGACAATGTTCTGAAAGTACGACAGATCCATTTAATTCCGAAATAGTGACTGACAGTGTAACTTCGACTGGCAAACCTTTGTGTAAATCTCAGAATAACCAAATGGTTACAGAAAGCGAGACAATTCCTGATCCACCATTAAACAGCACAGAGAACAGAAATGCTAATCTTGTGTCGGATCCAATATGGCATTGTTGCTACAAATGAGTAAACAACTTAATGAAAATAGGGAAGATTCCAAACAACAGAGGGAAAAATTAGACAACCTTAATGAAAAATTAGACAACAATACGAGATAGCTTAGTGAACAAATTAGAGCCGTTGCTGCGCAGTGTCATGACACTAAGGAGCAGTTACGCGAGGAAATTGAGGCTTGTTCAAGAAAAAGTAGCGAAGAAATTAAGTCTGTTGCTCAGGAATTAAGGGAATTGCAAACAGCTGCAACAGAAACACTCAGAGACGAAATTAACGGAGTCGCTAAACAATGCTCTGAAAAAGCTACACAAGCAATGACGGTAGAACTTTCGCGCACAATGGACGCAAAGATAGACGCGAAATTCGAACAACAGAACACTCAGATTGACGAACGCTTTAATGTCCACATACAAAACAGTGATACGCGTTTCCGTAAATTTATTCAGGATCAAAATAAAGTAAAACGTCAAGTAATGGAAACAATCACTGCACAGAGACAGGAAGACAGACGTAAAATGTTTGCGAAGGCAAAAACATACATAGAAAGCAATATTGCTACAGTGTCCGACAAAATGAATACCATCGAACAGTTGAACGCGGAATTACGTGATGAAATTTCTGATCTTAAATCAAAAACAGATACACAGACAGCAGATATTCAGACAGTGACAGACAGATTTGAACAATTAGAATTAACACAGGATTCCGATGTCGTCAAAGCTGACGTTAAAAAACTGAACGAAACTACACGTAGATTGCAAAAACAGATTAATGCCACTGACACTAAAACCGATGATCAGGTAAAAATACTGACTGAAAAATGTGATGAATTGGCCAGTCGTATTGATGCTATCGAAAGTACTAATGTCAACAAATCAGACGATACTTCACCGGTTTCAATTAACCAAACACCTGAATTTTGAAAATTTACAGCAGACAATTAATGAGATTGATTCATCTAATAACACCTTACGTAGAAAATTGTCAAGTTTACAACAAGAAGTAACAGAGATAAAAAGTATTTCAGTTAATAACACATCACAGCAGACGCCACTTTGCGAACATTTGTCAGACTCGCGCAACGCGTATAATTTGGGTAATCTACAGAGAGTACGGGACTTAGATTCCGAACAACCACAGTTCAACAGATTCTCTTACAATCCTGATCCTGTTCCATCACACAGAGACGATAATTTCGATTACAAACATTTTCTGTCAGTAAGAAAATCTAAGGAGTTTAATAATGACAGAGCACAGATACACGATTTGAACTGTATAAGACAATTTATTTTTGTGCTTTCGCCGCTATTGCGTGTAATGCGGAAGCTGGCCTTGAACTGGATACTACAATTTTGTTTTGGATTTTTACTGGTATTGCCTGCAACGCAAAAGATAAAATTTATTTGCAGCGCGTAAAAGACCTCAGGGGATTCATTACGCTTTAATGAATATGTGCCGTAGCGAGCATAGGGCCCCGAGCTGTAGTAGTGCTGTTTCATCTTTAGTTTTCTGCACTGCTGCCTTCTCTTCTACTATCCTTTATATCTATCAAAATAGCTCTTCCACTATTGCTCTATCTAGTATTAAGAACGTGTAATGAATACCCGATAAGAGAATTTTTACCGAAAGTGACAATTTTCATTAGGCACACCAGAACTACCAGCGTAATTTTAATTACAGATAAAATCATAATCATCAGTATGTACAAAATTTTGAGCAGTCAAAACCACATTTTTGTAACAATAGATGTTTTTCACCACAATAGCATGAAAGTCAGCCGCTTAGCATACCTAACAAACAATGCAGTCTACAAGGTCACCCAAGCTCTGATGTTTCGCCGCGTGCACGTATAGTCTCAGCTACAACAAATAGTAACGCACAGCAGCAAGGAAATAACTACGTATAGAAACACAGTATTTCAATTCCTATCGCAAATGCGCCGTATTGAAATGACCATCATGACAAACGTAAAATTAATGAGCACAATTTTCAGCGTACATTTAATAACAGTCGATCTTTTCAGCAGCAAGAACATCAGCAACAACATATTATCATGAATGAAACAGACAATAGGTGTCATCCATAGCGCAAGACGTCAGGAAGAAATAGCAGAGCAGTTCAAATTGTCGAAATGTCACAGCATCCTCCCGTAAATAATAACACGTACGATAGATTTTAACCAGATACAGCACAGATTGCATATTACAGTAACGCAAACATTACTTTTGACACGCAGAATTTTGTTCACGAGAATGTTATTTGAAACATGCTTTGTTGAATGCTCCACTTTTATCGCACCCAGATCTTACTAAAAATTTTTCCATTGCCACCGACAGTTCCAACACCGCTTTAGGCGTACATATTTTCCAGGAAATTGAAGAAGATGGCTCAACAGTAATTAAAAACATTGCATTTGCAAGTCGCATTTTGTCACCTGCTGAACGAAATTATTCCGTTACAGAACTGGAAACGTTATGTATTGTTTGGGCTTTTACGAGATTTCGGCACTTTCTTTATGGCAGACATACCACCGTTTACACAGATCACAGAGCGATACAATTTTTACTCTCAGCTAAATTTACTCACGACAGATTAAGCAGATGGAAACTTTATTTACAGGAATTTAATTTTACGATTGTTCACATTCCCGGCACACAAAATGTTATAGCAGACGCACTATCGCGTTCTCTCAGCAACAATCAGCAACACGTCGCAACCAACTTCTGCAAAGCAAATTTCAGCGTTATGTACATTCAGCAAGTTGCATTTGAAAATTTTATTTCGTCGTCATTACAGGACATAGCAAAAGATCAAAATAAAGACAACGTGTGGAAAGAAATTAAACGCCTCTGGCAAGATAAGAATAATGTTTCGATTAGGAACCACTACACTGTACGCAATGACATTCTGTTTCGCCGCTCTCATCCAAACAGCAACTATTGGTTATTATGCATTCCTGACGAACTAGTTAACAAATTAATCTGGTATACTCATTTAAGCTACGCACATTACGGAGCCAGAAAATGTTTTCTTATACTGAGACAGAACTGTTATTTTACCAACATGGAGAAACGTATACGACGAGTTTTAGCGTCATGTAAAATTTGCCAGAAAGCTAAGTCAGACACCACTTCACATATTCCTCCATTACATCCAATTGTACCTGTTAAATTAAGACACATGGCCGCAGTAGACATTTTTGGTCCGATTCCGAGAACTAATAGAGGTTTTTGCTACATCTTTGTCGCTGTTGAGCCCACTTCAAAATTTGTTACTTTCACTCCGTTACGCAAAGCTACTGGTAAAACTGTTTCGAAAGCATTTGTAAAACATTTTCTATTTCATGTAGGGCATGTGATGAGAGTAATTTCTGATAATGGATCACAATTTCGTTCTGCTATATGGACACGCATGTTACGAGCTAGAAGCATTTCTCCGATCTATATATCCAAGTACCACGCTTCTTCGAACCCTTGTGAACGATTAATGAAAGAAATTGGTAAACTGTGTAGAATATACTGCCACAAAAGACATATTGATTGGGACACACACATATTCTCATTCCAAGATGTAATTAATTCCATACCAAATGAATCCACTATGCTATCTCCGTCTGTTATACTGAAAAACGTTGAACCACCAAACAAAATTAAAGAGTTAGTAAATTTTCCTAGATCACGTCGACTAAGACACCACGAAATAATTGACATTGCGCTGAACAACATCAAACGTGCCGCAGAGCGCCGGAGAGGACAGCAAAAACAGGTTTGTACACGCCGAGACTTTCACATTGGACAGAAGATATTAGTACGAACACACTATTTATTCACCAAAATAAAAGGTGGGTGCAGTAAATTTGAACTTCTATACGCAGGTCCATATCGGATTCGCAGTATTCCTCACCCCAATGTAGTACACGTCGAAACTCTGAGAACCAGAAAATCGAAAGGAAACCACCACTTATCCAACATAAAACCCTTTATTAAGTGAACATACTTTACGATTTATCACACTGTAATGCTATTTACTAATTTTTATGATCATTTCTGCAATTATATTCACGTGTCTAATTATTGATGATTATCGTATTTTTTCTTGGCAAGTGCCCGGCAAGGTAAGGTTAGCAGGTCGCTCTTCTTGTCGTTGCACATCAGACCGTGCACATTTTCCATTTTTTGTATGTATGATTGTTTTTCTGTTTTGTTTGTATGCACTGTGAAATAGTTAAGATATAACACACCAGTTGACTTTGACTTTTTTTGCCCTATGACATCTCAAGATCGTGACTGTTTTACATTTTCTTTTTTGCTGCTGCATTGTGATATTCTCTGTACATTTTTGCCTTTGAACACTCCCTATGCTTTTGACATATTACGTTTTCTGTCATGATATGCTGTATGCTTAATTGTGTCACCATTAACCAGTCATTATTTAGTGGGTATATGATTTAAATGCAAGACATTGATCTTTGTTCATCATTTTCAGAAAGAAATAACGTGTAAAGGAAATAAATTAAACAGAAATGGGAATTTCAACTACGGAATAGACGAAAAAAGATATAAACACCTTACAAGGAAGAGTAAATGGGTCAGAATTAGCAAGCATTAACAAGAATATACTATACACATCGTAGAATAGCAGTCTTAACTAATTTTTTCTTTCAGAATACAAGGCGATTGATGCAGGCTGTCAGATAGAACTACACATCTTAGTTTTAAGTGATGAAATATGATAGAGACAAGGAATAGTTGTATAATTAATAAAGAAGTGATTTTTTGCAGATGATAATGAATGCTGATGAATAATGATGAAGAATATGCTACTATGAATAATGAAGTTTTTCTTTACAGGTGATGATAATAATGGAGTTATGATAATATAAGTAATGAAGTGATGGATAATGAAGCTTTTTACTTTACAGATGAGGATAATGTTGAAGTTATGTATTTATACTATGTAGTTATTTAAGTATTTGTTGCAGTTTGTTTTGACAGTATGTTTTATATCGTATGGTATGATGACCGAAGGTTTTGGAAAGGACAGCTATGGAACACATTTTTATACACATTTCACTACCTGTTAATTCTAAGTTCACTACTTTTCAGCATAGTATGCGTTTCTTCTTTCAGCTCAATAATCCATTTTGTATTTTTTTTTTCAGGAGAAGCTTTTCATGATACTTACTAAACCTGTTACTTATTATACCTGTTCTAGTACTTGCATTTTTATTTTTTACCCATTTTGTCTATCATTTATAAATGTGATCACATATACTGCCTTGTTACGTAACCTTGCTACAGCTGACTCATGACGAATGACGTTACACATTTTTCATTTACAGGAACAACCCAGAAGCAATTTTTTTCTTTTGCTCTTCTTGCTTTCCCTTATAATTACCCAAAAGCAATCCATTGCTAACAAACAATCACCAGTTCGAAATAATGCTACCCATTTAAGAGAGTTCTGAATTATACTGAATGATGAACGATGTTTTATACTATTCAATACTTTCTGGGCACTGAGTGCCAATATTTAATGTAACTAAATGAATTATGTTATTAATTATACCATTAATTAGCTCCTGTTTTCAATGATGACTTTTCATGTTTTGGTAACTAGGCACTGAGTGACAATAATTAATGTAACTAAATGAATTATGTTATTAATTAGGCCATTAATTAGCTCCTGTTTTCAATGATGACTTTTCATGTTTTGGTAACTGGGCACTGAGTGCCAATAATTAATGTAACTAAATGAATTATGTTATTAATTATACCATTAATTAGCTCCTGTTTTCAATGATGACTTTTCATGTTTTGGTAACTGGCCACTGAGTGCCAATCATTAATGTAACTAAATGAATTATGTTATTAATTATGTCATTAATTAGCTCCTGTTTTAAATGATGACTTTTCATGTTTTGGTAACTGGCCAATGAGTGCCAATAATTTGTATAACTCAATGAATTAGGTTAATGCTATGCCAATAATTGACTCTCCTTTTCAATGATGACTTTTAATGAACATTGTTCTGTCATACTAAATATGCTTTGTAACTGGCCAAGGACTGCCACTGTTTATCGTAATACGATTACCCATGATGCCAATAATGTAATTTTATGAACATTATTCTGTAATACTAAATACATGGTACAGAAATGTTCAATAACTGGGCTATGAATGCCGCAAACTACTAATGTACTTGCTAATCAAGACTAGTCTGTGACTTAATGTCCTTCACCTTCTGACCTAACTACCTGGAATTACTGTAATATCCATTTGTCTTGTCCATCCTCATGATCATGGAGCACTATATGTGGATTTTGCACTAATTCTACGTTGGTGTGCCTTGTAAGAGCGTGGTGTTGACACGACATGCTGTCCACCACCGTGAGCGATGAAGACGTTATTATGGTCCCACTCTTTGGTGTACCTGATGTACTGCCAAAATAATAACATGGAATATTACTACGACATTTCAGTGTCTTGGCTACGCTGATAAACACTTATGGGAAAAGAACTGCAAATTGTCTCACTTGGTGTTGTACTTCTGTGGAAAGATATGGACTTTCAGTGCAGCTGCGTGCAACCTAAGTGCTACAACCATGATGCAATCCTTCCCTTTCCTATCCTAATTCTTGTAACATAGTAAAAAAAAAAATTTTTTTTTTGCTAACATGATTTGTATTCATGACCTATAAATTTTTTTTTGATTTGATGATATGTTCTAAACTACAGTGCATGTGCACTCATGTCACTTGTCAACATGATTTTTTGCCATTCTGTTTATTTGTTCTGAAAATGCTAAAGAATATTCAGTGCGTGTGCACTTTGTTATCTATCAAATAATTTGTATATACATTTTTCTGATTTGCTGATATGTTTTGTACTCATTTTGTCTTTGTCTGATATATTTTGTACTCGGTGCGTGTGCACCACATTTAATTTATGTACTACATTTGAATATTCTGTAAATTGTAAAAATAGATTAATTAAAAAAAAATTTCTTGCGATGGCAAGTCCAAATGACTCACCATCGCTGCCAAATTTTTGCCCCCCCCCCCCCAGAGGAGGGTTATGAAACACGTATGTAATGTAGCAGCGATGGTGAGGCATGATAAAATCTTTGACCAGAGAGCCTAGTTTGCGCTTGACCGCGAGAGAGTTCAGTGGTAGTCGAGTTACGAGACAGTTCAGTTGCGGGTTAGCAGTTGTGTGTGAGCAGTCGGCGGGCGTCGACATGGCATTCTGGTCAAGGTTCAGGACGAGGTATATTATTTTAAAATAAGGTAATGAAGCAGCATTGCACTCAGCTAATGATGTAAATTAACTGTAACTAATTTGTCCAAGAATCGCCCCAATAATAATTTTGTTTTCAAAACAACTTTTTAACAAAGAATCCTTTAATGAGAGAAGTATTCCCTTGCTATTCCTTAAAGAAAAGTTTCCCTTAAATTCAAAATTTTTGCAATGAATTTCCTCCAAGCAATGGCGAAAAATAAGAGCAGATGCAATTTTACTAAGGTAAGAATTTCAGTTTAATTAGTGAACAGGGCCTAAGATCGACATTTCGGTCTATTTGCATTTTCATTGTGACTGAGATTTCATTATCATTGAATTGTGTTATTTTTTTTGTGGGCGGCTTACATCAGGGTCAGATTGCTAATTTTATTTAATTGTCATTGTCATTAAATTTATTTGCTGGGAGGTTGCATTAGGTTGTATTCTTGTTAACATTCAATTATTGTTTTTCAAAATTTCTCTGGGGAGATTACACTTAGCTCTATGTCCATTTGCATTTAAAATATTATCTTTCATTTCATTTCTCTGGGAAGGTTACAATGTTATGCAATAACTGAATAAGTATCTCCAAGCTAACACCATGGCATTGAATACCAATTTGAAGATAATACAAACCAGACTTGATCCCAGTAGTAAGGTCACTTCGATTACTCACAGATCAGTTAGTGGATGCACGGCTAACAGCAGAGGATCTCAAGGAAGCCATCCACCATACAGTACAGGGATATTTATCGCCAATTTTACTATCGCCAACAAACTTCATATTCATATTGATTCGGATCGCCGGCCGGTGTGGCCGAGCGGTTCTAGGCGCTTCAGTCTGGCACCGCGTGACCGCTACGGTCGCAGGTTCGAATCCTGCCTCGGGCATAGATGTGTGTGATGTCCATAGGTTAGTTAGGTTTAAGTAGTTCTACATTCTAGTGGACTGATGACCTCAGAAGTTAAGTCCCATAGTGCTCAGAGCCATTTGAACCATTTGATTCGGATCCATAAACAGTTACTGGAGTCACTACAAGTAATCTTCCCTCCAGATAAGAATCACTTGCCGCAGTAGTACCACTTAGCGAAGGTACGGTGGACGCAGATGACATAAAATTTCGAATTTTTGTTTTCTTCCGGGTGACTGGCAAAATGGATGTCCATTACTTACACAATGCACTGCTTCCCAGTGAAATTGTGCCAGCTTAACAAATTTCTACAATTTCGAAAAAGTCAAGTATTCCTAATCTCCAAAACATCGAATGCTACTGCAGTAATGACAGCTGTGGAATAAGGTAATTGCATACATCAAGGGTTTACTATATGCCCATCACGTGTCACTGATGTGAGGACCGATAACTGAGAATTCTAGCAATTTTTTGAGTAAAACAAAACCTCAAATTTCTTGTGCCACATATTAACTGCTATACCATATTTTTTGGATCGAGTAGTTATCGAATCGACCGATATCTTTGCACGCTGTTTGGACCGTAGTGCCGCTAGTACAACTGAAAATTTAGAACTCTGCGATAGTCGACTGATACTTAATGGGACATTTTGTTCTCTCTACATAGGTACAACCACAACGGAGGGGTATCTGTTGAGAGGCCAGACAAACGTGTGGTTCCTGAAGAGGGGCAGCAGCCTTTTCAGTAGTTGCAGGGGCAACAGTCTGGATGATTGACTGATCTGGCCTTGTAACAATAACCAAAACGGCCTTGCTGTGCTGGTACTGCGAACGGCTGAAAGCAAGGGGAAACTAGAGCCGTAATTTTTCCCGAGGGCATGCAGCTTTACTGTATGATTAAATGATGATGGTGTCCTCTTGGGTAAAATATTCCGGAGGTAAAATAGCCCCCCATTCGGATCTCCGGGCGGGGACTACTCTGGAGGACGTCGTTATCAGGAGAAAGAAAACTGGCGTTCTACGGATCGGAGCGTGGAATGTGAGATCCCTTAATCGGGCAGGTAGGTTAGAAAATTTAAAAAGGGAAACGGATAGGTTAAAGTTGGATATAGTGGGAATTAGTGAGGTTCGGTGGCAGGAGGAACAAGACTTTTGGTCAGGTGAATACAGGGTTATGCAGGAGTAGGTTCAATAATGAATAGGAAAATAGGAATGCGGGTAAGCTACTACAAACAGCACAGCGAACGCATTGTTGTGGCCAAGATATATACGAAGCCCACACCTACTACAGTAGTACAAGTTTATATACCAACTAGCTCTGCAGATGACGAAGAAATTGAAGAAATGTATGATGAAATAAAAGAAATTATTCAGATAGTGAAGGAAACGAAAATTTAATAGTCATGGGCGCCTGAAATTCGAGTGTAGGAAAAAGGGGAGAAGGAAACGTAGTAGGTGAATATGGATTGGGGCTAAGAAATGAAAGAGGAAGCCGCCTGGTAGAATTTTGCACAGAGCACAACTTAATCATAGCTAACACTTGGTTTAAGAATCATGAAAGAAGGTTGTATACATGGAAGAACCCTGGACATACTAAAAGGTATCAGGTAGATTATATAATAGTAAGAGAGAGGTTTAGGAACCAAGTTTTAAATTGTAAGACATTTCCAGGGGCAGATGTGGACTCTGACCACAATCTACAGGTTATGACCTGTAGATTAAAACTGAAGAAACTGCAAAAAGGTGGAAATTTAAGGAGATGGGACCTGGATAAACTGACTAAACCAGAGGTTGTACAGAGTTTCAGGGAGAGCATAAGGGAACAATTGACAGCAATGGGGGAAAGAAATACAGTAGAAGAAGAATGGGTAGCTTTGAGGGATGAAGTAGTGAAGGCAGCAGAGGATCAAGTAGATAAAAACACAAAGGCTAGTAGAGGTCCTCGGGTAACAGAAGAAATTTTGAATTTAATTGATGAAAGGAGAAAATATAAAAATGCAGTAAATGAAGCAGGCAAAAAGGAATACAAACGTCTCAAAAATGAGATCGACAGGAAGTGCAAAATGGATTAGCGGGGATGGCTAGAGGACAAATGTAAGGATATAGAGGCTTATCTCACTAGGGGTAAGATGGATACTGCCTACAGGAAAATTAAAGAGACCGTTGGAGAAAAGAGAACGACTTGTATGAATATCAAGAGCTCAGATGATATCCAGTTCTAAGCAAAGAAGGGAAAGCAGAAAGGTGGAAGGAGTATATAGAGGGTCTATATAATGGCGATGTACTTGAGGACAATATTATGGAAATGGAAGAGGATGTAGATGAAAATGAAATGGGAGATACGATTCTGCGTGAAGAGTTTGACAGAGCACTGAAAGACCTGAGTCGGAACAAGGCCCCCGGAGTAGACAACATTCCATTGGAACTACTGACGGCCTTGGGATAGCCAGTCCTGGCAAAACTCTACCATCTGGTGAGCAAGATGTATGAAACAGGCGAAATACCCTCAGACTTAAGGAAGAATATAATAATTACAATCCCAAAGAAAGCAGGTGTTGACAGATTTGAAAATTACCGAACAATTAGTTTAATAAGCCACAGCTGCAAAATACTAACACGAATTCTTTACAGACGAATTGAAAAACTAGTAGGAGCCGACCTCGGGGAAGATCAGTTTGGCTTCCGTAGAAACACTGGAACACGTGAGGCAATACTGACCCTACGACTTGTCTTAGAAGAAAGATTAAGGAAAGGCAAACCAATTGTAGACTTAGAGAAAGCTTTTGACAATGTTGACTGGAATACTCTCTTTCAATTTCTAAAGGTGGCATTGGTAAAATACAGGGAGCGAAAGGCTATTTACAATTTGTACAGAAACCAGATGGCAGTTATAAGAGTCGAGGGACATGAAAGGGAAGCATTGGTTGGGAAGGGAGTAAGACAGGGTTGTAGCCTCTCTCCGATGTTATTCAATCTGTATATTGAGCAAGCAGTAAAGGAAACAAAAGAAAAATTCGGAGTAAGTATTAAAATCCATGGAGAAGAAATAAAAACATTGAGGTTCGCCGATGACATTGTAATTCTGTCAGAGACAGCAAAGGACTTGGAAGAGCAATTGAACCAAATGGACAGTGTCTTGAAAGGAGGATATAAGATGAACATCGACAATAGCAAAACGAGGATAACGGAATGTAGTCGAATTAAGTCTGGTTATGCTGAGGGAATTAGATTAGGAAATGAGACACTTAAAGTAGTAAAAGAGTTTTGCTATTTGGGGAGCAAAATAACTGATGATGGTCGAAGTAGAGAGGATATAAAATGTAGGCTGGCAATGGCAAGGAAAGCGTTTCTGAAGAAGAGTTATTTGTTAACATCGAGTATGGATTTAAGTGTCAGGAATTCATTTCTGAAAGTATTTGTATGGAGTATAGCCATGTATGGAAGTGAAACATGGACGATAAATAGTTTGGACAAGAAGAGAATAGAAGCTTTCGAAATGTGGTGCTACAGAAGAATGCTGAAGATTCGATGGGTAGATCACATAACTAATGAGGAAGTATTGAATAGGATTGGGGAGAAGAGATGTTTGTGGCACAACTTGACCAGAAGAAGGGATCGGTTGGTAGGACATGTTCTGAGGCATCAAGGGATCACCAATTTAGTATTGGAGGGCAGCGTGGAGGGTAAAAATCGTAGAGGGAGACCAAGAGATGAATACACTAAGCAGATTCAGAAGGATGTAGGCTGCAGTAGGTACTGGGAGATGAAGAAGCTTGCACAGGGTAGAGTGGCATGGAGAACTGCATCAAACAGTCTCAGGACTGAAGACCACAACAACAACAACATGTTATCTCTCAGGCATGAAATTTCACTTTCCTGCAATCGTTGCCTGTTCCACCGCTGTCACCTCATCGTACCCACTAATGAACTGACCAGCAAAACCTATGCAACTAATGGCTCCTCAAAATTTGTCTTACTTAAACAACTCCCTTGATTCCTCCGTCCTGCAGTCGTAAGATGATCTTATCACTGCACAAATGTGCAAGATTGATACCAAAGCTTTGATGCAGCATATTGTACAGTTGAGAGAGGAACGTAAAACACAAATCATGATGGTGGGAAAAGGTATTTCTGGAACCAACTTGTTCATAAATATACCTTGAACTGCTTTCCTTTGCATCAGACGAAAACCCAAGACACACAATAATATGTCACTATATCAGTTTACAGTTGAACGGCTACAAAAATCCTCAGCATATACGTCTACTGCTAAAATGTACGAGAGATAATTATTGCCTGCTACTTCATTGTATTGTTTCTGATCGTCAGCCTACCATATTTCTAACAATACTATCAGAAGTTTTCTCAATGCGGATGTATTTCAAGCTATAATGGAACGATTCTATTATATAATTTTCCTGCCAGACTTAGGTTTCCTCGTTGTTGTTGATTCTCTTTTCTTAGTCGTTTGTAGATAGACACAGAGGAAATTAGAAGACGAATTTTTCCAGATGGGGGAGGTATATAGGGTGTATAACAATTATGTGTTATGTGATGGTGTGTATAATAATTACATTTTTATGGTTGTTCGAAGCTGAGATGCGTCAGAAAAATACGTAAAGACTTATTATAGATTAAATGAAAATTTTAGAGACTTTGACACGCTAAGCAACAACATTTCGGAGGCGGCAGCAGTGAAACGAGGAGGGCAATGACCAGCGGATTATGCGCAGCAGCAGTCAGCGCTTCTACAGATCAATTACCGAGCAGTTCGCACATCAGCGGTCAATGTTCCAGGAACTATCATCATACTGAACTCACGTGCGTGACGTATCTGGCGATGCGGGGGTAGACGACAGGTCGATGCGCGACCACGTCAGCATAAAGGTAAAACAAGGAAAGCCAGCAGGCGTGACGACATTGGTCATGTTTCTGCCCAAAGTGAGAACCATAGATCAACAGCCGAAGACTCATTCGCCTCCCTAGAAACTTCATGACATTGGCGAAAACACCGAATAAACACCACCGACAAAGGGACATCAGATCGTCATTTGAGGGGATAGATGGACCATTGGTTAGTCAGCGGATGTCATACTTTGCCACTACAATGATTGACAGAAGAAGATGTTGGCACCGTGCCAATAGGTCAGAGTGGAAGATGCAATCCCAGATGTTACCAGAAAGAACTTCGTGCGTTACTAACCCATATAGCTGGTGAGGGCGAAAGGTATCCGGAAATGAGGGTCGCTGGCTCGATTCCGGAACAGAGCACTCTGTGCACTGCTGTAGCCACTTCTTAATAATGTAACAAGCGAATTCACAAGGAGAAGACAGCGCCCCGCCGCCGTGGATCACGGTACACTTCTGAACGGAAGAGGTATACGTCATCTCGTGCTCCGCTGTAACACGAGCCGTCGCCGCACCAGTGGTCACTGGAATCTGCATGCAACGACTCCGCGGCGCATTGCTGCCGTGAGGAATCAAACGAGTTAAAACACAAAGGAATATTCTGTTCGTTTGAACGGTTTCGTGTGTCAATAAATGACTTATAGTGGAACCTTGAATGTTTCACTCACTCCTCACTCACTGAGCCAACGAAAGAACCCATTCTAACACCCACAAAGTGTTGCACTCCGTCCCGCTATCTCAGACAAAATTATGACCTTTGCTCCCATCTGTCGGTGACGCTCAATATCTAGTGTCACAAAATCCCAAAATGCTATAGTTAACTCGGTACGTAAAGAGAGATAGTGGGGGTTCAAATGCAGTTGTAGGGGCGGACGAGAGAGGCAATTCTGACGTTACGACTAATAATGGAAGCAAGGCTAAAGAAAAATCAAGACACTTTCATAGGATTTGTCGACCTGCAAAAAGCGTTCGACAATATAAAATGGTGCAAGCTGTTCGGGATTCTGAAAAAAGTAGGGGTAAACTATAGGGAGAAACGGGTCATATACAGTATGTACAACAACCAAGAGGGAATAATAAGAGTGGACGATCAAGAACGAAGTGCTCGTATTAAGAAGGGTGTAAGACAAGGCTGTAGCCTTTCGCCCCTACTCTTCAATCTGTACATCGAGGAAGCAATGATGGAAATAAAAGAAAGGTTCAGGAGTGGAATTGAAATACATGGTGAAAGGATATCAATGGTACGATTCGCTGATGACATTGCTATCCCGAGTGGAAGTGAAGAAGAATTAAATGATCTGCTGAACGGAATGAACAGTCTAATGAGTACACAGTATGGTTTGAGAGTAAATCGGAGAAAGACGAAGGTAATGGGAAGTAGTAGAAATGAGAACAGCGAGAAACTTAACATCGGGATTCATGGTCACGAAGTCAATGAAGTTAAGGAATTCTGCTACCTAGGCAGTAAAATAACCAATGACGGACCGAGCAAGGAGGACATCAAAAGCAGACTCGCTATGGCAAAAAAGGCATTTCTGGCCAAGAGAAGTCTACTAATATCAAATACCGGCCTTAATTTGAGGAAGAAATTTCTGAGGGTGTGCGTCTGGAGTACAGCATTGTATGGTAGTGAAACATGGACTGTGGGAAAACCGGAACAGAAGAGAATTGAAGCATTGGAGATGTGGTGCCATAGACGAATGTTTAAAATTAGGTGGACTAATAAGGAGGTTCTACGCAGAATCGGAGAGGAAAGGAATATGTGGAAAACACTGATAAAGAGAAGGGACAGGATGATTAGACATCTGCTAAGACATGAGGGAATGAACCCCATGGCACTAGAGGGAGCTGTAGAGGGCAAAAACTGTAGAGGAAGACAGAGATTGGAATAGGTCAAGCAAATAATTGAGGACGTAGGTTGCAAGTGCTACTCTGAGATGAAGAAGTTAGCACAGGAAAGGAATTCGTGGCGGGCCGCATCAAACCATTCAGTAGACGGATGACCAAAAAAAAAAAAAAAAATTGCGATGAATATGAATCAGGGACAATGACGGCCATTAAACCCCAGGGCGATGGAACATATGATGGGAAATGTATAAGAAAATACCCCAAAATCATACTTGGACGACACATAAATCGGAGTTGATAGCTATCCGATCACCCAAAAACGGTGGCATCACAGAAAAAATACGAATAGACTCAGAGACAAACCGGAAATAGATAATCAGTGCGTAGTACCATATAACACACTGCTTTCGAACCTATTCCAAGCACAAATAAATGTAGAATACTGCACTTCAGTGAACTCCATTAAATATGTCGATAAGTATATGAACAAAGGCAATGACGTGACAATATTTCCAACAACCAAAGACAGCCAACAACAAAACAGGAACGAAGAGATCATCATGAACCAAATGGGAATGTACGTAACAGTAACGAAGCAGGCTGGCGGATTTCGATTTTCCCACACGAAAACGCGAACCAGCTGTGCAACACCTAGCAGTAGAGCCGGAGAATGGACGGAGAGTACCTCACAAAAGACACAGTCAGAAAAATTACTAGCAAACCGCCTCAGAATACTACACTAACAGCTATTTACTAACCGCGCTAAACGGATCCATCTGCGAAAACATTACTGTACGTCGACGTCTCTGCCTATTGTACGTGGAACACCACAAGAAACATATTTCAACGACGTAAACAAGGTATTCCTGTAGAAGATCATCCAGGTATCATGAAAACAGGCGCAGTAGTGCGAGTGTACCCTGTATATCCGAACAACGCCGTAAATTTGTATCTACCGATGTTGCGATACGAAATACGGGGACCAACAAGTTTCACAGATCTCAAGACAGTTCATGTGCCTATGTCTGACGTACAGAGAAGCATGTCAACTCTTAGGACTACAGGAAAGTGGTTACCATTGAGAATTAACACTGAAGAAGCCTCACAGCCTCAGTGAACAAACGAGAGATTTAGTTGCCATATTTCTAACAACATGTAACATGTGGAATCCAGCATAGCTATGGGACTTGTAATCTTACCCTCCCACACATCACTATTATATTCGTTGTCGTAGTATCTTCACTATTTTCAAAAATTTTGAGAGGTTTGAAGATATACAAAACAAAAACTTTTTTACTTATCATCATTATCTCGTTGTTGTCGTCGAAGGCTCAAAGTCTTGTCTAGGGGACATTCTTGCAGCTGAAATTTTGCTTTAATGTAGCGGGTTCTTCTTGCAATAAATAACTGATGAAGATTGGTCTGTATTATTCTTGAGTATTATTCTTTGTCACATCTTTCAGCATCACACCTTTTTTACATTTTCCACATTCAGAAAAAACAATAAGTAGATATTTGGTGACAAACCTAGAAAACGACTGCTTCCATCAGAGGCATGCCCACCACTACCTCCATTCTGCGGTTCTCCCAACATTCCAAAGACCTTCCAAAGCAAAAGAGCTTACAAAACAAAAGATGAATCATCACTAACATGTATCATTATTTTAGAAATAAATAGAGAAATAAAGTTAATAATTCGCATTATATTGTGCAATTAATAATATGAATTTTAAGTATGCCAGAAAGTTTGTAATATCAATTGTTCTTAAAGGAAGAGTAATTTTGACTATTAGTACATATCGCTTGTAGCACATTAATTTCTTTTTTATACATTTTAGCCTGAAATATAATGCATCGTATAAAAAAATCATGTGAATTCTTCTAGTGAAACAGCTAAGAGAATTTTAACCTGTGCAAAAATCGATAGTATAGATGGCATCGGTTATTTCTATAAAAAAAAAGGTAATGTTAGAGTAGGGTGACTCGTTATAGGCTCCTTCAAAGAGAGTATGAGCGACGACTTATTGTACCATATCCGAAAAGCTCATCCTGAACTGATCATAGAATTTAACGACGATGTCTTCAATGAAACCCTGATTAGCCTTGAAGATAAATGTTTAGCAATAAACAATCAGACTTTAGTACAACTTGAGATGCAAGCACCACGAAAAGATGCTACTAGTGTACTAAACTTCGAAATTACAGAGAAAAAATCTACAGTATCAACCAATTACTTAAATACATTGCTGGCAACAAACTATTCCTCAGTGACAATCAGAAGGAAGTTTACAACGTTATCATGGGCCGGATTGACTACAACTCCGGCGGAATTGTTTATTTGGGCGCACTAGGCGCCAAAGGTAAAACGTTTCTAATTAATCTTTTGCTGGCGGAAATAACGTGTTAAACAACACGTCGCACTTGAACTGGCATCATCCGGAATTGCAGCCACACTTACGGAAGGAGGAGAAGTGCCCATTCCGTCCTAAAACTACCGTTGAATATAGCCGAAGAACAATTCCCGGTGTGTAAAATCTCAAGAGCATCTGACGGGGAGAACTTTCCAATCAAGCTAAAATTATCTTCTGGGACGAATGCACAATGGCATGTAAAAAATCACTCCAGGGCACGGACAGAATATTAGAATTCTTGCGAGGAATCTCTGTAGTTATGGGAGGAACTCCACTCACACTCTCACGAGATTTTCGACACACACTTCTAGTTATCCCCAAGTCAGCACTAGCACACAAGATCAATGCGTTCTTTAAAAAATCACTCTGCCATACATACAAATACTGCGACTAACAAAAACTATGAGAGTTGAACTATCGAAAGAAGAAACAACAGAACATTTTGCTCAACAGCTCAACAAGAAATAGGAGAAATCTCATATCCTACTGATTAGACGACCGGCCTCATTAAACTCAACAATGATTTCCGCAACATAGCAAGTCCAGAAAACGAACTCATAGAGCAATTTATCCAGGCTATTTGAAAAGTCAAATTTGACAACCAAAAATAATGTTGTCGATGATATCAACTTTGATATTCAAAAGAAAACTCCCGGTGAAGATAGAACGTACATACCGATCGACACGATGGTAAACATCGAAAAAAGTGTGAGCTTTCCTACAGAATTTCTAAATTCTTTGCAAGTACCAGGAATGCTATTACATTTCCATTGACAAAACTGAATCTCCGATCATACTACTAAGAAATCTTAACTCACAAGATCTATGTATTGGAACAAGGGTGATCTTCAAACAGCTATCGAATAAAATCATCGAGGCCCAACATATGACTGAACAGTACAAAAGATACGCGCTATTTATCCCCAGAATTGCACTGATCTCTACTGAACAGCCACTCAAATTTAAAAGACTGGAATTTCCAGTCAAATTATCATACAGTTTTACAATTAACAAAGCGTAAGGACAAACTTTAAAATAATGCGGCATCAACCTCAAAGGCTCCTACTTACCTCACGATCAGCTATATGTAGCCTGTTCTCGATAAGGAATTTCGAAAAGTTGGTACATATATACCGTGAATAACAAAATTAGAAATGTTGTTTATAAACAGCTATTGTAAGTAGTTTCAATATATTTTCGGTAAAAATCTTTTATCTGTTATACTTTAACATGTATTGTAAATAGTTAGAATATGTTTCCAATAAAAGTTTTTTATCTTTTAATATTATATCACACAGTCTCATATCAGCTCCCTGAGCGAAGCCGAGTACCGCAGCTAGTTAGTAAGAAATAAATAATGAAAGAAGATCTGAAGTTACACACTTTGCCTTCAGTCTTTTCCATATCGCCACTGTAAATGGACATAAACATGTATATAAAACTTTACCTACTACAAAGGAAAGTAGATGAGGAAAACTGTTTTGAAATAAACACTATCTGCATTAAAATTATAGTACAGTCTGCTTCGGCACAGTAACAGGGGATTGCCAGTTGTATGTCACAACTCGATATTAGGCAAGAAAAATGTGCATATATGCGAAAGGAAATAAATGAAGACAGCTAGTTTCGTTTTCAAAGAAAGAAAAAAAATGGATAGTGTTGCTTCCGGATATTTCAAGAAATGTGGCTCGTTAATTACTGGTCACGAAATAATGTAGTTATTATTATAATTTGTCAGTTGAGATAAAAAAGGACGATGTATCGTCACATACACAGGTTTCTTTTACTTATTCGAGTGTTTGATAACCTAAATTTCACAAAAGGAAAAATGTAGTGCCTTAACTTGAAATCCGTAATAACATAGGTCAGTGAACTCAAAAAGACTGCAATGAGTCTCCAGTATAAAAACAAGTGACATTAATACGTTGACCATCCTCAACAACTGTTCACTTCCAGTCACTCTATACTTAAGTATCGCAGATAATACGAACATTACTCGATAACTTCTTGGTTCGAAATTGACCATCACTGACGATTTGCGACTAGCTCTTATTTAAAAATGCGTATCAAACTGATTTTACAAGATTAAAAAGTATAGAGTTATTACATTATCATTAGTAACATAAAAGCGGGGTTGGTAATTAATATATATGCATTAGAGCACCAAGTTATTTGGTTATACAACAAGACGAGTATTCTTCAAATAGTAAAGAATTGTTTCTGTTTTCCATAGAAAATTTTTGAGTAGACGCTTTTGTCCCTGGCACTTAAAAAAGAAAGAATAACTTTCTGGAGATTCAAGATTTTTAAATATTTAATTAACTATAATATTATAATTATGGTTCATGGTGTGGGTTCCTGTAGTCATGTTCTAGTTCATGAACCACGGGCAACGTAGAGTGGCCAAGTAAGTGGTCCCGACAGTCGGGATACCAGTTACTTTGGAATAAGGCTGGGCATCTCGGACATATTCTGAGTCGTGGTCACCTTTGTGCTCATACGGCAAAGACTACCAAATCCACCGGTTAGTCCCTCATCCGTTAGGGGTAAAACCCGATGGGACTCGGGGCAAGTAAGGCTAGCAACCTGCTTCCCTGGTACTTTAAATATGATGCTGGCAACAATCAAAGCAAAATGCCTCGGACCTTTGGAGGTGACGGAGTCCCACCTCTAACTGACAAACCAGGGACTCCTAAGATACGACTTGGCAAACAAATGGTAATGAGATGGGGAGCTATTAATATCAAAGGGGGCTACTCTTGGAAGAAGGTAGAGCTGGCAGAGGCTGCAAGTGAGATGGGGCTGGACGTTTTAGCTGTCAGTGACATTCGGGTAAGGGGTGAGAAAGAAGAAGAAGTGGGAGAATACAAGGTCTACTTGTCAGGAGTCAAAGCAGGAATAGCACAATGGGGTGTAGGGCTTTACATCGGGAAAGAAATGGAACCCAGCGTAGTTGCAATAAGGTATGTAAACGAACGACTGATGTGGATAGATTTGACAGTGTCTAGCAAGAAAATTAGGATTGTGTCAGTATATTCGCATTGTGAAGGGACTGATCAAGATAAGATGGATAGTTCTTATGAGGCACTCAGTGATGTAGTTGTTAGAGTAAAGGACAAGGACAGTGTTCTGCTCATGGGTGATTTCAACGCCAGGATTGGAAATCGAACAGAAGGGTATGAAAAGGTTATGGGTAAATTTGGAGAGGATATGGAGGCCAATAGGAACGGGCAGCAACTCTTGGATTTCTGTGCCAGTATGGGCTTAGTAATCACAAACTCCTTTTTTAAACATAAGAACATTCACCGGTATAGTTGGGAAACCAGGGGAACCAGATCTGTCATTGACTATATAATAACAGATCAGGAATTCAGGAAGGCTGTGATGGACACACGTGTATTCAGGGGATTTTTTGATGACACTGATCATTATTTAATCTGCAGTGAAATTGGGATTGCGAGGCCGAAAGTGCAGGAGGTCAGGTCCATATGTAGGAGGATAAGAGTGGAGAAATTTCAGGATAAGGAAATCAGGCACAAGTACATAACAGCGATCTCAGAAAGGTACCAGTTAGTTGAATGTGGTAAATTACAGTCATTGGAAAAGGAATGGACAAGGTACAGGGACTCAGTACTCGAAGTGGCTAAAGAATGTCTTGGAACAGTAGTGTGTAAAAGTAGGAGGAAGCAAACAGCTTGGTGGAATGACACAGTCAAGGCAGCCTGTAAAAGGAAAAAGAAGGCGTATCAAAAATGGCTACATACTAGAACTCAGGTAGACAGAGAAAATTATGTCGAAGAAAGAAACAAAGCCAAACAGATAATTGCAGCATCCAAGAAGAAATCTTGGGGAGACTTTGGAAACAGGTTGGAGACATTGGGTCAAGCTGCTGGAAAACCATTCTGGAGTGTAATTAGCAGTCTTCGAAAGGGAGGTAAGAAGGAAATGACAAGTATTTTGGACAGGTCAGGAAAACTGATGGTGAATCCTGTGGATGCCTTGGGACGATGGAGGGAATATTTTGAAGAGATGCTCAATGTAGGTGAAAATACGATCAGTAATGTTTCATATTTCGAGATAGAATGGGATAGGAATGATGACGGAAATAGGATCACGTTTGAGGAAGTGGAGAAAATGGTCAATAGATTGCAGTGCAATAAAGCAGCTGGGGTGGATGAAATTAAGTCGGAACTCATCAGGTACAGTGGAATGTCAGGTCTTAAATGGTTACACAGGATAATTGAAATGGCCTGGGAGTCGGGACAGGTTCCATCAGACTGGACAAAAGCAGTAATCACACCAATCTTTAAACATGGAAACAGAAAAGATTGTAACAACTACAGATAGTATGTCTTTAATCAGTGTTATGGGTAAAATCTTCTCAGGTATTGTTGAAAGGAAAGTGCGAGTATTAGTTGAGGAGCAATTGGATGAAAGTCAGTGTGGGTTTAGGCCTCTTAGAGGTTGTCAGGACCAGATCTTTAGCTTACGACAAATAATGGAGAAGTGTTATGAGTGGAACAGGGAATTGTATCTATGCTTTATAGATCTAGAAAAGGCATATGACCGGGTTCCTAGGAGGAAGTTATTGTCTGTTCTACGAGATTATGGAATAGGAGGCAAACTTTTGCAAGCAATTAAAGGTCTTTACATGGATAGTCAGGCAGCAGTTAGAGTTGACGGTAAATTGAGTTCATGGTTCAGAGTAGTTTCAGGGGTAAGACAAGGCTGCAACCTGTCTCCACTGTTGTTCATATTATTTATGGATCATATGTTGAAAACAATGGACTGGCTGGGTGAGATTAAGATATGTGAACACAAAATAAGCAGTCTTGCATATGCGGATGACTTAGTTGTGATGGCAGATTCGATTGAGAGTTTGCAGAGTAATATTTCAGAGCTAGATCAGAAATGTAAGGACTATGGTATGAAGATTAGCATCTCCAAAACTAAAGTAATGTCATTGGGAAAGAAATATAAACGGATTGAGTGCCAAATAGGAGGAACAAAGTTAGAACAGGTGGACGGTTCCAAGTACTTAGGATGCATATTCTCACAGGATGGCAACATAGTGAAGGAACTGGAAGCGAGGTGTAGCAAGGCTAATGCAGTGAGCGCTCAGCTACGATCTACTCTCTTCTGCAAGAAGGAAGTCAGTACCAAGACTAAGTTATCTGTGCACCGTTCAATCTTTCGACCAACTTTGTTGTATGGGAGCGAAAGCTGGGTGGATTCAGGTTACCTTATCAATAAGGTTGAGGTTACGGATATGAAAGTAGCTAGGATGATTGCAGATACTAGTAGATGGGAACAATGGCAGGAGGGTATCCACAATGAGGAAATCAAAGAAAAACAGGGAATGAACTCTATAGATGTAGCAATCAGGGCGAACAGGCTTAGATGGTGGGGTCATGTTACACGCATGGGAGAAGCAAGGTTACCCAAGAGACTCATGGATTCAGCAGTAGAGGGTAGGAGGAGTCGGGGCAGACCAAGGAGAAGGTACCTGGATTCGGTTAAGAATGATTTTGAAGTAACAGGTTTAACATCAGAAGAGGTACCAATGTTAGCACTGAATAGGGGATCATGGAGGAATTTTATAAGGGGGGCTATGCTCCAGACTGAACGCTGAAAGGCATAATCAGTCTTAAATGATTATGATGATGATATTATTATTCTAGAAAAAATATGTAGTTTTACAAATAGAAAAATCGGGGCTAAAATACAGTAACACTGGATTTTTGCAATAATCAAACTCTTCTATTCTAACATTGTAGGAAACTTCGACTTTCAATAAAGATAAATTTTTAATTACAAAGCCTCCAGAAAATTTACGATTAACCTCAGAAAGAGAAGAGTGAGGGCTTGCAGATAAGGTAATTATTTAGGGTCAAAATACATCTGACCTGTTTGGTGCTGCCCTCCAAGAGTTCCTCCCCTGTGTCAGCCTTTTCGTCCGAGAGTAGCACGTACACGAAACGTACTCAGATACTTGGTAGATGTACTCCAACCTCTGCTTTCCCCTATAGTTTTTACTGTCTATAGCTCACTTACATATCATAGAAGTTAGCACTTAATTTCTTAGTATATGTCGTATTATCCTGTCCCTTCTGTGTAGATTTTATGGAGAAGCTCCTATATTTTATCTTGTCAGTCCACCTAATTTTCAACGTCCTTCTGTAGCACCACATATTAAGCCTGTCGACCGTCTACTTCGCAGATTTTCCCAAACTCCATGATTCACACCCATACAGCGCTGCTCTTCAAATGTACATTTCTTGACATTTCTATCTCATGTTCCGGCCGATATTTGACACTAGTAGACTTCTTTTAGCTAAGACAGCCCATGTTTCCCGTGATACTCTGCATGGTCTGCCCACCATGTCTCGTCTGTCTTGTTTTTTTTCACCTGCTAGACAGCATAAACCTTCACTTCGTCTACATAGAAGTTAAGTTTATCGATAATCTCATTTCTGACACACCTTATTTTTTCTTTCATCGCTTCACACTTATAATATATTGTGTTAATTAGGCTGTCAATTCCGTTAAAGAAGTGCGTCAATTGTTCCTCACTTTTACTGAGGATAGCAATATCATCAGCAAGAATTTTCAGTGATACCCTTTCACGTAAATTTTTAAATGGCTCTCCTGATCCATTCTTTTATTTCGGTAATAGCTTCTTGGATGAACAGACTGAACACTAGCCGTAAAGGAGTGCATACTTGTGTGATTCGAGCACTTCGTTTTAGTCTTCATTTCTTATATTAATCTCTTGGTTCTTACTCATCTTCACTAGAATAAGAAGACAAGACGTGGTTAGCAAAAGTATCGAATTCTTGACAAATGTACTTCACAATATTACACGAAACTCTAATTCAAAAATTTGGTATAATTCTTGCCCACTTCACTACTAATTCTTGTGACACTCTGCGAAACACCCATAGGTATATGGACTACATTATTTCTTAAACAACTATGTGCTGATTTTCTGTTACAACCGACTGCGGGAAAGAAAATGCTATGCTGTAAAAACGTGCAGCTTCGTTTTCTTTATTGCAGTCATATCTAACTACGATAGCAGCGCAACTTGTTTCTCAAATACCAATACATTTTTTCTCCACACTTATAACTTTAAACAAAAAGAAAAAATGTGCGGGCTTGTTTTCTTCCCCGCAGTCGGTTTTAACAGATAACTGAAAACATTACTTCTACTCAGGAGTCTCAATCGACCTAAACTTTGTAATCCCACATGTGCACAGATTAAATTATGAGAAATACTGTCAGTGAAGCTACTATGTTTACAGGCCCAGTAGCTGGAGAGGTCTCTATTATAACTCATAAACTAATTATCCCAACCAGATTTATCCACTCATTTTAAGCGACTTCAATTCCTAGTCATGGTTTCGTTTGCGGTAACAACAGACAATGCTGAAGATCCGAGAGAGGGGCAGAGGAGATGGACAGACAGAGGGGAAGGTAGAGATTGACAAACAGAGAGGGGGCGTGAGGAAAGGAGATGGAGAGACAGGAGGGCAAGAGGAGATGGGCAGAGAGGGCGACGAGCAATGGACAGAGAGACGTGGTGGGAGGTCATGAACAGAGAGAGGGGGAGCAGGGGATTACAATTTACGTGCACATCCCATACATACTTAGGAACTGGGAACCACTGCCGGATTCGCTAGCGCTGCATAATAACCAATTTCGAAGGTCTTGCACCATTTACACTGTAAAACGCTTTTTCTACCGCAGCAAGTTCTATGAACGTGTATGCATTTTTCGAAAGACCTGCTTCGATTATGAAGGGCACCGCCACAACCGTTTCTTTTGTGGCTTTATCTTTATTAAAGCGAAACTGATCGACATCTAATAGATCACTTTTTTTTCCATTTTTGAGCATATTATGCTTGTAAGGGACTAGCGTCCATGAGATGCTAACTTGACTGTGCGATAACTGTTGCGGGTATCTGCCCTTGCTCTTTCCAGCATTCTGTGGTTGATGGGCCAGACAGTAAAGTTGTTCTCGAAGATAGGATTAAGCCTTACCAGTACATGCAGGGGCAACGTCTCGTTGATTGACTGATGTGGCATAGTGAGATCGGTAAGCACGGACTTGCTGTGCTGGTACTGCGAACAGCTGAAGGAAAGGGAAAAATCTGTTATCTTTTCCAAGGGCAAGCAGCTCTACAGTTAAGTAATGATGGCATCCTCTTGCGTAAAATTTTCGCGAGTAAAATATTCAGTCACCCAGAGGATCTCAGAGCGGAGACTGCTCAGAAGGATTTCGTTATCAGGAAAAACAATACTGGCATTTAATGTGACAGAGTGTGGAACGTTAGATGCCTTAATCGGCTAAGTAGGTTACAGAATTTCGAAAGGGAAATGGATAGGCCGAAGTTAAATGTAGTGAGAATTATTTTTGATGTCAGTATGAACTGGAGTTGCGGTCAGGTGGTGTCAGAGCAATAATTCAAAAATCTTTTGGGGTTAATGCTCGAATAGATCTAGTAATGAATAAGAAAATAGGAATGTGAGTAAGCTACTATGAACAGCAAGGAGAACGCACTGTCGACACCAAGATAGATACGAAAACGAGACCTAGCACTGTACTGCAAGATCATGTTCGCTGATGACAAAGAGACTCAATTAATGTGCGATGAGGATAAGCAAATTGTTGAAGCAATTAATAGAGAGGAAAATGTAATTGTGGTGGGAGACTGGTACTCTGTAGTAGAGACGGAAAGTGAAGGAAAAGTAGAAAGGGAATAGAAGCTGCAAAAAGAAATGAAAGTGGAACTTGCCATGCACAATTTTGCACAGAACGAAAGCTAATCGTCGCAAACACTTGGTTTGATAATAACGAAATTTGTATACTTGGATGAGACCTGGAGACAGTGGAACGTTCCGTATTATTTTTTTAGTGGTAAGATAGAGATTTTAAATGATAAGATATTTCCAAAGGTAGATGTTGACTCTGAAAATAATTTTTTCTTTATGATCTGTACATTAAAACTGAAGAAATTCATTACTTATTCCAGTCATGCTTTCTCCTTTCTCATTCCTACTACCGAACCCATATTCTCTCGTTAATCTTCTGTTCCTTTAATTTCTACTGCATTCCAATCTCCCATGATTACTTTTCTTCTTCATATACCGTCTCTAGCTCTTCATCTTCTGCTTATGTCATCGACCAAAAGAATTTATTGCGTGTTTTAGTACTTACACTCATGTTCAGAAGAAACAGGACACCTTGAACGACTAGAGATAAAACTCTCATTTTCGCAGGACATGTACAATAGTACGTTCTGCAGAAATGACATCATTTCAGTGACCTCAGTTCAACATGTGTTTTCTGTGGCCTAGTAGGCACAGGGTCCCCAATGGTCCCTGATAACTTGTTCCACGCGTGATGGCATCGAAGCATATAAGGCGAGAAATGCGTCCTGGTGTCTAGCCATCATAGCCACCCATGCTGTGCTCACCTGGTTCCAATGTCTATCTGCTGTGGCTGGTATTGGGCCTCGGCACTGCACCTGCCATTGCACCACACCCCACACATTTTCGACTGGGGAGAAGATTGGTGACGTGGCGGGCTAGAGCAGTAGGCTGACATCCTGTGACACCAAGAAGGCACGTTCAAGCAACATTGTCTCGCTGAAAAATGGTGCTGTGCAGAAACGGTATGCCTATGGGTCTCAGGATGTCATTCACGTAGATCACACTGGGCACAGTGCCCTGGAGTCGAACAAACTGTGATTGTGGTTGTACCCAACAGCACCCACACCATAATGCCTTGAGTTGGTGCCATAGGTCTTGTGCAAATGCATTCACTGTGAGGCTTTTCCCCCTGTCTGCGGCCAACCAAAATGTGGCCATCATTTTCAAAGAAACAGAACCGGGATTCGCCCGAAAATACCATCTGATATCATCCCCGGTGACCTCGTTCCATACACTACCGTTTCTTTACATTCGTCAAAGATAGGCGGGGAAGTGGACGACACGCACGCTACCCGTGTTGGTGAGGTGATGATGTTTCCAGGGGGTGCTCTGGGTGGTACGACCTGACCAATCTCGGTGTGCTCTACGGCCTTCCGTGAACCATTCTCCACACGCCCGTTGCATTGCCGAAACACTTCGTCCGACACGAAAAGCAATTTCCTGGAGGGATGCAGCACATTCTCTCACTGATTTGACGATATGGCGCGCGCATGCATCTGCGAGGCGCCCTACACGTCTTTTGAAGTCACACTGATCCATTACGTAGGGTTTATGACGACCATCAGAGCTGTAGGCACGTGTCACCGGTAGGTGGTTTTGCACCGCAATATCTGAACCCGCGGCCCAACATGTTTCTAATGTAAATCAATTCTAGAGAACATACTAATCTACAAGTTCTGTGAATACGAACGTCCCGTCTCTTCTGTTCTATTTTTTCTGAACATGAGTGTATCGGCTCCACACGTCACGTGATCTCCTGATGGTCTTTTTTTGGCTGAAATCGGTTACCATAGTAAAATAATTATTGGTTACTTACTAGGTTGACTGTTTTTGCTATACTGCTTAAGAAGAGCTTTGTAGTTTCAGTATGACTTCACAAATGCAATAAATGTCGAAACCCTTCAAGAGACAGTAAGTGCTAAAGGACAATTTCTGGTGGTTGGATCTGAACTGGCGCCCCACAGCACGGAAGTCTATATCCAAAAATGGCTCTGAGCACTATGGGACTCAACTGCTGAGGTCATTAGTCCCCTAGAACTTAGAACTAGTTAAACCTAACTAACCTAAGGACATCACACACATCCATGCCCGAGGCAGGATTCGAACCTGCGACCGTAGCGGTCTCACGCTTCCAGACTGCAGCGCCAGAACCGCGCGGCCACTTCGGCCGGCTGAAGTCTGTGTCGCTAACAGCTTGCAGCACAGCTTCGGCAATATGCTTTACGAAAATGATGAGCCCTATCCATTGTGTTACATTGTGGAATATGCATATTTGAAATATATGATTGAAATTACGTAACAGTAGTCTGAAACAACTGTTAGAATGGCGTGTGAACGTGTATTTTACCTCGTCGCTTATGTGCCTTGCCATGTATTGAACCCTGTATGTCTTCGAGAATGTAAATGTAATTTAGCTGCTAGAATGTAAACTGTGAATAACTTTAAACCAAACCAAAAATACATAAACTTATGTAACACAAAAAATTAATCTGATGCAACATTATTGATCTGAAATTGGCCCTGGTAATAAAACAAAACTTGATCAATATGAACATAATGGTCCTTGTGCCTAATGAATGCTATCCCTGAAATAAAAAAAATTCCTTATCTTTATTTGCGCAATGGTAATACTCTTCGCACTGCTCTCTGTTAGTACCTTCAATTTAATAGTTAGCAAACAGCAATTATGCAGGGCTGTTTATTAGCACACATTTTAATTAGATATAAGATGACTGACACTTCTTGCGAAAATAGTTAATCAAAAATGCCATGGATCTGGGAACTCGTATTAACTTGGGGTAGGTAACAATATGACAGTAACTTTAAAACTTGTATTTTAACTATCTGAAAATTAATAATTCTCGCAATTAACACACTCAATAAACAGGTTATACATTAACAATTACCTTTCCAAATCGTTGGATGCGAGTGCTATACATTGTTTCAGTCATCACGTATGAATATTCGCATTGCATCAGTAAGAAAACAACTTTCTTTACCTTAATTGTTTCCAACTTCTGTTGAGATTCCTTTAACACATAGCAAACGTCATAGTATCTTGCAAATAAACAAAATTCATTACTGCCCATAGCAAGTAAGTATATATCTAGCACACATCACATATAACAAGTCGTTACATTTGAGACTCATCCACACATCTCTGTATCTAAAGTTGCTGCAAGACATTGCCCATAACATCTTTAATCAGCGATCGCTGTTGAGCAGCGACGCTGCTACGCAATAGATTCTAAATTTGACTGTCTCTGGTTCAATATAATATTTTATTACAAAACGCGAATTAATTTACCCCACTTATATACTTTTCAACTCAACTGAATCTATAAAACAACTGCCGACATTGAGATCGACTTTCTGCGTTTCTGTCCGACTCTTAACATTGACAATCCCATGTCAGACATGTGTAACATAGAATGAGAAGCTAATTACACTTCTAAATAAGTAGGTTACACATTTTTGAAACATTCAACACCAACTGTGGTTCTGTCGTCCGTGAGATTGCCGCTGCGTATTTGTCGCAACGCAAACTTTTATTTTATATAAGGGGCGATCAAAAAGTTACCGTTCGAATGCCGTACACTCCATACCTCAATTACGCACAATCACCAAAATAGAATACGTCTTCGTGAAGAAGTCCGTAATTAGGTACTACATCCTTGTGCGGTTGAATCGCCAACCGAATCGTCGACCTCCAAGGATTTTTTGAAGGGTAAGAAGGAGTCATATTAGCAGGGGGAGAGACGGGGACTATGTGGCGGTTTCTGGAGTGTCAACCACTTCATTTGGCGTGTGCTGAGGCTGGTCTCTCAGATAGACCAGTGCCTTGTGTTGAATCGTGACCGGTACGAAATTTTGCACACCATTCGACAACGGTGGATTTATAGAGGCATGCTGTCTTTTCTGACCGATATCTACTGGTGTTTGTTCTCAGATACCCCCGATGAAGAATAACAGTACGTTGATCCTGCTTGCAAGCATTTGGTAATTTACCGTCCGTATATCGGAACGATACGATTGCTACACTGGTCCCTTATGTATATGCTGGTGTGTATATACTTGCAAGGGAGTCACGCTGCGTTGCATTTAAGTTACAGCAAGGCTCTGAAACGGAAACATTTTGATAGCTCCCTATACTTAGAAGGTAGTGTCAGGGTAGGCCAGGGATTAACGTCCAAAAGGGCTTCTTGCAAATCCGGGGAACAAATTGGTCTGCTTTAATTTGTTAATCGCGATGTACAATAGACGCCGAATGTTCGTCACCCGTTGCCTTCCGTTGACCGTTTCTCTAGCTACACACTTTTACGTCAGAAACAGTTATCATGGAGTACTAGCTAGAAAAGACACTTGACCTATTGCCATTAACAGTACAGTAGGTTACCAGGAAGCTGAATACAAAGTGGCGTGCAGAATACCATCTATTAAAGCAGCGACGAGCAACGAGCAACGACTCACAAAAACTCATCAGTGACAGCAGCATCACGTGTTGTGTTCGTACTGAATACGCTGCCGCTCGCGTCCCTTTCACGATGTGAGAGGCTCCTCTATGGCAGTTGGTCACTAAATTGCGTGAGAAAACAGACAGCCAGGCCTCGCGACGCCTCTGTCGGCCTGTTGCCTTCTCCGCGGCTTCTCTTTCTTCATTACGAGATGCAAGAACTGACAAAAACCTCAGAGTCGGTGATATTACGTCACGTTGGCTGACACCTGAACTATTAACAAAGGTGCTCCACCGGCCCAGCTGAAGCTGATTTCACAAGCTACACAAGTGGAGTGTACACGTCAGTCCCTGAGCTGTGCCACCTAGCTTAGAAATCTGTTGGGCACATAAATCACACAAAGAAATTTTAAGTACCAACTGGTAGGCACGTTTACAGAATAGTTACATCAGGGACAGACGAATTGATGGCACTGAAAAGTTGTTGAGTATATACGTAGACAGAATAATGACTCTGTAAACGCGGGAATGCTGACCTTGCTATCTGAAAAAGAGTGTGCCTGATATAACTATCATTTACACGTTTAAGGGAAGGTACTCTATGGGCTCAGTATTTATACAGCAGTCAAGAATAAAGACAAGTAGTTTGACGTTGCAGATATTTTATTTCATTAACGTGATATGACATACATAGGACGTATTTCATTAACTTTCTGATCAACTTCATGCTGCAGTTACTGAAGTCTCACGCTAATTAGACTGGACGACATGCGAGGTGAATTGAAAATACTCTAGAAAACTACGATGTAAGCCAATTCGCGTAGAGAAAAGCAGACTCACCGTGAGTCTAAGAAATGACATATATTTCGACGTAGAAAAAGTTTTGCAGTATCTTTCTAACTCCCAATTTAGATACTTAACAAAATGAAACTAATTAGTGTAACATAATGTTTACCTTACATCAGACAGGATGCGTTCACTAAAGCTTATATAAATGGTAGATAATGGTAATAAAACAATGGAAGTAAGCTGACAAGAGACGTTCCAAAATTCAGGATTTAAAAAGTTCTCTGGTGACGAAGCAACCTGTCAAAATATATATTGTAACAAGTTCCTAGTGGAATATTGAGAGAATAGTTACACGATAATGAGTAATGGAAGAGTTAATGTGAAGCATTAGGACACAAGTTGAATTTCAACTGTAAGGCTATGGCCGAGCGGTTCTAGGCACTTCAGTCCGGAGCCGCGCTGCTGCTGTGGTCGCAGGTTCGAATCCTGCCTCGGGCATGGATGTGTGTGATGTCCTTAGGGTGGTTAGGCTTAAGAAGTTCTAAGTCTAGGGGACTGATAACCTCAGATGTTCAGTCCCATAGTGCTCAGAGCCATTTGAAACATTTTGAACTGTAGGGCTAAAATTCAGAATGTAAATCACGACGAGAAAAGCTACAAGACAATAAATCTGACAATATGTATCGCATATTCGTATTCTTGATAGATAGATAGATAGGAATACTCGCATACTTACTCGTATTTTATAGATGACCAACTGTGGAGGTCAAAGTATCACACATATCCAAGGTAGTGGGCATTGGTCTACTGTGCCTTCTAGTCGGCTTGCTTGTTCCACAACCGTATAAGGAGGCTCCTTGTTGGTTCCTATCTGCATCATAGAAAGCTGATGGGAGAGTGGACGCAGAAATACTGGAAAACAGCGTACAAGAGAGTTTTATAAATACTGTGACCAGTAGCTACCACGAAACCCACTGTTAATTACAAGTGAACGGATGTTTGTAAAAACGGACCTGAATCGTCAAATTCGTCTGTCTGATTTAGTGACGGATTCCATTTGCCTGAGGGCAGATACATATCCGAGTGTTAAAATGGTCCTAATATCGTCCTCGTAGCATGGTGCACAAGGTTGTAAGTTTTTAGATTTCATTGAAAGAAGTCTTTGATTAAAATACCGTTTGATAAGCAGTTTTAGCATCATGCTTTGCATGGATCGGTTTTCTTTTGTTTCATCAGATGATGTTTGTTATAGTTCACCGGTGTTCACGCGAAGTTGCAACGTAAATCTCTTATTCATTCATTTCTGTGCAGGCAACTGTTCAGGCAGGCAGTGTTCAGGATGAGTGGAAGCAGTGTTTTGATTAACTTTTTGGTCGGTAACTTGTGATTTTTATACGGTATTCAGGATGAGCTGGAGGGAATTGTGATTCATCTCCTGAAAGGACAAGGAAAAAGCCAGAAGGATGCAATAGACTTAATAAACATCTCATGTCAGAGGTAAAGAATACGTTGACCATGGTGGCATTGAAAGAAGAACGAAACTGACCTGTTCGTGTTGCAGGTATCTGTAATTGCCAATATATTACGTCTCTGAAGAGACCCACTTAGCCATTTATAGGATTTGACAAACGCGAGCATGCCACTGTGAATTTTATTACAGATGCCACAGAAAATACTATTATTAATCTGATAATACCGACAGGGGTGTTATTTTTGATTCACTACATATGCTGGCCACGAAAAATGAAAGAAAGATTAACATCTACAGATGGTGATTGATCAATGTAAAGTGGGCAAGAACTGGTCAAGAAAAGATAAAGCCATACTAAAGAAAAAAGTTCCAAATATAACGAGTTACTATGAGAAACAAAAATAAAGGTCTGTAGAGAGGCCTATTCTAGGCTTTACGATATTTTTGATGGGAGAATAATACATTTACGACAACTATCGTTGGAGGAAAATTCTTCAAAGATTTGCAAGATTTGAAAATTGAAGGGAATGACCTAGTCCAAGTGTGAACACATCTAAGCTCTATGAGCCGTGCTCACTCCCAACTATGCGTTTTCGTGAACTTGGCTGTATACCTGTGTTTGGTTTCCTGCCCTTGTTGCGGTTACACCATGGTTCTTCTTCCTTCTACGTGTGGCAGCAGCGATGTGTATCTATAATTGCACCGTGTACCGTCTTTGGTTTTGTGCATGTAGTTTCCGGCTAGGGGGTTTGAGGGTAGTCGGTCGGTTGCTGCGGACAAGGGAAGTTATCTCAGCGTGGTACAGGCGGCTGGGTCGTTGCACAGTGTCGGAGCATGTGTGGAGCTGTGCGATCGCTACCAAGTTCGTGGTTCACCGACCTAGGACGTCAAAGTTGAGTAGTGGTTTCAAGTAGCCAAGCTACGTCCATTCACGTTGTGTGGTTCGGTTTGGTGTTTCGCTGTTGGCGAGGTTTTCCTGTGAGCAACACCGAGTGTTTGTATTGCTGAAATTTAGCCACCATGCGGTGGAATTAACTATATCGGTCGACCACAATTCAAGTGCACCAGCGGAGTTTTCTGCCTTGTGGTGGTTAGTGTATCTGTTACCTGCCCTGTCCACTAACGTAATTTCAGGCAGTGTCCTTTCCTGACCTGTTGTCGCTGTCCAACACGGTGTGTAGTTTTCACAGCTTAATACATATACATTTTTGATTGTGGATAATCAATCCCGTAACATTTGGAGTTCTAATTCTCAAGTACTGATTGGTGGCAAGCAAGTCGTTTGTCGGTCGGTTGGTGGCTGTCCCTTGGTTGGGTTTTAACGGATCAAATGTAGCTGGGCTCACCACCTGTGTTACCTAAGTGAACGAGGGCAGACCAACCCCCTGAGGTTTCTAAGTGCTGTTGTCTTTAGTGTCTTTCTCACCGGTGTTTAATTGTCTGTTTATGATCTATCATAGCCAATGATAAAAGAAAAATTCTTGGTTTTACTGTGTTTAATATAAGTAACTTTGAATTCCGGCCTGTGGATATTTGCTGAAAGGTTATTGCCGTTGTGTTGTCTTTTCTTTTAGTCCGGTTTCAGCTACTTAAAACTTAAGGCTTACTGTTATACTTTTTTAAAATTTTCGAAAATTAATTGTGGGCCTTCAGCCCTGGAACATTATTCTTAAAATTACCTTTCAAGCTAAAACATTGCAGCCTTCTGCCTTTGAAAGGTTATGGTAATTTATTTTAAAATCTTGAAAAATTTATTGTGGGCCTTCCGCCGTTTGTTTTGCATCTTGTTTATGTTTGTCTATCCACTTCTGCCTTGAGGCTTTCAGCCTAGCTATAAAAATGTATATATATACTAATTATTTTATTTACAGTTTTAATTACATTTTTATCTTGTTGCTTTTTAAGATTTCTTGTTTGCAGGCCTTCAGCCGTGAAAGACTTAGATTTTGAAACTCGCAGTTGTAAAGGTTCGGCTATATGCCCTTTTGGTTTAAAACTGTTACTAATTTACAATAAATTACAAGTTTAAGGTGAGAATGACCCCAACCTTATTTGGCCCTTTCCACGATCCTAATCCCCTGTTCAGCCCAGCGGGTTTAGTGGGCATCTCACTGTGTCTCCGTGAAACAGACTCATTCTACGTCAGGCAGCTACGCTTCCTTTGCAGAACAGCCTTCTGTTGCTGAAAGAGATTGATTTACCGTATTTCAATGAAAAGGTCAGTCTTAAAGTTTGGTAAGCCACAAGTGAACACTAGCTGTGAATATGTGGAGAAGAAAAATGAGCTGAAATAGAGGTTGTTAAGCTATAATGCAAAAAGAGCTAATGATTCTCCAAAGGAAATCTAAAAAGATTACAAAGGCTTTACAAGTGAATGTACAAAACTGTAAACAGTGTAATGAGATTCTGGGTCTTGTTTGTGATATTCTAGGTCTTGTTTGTGACCACGTCTAAATTACTGTGCTATCCAAATTTCCTGTCCAGGAAATTATTTTATCTAAGACAGCTTACCGTGAATGTGTTCTGTATACACAATATGAACACTGATCTAGCACACTACTCGTATATCACGAAGATGAAGCCTGAAAAAGCAAAATGAATCGCAACTTATGCTTGAGTATAAAAATATTGTTTTTGTTTCCAGAAGCTTTCTATTTTAGCCGACATCTGGCCAGAAACGAAATGAGAATCACATCTTGTCATGTTTTCGCGTACCCCTCACAGACAATGTTGTTGGGCAGTTTCAATACCCGAAGGAGAAACATTTCTTATAATGTTTTATATGATGAAAGCTCATTCAGAGGTCGTACATTTGATCGGTGAAACATTGGCACTCTTGAGCAATGTTTTATGGTTTAATTTCTGTTGCCAGGCACTTATTCAGGAGTTTTAAATGCTCGAAGCAATACAGAAAAAGAATTTTTTTTGTTTAAATAATAAGCCTTGAACATTTTATGTGTTTACAATGTTACAGTCAAAACTACATTGCCTTTCTGTACAGAAGAGGGTTAAAGTTATATATTTGATACGAAAAAGTTTTTCAGCAGAGATAAAATAATACTGTTCTTGGAGAAGTCCGCCTTGAGAAAAAATCAGTTTTCCCAGTTGCGCTTCAAACTCAAGACTGTAAAACAATATATCAAAACACTGCTATCACTATGTTTTGGTTAGTTTTACATTTTTTACACGTTATCTTACGGTATGAGTCAAACTTTTTCTCCAGTATGTTAAATGTCAACCTGCCAGTATCATCTTGAATATCACTTTAAGCGCCGCTGATGCAGTCTATGGTATTTATATTGGCTGTGTCAATATTCATACATGTCTCTGAATGTGCACATTTACAGAACTTGCGCAAGATATATTATTGCATATGCAACTGTGGTTACTTCGCTCACGTGTCATGCATTTACGTGCTACTCATTGCACCAGTTGAGGATAGCTAACAGAGGTTGTGACAGGGGTAAGCATGAGTCATTTTCCACTTTCCAGACGTAGTCACTGAGACATAATCTGGGAGGTAACAACTGCTCTGTTGATTTCCAGTACATGACTGGGAAGTGAGAACATTTTTTTGTGGATATATGGTTTTGCATAACTTCATGTGAAGGTTGAAGTAACATTAATTTAAATGAGATTTTTTTCGATTCTGAACAATTGATGTTGAAGATGAGTCATAGATTCACATGCAGCGTCGTTATACTAAAGAGAAGGAATGGATACCCAGCTGTAATTATTTGATGATATCAATGCAAATATCGATTAGTAGTTACTAGCCAAGACCTTCATGTCTCTGCAACAAGGTGTACGGAGCATCCTTGCCTTTCTGGAAAGGGTAAAAGACAGAACCACATTGTAGTAAAGTATGTGTTGCAAGCAAACATGTCACCCCCATATTAATAACACTTGCTTTAATATCAACTGTCTGGCCACTGCATCACTTCTTAGCAAAAACTACAGTATGTGTCAGTTTCCAATAACAGTATAATATTATAGCAAACACGTCTGTGTCGTTAGATGTTCTTCTTACCACATTAGAAGACACCATGTAGAGTATAGGGAAGAAGTTTAACATCAGCTTCCTCATGAGCGACTCCTTATTCACGAAATGTACTTGATCACCTAAACATTCGATGGAGCACAAAAAATCAAGTTGTTCCTTACTTTGGATGCTGCTTAAAACTATATTTCGGGTAAGAAGTGGCTTTCTCAATGTAAGGAGTAACTGTTTCATAAGACGAACATATAGGGGAGTTTCTCATTTATAGATTTTAACAGATGGAGCCTCATGATAATCAAAATAATACGTGTGTCGTAATCTCGTTTCACAGCATTTATTATGGTGGAATGGAGGGCCATTTGACGTGATACATCAAAGCGTTGCCATCAATGAGCTGAGTATCTGGAGAATTAACCACTGAAGTAGTGGCAGCAAGTTTCTTTAGTAGAACTGCTTTGTTTGCTTTTCGCATAATACTATATTCATCAAGTAATGGCAACTGACCTGCAGACACTTCATATTGAAGAACGTCTCATAAACTGGTCTGCCTTTGTGACAGACAGCTAATAAGCGAGAAATATCTTTTCTGAAGCACTACAGCCTTGGTTGTTACCTCTTAATCAACCGTGTGGTAAATGCCAGTGGATAATTTGCTTTTGAAAGCAGTTGCCATCCCGTCGCCAAGTAACGATGGATGCGTGTGGTGTGAGAGAGTGAGACGTATTTTCTTGTTGTCGTGGACCAACATTTGTCTACGATTTCTTGTCTCTTTATGAAGTGTAGCTACTGTTTGATTGACATGGTACTTCATTATATGTATGATGTGAAAGTACCCATTCAGCTATTTGATCAGGAGACGGCATCATACCAAAAAGACCCACTTTCTCTCTCCCATAGTAGATGTAAGGCTGCTCACCAAACTGTCGAGACGTACAGAATTCCAAAATACGGGTTTGTGACGACATACGTGCGCTCCTTGTATCAGACTAATTTTCATATATTCCGGTAAGGTATTCTCCATTTCTAGTACGTGACTTGTCATACAACTTGCGTGATTACAGTGGTCAGCTGCAAAAATGTATGAAAGCATATGTTTTAAGCAGTGCATTTCTAATAAGCAGTCCCCATTATTTTGCGGTCTTATAAAGAGGTGGATGTTTATTACGGAGTGAAGTAGTATATCGATCCATAACCAACCTTTAGGATAATCTTTAATTTTCTCCAACGTTTTCTGAAGTTCATCCATATTAGAAAGAGTCGAAGTTCCTGTGACTACCATATGTAAACACTAACCGCTTTTCGCCACCAAAAGCGACCTGAAGTTGTCATTTTAATGTTGTCTCACCCATAAGACTACCTGCACATCGGACGAAAGACCGGGGCGCGTGTATTATGCCTAGAGTTCCCATAACATGTTTTCACCGATTAATATCAGACAATTTAATCTGCATAATAACTTTGCATACCTGCGTATATGCTGATATGTGTATAAAAGTGAGTCCATATAGCACACTGTGGAGTAATAAGTGCCGTATTCAGGTGAGGAGGGGCGGTGGGAATCTTTTAGAAGACCAAAAGCGTAGTTTGTTGCACTTACAGCATCTTCATCATGATGAGCAATTTCGCTCATGTAACCATACCATTCGGTTGTCTTCTCGTCACTCTAAACAAGCTGTAATCATTTAAAATCCTTTTCAAGCGCTCTGTTGATACCCGAAGAGTTTTCAAAGTTTTGTCCCTGAAGTAGATGTAAATCAGTGTTTTAGGATTCTTAATTTCTTTGTAATATGAAAGCGGGACTGAACACAAATCGCCGAGTGTAAGGCTGTGTAACATATTATTATTTAAACTTCCAATTACAAGGTTGCGAATCTTTGAAGAGTTTGATACACATCTCTGATGCACAAACTACCACCAGCCCTTAAGTTCGTCTTATTCCATTAGGCGTAAAAATGTTTAAATCACAGTTATCACACCACACACTTACAAGGCCATGATTACTTTCAACTCACATACAAAAATGATTTGCTGCATCCGTTTCTGTGAGGGTTTTTGCAGAAGACTTTCTGAACCTCAAAACTTCATCATATGAAACTGTGTATCTGTACGTATGCAATGTGTAAAGTATATCTTTGGATCCATATTGATATAGTTTCACACCTTAACCTGCAACCGTTTGGTTATGAACATTAGTAATATTATACTGAACAGACGGAATTAAGATCTGTTTGTAATCTGTCTATGTGACACTAGTCTATGTGACACTAGCGTCGATATTGGAGACAATATTGGGGGAATGCTACACTCACACAATCCTGAATATTTAACCTAACCAAGTGGTAGTCTTTATTGCGGTTTGTTAGACTTTCCGCTTGTTGTTTTATCGACTGAACGACATCTTCCATATTAATTTTACTCTCATTATCAGGAAGTTTTACTATAGGAATACATTGTGGCAAATGTTACTGGAAAAAATTTAGGCTGGCACAACCACCAATTTTCATCGCTACTACTTCATCTTCAAAAAAATGTTAATATATCATTCACAATTCTGTTTCTTCTCGACACTTTTCACTTTTAGAATTATAAGGGCCACGTAGCTCTACAGATGTCCACATATGTGTTGGGATGTTCATCATTTCATTTGTGATATTAAACAAGTGTCGTCTCCTGGAACTCTTTTTTATTTCTCGACTAGCTACAGTTTTATTTCTTTATGGACAAATGAGCAGCGGCAGTCAAAATGATACAAAGCATCAACACTCAGTAGATCAGCAGTTGTAGTCCGTAGCTGTATACAAACATCATCTGCTTGTTCCTCACTACTTTCATCACATACTTGAAGCTACTATCCTTCAATGGCTTTCAACTTTTCTGTAAGACTGAACGAAATTGATAGAGTGTGCGCCATCTTACTTTCGCATTCCCTGCCGTATTCCCCAGAAAATAAACACGTTTTTTTATAATGAAATTTATGAACATAAGATCTTCTTTTTCTTGATAAAGAAGTTGAAAACACACCTCGGTTGACATCATGCCACTATGTCTTCTGAAAAATCGTTAACTATTTCTTTTGATGTGTCTGAGAAAACAACTTTCATGACAAATTATATTTAGGTTTTATGAACTTTCAAGAAGTTGTTCTAGGCTGATATGACAACTGTCACATCTCTGCTTACTACTTACAGATAACATTCTATGTGTACTGCCAGTTATAAGTGAGCCAGATTTCCCAGAGTCAAAGAAACACTCATCCAGTTTTACCTCCAGTATGTACACCGTAAGTTTCCCCCTATGTGATTCTGTATGAAATTTAACTCAAAGTTACCTCCCACTTTATAAGAAGTCTACATATTACCAAAAATATGTATGCACAAATTGTTACCCAACTTAAACTCGTTTGCTAATCTTGGACTAAACAGAACCTAATTTGAAAAAAAAAAAAAAAACAGTAACTGATCAGAATACAAGTTGTTTTTATATTGAATGCGCAACTGAAGTAAAACAATTAGATTGCTTTAATCAGAATTTCCAATTACCTCGCGTTATGACAACATTGTTATAGATTTCTTGAAAGCACGACAGTAAACAGCAAGCAGGCAGCGGCTCAAATGGCTCTGAGCACTATGGGACTTAACATCTATGGTCATCAGTCCCCTAGAACTACTTAAACCTAACGACATCACACAACACCCAGTCATCACGAGGCAGAGAAAATGGCAGCGGCTCAGCCAGATTTTTCTTTTTAAATAAAATTTAGAAACAGTATTCAAAGTACAGCATACCACATAGTGCAATGCGGTAACTTGTCATGATAAACCTCCTTTAAACAGTGGGACGGGGATAATAACTATTCCTATGAAATGATATTCCAAGACAATGATTTTAGAATGAAGTAAGTACTTAAAAAAACAGAGTAAAACTTCGCTTGCTCTTTACATATAACACTGATCTGAACAATTAATAAATTGAACAATGAATTAAAAAGGTGCTATGTTACCTGGGAATTTTCAAAAGAGGCAAACAGCATGACTCAGTGAATAGTGTTGGTCTTTCCAGCACCTAAAAAAGAAATTACTTACTACCCAAGTAACTGCCAAGACAGAAGAACATATACATCTAAAGAAAAGTAACATCAGTCATAGATCAATTCAATATAATTTTCCTGGGGTATCTGCATCTGCAACAAAAAATAAAAGTTGTAATTTAAGATCGTTAGGTTGTCCAGTCTCATTCCACTCCTAATTTCTCGCATCATCCTCTTTCCCATTGTGAGTCTGACACATTTTATGATTCACTTTCTTCCACCTGATATGTGGCTTTCGAGATAATGCAATATTCTCAGTGTAACTGACCACTACATTTGTTACGTGATAGGACAAAATAAATTATGAGATAAAAATTAATGGTCCAAACAGCCAAAGTGGCACACATCAGAGTATGAATTCTTTCATTTCTATCATCTGAAAATAAACCTTATACTAAATGTTACGGTGTCACTAATTTCGTACATTGATTCGTGAGGGACTACTGGGGCTTTCAAGACAGGCAAATAGTTTTATCGCCTTTCAGGGCCCTTTCTTGCATTGTTACAGGAAGTTTAATGTTATAAAGCGGCTAATACGAAGAAAGTATCGCATTTATATAGTGATAGATACCTGCGAACTCATCTGGAGTGTGTCTAAGATGGCTCGAGAAACTGCCACAATGTTTGACAGTTCCCTGATTCCTGCTTTTAAAAATTTGAATCGAATGTACTATGAACCATCAGTGAACTTCACCATGCTGTGTTTTAAATTAGTTTATTATCATTTTTAGTTTCAGATACCGTCCATTTTAGAGTACATCTATTAAAAACACACACTACTATAAAAAATTTATGACAGCAAAAAAATGAACGACATACAATTACATTGGATGAAGCGTCAAACGAAAATAACAGTCACCAACAATATTTGATACGGATACACCGTTCTCTTTTTATCAAAAATCATGTATCTCGCATATTTGTGCACAGCACTGTCGCCAGCAGTCATATTCTTAAAAATGGAAGGTGCATGACTTCGAAACTACATTGGAGAACGTTACATTACTACCTTGATAAAATTTCATATTGGGCCAGAAGCACCAGGGAAACGAACCATGTAATGTTTGCTACGAATCACGCTAAATGCACCTGTTCTAATAACTGTTACACGCACATGGCTGCATGGGAAATTTTAACTGTCGGTCAGAGTATAGAAATCCAAAATTTGCCATCAATAAGATTTCAGAGTATAACTTACGTTAAGTGTTGTGTGGAAGACATAGATACTTGCATATACTCATACAAATAAGTGTCAAATGGTTCAAATGGCTCTGAGCATTATGGGACTTAACTGCTGTGGTCATCGGTCCCGTAGAACTTAGAACTACTTAAACCTAACTAACCTAAAAACATCACACACATCCATGCCCTAGGCAGGATTCGAATCTGCGACCGTAGCGGTCGGGCTGTTCCAGACTGTAGCGTCTAGAACCGCTCGGCCACATCGGCCGGCCAAATCAGTGTCACACATACGGCTTTCAGTTTATTCAGTTGACTATATTTTATCGTCAGGACGTAAATATTTAAACTACACACACTGAGGAGCGAAAACATTATGACCACTTGCTTAATAGCTTGTTTGACTATCTTTGGAACGAAATACGTCACTGGTAATGCGTGTCAGGAATCCGACCGATTGTTGGTAGGTATGTGACACTAGATGTCTACTCACAGGTCATTTACGTAAATGGCGGTCCGCTGATTTGCGTACGCGTTTATGGTGCGCGATAGCGACCCATACGGGTTCCACAGCATTTACGTAAGGAAATTTGATAGCTGAGAGATCAACGTGAGTTGACTTAACGCTCTTCAAACCACTGCAGCAAGGTTCTTGCTTCGTGACGCGGGCAGTTATGCTGCTGACATCGCTTTCGGGGAAGACATGAGGCGTGAAAGGATGAAGGTAGTTCGCACCTGTCAGCGTGTCATCGATTACTACCACAGGTTCCATGCAAGCACAGAAGAATGTCTCGCATACCATAACAATGTTCCCACCGGCCTGCGTCCGTAGCGCGCTGCAAATTTCGAGAGGCCGTTCAGCTCGTGACGACGTTTGTGGACATGACCATCGACCATATGTAGCAAAAACGTGCTTCACCTAAAGAGCCGACACGTTTCCATTGATCGACGGTCGAATCCTGATGGTGCCGTGCCCAGTGAAATCTAAACTCACGATGTCGATTGGTGATCTGCGGCGGAACTCCTTGTTCAACAATGTACGACGAACGGTGTTCTCCGAAACACTTGTGTCCGAACCACCATTGTTCTCTTCCAGCAGAGATGCCACAGATCACAATCAGTCTTACTTTGCAGAGCGACAAGCATTCGAACCCCATGTTCTGTGAATCATCGTGGACGTCTAACCATTTATCGTCTAGTCGTGTTTCACTGTCCTTCTAGCCCTTTACTGTCGACAGTAGCACGTGAACATTCGGCCAGGATATCCGTTTTCGAGATATTCGTTCACATGGTCTGCGTAATAATAATCTGCCAAAGTCCCTATCTCAATGGATTTCTTCATTTGCAGGCCATATCTTTGCTAGAGCGATCCCCTGTCCGTGTCTGTTCCTCTTACATAATTTTGTTATGGCGTCACGTGCCCGCAAAGCCACCAGGCGGCACCCAACCTCGTGGTGGGCAGTGGTCATAATGGTTTGGTTTATCAGTATATATTGAGTACACTGTTGGTAAGCGACTCATATGATGCCGAATCTCGAACTTAATATTTCAATCCAAAAGGTTGAAGTGTGTTTGAAGTTATACCTATGTGCTCAATCCTATCACTGAAAAGTGCCTAATGTATAACGACCCCCTAACCACCGACCTAAAAAATCGTCCCCTCTGTTCCCACTGTAAATCTCTTCATTTCTTCAAGAAATGTCCTAACCTTGCTTCCCCTCCTTCAAGTAATACCTCTAACACAGCCCGTCGAACTTAGTCTTCTAGGGTTCAATCTCCCGCTTCCAAACCTGAACTGACAGTTCCCATCAAACTTACTGACAACCTCCTGCACCCAAAAACTCGCTCTACCCACATCCCGCAGCTGAAGACATCATCCATTATATGATCTTAGTTCTTCGAAGTGTCCACTCTTTTCAGACGTCTCACACCCTACAACAAATTTCCCTTGCTGCCCACTCTGTCTTTCATCTCAACATAGAAGCCACCTACTTCTGCAACCAGGCCCACTTTCTTTTCACCCTTATCGACATTATAGTTTATACCCACCTCATACACCCATAAAGAACACCCCTCTTCTCCCTAAATCATAGCACGAGAGCAGTATAGTACCCTACCCCACAGTAGACGCTCCTTTTCAGCCAGCAAACGCCTCTTCATGCACACCCTATCCCAACATCACGTCGATGCTTTCATCCTGAATGAGACCTTCCTCTAACGTCATCATACTATCTGTACTCTGCAGTACTCCTACCGAACACCTTATTATCATCCTCTTTCTGGAAACCATAATTGTTGCCGTTTGCTACTGTCTATATCTGACAGCATGATGCCATCTTTTATGCGATTCTCACCCACTGCCACTGACATTAACATTCGCAGCCTAGCCACTCCCATCCTTAACTCAGTTTACTGGCTGTCTCCATGATAGTATAGTTTCACTCTCACTGCATACCTGCCCTGAAACCATAAAACCAATTTTAATCCTGATATTATCCTCATTCTTCTAATCTCCTTGGGTGTATAACTAGAGAAGAGCCCATTGGAAATGACCGTTTCTCTGTCTTACTAAACATACCCTACACCATACACCCTACCTATTCACCCACTCCTCTTGTTCCAAAACTCATGTAACAGCTGGGATGCCTAAAGGGAATCCATTCTTACCCAACCCAGAAGCCACCCCGTATCCTTTCAACACTCCAGTGACATCCATCAAGCGGCAGCGACCTTACTTCAACAGATTTCGTCACGCCCCAGAACGTGTGTTACCTGAGGTTCTTAGCCCTATCTTAGTAAAACACAATCTAACCAGCCCTTAATTCCACGCAATGGCGGGCCGGAGTGGCCGAGCGGTTCTAGGCGCTTCAGTCTCGAACCGCGCGACCGCTACAGTCGCAGGTTCGAATCCTGCCTCGGGCATAGATGTGTGTGATGTCCTTAGTTCAGTTAGGTTTAAATGGTTCTAAGTTCTAGGGGACTGATGACCTCAGATGTTAAGTCCTATAGTGCTCAGAGCCATTTGAACCATCCAGGCAATGCTTCATTGAAATCCCATACAGTCTGCTATACAGATATTACGACTTCCTTAGTAACACAGTCCCAGAACGATGATCCTAATGATAAAGTATTAGTCTTTTGTACAAAAACGCGATTTCCTACTTTTAGACCATGCTCCACTACTGGCGATACAGACTACACCATGCAAAAAAACCTCAGCTGCAACATAGTGAGGAAAACTCAGTGCCACCTGGAATCCTGGAATGCATTCTGATACGAAATGTACAAATTGCTGGTCCTGAAATGCAGCCAAGAAGTCAGGCATTACCCATCTTTCTCACCCCCACTCATACCTAAGAGAGCGATAAGAGAGCGAATTATTAATGTATTGTGGCTCATGTCTGAGCTAAGTCTCTAGTACATTGGACAGTTAGTTTAAAATCAATTACAGAATTTACACAAGACAGACAGACGGACAAGAAAGCTATCAAAGAAAAACATTTTAGGAAAGGTATGCAAAACGAGAAACTTCCAGTATCCTTCATGTGTGTACCCATAAAAGTTGGGGAATTATTCGAAAGATAAATTATATCACTTGCCCTGTACACAGGGTAATTATGATGTCCATTAGGTATTTTAAACAAACTAGTATAGGTACATGGCTGCATATAACGTAACGAATGATACAGTAAGAGAAAGACAAACGGTCTAAGATTTTTTTAATGTGCTCCGGGAAGGCGGTTTGGAAAACCAGAGATAGATGCACTACTGAACGTAGTTGCTGGAAACGGAAGCGAATCGGTCACAGAAAGCGTTTTGTGCACTAGAATTTGCCCTATGCTAGTAGGAAACGAGTTTGCGGAGATCTTCCCACGATAGACTACCAATTTTAACAATATGGTGAAGTGCTGAAAGCGATTCGAGGAGGATGGTAGTTCGCATGATGCAAAGCTTGTGATCTACGAGGGGTGTCAAAGCATTAAAATGGCCATGAGATGGATGTGATGTTGCGTTGTCTCAGAAGGTCTACCCATGGAGCTAGTGCTACACTGAACATTCCTTACCGAACAATGAGAAAAACTAATTGTAAATGAAACTGTACAAACCGTTACTGCAAGCTGTATGCTATCATTAAAACTTGCGTCATATGCAGTTCTGCACTGATAAGCAGAACCATCTATTGACGACTTCGCTAGCAAATTAATATCCAGTGACGAAGGCACTTCTAATATTTTCGGAAAGGCCAACCGAAACAACACACGAATGTGGGGGCAAAGAATCAACATGCTACAGTCGAACACATCCGGGGCTCTGAGATAATTAATGTAGTCTGTGACATGTCAGCGGGGCTGTCTACGGACTCTTGTTCTTTGCTGAGAGAACTGTCAATGGTATCAAATTGTCAGTGTGGCCATACCACAGTTTAAAGTGATAGCAATGGTTTCGTCTTTCAACAAGATGGCGCCCCCACACATTTTGACAATTGTGCACGAGATTACCCGAATGAGATATGGCCGTATTAGTAGAACTAGATTACCTATGATTGCTGTGCGACGAATGGTGTACAAATCTTGCATAAAGAATATAGAGGGCTTGTCTTTCACATACTACATCATTTGTCACGTTGTTCTTGGCCATTTAACTACACCGATTTTTTGAACAATTTAATGGCTTTTATACAGGTTGTAACGTATATAAGTGCAGGTATTGTTATGTCTGCCATATTAACATATACACACATGTTTATTGTTTTTTATCTCCATTGAAGAGTCTTCTCATAAACACGCGACAAACTTTTTCTGCACAGTCGTAAGTGCATCACTAAGTGGACTACGCCTATCAGTATATAATAACTGGTTTGCATCCTCGCATCCACACTTTAACACGCGACCCGTTGCCCAGGGGAAAATAAGCATTAATGGCTTGCTCTTGCCTCATCAGTAACTAACCCAAAAACATACGACTTGAAGTACCTACAATAGTTAGTCTGCAAATGACGTAAATGCTGAAGTAATATTGCTCAGTATATCGCCGTAAGTCACCAACAAAAATATTCGCACGTGTACCTGTTAGACCCTGTATTTCCCCACTGGGTTCATTGTGTTTATGGTAATTTCACAACACTTACTGTGTTGTCAAGCCAATCATTTTAGTGGGAAAGACGTAGACAGACACGTTTTAACTTCGCGTTGAAATAAATTATAGACGGAGGAGTGACTCAGGCTGGACTAGGGGGAACCATGAAAACAGACGTGATTTAGAAGAAATCTTTCCAGCATGTATCCAACCTTCAACCTCCACGTGAATCGAAGTGGGAGGAAGAGATATGTACAGTTCTTCTCGAGGAAACAAGTCCGTCCATTCAACCACAGTGAAATAGCGGGAAAACGTTTTTAAGAGGTGTGCACCGCCGTGCCGGGGTGGTCAGCGTGTCTGACTGTTGCGCAAAAGACACTGGTTCAGTTCCCGGTAGTAAAGATGTGCTACGTCGGTGGAAGGATTCGGAATCCACTTACCCTTTTGATTGCTGTGGAGAAGGTATATTAATAAGAAAAACAGGTGCCAAGGTTAGGAAACCTGACAATGGCTGCGAGAGCGGTTTGACGACCTTTCGACTCTCTATACTGCTTGCGGATAACGTCATTGACGGAGGAAGGTACGATGGACAACCAAGGCCGGAAAGAGATGCAGCTGCTTGCGAGATATGCACCATGACGACCCGGTAGAAAAGAAAACTCACCCTCCTTTATGCTTTACACAGAAGAAAAATCATGTACTAGTCTTTACCTATCTGAAATCTTTTAACGGTAAAGTTAACTTATACACATTACAAAAAAATTGGAAGCTGTCACTGATGCAGTGTTTTAGAAACTATAATGGCTACACATTTCAAAAATTGATTCAAATGGCTCTGAGCACTATGGGACTTAACATCTGTGGTTATCAGTCCCCTAGAACTTAGAACTACTTAAACCTAACTATCCTAAGGACATCACACACACCCATGCCCGAGGCAGGATTCGAACCTGCGACCGTAGCGGTCACGCGGTTCCAGACTGCAGCGCCTAGAACCGCACGGCTACACATTTCATTCGCGTAATTAAATACATGTCAGTTTTATTCGTGGCTGCGTCCTGCTGACCTCTTGTGTCATCTGCCAGACTAAGTCTATAAGCACGTCACAGAATGGTACGAAATAAGTTTGAAAGGAAAAGAGACTTCAGTTTGAGCAGAAGCACGTTCCACTTGCGTATGTCTGGACTGACAAAACGAGTACTTGACGCTAGCACATACAAGAACGTAACTTTGTAAATCACAGCTGGTCTCTACTTTACTCTTTTTCAGTTTGTGCAACACTAGTTCGAATCGAAAAACTTCCATTCCATTCAGCAGCTCTCTTTGTTAAAATCGGTCTGAGGGCCTAATTAAACTGCAATGCTAGGAATTGGGATAGATAGTTTTCCGTGACACCATGCGAACCAAAGCTACTTGGCCATTGCACGTAGTCCATGTTTTACACAATCATTATTACAAAATTTATAAACAAGAGAAGAGATTATAAAGGGTGAGATTATAAAGTACGAAAAAAGTGAAAGCGCGTGTGAATAAATAATACATTTTCAGTAGGATAAAAAAACTGTCTAGGTTGTAAAACTACAGAAACTTTATTGATGCATTTCGCATTTTTGAGCCATCTTCAGAATTTGTTTAGGTACCTGCTGTTTTGGCGACCTAGACTGTTTTTTTCCACTGGTAATGAACACGGTTGCTGCACCATGGCCATCGAGTGCGAGGATTTAAATAAGTAATACATTATACAGCAGGGCTGTGCGTGACACATTAAACTTCGCGCGTGTATGGTGTGTTGGTCGCTTGCGGGCCACGAACCGGCCTGTCAGTCGGCTATGCTCGGTCCTACTTGGAAATAAACTGAAGAGTGCATTTCATTTATCATTGATGCGACAGTTTTCGTTCGGTGTAACTCTCTATGTTCGGTAGAATCGTACTGCAGAACAGTTTAACCTACGCTGTTCGTTCGTGGTGTGAACGACGTCCTCAGGTCCAATTGCTGGGAATGACAGAAGAGAGGGATGAGAATTCTCAGTTCGTATAAGCGACAAGTCCTGCATATTTGCTATGAAGCGATTTTGCAATACAATGGTCCGCAGCTCGTTGTCGTGCGGTAGCGTTCTCGCTTCCCACACCCGGGTTCCCGGGTTCGATTCCCGGCGGGGTCAGGGATTTTCTCTCCCTCGTGATGACTGGGTGTTGTGTGCTGTCCTTAGGTTAGTCAGGTTTAAGTAGTTCTGAGTTCTAGGGGACTGATAACCATGGATGTTAAGTCCCATAGTGCTGAGAGCTATTTTGCAATACGATGCAGAGTGAATTTAAACATTTGGTCCACAATGAAAGAGCAAAAAATTACAACAATAGACACATATTTGACACATATCAACATCTTCTTTTAAAATATTACATTCTATATAATGCAGTTTAAAATATTTAAATTATGTCTCAGAAGAAAGTAAAGTATACCACAGGAAGATATTACATGTATTCAATCAAAATTTAATAATTCGCATGATTTGAGGATTTCCTCAAATATTAATATGGCCTTATCTCGGGTGCATACAAATGTGACTTGGGACTTTTTTGCCAGGACTCCCTCAAATGTACATGTACATGGATAACTCAAGGTACATGATATCAAAATGTAGTACATGACCACTGAATTATCAGAGGAAGATATTAGTATAAGTTGTGGCCAAGATGGCATCGCATACATTTGCTTCAAGTTTACTCACGAAAGTTAAATTAGTGACTGAGCAGAGAAAAAAATGAATAAACACAAGACTGATCAAACAGTATATGTAAAACATTTGGGCCTTACAATACAGGTGAGCATGAATCACGTTGATAGTATTCACAGAAACATAAGGCTCTTATTATATGTCTTTCAGTAACGCTTTAAGTAACTTAAGATGAATTGGGCCTGTAATCAGCTTAAAGCTTGCGGAAAGTAATCCTTCACTAATCCTCTGTAATACCACGCGACTATACACGAGGCCACGCTCGTAATGCATCGTCTACGCAACACACAAAATGATAGTAGTTTAAATGTGTACGACCTAAATATTCCGACTGAAATGTCTTACTCATTACGTATTAGTAACCCGTCCAAAATAACTCTTAACTGTCTCACCAAATCTCCAACTGCACTCGCCATCTGCGATCAGCTTACACTTCATTGCTGCCACATCTAGAACACAAGTTTGAGTTTCAACTGAATTGACGGCATGGCCCATGTCAATGTTCCAACGCCTGATAGGATGAGGCAAGTGGGAGTCGCCAAACGGGAAAGTAAGCGACTCCAGCAGTGTTTCATAAAGATGAAGTTCAAAGAGCTTGTATGACCTACCGATACCGATTATCGGATTTCGTGATACAAAGAAAAGAAGACTGCAAGTAAAACGAAAGTGCTACTTAACACACTACTTTCAAGCGTCAATCTTATCTCTGAAAACCTCATTCCGACACTACCGAGTACGTTTATAGCTACATCATTTATATTACACTCCACGTCTTTTAATAACGTATGTGTCATAGTCAAAGAATACTTTTTCATTCATCTGTCCTGTTTAGTGACAGATCGCTGATACACACTAGGAAAAGAAACAGAACAAAGAAAGAATCCTGTGCCACCAAACTCTCTTCCTCCCCCCCCCCCCCCCCCCGCCAACCTTCATCCTCTTTGCATGACAAGTCAAACCTCTTCTCTGGCTGCTCATACTGGAAGACAAAATTGTGCTTCTTACTTTTCGTATATTCGTAGTTCGGTATTTTTCCTAATCCGTTAATGTTACAACTTATTTAAAAGTATTGCATGGTGTTCAGAATCAAATGCTTTCGCTAAATGAAAGAAAATATCTACTTTAGCGAGGATAAGCCTCTTTGCCAGGTTCGCAAATTATAACCTTTATTCGTGATAACAGGTTTCGGTAGTCAAAGCTATCATCTTCAGGACTCGACAGACAAGATTTTGCATATGTCTTAACAATAAGAGTAAACATACACTTTTTCATGAATTGTCTGGCACGTAACATGCTTCAGCATGACGAGATTGAAATAACTATGTATACAGTTATTCACCACATATATCTGTGTTATGTCACTGACATCATCGCAGCCAGGGCACTGCTAGACTAAACGAAGCTACCTGTACCGATGGATCCACTCTGCTGGAGCATATTGTTCCCAAGCAACGAACGTGATTGTCCTGGCAGCAGCTACCATGGAGTGATCCAGTTTATTAAAGTCGTCTGTTTGGGGCTGTGAAAGCTTGTAACCTCCCCACAAAATATTTAAATAAATGACAATATTATTTAAGAATGCTAATGGACATTGCGCTAAGTATAACGTCTCTAGCAAAATTTAAATTTAATGACAATAAAAGTGAGAATCGCGATCTGACTCAAATATAAATTCTTCACACAAAAAAAAAAATTAAAGTCTATTCAGTGATAAGAAAATCTCAGTGATAATGATAACTCAATTAAACCGAAATATCGGTCTTTGGCCCTGTGCAAAAATCAGAATTAAATTCTTACCTCATTGTAACAACTAGTCAAATTTCTGCTCTTATTCTTGCGCACGGCTTGGAGGAACTGCATTGCAAATGATAATATTCCTTTTTTTTTATTATTTAACTGAAAACTGAAACTTTTCTTTAAGGGAAGTGGAACGAAATAGTTACTTCAATTAAATAAAATTTTATGTAAAATTGCTTTTGAAATCAAAATTATTATTGGGGGCACTTGTTGAAAATTAATTACAATAAATAAACTTTACATTATCCGATGATTATCATAATTAACAGTATACCTCATTCAGCATCTTGACCAGTGTTGCCGACAGCCTACATCACACAACCGCACTGGGCTGCTACCACTGACCGACCGCTCTGCATGACGACTACTAGCGTACTGCTCTACATGACGACTACTACTGTACTGCACGCCACTGAACAGAGCTACTGCTCGCAACAACTACTGACAGAGTACTGCTCTGCATAGCGACAACTAGCGAACTGCTCGCAATACTCGCGCGGTCAAGCGCATACTCTCTGGTCAGAGACGCTGCAATGCCTCGCCATCGCTGCTACGTTACATACGTGTTTCATAACCCTCCACTGGGGGGGCAAAAATTTGGCAGCGATGGTGAGTCATTTGGACTCGCCAAGCGCGGCAAAATTTTTCTTTAATTAATAAACTTCTACAATTTACAGAATATTTAGATATAGTACATGAATTAAATGTTGTGCACACGCACTAAGTACAAAATATATCAGACAAAGACAAAAATGTGAGTACAAAACATAGTAGCAAATCAGAAAAATGTATATACAAATTATTTGACAGAAAACAAAGTGCACACGCACTGAAAAAATTCTTTGGCATAAACAGAATGGCAAAAAAAAAAAAAAAATCATGATGACAAGTGACATGAGTGCACATGCACTGGAGTTGAGAACATATCAGTAAATGATGAAACGTATATACAATGAGTAACAAATGACATAAGTGCATACGCATTGAAGTATTGAATATACAGTATAGTACAAATCATATTGAAAAATGAGAAAAGTGTACATGCACTGAAGTTCAGTAGAAAACATATTAACACCTATCATAAGTGCACATGCACTGTAATTCAGAACATATTATTAAAATAAAAATGTATATACAATATAAAAGACAAGAGTGTACATATACTGTATGTGGTGTCACCGCCAGACACCACACTTGCTAGGTGGTAGCTTAAATCGGCCGCGGTCCATTTAGTACATGTCGGACCCGCGTGTCGCCACTGTGTAATCGCAGACCTAGCGCCACCACCAAGGCAGGTCTCGTGATACGGGAGAGCACTCGCCCCAGTTGTACGAGAACCTAGCTACCGCCCAGTTGTACGAGAATCTAGCTACCGCCCAGTTGTACGCGAACCTAGCTATCGCCCCAGTTGTACGAGAACCTAGCTACCGCCCAGTTGTACGAGAACCTAGCTACCGCCCAGTTGTACGAAGCCTTTCTCTCTCATTAGCCGAGAGACAGAATAGCCATCAGCTAAGTTAATGGCTATGAACTAGCAAGGCGCCATTGGTATCAGTGCCTATAGCTTACGAGTATTCAAGAGAGATGTATTCCAAGGACTAATAAAAAGATAAGTAATAAGCATCTACATACTTTTCTTCTTATTCATTTATAAGTTCTCATGTTCCAGACTTCACGCCCGTCTGCTTTAGCCGTGCGTGCACTATCGGCTACAGCGTTAGTCTAGCATTCCTTTTCAGCCATCTAAACTTCACGGTGTCGGCCCAGCTACCGACACAACACTGTACTTCAGAACAAATCGAAAAAAATGTCTTTAGCATTTTCGCAATAAATAAACATAATGGCAAAAAAAATCATGTCCAAAGTGCACACGCACTGAAGAAATTTCTTTAGCATTTTCACAACAAATAAACATAATGGCAAAAAAATCATGTCGACCAGTGACATAAGTGTACTCACACTGGAGTTCAGTGAATCGAAAAAAAAATGTATAACCCACGAACATAAATGATGTTACCAAAAAATGATTTTCACTATGTGACAAGAATTAGGATAGGAAAGGGAGGATTGCATCATGGTTGTAGCACTTTAGATTGCACACAGCTGTTCTGAAAGTCCATATCTTTCCACAGAAGTACAACACCAAGTGACACAACTTAAAGTTCTTTTCCCATCAGAATTTATCAGCGTAGCGAAGACACTGAACTGTCGTAGTAATGTTCCATGTTCTCATTTTGGCAGTACATTAGGTACACCAAACAGTGGGACCATAATAACGTCCTCATCGTTCACGGTGGTGGACAGCATGTCGTGTCAACACCACGCTCTTACAAGGCACACCAACGTAGAATTAGTGCAAAACCAAAGATAGTGCTCCATGATCACTAGGATAAACAGGACAAATGGACATTGCAGTAATTCAGGGTAGTTAGCTTATGAGGAGAAGGACATTATGTCACATAATATTGACAATTACAGTCTTCATCAGTAGTTTGTAGCATTCATAGCCCAGTTATTGAACATTTCTGTACCAAGTATGTAGTATTACAGAAAAATGTTCTTGAATTGTTTTACATAGAATCAGTAACTTTCCTTTCCTAGTTACAAAGTATAGCATGGTTAATTAATCATTTGTCATTCCAATTGTATTAATCATTAGCCTTTTCCTAATTACAAACCATTATGAAACAATAGCATAGTTAATTAACTATGTATCATTCCAATCTAGTAAGAATCATTAGCCTTCTTCTAATTACAAAGCATTATTAAACAGTAATTAATCATTTGTCTTCCAATAGTAATAATCATTAGCTTTTTCCTAATCACAAAGCATTATGAAACAATAGCATAGTTAATTAATTACGTATCAGTTAATTAATCATTTGTCATTTCAATAGTAATAATCATTAGCTTTTTCCTAATTACAGTTAATTAATTATTTGTCATTCTAATATAGTAAGAATCATTAGTCTTCTTCTAATTACAAAGCATTATTAAACAGTCACATTCATTTCCAATTACAAAGTATGAACATTGAGAACAAGAGCTAATTAATGGCATAATTAATAACAATTCGTTGAGTGGCATTAATTATTGGCACTCAGTGGCCAGCAAGTATTGAATAGAATAAAACATAGTTCATTATTCAGTATTATTCAGATCATCACGAAGTCATTATTAAAAGTCAGTTAATTACAGTCATAGCATTAATAATCATGGGCATTATAAGTAGTCTCTTTAAATAAATCATTGTTCCTCATTCAGTATTATTCAGATCATTACGAAGTCATTATTAAAAATCAGCTAATTACAATCATAGCATTAATAATCATAGGCATTATAAGTAGTCTCATTACAATAAACAGTGGCAGTTATTAGCCAGTTACAAAGCATTATTTTATACATATATTTTTTTTGTATCATTAAGAAGTCATTACTGAAGTGACATACTATTCAAAGTTGATCAGTATTATTCAGAATTATCATAAACTAGTGACATTATGTGGGACCGGTAATACATTTTTTTTTTGTTAGCAATGCATTGCGTTGGGATCGATAATTAATTGCTGAGGCATTACACTATTTGCTTTTGACCTATTGCTGCAAATGAGGATAGGTAACGTCATTCGTCATGAGTCAGCTGTAGCAAGGTTATGCAACAAGGCAGTATATGTGATCACATTCATAAATGATAAACACAAATGTGTAAAAAATAAAAATGCAAGTACTAGAACAGGTATAATAAGTAACAGGTTTAGTAAGTATCATGAAAAGCTTCTCTTGAAAAAAATACAAAATGGATTATTGACCTGAAAGAAGAAACGCACACTATGCTGAAAAGTAGTGAACTTCGAATTAACAGGTAGTGAAATGTGTATAAAATGTGTTCCATAGCTGTCCTTTCCAAAACTTTCCGTCATCCTACTATGCAATGTAACACCTGCTATCAAAGCAAACTGCAACAAATACTTAAATAACTACGTAGCATAAATACATAACTTCAACATTATCCTCATCTGTAAAGAAAAAACTTCATTATTCATTATCCATATTATCATAAATTCATTATTATCATCACCTGTAAAGAAAAACTTCATTATTCATAACAGCATATCCTTCATCATTATTCATCAGTATTCATTATCATCTGCAACAAATCACTTCATTACTCATTATACAACTATTCCTTATCTCTAGCATATTTCATCACTAAAACTAAGATGTATAGTTCTCTCTGACAGCCTGCATCAATTACCTTGTATTCTGAAAGAAAAAATTAGTTAAGACTGCTATTCTACGATGAGTATAGTATATTCTTGTTAATGCTTGTTAATCCTGATCCATTTACTCTTCCTCATAAAGCTATTGCATCTTCTTTCGTTTATTCCGTAGGTGAAATTCCCATTTATGTTAAATTTATTTCTTAGAATCATCATTCCTTTCTGAAATTGATGAACAAAGATTAATGTCCTGCATTTAAATCATATACCCACTAAATAATGACTGGTTTATGGTGACACAATTAAGTATACAGCATAACATGACAGAAAACGTAATATGTCAAAGACATTGACAGTGTTCAGATGCAAAAATGTACACAGAATAATACAATGCAGCAGCAAAAAATGTAAAACAGTCACGATGTTGAGATGTCATAAGGCAAAAAATGTCAAAGTCAACTGGTGTGTGTTATATCTTAACTATTTCACAGTGCATATAAACAAAACTGGAATACAATCATATACACAAAAAAAAAAAAATGGAAAATGTGCATGGTCTGATGTGTAACGACAAGAAAAGCGACCTGCTAACCTTACCTTGCCGGGCACTTGCCAAGAAAAAATACGATAATCATCAGTAATTAGTCAGGTGAAATAATTGCATTAGTAAATGACATCATAGTGTGTTGAATCATAAAGTGTCTTCACTCAATAAACGGTTTAATGTTTGAGATATGGTGGTTGCCTTTCGATTTTCTGGTTCTCAAAGTTTCGACGTGTACAACATTGAGGTGAGGGATGCCGCGAATCCGATATGGACCGGCGTATAGAAGTTCAAATTTACTGCACTTACCTTTTAATTTGCTGGATAAATAGTGTGTACGTACTAATATCTTCTGTCCAACGTGAAAGTCTCGGCGTCTACAAACCTGTTTTTGCTGTCTTCTCCGGCGCTCTGCGGCACGTTTGATGTTGTTTAGCGCAATGTCAATTATTTCGTGGTGTCTTAGTCGACGACATTTAGGGAAGTTTACTAATTCTTTAATTTTGTTCGGTGGTTCGACGTTTTTCAGTATGACAGACGGAGATAGCATAGTGGATTCATTTGGAATGGAATTAATTACATCTTGGAATGAGAGTATGTGTGTATCCCAATCAATATGTCTTTTGTGGCAGTATATTCGGCACAGCTTACCAATTTCTTTCATTAATCTTTCACAGGGGTTCGAAGAAGCGTGGTACTTGGATATATAAATCGGAGAAATGTTTCTGGCTCGTAACATGCGTGTCCATACGCTACTACGAAATTGAGATCCATTGTCAGAAATTACTTTCATCACATGCCCTACATGAAATAGAAAATGTTTTACAAATGCTTTCGAAACAGTTTTAGCAGTAGCTTTGCGTAACGGAGTGAAAGTAACAAATTTTGAACTGAGTTCAACAGCGACAAAGATGTAGCAAAAACCTCTGTTAGTTCTCGGAATCGGACCAAAAATATCTACTGCGGCCATGTGTCTTAATTTAACAGGTATAATGGGATATAAAGGAGGAATATATGAAGTGGTGTCCGATTTAGCTTTCTGGCAAATTTTACAAGACGCTAAAACTCGTCGTATACGTTTCTCCATGTTGGTAAAATAACAGTTCTGTCTCAGTATAAGAAAACATTTTCGTGCTCCGTAATGTGCGTAACTTAAATGAGTGTACCAAATTAATTTATTAACCAGTTCGTCAGGAATGCATAACAACCAATTGTTGCTGTCAGGATGAGAGCGGCGAAACAGAATGTCATTGCGTACAGTGTAGTGGTTCCTAATCGTAACATTTTTCCTATCTTGCCAAAGGCGTTTAATTTCTTTCCACACATTGTCTTTATTTTGCTCTTGTGCTATGTCCTGTAATGACGATGAAATAAAGTTTTCAAATGCAACTTGCTGAATGTACATGATACTGAAATTTGTTTTGCAGAAGTTGGTTGCTACGTCTTGCTGATTGTTGCTGAGAGAACGCGATAGTGCGTCTGCTATAACATTTTGTGTGCCAGGAATGTGAACTATTGTAAAATTAAATTCCTGTAAATAAAGTTTCCATCTACTTAACCTGTCGTGAGTGAATTTAGCCGAAAGTAAAAAATGTATAGCTCTATGGTCTGTGTAAACGGTAGTATGTCTGCCATAAAGAAAGTGCCGAAATCTCGTAAAAGCCCATACAACACATAATGTTTCCAATTCTGTAACGGAGTAATTTCGCACAGCAGGTGACAGAATACGGCTTGCAAATGCGATGTTTTTAATTACTGTAGAACCGTCTTCTTCGATTTCCTGGAAAATGTGTACGCCTAAAGCGGTGTTGGAACTGTCGGTAGCAATGGAAAAATTTCTGGTAAGATCTGGGTGCAATAAAAGTGGAGCATTCAACAATGCATGTTTCTGGTTCACAAATTCACAATGCGCTTGCTTATCCCATGACCAAATACTGTTTTTACCTGTTAATTGGCATAATCTGGGTGTGTCTAAAGCAGAATGATGAATAAATTTGCGAAAAAAGTTAATTAAGCCCAAAAAACTGCGTAATTGTTTTTTCGTTGTAGGAATAGTAATGTAGCAACCAGCTTGAAGTTTTTCCGGATCAGGCGCAATCCCTTCTGCTGAAATTACGTGTCCAAGAAATTTTATGGAAGTTTTGCCAAAGTGCGATTTACTAAGATTAACTGTAAGTCCTTGTGCATGAAAAGTTTGCAACAGTTGTTCAAGAATCAGATTGTGTTCAGACCAGTTAGCTTCTGCGATAAGAATATCGTCTACGTACGTCGTAATTCTGTCCTTAATGCAAACGTGTGTCGGATGTCGTCAAAATTAATAACATTTTCGTGAAGAAGATTCTGCGTGTCAAAATTATTGCTTACGTTACTGGAATATAAAACCTGTACTGTGTCTGGTGAAATTCTGTCGTACGTGCTATTATTTACGGGAGGATGCTGTGGCATTTCGACTATTTGAACTGCTCTGTTATTTCTTACTGACGTATTACGCTATCGATGACACCCATTGTCTGTTTCATTCATCATAATATGTTGTTGCTGATGTTGTTGCTGCTCATAAGATCGACTGTTATTACATGTACGCTGAAAATTGTGCTCGTTATTTTTAAGTCTGTCATGATAGTAATTTCTATACGGCGCATTGCGATACGAGTTGAAATAGAGTGTTGTCTGTACGTAGTTATTTCTTTGCTGCCATGCGTTACTATTTGTTGGAGCTAGGACTATACGTGCACGCGGCGAAACATTAAAGCTTGGTTGACCCTGTAGACTGCATTGTTGGTTAGGTATGCTAAGCGGTTGACTTTCATGCTGTTGCGGTGAAAAACGTCTATTGTTACAAAATGTGGTTCCTGTTACTAATAATTTTACACATACTGATGATTACGATTTTATCTGTAATTAAAATTACGCTGGTTCTGGAGTGCCTAAAGAATGTTGTCACTTTCAGTAAAACTTTGTCACATCGGGTTTTCATTACAATGTTTCTTAATTCTAGATAGAGCAATAGTTAAAGAGCAGTTTGGATAGATATAAAGGATAGTAGAAGAAAAGGCAGCAGTGCAGAAAACTAAAGATGAAACAGCACTACTACAGCTCGGGGCCCTATGCTCGCTACGGCACATGTTCATTAAAGCGTAATGAATCCCTTGAGGTCAATTACTCACTGCAAATAAATTTTAGCTTTTGCGTTACAGGCAATTGCGGTATAAATTCAATAGCAAATAGTTGTATCCATGTTAATTCTAGTTTCTGCATTATAGGCAATGCTGTTGTAAATACATAAATAACTTGTCGCATCTGGTTCAAAGCTAGCTTCTGCATTACAGGCAATAACGGTGAAAGCATAAAAACAAATTGTCGTATACAGCTCAAAGCGTGTACCTGTGTTCTGTCATTATTAAATTCTTTACTTTTTCTGGCAAATACAAATTGCTTATTATCAACGTTCTCGTCACTGAATTTGAGAACACGTTCGGGTTTGTGTGTGAATCTGTTCGTCTGTGTCATTTCAAGTTGCATAGCTTTTCAGATTTTAAGTCGCGTGGCTTTTCGGATTTTAATTCGCGTAGTCTCTGTAAATTGTTCACATTATACACGCTGCGTGAGTCAGACAAATGCTCGCAACGTGGCGGATTCTGTGACGTATTGGTGACTGAAATAGTTTTCAACTCTGTTACTGTAACAGTTTCGTCAATTTTGTTGTTGTGTCGTTCACTTTTATTAACAAATTCCGTATTCACAGTGTGTGAAACTTCCAGTGACTTCAAATTAAACTCGTCGCGTATCTGTACTGCGTTTTTACGGCATTGTTCAGAGATTGCATTAATTTCGTGTATCTGTGATTCTGTTGTGCCTACACGTGTACTACTTAATTCTTGTGCAACAGTGCCAACTTCATTATTACTGTTATTAGCACAAGCCTTAGTATCCTCACGTAATTGTATTTTAGTGTCCTGACATTGTATGGTAACAGCTGTAATCTGTTCGCTAGCTTGTTTGTTCTGTTCATTAAGGTTATCGTGTTTTTCTCTCGGCTGTTTAATACCTTCAGAAAATTGTTTGTTCCGTTCTCTAAATTGTTTGTTCTCTTCTTCCAGTCGTTTGTTCTGCTCATCAAGTTTTTCATTAAGTTGTTTATAATCTTCCCTAAGTTGTTTGAACTGTTCATTAAGTTGTTTGAAATTTTGTACCAAAAATGCCATAAATTGACCCCTAGTAACATTACTTACTCCATTATCAGTGCTGTTTGATTGTGTACCTGCAATTGTCGCGTTAAATGAATCCGTCGAATTTTCAGTACACTGACCATTTTCGTTCGAAAAATTTGTCTGTACGTTATTTGAATTTTCTAAATCGGGTGTGTTAAGCTCGGCAGCGCTCATTACAATAGGGCGTCCCGCGTCATCGATTGTCGTCAAATCAACAGAGGACATAACCGAGTTCGTTTGTTCATCATTAAGACAAAAGTCATCATTAGTGGTTGGAATACACTGATTGTTAGTGAACGCAGGATTGACATCATTACACTGCGTGTCACATGTCCTATCGGTAAAGTCGTTTGAGCCGATAATTTCGTTCGTAATACTTCGCTATACACTGTTCACAGTCTTTCGCGTCATTTTTACAATAGTCACAAATATTCACAAAACAAATAAGCACAATGCAAAAACAACACACAAATACAACAGAGCAAACGAATTGTCGTTGATCTGTGGAAAGAAAGTCACAAAATTAGTAAAAGCGTAGCGCCAAATCCTAATTATACTTAAGCAAATAAGAGCAGATATCTGACTGTCGTTCAAAAGATTCTCAACGAAATTCGATCCTGGACTGGGTGTCGCCAAGTGTAACCTCCCCACAACATTTTTAAATAAATGACAATATTATTTAAGAATGCTAATGGACATTGCGCTAAGTATAACGTCCCTAGCAAAATTTAAATTTAATGACAATAAAAGTGAGAATCGCGATCTGACTCAAATATAAATTCTTCACACAAAAAAAAATTAAAGTCTATTCAGTGATAAGAAAATCTCAGTGATAATGATAACTCAATTAAACCGAAATATCGGTCTTTGGCCCTGTGCAAAAATCAGAATTAAATTCTTACCTCATTGTAACAACTAGTCAAATTTCTGCTCTTATTCTTGCGCACGGCTTGGAGGAACTGCATTGCAAATGATAATATTCCTTTTTTTTATTATTTAACTGAAAACTGAAACTTTTCTTTAAGGGAAGTGGAACGAAATAGTTACTTCAATTAAATAAAATTTTATGTAAAATTGCTTTTGAAATCAAAATTATTATTGGGGGCACTTGTTGAAAATTAATTACAATAAATAAACTTTACATTATCCGATGATTATCATAATTAACAGTATACCTCATTCAGCATCTTGACCAGTGTTGCCGACAGCCTACATCACACAACCGCACTGGGCTGCTACCACTGACCGACCGCTCTGCATGACGACTACTAGCGTACTGCTCTACAGGACGACTACTACTGTACTGCACGCCACTGAACAGAGCTACTGCTCGCAACAACTACTGACACAGTACTGCTCTGCATAGCGACAACTAGCGAACTGCTCGCAACACTCGCGCGGTCAAGCGCATACTCTCTGGTCAGAGACGCTGCAATGCCTCGCCATCGCTGCTACGTTACATACGTGTTTCAAGCTGTTGTACCTCTTTGGATACACAAGTAGTTCTAGATGGCCTTAATTATTGGTGTCGTTACTATCCATTGGCCTCTGCATTATGGACCAAACACACCTCCTCTAATGCCCTGGATGCGGATAACAGTGGCAAATAATAACTGAATGGGTGATACACTTCTTGGAAATTCTTGGCAATATTATTACATTAAAAACTCCCTTTTAAAAAAGAACAATATTCAGGAACTGTGATAATCTCAAATTTTAGGACAACATATTATTTGAAATATTACAATGTTTCCACAGCTTTCTCAGCGAATACAAAACGGAACTACAATAATTTCAGAAAAGGCACCATAGCAAAACAATATATTTAAAAGTCACACTCTATCGACCCTTCATTATCCATGCATGGAACTAATTGGCATTACATAAATTGCACCAATCTTCTATAAAACAAATAATTACGTAGCAAAGAACCATGTACATAAATCAACACAGATAATAGTAGTTATACAATATTGCTTATAACTTGTCTTATACCTCTGATTGAATACAGCAAACCAGCAAGACTGATCGCACCACACTCATGAACTGTTAAGAAAATCAACTTTCCTTAGGAAAGAGGAATTATAACCAGAGCCTTTTCTGGATACAAAACTTCCTCCGCATGCAACGCAGTAAACTTGGGTTCATAAGCCTGAAATAAATTTAATGACTCCATGGTAACTGGCCAGGAAAACATGCACGTCAAGAGCATGGAAAAAGTGTACTCCGGCTGAGTGGTCTCTGTCGATGGTCGTTACAGGATTAAAGATATTGGTGGAATATATCTCCTGTTGTCATTCAACGGCAGGCAGCTTCGTTCTGGAGACACTACGGTCGGACTGGCCACAGCGTCGCGCAATACGATGCATGGAGGAAGCGCGCGCTAGCTTCGCGATTGACTCTGAGTGGGCATAGTTACAGAATTTAAAACGCTTCGAAGTCCAGCGTGTGCAGAGGTGGCGGTGGCGTACCTGCCTAGAATGCGCCTAACAGCACTCGGTGCGCAGTCCGCTGCGAGTCGTCTTATTAGCCACGACGTCACGGGGGCGGGTTACCTCACTTGTGTTAGCTGCCAGCGGCGACCTCCCCAAGTGGGGCTGCACAAGACCTCCAGGACACGGTGGCCCGGGGCTGCACACAGGGAAGACATCTAACTCATCCGCTCAGAGTGTGTGAAGTCGCGGAGAGAAAGAGACTGTCAGCATCGGTGTGTAACACAGGAAAGGAGGTGAACGTCAGCAGTGGTATGCCCACTCGTTAGTTCGCGCTGCAATTCACAGTGACTGTGCCGTTACACACAGAACTGGCTGCTCCACGAAAGATCGAAGGTGACTTGCCGAGCAGAGGGTCGAGCGCTCTCGGCTTTCCCTCTCAACATGACTGAATAGAGCACCACCACATCAACAGTAGTATTCATGTAAGTGGAGATCGTGTGCGCTGCTATGTAGGGATGCCAATGACATCACCCGTTCTGGTTTCCCAATTTGGTCGCCCCTCTTGGTCATTCAAGATTTCACAACTTCTATTTTCAGACGCTTGCCATGACAGTTACTGAATACTTACTCTTACGTTCGATTTTATCTTTATTGTGACACATTGTGCAGTCACCATATGACAATATCCATCTGGCGCCATGATGTCACTTTGCTAAATTGCTTGCTGGAGCATTTATTGCATTCAGGATGTTGCAATAGCTTCTGCGCTTGCTGCTACTCTATGAGCACTTTTCTCTAGCTGGCATCCTGCCGGATCATTGAACGAATATGCTCTGCCTCTGGCATAGACAAAGAAGAACACCGAATTTTTTCTGGATACACCAGGTGTACTATTCTGCTGTGCAATAAATGCTACCTAATTAGCAGAACAGACGGCATTGTTATATTGTGACAAAAGAAAAGACCTATAGCCGTCCTTATGATTTTATTTCATTTTGTCGCAACCAGTTTAACCGCTTCAATGCGTCATCTTCAGGCTGTTGTTGATGCGATACTGGTTTATTTGATCCCTATATATGCCACATCAGTGGCCAGCATTACTGGATTCGCAAATAATGTGTCAGCTTCAACCAGTTGTTGGTTGATGATTGGAGTGCTGACACATTATCCGCGTGTCCAGTAATGCTGGCCACTGATGTGGCATATATAGGGATCAAATAAACCAGTATCGCATCAACAACAGCCAGAAGATGACGCATTGAAGCGTTGAAACTGGTTGCAACAAAATAAAATAAAATCATGAAGACGGCTGTAGGTGTTTTAGTTTGTTACAATAATAAACGGCCATCGTATCAGAGACCTCCTACCAAAAAGATGGACATACAAAAGCATTGTTACATGGTGTCATCATCTCCCTTGACGTCTGTTTGTGTCCGTTCTTTGGGTTTCTTGATAATTATTACTCTGTTTCTGGAAGAGTTCAGTTTATATTTTGCTTCATTTGCTGATGATAAACGTTACAGCAACTTATGTAGCCCCGTCTCCGAATCTGTAGGTAATGCAATGTCGTCTGCAGACCTTATACAATGGATTTCGTATTCGGTGATTTTGATGCCTTTGCTCATAAGCTTAAATTTTGATATGGACTCCTCAATAAACATGTAGATCTGCTGATGGAGATTAAATCGAGGTGGGCATATTTAGAATTATTTTTTATCCGCGCTGCCGGTGGAAGTACATTCAGATCTCAAAGTTGTGTCCGCTAAGCTCTTCGGAAGCTGTCGTACTTTGTCAGTTTCAATGTGCTTTTATCTTTGGCTGTAAGATGATTGCCAGGGAGTGCTGCTTCGTCTGGCGTGGTCTTGCTGGACTGCAAGGGCAGTGTGAGAGTTAGTATGATGAAGGGTGTATCAGTGGAGCAGCCAAGCAGAAAGGAGGCACCTTGCCTCTGTGTTGGCGTAAGCTGGTGAGGATGTGCGGGGGTCATGTTGGCTTGTGTTTGGCTTGTAGTGCCGAGCAACCTCGGGAGTAGATTAGTGAAAACCTGCTGAGCTGTCAGAGCCGTGTCTACCGGAATTTCTGGATGCTTCGGTTCTGTTTATTAGTACTTGAGTCCACTGCTTCATAGAATTTGCAGGCTACATTACGTGACCAAAAATTTATGCATCAAAAAGTTCCGTTACATATTTCAATTCGATTTTTGTATATTGCATCTTACTGGAAGTCTGATCTGCCAATTCCAAGTGTCCATGGTGCCTTTAATTTGGGTTAATGTTACTGTCCGACTCTACAAGGAAGCTTGCTGTGAAGTTCGTGTAGTATTTATGTGTGGTTAAGTGCTTCTACGTATCTGTTATCAATTTTCGTTTTACTTGAGGCAAATAACTAATAGTTGATATTAGTTCTGGAGCACGGAAGTGTTCGATGTTTAATATTATCACAGAGTGTCTATTCCTGGTGAGGAAGCGGACTCTCGTGGTGTGCTAATATAATCAGGGTTAATGTTAAGAACCATGATACATGTTTAATTTGAACATTTTGAATAAAGGATGTGCTCAACTTGTAGTTGTCGTTTGGCGCGACATTAAGCGCCTTTCTGGATTTGGCTCCACTGTGCCTTATTCATTGAGGCTAATGTACTGCTTATTTTGTTTCAGGTCATATGTATCATGTTTTTATTTTGTTTATATAGCCGGGCGATGTGGCCGAGCGGTTCTACGCGCTTCAGTATGGAACCGCGCGACCGCTATGGTCGCAGGTTCGAATCCTACCTCGGGCATAGATGTGTGTGACGTACTTAGATTAGTTAGGTTTAAGTAGTTCTAAGTTCTAGGGGACTGATGACCTCAGATGTTAAGTCCCATAGCGCACAGAGCCATTTTAACCATTTGTTTATGTGGTTTATATGGAAATTTTAGTTTGTTTTAGGAAACCGCAGTGTTATTGAGTGTTAATTATTCTAAGCACTCTTGTGTCCTTTAATGCTGCTGTTTAGTGTTAAGTTGAACCTTTAGAGCAAATCGGAGTCATGGTATTTGTTAATTGAAAGAGGTTCCCTCTTTATAACCTTGTTGCTTCATTAATTTAACATTTTAATAGTAACTGAGATCCCAACGGTCATTCTTATTTTAAGTAAATTTTAATTATTTGAATATTATCGAGGAACCTTGTAAGTCTTGCTACCATTTCTATTTTGTGAGGTATTGCATCTTTTGTCTCCTCCTTTGGCCACTTCGTAGTTTAGCATAAGAATTTTTGGGCAGTGGCCTATTATGTGGCCGATTCAGTTATATCACATTTCTTAGAAGTGTCCCCCGCTCATGAAATTTTGGTAATTTTTATGACTGTTTGAATTTGGTCCGAAATTTTATCATTAGTCTTTAATCTTATAGTCTGCCAAACAGCGATTGCATGCGAGCTATGACTGACATTTTCTGCCATCACTGATCATTGTTCATTATTCAAATTAATCGTTGTTTCGTTAATTCGTAATTGAGTTCAATGTCATTCAGTGTGTGCAATATAAATTTGTACTTTGTAGCAGTGGGTGAACTGTGTCAAAGGCCCATTTTTCTAGCCGTTTCCCGTTTTCATTCTTGTCCAAAAGAAGAAGCCGTATTTTTGCACTCTACAAGCCTGGCATCGTCATGCTAAGATCCGAGTACCCATCTGAAGAAAGTCCCCTTCTTTTCTTTCTTTCGCTCGTGCCGTATGCCTTTTCTCTACATGATCAGCTTCGTTGCACCGTATGTGGCCATGTTAATGGCATTTGGTGCACAGTGTGTATGTGAGAGTGGACGTCGTTACCAGCCTGGTATTTACTTAGTGGGATGTGGAAATCCCCCTAAAAAGCACATCCAGGCTGATTATCTAACCCACCCCTGGACTCGATCCGCGCTGTCTCGACACTCCAGGCGCGTAATGTTCGAATAAGTTCATTCGTAGCGAAAATTGTAGCCACGAGATCCTTTCCAGTGTAGATAGGTGTTTATTTTATGTGACATTGAAAATGACCCCATAAGGAGAAATATAAACGGCTCATATCAGTCACTAATCGTTGTCCTGCAAAGACATTGTTATACTATTTTCCTTGATCTCTTAACGACTGGAAAAGTCTTTAATACATACATAAATACACCTCCTACTTGTCAGAGACGTTTGAAAATGTTTCTGCAAGTAGACCGTGTCAGCGAATTCTAGGGGTAGGTTCTTCGAATACTAACAAAAACATACTGGGTGCTGGGTTAGATTCCTGCCATTGATTTCATTTCAAACAAACATAATCAGTCATAGTCGCTGCAGAGTTCCAAAGCAGAGAGGAGCTGTTTCGTCAATAAAGCGGAGGAGGAGTATAGGTTATTGTCAAACTCCGCTAAAGGCGAAAGATTCAGCAATGATCAACGGCATCAGTACGCAGCGAGCAATGGAAACCACTGTGTTAATGATACAGCTGTGATTTCAGAAGAACCCTTAATAGTGCAGATCATAAATATAATTTAATTTTATTATTAGTTTGGGCTTAACTAGATGCTATTTTCAGATCATAACAAAATACACTGATTCATGTACAACTGCTTAATGGCGGGACGCATCGTCGTAATTTGTGTGAACAGTGTTTCTTGTACAGTCCAATGGAACAATGATTTAAAGTAGCCCAGAATAACAGGTAGTTTGGAATCATTACCTCATTGTTTGTTCAACAGACGATCTTGTTCACATATATTATGATAACGTGTCGCGCCGTTCGGCAGCTGTACACTACTCAAGTATAAGGCGTGATCAAAAAGTTTCCGTTTGAGTGCATTGCTGCAGCGTGTGTGCAACACAGCGTGACTCTGATGCAGGTCTATAAGGACCGACATGTAGTCAAAGGGTTAGTGGGGTCTTCGAACGGAAACTTTTTGATCGACCTTTTTATTTTGTTACAATCTGAATGTAGCTTGTAGATAAGCAGAAACTAGTAATGAAATAAAATTATATTTGTTATCTCGGGTATTAAGGGTTTTCTGAATCCACAGTCTTAACACAACAGGTCACTTATCTCCAAATTTAACCAAGTCAAACAACTTGATAACGTGCCTTCACTGATGAAAGTTTTCAGGTGAGCCGCCATTAGAACATGCAGAAAGTGCTTCCCAAGGGTTGGGGGAACATGAGTGGGATACAGCGGCTCATTCTTGGCACATGAGGGTCATTCAGCAATCAGACAGAAAAACCGATGAATAAAAAAACTGTAATTTTACATTGAGACTGTTACTGCTACTCAACATAACTCCCAACAATGTTAATAGGCTTGTCGTAACGATAAACTAGTTTTTATATACATGTTGCAAAGAAGTCTCTGTCTTCTTGTTTGATCCACTCTCCCACAAATTCTTTGACCTCCTCGTTGTTGCCGAACTTTTTCCCACATAATGCCCCGTTGAGTGGATCAAACAAATTAAAAGCGGGGGTAGCCAAATCTGGAATGCAGGAATGATTAGGTAGCACCTTCACAACCCATATTTTCAATCGTTTCTTGAGTCAACTGGATGATGTGATGCCGAACATTGTCATGTAGCAATACCACGACTTTTGTTTGAGATCCGCGACATTTTTCTCTCACTGCTGGCTTTACTTACTTCAGTTGTAAGTCTGAGTATTAGGCACAATACAATGTCCGCTGTTCTTCCAAATAATCACAAAAAACGGCACCTTGCGCATATCTTTTTCCACTGATGCTTGCATTCAGTGTTTCTTTCGGACAGGTGAGATGGTGTGTTTCCAGTACATATTTTGTGGTTCGGACTCTGGTTCAAAAGATGAGTCGAAGTTCATCACAAGAATAAATCTTGTTCAGAAGAAGTCATCTTCCATTTCATGCCGTTATTTCGAGTCGGTACAAACTATGAGTTTTGTTTCCTTGGGTTGGAGCGATAACTCTCTAGGGAACCAACTTACACTCGTTTTACTGTGCTTGAGCCTGTTACTGATAATATTACTGAACTGTGCCAGCACTTTGTACAACTGTTTCTGCTGTATGCGCTGCTGTAACACGCCGGCCTTCACGAATAACGTCGTCAGTGCGGGTTTCAAGCGAAGGAGCTGATGTTTCAACATGCCGGCCAGGACGTTGCTCGAGAATCAAGAGAATCGGTCATGGTTTTACCCACCAATAAAAATTTCCACGGTTCATACAACTTTCAGTATTCCGAAAAACCGTTCGAGAATTTTTTTAGCTTTTTTTCACCATCAGAAATAAGTAGTTCAACTAATTTGAAAACTTCAAGCGGACACGTGATCGTTACTGAGGTTATAAACGGAGGAATTCTTATCCGAGCTATTCTCAGCTCATACGAGTGGTGCCAACATAAAGTTGTGAAAGTAGAAAACTCTTACATCAAAATATTTTACTTTTACATCAACTTGTCTCTTTAATTATAGAATGTCGCTGCTAGTAAGACAGTGAGTCAACTAGAAAGACAATAAGTATCTCTGCTCCAGTAAAGAGTAATATCAACAACAGTAAAAAATGCCAAAAGTAATCTGCTGTGAATAGGAAGGTAGTTGAAATACTGAGTTACTGTAAGCGGTTAGGATTATTCTCATCGGAAAACACAGCAAACCAGCAATTCGCGGACATATGCCGAGGTCACAGCAAAAGATGAAGAGATATATTTGAGGTCACCGATCGAGATATTCAGAATGTAAAGCGATGCAATAATGTAGCAATTACGCATTATGTGAACGCTATAATAGGGAAGGATAGTAAAGCGTACGTATTGGCAGACTGCACACACAATGCTGCGCAAAACCGACGAACATAACTGTCGAACGAAATACTATAGCTGGATGAAACTTTGAACCATACATAGAAAGAATTGCTACAGCATAGTACAGACGTTAACTGAAAGAAATACACAATGAGAGAAACATAAGTTACACTTTCATTAGAACACGATAATTACCCCGCGATATATGATGGTGCCCTGCATATGGCAGATGGTGAGACGTTGTTCTCAATAGCGTATCTTATAACTGCAGACGGCACTGCTTCCTCTGTTCCGTGCTCCCACGATAGCTACATGTTTGGCAGAGAGTTCTTTTGGAAGGGCATTCCATTCCTGCACCACTATGGTTCGTAATTGCTGGATGTCCGTCCGTTCATGCTGCTTGTAAACGGAAAGCGTCAAAATGATCTCGTCATTGGCTTGCATTCTGATTTGCGGGAGAGGACTGTTAAGGGTGAGGTGACCGTGAGAAAAAGACTGAATAACCGACCGAAGGATAACCCTCGCCGTGCAGGATTAGCCGAGCGGTCTTAGCCGCTGCAGTCATGGACTGTGCGGCTGGTCCCGGCGGAGGTTCGAGTCCTCCCTCGGGCATGGGTGTGTGTGTTTGTCCTTAGTATAATTTAGGTTAAGTAGTGTGTAAGCTTAGGGACTGATGACCTTAGAAGTTAAGTCCCATAATATCTCACACACTGTTAAGTACCACAAGATATTACACACATTTGAACTTTTTTTTTTTTGATAACCCTCTACAACTGGGGGCGTAGAACTTCAGAAGTTTGCACGTAGTAGTGGAGCTAGAAAATCTGAAAAGGGAAATGCAAAGGCCCAATCCCCAATATAGTGGAGCTTCAATGAAGTGAAATGAAGAGAAGTCGAGGATTTCTGGACAGAGAGTAAAGGGTAAAGTGTACAGCAGAAGAGAGTGGTATAACAGGTGTAGGTTTCGTTATAAATAGGAACGTAGGGGAGGGAGGGAGTTGCTGGGAAAAGCGCAAAGATAGGTTTACTCTCACCGAAATCGACAGCAAACCACACCGACAGCAATACTTCGGATATAAATGCCGACGTCGCAAGCGGAAGATGGAGAGATAGAAAGTACATGAGGATACTGAAACGGCAATTCAGTACGTAAAGCGGCATGAAAATTTAACAGTCAAGGGATATTGGATTGCTCATGTAGAGAAAGAGGTAGAAGAAAAGTTTACTGGAGAATATGGGTTTGGTTGTAGGAACGAGAGGTGAGAAAAACGAAAGAGTTCTTATGTTCCACATCTATGGAACAAGTACTAATGTAAGTACATCTCAGCTAGTAAAAACAAATACTCTGTTCAAGAATCACGAGAGGGAAAGGTAACTAGGAAAAGGTTGGGAGGTACAGACACATTCGACTTACATTACGTCATAGTCAGGCAGACATACCGCCGTGCCGTTAACGGCGCTGCAGTCTGGAACCGCAAGACCGCTACGGTCGCAGGTTCGAATCCTGCCTCGGGCATGGATGTTTGTGATGTCCTTAGGTTAGTTAGGTTTAATTAGTTCTAAGTTCTAGGGGACTAATGACCTCAGCAGTTGAGTCCCATAGTGCTCAGAGCCATTTGAACCATTTGAACCATACCGAAATCACAGACTGGATTGTAAGTCTGACCGAGGAGCAGATTTAGACTTAGATCACAATTTGCTAGTGATGAAAAGATGCCTGAAGTTTAAGAGAGTAGTTAGGAAGAATCAGCGCGCAAGGAAGCGTAATATGGAAGTACTCAGGAGGGGAGAAACACGTTTGAAGTTCTCAGAGGCTATTGATACTGCGATAGTGCATATCTGAGTAGACAAGGGATGGACATCTCTTAACAGAGCGATCACCAAGTATGAAAAAAAGATAGGTACAGGGAAGGTAACTAAGAAAAAATCATGGGCAACAGAAGAAATGCTTCATTAAATCGATGAAAGTACAGAAGCCCTCAAGGATATTCAGGAATACAGGAAAACATCTGACTTAGGAATGAAATAAGTACGAAGTTCTAGAAAGCGACGGTGAGATCGCTGCATGAAAAATGTAAATAAATAAAAAAAGAAATTGTCGGACTGAGTGTCACAGCTTACAGAAAAGTCAAAACAACTTTCAGACAAGTTAACAGCAAGTGTTAAATGAGGAGGAAGGTTTGTCCGTTGTGATAGAAGAATAAATACGAGTCTACACAGAGGAGATAGGAGATCCAATATAATAATCAGAATTTAAGAGAGCTTTGGAGGACTTAAAATCGAATAACGCAGAAGGGATGGATAACATTCTATCAGATTTTCCAAAATCGTTATGGGAAGTGGCATCAAGACGACTATTCACATTGGTGTGAAGAATTAATGAGTCTGGCGATGTACTGTACAATCTCACATTCGAAAAAATATCATCCACACAATTTCGAAGAGTTCAAGAGCTCACAAGTGTGAGAATTATGGCACGATTAGCTTAACAGCTCATACGTCCAAGTTGCTGACAAGAATAATCTACAAAAGAACGGAAAAGAAATTTGAGGATGTCTAGATGACCATCAGATTGGGTATAGAAAACATAAAGGCATCAGAGAGGCAATTCTGACGATCCGGTTAAAAATGGAAGCAAGACTAAAGAAAACTGAAGACACGTTCATAGAATTTGTTGGCCTGGAAAAAGCGTTCGACAATGTAATACGGTGTAAGATATTCGAAATTCTGAGAAAAATAGGGTAGGCTATAGGGAGGGTCGTGTAATATACAATATGTACAAGAGCCAAGAGGGAATAATGAGAGTGGACGACCAAGAACGAAGCGCTAGGATTAATAAGGGTGTAAGACCGGGATGAATTCTTTGTCCCCCCCCCTCTAATGTTCAATCTGTATATCGAAGAACCAATGCTGGAAATAAAAGAAACGTTCAAGAGTGATATTAAAATTAAAACTGAAAGGATATCAATGATACGATTCCCTGATACCATCGCTATCCTGAGTGGAAGTGAAAAAGAATTACACGATTTACTGAACGGAATGAAGACTCTAATGTGTATAGAATATGGACTGAGAGTAAATCGAAAAAAGAGTATAGTAATGAGAAGTACACTACTGGCCATTAAAATGGGTACACCACGAAGATGACGTGCTACAGACGCGAAATTTAACCGACAGGAAGAAGATGCTGTGATATGCAAATGATTAGCTTTATAGAGAATTCACACAAGGTTGGCGCGGGTGGCGACACCTACAACGTGCTGACGTGAGGAAAGTTTCCAACCGATTTCTCATTCACAAACAGCAGTTGACCGGCGTTGCCTGGTGAAACGTTGTTGTGGTGCCTCGTGTAAGGAGGATAAATGCGTACCATCACATTTCCGACTTTGATAAAGGTCGGATTGTAGCCTATCGCGATTGCAGTTTATCGTATCGCGACATTGCTGCTCGTGTTGGTCGAGATCCAATGACTGTTAGCAGAATACGGAATAGGTGGCTTCAGGAGGGTAATACGGAAGGCCATGCTGGATCCCAACGGCCTCGTATCACTAGCAGTCGAGATGACAGGCATCTTATCCGCATGGTTGTAAGGGACCCTGCAGCCTCGTCTCGATCCCTGAGTCAACAGATGGGGACGTTTGCAAGACAACAACCATCTGCACGAACAGTTCGACGACGTTTGCAGTAGCATGGATTATCAGCTCGGACACCATGGCTGCGGTTACCCTTGACGCTGCATCACAGGCAGGAGCGCCTGCGATGGTGTACTCAACAACGAACCAGGCTGCACGAATGGCAAAACATCATTCTTTCGGATGAATCCAGGTCCTGTTTACAGCATCATGATGGTCGCATTCGTGTTTGTCGGCATCACGGTGAACGCACATTGGAAGCGTGTATTCGTCATCGCCATACTGGCATATCACCCGGCGTGATGGTATGGGGTGCCTTTCGTTACACGTCTCGGTCACATCTTGTTCGCATTGACGGCACTTCGAAAAGTGAAATTTGCATTTCAAATGTGTTATGACCCGTGGCTCTACCCTTCATTCGATCCCTGCGAATCCCTACATTTTAGCAGGATAATGCACGACCACATGTTGCAGGTCCTGTACGGGCCTTTCTGGTTACAGAAAATGTTCGACTGCTACCCTGGCCAGCACATTCTCCAGATATCTCACTAATTGAAAACTTCTAGGCAATGGTGGCCGAGCAACTGGCTCGTCACAATACGCCAGTGACTACTCTTGATGAACTGTGGTACAGTGCTGAAGCTGCATGGGCAGCTGTACCTGTACACGCCATCCAAGCTCAGTTTGGCTCAATGCCCAGGCGCATGAAGGCCATTGTTACGGCTAGAGGTGGTTGTTCTGGATACTGATTTCTCAGGTTCTATGTACCCAAATTGCGTGAAAATGTAATCACATGTCAGTTCTAGTATAATTTATTTGTCCAATAAATATCCGTTTATCTTCTGCATTACTTCTTGGTGTAGCAGTTTTAATGGCCAGTAGTGTAGCAGAAACCAGAACAGGGAGAATCTTTAACATCACGTTTGAAGGTAACGAAGCACATGAAGTTAAGGAATTCTGCTGCCTGGGCAGCAAAATAAACAAAAACGGACGTAGCAAGTAGAACATCAAAAGCAGCCTTGCACTGGCAAAAAGGGGATCCCTCGCCAATAGAAGTCTACCAGTATCAACCAAAGGCCTTAATTTGAGGAAGAGATTTGTGAGGCTGCACGTCTGGAGCACGGCATTGTATGGCAGTGAAGCACGAACTATGGGAAAACTGGAACACAAGAGAATCAAAGCATTTGAGATGTGGTCCTACAGGCGAAAGTTGAACTTTAGGTGGCCACATAAGGTTATGAATGAGGATGTTCTGCACCGGTTCAACACCGACATTGGACTGTTTATGACTGGAAACATGTTGCCTGGTCGGATGAGTCTCGCTTGAAATTGTATCGACCCGATGGACGTGTACGGATATGGAAACAATCTGATGAATCCATGGGACCTGTATCTCAGCAGGAGACCATTCCAGCTGGTGAAAGCTCTTTAATGGTGTGTGACGTGTGCAGTTGGAGTGATATGGGACACCTGATACATCTAGATACGACTCTGACAGGTGGCACGTAAGAAAGCGTCGTGTCTGATAAACTGCATCCATTCATGTCTATTGTTCATTCCGACGCACTCTGGCAATTCCAGTAGGATAATGAGACACCCCACACGTTCAGAACTGCTACAGAGTAACTCCAGGAACGTTCTTCTTAGTTTGAACACTTGACTCTTCCCAGACATGAACATTAGTGAGTGTACCTGGGATGCCTTGCAACGTGCTGTTCTTTTCTATCCGGTGTATTCTTACGGATTTATGGATATTCATGCAGCATTCATTGTTTCTGTTCCCTCCAGCACTACTTCAGGCATCAGTCGACTCCATGCCACGTCGTGATGTGGCACTTCTGCATGCTCGCGCCGACCCTACACGACATTAAGGAGGTGTACCAGTCTCTTTGACTCGTGTCTATTGTTCCGACGCACTCTGGCAATTCCAGTAGGACAATGAGACACCCCACACGTTCAGAACTGCTACAGAGTAACTCCAGGAACGCTCTTCTGAGTTTGAACACTTGACCCTTCCCAGACATGAACATTAGTGAGTGTACCTGGGATGCCTTGCAACGTGCTGTTCTTTTCTATCCGGTGTATTCTTACAGATTTATGGATAGTCATGCAGGATTCATTGTTTCAGTTCCCTCCAGCACTACTTCAGGAATCAGTCGACTCCATGCCACGTCGTGATGTGGCACTTCTGCGTGCTCGCGCCGACCCTACACGACATTAAGGAGGTGTACCAGTCTCTCTGACTCTTCAGCGCAGCAACGACAATCCTTCTAGCAACCAAAGATCACATTGCTTGCACTCAGAGCCTACGCGGTGTAACATGTCGACTGCTGATAATCTCTACATGAAAAATATCTAGTACACAGATACGATGTATGACAGATTGAATGAAAACAGAGCTTACGTCACTTTTCTTGAATATCAAAAATAAGCAAGACACCTTAGTCAGAGAATATTTCTCTGATGAAAATGCCATTTTTTTTATAAATACTGCACCGTAAGATGATGCAACACAGTCTAGTTACGGCATCTTTCAAGTTTAATTTAACACAGGTACGTGTACCAAATGCAACGGTAAAATCATTCCTCTGAAGTACATATTGGTTTTTAAAAAATGGCATCGTGTCACAGAAACGAACGCGTGATCCTCTAAACTTTTTTTATGTTACGTTCATGCTCCAAACATCTGCTAGAGGCACGCTTGGGTCTAGAGTATTATTCAGAACACTTTCCTATAAAGATGCTGCGAACGCAAATTTCCATAGAACATTTCCTGGAACATGGACGGTCCAAAATAATTCCCTTGTGAGTAATGGTAGTGGTGATGGAAGTTTACGGTCAGTTGTCTTTATTAAATGATACATGTCAGATAGTATCTTGGTTCTTCAACGGAAATCTTCACAAAAATGTGCTTCTATATTTCATGATTACATGATGATGGCGTCCTCTTGGGTAAAATATTCCGGAGGTAAAATAGTCCCCCATTCGGATCTCCGGGCGGGGACTACTCAAGAGGATGTCGTTATCAGGAGAAAGAAAACTGGCGTTCTACGGATCGGAGCGTGGAATGTCAGATCCCTTAATCGGGCAGGTAGGTTAGAAAATTTAAAAAGGGAAATGGATAGGTTGAAGTTAGATATAGTGGGAATTAGTGAAGTTCGGTGGCAGGAGGAACAAGACTTCTGGTCAGGTGAATACAGGGTTATAAACACAAAATCAAATAGGGGTAATGCAGGAGTAGGTTTAATAATGAATAGGAAAATAGGAATGCGGGTAAGCTACTACAAACAGCATAGTGAACGCATTATTGTGGCCAAGATGGATACGAAGCCCACACCTACTACAGTAGTACAAGTTTATATGCCAACTAGCTCTGCAGATGACGAAGAAATTGAAGAAATGTATGATGAAATAAAAGAAATTATTCAGATTGTGAAGGGAGACGAAAATTTAATAGTCATGGGTGACTGGAATTCGAGTGTAGGAAAAGGGAGAGAAGGAAACATAGTAGGTGAATATGGATTGGGGGACAGAAATGAAAGAGGAAGCCGCCTGGTAGAATTTTGCACAGAGCACAACATAATCATAACTAACACTTGGTTTAAGAATCATGAAAGAAGGTTGTATACATGGAAGAACCCTGGAGATACTAAAAGGTATCAGACATTTCCAGGGGCAGATGTGGACTCTGACCACAATCTATTGGTTATGACCTGTAGATTAAAACTGAAGAAACTGCAAAAAGGTGGGAATTTAAGGAGATGGGACCTGGACAAACTAAAAGAACCAGAGGTTGTACAGAGATTCAGGGAGAGCATAAGGGAGCAATTGACAAGAATGGGGGAAATAAATACAGTAGAAGAAGAATGGGTAGCTTTGAGGGATGAAGTAGTGAAGGCAGCAGAGGATCAAGTAGGTAAAAAGACGAGGGCTAGTGGAAATCCTTGGGTAACAGAAGAAATATTGAATTTAATTGATGAAAGGAGAAAATATAAAAATGCAGTAAGTGAAACAGGCAAAAAGGAATACAAACGTCTCAAAAATGAGATCGACAGGAAGTGCAAAATGGCTAAGCAGGGATGGCTAGAGGACAAATGTAAGGATGTAGAGGCCTATCTCACTAGAGGTAAGATAGATACCGCCTACAGGAAAATTAAAGAGACCTTTGGAGATAAGAGAACGACTTGTATGAATATCAAGAGCTCAGATGGAAACCCGGTTCTAAGCAAAGAAGGGAAAGCAGAAAGGTGGAAGGAGTATATAGAGGGTCTATACAAGGGTGATGTACTTGAGGACAATATTATGGAAATGGAAGAGGATGTAGATGAAGATGAAATGGGAGATATGATACTGCGTGAAGAGTTTGACAGAGCACTGAAAGACCTGAGTCGAAACAAGGCCCCTGGAGAAGACAATATTCCATTGGAACTACTGACGGCCGTGGGAGAGCCAGTCCTGACAAAACTCTACCATCTGGTGAGCAAGATGTATGAAACAGGCGAAATACCCTCAGACTTCAAGAAGAATATAATAATTCCAATCCCAAAGAAAGCAGGTGTTGACAGATGTGAAAATTACCGAACTATCAGTTTAATAAGTCACAGCTGCAAAATACTAACACGAATTCTTTACAGACGAATGGAAAAACTAGTAGAAGCCAACCTCGGGGAAGATCAGTTTGGATTCCGTAGAAACACTGGAACACGTGAGGCAATACTGACCTTACGACTTATCTTAGAAGAAAGATTAAGGAAAGGCAAACCTACGTTTCTAGCATTTGTAGACTTAGAGAAAGCTTTTGACAATGTTGACTGGAATACTCTCTTTCAAACTCTAAAGGTGGCAGGGGTAAAATACAGGGAGCGAAAGGCTATTTACAATTTGTACAGAAACCAGATGGCAGTTATAAGAGTCGAGGGACATGAAAGGGAAGCAGTGGTTGGGAAGGGAGTAAGACAGGGTTGTAGCCTCTCCCCGATGTTGTTCAATCTGTATATTGAGCAAGCAGTAAAGGAAACAAAAGAAAAATTCGGAGTAGGTATTAAAATTCATGGAGAAGAAATAAAAACTTTGAGGTTCGCCGATGACATTGTAATTCTGTCAGAGACAGCAAAGGACTTGGAAGAGCAGTTGAACGAAATGGACAGTGTCTTGAAAGGAGGATTTAAGATGAACATCGACAATAGCAAAACGAGGATAACGGAATGTAGTCGAATTAAGTCTGGTTATGCTGAGGGAATTAGATTAAGAAATGAGACACTTAAAGTAGTAAAAGAGTTTTGCTATTTGGGGAGCAAAATAACTGATGATGGTCGAAGTAGAGAGGATATAAAATGTAGACTGGCAATGGCAAGGAAAGCGTTTCTGAAGAAGAGAAATTTGTTAACATCGAGTATAGATTTAAGTGTCAGGAAGTCCTTTCTGAAAGTATTTGTATGGAGTGTAGCCATGTATGGAAGTGAAACATGGACGATAAATAGTTTGGACAAGAAGAGAATAGAAGCTTTCGAAATGTGGTGCTACAGAAGAATGCTGAAGATTAGATGGGTAGATCACATAACTAATGAGGAAGTATTGAATAGGATTGGGGAAAAGGGAAGTTTGTGGCACAATTTGACCAGAAGAAGGGATCGGTTGGTAGGACATGTTCTGAGGCATCAAGGGATCACCAATTTAGTATTGGAGTGCAGCGTGGAGGGTAAAAATCGTAGAGGGAGACCAAGAGATGAATACACTAAGCAGGTTCAGAAGGATGTAGGTTGCAGTAGGTACTGGGAGATGAAACAGCTTGCACAGGATAGAGTAGCATGGAGAGCTGCATCAAACCAGTCTCAGGACTGAAGACCACAACAACAACAACATATTTCATTTGGTAAGCGACAAGGTGTAAATAAATGCTACAGATTTTGTATCAACACGTAGTGACTGAAACATAGAGAAATACATAGAGGAAAGTAGAACCCAGTTCTCATTGTAACCCCTCATACACAGACACAGGCTGCATTCATACACTCCTGGAAATGGAAAAAAGAACACATTGACACCGGTGTGTCAGACCCACCATACTTGCTCCGGACACTGCGAGAGGGCTGTACAAGCAATGATCACACGCACGGCACAGCTGACACACCAGGAACCGCGGTGTTGGCCGTCGAATGGCGCTAGCTGCGCACCATTTGTGCACCGCCGCCGTCAGTGTCAGCCAGTTTGCCGTGGCATACGGAGCTCCATCGCAGTCTTTAACACTGGTAGCATGCCGCGACAGCGTGGACGTGAACCGTATGTGCAGTTGACGGACTTTGAGCGAGGGCGTATAGTGGGCATGCGGGAGGCCGGGTGGACGTACCGCCGAATTGCTCAACACGTGGGGCGTGAGGTCTCCACAGTACATCGATGTTGTCGCCAGTGGTCGGCGGAAGGTGCACGTGCCCGTCGACCTGGGACCGGACCGCAGCGACGCACGGATGCACGCCAAGACCGTAGGATCCTACGCAGTGCCGTAGGGGACCGCACCGCCACTTCCCAGCAAATTAGGGACACTGTTGCTCCTGGGGTATCGGCGAGGACCATTCGCAACCGTCTCCATGAAGCTGGACTACGGTCCCGCACACCGTTAGGCCGTCTTCCGCTCACGCCCCAACATCGTGCAGCCCGCCTCCAGTGGTGTCGCGACAGGCGTGAATGGAGGGACGAATGGAGACGTGTCGTCTTCAGCGATGAGAGTCGCTTCTGCCTTGGTGCCAATGATGGTCGTATGCGTGTTTGGCGCCATGCAGGTGAGCGCCACAATCAGGACTGCATACGACCGAGGCACACAGGGCCAACACCCGGCATCATGGTGTGGGGAGCGATCTCCTACACTGGCCGTACACCACTGGTGATCGTCGAGGGGACACTGAATAGTGCACGGTACATCCAAACCGTCATCGAACCCATCGTTCTACCATTCCTAGACCGGCAAGGGAACTTGCTGTTCCAACAGGACAATGCACGTCCGCATGTATCCCGTGCTACCCAACGTGCTCTAGAAGGTGTAAGTCAACTACCCTGGCCAGCAAGATCTCCGGATCTGTCCCCCATTGAGCATGTTTGGGACTGGATGAAGCGTCGTCTCACGCGGTCTGCACGTCCAGCACGACCGCTGGTCCAACTGAGGCGCCAGGTGGAGATGGGCATGGCAAGCCGTTCCACAGGACTACATCCAGCATCTCTACGATCGTCTCCATGGGAGAATAGCAGCCTGCATTGCTGCGAAAGGTGGATATACACTGTACTAGTGCCGACATTGTGCATGCTCTGTTGCCTGTGTCTATGTGCCTGTGGTTCTGTCGGTGTGATCATGTGATGTATCTGACCCCAGGAATGTGTCAATAAAGTTTCCCCTTCCTGGGACAATGAATTCACGGTGTTCTTATTTCAATTTCCAGGAGTGTATATCACTCTCCTCCCTTCTCAGAGTAATTCAGAGCTGCCACACATATTACCACATCGCAACACCCACCAGGAGCGAGGAACACCGGAACGCAATCATAAAGCTTGGAAAGACCCTTTGTTAACATTCAAACCATTAATTGACTGAGCCAGCGTGTAATCCCAAAGATCTTAATCAAGACGCACCAACGCAGCAGCAAACGCAACAGAAGCGTAGAACGTGATACTTGGAAGCTGCTAATTATAAGATGCAAGTTTCAAATGCAGAACTCGTCATGACGTTTTTTTTAAAATTATAGGGCGCTTGTTTTGTTGATACACGGTATATGTCGATGGCGGAGCGTTGTGTGTTGCCATGTGTATCTGCATGCTGTTGTTCATTGCAGACTCTTCCGCCTTTACGAACAGCTTCCCACCACTAGAGCAATAGATAAACTCGGTCTACTCTCCCCATCTTTTTGGCAAGGTTATTGACAGAAGGGAAATGACTCTTCGGCCGTCATTGGTGACGAATTTCATTAAAAATGTAAACAGTAGCCAGGAGCAAACCTGGGGCTCAGGGGCCTTTGATTAGTAGTCAAAAACGCTACCACTGTACTACTGTTGAAAGAAGTCTACTGGGGTACACTTGTATGTGGCACTCGAATATTGTAATGATACTTATGCAAACTAAAGTGAAACTATTCTATTGTAAACGATGTATGTCTCTGATGGGCTCTATAAAGCGAATCGCTGACGTTGCACGACCGCAGAGCGAAAGATACTGCTTCTGGTTTGAGATCGAAGTATTGGAGTAAGAGATCTCTTGGAGCACAACAGTCAGTGTGTATCAGTCTGTGAGCGAAAGAGAATGCTATAGGTAGTTTTTGTGGAGTGCTGCGTAAAGCCACAGAGTGCTAAATTATAATGTAGGAAATTTCTCATACCAATATTTTGTGTTACGCAGCACGTAAAACAGGTAGTTAAGGATGATGAGTGATTTTATAATGGAGTGAAAAATGAAATGATGAAATGAATAGTTAATTGTGACAAGAAAGGACTACTGGTTTGATAGTACCAAGAGGCTTTACGGGTACATGTATTACTAGAAATATAAACGTGTAAGCAGAAGTCTTCTCGCAGTTAAAGATTTCCATTATTATTACTATTACTGAGCGAAGGGGTGAGCCCCAATTCCTCACACCTCATTTTCGTGATCCTTATTCGAAACGTACGATGATGGAGGCAGTGTCACTTTGTAGTCATCCTAATATACCGCTTCTAGAAAATTTTATCAAAAGCGTTCCGCGAAAAGAACGTAGCCCTCCCGAAACATTTCCGTAACGCTCGTGTATTGTCAGAACCTGTTTGTACATATCTAGGAGCTCGCCTATGAATTGCTTTGATGTCTTCCCTTAATCCGACGTGGGGTGGATCTCAAATACTTGAACAGTACTCAAGAACAGGTCGCAGTAGCGCTTTATATGCTGTCTCCTTTACAGAAGAATCGCACGTTCCTAAATTTCTCCCAGTAAACAGAAGTCGACTACTCGCCTTCCCTGCCACGATTCTCACGTGCTCGTTCCATTTAAAATCGCTGTGCAGCGTTACGCCCAGATATTTAAACGACGTGACCGAGTAAGGCAGGACTGTACTAAAGCTGTATCCGTACGTCAAAGGTTTGTTTCTCCTACCCATCGTCATTACCTCCCTTTTTTCTACATTGAGAGGCAACTGTCCGCGCGGGATTAGCCAAGTGGTCTCGGGCGCTGCAGTCATGGACTGTGCGGTTGGTCCCGGCGGAGATTCGAGTCCTCCCTCGTGCATGGGTGTGTGTGTGTTTGTCCTTAGGATAATTTAGGTTAAGCAGTGTGTAAGCTTAGGGACTGATGACCTTCGAAGTTAAGTCCCATAAGATTTCACACACAGCCAACTGTCATTCACGGCACAAAATAGAAACATTGTTCAAGTCATCTTGTGTCATCCTACAATCAGTCTTCCTCGAAACTTCCCGTACACCACAGTACCATCAGCAAACAATTTCAGATTGCTGTCCACCAGATCATAAAAAATGTTCAAATGTGTGTGTGTGGGACTTAACTGCTGAGGTCATCAGTCCCTATGCTTACACACAACTTAACCTAAATTATCCTAAGGGCAAACACACACACTCATGCCCAAGGGGGGACTCGAACCTCCACCGGGACCAGCCGCACAGTCCATGACTGCAACGCCTTAGACCGCTCGGCTAATCCCGTGCGGTCCACCAAATCATTTAAGTACTTAGAAAATAATAGCAGTCCTATCGAACTTCCCTTGGGCACACCGAACGATACGATTGTCTCTTACGATCAGTGGCTGTGGAGGACAACATACTGGGTTGTATTACTTAAAAAGTCCTCGAGCCACTTACATAGCTGGGAACCTGTTCCGTATGTTCATACCTTCGTTACCAGTCTGCAGTGGGGTACCGTGTCAAATGTTTTTAAATCTAGAAATATGGAATCCGCCTGTTGACCTATATCCATAGATCGCGGTATGTCATGTGAGAAAAGAGCAAGCTGAGCTTCACACGAGAAATGCTGAAATAGCTTTCCGTCATACGGAATCGTGAAGACGTCGGAGAAGAAGTGTAAAGGTAACAACTTTCCATCCTTGTCCAGTCCACGTAGTGTCACTCCTTTAAAGACCTCGTTTGTGATGGGACGCTAACCTTCCTTTTCTTTCGTCCTTGCTCTCCTCCTGCGAGAAGTACTGTTAGTCTTCAAATTATCCTAGGCTAACGCTGTGCGTAATTACGTCCACGCCGCAACACTTTAATTCAGTTGCGTAACAGTCTGTGGAACACAGAGACGGTAGAAAGTCGAGGGCTCTGCTCTGCGACCAGCGCTGCAGAAACCTAGCGTAACGGTGGCAGTGACGCGCCCTAGGGGCGTCTAGCGGGTGACTGGCGGCGCTATAAGAGACGCCTCGTGTTCTCGCGACCCACACTTGTGTGCCCCAGTCCGAGGCGCCCAGGAATCGCAGGGATGAATGTGATCACGGTAAGTTTTACACGACTTGGCTGGTCTCCAATATCGAGCGCAGGCTGTCGAAGTAGTAGAGTAGCCTTACATTTTCTCGTTTCTTCTATTTATTGCGGCCGTTGTTGGTAAATAATGCAACATGCCACAAATACTTGAATCCATTAACTAATTTCGGTCTATGAGCCCCATCTCCTGATGGTTAACTATTCCAAGCCGTTCGTCGGCACCATGCACTCCACATGAATATCTGAATATTTCGCGCCACTTTACATGTTTTGACACTGTACCACGCAAGCGGCTCGTAGTAAAATTGCGTGCTTATGGAATATCGTCTCACTTATGTGACTGGATTTGCGATTTCCTGTCAGAGAGGTCACAGTTCGTAGTAATTAACGGAAAGTCATCGAGTAAAACAGTAGTGATTTCAGGCATTCCCCAAGGGTAGTGTTGTAGACCCTTTGCTGTTCCTTATCTATATAAACGATTTGGGAGACAATCTGAGCAGCCGTCTTCGGTTGTTTGCAGATGACGCTGTCGTTTATCGACTAATAAAGTCATCACAAGATGAAAACAAACTGCAAAACGATTTAGAAAACATATCTGAATGATGAGAAAAGTGGCAGTTGACCCTAAATGACGAAAAGTGTGAGGTCATCCACATGAGCGCTAAAAGGAACTTGTTAAACTTCGGTTACACGATAAATCTGTCTAATCTAAAAGCCGTAAATTCAACTAAATACCTTGGTATTACAATTACGAACAACTTAAATGGGAAAGAACACGTAGAAAATGTTGTGGGGAAGGCTAACCAAAGACTGCGTTTTATTAGCAGGACACTTAGAAAATTTAACAGACCTGCTAAGGAGACTGCCTACACTACACTTGTCCGTCCTCTGTTAGAATGCTGCTGCGCGGTGTGGGATCATTACCAGATAGGACTGACGGAGTACATCGAAATAGTTCAAATAAAGGCAGCACGTTTTGTATTATCGCGAAATATGGGAGAGAGTGTCACAGAAATGATACAGGATTTGGGCTGGAAGTCATTGAAAGAAAGGCAGTTTTCGTCGCGACGGAATTTTCTCACGAAATTCCAATCACCAACTTTCTCCTCCGAATGCGAAAATATTTTGTTGACATCGACCTACATAGGGCGGAACGATCACCACAATAAAATAAGGGAAATCAGAGCTCGTACGGAACGATAAAGCATTCTTTCCGCTCGCTATACGAGATTGGAATAATAGAGAATTGTGAAGGTGGTTCGATGAACCCTCTGCCAGGCACTTAAATGTGATTTGCAGAGTATCCATGCAGATGTAGGTGTAGAAAATTTTTGAACTTATAATACGAAAGTTAGCTATCTTGTATAGTAATGTAACAAAAACAGCCAATCAAGATGGCAAATGATTTTTTATGGCGTTCGCATAGACTTGTCAAGGCTGAAAGACAAGCAACTCTGCGTGAAACAAACATAGAAAACGATGTGGCACGTAAGACGAACGTATACATTGGACGGTACGGCGAAATGTGATGTTAATGAGAAATGTCAGCAGACGACCGACGCGGGTGCCCTTGCTAACAGCACGATGTTGTCCGCAGCGCCTCTCCGGCTCTCATGACCATATCGGTTGAATCGTAGCGCCGGCCACTGTGGCCGCTTCAGTCTGGAACTGCGCTGCTGCTACGGTTGCAGGTCCGAATCCTGCTTGGGCATGGATGTGCGTGATGTCCTTAGGTTAGTTAGGTTTAAGTAGTTCTAAGTCTAGGGGACTGATGACCTCAGATGTTAATTCCCATAGTGCTCAGAGCCATTTGAACCATTTTCGTTGAATCGTATACACAATTTCTGTTGGTAAGAGCTGATGGTAGGGTTCGAGTGTGGCGTAGACCCCATGAAGTCACGTACCCAAGTTATCAACAAGGCAATGTGCAAACTGGTGGTGACTCAGTAGTTGTGCGTTCTGTGTTTACATGGAGTAAACTGGGTCCTCAGCTCCAACTGAACCGATTATTGACTACAAATATTTATTTTAGGCTACTTGAAGACCATTTTCAGCCATTCATGGACTCCATGTTCCCAAGCAACTACGGAATTTTTATGGAAGACAATGCGCGAAGTCGTCGGACCATAATTGTCCGCAATTGGTTTGGAGATCATTCTGGACAGTCCGAGCCAATGATTAGGCCACCCAAATCGCCCGAAATGAATCGCATCGAACATTTAAGGAGCATGGTAGATAGGTCATGTCTTGCACAAAATCTTGCACGGACAACACTTCCGCAACTACGGACGCATGGCTGACTATTTCAGTTGGTGACTTCTAATGAGCTGTTGAGTCAGTGCAACGTCGAGTTGCTGCACTAAGTCGGGCGAAAGGAAGTCCGAAGCTATATTAGGAGGTAAACCGTGACTTTTGTCACGTTATTGTAGTAGATCTTCTTCCGTCTTAGTTTGGTCCTTGTGCCTTTTAGGACGTTACATGGACTGCTGCTGTACAAACAGCACTCATATTCGAAATAAATTAGGGTGTGACACACAAAATTCTATTTATTGCGAGTATAACTGTAAGAAACAACTTACCATATCTGTCGGAGAGCTTTCAAGACTGCACAAAAGTTAGGATTGTGGTTTTAGTGCTTCACGTGTTCCACATAGTCTTCTCCTACCTGAATCCAATGCATAGGACGTTCATACAGCCTTGTGAAGCTGCCGAAAATGTCCTTCTTTGGGATGTAACTCATCCGCGCCTTCATCGGTCTTGACAAACCGTTAAGAGACCCATTCTGCATTATGTTGTTTTGTGGTAGACTGTTATTGGTAACAGTAAAGCTCATCAGCCTGATGATTTTTCCACAAAAGTAGTCGTCGCCTTTTGCGCTTCAACCCAGTCGCGGCAGTTGCCCACCTGTCGTTGATTTCGAGGGCAAACGTTCCTAACACTTTCCTCTTCTTCCGGAGCTTATCTTTACATTTGATTTGGAGATGCTCCATAGCAATTTATGACACGACAATGACGATCCATTGCGGCCGCTGGTCCACTATTGAACAATGCTCGCTCCCAGCTGACTTGTCAATGCACATTTGTTGTTTGCAGTTGCTAGTTCAAGTGGCGTTAAAGGACTGTGATATTACATGGAAGAAGTTGAATAACAGAGCGAAGGGCAAGGCGCATGGTTCAAGAGGGATAGAAACAGAGGCAAATGGCATAAAACCGGTTGCCCTATAGGAAGACCAAATCACAAGAGTGACGGGAGCAGACGAGTTAAGGAATGATCCAGAAGAGAAGCAGTAACAAAAGTTTGGCTTGCTGAGGCGAGCTCAGTAACTTAAAACGTGAACTAGTCTTTAGTCGTCATCTGAGTAACAAATCCAGCACGGACCTTTCAACCCTTCAAAAATTGCCAGAGTCGACTGTTGGTGAGCCGATTTTGAAGTGTAAACGCTGAGGAACAACCACAGATAACAAAGAACAGGCAGACCTCATGTACTGACAGGAAGGGAGCGTCGAGCCTTTTGGAGAGTAACTGTAAAAAAATCGCATGAAATCAGCGAAAGGAATCTCTCTTGAGTTCCAGGAGAGTGACTGCGCCAAAGTGTAGAAACGACTGGGATATGACGGGATACCACCGCAAGCTGTATATTTCTGTACGCCACTGGGCAGTAAGTAACGGGAAACGAGTGATTAATCATGTTACACCCTGAGTTTGGCGAATGTTGAGAACTTTATCTACCAATTTATATGGTGCCATAAGTCAAATACAGAGGAGGTGGAAAGAAGGGGCGAGTTTCAGGCTTATAGTGTGTCCGCTTATTGTGCCTATGAAAACGGTATGCGCAGAATGATATGAACACATTTTACCGCGATATGTACCGTGTACAGTAGAGGATGATGACTGTATTAGCACGAGCATGCAACTTGTAATAAAGTAGCATCGGTGAGGCAACGTTTTGTGGACATTAACGTTGTTGGAACAGAGTGACCTGTCCAGGGTCTCAGCCTGAACTCAACGGAACACCTCTGGGATAAGTTAGAAATTCGACTTCGCTCCAAACCCTTGGGTCCAACGTCAGTACCGTCTTTGGTATCGTTCTTGAGTAATAATGGACTGCCATTCCACCACAGATCTTCACACACCTCATTGAAAGCGTACCCAGAAGCCTTCAAGCCGTCATGGTAAAGGCGGAAGGGGGGTTCACGCTGTTTTAATGTCCTGCGTACTTTTGATCAGACAGTGTACTTTTAAACTGGTCTGTGAATGTTTCAACCACCTAGACATCCTAGAACGTGTGTGGCCTTAGATTCAAAGGGAGCAGCGAATATAAGAATGAGGCCTATGAAGCTTGATATGTATTTTGCAATGAAAGGAAACTAAAACAACCGAAATAATTGAAAATCCCTTGAATGCGCAAAAGTGAAACAAAAAACTTCGTTGGGATCATACCTGTCAGAAAACTTTATGGTGGCCTTTCTGATCGGATCCAGTATGTGAGAAGGGTCCCGTGGACGCCGTATTGCAAATACTGACTAATACCAACCACGTATAAATTGTGCTTGCCAACATATGCTGAAGGATTAGGTGGATGCCTGCCTCCTGATGGAATGTGTTTACTAGGTGGGTGTGTTGTGCTCGCGCATCATTGTCTTGACAGACAAATGCAACGCCGAAAATTTGACTTGAAGGCTGCGAGTGTGCAGCATCAAATCCACATTATGCACAACCATGAATCTAGACTGCGGTTAGGGGCGTTCTCCATACATACATAATGTTGGCATAAAACATGATTGAATAATCTATCTATACCCCTTAAGGACACGGAAGAGACCAAAAGGATTATGTGGTGGTGGAGGTGGTTGCACACTGTTTGTGTCGACACAGTAGTTCTCATTTACTGCTGCGCACTTTTGCGTAACAACGAGCTGTGTTTGTCTTCAGCTGGCGCTGTTCATCTCCGGGGAAAACTACGAGGCATATCTTCAACGTTCTGTACATCACTCCAACAGTTTAATGTTGAAAACAACGTCGCTGTTTGCGAATTAACATGGCAACACCCCTTTTTTGAGGTAACGCGACAATGCGTGAACGGTCTAAGGTTGGAACGACCATTGCAGACATCCTCACAGACGGAACAGTGTTCGGAAGTTGCTCTGTCCGCTCCACTACTGAAGTCAAAGAGCTCTACTGAATTACACCGAAGAGGCAGATTTGCTTCCTTTCATCAAGGATTCCATGTGCTGAAAGGAGTATTGAGAAATTGGAAAATCAAAACCGTTTTCAACTGTTACTAGAGTTTACTCTTTCTACATTTCTTATACGTCCGACATTCACAGTGAAATTAATTCTTATTTCAAGAGCAGATTATTTGGCTGTGTAATTATACAGCATCCTTCTGTACGCTTTCGATATTTCATCTTCACTTCACAACAAGTCTCGTTTTCCGCGCTCCTTCTCGTGTGTGAAATGAATGAGTTGTCTTGCTTCCGTTCTATAGCTTTCCTTTACGATGTAGCCGGGAGCGTTCTGCAAATGTGTATTTCTATTTAAAGCCAGAATCTGGATGCTTAATATTTGACTAATGCTGCCTAATTCTTTTAGAGAGATGTAAAAAACATAACTAAAGGAAACTTCGAACAGGATGGAAAAGCGGTATCTCATGGTAAACGAAACAATAACTCACAGAGAATAGTAAAATCAAAGAATTTCAGGTAACATGGTGAAACAAAGGAAATAATGTTGTAAGGGAGAGATGACAACGTCGTACCGACTCCTAATTTGTACCACTGCTATAAAATTCACGTCTCTTGTGATATTGGACAATTAGTGAGGTCAGCGTAAAATACGTGCTTCTGGGATTGTAGTATCACCTGTCAGTTGAGGAACAGATCGCCTGAACAAGGCGTCGACGTTGTTGTAGTTTTAGTCTCACATTTTGTGAATGTGGCACAAGAGAATTGTTGTTATAAGTGGCAACGTAATGTCTGAATGTACTTGAGATAAACTATGTTTTCCGACGGACATGTGTCTGTATTTCTTGTGGTTCGTTTGTAGGAAACTGGCTAACAGAAAATGGCGACGTTGCCTATAAAGAGCGGCTATAATTTTTCGATATTGTAGCAGTACACTTTAATAAACTTTCTCTTGTATGACCTTAAAAACATGCATTCAGCGTTTTTAATGTAACATAATGTTTATAAATGACATGGTGAATTTAATAATGCTTTCTTTACCCTACGATATTAATTAAATAATTATTTTGTATTCCAGTACGAGAAGGAACGCGTTAGGGAAGTGAAGTGCAAATGAGTTACATTTAGCTCTAAAAGTATACCTAAATATCGGGAATTAAATCAATGTGCACGCATATAAGATAAGGTAAATGCTTAGAATGGAAACCAAAATTCAAATAAAAACTTAAAATTTTTTGACAGTGTTTAAGTGATTTCCAAAGAAGCTGAAAACGAATTGCAAGACCATTTTCTGCCATTTGAAGAGATGATGCGTCCGACATCGTACAACGAAACAGACTGCCCCATAATTTCAAAATAAATGAAGCAATTGCCGGTAAAAAGGGGGCTGAAGCGGTCCATTCAAGAAATATCGCCAAATCGGAGGGAAATGATGGAAGCTGGAAGCAAAACATCAAGGTGCAGTCAACATGCTTATAAGCCGACAAGAATCTCATGAAAAATGCGGGATAACATGAACAAAGACAGTGTTTTAGGGACTGTACGGTGAAGCCACCACAGAAACTCGTTAGAGAGAGCAGTGATATAGCTACGCGTGTGAGGAAGATCAAATGCAAGAAATGATCAGATGCATGACACGCAAAATGTGGGTTCATGCAAGTATTGGGGGACTGGAGCAGGAGTGAAATAGCTAACTGCAATGAATTAAAAATAGTGATGTAAGAACTGAAATAGTGAATATTTCCCTAAACTAGACTAACACGTATCTTAAAACTAAGGAATAATTTTATAACGGGGATGGGGGTGGCGTGGGTGGGTTAGCGGTTGCAGCTTATGCATCTACTGGAAACAAATTACCAATCTTACCACTTAGAGATGTTTAGAATCCCATTCTTTAAATAAAATACCAAGATCATCATCCTGCAGCTAAGGATGGTTTGTTTAAACAATTTTGTAACCTAGTGTTTAGCCTATAGTAAATAAACTCTTAAAGATGGTACAGTTTAGGCATCTTACCCCTATATTGCGTGGTCCAGTAGGGCTCAAACAAAATAATAATAGTAATACTAATAATAATAATAATAGTAATAATATTAATGATAATCAGATTTCCTAGATGCAATGTGAGAGAACATAAAGAATAAGGAAGTGCATTTTGTATTGCTAGTAATACACGCAACTTACGTTGCCCCTGTTCACAAGTATTAGGTTACGTTATCTAATATGAAAAGTACAGTAATATTCTTTCTTGTAAGACTGTGACTTGACACGCTCGGTTAGTGTAGCTGTTATTTTGTACGTATCTTTCCTTCCAGTTGCTGCTGGCTGCCGCGGCGCTAAGTGCTGCCTTGGCGCAACCTCAAGGTTTCGCTGCGCGCTTCATTCCTCGGGTCGCCTCCAGGCTCGCCAGTGTTATTCAGGAGTTCAACAACTTCAATGGCATCGACCCGTGGCGTTGGGGGTACTATATTTGACTGTTATGTTACATATATTTCATCATCGTCTAAAAGTGCATCTCATTATTGCTGTCTGCTTGCTACCATATTATTTCCCAAAACTTTTCTGTGGTTTTTCCTTTATGGGGAACAACTATTACGGTTAAGGCTAGTGGTAAATAACGCAATTGGAGAATGTTCACGGTATTATTTGGAAGGAGCAAAGAGAAAGCTCTCATTGAGAGAAGTGACGCAGTACCATGAAACTGCGCTAGCTGTCGAGTGGAAGTTGTTCTTACCCTTGTTTGGAATCCAAATTCAGGATTTCGGTGGTGTGGTGAACCAATTCAGCCGGAGGTCGATACGGTGTTTTTGAAAGAAACATTCTTCCCGTATCCTTCTCTAATAGGCGCTGGTACTTCGTCTATGATATTCCTACCCTCAACATCGGTAGACGTGGAAGTCACTGGAGACAGGGCACAAGCTCGAATTTGGCAAGGACAGCACAGGAAAACGTTTAAAACTAAATATACAGGCACTGCATTCAAACTACCTGATTCAGGAACAATTGCTTCGTGATACATTACCCGTGTTAAAATGGACCGTAACAATCCGGCGAACGGTTCGGACACTTGGATGATGTGGTCGAGGATAACGAGCAGCAAACATAGCACACCCCATTGGGCATTTTGATCACAGTAGCCATACATCAACACGATATCCACAATTTACCAATTGCGGAAAAGGTCGATATCGTGTTGATATATGGCTATTGTGACAGCCAGAGCGAGAGCACCAGCAGCAGCGAGTACTGTTTGTATAAAGCGTTTATTTTGCATTTTGTTTACGACCTTCCACTAAGGAAGGGATTTTATTTGTGTTTATCTGCTCTGCATAGTAACTAACAGTTCTTGATAAAACTTTACGTAGTTTTCGTGTTAGATTTCTTAGTGTTTTCTTGATCGTTTAGAACAGAAAGCGCCCTAAAACCGTCTTTTGTTTGTTTCGCGGCCGTTAGCCACTAGTCACTTGAATCAGCAGTTGTCTTGTGACAGCCAGAGCGAGAGCACCAGCAGCAGCGAGTACTGTTTGTATAAAGCGTTTTTGTACTTATTTGCTGCGCTTAGCTTTTAAATATTTTTTCTGGGAAAACCTAGCGTAGTTTTCGCGTCTCGTATTTCAGTGAGTGTTTCTTGATTATCAGAGTAGCTCATCAGAAGATTATCTTGGGAATTTGTCACCGTATAGAGTAGGGTAAACATAGTCATGTGTAGGGACTGTGGTTGTTGTGAGCGGACGCAAGGAGAATCGGCCACTCTTCGTGGGCAGGTGGAGGCTTTGTCTGTTAGGCTCATCGAGCTCGAGGCGCAGGCGTCGGCTCGTAGTGGCGTTGGGGCAACTGTGGTGAGACCTATGCCTACTTCGGTGGCCTTGGAATCACATGGAACCCCTGATGTCGCTGCGTCTTCCGGCAGTGAGCATCTTACCGGTCAGCCATCACTCCAGGGTGAATGGCGGACAGTGGTGGGCTCGCGCGTGCCTGGCCGAAAGGCGAAGGTGGGATCTGGCCGCGTGGCAGCTGCCTTACCCCTTTCCAACAAGTACGGGGTGCTTCCTAGTGGTGATGACATCGTTTCCGAGCCACCACAGGATGCCTCGCCTGTTGGGCCAGTGGCCGATTCTCCGGCAAGGTCCCGACAGTCACAGAGGGCGGGCCTATTAGTTATAGGGAGCTCCAACGTTAGGCGGGTTATGGAGCCCCTCAGGAAAATAGCGGGTAGGTCGGGGAAGAATGCCAGTGTGCACTCGGTGTGCTTGCCGGGGGGTCTCGTCCGTAATGTGGAGGAGGCCCTTCCGGCAGCTATTGAACGCACTGGGTGTGACCGGCTGCAGATAGTAGCACATGTCGGAACGAATGACGCCTGCCGCTTGGGTTCTGAGGCCATCCTTGGTTCCTTCCGGCGGCTGGCTGATTTGGTGAAGACAACCAGCATCGCACGCGGAGTGCAAGCTGAGCTTAATATCTGCAGCATAGTGCCCAGAGTCGATCGCGGTCCTCTGGTTTGGAGCCGTGTGGAGGGTCTAAACCAGAGGCTCAGACGACTCTGCGACTATAATGGTTGCAAATTCATCGACCTCCGTTATTGGGTGGAGAACTGTAGGGCCCCCCTAGACAGGTCAGGCGTGCACTACACACCGGAAGCAGCTACTAGGGTAGCAGAGTACGTGTGGCGTGCACACGGGGGTTTTTTAGTTTAGAGGGACCCCCCCTTGGGCGAAACGATAAAATACCTGACGGCTTACCAGAGAGGACATTATCATCGTTGATAAAGAACGTCCGTCCTCAGAGACCAAAAACAGGAAAAGTTAACGTAATATTGGTAAACTGCAGGAGTATCCAGGGCAAGGTTCCTGAATTAGTATCTCTTATTGAAGGAAATAGTGCGCATATAGTATTAGGAACGGAAAGTTGGTTAAAACCGGAAGTGAACAGTAACGAAATCCTAGACACAGAATGGAATATATACCGCAAGGATAGGATAAACGCCAATGGTGGAGGAGTATTTATAGCAGTAAAGAATTCAATAATATCCATTGAAGTTATTAGCGAATGCGAATGTGAAATAATCTGGGTTAAGTTAAGTATCAAAGGTGGGTCAGATATGATAGTCGGATGCGTCTATAGACCACCTGCATCAGCAACCGTAGTAGTTGAGCGCCTCAGAGAGAACCTGCAGAACGTCGTGAAGAAGTTTCGTGATCATACTATTGTAATAGGGGGAGACTTCAATCTACCAGGTATAGAATGGGATAGTCACACAATCAGAACTGGAGCCAGGGACAGAGACTCTTGTGACATTATCCTGACTGCCTTGTCCGAGAATTACTTCGAGCAGATAGTTAGAGAACCAACTCGTGAAGCTAACGTTTTAGACCTCATAGCAACAAATAGACCGGAACTTTTCGACTCCGTGAATGTAGAAGAGGGTATCAGTGATCATAAGTCAGTGGTTGCATCAATGACTACAAGTGTAATAAGAAATGCCAAGAAAGGAAGGAAAATATATTTGCTTAACAAGAGTGATAGGGCACAAATCGCAGAATATCTGAGTGACCACCATCAAACGTTCATTTCTGAGGAAGAGGATGTGGAACAAAAATGGAAAAAATTCAGAAACATCGTCCAGTACGCCTTAGATAAGTTCGTACCGACTAAGGTCCAAAGCGAGGGGAAAGATCCACCGTGGTATAACAATCATGTACGAAAGGTACTACGGAAACAAAGAAAGCTTCATCATAGGTTTAAGAGTAGTCGAATCATAGCTGATAAGGAAAAGCTGAACGAAGCGAAAAAGAGCGTAAAGAGAGCAATGAGAGAAGCATTCAACGAATTCGAACATAAAACATTGGCAAACAATCTAAACAAGAACCCTAAAAAGTTTTGGTCATATGTAAAATCGGTAAGCGGATCTAAATCCCCTATTCAGTCACTCGTTGACCACGATGGCACCGAAACAGAGGACGACCGAAGAAAGGCAGAAATACTGAATTCAGTGTTCCGAAACTGTTTCACTGCGGAAAACCGTAACACGGTCCCTGACTTCAGCCGTCGCACGGACGCCACAATGGAAAATATTGAAATAAACGATATCGGAATTGAAAAACAACTGCTATCACTTAGTAGCGGAAAAGCATCCGGACCAGACGAGATACCCTTAAGATTCTACAGTGATTATGCTAAAGAACTTGCCCCCTTTCTATCAGCAATTTATCGTAGATCGCTGGAAGAACGTAAAGTACCTAGCGACTGGAAGAAAGCGCAGGTCGTTCCCATTTTCAAGAAGGGTCATAAATCAGATGCGAATAATTATAGGCCTATTTCGCTTACGTCAATCTATTGTAGAATAATGGAACATGTTTTGTGTTCTCGTATTATGACGTTCTTAGATAATACAAATCTCCTTCATCATAACCAACATGGATTCCGCAAACAGAGATCATGTGAAACTCAGCTCGCCCTTTTTGCCCAAGAAATTCACAGTGCCGTAGACACTAGCGAGCAGATTGATGCCGTATTCCTGGACTTCAGGAAGGCATTTGATACGGTTCCGCACTTACGTTTAGTGAAAAAAATACGAGCTTACGGAATATCGGACCAGGTTTGTGATTGGATCCAGGATTTCCTAGAAGAAAGAACACAACATGTCATTCTTAACGGTTCAAAATCTGCAGATGTAGAGGTAATTTCGGGAGTACCGCAGGGAAGCGTGATAGGACCTTTATTGTTTACAATATACATAAATGACTTAGTTGACAACATCGGTAGCTCCGTGAGGCTATTTGCAGATGACACGGTTGTCTACAAGAAAGTAGCAACATCAGAAGACTCGTACGTACTCCAGGAGGACCTGCAGAGGATTAATGCATGGTGCGACAGCTGGCAGCTTTCCCTAAACGTAGATAAATGTAATATAATGCGCATACATAGGGGCAGAAATCCATTCCAGTACGATTATGCCATAGGTGGTAAATCACTGGAAGCGGTAACGACCGTAAAATACTTAGGAGATACTTTCCGGAGCGATCTGAAGTGGAATGATCACATAAAACAAATAGTGGGAAAAGCAGGCGCCAGGTTGAGATTCATAGGAAGAATTCTAGGAAAATGTGACTCATCGACGAAGGAAGTAGCTTACAAAACGCTTGTTCGTCCGATTCTTGAGTATTGCTCATCAGTATGGGACCCTTACCAGGTTGGATTAATAGAAGAGATAGACATGATCCAGCGAAAAGCAGCGCGATTCGTCATGGGGACATTTAGTCAGCGCGAGAGCGTTACGGAGATGCTGAACAAGCTCCAGTGGCGGACACTTCAAGAAAGGCGTTACGCAATACGGAGAGGTTTATTATCGAAATTACGAGAGAGCACATTCCGGGAAGAGATGGGCAACATATTACTACCGCCCACATATATCTCGCGTAATGAGCACAACGAAAAGATCCGAGAAATTAGAGCAAATACGGAGACTTACAAGCAGTCGTTCTTCCCACGCACAATTCGTGAATGGAACAGGGAAGGGGGGATCAGATAGTGGTACAATAAGTACCCTCCGCCACACACCGTAAGGTGGCTCGCGGAGTATAGATGTAGATGTAGATGTAAAATGCCCAATGGGCATGTGCTATGTATGCTGCTCGGTATCCTGGACAACATCATCAAAGTGTCCGGACAGTTCGCCGGATAGTTACGTTATTCAAGGAAACAGGAAGTGTTCAGCCACATGTGAAACGTCAACCACGGCCTGCAACAAATGATGATGCCCAAGTAGGTGTTTTAGCTGCTGTCGCGGCTAATCCGCACATCAGTAGCAGATCAATTGCACGAGAATCGGGAATCTCAAAAACGTCGGTGTTGAGAATGCTACATCAGCATCGAGTGCACCCGTACCATATTCTATGCCCCAGGAATTGCATGGCGACGACTTTGAACGTCGTGTACAATTCTGCCACTGGGCACAAGAGAAATTACGGGACGATGACAGTTTTTTTTTGTGCACGTGTTCTATTTAGCGACGAAGCGTCATTCACCAACAGCGGTAACGTAAGCCGGCATAATATGCACTGTGGGGCAACGGAAAATCCACGATGGCTGCGACAAGTGGAACATCAACGACCTTGGCGGGTTAATGTATGGTGCGGCATTGTGGGAGAAAGGATAATCGGCCCCATTTTATCGGTGGCCATCTAACTGGTGCAGTGTATGCTGATTTGCTACGTAATGTTCTACCGATGTTACTACACGATGTTTCACTGCATGACAGAATGGCGATGTACTTCCAACATGTTGGATGTCCGGCACATAGCTCGCGTGCGGTTGAAGCGGTATTGAATAACATATTTCATGACAGGTGGATTGGTCGTCGAAGCACGTTCACCGGATCTGATGTCCCCGGATTTCTTTCTGTGGGGAACTTTGAAGGATATTTGCTATCGTGATCCGCCGACAAGGCCTGATAACATGCGTCAGCGCATTGTCAGTGCATGTGCGAACATTACGGAAGGCGAACTACCCGCTGTTGAGAGGAATGTCGTTACACGTATTGCCAAATGCATGTGGTTGATGGAGCATTTGAGCTTTCATTCCATTAATATGGTATTTACGGGTAATCGCGCTGTAACAGCATGCGTTCTTAGAAATGATAAGTTCACAAAGGTACATGAATCACATTGGGACAACCTAAATGAGATGTTCAAACGTACCTACCTTCTGTATTTTAATTTAAAAAACCAACCTGTTACCAACTGTTCGTCTAAAATTTTGAGCCATATGTTTGTGACAATTACAGCGCCATCTATCACAAAACGAAAAAAGTGGTCCAACTAAAACTTTCATATTTCTTTACGTACTACACGAATATATAATAAAAATGAGGGTTCCTATTTAAAGAAACGGAGTTGATTTCAGTTTGACCTATGGCAGCGCCATCTAGCGGGACAACCATAGCGCCATCTGGTTTCCCCCTTCAAGCTAGACAAGTTTCGTTCTTTGTAGTTTTTCGTTTGGTGCTTATTTCGTGAGATATTTGGCCCGGTCACGATCAATGGACCACCCTGTATATGTATAATATGTATATGTGTGTAATTGTATGTCTGGAAGAACAGACGGGCGAGATGAAGAAATTAAGTTAATTCTCTGAACACAAATTGCTTGACACCAGCTGTTTCAGGTGCAGATCTGCTACCCAATAGCGACGTACGAAAGTCTGTGCTGGATCGAGACTCGGGGCCGCATTTCCCCCTTATTGAGAGCAGTCGCTTTAACCACTTCGGCTATCCGTGCCCGAACGAGACAGAGAGGAGTCGAGACCAATTTGCTATCTTCGTGTTCAGACAGTGCGTTACATGGGAGTTTGGATCGTTCCGGGGACCGCGAATGGATAGCCGAGGTGGTTAAGGCGACTGCTGGCGATAAACTAGAAATTCGATTTCGAGTCCCGGTTGAAGTGGGGTCTTAGGTTGCAGCGGCAGGAAATAACTATCTTGACATGCAAAACAAATTATCTACGCAATGCTTCCTTTAATTACTTTAATTTTTTCAATGGAATGTGATTATATTAAGTAATCTGAATTAGTATAAATTCAACTTGAGTGTGAGGACGCCAGAGAAACGCGAGTAGGCTTCGAACGAGATAGGTGTATCTCGGAGCTGAGCCCTTATTGTAGTCGTTGGTGAGCCGAGGCAGATTTCACCGACTGTCAGTCGTAAGTTGTCAGTTAGCGTGGCATTATGAAGATGGAGGCAATGTCACTTCGTATTATGTATAATTGCACGTTCTGTTCTGAAGTTAATGTTTACAGTGTGAAAAGACTGAAAGAAAGTAATGTCACCCGCTAACTGAAACTAGTAGCAAAGCGAATTATACTACCTGTTCTTATTGATTTCATCGTGCGTCCATTTCAAGGTTAGAGTATGAAATCTCAAATAAAACTATATCTATTACATCACTGTGACGTTCAAGCTTCCATTTTGTTGATTTATGAAAAAGTCTGCACATTACTTCAATGTTATGGGAGATTTTGCGAATGTGGTTTTCTAAAATAGCCTTTCGACGTGTCCGAAAAGAGAAATTTACCGGTATTGACTACTGGATGTCGACATGGCATTTTATGTGAAAGCCACTCAAATGTTGATTTTAGGCCAGCTTCGATTGCAGAAACATATGTGAATAATTTGTAGTAGGAACAGGAAAAGAAAGAAAGCGATTTACGAACAGACTGGAGCGAAAGGCAATAAGAGAAATTAGAATGAGGTGATGGTAGTGGTGACTGAGGGAGGAGGATGGGGGCGGGGTAATAACCAGCCGCGTCAGTGGTGATCAGTTCATGAAAGTCCTTTGCAGCCAAGATAAACGGAGAAGGTAACCAAAGTTAAGAGGATTGTAATACGAGAACATTAAGAACTTACAGAAGCGTCACGAGTGCGTATAAGAGCGAATATAAGACAGTGGAAAGTACAGGATTGACATTTATCCAGCTGTGGATTTCATGAGACTGATTATGATGAGTATCAATTGATCGGCAAGGATCGTAGTTGTGTTTGAGATTATGACCGTTTCCACGCAAAACAGCCTGTCTTGTATTATATCTGGGTAATCGACATATGTGTTGGGAACGTAATTTGCCTTATACCTCCCAGGTGTTCTGCCATCACTGACAAATGACGACGGCATGCTGTGCATGTAATAAGTTCTGTTTTATGCAAGGAATTAAAAGATTGTAGTAAAAAGGGCGTCAGGAGTTTTCCTGCATGCGTTAACAGTTAGGGAATTCGAGATCACGAAGAGTACAGCCTCGTAGTAACTATTTTACAAAAGATATACACCAAAGCTCAAAAACCTTATGTTCACAGATAAAAGATGAACTGCTCCATTCTCAGCGAGAAGGAGGGATTTTCTTATGCATTTCAGTTCCGAGCTAAGGTACAAAAGGCATGTAAATACGGAACAGAACTTGCATGACTAGTCATTACTGAATAAGAAGTAGGTACTGAAAACCGTGTACAATAGAATTAAATGAAGGAAGAAGGAAGATTAGTTTAATGTACCGTCGACAGTGCGATCACTGGAGCACAAGCTCAGATTGTAAAAATATGGGGAACGAATCATTGCGGCATTTTCCTGGAGAGATTTAGGGAAACCACGGATAACCTACATCAGGGTGACCAGAGGGGATTTGAATTGAGGTCCTCCCGACCACTGCGTTACCTCTCTCGGTAACAGTATTGAAATAATATGGTTCGTTTTATTGTGGCACCCCGAACTTTTATTGAGTCTGTAGTACGAAACAGTATATTTTACTGTTTATAGACACAGAAATGTCGTTTTTGCTGTGACGTTGTCGCAGCTCATGTCATTTAACAATTGCATGTATGACGGGCATCACGGAATAACATGGTACTAGAATGCTGGAGATATATGTAGCGGGTAAAATCTGACAAAAATAAAAGTCCGGAATCTTTTTGACATGTAATCTTCCCTTCCTTAAGATCTGCACATTATTCCCTATTATTTTGTCTGTATAATGTGTCCCAGTGGCAATGATCAATATTCATCGGTGTGACAGGGTCGATCATTCGAAGCAAAGAAATCCCGTAAACGTAGGCAAAAAAATACATGTGTTAAGATATCTTATTCATCTTCGATACCGTGGAAGACATCTCTTCTATTGCGAGCTCTTTTCTTTCCATATTTTTATAGGTGGCAGAATGGATGAAATCAAGAAAAAAAGACCAGTAAACATGGAATCTAAGGTACATACAGTAAGAGTTGTAGGGAAGATGAACAAGTGTTCATAGCTCTTAATGTATGTATTTTAGGTCCAAGGTTAATGCATATTTTCGTCGTTTTTGTAAAGCTAACAATTTACTGAATAAAACATACAGTATGCTAAAACAACCCTGGGTTCTTTCCTTTATTGGACAAAGAACTATCTCGCCCAAAGGCCATCGAAGCCACTAAATTCTTAAGATGTTAATTCGACATTGAATTCATTGGTGGTATTCAGTAGCTAAATTGAAATAATATTCTAGTAGTTCAATGCAACGCTTCAACACAGTATCGCCCCAATGCCTACTGTACAGGGCGATAAAGTAAACTCCCGTTTACAAGTTGCAGGGCACGGATGATTAACGGCAACTGAATAGGTTGAAACCCTTAAAGTCTCCGAGCTCATCGCCACAAAAACTGACACCCAAAACTGACTACAAAATATGGTGATATCAACAGAGTCCCATATTTTAAATCCTTAGGTGAAGCCCTTGAATCTACGGGGCGAGAGTAAATACTACAAAACATTCACCTCCAAAAACTGAAGAGAGACTATGGAAGAACCTACAAGGCGTACAATAAAAAGTGCTTTGCCAAACACTTTTAAATTCAACACTATAATATAGTTTTAAAACCTGAAGTGCTGTATGCCAGTGAAACGCTGACAGTCTAGTTGACCTACAAAACTATTAAATCAAGAACGTAAAATCATTCGAAAGATACTAGGGCCAAACAAAACAGAAGTGGCCTGTAGACTACAATCTTGTCAAACAAGTGATAAATTGTCCAACCATGCAGTAGACATCAGAAGAGAAGATTAAAATTTATGGGCACGTCTCTAGGCTTCCCAAAACAAGACTTACGCTCAAAATTCAAAATACGTAGAAGAATTTAAAACTATACCTTGGATACAAGAGTTCAAAACGGACCTGCAAGAATCTCGGATAAATTATTTAGATATTTTGGACTGATAGGTATTTAAGCAGAAAGTTGACAGAAGGGAAGTTAAGTCAGAAACGAAGCTCCGAAGAAAGCAGGAACAAAATGGACAGAGGGAAAGAAGAGAGCCTGTTGTTGTTGTGGTCTTCAGACCTGAGACTGGTTTGATGCAGCTCTCCATGCTACTCTATCTTATTCAAGCTTCTTCATCTCCCAGTACCTACTGCTACCAAAATCCTTCTGAATCTGTCTAGTGTATTCATTTCTTGGTCTCCCTCTACGATTTTTACCCTCCACGCTGCCCTCCAATACTAAATTGGTGATCCCTTAATGCCTCAGAATATGTCTTACCAAGCGATCCATTCTTCTAGTCAAGCTGTGCCACAAATTTCTCTTCTCCCTAATTCTATTTATCACCTCCTCATTAGTTATGTGATCTACCCATCTAATCTTCAGCGTTCTTCTGTAGAACTACATTTCGAAAGCTTCAATTCTCTTCTTGTCTAAACTATTTATCGTCCATGTTTCACTTCCATACACGGCTACACTCCATACAAATACTTTCAGAAACTTAAATCTATACTCGATGTTAACAAATTTCTCTTCTTCAGAAACGCTTTCCTTTCCATTGCCAATCTACATTTTATATCCTCTTTACTTCGATTATCATCAGTTATTTTGCTCCTCAAATAGCAAAAGTCCTTTACTACTTTAAGCGTCTCATTTCCTAATCTAATTCCCGCAGCATCAACCGATTTAATTCGACTACATTCTATTATCCTCATTTTGCTTTTTGTTGATGTTCATCTTATATCCTCCTTTCAAGACACTGTCCATTCCGTTCAGCTGCTCTTCCAGGTCATTTGCTATTCTATGCAGAAAGAATGAGAGCAGTGTGGAAGAAAAGGAAAAAGAATCAAAAAGCTTTGCGTTGTCCAACAGAGTCTAATCGCACGTAATATATATTAAAAACTATTTTCATTTTCTTCATCTTTTTATTGGCGTTGTTAATTAGCAAATTTTCTTTTTCTATTTAGTTTCTTTTCAATTATAATTACTCCAGTAGCATCCGCCTGTGTAATTCTGTCGTACTGAGCATCTTGGTCTTATCTGATTGTGGCAAACATTTTGCTTTAGTGAAAGCCTTCGCAGAGACCTAAAATGTGTTGCCAGCCTAAGTTCACTCTGGCCTTGGTATTTAAGGATACTAAGAAATATGGTTCTGATATATCGGATTAAGCTCACATAGTTGGCATAATCAGCAACCAATTTCTTTCATCTGAATCGGATGAGATCTTTAATCGAAAAGTCACATGTGTTCACTTACAGCAAGTAAAGCGAAAAGAAGTCTTACAGCAGAGAAAACAGCGAAACCAGATAGCCATGACTACTCGACAAAGGTTGTAAGTAGGCTGTTTAGGTTTTTATGTTGGTAACGCCACGTAGCGCTCTGTAAGAAAAGCACTGGCTGTGCTGTGTGCAGTCTAGGGCTGGTTGGAATTGTTAGGATACTCGCAATTGTAGTGTTGGGCAGTTGGATGTGAACAGCGCATAGCGTTGCGCAGTTGGAGGTGAGCCGCCAGCAGTGGTGGATGTGGGGAGAGAGAGAGATGGGGTAGGTTTGAGAGTGGATGATCTGGACGTGTGTCCATCAGAGACAGTAAATTTGTAAGACTGGATGTGATGAACTGATATATATATTATGACTTTTGAACACTATTAAGGTAAATACATTGTTTGTTCTCTATCAAAATCTTCCATTTGCTATGCCTATCAGTAGTTAGTGCCTTCAGTAGTTAGAAACTTTTATTTAGCTGGCAGTATTGGCACTCGCTGTATTGCAGTAGTTTGAGTAACGAATATTTTTATAAGGTAAGTGATTCATGTTATTGTTAGTCAGGGCCATTCTTTTGTAGGGATTATTGAAAGTCAGATTGCGTTGCGCTAATAATATTGTGTGTCAGTTTAGTGTTGATTAGAATATGTAAAGAGCGAAATGTCTGAGTACATTCAGTAATGCTCAGTTGTTTGAAAATGATATAACGTAAGGGGTTTACCAGCACAGTAATTCATTACTTTTTCTAAGGGGACGTTTCAAGGTCACTGACAATTCCGATGAAGCAGATCGCTAGAAGCTTTCGCTTTTATGCTAGAGATGTAAGGTAGGGAGGAGTGGTAAGGATTATTCATATAGTCTGATGTAAAATCTTCGCTGCCTCGATTTGCTTGGCAAGTAAATGCTGTGCCTTTTATCTATCAAGCTTGTGCTTTCGTTTTATTAGTACGGCCCACTAGTCGCCTACGTGCCGCAATATTACCGGGGTTCAGCGTATCGACGATTTCCAATATGGGTGCGGTAAAGACTCACTTAAAACGACCGTCCAAGCGTCAGATTCAAAATGTGGGGACGACCGGCACGACCTCTTTTGCCAAGAAGCTAGTACGTGCGTGTGTGTGTGTGTGTGTGTGTGTGTGTGTGTGTGTGTGTGAGCAATATATTGCAAAGTACTTAGTGCTGAAGTAGACCAGTAACGTGTGTGTAACAACTCCCCGTTTTCAGGTACACTCGCGAAGACGCGACCACTCGTGAGGAGGAAGGGACCGTGGAGAACGACGAGCTGAAGGTGCGGGGCTCCTACATGTTCGCGACTCCGGAGGGCACGGTGCACAAGGTGGGCTACGTCGCCGACAAAGACGGCTACCGCGCGTCCTCAGAGCCGCCAGACCAGCAGCTGCTCGACCGTCTGGGCACGAACGCCGGACTCACGCTCGTCGGAAAGTGAAACGTGTTTCTGGATACCTGGTAATGTTCCTTTCCTGTGGCTCTGAGATGTGATCTGAGCAAAGACTCCACGCCACGAGCAACACAGTTGATTAAAAAACCGTTTCCTGTCGGACTGATCTTCACGAAAGACTGCAGGACTTTACATTCATCAGTAACAAGCCACGATGTAGTTACAGTGAACTGGCTGATTAAAATCATGTAATTCTTATAGATAACGATGTTACTTAAATAGAAACTATGGGGCCAAATATCGGGAGGGTTACCCCGAGATTAGAAGGAACTCTCGATCATCAGGATTTAATACAAAACAGTGTACTGTTTTCCACCGTTGAGTCAGTTCTGTAAGCAGAATCTCCCTGTGAAACATCCGTAGGTCGGATAGTTGATTACTTTATTTTTCTGAACGTATCAGTGTGTCATAAACAGTGCTTCGGGGTATGTTACTGAAACGTCTACATGTCACCAGTTAGTACACGTTAGCCTTTCCCCCAATTGATGTGATCGAATAAGCCATGTAGCAGAATTTCCCACTTACATTGATAATTGTGGGCAAATGTTACTGCCATCTTGGTGTGATATGGAGTTTGAACAGCGGTTCAGCATCGCCCTGCCAACGGCCAATACTCAAGCACTACTGAGTGAGTGTTCTGTCCTACGTTCAGGTGTACTGAACCTGGTTGAACATTTACTCCCAACACCTTTGCAAATACGGTGATGACCCATTGCTGATGCTATGATTCGAAAATTTCTTGGCAATTTTCTGTGCATCATTATGGTAGTTCAGTCTAATGAAGATACTACATCAGCACCGGTGCCATACGCAATTTAGATAACCACTTTATCCAGTCTTTAACTACCAACACCCCCTTCTTACAACATTCTACCAAGAAGGAACTCAGTGCCGCACAAACTGCATATCGAAACATGTATATGGGTATAAGATTCTACTTAAGTCCGGTTTGCTTTCCGAACAGCCCATTTCCTTCGGTACTGTGTGAATGTCATCAAGTCTTTTTGCTAACATGAATATTCGTCTATTCTGAAGGAACGCTGGGCATGTATTATCGGAAATACCTATTTCTGAACCCTTATATTAAAGTTTTCGGTTCCTTTCTTGTCACAAGTTGCTGTAATTTATTGCTGTAGTTTTTGTTCATCCAGTACTCTATACCGTTGTACGTAAATACTTGCAGTATCCTATACTCTCAGAGACGTAAAACCTCATTTCTGGACACTGCAATAAAAGTAATTATGTTATTATTATTATTGTTATTATTATGTAAATTATTTATTATTCTTAAGTCACTCAGGAAAATAATAATTTCAAATATATATATATATAAATAAAAAATAAAACAGTTCGTTTTATTTGTTGTGTACCACACGTTTTCAACCACTGACACAGCTCACCGAAAATTTCGAGCGATATTGTAGGTGCAAACAACAAAAAATTATTGTGTAAAGTTGCACTGAGGCATGGACACTTGCCGGGGTGTTACATACCAACATTAATACTATTAAACAAACCAATGTCATTGTCAGTTGCACTCATAACCACCGATTACATGGTTACTGAACCAGCGTGGATTTCAAAATGCTACGTTTCTATTCAAAGTAATTTCGTGACAGGTTTCAACAGTGTGAGAAGAATACCATGAATGAATTCAATTCTGTAACCAGTTTCTGGATGCTAAGTTCGTTAAGGCGACCGCTCGCTTAATGTGTGAAATCCGGGTTCGAGTCCCGGTGCGGCACGGATCTTCACGGTCGTCATTCCCTTATACAGCTGACTATTGTTCGTTTTTCGCAACTACAAATGCACCTCATGCATTCGGGCGAATTAGAAAATGATTCTGCACGAAATATCGAACCCTAATATCCTCCCCAAAAATGAAAAGACCAGAGCTCCAAATGGATGACACCATTTGAAGCCAGGGAAGTTTAAATGAAAACTTTCAGTTGCGCGATGCAAATCAAGAAAAAAACTATGCAGGAACTACAGGACGTTCGTGAACATATTTCAAACACCTACTACAAATGCGCTCATACTGGACGCAATGAATCTTACCACACAGGAAAGCTACAAGGAAGCAACCATTTTATCACACTGAAAAACACACGTTCCGCTACACTATCCAGGACCTCAAGTACTTTTTCAAACCTACGACCCAGATTTTGTAATGCGGCCGGCTGGATCTAACTGATCATCACAGCCAGAATTCAACGAATATTTTCTGAATACCCCAAAGTCTGACCCAATGAACGCAGTCAGTAATTTGGATAAAGGACTGCTTCTTCGCACTAAACCTGGAGTAACTAACAAATGAAATAAGAAATAGCGAATGTGGCAAATAAAATAGTTAAAAACAGCGAATGTAACAATCAGATGTCAAACTTAACAAAAATGGTTCAAATGGCTCTGAGCAATATGTGACTTAACATCTGTGGTCATCGATCCCCTAGAACTTACAACTACTTAAACCTAACTAACCTATGGACATCACACACATCCATGCCCGAGGCAGGACTCGAACCTGTGACCATAGCGGTCACGCGGTTCCAGATTGAAGCGCCTAGAACCGCACGGCCACACCGGCCGACCTCAAACTTAACAATGGGAAGTCAGGTTCGAATGACAGCCGTGTAAGTAAAAGATACATTGCTACTTATCGTAAAAATGACACGTTAAGTTGCTGACAGGTAAAATGAAAAGATACTTACACATTAGGTATCAGCCACAGCCGTCATCAGAAAAAGAGAGAGAAAAACATTTCACTCACAAGGAAGCACACCTCAAGCACACATGACCAAGAAGTATGGCATTGATGGAACTCGTAAGTCTTGTAGTAGATAGTGCTTATTATGAAGCACACATCGATGTTGCTCAGGGACGTGGAAGGAGACAAAACTATCAAGGATCCGAGTACAATAAGTTTACTTTTATCGTGAACTAAACGTCATTGATTTACTTCTCTAATAGAAATTAATCACAGGTAAAAGTATCTTTCATTACCCGATTCTATAGTCTTTGGCCTAGAAAACTTAAAGGGACTTTGATTATATTTTAAAACAACTTTTTCGCAGCAAAAATGATTTCAATGCTTGGTTTCTACAGCGACCAGAGATGCTAGGCTGACAGTTAATATTGGTCGATTATTGGAAATGGATTTTAGTTTAGCGCGATATTCGCTACGCTAAAATTTGAGGAAACGAGTATCAGATATTGTCGCTTCAATGCTGCTTCTATCCATGTTCTTTATCTGTCAATAATTTCAATCTCTCTAACTTTCTTCGAAAATAAGGCTTTCTGTTTATTTCGCGAATTTACCAAACGTGGGATAAACCTGTGATCTCTGGAACAAAAATCGACCTTATGGTGAATTCACTTTTTGAAATAAATCGGGTAAAACACAATTTTAATGATACTATATACTGTTTCCAGTTCACAATTACACTCCGCATCGAAGCAACTAGTGCTAATGGACATCTACATCTACATCTACATCTACATGGATACTCTGCAAATCACATATAAGTGCCTGGCAGAGGGTTCATCGAGCCACCTTCACAATTCTCTATTATTCCAATCTCGTATAGCGCGCTGAAAGAGTGAACACCTATATCTTCCCATACGAGCTCTGATTTCCCTTATGTTATCGTGGTGATCGTTCCTTGTTATGTAGGTCGGTGTCAACAAAATATTTTCGCACTCGGAGGAGAAAGTTGGTGATTGGAATTTAGTGAGAAGATTCCATTGCAACGAAAAAGGCCTTTTTTTAAATGATTTCCATCCCAAATCCCGTATCATTTCTGTGACACTCTCTCCCATATTTCGCGATAATACAAAACGTGCTACCTTTATTTGAACTATTTCGATGTACTCCGTCAGTCCCATCTCGTAAGGATGCCACACCGCGCAGCAATATTCTAAAGGAAGACGGACAACCATAGTGTAGGCAGTCTCTAGTCGGTCTGTTACCTGTTCTAAGTGTCCTGCCAATAGAACGCAGTCTTTGGTTAGTTTTCCCAACAACATTTTCTATGTTTTCCTTCGAATTTAAGTTGTTCGTAATTGTAATACCTAGGTATTTAGTTGAATTTACGCCATTTAGAGTAAACTCATGTATCGTGTAATCTTAGTTTAACGAGTTCCTTTTAGCACTCATGTGAATGAACTCACACTATTCGTTATTTAGGGTCAACTGCCACTTTTCGCACCACTCTGATATTTCTCCTAAATCGTTTTGTAGTTTGTTTTGATCTTCTGATGACTTTATTAGTCGATAAACGACATCGTCACCTGTAAACAACCGAAGACGGCTGCTCACATTGTCTCCCAAGTCGTTTATATAGATAAGAAACAGCAAAGTACCTGTAACACTACCTTGGGGAACGCTATACATCATTTCTGTTTTACTCGATGACTTTCCGTCAATTACTACTAACTGTGACCTCATTGACATTGTTAATACACAACAGATCTGACCATTGTGAGAGCGAGTCACTATTGGCTCCATTATTTATAGATTAATACAAACAAACGAAATCTAATGTAGAGTACTCCCACGTTTTTACTCTCTTAGGATTATGTTTTATTTCTTTTTTTATAAGTAATACTTAAATATTATATTTCTTATTAAATATTATATTTGTTATTAAAGTTACGCCTTAACACCGTCAAAGCGTGGCTACAAGTGGAATGGCAGCGTGGCCGATTTAGGTGTCGTTGGCCCCGATCTCGGCTGGTGTAACTGCTTGACGCGACGTCTTCAGTAATTACTGGCTGCGGGCTGTTGGCAGCTGTCTCATAATTCTGTGGCGCGGGAACGCTGACTGATTGAAGAACTCTTGTTTTTCCTTCCTTCTCCCTTGTTACTACTGTACACTAAAATGACTGCTCTGCTTGTTTCACGGTGCCTGATCTACCTCGAAAGCTCAAACCGATTTGTCGCATGACAAAGGCTTGCTAGTTGTCCTAAGAGAAAATCTTATCTTTCGTACTGAAAGGCACCTTATTTCTTAAATAAGGTTCAAAAATGTTCAAATCTGTGTGAAATCTTATGGGACTTAACTGCTAAGGTCATCAGTCCCTAAGCTTACACACTACTTAACCTAAATTATCCTAAGGGCAAACACACACACCCATGCCCGAGGGAGGACTCGAACCTCCGCCGGGAGCAGCCGCACAGTCCATGACTGCAGCGCCCGAGACCGCTTGGCTAATCCCGCACGGACAGTTGCCTCTCAATGTAGAAAAAAGGGAGGTAATGAGGATGGGTAGGAGAAACAAACCTTTGACGTACGGATACAGCTTTAGTACAGTCCTGCCTGACTCGGTCACGTCGTTTAAATATCTGGGCGTAACGCTGCACAGCGATGTGAAATGGAACGAGCACCTGAGGATCGTGGCAGGGAAGGCGAATAGTCGACTTCTGTTTACTGGGAGTCCCGGAATTCAGTTTTTAAATACATTTCGTGAAACTTTCTCAAATTTTTGGAATTTCGCTATATTAAAGGAAATACAACACAAGAAATTAATATATTTTAGTTTATTTGTCTAAAACCTTAATTGTCCCATACTAGTAATCACAGTATCGGTATTGATACACTCAGACAATAATTTACTTTGAGCGGTACTTTGGCCAACAAGTAGTAAGTTGTATTATTGTAACAGAGCTATGAAACCGTCCGATTGTCGCGCCACTTACTCACACACTCATTGTCAGAACAGTGTAGCAGTTGATGTTTTGTCAGACAAACTGCAATAGTTTTTTCTCATATTAGTGGTATTATTGCTGCAGTACTGTGAAACGCAATGCCGAAACGTGCCTGCAAGTTCAGTGACTGTTAATCCAAGGAATGGAATTTCATTAGGAACGGTCGTTTTGATTACGAAGCAGAGTGTTCCGTATGTAACTGTTTTATTAGTATAAGTCATGGTGGACGTTCCGACATAGTTGATCACATCAGGTCAAAGAAACACATTACCAGATACAGCGCACCGAGCTCCAGAAAAACTCTACAAAATTATTTTGTGAAACATCAGTCAAGTGGAGAGACGTAAGTTCGAGCAGCCGAGCTTACACTAGCCTACCACATGGTAAAACATCACCAAACTTATAGATCTAGTGATTGCATTTATAAGCTTAACAGCATTATGTTTGATGATTCTTCCATTGCAAAAAAGTTTAGTTCAGCAAGAACTAAAGTGTCAGCCTTAGTGAAAGGAGTTATTGCTCCCCAGAGTATAAAGGAAAGCCTTGAATACATCAAAAAGTCTTCTTTCTATGGGATAGCCACTGATGCCAGCAATCATAAGGCCACTAAAATATTTCCGTTTGTTTATCAGTAAACACTTCCGGGCTGAGTTGCCGTGGTCGATCTGTAGAACTTCTTCTCCCTGACGTTTCGTTCTCAACTATGGAGAACATCTTCCGAGGTGAGTCGACGACTGGCTGCTAGGAGCTGGGGCCGCCGCTTATATAGAGATCGTAGGGGGCGCCACCACACGTCACGTGGCGTCGATGTGCAGCTATCTCTGGCTATCGTCTGTTCTCTCGATTGCAGGCAATCGATTGTCACGTGATTGATGCAACGTCGACCGCCATATCTTACCCAATTTCAATCCTTCTTCTATACGATTAAAATTGTACTGATGTTTGTGGATTTCAATTACCTCTCTATACATAGTGCGACGTCCTCGCTAGCACCCTTGTTCACCAAATTTTATTTCGTGATCTCCATCCTTAAAAACATGTTCCGCTACTGCCGATTTGTCGATATGTCCCAAGCGACAGTTTCTTTTGTGCTCCGTCAACCGCGTATTGATGCTTCTTTTTGTAGTTCCCATGTAAACCCTGCCATAACTACACGGAATTTTATATACCCCTGGGGTGGCTATTGGGTGATGAGCATCTTTTGTTGATCTTAGGCATTCATTAACAGATCGACCACGGCAACTTAGCCCGGAGGTGTTTACTGATAAAGACGCCGGCCGTGAAAGCCTACATGGAATGATTTCCGTTTGTTGTTCAGTTTTTCGATATTAATCAGGGAATTCAGACCAATCTTTTGAAGGTGAGTTCCCTATCTAATGAACCATCTGACGAAATTTCAAGATTTTGTATGAATACTATCGAAATGTTTGATCTTGATAAAAATAAATGTGAGGCATTTTGTGGAGACAACACCAACACAAACTTTGGTGGTTTAAAAGGACAAGGCAAATGCAACGTATTTACCAAATTAAAGGCAACATTTCATGAAAACATTGAAGGCATAGGGTGCCCTGCACATGTTTTACACAATAGCGTGCAGACATCTGCTGACGGTTTAAGTTGTGATGTTGAAACTATCGTCATGAGGGTATACTCACTCTTTTACATATATACTGTTGCAATAGAGAGGCTTAAGGAATTCTGTGATTATGTGGGAACTGAATATATGAATGTAATGTGTCACTCGAAAACTCGCTGGTTTGTTCCCAGCAGCTGAAAGAGTAATCCACCTGTTTGAACCGTTAAAAGATTCTTTCCTAAATGAAGACAAAGCACCCAAAATATTGGTTCGGTTTTTCAGTAACCCTTTAAGTGAAGCCTACTTATGGTTCACTCACAGTCAGCTTAGCACTTTGCAGCATGGGATAAAGGAAATTGAGGGAAGCACGAAAAGTGTAATACAGGTAAATGATGTTTTGAAAAATACTCTGGAAACTGTTACTAGGAGGAGAGAACAGCAGTTTATTTCTTTTAATGTTAAATCTGTCCTTAAAAGAGCTGAAGTATCAGAAGCAGCGGAAATGAGTTTTGGAGAAGAAGTTAACAAGTTTTATGGTACTTCTGTAGAATATATCAGCAAGTGGAGCGCCTCATATTTACCCTCATGGCCGGTGTTTGATTGGATGTTACTGAAGAGTGCCAAAATGGATAAGTGTTGAAGAGACAGTTTCTTATTTGAAGAGTAAAGAGATTGAAATCGATGACTCCATTCTCTTTGATCAGTTCGGCATAGTGACAAATTTTGTTGAAGAAAGTCTTCACAAGTGGAATGATGAAAAAAAAAAAAAAAACACCATTGGAATGTCATGTGAAGTGGGTGAGATTTTTTAAAAGCTGTGACTGTCGTCAGCATTACTCTGAGTTGGTAATAATTGCAAGGTTCTTATTTGCAATCCCAGCCCATAATGCCAATGTGGAAAGAATATTTTCGTTCATGAATATCCAGTGGACTGATGAAAGAAACAGAATGGAGGTGTACTCTCTTGAAGCAATCCTGCAGATCCCGTACAACTACAAAATGGATTGTGTCGAGTTTTATCACTGTGTCTCAAAGAACAAAGATATGATTAAGAAGGCTGGAGGCAGTGAAAAATACCCTTTTCTCCAAGGACAGTCAATTCCATCTCCAAATGCTCAGTAATATTAAAGCTCATGTTAATATTAATTGATTAAAAGTTGAATGGCTGTAAAATTTTGTAAAATCGTAATACATTTCTTTATTACTGTATACGTTTATTAAATGTCATTAATTATACAGATAATCTAGATTATATCAATCTTTTTTATCCTCTTATTAGTTATAATAATCGGGTTAACAAAATATATCAACAAAACATTAATATTTAAAATTAAGAAACCTGGAAACATGTGGAATGAGGTGTCCATTGGCACCCGGGTGAATGTGTCACGGTTTTCACCGAAAATCATTTGGTCACCCTAGGTTAGTAGGACATATCTTAACACTTAACCCGAAGCATCGGTCTCTCAGACCTCTCGTTTATTTTAGATGTCGAGTGTGGCAGCACTGCAAAAAAGCGCGACTTCATTTGACCAGTACCTTTGCCGCAATAGTTGCCGCGTGTAAAGCAGCAGTCAACAATCAGTTTTCTTCGTCAGTGAATACATACAGAGTATTGTTTAGAGCAGGGCGTCCCAACGTGTGGTCCGCGGATCCCTTAGGGGTCCGCCGGCTATTTCTAGGGGGTCCGTGGCCACCTTTCACCAAATCGTGTAAAATAATGAGTAAAATTATTGAATAAAAATGTGAAAACCAAATTCATCACTATTTTTTTTCTTGTGAAACACATGTGTACTTTTACTTCAGGTCGTGTTCCCAAGCAGCCTTTGCGGTTCCTAGGTGAGAACGCATACACAATTTAGTGCCGGAGAAAGCGGCTTCTCTGATCGACTGTATCGCAACAATACGGAGGTCGTTGGTGCGCCAGCTCACGGCGCTAGATGCGCTGAAACCTTTTACGCACGCTCGGGGTGAACTTTGTCGACCAATCACAGTGCTCACTGGCACGCATGCGGCCCCAGGCATCATTAAATGTTAAACTTGCTCTGTCAGTGCACTACGTATTTCATAAGTCAGTTTTTGACCACTTTATTAATTCTTACATGAATCGGTGGCAAAAAATCAGAATCACCGAAGAAGGGCGCAGTTTCTCCATCGCCTTCAAAACAAGGGAAGTTTCCAGTTGAAATGAATGAGGAGCAAGGATGACCAAAGGAAGAACAATCACAAGAAGCTTCACAGTCGGATTTATTATGTGAAAACGCTGCAAGTACTCCATTGGTTGCAATATCCTGTGGAAGAGGAATAACCAAGAAGTGTAAGTATAACGAAAGCTATTTAGAAATGGGCTTTATGGAGACAAAGGAGGGTAAAGCTCAATGTGTAATTTGTGCGCGAGTCCTTCCGAACAGTTGAATTGTTCCAGTTAAATTGCGCCGTCATTTTAAAGGTACTCTCTCGGATTTTCAGGCTAAAGACACCGATTTTTTCCAAAGGAAGAGTGTTGAACTAGATGCTTCTCAGCACTGCATGAAAACTCATGTAAAAACAATTAATGATAATTCATTTAAGGCTTCTTTCTTGGTTAGTTATCGAGCGCCAAAAACAGGCAAAGTTCATACCATTGCACAAAATCTCATAAAGCCGTGTGTTAATGATATTGTTTCTTGCATGCTAGATGAAAGGGCAGTAAAGCTTGTATCTTTTCTCTGCAGATAGATGAATCCACCGATGTTATAGGATTAGCAATTTTATTGTTTTTTGTCCGTTATGAATATTCTGGATGTTTTGAGGAGGACCTCTTATTCTGCAGACCACTACCTGCCAACACAACAGGTGCTGAAATATTCCGTCTATTGGATGATTTTTTAAGGACTATCGAAGTTTCATGATCTAATTGCATAGATGTGTGCACTGATGGTGCAAAAGCTATGACGGGTTCTACAGTCGGAGCAATAACGAAAATAAAAGAAAACGCCAAGAAATGCCGCAATAGTCATTGTGCTCTCCACAAATACACTTTAGCTATGAAACAAATGCCTGTTTCATTCCAGAAAGATTTAGACGAATCCATTCAAATCATTAACTACATAAAATCAAGGCCGTTGAAGTCAAGACTTTTCACAATGCTGTGTGAAGATATGGGAGGCCTTCATCGTTCCCTGCTTCTCCACACAGAAGTGAGGTAGCTCTCACGTGAGAATGCACTCTCTCGGTTGTACGAATTAAGATTGGAAGTCTTAGCTTTCCTTTTGGAACATAACACCAAATTAGCAGACCTTATTAATGACGAATATTGGCAGTGTATACTTGCCTATTTGTCAGATATTTTCTCCAAAATGAACGAAATGAATATTTCACTCCAAGGGCAAAGTGAAACAAAAGTCACTGCTATCGACAAAGTTCGAGCATTCAAGAGGAAAATCACTTTTTGGGCAGAGAGTGTCGGGGAGGGGGAGATCGAGTGTTTTCCTCTTCTCAAGGAGGAAGAACAATACATTGGCGCTTGGGAAGATTTTGCTTCATCAAATCCTGGAACATCTCTAAATAACTTTTTGGGCAGAGAGTGTCGAGGAGGGGGAGGTCGAGTGTTTTCCTCTTCTCAAGGAGGAAAAACAAAACATTGGCGTTTGGGAAGAATTTGTTTCATCAGATCCTGGAACATCTCTGAAGCTAGATATCATCGTTGGAGCATTATTTTCCAACAGCTGAGGGTGAGAAGCTTGGGAACATGGCACTCTGAAATTTAAAGTTACTGTGCTTTTGAGTGACTAGGGGTCCGCCACGGATTTTTGACTGAGGAAGGGGTCCGCCAGCTGAAAAGGTTGGGAAGCCTTGGTTTAGAGGACTGCGCGAAGTTTTGTGCCTGGGATACCGCATCTTTTGTATTACGTACAAGAATTTGGTTGGTCTAATAAACCGCATGTTTCTAATTACGACATATTCTGCTTCCAACTGCTTCTTCTATGCCTCAATTTATGTCATATTTCAGATATAACATGGATCGACTTTCTAAGAAGAGTAGCATATCTGCATCTAATACAGATTTGGAGGCTTGGGTGCAAGCGCAGTTAGGGATTTAGATGGAGAGGAAAATGGGTTCGATGACAACACATTTAACGATTCTGATGATGATCCAGATTTCGTGATAGGTAATAGTCACCATGAAACAGGGAGTGATACTAGTGAAGAAAATGTTTTATTGGAAGAAGAGCCTGGAGCGGTCTATACTATAGATAATACCTCACAGCAAACACAGTACTTTTAACGTAAAAATTATCTCCACTGGGAACGTTCTGAGCCTGGTAGCACGACAACACCAGAGCACAACATTCTGAAAGGAGGAATGCCTGGCCTAACAGCAAAAAGTCGAATTTTGTGACCAATTCTATTAAATCCCAAATACGCGAGAATTTATTTTATGACATGATAGATGAAATAGGTTCAGATACAAACGCGAAACTGAATACAATATGGGAAAAGTTGCAGAAAACAACTAATACGTCCGATAACAGAGATACTGACGACGTTGAAATCAAAGCTTTCATAGGCTTACTAATTATGCCATCAATATTCAAATCGTCTGATGAAGATATGTTGTCTCTTTTCGGAAAGGATCTGATCGGTCGTCCTATATTTGTGGTGACGATGTCGGTAAAGCGCTTTGAAATACTTATGAGCAGCCTGAGACTTCATGATGCGACTATCAGAGACGAAAGAAAGATGTCAGATCACAAAGGTGCAATATCAAACATTTTTGAGAAATTCATTTTCAATTCTCAGCAATTATACTGTGTAAGTTACAGTGGATGAAATGTTAGTACCATTTGCGGGAAAATGTTCTTTCCAAGTTTTTATGCCTAGCAAACCAGCCAAATACGGAAAAAAATTATGTGCCTTTCAGACTCTGGAAGCGCTTGCAGACTCTGGAAGCGCTTACCTCTTCAATGCCTACATATATTCTTGGAAAGATAGTGATGGATGTGGCCTGGCAGAAAAAGAGAAAATGCTTTCCAAACCAACTCAGGCTGTTTTACGTCTGTGCAAACTTATAGAAGGAAGTAACAGAAACATTACCCCTGACAACTGGTTTACATCTATAGAACTCATTCGTGAGCTGAGAAAGAGAGGACTAACATACGTAGAAACGGTCAGAAAGAAGAAACGGGAAATTCCCCAAGAGTTTTTGGCTGATAGAAGTAGGAGAGTTGGGTCAGCATTATATGGATTCTCTGAGAATACAACTCTAGTTTCATTTGTTGCTAAGAGAAACAAGGCAGTAATTCTTGTGTCTTCAATGCATCATTCCACTGAAAATGGAACCATAAAAAATTTGCCAGAAATTATTTGTTACTATAATGCAACGAAATCTGGAGTAGATTTGCTCTACATAAGATGTGCCAATTATTCGTGAAACAGACGTACAAGGCGCTGGCCAATGGCAGTCTTACATACTTGTTAACATTACTTGAATGAACTGTTTTGTCCTTTATTTGTGCTACAGAGGAAACCCCATCCTAACTCGTCTCAAATTCACCAAAAGTCTGGCCATGGAGCAAATAGAGCCACATCTAAGAAGTTGCCTGAAAATTCCAAATTTATCTAGAAATATCAAGGAAATGATCATTAAAGTTCTGGGAGACATTCAGCAATCAAGCGAAGGCATACCCAGTGATAGAATGGACAAAAGTAAGACTTGTATGAAGGGCCCTGCGTCCAAGACGAGGAAAACTGCGTATAAGTGCATCAACTGAGGTCACCCAGTTTGCCTGGAATGCAGCAGAAAGATATGATTTAATATTTCAGTTCATTTTTCTACATTTTCTGGGATATTTTACTTATATTTAGGAATATATTTATTGTCTAGTATAACAATGATGAAAATCATATTAAATCTAACACTGAATGACTGCACATACTTGCGATATTTCGTGTTTATTTTATATAATTTAAACAACAAAGTGTTTATATGGGTTGAAAGGTATTAAATTTACTTACAACATGAATTAACTGACTATTTATTTGATTGCTGTCAACTTATGTGGAATTCTGTGATATAAACTATTATGTGGTCTGAGAGACCGCACGTTTCTAATTACGTACATTTAAGAGGTGTTTCGGGTTAGGGGTTAAGACGTGAGGGAATGACTTCCGTGGTACAAGAGGGAGCTGTAGAAGGCAGAAACTGTAGAGAAAGACAGAGATTGGAATTCATCTGGGAAGTAATACAGGACATGGGTTGCAAGTGGTACTCTCCGATGAAGAGGTAAGCACAGGTGGGGAGTTCGTGGCGGGCCGCATCAAACCAGTCAGAAGACTGATGACCCAAAATACACACATCAAAAAAAGTATTACATCACCTCGGTTCTGAGAGTTCCGGAATCTGTACAGAAAATTGGAGTAGAGAGCAATATGAACATCATTTTCGCCCTTTTTATTGCTCATGGGAACCACACATCGCATGTCGTACCACCATACAGCGAGATCTTCAGAGATGGTGGTCCAGATTGCTGTACACACCATTATCTCTAATACGCAGTAGCACGTCCTCTTGCATTGATGCATGCCTATATCCGTCGTGGCGTACTATCCACATATTCATCAAGGCACTGTTGATCTCGATTGTCCCAATCCTGAACGGCGATTCGGCTTAGATCCCTCAGAGTCGTCCCTAACAACCCCTTTAAATCTATCCCAGGTATGTTCGATAGGGTTCATGTCTGGAGAACATGCTGGCCACTGTAGTCGAACGATGTCGTTATTCTGAAGGAAGTAATTCACAAGATGTCCACGATGGGGGCACGAATTGTCGTCCATGAAGACGAATGCCTGACCAATATGTAGACGATATGGTGGTACTATCTGTTGGAGGATGACATTCACGGCCCCAAATAATGACACCCCAAAACAGCAGGGAACCTCTTCCTTGCTCACTCGCTGGACAGTGTGTCTAAGGCGATCAGCCTGACCGGGTTGTCTCCAAACACGTCTCCGGCGATTGTTTGGTTGAAGGCATATGCGACACTCTTCGCTGAAGAGAACGTGATGCCTTCCTGAGCCGGCCGGTGTGGCCGAGCGGTTCTAGGGGCTTCAGTCTGGAAACTCGCTACCGCTCCGGTCGCTGGATCGAATTCTGCGTCCGACATGGATGTGTTTGATGTCCTTAGGTTAGTTAGGGGACTGATGACCTCACATGTTAAGTCCCATAGTGCTCAGAACCATTTGTACCATTTGAGCCAATCCTGAGCTGTCCATTCGGCTTGTTGTTGGGCTCATCTGTACCGCGCTACATGGTGCCGTGGTTGCAAAGACGGACCTCGCCATGGATGTCGGGAGTGAAGTTGCGCATCGTGCAGCCTATTGCGCGCGGTTTGTGTCGTAACACGACGTCCTGTGGCTGCACGAGATGCTTTATTCAACATGGCGGGGTGGTTGTCAGGGTTCCTCCGATCCATAACCCGTAGGTAGCAGTCATCCACTGCAGTAGTGGTTCTTGGGCGGCCTGTACGAGACATGTCATCTACAGTTCCTGTGTCTCTATATCTCCTTCACATCCCAAATACATCGCTTTGCTTCACTCCGAGACGCCTGGACACTTCCCTTGTTGAGAGCCCTTCCTGGTACAACGTAACAATGAGGACGCGATCGAGCAGCGGTATCGACAGTCTAGGCACGGTTGAACTAGAGACAACACGAGCCGTGTACCTCCTTCCTGATGGAATGACTGGAGGCGATCGACTGTCAGACCCCCTCCGTCTAATAGGCGCTGTTCAGTCATGGTTGATTACATCTTTGGGCGAGTTTACTGACATCTCTGAACAGTTCAAGGGACTGCGTCTGTGATACAATATCCACAGTCAACGTCTATCCTCAGGAGTTCTGGTAACCAGGGTGATGCAAAACTTTTTTTGATGTGTGTATACAGGGTGAGTCTCCTAACATTACCGCTGGATATATTTCGTAAACCACATCAAATACTGACGAATCGATTCCACAGACCGAACGTGAGGAGAGGGGCTAGTGTAATTGGGTAATACAAACCATTAAAAAAATGCACGGAAGTATGTTTTTTAACACAAACCTACTTTTTTTAAAATGGAACCCCATTAGTTTTGATAGCACGTGTGAACATATAAACAAATACGTAATCAGTGCCGTTCGTTGCATTGTAAAATGTTAATTACATCCGGAGATATTGTAACCTAAAGTTGACGCTTGAGGACCACTCCTCCGCTGTTCGATCGTGTGTATCGGAGAGCACCGAATTACGTAGGGATCCAAAGGGAACGGTGATGGACCTTAGGTACAGAAGAGACAGGAACAGCACATTACGTCCACGTGCTAACACCTTTTTAGTGGTCTTTTTCACTGACGCACATATACATTACCATGAGGGGTGAGGTACACGTTTGACGGGCGTTTCATAGGACATGGAGGATGCATAAATTGGTCAGCCCGTTCTACTGGTCTTACACCTCTGGACTTCTTTCAGTGGGGTATGTTAAAGGAGAATGTGTACCGTGATATGCCTACAACCCCAGAGGATATGTAACAACGTATTGTGGCAGCCTGCGGCGACATTACACCAGGAGTACTGCGGCGTGTACGACATTCATTACGCCAGAGACTGCAATTGTGTGCAGCAAATGAAGGCCACCACATTGAACATCTATTGGCCTGACATGTCGGGACACACTCTATTCCAATCCGTAATTGAAAACGGAAACCACGTGTGTACGTGGACCTCACCCCTCATGGTAATGTACATGTGCGTCAGTGAAAAAGACCAATAAAAAGGTGTTAGCATGTGGACGTAATGTGCTGTTCCAGTCTCTTCTGTACCTAAGGTCCATCACCGTTCCCTTTGGATCCCTACGTAATTCGGTGCTCTCCGATACACACGATCGGACAGCGGAGGAGTGGTGCTCAAGCGTCAACTTTAGGTTACAATATCTCCGGATGTAATTAACATTTTACAATGCAACGAACGGCACTGATTACGTATTTGTTTATATGTTCACATGCGCTAACAAAACTAACGGGGTTCCATTTTTAAAAAAGTAGGTTTGTGTTAAAAAACATACTTCCGTGCGTTGTTTTATGGTTTGTATTACCCAGTTACACTAGCCCCTCTCCTCACGTTCGGTCTGTGGAATCGATTCGACAGTATTTGATGTGGTTTACGAAATATATCCAGCGGTAACGTTAGGTGACTCACCCTGTATATAAGGTCCGTTGGCGATGTAGAAAACGAGGTGTTAAGTCAGTGTATTAAAAACGTACCGCCATTTATATCACATAATTAGATACCCGCAAAACCTACTCATCAAAACCTGTGGGGTATTTCCCGTTGGCGTGATATCATCACATTGGTAAGAAGAAAGGCTTCGCGGCAAACACAAACAAAATATTCCGAAGTAGTTGATTTGTAACTACATCATTCGAAAACGAGATTTGTTTGGTCATTTTTTAACTTAGAAGTTAAAATTAAAACATTTTCCAAAATCTTGGTATTCCCAGAACGAATATCTTGCCAGTATCAACAGACAAAAATCGTCGAAATCCTCGGTGCCCTAAATGGCTGAAATGCTTATATATGTAATTGAGTTGGTATCCCTCAGAGTGCGAGTCTTATTCGGACCTGGCTAGTCGTTTTTTCTAAACGTTTGGCCGTCTGCAGCTACCACATCTGTGACTTTAATTTCTCGCCAGATTTAGATGCAATCGTGATTACGAAATAACACAGTCACCTGATAAGCCTGATCTGATACAGAGAGGCATATACCAGGCCGCGCATATGATCTCTTATGGATGCCGGCTGGAACGCTGCTTGGCGGAAGCGCTGTTATCTCACCCAGAAACAGACAGTAATACTAGAGTAAGAAGACGGTTCCATGCCCTTCCCATTAGCTTAACTAATATTTCGTTCAAGGGCCCTGCCTTTCTGTGGAGAGGGTATCGTAGCTTCATTGCCTCCCTTAAGAAATCAGACTTCGATTCCAGACTGTCATTGTTGCTGTTATGGAAGGCACATGAAGATAGTGCGTTGAGCTCGGCTTGCTTCTGGGGTCGGTGGTGTTGCAAAGTAGCACACCTACTTGCGTTAGTAGGTTCCTTGTGTGTCAAAGTATTGTCCAAAAATTCAAATGGCTCTGAGCAATATGGGTTTCAACATCTAAGGTCATCAGTCCCTTAAAACTTAGAACTACTTAAATCTAACTAACCTACCACACACATCCATGCCCGAGGCAGGATTCGAACCTGCGATCGTAGCGGACGCGCGGTTCCAGACAGAAGCGCCTAGAACCGCTCGGCCACAACGGCCGGCAAAGTGTTGTCAGATCTTCTATATACGAACACATTTATGAACAGGGGCTCGACCTCACTCTCAGCCTCCAAGCAAAAGTTGATTTTAGGTAAAATCTCAATTATGAACTTGCAGAAATTGTGAAGTTAGTCTTTCCAATGTTCAAATGCGTGTGAAATCTTATGGGACTCAACTGCTAAGGTCATCAGTCCCTAAGCTTACACACTACATAACCTACATTATCCTAAGGACAAACACACACACCCATGCCCGAGGGAGGACTCGAACCTCCGCCGGGAGCAGCCGCACAGTCCATGACTGCAGCGCCTCAGATCGCTCGGCTGATCACGCGCGGCTATTCTTTCCTGTGTGGCCGTGCAATAAATGTGTCGTCCACGTAGCGGAGACAACAGGAGTTCCTCCGTAGCGCCTGTTGCTAAAATGTGTTGTAAGAGTGATAGTTGGTATTGGCAACAAGGGTGAAAGCTTAACAACACCGTCAGACTGTTCTTAAAATTCTCCTCAAAATTTGATCTCCGTCGAAGATATAATTCAGTTAGCTCACATACATCTTTAGCAATTTCCTCCTCAATGATCACCTTTTTATCTGACAGCGGGAGTGTTTGTAAATAATGGACCGTCTCATCCATGACCTGTCATAACTTCTGGGCCAGCTGCGTCACCATGATAGACAGAACCTGCCAGCAAGGCAGAAAGGCTCGCCTCTTTTCATCGACACGATACGTTATTATACAAAGTAGACCAATTTTTATATGCAAAGTGGAGTCAATTTGATATGCAAAGAATTTACATTTCAAATACAGTCGAGATCTAGGAGATTGCGGAAAGGTACGTTTATTTTCAATTGCATTAAATAATAGTGACGGCGCAGCGATTTCTTCCTTGTGTTCCATCTAGACATTTGCAGATATTCCACTCCATGAACTGGATATGGACAAAGGCAAATTCTGCGTACTGTGCCAGCCACTATGCAGCAAGGGCAGTTCTACAGAAGAACCGCCCCAGCCCTTATTGGTTTGTGTCAGCCTCAGGAAGAGAGAGGACGGATGCTGCAAATAGCTGTCCACTGTGCTCCATCTGCTTCCTAGGGCAATTTTATCAGCCAGGGGCACTCTGCAATATTTTCTGCTAAGAACTGCTGCGAAAAGAATCCCTGGTATAAAGAGAATTTGTTGAATAACGTGGCAGCCTCTTGAGCCGTTGTTAAGAGAAAATGTTCTGTGGGAGATATTTATCTCGAAAACATTTAAAAGAAACTTACAGTCTCTGGGAATGAAGGGTCACATGCTTCGACCCCCTTTTATTTTTTCTCTTTCTATGTTCACACAGTAGAAAACAACACTCAGAAAGAACCAAATATAAGGCATCTGGTTTGCCTAGTGTATCATGACGCCAAAATTTACAGACGCAAGTTTCATGAAGAGACATTTGAGTACACTTGTTTCGAAGGAGCGCAGTTTTCCTACGGTCGTGCGGTTACAACGGCGTCTGCTTGATTTTGTCATTGGTGGGACCAAAATGTTACTTTCTGATTGCTGCCTGAGACCTCGCAAACGTTCGCAAGGATGACGCCCTCGGCGCTTTTAACTTCGTATTTTATCCTGAGTAGAACGTCGAGCTCTGCTTTCAGAGAAGGCAATTCGTCCTCCATTTGCCACAGAGTCACTTCGGATCTCACACTCAGTAGTGACACTTTGGGTTCCTCACGCAGCTGAGACATTTTGTGGTCACAACGGTCCAGGCGGAGACTTCGCCAGCAGACTCCCGGTTCAGACCTCATCCGATGGTGAAGCAGCAGCGGCGCTCACACAGGCGCGTTTAGCGATCCTTCGCCACTCCCGCAGCCGGAAACATACGGGCAGCACCGCAGCTGATAACTGCCGACAATCTCACTGTTGGTTCTACCTATCTGCTGGGGCTGGCACAGTTGCACAAACTCCTCACTTATAATCGAAGCATGAATACTCTTGACGAGTCGAGGATTTATGTCAGTTAAAATTGAATATGTTACACAGGTGAATTTCCCTTCATGTGATTTCCTTCTTGAACTTTGAAAACTATGTCACTTAAACTTTTTCTTCTTTTGTGTGTATTATTATTGTCATTGCATCAGGGGTAACTTTTAATAAATTACCAGGAAATGTTACTAACCGAATTAAAATTGTGCTAATAAACTAAGGAATGTATCGTAATTTTAAATTCATTTCACAGAGTCATTGCTGTGCATAACAAAGGAAACTATGTAATTACCTCCACCCGTTGATCCGTTGCTGGGCCGAAAGGTAGCGTTTATTTACTCTGCTGGGCTAAATGTAATTCGCGTGGGTCCTTAGGATGGATCTAAATAGGTAACTAGTAGCGTAATTTATCTCTTTAATAGGGAGAGGAAGAGGATTCGCAAAACCACGACACATCTGGCACAGTCCACAATCACGGTCTGCTAGTAATATATAGCGTGGAATTTAGGTGGAGCGGGATCGAGGTGGGGGTCGTGACCACTTGGGATTCAATTTCACACTAATTTATTTAGCATAAAAAATATCATTTACCTTAACACATACCAATTACAGTAAATAACATAGTTTTCTGTATTCCAAAACAGCTTAAGTAAATATGGAATAATCGAACGTCAAATACCCTTGTGTAAAAACTGAATAAGGTTAAAGAAAATCAAATTTTATCTGACCCTACAAAGGGCAACCAGGTAACAATATAACAGTATAAAATTTCGGACACTCTGCTCTTATCATGCATGACAGCTGAAATACTAGATGCTAGTCTTCTATTAAAAAGAAAAGAAAAAGAAAGTGCTCAGAAGAATGATGCAAAGAACAGAACTTGTGATGCAATAAATAAAATTATTCCTCAGCGTAATCCAATTGACTTAGGATCTGAGGAATGGCCTCTAATCACACTTTTCTGTGCGATAATTACGATAGCCAATCACTAAACCATCGTCTACGAACACAACTACCAAGCTACCCAGCCATATAATCAAATAAACAGTTATCCAATCACATGTATGGAAATTCATTGACATTCCTGGAAAACGGAGACCTTATTTCTGGGAAGAAATTTCTTAAGACGTACATTCTGAGTACAGCATTTTATGGTGGTGAATCAGGAACTCTGAGAAAAGCGGAACAGAAGAATACAATCGATTTGTTTGAAATGTGGTGCTACAGAAGACTTTTGAGAATTAGGTAGACTGATAAAAGAAAGGATAAGGACGTTCTCCATACAATCGGCGAAGGACGGATGCTGACATGAAGAAGGGAAAGGATGACAGGACATTTTTTTACGTCAGGGAATAACCCCATCGTACTAGAGGGAGCTGTAGACGGTAAAAACTGTAGCGGAGGAATGATATTTGCATACACTCAACTAGTAATTTAGGATATAGGATGCAAGTCTACTGTGAGTTGAGGAAGTTAGTGCAAGAGAATAATTCGTGGCGGGCCGCATCAAACTCAAAAGACAAATTCAATACCAATCAATTATTAAAACTACTGCCCAAATAACTGATTCACAGGTACAGTGAAAGATACAATTAACGCTCATGTCATTGGCTTAATCACAACCATGGCATGATAGAATTCAACCACAAACAATCTATTACTCAGCAGTGGCGGGCTTCTGTTCGGGAAAATGTTTACACGTGGCTTCAATTAGTGTGCGTTCTCACATAACACGGTGCACTTCTTGAAACACAAGGCTGCTAGGGATCCTCTGAATGCCCTGAGGTCGTGCTGCTTATGATCTGCAAAGCAATTCGCTTGCCTACAGTGTACTGCTGTGCGCCCAACCGGAAACAACATCACTTTTCAGCTTCGATGTTGTCCACATGACAGCCCTGTTCGTGCTGTCTGTCGTCTCGACCAGCGCTATTCCATAAGGCTCCAGCCAGCATTACCTCCTTCCGTGTCAGTCCACGAATTGATTATGCCACGTTGCTTCCATTTCCAAATACAGCCCGAAATGTAAGCCTAGGCCACTCCACAGCCTTCTATGTCCCATCAACAATACGCTGCAGGCACCGACACGACTGTGGCTTCTGGGGAATGTTGCTCGTCTCCATGGCTTCACCCAGTGGAACTCCACAGCGGCACTCGCTTCTGTCACATGAGCCGCTCCGTCCACCCTCTCGTGTCACTAGCGCTACGCTTGATTTGGGACGGGTCTCTGGAAGGGCGGAAAATCGATGGTGCCCTTAGGAGTATAGATGTAATAAATTAAAAATTCAAGTGTGATGTCAAGTTTTACTGCATTCAGTTTTAAGCAAAAGGTAGATTCTCATGTATCTAAATCTTTACGACATCATATCTCCAGAAATATGTGTCGCATAAGTGATATAATTTTGTAGGCACATACTGTCTGCGAACAGTGTTGCTAGTAGAGCAGGCAGTAAGGACGTAATAAATTAGATTATCATACTTGATGCTGAATTTTGAATATATGAACAGCGAAAATTTATTGAGTGATAAATGTTTATCGTTCATCATTTTGTGGGGAATGTCATCGAGAAGAAATATTGTAAAGGGTTGAAATTACGCGTTTAGTGTTTTGGAAGGCTATAAAACCATGAAATATAAAGTGTACAGCCATACAAAAAGCTTTTGTCCATTACAGTCACTATAACTTCTATACATAAATCTTAAGCTCAAATAAACAGAATCTACTCTTGCTAATACCCCAGATCATGTTAACATAACAACAGAAGTATGTCAACAGTTCATCTAAAGATTTGTTATTAACCTCCTCAAACCATCTGAAGATGAACCTCAAAAGGTTCTAAAACCGGTTCATGGAATAAAACATAATTATTAAAAAAGACAGTGACTGGTTTCAGTTTTGTATAACTTATTTGCATTCAATATACAGTCACGGTTCTAAAATATCCGTAATGGATAAGCATAATGTGATTTTTCTTGTCTTTAGTCGGCAGGCTGATGATTAAATCTCCTTTGACCTTTTATTTCTCCCTGTTTCTACTGCCCAATTACAAGAAGACTCGTCTAGTTCGCTTTTCTTCGATGTAAACAAATCACAAGAATGAAATAATCCAAAAAAAAACGTACAATATGTTGTGAGTTTCCTGGTTACTCAGAATCGTTTTCTCTTGCTTTGTTACTAATAATTGCTTTCTCGATTGACCATTTTGAATATGGTCGTCTGAACCTTCGTGGCTGTATCAAGTTGATCCGATAATAAAAAAAAAATGCGGTGACGCTTTTCACTAGTAAACAATTCGTCCTGCGAAGTTCTAATCTCGCGACTGCTTACATTTCGAATAAAAACCACCAGCAATGAAGGCAGTTGAATTGCGGCATGAAAAGTCACCCTTGTTCTGCCCACGGCTTTGTCAAAGAGGGCGGAGGTTCAGGGCACTCCCTTGCCCCTGGAGAGGGAAACCCCCCATAACAGGCAGAATAATCAGCAATGCTCGGCGGCACAAGGATGCAGAAGACAATACATACCAATGAATTAAAGACAAACAATGTGTGTTTTATTAAAAACGTGTCATGATGATCTCTCCATTGGCAGAAAATTCCGGACGAGTCCCCCATTAGAAAAACCGCGAAGAGGGTGCCAAGTGGATAGTGACCATGAGAACACGACAGAAAAATCAGCGAGATGACAACGTTGTATGAGTTGGGAAGAGGAATGTCAGACGTTAGAACGTGATAGGGAAGGTAGAAGATCTGAAACAGGAAATGCTGAGGCTTGGTCAGTGAAGTGAAATGGAAAGAAGACAAGGATTTCTGGTCAGACGAGTATAGGGTAATATAAAAAACAGCAGAAAATGGTATAAAAGGAGTAGGATTCGTTATGAATAGGAAGGTAGGGCAGAGGATGTTTTACTGTGAACAGTTCAGTGATAGCGTTGTTATCATCAGAACTGACAGCATACCAACACCGACAACGATAGTTCAGGTATACATGCCGACATCGGAAGCCGAAGATGAAAAGACAGAGTTAAGAAATGTGGATACTGAACGGGTAAATAGTAAATAAAGGGAGATGAAAATCTAATACTCATGCGGGATTGGAATGCTGTTGTAGGGGAGAGAGAAAAGAGTGGAGGCTTGGTAATAGTAGCAATAGAGGAGAAAGAAATATTGAGTTCTGGAGCAAGTATCAGTTATTAATAGTGAATATTCTGTCACAAGAGGTGATACGCTTGGAAAATACCAGAAGATTTGGGACGATTTCAGGTAGATTACTTCGTGGTCAGGCACGTTCTTCTAAAGAGGCTACCTAGACTACACTTGTCCGTCCTCTTTTGGAATACTGCTGCGTAGTCTGGGATCCCTACCAGATAGGATTAACGGAGTACTTCGAGAAAGTTCAAAGAAGGCAGCACGTTTTGTATTACCGAAACAGGGGAGAGAGTGTCACGAACATGATGTAGGATTTGGTGCGGACAACATTAAAACAAAAGCATATTTCGTTGCTGTGGAATCTTCTCAAGAAATTTCAGTCACCAAATTTATCCTCCTAATGCGTAAAATATTTCGTTACGCCGACCTACATAGAGACAAATGATTACAATGATAAAATAATCGAGATCAGAGTTTGCACGGAAAGATTTAGGCGTTCGTTTTTTCTGCACGCTGTTGGAGATTGGAGCAATAGGGAATTATTGTGAAGGTGGTTCGAAGAACCCTCTGCGAGGCACTTACGTGTGATTTGCATAGTATCCATGTAGTGTAGGTGTAGATGTAGGTGGACTACCTCATATGTTTAAATTCAAAGATCTAACAATGATCAAATAGCCTGTTATCTCGCTGGTTGCCCAAACTGTGCTTGATTATGCCGGTGACGACATGGCGTTCGTGCAATTGTCCGTTCAGTCCATTCCATGTGGAGACCTGGGTGTTTCGACTAACACCGCGGCATATTCAATTGTTCATTGCTACAAAACGTTTATAGCGAAGCCTTTAATAAAAGCGAAACCACATTTGTGCCTTTTGAACCACGTAACATGAAAACATGAAATGTCTGGACACTTCTGGTTGCAGACTTTGCAGGGAGGACTCCATTGATGGGTTTTCTGATGCAGCCTTCGGAAGACCTCACGCAGATACGCAATGTCCTGAAGTCCTTGACTTTAGAGCGGCTTTAATCTGCCGAATAGGAATCCTTGCGTAGAAGGTCAACTGCACTGCATCCGGGATTCTCCAGTCTGAAAACTGCAGGCAAGTACAGTCTATGGTGCGAACCTGAAAGGAGAGTGAATCCTGCCACATCATGGTGGCACTGTGTTTATGATACTATTACTTTCATTATTTTTTTGTGCACAGATGTGTTTTATTGCCTTAGTTCTTCTCACGTGGTGAATTACATTAATTAGAGTTTTTGGTTAAATGGTTGTGTACTGATTTTATGTGTCCTTCGCTATCAAAACTAGACCACGCTATGCCATTCTTCCGTACCATCTTGACAAATATTACGATGACTTCATATAGGTTTGTTCAGTGTCAGCAATTACTACTTCTGCAGTTCTCCACTAGCAGCAGAACTTTCCAAAGTGTGTATTTCGTAAGTATTTTATTCTGTACGTCTTCTAAACGACAGAGAATGTAATTTCTTTGAGAGCGTAGTAAGAATAATCATAAGTCGTTATATGGGAGCTTATGATAGGAGCACAGCTCTGACACATATTTGGCGACTGCAGTTTGCATATTAGTAATCCGATTCCTTGACAACAACTTAAAGTTGTATGTACTATCTACAAAACAGATGACTTTAACGAATACTATTATACAGAACAAATACTCCAGTCTATGTTCCCAGCAGTAGCCCGATACAGGCTTCAGTGATATAGATGTACGGTATACAAGTGGAAAATGATATAGTTTCCCACCTGCCATTCTACACATGATTTCCATCTACAAATTATGTACAATTTTTCCGTTTGGAACGAAATTTTCTTAAATCCAAACTTTTGTGTTATCAAAATGGACCGCAAACCCTTTCGGGATATTCACTCATATCTCCATTGGTCATGCATAACATTGTAAAATGTTTAATTAAACATGCGTGACCGTAATATTTAGATTCGCTTAGTAGGAAATGAAAGAACGAGATAGCCGTTCTTGGCAATCAGTATTGGAAACGATGACTGTTTCACTGCAAATTCGTTGGAACAGGACGTCAAAAGAGACCTATCAACGCAAAAATGAACGCAGTTTGGCTGTAAATCTAGTGGCCAAAACTTGACCAGTGGAGACCCTTCGGTTTCGAACATAAAAATGAAATAATTACAAATAATTCTCCGGAGGTTTCCTAATAAATTTCGTTGCCAATAAATTAGCTACTTCTCTGTTGGAATAACGAGTCCCAATCAAATTCGAGAAAAAAAATGCAATGAATTTATTAATTCGCATAGATACCCAGGCGCAGTAAGTTTTCTGATGGTTAAAATAGTTCTGCTACACGAATGTGGCTATTATTTAAACTTTCATTTATGCGCCATGAGATGAGTGCAGGCAGTGGCCGTCGTGAATGTTGCCTCTTTTAGTTTAGATTCGATTATACACGACTATGCTCCAAATGCAGCTGATACCATACATATGCAATGTGGAATAAGAGACAGTCATCTTCAGAATGTTTTGCAACCGACGGTACCAGAAGGCAAGTAGGAACTCCAAAACGTGTTGACGTCGTAGTCAAGCAGTTTGAGGATGTAGTCATGCGTGTGGCAGTTGGGAGAATGCGATGTCTGACATCTCTTTTGGCTAATCCGGCGCAATAATTTCCGCTAAGAGGTACACTGAGCTGACGCAGGCGAAACGCTAACATCCAAAAGCTCAGTCATCGTGATTCATGTAGCGGTTTTAACGACAGACGGAGAGTGACTCGCACATTGTTATTACCACCAACAACGAAGCAAATCTACACCTCTCTGGAGGTTTTAAACTAATCACAGTGGTAATGGGAAAGTATAACCAATTTCGGTTCTGTATTAAATGAATAATCATCTTTGCATCACCGATTTGGTGAAGCGATAACCGAATTCTTCAATATGACAATAGCAGTCACGATATTATTACAATTCATTTTGTCACCTCTTTAGATAAAAAGAAATGTCCTGACCGACTTACTCGTAATCTCCCAGCCCGGACCACTAACGACAGAAATAGGAAATGGGTATTGATCTTATACTGCAGACGTCGCATAAGAAGGGACTGTTCGAAATTCCATCCCTAACGGGGTGAAATAGTAGATGAAAGGTTTTTTGAAAGTACGTCGCTATTAAGACAATTTTGAAGTCAGAAATACGAAAATTAGTATTTGCTTTTTTCAGTAAGAAATAAACATATACGTGTTTCAACACTATTGTGCATTTAACCCCTATGAGAGTGAATTAGTTAGTGAAACTTTTTTGAAAATAATTAAAAAGCTAGTGAAGTATTTTTAAAGTTACATGTACGAAATTTTATATTTGACTTCTCGTTTGGTTTTTTAAAAAAATGCCGTACATGTAGCAGTGTTTTTGGAAATTCAGCCTTTAAGCGGATAAAGTAGAGGATGAAACTTTTATGGAAATATTTCATTACGAAAGCAGCTTGAATCTAAGTCTCTGAAAATTTGTATTTATCTTCTCAATTAGAGATAAAAATGAGTGTTTCATTGTTTCCTGGAAATTCTGCTCCTAAGGGGATGAAATTGGGTATTACAATGTTTGTTCAAAATGGTTCAAATGGCTCTGAGCACTATCGAACTTAACTTCTAAGGTCTCCAGTCTCCTGGAACTTAGAACTACTTAAACCTAACTAACCTAAGGACATCACACACATCCATGCCCGAGGCAGGATTCGAAGCTGCGACCGTAGCGATCGCGAGGTTCCACACTGTAGCGCCTAGAACCGCTCGACCACCACGGCCGGCACAATTTTTGTGAAAGTATTTCATTGCGTTAAAACTCACTAAGGTTAAATCTACGAAAATCAGTATCTGATTTCTAAAGAAATCTGTGTTAGTGGTTGATAGTTTTTATGGAAGTATCAGCACAAGAACTCTAAACGAAGGTTTAACAAAGACTTCCGACTCCAGCTACTAGAATAGCTTTTTAGCAGAAGTACAGTAAGAAAAGACCATCCTTCTTTGGCTTAAATTTGCGTGGAAAGTTTAGAAGATGGTGCAGTGTTCGAACAACATAAAAATTCACTACAGAGATAAAAAGGTCTGTGCAGATCGCACTGTCTAAGCGAGTGAAGCGGCGTGAGATAAGCTATTCAGTCAATAACAAAATTGATGACAACTGTTACGATTCTCTCTTTTAGTCAATCTCTTCATTTCAGAGTAGCGCCAATAAAGATATTTGTCTACTGTCACATTCGACCTCTACCACTCTCTCTGCTACTCCCTCGTAATGGTTTACCGTTAGTTCCATTCCTCGTTGATTCTGTGGAGAACCTCTTTGGTGGCCAAGACATTTTCAGTGTACTTCTGCAATACCGATTCCATGCTATTCTTCTTGCTCCCACGCTGAGCAATTTCTGGAAAATTTCTTTATCAAAGTGGTTGGTAACAGTAGATTACTTTTGTCGAGTAATGCTCTGCTTAGCACTGCTAATCGCGTTCTTATATCCACCTTCCATCATAAGTTATGATCTTCCTTCCAAGGTAACTACATTTCGTGAAATACATCGTCCACAATTTTGATGTCCATCCCTAATCTAATTTCTGCTGATACTTAATGCATCGTTTTTCTTTGTTAGCTCTCAATCGTATTCTGTGCTATGCCGAATGTTCACCCGTTCAACAGGTCCCGGATGTTTTCCCCACTATCACAGCGGATAGCAATGTGATCAGGTAATCTTACTACAGAACAATTTGTATCCTCTTTGCTTCTTCGATTTACAGGCTTAAGAGCGAAGAAGAGGGTCGGCATCTCTGCTCTACAGTGATTTAACACTGATATTACTCTCTTGACCATGCATCATTCCCATTGTTCTTACACAGCCTGACAAAGTAAATGAACGATCCTGAGAGGCAAGAGGGAACCTAACGAAACGTTCTGTTATTTCGCTGATTGAAATATCGATTCAACTTTACACAAAATTGGGCCTACTCTACAGTTTAACGTTGCAATCTTGATTGGTCTTGATGCATTCAGTGATTCGGATGCGAATGGTATCATAAGACCATTGTATCGCTTGCTGACACAAACTGGCCTACACTTTTTGTAACTGGTTTTGTATATCCTCGATACTGACAATAGGATGAAAGTGTTGATCGAGCGGTTCCCGCACATGTTCTACTGGGGACAGATCTGAGAAGCTTGCTGCCCACGGGTGTAGTTCAGCATCACGCAGACACTCCATAGGAACATGTGCCATATATGGAAGAGCATTGTCCTGTTGGAAACTAGCACCACGATACCGTTACATGCGAAGTAACTGATGAGGATGCAGGATGTCTGTGACGCACCGTTGTGCCGTCGGGGTTGCCTCAATCACTTCCAGCAGCGGCCTCATGTCATATTCTATTGTACCCCACACCACAAAGTCGGGAATGACACTCCTGTACCTCTCCAAAACAATGGAAGAATATACTCATCAACGATGGTCATCCACGGTAGCGTTGAATAGATTTTAATCGCTGAACGCAATGTGACGATATTCATCAGGAGTGTGTTGCAGCTTTAACGGCATCCTATTCATTGTGCGATAATTCTCTAGTCCAGCTGCAGGCAGTCTCCGACTAAAGGGGGAATGATACAGAATGTTGAAGGGAGTCTGTTACTTGTTATCTAATAGCAGGGAAGCGTGTGAGGGTGTTACGAGGTGCTTGGTGCACAATAAAGACGATAACCAGAAACCTGACGACGAGTCCACTTCTCCTTACGTTCCCCTACAGTGCAACGAGAGGCCAGTGCCACATCCACATGCCCGACAAATCCTGATACTGCATGGTTCGGTCAGCCGAACAAATGAAGATCCACAACGAGGCGCCATTCAAACTCTATCAGGTGCTGATAACTTAGTCTCCCACGAGTACGCAGCATCTCGGTGTCCTTCACAGCAATAATTCGAAACCTCACGCTGTTCACAGCCTTTATATACCGTTATCACGCCTGGTAGCAATACTAATCATAAATAACTCAAATGAAATCTGGTGGCCGTTCTACCTGTCACATAAGATTGTCCGTCTGATAATTTACATACCTGGCGATGGATTGTACATGTACGAAGTTATATTGATATCCGACCATGTCTTTCGGGTGATCCACTTTTTAATCAGGCTGTGAATATATACATATATGCTTATCATTTTTTTATCCCTATAGCACATACCAATTTTCTTAACATATCAAACGTTTCGTATCACTTCTGCACTGTCGAACACTTTCCTTCAGTCAACAAATATAATGAAATTGTGTGCATATTTTAGCCTAACATAAACGCGGTGGTATAGACGTTTCATCTACGTGGATGCCTCATGTACAGGAGTTCTTCTGGAGGTTTCACTTGTTTAGAAATTTTTTTATCTTCAATACAAATAGGCTGAAAGCCTTGGCTTAAATTTTTCCCATAGAACTCGGCTGACGGCTGACGGCGTGTAACAGTGTTACAGCTTAAGGCCGAGACAATTATGTTCAATGTTTAACTTAAGTAGGCTGAAAAATCGGCTGAAGGCTGCATATCAACAAAGTAATTTAACAGCTTAAGGCCTAGGAAAAGGCAGAAGGCCTTATCTTAAAATACTTCGTGTAAAACTCGGCTGAAGGCCTCATACTAAAAAATAACAATCTTATGACTTAAGAACAAGACAAGGATTTTTAATTTTTAATTTAAGAGACATTAAAACTCGGTTGAAGTCCACACATCATGTAGAAAACAATTTTACGGCTTAATGCCTAAAGGGAAGAGCTTCTAATTTCAACTAAAATAGCCTAAAGACTTTATCCTAAAATGCTTCACATAAAACTCGGCTGAAGGCCACATACGAAACGCAAACAATCTAACAGCTTAAAGCCCAGACAAAGAAATTTCCAATTTTTAATTTAATCCGGAAAACTCGGCTGAAGGCCACATACAAACTAGAAAATATTTCTTACGGATTAAGGCCTAGACAAAATTTTTCAACTTTTCATTTGAGACGGTTGAAACCCGGCTGAAGGCTACATACCCACTTGAAATAAATTTATGGCTTAAGTTCTTGGCACAAGGAATTTTCAATTTTAATTTTGAAAGGCAGAAACTCGGCTCAAGGCTACATACCAAACAAGAAACAACTTTTTTAGGGCTTAAGGGTAAGAAGAAAAGCCTTGCAATTTTAATAAGCTAAAACTCGGTTGAAGGCTACACAGAGTACTTATGACTAAAAATGAAGTCACTATGTAAAACACAAGGAGCGGCGCTCAGAAGGTTCCAAGGATCGGCAATACATGACCACTTTCCCACTACGCCTGTGCAATTTCAAACTGCTCTTTATTGCACTTATTGTCTTCGGATCTTACACTGTATCTGTTTTGCTTTTTTTTTTTTTTTTTTTTTTTTTTGTAGTTCAGTGCGCCTTCTACCTGTTTTCATGCTTGATCTTTGTTCTGCGTTTGACGGTGAGTCCACTTGGCCCTTTTACCACTAAATCTGAGGGAGGTGCGATGGGGAGTTTCCCCTGTTAGTGGGTCAAAACCGTAAATATACGCTTAATAGCAAGTTCCCAACAATACCGTTCATGTTCGGACTTCCAGTGAGTAAAGCTCAAACAAAATGGTTGTGAATATTACAAGATATATTGCTACAGCGTTGCAGTGTGACAGCATGACAGTGCTCGTTTGCTGTGAAGGGGATATCGACGTCGTAATACACGGAAAATAATGTGATTGCAGTATCATACCGGTGAGGCATTACCAATAATTGTCGAATTGACGTAATCATACCCCCATGACACAGTAGTTAAGAGGAAATATACAAGTCATCGTGTACATAACGGAACAGTCTTGCACAGGGATCAAACACAAGATCCATTCTGCAGTGGCCTCCAGCCAGCTAATACGGTATCCACTCAGGTGTCTGTTCACTTTATAAAAATCTATAATGTGTTTACCAAGCCTGCTCCTGAGCTTGTAATTTTAAATATATGACTTACCATGTATTAACCCTAGGTGTCGATGTTTACGCGAGAAGTCGCCTCCAACCACACATTACGCTCCACATAGGAAAAACTTTGTAGAACGACCGAAGCAGGCTGATTACGTTAGCATAGATTTATTGTTCAGTTTCGTGATATAGAATAATATGTGAATCTAATAGGCGCTGTGTATAAATTGATGGCGTGGTAGTACATTCCGCAAAAAAATGTGCCAAATAATAGCGTAAATCGATAATTTAATGACAAATTACGCGATTTGTGTGACAGAGTACCAAGTAGTGACGGACAAAATGTACTGCCGATGGTATCGCTGAGAACGATCCTTTCCAGGTTTTCATACAATCCTTTTGTAAGAGTACACACAGCACCAGGTGTCACAGCATACGAGCGCACCAGACAACGTTACCCCGTTGGGTGCTCGAATAAAAAGCATGGAACCTGCTTAACTGAGCGACAGAAAATTGTCATCTGTAGTCCAGTTCTCATGCGCTGTATACGATTTGATTGCAACGGGAAGTCAGAGCAACAACAAACCGATACTGCTTACATAGTGCTCTTAGACCACTTCACTCTAAGTAAAATGCAGCGTAAAGTCGCGTATATAGCACTTTAGCTGGAATTACCTTAAGTAAAAATGTCGGTTTCTAATTCTTTTTATCTTACTTTATTTATTTATTGTCTTCTTTTTTTTTTTTTAGAAAAGTGATATCTACTTGCTCCAATATTCTAAGGTGAATGGTACATAGCTTCAAACCAAAGTTACCAATGTGCAGGCTAGTGAGCTAGTCCTTAAAGGAATTTTTTAAAGTCAGTAATGTACACATTGTTGCAGGGCGGAAGCGCAGGGCGCAGGGTGGGGGAATTGGATCCTTCATGCAAAATTTTGCGAAACGTTGGGCTCTCTTCTCTCGTATCCTATCCTCTCGTCCCCTCACCTCTCGTCTCCTCTCTTTGACATCTGCACGTGGCAGGGTTTCATTATTACTGGAAGGACTTTAAAGGTAAGGACGTGCTGGTGCTGCCATGAGCAAAATATGGCATTCGCAATTGCCTCAGCAGTAATACGAGGGCTATTCGGAAAGTAAGGAACGATAGGTCGCGAAATGGAAAGCACAGTGAAAATCAAAACTGTTTTGTTTGCAACGGTAAGCTACACCTTCCAGCTACTTCTCTACACGGTCGCCGCTCAGGCTTAGACATCTGTCGTAGCGTTGTACCAACTTTTCAATTCCCTCGTTATAGAAGACAGCCGCCTGTGCGTTTCGACAATTTTCTACTTTGGACTGCAGCATCTTCATTGTCCCTGCACAGTGCGGCCGAGAATTGTCGTGAAGAACGAACCGTATGACAGTTATGTTACGTTGATTGAATAGCTTCAGGTAAAATCTTTCGCCAGGCCCTCATACTTGGCGGGAGACGCTAATTTCTAACCATTTTTACGTTTTACCCTGTGAGCTCAGAACTGAAATGAGCGACATGATGGCGATCGACGGGCGTACTAGACATAGTGTCCAACGCATCTGTGCAAAGCTTCGTCAGATTTTCACTGTATTTTCCATTTCGCGACTGATCGTTCCTTACTTTCCGAATAAGCCTCGTGTGATAACACTGATAAAAAGTTCTGACAGATAACGAGTCATTGTTTTCCACCAGAACATACACTGCCCTGCAGCTCTTACCAGTGTACTGTTTGGAATTTTGAGCAATTAAATCCCTACTGGAGGCACCATTGTGCATTGGATGGTTATTGTGTCTTTTTCGACAACCTGCGGTTAGCGAGAGTATTAAAGTAGACCGGAGGTCTTTTCAAGTTGGTTATGATTATGTTGTTCGTTGTTGGACGTGATTGGACGTGCGTAATTCCGTCATCATCCACTTATATGTGACGCCAAGCTGCGTAAAGTTGACTAAATGTGAGGGCTTAGTAAATGCTGTTTTCTTACCGGTTGTGATTATTGCTCTTAGGTTTGATATTTATTGAGGTCACAAACTTAGTTTTTAACATTATTTTATGAAAAAGCTCAACTGCTTGTCCTTTATTTTCCTGGTTTTTAAATGCCGTTTGGAATGAGACCTGGTTGCTTATTCAGGTCTCCGTGGTAGGACCAGTGTGTTCCGCTTTCCGTGAATGTTGCTCTCCTGGTAGATCCTGGGGTGCCTGACCTCGTGGCCACACACGTCATGACAGTCCTGCCGGAACGAGACCTCGCTTCCGGAACATGGCTCTTTCAAGGAACGCAGATCGTTCCAAATGGGCGCCGCTTCTGGGATATTCTTAATGCAATTTGAGAAAGGAGGAAAGAAATTAAAACAACTCAAAAATAAAAAAGTCACCACAAAATGATCACAGTTCCATTCCCCGTCCCATATCCCCTGCCGTTTCAAATGCTTTTGGTCCATTGCTCTTGTAAGGTGCATCACATGCGCATCGACCAGTGGGCATTCTACAAAGTACTGCAGATGAAGCGTCATCGTTTTCTTATAACACTTTTCTCTAGAAATTGTTTCACATAGCGCACACCACAATCCGAGGCTACTTCAGTCCTGTTGAAAACCTACCAGAGCAGTCCCCATTGGCTGTTGACGTTTCTAGCCGGTACTTGTGAATGACATCTAATTTAATGGGATTACAGCTAAACCAACTAGGAAATAGTCAATGGTCCTTCAAGTCCTGTCAAAAGCTTTTCCGATTTTTTTGTCCACTTGTTGTTAACACCAGATAAATTAAAATAGCCTACATGAGTGGCAATACACAGAAGAAAATTCTTAAATTGACTCGCGGCAGCTGTGCTTTCTTTCCTTCATGCGGGGATTGTGCGGTACTAGCAAGCGAGGTATCACCTAAGCCTTGCAAGAATCCAAATTTTGACAAGGACTAGTTAAAAGCGAAGAAACCGTGTGAGACCTTAAACATCTCATTTCAGGGGATATTTAGTACATGTCCGGAGTTAGTTTTTGGCATGTGGGTACTGTGTGACGTTAATTAACAGCGAACTAAAAATGAGGTTGGAAGCGGGTTAAGATATGACAAATGGTTCAAATGGCTCTGAGCACTATGGGACTCAACTGCTGAGGTCATTAGTCCCCTAGAACTTAGAACTAGTTAAATCTAACTAACCTAAGGACATCACAAACATCCATGCCCGAGGAAGGATTCGAACCTGCGACCGTAGCGGTCTTGCGTTTCCAGACTGCAGCGCCTTTAACCGCACGGCCACTTCGGCCGGCTAAGATATGACAAGATGGACCATTGTCTACTAACAAAAATGACAAATCACAACTTGTTTCTCTATGTAATAACGCGGATATGGGTCTGAGGTTCCTCGTGTCTTTCACCGATTTCTGTGTTGCGTGCTTCATTCAGCGTTATATCTGGTGTTGTGGAACTGGGGAAACTGCCTGAGCGCTGGCCACACAAGAAAATCATACAATACTAGATCAACAATAATCGCAAATCATTTACAAAAGTTCACTAATAGGGTGTGTGACAAATTGAAGTGTTCTGCCATTCGGATGAATTAATAGTGCCGGCCGGAGTGGCCGTGCGGTTCTGGTTCAATGGCTCTGAGCACTATGGGACTCAACTTCTGAGGTCTTTAGTCCCTTAGAACTTAGAACTAGTTAAACCTAACTTACCTAAGGACATCACACACATCCATGCCCGAGGCAGGATTCGAACCTGCGACCGTAGCGGTCTCGCGGGTCCAGACTGCAGCGCCTAGAACCGCACAACCACTTCGACCGCTACGGTCGGAAGTTCGAATCCTGCCTCGGGCATGGATGTGTGTGATGTCCTTAGGTTAGTTAGATTTAATTAGTTCTACATTCTAGCTGTCTGATGACCTCAGAAATTACCTCCCATAGTGCTCACAGCCAATTGAACCATTTTTGAATTAATAGTAAACATATTTTCGATCGAGCCCACACAAATACTCTCCTCACGAACACATAGACTTGATCCCCATCTGAGACACACGTTCAAATCGTGAAAGTTTCAGCACCTTTGCGATGCAAATTGAGAAAATAACTATGCTTGAGACATAAGCTCGCTGTGAACGATCGATAAAATCGCAATGCGATTGTCTGTTTCTACACATAGCCAAACGACATCTTACCACGAAACCGTACAGCAAACAGCAACCTCGCCAGCAGACGGAAAACAAAACTCCAAGCACCCCAGGACACAAACTGCTTATTCAGTGCTTATTCAGACTCGCGACCCAACATTCCAAGCTAAGCGGCTCATGACGTGATACGTCAGCTAAGGCGGAACTCAAAGAATACTTCTTGAGCATCTCACAGACTGGCCCAAAATTGACTTGCATTTTTTACTATCGGCAAACTAGGTACAGAATTGCATCTTTGTAGTACAACTATGATGACTAATACGCGAAAGTATTGATTATTGAAAGTAATATATATAGAGGGTGGTCCATTCATTGTGACCGGGCCAAATATCTCACCAAACAAGCATCAAACGAAAAAACTACAAAGAACGAAACTCGTCTAGCTTGAAGGGGGAAACCAGATGGCGCTATGGTTGGCCCTCTAGATGGCGCTGCCATAGGTCAAACGGATATCAAATGCATATTTTTAAATAGGAACCCCCATTTTTTATTACATATTCGTGTAGTACGAAAAGAAATATGAATGTTTTAGTTGAACCACTTTTTTCGCTTTGTGATAGATGGCGCTGTAATAGTCACAAACATATAAGTTCGTGGTATCACGTAACATTCCACCAGTGCGGACAGTATTTGCTTCGTGATACATTACCTGTGTAAAAATGGACCGTTTGCCAACTGCGGAAAAGGTCGATATCGTGTTGATGTATGGCTATAGTGATCAAAATGCCCAACGGGCGTGCGCTATGTATGCTGCTCGGTATCCTGGACGACATCACCCAAGTGTCCGGACCGTTCGCCGGATAGTTACATTATTTAAGGAAACAGGAAGTGTTCAGCCACATGTGAAACGTCAACCACGACCTGCAACAAATGATGATGCCCAAGTAGGTGTTTTAGCTGCTGTCGCGGCTAATCCGCACATCAGTAGCCGACAAATTGCGCGAGAATCGTGAATCCCAAAAACGTCGATGTTCAGAATGATACATCAACATTGACTGTACCCGTACCATATTTCTATGCACCGTGAATTGCATGGCGACGACTTTGAACGTCGTGTACAGTTCTGCCACTGGGCACAGGAGAAATTACGGAACGATGACAGACTTTTTGCACGCGTTCTATGTAGCGACGAAGCGTCATTGACCAACAGGGGTAACGTAAACCGGCATAATAAGCACTATTGGGCAACGGAAAATCCACGATGGCTGCGAGAAGTGGAAAATCAGCGGCCTTGTCGGGTTAATGTATGGTGCGGCATTATGGGAGGAAGGGTAATTGGCCCCCATTTTATCGATGGCCATCTACATGGTGCAATGTATGCTGATTTCCTACATAATGTTCTACCGATGTTACTACAAGATGTTTCACTTCATGACAGAATGGCGGTGTACATCCAACATGATGGATGTCCGGCACATAGCTCGCGTGCGATTGAAGGAGTATTAAATAGCAAATTTCGTGACAGATGGATTGGTCGTCGAAGCACCATACCATGGCCCGCACGTTCACCGGATCTCATCCCCCGATTTCCTTCTGTGGGGAAAGTTGACGGATATTTGCTATCGTTATCCACCGGCAACGCCTGACAACATGCGTCAGGGAAAGTTGAAGGATATTTGCTATCGTTATCCACCGGCAACGCCTGACAACATGCGTCAGCGCATTGTGAATACATGTGCGAACATTACGGAGTGCCAACTACTCGCTGTTGAGAGGAATGTCGTTACACGTATTGCCAAATGCATTGAGGTTGAGCATTTGTTGCATTAATGTGGTATTTACAGGTACTCACGCTGTAACAGCATGCGTTCTCAGAAATGATAAGTTCATAAAGGTACATGTATCACACTGGAACAACCGAAATAAAATGTTCAAACGTACCTACGTTCTGTATTTTAGTTTAAAAAACCTACTTGTTACCAACTGTTCGTCTAAAATTGTGAGCCATATGTTTGTGACTATTACAGCGCCATCTATCACAAAGCGAAAAAATTGGTCCAATTAAAACATTCATATTTCCTAACGTAATACATGAATGTGTAATAAAAAATGGGCGTTCCTATTTTTAAAAAACGCAGTTGATATCCATTTGAGCAATGGCACCGCCATCTAGTGGGCCATCCATAGCGCCATATGGTTTCCCCCTTCAAGCTAGACAAGTTTCGTTCTTTGCATTTTATTCGTTTGACGCTTGTTTCGTGAGATACTTGGCCCCGTCACGATCAAGAAAAGAACTGACGTTCGAGGTCTATCAACACAAAATCTGATAGAACTGATGAAATAGTAGATTTGACAAAGATTATTAAAATAGTAATGCAGGTAAGATACTGTGAGCAGCATTACTGTAACGAAAGTAGATGCAAACACAACGTTTACAGTAGTACGTATTTATATACCGACTTGCACCGCAGATCCAGAAGGGATTGAAAGAATCTAAGACGAGGGATAAGACGTTATTCAGATTGTTAAGTGGATGAAAACTCTCGGCAGGGTCTGGAATTCTATACCAACGAAATGCGAGAACGCAAAATTACTAGGAGAAAAAGGATTTGTGGAAAGAATGAAAGGGAAAATCACACAATTTTGAATACAGTGGAGTTTAATCATGACTCACACATGGGTTAAGAACCTTTCAAGAACGTTGTTCACGTGGAAGAGACCTGCAGACACCGGAAGGTTTCCAGTAGATAACATAATTCTAGGACCAGAATTTAAATTGCGAAATGTTTATAGGGTCAGTTGGGAATCTGACCATAATTATTTGCTTATTAATTGCAGATTAAACCTGAAGAAACCACTAAAAGTTTGGCAATGAAGCATATTGGACCTTTATAAATTTACGAATGCCAAGGTTTTTGAGATTGTCAAAGATGGCATCAGGCACGAGAACGTATGCTGCATAAGATGAACGGGTACCTTGGAGAAATGAAATAGTGAAGGCAACAGAGCATCAAATAGCCAAAAAGTTAGGGCGCAATAGAGGTCCCTGGAATAACACATGAGTTATTCAGTCCAGCTGTCGAAAGAAGAATACATAAACATGCAGCAAATGAAGCAGGGTGCAGGAAATACAGACTTCTAAAAGCTGAGATTACCAGGAAATACAAAACGGTAAAACCAATGACCGCTAAATGAGAATTAAAACCTCCTGGCAGATTAAAACATGTGTGATGGACCGAGACTCGAATTCGGGAGCTTTGTGTTTCGCAGTCACGTGCTCTTCCAACTGAACTACCCAAACACAAATTGCGACTCGTCCCCAGAATTCTAATTCTGCCGGTACCTCTTCTCCTACCTTCCGTAATTTGGTAGTGCAGCTTGTAGAGCACGTGCCCGTGAATTGCAAAGTTCTCCAGTTCGAGTCTCGGTTCGGCACAGGAACCAGCGCAAACGTCGCTGCAGAGTGAAAATATCATTTTCGATGAGATTTGCTGATCTACAGATGCCTGCGTGAGTAAATGAAAGATAGATGAACCCTAAAAGAAAATTAAAGAGAATATTAAAGAAAGAGAAGCACGGGTTTATTAAGAACTGAGATTGCAAGCCCATACTAAACAAGAAAGGGAAGGACAACATAGAGGATCTAAATAACAGAAACAAACTTGAAGCTATTTTTGTAGATAGAGACGAGTAAGTAGCTACAGAAGAGAGTTGAGATGTGATACAAAAAGAAACTTTGAGTACAGCACTGGGAAGGACAACATAGAGGATCTAAGTAACAGAAACAAACTTGAAGTTATTTTTGTAGATAGAGACGAGGAAGTAGCTAAAGAAGATAGTTGAGATGTGATACAAAAAGCACTGAAAGATCTGTCTCAAAACAATGCACCTGGAATAGACGACCTACCTTTAAATTCTTAGATGCGCCATCCCTGGGAGAACTATTATAGTTGATATTCAAGACTTTTCAGACGCGAAATACCTTCAAAATTCAAGAGGAATGTATTAATTTCGATTTTTTAGAAGACAGACGCTAGCAGGCGTGCATACTACCAAACCTGCATTCTAATAGGCCATCGCTGCTAAGTACTGACAGGATGCATTTACACGGGAACGAAAAAACTGGAAGAAATCGATTTCGGTGAAGATTAGTTTGGGTTCCGGAGAAATGTAAGAACATTTGAGGCAATACTGACCTGACGAAGTTTATTACATTTACAACTTTTGTAGATGTAGGAAAAGCTTTTAACATTGTTGACTGGAACCAAATGTTCGGAATTCTTATGGGATAAAACACAGGGAGCGAAAGGTAATGCATAATCCGTCTGCAGTAATAGGAGTCGAATGGCAGAAGTGAAGCGGCAGTTCATGAGGAAGTGAGACATTGTTGTAGTACCTCCTTGATGTTATTCAGTTGATCAAACAATAAAGGAAACAAATGTGGAAAATTAATCAATGTTTAGGAACAAAAGTGGGATACGGAAGTACTAAGGAATGACGAGATACGTTTGAAATTCTCTAACGCTATAGATACAGCAATAAGGAATAGCACAGTAGGCAGTACAGTTGAAGAGGAATGGACATCTCTAAAAAGGGCCATCACAGAAGTTGGGAAGGAAAGCATAGGTACAAAGAAGGTAGCTGCGAAGAAACCATGGGTAACAGAAGAAATACTTCAGTTGATTGATGAAAGGAGCAAGTACAAACATGTTCCGGGAAAATCAGGAATACAGAAATACAAGTTGCTGAGGAATGAAATAAATAAGAAGCGCAGGGAAGCTAAGACGAAATGGATGCTGGAAAAATGTGAAGACATCGAAAAAGATATGATTGTCGGAAGGACAGACTCAGCCTACAGGAAAGTCAAAACGGCCTTTGGTGACATTAAAAGCAACGGTGGTAACATTAAGAGTGCAACGGGAATTCCACTGTTAAATGCAGAGGAGAGAGCAGATAGGTGGAAAGAATACATTGAAAGCTTCTATGAGGGTGAAGATTTGTCTGATGTGATAGAAGAAGAAACAGGAGTCGATTTAGAAGTGATAGGGGATCCAGTACTAGAAACGGAATTTAAAAGAGCTTTTCAGGACTTACGGTCAAATAAGGCAGAAGGGATAGATAACATTCCATCAGAATTTCTAAAATCATTGGGAGAAGTGATAACAAAACGACCATTCACGTTGGTGTGTAGAATATATGAGTCTGGCAATTTACCATCTGACTTTCGGAAAAGCATCATCCACACAATTCCGAAGACGGCAAGAGCTGACAAAAGCGAGAATTATCGCACAATCAGCTTAACAGCTCATGCATCGAAGCTGCTTACAAGAATAATATACAGAAGAATGGAAAAGAAAATTGAGAATGCGCTAGGTGACGATCAGTTTGGCTTTAGGAAAAGTAAAGGGACGAGAGAGGCAATTCTGACGTTACGGCTAATAATGGAAGCAAGGCTAAAGAAAAATCAAGACATTTCCATAGGATTTGTCGACCTGGAAAAAGCGTTCGACAATATAAAATGGTGCAAGCTGTTCGAGATTCTGAAAAAGGTAGGGGTAAGCTATAGGGAGAGACGGGTCATATACAATATGTACAACAACCAAGAGGGAATAATAAGAGTGGCCGATAAAGAACGAAGTGCTCGTATTAAGAAGGATGTAAGACAAGGCTGTAGCCTTTCGCCCCTACTCTTCAATCTGTACATCGAAGAAGCAATGATGGAAATAAAAGAAAGGTTCAGGAGTGGAATTAAAATACAAGGTGAAAGGATATCAATGATACGATTCGCTGATGACATTGCTATCCTGAGTGAAAGTGAAGAAGAATAAATGATCTGCTGAATGGAATGAACAGTCTAATGAATACACAGTATGGTTTGAGAGCAAATCGGAGAAAGACGTAGGTAATGAGAAGTAGTAGAAATGAGAACAGCGAGAAAGTTAACATCAGGATTGATGGTCACGAAGTCAATGAAGTTAAGGAATTCTGCTACCTAGGCAGTAAAATAACCAATGACGGACGGAGCAAGGAGGACATCAAAAGCAGACTCGCTATGGCAAAAAAGGCATTTCTGGCCAAGAGAAGTCTACTAATATCAAATACCGGCCTTAATTTGAGGAAGAAATTTCTGAGTATGTACGTCTGGAGTACAGCATTGTATGGTAGTGAAACATGGGCTGTGGGAAAACCGGAACAGAAGAGAATCGAAGCATTTGAGATGTGGTGCTATAGACGAATGTTGAAAATTAGGTGGACTGATAAGGTAAGGAATGAGGAAGTTCTACGCAGAATCGGAGAGGAAAGGAACATGTGCAAAACACTGGTAAGGAGAAGGGACAGGATGATAGGACATCTGCTAAGACATGGTACTAGAGGGAGCTGTAGAGGGCAAAAACTGTAGAGGAAGACAGAGATTGGAATACGTCAAGCAAATAATTGAGGACGTAGGTTGCAAGTGCTACTCTGAGATGAAGAGGTTAGCACAGGATAGGAATTCGTGGCGGGCCGCATCAAACCAGTCACTAGACTGATGACCAAAAAAAAAAAAAAAAAAAAAAAAAAGGAATAAAAAATAAAAGCTTTGAGGTATGAAGGTGGCGCAGCGTATTTCTGCCGTAGACAGCAAAGGATTTGAAAGATTAGTTGAACGCAACATATCGTATCTTTCAAAAGTAAAACAAGCGTAAGGGATTCTAATCGATTTCATCAGACGATACTGACGTAACTGGATTGGGAAACGAGTGACTGAGTCAATGAGTTTTGTTACTTTGCCAAAAAAGAAGTGGTGACGGCCCACACAGAATGGGAAATGTTCAATGTAAACAGGCAATAGCATGTCACACATTTCGAAAAAAAAAGAAATTTTTTAACATCGAAAGTAAATCTACACGAACGGAAAAAGGTCTCAGCACCACGAAGGAGTCGTGCAAGAGAAACGAAAACTGTAGTCGGGTTTCCACATCTGAAGATGACGCCAGCTCAGATTTCGCTGCAGTCGCCTAGTAGAACCACTATGAGGATGCAGACCTGCTTTGTTTAAATACGTACTGAAGCGGTCGTTAGCGTCAGTTACGTCTGAGATTGTACATAGGACATATGGCGTTCGTGTTAGCCAAGATGCTTTTAAGACGATGAAAACGACGAAGACACATTGTGTTTACCTCGCTGAGTTTGAAAGAGGTCATGTAACGATGCTCCTGGAAGCTAAACGTTCATTGAGGGGTATTGATGAAAGACTTGGGAGGAATGCATCTGCTGTCATTGGTGGGCACGGGAAGGTACGGTCGCAAGAAGACTTTGCTCTTGACGGGCATGTGACACAACCGAGACGCAAAACCATCTTCTTCGGCGTATGGTTCTTGCGCATCGTACGGAATCTACAGGAGAAGTCTGAACAGCGGTTGGCACCGCAGTGACACAACGAACCGGTACAAATCTGTTACTTCACTGACAGCTCCGAGACAAGAGCCCTGTGGCGTCCATTACACTGAAAAATGGTTCAAATGGCTCTGAGCACTATGGGACAACTTCTGAGGTCATCAGTCCCCTAGAACTACTTAACTAACCTAGGGACATCACACCTTCAGTTAAGGAAGGTAGTAGTCAAAAACTCTGAGCCCAGGACTCAATCCGCATAAATTGGCCTTGCTCGGAATTCTTACTACGTTTCACATGCTGATCATGATATGGCGCTAGTAGGATTAGTGATAATGAAATTTGACTGGTAAAAACATCGGTCTGGCTTTGCCATACATAAATTAATACACATACTGGATTTGGAGTGTATGGCCAGTAACGGCTAAACATGCTTGTTTTTAGGACTAAGCCTATTAGCGGCACATCATGGTCGGCATGTAAAACGCGATAAGACTTCTCAAGAAGACTCACTTATACGTGTTGAAACCTAGGTCAAGAACTTATGACTATTGCCTTCCGCAACCGTTTACTGTTTATATTCCATACAATGTCATTTGTATTTGCTTTCAGCTTGAACCTCACCTCTGATGTAATAATCGGACCCTCTTCTCTTCTTCTGAGATCTCTTCTGAGTTCGTTTCCTGTGCTTACAATGCATAAATGAGCTCACTTTGACCTTGGACGCGTTCGTTTCTGTCACGCGGCAAATCTTGAGATTACTTTCTTCGGACATCAGTTTTGAGAATCAGCAACGGCGTCGGGCCACCGCCGAGCTGCGTCATGAAAGCCTTCACGACGGCCACTATAAAAGAAGCCCCGTTCTGCGGTGGAGCTCATCCAAGTGCTCAGCGAACACCCGCCCACACGGCGTGCCACCTCACGCAGATCATGAGCGCCGCAACGGTATGTTTTTTCTCTCCTCACAGTCCTTGTTGCGTAAACGTGGTACCCCGCGCAGCTGAAGACTATCCATGCTGCAGCCCGTGCCACAAAGCACGGCACATACATTTGCTTTATTTATTCTGTAGAAATTTTCAGTGGACAGCTGAAATAAGCTAGCATTCAGCACTCAAAACCGCACTCACTCTTGTAATTTTTCCGGTGGTGCCCGGTCAAAAGGTTAGCATTTATGTTCGTAATATCACTAAGATTCTTAACACAATAGTTAACAAAATTCTTACAGCTTGAAGATATATTATAACTCATTTTCGTTAGTACTGAGCGCAGGTGAAAACAAAACTGAAAGTGTGATTATTCGGGACTTTTATTTTAATGCATGCTTGGGAGAGCATTGTACTTTAATTAAATATGACTAATATTTTTCCTCTTTGTTAAAATCTTTTGGTTTGTTCAGTTTCCCTAACAAACATGTTCCTTTATGGTTACAATTGTAAATCTTGAAACAGAAATACCGTTACTTGCATCGACGTGACTTGAAAATTCTTGTTCGCTTTATGAAAATATGCTTGTTGATAGCTGTGTTAATAAACCGTATTGATTACCTTTACGATTTCAATTATTTTCATAAACTAGAGTCACCAACTTATTAAACTAAAAATTGAATAGTCATTACTATAATTAAATAACATATCTTAAAGTTTTAAACATGATTGTTTCTCCGCAACCGTGTATTACATCCATTACAGGATTATACAACCAGCCGATTGCAAATAACTGTATGGTACAGTGACCTAGGCTACGACACGTATTAAGGGTGTCTTCATTACAATGAAATTTTGAAGAATCTTTAAAATAATACATAGAAGACACCCATAGTAAGCGTCGAAACAGAGGCCAATTTAGCAAACAATTATTTGCGACCGGCTGGCTGTTTAGTCCCATGCTGAAAAATATCGCAAGTGCCGTGTATGAGGGACTGCATTCGAAAATTGTTATGAAATGCTCTCTTTCTGGATTAGATATCACAAAAGTTCCCCTTCTAGTGTTCTCACCACAGGTTCAACCGAGAGATCTGCAGATCCGAAACACAATCTTGATAGCACACACCTATGTAACCAATTTATGTCCCCTCCTAAGAAAGATGTTTAAGACTCTATGCCGAACCTGGGACCATGCATTTCATGGACATTTGCCCTAGCTTCTCAGCTATCTTTGTTTTCCTTTTTAACTTTATTTCCGAAAAATTTACGCTGTGTGACGGTGGCACTTCTCCTTTCAGTCAATAGTTTGTTAGCCTTTAGAACTAAAAGCTATAATGGTAACTGAATACTGTAGCATATGTATAAATCCCATATACAAATTGTCTTTCAAAATCGTAAACCTAACATATCTTTTGCCGAAGATGAAACTCTCTAACATTAGCATCCAGTTGGAAAGTCGTTTCCTTCAGAATTTTGGGATTACCACTGATGCAATTATGTCTACGTTCGTGATGCTACACAACTATGTTTACATGTTATTTGTATTTTGCTCCCGATATCGAATTTGTTAGTATTGTCCACCTCTTTTTACTTACTTATTTCTTTTTGGGTGGTCTTGAAAACTTTTGAGTGCTGTTTCATTATTTGTTATTACATAGAATATCTAACTATAATGTAACCTTGTTGCTGATCTCCCTTTCGCACACGGAAAGGCTCGAATGTCTATGAAAATCAACTTCCTATGTGATAGGTCTCGTGTAGCATACTTGCACATTACGTCTTCCTCCATTTCCCTACCTCTGTGGTTATCAAATATTCAACCGTCCTGTGTATGGCGGTACTTTTCATGTGAGGGTGCTGTCAGCATGGTTCTGCTCAAGGTGGTTGCTGTGACGTCACTATGTGACAAGGAAAATATGTAAACATCACTGTTTACACCCGAAGCTACACATCAATAGGACAGTTTTTTCTCTATATTCTTCCTGTGAACATCCTGTATTTCAAATTACGTTTGCGGTGTCACTGGTTTATTTGAAAATTAAATTTCAGTAAAGCCCATTGTACGATGATTGCTTTCCGTACCCAGATTACGTACAACACACCAGTCACACTTAGTAGGGGGGTAAATATCCGTCGGTTTTGTAATAGGTGAGTTTCTCCAAGCATGCTCCATGCTTCCCTGAAGAGCTTTCCTCTATCTTTCTGTATGTGAAGTATGTTTGTCACAATTGTATGCGAAGTCTACCGGGTGTAGCCCCATACTTCCATTGGGGCCGTTAGCTCTTCGCTGGTCATGCTATCGTGGCACGACCGACAACACGCCCTCAAAGCAGTATATCCGCTATTATCTCTCGCTCTCCTACTCTCTCTCTCTCACTCACTCTCTCTCTCTCTCTCTCTCTCTCTCGCTCTCTCTCTCTCGTACCTTTCAAACCTCTCAGAATTTCTCCTGCATCACTTTCACGACCAACACTTTTGAAAGAAATGATTTTGCTGAGACCTGGCCTAGCCACAGAGTAGGGATATAGGTCGGGAATGAATTATCACTCTGTAATTAAGTATGTGCTGATTTGAAATTTTCTGGGAGAGTCAAACTATACGCCGGATTGGAACTCGCCTGGGAACTTTTCTTTCTTTTTGGAGTGCTAGTTGCGGAAGGTATGCAGGAGATGTGAGAAGTTTCGAAGACAGCGTCGGAGCTACAGCTGTGGGAGGGGTGGAGGGAGGGGCGGGGAAGGGAAGCTGCGAGTCAAAGGCAAAGATCTCCGGTTAGAGCGTCGGCCTGGATGACAGTTTTAATCTGAAAGTTTAAAAAGAGTGCACATTCCATTCTAGAGTGAAAATTCATTCTGGAAACGAGTTTTTAACTTTACATTTGTTATTTTCACATTACACTTTCAACTGTCAACGTCCTTTGGCACTTTTCTTCGCTCTTACTTTTCAGTCCTGTCTCGGAAAACAAAGTAGCCAGTTCTACCTTAGTGGTAGTCTTGTCCTATCCTGTAGTACAGGGCTGTCAACTTTTTATATTACTTGTGCCATATTAGAAGAAGGCGAATCTGATCAGATAATATACTTACCATTTTACATTTCTTGTACGAGATTTCATAAATAATTTTATATACAAATAACTAAAAATCTTGAATTAATGAGACATTTCACTTTTAATTTAGGAAACTAGTGTATGAATATCATTCTCAAGGTTTTCATCTGAGATTTTGATTCTATTTTTACTCTTGATGTGCTTTACTCTTGAAAATAATATTTCACAAACATATGTGGTTCCAAACAAAGATGAGACACGTAACGCACAACTGTGCAGCAAAGGATATTCTTCTCTATGCAGCTGTGATTTGTAAAAGTCCATGATACGTGATTAAACGGTTATTTTAGTTGGATGTCGGACTGCAACTCTGTGCATTCGATCTGAAAATTTTCTGGCAACGTTGGGAATAATGCAGCACTATCTACTGCTTGTTAACATCTGTTGAGTGTAGTTCGAAGACGATGACTTCCACCTTTACCGAAGATACTGACCAGAGATGGGGGCAAAGTTGTTGCGGCCAGACAGTACAGTACAACCACGCTGTTAGTATTGTACTTGCGAACAACGCATAGCTTACGAGCAAATAGAGAATACACGTCAACAAATTTCGTGCATTACTAATAAGCTATAATAAAATGGAATGAAGCTGCGACTGGCTGAGTGACGTCTGCTATCTACTGTGGGTGGACTGGAAGGGGAAAGAGCATAGTGACCGCAGCGGGCAGCCATTAAGTGTAGCAGCAACACGTTTCGATTTGTACTTAACTCCTCCTTCGGTAGAAATTTCATACGAAAGTTAAAAGATTTCTTGAAAACCCATCATACACTGAGGCAGCAAAGAAACTGGTGATGCATGCATATTAAAATACCGAGATATGTAAAAGGGCAGAATACGGCGCTGCGGTCGGCAACGCTACCATTGGATCTTATCAAGATTTAAATGAGTTTCGACGGTGTTATAGTCCGCACACAAGCGATGGGACACAGCATCTCCGAGGAAGCAATGAGGTGAGGATTTTCCCGTTCGACCATTTCTCGAGCGTATCGTGAAAATCACGAATCCGGTAAAATGTTATATCTCCGACATTGCTGCGGCCGGAAAAAGTTTCTAAAAGAAAGAGACCAACGATGACTGAAGAGAATCTTTCAAAGTGACAGAAGTGCAACCCTTCCGCAAATTGCTGGAGATTTCAATGCTGGGCCATCAACATGCGTCAGCGTGCAAGCCATTCGACGAAACAACATCGATATGGGCTTTCGGAGCCGCGGGCCCAATCGTGTACCCTTGATGACCGCACGGCACAAAGTTTTACGCCTCGCCAGGGCCCGTCAACATCGACATGGACTGTTGACGACTGGAAACATGTTGCCTGGTCGGACGAGTCTCGTTTCAAATTGAATCCAGTGGATGGCGGGTACGGACATGGAAACAACCTCAAGAATCCATGGACCATGCATGTCAGCAGAAGACTGATCAAGCTGATGAAAGCTCTGTAAGGGTCTGTTGCGTATGCAGCTAAAGTGACGTGGGACCCCTCATGTCTAGATACGACTTTGACATGTGACACGTACGTAATCATCCTGTCTGATCACCTGCAGCCTGTCATGTCCATTGTGCATTCCGACGGATTTGGTCATTTCCAGCAGGGCTATGCGACACCCCACACGTCCAGAATTACTACAGAATGGCTCAAGGAACACTCTTCTGAGTTTAAACACTTCCACGGGCCATCCAACTCCTCAGACATGAAGATTATTGAGCATCTATGGGATGCCTTACAGCGTGCTGTTCAGAAGAGGTCTCCATTCGCACTCTTATAGATATATGGATTGCCCTGAAGGTTTCATGGTGTCTGTTCCCTCCAGAACTACTTCAGACGTTAGTCGAGTCCATACCAGGTCGTGTTGCGATACTTCTGCCTGCTCTCGGGGGCCATACACGATATTAGGCAGGTTCTTTGGGTCTTCAGTGTAGAAATGTTCATGTTCACATGTAGCAATGTATATGATGTCAAATTAAACCTGTCCTAACAGAATTATCCTGCTGTCAGATACATAACATTGGCAATAAATGCATTCAGAATTAATGTTTCTAACTTCTATCAATTAATAAAGATCAGAGCTATGGTGAAAAATGTTCTCTATCACAATCGTACAGAAATAACACAGAATTTTCTTGTATTTCCTTAAATTATTTTCAATATATTTCCCTATATCTTTAGTTTCGCATTGGGAACTGAAGTAGCTGCTAGATAACAGACCAGCACGTCTGAGAGATTGGCCGAATAAGAACGAGACAGCGATGCAAGTATAGCACAGGTGACAATGTTAAGAACAGGATGGGCCCAAGGGCGCCAGCAGGTTTTCATGTCACTAGGTGTAAAAAATTTTCCCCACATATGTATTTCAGAAATATTGACAATGTTCTTATGTGCACATCATTTTCCCCTGTTTGTTTCTACACTGCACTTTTAGTACCTGTTCAGTGTTATAAACACAAACAACCAAACAGTACAGTTATAGTGAAACCTGTTTGGACTTTAAAGAATTTATGTTGTTTTCTGTTGATCCCGTCATAAGCCCTATTGTCTTCATTAATTGTTTTCTTGCCTTTAAACGCTTAGTATGGATGACATTTCCCACATTTTGCGTTTCTGAACCAGTACCACAAGATTAAACATCAGTTACACTTGAAACAGATATTCAAAGTTACTACATAGCTAATTGTAGAACATTATCTCACTTCTGACAGCTTTATACAAAATTCTTGAAAAAGTAATGTATTAAAGCGCAGCATCACACATTTGTAAAAGTGGAGTACTGCCAAAATGTCAGTTTGCTTTTTTCAGAAAGGTTTTTTAACAGAAAATGCTATACATACTTTTACTGATCAAATTTTAAATGCATTGAATAACCGAACATCACCGATTGGGATATTTTCTGATCTCTCGAAGGTCTTTCACTGTGTGAATCATGAAATTCTTCCAGATGTGCTTAAGTATTGTGGTGTGAGTGAGACAGTGCACAAAAGGTTTAATTTATATTTAACCGAATGAAAGCATAAGGTTAAAATTAACAATACAGGTCGTGTGCAAAGTTAGCAAAGTCCTCTAACTGGGGTGGTATCAAGAATGGTGTCCCACAGGGTTCAGTCTTGGGCCCCTAATTGCTCTTAATATACATAAATGACTTGCCACTCTGTATTCATGAAGATGCAGAGTTAGTTCTTCTTGCTGTTGATACAATTGTGGTAATAACACCCAACAAACCAGAATTACCTTAGGATATTGTAAAAAATGTCTCAGAAAATTATTAAGTGTTTCTCTTCAAATGGGCTCTCACCAAATTTTGAGAAAACACAGAATATACAGTTCTGTACAGTAAATGACATAACACCATTGACAAATAAAGACTGTGGAGAAGTCTGTTGCTAAAGCAGACGTTAAAAATATCTGGTTGTGTGCACAGATGAGAAATTGAATTGGAAGAAACACATCGATGGTCTGCTGAAACGATTAGTTTCAGCTACTTACACTATAAGGATTATTGGAAGTTTGGTGATAAATATATCAGTATATTAGCCTACTATGCTTATTTTCGTTCACTGCTTTCATATGGCATCATATTTTGGGGTAATTCATCATTAAGAGTAAAAGTATTCATTGTACAAACGCGTTTAATCAGAATAATAGCTGGAGCCCACCCAAGATTACCTTGCACACATTAAGTGCATAACTACAACACTAGAAGAAATGACGATCTTCACTATACAGGGTTAAATCTGTCTTTGGCACACAAAGTGGAGAATTATGCTGCCACCAAAATCTTTGGTCATTTTCCAAATAGCTCTAAAAGTCTAACAGATAGTCAATCAACTTTTATAAACAAATTAAAATAATTTCTGAATGACAACTCCTTCTACTTAATGGATGAATCTTTAGATATGGAGTAGTAACTGTAAAAAAATAAAAAATAAATATTATTTTGTGTAAAGAAAACTTACATTAAAGTGACACATCATTACGAAATGTCGTAATGATGATCTTTTTTCTTGGTCATCAGTCTACTGACTCGTTTGATGCGGCAGGCCACGAAGTCCTTTCCTGTGCTAACCTCTTCATCTCAGAGTAGCACTTGCAACCTACGTCCTCAATTATTTGCTTGATGTATTCCAATATCTGTCTTCCTCTACAGTTTTTGCCCTCTACCGCTCCCTCTAGTAACATGGAAGTCTTTCCCTCATGTTTTAGCAGATGTCGTATCATCCTGTCCCTTCTCCTTATCAGTGTTTTCCACATATTCCTTTCCTCTCCGATTCTGCGTAGAACCTCCTCATTCCTTATCAGTCCACCTAATTTTCAACATTCGTCTATAGCACCACATCTCAAATGCTTCGATTCTCTTCTGTTCCGGTTTTCCCACAGTCCATGTTTCACTACCATACAATGCTTTACTCCAGACGTACATCCTCAGAAATTTCTTCCTCAAATTAAGGCCGGTATTTGATATTAGTAGACTTCTCTTGGCCAGAAATGCCTTTTTTGCCATAGCGAGTCTGCTTTTGATGTCCTCCTTGCTCCGTCCGTCATTGGTTATTTTACTGCCTAGGTAGCAGAATTCCTTAACTTCATTAACTTCGTGACCATCAATCCTGATGATAAGTTTCTCGCTGTTCTCATTTCTACTACTTCCCATTACCTACGTCTTTCTCCGATTTACTCTCAAACCATACTGTGTACTCATTAGACTGTTCATTCCGTTCAGCAGATCATTTAATTCTTCTTCACTTGCACTCAGCATAGCGAATCGTATGCTTCACCTTGTATTTTAATTCCACTCCCGAACCTTTCTTTTATTTCCATCATTGCTTCCTTGATGTACAGATTGAAGAGTAGGGGCGAAAGGCTACAGCCTTGTCTTACACCCTTCTTAATACGAGCACTTCGTTCTTGATCGTCCACTCTTATTATTCCCTCTTGGTTGTTGTACATATTGTATATGACCCGTCTCTCCCTATAGCTTACCCCCACTTCTTTTCAGAATCTCGAACAGCTTGCACCATTTTATATTGTCGAACGCTTTTTCCAGGTCGACAAATCCTATGAAAGTGTCCTGATTTTTCTTTAGCCTTGCTTCCGTTATTAGCCGTAACGTCAGAATTGCCTCTCTCGTCCCTTTACTTTTCCCAAAGCCAAACTGATCGTCACCTAGCGCATTCTCAATTTTCTCTTCCATTCTTCTGTATATTATTCTTGTAAGCAGCTTCGATGCATGAGCTGTTAAGCTGATTGTGCGATAATTCTCGCACTTGTCAGCTCTTGCCTTCTTCGGAATTGTGTGGATGATGCTTTTCCGAAAGTCAGATGGTATATCGCCAGACTCATATATTCTACACACCAACGTGAATAGTCGTTTTGTTACCACTTCCCCCAATGATTTAAGAAATTCTAATGGAATGTGATCTATCCCTTCTGCCTTATTTGACCGTAAGTCCAGAAAAGCTCTTTTAAATTCCGTTTCTAGTACTGGATCCCCTATCTCTTCTAAATCGACTCCTGTTTCTTCTTCTATCACATCAGACAAATCTTCACCCTCTTAGAGGCTTTCAATGTATTCTTTCCACCTATCTGCTCTCTCCTCTGCATTTAACAGTGGAATTCCCGTTGCACTCTTAATGTTATCACCGTTTTGACTTTCCTGTATGCTGAGTCTGTCCTTTTGACAATCATATCTTTTTCGACTTCTTCACTTTTTTCCTGCAGCCATTTCGTCTTAGCTTCCCTGCACGTCCTATTTATTTCATTCCTCAGCGACTTGTATTTCTGTATTCCTGATTTTCCCGGAACATGTTTGTACTTGCTCCTTTCATCAATCAACTGAAGTATTTCTTCTGTTACCCATGGTTTCTTCGCAGCTACCTTCTTTGTACCTATGTTTTCCTTCCCAACTTCTGTGATGGCCCTTTTTAGAGATGTCCATTCCTCTTGAACTGTACTGCCTACTGCGCTATTCCTTATTGCTGTATCTATAGCGTTAGAGAACTTCAAACTTAACTCCTCATTCCTTAGTACTTCCGTATCCCACTTCTTTGCGTATTGATTCTTCCTGACTAATGTCTTGAACTTCAGCCTACTCTTCATCACTACTATATTGTGATATGTGTCTATATCTGCTCCTGGGTACGCCTTACAATCCAGTATCTGATTTCGGAATCTCTGCCTGACCACGATGTAATCTAATTGAAATCTTCCCGTATCTCCCGGCCTTTTCCTAGTATACCTCTTCCTCTTGTGATTCTTGAACAGGGTATTCACTATTACTAGCTGAATCTTGTTACAGAACTCAATTAGTCTTTCTTCTCTTTCATTCGTTGTCCCAAGCCCATATTCTCCTGTAACCTTTTCTTCTACTCCTTCCCCTACAACTGCATTCCAGTCGCCCATGACTATTAGATTTTCGTCCCCCTTTACATACTGCATTACCCTTTCAATATCCTCATACACTTTCTCTGTCTGTTCAGCTTGCGACGTCGGCATGTATACCTGAACTGTCGTTGTCGGTGTTGGTCTGCTGTCTTTTCTGATTAGAACAACCCGGTCACTGAATTGTTGACAGTAACACACCCTCTGCCCTACCTTCCTATTCATAACGAATCCTACACCTGTTATACCATTTTCTGCTGCTGTTGATATTACCCGATACTCATCTGACCAGAAATCCTTGTCTTCCTTCCACTTCAATTCACTGACCCCTACTATATCTAGAGTGAGCCTTTGCATTTCCCTTTTCAGATTTTCTAGTTTCCCTACCACGTTCAAGCTTCTGACATTCCACGCCCCGACTCGTAGAACGTTATCCTTTCGTTGATTATTCTCTATAGAACAAATATTAATGTATGTATGTATATGTATTGTTAGTTGCGTTCAACAAAGCTTTCACCGCAATTAAAGTAATTTTTTAACTCCAGTTGCGTGGTATCGCCAGCCTAGATATAGATGCTGCAAGTTCAACAGTACGTAGCCCTGTGACGAGCAGTACACGCCACGCACTTCATTAGGATTACTGAGTTTCATTGCATATACACATAGCAGATTCGTCGCGCATTCATTCGGGAGGTTCATTTCATTTTATTAAAGCTTATTAGTAATGCACGGAGTGTGCCGACGTGTAATCTCTCTGTCCTTATGTACTACGCGTTATTCGCAAGTACAATTACGACCGCAGAAAGATCAATATAATTTTTTATTTTTGGTCATATAGATACCACACTGAATTTTATTTTTCAAGAATGAAATGATTTTTAAGACTTTAGGTCCTTTTTACTTGTTTAACGTCCATATATGAAATAACGGTTCATTCTTTCAATGTTGGCTAGAACGACCAATGGTTTAGAAAGAACCACAGAATGCTGCTGAGGAATAGTGCTCTAAGAAGTTTACACAGCAATTTTCGTGCGTCTTTAGAAAAATAATACTTCTTGAATATTAGAATGACCTTAGACATTTTACTCCTAATTTTTGCAATTTCAGTTTCTACTTCCTATAAAGTTTTTCAATAATATAGTTCCTTTCATAAGTCAATTTACATATCTGTATCATTTATACGTCACTTCGTCGATATTTTCATGTTATTTTAGTATTAATTTTACACATAAAAATTCGTAATATTCGTAAGTGACATCTCGCTGGGCGCAGCTGGCACCCTCCTGCTGGCGTTCCTCTATGTATCAGTGAGACAAGAGCTTTTTCAAATTGAAAATTGTCAATTTTTTATAACTTTACGTAAACGGGTATTTTTCTGGTCACCTGATAGATGCTCACTTCTTTGGCCCCAATGACTTTTGCTGTGGGCCACATACAGCTCTCTGGTTCAACAAACTTGCTGTAGAATCCACATTTACATTTCAAGGTACAATGTACTGGAATTGTTTCTTCCGGAGATTTAAAAAATGACGTTCTGTATCAAGTCACGTTTCTCCATAAGTCACGAAAAAGTGTTCTTTAAAACTAATTTAATATTTATGGCATTGCTGTAAGTTAACATTTTTTGCACTTAAAACTGAGATCCTCTGAAGGGAAAAAGATGTATAGGGAGTAGAGGAAACAAATTTAAGTGCAAAATTTAACACTGCACTCATCTAATATCTACCACTGGAGTTTACTAACGGTGTGGTCACATGTCACATTAGCTGTTGGGATCCACAATTTCATGGTTAAACTTACAGGAGCATATCATAATCTTCCAGTGCAAACATATCCATCGTCAGTGTGAGTTGCCTCTCCACTCTGAAACATAGATGTAACGAACGATATTGATTCCCTTTGTTTACTTCTCCTGCTATAAGCTAGCTTTGTTCTCACCTAACCGCATAAATCTGATGCTAAATTTGTTTCACCTCAGTAAATTGATTTATTGGACATTTTACAAAATGGCCTGGAACGAGTAGTAGAACTGATGGGTTTCTACGTACATTTTGATTTATTCACCTCCGTAGCTGAGTGGTCAGCGCAACTGACTGGGGACCCGTGTTCCAGTGCTGGTGCTGTCAGCGACACCTTTTCCCTATTGGGAGGGCTGGTAAGGGACGCACTCATCCTCGTGACGCCGACTGAGGATCTACTCGACCTTTCAGTAGCGGTTCCAAGGTCAAGAAACGCAACGACAGGGAGACTGAGACAGGCTCGGTTGCTGACTTTGTGTACCACCGTACAGCGTGCTGTGACACAATAGGCAGTGAATGACATGGCGGTCGGCTGGGTTCCATTGGGCCCTCTAAGCATAGGACGGGGAAATTTTTGTCAGTGATTATACTTTTTCGGTCAGCAGTCTTCCGACAGGTATGATGCAGTCTCGGAATGAGTTCCTCTCCTGTAACAAATTCCTTATATCAGAGTACCACTTGCAACCTAATTCCTCAATATTTTGCTGGATGTACTCCAATCTCTGTCTTCTTTTACAGTTTTTGCTTTTTACAAATTCTGCTAATACCTTGGAAGTAATCCCCCAATGTCTTAACAGATGTCGTATCATCCAGTGCCTTCGTCTTGTCAGCGCTTTGCTCGCCGATTCTCCGGAGAACTTTCTCACTCCTCTCCTTATCAGTCCATTTAATTATCAAATTCTTCTGTAAAGCCACATGTCAAATTCTTAGATTTTCTTCTTTTCCTCTTCTCCCAAAGTCGATGTCTCCAAACCTATATTATCAGAAATTTCTGAGAAAAATTGTTTTATACTAGCAGACTTGTCTTGGCAAGGAATGCCCTTTTTGTCAGTATTAGTCTAATTTTTGTGTCTTCTTGGCTCCGACCGCCATTGGTTACTTTGCTAACTAGGTAGCATACGCCTTAACTTTATCTACTTCGTAATCATCGTTCATGGTTTTAAATTTCTCGCTCTTCTCATTTTTGCTGCTTCTCATTACTTTCGCCTTTCTTAGATTTACTCCAATCCATATCCTGTACTAATTAGAGTGTGTGTTCAATATACTCGGAAGATCCTGTAATTCTTCTTCACTTTCACTGAGGTTATCAATGTCATCGGCAAATCTTATCGCTGATGTCTTTTCACCTTGCGTTTTAATCCCACTCTTGAACGTTTCTATCATTTCCCGTAGTTGCTTTTTCAATGCATATGTTCAACAGTAGGGGAGAAAGACTACATCACTGTCTTACTCCCTTCGTAATCCGAGCAGTTCGTTCTTGATTTTCACTTTTATTATTCCCGTTTGGCTTTTGTACGTATTGTATTGCCCTTCTTTCCCTGTAGCTTACCATCTAAGGAACTGGACCATGTTTCACCATTTGACACTGTCGAATGCTTTGTCCAGTTCAACAGAATCTATGGACTTGCCTTGATTTTGCTTTAGTCAAGCTTCCATTACCAGCGGCAATATCAGAACTCCCTTTCTGGTACGTTTACCTTTCCTAAAGTCAAACTGATCGTCATCTAACACATCCTAAGTTTTCCCTTCCATTCTTCTGTATATATTTCTTGTCGGCACCCTCGATGCAGGAGCTGTTAAGCTGATTGTGGGGTAATTTTCGCTCTTGTCAGCTCTTGCTGTCCTCGGGACTGTGTGAGTTTCTCCTAAACTTAGAGGGTTTATCGCAAGATTCATACATTCGACAACTAACGTCAATAGTTGTTTTGTTGTTACTTTCCCCAATGATTTTAGAAACTGTAATAGAAAGTTTCCATCCCTTCTGCCTTGCTCGTTCTTAAGTCTTCCAAAGCTCTTTTAATTTTTGACTCTAATAATGGATCCTCTATCTCTTCAATATTCAATCATATTTCTTCTTCTATAATGTGATGGGTCAAATCTTCCTCTCATAGAGACAATCAGTGTTCTCTTTCCACTTACCCGCTCTGTCCTCTGCATTTAATAGTGCAAATTCCATTTCACTCTTAATTTTACCACCGCTGTCTTTAATTTCACCGAAGGTGTTTCGAATTTACTGTATGCTGAGTCTGTCCTTCCAATAATCACTTCTTTTTCGATTTCTTTACGTTTTTAATACAGTTCCCTCCTGAAGATCAGAATGGGAGACTGGTCCAGAAGCCTTTTTTAATTATAGACCACGTGTCCTGTGGATGCATTATATGTGTCTTTAATGCAGGGTTTTCCACTGCCTTCTGCATCCTCATGCAGTTCATCCTCATGCAGTTCCCACCTTTAGGGGAGTTCCCCAGTTCAAGGGCAAGAAAGTGCCCTTAATCTCCGTCCGCTCCTTCTCCCTCTTTGGCAAGGTCGTTGGGTGAATAAGGATGACTTCTTACGCCGGAGGTTCTCGGCTCCCATTGCTGAATATTTTTATGCAGAATTTAAGTTCTGACGGATTTAGAAGCCAGGACCGAGGACGTTTTGATTATCAATCAATGACGCCACACGTACACTAATGATTTTCTTAGTGTTCGATAGCACACTGTAGCCAAGTGATATACGATTTTCATTATAGTTCTAGGTAATATATAAAAATTTGTGGGCGATATATAATTTAACAATAGAGATTTTAACGCACTGACTCATCCTCTTCTGTAATTTTCAACACAAGTACTATTTATTTCGACTTCACAGTCTTTACCTAGGAGCACAGATCTCAGATTCATTGTCTTGCTCACTCTAACTCCTGGCTGAAATGATTCTATAAAATGAATAACTTTTAAATGCGTAACGTTATGATAGAAGAAAGTTTCGTAGCTCCTTTGAATGTGTAGGCTCGCAGAGAAACATGACTTCCAAAAATGATTTGAACACCATGTGAAAAGTAACCAAACAAAATAACTAGTACTTGGTCAGGATAATACGAGGGTGAGTTACATGAAAACGTTAAATTTGTAATAACAAATTGAAATTTTGTGCATTTATCCTGTAAGTTTGTAATCGTGCTACAAACAACGTGCAATATGGCCTGTAGGTGGCAGCATAGTGCAGATGCACACATACCGTCACAGTATCAGTATAAATATGGGCGCCCCACTTGCGACTTGCACCAGGGAAGAACAGCGTTCTGTTAATCGGTTTTTGCGTAGTGAAAGTGTGAAACCTATTGAAATTCATCGACGAATGAAGGTTCTGTAAGGTGATGCATGTTTGTGACAGCAACAAGTCTACGAATGGAATAGGAATTTCGCAAATGGTGTGTGACTTCAGTGGAAGATGCTCCTCGTCCAGCCCAGGTGCAACGAGTTGTCACTCAACAGAACATTGCAGCAGTTGAAGCCATAGTGAAGGAGAACCGCCGAGTGACACTGAATGACATTGCAGCATGTTTACAGATTAGTCGTGGGTCAGCACACTACATTGCGCATGATGTGTTCCAGTTTCACAAAGTGTCTGCAAGATGGGTGCCACGGCAGCTGAGTCCTGAAATGAGAGAACTACGTGTTGATGCGTGTCAAGAACTTCTTCGGCGCTTTGAATGAGAAGGTGATGGCTTCCTTGCAAGAATCGTTAATGGGAATGAAACCTGGGTTCACTTCCACCAATAGGAAACGAGGAGAGCGAGCAAGGAATGGCGCCATTCCTCATCACCAAAACCAAAGAAGTTAGGAACCGAACTATCAGCAGGGAAGGTTATGCTGACTCTCTTTTGGGACAAAAAGGCGTCATTTTGGAGGATTACATGCCTAGAGAGACCACTGTCACCTGTGCATCATTCAAAGATCACCTACAAAATCATTGGCGGCTTGCAATCAAATCAAAGCGACGTCGATTTTTGTCAGCAGATGTCCTTTTGCGACATGACAATGCAAGGCCGCACACTGGCCGTACAATAGTTGCAACAATCACAGAACTGTATTTGGAGTGTCTTCCTCATCCGCCATACTCACCAGACCTTGCCCCAAGTGATTTCCAGGTCTGGATCATTCAAAGACGCAATAGGAGGAAAGAAGTTCCGTTCTGATGAAGAGGTATGCCACGCGGTGCATGAGTGGTTGCGCGGACTACCAAAAGAATTTTTTTCTAAAGGAATTTATGCACTTGGTAGGCGCTGGAGGACTTGCATTGAGCGTGGGGGAGATTATGTTGAAAAGTGATACAGCTTTGTACCACTTCTGCACAATAAATAAAAAAGAAAAAAACATTTAAGGTTTTCATTTGACTCACCCTCGTAATAGAAAAAACCAATAACAAGTGAATCAAAATACACTCTAAGACAGAAAAGAACTTACTACTAAGGGTTCATTCGAGTAAAACGGAATCTGGTAGACGCACATGTAAAGGCAAACAAATGATTCCAATTTATGAAGAAAATTGATGATTTATCCATGAGAAAGAGCATACAAATTGAGGAGCTCTATAATGCATTGGTCTACCTCTTGCACCTCAGTTATTCGGCTTGGCGTTCATTCGTAGATTCATTAGATGCCTTCTTGAGGGATATCGTGCAAAATTTAGTCATATTGACCAACGTTCAAATCTTTAACTGGATGGAGGGCCCAGCCCATAATGCGCCGAAATTTCTCAATAGGGGAGCGTTCCGGTGACCTTGATGGTCAAGGTAGGAGTTTGCAAGCCCGAAAACAAGCAGTAGAAACTGTCGCCATGTGTGGGATGGCGTTATTTTGTTGAAACACAAGCCCAGGATGGCTTGTCAAGGAGAGGTGCAAGACGAGGGGTAGCGTTGTGCTGGAACGGTGCCACGGATGACAACCAAAGGAGTCCTCTGTGGAATGAAATGAAATGGCACCCCAGACCATCGCCCCTAGTTGTAGGGCTGTATGGCGAGCGACAGTCAGATAGGCATCGCATTACTGTCTGGGACTTCCCCAGACACGTCTTTGGCCTGGAATCTCGTTGCTATAGTTGAACTCTCTTCCGTGATGAGTCCCACTTCGAACGGAGGCCCGACGACTATCAAATACATGTCTGGAGAAGCCCTGGGCAGCGGTGGGGTACCATCCTGGCTGTCGCTCGTCGTACGGCTGACAGCCAGGAGTGGTGGTCTAGGGTGACGATTCTTTTCATAACAGGACCCTCCAGATATCATCCGCTGTACCATTATAATACAGCGATGCACAGACAAAGATAATGCCCGTCCGCACAGGGTGAGTTTCAAGTCCTGTGTAAGTGCTTGCCAAACTCTATATTGGCCAGCAAGGGCGCCGGAAGGAGGGATGGATTTGAGGTCCTATCGAGAGCTAGGTCTTTAAAGGCGGAACGAAAGCTCGGATTGTATCAAGGATTGGGAAGGATATTGACAGTGTCCTTTCAAAGGAACCGTCCCGAAATTAGCAGAGAGCGATTTAGGGATATAATGGAAAACAAACCTCTGCATGGCCGGTCTCTTGTATGAACAATCGACTTCCCGAATGCGATTCCAGTGTGATAGCTACTGCGCCATCTCGCTCCCTAAGGGCGCCAGATCTCTCCCCAACTGAGAACGTTTGGAGCATTATGGGTAGGGCCCTCCACCCAGCTCGGGAATTTAAAGATCTAAAGCGCCAATTGGACAGATTTGGGCAAGATATCCTTCAGGAGGACATACAACAACTCTGTGACTGAATCCCAAGTTAATAAATGCTTGCGTAACGCCAGAAGTAGACCAACGCATTGCTGACTTACTCAATTTGTGAAGCTCTTTCTCGTGAATAAACCATCCAGTTATTCTGAAACTATAATCATTTGTTTGTCTGTACATGTATATCATATCCATCGGTTTCTGCCCTGGTCGGATAATTTCTCTGCAGTGCGTAGATTTTCTCTTAGAGTATGTTATTCAATACTATACCGTACTATTATTAAACTTCATATCATACCTTATTAAACTTTGTCAGGTGCCAAGACTTTCGCTTAATCTAATTTAATTTATAAGTACAGTGCCGTAACAAGAAAATCACCGTGCTGTGAGTAAAGGGGCAAAATCGTATCAAGGGCAGTGACATTATCGACGCTTTCGTTAACAGTGCAGTTCGCCATTGGACAAAGTCATGTGAATGTGTTCCTCACACAGGTCTTTTCCACACACTACAGGTGTTGCTCTCTATTTTCCTTTGCCATACCCGTAGTCGATTATCGCTGCTTCTCTTGTCATTGTTTCGAGCCCGTTATTTGTAACTTGCGGGCTCCATGTCTCACGAACTTGGCATTTTAAATGTATGAATATAGTCAGTTTATTGAGAAGGTAATGAAGTTTCCCGAAAACTGTACACATGAAGCCAATTCGCAGGGTGACCTGTGATGTGATGTTATCTTTTCCTAATAGAATTTTGTTTCCATGTAAATGTATTTATTTACTGCTTCCTGAACATGATTTCGACGGAGACCTTAATACAGACGGTGCTCTTGCCTTTGGTCTTTTGAAGGTTAGGTCAGATGGCAACTGCTGTGGAAGCATCTCGGACCATGTTTGGCTGTTCTACTGTGTCGCCGCTAAAGAGGATGATACCTGCAAAGTGAAGATGGTTGAGACGCTTTCCATACTGATGCATTTCTGTCCCCAGAATAGACATTTTAACACGACCTCCGAAGTCGAGATCAGGAACTTGGTGAGATTGTGTCTCCTTGTGAGATGGCTCACACGAACCATTCCAGTGATCAAAAAAATGGTTCAAATGGCTCTGAGCACTATGGGACTCAACTGCTGAGGTCATTAGTCCCCTAGAACTTAGAACTAGTTAAACCTAACTAACCTAAGGACATCACAAACATCCATGCCCGAGGCAGGATTCGAACCTGCGACCGTAGCGGTCTTGCGGTTCCAGAATGCAGCGCCTTTAACCGCACGGCCACTTCGGCCGGCATTCCAGTGATCCAGCCATCGTTTATTTTCCCATGCAGAGAGTAATTATCGTAAATGTAGCAGATTAAGTTGGTATATTTGCAGTCAATGTGGGCTCCGCTCATCGGCATCATTACTGAGCAGTCTTCGATCGTGTCGAACTCCTTCTGGTAGTCTATGAAGATCATGTGAAGTGGGACATTACACTCACTACATTTCTCTATCAGTATGCATATTGCTTCGTACTGTCAGTTGTACTGAAACCGATTCTGAATCCTGCCTCTTCGACTGGCTGTAACGGTAAATTTTCTGAGTCTGGTGGTTCGTTATGCTTTTTGTCAGTTGCTTGGAAAAGATTCTTTTACATCTACATCTACATCTACATGACTGTTGTGCAATGTACAATCAAGCGCCTGACACAGCGTTAATCGAACCACCTCTAAGTTATTACTTTGTCGTTCTAATGTCGAAAAGCGTAGGAAAAAGGAATACTTAAATCATTCCGTGCGAGCTCTGGTTTCGCTTATTGTATTACGATGGTGATTTTTTTCCTACATTGGTGAACAACAACAAATTATTTTCGCACTGGAAGAAGAAAGTTGGTTGCTACCTTGTGTCATCTCCGTGACACCACCTCCCCTATTTACAGATAATACAATAGGATATACCCTTCTTTGAACCTACTCAATGTATTCCGCCTATTTTCTCTAATAGGGATCCTACACCATGCTGTGTAGTATGTATTTGGACTGTAAACTTGGTGTGGACCATATTATTTGGAATAGCCTATTTCAGACAACCACTTTTCAGCCAGATTCGTGGAAGGAGCAACAACCAATGGCGTGTTAACATAAATAAATACGGCTACGCTTTACTTAGTGCCCTGTGGTTTCGTAGCATTTTACACTGAAAATATCGTGTGCAGCACGCATTAACACTATTCACAGTGGAAGTGAATTGACTGATGGACAGTGAAAAACATTTTCATGCAGCACAAAAATTAATTGAAATTACTAGCGAACAGTGAAAGGAATTTTACGAACTGTGGTATCTTTCATTGTACGAATTTGTGCGTAAAAGCAGTTTCCACTAAAGAGGAAAGTTTGACCAACGAGAAACGCAGTACCGTGTGACGTCACCAACGTCGACTTCATCTTGAAACGAATTCATCTTGAAATGCCATCGATCAGCGTACAACAGATGCCACAGCTTGCGGCATGGGAGCCGAACGACGAGAGGTGAAGCAGGTGTAAACACGATATGAAAAACAAACGTGGAGACTAGGAGCTGTAGCAGTTAGCAGACGACGCATCGGCGACCGCAACTGGCAACGAAAAATTCCAAGGTAAAAGCTGTTATATCATCCAGTGACAGCTGTTCTGCTAAAATGTGTAACTTACAGGTTAAGGACAGTTGTTTGGTGTTTAGAAGACAAGATGTGTAAGAAAAGAGCACACAGTCATTGCTGATACAGTTAATGAAACAGCAGGAACTGCTATTTAAAGACCTTAGAAGCATCATAAAAGAATATTTTGACAGTTTGGAATCAGAATCAAACAGTAGCATTGAAAGTCCAAGCAGTTACACAGTTTCAGCGCAGAATTTGTAATAGAAAGAACACAAAATTTTGATACGAAACTAGAAGTTTTTGGTTATGACAGGTTGTAAAACGTAAAAAGTAACTGAAGACAAATATAATAACGGAATGCAATTTGTTGAATTGTGCCAGGAAGACTTAAATGAGATACAAACTGCTCTAAGGTTAAGCAAAGTTGAAAGTGTTGGTGTAGCTAGTAAAGATCTATGTAAAAGGAGAATCAAGGCTACTTCTAGTTCTGGTAGCAGATAAAAATCATATCTAGAAAAAGTTTATAATGGTAATAGGGATGGTATTGGAAATCATTTTAAACATGCCAGAACAGACAACTATTTTCCCAAAAGAAAATGGGGAAAGTAAATAACAATGTAGAATCTAAATTAGTTAAGTGCAAGGTAAACTAAGTCATATTCATAGAGTAAATAACAATATGTGGGATGTGTCCTGTATGGTCTTGTTTTCATTGTAAGAAATTTAGTGATTTGGAAGAGCTTGGTGAAATGCATCCTGTTGATCTTTTTATAATTAAAAAATTCAGTTACCTGCCAGAAAACTGAAACGATAAAGAAAAATATTTATTTTGTGAGTGGTTATGTAAGAAGATATTCATGTAGTTGGGCAGCTGACATTACTAAATCTTGTAGTTTATGGGAAGAATTATTTTTAAAGGAATATTAGTCCAGTAAAGCGCAGAGTAGGGGGAAAATAAACTACAAAAAAAGTATAGTTATGATCACAGGAGATATACCATTAAAGATTTTTGTCGGTACTGGTTTAACAAATTAAAGTACTCAAATAAATAACTACGTAGTGAGTTTGCAGCTGTGGGACTAGACAGGAAACTGCCTCTGCAAATTAGAGAATTTGCTTTCAGTTGTCCCCAGAAACCAAATAAATGATTTTCTGAATTATCTGGAAAGAGCAGAGTGTACAAAACCCATGTCTGTGGACTTAGAACTCAACTGAGAAATGATTACACAGTACACAGAATGAGTAGAACAGATACTGGTAGGAACCAGGGTGATTATAGAAATTGCTATTCTAGAAACAAGAAAGAGCAACCAGTAGAAACAAACTCGTTTCTGAGAATATTAATGTGAACAGTAGTAATAACGTAAGTGAAAACATAGATACTGAGTAAAAGTGTCTCCAGCGGCATAAATTCTTTAATAAAAAACAAAGTAGGCATAACGACTAATTTAGTTAGTGAGGTAGGAGGTATTTCAGTTGATCAGTAAATAGATGTCTGCAGAATAAAATGTCAGGATGCCAAGAAAAGATACAGACTTTCCTTTGTTATCACAACTGGTATTAGATGTAAAACAGATCGATATTGTTGACGATAAGGTGGTTTTTTTTTACAGACAACATGGATGTAAATATTAATAGAATTAAAGATGTTGGAATAGAGTGTATGCAGACAATATATGAACCTGTTGGGAAATTTAATTATTTGGAGCTGGAAACTCGTGTCAAACGAGAAGATAGCCATTTCTAGTCAGTAAGGATGCGTACGAGGAGCAGGCTATTGAGGCTAACGTAAATGTTGCAATACAAACAGAATGTTTATCAGTACTAAATGAAATGGTCAGCCAGGCAGATGAGTTTGCATAGGAGAATGTATGTAAAGCATTGTCAGTTACCAGTAACGTGAGTGAGTTCTAAATGACTGAAGTAGAAGTAAACAAAATTGAACAACAGTGTATGGATGTGTGTGAAACTGGAAACAAATGAGATACCAGTGTGAATGGTTTTGTTAAGCAGAAAGTCTTGAGGTGAATGTTGGTTTCTTTGCAGATGTTGGGTTAAAATGTCAGAAAGCAATTAATGATGGAACACACAAAATAGGTGACACTGTACATGAATTCTAGTGAAAGAAGCAGAAACTTCGATGGTTAACAATAAAGTAAGTATTCAACAACTAATGAAATCATACTTCTGTAACAACGACAATGAACAAACACACAAAACAGAGCTGTTGATGCACTGGATTGGGGGTATGAGCAAAAAGCTCTTCATACAAAAAGTGATACTTTTGATGATATTGCAGTAGAGTGTATGCAGTTAATGAATGATATTTTGGTCAAAATGAATGACATGTGCATGAATGTCAGGATGAAGAAGAGTGTGAATCAGTAGTTAATGAAATAAATGTAAATGGGCAGCAAATAGAAGAATCTGAAGAGTGTGCGGTTGGAACGCCGTGTGTGCAGGTAGTGAATGACACTGTTACAGAAAAAGATGAGGTTGCAGATAATAATAATCCATTTCTACTCAGAGTAAAAGTATATTTCAGTTACCACTGATATATGGGAGATTTAACCAACATGGGTATCAATATTAGATAACTAAATAGTGGAGGTTTAAGTCGATAGTGTTGAAGACAAAGACTGGTGTCGAATTAGGAATGAAGCAAGTGATCAGACAAAGTTGTTATCAGTAAACGAACGAATTATTGTGTATAGCGTCAAAACTCCTCCAGTAGACCATTTTTGAATAAATTATTGATCTAAGATGATACAGGCAGATGTTGACATAAATACTGATATGATAGGAATGAGGAAATGAGTGCAGAAGCAATGAAAGTAAAAGACGTTAATATTCATGACCTGGGGATTAATCAGCAAACTGTTTGTGTAATTACTATGTTCTTCAAGAAACAGGAGTGTGTACATATACTGAATGAATGTATTGATGAAGTTAATGATCATAATGATAGAAAATGTAAAGCTATAGAAATCAATAGTAAGGTATGTGACATGCAATAAGTTAAAGTCAATGTAGTTAGGGTTGTACTGACGTGTGCTGCTGTTGAAAACAGAAAGGTTGCTGAAGCAAAGGAGTATATCTTAAACATGTGGCTTCATACTGTTCTTGATAACATAAAAATATTGGTGCTTAAGGAAGTTATATATGGAGAGGTTTGTCTATTTGTGTGAAAAATGTTATGATATAGCCCTTCTAGCTTGATGCAGTGGAATAAACTCAATATACATTTGCCAACATTAATGCTTGTGGAATGGAGAAGCAAGATTTATATCTGTATTACACTTCACGTTTCAGAAATTAAATTTATATGATGCATTGCAGTGAAGTAATGATCTTTGAAATTGATATTGCTTTCTTTCATGAGAGTAAAGTCTGCATACAATATCAGGATTTCTTAGAGTGGAGTGTGGTTCTGTAGGTTAATTTTTTGCGTTTGAGGAGCAAAGCAGGTGTTTAATTTTAGAGAATGGAGTAGTGAGGTAATAATGAAGTTATAATGATGCATAACCAAAGTAATGAAGCAATGGTGAGAATTAATGAGAAATATGTTATGGTATTAACAGTTAAAGAGACTCTCTTTGTAGTAAGGTAATAATTGAGAATGCATTCCTCTAGATAACAATGCTAGGAGGATTGGAAGTAACAATGGAACTAACAGGCATTACCAAGCAATGTAATTATACCTCTATACTACAGCTGTAGTCTTCTTATATTTAAAACCTATTTGATCTAGGTAACTTTTGGTACTATTTGTATGTGCAAGTTATGACACTGAAATTGGAAAGCTGAGTGAAAGAATAATATTTTGCTGAAGTCCTAGTTGTACACTGATGCATATTAGGATTTACATGATTTTAAAAATTGATATTTCTTTTATGGATAATGACTGGCTTTATGTAATGATCACACAATAAATATAAATAAGTTTTTGCTCATTAACTGATGACTATTTCAGAAGTTATGTGAATATTTCGACAAAAGTAAGTAATTTAATAACATTTTATGACAATAATGAAGACTTAAGTTTCTGGAAGGTGGTAGTAAATTTGACACAGTGTCAATCTCATTAACTAAATTTTACTACCGATTATGTGATTTGATTGTGGTCATGGTTATGTTCACCTTGTAGTGTGGAAATTGTGCTTCCTCATTTGAAACATAAATTTGGATATTTTACTTTTGGTTTCAGAATAGTAAGACAAGTACAGGAGTGTACGCAACAGATCCATTCTCTTTATATTATTTTTGTAAGTAAACTATTGTGATGTGACATTTTGATACATAATGAATACGTTTTTCAAAAATGAAACATTCTTTGATGGGTATACTTATGATATTATTGGTACACTAAAATTGTATATTTGGATTTTGCTTTCCCTGTAAAATGATGGAGGATAACCACCTCAAAGAACACTCGTGAAACTAGAGGCTGGGAGGCAATCATTCGCACCTGTGAAACGTGTGAACCCAATTTCAGCTAAGCAGAACGGTGACAAAGGTAACAGGTGTAAAAACCATCAGCGAGAGCACAGAAAGATGAGAAATTTCTTCCTTGGGTAAAATGCTACATGTGTTACATTTTCTAGTTATTTCTTAATTTCTTCGTTTTCCTCTGGGCTATGTAACTTTTGCATTACAGGAACAAACTTTTGACATTGAAATATATTTTTCTATATGGTATACAACTTTGAAATTCCTTGTAATATGTAGGGTTTGAACTTCATTTAATTCCTTGCATTAGTAGTTTATGGTTGGTTTAGGTAACCAAAATATTTTTGAATCTGTATGGTTGTATTTCTTTGCAAAGTTTTGTGGGTTTTTATTTAAACATTAGGCTATACAGTCAGCTATTTCGCAAATATCTGTATTATCTAATGCAAAGCAGGTGGATTCTTTCCAGCTGTAATGTTTCTCTCCCATCCCCCAACAAAATGTTTTTCAGTTATTTTCAACAGTGTTTTTTTATGGCGAAACAAACACGACCAAAAATGTCAAAAATGAACTTGATTTTGTTGTCCACCACATTTATTTGCTTCATTGGAGTCAATTGGTGTCATTACAAAACTAGAAACTGTGTTAATTAGAAAATACCAGTAATATAAAACTTCATTGTCCTTGTTCCTATGTAAACATGTATCCAGTAGCAAACTTCCTGAAGAAGCAGATCAAAGATACACATGCACAAACACACACAACCACACACACACTCACACAAAGACACACACATAAACACATGTGTGTGGGTTTGTAAGTGTGTGTGTGTGTGTGTGTGTGTGTGTGTGTGTGTGTGTGTGTCTGAGTAAGGCAGTATGTGTCTATGTATTTTTGATCTACTTCATTATCTGTGTATAAGTCAGTGAAGTAGAGAAAATATTTTAACAGGCCAGACACTCGTTTAGTATCAGATTAATTAGCATTCTTAACTAAAACATTGTTGCTGGAATAGAGTACCACACTTTGGCAAAATAGAAAGCCATTTAATATTGTAGTATCCAAAAGTCCACAGCCATAAGAATCTGTCTCCACTATTCACTTAATCATGACTGTAAATCTTTAATCGTAACTTGTAAAACCCCACCAATCAAAATAGATAAATATATTTTTAATTATTGCAAACTTATAAAAAAAACATTTTGGGAGCAATTTCCGTAAGTCTGTAGAAGGTTATGAAATGAGCAAGATCCGTACTTGAACATGTACTGCAGACGGATTAGCACAAATTACAACAATGGGCAGACAGAGCTGTGTCTACATTTTGCATCTGGGAGATCAGTTGGTAATTCAGTGCATGTTTTAATGATTCACTGTGCACATGCAATTAATCTCAGGATCTGTGTTAACCTTCACTATTGCATTCTGGAAACTGCGACTATAGAATTGGGCTGTGGACTGCAACTCCCAAATTATTGTGCACGTAGGTTTCGGCTTGGTTTGATTGTTGGCTTTCAAGGACAGTGACTTAAAAAGGTGAATAAGTGACTGTGTTAAATAAGTGTCTGCCACACTCTAAGTGTTGTAAGTAGCTAGTTTCCTTTCCTAATTATTTTGCCCATAAATCACAGTCTTTGGCTTGCTTTCCCCACTATATTGTCACTATCTATGTGATCATTCCAGTCTACATTACTGACAATTGTATCCCCTTAGTGTAAATTTGTGTGGTTTACCGTGTAACTGAAATTTAAAGTATTCCATTTAGTGAGTAGTGTCACACCTTCCATTAGTTAAATTCAATTACCATTTTCGCACAATGCAGATATCTTGCCTAAATCATTCTACAGTTGGATTTGTTCTTCTGATGATTTTACAAGTAAGTAAAACAATCAAAGAGGGCAGCTCGAATCGACTTCTACCTAGATTATGTACATTAGAAACAGCAGAGGGCCTATCGCTTTCTCTTCCACCGCTATTGCATTTGTTATACTTGGTGACTTTACGCCGTACATCTGAGTCGATATCCCATAGACGCGCGGATTGTTTAGAAGTCGCTTGCAAGTAACGGTGTAAAAAGATTTCTGGAGAACTAGAAGTATGAAATCAGTTAGATAGCATTAATTACTTGGCGTGAATGAAGTACTGCTGTGTGTCAGAAAAAATATATTTTCTTAATCTGTGCTGAAAGTTTGTCGATAGATCGTATTCTTCGAGGTAATTCATAATTTTCGAACACAGTACAAGTTTAAAAATCCTACTGCAAATCGACGGCAGTGATACATGCCTGTAATTCCCTATTAATTAACTATTTACTATCTTGAATATTGGCGTTATCTGTGCAACTTTCTAGTCTTTAGGTACGCATGTTCCGTCTAGAGGGCGGTTGTAATGATTCCTAAGCGCCAAGATATTGTATCAGCAGACTATGAAAGGAATCTAACTGGCATTCCGTCTGGACCGGTGTTGTCTACTTCGAAGTTACTTCTACTGGCGGCTGCTCTTGAATCGAATTGTGGGTGGATAAAAGAGTAATAGCCCTGCCGATATCGATGTCCACGTTATCAAAATTTTTAAGGAAGATAAATGACTTCAGCATTTTTCCATGAGTTTGGAATCATCTCTTCCTCGAGGCATTTATTTAAAAGAATTAGGAGTGTTTCCTAAAGTTTCTCTCGTCCAATTTCAAATAATGTGCTTGTGACCAGATCTTCTACTGGCGCTTTACAGTTCTTGAGTTGATTCAGAGATGTTTCCGTTTATTTTTAATTGATTTGTGCCAGTGGTAGCGATCCTGCATTCAAAACAGATCTTCGAGTTCATCACCCAGGCTTTTATTTGTCACCGACTGGCTGTAGAGTTTCCGATGAAAATCCTGACATATTTCATAGTTTTGTCTCTTCCAGTAACAGTTTCTCCTCGTTCATTCCAAATTTTCTGGATTGTCAGTTTACCTTGTGATTCACTGCAACGAAGGACTCTCGTTTTCAGATCATTTTTGTTGGTCTGTCCCGTCAGTCTTCTTTTTTATCGCTTGTGATGGTCTTCTTTACGTTCTTCATTGAGCTCTCTATATTTGGATAAGTCTGTCAGCGTTCCTCCTTTCTTCTATATGCTCTTCTGTTTAGAGAGTGAAATTCAGATTTATTGGTTTTTTTCCGTGTACTGAGTTCCTTTACTGTTGCTCGAGTACTGTCAGTAGTTTCTGTCTGAAGTTAGTTCTCTTCCATTCCTCCTAAGATTGTTGTTGGTAATTTCTTCTCCGTGTGTGTTTTTGAGCACCTTTCTTTTTTCTTCTAGCTCATTTTTTTGCAAGTTGCATCGTCATTTCCACTGCGCGTTTTCTTTCGAGCCCAGCATAATATGGATGCTGGATCGAACGATCCTACGTTGCTACGTGTATTGAACTGGTCTATGAATGACACGTCTCACCATATTCTTAACCATTTCTTTTCCAGGTTTTCAGTTTTATCTTGTAAAATGTATTCATGCTGTTTAAAGTTCTTTGTTTAGAAAATTCGTAATTTTTTCTCTGCCGTTTGGCGTTACAAGTCCAACATTTCCAAATAAGGTATTGTCTTCTGGACACTTTGCTTCTCCTAGGCATTAAAATCGTGCAATAATGATGAAAATGGGGGTTTTCTCTGAATATTTCTGCTTTTGTGTCTTTAGGACTATTCACAGTCTTCATCTGCTGGGGTGAAAGTAGGTGCATACTTACAAATTATTTCGAGACTAATCTTAACATTGAAATTAGCAATCATGTGTATCATTCTTCTGAAATTGACATCGTCCTTGTGATGTGTTTCCTCGTGTTGTGAATATATTTCTTTTGTTCTTGGAGGACAGGGACAAATATTTGACTAGCCAAATTAAAGAGTAAAAAACAAAGAAAGAAAATGATCTATGAACAACTTGAACAAAATTTTCTGCACTGAAGCACATAATATTCGCACCATGAGACTTAAAGTACATCTCTCCCAGATGGAACATGAACTGCAGAAAATCAAATTGGGCCAAAAGGCGAAATGGCTGCTACAAGTCTAGCCTGCTCCTATTTCAGAATAACTTGGATGCTAATTCCTATATTGATGGTGCAGCTTACAGGTTTGGCTGCGACTCATTCAGCTTCTTTTTGTATTCTAGATGATGTCTATCCAGTGAGCTCAACTACTGCTTGCCCAGAGAGGTTTAGCGACCTTGGGGCCACGGCGGGTTGCCAGCTGGCAGGCGCGGTCACTACGGAGTGTGAAGTGGTCTCGTACTGGATGCTGGAGTGTCCAGAGTCCCATTCCGAAATCTACGAAGACCCTAGATGACTCATCCGCAATGTACCTGTTGTCGGTAGTTGTATGGTCGCTTGATCCCGTCTGTCACCTGGAGATGGCTGAGTATTGGATAGGAATGTGGACCCCAAGAAGCCCTGTTGTTGTCTTCTGCATTGACGTTCAGTACGGGAAGCACTTTCTGATGCGGTGTTGTCGGAAGACAGTTTCTCCGTTAGTGGATGGTAGGTGACGAGCTGCAGTAAGTTCATTAGGTAAAGGCCATCATCAAGTTCATGGATTCAATAAAGTATCATAATTATGGAATCGAGTGCTGTTATTGTAAATGTCGTCGACCCCAATCAACAACTCATGACGATAGCTGGAACGCTGGAGTATTTAAATTGAGCAAGGGGGCAGCTGCGACAGGAGGCTCAGTTCGTAAATACTGCATGCGTCCTCATTCGCCTATATTCTCTTCAGAGGCTGTTATCAGCAGTTTCAGTTCTTGTGTAAGAGAAAAATTTCCTTGCAATATGTCATACGAGCTAATGATAATGCTTCTCTCACTTCCTTTGGTTTTCTGTCACAGTCTCCTCTCTGCTGAATGTGTATCCTCACTTGGCAGCCGTCGTAATTTGTTGCTGACCTGACCTTCTAGCGACGTAAAAGTCTGCTTTCTGCTTCTGCCTATATCTCTACCCATGCTATTCAGTGCCATGACATTCGTCTTGGTTTTGCTTAAACGGTAGGAAATACTGCAACACTGTTTCATGGAGGACCTTGTTTTAACTACAATCAGGGAAAAAATCGCAACACAAAATATATTTAATGTACGGTAATGAAATTTCGGGAGTACATTTGCCTACGTAAGATATTTAAATGATTAATATTGCAAGACGTGAGGTTAAAGTAAGAGAGAGATAAGAGATTGCAAATGTGAAATGCTGGTTCGTTAAAACCACTCTAACTCCCAGAATGTTGAATGCAGTCATGCAAACGTTCTTGCAGTGTGTTGTACAGTTTCCAGATTTCAGTTTATGAGATGGACTTCCATGCCTGTTACATTTGATCGGTCAATACAGGGATGGTTAATGCTGCTTGTGGATGACACTAGATTTGTCGTTCGATGATGTCCCACACGTGCTCCATTGGAGACACATCTGGTGATAGGGCAGGCCATGGAAACGTGTAAACACTCCGTAGAGCAAGCTGGGGTAGAACGGCGGTATGTGGGTGAGCATTATCCTGTTGGAAGGCTGGAATGCTCTACATGAATGGCAGCACAGCTCGTGGAAACGCCAGATTCACGTACATATTTGCATTCATAGTGCGTGTGATAGCCAACTTTCATCAGAAAACAAAACAACCTTCGCCCTGCCCTCCAAGGTGCTATCGCTTGACTCCACTGAAGTCACAAATGGCGGTGGCTTCGTGTCAGTGAAACGCACGTTACAGGGCATCTGACTCATTGCTGTCCTCGAATTAACCGATTTGTAACCGTTTATAATGTCGTCGTGGTGTCAACTGCTGTTCAAGTAGATGCTGCAAATGCTGTACGATTCGCCAGAGCCCCATGCCATTGTCGTACCTCTTGGTAATGGGACAATGCCGTCTGGAGCCCGGTCTTCCTGCAACTGTACATCCCCGTGACAACTGCTGCCAGCATTCGTATGGCGTGGCTACATCCCTGTATTATGAAAGAAGGAACCTTCTGCTTCGCGTAGCTCTATTATATCTTTTATCACGTACAAATTTGCATTCACAGTGCGTGGGAGAACCACGACAGTGCTCCTGCCGCAATATGAAATCGCACCCCGGACCATAGCTTCAGGTGTAGAGCCAGTGTGTCCAGCACGCAGACAGGTAGGTTTCTGGCTCTCATCTGGCTTCATTCTAACCAACACAAGACCATCACTGGCACTGAGTAAGAAGGCAGAACCATCTTTCATCAGAAAACGCAACAGACCTCCACCCTGCACTCCAACGGCCTCTCGCTTTACACAACTGAAGTCACAAATGGCGGTGGCTTAGTTGATAATGGCGTTTTTGTCTCCTTAAAGACAGTCTTGACTAACATCAAATTACCACTTCTAATCTCAAAAGTAACGAATGCCCAGGACCGTTGGGACAAGTGTTAAAGCAAACCTTATTTGCACCCTCATTGCGGCACTACCAGCACCACTCTTATGAATAGTGTGAAATTTGAGTAGACATCATGGTTCAGATGTATACACACGTCTCCCAGCTTTCTTTTATGCCGCACAACTGCTTCTTGGTGATGCGATATTTTCGTCCGTGTATATTTCATTTTATGTTGAATTTCGTTGTTTTCCTCTTTTAAAGAACGTTATAATTTTGGCCCTGTGGTAACAGGTAGGCCGAAGTCGTTGCTACGCTGAACTAGACGGTGCGTCATGCGTTGGAGGGCAAGTAGCTTGTATACAATGATGACAGTGTCGTCCTTGTGTGTGATGTTAAAAATAACCTCTTCATTTATTATGGACCCTTCACATTATTTCGCCAACGCTTCCTTGACATCTGTAGTACAGCCTAGACGAACACCTTTCATGACTGAGATCGTTCGTGCACTTCCTTGATGAGACTGAACATCTGCAGTTTCGTTATATATAAATTCTAGAGGTCTACATACCCGTACAACAAAATAAATGAAGATATATATTTTAATTCATGCATTTCTTTGATTTTTACAACGCTAACGTTGTCGAAATAGCAAATAGTTTTCGGAACCAGAGCAAAAAACGTACCGCTTTTATTTTGTAAAGATCCAAAGATATAGCGGGTTGGCCGATAGATGTAATAGTTACATACTTCAACTACTACTTGCACAATTCCAGTCCAAGTTAGTGTTCATCGTCCACACCTCCATACGTACTCCACCAACACATTGTATTTAAATAAACAAATTATTGTGTAACTTTTACAATATTAATTTGGCGTACAGATTTTCCATCATAGCTGGCCGCGGTGGTCTAGCTGATCTAGGCGCTCAATCCGGAACTGCGCGACTGCTACGGTCGCAGGTTCGAATCCTGCCTCGGGCATGGATGTGTGTGCTGCCCTTAGGTTAGTTAGGTTTAAGTAGTTCTAAGTTCTAGGGGACTGATGACCACAGATGTTAAGTCCCATAGTGCTCAGAGCCATTTGAACTATTTTTCCATTATAATACCATCAGTCTGTCAGTCTAAAACTGGTCCACTAAAAATATTAATCCTGTATAAAATCACTACATAGCCGTGACCACGCTTTTAAATGTCTACAAAAGGAGAACTAACAAATATTTTGCAACCGAATTAGTTTACTTCGTACGTACTTTAAAATGCTCATAAATTAAGGATAATACTGATACATGGTGAAACAACGCTCTTGTGGGTGGTTTGCGCGCTTAAATCACCTCGGGGTATGACCATACGGTGCATTTGACCTGCGGTCGTCGCACGGTGGCGCCGGCAGCAGTTCACATACGCAGAGGTCTGTTGGTGCATGTCAGAGTACGGTGCAGCGAGTAAGTGTGCAGACGTTTACAGACGTGCTAATGCTGACTGTGTGTTGAAAAGGGCTCAAAGTGCACATATTGATGAGGTTATGAGGGGTAGAATACTAGGGCGACTGGAGGCTGGTCAAACACAGCAGGTCGTAGCACGGGCCCTCCGTGTGCCACAAACTGTGATTTAAAGATTATGGCAACGATTCCAGCAGGTAGGTAATGTGTCCAGGCACTACAGTAGGGGACGTCCACAGTGTACAACACCCGCAGACGGCTACGGATTACTGCAGGTAGCCTTGCTCGGCACCTTAACGCAGCCACTGGAACAGTTGTCTCCAGACACACAGTCGACAGACGACTGAACGGACATGGTTTATTCGCCCGGAGACCTGCAAGGTGCATTCTACTGAACCCTGGTCACAGGAGAGCCCGTAAAGCTTGGTGTCAAGAACACAATACATGGTCATTGGAACATTGGTTCCAGATTATGTTTATGGACGAGTCCAGGTATAGTCTGAACAGCGATTCTCGCCCGGTTTTCATCTGGCGTGAACCAGGAACCAGATACCAACCCTTTAATGTCATTGAAAGGGACCTGTATGGAGGTCGTGGTTTGATGGTGTGGAGTGGGATTACGATTAATGCGCGTACACCCCCGCATGTCTTAGACAGAGTAACTGTAACAGGTCAGGTGTATCGGGACGTCATTTTGCACCTGTATGTCCGTCTTTTCACGGGTGCAGTGGGTCCCACCTTCCTCCTGATGGATGATAACGCATGGCCCCACCGAGCTGCAATCGTGGAGGAGTACCTTCAAACAGAAGATATCAGGCGAATGGAGTAGCCAGCCTGTTCTCCAGACCTAAAATCCATCGAGCCCGTCTGGGATGCTCTCGGTCGACGTATCGTTGCACGTTTTCGAACCCCTAGGACACTTCAGGAGCTCCGACAGGCACTGGTGCAAGAATGGGAGGCTATACCCCTGCAGCTGCTCGACCACATGATCCAGAGTATGCCAACCCGTTGTGCGGCCTGTGTATGTGTGCATGATGATCATATCCCATATTGATGTCGGGGTAAATGCGCAGGAAACTGTGGCGTTTTGTAGCATATGCGTTTCGGGACGGTTTTCTCAACTTATCACCAATACTGTGGAATTAATCTGTGTCGTGTGTGTTTCCTATGTGCCTATGCTATAAGCGAAAGTTTTGTGTACGTAGTGCCACGTTGTGTGGCACCACATTCTGCAATTATCGTTAATTTATGAGCATGAGTGTAGTAAGTTGTAGTCTCACTTTGTTTCTTTTGTTTGTTTTGTTTCAGCTGTTCCTGGTAGCTATTACGCTCCAAACGGTATTATCGGCACCACAGCAGGACGGATCGAAACAAGCTACCGTTGTAGAGCAGTTCAACAACTTTAACGGCATCGACCCATGGCGCTGGAGGTATTCCTACGTTTATAATAAGATTTACTGATAGCCCGCTAAACTTAAGTGCAAAGATAACTTTCGCACGATGTGTCATGTGAAGTAGTCCAGTAGCTCGATAAAACTTGGACCATACATAGAAAGAACGACCGCAGTACAGTACAGTGTAGAAAGTAAGTCAAACAAATACGCAATGTGGCAAACGGTAATCACAGTTTTATTCAGAATAATTGCAGAGAAGTAGCCGGGATTTAAGACGGATACCTGAAGTATGCAATAGGTGGGAGATGGTTATTAATAAGGTGTATGATCGCTACAGTCGGCAGTGGGTTCTATGCAACGATCTCCCGTGGTGGCCACGAGGTTGGTAAGCAATTTCTATGATGGCATCCCATTACTAGTGTTGCACGGTTGCCGGCGTAGGTGAATGTGCTGTAATACGTCTTCCAACGCATGCGTCACGGTCGGGATTTAAGTCAGGGAAATGAGCCATAGAAATGGACCGGCCACTATATTCGCTAAATTCCCTCTCGTTCCGAGAGCTTCTCCATCCGTACAGTTCGATGAGGTCTCGTATGTTCATCCATAAAAATGAAGTTAGGTGCGAAGACGCTCTGGGGAACGAGTACAGCGATCAAATAAACGACTGGTGGGTGGACCGATCCAAAGATCTGGAGCTCGGGACGCCCCCATACCGTAACATGTGAACCACCAAAATGAATGTGGGAACACCTAATGCACCCAGGAACAGTATCGAACATGATCGTTTTGAACATCTTTGTACAAACGCTGTACAGAACTTGTAAAATTATTACGACTTCCCTGTCGTATCCCATTTCTGTGCGGAGCCTGGGAGGATAATCTTTCTGAAACACATTGCCTAACAAATGAACTAAAACACACAGAAGACATGGTCGGACATCAGTGTAACTTCATCAACTGATGTGTAAACGATTAGGCCACAGTTCTCTGTGACAGCTTTCGGCCATCGAAGTGGGTTAGTGTTGCGTGTGTTTACTGTTGTGTTTACTGTTGTAAAGGAATTTTGCTTTTTGGGGAGCAAAATAACTGATGACGGTTGATGTAGAGAGGATATAAATTGTGGACTGGCAACGGGAAGGAAAGCGTTTCTGAAGAAGAGAAATTTGTTAGCATCGTGTATAGATTTAAGTATGAGGAAGTCGTTTCTGAAAGTATTTGTATGGTGTGTAGCCATGTATGAAAGTGAAACATAGACGATAAATAGTTTGGACAAGAAAAGAATAGAAGCTTTCGAAATGTGGTGCTACAGAAGAATGTTGAAGATTATATGGGTAGATCACATAGCTAATGAGGAGGTAGTGAACAGAATTGCGGAGAAGAGAAATTTGTGGCACAACTTGACTAGAAGAAGGGATCGGTTGGTAGGACATGTTCTGAGGCAATAAGGGATCACCAATGTAGTATTGGAGGACAGCGTGGAGGGTAAAAACCGTAGAGGGAGACCGAGACATGAATACGCTAATCGAGTTAAGAAGGATGTAGGTTGCAGTAGGTACTGGGAGATGATAGAGTAGCATGGAGAGCTGCATCAAACCATTCTCTGGACTGAAGGTCACAACAACAACAATCATTCCCGGTAAGGTATAGAATGGGCATCAGCAGTGTCATATACTGGGTGATGCGATGTGACGTCTTCTTGTGAGATAGTATTGTCAGCAACCGACAGAGTTTAAATGCGTCCGCATTGTTGGGATCTCCATTTGGCTGCCTAGTTGAATCGTGCAGTATCCACATTTTTGGGGCATTCGGAAGCGACAGCTAGACTGAATGTGAGCGTGAGATCAGGTATGCGTAGATCAGGTATACTAACGTCAACGTCCCAGCTGGTGACTAGGCACCAGAACTGAGAAAGTGTCATTTGCTAGTAGGTTGAATATACCTGGGTTCGTCCTGGGACTGGAACAGAAAAATTCCCCACCCCTACCTGGGATTGCTCCAATAGCTCCATGGCCAGAATCTAGGCGTCTACCTAATAGACCACCATGGCAGTGACCAGATCAACCATTATTAGCCAAATAATCAGAACATGGACTAAATTATATTTTCTAGTGAAGTCTACTGTGACCTCGTGTCGGGAGAGACTGTATTGCCGGCGGTTCATAACTTGAACCGACGTGTACTTTCATAAGCAGTTAGTGTACAGGAAAGTCCCATTCAGGGAGCTGAACAGCCAGAACACTACCCGAAGAGAAACGTAGGGGAGGAAGAGAACAGCGCTGTTTTTCCCTTTTTAGCAATAAGCCATTTAGTTTGGCAAATTCTCTCATCCTCTTTTCCACAGTGGCTAGCGATACGTTTTATTTGCAGTGTTCCCATGTTTTTGCTCATTCGCTTCAAGCAGACACCACTATCCCTCCTTCTGCCTCTCAGATTTCCACAACATAAAATCACATTCACATAAAAATACGTACTGTACACAAGTAATTACACAAGGTGAAACGAAATTCACGCACTCGTGCTTCGCAATGCGATTTCTCACATACCAGCGATTAGAAAATGTGTCACAAAATTTCTTCCGGCGAGTACATCTGCAGATAAAGAACGTTAAAGGATGGCAAACTGGCAACAGTGTAACCACATGTATGGTCACTACCTCTGTCGGCAGACGTTAACCTGCCGTACAGTTGGTGCAATGGTTAGAAATCTGGGTTAGCATGCAGCAGGGCGAGGGTTCGATTCTGGGCGGAGGCACATGTTTTATATTTGGTAAATGTAGTCCAAGTGGTACGGTATCTGGCAGCTTAATCGTCAACAGCGATTGCAGGGGCTCCTCTAGAAAACATTTGCACTTACATACTACAATCGTAGAAATGGAAGATCGGTCAGCTGTGAAAGAATCCCTTTCCACGTCGTGGGCGTTAATTCATTCGCACCACATCATCTGCTGGATGCGAAACCTGTTTTCCTTGTACCCTCCTCCAATGGTACCATAGACTAGTACCAACCACAATTCTTGCCTCATTCAGGTCCATTACATTTCGTTAGTGCCTTACGTTACCAGTTGGACTGGGAACGTGCTTTGTGAATCATGTCGAAACTCGGTTACTAGTTTATGTGTTATCACCATGATCCCACAAATTATGCCTTTCAACATTGGGTCTGGTAACCGCATGCTGTTTAGTATGTATACGAATGTATTATTATTATTATTATCCTACCGATGGGATTATGGAAACATCCCATCTGTTACCGTTAGTGAAACAGCGTAATTCGAAACCGAATATTTCACAATTAGCGGTGTCGGGATGAATAATGCAGAACAATATTTGTCAAAGGTGTAATGCGTGTTAGGTGGAACAGCGCGTAGGACTGACGGCGTGTTTAAACTTTATGCGCTGTCCGCCAGACAGGGACTAGTTGCGAGCGGATTAACCCACCCGTGATAGACTCCAATGTACATGTATAGACGTATAGAATTTTCTCATTGTGAACCTCTAAACCGCTATGGAAGATGTATGGCATACACAAACGATGAATATGTGGATATCCTTCTGGTCCTTGGTGCATCTGATAACTGGTCTGGTGTTGCTGCTGGTGAATATGCTGTTAGATATCCTCGTCAATGCTATCCAGATAAAAATGTGTTTCGTTGTCTGGAGCTGCCCCTTCGGGAGTCAGGTTCTCTCCTTCCACCATGGCATGACCGACGTCATCCACGGACTCGCCGTACTCCAGCTACTGAGGAAACTATTCTGGAAGTCATACACCAAGAACCTCAGCGAAGTAGACGTAGCGTAGCAAGGCAGCTGCGTGTCTCGCAACACACGGTCGTTAACGTGGTGCCCGAGCATGGGCTGCACCCCTATCCTTATGCTTTCACATAACACCAGCATCCTGCAGATCGTCATTAGCGGACACAATTTTGTGAGTGTCTCCAACAACAACGGCAAGCCAACGATAACTTTGTGAACATCATAATATGGTTGGATGAAGCAGCATTCAATCGTAAGGATGTCGTCAGCCTGCACAATGTCCACCATTGGTGTGAGGTTAACCCGCAAGTAACCTGCGATCGTGGAAATCAACTTCGCTTTGGTATCAACGTCTGGGCCGGAATATTGGGGACGGGAGTTTAGACCTTTACATGTTGACTGACCGGTTACCTGCAGGAAGGTATCATGCATTCCTATCAAAGTATCTGCCTCACGCGCTGGAAGACATTTCACTACATGATCGGCAGAGAATATGGTTCCAACATGATGGTGCACCTTCACACTCTGGAATTAATGTGCGACAGTATTTAGACGGAACATTTCCAGGAAGATAGCTCGGACATGGAGGTCCAGTTGTGTGGCCACCGCGGTCACCTGACCTAAATCCCCTAGATTTCTTTCTGTGAGGACACCTGCAGGAGGACGTGTACTCTACTCCGCCGACGAATGTGGAAGAATTGGTGGCGCGTGGTCATGCTGCTCTTGCTACTGTGGACTGAGCTTGGCTGCGAATGGTCCAGAGCTGTAAGATCCGGCGGGTTGCGCAATGTTTGGACGTGCAGGGACGCTACTTTCAACATCTGTTGTTCTGAGGACAAGATATTCTGTTGTGAAGGTCATGCGATCATTAATATGGGCTTTATTATTGTCACTGGTTGCTAATGTCTGGGCCGGCCGGTGTGGCCGTGCGCCTCTAGGCGCTACAGCCTTGAACCGCGTGATCGCTACGGTCGCAGGTTCGAATCCTGCCTCGGGCATGGATATGTCTGATGTCCTTAGTTTAGTAAGGTTTAAGTAGTTCTACGTTCTAGGGGACTGATGACCACAGATGTTTAGTCTCATAGCGCTCAGAGCCGTTTGAACCATTTGAAGCTTATGTCCGGTATCTGAGTGCTCATATTACATGTAGTACAAAAGACAAGAAGACGTAGCGTAATTATACTGCGCTTTAGCATCTCGAAATTGATATTGTTTTTGTAGTTATTCTGTCCTATGACAGGACATTTGTTTCAACTGTCTATTTCCTATTTGTCTAAGCACGTATTTGTTATGTTCAGCGTTACAAAATGTTGTAACTTTAGGATACAGAATGAAAGTAGCAAATAAAAAATTGCACCCTAGCCCCGGATCGAACCATCGATCTCTTGCGTACGAACCCAAAACTTTATCCAATGCACCAAACGCAGACCCAACTGATTGGTGCCGAAAGCGGTACCTACCATCCATTTGGTTACAATGTTGCCATTCTTTAACGTCCTGTTTCTGCAGATGTACTCACCAGACGAAATTTTGTGACAGACATTTTTTATCGTTGGCGCGTGAGTGTCGCGCTGCGATGCACGAGTGCGCGAATTTCGCTTCACCCTGTATATTACATTCTTTCCAAAAACTGTTAGAATGTAAATAGTCTGGTACACAAGGTAGTTGGATACTTCACGATGTGGCCCATCCGTATTCAGTATGTGTAGGTTAGTATTAATACTGATGTAACAGTTGGTCATATATCCTTATTAGTGATCTCTGGAAAGGGAGCCTTAAAAGTGGCATTAATATTCTGGGTGAAAACCTACCAACGATAAGATCCACTGATGACATTCTTATCCTCAGTGAAGGTGAAGTGGAATTAAAGGATATACTGAATGGAATATACAGTGTAATGAATATGGAATATGGATTGGGAGTGAACGGAAAAAGGACAAAATCTGTATTGAGACTAGCGAGAACTGCACGAAGCTAAGGAACACTGCTGCTTTGGAGGCAAAATGATCCATGGCCGACGAAGCACACTACAGCAGGTAGAGAGAAGTCTACTAGCAGCTAACATAGGCCCTAATTTCAGAAACAAGTTTCTCAGAATATACACTACTGACCATTAAAATTGCTACACCAAGAAGAAATGCAGATGATGCACGGGTATTCATTGGACAAGTATATTATACTAGAACTGACATGTGATTACATTTTCACGTAATTTGGGTGCATAGATCCTGAGAAATTAGTACCCAGAACAACCACTTATGGCCGTAATAACGGCCTTTATATGCCTGGGCATTGAGTCAAACAGAGCTTGGATGGCGTGTACAGGTACAGCTGCCCATGCAGCTTCAACACGATACCACAGTTCATCAAAAGTAGTGACTGGCGTATTGTGACGAGCCAGTTGCTCTGCCACAGAGCTGGAGAATGTGCTGGCCAGGACAGCAGTCGAACATTTTCTTTATCCAGAAAGGCCCGTACAAGACCTGCAACATGCGGTCGTGCATTATCCTGCTGAAATGTAGGGTTTCGCATGGATCGAATGAAGGGTAGAGCCACGGGTCGTAACATATCTGAAACTTCACTGTTCAAAATGCCGTTAATGCGAACAAGAGGTGACCGAGACATGTAACCAATGGCACCCCCTACCATCACGACGGGTGATACGCCAGTAGGGCTATGACGAATACACGCTTCCAATGTGCGTTCATCGCGATGTCGCCAAACACGGATGCGACTACCATAATGCTGTAAACAGAACCTGGATTCATCGGAAAAAATTACATTTTGCCATTCGTGCAGCCAGGCGCTCCTGTCTGTGATGGAGCGTCAACGGTAACCGCAGCCATGGTCTCCGAGCCGATAGCCCATGCTGCTGCAAACGTCGTCGAACTGTTCGTGCATATCGTTGTTGTCTTGCAAACGTCCCCATCTGTTGACCCTGGGATCGAGACGTGGCTCCACGATCCGTTACAGCCATGCTGATAAGATGCCTGTCATCTCGACTGCTAGTGATACGAGGCGGTTGGGATCCAGCACGGCGTTCCGTATGACACTCCTGAACCCACCGATTCCATATTCTTCTAACAGTGATTGTATCTCGACCAACGTGAGGAGCAATGTCGTGATACGATAAACTGCAATCGCGATGGGCTACAATCCGACCTTCATCAAAGTCGGAAACGTGATGGTACGCATATCTGCTCCTTACACGAGGCATCACAACAACGTTTCACCAGGCAACGCCGGTCAACTGCTGTTTGTGTATGAGAAATCGGTTGGAAACTTTCCTCACGTCAGCAGGTTGTAGGTGTCGCCACCGGCGCCAACCGTGTGTGAATGCTCTGAAAAGCTAATCATTTGCATATCACAGCATGTTCTTCCTGTCGGTTAAATTTCGCGTCTGTAGCATGTCATCTTCGTAGTGTTCCAATTTTAATGGCCAGTAGTGTACATTTAGATCAGAGCATTTTATGTTAGTTAATCATTGAATGTCTGAAAACCAGAACAGAAAAGCGTCGGGGTATCTGAAATGTGGTACTACAGACCAAACTAGGTGGTCTGATGAGGTAAGGAGTATCTTCTATGATAGTTAATCATATTCTGTCGGAAAACCAGAAGAGAAAAGAATCGATGTATCTTAGATGCGGCACTACAGACCAAACCAGGTGGACTGATGATGTAAGGAATAAGGAGGTTCTCTGCAGGATTCACGATAAAAGAACATATGAAAAAGACTGAAGAAGATGAGAAGTGATGATAGGAAATGTAGGATACGTCACGAAAGACCTCCGATGACTGAGGACAAAAATAGGGAAAGGAAGTGACTTTATATGATGATTCTGGAAGAGAGAATCTTTTGTAAATTTGTTCTTACTTTATATTGAGTTGCCTATATTGTGCGACGCACTCTGTCTGCATCTTTTAGTGTTTACTAAACTCATTCCAGCGCAAATAGGTAGTTTCCTTTTATTTCGTAGCTCTACGAGTGGACTCGTTTCCTTTTCAGCTACGCTCTAAGTGATGGTAGCAGACGCGTGGAGGAAGGGGAAGTGGTGAACGGAGAGCTGAGGTTGAGTGGCTCGTACGCGTGGAAGGACCCGGAAGGTTCCGTCCACGAGGTGAACTACATTGCTGACAAACAAGGCTACAGGATGGCCCCGGAATTCCGCCTGGGCACGAACGCGGGTCTCTCGCTAATCGGAAGATGATCGCCAACTCATCACTGCAGAAACCTCTCAGGCACACATCTCCTAGTGTGACTTACAGTGTCTCTGGACAACAGCTGCAGAAGAGCCCAGTGTCGTATACCTGAGCTAAGATATTAACTGAGGCTTTTCACTCACTGGTTGTATGTAATATGAGAACAATAAACAACGATTATTAACAGTTTTTCTTGCATTTAACCACAATTTGGCTGAACTCAAGTACCACATGACCTACTTCCTTATATACTTCCTTATATACATTCATCAAGTTTCCCTTTTGGACCTAGAGTGTAGGTGTACATGAGACCTGGGACAGTTAAGAATTCAGCACCTGTGAAGTGCTTTGGTTCAGGTGTGCTCTGTCACCTGGCTGCACACATCCTTTACTGCCACACCACGCTGTCTGAGCGGAAAGAGGTGGAGAAGGTGGAAACTGGGAATTTACCACAATCAGATGGCAAAGCAATAACACAAGGATTACTGAACGCCTTGCATACAGCTTGTTTTTATTTTTCATAACAACAAAGTTCAAAAAACAAACTAACATTCACTATTTCTTACTTACGTGCACTGAAGACATGCTTAAGTATATATGGTATCTGGTATCAACTGTAGGCGTACAGACAGACGAAACGCAACCACCATTTTGTGGGTACCGAAATGGATACTTGCTCCTATTCTAGATTCGTATTTTGCAGTGTATTCTCTTCACTGCAAGTGGTCTCGATCTGAGAGAAAGTTTGGGCTCTTTCTGATGTTGTGATCGGCACATTAGTGTAATCAAATCAAGTAAATGATGTAGCTGAAATGTAAATGTACTTACTAACCTGTCCATCTGTACCAGAAAAGTGACGTAATACTAACCTTACCAAAATGTAAAATAACACTGGACCTTGCCACAGCTTCTGGTAGTGGTCCTTGTATATGTTTTTAACAAGTGGAACAGAACAGAACAGAACAGAAATTCTAATATTTATTTTTAAAAGTTGAGTGGCTTTCTAAAAAAACTTACAGGACTTGGAATTGCAATTTGTTGCAATCTTTCCATAATAATTCACGGGTGGAGGTACTACAGCTATCATCGTTAAATTGCATGGAATGTATTTTCACAATAATTTTTTTAGAAACTCTAATAACTTTTGAAATGTAAGTTTGGTTTGTTTACTAACAAGACAACTGCATCTTTACACTTCGATGGACACATCAGCATTTCATGTAATAATTTTACAAATTCAAGTTTTAATATTTTTAAATATTTTTGCACAAATTTTCGGATTGTAGTCATATGTCGTCGCAATTTTATTATAGTTTCACATAATGAGATCCCACGTATTCTAATTAAAAGAATGTATTGAATTTAAGTGTGACAGTGCACGTCCATATGTTAGTACTACTTCATATAAACATCACAAGAAAGCATCTGGTACGTCGACATACTCATAATAGCCGTTTTTCTTAACCGTCGTGTTATTTGTGACTTTACACTACTGTTCCCACCGTCAACATATCGCACGTAAAAACTGTGGGTGAGAAATTGCCATGGTATGTATGTCATACAATCATTTAGACGTCTACATATGTTCACACTGTATATTGGTGCTAAGTACATTATGTAAACAAATTAGGCAAAGAACTTTTTTAACAAGTATGTTCACAATGTCATTACATGTATTATTAACGGTCGCTTCATTTTAGCAAGTGTTTTTTTTTCACGTCTTCTCAATAAAATCATTAGTAAAACGGGAACTCATATTCAGCATGTAATCGGAAGGCATTTGATATCTGCTTGTGTCTTTCCAAACGTTTTGTTCTGTCTCTGTCAATTAGTACAGGTGAATGGCAAAATAATGTTAGGTATGCAGGATGCTACTGGTACCGTATAGTGGCTGACAATTTTATTATTTTTATACCTTCCCCCCCCCCCCCCCCCACTTAAAAACAACAGACCTTGCCGTTGGTGTAGAGGCTTGCGTGCCTCAGCGATACTGATTGGCGTACCGTAGGTGCAACCAAACGAAGGGGTATCTGTTGAGAGGCCAGACAAACGTGTGGTTCCTGAAGAGGGACAGCAGCCTTTTCCGTAGTTGCAGGGGCAACAGTATGCATGATTGACTGATCTGGCCTTGTAACACTAACCAAAACGGCCTTGCTGTGCTGGTACTGCGAACGGCTGAAAGAAAGGGGAAACTACAGCCGTAATTTTTCCCGAGGGCATGCAGCTTTACTGTATGGTTAAATGATGATAGCATCCTCTTGGGTAAAATATTTCGGAGGTAAAATTGTCCCCCACCCGGATCTCTGGGCGGGGACTACTCAAGAGGACGTCGTTATCAGGAGAAAGAAAACTGGCGTTCTACGGATCGGAGCGTGGAATGTCAGATCCCTTAATCGAGCAGGTGGTTAGAAAATTAAGAAAGGGAAATGGATGGGTTATAGTTAGATATAGTGGGAATTAGCGAAGTTCGGTGGCAGGAGGAACAAGACAGGTTTAATAATACATAAAAAAATAGGAGTGCGGGTAAGCTACTACAAACAGCATAGTGAACGCATTATTGTGGCCAAGATTGATACGAAGCCTACGCCTACTACAGTAGTACAAGTTTATATGCCAACTAGCTCTGCAGATGACAAAGAAATTGAAGAAATGTGTGATGAGATTAAAGAAATTATTCAGACAGTGAAGGGAGACGAAAATGTAATAGTCATGGGTGACTGGAATTCGATAGTAGGAAAATGAAGAGAAGTAAACGTAGTAGGTGAATATGGATTCGTGGTAAGAAACGGAATAGGAAGCCGCCTGGTAGAATTTTCCACAGAGCATAACTTTATCGTAGCTAACACTTGGTTCAAGAATCATAAAAGGAAGCTGTATGCATGGAAGAAGCCTGGAGATACTGACAGGTTTCAGGTAGATTAAATAATGGTAAGACATAGATTTAGGAGCCAGGTTTTAAATTGTAAGACATTTCCAGGGGCAGATGTGGACTCTGACCACAATCTATTGCTTATGAACTGTAGATTAAAACTGAAGAAACTGCAACAAGGTGGGAGTTTACTGAGATGGGACTTGGATAAACTGACTATACCAGAGGTTGTACAGAAGTTTCAGGGAGAGCATAAGGGAACAATTGACAAGAATGGGGGAAACAAATACAGTATAAGAAGAATGGGTTGCATTGAAGGATGAAGTAATGAAGGCAGCAGAGGATCAAGTAGTAGAAATCCTTGGGTAACAGAAGAAATATTGAAATTAATTGATGACAGAAGAAAATACAAAAGTATAGTAAATGAAGCAGGCAAACAGGAATAGAAGCATCTCAAAAATGTGATCGACACGAAGTGCAAAATGGCTAAGCAGGCACGGCTAGAGGGCAACTGTAATGATGTAGAGGCTTATCTCACTAAGGGTAAGATAGATACTGCCTATAGAAAAATTAAAGAGACCTTTGGAGAAAAGAGAACCACTTGCATGAATATCAAGAGCTCAGATGGAAACCCCGTTCTAAGCAAAGAAGGGAAAGAAGGAAGATGGAAGGAGTATATAGAGAGTCTATACTAGGGCGATGTACTTGAGGGCAATTTTATGGAAACGGAAGAGGATGAAGATGAAATGGGAGATATGATACTTTGTGAAAAGTTTGACAGAGCAGTGCAACACCTAAGTCGAAACAAGGCCCCGGGAGTAGACAACATTCAATTAGAACTACTGACGGCCTGGGGGGAGAGCCAGTCGTGACAAAACTCTGCCATCTGATGAGCAAAATGTATGAGACCGGCGAAATAACCTCAGACTTCAAGAAGAATATAATAATTCCAATCCCAAAGAAAGCAGATGTTGACAGATGTGAAAATTACCGAACTATCAGTTTAATAATTCACAGCTGCAAGATACTAACGCGGATTCCTTACAGACGAAAGGAAAAACTGGTAGAAGCCAACCTCGGGGAAGATCAGTTTGGATTCCGTCGAAATGTTGGAACACGTGAGGCAATACCGACCCTACGAATTATCTTAGAAGCTAGATTAAGAAAAGGCAAACCTACGTTTCTAGCATTTGTAGAGAAAGCTTTTGACAATGTTGACTGCAGTACTCTCTCTCAAATTCTGAAGGTAGCAGAGGTAAAACACATGGAGCGAAAGGCTATTTACAATTTGTACAGAAACCAGATGGCAGTTGTAAGAATCGAGGGACATGAAAGGGAAGCTGTGGTTGAGAAGGGAGTGAGACAGGGTTGTAGCCTTTCCCCAACGTTATTCAATCTGTATGTTGAGCAAGCAGTAAAGGAAACAAAAGAAAAATTCGCAGTAGGTATTAAAATCCATGGTGAAGAAATAAACACTTCAAGGTTCTCCGATGACATTGTAATTCTGTCAGAGACAGCAAAAGACTTGGAAGAGTAGTTGAACGGAATGGACAGTGTCTTGAAAGGAGGATATAAGATGAACATCAACAGAAGCAACACGAGGATAATGGAATGTAGTCGAGTTAACTCGGGTGCTGCTGAGGGAATTAGATAAGGAAATGAAACACTTAATGTATTAAAGGAGTTTTGCTATTTGGGGAGCAAAATAACTGATGATGCTCGAAGTAGTGAATATATAAAATGTAGACTGGCAATGGGAAGGAAAGCGTTTCTGAAGGAGAGAAATTTGTTAATATCGAGTATAGATTTAAGTGTCAGGAAGTCGTTTCTGAAAGCATTTGTATGGAGTGTAGCTATGTATGGAAGTTAAACATGGACGACAAATAGTTTGGACAAGAAGAGAATAGAAGCTTTAGAAATGTGGTGCTACAGAAGAATGCTGAAGATTATATGGGTAGATCACATAACTAATGAGGAGGTATTGAACAGAATTGGGGAGAAGAAGAGTTTGTAGCACAACTTGTCTAGAATAAGGGATCGGTTGGTAGCAGATGTTCTGAGGCATCAATGGATCACTATTTTAGTATTAGAGGGCAGCGTGGAAAGTAAAAATTGTAGACGGAGACCAAGGGATGAATACACTAACCTGATTCAGAAGGATGTAGGCTGCAATACATACTGGGAGATGAAGGAGCTTGCACAGGATAGAGAAGCATGGAGAGCTGCATCAAACCAGTCTCAGGCCTGAAGATCACAACAACAACAACCTTTTACCTTAATGTGTACACATGTTAGTGAGTCGTTGTTTTTTCTCTACTTTCAACAGTCTTCCCACAAAAATGTCGCAAACTGCACAACCTTACGTTTTGTGCATGTCATAACTGCACCACTAAGTGGACTATGCCTCTCAGTATAGACTAGCCGTTCTCTGTCCATGCATTGACGCTTCAACGTCTGACCTGCTCCTCAGGGGAAAATAAACATTAATGGCTTGTTCGTGCCACATGTACTTGGAGGTGCTAACAAACCTTAAATATCGCGACTTGTATTAGCTATAATTATTAGTGTACAAGTAATGTAAGTACTGATGTAATTTATTTAGTTCAGTACACCGTCCTCAGTCGCCAATACAAAGATGTACCCTTATACCCATTAGACACTTCTCTCTCTCTCTCTCTCTCTCTCTCTCTCTCTATATATATATATATATATATATATATATATATATATATATATATATGTGTGTGTGTGTGTGTGTGTGTGTGTGTGGTACCCATAAGCAAAGCACCCATTTAAAAACACTGTAAAAGGGGAACCACTTCTCAGAATGACGTCAAATTTGGACAGCATGGCATGGACGCAGGGTTAACCGTCGGGGAAAAAAATAATGAAAATTTTGCCAATAGAAGGCGCTGTAACCGTTTTAACGTAAATGGGGTCAGCTCTAAATTACACATGGATCGCAGTACGATGGTTATGGTTTTAGTCAGATATTACACCATCCATACAATTAAATGTATATGACTGCACAAGTTAGCCTCGTATTGAGCTACGTTCGTAATACCAAACATAACGTGTTTCATATGACCCACAGCCTGAAAAAAATCCGCGTAAGGATCGGTAAGGTCATGATGTAGGGAAATGACGGTTGATATTCTAGCATTTCCCAAATGCCTGTGCAGCAGCTACCTCACTGGCTGTGGAATGTGCGGAGGAGCGCCATCTAGCAGGAAAAGGGTCCCACCCACACATATGCGCTCCGTAAGTATTGGAATGACATTGGTGCACAAAACACTCTCATAGCGTTTAGCAGCGTCGATACAGGTGACAGGACTCACATCTCCACGAAAAAAATACCGCCCTACCATAAACGAAGGCGACAACCGGCTCCACACACATCTGGAGAATTAAATGGAACTGGTTGATGTGCATGCGAATTTTCTGTTGGTCATATTCTTCAATTTTGCGTATTCACATGTCCTTGGAGATGGAAATGAGTTTCGTTCGTCCTCAGAATGTTCTATCGTCATTCATTGTACACTTCTATGTGAACAAGGAATTCCAGAGTTAACGTTTATTTTTCTGACAAGTCAGCAGGAATCAAATCCTGAGGATTGCTGATTTTTTAGCTAGATTTTGATAGCAGGCAAGATGTTTCCTAGAATTTCAGACACTGTGCTCGCAGGCATATCAAATGTTCAGGCAGTTACACTCGTACGGCATGTGTGAACGCCACCGCTCAACTCCTCCTGCACGTCTGCGGGCAAATCTTCGACGGGCATCAGATCAACCGCTTTTCTGCCTACGCCGCATAGTACTTCAAAAGAAATCTTTAAGAATTTGCTAATCATTTTTTACAGGCCCTTAGCAGCTATCACACCAATTCCTGTTTTCATAGCCTTCAGCGTATGGAACTTCTACAGGGCTATTGGCACACAGTCACCATTATTGTAAAAAAGCTTTATCAGTTGCGCACAATTCTTCATGGAGACAGCCATGTTATGAGAAAATAAATTGAGAATCAGCCATCAGCCATACATCTGTTGGTGTACTTATTCTGACGCTCACAGCGCCTTCTATTGTTGAAATTTTCGTTCATTTTTTGTTCCTTGAAATTTTCCTCTACGTCATTAATATAATGCTTAAACGTGAAGTCATTCTGAGATGTGGTTCTATTCCTACAGAGATTTGAAACATGGGTTATGAGTGGCAAGGTAAGGATTGATATTTCGTTACAAAACACGTGATGTGGTAATATGTTCCGCTTATAAGCCGTCATCAGGAATACCATGCATCAAGTTTCAGTGCCACAAAATTGTTTGGTATACTATCACACAATATATCCCCTACATCTTTTCCATATCATTAACAGTTTTCACGCTTCCCCCACAGACTGCTTCAAGCGTCTCTCAGTTGATATAAAATACTAGTCAGCAACATTAGTTTATCTTAGGTGTTTTCCAGAAATTAATGTTTCATTTCATACTTTCGTCACCTCAACTTACATTGTATTATAAACTCATCAAATATTGTTAGTATACTTATTCGTTCTCACAAGAATCTCACAGTAAACACGATACAAATCTTCATCTTATTTCTGTGTACCAACATACACCGTACAACATAATACAAGTGAGCATCATATACCACAGTACAGAGTTAAGTTCCCTAACAGATAGCAACCTAATCATAATTTTCAAAATACTATAACATACCACATATTATATCAATATTTCATAAAACCACAAAAAAGTTACTGCACATCGTTGTCACAGCATGGGCATAATCTTACCAAAACATATAATAAATAACATTTCGCCATAATCTCTCTAATGATCATTCACAGTGAGACGCCGCTGAGATAATATATGTGTCTTGTCCAGGTCTGAAACTTTCAGCTTAGTATTCACTTCTCATAAGAAATTTTCATAAGTAGTGTAACAGTTATATACAGTGACCGACTATAGATATTTCAAACAACGATAGTAAACTAACAAGTTTGACTTCCTTCCTTTCCAATTACAAATACAGTACAAAATTTTTGTCACATACTCTCAAATCCGCGTTTATTCAATTTCTATGAAACCAAACAGCACAGTAACTCACTGTATAGCAAATGTAAGAAAATATGTCTCCGCAAAGAGAGCCAAAACGTACCTCCCCAAAACGTAAAACAATTTCTTCGCTATACGAGATTTCGGCTATAACAAAGTAAAATATTTCTAAGTGTAATCATGTGTCAAAATTTCTGTCTTTACCAAATGTATTCAGACTTTATTTCAAAAACGTACATGAATTTAGAAGAAATAATGAATAAATTTCACGACATTATGTTTGCAATTAAACTTGAAATACCGTTTTTTTCTAGACACCTAAACCTTTTGAGGAAGGATAGCATGACAGGAGAAGATAACCTGAAAGATTCACAGGATAGTTTAAGGATGTATGTGGTTCTGGAAATCGAAACTCTTATGTGAGATCCACATCAGCTAGCGGCTCTGCATTCTTCATGCACATTGGAAACATAGACTCGCTTAAAGTTTTTAAAATTATGATGAATAGAAATCATTATTACTTCCAAAACGAATTTATTTGAATGGACTTGTTTTGACTTGACATTGCATATAATAATTGAGAAATGTAAAATTCGTTTGTAATATATTTTGGAGTTAATGTATTTCTTAGTATCCTATACATTTCATAGTTACTATTCATTTTTACGTCATGTAAATTTATGTTTTACAAAACTCTGAGATAATTACCCATGAAGAGTGAAATGAGACATCAGGATGACAGTGGATTTGTTCAGTTAAGTTCTTTACTTCGACCCTCAGCGAAGACCCCCAGGAAGAGCCTGGTGGAGGCGTCCAGTAATCTCTCATGCAAAACAGTTGACATCTGAGATTCATGACAGCGCAAAGAGGGGGGCTGAGCGTGGTGTCAATTGAATGCCACCGGCAGTGACACCTCCAACTGCGGCCGTGATGACAGCGTAGCGGGGCAGCTGACGATGGCTGTGAACTTCCTCCAGCGAGCAAGTGGCTTGCTCATGACTCAGGGCTGGCTGCCCTATTTTGTGGTGGAACAGCGACCCCCATACTGCATTCCAGGGTGTCGATAAGGTGTCACTGGCTCTTAGGATAGGGTGTGACAATGATTTAGTACTCGAATGGGCGAGAACGTATACACTCCAGACATTGTACGTTTAGGGCTTAAGACCCTGGCATTCTAAACATTTCTGTGGTGGCAAGTAAGGAATGGCTTCCGTCCTTCCCCTAGCATGTTGCAGCATCTGCTGCTGCCGCACCACATTCAGGAGAGTCCACTTCGCAACGCCAATCGACTGTTTCGATTTGCAATGCGAAAGACTCTCGCCGACCTGCGGCTGGCTCTATGGAACTCACTTCCACTCTGACGTATTTTTCGAACGAATACAGTCGATAAGATGCAGTGACCAATTTTTTTGTTTTCTAGATCCGGTCCTTCCGGTCGAAGAAACTAGTTTATCCTTTACCCGAGATTTTCTGGCTACTGGCCCTGTTTCGCCTCTTAAGAATTATGCTAACAGTTGGTTCCCTTAACCCAATAATTTCTTCTAATAAATTTATGCAGGGCCCCTTTTCATGCTTCTTAACTCAAACACCGTGGATGTTATATCATTACTAGACTGCCGACCAGGCTAGCCGCACGGTCTCACGCACTGCTTCCCGAGTGGGAAGACGTGTTAGGCCCCGGTAGGAATCCGCCCGGCGGATTAGTGTCGAGGTCTGGTGTGACAGCCAGCCTGTGCATGGTTTTTAAGGAGGTTTTCCATCTGCCTAGGCGAATGAGGGCCGGTTCCCTTATTCCACCTCAGTTACACTATGTCGGCGATTGTTGCACAATCACTGTCTGCACGTACGCATACGCCATAATTACTCTACCACACAAACATTTGGGGTTACACTCGTCTGGTATGAGACTACGCTCTGCAGAACAATAGCTGTTGCAATGGTTTGCATGACAATAGTAAATGTTATCTCTTTGAGGTACCGATATTCCCGATATGAATTTACATGCTGCAATAAGGTTTTCAGGGAGACTCGTCTCTCCTGTTGGTTCAGAATTGTGTTCATAGACTGCAGTAACTCCGGCCCTATTGTTTGATTGAAGTTGGTTAGATGTGTGGCAGATAGCACTTACATGCGCTCCTGTGGCCAATACAACAACGGCTCATGTGAGTTATAAATCGTGGTGGGCGGATGGAAAGCCGGCCCCATTATCTTGCAAGATGTTCCATTTAACAGCAAATCACTTCCGTTTAATTCTAGCCTCTTTGCTGACTTAAACTTCCCCTGTTCGAAACAACTAGCCACTACTGCCTTCTTGTCTGCCGCCAGTGAAGGGTATAATGACAGGGGCACTACGAATGTAGTGTGTGGGCTATAAGTTGAGAATGTGGGTCTCACGGGGAGCGTGCCGGCGATAAACCCCTGGTGTCACACTATCCTTTGTGCCTTCGGTGGCTCAGATGGATAGAGCGTCTGCCATGTAAGCAGGAGATCCCGGTTAGAGTCCCGGTCGTGGCACACATTTTCAACTGTCCCCGTTGATCCGTTGATGTATATCAACGTCCATCAGCAGCTAGTGCTATTGATGTCATTGTAGTTTTATTCTAGAGTGCTGCACTGTTCCCCAATGGCATCTGTTATTTCGGACATGTCCGAAAGAACAGATAATATCTTCATATTTCATTTTAAGGCTTTTGCTTCTGTTTCTGTTAATATTTGCGTAACTATTGGGTGTAGCATTGTTACAATTTTCAGTATGATTTGTGACATATTTATCAGTTTACTGCTGCCAATTCAGCTTCATCAAAATTTATATTTTCAGTTCCATTTCACAAAACCATATTTTCATCAGTGTTAGTGTTTTTGTCATCAGGTATGTCACCTAATTCTATGTTTACAGCATTATTTCGTTCAGTATCTAACTGTGCATCTGATCGTTTGTGTACTGGCTCTGATTTAAGTACCTTTCTTACTTCCATGATTGAATTATGGAGGTCTGTAATCTCGATTCTCAAATTTTCACTTCATCGTTTGCAGAAACAGTTTTTCCCCCAATGACTCGAGTTCACCTGCCAGTCTGTGTTCTCCTGCCTCAGTTTTACCATCTAAACTGGTACTTAGATAAATTATAATTGTGTTGGTTTTGTAGTTTAGTTACCTGAATTCTCAGATCAAATATGTTTTTAAATGTTCAAGTGACTTTTGGTAATCAGTGAGTAAAAACTTACTAGCTTCTACTTTTTAGTCTGACCTGATTTCAGTCACCCTGTTTGTCCCATTCTTTCTTCATCCACCCAGTTTATTTTTTGTCTATATTATTTTCACTGCTATCCATACTTTTACTGTGGGATTCTTTCTTGTTTTGAATTTCGTTTTCGAGATGCATAGTTATCTGAAACTTACAAATGATTAACAAGATTGTCCTAATGATTAGATAGACACCCCGTCTCAGTTCTCTAAATTAAAATGTAGCCACCCACCATTCTGTCAAGCTCGTAATTTGAGGTTTGTAGCTGTTCGCTGCAAATGGTCTCCATTTGAAAAATAGTCTGAGATCCTCATAATGTCAAATCTAGTTAATGACGTAGCCAAAACGGAAATGTGTTTAATAAAAAAAACAAACACACACACCCATGCCCGAGGGAGGACTCGAACCTCCACCGGTATCAGCCGCACAGTCCATGACTGCAGCGCCTGAGACCGCTCAGCTAATCAGAGCGGCTGTGTTTAATAACTTATTTTTTGCAAAGAAAAAATGATAATATAGAACTGACCTGACCAAAATCTGAGATAATACAGGGCCATGACGTGACTCTTGAAAATTGGTTCTTATATATGTTCTAACAATCAAAATGCGAAAGCCTTCATTTTTTCAAACAGGAATTTTTGAAGTTTATAGTTAAAAGTTGACTGGTTTTCTAAAATAAGTTAAAGAATTAAAATTAGTAGCAATCGTTCCAGAATACTTGAGATGTAATACAATTATCATCGTCAAATTACATGAAATACGAGTACCTTTCCCGAATAATGTTTGATTTAAAAATCTTCACAACCTCTTAGATACAAGTTTGATTTTGTTACTAACATGAATCTTGCATCTTAGCACTTCGCTGAAAAATAATTACAATAAAGTTTTTGTGTACAAATTTCATAAACGCAAATATAACAATTGTATACATTTGTTGCTCATATTTCCCATAATAGCTATACTTCGTCACATTTGAATTGTGTTTTATCGTAATTACGTTCCAGGTACTCTAGTTACTCCAATCACTGTACGAGGTTGGAATAATAGAAAATTATTGTGAAGGTGGTTCGTTGAACTCTCTGCGAGGCACTAAAATGTGATTTGCGGAGTATCCATGTATATGTAGATGTAGATGTACATATATTGAGTCTATAGTGTTACAGGTATGCTTATGTGTTTGTACTGCTTCGTGTAAACATCACAAGATAAAATCGGGTGCTTCAGAATGTTGAGAATAGCAGTTTCGTTAAGAGTCGTCCCATTCTGCCAATTGACATGAAGCTGGAAATTATCCAGATTTTAGTCACTCAGGTTTCCACGTAGTGGTCATTTACCTTAACAGTGGATGCCACAGGTTTCCCAATATTTTACTTGTGCAGAGAACAGACAAAACACTGAAGAGAGGAAGAAGGTACGTGACATCTGTGCACGTGGATAGAGAAGCTTGCTTCTGATTACTGTACACTTCTGCCATTTGGAGGTGGAAAGCGAATCACAGTAGTGGCCGGCACTGCAAGCCTGTCGATACTGGACGACTTTTTCCTTCTCTTTTAAACGGAAACTGCATGGCAGTTAGATGGGTTCTGTGTGAACCGTATAGTGGGGCTTTCAGCTGAAACTGCAAAAGGTCTCGGAAACAGATCAAAAATAGTTGTAACACTGGCAGAGCTCTCAAAACACTTAAAAAGCTATTCCTGTAATTCTTGACACTCCACAATATGATCTTCAGAACTCGCATTTTTTTGATTGCTCCATAAAGTGACTTTCTGTTTGATTACATCCACACCAAATCCGAAGTAAGTTATCTCTCAGCTTATAACGTCTTAGCGTGAGTAGTGAGTGGTCAGGTCGACTTAAAGTGATAAGTCTGCAATCCATTCTGAATCTAATTTTCGTTCCTACTTTCCTTTGTACTTGACAATAGTGGATCTTAAGTCGAAATATCAATCCAAACATGCCCCTTGAATTGACAACTATTATTTGCAGTAACATGTAACGTTTCCGTACACTCCATTCAGTTCCACCAAAAACTGCTGCCACTGAGATATAATAACTTCCGAAAGTTTCCAGTTCGTATTGTAAGTAGGCTGTTTAGGTATTTTTATTGGTAATGCCACGTAGCGCTCTGTATGAAAATCATCCGCATTTGTTTAATCAAATTGCCTGAACATTTACGACATATTATTTTGGCAGGACGTTGCAAAGACGACATTGAAGCTTTTCAGGGACTCTTATTAGAATTCGAAATCGACACAGACAATCGCAGGACGCAAAAACAGAAACACAACAATTACAGGTCACATCCGTCACAATTCCGCGATGAAAGAAATAGTAACTGGACACGTAAAGGCTATTCTCACAACACAAATCGTGACCAAAACAGACACCACCCATATGACAACCACTGCAGAGTAATAATAGTTACAGGGAAGATCGCATTTCCATAGGAAAGAATGTGACAGAGACAACCATAGAAACAGACAATATATGAACCAAAACAATTATTATCACGGGAGACAGAATAACTTCAGACGCAACAGTTCAGCGAGCAGTTACGATTCAGGGAGAAATTCTCCCCCACGTGACCGACGAGAAAGATATTATGGAATCTACCGACATGACGACAGACGATATAATTGTAACGACAGACCTGAATTGCATCAGAACGGGCGGGATTCAAACAGGTCTGGGCCCTCTCGACAAGATGAATTTGTAGAAGTTAGGTCTCCTAATCCTAATAACGACGCACGCCAACAAAGAGACAGACAATGACTCGCACCGCCGGCGGCCACGTGCGCCGGCTGGGCTTGAGAAAAATAACATAAACTAACATTGAGAAAGATTCCAGTGTTCTTGACCGACATATACCGTATGATAATTTCGTTCAGGTTGATGTTCTGCGTACTAGGAAGAGAAAAGTATTGCACCACTTTTCACATGTAAAACCGTTTATTGATAGGTAATCTGCTTTTTAACATAGTCTTTGCCATAAAATTTGTCACTTCACGTTACTAGTATGCTTTGTCAAACTTAGAAACTGTTAACATGCAACAATGTTTGAAGTTAACTATCCAGTCAAGAACCAAGAGAATTTATGTAAACAGACATTACGAATGCCTTTTTGTAGTGAATAGACAACACAGTGTTGTTGTGTGTACGTTCTTTCTTGTTAGTTGCACGATTGCGTAACGACTATAAGGCTGACATACTCAGAACATATACCAGTACTGCTAATGACATTGGAATGCAACATTTTGGTTTACTTGAAAAGACATTCTGTATTGAAGTACTTCCTGTGAGATTAAAGATGACTTAGTATTTGGTTTCTTCAACAGCTACACGACTATATCACGACGCTACTAATGTGTGACACAATTTACATAGTTGCTTTTGCGGTGTATCTGTTTTATATCTGCACAGTTTTTCTGTATCTGGAAAGTAAAACATGTTTCAGTAGTAACTTTGTGGTATAGCTACAATGAGACAGCCTTTTCCGTAGCACAACAGTACATTACAGTACAGTACTTACTTCATCATGGCTATAAGCATAACAACTACGATATTTATACGCATAGCAATTCACATTGTTTATTATGAGGTAAGTACATTGACTTCTACAGAACTTTGCTTACGGACGACGATAATTACGACACTTGGCACATTTTTTACCCTTAAGTTTCCAGAGATCGCCTTACAACAAGACGCACAGTTTAGCGCTACAGTACACGTATTTGACTGATTAACTTTGTACTTAAAACATTAATGTTTAACGATTTTTGAATTACAATAGTACAAACGTTTTCTGTGATACATTTCATTCCATTGCTGTAATCTGCAACACCTGAGGGCATAATGACATTAATCCTCAAGGGGATACACGCCTACTTTTTGTACCATGTGTGTGGCAAGCACAAGGAGCCCTAGTTAATATGGTATTTGCTTATACAACTTTACACATCGGTGCCATATTACTCTAACACATATTTTACACAGCTATCTGATCATTTAACTGAGAGAGACAAACATTTATTTTAATACATTAGTGACAGATGTTTATGTAATTACACAGTTGAATAACTTCACACTTATGAAATTGTATGTTGTATGTACTTTGTGAACTGCTCATATATTTTTCAGAACCATTGTGATACTATGAGAGCTTTGAATGATGTATTTGGTATGGGATAATGATTATTAAAGTACGTTTGAGGTAGATGACACTACCGAAATGAGCAGAGAATTTTTTTTAGGTTTTGAAATTATTGCAGAAAGCTTGACTGAGGTGTTATGATGTTTTTATTTCGACGACGATGTGTATTATGTTGTTGAGGTATGTTTATGATCAATAAGCTGATGCTATATGAAGCATTTGATTATGCTATATATTTATTATGATGAAATATTGAAGAAGTGTCGACGAATATGTATATGTGTAATAAGGTAAGGAATAATGAGTAGTGGTTAGGGACTTTGACTTGTGAAAAAGGATGTTGGAAACCAAGAATCGTACTTTAAGAGTTATGAAATGTGTGTATATGCGTGAATGTATCACAATGCCTGCGAAAAGTTTTTGGACACTGTTATATTTATAGAATTTTGTTTCTACACATTTGTAAAGCAAATTCTCAACCTGTGAAATTTTTTTTTATATGACACTGTCACTGCTGTGGTAAATATTTCGCTAAGAAAGTTAAGTGACCTTCACATAATGTGTCGTGGGCGCCCAGCTGTGCCACCTGCCTGGACAAAAAGCCTTTAAGTGGAGAAAAAAGAGGCCATTAACCTCGCTATTGACATTCCTTTGTAGAAAGTATCGCAAATATGACCCGCTATTACTTGGAAACATATGATTATACTGTGGAGCACGTACTTTGTGCTACTTACTGAAATACTTACGAATTGATTGGAAATATTCTTACATCTGCACACCTGATTATGACAAGTGTCTTTCTACGAGAATTGAGAGAATTTCTACTAACTTATAAAAAACCACATGACTATTGAATGATATTATTATGCTTTGCTTTACACAGTTGGTTATTTCATTTGATATCTGTTTTCCAGCTGTGTTGCAGCATTAGTTTTATAAATTAAAATTAAATGCATTTGCTAATGTGAACACTTTCTGTCAGCAGATCTATTAAATAATAATTTTATGATCCACATTCTTCGAAAAAGGAGCATTTGGAAAGGAGAGAACAATAAGAAGGGACTAATAACAGTAATTGCATACATAATTTTCTTTTCAAGTACTTGGTAATTTTTTTTGTAGAATAAGTTGTGGTGCACCACTTTAATTACATAGACATTAAGATGTGAATATACATTTCCCTTATCTGCATTGTTGTCTTTAGTGTAGTATTTTTTCTGCTTGTGGGTTTGTCATGTTTAGATATGAGTTATTGCATTTGCTGCTGCTGTTTGCCAGGCATAGTGCTACCGAATTTCACTTTGTATTACTCTGTTAAGCTAGTTTTACAACTGATTTATTTTTCTTATTTGCTGCACATTGCCTTATATTAGTGGTAATGTTGCATTTGCTTTGCTAATTTAGATATACTGCTGATTGCTTTGTCAATCTGCATTTTTTTGTCATTGCTGTTTGTGTTAATTGTTTTGTACTGCTACATTGCCTCGTCCCTTAGTTTAGCATCTGAGCTCAGTAGATTTAAGTTAGCTTAAGAGGGGGTAGACTATATAAGAGAATGAGTTGTGATGAATTGGAAGAAATGCATTGCCAAGGCATAAAAAATGTGATATAAGAGGAAACATCTATGAAATGAAGTTTTGGGTTTATCTGCAGTACCAAGTGTTGCACTGAAAACGAACCCTGTCCTTTCCCTTTGTGTGACTCCACTTCTGTATTTGTGTATTCTTGTGTCTTTATGTGTTTAGCTGATAAGTGTTATGTTGTAGAATTTTTCTAATATTATGTTATTTACTTTGTAAAGATGTTTAGACATTATTTTCGTAAGATATTCTGTTCATTTATGTATTTCCTTATGTAATATTTCCTGTAACGCTGGTGTATATGTTATTTCTATTCTTTTGTAAAGTCTGTATTACTAAAAAAATTTTCTGTATGTTTTAATTATGTTTTCTGTATCTTTGTAAATGTATTCTCATGTTATAAAATTGTAATGGGCACCAGTTCATCAAATTAAGTAACTTGTAAGCATACGTTTCACTGCACACGTTTCTGTTGGTCATAGTATATGCGCCGTATGTGAGACATTGTTAGTGCTTGCACGTGTGTTAATAATTCAGCAAGGGACTGGTTAACAGCATTGATGGTTCTAAAGACAATTCCAAAATCTTTGTGAGTGCACAAGTGGTGGTTTATGGACTTGCTATATTGTCCGCAAGACTCTTCGATGGTGATTGTGCACCCGCACAGTCGCAACAGATGGGTGCTGGCCGTCTCTATAAGGACTGCAGTGAGTCTGAACCTCTGGTGGCCCACCAATACAGTAATCTTTACCAGGACAGAAGAGGGTCTGCTCTGTGATGACCTACCTACCAATATTCTTCAAAACTTCGACTGACTGCTGTGGTGTTGCTCTGTTGTGGACCATTACCTGTCAAGAGTCAGCATTATCTTTGTTGGAAGAACAACAGTACTTCTTCAAGACTGCATGGAAATCCACAACTTCCGTGTGCATTTTCTATTACTCTTAAGACTTTGTGCATAAGATTGTAATTAATACTGTGATGAATGATCAGGACTGTCTTTATGGACTGTGAGAAAATTTCAGCATTCGACCAACATTGTATCAATAAGTATGTGTATTTGATATCTATGTTATTGTAATTATGAAAAATTTTATCAAATCATTATTGGCCACTGCCCAAAACAATTTGTAAAATTTTTTGTGGGGAGCATGGGGGCTATGTATGTAGGCTGTTTAGGTTTTTTTATTGGCAACGCCACGTAGCACTCTGTATGAAAATCACTGACTGTGCTGTGTGCAGTCTGTGGCTGAATTGCATTGTTGTTTGCTATCGTAGAGTTGGGCAGCTGGATGTTAACAGCGCATAGCGTTGTGCAGTTGGAGGTGAGCCGCGAGCAGTGGTGGATGTGAGGAGAGAGATGGCAGAGTTTTGAGAGCGGATGATCTGGACGTGTGTCCATCAGAGACAGTAAATTTGTAAGACTGGATGTCATGAACTGGTATACATATATTACAACTTTTGAACACTATTAAGGTAAATACATTGTTTGTTCCTTATCAAAATCTTTCATTTGATAACTATGCTTATCAGTAGTTAGTGCCTTCAGTAGTTAGAATCTTTTATTTGGCTGGCAGTATTGGCACTCGCTGTATTGCAGTAGTTCGAGTAATGAAGATTTTTGTGAGGTAAGTGATTCATGAAAGGTATAGGTTATTGTCAGTCAGGGCCATTCTTTTGTAGGGATTATTAAAAGTCAGATTGCATTGCGCTAAAAATATTGTGTGTCACTTTAGTGAATGTCTGAGTACGTTCAGTTTTACTCAGCTGTTTGAAAATCAAATAACATAAGATGTTTATCAGCACAGAAATTCATTAATTTTTCTAAGGGGACGTTACAGTATTAGTAGTTCCGTCACGTCTCCAAACCTGCTAAATTAGCGCTAAGTGCTTCTTGACTTACAGATTATCGGATCCTGTACAATCAGGCTGACGATAGTTCAACTTTTTTCTTTCTTTCATAATCAATTAAGTACTTGAATTCTTACGGCGTGGCATTGTAAAACCGTTCCATAGCAAACTTGTGGTGTCCGTCGATAATGCGACTGCATAAGACTGAGGCGTGCTGAAAAGTAGTGATTCCGATTCGTTTATGCGAAAATTCTTATAGGTTTTTTAATAAAACAGCAGTATTGAGATTCTTCGTCTTTAATCTTGATATCAACCAATTCTGTGCTCAAGTACTACAATGGGATACCCTCCTCTAACAATATCTTTTTTCTATAGAAATAACCGATACCAAGTATACTATCGATTGTTGTATAGGTGAACATTATATCACATGAACTTCATATGATTTTTGTATACGATGTATTATATTTCAAGCTAAAATGTAGAAAAAGAAATTAATTTCTTACACTTTATACGTGAAGCTGAAATTACTCTTTTAAAAATATTTGAAATTACGAAATTTCTGGAATACTTAAAATTCATATTATTAATAGCACAATCTAACGATAATTATTAAATATATTTCTGGATTAATTTATAAGATAGTGATATTAATTAGTATAGATTCTTTTGGTGTCAAGAAAATCTGTAAACTGTTTTGCTTTGTAAACTCTTTGGATTATTGTTGGTACGACAGAAAGTCAGTGTTGATTGGCATGCCTCTGACGGAAAAACACGTATTTTGCTAAACTTGTCAACAACAATGCATTTCGTTGCGTGACAGAAGTGAAAATTCTACTGTCAGTGTGATTTAAAAGAATGAGATAAAATAAAAAGATATTCATAGCAACAGACAAATCTTCATCGGTTATTTCGTTTTCAGGAACCCAGAACGTTAGATCAAAATTTCGGTTCAAGGATGTGCCCCTAGACAAGAGTTGGGGCCTACAACAACAACAACAACAAAGAAATAATGAAGATGCGTAAACAGTTGGATTTTCTTTACTTTGCGCCTCTCGAAGCTTTCAAAATTTGTGCAATGACAGAGAATTTTAATAGTGATGTGTGGGAGAATAAGATTACAGTACTCACTCTGACAACGAACACATTTCCATCAACTAGAGACCGGTTTGTTAATTATGTAACGGTAGAATGTTTGACGTTGGTAACGAAGCCCTATCCTCACCTCTGCCTGCACTACTTCATGACTGTCAAAGTGACATCCTCGAAAGTAACCCTTAAACTTTGGAAAGAGATTGAAAACGGATGGGCCGAGGACTGGACTAAATGGGGGATGACAGATAACAGTGAGCCCAAGGTGTCGGATTGTTGTCGATGTCGCATTGCTCGTGTTTGGTCTGGCACTGTCATGCTGAATGACGAATTCGTGGAATTCGGAACTCAGATCCAGCTCTCTGTTTCTCACGCACAGACATAGCTAAGTTACACACAGTCATGTTACTAGCTACAGTTCGGAAGGGGCTGCAGAGAGCTGCAAATACGTAGACACGAAGAATAAAGATGTAGAACGATAATAATGCTTGTGTTATTGAAGAAAAGCCTTAACAGTTTCCACATAAAAAAGTTGGAGGCTTGTAGACAAAATTCTCATCCAGCCCTACTGTCATTCTCATTCATTTTCACCACTGGACCAATGAACTTATTTTGTACGATGAATAAATAGCGAAGGATACAAAAGGTGGCGCCATTAGTCTGAAGAACCGTAGGAAGTCGCACGAACCGCAGAATTCCACACCGTATCCCAGAAGAAACAATGCTGGGTTGCACTGCTAGGTGAAATGTCGCACTATACCGAGTATTTCCGAGAAGGACCCATTAAAGTCGAGACGTGCCGAAACAGGCCTAGTCTCGGACAGAACCCGTGGAGCACGTCCTGTGCGCCTGAAGCTTTGCACGCCATTGCCGTCCCTACATCAGAAATTTGAAAAAAAAAACTGCCACCTCCTCAAGTATACTAAGTGGTTGCTGTGCATCTGTTATTGATATCCAAATTTTGCTTGAGTACAATGATTTCCTTCAAGGAAAGTACCCACATCTGCGAATACTGAATTTTCTTTACAGTACAATACTACTTCCCATTAAGTTCTATCACAACCACTGCTACTTGTCATGTAGCTAACAGATCATTTCAATCGATGAACGTATGTATTCAGATTATTCATATACAGTCTAGATATTCCGATAATTTATAGAAAGTGTGTCTAATGACGCATCTATTCTAAATTTCTTTACAGTTTACATGACTTTAGATTTCATTTTTATGTTAGCACAGTAATTAATTTGTTTGACACTTCCCAACGAGAATACATAAACCCACACTGGACTCTATATAAGAAGGCTAGGTCTACAAGGAATTTGTGCCTGTCCTTTGTATCGTGAGTGTGACATCAACCAAAACGGTTTTGGCGTGCTAGTACTGCGAACGGCTGAGAGCAAGGGGAAACTGCAGGCGTAATTTTACCTGAGGGGATGCATCTCTACTCTATGGTTAAATGATGATGGCATGATGGCATCCTCCCGGGCAACATGTACCGGTGGTAAAATAGTCTCACACTCCCGAGTGGGGACTACTCTGAAGAATGTTGTTATGAGAAACAAAAGTGGCGTTCTAAAGATCGAAGTGTCAGATACCTTAACCAGGCAGATAGATAAGAAAGCTTAAAAACGTAAATGGATAGGTTAAAATTATATATAGACAGAATTACTGATTTCGGAGGCCAGAGGAACAGGACTTATCATCAGATGACTATAGGGTTACAAATACGAAATCAAGTAGGGGTAATGCAGGAGTAGGTTTAGTAATGAATGAAAAAATAGAAACGCGGATAAGGTACTGTGAACAGCATAGTGAACCCATTATTATAGCCAATATAGACACGAAGCCCACACCCAAGTAGAACAACTTAATATGCCAATTATCTCTGCAGATGATGAAGAGGTAGAAGAACTGTATGATGAGATACAATAAATTATTCAGGTAGTTAAGGAAGACGAAAATTTAATAGTCACTAGGGACAGGAATTCGATAGCAGGAAAAGGAAGAGAAAGAAAAGTAATAGGTGAATATGAACTGGGGGAAATGAATGCAAGAGGGAACCGCCTGCCAAAATTTTGCACAGAGCATAATTTAATCACATCTAACACTTGGTTTATAATTAATGTAAGAAGGTTGTATACATGGAAGAGACCTGGAGACACCGGAAGGTTTGAGATTGACTATAAAATGGTTAGACAGAGATTTATGAGTCAGATTTCAAATTGTGGTAATTTTCAGGGGCAGATGTGGACTCGAGCCACAATTTATTAGTTATGAACAGTATATTAAAACTGAAGAAACTGTAAAATGGTAGGAATTTAAGGAGATGGGACATTGATGAAATGAAAGCACCAGAGGTTTTAGAAAATTTCAGAGGGGGATTAGGGAACGATTGACAAGAACATCTGAAAGGAACACAGTGGAAGAAGCTTTGAGGAATGAAATACTGAAGACAGTAGAGGATCAAGTAGGTAAAAAAGACGACGGCTAGTAGAAATCCTTGTGCAACACATGATATATTGAATTTAACTGATGAAAGGAGAAAACATAAAAGTGCAGGAAATGGACCAGCAGAAGGAAATACAAATGTCTAAATAATGAGGTCAAGAAGAAGTGCAAAATGGCTAAGGAGGAAAGGCTACAGGACGAATGTAAGGATGTAGATCGATATAACGCTAGGGGTAAGATATATACCACCTACAGGAAAATTAAAGAGACCTTTGGAGAGAAGAGAATCTTCTGTATGAATAGCAAGGGTCCTTAGAAAAGAAAGGAAAACAAAGGTGGAAGGAGTATGCAGAAGACCTATACAAGGGATGTGTACTTGAGGACATTATTATGGAAATGGAAGGGGACATTGATGAAGATAAGAAGGGATAAGGTGGAAGGAGTATGCAGAAGACCTATACAAGGGATGTGTACTTGAGGACAGTATTATGGAAATGGAAGGGGACATTGATGAAGATAAGAAGGGATATTAGATAACTGGGTGAAGAATTTGACAGAGCACTGAAACACTTAGGCGAAACAGGGCTCCGGGAGCAGACAACATTCCGTTACAACTACTGATTGCCTTGGGAGAGCCAGCCGTGAGAATCTGGTGTGAATACAATTGGTCTTTATATTACCCGCGCAATCAATATAAGACAGTTATCTGGTTCTAATCAAATATCCACTCACCTCTCGTCTTGACAACATTTTTGCAGATTTCTCCAAAGCACAACATCAAACAGAAAGCAGGCCGCGGGAAAGCTAGATCCCTGTTTGTAAATAAAATTTACAAACAATTATTCAACCTGTTACTTAGCACATGTGCAGTGTGTTTATGGAGAAAAATAAACATTTTTAAACAATGGGGTGAGGTGAACAACTATTTCTAAGAAATGATTTTCCAAGACAACGATTTTAGAGTGAAGTCAAAAAGACAGAGTAAATAGTTAGCGTGGTCTTCAAGAATAACATCTGTCTGAAAAATACTATGCTTAACAGGGTAAACAATGATCTGAGAAGGATACAATGTTAACAATTAATTTCTTTAAAAATCAAACAGCTTAATCAATTGATATCTTAATGCATAATTCAGGGAAGTGAGGTGGTCTTTCTCTCTGCTCTGAGTAAGTTAACTAGCTCACAATAATCATTCCTATCTGTGCAGTGCTACCGTCTTACCCCAGATTTCTTCGCTTGAAAAATAATAACAGTATTCAAAATTAATATCCTTTTCGCCTCCCAATTTATATATCATATTCTTCCTTGCTGTCCTTTACAAGAAATCTTTCTTCATCTAACAGATATAATCATAGGCCAACACAGTACTACTGAATACGGCCATCACCAACCATGCTTCCGCTAAGGACATATCAGACAATGCAGAGGCAAAGACTGTGCCACAACAAGTCCAAAGATTGTTAAACAGTAACATAACCTGCTCTCTCTCTCTGAGATGCACATCGATAACTTGCTAAAATCAAAATGTTACGCCAGCTTTACATATCCCTCACCTTCTCCGAATAATATTTTGTACGAAGTTCATTTCTGATACGAATAGTATGAGAACAAAATCCTAAACATTACGTCTAAGAACCTACGGAACTTGTTACAAAGAGAATAATCGCTTCACAAGAATATGAATTGACGAACTATGTAAAAAATATTTACAAAATTCAATAACATCTAAATGAAATAATCAATCGAATTCACCACATTTGGGTAATCATGTTTCATGATTTCTATGAGAACGTTTTTTACAAGGCTATTTTGAAAGTTTATATGTCACATTTTGTATTGTAGTAAGTAATACTTGTAATCTATACCGTTTTTGTAGTACATATGAAGTATGTTACAGTGTCTATAGAAGACAGCACCTACGTTTCTGAAGCACAGTCACATATCGCAGTAGTAATTTACACGATGAAAGTAGGTACAGGAGTGGCCTTGTTACAAACCACCAAACTTTCTGAAACTCGTTGCAATAATGTCACTGTTATGTGAAGTTATGGGGAAGCAGAAACTAAGCACAGCTGTCAGATGACAATCTCACCCATGCACACACAGTAAAATAAATAGTAGTATCTGCTTGAAGCAGACTGTAGGTCCATTCATAACTCCAAAGCCATGTTGTAATATCAAAGACTTCCTTATCAAACTTAGTTGAAATATTCCAACAGTTTGCAGAGAATATTTCGGTGTAGAAACTAGTAGTCATATTTCTTTTGCCCAGGCAAGTCTCAATCATTTGTGGTGAAGGGTCAACGGTTACAGTTTGTTACATTTACTATATGCAGTTACCTATAATAATAAAGTAATAAAGGAGTAATAAAATTTACATAGTTGTACACATGGAATGCATATGTAGTGTGACGATAACAACAGATACCTATATCCATAAAAAGTAAGGAAAAATGACATAATGTTTTCACATAATGAATTACAGTTACATCAGACAAGTAAACCAAGCGAAACAGTGTACAGTATTAGGCAGAGTGAAAAACAATTATTTACATGTAGAGAATGACATACAGGTAATAATAAATCTATTGAAATAAATGTGTTTCAGTGGACTTCAGCGAAATACACACAAGGATAAGGAGTAAGGTAGGAAGAGAGGCATAAGGACTGTGATCACAAACAAGAAATATACAGATGAGGACACTGGTCACACACACAAATAGGAAAAAAACGAAGTATAATTAGGAAAAACGTGAATGAGGGAGTAAAGAAAATTCACCTCATAGTATACTTTATACAGTCAGGTAGACGTCAACTTGTTGTTATACCTAATAAGGTCAGTAATTAGCATGGTATCTAGTTATATTTGGTCCTTTATTTCCTGCGTCTCTCTACCACTATACCCATAATTTCATCAAACTTCCAACAATTAGCACCATTTATTTTGTCTCTTTGCTTCTTTGTGTCATATATTTCTTATATTCTTCTATTTTCATATTATTTGACTCAATTGTCCGACTTAACCGTTTATCAACTTTGCCACCTTTGCGATTCCCATATTTGTCTTACCTAACTGGTTCTCAACTGTAACCATTTCTTAGCTCATGTATATGAAAATTCAAGGCAGATTAAAACTGTGTGCCGGACGAAAACTCGAACTCGGGACCCTTACCTTCGCGGGCAAGTGCTCCACCATCTGAGCTACCCAAGCACGACTCACGATCCGTCCCCAAAGCTTCTGTTCTGCCAGTAAGTCATCTCCTACCTTCGAAACTTCACAGAAGCTCTTCTGCGAACCTTGCAGAGCTAACACTCCTGGAAGAAACGATATTGCAGAGACATGGCCGCGCCACAGCCTGGGGGATATTTCCAGAATGAGATTTTTCACTCTGCAGTGAAGCATGCGCTGATATGGAACTTCCTGGCAATTAAAACTGTGTTCCGGACAGAGCCTCTAACTCGGGACCTTTGCCTTTCGCGGGCAAGTGCTCTAACAACTGAGCTAACCAATCACGTCTCACGACCCGACCTCACAGCCTTAGTTCTGCCAGTGCCTCGTCATCTACTTTCCAAACTTCACAGAAGCTCTTCTGCGAGACCGGTGAAACTAACACTCCTGGAATAAATGATATTGCGGAGACATGGCTTGGCCACAGCCTCAGGGATGTTTCCAGAATGAGCTTTTGACTCTGCAGCGGAATGTGCGCTGATATGAAGCTTCCTGGTAGAATGTAACTGTGTGCCGGACCGAGACTCGAACTCGGGCCGTTTGCCTTTAGCAGGCTAGTGCTCTACCAGATAGTAGAAAGCTATAGCCGCTAGTTGCGGTACCGAGTTCATCACCAACCACTCAATAAAAACTATGCGAATTTTTGATCGAAAAGATACTAAAGCCGCATTTTCTCCAACTGCAAACGCCCAACTGCCACGAGGCTCCAGAATAGAAATGAGAAGATAATGATGCATGCACTGACTGGTGAGAGGATGGTGAACTCCGGCTTTAGGGACCTGAGACCTGGATTCGTACTGTTTTCCCACGCCTATTTCTACTCCCACGTGCACTGACACCACACCACCGGCTATACGCTTCAGGATTCATGTAGAACATCATTCAGCTCAATCTCTCGTCTTTCTTCCTGCACAACACTGCTCGACCACACGGGAGTTTTGATTTGTTCAGCATTCACTCTAAAGGCTTCGTCATGTAGCCGTCATGGCCACCAAAGCTGTCTACCCATGAGCATGTATGAGACATGATGGATCGGTGGGTCTCGTCCGGTCCGGCAGGTTCGCGCTACCAAGCGTAACAACGGTTGGAAACAACATAGAACTATGTTCTACAAGGTGGCATTCGGACACCTGCGTAATCCTCTACTTTCAGTGCTACAGGATTGATTACTAGCTTCTCGTCATAATGTTGGATACTGAAATTGCTGTATAAGACCACTCACAATTTCAGTTTTTTTTCTTTTTTGGCTGTGAATGCAAACAATGAAAAACAAATGAAACAAAGAAAAATTTTCTTTCTGAAATACCATACCTTTGGAATGTTTGTACTCGACATTTCACTTGGATAATAAAGTGTACATTACCGTTAGGATTCCACCATTCTTCTAGCTGTAGGTAATTGACTGAAGAACACCATGAGGGCCCGTTTTTTATCTGCAAAAATGGAAAGTAACTGTATAGCGTACTAATGGGCAATGTTCCAACTGCAGGAAACGAACTACGTTTTCCAAGAACTATGGACTATGGAGCTGTTTATGGAGATGATCCATATAACCTCTTACGTTATGTCTAATATTCTGTTCCACACCTTATCTCTCAAACGTAATCTTAGCTCTCCACGGAAATAAGTAAATATCTCAAAAAATTCAAACTTTTACCCTGTTTTAAAACATTATCTGAATAAATGTCTTTAAATCGAATCCATTCAGTGTTTCAGCGTTCACTCCAAAGAGCCCGTCAAGGTGCCATCACTGTCACAAGAGCTGTCTACAACTGGGCGCTTCTGAGAGTAACATCATCATAATTTGTTCTGTACGGAACACAGTTTTCAGTCTGCTGTGATGTGTGTAATGAATATTCGCAACAAAGCAGAAAGTAAGTACATCTAAAATGTTATACGGCTTTAAAGCAGAGCGGGATATTGCATTGAGACAGTCATGGCGAACGTAGCAGACGCGAAAGGAGAAAAAGCAGTGTACCTGGCGTGTTTATACCAACTTCAGTGGGTCGTGCGAATGATAGGTCTTTTCATTTACGTATTCTTACACATAGAGCGCCATCTATTCATCAATCTTCACGCTATTTTTTTTCTTCATCCATACGTTTTCTCCATTCTCCGATAATATTCCGTTGCAGTTTGACGTCATTCTGACCAGTAGTGTTATTTCTGCATCGTTTTGAAAGTGTAACTTTAATTATAGTCACCCAGTATGTACTGACTGAAGGCTCAAACACGCATTGTGTTGACTGAAGATGGATGAAATACCGAAACGCGTATGAGCTTAAATAGAAATATATAAAGCAGTGGATGGCTGTTGTATTTAGTATTGTGTAAAAGTAACTGGTACATGAGTGGGCAGGCGCGCGCGAAGTCTTTCACGGCGTTGTTGAGTTGGGTTGCAATACTTCAAACAGTGGACAGCGTTGATAATTATTTGTACATAGGCTAAGAATCTTTCTCTGATATTTTGGAATAGTGCAAGACCATGTAACTTGATGCTGACGATAGCGCAAGCTCGCGCAGTTCGAAAAAGACAGAGGTTAGTTAGACGATCGGAGTTGGTGGAAGAACAGAGATTATCGCAGATAGATCAAACTCAAGATCTTGACAAGACATAAACTGATGTACAACAAAACGTATCGAGTGCGAGTCGCGGAATGAACGTAGTGATTGTGCAGAGGGAATGGTGGAAGTTTCACAATTGGTATCACAGTCTCAGAATTCACAAAAACAAACAAATGATGGAGCTATTGGGTCAGCAGGAGAATCAAAACAACTTCAGTACGTTGAAAAAAATATTGTGATTCTAAATCATTCAGGACAGTTTCCAACAGAAAGAATGTGTGTAAGTGCGTCCGCACTTTGTACGGAAGTCGGTGAGACGCCACGTGAAAACCGGAAGTGAACAGTAACGAAATCCTAGACACAGAATGGAATATATACCGCAAGGATAGGATAAACGCCAATGGTGGAGGAGTATTTATAGCAGTAAAGAATTCAATAATATCCAGTGAAGTTATTAGCGAATGCGAATGTGAAATAATCTGGGTTAAGTTAAGTATCAAAGGTGGGTCAGATATGATAGTCGGATGCTTCTATAGACCACCTGCATCAGCAACCGTAGTAGTTGAGCGCCTCAGAGAGAACCTGCAGAACGTCGTGAAGAAGTTTCGTGATCATACTATTGTAATAGGGGGAGACTTCAATCTACCAGGTATAGAATGGGATAGTTGAAACTTCCCCTTTGAACAATTTATATATGGCTGTGCTTAACCTGACACACAATATTTTGTTAACGCAACGTAATCTGACTTTCAAAATTCCCTGCAAAAGAATGGCCCTGACTAACTTTAAACTATACCTTTCACAAATCACTTACCTCACAAAAATCTTCGCTGCTCAAGCTACTGCAGTACAGCGAGCGCCACTACTGCCAGCTAAATAAAAGATTCAAACTATGGAAGGCACTAACTACTGATAGGGATAGTTAGCAAATGAAAGATATTAATAGAGAACAAACAATGTATTTACCTTGATATCATCATATATAAATATAGCAGTTCATGACAAATTACAAATCTCCGCCATCTCTCTCCCCACATCCACCACTGTTGGCGGCTCACCTCCAACTGCGCAACGCTACGCGCTGTTCACAGCCAGCTGCCTAACACTACAATGGCGAGTATTACAACAATGCAAAGCAGCCACAGACTGCACACAGCACAGCCAGTGATTTTCATATTGAGCGCTACGTAACATTGCCAATAAGAAAACATAAACAGCCTACTTACATAGAGAAAACATAAACAGCCTACTTACATAGCCCCCATGCTCCCCACAAAAAATTTTACAAAATTTTTTTTGGGCAGTGGCCAATAATGATTTGATAAAATTTTTCATAATTACAATAACAAAGAAATCAAATGCACACACTTATTGATACAATGTTGGTCAAAAGCTAAAATTTTCTCACAGTCCATAAAGATAGTCCTGACCATTCATTACAGTAGAATAGCAGTGTTTTTCTCAAAGTCTGAGCAGTAAAAGAAAATGCACACGGAAGTAGTGGATTTCCATGCAGTCTTGAAGAAGTAGTGTTGTCCTTCCAACGGATAGACAGTGCTGACTCTCGACATGCAGACAAGTATTGGGTCACAACAGAGCAAACCCACTGCAGAGTCAGTCGAAGTTTTGATGAATATTGGTAGGTAGGTCATAACAGAGCAGACCCACCGTAGTCCTGGTAGAGAGTATGGTATTGGTGGGGCACCAGAGGTGCAGACCCACTGCAGTCCTTGTAGAAAGTGTGGACAGGCCCACTGTAGTCCTGGTAGAGATGACCAGCAGCCATCTGTTGTGATTGTGCAGGTGCACAATCACCAGTGAAGAGTCTTGCAGTTAATATAGCAAGTCCATAACCACCACTTGTGCACTCACAAAGTTTTTTGAAATTGTCCTTAGAACGAGCAATGCTGTTATCCAGTCCCTTGCTGAATTATCAACACACGTGCAAACACTAACAGTCCCTACTTCTTACACATTGTCCATATACTACGACCAACAGAAACGTGTGCAGTGAAATGGAACTAACAAGTTAATAATATCATGAACTGGTGACAATTACAATTTTATAACATAAGAATACAATAACAAAGGTACAAAATACATCATTAAAAACATAACAATACAGATAACATTTGTAGTACAGGCTTTACAAAAGAATCGAACTAACATATACATCAGTGGAATTATGACATGAGTACATACATAAAAGATCACATTAACTTTTGAAACATCAACTTCACACATGAGCATTAAACAGAACGGAATTAATAATGCCTAACATCTTTACAAAGTAAATAACATATTATTAATGCCAATTATATTCGAGGATAACAGTATTCCTCATCATAGTGAATGTAGCTTAATACTAAAAGAAGAAAAAATTCTATGAAACTACACAGAGACAGGAAGAAAACAAATACACTAGGGTACACAAACACGTACTGAGATAACACAAAAGGAAAGGACAGGGTTCGTTTTCAGTGTAACATTTGGTACTGCAGTCCATCCCAAAACTTCATTCTATAGATCTTTCGTCTTATTTCAACCTTTGCTTCCACCAAAAAAATTTTATCCAAGCATGCTTTCTGTATTCTGTTCATATTTCTTTCAAAATAATTATTTCTGATTGTGCAATACTCATTTGGGCCCAAATCCTTTTTATATAACTTCGCAATGCATTCTTTACCTATTCTCCATAGTCAGTTTCTCATATAGTCTACCCCCTCTTAAGCTAACTTAAATCTACTGAGCTCAGATGCTAAACTAAGGGACAAGGCAATGCAGCAGCACGTAAAACAATTATTATAAACAGCAATGAAAAAAATGGAAAATTGCAAAGCAAGCTACAGTATAAATTAGCAAAAGTCAAATTCAATAACACTATGCCTGGCAAACAGCAGCAACTTATACCTAAACATGACATAGCGCAAGCAGAAAAAATATTACACTAAAATGGCCATGTCTAATACCTATGTCACATCTTAACATTAGAGTGATGCATCACAATTTATTCTACAAAAGAAATTACCAAGTACTTGAAAAGAAAATTATGAATGCAGTTCCTGTGAAGGTAAATGTCGCTTTGTGCTCCCTCATTTTTTTGAAAAAAATGATTATATACTCGATCTGTAGACAGAAAATATTTATATTAGTACATCTATAAAATTTTATTTTAACCAATGCTGCAGTGCAGCTAGAAACTTGATATTAAACAAAATGTGTAAATAAATACATAAAGCAAGCCATATGGCATTTTTCTTAACTAGCAAGGCAATAGCTATGAAATGTTTCTCATCGTTTCATTAGGCATTTCAGTAAATATCATAAATTACGAGCTCCACAGTATGCTTTCAACAAGGAGATGTCAGTAGCGCGGACAATGGCCTTCCCTTTCTTTTTTTTCTACCTGTGCTTCTGACGAGGCACTCACACTAATGGCTTGTTCTCCAGGCGTCTGACACACCTGGGTGCCCACGACGCATTATGTGCAGGTGGTCACTTAACTTTCGTACGGAAATATTTACGACAGCAGTTTCCGCTACAGTGACAGTCATATATACAAAATTTCACAGGTCGAGAATTTACTTTGCAAATGTGTAGAAACAAAATCCTATGAATATAACAGTGTCAAAAAAAATTTTCAGTGGCATTGTGATACATTCACACATGATTCACACATGTACACACATTTCATAATTCTAAAGTACGATTCTTGGTTTCCAACATCCTTTTCCATAAGTCAGAGTCCCTAATCACTATTCATTACTCCTTACCTTATTACACATATTTCTATTCGTCGACACGTCAACCTTGCGACGACACTTCAATATTTCATCATAATAAATACATAGCATAACCAAATTCCTCATATAGCACCAGCTTATTAATCATAAACATACCTCAGCAGCATAATACACATCGTCGTCGTAAAAAAATAACATCGTAACACCTCAGTCAAATCTCAAAATCGTCGTAGCTTCCTCCAAGAATTAAAAAATTCTCTGCTCATGTCAAAAGTGTCATCTGCCTCAAACGTACTTTAAAAATCATGAATCCATACCAAATACATCATTCAAAGCTCTCATAGTATCACAATGGTTCCGAAAAAATATGAGCATTTCACAAAGTACAGACAAAATACAATTTCATAAGTGTGAAGTTATCCAACTGTGTAATTGCGTAAACATGTGCCACTGACATAGTAAAAAGAATGTTTGTTTCTCTGTCAAATAATCAGATAGCTGTGTAATTCTGTGTTAGAGAAATATGGTACCGATGTGTAAAGTTGTATAAGCAAATACCATATTAGCTAGGGCTCCTTGTGCTTGCCAAACACATGGTACACAAAGCAAGCGTGTACCCCCCTGAGGATTAATGTAATTATACCCTCAGGTGTTACAGATTACAGCAATGCAATGAAATGTATCACGGAAAACTTTCTTTGTAATTCAAAAATCTTTAAAAATAAATGTTTTAAGTACAAAAGTAATCACTCAAATACGTGTACTGTAGCGCTAAATGTGCGTCTTGTTGCAACATAATCTGTGTGGAAGTGTCGTAGTTATCGTCCTCCGAAAGCTAAGTTCTGCATAAGTCAATGTACTTACCTCATAATACACAAAAGTGAAATGCTTTGCGTATAGATATCGTAGTTATTACGCTTATTGTTGTAATGAAGAAAGTACTGTACAGTAACGTATTGTTATGCCACGGAAAAGGCTGTCTCATTGTTGCTATACCACAAAAGTTACTACTAAAACATGTTTTTCTTCCTAGAAGAATTCAGAAAACTGTGCAGATATAAAACAGATACACTGCAAAAGCAACATTTTGAATTGTCACTCATTAGTAGCGTCGTGATAACATCGTGTAGCTGTCACATAAACTAACCACTGTGTCCTCTGGTATCTCACAGAAAGTACTTTAAACCCAGAATGTATTTTCAAGTAAACCAAAAGTTGCATTAAAATCTCATTAGCAGTACCAGTATGTGTCCTAAGTACGTAAGCCTGATAGTCGTTACGTAATCGTGCAAATTAACAAGCAAGAATGTACAATTAACAACACTGTGTCGTCTGTTCATTATAACAATGCATTCGTAATTTCTGTTTAAATAAGTTCTCTTGGTTCTTGACTGGATATTTCACTTCAAACATTGTTACATGTTAACAGATTCTAAATCTGACAAAGCATACTAGAAATGTGAAGTGAAAAGTTTGATGGCAAAGACAAAGTTAAAAAGCAGATTATCTTTCAATAAACGGTTTTACATGTGAAATGTGGTGTAAACCTTTACTCTTCCTAGTACGCAGAGTTTCAACTTCAACGCAATTATCATGTGGTATACGTCGGATTCTGTAAGGTCCATTGTAAACTAGAAAGAATTTGTGACTCAAGTGTTTCTTCTTATGTTACAATGAATGAGCTTTAATGAGAACTTTCTGACCAATATACAATTTCTTTGCATTTGCTTTACCGTGTAGTTTTCTCCTTTTGTCTGCTGCAGATTTTATATTTTTAAGAGCCAAATCAATTATGTCTTTGTGTCGAAGTTTACGTGTATTTGGGAAAGGTACAAGCTCTCTGATTCTGTTCGGTGGTTCTTCATTCTTTAGTACAAGAGTAGGTGGTAAAGCAGTGGAATCATGAGGCATTTCATTCAGCACATTTTGAAATAAGTGTAAATATCTGTCCCAATGCTGATGCTTTCTGTGACAATAAAGTCTGCAAAGCTTATTGATTTCTTTCATAATCCGTTCAGACGGATTACAATGTGGTGAGTACAATGAAATAAAAACAGGTTTGATTTTATGGTTGCGAAGCATGCGTGACCAAACAGCAGATCTGAATTGCGGTCCGTTATCTGAAATGACTTTACTAACGTGTCCAACTTCACGTAAGAAATTTTTAACAAAGGCGTTGGATACAGACCGTCCAGTGGCTTTACGTAACGGTGTGAAAGAAACAAATTTTGAAGTAAGTTCAACAGCGACTAGAACGTACGAAAATCCATTAGATGTTCTGACAAGCGGTCCCAAGAGATCAACAGCAGCAAATTCTTTTAATTTAGAAGGAATGATAGGAAACAGCGGAGCACTATGGGAGATAGTAGATGGTTTCGCCTTTTGACAAAGTTTACAAATAGACAAGACTCTTCGAATTCTCTTTTCCATATTGTTAAAATAACAAGTCGTTCGAAGAATATGATAACATTTTCGTGGGCCAAAATGTGCATAGCTGAAATGAATGTACCAAATGAGCTTATTAACAAAATCGTCGGGAATGCAAAGTACCCATAGCTTGTCATCAACAGTGCAGCGTTTGAAGAGTATGTTGTTTCTAACCAGGTAATAATGCCGAATCTGAGTGTGTGTCTTTTCATGCCATTTACTTTTGATGTCTCTCCAAATCGGATCTTTATCTTGTTCATGAGCAATGTCTTTTAAAGATGTGGTGATGAAGTTTTCAAAGGCGACTTTCTGAATGTAAAGAATACTGAAATTTTTCTCGAGGTTGCCTTCTTTGTTACTTTTCTCAAGCCCAGCCGGTGCGCGTGACAGTGCGTCCGCAACAATGTTCTCCTTGCCGGGAATGTAGACTATTGTGAAGCGGAATTCTTGCAGAAACAATGCCCAACGTTTTAACCTGTCATGATTTAATTTTGAAGACATAAGAAATTGTAATGCACGATGATCACTGTATACTTTTACGTGCTTACCAGAAAGAAAGAAACGGAATTTGTTAAATGCCCAAACGATAGCTAAAGCTTCTAATTCAGTAATGGAATAATTTTTTTCAGATTTTGTTAGCACTCGGCTAGCAAAAGCAATGGTTTTCTGAACGGTAGTGTCATTTTCTATGGCTTCTTGAAATAAATGAGCACCAAGACCGACTTTAGAAGAATCCGTGCTAAGGCAGAAATCTTGTGACAGATCTGGATGAGCTAAGATTGGCGCGTGAAGTAACGCTTCTTTCAAAGAATTGAATTCCAACTGTGCTTGTTCGTCCCAGTTCCAAATAGTATTTTTTCCAGTGAGAGAACAAAGTTTTGGTGTAACAAGAATTTGCATATTCAGAAAACGACGGTAAAAATTTACGAGACCTAGAAAACTGCGGACTTGTCTGTTTCAGGAATAATGATAGTATCGATTTGTCTCGAATCTAAGACAAGCCTGATCGATCCATTTTTCTTCTCAACAACATGTAATGGATTGTTGTATGAGCTTACTGCAGGCTCAATAATGCCCTCGTCGAGCATAGATTGTATGTCTGTTCTAACACGGTCCCTATAATGTGCTGGAATTACGTATGGTCTAACACAAAATTTAGTATGCTCACGAACACGAAATTGGTATTGAAATCCCTTGATTGTTCCTGTTTTATGAGTAAAAACTGTGGAATGTTCTAGTAAAATCTCAAAAAGGTCCTGCCTATCAGTGTCATTACAATTCTCAATTGTTTGAATTTTATTCTGAATTAACTTATTAGTGTCAAATGCGCCGTCGACATCATCCCTGTCAGTACTTGCAGAGTGATTGTTAGTGTCTAGTTCCGTAGAAAATTCCGAACTGTTGTCTAACAGAAGGTAAAGCCGATTGATTTCTTCGTCATGGTTTGAGAGCCAATCTTCAAATTTCAAAGCTATTGACTTACCTTCCTTCTCTAAACCTATTTCAGCATCGTGAAAGTTTAAGATTGCTTTGTATTCATTCAAAAAGTCTACTCCCAATATAATTTCCGTCAACAATAATGGAACAATGAGAAAGCTCATAGAGAAGCTGTGGCTTTGACAATAGAATTCTAAGTTGGTTTGTTGGCGTACATCTACACTTTTTCCAAAGATTGCACCTTGTAATTTAATCTTACGTAACGGAAGTGTGGGACAATCGTTCGATTTGTTGCATTTGCTAAAGGCTGTTTCACTAATTACTGAAATGGGACAGCCAGAGTCAAGTACTGCCGTAAATTTTACATCATTTACTGTAATGTGAATCACAGGATATGCAATATTGTTATGTTTTATGTCGTGTTCCTGGAGTAAGATGTCCCTAATGTCTTCCATTTTTACGTAATTACTAGCTACGGCAGCTGCGTCGTTAGTGTCATAAGAACGTTTTGTGGCTGCCAGCGGTGTGAGTCATTGCCTATTGTCTCTTTGTTGGCGAGCGTCGTTATTGGGATTTGGAGACCTAACTTCTACAAATTCACCGTGACGAGAGGGCCCTGCCCTGTTTAAATCCCGCCAGTTCTGATGCAATTCAGGTCTGTCGTTACGATCACATCGTCTGTCGTCATGTCGGTAGTTCCTGTAGTTCCTTTCTTGTCGGTTAAGTGGTGGAGAATTTCTCCCTGAATCGTAACTGCGCGTTGGACCGTTGCGTCTAAAGTTATTCTGTCTCCCTTGATAATAATTATTTTGGTTCCCAAATTGTCTGTTTCTCTGATTGTCTCTGTGATAGTCACTACCGCGGAGAGGTGATCTTTCCCTGTAATTATTACTACTCTGCCAACGGTTGTAATACGGGTGGTGTCTGTTTCGGTCACGATTTGTGTTGTGAGAATAGCCTTGTCGCGTCCAGTTATTATTTCTTTCATCGCGGAATTGCGACTGATGTGATCTGTAATTGTTGTGCTCCTGTGTTCCGCGATTGTCAGTGTCACTTTCCAGTTCTTGTAACAGTCCCTGAAAAGCTTCAATGTCGTCTTTGCAACGTCCTGCCAAAATAATATGTCGTAAATGTTCAGGTAATTTGATTAAGCAAATGCGGATGAGTTCTGAGGGGCTGTATGGGTTTGACAGGTACTGATTCTTGTGCAACATGTCTTCAAAATATTTCACAAGACTGGAGAATTCAGATTGTTCGAAATGTTTCATCATTATGATGCCATGTTTTACGCGGTCTTGTGTGGCTTGAGACCAATATGCTGAGAGGAAGGCATCGTAAAATTCTCCTTCACTGTGGCAATCGTGAATGACCGATCGCATTCTTACCGCTGGTTCATTCTCTAAGTAGCCACACATAAATTCTAATCTGTGCTCCAATGACCAGTTGGGAGGAAAACAATGAGAGAATTGATGGAGCCATGCTTGTGGATGAATGTCGTTGCCAGAATTCTTAAATGTTTTGAATTTACGTGTAGTAATGAACAGCTTATAGTCAAAATCATCATGTCGGCGAGTCGCATATCGGTCATTGTTAGGTCGTGTCGGCCGTTCCATCTCAAAATTCGGTGCACATTGCCAATTTCTTTCATAACTTCCGAAATGCCCTGTGTTATTATTTTGCGGCTTTTCCGTGTTTCTAAGTCCCTCTTCCCGTGTTGGAGTGCGAGTGTCCTCTGAAATACGTAATTCTTGTATTACCTGTGTCAGCTGATCTTGTACTTCCCGGATTTCTCTTTGGTGTTGTGTATTAATTTGATTCTGATTTTGTTTGAATTTTCTGATTTGTTCATACTCTTCTGTGTCAGTGAAGGCTACGGGTCTTGTGTCATTCAGATCATCATCTACCTTTGTAGATAAGTTAGTGACCTGATCCGAAAGTTCGGCTACTTTCTCCGATAGTGTACTTATTTCTTCCGTGTGTTTTTCTGAACCAAGTTTCAGAATATCTACTGTGTCCATAAAGTTTTCCTGAGTTTTTGCAAGTTGCGTAACCGAATCGGTAGATGCAACTGAGTCAATTTTAGCCCACAAGGTCTCATGATTTTCATGAACAATGGTTTGCAGTTCTTTTATGGCTGCTTCGTGATTCTGTAATGCATTTTCATGCCGCGAAAAAATAGGTTGAAAATGCTCACAAATTTGTGTTTTTACGTCATTACAGACTTTTTGACATTTCGATTCAATGTTATGTAACTCAGTAGTTAAATCTTCACGTGTTTGTTCAAGCGTGGTGTGAAGATTTTGTTCCATTGTGTCTAACTGTTGCTGTGTTTGTCTCTGGTGTTGTTCCATTGTGTCTAACTGTTGCTGTGTTTGTCTCTGGTGTTGTTCCATTGTGTCTAACTTTTTAAGATTTTGTCCCATTTGTCTCTGATTTTGTTCCATTTGTTGCATTAATTGCATTAATAATGTATTAGTGTCTGGAATCTGTTTCTCTACGCTTTTCGGCAGTGCATTTGCACCGGAAACATTCACATTTTGACAAGCAGAAAATGTGTCTTGACTTATTTGAGAAAACGGTGATGACCCAAAACCTGAATCTACAGTATTTGCGATATTGTGTTCTGTCATTCGCGATTCCTGAGGCGAGCTGTTGCCGACCAATCGATCGATAACGCTTCCCTGTTCACTACCTGTTTCACTGTCCACACCATTGTTTGCCGCCCGCTCCATTTCCCTATGCGCAATTACCAAATTACTACTTTGAACATTAGTTAATTCATTACTCTGCGGCGCTAACACACTGCTTTCATTTTCACTGTCATTTCTCAGTTTACTTTGGAGCCTAGTATTACGTTTTTCACACGCCATTATTGTCACAGTATTTCACACGACAACACAGAAAAACACAATTTGAAGATCAAAAATAAGAGAACACATTAACATAGCACTGAAAATAATATCTAGTTAATTGCAGCTGCGAAATACTTGGTGCAAATCTACATGCATGCCACAACTGTTTTACTGTACAACAATGAAAGTCTGCAACTACAAAGGAGATTTTCTCTACAATTACGCGCTAGCAATAAACAAAATCTACACTAATTACACAAACTACAACAAAAAATCAGAAGATTCCAGTGAGGTATCCTTGGCTAAGGGTCGACATATGAAACTTCCCCTTTGAACAATTTATATATGGCTGTGCTTAACCTGACACACAATATTTTGTTAGCGCAACGCAATGTGACTTTCAAAATTCCCTGCAAAAGAATGGCCCTGACTAACATTAAACTATACCTTTCACAAATCACTTACCTCACAAAAATCTTCGCTGCTCAAGCTACTGCAATACAGCGAGCGCCACTACTGCCAGCTAAATAAAAGATTCAAACTATGGAAGGCACTAACTACTGATAGGGATAGTTAGCAAATGAAAGATATTAATAGAGAACAAACAATGTATTTACCTTGATATCATCATATATAAACATAGCAGTTCATGACAAATTACAAATCTCCGCCATCTCTCTCCCCACATCCACCACTGTTGGCGGCTCACCTCCAACTGCGCAACGCTACGCGCTGTTCACAGCCAGCTGCCTAACACTACAATGGCGAGTATTACAACAATGCAAAGCAGCCACAGACTGCACACAGCACAGCCAGTGATTTTCATATTGAGCGCTACGTAACATTGCCAATAAGAAAACATAAACAGCCTACTTACATAGAGAAAACATAAACAGCCTACTTACATAGTCACACAATCAGAACTGGAGCCAGGGACAGAGACTCTTGTGACATTATCCTGACTGCCTTGTCCGAGAATTACTTCGAGCAGATAGTTAGAGAACCAACTCGTGAAGCTAACGTTTTAGACCTCATAGCAACAAATAGACCGGAACTTTTCGACTCCGTGAATGTAGAAGAGGGTATCAGTGATCATAAGTCAGTGGTTGCATCAATGACTACAAGTGTAATAAGAAATGCCAAGAAAGGAAGGACAATATATTTGCTTAACAAGAGTGATAGGGCACAAATCGCAGAATATCTGAGTGACCACCATCAAACGTTCATTTCTGAGGAAGAGGATGTGGAACAAAAATGGAAAAAATTCAGAAACATCGTCCAGTACGCCTTAGATAAGTTCGTACCGACTAAGGTCCAAAGCGAGGGGAAAGATCCACCGTGGTATAACAATCATGTACGAAAGGTACTACGGAAACAAAGAAAGCTTCATCATGGGTTTAAGATTAGTCGAATCATAGCTGATAAGGAAAAGCTGAACGAAGCGAAAAAGAGCGTAAAGAGAGCAATGAGAGAAGCATTCAACGAATTCGAACATAAAACATTGGCAAACAATCTAAACAAGAACCCTAAAAAGTTTTGGTCATATGTAAAATCGGTAAGCGGATCTAAATCCCCTATTCAGTCACTCGTTGACCACGATGGCACCGGAACAGAGGACGACCGAAGAAAGGCAGAAATACTGAATTCAGTGTTCCGAAACTGTTTCACTGCGGAAAATCGTAACACGGTCCCTGACTGCAGCCGTCGCACGGACGCCAAAATGGAAAATATTGAAATAAACGATATCGGAATTGAAAAACAACTGCTATCACTTAGTAGCGGAAAAGCATCCGGACCAGACGAGATACCCTTAAGATTCTACAGTGATTATGCTAAAGAACTTGCCCCCTTTCTATCAGCAATTTATCGTAGATCGCTGGAAGAACGTAAAGTACCTAGCGACTGGAAGGAAGCGCAGGTCGTTCCCATTTTCAAGAAGGGTCATAAATCAGATGCGAATAATTATTGGCCTACTTCGCTTACGTCAATCTGTTGTAGAATAATGGAACATGTTTTGTGTTCTCGTATTATGACGTTCTTAGATAATACAAATCTCCTTCATCATAACCAACATGGATTCCGCAAACAGAGATCATGTGAAACTCAGCTCGCCCTATTTGCCCAAGAAATTCACAGTGCCGTAGACACTGGCGAGCAGATTGGTGCCGTATTCCTGGACTTCAGGAAGGCATTTGATACGGTTCCGCACTTACGTTTAGTGAAAAAAATACGAGCTTACGGAATATCGGACCAGGTTTGTGATTGGATTCAGGATTTCCTAGAAGAAAGAACACAACATGTCATTCTTAACGGTTCAAAATCTGCAGATGTAGAGGTAATTTCGGGAGTACCGCAGGGAAGCGTGATAGGACCTTTATTGTTTACAATATACATAAATGACTTAGTTGACAACATCGGTAGCTCCGTGAGGCTATTTGCAGATGACACGGTTGTCTACAAGAAAGTAGCAACATCAGAAGACTCGTACGTACTCCAGGAGGACCTGCAGAGGATTAATGCATGGTGCGACAGCTGGCAGCTTTCCCTAAACGTAGATAAATGTAATATAATGCGCATACATAGGGGCAGAAATCCATTCCAGTACGATTATGCCATAGGTGGTAAATCATTGGAAGCGGTAACGACCGTAAAATACTTAGGAGTTACTATCCGGAGCGATCTGAAGTGGAATGATCACATAAAACAAATAGTGGGAAAAGCAGGCGCCAGGTTGAGATTCATAGGAAGAATTCTAAGAAAATGTGACTCATCGACGAAAGAAGTAGCTTACAAAACGCTTGTTCGTCCGATTCTTGAGTATTGCTCATCAGTATGGGACCCTTACCAGGTTGGATTAATAGAAGAGATAGACATGATCCAGCGAAAAGCAGCGCGATTCGTCATGGGGACATTTAGCCAGCGCGAGAGCGTTACGGAGATGCTGAACAAGCTCCAGTGGCGGACACTTCAAGAAAGGCGTTACGCAATACGGAGAGGTTTATTATCGAAATTACGAGAGAGCTCATTCCGGGAAGAGATGGGCAACATATTGCCACCGCCCACATATATCTCGCGTAATGATCACAACGAAAAGATCCGAGAAATTAGAGCAAATACGGAGACTTACAAGCAGTCGTTCTTCCCACGCACAATTCGTGAATGGAACAGGGAAGGGGGGACCAGATAGTGGTACAACAAGTACCCTCCGTCACACACCGTAAGGTGGCTCGCAGAGTATAGATGTAGATGTAGATGTAGAAAGACGCGAACGGAAAAATTAACATCAAGTAGTGACAGGTGAGGATGGCGAAGAGTCAGATACTGTGTTCGCAATATTGAAGCAACTCACTATGGTCGTAAAGCAGACAAATGCACGGATAGCCCACTTTAAAACAGAAACGACGAATTTAAAAACAGCCATAGATGCGGGGTTATCGGCAACAAATGCTGTCTTAAATGGTCTCAAATTAGAAAACTATGCCGGGTTCGAAAAAGTCCGCGAATATCGACAAAAACTACAAACACAAGTCAAAGAACAGTTCACTGAAATCTGGAGAGAGGCGAGGCACTCGCGTGAGCTTATACAATCGTTAATGGCTGACCAGAATAAGACGCGCTCTGACGTTGACCAGGTGCAGGACGCAGTGTCTAATGTTATCCAAAGAGTTAACAACTTAGCATGTAAGACGGCTGGTAAGGCGCAACAAATTGTGGAAGAGCTCAATCTCAGAAAACTTGTCACGCCAGCGGCATTAAGAAGATTCGATACACGCAATGAAAACAGAGTCTCCAAAAATTAGACACAGTATGAACAGCTTCGTACAGAACTGAAACAGTGTATCGAGAGCCGTGCAGAAAGTAGTAGTGAGGCCACTGAATCGGTAGTATCATCCGACATAGCGATGGACAGAAATCCAGAAGTAAACAAGTCAGTTGTGCAGTCTTCCGTAGCAGTAGCGAAAACACAAAAACGGCATAAGATTCCAGTCGTATATCCCCAAGAGGTTGTGTCAATGATTACCGAAACGAAACAGAAGCCAATGGGAAGAGAACAGTTAACACAGGTGAGTGAATCAGGTAATGGGCGGTCACAGCTGACAATGGAGCGAGAAACGGTAAACGCGCGCATTCCTACAGAGTGGCCAGCCGGCGCTTGGAATGTGCGCCAATGAGCGAGAACAGAGCAAGTTGCGACGACACAATTACCAATTCCACAATTCCAAATGATAGTACAACAGGTCATAGACCGCAAGTCAATATGAATCAAATAGAAAGGCAAAACACTGATCCAGTAACGGGAAATTTTACCGAATCTTTCAGTCCGATACACAAGGAACGGTACGGTTTAGATAACTGCACACCTCTACCTAGATACGAGGCAAAATGGGTGGCAAATCTGTCATCTCAGGACCCAAATGTGGTAGAACGAATACCAGAACACATGACACAGTTGAAGGGAACGGGTATTGTTGAGAAAACTCAAACACTGTATGATGGAATAGAAAAATTTGACAGTGATCGGTTTTTGACAGTCAGAAAATTCCAACATTACAAAGAAAGCGGGAATGGCTTACATCCACGCACGTTTATAAATCAATTCCAGATCAGTATACCAGAGCATTGGCCGCTTAGACATAAACTTGACTACATTTCTGGACATATGGAAGGCGCAATAGCGGAAACCACGAAAATAGTAGCTGTAAACTGTCAATCATATGAACAATTTAAATCCACATTCTATGAGCGATACTGACCCACGAAAACCCAAAATAGAATAAAGTATGAGTTGTTACAGAAAAACGTATTCGAAAATTCAGGAGAAAAGAAACCAGTTCGATTGTTCGAAGAAATGACAATCAAGAATCAGTGTTTAGATAATCCATACAGAGATGGGGAACTGATACGAATGTGAACAATGAAGTTACCATTATGTTATCAGCAGTCATCGGTTGGTAGAGCAGGAGATAATATACAAGCATTTAAAAGGATGTTAAGAGAACTTGAATTCATTTTCAGTGAAGATGACGCGAAGAAACAACGTGCAGTCAGAGAAAACAATCGGAGGAGGAATAACAGCAACCGATCGGTCTTTAATAATAATTACAATGACAATGATAACATAGGAAAGAGTAATCGTTTTGGGAGGAGTGGTAATCACCCATGAGATAACAATAATAACTATGGTTTTGGAAATTCGTAGAGGTCTAATAATATTTATGGATTTGGTGGGCCGCGAGACTATAATAGTGGATTTGGTCCTAGAAGCTACGGTGGTAACTATAATCCGAGATACAATCCCCGTTCAAACGAAGCCAGAATGTTTAGAGGTATTCAACAACAAAATCCAGGTTACTCAGGTGGAAATGGAGTAGGCAAAACGCAGAAACGTTGGGAAAATCAAGCTTCCGCGGGACAAAACACGCGAAATGAACCGGTACAGGAAATCGAGTTGAGGCCACCGTACCCAGGTAAAAGACAGATTTGACGAAATGAACGGTACGAAGACCAGTCACAAGTGATTCAATAGAATAATGAAGTTAATTATATAGTTAAACATGTAAATAGAGTTAGTTTTCATCAGAAAGATTCAGAAGTAGGTTTATGGGGAGATCGAATACAAACACCAGCAAGCTGGGATGCAGTTGACTGGGAATCGACCGATGATCAGGAACAGGAGTTAGTAACAGTGGATATAGACAGCAGCACAAAAACTGATGATAACCAAATTGTAAAAGATGTAGCTTATTTATATGAAACTGAGGGAGGAGTTGTATGCCAAGAGGATAATGTACCATAGGTTTGCATCATGTGAGCATCCGAAATCGTATAGATGCTAGAAAGATGAAAAAAGAGTAACTCCACATGAGAATGTAGTTGTATTAAATGTCTAGAAATTAAAGAAAGATAACAAAATGCACACAGATAAAACTTTTAACTAGTACTTATCTCAGTTAGCTAAATAAAACAAATTGCGTATGAATGTAATAGGATATTGTGAAGAAAAGACAGGGAAGTAAGAACTAAAGTAAATCTTCTGCAAACGAAATGTGTTCAGAGGACTAGTAGAAACAAAGAACGAAGTTACAGATCAGCATGTGGATAGTTTGACGAAAGAGTAGTAGATTCTCTCTTAAAGATGTAGTGTAAAGCAAAAGGAAGTTGATTTTGGTGGACGAAAGGAGGTAAATAAGTAGGAAAGAAATAAAGGATAAGGTAAGATGGAGGTAGTCATTTCTAATTTGTTCCGTCGAGGACGGTGAACAAATAATTGAGGAGATATTTTGGAGGAATATGTGAAGCAACGACGATTTGTAGACATTACCACAAACTAATATTAAAATAAAGACATGTGGGAAATAAATATAAGAAGTGTTTAGGAGGTAATAAGTAGGAAAGAGAATTGAATTAAGCTATTCAAGAAACATGTACATTCGTGGAAGGAAGTAAATAGTAGGAAGTAAGATTAACCCAGAAAAGATTTCCATAAGGAAGAATAAGATGAGGGAAAAAAGGAATACAAAAGTTTACTATCTAGAAGAAGGAGAATGGGATAAGAATAACGGAAACAAAAAATATTTTTAAATTTAAAACAACGCAATAGAGCCATAGAGAAAATTTTTGAAAAGGGGAAGAACAGAGAAAAAAGGTAAACTGTGTTTTTGAAGTTCCGTTGCAGTTAACGTCAAAAGAAGAGATTGCTGAGAAAAAGACGATGGAGTCGGAGTCAAGGTGAGAAGTTTCCAAATAACATAATATACTTGCAGTTAGAAGGATAATAAGCAGTAATGGGAAAAATTCACTAACTTACTAACCGTGATCACCATAAACTTCAATCTTACTATCCATTGTGATGGAGATGAGGAAACCACGACCTTTAACCTAAGGAAGAATTAAACAAAATGGGGTGAAGAAATGATAAATAAGTAAAAATAGTGACAAGGAAAACAATTTTTGGATACAATTAATGATACTTTTTGTAAAGTTACACAAAATTTAATGTTTGTAAAGTTGTAACGTAATTTAAGGGAGTGAGGGTTATAATAAAATAATTATTGATATCAGAGAAAAAAGAAAATTACTGTGGATGTAAAGAAAGTAAGAAAATACAGTCAGAAACAAGCATTGTATTAGATGTGACGTTAGCAGACAAGATCCAGCATCATGGCGGCCAGATCGACGACAGGACTGAGGAGAGCGGTTAGGCGTGAGAGGAAGGGACACTGAGCGTGAGTGCCTGGTACGTCACCTTGTGAGATGACGAAAGAAGCCGCCTTGGTGAAAGCAACGGTCCAAGAAGATAACACCTCTGGGGGAAAAGTTTGTAGAGCTACAACGGATCCTGGATACAATCAACATGTATCATGAAGGAGGGTCACCCATATGTAAGCCATAATAATGGTTTTGCGAAATTGTTAGATACTTGGCACTTATATCGCGAACTGTTCAAAGCAGCATATGGAGAGATGAGGGATGTCCACCAAACCGGAACGGAGGCGGACATTGCGAGGAAGAGGGGGTGTTTAAATTCACCACAGAAAGAAGAAGAGACCCCTTTCTGTAACGCCACTTGCAGACTCGCTGAAATAATTAACAGAACATACAGGATGCAACAACTGCGAAATAACCCCTGAATACTCACCGGACGAAGCAAGAAAACGATGGAAGGCTGTCCAATCTATCTAAATGAACAACCGAATACAATAAAGGAATACACAACGATTTTAAAGAAGACGCCATAAGAACGGATTGAACGATAAGGAGGTTCAGCAGGTCTCCAATCCCAATTCCCGGTCCAGAGAAGAACGTAGACCCAAGTGAGAAGACAGCAAGATGCACCAAGAACAGAAGATGCAACACAGAAGACTTGGAAGAAAGAAGAGCCTGGACCAGAAGAGATCTAGAAACCTTTTCAAATCCCTTCCCTTACAAGACCATTATTGCAATTAACTGTCCTAGCAGTTCAAATATCCGATAATCCTTATGGTAATTGTCAACACCTTCAGATATCATAACAAGAAATGGGAGATGACTAACGATATGAAAACCTGGAGACGAATAGACCATTGATGAACTGACATAAAGATTTGTCAAATGAAGTAGAAAAGTTTATGCTGCCAAGAGTAGATCTCCAATGCAACGTCGCCAAAGACACATGCGAAACGGAACAGTGACAACCACACATTCAAGACACGCTCAGACCTTCAGTAACCTTTCTCTCCGCCAATCGTCATTCTATGCTCTGCAGACATGCGGTGAGGCGCAAGGCCGATCGTCTTCCCATGTTCGACGGAGGCACGTCGAAACACACGAAAAATAAAATGACAATTTCTATGAACCACGTTAAAGAGGTAGGAGAAAGAACTGTCTGTGGCAGACTAGTATCAGAATAAAGGGAAATAAGAAAAAATGTTGCGATTGTGTTTAAAAATATTTGCATTTGAAGACTTTTATGTGTTAGCAACATATCCTTATTGGCGATGCGTTTGGTAATTTTTATCTTGATACAACAATAATATTTCCTAATATCTCAAATTTTGTTGAACATGTTTTAATTAAGAAAACCCAAACCTAACATTTTTGGAAAGGTTAACATTCTAGTGTGTCATAGGTTTTTGAAAAAGAGAGGATAGCCGGCCGCTGTGGCCGAGTGGTTGTAGGCGCTTCAGTCCAGAACCGCTCTGCTGCTAAGGCTGCAGGTTCGAGTCCTGCCTCGGGCATGGATGTGTGTGATGTCCTTAGGTTAGTTTTGAGTAGTTCAAAGTCTAGGGGACTGATGGCCTCAGATGGTAAGTCCCATAGTGCTAAGACCCATTTGAACAATTTAAAAAAACAGAGGATAGACAAATAAAAATATATTTAGGTATTCCATGATATCTGTTTAGGCTTTGGTAAGTAATTAATAGGATTAGAAATTTGCTATGATTGTAAAATTTTTGTAAAGTTACAATGCATAGATTTAAGATTTTGGGGAATATAAACATCTTCATGAATAGGATTATGTCTATAAAGTCATGGGAATTATTTGGTTGAGTTTAAAATAAACTGTAAAGCTTTATTATAAGAAATGATACTTTTATTGTACTATGATTGATATGAAAGCTGGACATATTGAAAAAGGGGAAGATAATGGTAAATTGCAGTTTTCTCATCTTCCATACATATCCATGACACATTTAACATAAATTAGGTTAACCAAAAACAGATCAGTCACATAACTAAAATTTTTAGAGATAATACAAATATAAAGACATGCTCCAATTGCTTGTATTTATATTGAAATTAAAATATAGGCAACTACACTGAAAGAAAAAGGAGTTCAGATAAGTTAAACAGAATTGTATAAAAATCTGAAAATTAGAAAGAATGTAAAATTTTGAAAGAAAAAAGAACTAAAGAGCTCAAATCTGTAGACATGAAATCAGGTACAAAGTGAAAACGAATGATAAGGAGACTAGAGCGAACCACTGTCTAAAGTATACAAACCATTAAAATAGGAAGTTGGTCAACTGCTACAGTCAGCAGTTGCAAACGATTTGCACTAACTTCAATCAATTTCTCAATCATTGATTGACCAAGCGCAAAACTGAACATAGAAGGAGGAGGATATGTAAGCTAGCAGGATAAATGAAGATCAATTTTGCACCATACATAAGAGTTCATACATCGTAACGGGAAGGTGAATATGGCACCTAACTTACTTCGGCAGTAAAGAGCAGATTTGCCTATAAGTATGTACTGCAAAAGGGATGACACTCAACTGACGGTATTAACAAATTACTCCTATATAAGGCATGCCAATGAGCAGAAGGTGAAACAAGCAACAAGGGGAAACGAATTGGGTGGAAGCCAGGTGGGGCAGACGAGGAGGCCACACCTCAAGGGGCACTACAGAAAGCTATTAAGGGGGCACTCCCACAGCGGCTCTGCAACCGGACAGGTAACGCATGCTGCAGGGCGAGTAACGAACCGCCAGGAGTAGGACAGAAAGAGGATTTAGAAAAGTGAGTTACAGAATGCCAAAGGGATATGAACAAACCCAGTGATGCATTCGATCACATGAACTGCAAGTGGTACACACGTGATAGACACATCTAACTTTTTAGGTGTGTGGAGCAGGCACAAAACGTCCCATTAACGGAAACGCTCCAGGAAGGAGTAAAGTGCCAAGATTTCTATGCTGAATAATGATAGGACCCTTGTGATTGGTAGAGAGAGTTTCCACAAAATAAGAGGAACGCTCATATACGTCGAAAAAAGCCATGACTTGGAGAATGAAAGAATCCTGGTGGGGAGAGCGAAATTTTCGAGGACTCTTCTCTGAACAGGCATCATGTGCAGAAGAGTGCACATAACGCTCTGTACAACAAGAGCAGGAATTTGTGTCAACACTGCGTTCACAGCAGCTGACCTTCAGCTAGAAATTAGCTGTAGGATCGTTGAACTCCAACTGTGGAGAAACAAACCCCCCAGTTAGTTAATTGTTCTTGTGAGAACTGAGAGGGCGTTATAATATGCACACTGCTCCAGCCATGCGCATGTATATCGCCATAGTGTGAGACTAGGGATGAGTTCAGGTTTCCTTGTGTATAAAGAAACATAGGGAGAGTTTCTGTTGGTAAATTCAGCAATGGCTGAAGTAGATTTTATAGGAATTTCAGTGGGCAAGAGCAGTCCATTGTAAACGCAAGCGACCTTCGGTAATATATTGCTCACCTTGTCACAAAACTAACCATTCTCTGTAGACTTGATTGTCATCATTAGAATAGTACAGAACTTTGAACCAGGAGTGGATGATTTATTGTAGTACTGGCCAACATCATAATGTAATCATTAGAATAATTTTGTAAAGAAACTTCTACTTAAAATTTAATATTGTTGTGTTTAGGATTATTTAACTTTCTGAGAGTTAATATTTAATATTATTGTGTTTAGGATTTGTTCACTTTCAGAGGCCAAGATGTGTCACTTTTACAACTGTCTTAACATTGTCACATTGTAAACTGTGTAAAAGCATGTATTTCCATGACGAAATGCAATGTTAAACAGTGTCATTACAGCATACACAGTTGCATTTGGTCATAGAATAAGATACCACCTAATTGTAACCTTACATGGTACTGGTAGAATTGAGTCTGTGAGAGCAAGTCGAGAGTAATGCGTTGGTAGCTCAGTTGGTAGAGCACTTTCCTGTGAAAGGTAATAGGTCCCGAGCTCGATTCTCAGTCTTGCACACAATTGTAATCTGCCAGGAAGTTTCAGATATGTAACAATTTATAGTAGGGATTATGTCAGTTGCATTAAACAAAGTGACTGAAAATAGCCCTATCAAATACTTTGCAAAGTACATTTATGGTATGTAAAGTTTATATGTAAGGTATGTAGTTGCAACACAGAAAATTAACGAATATTACTAACTGTACCATTGACACCATATGCATTGGAATAAAGCGATGCACCAGTACAAAACATAAACCTCCACAAATAGTGGCTCGGCGCAAAATCAGTCAGGACATGTGCTCCTCTGGCCTGAAAAATTTGACACTAAAAATTAAAGAAAAAGAGAAATTTTAGATGTGTGGAGCCAGTCATTTATGTAGCTTTGATATGAGTACAGAAATTACACATGGGTTAATTTAGTTTCAGGAGGCGTCTATGCACGTGGACTTATCTAGTATTTGCTCTGCATACTGTGACTATTCGTAAGTTAATACATGTACGACATGTGTTCATATTGTAAGGTGGTGTGATCTCCTGACTTTCATTTCTTACATATTCCGAACTCACCATCGTATTCTGCGTATTAAGACGTTTCATTCGAGCCCAAACTCGATAGGGTATAGTCAGTTTTACATATTTCAATTTAATCGATATGCAAATCAAATAAATAAATCGCAAGTGAGCATAAGATTAAAAAGTCGAGGCTGGCATACACTAACATTCAACACACAATGGCCACAAGAGTTCTGGTTCAGCGCAGGCAACCAGCCCACTGGAAAGTCTGTAGGAGGGTGAGTTAGCAGGCAGCTGCACCGGCCTGGCAACTACCTAGGGACAAAAACAGTTTTTGCCAGAGGAAAGGGATAATTGCCTGCATGTTCACCTTAAATGCAAAACCCTCTGCGTTGTTTGGGAGAGCACCAGTATATGCATTTTTACTGACCTAGTGAGCACTTTCAGAGTTCTCACAGGTTAACAGTAAATGCCTATCACAGATGCTATATATTTCCGGATTGGTCGGCTTACGTGGACCACCATTCTCCTATTTGTAAGAGCAACGCTGATTGGCGGACTATTTCTGATACAATGAGCCAGAGGAGTGAGGGAAGGACAGTGGATGTTATACACTTTCGATTTTTTTGGGGAGAGGGGTCATTTCGGTGATGCTCTTGAAGCAGGAACACATAGTGGGTACGAGTGCACTCTTGCGTGTACGCAGACCGCGGGTAACAAAGTCTCCACTCAGTACTGCATTGAGAGAGCACCTGTGTTGCGAGTGAATCGGAGTGATACTCCATATTGAGTCGCTCGCGATTAAGCATTTTTTCACTGTCTTGGCCATGACACTTAATGTGGGGTGTGAACACAGACAGGGTATTAGTTAGCGCCTGCGATCGAACATTGAGTGGCATCGTGGTGGACTGGATTTCTGACCAGTGTACCACGCCAATAGTTAGGCTAGCAGCAGATAGGAGTCCTTGACTTCGTCAAGGTTTAGTGAGAGTTCGATTGGCAAAAGTCAATCCACCCAGAAAGAGATAGTTTTGTTATTATTAGGGGTGAACAACGCAGGCAGCAGTCATCGCAGCAAACGGTATTGTGCGCTACAGCATAGGCAAGAGGGTACTTGTCAGATCAATGCGTTGTCAACATATCACCACCACACACACAGAACGCGGCGACCCTGCCAGGATAGGTAAGATAGGTAGGTTACAAAAATAGGACAGTGTCAGAATAGATGATAGATGACAGTTAGGTATAGCAGATCGCAATCTCAGTTAAAAAAATTTTTTTTTGTGTTACAGGAGGTTTATTGATATTTATGAAATATCAAGTTAAATTGGAAGCAAATAATTGTAATTTTCTTGGCAACAAAAGAAATTTAGTTAATTGTAGAAAAAACTTTTATATTGGGATGAATTGTCACTCTGAAAAATTTTCTTTGATGTCTTAAAGATTTTTTGCAAATATTTAGGATTAGAAAAGATACAAGTAGCGAGGAAAGCAGAGTTGTAGAGAAAAGGTCTTGTGTTATTGTGTTGGAAAATGTTTGGATTTTTACGATTTTCGAGTGGCTGTTAGGGCGTAGGATTTTCGGGTGATAAGCACACATGCCAAGTAACGCAGAGACGCAGAGTGACGCAGTATCAAATACGTTACAGTCAAGAAGTAACATTTTTACTCCCTTTGTAAGTGCACAGATTGAGATTGGAGACTGTAACACAGGAGACAGAACAGTAGCCGAGAATTCACGGCGTTGTTGTTGTTGGTTCAACCAACTGGTAAGTGGTCATACAGTTTTGTAGATAGGGTTGTGGTGTGTTGAAAGACCTTCCATGTTAACGAGAGCACAAGCCAAAAGGTTACGTGATAGACAGCAAGTAGACAAGATGCAGGAGAATCAACCAGATAAACAGCAAGTAAACGAGCTCGTTGAGAATAGGACAGACGGTTAACCAGAGCATATGACAGTCGGTGAGCTGCAAAATCAGCAGGCTCAGGTAGATTTGGATCGAATTGAGACAGATCAGCCAGATGGGAATCGAAGGGACGATAACACCGAATTTTCAGAGTAAGAAATTCCGTGTAGGGCACATTCTGAGCTACAAATATACAGCCCACGCAGGAAATGGCAAAAATTAGCAGCGAAACGAGCTCAGGAAAATCGTTCGTTTGCCGCATTTTCAGAGACAGAATACGCCTCCATACAGTCAGTGAAACGGCAGTTAGTTAACGTTCAAAGAGAGGTAGACAGTGAGGAAGAAGGGGAACGTTACGCCTAACCTCTTGTACTCATTATAAACAAGCCTCGGCAACAGGCACAGGATTCTGTGGAGTTACGAGCGCCGCGAAAAGGTGCCGTAACAGACACAACTGTACATGCAAACATAAGATATACACAACAGAGAGGGCAATGTGCAGAGTTGTTTTTGCGCCACGAAACGTCTCAATGACAAACGCTACTAGTTCTCAACATAAAGAGCAACACAGGGAGAACGGTAGATTGTTGCAGTTATCGAACTTGGAAACGACACAACACAGTCCAGTAAACGACGTAAGTGACCGAGTTGGATACAACAGACCGAAAACACACAGGTCAGCAAAAGCTAGTGCTACAGGACAGGACGCGATCATGGAGATGTTACAAAAAATGAACAATAGTATAACTACACAAATAGGGAAACAGAATCAGGATATTAATACACAAAAAACGAAACAGAATACACAGATGACGAAGCAGTATCAGAAATTGAAACAGGATATGAAACAGGATAATCAGAAATTTAGACAAGAGATTAACACACAGATTCAACAGGTTAAAATACAGATGGAAGAAGGGATAGTCAGAGCACTCACAAGGGAACCTCCCCATCGCACCCCCCTCAGATTTAGTTATAAGTTGGCACAGTGGATAGGCCTTGGAAAACTGAACACAGATCAATTGAGAAAACAGGAAGAAGTTGTGTAGAACTGTGAAAAAAGAAGCAAAATACACAAACTGAGTAGTTTAAGGTAAGATAAGCAATAATAAGAACAATAAAAACGCAGGAGCGCCGTGGTCTCGTGGTAACGTGAGCAGCTGCGGAACGGAAGGTCCTTGGTTCAAATCTTCCATCAAGTGTAAATTTTAATTTTTTATTTTAAGTTTATGTGACAAACTCTTACGTTTTCATCACTTTTATTGGAGTGATTATCATATCCACAAGAAAACCTAAATCGGGCAAGGTAGAAGAATCTTTTTACCCATTCGCCAAGTGTACAAGTTAGGTGGGTCGACAACATATTCCTGTCATGTGACGCACATGCCGTCACCAGTGTCGTATAGAATATATCAGATGTGTTTTCCTGTGGAGGAATCGGTTGACCTATGACCTTACGATCAAATGTTTTCTGTTCCCATTGGAGAGGCACGTCCTTTCGTCTACTAATCGCACGGTTTTGCAGTGCGATCGCAAAACACAGACACTAAACTTATTACAGTGAACAGAGATGTCAATGAACGAACGGACAGATAATAACTATGCAAAAACAAAGAAAGTAAAATTTTCACTCGATGGGAAGACTTGAACCAAGGACCTCAACTTCCGCACTTGCTCACGCTACCACGAAACCACGGCGCTCGTGAACTAACAGTCTCCATGATATTGCCTATATTGCCCATGGGCTACTCAGTTTGTGTATTTTGCTTATTTTTTCACAGTTCCACACAACTTCTTCCTGTTTTCTCAATTGATCTGTGTTCAGTTTTTCAAGGCCTATCCACTGTGCCAACTTATAACTAAATCTGAGGGGGGTGCGATGGGGAGGTTCCCTTGTCAGATAAATAAATACGTGAAATAATGTAGGGCAAGAATTCAGGTACTAACACAAGGTCAGCAGCATTTACGCACTGACGCGGACGAGATCCAATTGGACATCGTAAACATTGACAAAAAAGTGGATCTATTTACGAAAAAGGCCACTCGAACAGCAATACAAATTTCGGAAGAACAAGCGATTCAAAGCAAGGACGCAAAAGTTGGACTGAAAAAATATGATCAGCAAATCAATAAAATAGAGCTTAAAAACAAAGATCAGTTTGAAAAGCTTCGAACTGAGTTGATACCAACTATCGAAGAAAAGATCTCCCTCGGGTGTGTGTGTTTGTCCTCAGGATAGTTTATGTTACGTAGTGTGTAAGCTTAGGGACTGATGACATTAGCAGTTAACTCCCATAAGATTTCACACACATTTGAACATTTCAAGAAAAGATCGAAACCGATTACACTTGTACCGAAACAACTGATATGTCAAGCATTAATTCAGGAGATTAACACGCGCCGTCTAAGGTAGAACAAAAACCAGAAGTAACACTCCCGCAGAAATCGAAACAGAAGGCCCCGACTAAGTGACACACGACACGCCACATAACCAGGCACAGTGTCTTGAAAAACAGGACACATACAGTCAGCCGATACCAGTGAAAAGACAGGCGACTGAACCAGGAAACCCGATGACACACAGTACCGCGAACGATGAGTGCAGAGACAAACGAACAACACTTTTGTTCACCAATGTTACGATATGATGCGAATATGGGTCAGGAAATTGAGCATATGCAGGCAGGCAGTGGATTTCCTGAGAATAAGCAAGACGACACAAGCAGTGGCAGATTATTTGAGTCTATGAATCAGCTACAAACCAGATTTATGAGTAGATACGATACAGATCACTTCTTGAAAGAAAATTCCAACATTTCAAGGAAGAAGGCAGTAGCTTGCATGCACGCACATTCATCGATCAGTTCCAGGTAGGCTTGCCAAATCATTGGAGCTTGGCTCAGAAACTTGACTTTATTTGTGCACACATATCAGGGACAATAGCGGAGGAGATGCAAAAGATCGCTGCTACCTGTACGTCTTCCCTAGAGTTCAGAACAGCATTTCTCGAAAGATATTGGTCTAAGGAGGCACAAAACAAAATTAAATACGAGTTACTTCAGATGATACCATATGAAAACTCAGGGGAGAAAAGCGTTGTAAAATTCTTTGACACAGTGGACAAAAACGGAGAGCTGATACGTCTTTGTAGAATGAAGTTACCGGTAAAGTATCAATAGGCGACCGTAGGAAAAAATGTAAATACCGAGCAATTCAAAGAGGTCTTAAGGGAGCTCGAATTCATGTTTAAAGAAAACGAGGCGAAAGAAAAAAGAAAGGAAAGGGAATAGCAAAAGGAGAGAACTAGGAACGAATATTCTAATAATAATAATCGTAATCCTAATAATAACAATTTCAGACAATTTAACAGCTCAGGACAGTGGCATAATGGAAGCAGTTGGCATAGAAACGGGAATCAGAATAACTGGTACCGAAATAGGAATGGTAATGGACACTCATACAGTGGTGGATATGGGTTTAGGAATCAATATACCAACGGTCAAGGGTACTTTGAAATAGGGTCACGTGCCAGAAAGAGCAACTGGCGAGACCAGGGCGCGAATAATTACAGAGGAAGTCATGGTCCATAGAGACAAGAACAACACAGCAAAGAGAACCAGAAGTAGAAGTTAGGCCACCGAATCCTGAAAAACATAAAGATTGACGGGAAAATACGGAAGAGGTTAGGCAAACTATCGTTTCCTTTTAACAATCAAAACAGAACATTCATTTATTCGAAGTAGATAAATTAAAATTAGAAAAAACTGACAATAGCCACAGTTCAGATAAACAAGGACGTACGAAAATTTCCGATAAAGAGTCACACCACATAGTGCCACAACTTATCCACCAATTACACTATTAAAAAAAGACTTAGATCCAACAGAAAAAATATAAGAAATCATTAAATTTTCAATGATTCCCTGAAAGGAACACAGACAAATAGTCGCTTCTACCTTACTGAACATAAGCTCAGCAGCAATGAGACTTAATATCACCCAAGACAAGTCTGCCACAAAGAAATGCTTCACCTTGGGCCATGAAGTATTCTTAAAGAATCATTACCTTTCACACAAGAACCAAAATAATTGCAGTAAATTTTTTGCAGTCTATAAAGGGCCGATAATTATTTCCAGAATGGTTAACGAAAATGCCATGGAGCTAACGAACGCAAGAACCGGTAAGTGTATTAGCATCTACCACATGAGTCATTAAAAGCATGAAAAGAACAGTAAAAGAAAAGAAAAGGGTAGATACAAAGGGGCAAAAGAAATCTCATATGTTATAGTAATCATTAAATAAAATATGATTAAATAATCCACAAATTAACACATTAATTAAAAGAAAGAAAGAGAGATACAAACAGACTTACAATTTTCTCGTATCATTGAATACACTGCAACATGTGCACAAACAATGAATGACACACAACTAATAAAAAAATAAAGAAGTGCTAGGGTTATAATATATATGCTTCATGTAGATAATCTTTTGCAACTGTCAAAAATTTTTGCATTGTGTAGAATCATAATTTGTGGCAAATATCAATAATAAATAACTGTAAATCAAGGAAAAAATCCAGATGCTACGATATAGCGACGGAGAGGGTACAGACATGTTGAGAAAGTACTTAGGGCAATGATAACAATGTGAAGACCAACGAGATACTGGAAATGCTGGGCAACCAGGCTGGAGTTCAGGAAGACAATGCGCAGCCCGGACGTTTGATGTGTCACAACACTGCTACTCAGTAGACGAGCATTGGGAGAAACATGATACGACAAGACCACAATGAAGGTACTAGAAGTACTAAGATCTACATACTCATCAAATAATATTTAGGAAAGGCAGTCAGATCCTACAAATCCTATATCTCTCCTACATTAAAATTCACATATTCCTAGCCCAATAAAAACAGAAGAATGCAAGAAAGAATAGAATAGCAGAAGACACAGGATGAAGAAGGGCAGAAAAGAGTAAGAGACCTTTCTCTTCTATCCTAAAAATTATTACAAATGTCTTTCCATAAACTTTGAGGCATAGCAACCACTACAGCCATCTCTCGAAATATAAATCAAGCATAGTCAAAACAATGTGAATGAACATCAAACAGCACATTAATCTACTACCAACAAACATTATCAAGAAATGGATTAAGCTAAATGAACATTATTCTCCCTACCACATCACTGAACTGCCATACCGAACCAGGTGTGGAGTATCAAGACGTCACTGCACATATAATGGGTGACAGTCGTCGGCAATCTTCAACTTCCTACAATCATCGAACTGCCATATTGCACCAGGTGTGACAGTAAAGGAGTACAAGGACATCATTGTATATTCAGTAAACCACACTCATCAACAGCCATCAGTTAGAAGTAACTCTTCATGATGACATCATCAACAAATAAGACCTGACATTTCATGCTATGGTGCTCTCACATGATTTGTGACACCCATGTAAATGTGTTGACGCCTTTCCATACTTCAGTGGGGATCATCAAGCACAGAAACTGACAGAGTAGCACAAAACGAAAAGACATTTGGAAAAAAATTCTCTCTGTACGAAACCAAGAAAATTATATACATTTGTAATACGATATTTTTCTTCACTTTCTTTGTAAAAGTAATTATTTTTATTGTATACATAAAGTCCATAATTTATAGGTACCTTAAAACCTTTTGTAAACAAACTTAGTTAGTATAGTTATATAATCGCACGAACTCCTAGAAAGTATATTTATTTCTTTTATATATAAAGTCAGAAAAGGATTTATACAGGACTTTTCTTCTTTAAGTAACATTCAAAAACACCTTTTTGGGGTAATAATATTAATACCAAACATGGAATTAAGAGGAGACACTTCTTCATCCTTACACACACAAAAAAAAAAAAAAAAAAAAAAAAAAAATTAAAAAAAAAAAAAAAAAAAAAAAGAAAGAAAGAAAAGTGACACATAAAGGGAAAGATAATGCCTAAATAAATAAAACAAAGTAAAACAACAGAGCTTTTGCGAACTTTTACGCAAAGCCTAACAGAAGATAAGAAATTAAGACACCAAGACATAATGCACTGTACACTAACCAGTTAGATAAGGAAAGGATTGTAAAAACACCTTTTGAAAATAAAAAAGGTACGTAATGACAACGGCAAAGAAAACTAATAGAAAACTAATTTTTGTAAAGTCCATTTCCGCCTTGGAACATCACACACATCCATGCCCGAGGCAGGATTCCAACCTGCGAACGTAGCAGTCGCACGGTTCCGGACTGCGCGCCTAGAACCCCGAGACCACCGCGGCCGGCGAGGGTGAGTTAACAGGAGGCTACGCCAGCAGGCTGACCACCCAGGGACCAAAACAGTTTCTGCGAAAGGAAAGGGATAATTGCTTGCATGTTCATCTTCAAAGCAAAACCGGATGTACTCTTTGGGAGAGCCCCAACCCAATCATTTTTTGATCGACCTAGTGCACAGTTTTAGAGTTCTCACAGGTGTACAGTAAACGCCTATCGCAGATGCAATATATTTCCAGATTGGTCGGCTTAAACGGAGCGCCATTCTCCTGTTTGTAAGATTAACGCTGATGGACTATTTCTGATGCAATGAGCCGGAGGAGTGAGGGAAAGACAGCGGATGATATACCGTTTCGCTTTTTTCGTAGAGAGGGGTCGTTCCGGTGATACTCTTGAAGCCGGCCGCGGTGGTCTCGCGGTTAAGGCGCTCAGTCCAGAACCGCGCGACTGCTACGGTCGCAGGTTCGAATCCTGCCTCGGGCATGGATGTGTGTGATGTCCTTAGGTTAGTTAGGTTTAAGTAGTTCTAAGTTCTAGGGGACTGATGACCACAGAAGTTAAGTCCCATAGTGCTCAGAGCCATTTGAACCATTTTGATACTCTTGAAGCAGGAGCACATAGTGGGAGCGAGTGCACTCATGCGTGTACGCAGAGAGCGAGGAACAAAGTCTCTACTCAGCACTGTACTGAGAGAGTTCGTCTAGCGGTTCTAGGCGCGCAGTCCGGAACCGCGTGACTGCTACGGTCGCAGGTTCGAATCCTGCCTCGGACATGGTTGTGTGTGATGTCTTTAGGTTTGTTAGGTTTAAGTAGTTCTAAGTTCTAAGGGACTGATGACCACAGATGTTAAGTCCCATAGTACAGCCATTTGAACCATTTTTTGAGAGAGTTCCTTTGTCGCTAGCAAATTGGAGTGATACTCTATACTGAATTGCTCGCGATTAAGCATTTTTTCACCGTGTTAGCGGTGACACGTAATGTGTGTTGTGAATACAGACAGAGTATTAGTTAGCACCTGCGATCGAACATTGAGTGGCGTCATGGTGGACTGGAGTCCTTGACTTCACCAAGGCATAGTGAGAGTTCGATTCGCAAAGGTCAATCCAAATAGAACGCGATGGTTTTGTTATTTTTCAGAGGCGAACGACACAGGCCGCTGTCGTCGCAGCTCACAGTATTGTGCACTACAGCATAAGTGAGCCCCATCTCTCCCCCATTATAAATAACATACTTTATTCACGTCACTTCATTACATTTTTCACGCGAAAGCCTCGACCGCACTTAGGAATATTCAATCGGATAATTATTCAAGTTGAGTAGGTGCAGCTCTCAGCGATTCTACCAAGTAAAAAACATTCTTAAAGAAGAGGGATAAAAGAACTTTCCCCCACTTTGTATATAAATTTCATTAACAGGATTTCTATCAATAAGAGATAACCCCCTATTCCCAAAAGACTCCAGCAATTTGTGTATCAGCTTATAAATAAAAGTTTTATTTGATTTTCTCAGATTTTTGGAATAAATAATATTTTCCGTTCGTTTAATGTTTTTCTTACACTAATTAGCAATACTCCAGTACCCAAGTATCCCACTAGTTACACAATAAAATAGAATATTTTTGTGGTTTTTCCATACAGCAGACGACCCCACAAGTTTTTCAGGCTCTTTTTTTTTTTTGGTTACATTAGGAGCGTCTGTCTGACTTCCACAGTAGTGTTGGGTGGAAATTGCTCCTTGCAGGAACCAAAGGGTACTTGTCAGATCAATCAGTTGCGGAGCTCGTCAACATAGCACCCACACACATACAGCGTTTTCTTTCTGAAAGATGACTGGATTTATTAAGGATTCGCATATATCATATTCTTCCCCACTCTCCTGGCTACAGGACCCTTTATTACACACCTGGCCTTATGATTAGTGACTGAGGTGGCCTGTGTACCCGTATGGTACGTGTCTGCTGGTCAACGTAGCAGCCGATTGCGCCTGTGGTCTAGCGGTAGCGTGCGTGGTTGCTGTTCATAATGCCAGAGGATTGAGAGCAGCTGGCATTAAATATTTTTATAGCCTCTTCTGTCTGAATGCTGAAGACGTGAACGTAATGGTAGGGCAGATTCAATCTATTTCGCTTCTGACACACCGATATCACAATTTTATCCAGTAACCATTTTGCGGAAGATTTCCTGTAGACTGTCCTCCTCTTGGCGCCGTATGCGGCAAGGCCCCGGGATCCATTTGCTGGCTACCGCCAGCGGCCGTAGCGACAGCAGTGGGGCTTCACTCCCCCGTTCTTTATCGAAAGCGCCTGCTACCGCTCATCGCTTTTGATGATTTAAAACGCTTTGTTATTAAATGTTGCTCCACAGAAAATTTCTACGATTTCCATTCACGCTCGAAAGAAACGGAGACAGACGTCGTGATTAGTAGGCGGGTATTCTATTACATTAATCGGCAAGAGTTGAGTATGGCCTGAAATTAATTTTATAGACTGGGACGAAGTTAAACCACCTCACTACAATCGACGAATTTATAAGTGCTTCATACCTCGTTTCTTTTCCTTTAAAACTCAATTATTTGTGCAACTTTGCGTCAGCGTTCGGATGTTTTCCTCAAGCCAGAGTGAGCGTCTGTGGTGTAAAGTTTATTACAGTTCTTGTTTCATTCCTTATGGTAAGTCTGTGCGATAAACTGTGTGAATACCTTGCAATGCATGCTCTGTAGCAGTGCAGGAACACTGCACATTTGGAGTTCCATGTATGGGTTCATGAAGTATTTAATGTTGATCGGAAGTGATACTTAAGGTCATCAATTTAAACCAGAAAAATTTATCGTTTTGGAGGTTTCAGAGAACGGAAAGGAATTGCTAACGCCGGTATCAGAAAACGTCTACAGTTTAATGCTACTGCAAAAATTTAGAAGAGAGGAACTATATATATCAACATGTGCACTTCATAAACTACCTCCTGACATGTTAGACCTATATGACGAAGAAAGCTTAAATTCGTATCGTTGACAGTCGGGTTGAATCTTTTCAGGAACTATTTCACAGTGAAGCACCTTGGCATTTGCGAAGCAGACATCCGTGATATTAACATAATTTACTAAGTCGAAATCGTACGAAGATTGATGTTTAAAGGCATTCTTCAGATTTCGTATAAGGAATTTTTACTAGCAGTTAGCAACTCCATTAATTAAAATGGAAAATAAAAGGTTGTAGTCAGTGCGATGTTGCCTGAGCCTCAAAACGCAACCTTAAACTCACAATCGAGTGTTACTTATGTGAAGAACGCCGTTCTTGGAGTCCAGAAATTAAATATACTTTCTAAGTGTCTCATCTTTCAGTGGATTATATCGTATGAGTCTTCGATGTGGAAAACGAATGTCAAGTGAATTTAGCGAGGTAATGCCGACCTACATCCGGAAATAAATGCACTATCACAGTGTTGACAAATACTTGCTACGACGCTGCCAATTCTCGGCTCTCTTACGAGTCAGCTCTCAGCGAAATGCTTGTCGTGATTGTCCGATGAGGTTCTTCAGAGTGGAGACGCGCGCGCAGGTTTGGTTTTTATGCGGCGTTCTTCCATGATGGTTTCTGACGTCGCCTTGTGGGCTATGTATACATTTGAGACATTCGGTTATTATTAATCCAGAATGATACAAGTTTCAGCTTCCGGCGTGGAAGAAGGCTGTTGACGCGGACATTATATCATTTCAACGTAGGGAAAGCAAAACGGATGATTCAATGTTTCTCATTCAACATAAAGCACGTGAGATAATTTACCGTAACGTTCATAATCATCTGAAAATACAAACGAAGTAAAAATACATCGGAAGCTTATTTGAATCGAAAATAATGTAAGATATCAAACTCTATGCACGTCGATGTCGAATTTGTCCACGTGCAATCCTTTGCAGCATACATACAGAACGTCATGATTACCACGAGAATGAAGAAATATGTTGGTAAGGATGGAAGCAAGAAGAGACGCAGTCAACAAATATTCGATTCCTCATGGCATTCATTTCATTTGAGATGTAAGAAGAGGTAAAGCGGAATATTACTTTCGTTAACACGAAAGATATGCCGCACATATTGATAACGAGGAAGTCTGCGTCTTCATACGTTTCCTCCTTGAAATCTGTATGCTCTGTTATATACTAAGTAGCCTGATCATTGTTTCAGTAATGTTACCCTCTTGTTTGACCCCGTAACGATGAACAGATTCCAAATGCATGTCTCTGCATGAAAGTAATTGTTCGAACCCTTCCTGCGTTGTTCTCTGTGTTTTATTGCTTAGAATTCCTGAAGCAGACCACAGTGCCTTCCCCCCTCGTGGGTTAGGTCTCAAAACTAAACCGCTTTTTATGCAATGGCATAATTTATTCAGACAGCATCAACACAAGACTATCAAACTGTCAAACAAAACCTTCCATTTACCAGCAGCTGACTGAAGTGTAATCCACGGTCATGGTCCAAAATTAGCAGCTCTCCGCTACTGTGGCAAAGTCTGTACTACACTTTCGAGTCCGCAGCACCATGTTATCTGGTAACACTGTGTAGTTGCAGAGGTGTGCCAGCATTTCTGTCTTCACACTGTCAACTTTATGTAGCTCACTTCTCCTGTAGCGTTGATTACGAGGAGCCGAAGTAAATGAGTGTATTCTGCATGACGTAACAGTCAGTGTTCCCTTCTTTAATAGCCACTCTTCATGTGCATCGATACCTAATAGGAATGTGAAAACTCTTGCGAGTGAGAGAATGACAATAACAATCGTAACAAGAACAAGCAAATAATGAATGATGTTTATTCCAATGCAGAACGAGAATGCCTTTAAATATAAAAATCTATATTTATATCTATATCTATTGATCTTTGAGTTGGCAAAATGCAAATATATTCTTAGCATTTAGTTACTGAATTTAGTTCTGGATGTTTGCAGAGAAAAGGAAAAGTCGGTACTTCTCGCTAGTATAATATAATGTGAACCAGCAACTACCTTTTCCTTAGAACACGAGTCAAGCAGGTCCGCAAGTAGCTACCAAGGCACTGCTGCATTCTGTTCCCTGGCATTGCTCGGATGACGGTTAACGCAGATAGTTCCGATTATGAAATACAAAACGTATTGCAGGTTAGTTCCTAGGATAGTAATATTAAATTTGCGTTGTAGATGGCACATGAACGTGACGACTATCCATATTACTCATCAATATAGAAATATAATATTATAGGAATTTAGCAGGATTACTCAGCATGAATTCTGAAATTGGGTGACTGACCGCACAGGTGCTAAACGAAGTCCCAATCGCAGTAACAATATGAAGATAATCTTCGACAGCTCGCACCTTTCACATTGTTATCTCCACCCTACTCCAGACAGCCCTCGGTGGAGTTGCACTACCTTGCGATGTAATGGAAGGCCTTCAAACCGACAACAGACCACATATTGAGAAATACAAGGGAATTCTCTTGCAGCATAAGCTGATTGTAACTAGTCTAAAAATTATTGGAGAGGAACATTGTCCTATTCAAAAAAAGTGAAATGTTACACACTGTTGACGTCAAACGGACATTATCTATGTCCTGTCTTGTGTTCTACTCATCTATAATATCAAGTGTATTATCAAAATGATTATATATAATGGGTGATAATGTAATGCATTGATACCAGGTGGTGGGTTCACAACAGTATTGATGCGAAAATAAAACAGAAGTTCGCAAAAGTGCAGTTGTGCATTTTCGTACGTTTTCACCTCGATATGTACCACAGATAATGCACACTAACAAACTTGGTCACTGTCCCTGTAATTTTTTCCCTCTTATTTCAAACCGAGTTGATTAAGAAAAGTACATATTCGTGACTCTTATAGATGCTTCGAATCTGTTCAGTAATTTTGTCATTAATTTTGATGTGACTTAAGATTAGTGAAGTCTACGGTCATGGCAACCCCTGCGAGCTTGCTAGGACACACTTACATGTGACAGATAGCACGTGATTTAAAACGTACCGAAATGAACTGATACATCTTTTGCAGCAAATCTGGAACTGCTTTCGGAGGCAACTACCATTCTATAAAGTTTCTACTTTACAACTAAGCTGCCAAGGAATTCCTGCATAAACACTCTCATTGCCATAATAGCGGCTGCAGTAGATAACTGATAACTCGCAACATGAAGGATGAGACAAGAGGTAGCTTCTGCATGACTCAAGGATGGTCAAGATGGTGTACCCAGTGATAAAACATAGCATTAGGATTTTACCGGACATATTGACCCTTAGGCACTGTATAATATTAAAACAATTGATAATGGCATTTAAGCCGAAATCATGATCGTGTAAATGTAACACTGCAAATAGAAAAAAATTGTCTACTGGCGGTACTGACTTCAAAGGCAGGTACCTGTTATCAGACGCTCGATCTGAGTTGTTAGTTTTTATTGAACCAACCTGCCGTGTTAGAGAAATTGATCAGAGCAACTGGATGAGTTTATTATTTTGGTATAATGTATGAAAACCCACTTTTTCCCCTTGTTCTATCCTAAATAGTGGACGATTCGGTCGAGGACAAGGTAAATAGTATGCAATGTGGATAGAATTGGAGTGACTATTGAAACGAAGTTATTAGGCTCATGGGAAGGCAATGACGTATCGATATGTAGCGACATGAGAGTTTTTGAGGTAAAGGTCCGTCTCTGGCATTGGAGAGACGGGGGCCTAGGTTTGTATGTATTCTTGCGCTAAGCTCATTGAGTAGAAAAGCGCTGGCAGATTTCATCATTGTGTGCTGGGGAGAAGACAGCCAGGGGTTTCAAGTGCTAGAAATTCTGGAGTCTTGATTGGCCAGGATGCACACCACCCTCGCCGTAGGCAGCGAGAGAGCGGTAGCGTGACTTGCCTGGGGACGACTGAAGCAGCCGGATGGACTGAGGAAGTGGCGGAGCAAAATGCTCTCCGCAAAAGGGAAAGGGAATGAGTTATTTAAGGCTTTAATGTTCTATCTTATGTAGAATCCTTCACTTTCAGGGTAGATTTAATTTAATATAATATTTTGGAGGGAACTAAATTGTTTATAGACAGGCAAAAGATAGGCGAATGTGAGAATACTATGTCGCGACCGTGAAGAGTAACTTGAAAGTTAAAGGAATTTGATATTTCGTTTGAGTATTTCGATGAACAGTAAAGTGTTAGAATTCAATTGTTAAGCAGGTACGACACAAACAGGATCCATGTGATGAACTATTATAGCCTAAAGACTTGGCACTCACCACATGGGACTGATGAAGAAAATGATGAAGTGTGGATGACTGAGTGCTAGGAACCATTAGTTTATAAATAGGACTGTGTTGATTTACCATAATTCTTTTTAGTAACGGTCATTTTAAATTCATGATTTTTGTCAGTTTGTTTAAAAATCTGATCTGGAAGTGCAGGAAAATATTATCTCGTGGCTTTAACTAATCGAGCTGCTAACAGAAATTCATGGTAGAAAGTAATGCTCTTAATTTTGATCTGAAAGAATTGGTTTTCAAAGAAGCCATTTGTAGCTTGCATGTGTTTCAGTTTGTAATTTGACGAGTTTCTGAAATTCATGGATAAAGGGAAGGTCGCTAATTTAATATGAAAGAATAAGAAGTCACCTTTTGTGAAATGAGTCAGTAGAAATTTACGTGTGAAGCTGATTTTTAGACCAGGGGACTTGAAAGATACGTGGGAATCAGTGAGATCGCTTTCCTGACTTAAATAAAGGGGAAACAGCATAGTGGTAATTCGTGTAGCCATGTTATGCACGCTATACACGAACTGTAAGTATTCTGAAAAGTTCTGTGTGTGTATTTATGTATCTTTTGGAGGAGAGGTTTTGGATGGTATATTATTTAATGGTGCCGAGATATAATTAGGAAATCAGTCTAAGTAACTTGTGGAGTTTTTTTTCAGTTACAATAACGTGCCGCGCACGAATATGAGGGGAACGTAAATTTCAGAATCGCGACAGCGCGAACTTTCCAACCACGTGAGACTTAGTTAACATCGAGGCACGTCAATAAGTGAGTGGTGTTTCTGGGACCAGACAGCGATTGAAGAAGTTACGGAACATTTCTAATACTAGTAATACTGGTAATAAGAGTGATAGTGTGTTGCTGTGACGTTATGAATCAAGCAGTGTGGAATATCCTTCATTCCTTCTCGTGGGTGAGAAAAAGGTTACTTTCGTAAGAGACCATAGGAAGTAGAAATATCTTTATATGTGCTGTTACAAGATCAGCTGTTAGGCAATTTAATCCTGTATGTTACTGGTAATACCGTTATTATGTTTTGAGAGGTGAAAGTAAGACAGAATGAAAAGAAATAGCTAACAGAACGGAGAAGGAATTATTATGCAGGTCCAGTTACGATTCCGGTTATTTACGCGTTTCCTTTAAACACAGTCGGGTAATTAACAGTGTACCAAATTTGGGGTTAATACTACAAAATCAAACTTTTATCCGTATCGCATACATTTGTTTATTTATTTCTTTGAGTAAAGAATTTAATTAGTAGTTGCTATGCGTAAGAATCACGCAGTGACACATTTAACGAGAATACACAAGGACCATTTAGCTTTAGTAGGTTTCCGGAACACTTTAAGACCTCGCAACTTGTTTTACCTTTATTTTTCTTTCAGTACCCTACCCAGCCTCCCTCGTTTTCTATAAGTGCTCGAAGGCGTCTGGGAAGTGATACGGCTAAATTCCCCGAGAGATTGTGTTTATCTCCCACCATGTATTCTCTATAATTTCCCACAGAGTTTCTGAATTCCTTGACCCAGGTGGTAATGACCTCGTAACCTCCCCCCACATATTTTCAGTGCGGTTGAGGTCTGGTGGTTTTAGCACGAAAGGAAGAAGTTTTATTGTCTGCTGACCTTGGAACCAGTTCTGAACGGCTCTGCTATTATGAATGGGGCTATGGTCCTGTAAAGAAATGATCATCGATTAACTTAAAAATTTTAATACTTCTAATACTATGAGCACTTAATTTTCATACTGTGAAAAAATTCGACGACTGCAAAGGCTGTGTAGTCTAAGCTACAGGTTTATAAATTATTCAGAGGATTCCACATTCCAAAATACTTTGCTGACAGCTGTTGACAAAAACCTACATTGACAAGAGGAGGGTGCTGGGACGGAGATAAGAATACAGAGTGAATGGTAATATAGTTTAAGGTGCCAGTTATAACACGCAGGTGGGCCTTCTTTCGGAATATACCACCTCCTATGCTTTGGTAATGATGAGATGCGATGTAAGTTGTTCAATACAGTGCGGCAGTCTATTGAACTGTTAGACTCTGTTGCATGGTCGTAAAGCTAATCTGCTTCTCTTATTCAAAACGATTGCTAGCCTTCACTACGTAATTCTTTTTTTCTATCTTTCCGCTGACAAAGATGTATAGAAGAAACAAATCTGTTTTGTAGCGAGATAATCTCTACGGACTTTACACGTGCTCGTTCACTCAATGTGTTGCATTTACCGAGGGCGGCCGTGGCCGGTGACGTCGCCTGTTCACACCTCGTGTCAACGCGGCCCCGCGCTCGGACTAAACGCCTGCAGTCGAGATAAAGAGCTGATTTCAGGAATGTTAATAAAATTAGTCTTCGCTTCATATTAGTAAGAACTAGATACCACTACGTGTACGTATCTTTATGCAATGCTCATTGGCAAGAACAATCGCTTATGCAACGTTGCTGTTTTGACTAAGATCATAAAATCTGTTAATCGTAACCAAATTCATATATTTGCATGCACCTACGGGATATTAAACATGAAAACCATTTGTTTCTTTGTCATATAATTTTTAATCAAGGCAATTCGGGCAGTTGACAGCTGATATCAAAATTGAATTTAAAGGAGGAATAAAGGAAAAGATGTACAAGAAACAAATCTCGAACCCATGAACAACTGTTTACTATCCTGGAAACGTGCTGATGCGGCTATCTGACAATTTCAAAGGATGAGAAAACCATCCTGTCCACATTTCGAGGACAACATTCCCTGACAGAAAGCTCACTAGGGTGAACGGCTTTAGGTTGAGACACCAGGAACCACAAACTACGTCACCAGTACGTTCACACTCTGATTCCTAGCCCCGTCATCAGGCACTCCCATGTCAAAGTGGCTGGCAGAAACGAGCGCGAACGACATGGGATTAGGTGATACAGTCCTCGCCTCTCCTGTTTCGTAGTTGTGTTATCATTCACCCATGCCAGGAGGTGAGGAAATACACTTACGAAAACGCTGAACACATTTTAATTTTACATGTGGACATTACAGCACAATAATATTCTAAGTTACGAGAAGTGACGTGGAGAAAAATAGTGTATACCTTGGGGGATATGTTATATCATGATTGTAATGTTAGTAAAGTACTGTAAAGTATATTTTATCTTATGCTTAACTTTAAAAGAAAAATCAGCCGAGGCAGTCAATAGCGAAAACTACAGCATGCCTCCAAGAAACGTACGAATATCGTACAATTTTAATAAAAGGAAATATAGATCGGTTTATTGGGGCAGGCCTATTCGGGAACAAAGCAAGAACAACCAAATCAATTACAGGTTTGTATGTTCTGCTAGTTAAAAGAGAAGAAATGAACCAATAAAGAAATAATTCCGTCGTTTATTTAGGAATGGTTCGAAATGGAAGGTGTAATTTTACTATTCTAAAAACTGGTCTGGACTGAGTTGATTAGTTCCAATTTTTGAATACATTACAGCCCAATAACCAATACAAATGGAATAAAATAGGAATATAACGTCTGGAAATGAGTAAGCGAGGACGTCCTTTGTCTACATATCTGCTTCGAATATACGGTATTAAAAACAAGTAGTTCACATTTCGAGAGCTGATAGGATGGACAGAAACAAGACAAACATATCTAGTAAAAAAGAGCAATGATTTTGAAATGAATATCTTAAGAGCAATGAGCACTTCTTCACCTTTACCACTGTGAAACACATCTGTTGTTCTACTTAAAACACTTCTCTTGTACTGAAGAAGCGCGTGTAGCTCTTACGATATGCACTTTGTCTTGTTTTAGTCCATACTACCGACTCGCAAAGTATGGAATACCACTTTCCTTAACACCGTGTGTATATGTATTACAGAAGCAATACAAACAACGGAACAGTTAACATTAACAGCTAAATTCAATTGTGAAAAGATACGCTGTATCACATTTGTTAACAATTTCGTAATAGTTCCATATTTAGAAACAAAATGAACAACATTTTGCAGGCATTATCGGAAAATCGAGAAAATAATAATACTGGAATGTAAGAACAACAACAAATGGTAATGGCAATGAAAAAAAGTAATAAACATATGAACACAGCAATAAAAACTGATACCATTACAAGTATAGCACTTCAGCCACGTCAGGACCAGAATGAGAGAGAAATAGATGCTTAACAAAAGTAAAACTAAGAACAGCGCTAGTTAACCATTTATGTTTAGGAATAATGTTCTTTCAAGTAAACATACAAGTCACAGAAATATAGAAACACACTGCAAAATGGATTATGTAGAGTACTTTTCTTTGTAAGTGAAAGATGGGATCTGAAAAAATGAAGTACGGTCCGCCTACAGGTAACAGGATACTGAATGTAGTGGAAAATGACCAAAACAAGGTAGAAGGAAAAAAATGGCTCTGAGCACTATGGGACTCAACTGCTGAGGTCATACGTCCCCTAGAACTTAGAACTACTTAAACCTAACTAACCTAAGGACATCACACACATCCATGCCCGAGGCAGGATTCGAACCTGGGACCGTAGCGGTCGTGCGGTTCCAGACTGAAGCGCCTAGAACCGCTCGGCCACCAGCGGCCGACTTGTGACGTTACCATGCGTTTTATAAAGAGAACCATTTACAACTCAGTGGACAAACAAAGACTGACAAAATAAAATAATATATTTTTCAGTTATCTGACACACAAAAATATAAACTTCGTTAAAATGCTTTGTCAAGAATCACTCTTAAGAAAGAAACGATAATCTTTTGGAAAGATATTGAACGATGCTGTTGTTCATTTAGGTCAGACCACAAATAAGCAATGAAAGGTAAATTAGGGTTTCTGTCCCATTCATGTAATCCATTTGACTTACTACTAGAGTACCATTATGAAAAAACACTGCGCCCTCTTGACACTGCCACTAGCAGCATGTGACGTGATGAGCAGTTTGCCCAGACACGTGGTGTTTGTGTTGACGAAACAGGAACGCTGCGGCAGCCACTGTGATGTAGAAACAGCACTCGGTCTTGACCATCATCCCATCACTCGACTACCCAAAAACTGATTCCCATTCTCAAATCCAACGGAACTAGTGAAATCTTCGTTACCCGACTTCTTATCGTCACAAAAACACCCTTCCCATACACCTCCAGACTCGAAAGCATTAATGAAATGAGTTTTCCGAAAAGTATATAAATCACTTCTGCATCTTGTGACGTAAAACATGGGTATTGTTACTGCCCACAGTGTTGTATTCCAGGACCTGCTGACAGCAGGCCCTTCTTCAGAAGTGGTCTTCTGTATTTTTGAATCGCTGCTCAAATGATTTGATGCTCTAAAGCAAGTCAGAGCTTTATGGGTGTCTAACTTACGGTGTGACCAACACTCGGTATAACGCTTTAAGAAATCTCTGAGGCCGGAAACAATGAGAAAAGTTCGAAAACATTTCAGTGCGTCATCAACGAATGGGTTGAAATTAAAATTAATGATGGCCGCAAGCGAAACGCTACCTAACCTAACCAGGTATTCTTTCAATTGCACGTTGGAAGTAGTTCCCATATGAGTACATTGATGCTTTTGTATCAGTATCATATTTTGGTCTATCAGGAACTAAATTCGACGGAAACTGGTCCAACTTCAAGGCACTACATCAAATTCTCCCCACGCTCGCTATGGTCAACTTGCTCCTCTTAATATTATTTTCTTTCACACGGTCTGGTGTGTGCTACAAATTCAAAGGCTCGTTCAGAGGTTCTGAGCGCTTTTATAAGCACAATTTTCTGATTTCATTACGGTAACCATTACATATAGATGTTATTTCTCTTTCCTTGGTGTATAGCCTTTAATAAAAGGGTAATGAGCAGCAGTAAAATTAAGTAAGGCTATGGAGAGGGTATTAGGTCAGGAAATGAGACAATGGTAGTCTTAGGCGTGGTTTCCAATGTGGGCAGCAAAATAACTGCTGAGACAGAAGTAAGAAGGATATGAAATGTTGTCTGGAAATAGAAACAATAGCTTTATTGAAAAAGAAAACCTGCTACATCCAAAAATGAATTCTAATATCAAGGCGTATACTCCGAAAGTATTTCTCCCTGTTTCTGCTGTTATTTGATGATGTAGGTAAGCACGAACAGTGGTAATGCATGGGCTTTAACCATGATACGAGTCACAGACGTGGGAATATTACTGAAGGGGTTAACAATTAGGTTTCCTGCTCTTTTTAGACATGTAGTCATACCGCCATATCTGTCATTCGGACTGCATTGTATCCGTATCCGTTCGTGAAGAATTCCTGATAAGGAAACAGAATCTTCTTGCCACTAACGTAGTCAAGGGCTCACAACGTCGTACGCCTTTCTTCGCAATTGTGTTGGTATGAGAATGATTTGCAGTTGTGGGACTACATTGTATCTGATACATCCATTTAATATTTTCTTGTCATCTCGATCAAGTATTGTCAATAATTATCACAGAAGGAGTGGTTTTGGGTTAGGAAACGTATTTCAGTTCAAAATGGTCGCTTCATGCAAAAGGTGGTCGTACTCTTCACGTTTCACGTTTGGAGCTGTATATGTCAACTACGATTATGGTAAGGGCAGAACTTACTACTGTGCGAACAAGGCACTGCTGCAGAAAAGTGCTCAATTTATAAAACTGTAGCTGTTTGTTTCATTAGTTCCAGTTTTTCTGCAGAAGCTTGATCTTATCAGTTCCTTCCGCTAGTGCTCTTTTTTAAGTTCTAATGCCTAAGGGACCAAACTGCTAGGCTCATCAGTCCCTAGACGTAGAAACTACTTATACTAACTTAAACTAACTTCTTCGAAGGACAACACACACATCCATGCCCGGGGGAGGACTCGAACCTCCGGCAGAAGCGGCCGTGAAATCTGTAACACGTCGCACTAGACCGTGCGGCCACACCATGCGGCAACTACTATTCTAAAGGTCAAAACTGAGAGACTATTCTTAACCCTCCGTATCATATGTGTTTCGAAAACCTCTCAGGATTTGCGACAGTAGTAATCTTCACGAATGCCAATTTACAACAACAACAAAACAAGACTAAGTCCCTGAAGAGACTAGAATTATCAGCCAGGAACCCGAATTTGTGTCGTTTACATCATCTCGGTGTCAAACAAAACGGTAACAGTCACTGAAGCAATAAACGAGGTTATTATTGATGTATTAACTATGGCAGCTATATCCTAGTCACGTATAACAAATTTCACTGAAGCTGATGAGTATAAGTACACAATTCATTGGTAGATTTCCGCGGTGTAATGTGCTATCGGGTTGGCTTCTGGCAGCGCAGCTTCACTAAGGCTGACAGAAAAAGGCTGTGGATAGCCGTGAGGTCTTTCTGATCTGTCCAATGCCTTCCTCGTATTGCTACTGTTTTTGGTACTTGGCAGACGTTTTGAAAGGGTTTGGCACGACTGTGGTCATTCACTCTCTTTCAGGACTGGAACCGAAGGACCTTCCTCAATTCCCAAAATATTGTCTTTTTATATTGACGAGTAATCTGGATAGTCGAATCACGTTCATGTGCCATCTACATCGCAAATTTAATATTGCGATCCTAGGACCTAACATGCAATACGTTTAGTGTTTCATAATCGGAACTATCTGCATTAACCGTCATCAGAGCAATGTTAGGGAACAGAATGCAGCAGTGCCTTGGTAACTACTTGGGGACCTGCTTGAGTCGTGTTCTAAGCAAAGGGTAGTTGCTGGTTCACATTGAATTATACTAGCGAGATGTGCCGACTTTTCCTTTTTCTCTGCAAATATCCTGAACTAAATTCAGTAACAAAATGCTAAGAATATATTTGCATTTTGCCAACTCAAAGATCAACCTATTTTTACAGATTTTTATATTCACAGCCATTCTCATTCTGCATTGCAATAAACTTCATTCATTATTTGCTTCTTCTTGTTACGATTATTGTTGTCATTCTCCCACTTTCAAGAGTTTTCACATTCCTATTTAGTATCGATGCACATAAAGAGTAAGTAGGAAAGAAGGGTCTGCTTCAGAAATTCCAAGCAATAAATCTCAAAAAACAACGTAGGAAGGGTTCGAACAACTACTTTCATGCAGAGACATGCATTTGGAATCTGTTCTTCGTTACGGGGTCAAACAAGAGGGTAACATTACTGAAACAATGATCAGGCTACTTAGTATATAATAGAGCATACAGATTTCAAGGAGGAAACGTATGAAGACGCAGACTTCCTCGTTATCAATATGTGCGGCATATCTTTCGTGTTAACGAAAGTAATATCCCGCTTTACCTCTTCTTACATCTCCAATGAAATGAATGCCATGAGAAATCGAATATTTGTTGACTGCGGCTCTTCTTGCTTCCATCCTTACCAACATATTTCTTCATTCTCGTGGTAATCATGACATTCTATATGTATGCTGCAAAAGATTGCACGTGGACAAATTCGACATCGACGTGCAAAGCATTTGATATCATTGCTTTCCCTACGTTGAAATGATATAATGTCCGCGTCAACAGCCTTCTTCCACTTCGGAAGCTGAAACTTGTATCATTCTGGATTAATGATAATTGAATGTCTCAAATGTATACATAGCCCACAAGGCGGCGTCAGAAACCAAACGTGCGCGCGCGTCTCCACTCTGAAGAACCGCATCGGACAATCACGACAAGCATTTCGCTGGGAGCTGACTCGTAAGAGAGCCGAGAATTAGCAGCGTCGTAGCAAGTACGACTATTTGTCAACACTGTTATAGTGCATTTACTTCCGGATGTAGGTCGGCATTACCTCGCTAAATTCACCTGATATTCGTTTTCCACATCGAAGACTCATACGATATAATCCACTGTAAGATGAGACACTTAGAAAGTATATTTAATTTCTGGACTCCAATAACGGCGTTCTCCACATATGTAACACCTGTTTGTGTGTTTAAGGTAGCGTTTCGAGGCTCGGGCAACATCGCACTGACTAGAGTCCGCCTGTTGTCACTAGTGTTTCGTGCTCGTACTATAAGACATAGTAGTTCCAACCTCGGTGGAAGCTACTAGCTACAACCTTTCATTTTTCATTTTAATTAATCGAGTTGCTAACTGCTAGTAAAAATTCCTTATACGAAATCTGAAGAATGCCTTTAAACATCAATCTTCGTACGATTTCGACTTAGTAAATTATGTTAATATCACGGCGTTAGCAATTCCTTTCCGTTCTCTGAAACCTCCAAAACGATAAATTTTTCTGGTTTAAATCTGATGATCTTAACTATCACTTCCGATCAACATTAAATACTTCATGAACCCATACATGGAACTCCAAATGTGCAGTGTTCCTGCACTGGTACAGAGCATGCATTGCAAGGTATTCACACAGTTTATCGCACAGACTTACCATAAGGAATGAAACAAGAACTGTAATAAACTTTACACCACAGACGCTCACTCTGGCTTGAGGAAAACATCCGAACGCTGACGCAAAGTTGCACAAATAATTGAGTTTTAAAGGAAAAGAAACGAGGTATGAAGCACTTATAAATTCGTCGATTGTAGTGAGGTGGTTTAACTTCGTCCCAGTCTATAAAATTAATTTCAGGCCATACTCAACTCTTGCCGATTAATGTAATAGAATACCCGCCTACTAATCACGACGTCTGTCTCCGTTTCTTTCGAGCGTGAATGGAAATCGTAGAAATTTTCTGTGGAGCAACATTTAATAACAAAGCGTTTTAAATCATCAAAAGCGATGAGCGGTAGCAGGCGCTTTCGATAAAGAACGGGGGAGTGAAGCCCCACTGCTGTCGCCACGGCCGCTGCCGGTAGCCAGCAAATGGATCCCGGGGCCTTGCCGCATACGGCGCCAAGAGGAGGACAGTCTACAGGAAATCTTCCGCAAAATGGTTACTGGATAAAATTGTGATATCGGTGTGTCAGAAGCGAAATAGATTGAATCTGCCCTACCATTACGTTCACGTCTTCAGCATTCAGACAGAAGAGGCTATAAAAATATTTAATGCCAGCTGCTCTCAATCCTCTGGCATTATGAACAGCAACCACGCACGCTACCGCTAGACCACAGGTGTAATCGGCCTGCGGTTTCTCTATCATGGGACAAGTTTTCCTCCAGGAAGTGCTGCAGTCTACAGTGTTGCCAGCTTGTGCAGATAACCGGACTTAGAGAATTAGCGAGTTGGCCAATTTATTTGTCCAATGCCGCGATCGGCGCGGACTTCGCCTCTGAAGCGGCCGGCCGCCAGTCAAGTTTTATGTCGAAGAGTGTACATCTACTACTGTCTCCCTTGGAAGGCAGCCTTCATAGGTCAAAACAGATGGAACTCGTAAGGCGTCATAACCGGACTTTAAGATGGACGAGGAAGAACAGTGCAACGAATTCTTGTGAGCTTCTTTCGGGTGCTCAGTCTTGTGTGAGGCTCTGCTTCGTTGTAAGGAATGAGAAGATCATTTGCAATTTTGTGGCGACCAACATACTGAAGTCGTATCTTCAATTTTCTGAGGGTAGCACAGTGCACTTCAGAGTTGAGGAAGGACACAAACAGAATAACCCGTTGTGTCCCAGAACACCATCGGCGTGACTTTACCGGTTCAGGGTGCGGCTTTGAACTATTCCTTCGGAGGAGAGGTGATGTGCCGCCAATCCATGGATTGCCCTTTTGTTTCCGGTTTAAAGAGATGAACTCATGTTCATCAGCCGAGATGACGTTTGCCTCGTAATGTCCAAGCATTTGCGCACAGATAATATTTCGTTGCTCTTTATTGTCTTCTACTAGGCAGCGAGAAACCTAGCGGGTACACACCTCTGAATACCCCCACTGCTGGAAGGGTGTGCCAGCAGTTCCAAAAGCGCCGTTCAATTAAGGTTTCTGATTGTGATCCGTGGATCATCTCGAATGAAAGTATCTGCACGTTCACAACTCACACCGGTGTGCGGCCGGCCAGTATGTGGGACACTTCGTTGGGATGGTGACAGACGCCTCGACAATGACTCGTCGTGATTTTTTTCACTGACAGGTCTCTCTAGATATTCTTCAAGAGCCTATGTAAATCCGCGTTGCTCTAGCTTTTCGTGACAGCTCTCAGTTTGGAAAACATCTCCGTTACAGAGGCCATTTGGAATCCTTCGTATAGCTCCGCCACCTATCAGAACTTCATGAAACTACTGCTGCTGAAGTTATTATCCACAGCAAATTCAGCATTTTTTCAACTGAAAGTGGCTGGGAAGAAAATGTGTTGAATTGTTTACTGAACGCCCTCGTATCACGCTCCTTTCATCAATTGAAGAAGTTTTAGAGAAGATTGTGGCTGAATAAATATTAGTGGGCTTTATGACCAACTGAAAAGAAGAAATTGAACAAAGTAAATCAGGTTTGCGAGTGGTACTTGCATTTCCACAGCACTCAGTAGCTGTTAATGTCAGGCGACATGAACTGAGCTAGGATTTAGAAAAAAAATTGAATGATCGTGAGGTATCGTTGGCCGGGATGTCCCATACGCGCTCGGCCGCAAAGTGCATGTCTTATTCCAGTCGGCGCCACACTGGGTGACCTGTGGCCGGTTATGAAGATGAGATGATGATGAGGACAACACAACACCCAGTAGCCGAGCGAAGAAAACCTCCAACACGCTAAGTGCAACACTGGGGGACTCGCGCGCCGGTGGTGAGGATGAGACGACGAAGACAGCACGACACACAGACCACGAGCAGAGAAAATGTCCAACCAGGCCGGGAATCGAAGCCGGGCCCAGTACATGGGAGGCTAGAACATTAACACCCAGCTAAGCAGGCGGACGGCGTCCAATGAATAACGTTGACATAAATGTTAAAAGGATTAAACTTATCATGTCTTAATTCGTGCGACATGGCAGGATGAGGTCGGTGATGAAAGGAGGGAAGACAAAATTGACATCTTCAAATATTTCATCTAACGGATTGGCTAATACTTCGGAAGGACAACGCAAACTACCGAGGGTTCGAAATACAGTATACAGTTATTTGAATTCAGTAAGCTTCACGAACAGTGGTCACCGATGGTTTTCTGGTGTATTTAAAATGTTTATGAAATCAGTACAGCACTCGAACGCAAACCCCTTCAGGGAGACAAATGGTTTTATATATCGCATCTCTGATGTTAAAAACGGAAGTACCAGAACCATGGTTTATGTATAATATGTATTTTCGATTGAAACTATTGTTTAAATGTACTTTGATTGTAACTAATATTGATAATAATAGTGGACATTAACAATGGTGTTCATTGTAAATACTTCCAATCATAAATGGGGATGATGATGTCTAAGAAACTGGTGAAGACAAGATTTGCGCTTGCTTCTTAGATCGTAACAATAGAATTATAAACTTCAGTAGAAGCATCGTAGAAATAATCGACTTTCCTCTCATTTTCCTGACAGTGGAAGACTGCTCATAATACTCATTAATGCATGTACTATTCAAAGACTGATTAACGTAAAATCTTTACCTGAAATGAGTGTAATACATTCCAAAATATTATTACACATTTTCGGTTTACGAAAGGACTGTTTCTACTACTCATAATCATACTGAAGTTTGAAAAACTATATTTGGATTTTATGAAAATGACATCATGAATCAAATAATTGGAATTGCTCTTTTAGGAATCCGCAAGGGTGATGCTCGAGACAAAAGTTGTTGCTACTAAACACGATGCTGCCCATAAAGAACCTGAGCAGGTGTGATTGTCAGTATTTTTTGTTACTTGGATGTGCTTGAAAGAGTTTCTTCTGACACTCAAGACTGGAAAGAGATACACGTAGCGAAACAAACATTGGCGATGAGATAAAGGAAACAAAAGATACCTTGTTATTCTACGGGTGCTAATGAATACAGTTGACGTCAGATATTGTGTTCGTTGATGTCATCTCTGGCTTCATCTTACACTGAGTCATATCAGCATTAGACGCATATATGTTGCATAGATTTACTCTTCACTAAATTACGAAATAATTTTCAAAATCTTTTATCCATTGTGTATTTTTGATTGACAAGCTCCTGATTACAGAATGTTACAGCTGTATGTCCCAACAGGAACGGTAACTAAAAAGAATGTTGTCACCAGTTTTATATAACGATGTTTCAATTCACACTTTATCCGCTGAATTAAATTTTTCATTCTTTATAAGTGCTACGTTTCCCACAATAGGAGCATTACCTTCAAAAAGTTTAAACGATCACTTTACTTTTACATAATGAACTACTTTCAGACTGTATTTATTGGACGCTGTGCGTTAATTCTTCACGTAATCTGATTTCATAAATTCTCACGAGAGAGCTATGACTCAAATATTTCGAAGAAACTTTCGCATGTTTAATATTTACAACGTTACCATTCTCATCATCATCTTTCAGTTTTTGTCTTTCCTTACACTGCATTAAGTCTTAGTGTACAGTAGGTTTTCCTTAATGATCATCTATGAATGTCTACTAAATTTTAAAATTTCCTTGCCTCAGAAAGACCTTCGCGAAAACCAGTGACATCACTCTATCATAATAAGTATTGTATTGTATTGTATGTTAACCGGGGGCCTATAAACGACAGAGTCTCCGCCCCCGCAGCAGCCGCAGTGATCCACAACCCCACGACGACTACCGCAGTCCACTTCACCCCTCCGCCACCCCACACTGAACCCAGGGTTATTGTGCGGTTCGGCCCCCGTTGGACCCCACCAGGGATCGTCTCATACCAGACGAGTGTAACACCTATGTTTGCGTGGTAGAGTAATGGTAGTGTACATGTACGTGGAGAACGTGTTTGCGCAGCAATCGTCGACACACTGTAGCTGCGGCGGAATAAGGGGAACCAGCCCGCATTCGCCGAGGCAGACGGAAAACCGCCTAAAAACCGCCCACAGACTGGCCGGTTCACCGGACCTCGACACAAATCCGCCGGGCGGGTTCGTGAAGGGCGCCAGGCGCTCCTTCCCAATTAACAGGGCGGGCATCACAATAAGTAATTTAATCATTAAGAAACCCCGATTATACTTATTTGGATTTCCTGAGATACTTTTCTTTCCTGCTGTTTTCTTATTGAGAAGACTGCATCAAAATCACTCCCCCTCCTCCACTATCTGATCTACACCTCCATATCTAGTGTCCACAACTATAAATGACTCAGATAATCATTACGTTTATAAAAAATTTAGTAATGAAGTAACAATTACCAATACTTATAGATAATGACAGCACACTACGTTGCATATACAATAACACTATTGCAACGGCGGGTGTCACTGGTCGCAATACTCTTCTCAGCTTAGATGGTTAACTACTAATATTCAAATTACAAGTTCAGTGGGAAATTACTATTTCATTTTGTCACAGCGTATATAGAAGTACGGTTTTAGCGGCTGTTTTTATTGTTGGATCATTTACATGAGGATTCCAGTGGTAAACACTCCTAATGGAGCACATTCAACGCATCCTAGAGGAAAGTAAAGAGGATTTCCGAGCACCCTTTATCACTTTTTTCGTCCTTAAATTATTTCACTGTATTGTGGACAGTTTCATTAAAGTCGATGGACTAATTCACAGGGGATGGTACGTTTACGTCAAACCTGTTATGTTATTTAGTCTATCCACTACCATGTAAGGAAATTCATATTGAAAATTTTAGTAAGTACCAAATATTTTCAGTAAGTAGTGGCTGAATCCAAATGTTACCGATATGAATATATGTATCTCGCTTCCCACAGGTTTGCGCAGTAGGTTCTGTGCTGCTGTTGGAGCACTAGAACACAATTATAGTGAACAACTTACCTGTTGTCTCTGCGATAATCGTTTTTGATATAGCTTGTCGCAACTTAAATCATGTTCATATAATGACTTAGAGACGGAAGAATTCCTGCCACAGCGTACAGACACAATTCCAGTCACCCAGTAATACATCATTACGTTTTATTCCTTAGTAATGTATAGATTCTGAATCCCCTTCAGAGAGTGCTGTGGTTCATAATGAAATGTAATGGAAAATCCACATCGCATTCTGGTGAGTAGGGTACGAGAATTAATGTAAGTAGCTTCTCCATGTCTTCATTTTTGTCGTGCGTACTGTGACATAATTTCTACCATAATCATGTACACATCCAAAGAGGATTAAGCCAGACTGAAACCGATAGTTTTTGTGCACATTTCTTTAAGAAGATGGATACTCAAATACTTATTATAAAGATAGTTGTATTTAGCATCTTGCTTTTCTCATCATATACCCAAATCTAAAACACACTTGAAGAAGTCCAAACAGAAGAACGGAGAATCACAGTACAAAAATAAGAACGGTCCGGTAATATGAGTTCAGTACCGTGGAGAAGTTGATGGTCCATCGTTGAAATTTGCGGAATCTTTGCACTTCTGTCACTTTAAACGATTTGAGCGGTTCTCTTTAGTCGTCGTTGGTCCCATTCTTGCAGGATCTTTATCCAGCCGCAGCGGTGTTGGAGATTTGAGTTTTACCGCATTCCAGATATTCGCGGTACACTCGTATAGTGGCCGTATGGGAAAATCCACACTTCATCGCTACCTCGGAGTTGTTATATCCCATCGCTCGTGCGCCGACTATAAAACCACTTTCAAACTCACTGAAATTTTGATAACCTGCCATTGTAGCAGCAGTAACCGATCAACAACTGTGTCAGACACTTGTCTTACTTAAGCGGTACCGACCGCAGTGTCGTATTCTGCCTGTTTAAATATCTTTGTGTCTGAATACGCATGCTATACTAGTTTCTCTGGCGCTTCAGTGTATTTTGTGTGGTCGCTTGTAATGGGTATCGGTAGTGGGGCAGAGCTATTTCCGGCACAAATGATTCGTGAGCTGTAATTGTACACTAGGCTTTGTCGACCTCGAAAAGGCGTTTGACAATGTAAAATGGTGCAATATATTCGAAATTCTAAGCATAATACGGATAAGCTATTTCGAGAGACGGGTAATATACTATATGTACAAGAGCCAATAGGGAATAATAAGAGTGGACGACTAAGAATGGGTGCTCAGAGGCTCTTTCTTCGCTACCGTTCAGTCAGCACATTGAAGAGACAATGATGGAAATTAAAGAAATGTTCAGGAGTGGAAGTACGATTCAAGGCGAGAGGATCTCAACGATACGATTTGCTGATGACATTGCTATCCTGAGTGAAAGTGAAGAAGAATTAGATGATGAGGTGAATGGAATACACAGTCTAATGAGTACAGGATATGAATTGAGAATAAATAGAAGACGAATCTAATGGGAAGTAGCAGATATGAGAACAGCGAGAAGCTTCACATCTGGTTTGATGGTTTACGAAGCAGATGAAGTAAAGGATTTCAACTACCTAGGCAGGGAAATAACCAAAGACGATTGGAGCAAGGAGGACATCAAAAGCAGACCAGCATTCGCAAAAAGGGCATTTCTGGCCAAGAGAAGTCTACTAGCATTAAACACAGACCTTCATTTGAGGAAGAAATTTCTGAGAGTGTACATTTGGAGCACTGCTTTGTATGGCAGAGACTCATGGACTGCAGGAAAACCGGAAGTAAAGAAAATCGAAGCATTTGTGATGTGGTGTTACAGATGAATGTTGAAAATTAGGAGGACTGATAAGGTAAGAAATGGGAAGGTTCTGACACATTCGGGGAGGAGTGGAATATGTGCAAAATACTAACAACAACATTGGACATGATGATAGTGCATCTGTTAAGACATCGATGGATGATTTCCATGGTAGTAGAGGGCGCTGAGCAAGATGATATGGCATCTCTTAAGACATCAGGAGATGATTTCCATGTTAGCAGAAGGCACTGAGCTGGATGGAAGGGCATCTGGTAAGACATCAGAGGATGATTTTCATGTTAGTAGATGGCGCTGAGAAGGATGATAGGGCATGTGTTAAAACATCAGCGGATGAATTCAGTGGTGGTAGGTGGAGCTGAGCAGGATGAATGGGCATCTGTTAAGACATCAGGGGATGATTTCCATGGTAGTAGAGGGCGCTGAAAAAGGATGATAGGGGATCTGTTAAGACATCAGGGGATGATTTGCATGGTAGTAGGCAGAGCTCAGCAGGATCATAGGGCATCTGTTAAGACTTAAGGGCATGAATTCAGTGGTAGTGGAGGGCGCTGAGCAGGCTGAAAGGGCATCTGTTAAGACATCAGGGGATGATTTCCATGGTAGTGGAGGGCACTGAGCAGGATGAAAGTGTATCGGTTAAGACATCAGTGGATGATTTTCATGGTAGTAGATGGCGCTGAGACGGATGATAGGGCATCTGTTAAGACATCAGGCGATGAATTCGGTGGTAGTAGATGGCGCTGAGAAGGATGATAGGGCATCTGTTAAGACATCAGGGTATGATTTCCATGGTAGTAGAGGGCGTTGAGCAGGTGGATAGGACATCTGTAAGACATCAGGCGATGATTTCCATGGTAGTGGAGGGCACTGAGCAGGAATGAAGTGCATCTGTTAAGACATCAGAGTATGATTTTCATGGTAGTAGATGGCGCTGGGAAGGTTGATAGGGTAGCTGTTAAGAAATCAGGGTATGATTTCCATGGTAGTAGGCAGCGCTGAGTAGGATGATAGGGCATCTGTTAAGATATCAGGGGATGATTTCCATGGTAGTAGAGAACACTGAACAGGGCATCTGTTAAGAAATCAGGGGATGATTTCCATGTTAGGAGAGGGCGCCGAACAGTATGATAGGGCATCTGTAAAAGATCAATGCATGATTTCCATGGTAGTAGAGGGCACTGAGCAGGATGAATGGGCATCCGTTAAGACATCCAAGGGAGATTTTCATGGTAGTAGACGGCTCAGATCCAGATAATACTGCATCTGTTAAGACATCAGGGGATATTTTCCATGGTAGTAGGTAGCTGCATAGGATGATAGGGCAACTGTTAAGACATAATGGCAATATTTACATAGTAGTCGACGGTGCTGAGTAGTATGATAGGGCATGTGTTAAGACATCAGGGGATGATTTCCATGGTAGTAGACGGCACTGATCTAGATAATAGTGCATCTGTTAAGACATCAGGGGACAATTTTCATGGTAGTAGGCAGCACTGAGTAGGATGAAAGGGCAACTGTTAAGACATAAGGGGAATATTTACATGGTAGTAGACGGCTCAGATCCAGATAATACTGCATCTGTTAAGACATCAGGGGATATTTTCCATGGTAGTAGGTAGCGCTGCATAGGATGATACGGCAACTGTTAAGACATAATGGCAATATTTACATAGTAGTCGACGGTGCTGAGTAGTATGATAGGGCATGTGTTAAGACATCAGGGGATGATTTCCATGGTAGTAGACGGCACTGATCTAGATAATAGTGCATCTGTTATGACATCAGGGGACAATTTTCATGGTAGTAGGCAGCACTGAGTAGGATGAAAGGGCAACTGTTAAGACATAAGGGGAATATTTACATGGTAGTAGACGGTGCTGAGTAGGATGATAGATGTGTTAAGACATCAGGGGATGATTTCCATGGTAGTAGAGGGCGCTGAGCAGGATGAAAGGGCATCTGTTAAGACATCAGGGGATGTCTTACATGGTACTAGAGGGAGCTGTAAAGGGCAAAATCGGTAGAGAAAGAGAGAGACTGTAATACACCCATCGAATAACTGATGACGTAGATTGTAAGTTCTACTCTGAGGTGAAAAGTTTGCCCCTGGAGAGGAATTTGTGGATCGCTGCATCAAACCAGACAGAAGACTGCTGACTCAAAAAGAAATAAAACTGTCACCCTTTCACTCAACGACCACTCTCCACTCATTTGTCACGCCTCCTTTGTAAACCAGTAGTATTACAGAAACGTCCAAGGCTAGTCTCCTTTTGGCTTTGGCGTATTGACATATGGGCAGCCGGCCGTTGTGGCCTACGGGTTCTATGCACTTCATTCTGGAACCGCACGACTGCTACTGTTGTCGGTTCGAATCCTGCCTCGGGCATGGATGTGTGATGTACTTAGGTTAATTAGGTTTAAGTAATTCTAAGTACCAGGGGGCTGATGACCTGAGATGTTAAGTCCCATAGTGCTCAGATCCATGTGAACCATTTTTGGGCATACTTGCATACTGAATTATGATCTTTCAGCCCCTCTTCCTCTGGACCACTAAGTCTGTTACTAATATAATTTATTATCTAATTATTATAATTTAAGTTCCAAATTGTTGTATGAGAGCGCCCCTATGACGTTTCTGTGGTCATTACCCAGTGTGAAAACAGTGGGGAAATTAAAAAGGCCAATGTTTTTGACATTTGTACACTAATATCACATTAAAAAATTGCTCTACTGTTGGCATGAAATTAGAAAAATCCAAGGTAGCCCACTGGTTTTATGCTTTAAAACGATGGTCTGCTATGTTTTAGAATCGCCAGTATCAGACATTTAGCAGAGACTTTAATATGCCTTTACACGTATTCAGCTGTTGCACTTGTGTAAAAGACGTGTTGTTAACATCAGTCAAGGTATTGGTGGTTTATTTAATGTTTAAACAGTTAGGGATTTATTATTTATAGTTTGAACAATTACTATCCGCCACGGACCACTCGTTGGTTCTAGCGCTGTCTGCTGGGAGCGGCTGTCTTGTAGGCTCATACCAGCAGTCCATTCTCAAGTCCTGTCCCACCAGAGACAGGAAGGAACTGAACAAGTAAGTGAAAGCCTATCGAAGTTAGAAGTGGGAGTCAAATGAAAACCGAACATCAGCCACAATGGGATCATGGAATGCGTCCATACAAAATTTACGATATTTATGGAACTGGGAGACGAAAAGATCGTTTACGTTTTCGTAAAACTCAGTCGACTACTGATGGATCCACACCCGCACCCACTCTTGTAATCCCGATTCCAACGGATGTCCTTACGTGTCTTCCTTCGGGTCACCAAAGACATGAAAATCCCACTGGGTTAAAGATACGGGCTGTACGGAGGATGTTCTTGTGTTTACCAAGCAAATGACTGACACATAGCGTTCATCCGAGTGACAGTGTGGCTGCAGCATTTCTGGGTCTTTCTATTTGATTGTGCGTCACAGTTACTGCAAAGTGTCATCGCAGCACTGCACATTGATTGTGGTTCTGTGTTCGAGGAACTCCACGAGCAGAGGACCCTTCCATTCGAAAGTCATCATGACCTTAGCAGAACTCGTTTAGACAGCTTTGGCTTTCGTTGATGTGGGTTATTTCTACTGTTGGCTTTGCCGTTTAGCCCCCAGGCTGTTGGAATGCAGTCAGACAGAATCATCCTGTTACATGATAACACCTGCTCCCACAGCGCAAATCAGGCGAAGGCTACGCTTAAGTAATTTGGTTGGAAAACACTCCAGGATACTCCATACAACCCAGATCTTTCACGAAGTGGTTTGCACATCTTTGGTGACCTGCAGAAAGATACGCGTACACGTCGGTTTCGATCTGACAGGAAGTGCAATAGCGGATACGTGTGAGATCCGTCAGCAGTCGGCCTTGTACTACGAAATAGGAACTGATGGCCTCGTTTCCAGTGGATAAATGTGTTAACGAGTGTGGTGATTGCTTTATAATGGAAGCCTTCCATGGTGGAGTCGTGGCGGGTGTTGACACTCATTTGACTGCCCCTCCTATGTGTCACGTCAGTGATTTACCTTTAATGCCTATTTTTCAGAATAAAATTGATGCATAGTCCGATAGAACCTAAGCCTTATCAAAGACACAGATGTATCTTACCAATCGAACTCCAGAACCACCAGCTGCGTGACGTGCGTCGACGCAGTCAGCTGAGCCTAACCTTAAATTCCTAGAGCGCCAGAAGTACCTCATGTCGATGTCCTTCAGCCTCTGCGTTACATCAATGCAAGGTTTTGTAAGTCCAGAGCGAGAGCGAGAAGTGCGCAATGGAAGCTAAGACTGGAGATAATTGTATTCCAAGAGTGGGAACAGTGTGAACCTCGAGACTCTTCTCGCTTCCCCACTGCAGGCTTCAGTATTACAATTTCATTCGTCTTCCTCCACAGATCGGAAGACTAACTTCCAAGCTTTTGTCTAATGGAAAATTTAACAACGAAGTCACATTTCACCTACAGTAAGTTTCTGAATGAGCCGATACACGGTTTTCACATGCACTGAGAAGTAGGCATCCAGAAGTTTTACCTTACTTGGAGTCAAAGTGTCGCCATCTGCCCCCACAAAGCAGAATATCCTGGAACTGCCCAAAGTGGCTTCTCATGCCACGTAGAAAGATTGTTTCTACAAAAATAATTTTGAACCAGCACTTCAACAACGGACACTTTTGTGAAAACTGCTTTCGTGTTATGTGCGTCCAGAGATCATTATCAAGAACAATTTTGTAACCCAAACGATTCCTCTGAAATAATTATCTGGCTCACTTCAAACGCAGTCAGTGTCCTCCTTCCTCATATCTTGAGTTTGTCCCGTATCCACAAGCATAGTTACTAACAGCGGACTGCCCCGTCATTTGTGTCATTATGACGCTTTCTAACGCATCGCTAAGTTGCCTCCGGGGCTGCGAACCTTTGATGTAAGAGAAATCTCCCATTCAGGGCAGCCGCTAGCTAAATAGTGACCAACTTCTCCCTCCTGATCGTTTAAATAGTTCGCAGAGCTGCCGAAACTAGCATGCAGTTGGCATGCTAAAAGCATGCACTACCTGTAATAGAATTTACAGAAATTGAAATGAAGGACGTGAAGTGGAAATGTGAGTGGATCACGTAAGTACTTATCGTTCTCCATGAGTCAGTTTGACATCAAAAGTACAATTTAATTACATCCTAAAGAAGCATATAGACATTTAGATATGAAGTGAAAATAAAAGGAAGCGGTCCAGCCCCATGCTGACCCTCTTAACTGTCACCGTCTAATGACACATTTGCGAAATGGTGCTGCAGAAGAATCTTGAGAATTCTCCGAAGAATCGGCGAAGAAAGGAATATATGGAACCACTGACAGGAAGATGGAACACTATGTTAGGATATCTGTTAAGACGTCCATGGTACTAAAGGGCGCTTTAGAGGGAGGAAGACAGGGACTGAGATGTATGTAACAAATAATAGAGGACGTAGGTTGCAGGTGCTAGTTGGATAAAAAGCTTGGCACAGAAGAGAAATTCATGGCGGGCTGCGTTAAACGAGTCAAATTACTGATGACACAAAAAAAAGAAAAGAAATGAGTAACGTTCCTGAAACCGAATCGCTCCGGCCTCAGGGCGTCATTGTGGCTGTGGAGCCAAGTGATTAGTTTTAGAACCACCTTTTCAACAGTCTTACTGGACGAGATCAGTAGGCTTATGGGTCGGTAGTTTTGTGGGAGAGACTGGTCTTTTCCTGCCTTCAAGAACATCTGATTCCTTCCTGAATTTGTGACGAAGGCGGTGATAAACACAGGGGTTAAAAGTTGATCTATAACTTGTGCAGACACTAGAATGCGTTACAAAGGCGGATGACGTGAAAGTAGCTGAGAAGAATTGTAGCTAGATGAGAGTTGTAGCTCCTCTTCGATGTAGTTCAGTCGGTACGTTGAACTAACAGGAAAGTGGACCAAGGAAAAACTTCGAAAAGGAATCAAAGTTCAGGGACAAGAAATACAAACATTGAGGATTATCGACGACCCCAAAATTCGTCAGAGACGACAAAAAACTGTAAGATCAGTTGAGCGGCAACGCCGTGGGTGGTTGCGACACAGCTATGACGTCGCAGGCGCTACTGCGCATGCACACCAAGCCCTGCAGCGGCTGTCTGTTTCAAGGTCACGCGCTCGAGCTCAGAAATTCTCAGAGCTACAACACAGATTGTTGTCTTTAGTTTAAACAAATCTCACAGTAGATAAGGAAAGGATAGCTTATTTTATTTCAGTTTCTGTAATAAAATATAATATCAACAACCACTTCAATGTCTGCATAGTCTGCTTGGCCTTTAAACCACACAACGACTGACTCACAATTCATTTTACGATGATTCCTGGCCCTCACAACAGATGCTATATTGGAGGTGAAATACGACCAGCCCATATCCCGGTTGTACACCTCGTTTACTTGAAAGGTGCGATAAGCAATAATAACTGTTAAAGGTCTCCAGTCCTGGAACTGCGTTCACAGTATCTCATGGATACCACACAATAGCAGCAGACACCCAAACCTTACCATGTTGACATGCATTATTCTTTGTACATGTAAAGTTGAGAACACATCCGCAAAACACGAACGGCCCTTGCAAGACAACTATACGCTCCCACATTAGTAGCAGTGGTAAGTTCTTTATTATCAGTGGCCTTATAGACGGTCAGGCGAGAACGCGTAAATCTCCCCATGTAGCATGACACGTCTGCTCGCCGTCCAGTGCTCGCCGTCCAGTGCTGTTGCACTGACGCTGTCTAAACGAATTCATTACAACGGCAACTTATGTAAATTTAGGGTAACGACAGATTGTCATGGAAATGTATCAGGCGACCTGAGGGAATTAGAGAGGGAAATGAGACAGTAAAAGTGATAGATGAGTTTTTCAAGTTGGAAAGTGAAATAGACGACAATGGCCAAAGCTAGGAATGTATAAAATGCAGACAGAAAGTGGTAGGAGAAACATCCTGAAAAAACAGAAATTTGTTATCACCGAAAATAAATTTAAAAGTTACATAGTTTTTCTGAAGATATTTGCATGGAGTCTAGTCTTGTACAGAAGTGAAATATGGGCGAGAAACCGTTCAGACAAGAAGAGAAGCTTTTGAAATTCGTTGCTATTCCGGACTGCTGATGATTAGATTGAGAGGTCAAATATCAAACGAAGAAGTACTAAATCAGACTGGGGAAAAATTCATTTATTGCATGATAATCCATTTTAAGGGCCGGAGACAGTTGTTGTTAAGGTAATTGTTATAAATATTTTAGCATATAACCACCAAAACTAAGAAAATAATCCTCAGCATTTCGGGAGTCGAGCTCCCATCATCTGGCTATCTATGTTACACCTACATAACATGCACTTCAAAAGCACTTAAGATGAAAATATGAAAATGAATAAAATTATTCGGACATAAAGTCCTCGTGTTACTTTAAAAATGGCAACACTGTATTCCTTGTTCCGCTCATCTATGTTACCACACATCCTCTAAGCGTTGTTTCCTCAAGGCGGTGAAATACTGGTCACTTTAGCTCCTCTCGGTGCATTGCTGGTTCGTAGACAATCGGATCTGATAGACTGCATTGAGCCATCAGCCGTTACACAACATTCCGAAGTTGTTACAAAGGGCGTGGAGAGACAGAACACTAATGGTTATATGTAACAAGTTGTTCACATTTATCATACTAAAGCCAACCTTATAAAAGATCAGGAAAAACGTAGAAGAAGGAATTACTATTCTCACCAGTTTGTGTATCGTATATTATCAAACTTAAAGCGATATATTGCTATTTTAAAGTTCTCAAGCGGATCTAGCTCTCTGCCTTTCTTATTCACACTTATCATCTTCAAGTCCTCTTCTATACCTTCCAGTGGGAGACCTGTAACACCGGCATGCCGTACTTGCCGCACCTTTCAGTGGGTGAATTGTCTCACATATATATATATATATATATATATATATATATATATATATATATATATTTAGTAACCACTGGTACGCCGTAGTTGCCCAGTCTAAAGGTGTCTGCATGCTCCATATATCTTGTCGAAAATTTCCCGCCTGTTTGTCCTATATGTTTATCTCCACATGTTGCGTACTGCGTTCTGTAAATTCCTGCACTTTCAAATCTACTTATCCTGTTGCAAACTTCATGCTTTAAATTAATCTGACTATGAGTGTAACTGTCAACGCCAACTGGAAGTTGTATGTCCGAAAAAATGTTCACCCGTTTCTATGAAATTTTCTCAAAATATGGTAAGGCGGCAAACTTTTTATCCCTTAGCAATTCCTCTCTCATTTTCTTATGGAAGCTACGACGTACTATTTTTACGTAGTACCTGTTATTTACGTCTGTCTGTTTAACGATGTCAAAACATTTTACCTATCTGCTGCACTCACTGTAACATTATTGGCTCTGTTTATTGACCTTCTACACACCGCTTCTTTGTAAATTTGTAGATGACAGGAATATTTGAGAATCACAGCATCTGCTGCAAATCGATTCCTGAACCTGTTGAAGGCTGGCGATGTGAGTTGTGTGAGATGGCTGAGGCTTACAAGGAACTCCTTTAGTGCGAGGTCGCCAATTCAGTCTTTGATAAGGCTCACTTAAAAGTGTTGTGTTAACGATTATGAGAAGAAAAACATCAACTGCACTATGACTTATCATGTGCATCAGTAGAGCGACACGAAATAAATGTACATAAGGTGTTGAGATCAGCCTTCTATTGGATGTATGTACTGAACTTCACAACATGGACATCGTCGACATTCAATAAATGTTCACAATAAACCATTAATTCTCACCATGAACACCGAATGAAAAATGACGCGCCATGGGTAACAAAGGTCCGCTTATCAAGATCGAAGGTGAACTCCTTGGGAGTTACAAACCGTGTAGGACGTTCAGCTAGAAACCCATTCGTAAGGAAAACATATAGAATCATACTGGTGTAACGAGGTGATGAGAACTGGTGAAACGTGATAGCATGCAACAGAATGCGAAACAGTCTGTCATGAAGCTTATAGTGATACTCGCTGTCCTTTAATGAGTAGCCGGCCGCTGTGGCCGAGCGGTTCTAGGCCCTTCAGTCCGGAACCGTGCTGCTGCTACGGTCGTAGGTTCGAATCCGGCCTCGGACATGGATGTGTGTGATGTCCTTAGGTTAGTTATTTTTAATTCGTTCTAAGTTTAGGGACTGAAGACCTCAGATGTTGTCCCATAGTGCTTAGAGCCTTTTGAACCATTTTTACTCGTCGACTAAGCAGTTCAAATACGCTCCGTACCCTCATGCTGTGTTGACTGTTGCATAACTCCAGTCCCACCCCCTGTTGCCGTTAGCAGCCAATATCTGGGCCATCGAATACCGCAAACATCATTGGCCTTTTGCAAACTCGCATTCAATAGGCTATTTGTAAATTTTTAGGACCCGTATACATGTTTAAGAACTAGCGACGCATGAAAATCGAAGGTGAATCCCTTGGGAGTTACAAGTTGTACAGGACGTTCAGCCACTCATCGACTCTTAAAAAAAGCGTATACATTGGTATTGGTGTAACAGGATCATGAGAACCGATGAAAAGTGATGTCATGCAACGGAATGTGAAAATTTCGCAGAGTGGAAATGAAGTGAAACATAAAACAATGGCTTTTCTGCGAGATGAGTCAGAGGAATGAGTGGCATCGAATACGCTCGACTGTGAGGGCAATGTACACTGTGTATCAAAAGTATTCGGACACCACCAAGAACATACCTTTTTCATATTAGGTGCATATTAGGCGAACTATGCTGCCACCTACTGCCAGGTACTCCATATCAGCGACCTCGGAAGTCATTAGACATCGTGAGAGAGCAGAATGGGGCGCTCAGCGGAACTCACAGACTTCGAACGTGGTCAGGTGACTGGGTGTCACTTCGGTCACACGTCTGTACACGAAATTTCCACACTCCGAAACATCCCTAGGTGCAGTGTTTCCGATGTGATAGTGAAGTGGAAACGAAAGGGGCAAGTACAGCACAAAAGCGTAGAGGTTGACCTCGTCTGTTGAATACTGGCTCCTAGCACTATGGGACTTTTTTTAACATCTGAGGTCATCAGTCCCCTAGACTTAGAACTACTTAAACCTAACTAAACGAAGGTCATCACTTACATCCATGCCCGAGACAGGATTCTAACCTGCGATCGTAGCAGCAGCGCGGTTCCAGACTGAAGCGCCTAGAACCGCTCGGACACAGAGGCCGGCTCGTCTGTTGACTGACAGAGACCATCAACGGTTGAAGGGAGTCGTAATGTGTAATAGGCGGACATATATCCAGACCATCACACAGGAATTACAAACAGCATCAGACTACACTGCGATTTTATTGCATAAGTAAAGCAGGTGAAGGGATTGGTTGATACCACAAATTTTGAGAGATGAGGGAATCGTCAGATTGGCAGTGGAACGAAGTGTGGAGTGTAATAGGTCCATGTGAAAACCAAGGCTTCACCACGGTACGGTAAGACGGTTCACATGGATGCAAGCTGCGTTAGTCACGCAGATAAGAAGAGGGTTGCACACGATATGCAAGCTAAACTAGTCTTCGGACTGAAAACTACAACGCAGGCATCTGACTATTTTCACATTGGCACTCGTACTTACATATAAAATATCGCAGCTGACACAATACTGTTCTACTGTTCTGAGATCTCTCCTGAGCTTATCTCCCATGCATACAACGCAACATCGCCCAGAACTGTGACCTTGGGTACGTCCGTATCTCTCTCCTGGCCAATGTGCACAGTAAATTCGTCCGCCAATACCGCAGTTTCGAGAAGCAGCAGCGGTGTTTCGACTACAGCAGAGCTGCGTCATGAAAACCTTCACAGAGCGACCCTATAAAAGAAGCCCCGTGAACCGGTGCTGCTCATACCTGCCTTACACTTGTCCTGCAACGTTGCACGGATAATGAGCACTCCAGCGGTAAGCTTTCTCCTCTGCTTCCAGTTCTCTCTCACTTTTTTTTTTTTTTTTACTAATCATTCGGATACAGAAGTAGCCAGCAAAAAAATGTAAAATTAATAGATTCTTTGTTTTAATATTGTATTGAAGGGCCCATTATAATCATTAAATACGTTGACATAATTATTTTATGTGGACTCATTCGAATGAATCTTTCAGTGCACAACTGATCGGCGTTCAGCACTATAACTTCGCACTCACTCGAGTGGCGCCCGTAAAATGCTTAACAATTCAACTGGTAAAATCAAAAAGAGTTTTACAAGAATTGTTAAAGAAATTCTGGTATTTCATGTTGCGTTGTTAGAGTCTTCATTAGTATGAAGTCAAGGCGCAAACTAAATAAGCCTATAACGAAAACAATTAATACTGATCGTAACTAATATTGTTATCAACTTAAGTAACGCTAACAGAAAAAGTGTTCATCGTGCAATTCTCGGCTGGTAGGTTTTGATGCGTACTGCAGGTCCGTGAGTCGGCCCCACACGTCATTAAGGGGTCTCTGGTCTAATGATGGCCACTCTTGACTGAAACGGGTTACCAAAATCAACAATGAATATTCGATGCGATCTATACCGAATGTTTTGTTATGCTGTTAAATACGGTCGCTGCCACTCCAATAAGACTTCAAAAATTAGAGCACTTAAGAGCCTATTAGAAACTTTTACTTTAATGCTTGGTGTTTGAGAGATAATTTAATCAAATATTACCTAATGATTAATTATAGATGAGTAAATTTTGCTTACTTGTTACATTCCTTTTGCTATCTTCAATTTGCCTTACAAGCATGCTTGCTTATAGCTACGACATGTAATTTTCGAAACTGTAGTAGGAAATTTTGCATGAACTTGAATTCCTACTTGATCTTTCTTTGTAATATACAAGTTGCGGGCAGCAGTTTAAACGTTCACATATAATGCATTAATAAATCCTGTTCTTTTCACTATCTATACTCATAACTTTAAAACCATCGACAATTGTATAGCAAATAAGACGCAATTAAATTAAATAGCTTAAATGCTGTGTTGTTGTTGTTGTTGTTGTTGTGGTCTTCAGTCCTGAGACTGGTTTGATGCAGCTCTCCATGCTACTCTATCCTGTGCAAGCTTCTTCATCTCCCAGTACCTACTGCAACCTACATCCTTCTGAATCTGCTTAGTGTATTCATCTCTTGGTCTCCCCTTATGATTTTTACCCTCCACGCTGCCCTCCAATACTAAATTGGTGATCCCTTGATGCCTCAGAACATGTCCTACCAACCGATCCCTTCTTCTGGTCAAGTTGTGCCACAAACTTCTCCTCTCCCCAATCCTATTCAATACTTCCTCATTAGTTATGTGATCTACCCATCTAATCTTCAGCATTCTTCTGTAGCACCACATTTCAAAAGCTTCTATTCTCTTCTTGTCCAAACTATTTACCGTTCATGTTTGACTTCCATACATGGCTACACTCCATACAAATACTTTCAGAAATAACTTCCTGACACTTAAATCTATACTCGATGTTATCAAATTTCTCTTCTTCAGAAACGCTTTCCTTGCCATTGCCAGTCTACATTTTATATCCTCTCTACTTCGTCCATCTTCAGTTATTTTGCTCCCCAAATAGCAAAACTCCTTTACTACTTTAAGTGTCTCATTTCCTAATCTAATACCCTCAGCATCACCCGACTTAACTCGACTACATTCCATTATCCTCGTTTTGCTTTTGTTGATGTTTATCTTATATCCTCCCTTCAAGACACCATCCATTCCGTTCAACTGCTCTTCCAAGTCCTTTGCTGTCTCTGAAAGAATTACAATGTCATCGGCGAACCTCAAAGTTTTTATTTCTTCTCCATGGATTTTAATACCTACTCCAAATTTTTCTTTTGTTTCCTTTACTGCTTGCTCAATATAGAGATTGAATAACATCGGGGAGAGGCTACAACCCTGTCTTACTCCCTTCCCCACCACTGCTTCCCTTTCATGTCCCTCAACTCTTATAACTCCCATCTGGTTTCTGTACAAGTTGTAAATAGTCTTTCGCTCCCTGTATTTTACCCATGCCACCTTTAGAATTTGAAAGAGAGTATTCCAGTCAACATTGTCAAAAGCTTTCTCTAAGTCTACAAATGCTAGAAACGTAGGTTTGCCTTTCCTTAATCTTTCTTCTAAGATAAGTCGTAAGGTCAGTACTGCCTCACGTGTTCCAGTATTTCTACGGAATCCAAACTGATCTTCCCCGAGGTCAGCTTCTACTAGTTTTTCCATTCGTTTGTAAAGAATTCGTGTTAGTATTTTGCAGCTGTGACTTATTAAACTGATTGTTCGGTAATTTTCACATCTGTCAACACCTGCTTTCTTTGCTATTGGAATTATTTTATTCTTCTTGAAGTCTGAGGGTATTTCGCCTGTTTCATACATCTTGCTCACCAGATGGTAGAGTTTTGTCAGGACTGGCTCTCCCAAGGCCGTCAGTAGTTCCAATGGAGTGTTGTATACTCCGGGGGCCTTGTTTCGACTCAGGTCCTTCAGTGCTCTGTCAAACTCTTCACGCAGTATCGTATCTCCCATTTCATCTTCATCTACATCCTCTTCCATTTCCATAATATTGTCCTCAAGTGCATCGCCCTTGTATGCTGTGTATGAGTCTTTTTTTTCTAATATTGCTCTAAAAAGTAGTCTTTGTGTGTTCGCTATCACGAAATTTCGCCTGCTATTGAGCTCACGACAGGTTCACCCGAGGGATGCCTATAGGTCCGAAATACGGTCCTGCTAGTACAACCGCCGCGCGGGATTAGCCGAGCGGTCTCAGCGCTGCAGCCATGGACTGTGCGGCTGGTCCCGGCGGAGGATCGAGTCCTCTCTCGGGCATGGGTGTGTGTGTGTGTGTGTGTGTCCTTAAGATAATTTAGGTTAAGTAGTGTGTAAGCTTAGGGACTGATGACCTTAGCAGTTAAGTGACATAAGGTTTCACACACATTTCAATATTATTTTGCTAGCACAACCAACTTATGCTCCTTTAAAAATGTGGTTATAATACCTCCTGGTAAGTTGAAACAGTGTGACGGACCGGAAATAGAAGCCTCGAACATTTGCCTTTCGCCGACTGAGCTATCTTCTGTCTTATTTTTAACTCAATTTTTCGAAACGAAAGTTTCTGGTTTGTGACGACAGTATTTCCCCCTTCAGTGAATTGTGTGATTCTTGTAGATATGAAAATAATAAAGAAAAGGACATAGATTAAATGTAAGGTATCTTAAGTAACCGACCTTTCTTCTTGTTAGACTTGCAGCTTTGTCTTCAAGTAAAACAGAATTTCATCTTCACAGGCAGTAAATTAACACATTTTGGTTTCCAGTAGGATAAAATAACACAGTTTAAAGTGGAAAACTTTAAAAAGAAGCTTTTAAAGTGGAAAAATTTTAAAATGAAGGGAAATGTTAAATTAACGTCCTCATAACACGTTTCACAACTAAACATTTTCAAAAAAAGCTTAAAGCAATTGATCACAACATTACAAGGAAGAAAACTGTAAATGACAACTGATTATTACAGCGTATGTGTAACTCCCATTACAAATTTTCGTGGTTTTGAGGCCTTAACCTAAAATACTTCAGCGGCTGCGTGAAATTTGTGTATGTACTAATTGTGAAAGTCTCATATTTTATAAATTAGTGGAGACGAGGTTCCTTTACATTGTCTATACTACCTTGTCTTCGTTAGTGATGCTATATAACTGCGTGTATGCATGGCTTGCATTTTGTTCCCAGTATCGAATTTGTTAGTATTTTACACCATTCTTTCCTTAGGAAGTCCTGGACACCTTTACCTGTTACTTCATTCTTTGGTATTACATTTGATATGGAGACAAACAGATTCCATATTCTCAGATTCCTGGAAAATTTTTGACACGGTACCGCAGAGTGGGCTGTTGAGGAAGCTAGCTCGAAGTGAAGGAACCCGTAGGATTGTCCTCGATGGTGAGCGGTCATCAAAGACAAGATTATCGTCAGGAGTATCCCAGTGAAGTGTGACAGGACCGCTGCTATTTTCTGTACACATAAATCACCTGCCGGACGGGATGGACAGCAATCATCGTTTGTTTTCTGATGATATTTTGTGGAGTACTGGAAGGTGTCGAAGGTGAGTGACTGTAGAATGATACGAGAAAGACAAAACTTCTGGTTGGTGTAGTGAATGAGAGCTAGGTCTAAATGTAGAAAAACGCAAGTTAATGCGTATGAGTAAGGAAACAAGCCCGTAATGTTCGAATACAGTCCGTAGTGTCGAGTTACTAGTGTCCTGACTGATACAGTCACGTCGTTTAAATATCTGAGAGCAATGTTGCAAAGCGATATGAAATGGAACGTAAATGTCAGGATTGTGGTAGGGGAGGCGAATGGTCGATTTCGGTTTATTGGGAGACTTTTAGAAAAGGATGATTCGTCTGTAAATGAGACCTCATATATGACGCTAGTACGACCTACTCTTGAACGCAGCTCGAATGTTAGGGATCTGCACAAGGTCAGATTCCAGGAAGACATCGAATCAACTCAGAGGCGGGCTGCTAGTTTTGTTGCCGGTAGATACGAACAACACTTAAGTGTTACAGAGATACTTCGAGAACTGAAATGGGAAGGAAGGGAAGATTAAGGTTAACATCCCGTCGAGAACGAGATCATTAGAGACGGAGCATAAGCCCTGATTGTGTCAGGGATGAGGAAGGAAATCGGCCGTACCCCTGCAAACGAACCATCCCGGCATTTGACTTCAGCGATTTAGGGAAATCACGGAAAACCTAATTATGGGTGGTCGAGCGCGAGTATGAACCTCGTGCTCGCGAATGTGAGTCCAGTGTGCTAACCACTGCGCCACCTCGACCTCTATTCCAAACAGGAATCCCTGGAAGCAAGGCGACGTTATTTTGGAGGGACACCATTGAGGAAATCTAGAGAACCGGAATTTGAAGCTGATGACAGAACGATCCTAATGCCATCAACATACATTTCGTATAAGGAACACGAGGGTAAGATACATGAAATTGTTTATGATTCGGAGATATATAGACATTGTTTTTCCCTCCCTCTATCTGCGAGTGGAGCGGGAAAGGAAACGACCATATTGCTGTCACAGGGAACCCTCCCCCACCTCGCGGGTTATGTAGGTGTGTAGGTGCAGGAGTAATTTACAAATGAACCATGTTAATGTTCTCACTTTTGCAAACGAGCTAACGGAAGGGCTCAAGCGTTAAGTAAATGAGATTCTTGTTCGATAGGTCTTGTGCCTTTCCGTATAGTAGTTTTCCACATTGTACATTTTCATATGTCTTTGGTTTTCGAAAATCCCACCACTTTGTGTAAGACGATGTATTCACTAAAGTTAAGTCCATACGTTCGCTTGAACAGTGATTGGAGACAGATCACCGTATGCTTCCTCCTATCTTCTAACTGACTTTCTCAGTTATCGGGGAACCTAATATTGCGCCTGGATTCCTAACCACAGTGCCACTCCCAAATTTTCACATGTACTATGCTTTTTCCGGGATTATGAATTTACATGTGAAAGAAAAACATCCAGGATCAGTTAGGAAGTGAGGATATGAGCTCTTGTAATTGCAGTATGACACTTATCCATTCCATCACCGAACCACGCGTCGCAATTCACGTAAGGCGAATACTACACAATTTGTGACCAACATCTGTGTGCTTCTCAGTGCAGTACTTCATTAGCAGATAAAAGGAAATATGTGCTGATGTTTGATTACTTTTGGCATTATAGTACATTCTTAGATTCACTAATGGCTCATGAGAGACGCCAAGGATGACGACCCACCCAAAATTCTGTGTGACACGAGGCGTTAACCCAAATTGGAAAATAGCAGCACTGCGAGGGTCAATAAGCCTATCGGTAACCTTTACAGCTCAGTTCAGTACATACAAGGTTTCAATGCGACAGTTTGGAATAACAAGCGCTTTGATAGCGATATATCGGACAATGAACAGCATACAGAGACTTCTGACTCGAGAACCCAGAAATCTGTTGTGCACGTTCAGCGGCCAGTAAACCGAAATAAGGAAATGTCGATTAATCTGCTGGGTGGTTCTTCGATATCTACCTACTTCACGAAAAACGTTTAACGTGGTCGTCCTGCGATTTATTGCTGGTAGTCTCTATAAGAATTCTTCTTCTCAGTGTTTCAGATAGCACTTTGATAGTCATGTCACTAAACTTGGTAAAGTATATTCTTACATATGAATTAATGGGGTGATAATTTTTTTGTGCTCGGTCTGGATGTACCACGAAGCTAATGAATTTCCCTGTGACTATGACATATGTTTCAAATTGTTAGAAATTTATGTGTATTACACACATCAAAACCTACGAACAGAAATCAGTTCATTTCTGAAATGAAGACTTCTAGCAAGCGCTTCTGAAAAGCTAGTGAATATATATATGTCTGGTGCTGACGTTGATAATAATTTAATTCGGCGCTCATTTCGACGAGGAAAACATAACTTGGCATATTGCTCTACATTAATGTCATTTGGAATTCCACGCAGACAAGGTATGCTAACAACAGACTCGCGGTCTATTTACTGTCTTACGATCATGTTAAGAAAGTGACAACATTATGGAAACAATAGCAGCGGCCACCAACAGCTGAACACCATCCAGAGGTACTCAACTAAGCTGAAAACAAATGCAATTAAATTTTCATTGACAACTCCTGTTATTCCAATACTACATTCTGAAACACCACAATTATTAAATTTAAATTTAGTTTAAGATTAATGTAAAAATAATTACGTAATATGTCTTTATCTTGCCTCATTTCCACTGAGAAAATTCTATATATTTGTAGAAATAAATATGTGTCCTACATCGTAGCCACAAGTAGGTAATACATGTTGACGATCTGCTAAATATGTTGCTGGTACACCTCCGGAGAGCAATACAGTGGTCATTCTGTGTGGCATGGATACAGTAAGTGCTTGGTAGCAGTGGCGGCTCATGCAAAATAACACCAATGTGCTGTAATGTAGCGACCAGTAGTTTTTTGAATTTCTGGTTCGCGTTCGAACTACAATGGCGTAATTTTAGTAAGATACTCACAGTATGCCGTAGCACATTAGCCTCTGGTAACCGACCACCACTGCTTCGTAAATTTCTGGAGTATGTGGCACGAGATGTCTATGTGCACATAAGGCAATTATCGTTTATTACAGGCCCGTACGCTTAGTGCGCAGAGCTTGTAGCCAGTAAAGTCCCAGGAGAGTTTCAACCGCTTCATACGGTGAGAATTTCTTTGCCAAGGACTCTATTCAGTTCACTATAATGCTCCTCAAAAACCAGTGTAGCGCGGTAGGTATCCCACTAGATCATGCCATTGCCATCGAGGAAGGCATTAATAGTGAATAAATGCAGCTGATCCACTGTAATCATGAGGTAGTCCATAGCTGCCGTTTTGCCTTCTATTACTACCACAGGCCCAACGGAATCCTAGGTGAATACCCCCAACAACATTAAACTGCTCCCATCCATCCGCTTCTCTGTGGCGCAGTGCATGTTTCGGGCACCTGTTCCCCTGCATGTCGATATAAGCGCACAAACAACAAACCTGAAGTAACTGGAAACGTAGTTCGTCCGACCAGTTGAAGCGTTTCCGTTGAACTGCGGTACAATCTCAAAGATCTCATGTGAACTGAAATTGTAAATGTGGACGTCGTTGGATCAACATGGAAAAGCCTAGACGTGGTCGAATGTCAAATTCAGAGTTCTACATTGTGCACTAGACGTTTGCTCTGGAACACATTTGTGTGCGTCAACACTGTGCTCTATCGTCATATCTGCCACAGATCGCCGCTCATCATGCTATACGCAGAGGACAAGTATTCGATCTCCAAGTTCTGCCTTGCCAACTCATCGTTTAATCGCCCATCAATAATTTTCCCAAGCTGCTCACACCGATAGCGCGCATGAAAGCGATCTGCCGTTCCTGATGCCCATTCCTTGCCCTTACCCATGAGACCCATGTTAAAGTCACGTATGTCAGTGAACTTCCCCATCTGCGGCTCGTATCCTCGATAGAATGACTCCTCACTTGCCTCTGTTCAGGAAGTGTACTGGGTAATTATAAATAAAGTTCCAATTTCTAACCCGGACGGGGAGGCCGGGCGGTTCTAGGCGCTGCAGTCTAGAACCGCGTGACCGCTACAGTCGCAGGTTCGAATCCTCCCTCGGGCATGGATGTGTGTGATGTCCTTCGGTTAGTTAGGTTCAAGTAGTTCTACGTTCTAGGGGACTGATGACCTCAGAAGTTAAGTCTCATAGTGCTCAGAGCCATTTGAACCATTTGAATCATTCCAATTTCTAAACGTTGTGAAAAACAAACTACTTCTCAATTTGACGTCATATTTTAACTGAAAATTATCGAAGAAGGGGGAAACATTGTGGAAACCAGAAAGGTAACGAAAATATCCCACTAGTTAGCACTGTAAACGTCATAACGAAAATGGCTTCCGGTACAAATGACAGGTGAATCGCAATGCGACGCATACGGTGTGAGTTGGGCATTAAAACAACCGTTCTGTGAAATGTGCATGATGTATCAAGTTTGACGTTAAATAGTTGCGCACTGATGCTTAGATAAGACCATCCACACGACAAGGCGGTACAAATATCGGATGGGAAAAATCGGGTTTAAATTGTCATGAGGCTAAAAACGCATAAAAGGCAAGAATGACATTTTGAAATGTTAAACATTGTTATAGGCTGAAGTCCAGCAAACGTTCGTTAACGTAATTACAGAAAGTAAGTATAGCCACCTCGGCTGTATAAAATTATGTCAGATTTGATATGTTCAACTTCTATTGCTGTCCCCCGTTTTCTGTCACAGTTTGAAATCGAGGAAGGGCAAGTGCGACAGCAGATCTGAGTATCTCAAGGGAGGCGTTCAGGATGCGTTGCGCAACATGAACCTTCAGATAATCCCACAGCCAGAAGTGACAGGGATTAAGACCAGGTGATCTGGACTGTCAGGCTGTAGGGAAATGACGGCTGATAATTTTATCCTTTCCAAAATGCCTCTGCAGGAGCAGCTTCACTGGGTATGCAATGTGCAGAGGAGAGCGTCCTGCATAAAAATGGCCCTACCCACACATCCACCCAAAGGACCTATCTCCTCGACAAAATATGGCCTTAAGATAAACGATGCCGTGGACGCGCACCACACAGTCACCTTTTCAGGACAAATCCGTACCTGATGATGTGCGAGCGGATTTTTCGTTGTCCACATTCCGCAATTTTGTATACTGACATGTCCCTGGAGATGGAAACGGGTTCCGACTGTCTAGAGAGTCTTCTGTGGCTATTCATTGTCCACTTCCACGCAAGCAAGGAATTCTGGGGTGAACGTTTGTCTTACTGCCAGCTGACCACGAAGCAACTCCTGAACATAGGTAATTTTGTATGGATAGCATTGCAGGATGTTTCGTAGAATTTTATGCGTTGTGCTCACAGGAATGTACAAATTTCGGGCAAATCCCTGTGCACTGCACGTTAGCACACCACCGCTCGGCCCCTCCTACAGTGCTGTGGCCACATCTTCTAATGACATCGCCTCGGTTGTTTTCGTCTTTCTGCCACATCGCTCTTCAAAAGAACCTCTTTTCGAATACTTAAGCTTCCAGACCTTCTGCAGAGCTGCTGGCGTACAATCACCATTCTTGTAAAAGAGCTTTACCAGCAGCGCGCGATCCTGTGTTCATGCCGAGCGTCTCAGACCAAAACTCAGGAGCAGCCGTGTAGATCGCGCCGTTTGCTCTGCATAGACTACAGCTCATAGTGCCATCTTGTGGTAAAATTTTCGTTAGTTGTTTTTGTTCAGAGACTTTCATTGTCCATAGATAATATTTCGTTCAAATTTAACGTCATTCTGAGCACTGATTCTCTTTTTACGGCGTTCTGACGTCGCCTTGTACTTCCTTCAACGCGTGACCTGCTACAACATAACCAGATGGCATGCAATTTCAGGCTATGTGGCGGTCATAGTGTTTTGGCTCTTCAGTGTATTACTCGTAGAATACGCAAATAACTAACCCAAACTAAATTTCACCAAGTTTGTCGGACAAGACAGATTTCTTGTGAATCTAAAAACGAAAATGCGTGTGCGAGTTACTGTCTCTTGGATGACGTAAAAAAACAACTGAAACTCACCAGATTCAGCAAACTAGTCGGTAGAGATCGTTAATTACTTTAGCAACTACAACACATAAAGCGTGGTCGAAACTGTGGCTCTCGGAAATCAGAAATCAAACATTATTCATCAGTGACTAAAGAGTCAGTCAGCTTTCACAGAGTTTGTTGTTATTAGCTTCAAATGCCCGGGTGATCAAGTTTCACAGTTGTTCGTTATTCGTCCAGTTCCTTTTGAAGCGAAGTCTTGCTGTAGACTTATGTGGGTGCTAGAAATTACAAGACTCTGGAGAACATAACATGAATGTACACGATTGGCTTTTAAAATCACAATACTACGGAGGGTAGCAAATAGTGAAATAATGCTTATTATGTGTATTCAGTATACAAGGAAAAATATATTATATTTGTGGGTGGTTAGAGAATATGAACGGAACAAAATTTAACCCATAGAGCTTCCGGTTCTGGCAGCAACACTGTCTCTAACCTGAGTAGGCATCGAGCCCAACTGAGCGCGGATCACAAATGAGGTTATGTCATCTGTGGCGACTGGAGAGCTATGACTTGTTAATCTCTCGCCAGCCCGTGGTCAGGTGTTTTCTGCAGGTAAGATGTGGGAAGAATGTGCCGGCCAGGGCAAAAATCGAATACCCTCTGTACAGAGGTAGGTTGAGAGAACACGGGCAATGTTGAAACTTCAGTTACTATGTTGCGGGATTGTGCAATGAATCTCTTGTAGATTTCGCACACCCACCGGCCTTGGCACCCCTACTGACCAAGTTACCGGTCATCGGTTGTGCGAATCAGGGATGTTGTGTATCCAAATGGCTCGGGACACTATGGGACTTAACTTCTAAGGTCATTAGTCCCCTAGAAGTTAGAACTACTTAAACCTAACTAACCTAAGGACATCACACACATCCATGCCCGAGGCAGGATTAGAACCTGCGACCGTAGCCATCGCGCGGTTTCAGATTTTAGCTCCTAGAACCGCTCGGCCACCCCGGCCGACTGTGCATCCAACCTTGGGCCTAGGCCTTTAACAATTCGACGCCGCCCGCTGTGGCCGAGCGGTTCTAGGCGCTTCAGTCCGGAACCGCGCTGTTGCTACGGTCGCAGGTTCGAATCATGCCTTGGGCATGGATGTGTGTGACATCCTTAGGTTAGTTGGTTTTAAGTACTTCTAAGTCTACGGGACTGATGACCTCAGATGTTAAGTCCCATACTGCTAAGAGCCATTTGAACCATTTTGAACAATTCTATGAACACGAATGCAATCTGATGACATGTGCTCTCCTAGTCTGGCATGTTTACCGTAATGCTATAAGCAGTGCTGAGACTCGTCCGAAGACACAGCGTGGTACCACACCTGCGTCTAGTACTGTGTTTGTGAGCACCATTTTCGTGTCGTCGCCGCATCTCTCTCTGCAGTCACCTCAGTGGGGGCAGCAACAATAGTCATCACGCTGACACCCCCTGGTGCTCCAGCCTTCGTTGTTCTGGCCGTGTAGGTTTTTAACGTACTGCTAACAAGCTTATGTCGTATTTTAACGTATGTGACACGGCTGCACGAACATGTACGACCGAGAAAGCAACGCGTATGCCGTTTACGGCGCTAGTCGTTTTGGGTCGTTGTTTTCCTGCATTAAGTTGACTGGATTTTCTCCTCAATACAGCTTTTACATACTCACATTAAAGTCGTGGGAGCAACATCGCGGAACGATAAACTGCATGCGGTAATCTTCCTTCATGTTCATTAAGCAATGTGATGCTGGTAATACGGCGTTGTGAGTTTTAAAGACCATCAGTGTATTTGCAAAGGCGACAATTTTTTGTGAGCATGCAAAAGACAGCATAAAGTTGCTCAAAGGGGCAACGCTGTACGATATGCGAGAGTGCAGATCACTTGTTTGGTAAATAGCATGAGGAAAGTTGGTGACAATAATAAAAACTTTGCTGTGGAATGAATACTTTATTAAGTATGGGTAGTTTACTAAGTTTTCAATGCTTATAAGTGAATTTTTTTAGTAATGCAATGAACACCTGCGATAAAAAATTTGCTATTTTTTTTCAAATAGAGTGCACAAACGGACACGTGTTTGCTTCGTAACGTGTGCATAGTGACTTGTACAATCAGTGGTCTCAAATACTTTATTCGTATTTCTAAAGTCTTGAGTCTTGTGTAACTGCCGTACGATTATTATTAGGTAATAATAATCATCTCACTGTTAATCTAAGTTACATAGTCATTATTATCTCGTCACAGTTCTGTGTTGTGAGTAGATCAAACATCAGTTCACGAACCCGCTCTCATTTCTTCCTTGTTGTTGCATATTTTAGCATCAGCTGAAAATGAACTTCACCTCTCATGTTCTGCAGCCTTATTCTGTACTCTTGAATGCTCAGTACTGTAATGCAATTACCAATGACTGTTAGTACTGGAGAAGACGATTGGCAAAACTCCCGGAAACATTCCTATTGTTTCGTACTTAATTTACTAACAAGATATATTCCATTTAGCCACGTAGGGCTATAATGAAATTATTCCTGAACGATTTAGGTTCCTTCTTTGCAAATAGTGGTTCTTATAACACTGTACAGTATCGTTAACATTTGCACCTAAATAAACGACACTCTTTGTTTCGAAGAGCTTTTCTTATGGGATAGCCGCAACTGTGTAAGACCATTTTGTATAATGAAGAAACCGCGCAACAGTTGCTTAGTCAACAATCTTCTTTTGTGTACACGACTGGTTTCGGAACATTTAAATTTCATTATTTGGTGTAAAACATAAAATCGCTTACTCATCTGAGGGCATCGTCACCCCAATGTTGTCATGAGAGCAAAAGGTTCCACATCTGAAGGATAAAAGGTTCATAAATTCCATAAGAACCATATCCGGTACCTTCAAAATTTCACAAACCTTATCTGACACATTCCAAATTTCAGGGGTTCGAGTTCTGCACACAGTTCTAATCTTTTAGAAAGCTTCATATCAGCGCCCACTTGGATGCAGAGTGAAAATGTCATTTTGGAAACAAACTACCAGGCTGTGGCTAGCCATGTCCCCACAGTATCACTTCGTCTAGGAGTGCTAATCCTGCAATGTATGCAGGAGAAGTTCTGCGAGTATTCGAGCAAAGGAGATAAGGTACTGGATAATTCGTTAGTCGTGCTCATGTAGCTTAGCTGTTAGACCACTTTCCCGTGAAATTCAAAGTTCTCTGGTTCGAGTCCTAATCCAGCACACAGTTTTAAACTATTCGTATCAGTGCACATTCCGCTGCAGAGTGAAAAATTCCTTCCGGAATATTAATGTTGGACCTTAATATTTGTACCATCACGCTGTCACAGAATTTCACGTAAACCGTGGCAAGGTACACAATATTGTTTTCTTCTTTCACATTTACCTGTTAGGAAACAACATTTCATGCGCATTTTGCTCAAAACATATTCAGGATCTCTACCTGAGTCGTAGTTATCCACATCATCCACGAATTTCTTCACAGCGTCCCTGTAAAGCATTTTCCTGGTAAGAGCACCACATATGTTACCACTACTGGCTTCCATGTTATCGACACTTCACCGTATTTAAATGCACACATCACACAAAGCTGCTATTAAGCCCTCGGCGCATGGGACGAGGCAGCTAACGTTGATATGCATTCAGGTGGGATTTACAAATTCACTAGAAGCACACGGCGCCGTTGGCACGTGGCACTAGCTTTTTATCACTTTCGTCACTGTGAGAGTGTTAACGCGTCCTGATACGCATTATCCTAGTTGTTACGGAAGTGTAGTGCGCCCCGCTTGGGTTTCCCTGTAATGCTATTGACATCTAAATGCGTCCTGAGCAGCCGACCTCTCACGCTGGGGACGAGTTACTTCCATATTTCAGTGAATAAAAAAGCGTCATGAATTTAACATAAAACACAAGTGCCTCATGGTATGCTATCATTTCAAAAAGCATCATTCCCATTCTCCAGTAGTTTAAGAGATATGATGATTTTTGTGACCACATAATTCGTGGTGTGCAAGGACCTGAATAGGTGCGTCCTTTGGAGATCCAATAACTGGAGAGTAAAAGAAGATAATCTTCTACTCTCAATTGTTAACGAAATTTCGATATCTTATCTACATTTAATGTCCTGCAATGTCTGGGCTGAATTGAACTATATGAAAAGTACAGTATATGCAATGGTTTTTTACCTCTGTGAAATCCTTAATCTCGCGCCCTGTTTTACTTAACTTGATGCTGCACAGTAAATATGACATTCAGCGGTAAGAAATGTAGTCCTCTACGAAGCAATACGATGTCCGAAAATCAGCTTTTTTTCACTTAATAGTTTTCGAAAAAATCGGATTATATGTGTAATATAGGCTGGAACGCCATCTCTCAAAACAGCCACCACCATTCGGCGAGCAGTAAAGCCATAACAAAGGAGATAAGGTACTGGATCAGCACAGAATGCGAAGGTCACATCTGTACCAGTGAAAGAATCAACGTTACATTGTGCTGTCGGAGGTAGATGTGCCGACTAGGGCGCCGTGCCACGGTTCGTGCAGCTCCCCCCCCCCCCCCCCCCGTCAGCGATTCGAGTGGTTGTCCTTGACATACGTTATTTTAAGTTAGATTAAGTAGTGTCTAAGGTTAGGGACTGATGACCTCAGCAGTTTGGTTCCTTAATACTTACCACAAATTTCCAATTTCCATTGCGCTCTGTGTTCTCTAGCAGCAGTTGTCAGCTATACTTGTCTTCTAAAATCATGCAGTTCCTTCCTACCAACTGTAGCTGGCCTTGTTGTCCTCCCCCCTCCTCAGAGCCCCCTTTTCCTCTCCGCTCCTTCTCCCAGAGCGGATTTTCCTGCTTCATCCTCTGAGTCTCTGCATCACCTCCTCGACAGTTTCCCTCCCCCGTCCTTCCCACCCCGGCGCCCTTTGGGGAGCCCCCCCGCCCGTATTCCCCCCTCTAACCCCCTCTAGCACCGCCCCTCCCCCCTTTCTTCGCTTCTCCCTCGCCTCCATCCACCTGGCAGATCCTCTCAGTTTGTTCAGCTTCGTCGGAGTACTACGTCAGTGCTGTGTTTGGTGCTATTCTCCCGTAACGTCAGGAGTTGTGATTTTAATCATGTGCTGGACCTATACATAGTGTTGCTGTCAGTAATTGTTATGTGCTACGCCACCCATCGCTAATGTTACGCTCCAGCCGTACTTTGCCTTATGTTTCAAATGGGCTCTGAGCACTATGGGACTTAACAGCTGTGGTCATCAGTCCCCTAGAACTTAGAACTACTTAAACCTAACTAACCTAAGGACATCACACACATCCATGCCCGAGGCAGGATTCGTACCTGCGACCGTAGCAGTCGCGCGGTTCCAGACTGCGCGCCTAGAACAGCGAGAACCCCTTATGTTTCTTTTACTCATCACAGTGAGTGGTTTTTTGTCTTCAGTTTTTAGATCTTTATCACAATTTTTAGTCACCCTCTTTTTTACGCTCTTTTTCATTATGTCCCCCCTGTCATATGTATGTTTCGCCGTATTTCCTCCTTTATGCTGTTTTAAATGTCTCCATGTTCTGTAATCACTGTCTCTCAGCTGAAGAGCGGTGCCTGCACTGCTGCCAGCACGCCCCGTATGGGGCATTGAAACACAATAAATAAGTAAAAAAATCATACAGTTCGTTCATGAAAATGGATGCACATAGAATTCTTGCATTAGCTCTATTAAAACACACATTTCCTTTCTTGACCGTTTGCTGGTCATGCTGTTCCGTCTGTGGTAAGCACAAATAGAACTTCAGTATCCGCAAAGCTGTAATAAGACAAAAACTAAAGATACATGTCCACTCACTAAGGACATCAGCTTACAGTCCACAGCTCGTGGTCGTGCGGTAGCGTTCTCGCTTCCCACGCCCGGGTTCCCGGGTTCGATTCCCGGCGGGGTCAGGGATTTTCTCTGCCTCGTGATGACTGGGTGTTCTGTGCTGTCCTTAGGTTAGTTAGGTTTAAGTAGTTCTAAGTATTAGGGGACTGATGACCATTGATGTTGAGTCCCATAGTGCTCAGAGCCATCAGCTTACAGAAGTTCGCCAAATAGAACAAACATCATTCTGACATGGAGTGCACTATTTGTGTAACATCAAATACTACAGAAATTATTTCTATTAATTTCATAGGAAAGTCTCACAAGCCTTTAGGAAATACGAAGGTGAAAAAAAAGTTATGTATATAGCGCGACCCACCGTCGGATCCGTAATGTGATGCCTTAATCAACTACACTACGCTGATGCTCTGTGAGTATTTTATGTTATAATGTTATTAACTGATACTTAACTGTAAGAAATCCTAAAAAGAAGGACACGTGTTCATGATTCTTCAATGAGCAGTTGCCTTTAAAACGACTCACTGTCTTACCACGCGACCTATAACGCGAAGAAACTAAGAAAATTGTTTATCTATCAATATGACGCTTGTTGCAATAAATCGTACCGTTCCAATAACGATTCATTCTAGAAACATTAAATATGCTGGGAAATAGAAACAGCACACATCATATTCTCAGGTTACAACGTATAACCTCTACCGAATACGAAAATTACAGCATTGCGTCTTGCTTTCTGCTTGTGACATAGTGAGCGTTCTTGTTTCCTATTGGTCCTACTTCACGTGGCACTTTGACGAAATATCGCAGATTTTCTTTGATTTTCACGTGACGAAATGGCTCCTCAATGTCAAATAGCAGGAAGTGACGTCGCTAAAATCAAAGAGCGCCACGTGAGCGTTAGCTAATTGGTGCCATGTGGCGACAGCCTTAGCGAGAATCTGAAATTATGGATAGAGCTGTCATTTCTCGGTTTATTGTGGAACTACGAGATATGAGTAAAACAAGTACCACGTTTTCATGCATTAAAATTTTGCCACTGATTACTAAGATGTGGTTTTATTTGTTTTGTTTCAGCTGTTCCTGGTTACTATAATGCTTCATACCGTCATGTTGGCACCACAACAGATCAGTTCCCAACAGGCTACCATTTTGGAACAATTCAACAACTTCAATGGCATCGGTCCCTGGCGCTGGAGGTAGTTTCACATGTATAGTGAAATACGTAGGCCGTATAGAGCTTGGTCGAAGATACTTCGTCAGAATATTACCCTCTTTTCGCCACACCCCATTCCTGTGAGCAGACTCGATAGTCTCTCTGAAATACACTGCCTGCTAAAAATCTTAAGCAATTGTTCGGAAGTCAATGTAACTTCATACACGTAGATACCATTTGAGAGATACGAGTTACAAATTTCTGTGACGGGTAGAACGTCGACCAGAGTGGCTTAGTGTTGTTTGTGTTAATGTTGTTATCAGGCATGTGCAGTGTCGGATATTGAAGATCACTCTGAAGGACATGGAGAAGCCGGATACTCGTGTGGGATAGTGTTATCAGACCCCGAAAGAATTTTGAGGGATCCTCATTGTGTATTTTCATGAGGCCGGCTGATGGCATTGTGCAGTATCCACATCTGAGGGGCGTTCGGATGTGACAGGAGCCTGATGTTAGACTTCATGAGAATGGAGGGTGGAACCCCTGTAAGATGGCTCTTTTGTGATGATGTTATTGGATGTGTTAGTATTTGTAAAGAAAAGTAATTGTTTTCTTTGACAAGTTTCTTCCAAACTGAAATTTCAGTACTAAGTTTGAGTCACTATGGACCCAGTTTCCCTGGGTCCACTGTAGCTAGTTTTTAACAGTATTTTTTTATCTGCTGCGGAGTCTTGCCGTGTTGCTGTTTCAAGCAGTACTTCATTTGGCAGATGAGATTCGTATTTTGTGATTGTTTCGTTCCCTTTTTGCAGTGTAGGTTCTGTCAGTTTTTTTTTTTTATTTTACCAGGGTCATATCACAGTGTAGAAGGTTTCGTGTGTTTCAAGTTATGTTCTTATGCAGGTCAACATTACAGTTTTCTCTAAGCAGTTACGAATTTTAAAACAGTTCGCACTCGCCAAGTCCACTGAGTGTGAAATTACTGGTTTACTTATTTCCTTGCTTATGAATGAGATCGGTGTTCACACACACAGGATTCTTTTTTGTTTCTTGTAAGGGAAATGGTTTTTGAGTTAAGTAGTACATTTAGGTTGACAGTTCACATTTCCAGGTTTGTATTTCCGGTAACACACACACAAGTAAAGGCTACTCACTTACAGCCTTCCACGCCCCCACTGACATGATGATCAACACAAAAGGTCTATTGCCATCTTTGCGCAGGGGTTAGTGTTCAGTAAGGGAGGCGTTCGCAGGATGTGGGTATTGTGAGGTTTGGATGAATCTGGTTATGATTAACCATTAACAAGCGCTCACCTGGAGATATATTGAGTCGAAAATTGATTGAATGGTAGCGGTTTGAAGGATAGAGGGGGGGGGGGGGCGGACGGAGTGGCCGAGCGGTTCTAGGCGCTGCAGTCTGGAACCGCACGACCGCTACGGTGGCAGGTTCGAATCCTGCCTCAGGCATGGATGTGTGTGTTGTCCTTAGGTTAATTAGGTTTATGTAGTTCTAAGTTGGGGGGACTGATGACCTCAGATGCAAAGTCCCATTGTGCTCAAAGTCATTTGAACCATTTGGGGGGGGGGGGGGGGGAGTGGCATGGTAAGAGGCAAGGGAAAAATAGAGCTTTGCGATAGTCGTGTCGGGTAATAAGTCTAGTAACGGATTACTTCCTATCTGCACAGATCATGCAATGGTTAGACAAGTTAGTGGTGGGTATCATGCAGACAGAAACCTCTGACGTTGAGAGGTATTGTTATTTGGCGGCTGCAGCCGGGTACCGGCGTCCGCTTCTCGACCAGAATCAGCATACCGCTAACAATTCAGACCATCGTCAGCTAATGTCGAATAGGTCATACACCGGATGCACAGTGAAGCGCACTGTAGACTGTGTATTTGAGCTTTAGTGTGCGAGTTTATCGGCTTTCCTGCTGTTGCCTGTTAGTCGGCTGTGATAGCAGCCGACATGTACAGTCCGTATTGCAGATGTGCAGGAGTTCGAGAACGTGAGGGAAGGCGTACTTATGTTAAGATTGCAGTCGACGACTAGAAGCCACTAATAGGCCGCGGGTCGCATTCTACTTCCGGAAAAGATCCCTGTACATATTTGATAGCTGGCTGACTGGACCTCGGGCCATCATGAACGAAATGGAACGAGGGGCACATCACCACCACTATCCGGAATGAATCCAAGACCTCCAGGGCTGGAATTTGCTGCTAGGACACCGCGGGCGCCATGATAAGATGCACTATCATTGCCTGTATAACAATATGCTTATACAGAACATGGAATAAATCTTACCTTCTGGCACAGTCTGCTGAGATCACTTACTGAGTTACTGTTTCACTGTCATCACATTACTAGAGCTGTCGAGTACTTTCCCTCCACAGGGAGCTCCGTCTCAGGAGCCTCAACAAGCAGAAAACTCCATAAAGAGTAGACGGGCAAGTAGATAGCGTTATTTCTCCGCTTTTAACAGTGATTTTCATGGTCAGTTTCAGCAAATTATGTATAGTTCACCATGTTCTCTCATCCACTTTTTCTCCGAGTCCACCATCGGATTTTCTTCGAACTGAGTTCTCGTATTCCGCACATTTACTACAAATTTTCATGCAGGCTACCATGCTTTTCCTTCTGCCTCACCAAATTTCTACAACATAATATCAGATAAACATAAAAATGCTTGAAGTAGGAATGTACACTGAAGTGCGAAAGAAACTGGTATAGGCATGCATATTCAAATGCAGAGATACGTAAGCAGACAAAATACGGCGCTGCGATCGGCAAAGTCTATTTAGACAAGTGTCTGACGCAGGTGTTAGATAGATTACTGCTGCTACAAAGGCAGGTTATCAAGATTTAAATGAGTTCGAGATTGAATCGTGCGGATCGACATGTACAGGTATGGAGACAACCTCATGAACCCACGGTCGCTGCATGTCATCAGGGGACTGTTCAAGCTGTGGGTGTGTGCAGTTGGAGCGATATGGGACCCATGATGCATCTAGATACGACTCTGACATGTGACACGTACGCAAGCATCCTCTCCGTTCCCCTGCATCTGTTCGTGTCCATTGTGCATTCAGATTGACTTGGGCAATTCCAGTAGGGAAATGCAACACCCCACACGTCCAGAATTGCTACAGAGTAGTCCGGGAACACTCTTCTGAGTTCCTACACTTCCGCTGGCCACTAAACTCCCCCGACATGAACATTATTTAGCATATCTGGGATACCTTGCAACATGCTGTTCAGAAGAGATTTCCATCCTCAGGTACTCTTACAGATTTATGGACAGCCTTGCAGGATTCATGGAGTCAGTTCCCTCCAGCACCACTTCAGATATTAGTCGATTCCATGCCATGTCATGCTGCGGCACTTCGCATGCCCGCGGGGGCCCTACACCATATTAGGCAGGTGCACCAGTTTCTTTGGCTCTTCAGCGTACGAATGATTAGATATTCCATCCCTTCCAAATATTTGTAATTAGACTGCAACTGGTCGAGTGCGCGTGGTAGTTCGACATATGAGTACACAATTATTCTAGGCCGTGTCACACCATGTGGGTCGGTAGTGTTACTAACTTGATGTTTGGTCACACATTTTTATTCAGGATCTCGAAAGATATGGCACAATGGTTCGCTATAATGCACTCCTGGAAATTGAAATAAGAACACCGTGAATTCATTGTCCCAGGAAGGGGAAACTTTATTGACACATTCCTGGGGTCAGATACATCACATGATCACACTGACAGAACCACAGGCACATAGACACAGGCAACAGAGCATGCACAATGTCGGCACTAGTACAGTGTATATCCACCTTTCGCAGCAATGCAGGCTGCTATTCTCCCATGGAGACGATCGTAGAGATGCTGGATGTGGTCCTGTGGAACGGCTTGCCATGCCATTTCCACCTGGCGCCTCAGTTGGACCAGCGTTCGTGCTGGACGTGCAGACCGCGTGAGACGACGCTTCATCCAGTCCCAAACATGCTCAATGGGGGACAGATCCGTAGATCTTGCTGGCCAGGGTAGTTGACTTACACCTTCTAGAGCACGTTGGGTGGCACGGGATACATGCGGACGTGCATTGTCCTGTTGGAACAGCAAGTTCCCTTGCCGGTCTAGGAATGGTAGAACGATGGGTTCGATGACGGTTTGGATGTACCGTGCACTATTTAGTGTCCCCTCGACGATCACCAGTGGTGTACGGCCAGTGTAGGAGATCGCTCCCCACACCATGATGCCGGGTGTTGGCCTTGTGTGCCTTGGTCGTATGCAGTCCTGATTGTGGCTCTCACCTGCACGGCGCCAAACACGCATACGACCATCATTGGCACCAAGGCAGAAGCGACTCTCATCGCTGAAGACGACACGTCTCCATTCGTCCCTCCATTCACGCCTGTCGCGACACCACTGGAGACGGGCTGCACGATGTTGGGGCGTGAGCGGAAGACGGCCTAACGGTGTGCGGGACCGTAGCCCAGCTTCATGGAGACGGTTGCGAATGGTCCTCGCCGGTACCCCAGGAGCAACAGTGTCCCTAATTTGCTGGGAAGTGGCGGTGCGGTCCCCTACGGCACTGCGTAGGATCCTACGGTCTTGGCGTGCATCCGTGCGTCGCTGCGGTCCGGTCCCAGGTCGACGGGCACGTGCACCTTCCGCCGACCACTGGCGACAACATCGATGTCCTGTGGAGACCTCACGCCCCACGTGTTGAGCAATTCGGCGGTATGTCCACCCGGCCTCCCGCATGCCCACTATACGCCCTCGCTCAAAGTCCGTCAACTGCACATACGGTTCACGTCCACGCTGTCGCGGCATGCTACCAGTGTTAAAGACTGCGATGGAGCTCCGTATGCCACGGCAAACTGGCTGACACTGACGGCGGCGGTGCACAAATGCTGCGCAGCTAGCGCCATTCGACGGCCAACACCGCGGTTCCTGGTGTGTCCGCTGTGCCATGCGTGTGATCATTGCTTGTACAGCCCTCTCGCAGTGTCCGGAGCAAGTATGGTGGGTCTGACACACCGGTGTCAATGTGTTCTTTTTTCCATTTCCAATAGTGTAGATATGTTTTCAGTGGTCTCTGTATTATATTTATCTAAAGATGTAGAACGAGAGAACATCTTCCAAACTTATTCCTGCGTTATCTTCAGTTGCCCGTTTCATTATGACATACTCTCTATATGCATCTGCCTGTATTGTTAAACTGCCTATTAAATCTTCCTATGCAACTAGGTTATTCCTTTATTTTGCTTGGTTTAATAAGTGAACTTGTTTAATTTTCAGCTTCACTCTGAGTGACGGTAGCGGGCGAGATGAGAGTGGGGCCGTGGAAGACGGAGCGCTGGCGGTGAGCGGTTCCTACAAGTGGAAAGACCCGGCAGGGTCGGTCCACGAGGTGAACTACGTTGCCGACAGAGAGGGCTACAGAACGTTGCTGGGGTTAGGCCTGGGCACGAACGCAGCACTCACTCTGGTCGGAAAATGACCGCTGGGCCATCGCTGCAGAAACATTACTCAGGGACGCGTCAGGCAGCCTGACGTAAAAGGTCACTGGATAAAAACTGCAGAATAGTCTAGTGTAAAACTCCTGCGCTAAGAAATTAACAGAAACCCTCAACTCACAGTTAGTATGTTGTACTATATGAATAAACAGTGAATATTAACAGCTGTGGCTTTGTTTAACTGCTGTGTGGGTGAAGTTTTCTGTGGTCTCCTTCTTTATCTATCGAAATATTGCCACTTATTCATTCAGTCATTCGTTGCTAGTGTTTCAAGACACTGCAGCGTTCCGACCTTTCCGTAACTAATTAACCAGTTAGGACAGATATGGAATGCTCCAGCCGTGACACTCTACGGCGTGGGACACGCTAACATCGCATGATGTTCTTTGAGAATCGTTGCTTGTGGAGAGATACGTTGACTATTTCAAGAGAAAACACACCATAGCCGTGCGGTCGAGGCATCTTGTCACGGTTCGTGGGGCTACCCCGTCGGAGGTTCGAGTCCTCACTCGGGCATGGGTGTGTGTGTTGTCCTTAGTGTAATTTAGTTTAGGTTAGATTAAATAGTGCGTAAGCCTAGGGACCGATGACGTCCGCTGTTTGGACCCATAGACCTTACCACAAATTTCCAATTTTCCAAAACACACCAGTATTTTCTCCAGATGCTCTCGTAGCCTGATTGAGGAGATGTAAACTTACCTCGTCTCTTCCATAGGTGTGTCGTTGTCATCACTGGATTTCTTCTGCGTCAGATGCAGATGCTAACATGCATCCATGTAACATCGAATCTTGGGAGTAGTGAATGGAAATATTTCGACACTAAGATAATAAAAGTTCAAATTACTATGACGCTACCTGACTTCTTTTAGTATTATTATTTCAATTTCAGTCAAGAAAAAATGTTATAGTGGACATTTTCTCAGAGCCAGTCTAGCATAAAAGTTTACATCAAAGGTCGTGGAATACATGGTGTATCAAAAAGTGTCATCCGATTTTAAAACATCGCAACTATTACGTTATTCCAGATATGTGCATGAACAGCATACTATTGGAATGAGTAAACTCTCGAGTTTTACATAGTTTGTGATAGGTACCAGCAGCGTGACCCCACTTCCGTTCTCGTAAAAATGGTTTGTGTTCTAAGTTTTGCGTAGTGTGGCTCAGTAATGACTGCTCGTCGTGATTTTCGTACCAGGTATTGTGTGGATCCTCCTACTGCACAGAGCATTAGACGATGGCATGAACAATTCCAATAAACAAGTTGTTTGTGTAAAGCCCAATCGCCGGATCGTTGCCTACAGTCTGACACAGACGTTGAACGCATCCTCCATAGTTTCACAAGCGGCCCGCAGAAATGCGTTCGCCCTGCAGTTCTACAGCTCAACATGTGTTGCGTTGACATTTACACACGAGGCCATACAAAATTCTGTTATTGCAAGCTCTTCTTGAAGGTGACAAACAACAACATGTGGCGTTCTGTAATTTCGTTCTTGACAAGACTGAGGATGACAGGTTTCTTCCACGCTTAGTGTTTAGTGAAGAGGCAACATTTCATTTCAATGGAAAGTTGAACCGCCATAATGTGAGAATATAGGGTACGAAACAACCACATGCAGTTGTACAACATGAGAGGGACCTTCCTAAATTTAATGTGTTTCGTGCAGTCTCGCGAGAAAAGGTGTATGGTCCATTTTTCTTTGCCGAGAAAACTGTTACAGAAAGCACATGTCGCGATATGCTTTCTTTCCCCACACTTGGGGACTGATTCGAACGACTTCATTTACCAACAGGATGGGGCACCACCACACTGGCATCTGGAAGTGCGGGAGATTCTAAATCAAAAATTTACTCATCGATGGATCGGTCACACTGGCCAAAATGATTCGGCCTCACATTACTGGCCTCCGAGGTCACAAGACCTGAGTGTATGTGATTATTCCTTGTAGGGATTTATAAAAGGCTCTGTTTATGTGCCAATAACAGTGAATGAACTGAGACATTCTATAATGGCAGCTATGGAAGTTGTAACTCAAGACATGTTCGCTGCAGCGTAGGAACAACGTTAATACCGCATTGGCATATGCCGTGCATCTCAAGGGGGGCATATTGAACACACTTGAAAAACTATAATAAAAACTTTATGAGTTTCCCGTTCATTAAAAAACAAAATTCATTTTAAATGTTCATTACTTTCAGAAATACAGACGTCCCAAATCGGATGATTCTTTTTGATGCACCATTTATAATTATCAGTGGATCTTTCGGCTAATCCAGTAGATGGCTAAAGGACACACAACCGAAATGTTAGAAGGAGCAGAATTCATTTGGCCACACATCCGAAATTTAATGGAACACTCAATGCGCCGTCAAAATATGAAGATGTCCATAATTATCAGTTAAGGAGCACCATAATAATACGTAACAACTGTCATAACAAGAGTTTGTTGACGTATAGATCCGCACATAAACGATGCCGAGGGCTCGCCTTTCGGATTATTGGTCCCAGACAATTTTTACAAACTTTTGCCGCAGCTAGATTGACTTTTAACTTATCACGAAACGTCGTTAGTGTAAGAGACTGCTCTATAACGACTGACGAGGTAGCCTGACTGTTTCGTGCCTGCCCTCTTATCCCCCGCTCGTGATTGGTCAGTGCAGTCCGTCAGTCACATATGACATTAAATGAAAACTTTAAGTAAGCTAAACATGGGACATTAAATTTACTGCAATCGTAATTAAGAAGCAGTCAACACAGATAACGAGATAAATATAAATTATATAAAGCGTGCGCGCTAATGGTAATATGTGAACCACAGCTTTATATGCACACTTCGGCAGGACCCAGGTTCGTTCTCAAGCTATCTTCTCCACCTTTCATTTGTAGGGCGGTGCATTCTACTGATAACGCCTGCTCGTTAACTCACAGCAGCGGGAATCTTCATACACTGTATCGCAGTATACACTATTGGCCATTAAAATTGCTACATCACGAAGATGACGTGCAACAGACGCGAAATTTAAACGACTGGACGAAGATGCTGTGATATGCAAATGATTAGCTTTTTAGAGCAATCACACAAGGTTGGCGCCGGTGGCGACACCTACAACGTGCTGACGTGAGGAAAGTTTCCAACCGATTTCTCATACACAAACAGCAGTTGAACGGCGTTGCCTGGTGAAACGTTGTTATGATGCATCGTGTGAGGAGGAGAAATGCGTACCATCACGTTTCCGACTTTGATAAAGGTCGGATTGTAGCCTATCGCGATTACGGTTTATCGTATCGCGACATTGCTTCTCGCACTCGTCGAGATCCAATGACTGTTAGCAGAATATGGAATCAGTGGGTTCAGGATGGTAATACGGAACGCCGTGCTGGATCCCAACGGCCTCGTATCACTAGCAGTCGAGATGACTGGCATCTTATCCGCTTGGCTGTAACGGATCGTGCAGCCACGTCTCGATCTCTGAGTCAACAAATGGAGACGTTTGCAAGACAACTACCATCTCACGAACAGTTCGACGACGTTTGCAGCACCATGGATTATCAGCTCGGAGACTATGGCTGCGGTTACCCCTGACGCTGCATCACGGACAGGAGCGCCTGCGATGGTGTACTCAACGACGAACCTGGGTGCACGAAGGGCAAGACGTAATTTTTCAGATGAATCCCGGTTCTGTTTACAACATCATGATGGTCCCATCCGTGTTTGGCGACATCGCGGTGAACGCACCTTTGAAGTGTGTATTCGTCATCGTCATACTGGCGTATCATCCTGCGTGATGGTATGGGGTGCCATTGGTTACACGTCTCGGTCACCTCGTGTTCTCATTGACGGCACTTTCAACAGTGGACGTTACATTTCAGATGTGTTACGACCCTGACGCTGCATCACGGACAGGAGCGCCTGCGATGGTGTACTCAACGACGAACCTGGGTGCACGAAGGGCAAGACGTAATTTTTCAGATGAATCCCGGTTCTGTTTACAACATCATGATGGTCCCATCCGTGTTTGGCGACATCGCGGTGAACGCACCTTTGAAGTGTGTATTCGTCATCGTCATACTGGCGTATCATCCTGCGTGATGGTATGGGGTGCCATTGGTTACACGTCTCGGTCACCTCGTGTTCTCATTGACGGCACTTTCAACAGTGGACGTTACATTTCAGATGTGTTACGACCCATGGCTCTACCCTTCATTCGATCCCTGCGAAACCCTACATTTCAGCAGGATAATGCACGACCGCATGTTGCGGGTCATGTACGGGCTTTTCTAGATACAGAAAATGTTCTACTGCTGCCCTGGCCAGCACATTCTCCAGATCTCTCACCAACTGAAAATGTCTAGTCAATAGTGGTCGAGCAACAATGCGCCAGTCACTACTCTTGATGAACTGTGGTATCGTGTTGGATCTGCATGGTCAGCTGTACCTGTACACGCCATCCAAGCTCTGTTTGACTCAAATCCCAGGCGTATCAAGGCCGTTATCATGGCCAGAGGTGGTTGTTTCGGGTACTGATTCCTCAGGATCTGTGCACCCAAATTGCGTGAAAATGTAATCACATGTCAATTCTAGTATCGTATATTTGTCCAATGAATACCCGTTTATCATCTGCATTTCTTCTTGGTGTAGCAGATTTAATGGCCAGTAGTGTGTGATAAAACGTGGTCTAAAATGGGGTATAAATGCCACAGAACCTTTAAGCAGAAGAATGTTTGGAATATGGGGCGAGTCTATATTAAATTTTTGAAAAATACAATAATACAGTAATGCAGTCTAGCTGCTAGTTGCATGCTTCTGGTCGCTTAATACTTATTTGGTTACAATGACATTTCTTAAAGAAGATATTTGCCCGCATTTAGGATATTGAGTCCTATTCACAGTGCTTTACTACTTGTCATGCAGCTTTACCACACTTTATCAGCAAGAAACCACAAAGCGGTTATTGCATAAATAATTTAGTAGAATACCAAGATCCCTAAAAATGCTTGTTAAATATGTAAAATCGTCGGCGAGCCTACAATATTCTTAGTGCTCGTTTCTACCGAATAAACACTGTTTACCTTTAGGATACTGCCCAAGAATGCAATGCCATGAGAGATAAGAAATAAAGATATGCAAAACATGTCAATTCTCTAGGCTTAGGTCAACACGTTGAAAATCGCTTCTAAGGGTACTACATAATTACATCTTCACTGGTTTATCTAAGTGTTGATCTCTTTTTAACGTGTCAATTGTACTTCAAATAATTTTGCAAAATGTGTTTCGATTATCGTATTAAAATTAACCCCTAATTCTGATGATAACATTGTTCGTTTGAGATCGGATTAGTCTTTGTGGTATTAGGTGGTAACAGGTAGTCATTGGTCTAGCAGAGGGACGGATTCTAGGCCCATTACTGTTCAATGTTTACACAGTGGACACGGGAATCAAGCTTGCAAGAGATATTGAAGTGCTTCAGTATGCTAATGATGTAAGTACAATAACTTTTGCTGCCAACCTTGAAGAATCGAGGGGAGTAATGCGTTCATCAATGTCACTATTAGAGAAATGATTGTCATATAAAGGCTTACAGCTTTATGTTCTCAAGACGGCTATTGTTAATTTTGGCAGGTGAAGTATTCCACAGGGATGAAACACAGACGAGAGTAACTGCACACTTTTTCAATCCTAAGAGTCAGAACACAATTCTAAAAATGATAATGGAATCACGCCTCTCTTAGCGAAGTTCCAGTCTTGTCTCAACTTGTTGCGCTCTGTATAAAGAGTATGGCGGCCATCGGATCACAATATTCTGCTGTTACCATACAGTAATTCTAAAATCGACTAAGCTAACATGTTGTTCTGCAGAGGTAACAGGAAATCAATTTTGAAACTAGAAAAATATTCATTTTAGCTTCATCAGGACTTGCCTTCTACACCAAAAAATGCACAATTAGCGGAAGCTGCAGAACTGCCCAACGCCTGACGATGAATTATTATTTCTGATAAGACTTCCTGCGATTGAACACTAGCTGATGCAAAAAAATCAGTAGACTGTCTAAAGGAGAAATTAACGGAGAACACAGGCTGCCCAGATATCACAATAATGGTCTCGTTTCACATATTTAAGAGATACATCCAATCTCCGAAGAACGCCACCTTGTGCTACTTATGATTACCAATGTAAAGGAATGACTTCAGAGGTCGTCATGGTCCCCATTTCAACAATACCATTCGCGGGAGCAGAGCAGTTAGTAAAAACCTGTATCGATGACATTCCAATATCCGGAAACTTAATTATGTCTCCAAAGCCAGAGGTAATGATAGAGCGGGTTTCTAGTTCTTGGGTCCTACCACGGGTTACCTGGAACTGATTTCGCTCCTCACTGAAAGTTGTAGTTTTCCTGCGGAAGCAGCAACTATACGTTGAACTTTACATTACCTACATAGTTCGCAGTACAAGACATTGGATTTTAACGGCTTGTAGACGCTTACTCCAAGATACGCAGGCCTTCTGAAGAAATATAGTGCACAGGACATGGAAATTATTCGTATGAAAGCCACCAAAACTTAATAAATAAATCAAGAAGAACAAGGGCCAATGGGAAGTTGAATATTTATCGTTAGTATGCGAGTAGTGACAATTTCAACAAAATATTCCCCCGAAGCCATTGTGACACAATTAAGCTGAATAAAAGTTCATGAATGCCATAATCCACATGGGACTCAACTAAGGATCATTCTGCAGACATCTTCACCGAATCCGTAAGTTCGAGATAATCATGTGAAGGTGTGGAGAAATATTAAGAAATATAAATCGCATGGTTGTTCGAAAGTAAATGAAAAAATATGCATCTCTTTGTTGTAAATCGATTGTAGGCCTTTTAAGCTATGATCTCAGCTACATCTACAAAGTTTGTGGTTGGGTCCTTGATAAGAATACATTATAATTTTTAACAGCCTTGGAAAGTTATAGGAGTTTTGTGGTAGCCACGAGCATTTTCTCATCACAGTGCGAACGTGGAAGAAATACACTGAAGCGCCACTGAAACTGGTATAGGCATGCGTGTTCAAATACAATGATACGTAAACTGGCATAATATGGGGCTGCTATTGGCAACGCCCATACATAACAAGTGTCTGGCGCAGTTGTTACATTGGTTATCAAGATTTAAATGAGTTTGAATGCGGTGTTACAGTCGGCGCACCTGCGATGGGACACAGCATCTCTGAGGTAGCGATGAACTGGGGATTTCCCCGTACCACCATCTCATAAAAATTTCACGAATGTGCGGTTGTAAGTAGGCTGTTTATGTTTTCTTATTGGTAACGCCACGTAGCGCTCTATATGAAAAATCACTGGCTGTGCTGTGTGCAGTCTGTGGCTAGTTTGCATTGTTGTCTGCCATTGTAGTGTTGGGCTGCGGCAGCTGGATGTGAACAGCGCGTAGCGTTGCGCAGTTGGAGGTGAGCCGCCAGCAGTGGTGGATGTGGGGAGAGAGATGGCGGAGTTTTGAAATTTGTCATGAACTGCTATATTTATATATGATGATATCAAGATAAATACATTGTTTGTTCTCTATTAATATCTTTCATTTGATAACTATCCCTATCAGTAGTTAGTGCCTTCCTTAGTTTGAATCTTTTATTTAGCTGGCAGTAGTGGCACTCGCTGTATTGCAGAAGTGCAACCCTTTCCGCAAATTGCTGCAGATTTCAATGCTTGGTCATCAACAAGTGTCAGTACGCGAACCATTCAACGAAACATCATCGTTACAGATTTTCGGAGCCGAAGGTCCACTCATGTACCCTTCATGACTGCACGACACAAAGCATTACGCCTCACCAGGGCCCGTCAACATCGACGTTGGACTGTTGCTGACTGGAAAAATGTTGCCTGGTCGGACGATTCTCGTTTAAGATTGCATCGAGCGGATGGACGTGTACGGGTATGGAGACAACTTCATGAATCGATGGACCCTGCGTGTTAGCAGGTGGCTGATGAAGATGTTGGAGACTCTCTAATGGTGTGGGGCGTTTGCAGTTTGGAGTGGTATGGGATCCCTCATACATCTAGATGCGATCCCGGCAGGTGACAAAGACGCACGCATCCGTTGGAATACATGCATCCATCCGTGTCCATTGTGCATTCCGACGGACCTGGACAATTCCAGCAGGATAATGCGACACCCAACACGTCCAGAATTACTACAAGCAGGGACCAGGAACACTCTTCTGAGTTTAAATACCTTACCTGGCCACCAAACTGCCCAGACATGAACATTATTTAACATATCTGGAATACCTTGCAACGTGATGCTCAGAAGAGATCTCCACCCCTCGTTCTTCTACGGATTTAAGGATAACTCTGCAGAATTGATGGTGTCCATTCCCTCCAGCACTACGTTATTCATTAGCTGAGTCCATGCCACGTCGTGTTGCGGCACTTCCACGTGCTCGTTGGGACTCTACATTGTATTAGGCATGTGTACCAGTTTCTTTGGCTCTTTAGTGTACATTTGATAGACACTAAATTGTAACATCATGAGCAAGGCATGCAACAAATGCCATACTGCGCTAAGATGCAAATAATTAGCGTTTCAAAAGCAACCACATAAAGTGTCTAGGAGTATTTTCACCTTGTATGTAAGAAAAGGTAATGAATCGGGTTTCTCAGTGAGATTATATTTGAATATTGATTTTTCTGTAAAGAGGTCGTGGTACACGTCTGCTAGCACATGTCGGATTTCGACAGTGTCAGGATCACGGACCACGAAGACTTCTGGTTACCGTTTCATGATGTTGCTCTTTGCATTGGTCAGGATCCAATGACTGTAGTGCAAATATGGAATCAATAACTTCACGAGGACCAAATTCACTATAATGGAGGACCTAAGGGTCATAGTGCACGAGGGGCAGGAACAAATGCAACACACACTGCTACCATAACAATCATATAAATAACAATAAGAGAAGAAAAATTACATTATTTGCTTCTGGAAAAATTCCAGTAATGAAAACTAATTTTCTCAGTGAAGTCTCTAACTAATTTAAACGAGAACTACCATTTGATCCACATATTTAGCAGGCCACCGCATGTTCATTTTACGGAAGCATAATCTCCAGCTCTGATACTCGGTTACACATATCGTCGGTTCCTACATGAGCTGTGTGCCATTGTATACCAAGCACACTAAAATGAGCTCTTCGTCAAGGCACTGAAGAACCAAGGGATGTCGACTGGCTGCGTGTCACTCCCTGACATTTGGAGTCATGCGGGCATGGTATCAAGAGTCATGTGGTCAGCATACCACAATCGGTGCCGTGTAGCCGAATTATCAGACCTTGGAACCGCTCATTGAAGTAGAGCTACTCAGTTGCCGTCATGAGGCTGATTACTCCCTGTTCCACTCCTCCTACTACGGAAAATTTTTTGGCAGTACTGAAATTCGAAACCAGTTCCTCGCAGCATACCAGCATACACTGACTACTCAGTTACAGAAGTTGACTGCAACATGCGGTACCTGCGTAGTGGCGAGAGCGAAGAGGAAGTGGAAAGATGTTGGGCCGAAACACTTTACACATTTTACCAAAAAATGAGTTATTAAGCGAAGACTGTATTTTAATTTTAAAGCTAAAAACTCAGGTTTTCCTCAAATTTAAACATCGCATACCCTTACTTCATATTAAAGCTTCTAGACACCATGCTACAAGAATAACAATTTAACAGTTCGATGGCAACGCACATGGATTCAAGCTGAAAGTACGAGTCTTACAGATTGACTATAACTCAAGAATAGGTTTCAAAACTGACATCATTTTCACAGACTGACTATAACTCAAGAATAGGTTTCAAAACTGACATCATTTTCACTGAGCCTAGGTAACCATTACATAACCTAAGTTAGGAAACGAAATTGCGCTTTTGCAAATTTCGATGTAACGCAATTTCAGTAGAATAAACTTTCAGTTACCATATAAATTGTTAAAACTGGTAGAAGGCGTTACAGCAAAGTGCACTCCAGTGAACAGATTTTTAGAAGAATTACAGTAATTGTACAGCTTCAGCCAGTGAACACTTTAAAAGTTAAGCTTAGATACACAAATACAAGTGACGTAAATTTCAGACAGACTTTTCAGGAACTGATGCACCTCACTGGAAATATTGACAGTTCCTAGAAAAGAGTAGTGATGGCTTAGAATTAAAAAGCGATTTTTAGGAACTAAGTAATAAGTACTTTAACTACCTAATGATTAACAATGAGTAGCTTACAGCACGACAAATTGCAACCAAGATTATTTAAGAGCCTGGCTCACAAGCCCCATTATGAAACGGGTGCTTACTAGGTTTTTTACACAGCATCAGGAACCAAAGTGACCTTTACAACACGTTAACAAAGAAGACTATTTGGGTAAAAATACCAGAAATAAAGATTTGTGACCACCAGCAACTAACGTGACGAACATACGAGTATAGGGGATGGCATTTACACACTTGTTACGTGTAATTGCTGTCGATTCGAATGTTGACAGAGGACGACTAACGTGAGGTCACAGCACTGTTCAAACGTTGACTTGAAGATAAACGAAAATCGTGTTTCAGGTGCAACCAGAGCGCGGGAAAATCGTGAATAGTATAAAAATTTTCGCCGCTCTCTGCAGCACTCTATAGAAGAAAGCCACCGACAAATAGCTTAGCTGTCTAGACCACCTAGAATTAACTCGGTGACGACAGGATGCTGGGGTAAGGATAATTGACAAGACTCCCGCAACACTCTTCCACAATGTCACCAGCCCATTGCTGGAGGATCAAAATTCGAGCTTTTGACAAAATGAAATACTTTTCTTAGAACTACACACTTTCATTAAGAACTTCCCTGTCATACGAGTGCCACAGGAGTTCACAGCTCTTTTCACATAAAGAGCCAAAATCTTGAAATAGTTATGTGAATAACAAATTGTTCATAACAAGTCCAATACATTGACAACAGAGTCCGTAACTTAACCACTACTCAGAACAACTACTGTCTGCCAGATCTGGTGCCACCATACTACCAAAGACAATAATGTATGAAATATGACTTCTATCGTGTTACATAGATATTAAAATGTCAACAGTAACAGAATTCCATGTTTACCTGCCGAATATGAAATGTTTTTATATTTATAATTATAATTTTACCGAAGTCTAGTTTTAGTGAACTTAAGCATTTCAGGATGACTAACATTTTCGGAGTTACTGTGATGTTGTCTTCTGCGTATATACAAAATTCTCAAATAAGATTCTGATCTGACCAAGGAATACTAATAACTGAAAGTCATAGAGGAAAAAAACGAATTCCTCAGCAAAACCGAGATCCGCATGAAATTGTACGAAACAGTGCAGGTTGTTTCAGTTGAGAAAGCGGATATTCAAGGATTCAGTAAAGACCAAAGCACCTCATCCGAGGGTCGTTCCAGTGGGAACATGACAGGTATATTCTTCGTTAAGGGTCCGGCCGACCACGTGTGACCACCAGAATCGCAGACTGCCTCGTTGTGACCCAAATACATCGCAACCCTCTCACATCTGCGCCTGTCATCTCAACACAAGTAATGGAGTCCGCACAACATGGTGTGTGTCTTCCCACACTGCTGCTCGGACACCAGCAACAGCCGGACTAGGGAATTACTGTCCCACGCGTAGACTTCCGTTAATACCACAACACTGAAAGCTGTGTTTGGAGGGCTTCCGTCACTGCAAAACAGAGTGTTCAGGAATGGCGTCCTATTTTGTCATTTGTGAACTCCAGATCCACACTGACAAGAATGATCTTCGCCTGTAAGTATGGCAGCGATGTTTTGGAGAGACACAGCAAAATTACTCGTGTTCTCATGAAGAGCATTCTGGTATGACTTCAAGTCACGACTAGTAGTGATTGAGGTCACTCTGACGGCCGAGCGGTACGTCATGGACACACTTTGCCCTCATGAGTTACCTCTCATATTACAGTATTTGAGTGCCATCTTTTAACAGAACAGTGCTGTCTCTGTGAAGTATGAACTGTCTGCGTGGTGCCGAGATACTTTGGGAACGAACAAGATTCCCAGATCTGGCCCCATTAAAACTTGTGTGTGACCTGACCGGGGGTTAACTCCATCCAAGTTCTAGTATCCACGATGAAATAATTACAATTGTTGCCAGCTTGCACATGTTTAGGATGCTGCGCCTTTGTGACACCTTTTGCGACATAACCAGTGTCTGCATTCCAGCCAGAGGGAGATGCCGGCCGGAGTGGCCGAGCGGTTCTAGGCGCTACAGTCTGGAACCGCGCGACCGCTACTGTCGCAGGTTCGAATCCTGCCTCGGGCATGGATGTGTGTGATGTCCTTAGGTTGGTTAGGTTTAAGTAGTTCTAAGTTCTAGGGGACTGATGACCTCAGATGTTAAGTCCCATAGTGCTCAGAGCCATGTTTTTGAACCAGAAGGAGATGCAGAGCCTTGGCCTCATATTTGCATCCATTGAAGTATATCTTATTCTCTCGCAACCCGTGAACTTTAATGTTCAGTTAGCCTCCTACACTGTGTGCTTCACTTTTTTGCACCAGTTATAGTATACTCTTGTTCTATAGTACCAAGTACCTTCTATTTACTTACAGTAGTACGACATACACTGAAGAGCCAAAGAAACTGGTATATCTGACTAATATCGCATAGGGCCCCCATGAGCACGCAGAAGTGCCATAACATGATGTGGAATGGACTCGACTAATGTCTGAAGTAGTGCTGGAGGGAAGTGACACCTTGAATCGTGCAGGGCTGTCCGTAAACCCCTAAGAGTACGACGGTGCGAAGATCTCTTCTGAACAGCACATTCCAAGGCATCCTGGATATGGTCAATAATGTTTATACACTCCTGGAAATGGAAAAAAGAACACATTGACACCGGTGTGTCAACCCACCATACTTGCTCCGGACACTGCGACAGGGCTGTACAAGCAATGATCACACGCACGGCACAGCGGACACACCAGGAACCGCGGTGTTGGCCGTCGAATGGCGCTAGCTGCGCAGCATTTGTGCACCGCCGCCGTCAGTGTCAGCCAGTTTGCCGTGGCATACGGAGCTCCATCGCAGTCTTTAACACTGGTAGCATGCCGCGAAAGCGTGGACGTGAACCGTATGTGCAGTTGACGGACTTTGAGCGAGGGCGTATAGTGGGCATGCGGGAGGCCGGGTGGACGTACCGCCGAATTGCTCAACACGTGGGGCGTGAGGTCTCCACAGGACATCGATGTTGTCGCCAGTGGTCGGCGGAAGGTGCACGTGCCCGTCGACCTGGGACCGGTCCGCAGCGACGCACGGATGCACGCCAAGACCGTAGGATCCTACGCAGTGCCGTAGGGGACCGCACCGCCACTTCCCAGCAAATTAGGGACCCTGTTGCTCCTGGGGTATCGGCGAGGACCATTCGCAACCGTCTCCATGAAGCTGGGCTACGGTCCCGCACACCGTTAGGCCGTCTTCCGCTCACGCCCCAACATCGTGCAGCCCGCCTCCAGTGGTGTCGCGACAGGCGTGAATGGAGGGACGAATGGAGACGTGTCGTCTTCAGCGATGAGAGTCGCTTCTGCCTTGGTGCCAATGATGGTCGCATGCGTGTTTGGCGCCGTGCAGGTGAGCGCCACAATCAGGACTGCATACGACCGAGGTGCACAGGGCCAACACCCGGCATCATGGTGTGGGGAGCGATCTCCTACACTGGCCGTACACCACTGGTGATCGTCGAGGGGACACTGAATAGTGCACGGTACATCCAAACCGTCATCGAACCCATCGTTCTACCATTCCTAGACCGGCAAGGGAACTTGCTGTTCCAACAGGACAATGCACGTCCGCATGTATCCCGTGCCACCCAACGTGCTCTAGAAGGCGTAAGTCAACTACCCTGGCCAGCAAGGTCTCCGGATCTGTCCCCCATTGAGCATGTTTGGGACTGGATGAAGCGTCGTCTCACGCTGGTCCAACTGAGGCGCCAGGTGGAAATGGCATGGCAAGCCGTTCCACAGGATTACATCCAGCATCTCTACGATCGTCTTCATGGGAGAATAGCAGCCTGCATTGCTGCGAAAGGTGGATATACACTGTACTAGTGCCGACATTGTGCATGCTCTGTTGCCTGTGTCTATGTGCCGGTGGTTCTGTCAGTGTGATCATGTGATGTATCTGACCCCAGGAATGTGTCAATAAAGTTTCCCCTTCCTGGGACAATGAATTCACGGTGTTATTATTTCAATTTTCAGGAGTGTATTTGGGGAGTTTGATGACCAGCAGAAGTGTTTAAACTCAGTCACTCTGTAGCAGTTATGGACGTGTTGAGTGTCGCATTGTCCTGTTGGAATTGTGCAAGTCAATCGGAATGCACAACTGACATGAATGGATGCACGTATTCAGACAAGACGCTTACGTACGTGTCACCTGCCAGACTCGTATCTAGACGTATCAGGGATCCCATATCACTTCACTAGCACACGCCCCACACTATTACAGAGTCTCCACCAGCTTGAACAATCCCCTGCCGACATGCAACGTCCATGGATTCATGAGATTGTCTCCATACCCATACACCTCCATCCACTGGATAAAATTTGAAACGAGACTCATCCTATTGGGCAACATGCTCACAGTCTTCAACAGTAAAATGTCGGCGTTCACAGGTCCTGGAGATCACGAATGGGCCTTCAGTTCCGAGAGCCCGTGTCGATGGTTTCGTTGAACGGTTTGCACGCTGAGACATTTTGATAGCCCAGCATTGAAATTGCAGCATTTTGCAGAAGGGTAGCACATCTGTCACGTTTAACGATTCTCTTCAGTCGTCTTTGGTCCCACTGTTGCAGAATCTTTTTCCGGCTGCAGCGATGCCGGATATTTGATGTTTTACCCGTTTCCTCATATTCACAGCACATTGGTGAAATGGTCGTACGGGAAAATCCCCATATCATCGCTGCCACGGAGATGCTGTATTCCATCGCTCGTGCGCCGACTATAACACCATGTTCAAAATCAATTAAATTTTTATAACCTACCATTGTAGCAGCAGTAACCAATGTAACAACATCTCCCGACAATTGTTGCCTTATATAGGCGTTGCCGACCGCAGCGCCGTATTCTAACTGTTTACATATCTGTATATTTGAAAATGCATGTAATACCAGTTTCTTTGGAGCTTCAGTGTATATCGCAATGACAGTCTTGCACTATATAGGTACTGTCACATCCTGCTATCAGCTTGCACTAGGTGTCCACACGGTGCTTCCTGTTTCCCAAAACTCTCTCGGACTCAGTCCACACTGGACATCACTCTCTATTGTTGCTACAGTGGGTTCTTTGTTTATCCGCGTCCGTATGCGCTGCGAATAATATACCACCTGTGGCACATTATTTCTTATAACTTATAGCCTAATTTGAATTAATGATAGTGATATTTCCATGCATTTTCCTCTTTATTAGATTCAATCTTTACTGCACAAAGCATCAAAATTCAATATTCTTGAATAGCATGGTTAACTTTCTTTAGCCGGCCGGAGTGGCCGAGCGGTTACAGGCGCTACAGTCTGGAACCGCACGTCCGCTACGGTCGCAGGTTCGAATCCTGCCTCGGGCATGGATGTGTGTGATGTCCTTAGGTTAGTTAGGTTTAAGTAGTTCTAAGTTCTAGGGGACTTATGACCACGGCAGTTGAGTCCCATAGTGCTCAGAGCCATTTAACTTTCTTTAATAAGGTGCTGGTTAATCTGTTCCAGAGCCGCAGAGTGTAGCTTACAAGAAATTTCTGTGAATTTGCATGTTTAAATTTTGCTGTTCCCCTTTGGCGGTATCTAGGTCGTTTTCAACAACTACTCATGTCTCGAGCGTCTTATTGCAATCACATGTGTGCTGGCTGTTGTTACTCGTATTTTCCTTTGACTGGTTTTTTGTGTTGCCAAATACAGTCTGATTTACGCTGAAACAGCATTCCTCAAATCTGTTTTTTACTTCAAATAATCCACTGTTTCCAAGCAGTTTGCAAACAGCATGAATTCGCAACAGTTCTCTGTCTCCCCCATATATAGATTACGCTCGATGACAGCTTGCTCCTTGCCTGCCCACAAACACAAACGTCAATAGCCCTTCTATTTATCGTTTTCTGATAGGTGGATAGGAACCAAGTCCACTTGTAAAGTGAACCAATCCACATGACTGGTAATTATCACCCATTAACAACATATCCTAAACATTAGGAATTATTTAATACTCATGTCTCCCAGTGCTACCTCTTTCGCAGGCTCCTTACCACTGTGTTAATAACGTAATATTCATTATTTCCAAATTCATGTCTGCATGTTCTCCTGCAATAGCTTGAAATTTCTCTCCGCCCTTATATGTCAGCCAATGCATCGCACTTCTGTAATGTACTTTCCCAAGAATAATAAAAAGAGCCACTGTTATTATCGTTCGATGAGCAGCAGTTAATCTTATCACTATACCTCTTTGTATACTTCGTAGTAGTAGTAGGACCGAGGTTTCGTCTGTGGGTGCAAACGCTGCCTGCACATTCCATGATGCCTGTGAAAATATATTCATGGTATATTCTTATAGAATGGAAAGGCAGTTTCAAGTGCTATGTTAATAACGACTTTTTATTTCTAGTTTGTTTTGTATGTGATAGACAGTCTCGACTTTCACCATATGTGATTCTTCGATGTTTAAGGTATGTATAGATCCATTCCCAATTTTATTTTAAGATTTCTGGCAAACGATAAGCGTCCTGTAAACAAAATGTGAATTGCGTTTCGTGTAGCTACTGATGCCAATCACATACAATGTGCAAATTATTTGCTCGTCCGTCTTCAATATCTTCTTTGGTTGCCACACACACAATTAGCCGGATGCCGCCTGCATATCTACATCTACATCCATAATCCGCGAGCGACCTGACGGTGTGTGGCGAAGGGTATCTTGAGTACCTCTATCGGTTCTACCTTCTATTCCAGTCTCGTATTGTTTGTGGAAAGAAAGATTGTCGCTATGCCTCTGTCTGGGCTCTAATCTCTCTGATTTCATCCTCATGGTCTCTTCGCGAGATATACGTACGAGGGAGCAATATACTGTTTGACTCCTCGATGAAGATATGCCGGCTGGAGTGGCCGTGCGGTTCTAGGCGCTACAGTCTGGAACCGAGCGACCGCTACGGTCGCAGGTTCGAATCCTGCCTCGGGTATGGATGTGTGGCATGTCCTTAGGTTAGTTAGGTTTAATTAGTTCTAAGTTCTAGGTGACTGATGATCTTCGAAGTTAAGTCGCACAGTGCTCAGAGCTATTTTTGAGTAAGGTATGTTCTCGGAACTTCAACAGAAGCCCGTACAAAGCTACTGAGTGTCTCTCTTGCAGAGTCTTCCACTGGAGTTTATCGTCTCCGTAACGCTTTTCGCGATTTCTAAATGATCCTGTAAAGAAGCGCGCTGCCCTCCTGCATTTCAGTACAATATTACATTTTTAAAACCTCTTGATATACTACAGCATCATCCGCGAAAAACCTCAGTGAACTTTCGATGACATCTATAAGGCCATATATATATATATATATATATATATATATATATATATATAGTGTGAATAGCAACGGTCCTATGACACTCTCCTTGTGCACACCTGAAATCACTCTTACTTCGGAAGGCTTCTCTCCATTGAGAATGACATGCTGCGTTATGTTATCTAGGAACTGTTCAATCACACAATTGGTCTGATGGTCCATATGCTCTTACCTTCATCATTATACGACTGTGGTGAACTTCATCAAACGCCTTGCGGAAGTCAAGAAACACGGTATCTACCTGGGAAACCGTGTCTATGGCCCTCTGAGTCTCGAGGACGAACAGCGTGAGCTGGGTTTCACACGATTTTCTTTTTAGAAACCCATGTGGATATCTACAGAGTAGATTTCTAGTCCCAAGAAAACTCATTATACTCGAACATAATATGTGTTCCAAAATTCTACAACTGATCTACGTTAGAGATATATGTCTATAGTTGTGCACATCTGTTCGACGTCCTTTCTTCAAAACGGGGATGACCTGTGCCCTTTTCCAATCTTCTGGAATGCTGCGCTCTTCTAGAGACCTACGGTACACTGCTGCAAGAACGGGGACAAGTTCCTTTTCGTACGCCGTGTAAAATGGAACTGGTATCCCATCAGGTCCAGCGGCCTCTCTTCTTTTGAGCGATTTTAATTGTTTTTCTATCCCTCCGTCATTTATTTCGATTATTTCGATATCTACCATTTTATCATCTGTACGACAATGTAGACAAGGAACTACAGTGCAGTCTTCTTCTGTGAAACAGCTTTGGAAAGAAATATATATTATTTCGGCCTTTAGTCTGTCATCCTCTGTTTCAGTACCATTTTGGACACAAAGTGTCTGGACATTTTATTTTGATCCACCTACTACTTTGGCATAAGACCAAAATTTCTTACGATTTTCTGCCAAGTCAGTACACAGAACTTTAATTTCGAATTCGTTGGACGCCTCTCGCATAGCCCTCCTCGCACTACATTTCGGTTCGTGTAATTTTTGTTTGTCTACAATGCTTTGGCTAAGTTTATGTTTGCTGTGAAGTTCCCTTAGCTTCCGTAGCAGTTTTCTAACTCGGTTATTGTACCACGGTGGCTCTTTTCCATCTCTTATAATCTTGCTTAGCACATACTTACCTAATGCATATTGTACGATGGTTTTGAACTATATCCACTGATCCTCAACACTATCTGTACTTGGGATAAAACTTTTGTGTTGAACCGTCAAGTACTCTGAAATCTGCTTTCTGTCACTTTTACTCAACAGAGAAATCTTCCTACCATTTTTAATATTTCTATTTACGGCTGAAATCATCGATGCTGTAACCGCTTTATGATCGCTGATTCCCTGTTCGGCGTTAACTGTTACAAATAGTTCGGATCTGTTTGTCACCAGAAGGTCTAATACGTTATTGCCACGAGTCGGTTCCCTGTTTAACTGTTTTCAGATAAGGCACTTAAAAAATTCACTGGATTCTTTGTCATACACGTTTGAGTCTCCCAGTCTATATCTGGTAAATTATAATCTCCACCCAAAACTATAACACGGTCGAGAAATCTACTCGAAATATTTTCCAAATTTTCCTTCAGGTGTTCTGCCACAACAGCTGCTGAGCCAGGTGGCCTACATAGACATCAAATTACCATGTTTGAGCCTGCTTTAACCGTGACCTACATCCAAATTATTTCAAATTTCGGATCTCCGTCAATTTCCTTCGATAATATTGCACTTTTATCGATATAAACACGCCTCCCCCTTCACTCTCCAGCATGTCTCTGCGGTATACATTCCAACCTGAGTTTAGAATTTCAATACTCCTTATAGCCAACTTTCCATTGTGATCGTTTATTAATGAGAGCAGTTCTGGGACCTTTCTATAGACGCTCCTGCTGGTTACTATTACCACATTAATATTGTCATTCCCTGTTGCGTTTTGCCTACTGCTACCTTGTCGAGTCTCAGGAAGCGTCTTGTCGGGCCTAGGGAAGGAAACCCACATGTGCACTCCACGCGTACTCCGCTACCCTTGTAGCCGCTTCTTGCGTGTAGTGCACGCCTAACCTATTCAGGGGGACCCTATATTTCTCCACCCGATAGCGGAGGTCGAAAAATTTGCACCCCAGATCTCTGCACAATCGTCTGAGCCCCTGGGTTAAGCTTCCCACTCGGCTCCAAACCACAGGACCGCGATCGAATCTGGGAACGACACTACAAATAATTAGCTCAGATTCCACCCCGCGAGCGAGGCTTTCCGCCTTCACCAAACCCGCCAACCGCCTGTCTGAACTGAGGATGATCTCTGAACCCAGACGGCAGGAGCCTTTGGTGCAAACATGAGCAACAATTTTCAGTTGGGTGCACCCAGTGTTCTCTATCGCCGCCGGCAGGGCCTCATCCACATCTCGGATGAGACACCCCGGCAAGCAGACAGAGTGAACACTGGCCTCCTTTCCCCGATCTTTCCGCCATTTCCCTAAGGGGCTTCATCACCCGCCTAACATTTGAACTTCAAATCACTAATAAACCGCTCCCCCAGTGTGCCTGCTTGGACCTTGCTGAAGGAGCGGCCACATGTCCACTCACAGGCAGAGCAGGCGATGCCGTACGGACAGTTTCCACATTGACCCTCTGCCTCATGCGACACGAACGCAGTTGACCCCGCCACTCCCCTTGGGGAGAGGGTGGCCCAATCACGTTCTGTACCCACGAAGATGTCTCGACTGCAGTGACCGTGGGTGAAGCATGTAACACTTGGGGTGTACCATGCGACGCATCAGACTCCCCACTGCCACTACGCTCCGAGGCAGCAGCCTGAAGACGGCTGACCATGACCATCTGCACGTACAGCTGGCCAGCTCCTCCTGCGTCCGTACACAGCAGTCACACATTATATCCATCCTAAGAAATCAACACTTTACTGTAGAGAGTTAAGTAATCAACTTTTAACTAGACTGCTAATTCACTAAAGGCGGCTGATAGCTGACTAAACTGTGGTTACTTTTTGTTGGAAACAATGAAAATAAGCACTAACTGTCTCTGGACTGTATTCGTAAACAAACACGAAATCTACGGAACACTATTACTAGTACCCGAAAATTAAAGCTTCCTGAAAGCAAAAGCAAACGGAAAAAGAGGTAAGAAAAACACAGTTAATACTTAAAGTTACGTAGCTTGCTGCACAGGAGATGTCATGCAGGCGGCAGTTAGTACTGGCACTATAGCTGACTAAAGGGACTCTCTCTGACTGTATTCAAAACAAACACGAAATCTATGGAACACTATTACTAGTACTCGAAAATTAAAGCTTCTTAAAAGCAAAAACACATGGGAAAAAAGTGACAAGTAAGAAAAACATAGTTAATTTACGTAGTATATGTTGGATAGCCACTGAATGCTGCTCTGCCAGAAGGTTTCTATCCTCATGTCCCAGAATATCGACCCACAGATTGAAATATGAGCACATACTTCAGTAAAGGTATTTTTTATGATTTTAGTTGGGGACGTAAGTCTTGCATACCGATCGCTGTAATAATTCGTTAGGCATTTGCACAGGACTACAGGACCTTCCAATTCACGCAGCCTTAAGAACAGAGCTGGTCACCACAAGTCGATCATTATTCCCAAGGCATACCATTAGAGTTGTGAACAATGATGGGCGACTATTTTATGGATTCTTTGATTGAACATTCTTTTCTCAGTCGGCATTAATTATTCTTTAGATACCTTAACTATCTTATATCCATGAGCCTTTTTCATAGGAGGCGCTCCTGAGATATTTAGGAATTGTTTATAAGGAAATAGGCCAATATGACTTTGGGATAGTGGGATTAATATCTTCTACTTTTATTTCAAAAATAACATGTTCAGTTGCTTTCCACTACATCGGAATTCTAAGCACCCTCTTCGAAATAGTGACACCAGTGGGAGATAAAACACTCAGGCGTACATTATTCGAACACAATTAAATATACCTATAAAAAATCTTCTGCCACGAAATACTTTATACACCAAACCTCAGGGTTTTGAAACACCGCCTGGCACCATTCACCAAAGGATTCTCAATTTCTACAATATTTACTCACTCAGTTATGGCCTTAATACCATTCGAGATTACCTTAAACAACATTAAGAATATCCACCATAGAAAAGTTAGCATAGCTGTACTTCCCATTAGAAGAGAGAACAATTACGTAGTAGAGCGGTGTAAGCTTTATTTGTCTCAACTAACGGCGCTAAAGTCTGTAATTTGTGTCACCTTTCAAAACAGAACATGTGTTCACCATCTTCAGCTTCCTATCCAGTTGTGCTCATTTATCTTAGAAAAATCAAATAAACTACTAATTGAGCCTACAGTTCCGCCGGGACTCGACCGCCTTCAACGACGTGATCAGCTCTTGATCACACCTTGTCTCAGTCTCCTCCAAACATATTTTATAATAACATTCATCTGACAACTAACTGTCGAATAACAAACTTCAGCTAACTTTAATACATAGCTTCTTAGGAATGTAGATTTCCTGCTGAGTAAGAAATAAAAATACTTACAGGTCCTGTTTTATTTTAAGATGTGCTTAATTTTAATTGACGTTGGTGATTTCGGCCGTGAGTTAAGCTGCCTTCCTCAGGGGCAGAGTGCAAGTAGCTAGACCACTGCGGGGTTACAAGACGTGGGAGGTAGAATATTTATTGTTGCTTTTCCAGCACTGACCACTTACAGTCGTGCACCACTCATACCGATCAGTTGCTATGGCACAAATTTCGAGCTGAAATTACGTGGATTCGTGAACGCACATTATATAGATGGCATCTTCAAATACCGTAAGGAGTCAGTAGCAACCGATATGAGGATAAATTAAAACTGTTGTTATAAAACAATGAGTAGAAGTGAAATAACCTTCAGTATATTCAGTAAACATTTGTGATCATCTCTCATACTGCAACATGCATTTAAATATACACTGAGGTGACAGAAGTCATCAGAGACCGACATGCACAAACATAGATGGCAGTAGTATCGCGTGCACAATGTATAAAAGGGCAGTGCAATGGCGCTGTTGCCATTTATAATCAGGTGATTCATGTGCAAGGATTTTCGACGTGATTATGGCTGAACGACATAATTTAACATACTCTGAAAGCAGATTGTTACTTGGAGCTGAAGATATGGGACATTCCAATTTGGAAATCGTTAGGGAATTCAGTATTCCGAGAGTCACAGTGTCAGCAGTGTGCCGAAAATACTAAATGTGAGTCATTACTTCTCACCACGTACAACACAGTGCCTGGTCGCCATCGACCAAGAGCAGTGGCGTTTGCCTATTGTCAGTGCCAACAGACAAGCAACACTGCTTGGAACAAGAGTATTATTCAATGTGGGACGTATGACGAAAGTATCAGTTAAGAGAGTACCGCGAAATCTGCCATTGATGGGCTATGGCAACAGACGGCCAAAGCGAGTGTCTTTGCTAGCAGCACAACATCGCACATAGCTCCTCTACAGAGCTCGTCAACAAACCTAATAGACTCTTACGGTTAGGGAACCGTAGCCTGGTGTGGGAGTGTGAGTTTTTTTTTGTCAAGTTGCACAATGGATTGATGCAACAAGTATCCTTTGGTTCCAGCATAAAATAATTTCCACCTCACACTACTATAGATGTCAGACAGACGCTCCTAATGTACCAACAAGAACTGCTTGAAAAACATTCAGCAACAAATATCTTCTGTAGTTGTCCGCTGTAAGGAAAAGACACAAAAATATTCTGTATTCTTACGTAACTAGTGGATTACTTGGGTACTGGTGTATTGCTAGTTAGTGTAAGAAAAACATTAAACGAACAGAAAATATTATTTATTGCAAAAAAAATCTGACAAATCAAGTGAAACCATTTCTTATAAATTAATAAATTTCTGGGTTCTTTTTTGGAACAGTACATTTGCTCTTATGGATAGGAATGCTATTAATTTACAAACGTTGGTAAGGTTTTTTTTCTCCCTGTTCTTTAAGATTGTTATTTACTTGGCATAATGGCTGAGAGCCACGCCTACACAACTTGAATAACTTTTCTAGGTGCCTCATGATGACTGGGTGTTGTGTGATGTCCTTAGGTTAGTTAGGTTTAAGTAGTTCTAAGTTCTAGGGGACTGATGACCATAGCTGTTAAGTCCCATAGTGCTCAGAGCCATTTGAACCATTTTTTTTTCTAGGTATGGTCAAGGCTGTGGCATGAGAAATGTAATGGAGTGTACTGTAATGGAGGACACATGTAGTGGACAATATCATGAGCTGCGATGACTGCTGCCCATGTCGCTCACTGCTGACAAATAAAACAACTATCGCTTTCTATCTGGATTGACCTTCGCCAATAAGACTGTCCCTATGTCTTGATGATGTCAAGAATGCCTATCTGCCCCTAGGTTAACTATTGGTGTGGTACACCAGTCAGATAACCATCCACCGTGATGCCACTCAATATTCGTTCACAGGCGTTTAACTAGTACTCAGTCTGTGTTTACACCGCACAATAAGTGAGGCGGCCAACACAGTGAACAACACTTAATCGCGAGCGTCTCAATATAGAGTGCCACTCCAATTCACTAACGACAGATGTGCTCTCCCAGTGAAGTACTGAGGAGAGACTTTGTTCCTCACTCTTTGCGTACACGTACGAGCACACTCACTCTCGTTACGTGTTCCCGCTCCAAGAGCGACAATGGAACAGCCCCTTTTTCTGGAAAAGTTACAAGGGTATATCATTCGCTGTCTTCCCTCACCCCTCTGGCTCTTTGCGTCAGAAATATTCCGCCAATCAGCGTTCCTCTTTTAAACGATGGAATGACGTTTCGTTTAAGTCGACCAGTGAGAGATATGTAGCATCTCAGTTAGGCATATACTGTCCTCTTGTGAGAACTCCGTAACTGCACAGTCGGTCCGTCAAAAAATGCTTCTTCTGGGCACTCCCACACAATGTAGCGGAATATGCTTTTAATTCGAACACGGGGGGTCGTTATCCCTTCACTCTGCTTTTGCTGTCCTCTCTCTTGGCGGTCGTTCCGGCCGAAGTAGGTGGGCGCCGACCCACCCCTCTGAAGGGACGGGCCTCCCAGCGGGCCGGCCGCCTCCCTAGAACGAAAATTCCTGTGGCCGTCAGGTTGTGCACGCCAGCGTCGACTTTCTCAACCTCGGTGCGCACTTGCGATTTACTTCGTAGATTTGCATATTACTGACATGAATTCATACAAAATATGCTTCTACCTCATCGAGTTTGGGTTCGAATGAAGTGTCTTGATTGCCATTTTTTACATTGGGCACTTGTTACTACCGCCTTCTATAAATGTTCATTTTGGCATCCCTTCACTTTTATCAGCTCAGTGTATGTATCACGACTCATTCTTAAAGCCTGGATTGGGTTCTATGCTCTGGAATATATTCAAGTAAACTGCCAGTCTCCAGGAAAACTGTGTTATGGCCTTCAGTCCTTAATGCTCCACATGGTTAACCTTCAGAATGCTATTCAGTGTCCAGCCGGACTTCATTCTTAAACTTTTTAGTTTTTTAAGTGAAATATGTAATTTTAAATTTTCAGACTTTTTGATGTGTTATAGATTTGGTCATCTTTGTTACCGTGAAGAGTTCCGTAAAATCCTCAGTAAATATAATAGTAAAGAAAGAAATTACAACTAGTGTTCCTCACGAAAGAAATCAAATACAGCTTGTGTTCCTCTCGGACCCCTCAATGCAGTTCATGTCCCACAAGATTTTCTGCATTCAGTGAGTTTTATGTTCGCTGCCTTGTTTTTTTCAGTTATTGTAGCATTTTATGGATTTAGAGTAAGTTATGCCAATAATAAATGGAAGCAATGATGAAGATGATTATGAAAGACATGTTGGAAGCTCGGATTCAGAGAACGAAAATACTTTAAAACAAGAAGAGGAAACTCCAGACATACAAGAATGTGGAAATCACAGTGAAGGTAATAGTGACAGAAACAATTAACACAACAATGTTGGGTGCCTCATTGCTGAAAATGGTATGGTACACTCGGATGATCAGCCAGAGACAACTCAACAGGCTGCTCACAATGTAATTACTGTGCCTCCTGGTTGAAGTACCTTGATGACCACTGTGGCCGAGCAGTTATAGGCGCTTCAGTCCGGAACCACTCGGTTGCAAAGGTCACAGGTTCGGATCCCGCCTCGAGAATGGATGTGTGTGATGTCCTTAGGTTTGTTAGGTTTACGTAATTCTAAGTCTAGGACACTGATGACCTCAGATGTTAATTCCCATAGTGCTTAGAGCCATTTGAACAATTTGAACCACCTCATTTCAACGTATTTAGTAGGGAGAAAAGCTTTCGAATTTTTCGTTGATGAACATATCGCTTAAATTATTGTGATTACACTAATAAAAAGGCTCAATGTCTTTATGGCGAATGGAATGCGGAATATCCCAATAGACTGCATCAATGGCAGCTGCAAATATTGATGAAATTTAAGCCTTTTTTACACATTGTCGACACAAAGTGATCTCTGAAGGTTAAAATAGAGTCTGTAGAGTATCTATACTCTACAATTCCTATCTCCACGATGGAGAATTTCCTTGCCACAATGTTTAGAATTAGGTTTCGACAGTTGTCATCATTTATTAGATTTAATGAAGTGAGTACAAGGACCGAACGAAAAGGAGACCATAAAGTAGCAGCAGTTAGAGTTATGTTTCACTCTTTTACTACCCATTGCAAACCCAACTGTGATCCTGATTCACATGTGACTTGGACGAAAAAACACAAGTTTCCTCAGAGGTAATATAAAGTCGAAAAATACTCATAAGACTCTAAGCTGTGGCAGATGTTATCATAGTGCCTAAACTTACAGGTTTATACCAGAAGAGTGGGAAGTGCAAACAAAAAGTACCAAGTACAATGAACTGTGCTTGACCTAACGAACTGTCTTCAAGCGGGCACAGTGTAACGACAGATAACTTCCTTATCTTGTTCCTCTTTAAAATGAATTTGACCATCTGTCGTACCCTCAGAAAGAACAAGACAGAGATACCAAGAGTCTTGCTTCATAATACAGCCAGAACAGTGGAGTCCTCCACTTTGGCCTTGAAAGATTAGGTCTCCTATACCACCATAAAATAGCACGTTGTAATTTTGCTAACAGGGGAACTCCCAACCGCACCATACTCAAATTTAGGTGGAAAATGGCGCAGTGCATACTAGTAGTAATAGTAGTAGTAGTATGGTATTCTGTCTTACGGCAGGTCTTGTCATGGGTTAAGCCTCTTCCACTTTTGTCAGTCCATAGCCAGTCTTAGTGGGTACTCGTGGTCTAGGGGTAGCATCTGATTTGTAATCAAAACATCTTCGGTCCCGGGTTCGATCCCCGCCGCTGCCTAAATTTTGATAAATAATCAGCATTGGCGGCCGAACACTTCCGGCATAAGAAGTCAGCCTCATTCTGCCAACGGCCTTGTCAAAGAGGGCGGAGGAGCTGATAGAGGTTCAGGGCACTCTCTTGTCCTAGGGGTGGGAAATTGCCCCTAAAGGCGGAAGAATCAGCAATTATCAACGACATGAGGATGCAGAAGGCAATGGAAACCACTGCATTAAAGAAACGTAACGTGTATCCACAGGACATGTGGCCTGTAATTGAAGAAGTGTCATGATGATCTCTCCATTGGCAAAAGATTCCGGAATAGTCCCCCATTCGGATCTCCGGGAGGGGCTGCCAAGGGGGAGGTTACCATGAGAATGAATAATCAACGGAAGGATAACGTTCTACGAGTCGGCACGTGGAATGTCAGAAGCTTGAACGTGGTAGGGAAACTAGAAAATCTGAAAAGGGAAATGCAAAGGCTCATTCTAGATATAGTAGGGGTCAGTGAAGTGAAGTGGAAGGAAGACAAGGATTTCTGGTCAGATGAGTTTCGGGTAATATCAACAGCAGCAGAAAATGGTATAACAGGTGTAGGACTCGTTATGAATAGGAAGGTAGGGCAGAGGGTGTGTTACTGTGAACAGTTCAGTGACCAGGTTGTTCTAATCAGAATCGACAGCAGACCAACACCGACAACGATTGTTCAGGTATACATGCCGACGTCGCAAGCTGAAGATGAACAGATAGAGAAAGTGTATGATGATATTGAAAGGGTAATGCAGTATGTAAAGGGGGACGAAAATCTAATAGTCATGGGCGACTGGAATGCAGTTGTAGGGGAAGGAGTAGAAGAAAAGGTTACAGGAGAATATGGGCTTGGGACAAGGAATGAAAGAGGAGAAAGACTAATTGAGTTCTGTAACAAGTTTCAGCTAGTAATAGTGAATACCCTGTTCAAGAATCACAAGAGGAGGAGGTATACTTGGAAAAGGCTGGGAGATACGGGAAGATTTCAATTAGATTACATCATGGTCAGACAGAGATTCCGAAATCAGATACCGGTTTGTAAGGCGTACCCGGGAGCTGATATAGACTCAGATCACTGTATAGTAGTGATGAAGAGTAGGCCGAAGTTCAAGACATTAGTCAGGAAGAATCAATACGCAAAGAAGTGGGATACGGAAGTACTGAGGAATGACGAGATATGTTTGAAGTTCTCTAACGCTATAGATACAGCAATAAGGAATAGCGCAGTAGGCAGTACAGTTGAAGAGGAATGGACATCTCTAAAAAGGGCCATCACAGAAGTTGGGAAGGAAAACATAGGTACAAAGAAGGTAGCTGCGAAGAAACCATGGATAACAGAAGAAATACTTCAGTTGATTGATGAAAGGAGGAAGTATAAACATGTTCCGGAAAATCAGGAATGCAGAAATACAAGTGCTGAGGAATGAAATAAATAGGAAGTGCAGGGAAGCTAAGACGAAATGGCTGCAGGAAAAATGTGAAGACATCGAAAAAGATATGATTGTCGGAAGGACAGACTCAACATACAGGAAAGTCAAAACAACCTTTGGTGACATTAAAAGCAGCGGTGGTAACGTTAAGAGTGCAACGGGAATTCCACTGTTAAATGCAGAGGACAGAGCAGATAGGTGCAAAGAATAGATTGAAAGCCTCTATGAGGGTGAAGATTTGTCTGATGTGGTAGAAGAAGAAACAGGATTCGATTTAGAAGAGATAGGGGATCCAGTATTAGAATCGGAATTTAAAAGAGCTTTGGAGGACTTACGGTCAAATAAGGCAGAAGGGATAGATAACATTCCATCAGAATTTCTAAATTCATTTGGGGTAGTGGCAACAAAACGACTATTCACTTTGGTGTGTAGAATATATGAGTCTGGCGATATACCATCTGACTTTCGGAAAAGCATCATCCACACAATTCCGAAGACGGCAAGAGCTGACAAGTGCGAGAATTATCGCACAATCAGCTTAACAGCTCATGCATCGAAGCTGCTTACAAGAATGATATACAGAAGAATGGAAAAGAAAATTGAGAATGCGCTAGGTGACGATCAGTTTGGCTTTAGGAAAAGTAAAGGGACGAGAGAGGCAATTCTGACGTTACGGCTAATAATGGAAGCAAGGCTAACGAAAAATCAAGACACTTTCATAGGATTTGTCGACCTGGAAAAAGCGTTCGACAATATAAAATGGTGCAAGCTGTTCGAGATTCTGAAAAAAGTAGGGGTAAGCTATAATGAGAGACGGGTCATATACAATATGTACAACAACCAAGAGGGAATAATAAGAGTGGACGATCGAGAACGAAGTGCTCGTATTAAGAAGTGTGTAAGACAAGGCTGTAGCCTTTCGCCCCTACTCTTCACTCTGTATATCGAGGAAGCAATGATGGAAATAAAAGAAAGGTTCAGGAGTGGAATTAAAATACAAGGTGAAAGGATATCAATGATACGATTCGCTGATGACATTGCTATCCTGAGTGAAAGTGAAGATTAATTAAATGATCTGCTGACCGGAATGAAGAGTCTAATGAGTACACAGTATGGTTTGGGAGTAAATCGGGGAAAGACGAAGGTAATGAGAAGTAGTAGAAATGATAACAGCGAGAAACTTAACATCAGGATTGGTGGTCACGAAGTCAATGAAGTTGAAGAATTCTGCTACCTAGGCAGTAAAATAACCAATGACGGACGGAGCAAGGAGGACTTCAAAAGCAGACTCGCTATGGCAAAAAAGGCATTTCTGGCCAAGAGAAGTCTACTAATATCAAATACCGGCCTTAATTTGAGGAAGAAATTTCTGAAGATGTACGTCTGGAGTACAGCATTGTATAGTAGTGAAACATGGACTGTGGGAAAACCGGAACAGAAGAGAATCGAAGCATTTGAGATGTGGTGCTATAGACGAATGTTGAAAATTAGGTGGACTGATAAGGTAAGGAATGAGGAGGTTCTACCCAGAATCGGAGAGGAAAGGAATATGTGGATAACACTGATAAGGAGAAGGGACAGGATGATAGGACATCTGCTAAGACATGAGGGAATGACTTCCATGGTACTAGAGGGAGCTGCAGAGGGCAAAAACTGTAGAGGAAAACAGAGATTGGAATACGTCAAGCAAATAATTGAGAACGTAGGTTCAAGTGCTACTCTGAGAAAGGAATTCGTGGCGGGCCGCATCAAACCAGTCAGTAGACTGATGGCAAAAAAAAAAAAAAAGCCAGTCTTTTCATTTCTGGATATTTGTCTCCTTTGATATTGGCCAGCATTTGATACCTTCATTTTCCTCTTCCCCTTTTTTCCCTCCACCATTCCTTCTATTCTGTCCTTCAATGAACATTCCCTCTTCAATGTCCAACCCAGTTCCATTTTCTCTTTCTGATGACTCTCGGCATGTTTCTTTCTCCTCCAGCTCTTCTTAATACTTCTTCATTCCCGATGCGGTCTTCCCATTTCGCGTTTTCCATTCTTCTCCATAACCACGTCTCTAGTGCCTCCCATCTTCTTTCATCTTCCTTCCTCAATGTCCAGGTCTCCGCACCATGTAGTTCAACGCTCCAGATATAACATTTGGCAAGTCTTTTTGTCAGATCTTTGTTTAGTTGTCCACAAAGTAATTTCTGATTCCTCTTGAATCCTTCTTATGCCATTGCAATTCTTTTCCTAATTTCTGTTGATCAATACATATCATCCGTTATTACACTTCCCAAGGAAATGAAGTTATTAACTTGCTCTGATTCCTCTCCCCGTATTTTCATAAGGCATTTTCTCCCCTTTCCTCCAGTTACTATGTTTTTCGTGTTCTTCTTGTTAATCTTCATTCCATAGTGTTCTAATTCTGTGTTTAGATCACGTAACATTTGTTCCATCTCTCTTGCACTCTCTGCCATCACAACCATCTCGTCTGCAAATCTTATACACTCCACTCTCCGACCTCCTATACTAACTCCTTTTTCTCCATCAAAACTGTCACTAATAATTTCCCCAGATATATATTGAACAGTGTTGGTGATAAACAACAACCTTGTCTTACACCCCTTCCCAGTTCAGTTTCTTCACTCATCACACCTCCTATTCATACTCTTGCTCTTTGGTTCAAATATAAATTTCTAACTAGCCGTCTATAACTCCAGCCAATTCCATGTTTCATTAGGATTTCCATCAGTTTCTCCTATCTGACACAGTCAAAAGACTTCTCAAGATCAATGAACACAACATACACCTTCCTTTTCTTCTTCATGTACCTCTCCCCTATCACTCTCAGTAGCTCAATGGCATCACTAGTTTCCAATCCTTTCCTGAAACCAAACTGTTCATCTCCTATACTGCAATTCAGCTTTCCATATAGCCTTCTGTTGAGCGTCCTCAGCAAGACTTTGGCCGAATGCGATTTCAGACTCACTGTTCTATGTTCCTCACACTTTTTGCTGTTCTTTTTCTTTTCTGTGGATGTTAAGATACATTCTGTAAAGTCCTTTGGTCATTTTCCTGTCATGTGAATTTGATTGCACAATTGAGTCAACTCCCTTTTCCCGTATTTCCCCAATGACTTTAACAGTTCCGCAGGAATCTCATCAGTTCCCATTGCCTTTCCATTTTTCATTTCCTTTATAGATTCTTCAATCTCAGTAGTAGGTATTATATTTCCTTTGTCATCATATGCACCTTTATCTTCTTCATCTAGCCCAAGGTCTTCTTCACTTGGTCGGCTGTCTGCAGCGTACAATAATTCTAAACATTCTTCCCACCTTCTCATTATTTCTTGGGGTTCACGCACCATTTTACCGTCTGCTGCTTCTCCTTCCTTTAGTCCATTGTTGTTTCTCTTTTCCCTGAATGTCAAATCCATTGCTTCTTTGTACATCAAAGCATATTTTCCTTCTTTCTCTAATTTCTCTATCTTGTCACACTTTTCTGTCAGCCATTTCTCCTTTGCTTTTTCTGTCTTCCTTCTTAATTCGATAGTTAACCTCCTGTAGTTGCGCTTCCTTTTATCCGTGTTTATAGTTTTCCATGTCCTGCGATCATCCATCTTGGTTATCATATGTGCTGTTACCCATTCTTTCTTTACTTTTTTCCTCTCCTTGACTCCAACCCGTTAAGAACTGCACACGGATCAAACATGAAAACGGGAAGAAAGTTAACTGAAGTGTGAAAAATGAAGCAAAATAGAACAGTTAATGATCCAGGCTAAAGATGCGCAACAATGGGTGAGTTGCAAGATGTATGGCGCCGTGGTTGTGTGGTAACGCTGTTGGACTACAAAGAGAGAGATCCGTATTCAAGGCTCCCTTGTGCCCCTTATTTTTAACAAAATTATGAACTTCCCGTCCGGTCATTGGCGTATCTAATCTCCTTTTCTAGCCTTCGCATTTGAATTTCTATACAATGTTTATAGAACATGAGTCGTGTGGTAAGAATATAGTATTACGGTCGCAAGTAAATGTGCTGAATAGTGAGAGTAGGCTTGATGCCGCATAGACTTCTGAAAGAAATTCAAACAACAAATAAAGGGATGTGAATGATGAAACAACAAAGGAATTCAGGAGTCATAACTTGAAAAATGGAACGCAAGAGTCATTACATGTTGTATTCGCATGTATAACAAGTAGGATATACGCATGTCTTAAGGTCTCTTCCTTACACCTCGCTGTTGCAAACGGACGTTACAGCACGACACAGGCTCAGATTTCAATACAGCGAACAGACACGTCAATGACCCGACAGACAGCTATAATTTTGTGAAAAAAAGGAGGCAGATGCGGGCGATCTGAACATGGATCTATCCCTTCTCATTCCATCACCGTGGCCACATAAAGACGAAGACATGGATATTCCAGTTAATCAATGTTGCACATCTTGAGCTGTGACTGTTCACTGTTTCTGTTTTGCTTCTTTTTTCACAGTTCAGTACACCATCTTCACGTTTTCATGCTTGATCTGTGTTCAGCTTTCGACGGACTATGCACTGGGCCACCTTACCACAAAATCTGAGGGAACTGCAATAGAAAGGTTCCCTTGTAAGTACTCAGCACCATGTCAAAAGATCTGAAAATTACAAACGAAACCGTAAACCAGATATAGTTCTCCATTATAATCAAACAAATGGCGGTGCTGATACAGTGGATAAAATGATTGGCGAGTATTCTACAAATCGTACAACAGCAAGATAGCATTCTGTACATGAACTTGTTTGAAATAGGATCCGTAAATGTGTTCACGTTATGGAAGGCGAAGAGCTCTACCTAAAAAGCAAATTCTGCAGACCGCGTAAGATGTTCTCTTCTAGAACTAGGAAAGGAGCCGGCAATTCCACATGTGAAGAAGAGGGTACAAACTGCAGTCCGCCTACACAGAAGTATTGCTGATACTTTTAGAAACCATATCCCGGAAGAGAAGAATGCAGAAATTGCAGGAGGAGCAATAAAACTGAGAGGCCTTTTTCAGTTACGTTCAAGAAAAATGATAAAAATCTGAAACCTAGTGTTAGAGTAAGCAAGAGGTTTTGACGATTTTAAGTACTTTATACAGTTCATCCATTGTCACCCTGTGTGTATAAATCGACCAGTAATGATGGCAATTCCCTCATGTACGAAGATCTCGTTTTATTCAATTCAAAGGCATTATAAAAGACAGAGAAATAAACACTTCTTACAGTAAAATACTAAACACTATGAAAAGAAATAGAAGAAACTATATACACAGCTACAGACTTAGCTTTATATACAAATGTCTCCGTTATTTGAGAACACAGGTATAGTAATTTGAAACACAAAACATTAAAATAAGTCTACTAAACTTAGTGGATATTCTATATTCAAGTAATGACTATCTCTATTGACTCTGTTGAATGCTACAGTGGGTTGTTTTCATGCCATAGTTTAAAGTTCATTCAAGATACACACTATCGCTTAGAATGTCATATTCCCACTACCTGTTATCTAAATAAATATATACAATGTAATCAGGCATTGTGTTATAGAATCTGTTCTGTTCCCAGTATTTAGTTCATCTGATGAGTTTGAATATTGTCTCAAATATTGCTTATTCTAGGAATATACACTACTGACCAATGATATCCGCAACCAATAGTGCAGATAGTACCGCTGACAGAAAATTTTCCCAGTCCACGTGGATTCTAAGTTAAGTAAGACTCCATGATTTTCTTCCATTAAGAGGGACGTTCCAAAAGTAGGTTTCGTCATTGTTTTTGAAAGGGTAGGTAACACAAACAAACGCCATTTGAAATCACACCAGCATGCTGGTTCTACTACGGTCGGGATGACAGTGGAAGAGGAATGACCCATGCGCAGAGTGCCGAAGAAGAGAAAGTATGAGCAATCCTGCGTGCCAACGTTATTGGAGGACACGTCATGATGGCAAACCGATGAGTACTGACAGCATGGTTGTCAATGAAAGCGAGTGCTGTTATCCAGCATGAATGGGCACAAGTTGCTCTAATCTGTCAATGCCTACAGATCGAGTATCGTGAAGAGGTCATGTCTCGTCAGATGGTTGGTCCCTGGTGTTGCATTTCAGAGAATAAAGGAAAAGTGTTGAGGATCAACTTCGAAGTAAGCGACCCCCCACATCCGAAAATAACAGGGTATAGATTGCAGAGTACACGTGCATTAAAGTGCCACACACGTTTAGGCTCATCACATGCTCCATGATGTGTTGGATTACCGGAAGATATTTTGGGTGCAGAGAAAAATGACCCTGGATCGCAACAGTATAGGGACACACACATCCTCTATCACTTGATGTGATACACGTGAGACGGAAATAAGTTCCTGTTCAGTATAATCACAGACTATGAAAGATGGATGCTCCAATTTACCCCAGTATCCAAGGCCACCTCAATAATGGGTAAGTATTACAGTTCACCGGTGAGGAAAAAAATTCGAAGAATCAGCAGCTACAGAGAAGTTCATGGCCTCCGTGTTCTGCGAAGCACAAGGTGTAACTCTCCTTGATATCCTCCAGCAAGGGACCGTCAATGTGGTATGTTACTGGGGCACCATCACGAAGCTCAGTTCGGCCATTCGAGGAAGGAGACCAACGCTATCGAGCGATGGGATTGTGCTCTTAGAAAACAACACAAAAGCACATGCAGCGAGATTCATACAGAATGAGATTCATCCTTTAGGATGGAAGAGCCTGGTCCACCTCGCTTACCGATCCAATGTTGGGCAACTATAATTTCACTTGTCTCCTGAACTGAAAGCCAAACACTCGATATGTCACTTCCGAATAGTGCTGAGGTGGAGCTGGACTGGCTATGGGACAATATCTTGCATTCCAGGGTACTGAATTTTACTATAGTGGTACCTTGAAACCGATTCCAAACTACGACAAATACCTCATCATCGCCGGCTGTTATGTCGGAAAACAGTGCAAGGTGTATAGCTTATGAAACAGCAGTGTATTTGTATTTGAAAATTACAAAGGTTAATTTTAGATCGTCCATGATATTTGCTCAAATAATACAAGATATTCTACTCAACATGTTTGTTGGTTAGCTGCATAAATGCGGATGAATTTGTAAAATTTTCTGGATGAAATTTCGATATAAAAATTTCTTTAGTTTGAAGTTCATGAACAGATGTTCTCCACTACTACACGTAAAATCTGATTCAGTGACAGAAAGTATACAGCATGTTTACCATCAGTGAGTGTATATTCTCCCAGAACTCCTTTGATAACACTAGTTAACAAATTTAAACTTTCTTTCTGCATCTGGTTTGTAAATGGGTGGATTTACCTTATTTTAGGGTGCTGAATACACTGGTAAAATCAGTTTTTCACTCTGACGTCACTTTTCCTAGACACACAACAGAATAAAAAATGATAACAATTAAGTAAAAAAAAAATACATCTCAGAATGTTTGAAATCAATACTACACTCCTGGAAATTGATATAAGAACACCGTGAATTCATTGTCCCAGGAAGGGGAAACTTTATTGACACATTCCTGGAGTCAGATACATCACATGATCACACTGACAGAACCACAGGCACATAGACACAGGCAACAGAGCACGCACAATGTCGGCACTAGTACAGTGTATATCCACCTTTCGCAGCAATGCAGGCTGCTATTCTCCCATGGAGACGATCATAGTGATGCTGGATGTAGTCCTGTGGAACGGCTTGCCATGCCATTTCCACCTGGCGCCTCAGTTGGACCAGCGTTCGTGCTGGACGTGCAGACCGCGTGAGACGACGCTTCATCCAGTCCCAAACATGCTCAATGGGGGACAGATCCGGAGATCTTGCTGGCCAGGGTTGTTGACTTACACCTTCTAGAGCACGTTGGGTGGCACGGGATACATGCGGACGTGCATTGTCCTGTTGGAACAGCAAGTTCCCTTGCCGGTCTAGGAATGGTAGAACAATGGGTTCGATGACGGTTTGGATGTACCGTGCACTATTCAGTGTCCCCTCGACGACCACCAGTGGTGTACGGCCAGTGTAGGAGATCGCTCCCCACACCATGATGCCGGGTGTTGGCCCTGTGTGCCTCGGTCGTATGCAGTCCTGATTGTGGCGCTCACCTGCACGGCGCCAAACACGCATACGACCATCATTGGCACCAAGGCAGAAGTGACTCTCATCGCTGAAGACGACACGTCTCCATTCGTCCTTCCATTCACGCCTGTCGCGACACCACTGGAGGCGGGCTGCACGATGTTGGGGCGTGAGCGGAAGACGGCCTAACGGTGTGCGGCACCGTAGCCCAGCTTCATCGAGACGGTTGCGAATGGTCCTCGCCGATACCCCAGGAGCAACAGTGTCCCTAATTTGCTGGGAAGTGGCGGTGCGGTCCCCTACGGCACTGCGTAGGATCCTACGGTCTTGGCGTGCATTCGTGCGTCGCTGCGGTCCGGTCCCAGGTCGACGGGCACGTGCACCTTCCGCCAACCACTGGCGACAACATCGATGTACTGTGGAGACCTCACGCCCCACGTGTTGAGCAATTCGGCGGTACGTCCACCCGGCCTCCCGCATGCCCACTATACGCCCTCGCTCAAAGTCCGTCAACTGCACATACGGTTCACGTCCACGCTGTCGCGGCATGCTACCAGTGTTAAAGACTGCGATGGAGCTCCGTATGCCACGGCAAACTGGCTGACACTGACGGCGGCGGTGCACAAATGCTGCGCAGCTAGCGCCATTCGACGGCCAACACCGCGGTTCCTGGTGTGTCCGCTGTGCCGTGCGTGTGATCATTGCTTGTACAGCCCTCTCGCAGTGTCCGGAGCAAGTATGGTGGGTCTGACACACCGGTGTCAATGTGTTCTTTTTTCCATTTCCAGGAGTGTATTTTGTATGTATATATGGACATGATGCCAATAAAAGGTCCACATTAGTTCAGGAGATAATTTCAGCTTTAATCGTCTCTGGTTTTTGAAAAATGCGACGACGGATCTCTTCTTTTGTTTGCCGTTTCATCACTCTCCTAACAAGACTCCATCATCGAAGTGTTCTATTGGCCTTGGTAACGGTGTTCCATGATGAGAATGTCTTGGTGAAAGCGTTCATCATGCTCATCGCTTACGGCTCCAAAATTTTCCGCGAAGAAATCGAGGTGAGAACGTGAACAGTGAATTTTAAGTGACATTCTACACCCCATGTTCTTACTGTTGTCCAACAGATCATTCACAATGGTAAGATAGTGTTTGTCTTTTCTGTTACCCAAAACGCCCTTCACAATTACTTTGAAAGGAGACCAAGCGGCTAATTGAATATCTGGAATCAAAGGTGGGACCTTCCAGCAATTTTCTTGTTAATGCTCCGACAAATATACCCTCTTTCAACTTTCTTTCCCTTGATTTGGGAATTTTTCTTTTACGTAATTGAAGGCCTCACCTTCTTTATCCAGAGCTTTTACAAAGTTATAGATACCGCCCAACTCCATAGGAAGGGCAGGGAAAATGTTTGTATCGGGCTTAACCAATGGGGTATTGTTCAGACTTACGTTTCCAAGAATATATTACTTCCTTATAGGCCATACCTTGCCTGTATGGTGGTTCTTGGTGTCACGGCTGTCTCAAAGGTACAAAAAGCAGCTGTATTTTGTGAGTTCAGCCTGTAAACCTGTAAGGATTGCAACAACTCTTAAATCACATCAAATCTGCCAATCATGATCCATATATTTGATTGCCTCTAGCAGCAAAGCCATGGTTTCATAAGTTTCATTCATGTCTACTGCGTAAGCCAAACATACCGATGGAAATGCATTGCCATTTTGCAGTAGTACTGCTTTCAAGCTGGTTTTACTGGAGTCATTAATAGTCGCCACCCCTGTGGATTATGTCATACACCTAGCTATATCATCAGACCATTGACATCTCTACATACATACATTGAATTCTGCATATCAAAATACTGAGCGAAGGAAGCACCTCTTCATCTGAAATAGGAAATTTTAGTCCCTTGTTGCAGTGTCGACCCCAAGAATTCAGCTTGCTGTTTCGAAAGTTTTAGATCACGAAATAAATCGTTAATTTTTTTTTTTAGATTAAAGAGCTGTGGCGAAGTGTTGTGGTGTTGAGGGCAGTACTCTTCGATATGTTCAATACTTTCTGACTCACTTGACATGGTGTCTGGTTCCGTGGCTTTCAAGTTACAGACAGGAACAGGCAACCCCTCATCAGAGGGCACCGGCAGATGCACTGAAGATATATTTTGATACCATATTTTGTGTCTAGTTTTGCTTGAATGTCCCGAAATGTTCGTAAGACAGAAATAACAGTCTAAATAATGGTCGTCAGGCTCACACCACAGCATCAGAACAGTGGATGGCATGGCTCGGCATTTTCCTTCTAACCACTCGGTTAAGCATGTAGTACAGGCTATGCAGGCAATATGAGGTGCAAAACTTTTATCTTAATCACCAAAAGGACAATCGAAATACAATGTATTTGCCCTTTTAATCAAATCAGTGATTGATTTTCTTTTGGCTTTTGGAGTGAATTTCCCTCTTACATAACAAAAGTTGTCGGGTGGTCTGGACAGCAACGAGATTTACTAGTTGCCATTTTCCTTAGAGTAAGTTTTAAACTCAAAAAGTTTGCACTATCTTTCACAGGAAACACTCACTGAGGATCTCTTTCACACCACTGGATTACCACACCAACCATTTACTGACGGTTTGTAGATCTTCTACCTCTTCTCTGCAAATAAAAAATCAAAACAGAAGAACACCAAAAAGCGAAATACTGAATACGAAAAATAAAAAACCTTTAAAAACTCAAAATTAGTGCGTGCTAGAAGGTTTCGAAAGGTATATTCGGAGTGTACATATCAAAATACATGCTAGTTTAAGTATCTCATCACAGATGCCAAATGGCTGTTGAATAGTGTAATTAGAGTTGTGGTAGAAGGTTTTTTGGTATGTAATTCGACATATTTTCAAAAAATATCGTAAAGTAGCTCTAGGTCTTTGAAGTCGCCACGAGCTGAATACGGAGGACCCATGGTATCGACAGATACCATTGCAATAGTTTGGTTATTAGATAGCGTGCATTAGTGATTGACAACATTTGTTTGATGGCTTTGTCTTCTGACACCTCATACTGGTTTTTAATGAGTGTCGCACTTGTCTCCACATGTCGCGAAAATAAGAGGAAAGATTTGTCATTCTCGAACATTTTGGCACTCTGTAATATCCCCATGTGTGATGTGCATACCAAATAAAAAGTATCTTGACAAGCATTGAAAATACAAACACACCAAGAATCGGACTGCCTACTTCACATGTGGAACAGTATTTTATTCTGTATTTTGTCGTGATGGGTCACTTTTCCAATATGATTCTGTGAATTAAGTAACTTAACTTTCTTCAACCAATGCTCAGCGACCTGTAAAAATTCCCTATTTCACAAAAGTCTAATAACTGTTATCTGTAATTGCTGTCTTTTGTCGAAAACATTTGCAACCTAATGATTGATACACAAGTTCTAATTCAGGTAGACCTTGATGTAGCAGACATCTGCTTCTACAATGACCATTCCACAAAAATATGCTATTCTAAAATCATATTTCTATAAGAATAAGAACAAACTTGCTGGACCAGCATGAAGCAGTTTACATATATCGAGATAACTTAAAGCTGGGTGATCAGAGTAAATTATAACATAATTGCAGTAAATATAGTAATCAATTTTTTAAAAGCCTGCACTACATTGATAGTCTCCAACTCAGTGGCAGAATAGGTTCACCATATTCAGACAGTTACGGCTAGTAAAATTTATTAAATAAATGTCACTTTTACCATTATCATCAAGAAAACTGAAGGATACATTCCCCCAAACTCGAGAAAGCAGCGTTAGGGCAACGGAGGGTAATGTAAATTTCAGAATTCATCAGAATGTGATTTATTGCATCAAAATTCTCCTGGCAATTCCTTTACAAACTCCACAACACATTTTTTTTTAAATAAACTTAATTGCACTTTACTGTTTGGAAGATGATCAGGCACAAAACATCTAAAAAATGAATGTAATCCTAGGAATACTTTGAACTGTATTTTGATTTTTGAAATCAGAAAATTCTTGGTTGCACTAATCTTATATGGTACTGGAGTTATACCTGTCGAATTAATCAGTTGGTCCAGATATTTGACTTCATCTCTTTCAAAGTTTGACTTTTGAGGTTGGCAGCGAATTCTTCATTTTAAAACTTCTGTAATGTACTCTTTAATAAAACAAAACGTTTTTTCCCAAGGAGGAGTGGCTAAAACAAGTCATCTACATGTAAGTTTACTTTCACGAATAGATCAGGCACTAACACAATGGCTATTGCACTGACAAAGCTGCCTAAACTTACATACAGTCCAATAGGTAACACTCAAAGCTGAAGGCTTCTTCCTGCATTCCTGAAATTGCGAACGCTCCATATGTTCTAGTGTCTTCTAAGGAGTGCATGTGCCAGTACAATTTTCTCATATCAGAACTTGTAAGGAGTTTAGTAGCATGAAATTTTTGTCATTATTTGTCTAAATATCCCAATCTAGTGCCAACTGGAGCAATGATTTTAGTAATTGCCTGTGCTTCTTGTAGAAGGCACAAATTGCCACCAGCCTGGCTACTGCTAATAAATAATTACAATAACGTGACGGTGATGGTTCTATAATTTTCCATTTTAACATCTGTTGCACCAATTTCGCAAACACCTTTCTTTTTGTCCTTGTGATGGAGTAATAGTTTTGGCAGTAAATTGTATGTGAAATTACCTTCTGATGATATTGGTACTTGGCTTTCTATTAACAATTTTAATGTATTATTATTATTATTTAGTTAATTAAAATTATTTATTATTATTAATGAATATTATTTATGTGTGGTTTTATTTTAATTATTGGTTTAGTTATTCGTTTTAGTTGGTTTATCTTAGTTACTTATTTCCTTTTATCTTTACTCTCCTGAAGATCTGGCAAATATAAATATTTCGTTTTCAATACCACAAGAGAGTAAGATATGTTTTCAGCAGCTGCGATCTCGCGGGAATTCCTCGCCATTATCTGCTCCACATGAAATCACTAAAACCTTTACTCGCTGCACAGATTGTTTGGCTCAACTGTGCTCTTTGTTGGTTGATGAGGCTGGATGATAGGTCTAACAATTTAACAAATTAAAGTTTATTAATTCGGATATAATTCTGGCCCTGGAAAGTTCAAGTTCGCACTATCGTTCCAAACTACGTCTCGTAAAATCTGTACCGTGATAATTAACTGATTTCAGTATGGAGATCTACACACCTTTAATACTTGATGTTAGTTATTTGATTGTATTTGGTGCAAAAACTATTTGAACGTTTACTATATACCGTAATGGCGTTTCACAATAATACAATCTCTCCCCTCCTCTCATACGTCCGATCTCTGCATTTCATTCACAAAGAGTCTTTAAAATAAAGTCTTTGGTTCGGTAAGACACGGAGATGCGTTCATAGCACCGGACGTCCTATTCTCGCAGTCGGTGTATGCCGTTCACCATAATATCAATTCGTCGCACCATCAGTACTCCTTTAGAAATTCTATGGGAAAGATGCTTTCGACTGTCAATCCATACACAACAAGGAACTGTCTAACAATGGCTCTATTTCCTACAATTACCTCATGTCATAACCTTTCAGTGAGTGCTTCAACAAGTTTGCAGTTTTGTACCAGGTAGCTAGATACCGTCAGAACTTTATTAATATTGTGATTCTTCGTTTCTCTAGGCGTATTTTATGACGAAATAAATCTCGCGTGAACAGCCTGGTATGAGTGTGCGTAGGGCACAATATTTTGGCAATCGATCACGTTGCCATCATACGGTGCGCTGATGTACTGACCGGCGGTTACAAGGAAGGGCAAATTCGGAAGGCTCTACTTCCTACATCTGCAGCACCGACGGAAACTGAGGATGAACCTCAGGAGGAGGCTGCGTTGGCTGTTATTCCGTTTTGTGGGGCCTTATCTGGAAAAAGTGGACGCATTTTACGTAAACACCAAGTGAAAACCATCTTCCGTCCTCCAAGCAAAACCAAGAGCCTTCTTGGTAGTGTCAAGGGCAACCTTGGTCTACGTAAATCAGGGGTTTATCAGATACCCTGCCAATGCGGTAGTGTATACATAGGGAAGACCATTCGCACCATTGAGGACCGATACCGAGAACATCAACGGCACACTAGACTGCAACAGCCCAGGAAGTCGGCAATCGCTGAGCATTGCCTGTCGGAACTCCACAGCATGGATTATGACCAAAGCAAAGTCCTGACACAGACTTCCAAATACTGAGACTGTGTCATCAAAGAAGCCATAGAGATCAGAGTAAGGGAGCCACAACTAAATTGTGACAGCGGTAACATCCTTAGCAAGGCGTGGGAACCCGCGATCACCCGGATTAAGAAGAAAAAGGATATGTCCCAGAGTGTACCGACTTCGGGGGAGGAGGGAAGAATAACGAGAGCGGTGCCGGCAGACCCTCCTGAACCAGAAGACCAGGGACGCAGCGCCCAGATGCCGGGAGAACGGACTCTGTACGTGGACCGCGCGCGGGGCGCGGACCGCACCGACTCATAGGAAGCGCCTGAGGGAGGAGCGGGAGGGGGATTGTCCGATATATACACGGCGCCGGCCCACCGTCGGTCAGTACATCAGCGCACCTGATGATGGCAACGTGGTCGATTGCCGAAATATTGTGTCCTATGCACACTCATACCAGGTTGTTCACCTGATATTTATTTCTTCATTACCATTATTAAACAGACTCACGACATCACATTTACAAGAGCATATGAGTAATAACGGCTATAGTCGAAGTTTTTCCCGCAGTAGCATTAATATTGGCTGAAATATATTTCTACATTGATTATGGCATTTATAATGGTCAGTACCTAGCTCATCAGTACTGTCTATGCCTTCAGTTTATCTTATCAGGTTCAGTGATGTGTGCTCTCTGTCTCCACTACATCCCATAGCCGTCATTGGAGGTCTAATGCCGCTGGTTCTAGTGTTGTGAATGAGTCATAGGTGCACAGAATTCTTCAGTCACCTCAATAACATTCACAGTTGGATTTTGCATTTTCTAGCTTTTGTCAACAGTGTGGTTTCGTACTCGGCCACTTCGCTGCAGTGTGTCATCTAGATGTAACTGACGGTGGTTTCCTGTGTCGGAAGTCCACGAATTATTATTGTTTTGATTCCATTGACCTACTCAGTTACTATAGTACCTCATGTGATACATATTAGCTGCTGGTCTTCTCGTGCTAGAATTCAGTCGACCACGGTTTGCATGCTGACTACTATGCAATGATGGTTCCGCTGGCTGCCTTACAAAGTTAATGCTGCAGCATTTTGATCTCCAGTGATTGTGGAACTGTGTGCGTTGTAGAGTGGTCTGAGCCATTCCACCATTTTTAATTCGTAACACATCTCTGTACAAACAGGTTCTTTCCAATTTCAGATTTTATATAAATACTTTTCGAAATATATCACTACTGTCAATTGGCTCAGACGGCTTCATCCCAATATATGGTTTCATTTAAATTCTTTCAGAAATATTTTCAAAAACTGTGTTCTCTACTGTGGAATGGATTCAGGTTGAACACTTATTTGCAGATTCTTTCCTGTACGCAGTTTTACAAATACTTCGACAGGAACGCTTCCTTGAAACGGTCCATAGGTTTGGCAGCATTCGGCTGTTTCAGTTGCCCAAACTGTGACTTCCCCTAGGATGTAGCCGGTAGTGAAATGTATTTTCTGTTGTTGTGACGAAGATCTCGGTTAATTCCCTCAACAGATTTAATTAACACAACAAGATGAATATTTCAATTAACCCCCCATAAGAAAAATGGATAATTAAGAACAGGTGCCACCCCCCACCCCCCTTCACACACACCGTGTGACATACGGTTTTCTGAGAGACTAGAATGATATATTTCATCTCTATGCATTGCATCATATAGTTTTGGACTGTTTTAATCACCACTTGCCCTAGTAATAGAAGCTGTCGTGTGATATACCATATGACTGAACATGTCTCATTTCTCTGCCACCTAAAAATCCCTGTCGCGTACTGTTAATCGGAGAAGTAACGCTGTCACACCACTTGCCCTAGTAATAGAAGCTGTCGTGTCATATACCATATGACTGACCATGTCTCATTTCTCTGCCACCTAAAAATCCCTGTCGTGTACTGTTAATCGGAGAAGTAACGCTGTCACACAAATCAGGAAGATCTCTCCTTAGCTTTGATTTGATTGAACTCCAATTTAACTGGTTCCTCTCTGATAACGCGTTGGTAACAGAGTGTTGTGTAATGAGATGTAGTTAAGAATCTAACTAACGTTGATCTGAATGTGAAACACTTTCCCTCTGTACGGATCTTTAATTCGACTTCCTGTTCAGCAATGAAGTTGTACGCCTTTTCACTTTCCTTCTGAATAGATTCTTTAAAACAAGTTAGTTTGTTAATATTCGTATTGCCGCGGGAATGCCCTAGTATGAAGTCTCCATTTCCTAAATTTCTGTTGTGGGGGCATCCTGTTGCGATTACAATTCAGTCAGCTTAGATGACATGTTATCTTGTTGTTGCCTCTAAGATATAATGACGTAATTCGGTCTTGGGCAGAGCTATCTGATAGAATAATTTCTTGGCTCTCAGCTTGCGACTCTATCTCGCATAACGTAGCGTCGTTATATTCTACACCCGCATCAGTGAATTCGCTAGTAGCGGCGTATGGATCCATATCAAAATGTTTTTCAGGTTCCATTTGTATAGGTTTTCTCATACTTACCGTAAGAAAGACTGAAACTGACTGAGTAAATTATTTTAGTTTAATAACAGCACACAAATAATAATAATAATAATAATAACAGCAATAATAACTCAGAATGTGAACTTTTCAGGAAGAAAACATACTGTCTTGAAACAGTGCAACAGCACCATGGCATGTTGTGCAAATGTAGACAAAGTCAGAAACCGTGTGCAGATTTGAAAACAGCGGCTACCTAGGCAGTGAAACTAAATACTTTTCGTTTCAATGTCCAAAGGACGCCGGCCAAGCTAGCAACAGAAACACAGCAGAGCTTCATGGAGCGGTAGCACACCATGTAGGAGCGGCCCCGCTGACAAACATAGAACGCGGGAAACTATGGTAATCGAGCCTCGAGTGCAGTGCTGAAGATTAGGTGGACAGGTCACGTAACTAATCGAGAGGTGTAGAATACAATGGGTAGAAAAGAAATATGGGCCACAACCTGAGTAAAAGGCTTGATCGGATGATAGGACACATTGTGAGACATCAAGAGACCACCAGTTTAGTACTGGAAGGAACTGTGGGGTGTTAAAATTTGTAGAGAGAGACAAAGAGATGAATACAATAAGCAGAATCGGAAGGATGTAGGTTGCAGTAGTTATTCGGAGATGAAGAGGCTTGCACAGGACAGAGTCACATGAATAGCTGCATCAAACCAGTATTCGGACTGAAGACCACAACAACTGTATACCAAGATTAATTAAAATTTAGTTTTTACCATCCTTCCAGTGTTGAATTTTTGATAGTCAGCAGTGTAGACAGATATATATACACAATTGCATGTTGGTGTTACAACAAGGAACCCTTTTTATATGATGGAACTTTTTATGCAACACGAGAGAGGAGGTCATGAGGCGAGTGAAACGTTTATTACTTGCCTTTCCATACATGAACTGGAAAGTAAAGCCATTCAGTTTATACAACATTGTATAAGTAGATGCTGTTTCCAAATACCATGGGCGAATGTTACAGAAAGGACGGAATATTTTACTGATAACCAGACATATAGAAACCTCACACCTAAGGGAGGTACCTGGAGTGTAGATTCAGTTATAGAGTGTAACGCATGTTTCTTTTACCTTACATGTCGACGTGGAATATAATGAGACACCCTTACAAAGACAAATGAAAAACTGTTGTAAAAGTGTTAAACAAAACACCTGTTTCGTGTACAGTGGCCCTTACTTTTTTATGCGTTTCCTTCCCTATTCCCAGCTTCTCCCTCTCCCTGTCCGTCCTTTGTGTGTGTGTGTGTGTGTGTGTGTGTGTGTGTGTGTGTGTGTGTGTGTGTGTGTGTGTGTGTTTGTGTGTAGTGCATGTCTCTTTCTGTAAGTAAAGAGAGCATAGAGAGTACACTGGTCGGCGACAGTTATAGCAGAAAGAAATGGCGGTCCACTGCAGGAAACCTGTTTGGTACACGCAGTATGAAATAAGATACCAGTCTCTCTGCCGGACTCATAAGGTGGTGACTTCCAGAATAATGTAATTACTGTCTACCAATAATCTGTTGACCATCTCTCTCATCTCGTGCAGGCTCTGCAAATTATATGGCTGCATAGCTATTATGTGAATCCCCGCGTACAAGGAACAATAACGACTCAAAAAAAGTCAAGAGTTGTGAGTCGTCATGTAAAACTGTAGTTGCTGATATATCCGCCACAAAGCTAGACAACAACCTCGTACGGTAACAAGACGAATGAGAATAATGTGCTAAACGTTAGCAATGGAAGCGTGAATTTGAGTATGAATATCGCTAGATGGACGACATATCAATTCAGCGCTAGCGGTATAGCCTGAAGATCACAGTCAAGACGTGGAATGCATATCACTAATAAAAGCTCAATACATTTTTTTTCATTAATAGAGCCATTTTTGTAAATATTTTAGGGGGAAAGGAGAACAGAAGCCGAATGACTCAGTAGAGAAGACGATTAGAAAGATCAGAAACTACTGAGATAAGAAAATTTATATGTATGAAAGTGATTATACAAGTCCACAGACTTAACTGCTGCTCCAACCTGCTCGGAGCCTCTAGTCATTGAAGACTACGAGGCGTTGTTTTCCTGTGTGCCACTAACTTGTTATCCAGTAGTTGATTAGTCTGATAGCTGCTTTATACATATTCCATTTACACGATAAATGTCATTATGTGAAATGTATTAGCAGAACATACAAAAAACACACATATATTTTAAAAACTGAAAGGATTTTTTTTCTGTGGTCACATGCTGGCCATTTACAGGCTTTCCCGGTAAAAGAGCAAGTTATTTCTATTGAAGAAGTCCTTTGTTACACAGAAGGTGTTGTTAAAGACGTACATCCTTGATCTACGTCTGAAAACACCTATGTTCTTTGTCAGACATTTATTTCCATTTACTATTAAAAACAGCCTTGATCACGATTTATTTATTATGGTGACCACAGTAGTGGTCGAAACCGGTCACCTTAATAAATAAATCGTGATAAAGGCTGTTTTTAATAGTAAATATTTGTAACACATTGATCACTGTCACTCCCATAATGTATTCAAAAGTAATTAATTTATTTCTATGGATACGTGTTCTCTCCCTGCTCCAAAGTTATATTAATTAAATAGCAATGTAGAAAATTTTTCCTTCTAGTGGTTCAGTACTTTTACACATTCAGTATTTAGTGTTTTTTTCTGTTGATGTTTCTTTGCTTTCCATGACAGGAAATGCTTGTATCATCTGTAAGCAAGACTAATTCTGCCTCTTCATTCAAATGTTATGTTGCTGCATAAATTCGTAGTACTTTTGTTCTCCGTTTTGATATTCCGGGTTTTGTGAATTAATTATGGATTGTCATTTCCATTTGTAGCTCACTGTTGTTATTTGAGTTTACATATTCTCATTCTGTCATTTTGAGCCAGTGAGCGGAGCTGTGGGTGGTAGACAATCGAGTGGCAATTGGAGACATCGATATATTTCCGACGTATCCTATTTGATTTGAGTAGAGCGGTGAGAGAAGCTGAAACATCCAGAAACATTTGAGCCTTGTATGGGAATAATATCATTAGTCAGAGCACGGCGAGAAAATGGTTTTGTCTTTTTAAGGAGGATCTTTTTGTGATTAGTGGCTTTCCACCTTCATTAAAACCGTCGGGGTTCGATGAAAACTCACCTCAGTGTACTCGAGAGATGGCATATGCAATGAACTGTGGTCATTCCACCCTCGTGGGATATTCGCATGGAATGGGAAAAGTTCATAAATTGGTTGTACAGGTGCGGCATGCTTTAAGACAAGAATCAGCGGATGAACCTATGTGCACCTCTGCTAGACTCGTGAAGAATACCGATTCCCATCCTGTATCGTTATTGGTGACGGTGAATGGTGTCTTTATGTGAACAGTAGGAAGAAAAAGGAGTGGTTTAGCCCCAACAAAGCAGCAACAACCTGTTTAAAGACCTGCGCTCATTCACATATCATAATGTTATGCATCTGGTGGAACAACGACGGTGGAGTATACTACGAATTGCTTTCCCGAGTTGTAGCCATCACTGCTGACCTTTATTGCAAACAACTGGGGAGTCCTGCAGACGTAATCCAAAAACAACCACCATGAAGACTGCGTGAAGTCGTGACACTCCTTGATGAAGCCGTTCGCATTCTACTAGAATGACAAAAAACACTGTATGAGAGCTCTGTTGGGAAGTCATTCAGCACCCACCTTACTCACCAGATGTTACGCCCTCAGTTTTTCACTTTTTCCTCTCTCTATCGAGCAACCTTCAAAGAATTTCTTTCCGGATGGAAATTAGCTGAGGACACGGCTCGGCAAGTTCTTCATCTCTAAATCAAGTGATTTCAACATTCGAGGAATCTAAAAGTTACTCCAGCATTGTAAATAGAGACGGAAGGTATATTACTGGTGACTAAAGTCTCTGTTATGTGTATCTGTTGTGTTTATTAACGAACCCCAAAATGAACGACGCTGCGGAAGATCTTTGACGTCAAATAAACACGTGAGAGGAAGCGGTGAATGTGTATTTTATCGTTTTCGGCCAGGAGAAAGGTGATGATCATGAAAGGGTTTGAGTAACCAATTGGTCATTTCGAAATGGAGGGGAAACAGCTTTCAGATGACTCATCAAATATCTTGGCAGTGTTATCTCCGACACAGTTTCCATAAATGATGAAATCACTCACAGATTCAAGCAGACAGTGGATTCTACAAGATAGCTGATTATCTAGTACGATAGAAGAAAGTATCTCTAAATTGTAAAAGAGTAACAAATGAAACCTATTTCATGCCCATGGTCGTGAAACATGGAACAAGAGATGTAAAGATATGAACGGAATCCAGGAGACTGAGATGGGGCTTGTTCGCCATATGGTCGAGAAGAGAAGAAGAGTAAGAAATGATGAAATCCGAAAACAGTCTCATATTGTAAGACTACAGGATAAAATAACATCTCAGCGGCAGATATTTAATGATGATGTACGATATATGCATGCTAACAGGCTACCAGGTCTAATCTATGATTTTAAACTCGGAAATAAAAGACCAACAGCAATACTAGATCTCAGATACAGGGACACGGTGAAATGTGACATCGAGCCGAGAGTACGTACCTGGGATGCCATCGAAGGAGGAGAGAAGCTTATGGACCATAACTGGTGGAGAAGCTTCGTTTGTTGACCTGTCATATACGACTGAACGACGTCGGATGATGATAAATAAATTAGCCATTATTAGGTTACAGAAATTTGATTAATACAACATATGCTAACACATATAGAACTAGAACATTAGTTTCCCAGTAACACTTATGTATGCCTAGTCTGTGTGCGTTTGCATTCGTCTCAGAAGAGCCCAATGGACAACTTGCTTGGCACGTGCAGTCTTGTGGTTAGTGATCTTCTTTTTATAAAGCCTTTCTATCACTACGATGAATGCCTTGTACAACGATCATTATTAGTGAACTGGGCAAGAGAGATTATACAAGCAATAAAAAATTATACCAAAATACCGCCGGCAATCATACGACAGTCTCTTCTCGGCAGAAGGCTCCGGTAGATCAAAAATTTTGTAAAATAACAATTGTTACAGTCTATGAGCCATGGCAATGTATATATAACGGTAAAGCGTGAACGCGTGTGTGTGCGTGCGTGCGTGTGTGTGTTTGTGAGAGAAAGAAGAGAGAGATAGACAGACAGGCAGAGAGACAGATCACAAACGTGTGCTTCATACCATTTAAATACATGTGTAGTAAATTTTGGAAATATTAATTATTAATTTTAAACATTATAACCGCACTAAGATCACTTGATTTTAAGCGACTTCAAAGAAAGTAATAATAATATTTCTCGTAAATCAAAGCCGTCGGTAGGTACCTTGTTTTGGTGGATACTTTAGGCCAGAAAAATCATAGGTTGCACTGTACAGTTTTGAGACAGTACAGTCATCGGGCAAAATTCATTTCTGGTATTCAGCGTGATTGTTTCCGCAGCGACTCTGGCAGTACCGCGTGTGTGCCCCTCACCTTCAGACCGGTCTGCCGGGAGTGGGGTCCGCCTGCAGGGTCGCCGGCAGATTATAACTTGGCGAAGTCGTCTGGTTGCGTCCACAGTGCTCGATAGCCGCAGAGATGAGCTCAAGTACGGTAAGTCGCCAGGCTACTCACTCACCTTCACTGTGAAACTTCAAACTTGTCAAACGCGTCATATCCTTCCTCTATTTCTCTCTCCCTCACTTTCTTACTCTCTCTATTTCTCCACACAGCCGCACACACATACACATAAACGCACACACACACACACACACACACACACACACACACACACACACTCACACGGGCAGGGCTTCATATCACGTTAGTCCCGCGTGAGTAAGATGTACTTGACATCAGCTCGTGACACCGAGTGAGGAATAAAGCTATATATGCTACATATATTAATGTTTTCTTTGTTATAATTGTTCTGTGGGAAATATCTTTACTCTAACGACTTCAATCGAAAAACAATGATGTTAAAATAAAGTGTTGTCTCTGGTCAGTGGTTGTTACAACAACGACGTAGAACATGTTAAACCTTTCTATCAAATTATTTGCCTTCGTATATCCATTTTTGCCATCAGTTTTGTACAATAACTTGTTATCGTTATCTTCAACAACAGACCCCCCCCCCCCCGTCCCCCACTCTCACTGCAGTCTCGACGTCGCGAAGAAATGTTTCTGCCCGTAGGCCGTTACGTCTGATGGAATTCCATTAAAAAGATCCGTGTCATCAACAGGTTCCACATCCCTCAGCGGTCAAATCCACAGAAATTTACAATACTTGCAAGGAAAGCACTTCAGCTATGACATCAAAACGATTTGAAATTTATTGATTTAAAATCTATCTGTTAAATGAAAATCTATCTGTTAAACTCTGAATTTGTGTAGTTTCTATGTTTGAAAGGCAACGAAACTACAGATTAATAGAAGAACACGTCATTAAAGAAACATTATCATCTAACTGAGAATTATACCAAGAAGATGCACATGGATGATAAATTAGGCATTACTAGCCTACAAAAATTTACTTGAAATAAGATGTTAATACATTCAATTGTAACGCACTCATATTTCTCCAAGTGGTTGCCTTTTGGTCCTACGTTCTTCCTTTAACTCGTCATCTAAGAGTAAATACGACGTTCAATGAGGTGATTAAAATACTGTTGAAGTTACCAGATCCTGAGAAAAGCCTGGAAATTATGATCACTGTTGCTTTTCATACTCGACTACTGCTGCGGGGATACAACGAAAATGGTGTGTTATGTCCTCCTGTAGCTCTTGTTTAGGTCTGTAACGAAGTGCTTTTGCGTTGCTGACCAATCTGCTGTGAGAAGTGTGCGGCGAAACTGCTGTCCAAAGGAAGAAATGAAATCGCTTGACACCGATTTAACTTTACGAACTAGCAATGTAGGCAGCTAATTTGTATCTCTTAAACGTATGAGCTGCGTACATTTGACAATGTACAGAGTAAGACTGTTGACTGTAGACGGACAGATTTTATTGCCCGGTGCTGATCTGCTGGGGATTATGTCAAGACTGGTAACTGTGGATCAGAGTGTCAGCAACGTCAGTTAATTAACAAAGGTAACGGAATAAGCAAACAATACCTAACTGAGCTGCTATTGACAAACGTTGTAAACCATAAGAATGGCAACAAGCGACTTCGCAACATCGAAGGAAAGATATTATAGGGTGGTACGACGTTCTTTCACTGAGAAAACGTTAGTCGAAGTGAACAGTCCAGACTTACTGCTATGAACTGTGAAGCTTAGTGACGGATGTGCCATACTTTTCCCGTGAGTAATCTCCTCACAGTCATTATAAATAGCAAAGTTTATGTAACTGTTCTGTGTGACTACTTTAATTTAATGAGACTTGTGTTCTCTCCAGGAGGAAACTACAGCTCTTAACACGAATATTTCATAACTCACACAACAAAACCTTCCTCGAGCTCTCCGGCTACACAGCATTTCACTGGGTGGACATATATTTTGTCCAAACCTTGAAGAGATCATCTATTACCTAAATTTTATTGTTGACTGTACTCCTATCAGCTGTAATTAAAAATTCGCACTCATAGTTTCGTGATCTAAGAACCTAGCAGGAACTGTATTGAACAATTCCACATTTTACAAAACAATATCTTACAAGTGGTCCGTAAGACCTGTTAATAACCGATTGTGATGAGCCTTGGGTTTGTTGTCTGAATGAACAGATACCATCTTCATACATATTGGTAAGGCTCACCGGCCATTTAAAAATCTTCTGTGCGGATGCACACACATTGCCCGAACTCTTACGGGATCGGTAAAGCTGCGAGTAATGAGTGTCAGGGGCAGGGGCACTACGAATACAGTGCGAGACAATAAGTTGGGAATGTGGGTCTCACGGGAGGCGTGCCAGAGATAAGTCCCTTCAGTCGCACTATCCTCTGTGTCCTCGGTGGCTCAGATGGATACCGGCACGGTAGCTCAGCGTGTTCGGTCAGAGAGATGGCTGGTTGGCCTCTGTAATAAAAAAACTGAGTGAAAGGATCAACAACGAACTTGAACGGATGCCATGTGACGTCCGCAACGACCAAACACAACGGTGAAAGAAGGAAAAAAAAGAAAAGAAAAGAGGGCCGCTCGCCCTCCGTAATAAAAAAGCTGAGTAATGGAATCAACGATCAACTTGAACGGATGTCTTGTGACGTCCGACCAGACTAAACGCAACGAACAATATCGAACAAAATGGAAAGAGAGGAAAAAAACGATGGATAGCGCGTCTTCCATGTAAGCAGGAGATCCCGGGCTCGAGTACCGGTCGGGTCACCATTTTCAACTTTCCCTGTTGACGTATATCAACGCCTGTATGCAGCTAAGGGTATTCATATCATTGTATTGATTTAACTGTAATTACATGAATGACTTTTAGCTGTAAATTCTCTGTATTTAATGCCAGGATAAGCTGTTGCTTCAGTGTGGGTGGTACAAATTCCATGTTGTCATTCTATTTGAGTGCTGTTGCAGGGATATCAAGGTCTGCTACATTTGCACTGAGTGCACCGACTTCAAACACCTATGGCCAAACGCTTCTCCAGCTACAATCAGTTGACCACTATAGATTGTGGTATAGCTGCTGGTACTGAGTCGTCTCTTCCAGCGACATTCATGTTGAACTACACTTATGGCCGACGATATGTGAAATGCAATAGATATGAATGCTATTCTATAGAGTGAATAAATGAGCCCCGTACTGGCACAATTACTGAATTGCAAATACCTTCAAAGGCAAAAAATAGTACAGCCCAAATAATGTTTCCTCTGGTTAACTTCTTAGGGTGGCGGCACACAGTCTTAAAAGACTTCATACTGATCATTGACTCAAGAAAACGTTTATTTTCGCTATAGCATTTTCGACCTTAATCGAGTGGCAGATTACACTGCATAAGACTGTGCGTAGCTCGTGTCAGGCTTAAAAAATTTTCTGGAATGCACACATCTCATCGTCGTGTCTGAGTTTTTTCCTATGTTTTACCATCTTTAACACAAATCCCAGCAGATCACCTTTCCTAGGTTGAACAAGAACAGTAGTTCTAGTATAAAGAAATACCAATTGGTGGTGTTACACATAGCAAATGCGATTCATATTAAAGACTCTGAGGGTAAAAATATAAAACAAAGTACAGTTAGTTACCTACTAATTTGAAACTTTAATCCATCAAAGTGTGACCTTATTCTGAACCTCTACCGCCAAAAATTTCGCTGTTGGTGTTATCAAATTGGTGTCATTGTTTTCGTAAATCTCTCTAAAACAGTACTTATGTGTGTATAATTCTGGTGAACCATACATGTGTTCTAGTACATCTTTGCAATTCTGGTGCTGAAAGGAGTCTGCTCAGCACCAACATCGCAGATAAAGCCAGATAAAGTTGCCATTCTTGAACAAGAGAACGATTTCAATGGCATCAACCCCTGGCGCTGGAGGTATTTATGTATTTCACTAACGTGAAAATTTACTCGTAAAAATAATAACAGTACAATTAGAATTTCATATACAAACATAATATTTTCAGAAAATAAAATTATGATAGTTCACATTTCGATTCTCACTGTGGTCCCCTAAACGAGGTAAAACTGTCTTTTATTTATATGCAAATACAGCCAAGAGACTATTTTCCACGAAATTAAAATTTTCCAATGGACACGTTATCAGCTGGGAAAGTTTCAGATTCTCTCTCTCTCTGTATCTCTCTCTCTCTGTCTCTCTCTCTATTTAGAACAAATAAATCTTATAAAAAAGGAGTTGTATATTTGCGTAACAGCGACTTTACGTCGCAAAATTCCGTATTTTGTCATTATTACTTTACAGGCAGTGGCCAGGCTAAAGAGCAATCTTCTGTAGCAAGGCTGTTATATACAGTGGAGTGGAAATACTGTATGTATTAAGAAGGACATAAAGAACTGAATACTACTTACATCCATTTTTCTGCATACCACAGAAAACAACTAATTTTCGTTGTTTATTCATCTCGTGAAGTTCCAGGATTTATAGTTACAGCTATTTTCAGATTTCTTCCTAACAATGCTTTATTTCAATTTCGATATTAGTTGAACAATTAGTGCATATATTTAGGTTCTGCATCATTGGCTAATACATACGTGAAAATTGAAACAAAAAATTACATGTTGAGAGACCATGATTCTTTCCCAGATACAGCAGTTAAACAGTTAATTAAAATTATCCAGAATGATATTTTCACTCTGCAGCGGAGTGTGCGCTGATATGAAACTTCCTGGCAGATTAAAACTGTGTGCCCGACCGAGACTCGAACTCGGGACCTTTGCCTTTCGCGAGCAAGTGCTCTACCAACTGAGCTACCGAAGCACGACTCACTGCCGGTACCCACAGCTTTACTTCTGCCAGTATCTCGTCTCCTACCTTCCAAACTTTACAGAAGTTCTCCTGCGAACCTTGCAGAACTAAAGTTTGGAAGGTAGGAGACGAGATACTGGCAGAAGTAAAGCTGTGGGTACCGGCCGTGAGTCGTGCTTCGGTAGCTCAGTTGGTAGAGCACTTGCCCGCGAAAGGCAAAGGTCCCGAGTTCGAGTCTCGGTCGGGCACGCAGTTTTAATCTGCCAGGAAGTTTCAATTAAAATTATGGTTAAAGGTAATTAATGTAATCAGTGATTCCTACACAGGACGAATCACCTAAAACTGGCACGGCAAATACAGTGCAAATGGAGAGGGCTATTGATGTGTGGTTTTCACGGAATGGATTGCTAGTCTGAGGCTGATATTGTCAGATCTTAGTAATATTTTTAGTCTATTTTTTTTGTACAAGCATACACTTTTTTAAATGGACCAGTGCCTATTGCTTTTAACAAGATAAACGTAGGGCATATTAGAATGTACGGTGTGTTTGTTGTAGGATTCGTTTACGAGATGTATTTTGAAAAGCTCCTAGACCGTCGTTTGTAGACTGCCCGTGGAAATGGAGTTCATACACCAAACAACAGCACAAGTACATACACTAGTTCTGTGCATTCTGGTTAGTAGCCTGCATCCGATCCTACGATATGGAAACAATATATGAAGACGATATACTCATTACGTATGTAATGTTCTTTCTTGTTACAACTGTCTCACTAACACAGAAAGCAGCAGTACCTTTGTGTGACCTGGTTGCATACCTGTCATAGCGGTACTACTACTCTCAGATCTCCACACAGTTTTCAGTTGTGTGTTATATATCATATTCTAAGTAACTGTGCCAGTCTCGCACAATTTCAAGAGTCTCTTTCTTGCTAACTGACTATCTGGTTGAACGTGAGGGACCTTTATTACTGTTAAGAAGGAGGACTGCATTCACACTTGGTTTAGAGGAATCGCAAAGCAGTGTCCATACCTAACTGTTGTTAACATTACCCAGCGTTCCTAGAAAACAATTGCTCAGACTCGTTGGTGCAAGAGAAAAACGTTTCAAATTCCCTCTGGCTCTTCCTACACGAAGTAACTGTAACAAACTGAGGGAGAGACTCCATCGTTGTAATCGCGAAGCCAGTGACTCAGATTATGCCTGTGACAGATCCAAGTCCCGACAAAGTTCGTGACGTATCCTTGCTTAAAACGATGAGAAGATATAGATTGTTGATGCAGATATTCGGGGCCGGACCAACACATGCTGTGCTGATTACTGCTGCTGTTTCGTTCTTACTGCTTTCAGATAACATCTCTGAAAAACTGTTCATCAGTGACCCTATTTGTTAGTGACTTAGGAGGCGGAAACGCATAAAAAGGAACTGTCCGCATGGCTTAAGAAAGATTTGGAAATTGAATAGCAAGTCCTGATTTTTTTCAGAATAACCTACACTTTGGTCAAGCAAAGATAGCAGTCAGTGGTTTGACCCTCCTGTTAGTGCCACACCATTGTTACCATAAATAGCATTGATGCTCGAGAAACCTGCAGCCGTTTATGCAAGTTACACATACATGTGTCACAACAAAGATGAGCAACGAAGGGCTTATCTCGTTATCCAGCTCTGCAGCCAAAATACATCTCACATGCCCTCTTAGCTACAGGAGAAACATAGTGCTTTTGGATTTTCACTCTATATTCCCCACATATGTAACGAAACATAAGACATGCATTTACTCACAGTGTAGGCATTTTATGCTGAAGTTTCTGACAGAATATACTCGTATATCACAAACTTCTCAATAGCATATGCTCAAAAGTGCCGTATTTACATGTCAAAGATGCAGAACCCACACAGATGAAATTCAAGATAAGCATTCATGAAATTCTTTGAAACGATTTCTAAATGCATGATCTACGTAGTAGGCCAAGCTCTTATATTGTCTTTAGTTGAAAATTTTATGCAAGAAATCCGTATTTATCAGGTCAATAAACTTTGAAAATTGATTGTAAGCGAGAGGGAAAGAATGCTCCAAGATTTCTGTAAAATACTGAAAAGATATGTTTAAGACATGGCTTAGGACGGAACAGGCGCTTATGTGACATGTTTACAAATGCCAGTTTGATAGAAAGTGGCCACATGGGTGGCGCGGTGGAGAAGTTTTAGACGTATGAGCCGCCAAGCATATAATGGCGACTTTGATACTGGGTGATATGGAAAGCTTACTCGACGTTGCATAAAGCATGGAGAGGAGTGGGATGACAACAATGGGATTAGACACTGTGAGGTGCTGTTACGCACATTATCAACATGTGTGCTGATTTCCAATTTTATTAATTACTTCTGCAAACTATGAACTGAAACGGAGAGAGTAATCAAAACATAATAGAAGAACATAATATTTTCCTGCAATGCAGTGCCTATCGTGTATATGACAGCCTTGACGCGACCACAAATTAATTTGCTAGAGGACTAACTTTGCTAGAGGCCGAGAGGAGAAGGTAACAACGTAACCGCTACTTACCGAGATAAAGCTGAAATGAAAAACGTATCCAAGACACAGAAGGTAAGGGAGAGAGCAGGTCATAAAGAGTCGTAGCAGTTTTGGCGACAGCAACTGCTAATCACGTTTAACTTTTTTAGCATCGTTAAATCTAACGTCACCTAATTCCTCTATCAGCAAGATCGACGCAATCAAGATTGAGAAACGAAGAGGTATATGTTGTTTCTCTCAGAATTTATACACCAGAATACGGTCTGTACCTGACCCTGAAAGAAAAACTCACTCCAAGAAGGTTTACACTTCCACGCCATTTCCCAGGCATACAGACGGTTTTCATTTCACAGAGTCAGTATAGTGAGAATAAGGAGGTACCAAGTCCTACGCCCCTCACGCCTGTTTAAAAAGGGGTCTACATATTTACTGTTAATTAGAAAAATTCAAGAACTCGAATGAGGCGAAACAGAAGAAAATGCCATGACCAGCTTGGATACAATATGGGTGCCGTGCGCCTTTTGTTAGTCAAAAGTTCCAAAAGATAAGTAGAAAGCTTTACCTTATAGCTCTATCTTAAAAAATAAGATCTATAAATATAGATCTATTGAGTCTCCTCACATTCCACGCTTCAACCATCAACTAAGAATGAAAAGCTGACACGAGAAATAAACTTAAAAATAACAATAAAAATTTACGTTTGTAGATATTGCTGTTCTGACTGTTTATCACATTACGTATTCCTAAAGATAATGTCGTGAAACACTCAGTGCACTCACTGTATGTATTCTAGTTGAACACTTCAACCTTCTTGAAAAAACACAAATGAAAATTCTAGTTGGACATTGTCCATTTAAAGCTACAACATCCTGATCTGAGAGTTTAAGGATACTTGTTCAATTTTAGGTCAACACTGCATGGTGTGGCAGGTGATGGCGGCACAACGCACGATGATGGTGTGGGCCAAACGCATGGTGACGGTGGGAACCAGACGCACACACCATCTGTGACAGACTGTGCGCCTGGTGCTGGATGCTGCAACGGGAGTGAGGCACTGTGTGGCACGAGGGTACACAACACGACCCAGGTGGACAACACGACCCGGGTAGACAACACAACTTGGGCAGACAACGCGACCCACGAAGACAACACGATCCTCAGGTAAAGCGGGTGGGCTGCGCCAATGAAGAAACTGAAAATGGACGTCATGTCTGTAGGTGGCAGCGAGAAACCGTTATCCAGGTGAAGACGGCTCATCACTGGTCACTGTCACCCATGCTGCAGGAGACGAGTAGCACATAGTGACATGCAGCTGCCTCTGGCTAGTGGACCACGACCGTCATACTAGGCAGGCTCACACGCTGTGTGCACGTGCATGACGCATGCAGTATGGCCTAGCTCAGAGCACTCGTGTCGAGACAGTGATCCTGCTAGCGGTAGACATTGACTGGTGAGCTGGACATTAATCTTGGCACTTTACGTCCGAGGAGAAAGGCAAATTTCAGCCACAGCTCATGTGGCTCCTAACTGGCCACACGTTGTTGAACATGAACCAAAATTTGCAACCACCCTATGAACTGAAAATTAGATTAGCTACCACTTCTGACAAAAATATGTGTAGGATGACGGGTAGCATTTGTGATCATTACAAGGGAGGCGGTGAAATAAGTAACTTAATGAAACAAAATTTATTATATAAACTCAAGGGCGAAGTAAGAAAGGTCTCACCCTGGCCAGCAAGTAAACGTTGACTGCCAGTGTAAGAGACTGGCTGACGATATTGATAAAAAGGGAAAATGGGTGAGGTAATGGTTAATGTTTGTGGAGCTGTTGGCCTGTCCTGATAGGCCGAAACGGATGTTTATGTCACGAAGCCATCCGCTTTGTATGAAGGCTACAACAGGAGATTGTATCCGCTCTGTCAAAATGCTGGACACCAACAGAGTGAAGCCGTTGTGCTCTGTACTCTAAGACCCTCCAGCGACCAGACATGTTATGTGTCTCCCACGCTCCATTCTGGTTAACATGGTGGCTTGGACACACAAGTCTATTCAGCAGAGATTCCAGAAAAGTAAGTGGCATGATGTTGAATTCAACAGCTTATACTGGACTGAACTTCATCTGTCCACATAGGTATGCTGTGGTGGCACATTGGCGCTGGCAAACTAATACTGGGGGAGTAATTGAAACACTCAATGGAAAACTAAGTTTGAAATAAAATGTTTGAAGAAATCCTGAATATCTCTAGATTGGCCAGCCACTTTGTACATTAGGACCGCCATTATATATGATTCTTTCCCCACTGCACCAACGATTCTGATGTGCTGTAAGGAAAAATAGTATATATGTGATATAGCTTTACAATGTTAATTGCTAATAATGGAGCAAGTTCATATTTCAAAGTACAGAAACAACATGACATGGAAAAATTAATTCATTCATGAATTTCATTTTTGAACCATCACATTACTGTGTTAAATCTTTCGTCATCAAAGGCCAAACATAACTAATGTCTTACATGCACTGTAACTTACAGTAATTTACTGTCCATAAGTTCCGTGTTTTATTTCTAGACGTAGTTTACTCCAGAAATATCATGTGCGATGCATGTATAAACATTAAGCAGTAGTTGTCTAGCTTGTTTTAACCCCTCACAGTACATGAAGCTTTGTTATTATTGCTTTCTCGAGGTCTTTATAATTTTTATGTTATCAGGTAATTTTATTCACTTTGCTGTCGATTATTCATGATCTCTCCCGTGAGAAAGGTAATATTTCTTTTGTCTCATTTCATGGATGCTGCACTGTGAGAACTTTAGAGAATTTTTAGGGTAACGTGGCTGTTGATGCAATATGTTTTTACTTATGTTAGTGAGACAGGGTTGTAGCCTCTCCCCGATATTATTCAATCTGTATATTGAGCAAGCAGTAAAGAAAACAAAAGAAAAGTTCGGAGTAGGTATTAATATCCATGGACAAGAAATAAAAACTTTGAGGTTCGCCGATGACATTGTAATTCTGTCAGAGACAGCAAAGGACTTGGAAGAGCATTTGAACGGAATGGACAGTGTTTTGAAAGGAGGATATAAGATGAACATCAACAAAAGCAAAACGAGGATAATGGAATGTAGTCGAATTAAGTCGGGTGATGCTGAGGGAATTAGATTAGGAAATGAGACACTTAAAGTAGTAATGGAGTTTTGCTATTTGTGGAGCAAAATAACTGATGATGGTCGAAGAAGAGAGGATATAAAATGTAGACTAGCAATGGCAAGGAAAGCGTTTTTGAAGAAGAGAAATTTGTTAACATCGAATATAGATTTAAGAGTCAGGAAGTCGTTTCTGAAAGTATTTGTATGGAGCGTAGCCATGTATGGAAGTGAAACATGGACGATAAATAGTTTGGACAAGAAGAGAATAGAAGCTTTCGTAATTTGGTGCTACAGAAGAATGTTGAAGATTAGGTGGGTAGATCACGTAACTAATGAGGAGGTAATGAATAGTATTGGGGTGAAGAGAAGTTTGTGGCACAACTTGACTAGAAGAAGGGATCGGTTGGTAGGACACATTCTGAGGCATCGAGGGATCACCAATTTAGTATTGGAGGGCAGCGTGGAGGGTAAAAATCGCAGAGGTAGACCAAAAGATGGCTACACTAAGCAGATTCAGAAGGATGTAGACTGCAGTAGGTCCTGGGAGATGAAGAAGCTTGCCCAGGATAGAGTAGCATGGAGAGCTGCATCAAACCAGTCTCAGGACTGAAGACCGCAACAACAACAACAGTGCTTACTGTCACTCAGTTCAGCTAATTAAGCATGGCACAGTGGAACAGGGTCAAACAAGATAACTTGTACTTAATTAGATGCGCTACTGGTCCTTCCATCTGAAAAATATGAACAGACAACTGATTTTAACTAACTTGCCCGTGCTCATGTATCACATGTACTGCATCGATATCGCTGAAAAAGTTTAGGCTGGGTTATCTACTAGATTGAAATTCTAATGGTAGAATGAAATAGGTGTGCCCTTATTCCAAGTTCACAGAAAATCATTATTGAGGACTAAGCCCTCAATATCGAATATTTTTATTCTAGTGCAGCATAGTCACACTGTAAAAAGTCTGTGAGTGGTCAATAAAAGATCGTCTGCTGCCTCGTCACATACTAATTATTCAGTGTACTAAACTTATGTTAAAAACTCACTCAAACCACGCATTTCCCGATGATGTTCGCCAAGAAAATGTGGCTTCATAGCACATTTGAAAAATAGATAATACCAGGAATGTTGTTACTGCCACACGGATTTCTCTCACGTCATGCAGAAAAACTCTCTTGACGAAAATATAAAAACAACATTGTAACTGAGGTTCATTAGAGGTCTCTGTATTGTGTGCAGTCGCTTCGAATAGCTCCAAAGTGTCTAACAATAATTCAGCTGTACATTTCAGTTCTACAAAACCACGTTTCTCAATAGTTCACGACCGAAAACTCACACTCTTGAGTCTATGAGAGTTTACAACGTCCATAATATAACACAATCCTTAAAATAACTGACTTTCCACTTAGTTTCAGCTACAAAAGTTTTCATCCGAAAATCATCCTGCGGTCTGACTGGGAATATATGACCAAAGAAGCGAGTCTCATAATTATGTTGCAATCTGAATAGGCTAGTTAACCCACCCAATCCAAGGTACAATTTTCTAGCTGATTTCATTGAGATCTCAGACCCCAAAACTAATTTCCTTAATTTCCGATTGTCAGAATATAGCAACGCGTAACATTTTAATTCAGGTTAACACAGAAGGTACCTAACTACAGACCAAACCCCAATCCTCCAATGACGTAACAAAGGAGACCATATTTTAATGAGTTACAAAATCAAACCTCTCCCCTACGTAAGTTTCTATGATTTTTAGTAATTAACTTAATATGTTCCTGATTAAAACATCTGAATCCATTATTGTGATCCAAATTTAATGTCTTTCATGCAAATGATACAGTAACTGAAAGATTCTACATATTTTTTTACAAAAAATGCTATGGTTTCAGTTAACTGATGTGTAATTTGAATGGTAAAACTCTTCTTAGGGTCAATATCTACATCTCCCATCCAATTTAGTACGGTACATCAGAACTCGAAATTATGTGCATAATTCTTCAGTTGGCATTGCTTTAAAGAAAACATACTCAGCTAACTGCTGTCGTATTTGGTCAATATGACATTCTACACACTGGGAGTATAAAATTTAAATAAAATAGTCATCATAGCACATAACCCACAAATGTTATAAACTGCAGAAAATATTTTGGATTTTACTAAGGGCTCTCCTCTGTTATGTCACCCAATAACTGTTCAGTTCTCTCAGGAGCTATGTCATACGAATACAATAAGGTTCTATTTGCTGCTCGCACAAGCCTTCCAGCAAATTGTCGCTTCAAATATATACGCTCGTACTTACACAGCTCTATTCACGTATTCACGTACATCCTAATTTTATAGTGATGTACACACAGCATAGCTCACCACCTTCACAGTATTATCAAAGTATGCAGATTATAAGGATAAAGGCGTTGCACTTGACATTGTTTTACACCTATCTCCACCGATACTGATATACAATTGTTGACTTTTCCTAAATGTTAGCATCAAGATACTTATACTCGCTGTTGATGCATTCATAAAAGCCTTCGACAAAGCATAATGCGTCACCGAATATGAGGACTATGACTTGCCTGTCTAGCTAGTATGACTCTGCTACATATGTTTTAGATTATAAGAAATGAAAAGCACCAGTTCGCTTTTGTTCTACAATATCACTTTTATTATGTTAACCGGTTTTAGGCTTACAAGGCCATCTTCAGATATTTACTGAGTATTGTCACCAAAGAAGTTACAATGTTCGCAAACAACATTGGAAGAGAAGTAACATGTCTAGACTGAAGTAGAAACATACAGTAAGTAACATCTTTGACAGTTTGGCGGTAATGCAATGAAAAAGTAAAAATTAAACAGTAAATAAATAACAATGGTGTAGACAGGAAAATCTTTAACACAAAAAAGTAACAGCATGCCCACATAAGAGTTTCTATTAATAAACAAAACTAATAAATTAAAATAAAATTAGTAGTAGACAAGCCTACATCAGGAGGTATGAAACATGGATAGTGATACACCAACCTATTAAAAGAAGAGACATCACTGTAACTAGAGAATACGTATGGAACTTAAGCAATGTCAGTAAGATAAACAAAAATAAATAAATGCAGGAAAATGGAGGCGTTTGAGGGAACCTACAGTTAATGCAATCTTTGAGAGTATGCTGGTACTACATTTTAACATTAACTTTATATTCAAAATAGTGTCTATGTAACAGTATGCATTAAATAAATGAACAAAGTGAAATATGAACAATATTTGATGAGACAACTACAAGAGGTGTTACCTTTGTTTGCTAGGTGAAGTACACTGAACACTGGCTGGTAGCTGTGACTCTCACTCAGTACATGCTCAGGAAATACGGAGTCAGAATTCTGCAACCTCCAGCTGCGTTCATGTTCAGCCAGCCTAGTTGCTATGTCTCTGTCTGACTGACCTATGAAAAATTTGTCATAATCGGAACAGGTGATTTTGTATACCCGACTGTTGGCTAATAACTGGATCTTATCTTCGCTATTGAAACACACTAGGCTGTTGTGTTCCTCACATAGTACGAAAGCCTACAAGTGTAAACGTCTTTGGATATCTTCAGTTACATATACCTACGTCTTCATACCTAAATTACTATCAGTGATTAAAAATTATCGTGCATTGATCTGATTACCGTATTTTCCTGATATGTGGTAGTGCAATTGCTTTCATTTAAACTAACTGTATGTCTACGATTTTATACATTCGGGCAATACAGTAAAAGATGAAAACATCGAAAACAGCTTAATTTCATTTATAAATAATAAATCTAGAATTTACAAGAAGCATAAGGTTCTAAGGCTCCCTATCTTTCTAACAGCAATCAATCTGTAATGATCAGATACTACGTGTCAGTAGTTAAAGTTCCATTTTCAAATCTCACTTGATAGAACCACTGCTCAAAATTACGTCAAATCTGAAAGCGTATTATTAACGCGGGTAACAATAAACAAAACTTACACCTATGATGGCGCTGTATGTGCCAGAATGGGCATGTCACACAGACGTGTGGCAGACGGCTGTTCTTCAGTGTACGTCTGAAACGAAGGCTGTAGAAGTTCCGGACCGGCAAGGTTATGAAAAAAAAAAGACGTTGGTCCGATGTCTACTAAGGGTCTAGAGAAAACGATCATAAAATTCGAAAACACAGATTCTTCTGAAGTGCAACTTGGCAGAGGGAGGAATGCAGTGGATTCGATGTCTGTCGAAGATGTGGAAACAGCATTGCAGAAGCGTCGATCGGTAGTGTGCAGAAACGCAGTGGACTGGTGAATTCGCGAGGGTTGGACAGGCCTGCGAGCGCGATGCATAAAATCCTACGAAACACCTTGAATTCCTGTCCGTACGAAATCTCCCATGTAAAGGAGTTGCTTCCTAGTGACAAAATTTCGCTCTGGCATTTATTCCTCACGTGGAATGTGGACGATAAATGGCCTTGGAACATTCTGTGGAGAGACTAAGCCCATTTCTATGTCCAACGGCATTTCAGTATGCAAAATTGCAGTATATGGTCTACGGAAAATCTGCACGCTCATCAACCGGCGTCACTTCATTCTGCAAAGCTGACTTTGTGGCGCAGGTGGGCGGCGTTGTTTCTCGTCGTACAGTGTACTTTCTAGGAGATAAATACCGAAGGTCCTGTTATCTGTCCCACCACTGATAGACGCTATGAGAGTCTTTCGTGGAAAAATGTCATCTCAACCTTTCAACAGCGTGGAAGATGGCGCTCCTTCGGACATTTCACAGGCAGTGAACTGGTTGCTGTAGAGGAATTTCGGATATGCTGTAATTATCAGTTGTCATTTCCCTAGGGCGTGGCCGTCCATACCAGCTATTCTTAATCTGTCTGACCTGTGTGATGTTTCGCTGTGGGGCTACCTCAAAGGTGCTGAGTTCAGTGCTCCAATCACGAACGCAGCCGAATAGAAGGCACACATTGCGCAATGCATATTCAAAGTAACCCCGAGACATTCCGATCAGATGTGGTAAATGCTGTTTCTTCCTAAAAAGGTTGGACACCATATCAACAAGTCTTGCGCCTGTCTCACGAAGATTAGAAATCAATGTCATTTTGTATTTTGATTTTTATGTGGTTCTTGGCCTCAGAACAATTAAAGGCCGATTTTTCCCATCCGGTTGACGTCTTCCTTAGCAGCGACTCTCTTTCTACAGAGTTTTGAAAATTGAATTAATTGTGTTTACTCTGTATATGCTCATTTGACTTCGAAACAGAATACTTCACGAAGGAAGGATACAGTGAATAGCATCAAGTGATCCACTACCCAAAACTAACCTAAACATTTTCCTTGTACATAAGGTTGTATTGTTGTTCTTATTATTTATTGAACTTAAACGCAGTACCATGTCTGTTTCCGTTTTGGCATCGAAGAACTGTATCTACCTGATGTAAATATTGGGTAATGGGAAAATAATGTCGTTTAAAATTAATGCTGATTTTCTGCACATAATTTTTGACACCGTCTACAAACTGTTCACTTAAACATCATCAAACTAATATAAATTTCTAAATAGCCATAATACCATCAAAATAATAGAAAGAACCTTGTTTTTGTTGTCAGATTTGCCTTTAGGATAACAGCGGATGAATTTGTTCGTTTTTCTCATTTCATTTGCAGCTTTATGGAAAGCTTACCAGCCGGCCGGTGTGGCCGTGCGGTTAAAGGCGCTTCAGTCTGGAGCCGCGTGACCACTACGGTCGCAGGTTCGAATCCTGCCTCGGGCATGGATGTGTGTGATGTCCTTAGGTTAGTTAGGTTTAATTAGTTCTAAATTCTAGGCGACTGATGACCTCAGAAGTTAAGTCGCATGGTGCTCAGAGCCATTTGAACCATTTGAAAGCTTACCTTGGAGGTAATCCATTCTCCATTTCATTTGGCATATGAGACACACATTTGCAGTACAGTTTTGAATGTGTTGGGGACTCAAAGATGATTATTTCTTTAAAAACAATGCCTCTGTTCTTTTCCTTTATTTCACGTCTATGGTTACAAATTCTTAGGTCCTGAGACTACCGGTTTAGTCAGAAATGACCATCTTCTGATCTGCAGAAAAATATGGGAAAACACAAATGCAACTATCAGATTGTCTACAGCTTAAAACAATAAAATAGACCATAATGAAAAGCGTTACTGACATGTACACTGTTGCGCTTTAAATATGACGAGGTATAACTGTCTTATAAAAACTTGTCCTAATATACTGGAACCATAGTGGTATCGTCAAATTCTGAACACAAAATCATCGCCAGCATTGTCAAACATCTATAAATACTAATATACACAAGAGTCATCTTGTCAGCAGCACTACTGTTCAAAACAAACTGCCTTACAGTAGCCGCAAAATGTTTGTGTTGCAAATTAGCCAGATGTCGCTGTTGTTGGCGTACACACATTCTTCAATGATAATTGTACGATATAAAATAAAAATGGGGGTACAATCAGAAAAGTCTATAGTGGACTTATAAGGTGTATTAAGGCATTACAGTAACATAAAACACTGAAATAAAGCACGGCAAATAGTAGATTGCTCTGCTCTTGTTGCCTTATATCGCGTAGTTGCCAGTCCCTACACTGATTTAATGTTCTACGTATCCTTTTATCCTGTGGCGATCTTCACGTTTCATGTTTAATTGAAAGCATTTCTTTTCGTGGTACCAATATGCACTAGCCCACAATTAAAAGTAAAGTTGTATACACCGCATGCATCCAACGAATGCCATATAGCTTTTGCTGTTCTTAAATGTTCTTTTATCTTCCCAGTTGGTGTGAAAGTAGTTTCAAGCCCATAAATTCCTAACGTATTAGCAATGCGATCTGTAATCTTACTAATAAACTGAAGAAAAGCTTGCCGATGCGTGGCTGCTGTTCCTCGTTCATCCTGATTTTCTCCCCAGGGCTAAGAGCTGGAACTATCTCCTCGTTTGCATAAACATTCTTCTTAACGGTCGACTGTAAGTGGTTAACCTCGCTTGTAAATAAAACGGGTCATAAATTTGTCTCCCTATCTCCCCTAAAGTTTTATAACACCTTGTTCTGTTCTGGGGTGATGATTAGAATCTTTATGAAACCAACAACAGGTATGCCTGGCATTTCTATTCACTTTATGAGTAAGAGCACGTATTCCGCACTCAGAGTTGAAATGTGAAGTAAAGTTCCATAGATCGATCATAGACTGTCAGCCCAGAAGTTTTAAGTGAAGTTAATACCAACAAAGCCTACACTGAGTGAGCAATTTCTCTGTTACGAACATGACTTTTCTGTTACGAAGATCGGGTATTTTATTCTTCAAATGCACTTACAATTTTCATTTTTGTTCAGAGATTCTCCACTTCTTCCACAAATTTTTGACATACAGATTACAGTAAATCAACAACGCTCATAAATTACAGTTTCCTCTAAAACTTATTTTGAGAAATAAGGCCTGAATGGTTTTCACATTTCTATTAACACCACAGTCTTTACAAAAATATTCTTGACTTCTCCACCGTTTCTACAGATGTAGAACTTATTTTCATCTACAAAAATTGTTTGTATATGGACCACGAGTACTACGGAAGAGTTTCGTTTTATTTCCATGTTCATTCCTCCATTATAATGCAAAATATTGTTCTCTCTGTCCTTTATCTATCTTTATAAAATTCTTATAATTTTTTGTGCACGGTTCTTAGTAAACACTCCTTATCAATAACACAGGCCAACGAAAAATTTGTTCCGAAAAGTTTTTTTTGACTTTGATAGCTGATTTTTATGAGCTGAATCCAAATCCAGCCTTAGGTTTTTTGTATCACCAATAGTTTTCGAGCAATACGCTTTTTATGATATAGTATAAAATCCTATGCTATACTGCAAATGGGGAAATTAATGAAACGGTTTGTTACAACATAAGCCAGGTTTGTATTTACAGTAAGCTACGTAAAACAATGATATGGGTTAATAGAGGTATCACTTGTCAGCTGCAATTGGTTTGCATTTTCTTTCTCTTTTTCCTTTGGCCCTTCTTGTGTAGCTTTTTATATGATGTATTGCTTGCTGAACTTTTTGGCGAAGTGACCAACTGTAGTCCCCAATCATGTTGGTGTTGCAGTGGCCTTGGTATCGTTCCCGCATTACTTTAATGTCCTGGTGAAAACGCTCTCCCTGCTCTTCACTAACGTCTCCCATATTGTCCAGGAAGTAATCAAGGTGATTGTTCCAAAAGTGAACTTTCAGGCTCATTAAACACCGTGAAGTTTTAAACTTCTTTAACATTGTTGCTAAAACAGAAACAAATTCTGGGTCTTTTTCATGTCCTAAGAACTTTGTAACGACCTGCTTGAATGATACCCATGCTTCTTTCTCATATAAGCTCATTGTGAATTCAAAGTTAACAACAAACATCAATTTTCTAATGTCAAGTCCGACAATGACGCCTTCTTTTAGTTTAGCTTCTGAAAGGTGTGGAAACTTTTGGCAGAGGTGCTTAAAACATGGTCCATCTTTAGACTAAGCCTTTACAAACTGTTTCATTAGGCCTAACTTTATATGTAGGGGTGGTAAGATTACGTTTTTTTGGATCTACAAGGTTTTCGCATAGAATGTTCTTCTCACCAAGTTTTAAAGACTCCCTCACAGGCCAGTTCTTTCTGCACCAGTGTTGATCCCTAGCCGTACTGGCCCATTCACACAAGAAACATGGAAATTTGGTAAAGCCACCTTGCTGACCAAGGAGCAGGCATGTTACTTTTAGATCGCCACACATCATCCAACCATGAGAAGAATATCTTATTTTATTTAGCACTATTTCTAGGTTTTCGTAGCTTTCTTTCATACGTACAGAATGTCCAACAGGTATAGATGCATACATGTCACCATTGTGTAGTAGAACAGCCTTTAAGCTAGTTTTGGATGAATCAATAAACAGCCTCCACTCATTCATCAGACTGGGAATGTCTGAGCAGCACACTAAATCACCTTCTTGTTGAAAAAACTTGGAAAATTGCTGCTCTCACTTTCTATACATGTATATGCAGGTTCCAACAGGCAATAAGTTCTTTTCTTTTAATCTAGAGCGAAGGAGTTCAGCTTTCTCTTTCGTTAAGATCAGGTCCCTAACCAAATCATTAAGCTCGGTCAGAGTAAACAATTTGTGCTCTAGACTTTCTGTAGTACAATGAAATTCGTCATCATCTGGTTCATCTAAATCGAATCACACATCAGAAAATACTTCTGTTGGAATAAAATTTAAATCATCTGGTAGTTCAGGAATTTGCTAATCTACACCATGCTCTATTGATCAGATGGTGGACTGAAGGTTAGGGCAGCTTATTACCTTCTTGGTTTCCGAATTATGACCAGATATTTCAACACTGCAAAAGCAGCAATCATTGGAATGATTTCTTGGCTCCCTCCATATCATAGAAACACCAATTTTCTCAGATCTTCAACACACACATAACATACCATACGCGGCACCTAAGATTTATCTTGATCACCAAGCTTAGGTCCAAATTATGATAGATAAACCGTTTCCACGAAGTCTGTAATGTTTCTTTGGCGTTTTTGAATCACCAATTCACCACAAATACAACAAAGACAGACAGCAGAGTTTTTACAACCACGATTAGACATTGTACTGAGCACATGCACAGAAAACGTTAAAGCGACGTTTGGCTGACAGTAAACCGAACACTATCTGTTAAAACAAAAATATAATCGACCTTTTTTGCTAGAAAATGTTTTTCAGCAGTGCTACCAACGTCACCTGCATTCATTACACCTCCTTTTTAAATTATTTAAATTACATAGAAGCTGTTAAATTCTTTAAAATATCGCTTAATTTAGTAAATTTAACTGTGGAATGTGAAGAAATGGTGAGTGATACAGTTTTTTTAAGAATCATATTTGGATTTCCCACCCTAAAAATCGTAAGAATAAGGTATTTTCAGCAAAAAAAGTTTTACCATCGTTGGCCTGTGCAATTAATATAATAAATTAATACTAAGAGTTCAATACGATATTAACTGTATTGTACGATCTTCAGTAGTGTGATGGAATTTTATTTTTGGTGAATACTTGATAGTGCATTATCCTTCAATGCATTTGCGACCCTATTGAACGACTGTCTTCCTATAATACAATTAAAGACATTGGACCCACTATCTGAACTGAAATCACTCCTTGCTGTTTCAATCAAAACAGTATTACTACATCATCTAATATTACTCCTTGTAAAAATTTATATTGCATCATCTAATTTGGTCCCTTGTAAGCATATATTTGGTTGAAGCACTGCTGCTTTCTATTTCATTTCTCTGTTGTAAAAAGAAAAGAATATATATTCCTGACACCACTCGGGTTGATACCATTCTTCTCTGAAATTATTTTTAATAATCGTCTAGGCAGTGTCGTTTTTCCCATAACCGTCTTCTTTTCAATATGTGTAGGTATTTCCGACAAACTACTTTAAAGATGACATTACTTTAAGTGAGACTCTGTATTTGCCTGATGCGAAGATTACTTAAGCTGCTATTACCGAATTTCAAGTAATGTATCTACAAGTTTAACTTAATATGGTGTCCAAAATACAGCCAGGGCAAATAATTGCCTATGTGTGTGTTTATAAGCGCACAAATTAATAGGTATAGGTTAAAGGACCATATAGTGAACATTGTCATTGAATGTCTATACAACTAATTTAGCCAATGGTGGTTCAAGTAAACAACGTTTTATGTAGATCACAGTTTTTGTGGAAAAATTGTCAGCTTTCAAGGAATAATAAAAGACTGTGGCATAACTTGAAAAATTCTCTTTTATGAAACTACCTTCAAGTGTGCAGTTAACCTAACATCACCAGTACTGGGAAATTCCACACTGTTCCACAGTTATTAATCTGTCTTCAACTAAGTTCCTCCTATGCTCTTTCTTTTTCTTTACTGAAAATGCAGCATATTTTCTTGTTCGTAAATTCTAGTCCCATTTTACTTAGCACAGTTGATGCTCCCCATATCTCTCTCTATTTCAAGTACATAAAGGAATACATCTGTTTGTAACCTGAACCAGACCTTCTCTACCTGATTGCCTCAGTTCGTGTGCTTCTGAATAGAACACATTCTAAAGAGCATGTTAGCTTTAGTGTCTTGTAACACATTTTATATACCTACAATCACAACAAGAAATGGAAAGATGATACAGACAAACTCAAATAATGTGTTCATATCAAATTAATGTTTAAGCACACTATCATGTCATCATACAAAAATATTTATTAAAGAGAGTGTTCTCATTCAGATTTAATCTCTTTATTCATGTTAAAACTATAATAAACAACTCACAAAGTAATTTTTCAGCCATCTTTGGGAAATATGAAATCTGTTTTCATGACATAATCTTTATCTGAATAATTTAATGGTCGCTGATATTTCTTCATGTGTTGCATTGCTCAGAAAATCCTCATATGCTTACCTTAACTTCTTGCACCACTGTGTCTTGATCAGAATCAGTTATTTTGACGACTTAATTTTTGATAATATGATCAGTTTTACACCTGATTTTTTAGGGTTATGCTTTTGCTTTATTTCCTTCATTTCATATACTGAATCCATGACAATGATAAGACTCTTTTAGCACAGGTTCTTATATTTTGTGCTCTTTTGTTAAGTAATATTTGGGAACGGTAGCATCAAGGACACACACATATCTACTCTGGTAAAGTGGGCTCTCAAAGTTGCTTGATGGCACCGTTAAGTTGAAGGTGTTTTGGAAATCTTTAGCATGTAACTCGAAGAAGTTATTAGTTTGCTAGTTGGACAGGTCTCTTTAAAATTATATGCATCATCGTGGTTGTCAAATATATAGGTTACTATTAAATTTATTGACGTGTGAGGTTGTAGAAGGGCACGTTTTTCAGATGTATCTTTCACTACGAAGGATCCCAATGCTGTTTTAAGAACAGATACATAGTGCATCACCTTACAAGATTTTATCATGTGATCTACATGTAAATTTCTTTCATGTTTGTCATACACACCATTTGAATGCTAGTGTATAGACATGTTCCTGTTTGTTAGTTATAACTGTTTAACAAATTCACTGTATTACTTATTTTTCTTGTTACTTAGCAAACTTTTGTTTTATGAACAACAGTTTAATAAAAGATATGACAGCAGCAGATATTTTGCATCCCTCAAGTACCATTATTCTTAAGCCTATACTCCTGTCCACAGCAGCCATTATCTTTCAACGTGATATCACATAACTTCGATCGCCTATTTTATGATCCCTGATAAAAAGAGCATTTCGGCAGTTCATTTTCTATTGTCTGGATTCTCTTGGAAAAAGCAACTTATTCCATAGCAGTACATGACTTTATAAGGGCCAGGACACAAGAAGATGCTACATGGAAGACATGTATTTTTAAGATAGTGCTCGTAATTGCGCGGAACCCTTTTCTTTGCTAGAAGAAGCGAATTACATGAGACTTCAGAATCATTAACTGGAAATTGCAGCTACTAAATGTAATCGTCAAAACTTAAATTACCTCTTGGTAGTTTACACTGATAAAGCAAGCTTAAGTGATCTGCCTATTAGCGTGGATCACTTGAAATGGCATGTCAGTGCTAAATAGCAGAGATCTATAGCTGAGGGAGTCTGGTGGCACACTGTTTTCAAGCAGTATCAGTCTTCTCTTCAATTTTTTCTAGTACAGTCGATTTTAATGTCTTCCATCTCCCACTTCTTTGCAGTCTGATGGAAGTCTGAAAATAAGTCAGTGTATCGTATTACGATGGTGCACACAGACTCCACATCCCTAAGTGCTACATGTGCATCTACATCTACTGCGATACATTTAAGTGCATGGCAGAGGGATCATCGAAGCAAGTGCAGGAGGGTCATCGAAGCATGTTAACAGTTCTCTATTATCCAAATCTCATTTAGCAAGCAGAAATGACGAACAATTGTATCTTTCCGTGTGAAGTCTGATTTCCCTCATTTCATCACAGTGATCGTTTCTCCCTATGCTGGTCGGTGTCGGTAAAATATTTTCGCATTCGGAGTAGAAAGGTAGTGATAGGAGTTTCGTGAGAAGCTTCCTCCGCTGTGAAATACGCCTTTGTTTCAGTGCTGTCCATCGCAAATTCTGTATCATTTCTGAGATGTCCATCGCAAATTCTGTACCATTTCTGTGACTATGTTACTATTTACGGCCCATAATAACCAAAATATTCCCCATTGTCAATAAACTTTCGATGCGAACATTCTGTACTGTGCAAGGGACCATGGGGGAGAGGGGAGGGGGCGAGTGTTGAAGGATGCTTGGATTTTTAAACAGATCCATGAAAGTGGCCAAAATAATTATCCGCAAAGATTTTATAGACATTGGATGCGAAAGGCTGTTGCTTGAAATTAGAGGGGAAAGTTGAAAATTTGTGCTGATCTGGGTTAGAACCTGGGAGTCCTTCTCATTGGGCAGATGCTCTGACCATTCCGTCAACCAGACACAGTGATCTTCGCAACTGCACGGACTACCGTAGCACGCCTTCCGTCACACCCAAGTTCTCAGCTTATCCACACACAACAAATACAGTACCCCTTGCCCATTATCCTCATTACACGCTGCGTTCCGCCTATTCCCGTACGAGCCTGGTATGCATCCTTACTGAAGAGGGCGTTGGCCTTCTCGCCTTTACATATATGAAAATCGCTCTCTTTATCTGACAGAATTAAGTTGTTGCCCTCCAAAATATTGGGCATGGAATTCGTTGCCTAAGAAACTAAAGAAGAAGTCTAATTAACTCTGTTAATACATTAAAATGCATAGTACGAGGTTTGGCAAGCTTAGACACTGATAAGTAATTCCTTCGTAAGTCAAGGTTTAGGATTTTGAGTGTACCACAAAAGAACGCATATCTGGATAGACGATCATATTCGCGTAAGTTGTACCATCATTCCAAAACGTTTAAAGACAAAAATACACTCCTGGAAATGGAAAAAAGAACACATTGACACCGATGTGTCAGACCCACCATACTTGCTCCGGACACTGCGAGAGGGCTGTACAAGCAATGATCACACGCACGGCACAGCGGACACACCAGGAACCGCGGTGTTGGCCGTCGAATGGCGCTAGCTGCGCAGCATTTGTGCACCGCCGCCGTCAGTGTCAGCCAGTTTGCCGTGGCATACGGAGCTCCATCGCAGTCTTTAACACTGGTAGCATGCCGCGACAGCGTGGACGTGAACCGTATGTGCAGTTGACGGACTTTGAGCGAGGGCGTATAGTGGGCATGCGGGAGGCCGGGTGGACGTACCGCCGAATTGCTCAACACGTGGGGCGTGAGGTCTCCACAGTACATCGATGTTGTCGCCAGTGGTCGGCGGAAGGTGCACGTGCCCGTCGACCTGGGACCGGACCGCAGCGACGCACGGATGCACGCCAAGACCGCAGGATCCTACGCAGTGCCGTAGGGGACCGCACCGCCACTTCCCAGCAAATTAGGGACACTGTTGCTCCTGGGGTATCGGCGAGGACCATTCGCAACCGTCTCCATGAAGCTGGGCTACGGTCCCGCACACCGTTAGGCCGTCTTCCGCTCACGCCCCAACATCGTGCAGCCCGCCTCCAGTGGTGTCGCGACAGGCGTGAATGGAGGGACGAATGGAGACGTGTCGTCTTCAGCGATGAGAGTCGCTTCTGCCTTGGTGCCAATGATGGTCGTATGCGTGTTTGGCGCCGTGCAGGTGAGCGCCATAATCAGGACTGCATACGACCGAGGCACACAGGGCCAACACCCGCCATCATGGTGTGGGGAGCGATCTCCTACACTGGCCGTACACCACTGGTGATCGTCGAGGGGACACTGAATAGTGCACGGTACATCCAAACCGTCATCGAACCCATCGTTCTACCATTCCTAGACCGGCAAGGGAACTTGCTGTTCCAACAGGACAATGCACGTCCGCATGTATCCCGTGCCACCCAACGTGCTCTAGAAGGTGTAAGTCAACTACCCTGGCCAGCAAGATCTCCGGATCTGTCCCCCATTGAGCATGTTTGGGACTGGATGAAGCGTCGTCTCACGCGGTCTGCACGTCCAGCACGAACGCTGGTCCAACTGAGGCGCCAGGTGGAAATGGCATGGCAAGCCGTTCCACAGGACTACATCCAGCATCTCTACGATCGTCTCCATGGGAGAATAGCAGCCTGCATTGCTGCGAAAGGTGGATATACACTGTACTAGTGCCGACATTGTGCATGCTCTGTTGCCTGTGTCTATGTGCCTGTGGTTCTGTCAGTGTGATCATGTGATGTATCTGACCCCAGGAATGTGTCAATAAAGTTTCCCCTTCCAGGGACAATGAATTCACGGTGTTCTTATTTCAATTTCCAGGAGTGTATGTTCAAATTTGTTTGAATTCCTAGGAGACCAAACTGCTGCTTAAAGTAATTTAAACTATGCTAAGAACAACACCCACACCCACGCCAGAGGGAGGACTCGAACCTCCGGCCGGAGGGGCCGCGCAATCCGTGGCATGGTGCCTCTAACCGCGCTGCCACTCAGTGCGGCGTTTAAAGACACAAAGCACAACAGGAGGCTACACTTTGCCTTTTTGGCTTGAGTTGGAAGCGTACTGAACGTAAAACCGGAAACTAGTGTTTAGAATGAAGCTGGAAATTACTGAATCAGAGCAGAAGTGAGTCTACTTTCCGAAAAGTTCGTCTAGCTGTGGCGGCTGAATATCACCGCATTAGACTGTAGATGGCAGCTGAATTGTCCGCAGAATCAGTCATTGATTTCGTGCCAACAACTTGCTCTGGCGTCTAAGTTCAAGTCAGTTGGATATGTGTCTAAACCGCCTCCGTGCCAAAGTCGCCTGCTCGTCAAGTCTGCTCGAGGAGGTACAGGAATGGGGAGATGCTCGACCAAAGAGATTGCGCCCTGATGGATTCTGGCTACAGAGTGATATTGTATCGTCGACTTCGTATAAGGAAGGCCGGAGTCTCTGCCTTTTTCTGTCATCGCTTAACTTTGGTGGCGTCCTTCCCTTACCCCTGTCTCAGATGGTTAACAAGTAACAAGTTTCGGTAACATTTGGTGCTGAAACACTGTGTCCATTCCCTGTCTTTCAGTTTTCACATTGCGTTAAATATTTTGTCTCACAGGGTCTGAGCTGGGAGATGTTGGTGTCCCACACTCTTCGAAGGCGTCCAAATATTTGCTGCCTCTCGTTCTGTCATTCTACCAATCTGTCCACAACGGTGCTCTCTCAGGATGCTGCCATAAACGGACCATACCCCGTTCCACTAACACTTTGTTAACAGCAAACGCTGTTTCCCTTGCCGGCTTTTATGACCTAAAGCGTCCTCTCGTTTGTTGCAAAGGACAACTTGCTTCCATACAAGCTTCTTATTTAGATGAGCATGCAGTTCAGTATTAGAAACTGTCATCTATCTTGCAAGGGGATGGCCACGGATGTCGGATCATGGATTTACTTAGAACTTCGTGCCATTTTTTGTAGTCGATTAGGACAACGTAATGTGCAAATGTAAGGCGTAATTATAAGACGATTTCGAGAAAATCGCAAGATAAGTTTTACTTGTTAATGATGTACTGGGGCGTTACGCCTCTCAGTACCGCCGCCACCTCTCAGTATGAGGTGGCGGCGGTTGTGTGGCCAGCGTTCACGTTCCGTAATCGATGGAGTTCAGGGTGAAGTCACGCACGGGTTTTGTTTCTAATTCTTATTTTTTGCAGTACTAGTCATATTACTTGATATAGACTACATTTTAAAAGTAATATGATGTAAAGACGTATTTGCGGGAATTCTTATAGAATTTCCAATATACTCTTATTTGGTTATTTACTAATTTTATTGTTATATTTTCAGCTATCGACAAATTTAGATCAAGCGCATAAACTTGCTCAGAATATAAATGCCTGTCACAATTTCCAAAATCCCTTATCCTCGCAGTCAAGTATGGTACAGAGAACTGCTTTGCTCCTGGGCGCTTCGATCTGCAGACACAGATTTCAAGAACGAAGGATAGCATTGGAAAGGCTAAGTCAAACATCGATAAATCAAGGTGCAAATAACCTTATTCAACAATACAATGAGTTACAATATGCAAACATATGAGGATAATGTACAATTAATCATCGGATTTCCTTTCTTCATTAAAAGTTGCAGGATGTTATTTTTCGTACATACACTGGAAATATGTGATACTTTGTGAAATTTTCCCGGCGTGTGTGCAGCCAGCCGGCCGATGGGGCCGAGCGGTTCTAGGAGCTTTAGTCCGGAACCACGCGACCGCTACGGTCGCAGTTTCGAATCCTGCCTCGGGTACGGATGTGTGTGATTTACTTAGGTTAGTTAGGTTTAAGTAGTTCTAAGTTCTAGGGGTCTGATAACTTCGGATATTAAGTCTCATAGTGTTCCGAGCCATTTTGTGGGCAGCCAGATCCCGTAAACATGCAGTCACGATATTTCGGCCGACAGACGTCCGGCCATCTTCAGGTGGGTAGGCAACTTCTGAAGAACCCAGGTGTATTCACGATATTTATGCCGAATCTCGCGCATGCGAAATGTTCTGGAGTCTTTCGGCGCATGCATCAGGTGATGACATGGGCGGGACGGCCGAGCCACCGCTACCGATGGCAGCAAGCCATCCTTGGTCGAAGTGAGAGATGATCTAATCATTGAGTATCGAATGATTCCGCTGTTTCCGCTGCAACTAGATAATTTTAATAACAGTATTCCAATTTTTATCTACTTAAATGCCGTTGTCACGGTTTATAAGGTTATCGCCCAAGACGTATTTCCACCGATTCTTTGATTACTGAGTCCCAAATACTGGAAACTGGAGCTGATATTTTTGTTCCATTGTATTCCATTGAGTGTCCTATGGAACACAGTGTTCCGCTACTGCTGTTTTCGACGGTTGCCGAACACGGGTGTATTTTCTTGTTCTGCACTACGCTCATCTATTCTCTACATGCCGCCCATAAAGTTTTTCACATCCCTACAGAATTGAAAGTCGCATAATATTCGATGTCGTTATAAAACCTAGCAAACGGCAAAATAACATTGGAAGCTGAATAAAAGTTCAGTACACCTATCTTTTCATCATATCATCTTTCAGATGCGTTGTTGTTGTTGATGTGGCCTCCAGGCCAAAGACTGGTTTCATGCGGCTCTCCGTGCTACTGTATCATGTGCAAGCCTTTTCATCTCCGAGTAACTACTGCAATCTACATCCTGCTGAACCTGATAAGAGTATTTATCTCTTGGTCTCCCTCTACGATTTCTACCCCACACGCTTCCCTCCAGTACTAAGTTGGTGATCCCTTGGTGACTCAGAATTACACCTGTCAACCTATCCCTTCTTTTAATCAGGTTGTACTGCAAATTTCTCTTCTCCCCAGTTCTATTTAGTATCCCTAATTAGTTACATGATCTACCCATCTAATCTTCAGCATTCTTCTATAGCATCACATCTCAAAACTTCTGCTCCATTTTTGTTTAAATTATTTATCCTCCACGTTTCACTTCCAAACATGGCTACACTATATACATATACTTTCAGAAAGGAGTTTCTGACAAATCTATATTCGATGTTAACAAATTTCTCTTCTTCAGAAACGCTTTTCTTGCCATTGCCAGTCTACATTTTATATCCTCCCCGGTTTGACCATCATCAGTTATTTTTGTACCCAAGTTGCAATACTCATCTACTACATTAACTATCTCATTTTCTAATCTAATTTCCTCAGCATCATCTAATTTAATTTGACTACGTTCCATTATCCTAATATTGCATTTGTTGATTTTCATCTTATTTCCTTCTTTCAAGACACTGTCCATTGCGTTCAACTGCTCTTCCAAGTCCTTTGCTGCCTCTCACAAAACTCTCAGACGTAATATGTACAAAATAATGTGAGTAGTGTTGGAAAAATATAAATTAAAAAGAAACTGATGAGCTGGGCTCGATACAGCAATCCACCGAGTAAGGGGCTTGAATGTTAACCACATTACCGCCGCCAGATGGTGCTCAGGGTCAAAACGCACTCTTACATCACTGACCCGCAAAACTTCTCTTTTCTCAAAATCAGCAAAGTAGTTTGCCTTACTGCTTGCACATTGTTTAGTCGTAAGAGACTACTAATTGCGCACCGGATCTGAAGTGAATGCGTGATCCAAAATGATCCGAAATTGTAGCCTCGCCCAGTTAGTGAAGTAGTGGCCATTACTGCTACATATTTCTTTTAATAATGGGAAATAATATTCATATTTGACTGAGCTTATGATTTTAGGTTTTATTTCAGTTACGGCAGTGTTTGGGAAAAATGGTTGCCTAATAGTTGCAATAAGGTTAGGATAGCCTTGCACATGTTGTTCTACATCCACAGATCATATACTGGATGAGATAAACAGATAGGCTCTTCACACGCTGTTCGACAATCCAAAGACAAAGTTCGTTCTGTTGCTTTATTTATCAATGGGAACTGGGCAATAACTTGTAGACCATTACCTCACCTTTGAAATTAAGCCATCAGTTCTATGTAGAATGTGTTGTGTACTGGCCTGCTACTCAGCTTCAAATATGATTCCACTGAATATGTGTCTCAGTACAATTCAAATTCACCTCTTCATAACTGTTAATATTGAAAGAGACCAGAAAAATGTCTCAGAAAATATGAGAATTTGTGGGCATCATCAATCACGCTACCTTCAGTCAATTATCATCACCTGTCCGATTGTAAGGAGGAATTTGACTTAATAGTGGCAGAATAGTATTTCCTGTCGACAACGTTATAAATCCAAAGCTTGACAACTCCATTAGCTGCGTTAATATTGACAGGTTCTTACCACATACATATTAATACTGGCTAAAAATTAATAGCTAATAATTAGTAATACTTTCAGGATCTCACAATACATGGCTAAGATCCATTAATGAGACTGTATAATTCTACTTGCTCATCTTCCACTATATTTTTGATCTCATTACGTAATGGCCTCTGATAATTATATAAATGATCTAAATTTCGTATTAAAAGTTTTTTAAGTGATGTTGATTTATAGTTATTAAAAGTCAATTTCTGCTGTGTTTATTATCGTATAATAATGTTTGTCCATGTGTGAGCCGCCGGTCTAACTAACACTTACAGCGCCAGCTTGAGAAGCAGGGAGATGAACCAGACTCGTGTTAAATTCCCACAGTGTTGTAACAACAGTGGGATGGAACAACTGCTACCCTATGCTGTTTTCCATACTCACTTAGGCAAGAGCTGAGCTTTTTTCCAATTCCGCCTCGAAAGTACACGACACACAAACAGTTAAAATTCGACAGTGCACAAAACGAAAGATCATATGAATCAAAGACGTATGGACACATGATTTCCCTCTGTTAGGTTATCTTGACGATATGGGATCAAGAAAGGCACATGGGCCCAAAACTAACTAATAAAATTTACCTAAACCTATAAAATCAGACCCCTTACTTGGCATAATAAAATCTAGGGAAATTAAAGCAAGAATATTTTTCTGTGTCTGCCAAATAATTGTGGGCTGGTAGTTTATAAACTTATCCAATAAAAAGGTAGAAACGTATATATGTGAAAGAGTCTTACATAAAAAGCAATAGTGTACTGCTGTACAGTTGTGAGCTAAATGTCTATGTGCACGTTACAATCAGCTGCAGTTACAACTAGTACGATCTTAATGCAAGGGAGTCCCAACAGTGACGAGATTGTTGGAGCATGTATTTCAACTGGTGAAACTTGGAGAAGGAAGTCAACCAAGTCCTCTTCAAAGGAATTGTCTTTGAAATTACTTTATTTAGTCGAGGGAAACCTACAGTTGGTAAATAAGAACCGTCAGGTATGTAATTGAAGTTCTCTGACAGGCGAGCACTGTGTCTTGTCACACGTGCGATCGTGACATATAACTGTTAATTCAGTTGATACTATTATGACGGTGTTAACTGCCGCATAGTCTTCTCCGTCCTTAACTGTGAAACACGATGTTGACGTCATTTGTATTTACCGAGATGGAATAAAAAGTTAATCAGTATTTTCTAACAAGAAATAAAATTCTGCAATAAATATCCCAAAGAGATTCTAAAGATTACTAACAGGAACATATACATATATGTCCAGTTAAAATGTACTTGTTAAGCAGTCGATTCTATACAGAACAATTAAGTAAATAACATACAGTGGGAATTTAATTAAAATATGTAACATAGTTAAATAATAACTATATTACCCTTTTAGAAGATCTTTGCCATATCAGTCAACACTTCCGTGTTTTTGTTTCCTTCCTTTCTAGAAAACATTAATCCCATATGTTCGCAATGTATTCTTCTGTCACTTTATGTTCTATCTGAGTTCAACATCTCGTTCATTATGGGGGGAAATTGGGTTAGTTTTTTAAGTGAAGAATTTAGGAAGTTGCGGTACAAAAAGTGGAAACCGAATATTGTCGTTCCGATCCTTACTCCCTCTTATAGTATGTGCACTGCTACATTATGAAATTATATATGTATAGTACGTGTAGCGTTAGATTACGAAATTATATATTTAAAACGTGTGAAGTGTGTAGAATATTGTTGATGAAAAATGAATGAACAGCTTAGCACTAGCTTTTTTATTGTTAAATAACTGCTTTGCAAAACATTATTTTAAACTAAGGATAATGGAAGTGTAGGAAATGAACAGCAGCTATTTTAAACAAACTTTTTATTTTGAATAATGGAGGCTCCAAACTCCATCCAGTTGTAATAATTTAGTTTTTTCCGTGCTTTCTCTAAATTCTCCAAAAAAATGTTGGCATGGCTCCTCCATAAGACCACAGCTGACGACATGCCTAGGTCTTTTAAGGGATACTTGTAATTATGTAAATATCTGAATATATGAATTATGCTTTCGTTTATTTTTCAATTGCGATACCATGATATGTGCAGTTCGTGAAAAATGTGATCCACTCCTTAAAAACATTACTACAGCAACTACTGGTCTCTCGCCACCTCCCCTCCCCCTTCCACCATTATTCCAAAACTTGTATTCTGGAGGAGCATGTGGATACACTGGTTGTTGTTGTTGTGGTCTTCAGTCCAGAGACTGGTTTGATGCAGCTCTCCAAGCTACTCAATCCTGTGCAAGCTCCTTCATCTCCCAGTACCTGCTGCAGTCTACATCCTTCTGAATCTGCTTAGTTTATCCATCTCTTGGTCTCCCTCTGCGATTTTTACCCTCCACGCTGCCCTCAAATGCTAAATTTGTGATCCCTTGATGCCTCAGAACATGTCCTACCAACCGATCCCTTCTTGTAGTCAAGTTGTGCCACAAACGTCTCTTCTCCCCAATTGTATTCAATACCTCCTCATTAGTTATGTGATCTACCCATCTAGTCTTCAGCATCCTTCTGTAGCATCACATTTCGAAACCTTCTATTCTCTTTTCGTCTAAACTATTTATCGTCCACATTTCACTTCCATACACAGCTACACTCCATACAAATACTTTCAGAAAAGACTTCCTGACACTTAAATCTATACTCAATGTTAACAAATCTCTTCTTCAGAAATACTTTTCTTGCGATTGCTAGTCTACATTTTATATCCTCTCTACTTCGACCATCATCAGTTATTTTACTCCCCAAATAGCAAAACCCCTTTACTACTTTAAGCGTCTCATTTTCTAATCTAATTCCCGCAGCATCATCCGACTTAATTCGAGTACATTCCACTATCCTCGTTTTGTTTGTTTTGATATTCATCTTCTATCTTCCTTTCAAGACACTGTCCATTCCGTTCAGCTGCTCTTCCAAGTGCTTTGCTGTCTCTGACAGAATTACAATGTCATCGGCGAACATCAAAGCTTTTATTTCTTCTCCATGGATTTTAATTCCTACTCCGAATTTTTCTTTTGTTTCCTTTACTGCTTGCTCAATATACAGATTGAATAACATCGGGGATAGGCTACAACCCTGTCTTACTCGCTTCCCAACCACTGCTTCCCTTTCAAGCCCCTCGACTCTTATAACTGCCATCTGCTTTCTGTACAAATTGTAAATAACCTTTCGCTCCCTGTATTTTACCCCTGCCACCTTCAGAATTTGAAAGAGAGTATTCCAGTCAACATTGTCAAAAGTTTTCTCTAAGTCTTCAAATGCTGGAAACGTAGTTTTGTCTTTCCTTGATCTATTTTCTAAGAAAAGTCGTAAGGTCAGTATTGCCTCACGTGTTCCATCATTTCTTCGGAATCCAAACTGATCTTCCCCGAGGTCTACTTCTACCAGTTTTTCCATTCATCTGTAAAGAAATCGTGTTAGTATTTGCAGTCGTGGTTTATTAAACTGATAGTTCGCTAATTTTCACATCTGTCAACACCTGCTTTCTTTGGGATTGGAATTATTATATTCTTCTTGAAGTCTGAGGGTAATTCGCCTGTCTCATACATTTTGCTCACCAGATGGTAGAGGTTTGTCAGCACTGACTCTCCCAAGGCTGTCAGTAGTTCTAATGGAATGTTGTCTACTCCTGGGACCTTGTTTCGACTTGGGACTTTCAGTGCTCTGTTAAACTCTTCATGTAGTATCATATCTCCCATGTCATCTTCATTTACATCCTCTTCCATTTCCATAATACAGTCCTCAAGTATATCGCCTTTGTATAGACCCTTCTATATAATCTTTCCACTTTTCCGCTTTCCCTGGTACCTTTTTGAATTACAGTTCCCCTGTCTCGTATTAATGTTCAACTCTACAAATCACGAGGTCTATGTCCGCAGGACACTGAACGTGAAACTACCTGCTGTCATTTTCAGCTACAAGAAGAGCGATGGTCAGCCTCACGACGAGTCTACATCGCTGACAGCTGACGGGGAGTCAGAGGCGCTGCAGGGTGGCTACACGTGGACGTCTCCAGAGGGAATCACCTACACTGTCACGTACACGGGTGACGTCCCCACGATCATCCAGCAGGGGGCAGGTGGGGTTGACAGTCCACTGGTGTCGCCGTTTGGTGGTGACCAGCCGCAGCCTGAGGGCCCAGAGATAGACGTATTCGGGCGGCAACCGGATGAACCTGGCTTCCTCGGCAGGCCTACGATCTCTGGTAACGCAGCACTGTCTCTCATAGGACGCTGAAAGCAACGTGCTACTCTGTGTATTGAATACATTACATGAATTACAGAACACTAAAATCCTAAGACATTCGTTTGATACTTAATCATTGTTAACCAAGCGGACAGCTCTTTCCACCATCCTGTCTATCATTAAGTACATGATGCAGAGTTACAAACACAGCATTTAGAAATGCCTTCACAATGTAGATGTAAATATTCCAGAATTCGAATCGAGAACAGCTGCCAACATGAGTAACGAAGAAGTAAATATCCTCGGAGTAGTGAAGCAACTTAAATCACTTAATAAAAGCAAGTCTTCTGATCCTGACTGTATACCAATTCGGTTCCCTTAACAATCATATACAACCACCCAAAGATTGACAAGTTGCACAAGTCACACCAATATTCAAGAAAGGTAGTAGGAGGAATCCACTAAATTACAGGCTCATATCATCAAAGTCGATATGCAGCAGGATTTTTGAACATATATTGTGTTCGAACATTACAAATTATCTCGAAGAAAACTGTCTATTGACACACAGTCAACATGCGTATAGAAAATATTGTTCTGGCGAAACACAACTGGCTCTTTATTCACATGAAGTGTTGAGTGCTATTGATAAGGGATCTCAGATCGATTCCGTATTTCTCGTTTTCTGGAAGGCTTTTGACACTGCGCCACACAAGCGGCTTTTAGTGAAATTTCGTGCTTATGGAATATCGTCTCAGTTATGTGACTGGATTTGTGGTTTCCTGTCAGACAGGTCACCGACTAAAACAGACGTGATTTCTGGCGTTCCCCAAGGTAGTGTTATAGGGCCTATGCTTTTCCTTATCTATATAAACGATTTGAGGGACAATCTGAGAGCCGTCTTAGGTTGTTTGCAGATGAGGCTGTCGTTTAACGACTAATAAAGTCATCATAAGGTCAAAACAAATTGCGAAACGATTTAGAAAAGATATCTATATTGTGCGAAAATTGGCAGTTGACCCGAAATAACGAAAAGTGTGAGGTCATCCACATGAGTGCTAAAAGGAATTTGTTAAACTTCGGCTACATGATAAATCAGTCTAATCTAAAGGACGTAATTTCAACTAAATACCTAGGTATTATAATTTCGAACTACTTCAGTTGGAAGGAACATATAGAAAATATTTTAAAGGAAGGCTAACCAAAGACTGTGTTTTATTGGCAAGATAATTAAAAAATGTAACAGATCTACTAAGGAGACTGCCTACTCTACGCATGTCCTTCGTCTTTTAGAATACTGGTGCGCGGTGTGGGATCCTTACGAGATAAGCCCGCGGAGTACATCGAAAAAGTTCAAATATGGTAGTGCCACAGAATTGATACAGGATATGGGAGGGACATCATTAAAAGAAAGGCGTTTTTCGTTGCGACAGAATCTGCTCACGGAATTCCAATCTCCTACTTTCTCCTCCGAACGTGAAAATATTTTGTTGACACCAACCTACATAGGGAGAAACGATCATCTCGATAAAATAAGGGAAAGCTGATCTCGTACAGGAAGATATAGGCTTTCGTTCTTTCCGCACGATATACGAGATTGGAATAATAGAGATTTGTGAAGGTGGTTCGATGAACCCTCTGCCAGGCACTTAAATGTGATTTGCAGAGTATCCACGTAGATAGGGATAGATGCTAGTCTTTGTGTCCTAATTTTGAAATACATTACTCTTACTACCTACCACCCATAGAACATCTTCAGAAAGTACATGTTGTCAATGTGAGGGATTTATGAATCTTGCTGACAGTGACTAGCAACAACATTGCAAGATGTCGTCACCACTGAGCTGCTACACCTCTACAAAAGAATCGCTACATCACTGCAGGATATTGCGTCAATTTATTTGCTACACAACTATAAAACAGCTGGCACCTCAGAACTGCTACAATAGTGCAAAATGTACACAACACTAAATTTCTACAACTCTGTGAAACTTGGCCACCACTACATCGTTTCATTGCTGCAAACTGTTTCCACTAGGCCTATTGGTTTGTTAAACTACTGGAAATTGCTGTCTTCATATAGTTGCTAAACCACTTCAGAATGTTGCCACATTTGTGTTGTACCACCTCTGCAAAGTGTTGCCAGCATTTAGTTGCCAAATTACTGCAAAACGTTTGTCATCAGAGAGCTTTTAGAAGATGGTATACTTGTGTAGTGTATTAAGGATGTATTTCAGGTGCCGACTGGAGATGTACTAAGATGGTTACGCGCCGAGAGCAGTCCGCTTAGTCTGGAGTACTCAATGCAAGGTGCCAGAACCACTACTTAATGCACCGTTTGGGCTATTTCGGTGTAAAACTAAACGAGTTATTGATGAGCAGCAGGATTGTTGGTGACCAATAGTGTGTGTAACGTAACCATAAAGATTTATTATTTTATTACCGTCCTCATTTAGGGACAATGTGTCTGAGTATCTGGCTCCAAGGCTGTAATTCAACTTTTTTTCTGCAAATCGTAGTATTGTTTTCCTTTTACGAGCACAAAACGAGAACTGATATTAAAAAGAAAAAAAAACTAGGTGGGTGATGTACTGTAGATATTGCTAACGATGTGAAATCCGGTAGCAATTACGTAGTGACTATATGGCATAATAACAATGTTAGTGAGAACATACACATCCATTCACAGACACTGCATTGCTAATCGTACACTAAAAGACATTTGGGTTAATATGAACGATATTGTGCAGTCTATGGTATTTCAGTGACTTTTGATATATTACTAGAAAAACTTTTGAGGAACAACTTCAACTACTGCAACCATCAAAACTGATAACGATATAAATTTTCCTTTCATTTCAAGTAACAAAAGCTACTGTACTACAAAGATAGGTTATAGATAAATGATACACAAAAAACAGGTCGTTAAATGAAATATTAATGAATCAATGTCGCAAAAAATTAAAATATTCACTGACAAACAGCTACTTACAACGTGTTGTTGAACTTGGACGTTGTAAATTTAATGACAAATAGGCATTTTACATGTATACATGTTAACATTCCACTATACGAGATCTCTTCTCTCAATTTATCGATGAATTGCTCTCTCCACAGCTCTAAGCATCATATCTTCCTCAGAATATTAGACGAGTATCCAGCTGTAAGAACACTGCTTCAGTCACAGAGTATCAGCCACAGATTCCTGATACTCTACACTTTTAACAAACCCAGCCTAGTTCTCTTCGACATGTTACCAAATCTTTTGCACGAATATATCGTTTCCACACCAGATTTTGAAAGTTGTTTGAGTATAAAAGAAAATGCATCGACCTAGAAATAACATATCAAGTTGAGACTTGGCACAGACCAAAAATGTATTAGCACTTACATAACTAATTGTCTGCACCACTAACACATTTCATTACTTGTTACATATACTGACCTTCTGAGTGTACGTCTCGATAGTTCAAACTGAATTATTGAAAAGAACTGACAAATAACAGAAAGAAAATTAAACGGTTCTTTTACGTCTCGAATGTGTGTGTATCTTAGACGTATGTAAAGGTATCGGATGTAATGTGTCACTACAAGTGCTGACAACTCTGACTCACACAGTGTTATTTATTGTTGGTGACAGCGCTGTTTTGAAATTGAGAGTACATAACTGGTACTCTCATTGTAAAATGACAAATAATATTTTGGCGTGGTTATCGGTACATTTACTTACGCATGAAAAGTGAAGTAAAATTTCTAACTGTGATAATAAATTTGAGCCACTGAAATTTAAGTCAACAGACTGGAAAAAGGAAATTGTCGCTTAAAACCCAGGTGGCATAGTGTGTCGTAATTTTATTGATATCCAAGATTTTCAGTATTGTGGCCTTTCTTGTATCTTCTACATAAGTAACACCTGTGTAATTCATACATTATTTCGTCTGTGTGTGCAACATTCAGTTCACAGAGCACGAAATATATAAAAAGCCCAGGGCCTGTTCTATGATACAGAAGCACCTAGCAAAGAACTAACTTCAAACACAAAAAATGGCGTGATAAACAGTGTTCATGTGTTCCTAGCTTAACAATATTTTTCATTCATACTTCGCGGATGAATTTCGTAGTTTAACGGTAATGTTTGTTACTGGAAACTGAAAGATTTTTGCTATCTTGCAAAGTAATATATTCCGAAAAAGCAACCAAAAAAGAGAGAGTAACCGTTTATAGTGCAAAATAATGACGTGCTGTTATAGGTGCTAAACTGATTTTTTGTATGTTCTCTCTCCATGTTTCTTATTCACTGTAATTTTCAAGCAAATTACATTTACAAAGCCTTCAAGATATTTGTTTACATCCTAGGGGAATAAAGCAGAGGAGTTACACATTACCTGAGTAGACTGCAAAAAAAAGTACCACGTGATAATTTCTTACAGCATTTTGCTTTAACTACGTAGGCTTTTTGGATGCAACCATGCCGTCTAAATAGTGAAATGAGATATATTCACAGCATTTATTAATGCCACATTTGTTACATTAGATTTATTTCTCATGGAAACATAATATTGCATTTGCTATTGTAGTTAAAACGTTGTCAAATGTACAATGACGGCTACTACTGCTAATATCTGTGTAGATACAAAACGAATACCATATGTTGCTGAATAGTTCTAGGATTTCACCTGTGCCTAGAGTTGGCAAAACATTTTGATTGACAAAAATTTTCACACACCTAAGAATAGCAGCAATTACTGTCTTCCACTATATTACAAAGTAATTTTCATTTTCTTAACCAAAAATTGTGAAGGAAAAGAAGGTCAGAGACAGTTCACATGGATGATAAAAATATGATGTTCAGTATTCTTCATCAACTTTTCTCAGTTAAGCCGAATTTTACTGTTCCGCTTTGCTTACTATTATGCAAATTAACACTTCACTTATGGACAATACCATTTATAAGACGTTAAGCAAACTCACTTCATATTTTACCAAATAACTGTCTATTTGCACGTACAGAGAAAATATTAGATTATCAAAGAAAGGAAGATTTGTGTTTAACGTTCGGAGTTTTGTGCTACAAATCTATGCATTATACTATTATTTGCAGGTTGAACATAGTTCCATAGCATTTATTATTAATGAATTTTTTTCCCAAAATGTATTTATAGTGCAACTACACTGAACAGGACCACTAACACACAGGTGTCTGTAACATCACTAATTGCATCTACTGTGATATTCAGCTTTCATTTAAGCAAATGCCACTAAGTGCCATGAAGAGGAAAAAAGCACATTACAAATTATGATAAATAATTATTACTAATGGTGTAAACCTAATGAAGCTATTGTAGTACAATATTCTGATAAGAGGACTTTTCTGCTGCACTGTAGTTGCCTCAAATATGAGTGGCTGTCATTCTAATTGAGCGATATGCTTTGTGTGATTTTAGAACAGAGGCTAATATATTACTGGTTTATTATATGCGAATATAGCCTTTATGAATACGAGACTTGCGAAGACTTTTAAACCAAAAAGACAGTCGTGTGCAAAATATTTTCCGTATGAAAAGAAGTACTACAACAAAAACAAAATGCAAGACAATAAAATTACACATCAACTCAGGGATAACATGTAAAAGCATTAAATTGGGCGCAGTCCAGCCCCCGCTTTAAAGTGCACTATAGTGTGAAACAGAGCAGTGCGAATACATTTTTTCTTACACCTGCTAAAAAATCAAGAGTAGACGCTGAAACGTGTTCGCTTCATAAATTATTAACATGTACTAAAAACACTTTAGCAGAAATCAGTGGTCAAGCATTACACTCCCATTGCAATGGAAATATCAAAGCGAATATTACGCTTAAGATACAGAATATTTATCCCCATGAAAGTCATGCTGCAATCTTTGGACGTACTATTGAGCTCTGTATAAGTAGAGTTTATTAAATGCAGTAGCATTCAGTATAGTGAAGACACTTTAAGTCTATGCTATACAATTCCATCTATATACAGACCTCAGTTCAGGTTGGGGTGACAGACTGATTTGTAGCCTAGCCATAGGTCTACGTTAGTTTGGAAGGTGATAATTTGGGTAAAAGTTATGTCGTAGCCCCTTTCTATTTCTGAGTGAAATGTAGCAATGGTTAGTCCACAGGATTCACACTCAGGAGGAAAAAAATGGTTCAAATGACTCTGAGTGCTATGTGACATAACATCTGTGGTCATCATTCCCCTAGAACTTAGAACTACTTAAACCTAACTAACCTAGGGACATCACACACATCCATGCCCGAGGCAGGATTCGAACCTGCGACCGTAGCGGTCTCGCGGTTCCATACTGTAGCGCCTAGAACCGCACGGCCACACCATCCGGCTCACTCATGAGGACGACTGTTCAATTTCCCGTCTGCTGTCCTGATTTCACGTGATTTCCCTAAGTCACTTAAGGCAATGGTGGGATTGCTCCTTTGAAAGGGCACATCCGGTTTTCTTCCCCATCCTTGCCTAATCTGAGTTCCTCTAAAGACCTCTACGTCGATGGGAAATTCAACGCTAATCTCCCTTCTATTATTTCTTGCATTCCTCGAAGCTTAGGTGCATTACATATACATAATATTCAACAAATCGCTCATCGGGGGGACTACATAAATTACGAAAAATATAAAGGGATGAAGGGGAACGGGGGATGGGGGGGTGGGGGGGGGGGGGACCGGAGAAGGCTGACTGTTGTTATTGTGGTCTTCAGTCCTGAGACTGGTTTGATGCAACTCTCCATGCTACTCTATCCTGTGCAAGCTTTTTCATCTCCCAGTACCTACTGCAACCTACATCCTTCTGAATCTGCTTAGTGTATTCATCTTCTGGTCTCCCTCTAAGATTTTTACCCTCCACGCTGCCCTCCAATGCTAAATTTGTGATCCCTTGATGCCTCAAAACATGTCCTACCAACCGATCCCTTCTTCTAGTCAAGTTGTGCCACAAACTTCTCTTCTCCCCAATCCTATTCAACACCTCCTCATTAGTTATGTGATCTACCCATCTAATCTTCAGCATTCTTCTGTAGCACCACATTTCGAAAGCTTCTATTCTCTTCTTGTCCAAACTAGTTATCGTCCATGTTTCACTTCCATACATGGCTACACTCCATACAAATACTTTCAGAAACGACTTCCTGACACTAAAGTCTATACTCAACGTTAACAAATTTCTCTTCTTCAGAAACGATTTGCTTGCCATTGCCAGTCTACATTTTATATCCTCTCTACTTCGACCATCATCAGTTATTTTACTCCCTAAATAGCAAAACTCCTTTACTACTTTAAGTGTCTCATTTCCTAATCTAATTCCCTCAGCATCACCCGATTTAATTTGACTACATTCCATTATCCTCGTTTTGCTTTTGTTGATGTCCATCTTATATCCTCCTTTCAAGACACTGTCCATTCCGTTCAACTGCTCTTCCAAGTGCTTTGCTGTCTCTGACAGAATTACATTGTCATCGGCGAACCTAAAAGTTGTTACTTCTTCTCCATGAATTTTAATACCTACTCCGAATTTTTCTTTTGCTTCCTTTACTGCTTGCTCAATATACAGATTGAATAACATCGGGGAGAGGCTACAACCCTGTCTCACACCTTTCCCAACCACTGCTTCCCTTTCATGCCCCTCGACTCTTATAACTGCCAGCTGGTTTCTGTACAAATTGTAAATAGCCTTTCGCCCCCTGTATTTTGCCCTTACCACCTTCAGAATTTGAAAGAGAGTATTCCAGTTAACATTGTCAAAAGCTTTCTCTAAGTCTACAATTGCTAGAAACGTAGGTTTGCCTTTCCTTAACCTTTCTTCTAAGATAAGTCGTAAGGTTAGTATTGCCTCACGTGTTCCAACATTTCTGCGGAATCCAAACTGATCTTCCCCGAGGTCCGCTTCTACCAGTTTTTCCATTCGTCTGTAAAGAATTCGCGTTAGTATTTTGCAGCTGTGACCTACTAAACTGATAGTTCGGTAATTTTCACATCTGTCAACACCTGTTTTCTTTGGGATTGGAATTATTATATTCTTCTTGAAGTCTGAGGGTATTTCGCCTGTCTCATACATCTTGCTCACCAGATGGTAGAGTTTTGTCATGGCTGGCTCTCCCAAGGCCATCAGTAGTTCTAATGGAATGTTGTCTACTCCCGGGGCCTTGTTTCGACTCAGGTCTTTCAGTGCTCTGTCAAACTCTTCACGCAGTATCTTATCTCCCATTTCGTCTTCATCTACATCCTCTTCCATTTCCATAATATTGTCCTCAAGCACATCGCCCTTGTATAAACCCTCTATATACTCCTTCCACCTTTCTGCCTTCCCTTCTTTGCTTAGAACTGGATTTCCATCTGAGTTCTTGATATTCATACAAGTGGTTCTCTTCTCTCCAAAGGTCTCTTTAATTTTCCTGTAGGCAGTATCTATCTTACCCCTAGTGAGACAAGCCTCTACATCCATACATTTGTCCTCTAGCCATCCCTGTTTAGCCATTTTGCACTTCCTGTCGATCTCATTTTTGAGACGTTTGTATTCCTTTTTGCCTGCCTCATTTACTGCATTTTTATATTTTCTCCTTTCATCAATTAAATTCAATATTTCTTCTGTTACACAAGGATTTCTATTAGCCCTCGTCTTTTTACCTACTTGATCGTCTGCTGCCTTCACTACTTCATCCCTCAGAGCTACCCATTCTTCTTCTACTGTAATTTTTTCCCCCATTCCTGTCAATTGTTCCCTTATGCTCTCCCTGAAATTCTCTACAACCTCTGGTTCTTTCAGTTTATCCAGGTCCCAACTACTTAAATTCCCACCTTTTTGCAGTTTCTTCAGTTTCAATCTGCAGTTCATAACCAATAGATTGTGGTCAGAATCCACATCTGCCCCTGGAAATGTCTTACAATTTAAAACCTGGTTCCCAAATATCTGTCTTACCATTATGTAATGTATCTGATACCTTTTAGTCTCTCCAGGATTCTTCCAGGTATACAACCTTCATTTATGATTCTTGAACCAAGTGTTAGCTATGATTAAGTCATGCTCTGTGCAAAATTCTACAAGGCGGCTTCCTCTTTCATTTCTTCCCCCCAATCCATATTCTCCTACTATGTTACCTTCTCTCCCTTTTCCTACTGACGAATTCTAGTCACCCATGACTATTAAGTTTTCGTCTCCCTTCACTACCTGAATAATTTCTTTTATCTCTTCATACATTTCATCCATTTCTTCATCATCTGCAGAGCTAGTTGGCATATAAACTTGTACTACTGTAGTAGGCATGGGCTTTGTGCCTATCTTGGCCACAATAATGCGTTCACTATGCTGTTTGTAGTAGCTAACCCGCACTCCTATTTTGTTATTCATTATTAAACCTACTCCTGCATTACCCCTATTTGATTTTCTATTTATAACCCTGTATTCACCTGACCAAAAGTCTTGTTCCTCTTGCCACCGAACTTCACTAATTCCCACTATATCTAACTTTAACCTATCCATTTTCCTTTTTAAATTTTCTAACCTACCTGCCCGATTAAGGGATCTGACATTCCACGCTCCGATCCGTAGAACGCCAGTAACTTTTATCATGAGCAGTACCACTCAAAGCACAATTGGATACTCTTTCCGTGATAGGATGGTAAAGTGGAATTTCTCCTCTGACGAGTACTGTTAACACAGAGTGGCCCATTTACTGGGAGATTAGCTACTGTTTTATACGAAACAAAAACAAATAATGGTATCACTTAAATTATTCAATATACCAAATTCGATAAAAATCACGCGAAGTACGAGCAAACATACTTAAAACGAAGTTTAAAATGCGTGATAAACACACACAAGGCAATATGCTGCAAAAATGTGCAGATAAATGCATAAAACCAACACTTGTACCGAGTGAGGTGGCGCAGTGAAGCACACTGGACTTGCGTTCGGGAGGACGACGGTTCAATCCCTCGTCCGGCCATCCTGATTTAGGTTTTCCGTAATTTCCCTAAATCACTTCAGGCAAATGCTGGGATGGTTTCTTTGAAAGGGCGCGGCCGACTTCCTTCCCTGTTCCTATGACACCGATGACACTGCACTTTGCTCTCCTTCCCCCAAATCAACCCAACCAGCACCTGTTTTGTCCTAAAAGAAAACAGATTTGGATGACTTTACATCACTCAATAATAAAGAGCGATATCACAAAAACTCCGTGGTCTAAGGGATAGCGTTATTGATTAGTAATAAAAACGTCCTCGGTCCCGGGTTAGAATCTCGCCACCGCTTTAACGTAGATTAATTATGGGCATTGGCGGCTAAACACTACTGCATAAGAAGTCACCGTCATCTTGCCAACGGCCTTGTCAAAGAGGTTGGAGGAGAGGACAGAGACTCAGGGCACTCTTGTCATTGGGGGAGGGGGGAGGGGGGGGGGGGTACTGCAGCTAAAGGCTGAAGAATCAGCAGTGGTCAACAGCATGGGGATGCAGAAGACAAAGACAACCACTGCATTAAGACACCTACCCGTGGTCTAGGGACGCCGGCACGGTAGCTCAGCGTGTTGGGTCAGAGGCTTAGCTACCCTCTGCAATAAAAGAAACTGAGTTAATCGATCAAGAGCGAACTTAAAACGGATGTCTTACGACGTCCGCACGGAGCAGATGCAACGAACAAAAGCGAGCAAAATGAAAAAAAAGGAAAAAAAGGGGTAGCGTCTTTGATTCATAATCAATACGTCTTCGGTCCCGGCTTCGATCCCCGCCACTGCCTAAATTTTGATAAATAATAAGCATTGGCGGCCGAAGACTTCCGGCGTAAGAAGTCAGCCTCATTCTGCCAACGGCCTTGTCAAAGAGGGCGGAGGAGCGGATAGAGGTTCAGGGCACTCTCTTGTCCTAGGAGTGGGAAATTGCCCCTAAAGGCGGAAGAATCTGCAATGATCACCGACATGAGGATGCAGAAGGCAATGGAAACCACTGCATTAAAGACAAGTAACGTGTATCCACAGGACATGTGGCCCGTAATTGAAGAAGTGTCATGATGATCTCTCCATTGGCAAAAGATTCCTGAATAGTCCCCCATTCGGATCTCCGGGAGGGGACTGCCAAGGGGGAGGTTACCATGAGAAAAAGATTGAATAATCTACGAAAGGATAACGTTCTACGAGTCGGGGCGGGGAATGTCATGAAGCTTGAACGTGGTAGGGAAACTAGAAAATCTGAAAATGGAAATGCAAAGGCTCAATCTAGATATAGTAGGGGTCAGTGAAGTGAAGTTGAAGGGAGACAAGGATTTCTGGTCAGATGAGTACCGGGTAATATCAACAGCAGCAGAAAATGGTATAACAGGTGTAGGATTCGTTATGAATAGGAAGGTAGGGCAGAGGGTGTGTTACTGTGAACAGTTCAGTGACCGGGTTGTTCTAATCAAAATCGACAGCAGACCAACACCGACAACGATAGTTCAGGTATACATGCCGACATCGCAAGCTGATGATGAACAGATGGGCGTGGGACAAGGAATGAAAGAGGAGAAAGACTATTTGAGTTCTGCAACAAGTTTCAGCTAGTAATAGCGAATACCCTGTTCAAGAATCACAAGAGGAGGAGGTATACTTGGAAAAGGCTGGGAGATACGGGAAGATTTCAATTAGATTACATCATGGTCAGACAGAGATTCCGAAATCAGATACTGGATTGTAAGGCGTACCCAGGAGCAGATATAGACTCACATCGCAATATAGTAATGATGAAGAGTAGGCTGAAGTTCAAGGCATTAGTCAGGAAGAATCAATACGCAAAGAAGTGGGATACGGAAGTACTAAGGAATGACGAGATACGTTTGAAGTTCTCTAACGCTATAGATACACCATTAAGGAATAGCGCAGTAGGCAGTACAGTTGAAGTGGAATGGACATCTCTAAAAAGGGCCATCACAGGTGTTGGGAAGGAAGACATAGGTGCAAAGAAGGTAGCAGCGAAGAAACCATGGGTAACAGAAGAAATACTTGAGTTGATTGATGAAAGGAGGAAGTATAAACATGTCCCGGGACAATCAGGAATACAGAAATACAAGTCGCTGAGGAATGAAATAAATAGGAAGTGCAGGGAAGCTAAGACGAAATGGCTGCAGGAAAAATGTGAAGACATCGAAAAAGATATGATTGTCGGAAGGACAGACTCAGCATACAGGAAAGTCAAAACAACCTTTGGTGACATTAAAAGCAACGGTGGTAACGTTAAGAGTGCAACGGGAATTCCACTGTTAAATGCAGAGGAGACAGCAGATAGGTAAAAGAATACATTGAAAGCTTCTATGAGGGTGAAGATTACTGTGATGTGATAGAAGAAGAAACAGGAGTCGATTTAGAAGAGATAGGGGATCCAGTATTAGAATCGGAATTTAAAAGAGCTTTGGAGGACTTACGGTCAAATAAGGCAGAAGGGATTGATAACATTCCATCAGAATTTGTAAAATCATTGGGGGAAGCGGCAACAAAACGACTATACACGATGGTGTGTAGAATATATGAGTCTGGCGATATACCATCTGACTTTCGGAAAAGCATCATCCACACAATTCCGAAGACGGCATGAGCTGACAAGTGCGAGAATTATCGCACAATCAGCTTAACAGCTCATGCATCGAAGCTGCCTACAAGAATAATATACAGAAGAATGGAAAAGAAAACTGAGAATGCGCTAGGTGACGATCAGTTTGGCTTTAGGAAAAGTAAAGGGACGAGAGAGGCAATTCTGACGTTACGCCTAATAATAGAAGCAAGGCAAAAGAAAATCAAGACACTTTCATAGCATTTGTCGACCTGGAAAAAACGTTCGACAATATAAAATGGTGCAAGCTGTTCGAGATTCTGAAAAAATTAGGGGTAAGCTATAGGGAGAGACGGGTCATATACAATATGTACAACAACCAAGAGGGAATAATAAGAGTGGACGATCAAGAACGAAGTGCTCGTATTAAGAAGGGTGTAAGACAAGGCTGTAGCCTTTCGCCCCTACTCTTCAATCTGTAGATCGAGGAAGCAATGATGGAAATAAAAGAAAGGTTCAGGAGTGGAATTAAAATACAAGGTGAAAGGATGTCAATGATACGATTCGCTGATGACATTGCTATCCTGAGTGAAAGTGAAGAAGAATTAAATGATCTGCTGAACGGAATGAACAGTCTAATGAGTACACAGTACGGTTTGAGAGTAAATCAGAGAAAAAGGAAGGTAATGAGAAGTAGTAGAAATGAGAACCGCGAGACACTTAACATCAGGATTGATGGTCACGAAGTCAATGAAGTTAAGGAATTCTGCTATCTAGGCAGTAAAATAACCAATGACGGACGGAGCAAGGAGGACATCAAAAGCAGACTCGCTATGGCAAAAAAAGGCATTTCTGGCCAAAAGAAGTCTACTAATATCAAATACCGGCCTTAATTTGAGGAAGAAATTTCTGAGGATGTACGTCTGGAGTACAGCATTGTATGGTAGTGAAACATGGACTGTGGGAAAACCGGAACAGAAGAGAATCGAAGCATTTGAGATGTGGTGCTATAGACGAATGTTGAAAATTAGGTGTACTGATAAGGTAAGGAATGAGGAGGTTCTGTGCAGAATCGGAGAGGAAAGGAATATGTGGAAATCACTGATAAGGAGAAGGGACAGGATGATAGGACATCTGCTAAGACATGAGGGAATGACTTCCATGGTACCAGAGGGAGCTGTAGAGTGCAAAAACTGTAGAGGAAGACAGAGATTAGAATACGTCAAGCAAATAATTGAGGACGTAGGTTGGAAGTGCTACTCTGAGATGAAGAGGTTAGCACAGGAATGGAATTCGTGGCGGGCAGCATCAAACGAGTCAGTAGACTGACGAAAAAAAAAACGTGTATCCTCAGGACATGTGGCCTGTAATTGGAAAAGTGTCACGTTGATCTCTCCACTGGCAAAAGATTCCTTAACTGTCCCTCAGTCCTGCAGAAAGTGTCATCACGTCTGTCTCTATGCTCTTCATTTTTGGAACACAACTTACGACCAGTTTAGAGACAGAAGTGAAGCCACTATCTGCACGACCTGATCATCATTTTGCAGGACAGTGCTCACGCACGTACAGTGAAAGCTGTTACTGATTTGTTTGGCAGTTGGGGCTGCTAAGTGCTGTATCACTTACTGCACTCCCATGACTTAAGACCTCGTAAGTTCAACTCTATTGCAAAACTGAAGGAAACACTTCAGGGCATTCGCTTTAGAACTGCTACAAATTCCTCGGGCGATAGACCGGGCCGCTCCAACTGTCAACACAACTGGCACTCCTAAGAGTATCCCATGGCTTCCACATCGCTGGCAACGGGTTATACACAATGCTGGTGACTACTCTGAAGGCCAGTAAAACTTTGAAACACGTATCTGTTTTGTACGAGCTGTAAATAAATATTTTCCACTATAAAGTTCCAACCCTCGTATTTGAGACAAGGGAGGATGTAAATTTTATTGCTGTTCCTCTCACTCCTGACAATTTAAGCAGTTCTCTTAGGTTACTGCCTAACAATGCACCCAGAAATCATTACATATTCGTAAACAAACTGCCGAATACTTATCTTTTCTTCGTTTTATAATCAGACTGAAATGTAAATACCATCGAACATTGCAGAACATACTTTTATTACATTCATTTAAAAGTCTAAGAGTGTGTTAGAAATGCTAAGATAGCAAAGGAATTAACATATACCAGAACACTGTCTAGTTCCTTCAGCTTTATAATCCACGCCCATATCCAGTACGCTAAGCAAATTAAATGCAATTTTAACCTTTCGTGTTGGTTATCACACTCTCTCTTGAAGGGTTATATCGTTAATGTGTCATGAACTGACAGGGATTACTTTTTTTGATAAATCTTCAGTGTACCGCTGCATATAACACAAGACATCTAAATACGTCAAGATCAGTATGGCTTCTGCTACATCGATTGACACGACATTTTGAAGACATTTCCGTTCCTAAAATTCACTCGCTACGGTATACTGAAATGGAGGAAGTTAGCTGTGTTACAGCTAGTGTAGACTCTACGGGTCACGTAGTTTCAAAGCTAAACCAGCAGGACGCATTATTTTTTGCTGGACTTGCCACAGCTCTATCGGTGTACACTTGGTGCAAACGTACCTTATTAATGCAAGTCAAGAAAAACACTGATACCATTAACACGTAGCAAATAAGGCGCTTTTACGAACTTTAACATATGTGTTCTAAAATTAGAAACAATTTTTTAAAATACATTTAAAATGACATACTACAATAACAATGCGAAATTCTAAATTCTATTCTCTGGGCATCAAAATGCATATTTCATGTTTGTAACAGATTATCAATACCATTAGTACTGAAACAACACAATTAGGATTAACTGCGTTAAACGAAGTAGTCAGACGTAGTGACTTGATTTTTCGTAACTCCATGGTTCATTAAGGTTCAGTACGGGATGGTCAGAAACAGTCTGAAAAGCTTGTAACGGATTTGAAGGGGAGGTTGTGCTGAGAAGCAACTGTTCACAAAAAAAATCGATACGTTGCGCCGTTTCCGAACTATTTAGCATTGAAGTTAAACAATCAAGTCGCCGCGAGCGCAAATGCAAGCACTTGCACGCACTACATTCCGGTAATGCAGAGACGTCTGCGTGTCCGTGAGTTACCACTTGTTCAGGTGCTCACTACCAGTTACAATGTGCCTTTTTTCAGTAGCGGTAAATTGAAGTTAGGTGAGCAAAAGTTATGTTCATTCGGTTTGAGGAAGCGAATCGAAGAACGCATTTGGCGACAATATCCCTGGCACGCTGCTTGAATCTGCGCGTGCAAAGAATTCATCGGCTAACTTCATCGCTGAACGAAATTGTGCAACGGATCGAATTTTTTTCTTAGCAATTACTTCTAGGTGCAGCCACCGCTGGAACAGCGGTACAAGCTTTTCAGACAGTTTCTGACTATCCTGTATTTGCAGAAGTAGGTATTTAAAACATGTATATTTGGTATAATGAATTCGTTTTACCGCAAGTATGTTATCATGCATTCAGGAACGCAATAAAATAGAAATTGCGTACAGCTTTCATGTCTAAGCCAAATGGCAAACAGCAAGACAGTCCATTGTCACACTGAAAACGTCATAAACGTGACAAATAATAGCCACTTTTACAGTCATGAACACTCATACATAAATTCTCAGCCAATTGTTAAAGTACATTTAAATTCACATATTAAAAAAGGAATTTGCAACTACAAACAACAATCGTATGGGCTTCAACGTTCCTACGGTATTTTTGCAACAGCTTATTATCACCATTACGATTAATCTATATTGCAGCTAAGCGTGAATTAGATGTATCAGTCACATGTCATGATTCGCCTTAACCTTGTGGCTCATTAGGGTGCAACATATGAAATGGTAGGTCTTTGTGTTTCGTTGTAGCTTTGCTTTATTTCTATTATGAATATTCTATAAAATACTTTTAAAAAAATTTAAAGTACTGGCATCTGGTACAACGGCTACGTGTAGAGCAAACTGTGGTTCCATGCACTCATGGACGTAGTAAAACACTAATTGCGTTAAACGTTGATATCCAAGCAAGACTGCCAGTATTAATACAAGGCATAGTTTCACTGACAGCCTTTCTCTTGATGGAAGTAATCTAGTATAATTGATAACAGTTACACAAAGCGAGAAACTACTTCCCATAACGACACTGTACAGCATCACAGTTATGAAATATCAAATACTGTGGAAATCTGAACGTCCTTGACCGACAAATGCTTTATCAAGTATCTAATAGTGAATTGCAGGTGCCAAGAACATGCATGGTACCAGTGACAGAGTAATAAAACGTCTTACTTCCCTCGTGACCACTGTATGTAACTATTAGTGAATTAATGCATAGCAAAGGATACAGAATTTAAACTTAAGCTCCTTTGAAACTACTTTTGTTTACATATAATCTATCTCTATTTGTATAGACATTTGATGCATGTGAGTACTGACATAAATCAGATTAAGGTGCATTATGTCTGACATTATGGCTGAAATGACAGGGATTTAAAAGTCATTCACTGTGGACTGAACATAGTGATGGTCAAGATGCATTCTTACAACATTGTGTAACTACTTCAGCTGTAGCCTACTGCAAGTTTAGCTAACAACTAAGTCAGAGCCGCCTGTCTATACTACATCGTGGTACAACCCCTGATAGAATTATTCGTATTAAACTCGATTTGTTTGTTTAATTTTTTTTTGTTTCTCTTCTTTTCTGTCACGGTTTCTAATTCCTCCAAAGCATCCACCGTTTGGCCTTTATCTGGAGCTTGAGGGTTGCTTGTCTTCAAGAGCTCATCCAATGTTGTATGCTTGGAACGTTCTTTATAGCCTCCCGGGAACTGTCTTTACGTCTGTTCAGTATACATACTTCGACAATGTTGAAAATTTTACATACTCCTGACCTACTACTTCAGTCCTCAAGTACATTCTTCCGGTGTTTCAAAGTATAGCCGTTGCTTAACCAATCTGACTGCAGTCGCGGCAGCAAGTACATGTTACATCAAAGCTCGCTGCTCCTGAAGAAGATGTCTGGGTTGGTGGACGAAATATTGTTCATAAAATGGAACAATCAAGTCGGCACAACACCCGGAAGCACACTGCTAATCAATCACACCAAGAGAAGTGCAAGAAAATTATATATACCACTATAGCTAAGTGAATAATGCACAACAGTAAATCATAAGGCTCTTTTGGTAAGGTTAGGTAGCAAAAATACGCAATTTGTTAAGTATAAAAAAGTAAAGGACAGAAAATATAATGGTAAGATACTCACTTGACTGGTAGATAGTATAGTACACTGAAAGCTGAGAAGAGGCCTCAAAGCCGCAAATAAAGAAAATTATTGAAGGCTAAATATGGTAGCAATGAAAGATTAATGACAAAACACGGACACATTTTCTTACATTTAAGAAAGATTTCTAGTAGAAAACAGATTTCAAGAATTAAATACATATCTATTATGTACTAGGCACAATGAGAGATGAGTAAATGGTTAATTGTAAGTCAAGAAACTGTTTGAAGAAAGTATAAATCGTAAAGTTTTATAAGACGTGGATATGATTACGAAAATATTTTCGATTCTCAGGAGAGCTGTTTTGACTAAAACAGGCATAACATGTATTTGTGTGGAAGGCATTGATAGAGTAAGTTATAGAGAAAGTATTTCTTGAGCTACTTGTCTTAGACTTAGATCTATATTGCGTATTTCAGTGTAATGTGTAGTCTTAGTTTAATAAGTCACAGCTGCAAAATACTAACACGAATTCTTTACAGACGAATGGAAAAACTAGTAGAAGCCGACCTCGGGGAAGATCAGTTTGGATTCCGTAGAAATATCGGAACACGTGAGGCAATACTGACCTTACGACTTATCTTAGAAGCTAGATTAAGGGAAGGGAAACCTACGTTTCTAGCATCTGTAGACTTAGAGAAGGCCTTTGACAATTTTGACTGGAATACTCTCTTTCAAATTCTGAAGGTGGCTGGGGTAAAATACCGGGAGCTAAAAGCTATTTACAATTTGTACAGAAACCAGATGGCAGTTGTAAGAGTCGAGGGGCTTGAAAGGGAAGCAGTGGTTGGGAAGGGAGTGAAACAGGGTTGTAGCCTCTCCCCGATGTTATTCAATCTCTATATTGAGCAAGCAGTGAAGGAAAAAAAGAAAAATTCGGAGTAGGTATTAAAATTCATGGAGAAGAAGTAAAAACTTTGAGGTTCGCCGATGACATTGTAATTCTGTCGGAGACAGCAAAGACCTGGAAGAGCAGTTGAACGGAATGGATAGCGTCTTGAAAGGAGGATATAAGATGAACATCAACAAAAGCAAAACGAGGATAATGGAATGTAGTCAAATTAAGTCGGGAGATGCTGAAGGTATTAGATTAGGAAATGAGAAAGTAGTAAAGGAGTTTTGCTATTTGGGGAGCAAAGAAACTGATGATGGTCGAAGTAGAGAGATTATAAAATGTAGCCTGGCAATGGCAAGGAAAGCGTTTCTGAAGAAGAGAAATTTGTTAACATCGAGTATAGGTTTAAGTGTCAGGAAGTCGGCATAAAATGTCATCCGAAATTGCACTGAAAGCTTTCTCAGAAAATTATTTTGAACAATTAGATCATGAGCCCACTCGAAGCGTAAATAGTTACGAAAGCATACTTGACGTCTTAGCAAGAAATAACCCTGGACAGATAGGGAGTATCATAACGAATACAAGAATTAGCGACCACATGGCAATTTCTGCTAGGCTGAATACCGTAACACCTACAACCATAAAAAAGAAACGCAAAGTACATCTATTTAAAAGAGCTGATAAAAATGATATTAACGCCTCTTTAAGAGACAGTCTCCACACGTTCCGATCTGATCGCGTAGGCATAGAAAATATGTAGAAAGATTTAAAAAAGATTGTGTCGACGGAATTTGAGAGATATATACCACATAAATTAATAAGTGATGGTACTAATCCCCCATGGTACACAAAAAGAGTCAACCCGCTGTTGCAGAAGCAAGCATGACAAATTTAAAAGAACGCAAAATCCCCGAGATTGGCAAAGTTTTACAGAGGTTCGAAATATAGCGCATACTTCAACGCGAAATGCTTTTAATAATTTTCACAACAAAACTCTGTATCGGAATGCGGCAGAAAACCCAAAGAGATTCTGGTCATACATAAAGCACACCAGTGGTAAGACGCAAGCAGTGCCTTCACTGCGCGATAACAATGGTGAGGTCACTGATGTCAGTGCCACTAAAGCAGAGTTATTAAAAACGATTTCTTTCACCAAGGAAGACGAAGTAAATATTCCTAAATTCCAATCAAGAACAACTGCCAAGATGAGAAACATAGAAGCAGATATCTTCGATGTAGCAAAGCAGCTTAAATCACTTAATAAAGGCAAGGCTTCTGGTCCAGATTGTATACCAGTCAGGTTCCTCTCAGAGTTTGCTGATGCAATAACTCCATATGTAGCAATTATATACAACTGCTTGCTCACAGAAAGTTCCGTACCTAAAGACTGGAAAATTGCTCAAGTCACACCAATACGCAGAAAGGGAAATAGGAGCAATCCGCTGAATTACACGCCCATATCACAACGTCGTTTTGCAGTAGGGTTTTGGAACACATACTGTGTTCTAACATTATGAATTACCTCGAAGAAAACGATTTATTGACACACAGTCAACATGGATTCAGAAAAGATCGTTCTTATGAAACACAACTAGCTCTTTACTCATGATGTAATGAATGCTATCGAAAGGGGACTCCTTTCCTCACAAGCGTCTTCTAACCAAACTACGTGCCTATGGAATATCGCCACACAATAATATTTCTCTATGCGAACCCAGGACGTTAAAGCATTTCTAATTTCAATAAAATTTCAATGCAAAAATATTCTCAGCTATTTCATTAACATACTAGCGAGAAAAGTGCTTCATATTGCGCGATTCATATTGCAGGCATTAAAAGTTAAAATAATACTTCCATAAAAAAGCCTCTGTTCCTTGCCCATGATAAGTTTTGTTCTCACTCTAGTGTATGTAGCGTCATTCGATGTGTAAATATGTATATGTACCTATGAATCACGCAGTTTATTCAACTGCACATGTACAGATAACTGAAGCACACCAATAGACGCACAGAATGGAACACAACACCATATACATTAAAAACCACACAATAAAGTACGAAAGACAATCCTGTAATTTTCGAATACGACTTGGCAAGTGTAATCCTTGAAACAGTCACATCGATTTAATATTTGGATGTAACGTTAGAAAGTGGTATGAAATGGAATGAGCACATAAGGACAGTAGTAGAGAAGGCGAACTGTCCATTTGGGCTTATACGGAGAACAGTAGGAAGGTTTGATTCATATGTAAAGGAGGCCATATACAGTATATTACACTACTGTGATCCGTTTTTGATTATTTGGGATACCCAACCGGTCGGACTGAAGGAAGATATCAAAGCGATTCGGAGCCAGACTAGTGCACATGTGCACATGTACACATAATTAAAGCACATCACTTGACGCACAGAACGGAACACAGCAATATACATATTAACAACAACACAATGACGCCCTTCGGCTTGGGCAGAAATATTTGTGTAGTTGGGTTACAGTGCATTTGTACTTTATTGTAATACGCATTTTACTTTCTATCATGTACCACGTCGATCAACGAGCAGATACTGATTGGCAAGTATTGTACAAGAGAGAGAGGAGGCATTGCTAATCCAGTTCCTGAGAAAATCTGCAATACGACAAAACATTGAAGGTAAGCAGGCGGTCCTATGTCCACCAAACATCAAGGATAACTGCAACTCGTGTCTTGAGGGCACGCAGTAAGTGATTTGTGTTTATCTGGGTTCATTTTCTGAAAGTATATCTTGTTGTGGCACATACTGCAATGCTGTTGGAGATAGCTTCATTCACAGATTTGTTTCAACAGGTTATTGGAGAGTAGGTTTAGTAAAGGGCGAAAATTTCCTTTATTCAGTCTATTGCACCATTTTCTGTGTCACACTATTTTTGCTTTTTGCGTGTTATGTTTGTGTATATCTAGTGTGTACTTCGTATTTAGTCATCAAAGAAGGATAGACCAAAGAGAAAGCATAGAGCAGAAAGTGACAATAATACAGATTTACAGAAGGCTGAAAATATGAGAGAGTTATCGTGTGCTGATACGGATAATATTAGCCTTTAGTTCCAAGCTTTGGAAACCAACGTGTCTGAAGTTAATGTCTGGTTCTAATGTGGAGACGTTAGAACCAATGACAGGCGCCAAGTCAGCTGCCGCCAAGGTCAATACCAAACACGCAGTAGCGGCAGGAAATGTGATACCGCCTAAGGTTGTTGGAAATGACCTTCTCTCTACGTTATTCCATTGTGTAAAGAAATGCTAGCCGATAAGGAGCTAGAATGCCAGGGCAAAGAGAAGGCGAAAGAAAGGGAAAGAGAAGAGAGGGAAAGGATTAAGGCTCTGGAACGCGAAGAAAAAGAAGCGCTAGGATAAACCGAAACAGACACGAGCTTAGCAGAACAGTTCAACAGGGTCCTCGATGCGCGAGATAAGCGGTTCGTTGACCATATTAAAGATCAAATTAATTAAATGCGCTCCCTGGTCGAAGAACTTGTTACCCAATATAAAGTTTTGCCTAGCAAAGTGAGCGGACTAGACTCACCTTAGGAGAAGCGCATTAAGCGCTTGAGGAACAGGTTAAAAAGATTACGAGGACTGTAGACGATTTGTGTTTCAGCTTAGGTAAAAAAACTGAAATCGAAGTAGCCGCCACTCTGCAGCGTATGAATATTGTAGCGACTTTCGAGGAAAACGAACATAGTACATGATTTCCAAAGGATGGGCATGAAGTATCACATCTTCTGAAAGAGACAGAGCGTGATAACAATGACAATATATATCGACAGACTACTCCATATACGACTTATCAGTGAGGAAAAAGTCCAATCAACGATACGTGTTGCGAGAATTTACTTCGCAGAGCCACTGGTGCCAACATTGGCACATTCAAAACATGAAGGATTTCTATTAGACACCGCCAGTACCAACCCTTGTAGTAGGAGAAGAAAACTGTGCGTCCCGTGATATTTCTCAAGAATTTCCTGGATATACTCCCTACGTCATGGGCTGAATGACAAAAGATCCCATTCGTCATCTCATTTATAACTAGCGACGCAGCTCTGTGGGCGATGGGGATCACTGATAGCTGCCAAACATTTTTCGAATTTGAGACGGCATTCTTGGGTTGCTTATGGTCGAGGTGTGCACAAGAAAGCTTAAGAAAACAAGTTCATAATCCTGAGCCGTAGAACCAAAAGCAGGGAAACCTGCTAAAGTACGCTAACATGCACTTGAACAAAACGCGGTACTGGGATGAACCGATGTCTTTGCTCGACGTGTTGAGAATTTTAAAACGTATATTACCAATCACTATACGCAAAAAACTATCCTACGTCCCTGACAAGGACCTGGAATTGTTTATGGCCACAGTTGACTGACTTAGACTATACCCAAAATAATGCAAAGCAGAGCGAGGCAAGGAACAGTGGTCAAAAGAAGAGCAATAAAAGAAAGCACAATGGCAACAGTCCGCAGAAGGACGGACAAAGGAGAGGTAATGATTACTGTACATCGGATAATAGCGATCAGCCAGACAGACATGTAAATCAGCCTCACTATAACAACAATCATAACAACTGATCGAACGGTAATCATTTTCGCAGTGGAAACGCTAATAGTAAAACGCGGAATTAAAATGATTATAATGCCCAACATCAATCTAAAAATTTCATGTCGTCTCCTTGTCACTGTCGGCTTGTAGCATGGAATGCAAGGAGAAGATGATGTTTGGTGGCCGGTATCTTCGTTCCATAACACAAACCGCAAGCATGAATTCACAGAGTTCTTTATTCATAAGAATAAGAAAGCTACTTAAGATGGTCCAGGTGTTGTGGTACAAGCTCTTCCTTAATAGTCCACGTTAGCCTCACTGCTGGTGAAGTGCAAGTCCCACTGTGTACACTAGTCTGGTCGCTACATGTTGCCTGACTCTGAGCTAGAGGCTGAGCTATCTGTGACTGAGACTCCAACTGGGCTGCATTACTGACTGGAACGGACTGGCCCTCTGGTCCTCAGCGGCGACCTAAATACTGGCCGTCGAGAGGGTGTTGGCGGTACGTTTCTTGAGAGACTGTCATTGGCCTCTCTCGATCTTCTCGCAGCTTCTTTGCCGCCTGGTGTGCTGCTGCCAGCTTATGCCAGCACAAAAAACACGCGTGACGTGAATGACTGTGGACAAAGAACAGGGCCAGTAACCTGGCAGTCGAATCAACCATGGGGTAGAAACCATCCTGTAATTAATGTCGGTGGATTATCATTGCTACCTCTGTAGTGGGACGAAATTAATCGTCACCCATCCACCAAGTCAGCCCAGTTTGCAGGTGACTATAAGTTTAATTTAGTTTTTGTTTATGTGTTTTCTTATTATTTGTAATAAATGTGAATTATCTAAAAGTTTTGTATTTTTTTTATGTGTTTCATGTACGGAGAGATCGGCGCAACGAACGGAGACAGCATCTTCGTTGCCGCGACCAGAGAGGAAATTGCTGGCCGCTATACGTCGCGGGTCGACAGCCAAGGAGCAACAGAAGATCCTGGAACCGAGTTGTTGCGTCGTGTTTCTAAAAATTAAAAATGAATTTTTATACTTTTTTTGTACAACAATGACAAAAAAGATAGAGCTTGGTCTTATTGAAATGTTAGTCACTGTCTGTCAACGCTCAAGTTCACATCTGTATGTGTAGGAAGCTAATAAAATAGTGTATGCTACTAAAGTTGAAACACGTTTCTTGAAGATTTATTTATGAAGAGTTATGTGAACGGATTAATAATATATTTGACAAGATTATTGATTCAGACAGCGTTGGCCGAAACTTTGAATCTAAAAGGTTTATTTAATGTGTGATTCTGATATCGATTAGATCAAGATAACGTGTGTCGATATAATTTTCTGAGGAGAAACAAACGAAATTTAAATTCGAAAAGGTTACAAAAACCAATTGGCTCAAGTGATGTAATTCTTTTCATACGACTCAACTGATGTTTTACAGTTTCGTTCAAGAACCATTCTATGACAATTTAAAAAGAATATAAATCATTTTTTGAAGTGAGTGTAACTGACGTAGGTGACGAAGTCTGCACATGGTCATATATCAAACGAAAACCTATAATACGTAACGTTACACCGCACCGTGGCGACCGTGACAGGACTTGTGTGCAACTAAGGCACACAGGTACGAAACAAAGCATCAAGAGTCCGGAAGTCAACGCGAGTTTTCGTGGAGCCTTCACCAGCCAGCGGCGACTTCGCGGGTGTGGGCATCTGACGGAGTGCAGCCAAGCAGTACGGTCACGCAGTTGTTCCACGAGAAGGCGCATCTGTTGGGCAGCAGCTGAACGCTGCAAACCCCGACAACCTTTTTTCTCCCTAAACTAATAGGCCCAGTACGTCAGCTGCGGGGCGTTCCTCCGGCTGGTATTAGAGGTGTTGCTGAGGGCTTCGCCTGTCTACGGCGGTGCCGGGCGTGGTTGCAGCCGGTGACGTTTCCGGTGTTCGACTCAGCGTCCTGCCGGTTGCGGAAGCGGGGTCGCAGCATCTCTTCGGCTGCATCGACAGCTGTTACATCTGCAGCCCATAGCAGCACACTGATCATCGAGAACTACAAATTACAATATTAGTGTCCGCTGAGTTTGTTTCAAGTTGGAAGTGGAGTGTTGTACATAGGAAGTGTGCTTTTACAGGATTGTTGATTGCAAGTTTGCGTGTGTAAATAGTTAATATCTTACAATAACGTCGGGAAGTGAAATGTCAGACGAAGAGCAATCTATGTCCGATAGGAGCATGAGATCCCTTTTTAGGGCGATCGCTAAATTGAAACAATCTAACGAAGAATCTACTGCTAGATTAAAAGAGGAATTAAAACAGGCTAAGGAGGAATCTACTGCTAGATTGAAACAGGAACTAAAACAGGAATTAAAACAGTCTAACGAAGAATTTATTGCTAGATTAAAACAGTCTAACGAGGAATCTACTGCTAGATTAAAAGAGGAACTTAAAGGGGAGCTAACAAAATCAACAGACAGGTTACAGGAATATCTTAATGAAACCAGTCGAGAATTAAGTGGTAAAATAGAGTCTTCTAAAGTTGAAATGCAGGAAAAATTAGTAGGACTTAGTAATAAGATTGCTGATAATTGTAAAAGGTTAGAAGAACATATCCAGGAATCGCGCGGGGAAAAAGCTCGCATGCGACACGATATTACTGACTTATCCGAGAGACTAGATAGTGTCAATATCTTAGTTGTAAATGAAATACAGAAAAATAACGATATGTTACGAGATGAATTTTCTATGCAAACAGAAACTGTTCGCAGAGAATTATTGAAATCTATTAAAGAGGTCTCTACCAAACCTGTAGATATTTCTTCAATAGATAATGTAGAATTAGAGACATTAACTCATCAAGTAGAAAAGGACCATACCGAAATCGAAAACATGAAATTTTTAATTACTGAAATATGCAGTAACCTTGAGACTGCCAAAGATAATAATATTGACGAAGGTACAGAGCGTTCACATCGTGAGCACAGCGAAGAATCGATATTAGCTAATCGCGTATCCAATACAGAAATGCGGATACAGGAAATTACTAAACGGTTATCGGAATTAGATAATAACGAGAACATTTCAGGTAGCAGAGGTAATAACATAATCAGAGACAACAGTCGCATCGAATTTGCTAGCACGGACGACAACAATATGAATAAAGCAATCACGGCAAGCCAATCCGATGCAACTCCGTCTCTGCAATCTAAACAAAATCCGACTATTTCTCTCGCAGAATGTCTGGATGACATAACGACAAATTCAAATGTAGCAAGTCGATTTCCTGTATTCAAACCAGGAGGCGAACTGCACCCTATAATCTTTATAAAAGCTTTTGAAACATCATTATCTCCTAAATGGAGTAATGAAAAACGCATTCAATTTGTAATAGGACATTTAGAAGCAGAAGCTGCGGAATGGGCAGTACTGCATAGAACTGAATTCAGGGATTGGGATGATTTTGTTAAGCAGTTTAAACAAAATTATTGGTCGAGAGGAAAACAACAACACTTAACTTTAGAGTTGTTAAACCCTCCTCCATATTCTAAACGGTGGAGAGGTTATAGGAATTATTTCGAATGGAATTTAAACCGTGCTAAATTAATTGAAAGTCATCTAATGCGAGTCCTAATTAGTGGATTACCGTATTATGTAAAGGAAAGAAAAATGTTATTCTACGAATTATACAAAACCTTAATAATGGGGGCGAAACAGTTAACACCCGGGGTGTGTGGTTATATTTTAACGACTTGTTGTATTGGAAAGCACAGAGGGAACACCAGAGATGGAAAATCTGCATTCCGGAAACTGTTGTGGACGAGTTAATTACTTATACTCATGAAGGTTACGGGCATTTTGGAATTCATAAATGTATTAAACATCTAATGAAGTATTATTATTTCAAAAATATGTCCCGTATTGTGAGAAGTATTATTAGGGCTTGTGAAACCTGTCAAAAGGTTAAAGTTAATAACAAATCCAAGCGTTATAAATTATATGCTGTAATTCCTCGAGGTTTGTGGGATCTACTGTCATTAGATTTTTTCGGCCCTCTGCCTCGTAGTTCAGGAGGATTAACTTATGTGTTTGTTGTAATGGAATGTTGGTCCAAACATGTGAAGCTATATAATTTGAAACGAGCGAATACAGCAAGCGTTATACGCTGCCTCACCCGAAATTACTTTGTTAATTGGGGCATTCCTAAACGACTTATGTCTGACAACGGTAGTGCCTTTATTAGTCAAAGATTTCAAGACATGATAAGACAATATGGAATCAAACATATCTTAATTTCGAAATATCACCCTCAAAGTAATTTAGTAGAAAGAGTCATGAAAGAATTAGGACGATTATGTAGAACTTATTGTGCACATAAACATACTCGGTGGGCCAAACTAATGCCTGAATTCGAAAAGATATTAAATGAATTGCCTCACCTAACGACGGGATTATCACCTATAGAAATTTTAGGCAAACGAATTATAGGTGAGCCTTTACTAGCTGCTTTACCTTGGCCACCAGTAAATGAGATACAACAAGATATTCCAGACGAAAAAGTTTGCGAACAGATTGTAAAAAATGCCGAACGGAGAATTAAAAGTTATAATCAACAGGCTGTAGAACCCTCATTTCAGGTAGGAGATCTTGTGTTAGTACGATCTCATCCTAAAAGCTCTAAGATCGATAAGGAATGTAGAAAATTCTTCTTTATCTTTGAAGGTCCATATGTTGTACATAAGATTGTACATCCCAAAGCATTACTTCTTATGGAACCTTCATCAGGTGTAATTAAAGGATTATATAGTGTTGATCAAATGAAACTCTTCATTCCTAAATAAGTTAATATTTAGTATATGTTACATACGGAAGAGCGTTCATAGTTTATTCATGTGAAGTTTTTCGTGATAGTTACGTGTTATTTTAAATAAATGACAGAAAGCTTAAACATGTGTTCTACAATAATCTACTGGTACTTCAAAAAGAGAAAGATAACCAAAAGAGGGATTTATATGGAGGAAATTTTGCTCTTAGGTCTAAAGAAATTTTGCGTATTTTAAATTTACTCGGATAGTAGGAACCAAAGGGGATGGTTAATAGTTTTAGGGACCATGGGCGTCCAGAGCTATATGGCTCACGAGAACATAGCAGAGTGCCTTTAATAGAGGTTTGCAATAGTGTTAATATAGAACACACCAAACGGGGCTCTCTCGCTTGTTTCTCCTAAATAAATGGCCATTACCCAACAAGGTGTCCGAAGGTAAAGAAAGCCGTGCCGAGATTCTAAAGAGAGTTTTGCTGGATTTCTTCTTGACCTCAGGCATAAATAAGGCATTAGGGAAGAGAATGACGTAAAGTAAATAGTACTATTAGTTATTGTGAGAAACTTATTAGTAATATACATTCTTGAAAAGAATAAATCTAGTAAATAAATGAAACTGAAACTAATCTATCACAATTTGAACGCTCTGTCCTAATGTACAACGTTAAAGAACGTACTAAATTAGTATTTGTTAGCAACTATTATCTGAAGAGGAGCAATCTCCCTATATTCGGTTACGAATTACCATAAGAGCACAATTAAGAGTAAATGACAAATAGTCACAACAATATCGTATTAAAAGGATTAAATCTATCTAAGAGCAAGGGCTCTAGGTTACGTAAAATGTGAGAAAAATGTATTAACAGTAAAATATTGTATATTGAAAAGTTTTAATTCGGTTAAAACCTGACAAACTGAGCTTGTGGGTGGGGTATGTAGTGGGACGAAATTAAACGTCACCCATCCACCAAGTCAGCCCAGTTTGCAGGTGACTATAAGTTTAATTTAGTTTTTGTTTATGTGTTTTCTTATTATTTGTAATAAATGTGAATTATCTAAAAGTTTTGTATTTTTTTTATGTGTTTCATGTACGGAGAGATCGGCGCAACGAACGGGGACAGCATCTTCGTTGCCGCGACCAGAGAGGAAATTGCTGGCCGCTATACGTCGCGGGTCGACAGCCAAGGAGCAACAGAAGATCCTGGAACCGAGTTGTTGCGTCGTGTTTCTAAAAATTAAAAATGAATTTTTATACTTTTTTTGTACAACAATGACAAAAAAGATAGAGCTTGGTCTTATTGAAATGTTAGTCACTGTCTGTCAACGCTCAAGTTCACATCTGTATGTGTAGGAAGCTAATAAAATAGTGTATGCTACTAAAGTTGAAACACGTTTCTTGAAGATTTATTTATGAAGAGTTATGTGAACGGATTAATAATATATTTGACAAGATTATTGATTCAGACAGCGTTGGCCGAAACTTTGAATCTAAAAGGTTTATTTAATGTGTGATTCTGATATCGATTAGATCAAGATAACGTGTGTCGATATAATTTTCTGAGGAGAAACAAACGAAATTTAAATTCGAAAAGGTTACAAAAACCAATTGGCTCAAGTGATGTAATTCTTTGCATACGACTCAACTGATGTTTTGCAGTTTCGTTCAAGAACCATTCTATGACAATTTAAAAAGAATATAAATCATTTTTTGAAGTGAGTGTAACTGACGTAGGTGACGAAGTCTGCACATGGTCATATATCAAACGAAAACCTATAATACGTAACGTTACACCGCACCTCCTAAACAGCAACAAGTGATTACCACCACAGGATGGGAATGAAGTACCGCATCTTATGCCAGAAATAGAGCATGAGAACAATGACAATAGCTATCTACAAATTACTGAGACTCCACATATGAGTTAGCAGCATGGAAGCAGTCCAATCAATCGTGCGTAAAGCGAGAATTTGCATCGGAGTGCCGCTGTTAGGTGCAGTTGCTGCACCCACTGAACTCTTGTCACCAGAATCTTAGTCGAATGAGTGGCGTAACTGATTACTGCAGATACCAAGCCAGTTAACGATGGAAGAAAATATTGAGCAGGCTTTAATATCCTTAGGCAAACTGGTGCAAACCAGAAGTGGCCAACATAACAAACAACTGACGGGCTCTTCATGAGTGCCGAGAGGTCAATCTTGCTGAGGACTCACCCGAAAGCCTGTACTCTAAAAAGAGTCAATAAAAAGTGGCAATTGTTATACACAGGACCACATGTGGTTGTAAACGCACCACGTGAAGATTTCTACCTTCTTGGAAACCCAATAACTTGGATGGTGAAAGGATTATACCGGCATCTTGATTTGAAACCTTTCATTCCTGTAGAATAAATGAACAGTAATATGGCATGTCGTATGACAGGAGAAAAAATTGTTTACTCATGTAATTAATAGTTTAATTAAGATATCTGTGTTTTATTAATTGATATCAATGTATGTATGTATGTATGTCGGTAGTTTCAAGTATTTTCTGTGTTTATGTAACTGTATGTGTGTAATGTTTTGTTTGACTTTGACTAAAGCCAAACACATTTAAATGTTTTTGACATACGAATGACAACGATGTGGCAAACGTATCAACAATTTTAAGTCAAAATGAGCCCTCAGTAAGCAACTATCGTATGCTCCAGGGGCACTTTTTGCTTTATGATTTCGACTTACTAATCAGACCATTCTGATGTTAACTTTGTTTACAATTATATTTCATCCAGGATGAGACTTGTCATGATTGTGGACATTTCTACGCTTTATGCAAATGTTCTTAACCGTTCATTCATGCGCGGGGGTTTTCTGCACATCATTGCCAAGGGCTTAGCAGGATGTAGCGGTGTCCTGTATCTGACTATTTTGCAGAGTGAATTAGTACGAATGAATGAACAAGAATTAGTCCATAATGACCAAGTGATCAAGTTTCGGTATGAAGGTACGGTACTACTGATGTGATGATAAAGAACGAAATCTCAAAGCATTGTAAATGAAAAAAATTAACCTATAAATGTATGTGACATTTTGTGTATATGCTCATGAACTGCAGGGATTTATATACTTATAGTGTTCTTTTTTCAACATATACGATATACGGACTGAATGTTGTGAAGGACATTCTAAGCATGAATTGTGTTTTAAGTGCACGAACTCTCTACTCAAGTGCTAAACTGTGTATGACGCAAACAGACAAACACTGCGTAATCAAAAATCAAATGTGTGTGAAATCTAATGGGACTTAACTGTCAAGGTCATCAGTCCCTAAGCTTACACACTACTTAACCTAAATTATCCTAAGGACAACCACACACACCCATGCCGAAGGGAGGACTCGAACCACCGCCGGGACCAGCCGCACAGCCCATGACTGTAGCGCCTCAGACCGGTCGGAACTGTGTAATCGCTGAAATAAAGTGACGGATATAATTATCAGTGATTTAAATTATACAGTTAAGTATTTAGTTGAGTAATGCTTCACCTCTCACAGCTGTACCTCTAGAATTGTTCATTACGAAAACGAATCCGGAACTGTGCCGCGCGAGTGGAAACCAGCATTGTTTACTAGCGAGCCGGACAATGTCAGTTCAAAATAACGCATCTGAACGCTGCAACGCCAGGTGCACCAACCATGAAAACTAAAGGTACTACAACGCGACAAGCATGTACGAACACTCGTCTACAGACGAGGCGGAATTTTAGAAGAGCTGTGCGGAAATAAAAAGTGCCTCTTTGTGTAGGTTCCTGAAAACAGTACGTTCCTACGACTCAAACGTGTGCGAAAGCTGGACTTAAATTCGTCTTCCTACTACATACGAAAACATTTACTCATACAGTAATAACAGTGGAATGAATTTAGATTAACAGAAGTTCTTTACAGCTTAACCACCATTCCTGAAAAGATGTTAATCGTGTGTTGGGTGCTATTACATGTACTCGTGACAACAATCACGGCAACAAACAGAGCGTGCGGAACCCGACCATGAGGTCGCCTTTGGGGGTGGAGCCAGACACAACAGTTAAATTCCGAGGGAGGCGTGTTCCTGCCGTCAAGCTGTCGCACCGCATAGGACAGCCGAACGTCGAACCTGGGCCTTTTGCTGTTGCACATGGATTAAGAAGGAACGCGAACTGACTGTAATCGACCCTGCAAGTGGAGTAGAAAAGAGTGTGGCACCTGCAATAATTTAAGTTGATAGAAATTAATTAAATAAAGGAAATTTTCATGAATGTAGTGAGAAATGAAAGGGTTGCTCTACCGATTAATAGGATGAAAGTTCTGTCCAAAATAAAAATTTGATTCATTATGACCAAACTCAAAATCATAAACAAAACACATGAAACATTTACAATACATCAATCTGGATCAAATTGGATACTCAAATAAATGCTGTGAAGGTGAAGTTGCCCATAATCTAGATTGTGACATTTATGATGAAGTGGTATGTGGAGCCAATTCCTTGCAACTCAGATCTTAAGAGAAACACACAGCCAACCCAACATTAATTGCTGCTACAGTAGTGAGAACTCAGACAATGAATACCCAAGACAGAACAAAGTTATGAAAGACGAACAGGTGCGCTCTTCTGAGCTCTGATTATCACCTAGAAAAATTCCCTAATCTGCCGGTGCTGCGGACATACATTACCAAGCTGTCTTCTTAACTGCAAGAACATGATCTGGCATACCACAGGCGATGACTGCTTGCTTCGACGTCCCATCGTGGTGATGATAATGTCGCGAGTATAGCCCAAAACAAATTATCCTAGTCTGGTTGTTCCAGTCTAAAGACTCCCTAGCAAAACAAATGCGCCTCTGAGGGAGACAAAGAAGGCCCACCACCCAATCGCTGACGGTACAGTGATTGATTTTAAGAAGCAAAGTCACATAGTAACTCCAATACAGTAAACTTTAGCCAAAACTGCACAAGACAGACAACATAGGTCCCTTGTACGCAAAATGCTCAATTGCCAATTGTACTCGGAAAGTTATGTTGAACTCGAAACTTCAGCCACTTCGTCAAACAGTATATTAGACAGCCAATGGAAGGCAGGCTGTCCAGAGCAGCGAGAGCTCAGTCTTGTAACCTACTCCAACCGAAAAGCGAGAGACGACTTTCCTCAACAGCACCCGTACAGGCAAAACATAGAACATTCCCGCCCCCACGATAGTCAGCGTGGTTAAACATTCCAATCAACAACTCGAAAACCGGCGGAAAATTCCACTCTATTGCCAACGCACTACTATTCCACCAATGGAGATACTTGGCGCCAATTTCTGCAACGATTTTGCTACGTCACGAAGCTATCCCCTTGAGCAAGCCAGTCACAGTTATGATTTTGCAGAAAACGCGGAAATTTGCCCGCAAAGACTGCCTGGGAACACACGTCATTCTCACGCCTCGCTGATAGCCTGCCAGAAAGTGTTTTCACAAAGTTTCTGCGAAGTAACGGAATCTCTAGCCCAGCCACTCTGTGGGCGTGTCGCCTCCGCTCTTATAACAATGTCGGCGTCCGGAAAGCATCCACTCGACCCCCTCACACCCGTCGGCTTAACCCATTCAAAATTAGCAGAACCCGCCTGTCACCGGACCACCCAGCTGACGAGAGATGCTGAGTGGGAAGTCTACATGTGAAGGAATAGCCACTTTTGACCGCATGCAATTAGAGAGAAAAATGGAATTACTCAGAATAAGATAGAAATATGAGAGGGAGCTCATGCCACCTCTCAAATTATTATGTTAAGTTCTTCTTGTCTATCTTGGCCACAATAGTGCGTTCACTATGCTGTTTGTAGTAGCATACCCACACTCCTATTTTTTTATTCATTAGTAAACCTACTCCTGAATTACCCCTATTTGATTTTGTATTTATAATCCTGTATTCACCTAACCAGATGTCTTGTTCCTCCTGCCACCGAACTTCACTAAATCCCACTATATCTAACTTTAGCTAAATTTTCTAACCTACCTGCCCGATTAAGGGATCTGACATTCCACGCTCTGATCCGTAGAACGCTTGTTTGCTTTCTCCTGATAATGACATCCTCTTGAGTAGTCCCCGCACGGAGATCCGAACTGGGAACTATTTTACCTCCGGAAAATTTTACCCAAGAGGACGCCATCATCATTTAACCATACAGTAAAGCTGCAAGCCCTTGGGGAAAATTACGGCTGTAGGTTCCCCTTGCTTTCAGCCATTCGCAGTACTAGCACAGCAAGACCGTTTTGGTTAGTGTTACAAGGCCAGATCAGTCAGTCATCCAGACTGTTGCCCCTGCAACTACTGAAAAGGCTGCTGCCCCTCTTCAGGAACCACATGTTTGTTTGGGCTCTGAACACTTACCCCTCCGTTGTGATTGCACCTACGGTACGGCTGTCTGTATCTTTGAGGCATGCAAGCCTCCCCACCAACGGCAAGGTCCACGGTTCATTGGGGGGGCGGGGGGGGATTTAATACACAACAAAATTAACTTCACACACAAACTGAAATAATAATATTTGCTTGAAAACCGCTTCTACTCACTGGAATTTATAAAATGTGTGTATGGTGTGTGTTGACGTGGTCAACTGTAGTTAAGTGTAATCTCTGCGTGTAAAAAAGAATGAGTGGTAGCAAAGACTAATGAAAAAACTATCGTAAAAATTGTCAGTAAGTTGTCATAACTTTTGCTGTTAATGGGCATTCTAAGTGTAAACAAACTCGTTGTACATTACGATAACAGCCGCATTTATAGTCCTTCGAACAATCGAACAATTAACCATCATCTGCGAATAACTCCAGGGAGTTATGAGTGATAACACTGAAAACGACCGCGACCAGTAACAGTAACTATCGTTTTAGGACCTTATTCAGTTCCTGCCTTGATAATGACAGTGGTTTACATGTGGAAATATCGGACTTTTGACAAATTTACAACTACATTCTCGCATGTTATTAGAGTATACAACATGGTGGGAGAAGCTTAACTTCTCCTTGGGCAATATGGTGAACATTATAAATTCAAAGGAGCCGGCCCCGGTGGCCGTGCGGTTCTGGCGCTGCAGTCCGGAACCGCGGGACTGCTACGGTCGCAGGTTCGAATCCTGCCTCGGGCATGGATGTGTGTGATGTCCTTAGGTTAGTTAGGTTTAAGTAGTTCTAAGTTCTAGGGGACTGATGACCTAAGATGTTAAGTCCCATAGTGCTCAGAGCCATTTGAACCAATTCAGAGGATACAGTGTCGAATTGAATCGAAAAGGATAAGATGTCTTCATTAATTGGTATGCAACTGATATGTTGACAAACACATTTTTTAAACCAGGAGTCTCCATTTTAAGAAATATTATTACTTTGTTCCAAAGTCTGTATAGTAATACCACTGTCACTTCTATTTGAGTTTGTTTCTGAACAATCTGACTGTAAATTTACGATGATAGGTTCAAGCCTTATATCCATCATCATTTCCCTATCAAATTATTATTTCTGAAGCTTTTCAGCATGCCGCACAGACTGTGCCCACGCTACAGGTGGGATGTTGTCTATTTATTGCCCCATTCACAAGCGATTCAGTGAATGTTATCTTGAATGCTTTTTCCCCTCCCGTATAGCCTTATCCTTTGCCCTAATTAATTCAATAGAGCTACACTGATAGTGACACGTCGGTAAACGCAAATCACATTCACAGGCATTGAAGTCAAGTTTGTATGGTCTGTCACGTGATTTGTACTCGTATAAATTAACGAGCTGCAGGAGATCGGCGCGAGTCTGGTTTATAACATACTGTGCCTAATATTTTTATTTTTAAGCCAGTAAAAAGTATCCGCTTTTCTTCTGTTTATACTTGGTGGTTTCTCTGTAACAGTTGACTTATAACTGGCAATGACAGACTTCGAAACAAGGTATGACAAGAATTGTGAATCACGTCACGAAACTAACAGCGTTCATTTCCGAATGATAGTCACTGAGTTTTTCTTACACGTAGATACAACTTCATTCTCAGAAACAAACCAGAGGTAGAGTCAGCATGCAGAATAATTATCCGAGAATCTAAGAATCTATTCCTATAAAAACGTTAAAACCGCCAATACCACACTCATTTTCCCGGATGACGACAAGGTACCAACCTGATTCTCGCCAACCTGATTCTCTTCCTAGAATGATTCTGACTGGCCCATGTTTCATCAAGGTAATACACTGTTGAACTACCGGCTTCTCTCGTAACGTGAAACCTTATATGTGATGTAGTTCGTGCTGCCTCTGTGTCAGTTCTCTGAACTAAAAACTCTCTTCTTAACATATCAGAACCAACGTCTTTCAAAATTCTTTACATTGGCGAAGCACTTACCATTGAAGCTAATTTTGTCGTGCATAACTGTAACACGTTCTTGTGATGGGGTATTCATCATTCAAATGGAACATTTTAAAACATCGTTTTTAAAACCGTCCATTTATATTACAGGTTCATTGCGATTTCCATGCTTTCCAAGCGACACAGAACAAACTTCTTCTACGGTTCCTGCAGCACTGAAACTTTCGTTTACATTTATTTTTACAGTTCGCTTGCCGACATCACATGGTTCTGGTGTCCGTTCTTGTGTCTCCAAATAACAGTAGGAGACATGCTTTCAAATTCACCTTTGATAAAACTATAAATGCAGTAATTATTCCCCCTCGCCTGCTTGTGTAGCACTACGCATTTATTGCCGTCACTTGCTTTTTTTTAAATCGCACTTAAACATTTACAGATACAAACTCCTGCACTGCTACAAGAAAAAAAAACCGGCAGTTGAATGAATAATTCGCTTGTCGTGAAATACGGCAACAACGCAGCATGTAGGAGTCAGATTCTCGTTGTCTAGCTGTAACTCGCTGCTAGCCGCTTGGAAAGAGAATGAATATTCCAGAATGAGATTTTCACTCTGCAGCGGAGTGTGCGCTGATATGAAACTTCCTGGCAGATTAAAACTATGTGCCCGACCGAGACTCGAACTCGGGACCTTTGCTTTTCGCGGGCAAGTGTCCTACCATCTGAGCTATCGAAGCTTTACTTCTGCCAGTATCTCGTCTCCTACCTTCCAAACTTTACAGAAGATCTCCTGCGAGCCAGAATGAATATTATTGGCTGCCAGCGGCTAGTGGAGGGAGACGCGCAGAACGGTGAAAATTGGGCCCCTTCCAACATGACGCGGACATTAATGTCTTATTTTTTTTAGAGTAATAGAACGCGCAATACAGCGCCAGCCTATGAATGATTATTCTCCGCCATTTGCGCGGCCGCAACGTCTTATTTGAATTATATTGTGACTGTTAAACGGCGCAGAGCCTCGGCCATAACTTGAAAAGTCTGCTTTTCAATAATATTCCATAACTTCAGTGTCATTTTAATTTATCTGCAAAGATTAATAGAAGTTTTCCTTAAATTACTGTGGATGCCGCATAACGACTATTTTTTATCTCAGGTACGTAAATTCATGGAAATTAAGTTGCTCTGAAATGATCAATGATAAGCATGCCACACAATAATATTTCTCTTTGCGAACCCATGACGTTAAGGCAATACTAATTTCAATAAAATTTCAACTCAAAGAACCCCAGATATTTCATTAACATAAGAGCCAATATTGTGCTTCACACCGCTCCTTACATGTTTCATATTGCGGGCAATAAACCCTAAAATAATATTTGGATAAGGTAATGCTGTGTATTTTTCCGTCGCAAGTTGTGTTATCACTTCAGTGTGTGTGGCGTCATTTGATGTGCAACTATACTTAAATGTGTATGGAGAACATACAGTTTTATGAACTGCACATGTACCCATAATTAAAGCACACCAATAGATTTACAGAATGGAACGCAACTATACAATATGCACTATGAAGGAATTATCCGAATGCTATGCAAATCAGTGGATGTGATACACATGCACAGATAAAAAAATTATTACAGTTATAGAAAAATTGTATGACTTGTTCAAGACAACGAGCTTCGCAAATTCAGCAAGTCGATAACGTGTTGGTTCGGCTCTTGTCATTATGCTTGCACTTATTCGGCTTCGCATTTGTTGACAGATTTACTGTGTGTCCTCCTGAAGGATATCGTGCCAAATTCTGTTCAATTTGTGCGTTAGATCGTCAAAATCTGGAGCTGGCTGTAGGGCTCTGCCCGTAATACTCCAACGTCCTCAAGTGGGAAGAGATCCGGCGTGAACACAAGCAGTAGAAACTCTCTCTGTATGCGATGGGAATTACCTTGCTGAAATGTAAGGCCAGAATAGGTCGCCTTGAAGGGCAACAAAACGGAGTGTAGAATATCGTCGACCTAACGCTGTACTGTAGCGATCTCCCGTGTGACAAGAACAGAAGCCCTGTTATGCTGTCTGGGGAGTCTCCAGACAATCTTCGGCCTGGAGTTTCATTGACTGGAGTGGAATTGTCCCGCTTTGAAATTAGTCCTGATGACCAGCGATGACGTACCTAGAAGTGTCCCGGATGACGACAAGGTACCAACCTGATTCTCGCCAGTCCCCCGGCCCGACAACCAGGAGTGATGATCTGCAGTGCCATTTCTTTTCATAGCAGGACGCAGTTGGTTGTCATCCGCGTCACTCTTAAACCACAGCGTTACGTCGGTGATCATGTATGCCTCGTTTTATTACTCTTTGCGAGCCGCGTGGGGTTAGCCGAGCGGTCTAGGGCGCCGCAGTCATGGACTGGGCGGCTGGTCGCGGCGGAGGTTCGAGTCCTCCCTTGGGCGTGGGTATGTGTGTTTGTCCTTAGGATAATTTAGGTTAAGTAGTGTGTAAGCTTAGGTACTGATGTCCTCAGCAGTTAAGTCCCATAAGATTTCACGCACATTTGAGCATTTGAACATTACTCTTTGCGGCAAACCAACCTAGGCTTACCTTTCAGCAAGATAATGCCCATCCTCAGAAAACAAGGTTTGCTGCTGCTTGTCTTCGTTCTTGCCAAATCCTGCCTTGTCCGGCAATGTCACCCAATCTGTCGCTAACAGAGAACGTTTGGACCATTATGGACAGGGTCCTCGAACCAGCTAGGGAGTGTGACTATTTGGCGTACCAGTTAGACGGAATCTGGCACTATATCCGACAGGAAGACATCCAACAACACTATGAAATAATTCCAAACCGAGTAACTGCTTGCAGAAGGGCCCGAGATGAGTCAACGTATTGTTTACTTCCTTCATTTGTGAAGCTTTATCTCTTGATTAATTCATCCAATCATTCTGTAATTGTTATCATATATTGTCTGTGTATGTACAACATAACTGCCAATATCTGTCCTATTCGGATATATGCTTCGTGTATCGTTGGTCACCGCCCTGTTTTTTTTTTTTTTTTCTAGAGTATATTACGGAAAGTATGAGAAGGCAAAATTTCAACCGAAAATACTCTAGGTAAAAATTTTACCATAAAAAACAGAGTTTTCAAAGAAAATTCAATGCACACTTGGATAACTGTGCACATATCCATACATCATTTGGCATAGCCTATTATATACACTCTAACTACGATGACGACTACATATTTTCATACACACACAAACAAACACACATGCACATACACACTCACCCACACACGTAATAAAAACGCGTTCTTCCGACATACAAAAAAAAAAAAATCAGATATCATCATCTAGTGACTCCACACCAAGGAATTCACGTTATCCATCAGTGTAACATGCTTATCATCTTTTTGTGAAAATGTTAATTTGGATTTATTTATGGTCAAAACTGAACAAAATATCTACTGCATAGCCGAATTTTCAGTGCCATGTAGCTCACATTTCTGGTAATCATCAATGCTATATTCTTTTGCTCATGAGGGATTTATATCTTTCACTCTAAGTACTGCCGCAGTTTAGAGACTGTACGTTTTTTCTCTCAGTGCTTTAAATTCAATAATAATCTATCCTGTCGGATCTTCTATCACTGAACCCGGTTTGAATTTACTGATATCCGTGATCCTATAAATGTTATTATCAGTGGAAGCCAAACTGTCAAACAACCTAAATAAATGATGTGCTTACATGATACTCTATCAACGTCATTAGTCCTTATTCTCATTAAACTAGACCGCTGCGTTTCTATGTGAGCAGTTACGTGGGCTTTCCGACAGTGATAATTCCAACCCTTCTGTATCTGCCGTGAATATTGTGGGACCTGCGGCCAATCCTTTTTACGCTGTGACGCTTTTTTCTGACGAGAGCCTCACCCGGTGCTGCTTTAATCCAGTAGCTCTTCGACAGCATATGTGTTATCCCCATAAATCAGGCAGTGCCCTCGTTAACAGTTTTCGTTTCCCTACAGCTTCGTAGGCCTAAGTTACTTGAGTTCTACACACCGTGAGTAATGGAAAGAATTACAGAAAAAAGGATGGTGTGTCTTCTCAGGGATGGTCATTGCTACCGACTGCACAGAATATGCGTATATTATAAGAACAAGCTGTGCTTGAATTCGTACTGAGGTAAGTCTTGAGGCGATTTAAAAATTGCAGATGGTAGAATCAACAAATTCTACAAATAACTGAGGATATAGGTTGGAAGGGCTAGTTAGAGATGAAGACGTTGGCAAAGGAGAGGATTCATGGCTGGCCTCATCTAACCACTCGGGTGACTGATGACAAAAAAAAGTTCCAGGTGCATTTGCAGTAATTAACTAAAAAATTATTTCTACTGCCTACTACGAAACTCAAGTCTGCCTGGTGGCGAAGCTGAGAGCGGCGGACTCGGTAGTGTAAATGGAAGTTGGAAATAGTATATGTTGAGCAGAGAAGTTGCGCGGTCAGTGCGAAAGATTTCTAACCGAAAGGGCCCGGATTCGATTCCAGGTCAGATCGAGGATTTTCTCCGCTCTGGAACCGGTTGTTGAGGTGTCCTTATCACATCATCACTAACATACAAGTCGTCTACATGGTGTCATATAAAAAGACTTGCACCCGGCGACCGGGCCGTCACACGACAGACAGAACAAAGAAGCAATTACAGCAAAAATGTTTCCGTTAGGAGAGTTCAGAGACTTCCAATGTCGTTTAGTCATTTCATATCATCTAAGCAACAAATCGATTAGAGGCATTTCAACCGTTCTTCAGTTCCCCATGTCATGCTGGTGACGTGATTGGAAGGCAGGAACGGGACGGAACAACCATAGCTAAACCAGGACCAAGCAGGCCTCATGTACTGACAGAGAAGAACTATTCAGAACTGTGGAGAATGGTTATAAAAAATCACACAAAATCTGGGAGAAACCACTCGTTAGTTCCAAATTCTAGTTATCACAACGTTTACGAATACTGAGTTAAAAACAAATGGTACAGCGGTTCAGCGGCTTCTCATCAGCCACATATTTCTATACTTCATGCTAGAGGTGGGGTAAAGAGCAACGCCACTGGACACAGGGTACTGGAAATGACTTATTGCGCTTAAGGAGAAAGTAAATGCATAAGGATCTGAACACCTTTTACAGCATTGTGTACTGTGTAAGGTAGATCATCAGTTCGGAAACGATGATTGGTTGTAATGTATGACAATGTAACCTGCAATAAGCAATAACATCGTTAAAATGGGTTTGACTGGCCAGATTCCCTTCTTGACACCAATGGTAAAACCTTGCGACCGGTTAGAAAATCAGCTTCGCTGCAGACTCCAGTGTCCATATCAGTAACTTCTCCAGCTTCTATTGTTCTGGAAGAATTTGCTGTCATTTCTCCAGAAAAATTCAGATGTCTCATTGAAAATGTACTCAGCAGCGCTAAACTCGTCGTATAGACGAAGGGTGGACGTTCCTTATTTTAATGTCCTCTAACAGCTGTCCGGAAGCTTTTGATCAGAAAGTGGAAATAAAGAAGCAGACACGAACGCCGAATCATTCTATCAATAGTGTCAGACCCCCTAAAATGCCGAAATCTACTGCTATAAGCGTCTTCTCCCAACGAGTACCCATCACATGGTTTATGCGCAGGCACAAGGTATTGTGTCTTCCTAGGCGGGCCTCATGACGCTACGGTCAGATCTAGTACAGCACTCGTGGCTGCCGCATCGCCGTCGAGAAATGGGGCCGAGGCAGTTTCAGATAAGTTTTTACAGTCTGACGATAATTCATGGATTTGTAGTTTCAGCTTGACGATCTCCACTATGGACAAACGGTAGTTACTTTTACTCTGAAGGAGGTTGGGTTACCCCGACTGAAACCTACGTAAAGCTAGGTAAACTTTGCAACTGCGGCTGTTGGTTTTTAAAATTAAAATTAGCGTTTATACAGTTGCTGACAGCGCCGCAAAATGTTGAAAATATTTATGATCTCAGATTGCCGTCTTAGACACGGAAAAGGAACACACGAGTGACGCACTAGGTTGTCAGCTCTGCTCCACAAATCATTGGTTCGTAAATTATGGGAATAACGTGATATCTGGTCTCACATACACTGGACTCGCATTCGGGAGGACGACGGTTCAATCCCGCGTCCGGCCACCCTGATTTAGGATTTCCGTGATTTCCCTAAATCGCTCCAGGCAAATGCCGGGATGGTTCCTTTCAAATGGCACAGCCGACTTCCTTCCCCGTCCTTCCCTAATCCGATGAGACCGAGACCTCGCTGTCTGGTCTCCTTCCCCGAAACAACCAACCAACCAACTGAAGCTCATAGCCGGCCGGAGTGGCCAAGCGCTTTTAGGCGCTACAGTCGGGAAACCACGCAACCGCTACGGTCGCAGGGATGTGTGTGATGTCCTTAGGTTAGTTAGGTTTAAGTAGTTCTAAGTTCTAGGGGACTGATGACCTTCGCTGTTAAGTCCCATAGGGCTCAGAGCCATTTGAACCATTTTTGAAGCTCATAATGTTACGCCTCCCCTGTCTAGTTTGCCATTTCGTTTCCTTGTGAGTAACAAAGCTGATCATCTATGTTATAAGTCGCATATCGATTAAAATATAGGTACATACCAGGAATGAAACATGAATCTTGGAATGGAAAAACTTTTTTTCTTTTTTTCTTTTTGGCCCATCGGTCTTCCGACTTGTTTGGTGCGCCCCGCCACGTATTATTCTCTTGTGCCAACCTCTTCAGAGTAGCTCTTGCAACCTACCTCCTCAATTATTTCGTGGATGTATTCCAATCTCTATCTTCCTCTACAGTTTCTGCCCTCTACAGATCCCTCTAGTACCATGGAAGTCATTCCCTATTGTCTTACCAGATGTCCCTTCTTCTTGACAGTGTTTTCCAAATGTTCTTTTCCTCTCCGTTTCTGAGTAGACCCTCCTCATTCCTTACGTTGTCAGTCCACCTAATTTTCAACATTCGCCCGTAGCACCACATCTCAAACCCTTCCATTCTCTTCTGCTCCGGTTTTTCGAGTGTCCATGTTTCACTAACACAAATTGTGTGCTTTATGCATTCTCAGAATTTTCTTGCTCTAATTAAGGCGCAGGTTTGATACTAGCAGACCTCTCTTGGCCAGGAGGCCCTTTTTGCCATTGCTAGCCTGCTTCTTGCTCCGCCCATCAATGGTTATTTTACTGACCAGGTAGCAGAATTCCTTAACTTCATCTACTTCATGTCCATCAATCCACATGTTAGGTTCCTCGCTGTTCTCATTTCTGATACTTCTCATTACTTCCTTCTTTCTACGATTTATTCTCAATCCTTATTCTGTACTCACCACATTGGTCATTCCATTTAGCTTATCATGTAATTCTTCTGCATTTTCATTGAGTATAGCAAAGCCGTCAGCGAGTCTTATCATTGATATCCTTTCAACTTGAATTTTAATTCCACTGCTGAGTAACTCTTTTGTTTCCATCAACGCTTCTTCTATGTATCCATTGAACAGTAAGGGGGAAAGACTAAATCATTGTCTCACACCCTTTTTAATCCGAGCGCTATTTTTATGGTCGTCCGGTCTTATTATCCCTCTTCTCTCTTGTCTCTCCCTATAGCTTATGCCAATATTTGTCAGAATTTAGAACATCTTGCATCATTTAGCATTGCTGAACGCAGGTCGAAAAATGCAATAAACGTGTCTTGACTTTTCCTTAGTCTTGCTTCCATTATCAACCGTAACGTCAGAATCACCTCTGTGGTCCCTTTACGTTTTCTAAAGCCAAAGTGATCATCGTCTAGAGCATCCTCTATTTTCTTTTGCATTCTTCTGTATATTGTTCTTGTCAGCAACTTGGATGCATAGCTGTTATGCTGATAGTGCTATGGTTCTCTCACCTGTCAGCTTCGGAATTGTGTGGATGATATTTTTCCGAAAGTCAGACGGTATGTCACCAAAGTCATACATTCTACACATCAACTTGAATAGTCGTATTTTTGCTACTTCCCCCAGAAATTGTGATGGAATTTGATCTATCCCATCTACCTTATTTGTTCATAAGTCCTCCAAAGCTCTCTCAAATTATGACTATAATACTGAATCCTCGGTGTCTTTTAAATCGACTTCTGTTTCTTCTGCTATCACTTCAGACAAGTCTATCTCCCCATAGAAGTCTTTGATGTACTCTTTCCACCTATCCGATCTCTCCTCTGGATTTAAATGTGGAATTTTCGACGCACTCTTAGTTTTACAACCGTTGCTTTTAATGTCACCGAAGTTCGTTTTGACTTTTCTATATACTGAGTCAGTCCTACCAACAATCATTGCTTTTTCGACTTCTTCAAATTTTTCATGCAGCTACACTCCTGGAAATTGAAATAAGAACACCGTGAATTCATTGTCCCAGGAAGGGGAAACTTTATTGACACATTCCTGGGGTCAGATACATCACATGATCAAACTGACAGAACCACAGGCACATAGACACAGGCAACAGAGCATGCACAATGTCGGCACTAGTACAGTGTATATCCACCTTTCGCAGCAATGCAGGCTGCTATTCTCCCATGGAGACGATCGTAGAGATGCTGGATTTAGTCCTGTGGAACGGCTTGCCATGCCATTTTCACCTGGCGCCTCAGTTGGACCAGCGTTCGTGCTGGACGTGCAGACCGCGTGAGACGACGCTTCATCCAGTCCCAAACATGCTCAATGGGGGACAGATCCGGAGATCTTGCTGGCCAGGGTGGTTGACTTACACTTTCTAGAGCACGTTGGGTGGCACGGGATACATGCGGACGTGCATTGTCCTGTTGGAACAGCAAGTTCCCTTGCCGGTCTAGGAATGGTAGAACGCTGGGTTCGATGACGGTTTGGATGTACCGTGCACTATTCAGTGTCCCCTCGACGTTCACCAGTGGTGTACGGCCAGTGTAGGAGATCGCTCCCCACACCATGATGCCGGGTGTTGGCCCTGTGTGCCTCGGTCGTATGCAGTCCTGATTGTGGCGCTCACCTGCAAGGCGCCAAACACGCATACGACCATCATTGGCACCAAGGCAGAAGCGACTCTCATCGCTGAAGACGACACGTCTCCATTCGTCCCTCCATTCACGCCTGTCGCGACACCACAGGAGGCGGGCTGCACGATGTTGGGGCGTGAGCGGAAGACGGCCTAACGGTGTGCGGGACCGTAGCCCAGCTTCATGGAGACGGTTGCGAATGGTCCTCACTGATACCCCAGGAGCAACAGTGTCCCTAATTTGCTGGGAAGTGGCGGTGCGGTCCCCTACGGCACTGCGTAGGATCCTACGGTCTTGGCGTGCATCTGTGCGTCGCTGCGGTCCGGTTCCAGGTCGACGGGCACGTGCACCTTCCGCCGACCACTGGCGACAACATCGATGTACTGTGGAGACCTCACGCCCCACGTGATGAGCAATTCGCCGGTACGTCCACCCGGCCTCCCGCATGCCCACTATACGCCCTCGCTCAAAGTCCGTCAACTGCACATACGGTTCACGTCCACGCTGTCGCGGCATGCTACCAGTGTTAAAGACTGCGATGGAGCTCCGTATGCCACGGCAAACTGGCTGACACTGACGGCGGCGGTGCACAAATGCTGCGCAGCTAGCGCCATTCGACGGCCAACACCGCGGTCCCCGGTGTGTCCGCTGTGCCGTGCGTGTGATCATTGCTTGTACAGCCCTCTCGCAGTGTCCGGAGCAAGTATGGTGGGTCTGACACACCGGTGTCAATGTGTTCTTTTTTCCATTTCCAGGAGTGTATTTCGTCTTAGCTTCCGAGCATTTCCTATGTTTTTCAGCGACTTATATTTCTGTAATCGGGAATTCCCCTGAACATTTTTGTACTTCTTTCTTTCATCGATCGACTGAAACATTTCTTATGTTACCTGTGGTTTCCTCGCAGTAACGTTCCCAGGTGAAAAGCTATCACCTAAAACCATCTTTTTCTCTTCCTGTCCATTTTACACAAATTCTTCAGCAATTCTCACGAACCAAGCCCATTGTATTTGGGCCCAAGAATGGTCTTATGTTAAAAATCATAATACTACACATCCAAGTTTGTGCCCAGATAAAACGGCCAACCTGTAGGAACGGCGTGACATACAGTATAGCAGAAATATCAGTATTACTAACTATTCCGTCTAGCTTTAAGTACGAGGTGCATTCAAGTTCTAAGGCCTCCGATTTTTTTTTTCTAATTAACTACTCACCCGAAATCGATGAAACTGGCGTTACTTCTCGGCGTAATCGCCCTGCAGACGTATACATTTTTCACAACTCTGACGCCATGATTCCATGGCAGCGGCGAAGGTTTCTTTAGGAGTTTGTTTTGACCACTGGAAAATCGCTGAGGCAATAGCAGCAGGGCTGGTGAATGTGCGGCCACGGAGAGTGTCTTTCATTGTTGGAAAAACCCAAAAGTCACTAGGAGCCAGGTCAGGTGAGTAGGGAGCATGAGGAATCACTTCAAAGTTGTTATCACGAGGAAACTGTTGCGTAACGTTAGCTCGATGTGCGGGTGCGTTGTCTTGGTGAAACAGCACACGCGCAGCCCTTCCCGGACGTTTTTGTTGCAGTGCAGGAAGGAATTTGTTCTTCAAAACATTTTCGTAGGATGCACCTGTTACCGTAGTGCCCTTTGGAACGTAATGGGTAAGGATTACGCCCTCGCTGTCCCAGAACATGGACACCATCGTTTTTTCAGCACTGGCGGTTACCCGAAATTTATTTGGTGGCGGTGAATCTGTGTGCTTCCATTGAGCTGACTGGCGCTTTGTTTCTGGATTGAAAAATGGCATCCACATCTCATCCATTGTCACAACCGACGAAAAGAAAGTCCCATTCATGCTGTCGTTGCGCATCAACATTGCTTGGCAACATGCCACACGGGCAGCCACGTGGTCATCCGTCAGCATTCGTGGCACCCACCTGGATGACACTTTTCGCATTTTCAGGTCATCATGCAGGATTGTGTGCACAGAACCAACAGAAATGCCAACTCTGGAGGCGATCTGTTCAACAGTCATTCGGCGATCCCCCAAAACAATTCTCTCCACTTTCTCGATCATGTCGTCAGACCGGCTTGTGCGAGCCCGAGGTTGTTTCGGTTTGTTGTCACACGATGTTCTGCCTTCATTAAACTGTTGAACCCACGAACGCACTTTCGACACATCCATAACTCCATCACCACATGTCCTCTTCAACTGTCGATGAATTTCAATTGGTTTCACACCACACAAATTCAGAAAACGAATGATTGCACGCTCTTCAAGTAAGGAAAACGTCGCCATTTTAAGAATTTCAAACAGTTCTCATTCTCGCCGCTGGCGGTAAAATTCCATCTGCCGTACAGTGCTGCCATCTCTGGGACGTATTGACAATGAACGCGGCCTCATTTTAAAACAATGCACATGATTGCATCTCTTTCCAGTCCGGATAAAAAAATCGGAGGCCTTAGAACTTGAATGCACCTCGTACCAAATACAAAAAAAAGGATCAAATATGTGCCACAGAATAACAAACAATTTCAACAGATTCTTTTTTTGCTAGTATTTTCAGGATGCTTAATCGGAGCTATTTTTTACACTAGCCACAGAAATAATCAAAATAATAGGTGTTTCCTACATGAAGGGGAAATCGTAAAAATACCTTAAGCAATACGTTAACTACAAAATGATGGCACGCATTATACATAAAAGTGCGAAAAATTCTTATTTTTTCTGTCTTTTATGAAATAAGGAAAACGTGTTGTGCGAAAGTTGACGAAATTTACACATGAGGGTAATGAGCCGTGTGGCTCGCGTGCGATATAGTGATGTGGGCATTTCGTGCTGTTTTTCCAAAGCACGCTTGCCTTCGGATACAGAGCCATGTGCCGGCCGTCTCGCGCAGCTGGGAGGAGAAGCTACGGGTCGCGAGGGGTGAGGGAGCGACACCACTGAGCAGCAGATACTTCCATCTTCCCGAGAGTACTGGGTGTTGACTCTGCATGGTTTCACGGCGGAAACAAATACATCTATAGAGACGCTAATGCACAGCTAAGGCATCGCTTGGGCGTAACCTGTCAGAACCCCTCTTGAGGAGCGGTTTGTATGGTATTTTCTTCCCCTGGATGTGCTGGAGGCTCGAGCTTTCAAGTGAGACTAGGTGAGAGCGTTCATATTCGTTGTGCGACGCCTTCCAATATACTGCCTCACCTTATAAGCATCTTATCTTGAACATTGTCAATGGTGAACATTAACTGGTTCGTTTCCCTAATGTAAAGTTAACCCACCGTGTTAAGCACTAGTGGTCTGCTAGCTGCTAGCTGCCACTGCTGTTTGGTTATTGCTTGTATGTTCCGCCATGATGTCTTGGATTTATGTGAACTCTAGGCAACACAAGAGAGGCTCTCAAATTTGGTCAACGTCTTTTAATAGAGTTGCTTTTACTGTTCTCTAACATTGAAGACTTGACCGTCTTGTCTGTGTCTGAGAGAAGTTGCTTCCGATTTGCGTATTAAGTATGTGCCTTGCAAAGTTAAATTTTATCTGGCTAGTGTCTCGTTAATACATGTTGTAATGTTGTCTTGATGTGTAAATTTTGCCTAGAGAGTGCTGGTGTCATTCTCCCTATAAGTTACGAGTTTTACGTGATATTTTAGCTTGTTGACAGCTCCACATACAGTATGTGATCAAAAGTATCCGGACACCTCCAAAAACATACGTTTCTCATATTGCATGCATTGTGCTGCCACCTACTGCTATGTAGTCTATATTAGCGATTTCAGTAGTCATTAGACATCGTGAGAGAGCAGAATGGGATGATCCACAGAACTCACAGACTTCGAATGTGGTCAGGTGACTGGGTGTCATTTGTGTCATACGTCAGTACGCGAAATTTCCACACTCCTAAACATCCCTAGGCCCTCTGTTTCCGATGTGATGTGAAGTGGAAACATGAAGAGATACATACAGCACAAAAGCATACAGACCGACCTCGTGCATTGACTAACAGAGACCACCGACTGTTGAAGAGGGTGTGACGGTACGTTACATAAATATTGACATTTTTATCGATTGTAAACCGCAGTTAAAGTATTTTATGAATATAATTAGTGTAAAAGATATAGTTAATGTTCTTGAAACAACTGATATGCAGCGATAATTTAAGAGTAGCATCTTTATTTAATGTCTATGAAAATAAAAAAGGATCGAAAGAGGCGCGATTGTGCGGCCGAGGAGGAAGGACGTATTTTGTGGGGGACACACTGTCATGTTTCGCTATACGGAAGGCAGCCATTAAGCAGCTACACATATTTTATGTAAGTTATTCGTATTGTAAGTAGGCTGTTTATGTTTTCTTATTGGCAATGTTACGTAGTGCTCTGTATAAAAATCACTGGCTGTGCTGTGTGCAGTCTGTGGCTACTTTGCATTGTTGTCTGCCATTGTAGTGTTGGGCAGCTGGATGTTAACAGCGCGTAGCGTTGCACAGTTGGAGGTGAGCCGCCAGCAGTGGTGGATGTGGGGAGAGAAATGGCGGAGTTTTGAAATTTGTAAGACGGGATGTCATGAACTGCTATATATATTATGACTATTAAGGTAAATACATTGTTTGTTCTCTATTAAAATCTATCATTTGCTAACTATGCCTATCAGTAGTTAGTGCCTTCCGTAGTTTGAATCTTTTATTTAGCTGGCAGTAGTGGCACTCGCTGTATTGCAGTAGTTCGAGTAACCAGAATTTTTGTGAGGTAAGTGATTTGTGAAAGGTATTCGTTAATGTTAGTCAGGGCCATTCTTTTGTGGGGTTTATTGAAAGTCAGATTGCGTTGCACTAAAAATATTGTGCGTCAGTTTAAGGACAGTCATGTGTAATTGTTATAAGGGGAAGTTTCATATGACGACCCTGCCATGATACCTCACTGGAATCTTCTGATTTTTTTCTTGTAGTTTGTGTAATTACTGTAGCTTTTGTTTATTGCTAGCGCATAATTGTAGAGAGAATTTCCTTTGCAGTTGCAGCCTTTCACTGTTGTACAGTAAAACAGTTGTGGCATGCATGTAGATTTGCACCAAGTATTTCGCAGCTGCGCTTGCAATTAACTAGATATTATTTCCAGCGCTATGTTAATGTGTTCTCTTATTTTTCCTCTTCAAATTGTGCTTTTCTGTGTTATCGAGTGAAATATTGTGACAATAATGGCGTGTGATAAACGTAACACTAGGCTCCAAAGTAAACTGAGAAATAATAGCGACGACGAGCGTAACTTACCAACACCACTGTGTAATGAATTAACAGACATTCAAAGTAGTAATTTGGTAACTGTGCATAGGGAAATGAAGCGGGCGTCAAATAGTGGTGTAGACAGTGAAACAGGTAGTGAACAGGGAAGCATTAGCGATCGATCGGTCGTCAACAGCTTGCCTCAGGAATCGGGAATGACAGAACACAATATTGCAAATACTGTAGACTCAGGTTTTGGGTTCTCACCGTTTTCTCAAATGGGTCAAGACATATTTTCTGCTTGTCAAAATGTGAATGTTGCTGGTGCAAATTCACTGCCGAAAAGCACTCAGGAACATGTTTCAGACACCAGTGCATTGTTATTACAATTAATGCAACAAATGGGACAAAAGCTTCAAAAATTAGACACAGTGGAACAAAATCAGAGACAAACACAGGAAAAGCTTCAAAAGTTAGACATAATGGAACAAAATCAGAGACAAACACAGCAAAAGCTTCAAAAGTTAGACGCAATGGAACAAAATCTTCAAAATTTAGACACAATGGAGCAAAATCTTCGGAAGTTAGACACCACACTTGAACAAACACGTAAAGATCTAACTACTGAGTTACATAACATTGAATCGAAATGTCAAAAGGTCTGTAATGACGTAAAAATATAAATCTGTGAGCATTTTCAACCTATTTTTTTGCGGCATGAAAATGCATTACAGAATCACAAAGCAGCCATAAAAGAACTGCAAACTATTGTTCATGAGAATCATGAGACCTTGCAAGCTAAAATTGACTCAGTTGCATCTACCGATTTGGTTACGCAACTTGCAAAAACTCATGAAAACTTAAAGGACACAGTAAATACTCTGAAAATTGATTCAGAAAGACACATGGAGGAAATTAGTTCATTATCAGATAAAGTAGTCGAACTTTCGGATCAGCTAAATAATTTATTTACAAAGGTAGATGCTGAGTTGATTGACACAAGACCTGTAGCCTTTACTGACACTGAAGAGTATGAACAAATTAGAAAATTCAAACAAAATCAAAATCAAATCGATACACAGTACAAAAGAGAAATCCGGGAAGTACAAGATCAGTTGGCACAAGTAATACAAGAATTACATATTTCAGAGGACACTCGCACTCCAACACGGGAAGAGGTACTTAGAAATACGGAACAGCCACAAAATAATAACATAGCGCATTTCGGAAATTATGAAAGAAATTGGCAAGGTGCACTGAATTTTGAAATGGAACCGCCGAAATGACGTAACAATGACCAATATGCGACTCGCCGACATGATGATTTTGACTATAAGCTGTTCATTACTACACGTAAATTTAAAACATTTAAGAATTCTAGCAACGACATTTATCCACAAGCGTGGCTCCATCAATTCTCTCATTGTTTTCCTCCCAACTGGTCATTAGAGAACAGACTAGAATTTATGTGTGGCTACTTATAGAATGAAGCAGCTGTAAGAATGCGATCGGTCATTCACGACTGCCACAGTGAAGGAGAATTTTATCCACTCAGCATATTGGTCTCAAGCTACACAAGACCGAGTAAAACATAACATCCTAATGATGAAACATTTCGAAAAAGCTGAATTCTCCAGTCTTATGAAATATTTTGAAGATGTGTAGCACAAGAATCAGTACCTGTCAAATCCATACAGCCCCTCAGAACTCATCGGCATTTGCTTAACCAAATTACCTGAACATTTACGACATATTATTTTGGCAGGACGTTGCAAAGACGACATTGAAGCTTTTCAGGGACTCTTACAAGAATTCGAAATTGACACTGACAATCGCGGAATGCAAAAACAGGAACACAACAATTACAGGTCACATCCGTCGCAATTCCGCGATGAAAGAAATAATAACTGGACACGACAAGGCTATTCTCACAACACAAATCGTAACCAAAGCAGACACCACCCGTATGACAACCGTTGGCAGAGTAGTAATAATTTCAGGGAAAGATCACCTCTCCGCGGTAGTGACTATCACAGAGACAATCAGAGAAACAGACAATTTGGGAACCAAAATAATTATTATCAAGGGAGACAGAATAATTTTAGATGCAATGGTCCAGCGCACAGTTACGATTCAGGGAGAAATTCTCCACCACGTGACCGACAAGAAAGAAACTATGGAATCTACCGATATGACGACAGACGATATGATCGTAACGACAGACCTGAATTGCATCAGAACTGGCGGGATTCAAACAGAGCAGGGCCCTCTCGACAAGATGAATTTGTAGAAGTTAGGTCTCCAAATCCCAATAACGATGCGCGCCAACAAAGACACAACAGGCAATGACTCGTACCGCTGGCAGCCACAAAACGTACTTATGAAACTGACGATGCAGCTGCCATAGCTAGTAATTACGTAAAAATGGAAGACATTAGGGACATCTTACTCCAGGAGCACGACGTAAAACATTGCATATCCTGTGATTCACATTACAGTAAGTGACGTAAAATTTACGGCAGTACTTGACTCTGGCAGTCCTATTTCTGTAATTAGTGAAACAGCCTTTAGCAAATGCAACAAATCGAACGATTGTCCCACACTTCAGTTACGTAAGATTAAATTACAAGATGCAATCTTTGGAAAAAGTGTAGATGTACGCCAACAAACCAACCTAGAATTCTTTTGTCAAAGCCACAGTTTCTCTATGAACTTTCTTATTGTTCCATTATTGTCGACGGAAATTACATTGGGAGTAGACTTTTTGAATGAATACAAAGTAATCTTAAACTTTCATGATGCTGAAATAAGTTTAGAGAAAGAAGGTAGGTCAATAGCTTTGATATTTGAAGATTGGCTCTCAAACCATGACGAAGAAATTAATCGGCTTTACCTCCTGTTAGACAACAGTTCGGAATTTTCGACGGAACTTGACACTAACAATCACTCTGCAAGTACTGACAGGGATGATATCGACAGCGCATTTGATGTTAATGAGTTAATTCAGAATTAAATTCAAACAATTGAGAATTGTAATGACAGTGATAGGCAAGACCTTTTTGAGATTGTACAAGCACATTCCACAGTTTTTACTCACAAAACAGGAACAATCAAGGGATTTCAATACCAATTTCGTGTTTGTGAGCATACAAAATTTTGTGTTAGACCATACGTAATTCCAGCACATTATAGGGACCGTGTTAGAACAGAAATACAATCTAAGCTTGACGAGGGCATTATTGAGCCTGCAATAAGCTCATACAACAATCCATTACATGTTGTTGAGAAGAAAAATGGATCGATCAGCCTTGTCTTAGATTCGAGGCAAATCAATACTATCATCATTCCTGAAACAGACAGGCCGCAAACGTTGGAAGAGCTTCTTCAAAATTTTAATGGTGTGAAAGTGTTGTCTCCTATTGATTTCAGATCCAGCATTTATCAGATCGAACTTCATCCAGAATGTAGAAAATTTTCCGTTGTTTCGGCGTTTGTTAGCAATTTCGGAAACTTCCTTTAGGTTTGAACATTTCTTCGGCAGCGTTCATTCGCGGGCTAAACTCCATATTACCTGATTTCTTAAAACGTCACATCACCTTATATGTGGACGATATTCTGATAGCAGAAGCCTCATGGGAACAACATAATCGCATCCTCAACAGCGTGTTACATATTTTTGCAGAATCTGGAATTACAGTTAACTTGGAAAAGTCTGAGTTCGGTAGGTCAAAGGTGAGGTTTTTGGGACATATTACTTCTTCTGAAGGCATTCAGCCGGATCCTGAAAAGTTAGAAGCAATCAGAGCCACTCCAGTTCCATCCACAAAAAAACAAGTCCGCAGTTTTCTAGGTCTCGTAAATTTTTACCGTCGTTTTCTGAATATGCAAATTCTAGTTACACCAAAACTTTGTTCTCCCACTCATCATCTTCTGGCGAAGAAGATGATGAGTATGTCACTCGTCGAAACGTCGCTGTTTAAAGACACCGCCACCTGGCTGGAAGCCCGAGAACTCTTCGCCAGCTGTATACGCCGGGAAAGCATACATTCACATTTAAATAATGACAGGTTAAAACGTTGGGTATTGTTTCTGCAAGAATTCCACTTCACAATAGTCTACATTCCCGGCAAGGAGAAAATTGTTGTGGACGCACTGTCACGCGCACCGGCTGGGCTTGAGAAAAGTAACACAGAAGGCAACCTCGAGAAAAATTTCAGTATTCTTTACATTCAGAAAGTCGCCTTTGAAAACTTCATCACATCTTTAAAGGACATTGCTCATGAACAAGATAAAGATCCGATTTGGAAAGACATCAAAAGTAAATGGCATGAAAAGACACACACTCAGATTCGGCATTATTACCTGGTTAGAAACAACATACTCTTCAAACGCTGCACTGTTGATGACAAGCTATGGGTACTTTGCACTACAGACGATTTTGTTAATAAGCTCATTTGGTACATTCATTTCAGCTACGTACATTTTGGGTCCACGAAAATGTTATCATATTCTTCGAACGACTTGTTATTTTAGCAATATGGAAAAGAGAATTCGAAGAGTCTTGTCTATTTGTAAACTTTGTCAAAAGGCGAAACCATCTACTATCTCACATCGTGCTCCGTTGTTTCCTATTATTCCTTCTAAATTAAAAGAATTTGCTGCTGTTGATCTCTTGGGACCGCTTGTCAGAACATCTAATGGATTTTCGTACGTTCTAGTCGCTGTTGAACTTACTTCAAAATTTGTTTCTTTCACACCGTTACGAAAAGCCACTGGACGGTCTGTATCCAACGCCTTTGTTAAAAATTTCTTACGTGAAGTTGGACACGTTAGTAAAGTCATTTCAGATAACGGACCGCAATTCAGATCTGCTGTTTGGTCACGCATGCTTCGGAATCATAAAATCAAACATGTTTTTATTTCATTGTACTCACCACATTGTAACCCATCTGAACAGATTATGAAAGAAATCAATAACCTTTGCAGACTTTATTGTCACAGAAAGCATCAGCATTGGGACAGATATTTACACTTATTTCAAAATGTGCTGAATGAAATGCCTCATGACTCCACTGCTTTACCACCCACTCTTGTACTGAAGAATGAAGAACCACCGAACAGAATCAGAGAGCTTGTACCTTTCCTGAATACACGCAAACTTCGACACAAGGACATAGTTGACTTGGCTATTAAAAATATAAAATCTGCAGCAGACAAAAGGAGGAAACTACACGGTAAAGCAAATGCAAAGAAATTATACATTGGTCAGAAAGTTCTCATTAAAGCTCATTCATTGTCACATAAGAAGAAACACTTGAGTCACAAATTCTTTCTAGTTTACAGTGGACCTTAGAGAATCCGACGTATACCACATGATAATTGCGTTGAAGTTGAAACTCTGCGTACTAGGAAGAGTAAAGGATTGCACCACATTTCACATGTAAAACCGTATATTGAAAGATAATCTGCTTTTTAACTTTGTCTTTGCCATAAAACTTTTCACTTCGCATTTCTAGTATGCATTGTCAGACTTAGAAACTGTTACCATGCAACAATGTTTGAAGTTAAATATCCAATTAAGAACCAAGAGAACTTATTTAAACGGAAATTACGAATGCATTGTTATTGTGAACAGAGGACACAGTGTTATTGTGTGTGTACATTCTTGCTTGTTAGTTACATGATTACATAACGACTATAAAGCTTACATACTTAGAACATATACTGGTACTGCTAATGAGATTTTAATGCAACATTTTGGTTTACTTGAAAATACATTTTGGATTTAAAGTACTTTCTGTGAGATACCAGATGACACAGTGGTTAGTTTATGTGACAGCTACACGATTTTATCACGACGCTTATAATGAATGACAATTTACAATGTTGCTTTTGCAGTGTTTCTGTTTTATATCTGCACAGTTTTTCTGTATTATTCTGGAAAGTAAAACATGTTTTAGTAGTAACTTTTGTGGTATAGCTACAATGAGACTGCCTTTTCCGTAGCACAACAATATGTTACAGCACAGTACTTTCTTCATCATGGCAATAAGCGTAATAACTAAGATATCTATACGCAGAGCATTTCACTTTTGTTTATCATGAGTTAAGTACATTGGCTTCTGCAGAACTTAGCTTTCGGAGGACGTTAACTATGACACTTCCACAGAGATTATCTTATAACAAGATGCACAGTTTAGCGCTACAGTACATGTATTTGTTTGATTAATTTTGCACTTAAAACATTTATTTTTAAAGATATTTGAAGTACAATGATACAAAGGTTTTCCGTGATACATTTCATTCCATTGCTGTAATCTGTAACACCTGAGGGTATTATTCATTAATCCTCAGGGGGTACAGGCCTATTTAGTGTACCATGTGTCTGGCAAACACAAGGAGCCCTAGCTAATATGGTATTTGCTTATACAACTTTACACATTGGTACCATATTTCTCTAACACATAAATTACACAGCTATCTGATTATTTAACAGAGAAACAAACATTTTTTTACTACGTCAGTGACACATGTTTACGCAATTACACAGTTGGATAACTTCACACTTATGAAATTGTATTTTGTCTGTACTTTGTGAACTGTTCATATAATTTTTCTGAACAATTGTGATACTATGGGATCTTCGAATGATATGATTGGTATGGGATCATGATATTTAAAGTACGTTTGAGGTAGATGACACTATTTAAATGAGCAGAGAATTTTTTTTAGATTTTGAAATTATTGCAGAAAGCTATGACGTTTTTGAGATTTGATTGAGGTTTTATGATATTATTACGACGACGATGTGTATTATGCTGTTGAAGAATGTTTATTATGATATGTATTTATTATGATGAAATATTGAAGAAGTGTCTACGAATATGTATATGTGTAATAAAGAAGGAATAATGAGTAGTAGTTAGGGACTCTGGTTTGTGAGAAAGGTTGTTGGAAACGAAGAATCGTACTTTAAGAGTTAAGAAATGAATGTAAATGCGTGAATGTATTACAATGCTGACGAAAATTTTTTGGACACTGTTATATCAATAGGATTTTGTTTCTGCAGATTTGTAATGCAAATTCTTGACCTGTGAAATATTTTTATATGAGACTGTCACTGTAGCGGAAACTGGTGTCGTAAATATTTCGGTAAGAAAGTTAAGTGACCACCTTCACGTAATGTGTCGTGGGCACCGAGCTGCGCGACAGACGCCTGGAAAAAAGCCATTAGTGTGTGCCTTTCAGAGGCAAAGGTGGAGAAAAAAAAGAGGCCATTATGCTTGCTATTGACATTCCTTTGTAGAAAGCATTGCAAATACGACACGCTAAAACTTGAAAACATATGATTATACTGTGAGCTCTTAATTTATGATATTTACTAAACTACCTAATGAAACGATGAGAAACTTTTCACGGCTATTGTCTTGCTAGTTGAGAGAAATGCCATATGGCTTGCTTTATCTATTAATTTACTCATTTGTTTAATATCTAGTTTCTAGCTGCACTGTAGCATTGGTTAAAATAAATTTTAATAGATGTACTAATATAGTTATTTTTTGCCTACAGATCCAGTCAATTATAAATTTATGATCTACTTCCAAGAAAACAAGGGAACATAAATAGACATTTCCTTTCACAGAAATTGCATAAATAATTTTTTTACAATTTGGTAACTTATCTGCTAGCGTAAGTTCTTGTGATGCATCACCCAAGTGTTAAGATGTGACATAGGTATTAAACATGGCCATTTTTACTGTAATATTTTTTCTGGTTGAGCTATGTCATGTTTAGATATAAGTTATTGCATTTGCTGCTGCTGTTTGCCAGGCATAGTGCTACTAAATTTCACTTTACAGTACTCTGTTAAGCCAGTTTTGCTACTGATTTATTTTTCTTGTTTGCTGCTCATTGCCTTATATTAGTTGTAATATTGCTGCTTCCTTCGCAAATCTGAATTTTTTTGTCATTGCTGTTTGTGTTAATTTGTTATGTGCTGCTGCATTGCCTCGTCCCTTGGTATATATATCTGAGCTCAGTACATTTAAGTTAGCTTAAGAGGGGGTAGACTATATAAGAAACTAACTATGATGAATTTCAAGAAATGCATTGAGAAGCTATAAGAAAATGGTTTGGCAAAAAAAAAAAAGAATTTTGAAAGAGGATATGAACAAAAAAGTAGGGTTTATGGACAACAGGTTTAGGTAGGATTTTCTTGGAAATAAATGATGAAGTAAGATAATGGAAAATAAATAATGAGGTAAGAAAAATGTGAACATAAATACGGAATGCATGCTTGGATAGAATTTTTTTGGTGGAAACAAATGAAATAAGAGGAAAGATATATGGAATGAAGTTTTGGGGTGGACTGCACTACCAAATGTCACACTGAAAACAAACCCTGTCCTGTATTTTTGTGTTATTACACTATGTGAATTTGTGTTTTCCTGAATTAATGTGTTTAGCTAATAAGAGTTATGTTGTAGAATTTTTCTGATAATATGTTATTTTCTTTGTAAAGATGTTTAGGCGTTATTTATTCTGTTCTGTTTTAAAGCTCATGTGTGAAGTTGATGTTTCGAAAGTTATTCTGATCTTTTATGTATGTATTCATGTCATAACTCCTGTAACACTGATGTATATGTTATTTCGATTCTTTTGTAAAGCTTGTACTACAAATGTTATCTGTATTGTTATGTTCTTTAATGATGTATTTTGTACCTTTGTAATTGTATTCTTATGTTATAATACTGTAATTGACACCAGTGCATCAAATTAAGTAATTTGTAAGTTACATTTTACTGCACACATTTCTGTTGGTCATAGTATATGGACAATATGTGAGAAGTATGGACTGTTAGTGTTTGCGCGTGTGTTGATAATTCAGCAAGGGACTGGATAACAGCATTGCTGGTTCTAAGAACAATTCCAAAAACTTTGTGAGTACACAAGTGATGGTGTATGGACCTGGTAGATTCTCCGCAAGACTCTTTGATGGTGATTGTGCACCTGCACAGACGCAACATTTGGCTGCTGGCCATCTCTACAAGGACCACAGTGGGTCTACACCTTTGATGATCCATCAATACCATTATTTCTACAAGGACTGCAGTGGGTCTGCACCTTTGGTGGCCCACCAATGCCATACTCACTACCAAGACTATAGTGGGTCTGCTCTGTGATGACCTACCTACCAATATTCTTCAAAACTTCGAACGACTCTGCTATGGGTTTGCTCTGTTGTGGCCCATTACCTGTCTGCATGTCAAGAGTCAGCACTGTCTTTCTGTTGGAAGGACAACACTACATCTTCAAGACTGCATGGAAATCCACTACTTCCGTGTGCATTTTCTTTTACTGCTCGGACTTTGAGAAAAACACTGCAATTTTACTGTGATGAACAATCTGGACTGTCTTTATGGACTGTGAGAAAATTTTAGCTTTTGACCAACATTGTATCAATAAGTGTGTGCATTTGATATCTTTGTTATTGTAATTATGAACAATTTTATCAAATCATTATTGGCCACTGCCCAAAACAATTTGTAAAATTTTTTGTGGGGAGCATGGGGGCTATGTAAGTAGGCTGTTTATGTTTTCTTATTGGCAACGTTACGTAGCGCTCTGTATAAAAATCACTGACTGTGCTGTGTGCAGTCTGTGGCTACTTTGCATTGTTGTCTGCCATTGTAGTGTTGGGCAGCTGGACGTTAACAGCGCGTAGCGTTGCGCAGTTGGAGGTGAGCCGCCAGCAGTGGTGGATGTGGGGAGAGAAATGGCGGAGTTTTGAAATTTGTAAGACTGGATGTCATGAACTGCTATATATATTATGACTATTAAGGTGAATACATTGTTTATTCTCTATTAAAATCTTTCATTTGCTAACTATGCCTATCAGTAGTTAGTGCCTTCCGTAGTTTGAATCTTTTATTTAGCTAGCAGTAGTGGCACTCGCTGTATTGCAGTAGTTCGAGTAACCAAGATTTTTGTGAGGTAAGTGATTTGTGAAAGGTACTCGTTAATGTTAGTCAGGGCTATTCTTTTGTAGGGATTATTGAAAGTCAGATTGCGTTGCGCTAAAAATATTGTGTGTCAGTTTAAGGACAGTCCTGTATAATTGTTATGAGGGGATGTTTCAGTATTTCTACTAAAATAAAATTGTTATTATTAGCACAAAATGAATTTCTTTGTAATAGTTGTCACCTGAAATGCTCGCGGTGGCTAAGTAATTTTAATAAGCATTTTATCAGTAATTTGTGCTGCGAGAAGCTCATCTTCCGATACAGCCTCTTGTCGACCATTACGCGCCGAAGTATTAATTTATTTTTCAAAGTGTTAAAGGTAACTGTAAATGCGAGAGATTTCGTTGTAAGAACTTTTTTAAATTGCAACTGATAATTAATTTACGTTAAAGTTCATGTTTTTAGATTATTCAGATTCCATGAGTTCTGTAAGTTTTATCTTGGCCGCTCCACGGCGACAATCGAAATTATTTCGAGCCTTGCTTTGCAATCAATAAATAGAAATTGACAAAATTACATTCAATTCAGCTAACGGCAACTATATTTTAGTCATCACGTTCAAAATCTAACGTTTGCACATGAATAACTGCGGCCCTTCAAGAACCCGTTTCATATTTACTTATACACGAGAATAAAAGTGATAAGAAAAGAAAATATCCCTGAGAGAAAGAGTCAAGCTCAAACAAAAGAAAAACTCATGCTCATAAATTATATATATATATATATATATATATATATATATATATATATATATATAATATAACGTAACAAATTCCACCGACGTCACAAATGGCGGCCAACAACGTGAGGGCCCGAAGTTTTATGTACCAATATAAAGTACACAGAAACTGACTGATATATGGTTGTCTGTCTAGAAAACTACATTTAAAAGAAATTTTTTTATGTATGTAACTATATGTATGTGAAATTGATGCCATATATGTAATCTATTTCCATGTACCACAAAATACAAAACTTGTACGAGATCCAAGCAGTGAAGATATATGGACATGAAGCTGACTAGATGCGTACCATTATCTCGACTGAGGTAAAGACAACACCAAGCAACAAAAAATAATAAAGGTAAGGGTGTACATGCATGCGGTTCTGGGCTGAAAACTAAAGGAAGAAAGCATCCGGGGGCCATGCGTTGTGTTTATCTTCTTGAGTTAAAATTTGTCAGAAGTGTTTTTCAATTTGTTTTAACGTCAGCGGATAGTGAAAGAGATTCATTTACTACTACTGAACAGAAATCAGTGTTAGAGTTCTGAAACAGTGATTAGTGTTCTGCATTTGAGGTCACACAATCAGCTGTGTGAATCAAATAAGTGCTAGTGCAGTTGATTGCCAAAGTAATGTTTTAGCAGAGTAAAATTTTTCACAGTGCAACGGAAATATTACGAGTGCGAAAGTGTAACTGTTAGTTTCAGTAGTAATAGGAGTAGGTAGCTTTTTGCTTTGCTTGATTTCAGTGTTTTGTATGTGCTTTGTGTAGTTAGTATATTTTGTGTGTATGTCCTTTTGGAGGAAAAATAGATTTTGTGTGTACTCGTATCTTACCAGTTACGATTAATACTAGTCGAAATGGTGAACAAACCAAAGGACAAACGGTTAGAGGGGGAAGATCTGTCAGGCTATGACACAAACGAAAATATGAAAGAGTTTCCAGTGAGGAACCCACTCACAATGACGGGTTCTCAACTTCCAAAACCGGAAGCTGAGCAACCTCAAACGGACAAAATATTAGGCACTGATCAGGATGAAGCTCAATTGACCAAAGAAATCCACTCGATTACTGGCACTGCATCGTCAGCAGATGTTGTACAAGTACCTGCGCCAACAGCTGATTTCTTGACTGGGACTTATGGCAGAATTAGATCTAAGGGAGAAGCAACACGAGGAAAAGGAAAGAAAGGAACGCCTTGAACGCGAACGCAGGGAACAGGAGCGTGATGCTCAGTTCCTGGCAAAAATGAATGTTTGTAATGTAAATGTGTATATATATATATTTGTCGTAGTGTGTAACAGGCAGACATCTATCAAGACCATCTCACAGGGATTCCAAACTGCACCACGATCCACTGCAAGTACTACGACAGTTAGACGGGAGGTGAGATAACTTGGATTTCATGGTCGAGTGGCTGTTCATAAGCCACACATCACGCCGGTAAATGCTAAACGACACCCCACTTCGTGTAAGGAGCGTAAGTATTGGACAGTCGAAAAACGTTGTGTGGAGTGACGAATCACGGTACTCAATGTAGCGAGGCACGCTGTGGGTATAGAGCAGGGCTTCCCAACCTTTCCAGCTGACGGACCCCTTCTTCAGTCTAAAATCCATGGCGGACCCCTAGTCAATCAAGAGCACAGTAACTTTAAATTTCGGAGAGAAACCTATGGGAACTGAAAGCTTCTTAATGCAAGTGCCATGTTCCCAATGACCCCCCCCCCCCCACGAAGTATCAATAGTGTTTGGTTTAGAGATGAATGAACTTGAAATTAACGACTCAATTTGAATTCCCACTGTATCCAGACACTTACTAGTGAATTTACTCCCTTTGTTCAACACACTATAGCCTGATTAAAATTACTTGGTAATTGCTGCCGCTTGTGGTCTGTTCACTTCCTCTGTTTGGCTACTGTTGTATAAGGAGCATGCATATTTCCTAACAGTTGTGTGTGTGTGTGTGTGTGTGTGTGAGTGTGGTTTTTCGTGAAATCCGAAGAAAAATGTTCAAATACATGTAAATTCTATGGGACTTAACTGCTGAGGTCATCAGTTCCTAGCCTTAGACACTATTAACCTAAGTTTAACTTCCGATAAGGACAGCACACACAAACACACACACACACACACACACACACACACACACACACACACGAGGAAGGAATCGAACCTCCCGTGGGAGCGGCCGCGCAATCCACGACGACATGGCGCCTCAGACTGCGCGGCCATTCCGCGCGGCTGTGAAGAAAAGAGGCAGACCCATGATTCGGGATACAAACACATCACGAAAGAAAAGAGGCCAAGAAATTGCCTTTAAAGGACTATTGTGACATCTGTTGTGCAATGTGTGGGAATACAATCACCCAGTTTACATGCGTTTCCAAAACCGGATTTCGTAAGCCGATCTCCTAGTTCCGCTTTTGGTTGATCAGGTAAACACATTAAAATCGATTCTGGAAATCTGCTTTTATAAAGCCGTTTTCCAGTTCCACAATCGATTTTCGTGCCCATGTAAACAGCTCAGAAAGTCTAGCTATTTTTACGTCTTTGCGTATCTACTGAACGGCAGCTGTCAGTCCATAGCCGGCAGCTAGCAGGCGGCGTTGCAACAGTTTAGCCACAGCTGACAAGTTCAAGTACTACTTGGACACTATATGGTGGCAGTCAGCCTCAACTGTAAACAAATTAGGGAAACAGACTCTCTTATTTCTATATAAAAAGACAAAGCATTTCACAGAATGTAAGACTTTCTTTCTCAAAGGAAACAATTCTGGCTGAGGAGGTTTACCTTTTACAAGGTGGCACGTGAAAAGTCGTCTTTTGTTTACGCTCCCAGACAGTTGCCACAATATAGTGTCAGAGTATTAGGAAGTAATTGTAATTGAAGTGCAGGCAGGCCATATTATTAACTGAGAGGACAGAATATATTATAGAGAAAAGAAATTAGTTTTAGAGTTCATTTTAATTTTCGTAACAAAAACGTCAATGCAAACAGAATTCAATTAATAATTATTCTGTAAATGATAGAAGACAGAAACAAAATTCCTACAGAGTTATAGTTCAAGTACGTTCACTGAGCATCTACGAAGAAAAATGCTTTCTTCTTTACTATACATGAGTCTGTAGGAATAATAATGGAATCCTCTTGTGATGGTTGACGGTGCTTCTGCTGACACAATTTTGAAAAGTTGGGTTCAATTCTTGAGAACTGGAGACGGATGACTGGTTCCGCATCTAGACAGCTACGGTACTTAGTTTTGTGGGCAGCATAGATCGAGAATCCAGAATCACACATGTATGTTGTGGCTAACGGAAGAAGTACACATTTTGCCTTTTCAACAAGGGGATAGTATTTCTTGTTATCCAAACGGATCCAAAAGTGTGAGTAACTGTCAATGTCAAAACTTAATTTCAAGCTAGTGTCTGTGGCAATTTCTATCAACAACTCTTATTTATTTGATGATAGAATGTTTGGCTTTTTGGGTACAGTGAATGGGTTGACCACCCATTCGTATTTCTGCAGATTCTCGTCTTCAGCTGTTGGGAAATAATTCTCCAACAATGACATGAAGCTTCGGAGATGTTCCTGGATTTCATGAAACAAGTTCTTTTCAAGTGCCAATGTTTTGTTTTGCAAAAACTCCTTGAAAAGAGGAAAATACTCGACCACCCCCTCCTCGACACTATCTACCGAGAAATTGATTTTCCTCTTGAGTGCTCGAACTTTGTCGATAGCAGTGACCTTTGTTTCACTTTGCCCTTGGAGTGAAATATTCATTTCGTTCATTTTGGAGAAAAATCTGACAAACAGGCAAGTATACACTGGCAATTTTCGTCATTAATAAGGTCTGCTACTTTGGTGTTATGCTCCAAAAGGAAAGCTAAGACTTCCAATCTTAATTCGTACAACTGAGAGAGTGCATTCCCACATGAGAGCCACCACACTTCTGTGTGGAGAAGCAGGGAACGATGAAGGCTTCCCATATCTGCACACAGTATTGTGAAAAGTCTAGACTTCATCGGCCTTGATTTTATGTAGTTAATGATTTGAATGGATTCGTCTAAAACTTTCTTGAACGAAACAGTCATTTGTTTCGTAGCTAAAGTGTATCTGTGGAGAGCACAATGACTATTGCTGCAATTCTTGGCGTTTTCTTTTATTTTCGTTATTTCGCCGACTGTAGGACCCGTCATAGCTTTTGCACCATCTGTTGTGCACACATCTATGCATTTAGACCATGAAACTTCGTTAGTCCTTGAAAAAATCATCCAATAGACGGAATATTTTAGCACCTGTTGTGCTGGCAGGTAATGGTCTGCATAATAAGAGGTCCTCCTCAAAACATCCAGAATATTCATAATGGACAAAAACCAATAAAATCGCTGATCCTGCAACATCAGTGAATTCATCTCTCATGCAGAGAAAATGAATTGTGTTGGATGCGAGAAACAAGCGTGTCCTTCACATCATTTGACACGTCAACAATGCATCTCTTGACAGTATTGTTTGATAACGGCACCAAAGATAAAAGCTTTACTGCCTTTTCGTCTAGCATACAAGAAACAATATCATTAACACACGCCTTTATGAGATTTTCTGCAATGGTATGAGCTTTGCCTGTTTTTGCCACTCGATAACTAACCAAGAAAGAAGCTTTCAATGAATTTTCATTAATTGTTTTTGCAATAGTTTTCATGCAATTTTGAGAAGCAGCTAGTTCAGCACTCTTCCTTTTGAAAAACTCGATGTCTTTAGCCAGGAAATCCGGGTGAGTACCTTCAAAATGACGGCGCAATTTAACTGGACTCGCGCACAAATTACACACTGAGCTTTACCCTCCTTTGTCTCCATAAAGCCCATTTCTAAATAGCTTTCGTTGTACTTACGCTTCTTGGTTATTCCACTTCCACAGGATATTGCAACCAATGGAGTACTTGCAGCGTTTTCACATTATAAACCCGACTTTGGAGCTTCTTGTGATTGTTCTTCCTCTGGTCGTCATCCCAACTCATTCATTTCAACTGGAAACTTCCCTTGTTGTGAAGCCGATGGAGTAACTGCACCCTTTTTCAATGATTCTGACTTCAGCCACGAGTCCATGTTAAAAGTACTAAACTGGTCAAAATCGACTTATGAAATAGGTACTGCACTGACAAAGCAAGTTTAACACTTAGTGACGCCTGGGGCCACATACTTGCCAGCGAGCGCTGTGACTGTAGTCAAATCTCGCTCCGCGCATGCGTAAAAGGTTTCAGCGCATCTAGCGCCGTGAGCCGGCGCACAAACCACCCCCGTATTGTTGCGAAACAGTCGATCGGAGAAGCCGCATTCTCCGGCACTAAACTGTGTATGCGTTCTCACTTAGGAACTGCAAAGGCTGCTTGGGAATACGACCCGAAATAAAAGTACACATGTTTTTCACACGAAAAAAATTAGTGATGCATTTGATTTTCAGATTTTTTTTCAATAATTTTACTCATTACTTTACACGATTTAGTGTAAGGTGGCCGCGGACGCCCTAGATAGCGCCGGCGGACCACACGTTGGGAAGCCCTGGTATAGAGAATACCCGGTGAACCTCATCTGCCAATGCTAATAACTGGTTCTTGTTGATATGTCTGGGATCACAAGCTCTCTTATCTGTGCTGTGGTACCTGTACGATCTGCCAGTGTTGGCCTTACGACGATCCCGGCAGAGTCTCTACTGTGTGTACGTCGAGAACTTTCACGTGATCACTGATACCAGCATCGCTGCACAGCTGTCGTGATATGTCGACCTTGTGTGGTTATTTTCTAAACGGACCATACCGCCACTTGGAAGGTCACAATCTGACCTGTTTCAAACACGCTCAGTTGACTATAGGAAGAAGTAATGTGTTCCATGCCGTGGTTGTTTCACACGTTTGCATCACACTGAGCCTTCTGGCTGTGAGCATTCCCTATTAAAGGATAGACACACATATGGAGTTCGGGTAGCTATGCCATCGGCTCGTGGATGAGATTGGAACAATTATCAATACATCGTCCGCGCCGATAGCTGAGTACAGTCAGCTTGACGGATTGCCGTCCTACGGGCGAGGGTTCGATTCCTGGCTGGGGGTATTTTATCCGCTCAGGGACTGGGTGTTGTGTTGTCTTCGTCATCATTTCATCACCATCCGGTGCGCAGGTCCCCCAATGTGGCGTCGAATGTAATAAGACCAGCACCAAGGCGGCTGGAACTGCCCCGTTGGTGCCTCCCGGCCAATGACGCCAAACGCTCATTTCATTTCATCAATACATCTACTATCATGCCGAAATAGACACCGTCTTTCAAGTTAAATTTACTTTTGATGTGATTTTGGGTATTTAAAAGGGTTGACTGTCTGAATACCTCGTTATTAATTATTAACTGGTTCGATACTTGTATTAAAAATTCCATTTTCTTCGAGATTAAATTTTCTTTCACTCTTTAAGACTCATTTAATTTTAATCTGGTTTAAAGTAATGTCATTTGAAACTTCCCCTTTTGAACAATTTTTACATGACTGTCCTTAAACTGACACACAATATTTTGTTAGCGCAACGCAATCTGACTTTCAAGCGCAACGCAATCTAACTTTCAATAATCCCTACAAAAGAATGGGCCCTGACTAACAGTAAACTATACCTTTCACAAATCACTTACCTCACAAAAATCTTCGCTACTCAAGCTACTGCAATACAGCGAGCGCCACTACTGCCAGCTAAATAAAAGATTCAAACTACTGAAGGCACTAACTACTGATAGGGATAGTTAGCAAATGAAAGATATTAATAGAGAACAAACAATGTATTTACCTTGATATCATCATATATAAATATAGCAGTTCATGACAAATTTCAAAACTCCGCCATCTCTCTCCCCACATCCACCACTGCTGGCGGCTCACCTCCAACTGCGCAACGCTACGCGCTGTTCACATCCAGCTGCCACTGCCCAACACTACAATGGCAGACAACAATGCAAACTAGCCACAGACTGCACACAGCACAGCCAGTGATTTTCATTTTCATACAGAGAGCGCTACGTGGCGGCGGCGTTACCAATATAAGAACCTAAACAGCCTACTTACATATAGAAAACATAAACAGCCTACTTACATAGCCCCCATGCTCCCCACAAAAAATTTTTACAAATGGTGTTGGGCACTGGCCAATACAGATTTGACAAAAATTTTTCACAATTACAGTAACAAAGATATAAAATGCACACACTTATTGATACAATGTTGGTCAAAAGCTAAAATTTTCTCACAGTCCATAAAGATAGTCCTGATCATTCATCATAATAGTAATTACAGTTTCTCATTAGTAAAAGAAATTGCACATAGAAATAGTGGATTTCCAAACAGTCTTGAAGAAGTAGTGTTGTCCTTCCAACGGAAAGACAGTGCTGACTCTTGACATGCTGACAGGTAATGGGCCACAACAGAGCAAACCCACAGCAGAGTCATTCGAAGATGATGAATATAGGTAGGTAGGTCATCACAGAGCAGACCCACTGCAGTCCTGGTAGAGAGTATTGGTGGGCCACCAGAGGTGCAGACCCACTGCTGTCCTTGTAGAAATTGTGGACAGGCCCACTGTAGTCCTGGTAGAGAGTATGGTATTGGTGGGCCACCAGAGGTGCAGACCCACTGTAGTCCTTGTAGAGATGGCCAGCAGCCATCTGTTGTGACTGTGCAGGTGCACAATCACCATCAAAGAGTCTTCTGGATAATAGAGCAAGTCCATAACCACCACTTGTGCACTCACAAAGTTTTTGGAATAGTCCTTAGAACCAGCAATGCCGTTATCCAGTCCCTTGCTGAATTATCAACACATGTGCAAACACTAACAGTCCCTACTTCTCACATATTGTCCATATACTATGACGAACAGAAACGTGTGCAGTGAAATGGAACTGACAAGTTACTTAATTTGATGAACTGGTGTCAATTACAATATTATAACATAAGAATACAATTACAAAGGTACAAAATACATCATTAAATAACATAGCAATATAGATAACATTTGTAGTACAGGCTTTACAAAAGAATCGAACTAACATATACATCAGTGGAATTATGACATGAGTACATACATAAAAGATCGGAATAACTTTCGAAACATCAACTTCACACATGAGCATTAACACAAAACAGAATAAATAATGTCTAACATCTTTACAAAGTAAATAACATATTATTAATGCCAATTATATTTGAGGATAACAGTATTCCTCATGATAGTGAATGTAGCTTAATATTAAAAGAAGAAAAAATTCTATGAAACTACACAGAGACAGGAAGAAAACAAATACACAAGGGTACACAAACATATAGTGGGATAACACAATGGAAAGGACAGGGTTCGTTTTCAGTGTAACTTTTGGTACTGCAGTATTTTGCGAACAAAACCTTTTTTGTTCTTGGAGATCTCCCTTCGTTCATCATTATTCCCAAAAAGTCCTATCTGTACCTCTTTTCTGTATTCTAACCATATTTCTTTCAAAAGAAATATGGCTCATTGTACAATACTCATTTAGGCCCAAATCGTTTTCATTTAACTTTCAAAGCATTCTTTCCCTATTCTCCATAGTTAGGTTCTTATATAGTCTACCCCCTCTTAAGCTAATTTAAATCTACTGAGCTCAGATGCTAAACTAAGGGACGAGGCAATGCAGCAGCACATAAAACAATTAATATAAACAGCAATGAAAAAAAATGGAAAATCGCAAAGCAAGCTACAGTAAATCTAAATTACCAAGCAATTCAACATTACAACTAATATGAGGCAATGCACAGCAAACAAAAAAATAAATCTGGCTTAGCAGAGTAACACAAATTAAAGTTCAGTAGCACTATGCCTGGCAAACAGCAGCTTATATCTAAACATGACATAGCTCAAGCAGAAAAAATAGTACACTAAAGATAACAATGCAGATAAGGGAAATGTATAATCACATCTTAATGTCTAAGTAATTAAAGTGGTGCACCACAACAACTTATTGTAAAAGAAATATTACCATGTACTTGAAAAGAATATTATGTATGCAGTTACTGTTACTAGTCCCTTCTTATTGTTCTTTCCTTTCTAAGTGCTCCTTTTTTGAAGAATGTGGATCACAAAATTATTATTTAACAGATCTGTTGATAGAAAGTGTTCACATTAGCAAATGCATTTAATTTTATTTTATGAAACCAATGCTGCAACACAGCTGGAAAACAGATGTCAAATGAAATAAGCAATTACGCAAACCAAAGCATAAAAATATCATTCAATAGTCATGTGGCATTTCGTAAGTCAGTAGCTCTCAACTCTCGTAGAAAGACACTTGTCATAATCAGGTGTGCAGATGTACGAATATTTCCCATCAATTCATAAGCATTTCAATAATTAGCACAAAGTACGAGTAACCATATGTTTTCAGGTAATGAGTGTGTAATATTTGCGATGCTTTCTACAAAGGACCGTCAATAGCCAGGATAATGGCCTCCCTTTTTTTTTTCTACCTGTGCCGCTGAAAGGCTAATGGCTTTTTTTCGGGCGGCTGTCGCCCAGGTGGGTGCCCGCGACGCATTACGTGCAGGTGGTCACTTAACTTTCTTACGGAAATATTTACGACAGCAGTTTCCGCTACAGTGACAGTCTCACATAAAAATATTTCACAGGTCAAGAATTAGCGTTGCAAATCTGTAGAAACAAAATCCTATAAATATAAGTGTCCAAAAAATTTTCGCCAGCATTGTGATACATTCTCGCATATACACACACATTTCATAACTCTTAAAGTACGATTCTCGGTTTCCAACAACCTTTTTCACAAGTCAAGAGTCCCTAACTTCTATTCATTATTCATATACATATAAACACGTAATCACATTCTTCATATATGGTAGCATCAGCTTATTGACATAAACATATCTCAACAGCATAATACACATCGTCGTCGTAAAAATAACATCATAACACCTCAGTCAAATCTCAAAATCGTCGTAGCTTCCTCCAATAATTAAAAAAATTCTCTGCTCATGTCAAAAGTGTCATCTGCCTCAAACGTACTTTAAAAATCATGAATCCATACCAAATACATCATTCAAAGCTCTCATAGTATCACAATGGTTCCGAAAAAATATGAACAGATCACACAGTACAGACAAAATACAGTTTCATAAGTGTGAAGTTATACAACTGTGTATTGCGTAAACATGTGTCACTGATGTAGTAAAAAAAATGTTTATCTCTCAGTTAAATGATCAGATAGCTGTGTAATTTGTGTGTTAGAGAAATATGGTACCGATGTGTAAAGTTGTATAAGCAAATACCATATTAGCTAGGGTTCCTTGTGGTTGCCACACACATGGTACACAAAGTAAGCGTGTACCCCCCTGAGGATTAATGTAATTATACCCTCAGGTGTTTCAGATTATTGCAATGGAATAAAATGTATCACGGAAAACTTTCTTTGTAATTCAAAAACCTTTAAAAATAAATGTTTTAAGTACAAAATTAATCACTGAAATGCTTGTCCTGTAGCGCTAAATGTGCATCTTGTTGTAAGAAAATCTCTGTGGAAGTGTCGTAGTTATTTTCCTCCGAAAGCTAAGTTCTGCAGAAGCCAATGTACTTACCCCATGATAAACAAAAGTGAAATGCTTTGCGTAGAGATATCTTAGTTATTACGCTTATTTTTGTGATGATGAAATTACTGTGCTGTAACGTATTGTTGTGCTACGGAAAAGGCAGTCTCATTGTAGCTATACCACAAAAGTTACTACTAAAACATGTTTTACTTTCCAGAATAAAACAGAAAACTGTGCAGATATAAAACAGAAACACTGCAAAAGCAACATTGTAAATTTTCACTCATTAGTAGCATCATGATAAAATCGTGTATCTGTCACATAAACTAATCACTCTGTCGTCTGGTATCTCACAGAAAGTACTTTAAATCCAGAATATATTTTCAAGCAAACCAAAATGTTGCATTAAAATCTCATTAGCAGTACCAGATATAATGTTATTTTTCTCGGAGCCAGCCGGCGCACGTGTATGCCTGCGGTGCGAGTCATTGTCTGTCTCTTTGTTGCCGCGCGTCGTTACTGGGATTAGGAGGCCTAACTTCCACAAATTCACCTCGCCGAGAGGGCCCAGCTCTGTTTAAAGCTCGCCAGTTCTGATGGAATTCAGGTCTGTCGTTTTGTCGGTAGTTTACACAGTTTCTTTCGTGTCGGTCACGTGGTGGAGAATTTCTCCCTGAATCTTAACTGCGTGCTGAACTGTTGCGTCTGAAGTTATTCTGTCTCCCGTGATAATAATAGTTCTGGTTGTCATATTGTCTGTTTCTATGATTGTCTCTGTCATATTCATTACTACGGAAATGTGATCTTTCTTTGTAGCTATTATTACTCTGCCAGTGGTTGTCATATGGGTGGTGTCTGTTTTGGTCACGATTTGCGTTGTAAGAATAGGCTTGTCATGTCCAGTTATTGCTTCTGTCGTCACGAAATTGTGACGGATGTGACTTGTAGTGATTGTTTTCCTGTTTTCGCATCCTGCGACGGTCTGTGTCAATTTCCAGTTCTTGTAACAGTCCCTGAAATGCTTCAATGTCGTCTTTGCAACGTCCTGCTAAAATAATATGTCGTAAATGTTCAGGCAGTTTGATTAAGCAAATGCGGATGAGTTCTGAGGGGCTGTATGGGTTTGAAAGATATTGATTCTTATGCAACATGTCTTCAAAATATTTCACAAGACTGGAAAATTCAGATTGTTCAAAGTGTTTCATCATCATGATGCTATGTTTTACACGGTCTTGTGTAGCTTGAGACCAATATGCTGAGAGGAAGGCATGGTAAAACACTCCTTCACTGTGGCAATCGTGAATTACCGATCGCATTCTTACAGCTGGTTCATTCTCCAAGTAGCCACACATAAATTCTAACCTGTGCTCCAATCACCAGTTGGGAGGAAAACAATGAGAGAATTGATGGAGCCATGCTTGTGGATGAATGTCGTTGCCAGAATTCTTAAATGTTTTGAATTTGCGTGTAGTAATGGACAGCTTATAGTCAAAATCATCATGTCGGCAAGTCGCATGTCGGTCATTGTTACGTCGTTTCGGCGGTTCCATCTCAAAATTCGGCGTACCTTGCCAACTTCTTTCACAATTTCTGAAGTGCCCTGTGTTGTTATTTTGTGTCTGTTCCGTATTTCTATGTCCCTCTTCCCGTATTGGGGCGCGAGTGTCCTCTGAAATACGTAATTCTTGTACTACTTGTGCCAGCTGATCTTGCACTTCCCGAATTTCTCTTTTGTACTGTGTATTGATTTGATTTTGATTTTGTTTGAATTATCTGATTTGTTCATACTCTTCAGTGTCCGTGAAGGCTACAGGTGTTGTGTCATTCAGATCATCATCTACCTTTGTAGATAAATTAGTGAACTGATCTGAAAGTTTGGCTACTTTATCCGATAGTGAAATTATTTCCTCTGTATGTTTTTCTGAACCAAGTTTCAGAGTATCTACTGTGTACTTTAAGTTTTCCTGAGTTTTTGCAAGTTGTGTAACCGAATCGGTAGATGCAACTGAGTCAATTTTAGCTTGCAAGGTGTCGTGATTTTCATGAACAATGGTTTGCAGTTCTTTTATGGCTGCTTCGTGATTCTGTAATACATTTTCATGCTGCGAAAAAATAGGTTGAAAATGCTCACAAATTTGTGTTTTTACGTCATTACAGACTTTTTGACATTTCGATTCAATGTTATGTAACTCAGTAGTTAAATCTTCACGTGTTTTTTCAAGTGTGGTGTCTAACTTTTGAAGCTTTTGGTGTGTTTGTCTCTGATTTTGTTCCATTGTGTCTAACTTTTGAAAATTTTGTCCCATTTGTTTCTGATTTTGTTCAAGTGTTGTGTCTAACTTTTGTAGCTTTTGTCCCATTTGTTGCATTAACTGTAATAACAATGCACTGGTGTCTGAAACATGTTCCTCAGTGCTTTTCGGCAGTGAATTTGCACCGGCAACATTCACATTTTGACAAGCGGAAAACGTGTCTTGACTCATTTGGGAAAACGGTGAGGACGCAAAACCTGAATCTACAGTATTTGCAAAATTGTGTCCTGTCATTTCGGATTCCTGAGGCGAGCTATTGCCGACCGATCGATCGATAATGCTTCCCTCTTCACTAATTGTTTCACTGCCTACACCATTGTTTGCCTCCCGCTCCATTTCCCTATGCACAATTACCAAATTACTACTTTGAACATCAGTTAATTCATTACTCGGTGGCGCTAACACACTGCCTTCATTTTCACTGTCATTTCTCAGTTTACTTTGGAGCCTAGTATTACGTTTTTCACACGCCATTATTGTCACAGTATTTCACACGACAACACAGAAAGACACAATATGAAGATCAAAAATAAGAGAACACATTAACATAGCACTGAAAATAATATCTAGTTAATTGCAGCTGCGAAATACTTGGTGCAAATCTACATGCATGCTACAACTGTTTTACTGTACAACAATGAAAGTCTGCAACTACAAAGGAGATTTTCTCTACAATTACGCGCTAGCAATAAACAAAATCTACACTAATTACACAAACTACAACAAAAAATCAGAAGATTCCAGTGAGGTATCCTCGGCTAAGGGTCGACATATGAAACTTCCCCTTTTGAACAATTTTTACATGACTATCCTTAAACTGACACACAATATTTTGTTAGCGCAACGCAATCTGACTTTCAAGCGCAACGCAATCTGACTTTCAATAATCCCTACAAAAGAATGGGCCCTGACTAACAGTAAACTATACCTTTCACAAATCACTTACCTCACAAAAATCTTCGCTACTCAAGCTACTGCAATACAGCGAGCGCCACTACTGCCAGCTAAATAAAAGATTCAAACTACTGAAGGCACTAACTACTGATAGGGATAGTTAGCAAATGAAAGATATTAATAGAGAACAAACAATGTATTTACCTTGATATCATCATATATAAATATAGCAGTTCATGACAAATTTCAAAACTCCGCCATCTCTCTCCCCACATCCACCACTGCTGGCGGCTCACCTCCAACTGCGCAACGCTACGCGCTGTTCACATCCAGCTGCCACTGCCCAACACTACAATGGCAGACAACAATGCAAACTAGCCACAGACTGCACACAGCACAGCCAGTGATTTTCATTTTCATACAGAGAGCGCTACGTGGCGGCGGCGTTACCAATATAAGAACCTAAACAGCCTACTTACATAAAGAAAACATAAACAGCCTACTTACACATTGTATGTAACTGAGAATGCTGCTATCCTTGCATGATCCCTGGTCCACAGCCAATTGTGCTGCGCCTTTTGCCGTTTTAGACCACAGCGGTAATCACTCTGGTGGCAGAACGTGGTTATGTTCTGCTTGCCATAGTTAACTGTAGCAGCAGCATTCACAGATTATTTTATCTAATTTAGGGTTTATTAATCTATGCGCAGAGACTTTGTGTTCACTTATGCTACAGGACGACAGAACCAGCTACTTGCAACCAAGGCGATGTACGGGCGTGAACGACGTTAGGAGAGAGTAACTAATCTATGAATTAAATATTAGAGTGGCGCCATCAAATGGTACCGAGATATATCTTAGTGTATGCTTTGTAGTGGGACGAAATTAAGCGTCACCCATCCACCAAAGTCAGCCCAGTTTGCAGGTGACTATAAGTTTAATTTAGTTTTGTTTATGTGTTTTCTTATTATTTGTAATAGATGTGAATTATTTAAAAGTTTTGTATTTTTTTTATGTGTTTCATGTACAGAGAGGGCGGCGCAACGAACGGGGACAGCATCTTCGTTGCCGCTACCAGAGAGGAAATTGCTGGCCGCTATACGTCGCGGGTCGACAGCCAAGGAGCAACAGAAGATCCTGGAACCGAGTTGTTGCGTCGTGCTTCTAAAAATTGAAAATGAATTTTTATACTCTTTTTGTACAGCAATGACGTCATATAGAGCTTAATCTTATGGAAATGTCAGTCACTAACTCTCAACGCTCAAGTTCACATCTGTATGTGTAGGAAGCTAATAAAATAGTGTATGCTACTAAAGCTGAAACACGTGTCTTGAAGATTTATTTATGAAGAATTATGTGAACGGATTAATAATATATTTGACAAGATTCGTGATTCTTACGGCGTTCACCGAAACTTTGAATCTAAAAAGTTTATTTAATGTGTGATTCTGATATCGATTAGATCAAGATAACGTGTGTCAATATAATTTCTGAGGAGAAACAAACGAAATTTAAATTCGAAAAAGTTACAAAAACCAATTGGCCCAAGTGATGTAATTCTTTGCACACGACTCAACTGATGTTTTACAGTTTCGTTCAAGAACCATTCTATGACAATTTAAAAGGAATATAAATCATTTTTGAAGTGAGTGTAACTGACGTAGGTGACGAAGTCTGCACATGGTCACATATATCAAACGAAAAACTAATACGTCGATACACTACACCATGGCGACCTTAGAAACAGGACTTGTGTGCAACTAAGGCACACAGGTACGAAACAAAACATCAAGAGTCCTTCGGAAGTCAACGCGAGTTTTCGTGGAGCCTTCACCAGCCAGCGGCGACTTCGCGGGTGAGGGCATCTGACGGAGCGCAGCCAAGCAGTACGGGCACGCAGTTGTTCCACGAGAAGGCGCATCTGTTGGGCAGCAGCTGAACGCCGCAAACCCCGACAACCTTTTTTCTCCCTAAACTAATAGGCCCAGTACGTCAGCTGCGGGGTGTTCCTCCGACTGGTATTAGAGGTGTTGCTGAGGGCTTCGCCTGTCTACGGCGGTGCCGGGCGTGGTTGCAGCCAGTGACGTTTCCGGTGTTCGACTCAGCGTCCTACCGGTTGCGGAAGCGGGGTCGCACCATCTCAGCGGCTGCATCGACGGCTGTTACATCTGCAGCCCATAGCAGCACTCTGATCATCGAGAACTACAAATTACAATATTAAGTGTCCGGTGAGTTTGTTTCAAGTTGGAAGTGGAGTGTTGTATATAGGGAGTGTGCTTTTATAGGATTGTTGATTCCAAGTCTGCGTGTGTAAATAGTTAATATCTTACAATAATGTCGGGAAGTGAAATGTCAGACGAAGAGCAATCTATGTCCGATAGGAGCATGAGATCCCTTTTTAGGGCGATCGCTAAATTAAAACAGTCTAACGGGGATTTTCTAGCTGAATTAAAACAGTCTAACGAAGAATCTGCTGCTAGATTAAAAGAGGAACTAAAACAGGAATTAAAACAGTCTAACGAAGAATCTACTGCTAGATTAAAACAGTCCAACGAAGAATCTATGGCTAGATTAAAACAGTCTAACGAAGAATCTATGGCTAGATTAAAACAGTCTAACGAAGAATCTATGGCTAGATTAAAACAGTCTAACGAGGAATCTACTGCTAGACTTAAAGGGGAGCTAACAAAATCTACAGACAGGCTGCAGGAATATCTTAATGAAGCCAGTCGAGAATTAAGTGATAAAATAGAGTCTCGTAAAGTTGAAATGCAGGAAAAATTAGTAGGACTTAGTAATAAGATTGCTGATAATTGTAAAAGGTTAGAAGAACATATCCAGGAATCGCGCGAGGAAAAAGCTCGCATGCGAAACGATATTACTGACTTAACCGAGAGACTAGATAGTGTCAATATCTTAGCTGTAAATGAAATACAGAAAAATAACAACATGTTACGAGATGAATTTTCTATGCAAACGGAAACTGTTCGTAGAGAATTATTGGAATCTATTAAAGAGGTCTCTACCAAACCTGTAGAGATTTCTTCAATAGATAATGTAGAATTAGAGACATTAACTCATCAAGTAGAAAAGGACCATACCGAAATCGAAAACATGAAATTTTTAATTACTGAAATATGCAGTAATCTTGAGACTGCCAAAGATAATAATATTGACGAAGGTACAGAGCGTTCACATCGTGAACACAGTGAAGAATCGATATTAGCTAATCGCGTATCCAAGACAGAAATGCGGATACAGGAAATTACTAAACGGTTATCGGAATTAGATAATAACGAGAACATTTCAGGTAGCAGAGGTAATAACATAATCAGAGACAACAGTCGCATCCAATTTGCTAGCACGGACGACAACAATATGAATAAAGCAATCACGGCAAGCCAATCCGATGCAACTCCGTCTCTGCAATCTAAACAAAATCCGACTATTTCTCTCGCAGAATGTCTGGATGACATAACGACAAATTCAAATGTAGCAAGTCGATTTCCTGTATTCAAACCAGGAGGCGAACTTCACCCTATAATCTTTATAAAAGCTTTTGAAACATCATTATCTCCTAAATGGAGTAATGAAAAACGCATTCAATTTGTAATAGGACATTTAGAAGCAGAAGCTGCGGAATGGGCAGTACTGCATAGAACTGAATTCAGGGATTGGGATGATTTTGTTAAGCAGTTTAAACAAAATTATTGGTCAAGAGGAAAACAACAACACTTAACTTTAGAGTTGTTAGACCCTCCTCCATATTCTAAACGGTGGGGAGGTTATAGGAATTATTTTGAATGGCATTTAAACCGTGCTAAATTAATTGAAGAACCAATTATTGAAAGTCATTTAATACGAGTCCTAATTAGTAGGTTACCGTATTATGTAAAGGAAAGAATGATAGAAAGAGAATGGTCACAGCCGTGCGAATTGTTAGGATATTTAGAGCAGTTAGATATACTTAATAGAGAAAGAGAAGACGAGAAGTTTAGATTTGGTAGAAATGACAATCCTCGAAATAATAATAATAATTCAGAACCACGAAAAGCTAATAACAACAATCATAGCCGGTTCTGTTATATAAAACGTCAATCCAAAGATAAAGAGAGCCAACAAAATCGTGGTAATAACTCTAAAGTGCAGAAATTACACAATAACGATCACGAGATAAATCATCCTCAAGTAATTAATGAAGGTCAAGTGGCAGGTGACGTCATCATAGAAAGTTCGGAAAGCTAGTAAAGTCCTTTAGTACGGGTCAACTAAAGGGAACTGTTAGTCAAGATTATACAAGACCCAATTGCAATTTATCATTAAGCTGCCAAAAGGATGGTGACTGGCAACAAGATTTACTTCAGGAAGACAATCAGATAAGGGAAAATATAACGTATAAACCCGTTATTAAAGGTTATATTAAAGATACCGAAGTAAATATTATAATTGATTCGGGTAGCGAAGTAAGTATTTTATTCAAAGAATTATTTCAGCTTAAAAGAAAATATTGGAATTTCCCAACTTTACCTGTAACTGGGGTGAAAATTATAGGAGTTACTGGTAAAAGAAGTCAAAATATTACTGAGGAAGTTTATGTAACTTTTGAAATTGCTAAACAATTAATTGCTCACTCTGTACTCGTCGTAGCCAACTTAAATGTGGCCATAATTTTAGGTATAGATTGGCTGTGTAAATATAAAGCTATATTAGATTTTAAAGACTCTTCCTTAACTATCCATAAGGAGGCATGTGCTTTTAAAGTGAGGTTTTCTAATGATCAAGTACCTGAAAATTGCTACGAATCCTTACAGATTAAGTACGCACCGACCATGAATCTATTAACAGATTTTAGTGATCTTGAGTATGCAGTATACCAATGTCAGGCTAGTAATAGTATCGAAACCGAAGTGAAAGAAAAATGTTATTCTACGAATTGTCTATCCGAACAAGAAAAGGAAGAGTTGGAATCTTTGATGTTAGAATTTAGAGCCGTCTTCTCAGATGAACCGGGGAGAATTAAAGATTACGTTTGTAAACTTAAGATTAAAGATAAAAAACCATTCTTTAAGAAACCTTATCCCATTCCAGTACAATTCAAAGAACCGGCTAGTAGAGAAATAAGTAAGATGCTAGAACAAAACATTATCGAACGGTCATGTAGCGCTTTTAACAGTCCGTTGTGGGTAGTTAAGAAGGCCACTGGTGGGGTACGACTAGTTCTGGATGCCCGGGAATTAAATAAAATTATAGAGATGGAAAGAGACAGACCTATTCCTATGGAGGACGTACTTCTTAGGATTGCTGGTTCTCGTTATATGAGTACAATGGATTTAACCGCCGGCTACCATCAAGTAACATTACACCCGGATTCACGGCAATATACGGCTTTTCTTTTTGAAGGCAGATCATATCAGTTCCAAGTTTTACCTTTTGGACTTAATATATCAGTGTCAACTTTCATTAGGGCATTAGATTCTGCTTTGGGTCAGCAATTGTTACAAAAGATTATTTTATATGTAGATGATATTTTGGTAGCTACTAAAACGTGGGAAGAACACGTAACGATATTACGGGAATTGTTTAACCGTTTAATTGACAGAGGAGTTACTTTAAAATTATCTAAGTCTTACTTCGGAAAGGAGGAAGTGAGATTTTTGGGGCATATAGTGGACCGTAAAGGTATTAGGCCAGACCCAGCACGTATTGAAGCTATTGCTCGATGCCCGAGTCCTAGAAATCGGAAACAATTGAAATCATTCTTAGGAATGGTAGGATTCCTGAGAAGATTTCTTCCAGGGCAGGATATTGTTAATCCTAAATTACTAGATTTATTAAAAGAGAAGTCAGTATGGCTCTGGGGACAAGAGGAAGAGAAAGTTTTTAATAAGATAAAAGGAGCGTTAACCGAAGCCAAAATGTTATACCACCCAGATTTCAATCAGGACTTTTGTATGTGTACGGATGCCTCTGATTATGGTGTGTGTTGTCTAATATTCCAAGGTGATCTGACCAATGAAGAGGGATTATATCGGCCTATTGGATTCGCTAGTCGAACTTTAAATAAACATGAAAGAAATTATTTTGTATCCGAGAAGGAAGCTCTCGCAGTGGTATGGGGTTTTCAACGATTTAGAGGATTATTAATGGGAAGAAAAACAATTGTATATACTGATCATCAGGCTTTAATCTTTTTGAACAATTGCCGGTTACTTCACCGTAGGCTATTACGTTGGGTATTATGCTTGCAGGAATTTCAGTACGAAATTAGGTATATAAAAGGATCTCAGAATGTAGTTTCAGATGCTTTGTCGAGGCTTCCAGTAGGAATGGAGAATATTAATATTGCTGAAGAACCAGGAACAAATTACCATGTTTATTTCCTTTTAACTAAGGAGAACGAACGTAAGGTTAAACGGATAGTAACTGCTGTTACATGCAATCAAAGAAATGACGATCAATATAGGGACCTTATACAAAACCTTAATAATGGGGACGAAGCAGTTAACACCCGGGGTGTGTGGTTACATTTTAACGACTTGTTGTATTGGAAAGCACAGAGGGAACACCAGAGATGGAAAATCTGCATTCCGAAAACTGTTGTGGACGAGTTAATTACTTATATTCATGAAGGTTACGGGCATTTTGGAATTCATAAATGTATTAAACATCTATTGAAGTATTATTATTTCAAAAATATGTCCCGTATTGTGAGAAGTATTATTAGGGCTTGTGAAACCTGTCAAAAGGTTAAAGTTAATAACAAATCTAAGCCTTATAAATTATATGCTGTAATTCCTCGAGGTTTGTGGGATCTACTGTCATTAGCTTTTTTCGGCCCTCTGCCTCGTAGTTCAGGAGGATTAACTTATGTGTTTGTTGTAATGGAATGTTGGTCCAAACATGTGAAGCTATATACTTTGAAACGAGCGAATACAGCAAGCGTTATACGCTGCCTCACCCGAAATTACTTTGTTAACTGGGGCATTCCTAAACGACTTATGTCTGATAACGGTAGTGCCTTTATTAGTCAAAGATTTCAAGATATGATAAAACAATATGGAATCAAACATATCTTAATTTCGAAATATCACCCTCAAAGTAATTTAGTAGAAAGAGTCATGAAAGAATTAGGACGATTATGTAGAACTTATTGTGCACATAAACATACTCGGTGGGCCAAACTAATGCCTGAATTCGAAAAGATATTAAATGAATTGCCTCACCTAACGACGGGATTATCACCTATAGAAATTTTAGGCAAACGAATTATAGGTGAGCCTTTACTAGCTGCTCTACCTTGGCCACCGGTAAATGAGATCCAACAATGCATTCCAGACGAAAAAGTTTGCGAACAGATTGTAAAAAATGCCGAACGGAGAATTAAAAGTTATAATCAACAGGCTATAGAACCCTCATTTCAGGTAGGAGATCTTGTGTTAGTACGATCTCATCCTAAAAGTTCTAAGATCGGTAAGGAATGTAGAAAATTCTTCTTTATCTTTGAAGGTCCATATGTTGTACATAAGATTGTACATCCCAAAGCATTACTTCTTATGGAACCTTCATCAGGTGTAATTAAAGGATTATATAGTGTTGATCAGATGAAACCCTTCATTCCTAAATAAGTTAATATTTAGTAGATGTTACACACGGAAGAGCGTTCATAGTTTATTCATGTGAAGTTTTTCGTGATAGTTACGTATTATTTTAAAGAATGGAACAGAAAGCTTAAACAAGTGTTCTACAATAATCTACTGGTACTTCAAAAAGAGAAAGATAACCAAAAGGGGGAAGAAATTTTGCTCTTAGGTCAAAAGGAACTTTGCATATTTTAAATTTACTCGGATAGTAGGAACCAAAGGGGATGGTTAATAGTTTAGGGACCATGGGCGTCCAGAGCTATATGGCTCACGAGAACATAGCAGAGTGCCTTTAATAGAGGTTTGTAATAGTGTTAATATAGAACACACCAAACGGGGCACTCTCGCTTGTTTCTCCTAAATAAGTTGCCATTACCCAACAAGGTGTCCGAAGGCAAAGAAAGCCGTGCCGAGATTCTAAAGAAAGTTTTGCTTGATTTCTTCTTGACCTCAGGTATAAATAAGGCATTAGGGAAAAGAATGACGTAAAGTAAATAGTACTATTAGTTATTGTGAGAAACGTAGTAGTAATATACATTTTTGGAAAGAATAACTCTAGTAAATAAATGAAACAAACTAATCTATCACAATTTGAACGCTCTGTCCTAATGTAACAACGTTAAAGAACGTACTAAATTAGTATTTATTAGCAACTATTAACTGAAGAGGAGCAATCTCCCTATATTCGGTTACGAATTACCATAATAGCACAATTAAGAGTAAATGACAAATAGTCACAACAATATCGTATTAAAAGGATTAAATCTATCTAAGAGCAAGGACTCTAGGTTACGTAAAATGTGAGGAAAATGTATTAACAGTTAAATATTGTATATTGAAAAGTTTTAATTTCGGTTAAAACCTGACAAACTGAGCTTGTGGGTGGGGTATGTAGTGGGACGAAATTAAGCGTCACCCATCCACCAAAGTCAGCCCAGTTTGCAGGTGACTATAAGTTTAATTTAGTTTTGTTTATGTGTTTTCTTATTATTTGTAATAGATGTGAATTATTTAAAAGTTTTGTATTTTTTTTATGTGTTTCATGTACAGAGAGGGCGGCGCAACGAACGGGGACAGCATCTTCGTTGCCGCTACCAGAGAGGAAATTGCTGGCCGCTATACGTCGCGGGTCGACAGCCAAGGAGCAACAGAAGATCCTGGAACCGAGTTGTTGCGTCGTGCTTCTAAAAATTGAAAATGAATTTTTATACTCTTTTTGTACAACAATGACGTCATATAGAGCTTAATCTTATGGAAATGTCAGTCACTAACTCTCAACGCTCAAGTTCACATCTGTATGTGTAGGAAGCTAATAAAATAGTGTATGCTACTAAAGCTGAAACACGTGTCTTGAAGATTTATTTATGAAGAATTATGTGAACGGATTAATAATATATTTGACAAGATTCGTGATTCTTACGGCGTTCACCGAAACTTTGAATCTAAAAAGTTTATTTAATGTGTGATTCTGATATCGATTAGATCAAGATAACGTGTGTCAATATAATTTCTGAGGAGAAACAAACGAAATTTAAATTCGAAAAAGTTACAAAAACCAATTGGCCCAAGTGATGTAATTCTTTGCACACGACTCAACTGATGTTTTACAGTTTCGTTCAAGAACCATTCTATGACAATTTAAAAGGAATATAAATCATTTTTGAAGTGAGTGTAACTGACGTAGGTGACGAAGTCTGCACATGGTCATATATATCAAACGAAAAACTAATACGTCGATACACTACAGCTTCCGAGGGATCTTAAAGCGGTGGGTGTGTCCCATTGTGAAGGCATTCCTGAGGTAGGTGCTGCATTGGCTTTGTGCGCTGTGTGCCTTTCTGGCGTGTGAGATAACATTGAATTTATGCACGATAGTAATCCTTCACATAAACAAATCAACAGACTTCACATCCATCCTAGCCACTTGGTTTGTAGGCAACATGATTTAGGGCAAACAGTGGTCACTTCCGAGCATAATAGGACCTTCTGGTAGTTGCTTCAGCAAGTAATACATTTGCAAATAGGTCTTAAATGCAGTAGTGTGCCATGAGCAGGGTGATGTAGTAGGGGGAGGCATTTTAGCACCAGAAAAGGGAAGTGATTCAGTCCTGTCGGCAGAGATGTAGTTAATAGGTCTCCTCATTGTAGAACCTTTCGCTGAGCCTCCTAACCCAATATTTGCCTTTCTGCAGGGACTTAAAACAACGAAAATGCAGATAAATACCTTCTGCACCATCCGAAATTTTCACCGTTTAATGTCCCTAGATAACTTGCACACTACTTTTGATTTTGAAGATGTAAGCTGTATTACAGAAAGCGTATTTAATGCGCAATCGATGTACTAGTGTCTCATTTTTTACTGTGTATAATTGATTGCAGTTATAATGAAAGTATTGTAAATTTCTGGGTAATAGCCAAGGAAATTTATTTAAATATATCGGTAGCAACGACAAAATGGAATTAGCTGCGCTGTTGTTCATCTTTGAGTTACGAAAGTGTGCGGAAGTCTTTGTTGGGCGCTTCCGCTGACACGGTGTGCAAATATGCTCGCGGCAGTGTAGGCGCTCCTGATTCGTTAACCTGCTAGTATTGAGAGCACGGTGGGAGTGGACAGGCAGAGGGAGCTGCTATCCCAACTGTTGCCTGTCCCATAATTGTTCGTGGTTTTGGAGACGACTCGACGGGGTTCTCTTCGAAGAGTAGCAGCAGCAACAACGGCAGCTCAGCATTGTCGTCGGCAACATCCTTCACCGTCCGCACAGCTACAACATCGCAAGACTGTTAAGCGAGAAATTATAAACTTACATTGCCACTGCCCCGCAAAATTTCTTTCGCAGAGTATGAATAACTTGAATAATAACTTGCAATAATTAAAACTTATAGGGCAGCTATGTTGTCATTGTCCTCAGACATTACTACAAAGCAGGGTCCCTTTCCTTTGCATTCAGTCACCTAGTTTCGCAAAATTGAATAAATATTTACTGCCAGTTTTGTGTGTTCGCTAATGACCAGTTTCAGTCTAAACTTCCTGCCTCAGTAACTATTCATTCTTGTATTGCATAATATACAGATACAGCACTAATTAAAAGCAGTCCATCTTCAGGCCACAAGTGGCCCATCGGGACCATCCGACTGCCGTGTCATCCTCACTGAGGATGTAGATAAGAGGGGCATGTGCTCTGCACACCGCTCTCCCGGTCGTTATGATGTTTTTCTTTGACTGGAGCCGAGTATCTCCTCAACTGGCATCACGAGGCAGAGTGCACCCCGAAAAATGGCAACAGCGCATGGCGGCCCGGACGGTCACGGTTATTTACTTAAATTTCTTTGACATTGCCTTTCTTAAGATTCTGCAGATTCATTGCCCTAGCGGGGTGGTGACGTGTAATTATCCCTTTTTAACTAATCAGTGTTTTCTTTGTGTTATCAGTGATTTTTACAGTAAATATTACGTTGTATCCTCCTCCCCCCCCCCCTCCACCTGTACGGTTCGTGAGCGATTGCTCTGTACTCCACCTATTTAAAAATTATCATCAGTATTTAGCTTAAGTTAAGAATAGATTCTTCCTTCAGAAGAGTCTTTTGTACACTTCTGTCCAACCAATAGACGTTATTTCCTTTTGTAATGGTAGCATTACTCACTCTAAAATTTCGTTAGGCATGTGCAGTCACGGTCAGATACATTGCAATCCAGTAGTCAGATTAGCGAGGGGGAGGTTACAGACTGAATGCTCTGTTGGTGCATTGACATGCATTATTGTGGTCCTTTTGGTACTGATGCAGTTGGAAAGTCATGCCAATTCACTTGGCGTTAAGCACTAAACCAATCTCCAATTGAATATTCCGTTGCCAAGTTCTATTGTTGCTTACGTATTAAGATTCAAATGTTGTTTGTTCTGCTTGCGGATGGAATTATTGGGGCTAGGACTACACCTCGGATTAAGGATGATTTGGTTATTAAATATTTCTGCAGAAACTCTCCAGCAGTATCCTGAGAAGATTTAGGCTGTCATCCTACCTCCTAACTGAGGAATTTCAGAGGAAGAGACTGTAGAATTCGTCTTGGACTATGTTCATCCGTAAATCGAACACCCTTGGTGATCTCGGGATTGAGACGTTGCGTTTGCTAACGATAGGCGTGAAGAACTGGGAACTTTTATGCGTCCTCGACCCTTAAACGTGGAACCCAGTGCTAGAGGAGGTGAGAGAAGTGGGGTTGAAGATAAGAGGTATTTTCGCTGCAGGAATGCTGAACATTTCGTTCGTGACTGCCCCACACAGGGGAAAGCTTGGCTGAATAGCTGACGGCAAAGGAAAGGAAGCACAGTTAGGCAGGAACCGGCCATTACGTGATCTAATCGCATAATGTTGGGTCGTAATATCTGCCATTTGTCTGTGCTAGCTTGACCCACGATGCAGTCCAGTTGACTCTGTGAGTCATGTTTCGTGTCTGGATTAACGGTGGTATCTTAAAAACTGCCTAATTTGGAATCTTTATTCTCTGCGAGGCACCTTACACAGATGTTGTGCTGTTAATGGGCAGGTATCGCCCCTGATGGGTTAATGTAGAAGGAGTCTGTCTACACAACACTTTTTATAGCCGATTCCTCCACTGGTCGTTCAAGATCTTTTGATTAGTTTGCTGTTGAGCTGTCATTGGATCCAGGCCTTTGATGGGTAGGTGGTCCTTGCTACAACATAAGTTGTTTACAGAGAGTAAGTGATGTGTGTATGAAGTTTGGTTGAAATCAGTCCCCTGATTTAGGAGGGTATGTGGAACTTATGTAGATACATACACACATTTATACATATGTACATGGGTACATTCATTTTTATTATGCACATGGAAATGGAATTATGATTCTGCTTCTTTTTAAACTGTAGTAACATGAGTTGCCCAATGTTGTTGTACAAGTGATTGAATGACGAGTAAATATACCACAACCCCCCCATGAACCATGGATCTTGCCGTTGGTGGGGAGGCTTGGGTGCCTCAGTGATACACATGGCCGCACCGTAGGTGCAACCACAACGGAGGGGTATCTGTTGAGAGGACAGACAAACGTGTGGTTCCTGAAGAGGGGCAGTAGCCTTTTCAGTAGTTGCAGGGGCAACAGCCTGGATGATTGACTGATTTGGCCTTGTAACAATAACCAAAACGGCCTTGCTGTGCTGGTACTGCGAACGGCTGAAAGCAAGGAGAAACTACAGGCGTAATTTTTCCCGAGGGCATGCAGCTTTACCGTATGGTTAAATGATGATGGCGTCCTCTTGGGTAAAATATTCCAGAGGTAAAATAGTCCCCCATACGGATCTCCGTGCGGGGACTACTCAGGAGGACGTCGTTATCAGGAGAAAGAAAACTGGCATTCTACGGATCGGAGCGTGGAATGTCAGATCCCTTAAACGAGCAGGTAGGTTAGAAAATGTAAAAAGGGAAATGGGTAGGTTAAAGTTAGACATAGTGGGAATTAGTGAAGTTCGGTGGCGGGAGGAACAGGACTTTTGGTCAGGTGAATACAGGGTTATAAATACAAAATCAAATAGAGGTAATGCAGGAGTAGGTTTAATAATGAATCAAAAAATAGGCGTGCGGGTAAGCTACTACAAACAGCATAGTGAACACATTATTGTGGCCAAGATAGACACGAAGTCCACGCCTACTACAGTAGTACAAGCTTATACGCCAACTAGCTCTGCAGATGATGAAGAAATTGATGAAATGTATAATGAGATAAAAGAAGTTATTCAGATAGTGAAGGGAGACGAAAATTTAATAGTCATGGGTGACTGGAATTCGAGTGTAGGAAAAGGGAGAGAAGGAAACATAGTAGGTGAATATGGATTGGGGCTAAGGAATGAAAGAGGAAGCCATCTGGTAGAATTTTGCATAGAGCTTAACTTAGTCATAGCTAACACTTGGTTCAAGAATCATAAAAGAAGGTTGTATACATGGAAGAATCCCGGAAATACTAAAAGGTATCAGATAGATTATATAATGGTAAGACAGAGATTTAGGAACCAGGTTTTAAACTGTAAGACATTTCCAGGGGCAGATGTGGACTCTGACCACAATCTTTTGGTTATGAACTGCAGATTAAAATTGAAGAAACTGCAAAAAGATGGGAATTGAAGGAGATTGGACATGGATAAACTGACTAAACCAGAGATAGTACAGAGTTTCATGGAGAGCATAAGGGAACAATTGACAGGAATGGGGGATAGAAATACAACAGAAGAAGAAGGGGTAGCTCTGAGGGATGCAGTACTGAAGGCAGCAGAGGATCAAGTTGGTAAAAAGACGAGGGCTAGTAGAAATCCTTGGGTAACAGAAGAAATATTGAATTTAATTGATGAAAGGAGAAAATATAAAAATGCAGTAAATGAAGCAGGCAAGAAGGAATACAAACGTCTCAAAAATGAGATCGACAGGAAGTGCAAAATGGCTAAGCAGGGATGGCTAGAGGAGAAATGTAAGGATGTAGAGGCTTATCTCACTAGGGGTAAGATAGATACTGCTTACAGGAAAATTAAAGAGACCTTTGGAGAAAAGAGAACCACTTGTATGAATATGAAGAGCTCAGATGGAAACCCAGTTCTAACCAAAGAAGGGAAAGCAGAAAGATGGAAGGAGTATATAGAGGGTCTATTGGAGGGCGATGTACTTGAGGACAACATTATAGAAATGGAAGAGAATGTAGATGAAGATGAAATGGGAGATACGATACTGCGTGAAGAGTTTGACAGAGCACTGAAAGACCTGAGCTGAAACAAGACCCCGGGAGTAGACAACATTCCATTAGAACTAATGACGGCCTTGGGAGAGCCAGTCCTGACTAAACTCTACAATCTGGTGAGGAAGATGTATGAGACAACGAAATACTCTCAGACTTCAAGAAGAATATAATAATTCCAATCCCAAAGAAAGCAGGTGTTGACAGATGTGAAAATTACCGAACTATCAGCTTAATAAGTCACAGCTGCAAAATACTAACACCAATTCTTTACAGACGAATGGAAAAACTGCCAGAAGCCGACATCGGGGAAGATCAGTTTGGATTCCGTAGAAATATTGAAACACGTGAGGCAATACTGACCTTATGACTTATCTTAGAAGAAAGATTAAGGAAAGGCAAACCTACCTTTCTAGCATTTGTAGACTTAGAGAAAACTTTTGACAATGTTGACTGGAATACTCTCTTTCAAATTCTAAAGGTGGCGGGGGTAAAATACAGGTAGCGAAAGGCTATTTACAATTTGTACAGAAACCAGATGGCAATTATAAGAGTCGATGGACATGAAAGGGAAGTAATGGTTGGGAAAGGAGTGAGACAGGGTTGTAGCCTCTCCCCGATGTTATTCAATCTGTATATTGACCAAACAGCAAAGGAAACAAAAGAAAAATTCGGAGTTGGTATTAAAATCCATGGAGAAGAAATAAAAACTTTGAGGTTCGCTGATGACATTGTAATTCTGTCAGAGACAGCAAAGCACTTGGAAGAGCGGTTGAATGGAATGGACAGTGTCTTGAAAGGAGGATATAAGATGAACATCAACAAAAGCAAAACGAGGATAATGGAATGTAGTCGAATTAAGTCGGGTGATGCTGAGGGAATTAGATTAGGAAATGAGACACTTAAAGTGGTAAAGGAATTTTGCTATTTGGGGATCAAAATAACTGATGATGGTCGAAGTAGAGGAGATATAAAATGTAGACTGGCAATGTCAAGGAAAGCGTTTCTGAAGAAGAGAAATTTGTTAACATCGAGTATAGATTTAAGTGTCAGTAAGTCGTTACTGAAAGTATTTGTATGGAGTGTAGCCATGTATGGAAGTGAAACATGGACAATAAATAGTTTGGACAGGAAGAGAATAGAAGCTTTCGAAATGTGGTGCTACAGAAGAATGCTGAGGATTACATGGGTAGATCACATAACTAATGAGGAGGTATTGAGTAGAATTGAGGAGAAGAGGAGGTTGTGGCACAACTTGACGAGAACAAGTGACCGGTTGGTAGGACAGGTTCTGAGGCATCAAGGGATCACAAATTTAGCATTTGAGGGCAGCGTGGAGGGTAAAAATCGTAGAGGGAGACCAAGAGATGAATACACTAAGCAGATTCAAAAGGATATAGGTTGCAGTAGGTACTGGGAGATGAAGAAACTTGCACAGTATAGGGTAGGATGGAGAGCTGCATCAAACCAGTCTCAGGACTGAAGACCACAACAACAACAAGAACTGCCACAGTCATGTGTTCTGAAGGAGCAGGTGAATGTAGTAGTATATTTTCGAAGACCAAGTCCCAGTATTCACTGCCATTTTTCTTAACCACTTGGAAATGCTCCGTACGTAATGATCTCGATGTCCGCGTGGGACCAACAAAACGGCTCCCTTCTACAGCAACAACACTGTCACGCAGAAGGGAACGGGCGTCTTCCCGGAGACGTATGGGTGAAGAGTCTGCAGGTTGCAGGGGTGGCAACAAGCAGGCGGCGCCAAGGCCAAAATGTGGTTTCGATAGATGACTGGCAGCAGCGTAGCACTCTGTCTACTGAACAGTCTGCGTGTAACAGAGCGCAGTAATGCTGCAGAACATTTGTCTGATGTTCTACCTATTGTAAAAAGAATTGGTAGAAGCGTTGCGGCCTTCCAGTTTGTCTGAGACTAACAATATTAGCCCACTGACCTAATGTTTTTCTGTAATGTATGTCTTTATATTCTACTAGTGAATTGGAAAATACATTAGCCTTGCAACAAACTGAAAACATTTTCAGTAATTCCATGTCCTAAACACAAAATAATTATAAATTTTACCCCCATTAAAAAAGTCGCCATTCAGGCAGTACACAACTGTAAAACATTGCCATCACCGAATTGCTATGTCACTGCAAGATGTTGCCACCGACTGAGTTGCACCGTTACTGGAAAGTATAAGGATTAATGGTAGCAAGGGTTATTGGTACGTAACTGAGTGTTGGAAACTGAGGATGGTACCATATGTATCCGATTTTCCAATGTTATTGTTGTTTTGGAATTGACGTCCCTTACTGTTCCCCTCTATCAGCATTCGCATGACTTCTCCATTTACAGACACTCTCATCCTCAGTGAACAAAGGTTTAAGGGCACTAGATAATTTAGAAATGCTGGAGAAAAGCAACTGAAGTCACTACAGCTTAATGTTCCATTTCCAGTCAGTGTGTATGTTAGTATTCATGAGATATAGCAAACGAATGGCTCCCCACTTAACCACAATTTACCATGCACCGTTTGAGTGCGTCTATATAAATAATCTTGTACGTCCCACATCTTCATCTTCAAGTGATTTCTGAAACACATTCACACTTCATTTGTAAAGATCGTAGTACAACAAACTCACCTTCCCCACAACAATTAGCACATCTCTCATGATATGCTACTCACGCTCCTCACACCTGTTGTTCCATGAGACGTAGAAATAAGTAACCGTGTGCAGTATCGTATCAGTTCTTTCGAGACATGCTCTGTTCAGTACAACACCGACGTCTAATAAATAAAATAAATTCTCGCAAGTCTATTTAAGGCTGTGCTTAGATTTTAGTGTAGAGCAATAATGGCATTAGAAGCCACATAGGTCATGGAGTTGAGGTATCAGGGTAATGTGAAGGCATAATGATAATTGAGCAGTGATACAATTTGCAAACAACATTGCTGTTCAGAAAAATTACTAAACTATTGGTTGAAATTCCCCTAAAACAATTAGATTAAAAGAGCACAATAATGCAAGGAAATCCCTTATGGCTTGACAATCAGTATTAGGAAGTCCCAAAATAATACTACAAAATTGTTCACTGACTGCAACTGAATCAATCTGCAGGTGTGTTACAACTGTCGTTATTTATAATGAGTTCTAACTGAATAATACTTGAAGCCTTCAATCAGAAAGTAAACAAAGGCAAATCTAAGAAGTAAAAGATAATTTTGTGATTAAAGCTTCAATTACGCAGAATAAGTACAATGCAGTCACGCTGTCACATTGAAAAGCTGATTTAAGCGAATTCATCGTACTAAGTAAAAGCTTTCCTTCCATTCACAAGTCACCTGGTAATATGAATAACTTTAGATCGTAAGAGTATGATAAACCCCTAACATACTTCAATCATGAGAGATATCGTGATGCCAGACTCAAATCATGAGAATTTAAGTACAGCCACGAAATATTCTCCTGGTACAACGGGCCAGTGTCACAATTTGCCAGGAACCAACTATGACTCATCTCTTCACGTGCACGCTGTACGACCTTGTGGTTCTGCTGCTCCGTGATGCTCTACTGGACTGCAAGACAGCACCAACCACCCATGCTCCTTGTATACGGGGCCGCTCACTTGTGTTGTCAGATGAAAATCGTGACTCCCGAGGAATATGCTCATAGGCTCAGTGGCTCCGCCTCTGGCCGACAGATCGGGAATCAACCACTATGTAACAGACACACCAGGCAACATGCTCTCCATGAGTTAAGTGCCACTTCAGGTTCCGGCTACTCCGCCGCCACATACAAAACTCATTCCTGCTCCTGCGCCCGCCTGTTCATACACACGCGGTGGCACTGTACTCAGTCTCTTTATTGGCTGTGCTAGTGTCTAAGGGTACCGCTCATTCGCGACACAATGGAAAACTTTCTGACGAGTGTGAGTTAGGGAAATCAGGGTTTAACGTCCCGTCGACGTCAGTGAATAGTTACTTACTGTAGAAGGATCTCTCTTTGGAGGACTTCTCCACTCTACATCAGTTGCCCTGTATACCCATTCGTCAGCTTTCATGATGGTGACAGTTCTCCTCCTTCAGATCCTTCTACCTCATTACAATTACTTCGCTCTCCATGTTATTCTTGGTCATCCACGCTTCCTCTTTCCCGGCGTCGACCGATCCAGGACTGCTTTTGGCCATCGTCCTTGCACCATTTCCCATACATATCCACACCACTGAAGAGCTTTATTCTCAATTCTTTGTATGACTGGTTGTTTCGTATCCATTATCTCCCTAATTTTCTCATTTCTTTTCTTTTCTATTCTGAATATCCTTCCTGCTCTCCCTATGCCACTCCCTTCCTGGCGCTATTAAGAATACAGACGTTGTCCCATTTGCAGTTGTTGTAACCTGTAGAGAATCCTTAAGCAGCCCAAACAGTTGGAAATCCGAGGGTGCCAGGTCTTGACAGTAGGGTGGATGAGGCAATGATGTTCAGTGGCTGTGACAGGAGGTCTCGAGCGTGGCTGATCGTCGAGCTCTGTTTCTGCATTTCCTGAGGCCGTAACTTCCTTTACCAATCGTCTAACTGTACTCGTATCAACTGCAGCATCGCCAAACACTCCACACACACATTTGTGGGTGTTCACCACGTTTTCTTTTTCTGCACACAAGAATTCAATAACAGCACGCTGCTTGTAACGTGAGTGGTATGTAAACAATGTCACGCTGTACTACCGCTCAGCCATCTTCCAGAACGGTTCGAAACTTCACCGGTGCACAGAACAAAATTCAAATGTGAAGCACGAACAAGGACGTTTGTTTATGAATATTAATTGCTTTTTTGCCCGCCCGGTTAGCCGTGTGGTCTAACGCACTGCTTTACGGGCGGGAAGGCGTGCCGGTCCCCGGCACGAATCCGCCCGGCGGATTACTGTCGAGGTTTGGTGTGCCGGCCAGTCTGACGATTGTTTTTAAGGCGATTTTTCACCTGCCTCGGCGAATGCGGGCTGGTTCCCCTTATTCCGCCTTACTTACACTATGTCGCCAATTGCCGCGCAAACACTTTCGCCCACTTACGCGTACACCGTAATTGCTCTACCACATAAACATTGGGGTTATACTCGTCTGGTATGAGACGGTCCCGGGGGGCCACTGGGCGCTGAACCGAACAATAACACTGGGTTCGGTGTGGGGCGGTGGTGGGGTGAGTGGACTGCTGTAGGCCGTTGTGGGGTTGTGTACCACTGAGGGCCACGGTAGGGACGAAGATTCTCCGTCGCTTCTAGGTACCCAGTTCCATACAATACAATACAGTACAATGGCTTTCTAAAATAATGTGAGGCATACTTATTGAATGACCCTTTTATATATTGTGAACATACTATATTACATAACAAGAAAACAGGTGTATGGGAACATTTGTTGCGGAGAATAGAAGGCACAAGAAAAATATGTATGCAAATATTCATTAAAGGAGGAAACACATTTGATTAGTTATTTTGAGAGTTTAATTAAAAATGATGGAATCCAGACACAGTATATCATGAGACAGAAAAGAAAATGAGAATAATAAAATACATATAAGAGAGCAGAAAATTAGTGGGAAAAGATTATGATCGGATTCACGAATGGCGTGATAATAGCAACGAATCAAACTTTGCACTGGGATACAAACCCAGGACTCTTGATTACTGGACTGATGCGCTATCTGTTAATTCCCACCAGTACTGCTGATACCACATTTGCACGGACTACCCTAGTATGCCTCCCTCACCGATACAAATTCTAACTCATGTCACAGCCCATTCCTATTGACCTTCTAAAACCGCATCAGTATCGCCAAGGCTATCCGATATTGGAGTAACTCTAGCAATGAGTGCAATGCAGTTAATCCTGCTTGTACCTCAAGCGTAAGTGTAGATGATGTACAGCGAAGCGCCAAAGAAACTGGTATAGGCATGCATATTCAAATACAGAGATATGTAAATAGCAGAATATGGCGTTGCGGTCGGCAATGCATATATACGACAACAAGTGTCTGGCACAGTTGTTCGATCGGTTACTACTGCTACAATACCAGGTTATCAAGGTTTAAGTGAGTTTGAACGTGGTGTTATTGTCGGCGCACGAGTGATGGTACACAGCATCTCCGAGGTAGCGATAAAGCGGGGATTTTCACGTACGATGATTTCACAAGTGTACTGTGAATATCAGGAATACGGTAAAACATCAAATCTCTGACATCGCTGCGGGCGGAAAAAGATCCTGAAAGAACGTGACCAACGAAGACTGAAGGGAATCGTTCAAGGTAACAGAAGTGCAACCCTTCCGCACATTGCTGCAGATTTCAATGCTGGGCCATCAACAAGTGTCATCGTGCGAATCATTCAACGAAGCATCCTCGATATGGGCTTTCGGAGCCGAAGGCCCACTCGTGTACTCTTCATGACTGCACGACACAAAGCTTTACGCTTTGCTTGGGCCCGTCAACACCGACTTTGGACTGTTGATATGTGGAAACACGTTGCTTGGTCGGATGAGTCTCGTTTCAAATTATATCTAGCGGATGGACGTGTACGGCTATGGAGACCACCTGAAGAATCCATCGACCCAGCGTGTCAGCAAGCGACTGTCCGAACTGTAATAGGCTCTGTAATGGTATGGAGCGTCTGCGGTTGGACTGATACGTCTAGATACCGCTCTGACAGGTGACACGTATGTAAGCATCAGGATCACCTGCATCCTTTCGTGTCCATCGTGCATTCCGACGGACTTTAGCAAATCTAGCAGTAGAATGCGACACCCCAAATGTCCATAATTGCTACAGAGTGACTCGAGGAACATTCTTCGGAGTATAATAACTTCCGCTGGGAACCAACCTCCCAAGACATTTATATGGTTGATATCTGGGATGTCTTGCAATGTGCTGTTCAGAAGAGATCTCCACTCCCTCGTACTCTTACGTATTTATGGACAGCTCTGCAGGATTCATGGTGTCAGTTCCCTCCAGCAGTACTTCAGACATTAGTCGAGTACCTGCCACGCCGTGTTGCGGTAATTCTGGGTGCTCGCTTGAGCCCTACACTATACAAGGCACCTGTTCCAGTTTCTCTGGCTCGTCAGCGTATATTAATCACATAAAGGTGGTATTCATAGGACATATATAGTCTCACCTTTATCTCTGATAATAATGTAGGCCAAAGCAATGAATCAAAATTTATAGCAGCGCCGTGTAATCAGACTCAGATTCAAATCCCAACGCTAGCACAAATTTTGGTTCATTGCTTTGGCCTACACCATTTCCATAGATATAGGTGAGACTCAAAATATCTCAGGAATACCAACTTTATATGGTATCATAAGAATCTGACAGGTTACCAGAGAACAGGGAGACAGAAAAAATGGCACCAACCATACGAGCACCGAGAATTTGTCTACGTTCGCTCCATGCGCTAGGTCAGAGATGTGTTTTCAGTGACAAGGCAGTCTATTTTTCATCACCGAGGATTTGTCGGAATATATTATAAATGCAGATCCTCAAACCATGTGGCCTATTGTGGTTATCTTGATGTTGCTAAGCTGTGCCCCCTTATTTACAGCCACCATAATTTCGAGTGGGTGGTCGTCTGTTAAGTGGAGGACCATCTCAGTGACATTTTGCAAAACACTGTTTAGACGGTCTTTGTGGGTAAGAGATTCGCCTGTAAATACGAGAGCTTCCTCTCTCTCCTTGGACTGGAAGGTCAGGGAGTCGTCTAGGCCGAGAAAGATGCGGTAGGCCTTGTAGCACCCTGACCTTATGCCTTCCTACAGATTGCTGCGAGGCGTCTGCATCGAGATGATTGTAATTTTGTGCGCTCTTGCCGCTCGACACATATGTCGGTGCCGGCTGCTGGCATAACAGACCGCTGGCAACGGGACTTGGGACGGACGTTCTGCTATCTACTGGCCGTTCTGTGGACTTGCTGGGCGCATCAATTCCGCAACCGGCACTTCCATGGCGTTTCAATCCAGCCGTTAGTTCATACATACGAGATATCAGTCTGGTGAATATAGCATCCTGTTTTCGACAAATATTTTTTTTCGGTGTTTCTGATAAATGTACTATAGTTCTAGAGTTCACTGTACAAAATTTTAATAGTTATGTAGAATTTGGCGAAAAAAGTCATGATCACAGTTTTGAATAGCTGTGGAACTGCCACTCGACTTTAGAGAAATACACAATTATTTTCAAAGTTTTTGAAACATATGCTGTTCTTCTGGAGTTCTCTGCGCAAAATTTGAATAAATCTACACAGTTTAAAAAAAATTTAGACCACCATACAGACAATAGTTTATGGTATAAAACAATAATGTGGGACACATTCTCGCAACAAAAATAAAAATAAAGAAGTAAATAAATAAAAATAAAATGAAATAAAATAAAATAAAATAAAAAATTAAAAACAAATTCATGCAAGAGTTCTAATCATAATAGGGACAATCAGATGACACAGTCTGAATTGTATATGGCTTCTGTCCTTTACAGGACACTTTGATGAATCTGTCATACACAACTTGTCATTCACATCAAACTATTTAAGTATGCTCTTATTTCATTAAATCGAACAGTTAGATCCCATTGCTCCAAGTTTTTGGGGTTTGATTGGTTCCCACATAAACTGTATCTTCATCTGATGATTCTACCTTACGATTTAGTTTAGTTATTGTTTTAATTTTTGATTCAGAAGATGAAGGCGACACAACACAGGACCAGAACCAAAAACACTATTTTAGTTTTTGTAAAGTCACACACGGGCTCTCAATATCGACAAATTGAATACGTATAAAGTTTTGAAGGAATTTTGAAATACAAATACAAAGCTTTGCCTTCTGACAGGCCCAGTATGCCTGAAGATATGGGCCGGGCGGTGTGGGCGAGCGGTTCTAAGCGCTTCAGTCCGGAACCGCGTGACTGCTACGGTCGCAGGTTCGAATGCTCCCTCGGGCATGGATGTGTGTGATGTCCTTAGGTTGGTTAGGTTTAAGTAGTTCTAAGTTCCAGGGGACTGATGACCTCAGATGTTAAGTCCCATAGTGCTCAGAGCTATTTGAACCTGACATACATAGCGATAAGGAAAATACAAACAGAACGAACTGCAGTCTGTTCTTGTGGTTGTAATTTAACTTCGTAAAGCAACATAAAGTTTTTCAAAACGTAAATGGTTTTTGCCATCCACCTTGCACGATTGATCCCTTTGCAACACGCAAGCATACTTACAGAGATGATTCTATGAGAAGAGGATTTAAGTTAATTTCAAAATTAGCAATATGAATGTTTCATAAATCTTATACGAGCAAGATAAAAACAAACGCCATTCTTCCAGAACGTTTTCGATCAAAACACACGGACTTCCGAAAGTTATCAAAAATCCCGAAATTTCGGGAACAATTTACTTCAAAGTTTTACACGTTACCCTAACAAACATTTGGGCAGACAAATATATAGCGGAAATGTTCTGAAAAATCTCAGAAAGTTCTTGACCAATTTACCTCCAATTTTTACAAGGTACTCTAATGAACGGTCGGACGCACACACTGCACACATTTTTTTTTAAGTATATACTCATAAATACACCATACGAATGATAAAAGCTGTTAAGAATGTTTATATATAAAAGTTTTTGAGCGATTTACTGCAGATTTTCGTGCAATACTCTAATAAAATCTCTGATTGACAATGGTTGCATATTTCAGATATTTACGTGACAGTCTAATATACTTTCGGATGGTCATAGGGTACATAATTCTTTAATATTTGTGGTGAGTGAATATATATTTAGCATATAAAAGGGAAACGTTATTGGCCGAATAATTACCTATTATTAGATGATACTCTAATATTTGAAGCTACCATCATCACAGATTCAGCAGCCGGGAACACCTTATATTAATGGCACTAACCAATTTACACATCCATTTGAAGAGTGTCTTCATTTCACAATCGAGGTTTAGTTTGCAGTAACAATAAACAAGGCTCAAGATCAGGTAGACAGAGGAAAAGGAGATGGGCAGAAAGGGGAAGAGGGGGGGGAGGAATAGAGAAAGGGGGAAGGGGAAGATGGTAGGTGTACGTGGAGAGATAATGCGGAGAGGAGGAGATGGACAAAGAGAAGGAAAAAGAAAAGTGGAGGAGAAGAGGAGGTTAGGACGTCTAAAGATTTCCATGTATGTTTAGGAATTACTAAGCACTGCCGGATTCGCTAGTTTAACATCAAGCCATTCAGTGGAGTTTCATGGACAACTTTTTCCTGCCCTTCCCCACAGTACGTTAACCCCCTAATTTAGCATTTAAGTTTCAAGGACCCAAAATGTAAACACGACTGCTCGCGGTCTTCGGGCCATTCCACACCTCGGCAAATCGATCTGATGTACCAATCGCGCACGTTTCGACGGAATATGACTATATATGTAAGATCCAACTGGCTTAAAAGACAACAACACAAATCTATATTTAAGGGTGTGATATCGTTCGAAACATGCGAGTACATCTAATGGAGCTTTGCATCTCTTGCACTATCACGTTGTTTCACTATGTTTTTAATATTTCGTGCTAGCTTTCCAGAGTTCTGATGGTTTTGATTATGATGTTGTTGGGTCAATACGCTTAGGAAAACAGGCTCACTGTTTCGGGTGCAGTATCTTTGGTAAATCTCCGTTCGATTCTCTTAGCACCTCATTCATCCAAGTTGCTCACAAGAATAATATACAGAAGAATAGAAAAGAAAATTGAGAATGCGCTGGGTGACGATAAGTTTGGCTTTAGGAAAACTAAAAGGCACGACAGAGGCAATGCTGACGTTGCGGTTGATAATGGAAACAAGAATAAAGAAAAATCAAGACCCGTCCATAGGAACTGTCGACCTGTAAAAAGCGTTCGACAATGGAAAACGGTGCAGTATGTTTGAAATTCTGAAAAAAATAGGGGTAAGCTATAGTGAGAGATGGGTCATATACAATATGTACAACAGCCAAGAGGGAATAAGAAGAGTGGACGATAAAGAACGAAGTGCTCGTATTAAAAAGGGTGTAAGACAAGGATGTAGCTTTTCGCGCCTACTGTTCAATCTGTACATCGAAGAAGCAATGATAGAAATAAAGAAAGGTTTAGGAGTGGAATTAAAATTCAAGGTGAAAAGATATCAATGATACGATTAGCTGATGACATTGCTATCCTGAGTGAAAGTGAAGAAGAATCAGATGATCTGCTGAACGGAATGAACAGTCTAATAAGTACACAGTATGGATTGAGAGTAAGTCGAAGAATGAATAGGGTAATGAGAGGTAATAGAAATGAGAATAGCGAGAAACTTAACATCACGCTTGATGGTCATGAAGTAGATAAAGTTAAGGAATTCTGCTATCTAGGCATAAAATAGCCAATGACGGACGGAGCAAACAGGACATCAAAAGCAGACTAGCTATGGCAAAAAAGGCATTCGTGGCCAAGAGAAGTCTACTAGTATCAAATATCAGCCTTAATTTGAGGAAAAAATTTCTGAGAATTTACGCCGGCCGCTGTGGCCGAGCAGTTGTAGGCGTTTCAGTCTGTAACCGCAGGTTCGAGTCCTGCCTCGGGCATGGATGTGTGATGCCCTTAGGTTAGTTAGCTTTAAGCAGTTCTAAGTTCTCGGGGACTGATGACCACAGATGTTAAGTCCCAAGTGCTCAGAGCCATTTGAACCATTTTTTTTTGAGACTGTACGTATGGAGTACAGCATTTTATGGTAATGAAACACAGACTGTGGGAAAACCGGAATAGAAGACAATCGAAGCATTTGAGATGTCGTGCCACAGACGAATGCCGAAAATTATGTGGAATGTAAAGGTAAGGAATGAGGAGGTTCTTCGCAGAATCGGAGAGGAAGGGAGTATGTAGAAAACACTGATAAGGAGAAGGGACAGGTTGATAGGGCATCTGTTACGTCATGAGGGGATAGCTTCCATCGTGCTAGAGGGAGCTGAAGAGGGCATAAAGTGTAGAGGAAGGCAGAGAGAGGAATACATCCAGCAAATAATTGAGGACTTTGGTTGCAAGTGCTACTTGGGATGAAGAGGTTAGCTGAAGAGAGCAATTCGTGGCGGGCCGCAACAAACCAGTCAGAAGACTGATGACAAAAACAAAAAGTTTCGACTTCCTTCCATCAAATTTATGTAGTTGCCGATGTTGCTGATACAAACCTAAGTTTAGGTTCCAGTTCAGCTCCTACGTTGGAAGTTGTTAATTTTATAAATAAATTTTCACTTCACCCACTGTATGTCACTTAGACACGTACTCAGTTTCCAAGTCAGCAAATTGTAAAAGTAAACTATTAATATCGGTCTGACAGATGACAGTCCACTTCCAGTTATTTCACTCTTGCAATGCCCACGTAGATACGTTTAATTTTCTGTATTCAAACTGAAAATCAACACATAGTGCTTCCCACGACTATGATCTTCCTTCGAAAGTGGGTGAGGATTAAGGTTCCGTACTCCGCACTTCCGTTCAACTTGCGCTGGTGTCGCTGTGCCTGGCACGCGGTCACAGGACTATCACGTTAGCTGATGTAATGCCTTCTCAGTACATACTCAGTAAATAAGGTCGAAGTAAGCAACCTGACTACATGAGGTAGTCAATGAAATTATCATGCAGAAATAACATTCGTTTGTACTTGATATTTGTGATATATCACAACACGTGTACTTGACATTTTCTGGAAATTTATGTAAACTCCATATAGCACGAAATTATATGAAGAAGGAACGGTCATCGACTAAAATTAGATAGTTCTCAAAAATGGTCAGCAGAGAACTACTTACCAAAGGTGAATCAGTTTGCCCATCTCTAACAATAGCTCTTCAGCAATTCAAAATTGTGATCATAATTTTTTTCGCAAAAAACCAGTCTCTGAAGAGCCGGGCTGCACATGCCACATGGATTTATCAAAACTCAAGCTGACGGTAGCTGTACGAGGAAGATACGTAGGAACCATGTTGAACATAATGGCCAAGATAACGTCGCGTCAGGGAGAGCTGCACAAACACCAGACACTAAATGACAAACAACAATGTAACGTGCACGGGGAGTCTCTCTCTCTCTCTCTCTCTGTCTCTCTCTCTGTCTCTCTCTCTGGCTCTGGCTCTGAGCACTATGGGACTTAACATCTGTGATCATCAGTCCCCTAGAACTTAGAACTACTTAAACCTAACTAACCTAAGGACATCACACACATCAATGCCCGAGGCAGGATTCGAACCTGCGACCGTAGCAGTCGCGCGGTTCCGGACTGAGCGCCTTAACCGCGAGACCACGGCGGCCGGCACGGGGAGTCACAGGACACTAAATGGAAAGCGAAGAAGGCACACAGTTGAACTAGGACAAGCTGCTAACCTAATGCGTGAAGCGGAAATATGACCACTCAGTAATGGATGCGGAAATTATATTGTAAATTTGATATTGATTGTTTAAGCATGTGTTAACCTCCAAGTACTTTTTATTTGGTAACCCATATTTTGAACAGACTGATGGCGTTGCGATGGATAGTCCTGTCTCAGCAATAGTAGCTAATTCATATATGGGGGATTTTGAAGAAAAAGCACTTAAATTTGTAGTTTTAAAACGATAGTGCTCTGGAGATATGTCGATGACGCATAGTTTGGGCGCACAGTCAGGAGAAATTGATGCAGTTTCTTGAACATCTAATCTACACTCACGAAAATATTGAGCCGTGGCGGCACGCTCAGAGTTGATCTCGCAACGAAAGCAGAATTTTTAGCGGCTGCGGTACGGTTAAGGCAGGTGCTGCTGGGCGAGCGAGGCGGTGGCTCACCAGAAGCAAGCTAGGCGGGCCGGTGGATTGCAGGCGGGGGGCTGGCTGTGCTGAGGCGTCCAGCTCGATGGCTGCGGCCCGTGTTGTCCTGGGCCTGCGGTGGATAAGTGTCGCTCTCATCCGTAAACTGCAGCTGTTGATATATCGCCGTCCCCTTACATATAAGATTTTTTTTCTTTATTGTTACTTTGACACCTTATACAAAAGGTGGGCCGGCAGCGGCAATATTACGCCGCTCTTCGGCCACAGTCAGTACAAACAGAAACAATGAAGACACAGAAAAACATAACAGTATGATGGACAAAAGACAGTAGACAAGTGAGTAACAACACGGAGCCGTTCACAGGTGTAGTAACAAAATAAAAAAACGGTCAGCACTGTACACGAACAATACGTGAACGATTGAGCGTGGGGGGGGGGGGGGGGGGGGAAGCACTGAAGCACTAACACGACGACACACACACAGGACCGATGGCGATGATCTCCGACGCGCATATGTTCACTTGAGGTGTGCGAGTCCGAGGACCTGCCAAAAGGGGAAAAGGTGGGAGAGGATGGAGATGGGAGCGTGTAGATGCCAGTGGAAGTGGAGATGGAGGGGGGGGGGAAAGAAGGTACGGGGTTTAGAGGAAGCCCGTGGGGTGGAGGGAGGGAGGAAGGGAGGAGGGAGAGAAGGTGCCCTAAGGACACACAGGGAGGGGATAGGGAGGATCAAAGTTGATAGGAGGGATAGATGGAGGGGATGAGGGTATCATCAGGGAGGGGGAGTTGGTGGAAGCCACCTTGGGAGAGGGTACGGAGAGTGGAGAGATGGAGAGCAGGTGGGACATGGGAATACAGGCGTGGCAGCGGACAGGGGTGGGAGAGGATGGGAGAGACAAGTGGGTGAGAGGGATGAAGTTTACAGGAGATGTAGAGGATCCGTATCCATTCGAGGTAAAGGACGAGGTGCGGGAACGGAATAAGGTCATACAAGATCTGTGTGGGGGAGGGGAGACGAATGCGATAGGCGAGGCAGAGAGCATGGCGTTCTAGGATTTGAAGCGATTAGTAAAAGGTAGGAGGGACGGAGATCCAGGCAGGGTGGACATAGCAGAGGATTGGGCGGTTGAGGGATTTATAGATGTGGAGGATGGTGGAGGGGTCCAGACCCCATGTGCAGCCAGAAAGGACCTTGAGAAGACGGAGTCAGAGCGTGCCTTGGCTTGGATTGTCCGGAGATGGGGGCTCCAGGAGAGGCGACGGTCAACGGTGACGCCAGGGTACTTAAGGGTGGGGGTGAGGGCGATAGGACGGCCATAAATAGTGATATAGAAATCGAAGAGACGGAAGGAAGGGGTGATTTTGCCTACAATGATTGCCTAGGTCTTAGATGGATTGATCTTGAGCAACCACTGGTTGCACCAAGTGGTGAACCGGTCAAGATGGGATTGGAGAAGGTGTTGGGAGCGTTGCAGGTTGGGGCGAGGGCAAGGAAGAAGGTGTCATCGGCAAACTGGCGAAGGTGGACGGTGGGTGAAGGCGGTGGCATGTCCGCCGTATACAGAAGGTAGAGAAGAGGAGAGAGGACAGAACCTTGGTCCACAGCTCGTGGTCGTGCAGTAGCGTTCTCGCTTCCCACGCCCGGGTTCCCGGGTTCGATTCCCGGCGGGGTCAGGGATTTTCTCTGCCTCGTGATGACTGGGTGTAGTGTGCTGTCCTTAGGTTAGTTAGGTTTAAGTAGTTCTAAGTTCTAGGGGACTGATAACCTCAGATGTTAAGTCCCATAGCGCTCAGAGCCATTTGAACCATTTTTTGAACAGTACCTTGAGGCACACCGGCGGAGGGGTAGAAGGTGTAGGAATTCGTGTTATGGGTGATGACGTAGGAAGGACGTTGGGAAGGAAAGGACCCGATCAGATTGACTTAGTTGATAGGAAGGGTGAAGGGTTGGAGCTTGAAGAGGAGACCGGAATGCCATACACGGTCGTAAGTACGCTCAAGGTCGAGGAAGATGGCGGATCGACGGGAGTTGAGCTGTTCGGAGAGGAGATGAGTGAGGTGAAGGAGAAGGTCATCGGCGCAGAAGGATGGTCGAAAGCCACACTGGGTAGTGGGAAGGAGGCGGTGCTGGCGGAGATGCAGGTGGATGCGTCGGGTGTAGATGGATTCCAGTATAAAATTTTATTGTCTTCGGCTTTTTCTATTTTATTTTGGGAGCTGAGGTACTGCACGTCTTAGCACTCTCAATCTTTGCTTTGTAACCACCTTGTCCCAATCTTTCACTTCTTGGTAGTGTGAGAGAAAGATGGCCACTAAGTTACGTTTAGAACCTTGCTGCCTCGCCAAAACTGTATGAGGTTCATTCAAATGAAACCTGGCCAGTGCGGTGCCTTAAACACAAGGTGGCACTACGTAACTGCGGGTACAGTGGCGCCACCTATTGGTAGAGAGACTGACGCGTGCGCACCGTTTGATGTTGCATAGCGTCAGTGTGGTTACGCCGAAGAGATGGTGGGCAAGTTATCGTCCACTACAGATCATGCAGACGAGTAAGCAGGAACAACGAAGAGTGATTCGATTTTTGGACGCGGAGGGAGTTGGAGGCCGTGAAATGTATCGACGGATGAAAGGTATGTGAGTACAGTTTAAGTCGTTCTTGTGTTGTGGAACGGCGCTAACGATTCTTTGAGGGGTGCGAGTCACTGGAACACGATGCTCATCCTGGACAGGCTCATCGTGTTATCACACCGGAGGGTTGGGAAGTGACAACCACAGAATCACCATGAACGAGATCCATCTGTATCTGGACCTCTAAAAGAAGCTATTCGCGAATATCGACTCGCAACGGACAACGAAGTGCGTGATTGGGTCCAGGCCTGGATCCGACAGCAGCCTACTAGCTTCTTTAAGGATGGAATCGACCGGCTAGCGTCGCAATGGGATTAATGTGCCAACAAATTTGGTAATTATTTTTGAGTATGTGTGCTGTGTATAGCTCCATTTTTGAGTTAATGAAATCCTTACCATTACTTTACAATAGCGACCGGGTTTCGTTTGAATGCCCCTTATAATACACTCATCAAAATAAGTTTTGCATCACCCCGGTTGCCAGAACTCCAGAAGACAGACGTTCACTGTGGATGTTGTATCACAGACAAGGTCACTTTGTTCAGATGTCACCAAATCATGCATGAGCAGCGCCTATTAGACGGAGGTGGTCCTACAGCCGATCACTTCGTCATTCCACCTGGAAGGAAGTACACGGCTCGTGTTGTCTGTAGTTCAACCATGCTATGCCCATACCGCGGTTCGACCGTATCCGCACTGTTACTTTGGGCCAGGAAGGGCTCTCAACAAGGGAAGTGTCCACGCATCTCAGAGTGAACCAAAGTGATGTTGTTCTGACATGGAGGAGATATAGAGAGACAGGAACTGTCGATGACATGCCTCGCTCAGGCTGCCCAACGGCTACTACTGCAGTGGATGACCGCTACCTACGGATTATGGCTCGCAGGAACCCTAGCAGCAACGCCATCACGTTCAATGATGCTTTCCGCGCAGCCACAGGACGTCGTGTTACGACTCAAACTGTGCGCAATAGGCTGCATGACGCGCAACTTCGCTCCCGACGTCCATGGCGAGGTCTATCTTTGCAACAACCATGCAGCAAGGCACAGATGGGCCCAACAACATGCCGAATGGACCGCTCAGGATTGGCACTACGTTCTCTTCAGTGATGAGTGTTGCAAATGCCTTCAACCAGACAATAGTCGGAGACGTGTTTGGAGGCAACCTGGTCAGGCTGAACGTCTTAGACACAGCAAGGTAGAGGTTCGCTGATGTTGTGGGGTGGCGTTATGTGGGGCCGACGTACGCCTCTGGTGGTCAAGGAAGGCGACGTAACGATTGTACGATACGTGAATGCCATCCTCCGACCGATAGTGCAACCATATCGGCAGCATATTGGTGAAGCATTCGTCTTTATGGATGACAATTTGCGGACCCTCTAGCACATCTTGTGAATGACGTCCTTCAGGATAACGACATCGTTCGATTAGAGCGGCCAGCATGTTCTCCGGATATGAACCCTATCGACATGCCTGGGATGGACTGAAAAAGGGCTGTTTATGGACGACGCGACCTAACAAAAAATTCTGGGGCATCTACGCCGACTCGCCGTTGGAGTGGGACAATCTGAACCAACAGTGCCCCGATGAACTTGTGGATAGTATGCGACGACGAATACAGGCGCAAGAGGACATGCTACTGGGTATAAGAGGTACCGCTGTGTACAGAAATCTGGACTACCACCTCTGAAGGTCTCGCTGAATGGTGGTACAACATGCAGTGTGTGGTTTTCATGAGCAATAAAAAGGGCGGAAATGTTGTTTATGTTGATCTCTATTGCAATTTTCTGTACAGGTCCGGAAGTCTCGGAAAAGATGTGATGCAAAGCTTTTTTGATGTTTGTATAAGCATGACGTACTTTTGTCCTTCAGACCGGATGTGAGCACTTACTCTTATCCTCCTCCTAGCGCATTGCTTGCATAAGGAATTGATATGTGTTATAGTATGTCTTAGTGTTGTCGACGGAGCTGCTGAGTGTGCAAAGGTGTGTTGTAAGTCACCGTGTGGTTGTGCCTGTTGATGTCCATGGTTTGTTATTTATCTTTCTGGTTGCTGGCTGCTGTGACCTAGTAGACTTGAGCTACAAGAACTTTTCACTTCCCCCGCTTTCTAAATTTTACCGAATGGTAATCAGTAGAGGACGCCTAAGGGTCCTGAGTTGCTTCTAGCATTCCATTTAATGAAGCTGACTTAATATTTTTATTGTAAAAGAATACCATCTGTATACATTAATATTTGTTATATCTCTTAGCGCGAAAGCTGTTTAAGGGGTCTTGTTGCCTTGTATTTGTTAGTGGGCAACTGATACTAAGGTAACTGATTGGACACACCCTGGTATTTCAACAGATAATTTGCGACTTTGTCGGTCTTAAATGTAAATGTTAATCACTAAGCCTGGAGCAACAATATGGTAACCAGGCTGTAGTTCAGTACCTTGTCTTTGTGCACTGTTCAGGTCATTAGAAGATTTGGTATTTGTTTTGTTAACCTCTTAACGCCGAATGTCGCGAAGTCGAATAATGCTGTTCTAATAATTGGAAGACTAACTGTTTCTGAATGCCATTGCCGGTAGATGCCGATTCTTCATGAAGCTACCAATGCTTCTGACAAGTGATGCATTCACCTGAGCGGTTCGGGCCCGTATAAGGCACCACGAGTTTTCATTTCTATCTGTTATCTAGAAATTTATTCAGGTAGTAAGGGCTTAACTGATGAGATTTGCTTTACCTAGGAGCACCTGACGTATCTGTTAGGGGCCTACATACGTTCGGGTGGGGTCTTCCAACCGCAGGAGCAACCTCGGGTCCCTTCACAGCGTTCGGTGCGTTCCACTGGCTTCCTCGTTCTAGGGATGGCGGTTATCGCTGAAACAACAGGTTTTCGGTTGTATCGTTTTCTTTTTCAACGTCAGTTTCACCTAACTCAAAACCGCTCAAAATAATTGGTTTCCGAAGTAACCGATGTTCGGCCTTTTATTACTATTACTTCTTGTAATAAACATAGAAATCCATCACAGAGTCAACAATTTTGATCCACTCAGTTTACAGGTACATAAATTCAAAATATTAAATTAAGTAGGCATATAAAAGAGCAAAATAACTGATGATGGTCGAAGTAGAGAGGATATAAAACGTAGGCTGGCAATGGCAAGGAAAGCGTTTCTGAAGAAGAGAAATTTGTTAACATCCAGTATTGATTTAAGTGTCAGGAAGTCATTTCTGAAAGTATTTGTATGGAGTGTAGCCATGTATGGAAGTGAAACATGGACGATAAATAGTTTGGACAAGAAGAGAATAGAAGCTTTCGAAATGTGGTGCTACAGAAGAATGCTGAATATTAGATGGGTAGATCACATATCTAATGAGGAAGTATTGAATAGGATTGGGGAGAAGAGAAGTTTGTGGCACAACTTGACCAGAAGAAGGGATCGGTTGGTAGGACATGTTCTGAGGCATCAAGGGATCACCAATTTAGTATTGGAGGGCAGCGTGGAGGGTAAAAATCGTAGAGGGAGACCAAGAGATGAATACACTAAGCAGATTCAGAAGGACGTAGGTTGCAGTAGGTACTGGGAGATGAAAAAGCTTGCACAGGATAGAGTAGCATGGAGAGCTGAAGACCACAACAACAACAGCAACGTAAAAGAAACCCTTCCACCATTCGCTGCTTTTCTGGAAAAGTGATGACTGTTAGGATACTGCAAAAGACCACCAGTATTCTTCTACTGATTCTAGTTTTTTGAAATCACCTGCCAATCAAGGATCATAACAGTATTTGGACGTTACGAATTGTCAGTGCTAAAGGGTGCAAACTGAGATTGTAGAACTCTATTTTTCGAGTTAATTTATCCATCTCGAAAACCTATATTATGAAGAGAAAGAACAGATCAGCTAGTTGCTATTTGTTTTTGAAAACTGTGGATGAATCTTCAAATATTACGTTTTCTCCTTACATGACGTCGCAAATTCGCTGTGGTTCCTCCCGTTACTAACCTTTTAAAGCAAATGAGCACTGTACTTGACTGAAACCGCCCTTCCTAATATGCTTCCAGACTAGGGACTAAGCCGTTTTTTAATATAACTAATGTCCGACGATGACAACGTGTAACTAACGTAAGTTACAGGTGGGGCAAGTCTCGCACTCTCCGTGTACACGCGTACCATCCAACAGTCCATGCCACACTGTAACAGTTACATCATAGTCTCGCCAATGCTGTTCGAATTCTTTGTTGCTCGTTTCTGTCGGTACTGTCATCAACATAACACTGATCGCTTTCCAGTTTTCTATAATAACACAATATTTCAAATGGTTCAAATGGCTCTGAGCACTATGGGACTCAACTGCTGAGGTCATTAGTCCCCTAGAACTTAGAACTAGTTAAACCTAACTAACCTAAGGACATCACAAACATCCATGCCCGAGGCAGGATTCGAACCTGCGACCGTAGCGGTCTTGCGGTTCCAGACTGCAGCGCCTTTAACCGCACGGCCACTTCGGCCGGCAACACAATATTTCGAAGCAGTAGGAATGATACCAATGAAAATTACTCGTTTCTCAAAAAGACTTATTGAAAAGCTAAAAATTTTACCACTCTTGCTTTAGCCAACTGATATTTCGCACTCTACTCGGTTATTGGTAAAAAAATTAAAAGATCAAACAAATAACGAAAAATACCAGTTGTTGAGAACTAGAATACCGGCATGGTGTGTGCAAACGGCGACAAGGGGTGCTTTTTTAAGCCTTCCTCCCTCAGTCTGCTGATCCCGTAGTCAACTTAAATTTATTGTCAAAAATTGTGTTCACTTTTGGATCCGTGGCTTTGAGATTTGACCTAACAGTTGTATTTGCTATCTCGTCAGATTCTGATGTGTCTCCTGTTGTGTACCAGCGAAAGAAGTTGTTCAAATTGCCAATTCCTTTACAAAAAAATTTCTAATGAATATTTCTAATTTTTATTCTCATTGGAAAGTTTGTGCTGTTTAATTATTCTTATGGCCATTTGGATTCTTTCTAATTAATTATTAGTTGTGTTTTTTGAAGGGACACTTATTTCCTAAAATAATATTAAAGGTTAATAAAGTGTGGAAGGAAATGTTATCATGTTGCTCTCCTGATAATGGTAGAAATTTCGTATCATACTATTAACTGGATTTCACCTCTTGGAGACATGTTGTGCTAGAATTAGAAGGCTATTTATCTTTTATCTTGTTAGTTTTATGGATCAATATTGTATGTATTTAAATTTGTTCCTTGTTGTCAGATCTGGGTCAGTTAATAATTTGAGTGGGCTCTTTTAGTTTCCTTACAAATCAGGAGCTCTTGCTAATTTGTAGGCACTCGTTATTTATGGAGTGAAGACAGGTCTGTATTTTGTCACAGGGTGAATGTTGTCGAAGAGTAAGGCCCTGCGGTCCAGTTCCTCCACTTGGATCCTTTCTCGGAAATCCTTAGGACGTCAAGGTCCACACAAATATCAAATTTACAAGATAGCGGAATGTGAATGGCTAACTACCGTTCCTGGATGTACTGGTTCGACGAAAAAAAGCTGGGTTTTATGGCATTCCGTTTACCTTAAGTCCACACATACCGATTTATAATTGCAGGAATCTAGCTCCCACTAGACTTCGCAAACAATCAGTGTACTTATAATTTTGGTACACAGCACTCATGCCGTGTTTGACTCTTAATAGCGTACGGAGTGCACTGTCTAATATTATCCTCCCACACATCACCATTAAAGTTCTCATTCTTTGCTCAAATTTTTGAAATTTACGAGAGGAGTAAGATTACAAAAGAAGAACTTCTTACTTACCTTGATTATCTCGTTGTTGTAGATGGCTCAGTCTTGTCTGGGAGTACTTTCCTGCAGCTGAAAATTTCGATTCTTAGGTGTTGAAGAGTTGCCTGATGGTATGAATATTTTTTATTTCATCCTGTTCTTCTAAAGTACTCTGACCTTACAGTATAGAGAAGAGATAGAAAAGATCCAACGGAGAGCAGCGCGCTTCGTTACAGGATCATTTAGTAGTCGCGAAAGCATTACGGAGATGATAGATAAACTCCAGTGGAAGAGTCTGCAGGAGGGACGCTCAGTAGCTCGGTACGGGCTTTTGTTGAAGTTTCGAGAACATACCTTCGACGAAGAATCAAACAGTATATTGCTCCCTCCAACGTATATCTCGCGAAGAGACCATGGTGATAAAATCAGAGAGATTAGAGTCCACACAGAAGCATGCCGACAATCCTTCTTTCCACGAACAACACGAGACTGGAATAGAAGGGAGAACCGATAGAGGTACTCAAGGTACCCTCCGCCACACACCGTCAGGTGGCTTGCGGAGTATGGATGTAGATGTAGATGTAGATCCACGTTCAAAGAACCGATAATTACATTTTTGTTGCCAAGTTTCGCAAAATACGTGCATTTCCATCAGAGGCAAGCCCACCACTCCTTACATTCTGCAGTACTCACAATTTCCAAACAGTTTTCACAGCAAAAGAGCTTGCTTCACATGTACATGTACATGTACATGTACATGTGAAGTGTTACGACAGAAAAAGGAACCTGTGACCACTGGAGGCAGTGCCACAAATTCCTCCAAATGTCGTAACACAACATACACACATATGTAATACTAACTAATGTAAATCCACCCGATGATGGAGGTTTAAACCTTCGAAACGCGTCGTGGAAAAAATAAAACGGTGACTGGTAACAGTAAACTTGTTGTTTCATTTAATGTCAGTAACAGTCACAGTAAAGCCTAACCTAAAAATGTTCCCATATGACATTGTTAAATGATTCATTTGGGTTCTGGTAGAACAAGGAACAAGTGGATGTAGCGCACGAATAGGGCAGCCAAATGTAAGCACAAGATATTTCCACAAATCAGCAAATTGGTTTTTTAAGTTCAAGAAGCCGGCAGAAGGCAAAAGGGTGCGTGGCAATGCGTGCTGCCCTTAAAGCAAATGAATATTTAAAACCTTTAGTGGCTAAAATGCCCTTGGAAAACATATTTCTCTAGTAAAATACTCTCAACGGATCGTTTATGAGAAAAAAATTCAATATTTTGCCCCCAACGAAGATACAATCTCCACTTAAAGCCCTGTCGACTTATAAATGCGAGCAGTAAAATAGCAATATCTGCGCATACCAATGAATGGTACTTGCCAGACCGGAGGAACAAATTCGTCTCAGTTGACTTTAAACCTTCAGTCGGAGAAGTAAACCACTCTTCCTCGATATGTGTAGATAGTGCAATTTTCCTGCATGTATTTAAGAGACCACATGGTTTTAAAATTATCTCTTTTAATGGCCACGCAATGACTGAAATGAATTTGCAACAGAAATAAAGATTTCCACTTCAGCGACCAATGCTGAACCTCCTTTTGTCATTAATATTTGGTTACGTCATGGGCCTATTTTCGGGAATATTATATCCCAGTCTCCAGATTTCGTGGAATGTTGAACATGTAAGTGTCCTTTACCTTGTTTCCGGTAATGCAGTATCGCAGTGTGTAAAATTGCTGACCGAATGAGTACCTACGTGTCAAACTATTTCTCCTCGTTTTGCATTTAAACACGTTAAGGTGTTCTTCGGTAGTTCAGCATCTGATAGGTAACGTGCCTGACTAACCCTGCTTTTACCGTGGTCAATTTTATTGCATTAATTGAACACCCGTAGATCCCCAACACATCTACCACGGTATCCTAGAACTTTAATAATGGAAAGTGTAAGTTAACTATGTCATTTGCGCCGCCCGCTGTGGTCGAGCGGTTCTAGGTGCTTCGTTCTGGAACCGCGCGACCGCTACAGTCGCAGGTTCAAATCCTGCCTCGGGCATGGATGTGTGTGATGTCCTTAGGTTAGTTAGGTTTAAGTAGTTCTAAGTTCTAGTGAAGTGATGACCACACTTCCTCTCCACCATGTATCTAGAACAAGTTGAGTTTGTTTAAGGATTTCCACATTGATGAACGTGCGTTATTAAATATTTTAGCGACATCGCTGTTACGTTTCTGTCAATACTTCTGTTATTTGTGTTTCCGTTCTTATTTGATTCTTTTTTTCAGTTCCAGTCACAGCTGCGTTAAAAATTTTTATGTGTAGTGATGCGTTTCAGACTACATTGTCCACTCTCATATTACAGCCTTCGATTTAAATTGTAACATAGACATACGCCAGTGCTCATACTTCCCTTATTTTCTTTATAAGTCATCAGTCTTCTGACTGGTTTGATGCGGACAACCACGAATCCCTCTCCTGTGCCAACCCTTTCTCTTCAGAGTAGCACTTGTAACCTACGTCCTCAGCAATATGCTGTATGTAATCCAGTCTTCCTCTACAGTTTCTATCATCTAAAACTCCCTCTAGTACCATGGAAGATATTCTCTAAGATCTTAACACATATGCTATCATGATTTCCCTACTTCTTATAATTGTTTTCCATACGTTCTTTTCTTGGTCGATTCACCGGGAAACCTCATCATTTTTCCGTTGTCGGTCCTAACTTCCAGCATTCTTCTGTAGCACCAAGTCTGAAATGCTTCGATTTTCTTCTTTTCAAGTTTCCTCACAGTTTATGTTTCACTTTCGTAAAATGTTCTAGTCAAACGTGCTTTACCAGAGATTTCTTCCTCAAATTCGTGTTTGATACTAATAGATTTAGTAGCCTTTCCTTTGCCAGTAATGCCCTTTTCGCCAGTGCTGGTTTACTGTTTGTATTCTACTTTCTCCGTCCGTCTTGGGTTATTTTGCTGCCTAGGTAGCAGAGTTCCTTGACTTCATCGACTAGATTTTTCACCAATTCTGATGTTAAGTTTCTCGCTGCTCTAATTTCTTATAGTTCTCATTACTTTCGTACGTCTTCGATTTACTCACTATCCATGTTCTTTACCCATTAGATAGTTCATTCAGTTCAACAGATCCTGTAATTTTTCTTCACTGCCACTGAAGATAGTTTAATGACATTATTGAACCATCCTTTAATTTCCGTCATTACTTTTTTGGCGTATAGTTTGAACAGAGCGAAAGACTGGACACCTCTCTTAAAACTTTTTTGATCCGAACATTCGTTCTTAGTCTTTACTCTCATATATCCCTTTTCATTCTTGTAGATATTTCATAAACCCCATCTTTCCCCATAGCTTTCCCCTACTTTTCTCATATTTTCGAACATATTTCACCATTTAACAATATCAAACGCTTATACAAGGCCGACAAATCGTTTGAACGTTTCTTGATTTTTCTTCTGTCTTGGTTCCATTATCAGACGCAACGTCAGAACTGGCTCTCAGCTACCTGTATCTTTTCTCAAGCCAAACAGATTGTCATGTATTGATCCTCAGTTTTCTTCTCCTTTCTTCTGTATGTTATTCTTGTCAGCGATAGTTCTCGAACTTGTCGGCTCGTGATATCTGTGGATGACGTTTTCCCGATAGTCTGATGGTATATCGCTAGTCTCATAGATTCCACACATCCCCGTGAATAGTAAATGTAACTTCATCTTAGAGTCAGGAGAATGGAACAGCGGCTGGTCGACGAAATTTAATAATACTGCACCAACAGCCGTCGTTTACATTTTGTTTTATGAGGCAATCAGTTTCGACGATTCAATAACGGCATCCTTAGGCCTGTCGCGTGGTTGACTCCACTCTTGGCTGCATAAGACAAAGCACCAACATTCATTTCTGGTTCCGTAGGTATCTGAATTTTCCCATGGAGTTCTCATACACGTACAAAACACGATACGCATATTGATGCCTTGTCCTATAAACGCAAGAGTGGTACTTAGTGTCATTCAGACGCCAGGTCTGAAGATGGTGTGACTGGAACGTCGAAACTAATTTCCTAATAAAATAATATCAAAATAACGGCTCTGATACAGCATTATTACATTTCAATGTGAATAGTCATTTTGTTGCCACTTCCCCCAATGATGTTAGAAATTCCGATGGAATGGTATCCATCCCTTCTACCTTATTTGATCTACAGCTCATTTAAATTCTGATTCTAGTTCTGGATCCCTTATCTCGTCCCTATCGACTCCTATTCCTCCATCTAAAGTCATCATCCACGTCCTGTCCCTCATGGACGCCTTCTATGTACTCTTTCCATCTATTCGCTCATTCCTCGGCGTTTAACAGTGGAATTCCCATTGCCCCCATAATGTTACCGCCTTTGTTTGTAATTTAACCGAAGGCAATTTTACTTTTTTATACGCTGACTCAGTCCTTCTGATGATCATTCTGTTTAGTTCTTTTTGTTACTTCACACATCTGTCATGCAGCCATTCGGCTTACCTTCCCTGCATTTCCTACTTATTTTACTCCCAAGTGACTTTTTTCTGTATTCCTAAATTTCCTGAACGTTTTGTACTCACTTCATTCCTCGATCAACTGAAGTATATCTTCTGTTACATGTGGCTTTCATCATATTTACCTTCCTTGTACCTATGTTACCTCTCCAGCCTCTGTGATTTCCCTTTTTACAGATGTACATTCCTCTTCAACCGAACTGTCTGCTGAGCTATTCAATGTCGCAGTATCTATACCCTCAGACAACTTCAAGTGTATCACTTCATTCCTAAGTATTTCCGTATCTTAGTTCTTTGCGCATTGGTTTCTCCCTGACCCGTCTCTTAAACTCCTTCCTACTGTTCATCAATAGTAAATAGTGATTTGGGTCTACAACTGCTCCTAGGTACGCCTTACAATCCAGTATATGATTTCGGAGTCACTGCCTCATCATGATGTAATCTACCTGCAATCTATTTGTACCTTCCAGCCTGTTCCAATTATACCTCCTTCTTCTATGGTTCCTGAATGGTGTTTTTGCATTACTAGCTGAAATTAATTGCGGAATTCAATTAGTCTTTCTCCTATTTCACTGCTACTACCAAATCTTCCGTAATCCTTTCTTGTACCACTCCCCATAAAACCACATACGAATCCCTGAGGACTATTAAACATTCATGTCCTTTTATGTACTGAATTACCCGTCCAGAATCTTCATATAATTTCTCTAACTCTTCATCCCTCCTTGCGACGTCGGCGAGTATATCTGAACTATTGTTCAAAATGGCTCTGCGCACTATGGGACTTAACTTCTGAGGTCAGCAGTCCCCTAGAACTTAGAACTACTTAAACCTAACTAACCTAAGGACAGCACACACATCCATGCCCGAGGCAGGATTCGAACCTGCGACCGTAGCGGTCTCGCGGTTCCAGTCTGTAGCGCCTAGAACCGCTCGGCCACTCCGGCCGGCGAACTATTGTTGCCGCTGTGGGTTTGCTGTCGGTTCTGCTGAAAATAACCCTATCACTGAAGTGTTAACAGTAATTCAGCTTTGCCCTACTATGCTATTCATAATGAATCCTACTCCCGTTACATACACCCATACAAATATGCTATACATTCAACTGCTACTTTCGTATGTACACCACGTAGTCTTAGAGGAACCTTTTATTACTTGTCTTTGTAAACGGGCAGGATCCTAAAAAAGCATTTCTATTTTACACGTGTAAAGCTGCCAGTCATGGCTATTGTGTATCTGTGCACTGGTGAAAGATCATAAAAATAATTACTGCGAAGGCTGTGGTTTGATAATGGACAACGTAATCTGAAAGCAGTCGTCGTAAAAAAAGAAAAAAAATTACAGTAACCCGTTGTGTACTTTAAAGAAATATTAAGCACAACCAGTACTAATATGTGCCCAATGATCCACCAGAGTTAATCAGAACTTGTCCTGGCAATCTTGCCTAATCTGTTGTTACGGAAGATTGTGATTGTCGGACAAACCAAAGAGGATGGAAGTTCGTTTCAGTGTTTGCCACATGAATTGGCTATGAACGGAGCTCGGATATCCAGAACCGTGGGAGAAAATTGCAATGCGAGCCATATCACAATATCCAGAATTGCGAACTGAGGTATTAGCAGCCGAGTTATTCATGAAACCCCAATATCGGACATCCCAATTTCAATGATAGGATACATTTTAATCAGAATGTACAACGAATGAAAAATGGTAATAATGTAGATATCAATTTTATTGTGCATCTATGTTTTCTTGATTCTGGTAGTCAGATATCGGTCATCCATAAGACAAGTTCATCCGTTTCAGAGAAAACAGAGCATAGCACAGGTGGTCTAGGGATAGCATCTTTGATTCATAATAGAAAACGTATTCGGTACGGGTACGAAATCCGCTGCCGCTCAACTTTTAATTAATAATCAACATTTGCGACCGAAAACTTCCGGCATAAGAAGACTGCCATTCCGAAAACGGCCTTGTCAAAGGCGGTGGAGGAGCAGTCAGAAATTGAGGGCACTCTCTTGCCCTTGGGGTGGGAACTTGACCCTAAAGACGGAAGAGATAGCAATGATCAACTGCATGAGGATGCAGAAGACAGTTGAAACCACTGCACTTAAGATACATAACGTGTATCCACAGGACATGTACCTGCGAGAGATGAACTGCCAAGGGGAGGGGACCATGAGAAAAGGCTCGATAATCAACGAAAGGATAACGTTCTACGACACGGTGCGTGGAATGTCAGAAGCTTGAATGTAGTAGGAAGCTAGAAAATCTCTGAAAAGGGAAGTTCAGAGGCTCAATCTAGATACAGTAGGGGTAAGTCAACTGAAATGGAAGGAAGAAAATGATTTCTTCTCAGATCCGTGCAGGATAATATCAACAGCAGCAGAAAATGGAATATCGTCAATAGGAAGGAAGGGCAGAAAGTGTGTTACTGTGAACAGGTCAGTGATAGAGGTATTCTTATCAGAATCGGACAGCAAGCTAACAGCGGCAACGATAGTTCAGGTATAAATGTCGTCGTCGCAAGCAGAAGAAGAAGAGATAGAGAAAGTATATGAGGATACTGAAAAGATAACACAATACGCAAAGGAAAATATAACTGTAATAATCATCGGCTACTTGAATGCAGTCTTAGGGGAAGGAGTAGAAGAAATTGTTGCGTTAGAGTATGGGCTTGGGTCAAGGAATCAGGGAGGAGGAAGACTAACTGAGTTCTGTAAGAACTTTCAGCAAATACTCTGTTCAAGAAACACAAGAGGAGGAAGTATGATTGGAAAAGGCCGGATGATACGGGAAGATTTCAGTTAGATTACAACATGGTCAGACAGAGATTCAGAAATCAGATTATTTATTGTAAGACGTATCAAGGAGAGCTTATACTCTCAATCACAATGTAATAGTGATGAAGAGTAAGCTGAAGTTTAAGAGATTAGTCAGGAAGAATCAATACGCAAAGAAGGGGGTACGGACCTACTAAGGAATGACGAGATACGCTTGAAGTCCTCTAAAGCTGTAGATACAGCAATAATAAATAGTCCAGTAGACAGTACTGTTGAAGAGGAGTGGACATCTCTAAAGAGGGCAATTACAGAAGCGACAAAGAAAATCAAAGGTGCAAAGACGGCAACTGCAAAGAAACCACTGAAACTGCAGCAGATCAATGAACAAGGAAGTACAACAATGTTCAAGGAAATTCCGGCATATAGAAACACAAGTCGCTGAGGAATGAAACAAGCAGGAAGTGCAAGAAGATAAGACGAAATGGCTGCATGACAAAGTGAAGAAATCGAAAAAGAAATGGTAGTCTGGAGGACAGAATCAGCATATAGGAAAGCCAAAACAGCCTTCGGTGAAATTAAAAGAGGGGATGGAAACATTAAGAGTGCAATCGCAGTTCCATTCTTAAATACAGAGGAGAAGTGAATAGGTGGGAAGAGTACATTGAAGGCTTTTATGAGGGTGAAGATTTGTTTGATGCGATAGAAGAAGAAACACGAGTCAATTTAGAAGAGATAGGGGTCCAGTATTAAAATCAGAATTTAAGAGAGCCTTGGAGGTCTTATGATCAAAGAAGGATGAAGGGATCGATAACATTCCATCAGAATTTCTACAATAATTGGGGAAGTGGCTTCAAAACGACTATTCCCATTGGTGTGTAGACTCCAGATGTCTGGCGACAAACCATCTGACGTTCGGAAAAATACCATCGACACCATTCGGAATACGGCACGTGCTCACAAATGCCAGAAATATCGCACAATCAGCTTAATAGCCCATGCGTCCATGTTGCTTACAAGAATAATAATAGAAGAATGGAAAAGATAATTGAGGATGTGCTAGATGACGATCAGTTTGATTTTAGAAAAAATGGTTCAAATGGCTCTGAGCACTATGCGACTTAACTTCTGAGGTCATCAGTCGCCTAGAACTTAGAACTAATTAAACCTAACTAACATAAGGACATCAAACACATCCATGCCCGAGGCAGGATTCGAACCTGCGACCGTACGGTCGCTCGGTTCCTGACTGTAGCGCCTAGAACCACACGGCCACCCCGGCCGGCTGCTTTTAGAAAAGGCAAAGGAATGAGAGAGACGTTGCTATTTATAATCGAAGCAGGACTGAAGGAAAACCAAGAAACGTTCATCGGATTTTTCGATCTAGAAAACGCATTCAACAGTGTAAAATAGTGCAAAATGTTCGAAATTCTGAGAAAAATAGGGGTAAAGTATACGGAGAGAAGGGTAATATACAATATGTACGAGGGCCAAGACGGAATAATAAGAGTGGACGACCAAGAACGAAACTCTCGGATTAAAAAGGGTGTAAGAGAGTGTTGTAGTTTTTCGCCCCTACTGTTCAATCTGTACATGGAAGATGCAGTGACGGAAATAAAAGAGAGATTCAGGAGTGGAAATTAAATTCAAGGTGAAAGGATATCAATGATACGATTCGCTGATGACATTGCTATCCTGAGTGAAAGTGAAGAAGAATTACATGATTTGCTGAAAGGAATAAACAGTCTAATGAGTAGAGAGTATGGACTGAGAGTAGATCGGAGAAAGACGAAGGCAACGAGAAGTAGTAGAAATGAGAACAGCGAGGAACTTAAAATCAGGATTGATGGTCACGAAGTAGATGAAGTTAAGGAATTCTGCTACCTAGGCAGCAAAATAACCAATGTCAGATGGAGCAAAGAGGACATCAAAATCTGACTAGCAGTGGCAAAAAGGGCATCCCTGACCAAGAGAGGCCTACTAGTATCAAACATAGGTCTTAATTTGAGGAATAAATTTCTCCGAATGTACGTTTGGAGCACAGCTATGTATGGTAGTGAAACAAGAACTATTGGAAAACACAAACAGAATACCTGGTGCTATAAACAAATGTTGAAAATTGGGTGGACTGATAAGGAATGAGTAGGTTCTGCACAGAACTCGATTGTAAAGGAAGGTGTGGGAAACACTGACGAGGAGAAGGGATAGGATGATAGGACATCTGTTAAGACATCAGGTACTGACTTCCATGGTTCTAGAGGGAGTCGGAGAAGGGAAAAGCTGTAGAGGAAGGCAGAGATTGGAATACATCCAGCAGATAATTGAGGACGTAGGCCTAGGTTACAAGTGCTACTCCAAGACGAAGAGTTATAGCACAAGAGAGATATTCGTGGCAGGCCGGATCAAACCAGTCAGAAGACTGATGCCTCAAAAAAAAAAAAAAAATCCATCGGCATGGAAAACTCACACATAAGTTACTCGACAGGGAAATGGCTATTTGTAATTGGAGTAAGGAAGCAGAGAGATAACTTGGGTAAATAAACAAGAAATGTTACCTTTCAATAATTTGAGCAAGACAGGATGTTGATTCCACGAACAACGTTCACTAATTGAGTGCACATCAAAGTGGAAAAAAATTAATCAGTTGCCAGCTTTTTTCTGTTAGAGTTATCCCCACGCATGAAGAAAATTTTGACAGAAAAGAAGAAGCCATAAAAGTTAGTGATACATGCACAGGCTATCTGCAGAAGCGATAGGTAAGTTTTTATTCTTGACATGCTGCAGGCGAGAGTTAGTTTTTATCTCTGTTACATATTATCTCTGCTGCTTACGTGTTAAGTCGACAGCGTCCAACTTATGCAGTCTTTATGTTTCTCTTCGAGTACCGACCCTTCAGTCGGAAGGACTCAACATCGCCAGGAACACTTCCGAAGATATCCAGTGCAGTTCCGGACGAAACCTCAGGCAACAAAAACGTTTTTGGATCACGGTCATACAACCGGGATGACTCGGCAGCAACTAAGACATTTGGTCGTGAAAGCCTTCAGTTTACGTTGAATTTGCTTCACATGCTCGTAAGTTACGCTTCTGTGTCAGCCCATTTTGATCCCCACTTCCACACTCCTACTTTCCATATAGTAGGTGTTACATATGGCGATCAGAAACAGTCTTAAACGTCTACAAGGGTGCTGCAGATTATGTTGTGCTGAGAAATAATTGTTAAGAAAAAATTTCATACGTTGAACAGCTTCCAAGTTAATTAACACTAAAGTTAGCAAATCAGGCCGCTGCATGAGCAAATTGAAGCAGCCCTCAAAAGATGGTGTCGCCAAACGTGTTCTTCGTTTGGTTTCCCAAAACCGAACAAAAGAGCGACACAAAAATTTGAGATGGGACGGTAGTAAGGAATGAACACGAGCTGAAGACTGAGCGGTCTCGTGAGCTGTCATCTACGCTATAAGAACAACTGCAAATATTTGTATTTGGTGGGCTGCTTGAATATGCGTGCCCAACTTCAATGCTAATGCCGCGCGGGATTAGGCGAGCGGTCTGGGGCGCTGCAGTCATGGACGGTGCGGCTGGTCCCGGTGGATGTTCGAGTCCTCCCTCGGGCATGGGTGTGTGTGTTTGTCCTTAGGATAATTTAGGTTAAGTAGTGTGTAAGCTTAGGGCAGTATGACCTTAGCAGTTAAGTCCCATAAGATTTCACATACATTTGCACACTTCAATGCTAATTAACTCGGAAAAAGATGCAACATATCGTTTTTTTTTTCTTAATAACCTACCGAAGAACACCCTTACAAACTTTTCAGACTTTTTCAGACCACCTCGTACGTACCTAGCTTAGTTGAAATCAAACTAGTGGTTTAGGAGATGTGCAGGGTGCATACAACGTGTGGAACAGGTAGACGATCCTTCGTGGGGCATGGATCTTCATCCATGGACATAGGATGTTTGTCGAATACTGGGTCTCAATCCATCGCTTGTTCATCCTCCGTCAAGCAATAGAATCACGATTTCTTTTCGTTAAGTAGGATGAGACACTCGATGACATCAGGATTAAGAACCTCTTCGATCTGTTGTTATCGACTGTACTTGACACTGACAGGTCTTGTACGCTTGTGACAGACACTGGTACAGCACTGATCACAATGGAATGGTAGGTTGTTGCACTCTTTCATTTGCCTGTTATGAGAGATATCGCTGACTTACGCAACTAGTGCTGGAGGAGGTGAGCCCATCTCGACTGCAGCAAGTACCGTTTACGCAACAAAACATTTCGCACTGGCTAGAACGAACGACGAGCCACAAATTTGCATTTGCTTCCGACGGCTGCTATGAACGGATTCGTATGCGGCTTACATATAGGGTGTTTCACAATTCCTGTCACGGGCTTCCAGGGACCTAGAAGGGACTAAGTAGATAACGTTTTACTGAGGATCCCATGTCCACAAAGTTACTATTCAAATTTGTAATAAGTTTTAAGATAGGAATTTTAAGATAGGAACAATGGATAAATTGTTATACAGATTTTTGGTGTACACAGAGGGCCGAAGATGACACTGGAGGAAGTGTGTACAATGACTACGAAAGGTATTAAGAACAGAGAAACTACTGCAATAGATGGAATAAATGCAGAACTATTTAAATATAGAGGGTTACCACTAGACAAAAGACTTTTACAATTAATAAATGCATGTTGGTCGAACTGCAAAATTAGAGACGCTTGGTATACAGCAAAAGTAATCTCTCTTTTCAAAAAAGGGAAACTTAATGATTGCAAAAACTATCGTGGCGTAAGTATTCAAAACACTGGCTACAAACTATGCTCAAAAATCATCAATAACCGCATGGGGAATATCACAGACGCTATTATTTCTGAAGAACAAAATGGATTTGGATCAGGTCGTTCATGCGCAAACAATGTGTTCGTAATTAAAAACATCCTAGAAAAACATAGAGAATTTAATATAGAAACCTTTATGGCCTACATCGACCTTGAGAAGGCCTTTGACGTGTAATCCGTGATAGTCTATGGAAGATTATGCCTCAATGTGGATATCCTCATCACCTAACTGAGGTGGTAAAAAAGCTTTACAGAACTATACGCATTGTTATAAACACAGTTAGTAATCGATTAGAAGAAATAATTATGAACCAAGTCATCAGACAAGGATGTGTACTATCACGTACCCTTTTTAATATCTACGTTGACTTTATTCTTCGCAAACGGAAACTTAAAGTAATCATAGGACTTAACGAAGGACGAATACGTGAATGTACTTTTGTTTGCTGATGACATCGTTATTGCTCAAAAGAATGAAGATGACCTCCGAAATTCAGTATACCAGCTGTGCAATATTTGCAAGAAATAAAACTTTAAAATTTCTAGTACCAAAACAAAAATAGTGGCGATCGGAGGAAAATATGCAGTCTGATAAAAATTGTCTTGGATAACTCAGTTTTAGTACAAGTGTCTCAAATCTCTTATTTTGACTGTGCTATATGTTTTGATTTGGACCCAAGCTGTCTGTGCTACCATTAGCAGAAGTACAAAAAGAAACCATCATGAAATTGTATTAAGTACTGGCGGTTCTGGTTTTATCCTGCAGAAGCGATAGCTGGGTTACCACAAAAAAACAATAAAATAAAAATCAAAATAAACTAAAACTGAAACAACAAAGATGAGGTTCGTATGAAAGACGAAAGGCTGCACAACAAAAGATATGATTAGAAACGAAGATATTAGAACAGAATTAAATATTTTAAGCAAGAATGAAAAAATTCAAAAATATGTGAAGACTGGAAACAACACCTCATGATAATGCCAGGTCACAGAATTCCCCATAAAATCCTGAATTACAAGCCGAATGGGAAAAGAGATATTGGAAGATCTACAAAAGGATCGGAATGATTTTGTTTGTGAGTTCGGAACAGGCAGCAGCCTGATTCTTGAAAGAAAATGATGATGATGATGATAGGGTCACTTTTAGATTTTCAGCTCTACGGTACGCATGAAGAAGAGACAATGATCTCTGACCTGACGGGTCTACAGGAGCCTATAACAAGGTCAATGTTTCGAGTACTCTCTTCCACATGGCTAAGTACGTCCTCTTCAAAATCGAGAGCTTCGCGTGTCCGTGGAGCACCAAAGTCAACCGTCCTAGTTGCGAGTTGCGAACGTACCAATTTTTCGCAGCCATTGTTGTAGCCGGACCATAGTGGTACATTGTATCACCATTCCAACAGACTTAAGGTTGCGCCTTCTTCTCAATCTACATGCGTACTGTGAAACAGGAGATTTGAAAGTGAACCGATGTTCAAACTTATTTGTATCCAAACGTCACTTTTCTGTATAGATATCTTGTCAATCCTGTATCTTTTGAGTCTCCTCTACAACCCCTACAAGTCCGTAATAGGAATTGCGAAACAATGTACGTGACGTGAACGGACAGCGTAACTGTTAACGGCAAGCGTTCGCCGGAAGAAGCATTCAGCCGTTTCTCGCTACCTACCAAGGACACGTAGCAATGCTGTGTAAGTTTTAGCTAAGAAAGGATCACGTGCTGTCACCTCACTGCAAAGTATTTCGTATCTACAATAATGTACCTGTAGAAATGAAAAGCAAAGTGGTGACATTAAGAGTGCAACGGGAAAGCCACTGTTAAATGCTCAGGAGAGAGCGGATGGATGGAAAGAGTGCATTGAGGTCCTCTATGAAGGAGAGGCCTATGAGGACTATGTGATGATTTGATAGAAGGTACAGGACTCCATGTAGAAGATACGTGGGATCCAGTATATTTGGGTCAGAGCTTAAAAGAGCTTTGGAAGACGTAACATCAAATACGGCAGAAGGCATCATCAACATTCCATCAGAATTCGTAAAACCGTTGGGAGAAGTGGCAACAAAACAACTGTTCACGTTGGTGTATAGAATGTATCAGTATGGCGTTGTACCAGCCATTTCCTGAAAAATATCATCGTCGCAGCCTCGAAGATTGCAAGAGCTGACAACTACGACAATTATCGCACAGTCAGCTTAACAACTCACGCTGACAAGAATAAAGTACACAAGAATAGCAAAGAAGATTGGAGATCTGTTAGATGACGGTCAGTTTGGATTTAGGAAAGTTTAAGGCACCAGAGAAGCAGTTTTGACTTCGGGATTGATAATGGAAGCAAGACTAAAGAAAAATCGGAACACGTTCATAGGCTTTATCGACCTGGAAAAAGCTTTGGACAACGTTAGATGGCGCAAGATCTTCGAGATATTGATAAAAGAAGGTGTAAGTCATTGGGAAAGGCGGATAATAAACCAGGTGGCCCACACAAGATGTTATGTGTGCTTTTATGTTTCCCACGTACGTTAGGGCAAGATGGCTTGCCTTGTCACTGCTATCCAAAGGGGAAGTGCGCGTACAGGCGAATCTCCACCGAGCTGTGTCGCCATCTGCGTGCGTTTTCCTTCCGATTCCTCTCTGATAAGGTCACATGGCCTTCTGTTTGTAGCTCGAATCAGGTCTTACAGTCAAACAGGTAACAACTGCAGTGTACTCCAGCGGAGACTACACCGATATGATCCTGATTTATGGGGAGACGCAGCGCAATGCATCTGAGACCCGAAGATTGTATTCGCAACGTTTTCACACGCGACGTCTACGTTCTGCGCATGTTTTTTAGACGTACAGAGATGCGTTTAAGAACTGAAAAGGGCTTTCCAGGTACAACTTGTCTTGTAAAGAGCAATCCACGACGCAGCTGATGTTGTCCGGAACGTTACAGAGTCTTTTGGAATACATCCTACGCACAGTAAGCATAGCTTGAATGAAAATAACTCCTGCGTACAGTGTAATATGAACGAAATTGTTATCCAGCTGTTTCATTTAGGTTGCAGTATTGTTTGTACCTATAATAATAATACCATTATGGTCATTATTACTAATATCATTAAAGTCATTAGATCTCACCCAGAAATTCCTATTTCCAATCGTAATAAGGACAAAGAAGAGTTGCGAAGGACCTAGGATGTTGAGGTCTTCGGTACAAAGGATTCTGTCGGAACGAAAATGGCATCTCTTTAAGCTGCACCTACACAGACAGTTACATGGAAATGATTTTAAAAATGAGGTATCGATCTGCAGGTGTATCGTAAATAAAGTAGCCGTAAACCCGGATTTCAAATGTTCAAATTTTCAAATGTATGTGAATTTCTAAGGGACCAAACTGCTTAGGTCATCGGTCCCTAGACTTACACACTATTTAAACTAACTTAAACTAACTTATGCTAATAACAACACACACACCCATGCCCGAGGGAGGACTCGAACCTCCGACGGGAGGGGCTGTCCAGTCCGTGACATGACGCCTTAAATCGCGTGGCCACTCCGGATTTCGTCAAATAGATTTTATGGGGAGATGAATGCAATTTCGCCAATGACGCCACTGTCAATAGACACAATCTACATTACTGGGCACCTGTAAATCCTCACTGTTTACGACCACATCAAGCGCAGTGTGGTGTTAGCGTGTGGTGTGGCATTCTAGGAGACCACATCACTGGGCCAGTATATTTGGCTGCCAGAATAGCTGGTCGCCTCTATTTACAAGTGCTACAGAATGAGCTGAATCTTGGGCAACTCCTAGAAGACATCCCACTTCATTTAGCTGTGAGGCACCGGTTTCAGCACGCTGGAGCGTCTCCCCATTATTGTAGTAGAGTTTGGGGAAGTAAACAATGTGTATACAAACAGGTCGTGGTGATTGCATTCGATCGACAGTGAGATCACCTGATTAATCGTCCATGGATGTTTTCTTATGCGGTTATATCGAAGCCAGGGTTTAGGAACGGAACCGGAAAATTCAGATGTGTTAAAAGAACAAATACGTCATGCTTGCGCTTCAGTATCTGCAGAAATGTCAAGAGGTGTCCATGCTAATACCGAGAGGTGCTTACATCAAAGCATTCAACAAAGCGGGCGTGCATTTGAACACGTGTGTTGTAATAACGCGATTATAAAGATCTGCCAGTTTATAAAATAGGTTTAATGGAACCTCGTTTATGATATTCAATATACTCATTGCTCTTTACTGCAGTCAAAGATATGGTAGCATCTGTGTAATACTGCCAATTGTAAAGCACGGCCGGCCGGATTGGCCGAGCGGTTCTAGGCACTACAGTCTGGAATAACAACACACACACCCATGCCCGAGGGAGGACTCGAACCTCCGACGGGAGGGGCTGTGCAGTCCGTGACATGACGCCTCAAACCGCGTGGCGACTCCGGATTTCGTCAAGTAGATTTTATGGGGAGATGAATGCAATTTCGCCAGGTTCGAAGCCTGCCTCGGGAATGGATGTGTGTTTTGTCCTTAGGTGAGTGAGGCTTAAGTACTTCTAAGTTCTAGGGGACTGCTGACCTTAGAAGTTAAGTCCCACAGTGCTCAGAGCCATTTTTTGTAAAGCACGAATTGCTGCTTTATGTTTTGTTAATAAACGAACCTTTGTCCCATTACCGAAGAAAGCAAATGCAAAAACTTGCTCAGAATATCGATTGATCTCGTTGGTGAACCATGCTCTGATAACTTTTCTAAAATGATACAAAACCGAATTTATCAAAATGTGAGGAGCATTATGGAGAAACCAAGTTTCGTTTTATGAAGGGAGTGGGAACCCGAGAAGCGTTATTTAACATAAACATACTTATGCAAAGATGCTATGACTATCAGAAGGATATCTATACATGCTTTATCGACAACGAGAAAGCATTTGACACCGTTAAGCATGATCCCCTTATCACAATCTTTCAAGAAATAGGACTGGATAGAAAGGACATAAGAATCATTCAGCAATTATACTGGAATCAGAGAGCAGAGGTCTGAATAAACAAAAGTTTAAAAAGAGAATCTGTGGAGATACTGAAGGGAGTCCGCAAGGGCTGTATGCTATCACCATTACTGTTCAATTTGTACCCAGTGAAGACTCTGAATTATTTGGTATAAAAGTAAATGGAGAGAAGATCTGGAACTTAAGGTATTCCGATGACACAGCTTTGTTTGCGCCATCCGTAGCAGAGCTACAGAAAATACTTACAGAAATAGATAAAGCTGGTCAGCAGTTTGGTATCAGAATAAATGCCAAGAAAACTAAATAGATGTTAATTGAAATAACCGCCGTCAAAACGAGTCCCTACTCGTTAACGGTAGTAAAATCGAGAAAGTAACAAAATTTAGGGTTTGGGATAAATTCGAAACTTGATTGTGATGAGGAAGTTAAAATTCGCTGTGGGATTGTCAAAGAAACGTTCCGAAAAGCACGAAATGTGCTGATACACACAGACATACGCTCCATCTGAGAATAATGGTGGTACAATGCTATGTTATCCCCGCCATACTCTATGGAGCGGAAACTCGGTCAATAAAAGCAGCTTCAGTAAATAGATTAGAAGCGACAGAAATGTGGTTCTTGCGCCGATTACTAAAAATGGTTTGAGAAAGTTAGCAGCGCTGAAGTTCAGCGTAGAACCCGGGTGGATAGAGTACTAATGGTGACAATTAAATGAAGAAGGACATCGTACATTGGGCACGTCATGAGAGGAAATAAATTAGAATTGCTGCAATTAATTGTAGACGCAAGGGAACGCCGCGTGTGAGTAGCCAACGCACTACAAGTGTACGGCACCAAGAAGAAGATAAATTAGCTCGCATATGTTAACATGCCTTGAAACAGATGATTAATATGCTTTGCCCCTTGTGAGTTTTATTTTTTTCCGGGACAGTCAACCTACTACACGACACTTTTCTCTAGCCCAGGAATCGAACCCCCTCCTACAGCAAGCAAGAGAGCTATAGGACCAATTGTACCAGTAAAATGTTTGTTTTTATGCTCTCGTCTTACATTTAGCAGGGTGTCATTTCTGTAGGCGTGGAGTCTCCTTGACTGTTCTGCTTAGGCAAACATTTCAGCGCCTTTGGTATCCGGGATTAACTAACGTTAATGGAAGACGGTGTGCATGGACCATCGATTACGATATGTACAAAAGATTAATAATAAGAGTTGAAGATTGTCTCCCATACCGTTCAGTCTATAGATCGAAGAATCACTGACGGAAATAAAAGGCGGGATCAAGACTGGAATTAAAATTTAAGCTGAAAGGGTGTCAACGGTAACATTCGCTGATGACATTTGCTATCCTCAGTGGCAGTGGCAAAGAATTACAAGACTTGGTGAAGGGAATTAACAGTCTAATGAGTACAGAAAGTGGATTAGAGTAAATTAAAAAAACAATGAATATAATGAGAAATAGCAGAAATGAGAACGGCGAGAAACTTAACATCAGGATTTATGGTCGCAAAGTAGAGGAAGTTAAGGAATGCTAGGCAGCAGGATAAACCCTGATGGATGCAGCAAAGAGGACGTAAACAGCATACTAGCCCTAGCAACAATGGCATTCTTGGTCGTGAAGCCCACTAATATCAAACATAGACCTTAATGTGAGGAATAAATTTGAGCTGTGACGGGATTGCTGGCGTCGCCTTCGAATTCCTTGTGCCCTAGCTCGATCTGTCGTGTGACGTCCCTCTGGTTTGAGGCCACTAAGATCTTTGCTCGAGGTTGTTAGTGGGGGACGGGGCGTGTTATGGCGTCGCGTCGCGAATTGGGGAGTGGAATCAGAGCGAGGAGGAAGGTGTGAGAGGTCTGCCGGGAGACTGAGGCGAGCTCTTGCTCAATCGTCTCGGGCACTGAGCCCAGCGAGTGGCTGCCGGCCATATTTGTGCGCCGATTCGAATCCTTGGCTGACTTCGAGGGCCGCCTTCGTGCGTAGCCCGGCCAGCCAGCTCTGGGACGTGGCAAATCAATGAGAGACTTGAATCCAGATTCACTATGCTGCATTCCGGACCCCTATGGAACCGGTAAGCTGCTGCTTCGATTCGTGAACTACAGTTAAGTTTGGAATTTGAGGTCTCAACTGTTATTTTCTTACTGACACCTATAGGTCTGCTGTGATCATTGCTGTTTCTTAGCTGGTCCATGTCACCACCAGTTGGTTCCTTGAATTGTGGCTGTTGTTTGCTTATCCTGAGTCGACACTGGCCTTGGTTGTTTGTTAACACGATATCTTACACTGTGTGAGCCGATGGTGTTCCCTGAGCCACAGCGATAACGTGTTTGTTTTATGCTGTGGCCAGACACTCCCCCAGCCCCGTCGTCACGCAGTACCTAGGTGGTGGGGTTTCAGCCGACCTCCCTGTCAAACGTCTTCGAGCACCAGGTAAGTACCTTACTCCTGTAATATGGCGGAATGCCGGTTTCGAAATAGCTTCGGTCATTGCAGACGTAATCGCACTGTTAATCATATTGGCTAAGGAGGTGCTTACTGCACAAAATTTGCAATTACTGAACGTTTGGCAGTCTTAGTTATCTTTCGGGCATTTTGCCATCGTTGTAGAGGCGGTATATTACAGTGACGCGAGTATATCCTTTGGCTTCTTATTGTTACTTTCACGTAATTAACTTTGCTGTGTTAATATTTCCTTTCCCAGTCTATGCCCAATGAAATGGGTCTTGGAAGTCCGCTCCTGTCGTTGTAACCTTTCCTGGCCTTCCTATTTGCTGTAGTCTGTGCTCCTTGCATATAAGCCTTCTAGCGCACCTCTGGGGAGGAGGCAATTCAAACTCTTGGTTATATAACTGGGACGTTAATCATGAACGCCTACATGTTTTCTGTTTGGCAGTCTTACTTAACTGAAGCTGTTACTAAGGAAGGCCTGTCTGTTGGTATTTGGGTAATTTTGTTTAACCGAAACTGTTATTATTGAAGGCCTGCCTGTCCTCTGTTTGGTAAATTTACTTAACTGAAGCTGTTATTATCGAAGGCCTGCCTGTTGATATCATAATTTTGGTTAGCTAAACTGTTAATAATCAAGGCCTATCTTTTTTTGTTGCCCTATTTTTGAGATCTGATATCTTACTCAATCTGCGTTGTAATTAACCGAAATTTTGATTGCCAAAGGTCTACGTGTTTCAGAGGTGAGCAGTGTTCCAGAGCTGGCGGCCAGGCTATGCGTGGCCTTGGGTATCCTGCTTATCGTTTCGGCGGGAACACTTTGGAAGTTGGGTGTTTTTCTGCGTAATATTTCTGTGGCATTGGATGAGGTGTAGCGGAACCTGTCCCTTTTGCACGACAGTCACCCTACTGTTAGACAAATTGGTGGAATTCAGGCCCACCTAGCACATTTGGAGAATCGTTTGAGGGACATTACCGCCTATCAACAAAGCCAGCCTGAAGATACCTGGGTGGGGCAGTTGAGTGATGGAGCGAGGGATTTGGAGGTCCAAGCAGCGTCCTTAAGCTTGGAAAATCAGGAAGCAGCTACCCCCACGAATCAGTTCTTTGATCAGGTTTCTGTGGCCCAAGGTGTAGGTAGCCCTCCGATTAACCGTTTCGGTATACTAGCCAACCCAATTACGCGTCTACTCAATGGTATTTCAGAGCTTTCACTCGATACTTTGGGCCACGTCCAGCAGTTTTTGTGGTTGTTGGTGCGTTTTTAATTTCATGCCGATGCCTTTAGGACGCCTCACCATGTGATACTAGCATTACTTTACCCCTTGGCGAAAGGTACTCTGAAAGAATCTATATCAAGTTCTGAAGCCGCTCAGTAGGACAACTAAGGGGGCTGATTGTCGATAGGAAGCTCTCGCCGCCGACGTGGAACGAGCTTGAACGCAAATATTACTGGTGGGTGAAGAAGGGAGGGGGACTGTTTCCGTCGGAGGCGTGCGCCATCTTGAGTGCATATTCAAGATGTCTCTGGATCTGCCCTCCCTTTTATCTGCGCCCGTATACGACAAGAATCTTTGTGCATGCTGTTGGAGTCTGGTAGCTCCATGTCTTTGTTGAATTGTAATTGGTATTTGGAGTTTGGGCAATTGTGTAAATTATCTTCCGTGCTCCCCTGCCCTCAGACGTCATGTGCCCAATGGGCAAGAGTTGCCTCTGATCGGCGAGGTACGCGGTAGTTTCTCCATTTGTAATTTCCCATGCCCCGTTACGCTCTTGCTTGTTCAGGATCTAGCGCTCAATTTGTTGCTTGTGCGTGATTTTATTCAGAAAACTCGATTGGTTGTCGACTTTTCTAGCCGCACTTTTCTTTTAGGTTTTCGCCTAGTGAGAAGATATCCTTTCGCTCTTGCCGTTTTGCAAGTGTGGGGATTCGGTAAATTTCAACTCCAGTGATTTTGATTTGGCCCATCTTGAGGCTGGTCAGGCAGGGCACTTATTGAATTTATTAGGCAGTGTCTCGAGGTTTTCTCTAATAAGCTGGAGGTCACTAACGTCATACAGTACCACATACGCTTGGATAACGATATTCCCATGCAACAGTCAGTCTCTTTATCGCCTCTCGCCACCCAAACTGAAAGTCTTCAGACAGGCATTGGAGAGTATGCTGAGGTAGGGAGTCATTAGGCCGTTCACATATCCTTAGGCGTCACCGATTTTTCTAGTTCCTAAAGCTGAGGGCCAACACTACTGGTCGGTGATTGATTATAGACTCCTTAATATAAAAGTTATCTTAGAAACTGTCCCGTTGCCCGATCTTCACAACTGCTTTACCTGGTTTTCGGGGGCTAAGTGGTTCACGGTGCTTGATCTCAACCAAGCTTATTATCAGATTCCTGTTACCGAGGAGTCTAAACATGCCATCACGTTCTACACTGATTGGAAACCTTTTTGTCAAACCGGGTGCCATTCGGCTTGTTCACTTGGGCGGCGTTTTCTTCGTTTGTTGGACTATATCCTGGGAGACTTGAAGTTTTCTTGTGTCTTTAATTACCTTGATGATGCTGTCAGTTTTAGTCAGTCGTTCGAGGATCATATTTCCCAAATTAGGGAACTCTTCCTCAAGTTTAGGAGTGCGGAGTTGACCGTTAAGCCGTCCAAGATTACACTTCTTAGGAAACAGGTACCCTTTCCGGGCCATTTAATTTCCGGGAATGCGTTAGGATTGACCAAAAACGAACTAAAGTGTTGAAGAAATTTCCTTTGCCTCGAAATAAAAATTTTCCTGAAGTGAGAACCAACAGATGGCTTTTGAAGCTATCAAGGCCGCTATCACCAAACCACCGGTTTTAGCCGCCCCGGATTTCGGCAAAAGATTTATCGTCCAATGTGATGCCTCCAACGCCGGTATAGCTGTGGTGTTGTTGCAAGAGGATCAAGATATAAGACGCCCTTTAGCTTTTATATGTAGAAGGTTGTCTGGTTTCGATGAATTGCTCCGTTTAAGAGTGCGAGGCCCTGGCTGTGCTTTCCGTCTTACATAAGTTCCAGCTCTATTTTTGAGCATAGGGAGTTTGATCTCGAGACGGACTATCAGGCCCTAAGTTGGGTGCTGGCTCGACCCAGGAAAACTGGTAGGACTGCCAGGTGTACATCCTCGCATTTCATTTCAAGGTGCAACACATAAAAGGATCTGACAACCAAGTCGCCGACGCTCTCAGTCGCTTCTTTCATGAGGAGGGGACTGTCGAGAATAAGGGCGTTAGTGAGTCTCACCTGGTTGTTTGTTTGTATGCACCGTTTTGGCTGAGGTTCTCCCTCCCCCCACTCCCCACCCAAATTGATCGTGAACCTTAAAACCAAACAGGATCAAGATTCGTTGTGGGGTCCATTAAGAAAGCTACTCCTATCCTGGGATGTTAGTGACTAAGCCATCAGTAATAGCATACTATGTAAACGCATTAACGAAGCCGAGAACTTTAGAATTTGTTTACATCTGGAACTGGTGCCACCCATTTTCCATTGTTTTCATAATTCACTAGTGGAAGGACAACCGGGCCTCTAAAAAACCTTGGAAAAGTTTAAGGTTCACCTCACTTGGTCCACGTTTTATGAGAATATTAGGCGATTAGCATGTGAGTGTGAATCCCGTAAGAATGCTAAGCCCAGTAATGCTCCTCTGAAGGGATTGTTACAATCCGAGCGCGAGGAGAACAATATGGACAAACTCTTCATCGATTACTTAGGGCCTCTTCTTCGTATCAAGAAAGGGAACCGATATATTCTGGGGTTGTCGACACGTTTTCTATATTTATATGGTTAATCCCTAATCGTGGGGCCACGGTGGCCATTACCATTGCACATCTGTCCAACATCTTCATCTGGCTGGGATCCTCTATGGCTATTGTTAGCGATATCGCTCCGACGTTTCTTTCCGAAGAGTTTAAACAGTTTGCTTTCGTAACGCTGTTAAATTCCTAACCACCACGCCACATATCATCAGATATTGTTTGCCAAGAGAATGAATCGTAACCTCAAGTCAGCTTTGATCATTTACCATCATAAGTATCCAAGTAAGTGGGATACCATCTTGCCTTGGCTCAAATTTGCAACTAACACTGCGCAGCACAAAGCATCTCCTGTTTGCTTATCCCCGCAATTCTCCTTTATGCAACATGTGGGATATCAACGACAACCTGCCTTAATCCGTCACTGCTAAAGATCATAGGGAAAATTGGGAACGGACCAGGAAAACCATTAGGTTAGCCCACCGCCGCCAGGCACATTGATATAATATAAATAGACGCCCGTTTCAGGGCAAGCTAGGAGATGAGCATGAAACTTCCTGGCAGATTAAAACTGTGTGCTGGACCGAGACTCGAACTCGGGACCTAGCCTTTCGCGGGCAAGTGCTCTACCAACTGAGCTACCCAAGCACGAATCACGCCCCCTGCTCACAGCTTTACTTCTGCCAGTAACTAATCTCCTACCTTCCAAACTTTACAGAAGCTCTCCTGCGAACCTTGCACAACTAGCACTCCTGAAAGAAAGGTTATTGCGGAAACATGGCTTAGCCACAGCCTGAAGGATGTTTCCGGAATGAGATTTTCACTCTGCAGCAGAGTGTGTGCTGATATGAAACTTCCTGGCAGGTCCCGAGTTCGAGTATCGGTCCGAAACACAGTTTTAATCTGTCAGGAAGTTTCATATCAGCGCACACTCCGCTGCAGAGTGAAAATCTCATTCTAGGGGATGAGCTTTTCATGAACAACCGTGCCAAGTTTGGGAAGTTCGCTCCTCATTTCGTAGGTCAATGCTCTATCGTTAAAGTTCTGGGTCCAGTTAAGGTCGTCCAGGTGAACCTGAAGCCCACAAACTAACATTCCATCCTTTTGTCGGCTGGACCAGGGTCCATTGGTTTACCGGGGTGAGGTTGGGGCGTGACGGCGTTTCTGGCGTCCCCTTTAGATTCCCTAGCACCACTGGTTCGATCTTCCATGTGATGTCCCTCTGGTTTGAGGTCACTAATATATATGCTCGAGGTTGTTGATCGGGGACGAGGCGCGTTGTGGCATCGCGAGCTGAGGAGTGATAACGGAGTGAGGAAGATGGTGTGAGAGGTATGCCCGGTGACTTAGGCAAGCACCTGCGCAAGTGTCTTGGGCACGGAGTTCGTTAAGTAAAATTACCAAGTACCAACAGGCAGGCCTTCAATAATAACAGCTTCAGATAAGTAAATTTACCAAACAGAAAACAGGCAGACCTTCTTTAATAACAGCTGGTAACAGTTTCAGTTAAGCAAAACTACCACATACAAAATATTTAGGTCGTCAGTAATAACAGCTTCAATAGGTAAAATTACCAAACAGAAAAAAGGCAGGTCATTAATGGTAACAGCTTATGTAAATTACCAAATAGAAAACAGGCAGGCCTACAATAATGGTTACTGGGCATATTTGTGGGCCGATTGGAATCCGTGTCTGATTTCGAGTGCTTTCTTCGTGCTTAGCCCAGCCAGCCTGCTCTGGAACGTGGCACATTGAAAACAGAGTTGAAGCCAGTTTCGCTATACTGAATTCTGGACCCCTTTGTAACTGGAAAACTTCAGCTTCGATTCGTGTACTTCAGTTAAGTTTGGTTTTTATAGGTCTTAACTGTTATTTTCTTACTGAAACCTACAGGTCTGTTGTGATCATTGAGATTTCTTAGCTGATGTATTTCACCACCAGTTGGTTCCTTGAATTGTGGCTGTAGTTTGCCTTTCCTGAGTCGATACTGGCCTTGGTTGATTATTAATAGGATATCTTACACCGTGTGAGCCGACGGTGTTTCCTGAGCTGGATCGCTTTCTTGAATACTGTGGCCGAACACCCCCCCCCCCCCCCCTCCCAATCGTGACGCAGTACCTAGAGCGTTGGGTCTTAGCCGATATCCCTGACGAAATCCTCCGATCACCAGATAAGCACCTTTCTCTAGTAATAGGGCCTGATGCCGGGTTCGAAGTACCTTCGAACATTACGGACGTCATCGCTATGTTAATTATATTGGCTTAGGAGGTGCCTGCGTAGCGCAGTTGCTGAGGCTATGCAGTGGGTTTTTGCAGTCTAGTTTTCTTACAGGCTTTTCGCCGTCGTTGTAGAGGCGCTATATTGCCCTGACGCCTAGTTGCTGTTGCTTTCACGTAATTAATCTTGTTGTGTTATTATTTCTTTTGCCCGTCTTTACCCAAAGAAAATGGCTTTGGAAGTCCTCTTGTTGTAGCCTTTGTTGGCCTTCATATTTGGTGTGGTCTTGTGCTCCTTGCATTTAAGCCTTCTGGTGCACCCCATGTGAGGAGGCAATTCTTGGTTAGTTAACTGGAGCTGTTATTCGTGGAGGCGTACCTGTTTCCTATTAGGTAGCCTTACTTAAATGAAGCTTTTGTTAAAGAAGGCTTGCCCTGCCTGTTGAAATTTGGGCAATTTTTCTTAAATGAAGCTGTTATTATTGTAGACTGGCCTATTTTCTATTTGGTAAATTTACTTAACTAAAGCTGTTATTGTCGAAGACCTGCCTGTATTGTATTTGGTAATTTTACTTAACTGAAGCTGTTATTACTGAAGGCCTGCATGTTCACTTTCAGTTACATTAAGATCTATTTCATAATTTTGGTTAGCTGAAACTCTTATTTCTTAATCAAGGTCTACCTGTTTTTATTGCCCTATTATTGAGATCTGATAGCTTACTCAATCTGTATTGTAATTAACTGAAATTGTGTCTGCCGAAGCTTTTTATGTCAGTAAGGTAGTTACAGAAAATGGGACATGATAGTACACGGGTCCCAGTCTTTCGCCTTACATCCGTTCATCCAGAATTCTAGGTTTCTAAATTCGTGATAAACTTGGACTGTGGGAAAGTCGGAAAAGAAGAGAATCGAGGAATTTGAGATGTGTTGCTACAGAAAGATTTTGAAAATGATGTGGACTGACAAGTCAAGGAATGAGAAGATTCTCTGTAGAATCGAAAGGAATATATTCTGACAAGACGAAGGGACAGAATAGTAGGTCATCTGTGCAACATCACAGAATAACTTCCACGGTACTAGAGGGAGCTTTAGACGATAAAAAAACTGTAGAGGAAGTCAGGGATTGGAATACATCCAGCAAGTAGTTGAGAACATAGTTTGCAAATGCTGCTCTCTTGATGAAGAGGTAGGCACAGGAAAGGAATTCGTGGCGGGCGGCATAAAAAATAATATATCAAAACTGTTTTATGAATTCCGCTACTGCTTGAACAATCTCTACCACCGGTACTGTATGCCTGAAGGATGAAGGACATCAAACCTGATTCAGATAACTCATCGAAAGCGCCTTGCGCAATGACATTAATAACACATGATTGTGGACAATCTACAGAGGTACGATCAGAAACGTAAACTAACACAAATAGCTCAAAAACTACTACTCCATCACAAAATGGCACTAATCCCAGGAACATGTTGGTTAGCTGGTCGCGCATACCAAATTTGGTTCTCATGTCTTCACTCTGGAGTCGGCCACAATCTCAATCACATTTTGATAAAAATCAACCCTCGGTCACAGAGCAAGGAAGTCTGGCTTTTAGGTTGTTCAGACAACTGAGCGTGTCAAATGATAGGTCATCGGAAAATATTGTAACGACAGTTATCTCGAATGTAACGGTTCGCTTTTCCGTTGCGCCGGCCGGACGCTCCATACAACATCCTTTAGTCCCCATCTCCCCACATGGGGACTCGTTCATTTGATGTGTAATTTCCAAAATGTGTGAATTCTGTACGTCTTCATAGCCATAGAGGTGTAAACGTGTCTCGTCAGACGAAAACCAGTAATCGAGTCTTCTCCTTCTGCTACAGACGCCGTGAACCATTGACGAAGGGCTGTACCTTTTTTTCTGGAAGCAACTGAAGAAAAATATGAGTTCTGCGCGGAGGAAACCTTAGACACTTGCCCATTGCGGCGTGGAGGGACCGAACAGGCGTCACAGAGGCGTCATGGGTCTCGAATGATGTGCAGCCTGATCATTGTAGAGTGGAGCATAAGACCGAAAATCCTGGCCAAAATACGAAAAAATGAAAATTTCCCAACAATTTTAACAATTATATTTTGTGTTAGCTGACTAATTTGTGGGCAAAAAACCCAAATTTTCAGGGACCTGAAACGTTTCTGGAAGAGCCTAGCTTCAGTTGTAGTAGTACTTTTTCTGGTGGTGATGGGTTTATCCATTACGTTTTTAGCTAGGATCTAAGTTTTTCTGACCACACTTACCGATTTATTGGACCTGAAACAGTACTAGATGTTAAGTAATTATACTAGCTTGTATTTAAAGTATGGGTTACTCCAGTTACTTAAATTTATTGCCTAAATCAAAAATTAAAGTTTTACTAAACTGTTTTTTATTTCGTCTGTTATTTTCTATAGAAATTTTGGACGTGTGCCCAGCACTGCTCAGCCGATTATAAAGTTTAGTCGTGATTGGTACAGACTTCAGAGATAGATGCAAAAATTAAAAATTCCTCAAATTTCCCCTACGGTCAATGTTTCCGATGTCAGCACCCTCTGTCGATCACTTTCGGCTACATCTGTCAACTATCTATATCGTCTTCTGGAATCTGTTGACAGACTTCATGGTGGTCCTTTATTGTGCATTCCCACTATACTTCCCAGTGCCGGTATAAGCTTTCTGAGTTTCACCGCGAATGGCACGGGTAATACACTATGAATTCTCTTGCTGTTTTGTCCAGTCCACTTATTATTGAATCTAATAAGCATTATAGTTTTTTCAATAGACAAACGTTCTTCCGTACGGTTTTTTCACTTTTAAAATTCCTCTATTTTTTTCTATTGGGTTCAGAATGTTTTGCAATGTTTCGCAGCTACTGTTTTAGCCTTTGCATAGTAACTTTCTGTTTCTCCAGCAGATGAAGCCAGCGTCATTTAGTGCGCCGATACAGCTTAATTTCAACGCCATTTCATTTCTGCCGTGAAGTGATAAGCTCACATCTTTCTGAACTGGACTATTGTTGCAGAGAAATTAGGTTCCTTTTTTCAGCATTCGGCTTTCTGTACTAATTGTGGCAATGAGTTTTCCATAGCTCATCCTTCGTGTCAAGTGTATCGTGATGTTCTTCGCTAATTGGGCATCAGTTATTTCAGACAACAATTATAAGCCGACAATTGTGCATGGATCACCTTCAAAAGAAGTTTAGCAATGTCTGAAAATATTCTCCCACTTCTTAACCATTCTACTCGTATATGCAGAAGCAGACACATTATAATTCCTCACTGTCTCTGGACGAATCTCCGTTGGCTGTAAACCGTTTGAAACAAAGAAACCGTTTGAAGCAATGAATTTTATGTCGACATGCTGCTCTTTATCCGTTTCACTCTTGTTAACGGAACATGCCACCTATATCAAAGACGCTTATGAACATAACTATGCCACTGTGGGGAAGCCATGTCGTTCTACAACATGTATCAAGGTTGTAGTTACGCGCTCTTCTCCTGATTGGTCCACGTCCTTCTTTGTAATGTTGGTGTGACACTTAGAGGAAAACGGGATTGATATATTTGGTGTACCCATGTCTTCTGAAAGGCTATGACAGAAGGACAGAAGATATGTATATGCTAAGACTACTTTGCTTTGTTGTGTCAATAAACATTACAAATCGTCTATCCCATAAATATGTGCACCTGTTACGATAGCTGCAGCGCTTTTGCATCCGAATGGCGTTTCAAAAGCAGTGACATTGCAAAACGTGATCAAATCTCTATTAAGATTCTAGAATATTCGCGTAACACTCAAATTTTCATGGATTCGTAATGTATAAGTTAGATCCAGTCATGATTTAAACCAGCGGATAAATGCTTCCATCGCAGCACAAAAAAATGTGAATACTTTACTGTTTAAAGACTCTGGCTGAAAAGTGGGGTAATGGCTGCCTCTTTCTACCTTCCACAGCACCTTTAAAATTTTTCCCAAAAATTTTGTCTTGTAAACATACCCGCGCTTCTTTTTTAACATGTAACTCACCTCAAACTCTCACAAGCTCTCATAATTGTAAGTCAGTCACACCCAATAGTCCATCATTGCACGTCGCTCTTTCCCTTCATGCCCATCCATTCCCAGTTGCGCTTCCTGACTCACTCATTTAGCCTAACTCATTGTAATTATCTCTTTGTGTCTCTCCGTGGTTGTCTCCTGTGTACAGCTACAGGCCCATCCGTTCGGTCAACTATAGTCTACTGTCACTTTGACTTTCTCCCTCCTGCTCTCTCTAATAACTCATTCCTTCCTACCTACTGCTGCTGTCTCTTCTCACCATCACTATCTCTGTCTTCCTCGTTGTATTTACTAGCACTGCTCTCTTACTGTCAAATATGTTCCAGTGGCACACTGTCTCTCTGTTGTTCTCACACTGCCATTGCCTCCTTCGCTCTTTCTACAACACCACTACTCTCTACTATCTTCCAGTATTCATTACTATCCCATCTTATTGACACTGCCGCTGCCTTCTTCTTTTTCAACATAAAAAAGCGCAATGAGTATGAGAAGGTCCCGTTGAAAGAAGAATGGGACAGCTGCTATAGTACTATTCAATCAGAGTCTTTTAATAAACAGGAATACATTCGAACATTTTGCGCTTCAATAACAGTATTTTTCCGGTAGTTGCCTTCTTTTCGCTGTTGCTGCAGGGCATTTAACTCAAACGAAAAGCAATGCATTGCTAACTAAAACTTAAGAAATTTACTATTATGAAATTTTAATAACGTAAGACTAATTTTACACCTCAAAGTGGATTTTACGTGCAAAATAAAATTTATGTGCTTCAGTATTACGACATGGGGTTCTCCGATGATAAGGGAGACACGTTCCACCATATTTCTCTGTGCTACGTCACTTTTTAAACTAAGTTTTCGCCTCGTACCGGATTTTACCTATTTTAGGTGTAGAACTAGGGTAATTTTGAACCTATTTAACTGGGAAACTGATAAAGGGATCAAGAGAATTTTCAAGGTTGTTCGAGATCGTGATTTTATGAATATAACGCAAAAATTACAATCTTTTGCTGTGCATAGCAGTTTTGGTATTCTGTGCTGGGTTATGGTGTGCTGGGGACTGTGAAAATACAGTAAAAACCTATTTTCCCCGGGTTTCTGAGGAAACATCTATGGTTTAATAATGCCTCCTCCATAAATCCCAATACAGACTACATCAAATGCGAAAAGAACCAATCGATGTGCTCCGTTTGCCTAAGCAGGAGGAAGTGTCTAATACTCGTAACTTGATCCTGTATTGTAGGATCGTCTAGGGGTAGCGTCGTTGACTAGTAATCAGAACGTTTTCGATGCCGGGATAAATTTTGATTAATAATCTGTACTGGCGACCGGAAACTTCCCGCTTAAGAAGTCAACCTCACTCTGCCAACGGCGGAGCAGAGGTTCAGTGCACTCTCTTCTCCTTGGGGAGGGGCACTGTTACTGCAGGCGGAAGGATCAGCAATCATAATCGGCAAGATGATGCAGAAGACATTGGAAACCGCTACGTGATATACACATAAAGTGTATCCTCTGGACATGTGGCCTGTAATTGAAAAAGTGTCATGATGATCTCTCCATTGGCAAAATATTCCGGAGTAGTCCCCCATTCGAATATCAGGAAGGGGACTGCCAAGGGGGAGATTACCATGAGAAAAAGACTCAATAATCAAAGGAAGGATAACGTTCTACTGATAGGGGCGTGGAATTTCAGAAGCTTGATGAGGTAGGGAAACTAGAAAATCAGAAAAGTGAAATGGAAAGGCTCAATCTCGATATAGTAGGGGACAGTGAAGTGAAATGGAAAGAATACAAGGATTTCAGGTCAGATGAGTAGAGGTAAATATCAACAGCAGCAGAAAATGATGTAACGGTAGTAGGATTGGGTATTATGAATAGGAAAGTAGGGCATTTCAGTGATAGGGTTGTTCTTATCAGATTCGAAAGAAAACCAACACCAACAACAATAGTTCAGGTCGCAAGCTGAAGATGAAGATACGGGAGCGAAGTACAGTACGTAAAGGGAGATGAGAATCTAATGATGTGGGGGACTGCAATGTAGCTGTAGGGAAAACAGTAAAAGAAACGATTACAGGAGCATATGGGCTTGGGACAAGGAATGAAAGAGGAGAAAGAATAATTGAGTTCTGTAATAAATTTCAGCTAGCAACAGTGAATACTCTGTTCTAGAACCAGAAGAGGGGGAGGTATACTTCGAAAAGGACGGGTGATACGTGAAGATTTGAGATTACATCATGGTTCAGACAAAGATCCCGGACTCAGGTACCGGACAGTAAGGCGTACCCAGGAAGACATATAGACTCAGATCACAAAGATGATGAGTAGGCTGAAGTTCAAGAGATTAGTCAGGAAAAATCAATAAGCAAAAAAGTGTGATAGGGATGTACTAAGGAATGACGAGATATGCTTGAAGCTCTCCAAGGCTATAGATACAGCAATAAGGAATAACACAGTAGGCAATACAGTTGAAGAGGAATGGACATCCCCAAAAAGGGCAATACCAGTATTTGGAAAGGAAAACATAGGTACAAAGAAGGTAAGTTCGAAGAAACTACAGGTAACAGAAGAAATACTTGAGCTGATCAGTGAAAGAAGGAAGCACAAAAAATTTAAGGGAAAATTGGAATTACAAAAAACCAAGTCACTGAGCAATGAAATAAATAGGAGGTGCAGGGAAGCTAATGCGAAAGGGCTGGTGGTGGAAAAATATGAAGAAATATAAAAACAAATGATTGTTGGAAGGAAAGTCAAAATAACCTTCGGTGAAATTTAATCGAGGGTTGTAAATATGCAACGGGAATTCCACTGTTAAACGGAAAGTTGATAGCGGATACGTGGGGAGAGAACATTGCAGGCCTCCATGAGATGGAAGATTTGTCTGACCTGATAGAAGAAGAAACCGGTGTCGATTTAGAAGTGACAACGGATCCAGTATTAGAATCAGACTTTAACAGAGCTTTAGAAGACTTTAAGATCAAATAAGACAGAAGGGGTGAATAACATGCCATCAGAACTTCCACAGTGATAGGGGGAAATGGCAACAAAACGATTATTCACTTTTGTGTGCAGACTGTATGAGTCTGGTGACAAACCATCTGACTTTCGGAGAAAGATCATCCACACAATTCCGAAGATTGCAAGAGGTAGCAACTGCGAGAATTATCGCACAATGAGCTTAACACCTCATGCATCCAAGTTGCTGAAAAGAATAATATACAGAAGAGTGTAAAAGAGAATTCGGGATATGTTAAATGACGATCAGTTTTGCTTTAGAAATGGTTAAGACACCAGACAAGCAATTCTGACAATGTGGTTGATAATAGGAGCAAGACTAAAGAAAAATTATGACACGTTCACAAGATTTGTTGACCTGATAAAAGCGTTCGTCAATGTCAAACGATGCAAGAACTCGAAATTCTGAGAAAAAGAGGGATAAGATATAGTAAGTGTCGTGTAAGAATATCTGCAAGAGCCACGAGGGAATAATAAGAATCGACGACCAAGAACGATGTGCTCTAATGAAAAAGGGTGTAAGAGAGGTTTATAGTCTTTTGCCCTTATTGTTCAATCTTTACGTCGAACAGGCAATGTTGCAAATTGCAGAAAGATTCAAGAGAGGAATTAAAACTCAAGGTGAAAGAATATCAATGATAGGACTCGCTGGTGACATTGCTATTCTGAGTGATATTGGAGAAAAATTACATTATCTGCTGAAAAGAAGGAGCATTGAGAGTAAATCGAAGAGAGACGAAGGTAATGGGAAGTGTCATAAATGAGATCAGTGAGAATCTTAACATCATAACTGGTGATCTAGGAGTAGACGAATTTAAGGAATTCTGCTACCTACGCTGCAAAATAACCTATGACGCATGGAACAAGGGGGGCATAAAACAGACTAGCACTGGCAAAAAGGACATTCCTGTCCAACAGAAATTTACTAATGTGAAACACGGGCCTTATTTTGAGGAAGAAATTTCTAAGAATGTACGTTTGGAGCAAAGCATTGTATGGTAGTGAAATATGGACTGTGGGAAAACCGGAACAGAAGAGAATCTAATAATTTGAGATGTGGTGCTACAGACGAATGTTTAATATTGGATGGACTGATAAGGTAAGAAATGAGGAGGTTCTGCGCAGAACGGAAGAGGAAAGGAATATGTGAAAAACACTGAGAAGGAGAAGGGATAGAACGATAGGACATATGTAAAGAGATCCGGGAATGGATTTCATGGTACTAGAAGGAGCTGTAGAGGGCAGAAACTATGAACTGTAGAAGAATACAGGGATTGGAATTCATGAGGATGTAGGTCGGAAATACTATTCTGAGGGCGGGTCATATAAAACGAGTCGGAAGAATTAAAAAAGTAAAAGAACTGTAGGATAGCGACACCAAAATAATCCTTCTGTTGGGTATACAAATGGTTCCTATACTAAGTGCATATAAGAAACGCATCCTGTCGCATACATAACAATTTCATTTCTTACGGGCGCAGATATTTCGGATGACAGGCTACGTGAGGAAACGTTGTAAAATGAAAATTACTTATTTTTAACCTTATCTATAAGTAATTCAAAACAATTTTAATGTTCCTTTATATAACAATGCTATACTTCAAACACTATAGAATAAACTAAAACCAACAGATGACGGTAGGCGTTTGCCGAAACTAGTTTGGAGGGAACAAGTGAAATGTTTTCATCAAGGTGGAGCAACGCGTCCCATAATGTACCCAGATAACGACCGCTAAGAACAAAATTATTGATAAAAGCTCCTCTAAAACAAGAATTTGTCACTTTGTCCTTGTGTCTCTTATTACGTCATTATAGCTATATTCGCGGTAATCTATTTTTCTTAATTGCCTCTGTCGCTATACATGCTTCATTTTTCGTTCGCAAATGTCTTTGCACATGTTCCGCTACCGTCTTGCCTCTTACGGAATGTGATACCCATAGTATTGTCCTTGATTTTTCCAAATACATAGCCTGACAAGAAGTGAAACACTCAGAAGAAAAGTTCTGCCTTCAAACGCGTACTCACCAACAACGAGTATATCGATTTTTAAATGTGTGGTGACTGTTCTTTCGGTCATCTTATAATAAATGTTAAACTTTCAAAACGCAGTAGAAATAACACCGCTGGTCATAATGACGCCAAATTGCAACGGAATATTATCGGAGAAGTGGGAAAACGTATGGCAGAAGAAAATAACATAGTGTGAAAAATGATTAGTAGATGGCGCAGTATGTGTCAGAATATGTAAATGAAAACACCTGTCATGCGCCCGACCCATTCGAGATGGTATAAACACGCTGGGTAAAAGGCTTATCCTTCTTTCGCTCCTTCGATTTTCGCCATGAATGTCTCAATGCAGGATCGTGCTCTGCTCGTAAATGCTGTATAACAGGCATGATGACTGCGCACACGTCGCTCTGCAGAAGTTCCGACACTGAGGGATCGGAAACACAGCGTCGGTTCGATGACTGCCGTGGATCTGGAGAAAATGATTCGGAAATTCGAAAAGACGGGTTCTTTTGGTGTGAAACCTGGTAGAGGGAAGAAACGAATTGATTCGACGTCAGTGAAAGCAGTGGCCATAGCAATGCAGGAGGAGAAGAGTGGTGGTGTGCAAACGTGTAGTGCACGGAGAATTGCCCAAACATCGTACATACCCATGAGCTGGGCGCGTAAAATCATACGAAACATCCTTCTTTGCTATCCATTCAAAATTACCCAAGTGAACGAGTTGCATTCTGTTGACCGGTGAGCAAGAGAGACATTTGCTTTAGAATTTCTTGCTCGCATGGAAGTGGACAATGATTGGTCATGGAAGATTTTGTGGGCAGACGAAGCCACTTCCATCTGACAGGATATGTCAATATACAGAACTGTCGAATAAGGGCAACAGAAAATCCACACGCAGATCAGTATTACCTCTTCATCCTGAAAAGGTGCGGGTTTACGGCATCGTTTATTATAGGGCCACAATTTTTCGAAGAGACAGGTGCTTCCGGCCCTATTACCTGTATCGTTATTGGTAAGTGCTACGAGTGCCTTTTGCGCAACCACGTCATTCTAGCTCTCCAACAGCGCGGATGAGTGGATGGAATCATTTTTATGCAAGATGGCGCACTTCTGCACATTGCAAATCCAGTTAAGCAGCTGCTGAAGCGGCATTTCGATAATGCTAGAATTTTCCGCCGCCATTTCCCTACAGCCTGGCTTCCTCGATCACCTGATCTTAATCCGTGTAACTTCTGGATGTGAGGCTATTTGAAAGATGTTGTGTTAAGCGTTCCGATTGCAAACTTAGCTACATTCAAGGCACGCATTGCGCAACACATTCTGAACGTGACACCGGTAAGGCTCTGATCAGTTGTGGAACATGCTGTTTCTCGATTTCAACTTGTTTCCGAAAACGGTGGACAGCATATTGAACATGTTTTGCGGCAGTCACACGGAAATTAATAATCCTATTTGATATTTATTGATGGTTTTTATGCTGTTTTTGGCCTCAGGGCAGTTAAAAACCGGTGTGAATGATGATTTTTATGCGGTTGACTCGGGACAATTAAGCCAGTTCGTTCCCATCCGATGTGAAATGACCCTGCCGTGGTGGATGGGCTCACGTAACTAACATTATCACACCTTTACAGCCATGCACAATGAGTAGTACAGTTTGTTTAACGTCAAACGTACACCTTAGAAATTGTTGTATGATTCATTTGTATTTGTAGTCGAGCACTAGTAAATTATGATGCGTACAGTCCCAGCTATTGCAGTATTTTGTAACTATTTATGTTTCTTTTGCCATGTATTTTCCCCCTTCTCTGATAATATTCCGTTGCAATTTGATATCATTCTGGCCAGTCGTGTTATTTCTACAGTGGTTAGAAAATTTAACTTTAATTATAATCACCCTGTATATACGGCATGTCGGCCAGTATGATGATTTCAGTGCGGATGCACTCTCTCTCCTGAACTCTTCCGAGAATTTATTGTTACGTGGCGAATAATAAATATGATAGTCAGAAGGCGCTGCGTACGAGGTGTCGACAAGTTAGGGATTTGGGTCGGGTGGAAAGCGTGGTCGGATAGCCGAAACAGTAAGGGTGACGCCTCATACAAAGGGAAATTAATAATTTGAGTCCGGGTCTGGCACAAATTTTGACATTTCGCTACTAAATTCATTTGATTGCCCCGAATTTATTTCATATTATTACAATTATGTGACACGCAGAAAAGCCATTAGAGTTCATTCGTATTATTCGAGCGTACTGTTGTTACTTGACTATGCAAGACCGCGAAGCAGAGACTGTTGATGAATGACGTAATGACGTCGTATTATAATCGGTGATGAATCACGTATCTGGACTACCCCGCATGACCATCGTTGTCGACTATAGCGGTGACCATGTGAGAGTTCCCATTTTTCCAAGATTTTGGAGAAATATAGCAATGTGAGTCCGGGAGTTATGCTGCGGTGAGCCTTCTGGTATGACCTCATGTCACAGCTCGAAGTGATCGATTATATGAAAGCGTGGTGTCGGTTTTTTGGATATATTCACATAAATGATTCACCTAGCTGGGCAATGGATGCACCTTCTTCAGTGCGGATGCCCAAATACGTCCGACCTCCCGTGGGAATCTCAGAGTGGTGGAAATGGACAGGGACTGAAGATAGATGGCGCTCGATGGAACTGTGAATCGGCCGTGAGAGGTGCTGAGGTAGTCCAAGTAGTTGTGATAACGCTGTGTCCCGGATGGTGCAATGGTTAACGCCCTGCCTGGTAAGCAGGAAATCACAGGTTTGATTTCCGGTCTGATACACATTTTCACTCGTCACCGCTGATTCCGCGTAATGTCCCGACACAGCTGATAGCAATGATGCACTCCCTTTATTTCTTCCCCACTGCACCTTCAATTTGCAGTCAGTTTCACAAGAAATCGTACGCCGTTATTGAATGAAATAAAATATATTTACATGAAAATACATGTTATTACTAATTCGGCAATTACCTAACAATCCAATTGCCTCCATTATCGATTACAGCTTGGCACCTTTTTGGTCTGCTTTTCACGAGATTTTCTTCACAGTCTCTCGGTATTCCATATTGTCCTGATTTAATATGACCGTCGCGTCGTTTAAGCTTCATCTTAATATACGACCAAAAGTTTCCGATCGGATTTGCATCCGGAGACATTGCAGGCCACTACCACGTGGAACGGATCTCAGAAGGCTTTTTTGATAATTATATGAATATAAATAAGTGACGCTTCAGATATTTTGCACTCATTTTCCACTGCAACCGACAAAACAAAACATTCAGCGCTCACGTTGCTTATCTATACACTAGCGCACTGATTACAGATTCGAGACCACTAACAGAGATGTCGCTGCGGACTTTACATTTAAAATTATGGTATGTACTTTCTTGTGGAACTGACTGTACATATATCATGGACAGTATACGCAGATGTCAGCATTTGAGAGAGGGCGTGTAGCTACGTTCATAAAAGCTGTTTAGAGGAGCGATGTCACTATTCAGATATATGGGCAGGAGTGGGTGAACAATAGTCGAACACAGCATCGAGTAGGAAGCGGTCGACCTGGAGAGAACTTGAGAGCCGAGCAACCCACAGAGAGGCTCTCAGAGCCTCAGTTCTACATTATCATCGATCCGATGTGCAACAGATGTTTCAGTGACCAAAAGGACAATTAATACGCGGCTCATAGGAAGAGGTCTGAGCTCACCGTGTCCCTTACGATGACTAGGATTGGCCTCTGTACACCAACGAGCCGGTTTGCAGTGATGTCCGGCACATTCGGCCTGAAATTTCATTGAGTGGATGAGAACTGTCTTCAGTGATGAGTCCCGCTTACAACTGTGGCCCGATAACCAGCGGAGAATTGCCCGGAGACACTCCGAACAGCTGTGGGATACCAATGTAACTGGCCCGACAACCCAGGGAGTGAACGTCTGGGGAGCCATTTCATTTCATACGAAGGCCCCTTTGGTGTCATCCGCAGCATCCTTACAAGGAATTGGTACATCGACGATACTCTGCGATCCGGGTTCACTTTTCAGTAAGATAATCCCCGCTCGCAACTGGCGAGAGTTTATGCTGCTTGTGTTGCTGCTAGCTAAACCGTATCTTGGTCAGTAAAGTCACCGGAACTCTCCACAACTGAAAACGTGTGAATAATTATGGACACTGACCAACTGGGAATTTTGTCAATCCAACGTGCCAGTTGGACAGAATTTGGAGCGATATGCCTCAGGAGGACATTGAAAAAACTCTGTCAGTGAATGCCAATCCTAATAACTGGGTGCATAAGAACCACAGGTGGACAAACGCGTTATTGACTTTCTCAATTTTTGAAGCTCTTTCCCTTCGATAAATCATTTAATTTTACTGAAATTGTAAACATTTGTTTGCCTGTACATGTATGTCACATGCACCGATTACCGTTCCATTCGGGTAATTCCTTCGTGGTGTGTCGTCTTTTTTTGTGTGGTATCTGCAGAAATATTGCTTTGTCAACTAAATTTTAACTCCCTGAAATTTAAAGAACTTCTGTTTCTTCTCTAATTTTGCAGGGATCCGAAGTTCTTTGCAGTAGCGTAGTCCTGAAGTTCAATTTCAGAAGCTTTTTCTTCTATATCCTACCGCAATTCCAAGTTTTTATATGTAGCAGAAAGTAGATTTTTATTCTACCATTCTTCATGATGTTTGTGTTTCTTTAACGTATTCTTTGCATCTTTCCTTACTTTCCTGGTGAAGGACTAAGTTACATTCAGTCTTTACCTATGAACAGCCATTGCTAATGAGAAGTTATTTGTGGTTGCCCTTCATTGGTCAATCACAGTCATGGGACGGTTTATGTGAAAAGAAAACGGCTAACTTCCCTCCCTTACCTACTTAAACCGCACTCTAATGACCACACTATCCTCCAGATCTGAGCTAACTTAGTTATATAAGCTAAATCCTCCTTATAAAGAGTTTTTCATTTTCCTAATTCTATATCATTAATGTGCGTAAATTTAAAAGGCAGATACAAAGAGTCAAGAGGCGTTTCAAGATCTGCATAATCAAGAACTATGTTGTCGCAGTGAATAGTATTAAGTTACATGATGAAGTGCTGTCAGGGGCTTGCTACGATGTCCTTGAACTTATCAAAACAGTTACAGCGCCTTCAAGCAGAATAGAAGTGTCGTTTGTGAATATTTATAATGCAAACACAGTGACCTGTTTGCTGAAAACGTATGTCACTCCTGTCAGGGACTAAAATACTGACGGATCAAACCAAAAGGTCTACTTCATTATATCACCTTCTATTGTTGGTGATAAGTTACATGCATTTCTTTCTGTTTGCGAATGAAACATTTGGGATTCTTAAAATCTCAGTGCGTGATCTTAGTTAAGTGAGCTATTCAGAAGGGACGATGACAAGGCTGACGAATCAACAGTGGCTTTACCTCTCCAAATTTGTGGTCATTCTGTTGACAGCCAGTCGAAAAAACCTTGGATTCAAGGACTGCAGTCACGCCATGATTAGCTGTGAGATTATAATCTGCATAGCTTTCCTCTTTGTAAGAAGTGTATCTATAATCAGTTTTCTAAACGGACAACACAAAAATATGAGCTGTCGTAAGATGAGTTAACATTGACGCTTTCTCGGTATCGTGCCGCGTCACGTTGGAAAATAAATGTCACAATACAAAATCGACGTTTCCAGTCATTGTTGCAATGGTCTGTCTCTGGATCCGCTAACCAGACATGTCACACTTCTGAAGTCAGGGTGAGTATCATCTCGGTTGCGTGGCTGGATTCATGATCGAATTTTTTCTTCTTTTCAGAAACATCACTGCTTAAGGTAATTGACAGCGGGTCATTGAGTGAAAGCGAAGTGATATCTGTGGTTACCAAGAAAGTGGTTCAAGTGGCTCTGAGCACTATGGCACTTAACTGCTGAGGTTATCAGTACCCTAGAACTTAGAACTACTTAAACCTAACTAACCTAAGACGTCACACACATCCATGCCCGAGGCAGGATTCGAACCTGCGACCGTAGCGGTCGCGCGGTTCCAGACTGTAGCGCCTAGAACCGCTCGGTCACCGCGGCCAGCACCAAGAAAGTGTTACGGACCATGTGCTGTTTCTAATATGAGCTAATGACCTAGGAAACAGCAGTCGTCTTAGATTGTTCGCAAATAATACTGTCATTTACCGTCGATTAAAGTCATCAGATGATCAAAATGAATTGAAAAATTTAGAAAAGATATCTGTATGGTGAGAACAACGTCAGTTGACGGTAATACATTAGAAAGCGTGAGGTCCTCGGCACGAATAATATAAACAATCCGTTAAATTTTGGCTGTCGGTTACACAATAAATCACACAAATTAATAGGTTATAGATTAAAATAAATACTTAGAAACTACAATTACAGGCGTCTTAAATTGGAACCACAACACAGAAAGTGTTACAGGAAACACGAATCAGAGAATGTGTTTCGCTGGCAGCACACTTAGAAGAACCAACAGCGCCAAAGACAATGCCTACATTATGCCTGTCCGTTCCCTTCTGGAGTAATGTGGTGCTGTATGGGATCGTTACCAGACAGAATAGATGGAAGACATCGAGAAGATCATAGAAGGGCAGCTCTTTTTCTACCGTCATGAAATAGGGTACAAAATGTTACTGATAGGAGAAGATAGCTGGATGGTAGTCATTAATCATTAAACTAACTGTTTTCATCGTTACGGGAATATTTCTCACGAAATTTTAGTGTTCAACATCCTGATCTAAATGCCAAATATTTTGTTGTATCCAACCTCTATAAGGAGAAATGGTTATCGTAATAACATAAACTAAATTAGAACTCGTACAGAAATATTTAAATTTTCATATTTTCCATGTGCTACTCGATAGTGGAATGGTCGAGAAAGTCTGAAAGTGATTCTGGGAATCCTCTACCAGAGCAGAGTAGTCATGTAGATGTATGTGTGGAAATACTGAACGAAGATCCTATTGATGTCAGGACAAAATGACAAGAGGGAAGTAATCCATAAAGTTATCTGAATAAATAAAAGTACTGAAGTATTGTGTTTCTGAATATAAGCTCTGAGCTATAATAGTAAATGAAGTGTCGTAATGAAACTTGTGCTGACGTAATGTGAAAGACAAGGTGCACTGTCAAAGTGAGTAACTGTCGTAATGAAAAGGAAAGTCTTTCATGCTGTAAAAGTTAGGAATATGACTGCAAGAATTTTGTACAGTATAAATAGCCTCAATAATTAAATTGGACATGACACCTAGAGTAATTGGCTTTTTAAAATTTGATCACAAAAACTGTGTCTGAATAACGTAAGTTGGCCTTGATTCAAACAAAAAATCATTATCTTTTCTTCTTACCTCTATTCTGCGCAAATCTGGACAACGCGTTGCAGTACTGCTCTGTCTTGCTCTCTGCTATGCTAAAGCTGAAAATTACTGTAACTACACAGTGCAATAAGTTCTCTGTTAATTGCAAATCAAACATACTTGGTTGGATGATCCAATAAAACGAATTGTAAGAGAAAGGTTGGCAAGAAAATGAAATATGCCCAAAAATGACAGCACTATCTTTTTTTATATTGAGAAAAAGTGCCCAATGCAAATTTTAAATTTAATGAACTTCTCAACATCCAAACAATACACTTTCCTACCTCTCAAATCTAACAACTTTAAGTACAATAACCAAGTTCGCTCGATGGCGCAACAGTAGTAAAAAAATGACATTATTGTATTTACCTGAGATTACATTAGATTTCTTCCTTCGCATATCAGTTTCATAATCGAGTTGATTGAACGAAATGATACATTGTGACATTTAATTTGAATCATAATATTCCCATAGCGTCATCACTTTTAACACTGTTTTACATTATCAGCCTAACTCTAACACAGTTTAACTCCGACTCTGTCTCTCTAAAGCTAATGTCTGCTCCACTGCGCCCTTGCGCAGCTCAAAGATACTCACTTAACCTCTGCGATGTAGCTAACAACATCGCTGCTTGCTCACGATCGATTCAGATACCAAAACGTATACATGGCACCTATCAACATGTTCCTAAGGAACCTTAGGACTTAATGTCTTATTGACAACTGGGTTAGCACAAACTCTGAGTGAACAAAGATGAGGAACGAAAGCGGCTGTGTCCTTTTGGAGAAGTACAGCCCAGTATTTACCTAAATCCTTCCATGCACTGTGGGACGCTATTGTGCAGTTAACTTCGCACTGTTAACTATTTATTCGGCCAACGATAATTTCAGAGAGATATAGGACCTGCCAGCTTATTCTAGTAGAAGGGAATGACACATACAGACGCGAATGGTTAAAGAGAGGAGTACGAGTAGTCCGCTATGTTGTTGTTAAAGTACAGTCCCAGCATTTGTCTGAAGTGACTAAGGAAAATCACGAAAAACATAAATCAGGATGGCCGGAGAGATCATGAGCCTCCATACTCCCGAATCTGAGGACAGAATCTTTACAAATGCACTACTTTATTCGGTAATACCTGTCGCATAGTTTTCTTGTACTTGTATATAATGTAACATGAAAGAACTAATTACACACTATTCATTTAGTCTGCCCACACTTGATCATTAATGACTTCAGGAGTACGATCACTATTTCCCATTGCCCAAAGGACTGGAATTTCACACATATTTGTGATGTTGCTATTTGTTGGTGGATGTACCTGTAGCATGAGTTTTTTCCTTGCTATACTGAAGTAACAACTGCGCTCCATAGAGGCACTTTCAGCTACTTGCACTTGGATTTCGTTATTTGCTACATGTATACCATTCAGCACTAGTGTTCAGTAATACATTAGTCCTTCGAATGTCCAGATGGTCCAGTAACCAGTGTGAAGAGGATATCACATATTGGCCATTTATTTGTACCTGTAACTGAATCTGAATGTTTATATGCCTTATGTACTTCTATGAAATATTTTGTTTCTCCTGGTATGAACTTGTGCTGAGGTACATCTACAGATACATCCACATAGATATTCTGCAAATCACATTTAACTATCTGGCAGAGGGTTCATCGGACCAGCTTCACAATAATTCTTTATGATTCTACTCTCGAATAGCTCGCGGAAAGAACGAATACCTGTGACTTTCCGTGCAAGTTCTTATTTCCCGTATCTTATTATAATGATCGTTTCTGCCTATGTAGGCTTTCGGAGGGGAAAGTTGATTATTGAAATTTCGCGACAAGATTGCGCCGCAGGGGAAATGCCTTTGTTTAATCATCCCAAATCCTGTGTCACGTCCGTGACACTCTCTCCCCTTTTTCGCGATACTACAAAACGCACTGCGCTTCTTTGAACTTTCTCGATGTACTCCGTTAATCCTATCTGGTAAGGATCCCAGACAGCGCAGCAGTACTACAAAAGAAAACGGACAAGCGCAAAGTAGATCTGTTACATTTTCTAAGTGTTCTGCCCATGAAACGCAGTGTTTGGTTTGCCTGTCTCACAATATTTTCTTGTGTTCTTTACAATTTAAATTATTTGTAATACTAACTCCTAATATTTAGTTGAATTTACGACCTTTACATTAGACTGATTTATCGTGTAACCGAAGTTTAACGGATTCCTTTTAGCACTCATGTGAATGACCCAACATTTTTCATTATTTAGGGTCAATTGCCAATTCTCGCACCTTTCAGGTACTTTTTATGTATCGTTTTGCAATATGTTTTGATCTTCAGAAGAGTTTACTAGACGATAAACGACAGCATCATCTGCAAACAATCTAAGACGGCTGCTCCGATTGTTTCCTAAATCATTTATATGAATAGAGAACAGCAGAGAGCCTATAACACTACCTTGGGGAACGCCAGATATCACTTCTGTTTTACTCAATGACTTTCCGTCATTTACTACGAACTGTGACCATTCTGACAGGAAATCACAAATCCAGTCACATAACGAAGACGGTATTCCGTAAACACGCAATGTCACTACAAGCCGCTTGTGTGGTACAGTGTAAAAGCCCTTTTGGAAATCAAGTACCTAAAATATGGAGCCGACTTTGTTATTTTGTCATATTTACCTTAATTGTAAACAACTGTAATATAATGGTTCTCAGTGGGATCAAGAAATGGTTCAAATCGCTCTGAGCACTATGGGACTCAACTGCTGTGGTTATCAGTCCCCTAGAACTTAGAACTACTTAAACCTAACTAACCTAAGGACATCACACACATCCATGCCCGAGGCAGGATTCGAACCTGCGACCGTAGCAGTCGCAGGGTTCCGGACTGCGCGCCTAGAACCGCGAGACCACCGCGGCCGGCAGTGGGATCAAGAGTCGTTTGCCGCGCTCTTGTAAGAGGAGAAAAGCTTATAAGGTAAGGATTTCAAGTTTTTCACTTAGAAACAAACCTTGACTTCAAAAAAGTAATTTATCTTGTCGTGTGAGTAATAGAATCTTATTGGCTCAGTATCACTCTCCCTGTTTACAAGTGTCATTCAGTTTTCTTCTTAAAGCGGGTGCCTAAATTTATTCATTCTCGAGTCCAGTGGGACGTACGTGTCACACACGCTATACTCATGATGGTACAAATACTGGCTCTTCTTCAGGAGAGTCCGCAGCTCGTGGTCGTGCGGTAGCGTTCTCGCTTCCCACGCCCGGGTTCCCGGGTTCGATTCCCGGCGGGGTCAGGGATTTACTCGGCCTCGTGATGACTGGGTGTTGTGTGCTGTCCTTAGTTTAGTTAGGTTTAAGTAGTTCTAAGTTCTAGGGGACTGATGACCATAGATGTTAAGTCCCATAGTGCTCAGAGCCAACCATCTTCAAGAGATGGTGAGAGTGTAAACACGCAATCGGCGCCTAGCTTATGGACTGCTGACTGATGGATGATATGCCTGTTCTTCCATGGCAGACAGACAGACTGGAGTCACACTGTGTTGTGCTGGACAGAAGATAAGGTTTATAAGGGGCTGAAATATTCTTTACCGACCCGAAATCATCTGGCTTACACTAAATCCCAGAAACGGGTCAAGATACATTGCGTGTATAGGAATAGGAGAAATTGCAGGTTACAGTGCAAAAACTACTGCAATATTAGACATCTATATTAACTGGAACTTTGAAGGGTCAATAGATTAAAAAAAAAAAAGACTGGAGAATTCAAAACCGAACGTTCAGCCAGGGCATCACCTCGCCTGATTATTCTTGAATAGGTGTCCTCGTATTTCCACCCCATTTTTTATGTACACCATGTTTTAATACTTTTCGTCTATTAAAAACTCATATTACCAAACCATGGAATACAACCTGTAATACTGAACTGTTCCATCTTTCTAAATCAGACAAACCAGTAGCGTCTATCACTCCATCGTCTAGCAAAAGCGGTGAGTGCATATACGTTGCCAACATGTCAAACTCTTCTTTTCCACTAATCTGGTTAAAGAATTTGATGTTTTGAATTTCTGTTCCCACCTTTACTCCATACTACCACTTATTAGTGTTTATAAGTTATTTTAGAAGACTGTCTACGGCATTACTAAGGAAGCTTTGCTTTGTGTGTGGTTCTAGACAAGTGGTTAACACTTTTATGTTCACACTACATGACATACGTAGTAGCTTCGTCCTTTCTTCGGAAACCCTTTACGCTGTAACAGAAAGAAGAACGAGTACCTAAATCTCAAAAAACAGCTACTGCAGAGTAACAAGTGCAACTATTCTTGTCTCGGGCTGTTAAATGATTTATCCGTTGGTTCATGATGTGTCAGCGCTACACACGCATCAAATATCTACACCGCGTAGTTCGTCAACAAAGTCCCTGCAAGCGTGGCGTTCGCCCATCCGACTCATTTCTTCCAATAAATAAAGGTGCAGTTGAAAGAAAACGATTTTTTTAGGACGAAATATTCTTTTAGCAGTGTAACTATGCAACATATACCACCAGATAGTCTAAAACAGGTGATTAGAATTAAAATCGTGAAAAATACACTGGGACTGTATTGCAAATTGTTCATAGTGCTTCCCGCATTATAGTCCTTCCCGCATTACGACTAAAACATACCGAGGCATAGAGGTGGTTAACTCAAATGTAGTAATAAAAAATTAGTTGCGTAAGAGAAACATACATAACAGTTCCCACATAATGATTGGCAGGAGATCTACACAAAGACTGAAACGTTTATATACGGGCTGAAAGTCATGTTGCTTCAATAATGACACTACCAATTACGAGAATGTAGAGCGACTGACAGCACACATGAATTATATTGAGGCATATTCCAGGAGTGTAATACAAAAATTGTTTCCGGAGCTAGAGAAAACAGAAGTATAAAGAAAATGTATGTTTTGGGAAAATTATCCTGATACTTTCCAGTAAAACACAAGAGATAACCTCCTTTTCGTACATGAATAAAAAGTAGACTATACTGAAACAACGCTCAAAATGATATCTCATTTTAAATATATCTTACATTCTGTATTTCATGAATGGAAAATCCTAATTAGCTCATAGACTTAAGTGATCGTCTTGCGAAGAACCCTTACTGCAACTATGCATAAAACCATTGCCTCTGGAATGAAAAACACAATTTTAAATCATAGCTGGTAAATTTATGCTACATTTTCTAGTGAATCAAGAAAAAACTTTATTCATTACGGCGTCGTAGAAATACGATCCATGGATTCGCAAACTAATGATCTTCTGAAGTTAATTGTCATTTCCTAAGTATATGTACTGCTGTATGTAAATGTATGACAAACAATTCTCTAGTAACGTTTCCAGAGATTCAAAAATATAAAATTCTTCTTTTTGTTTTGTTATTCTCTGTAAATTCACAAAACACAGGGTGGATGTAATGGATGTCTACACACCCCCATTAGGAATGTGTAGCCAAGACACACTGAGTAAATGATTTCGCAGACCTAATCATAGGCTCTAGAAGAGACAGTGATTCTTTGGATTTTATACTCGTACTTGTCAGCTTCGTACAGATTCATTCTGCAGATTTTCCAATGTAAAGCAGTGAACTTATTGGGGTCAGCAACACTATTATTGCATCTTCTTGATACTTTTCAGTTTCTAATTTAATATTTTGCAAATGTATGCCCTTATTGTGACACGTTCCGTATTCTCTCTTTCGCTCTTCTTCTCTCGATACTTTTTCTAGGCGTTTCTCGGGGCTAAATGTCTCAGGTAAACGACCATCTGCTAACAGCCTCAGATTTCGAGAAAACCACCATTTTGGCGTGATTAGCAGTTTAAAAATCGAGATTAAAATAATCAGCAGTTGAGGATCCAGGGATTCGTATTAATTTTTGTGGCTCCATTGGTGAATTTTAGCTGAATATAATTAATTACATACGCCTCTTCTACGGCTTTAAATAAAATAAAAAGAAAGAGTTTGTTTCGACCATTCTCAGCAGCTGTAGGTCATATGAGTTCATTGTCAGTTTTTTTTTTTCAAAGCTAATGGGATTCACGTTGACTAATCCATAGTTTATTGAGCCCAGGATGATATTACAGCCTCGTTGTCTCTGAGTTCTGCTGCTATGGTTTGCACGTTACAAGGTTATTTGTACGTATGTTACTATCATACTACTATTAGAATGTGTGGCAGTTTAGTCATTATCTAAAGGTTTATATGAAGCAATAATCACTTATTTTATGAAGGCACAGTATGATTGCAGATATTCTGACACTCAACACTTCCTTGTCTTACATCTCCGAGATCACTCGAAAATCGATAGCACATGAAAGTCTGAGTTTATATCTGTCTCCTTACATTGCACTCCAGCATGTCTTTTGGTCTCTATCGACTAACATTATTCACAGGATCGTCATACATGTCTTTTGATTTACTGTGAACGAATGAGTACAAAACATGATTATCAGTTATGTCAAACCGAACAAGCATCTAAAAGAGACAGATCCGAGTCCTAATAAAGACAAAGAGACACTTGCAAAATGTTTGATCATTTTTCAAATGGCTGCTAGTTTTGTATTAGTGGTGCTATAAAAAACTTAGTATGAAACGAGCAGTCAAATGGAAACGAGGAAGATGAAAAAAGTAAGTGAGGTGTTCAGCATTTCAAAAGTATTCGGCATAACTGTTAATACATTTATTCCACTGTGAGACAAGATGACCAGTGCCTTCACGGAAAGATGTTTGCTGTCCCAGGCGTGCACTCGTCGTCCGAAGCTAATTGACGGCTACGAATGTCTCTTTTCAAGGCTCCAAAAATTGGAAATCGTTTGAGGAGACGTCAGGACTGTATCTAGCACGTGTGAAGGATTCCCAGCAAAACTTCTCCAGCGTACTCGAAACAACCTTGGCCACATACGGGCAATTGTGATGTTCATTCTGTCAAACAGGACGCGAGAATCAGCAACGTAGCAAGGCAGGTGTTGTGTCAGCATGCTTTGGGGCCCATGATCATGCCACACCGTGGAATATCAGCATTACGTTTAACGTCCTCTCTCATGTCCCATGGTGTAAAACACTGGACAGTTTCTGCAGGACGGGGATGGAACTGCATGGAAAATTCACTACATATGCACACGGAAAATGTGAACAGATATGTGTGAAATATCTTAAATATATGCAGGAAATACTTTACATTATTTGTGAAATGCATGTGACGTATGCGTACAGGAGCGGAAGCGCGTGTGTAAAACCTGGTCATGTATGGAACTGTTGTAGAAAATAGTAGCATAAGAGAAAAAGAAGACACATGACGATCGATTCCATATTCCTAGATTTCCAGAAGGATTTTGATACCGTTCCTCACAATCGACTATTAGTCTTATTGCGTGCATATGTAGTATCGTCTCAGCTGTCTGACTGGATTCGTGATTTCCTCTCAGAGAGGTCACAGTTCGTAGTGATAGACGGTAAATCTTCGAGTAGAACAGATGTGATATCTGGCGTTCTGCAAGGTAGTGTCGTAGGGCCTCTGTTGTTCCTGATTTACATAAATGATCTAGGTGATAATCTGAGCAGCTCCCGTAGATTGTTTGCAGATGACGATGTAATTTACCGTCTAGTAAAATCATCAGTTGATCAATTCCAATTACAAAATGATCTAGAGAGAATTTCTGTATGATGCGAAAAGTGATAATTAGCACTAAACAAGGAAAACTGCGAGGTCATCCACATGAGTACTAAAAGAAACCCGATAAATTTTGGGTATACGATAAATCGCACAAATCTAAGGGCTGTCAATTCGACTAAATACCTAGGAATTACAACCACGAGCAACTTAAATTGGAAAGACCACACAGATAATATTTTGGCGAAGGCGAAATAAAGACTGCGCTTTCTTGGCAGAACACTTAGAAGATGCGACAAACGCACTAAAGAGACAGTCTACATTGCTGGCCGGGTCCGTGCGGTTCTAGGCCCTTCCCTGGACCTGCGTGACCGCTACGGTCGCAGGTTCGAATCCTGCCTCGGGCGTGGATGTGTGTGATGTCCTTAGTTAGTAAGGTTTAAGTAGTTCTAAGTTCTAGGGGACAGATGTTAAGTCCCATAGTGCTCAGAGCCATTTTTAGACAGTCTACATTACACTTGTCCGTCCTCTGCTGGAATATTTCTGCGCGGTATGGGCTCCTTACCAGGTAGGATTGACGGAGACATCGAAAAAGTCCACAGAAGGGCAGCTCGTTTCGTATTATCGAGCAATAGAGCTGAGAGTGTCAATGATATGATAAGGGAGTTCGGGTGGCAGTCACTGAAACAAAGGCGGTTTTCTTTGCGGCGATATCTATTTACGAAATTTCATTCGCCAGCTTTCTCTTCCGAATCCGAAAATGTTTTGTTGACACCCACGTAGGTAGAGAGAAATGATTATCATAATAAAATAAGAGAAATCGGAGCTCGAATGGGAAGATTTAGGTGTTCCCTTTTCCCACGCGCCAGTCGGGAGTGGAATGGTAGAGAGTATGAAAATGGTTCGATGAACCCTCTGCCAGGTACTTAAGTGTGAATTGCAGAGTAACCATGTAGATATAGATGTAGATGTATGTTGCAAAACTAGCTCCAGTAACTAAGAAGTATTCACTACCATACTTATTACATTCAGAAAACTTTTGGTACTCTAAAAATGTATAAGAGTGAAACTGAATGAGGCAACAGAAGAAGGCACCAATAACACCGTCTTAATACAATAAACAAGATGAATTCGTACGTACTTAAAGGTAGTACTTGCCGAGAAAATTTCTCACATATTGCTTTTTGTGGCACTGCAGAGATCGAGAAGTAAGGACTGCAAATCAGTTTATTCGGGAGCGTGTTTTACAATCTCCTAATATAAAATAAAAATTGGAAATAAAAGTTCGTAAATAATCTATGTTACTTTCCTCAATGGTTTCTAGTTTTATGGTAGTCGACTGCAGATGGAACTCATTGATACCATACTTGTGTAACCCTGGAGACGCAGCACAAGTGGAAGTGGGACATGGTGCCTACACGTGACGACGGTATAAAAGCGGCGTGGCAGGCGCAGGAGCTCAGTCGTCCTCGTTCATCCACGACAGGAGCATCTGCCACAGCAATGGCCGCCGGTACGGTAGGTAACGCGCCCAGGTCGCCTAGTCACCCTCCCACGCATACGTGTGCATACAGACAAGACTGCTCTGACGTGACCTTCAGAATTTGCCGCTGGCACGACGCGCTCGTTTTGGACTCTTCAACTCGACCTTGCGCATCTTCTTGCTCCTGCGACCTTTTCACTCAGTCTCCATTTGCCACCACGCTGTATCCTTTAGGACCGAGCCGTCCTTGAATACGTCGGGACCTGGAGTTAAGTTGGGATTTACCGCTACCCGCCGCTTGCGAAACTTTACGATCAAAGTAGCTGGAGAGTACGTTCCACCGGAGACTTCTGGCAGTGTGATGGCCTGTGCTGCAGTGCTGGTGTTAATCGATTTCACCTTTACATTTGCCAACAAGGCGGTGTAGTAGCTCAACAATAGACGTATGCTCGCCAGGTGTGATTTCAAAGTTACTGTTAGTCCGTCGTGATTTCCTAGAGGACGCTCGCTGTTGTGGCTTTTACAACTAAGCATCAGCGTATTTCGCTTCTTCCTTAGCCATTGGACTTTGTATTGCACCGATAACTATCCTAATGTCGACTGATAGTTGACTGTTGAAATCACCGTCTCACGCGTTCACCTCAACAATTTTGACCTCAATTTGTGCACCTGCCCCAGAGCGATTTTCTCCGTTGATGATGGAAATGATCGATTGTTGTCCTGCGAACGCATTTAGCGCTGCAAATATGAAGGTTAGTCAGATCACTTATTCTGCCTGAATTTGCTATGTACCAGACAGTTACGTGGCACAAGATTGTTACTCTACTGTCTAAGAATTAAGGAAAACATTCCGTCAGTAATGCTGCAGAGTCCAGTTTCACACAGCACAGGAAAGATCCAACATAAATGTCTCTCTTCCCCTTTCGCATCCGCCCCCCCCCCCCCCTGCCCTCGCGGCAGAACCAATGTTTAACATCTGTCAATATAAATAAACTGTAATCGGATTCAGAGCATGTAGCTGTCTTATGATTCGCATGCATATTGTTTGTAACCCGAATTAATTTTGCGCATTTTAGTCCATTTCTGCCTGAATTAATTGTCTCTTCTTTTACAAATCAGATATTCATTTGTTCATTGTCATTAATGAAACGTACTACAACAAGCTAAACAAAAAAGTAATTAATAATTTAGCAAAAGGGGGTGTAACATATATGTCACGCCAATCAGATCGTACATTTTAAGTGAAATACATGACAGTAAATAAAATAAAGCAGTGTATGTCATTTACATTAGGTTTTGGCAACAGCATTCATTTTGTGTGGTATTGTCTAAAACGCTGTGTGCACTAACCAACACATTTACAGTACGTTATTCTGAAATTCTTTTGCAGTTTTCTGCTGCGCAGCATCTTGCTTTTTTTTGTGGCACCATAACTACCAGACGATTCTTTCGCCGTATTTGATTATACAGCACTCTACCCAGAGGGCGACCAGGACCTCTAGTGTTTGTTGCATTGGATGTCAGGTAACATTTCACAATGTAATGCCAAAACTGCAGTTGTGGCATATTCATACGTGTCTTTCTGTAGCGAAGCCACGCATTATGTAGAGACACATTCAGTAACCACGGAATAATTGGCCACCACCATTTATTTCCTCTGATGCTCACTCTTTAGAACGCTATATTTTCGTCCGTTTTGTCTGTTGCCCGCATATTTTTGTTGTATTCATATGGTCGCGGTACAAGTATTCTTTTCTTCTCTTGTCTTGAACATCGGCTCACAGAGCTCACTGGATTGATCAAATGGCAAAATGCTTTACCGTGCTTTCATTGTAATCTAAATCTTGCTCAGGCGCAAATCTCTGTTAATGGACTAAGTTTCCACATTTTATCCTTTACATTGATTTGTGTAGTACCACATGTATGATTGAATCTCATAATTGTTTCAAATCTGTCTCTTCTCATCAAGTTTTGCATCATTTCATTTCGCACATCTGATTTTGAAACACAGTAATATCTTCAGCTAGGTAGAAGTTTATAGCCCGAGAGAATTAGAATTCATAGAAAATCTTTTATCTCTTCAAGTGTTATTTTTGGATCTGGGTAGTCTTTGAACAAAGCGTATTTTGTACATTCAATACTGAGAAAATCAATTATTTCGTCACTCCAAAACAGTACAAAGCACTGAACTGGAGACAAAATTCTGTCTTTACTGTGATCACTCTTCCAATTTCTTATTACAAATGGTTCAAATGGCTCTGAGCACTATGGGACTTAACTTCTGAGGTCATCAGTACCCTAGAACTTAGAACTAGTTAAACCTAACTAACCTAAGGACATCACACACATTCATGCCCGAGGCAGGACTCGAACCTGCGACCGTAGCGGTGCGCAGTTCCAGACTGTAGCGCCTAGAACCGCTAGGCCACCCTGGCCGGCTCTTATTACAGTTTTTGAGATCTGTATCTTTCCGACCTCATTTGAATTGGCATTTCCTCATTTATGATCAAGAGAGCACTCGGTCTCAGGTTCACCACCTAACCTGTTTTTATTTGTTAATACCGCTTCTGCAACAGCACGAATTTACCTTGGTCCAAGGTTGTCTATCTCTCCGCATTATTTTCCATCAGAATCCTAATCCGACTCTACATTAGCTTCAGAAGGCCCAGTAAATATATTCGTTACATCTCCTTCCTCCTTCTCAAGAACAACCAGGATTTCATGCAAAGACAAGCCTCTAAGAAAGAAGGAAAATTTATATTAGACGTTCTGCTTAGCGGAAGATACGTGCAACACTCAATTAAAAACTGTATTTGGAACCATAATACTGAAATGCGTTTTGTAGTTAACCTTTAATATAAATTTCAACACATTTAACATTGTTTTAAAAATTCTATGGTATATTGCTTCAGAAAATAGTATTTACTTCTAATTTCAAGACATAATCCTATTGAGAAAATGTTTTCAGTACATGAACTATCAGACTGACACTATCCCCTTCCTGCTTTCAACTGGTAGAAACTCGCTTAAACATCAATAGTAGAGCTTCGTTAACTGAGAGACATACAACAATAGGCATATAAAATACAAGCGTTGTTGCTAACAAGAGAAAACAATGGTAGAATGTTACGTGACATACATGTCACGCTGGGCAGAAAAGGGTTAAAGCAGTACAATGTGTTCTTTTCCTATATGAATTGAAAGAAGAACATTTACAGATTAATGAAGTGCATTTCTCAGTATTTACACTACTGGCCATTAAAATTGCTACACTAAGAAGAAATGCAGATGATAAACGGGTATTCATTGGACAAAGACATTATACTAGAACTGACATGTGATTACATTTTCACGCAATTTGGGATCATAGATCCTGAGAAATCAGTATCCGGAACAACCACCTCTGGCCGTAATAACGGTCTTGATACGCCTCGGCACTGAGTCAAACAGAACTTGGATGGCGTGTACAGGAACAGCTGCCCACACAGCTTCAACACGATACCACATCTCATCAAGAGTAGTGACTGACGTATAGTGACGAGCCAGTTGCTCGGCCACCATTGACCAGACGTTTACAGTTGGTGAGAGATCTGGAGAATGTGCTGGCCAGGGCAGCATTCGAACGTTTTCTGTATCCAGAAAGGCCCGTACAGGACCTGGAACATGCGGTCGTGCATTATCCTGCTGAAATGTAGGGTTTCGCAGGGATCGAATGAAGGGTAGAGCCACGGGTCGTAACACATCTGAAATGGAACGTCCACTGTTCAAAGTACCGTCAATGGGAACAAGAGGTGACGGAGACGTGTAACCAATGGCACACCATACCATCACGCAGGGTGATATGCCAGTATAGCGATGACGAATACATGCTTCCAATGTGCGTTCACAGCAATTTCGCCACACACGGATGCGATCATCATGATTCTGTAAACTGAACATGGATTCATCCGAAAAAATGACGTTTTGCCATTCGTGCACCCATTTACGTCGTTGAATACACCATCGCAGACGCTCATGTCTGTGATGCAGCGTCAAGGGTAAGCGCAGCCATGGCCTCCGAGCTGATAGACCCTGCTGCTGCAAACGTCGTCGAACTGTTCGTGCAGATGGTTGTCGTCTTGGAAACGTTCCAATCTGTTGACTCAGGGATCGAGACTTAGCTGCACGATCCGTTACAGCCATGCGGATAAGATGCCTGTCATCTCGACTGCTAGTGATACGAGGCCGTTGGGATCCAGCACGGCGTTCCGTATTAAGCTCCTGAACCCACCGATTCCGTATTCGGCTAACAGTCATTTGATCTCGACCGAACAGCAGTGTCGCGATACGATAATCAGAGTCACGATAAGCTACAATCCGACCTTTATCAAAGTCGGAAACGCGATGGTACGCATTTCTCCTTCTTACACGAGGCATCACAACAACGTTCCACCAGCCAACGCCAGTCCACTGCTGTTCGTGTATGAGAAATCGGTAGGAACTTTCCTCATGCCAGCACGTCGTAGGTGTCGCCACCGGCGCCAACCTTGCGTGAATGCTCTGAAAAGCTGATCATTTGCATATCAAAGCATCTTCCTCCTGTCGGTTAAATTTTGCGCCTGTAGCACGTCATCTTCGTGGTGTAGCAATTTTAATGGCCAGTAGTGATAATTTCTCAACCTTCTCCTGTTGCGTGTGATTGTTTCTTTTTCTCTTACTGATAGGTCAGACCGACAGTTTTCATTTACATTTCCTGTCATTCTGCAACTCTATGATTGTTTTACTTTCTTCAACACGACCGCAGCCAGATTTCTTCCTCCTTCGTTCTCATAACAAGTCTCCCGTCTCGATGATCTTTCAAATGGAATTTCAACTCCATCCTTTCCTTTCTTTTAATTCTTCTCATTCTTCATGTTACATTTAATAGTTCAGACACTTGCCGTTAAGTTTCAATTTTAGAGTCCGGCCAAACCATTACATTTTAACACTCTTTGACTAGAGCGTATTGACTGTAAGCTAAATATGAGGGATTACTGAAAAGTAATCCCTCCGAGTTTTTATATGGAACCTCTTAAAGCTTTATAACTAAAACAATCGTTGTTAACATTCATGTTTACCTTCACGTCTACTTATTTGCAGCCCTCTTCCGCTAAATGGCTCAGAACTATTGCGTGTAACATGCGGTACCGTAATTATCTCGGTGCATGAGAAACAGCTCAGATAACTAAAATCACGTACTCTAAGCTTTCTTCCACGCACTCCTTCAGCTTGACAGCGTCACACCACGAATTGTGCTACGACATCTGCAATAATCCGAAGCCACGGGATCACTGTTCCTTCGAAGACTTCACTTTGATATTGACAAAGCGGTGCAAACAGAGGTGAAGTTGTTGCTTCGTCAACATACTCAACTATTCTACAGTGACGGTGCAGCAAATTACTCTCCCGTTAGAGGAAATTTGTTTATACCATGAAACGGTATAATGGGATGACAATAGTGGAACGAAAGGGTATTCTATCCCAGCTAACGACATTCTGTGCAGCAGATAGCTGTTCCTGAGAAACTTTGCATTAGATGTGGACTCCCCTGCTACAAAAATATAGAGTAAATATCAAGACTAGACAGGATTGGTGATGTATCACGCAATTTAAAGTAGGAAATGAACGTGGTCTGACATATTAAGCAGTGTCGCTACGATACATGGTTATTCTGGTCATCGTTTGGACATTAAAAAATTGAAATACATGTTTTTTTATAAGATAAAACGTAAATGATCAGCGTAACATGTGAACAAATATAATCAACTTAAGGCCTGATTACAGTTAAACCTGAACATAAGGATTTCTCTAATGCGTCTGAATGACTTTTTCATCTTCAGATGCTAATTCCGAAGCTATAAAAATTCCAATTGGAAGCATTCTGATTACTCAGCTGCTGTTAATCTTCTTTTCCCTAGCGTTTATCCCACCATTAGCGGCTCCCTTTTTAAGGTTTGTCAACTTTTATTTTTTGGCTAACTTTGTGGACTTATGTACTTTCTGGAGCAACAGTCTTCAACGAAACCTTAGGGAGGGAAGTCAAGTTAACTATGACTTCAACATGACAACCAAGCCTTCGTGTGTGGTATACACTGTCACTGTCTACAAACGCCATTATTTGATATTTAACTGTGACAAACTGTATCAAAACAATGCACTTTTGATAGATCACCAAATGCCGTAGCATTGAAACGGTATACTTTCAGAGTACACAAGATGTAACACTTAATATATCAAATGTAGGAAGCCCTCATCTACCAGTATGTAATTTCCACTCATTCTAAGCAAATGGTAGCTAGAATGACGCACCTTAGAGAGATCCTCAACTGGCCAATGGTTTGAAGAACCTTATCTTCATATCACTTATTGCATAATACAGAAAACCCACCATATACGCAGCTTAATACAATATGGTTGCTCCGTTCTGTTTGTGGTGAAAAAACGGTGTCGCAACTCACGTTCCTATCCACGAGGCAAAAATCTTACATTCCAGATTCTTCATTTCAAGCTGCGCAGTATATTGGAACGTGGTATTTCACGCTGTGTCGTCACCGGCTCCTCAGCCTCTTGCGTTTTCATTATGAGAAAAAGTCGAGGTGTTTTGCGTGCAAACAGTAGGCCTACAACGCATAAAAATTAACTGAAGGCCATCGCCCGTAGCAGGTACCTCTGTCATTATGCCAAGGGAACTATGGAGATATATGGCTGCACGAAATAAGTAATGAGGAGTACCAGAAATAAAATTTGCGATTAACTTCAAAATTGGTGACAACGAAGTAAAGGAGTTGCGGAATTCAGCTAGCGTGAAAGTAAAATAACGTATGATGGATTAAGCAAGGGGGCGTAGAAAGCACTCTCACAGGCAGAGACAGTATTTCTGGCCAAAAGAAATCTACTAGTACCAAATTTAGGCCTCAGTATGAAGTAGACCAGGCTAAGAATGAACGTTTGGAGCACAGCTTTGTACAGCAGTGACTCGCGGACTGTGAGAACACCACAAAGAAGAGATTCGTGGCGTTTCATACGTGGTGCCACGGAACGGTGTTGCATATTAGGTGGAATGGTATTGGTAAGGAAATCCGCAGCGTCAACGAAGAAAAGTATCTATGGAGAACACTGACAAGAATATAGGACAAAAATTTGGTACGGCATGTGTTAGGATATCGGGATATTACTTCCATGGTACTAGAGGGAGCCGCAGACGGTAAGAACTGTAGAGGCATACAGAGATTGGAATATATCCAGCAAATAATTGAGGGCGTGGGTTACAAATAGTATTCTGAGATGAGGAGTTTGGCACAGCAGAGAAATCAGAAGACTGGCAGCTGACAAAAAATATTAAGAGCACAGCAACTGTCAAATAATTTCCAGACACTGTGCTCGTAAGCGATAGTGCAACTATACTCAATAGTACTTCTTTGGCCAGCTATTAAGGCAATTGATGACATGAAGAGCCCACTCACTAAATTTTCGCGTGAATCCTTAAACAGTCAGCCAAGACACTAAATTAATCTACGAAAGTGTGTTGAAAGGTAATGCCTCATAATTTCTTATGTGAAATCTACCCAAGCTCTTTAAATAAAACAAACGTACGTAACATTCTACATCATTATTCTGCACGTTCACACCTTTTCAGACCTCTGAAGGTAGATTGTTTCGAATTGTAGTGTGTACCATGGTGGTGAGCAGCGTAGCTACTCTGGTACGTTAGAAACAGCGTGCTGCGATAGAATTTCGAATTCGAAGAGTTCGTCCACACGTGGAGCACCCTCTCCTTCAGCAAAGCAATGACAGACCGCAAACGCCGACGCCTGGCGTTCACTGTCATCGATCATCCTCTATACACTCCCAACTTAGCCCCATCCGATTTTCTTCCGTTTCCAAAACGTAAAGAACAGTTTGCGAGGACTTCCCTTTGACAGTGATGAAGTGCTGTATGGATGTATGGAGAGGTGAGATTGTGGCCCAGTCAACAAAGTCAAACGTTCTACAAAAAATGGTTCAAATGGCTCTGAGCACTATGGGACTCAACTGCTGAGGTCATTAGTCCCCTAGAACTTAGAACTAGTTAAACCTAACTAACCTAAGGACATCACAAACATCCATGCCCGAGGCAGGATTCGAACCTGCGACCGTAGCGATCTCGCGGTTCCAGACTGCAGCGCCTTTAACCGCACGGCCACTTCGGCCGGCAAACGTTCTACAGTGACGGTATCAACAAACGTAACTGGTTGCGTGTGTTTATCGCCTGGATGACTATGTTGACAAATAACTATGTAGACATAAAGAATGAAGACAAAGGATGTTAATATTGTTTTATTTAAAAAACTTTGAGCTTTTTCACATAAAAAATTCGGAGCTCCCCCTTTCCAGCACGCCCTCGTGGTATATAGTTATTCTCCATGTTGCAGGAAAACATGGCAGCAACTACACTACTAGCCATTAAAATTGCTACACCACGAAGATGACGTGCTACAGACGCGAATTTTAACCGACAGGAAGAAGATGCTGTGATATGCAAATCATTAGCCTATCAGAACATTCACACAAGGTTGGCGCCGGTGGCGACACCTACAACGTGCTGACATGAGGAAATGTTCCGACCGATTTCTCATACACAAACAGCAGTTGACTGGCATTGCCTGGTGAAATTATGTTGTGATGCCTTGTGTAAGGAGGAGAAATGCGTACCATCACGTTTCCGACTTTGATAAAGGTCAGATTGTACCCTATCGCGATTGCGGTTTATCCCATCGCGACATTGCTGCTCGCGCTGGTCAAGATCCAATGACTGTTAGCAGAATATGGAATAGGTGGCTTCAGGAGGGTAATACGGAACGCCGTGCTGGATTCCAACGGCCTCGTATTACTAGCAGTCGAGATGACAGGCACCTTATCCGCATGGCTGTAACGGATCGTGCTGCCACGTCTGGATCCCTGAGTCAACAGATGGGGACGTTTGCAAGACAACAACCATATGCACGAACAGTTCGACGACGTTTGCAGCAGCATGGACTATCAGCTCGGAGACCATGGCTGCGGTTACCCTTGACGCTGCATCACAGACAGGAGCGCCTGCGATGGTGTGTACTCAAAGACGAACCTGGGTGCACGAATAGCAAAACGTAATTTTTTTTCGGATGAATCCAGGTTCTGTTCACAGCATAATGAAGGTCGCATGCGTATTTGGCGACATCACGGTAAACGCACATTGGAAGCGTGTATTCGTCATCGCCATACTGGCGTATCACCCGGCGTGATGGTATGGGGTGCCATTGGTTACACGTCTCGGTCACCTCGTGTTCGCATTAACGGCACTTTGAACAGTGGACGTTCCATTTCAGATGTGTTACGACCCGTGGCTCTACCCTTCATTCGACCCCTGCGAAACCCTACATTTCAACAGGGTAATGAACGACCGCATGTGGCAGGTCCTGTACGGGCCTTTCTGGATACAGAAAATGTTCGAATGCTGTCCTGTCTAGCACATTCTCCAGATCTCTCACCAATTGAAAACGTCTGGTCAATGGTGGCCGACCAACTGGCTCGTGACAATATGCCAATCACTACTCTTGATGAACTGTGGTATCGTGTTGAAGCTGCATGGGCTGCTGTACCTGTACACGGCATCCAAGCTCTGTTTGACTCAATGCCCAGGCGTATCAAGGCCGTTATTATGGCCAGAGGTGGTTGTTCTGGGAGCTGGTTTCTCAGGATCTATGCACCCAAATTGCGTGAAAATGTAATCACATGTCAGTTCTAGTATAATGTCTTTGTCCAATGAATACCCGTTTATCATCTGCATTTCTTCTTGGCGTAGCAATTTTAATGGCCAGTAGTGTATCTTCATTCGACCTAATATCGTGTCCCGAAAGGATGGGAGAAGATAACATATTGCTATTGGCGTTATCTGTCAGTGAAGAAAAGTTTCATAATCTGTTTCTACCACGTAACACAAGAAGTGTTAAGTTACAATGGAACTTAAATACAGATACTAATATACATGGATCGACTTGTAGTACTGTGCCTTCCATTTTTACAGCTAGTGCCACACAGCTAACATGTTCGGAATATGTACCACATCAAATGGTTATGGATCAAGATGATTTTGTTTCTTCGACGTCAAACGAATGTGCAGGCCTTCTGTACAAAAACGCGCGCTACCTGCAACTTTTCCTTGGAGACGAACAGTAAGGGAATCTCATATACCTTCGAGATCGTCGGGAGATACGAGTATTACTTTCCGTCTACGTTTCCATCAGTTAAACATCGGAAGCTGTAGAACACAAGTCATGAATATTCTTCAGCAAATTTCTGAAAGCACATGAACAATTCTAACCCAGCAAGTCGATAGTAAAAACTCTGAAAAATGTCTGCATTGATAATCTACTTGCTTACTTTAACGCTGGACTAACGTGTCACCTTCTAGGACCATGTGGCGAGTAGGTGCTTGCCAACTAACCTGCCTCCTGAAGACGTCAGATCTACTAGACCTAGGCTTCCAATTTAAATATCAAGCCAGGGGTACCTAAGTAGATAAGATCTAGAAAAGCTTATGTTACAGCTGGACTCTACTGTCACATAATTAGTAGTTGTTGACAGCCTTGGATCTGTCTTAACGTGTTTACTTGGCAGGATTTTTTTCTTTTTTTAATCTGTTAAAGTAGCAATTCCTCTTGGCTCAACAGCGTGGCGAAAGTTATCAGAGACCACTTATGGGAAATGAGAGATCTGCTTTCTTTCATCTTTCACTACCATCTTTCCGTAACTGCTACTGAAAAATGAGTTTTAAATCTTATGGGACTAAACTGCTAAGGTCACCAGTCCCTAAGCTTATACACTACTTAGCCTAAATTATCCTAAGAACAAACACACACAACCATGCCCGAGGGAAGACTCGAACCTCCGCCAGGACCAAACTGCTACTGCCAGTGATACTTGTGTGCAGTAGCGTGTGTGGTCTAAGACACTAACGATAAACCACCGAACTTTAGGAAGAGTAAGATGCACACAATACGGAACATTGCATGGATAGATAAATGCCAAAACTATAGCACAATCAGATTGACAGCGAACATACGCAAGAACGTCCGCCTCCACAACTGAGTGTTCAGCGTAAATGGATGCCATACGGGGTGCACTCAGCCTCCTAAGTTCCGTTGTGGGCCTATTTGTCCGCAGAATAGCGGCTCCACTGTCTGGAAAGTCTGCAAAACAGCAGGAAGAGTAGTATGCTGTCTAAATGCCCCTCCCACCGCATCACGCTGACGATAAAAGCGACCCGTAGACACCCATTGGGCTTGCACATCCTGGTGATGAGGTCGTTCACACATAACTATGAAAAATAAAATTTAACATTTCTTGGATGACGATCACGCTGCCTATGAGAAACGACATCTGGGTTGCAGATCGACTTGCGCTCGATAATGGAAACAAAATAAAAACAAGTACCCTTTCACAGTATTTACAAGGGCTATTCGGAAAATGTGATCTGATTGGGCACGAAATGGAAGCCACTGTGCAAATCCTACAAAGCTTTGGGCAGTGTCTCTAATATGCCCGGCGATCGCATAAAATCGCTCGTTTCAGTTCTGAACGCAATGAGCGAGTAAAGGTTCCTAGAACAACATTGTCTCCCACGAAGTATGAGGGCCCGCTGAGAGGTTTCACCTCAAGGTATGTAGCCCACATAACACAACCGCTACGTACTCCCTGCTTCATGGCAATTCTCAGATGCAGTCTGCGGGGGCAGTGAAGAAGCTTATGCAGCCTTTTCGACGGGAAGTGTTAGACCACCCACAACACAGCCCTAATTGGCTCGTCCTGAGTATCATCTCTATTCACACGAAACGCTGGATATGAACTCGCTACAGACCAGCATAGAGAATTTTCGGAAAGCACAGGCGGCTGCCTTCTATGACGAGAGTGTTGGAAAGTTGGTATAACGCTACGACAAATGTCGTCAGCGATCGGACCGTATTTTCCAGTCTTCGTATAAAGAGCATACGAAAATGTACATAATGTGCGTTGGGGCGTTCTGCTGACTTGCCGTTTCCATTTTCTGCACAATATTTCGACGACCGAGCCAGTGATCTTCTTCAGGTGCTGGGAGTGTTGTTGCTATGTGTGCTCGTGGCCTGGACTCCAACCAGGCTCTGGCTGCAGCAATGGCTGTAACCGTGCTGGACATCGAGAAAAAAGTTGATCAGTCGTACTCGATGGGGTGTGCCGGTGTGTCAGCGTCCCAGCATCCCACGGATTTCAATTTTCCAATGGGCGAGAGACATTTTCCGTAAGCCGTGGTCCAGCCTGGCCGCAGCTGCTGTTGACAGCATCGTCTGTTGAGCACGGCAGTAATATGGAGCCTCGTCCACTACCCCAGACGAAATACGCAAACTCAGGGAAGTAATTTATAAAGTTCTTGAAGTTTGGGAAAACACTGATAGGAGATGTAGTCTTAAGAGACAAATAACTTCCTTCCCCAGAGGTGAAAGACTATTTCTTTCTACCTCTTTTCGGTTTTTACGAGAAACGTCTCATTCTTCACAGATATCTGCCATGACAAAAAATATTCATATTGATATTCTGTTCAAAGAAGGTTATATCCTCGTATTAGGGACGATAACTAATTTCCGAGACATTCTAGCTGGAAGAGTAAAAATACATTAGCCTACGTGTTGGGCATAATTTTCAACTTCGATTTTAATTCATTAAAATATTTCCTCTATTTCTTCTGACCTGTTTGCTTTATATGCAACTAGAAACATATATCTACATCTAGAAACATATACGTATCACATAAATGTTTGTACTAAAGCAAGTGGGTTAAAGAAAAAAGAGGGGGAGAGAGAAGTTGTTTTTAAAACTGACATTTATTGATTCTGAACATTTCTGTAATACAGATTTTTATTCAGTGTTATGCACCTTAATATTTATATTGGACCTAAAATTATTTGTCAATAAATTTAATAACAGTTCTAGAATTATGTAACAGCTACTGTCTTTATAATACATTTACAATGATCATCCACTGCCGTGACGAAAGTCACGTTATGCCTCCTAATACCGTGTCGGACCTCCTTTTGCCCGGCATAGTGAAGCAACTTGACACGGCATGGATTCAAGAAATTGTTGGAAGTACTCTGAAGAAATATTCAGTCATGCTGCCTCCATAGCCGTCCGTAATTGCGGAAGTGTTAGGTACGGTATTTTGTACACGAACTGATCTCTCGATTATGTCACATGAGTGTTTGACTGGATTCATGTCGGGTGTTCTGGTGGTCAAATTATTCGCTCGTATTGTCCAAATGTTTTTCAGACCAATCGCCAACGGCTGTGATCCCGTGAAATGAAGCATTCTCATCCATAAAAACTCCGTCGACGTGTGGGAGCGTCAAGTCCGTGAATGACTTCTAATGGTCTATGACTGCAAAAGGTCTCCAAGAAGCCGAACACAAACATTTCCAGTCAACTATCGGTTGAGTTGGACCAGGGGACCCTGTGCATTAACGCCTGACTTCGTCGCACTGCCCTACCGGTTACATTCTGTACATCCCACATTGATTTCTGTGGTTATTTCACGAAGTGTTGCTTGTTTGTTAGCACTGACAACCCAATGCAAATGCCGCTACTCTCGGTCGTTAAGTGAAGACCGTCAGTCTCTGCGTTGTCCATGGTGAGAGGTAATTCCTAAAACTTGGTATCGTCGACAAACTTTTGGCACTGTGGATCTCGGAATATATTGCATTCCCTAAACGTTTCCAAAATGGAATGCCCCATGGGTCTAGCTCCAGCTACCATTCTGCGTTCAAGGCCTGGTAATTCCCGTCGTGTGCCGCTAATCACGTCGGAAACCTTTACACATAAATCACTCGATGGCAAATGACAGCTCCGCTAATGTACTGCCTTTTTAAACCTGCCATCTGCACATGTGCATAACGCTATTCCACGACATTTGTCGTCTCGTTGTATGCACAACACCTACACAGCTAAAATACTGCAATATCTGTTGAACAAATAAGCCGCTGTGCATCATTATTTCCAGAAAGCTCTCCTCTGAAACTTCTGTCAAAGCAGTGCGAGTCATGCTGGTTCATCTCCATGCTCGACAGATTTTACACGCTGTTGTGCAGAATAAGTCAGCCTTCATATACATGCATTTTCTTCCGCGACCTTGAGTGCAGCAACATGAAATTACTAGTATTATCTTGTCTGTAGATGGCAGTCATTTCATTTGAACTGGAGAGCGTGATGAGTTTTATTCCCTCCAATTATAGTTTCTGGGATCCAAGCTGTTACCCAATCCTAGCTGGACTTGTAGACACGCTCGGAAGGAGTTGAGGCGTCCTGCGTCAGTGGTGGGTGGCAAACGAGAGAGTATGAAAGCATTGCTTGCTTGACCCACGAACACATTAAAATATTGACAATTTTTATGAGTTAAGGTGGCACAATTACGACTATTTCGTGTTTTATGTACAGAGAGAGACAAAGGAGGGAGAGGTAGAGAGAGAGAGAGAGAGAGAGAGAGAGAGAGAGAGAGAGAGAATGTATTTTTCTTCCGCTTTCGCAGTGGCTTCAGGACTGGAAACTTTTTTATTTCAAATTCCATGTCACAATTCTCACTACTTATCAAAGAACTTATCTTGAAATTCAATTTGGTAAGACGAAGACGATCTTAAACTTCTATCATCTGCTTGTATCAATGTCTGGTTAACTAATTTCTTTATCTTACGTTTCTTAATATAGTCTCGTCGACATAGCTTATTCACTTCATTCATGTCAACATTTTGTAGAAGAGTACGAGCTTCATGCTTCCGTTCCTTGGTGACACGTACAAAATTTTCTAACGCCTTCGTCACTTTTGACTCCTTTCTTTACGAAATAAATTTACCTCAAATAAAACAGATGGTAGGGTCGAGTATGATCTCTCTCTCAGTCCACAGAACAAAAGCGTAAGAAGCAGCATTACATAACACAACAGGCGTAATTATTTCGCACGGCTCTAATAAGCGCACGACATAAAGTCAACTAAACTGGATGCTATTTGTTAGAAACGACAGCGACAGCTCCACGGGAACGGTGACAGATGGGAATGGGAACTCCCCGTTTTCATTGTTGGGCTCCTAATCCTGACTCGAACAGTACTGAAAGCACAAGAAATTTTTTCATGTTAAAAATCTGCGAAATATTTCCACATACCAAATTACTCTCTTTATTTGCATAAATGACCAAATATCGAAGGCAGAATCCAATCCAACCCTCATATTTCGAAAATTATTCGTCTGACTTAAAATATGCACAAAATCTTTTTTGTGTAGAATTTACGGGAAATCTCCGTTGTTCTCTCCAAAAAATGAATGATTTTATGCAGAAATTTTTAAAAATGGAGAACTGAGTTTTGGTGGCGAATAAAAGGGGGACGCGCTCTCCCTACTGGCTTTTCTGTCTCTTGTGCTCCAGATCTGTGCAAACGATTTGTGAGACAAAATGAGCAGCCCTCTTGTAAAGTCATCGTCCAAAACGGAATTTCAAAATGATTTAGACAGGATATCTGTATATTTCAAAAACTGGTAATTGATTCTACATATTGAAACGTGTGAAGCCATCCACATGAGTACTAAAAAGGATCTGCAAAATATCTGTTAGACAATAAATCACACACATATCTAAAAGCTCTCAATTTAACTAAATGCATAACACTTATCTTTATTGGCAGAACACTTAGAAAATGCTACAGATCTACTACAGAAACTGCTTACACTAAACTTGTCCTTCCTGTGCTATCCAGTGTGCGTTAACCTTGAGATAGGATTGACGGAAGATATCGAAAAATTTCAAAGGCCAGTTCGTTCTGTATTATCGTGATAAAGGACAGAGAGTGCCACAGGTGTGATACACGAATTGAGGCGGCAATCATTAAAACAAAAGCGTCTCACTTTAACACGAGATCTTCGGATGAAATTTCAGTCACCACGATTCTCCTTCGAACGCGAAATTATGTTGTTGGTGTCCACCTGAACTGGGGAAATGATCATCCTAATGAAATAAGAGAAATCAGAGCTCGTAGGAAACATTTAATCATTTGTTCTCCTGCACGCTGTTCGAGAGTAGAATGGTAGTGAAATAGCTTAGATGTGGTCAATGAACCCTCAGCCAGGTACTTCATAGTGAACTGCAGAGAAATAAAGATGCAGGAAAGATGGCGAGGTGGCATTGCACAGTCCATTGCATTTGCTGGGTCACACTCACTGCAGGGCAGCAGTAGGGTTATAGAGGTGCGGCCCCACTCCGTATTGTTGCCAGATGTATCCAAGATGGCGGCGATGACGTCATACAAGATTGCGGCTTGTAGATGTAGCAACACCGCATGATGTCATCCAAAATGGCGGCTGTGGCGCCATCCAAGCTGACGGATTTTAGTGGGAAGTTTGAATTTTGGTGAGAGATCAGTTGGGCTACCTCCACTAACCTAATCCCCCTCCCCTCCCCTAGAAAAATGACAGGAAGTTCAAATTCCAACAGGATAATGCATCACATCACAGTTATTTCTACTAACCTAAGAAAATGGCAGGAAATCACATGGACAACCTACACTAACCTAAGTCACCTGACCACACCTCCTCCTAGGAACTGGTGCCAAGTTTGAATTTTGGCGTTAAAGAAAGGTTACTTGTGCTATATCTATTAATGTAAGAAAATGGCGGGAAAGAAAGGACATTTGGACTAACCTCAGTCACCTGTCTGCCACCTCCTCCTAGGGATTCACGGGTAAAGGACCAGTGCTACCATGTTGGAGAGAGGAGGGAGTGTACTTTATTTATTTTTGAACAATTTACTTAGGAACGGATTTTGAGAGATAGTATCCTTATTACACTGATAGAAAACACATGCTCGGACATGCTTTGGGTCACACCACACAGCCTACAGGCACGCAAACCACTAGAAGACTCTGCAAACATGCTTGCTAATCGTCAACTGTCGAAATCATGTACCAGTCTTCACTTAAACAATTTGAGCCACTACTGCCATCCAGTGCGTTCGCCACAAGGTCCAGAGCCCAAATGACCTAGTACACAGTACCAATACCAGAGGGCACTGTCGTCAATTCTGTGACGTAATACAAGATGACAGCCATGAAGTCAGCTGATGACGCAAGTATCATTATCTAAGATGGCGGCAAACAGTATGTTCACCATGAAGTCTGGACCTAGGACACGCTACTGCCACCAGTGTGTGCTGTCGTTCTTTCCATGATGTAATCCAAGATGGTGGGGGGAAATGGCAGTACAGTGTGTTTACCATGGGGTCCAGAGTTCAACTAACCTAGTATACAGTACTGCCACCAGAAAGTACTCTCATCCCTTCAGTGACGTAACCCAAGATGGCGGTCTAGGGTGGGGGAAAATGGTGGGGAAACGAGTCTGCCTGTGCTGGACATAAGTCTTTATTTTGCAGGAATTGTCTCCACCATGAGATCTAGACTCCAACTAACACAGTACACAGTTCATATGTTAAGTAATCCCACCAAGTCTGGTAGAGTGCATAACTCAACCAATTTTTTTACTCTTTATACTGAAACAGTTGTTACCTCACTATAAGTACAACAGCCAAATACCTTGATACCTCTATATAAGTAACTTGTTAAGTAAAAAAGACAATGTTAATTATGATAATTTAAACATTTTGTCGCTATGAGCTCAGCAACCGTGTATGCAATTATATAAAATGTAATAGTCAGCCAACCGGATAGATGACTATTATATTTTATACGATGATAATTAATTAAAATATTGAAAAATTTCTAGATACATTCAAGGTACTTTAGCTAAATGGAACTCGATTCCATAGCCGTAATCTACTAATTAACATATCATTCGATGTACGTAGCAAACTATTTTTGTATTAGTTTCCTTTTATGGTTTTAGCTGCTCTCCTTCTCCATGGCAATGCGATTTACCCAATACATTACATCAGTATTTGCTTACCTCAATCTGTGCAGGTAGCCAAATTCTACTTTGATAAACGGAATGTTATTTAAAATAGCCTTCTGTGGCAACTGGAATATGGCCAACTTCACTGCCTTATCATACAATCGATCACCATTATTCGTTTACAATGCAAGTACATCGTCCTTCCATATTACCACTGGGAAAAATACTTGTATCGGTTTTAGATGTCCCAGAAGCATTCTCAGTTGAGCACTTAATAATGCTCTCCTCCCTGTCAGTCCGTGTTTATAAAAGACTATATGGGACCTGTCTGACCACCGCATATCAGGGTGGGCCTATAAATCCCTTGCCATTGATAATGTTCTATTGCACGTTGAATAAGCCTTTATGTTTGGTGTCTATTCGTTTTTCTATAACACGTTTATATCATTGAACTACCACTGACATTTTTGAGCTCACACTATAAAATCTGTATACATATGTACGCCATTTCTTTCTTCGACATCTTTAATTACCATCCCCAGTGACAACTTTTGTGTGTGCTGTGAATACGACATTCATAATCATTTTTGACTAGTATTCCTTTCACAATGAACTTGAAGTGATTACATTCCGACTAACGTCGTACACCCAAAGTAATGAATAGCCAGCCGGCCGTTAGTTCTTGTATAAATCAGGGCTACAAAATCGTGCTTACTTATTTTCTGCTTTTTGCTTTCAGCTGTTCCTCCTAGCGACGTTGGTGACTGTTGTGTTGGCGGCACCCCAACGTGACAATCCGAAAGACGCTACTATTCTGGAGCAGGAGAACGACTTCAATGGCGTCGACAACTGGCGCTGGAGGTATAGAGTCACATTTAAAATATATGTAACTTTACTGAATATCATAAAAACACTGGGAAGGACTCAGCTCCAGTTATGAGGATTCAGTGGAAACAACCTTTCTAAAGACGTTTAGAGCGCTTCTGCTCAGTATCATGTAATTACAGAAGAATAACCATAGACTTAGATCTTTTCGAAGAGAAATACGGTGTCTCATTTTCTCAATGTTTTCTGCTCCGTGTACTAATACTGTACGTGAAAGAAAGGACTTTTCGTCAAATCCAAAATGAGAGAACTTACACTCTAGTGTTCCGTTGGTTGGTATTTGTTCTTCATGTTATGTTCATGAGTCATAAATCCCACTACGAAAGAGAAATTTTGGACTACAAAACACAAAACACTATTTTTCTGTTTGATAACCTTCGCTGTAGATTTGTCAAAGAACGTAAAGAAAAAAAAATGTGGTCATAACAATTTGTCTCCCGAACAGGGATGTATCACCAAGTCATTTGAACGAAGTCTGATCCAGTGTCTGGTTAGCAGTGGTCTATGACACAAGAATCTGTTGTACCAATTCCGCAATTTATGATGAGTTATAGAGTGCAATGGTAAGTATATTTGCTAAAATTGGAATAGCCTGGCGTTCTGGGTGTATTGGACGATGGTAAATTCAATTTCAGCCTCATACGGTTATTGTAAAGCTCATGTTTTCAGATGTTAAAAAAATGAAAGTGCCGCATCAAATTATAAAGAGTGATCTCAGTTTTACAGTATTCATACCAGGTCCTGGCAAATACGAGCGGACATTTCATCAGAGTTGGTAGTGCGACACTTGTAGCAGCCTAATATTCAGATCAGCACGGAGAGTAATATACAAGATGTCCCAAAATGTTTTCGAAACAAATTAGAGGCGTTGTAGAAGATCTTTTGACGAACAGACAGTGGACAGAAATGCGTGTCGGATAACATCACCCAACGATGCTACAGAGTATCAAAGTTCCACGGGGCTGTCACTATGCCAATGCTTCGGCAGCATACGTGACTTTTTATGCTGACTGCCTGTAGGCGGAGTGTCACACTTGTTTGTTATTCACTGATCGAGACTGATTGCCTCTATCGCTATTGGTGAAGATGAAGCTAGCTGCTGCACAAAAAGACCTGGTCTCCTATGAATGTGTGTTCTGATGCCTTGGTCGATAACAGTTTTGTACGCAGTTCCATCGACTGCTTGTGTTTTTCTAGGAAGCCTCTAAAACCTCCATTGTTTTTGAGTATACAGGGGAGAAGTAACCTGCAGATGGAAACCCGTGTCCGAAACCATCATCCACCAACGCAATAGAGCGTGACGTTCACATGAGACCAGATGTGTCTACACAGCTGCTACCTCCATCTTCTCCACTTGCGATCGTAACAGTCACGATCACTGAATAAAAAACAACGTTGCTGGATGTTCCTCCTACGATCCATCCGTGTAAAAAGTCACGTTTAATGCCGAAGGCGTGGTCTGTTGGCAGGCGCTGGCATCTATAAAGCTCTGCAGCGCCATTTGGTAACGTGTCCGGTCATGGGTTCCTATCCACGATTTGTTCCTTAGGACACACTCTACAAACCCTCAAAGCTTATCACAAGATTTTTGGGACACCCTGTATATGCATGGTGATTAAGTTGCCTCTACTATAGGTTTTATGCAACCTGCAACACCTTCAAAAATCGTGTTGGAGATTTCCATATTCTTTTCCTCACTACATGCAAACTATTAGTGCTTCAGAAAAATGAGCAGATCCTTGTTGCAGCATATTTAACGTAAAATTTGGTACTGGAATGCGTTTTCACTGGAGGCTGTGGTTTTCGAGTTATTCAAGAAAATTGCGCCAGAAGGTCACTGTCGCATGTTCTTATTGATTAATTTGAAAACAATGGCCTCTAGCGAAAATGTATCCCAGTTCAAAATTTAGCTACATTAAATTTCCTACAAAAAGGTTCATTTTTCCTGCACTACTGAAATGGCGAAGGTGTTGTGGGTAGCATAAAGCCCACGAGTAGGAGCATCTGAATGACCCTGTATGTTTTTACAAGGGCAACGAGATCTACAAATCTTTTTCAACACTTGATGGTAAGAGACAGCGACTGCATATTGGTGCCGTTCGATGGGAGTGTGGATCGGCAATGAGGCCTAATGAGATAATACGTGCAATTGCGAATATGCTGTGTCCCGGATGGTGATGTGGTTACCGCAACTGTATAGTAGGCAGTAGATCCCGGGTTCGAATCCCGGTCTCGTACACATTTTCACTCGTCGCCGCTGGTTCCGCTTAATGCCCCGCTGCAGCTGATAGCAGGGACCCCCTTCAATTTACATACACTGGTTCGTTATTGAGTTAGTACCAATGTTGCACGAACATCAATTACACAATTACGTCAACGTTGTGCTTCTCCTGTGGACTATTTGATTTTCTCATACCTGTGAATTCAAAAAGCAAAAGCACCGTCGTGTATTCTGTTTCAGTACAAGAGATAAATAACTGCAGTTTTTATAGTGTGGTATACAGTGTGTATACGATAACTGTTTACAACATATCGTAGTGATGTAGGTGAGGTGAAGAGTATCAGAATAATGTAGGAGACTTCTGATGTATCAAGCCGGGAAACAATCTAAAAATTGTCCTGCAAAATTCACCTAAGCTACTGCCCATGTGCGTCACTCGCGGTTTTGGCTAAAATCATCCTTAAGTATGGAAAACCACATTTCCTTGCACTTGCGAAATGTAAAATTAACGTTTGTGCAAAATTTTTTCCCAAAATATTGTCAATATCGACAGCATGAAATTAAAAAACAAACGTTTTGTTTCTCTGTCCTTCTTGCTAATAAACCACCTTGCTTCCAAGGGTTAAGCTTAGATTGAATTATCAACGTAATTAGTTTTTGTATACCGTTAACAAAAGTATTTTTTCCTTTCATTAGCCTTACGGGAAACATTAATTTAATAATGTTCACGAAACAGCCGACCAAGTTGGTGGCGTGAGGAAACCAGAGAGTATTGAGAGCCGCCACCCCCCCCCCCCCCCCAAAACACACACACACACACACACACACACACATACAGACGGTGATCATACGCTGTAGTTTAAGCGGGAATGTCAAAGGACTTTTCTCGTCAAAACACTTCGTCATTGTCAACAATATCATAGCAGTTCCAACAAAGATAAAAAAAAAAATCGTGATTTTCTTTAGAGACATCCTGTTGCAACTTAAGAACTAATCGACTGGGTGACCTAGGTCCTATTGTATGCACCCATCCTCATAACTATTGGTTATAGGCGAAGCGTAGGGGACATTAATCAAAAATTACTCTCCAATATTTCCTTTCGTTCCTGAATGCTTGATAAAACACAGTCATTCAGTAACGTATCAGTAGACGCGTGTCATAATCATTGGATATCCACTTTGAATACCTTAGACCAATAATTCCGTAGCTTCTAACACCGATGTGTTAACATTTTATATGACGCCCTCTGTGGAAAGCATGAGCTATGTAGGAAACATAGACCTATAGTCAGGGTGTAGCCTTGTTCAGGTAACATACAGGAATGCAGCTCGATGACGTCGTCGAAAACAGCCGATATTTCGACACGAACTCCTCCTGACATTTTGAAGGCAAAATTTCAATGGAAATGGCAGGGGAAGACGAGGATTTCTCTTCGGATGAGTATAGGGTAATATCAATAGCGGTAGAAAATGGTATAATGGGAGTTGGATTCGTTATGAATAGAAAGCTAGGGTAAGGAGTCGGTTACAGAGAAAAATTCAGTAATAGGGTTGTTCTTGTTAGAATCGACAGTAGACCAACACCAACAAAGGTGATTTAGGTGTACATGCCGGCATAGTAAGCTGAAAATGAAGATATAGAAAAAGTATATGAGGATATTGAAAGGGTAATACCGTACATAAAGACAGATGGAAATCTAAAAGTCATGGGGGCTGGAATACAGTTATAGGGGAAGAAGTAGAAGAAATGGTTACAGTAGGGTATAGGCTTGGGACAAGGAATGAGAGAGGAAAGAGTTCTGTAATAAATTTCAGCGAGTAATAGCGAATACTCTGTTCAAGAATCACAATAGGAGGAGATATATTTGCAAAAAAGATTTCAAAATCATATATGAAATGTAAGGCGTACCCAGAAGCACATATACACTCAGATCATAATGTGGTATTGATCAACCGCAGGCTGAAGTGCAAGAAATTAATCAGGACGAGTTAATAAGCAAAGAAGTTGGACACAGAAGTACTAAGAGATGACGAAATACGCTTCAAGTTCTAGGGGTATAGATACTGCAATAAGGGATAGCATAATAGGCAGCACAGTTGAAGGGGACTGGACATCTCTAAAAACAGCAATCACAGAAGTTGGAAACAAATGCATAGTTAAAAAGAATGTAACTGTGGATAACAGAACTATGGGTAACAGAAGAAATACTTCAATAGATCAATGAAAGTAGAAAGTACAAAAATGTTCAGGGAAATTCAGAAATACAGAAATACAAGTCACTGAGGGATGAAATGAATGGGATGTGCAGGGAAGCTTAGACGAAATGGCTGCATAAAGAATCTGAAGGAATCCAAATAGAGATGATTGTCAGAAGGACTGTCTGAGCATACAGGAGAGTCAGGTTTCAGCGATATTAAGAGCAAGGGTGGTAACATTAAGAATGCAACGGAAATTCCACTATTAAACACAGAGGTGGGAGAGGATAGGTGGAAAGAATGCATTGAAAGCCTCTATGAGGGAGAAGATTTGTCTGATGTGATAGAAGAAGAAACAGGAGTCGATTTACAAGAGCTAGGGGATCCAGTATTAGAATCAGAGTTTAATAAAGCTTTGGAGGATTTAAGATCAAATAAGGGACAAGGGATAGACAATGTTTCATCAGAATTTCTAAAATCAGTGGGGGAAGTGGGATGAAAACGACCATCCACATTGGTGTGTAGGATGTATGAGTCGAGCGACATACCATCTGACTTTCGGAAAAATGTCATCCGCACAATTCCGAAGACTGCAAGAACCGTACAATCAGCTTAACAGCTCATGCATCCAAATTGCTGAAAATAATAGTATACAGAAGAAATGAAAAGAAAATTGAGGATGTGTTAGATGGCGACCAGTTTGGCTTTAGGAAAGGTAAAGGCACCAGAGAAGCAGTTCTGACGTTGCAGTTGATAATGGACGCAAGAATAAAGACAAATAAAGAAAAGTTCTTAGGGTTTGTGGACCTGGAAAAAGCGTTAGACAATGTAAAATGGTGCAACATATTAGAAATTCTGAGAATAATAAGGGTAAGCTATAGAGGGAGACGGGTAATATACAATATGTGCAAAAGGCAGGAGGGAATAATAGAGTGATCAAACAAGAACGAAGAGTTCGGATTATAAAGGGTGTAAGAATGGAATGTAGTCTTTCCTCCCTACTGTTCAATTTGTACATCGAAGAAGCAATGAAGACATTGCTACCCTGAGTGAAACTGAAGAAGAATTACATGATACACAGAATGATATGAACAATCTAATGTGTACAGAATATGGATTGAGAGTAAATCGAAAAAAGACGATAGTAATGAGCAGCAGCATGTATGAGAACAACGAGAAACTTAATTGATGGTCACCAAGTAGATGAAGTTAAAAAGTTCTGCTACCTACGCAGAAAATAACCTATGACGGACGGAGCAATGAGGACATACTGAACTGAGGAAGCAATTTCTGAGAATGTACATTTTGAGCACAGCATTGTATGGTAGTGAAACATGGACTGTGGGGAAACCGGAACAGAAGAGGAGGTTGAAAATTAGATGGACTGGTGAGGTAAGGAATGAAGAGGTTCCGTCCAGAATAAAAAAGGAAAGGAATATGTGGAAAACACTGAATGGTGAAGGGACAAGATAATAGGACATCTGTTAAGACATCAGGGAATAACTTCCATCGTACTAGAGGGAGCTGTAGGCGTCAAAAAGTATGGAGGAAGACAGAGATTTGAATACATCCTCCGCACTGAATAGCCACGTTGTTTGAGGTGCCATGTCACGGATTGCGTGGCCCCTCCCGCCGGAGTTTCGAGTCCTCCCTCGGGCAAGGGTGGGTCTGTTGTTCTTAGCATATGTCACTTTAAGTGGTGTGTAATTCTAGGGACCGATTATCTCAGCAGTTTGGTCCCTTAGGAAGTCACACACATTTGAACCTTCGGAATATGTCCAGGAATTAATTGAAGACATAGATTGCAAGTGCTTCTCTGAAGTGAAGAGGTTGGCGCAGGGAAGCAGTTGGTGGCGCGCCGCATCAAACAGTCAGAGGACTGATGACCCAAGAGAAAAAGAGTTATTTTCAAAACTGTTATCGTCTTCTTCATTTTGACAGCAACATTAGTAAAGCATTTTTTCCATATTGTGAGTAACATATACGCAGTTTTAACTTTCGTATAAATTTTTCGTCGGTTTTTCGCGATTATCGTTCTTATGAACTTAGACTAACACGTTATTTGTGAAGTGTTCTGAGTAGTGTGTTCCTTGATGAGTAGCTCCCGAGTTTCCTGCAGGGTGACGGCCTTAAGATACCGCGAAGTTTCGACCAGTGTCACATTCTTCATTAACTTCGGCAGAAAATTATGAGTATGATACTCGTCGAGATGTCGCGGTGTCTTGGCAGGGCAATGCCGCTGGAAACCTGCAAGCTTTTCATCAGTAATATCCATCGGTTGGACAAAAGTTTGGAAACACCGCGAGAAATTCATGCATGAACATATAAGCTAGAGAAACCTGCAGGTTGCTCTGTGTATGTGACAATAAACGGCACCTGCGCATTGTCCTCAGGCAAATGATAGCCGTGACCTGAACAGTGCAGTTCTAAGTGCATTATCGAAGCTAAGTGAACTGGAACGTGTGAAAATTGTTGGTGTTCAAAAGGTGGGATCTTCCGTAAACAAGGTAGCTGAAGTGTTGGGTGTTGTAAAAGGCAACAAGCTGAACGTTCGTACCTCATACAGGCAAAACGCAAAAAAACATTTCCGCTAAGTCACAATGCGCTGGGAAGTGTGCGATGAATTATCGTAACATTGGTCACACTCGCGAACCCTGTCAGCGCTAAAAGAACGCAAAGCGAGGTTCCGTAAGGGCGATCTGGAAATACAATACCATTCTTCAGTCATATAAATCCCAGTTAAACGAAACTGCAGTGGTAAAGCCATTACAACATTTCGGCAATGTAGCAACATAAGAAATTCATATGGTCAGATGAGTGTTACTTCAGATTTTTTCCAACTTCTGGCCGAATTTACGTCCCACGAGTGAAAGAAGGCGGGGGTTCAATGATGCTTTGGACAACCTTATCGTGGGCCCTGTCGTTACTCTGCAAGGTCGCGTTACTGCCAAAGAAAGATGTGACTATGTTTGATGATACGATCCACTCCATGATACAATAGGGATGCTGTTATTAGATACAATAGGGATGCTGTTATTAGATGACTGAGACACTGTTCACAAAGCTCGCAAAATCCAGGACTGTTTTTAAGAGCACGGGGATTAATTGTCACATCTCCCTGGCCATAACGGTCCTCATATCTGAATATTTTTTAATGAACATATTCGCTATTGCTTTAAAAAAATTCTTTGTGACTGTAAACCTCGACCGTGAGAAGTTAATCAGATCTCAGTATAGTTGAGACTTTGTGGTCTAGTTTGGAGACAAGGGTGCGTGATCGCTACCCAACCCCAAAATCGTTACATGAATTTGCTACTGTTTTGCAGGAAGAACGGTATAAGAGCTTCTTGAAAACCATAAAAGACCTATATTTATCCATTCCGAGAGGACTGGAGGTTGTTTCGAGAGTGCCAACAACGCTTTATGCACGATAATGTGAAGTGCTTTTGGTGTTACCATAAATTTGACCACCTGATTTGTGTCTCTTTCGCGCTTTTTTTAAGAGAAATATTTCTAATTGTTCTCCAGATTACTACATTTTAGAGTCTCGTTATCAATTTCATTGTCAATATTACATCTTTCTATGAGGGTCATTCAATAATCAAAGAGACAAATTGATCTGGGGAAAAACTGTTAGTAGGGCCAGTTTCGTACTTTCATGGCTTTAAGCTGACATAGCTGGGATGAGCCCTCATCAGCTGATGTATCAACATTTTTTTGTTTATAACCTGAAAAATACATTTCAAGATGGTGAGCCCCCTTGAAACGTCCACATTAGTTCAACAAAGTTATGTTATTCGCTTTTTATTTGCTGAAGGCGAGGAACAAGTGAATTTATACTGCAGAATGTCTAAATTTATGGTGAAGGTTGTATGAATCGTGCAAATATTTACAAGTGCGTAGAGCTGTTCAAAAATGGTCGCTTCTCAGTGACTGACGAACACCGTTCTGGCCGACCAGTTGCGGTATCAACTCCCTCACTTGAAAGTCGGACTGATGACATTATTCGTGCGGACCGCCGCGTGACTGAGGAAATGATAGTTTATAAGGTACAAGTTAGTACTGGTACAGTTCATTACATTATCTGTAACAAGCTGAAGTGCCCCAAAACATGTGCAAGATAGGTCCGAAAGGAGTTGACACGGCTACACAAGGAAACAACGTTGAGAGTGTGCACAGAGCTAAAGGAACGTTAAGAAAGGGAAGGTGGGCACTTCCTCAACAAAATTTTAACATGTCATAAAACTTGGGTTCACTATTGTGAGCCACAATCAAAAAGACAAAGCATGGAATGGAAGCACACCAACTCACCTGACAAGAAAAATTTCAAAACGCAAGCATCAGCAGGAAAAGTGTTGGGATGCTGAAGGTACAGTTTTTTTGTGATTACCTCGAAGAACAGCGTACAATGAACTGCCAATACTACTCGGCTTTGCTTTTAAACATGGTGAAACCAGCCATGAGCGAGGGACGTCGTGGATCACAGACGAGAGATGTGATTCTCCAGCAAGACAACGTACGTGCTCATATTGCTGAAGAAACCCGTGAAACCATCGACAAAATGGGCTGGGAAGTACTGCCTCATCCCCCTTACATTCGTGATTTAGCACTCAGTGATTTGTTTCGTACACTGAAGGACGAATTATGTGGGAAAAGGTTCCTGGACAACGGGTACATGAAAAAGTTTGTGGGAAATTGGTTCAGACATGAAGATAAACAGATCTTTGCAGCCAGAATAAAAAAAAAGCTTGTAGCCCGTTGGAACAAGTGCATAAATGTTCTAGGGAATTATACTAAAGAGGAGAAAAAGTATAGTTTTTTTAAAATTAAACGTTTTTTTTCTCTCCAGACGAGTTTGTCTCTTTAATTATTGAATGACCCTCTTACATTGCCGCTTACTGCTATGTGTCGCTGAGCCGATGGTTCTGCTGAAAGCTGCTGTGGCTGGCCACATAGGAACGCAATATCCATTAATTGTAACGGTGGGTTATTTAGGTTTCTACAGATGATCACACTAATACAAGGGAAGATCGGATAGTGACGCACAATAATTTTGTTACCAAAAACTTTAACAGGCATCAAAACATAACAAAATCACAAACGAACTTACATCTTTTATCTACCTTTCTACATAGTTGCGAACGTTCTCATCACATTTCTACCATAGTGATACCTGTTTCAATACGCCCTGCTCGTAGAAGTCCGTTTGGTTGGAGTATAGCCACCTGCCGACTGTTAGTTTCACTTCCACACCTGTCACAAAGCGCTGGCCGGCCAGGAATTTCTTCATGGGACCAAACAGATGAAAGTCCGACGGTGCGTGGTGCGGACAGCATGGTGGATGCTGAAGCACCTCCTATCCAAATTTTCTCAAGAACAGGAGCAGTCACATGGGTGCCAGCATTGTCATGAAAAACTTTGACACCGTCGGAATTAATGTTGTGGCTTTTGTCACGAAGAACACAACGGAACTGAACCGCAGTTTTAATGTAGGCTGCAGCGTTTACAGTGGTCTCGTTTTGAGTTAAGTCCACCAATAGCACACCACTCAAATCCGAGAACACATTCACAAGCAATTTGCTAGCAGACTGACTAACTTAGAATTTTTTTCGTAATGGGGAATCAGCATGTTGCCACTCCATAGAGGCTTGCTTGACGTCAGGCGTGTAGTGGTACGCCCACGACTCATCACCAATGACAATTCTGTTCAGAAAGTCATGCCTTTTTCTGCTGCGTAGTGCGTTAAATGATTCAAGCTTGTCGTCATTCGCTGACCCTTGCGGTTCTCTGTCAGGTCTTAGGCACACAGCGAAGATTAACTTTATGAAATCTCGACGTATGATGAACAAAATCGTACGCCGCACTATAGGAAATGTTGAATGCTGTTCGCAATTGCTCACCACAGTCGTTAAAAACTGCTGGCTCAATGGATACGCCAACCTGCGGGGTTGCAGCTGCAACCGACCGTCCGGAGCATGACGGATCACTAAGGTTCAGACGACCTTTGAAGAATGCAAGCCACGTGGAGAGATGGCTCCGATCTATACAGTCGTCCCCTTATACACCACGCATGTTCCTATGAATTTCACTCGGTTTATGCGCTTTGGCTCACAGATATCGAACTACACTTCCCTGCTCTTTACAATTGGACGATAGTAACATGCGCACCATGTTTGTTTTGTAGTTCAGGCTTCTCTGAGTAGAATTGTACATGAAAACAAAATACTCTCCGCAGTGCCAGCTTAAGACAATATCGTCGTGAAATTTGAACACTCTAGCTGCAATACCAGGAGAAAAAAATTATTGTGCGTTACTCTCCGATCCTTCCTCGTATTAATGTTAGTGGGCAGTGAGTAATGAGAACTGTCCATTACAACTGACTGACTTAAGACTGCGATACAGACTTTTCTTAAAATCTGTAGTCTTTTGAGTCAAAATTTTGCAAATGTTTGAGAATCTTTAAGTGAGTAATCTGACATTAGTAATCAATGGAGGAATATGGTTATTTGCTTTCGGCAACAACGACTTTCGAGTCATATTGTGGACGTCAATGACTGTTGAAATGCCTATTTTGAAACTCGTTCGTTTCCCGACACGATCAAACACGCTTTCAATAAGATATCACCGAGTTTGGTCATCACCACTCATCTTCAAATCAAAGACACATAGAGTAGTTTTCTCCAACCACTGAGATAAGGACATCGAACATGTCAGATTGTAATGGAAAACTACATTTCCTGAAAAAAAGATGTAGGACTCGCAAGTGGAGGAAGAAACGAGATTAAATTTCACGGGTTGAGAGGGTGTATGATCTTACTTCTGTGATCACACAATCGACTCAAATTTACAGAGGACTTGGCAGTCTGGGACCACTTATCAGTACTACGCTGCACCCCCTCTCAACTGGATGCGAGCACTGGTTCGGTTGGTAATGGTGTCCTGCCTTTCTATCCTCTATAGAAGGAAGCTGGCCCGCAACTGTTCTAACAGGTCCTTGATAATCAATGCTGGCACTGCGACGCCGTAGGCGTCTAGGTGGGGTCCACACACGCTTCAAAGGAGACAAATCCTGAAACACTACAGGCCATGGGAGTAGCTCATCACATTGCCGAAGTTCATGGAGACGCATGCCATTTATAGAGGACCAGTATCCTTTTGCAAAATAGTGTCATGATTCTGTAAGGTAGCGCAACTCCGAAGTCTGTCTACAAGGTGGGCCATTGATAGTGGCCGGGCCTAATATCTCACGAAATAAGCATCAAACGGAAAAACTACAAAGAACGAAAGTCGTCTAGCTTGAAGGGGGAAACCAGATGGCGCTATGGCTGGACCGCTAGATGGCGCTGCCATAGGTCAAACGGATATCAACTGCATATTTTTTAAGTAGGAACCCCCATTTTTAATACATATTCGTGTAGTATGTAAAGAAATATGAATGTTTTAGTTGGACCACTTTTTTCGCTTTGTGATAGATGGCGCTGTAATAGTCAAAAACATATGGTTCACAATTTTAGACGAACAGTTGGTAACAGGTAAGTTATTAAATTAAAATACAGAACTTAGGTACGTTTGAACATTTTATTCTGGTTGTTCCAATGTGATACATGCACCTTTGTGAACTTATCATTTCTGCGTACGCATGCTGTTACAGCGTGATTACCTGTAAATACCACATTAATGCAATGAATGCTCAAAATGTCCGTCAACTTCAATGCATTTGGCAATACGTGCAACGACATTCCTCTCAACAGCGAGTAGTTCGCCTTCCGTAATGTTCGCACGTGCATTGACAATGCTCTGACGCATGTTGGCAGGCGTTGTCGGTGGATCACGATGGCAAACATCCTTCAACTTTCCCCACAGAAAGAAATCCGTGGACGTCAGATCCGGTGAACGTGCGGGCCATGATATGGTGCTTCGACGACCAATCCACTTGTCATGAAATATGCTGTTCAGTACCGTTTCAACCGCACGCGAGCTATGTGCCGGACATCCATCATGTTGGAAGTACATCGCCGTTCTGCTATGCAGTGAAACATCTTGTAGTAACATCGATAGAACATTACGTAGGAAATCAGCATACATTGCACCATTTAGATTGCCATCGATAAAATGGTGGCCAATTATCCTTCATCCCATAATGCCGCACCATACATTAACCCGCGAACGTCGCTGATGATCACTTGTCGCAGCCATCGTGGATTTTCCGTTGCCCAATAGTGCAGCAGAAGTGGTTTGAAACTCTACGAACGCTCCTGCAAATTCGCATGCCCCGCCAGCCGCCCCAGCAGCGCCGCAGGGGAAGGGTGCAAAGAAGATAACTACCGCCCCAACGGTATCGGCGGCAGCCCCGCAAGGGACCGAGAAGTCAAAAGGGCAGTCTACATCGAATAAGCGCGAGAGAACGGCCTGCAGGTCTCCGATAACACTGCGACGCAGCACACTGAGCAAGCAGAGCTGCTTGAGCAGCAGCTGCGGCAGAACTGCGCCACGCAGTAGCAGGAGACGCCGACCAACAGCGAGCTGCCGCCACTCAGCACCATCCTGATGAAGCTGTGCCAAGTTACTGAAGACACAGCGCAGCAGAGGGAGTAAGTCAACGCACTGCGTTGCCCCACCGGACTCGTTTTATTATAACGAACATGGCACTGACACGGTTTCTTCTTGCGCGATACCCGCTATTAACATAACCTACCCTTGCATGAACTGTCGCAGTCAGCAAGACATCCGCTACTGCTCTTAGTACCTGACCTAACTATCGCAGAGCTTTTTTTTTTCCACTTGGTGCTTGCCTTGGCACTTTTTTCCTTCTACCCTTCAAACCGCTACCCTTCGCTCGATTTTCGACCCAAGCTATCTCCAGATGAGCGCGTATAGATGGTTAATCTTAACCAGACGTACGCAAACATCGCAGTAGCCCCATCCAGCGCCACCTAACTTTAGTGAAAACTAACCCTTATGCAGAGATGGCAGTAGAACTTTTGAGTTGGCCATCATACTGGTGTGGTCGTGAAGGGGCTCCACCTAAGATTAAAAAAAGGGGAGGGTAAGTGTGGTGTTCTTGTCTTTCCGACCTGCGACGGTAAATGCGCTAACGTGTACTATGGCTACATTATTACCAGATGCATCCAATCAGGGCCACCGTGCTGTCCTTCTTTCCTTGGCTGCGGAAGAACAGATACCGCAGACATTTATCAGTGAATGTAGTATGTGTATGGGGAAACATATCTTTGGAAAACAGTGGTAATGCGTAAGTTACGCCAACTCAAGTGAGAGCACTCGCCCCACAGTCCTCTCCGCTTGCCATTATCAGGTCTTCAGTGCCTGAAAAATAGGCCTTGAAGCGTCGAGCATTCTTATCGGACGAGGAGATGGCCTCAGTGCCTACGTCAGTTTTGCAGGCAAAAAAATTCTGGATCGGCGGCATCCGAGCGGAAGCTTTTAAATCGCACCTTTTAAAAACAAACTGCAAGGAGTTTTGACACTTTTTGTAATAACCTCGTTATCTAAGGCGGATTTTTCTGAATTTCAAGCCAATAACGCGAAGTATAGTTCAGGAATGAGTGTGGAGAAAGAGGTAAGAGTCACAGTTTCCAATCTCGTGCCTAGATTTGAAGAACGGGCGATGAAGAAGCAATTCGTCCTTTTCAGATCGCTACATGAATAAGGTACATTAACATTAAAAGTAGATTAAAGTGTTTGGTGTTAATGAAGAAGCTACTATTCTTATTAACTCTTTATAAACGTAAGTCTATTTATCCCACATTTCGAGTCGGCTTCTGATTCAAAAGGAGCAGTGAACATTGACGTTTGGACCAAGAGCGGCGTGGGCCGAAAAAGTCTGAAAACCACTGCTCCAGTTTTATTTGTATTAAATGTAGGGTTGTTAGTATGTTATGTTCATGGCACATAGTCCTTAAGGATATAAATAACACTCAAATTAGATGTTTTGTGTAAATGAGATGAAGAACGTGGTATTTGCTCTCCATTTCTGTGTTAACCTGTCACCGTTACAGCCTTGTCCTAAGCCTTTCAGTACAGGAATGTACCATCAATTAAAGATTGCGACCTCGCACGTTAGGAGCATTAGAATTTCATCTCAACGAGTTGATGATAAAGGAGGAGGTTCCAAACACGTACCTAACATACTATTCTCATTCAAGATCCTCTCTTGCAGTTACAAGTCGAGTGACGGCAGCCAGCGACAGGAGGTTGGTGGAATAGTGGACGGATTCCTCAAGACGGTCGGGAGCTACTTATGGAAGTCGCCCAGCGGCCAGAAGTACACAGTCAACTACGTCGCCGACAAGGATGGCTACCAGTCCAAGCTGGAGGCCGTCGACGAGACGGTGGAGCCGCCCAAGCTCGAGAAGCAAGTCCTCCTCAGCCCCAACGCCAAACTGTCGCTCATCGGCCGCTAAAGAACCCCGCTGTTCTTACCAATATACGACGTACCACATGCCGAAAACTCATTTTCTGTCCTTCTGAGATAGTGTGTAAATAACACTTTTACAAATGAAGCCTTCCTGCAGATATTATGAGACATACAAATGCGATCAGGCGATGGTACAGATGAGATAAACTCGTAGGCTCTACTCATTGTTTTAATGGACAACCTTCGGATCATGTCACGAAAACTGACAGATTATCAATTTCTATGGTTTCAAAATTAATCCGTTTGGTATCAGTGTCAAGGATCATCCTCACGTTGTATGGAGTCCACAGATTTATCATCAAATATTTCCTAATGTGTGTCCAATAAAAATTGTTGTCTTTTCGGCAGCTACATGACGCAGTTCCTAGAGCTCTAATATCACACGTCAAAGATAGCTTTATGAATAATGTGTCAGTGGGACATTTACACCTTAGAATCTTCTTGAAATTTCATCGTCTCTGAAGTAGTGTGACAAACTGAAAGACGATATCGCTGCATGAATTTTTCTGGAAGTTGAAAGTTCGTGACAAGCCACTTCGTCAGTCTGTAAAAGAGTCTACATATGTTTCTGACACTTCATTCATAAATTTGCCTCTTGATTGCATATAACAGTACAAATAATTCATAGTGATCGGTTCCTGATTTTTGCCATCATCAGATCCGTTACGAAAACTAGGGAAAGATTCTAAAGTGAGAATAATAAGTTGAAACAGATTGAAACCTAATTTACAGAAAATATAAGTGTCTGTAAAAAAGAAATGTGTAAGAACAGATAGAATACATAAAAAAGGATAACGTGCCATTGAATGTAATCAGATGCAAGCATCAATGTTAAGTGCTAGTGATGGCCTGAGAGCGTCCTGTATTTATACATACACAACTCTAACCAGCAGAGGAAGCTACTTCTGAGGCACATAAGTAATCAGCATCATAAATTTAATAGCATAAAATACTCACAATCATTAATTAAAACTAATTCACCAGAATACTTTTAGTGGAAAGTTATCCTTTTTCAAGTATTCTTAATTTCATATTTTTATAAGTTATTAGGCGCCGTATGTAATGAACTGTATTACTGCCACATTAGTGTTTTTTCTATTTTTAGAACAGATCTGATGGTGGCAGTGAACCGAAGCTGGCCATTGTGAATAAGCTATTGTGACTAACGAGTTATAAACGATCAAGGTATTTACAAATAAATTATGTCTGAGTAGGTGCCATGTCTCAGAACTTCTGAGAAAGAACTTAAGTTTCTTAAACTTTCTGTTCCTATCGCGTAGTACGTTACGATTGGGAATCGTACAATGTTTTCTGTCGATCTCATCTCTTTCTATTACAAAGATTCTGTCCGTGACAACTTAGAATTGTGAAAGACTAATATTACGATATTAACAAGTGCTAATTTATGGAATGTAACATAAATAAAATTGTGTTCATTATCATACTTTTGCTGCCTCTAAAGCCTTTGAAAGTGCAATAAATCTTAGGACAAATTTAATGTTCACTTAATGCCATAGCAAAAAGAGCTTGTACTAGTTCGATTTCTATCCAACATGTACTCCTGCCAGAAACACATTGATATGCTATTCATAAAAAACTACACATACTACGTACTCCAAAATAGTTTCAGAACACATTCCGTCATTAACAGTTATTTTCTCTATAAGATTCATTATAAATGCGAAAGCAGTAACGTTTTTAAAAACAGCAGTAATAGAGAACTCAACTTTCAGATCACTTTGAAGCCATTCTTAAGTGAGCTCCACTTCCTTTGTGGTGCAGGCATTCGTCTCCCTCAATTACGAACGAAGCAACTACTTAGCTTAAGTGTAATCGTTAATTAACGTGATCAAGGAGATGACATAGAAGGACTATGCCCCTTTAACTAACACCATTTACGCATTTGACAAGAAACGCTTATTTTTCAAACTAACAACAGGTCACCTTTAGAAAAAGCATATAGGCATATTCCAAGATATTTTGCCACGTTAAATTTAAACACCTGAAAAGCGTTAAAAATGTTAAAAAACACAGTTACTCTTTTAATGGCCATAAACAAGAGGCAAGAATATATCACTTTAATAATATTGGCCTTTAAAAAACTTTAAATTAAAAAAAAGGATTTAAATAAACCAGCAAACAATTAAAACTGACTTCTAGATGATTTTTTACAAGCAAGCTCAGAACCGAAACATCAAGTTGGTCCCCAAGAGATTGATATTAATTAGTTAACAAAAAATAACAGTTCGCCTTTAAGGCTTACTCAAAAGTTTTACACTAAATAATTTAGAAGAAAGTTTAGAACAAGCTTACAATGTGTATTAAACAAAACAACAAGATTAAAGGGAAAATTCCCCGTGAAAAGACAGTTTAATCGTATAAATTCCTCTTGACCACCAGCAAAATTGTATTTACTTTGCAACTCAGATAACATAAGGTACTCAATTTGAGCACAGACAGTCATGACACGCCACTGCAGACAAATAGCTGTTCGCGCTAGGAAATGCTCCAGAGCCGTGCACGTAGCCGCAAGCGATCCAGGCCCAAGCGGCAAGAAGCAGCCGACACGGAATGCTCTAACGGTAGCTTATCTGGTGCTGTCAACAAACACCGAAGTGTCTTACTGATTACACTACAACTGAAAGTTATCGTTTCACCACGACTGGACACAAAGAACCTTTGCAGTAAGGTTATACGACCCAGGAATTAAGCCTTACTAAAAATGTAAGGTGTGAAAGAGAACTAATCAAAGAGAACAGTAAATTCTTCCCAGACGAAATATAAATAACAACTCCCTAAGGTCTTGACTGGAGGCCATAACACGCAAAACTTAAAGGACCGGATACTAATAATACCAGAGAGCACACCATCTTCTAAAAAACGGTGAAAACAAATATTAAAATTGAGAAACAGTTTGTTCTCTGCCATAAAACAGCTAGTTAACTCATAGGCTTCAAAAAACTATGCGCAAAAGCTACGTACGTCACATAGTGACAAAAATCGCCATAACAATATTAGCCACAGTAAACTCTTAGAGACAATACTGGTCAGAGCAAGTCACTTCGTAAAACTCATAGAGCAGACAGGACATAAATTTGTCCTAGAACCAAATACAAAGTCAAATAACATAGGCGTGAATGACGACTCAATGAATATAAACTTGAACATCTGCTCAAACAGCTTGCGGAGAGGCCAAACGTTGCACAGATTTGAATAACCAGATATGCATGGTACAGACCAACCAAACTCTTTGGCTTCTACGGTGTCCTGGCGAGAAAGTGTGAACGACGACCCGGAAAAGACGTCATGTCCATCCGCACCCAGTGTCCGCTGCTCCAAGCAGTGCCGCTGGCCCCGGCTCCACACTGTGCGAAGATTGCACGTAAACTGCCTGCACTGCACTGGGAAAGTGAAATGAGCCGCCGCGGCTTATTATGTAACTTGGGGGAGAAGTAACTTCTGTCTTTCTAATGGGGTTTGAAACTTCCTTCTAAATACGAATTTATTCCAGGACTACAAACATTAAGTGCAATCATTTTAGTTTGTGTCCTTGTGCTGTATACATGACCGTGCGACGTACCACAGCAGTTATACTGATAGTGGATGCTTTCTGTGCTACGATTTCACAATAGAGGGTATTAAACATTGCTTGTAATGCCACTTTTTTCAGTTGAATTACATTCACTAAAATGTAAATCAATCTTATTCATGTAATACATCTCCACTGAGACTTAGAAAGCCACAATCGTTCAACACATGTTTTCCACGGGTGCTGCTGTTCACACCCATCCCATGGTAGCAGGCCTGGTTGCTATCTTCGGAAACAATAGGTGGAAGGTAAGAAAGATATTAGATATTAAATGAGAATATTCTCCGCAGAATCGACGATGAAAGGTTTAGAAAACACTGACATGAAGAAGGGACAGAATTACAGGAAGTATGTTAAGGATCCAGGAAGTAAGTTCTGTGGTTTTAGACGGAGATGTAGAGGGCAAAAACTGTACGGGACGACAGAGATTGGAATACATTCAATCTATAATTGAGTACAATCCATGTAACTGCTACTCTGAGATAATGAGGTTGGCTCAGGTGAGACACTTAAGGCGAGCCGCATCGAAACAATTAGAGGATAATTACTGAGAAAAATGTGGAACCGTTAGAGACAATGAAACTTGGAGACAGCATAACTGTTAATGCTCGAGCTCTTTAGAAGCATCATATTTTGGTTCGAATCCTGGTCTGGCTACATTTTTTTATTGAAAGTTAACCCTGTGGGGGCTATATAAAATGACTGAGAGTGAAGTACAATTTACAACACTTATTTTTTAAAACAAGACATAAATTATACTAAACAAGTTATAGACTGCATACCCTAAACAACTAACAGATGATTTAATTCTCCACTGGGTGGACCATAGTTGGCAAAGACAGTTTAACTAGGTGATCAGTAAGTCAAGTACTCTGGCCGTGAAGAGGTGTATAACGCAACCTGAGTCAATCTGACGCTGAGCGGAGTTTGACTGATCAACTCTACTGTAGTTTCACTACACAGGTGCAGCTGAGAGCAAATGTCGATTGAGAGCTGTACGCCCCTGAAAATACCGGAGTAGCAGTACAGTACCCTGTGTGCTTCATGAGGTGATGTGACGAGCGAGATGTTTGTCGGAGAGGCGAGACGTGAGGCAGCACCTGTGAATCGGTCGCGGCCACGAAATAAATGCAAAAATCTCACGGTCTAGCGATCAGGCAGACGGATCGCAATTTACTATCTACCAGAGCCCTCAAATCATGGTTGATTTCAGTGTGTGACACACCTGTTCGCTGGTCGTACCAAGGACCAATTGGCTCACTCATACGAAAGAGCGCCCAAAGATATCAAACGTCAGGACTGGAAAACCAAAAACGAATATGTGTGCCCTCAGCAGACAAGTAGTCCGAGACATTTGAAGCCTCCCTGTCGGTACAGTAAGAATTTCTCCACAGACTCCCCCCATCTAAATTACTGGCAAGTGAAGTCAATGTCAGGACAGGTCCCAAGAACCAATCACACGTGCCAGAACATCGAACACAAGTGCTTACCAGGCCAAGGTCCCGCACCCGAGTGCTTCGCAGCTCATCAGAAAAAAATCCGTTTTTCCCGCAAAGAGCACAAACGACACTACCTTCACGCCGTCTTGAGCCAATCACAGGGCTCTAGAGGCACTACATCGTCCCTCCGACACGACAGCACAAACTCTAATCGAGCCAAGGCAAGAGTTAAGAAACCTGGATCTCTGGAAAAAAAGAAACCGCCAATTACTGGTTTTTTAAGTTTTTGCGGAGGGGAAAGATGATTTTTCCCGAAGTCGTGTCACTTCCCACGAACAAATACAATCTTAAACATCTTTATCTAAATCGCCTGTGCCTTGGAGCTTGTTAGTCCTAGCTATGAGGTGTAATCAGGATTCTATCTCCAAACGTTTCTCAGACACTGGATTTTTCTTATACAAAATTTTGAACATGGCTGCACGTTCAGAGACCGTGAATAGTTACAATTGAAAGAGAAACAGCCCTCAGTCACTATATTTTTAATAAATCAACCTGCTTTCAACACTGCTAGGAGTGTCTTCTTCAGAATTTAAAGCAAAGAATGATCTATAGTCTATAACATAGTCACAGAATAACGTCTAAAAACGTATGATAAGGTACAGTACGAAATCATCATAAAAGACTGACAGTACTTATACATCATTTATAAAATAATAAGTATGCCAAAAGGGCATTAGTCACAAAGCTATTTAAGATAAATAAAACTGATGGTGAGTCACTAAGGGCTGCTCGTTACGTGCGTGGTGCAAGTTGCAAAACGGACTACAACTGAGGCAGCTGGGGAAGTGGTTCACAGTCCTACTTGCACTATCGGAAAATATAAAAACAAGTGAATTTTTACCATATGTGGCTCTGCACACAAGCCCAGTTCACGACTCCACTGTGTAGACACGTTCCTTCAGACAGGTCGCCACTAGCCCTGCCTTCCACAGGCACCAAGACAGGTAGCTCGGCATTGTTCTGCTGGAGACCTGCCTAGTCTCGACAAGGGGCCGCCCTGCCAGTCCTGTATGGCTGTGGGCCTGTCCGGCAAGGTTTACTGAGGGATAGTATGCCACCAGTTGCTTTCAACTCCAAATATGTCGTTTCTATGAGCTAAGAACCATAAAAACACCTCATGCTTTTAGTGCCCTACCTGGCTCCATCAGAGTCTGTTCAGGCTGTTAACTTTCTAGAGTATGGCTCAAGGTGCTTATGTGGAAAATAAGTGAGAGAGTAACCTCTCCTCTCTCAATATTTACAGCTGAATTTTTGATATCGATGGTATCTTTGAGGTAAAAATACGAGGGCAGTTCAATAAGTAATGCAACACATTTTTTTTCTCGGCCAATTTTGGTTGAAAAAACCGGAAATTTCTTGTGGAATATTTTCAAACATTCCCGCTTCGTCTCGTATAGTTTCATTGACTTCCGACAGGTGGCAGCGCTGTACGGAGCTGTTAAAATGGCGTCTGTAACGGATGTGCGTTGCAAACAACGGGCAGTGATCGAGTTTCTTTTGGCGGAAAACCAGGGCATCTCAGATATTCATAGGCGCTTGCAGAATGTCTACGGTGATCTGGCAGTGGACAAAAGCACGGTGAGTCATTGGGCAAAGCGTGTGTCATCATAGCCGCAAGGTCAAGCAAGACTGTCTGATCTCCCGCGTGCGGGCCGGCCGTGCACAGCTGTGACTCCTGCAATGGCTGAGCGTGCGAACACACTCGTTCGAGATGATCGACGGATCACCATCAAACAACTCAGTGCTCAACTTCACATCTCTGTTGGTAGTGCTGTCACAATTGTTCACCAGTTGGGATATTCAAAGGTTTGTTCCCGCTGGGTCCCTCGTTGTCTAACCGAACACCATAAAGAGCAAAGGAGAACCATCTGTGTGGAATTGCTTGCTCGTCATGTGGCTGAGGGTGACAATTTCTTGTCGAAGATTGTTACAGGCGATGAAACATGGGTTCATCACTTCGAATCTGAAACAAAACGGCAATCAATGGGGTGGCGCCACACCCACTCCCCTACCAAGAAAAAGTTTAAAGCCATACCCTCAGCCGGTAAAGCCATGGTTACAGTCTTCTGGGACGCTGAAGGGGTTATTCTGTTCGATGTCCTTCCCCATGGTCAAACGATCAACTCTGAAATGTATTGTGCTACTCTTCAGAAATTGATGAAACGACTTCAGCATGTTCGTAGGCACAAAAATCTGAACGAACTTCTCCTTCTTCATGACAACGCAAGACCTCACACAAGTCTTCGCACCCGAGAGGACCTCACAAAATTTCAGTGGACTGTTCTTCCTCATGCACCCTACAGCCCCGATCTCGCACCGTCGGATTTCCATATGTTTGGCCCAATGAAGGACGCAATCCGTGGGAGGCACTACGCGGATGATGAAGAAGTTATTGATGCAGTACGACGTTGGCTCCGACATCGACCAGTGGAATGGTACCGTGCAGGCATACAGGCCCTCATTTCAAGGTGGCGTAAGGCCGTAGCATTGAATGGAGATTACGATGAAAAATAGTGTTGTGTAGCTAACAGATTGGGAGATAACCTGGTGTATTTCAATGCTGAATAAAACAACCCCTGTTTCAGAAAAAAAAATGTGTTGCATTACTTATTGAACTGCCCTCGTAGTAGTAGTGGTGTAGTAGTAGTAGCTTTATTCATCTGTATATCTCTTTTTACAAGGATATAGGACATGTCTAAGTGTTTACAAGTTTAGATCAATTTAAAATAAGCTATTTTACATACACAAACATTTACAGTCGAATAGATTTACTCCTGGTATGCAATACATTTATTACAAATAACTTATTAAGTAATGTAATGCCACACTGTTCACACATACCTCACTATTAGTCACTGCACACACTACACACACATTGTTTCACAACACTTCACTCACTACACACATAAAAGAAACACACACACTGGTGATCTCTGGGGCATTTTCTGTATCACAACTCCCATTTGCTATCCTGAAAAACTGAGTCAGCATCCCTCTGTATGAGGTGTTGAGCACAGGAAGAGGAAGAGGTGTTAGTGTTGTGCTATGCGTAGTTTGTGGGTAAGAATTTATAGAATAGGAAAAAAGAAGGAAAAAACATAGCGTAAAGGTGTTATGTGGAATGTTGGATGTTTTATAATCATTATTATTATTTATTTGTATGACTTTTTTTTACCAAACGCATACTCGGTTTTATATAAGAAATCCTTGAATCTATCAAACGTATTGCATGACAGGTACGCTTTAGCTGTCTTTTTGAACTGTACTTTTTCAATTTCTTTAATTTCTTTGGGTAATTTATTGTACAGTTTTATTCCTTGATAGAAAAAGCTGTTTTCAGTTTTATGTTTTTTTCTTTTTTTCGTAAATGTAAGATGAGTCTAGCTCTTGTTCCACGGTCGTGGACAGAGCTTTTTGTGCAGTAATTACCAACGTTATTTTTTATGTGTACAACCGAGTGGAAAATATATTCACATGGTGCAGTAAAAATCGCCAGTGTTTTGAAATGATCTGTACAATGAGCTCGACTACTGTTTTTGGTTATTATTCTTAAGGCTCTTTTCTGGAGTCTGAAAACTGTGTTCATATTTTGTGCAGTTGTTTCCCAAAACAGTATGCCATAGCTAAGAAGTGAGTGTACACATGAATAGTATGTAACTAAAAGACACCGCTTGTTACACACCGATGACAGGATTCTAAGTTCATAACATGCTGATAACATTCTGTTTGCAAGTACCTTTGTGTGTTCACACCACTTCAACTGAGAATCAGCATTCATTCCAGGAAATTTTGCATTTATTACACAGTCTATAGAGGTAATGTAACACTGTCATTTTCCCTCTTCAAACTGAAATTCATGGCATTAGTTTTATTTATGTTCAATGTCACTTTATTGGTTATTGACCAATCGTAAACTTCCTTGAGAGTTTTATTGTCTTTCTCCGTGAGGAGTTCTAGTGTTTTCTCAGAGGCTATAATATTGCTGTCATCAGCGAACAGAATTTTTTCGCCATGAGTAACAGTGCTGGGAAAATCATTGAATTATATCAGAATTATATCCGATGATATAGTTGCTGAACAGTTCAGAAAAAATTTGAGTCTCGTAACAAATAAATACCCCACTCATTCGGTTATAGTTGGTGGGGACTTCAATCTTCCCTCGATATGTTGGCAAAAATACTTGTTCAAAACCGGTGGTAGGCAGAAAACATCTTCCGAGATTGTCCTAAATGCTTTCTCCGAAAATTATTTCGAGCAGTTAGTCCACGAACCCACGCGAATTGTAGATGGTTGCGAAAACACACTTGACCTCTTAGCCACAAACAATCCAGAGCTAATAAAGAGCATCATGACTGGTACAGGGATTAGTGATCACAAGGTCGTTGTAGCTATGCTCAATACCATTTCTTCCAAATCCACCAAAACAAACGCAATATAATTTTATTTAAAAAAGCGGATAAAGTGTCACTAGAAGCCTTCCTAAGAGACAATCTCCATTCCTTCCGAACAGACTATGCAAAAGTAGACGAGATGTGGCTCAAATTCAAAGATATAATAGCAACATAAAATGAGAGATTCATACCTCATAAATTGGTAAGAGATGGAAGTGATCCCCCATGGTACACAAAACAGGTCCGAATGCTGTTGCAGAGGCAACGGAAAAAGCATGCGAAGTTCAGATTGGCTAAAATTTACAGACGCGCGAAATTTGGCTCGGACTTCAGTACGAGATGCCTTTAATAGGTTCCACAACGAAACATTGTCTTGAAATTTGGTAGAAAATCCGAAGAAATTCTGGTCGTATGTAAAGTACACAAGCGGCAAGACGCAGTCAATACCTTCGCTGCGCAGTGCCGATGGTACTGTTACCGACGACTGTGCCGCTAAAGCGGAGTTATTGAACGCAGTTTTCCGAAATTCCTTCACCAGGGAAGACGAATGGAATATTCCAGAATATGAAACACGAACAGCTGCTAGCATGAGTTTCTTAGAAGTAGATACCTTAGGGGTTGCGAAGCAACTCAAATCGCTTGATACGGGCAAGTCTTCAGGTCCAGATTGTATACCGATTAGGTTCTTTTCAGATTACGCTGATACAATAGCTCCCTACTTAGCAATCATATGCAACCGCTCGCTCACCGATAGATCTGTACCTACAGATTGGAAAATTGCGCAGGTCGCACCAGTGTTTAAAAAGGGTAGTAGGAGTAATCCATCGAACTACAGACCTATATCATTGACATCGATTTGCAGTAGGGTTTTGGAGCATATACTGTACTCAAACATTATGAATCACCTCGAAGGGAACGATCTATTGATACGTAATCAGCATGGTTTCAGAAAACATCGTTCTTGTGCAACGCAGTTAGCTCTTTATTCGCACGAAGTAATGGCCGCTATCGACAGGGGATCTCAGGTTGATTCCTTATTTCTGGATTACCGGAAAGCTTTTGACACCGTTCCTCAGAAGCGACTTCTAATTAAGCTGCGGGCCTATGGGGTATCGTCTCAGTTGTGCGATTGGATTCGTGGTTTCCTGTCAGGAAGGTTGCAGTTCGTAGTAATAGACGGCAAATCATCGAGTAAAACTGAAGTGATATCAGGTGTTCCCCAAGGAAGCGTCCTGGGACCTCTGCCGTTCCTGATCTACATAAATAACCTGGGTGACAATTTGAGCAGTTCTCTTAGGTTGTCCGCAGATGATGCTGTAATTTACCGTCTAGAAAGGTCATCCGAAGACCAGTATCAGTTGCAAAGCGATTTAGAAAAGATTGCTGTATGGTGTAGCAGGTGGCAGTTGACGCTAAATAACGAAAAGTGTGAGGTGATCCACATGAGTTCCAAAAGAAATCCGTTGGAATTCGATTTCTCGATAAATGGTACAATTCACAAGGCTGTCAATTCAACTAAGTACCTGGGTGTTAAAATTACGAACCACTTCAGTTGGAAAGACCACATAGATAATATTGTGGGGAAGGCGAGCCAAAGGTTGCGTTTCATTGGCAGGACACAGGAAGATGCAAGTCCACTAAAGAGACAGATTACACTACACTCGTTCGTCCTCTGTTAGAATATTGGTGCGCGGTGTGGGATCCTTACCAGGTGGGATTGACGGAGGACATCGAAAGGGTGCAAAAAAGAGCAGCTCGTTTTGTATTATCACGTAATAGGGGAGAGAGTGTGGCAGATATGATACGCGAGTTGGGATGGAAGTCATTAAAGCAAAGACGTTTATCCTCGCGGCGAGATCTGTTTACGAAATTTCAGTCACCAACTTTCTCTTCCGAATGCGAAGATATTTTGTTGAGCACAACCTACATAGGTAGAAATGATCATCAAAATAAAATAAGAGAAATCAGAGCTCGAACAGAAAGGTTTAGGTCTTCGTTTTTCCCGCGCGCTGTTCGGGAGTGGAATGGTAGAGAGATAGTATGATTGTGGTTCGATGAACCCCCTGCCAAGCACTTAAATGTGAATTGCAGAGTACTCATGTAGATGTAGATGTGGAATAAAATTGGTCATAATATGCTACCTTGTTGAATCCCTATATAAATGTATTTTGGTTCTGATAAGCGTTTTACTAAATGTTTCGATCTATTTGAAGTATGTGTTATCTCTACACTTTGTACCCTATCTGCTAGGTATGATCGAAACTAGTCATTAGCTATCCCTTTTATTCTAATGCTTCTAATTTATTTAATAGAATCTTGTGGTCGACTGTATCAAAGTCCTTAGAAAGATCCAAAAATATGCCTGTGACACACTCATCTTTATCAAGAACCTCAAGTACATCATTTGTAGTATGGCTGACACTGTATTTTTGTCACTTCGGAAACCAAACTGTGATTCACTTAAAAGATTGTGTTTATTCAGGTAATTTATTAAACTGCTTTTCATAATTGCTTCTATTATTTTTTAAATGGTGACAGCAGGGAAATAGGCCAGTAATTTTCTGTGTCTTCTGCATTACCTTTCTTAGGCACAGGTACAGCTCTTGCCTGTTTTTACTGCTCTGGAAATGTCCCTGGTGTGAAGGAACATTTATTATATTTGTTAAGGGCTTTGTATAATCTCTATGCATTGTTTTGGTAACACACTGGTACTCCATTTTTTTGGTTTTGAAAAGCTTTATTGACTTCATTATCTCTGGCCGGAAGTAACATCATTGTATTTCGTCCAACACTATTTACAGGTGTCTTATTTGTTTTGGGAAATTTTTGCGGTAACTTCTCTGCAATACTTGAAAAATTCTCATTTAAATAGTTTTCTAAGTGCTGTGGATCATTTATTACCTTATCCCCTTCCCTTAGCAGTATGCTGTTCTGCATTTGTTTGCCTCTCCCCGTTTCGTTTTTTATAACATCCCAGGCTGCTTTTCTTTTCTTTTCTGCATTATGTATTACTTTGTCATTAAATGAATTTTTTTTCAGCAATCAGCACCTTCCCATAGATCTTTTGGTATCAATGACAGAAATTTAAGAATTCTGGTTCATTGCGACTCTTTTTCATGGAATTGAGGTACTTAAGTGTTTGTGAGGACTTCTTAATACCTGCAGTTATCCATCTGTTTTTGTGTGATGTTATTACAGACATGCATACTTTTGGAAATACCTTTTCACAGTTCAATTTAAATAATGTGGACAATTGAGAAAATTTCCTATTCACATTGGTTTCCTTATACACTTTATACCAGCTTTGTTTTTCTAGCTCTTTTGAAAAATCTTTTATTTTGATTTCTGATAGACGTCGTTTGTAGGCTTCTAGTTTAGGGAATGGTTCGATGCCTGATTTTACTGTTGTTATTTCGCAGATATGGTCTTATTGTCCGAGATCTTTTACAGTTACATCACACTTTTACCATGTTCATATTTGGGGCCACATGGTCAATTACTGATGAAGTCATTGTAGTAACCCCTCTTGCACTATTGACCAATAGGGACATGCCAAAACTGTGAAGGATATTTACGATGGCCCTGCTGGATTCATTTATGTTATTAAAGTTGATGTTCATGTCCCTGCACAGAAACTTATATTTGAGACTTTATCTAGAACTTCTGTTAATTTGTTGGAAAAAGTGTCTGGAAGATCTATACACACAAAAATTGATTAATTTCCTGGTGATATCAAGCCCTTTTAATTCAGTAGCTGATATATAACAGAGTTTGTCTTCACTTACTATACTGAGGTCATGTCTTGGTTTGAACAGTTTTCGTTTCCTGATATAAATGCGTGATACTTCACCTCTTGAAGCAGTTCTGCGGTGAGAGTTATCCATTTCATACAATGATAATACTGCATGTTGAATATCTGTGTCTCGGTAACAGAAACAACTGTGCAGTTCAAAGATTGGGTTCAACGTCTAATAGTTGTATTTTATTTTTTATTGATTGCATGTTTGATGGGGGATTGTTAAGTCTGTCAAATGCTCCATGTTGCTCTTTCCAATGGTTTGCTTTTCTTTGTGACATCTGGTATGTGTGATACTTGAAGTGTTAAAATCTGTCTTGTGAGTGGTTCTTTCAGTATTTCTTAAAAAGCAGGAGGTGGTCTTTAGGTAGCGGAACCTGTTGTCTGGATTTATCCCAAAAAGACCTGCTTCTCCTACCCATGACAACAGGTATTTGACTGTGTGTGGCGCGAGATCCATCCCCTATACTTTGATGAATCTGCTGCACCAGTCTTCTCTTCCCAGTCCTGTTTAGATGTAGGCCATGCCTAGTGAAACCCCATCTCTTGATAGTCCCGACGGGCACCAGAGGAACATGAGCAAAGTTGGCTGCCGTCAGAGCCATCCCTAACTTCTGATTCACCTCACAGCTCCATCAAGGTGTGATCGATCATGACGCCGGAGCAGCTCAACAAAGTGTACGTTGGTGCCAAGAGTCAGGGAAGCAATCTTGTCACCACCTATGTCAAATGCCCCATCTCTATCCAAACTGTTTCCTGCCCCACCCACTGTAACCACATGGGCCTCTTTTGTAAACTCCTTACGTAAAGACCCTAGGTCCTCTATCACATGACTTAGCCCTGCATTTGGCTTGAAGATACTGGTGGTCAGGTACGCTGACCCTCAACTTTTCTGTAACTGAGGGCCTACACCGAGCCCATGGCTACTACCTAGCAGCAGCACTTTCTTCTTCCTAACATTTAGTATATTCCTAGGCTTCTTGGCATTGGTTGAAGTGTGCTGCACATTTTTTGCTCCTCGTTCTACCTGAGGCTCTTCTACACTTAACTCTGGCAGTTGTAGATACCTGTTTTTGGTGTTGATGATAAAACTATCAGATCGCGTTCTCTTTCTTCCAATCCTCGTACCAGCTGCCAGTTCCCTGCCACCCTCTTCCCACTATCTCCCTTGATCCTTATCAGTTCCTTCCTTGGTTCCTCCAACTGTGCCTGAAGGACACAGATTTTCCTTTCCTGTTTCCCAATCACAATATTCCTACTGCATACTCTGCAGTTCCAGGAGAGAGCCTCTTCTGTTCTCCCAACATTCTCCCTACTGCATCCCCCCCCCCCCCCCCACCCACCAGTGAAAATATTTCTTAGAAGATTGGCTACAAATCCCTCTACTCACTTGTGCTCATGTCATGCAAAATTTCAGGTTATGTGGCGATAATCGGGACTTCAGATAACATGAAGTTTTTTCAAGAATAAGCTCTGCTGGGTCGCTAATATTCGGTTGTGTGACAAGAACTGACACTACAGCAAATATACGAAACAAAGAAAATTTAAATTCGTCACTATTTCATCTTCAATAAGTTCTTTTAGAGGACGAAGAAAATACTTGTGATCTCACTCGGCAGCCATCTTGCTCTCTAAAACGAAAACTTTCGGGTACTACACTTTCATTGCACAGGTAAACCATCGTTGGTCGCGCTTGTCTTTTGCATAGTTAGTCCTATTATCACAATGAAAAATATACTTTCAAATAACTGCTGTAGCTCACTTAAAATCCGTAACCCACTTCTTCGGCACATACTTGTCCAATGCGTGATTTAGAATGTGTTTAAAATTTGCCCATAATTCTTCCACGTCCATCGTATCGGAAGTAAATGAAGTCGATTCATTTACTAAGTGGGATTCTAACAACTGCTTATCTGCTCTTTCTAGTAAGAATACTCTCCTAGCCTTCTTGACCGACTTTTTTACTTTGGTAACCATAGTCGTAACGACAACATCATGATCACTAATCCCTGTCTCGACACTGACACCGTCGATGGGGTCTGGTCTGTTCGTGGCTACCAGATCTAAAATATTTCCATTACGCGTTGGCTGTCTATTTAGCTGCTGAAGACAGTTTTCGGATAATGTGTTCAAACGTAATTCACACGACGGCTTGTCTGTACCACCTGTAATGAATCCATAGACATCTCAGTCTATACTAGGTAGGTTGAAGTCGCCTCCGACTAATATAGCATGATCCGGGTACTTCTGCGACACAGAAAGTAGACTCCCTTTGAATGATTCCAGAACAGTCACGGTGGAACCCGGTGGCGGGTAATAACACCCAACAATTAACTTTATTTCCCCTAGCCCTGTTAAACGTGTCCAGATAACTTCACAATCACACTCTACTTCGACCTCAGTAGACACAATATTTTTGTCAACTGCAATGAAGACACCACCTCCTACGGTGTCTAACCTGTCTTTCCGATACACGTTCCAACCCTCACTAAATATTTCAGAACTTCCTATCTCAGGGTTCAGCCAGGTCTCAGTCGCGAGAATAATTTGCGCGCCACACGCTTGCTGGAGGGCAGCAAATTCAGGAACTTTATTCCGAACACTGAAAATTTACTGCTAATATCTTGATAGCTGAAGTGTCTTTACACTGAGCGCGTTCTGATTTCCCTGCCCGCACGTCGACTGGTGAGTGATCATCAGGACACCTCGCACTACTGCCTAGCCTAAAAAACCTCCATGTGCACGCCACAAGTACTCTGCTACCCGAGTAGCCGCTTCCTTTGTGTAGTGCACCCCTGACCTATCTAGGGGCATCCTACAATTCGCCACCCAATAGCGCAAGTCTAGAAATCTGCAGCCAAGACCGTCACAGAGTCGACGAAGCCTCTGGTTGAGATCCTCCACTCGGCTCGAAACCAAAGGGCACTGATCCACTCTGGGAACGATGCTGCAAATACAGAGCTCTGTATTCACCCCACGTGTGAGGTCAGCAGTCTTCACCAAATCCGCCAGCCGCCTGTACGAACTGAGGATCGCCTCAGAACCCAAGCGACAGGCATCATTGGTGTCAACGTGAGCAACTACTTGCAGACGACTGCACGCCGTACGCTCGATAGCTGCAGGCAAGGCCGCCTCCACATCTTGGATCAGGCCGCCCGACAGACAAACCGAGTGCACGTTGGATTTCTTTCCAGCCCTGTACGCTATTTCCCTAAGGGGCTCCATCACCCGCCTAACGTTGGAGCTCCCAATAACCAGCAAGCCTTTGCCCCCTTGTGCCTGCTCGGGCCCTGCTGAAGGAGCGGCCACCTTTCCACTGACAGGATGAACGGGCGAGGCCAGCCGGCCAGCCTCCACATTGGCGCTCCGCCTCGAGCGACGCGAACGCATTGCAGTCCGCCACTCACCCTGAGGTGAGGGCGGCCCCAATGCGCCGGGTACACTAGAAGGTGCCTCGGCGGCTGAGTCATCGGACGCAGCAAGCGACACCTGGGGTGTCTCAAGCTACGCGCCAGACCCTACACCGTCGCTGCACCTCGAGGCAGCAGCCTGTAGGCGGCTGACCGTGGCCAACAGCACGCTCAGCTGCTCGCGAACCGTGGCCAGTTCCTCCTGCGCCCACACACAGCACGCACACACCCTATCCATCCTACTGCTAATATCTAACGACTCCACGAATTTATACTCTACGGTTATCAATAAGCAATATTGCTCCTCTTAAATACGAGAATACGCAAGGATTTTATGTAATTAAATATGCATGTGCACAAACACTAGGAAAGAAATTAAGATCAAAAACAAATATGAAAGCTAAATATGCAACTCGCTACTGCACCGCTGCTGCACTGATACTTCACCAGCGGCTGCTGTGTCAAATCCGCACTGGCTGTCCAAAACAAACAACTGACTAACGACCTCGCGAATTTATACTCTATAGCTATCAATAAGCAATATTACTCCCCTCAAATACGAGTATACGCAAGAATTTTATGTAATTAAATATGCAAGGGCACAAACACTCGGAAAGGAATTAAGAATTTCGTGGCGGAAATTAATTACTCGAATACGTACAGTGGGAAAGTGCTTGAAGTTTTGTTGGAAGTAGAGTTTGCTGCCAAATGCGTAATAAATTAATAACTTCATGGTCAGACATGTGTTAAACTTTATAAGAAATCTGGTGATGTGTTCCCCTTCTAGCTGTATTTAACCAAATCTAAGGAAAGGAAGTGAATAAAGATGAATACTCGTCAAAATTGAGCTATGAGTAGCTGTTCTTCCTGTTACCCGCTGGGTGAGAAGCTGTACATTAGAAGCCACTGCTTCTGAAAGTGAAGTATTCGTCAAGGCTGTGTGTGAATATTGTACCGAGAGGTGTACTATGCCAGTGTTAGAAACGGGAAATGCCCTCACACGTGGTCACAACAACAACGTAGAAACTGACGAATTTCCCCTCGCAACTCCGAAGCACGGCATAGGACGTCTATTGAAAAACGAAATCGAACACGTTTGCGTATTTGATGGCATAGAGAGTCTATCGATGATGTGCTCTGTCCTTCGTGTGTACTCTCGTGGTGAGGCAACTTTAGTACCCTGATAAAGCATTTTATTTTACCTGTTACGGGAGTCATATTAGATGGGTGTAAGTGTTGTCGCAATTTGCGAGAAGAAGACGTCGACATCGACTTCGTCAGCCAATCTACACAGTCCGTTTAAACCTACGTTCCATTTGTCTACAGGCAAAAACACTGAACGTTTATGGATATCCTTAAAGTCATTTATGAAGAAAATAGGTCGTCGGGGGAAAGAGATGAAGTGTATATGGGGTGTTCTCGTAAGAGAGTGCGAAAATATAACAGGACGTAAACGATGTTGCACTGAACAATTTGAGGTAAGGAACATGAGGTCGGAGAAGCCAGCTTAAGGAAATAATAGGATTAAAATAACGTTACCGTGTACGTTTTTATTTGCATTAGTTACATTTACTGTAAATACCATCATTGACACAATAAATGTACTAGTTGCATTGTATCTTACAAAATGTGCTTAAACTGCCTGCTATCAGCCTCAATTCAAGCATGACATCGGCGAACAAACTTCTGACGCACCCTGACAAGTATCACTGGTGTATTACGAATTACATCACAGGCAGCTACAATTCTGGCAACTAATTCCGGGTAATCCAATGTGGTCTCATACACAAGTGATTTTAGATATCCCCACAGGATATGGTCAAGGATATTCAGGGCAGATGATCTCGTGGGCCGTGGTATAGGACCTCCTTTTCCAATCCAGTGACCAGTACTGTATCGGTACTGTACCGGTACCAGTAACAATACCGGTACTGCTCCAACGCATTGTACTGTACGTCTCTGAATAGCACTGAGTAATGATTGCGTCTGACGTTGATTCATAGGACGTTCTGTCATGGAACGGTGCAAATACGATGCAACAGAGGCACCTTATGGACAAATAAAGCAAACAAAACCTGCTTCATGATTTACTATTAATCAGGCTCGTACCCCTTATTTCCTAGCAGGAAATAAAGAATGTACATGTAAAAGAACAGCATAGTATGTGGAAACTTGTACGCATGTTTGCTGTAAATAAGCTGGAAAACAGTAATGCTAGACAAAGCGATAGACAAGTTTACTTCCATATCTCCTTAACTGACTTCTTAGACCCCAGGTTACGCATCTCAAATTGTTCAGTGGAGCATTCTCTATCTCCTGTTACATTTTTGCGCGCCCTTATAGAAACACCCTGTTTATTTCAGTACTTGTATTTCCATAGCTTACGCCTGCCAAAGTAATGTCTTCCATTTGAAAATCTCCCCATATTTCTCAGAGATATTGCCCGTCTATATCCTGGCTACGGAAAATAAGGAATGCTGCTGTCTGCCCATACCACACGTGGCATTGTCCAGTTCGAGACTGAAGCATTCGATCTACGTGGCAAATCCTTGATAGTACTTGGGTGAAAGACATGACTGGTTACTTCACCCATTCTGGTGAAAGTAGAGATGAACGCCAGTGTGATATTTATAGCCGTCTGATACTGCTTACAGAATTTTACCACAATATCACATCACTTTTCAGTTCCATTATGATACGTAATTAACTGAGACACTCAACATCAGTCTTCCTTTGCAAGATTTTCATATGTTCTTGTTTCAATTGCTGTTCCGCTTTAGTCGCACATCTTTCCTGTGGACGTAAATACCTGATGTCGCAGGGAAGGGTAACAGCTATTTGCTCAAAGAAAAAATTAGTTGGCAGAATCAACATACTGTAGTATTTATTTTTGTGTCCGGTTTCAGTATGACATACGGATACTCTTCTGCTCTGGTGTTGCTAGAACCAACTTGTCCAAGGCAACAGTACAAACACTGGCAGGTGTGTGTGTGTGTGTGTGTGTGTGTGTGTGTGTGCGTGTGTGTGTGAATTCCTAAGGGACCAAACTGCAGACGTCATCGGTCCCTAACTGGCAGGTGACATTAAACATCTACATACTAATGTACCTTTTTCTTGGACAAACTGATTATTGTAGAACTAGATCTCTGTACTGTCTGAGTGTTATACTGAAGCTCAAAGTAAATGCAGTGATAAAGGCAGTGATGCTCATCAACGAGACATTGTGATTGACGGATCAAAGTAAGCTCTTCATCTTGTCTGCTCAACGGAATGTGACTACTTGTCGTGGAATAATGGAACACCGGCGGCATAATGGCGTCCGTGCTACAGTACGATAAATCTCAGTCCGTCTGGGGCACGGTTTCCCAACTGTGTTCTGCGGAACACTGGTGTTCCTTGGGAATAGAGTAAGTGCTCCGAGGAAAACTATAACATGGCGTTCTGTTGGCATTTCGATGAGATTAAATTATTTGTTTTTTATGATCTTTGTATTACTACTTACGATTTTATACTTAAGTAACCACCTACTAAACATCTTCTTTCATTTTAATAGTTTTTATTAACCTTCAAAACAAAAAAAAAGCATGTTCCATCAAATTACGAGGATTCTCGAAGTGTTCCGTCAGAGAAAAAGTTTATGATCCCTGAGAATAACAGTTTTTTCGATTATAAGGCTTCCCAAGACTCACTAGTAATAATATGCAACGGTAATTATCGTTAGTGGCGGACACTACGTACTTATTTCAGATATGGTCGTACGATTTATAGTGATATGAATTACTGCACGTGACATAAAGCAGGCGAATATTGATCTCATGTGCGTGTCGACAGAAATTCGGTGAATATTGTGTGATATCTTTGCAGCAGCTTGTTCCAGTTTCATTAACGCCAGTAGATTTGATAGATGTTAAAATGAACGTTTTCATTTACGGAACGATGTTACACAATATAAAGATTTTCCTACTGTAGCAACACTTTCGGATATCACCTGTACTGTATCAGCAAAACACTATTGCAGCCGAAAAGGCGAAATTGAAGTGGGTTTATGAGACAGGCCTGCCGAGGCATCTCTACCGGATGTAAGATTCTCAAGCCAAAGACCAAATTTCAAGCACGGGCAAAATGCACTTTTACTATCCTATTCGGCATAGGTGGCCGACGTTCAGCATCACTCGACAAATTGTGAAGAAGTAATCATCAGTTCTCATAGCGAACGGGTGACTACTAACAGAGTCCATTATATCTACATCCACGTGACTACTTTGCAATCCGCGCTCAAGTACCTGACGTAGCGTTCATCGAACCACCTTCAGCCTATCTCTCTATAGTTTCATTCTCAAACCACACATGGGAAAAACAAGCTCATAAATCTTGGCATGCGAGCACTGATTTCTCTTACAACGACGTCAGTTTCGCCCTGTGAACGTGGGCTCCAACGAAATACTCTCGCATTTGAAGGAGAAATTTAGTGGAAAATGCTGTAATTTCACGAAAAAAATGCAACGAAAAAGTCTTTATTTTAATGATTGCCACCAGATTTCGCGTGTCATAACAGTGACATCTGTCTCCCATTTTGCGACAATACGAAACGAACTGCCATTCTTTGAACTCTTTCGACGTCCTTCAGTCCTATCCGACACGGATCCCATCCTGCACAGAAATACTTCAGAAATGACGCACAACCGTAGCGTAAGCAGTCTCTTTAGTACACTTGATGTAGCTTCTATGTGTGAGACCAATGAAACCTAGAGACTGGTCACAACGTTATCTGGGGGATCGTTCAGATTTAAGTTATTCTTAATTGTATTCCTTAAGTTTTTACTTATACTGACAGCCTTTAGATTTATGTGATTTATCGTGCAACCACAATATAAAGGTCTCCTTTTAATTGAAACTTCCTGGCAGATTAAAACTGTGTGCCTGACCGAGACTCGAACTCGGGACCTTTGCCTTTCGCGGGCAAGTGCTCTACCAACTGAGCTACCGAAACACGACTCACGCCCGGTACTCACAGCTTTACTTCTGCCAGTACCTCGTCTCCTACCTTCCAAACTTTACAGAAGCTCTCCTGCGAACCTTGCAGAACTAGCACTCCCCATATCCTTTCTTTCAGGAGTGCTAGTTCTGCAAGGTTCGCAGGAGAGCTTCTGTAAAGTTTGGAAGGTAGGAGACGAGGTACTGGCAGAAGTAAAGCTGTGAGTACCGGGCGTGAGTCGTGCTTCGGTAGCTCAGTTGGTAGAGCACTTGCCCGCGAAAGGCAAAGGTCCCGAGTTCGAGTCTCGGTCGGGCACACAGTTTTAATCTGCCAGGAAGTTTCATATCAGCGCACACTCCGCTGCAGAGTGAAAATCTCATTCTCCTTTTAATTATTTGGGCGCAAGTGCCACTATCCGCACCACATCCCGCCTTTCTTTTTTTCCGATATGAAACAAGTTGTGACAAATGCACCTGAGCAGGGATGTGCCTACGTCAGCGGCTCACACAATGGGCAGGAATTGCAGTTAAGGAAACGTCACTTTCAACACAAAGTTACGTTTATTTAAATGGCACAGGTATGTTTTTTCTACCGAAATGAAAAATGGAGTTATAATTAGTGATGGTATACTTCGCTTCACTGGTGTAAATGTTAAAACTTCTTGAATGCTCTAGATTTCAAATAATGGAAACGGTGCCACAGTTTCCGCCGTAATGTTGTAACGCGGGTTGTCTGCACTGTCCTGAAGCCAGTTGCAGGCAACACTTGCTCTGCGCGTTACGGCAGAAACTGTGGCACCGTTTCCATCCTTTCAAGTACGCGTATTTCAAACGGTATGAGGTTCAGAACAGTGAAATAAAGACTCCCGTCACTAAATGCAACTCCAGTTTTCATATCCGTAGAAAAAACATATATGTGCCAATTAATAAGACGTTTCTTTTGTCGGGAGTGATGTTTGTTCACATTTATGGATATTGCCTTTCTGCCCTTTCTGTGAGCCTCTGACAACATGGCCAATTTTACTTTTCACATTTTATTCCGTTTCGGAAACATGAGACGGCGGAGTTATGTGGGGCACCCTATTTATATGCAATCATTTTGCGGCTGATTTTGATCTTCCGAAGATTTTACAAGTGGTTAAATGGTTAAATGACAGCAGCATCTGAAAAAAATCGAAGACTGCTGCTCAGATTGTTTCCTAATCATTTACATTAGGAACATCAAAGAAGCTATGACACTGCATCGGGGAATGCCAGATATCACTTCTGTTACTCGATAGGTTTCCGACATTTACTACGAACTATGGACTTTCTGATAATAAATCATGCATCCAGTCGCACAACTGAGACGATACTTCTTAGGGACGTAATTTGTTTAGAAGTCGCGTGTGAGAAACTGTGTCGCAAGCCTTCTGAAAATCTAAAAATATGGAATCAATTTGAGATCCGCTATCGACAGCACGCATTACTTCGTTGAACAAAGGTACAGTTCTGTTTCATAACAACTATATTTTCTGAATCCTTGGTGAGTGTGAATACACTGTTTTGTTCGAGGTAATTCATGATGTTCGAACACAATTTATGTTCCAAAATCCTGCAGCAAATCGGCGTCAATGATATGAGGCTATAGTTCAGCCAATTTTACCCATTTCCTTTCTTGAGTATTGGTGTAACCTTTGCAACTCTCCAGTCTTTAGGTACGCGTCTTCCGTCGAGCGAATGGTTATATATGATTGCGAAATAAGAAGCTACTGTGTCACAGTACTATGAAAGGAACCTAGCTGGTATACAATATGGAATCAGGTCTTGCCCTCATTAAGTGAATTCAGTTACATCAAAACATCGAGGAAATGTGCTCCTAAGTTACTCATATTTTCAGCTGTTCTGTATTGAAATTCTGGAGTATTTACTTTTCTTTGGTGAAGGAATTTCGGAAAACCATGATCTGTACCTCCGCTTCAGTGATACTGTCATCGGTAACGTTATCACTGCTACAGGAGAGCGAGGATACTACTGTGTTTTACCACTGGTGTACATTACATATGGCCAAAATATCCTTGGATTTTCCGGCAGATATGAGACAGAGTTTCATTGTTGAAACTATTAAGGGCATGTCGCATTGAAGTCCGCGGTAACTTTCGAGCTTCAGTAAAACAGCACCAATCTTGGGGATTTAGTGTTCTTTTAAATTTGGCTTTTGCTTCTGAAACAGTGTTCTGACTTGTTTTGTGTAGGCCTACCATGGGGGATCATTGCTACTGTTATTAATTTATTTGGTATATACAGGGTGTTTCAAAAATGACCGGTATATTTGAAACGGCAATACAAACTAAACAAGCAGCGATAGAAATACACCGTTTGTTGCAATATGCTTGGGACAACAGTACATTTTCAGGCAGACAAACTTTCGAAATTACAGTAGTTACAATTGTCAACAACAGATGGCGCTGCGGTCTGGGAAACTCTATAATACGATATTTTCCACATATCCACCATGCGTAGCAATAATATGGCGTAGTCTCTGAATGAAATTACCCGAAACCTTTGACAACGTGTCTGGCGGAATGGCTTCACATGCAGATGAGATGTACTGCTTCAGCTGTTCAATTGTTTCTGGATTCTGGCGGTACACCTGGTCTTTCAAGTGTCCCCACAGAAAGAAGTCACAGGGGTTCATGTCTGGCGAATAGGGAGGCCAATCCACGCCGCCTCCTGTATGTTTCGGATAGCCCAAAGCAATCACACGATCATCGAAATATTCATTCAGGAAATTAAAGACGTCGGCTGTGCGATGTGGTCGGGCACCATCTTGCATAAACCACAAGGTGTTCGCAGTGTCGTCTAAGGCAGTTTGTACCGCCACAAATTCACGAAGAATGTCCAGATAGCGTGATTCAGTAATCGTTTCGGATCTGAAAAATGGGCCAATGATTCCTTTGGAAGAAATGGCGGCTCAGACCAGTACTTTTTGAGGATGCAGGGACGATGGGACTGCTACATGGGGCTTTTCGGTTTCCCATATGCGCCAGTTCTGTTTATTGACGAAGCCGTCCAGGTAAAAATAAGCTTCGTCAGTAATCCAAATGCTGCCGACATGCATATCGCCGTCATCAATCCTGTGCACTATATCGTTAGCGAATGTCTCTCGTGCAGCAATGGTAGCGGCGCTGAGGGGTTGCCACATTTGAATTTTGTATGGATAGAGGTGTAAACTCTGGCGCATGAGACGATACATGGACGTTGGCGTCATTTGGACCGCAGCTGCAACACGGCGAACGGAAACCCGAGGCCGCTGTTGGATCACCTGCTGCACTAGCTGCGCGTTGTCCTCTGTGGTTGCCGTACGCGGTCGCCCTACCTTTCCAGCACGTTCATCCGTCACGTTCCCAGTCCGTTGAAATTTTTCAAACAGATCCTTTATTGTATCGCTTTTCGGTCCTTTGGTTACATTAAACCTCCGTTGAAACCTTCGTCTTGTTGCAACAACACTGTGTTCTAGGCGGTGGAATTCCAACACCAGAAAAATCCTCTGTTCTAAGGAATAAACCATGTTGTCCACAGCAAACTTGCACGTTGTGAAAAGCACACGCTTACAGCAGAAAGACGACGTACAGAATGGCGCACCCACAGACTGCGTTGTCTTCTATATCTTTCACATCACTTGCAGCGCCATCTGTTGTTGAAAATTGTAACTACTGTAATTTCGAATGTTTGTCCGCCTGAAAATGTACTGTTGTCCCAAGCATATTACAACAAACGGTTTTTATTGCCGTTTCAAATATACCGGTCATTTTTGAAACACCCTGTATATAGCTCAATTAACGTCAAAATTATTTTCTTGAAAGTCACTCTGATAGGTGCTTACATATTTAGTTTGGGTGAAGTGATGTCTTTCTCTTCGGAAGGCGTCAAATGAACTTTTCTGCTGCACCGACCTTATGCTCATTATTCCCCGTAACCGTCATGATACTCTATATCTGAACTGCATTCTTTGTTGCTAAGAGGTCAAGTATATTTTCGCACACATTCATGCATTGAGTGAGATCCTCGACTAATTGTTCAAAATAATATTCAGGAAAGCGTTCAGTAAGATTTCGGACGACTTTTTGTGCCTACTACCGACTTAAAACAAGTATCTGCGCCAACATATAGAGGACGAATCGACGTCACCACCAACTGGAACTGTGTGAGTCAGATTCCTATTATCAATGAGACTCAGGATTTCTCTGACCAATTCAGGGACTGCATCACCTGAGTAGGTGGTCGGTAAAACGAACCTGTTATTAATTTATTTCGGTTGTCAAGTATAGCTCACAGAGACTACCTGCTTAAGTTTAAATACAAGGTAAAATACTTCGAACAGCAATAAACACTCCCTACCTCTTCTGAACACTGTTAGTTCCTTTGTAGAATTTTCGCCTGAAATTAACTTCCGATTTAGCCACCTTTCCGTACCCCATAACGATTTGAGCTTCCATTAGCATCTTCTATTAAAGCCAGGTGCTCTGGTTCTATTCCATCTCAGTTACGACAATTTGCAGCTACAATAGCGACCGTTGTTAAGAGCGGAAGCAAGACTGGTAGTCTTTACCGCTTCAGACAGCCGCACGAAGCCAGACAGGATGTCTTTCGATCTGAAATTACACGCATCACTAATGCCGAAATGAGTCACCACCTGCAGTTGATTGCACTCTGTGCTCTATATATCATCTGAAAGGACCCGTTGCTCATCTCTAATGATTGCTCCAGGTATTCATACAGAATACACACTGGATTCATCCCTCTCCTTGGCAGCCATAGGTATTCATACAGAATACACACTGGATTCATCCCTCTCCTTGGCAGCCATATTCCTAAGTGGCCCCGTTATGTGCCTGACATTGGGGCTGCCAACAACCAGTAAAATTTAGTTTTCGTTTGATTTTGAACTCGTATAGCTGGACTGGCTGGTTGTAACATCGCTGTTGTTTAGCTTTGGGCGACTTTGTTCATTTCCTGCTGCGAGAGAAACCAAATACATTGTATCTGACTGCGAGAATACAACATGAATTTGGCCCTGTTGTATAATCTCTCAAAATCTGCTACTGATTAAATCCTTAACTTTAGTGTTAATCTCTTTAATTAAACAGAGTGATATCTGTGAGTTAACTTTCTGCTTAATAATGCTGTTCATAAAATGGTCCATGTCCGTTAATTATTTTCGTAGCAAATCGATCCTGAAACGAAATATCTTACCTCGTAATGGAATTGCTTTGGAACGCGGTGACTGCTGCTCTACATGCACCAGCTGCAAATTTCTAACCACACTTGCTGACTGCAGCTTTAATCCAGGATGTGGACAATGCTCTTAGGTGAAATATTTCTTTAAGAAACTGGTTTTAAATTAGCTGATATATTATTACATGCTCTGAATTAATTTTACAACACTCATTAAACTGACAAAGGACAACATTGATATCAAACTCTTATTCTTACAATAAACATGAAAAATACGACAAATAATTAATAAACACGAAAATTACCTAACAATGAAATTATTCAATCTCTAATGAAAAATCTGAAGTTCCCTGATATGGAAGTCTCATTCAACAATGGTTCCAAACTACGCGCTACTGCAATTCGGCTAAATAAACAATATTACCTTCATTCATCTTCATATGTTTTTTTCTAATCTCACTAAACCACATTTAGTTCCAAATCACTAATCGTTTCTTTATGCTCTGTTTCACAATATACAAACAAAAATTCTTTAACTTACACACAGATGCCCTTAACTTTACGTCTACATTGCCACGAGTCCTCAGATCGATGTCTGTCTCACTACTCCCGCGATCCTCGCTGTCCAGTAACGGTGACAAACGAAGAACTTCTTCCAGCAATACAGCTGCTCTGACCAAAGACTGCGCGTGAATAATGAGCAGTTCAAGAATGTTCCACAGCGCCTGAAACGTCCAAAGTATGTACAAATTCCAGAAATGCAAATAACATGTGTCCCATTAGACCTGTTTCAGCAGGCTGACAGACATTCTCTGAAATAGGGCAAGTGACTGCACATGGTTCAGGATCTTTATCAGCCTTTGTCGCCCAAAACCTGTTAGTCGGGCGAACCGGGGAGCCTTCAATCGAAGTGTCAGGGAGATTATCACTGTCTTGTATTGAAACGACCCCCCACTCTAACACGGTCGGGTTGTCAACCTCAGTAAGGGCGTAAATTGGGGTAGTCACAGCAGTGGACTCATCGGGGGAGATTTGATTCTCCCCACAGTGATTTCCATTAGCAGCAGCCTCTAGTTGCGTACCGAATCCAGCGGTATCTGGAGCTATGAGACAAGAGTCACCGACACAACTTCGTATCCGAACACAGTCATCTATCCACACCGACGATGGCGGAACAATACGCCAAAAATTTGTTAAAAAGTTGGATTGTGTTCTGTAAACGCGCAGCACGCAAGAAATTTAAGAATATAAACAGAAAAGCAAACAGGAAAGAAGCCTGCGATGTACCTTTTAAATTTTAGCAATAGAAATGTTTTGACACTTGGCACAGTAGTGGCATAAAATGAACAATGAGAGAGATTAGGATAAGAAGTAATTTAAGAAAGTCGATTTAACACATAAGAAGGTTTTTATTTTCGTATTCGTGATTCCTGTGCATTCGCATTGTTTACAGCAAGTGCTCTGTTGCGACTGTGTGTTCCTGGTATCTAACTCCATGCTTTCTTGGTTCTTTTGCTGCCGCTTCCATCTCACGTCTTCATAAGCTGTGTTGCTGTGGCCTGATGTTGGTAGAAGCCCATCTCTCGCGTATTGCTGTTGAACAGGTTGCTGGCCAGTCTAGAGATTTCTTTATGTTTTACGGCTTCCCTTGTCTTTTTCATGTTGATTTCATAAATAAGTAGGATATTGTAATTTGTCGAAGATGGAGTGCGCTGTATGGACGTTTGCCCATTTCTTGGTTTATCTCGTGCATGTTCAAATGGCTCTGAGCACTATGGGACTCAACTTCTGAGGTCATTAGTCCCCTAGAACTTAGAACTACTTAAACCTAACTAACCTAAGGACATCACACACATCCATGCCCGAGGCAGGATTCGAACCTGTGACCGTAGCGGTCTCGCGGATCCATACTGCAGTGTCTAGAACCGCACGGCCACTTCGGCCGGCTTCTCGTGCATGTAGAGAATAGCCTAAAGTCGGCTGCAGTGATTGTTGTTGCGTCGAACTTGTTTGGCACGGTTCTGTTGATCAGACTATGTATTAGTTTAGCCGTTTTCCAAGTAGCTGCGACCTTCCGATACAGAATCCTTCTCTCCAGAGTGTGTAATTCCTCGCACGTGGTTCGTCTGCCCATTTCTGGTGTATGCCTGCAAGTTTTTCTTCGGTCATCATTCCTGTTAAAAAACTTGTACCACTTGCTGCTGACATCTGGTGACGAGAAAACGCGTCCAGACTTTTAGCCATACGTTATTACACCGGTACTTCGGATATTCTGACTGTATGGTATTCTTTAGTGGCTTGCATGTGGCAGCATCATTTAGTTATGATGTCTAGGACTGAGGACTTCCTGTTGAGTCGCGGTTCTGGTTATGATATTGCCACATGTTGCTGAGTTACGAGTAGATATGATTTTTGTGTGGTCAATGCGCGCTGTTGCGAACTTCTGTCTGTATCTGTCGTACAAGGCCACTGTCGGATTGACTGCTTTGTTTTCTATGACTATGGATGTCCTGTGTATCAGCAGAGCAGCACACTGTCGGCAGAGGCCTCCTTCTTCTCTTTACAGTACACATGTCTCCATGCCGTAGCCACGATACTGCTTGTAATACAGCTCATCCCGATTCTTTGCCCTCGTTTAAAACATGAGCCATGTCTATGTCCCAAGACTTCTTCGTTAAAAATATCTTTTTTTTTTTGCTTCATTTCGTCGTTGTTGTGGTTGCGCCCTCTTATACTGTTTTATGGTTCCCGGACGAGGAGAGGATGGTATGGCAGGTGGGTGGGTCGTTTTCTCTCGCTACAACACAAAATGCACACGTGGTTAAAATGCAGTTTACTACAGGAACCAATTGAGTACATAACTTCAGTGATGTGGAATGTGAAATTATGTGGTTAACATCAACCAAATAACATGTACTAATTCATTAATCCTGTCCGTGTCCATATTACAGCTACATACAACGACTAACGTTCCCTCACAGCTAGCTTAAGTGAAAGGCGGCGACTATAACTGTGGAAGACTGGAGCACAGTGCGACTTACTGAGATGCGATGCTAACTGAGTGCCGATCCGATGTACTGAGGTACTGAGACAAAGACTGAGACTCTGGGGCTGCTCGGCAGGCGGCGGCGGCCGCCTATATGCACGCTGCCCTTGTTGCATTATCGGCGTGGAGCCTGGTGTCGTGTCTTGGTCTTTTCTTGTCATAGGCGCACATAATTCAGCGCCTGCTTTACATGTTTACTAGTGCCGAACAGTGCGCCACCGAAGGCGAACGCCAACACATTCCTCCCCCCGCCCTCCCCCCTCGAAATGCCTCACCATTGTCGTATACTGGAGATGCGGACGACAACGGAGGGTGGGAGAGGGAGGCTTTAAGCTCGACATAGAGATCTGCAGGGAGCCGTAGCTGTAAAGGACGCCATATTCTCCACCGTGCCCCGCCATCTGGCTTGCGAGAACAAAGGAATGTTCATCCGAAAACACTGCTCAGGATACACGTCTAGCCCTGAGAGCGCCTCATGGGGCTGTGACGGCGATGGCGACGGCGACTGCGGGTCCAGGGTCGGAGAGCGGTGACGGCGGAGGCGAGGGCGTGACGTCCGTTGGCTCGTCCCCGGATGCCGAGGCGGCACCAGTGGGTAGCTACGAAGGCTGCGTGAGAGGCCATGAATCTGGGGGAAGAAAAGCAGCAGAATAACGGGGCGAACGACAAATGCCAATTTTATTCTGGGACAGCACTGCAAACCATCGGGACCTGCAATTAGAGACATATATGTACCATTACGTTTCTGGAACTCGCCTCGCTCCCGGTGCTAACGTCGGCCAAAACAGTGTAAAGAACAAAGTCACGTGGTGCGAAGCGATACTTGTGGACCATTGGTTGCGCCGGATGCTGCGGTGCTGCGGTGAGTGGACCAAGTGTAGCAGGGTCCGATGGCGGCGGCCTTGCAAAAGTTCCACCGGTGAGGGTCCGTCGCGTGAGTGGAAGTGATAAGAGGCGAGAAAGAGTGGCAGCGCCCGTTCCCGTATGTGGGAGGTGCGAAGCTTGGCAAGCTGTTGTTTAAAAGTGCGTACGAAGCGTTCTGCGTCTCCGTTGGATTGGGGGTGAAACGGAGCACTTGTTAGATGACGAATGCTGTTTCCTTCACAAAACTGTTCAAAGTCATGCGACGTGAACTGAGCCCCGTTGTCCCTAACAATGGCTTCAGGCAATCCTTCAATGCAAAAAATTGAGGACGACATTTGAATGGTGCCACGTGACGTGGTAGAGTTCATATGCAATGCAAATGGAAACTTGCTAAAAGAGCCTACAGCAATAAACCAACGAATTTTGCAGAATGGTCCTGCAAAGTCAATCTGCACTCATTTCCATGGCGATTGAGTCTTAGGCCAAGCTGAGAATGTTTGTGGCGGAGCAGATTGGTTCTTCGCGTATGTGCGATACTGAGCCGTCATTTGTTCAATGTGGGCGTCCATGCCGGTGCGCTACTAGTTTAGTGCGAATAATTCCCCAATGCCCTTGATGAACCAACTGTAACACATCTTTCTGCAATTGTAACACATCCTTTCGCAGCACTGTCGAATGAGCACACGCCATTGTCCTCTGCCAGATTGTACTAAGACAACACCTTGTTGTACTGAAAAGTTTTGCCGACGAGCAAAGAATCTGCGCACTACGATATGCTGAATACTGTTCAACGAGCGAGGCCAAGACTGCAAAAGTAATGCAAAAAAATCTTCAGTTAAGGATCCGCTTCCGTGACCTGTGCAAATTGTCTGTAATTCAGTGGAAAAGATTGCAGCCATTTAGTGTCCTGCGTATCGATCAGGCAACAAAACGCGTCATAGGAATCAAAATTAGAAGGCGTGAAAGGGCGTCAGCATTGCCATGCTTTGTCGTAGGTCGGTACACAATTTCGTACTGATCCTGGGTTAGAAGCAAAGCCCAACGTTGCAGTTTTTGAGCAATACGCGTAGGAACCGGCTTTGATGGGTGAAACAAAGACTGGAAAGGCTTGTGAACTGTCACTAAATAGAACTTGCGACCAACCACATAGTGATAGAATTTTTTTTACAACATACACAACAGCGAGAGCTTCTTTTCCAGTTTGTGAATAATTGCACTGTGTTTGAGTTAATGACTTTGAGGCAAAAGCAATAGGTCTGTCTTGTACACCAGTTCTGTGCGAAATCTCAGAGCCGATTCCGTAAGAAGAAGCGCCTACTTGCCAAATAATGGTTTGGCACACCAAAACGTGCTAAATATATGGCACTGAGCAAGGCATTTTTGAGTTTCTGAAATGCCTCGTGACACTCTTTGATCCTCACGAATGACAGATTTTTGCGACGCAAGCGATGCAATGGAGCCGCGATCTGTGAAACGTTCGGAATGAAACGAACGTACTATGTCAACTTACCTAGCACTGACTGCAGTTCAGATACATTACGAGGAACAGGCAGGTCATGGACCGCAAGCAAATGCGATAAGAGGGGTTCACACCCTGTCTGTTTATCACATGACATTAGTACTGTAGTGCTGTCTGGAAAAAGCCGCACTTTGTGAGACGACACCTGAGTCTTGCGTGCGACAACACTCAAAAAAGAGTACACAAATTGGCAATGTGTTCCTCTGGCGTACGATCTGAGACGAAAATATCGTCAAGGTAGTTCGAACAAAACGGCACTTGAGCAGTCAGCTGTTCCAAGTAACGTTGAAAAATGCCGATGCAGAGGCTCTGCCGAAGGGCAAACGCAAATACTTGTACAGGCCTAAGTAAGTATTAACATCAAATACTTTCTGTGATTTTTCATCTAGTGGTATTTACAAATAAACATCACGCTAGTCTTGACGTCAACACAAAAGCGAATGCGAGCAAAAGGCTTGGGCATCAAAACCAAAGGACATACCCTCTGGCTAGCTTGTAATGGAGCAATCGCCTTTGAATTCTTTTAATTCACTGGCTACTTTGTCTCGTAAGGCAATGGGAACGGGCAGAGACCGGAAAAACTAAGGTTGTGCATTGTCTTGCAGGGCAAAGTGCGCTAAAACCTATTAGCTTTTCGAAGTCCATCGGAAAAGAATTTTGGAAATTCTTTAAGCAAACGAGCTACACCGTCTTTTGGATTAAAAGCAGCCACCAAAAGTACATTGTCTTAATTATATTGGATGCTAAGGTCAAACAAGTCAAACGAATCTACCTATCTAATCTATTTTATAACTGCTGTGGGGATGGGGTTGATTTCTGACTCCATTCCATAGGGCGAGTGGGGGGTGATGGACTGGTGTGTCCATTAACAGACAGGTGTTCGTGACAAATATTTTGTTAGATGTCAATTACACATTTAGTCGTAGACAATGTGACGCAGTCATGCCCCACTCCGATACGCCAGGCCGACGATAACCAGCTGGAGGCTGGCTTCTGCCCCAGTGAAAAGGTACTGTACATGTGTCTACATCGTGTGGTGCTGACGTCAGGCCGGGTAGCGGCCGGTGGTCTACAGTGAGTGAAGGCAATGACGTCATTGGCGTGTTTCTTCTTCTTGCTGCGTCTGCGTTCTCCTGTTGAACACTCGCACCCAGGCGACTCGTACCCAGATCGCGCCCACTGTGGAGACAAGGATTGACTGTTATGAATGGGACGTTACTCGCTGTCCACTGGCAGGAGTTTAGCGTTACCGGATGCAGACAGCAGGTCATCAGCACTGTAGAACCATGTCCCAAAGGGAACACTTAGTGCGAGAGGCAGCTTCCCCGATACGCTTTCGAACTCATGGCTGTAGCTGACAGTGTCCAGCCTTCTTGTGATCCGGACTAGCTTTGTTGCCATAGTTGTGCAGCCGTTCTCCGAATGATCTGCCTCAAATTTCACAGCTGTTTGTACAGATCCAAGGCGTATTTGTCGCACTGGTAACCATCCCCAGTGATATAGCTCGTAACATGGTTCTGGCCTTAGTTTGGCGACACTGCCCGGCCCCCACTGTGTAGCGCAAGTTTTCCCAAGCACCGCTAGCCGGTGTTTCAATCCTTTTATGTACATGTGGCTATAATCTACATGTCACAAGTAACCACACTGCACTTATAGGTCAGTGGCAGCTAACGCAACGCTTTACAGCAACTTTCTTACAATTCCTACAAGTTTCACTTAAAACCAGGTTCGTGACACTAAACTGCACTCACTGCTTTTCATGCAGATTTAAATCTTGCTTCATCCTGTGTACGAAACAATTCATACACAACAAATAGCGTGAGATGCCGCCATCAGACAGGCACAATTACTTGCCCGTTGTCACTCTCTTCCATGTAGTGTCCTCGAGATGATCCTCACAAACTGAGACGTCTTTCTGCTTTCACGGCACCATCCTTCAGCGCGTCTAATACGTCTGCCAACAGTGTGGAAAGCAACCAAAAGAGAGCTGTCAACCACGGACTATATTTCTTTCGCCTAATACTGTCGAACATTGAAATTCTTCCACCCACAGGCACCAAAACTCGAAGCACTGCAGACACTCAGAAAGTTTGGCATCGGCAAGTAGGCAGTTCAGTTCAGTTCCTGCAGGCATCTCAGTACAGTACTCTGAAGATTACTTTCCTATTCAGCAGTAGATAATTACATGAGATAATTAAGCCTATAACATTACTTTCAGTCATACTGACAATATAATAGACTACCAAGAGACAGAAAGGTTACTTGTATATTATTATATTAGATATAGGGCATTAAGTGCCACGCACCAAACTGTATCAAAAATAAGTCCCATTTTACAACATACTCTTAATAAATACTACTGGTTATTTATTATTATGTTACGACATTTATCTTCGAGGAGTGACTTGTGAAGCAAGTGTTTAGTGAGAATGCCATCTGGCACCTTTAGCCAACTACAGCAGTAAGCCACTTTGCTGATAATATGGATATTTGGGGTGAATCAGTATGAGCATTCTGTTGAAACGCTCTCGACCGCTTGTCCATGTCTTGGGCATAAATTTCCATAAGTCATCTGAGTAAACATCTACAATAAATATCCGTAGTTTATCTGCGTAAACTTACAAATTGAGCGTGAGTCTCCCGTTGTCAGATTCGAGCAGGATGACGAGATTTTGCGTGGTAATGGATCGAGCGATAAGACATTTCTGGAGGTAACGGGCATCCTTGTTTTACTCAGCACCCCTTAGCACTGACAAAGACTCCAGAATTTTTAATTTCTCAATTGATTGCAGGCCTAAAATTAATCTCGAATCTAAAAGAGCGCATTTCTGTCTTTGAGTAGCCATAGCTGCCTCTGTTGAATTCCTTTTAAGTCGATTCATATTAATGGTGTGAGAGTTGGGGTGGCTGTTCCATATTCAACACAATCAAGGTACGTTAGAACTGAGTAGAATACTGAGCTGCCTGGTTTGACACAAATTTGGTTCGTATTAATAAATTCGTTCATGACCGTATTGAGGAACTGGGCAAGGCATCGAACTAAATTCGTGGTTAAGAGCTGTCATGGTTCGAAAATTCTCAATTTTATATTTCTTTTGACTTTTGGAATTATAGGAGTTCGGATTTCCTGGAATTATGGGACACGTGTCGTACCTGAAATGTTGTTGGTTATCTGTAGGACAGTACCTTCCGGGATGTGACATGAGTTTAGATAGTATTCTGTTAGCAAGACATCCGTTCTGTACCATCGTCTTGAACTTGCCGTCAGTGCGTCGTCGAGGTCGTCGTCAGTGAAATGTTCGTTGAGCGGAGTCTGCCGTTCCACTGTGGAGTCGGAACCTGTTCAGTGGTGCTTCTATCGTTGCTTCCGTCTCTCGTTTTCTAGATTGTATGTCGATACGTCCCCCCATGAACCATGGACCTTGCCGTTGGTGGGGAGACTTGCGTGCTTCAGCGATACAGATGGCCGTACCGTAGGTGCAACCACAACGGAGGGGTATCTGTTGAGAGGCCAGACAAACATGTGGTTCCTGAAGAGGGGCAGCAGCCTTTTCAGTAGTTGCAGGGGCAACAATCTGGATGATTGGCTGATCTGGCCTTGTAACACTAACCAAAACGGCCCTGCTGTGCTGGTCCTGCGAACGGCTGAAAGCAAGGGGAAACTACAGCCGTAATTTCTCCCGAGGACATGCAGCTTTACTGTATGATTAAATGATGATGGCGTCCTCTTGGGTAAAATATTCCGGAGGTAAAACAGTCCCCCATTCGGATCTCCGGGCGGGGACTACTCAAGAGGACGTCGTTATCAGGAGAAAGAAAACTGGCAATCTACGGATCGGAGCGTGGAATGTCAGATCCCTTAATCGGGCAGGTAGGTTAGAAATTTTAAAAAGGGAAATAGATAGGTTAAAGTTAGATATAGTGGGAATTAGTGAAGTTCGGTGGCAGGAGGAACAAGACTTTTGGTCAGGTGATTACAAAGTTATAAATACAAAATCAAATAGGGGTAATGCAGGAGTAGGTTTAATAATGAATAAAAAAATAGGAGTGCGGGTTAGCTACTACAAACAGCATAGTGAACGCATTATTGTGGCCAAGATAGACACAAAGCCCATGCCTACTACAGTAGTACAAGTTTATATGCCAACTAGCTCTGCAGATGATGAAGAAATTGATGAAATGCATGACGAGATAAAAGAAATTATTCAGTTAGTGAAGGGAGACGAAAATTTAATAGTTATGGGTGACTGGAATTCGTCAGCAGGAAAAGGGAGAGAGGGAAACATAGTAGGTGAATATGGATTGGGGCTAAGAAATGAAAGAGGAAGCCGCCTTGTAGAATTTTGCACAGAGCATAACTTAATCATAGGTAACACTTGGTTCAAGAATCATGAAAGAAGGTTGTATACCTGGAAGAATCCTGGAGATACTAAAAGGTATCAGATAGATTACATAATGGTAAGACAGAGATTTAGGAACCAAGTTTTAAATTGTAAGACATTTCCAGGGGCGGATGTGGATTCTGACCACAATCTATTGGTTATGAACTGCAGATTGAAACTGAAGAAACTGCAAAAAGGTGGGAATTTAAGGAGATGGGACCTGGATAAACTGAAAGAACCAGAGGTTGTACAGAGTTTCAGGGAGAGTATAAGGGAACAATTGACAGGAATGGGGGAAAGAAATACAGTAGAAGAAGAATGGGTAGCTCTGAGGGATGAAGTAGTGAAGGCAGCAGAGGATCAAGTAGGTAAAAAGACGAGGGCTAATAGAAATCCTTGGGTAACAGAAGAATTATTGAATTTAATTGATGAAAGGAGAAAATATAAAAATGCAGTAAGTGAAGCAGGCAAAAAGGAATACAAACGTCTCAAAAATGAGATCGACAGGAAGTGCAAAATGGCTAAGCAGGGATGGCTAGAGGACAAATGTAAGGATGTAGAGGCTTGTCTCACTAGGGGTAAGATAGATACCTACAGGAAAATTAAAGAGACCTTTGGAGAGAAGAGAACCACTTGTATGAATATCAAGAGCTCAGATGGCAACCCAGTTCTAAGCAAAGAAGGTAAGGCAGAAAGGTGGAAGGAGTATATAGAAGGTTTATACAAGGGCAATGTCCTTGAGGACAATATTATGGAAATGGAAGAGGATGTAGATGAAGATGAAATGGGAGATAAGATACTGCGTGAAGAGTTTGACAGAGTACTGAAAGACCTGAGTCGAAACAAGGCCCCGGGAGTAGACAACATTCCATCAGAACTACTGATGGCCTTGGGAGAGCCAGTCATGACAAAACTCTACCATCTGGTGAGCAAGATGCATGAGACAGGCGAAATACCCACAGACTTCAAGAAGAATATAATAATTCCAATCCCAAAGAAAGCAGGTGTTGACAGATGTGAAAGTTACCGGACTATCGGTTTAATAAGTCACAGCTGCAAAATACTAAAGCGAATTATTTACAGACGAATGGAAAAACTGGTAGAAGCGGACCTCGGGGAAGATCAGTTTGGATTCCGTAGAAATGTTGGAACACGTGAGGCAATACTAACCTTACGACTTATCTTAGAAGAAAGATTAAGAAAAGGCAAACCTACATTTCTAGCATTTGTAGACTTAGAGAAAGCTTTTGACAACGTTAACTGGAATACTCTCTTTCAAATTCTGAAGGTGGCAGGGGTAAAATACAGGGAGCGAAAGGCTATTTACAATTTGTACAGAAACCAGATGGCAGTTATAAGAGTCGAGGGGCATGAAAGGGAAGCAGTGGTTGGGAAAGGAGTGAGACAGGGTTGTAGCCTCTCCCCGATGTTATTTAATCTGCATATTGAGCAAGCAGTAAAGGAAACAAAGGAAAAATTCGGAGTAGGTATTAAAATTCATGGAGAAGAAGTAAAAACTTTGAGGTTCGCCGATGACATTGTAATTCTGTCAAAGACAGCAAAGGACTTGGAAGAGCAGTTGAACGGAATGGACAGTGTCTTGAAAGGAGGATATAAGATGAACATCAACAAAAGCAAAACGAGGATAATGGAATGTAGTCAAATTAAATCGGGTGATGCTGAGGGGATTAGATTAGGAAATGAGACACTTAAAGTAGTAAAGGAGTTTTGCTATTTAGGGGGTAAAATAACTGATGATGGTCGAAGTAGAGAGGATATAAAATGTAGACTGGCAATGGCAAGGAAATCGTTTCTGAAGAAGAGAAATTTGTTAACATCGAGTACAGATTTAAGTGTCAGAAGTCGTTTCTGAAAGTATTTGTATGGAGTGTAGCCATGTATGGAAGTGAAACATGGACGATAACCAGTTTGGACAAGAAGAGAATAGAAGCTTTCGAAATGTGGTGCTACAGAAGAATGCTGAAGATAAGGTGGGTAGATCACGTAACTAATGAGGAGGTATTGAACAGGATTGGGGAGAAGAGAAGTTTGTGGCACAACTTGACTAGAAGAAGGGATCGGTTGGTAGGACATGTTTTGAGGCATCAAGGGATCACAAATTTAGCATTGGAGGGCAGCGTGGAGGGTAAAAATCGTAGAGGGAGACCAAGAGATCAATACACTATGCAGATTCAGAAGGATGTAGGTTGCAGTAGGTACTGGGAGATGAAGAAGCTTGCACAGGATAGAGTAGCATGGAGAGCTGCATCAAACCAGTCTCAGGACTGAAGACCACAACAACAACAACATGTCGATACGTCTTGTTTGGGAGAACGACACTCACGTGAAACACCAGTATTATCTCCTGTGATTCTGATTTGTAGATGTGTAACTGTTTTCCCTTGAATTGTTTCACTTACGACAGTGTAACTGTGTTTGTTCTTGGTGCGATCTTAAGTGTGTCTAGAAAGCATTGCATGGAAAATATAGTGGCATATCTTCTACATCTACATCTAGATCCATACTCCGCAAGCCACCTGACGGTGTGTGGCGGAGGGTACTTTGAGTACCTCTATCGGTTCTCCCTTCTATTTCAGTCTCGTATTGTTCGTGGAAAGAAAGATTGTCGGTATACCTCTGTCATCATCATCACCATCATCATCATCATTTAAGACTGATTATGCCTTTCAGCGTTCAGTCTGGAGCATAGCCCCCTTATAAAATTCCTCCATGATCCCCTATTCAGTGCTAACATTGGTGCCTCTTCTGATGTTAAACCTATTACTTCAAAATCATTCTTAACCGAATCCAGGTACCTTCTCCTTGGTCTGCCCCGACTCCTCCTACCCTCTACTGCTGAATCCACGAGACTCTTGGGTAACATTGTTTCTTCCATGCGTGTAACATGCCCCCACCATCTAAGCCTGTTCGCCCTGACTGCTACATCTATAGAGTTAATTCCCAGTTTTTCTTAGATTTCCTCATTGTGGACACGCTCCTGCCATTGTTCCCATCTACTAGTACCTGCAATCATCCTAGCTACTTTCATATCCGTAACCTCAACCTTGTTGAAAAGGTAATCTGAATCCACCCAGCTTTCGCTCCCATATAACAAAGTTGGTCGGAAGATTGAACGGTGCACAGATAACTTAGTCTTGGTACTGACTTCCATCTTGCAGAAGAGAGTAGATCGTAGCTGATCGCTCACTGCATTAGCTTCGCTACACCTCGCTTCCAGTTCTTTCACTATGTTGCCATCCTGTGAGAATTTGCGTCCTAAGTACTTGAAACCGTCCACCTGTTCTAACTTTGTTCCTCCTATTTGGCATTCAATCCGTTTATATTTCTTTCCCATTGACATTACTTTCGTTTTGAAGATGCTAATCTTCATACCAAAGTCCTTACATTTCTGATCTAGCTCTGAAATATTACTTTGCAAACTTTCAATCGAATCTGCCATCACAACTAAGTCATCCGCATATGCAAGACTGCTTATTTGTGTTCACATATCTTAATCTCACCCAGCCATTGTTTTCAACATATGATCCATAAATAATATGAACAACAGTGGAGACAGGTTGCAGCCTTGTCTTACCCCTGAAACTACTCTGAACCATGAGCTCAATTTACCGTCAACTCTAACTGCTGCCTGACTATCCATGTAAAGACCTTTAATTGCTTGTAAAAGTTTGCCTCCTATTCCATAATCTCGTATACCTCTGTGTGGGCTCTAATCTCTCTGATTTTATCCTCATGGTCTCTTGACTCCTCGGTGAAGGTATGTTCTCGAAACTTCAACAAAAGACCGTACCGAGCTACTGAGCGTCTCTCCTGCAGAGTCTTCCACTGGAACTTATCTATCATCTCCGTAACGCTTTCGTGATTACTAAATGATCCTGTAAGGAAGCGCGCTGCAACTGGTCGTAGGTTGTGTTCCCAAAATGAACAGGATAGAGACAGAAGTGATGATACTTTCTGCAGGACCTTACCACCATTTTGAAGAACAATGCTCAAGCACGTAAATTGCAAGCTTTTACTGATTTGTTTGACTGATGGGGCTGCTACGTGATATACCACCAACTGCACTCCCCTGACTTAAGCCCTCGTGAGTTCAACTCGATTTCTAAACTGAATAAAACACTTCACGGCATTCATTTCAGAACTGCTACAAATTCATCGAGCAACAGACCGCGCCGCTCGAACTCTCAACACAACGGGCACTAGTAAGAGCATCATACGACTTCCACATCGCTGGCAACGGGTTATACACTACGCTGGTGACTATTTTGAAGGTCAGTAAAACTTAGAAACACGTATCTGTTTTGTACGAGCTGTAACTAATAGTTGCCACTATTAAAGTTCCTGCCATTGCAGAAGTAAATTTGCAGGAGTTGCACTATCCTTCAACGTAACAGGCTCGATTAAATTATGAAACTAAAATCACACAATTCATTTTATATTGATTCTTCGATTGCTTATATGAAAAACTGCTGGAGAATGCCAATATCAGAATACTTTTAAAGTAATATTAAAGGATAGTGAAAGGGCAGATGACATCCAGTCTGTGACGAAGGTTAAGGACATCTTAGAGACAGTAGGCTCCTTGAAATGGGAGTGGGCTGCCATGTCGAGAGGAGAAAAGACAGCAGATGGATGGAGCTAGTACTGGAGTGGAGTCCGAGAGCGAATCGGAGGCCTAGAGGAAGACCAGAGGACAGAGGGACAAAGATGTCAATAAGATCGCTGGTAGCCCCTGGCAGAGAACTGCCCAAGACCGTTCCACTTGGATAATTGGAAATATGTGGTAAGTTCCTATGAGACCAAACGGCTGAGGTCGTCGGTCCCTAGTCTTCCACACTACTAGATGTAACTTAAACTAAATTACACAAGGACAACACACACACACCCTTGCCCGAGTGAGGACTCGAACCTCCGACGGGAGAGCCGCGCGAACCGTAGCAAGGCGCCCAAGACCGCGCGGCTACCCGGCGCGGCCGTTCACTTGGAGAGGACTGCTGAAAACCTACCTGAATCCACGATTCGAAGAAGTCACATCATTTAATGATTGAATTGGCCGATGATGATGATGATGTCGGTGACGTTGGTAGATTACGTAGCCATATTACTTACCTCTTTTCGTGTATAACAACATGGTTTCTCCAGAACTAGATCTAAAAGCGCGTTTGGCAAACGTGGAGCCCCCGTCCTTTGGGTCGCCATCGACATTGCGCGATTGGTACGGCTCTGATCGTCACTCCTCTATACAGTATCTCGCTCTCGGGCATCAGGCAACTGGAGTGGGGTGGTGCGAGTGACAAACAATCCATGCGCGCGAAAGTTTAGAAGCTCTGTCTTCAGAAGGTCATAACTGCCTATTATCACATCTAGGACGGGTATTTTCGAGCGGGATTGACTGATGGGTCTCATATCCAGCAATTGTGCTTTTTCTCTTTTAAGGGTGAGGTTAAGTTGGTGAAGGTACCTTGTCAGCGTGTAACGACACGTGTAATTTACTTTCTGAAGCCCCTACGTAAAAATAATTACTGTGCTTCTTATCTGAAAAGAAGACGGTTGATGAATCTGCCATTTGTCGCTCAGATGGTGGCAGCTCAGATGCAGAAAGAACCATACAACTTTGCAATAGTGGCCGAAGTGTCGGAAGTTTAATTTACACATTGTCAGCGCGTTCATAGACGAAGCAGAAGTTTATTGACTGTGACAATGGCTACGGAAGCCTACACTTACAATTACGTAAATGATTTTTTCTGTGTTGGGAAACAATTTACAGGAAAAAACCGTTACTTCACACGTTGTGAGGAAGACGTTTTGCTCCTTTTTAAAGGTAATGAATGAGACGTAAACAACTGCCCTACATCGTTAAGCGTTAAACCCCAAAAACTAATTTTACTCTGAAACTAGAACAGAATTGTTCCATTAGTTATCTTGATGTGGTTATCACTAGGAAAAGTTATTCTGATGTGTTCGGGGTTTTTAGGTAACCGACATGTACTGGAGCTATAATTAACGCACATTCGTATAATTCACAATGTTATAACAAAACATTTTTTAACTCCATGGTCCACTGTCTTTTGCGGTTTCGCTTACAGCAAGACGAAATCGATAAACAGACAGGAATTTTACAGCAGACTATAGGAGCGAATGAGTACAAAGGGGACAATGCTACTAATATTTATAACAAACCTAAAAAAACAGAGCACCTCAAGATGCTAATAGATCCTTGCCTAAGAACAACAACAGTAAGAACAAAACTACATTTGAAGCTGTGGCTTGTAATGATGATGCGTCACTGAAGACTGAACAATGCTCTCGGAGAACGAACGTCAGCATACTTTTCCAAACAGTTAACACGTTAAAGGCATGCCTTCGGCATCAATTTGGTCCCAAACGTGACAGATTTCGTAATCCAGGAACCCATAAAGTCAAATCCGGTGACTTTCAGCAGTATTCTATTGGCCACACAGGCCATTCATTTGAAACTCGTTTTAAAGCGCCGCATACTCCCAGAACAGAAGTGCCCTGGGTGCGCACATTGTAACAGAGAGCCGTACAGTACAGTACAGTGCAGTACAAGATAGTGGACGTGGTACAGAGGTAATGTACTGTACGCATAAAGAAAGGCGCCTTGATTAGTTTAAGAAAATAGAAAGTTATACTAAGTATCTCCCGAGCAAACACCAAATGAACAACGTCAATTTCATCAATAATTTCGATCATCTGCTTCATAAATAAGTTGCAAGTTTGGAATCTGGAGGAGTTTGTGCTACAGATCGATTTGAACATATTTTTCATGGAAGACGGCGTCATACATTGCCATCTAAGTCATGGCCATCTGTGTGTCCGTGCCGACATCGGCTCCGCTGCATATGCAATACAGATACTGCGAAACAGACGTTAATATTGTGATTCTGTCGTTTTTATACAGGGTGTTACAAAAAGGTACGGCCAAACTTTCAGGAAACATTCCTCACACACAAAGAAAGAAAATATGTTATGTGGACATGTGTCCGGAAACGCTTACTTTCCATGTTAGAGCTCATTTTATTACTTCTCTTCAAATCACATTAATCATGGAATGGAAACACACAGCAACAGAACGTACCAGCGTGACTTTAAACACTTTGTTACAGGAAATGTTCAAAATGTCCTCCGTTAGCGAGGATACATGCATTCACCATCCGTCGAATGGAATCCCTGATGCGCTGATGCAGCCCTGGAGAAAGGCGTATTGTATCACAGCCGTCCACAATACGAGCACGAAGAGTCTCTACATTTGGTACCGGGGTTGCGTTGACAAGAGCTTTCAAATGCCCCCATAAATGAAAGTCAAGAGGGTTGAGGTCAGGAGCGCGTGGAGTCCATGGAATTGGTCCGCCTCTACCAATCCATCGGTCACCGACTCTGTTGTTGAGAAGCGTACGAACACTTCGACTGAAATGTGCAGGAGCTCCATCGTGCATGAACCACATGTTGTGTCGTAATTTTAAAGGCACATGTTCTAGCACCACAGATAGAATATCCCGTATGAAATCATGATAACGTGCTCCATTGAGCGTAGGTGGAAGAAACTAAAATGAGCTCTAACATGGAAATTAAGCGTTTCCGGACACATGTCCACATAACATTTTTTCTTGGTAAATGTAAGTAGATTCTATCTCTTGTTGCCACTAACACAACCATTTTGAAAGGCTCCGCCGTCTCACTTCCCACAATAAAACTGCTTCCAGATCCCTTGTAAACATTCGCAACCAAAGAAAATCACCAGCAAGTAATGAATTCAGTCACATACAGCCGGCCGGTGTGGCCGTGCGGTTCTAAGCGCGTCAGTTTGGAACCGCGTGACCGCTACGGTTCCAGACTGTAGCGCCTAGAACCGCTCGGCCACCCAGGCCGGCGAGGCTAGGAACTTATGCACCAACCTAATATATCAGGAATGTTAATAACTCTCCTTACTGTTGGATTGGTGAACGTCAGGTTTTCTGTTTTCTGGGGTGTTTTCTGAGGGATGTCGACATGAGCTTGAGGTTGTTCTGCAGGCAAAGTTCTATGAGCCGTGTGCCATTTTTGTTGGTGAATTTATGTGTGGGATAATTTCCAAATTTTTTCCTGTGCATTATTTCTCTGCTGATCTCTACATTGAAATCACCCATAAGAAGTTTGATGTCATCTTTGGGAACTTCGGATAATACTTTCTCAAGGGTTGACCAGAATTTATTTGCGGACTTTGGGTCTCTCTTGTTGCTCTGGCTAGTAGGGGCGTGTCCATTGGTCAGTGTGTATTTTTTGTAGGCACACTAAAGGCATGGTCATCAGTCGGTTGTTTACTGATGTGGTTTCTCTGATGAGTTCGAGCACAGTATTATGAACCACGAAGGCCATTCCCAGCAGTGGAGCGCCTTTGGCAAATCGCCCGTAGGTTTCGCTCTTACAGATGCGGTACTTGCCGTAGTCTGCCGTGTCTTCGTCTGCGATACGTGTCTCTTGCAGTGCGAGGATCATTATCTACTGCCTATCGATTTCTGTTACTAGGTCGTGCAGCTTTACGGGCTGTATGAGAGTGCTGATGTTGAAGGTGCCTATGTACGTTGGTGTCTTGTGTGGGAGTTTGCCAGAGAACTCGACTTCCTCTGTGGTCGTGGAAGTCCGTGTCCCCCAGAATCAGAGTGCCCGGTTGCCGCCTGTCGATGGGTGGATTGGTTACCACCTGGGGCATTGGTGTTATTACTTGCTTGTAAGCATTGGTGTCCAGTGGGCACCCACTGGGTTTATTAAAATCAGGGATTGTCAGATCCTGAAGCATGTATTGCAGCCGCATTTACTGAGTGAACAGACGCTGACCAGTCGTCAGTGGCTACCCTACCACTGCAGACGCGGCTTGGATTTGATATACTCCATTAGTCCCGAGTACTGGGCTGCCTCTTCCACTACCTACGCTGATTTGTAGTCCATCTTCTCCACCGTAGATGTCGTTGAGATCTTCACCGTAACCCTGGCTAGGGGCCTTATAACAAGGTACTACCATCCGGCCAGACGGACCCTGGATTTATAGCGTGGGGGATACTCTTCCCACTCTTCCTTCCTCATCACTTGAAGCCTCGGGCTTGCAACTGGAAATGGCGGTTTTTATTCATCATTAAAAATTTTAGCAACAGTTGTGGATGTTCCGCAAAAAATATTATGCATTCCGATGTGGTTATTTTCAAGAATATCGTGTCATGCCTCATGTAACAAGCAAAAACATCTACCATCACTTGTCGGAACTCCGTAACGGTGCTTCTCCTGTTGTTCGGAATCAGAAGGCTGTGACACGAATTTGAAAAAGACAGATTAAGTAGGACCGTCCTCAGTGTAATTCAGGATATGAATAGCCTCACGCGACTAGCACCTACGAAGACAGTCACATTGACTGCTCGGCCGTACGGAATCAGTCACATCACGTAGTCAGTAAACTGACGTTTTTGCGCAAGACTAGTCTCCGAGCAAGACTAGTCTCCCCGTGGACAGTGGGACGACGGCAACAGCTTTACGTATGTACCGTATTATGGTCAGCGGCTGTATCCTATCTTCGAGGTCTCCATGATGTTATCATTCAACGAGATAACGCAAGATCGATTGTAGCAAGTACTGTCTTAACTTACCTCGACAGAGAGAGAGTTTGACTGTTGCCCTGGCCAGTACGTTATCACCCAATGAAGAAACCTGCTCATGGGTTGTCGAGAGCAGGACATGCCTCCACTCGCCAGCCACAGCCAAAGATGGAACCTGACATAGACTGGAGCAACACTGGAGGTATCCCGTAAATATTCTACATTCTAATCATGTAGTCTTCCTACTATATTGCACATGCAGACTTAACAGAATTTCATTATTTGTCTTCCTTTCTTGTGTTGCAATCATACCAGTCACCAACATAAATGAAAAACACTCAAGCAATATCAGTGAGTATGACTATCTTTTCTTTTTTTTTCTTATCAAAGAATAGTTTATATAAGACAGCGAGTGGATATCCCGAAGCGAGTAAAATGGAATATTACCTTCCATTACTTACATAACCCTAAAATCAGAGCCAGAAACGTGACTATTTCTAGGAGATCTCTGTATTTTACTGGCAAGAAATCCATCAACCATTAGAAATAATAATATTTCTATGCAGGGTCTTAGACCCATATTTCTTTTTCCTTATACGTCAATAATGAATATAATCACACCCTACGTATGTAGAAATACGTTATACTACTGCAACGGTTTGTAAGAAAACAGCTGTTTTCATGTACACTGGCATACTGTTCTTGCGCGCGCGCGCGCGCGCGCGCGTGTGTGTGTGTGTGTGTGTGTGTGTATGCATGCGTCAGTGTTGGGTTTGGGGCCGGAGAGAGCGTGAGTCTCATTCTGCATAAAAAGAGAACAAAAGCGTTTTCGACCCCCACATTTACAACAGAATAAAATGACGTTAAGGTGTAAGAAACCTTCACAATAAATGCAGTGCGTAATAGGTTTGATATTTCTCTACAAGACACAAAACGATGTAGCCCCCAAAACAAAGGTAATCGCTGTCATCATGAAACTCATTAACCATCTCTCTTCTTCTGGAAAGGCCTTGAAAATTATGCGGCATGACAGCAATTATGTAAATTTGCATCTACGCGGAACAATAAAGACTGAAGGAAAGTGAAAAGAAGTGAGAGGCCAATTACAACAACGTATTGTACTTACGGATACGTTCGCCAAAGGTCCGGCAACAATGTACGATATCAGAACGAACCAGAATAATACGCGAGACATTAGTAAGTCAAGTCAAGCTTGGATATGATCGTGAATATCACTGACTGCGGGACTATACCAGTTCTACAGTAACTGTGTAACACTAGGATCGCAAACAACAGGTAGTAACAAAAGATTTAGTTACGAGCTAACATATAATAAACTCAGTATCTACGAATAAAATTAATTTTGGGAATCTACATAGGAAAGTAGAGCACAATACAAATTAATATGAATGTCACAATCCTAGAAGTGATCAAGATATTTGAAAAATTACATTTTTAGTAGAAATTAAGCAGACTGAACTGAGAACGTAATTTTATTAGCAGAGAACGTAAATGTACGTTCCATAATTGCATCACCACATCGAAAAAGAACCTTACTCATCAAATAAAGCAGAGATAGACGGTATGGTAAGGCGTTCTTCAAGGAAACCATTACGTACCTATACACGACTTCGTAGCTGGAAAAAGATTACTTGGATTCAACTCTTCCTGTTGTGGTCGCCGTAAGGAAACCCATATCGTTCTTTCTAGAAGTGTAAAAATAATGATTCAGCTGAAACGCATTGTTTCTATTAGCTGATTAACCTTTATTCTTCTTAAACCATTGAGGACACTTCCTACCCAGTACGTCGTTTAGAGAGCTTAGCTAATAAAAGCTCTACCACGTAGAGTTTTTTTTTTTGTTTTGTTTTGCAGTTCTAGTAACGCTGTTTACGGTGAAATTGCCTTCTACAGACTGAGTAACTCAAGAGTCACTTTCAATGAGGGTGGGTTTCTGATTAAATATTATACTCTTTAAGACACTTTCATTTCAATTAGTAAGTTCAGGTTTTTTGTTAGTGAGTCTAGTGGTCGATGTTTTCATGTAAATTACTTAATGTTAGTGAGTACTAAATCAGCATACAGGATGTAAACGACTACTGTTTACAATGTGCCATTGTGGTGTAGAGGAAACCGAGACAAATAATTTTATATAGAACACTTGTGGTCCATCAGATCTACATCTACATTTGCATCTACATAGGCAAATCACATTCAAGTGCCTGACAGACGGTTCATCGAACCACCTTCACAATTCTGTATTATTCCGATCCCGTATTACGCGCCGAAATAACGACCACCCATAGCTTTCCGTACAAGCCCTGATTTCCTTTATTTTATCGTGGTGATCGTTTCTCCCTATGTAGGTAGGTGTCAACAAAATATTTTCGCATTCAGAGGAGAAAGCTGATGACTGGTATTTCATAAGAAGATTCCGTCGCAACGAATAACAGCTCTCTTTTAATGATGTCTAGCCCAAATCACGTATCATTTCAGTGACACTCTCTCCCATACTTCGCGATAATACAAAACGTGCTGCCCTTCCTTGAACATTTTCGATGTACTTCATCAGTCCCATCTGGTAAGGATTCCACACGGCGCAGCAGTATTCTAAAAGAGGACGGACAAGCGAAGTGTAGGCAGTCTCCTTAGCAGATCTGTAAAATTTTTTGTGTCCTGCCAATAAAACACAGTCTCTCGTTAACCTTCCCCACAACATTTTCTATCTGTTCCTTCCACTTCAAGTCGTTCGTAATTGTAATACCTAAGTATTTAATTGATTTACGGCCTTTAGATTTGACTGATTTATTGTATAACTGAAGTTTAACGAATTCCTTTTAACACTTGTGTGGATGACTTCACTTTTCGTTATTTAGGGTCAACTGCCGATTTCCGCACCATTCAGATATTTTTCGAAATCGTTTTGAAAATTTGTTTTGATCTTCTGATCACTTTATTAGTTGATATACGACAGCGTAATCTGCAAACAACCTAAGACGGCTGCTCAGATTGTCTCCCAAGTCGTTTATACAGATAAGGAACCGCAAAGGTCCTATAACATTACCTTCAGGAACGCCAGAAATCACTTCTGTTTTACTCGATGACTTTCCGTCAATTACTACGTTAATCCGAACTATCCGCCTGCTTAGCTGGGTGGTAACGTGCTCGTCTCCCATACAAGCGAAACCGGGTTTGATTCCCAGCCGGGTTGGAGACTTTTTTCCGCTCGGGGACTTGGTGTTATGTTGTCATTATCATTTCATCCTCATCACCGACGTGCAAGTCGCCCAATGTACTGTCGACTGAAATAAGACGTGCACTTGGCGGCTGAACTTCCCCGAATGGGGCCTCCCGGGCAACGATGTCATCCGATCGTTTCATTTTTTACTACGAACTGTGAGCTATCTGACTGGAAATCACAAATCCATTCACGTAACTCAGACGATATTCCATAAGCACCCAATTTCACTGCAAGCCTCTTCTGTGGTTCAATGTCAAAAGCCTCCGGAAATCCAGAAATACGGAACCGATCTGAAATTCCTTGTCAATAGCACTCAGCACTTCATGCGAATAAAGGGCTAGTTGCGTTTCACAAGAACGATGTTTTCTAAACCCATGTTGACAGTGTGTCTATAGACCGTTTTCTTCGAGGTAATAGGCTCTGACCACTATGGGACTTAACTTCTGAGGTCATCAGTTCCCTAGAACTTAGAATTACTTAAACGTAACTAACCTAAGTACATCACCCGCATCCATGCCCGAGGCAGGATTCGAACCTGCGACCGTAGCTGTCTCGCGGTTCCAGACTGTAACGCCTAGAATCTTCGAGGTAATTCCTAATGTTCGAACACACACACACACATACACACACACACACACACACACACACACACACACACACACACATATATATATATATATATATATATATATATATATATATATATATATATATATATATATACCATAATGCTGCTGGATATCGACATTAATGATATGGGCCTGTAATTAATTTGATTACTCCTACTACCTTTCTTGAATATTGGTGTCACCTGTGGAACTTTCCAGTCTTTGGGCACGGATCTTTCTCGACCGAACGGCTGTATATGATTGTCAAATATGGAGCTAATCCATCAGTATACTCTGAAAGGAACCTAACTGGTACACAGTGTGGACCAGAAGACTTGTTTTTATTAAATGATTTAAGTTGCTTCACTACTCCGAGGATATTGACTTCTACGTTACTCACGTTAGCAGCTGTTCTTGATTAGAATTCTGGAATATTTACTTCGTGTTCTTTTGTGAAGGCATTTCGGAAGGCTGTGTTTAGTATGCTTTGGTAGCACTGTCTTCGATAGTACCTCCATTGCTATCACGCAGAGAAGGAATTGATCGTCTCTTCCCGCTAACATTCTTCACATACGACCAGAACCTCTTTGGATTTTCTGCCAGGTTACGAGACAAAATTTCGTTGTGGAAAGCGTTATAAGCATCTGGCATTGAAGTCCGCGCTAAATTTCGAGCTTCTGTAAAAGATCGCCATTTTGGGAATTTTCCGTCTGTTAAAAATTGGCATGTTTGTTTCGTTGTTTCTGCAACAATGTTCTGACCCGTTTTGTGTACCAAGGAGGATCAGCTCCTTCGTTTGTTAATTTATTTGGTATAGATCTATGAATTGCTGCCGATACTAAGTGTACCAAGGAGGATCAGCTCCTTCGTTTGTTAATTTATTTGGTATAGATCTATGAATTGCTGCCGATACTAAGAGAAGGAATTGATCGTCTCTTCCCGCTAACATTCTTCACATACGACCAGAACCTCTTTGGATTTTCTGCCAGGTTACGAGACAAAATTTCGTTGTGGAAAGCGTTATAAGCATCTGGCATTGAAGTCCGCGCTAAATTTCGAGCTTCTGTAAAAGATCGCCATTTTGGGAATTTTCCGTCTGTTAAAAATTGGCATGTTTGTTTCGTTGTTTCTGCAACAATGTTCTGACCCGTTTTGTGTACCAAGGAGGATCAGCTCCTTCGTTTGTTAATTTATTTGGTATAGATCTATGAATTGCTGCCGATACTATTTCTTTGAATTCAAGCCACATTTGGTGTACACTTATATTGTTAACTTGGGATGAGTGGAGATGGTGTCTCAGGAAGGTGTCAAATGAAATTTTCAAAAAATGGTTCAAATGGCTCTGAGCACTATGGGACTCAACTTCTGATGTCATTAGTCCCCTAGAACTTAGAACTAGTTAAACCTAACTAACCTAAGGACATCACAAACATCCATGCCCGAGGCAGGATTCGAACCTGCGACCGTAGCAGTCGTGCGGTTCCAGACTGCAGCGCCTTTAACCGCACGGCCACTTCGGCCGGCAATGAAATTTTATCTGCTTTTTCGAATAGGCGTAGTTCTCGTTTATTTTTGGAGGATTTTGGGGTTACAATACTCAATCTCATCCCTGTATCCGTTTTGATACTCGTTATTAACTCAGGATTATTTGTTGCTAAGACGTCAAGTGTGTTTTCACAACAGTGTATTATTCACGTGGGCTCAAAGTAAATGCTCGTGATACTTTTCGGAAAATACGTTTATCACAATTGCGGATTATGTTTTATGCATGCCTCCAGAATTAAACGTATTTTCGCCAACATATAGAGGGTAAATTAAAGTCACCGCCAACTATAATCGTGTAAGTCGGGTACGTGTTTAAAAAAGAACTTAAGTTTTCATTGAACCTTTCAACCACTGTATCATCTGAACTGGGTCGTCGGTAAAAGAATCCAATTATTATTTTATTCCGGTTGCCATCAATGACCTCTGCCCATACCAACTCACAGGAACTATATACTTCAATTTCGCCACAAGATAAACTACGACTAACAGCAACAAACACGCCACCGCCAACCGTTTAAATGGTTCAAATGGCTCTGAGCACTATGGGACTTAACGTCTTAGGTCATCAGTCACCTAGAACTTAGAACTACTTAAACCTAACTAACCTAAGAGCATCACACACATCCATGCCCGAGGCAGGATTCGAACCTGTGACCGTAGCAGTCGCGCGGTTCCTGACTGAAGCGCCTAGAACCGTTCGGCCACCGTGGCCGGCCCGCCAACCGTAATTAGCCTACCCTTTCGGAACACCGGTATGTTCGTCGCAAAAATTTCGGCTGATCTTATATCCGGCTTTAGCCAGCTTTCAGTGCCTATAACAATTTGAGCATCAGTGCTTTCTATTAGCGCTTGGAGCTCTGGTACGACGATTTACAACTGTTATACCGATGGTACCTGTATCTACGTTCTTCCTGTGTTCGGCTTGCACCCTTTGTGACTGAACCCCTTCATGTGTTTTCCCGGGACCCTCTAACCTGAAAAAACCACACAGTCCACGCCACACAGTCCCTGCTACCCATTAGCGGCCTCCTGCGAATATTGGACACCTGACCTATTCATCGCAACCCGAAACCCAACCATCTTTTGGCACAAGTCAAGGAATCTGCTGTCTACATGGTTGCAGAACCGTCTGAGCCTCTGATTGAGACCCTCCACTCGGCCCTGTGCCAGAGGTCCGAAGTCGGTCCTGTCGACTGTGCTGCAAATGATCATCTTTGCTTTCACCTTGCAAGCAAGACTGGCAGCCTTTACCACTTCTGTTAGCCGCTCGAAACCAGAGAGAATCTCTTCTGATCCGAAGCGACACACATCATTGGTACCGATGACTGGGTGTTGTGTGATGTCCTTAGGTTAGTTAGGTTTAAGTAGTTCTAAGTTCTAGGGGACTGATGACCATAGATGTTAAGTCGCATAGTGCTCAGAGCCATTTGAACCATCATTGGTACCGACGTAGGCAAATGCCTGCAGTTGGCTGCACCCTGCGCTCTTCGTGGCATCCAGCAGGACCTGTTCGACATCTGGAATGACTCCACCCCGTATTCACACGGAGTGCACATGGGTTGTCTTTCCATTCTTGGCCGTCATGTCCCCAAGAGGCCCCATAACACGCCTAACGTTGGAGCTCCCAACCATCAATAATCCCACCCTCTGTGATTGTCCAGATCTTGCAGGCTCAGAGGTTTCATCTGAAACAGGACAAGCGACAGTATCTGGTTCATCGACAGTGTCAGCCATAGACAGCACCTAGAACCTGATAGCCAGACAAACCCCCTGGAGGCGTTACGTGCGGCCGCCTGGGAAGTCTTTCCCCGCGTGCTACGCTGGCGACCTCCCACTCGACCACAGGTGAGGGGTCAACTTCAGTGCGAGCAGTAACTGGGCTGGCCACCGGTGAGAACCGATCGGAGGACTCCGACGCGCTGGACGTCCGTTGGATCCCCACGGCCGGCCTACAACAGTGATGCCCATTTACTGCAGCCTCAAGCTGTGTAACCGAAGCCATCACAGCCTGAAGCTGACAGCGAAGTGTCACCAACTAGGCTCGCATCCGCACACAACAAGCGCAGTTCCTGTCCATACTTCTGAGCGTGGGAAACCAAACGCCGGCCGCTGTGGCCGAGCGATTCTAGGCGCTTAAGTCCGGAACCACGCTACTGCTACGGTCGTTGGTTCGAATCATCCCTCGGCCATGGATGTGTGTGATGTCCTTAGGTTAGTTAGGTTTAAGTAGTCTAGGGGACCCTAGACCCCTGTGGTAGGGCTACCCCCTGACCGTGGAATGTAGCACTGCCTTTAGTTCAACTGTTGAAAGTACTGCAGGCTGATTTCACTCAGAAGAATGGATCGGTAGCTTAATCAGCTGAAACACTGGACAATGGTTTCAGTTGAAAGAATGAATAAATGGGACTGATGATCTCAGATGTTAAGTCCCATAGCGCTCAGAGCCAATTGAACCATTTTTGGAAATTAAACTATGTAGATCAATGGACTATCGGCACGTGCTGTGCAACTCTACTGTAGACCCTGACGAAAACGCAGGAACTGTGTCTAATAAATTAGATTAATACGGATAGATTCCAAAACCTACCTACGAAGCACTCAAGTGAAACTAAATAATTCACCCCTGATTAGGAACTTGTAACATGTCACAAAATCGGGTTACTTTCCGACGCAATCGAAAGTGTGAGAACTGTGGTTATTAAATATTAAATTAACACGCAGAAACTCAAGAAAATAAAATATTAAAGCACACAGATGATATTACAAAATTCGCTCCTGGTTAGGAACTCGTAAAAGTCACAATATTGGTTAATTTCCTCTTGCTGCTTGTGTCTCCGCAGACTACTGCTGGCTGACTCATTGGAAAACTACAACAAACTGGCCTACAACAGCCATCTAAGTTATAGCGCTTAGGAGATGAGCTACATTTTCAGTATACTCCCGCACTCTGCGTGAAAAATATTGGTCCTAGGGAAAAATTTAACAAAATCCTTGTTATTGCAAATGTAATGGGGTTTAATTTTGTAGTGGGATATGTTTTTACTACAGGCCGTTGTTTTCGTGTTATTCAAGAGTAATGTACAAAAGTGGTCTTCAGACGTACCCACACAACGATACTCATCCCGTCCCTTTTTCGTCACCTGTCGGGATATTTAGGATGTTGTTCACAGTACCCCCTCCTTCAACAATACAAAAAACTCTGATTACACGGATTATTTTCTACATTCGACATTTTTTAGCCTTCATTAATTCGCCTATTACCCCTCCAGCTTAGTCGCTATTCCATTAACTATATTAATTTAAATTTTCACATGAGGTTATGGGGATGAAAAAGACTTGTACAAATGTTCTGCATAAACTATTTACGTTTATAGTTCGATCTCTATTTAACCCCTAGAAACACAGTAGATTCGCAATAAAATGTCAGACAAACAGAACGATTTAATTTTTATGTTTATGCAGTTAAAGTTCACAAAATTGTGAGGTAAAAGTTACGCAATTTGTAAGTGGGCTTCTAAGTAGATGGTGGAATAATAATCCAGAAAATCTGGAACAAGAAGGGTCAATTACGGAAAATAATTAATGTAATCGCAAATTTTCATACTGTGGTAGGCGGGAGTTCCATGAACAACATACTGAAAAGGTGGGGGGAGGGGGAGGGGGGTGAGTATCATTTTTCTTTAATAAGTCGAAAACAGTGAGCTCAAGCGAAAAGGTATCACAGTACAAAAACTCACGCACCGCGCGTGCGCTGTAACTTAAGGTAGTTTCTGTAGGCCAATTTCTGATATTTTCCCGATCTGATGGACCACAAGTGTCCTATATCAAACAGTTCGCCTCGACTTTGTCTTACAATTATCGTACGTTCTAAACAGTTACCTTTTACACCCTGTATACAGCGGGAGCCAGAAATCCACCGAGAAATTTTCAGATTTGGTACTGTGGACCAAACCAAGAAATAAAAAATGTCTAGCAAGCATGGGTTCTAAAATGCATATCTTAAGATCTATGAAGACTCGTTCAACTTCGCCACGATGAAACACATCTCCTCTACTGAACAAGTGCTCATAACTCTTAAGGAATGCATATTACAGCCTACTAATTCTTTAAGAATCTCTTATGTATAAACAGCGGCAATCATCTGACTACAAATGAGATGATGTGATGAATATTTGATTTGGGCATGTAAGAGCGAAAAAGCTTAGGACTTTTGAAATTATGCTTCAAGTTTGTTGTAAGTCTCTAACCGCTCTCACTATGAAACGCCGAATGAATACAGCCTGTTTAATTTACACTCCGTTTTAAGCAAAAAGTAGTTTTTCACGTATCTCAGGGTTTATGACGTCATATCCCTTCAACCGTCCGTCGAAAAGTGATGCAATTTTGGAGGTACGTTCAGTGGTATATGTGCCTACTATCTACAAAATTTTCTGGGGATAGAAATAATGATGAAGAAGTAGTAAATGAAACCTCATGCCTGATGCTGCCGTTTCACTACATGAATAGCAAAAATGTAGAAAACAATACCTTTTTATTTTTTTCATCAAATTGTGGTGTATGTCAGCGACATAAGGTTTCGAAAAGGTTTGAAATGAAGTTTAAAATTTTGTTATATTGTGTTAAACTTTTAACATTAGATTATACCTCTTAATGAGTATATTACGACAACACTAAAATTTTTTAAATGCGGTCAAAGATTACGCCAAATAGTGAAAATCAAACTTTCATTGCCCTGGAAGCAGTTAGATAGGCAACCTGCAGCTGGTACTGAGTTCCGGGTTCAGGGAAACGCCTTGTAGTGTACCTTTTTACAGGACATTTTCCCCTGTTTTCGACCATACAATCTCCTCCCAAAATACGGAGAGCAAAGAAATTCCAGTACAAGGGAAGAATCTCACAGTAAAAAAGATGAAAATTGCTCACAGCTCTTCAGGCATGCGTGTTGGGTCCTATGTTTACTTGATATTTTTCTTGTTTCCTTATGGGAAGTCGCTGAAGCAGCTGGGAATAGAGTTCCGAAGTGACCGAGACTGACAAGACAGTTACTTTTATATTGTTCCTTTTAGAATGTTCGAGAGTGTTACAGAATGTTAAGAATCTCCCGGAAGATTCGAGAATATTCTAGAATGTTCCATCATTTTATGTAATCTTCCATAAGGTTCAGTAATGTTCTAGAATCTTCTAAAATTTTTCATGTCGTACGAGAACATTCTAGAATATTTCTGGATGGTCTAAATTTGCTCTCGGGTGTTTCATTATCAGGTTGCGGGTTACATTGCAACTCTGAATGGTGTATATAGGTGACTGAGAGACTCCTGTGTCAATATACGTTTTCAAATGAATTAGAGAGGGTAGAGGAAAAGTGAAAGTGACAGAACGTGAAATAAATTTAAACGAGAGCGAACTGTCTAAGGTGGTGAACTTTGCAATTAGTGGAATTTTAATCCTTTAGGTAATACTCACATTTAACATAACACCTAAACGTAAAAGAGAAGGATATCTCGCCGGTGGTGAATGTTAAGGAAGGAAACAGAAAGAGCAGCGAAGAAATTCAACAGATGCACTGCGAGAGCTACGTTTAGCTACTCAGTGAAAGAGAATGAATAAATTGAGAGGAAAATTAAGAGAGGAACAATGAGGCGAAATTAGAGAAGAGTATCGAGTGAAATAGTAAGCAGACATTTGAGAAAACAAGTTCTTGAAAGACAACGATTCTATACGGACGTAGGAAACATTGATGTGCGACAAGAGCAAAACAGAAGAAACAGACATTGCAGCTTGTCAAATAAAGCATTTAATTATGGTGCCAGTAAAGAGTGCATCAAACACCACTACGTTGTCATTGGCCACATGGCTCGAGTGTATTAGTTTTGCTGTGTTTGCAAATCCAGTAGACACCAGGAATGTGTTTCATAAGCGGAAAAATTCATTTAGCACCATTGGAAGTGCCTTCATAAGAATTATTTTATTACATGACTGTAGAAACCTAGGAATGAGAACATTTTCTATAAAATATGAGAGCGTACAATGCTTGATTTCAGATGACATAATTTGGGTGCTACTTTCACGAGCAGAGAAGTATATAAATTGTGTCTTGTGTTTTGAACTATCATTACCGTTACCAAACGAATCTTGTAAATTTTTGCCAGTTTACTTCATAGCCGACAAACAAACGGGATTCGAATAACTTTGCGCATGTAAAAGTGGATTGAGATGGGAAATCATTGAACAACTATAGAGGATTTTGAAGAAGTGCAATCAATAGTTCCACGTTTTCAAAACAGAACTGCATCCCATGGTATGCATTGAGTATAAAATTGTGAATCGAGACGATGAAAGACCGAGAACACATGAAAACAATTGGATATGAAAACCAAGCGAAGCAGTACAAAAAACTAATTTAAAATTTACAGTCTCTTGTGGTCATCAGTAGCAGATCATTTACTCTGTTGCTGGGACAGGTGAGAATATCTATCTATACCCCGTTTGAGAAACCCTCATAGCTTTCATCTAAACTGGAACGAGGGAACCAAGGTAAACCCCGATCGTGGTGGCCACACGAAGATTTGAGCTTCGCTCATCCATAGCTCGCCTCCATACTATTAAGTGCTCCACCTACCGAGTAGGTGCTTGTAGATGTAGAGGACGGGACACTGTCATGCACCGTTCTCCTGTGCACTGAAGCTGTCATATTGGTGCCCTGTTGAAAGATCGTGTTTAATTAGGGAAACAAACGTTAGAAATTATTGAATAATAAGTTAGAGATCGGTGGAAAAAAAACAGCAGAGACGTATCTGTTGACTACCGCACCGGTGGAAGAATGTGGTCCTTACAATACGGATACCATTTTTTTTTTTTTTTTTTTTTTTACAAATAATTTTCTACGTCACTGAGGAGATGCACCACTGTGCGGAACTTGGTATATTCCAGCTGTGATACATTACATTTTCATCACACACACTCTGTCTGCTCATCAGGCAGGAAGTCTCAGATTGCCTATGAACCTGATCTTTATCTTTGACGAACAATGTTTATATTTTACGAAGTTTAATAAAACTGTTGAACGTGCTAGACAATTAATGTGCTCTTAAGGTTTTGAACTCGTAACTGAAAAGAGTGAGACGCTAATCTCTGTGTACGCTTTGAGCTTTCCCTAGTTTCCCCAAACTACTCCAAGGAAATGATTTGATGTTTCTTAACATGAGATCACAGTTGAGGTCTTTCCTCTGTTGTTGCACACTGTGAAATAGTCGTCTACCCTGATGGTAGATAATAAAATTTCATTTTATCTCCTGTTAAGTGCTATTAAACATTACTCTCGCACTCAAGACGAACGGTTTATGAAGTTTTGGCCTTGCAGATTTCCGTGCTCACTTACAAAATCCAACGAGATGAAACAGTGACAAGAGGATTTACAGTTTGGAATACTTAGAAGAGGAATCACATTCTGGGTATTTGCAAACCTGAAGTAAACTTTAGATTGGTCCGGGAACTTGAAACTTGAAAAGATATGTCTCAATGCAGATTATGTATGCTTAGTCTGTATATGTTGGAATGTGTCTCAGAGACCCCAATGGACAGCATCGCAGGACACTTTCTGGAGGAAGTGGTACACTCGGAGCCAGAGGACAGTGACCTACTCCTGGTATAGCCGTACTATCGACAGAAAGGGAAAGCAACACTTTACATGAGGGTGTTTAGCATACAAGGCAGCAAAGATGTTACGACAACTGACGTACTATTCAAAACCTCCGCTACCAATCACACAGTGGGTATAGGTACCATTGGTCACTGAATGCCAGGTGGATATCTTCTGCAGGCTGAACTACGATGGAAACTAGTTAATATTTTGTAATATAATAACTTTTTGGTAGTCAAGTGGAACTTTAAGACATTACTTACGTGTTTCTTTTACAGTATGTGTGTCCTTGCATAGTGCAAATCAAGTGTGTGTGTGTGTGTGTGTGTGTGTGTGTGTGTACCTAGCGCTTGTGTGCTTTCCTATTCACTTAATTCATTTATAATAACTTCAGTAAACACACATTTTGAATTCTATAACTGTAGTAATCGATACAACCGCGATGTTAAACGACATAACACGAAATAATATACATTTTTGTCTTAGATCAAAACTGTCCATACGTATCTTGCTTATGGATAGTTTGGTTCGGAAGTGTCACTGTTCTCAAAGTGCAGCTATTGAGAAAACGCATTCCTTGATCAGGACGCACAAAATGCATCTCTGGCACTGACTGGACTATAGCCGCAGCGACGCAGCAAATACCACTGCGTATACGGATGAGCCGTCAAATCAGCGGGGAGTGGGGTTCCGCCTGCAGGGCCGCCAGCACAATATAACTTGGCGAGCTCCGCAGCAGTCACCACTCGCCTGGACGCCTCCACACGCTCGACAGCCGCGGAGATGGGCCCAAGCGCGGTAAGTCCGGCTGTTAATTCACCTTCTGTCAAGCTTGTGAATTTCCCATCTACATGATTCTCTCTCTTTCTTTGCACTCTCTCCCTCCTCTCTCTCCCTCCTCTCTCTTTCTCTCTCCATCTCTCTCTCACTCTTTCACACGCACACACACACACACACACACACACACACACACACACACACACACACATACTCTCTCTCTTAAGGTCGCACAAGGTCAAGGCCACTCGTACCGAGTGAAGAATAAAATGCTGTTGCGTGACATCAGCTCGTGACCTCGAGTGAAGAATAAAAATTTTGTAACGTGACATTTAACTCCATCTGCTTTCCTATAACTGAAATATAGCAGAATTAAGGCCTATAGTCGAATAAAAATGATCGTGAAGTAACTTGGTGTGTCTGATCGGTGGTCGTTACAGTTACAATAAGTATCATATAAAGTCTTTTGTCGTGTCTTTTAACAAACTCTCTGTCTTAGTGTAAGCTCTTAGTGTCATTATTAGTTAGGTTATGTACATAAACATATTTAAGAAAACAGCAAAACAGTGGCTGGTTACTGTTTTCGTCTTTGTAAGAATTAACCTACATTAATTGTACACAGCCACGGTCTGACCATGTCAGTTTTAGACAAAATAGCATTAAACATATTCAATCAGGGTATATAAAACGTATCTCTCCTCTGATTCCCTTCTGGATAACGTTAAGTAAAGTTTCCGACCCTTGCTGAATTCCTATATACAGATCCAGGACCTCGACTGGGTACCATTTCCATGAGCCATCTTTCTTTAATTTTCCAATAATACAAGGAAGATGGTCACTACTATCAAGGTGATACATCCTTAAAAGGCTAATATGCTTGTAAATTAACGAAAGTAGAAACTATTGAAGAACAAGTTGCTCAATAAGCTATAAAACCAACCAGACAATATGACCAGTAACATCAAAAGTGTCCCAAACAGGGCACTATTAATCGAAAAGTTTAACATTTGCGGGAAACATTATACGTTAACACATAAAAATACTTACAATCACATTTCCCAAAACAGAAGTTAATGTGTTGCCGTACGTTCTTTCCTTAATAGTCATCGATGTGAATATGTATAGTTTCAGTGAGGGCATAAATACACAGCGAAATGCTTCTAATGTCGTCACTGTGACTTTTGATGTTACACTGCTGCAGTGAACGTACGCCAAGAATTACGTAGCCTGCAAATGTGACGCCATTGTCTAACATGCATATCGCTCTAAACCGCAGTGTTTTACCGATGATGTCGTTAGAGACAGAAAGCAGTGCAAAGTGGTCAAGCATGAGAAAGGAAGTAGACATGTTACATTCAAAGGAAGCAGTCCCGTCAACAAAGGGAAATTTGGAGAAAAAGAGTAGTCGAAAATTTACGCACAGTGGTAGGATGGAATGTCGTTAACAACATATTAAAAGTCGTAATGAGTGTATAGTGAGTGGATGGGGGGGGGGGGGCAGGGGGGGGGGGACTTTAAAGGTAAGTTTCTTATGTTTTTCTTGAATAAATCGAAGACCGTGACTTCTAACGAATATGTTTCACAGTACAAAATTAAACTGTATTAAATTTCCTACATAAAAGGATCTTGCTCATTTTTTCTGGAGGACTAGTAGTTTCCACATTGGAGAGATAGTACAATTGTAGATTATCAAAAATAGTTTCCTAATTATGCGAAATTAATGTTGACTATTAAATAAAATTTGATAAGACCAAACACTGAATGGGTGAATCACATCTGAGTGAAATAGAACCTTATTAAAGAATAAACTGTGCTCCAGAATGTAACAGTGTGTAAGAGAGAGCTGGGGCGAGGGTGTGGAAGTTGGAAGCTTGAGGGAAGGTAGGTCAAAAGATTGTGGTCACGCACTTTCCTTCTTCATAGGTTAGCAAACTTAAAAGCGAGCAAACGATTTTTCAGTCTCTGCACAACGTACGTCACAAAAAGCCACTACAGGGAGTTTTACAAAGATATATCTACCCTTCCGCAGTTGGCCTTACGAGTTACTGGCGAAGCGGAGTGCAGACGTACCTGGAAGCATATATGAGTTACTAATAACACAGGTCGACAAATTTCGAATTCTTCTGACTAAATCGACTCCGCTGATAACGAATCCAAAGCCTTTTTCTCTACAGCACGGTAGGTTTTTCACCATCATCATTACCGACGTTATCGTTCAGATCTGTACCCAATGAAATCGGAAAGCAATTACAGGACGATGAAGGTGAAATGGAACAGTTAAATGGTTAAAAAAAAAAAAAAGAATCGTGAAGCAGAAGAAGCGAATGTTATGGTGAATACTTACTTCTGTTTACGTCTGGCCATGAATGAACGCTTAACATCCTTTCATTTGTGTGTCGCTTCTCCTTCAAGTGTGACGCACCAGCAATCGGACATCCCCTACGACCTTGATAACAATGTTCCAGAGTTTTTAGATCCTGACGGAACCATATTCCTCTGATATGTCAGCCAAATATTCTTGAAAATTGCCTAAGTGTGACATTAGAAAGTTTAGTTTTAGAGTGATTTTCATCATAACTGTTTAAGTAATTGTAACGTATCTTCCACTATTTCCTTATAATCAGACTGTTCATCCAGATCAAGGAAACGATAGACAACATTTTCTAAGCTTCTCCAAGCTTACTGTTCCATTTCGTCACTGTATTTTCAAACTACTCTTCAAACATCAACTTACGTATTTCCGGTCCAACAAATTCGGACTGCTCCTTCATTCTTTTCGATGAAACCAGTGTGTGGGAGCAAACGAATGATAACAATGGAGTCAGTCGTTTATCGTTCTATGTATAGTTTGGATTATTATTCATTTAACTTTTTCGAGTGAAAGCAGTCTGTTGGAGCAACCGAATGAAATCTTTCGCCACCGTTGTAGCTTTGCATATTGACTGAAAACAGACAGTAGTTTTTATGTCGGTTAAACCATTTATTCATTCTTTCAACTGAAACCATTCTCCAGTGTTTCAGCTGATTAAGCTACCGATTCATTCTTCTGAGTGAAATCAGCCTGCAGTATTTTCAAGAGTTGAACTAAACGCAGTGCTACATTACACGGTCAGGGGGTAGCCCTACCCCAGGGAAAAGTGAAGACAAACCCAAGTGGTAAATCTAACATAAGCGTTATAAATGCTTATTTAATAATGTTTTGGAGTAATTTTTTCTTTTCATCATTTAAAACTGTTGTGGATTAATTTGTTCAAGCTACCATTCACGCGAAACTAATTGAGTCGACGTATCACTAGGTAGGGCTGCCTTCATTAAAATTGCCGATCCCAGACAAAAACTTCGAAAAACCCGGACATCTAGGTCAAGTAGAATTTTTGTACCAGACACTCACGGTCTGTACGCGGGGAGCGGTGACATGAGAGGGACAATGTTTCCTCGCCTGCATTTCGGTGCTGACAACGCCATGAGAGAGGACTTAATTTCCTCGTTGGCATTTCAGTTGTCACAACGCCAGCGGGCGAGCGCCTCCTACAGGTAAACATATGTAAACTACACAAGCGAGTAACAACGGCTTAGAAAGCGTATTATAGAGACATTCATGTTCGAACGTGGAAGGAATATGAAAACAAATTAAATCACTTTCAATACAGCTCAATGAGAAGAGGCCACATAACATTTAAAATACCCAGTTGTTAGGCGGTCGGGGAGGCGTCACGGTGAATGCGGCTTCTCATTGTCTATGCAAAGAAGTATGGAAAACACAGGGTGTTCCAAAATGATTTTCACAACGTTCAGTACACATGTTTCAGAAATGGGAAGCGTTAGCAACGTGCGCTTTGCGGTATAATGTTCAAGCACACCAAAGTTTCTTGTAGCCGCTCACCAGAGTTCAGTGTGTCAAGGTGACTGTATTTCCTAGATCCAAATTAGGGACGCACTAAAAAATTGATATTGCGGGAAAGTTTCAGTTAAGTGTAATAAATGTAAACTGTTACTTTAATTTTTTACATTAATTTAAATTTATTAATACATTGTAAGATGAAAGAGGACGAGCAGACAAACTATTCACCAGTGCCGTAAATTTTCTTCAGCATCTTGTTAACAGAATCTTCCATCTGTTCTTGATACAACAACATTATAATAAATTAAAAGCACCAGTTTGCTTTTGTTCTACAATATTACTTCTGTTGTGTTAACCGGTTTTCGGGTTACAAGACCACCTTCACACATTTACTGAGTATTACCACCAAAAATGTTAGAATGTTCGCAAACAACATTGGAAGAGAAGTAACACGTCTAGACTGAAATAGAAAAATAAAGTAAGTAACATCTTTGACAGTGTGGTGGTAATGCAATGAAAAAGTAAAAATTGAACAGTACATAAATAACAATAGAGTAGACAGGAAAACCTTTAACACAAAACAGGAATAGCAAGCCTACATAACAGTTTCTATGAATAAACAAAACTAATAAAACAAAAGAAAATTGGTACTAGACAAGACTACATCAGGAGGTATGAAACATGGAGAGTGATACACAAATCAATTAAAAGAAGAGACAATTATCAGTGTAAGTACAGAATATGTAAGGAACTTAAGCAATATCTATAAGAAAAACAGAAATAAATGAATGCAAGAAAATGGAAGCGTTTGAGGGAATATACAGTAAATGCAATCTTTGAGAGTGTGGTGGTACTGCATTTTAACATTAACTGTGTAATGATTTGCATTAAATAATGAACAAAGTAAAATATGAATAATATTTGATGAGACAACTGCAAGGGGTGTTAAACATGGACAGTAATCCAAGTAGCAGTTAAAAGAAAGCCTTAAATATTGAAACTACAGTGTATATGGAATACAAAGACAACTTCAACAAAACAAAAGAACTCAATGAATACAGGAAAATGGGAATATGTAGGCAGAGACAGTGTAGGAAGTAATGAACAACAGAGATGGGAAGTGTTGAGCGGTGTCCGGTCATTTAGGATTAGATCTGGACTGTGAGCAAGATGTTTGTTAACTTCCAGGGCTTGCAGTAATTCCAATAGGGCATTGAGAAACCCCAAACACGTCCAGAATTGCTAAAGAGTTTCTTCAGGTGTTTTCAGACTTCCACTAGCTACCAAACTCCACAGACATGAACATTATTGAGCTGTTCAGAAGTGATCTCCACTCCTTCATACTCTTACGGATTTATGGACTGCCCTGACATTAGTCGACTCCATGCCACGTCTTGTTGCGACAGTTCTGCGTGCTCGCGGCAGCCCTACACGATATTAGGCAGGTGTACCAGTTTATTTGGCCCTTCAGTGTATTCTTTATACTGACATAAGTGAAATGAACTACACCTGGAGGATCGGTATAGTCTGTAAACTGAAGAACATTCGAAGTGGATGAACTTGCCTTTCACGGAAGAACGCTACAGCTAAGAATCAATTTTTTCTCTTGTAGAGTTGAACAATGTACTACGATTTACTAAAACGTGTCAGTACTATTTTCTTGCGTTAGTATTATTAGTAACTCATATATATACTCAGGAAGGATCGGTATAACCTTCTGAAACACCCAATGTTGCTTTTGGCGACGTAGTAGGTGAGAGATAATGGGGATTCGGCTGCTCTGTCCTCAGTTCGCAGACCTGCAGTTGAGGAATACGCATGAACACAACACGGTAACATCCCTGCCCTTGCGCTTCTACTTTCCACCCCTACCACTTCAGCCCGTCAAACGTGGAGAAAAAATTTCATTCTCAACACGGTTCTACTGCACTTGGATATGATACAAGTATTTCATGTTTGTTCTAAATCCACGTTATTTGACCATAAAGACTACATTAATACCGTTAAAAATGTGCGATTTTACCTTTCCTTGTAGCACGGAAATTATTAGTCCTAGAGAGAAAATGAATAGGAGATTTTTTGCAAGGAATTTAATGCAGCTCGTTATTGTACCGGCAACCAATTTCGCAAGAAGCTGACGTTTTCAAGTTATCCAGGAAAAAATGTAAGTAAGTGGCCTTCAGTCACCATCCTCCCAGCCCCGCACTCACATTCTCACCCCCCTCCCCATCAGAATTTTTATAGGATATTATTCTTGGCACAACACTATACCACTCCTGAAAACTACTGCTACTACAAGAATTTTCCCCCCTGTTCTTCCTTTTTTTGATCTTCGGTGACTGGGCTATCAGCTAGGTGTTTGCCTTAAACGATTCATGGGAGACTACCGAAAGTCTGTCCGCGGCTCGTGGTCTTGCGGTAGTGTTCTCGCTTCCCGCACGGGGTCCCGGGTTCGATTCCCGGCGGGGTCAGGGATTTTCTCTGCTTCGAGATGATTGGGTGTTGTGTGTTCAAATGGTTCAAATGGCTCTGAGCACTATGGGACTCAACTTCTGAGGTCATTAGTCCCCTAGAACTTAGAACTAGTTAAACCTAACTAACCTAAGGACATCACATACACCCATGCCCTAGGCAGGATTCGAACCTGCGACCGTAGCGGTCTCGCGGCTCCAGACTGCAGCGCCTAGAACCGCACGGTCGCTACGGCCGACTGGTGTTGTGTGTCTTTCATCATCACTTCATCCTCATTCACTCGCAAGTCGCCGTAGTGCCGTTAAAGAACTTGTGGAGCGGCGGCCGAACCGCCCTGCGAGGGGCATGGACAGGCAGACTAATGAATGTCGTGCTTCTCTGCCTTCACCGTATACTTACTGAGATACGGATTTAATCATCAGTATTGCCATAATTTAACGAAGTATAAAGTCGCTTTTCCGTTGAAACTATACTGAAACTTAAAATCATTTTGAAATTCTTAGTTGGCAATTGAAATTTATTGCGTCACTACCAAAGATTTTGGCTTTAGAGCCCATTTTCAAATGAGACAAATATTTATGCGTACGTATAGCGTAATAATAACTGTCTCGTAAAATGCGTCTGTATATACGATCTGTGGTTATATCTTTGCATAACTCAACATCGAAAACTGGTTAACGTGCCTATGTTAAACCGATAACGTAAACTTTCTTATCTGCATGTTTGCCATGTGGTGGTATTTTCGTAGGAATCAAGTCGTTGCCTATCGTACTTTATATGTCTGGAGTCTCACACATCCGCATTGTGCTTCATATCTGGCTGGTTTAAAGTTTAAATGAAAATGTTTATTTTCTGTGTTTGTTTCAGTTATGGACTACAATACTTTACACCAGACAGTTAATTTAGGCCGGTGATGACTATTTTCAAGACAGGAGCACAAACGATCCTTTTTACCAAATGAAATCTGTATCTCGAACGTGTACTCGAACCCAGAACCTTACCTTTCGGGAATAATTCTCATACCGACAGATCAGTGATAATTTCTTTTGTGTGTCATCATATAAAGACGGATTCTTTTTCGATTCTGATACTGCAAAAAAGAGATCAAGCAGTCTAAGATATAACTGCATTATTTTTTTCATTGCTTTTATACTGATAGGTTATGGAAGAACTTTACGATAAATTTAATAGTTTCCATGACTCAGGAGTAGGAACGTGAAAAACCGTAAACAATTTACTTTCCAGTAGGACTATGTGATAGTTCTATTGTTCATTGTCTCCCGTAGCAATGCTGTTCGTTTTTTATTTTACTCACTCTCCAGCAAGAGAATTCCAATATTTTCCTGGAGTTTAACTGTAGCTGAATGATACGAGAAAGGTAAAATATTCCTGACTAAGAAATCGTATATGGTGACCTTAATTACTTGGAAGAATTTTCTTTTTTTGAGCACATTGGTGTCTTTTCCCCGCAAAGTACGATTGTAGCTATCTAGAACACTCTGACGACTGCGTGTTCTGGTATTCTGGAGTTCTGGTATATCTAATCTTAAGGTGGCAGTGTGCTGTTGACTTTGTCGGCAATGCTGTGCTATATCTTTATTCTAGTAATAAGCTTGTCGTTATTGAGGATTTGGTTGTCTTTTAGACAGAACGCAACATTCTTGGTCTTAGTTATCTTATGTGATAGTAGGTGCAGGTTGATAGTAGTTTTATTAAACGAAAGAGTGGTGTGAGGAATAAAACTAAATACAAGAGTAGGGTAGTTAAAAGAGCACGTGTTCAAGGAAGTGGATATATAAACTATGCAAGAGAAAAAATCAAGCAGGGAAAAACAAGCGAGAAATACAATTGTAAGGAAGCATGCTTTTGCTAATGTTGATGTATTTCATCAATCATCTTTATTAGGTAAGTTTAATAATTTCAAGAGCAATGATATATATTTACAACGTCTCATCACCTGCAACAATGTAGAAAGACCTCGCCCGTCTAAAAATGTGTCACCCATCAGGAGTAGTCCCAGTTTTAAGTACTTCATCCTATTCAGTGATGAAAGGAGGAAGGTTTCCAGGTGGTATTTATACGTAGCTTTCCATGGTCTTATGTGTGACCGTAGATTCCGTCGTCTAAGAGTACTGTTTATAGCTCGCAATTTTCCAGCTGATTTAAGAGGACAAAATCCCACAGGAAATTTAAAATCTACCGACATTAAGATGGTTGTTCAATATAGTGAGCCTTTTCCAAGAAAACAGACTCACTCTTGCCTTAAGGTGAATAATTACCTTGGCACAAAGTAACGTCTGAAAATCATGATTCTGATGTGTAAGGGATAACATCCTGACGTAGCCGTTACATATTAGTACTATGTTAAATACATCAAAAAGCATTTTCACCTCAGTTTTTGGAGGCATCAGGTTGATACCTGCTGTACATGCGAAGTTCTGGAACAGGAACTGAAGTCCCCATTCTTTAGTGAGAAGGCAAAGATGGTTGCTGAAGCAGGATCAATAATTCACAAAAGAAGAGATTGAAAAATTTCCAATACTCTTCAGGCTTCAATGAACCTGTGCAAAGAAAGGGAGGTTCTGGCTGTTGTAACACTTGACTGATATCCTGGTGTTTCATTTACGACAGTTAACACTCAAAGTTTTTGAAATTCATAATGCAAAATCAGGAGAAGGTCATTTTCACCTCCATGATGAAAGCCAGGGTAACAAAGGACCAAATGAATTAGCTTCTTTTCTTCTGCATTACATAGGTAACAGCATCCCGAAGTATGTGAATGAACTGCACCTCTCTAGTGATAACAAATCACACCATAATAAGGCATTTATAGAGCGTTTTGATAAATTGCAGCACTTCTTTCCTCCGGGCGAATATCGTTTTTCTCCCCAATCACCGTGGTTTAGTGCTGTGAAGAGACGTTTGCCAAAGTATATCGAATTTATCTTCCAGAAGAAATATGTGAGATAACAGTAAAATGGAATCACCCTGGTAAGTTGATGGTTATTACGATAGGTGCTGAAGACGTAATTAACTTTAAGGATAGATGGGCTCCTCTATATAAGAAGGTAGTAAATTCACTGTAAAGCGAACATATTTCAGGAGACAACCGTAGTGTATTCCAGATATCAACATTAAGGCATTTCCTCTGCATCCGGGTGTAGAATTAGCATCACCATTCATCAACACAGCGGTGAAACGTACATTAATAATGCGGGGTACTGGGAAGCGAAAGGCGTGTTTACCGCAAACAAGGGCATACAACAGACAGCTGTCAATCACTGAAGGTAAACATGCTGACCTGAAGAAGTCCTGCAGTGTATTCCTGAAGAATATCGCCAACTTTACATTGAAATTTTGGAGAATCTTTGACAATTTGACGTAATCGTCTTCAATCTTGCATTTGCATTGCTAGGTCATAATATCATAAGATTATTTTTGTTGAGTAATTTTTTAAAAAATTTTAGGTTCCTCAAATTAACGTTTATGTTAAAGGAAACATGTTACTAATCTCATACATTTCTGTAAGTTCGCTATATACATCAGTTCTTGCACGTTTCATTGCTTTTGAAAGTAAAATTATTATTAAGTTGACTACAATAGCACGATTTCACGAGCATTTGAGTTAGTTTTAGAAAAAAATAAAACTTCATTCTCTTTGATAACTGTTTTGGTTGGGTCTGTTAGGAACTGGAGATTATATTCTATGTTAAATTTCTCACTTAACTATACTCTTTAAAAGGGATGAAGCATCTTTTGATACGTGTTAAACATTCTCTTAAAAATAGTTTTATAAGTTTCCTGAAAAATACGCATTTTGGAATTACGCTGTTTCTAAAATAAGCACTTCAGTTACTCTCCACGTACAGGAAGACCTTCGGGGTCTGATGAAGCTCGTTTAAACGCATTCATTGGGTATCGCATGCTCTAAGACAAAATCACAACAATCAGTAAGTGGCCATATATGTATCTCTGCTTGCTCGTCATCAATTAAATCGTGAACAACACTGACCATTCCTATCCTTTACCGTTAGTGGTAACGAGAATTGGTGTCTTTATGCTAATATAAGGAAAAACAAGGTACAGTTGAATCCAAACAAAGCAGCAAGTCCCCGTAAGACCCGCACAGACCCATAAAAGACAATGTTATGCGTCTGGTGGAATGACAGTGTAGTGTACTGCGAACTGTTTGCCCGATGTGTAACCATTACTGCTGACATTTATCGTAAACAACTAAAACGTGTTTCCGATTCTACCCAAGAAGAACGACCAGGTAGACTGTGTGAAGTGGTGATACCCCACGATAACGCTCGCCGGCAATCTACTAGACTGAGCTTGGTTGAAAAGTCACTCCGCACCCACTTTATTCACCTGATCTTGAGCCTTCAGATTTTCACGTTTTCCGCTCTCTGTCGAGCAACTCTCAAGGAACTTCGTTTCCGGATGAAAACACGATCCGAACATGACGAGTTCTTCGCCTCTAAATCACAGGCTTTCTATAGTCACGGAATTGAAAAGTTACCCGTAGCGTTTGGAAACTGTAGTAAATAGTGGAAGGAGAATATATAATTTTGTTATGTGTATTTGTTTTGTTAACGTATGGAAAAACTCTACGAATTTATGCTCCAACCCACAGCTTTGATCCAGTGGGACCATGAACTTCCATATATCCCAAGCAAAACTCAGTGTTTTTTTCTCTAAATGACTGATAAATTTTCTTTATTCATTCACAAGATATTTGGGGATTTTCAGCCAATTCAGTTGAGCTAAACGATTCGATGGAAAACTGTCTGGAAGGCGGTTCATTAGATCTTGAGTGGATATGTGACGACAAAAAGGGACTCATTCAAGCGGACTAAGGCCATCAAAAAAGACTGTAATTGTTTCAGGCAGTGCTGATTCATTGTTCTTTACATTTCATGTCTTTTATATGTCGCTGCCGTTCACCTGTTATTAACGTGTAGATACGTCTTCATATTGCTGCAGCTGTTACGAACCCTTTGGAACCGTGGATTGCCAATATATCCCTATTAAGGGGATCCATACAAATTATACATGTATGTACATGCATACGTGCCAGATCTCCTCCTAAATCACTAATCCGATTTCAGTCAAACTTCGTACACATATAATTTACTATCTGAAAACAATCACTGTGGACGTAAGAATCGTCCCCCTTTTAAAGCGGTTTGGGGTGCAAAAACAGAGTAGCTCATGACTCGAAAATACCCTTACTTTACTCGTACAGTATTTGAGAATGGGTGGAGTTAGAAACCTGTAACAAAACTTTACGACACTTTTTTTCGCTGGCGACCCCCTCCTCCACCTCCCCCCCCCCCCCCAAAAAAAATGATGACAAGGAAAATCTTTAACCCTTACTTCATTTTCGAAGTTAATGCAATAAAGCTGCCACATGAAACATGCGTTTTAATTTATTACTTCTATATTACAGACTGCATTCGTGACATATTTTGCAGGCAGTGTTCACATTATCCGCCGAATGAACCACAAAAATTAATTCATTATTCAACACATGGTTCGGAAGATATGGCGTCAAACCCTGATATGCGAGATAAAACTGCCGCATCATGCATGACCTTGTCAGTGTGTAGGAGTTATGTTGACGAGTTGCGCAACCGATTGATCTGACAAGTACCCTTTGGCTCCTGCACGAAGCAATTTCCACCCCACATTATTACAGAGGTCAGACAGACACACCTAACGTACCAGACAGAAATATCTGAAAACTTTCAGCAATAAATATCTTCTGGAGTCGTCTGCTGTAAGGAAAAGACACAAAAATATTCTATTTTCTTACGTTACTAGTGGGCTACTAGGGTACTGGAGTATTGCTAGTTAGTGTAAGAAAAACATTAACGAACAGAAAATATTATTTATTTAAGAAAAATCAAATGAAACTTTTATTTATAAACTAATACAGAAATTTCCCTCCCCCTGTGAACCATGGACCTTGCCGTTGGTGGGGAGGCTTGCGTGCCTCAGCGATACTGACAGCCGTATCGTAGGTGCAACCACAACGGAGGGGTATCTGTTGAGAGGCCATACAAACGTGTGGTTCCTGAAGAGGGGCAGCAGCCTTTTCAGTAGTTGCAGCGGCAACACTCTGGATGATTGACTGATCTGGCCTTGTAACACTAACCAAAACGATCTTGCTGTGCTGGTACTGCGAACGGCTGAAAGCAAGGGGAAACTACAGCCGTAATTTTTCCCGAGGGCATGCAGCTTTACTGTATGGTTAAATGATGATGGCGTCCTCTTGGGTAAAATATTCCGGAGGTAAAATAGTCCCCCATACGGATCTCCGGGCGGGGACCACTCAAGAGGGCGTCGTCATCAGGAGAAAGAAAACTGGCGTTCTACGGATCGGAGTGTGGATGTCAGATCCCTTAACCGGGCAGGTAGGTTAGAAAATTTAAAAAGAGAAATGGATAGATTGAAGTTAGATATAGTGGGAATTAGTGAAGTTCGGTGGGAGAGAAGGAAACATAGTAGGTGAATATGGACTGGGGCTAAGAAATGAAAGAGGAAGCCACCTGGTAGAATTTTGCACAGAGCACAACTTAATCATAGCTAACACTTGGTTCAAGAATCATAAAAGAAGACTGTATACATGGAAGAAGCCTGGAGATAATGACAGGTTTCAGATAGATTATATAATGGTAAGACAGAGATTTAGGAACCAGGTTTTAAATTGTAGAACATTTCCAGTGGCAGATGTGGACTCTGACCACAATCTATTGGTTATGAACTGTAGACTAAAACTGAAGAAACTGCAAAAAGGTAGGAATTTAAGGAGATGGGACATGGATAAACTGACTAAACCAGAGGTTGTATAGAGTTTCAGGGAGAGCTTAAGGGAACAATTGACAAGAACGGGGGAAAGAAATACTGTAGAAGAAGAATGGGTAGCTTTGAGGGATGAAGTAGTGAAGGCAGCAGAGGATGATAGGTAAAAAGACGAGGGCTAGTAGAACTCCTTGGGTAACAAAAGAAATATTGAATTTAATTGATGAAAGGAGAAAATATAAAAACGCAGTAAATGAAGCAGGCAAAATGGAATACAAACGTCTCAAAAATGAGATCGACAGGAAGTGCAAAATGGCTAAGCAGGGATGACTAGAGGACAAATGTAAGGATGTAGAGGCTTATCTCACTAGGGGTAAGATAGATACTGCCTACAGGATAATTAAAGAGACCTTGGGAGAAAGGAGAGCCACTTATATGAATATCAAGAGCTCAGATGGGAACCCAGTTCTAAGCAAAGAAGGGAAAGCAGAAAGGTGGAGGAGTATATATAGGGTCTATACAAGGGCAATGTACTTGAGGACAGTATTATGGAAATGGAAGAGGATGTAGATGAAGATGAAATGGGAGATACGATACTGCGTGAAGAGTTTGACAGAGCACTGAAAGACTTGAGTCGAAACAAGGCCCTGGTAGTAGACAACATTCCATTAGAACTACTGACATCCTTGGGAGAGCCAGTCCTGGCAAAACTCTACCATCTGGTGAGCAAGATGTATGAGACAGGCGAAATACCCTCAGACTTCAAAAAGAATATAATAATTCCAATTCCAAAGAATGCAGGTGTTGAAAGATGTGAAAATTACCGAACAATCAGTTTAATAAGCCACAGCTGCAAAATACTAACGCGAATTCTTTACAGCCGAATCGAAAAACTAGTAGAGGCCGACCTCGGGGAATATCAGTTTGGATTCCGTAGAAATATTGGAACACGTGAGGCAATACTGACCCTACGACTTATCTTAGAAGCTAGAGTAAGGAAAGACAAACCTACGTTTATAGCATTTGTAGACTTAGAGAGAGCTTTTGACAATGTTGACTGGAATACTCTCTTTCAAATTCTGGAGGTGGAATTGTTAAAATACAGGGAGCGAAAGGCTATTTACAATTTGTCAGAAACCAGATGGCAGTTATAAGAGTCGAGGGACATGAAAGGGAAGCAGTGGTTGGGAAGGTAGTGAGACAGGGTTGTAGCCTTATTCAATCTGTATATTGAGCAAGGAGTGAAGGAAACAAAAGAAAAATTCGGAGTAGGTATTAAAATCCATGGAGAAGAAATAAAAACTCTGAGGTTTGCCGATGCCATTGTAATTCTGTCAGAGACAGCAAAGGACTTGGAAGAGCAGTTGAACGAAATGGATAGTGCCTTGAAGGGAGGATATAAGATGAACATCAACAAAAGCAAAACGAGGATAGTGGAATGTAGTCGAATTAAGCCGGGTGATGCTGAGGGAATTAGATTACGAAATGAAACACTTAAAGTAGTAAAGGAGTCTTGTTATTTGGGGAGCAAAATAATTGATGATGGTCGAAGTAGAGAGGATATAAAATGTAGACTGGCAATTGCAAGGAAAGCGTTTCTGAAGAAGAGGAATTTGTTAACATCGAGTATAGATTTAAGCGTGAGGAAGTCGTTTCTGAAAGTATTTGTATGGAGTGTAGCCATGTATGCATGTGAAACATGGACGATAAATAGTTTGGACAAGAAGAGAATAGAAACTTTCGAAATGTGGTGCTACAGAAGAATGCTGAAGGTTAGATGGGTAGATCACATAACTAATGAAGAGGTACTGAATAGGATTGGGGAGATGTTTGTGGCGCAACTTGACTAGAAGAAAGGATCGGTTGATCGGACATGTTCTGATGCATCAAGGGATCACCAATTTAGTATTGGAGGGCAGCGTGGAGGGTAAAAATCGTAGAGGGAGATCAAGAGATGAATGCACTTAGCAGATTCAGAAGGATGTAGGTTGCAGTAGGTACTGGGAGATGTAGTTTGCACAGGATAGAGTAGAATGGAGAGCTGCATCAAACCAGTCTCAGGACTGAAGACCACAACAACAACAACAACAACAACACAAATTTCCAGGTTCTTTTCGGAATAGGAGGTTACCTCTTATGGATAGGAATCCTGTTAATGACATTTATATACAAAGTGTGGGAAAGCTCTTTTATCCCTTATCTTTAAGAATGTTATTTACTCAGCAAAACGGCTGAGACCCGCACCTACTCAACTTGCATAATTATCTGATTGAATTTTTATAAGTACCGTCGAGGATATCGCATGAGAAATGTAATGGTGTGACATGAATGAAGTATGTTATTTCTAATGGAGGAAAGAGGAAGCTTGCATACACTGTAGCGCACAATACTGTGAGCTGCAACGACTGCTGCCTGCGTCGTTCGACGCTGATAAAAACCAAAACTATCTCTTTCTATCTGGATTGGCCTTCGGCAATCGAACTCTCACTACACCTTGATGAAGTCCAGGACTCCTATCTGCCCCTCTTCTAACTATTGGCGTGGTACACTGTTCAGATAACCAGTCCACCGCAATGCCACTCAATGTTCACTCGCAGGCGCTAACTAATACTCTTTCTGTAATACTCTTTCTGTGTTCACACCGCACATTAAGTGTCACGGCCAACACAGTGAACAACCGCTTAATCGCGAACCACTCAGTATAGAGTATTACTCCGATTCCCTAGAGACAGAGGTGCTCTCTCAGTCACTACTGAGTAGAGGCTTTGTTCCTCACTCTCTGCATACAAGCACGAGCGTACTCGCTATCACTACGTGTTCCCACTACAAGAGCATGACTAAAACGACTTCCCTCCACGCAAAAAGCGAAAGGGTATATCATACGCCGTCTTTCCCTCACTCCTCCAGCTCATTGCGTCAGAAATAGTCCACCAATCAGCGCTACTTTTACAAACGGGAGAATGGCTCTCCGTTTAAGCCGACCAATCTGGAAATGTATAGCATCTGCATTAGACATTTTCTGTCCATCTGTGAGAACTCTGAAACTGCGCACTAGGTCCGTAAAAAAAAATGCGTATGCTGGGGCTCTCCCAAACAATACAGTGAGGTTTGCTTTTAAGGTGAACACGCAGACCATTATCCCTTTTCTATGGCAAAAACTGTTTTGGTCAGTGGGCAGTCGGCTGGCTGGCGCAGCTGCATGCTAACTCCGCCTCCTACGGACTTTCCAGCGGGTTGGTTGCCTCTGCCGAACAAAAACTCCTGTGGCCATCATGTCTTGAATATCTGTGTACGCCATCCTCGACTTTTTAATCTCGGTGCGTACTTGTGGTTTATTTATTAGATTTTCGTATTGGTTAAATGGAAATATGTAAAATTGACTTTACCCTATCGAGTTTGGGCTTGAATGAAACGTCGTGTTACACAGAATACGATGGCGAGGTCGGAATATGTAAGAAATGGTCAGGAGACCATGCCACCTTACAACCTTTCTAATTGTTTACTTCTTTGCTAGTAAGCCTATTTGCAACACATTTTGCAGGGAGTAGACACGTTCACCACTGGATGTACCTGTGCAACCATGTGATTGTACTGCACGTAATAGAAGATACATCATCATAAAAATTCAGCTGTGTGAAAATGGAACTACAGACTAAATTCGCTAGACATACCGGAGAAAGATGTGCACAGTTCTTGTGAAATATATTAAACATATTTGACATGTGTGTATTCAGGCAAATCCACAAGTATAGAGCTCATACTAAACCCTTGCGACGATTCCAGTGAAATTTGGTACACCTATTAAATACAATCTGGAAAGAAATACTGTGGGGGTAAGAACCACCAGCCTTCTATTGAGGATAACGGGGAAAGGAGGGTGTGGAGATGGACAGACAGTGAGGAGGAAGGAGGAGATAGGCACAGATAGGAGGAGGAGGATATGGATAGAGTTAAGAAGACCGTAATGGGGGAGGAGTAGATGCAGAGAGAAAGGAGAGAGGTGGAGATGGACAATGACAGGGGGAGGAAGAGATAGTCTTATAGTCAGTGAGACTATAGACAGAAGTGTAGGAGCAAAATTGACAGAGGAATGGAGGAAGTGGAGATGGACACAGAAAGGAAACGGGATGAGCCGAACAGGGGGATGGGCTAGAGGTGACGGACACAAACATGGGGAGGAGGAGATGGAATTAGAGGTGAACAAAAGGGAAGGAGCAGATGGGTAAAGAGGATACGGAACAGGTTGACAGAGAAAGGGGGAAGGTGTAGGGGATGAGCCGAACAGGGGGATGGGCTAGAGGTGACGGACACAAAGATGGGGAGGAGGAGATGGAATAAGAGGTGAACAAAAGGGAAGGAGCAGATGGGTAAAGAGGGTGCGGAACAGGTTGACAGAGAAAGGGGGAAGGTGGTGGTGGACAGACAGAGAGAGGGGAAGGAAGAGATAGACAGAGTGGAGGGCATAGGAGGGTTGGTGGAGATGGACAAGAGAGAGAAGGAAAGAGATTGACTAACAGAAGTTTGGAATAAATACATACCCAGGCAACACCAGGTAATCAGCTAGTATTATTACAATAATGGATGTGTGTATGTATGAGGGTATGAATGTAAGTTCCACATTTCCTTCTAAAAAAGTGGTCCGATTTGATCATTTACTGCCTGAAAGAATCACTGTGTGGGTAAGAACGACCCATGTATTAAAGGTGTGGTAGTGAAAAAGCAATATAGTTCATGATGCGAGAATACCCATACTTTGGCCCTCAAGTATTTGAGAATAAGAGCACTTAGGGACTTGAAATAAACTTTACACATAATTTCAAATCATTAAGAAAATTTTTCACGCTGACTAACTTCACAAATCGATGGAAGGAGGAAAAGATTGTCGCTTGTTACATTTTACATCTTCGAGCTGTGAAACTGTCACATTAGCATGACGTTTTATCTATTACTTTTTTGCTATTAACTGTACCTGCGACACGTTTTGCAGACAGTGGACACATATATCAATCTGCATACTAGAAAAATTGTGTCACAGTACTCCAGATAGTTCAGCCATGAACACTGAGATGCGTTGAAAACTGTTCATCATGAGTGTCATTTAAACTTATTACTTCTTTGCTACAAACTCTATTCGCAATGTATTTCTTAGAGAATATCCATATATACCGCTGAATGTGCCTAGCAATGTATATCATTGTACGACACATAGTTCAGGGGACATGACATCATAAAAGGCGAGGTGGATGAAAAACTGTAGCGTCAGATAAGACGTTTCAATTTATTACTTCCTTACTACTGACTCTATTCATAACACATTTCTCACACAGTAGCCACGTGTATCAATGGATGTACATGCAAAATTATATCGTTTTAGGACACATTCTTCAGTAAACACGACTCATAAAAAGTGTCCTGCTTGAAAATGAGATCGCATAGAGAAATTAACTAGATACAAGGGGGATCATACAGCCAACTGGTTGCATGTCAGAAGTGTATTCAGACCTTTAGCAAGGTCGTGACAGATATAAACCTGTCTACCTCAGAAGAAGTAATAACACGTGTGTAAAGAGAAGTCATAAGGCGTAGTAAACAGTAAAATGATACATATAAATGCTGTGGCATAGCTACAAGATTTAGCAGTGAAAATAATCTGTATAAAACCTATGACATATGTGCATCAAACACACAAACAGAAATTATGTCTGCCTTAGATTTTACGTGGATCAATTTTACTGTCCAGTAGGCCTTATGGCTATACCATAGCATTTCTATACAATAGATCATTTTACTGTTGACCAGGGCTTATGACTGTTTTTCTCTTCAAACAATATATAACGCTTGTTATTACTTTTGCTAAGGAAGAGACGTTTATACCTGTCGACAAATAGGTAAAGGTTGGAATAAACTTTTAACACGCAATTGGTTGGCTGTATGATTCCCATTGCATCCATAATTCTAGAGCTTCTGACCACTGCAGTGCTCAAGATTATAAAATTCGTTACAGTTACTGGTGACATATATGTACAAATGCATGTAGAATATATTAGACATGTGCATTTGTGGGCAAAGGCACAAGTAAGAAGCTCATTCTAAACCACTGGAATTATTTCAGCCTAGTTTGATTCACTTATTTGTTTACACTCATTAGTTTACAATATCCATTTGATATAAGGATTTTAAAAAGTACGTGCGTCGTTGAAGATTCCTACTAAAGAGTGTGAAGATGGTAATCAAGAATAATGTGATCTAGAGAGAAATACTGTTAGGATAAGAACAATCAGCCGCATTCTGCAATAAGAATGATGATATGGAGAGAGGGGCAGTTGAAGAGAGGACAGGAGGAAATGAGTACAAGCTGGGCGGAGAAGGAAATTGGCAAAGAAATGGATGGGGAGGAGATGTACAGGGAGAGGGGAGAAGGAAAAGGAATTAGAGAGGGGGAGGAGAAGAAGGAAATAGAGGAGAAGAGCCAAGGACAAAGAGAGGGGGGAGGGTGGAATTAGAGGGGGCAGAAGAGATGTCCAGTTAGGTGATTAAACCTGCACTTTGGGGTCTCCTAGCCAACAATACCGTACTACTTTACTTTATCCATTTGATATAAGAATTTTAAAAAGTTCATATGTCGTTGAAGCAGGTGGACATAGGGGGTGAGTAGATGGAGCGGGTTAGGAGGTGATGGATACACAGGGATAGGACGTGTTGGCAGAGATTAGAGGGGATGGGGGTTGCTGAGGAGCTGGAAAGAGAGAGTGGATGGAAGAGATGAACAGAGAGGAGGTGATGGATGAGGCAGACAGGGAAAGACGGCAGAAGCAGACTAACTAATAAAAGACTGGTATGAATAGCTAATTTGTAACTAAATTAGATATACACTCCTGGAAATGGAAAAAAGAACACATTGACGCCGGTGTCTCAGACCCACCATACTAGCTCCGGACACTGCGAGAGGGCTGTACAAGCAATGATCACACGCACGGCACAGCGGACACACCAGGAACCGCGGTGTTGGCCGTCGAATGGCGCTAGCTGCGCAGCATTTGTGCACCGCCGCCGTCAGTGTCAGCCAGTTTGCCGTGGCATACGGAGCTCCATCGCAGTCTTTAACACTGGTAGCACGCCGCGACAGCGTGGACGTGAACCGTATGTGCAGTTGACGGACTTTGAGCGAGGGCGTATAGTGGGCATGTGGGAGGCCGGGTGGACGTACCGCCGAATTGCTCAACACGTGGGGCGTGAGGTCTCCACAGTACATCGATGTTGTCGCCAGTGGTCGGCGGAAGGTGCACGTGCCCGTCGACCTGGGACCGGACCGCAGCGACGCACGGATGCACGCCAAGACCGTAGGATCCTACGCAGTGCCGTAGGGGACCGCACCGCCACTTCCCAGCAAATTAGGGACACTGTTGCTCCTGGGGTATCGGCGAGGACCATTCGCAACCGTCTCCATGAAGCTGGGCTACGGTCCCGCACACCGTTAGGCCGTCTTCCGCTGACGCCCCAACATCGTGCAGCCCGCCTCCAGTGGTGTCGCGACAGGCGTGAATGGAGGGACGTATGGAGACGTGTCGTCTTCAGCGATGAGAGTCGCTTCTGCCTTGGTGCCAATGATGGTCGTATGCGTGTTTGGCGCCGTGCAGGTGAGCGTCACAATCAGGACTGCATACGACCGAGGCACACAGGGCCAACACCCGGCATCATGGTGTGGGGAGCGATCTCCTACACTGGCCGTACACCACTGGTGATCGTCGAGGGGACACTGAATAGTGCACGGTACATCCAAACCGTCATCGAACCCATCGTTCTACCATTCCTAGACCGGCAAGGGAACTTGCTGTTCCAACAGGACAATGCACGTCCGCATGTATCCCGTGCCACCCAACGTGCTCTAGAAGGTGTAAGTCAACTACCCTGGCCAGCAAGATCTCCGGATCTGTCCCCCATTGAGCATGTTTGGGACTGGATGAAGCGTCGTCTCACGCGGTCTGCACGTCCAGCACGAACGCTGGTCCAACTGAGGCGCCAGGTGGAAATGGCATGGCAAGCCGTTCCACAGGACTACATCCAGCATCTCTACGATCGTCTCCATGGGAGAATAGCAGCCTGCATTGCTGCGAAAGGTGGATATACACTGTACTAGTGCCGACATTGTGTATGCTCTGTTGCCTGTGTCTATGTGCCTGTGGTTCTGTCAGTGTGATCATGTGATGTATCTGACCCCAGGAATGTGTCAATAAAGTTTCCCGTTCCTGGGACAATGAATTCACGGTGTTCTTATTTCAATTTCCAGGAGTGTATCTTCCATGAATGCGACACTGCTGTCCGCACTATACTCCACACTTTACTTAATGTTAGCTAGGTACATTTCATTACGTGAGGCCTGAAATCTGCTTTTGAAGTTTGACTACATATTCTCACCCTCAACGACTATTTAGAACACAAATCAATGTCAGCATTCCCTATTTTGCACGTTCATTCATATGTAATTTAGTGGACTGTCAACTTGTGATAAAGCCAACTGTGTTGTGTTGCTGAATACACCGGTTTCCTTCAGTTCACCAAAGTTAAGCAGCGCTGGACGTGTTTGAAACTTTGATGAGTGACCGCTTGGTAGGCTACGCGTTGTTGGCAGCTTTCTCTTTGCCTTCACGGCTAAGAGGAGAGGGGGGGGGGGGGCGGGAGACGTAGAGTTCCTGATCATCAGATTTAGCCCCAAAGTCCTGGATGAAATTCCAATGCTCCACGCAGAGTCTCATGAAGTGATGTGACTCTGTTGGTGGTGATCTGTCCATCTGGTGGGGACGTGAAGGTCCATGGCCTACTTCGTGCCTTTCGGAAGGAGTGGGCTATATACCACCACTAGGTTTTAATGTCACACTTCTCTCATCATCGTACAAGCGCGAATGACACTGCACTACACACTAACACCCCTCACATACTCTTAAACATAGAACTCTCACACTTAGAGAGTGAAAGTGCCAGTATGCGCGAAGGACAGAAAAATCTTTCCAGTTAGGTGATTAAACCTGCACTTTGGGGTCTCCTAGCCAACAATACCGTACTACTTTACTTTATGGATTTGATATAAGAATTTTAAAAAGTTTATGTGTCGTTGAGGATTCCTGGTAAAAAATGTGAAGATGGTAATCTAGAATGGTGTGTTATCAATTACCTACTAATTATAATAAATGAAAAGCACAGCGTTCTAGGGGATATATACAGCACTTTTCATATTGTTCTACCATGAAGCGATGGAAGAATCACTTAAAATACTAATAACTAATTGATATGTGAATGTATGGACAGTTTTGGCCAGTGCAGTCATATTTTTTCTTCAAATAATTTACTGTCCGGCATAGTCACAAAAATTTTAATACAAATTAGTGATTCTGTTCGTCAAAGATATTCGTAGATCATAAGACAAATACCCTGGTTCCACACTGACAGGAGTGAATCGCAATCTTTGTCTTATTATTTTAGGATGGCCGGAGACGGCTGACTGGTAATTTCCTACTGCAATTTTTGTGATTGTGCCGCACAAAAAACCTATTCCTAGAAACATGCAATCACATCCATAACCAGTGCGCCTCAAATGTGTTTTTGTTTAGAATACTTTTTTCCGTTTACAAAACGAAATCTGTGCTTATTTTCTTGAAGTCTTGTCTCAAAAGAAATTAATGGTATCCATACACTACTTGTCAATTATTTATTTATTTCAGTTCATACTTGGAGTTCTGATGCTAAAGGCAGTCTCTGTGGCATCAAAACCGCAGATAAAGCCCGAGGAAGTTGTCATTCTTGAACAAGAGAACAACTTCAATGGCGTCGACCCCTGGCGCTGGAGGTATTACAGATTTTTCTTGGTTTTAAAGCCTATCCAAATAATAGCTTTAACTTTAATTTCGTTTACCGACTTAAAATCTACGATTAATTAAACATTTCATTCGTCGTAGTTTTGCAATTTCCTTTTCCTGTAGGTAACTGTGAGAGATGCTGAGTTTATTAATGTGTAAATATACAGTAAGGATAAGTCTGCTAAGTCTCTGACTTTCAACAACTTTTCCTCTAAATGTCCACACAAAAGTTGAAAATCTCTCTGTCTCTTCAGCATTTACATCTACATACCCACTCGGCAAGCCACCTGAGATACCTTGGCGGAGAGTACCTCATACTACTTTTCTAGCCATTCCCTCTCCGATTCGCAGTTGGAATGAGAGAAAAACGACTGTTGCTTCCGTGTAAGCCCTGATTGGTCTTATCATGCCTTTCCATTCCCTATTGGTAACATTAAGATCATTCTGCAGTCTGGCGCAAAAATCGATTCTCTAATCTCTCTCGACAGTATTTCGTTAGAATTACTTCTTCCCTCGTTCACTTCCGATTCGACTTCATGTAGCATACCGCGCATCGATAGAACCTGCGATAAACAAGTCTAGCAACACGACTGTCTATTGCTTCGATGTCTTTTTATCCGAATTGGTAGGTATGGCGAACGCTTCAACAATGCTCAAAATTGCACTGCACGACTACTCATCTGTATATGGGGTGTCACGGTATGAGCGTGCAAAAATTTAACAAGACATAGAGGATGCTCCACTGAACAATTTGGGGTGGGGAAACTGGGATCGGACGAGTCAGCTTAAGGAGATAATAGGAATAAAATCACATAACTGTGTACTCTTTAATTTAAATTAGTTAACTGCAAATACCACCATTGACACACTGAATGAACAATTTGTACCGTGTTTCACTAAACGTGCTGAAACTGACGGCGATAAACCTTAATGAAAGTATGACATCGGCGAACAAGATTCTGACGCACCCAGACAAATATCATGGCGTGTTTCGAATCACATCGCAGGCAGCTACAATTTTGGTAGTTAAGTACATCTCCGTATCCACTGATGTCTCATACACAAGTGACTTTAGGTACGTCTTTAGGAAATAATCAAGGGGATTCAGGTCAAGTGTGCTCGCAGGCTCTGGAAGAAGACCTACCCTTTCAAACGAATGAGCAGGAAGTGCTGTGGGTACTGCCCCATCGTAATGTACTGTACGTCTCTGAATAGCGCTGATTAATGAATGGGTCTGTCGTTGATTCATAGCACGTTCTGTCATGGGACAATGTAAATACGATACAACAGAACAACCTTATGAACAAGTAAAGTAAATAAAACTTACATCACGATTTTCTGCTAATCATGTTCGTCGTCCTTGTTTCCTTGCAGGAAATGAAGAATGTACATGTAAATAAACAGTACAGTACCTGTAAACTTGTAAGCGCGTTAGTTGTAAAAAAACTGGAAAACAGTAAAACTAGACAAAGCGGTAGACAAGTTTATTTCCATGTCTCCTTAAGCTGGATTCCCCTACACCAGGTTCTCTATCTCAAATTATTCAGTGGGGCGTTCCCAATGGCCTGCTACATTTTTGCACGCTTCTGACGGAAACACCCTGTATATGAACTACATTTCCGTATAAATCTCCCAGTAAACCGAAGACGACCATTCATCCTCCCTCCATTCGACTTCACATGCCCATTCCATTTCATTTCGCTTTCTAACGTTAGGTCTAGCTATTTAATCGACGAGACCGTGCCAAAGAGCACACACATAATTCCATTCGAATGTCATACAATGGTTTTTCCTACTCATCTGCATTACCACAACTTTTTTCATATTTAAAGCAAGATTCCACTCACTACATCACATAGATATTCTGTCCAAGGCAACTTGGAGCCCCCAGCAGTCACTCAAAGACAAAATTGTCCAGTACATTACAGCGTCATGAGCGGACAGTCCTAGGTTACTGCTCATCCTATCTTCTGGATAGTTTCTGTGGACAGAGAACAAGAGTGGTCCTACCACACTTCCATGGAGCACTTGTGACGATGACTTTGTCTACGATGGACACTCACAGACCAGTACAACCTACTGAGTTCTATTCAAGTCTTCGACCTACTCAAGTATCTGAGAAGCTATTCCTTAGGCTCGTAAATTTTTTAACAGTCTGCAGTGTGGCACTGTATCAGACACTTTCCGGTAATCTAGAGAAATCAAATCTCCTGTTGCGCTTCATTCGCGGTTCACAGGATATCGCGCGCAAAAACGACAAGTTGAGTTTCGTAGGAGCGATGCTTTCTAAATCCATATCAATTTGCCATTAGCAGCTCGTCTCCTGTGTTCACATAAGTCCTTGAATCCTGACTAAGAAATGGAGTTGTGTTTTCACGCAGCAGTGGGCTGCTGCTGTACACCAAAGCTAATGCCCCAAAAAAATAGCAATACCCGTGTAGCAAGGCTGCTGATTGGAGTAGAAGCATTAGTTGTGATGAAAAGCACGTGAAGTACTAGAATCTAATCAAAATATCTCCAGACAGATATTTATTGACCTGTTTCATTACGAGCTTAAGTTTCTGGAGCTCGACGAGGAGTTTCGTCCACCTTACTGCGTTATGAAGAATTATAAACACACTGCAGAACAAAATTGTAGAAAAACTGCTTTGAAACTCCGTAATTGTCCCACACAGTGACGCATAAATTTGAAATTTGGCTCAACGATGCCTACAAAGTTTCTCTGCGCCTTCACCCTCCGGCTGAGCGAGCTTCAAACAGCAAGGAGCATGGTGTAGACACGTGCAAAAAAACACCACACCCCTGAAGTTCATGTGAACTGACTTGATCATCAAATGGAAGTGAAAGTGGAACATGCGATGCGACACGTGTGTATGAAACATCGCCAGAAATCGGCCAGCTGGAGTATGAAGACCAACAAATACATCTGCAGGAACATACACATGCATTAACAGCGCTGGAAATCGTAAGTAACACCTAACGATACATTCACAACACGAAACTTGTGCTACGAAAGTGGCGTATAACCTAAGAATCAAGAGAAAATCACGATAAAATGTAATATATCAGCGTATTGTATCTATCACATAATACGTTTATTGTATATATATAAAAACCATGTATTTCAGGCTACTGATAATGCTTCTCAAATAAATGAAGCGAAACGCGTATGCCAACAAACCAACTGCCATCATTTAGTTGCATAGACGGTACATACCTCCACGACTTTAGAGCAGCTAAGGGAAAGACAGAAAACAGATAAAAATACAGACTAGTTGCCGATGTACTAACAAGAAAGCACTTCTCACGTCTATTTAGCGGTTTGTGATTGCTAATTATGCCAGCCAGTTCGAAGCCAGTCTTTCTAGATGACGAACGAGTTCTCTATTGTATTTACAAACGTTCTTCACCTCCCAAAAGTAAGTAATATCACTCCACATTTAGGAATTTAGTAAAACATGATATTATTTTCAGATGTGTGCAGAAGATATCTAGTTACTATTCAAATACCAAGACACCAATTACAGAATTATACAAGACTCAATGTTTTAAATAGAAAATGAAGAGTCCCATAGTGCTCAGAGCCATTTGAAAATGATGTAACTTTCTCTGATATACTCTACAGTTACAGTTCTAAACAAGAATGTGTAAATTTGTTACATGTTCGTGTGTAAAACATCGGTATCCGCTATGCTGTTCTAAATAATCATAGTTCCTTGAAATCACAAATTGTCTACGAAATTTTAGCAAAAAATGCAATCGTTTTAGTTATTGGTTTTTAAAACTAATTTATGAACATACGTATGTATGCAAGCATGTATCTCCGTCCTCTGTCGTTCCTACTATCAAACCGACATTCTTCCATATCTCAGTCTTCATCTCCTTCCCCACTAGAGAGTCCATTTCTCCCATGATTGTGATATTATCGTCTCGCTTCACATACAAAATACCCGTTCTATATCGTCACATATTTTCTCATTCTCTTTCCATCTCTTGTTCCTGGCGTTGATATATGTACCTGAACAATTGCCTTCTTCTTTTGTTTGTTGTTGATTTAGCTGAGAACAACCCTATCATTGATTTATTCACAGTATCTCACTTTCTGGCCTTCTTTCTTATTCATGGCAAATGATCGTACCGTTATACCATTTTCTGCTTCTGTTGATATTACTCTATTTTTAGCTGACGAGAGATTCTTATTTTTGCACCATTTCATCTCACGGAACCGTACTACATCTAGACTGAACCTTTCAATTTCGCTTTTCCGATTTTCGAGCTTCGCTACCATCTTCAAACGTCTGACAGGCACCGACTTTTAGAAAGCTATCCCTCCTTTGCTTATTCAATCTTTCCCTCGCCGTCGTCCGCCCTTTGGCAGTCCTCTCCTGGAGATCTGAATGGGGACTAAGCCAGAATCTTTTGCCAGTGTGGAGATCATCATGATACTTTCTCAATACAGGCCACAGATATCCTTGGTTACAATTTTGTCTCAAATGCTGTGGTTTCCGCAACTCCTGCATCTTCATACTTTCATCATTATAGAATATTCCGACTCTTAGGGGCAGTTTCCCCCGAAAGTTTATTGGGTTGTCCCGATACTCTGCCCGATACTTGGAATACTTTGGCAAGCCCGACTGAAGAACGAGTTTGACTCCTTGTACCGGAAGTCTCCGGCAGTCATTCATGACGACCGTTATTTTAAATTTTATTAGTTGTTGGGACAAATCTGGGACTCAGGACATTTTAACTGTAAATCAAGGATGCTACCCACCGACCGTGGTTGCTATTAATTTATTGTAATTAATGATTAATTATTGCTGTAATAATATTGTTTTGTTTTTTCTGCTTTATTGTGCATGTGACTACTAATCTACGTGTAATATAGAAATAAAATTTAATGTATGTAACATGGACTTACAGACGGAAGAGCAAAATCATTTTGAGCTAAAGATTTATGAACCTGTTGCAAACCAAGGTGGTTATTTTTGTGAGGATGTGAATGCAGCTAAGATTAGGGCACAGCGCTCTGCGATTGTCATTCGAGCATATTTTCGTGTTGGGGAAGGGTGAGTTAGTAAGATAGCCGTGTCCTGCTCAAAGGAACTGTTTCAGTAAACACCTCAATTAACTGAAGAATACGAAATAAAACCTAAATCACTATGTGTAGATGGGGAATTGAAAGCCAGTTCTCTCAAACGCAAGCACAATCTCTCACCACGCGATAACGACTGCTAAGTATTTTTATTTAGAACATTATAATAAGGAATTTGACGCCTTCAGAGCAGTTGACCAACCGGAACGAGATAATGTTGATACAACGGTTAACCTAAATTGTACCTCCAAAACTGTGTTGTACAATGAGTTGGTTTTCACTTTCTGAAGTAATAACCGTGAATATTTTCCGCTGGCGTTGCCATACTTTCAGCACTAGTTAACTGAAATGTAGAGACGAACGGAACAAGCATATAATAATAGATACACTGATTAATTCAAATCGGCATATACAAAAACGTACCTAATAGTACTTTTATCCTCCGTTGAAAATAGAATCTGGCTGCTACTGCTCTTCTCGTTTATTGCGGGAACAGGCATCTTCTTTTTCCTCATATTTTGGTGGTTTGGCCTTCTCCTAACACACTGTTGTGAAGCTTGAGGTCTTCCGTCCATCGTCCCCATCTTGCATCTTGCGAGTATTCTACGGATGGCGACGCTTCTCGCTTCCAGTTTTCCGCGTCTTCCGGTTCGCCAGCCCCCTTCTTGTAGTCCCAGACATGTCGACTCCAACTCCTCCTAAGTCGTCCACGCATGCTTCTTTCTGCTGGGGTCCAAGGCCACACTTTCCTTGGCCATCGACTACCGTCCATGCTTTCGGACGTTCTTGGCATTTTGGATGTTTCCTCTCAAGGCATCTATTATTGGTTTATCGGTACCCATAGCATCTCTTACGTTGGTATTTTCTACATCTACATCTACATTCATACTCCGCAAGCCACCTGACGGTGTGTGGCGGAGGGTACCTCTATCGGTTCTCCCTTCTATTCCAGCCTCGTATTATTCGTGGAAAGAAAGATTGTCGGTATGCCCGTGTGTGGGCTCTAATCTCTCTGATTTTATCCTCATGGTCTCTTTGCGAGATATACGTAGCAGGGAGCAATATACTGCTTGACTCCTCGGTGAAGGTATGTTCTCGAAACTTCAACAAAAGCCCGTACCGAGCTACTGAGCGTCTCTCATGCAGAGTCCTCCACTGGAGTTTATCTGTCATCTCCGTAACGCTCTCGTGATTACTAAATGATCTTGTATCGAAGCGTGCTACTCTCCGTTGGATCTCTATCTCTTCTGTTAACCCTATCTGGTACGGATCCCACACTTGTGAGCAGTATTCAAGCAGTGGTCGAAGAAGTGTACTGAAACATACTTCCCTGGTTTTCGGACTGCATTTCCTTAGGAATCTTCCAATGAATCTCAGACTGGCATCTGCTTTACCGACGATTAATTTTATATTGTCATTCAATTTTAATTCACTCCTAATGCCTACTCTCAGATCATTTATGGAATTAACTGCTTCCAGTGACTGACCTGCTATATTGTAGCTAAATGATAAATGATCTTGCTTTGTATGTATTCGCAGCACATTACAGATGTCTACATTGAGATTTAATTGCCATTCCCTGTACCATGCGCCAACTCGTTGCAGATCCTCCTGCATTTCAGTACAATTTTCCATTGTTACAACTTCTCGATACACTATAGCATCATCCGCAAAAGCCTCAGTAAACTAACGGTGTTATCCACAAGGTCATTTATATATATTGTGAATAGCAACGGTCCTACAACACTCCCTTGCGGCACACCTGAAATCACTCTTACTTCGGAAGACTTCTCTCCATTGAGAATGACATGCTGCGATCTGATATCTAGGATTCAACCCAATCACACAATTGGTCTGACAGTCCATATGCTCTTACTTTGTTCATTAAACGACTGTGGGAACTGTATCAAACACCTTGCGAAAGTCAAAAAACACGGCATCTACCTGGGAACCCGTGTCTATGGCCCTCTGAGTCTCGTGGACGAATAGCGCGAGCTGGGTTTCATACGATCGTCTTTTTCGAAACCCGTGCTGGTTCCTACAGATTAGATTTCTAGTCTCCAGAAAAGTCATTGTACTCGATCATAAAAGTGTTCTAAAATTCTAAAACTGATCGACGTTAGAGATATAGGTCTATAGTTCTGCACATCTGTTCGACGTCCCTTCTTGAAAACGGGGATGACCTGTGCCCTTTTCCAATCTTTTGGAACGCTACGCTCTTCTAGAGACCTACGGTACACCGCTGCAAGAAGGGGGGCAAGTTCCTTCGCGTGCTCTGTGTAAAATTGAACTGGTATCCCATCAGGTCCAGCGGTCTTTCCTCTTTTGAGCGATTTTAATTGTTTTTCTATCCCTCTGTCATCTGTTTCGATATCCACCATTTTGTCATCTGTGCGACAATCTAGAGAAGGAACTACAGTGCAGTCTTCCTCTGTGAAACAGCTTTGGACAAAAGACATTTAGTATTTCGACCTTTAGTCTATCATGCTCTGTTTCAGCACCATTTTGTTACAGACTTTCACATAACATCAAAATTTCTTAGGATTTTCTGCGAAGTCAGTACACAGAACTTTACTATCGAATTCGTTGAACGCCTCTCGCATAGCCCTCCTCACACTACATTTCGATTCGTGAAATTTTTGTTTGTCTGAAAGCCTTTGGCTCTGTTTATGTTTGCTGTGAAGTTCCCTTTGCTTCCATAGCTGTTTTCTAACTCGGTTGTTGTACCACGGTGGCGCTTTTCCAACTCTTATGATCTTGCTTGGCACATACTCATCTAATGCATGTTGTACGATGGTTTTGAATTTTGTCCACTGATCCTCAACATTATCTGTACTTGAGATAAACCTTTTGCGTTGAGCCGTCATTACTCTGAAATTTGCTTTTCGTCACTTTTGCACAACAGAAAAATCTTCCTATCTTTTTTCGTATTTCTATTTGCGGCTGAAATCACCGATGCTGTAACCGCTTTATGATCGCTGACTCCCTGTTCTGCCTTAACTTTCTCAAATAGTTCGAGTCTCTTTAACTGCTCAAGGTAGTTTTCTGATAACGCACTTTAAAAAATTCCGCTGGATTCTTTGTCCCTGCCCCCCTTTATAAACATTTGAGTCTCGCAGTCTATATCTAGTAAATTAAAATCTCCACCCAAACTTTAACATGGTCGGGAAATGTACTCAAATATTTTCCAAATTTTTCTTCAGGTGTTCTGCCACAAGAGCTGCTGAGCCAGGGGGCCTATAGAGACATTCAATTACCATGTTTGAGCCTGCTTTAACCGTGACCTTCACCCAAATTATTTCACATTTCGGATCTCCGTCAATTTCCTGAGATACTATTGCACTTTTTATCGTTATAAACACACACACCCCTTCACTGTCCGGCTGTCTCTGTGGTATATATTCCAATCTCAGTTTAGAATTTCATTACTGTTTACATCTGGTTTCAGCCACCTTTCTGTCACTCGTACTATGTGATCATTGTGACCGTTTATTAATGAGAGCAGTTCTGGGACCTTTCTATTACCACATTAATATTGTCATTCGCTGTTGCGTTTTGCCTATTGCTACCTTGTCGGGTGTCAGGAGGCGTCTTGTCGGTCCTAGGGAGGGAATTCTCTAACCTAAAAAACCCACATGTGCACTCCACACATACTCCGCTACCATTATAGCCGCTTCCTGCGTGTAGAACACGCCTGACCTATTCAGGGGAACCCTACATTTCTCCACCCGATAGCGGAGGTCGAGAAATTTGCACCCCAGATCTCCGCAAAATCGTCTGAGCCTCTGGTTTAAGCCTTCCACTCGGCTCCAAACCAGAGGATCGCGATCGGTTCTGGGAACGACGTTACTAATAGTTAGCTCTCATTCTACCCCGCGAGCGAGGCTTTCCGCCTTCACCAATTCCGCCAACCGCCTGTACGAACTGAGGATGACCTCTGAACCCAGACGGCAGGAGTCATTAGTGCCGACATGAGCAACAATTTGCAGTCGGGTGCACCCAGTGCTCTCTATCGTCGCCGGCAGGGCCTTCTCCACATATTGGATGAGAACCCCGGCAAGTAGACAGAGCGAACACTGGCCTTCTTCCCCGACCTTTCCGCTATTTCATAACGGGCTCCATCACCCGCCTAATCAGTAATAAACCCCTCCCCCATTGTGCCTGCTCGGACCTTGCTGAAGGAGCGGCCACATGTCCACTCACAGGCAGAGCGGGCGATGCCACACGGCCAGCCTCCACATTGACCCTACGCCTCGTGCGACGCTAACGCCGCTGAACCTGTGACTCCCCTTGGGGAGAGGGTGGCCCAACAGCGCCGGTATCCGCGAAGATGTCTCGACAGCAGGGACCGTGGGTGAAGCATGTAACACCTGGGGTGTACCATGCGACGCACCAGACTCCCCACTGCCGCTGCACTCCGAGGCAGCAGCCTGAAGACGGCTGACCGCGGCCATCAGCACGTTCAGCTGTTCGCTAACAGTGGGCAGCTCCTCCTGCGTCCGTACACAGCAGTCACACATCCTATCCATCATAAGAAATCAATTTACTGTAGAGAGTTCATCAACTTTTAACTAGACTGCTAATTCACTAAAGGCAGATGATAGCTGACTTGTGGTTACTAGACACTTCTTGTTGGAAACAATGAAAATAAGCCCTAACTGTTTCGGGACTATATTCACAACAAACACGAAATATATGGAACACTACTACTAGTACTCGAAAATTAAAGCTTCCTAAAAGCAAAAACACATGGAAAAAGAAGTGACAAGTAAGAAAAACACTGTCAATACTTAAATTTACGTAGCTTGCTCCACAGGTGATGTGAAGCAGACGGCAATTATACATGGTGCAGCTTAAAGAAACCACAACTTCATCTCCAAAAGTCTGTCTCTAGAGCATAAAACTTATTTCTGATGCTTCTCTGTTACTCACGGATCTGCACAGTACCTAGTGACGCTTTCAACAACTGAACAACGTATCACTGGTGTGCACAGTCAAATCGTGGCGTAAGTCACAACGCAGAGCTTAGCTCACCCCTGCTCGTAAGGCCAGCAACATAGACACGGACTAGCCTGTATCAGGCATAAAGGACAGCATTACAAGTCAAGCCCAAGAATAACATTCTTGGCAGGGCGAAACCAGGCTATCGAGCGTTCAATAAAAAAGTCTGATGGCGGAATGAACATGCGCAACCAGCTGGTTGTTGTTCGAAAGAACTGAGTTCAGCTGTCGCACGGTCGTCCTGTTCTGTTTAAATCAGTACTCAGGTGTTGAGAGAGGTTCTGAGGAGACCAACTCGGAGACTGGGATGCTGTAATTACGAAACCGAGATGCATGTGGCAGTAATTAAGAACTTGTATTCTCGATAGAGCAGCTTTTCCGATGTATCCGTAAATTACGTACATCAGGTGGATCTGATGCTGCTATCAACTTCCACTTAACGTAGAATACGAGTGAAAGCTAGGTAGCTAATTAACTCGATACTCACGAGAGATTGAACCCAGTCTAACCTCTTACCTTTTGCAGCTACAAGACGAGCGACGGTCAGTCCCACGAAGAGTCTGGAGCACTGACGCCTGACGGGGAGTCGGTGGCGCTACAGGGCGGCTACACGTGGACGTCTCCAGAGGGCATCACCTTCACTGTCACTTACACGGCCGACGACGACCGCGGCTTCGTCCCCACTGTTACCCAGCAGGGAGCAGGTGGCGTGCCCAAGCCTCTGGAGCCGCAGTTCGGCGGAGGTCGCGTGCAGCCGCAGCCACGGCCAAGTGGCTACCCCAGGCCGCCAGGCGCAGGTGCCGGCGGAAGCCCAAGGCGGCCGGGAGCAGGGAAATAGGGGATACCCGGCTACTCTGGCAGCGGGGCGACCAGGTTTACAGTCAGAAATCAACGTGGCACTCCATGTAACAAAATCACTAACAAGGAGACCACACGGCAGGCGGACTTTTGTTAATTTATGTTAAATTTATGGTACGTGAAATTCAGGACACAAATATCAGTCAAGCTGAGCAGATCACTGCAGCTCTTGAAAATTCCCGAGTAAATAGAAGTCGTAGATTTCCGACTATCTTTAATACTCTACTTTTATTTACTTTACCTGTCCAGGACATGAAACAATGCTGATGGTCCATTAATAACTTCAGAAATTAATTACATACAACTTATCCATGTCAGAGAAAATTCAGTACAGTAGAAGCAGAAAGTAATAACAATAAAAATACTAAGATTTATATGTAGCACAAAAATTTATGAAGTAGAGACAAGAACGTAAGGAAAAGAAAAAGAAGAAGCAGCAGGATACTTTTCTTCGTATTCTGTAGAGAGCCCATTATTCCGATTCGTTTGACAGCAGCTTTGTTAACTGCAGCAAGATCACCAGTAGTAGAGTTATCTTGCAGGTTCCTACTGATTGGCAGCTGTTGTTGGTCCTACAGGCCTCCATACTGGCAAATTCTACCACGACTGCTGAAGCCCCGTTTCCGGTGGTTGAGTTTGTTCACCGTCTTCCTTGTCCCATAAATAAATGCGAAAACTGGAACAGAAGAGAATCGAAACGTTTGATATGTAGCGTTACAGATGATTGGTGAAAATCAGGTGGGCCGACAAGATAAGGAACGAGGAGTTTCTCGGCAGAAACGGTGAAGTAAGGAACATACGAAAACACTGACAAGAAGTAGGTACAGGATGAAAGGACATGTGTTAAGCCATAACGGAAAAACCTCCCTGACATTACAAGGAACTCTAGAGGATAAACGCTGTTAGAAAAGACAGAGATATGAATACATCAACAAACAACTGAGGACGTATGGGACAGGTGTTTATCTGAAGCCTACAATACATAAAAACGGATAAAGTGTATTTTTGGTTATTCTTTTTTCGTTTTTTTCACTGTTCGATCCGAATATGTACATTATTTAAATTTAAAACCCGTCAAATATAACGCAATTAACTCTTGTCAAAACTGGACTTTTATGAAATAGGCACGTCTTTTTATTTATAATTACATATCGAACAAAAATCCAGTACTCATTGCAAATGCAAATACTTGATTACAGAACTTTTGCAAAAGATTAAGAAAGATTTTTAACATTAAAAAATTAACATAATTTTCTTCACCTTTATGTATTTTACGCCTTGTGGAAATGCTCGTTCAAAACTTTGTTCCCTAGAAATCAAGCTCACCTTCCCCCTCCCCTTCCTCCAAGTGGCAGGAAGCCCCTTATCACAGAGTCTCGCTGGTTGTCGGATAAACTGGCGTATTAAGGATGGTCTGAAATCTTAACAGTCGGTTTTTTCGAGAATTTTTGAGAGTTCCATCGAGATGCTTTGGTTTATTGATATTTAAATAGTGAACTTCACAAACTTTAAATATAAAACGTGCAAAAATCCTATTGCTGTGAGGTCTCCTTAAAAGTAAATTACAACACAGTAACATCTTAGGGTACCGGTCTGCTAATTTGTCTTTGCAATCGATTGCTAAGCAAAACTTCCAGCTTATCATTACAAAACAAAGTTAAACAATTGCTCCGATGTTGGTTACCTGAATAGCATTGTATGTGTAAGCGAATTAACAAATACAATAATCTTTTAACATACAAAAAACGTTTGTCATTCATAGACTGAATGTGAAGCAGTTCAGAATGATGCCAGCTTTGAGCTGCTGCAACATTCCAATACGCTGCCACGATTTAGTTGCTACCTCTATAAATAATCGTGGAAATTTTATTTCCACAACATTAAAAATTTTTGTCACCATTGAATTTCTACAAAATCACTAACTGTTTTGACCATTGCGTTGCTACACCCCTGCAACATGCTACCAGCATTGCATTTCAGAACCACTGCAAAAAGTTACCTGTCTAGATCTGCTACACACTATCACAATGTGGGCACTATTGAGTCGTTACATCAATACAAAAATATTACCACCTCTGACTTACTATTACAATGGACACTGCCGCCAGCATTAAAAAGTTACAACAACGCATAACCATTGCTACACCACTGCAGCATTTTCCACAGCTGAGTTGTATCACCACCGAGATTTCTTTCCACCCTTGAGCTGCTATACAAGTGTAAATTCTGTCACCACTGATTTGCTAAACCAGTGCTATAAATCAGCATCATTGAGTGTCCACATCACTGCAAAATATTGTCACCACTGACTTGCAACAACATTGCAAAATGTTGCCACGATTGATATGCGACATCACAGCGAAATGTGGCAAACATTGGCTTGCCACTGCAATGGTTAACACGTGAGCCGCTTCTTCAATGTAAATAGTGCCGTCATGAATTTGGTACGCTTCTACAAAACGATAATACTACTGAACTTCAACTAAACTGGAGACTATTGACACAATTGGGTTACTATGACATATGTTGCCAACAGGGGTTGCTGGTTAGCTATTTAAGTGTGAACTTTATTTTGTTGCTAGACTACTGCAAAATTTTGGCACTGGTTAATTTCTATTTAAGAGTAAAATGTTACCGCTACTCAGTTACTACACAAATACGAAATATTGTCACATTGAGTTTGCTACACTGCACGAGTTGGTACCACCAGTGATTAGTTTCACGACTGCAGAATGTTTGTCACCACTGAATTGCTACTTAAGAGATAATTATTGCCACCTCTCTTCTGCTGCACAAATGAAAATCAAGCCACAACAGCAACCCTACATTACTGCATAATTTGGCCGCTGCTAACATGCTACGTGGTTGTAACATGGCAACCATTAAGATGATACACTGCTCGAAAGATGTTGCAACACCACTATGCAATATACGGCTATCGAGTTACTACACTACCGGAAAATGATGTCATCATTGAACTGCTACACCACTGTAAAATACTGCCACCACTGAGCAGATACACAGTAGGAAATTATTGTCAGCATTGAGTTGCAAGTATAGCAAGATCTACCTCTTTCATGTGTAGTATATTCGGGTAAATTCGAATAATGTATGTGAAACACCACTCTACTCCCCTTAAGTCTTTCTTTTTGTTTTTCGAGTTATCAGTGTTCTGATTAGATTGATGCGGCCAAAGACGACTTACTCTCCTGTGCCACCCTTAAATCCCAGAGCAGCAATTGCACCCTACATCGTCAACTCTTTGTTGGATGTATTCCAGTCTCTGTCTCCCTCTACAGTTTTTGCCCTCTACAGCTCCCTCTAGTACCATTAAAGTTATTCCGTGATGTCTTAACAGATATTCTATTATCCTGTCCCTTCTCCTTGCCAGTGTTTTCCACATATTCCTTTCCTCTCCGATTCTGCGCAGAACCTCCTCCTTCCTTACCGTAACAGCCCACCTAATTTTCAACATTCATCTGCAGCATCTCATCTCAAATGCTTCAATTTTCTTCTGTTCCGATTTGCCCACAGCCCATGTTTCACTACCATAGAAATTTCTTCCTCATATTAAGTCCACTCTTTGATACTAGCAGATTTATCTTGACCAGGAATGCCCTTTTTTGCCAGTCCTAGTCTGTTTCTGATGTCTTCTTTGCTCCGTTCGTCAATGGCTATTTTGCCGCCTGGGTAGTAGAATTCCTTTACTTCATCTACTTAGTGGTGTGAGTCCTGATGTTAAGTTTGTCGCTCTTCCATTTTCTATTATTTTCGTCTTTTTTCGATGTACTCTCAAACTATATTCTATACACATTAGACTGTTCATTCCATTCAGCAAATCTCGTAGCTCTTGTTCACTTTCACTCAGGATAGCAATGTCATCAGCGTATCGTATCATTGATGTCCTTCCAACTTGAATTCTAATTCCACTCCTGAAGCTTTGTTCTATTTCCATCATTGCTTCTTCGATGTACAGACTGAACAGTAGACTACATCTCTGTCTTACATCCGTCTCCCCGTGTAGCTTATCCCTATTTTTCTCAGCATTTCGAACATCTTTCACAATTTTACACTCGAACGCTTTCTCCAGGTCGACAAACCCTATGAACGTGTCTTATTCTTCCTTCCATTATCAATTGCAATGTCAGAATCGTCTCTCTGGTATCTTTACCTTTCCTAAAGCCAAACTGATCGTCATCTAAAACATCTTCTGTTTTCTTTTGCATTCTTCTGTATGTTATTCTTGTCAGCAACTAGGATGCATTAGCTGTTAAGCTGATTGTGCGTTTATTTTCGCTCTTGTCAGCTCTTACAGTCTTCGGAATTGTGTGGATGATATTTTTCCGAAAGTCAGACTGTATGCCGCCAGACTAATACGTTCTACACACCAACGTGAAAGTCATTTTGTTGCCATTTCATCCAATGAGTTTAGAAATTCTGATGGAATGTTATGTATCGCTTCTGTCTTATTTGATCTTAAGTAGCCCAAAGCTCTCTTAAATTCTGATTATAATACTGGATCCCCTATCTCTTCTAGATCGACTCTAGTTTCCTCTCCTATCACATCAGACAAATCTTCTGTCTTCAATGTACTGTTTACACCTATCCGCTCTAGCCTCTGCATTTAGCAGTGGAATTAATGTTACCATCCTTGCTTTCAGTTTCAACGAAGGTTGTTTCGACTTTCCTACATGCTGAGTCAGTCTTTCCAACAATCATTGCCTTTTCGATTTCTTTACATTTTTCATTCAACCATTTCGTCTTAGCTTCCCTGCACTTTTTTTTCTTTATTCCTGAATTTCCCTTAACATTTTTGTACTTCCTTCTTTCATCGATCAACTGCAGTATTTCTTCTGTTACCAATATCTCCTTCGCAGTTACCTTCTATGTATCTACGTTTTTCTTTACAACTTCTGTGATTTCCTTTTTTAGAGATGTCCATGCCTCGTCCACTGCACTGCCTATTGAGCTATTCATCATTGCTGCATCTATAGCCTTAGAGAATTTCAAGCGTAACTCATCGCTCCTTAGTGGTTCCGTATGCCATTTCTTTGCGTATTGTCTCTTCTTGATTAATGTGTTAAATTTGAACTACTTTTCGTCACGACTACATTGTGATCTGACTCCTTAACTCCCTCAATTACGTAATGGATGTTGGATAAAGTGAAAAACAAGTTAGCTCTGGGCCATTCAACCCCTGGGTGCCATGTGAATGAACCCTATCAACAAATATAAAAAAATACGCATCCAACCAAAATAACTGTACTATCTTCTGACAGTGGATCTGCCATCCTTAAGAATCAAACACAGATAGGGATGACCACTGTTACTTACAACTCGAAAGAAAGGTATTATGTTTTAAGAATTTCATTTATTTGAGCAAACCAGAAAGAGACACATTGAATACTTTTCAGCATCACTGCTATTTAGGTGGTGAATATCAGCAAGAGTTATTCAACGAAAATAAACTGACCTCAATTAATTCGAAGACGAATATCTTTTAAAGCAAAGAAAATGGTCTGGGGAGGAATGTCAGTTTTCCCACTTCTCATTCTTGTATGAATATGCCCTCCCTAATCACAAATGAACGTGTATTACAATGTCAGATTTGTTATGAAAGCCTAACGATCTACTGATTCATGACCAGAAATGAGCAAGAAGCCGGCATCAAAAGAGTCTGTACACCACAGGAGCTGAGCTATATTTTATTGTATTGAACATTTGTGGTGTGCCGTTGAGCCGTCACCTGCTGATGTGAGGTCTCGGCTCACGTACTGCACGACGGGTCTGTTCGTAAAAATATGGTCTTTTAGTTGAAGTTGAAACTGAAAGTAATCCTGCCCTACTCTGAAATAGGTGCTGGAAGACACTTGTTCAGATTTACGTTAATGAGGACGACGGTATGCGTCCATTCCAATGCAAATCTATCTATAAATTTCCGAAAACCAAGTTAATAAATATTCTATCTATATGAATAAAGTCAGAAGAACTAAATTCATTACAGTATGTGATTCTGAGTGATGCTCATATCGAACCCGCACTTAGAATGAAGCTCTCCTACTTGGATCGAAAAATGCAAAGTACTCTCCACATTCAGAAATCTGAACCAGACATTCGTCAACTCTCACATCTAAGGACAAAATATAATCTGACAAAGTAGGAGGGTAAACAAAAATCTGTGTGCTTGGCTGAATTCTAGGGCAGAAGGTCATCCATCAATTGCAAAGAACCATGCAGATGTTGTCCATCACCACACACCAATGTTACAAGTTTTCCTGCAGTCGCATGGAGTCAATTAGACGACTATTGATCTGGTGAGTCTGAAAACAGCCCGGTCTGGCCCGTCTTGTGGCAAAGTATCGACCGTGACGTGAGCAGAATCCAGAGTGTGGTGTATGTCATCCGGTGGGAATTACGGAACTTTGTACCCCACACTAATTGTCTGTATTTTTCACAGGTCCTTTCCAATCATAGGCCTTAGCGCCGCGAGAGTCTCTTTGTTACCAAAAGAAAAAAAGTGTTTGCTCAATGAATGCTTGGTTTCATATATCTAGCACGGGTGGGGGTCACGACAGCCATCCCTCTGATGTCACAATGTCTTCGCCGTAGGACTTAAGTTCTCAGAATGCTGCACGTTACCACGCTATGGCTTGGAGCCAAATAGGAAATCACTTTGCAAGCGGGTGGCGGATGGTATTTCTTTTGCATCCCGTGTCCAATACTGTAAGTTACTCTTCTACCGATAGAGCTCTTTTCCCCGCCAGGAGAAGAAGGAGGCCAAAGTCTAATGCAGTGGGGGCAATAAAGCGACCCAGTCTCGCTCTGTCGAATGCGTACCTCATCTTTTTCTGCTCAGCTCTGACAAGCGCCTACTACGCTTGGAAGATATTCCAAGCTCACTGTTGTTGCGCGCTGCAATAGTAATAAGAATTACAAAGGAAGTTACTGATCTATAACAGAAGGTTTATATGTACACTCACTGTTTGGTTATTATCGATGCGTTGCAGATTTGCCTATCTCCTCTCTCACGTGACCTAATAGGGTATGAGAAGGTAATCAAAAACGCATTAAACATGAGAAACGTCACATTAAACGCGTGACGTTATCATTCTAATGCAAAATGTTGCTACAATTGTTCCGTTAGACAATTGCAAAATATTGCCGCTACGGAACTACTACACCACTACATTACGTTACGATAGCGATTTTCTACCCGACTGCCAAACGGTTGAATTGTTGAATTTCTGTGCGACTCCAGAATTTTGTTAGCATTGAGCTGCCGCACCACTGAAATATGTGACCACAAATGGGTTGCTACATAGTAGCAAAAGTTTTCCTGCATTTAAATCGTGTGCCAATGAGGGAGTTACATACCAAGGGCTATAGGCACAGTCAGCAGTTTCTAGGCATAGAAATCTAAACAATATTCGGTTACCAGCCATCACAAATTCAATATTCAACTTTTGGGGCATGAAATTACTTCACAAGGTAACGTAATATATCTTGGAAACTACCTAACGTACAAATCTGAAAAATTTAAACAAGCCGAATAGAGACTGTATCTAGTGCAACTCATGAAAAGCATAACACATGAAGCTGATCAACCAGCGGCTCTTCTGACGTGTAATATCTTTGTCTGCACCGTAATCGAATATGAATCTCAAGTACAGATCATGTCAACAATCCAAGAAAAAAGAATTATATTTGTTGACCGAATGATGCTGTGTATTGCTGGAAATCTATGTCACGACAATTTCCTACAAATTCTCTACACGAAACACTCAACATCAAAAACATATTGGAAAAATCAAGTAACAGTGGACCAGACTCGAATTTAATAGGTTCACGACGGAATCACAAAGTCTCTTCTGCAACATGATCCTACAACGTACAGCTTTCCAGAAATCAGGTAGTCCTTGCCTTCCCACATCTTTCTAGAAGAAATATAAGACTCAAATCTCCGGATGCCTCTAGATAATGAAGAAGATTGTCCATGGACCAAAGCTGCCCACATGGACTTGAGATAATTTGACAGTATGATACAGTAAAATAACATAAATGAATTGTGTTTTAGACAGTGCCTAAAGAATGGGACGCAGTTTTGCAGCGACTAAATTACGGATATCACAGTGACAGCGAGAAGAAACAAAAGCCAGAAATCCATGTCTTTCCTCCACGATATTTCAACTACGTGACTGGCAGTCTACTTCATAATTATTCCAATGTGGAACGAGTCCGGTATTTATGCGTATGTTGTGTGCTAGGCCGCACCCTCTGCGGCCCTCGCAATGTCAGGGTCTCTGTCTGTGGTTTGCGCCGGCTAATAGCAACGACTGTAGCGTTTCCTTCTAGCCACAGCTGTTCCACACGCTGCTATTGGCCGGCGCACACCACGGACAGAACGCCTGGCGTGGCGTGGACGGTAGAGCGAGCGGCCTAGCACAGCATAGGCATAAGTATCGGACTCGTTCCTAGTGCCAGTTTTGATACGACCACTCGATGTGTATCGACTATCATACGACCCCCATTATCAGTACCTAATATAGTTGTGTTACCTATTGCCTGAAACCTTGTGCTTCCACTGTCAGAGGGTGGTATGGGACTTCCAGTCTCACAGCCAAATTTTCGACGTGCACACCAATGTCCTTGGAATCACATCATTATACGATAGAACAATTTTACCGCTACACGCAAACAGTAAGACCGAGATCCACCGGTGACGCTGTACCTCAAGTCCTCCCCCCCCCCCCCCCCCCCTAAAAATAACAACAACAACGAAACACTAGAATCACAGTCGCGCACTAGCCGATGTGGCGCTTGCTTCCCTCACCGTACTGCAGACCCTTGAGGGGTGTCTCGTTCGAATGTTGGGGCGGGGCGAGCTCCATGTAGCTTCCGCCATAGCCGCTGTCACTGCCGCCACCATCGCCGCCGCTGAGCTGCTTGCGCCAGGGCCGTCGAAAACAAATCAAACTTGCCGCTAGGTCATGTTCCGAAGTATAGAGCAGGGCTTAGAAATTCCGGACTTTAGGGCTGGTCAGAGTTAGGGGACGCTGCAAGGCCAGGGCCCCTGCTGCGGCGGGACAAATTTGGAAATTTGTCGTAAGGTCATAAGGGACGAAACTGAGATCGTCGGTCCCTAAGCTTACGCACTACTTAATCTAATTTAAACTAACTTACGCTAAGGACAACACACACACCCAAGCCAGAGGGAGGACTCGAACCTCCAACGGGGGGAGCCGCCTGGACCGGGACAAGACGCCCATAGACCGCGTGGCTACCCCGCGCGGCGCGAAAGTTCAAGCCCGCCTTCCGCCAGGCCAGGTCAATACATAAAATTAGGCAGGCGACCGCGAAAAGAAGTCCATCTCCATGCCCGCCCCGCCAACTGTCGGTACCAAAATTCGGACTAAAATTACAATCACCAGTCACTCCTCAAAATGGAGAAAAAGCAAGGCCAACCCGCTAGCAATCCCTAACCCACACCAAGACAAGGAATGAACCAGTCTGACATCGACACACCAGGTCGCAGCCGTGTAAATTATTCCCGACACGGGAAGACCACTGCTGCTAGGCAAAAAAAAAAAAGACGCCAAATATCCCCAAAAGTGCTGCTACAGCTCACCCAAGACAACTTCTCATTTGAGAACGAAAATTTTTACAACGTCTCGGACCTGACAGAACAACATTCACACCACATGGCAGTCAAACATGAACCGAGAGAGGCAGGTATCGGCCCACGTGCCGAATCGAACGAACCCAGTACCCACACACGAGCCTACACTCGACCATCAACAAACCAAACAACAAAAGATGCCGAAATCAGAATATCAGCTTTAGTCGTCTACCAGCACTGCGATTTTATAAAACTCAACAAAATGCAAAAACAAAAAATGATAGGTCCCCTCAAAGCCATCTTCCGAGGAGACAATACAAAGTATCATTTCGATACAATTGGCGACTACCAGGCAGCCGAGGCATTCCCCTGTGAAAAAAAAAAAAAGTTGTTTCGGCTGCATTTACGACGAAGAGCTGATTAATTCGAACATTAATGATCGGAAACAAACCAGAAAGGAAAGGCAATATAATAGCGACACAAATTTTCAAGTGACAACTAGCGTCTTAGTACACGACCAATGAGTCGACCGAGTAAACTTCTGAGGGTCGGATACAAACCAGAAAATAATAAGGCAGGTAAACAAAGAAACAGATTACCACGAGGATTACTGAATGTCACTCCCCTTCATCAGCAAGTAGTTCCATGGATCCACTGTGGGTCGCAGCGGTTACTGAATGGTGGCGATGAGAGCCAGGTAGAAGAGGGCAGCCAGGCCATGAGCGGTCGTCCGACACGAATGTTGCCAACCAACCGACGGAATGTCTGCCTGCTGCTTGTAGTCGACGCTGACCCCGGTGAAGTACTCCTGTATCCTCGCTCTACGCAGGCCCTACTTGCGCAGCTCGTGGCTTCGGCCGCTCGGACCTCGTGACCACCTGTTGTCGCGACGCTACCGCCAATCCCAAAACTTCGTGCCTCCGTCTCGGGCCAACGAACCCCGTATATATATCGGCAAGCAAATACCTTCTAAGGGCAGAACCCACAGATACCAACTCCTCCTCATAGATATTGGCAATGGGGCCGCAAGGGGGATAGTCGATGCTCGATCAGAGCCAGCGGCGCCAGACAGAACAGTCTACTAACTCAATGTCCCTGCTCTGTCCACGTTCTCACTGCCGCTCCACTCTCGCTCCATACTAGATTCTCACCTACGGACGACCAGAATTGTCGACGCTCTCCAAGACTGTGCCAAGGTGGCACTATATATATATATATATATATATATATATATATATATATATAGTAAAACGATTACAATATATAAAGACACAGAAATGTCATATCTTCAGGTAACAAATAAGGAAAAAATTTATAGTACAATAGATGGAAATAGGAGGATATGCATTTCCGGCGTTACAGAGCCTTGTAATCAAAGAGTGTGAGGGCCATATCTCGTCCAGACGGGAAAGCTACCACTTCTGTGACTGGGATGCCTTCCTCTTCGTAGAGCGCTACACCGCACGCAGTTTGATCGCCGACTGAGGACAAACACACGAATCCGCAGTCGGAGTGGTAGCGAGATGCACCTCTTGTAGAAAGGAGATAACTTCTGAAGGAGCGGGTATGTCACGCAGGAATTGAAACTTCCCACTGTTGCTGGCCATATTAGTTTTGAGCCTTGCGACATTGTATGTGTAGCGAGGTGGTGCTGGTATCGTATCTGTCGTCGTTAGAAGCGGTGGAGGACGGTATCGACCGACATCACGACTACTTGTTCCACAATGCGGATGGAAGCTCTGTAGGGTATCAATATAGGACAGCGGCAGCAACTCCGGGTGAGGTCCGGTTCGTCCTCAACGTCGTCGCCCCACGCACTCATTTGGGAGGGACTGTGCTGTACTGCTGTATCTACTACATGGTCTTCCCTGAAGACGGGGGGTCGTGTGACGACTGTGGGGAGACTGTGGTCTCAACTCACATGTCAGACGTGGAAACATCCATAGTAGTTGACGGGCCAAAGGCAACCGTCGCTCAAGGCCGTTCGTCGGTGTCACCGTTGAAACGCGTATGTATTCAGTACCAGCGATGGTGAGGCATGACAGAATCTCTGACCAGAGAGTTGTTTATCGTTGCTAGTCTGCGCTTGACCGCGCGAGAGTTCAGTTGCGAGTAGGATGTTGTGTGTAGCGAGTCGCGAGAGGTAGTAGTCAGCCGACTGTAGTAGCGAGTGGACGGTAGTACTGAGCGGGCGTCGGCATGGGTCGGTGGCGTGCGCCCTTTACATCTCTGGTCAAGGTTCGGGACGAGGTATATTGTTAAATAAGGTAATGAAGCTAACATTTGGCACCATTTGCAATTCTATTCAATTCTTTTCATTTTCCTATTTTTGTGGGGAGGTTACACTTGGCGACATCTGGACCAGGATCGTATTTCTTTGAGAATCTTTTGAGAAGTAGTCAGATAGCAGCTCTTATTTACTTAAATATAATTAGCATTTGGCGCAACGCTTTTACTAATTTTGTGACTTTCTTCCACAGATCATTGGCAATTCGTTGCTCTTTGTTGTATTTGTTGAATTTTGCATTGTCTTTGTCTCATTTGTGAATAGTTGTGATTTGTGTAAAAATGCCGCGAAAAACTATTAATAGTACATCGCGAGGTGTAATGAATGAAATTACCGACGTAAACAACTTCACTGATAGTACTTGTGACACGCAGTGTAATGATGACAATCCTGCGTTCACTGACAATCAGTGCGTTCCAACCACTAATGATGATTTTTATCTTAATGATGAACAAACGAACTCAATTGTCTCCTCTGTTAATTTGACGACAATTGATGACGCGAGGCGTTCTGTTGCAATGAGCGCTGCCCAGCTTAACACAACCAGTTCGCAAAATTCACGTGACAAACGGACAAATTTTTCTAATGAAAATGAACAGGATACTCAAAGTAGGACAGATTTACTTGATTCCGAAATAGTGACTAACTGTGCACATCCGACTAGCAAATCACAGAATATCCTAATGGGTACAGAAAACGTGACAAATGCATATACGGCATCTCACGGCACAGAGAATGCAGCGGTTACTTTTGGCTTGAATGATATTATGGCTGTATTTCTACAGTTTAAGACAGAACAAAACGAGATTACCAAACAACAGAGTGAAGATAACAAATAATTTAAAGAAAATTTCAAACAACTTAGTGAACAGGTCAGACAACAGAGTGAAGATAACAAACAAGATAACGAAAAACTCAAACAATACTTTAATGAAAAATTAGACAACAATTCCAGACAGCTTAGTGAACAAATTAGAGACGTTGCCGCGCAGTGTCACGATACTAAGGAACAGTTACGCGAGGAAATTGAGGCTTGTTCAAGAAAAAGTAGCGAAGAAATTAGGTCTGTTGCTCAGGAATTAAGGGATATGCAAACAGCCACAACAGAAACACTTAGAGACGAAATAAGTGCAGTCGGTAAACAATGCTCTGAAAAAGCTACACAATTACGCGACGAGTTTAAGTTAATGACAGCAGAACTTTCGCGCACAATGGATGCAAAGATAGACGCGAAATTCGACCAACAGAACACTCAAATTGACGAACCTACAAACCTACAAAACAGTGATACGCGTTTCCGCAAATTTATACAGGATCAAAATAAAGTAAAACGTCAAGTCATGGAAACAATCACTGCACAGAGACAAGAAGATAAACGTAAAATGTTTGCGAAGGCAAAAACATACGTAGACAACAATATTGCTACAGTATCGGACAAAATTAATACCATCGAAGAGTTGAACACCGAATTACGTGATGAAATTTCTGATCTTAAATCAAAAACAGATACACATACAGCAGATATTCAGACAGTGACAGACAGACTCGAACAATTAGAACACAGGATTCCGATGACATCAAAGCTGACGTTAAAAAACTGAACGAAAGAACACGTAAAATGCAAAAACGGATTAATGCCTCTGACAATAAAACCGATGATCAGGTAAAAATACTGACTGAAAAATGTGATGAATTGGCCAGTCGTATTGATATTATTGAGAGTAATAATGACAGCAAATCAGACGATACTGCACCGATTTTGTTTAACCAAACACCTGAATTCCAAAATTTACAGCAGACAATCAATGAGATCGATTCGTCTAATAACACATTGCATAGAAAATTGTCAAGTTTACAGCAAGAGGTAACAGAGAGATGAAATAGTTCAGTTAATAACACATCACAGCAGACGCCACTTTGCGAACATTTGTCAGACTCACGCAGTGCGTATAATTTAGGTAATCTACAGAGAGTACCTGAGTTAGATTCAGAACAGTCACAGTCAAACAGATTCTCTTACAATCCTGAACCTGTTCCATCATACAGAGACGATAATTTTGATTACAAACATTTTCTGTCAGTGAGAAAATTTGAAGTGTTTAAAAATGGCAGAACACAGATTCACCCACTGGATTGGATACAACAATTTAGCTTTGCTTTTCCACCGACTTGGCCCGTAACGCATAAACTTGAATTTATTTGCAGTTTTTTGGAAGATGAACCGGCAACTCGTATGAGACCGATTGCGAGACAATGCTATTCGGTAGAAGAGTTGCAGAATGCTTTTCTATCAGTGTATTGGTCGAAGACGACACAGCGCGGAAGATCAACTAATCAGTTTACCAAATTATGAGAACACAAATTTTCCCAGTGTCACGCAATTTTTTGAGCATATGGTCCAACAAAACCAGTACTTAAGTGAACCATATAGTGAATCTGCACTCATTCAATTATGTATTTCTAAATTGCCACGATCATTAAAAGTGTCACTTTTAATGGGTCAGCAAAAAGAAAATATTTCTGCATTCAGGGATCTGCTGCAGCTTTTAGAAGTGCAGCAATCAGATTATTCCTTTGTAAACAAAAATTTTTCATTTAACAACCAAGGCCAACAAACTTACAGTAATTACGGTCAACCACGTAATTTCAATAGCAAAGGTAACAGACGCTTTAGGAACGACAACCACCAGAACTTTAATAGCAGACAAAATTTTGATTATCAGTATCGAGAAAATTATCAGCAAGAAGAACCACATTTTAGTAACAAAAGAGGTTTTTCACAACAACAGCAACAAAACCAGCCGGTTAGCATACCTAACCAACAATGTAATGCACAAGGTCAACCTAACTTTAATGTTTCGCCGCGTGCACGTATGGTCTCAGTTCCAACAAATAGTAACGCACAGCAGCAAGGAAATAACTACGTATAGAAAACACAGTATTTCAATTCCTATCGCAAATGCGCCGTATAGAAGTGACTATTATGAAAAACGTAAAAATAATGAGCACAATTTTCAGCGCGTCGATCTTTTCAGCAGCAAGAACATCAGCAACAACATGTTATCATGAATGAACCAGACAATAGGTATCATCTACAGCGTAATACGTCAGGAACAAATAACAGAGCAGTTCAAATAGTGGATATGCCACAGCATTCTGCCCTAAATAACAGCACGTACGATAGAATTTGACCAGATACAGTGCAGGTTGCATATTCCAGTAACGCAAGCAATGCTTTTGACCCTAAGAATCTTGTTCACGAAAATGTTATTAATTTTGACGCCATCCGACACACGTTTGCATGAAAGACATTATCACGACGTACGTAGACGACATTCTTATTGCAGAAGCTAACTGGTCTGAACACAATATGATTCTTGAACGACTGTTGCAAACTTTTCATGCACAAGGACTTACAGTTAATCTCAGTAAATCGCACTTTGGCAAAACTTCTATAAGATTCCTTGGATACGTAATTTCAGCAAAAGGCATTGCGCCTGATCCGGAAAAACTTCAAGCTTTACGTGACATTACTGTTCCTACGACAAAAAAACCAATTACACAGCTTTTTGGGATTAATTTTTTTCGTAAATTTATTCATCACTCTGCTTTAGACACACCTAGATTATGCCAATTGACAGGTAAAAACACTATTTGGTCCTGGGATGAGCAAGCACATCCTGAATTTATGAACCTGAAACATGCTTTGTTGAATGCACCACTTTTATCGCACCCAGATCTTACCACAAATTTTTCCATTGCCACCGACAGTTCTGACACCGCTTTAGGCGTACACATTTTTCAGGAAATTGAAGAAGATGGCTGTACAACAATTAAAAACATCGCATTTGCAAGCCGCATTCTGTCACCTGCTGAACGAAATTATTCCGTTACAGAACTGGAAACATTATGTGTTGTTTGGGCTTTTAGGAGATTTCGACATTTTCTTTATGGAAGACATACCACTGTCTACACAGACAATAGAGCTATACAATTTTTACTTTCAGCTAAATTTACTCACGACAGATTAAGCAGATGGAAGGTTTATTTACAGGAATTTAATTTTACAATGGTTCACATTCCCGGCACACAAAATATTATAGCAGACGCACTATCTCGTTCTCTCAGCAACAATCAGCAAGAAATCGCAACCAACTTTTGCAAAGCAAATTTCAGAGCCTTGTACATTCAACAAGTTGCATTTGAAAATTTTAATTCGTCGTCATTACAAGACATAGCACAAGAGCAGAGTAAAGACAACGTATGGAAAGAAATTAAACACCTCTGGCAAGATAGGAATAATGTTACGATTAGAAACCATTACACTGTACGCAATGAAATTCTATTTCGCCGCTCTGATCCTGACAGCAACAACTGCTTATTATGCATTCCTGACGAGCTTGTTAACAAATTAATCTGGTATACTCATTTAAGTTACGCACATTACTGAGCTAGAAAATGTTTTCTTATACTGAGACAGAACTGTTATTTTGCCAACATGGAGAAACGTATACGACGAGTTTTAGCGTCATGTAAAATCTGTCAGAAAGCTAAGTCAGACACAACTTCACATATTGCTCAATTATATCCCATTGTACCTGTTAAATTAAGACATATGGCCGCTGTAGACATTTTTTGGCCGATTCCCAGAACTAATAGAGGTTTTTGCTACATCTTTGTCGCTGTTGAACTCACTTCAAAATTTGTTACCTTCACCCCATTACGTAAAGCTACTGCTAAAACTGTTTCGAAAGCATTTGTAAAACATTTTCTATTTCATGTGGGGCATGTGTTGAAAGTAATTCCCGATAATGGATCACAATTTCGATCTGCTATATGGACACGCATGTTACGAGCTAGAAACATTTCTCCGGTCTATATATCCAAGTACCATGCTTCTTCGAACCCTTGTGAACGATTAATGAAAGAAATTGGTAAACTGTGTAGAATATACTGCCACAAAAGACATATTGATTGGGACACACACATACTCTCATTCCAAGATGTAATTAATTCCATACCAAATGAATCCACTATGCTATCTCCATCTGTTATACTGAAAAATGTTGAACCACCTAACAAAATTACAGAATTAGTAAACTTTCCTACATCTCGTCGATTACGACACCACGAAATAATCGACATTGCGCTGAACAACATCAAACGTGCCGCAGAGCGCCGGAGAAGACAGCAAAAACAGGTTTGTACACGCCGTGACTTTCACATTGGACAGAAAATATTAGTACGTACACACTATTTATCCAACAAAGGAAAAGGTAGGTGCAGTAAATTTGAACTTCTATACGCAGGTCCACATCGGATTCGCAGCATTCCTCACCTCAATGTTGTACACGTCGAAACTTAGAGAACCAGAAAATCCAAAGGCATTCACCACTGGTCAAACATCAAACCTTTTATTGAATGAAGACACTTTATGATTTGACATGCTATAATGCCATTTTGCTAGTTTTATGATCACTTATGCAATTATATTCACATGACTAATTACCAATGATTATCGTATTTTTTCTTGGCAAGTGCACAGCATAGTAAGGTTAGCAGGTCGCTTTTCTTGTCGTTACACATCAGACCGTGCATATTTTTCCAGATGAATTTACATATTTTATGACCATTTATGCAATTATATTTATGTGATTACTTACTGATGACTGTCGTATTTTTTCTTGGCAAGTGCCCGGCGAAGTAAGGTTAGCAGGTGGCTTTTCTTGTCGTTACACATTAGACAGTGCACATTTTTCAGATAAAATTACGTATGTTACGAATAATTATGCAATTCTATCTAGTGATATATTAATTTTATCAAATTTTTTCTCTATTAAAGTCTTCAATTCTCGCCTCTATTAACTACACAACATACAAGCTGAACACAATGAACATCACATTTTTTGTCTTTCTTAGGTATATACGATTGTTTCATATTTTGTTTGTATGCACTATGAAATAGTTAAGATATAGCAAACACCAGTTGACTTTGACATTTTGCCTTATGATATCTCAACATCGTGACTACTTTACTGTTACATTGTGATACACTGAGTACACTTTTGCCTCTGAACACTATATAAGTTTCTCACTTATTACGTTTTTTTTTTTTGTCATGTTATGCTGTATGCTTAATTATGTTACCATAAACCTGTCATTATTTAGTGAGAATATGATTTAAATGCAAGACATTAATCTTTGTTCATCAATTTCAGAAAGAAATTATGTGTGAAAGAAGTAAATTAAACAAAATGGGAATTTCACCTTCGGAATGAACGAAAGAGAATGCAATACTTCGTGATGAAGAGTAAATGGATCAGAATTAACAAGCATTAACAAGAATATACTATACACATCGTAGAATAGCAGTCTTAACTATTTTTTTTCTTTCAGAATACGAGGCGATTGATGCAGGCTGTCAGACAGAACTACACATCTTAGTTTTAGTGATGGAATATACTACAGATAAGGGATAGTTGTATAATGAGTAATGAAGTGATTTTTTGCAGATGATAATGAATGCTGATGAATAATGATGAAGAATATGCTACTATGGAGAATGAGGTTTTTCTTTACAGGTGATGATAATAATGGAGTTATGATAATATAGATAATGATGTGATGGATAATGAAGTTTTTCTTTACAGACGAGGTTAATGTGGAAGTTATGTATTCATGCTATGTAGTTATTTAAGTATTTGTTGCAGCTCGCTTTGACAGCAGGTGTTATATTGCATAGTATAATGGCTGAAGGTTTTGGAAAGGACAGCTATGGAACACATTTCACTACCTGTTAATTCGAAGTTTACTACTTTCAGCATAAAATGCGAATCTTCTTTCAGCTTAATAATCCATTTTTTTATATATTTTTGCAGGAGAAATTATTTATGAAATTAATGTGCTATAAGCAGTTGTTCATTAAATCTATGTCGTTTATGAATGTGATTACATATACTCTATTTGTTTCATAACCTTGCTACAGCTGACTCATGACGAATGACGTTACACATTTTCATTTACAGGAACAACCCAGAAGCTAATTTTTTTTTCTTCTTGCTTTCCCCTATAATTATCCAAAGCAATGCATAGCTAACAAAAAAAAAATGTATTACCAGACCCAAATAATGATACCAGTTTAAGAGAGTTCTGAGTAATTCTGATTAGCTCTGAATAGGATGTCACTTGAATAATGAATGCATAAATACTATGCGCATAATTTCATTACTCTATTGAGATGACCAATGATTAATTAATAATCTTTGTAACTGGGAAATGAATGCTACTGATTACTGTATTGAGATGACCAATGATTAATTAATAATGCTTTGTAACTGGGAAATGAATGCTACTGATTACTGTATTGGGATGACCAATGATTAATTAATAATGCTTTGTAACTGGGAAATGAATGCTACTGATTACTGTATTGGGATGACCAATGATTAATTAATAATGCTTTGTAACTGGGAAATGAATGCTACTGATTACTGTATTGAGATGACCAATGATTAATTAATAATGCTTTGTAACTGGGAAATGAATGCTACTGATTACAGTATTGGGATGACCAATGATTAATTAATAATGCTTTGTAACTGGGAAATGAATGCTACTGATTACTGCATTGGGATGACCAATGATTAATTAATAATGATTTGTAACTGGGAAATGAATGCTACTGATTACTGTATTGAGATGACCAATGATTAATTAATAATACTATGTAACTGGGAAATGAATGCTACTGATTACTGTATTGGGATGACCAAAGACTAATTATCAACATTATTTTGTAATACTATGTTATTGACTACCTCCTGTTTCTCTGTAAATGACTTTTGATGATTTGTAATTAGTATATGAATGCCAATGTTCTGTGTAAATGACTTCTGATGATTGTAATTGGGCAATGAATGCCAGTGTTCTCTGTAAATGACTTTTGATGATTTGTAATTAGTCTGTGAATGCCAATGTTCTGTGTAAATGACTTCTGATGATTGTAATTGGGCAATGAATGCCAGTGTTCTCTGTAAATGACCTTTGATGATTTGTAATTAGTCTATGAATGCCAATGTTCTGTGTAAATGACTTTTGATGATTGTAATTGGGCAATGAATGCCAATGTTCTCTGTAAATGACCTTTGATGATTTGTAATTAGTCTATGAATGCCAATGTTCTGTGTAAATGACTTCTGATGATTGTAATTAGGCAATGAATGCCAATGTTCTCTGTAAAGCAATTTATATCATTATTCTGTAATACTACATACATGGTACAGAAATGTTCAATAACTGGGCACTGAATGCCAGCAACTACTAATGTAATTCCCAATGAAGACTAGTATGTGACTTAATGTCCTTCACCATCGGGCCTAACTATCCTGGAATTAAAGCAATATCCGTTGTCCTGTATATCCTCTTGATTATGGAGCACTATATTTGGTTTTGCACTAATTCTACGTTGGTGTACCTTACAAGAGCGTGGTGTTGACACGACATGCTGTCCACCACCGTAAGCGATGGAGACATTATTATGGTCCCACTGTTTGGTGTACCTAATGAACTGGCAAAATGATACCATGGAATATTACTACGACATTTCAGTGTCTTGGCTATGCTGATAAATACTGGGAAAAGAACTTCAGATTGTTTCACTTGGTGTTGTGCTACAGTAGAAAGATATGGACTTTCAGTGCAGCTGCGTGCAACCTAAAGTGCTACAACCATGATGCAATCCTTCCCTTTCCTATCCTAATTCTTGTAACATAGTGAAAATCAATTTTTGCTAACATCATTTATATTCATGGCCTATACATTTTTTCGATTTGCTGATATATTCTGAACTACAGTGCGTGTGCACTTTTGTCATTTTTCTCACATGATTTCTACTTATTGTATATACATTTTTTGATTTGCTGATATATTCTGAATTTCAGTGCGTGTGCACTTTTGTCATTTTCTAACATGATTACTACTCATTGTATGTACATTTTGATTTGCTGATATATTCTGAACTACAGTGCATGTGCACTTACGTCACTTGTCAACATGATTTTTGCCATTACGTTTATTTGTTGTGAAAATGCTAAAGAGTTTTTCAGTGCGTGTGCACTTATGTCATTTGTTAATATGTTTTGTACTCACATTTTGTTATTGTCTAATATGTTTTGTACTCGGTGCATGTGCACCACAATTACTTCATGTTCTACATCTGAATATTCTGTGATTGTAAAGTTAGTTAGTTAAGAAAAAATTTGTTCCTCATGGCAAGTCCAAATGACTCACCATCGCTGCCAAATTTTTGCCCCCCCCCCCCCCCCCCCCAGTGGAGGGTTATGAAGCGCGTATGTATTCAGTACCAGCGATGGCGAGGCATGACAGAATCTCTGACCAGAGAGTTGTTTATCGTTGCTAGTCTGCGCTTGACCGCGCGAGAGTTCAGTTGCGAGTAGGATGTTGTGTGTAGCGAGTCGCGAGAGGTAGTAGTCAGCCGACTGTAGTAGCGAGTGGACGGTAGTACTGAGCGGGCGTCGGCATGGGTCGGCGGCGTGCGCCCTTTACATCTCTGGTCAAGGTTCGGGACGAGGTATATTGATAAATAAGGTAATGAAGCTAACATTTGGCACTATTTGCAATTCTATTCAATTCCTTTCATTTTCCTATTTTTGTGGGGAGGTTACACCGTAGGTTGACATTATAGAGTGGGTGTCATTTTGCCGGACAGGATCAGCATCGTCGTGGGAGGAACGTCGCCGGGCACTGTGAGTGGTCGAAGGCAACGCTTGCATAGACGTGATGATCATAGTTTGCGAATGTGTTTCTCCGTTTCAGACGACGACAACGAGGTACGACGTCCCAGCTAGGAAACCGTCAGCAGAATGAATGGGTCGAGCGGCCATGTGTGGAATGACTCCATCCATCGTGGCCACAATGACGTCTGAGTGAGAGCAGGGAGACGCATGCTGCTCTTCAAGGCGGCCAAGCGACAGACTGGGATTGTCGACGTCGCGGTGAGTGCAGCCGCGTATGTCACCAGCAGGACTGTCATGGTGGTCGAGGGTGGTTTGTACGAAAGAGGAAGTTGCGCAACACGTCGTTGAATTCATTCTGTCCGTAGATCAACCTCTTTCCAGCAACCACAGCACGAGCGCGGTTGACCATCGTACAACACTATGCCCTGGAACCTCCGATCCGAAAGTATGAGCGTGTATGGCTCCGAATTTCTTTGAGAACTAGCTGACCATCATTCAGGATAGGTTGCGTCCTGAACTGAGCCCTCTGTTCGTCAACGTATTCGATGCCAGTGCCGTAGGGAAGGAGAGCCTCTATTACAACCTCCAGACAGAGCTCGATCAATAGGTCGAAGACCCTGATGGTTCCGTCACCGAGACTGGCATGGTCAACGGCTATGTTCAGAGTGACAGAAGCGTGGGTCTCTCGTATTATTTTGTCACATGCCGCGTGGTTGGTTCTCTTCCTTGGATTTCTGAGAAAAATAATTGATATACAATCACTTTTTGAAAATAACGTAATGTACAAACTATTATAAGAATTACAAGCTAACCATTTTTACATAGATAGTACTACGGACTGCGGGAAGATGGATCCTTGTAATGTCGATCGGCAATATCTTCGGTTCGCCACGCAGGAATCGTTCGACATCGAGCGCCTTGGAACGGGAGAAATGCCGGCCGCGGTGGCCGTGCGGTTCTAGGCGCTTCAGTCCGGAACCGCGAGACTGCTACGGTCGCAGGTTCGAATCCTGCCTCGGGCATGGATGTGTGTGATGTCCTTAGGTTAGTTACGTTTAAGTAGTTCTGAGTTCTATGGGACTGATGACCTCAGATGTTATGTCCCATAGGGCTCAGAGCCATTTGAACCATTTGAACGGGCGAAATGGGGACAATTGCTGTGTCGCTTTGTGGCAGTTATACTCCATGATGTATCGTTAGGAACGACGGTACGTGGTTACGGCCCCAGTAAACACGTACACCGGCTAGTTGCACCTAGCTGCAGTCACATGTCTGCACCGTAGCGCTGCCGAAGGCTGGATATGTTGTCCTAGACCACGAGTATATGTGTGCGAAATTTATCATACAGTAATACCGACTCTGACAGCAACAATCGTTCTACCTCATCTTGTCATTAGATGATAGGTACGGGTACATCGTTCCAAGCTGCTTCAGATCTATGTCAGAGTTGTATTGGCTGGCGATCTGTGAGCTTCAGTCTTTCAGGAAACCACCACTAGATTTGGATATCGTGTGGGTCAGGCCAACATTCATACACCATTTGTAGTTCAGAACAGTAAAAGCAACATGTGCAGTTCCGGTGCAGCTCTCGCGGCCTGCCGACCTCGTCCGCGCAGTGGGGCTTGCTGTTTCTCTTCATCTAAGTTATGTAGATTGATGACTGGTCACTACTCGGTACAGTTTTGTACTTTACATCGACAAACTTTGGCATGCAGTAGTTTAGTGTCAGTAGCTTCTGAAAAAGGCCAAATTATTTTGGCTGATACTTGGGTAAAGTCTGGTTTCTATTTGCAACTGAGGAAGACGTGTTACATGTTCTTCCATTATCTTGTTGAAAACTAACATCACCGGGACCTCGATTGGGCTTTACCATCCATCGGCTTTAATAAGTTAGAAACGGAAAGGCTGCTGTCCGAATTAACCAAAGGGGATAGTGTTCTGCGCTCACTGGCACAGCATACCTCTAAATCAGGTGTTGTGGTGGTAAGACGACGAAAAGTGCAGTCTTGTAACGTCTGTCCTCCTCGCAGTCTCTAGACACGGGTACGTCCACCGTGATGCTGTACCCTGAACCGAGTCTGAAAGGACGACGCTATACGATTCTTGTATCCTTTGTTGTTGGGCGCACTCTCTCTGCTTCAGCGTTTCCAGATTGAGTTTCCTAATTCCCCCAGACAAAAATTGAAACCATTTCTGCATTTTCCCCCAGATGTCTTAAACCTGTTCCTCTAACCTGTTATTTGTCATCAGTGTTGACAGCTTGAAGAGTGCGATTATGTATTCATGGGTGTAAAATTATCGTACATACCAAAAGTTTTACTGCATTAACTAACTTTTTAAAATTTGTAAATGGAAACAGTGCCACAGCCTGAGGATAAATTTAAAGGAAAGCTGCTCTAGGGGCTTCACATTTGTTTTCGTCACGTTCTTTTCATTCTTCTGTTGATTTACCATTAACAAATCACCTATATCTAACTTCGTTGTTCGACACCTTTGCTCACCACGTCACTGTGAACACGAAAATTCAGTGCCTCTGTTTCTTACGCACATTTCCTGAAGGCTATTAACCACCGACCCGTCGTTACTTTACATTCAGTAATGACAAATCACACCAACGCCGAAGAGTTCTGGACGGATCATCATATATTCACTGGACGTACTTTATGATATAAAACCTGTCAAATACAAGTTTCAACTAATGCAACGAAAACTAGTATGGTGTCTCCTTAGAATTCGATAGACATCCAAAACCGTCGAAACTGACATAGTGGCGTCACGCACAGCTATCACTGTGGTAATTCTAAAGTCACCTTCGAAAGGAAAGGTGTATCGAGTGAATGACGTCTAGTGAATATCTAGAAAACCAAGCACGTATCGTTTGAACTAAATTTCACAGATGGTGTTAGTAGTAAGACTAAACAGGTAAAATACTTCCAAAATTTGGCCGGTTTAGAAATTTTCTTCCCCAGAAGCTTCCCTAAGGCTGAATCCTAAGGTTCCTCCAAAAAAAAAAAAAAGAAAAAAAAAAGATTTCCACAAAACGGTGAAAAAAGTCCCTACTCTGGAGTCGCCGCTGTGATGTCGCGTAAGGTAGAGCTGTAACAATGGTCGCATTTACAGACATCAGGTTGTCTATGTGGATACTTATCTAGCTGTAAAGAAGACTATTTTCACACTCATGGAATCTGGTGTGTCTTTAAGATCCTTTCGGCTGCTAATCGCCTAGGCCTTTGAGATTCTGCATGGCGTTGAGTATGGCCCTCCTAAGACGTTCGAGTAAAAATTTCCATGACGGTTTTGGAATTCCAGCCAATGCAAGCAGCAGTATCACGTTAATCCACTGTATCCATAGGCTACGATCCTGTCGAGTTATGGCAAAGGCTGGTATGCGTTTCTCGCAAACAACCAACGTTCAAACGTGATTTCTGAATGGTAAATCTGCAGTTTTTTTTTTTTTACTTACAGGCTAAACATGGCGTTATCCCCATCTATTTAATACGGTTCCGCTGAAATGGTAACCGTATCTATACCCAAGCATGTTCACCTCATTTTACTTTCATGTTTGTTGCAGCGCGCCTTCATGGTGTCATAGCTATAATTGTCCTGAGAGGGGATAAGTGTCTTGTGGTCCTCTGCCTTGTAAAAACCTTTTTATTTGGCGGCCAGTATGTCAAACGAAAAAAGAAGTAAGAAAACCACAAGTACACCGTACGATAATTGTTAGCAGTAAATATGTTCAGACGATTATTGAACGACTTATTCGTGCTCTCATTACTTTTCATTTGACTGATATTTCAACGATGAGCTAAGCCTGAAACGCATCAAATATAATTTTTTCAAGAAGAAGTGATCTGTTTATTTCAGTTGACCCTTTAGGCACTAATACGAGAAGTATTGGCGATTTATATTATGATCGCAGTCCTCATACGTGGCTTTGTGTCGCAACATCAATTGGCTTGACAGTTACATGCGTTACGTACTTAACGGTGTTGTTACCATTTGGTGTCACGAATCTGCGTTTCTTCCACCCCAAACATGCCCAACCCACGGCTATCCGAAGTGAACAGTGGTTATAGAATCTGGTATAAAGTTACTCCTGTGAAAGGAGTGATCGCGCGTAATGGAAAGGTATGGGAGTACTTTTGTTTCACTAACGCTTTGTACTAAAAACAGTCAGTAGCAGAACAAGCGGAAATCGAACCGAAGTTCTATTAGCAATTACGTAAACTGTAATTACGTTAACGAAAACGGTGGTCAGCATAAATAGGCAAAATTTTACCAAGTACCAGCCATGTTCATAAAGAAAGTTAAGTATTGGGATGGACTTAACGTAAGATACTAAATAAGATACCAAGCAGCGGTGCAATTTCTCAAGTAATGTAACATTAGGTTTGACATGAACTACATAGGAGGAATATAAGTACTTTTACCCAACAACTGGCTCTCAGTATCACTTACTAGCTGCACAATATGGTAGGAAGCTAATGATTATTATAGATAAATAATTACTAATGGTAGTGCAATAAGCAGATTCAGAAGTATGTAGGTTGCAGTAAGTACTGGGAGATGAAGAAGCTTGCACAGGATAGAGTAGCATGGAGAGCTGCATCAAACCAGTCTCAGGACTGAAGACAACAACAGAGATTAACAGCTTAATTATTGGAAATTATTACCATGGAAATAGTTTTCAAGTAATTGTTTCATTTGTACTGATTATTATTTTTATTTCAAGGCGCATTCAGTTCCTTTACTATTTAGTCCAGATAGAACGCCGCACGGGCTAGCCGCGAGGTCTAGCGCGTCTTCCACAGTTCCCGCGCCTCCCCCCGTCGGAGGTTCGAGTAATCCCACGAACATCGATGTGTGTGTTGTCCTTAGCGGAAGTTAGTTTAAGTTAGATTAAGTAATGTGTAAGCGTAATGACCGACGACCTCAGCAGTTTGGTCCCATAAGACCTTATCAAAAATTTCCGTTTTTTCCTGAATTTAGTAGTAGTAATAGTAGTAGAGGGGTTTTTGGGCGCACGACAGCAAGGTCTTCAGCGCCCGTTCAGTAACATAGTGAGACGGGTGTCAAGAAAAAAACTGAGAACAGTAATATAAAACGGAACATAAAACACGGGTAACAATCGTTGAAAAATATGTGCTCACCCACACCGAAGCGTGCGATGAAGCAGGGTGTCAGCAGTAAAACATGGACAACACTGGAAGAAAATGGTACAAGGAGCTAAAACAATGTAGCAGATGGAAGTGGCTGGCTGACCGCAAGGAAAAAAGGGAGGAGTCAGCCACTCTGCAATACACTAAAACCTCCAGCCTAAAAGTTTAGGCCAGAGTCCAGGCATCACAAAACTTAAAAACCCTAGACATACACGTCTCATCGTTAGCTAAAACACAAGGCAGATCCCCATCAACTTGTGCTTCTGCCCTTGCATCACGGTATAAAACACAGTCTGTTAAAATGTGCCGGACAGAGATGTGCACACCACAAGTATCACAAAACGGAGGATCCTCCCGCCGTAATAAAAAGCTATGTGTGAGAGGACAGTGCCCGATCCGAAGACGTGTGAGGTTGCCTGAGCAACCGGCAGGAGGAACGCCACGGCCGAGTGGTTGACTTTACCAACCGCAGTTTATTGGCCATCACCGCCAGCCATTCGTCCTCCCACAACTCCATGCACTTCCTGTGGAGTGCAGCGATGACTGACTGCAAGAGGATAAGACACTGGACCTCATCCTGCTCTCTCCATGCCTCCTTGGCAGCCCGATCGGCCTGTTCATTGCCCCATATTCCGCCATGACCAGTCGCCCAGTAGAAGAACCGTGCCAGACGAGGCTGAGCAACGGTATGGTATGCAGGTGCGTATGGTGTGGACAAAGTTTTATACGCCTGGCGTACTGTAAGTAGCCGTCGCCGCATATGAAGTGGCGGTTCACCAGCCTCTGCACAGAGGCTTGGTATGGGGCTAGTTCGGAATGCCCCAGTGGCCAACCGAAGCCCTTCATGGTGCACAACATCCAAAATCTTCAAGTAAAAAGGCCTCGCAGACCCATACACCGTGCACCCATAATCGAGCCGAGATCGCACAAACGCCCTGTAAAACTGGAGCAGACAAGTCCTGTCAGCTCCCCATGTACTGTGGCTAAGACATTTTAAAATACTTAAAGCCTGAAGCGACCGCCGTTTCAGGTCTTTAAGATGAGGTAACCACGTAAGCTTCGAGTCAAAAATGAGCCCCAGAAATCTCACAGTGTCTTTAAAAGTAAGAATAGTGTCCCACATCCTCAACTCAGGAAAGGTTAAAATCGAACGAGAACGGTTAAAAAAAAACACATACAGACTTCTCGATGAAAACTTAAAACCACTCTTCTGCGCCCAGTCATCCAAACGTCTAATAGTAAGTCGCAACTGACGCGTAGTCGTTGCAAGGCTTGAAGAAGAGCAAAACAAAGAGAAATCATCCACAAACAAGGAACACTGGACAGGATTTTTCACTATGGACGTAATGCTATTAATACCGATGGCAAAGAGAGTCACACTTAAAACGCTACCCTGAGGGATACCGTTCTCCTGCTCAAAGCGATCAGACAGGACGTCACCAATTCGGTATCTAAAATATCGTGGCGAGAGGAGAGACTGAATAAAAAGAGGAAGACAACCACGAAAGCCCCATTCGTGAAGCTGCTCCAGGATGAGACGCCTCCAAGTGGTATCGTAGGCCTTCTCGATGTCAAAAAATACACCTAGAAGTTGATGACGGCGTAGGAAAGCTTGTTGTATAGCCGCCTCCAGGAGAGCAAGGTTATCGAAGGTGGAATGAAACCTCCTGAACCCACACTGAAATCGACTAAGGAGTTGCCGGGATTCCTGCATCCAGACAAGGAGGCGATTGACCATCCGCTCCAAGGTCTTCCCCATGCAACTAGTGAGGGCGACACTACGGTAGCTACTCGGGCTCGTGCGGTCTTTCCCAGGTTTTAAAAAAGGAATTAAATCTGCCTCACGCCATGCGTCAGGAAAGTGACCCGACGCCCAAATGGCATTAAAAAGTGCGAGGAAGATTTCTTTGTTGCGCATTGTGAGGTGTCATAGCATACTGTAATGGATCCTGTCGTGACCAGGGGATGTGTCACGAGCTGCAGACAATGGAGAATCCAGCTCCCACATAGAAAATGGGCAGTTGTAAACTTCATGAGAGGTGGACTGGAAGTCCAGACTACATCTCTCAGCAACCGCTCTATGGCGCTGGAAACCTGGATCCTGACCGGTTGTGGCAGTAACTGTGGCAAAATACGCTGCCATAGTCTGGGCAATGTCTCACAGATGCTGTTATTCATTACAGCAGCCATGGGGCACCTCCCTCCTCTGCCAGAAATTCTCCTTATGGTCTCTCACACAATGGAACTTTCGATGGATCGATTAATGGTGTTCAGGAACTTTTGGCACGACCTCTTCTTGCTCTCACGAATAATGCGGCGACATCTTGCCCTCGCCACCCGAAAAGCTGCAAGATTCTCCGCAGTCGGCCAACACTCGAACCGACGCAGAGCCGCACGCCTGGTCCTGATTGCAGAGCGGCATTCGGCACTCCACCAAGGGACAGGAGGCCTCTTCCGGTGGCCTGTGGACTGTGGAATGGATGCTGCAGCGGCGTGGTGGACCGTTTTGGTAATATGATCCACCCACGCCTCAACATTCGCACACTGTTCGAACTGGGCCAACTGGCTATAAAGTGTCCAGTCGGCTGCACTGAGCACCCATCGTGGTGGTCTCCGTTCGGGACCCACGCGATCTGGCAGGTGAATCCAGATTGGGAAATGATCACTGCCGTGAAATTCAGTGACCACTTCCCAATGAGCACTCACGGCAAGAGCTGGAGAGCAAAACGAGAGATCAGTGGCAGAGAACGACCCAGTCGCCGTGCAGAAATGAGTGCTCTGTCCTCCATTGAGCAAGTAGTCACAGGTTGACAGGAGAAGCCTCTCAATTGCTCTACCCCTGGGACAGGTAATAGCAGAGCCCCAAAGCACCTTGTGGGCATTAAAATCACCACAAATAATGAATGGCTGGGGGAGCTGTGTAAGAAGGTCGGTGAGTGCCGCTTCATCAAGTGCATCCTGTGGGGGCAAGTAAAGCGAACATACAGTCAGAGAGGCGAGGAGTGGTAGTCCGTCCTGACGAAAATACCTACGCATCCTCTAGCTCTCTCTCCACGCAGGTCGTCCTTTTTGTGGAGTGTATAGCCTTGTAGCTCAGGGGAGTAAGAGGGATGGAAATAAGTCTCCTGGAGACATAGACACAGTGGTCCACTATGAGATAGTAGACGAAGTTCCTCCACATGCGTCCTGAACCCTTGCAAGTTCCACTAAAGTATGGGAGCCATCTATGATGGGGGTAGCACCGTCATCCTGTCTCTCCGACGGGGCGGGGGGACTGCAGCAGGTGGAGGGGCAGGCGTGGGGCGAGATGATTGCCCCACACATACATCGTATTCCATCAACTCTGGGGAAGAGTCAGGTGAAGCCCCACGTAAAACATCTGCTTGGTGAGACGGTTTACCACGGGATTTGACTTGCTGTTGCTGCTGTACGGAAGCTTTCTGTGGTTTGGTGGGCTTTGGGGGAGCCGATGTGGGAGTGGTAATAGCTGTACTGGGCTTTGGAACATCCTCAGCTGTTGGAGGCGCCAGGGGCTGGCCCAAGTTCGCCACTGTACCTTTATCCACCGTTCGAGTAGGGGCTACTGGCTCTGAAACACTGGCTGCGTTGCAAGTGCACTGACAGCTGCAGGTATTAGTGCCAACACTCACCACCTCTGTCTGCATTGAGGCATCGACTTTTGGAGTAGGCTTCTGAACCAGGGGTGCAAAAGATGTAGCAAATGTGGGATGTTGCATCGACTTATAGATCTTCTTGGCCTCACCATAGGGGATACGCTTGGTTGTTTTTATTTCCTGGACTTTGCGTTCCTCTAAAAATATTCGGCAGTCCCTACTCCAAACAGGGTGGTTCCCAGAGCAATTGATACATTTGGCTGGAGAGGAGCAACCAACTCCTTCATGAGCAGCCTTACCACAGTTACCACAAGGCGCTTCGCCTTTACATCCTAAGGTGGTTTGCCCAAAACGCTGGCATTTAAAACAGCGCATTGCGGTCGGGAAATAAGGCTTCACACTAGGGTGAAGGAAGCCATCTTTAACATGTTCAGGAAGTTTCGTGCTACTGAAGGTCAGAATAAAGGAGTCGAATTTGACAAGATTGCCATCAACCCTCTTCATGATATGTTGGACATCAAAGATATCTTCCGGAGCCCACTCACGTTGCATTTCTTCCTTGGGAATGTCAACTAGATCGCGGCATGTCACAACACCTTTGCTGTAGTTCAAGATGCTGTGCAGTTCAGTGTCTATGGCATACTCTCCAAGGCATTTAGCAGATTGGAGGTTAGTTGCTTGCTGGGAAGTGGAAGTTTCCACTACCAAGGTCCCATTACGTAAGCGCTTCACCGATTTTAAGGAGCCACAGATTGCCTCCAAACCCTTTTGTATATAGAAGGGCGAAACCTTCTCGAAACTACCCTCCTACCGTTTCACAATGAGAAACACATTCGGATTACCAGAATGCATTCTGTTACCTAAGACAGGACTTGTCAAAGAAGTGCCGGAGTCAAGGAACTGACTGCACGAGCCCTCTTAAGGGGAGCCGGAGGTGCCTATGCTGCCCATGTTAAAATCACTGAGTTTGAGGAACATTTATGAATAAACTACCAAATAGAAAAATTTGAATTTTTTTTACATATAGAGTGGTTTAGTATTGCAGTTATGACAGAGGGATTTTGGAGTATCTTTTCTAGTTTCCTTCCAATTATTTTTTTTTTTATTAATGAGCCAAATTTTTTTACACATAATTGTTTTATAATTAAACTGAAATGAAACTACTGAACATATTGCCAAATGGCTGTGTTACAATGTACGTTTGACCACTAGGAGTGCTCTATAAAAATTTCATCTCTCTAACTTGAGTGGATTTTGAGAAAAATTCTAATTTACGGGAAATGGCTATCAAAGTTTCTCAATACATTCCTGCACTTTAGGATGGATTATCAGGGTCTTCTTCTTCATCCTCCAAAAGCTTCCTCTTCTGTCTTCTTTTCTGGCCTGTTGTTCCATGATACTTCATATGCCTTTCTCTTCTTTCTGCTCCTCTTATCCTTCCTCTGTCAATATTTCTTAGTGCTCGTACAGTGTTCACCCAAGCTGTAAATCCTAATGCCTTCAGAACTTCACACTTGACACTGTTCCCTTGGTTGTAGGTTGCTATTGCATCATAAATGCCAAAGGGCAGTGTTTTTATGCTTACAAACACCCTTTTAGGATTCACTTTCCAAATCAAATTGTTTACGCTCTCATTAGGATTCTGCGTCTTTCCGTGTAGACATTTGTGTAACAATCCTGGCTGTGCTAAGTCATGAAAAATTCGTTTTATTACATTTATCACAGCTGCTGGCAGCTAGGGAACTAGAAGTCCACCTAGACAGAGCCCCGCGTGCCTAGGTAAGCCTTATACAAATGAGGTGCGGCAGGTTCCCCAGAGGTTGCCCGCTAACGACTGTTCCACCTCAACAGCCATGAATCTCATTAGCGCGCGGCACACCTGGAGATTGAGGTTTTTTTTAATAGAGGTTTATTCCATCCTCGCGATCCGGGCGGTCAACCCAAGATCCCCATTCCCTGAGACACACAACGTTCCACCGCCGCGCCGCACGGTGATCGCTGAAGTATGCTCAGAGCTTACGGAGACAGGGGACTGGCGGCGCTTACCAGTCCCCAGCTCAGGAACCCCGGGGTCGCCAAGCCCGTACCCAGCAAATGAATGCTGAGCCCCTGGGGGCTCCTGAATTTAGTGTAGCTGTTTGCTTACTATAGTAAACACAAGTTAAGAGAATGAAAGTGCACTGCTTGAGTACTGTTTTTGTAATATGAAATGTAAATCTGGCTCAACTATTAGCATGGGTACCCAGAGGCTAGTCTTTCAGTAGACTCAGATCAAGGCTGATCATTTTAGTCACAAGGCAATATTAGAAAAATTGGTAACTATGTAACATGTGAAATTATAAACACTTGAGTTCGTAATAATTTATCTTTATGCCGGCTTTCAGTTGTACTAGCTAGTAACTATCATGAATCTATAAGCTTTTGCTAACTGTAATATTGTACTGAGATTTCAATAAGAAGAATCTCTAAACTGAATACTCTAAATCTTCTCTTACTGACTGTACTTTGACGAAACTCTAACTATCCTTTTATGAAAATTACGTGAAATGCTTACGTCCACTGAATATTGATAAAATTAACTGTAGTGAAAGTTTACTGAAATGACTTTTCAGCTTAGTGTAACAGGCTGCTCGGAAATACCACTTGGGATAGGACCGTGTCTAGGTAAACGCCTAAGGATAAAACACGAAGGCTCAACAGAAACTTTACAGAATACAAAGTTATTACTCAAAAAGAAAACACTGAGTTGGTCTGTCTCCTGTGCTTTTTAAAAATAAACAAAGGCGGTGAAAGCATCCATGGCTCTCGCTGTATAACACCCTCTGAAAATTCTCTTCTTAGCGTCGGATTTTCATTGCACGGAGTTGACCTAAGTACGCCATGAACAATAAGCCAAATTAAGTTAACATATGAGGCTTAATTATACAACCCTGCAGTCCTTCTTCCCGCGTTCAGTACACAAGAAGCTAATATTATGCTTGCAAGCCACCGGATTGCTCATGCCACAAATCTTTGCAGTTCGACCATCGGATCCACCTCTCGTATTCCCACCAAACAAGTTTCATTGCAGTAGGGCTTCTCTCCATGTTTTACGGGATCGCAAACCTACACGCCCTACGCAAGAACTAGTATTACGAGTAAAAGGTAAACACAGGCATTCTTTCACATTATATTATTTTTGAAATAACTTCCATAGATTAATTACAGCGACATCAATTGACATAAATAATGAATAAAACACTTACATAGAAGGTACAGCAAAGAGCATGGTTATTCAAAAGCCATATTAAGAAAAACAAAGAGTTAGATAAGACAAACATAGGTACTATCGGTAATAGTTTAGTATGTTGGTCTTTTCCAATCACTGGAAGCAGTTACTCCTATAAAATACTCGTATATAGGAGTACGCGCAATGTACGATGTGAGGAGGAGCGACCACGTGAACTATGCGAGGTGGAGTGACCACATAAAAGTAATCGCAGGAAACGCAGATACCAACCGAGATTCATTGGAGGAATCCTAAGGAACTGCAGTTCACCAAGAAAAGAGGTGTCTTGCAAAATGCTCGTTCAACCAAAACTTTAATAATCCGAAGAGCATAGCATTTCGTTACAGGTTCATTTAGAATACACGAAAGCCTCACAGAGATGGTCAACGAAATCTAGCGGCAGACGCTGTAAGAGTGGAGTTCTATAATACGGTGTAGTTTGCTGTTAAAAGTGCCGATGGCGTACATTCCTCAAAGAATCAACAGATACATTCCTTCCTCCTAAGTATACCTCGCGAAAAGACGACGAAGAAAAAATGAGAGTGATTCGAGTCCCCACGGAGGCTTACGAGCAGTCGTTCTTCTCACTAACCGAAACGGGAAAAACGGAAAGTGAGAGTGGTACACGAAGTACCCTCCGCTACATACCGCAAGGTGGGTTGCAGAGTAAAGATGTAGACGTAGATACCTCTTCCAAGAGCGCCACTAATAATTCCTATGGGTTGAATGAACTAAAAATTCGTTATGTAATGTATCCGTGTCCACTAGTGAATTACTGTGTCTGTAAAGACAGGCACGAACGAAATGGGAGTGGTTGTTGTTTCAAGGACGCCGTGTTGCCAATGAAGGCACGCGCGGAGCCGCTAGACGCCAGTCAGGCGGTGCAGCGGTCACTGGCGCCAGCGCTCTTCCTGCGGCAGTCATGAAGGTGAGGAACTGACGCGGCACTTCCACTACCAGCTTGCTCCTGCAGCGTTACGTAACGATCCTTTGTATTCGCGGTCCATTTCCTTTTCGCAGCCCAGGTGCAGTAGTGCGTAGAACTCTATTTTACTTCTGTTACTAAGCGATGAATGAATAATACAGGGCTTTTCAAAAGTGTTTCAGAAGTTTGTATCTCGTAAATATAGATACGTGGGAAACAGATCAACTTGTGCATCGAAACCGAAAGTACTTGTCCGTGCAGGGTCACCTCGGTACAGTTAGACTCTGAACCTCTATGCAGGAACGCTTTTAACTTTTCTTGTTCTATCGTCCTCAGCTGCGAGCAATATTATGTTGATGTTGATACCAATTTGGATCCGTCTAAATATAACGAAGTGAAAAAATTTTTTTCCTCCGTAAGGTTTTCGCCTTGATTATTTGCAAGGTATCATCTGTGACCTGGAACATGTATATACTGAGGGGCAATAATTAAACTGTTTATTGGATGAGTAGCCAGAGTTATGGGAATTTGTTCAGACTGTGTTAGTTCCCGTTGATAGTTGTGTCGTGATTGGCCGTTAGGCGCCGGTACTGGTACGTCGACATAGGGTTGAAACACAAGCATCAGCGTGCATCACATTTGGAGACAGTCATCGGGTCTCTGGACAAAATGAGCAAGGGTTTACTCGTGTGTTTTATCAAAACAACAGCAATAGGGCTGCTGCTCTTCGCGAGTATCGACGAGTTAACCAAATACGGAGATATCCTCTTTCCGTACCGCGGTTAAAGAACATGACTGGGAAGTTCGATTTAAATGACGATTTCCGAATTATTTCTGAGAGAGGCCAACTGTTCCACAATCTGAGTATGTACACTACTGGCCATTAAAATTGCTACACCACGATGATGACATGCTACAGACGTGAAATTTAACCGACAGGAAGAAGATGCTGTGATATGCAAATGATTAGCTTTTCAGAGCATTCACACAAGGTAGGCGTCGGTGGCGACACCTACAACGTGCTGACATGCGGAAAGTTTCCAACCCATTTCTCAAGCACAAACAGCAGTTGACCGGCATTGCCTAGTGAAACTTTGTTGTGATGCCTCGTGTAAGAAGAAGAAATGCATACCATGACGTTTCCGACTTTGATAAAGGTCGGATTGTAGCCTATCGCGATTGCGGTTTATCGTATCGCGAAATTGTGCTCGCGTTGGTCGATATCCTATGACTTTTAGCAGGATATGGAATCGGTGGGTTCAGAAGGGTAATACGGAACACCGTGTTGGATCCCAACGGCCTCGTATCACTAGCAGTCGAGATGACATGCATCTTATCCGCATGGTTATAACGCTATGTGCAGCCACGTCTCAATCCCTGAGTCGACAAATGGGGACGTTTGCAAGACAACAACCATCTGCACGAACAGTTCGACGACGTTTGCAGCAGCATGGATTATCAGCTCGGAGACCACGGCTGCGGTTACCCTTGACGTTGCATCACAGACAGGAACGCATGCGATGGTGTACTCAACGACGAACCTGGGAGCACGAATGGCAAAATGTCATTTTTTCGGACGAATCCAGGTTCTGTTTACAGCATCATGATGGTCTCATCCCTGGTTGGCGACATCGTGGTGAACGCACATTGGAAGCGTGTATTGGCCATCGCCATACGGCGTATCACCCGGCGTGATGGTATGGGGTGCCATTGGTTACACATCTCGGTCACCTCTTGTTCGCATTGACGGCACTTTGAACATTGGACGTTACATTTCAGATGTGTTACGACCCGTGGCTCTACCCTTCATTCGATCCCTGCGAAACCCTACATTTCAGCAGGATAATGCACGACCGCATGTTGCAAGTCCTGTACGGGCCTTTCTGGATACAGAAAATGTTCGACTGTTGCCCTGGCCAGCACATTTTCCAGATCTCTTACCAACTGAAAACGTCTGGTCAATGGTGTCCGAGCAACTGGCTCGTCACAATACGCCAGTCACTTCCCTTGATGAATTGTAGTATCGTGTTGAAGTTGCATGGGCAGCTGTACCTGTACACGCCATCCAAGCTCTGTTTGACTCAATGTCCAGGCGTATCAAGGTCGTTATTACGGCCGGAGGTGGATGTTCTGGGTACTGATTTCTCGGGATCTATGCACTCAAATTGCGTGAAAATGTAATCAAATGTCAGTTCTAGTATAATATATTTGTCCAATGAATACCCGCTTATCATCTGCAATTCTTCTTGGTGTAGCATTTTTAATCGCCAGTAGTGTAGTTACTGTTGGTATGGCTGAGATTTCTGGACGCAGCGTGTGATCTTCAAACAGTGCACTACCTGTGCTATAGCAGCTGAACATTCAAATGCCCACCCTAGTTTCGGGCACTATTAGAGCAGTTTCCAGTGCAGTTCCAGACTGTCGTGGCTAGAGATGGTTATCACGTTGAACAACGTTTGCAACCTGTACGCATGTGGAAATTAAATCGTGTTTCTTTGAATGGTTATTCTTTATATCTCTTCCGCTTCTCCGTACAAATGTTCCCACGAAGAATCATTGTCCTACGATCTCTCGTTGTAGATGGAGGTTTTCTCAAGCAGCGAAAGTTACAACCAAGCTGTAAATTTGTATAGTATTTTCTTTTACGTTCTGTACATTTTATATTGAGATTATAAACAGTTTTAGCACTTCCTCCCTTTCTGACACTTAACAATATAAATTTAATAGATGCTGCTCCGCATGTGTTGTTTTTCACGTTTTATAGTTGTTCTTCCTCTGCGTACTATGAGACGAAATCTCGTTTTCACAGCACTAGCAAATCAACATTCTCATATACTTGAGGTTATTAATTAACTTTTTATATCTGGGATACACAGTCATGTAGAACTTGATAAAAGACATCATATTTACGCCAGTGACTGTAACACTTTCTTTATTTCACGATTGCAATTTCGGCCTTAGGCCATTATCAAGTGAAGATGTCCGCCCATTTTAGGTTGACATAGCCTAATAACCATAACATCTTCACCTGATAATGGCCTAAGACCGAAATTGCAATCATGAAATAGTGAATGTGTTATAGTCACTGGCGTAAATGTGATATCTTTTGTAAAGTTACTTGAGGTTATGTTTCCGGTATTGTTGCTGAAAAACTATCGACGAATTAAAAAATGCAAGAGTAAAGTAAAAAAACATCTATATTCAAACGAACACCAAAAAATTACTTTGGAGACAAATAAGACTCTTGTATCTTACCTGCAATGTTTGGGATACGCGATGTATGTGGACGTTAGTTGGAGTCACTAAAGGACTAGTAAGTACAAAAGGCTCACTAATGTAGTGAGGACAGTGTGAGGCACAGTTCCTGAATTAGGAATTGTTAGTGTGGTTGACATGAGAAAAGTATCACCTGCAAAATGAAAGTGTGTCACCTGCAAAATGAAAGTGTGTGGCTGTTGCATACTTAAAGTGAAACGTTCAACACTTCGTTCCCAGGCTGTCATCGGCAGTGCTAGAGAATCCGTGGCAGATTTCCAGGCATGGTCCAAGTGAATAACAATCGGTCGCCGATCAGCGTGATGAGTAGGCGTTATCGAGGAAACGTAGTGAACAGCGATCGTCATATATTATTGTGGTCTTGAGTCCGGAGACTGGTTTGACGCAGCTCTCCATGCTACTCTATCCTGTGCAAATTTCTTCATCTCCCAGAACCTACTTCAACAAAAAAATGGCTCTGAGCACTATGGGACTCAACTGCTGAGGTCATTAGTCCCCTAGAACTTAGAACTAGTTAAACCTAACTAACCCAAGGACATCACAAACATCCATGCCCGAGGCAGGATTCGAACCTGCGACCGTAGCGGTCTCGCGTTTCCAGACTGCAGCGCCTTTAACCGCGCGGCCACTTCGGCCGGCCCTACTGCAACCTACATCCTTCTGAATCTGCTTAGGGTATTCATCTCTTGGTCTCCCTCTACGATTTTTATCATCAACGCTGCCTTCCAATACTAAATTGGTGATCCTTTGATGCCTCAGAACATCTCCAACCAACTGATCTCTTCTCCTAGCCAAGTTGTGCCCCAACTTTCTCTTCTTCCCAATTCTATTAATACCTCCTCATTAGTTATGTGATCTACCCGTCTAATCTTCAGCATTCTTATGTGGCACCACATTTCAAAAGCTTCTATTCTCTTCTTGTCCAAACTATTTATCGTCCATGTTTAACTTCCATACATGGCTACACTTCATAAAAAAAAATTCAGAAACGACTTCCTGACACTTAAATCTATACTCGGTTTTACCAAATTTCTCTTCTTCAGAAACGCTTTCCTTGCCATTGCCAGTCTACATATTATATCCTCTATACTTCGACCATCATCGGTTATTTTTCTCCCCATTTACTACTCTAATTGTCTTATTTCCTAATTGCCGGCCGCTGTTGCCGAGCGGTTCTAGGCGTTACAGTCCGGAACCGCGCTGCTGCTACGGTCGATGGTTCGAATCCTGCCTCGGGCATGGATGTGTGTGATGTTCTTAGGTTAGTTCCGTTCAAGTAATTCTAAGTCTAGGGGACTGATGACCTCAGATGATAAGCCCCATACTGCGTAGAGCCATTTGAACCATCACTTCCTATTTAATTCCCTCAGCATCACGCGACTTAATTCGATTACATTCCATTACCCTCATTATGCTTTTGTTGATGTTCATCTTATATCCTCCTTTCAAGACACTGTCCACTCCATTCAACTGCTCTTCCAGGTCCTTTGCTGACGCTGACAGAATTACAATTGCAATGGTGAACTTCACTGTTTTTATTTCTTCTCCATAGATTTTAAATCCTACTCCGAATTTTTCTTTCGTTTCCTTAACTGCTTGTTTCATATACAGACTGAATAACATCGGGGATATGTTACAACCCTGTCTCCCTCCCTACCCAACCACTGCTTCCCTTTCATGCCCCTCGACTCTTATAACTGCCATCTGGTTTCTGTACAAATTGTGAATAGCCTTTCGCTCCCTGTATTGTACCCCTCCCACCTTGAGAATTTGAAAGAGGGTATTCCAGTCAACATTGTCGAAAACTTTCTCTAAGTCTACAAATGCTAGAAACGTAGGTTTGACTATCCTTAATCTATCTACTAAGATAAGTCGTAGGGTCAGTATTGCCTCACGTGTTCCAGTATTTCTACGGAATCCAAACTGTTCTTCCCCGAGGTCGGCTTCTACCAGTTTTTCCATTTTATATATATTATGACACAAAAAATTATATATATATATATATATATATATATAATATGACACAAAAAATTATATATATATATAATTTTTTGTGTCATCAGTAGTATATGTTAAGACTGTCTGTGAAATGAGTCACGAGTACAGTTAGTAGTAATGAAGTAAGAAATTAAAACGTCATGCATGAACAGCGAAAATTTAGTAGGCGACAATAGTTTTCCCTGCCCCCCACATGCACTATGTGATCAAAAGTACCCAGACACCCTCAAAAACTTACTTTTTTCATAGCAGGTGCATTGTGCTGCCACCTGCCACCAGGTATGCCATACCAGCGACCTCAGTACTCATTAGATATCGTGAGAGAGCAGAATGGGGCGCTCCGCGGAACTCAGGACTTCGAACGTTGTCATACGCCTGTACGCGAGATTTTCCACACTCCTAAACATCTCTAGGTCCACTATTTCCGATATGATAGTGAAGTGGAAACGTGAAGAGACACGTACAGCACAAAAGCATACAGGTCGACCTCGTCTGTTGACTGACAGAGACCGCCGACAGTTGAAGAGGGTCGTAATATGTAATCACACAGGAATTCCAAACCGCATTAGGATCCATTACAAGTACTATGACAGTTAGCCGGGAGGTGAGAAAACTTGGATTTTCATGTCGAGCTGCTGCTCATAAGCCACACATGCCAAATACGCCTCACTTGGTGTAACGAGCGTCAACATTGGACGATTGAACAGTGAAAAAAATTTTTGTGGAGTGACGATTCACGGTACATAATGTGGCGATCCGATGGCATGGTGTGGGTATGGCGAATGTCCGGTGAACGTCATCTGCCAGTGTTTGTAGTACCGACAGTAAAATTCCGAGGCGGTGGTGTTATGGTGTTGTCATGTTTTTCATGGAGGGGGGGGGGGGGGGGGGGCTTGCACCCGTTGTTCTTTTGCGTGGCAGTATCATAGCACAGGCCTAGATGGATGTTTATTTCCTGCTTCCCACTATTGAAGAACATTTCGGGGATGGCGATTGCGTCTTGCAATACGATCGAGCTCCTGTTAATGATACACGGCCTGTGGCCGAATGGTTACACGGCAACAACATCCCTGTAATGGACTGACCTGCACAGAGTCCTGACCTCAATCCTATAGAACACCTTTGGGATGTTTTGGTATGCCGACTTCGTGTCAGGCCTCACCGACCGACACTGATATCTCTCCTCAGTGCAGCACTCCGTGAAGAATGGACTGCCATTCGTCAAGAAACCTTCCAGCACCTAATTGAACGTATGCCTGCGAGAGTGGAAGCTGTCATCAAGGCAAAGGGTGGGTCAAGAACATATTGAATTCCAGCATTATCGATTGAGGGCGCCACTAGCTTGTAAGTCATTTTCAGCCAGGTGTCCGGAAAACGATGTTTCGTATCTTTTAAACTATGTTCAATTGAAAAAAGTGCAGCAATAACCGACGCCACCGCTTATTTCACACAACACGATGCATAAATGTAAAACATTAGTCACTGGTTTTATTTACAGCCACCTTATTTGTTGTATACACAAAGCATAAAATAATTAAAATGATAAAACATACGAACTGTACGTAAAGTTAATACATATTTGAGGCAAAAACAAGCACTGTATCATTGTAAGAGGAATAGAGGCGAGAGAGTGTGTCTGAGCTGACCGCAGTTCACTAATACCAAGACCACGTCACCATAACGCGTCTGGGCTTAAAATACAAAGCGTTGCACCATAATATAATAGTGGAATTAAAAGTTAAAATACCATTTCAAACATTATCAGTGCATGCTTAAATGCATTAATGTTAATACTATAAAGTCTCACAATGATCAAATGAATAGATCAGGCGCCGGCCGAAGTGGCCGTGCGGTTAAAGGCGCTACAGTCTGGAGCCGCGCGACCGCTACGGTCGCAGGTTCGAACCCTGCCTCGGGCATGGATGTGTGTGATGTCCTTAGCTTAGTTAGGTTTAACTAGTTCTAAGTTCTAGGGGACTAATGACCTCAGCAGTTGAGTCCCATAGTGCTCAGAGCCATTTTGAATAGATCAGGCAAAATATATGATCTGAAGAAAAAAAATGGTGCTGAATAATAAAACTACAAAGCAAAAAAATTGTTCAGTATATGCAAATATACGTTGCCATTACAAGTTAGCTCTCAACTTGATAAAACCAATATTTTGGTAAAACCAGGCGTTTTTACGAAAAATTTAAACTGCTCAGCATTAGATTTAGAAAGCTGAAAATTCTTATGTAGCCTCAGTTTCATGTAAAAACATTAGATACGTGACGGCAATAAGCTACCTCTACTAGTTTTCGAGTTATTTACTAAAAGAAATTAGGAACGAAAATATAGATTACAATTTTTGTTGGTAATAGGAAATTCCAATTACAGTACTCGATTATATTCATGCAGTAACATACCTGTACCAGGTTTCGAGATTGTATTGCAAATAATGATGATTACAAGGAATCGTAAAAAGGCAGTTCAGAGACCAGCTTCTATTGTTGGTTCTATTCTCAGAATTCTAGCCGACAAAGTTTGAATGCAGTGGAGCTAAGACTTTTTCAGCAACTAAAAGAAACTTTCTCTCTCTCTCTCTCTCTCTCTCTCTCTCTCTCTCTCTCTCTCTCATTATATATATATAAGATTGTAAATTGCAGTTAGTTTTGGAGCAATCATTTTTGTTATTTCTTATACTAACATACACTAACATATACTATGCTGCGGGTCCACCAGAGCGTAAAAGATTGTAAATTGTTGAACCACAAAACTATTAATTAATACAGTTTCGAGAAAGAGATCATTCAGATACTGCTACCTGTGCCTAGGGCGGTTGATAGAACGTGTTCCGTTTAGCGGTATACTGCGCCCGTATATAAACGCAGCCGGAGAGGTAGTGCAGACACATCTCACCGAGACATTAATCTGTAGGCGTCAGTCAAAGCCAGCGACCATTTTGCCTCGGACGACGTCAGAGATAGGTAGACGTGCGTTTTCGGCAGAAGCAGCAGCTGAACTCGCGAGGACTTTTCACCGTTATGGGTCGCTTAGTTTTCAATGAAGTATCTGTGTGTCGCCCGTAAAGTTGACAAAAGAGCGTGGCAAGTGGCGAGATTACTTTCCACGATCGCCTCTGAACTGTTAATAGTGCTATTTCCGATAGAGGTGTTATTACAAGGTGCATTCAACAAGAAACTTGCCGGAGGCTGTAAAATGAAAACCGCTGAAAATATCGTAAAGTCAATTGCCTGCGGAAGAAGGTGCGAGCCCCGTAAGGGATCTGAGGTGTCAAAGTCGCCGCTAGAGGGACATGGCCGCATAGTATGCTCGCCCATGTGAGCACGCGCACGTATCGACCGTCCATAGCACTCGGGTTGAAACCAAATGGAGCCTTCCAAAAAACAGCAAAGGGGTGTAATGCATTTCGTGACAGTGGAAGGAATGCGGGGAACAGAAATTCATAGAAAATGTCACAAGTTTGAGGAAAGCAGTGCATTTTCGATGCGAAAATGGCTGCTACCGTAACTCCGTGGTCTCGAATAATGAATACGTCCGCATGATGGACGGTGGCATCGGTAATGCAGTGTGGTGTTTCGGATCGTACGTCATCAGAGAACAACGTCTGTGCCTCCCTGAATCGTCTGTGCCATGCTTCTCAACTTTGCAACGGACGTGCAGGCATCCACGTACACTTGCGCCATTCTTCGATGAATCAAATGACAATTATATCGAGAGCCTAAGCTGTGGACAGGTGTTGATATACATCAACGGGGGCAGTTGAAAATGTGTGCTCCGACCTTGACTTGAACCAGGGAAATCCTGAGCCACCGAGAGCACAGAGGATAGTGCGACTGCAGGGATTTATTCCTTGAACGCTCCCGGTGAGACCCACATCCCCAACATAATATCCACAAACTACATTCGTAGTGTCCCTGCCCACTACACTCATTACTCGCAGCAGACAGTCTTACCGAGTACCGTAAGAGTTCCTGCAATGCGTGTGCATCCAGCACAGAAGACGAAGAAGGTCAATGGCCGGTTAGCTTAAACTATATGAAGATGGTATGTGTTCTTTTTGACATGTCCGAAAGAACAAAAATGGTACAAATGGCTCTGAGCACTATGGGACTTAACTTCTAAGGTCATCAGTACCCTATAACCTAGAACTACTTAAACGTAACTAACCTAAGGACATCACATACCTCCATGCCCAAGGCAGGACCGTAGCGGTCGCGCGGTTCCAGACTGTAGCGCCTAGAACCGCTCAGCCACCCCGGTCGGCCCAAAAGAACAGATACCATCTTCATATAGTTAAGGCTAACTGACCACTGACCTTCTTATTCTTCTTCCTCTGTGCTAGATGCACACGCATTGCCCGTACTCTTACGGGACTCGGTAAGATTAACTGCTGTAATTAGTGTAATGGGCAGGGACACTACCAATGGAGTGTGTGGACGTTAAGTTGGGAATGTGCGTCTGACGGGAAGTGTGCAAGGGATAAATCCCTGCAGTCGCACTATCCTCTGTGCTCTCGGTGGCTCTGATGGATACAGTGTCTGCCATGTAAGGAGGAGATCCCGGGATCAAGTCCCGGTCGGGGCACACATTTTCAACTCTCCCCGTTGATGTTCAGATGGTTCAAATGGCTCTGAACACTGAGACTTAAATTCTGAGGTCATCAGTCCCCTAGAACGTAGAACTATTTAAACCTAACGAACCTAAGGACATCACACACATCCATGCACGAGGCAGGATTCGAACCTGCGACCGTAGCGGTTGCGCCGTTCCAGACTGTACCTCCTAGAACCGCTCGGCCACTCCGGCAGGCTCCCCGTTGATGTATATCAACACCTATCGATGGCTTAGGATCTTGATTTAAGTTTCATTTCATTCTAAGAGAGCTGCATGATCACCGATGGTATCTGTTCTTTCGGAACTTAGTGCAGTGGACGGTAGATGGGTGCACATGCTCTGTCCATCGTCATGTGGATGTGTGCCGGCCTCCCTCTAGCGGCGAGTTTGGGACCTGATCGCTCTTATAGAGGCCACATCTTCTTTCACATGAAATGACATTTCAATCTTTTCAATGATTATAATTTTACAGCCACCATCTCATTTCTTTTTGAGTAGTCCTTATACGTATAATGATTATTATTATTATTATTGTTATTATTGTCGAGCGAATATTCACAGAATATATAAATCACTTAAAAGTCAAAACTTTTATATATAGTCATAGTTCCTGATCCCGTTCACTAAATAGCAAGTAGAAATATTTTCGTTAAGTGAGCACGAAGAGTAATGTGGACTTGCAGGCTGGAGATTATGGTCAGTATCTTTGCCATCGCTCTCTGGCTGACCGAAATAAAAGTTTTAAAGCTCTTGAAAGCGGCGAAGGTAGGTGTAAGGCATGCACAAACAATTTAAGTGTGTCTTCATAACGATATAACGAAGTATCGACCATTTGATTATTTCCCGCCGCCCCACAAGTTGTCAACGCATCATACACGTAAGGACGGTCCTGTAGGCTGGTGTAACATACACTGAAGTCCCAGCTAAGTTGTAAACAGCGGCGTCAGTGAGAACTCAGACTCTAATACACTACTGGCCATTAAAATTGCTACACCAAGAAGAAATGCACATGATAAACGGGTATTCATTGGACAAATATATTATACTAGAACTGACATCACATTTTCACGCAATTTTGGTGCATAGATCCTGAGAAATCAGTACCCAGAACAACCACCTCTGGCCGTAATAACGGCCTTGATATGCCTGGGCATAGAGTTAAACAGAGCTTCGATGGCGTGTACAGGTACAGCTGCCCATGCAGCTTCAACACGATACCACAGTTCATCAAGAGTAGTGATTGGCGCATTGTGACGAACCAGTTGCTCGGCCACCATTGACCAGACGTTATCAATTGGTGAGAGATCTTGAGAATGTGCTGGCCAGGGCAACAGTCGAACATTTCCTGTATCCAGAAAGGCCCGTACAGGACCTGCAACATGCGGTCGTGCATTATCCTGCTGAAATGTAGGGTTTTGCAGGGATCGAATGAAGGGTAGAGCCACGGGTCGTAACACATCTGAAATGTAACGTCCAATTTCAAAGTGTCGTCAATGCGAACAAGAGGTGACCGAGACGTGTAACCAATGGCACCCGATACCATCACGCCGCGTGATACGCCAGTATGGCGATGACGAATACACTCTTCCAATGTGCGTTCACCGCGGTATCACCAAACACGGTAGCGACCATCCTGATGCTGTAAACACAACCTGGATTCATCCGAAAAAACGACGTTTTGCCATTCGTACACCCAGGTTCGTCGTTGAATACACCATCGCAGGCGCTCCTGTGGGTGATGGAGCGTCAAGGGTAACCGCAGCCATCGTGCCCGAGCTGATAGTCCATGCTGCTGCAAACGCCGTCGAACTGTTCGTGCAGATGGTTATTGTCTTGCAAACGTCCCCATCTGTTGACTCAGGGATCGAGACGTGGCTGCACAATCCGTTATAGCCATGCGGATAAGATGCCTGTCATCTCGACCGCTAGTGATACGAGGCCGTTGGGATCCAGCATGGCGTTCCGTATTACCCACCTGAACCCACCGACTCCATATTCTGCTAACAGTCATTGGATCTCGACCAACGCGAGGAGCAATGTCGCGATACGATAAACCGCAATCGCGATAGGCTACAATCCGACCTTTATCAAAGTCGGAAACGTGATGGTACGCATTTCTTCTCCTTACACGAGGCATCATAACAACGTTTCACCAGGCAACGCCCGTCAACTGCTGTTTGTGTACGAGAAATCGGTTAGAAACTTTCCTCATGTCAGCACGTTGTAGGTGTCGCCACCGGCGCCAACCTTGTGTGAATGCTCTGAAAGGCTAATCATTTGCATATCACAGCATCTTCTTCCTCTCGGTTAAATTTCACGTCTGTAGCACGTCACCTTCGTGGTGTAGCAGTTTTAATGGCTAGTAGTGTATGAATCGCTTAGTTTTGGCTATCTGCATATAGTATGAGTTTTTAATGTTTTAACTTACATTTACTGGTCTGTATTTTCTGACCGACTTACATTTAAGGCTTATGCAACTGTACAATTAACAGCATGCATGTTACAGTATTGTAACAGATTTTTCACATGTTTTAACACTAAAGCTGGCCACACCGTGACTGAAATCTAGATATGGAATAAAAATCATTTGCGACTGATTGCTGTACCCTTTACTACTTGATTTTCTATGGTGTTTCAGCAGATATTTACAATTTCGTTTTTCTTTCCAGTTTGTAGCTGGAGTGAACACAGTCTAATATTGCTCTTCACGTCTTTCATGTGGCGCCCAGTGCCAACGAAAAGCGTCGGAAACAAAATGATTTTTAACGCAGAAATTTAATGTGAGCATGCTGTGTGGTTCTTGTTGAGGGTACGGCGCTGCGGTCTCCTACAGAGGTGTGTGCCAACAGGTGTACAGATCTCACGTAGCTGCAGTGGCCTCCAAGGCCGCCTGGTGTGTTTTTACTACCATACAGGTTCGCTACAAGCTCCGTGTGGGTACCTCCGCAGTCACATTTAGTCAACCGCGACGCCGTATTCCAAGAGCACTGAATGCTCTAACTCCAGACATAGTAGCAAAAATAAGAGACATATTTGGCAATCGGCTGGATATATGTCGCACGTACGTTGGAAGATAGAATGAACACTTGTGAATTGTAAATAAGTCCCAAAAGTAAATAATGCTGCCATGTTGTACCTTCATATATGTGGAGGATGTATACTTGTAAAATACGAGTAGTTCTTTTGAGACTAAGATCATTATAGTCATGTGAGTAAATTAAAATTCGCTTCAAGTTTCTCTCTTTGTAAAACGTGTTCAAATGCGTGTGAATTCCTAAGGGATCAAACTGCTGAGGTCATCGGTCCCTAGACTTACACACTACTTAAACTAACTTATGCTAAGAACAACACACACCCATGCCCGAGGGTGGACTCGAACCTCCATTTCTCTTTGTACATGCAGAAGATACAGCGTTGTGAAAATCTGGAAAGCCACCTATTGTACGTGAAAGTAGAACCTCCTGTGTTAAGCTGCGCTATTTACTGCTCCGTCCCAGTATTGAGATGGTCGTTTAGGATTTGCTGGAACACCGTATAAATCCAGTGACACCTCCTAATATGCACAGTGAATCAGAACACCACCGCCAAACTTTGAGAGGTGGCAACTGGGACCAAAGCAAGCAACGAACATAGGCTCTAAAATGCATATTTTAAAAGCTAAGCTCAATTGTTCATCTTCGATGAAAGGGTGCAAAAAAGGGCAGCTCGTTTTGTATTATCACGTAATAGGGGAGAGAGTGTGGCAGATATGATACGCGAGTTGGGATGGAAGTCATCAAAGCAAAGACGTTTTTCGTCGCGGCGAGATCTATTTACGAAATTTCAGTCATCAACTTTCTCTTCCGAAAGCGAAAATATTTTGTTAAGCCCAACCTACATAGGTAGGAATGATCATCAAAATAAAATAAGAGAAATCAGATCTCGAACAGAAAGGTGTAGGCGTTCGTTTTTCCCGCGTGCTGTTCGGGAGTGGAATGGTAGAGAGAGAGTATGATTGTGGTTCGATGTGAATTGCAGAGTAATCATGTAGATGTAGATGTAGATACCATAAAACACATTTCTATTTCAGGCTCTTTGCTTTCCACATTTTTGGAGGAGATCGTATGGACCAAAACAACAAAAAAAGTCAGGTAAACATCGTCTCTAAAATACGTACCTCAAGGGCTATGAGGACTTGTTTAGTTGAAGAGATGTGTTTCACATTCCCGAAGATGAGCATAAACTCATCGCTCTTATGGTAAGCCCTTTTGAGCCCCTGTCCGCTTGACATGTTTCTCCTGTCTTGGCTCATACTACCTCTTCTCAAAACATGGAGTTTGCAGCAGAATATAGTTATGTGTCTCACAGTAACGAAGATAACTGGTTTTCATATCTTAATTTTGGCTGTACAACAACATATGAAAATTTGGTGGTAGAGTTCTGATTTAACATGCAGATAATGCTTCTCTCACGCTCTACTCTGATGATATTCTACACGTCGATAGACTTTCGCTGTAAGTTATTTCTTGCATTAGGTAGCGGCACAACCAGAATATTTTCAAACAACCAGGAATATAATATTGGCGCTGTCGGTTGTTAGGTAGTTCCCCAATGGCTGGCACAAATTCCGCAATGTGGAACCACCCTCTCTTCTGTCACTGAATCCGTTATTAAACGTTTCTATTCTTTCAAAATCGATCCATTCTACAAACGAAGTGACAACAAAAGAAAACAAGTGTCCTGTTTCCACGAATTAAATAACTTACATCTTGTGAGAGATTCACAGAGTGAGCGGAAGGGAGCACTGTTACCGGAACGAACCGAAGGCCTCACGCCTAATTTCAGGACGAAGTTTCCACGGCACATCAGTGAATATACGTTTTAAAACGACGGAACCGAGCAGGGAATTAACATCTGTTCATGTTTTGTAATTACGATTAAACAAATGTCGTGACTCCAAGTTAAGATTCTTCATCCTTCTCTGTCTAGGACCCGCAACTGGTGCTGCAGCTGACACAAATCTCCTCCGTGCGTTCTTACATACAACCTCCACGGATCCATGTTTCTTCTACTACGTTCTTGGTAGGGTTCACAACCCGAGACAAGTCCTGTGGGGGAACGTTCGTCATAGCTTCTTCGATCAGTATTTCCACTTTACTGAGGTTACGCTTTTTATTGTTTCTTGCCACGTAACATTTCAGTAGGTTTGAAATGAGCTTGGTGTATGTGTGACTTCCTAAGGGACCAAACTGCTGAGGTCATCGGTCATGAGCTTGGAATGGATGGAGAATGAATTTACAATGTCCTTTCGCCGCAGTCGCTTGGTCGACCTGGTACCGTGACATTTTTGGCTTTTACAGCTTTACAGATGCCATTATTTCCGCCTTATTCATGAGAGGTACAACTCCCTCTGGTGGAATATTGCTTTCTACCCAGGTAAAATTATCACTACTTGTCCTTTACTAACGTGGCAATTGGAGACATTTTTCGTAGCTGCGTACTGTAAAATAACCAGTGAAATGTGTGGCGTTCACTTTCAAGTTATAAGGACCTGCCTTTCTGAAACGAAACAGCAATAAACAATATGGAACGAACCCACGAGCCTAGCCTAGCGATTGTATTGCCAAACTGTGCTTTCCTCTGGGTGCTTTTGTTGTTCCGTTGCTGTGCGGTTCGTCCAGGTTTTTGTCATCTTGTGGCATTCATTAATGTACGATTCAGTGTTCCGTATGGGACGCAAATACGCTTGTTTACAGGCCACTATGTTACTTCTCTCTATCGTAAAATTCAGAGAATTACTTGGCTTGCCGGAAACTAATCTCGCAAAGATAATTTCGAAGAGAGTTATTTTAGCCAGATAACTCAGCTACTGTGAGGCTGAAAAGAAGCTTGATTTACACAGACTACTCGTTGTGCTGGAACAACTGGCTGGAATATTGTAGCAGCACCGTGTGGGGAACTATTACCTTGCGGAATTTCTTTCTTTTTTTTTTTTGATAAAAAATGTGAGCTTTGCTACCTAACATCAAACCACGACATCTGTGTGCGATAAAACTACAAAGGAATCAGCAATATGTGTATGTACTCTTGTCTGTGGGACTCTGTGGAAGACTGTCTTAAACGTGTCCAAAAAAGCACCAGCAAGCTTTACGTGAGGGTTCCTTACACCACAACTAGAGAAAAAGTCTAGTAAACATGGCCTCTAAAATGGATATCTTTAGAGCTATGAACACTTGTTCATCTTCGCTACTATCAAACACGTCTTTTCTAAAGTAAGGATTTTGCTACCCATATTTTGGAAGGAGACAATATGGACCAAACCAAGAAACAACCTCGGGCATGGATGTGTGTGTTGTCATTAGGTTTGTTAGGTTTACATAGTTCTAAGTTATAGGGGACTGATGACCTCAGATGTTAATTCCCATAGTGCTCAGAGCCATTTTTTTGAAGAAATGTCCAGGGCACATGGTGTCTATAATGGTTACTTAAAGAGCTATGACCACTTGTACATTTTCGACGGTATGATAAACATCTGTTCTATTGACTAAGTGCTCTTAGCACTTAAGATATGCATTTTAGAGTCTATGTTTCACAGACATTTTTTTCTTGTTTTGGTGTAATGAAATGTCCCTAAAGCTTGTCCGAGGTTTTTGGGACACACTGTATGTGTCTGCGTATTGCATCCTACTGCAATGCGACCATCTTAGTTACACGTCAGTCGTAACTTCTTTTCTTGCTTTGTGTTTCCAGCAGAGAATCGTTTGGTACTGCTTCTTAATTCTCATCATTCTTATTTTCTTCCTCCTTTCCAATTCATAGCACCTTAGACCTTTGGATGTCAAGCGCAGCGTTTTCTGTCCGCCCCTCTTGAGATGTTTGATACCAGAACCCCACTACTGTACTCCGAAGTACTCACTATCAAACCACAGAGATTCGCGGCCCCGCCACAGGTTTCTTTAACCATAGTGCAAAATGTGTCAGTGGAAAGAAGGAAGGAAAATTAGAGGTAAACGTCCTGTCTACAGTGCAGTCATTAAATATGGGAAACAAGATCGGGTTGCGAAAGGATGGGAATGGACCGATCCCAGCATTCGCCTGGATCGATTTAGGGAAATCACAGAAAATATAAAACAGGATGGTCGGACGGTATTTGAACCGTCATCTTGTCCAAATCGAGTCCAGCATGCTAACGACTGTGCCATCTCGCTCGGAATATAGGCCGGAAGTCTGACGGCACCGGCCTCAGACGATAACTTTCTTACTGAAAATTTCTGAAGAGGCACTTGATTGTACAACAAGTGACGAGTAACACAAAGTAATAATGGTTTAGTGATCTGAAGATGATTGCTAGCACAGTCGAAATTGCCGTATCGTTCTATAAATGTGCGTCTAGACAGATAAATCATTTTATATTCGAAATACGATGGCTATTCTACATACTTCACGACCTCAAGTCTTGTAAAAGTATATAGAGGAAAAGTGGATTTAAAACATGGCAAAGCTTTGGATAGATATACATCTAGTGGAACAGATCATTATTGGAACGACCATCGATGACTTAAAGTCTCTGCAAAGAAATTTCTGAAGAAATGGCACACATTGCACAGTTGGCATGAAGCAAGTCGTATGGTTGCAGATAGAGAGATGTCAAATGAAATGTGCGTGGCTATCACAAGTGCAATGCGTGAAGCGTGAAGCCTTCGTTTATTACCATAACAGAATATAATCGATAAACCTTTTCCATAACTGCAAAGAGGTTCTCATCGTATGTAGAATCTGCCACTGGCAGTCATTACTTCCAGGCAGTCGTGGATGACATAGAAATTAAAATTAATTGCAGGAAACCAAAAACACGGGTACTGAAAACTGTTTTCAAATTTTTCTGTACAAATGAGGATGCAAGAGTACTGCTTCTGTTTAATTCCCGCAGCTATATAAGGATGAATGATGTAGATACTGGAAAGAAGACATGAAGAACCATCCCGGAACTTGTCTCAAACGATTTACGGAAATTATGGAAAACCTATATTTCTGTGGCCGAATGTGACTCGACTTAGCTTGCCATTGCATTACCCCGCTCGGCTAGCAAGCTAGTCGGTGACGTCAGTGCCATTCGGTAACAGCTCAGAACGGTAAAACTGAATAGGGTTCTACGGCCAGAGGATGGCTAATCTCTTGAATAATGTAATGTGTCCAGTAATTGGAAAAATTCACCGGTCACGCGCGCATACTCGACTTCCTTATGGGCTTTCTTTCAGAACCACAAAAAATGGTTCAAATGGCTCTGAGCACTATGCGACTTAACTTCCGAGGCCATCAGTCGCCTAGAACTTAGAACTAATTAAACCTAACCAACCTAAGGACATCACACACATCCATGCCCGAGACAGGATTCGAACCTGTGACCGTAGCGGTCGATCGGCTCCAGACTGTAGCGCCCAGAACCGCACGGCCGGCTCAGTAACCACACCCACGCTTGCTGATGAAATTGCGATTATTCGTAATACTAAGCACAGTTTTTTAATTCAATGAAAATTTTTGATAAAGAATACACAGCACGGTTTTCAGATGCAGAATCATGGACAGGTGTGGTAAATTCAGGAGTGTGCTGTGGAAGTTCGTTGAGGTCTTTGTTGTTCATGTTTTACGTTAATTACCTGTCAGTCAATATCAATAGTAAACTCGAAACATTTCAGATGAATCAGTTACCTGTAATTAAAGTCTATCTGAAGAAATCTGCATAAATATTCATTTAAGATATCATAGCGGTGCAGAGAGTAGCAGCATACTGTTAATGTTCAGAAATGCAAAACTCTGCGCCTGAAAACAGGCAAATCCGTAGACTGCTACAACTAAAATATCAATGAGTCGCAACTGGAATCAGCCGGCTCATATAATTACCTGAGAGGAAAAACTGACGAGGATACGAAATACAAATGCGTTTTTACGTGATAACTCTAAAAGCTTTCTACATAAAACAAACTTTATTAACATTCTACATCTTTAAACTATAAGACTACTTATTCATTTCTCAATTAATTAAAAAATGCATTTCTGCTGTCGAGAGACCAGTTGGCTGCTACCGTCATTGTAGGATGCTTGTCTACGATGAACGAGTCGCTACCTCAACCCTGCTTGCAACTCTTCATCGAGGTCGTAGCCAGGATTTTGATAAGAAAGGAGGAAGGGTCCGATATCTTGAAACACGTATGTAACATAGCAGCGATGGTGAGGCACGTTAAAATCTTTGACCAGAGAGCCTATTATCGTGGTTAGTCTGCGCTTGACCGCGCGAGTGTTGCGAGCAGTACAGTAGTTGTCGTCGTGGAGTACGCCAGTAGTCGTCATGTAGAGCAGTACGCGAGTTGCAGTAGGCCAGTGCACTCGGTCAGTAGTAGCAGCCCAGTGCGGTTGTGTGATGTAATCTGTCGGCAACACTGGTCAAGATGCTGAATGAGGTATATTGTTAATTAAGGTAATCATCAGATAATGTAAAGTTTATTTATTGTAATTAATTTTCAACAAGTGCCCCCAATAATAATTTTGATTTCAAAGCAGTTTTTAAAAAACAAAATTTATTTAATTGAACTAACGATTTCGTTCCACTTCCCTTAAAGAAAAGTTTCAGTCAAATTTAAAAAAAAAAGAAAAAAATATACTATTTGCAATGCAGTTCCTCCAAGCCGTGCGCAAGAATAAGAGCAGAATTTTGACTAGCAGTTACAATGAGGTAAGAATTTAATTCTGACTTTTGCACAGGGCCAAAGACCGATATTTCGGTTTAATTGAATTATCATTATCACTGAGATTTCATTAGCACTGAATTGTTTTTCATTATTTTTGTGGGAGCTTACACCAGAGTCAGATTGCGAATTTCACATTTTTGTTGCCTTTGTCAGTACATTTCATTGCAGGGAGGTTATTCTTGGGTCCCATTTATTATTATATTTTTTATTTAAATATTTCTGTGGGGACGATATTGCTTCTTGGCTCCATTTCTATATAATATTGTCTTTTAAATTTTTGTGGCGAGGTTACAATCTTAAAGAGGACCTTAAATAGGCTCATGGTTTTATTTATTCCGAAATTAAATATATTTATTTTTTATTTTAGATGCATAACTTACTTTCAGGAGACCTTCATACAAATAGTAAATGGTCTTTAAAATTAGGGAAGAAAATTTTTTTCTTAAAATAGGTATAACATGTATTATCAACAGTGTGTGTGTGTGTGTGTGTGTGTGTGTGTGTGTGTGTGTGTGTGTGTGTGTGTGCGCACGCGCGTTTGATTAGTATTAGTAATCCCCAACAACGCTCATCAGTAATTGAGGCCTAAGACTTCCGGCGTAAGATGTCATCCTCATTCAACCAACGGCCTTGTCAAAGAGGGCGACCCTTGATGTGGTAAACTGCCCCTAAATGTGGAAGAATCAGCAATGATCAATGGCATGAGGATGCAGAAGGCAATGAAAACTACTGCATCAAAGACATATAACGTGCATCGACAGGAAATGTGGCCTGTAACTGAAAAATTGTTTTGATGTTCTTGCTATTGGCTGAAGATTCTGGTCAAGGGGACTGTAACCTTGGGAAAAACACTGGATAACCAACGAAAATTAACTTTCTAGGAGTCAGGGCGTGTAATGCCAGAAGTCTGAACATAACAGGAAGCTATAAAATCTCGAAAAGGAAATGATAAGGCTCAGTCTTGATATAGTGGAGGTCATTGAAATGAAATGGAAAGAAGATAAGGTTTTCTGGTCAGATAAGTACAGGGTAACATCAACAGGGGTAGAAAAGCTATAACGAGAGTAGGATTCGTTGTGACTGGGAAGGTAGGGCAGAGAGTCAGTTATTGTGAACAGTTCAGTGACTGAGTTATTTTCATCAGAATCAACAGCAAACCTACACAGACAACGATAGTTCAGATGTAAATACCGATATCGCAAGACGAAGATGGAGAGATAGATAAATTATACGAGGATACTGAACGGGTAACTCAGTGCGTAAAGGGAGATGAAAATCTTGTAGTCATTGGAGGATTGGAATGCGGTTGTAGGGGAAGGAGTAGAAAAAAGAGTTACGGTAGAATATGAGCTTGGTACTAGGAATAAGAAAGGAGAAAGTTAACTGAGTTCTGCAATAAATTTCAGCTAGTAATAGCGAATATTCTATTTAAGAATCACAAGAGGAGGACGTATACATGGTAAAGATCTGGAGGCACGGGATCATTTCAATTAGATTACATTATGATGAGGTAGAGATTACGAAATTAGATACTGGATTGTAAGTTGTACCCAGCAGCAGATGTCGACTCAGATCACAATTTAGAACTAGTCAGGAAGAACCAATGCGTAGAGACATGGGATAAGAAAGTTCTAAGGAATGAAGACATACGCTAGAAGTTCTCTGGCTAAGTAGCCAGTGCAGTCGAAGAGCAACGAACTTCTGTAAAAAGGGCAAGCACAGAAGTTGCGAAGAAGCATGGATAACAGAAGAATACTAAGGAAGCATGGATAACAGAAGAATACTTCAGTCCATCGACGAAAGAAGGAAGTACAAAAATATTTAGGGAAATTTATGGATACAAAAATACAAGTCACTTAGAATGAAACAAATAGGAAGTGCTGGGAGGCTAAGGTGAAGTGGCTGCATGAAAACTGTGAAGAAGTCGGAAAAGAAATGACTGTCGGAAGGAGTCCCTCAGCATACAGAAAAATGAAATTAAAAGCAAGGTTGGTAGTATAGAGAGTTCAATGGAATTCGACTGGTAAATGCAGAGAGAGCAGATAGGTGAAAAGAGTACATAGAAGGCTTCTGTGAGGGGAAGACTTGTCTAACGACGAAGAAGAAAGAGAAGTCGATACAAAAGAGGTGTGGGATCCAATAAAAGAATCAGAATTTAGAAGAGCTTTGGAGGAATTAGGATCGAATATGGCAGACGGGAGAGATAACATTCCAGCAGAATTTCTTAAGTCATTGGTGAAATGGAAACAAAACAATAATCACGTTAGTGTGTGGAATCTTTCAGGCTTTCAGGAAAACATCATCCACACAATTCTGATGACTCCAAGAGATGACAAGTGTGGGAATTATAGCACAATCAGTTGAACAGCTCATGCATCGAAGCTGCTGACAAGGATAAAAAAATGGTTCAAATGGCTCTGAGCACTATGGGACATAACATCTGTGGTCATCAGTACCCTAGAATTTAGAACTACTTAAACCTAACTAACCTAAGGACATCACACACATCCATGCCCGAGGCAGGATTCGAACCTGCGACCGTAGCAGTCGTGCGGGACAAGGATAAGAAAAGAAAATAGAAGATGTATTAGATGGAGGTCAATTTGGCTTTAGCAAAGGTAAATGCACCAGAGAGGCAGTTCTGATAATGGAAGCAAGATTAAAAAAAATATCAAGACACTTTCACAGGATCTGTGGACGGGAAAAAGCGTTCGACTATGTCAAATGGTGTAAGGTGTTAGAAATTCTGAGGTAAATAGGAGTAAGCTATTGGGAGAGACGGATAATACACAACATGTACAACAACCAAAACGGAATAAAAGCAGTCAAAGATCAAAAGCGAAGTGCTCGGATCAAAAGAGACAGGGATGTAGCTTTTCGCCCCAGTTCAATCTATATATCGAAGAGGCAGTGAGTGAAAGGAAAGAAAGGTTCAAGAGTGGAATTAACATTCAAAGTGAAAGGATACCAATGTTACGATTTGCTGATGACATTGCTATCCTGAGTGAAAGTAAGGAAGAATTACATGATCTACCTAATGGAAGCAACCGTCTAATGAGTACAGAGTATGGATCGCGAATCAATCGAAGAAAGACAGTAATGAGAAGTAACAGAACTGAGAGCCGCGACAAAATTTAACGTCAGGGCTGATGGTCACGAAATAGACGACGTTAAGGAATTTCGCTACCTACCAGTAAAATGACCCACGACGGAAGGAGAAAGTAGGACATCAAAAGCAGACTATCATTGGCAAAGAGGGGATTCCTAGCCAAGAGACGTCTAATAATATCAAACATACATCTTAACCTGAGAAATGAATTTCTGAAAATGTATGTTTGTGGCACATTGTATGGTAGTGAAGCATGGACAGCGGGAAAATAGGAAAAGAAGAGAATCAAAGCATTTGAGATGTGGTGCTACAGAAGAACGTTCGAAATTAGGTAGAAGACAAGGTAAGGAATGGGGACGTTGTCCGGAGAATTGGCGAGGAAGGGAGTGTTTGGAAAATACTGACGAAAACAAGGAACAGGATGGTTGGACGTCTGTTAATTCATCACGAAATAACTTCCATTGTGCTAGAGAGAGCCGTAGAGAGTAAAAACTATAGCAGCAGACAGAGATTGAAATACATTCAGCAAACAATTGAGAACGAAAAAAAAAAAAAAAAAAGAAAATGCTGTTTATCCCAGCTCCCCGAAATCAAGGTAAATACTGTTACAAAAGTAACGAAAAAAAAAATATTTCCATAGCTTAAATCATTACAGTTTGAAGATAGTCATAGGACACACTTCAATCATTATAGCGTTACAAGAACATAAATATAGTATGGTCGAATGGTGAGGGGGGCGAGGTGCGGGGGTTGTTCAGCGCAGTCGGCTTGGATGAATTCAAGCAGTCCGCTTAAAAAATCCCATAGAATCGAACGACTTCATCATCATATACCCTTCTGCTTTCCGTATCTGAACTACTCTTTGCAACTGAATATCACCCGTGTGACCAATTGGGCGATATTTTGCCATTTCGGATATTAATGAGAGAATTTTGAGCAAATTTTTAAAGAAATTGTTGATCATCGCGATTTTTGGGCGACAGGCAAATCAAAGTGTATTTTTATGCACTGGCTTTACTATCATATTTTTTAATATTATTTTATCGCTCCGCTGCGCTGTGGAATACTGAAATATTCCACCCTCGAAGTCCTACCAGTCTCCAAATAACGACTCCTGTGCTGACATTAAACTGCTATTTTTAGGTAATTAGGCTATTATAGTAGCACGCACATGTTTTAAGTTACCATAACGGTAATGAACAAATCAAAATTGGTTTGCCTCTTCTTTCTTGATACAAAGTTACCTGCTATTGAAAACTACAACAGCACACAGAGCAAAACCAATGAACGGCAGCACTTATATTAAGATCCACTGCAAGTAAGACCTCAATTGATAAACAAATAACAATCGAGTTCAGCGAAGGCCATGTGCTGTAGTTGGTTTTGGCTGAAGTATGGGTGGGTTATAGCTGATAGTGCTGTCTGTAGACCGGTAATTTAATTCTAGCGAAGGCACTATTAACTGTCGATACGGGGTAGCCCTTTTCCGCCGTATGAATTTAAAACAAAATCTCTTTCAATTTCACTACACGGCAACTAGGCCGTGTGTAATTTCCTTTCGGTGACGGACCCCCTACACTTCCTCTTTGGCTACGTCCTTGGCTTCATCACTATTACAGTAAGTCCTCGAAGTTTTGGAAACAGACGAAAATCTAATGGAACCAAGGCGGCACTGTATACAGTTTCGCACCACCATTTCCTTCAATACGACCACCAACAACCTAACGTCACACCTTACTGATGTCAATCGTCACCGTACACGGCTTTCGTTCTTCTATGTTTTTCGATTGCCGACACATTTTCTGCGATTAGAGCGTCGATTATAGTACGTTGTTTCTTACGCACCGACACAGTTACGTTACAGACATTCATGCTACACGCTACAGCTCGGAGCTCTCTAGCGGTAAGGGGATTGCATATTGCCTCAGTGAAGCCGGAGGGTCGACCGAATAATATGCATGACATGTAATACCTCAACCGATATTGAGAAAAAATTTAAAAAAATTGGAGGAATTATTTTTCCGCATGACCTCGTATAACGATCACATATACTCGTCGTAGGAAAAATAGGCAGCTGACGTAGATTCGTTGGTGAGGTACTGGAAGAGTCTACAAAGAAGTCTTACAAAACACTTATACGACCCACCATATACATCGTAAATGGATGAGGAACATACCGATGAGACTAACAAGCGATTTTGAAGGAAGGGAAAGAAGAACAGCTTGAAACATGTTTGTTTGGCCCCGGGAGAACGTTACAGCTATGCCGTAAAATAACTAGCAGACGCCTAAAAATGGGCGTCAACTGTCTGGCGAGAGCCTACTTAAAAACTCTTAAGAAATAGTATGAGGATAGGGAACTCAGAATGTACTGCATCCTCATACGTATAACTCACATAGTGTCCACAAAGAGTATATTAGATATTACAGAGACATATAAGGAGTCATACATTTACATCTACATCTCCATACGTACTCCGCAGGCAGCCGTCCACGGCGCAGCGGAAGGTACTCTGTACCACTGCTATTCATTTCCTTTGGTGTTCTATTTGCAAAAAATATGAAGGGAAAACGACTATCTATATACCTCCGTACGAGCCGGCCGCGGTGGTCTAGTGGTTCTAGGCGCGCAGTCAGGAATCGCGGGACTGCTACGGTCGCAGGTTCGAATCCTGCCTCGGGCATGGATGTGTGTGATGTCCTTAGGTTAGTTATGTTTAAGTAGTTCTAAGTTCTAGGGGACTGATGACCACAGAAGTTAAGTCCCATAGTGCTCAGAGCCATTTGAACCATACCTCCGTACGAGCCATGATTTCTGTTCTCTTATCATAGTGGCCCTTACGCGAAGTGTAAGTTGGCTGTAGTAAAATCATTCAGCAGTCGGATTCGAATGTCGGTTCCGTAAATTTTCTCAGTCGTGTTCCTCGAAAAAAACGTCGGCCGTCTCCAGCGATTCCCATCTGAGTTTTCGAAGCGTCGCCGCAATATCTGCGCCTAATTCGAACCCACCAGTAACTAATATAGCAGCCCGCCTCTGAACTGCTTCGATGTATTTCTATAATCCGAACTGGTGTGAATCCTAAATACCCAAGCTGTAGCGTGCTCAAGAATGGGTCGTACTAGTGTCCCATTTGAGGTCTGCGTCGCAGATGAGCCAACGTTCGTTCCATCTCACACCTTGGCAACGTTACGCCTAGACATTTCAGTGACGTTACTCTGTCGAGCAGCACATTAATTGTGCTCTATTCAAATATTCTGAGTTTCTTTTTCCCGCTTTTACACTTTAACTTACACATTTCTACAATTAGAGCTAGCTGCCATTTATCAAACGAACTAGAAATTTCGTCCAAGTAATCATGAATAATGTATCCTCCTACAATCACTCAATGACGACACCCCCCGTACACCACAACTTTATCAGTAAGCAGCCGCAGACTCACGGGTCAACCTGTACGCCAGATCATTTATGTATATAGAAAATAACAGTGAACACTCGAAGTCGAAGAAAACGTTGTGTTTTCTGTTACTAAAAAGGTCTGCGAGCCGCTCACATATCTGGGAGCCTACTTTATGTGTTTATATCTTCCTTACCAGTCTGCAGTGGGTCACGGTAACGGAAATCTAGAACTATGGAATCCGTCTGTTTCCCTTCATCCACAATTCACGAAGTACCACGTGAGACAAGGACAACCTGCGTTTCACACGAGCGGCGATTTCTAAAACCGTGCTGATTCCTGGACAGAAGATTTTCCGTCTCAAGGAAATGTACGGGACGTAAAGTTAATAAGTTGTAAAATGGTAAGTAACCTGTGACTTGTCCTTCAAAATGAGCTGCTGCCTGTGGTTGTGTATGAAGATGTAGACATAGGCGTCTACTGTTGCTTGTAATGTGCCGCTTGACTCACCTTTGTTAAGTAAAATACACTGTCCATCAAAAATGTCACGACATCCGTATCTAATGCGCACCACCAGAACCGAATCCGCCGGTATAAACAGAGGCGGTCAGTATTGTTTTCTCAGTAGAGAAATGGTAACAGGAGAATGGATAGGTCAAGGAAGAGCAGTGACGTCGAATATGGACTAATAACTGGATGTCAACTGATAAGGATACAACAAGGCAAAAGGATTTTTAAAAATTTTTTTAACACGCGAAGTTCCAGGCCCACATGTCAGTTACCAAAACCGTTAAATGCAACTCACAAAAATTCTCAAGAAAATTCACTTCGGAATTTTTAAGTGTCTTTAATATCATAAAGTTAGATCGATTCTTCTAAATGCTAGCGTGCGTCTTTGGTAGAATGGCTTACTTGTTAGGTGCGTGGTGAGGATCGGTTTTACGGCCAATGCAAATTTTTAAACGAAGGTGCATATTCTACGACCATTTCCGTAAATACAATAACATCGGAAAATTTTGATTTGAAACGGGTTTTTTGATTTAAACATTCGTTACTAACAATCTTTAAAAAGATCGGTAATTAGGAATTTATATTTGTAATTAAAACATAATTTGTCTGCGTAATATATAATTATAAAAATGACAATTAGATATGTGTTAACTAGTGGATATCTAACGAATTTTACTTTGAAATGATGTAAGTATTCTAAATGAATTTAAAAAAACGAGAGAAATTATGACCTAGACGAGACTCGATCCCCCAATTACTCTCGAGCGGTACAGACTTTTTTCTTAACTGTAAATTTTATACACTTCACAGAAATTCTCGTAAAACGCGCTTGTTCGAAAATTGCACAGAATTTATAGTTGTACAAGAAAAGTGAAGGTTCGACCGGGAGTCGAAACTTGGCCCACACACATTCGTTTTACGAAGCTCGAACGTAAACACGATGATCTTCAACGTCAAGCACCTAAGCACAGATACATCAGTTACATAACAGATACATAACAGTTCTCTTGCGATTTTCTCGAAATTGCCACAGTAGTGCACCCTACTACTCGCACTTCCAGTTGTTTTAATGACCTACTAAAGGTGTTCAAATTTGGAAATAAATCAGTGATCCCAACGTCGTGGCCTCCCCTTGTAAGTGAAAGTGTTCTTTCGCTTTCTCTCTTTCGTTGATCTCCTGAATATTCTGCAGCAAACGGGGTGTGGGGTAAGAAACTCTTGGATTGCGCTAAGTTTTTCTCTTTAAGAACTTCAGTCTGTTTCTCATGGAAGATGCATTCCTCCAGAAAAAATTGTTGCTGCCCAGAGTTCAACCCCTGCACTACGGCAAATATGAATGATGTTCGGTGGCTGGAAAGAAATATGGGAAGACCGTGAGAAATCCAGTCTTGAATAGGAATGAAAACGCTAGCCATACCTGCACGTTGCGCTGTAGCACTGGACGACGTACGGCGCCTTCGTAATGTCCTCAATACGTTGAAAGTGTCAGTCGTGAAACCAGTGTCCTGTGTAGCTGTGAATGCATTAGGTCGGAGCTAAGTGGATACGACGGCGCTCAAATTGTTGGCGCTCGTATGGTGCGCGCTTCCGTAGCCGAGGTGTTTAGTGTTTCTAAAGGCACAGTATCGAAGATTTATACCGCATACAGGGAACACGGAAAAACTTTATCCACTAACTCACAAAGCTGACGGAAGTGTGTCGTGAATGGTCATGACGGATGGTCACTGAAGAAGATTGTGATGAAAAATAAGAGAACGACTGCTAGAAAAATAGCTGCAAAACTGAATGTCGCAGTCGTGAACTCAGTCACACCAAAATAACACGAATGGAGCTCGACAGACTGGGATTTTCACGGTGAGCTGGAATTCCAAAACCTGTCAGCGATTCAAATGCCCAGAACAGTAAAACGTCATTCTCAAGTTATAAAACCTGGACTGTGGAGCAAAGAACGCGTGTCACTTGGACAAGTTTTGTTGCACACAGTTTCCAATCTCTTGGCAAGTATACGTCCCAACAGTGAAAAATGATGATGGTTTCTCATTGATTTGGGCAGTCATGTCGCGGATTTCCACGGGTCCCATTGTCGTTTTCCAAGCTCCACATGATTGCCCTATGAGATCGCCGTAAATGCCAAGGATTGTGTGCCCTGATCAGGTCCATCTCATGGTACAATGTTTGCTCTCAAATTGTGATGCTGTATCCCAAGATGACAGAGCCCTACTCACACAGCTCATATCACCCAGGACTGGATGAATTGCCGCAGCTACCATGGTCACCAAAGTCACCAGATCTCAATCTTATTGAACCCTTGTGGTCTACTTTGGAGAGAAGGCTACGTGATCGCTTTTCATCTCCACCACCTGAACTTGTCAATGTTTTGCAAAATAATGGAACAACATTCCCTTGGAAACCATACAGGACACGTATTTATTCATTCCGAGACAACTGAAACCACTTTTGAATGTCAACGTTTTTCCAGCACTGTATTAGGTAAGGTAATGTGTTGTTTTTGGGGTGTTTTGGCGTTTGTGTGTAGTGTAGTGTAATTGTAACATGTTGTATGAGATTGTCTTTTAAATACAAAATAGTTAATTATTTTTATCACAGACCTTCTTACAATCTTTTAAACTGTAACAATGTTAACGCAGACTTATTACACCCAATACTTCGGTGTGCTAAATAATTGATCATAATTATTTCCTTTTATTGAAGTTACGTTGTAGCGCAGCTACTTTATTGAACACCAAAGCAAAAGCAACACATGAACCTGATCTGTTTTTGTCTCAGGAGCTGAAACACTAGATCAGCGGCAATATTCAGAAATGTACAATGTCTTCTGTCACACAAATGAAAATCACCAGTCATTGTCTACACAGATAATAATCATGCTTATTGCCTTTGTCCTCCTCACTCGATGGACTTCACATGAAAAGAGCCAGTGGTTTTCACATATTACCGAAAAATATTAAGTTCTTTTCTCACGTAAGTTCAAGGAGAACAATTACGCTGGGAGACGGCACAGTTTCCATATTTTTCTCCATTCCGTGTAGAGATTAGTTTCGGTGGCACTAAGCAACATGTGGAAACGCATAAATTGAACAAAGTTATAGGATCCGATATAATCTGTTATCAGATTCTAAACAAAATTTCCAGTTCAATTACTCCTTTTTTTAACGAAAATATGGCGTAGACCCATCGAACAGAAAACTGTGCACAGTAGATGCAAAGAAGCACAGGTCACACCAGCCTTAAAGAAAGGTAGCAGAAGCTATCCACGAAAGTGCCGGCAAAACTCTCTCGACGTAGAGCTGTCTGTAGAGTCTCAGAACGTATTCTGAGGTCGAGCGTAATGAAGCAGTCCAAATAGAATGAACTACTTCATGTCAACCAATATGGATTTTGAAAAGTCTTCATGAAAAATTTGACTCGCGCTTTTTTTTAAAAAAAAAACTGTTTAAAAGTGTCTCAATAGTGCAGTATCGACTGATTTCCGAAAATCACTTAATTCACTAACATGAAGCGTGTATTATCATAACTACAGTCGTATCGAGTATGAAGCGAAATTATTGACTGGATTAAGGATTTCTTAGCAGCGAGAATACAGTGTGTTGTCTTGGACAGCCATCGACAGATATAGGTGTGTACTAGGCGTGTTGGTACCCTTGCTGTTTATGTTGTGTACTAATTATCTTACAGTGCATATTAACAGTAACCTCGGACTTTTCGCAGATGTTGCCGTTATATGTGATAAATCACAGTCTGAAAAGATATGCACATTGTTCACTCAGAAACTGATAAGATTTGTAAGTGGTGTAAATATCTGAAGCTAGCTTTAAATGACCAGAATTATACAATTCTGTAATTCAAAGAACCAATACCCATAACTTCGTTTGAGTACAATATCAACGAGTGTCAACAGCAAACGGTTGACTCATAACATTCCTAGGTGTAACGATCATATATTCTCAGTCACAGGTAAAGCAGGTGGGAGACGTCATTTCCAGTGTTCTAGGAAAATAGGGTCTGCCACGGACAGTGCTTACAAAACACTCGTGCAACGCATCCTATACTATTTACCAAGTATATGGGACTCGTACGAAATTGAACTAACAGAGTATATTAAAGGTATACAAAGAATGGAGGTTTGCTTCACCTATAGGAGGGCGTCAGGGATGTGCTAAAAGAACTGAACTGCCAGGATCTTGAAGGTAGGAGCCAAATGTTCCGTAAAAGAACCAGTCTGCACATACGCGTTAAAGCAACCCTTCTTCCAGAGCTCGATATTCAAATGGAACGAACCGAAGTCAAAACAGGTAGTAAAATGATAAATAACCTCTGCCATACACTTCACAGTTCATTGCAGAGTACATACGGTATTTTCGTAAGATCGTCCAAAATTTTACAGGACATAGAGAATGCTCCAAATGAACAATTTGAGGCAGGGAACCTAGGGTCTGAGAAGCCAGCTTAAGGAGATATGGAAATAAATTTGTCTACAACTTTGTCTAACATTATTGCTTTCCTGCCTATTTAGAGCTAACATGCGAACAGGTTTACACGTATTGTACCGTTTATTTACATGTACATTCATTATTTCCTGCAAGGAAACAAGTAGGACGAGGCTGATTACTAGGAAGTTGAGATGCAGGTTTTGTTTACTTGTCCATAATGTGGCTCTATTGTATCGTATTTACATTGTCCCATGATAGAAAGAGCTATGAATCAACTACAGACCCACTCATTACTCACTGCTATTCAGAGATGTACAGTACTATGCGATGGTGTTGTACCGGCACAGTGTCGCAGAATTCATTGACTTGCACCTTGTGTATGGATAAGTACGTTGCAATGCTCTTACTATTGAGAGACTGTACAGGGAACTATTTCCTAACAGACATCATCATCCGTCATGACGAGTGTTTATTTCTCTCGATCAGCGAATTAAGGAGACTGGTTCACTGCAAAGAAGAAACGAGGGACATTGCAACAAGAGGACCACTCGCACACCCGATTCTGAATAGAAGGTGCTGCAACGTGCTCCAGCGGACCCCACTGCAAGTACTCGTCGTATTGACGTGATATAGGCGCTGCACACACTAGCCTGTAACGAATACTCTCTGAACAAAAATTATATCCATATCACCCATAACGAATCTATTTAAAGCTTGTGACTGACTCTGCACCACGCGTCGTATTGTGTCAGTGGTTGTTACAATGACAGATTGATAGACTTCATTTTCTCCAAATCGGGCTGTTTACTGGCGAGGCCTCATTTGATCGAATAATAGGAGCAGCCATGTTTGGGATGAAGAAAACCGACACCCTATAGAAAAGTCACACCATCAAGCACATTTTACCGTGAATATCTGGCCCGGCATTGTAGGCGACAATTTCATTGGGCCATATCTTCTATCTGTCCGTCTGAATGGCAACCGTCTGAATGGCAACCTGTACTTGAGGTTCGTGCAAACAGTTCTACCTGCGTTGTTGGAGAACGATCCTTTGGCTGTTCGCGAGAGGATGTAGGTAAAACTTCACAATGCACTGCCTCGCTTTAGCGTGGATGTCCACAACGATCTCAATGGTGTATTTTCTGGTCGCTGGATTGGAAGAATAGGTCCTAGTCCTTTGTCTGCGAGATCACTTTGTAATGGTACTTGAATTACGTAACCATTATGGTACCTCACCTGAACCTCTCGATACCAGTAATATTCTACTGTATTTCTGTTAACTACTTAACATATTTCTGAGACAACATTCAGATCTGATTTCACTTTTGATACATCGATATGTTTATATTGCAATGATATTATTCTTATGTGTATTCTTTCTTTTGTCACTATGATATTTGATGTACTTGTAACTCTGATTTTTGGGCGCGTAAGGGATAGGTTAGTTAGTTGTTGAGTTGTTAGAGAGTCGGACCTTGAGAAAGTCAAGTGTTGGACGTCATGTTGGAAAGACGCATAACGTAGTCAGCTTATAAAATGTGAACTTTAACAGTGACTGTGAGGAAGATGTTTTCAAGTATGTTTTGTATTGTGAAGTGATGTTTGTGTGTCACGTGATATTGCAATAAAAGCAATTAAAAGGAAGTGTAACTAAAATTCAGAGTGCTGATAATTTTTTTACATCATCATTTTCCAGCAAAAGTGTAATCTTTAAGAATGGTTTGTGAAGCGCATCTACATAACTTTTGAATATAGCAGAATAAAACCTAAGCCTCTTTGCATCCGAGCTTAGAATCATAGATTTTTAACGATTGAGCCATGATTTTACGACGAGACCAGCGTGGGAAACACAAAAAGATGAGTGCCTAGTTTTTTCATTATTACATGAGATGACTATTAACTGTGCTCTAATAACACCTGCCACATAATAACTTCGTTGTTGCCCGAAAATGCAGTATTTAGCACACCACACACCACAACCGCTATTAAATGCTGACCTTTGTTGTGGTAGGGTTGTTAGAACTTGATCTGAATCCCCTTGATTATTTCCTATTGGGATACCCAAAGTCACTTGTGTATGAGACCACACTGAATACGAAGATGGAATTAGTTGCCAGAATTGTACCTGCCTGTGAGGTGATTCGAAACACACCAGGGATGTACAAACGGTACGTTCACTGTGTCAGTGATGGTATTTGCAGTCAACTGTAACTAATATAAATAAGAAAGGGCACAGTAACGTGATTTTATTCGTATTGTCTCCTTAAGCTGACTTCTCCGACCCCAGGTTCCCTACCTCAAATTGTTCAGTGGAGCAGCCTCTACGTCCTGTCAAAATTTTTAACGCTCTTACGGAAACAACCTGTAGATCTAGACGTAGCCTCACAAACCAGTGTGACATCTTCCTCAGCCGCAGCTAGGCTCTGGTTGCCCGATAACGCTGCGCGCTGACAAACTGCTGTGGCGTTCCAGCCTCTTCCGCCGCCGCTGTTGTTGTTGTTTACAATGTCCTGTGTGGTGTTGCAGCGGCTGCTCGTTTTCACCGCGGCTATCGCGACCGCCATCGCAGTGACGCAACGGCCTCGCCACGCAGCAGACGCAACCGGCGACCCGTGAGTGACGCGCAAGCAGCTGCGTAACCCCGGCCGCACTGCAGCGAACGATAGAAATCTCACGTCATTAGGGGCCGCCAGCGTCGCTTGAACAGCGCAAGCGTTAAGCCGTATGCTGCATCTGGCAGATAGCTACCAGAAGCTATGCGTAACTCTCAGCTTCTTTCGTCTAACTGAAAACGGACGTGCATATAGAAAATAAGTATCTTTCCCAGATTCTCAGCAGTTGGTGAGAGGACAGCTTCATTACCTTCAAACAAAGCAGTATTAAAAATCTTTCACTGTACTAAGTACCAGAGTAACAGGGTTGGGGGGCGGAGCACTGGAGTGCTTGGGCTGAAGCACTTCTTTATTTTTCAGTTCCGTTTTTATTAAGTTTTTCGAGTTCGAGTCAAACTTCATCAACAAGTATCTCAATCCGATGCCAAACTGGACCACCTGACGTAGTTGTTGTGAGCCAGCGCCAGGTGAAGAGACCCGCCCATCTCGACCAATGGGACGTCAGTAGCAATGACAGCGCGCCACTCATGTGCTGAGAGACCCTACAAGTGTAAAGCAGACGCATTGCCACCGACTCCTGTACATCTAAAGTGGTCTGAGTCCAACTAACACCACTGAGAACATTCTAAAGATCGAATAAAAATATCTCTTCTAACAATATGCAACTTCAACAACTGCAATGAAAAATCGTTTGATATAAACTTCAAAATCACAGACCTCATAAAATGTTAAATAGGAAAGCAACCTCGATTACGAAAGGACATTGACCGTAACATGGTCATACACATAGCACACACCTGATGTACCCAGTTAGTACTACAGTTGGGTACACATTAATAAACTGCAGCGGCCACCTTATGCCAAAACAAAGCTACTTAACTGGAGCGCTCACTAGTAACTTCGGTGGACGAAAAATTAGACAATATAAAAGAAATTGAAATGCTGAAGACAATTCGTTAGTAGAGGAGGTAGCAGAAGCGATAGGAGAACACCTCAGACAAGCCACCAATCCCAGGACAAAAGAAGTGTGAAAAATGGTTACAGGCTAAGAAAACATGTAATGAAAAGCCAACGCTAACTAAAATGGTGCGGAGATAACCATACACTCCTCACGATTTACGCTGAGAAACGATTGTACCGTGAATTTACTTTCAAAATCTTTTCTTAAAGAATTTACTTTATTTACTAGCGATTCATCAAGAACATTAACACATTTAATCACACTATGTGAGCGTAGAAGTAGTTGCCAGTGGGTAACTGATGAAAACAAATTAAATTTCAACAAATGGAAATTTTATTCCTAAAAACCCTTTAAAAAAAATTAAAATTATAATCAGAAAGCACCCTCTAAATATCAAGTTACAATTTATTCAGAGGCAGAAATAACAATTTTTTTCGACAGCATGAGCTTTCGGGCTGAGGACCTTGCCGCTCCCTTTTAACACGGCCGTAGTCACGACCGCTCACAACAACCTCTGAAAGAGTACACTGGTGCGAGTCTGCAACACACCAGATTACTTTAAACCAAAAATTTTTAACGACTCACACAAACACATAAACTATGCACCCCGTAGGAGGGATGGGAACGGTACAAAACACTCGGATTAAAATAATTACTTGCTACCGAAAGTGCAACTTGTTTTTAAAAGAAGAGAACATTCTGGGAAAGAGAAGGAGACAAAGTAATGGAGGAAGCCGCAAGAGTTCCGTATATGTTACTAAGCCCCAGAGCACTAGCCGAAACACATTACATCGATACAAAAGAATGTCAGATGTATTTCCACGACATATTAAACACGGAAGGACTGCAAGTAAGACCAAAGGGCAGACAGGAGACAATGCTACCAACTGCTATGGACTGGGTCCCTTTAGCCACAGAAGATGTCAAAGATGCCATTAACAGCACCAAGAACAAAACAGCTGCAGACCCTGACAGACTTTATAGCGAAAGCTTAAAAGATATGGCCCAAATAGCAACTCCACTGTGGGCAAAACACTACAAGTGCAGCCTCCATTCCAGAACAGTCAATAATAAAAGTGCTATATGGAGGGAAAGGAGACCCGAAGGAATCTCGCAAATACAAAGGCATAGCACTAGAAAACTTACCTTTCAAAGTATTCAAAAACATAATAACGGGAAGAATAAGCCAAACAATCGACGAACACCTACTCGAAAACCAGATGAGATTAAGAAAAGGAAGATTAAGACTGACCGCAATAGAACTCCTACTAAAGAGCCTATGGTAAGTCCTGAAGAGAGAGAAAAGTCTTATGTAGCATTCACAGACTTCATAAAAGCCTTTGACTTTATAAACAGAAACTAGTGATAAAGAAACTAGAGGGAACTATAAGTGGAGGACACGAATCACAAGCGCAATACTCTCCCACCAGAGCCGATATTCCAATCAAACCTAGTACTTCAGGGAGACTCACTGAGCCCACTATTATGTATCCTTACAGAGGAAGAAATTGTAAGAATACCGCACAGGAAGGGTGTAATCTCATACCCTCATGCAGGCGACATTGTAACAGGCCAGAATGACTTTGCAAAGCTACAAGAAGCAATAAATGATACGGAAGACTGGTGCGTCGAATACAGCTTCGAAATAAGTGTGGCGAAAACAGAAACGATGGTGCTCAGAAATAGAGGAAAAGCTCAAATGGTTCAAATGGCTCTGAGCACTATGGGACTTAACATCTAAGGCCATCAGTCTCCTAGAACATAGAACTACTTAAACCTAACTAACCTAAGGACATGGCACACATCCATGCCCGAGGCAGGATTCGAACCGGTGACCGTAGCGGTCGCGTGTTTCCAGACAGAGGAAGAGCTTCTGTGTCAGCTGAGACATTCATATGGGAGAGAAAACTGAAGGTCGTGCCAGACTTCAAGTACCTATGGGGCACGACACAAACAAGTGCCAAATGTTTCACAAAACATGTAACAGAGAAAGCAATGCCACCAATAATGACTATCCATGAAACGTAACACGTTTCATCCCTCAGTCTAGAGACCACAATGGAACTATTCAGAGCGACAATCGACGTACGAGATAGAAATCATCGGAGTATATCTCACAGTGAAAAACGCAACGGCCCTTGAAAGAGTTAGTCAACCTGTATAAAGAAAGCAGTTGGAGTGTCCAAGACAAAAGGATCCAGACGTATACCTGCTGGCGAGGAAATTCTTCCTCATTGAAGACCTACGGACAATCCTAATGTTATCCAGCACCAGCGCTTCGGAAAGTCTACTAAAAACATTGAACAGGAAAGACGTACCTCCAGAATTTTACAGCATATGCCGTTGATTACCGAACATGGACAAAGGAAAACTTCGAGATGAGACACTTGATCACCTGAATGTCAGTCCATGGTTTCCACCACCTTATTTGCCTAAAGACGTTGTACCATTAATCAAATGAAATGGATGAAGGTAAACTGTCAGTGAATATGCAAACGTTACCATATAGAACGCTGCACAAAACGGGCACGGTCAGTGCATTAATATGCAAACCACAATATGTAAAATTTCTAACGTTGTGTATTATTATAACTGTACTTTTAACTTATGTGGCTATTTTGCCGCAGTAAATTTGCTATGATTTACTAATAGCCGCTAGGTGTAGCTTAATCTAAATTTCCAGATCGTAGCAGGCTACTGGGGCACTATGACCAAATGGTTGAGCGATTGACTGAGCTGGAGTTCCATATTTTGCACAACTGCATTTATTGACATCTTTAATAAAACTTAAAATGACAATAATTCAACAGAATAAAATTCAGTTGGCAATGTACTCCAGCTCATGATGACTAGGTATTAACGTAATAATCAGCTAATGTTCCAATGACAATAGCTATTATTTTAGAAGCATTAGCCCTGCAGTTACTTCAATAAGTTGATGACTCTCAGTTAAGAAAACAGTAATCTCTAGTTATTCAACAGCTTAGCAAGTACCATTCCATTAAGACAGCATTAGCCAATATGCCTTTCAGTCACTGAAAGAGGTTTGCCAGCAGCATTTAAATCAGAAAGAAAACTTATGCTTTAAGTTACTTAAAATAGGCTCGCACGTAACACTTAATTAAAAACAACAGCCAAACTATCTTTCGGCTATTCCACTTTCTTGAGGAACAGTTATTCTTTAGTTCTTTGAAACAGACCGGCATGTAACACTTAACTGGAACGTATCAGGTAATATATCCTTTAGTTATTCCGACAGGCTTGCCACCACTTAATTCAGGAAACAGAGTTCGCCAGGTAAGTGACACGTAACTGGAAAAAGTTTACTTAAAAAATCGGCCAATATTCAAAGTGAAATCATGATCACTAGAAAAAAGTTTTGTTCTGTAATTCCCTTCAGTACGACAGGTAAGACAACATAGCAATTGAAGTTGCTTAATGACTATTAAGGTAATCATAACAAAATCTTACCAACACGTCCAACTAATGTGAGCAAAATACAATTCTAAGTGATACAGTACTTTTAGCTTAATGTAATGATAAAAAAATTGTTAGCTTGCTCTGATCACTGTACGCCGCACGAGCGTAGCCGTCCTTCTGAATGTGAAAGGGATTTAGCACATCGGTTCACTCAAGTAATATGTGTACAAGAGAATCAAACCTGTGCCGAAATATAATTAATATCCGGCAATCACTTTTCTTATTAACAAGACCCGTATTTATCCTCTTCTCTAAAAAAGTGGCCTCGTGAATATATCAGTACACAAGTAAGTAACAGTGTCAGCAACGTGGGCCAAACTTCGATTCAGAAAATACCAGGCAGAAATGTCAAAGTCCACAGAAACACTCCATGTGCTTCAAAAACAGTTAAACAGTCTGCCGGTGGACTCCACGAAGGAGCTCACCAAATATATCAGTACCGATTAACACTGTGAGCTTAACCAAACCTGGCTGGCTACACACATCACATACGCACACTCTTTCGTATCACAGACCTACTAGGGTACCGTCACCAGGATGCACTGAGGTGACAAAAAACGTTGGCTAGCGCTATGGACGTACACAGATGGCGGAAGTATCGCGTACAAACGTTATAACAGGACAGCGCATTGGTGGAGCTGTCATCTCTACTCAGGATATTCACATGAAGAGGTTTCCCACGTAATTATGGCCCCATGACAGAAAATAACATGTTTTGTATTCGGAAGAGTTATTGGAGCTAAATGCGTGGGACATTTCATCTACCAAATCGTAAAAAATGTTCCGACAATACCAAATTTTAGGCATTACCTCTCACCACGGAGAATGTAGTGTGCGACGGCCTTCACTTAACAACAGAGAGCTGCGGCTGTTGTATACAGTTGTCAAGGCTAACAAAAGCAACGCTGCGTGAAATAACCGTAGAAATCAATGTGGGGCGTACGACGACGGTATCGTTGGCACAGTGCGGTGAAATTTGGCTTTAATGCTTTAGCAGCAGACGATCGATGCGAGAGCCTTTGCTAACAGCACGTCATCGCCTGCAGCGACTCTGAAGGAGTCGTGACCTTATCTGTTGGATCCTAGACGGCTGGTAACCCGTGAACCGGTCAGACAAGTTCCGACTTCGGTTGGTGGTAGGGTTCGAGTGTGGTACAGAAAGCACGAGGCCATGGACCCAAGTTGTCAACAAGGTAATGTGCAAGCTCCTGGTGACTCCATAGTGGTGTGGGCTTTGTTTATACAGATTGGATTGGTTCAAATGGCTCTGAGCACTATGGGACTTAACATCTATGGTCATCAGTCCCCTAGAACGTAGAACTACTTAAACCTAACTAACCTAAGGACATCACACAACACCCAGTCATCACGAGGCAGAGAAAATCCCTGACCCCGCCGGGAATCGAACCCGGGAACCCGGGTACAGAATGGACTGAATGCTCTAGTCCAACTGAACCGATCGCTGACTGGAAATGGTTATTTTCAGCTAGTTGGAGATCATTCGCAGCCATTCATGTAATTCGTGTTCGCAAACGAACGCCATGTCACTGGGCCACAATTGCTAGCAATTGGTTTTAAGAACATTCTGGACAATTCGAGCGAATGAATTTGCCACGCAAGTAGTATAGAGATTAGTACGTGCACAAATTTTTTCACAGGCAACTCTTTCGCAGTTATGGACGGCTGTGAAGGCAACATGTCTAAATATTTCTGCAAGGGACTTCCAGCGACTTGTGCAGTCCTCGCCACGTCGAATTGCTGCACAACACAAGGCAGGAGGAGGTCCGAAACGATGCTAGGAGGTTCCCCACGAGTTTTGTCACCTCACACTTGATGCAGCTCGCCAGACCAGCTGCCGCCAGAGCATTCACGAAGCTAGATGCACAACAGCCCCCTGTGTAGTAGCGACCTATTCGTCCGCACTCTGTACTCTCTGCGTTTCCTACTCGCTACCCCGCAGGTAAACCGCCTGCGCGCTAACGATTAGGTTCAAGGCCATACGGCAGAAATACTGAAAACTTAGGCTACTAGTTGGGATAATACCAGTCATGGCACAGTCATTAGCTTGATGTAAGTAAGAGTCAAGTTTTAAGGGAATATTTTGGCTCCACTATACTTATAACCTGAATAACTATCTTCTGAGTCTTAGGCCGCTTCGTCAGAAGATACTAAGCGAACTTAGCGACGTTTTGTCTCTCTTTGCGGCGGGTCGTCTTCAAGCTGAATAAACTGCAGTGTTGTCGGCTTTATAATTTCACTGTCACGAAATTTGTTGCTGAGCTTAAAATGCATGAAAAACACAGTTCAGTGGAAACTTGGAAAACGTAGCAATTTTGGATAGAGCTTTTACTGATGAATCTTTTGTAAAGCAGGTGAATTGATGAAGAGGTGGTTCGGAAATTCCCAGCGCAAGCTTCTAGGTCTTGTAGACGGGAGTGATTTCATAATATTTTGAATAGGAACCTATGCTGGGAAATTTACATGCTACAGCCGTTTGAAAACATCTTCGCTAGACATGGTGGGGGATGGTTACGTAGGATCGGCTGATGTCATTTGACGTCTACCCTATCTTTCTGAACTGGTTCTGGCCTCATTCACGTGAATGTTAGAGTGACAAGGTTGAACACACAGCTGCAGAATACACCGACATGATCTTTCTGAATGGCTAATATCAGGGTCGCGGAAGAGATGCTCGTCGCCTTTATCGAGACGCCACGACAACGCAACGGCTTCGAGAAATGGTACCCCTTCACCAATAGGTTTGACTGCGGTTCTCCAAGAAGACGCCACACACCAGAATAGGAAGAGGACATACTCCTTCACGTTGAAGAGAATCCTTCAACGACTACACCAGCAGTTCCTTTGACTATTAATGAGTGGAACTGTAAAGCAAGTCATGTACTGGGTCACAGCTGATCAACTACTTGGAAAGTGGTCGCGTTACCAGCTCGTTCTCGCAATAGTTGTTGCGCGGGTACCGTACGTTTCCGGATACGGGTTCTATTCAAAATATTATGTACTCCCTCCAATGTACAAGTCCGAGAAATTTGTAACGGGACTTTCCTGACACCCTGTGCGGAACTTCAGTGGAGTGATGGATTATGACGTACTGTAGCGAACAGACCCTATGAGTCCACTTCTGAAATGTGCCATATCTGAGAGACACGCTTCTCTTGGAGCCCATCAGAAGAAATTTACAATCCAAGCCTTGGGATACAGTGGAAGTTTCGTAACGGTTAAATCTATGACATTATCGGCTGTAATGGGCAGTTATGTCCCATTGAAACATATCTGGAAATGAATATGAATGAATAGCTGTCGACTTCCATAGAAAAGCACTTACTGTGTTTCCAAAACGAGAGTTTATTTTAGAGATTATACCGTTCTTGTTCGTACCACAGAAAATTTCCAGGCTTTGAATGATAAACATGAGGTCTAAACGTTTAGTGTTCATTGGTTTTGGCAGTTGCTTGACGATACTATTGAGAATCAAGCTGAATGTTCCATAACTTTTATCTATCAGGGAAGTAATTGTCATAGTGTGTTCCAGTTGCCTTCGATTTCATTTCTTTCCCCAAACAGTCACAAAAAATTAATTTGATCTTTCTGTGATTTATAGACGTAATCTCCCCGCAGTCTTTACACTTTTGGAGCCTGTAATAAGACTCATTTGTGATATAAATTCAAGAACATCATATAAAAACCTGTTCAAGGAACTTCGTATTCCAACCAATGCTTCTCAGTAAATTTATTCCTTGATGAAATTTGTTGCTAGTAATACATTGTGGCAATACTAGGAATAAGAACAATGTACATGAAGACCTAAAATCACTTACCTTGGTCCAAAAGGGGTCCAATATTCGAGGTGACACATTTTCAGTAAATTGCCAGCAGCCATTAGAAACTTGGTTTCAAATAACACACAGTTTAAACCGAGTTTGATAGGAAATTCCTTCTACACTATACATGAATATCTTAAATGGAACAGTTACACCATGTTTAGTAAACATGGGCGGCCTCGGTGGCCGAGCGGTTCTAGGCGCTTCAGTCCGGAACCGCGTGACTGCTACGGTCACAGGTTCGAATCCTGCCTCGGGCATGGATGTATGTGATGTCCTTAGGTTAGTTAGGTTTAAGTAGTTCTAAGTTCTATGGGACTGATGACCTCAGATGTTAAGTCCCATAGCGCTCAGAGCCATTTTAATCATTTTTTAGTAAACATGTCTGTTAGACTTCAGTTTTGATAGCATTTGGTCGCAATAGTCAAGATTAGAACTTGTGTATGATAAGTGTATTAAAAGTGAATATCCGTATTTCATTCCGGGAATGTATTAATTCTGTAAACATAAGCAGTTCCATTTTACTGTAATGTATTCACCTACTTTGACAATCTCCTGAGAATTGAAGAGGGTAGTGACTATTATATTCAAATGTTTTATTTTGTTTATCTTGTACTCTCTGACTTGTTCCAGAATCATCTGATGTTTTCGGGTCTATGGAACGAAACCTTAATCTAGTCTAATTTTCTCATAACGTCGACATCATGACTGAGTGGCTATTACGAACGAAGTTTTATGGGTCTGTTTTGACTACTGGAAAATTGCTCATGCAGTTGTAACATGACTAGAAGATAGGAAGCATGACTAGAAGATATGCCTTCACCGCATGGTTCTATTGTCGAAAAAAAAAGAAAAAAAAGGCTAGTAGCCGAGGTGATTAAGAATGTGCGTCGCGTCCTCCTGATTCGTCGGGACAGTCTCCTGATGACAGAGCACACGTCCAGTCATTCTCCGCCGTTTTTCTGGATTGCTCGAAGGAGATTGTTTATGACACATCGTTTTGTCACTACTGTAATCATAGTGCCCTTCGGAAGGCAATGAGTAAGGATTACATCTTCGCTGTCCCAAAACCCACTATCATTTTTCAACACTGGCACTCAAAAATAATTCCCTTTGGTGATGGCCAGTCTGCGTGCTTTCACTGAACTGCCACGTGCTTTTTTTCTGGAATCATAAACGAAAAACGGAAACTATGTCTCAGCTAGCGTCACAGTTCTTGTACCGTTCGTCTCGACACCACGTGCGATACGCACAAGTACAGCCCTCAAATCCTCCGCTAGTCTTCACGACAGCTACGTGGACACTTCCAGCATTTTCAGGTCACCACGCAGGATTCGACGGAGAATCCAATTACGGAACATACATCTTCCAAATTTAATCGGCGACCCTCATAAACAACTGCCTCCAGTCGCATTACCACGTTGTCAGACGGGGTGGTAAGCGACTCCGTTTCTGGGCACTGTCATACGACGTTAAGCTTTATGGGGTGATTACGCATTCTCCTCATTCATGACGCAAACGCCACACGTCTCACTCCACCGGCGGTGTCTTCCACCTGTGTGACATCAAGGCAGTAGAGAAAAAAAAGAGCGATTACTCGGTATTATTTCAACGAAAAGGACGCCATTTCTAGCATCAAAATAAGTCCTCAGTCTCAGCAGGATCGCTAGAGTTCTGTCGTCTGTGTCATCCCTGTCATGCATACACAAAGAGTCTGTGTCATCCCTGTCATTCATACACAAAGAGTTCCCGCGTATTTTAAGGCAAACTGCATGTTGAAACTTCCTGGCAGATTAAAACTGTGTGCCGAACCGAGACTCGAACTCGGGACCTTTGCCTTTCGTGGGCAAGTGCTCTACCAACTGAGCTACCCAAGCACGACTAACGCCCCCTCCTCACAGCTTTACTTCTGCCAGTATCTCGTCTCCTACCTTCCAAACCTTACAGAAGCTCTCCTGCGAACCTTGCAGAACTAGCACTCCTGAAAGAAAGGATATTGCGGAGACATGGCTTAGCCACAGCCTTGGGGATGTTAGGGAAGGTGGGAGACGAGGTACCGGAACAAGTAAAGCTGTGAGGACGGGGCCTGAGTCTTGCTCGGGTAGCTCAGTTGGTAGAGCACTTGCCCGTGAAAGGCAAACGTCCCGAGATCGAGTCTCGGCCCGGCACACAGTTTCAATCTGCCAGGAAGTTTCATGTCAGGGCACACTCCTCTGCAGAGTGAAAATCTCATGCTGAAGCTGCACGTTTCTCTCTGCTCTTAGTCGTGAGAAAGGAAATCGGACAGCTTAGAGCTTGAAGAGCCGATGGGCTTCATTTCAGTATGTAAATACATTAACCTCAGCGATATTTCAGGCTGTATTGGATTAGAAAGGTGAGCTCAGAGGACGGGCTCCCGCTGCGCCCCGTCCGTTCAGAAGCCACGTGGCCCGGACCGAGGCGTCCGCAGCCCCCACCACGGCAGCCGTGTCAAGGTCGGCAGACGGCGGAACGCAGCAGCCGGCCTTGGCCGCAGTGACCCTCTCGCGGGCGCTAAAATGAGTTCCGGCCAAGGCCGTTGCGGCAAGCTGAGTTGTTCGAGCTGGTCTCACTTGGATAATGGCGTAGACATGGGGCATAATGTGCCGCTAGAGACGTCACATTACCCACGACACTAATGACATCCCATGTACTACTACATACAAGCTTCTGGGTGAGCCTACTTTGCGCTGCATTTGATTGTATAGTAAACCAATAGCGATGGACGAATGTGTGATGGCATGCAAATTAGGTAACCATGATACCGCCTAAATTTACAACAAAATACATGGTACAAATGGTTCAAATGGCTCTGAGCATACGGGACTTAACATCTCATGTCATTAGTCCCCTAGATCTTAGAACTACTTAAACCTAACAGATCTAAGGACATCACACACATCCATGCCCGAGGCAGGATTCGAACCTGCGACCGTAACGGTCGCGCGATTCCAGACTGAAGCGCCTAGAACCGCTCGGCCATTAGTACACGGTACAGACACAATAATGTGATCACCGCCTATGTTCGACAACAACGTAAATTAACCAGTAACAAGTGGCAGCACTAGCAATGGAGGGTGCATAAAGCGTGCTGGGGGAGGGCTTGGGAGGGGGGCGGGGGGAAGGGGGGGGGGGGAAGGGGGGCGGGGCGGAGAGGTTAAATTGGCGGGACAGTGTGGTCTTTGTTGTATTGTGGGAACGGGGGGTTATATCAAACGCCTAAAACAACCTCATGATCGTTGGCTTTCGGGCGAAAATAAGAATCATATCCGAAACGGAAGTCTGTAAACTGTTAACGTGGTTAAAGTATACCATGCATGGTAAAATGGCACTATTCAAAGCCAGTGCCGACGCGACTACAGTGTAGGACGGGCCATAAATGACAGGGGTGAACGACGTCTGTGGAAATGTATAGGGCTAATAAAGGTGTAACTGTTGAGCAACTGACCGCCCGTATGAATCAAGGACCTACCAGTAATGTAACCTCAACGACCATTCAGCGTACGTTGCTGCGTATGGGACTCTGCAGCAGGTGTCTGCTTAAAGCAGTCAAGCTGATTGCTGTTCATCTCCAACGGATACGCCAATAACGGAAGTCGACGTCCAATAAGGGGGGACAGAAGGCCTTTCCAGATAAGTAACTTTCGTGCTCGATCGGACTAAAAACAAACATCCTACACCAATCTTGGAAAAGGGCACAGGTCATCCTCGTTTTCAAGAAGGGACGTTGAGCAGATGTGCAGAACTATAGACCTATATCTCTAGCGTCGATCAGTTGTAGAATTTTGCAACACCTATTATGTTCGAATATAATGACTTTTCTGGAGACTAGAAATCTGATCTGTAGGAATCAGCACGGGTTTCGAGAAAGACGATCGTGTGAAACCCAGCTCGCGCTATTCCTCCACGAATCTCAAGAGTGCCATAGACGCGGGTTCCCAGGTAGATGCCGTGTTTATTGACTTCCGCAAGGCGTTTGATACAGTTCCTCACAGTCGTTTAATGAACAAAGTAAGAGCATATGGACTATCAGATATGATAGAATTGAATGATTGAATTGAAGAGTTCCTAGACAGCAGAATGCAGCATGTCATGGAGAGAAGTCTTCCAAAGTAAGAGTGATTTCAAGTGTGCCGCAGGGGAGTATCGTAGGACCGTTGCTATTCACAATATACATAAATGACCTTGTCGATAACATCGGAAGTTCCGTGAGGCTTTTGCGGATGATGCTGCAGTATATAGAGAGGTTGTTACAATGGAAAATTGTACTGAAATGCAGGAGGATCTGCAACGAATTGACGCATGGTGCAGGGAATGGCAATTTAATCTCAATGTAGACAAGTGTAATGTGCTGCGACTACATAGAGAGAAAGATCCTTTATCATTTAGCTAAAATATAGCAGGTCAGCAACTGGAAGTAGTTAATTCCATAAATTATCTGGGAGTAGGCATTAGGAGTGATATAAAATGGAATGACCATATAAAATTAATCGTCGGTAAAGCAGATGCTACTCTGAGATTCATTGGAAGAATCCTAAGGAAATGCAATCCGAAAACAAAGGAAGTAGGTTACAATACACTTGTTCGCCCACTGCTTGAATACTGCTCACCGGTATGGGATCCGTACCAGATAGGGTTGATAGAAGTGATAGAGAAGATCCAACGGAGAGCAGCACGCTTCGTTACAGGATCATTTAGTAATCGCGAAAGCGTTACGGAGATGATAGATAAACTCCAGTGAAAGACTCTGCAAGAGAGACGCTCAGTAGCTCGGTACGGGCTTTTGTTGAAGTTTCGAGAACATACCTTCACCGAGGAGTCAAGTAGTATATAGCTCCCTCCTACGTATATCTCGCGAAGAGGCCATGAGGATAAAATCAGAGAGGTTAGAGCCCACACAGAGGCATACCGACAATCTTTCTTTCAACATACAATACGAGACTGGAATAGAAGGGAGAACCGATAGAGGTACTCAAGGTACCCTCCGCCACACAACGTCACAGGGCTTGCGGAGCGTGGGTGTAGATGTAGTCAAGGCGAGAGAACGGAGTGCTATATGGCCTGGGGAATGTTTACGTGCACTCCTCTGGATGATCTCTTCATTCAGGAAGGCACAGTAGATCACCCTGAGGGTCATGTCTGCCCCTGCATGTAGTTTGTTGTTCCTCGGAACGATGGCATCAGCCAGCAGCGAAATGCAATGTGTCACACATCTCGCAATGTACATGCGTGGTTCGAAGAGCATCAACATGAGTTTACTCTGCTCCAATGGCCGTTAAATGCCCCGTATATATAGGCTGTGTGGTACCCTCTGAAGTTGGCAGTTAGCACCCTGGATTCTCAACCGAGAAAACTGTCGCTTTATGGTCCCGTATCCCTGTCGGTACTTTCCAGAACCTCACAGACTCTCTTCGTGCTCGTCTCGTAGGACTGTATAATATACAGTCTGTAAAACAATGGCAGGAGAAAAAGATATTATAAAATCTACCTTATGAAGGTGACGCGTATAACGCAAACCATCATTTGTACCATACTAACAGCAACGTTCTATCTTGTTAAAATTTATTCAAAAACATTGTCTTTGTTACTCTGTGATCAATGGTTAATGGAACTGGGGTGGTTCTGGACACATGACTAGTCGTGAATCAATGAAATGATGTTTTTCTGTGCGGTTTTCCTTTTATCTTCCTGCTCGTAACACAAAAAAAACCTCTCAGCATGCTATTTGTTCTACAAAAGCAATAGCGCTATAAAACTGTTGCAGCTGTAAGCGAATGTGACACCATTAAAAAAATGTAAGACATTTATACAGGAGCGTTACAGAAACTGGTTTAGGCATGCGTATTCAAATACACAAATATTTAGACATGCAGAATACGGCGCTGCGGTCGGCAACGCCTATATAACACAACAAGCGTCTGCCGCAGTCATTATATCGGTTGAATGTGGATGTCGTGTGGCTAGGGCCTCCCGTCTGGCAGACCATTCGCTGGGTGCAAGTCTTTCGAGTTGATGCCACTTCGGAGACTTGAGCGTCGATGGGGATGAAATGACGATAATTAGGACTACACAACACCCAGCCCCTGAGCGGAGAAAATCTCCGACCCAGCATGGAATCGAACCCTTAGGATTGACGTTCTGTCGGGCTGACCACTCAGCTACCGGGGGCGAACATTAGATCGGTTACTGCTGCTATAATGGCAGGTTACCAAGACGTAAGTGAGTGTGAACGTGGTGTTATAGTCGGCGCACGAGCGATGGGACACAGCATCTCTGAGATAACGATGAAGTGGGGATTTTCCCGTACGACCATTTCACGAGTGCAGCGTGAATACCAGGAATCCGGCAAAACGTCAAATCTTCGAGAGCGCTGCGGCCGGAGAAAGCTCCTGCAAGATCGGGATCAACGGTGACTGAAGAGATTGGTTCATCGAGATAGAAATGCAACCCTTCCGAAAATTGCTGCAGAATTCAATGCTGGGCCATCAACAAGTATCAGCGTGAGTACCATTCCAAGAAACATCTCCAACATGGGCTTTCGGAGTCGAAAGCCCACTCGTGTACCCTTGATGACTGCTAGACACAAGGCTTTACGCCTCGCCTGGGCCCGTCAGCGGTGACACAGGACGGTTTATGATTGGAGACATGTTGCCTGGTTGGACGAGTCTCGTTTCAAATTGTATCGAGTGGATGGACGTGTATGGGTATGGAGACACCTCATGATTCCATGGACCCTGCATGTCAGCAGTCGGTTGTTTAACCTGGTGGAGGTTCTGTAATGGTAGGAATGTGCAGTTGGAGATATGGGACCCGTGATACGTCTGTATACGACTCTCACTGGTAACACGTACGTAAGCATCCTGTCTGATCACCTGCATCCATTCATGTCCATTGTGCATTCCAATAGACTTGGGCAATCCAGCAGGGCAGTGCGACACGCCACACGTCCAGAATTGCTACAGAGTGTCTCCAGGAACACTCATCTGAGTTTATATACTTCCGCTGGCAATCAAACTCCCCAGACATCAACATTATTGAGCATTTCTGGGATGTCTTGCAGTGTGCTGTTCGGGAGAGATCTGCACCTCCTCGTACTCTTACGGATTTTTGGGGAGCCCTGCAGGATTGATGGTATCAATTCCTTGCAACACTACTTCCAACATGAGTCGAGTCCTTGCCACGTTCTGTTGCAGCACTTCAGCGTGCTCGCGGAGGCCCTACAGGATATTAGGTAGGTATACGAGTTTCTTTGGCTTTTCTGTGTATGATTGTATTGAGTTTTAGTTGGTATTACTAAGGGGACAGCTCAGCATACTGTCTATGTGCCGCTGGTGTGCAGTCAGTGAAACCACACAGGAGCTGCACATCGACCAGCTTTTCTTCTACTCCTGAAACCTATCCAAACGGCTGCGAACCAGTGTTGAACTGCAAGTAGTGCTGTGGGTAAAACAAACCAGAGACAGAACTGAGTTGCACTGAATCCAAGCTTGAAGACGAAGAGTAAACTGAACGTTGCTGTTGTCAGAAGGGAGTACCGTGAGTGAAAGGCAAAAGTTTTCTTCCGAGCAAGAAATACGACACATAACTTTGATATTCGGGTTGTTGTGAAGATATTTTAAATGCAGTATACACTCTCGGGAAAAAAAGGTAGTAAGACGACGTCGATTTGGATCCGACGATGGCATATGCCACCTGTGGGACAGTAGACGTACTGATAACTGTTTCAGTGTCGTCCGCCAACAGATAGCGTAGTGACATAGCTTATCCATTACGGATATTTTGTATAGTCCGAAAGTATGATAGTAGCTGGAACGCTTGTGGTACATAATATGACGTTGGTTTTTTGTTGCTACGTAGGGTCGCGTCAGAGATATGAGGGTCAACTTTGGTTTTTTTTTTAAATGGGATGCTAACGGAAGGTGTTCGGAGTGATGACCATAGGTATCAATGCAATAATGTAATCTTCTTATCATGCATTGAATGGTATTCCTTATCACACCGGAATTTATCGAAGCACATGCTCTGACAATTCTCTCTTGTATATCTTCAGGTGTAGTTGAAACATTATAAAACGAATCCCCACGAGAAAAAAACCCAGAGGTGTCAAGTCAGGTTGGTTGGTTGGTTGTTTGAGGAAGGAGACCAGACAGCGTGGTCAACGGTCTCATCGGATTAGGGAAGGAAGTCGGCCGTGCCCTTTCAGAGGAACCATCCCAGCATTTGCCTGGAATGATTTAGGGAAATCACGGAAAACCTAAATCAGGATGGCCGGACGCGGGATTGAACCGTCGTCCTCCCGAATGCGAGTCCAGTGTCTAACCACTGCGCCACCTCGCTCGGTCAAGTCAGGTGAACGAGCCTCCACGTCACAAGCGTCCAATCCAACGAGTTGGGAATTGTCTCTGCAACTCATTTCTAGCCATCAGCGAAAAATGCAAAGGACATCCATCGTGTTGATACCGTATTCTCTTCCCTGTTCCTAAAGGTAGTTCTTCCAATAACAGACCTGGTGTTTCTTGCAGGAATGTGGTGTACTTCCTACCATTAAGGTTTCCTTCGATGAAATAGGGGCCTATAATTCTGTTCTCCAGAATCCCACACCATACATTCACCGACCACGGTTTTTGGTGTGCAACTTGCCGCAGCCAACATGGATTTCCACGGTTACCCAATAATGCATGTTATGCAAATTAACATTTTCATGGTTCGTTAATGCAGCCTCGTCAGTAAATAAAAGCAAATTAATAAATGTGTCATCCCTCGGAATCTGAAGCTGAGAATATCGGCCGAATTCAATGCGACGCATACAATCCATACCAGTTAATTCTTGGTGGAGACTGATATGGTAAGGATGATATGTATGGCGATGCAGAACACGAACAACACTACTCTGGCTCATACCAGATTCCCTTGCAATTTGTCGCCAACTAACAGAGTGACATCGGACCACAGTGGCAAGAATACCAGTTTCCGTTTCCTCGTTGGTAACTTTCCTTCGACGGATATGTTTCTGATTCGTTAAAGATCCAGTTGTTCTCAATTTATCATACACATACTTAAATGTGCAACGTGTACGGTGAGTACGTTGAGGATATCTTTCATCGTATGAGTCTTATAAAGGCACATTTGCATGCCGAGCGTGAGTTTCCTCGGAAACGCGAGATATTAATTAAATTAATAATCAGTGACAAATAAATAAAGCCTATGGCACACAACTGCAGCGCTGTGTCGCTGATAAAACAAAAGTACATTTACGTTACTCGTATGTTTGATTAAGAAAAGAGAGCTCTGGTTCAAGTGGTGCGAGAAGCACGTATTTTAGTTTATTGTCTGGCACACCGCCATATTTCATGATATAGAAAATTACTGCGAGTTGCAACCATACTAGGCACTCGATTCTGTAAAGAATTTATATTTATAAAAGTAAGTAGGATTATGAACTGTAGGCTTATTCATTGAATATATCTGATTTAACTAACTGTGTAATTTTTTGTTTAGTAGACAATCACCTCTATACGACGTTTTGGCATGGCTGGCAAATTATTGTAATATTGAGATTTAGTTTATGAGTCCGCACCTACCGCAGCAGTCTTTGGAAACGATTTAATTACGAAGTCCGATTATTTCAGTTTTATTTCACGGTCAACTACGAGTAACATTGCCTTTACGAAAAAGCCATTGTCAAGCGTCTGATACCGAATAATCAAAACCTGAGAACTCATAGGAGAGCCAATCATACAGATAAAATATAATTAATATTATATTTTATTTTATTTTATTTTATTTATTTTATATTGGCGACTGCGTGTCGGACTTGTTATTTTGTCATTTGTTACATTGTTCTCTTTGTTTCATGTGAAAAATCAACCTTCTGGTCCTGGACTTGACTATATGAGAAATAAAAAAAATCAGAAGATATTTGCCAATTATAAAATTTTGCGGGAAGACGCAAAGAAGCTTCCAGCAAAATAAGGTAAGACGCAGCATCTTTGCATTAGCAGGCTTGACCAGACGTATAATTCAGTGTATTAGCTTTTCAGTAAAATTCTGTAGTGTTTCTTTTCCGCATAACAGTTTCAGTGATAAATTCCATTCTCAGTATTTTTCCTTAAACAATAACGTATGCAACAATACCAATACACGAGTGTACAATATGGCCGACTTCTGTACGATATCATGTAACATGGCCAGCAGCCATTACCAATAATCTCAAATTCAGTTTATATTTTTAAATTAACAGACAGCCATTGTTGCTACGAGCGATTCATACTCAACTGTATTTTATTTTAAAATCAGTGTCAAATATTTTCTTGAAACATATATCACGTGTGGCATGGTAATAACTAGAAAACAATACGCAAAAATGGAACAGCAAAGACGTACTATTCAGACGCAATCCGACTCGGACGAGAGACAAATGTTAGAAAATGACTTTACGACAGCAACCGGTAGTGACGATTCATCAAACATTGACGCGAGTGTTGACGAAAATTTTGACAATAGGCCTTCCACCACAAAAATTTCAAAGTCTCAATCAGAGCCCATGTTAATGCATGACGTCACGTCTAATGACGCGGCGGGGGCAGAGACCTTGCAAACGGTAAACATTGCCCACATGTTACAAATACTAATGAAGCAAAACGCCGAAAACATGGCAACCTTACAGATGCAAAATGAACAGTTAAAGACACAAAATGACGGAATCAAATCTGATCTCATAGCACTCAAGACAGCTAATGACACTTTATGTAAGCGTGTGGAACTTATAGACGCCACACTGACCAAACAGATGACTGAACTCAGTACGAAATTTTCCAAGCTTAATACGAGACAAGAAAAGACTACAAATGACGTAGCACTTTTACAGACACAATTAAAAAACCTTAATGTCACGTGTGAAGCTCTTACTGAACAAATTCAAACATATCCTTCAGTACACGACAACCTTGAAAAACGAATTACTGACGTGCAGAATAAATTTGACGATGTTGAACAACACCTGACTGACATCTTACAATCTGATGCCACAGCTCATTTTCAAAATATTAATAAAGAATTTCATGATTGGGTAGAGAACAAAGACAAACATTTTGATAGATGCATACGTGAAAATTTACCAACAATTGTGCACGACTCCGTAGCGGAATACATCACTAATAACAAACAGCTGATTAGTGACGCAGTACAATCCGTCACTGCACCCATGAGACAATTCACCGATCAACCACAGTCTGAATGTAACGAAAATATCAGTCAAAATGTACAGTTCAGAAATCAATATACATTCGAGTATGACGCACACATACCGCACACAACATACACACAAGAACAAAACACACCACGACAACAACACATACCACAACGTGCAAACACAAACACAAGGTATTATCATGGTAAACCACAGCAACATTATCGTAATTACTCGCCAGCTGAGCATTGCAGTAATTACAGTGGTACAAATCCACATCATAATGCAAAGGAAGAAGAAAGCTTAATGAAACACAGGCAATTTCAGATTTTTATCCCAGAAAAACGAACCATTCATCCGGTGATTTTTCTCAAATCTTTTAGTAACGCATTTCCACGCACTTGGAGTGACCGGAAAAAGATTTCATATATTGTCGGTTACATCCAAGGCGATGCAGCTGTCTGGGCATACAGTCAAGCTGACGTATGTACCACGTACAGTGAGTTTGAGCGTGCTTTTCTGAACAAATTCTGGTCGCAATCCGTCCAGGAGCGACTCAGAAGACAAATTTTAGAACCTGAAACTTTTAACAGTAAAAATGGTAACTTACGCAGATATTTTGAAAAATACTTGAACATGGGACATTTTTTAGACGAACCAGTCGCAACACGTGATATACTCCGAGCGTTGAAGGCCAAATTGCCTTTCAACATTAAGGAAAAACTTCTACATATCCCGGATGACGATTCAGATTATTTTTTAACAGCTTTAGATTCGGTTGACATGTTACTTGAAGATCAGCGCTTCGCGCGGCAAAACAGCAGCCACAATGTTTACACTAGTGGTATGCAAAACATGCAGGCTTGCCACCACAATTCTGGCGCGCCCACAGTTGGATACGCGGTACAACAAAAACAGCAAACTCACATGCCGTCTCGGTACGGAAATCAAAATCAACACGCGTATTCCAATACAAACAGTAGTTACAACAGTAATAACATTTCATGCGGCAATCCATATAAAAGGCACCGCGGTAATAACTACAACGGTAACAACGGATACAAAGGTAATAACAAAAACACAAACAGAAATAGAAATAATAATAACTACGAGCCAAGACAGCATCAAGGTTGGACTCGTAACGATCAGTACTTTCATTCAAACTCTGCTTTACCACAGCAGCCACCAGGTCAAAATTGGAGCATACCTTACGACCGACAGGTAAGTTATAATGCGCAACAGCAACAACAACCGCAAAAGTTTGGAGATCATAATAGGCAATATCCGAATGTGAATATAATAGAAATGACACCTGATGCACAACCTCAATCTGTGTCAGTACCTAGTACAAATGCTAATCCAACAAACTAGAAACAGTCACTACTTTGCCCCAGGTCGTGGCTGAAGAATCCTTGGGGGGCGGCTTCAATGTTAATCAGTTATTTGACACCACACTTGAACAACAGAATAATGATATGCCGAGTAATTCTAAACAAAAACTACCTGTTTTATTTATAAGATACAACCACAATAACAATATATCAGATGAACTTTTACAAGACAGTACACAATGTCGTTTAAACACAAATGAAATTGTTTTAGCATCCACTACTGGTGTAGTAGGTGGGATTCCAACTACTATTATCCTAGATACAGGTGCAGCTGTGAGCGTTTTATCTTTTAATTTTTATAAAAAGATGTGTGAATTGGAACCTGTGCCTGAGTTTCCTGCCCAAAACTGTAAAATAACTACTGCACTAGGTAATAAGTCATGTAGGGGTACGAAGCAAGTTTTTGTAAACGTTAAAATAAGTAATGGAACCGTACAATGGCCATTCCTGGTTGTACAAAACCTTGTGACAAATTGCATATTAGGAATAGATATTATGAGCGAGGAGGACTGCATTATAGACTTCTCCAAAGGTAAATGTATTTTAAATGATAAAGGCAGTGTAATTATTATTGATTTGGACAGGAGAACTCTAAAGCATGACAAACACTGTACAGGGTACAAGGTTCAGTTAGTACTTGACAAAGACATTCAAGACATGCAAACACACTCATCTGACGCAGAGCTAATGGACTTGAAAACATTGCTTGATCATAAGATAAGTGAAGCTACAGCTCTCAGTGTACATGAACGTATAAAACTACAGGAAGTGTTATCCAAATATTTACAAGTTTTTACCAAACGATTAGGTGTTATCAACACGTATGTGTACAAGATTGAAGTTAAGCCTCACAAGATCTTCTACCATAAGACATATAACGTACCGTTATCTCAACGACCTGCTGTGTGGCAAGAACTAAAACAAATTACAACATAGATTATAAGTAGTATAGAAATTTTCATTTCAGCGTTCCAGTGACGCAGTTGAAGACAGAAGAACTTTTCTTTCAACGCCGCGGCTCCACCGAGAAGACTGAATATTAAAGTAAAATTTATGATTACGTAGCAGTGAATGACATATTAATTTTTCACGGAACATTTGTTATTGTAGGTACCACTGACTTGATATGACACCTGACGAACTGACAGACGTCATCTGTGAAGCGATCTTTTACTTTGAGAAATAGATTAGACGCACATCTCTCAACACGAAAAGCATCTATCAGTAGTCAAGGCCACACAGACACTCTACACACACGCACAAAACGCGAGGAATCGAACATTTTCTCTCTCTTACTATTTTGAATATTTATTGAGTAGCGAAAACGCCTGGTCTTGCCTACTGATGTAATGAATGTTGTGTCTAACCTATCTTAATTTCAGATGACATCACAAAAAACATCGATAATATCCCAGCAAAACCGCTAAAGGGGATGTAAATATCTGCAATTCATGTAATCAAATGTGACACAATGTAATAACCTATAGCTATGTAATGATGATGTAAACATGTTTATGTGCAACTGTATTATGTTTATGCTAAGAAAATATGTGACGTGTGTATGTATTATTACTTATGTTTTTTTAAACTGATGTATAATGTAACTGTTACTGTGTGAAAATTTGAACGATAACGAGTGCCAAAAAGACATTGCATAGTGAACCTCTGTTCACGGACATTAACGAACATTTAGGTGAGCTATATTTAAAAAAAAACTGAATATGTGAAGTGCATAATTCGTGCATCGTCTAGTGACATTACTACAGTACCCAACTTCAAGATGTTAACTGGATTAAATGGACACAAAGTGCCTGTCCAGAAAACAACACGACGGGTGGAAGAGTTTTGGTTGGAACTTCAGGGAATGAAATGTTCTCGAAATGTGACGGACACTCTTACCTGGACTGTCCAAGGATCGACGCCAGCTATGTGCCGTCCGAGGTTCTGCAACCAAGCTTCCACGGAATGTAAAAAAAAAACGAACTGCACGTGGACCAATTACTCGACGGGTCACGTCTGATCTGTAATAAACAATGCTTTTTGTCACAACGAACTGCATCACAACGACTATAATGGAAATAGGAAATGGACACGCTTATGTATTAATCACGTTGTTATACAACGATGTTACTGTGATCAAAAAACTTTACCACGACGATACTAACCTGTAAAAAAATATTGTGCAGCAGATGAATATGAACTGTGATAACGACACCATGTGTATAGGTCAACGCACCTGAAACAACAGAACATTTTTCGTTGAAGCATTTCATTGCAATGCTATGTAACTAAGAACATTCAACAATCTAAAGTTGTATTGTATTATAACAAATATTGTAATTTTAAAACTAAGTTACCTGTCATAGAATGTAGTCTTCATATGTAATCTTGGTGGAATATTTTCTTTGTGCAACGACTAAGAAATGCGCGCGCACACGAACAATATGAACTGCAATACTGTGCCGCGTGATCTAAATTTACGAAATAACGGCAGTGCCGTAGTTACACAGACGCTTCTGCGCATGCGCGCACTCTGTTTTGCCAACATAAGAACTTTTTCGGCGCACGCGCGTCATTCAAATTTTGTATATAATATACAGTATAATGTAAGTCATGTAAATAGTTGTAGATAACTTAGATTTTCTTGTGCCTTTAGGTGAATTGCTCGCCTGCAGGTGTGTCCTTTCGCCTCGCAATTCAGGGGGCAATATAAAGGCACATTTGCATGCCGAGCGTGAGTTTCCTCGGAAACGCGAGATATTAATTAAATTAATAATCAGTGACAAATAAATAAAGCCTATGGCACACAACTGCAGCGCTGTGTCGCTGATAAAACAAAAGTACATTTACGTTACTCGTATGTTTGTTTAAGAAAAGAGAGCTCTGGTTCAAGTGGTGCGAGAAGCACGTATTTTAGTTTATTGTCTGGCACACCGCCATATTTCATGATATAGAAAATTACTGCGAGTTGCAACCATACTAGGCACTCGATTCTGTAAAGAATTTATATTTATAAAAGTAAGTAGGATTATGAACTGTAGGCTTATTCATTGAATATATCTGATTTAACTAACTGTGTAATTTTTTGTTTAGTAGACAATCACCTCTGTACGACGTTTTGGCATGGCTGGCAAATTATTGTAATATTGAGATTTAGTTTATGAGTCCGCACCTACCGCAGCAGTCTTTGGAAACGATTTAATTACGAAGTCCGATTATTTCAGTTTTATTTCACGGTCAACTACGAGTAACATTGCCTTTACGAAAAAGCCATTGTCAAGCGTCTGATACCGAATATTCAAAACCTGACAACTCATAGGAGAGCCAATCATACAGATAAAATATAATTAATATTTTATTTTATTTTATTTTATTTTATTTATTTTATAGTCTCTAGCTCTCACTGAATTTCGTTGGCATTCTCCGTAAATGAGAAGCACATCGACTTGTTGTTCAAAGGAATATACTCGTATTATTCACATTCGCTTGATTCGACGATACTAGTCTTACCGTTCATATTGTTGTATAGCAAAACCGTCTAATGGTGTTTACATGACAATGACACATTAGATGGATACGCCGTATTCGGCGAATATTTAATATTTGCACGATATAAGAGAGGAATTGTCAGAGCATGTACTTCGATAAGCGCCGAAGTAGTGGGGAATACCACTTAATTCATTATAAGAAGATTGCAGCACTGCATTGATACCAGTGGTCATCACTTCGAAAACCTTCTGTAAATGGACGTTCATGCCACCTTTGTGACCTTCGTTGACCTTCAAAGACCTTACTGTTACACATCGTTGCATTCGTCTCGATAGCCGCTAACAGAAAATAAGTACCAAACTACAGCATCCCATTTAAAAAAGAAACAAAGCTGACCTTCATATGTTTGATGCTACCACACCTATCAACCAAAAACCAACGTCATACTATGGCCCCCGTTGTCCCATGCAACATTTCTCCTACAAACTTTTCAGCTCCTATCATACATTCGGAGTTATTTTTGGTGGCAATAGTTAGTAACTCTCACTGTATAGGGCATTCGTTTAAGATACACTAACGTCACCCCAGGCTTTATGGTCTAAAGTGCGGTGAGCTACTGCTCTCGTTCACCTTTAGCGTTTCCGGAGGAGACACTAATCAGTATTTGGTAAGTGCAGAATGTTATTAGCCTTCTTGCAAAGGGAATGCTCGCCCACACACTGCCCATGGAACTCAACAGCAACTGTTCTGGCCAAGACAGCAGCTTTTATGGCGATGACCATCTCCGAACTCATCTCCAATAGGAAATCTGTGGGATACGACGGAACGACAAGTACGCTTGCAACTCGTAATCGAACAAATCTTATTTAATCATTTCATGTTCTCCATATACAGTGTTGCAACAATCTGGAGTCAACTGGAAACTTCTGAAAGTGTGTACTATTCTTTCTGGTATGTTATTGTAAATAATAAGTCGCTGAGGAATGAAATAAATAGGAAGTGCAGGGAAGCTAAGACGAAATGGCTGCAGGAAAAATGTGAAGACATCGAAAATGAAATGACTGTCGGAAGGACAGACTCAGCATACAGGAAAGTCAAAACAACCTTTGGTGACATTAAAAGCAACGGTGGTAACATTAAGAGTGCAACGGGAATTCCACTGTTAAATGCAGAGGAGAGAGCAGATAGGTGGAAACAATACACTGAAAACCTCTATGAGGGTGAAGATTTGTCTGATGTGATAGAAGAAGAAACAGGAGTCAATTTAGAAGACATAGGGGATCCAGTATTAGAATCGGAATTTAAAAGAGCTTTGGAAGACTTACGGTCAAATAAGGCAGAAGGGATAGATAACATTCCATCAGAATTTCTAAAATCATTGGGGGAAGTGGCAACAAAACGACTATTCACATTGGTGTGTAGAATATATGAGTCTGGCGACATACCATCTGACTTTCGGAAAAGCATCATCTACACAATTCCGAAGACGGCAAGAGCTGACAAGTGCGAAAATTATCGCACAATCAGCTTAACAGCTCATGCATCGAAGCTGCTTACAAGAATAATATACAGAAGAATGGAAAAGAAAATTGAGAATGCGCTAGGTGACGATCAGTTTGGCTTTAGAAAAAGTAAAGGGACGAGAGAGACAATTCTGACGTTACAGCTAATAATGGAAGCAAGGCTAAAGAAAAATCAAGACACTTTCATAGGATTTGTCGACCTGGAAAAAGCGTTCGACAAAATAAAATGGTGAAAGCTGTTCGAGATTCTGAATAATGTAGGGGTAAGCCATAGGGAGAGACGGGTCATATACAATATGTACAACAACCAAGAGGGAATAATAAGAGTGGACGATCAAGAACGAAGTGCTCGTATTAAGAAGGGTGTAAGACAAGGCTGTAGCCTTTCGCCCCTACTCTTCAATCTGTACATCGAGGAAGCAATGATGGAAATAAAAGAAAGGTTCAGGAGTGGAATTAAAATACAAGGTGAAAGGATATCAATGGTACGATTCGCTGATGACATTGCTATCCTGAGTGAAAGTGAAGAAGAATTAAATGATCTGCTGAGCGGAATAAACAGTCTAATGAGTACACAGTATGGGTTGAGAGTAAATCGGAGAAAGACGAAGGTAATGAGAAGTAGTAGAAATGAGAACAGCGAGAAACTTAACATCAGGATTGATGGTCACGAAGTCAATGAAGTTAAGGAATTCTGCTACCTAGGCAGTAAAATAACCAATGACGGACGGAGCAAGGAGAACATCAAAAGCAGATTCGCTGTGGCAAAAAAGGCATTTCTGGCCAAGAGAAGTCTACTAATATCAAATACCGGCCTTAATTTGAGGAAGAAATTTCTGAGGATGTACGTCTGGAGTACAGCATTGTATGGTAGTGAAACATGGACTGTGGGGAAACCGGAAAAGAAGAGAATCGAAGCATTTGAGATGTGGTGCTACAGACGAATCTTGAAAATTAGGTGGACTGATAAGGTAAGGAATGAGGAGGTTCTGTGCAGAATCGGAGAGGAAATGAATATGTGGAAAACACTGATAAGGAGAAGGGACAGGATGATAGGACATCTGCTAAGACATGAGGGAATGACTTCCATGGTACTAGAGGGAGCTGTAGAGGGCAAAAACTGTAGAGGAAGACAGAGATTGGAATACGTCAAGCAAATAATTGAGGACGTAGGTTGCAAGTGCTACTCTGAGATGAAGAGGTTAGCACAGGATAGGAATTCGTGGCGGGCCGCATCAAACCAGTCAGTAGACTGATGACCAAAAAAAAAAAAAGTTGTTGGGGGAGGGGGGGAAGGGGAGAGGTAAGAGATCAAATGAAATGACACTACTCTGTAACGACTGCGACGGATACTACAAGTCCCTGAAACAAATATTCTCCTAAAATGTCCCTGAACAACTTCTGAAATTTTTAGAGGGGTTTCTGGTTCACTCTATCGAAGCTACATTACAAAGTTTTTCCCATCACGTAACAGTAAGTGATTTTTCCGTGCTCAACGAGCATCGAACCTACGATTCGAAAAAGATGGAGCTCGTCACCTTCAATGCTGACGGTTCAGCAGTGAATGTTTTTTTTTTTTTTTTTTAGGTGCTTCCTTTGCATTGCGACCCTAGATATCCCACTACGTTATCGCAGAGCGGGATATCCAGATGTCAACCAACTTGGTTGTTACGACGCTTCGTACCTTTTTATTTGAACACTCCTTATGGAAGTAAAACAATTCGCCACGCAGCTTCCGAATGCAATTATGGGGTTTACTGCCTCCGGAGCATTGTAGCTCAACTTCCAATGCAACCAAGAATGAAATAAAGGAAACAGTACAGTCTTCTGACTGGCTTGATGTGTTCCGCCCCAAATACAAATACGTTTCAGATTTCATTTGGAGCTGTACCAGTCGTGTATAAACAAGACGTCAGACAATCAGGAAGTGTTAATTCATACTACTTAAAAGAATAAATCGGATCGGTCCTGCGAAACTCAGCTTGTACTTTTCACACATGATATACTGAGAACTATAGATGAAGAGCAACAGGCGGATTCCGTATTTCTAGATTTCCGAAAAGCATTTGTCACCAAGTCCCATTGCACGCTGCTAACAAACATACGAGGTTATGGAAGAAGTTCACAGATATGTGAGTGGCTCGAAGACTTCTTAAATAATATAAAGCAACGCAGTACGCTGTCCTCGATGGTGAGTTTTCATAAGATACAACGGTATCGTCATTAGTGGCTCACGGAAGATTGATTGGACCGCTGTTGACAAAAATGATTTGACGGATAGAGTGCGCAGCAATCTGCGAGACGACTTAGACATAATTTGCAGTTGATGTGATGAATGGGAGCTAGCCCCAAATGTGTAAAAATGTCAGTTATGCGGCTGAGTAGGAAGCTCAGACCTGCTATGTTCGGATACAGTATTACTAGTGTCCTGCTTGACGCAGTCAAGTCATTTAAATATCTGGGCGTAACGTTGCAAAGCGGTATGGTGTGGAACGAGCATGTGAGAGCTGTGGTACGGAAGGCGAATGGTCTACTTCGATTCACCGGTAGAATTTTAAGAAGGAGCCGTTCACATGTAAAGAAGACGGCATATAGGACTCTGATGCGTTTGTACTGCTCAAGTGTTGAGTGCTGCTCGAATGTTTGAGATCCGTACCAGGTCGGAAGACATGGAAGCAGGCTGCTAGATTTGTTACTGGTAGAATCTAACAACATGTAAATGTTACGGAGATGCTACGGGAACTTAAATGGAAATCCCTGGACGGAAGGCGACGTTCCTTTCGGGAAACACTATTGTGAAAATTTAGAGAACCGGCATTTGAAGCTAGCCTGCGAACGATTCTACTACCGCCAACATACATTGCGCGTAAGGACCACGAAAATTATACGAGAAATTAGGATTCATACAGAGGCATATAGCCGGTCGTTTCACCCTCGCTCTATTTGCGAGTTGAAATGGAAAGTCACATGTAGTGGTATAGGGTACCCTCTGCCACGCACCGTACGGTGGCTTGCGGAGTATCTACACTCCTGGAAATTGAAATAAGAACACCGTGAATTCATTGTCCCAGGAAGGGGAAACTTTATTGACACATTCCTGGGGTCAGATACATCACATGATCACACTGACAGAACCACAGGCACATAGACACAGGCAACAGAGCATGCACAATGTCGGCACTAGTACAGTGTATATCCACCTTTCGCAGCAATGCAGGCTGCTATTCTCCCATGGAGACGATCGTAGAGATGCTGGATGTAGTCCTGTGGAACGGCTTGCCATGCCATTTCCACCTGGCGCCTCAGTTGGACCAGCGTTCGTGCTGGACGTGCAGACTGCGTGAGACGACGCTTCATCCAGTCCCAAACATGCTCAATGGAGGACAGATCCGGAGATCTTGCTGGCCAGGGTAGTTGACTTACACCTTCTAGAGCACGTTGGGTGGCACGGGACACATGCGGACGTGCGCTGTCCTGTTGGAACAGCAAGTTCCCTTGCCGGTCTAGGAATGGTAGAACGATGGGTTCGATGACGGTTTGGATGTACCGTGCACTATTCAGTGTCCCCTCGACGATCACCAGTGGTGTACGGCCAGTGTAGGAGATCGCTCCCCACACCATGATGCCGGGTGTTGGCCCTGTGTGCCTCGGTCGTATGCAGTCCTGATTGTGGCGCTCACCTGCACGGCGCCAAATACGCATACGACCATCATTGGCACCAAGGCAGAAGCGACTCTCATCGCTGAAGACGACACGTCTCCATTCGTCCCTCCATTCACGCCTGTCGCGACACCACTGGAGGCGGGCTGCACGATGTTGGGGCGTGAGCGGAAGACGGCCTAACGGTGTGCGGGACCGTAGCCCAGCTTCATGGAGACGGTTGCGAATGGTCCTCGCCGATACCCCAGGAGCAACAGTGTCCCTAATTTGCTGGGAAGTGGCGGTGCGGTCCCCTACGGCACTGCGTAGGATCCTACGGTCTTGGCGTGCATTCGTGCGTCGCTGCGGTCCGGTCCCAGGTCGACGGGCACGTGCACCTTCCGCCGACCAGTGGCGACAACATCGATGTACTGTGGAGACCTCACGCCCCACGTGTTGAGCAATTCGGCGGTACGTCCACCCGGCCTCCCGCATGCCCACTATACGCCCTCGCTCAAAGTCCGTCAACTGCACATACGGTTCACGTCCACGCTGTCGCGGCATGCTACCAGTGTTAAAGACTGCGATGGAGCTCCGTATGCCACGGCAAACTAGCTGACACTGACGGCGGCGGTGCACAAATGCTGCGCAGCTTGCGCCATTCGACGGCCAACACCGCGGTTCCTGGTGTGTCCGCTGTGCCGTGCGTGTGATCATTGCTTGTACAGCCCTCTCGCAGTGTCCGGAGCAATTATGGTGGGTCTGACACACCGGTGTCAATGTGTTCTTTTTTCCATTTTCAGGAGTGTATGTAGATGTAGATGTGTGCTGCCAATCACTAAAGTGTACGTTTTACACAAAGAAGCCGTTAAAAGTGACAAGTAACATATAAGACAAACAGTTTTAACGGTATTTTATTATTTCATCTGAAGTAAGAGCACTGAAAATGTCAATCTGCTAAATAATCGAAGGAATTTCTTTTAGTCTTTTTCATAGGGGGCACATGGCAGATAACACAGTGGTGTGACATTGTGTATGTACACCATCTGTGCAACCCCAAAATAACTGCAAAGGTCAATGGAGAAAAGTAAGTTGACTATTTCAAAATTAACTCCCATAAGTGTTAATACTTTTATTCCAGTGTTAGAGAAGACCGTCATGGAAAAACGTTTGCAGTTGCCTACGAAACCATGACTGTAGCCAGTCGTGCACCTTTTCGTCCGAAGCAATCGACGGCCACGAATGTTTTTCTTGAGGGCTGCAAAATATGGAGAGGTAGGGGAGAGATAGGGACAGTACGGAGGATTTGTAAGGGCATTCTAGCGAAACTTCTGCAGTGTTCTCGGAAGAACAAGCGCGTCAGCTTCGGGAAAATCATCATAACCTTTTTCATTGACTGCGAGGGTCTGCTGCTCATTGACTTTCTGGAACAGGGTGCCAAAATTAACACACAGGGGTTGGTGAACACTTCGCAAAAATTGAACCTCGTCAAGAAGTCCAAATGCTCAGCAATATTGACGAACGGCATCATTCCGAGACAGGATAATGTCAGCCCAAGATTGTTTCGGGTACGCTGCAGAAGTTTTGATTGGAAGCCCTTAAACATCTCACCTATAGTCACGATTTCTACCCATACGATTTCCATACTTTTGGAACCCTAAAGAAAGACATTCGTAGCCGTTATGTTGGGCGCCTGGGTGCAGTCATCGTTATTTAGCCAACTGCAAACATTTCTCCTGGAAGAATTGACCATTTTATCTCACAGTGGGATAAATTTATTAACACTTACGACGATTACGTTCGTAACAGTAAACAGTATACTTACTTTTTTCTATCTGTCTCGTTTCCAGTTGTCTTTCCGTTACATAATTTTATGTATACATCTGTCATAATATTTACTATATACTTTTGAAATTTAATGTTTGGATGTAATAACTGACGTTGCTTTATCTCTTTTGCAGCAGCCTTAAAACTGGAGCTATAAAGCTCCTATCTGGTATGTAAACGCTACGGTCGCAGGTTCGAATCCTGCCTCGGGCATGGATGTGTGTGATGCACTTAGGTTAGTTAGGTTTGAGTAGTTCTACGTTCTAGGGCCTGATGACCTCAGCAGTTAAGTCCCATAGTGCTCAGAGCCATTTGAACCATTTGGTATGTAAAACAATCGTAATTGATAGCTGCATGGCGAATTATTTTCCTCTTAGTCACGGAAGATTGCAGTTTTGGAACCAACACATTCCAGTTATATGACGAAAGGCTTCTACATTCACTTGGAAATCACTCCCCCGAATGTCGTCTCCCATCTACTGTCTATCAACGTACACCAGCTCATTTTGTTGGCACTAACCTTCCTGCTTCCTTACCTTGTTTCATGTCATACATCATGTTAGGCTCCATTCACATAACTATCTGTTCATCCCACTTTGCAGTAATGTCAGAAGGCGCTCGTAAATTAGGTATTGTCTCTATTGCAAATTTATACTTTACAGAAAAGGTCCAAGATTGGAGTCATTGAAGTGGCAACCCTCTTAACCTGGGATCCGCCGGTGTTCGGCGCAAGAAAAAATTCTCAAACAAAAAATAATATCTGTTGACGTGCAACTACAGATATGGTGATGGCAAACAAGAGTGAGTGATGGAAACGGATGAGAAAGAAATTAGCGTCGACAGTCTGAAATATTAGAAACCTGATGCACTTGCCCACGTGAGCGGTAAACTAAGAAGAAGATGGAACGAGTAATCATGAACCTTTTTCTTTCATATATAAACGGCTGTTTTTAAAATGAATGGAATGTAGTAATGCTAATGGTTTTTGGAATAAAATAAACATCTAATTGAAAATAAAAACGTTTAAAATATACATATGATTACTAACCAGCTATCACTGGTATACTGTATTTTCATCATATGTGAAGGATGTACCAATGATCACTGTTTCGAGCCAACAACCACAAGAGTAGTTCTTCACAACTATTTCACTAGAATAAGTCGGAATTGAAGTAATATCTGCTCTGGATTCACATGTGGCTAAATCGCACGTCTCCACACGATAATAAATGCTGGACCTACGTTTTCACATGTATTCAATCACAGATATAGAATCAGACACAAATATACCATTACAGTGTCGTTCATTTCGAAGTATGTAAGGTAGGTTACTTTATGTCTCGATTTGGGAGAGTTACTGTGTATTAATGTTGCTAGTGCAAATTTCCCTACATGAAGCTATAAATGTCTCATCTGTTGTGAACTTGCTAAACTCTGCAACACAATCAGTGCGTAGTTAGTTGTAAGTGTAATGAGAAGTAGTTTTGTCTAGGTTCCTATCACTCTTTACGTACAAATATATGCTTAGTGTGGTCTTTCATTAATATACCAACATAATGGCGTAAATGAACTAACCTCCAAAGAGAATATATTATCAAGCAGACTGAAACAGGTAATGATCAAGATTTTCCTATTTGAGTCTTATACAATAAAGCGAATTATCCGACGGAAAGTGGTAATTTTTCCGCAGATTAGGAAGAGTTTTTGATTTTATTATTAACGTGAGGCATACCTGACATTATCGGAAAGTATGTTGCTCAAAAAATGTGTGTGAAACCTTATGGGACCTAACTGCTAAGGTCATCAGTCCCTAAGCTTACACACTACTTAACCTAAATTATCCCAAGGACAAACACACACACCCATGCCCGAGGGAGGACTCGAACCTCCGCAGGGACCAGCCGCACAGTCCATGACTGCTTCGCCGTAGACCGCACGGCTAATCTCGCGCGCCCATACAATATTATTCAGTTCAGAGAAACAATTCACCTGTTTGTTGTGACAATGGCTGCCCAGAGTCGTACAACTTTTCTGTCTCACCTGAGGGTGTAGCAGTGGCCACACCCAAAGAAGATCTCCGACCATCAACTTGGTAGATGTTTACGCTGCGTTTACAGGTTAACAACGCGGCACCCCGTCTTCGGCTCATTCAGTGAAAAATTAAATTAAAAGTATTCACCTTCAGATAGACGCTTCGAAACAAGTTTTTGACATGACAGTATGAAATCACTAGTATAGTGGTGGAGATTCTTGGTGTTATTTTATAAGCACTCACAGTTTTCTGTGATTTCGTGGATACTCACTCAATAGTTCGTTTAATTGGCGTGGCATCTATTTATTCAAAATTTCACTTTGCATCTAAACCAGATCTTGGTCCTCAGAATAAGTGATTCTAAACAATAACCACCATTCGAACTCCGTTTTGCGTAAAACGATGATCGCTTAACACTCACTTTCTTTTATATTGTTCACTGACGCTATGGTTCACTGACTCTTCCTCCTCTCGGTCAAAACACACCGCTGTTATGTTCCATATATACAGTTACTGCTCAAACATTTTGCACGAATTGTTTCAGTGTTTGAATAGCTTGTGCACGTAAAACCAAGACCGTAATTGTAATTACCCGTCCGACATTGGCACCATGATGAGTCTCTGGAAGATTCTTCGTTACTTTTGGGAAGATCGGTCGAATTCCTTTTGAAGATCGCCCCTTTTGCGTCTGCAATACATTCGTTACTGTCTGTGTCTTCACTTGAGATTAGCTTTTCATTCCGTGACTCTCATCTACATCTACATCTACATCTACATGGATACTCTGCAAATCACATTTAAATGCCTTTCAGAGGGTTCATCGAACCACCTTCCCGATTATCTATTATTCCAATCTCGTATAGCGCGCGGACAGAATGAACACCTATATCTTTCCGTACGAGCTCTGATTTCCCTTATTTTATCGCGATGATCGTTCCTCCCTATGTAGGTCGGTGTCAACAAAATATTTTCGCATTCAGAGGAGAAAGTTGGTGATTGGAATTTCGTGAGAAGATACCGCCTCAACGAATAACGCCTTTCTTTTAGCGATTTCCAGCCCAAATCCGGTATCATTTGTGTGACACTCTCTCCCATATTTCTGGATAATACAAAATGTGCTGCCCTTCTTTGAACTTTTTTCACGTACTCCGTCAGTCCTTTCTGGTGAGGATCCCACACCGCACAGTACTATTTAAAGGAGGACGGACAAGTGTAGTGTAGGCTGTCTCCTTAGTAGGTCTGTTATATTTTCTAAGTGTCCTGCCAATAAAACGCAGTCTTTGGTTAGCCTTCGCCACAACATTTTCTGTGTGTTCCTTCTAATTTAAATTGTTCGTAATTGTAATACCTAGGTATTTAGTTGAATTTACGGCTTTTAGATTAGACTGATTTATCGCGTAACCGATGTTTAACGAGTTGCTTTTAGCACTCATGTGGGTGACCTCACACTTTTCGTTATTTAGGGTCAACTGCCACTTTTCGCACCATTCCGATATTTCTTCTAAAACGTTTTGCAATTTGTTTTGATCTTCTGATGGCTTTATTAGTCGATAACCGAAGACGGCTGCTCAGATTGTCTTCCAAATCGTTTATGTAGATAAGGAACACCAAGGGCCTATAACACTATCTTGGAGAACGCCATCAATCACTTCTGTTTTACACGATGACTTTCCGCCAGTTACTACGAACTGTGACCTCTCTGATACGAAATCGCAAATCCAGTCACATAACTGAGACGATATTCCATAAGCACACAATTTCACTACGAGCCGCTTGTGTGGTACAGTGTCAAATGGCTTCCAGAAATCCAGAAGTACGGTATCGATCTGAAATCCCTTGTCAATAGCTATCAGCACTTCATGTGAACAAAGAGCTAGTTGTGTTTTCTAAACCCCATGTTGACTGTGTGTCAGTAGACCGTTTTCTTCGAGCTAATTCATAATAGTCGAACACAATATACTGGGTGGTCCATTGATCGTGACAGGGCCAAATATTTCACGAAATAATCGTCAAACAAAAAAACTACGAAGAACGAAACCTGTCTAGCTTGAAGGGGAAAACCAGATGGCGCTATGATGGGCCCGCTAGATGGCGCTGCCGTAGGTCAAACTGATCTCAACTGCGTTTTTTAAAATAGGAATCCCCATTGTTATTACATGTTCGTGTAGTACGTAAATAAATATGAATGTTTTAGTTGGACCACTTTTTTCGGTTTGTGATAGATGGCGCTGTAATAGTCACAAACATATGGCTCACAATTTTGGACGAACAGTTTGTAACATGTAGGTTTTCTAAATTAAAATACAGAACGTAGGTACGTTTGAACATTTTATTTCGGTTTTTCCAATGTGATACGTGTACCTTTGTGAACTTATCATTTCTGAGAACGCATGCTGTTACAGCATGATTAACTGTAAATACCACATTAATGCAATAAATGCTCAAAATGGTGCCTTTCAACCTCAGTGCATTTGGCAATACGTGTAACAGCATTCCTCTCAACAGCGAGTAGTTCGCCTTCCGTAATGTTCGCACATGCGTTGACAATGCGCTGACGCATGTTGTCAGGCGTTGCCGGTGGATCACGATAGCAAATATCCTTTAACTTTCCCCACAGAAAGACATCCGGGGACGTCAGATCCGGTGAACGTTCGGGCCGTGGTATGGTGCTTCGACGACCAATCCATCTGTCGTGAAATATGCTATACAATACCGCTTCAACCGCACGCGAGCTATGTGCCGTACTTTCATCATGTTGGGAGTACATCGCCATTCTGTCATGCAGTGAAACATCTTGTAATAACATCGGTAGAACATTATGTAGGAAATCAGCATACATTGCACCATTTAGATTGCCATCGATAAAATGGGGGCCAGTTATCCTTTTGTCCCATAATGCCGCACCATTCATTAATCCGCCAAGGTCGCAGCCATCGTGGATTTTCTGTTGCCCAATAGTGCATATTATGCCGGTTTACGTTACCGCTGTTGGTGAATAACGCTTCGTCGCTAAATAGAACGAGTGCAAAAAATCTGTCACCATCCCGTAATTTCTCTTGTGGCCAGTGGCAGAAATGTACACGACGTTCAGAGTCGTCGCCATGCAATTCCCGGTGCACAGAAGTATGGTACGGGTGCAATCGATGTTGATGTAGCATTCTCAACACCGACGTTTTTGAGTTTCCCGATTCTCGCGCAATTCGTCTGCTACTGATGTGCGGATTATCCGCGACAGCAGCTAGAACACCTACTTGGGAGTCAACTTTTGTTGCAGGTCGTGGTTGACGTTTCACATGAGGCTGAAAACTTCCCGTTTCCTTAAATGACGTAACTATCCGGCGAACGGTCCGGACACTTGGATGATGTCCAGGATACCGAGCAGCATACATAGCACACACCCGTTGGGCATTTTGATCACAATAGCCATACATCAACACGATATCTACCTTTTCCGCACTTGGTAAACGGTCCATTTTAACACGAGTAATGTATCACGAAGCAAGTACCGTCCGCACTGCGGAATGTTACGTGATACCACGTACTTATACGTTTATGACTATTACAGCGCCATCTATCACAAAGCGAAAAAAGTGGTCCAACTAAAACATTCGTATTTCTTTACGTACTACACGAATATCTAATAAAAATGGGGGATCCTATTTTTTTTAAAAAACGCAGTTGATATCCGTTTGCCCTATGGCAATGCTATCTAGCGGGCCTACCATAGCGCTCTCTGGTTTCACCCTTCAAGCTAGACGAGTTTCTTTCTTTGTAGTTTTTTCGTTTGATGCTTATTTCGTGAGATATTTGGCACGGTCACTATCAATGGACCACCCTGTATCTTCTAAAATCCTACTGCATATCGACGTTAACGATATGGGCTTGTAATTTAGTGGATTACTCCTATTACCTTTCTTGAATGTTGGTGTGACCTGTGCAACTTTCCAGTCTTTGGGTACGGATCTTCCGTCGAGCGAACGGTTGCGTATGATTGTTAAGTATGGAGCTAATGCATCAGCATAGTCCGAAAGGAACCTAATTGGTATAGTTTGGACCAGAAGACTTGCTCTCGAACCCGTAAACGCCTACGAATTCGATTTCAACAAATCTCACTTTCTGTGAGTCCCCGCTATTAACCCTCCGCCTCCTCGCTTTTCTCATTTCAAAGATGGTACTTTACCCTACTAGACCATAGCACTTCCTATTAAATGAACACTAAGTAGGATTTTCTCTTAAATGTAAGTGTAATAAATGTATATCTACATACTAAAATGGCTGGGTGGTAGGATGGTTGGCAAGGTACTCGAACAAATTAATTCATACTGTTTGAGATGCTTAACAGTAAGAGCCAACATCGAAAGCAACATAATGTATTAGCACGCTTACTGCTTTATAGAAGCAATTTACACCCTTTTATGTTTTCCGTTCTGGTAAACACTCAGAACAATGAGTGCACAAGCAATAAAATACGAAAGAAATACTGAAACCATTACCCGCCTTAAAAGGCAATAGAATAAAGAAACACAGTAACTAACTAAGCGCCTTCAGGGTGCCCAGTGTGTTTCAGTACAAATATAAAATAGCTATAATTAATAACTAATCTAGTCGTCAAGAAAGATAAGCAAAATTTAAAAAACAACTGGCCGTGACAGCAGTCAGATTAAATTAAGGAAGCAAAGAATATCAGAATTTAGGTATCCGCGTCAGGTGGCAAACTACTTTCCAGTTGAGTTACCAAAACTTAAAAAGCAGTCCTAGAAGAGAACGCTTCAGGAAACAAGGCATTGCACTATTATTTAATATTTTAAATTCCTTACAATGTCAAGACCCACAACAGCAAGAGACTGCCTGGAACACATCAATAGTCTTTAAACACCAACACAAAGCACCTGAATTTAAAATACAGAAAGCACATCAAATATTTAACCTTCAGACAGTGAAACAAAACAAAAAAATAAATACTACACCAAAGAGTAACCCCAAAACGGCAACCGGCCAAAACATAAATACCAGTTAATCGTGAAGTGGCTTAGAACCACTCGGAAGACAAGCAATAATAAATGTGAGCAGTACATCGGTCAGAGCCGCCAGTCTCAAGTACTTATATACATAAAGTGAAAACGAGTAACACACGTTAATCACAGGGAATGTCCGTTCGCCAGCAGACTACATATGTACTGCCAAGGCAACCCTTCGCCAAAGGTTAGGCATAACTTGATAAACATTTAAAAATTGATACACTTGCCTTTTACAAAAAAATGGTTCAAATGGCTCTGAGCACTATGCGACTCAACTTCTGAGGTCATCAGTCGCCTAGAACTTAGAACTAATTAAACCTAACTAACCTGAGGACATCACACACATCCATTCCCAAGGCAGGATTCGAACCTGCGACCGTAGCGGTCGCCCGGCTCCAGACTGTAGCGCTTAGAACCGCACGGCCACTCCGGCCGGCTGCTTTTTACAACCTCAGAGCATAACCAATGCCCCTGCACAGGTCAGGACCGCACAATGTTACAGTGCAAAGCGTCTTGATAGCCAAGAAAGTCGAACCTTAAGGCAGGACACAGGCATATTCCAAAATTTCCTTCCCTGGCACTCAGTAGCTCTACAGCGTATGCTCACCAAATTTTTACGTTGCTTTTGAATGAAATTAAAAACCCACAATAGCCTGTTCAATAATAAATTCAGTTGGGAGGAGCACACCACAGAACTGCAGAAATGCCTTAACAAATCTGTATTTGCAATTCGAGTGTTAGCGCACATAGGCGACATAAAAATGAAAAATCTTGCATACTTTGCCTACTTTCATTCCATAATGTCATATGGTATAATATTTTGGGGTAACTCTTCAAGTCAAACAAAAGTTTTCAGAGTCCAAAAGCGTGTAATGCGTATTATTTGTGGAGTAAATTCACGGACGTCCTGTAGAAACCTCTTCAAGGAACTTGGTATACTAACTACTGCCTCTCAGTATATTTACTCCTTAATTAAATTTGTCCTAAATAATATATCTCTTTTTCTAACAAACGGTTCTGTTCATACATACAATACCAGGAACAAAAATGATCTGCACAAGGACTTAAAAGCACTTACTTTAGGTCAAAAAGGGGTCCACTACTCAGGAACCCTCATCTTTAATAATTTGCCAGCAAACATAAAAAATTTAGTTACAAATCAAGATCAGTTTAAATGGAGCCTGAAAGACTTACTAGTGGCCAACTCCTTCTACTCCACTGACGAATTTTTTAATAGGAACAAATGATGTATTGTATATACTCATACTATTAGTATTGTTATTTAAGCTTTAAAAAATTGACATTTTCCACATCCACGAGGATCTCCTCAGCACGGACCTATGGAACGAAAAACTAATCTAATCTGATCTAATTTAAACCATCGAAGGCAGCAGCCAGTGATTCGTCTGTGCCCAAGCAGGCTGCAGACAGGGTCTTCCACACGCATGACCGCTCCTTTAACAGACAACTCGTCCGCCTTGAAACTCCAAGCCAGTTCCTCAGGTGTTACACCGGAGTCGTCAGAAAAATGTCGCCCACAAGCTGCAGTACAACAGTGGTCGCTCAACCATCCCTACTGCCGTTGCTCATGCGTGAACCTTCATCCTGGCAAAACAATACGTTGCTGCATCTGGCGGGTTCAGAGTGCCAAGGCAACGGGTCGAAGCATCTTGTTTACCAGACACAACTTTAAGCTGACTTAAGTGTGCTCTAACTTGTTTCTTGGTGGCTCGGTCCTTGACCAGAAATCTAACTGAGGTGTTTACACTGACGACATCGTATGACCCCAGGAAGTGGGGATACATTTTGGCTCTTGTCTTCTTGCTGCAGTTACTCTGGACCCAGGAGAGTTTTAGAAAACCGACGTGGTGAACCTGCAAGATGGGACATCTGCCCTGTTGTATTGGGTAGCCTCCCTCTGGTATCCAAGACGAATATCGTTCCTGGCCGCCTCCCAGTTTTTCCTAATGACCTTCGGATTACTGTCTTCTAGGAGTGTCACATAGGTTAGATACATGTAAGTGAACAGGAAATGCGAACATCAGATTGGTCGGGGTAGTTCTGTGAGTTTCACACACAGTCGTATAAACACAAAATGAATTCAAATGATTGACTGATCCAACTTAGTGTGAGATTGTAGGTGGAAAATGATCAGGACACATTACATTTTTCGGTTAACTCGTTCCGCAAATTTCTGCTGTAATAATAAGGGGTGGAAGTAACGTGATATATAGCGCCATTGAAGCGCAATTACCTAAATTCTCAACACAAAATAGATGGAGCAATATCGATCACTAATACCTTAAGTGAGCCAAGCATCGAAAATATTCCTCCTAAACGCCCAACAGCGACCCCAGTGGGTGCTAAATGCCCAACCAAATAAAATGTCTGGTAGGGTGTAGACGCCACAGATAATCGGTAAAAAATTTGCCCATGGCACGCTGTACCCTACTGGAACCAGCCTCAGTTGTGCAGGTACCGGGATCAGGTTTAGCCACCTTACACTCTCGACGTTGCCTGACAAGCTGCCGTATAAAACTCTAGACTTCCCCCGTATAATGAATGGTCAAAGTACCCGAGAACAGGAGGAATCAGCTTTCTTGGGATGCTTGACTTTCCAATTATAGTGAGAGTGGTAACAAAGCTCTTGCTAAGAGAATACTCTGGCACCTGCTTACCATCCCTAACTTTAACTTCCTTTAATGATGCATCTACTGCCTGTTTTCCCTCATTTTTATGAGCAGATCTGCAATTTCCCATGGGACCACAGACTCACGCACCTGCCCTTCAGTATACTTGGAGAGCTTAGTGACTTGTTTGTGGTGGAACATGCAGCAGAGGCCGTGAGATAGTTGATGTGCGGTCTTGATGTGCCTCACTTAGCTCTTCCTTGCCAATACTCAAGGCGAGGCATAGTCATCGCTTTTCAGCCGAAATAGTTTATGCCCCTGTTAAGATTTACGTTTACCATCTCGAATATGAGGGCCAGTGCCACTGAAACGTCCCCTTAGAAGATTTAATGAATTACTGCGCTGATAAACCCCTTACATTATTTGATTTTCGAACAGCTGAGCAGAACTGAACGTATTCACACATTTCGCTCTTTACTTGTTCTGATCAACACTAAACTGACACACAATATTTTTAGCCCAAGGCAATCAGACTTTCAATAATTCCTACAAAAAAATGGCCCTGACTAACGATAACCTATACCTTTCATGAATCACTTACCTCACAAAAATCTTCGTTACTCGAACTACTGCAATACAGCGAGCGCCAATACTGCCAGCTAAATAAAAGATTCTAACTACTGATAGGCATAGTTAGCAAATGAAAGATTTTGATAGAGAACAAACGTATTTACCTTAATAATATTCAAATGTCATCATATTTATATCAGTTCATGATATCCAATATTTCAAATTTACTCTTTCTGATGGACACACGTCCAGATCGTCCGCTCTCAGAATTCTGCCATATCTTTCCCCACACCCACCACTGCTGGCGGCTCACCTCCAACTGCGCAACCCTACACGCTGTTCACATCCAACTGCCCAACACTACAATAGTGAATATTCCAACAATGCCAACCAGCCACAGACTGCACACTGCACAGTCAGTAAGTTTCATACAGAGCGCTACGTGACGTTACCAACATAAAAACCTAAACAGCCTACTTACACCACTAATGCATATACTGAGTCTCTGCTCTCATCCATGGATATGGACATGAACCCTGAAGCGTAAGTATTCGGTTTCATTTGTCCTTCATGCTCTTCGAGAGACACGGCAATTATTAAAGAATTATGTGCGTTGATTAGAAACGATCCAACACAATCTCACCAGCTAAAGCCAATCTTAAAGTGTCGAAGATCGCTTGCAAAATATCGATCCACTGAAATTTTTTCACCTTACACCCCAACTGATTTAGGGGAGCGTCTAATTGCACAAAATATGGGATAAATTTCAGAAAACAAGTACGATTTCTATAAACTGGACTACGTCTGTCTAGTCACTAGGTGCGCTGTACTGGCAAATGGCTGTAGTATGGTCCTGATCTATTTAAATTTATCTAGCGTATGCCATGTGCTCCAAAAATGAAAGTATAGCACACCTGCGAATTTCGTTGATCTCCTTTGCATATGACACCACTATGAAATAACTATTACAAGCTGTGTACACTTTCATGTCAACGTACACAGATTTCGAATATGAAACAGTAAGTCTCAAAGAAAGTTAAATACAGCATGTATATATCAGTATTGCATGTATAATAAATGATTTAAATTTTATACAAAACAATACATGTTCACTTAAATGTCAGGCAGAAAAGGTAATACTGTCGGTTTTTGGTAATTGTTGATATTAAACACGATCATTAGTATTGTAGGCTACAAATTGTATCTGTGTTGTTTAACTATCACGTGTCTTTTTTTACAACAATAAGTACTAATGTATTGTCTATCAATACAACATGCAAAAATGTTTCAAGAAACGTGCCGTGACCTGTTGTTAATATGAGGAATTAGCAGAGTTGTTAGTGAATAACCATACTGAGTATTTCTCCAAAATACACTCCTGGAAATGGAAAAAAGAACACATTGACACCGGTGTGTCAGACCCACCATACTTGCTCCGGACACTGCGAGAGGGCTGTACAAGCAATGATCACACGCACGGCACAGCGGACACACCAGGAACCGCGGTGTTGGCCGTCGAATGGCGCTAGCTGCGCAGCATTTGTGCACCGCCGCCGTCAGTGTCAGCCAGTTTGCCGTGGCATACGGAGCTCCATCGCAGTCTTTAACACTGGCAGCACGCCGCGACAGCGTGGACGTGAACCGTATGTGCAGTTGACGGACTTTGAGCGAGGGCGTATAGTGGGCATGCGGGAGGCCGGGTGGACGTACCGCCGAATTGCTCAACACGTGGGGCGTGAGGTCTCCACAGTACATCGATGTTGTCGCCAGTGGTCGGCGGAAGGTGCACGTGCCCGTCGACCTGGGACCGGACCGCAGCGACGCACATATGCACGCCAAGACCGTAGGATCCTGCGCAGTGCCGTAGGGGACCGCACCGCCACTTCCCAGCAAATTAGGGACACTGTTGCTCCTGGGGTATCGGCGAGGACCATTCGCAACCGTCTCCATGAAGCTGGGCTAAGGTCCCGCACACCGTTAGGCCGTCTTCCGCTCACGCCCCAACATCGTGCAGCCCGCCTCCAGTGGTGTCGCGACAGGCGTGAATGGAGGGACGAATGGAGACGTGTCGTCTTCAGCGATGAGAGTCGCTTCTGCCTTGGTGCCAATGATGGTCGTATGCGTGTTTGGCGCCGTGCAGGTGAGCGCCACAATCAGGACCGCATACGACCGAGGCACGAAAGGCCAAGACCCGGCATCATGGTGTGGGGAGCGATCTCCTACACTGGCCGTACACCACTGGTGATCGTCGAGGGGACACTGAATAGTGCACGGTACATCCAAACCGTCATCGAACCCATCGTTCTACCATTCCTAGACCGGCAAGGGAACTTGCTGTTCCAACAGGACAATGCACGTCCGCATGTATCCCGTGCCACCCAACGTGCTCTAGAAGGTGTAAGTCAACTACCCTGGCCAGCAAGATCTCCGGATCTGTCCCCCATTGAGCATGTTTGGGACTGGATGAAGCGTCGTCTCACGCGGTCTGCACGTCCAGCACGAACGCTGGTCCAACTGAGGCGCCAGGTGGAAATGGCATGGCAAGCCGTTCCACAGGACTACATCCAGCATCTCTACGATCGTCTCCATGGGAGAATAGCAGCCTGCATTGCTGCGAAAGGTGGATATACACTGTACTAGTGCCGACATTGTGCATGCTCTGTTGCCTGTGTCTATGTGCCTGTGGTTCTGTCAGTGTGATCATGTGATGTATCTGACCCCTGGAATGTGTCAATAAAGTTTCCCCTTCCTGGGACAATGAATTCACGGTGTTCTTATTTCAATTTCCAGGAGTATATATATATATATATATATATATATATATATATATATATATATATATATATATATATATATATAATATTTTTGTAAGTAGCAGATATTTGTACCAATGCAATGATATGATGCAATGATATAATAACTGATATGTATGACTGTATTTCTCTCCGTATATAAAAGCCTTATCTAAAGAATTATTTGGTATACTTTTTATAAGTGGAGCTCTTAAAAATGCGAATGCCAATTGTATTCACGTGTGGCCTGTTCTACACGGGTCCCGATTTTTCCGAAGAGTTATGACGATAAACCGGTTTGACTTTTGGATCAAAAATCGAAGATTTGATGGCCAGTGTGCTAGATCGCGAAGAAGAACGGCAGACAAGTTCACTGCATTCCGTGATTGTTGGTGTATGTTTGTCAAGCATAGTCAAGAACTGTACACTCCCTCTGATCTCCTAAACACTGACGAGACACTCCTTGGCTTTCGAGGCAGATGCCCATTCAGAATCTATCTGCCGAGCATACCGGACAAATATAGACTAAAGATAATTTCATTATGGGTTGCGAAAACATATAACTTTTACGGCGGCATGCCATATTTGGGAAAAGAGATTAAGGATAAAAGTGTTTAGATTCGTACAAACGTTTTATTATGTGATGAAATTATGTGACCCTGTACATGGAACCATCCGGGACATTACGATGGATAACTAGCTTGCTTCTTGTGAAGTAGTCGACAAACTGGCCGACTAAAAGTGGACAATGGTTGACACCTTACGCAGCAACAAGCCATAAATCCTATAAACTCTGCTTCGAAACAAGAATAGACCAGTTTCTTCCTCTGTAATCATTTACAAGAAAGAAAGGAATGTTGCAGTCATGGATTCCAAAGAAAAATTGAAACGTTATTCTTGCGCCAACGATGCATGAGATACACGAAGTAGATGAGAAGACAAAATAATCGAACATAGTGATTTTCTACAATGATAACAGACAAGATCACTGTACGAAAAACCAGGCGCTGGCCTACGCGATACATATATGGGCTTTTATATGCCTCAGGAAAAAACGCCTAGATCTTGTATAAGGAGAATGGCGGCACAAGCAGCCAAAGCAGGAATGAAAGACAGACTCACGAGAAAAAATTTTCACAAAGAGTTTCGCATAACAATGGAACAGATTTTGACACGTTTTAGGAGCGATATTCCAAGCTCAACAGTGCAACCCAAAACGATCTCAAAAAAAAGGAAAGAAAGTGGACGATGCTTTCTTTGCAGTCGAAAAGAAGACCCGAAAAGTTTCTTTGAATGTCCGAAACCAGCGTGCAATGACCATCGGAAAAATATTTGTCACACTAGCCATAACAGTTGTTCGACAATGTTCGATATATTCAAAATCTGATCAAATTTTGAAATTAACTTATAAAATCTGTATTTCCTGTTTCATGAGGAACTATCTTTTCGAAGTTGTTAGCTTTATATTTTTTATCAATTTACATATTATTTGTGATATTATGCTAAACGACTCCTTCAATGACTCTTCCGCTTTATGATCTGTCCTATCGTGTTTTGCAGTCTTATAACAAAGAGGGTAATTGAGTACAACAGATAAGTGCTATCTCATATTTCCATATATGACAACCATTATATAATAATATACATTGATATTATAATTATTATTTGCTTTGTCATATTGTAAAACGTTCACAATAATTTAGAAAAATGTTGGGTAAATTTTTATACCATCTTGTTATTTATGTCTCGGGATTCACACTTTCTTGCTCTAGGGTTAGAAGTCGCGCCGCCTCCTCTTCTGTGAGACAGAATCATGGAGTCTACGCCTTGTAAGACGCTGTAACGGCACTGGATGAATTATAAGGGATCCGAAATCAGTAACTTTGGAATCGAAAGTGAAATGCTGGCATAGCAAAATGTGGCAACTTCTCACAGTGGATGTCATCAATGCCAGATAATATTACGTGAAATTAACGAAGTAGAACAGCCATTGGTCGTGGAGCCATTAAAATCTTCACCATATGAAAGAAAAAACTGAAAACCCTTTTTTTCAGAAAATGCTTGCACGTGCTTCAATTTTAGGTATAATACTGAGAAAGATTTTATGGCTGGTGCATAAAGAGTTAACTAGTACGTCGACTAAGGAACGTCCGAATAAAAGTTCAGAATAGAAAAGAAGGTATAGAGGGAAGGCCGCCTACATGTGTACCTATGGATGAGGTACGGCGTAGAAGTGACTCAGAATATTGGGTGTTGTAAACATGCGTGCAGCGAGAAATTGGCATTGAATAAAAGTAACTGGAAGACTGTATCAAACCGTCTACAAATTCTTTAGTATTACAAAACTGCTGAACACGTAAGGGAAACTTTGCTTGTACCAATAAGATAGAGGAAAATGATAAAAATAAGAGAAAATTTCATCCCGAAAGACGGGTATGTAATTGTGCAAAACGGATACTCTTCCCCTAGGTCAGTGCTCGGCAAACAATGGCTCATTAGCCCTTGAGTGTCGTTTCTCAACGAAATATCACATACGGAGATGAACCTACAGAGTGACTGAAACTTCGTGGCTCATACGCCGAAGTCGATTTCGGCTTAGATCTGGCAATGTATTCGAAAGAGGGGGGGGGGGGGGGGGAGGGCAGAGACAACATTTAAAAGTCACAAGCGTAACATAATTTTAACGTGGTATTGTACAAAATCAAACGATGTAGGGAATATCTATTCAGTTAAAGAGTGTGTAACTGTTTCTCATAAACGTGTTAGCAGCGGAAAGAAGAAGAAGATAGACTGAAGACCCAAAGAAACTGGTATACTTGCCTAATGTCGTGCCCCCCCCCCAACCCCCACCCCACGAGCTCGCAGAATTACCGCAACACGACGTAGCATCAACTCGATTAATGTTTGAAGTAGTGGCGGAGGGAATGGACACCATGAATCCTGCAGAGCTGACCATAAATCCGCAAGAACACCAGACAGTGGCGATCTTTACTGAACAGCAAGCTACAAGGCATCACAGATATGCTCAATAATGCTGATGTCTGGGGAGTTCGGTGGTCAACAGAAGTGTTTAAACTCAGAAGAGTGTTCCTGGAGCCACTCTGTAGCAATTCCGGACATGTGGGGTGTCATATTGTCCTGCTGGAATTGCCCAAGTCCGTCGGAATGCACGATGGACATAAATAGATGCAAGTGTTCATACGGGATGCTTATATACGTCTCATCTGTCAGAGTCGTATCTTGACGTATCGGGAGTCCCATATCACTCCAACTGAACACGCCCCAGACCATTACAGAGCCTATAATAACTTGAACAGTCGCCTCCTGACATGCTGAGTCCATTGATTCTAGAGGTGGTCTCCATAGCCGTACATGTCCATCCGCTCGATACAATTTGAAGCGACCCTCGTCCGACTAGGCAACATGTTGCCAGCCATCAACAGTCCAATATCGGTGTTGACGGACCCAGGTGAGGCGTAAAGCTTTGTGTCGTGCAGTCATCAAGGGTACGTAAGTGCGCCTTCTGCTCAGAAAGCCCATATCGATGATGTTTCGTTGGGTGATTCGCTCGCTGACACTTGTTGATGGCCCAGCATTGAAATGTGCAACAATTTGCGGAAAAGTTGTCCGTCTGTCACGCTGAACGATCCTCTTCAGTCATCGTTGGTCCCTTTCTTGAAGGACCTTTTTACGGCCACAGCGCTCTCGAAGATTTGATGTTTTACCTGATTCCTGATATTTACGGTACACTCGTGAAATGGTCGTACGGGAAAATCCCCACTTCATCGCCACCTCGGAGATGCTTTGTCCAATCGCTCGTGCACTGTCTATAACACCACGTTCAAACTCACTTAAAACTTGATTACTTGCCATTGTAGCTGCAATAATCGTTCTGCGGCAGATCTATTCTCTTATATAGGCATTGCCGACCTCAGCGACGTATTCTGCCTGTTTAAATACCTCCGTATTTGAATATGCATGCATACACCAGTTTCCTTGGCGTTTCAGAGTAGTTATTTTAACAACGAACTAACAGCATATCACTGGGGAAGTGATGTAGCAATAACTTTGAGTTCTGAGTAAGAAATAAGTGAAAGACGATGGTGGTGACAAAGAAATATAAGCTTGTGTAATAACAAATAAATATACTTGCAGACATGACTGGTTTTCTTACTTCTACTTTTACATGCTTCGGTGGTGTTGATTTATCCTGATCCTGAGGCGAGGGCTCTAAAGCGAAGATAAGTTGATTTTAACTTCTGGAATAGTATTCCTGACACACAATAAGCTGAAAAATGTAGAATCTGCTGTTCTTTCCTCATTCGGGTTACATATTCATTCGAACAATTATTTTCGAGCTTAAACCTTGTGTAGAGTAACTGAGAATCCGCATTTACTTGTGAGAACCTGAAATCGAGTCTAACATTGAAACAGAAAATGAGAACGTAACTTATGCAAACTTACCAAGGACATGCAAGATCATCGTTCACATTACCTTTTGTGTCACTGACATGGTTTAAGTTTTATGACCCCCTTACAATTGTTTACCCGTTTTCTATTGTTCCTTAGTTGGTTAAAAATTCATGGAGGTATATGCAGTGCTTGCAACTGAATGAAAGGCAGCTTCTTTTTTACCATTCGCCTTTCGTTTCTCTTACATGTGAAGTATCTTCAGTGGACTGTATGTATATGACAAAAGCTTTAAGTACTAGTTACAAATAATTTCTGTACCATGATTTCTCTTGTTATTATCTCGTTTTTCGGATTAGAGACAACTTTTGGCCAACAAGTCTTGTGAGGTTAAATTATCATTTGATGTTACTAGTTCTGATGTCGTCAGTCAATATGTGATCCTGGAGACATAGTCTATAAAGTGGGTCTGTACCTACCATATGTCCGATTTTAGGACACTTTATTCACCTCTATTATTTTTCATTTCACTTCCAATTTCCTCCACGCATTTAATATGTGTGTTTGCAGCGTACATTTGCCAACAGTCGCATATGTTTAGCCTTCGTTCTTTTGTGTGTTTTGGAGTGCATGTGTAGTTTCATGGTCAGTGAGTTACTGTTTATGTTGAGTTGGTCATTAATTAATTTAATTTTCAATACAAAGACTGTTTGTATATGAAAGTATTCCAGTATTTTCAACAACGTATTGTTGTAATTGTCGACTCTAATAATTTTCATGTCCTGTTCCATGTTGGATGGTCCATGCCCATGTTTTATCAGATGTTTGGCAAAGTCAGAATGGCTGTTTTCGCACTTCCAGCTTCCTGTATGTTCTTTGTTCTTAGTTTTCAAATTCCTGCATGTAATTACCAGATATACTGATTCATATTCTTGACATTCTAACTGGTATATACCGTACCTACTCGCTGGTATTTATCTGATTTGTAAATTGCTGTCTGTTAACGTGACTGGAGTATGTTTCTTGTTCTGTAAGCAATGTGAAATCGTTTACTTTTTTATATATTTGCTGTCCTTTTTGTTGATACATGTTTATGTGTTGAAGTGTACCATTTCTTCCTCTTGGTCACGTCATAAGCGTTATTTCAGTCAATAGTTGCAACAAAAAACTCCAGACACTGGAGTAAAACTTTCATATACAAAGAGCTCTTGCAACTTGAAAGAAAGTAATTAATGATCAAATCAGAAAAACAATAACTCACTGATGTTGTCAGCCACTAAAACAGTAACATCGAAAGTTGAAAAACGTAATTAGACTAAATAATTAATTAATAAATCTCTCTCTCTCTCATACACACACGCACACACACACACACACACACACACACACACACACACACACACACACACACACAGAGAGAGAGAGAGAGAGAGAGAATCCGACCCACACACAGACTGTAAACCCACACATCCATCACACAGTGAAAAGTACAAGGGAAGTGCTGAAATAACTGTGGTAGAAAAAACTTTGAAAATCGGCCATCTGCAGAGCACAAACCGATTAAATAAATCCTTAGGATTACCCACATAGACTGACAATATCAGAAGTAGTAACACCAAACGGTAACTTAACGTCATGAAACTTGTGACGCAAAAGTTGTCTCCAACATGAGAAACGAGAGAATAACGAGGAAAACGTAATATAGTAACACACCTGTGACTACTGCATCAAGCATTTATTATATACGTCAAATAAACATGTCTTACAGGCAACTGAAGATGCTTCAGAAATAAATGTGGCGAAGCGTGTATGACAGAAAACAAACTGCCTTTCATTTTGTTGCAAAGACGGAACATACGTCGGCGAACATTACAATTTAATTTTATCAATAAATAGTATCGTTATTAAGAATGACATCAAGCTTTAATCAACGAGTCTGCAATCTTACTACGACTTGAAACTTTAAGTTTACTTTATGAACTTAATTTTAAGGAGCGTTGTGGGTCGAAAGAAGATTTTTTTCGAAATGTTGAGGAAGGTATGTTGAGATGATTCGATCGTACAGAGAGAATGAACGAAAGGGGATTGACGAAACTACCATAAGAGAGTGGGTGGTAGAACTGGGAGGAATCGATATAATCGAACGTACCTCAGTAGGATTTAGGACCTTTTTTGTTTTAGAAAAAAAAAACAGCTTAGGACTATCCTTACGTGTAAACGATTTATTATCTCTATGGTTTAAGTTCAGAAAAATTGTCTTTCAATATAAATTTCGACCATTGTGCAGTTTATATTAGAATCTTTAATGAATTTGATGACCCCTGCTCTAGGCACGCAGTTTGGTATCTAGAAAAGTTGGATATTTAATTACTACACCATTAAAACATCCCTTTTGCGATGAAATCGCTAAAGGCGGAACTAACTGACTCAAAGAAGAATATCGACTGTCCTTTAGTTATTTTTTTAATTATATTTTTTTAAATCATCACAACAGATTTAGAAAGTGAAAAATGTCTTATATGAAAACATAAATTGTTTTTTATGTACGATAAATACGTCCTAACATTACAGCGTTACGGCTTTTCCTATGCCAAGTCATTAATGTACAACAACAAGGACCCCAACACACTTGCCTCGGGTGTGTCTGAAGCTACAGTCTACATCTGCCAATGATTCTCTATCAGGGATACCATACTCCGTCCCTCTACCAACAAACTTTCAGTCCTATCACAAATTTTGTTTGCAATCCCATATGATCCTTTTGTTGTTAATAAACACTGATATTCACAGTTAAAGAGGTTATAAACACATTCGTCACAATAAACTCTGAAGTTGTAAATGTATGTGTAACAAGTACCAAATGAACAAGAATGAGAATAGTAGTTTTCTGAGCTCTACTTCGTTCCTTGAAATTTGCCTCAGTAATGTAACAAGACGCTAGTAATATTTTATTTTCTTGTTTATTCAGTTTTTACGTTACGTAAGCTGCGTCCCTAACCACTGACGATAGAAAATTTCAAAGTTAAAAATGTTCGTTTGTTGTAAACTATTACAAATGGAAAGGTAAAAGTAAGTTTTACTTCTCAATGTGTCTCTTAAGAAGTTCCTGCTTTCTTTTCCTTACAGGAGCAGTGCTGGCAATGTTGCAGTTACCCGCCTACCACAGACGGAACCGAATGGTAGTCATGATGTACACATCTCACAGCATGAATCGGTGGATACAGGTCACGAACGCAGCTCAACGAAACAAAAAACGCATGTGGCAGACCGAGAGAAGGAAAGAAATAGTAACCGCCACACAGCAAGGAAAACCGTACCGCATATCGGTAATCCAACAAACCAGAATGACGATCACCAGCGACCGAGAGTTTTACGAAAGGGGCACAGAAGATACAAGCGACCAATAATGAGGAAAACCTCCTTGTCTTGGGAAACAGATTCTGTGGTACAGACAAATAATCCCCCCCTTCAACCGAGCTCCGCACAGTTTATCACATCATATCGGAACACTTACAAATTTCCTCCAGAGAACCACAACGTAACAGACTCTTCTTATTTACAGAAAAGTTCCAGTTCAACTCGAGATGGACGGCATCGATACGTACAGCAACTACATCATGCTGAGTCACGGAATGACAATGTTAGCGAAGCTAATTATATAGAGATATCTTCACAGAAATCAGATACGGGAGCTATCAACGATGACATTGCTACTTATACCTTGCCTGGCTCAAAAATTGTACCCGAAGACAGAGTGTCACAAAAAGTCAGAAATCAGAAAATTCGACTACCAGTGTACGCAAACGACAGACAACGACAGCCCCTAACAGATGGGGTACTGAAACAAAATGAAAAATTACGTGATAAAAATCATAATGGCTTTCATATGAGGAAATCATCGGAGCAAAATAAAAGTGTTCTCTCGAACAAGTCTTCGTACAATAGCTACATCGATCCACTTTCTCACGAATTGGGTGATGAAGTGCCTGCAGTCTCCGTAATCAATCACCAATCACCAGGAAGATCCTTACATATTGGGGACGTAGGGAGGTCACGAGTAATGAATGAAACACATCACTTGGCCCCGTCGTTGGAGACAGAACGTAAAAGTGCTTCCTACGCTAATCAGGAGCTACACTCAGGCTCAGGTATAAACTTGAAATCCATGAAAATGTTATTAGAGCCAGTGGTAGCGAAACCAGTGGCCCCCCAAACGGCACGACATACAGATAATGTTGGATTGGAAGACGAAAATCATACAGAGGGGAGTGCTGTCCCCGAAGATCTCCCAGATTATTCGAAGGAAACTCCACTCCAACAGTTCCCAGAGCAACCGAAAAACGCTGCTAATCCCTTAGAAGCAAGAAGTCAAGAAGGAAATCACATAACCAATACTATGCACAAATTAAGACATGAGAGGAGACGCAGAATATTGGGCCGACATCAGACCAACACTTCGAAACGTCTGAACCTAACGTCTGAACAAAGAAACGGCTCTCGCTCTCTTAACGTCAGCCACCCCACTTATAATATTTTCAATTTTTATGGGCCTGTTATTATTACAGGTGGAGCACTGCTCCCAGTAAGTTCAAACGATTCTTCTTCATCATCCTACGAAAGTGGCGCACTTAGTAATGGCAGCTACAATCCAAGTAATGTCCTTTACATTGCCGACAAAGAAGCAGTTTCCACTCAAACTTCGAATGTCGCAAAAAATTTCAATTACAGTAGTTTAGCAAACAATGGAATGACCATGGTTTTTCTCCCTACTAGACTTGCTAATAGATTACTTCTACAGAGCTATAATCACGAGACTGACGGTTCAGTTCTAAATGCGGGGAGAAGTCGTGGAATTGATGTTAACTCAGCTAGGAGTCTACACAATGGACCATTCAATCAACCAACCACCTCTTCACACTTTGACAATCCATCTCCTCATACAGGAGGTGAAATCAGCCTTCCCTCTGCCTGGTCGGACGATCCACACCAGGACACTGCAGCCCACAACAATGGGGTATCTGAACACAACATTGGTACAGTAAATGTGTCGGCAAATATGGGAAATGACCTTTCCATCTCTGGAGCAGGCACTATGGGTTTCAGTGGCACAGAATCCGGCAGTACACCAGGTAAAGCGTATAATGTTTATCCTGACAGTAATGTGTTAAGTGCAGAAGCGAGTTTACCTCCATATACTGGTCCATCTGGTCAAGAAAGCCAGATTCCGTATAGTGTGAGCTCCACAGAAAGAACTACGAATCATGATTCACCTTTCACAGGATATGATAATAGCACTGTTAGTCCCAACACGAATGCAGGAATTTGGTCTACTGATGATAGGAACAAAATTATAATGAACTTTGATAAACCAAGTACACCTGAAATTGGAACCAGTGTTGGGGCACTGGTTGCAGGTAGCCTGCCAAACCAAGGATTCCATTCCGGATCTGTACCTGCTGACACATCGTTCACAGGATATGATAATAGCATTGGTAGTCCCAACACGAATGCAGGAATGTGGTCCAGTGACGATAGAAACAAAATTATAATGAACTTTGATGGACCAAGTACAACCGAAATTGGAACCGGTGTTGGGGCTTCAGTTGCAGGTAGCTTGCCAAACCAAGGATCCCATTCCGGATCTCTACCTGGTGACACATCATTCACTGCTCCAGGCACTCGACAAGAAAGGGGATGGAAGATACGAGGTCGCATTGGTTTCGAATGGAACCCAGAGCTATCTGGGATCACTGATGGTAGGATGTTGACCACACCACCAGAAAATGCATGGAACGATCCATGGGGAAATTATGGGACTTCCTACGATCCTACAATGGGAGCACAAATTTATGGCTGGAAAGGTCCACCACAACCTTACTGGCAACACTATAATGCACTTTATCCATTCAGAAATCAAGTATATGGAGGCTACAGTGCAACTGGGGGATTCGTGCCACCTCCATATGCTTCACATGGGAGATCAGCAGGTAGAGAAGGTTCTATGTGGATAGAGGGTGACATCTGGAGAGATTATACCCATGGAGAGCCTGATTACACTACATCTCAAGATGGCCAACCAACGACATACTACGGACCGGGTGCTTCACCATTTTTTGGAGAGGGGGATGTTAATTATTCACCAACAAAGCCTCGCAGTAGGAAACCACTGTCTCACACTGGTGCCAGCTTAGTAGGAGGCGTCCCCATTGGAGCAGCCAGAAGAACACCAAGTGGGCGGTACGCTGGTCAACGCCCCACTCATGGCAATCAGTATTATGGACCGCGGCCACAAGGTGGAAGCTACAATCCAAATTTATTGCATTCGCTGGGATAATAACTGGTGGCTATCAGCCAATATTTCGTGTTTTCATTTCTTCACAGCAATGTGAAATCAATCAAAATAAAGTTTTATTGGAAGCTAGCAAAATGAGTACCACGTGGCTACTCACTGAAAAATAATGGTATCGCAACAAGGACATGAGGTCTACAAAGAATAATAGTGTCATGATTTTTCAAATTTAATCAACAATCAATGTGTGCAACAAGCTGCATTTACTTTTACAATTCCTCATTCTCTGAAGATACATTTCGAATTAACATCAATATTATGAATTGTGAGTCAATTTTATATAGAGAGATATACATGTATGTACTCGCTTATAGTCGTTTGTATCAATGTGAGAGGACAACATTAAATTTTATATTTACAGTGTGAATGTTAATTTCAGTATACATTTTGGCTTCAAATGTTATAATAACTGTGTAAAAATTTCATCAATGCATCTAATTACATATAGGGTACAATGAGAGTAAGTAGTACCTACAATCAGCCCTTGCTGATAGAGAGAGAGAGAGAGAGAGAGAGAGAGAGAGAGAGAAGTGGCCCATCTAAACGTTTCAGCACAAATATCTGTGGTACACCAATAGATACTGAAAGAGACCCACTGGTATGAATGTAAGACAGGTGCTCATAACCGTTAATGGTATGAGACATTCTAAACAGTAAGCAAATATCAGTTCCAACACCAACTTATGTTTGTTTAAATGGACTCCCCATATTACTGGGTGGTTATAATTAAACCTTCCCTATTTAACACGTTATAACACGGAAACTAATGACCTTGCGAGTACCAAACTTGGGACCTTTAATGTCCAGAGCATGGGGTGCATGCTTTCCATGCATCGCAGCACCACCCTCCAGTTCAAACTATGACCATGAGGTGCCATGATCAGTCATTGTGATTCAAAGTCTCACACACCTGACGCGTCGCATTGCACTTGTTGATGTGTCAACATGAGCTTGGACAAAAGAAGCGGGGCATTATTGATGAACCTGTACTATCAAATCAACAGTAATGCTGCAGCTGCAGTTCGAGGTTATCGTCGGCTGAAAGGATTACGGTGGGGTCTTGTTTCTCCATCTGCTCTGTGGAGCAGGATGATGTTCGAACAAACTGGAGAACTGGGCGTAGCTCCGGGAAAAGGCCGACGACCTGTTGCACCACAGGTGGCTGATGGAATCGCTGTTGCTATGGCAGACAACACTGCACGCAATTCCCGATCGTTAGGCAGTGCGTGTGCTGTGGCACGACAGTTGAACATCCTGTTACCCGTTGTGTGGAAGGTGCTTTGAACCATTCTCAAATGGTATCCATATAAGACCCATATCGTCCAGCAGCTTCCATCACAGAACGCGCAACGACATGTTGACTTCGCTCTCTACCTTCTCACAAAGATTTAATTTGACTGAAGAGTGAGATGAACTCATAGAATTTCCGAGTGTGGGGATCTTCACCTTCAGTCACTGTGCATAAAGTTCCTCTGTATGGTGAACGTGTCACTGTTTGACGTGGTTTCATCATTGGCCCATTATTTTTTGAACAGGTTGGCGCTCAAGGACCAAAGACGTGCAGTGTGACTGGTCAGCACTACTGCGATATGGTTCACACCTGTCTCACAGGAGAGAAACGCACTGAACTCAAGAATTTTCATGTGGTCCAACTGTACATCGCTCATGAAGTTTACCTGCTTCTCCAAAACAAGTAGGGAAACGATTGAATTAGCAGGCGATCGTTTCCAAACGCTTGGTCGGCACGATCACCTGACCTCACTCCCTGTGATTTCTGGTTGTGGGGCTACTTGAAGGACAGGGTTTACCAGGGAAACAGTCACACATGTGCTGATCTTAAACGCTGCATGTCAAGAGAGGTAGCCAGCATATGGTAATTAGTTCTCATGTTATAACGTGTTAAATAGGGGAAGTTTAATTATAACCACTCGTTATGTTTTGCGCAATCAGTAACACTACAAAAAACAGTGGCGTTTTGGTTGCATCACAATATGTCAGTTACAACTCAAGAAATTGAAAAGAGAAATTAACCCTTTAAATAACCTAAATGCACAGTTACTGCACATCCTGAGGTACAAGCGTGATGCCCACATGTCAGTGTTTGTAACAGGAAATCCTATTATTTCTTTCAGCCCTTATGACAACAGTAAAAATAAGATTCCGTACGTCCGTTACATCGCGATTATGAGCAACGTGGGTGGTCTTTATTTTCATGAGCTTCTGTCTTACATTCATACCAGTGAAAGTGATTTTCCCATTATCTATTTTTGTTCCAGAGATATTTGCACTTATACATTTAAGTGAGCAACCCCATACAAAGCAGAGTGTATGCGTGTATGTCTGGGATGTCCTCTCACATCTCTGAGACGATTTCAGCTACACTTGGCACAGAAACAACGAGCCTCATAAATATCAGTACTGTGAGATTTATAATCTCCTATCTCCAATAGGAGAAAAGGTATGGGCAGAAACGTGTTTAACGTGTTTTTTATCCAGTCCCTCAGGTACAGGATGCTCTGCACGACAGACATTTGTGTGGGAACAGTACCAGCCTGACATATTGGGCTGCTTTGCAGGGCAGCCTACATGTTAGGGGCAATGAAAGGAACTATATGGAACTGCATATGAGAATGAGTACGGATGGGGACAGTTTGGGGCGGATAGAGGAGGGGATGGACTGAAAGAGGGGAATAGTGGGAGGTGCATGAGGCAGGTGCACAGCCTAGAGGGGTAAAAGGCAGATGGAGAAGGGGAAAAGAAAAAGAGATGGGAAGGAGGATGTGGTCACAAGGAGGAGGAGGAAGATTCCGAAGAAATAGCTGATTTAATGGTGTTGTGACAACTACAAAACAAATGTGAGTATGAGGTTCCCTTTTGTGCCAAACATTTTCTACATGACAATACAAAAACTTACAAGGATTATGGAATTTTTTGTCACATTGCTTTATGAAGCCTCTACTCATCGTGGCATGAAATCAGACATAACCTAGATATGTTCCAGGAGAACTTTCCTACACCCTTTTTGTAAACGAGTATACAAAGCCTTAATGTCAAAAGACCAGGATGGTGGCTACAAACAGAGACTTTTGATGCACAGAAACGAACCAACAGCGATAAAATTGTTGTTTCAGAAATCAGTTCTAAGGTTGGTTTGAAGTACTTCTCCATTCTGTGGCTTGTCGGCTCTCCTTGTTATTACACTCTTCTTCTCTATTTTAATCGTTCACGATTACCATATATATTATGAAAATGTCTACCCACGCAATTATTTCCTTCCACTAACTACAGTTGCAGTATCGATTCATGTCATGATGTGGATCCGTTCATTCTATTTCGTTATTTAACCGTTGTTTTTTTTCCCCCTGCTTAGTCCTTCATTACTCGAGAGTCCACCTGAACTTCTACACGCCCCTGAAATACCTTATTTCATTGTATTACGGGCCTTACAGCTTTATTTTCTTCCTCATTGTCCACATGCTTCACATCTTTTGGCGGGTGGTGTATACTTCGTGCTGAATGGGTTCTAGGAAAATGCATTCACAACGAATAACTAGCGTGCAGAATTATATTAATCTTTCTCCCTTCTTATTTTGTTTGCTGTAATCGTGCTGTCCCGTTAATTTCTCTTCGCTACCTTCACCATCGACAAAATTTAAGTCTCCCATAGCTATAATATTAGTGTCCTACATTAACTTCTTTTGCAAATTCATTTCCCTATCAGCAACATCACAATGTCTTTTCAATTCCACCATCAATTGCTCTCCTGTTTTTTGTAGATAATCTTCTGGTCTACTGGTAATTTCCTTATTCATTATTATTCCTACACCTGACACATTAAAAAAAGTTTTGTGGTTCTCATTTCAAAAATCCCCGTCTTCAGGTAACCGTCCGTCTTCTGGAAATCCAGTTACAATGATGAAATAAATATCTACATATGAATTTCTTTTCCGCCTTTCGATGTTCTTATTTGGACACAGATTTAACGTTCTAACATATCATGTGCCCACACTAATAATCATTCTCTTTTTGGATGACAGCTCCTCACAGGCAGTTACCGCCGAGAAGCGAATGAGGAATATTTGACCCAACAGGAATCCACGATGGGCAATTTTAGCTCAGAACTCCAGGCGTTTTCCAAGATAATGTGGCGTTTTCTCGTTGCCCTCCCGATAGCAGTAGTGCACCCATTCAATTCATCACAATCACGCTGTAGGTAACATCACAATTTCCGCACCATCTGCTTCTGTTCTGCTGTGACTGCTGGAGGATCTGCTGTATTTCTCTAGGTTCAAGATTCACTCAGTAGTAACCCCGACAATGAGGGTCACGTTAGTTTTCTAACGGAGATCTGTGGAAGTATTAAAACTTCAGCGTTATCGACGTATCCCTACTTCTGCCTTGCAGAGGCTATCTCTGTAGCCAGCAGGCCACGCTTTCAAGTTTGTTGCTAGCAGGTCCATTACATTTTTAGTCGTTTAAGATTTTTCTAAAATGGACGCCAGGCTGAAGGCCGGAAGAGACGGCGTCTATGCCAGAAACTGATCCACACCTGCTGCGGTGATCTTGCTTCAAGTTATCATTGCATGTTAATGTCTTTATCGCGCTCTTGGATTCAGGTAAGTCCGCTACTGATGTAATAGCAACTGCTTTGCCCATGTCCATATGCCTGTGCAGCTATTGACGGCATTTGAAAATTGAAGATAGTATTTCGGAAACGGTAATCCAAGAACGGAAACTTTACGATTACGGCCTATAGGGCGATGTTCCTCCTTCTCCCCGCCAACGGTAGTTCTGTGTGTGAGCAAAAATTATACTTCTAAGTAAAAACAAAGTTCTAAGGGGTGTCTAACTTGGAAGCCGTTTCCAAGACACAGGAGTAGAGGTCACGAGATTCTGAACATCATATCTCACAACTGGGTGAGTGTCATAAAATGGTTCAAATGGCTCTGAGCACTATGAGACTCAACTGCTGTGGTCATAAGTCCCCTAGAACTTAGAACTACTTAAACCTAACTAACCTAAGGACATCACACACATCCATGCCCGAGGCAGGATTCGAACCTGCGACCGTAGCGGTCGTGCGGTTCCAGATGTAGCGCCTTTAACCGCTCGGCCACTCCGGCCGGCGGTGAGTGTCATATTAGCATGTTCTGCTTCCATACCAATCTCATCTTTGTCTCAGGTAAGTCTACATATAACACGATAAAGTTTTTGAGGCACCATACTTTCTTCTAAAAGTCATAGATATAGTGAACTAATTGCCAATTTGTTCCGTAGTGGAAGTCTCGTTCATACACCTTGCCAAACTACATTCTGCTGCTGTAGCCAGTGATGCCAATGGAAGCTTTACCTACAACCAGTTTTCTGTGCTATACTAGCTAAACCATTGTCCGCCTCCGGTAGCTGAGTAGTAGTCGGCACGGTAGCTCAGCGTGTTCGGTCAGGGGGCTGCTCGCCCTCTTAGTAAAGGAATCAACGATAAACTTGAAGGATGTCTTGTGACGTCCGCCCAGACCAAACACAGCAAACAGTACCGCACAAAAGGGGAAAAAAACTGTCAGCGCCACAGAATATCAATACTAAGAGCCCGGTTTCGATTCCCGACTGGGTCGGAGATTTTTCTCCACTCAGGGACTGGGTGTTGTGTTGTCATAATCATCATCATTTCATCCCCATCGACGTGCAAGTCACCGAAGTGGCGTCAAATCGAAAGACGCACCCAGCGAAAGGGCTACCCGACGGGAGGCCCTAGTCACACGACATTTACTTTTTGCTAAACCATTAAAATGTGTGTGTAGCTCTCACTGATGGTGTAAGCAGTATAATCTTTTACTACATACACTGAACGAAATATTTTTGTTATAACAAGACTGAATTGTCAATGAATATCCTTCATACATGGACCGTGGATGACTCCTTGTCGCCCTCAAATATAAGATTTTCGTAACTTTAACGGTTTCTCCATGCTGCAAGTTATAATATAAATAGTAAAAACAATTATAGATTGTTAAATTTTCCTTTCCCGCTTTGAAGATAATTCTAATGATAAACCTCTACATCATCACCGCAAGCCTGTCAGAGGACACGCTGTGCCACTGCTAATCATTTCCTCTTTTTGTTCCACTCGCAATTTGAGCGGGGAAAAAATGGCAATCTATATTCCTCCGTACGAGCCCTAATCTCTCCAAGGTTCATAGTCATTACGCGAAATGTACGTTACCCCCAGTGGAATCGTTCTGTAGTCGGTCTCAAATGACAGTTTTCGGAATTTTTGTCAACAGCTCCCCTCGAAAATAACGTCGCCTTCCCTCGAGTGCTTCCCATTTGAGTTTCCCAAACATGTCCGTAATACTTCCATGTTGTACGAGACTACCGGTAATAAATCTAGCAGCAAGCCTTTGAATTGCTTCGCTATCTTTTTTTGTACAACCTGGTTGGTATCTCAAACACTCGAACAGTATTCAACACGCGGTCGCTCTAGTGTCCTACATACGGTCTAATTTAAAGATGAATCACACTTTTCCTAAAATTCTGTACAATCTGTTCATCGAAGAAGCTATGACGATGTGCAATTAAAATTCAAGTTCAAAGGATATCAGTTATACGATTGCTATCCTGAGTGAAAGTGAAGAAGAATTACATTATCTGGTAAATGGAATCAACGATCTAATGAGTATTTAATATGGACTCTGAGTACATCGAAGAAAGACGAAAGCAATGAACAGTATCAGAAATGAGAATAGCGAGTAACTTAGCATCAGGTTGACGGTCACGAAGTAAATGAGGTTAATGATTTCTTCTAGCTAGGCAGTAAAATAACCGAGGAGGACATCAAAAGCACACTAGCACTGGCACCAAGGGCATTCACGGCCAAGAGAAGTCTACTTGTATCAAACATAGGCCTACATTTCAGGAAGAAATATCTGAGAATATAAGTTTGGAGCACAGCATTGTAGGTAATGAAACATGGACTGTAGGAAACAGAAAAAGAAGAGATTCGAAGCATTTGAGATGTGGTGCTACAGACGAATGTTGAAAAGTAGATGGGCTGGTAAGGTAAGGAATGAGGTGTTCCTGTGCAGAATCAGAGAGGAAGGAACATGTGGAAACAAATGACTAAGAGAAAGGACAGGATGCTAGGACATTGTTAAGACATCAAGGAATGACCTCCATGGTACTAGAGGGAGCTGTGAAGGGCAAAAACTGTAGAGGAAGACAGAGATTGGAATACATACAGCAAATAATTGAGGAGGTGTGTTGCAAGTGCCACTCTGAGACGAAGAGGTTAGCACAGGAGAGGAATTCGTGGCGGGCCGCATTAAACCAGTCAAAGAAAAAAGGAGATAACGGTGGTCCATTCACTCTTCTCTGGGACATTCCTGACGATACCCTTTACTCCGATGAATACTCGCCGTCGATAACAACTTACTTGCTTTTGTTACTCATGAAGTCTACTAGCCACTCAAATATCTTGAAAACTATTCCGTATGCTTGTAGCTTTATTGACTCTCGGGAGTGTGACACCTTGTTAAATGCTTTACGGAAATGTATGAATATCAAATCCGTTTGATGTCATTCACCTGTAGTTTGCAGGGTCTCATGTGAGAAAAGGGCAAGCTGAGTTTCACATGGGCGATGCTTTCTAAAACCATGCTGTTTTGTGGACAGAAGCTTTCTCTTTTCTAAATAATTTATTTTATTCGATTTGAGAATATACTGAAGGTTTCTGCCGCAACCCGATGTTAAGAACACTGGCCTGTAATTCTGTGGATCCGTTCTCTTACCCTTCTCCTGTAGCTTTTTTCTAAACGCTTTCTCTACACCAGCGATTACTGTATTCTCCACGCGGGAGTCTCAGCCAGCATTACGTTTGTGATTTAGAGCACTTAGGAATAGTCGCTGGTATAAACAGTTAATTGTAGTACATTGAATTAGCAGCACCTCTTAACACACTCACTTAATGAGATTACTTATCGCGAAGGTAGCCTGAGGAAAGCGTTCCTCTATAGTATCGTCATAACATGTCTCTTTGAAGACAAAAGAATAATAGATAGTGTAGAGCTCCCAACAAAACAAATAACTCTCGTTAATGTTGTACCAAATGAATTACAACGCAGGAACCACTAAACGTTTAAGGTCCGATATGTAAACTACAAGGAACTGTTAATACAAAAGTGAACACTCTTCAACACAGTCCACATGCTCTAGCACTAAACAGAAACAACAATTTATAGCAGCAAGTGTAACACATTGAAAAACGAGTGCAATTCGTTCACGTAGGTCTATGTTAACACTCAACAAACAAAACTAATTTCCACAGAAGAACATGAACTGTTAATCTCACAGCACTTCTGTATCACATCTGGGAATATTAACTACTTCAAAACTTCATACTTGTTTCACAAGGTTCATAATACTATACTTCGATGACAATTTATTCCAGTGTTTTCTCTTTCAGTCATGATTTGTCGTTAATTCTTACGAGTACCCTGAACAGTTTCTACTTCAGTGTTGAAGCAACGATAGAAAAAGTTTCTTTTGATACACTGAAATAGTTCTGCATTAATGACAACATAAGGTTAGAAAGAAGTTCCCTTTTCTCACAGATCAGTTATTACGAGGTTCCAAAACAATTTCTAGAGACATCGTAGCAGTATTGACTTACTGACAGAAACTAAGAGTTAATGTCACTATATATAACTATTGCAAAACTGGCAAGTCTCCCAATTTACAGCAATGTTACACACAAGATCAACATCTGCATCTTCTGGCGTCTATGAAACTAAATTTTAATTATAATGTTGATGTGTTGTCTGGGCTGTTTTCATTAGAGTACTCATTCTTCTGCCAGACTACAGTAACATAGTTCAGAGCTTCCCTCTTTAACAGAAGTCGATCTCCATATGCTTCACACGTCTTCAGTACCTCACTTCGCTCCAATTCTGTCTGTTTGCCTCTAGGTAAATTTCATCCAAAACCTTTCATATTTAGTTGGATAGAAATAGACTATCAGCCATGTGCAGTAAACAATATGTCTATGACTTTACACAAAACTTTTCAAACATTCTCTCGCTCATAGTATATTTAATTACATACATAATGGATATAGTGGATAAAAACAGACAGTCAGCCTTGTGCAATGAAAAATCTGTCTGTGATTTTATAAGGTTCTCAAACTCTTAATACATATAGATACAGATGTTCTCATTTGAATTATAAAAGTTGTAAGCATCTACTTTTCTTTCCCCAAGCCTTCTGACTGGTTTGATGCGGTCCGCCTTAGATTCCTCTCCTGTGCCAGCCTTTCAATCTCACAGTAGCACTTGCATCATACGTCCTCAACTATTTTTTGGATGTATTCCATTCTCAGTCTTCCTCTATGGTTTTTACACCCCCACAGTTCTATGGAAGTTATTCTCTAATGTCTTAACAGACGTCCTATCATACTCCCTCTACTACTTGTCGTTGTTTTCCATATATCCATTTCCTGCCGATTCTGCGAAGAAACTCCTCATTCCTTACCTTACCAGACTACCTAATTTTCAATGTTCTCCCATAGCACCACATCTCAAATGCTTCCATTCTCTTGCGTTCCAATGTCCCCACGGTCCATGTCTCGTTGTTATACAATGCTGTACTCTAAACGTACATTCTTAGAAATTTTTTCCTCAAATGAAGACAAATGCTTGATACTAGTTGACTCGTATTGGACAGAGATGCCCTTTTTTCAGTGCTAGACTGTTTTCTATGTCCTCCTTGCTCCGTCCGTTATGGCCTATTTTGTTCCCTATGTATCAGAATTCCTTAACTTTGTCTACTTCTTGATCATCAATGATAATACTAAGTTACTCGCTGTTCTCATTTCTGATACTACCCATTACTTTCGGCTACCTTTGAGTTACTCTCAATGGATATTCTGTACTCATTAGACAGTTCATTCCATTCAGCAGACCCTGTAATTCTTCTTCACTTTCAATGAGATGGCAACGTCCTCAAAGCTCTTCTACATTTTTATTTTAATACTGGATCCTCTATCCCTGCGCTACAGAGTCCTGTTTCTCCTCCTACCACGTCATCAAATAAGTCCTCCCCCTCATAGAATCCCCGGATGTGCTCTTGCTAGTATTCGCTATCTCCTCCGAATTTAACAGTGGAAATCCCATTGCACTCTTAATGACACAACCCTTGCTTTTATTTTTATTGAAGGTTAATTTGGCTTTTCTATATGCTGAGTCAGTCCTTCCGACAATCATTTCATTTTCAATTGCTTCATGTAGCTTCCTTACACTTCCTATTGATTTAATTCCTAAGTGATTTCAATTTGTATTCATGAATTTCTCTGAACATGTTTGAGCTTTCTTCTTTAGTCGATGAACTGAAGTATTTCTTCAGTTACTCATGGTTTCTTCGCTGTTGCCTCCTTTGCAGTTATGGTCTTCTTTCCAACTTCTGTCATTGCTCTACGTAGATAAGTCTATTCTCCTTCTACTAAAATACCTACTGAGCTATTCCTTGTCGCCGTATCTATAGATTCAGATAACATCAAGCATATCTCTTCGCACCACTTCGCATAGATTCTTCCTGCCTACTGTCGTGAGCTTCAGCCTACTCTTCGTCGCTACTAATTTGTTATCTGATTTTATATCTGCTTCTGGGTACGCCTTACAATGCAATATATGATTTCGGAATACTTGTCTGGCCATGATGTAATCTAACAGAAATCTTCCTGCATCTCCAGGCTTTTTTCAACTATACCTCGTCCTATTGTGATTCTTCAACGCAGTATTCAGTATTAGCAGCTGAAATTTGTTGCAAATTTATTAGTGTTTGTCTTGTCTCATTCCTTTTACCAAGCCCATATTCTCGCGTACCTCTTTCTTCTACTCCTTCCCCTACAACCACCATTCCAGTCCCCCATGACTATTAGATTTTCATCTCCCTTTATGTACTGATTTACCGGTTCAATTTCCTCGTATACTCTTCATTTTATAATTGCGACGTCGGCATGTATATCTGAACTAATGTTGACACATTGTGTGAGTTACAAATAAGGCAAGGAAAATTTACAGGTTTTTTACAGAATACTTATCTTATAATCTGATACTACCAGGTTACAGCCACAATCTCTTCCTTCCAATGTTCAGTAAGTCAAGTGTAAGAGTTTCGCTACGTTTTGCAGTGTTGGCATATGCATATACGAGCAGGTGCTAGTCACTCTATTATCAGACATAACGTGATTCGCTGATCCATTACAAACTGTAGCATCTGAATCGTCTGCTGTGGTTTCCACTGCGATAGACAGAAGCTTAACAAGTTCATTTTCTTACGCTTCTCTTGTTTATTTAAATTAGAAATTTTGATTCGATTTTGGCAACATCTTCTGAGTTAAAGAAATGACACCTGTTTCAAAGACACACAACATGGCAGGAAAAGGGTAGCACTCAGAGGGGGAGGAAGAAACTAAATTTCACCAGTTGAGATAATATATGTTATTATACCAGTGATTAAAATACCGAATTAAATGTACGAAGAAGCTGGCTGTATGAGACCACTAATCAGTAAGACGGTGCATCTCATGCGGCCTGATTCGGTTGGAAACGGCACCATAGAGCTGTTGTATCATCTCTTGGGGCACGGTAGCCTACAACTGTGTAATGGATCGGTGACATACTGAAAACTGACCACTAGGGTGGAGCTAAGGTAAAAACTGATCCCCCACATGTTCTGTCGTGGACAGATCTTGTAAGACGCCGTGGTCTCCTGACCTTCATTGCTTACATGTTCCGCCCTCACAATCATATTCCGCACACCAAGACCCTTCACTCGAACCCAAACTCGATAAGATGGAGTCATTGTTGTATGAATTCATGTAAATGATATGCAAATAACTAATAAATCGCAAGTGCACACCGTGGTTCAAATACTCGAGGCTGGCGTACACACATACATTCCAGACACGACGGTCACAGGAGCTTTTAGTTCGAGAGAGGCAACCGCACGCCAGGAGGCCAGTCCCAACCCATCTACATCGGTCAGTGGCCGTCTGTGGAGCAGACAGCGTTCGCACGAGGGAAAGGAGGAACGACCCTGTGTTAGGCTTAAAAGCAAATTCCGCTACATTGTGTGGGAGTGGCCAGCCTACGCATTCTTTACACATAGCACTTAGTTTCAGTGATTTTCTCAGGGAGACAGCAAACGCCAAACGCCGATACTACAGATTTCTGGATTGGTCGCCTCAAACGAAACGCCATTCTCCCGTTTTAGAAGAGCAATGCTGATTGGCAGACGATATTTCTAACGCCTTGAGCTGAAGAAGTAATGGAAGAGACCGAAAGATATACCCCTTCACGTCTGGCGTGGAGAGGCGCCGCCCCTTTGTCGCTCTTGGAGTGAGGAACAAGTCTCTCCTCAGTACTTCACTGGGAGAGCACCTCTGTCGAGAGCGAATCAAAGTGTGACTCTCTCTATTGAGTCCTTGCGATTAAGCGTTGTTCACTGTGTTGGCCAACACACTTATTGTGCGATGTGAACGGACAGAGTTACAGTTAAACGCCTGAAAGTGAATTTTTGAGTGGCATCGCAGTGGACTGGTTATCTGACCAGTGTACCACACCAATAATTAGACTAGGGGCGAATAGGAATCCTTGACTTCATCAAGGCATAGGGAGAGTTTGATTGGCGAAGGTCAATCCAGATAGAACGAGAGTTATCTTAATTGTCAGCAGCGAGTGGCGCAGACAGCAGTCATCGCAGCTTATGGTATTGTGCACTACAGCTATTGTGAGCCCCATATTTCCTCCACAACAGTACACTTCACTGCATTTCACACGCAATAGTCTCGACCGTATCTAGCAACATTCTAAAGGATAGTTATTCAAGTTGAGTGGGCGCACCTCTCAGCCATTCTGTCAAGTCAACAACCATCTTAAACTTTGTATAGAAATTTCATTAGCGAATCCTATCCTTGAGAGGTAACTTCACATTCCGAAAAGAACCAGAATATAACTTGTTCAATTCATAACTAAAAGTGACATTGTGATTTCTCAGAATTTTTGCAAAATAAATAATAACTTTCGTTAGTTTCATGTTTTTCTTACGCTAAATAGCACTACTCCAGTACTGAAGTATTCCCTAGTTATGTAAGAAATTTTGTGAATTTTTGCGTCATTTCTTTACAGCGGACGACTCCAGAAGATATTTATTGCTGAAATTTTTTCAGACATTTCTCTTTAGAACGTTAGGAGCGTCTGTCTGACTTCTGTAATAATGTGGGGGTGGAACTGCGTCTTGCAGGAGCCACAGGGTAAAGGGTACATCTCAGATTAATCCGTTGCACAGAATAACAGAATCTCAGATTAACCCCATGCTCACTATCTGAGAATCTTGCTGCTTGGGGAAGTACCACAACGTCATGCAGACAGTGTGCAGAAACACGTGCCACATGTGGACGAGCATTATTCTGTTGAAACTGACACCATGACACAGTCATATGAGAAGTAACAAATGAGGATCCAGGATGTTCTTATCATTCTGTCATCAGTGTCCCCCCCAGTCACTGTCATCTGTAACCCCCAGTTGAAAAGCCAATATATCCCCCACAATGGCGCATGAGTAACACCACTGTGTATTTCCAATACATAGGAAGATGGGACCTCTCCGGAGGTCACTGCCATACTCTCCTACGATGGTCATCTGCTGTAGGGGAGAAGCGCAGTTCAATGCTGAACAAAATGTGATGCCATTCGGCAGCAGCCTGCATTTCCCAATCAGGGCACTAGTCAGACAGGAGCCTTCTGTTTTCTGATTCTAATGGCAATCTATGAGTGGGGCGGTAATTCCCTAGTCCCGCCAATGGCGTGAAAAGATACAGAATGTTACAGGGAGTTGACTACTTATTCTCGGTTGGCAGGCACAGACGTTAAGGGACTTCAATGTGCTCAGTGCATAAAGTGGTGATCCTCCCATGTGACGGTCAAACATGTTCGACAATAAGCTTGACGAGGAATGAGCCTGCCTTCACATTCCCATGCAGTCTTACATCAGGCCACCGTCACTCGAATAGCCACCAAATCTAGATACTGCAAAATTCGACCAGCCGGCCAAATGACGAAGATCCACATCGCTCCCCATTTCAAACTCTGTCACTAGCTAATAATTCAGAAGCTGGAAATGCTGTCTCACACGAATAACAAGCATCTCGACCATGTCTTCTGGATGAGTCACTTCTTTTTGTCGATCAGTGTACTTGAGTAAATACGCTTGTGATCAAACATGCGTGGGTTACGGTCCCACAATTCTGTAACCTATCACTCTTGCTACATACACTCTCCAGTACTTGCTTGTTTTATATCTGCTACCTGCTTCACCATTGTCCTGCTTTTGTTACTTCTATTGGCGAGACATGCTATGGTCTCTATCTAATAAAATAGCTGCAGCCTCATGTAAGAATTTAATGGTCTAACAGATTTTACATTTAAATAATAAATAACTAAACCGTAAGAAACCCGTTTATCACTTTCCTGTATTTTCATCACCATTTTCTCGTCTTCGTCACATAGTTTCATCATCGTGTACCTTCCACCACCAACGCCACCATCTTCATGTTCCTGTCCCTGTTGCGGCAGACATGTCTGTTGCTGTCCTCTCCGCCTCATCAACCAGCACGTCACTGCATAGCCACTGTCACCTCGATAACATTTCGTCTGCAGCTACCTGTTCATCGCCTACAACTCTGCCACAATTCGTTGCTGTCATCTTCTGCACTGCTTCAGTGGCTACTTGCACCAATAGTTGGTTCTCATTGCCAACTGTTGTCATGGTTCTTCGCGCTACATGAGTAATCTATACCTCCCTATCCAGATGAAAAGTACTTTAAACCCAAATCCCTCAACCTAGAATTTAAAAAATACCTCACCAACTCCCAAATACAACATATTCCCTAACCCAAACTTTAATACTTACCCTCTCGTTTCCTTTGGACCAAAAGCCTCCCGACCACCTCTCACCACTACACTCCGCACCAAACAATCCCAACTTCCCTGCCGCCCTCACACAATCATTGCTGTGTTCACAAAAGTTAGCCTCAAGACCAATGCTGAAGGATTTTGAACTGAACTCCCACCCCGATATAAAAATCTGAAGATCTCTCTGCATCAGCAGTGATCTTTTCCTAACTTGCCTCCTCTGTGATTTTACAGCTTCTGCCTCCACATTACATCATCACCATAGTGAGAAACCCTGTTATACCACGCCCAATACAAAGCTGAACCTACACAATTCCATCCTCACTCCTACCACTCCTAAAGGGGGCACATCACACCTGACTGATAAAGTGCACCTACTGCCCACATTGAAAAGCCTTTTTTCAAACAATGCCCTATAATTTACCCTCCCTCCTGCTATGACATCAGACATTTTCACCTTACACATTCTCTGAAATTTAGACCCAAGCCCCAAATTACCAAACCCAAAATAATTGTGCCCTTTCAACAATTCTCTCCGAACATTTCTCATTGCTGAAGATGTTGTAACAATGTAATTCAGAACATTCGCCCATTCCAACGACCACGAATCCTTCAAAATATGTTCTTGACTGCCTGCTCCAAATTCCATCTAAACACCCAAACCATCTGCTCTCACAACCAAGTCCACTTCATATTCAACGACCTCGACACATTAGACTGAATCCTCCCTAGATCTCAGTCACATAAGCCGCTGCTACAGAACTGAAACATACTATTACACAACACACATATTCTTTCAACAAACAGACTCGTTCCAACATAAAATTTATTTTCATTTACTTTTTAAATGAAAGCTCCAAGTCTTTCACACCATCTGAACGTCTCTCTATACACTACTCTGTGCGGATAATCTCTTCTTTTGGTCAGGGACAGAGCTGCAGTCGACCGCCAAAAGAATAACCTCATTCAGCCACATCAATTACACATTGATGGTCAGAAAACATATAAAACGATGAACGCCTAGAGATAGGACGTTCAAATTCACAGGACATGTACATAAGTATGTTCTGCAGAAATGATTGGCATCTGAACCATGTCGCCCCGCGGTTTCATCATCGATATCGCGCCGCAACACCACTTACCGGTGAAATGTGCTTACAACTCTCATTGTCACTATAAACCGAAGGTAATGGATAATTGTGACTTGAGCAGACGTGCAGGATGCCTCGCAGACATATGCGCAAACCGTACCGTCAAATCAGTGAGTTTGGTGGCTAGCGCATTATTGGCGGGAGGGAACGTGATGCATCCATTCAGGTAATTGCTGCTCATATGGGACGAAGTGTTCAGGCAGTGCAACGGGTGTGTGCAGAATGGCTCACGGAAGGCCACAGAACACGACGAGATGGGTCAGGTAGCAACACCCAGACCACCGCCCGAGAAGATCGACACTTCATCCGAATGGCATTGTAAGATTGATCTGTTTAGCACAACCGTGGAACACTGTAACACATTGTACACTATCAGATGTGTCAGTCTGTCGCCGTTGACATGGAGGACGTGGCCGCCGTCCGCTTGTTCGCCTACCTATGACGAAACGTGCTAAAAGGCAATGGTGTAAGGAACGGCGTCACTGGAGACAGGCAAGGCCTCAATGTTTTTGGACAAATCTAGGATCTCTTTGTTGGAAAATGAGGGTCGACAGACAGGGGAGGCAGCATCACAGTGACTGCATTCGCACGAGACATTCAGCGCTAACTCGAGGCCATGAGGTGTGGGATGCTTTTGAGTACAGCCTTAGAGCACAACTGGTGCCTACCCATGGCACTGTGACCAGAGTGACCTTTGTGAATGACATTCTGCAACCCGTAGCGTATTTATTTCCAGTACAACACTCCTGACGCCATTTTTCAGCAAAACAATGCACGACTACATGTTACTGCATGAGCACGTGCCTTCTTGCTGTCACATCATGTCAGCCTTTTGTCTTGGAACGCCAGATCACCAGACTTACCACCAACCGAAAATGAGTGGGTTATGGTGACCCAATGCCAACCACCACTGATGTACTTTGTAACGAGGTGAATGGAACTTGGATGGCTGCACCATTAGCGCCTTATACGCGTCGATGCCATCAAGCATGGAATAAGTTATCAGTGTCCATGGCAGACCCTGTGCCTGCTAGGCAACCCTACTTTAGCCAGCAAGATCGCCGAACTTTTCCCCAATTGAGAACGTTTGGAACACTGTAGGCACGGCTTCCAAGCCAGCTCGAGATTTTGACCAACATGTTATTGACATGTTCAATCTGTGAAGCTTTTTCTCTTGAGTAAATCATCCTGTTTTTCTGAAACTGTAATCATTTCTTTGTCTGCAAATGTACATCTCATCTACCGATTTCTTCCCCATTCGGATAATCTCTTCTTATCTCGTCATTTGTTTTGTCTTAGAGTGTACACTAAGACCTTCTAGAGATCTACCGACAGTTACAGGAGAATAATGAACCATTTCTCTGGGATCTGTGATACACAATGCGGGAGCAACGTGCTTACAGGTAATGGTGGTGGACATTTACGACAGTTTATTCACTACCGTTCACTTATCAGCTACAAATGTTATTTCTTGCTTCGTCTATGAATGTATTCATAAAGCACTACATAATTACTTACAATTTTTACTTTTTCAGAGATTCGGTGGATAGATGGAGGAAGAAAGTACTTAATTTTCATCTTTATTGTCTGAACCTTCCTGAAGTAGTTCGCTGCGTTCGATAAAGATGTGATATTAATAATTTTGTCACATGTTTATTAACTGACATGTAAATTCGCTCTGTAATTTTTCTATTCACTACAAAGTTATTCCATCAACAGCACTGTAACGAGTGATCTATTACATCATTTAAGAAACAAAACATTTCATATTCAGCAAGCACCAGGTGGAAAGTTAGTAGCGGCGACATGTAAAATAGAGAACTGTCTGAAAATGGAAATCTTCTTTTCCTACTAATGCGTTTGTCACCCATCGGCAGAGGGTAGACATGATTATTTACGAACGGGGCATGGTTAATTTCAGGGGTGGACGGATTCCCGTCCTGTGGGTGTCACATTACCTCCGCTCCTCGCCCCTCCGCCCCCTCCCCCCTCCACTCCTCCCCACAGAACCATATATGTACACCACTACTGTCACGTGTAGAGTTATTCATGTGAAAGTGAGCGAAAGTTTTCTAAATACTTGCGAATCTGCTAACTGCGACGAGACTTGGGTTTGAGCCCAGTACTCATTGGACTGTGGGAACCTGTCTGGAAGCCACATTCAGGTTGGCTGGAACACAAAATTCGTCGTTCCTCTGCTGGACGGATTCGTCCTCGGGCCGGGACGCCTCCTTTCCCAGAAGCGGGTCTTCAACACGCGCCGCTGTCCGGTTAATTTATCTGAAGGTGGGGATGTTTGATCCACACCTGTTACGGTATCAATAAATCAAAAGCTCTATGAAGTGGAATTGTCAGTTGGTCATATACGTACAAATATATTTTTAATAAAAGTTTATTTACACAATCACAGTGCTAGATGAACATACATAATTACTCTGTATCCAAGAATTATTATTTTTTAGATGTCCAGGAATAGAACAGTTCCCTCTTTACTATGGCGTGGTCGTTATGAAAAACGACGTACTTCTTTGGCTGTCGATCATCGACTCTACTGTTAGTAAATTGTAGACGCAGTATTCAGTGTTCAAAAATACAAAACAGAAAAAAATTGATGATACAAACGGTGAAGGAGCCTGCATATACGTTCACCTCGACAGACGAGTAATTGTTTTTGCCTCGTGACAAAATATTGTGATTGTGAAATATCACGCTTTTCACAATATCTTTTAACCAAGAATAGTCGAGAACTCTGGTGTGTATTATTCAAGAGGTTGTGTGAGGTGTCCCTTAAATTGTAAATGGTGAGCAATGTCCGGAGGACATATTTACTCCTTGAATAATTCAGATGGAAAGCTTATATTCAAAATAAAGGGTAAAATTTTCTCATATTTTAATTCATTTAAATAGCCAAATGCTTTTCTCTAATCATCGTTAATTCGATTTAAAAAGGCTGTAAACCCAAAATAAATTATGCGTTTGAATAAATTAAATGTGTATTCTAAAGCTTATTTGGATCTCTAGGCCACCAATCTTCTCCAAAAGTCAACTGGACCTATTTACAATTAGATAGGATTCATTGGGTAACAACAAAGAAGTTGAAACTTCTCGACGAAACAGACTGTACGGTTGATATTAAGGTAACGCTGTAGTACAAATGAACTTTGGCAGGAAAGGAAGATTAGGGTTTAGGGATCCACCACTAGTGCTCTCTAGCTAAGCTTCCATTTTCTTGTATGTTAGGAAACGGAAGGTTTCAGATGCGGTTAAAAGATGTTGCGGAAAGCATGATATTTAACGGAAGCGAACGCAAAAGCAGTTGCTCATCTGCCATGTTCGTACAACTATCTACCGAGGTGAGCAAGTAAATAAATTCGAGTGCTACCAACAAAAAACAAGCATTTTCTCTTTTCTTATCACCTAGACGTGAGCTCTCACGTCATAAATCTTTATAGTGGTATCCACAACTTATTTTGATCGTCTCGACTGGGGTATGAAACTTTAAGGGCCAAATTTTAGATTTACGGGAGATCTGTTCAATGATAGAAAATGGATATTCATACAGTGCATGACTGGCACAACGTTGCTATCCCGTATCTCCTTTAACCAGTTTTAGACATTGGAAAACAATTTTCTGTTATGATCATTCACCAACGCCTGGTAAGGCCAGAACCGTTAGCTGAGAGTAGTGTGGCTGTGCAGGATAGTTAACAATGTTTTTGTTGCTACTTACGAGTGCCGCAGAACCTGTCTTAGAGGAGACTAAAGCTTGCCAGAGGTCGGCAAGCGGGCGAGTACGTCTCATTGTCAGAATAAAAGTCAGCAAGCATTTTTTGCCGTAGATGACATTCTGAGAGTCTGTGATTACATCATAAAACACGTTTTACAGTTGGTACTGGGAAGTATCAGTTGTGCTGTTTTGTGTATCCCTGTGATGCTGAAGGCGTATCTCTGGTAACGCACGGAGTAATGAAATACCCATATGTTCATGAAAAATAAATAAAGGAAACAGTAATGTCGCACAACGGAAACGTCATACCGTATGGAAATTAATAGAAGTGGTCCAATAAAACATAACCAAATGGATACCACACCAGGCACCTAGACATATTAATGAAAGGATGGATCATCTAATCAAGAAACGAAACAAATGACCACTGTAACAGTAAGGTTTACCATAATAAAGTGACTTACCTATTAATATAAACAAATGAACATTAAGTTCCAATGTTGAACTGTAACCTTCGTGCATGTGGGTTGACATGACAAATTCAAATTCGTGCGGGTACTGGCAGTGACTGAAAGCGTGGTTAGTAAATACAGCGTCGAAGAACAATGAATCGGCCAATGCGCAGATTGGAAGCAAACTAGCTTGCTGTGAAATAGTTATCAAAACGGAATACCTGGCTTCTGAAGCGAGTGAATTAATATTGCCTCCCAGTGGAATTGCCGACTGCAGCGGCGGCTCATTTTACTACACTCGCAACGTAACGCGAAAGGCGGTGGCATTAACGGTTGGCTTTTCGGAGTCCAGGTCTCTGTCCGTCCCCAGTACTCGAGTGGAATCGTTCTGTGTGACCACAGGGATCGGCACATCAGTTTCCCAGCAGCCCTTGTCATTGCTCTTCAGCAGCCAAGAATAAAGTCATAACTATTCAAATCCCTAAAGAGAAGCATTCTGTTTTAGGACACCCTCTAACTTGGCTGCTTTCTCGCCAGGCAAGAAACTCGGCTGTCAATAATGACGAAGAGTGCGACTTACTACCAATAAAAATTGCTGAAAGATGACAAACGATATGTAGGCATCTGTATCTCGATCTTCGCCAGACGTTTATTTGACGATTTTTCTGACGTTTTGCGAGCAAGAGTGGCCTACCACCAGCTATGGAGGCTTTAACAACGCCAGCCAGTCGTGTTGGCAAAACGTCAGAAAAATGGTCTTTAAACATCGGCCGAAGAAATCGAGACAAAAGCCAACAGGCAATTTCTCATCAAGTAGCCAAGAAAGCCTTAACAGTTATGTGAAGATATTAAAAAATCTTATACTCGTGCAGAAATTTATTGTTTTCAGTCGATAGTGCACTGAGGTGGGGAGGAGGGCAGAAAATCTCACTACATGGCGTATTATTGTGAAGGACCAATAAGAAACCTGACACGAAACAGCACAAACAGAGAGAGAAGAAAGTTTAAACCCAATGGTATTTCGAGAAGTCATAAAAAATATTCACAGAGTCCCCTGGAAAGCGCACCTGGATAGAGATCTCTTATCTTGCTAAACGGCTTTTGCGAATAACTATATTTTTTCTGCAGAAGGTGATGATCCCAAATCCTACCCGGAGAGTTTTATACGTGTGAACTGATCGCTTGTTCCTCTACCTGCGGCTGCGTCTCCACTTCGGATTTGGAATATTTTTATGGTACTCAACTCATCTTAAAATGATCTTTATTCATCGTTAGCAAGTCTATAGGTTTCCAACTGAGCTGTCCCTCCACTGTCTTAAAAAAGAGAAGCGAGGAGAAAGCAATAAAAGGAACGGTCACTGGTGGTGCTGAATCTCGATTGCAGTTATTACAAGCGCCGTCAGTGATCTACTGTTTGATCAAGGGATATTGGTTTCAATCGTCCACTACATCGTTAGACGCTTCCATAGCATTTACATACCAGATTATTTATTAGGTGTTGAATGTTACGCCATAAAATAGCAATGCGAAGCAGAATGGACTGAGTTCTGATGATGGCAGTGGAACTGGCCGTATCAACAGGATCTCCGAGCCAGCACCCCGGAGGCCGTGGTCAGCAACAGACGTTGATGCATAAAGGGGGGTCGCACATGACGCGTTGGCCGACGTTGCTTGTACCGGTGTGAGCACGGTCTAGTGTAGGTGGAGGACGGACAGCTGTGCTGTCACCATCTGCATGTACATCTACATCCGTACTCTGCAAGCCACCTGACGGTGTGTGGAGGAGGGTATTTTTGAGTACCTCTACCGGTTCTTCCTTCTATTCCAGTCTCGTATTGTTAGTGGAAAGAAAGATTGTCGGTATGCCTCTGTGTGGGCTCTAATCTCTCTGATTTTATACTGATGGTCTCTTCGCGAGATAAACCTAGTAGGGAACAATATTGATCTTGACTCCTCGGTGAAGATATGTTCTCGAAACTTCAACAAAAGCCCGTACCGAGCTACTGAGCGTCTCTCCCACTAGAGTTTATCTATCATCTCCGTTAACGCTTTCGCGATTACTAAATGATCCTGTAACGAAGTGCGCAGCTCTCCGTTGGATCTTCTGTACCTCTTCTATCAACCCTATCTGCTACGGATCCCACAGTACTCAAGTACAGTAGTGAGCAGTACTCAAGCAGTGGGCGAACAAGTGTACTGTAACCTACTTCCTTTGTTTTCGGATTGCATTTCCTTAGGATTCTTTCAATGACTCTCAGTCTGGCGTCTGCTTTACCGACGATCAACTTTATACGATCATTCCATTTTAAATCACTCCTAATGCGTACTCCCAGATAATTTATGGAATCAACTGCTTCCAGTTGCTGACTTGCTATATTATAGCTAAATGATTAAGGATCTTTATTTCTATGTATTCACAGGACATTAGACTTGCCTACATTGAGATTCAATTGCCATTCCCTGCACCATGCGTCAGTTCGTTGCACATCCTCCTGCATTTCAGTACAATTTTCCATTGTAACAACCTCTCTATATACTACAGCATCATCCGCAAAAAGCCTCAGTGAACTTCCGATGTTATCTACAAGGTCATTTACGCATATTGTGAATAGCAACGGTGCTACGACACTCCCCTGCGGCACACCTGAAATCACTCTTACTTCGGAAGACTTCTCTCCATTGGGAATGACATGCTGCGTTCTGTTATCTAGGAACTCTTCAATCCAATCACACAATTGGTCTGATAGTCCATATGCTCTTACTTTGTTCATTAAACGACTGTGGGGAACTGTATCAAACGCCTTGCGGAAGTCAAAAAACACGGCATCTACCTGAAAACCCCTGCGTATGGCCCTCTGAGTCTCGTGGGCGAATAGCACGAGCTGGGTTTCACACGATCGTCTTTTTCGAAACCCATGCTGATTCCTACAGAGTAGGTTTCTAGTCTCCAGAAAAGTCATTATACTCGAACATAATACGCGTTCCAAAGGGGAAGGGGAAGATGGAAGGGAAGAGCCGCAGTGGACCCAAGAGTGGCAGTTGAAATCTGCCAGTGAAACCTTAAATGGCCTGTAAGTTAGAACTCACGTACTGCCGTCGGGAACCAGAGCTATAAGGCACAATGAAATGGAGGCTAGACACGTAGAAAAAAAAGTACGTAAACTGTTTATTATTTCGAAAGTAGTCATTATAACAGTTAATACATTTATCCCACTGTGAGAGAAGACGGCCAACGATTTGTAATGTCAAACCATAAGATCCGCAATCGAGCTGTCTGTGGACATAGAAAATGTCCGCTTCAGTTGTGTCTTTATTTTATTATGAACACGCTTGGTTGCGGGAAACTTATATTCTCATCTTCAGGTACACAAATTTAGTAGCCATGTGCGAGGTGGTTGCATGTCGTGGACGCCAGTTTGCACTCTAGGAAAGGCCGGCGTGACAATGGTACACGCACCATCACAAAATTTGGAGTGTAATTTTCCGGAAACCGGCCATGTTTATAATAAAAGAAAGACAAACTGAAGCGGACACTTTCTGTCCCTCCATAATTTAATTAAAATAGTCTTATGTGTCCAGGGATTCACGTGCAAAGATAACGAACTGTCAGCACATTTTCACACAGCCTCTGGAGAAATTAGGCTCCACGGTAATTTTACTTGATTTTCACTTCTCTTTGGTCTTCTTCTACATATTTTTCGAGCTGGTAACTAAGCAAACAAGATGGACTCCGGCATTGCTCTACGTTAATACTAAATGGAGAAATCATGGGATTTTAACTGCTATATTGCTATTTTGTTGAAGGCCGTTATGAAAAGTTACTGAGAAATATAAGACAAAAACCATATCTGTTATCTGTATGAATGAAATTGTAATGAAATCGAAACCTTTAGCTGCTTACAGGCGTTGATGACTATCAACGTGGACAGTTGAAATACGTGTGCCCCGACCGGGACTCGTTGTCATTTAACCACCCTTAGAATGCACTCACAATTTTGTGTCGTTTTTTATAAGTTTAAGATCGGTTATTGTAATTATGTTGAGTTTGTTCGCGTTTTTTCCCTGAGACGTAGACATCTATGTAGGTATATTTTCATAAGATACGCACGTCTAAGAAGCCATTGTTAACATCTAAAGTTTTTCGACAGAACCATTAACGTTGTCTTCGGTGAAACAACTCTAAACCCCGAGTTACTTGAGTCAAATAAACATTTTCAGAGAACAGTTGGTACAAAAGAAGGATCTCTCATAGTTTAATATAAGTGGAAGAACATACGTACGGACTTTTTATAACCATGTAACCTCTTTTCATTATTTTCAACTCTACACTCTTCTTGGAGAAATCTTTGCAGTTCCGTACGGAACCGTGTCTGCACCTACTCGTCTGAAGCAAGTCGAAGGGCACAAATTGCTTTCTTCAGGCCTCCAAAGCTATGGAAACAGCGTGGGAAGAGATTGAGGATGTGTGGAGGATGTGTGAGAGTCCAACAAAGAAACTTTTTCATCATATTCGAAACTACATTGGCTGGTTTTTAAAGGGTACTGCAAAATTTTTAGCCTTATAGAAATATTCCAATTCGTCAATGTTCTTCTTTTTTGGTTTCTACTCCTAGCTTCTTGCCTAAAATCATTTTTTATCTTTTTTGCTTTACGGTATAAAGACGAAACTGTATTATTATACCGTTATACAAATGGCACTTATATAAAAAAAAGACGACTGGAGAACATTAAGTAAACTGTTTATTACTTCAAAAATCATTTCTGTAACTGTTAATACATTTATCCTACTACGCCTAAGGGTAGTCAATGCCTTCACGAAAAAATTTTTGCGATGGCCTATGGAAGCATGATTGTGCTCAGACATGCGTCTCTTCGTCAGAAGCAGATCGACACCTCGAATGTCTTTCTTTAGGGCTCCAAAATTATAGATACCACACGGTGAAAGATCGGGACTATATGCAGAACGTCTATGGACCCAAACCAAATTTCTGCAGCGAACTTGAAACAATAAACACGCCATCTCTGTGAAAGTCATGATGACATTTTCTTTAACCGTAAGGCTCCGCTGCTCATTGACTTTCTGGACATGGTTTCACACTTAACACATAGCAGTACATGGACATTTTGCAAAAACTGCAACGCGCCATCAAGTCCTAAGGCCCAGGAATGCTGCTGGACGGCATCACTCTGTTGCAGGATAATTTTGTTCAGATGTTGCCCGAGTTGTTTCAAGTACTATGCAGTAGCTTCGTTGGGAAGCCCTTATAGATCCTCTAGATGGTCCCGATCTCCCGCCAAGCGATTTCCAAATTTTTGGAGCCGTGAAGAAAGACATTCGTGGCCGTCGATCTGCTTCGCGCAGAAAGGTTCACGCCTTGTTGCTATCATTGTTCCGCAGGCAAGCGCAAGCATTTTTCCGTGAAGACACTGGCCATCTTATCACAGTGGGATAAATGTGCTAACAGTTATTACCATTGTAGAACTGCGTGGTTTCACGGCGATATGTACTAATAAAAGTTTCTCGGCCTTTCAGCCGTGTCAAGGATACGTCGTACTAGAAAGCAGTTGTATACAAACGGACGCGAGGTAATGGGCGTCCACTTGCGGTTGTCGGAGTCACTCTCGGCTTTGGATTTGGAATGGATTGAAGCAACCACAGTAGGACAACACATGTCATCACAGAGGACAACCACGGAAAGGCAGAAACAGAAATTTGACTGGCATTCACAGCAACAGTATGGAGCAGAGCGGGAAACAACAAAACGCGCCGTTATCAACATGATGACAAGAAGCATCGACGCGGGTGGCATGTCGGCTCTCAAGAAGGGACTTAATTATGCACCATCGCCGTAGAGTATCCCTTTTGCTGACATAATAAGTGGCGTGGAACAAGCAGTTTACAAGATGGCCTGTGAAACTCCAGTAGAAATTCGACGAGAAACGATCCGCATTGTTTCTAAATCCAAGCCGCCGACATTGCACTGACAAGAGCAGAGACTAATGGTCTTCGTCAATTCCGCAACGATCGACACCTCGTAGTCCTGCCAGCTGACAAGCGCAATGCAGCCGTCATTATGGAACGAGGCGACTATAACGCGAAGATTCTGTTGGTGCTGGAAGAGGAGACATATCAAAAACTATCAAAGGACTCAACTTCAAGAATAATCAGGAAGACGTCGAAGCTTTCCAAGAGGTATTCGTTGGAAGAAAATGTCTTCAAAAATCTCCTCTGTCGGGCACCTCGACCACCTACATTGTGTGGCCTTCCAAAGGTTCACAAGAAGAACACTCCTACATCTACATCTACATCTACATACATACTCCTCAATCCACCATACAGTGCGTGGCGGAGAGTACCTCGTACCACAACTAGCATCTTCTCTCCCTGTTCCACTCCCAAACAGAACGAGGGAGAAATGACTGCCTATATGCCTCTGTACGAGCCCTAATCTCTCTTATCTTATCTTTGTGGTCTTCCCGCGAAATGTAAGCTGGTGGCAGTATAATTGTACTGCAGTCAGCCTCAAAGGCTAGTTCTCTAAATTTCCTCAGTAGCGATTCACGAAAAGAACGCCTCGTTTCCTCTAGAGACTCCCACCCGAGTTCCTGAAGCATTTCCGTAACACTCGCGTGATGATCAAACCTACCAGTAAAAAAAACTAGCAGCCTGCCTCTGAATTGCTTCTATGTCCTCCCTCAATCCCATATGATAGGGATCCCAAACGCTCGAGCAGTACTCCTCTACGCCCCATCGTGAGCATCATTGCATCGCCGACTTACAGACTCGCGAAACATCTGGCCAACCTCTTTACCCCGCAAGTTGGACACTGTGTACACCACATCAAGAATACAGCCGACTTCATCAGTCGAATTAAATGCCTGCGTCTTGGAGAAGGAGATATTATGGTCAGCTTTTACGTAGTGTCATTGTTCACACGCGTTCCCATTAAAGTATAGTTCTGCTCTCCCAGTTATCTGACGACAGTGTTTTGGATTTATTCAAGCACATTCTGACGTCATCGTATTTCGTGTATGATGGAGTATGTTTCAACCAGACGGAAGGCGTTGCGATGGGAAACCCATTAACTCCAGTTGTAGCCAATCTGTTCATGCAGTACATCGCCCTGGACACGACTCCTGAAAAGCCTAGTTGCTTTTATCATACGTCCACGACACGTTCGTTGTCTGACCTCATGGACGTAAAAAGCTGGGAGAATTCCTGGGCCACATCAACAACATCCATGACAACATCATGTTCACGAGATACAGATGGTGCCTTGCCGTTCCTTGACGTCCTCGTCCGCCATAAAGCAAATGGATGTCTCAGCCACAGCGTTTACCGGAAACCTACCCACACAGACCGATATCTGCACTCTAACAGCTATCACCATCCATCGTAGAAACGTTCTGTTCTGAGGACCTTAGTGCATCGAGCCGAAACCGTCTCAGATTCTGAAAACTTGCCGAAGGAGCTGAGCCACTTACGGAAAGTATTCAAGGAAAACGGCTACAACAACCGCCAGATTTCGCAAGCTATCTTTCCTAAAATACGTAAGCAGAAAGAATTCGAGGACAACTCGAAGAAGTTTGCATTATTGCCGTTCTGTGGCTCAAAAGCAGGAAAGATAAGCCGGCTCCCAAAGAGCAATAAAATCGATTCGGTCTTCAGGGCTCCAGCAAAAATTCGACAACTCCTGAGGCCTGCAAAAGAAGTAGGCTTCAGAACGCCAGGAGTGTATAAAATACCATGTAGGTGTGGGCAGTTCTATATCGGACAGACTGCGCGTACCGTTGAACAGTGCTATGTGGAACACAAGAGATGATTTCGTCTACGGCACTCAGAGGAATCAGTGGTAGCAGAGCATGCTGAAACGCGTGGTTAAATCTGCAGGAAAGAACAGGTAGTTGGAATTGTGGAAAGGGGCCAAAAATGAGCGGCTGTCAGTTACACTTGAACACATATAACTTTATTTAATTGCCTAAACATTACAGCGCAAATTTCGAGCTTAACTATTTACTGAATATGTCACACAATCTTATGCCTTAAGGGCACAACCTCTTTAATGTTTAAAACGGCTGAAGGCCCATGATTCAAAACACAACTACAATACATTTTTACAAGGCAGAAATCCCAAGGCTTTATCCTTAAATATTTTTTTAGATCAGGCTGAAAACCCAAACAATATAACATTTAACAAGTGAGGAATTTAAATTTTAAGACAGCTGAAGACCCATGATTGGAAAACACAACTACAATAAATTTTCAAAAGGCAGAAAGCCCAAAGCTTTATCCAAAAATATTACAATTGAGGCTGAAGGCCCAAGCAATACAAGCCTCGACAAGTATTGAAGTTTCAATTTTAAAACGGCTGAAGGCCCATTATTTAAAACCCAACTAGAAGCATACAAATTCAAATCATCGGCTATGAGGCATTACAATACACAATCAAACACAAATAGTAAAAGGCAGTACAGCCAGCTGCGGTCAGACGTTTCCTGCGGTCGGTCTGCACTTGAAATATTAACGTTCGATTAGGGGAGACAGGTAGTCGGCCCAACTATATCTGATCCGCCGGCAACCCAACCAAGAGACTGTCAACGGGCCCACCGACAAGACGACCTGCTTTCAAATTATGGTTCAAATGGCTCTGAGCACTATGGGACTTAACTTCTGAGGTCATCAGTCCCCTAGAACTTAGAACTACTTAAACCTAACTAACCAAAGGACATCACACACATCCATGCCCGAGGCAGGATTCGAACCTGCGACCTGAAGTGCCTAGAACCGCACGGCCACACCGGCCGGCGACCTGCTTTCCTCCCGACCAGTACACAAGGAACTCACTGCCAAAACGTAAAAGGCGTAGCCATCCACAACCAAATATGCATAAGCTGTGAAAAGTACACATATGTGTTGGACGGCGACAAAACGGTGAGGAAAGGAGACTGCCTGAATTTTACGTCTGCGGCCAGGGCAGGTAACCGGAACGCTAACGGCCACAAGGCAGAAAATTCCGCTGGTGCACTTGGACTTCAAATAACCAAAATACAGTTAAACTCCACCGGATGGTGGCCAAACTTTCGCCAACTCGAACACTCGCTGTTGCTCACAGGAATAACCCCAACAGCCAACCATGAAAATCAATGGCACAATGTGAACAGACTGTCTTCGGTAATTAAATCACCACTCAACTTTGATGTCCTGGGTCGGTGAGCCACGAACCTCGTAGCAAGCGGAACAGCTCCCACACACTCCGATACTGCGTAGAGACCGCCGCGAGGAGGTTTCCTGGCAGATACACACCAACCGACCGACTCCTCAGAGCCAGTACGCCAACAAGATTTAAAATAACTTGTCAGTCAGAATCACACAAACTACATACAGTTTCACGAACACTTGCACGAAGAACTAGACAATGCTAACGGCAGTGACTGTATAATAACAGGGACGAATCATGAGTCGGCACAGACAGCCAAGCTATAAGCGATCGCCAGCCAAATACACATCGTCCAGCAAGACGACCGACCAAAGTCGTCAACACTCCAATCATGTTTGTCAGCAACCGTCAGGCGAGTCATGTCGGTCCGGACCTCACTGCTGCTTCGCCCCGACTGAACTTGTGCCGCGTGCAAACTCAAACACTGCCAGGTCAGAACTAGCTGCTGGCACGTTCCAACTCACTTCATTGCCTGGTCCGAACTAACTCCCCACACACGACGACAGAGAAGTAATAGCAGTCCAGCGAAGATAATACGGCAGAGCCTATATCGATAAGCGCTGCTACTGCCGCTCACAGGCATGCAAGGCAGCAATTCAGTGACACTAGTAATTGAAAATTAACATAACGAGGTATCAGTACGGTAAAAACAGGGTGTAAAATAATAAATGGCACGAACTCGAGCCACGCACGGCTCACATGCATTAGAAAACGGTCATCGTATTGCATTCGACGAGACAGGTATTATCACACGGACTAACAGTTTTTGGGACAGCATAATAAAAGTAGCGATCGAAATAAAAATTCGTGACAACACGCTCAATAAAGACGACGGCCTGCAGCTAATCACAGCGTGGGAAGGTTGAAGCGGGCGCGGCGGCCGCACAACGCAAACATTACCATATATGCTGCGGGAACGGGTACCACTGACGTCACGGAAGGCAGCGCGGCTATATAAGGACGGCAACAACAACCAGAAGACGTTCACTACTTGACAATGGACGAGGAGTACTCGGCCGAAAGCTCGTGGAAGCCCGACAAACTTTTATTAGTTATTCCTACTATTTCCCAAATACACTCATGTCCAGAAAAAACAGAACACCTTAAACGACTTCTTAAGTCTGTTTCTATTGTAGTTAGGTGGTGATTGTGGGCTACAAGGTGGTCAGCAAATGTGCTACGGCAGCTGTTGCTTTCTAAAGTTCTGAGAAGCTCTGAATATCTGGTTTTGAAGTTTCTGCATGTTTGGCCTACTGGGACAGACTATAAACCGTAATCACACTATGTTTTGGTGAAGTGAAAACGTGCTATATTTACGTGTTCATCACGAAACCTCACCATGAAGCGGAGAATAAAAGGGCTTGCCACAGGAAAACGTAAGTAAACACGAATATAGGCGCGAAAATATCGCGACGAACTAAATTACATTCTAGATGATAGGTTAACTCTCAGCAAAGTTTCTCATCAACATCGTTTGGTTGCAGATAACAAGCTACCTGTAATAAATAATACACAAGTGATCAGGAAATGTCATGCACACCAAGTGTTCAAATGGCTCAAATGGCTCTGAGCACTATGGGACTTAACATCTGTGGTCATCAGTCCCCTAGAACTTAGAACTACTTAAACCTAACTAACCTAAGGACATCACACACATCCATGCCCGAGGCAGGATTCGAACCTGCGACCGTAGAAGTCGCGCGGTTCCGCACTGAGCGCCTAGAACCGCTAGACCACCGCGGCCGGCTCACCAAGTGTAAAGGTATTAAGAGAAAGAAACGAACTATGGTTTGAACTAAACATCCACATAATTTTGTAATCATTTAATAAAAATCTTCACATTACAGAATAAATAAAACGGAAATCCACTGATGATGATACCGTGGTGCTGAAACATGTTTGGGTACTGAGAAAAAACGGTGTTTTGCATAACTGGCGGACCTCATTTCCTATAATATTTTCGTATTTGGGGGGGAAGCTGGTGACAGAAATTTCGTGGAAATATCTCGCCGCAACGAAAATCGCCATTGTTTTAATGCTTCCCATCCTAACATGTGTATCATATGCGGACACTGTCTCACGTATTTCGTGATGATCCAAAATGAGTAGCCCTTCACTGAACTTTTTCGATGAGCTCCGTCGATCGTCATGTTCTCATGAACTTAACTACTTTGAGCAACACAATTAAGGGGTCATTTTTTAGAAACATCGTAACTGTTCCTCGTTGCGACGCAGAGGTTTGAAATTGGGCTCAAAGGTGAATATAACCTCCCTTTGTAACGAGAGAAAGCTTGGAGATCTCTGACGTCACCCTAGGGCTAGACTAAGTTTCGAACACCAAAGATGTCGACATATGGGGAAAAGAATGCCAGAGCACAGAATTTAATTTGAATTGTAAGCTTTGTTAGTGATGTTACTTTGGTACTAAATTTCGCCACAGTTTTGGCCGACTCCATCGTGTACGTCGCATTCAATGGGAAGATCGTCAAACTCTCTCTTATCTACACCTCATATCTTCTTTTGGCGAAACGCGATGGTCAGAACCACAGTGCCCAGCGTAGAAGTCAAGTGATTTTCTTGTGTGTGGGCAAGCAAAACCTTCCAGACGCACCGCTGCACATTATCGACCCCAAAAGGCCTGTGGGGGTAAAATAAAATGTGTCCTTCCCTTGGGGCATCGATTCCTACAAATTTCGTGTTCGAAAGAGATAGTTCGCCATTCGATGACCGGCAGGAGAAAATCCTTGGGAATCTTTGACAATAGTGACTCCCACTTCCTCTCGTCGATTCAATTCTTCTCTAAGGACATCATGGGCCTGCAACCTTAGTGGACGTGATCGCACCACTTTTGAGCGCAGCGCGACCGCAATGTTTGCTCTGGTATGCCGAATGGTACACTAGGAACCGTAGAAAATCTTTCGGTGAAGTCTGATGGTGTTCCAAGGCAGGAAAGTGCGTTTATGCTTTCTCAGCCCTCCTTTTTTCAAGACTTCGTGTGGCTTGATCCCAGGGGAGAGTAGAAGGGTTGGTGTCGACATTGACATTCGCATGCATAAAATGGCAAAGGACCTTTGAGACCCCCTCCCCCCCCCCTCCCCCAGTTTAGCAGCATCCTCGGTGCCACGCACACATCTTGGTTGTGCACTTCAAAAATGCAGTTATACAGAGAAAGAGCCAGTCATTGATCACTAGGCGTCGATGTGCCTGGCATCCATTTCGGCACCCCTTAGCTGAACGCTGCTATGTCGCTGAAACAGCGTCTGTTGGCTGCGTGCACAGTCTAAGGGATGTCGAAAGGCCTGGTAGTCACTGACAGGGCAGTCTCTGTATCAGTATATTTTTTAAAAGTATCCAACTGAGGTACACTTGTGGCACCGAGTTATGTTGAAGAACTGGGGAACCCCAGAGGGAGCCATTGCCATTTTATTCACGGATGTGTCCTGTGGCAACAGGCGCACCCCTCTCACTATCCCTCTTGATGACTTGGGGACAGGAGGGCTCATAAAGCACAAACACTTTGCTGCCTTGGAACACGTTCACATTTCGTCGAATTGTTTTGAATGGTCCCTACCAGTGCCGCCCTGTATACTAGAGCAACAGCTGCTGTCGCACTACACTCCAAAGGAATGCAATAACGCTCAGTGGGGTTGCAGGCCCTCGATGCCCTTAGAGTAGGGTTGAACCAATCATGCTGGGGGTGGAGGTCAGCTGTGTCAGAGGTAGTGGATAACACCATCCTTTTGCTCATCGTATTACAAACTGTCGTTATCAATCGCCAAATGTCTGTGAATCAACGGCCCATGGGAGGGATGATTGCACTGACGCCTTTTATGCCACTTAGTGAGTTCTTAATTTGTCGATGCTGAGCAGAAACGTGTCTGAAATGTTTTTCTTGGCCACCCATAAGAAAGTCATGTAATTTGAGCTCTGGGCGTGGCGGTTCTGACCTCCATCGAAGTGGAGGAAGAGATGAAATGTAGGTAAGAAAGGGGGTGACGACCTTACCATCGTAGCACTGGATAGAATTGTGCTGAAACTTTGTGCCAGTGTGACATCACATGTGAACTCGGAGATCTGGGCTTTTTTCCGCGTTTGTCGACGTCTTGCTGTTTCAATTCTCGCCGATCCCCAGTGTGACCTTACAGCGCGCAACGCATCTGAGATTGTCGGCAGTGGAAAGCAGCTATGAGATTTCGGGAAATTGACCCTTTCATTTTGTTGTGCAGTCTCTAAACATTCTATGGTGCTCCTGAGACTGTCTCCTAAAGCGGTTATATATACTTCCTTGGGAACGCCAGATTTCACTTTTACTCGACGTACGTCAAGTAATACGTTAGTAGCAAAAGGATAAAACCGTGGCCCAAACATTTTGCAATAAAAAAGTTCTCACACTGTAATGTGGGCATGCCATTTTGATTTTTGTAAGTTATCGATATGCACGTCATAGAGAGAGAGAGCATATCGTACATTACTGTTAAACAATCTTTGGTCTCGTTGTAGCACAGTCTTGGCCACTGCGCAGTCTGGTACATTCTAACTACAAGTGTGGTAGGTGACGGACGTATTCAGTAGTGGTTTGTTGACTTGTTCAGAATGTTCAAATGTGTGTGAAATCTTATGGGACCTAAACTGCTATGGTCATCAGTCCCTAAGCTTGCACACTACTTAACCTAAATTATCCAAAGGACAAACATATACACCCATGCCCGAGGGAGGACTCGAATCTCCGCCGGGCCCACCCGCACAGTCCATGATTGCAGCGCCCTAGACCGCTCGGCTAATCCCGCGCGGCTGTTGACTTGTGATTGTATCTGTTAGATGAAGAGAGATTTTCTTTAAGAGAAGAAGTTTGAGATAAGACTGTAGCACCGCGCACCTTGTTTATCAGAATGATTTTTGTGAGGTAGTTAACTTTGTTCAATAGCTCAGAGCTGAGAGAAACACCACCCCACTTCCCAGTGTAATGCATTGACAGAGCAGCTGATTAAGCTCTTTGCTTTTTACAGAAACTTTTCGTTAACATTATACCCTTTTTGGATCATTGTTCTCTTTGTCTAGTGTAGTACTGTTCAGAGCAATATTACGTCTGAAGATCACGCAATGATTTAGTCCGTATGTTTAAATACATAGTCCATTTTGAAATCATTGTCTTGGAATATCATTCCATAGGAACAGTCATTCTCCTCATTCCTCTGTTTACAAGGTTTATCATTACGCATTATCACATTGCACCATATGTTATGCAATAGTTTATATATTGTTTGGAAATTTTACCTAAGAAAAATAGAAACCTAACTTAGCCCCTGGCCGCTTGCTGTTTGCTGTTGGGAATTCTAGAAATGTGCAATAGTGTTGAACGACGAGAGGTAAGTGGAAATTTTGATTATGGCCAGATAATTGTTTTACTTCAATCGCTCATTTAATATAAAGAGAAGCTGTGTTGAGATCACTTACTAATCAACTCAAATTCGGTTCCGTTTAGTCAAAGGTTAACATAAAAGTTTAAGTTTGTGACAACATACTTTGGTAATGAGTAGAATTTTATAGAGTGGGAGGTTTCATTTGGGGGAAGTTTCATACACAGACACATAATCTGGAATTTACAATTACAATGACAGTAACTGAGACAGACTTTCGTTAAAACGGTATTGTGAAAGGAAAAGATAGACCAGTTTTAACTGATTAATCCGTAATGTCATTGAACTATAAAAACTACAGTGCTGAATACTAGTATGATTGTACTGTAAATGAAAACTTAACGAACTGTGACATTTCTGATCAAGAATGAGAGCAAAAGTGATTGTCCCAAGGGCATGGACAGTAAAAAAAAATTAAAAAAATGAGAATGTTGTAACCCCAATGCTTTTTACATAACCATAAAATTTACGTTTCTGAAATCATACTGGTAGTATTGAATGCCGAGAGCAAGGTGCCAACACTCGTGCTTTTGGCGTTCAAGAGAGCTGTGTGACGCCTCCGTCAGAATCGTTGAATAATTTAAGAAAGATTGTCATTTTTAATTGGACACGACAGTGTTGTGAAAACTGAAAGTATTCGGACACACAAGATCAAGGGATTTCATCATATTTCGCATTTCGAGCCATCTACAGAACAGTTCTATTTACTAAAGTTGTACTCCCATGACAGAACTACATGTCAAGGATTTCTAAAATATTTCTTGGGTTACAGCGCACAGCAACAGTTAGCAATAAATAATGCTACTGCACCGCATGCCAGAGCGACTCCCGTCGTACGCCAGGCAAATTTTGGCAAGGATCGGGCGACTCTCGTGGACAACAAACATCATTTATCGCGCAACAAATACAGTCATTGGCGTACGCAAAACAAACTGTTACGGACATCGAAATTTCAGCTAGAATCCGCATAACAATAAATAATTTCAAATGAAATGAACGTTGACAATATTTTTTTTAAACCAGTACTGAGAGGATACACAGGTTACCAGAAATGTGTTGTTCACTTAGAAATATTTTTTGCTATACACAGTGATAGTAATGTAGGGACATTTTCTGCCACTTTTGATGGGGTATACAGGCTGTTAGGATGGTAAGTGCGATGTCCAGAAAGAAGTATATTAGGTATTTTGATGTAAGAAGTTTTAGAAGATCTATTGTGAGACAGTGAAGTTGTGCTTACTGAACTGTATTTACAACTATAGCTATGAGGTAATAAGTGGACGAAAACATGTAATAGAAATATGCAACGATTATGATCATTAATATAGAGAAAGAGTGAGTGAGTAATGGTTAGGGCATAGGGACCTTGTTTCTTGTTATAGTCAATTTTTGTGCAATTTGGGTGCATTTCGTGTTTATAAACGTAAAAGGAGAGTTTTTGGAACGAAGTGGCTACATAACAATAGTGAATGAAGGTTCTGTAATTTGAGACAGCACGGTTCTTTCTTTTGTGTATTGTCTTTGTGGTAGTGTCTATTTTCTTTTTTGTATTGATGATTGACATTTTTTTCTGATTTGTATACAACTACGTGCACGCAAAATTTACCTTCTACTGAATTCTGTAGAACTAATGTCATTCCTTTGTCTAACAGATAAACTTTAGATATATATGAAACGATGTCACAGCAATATTGTCCATCAGTCTAGGTGTTCAGAAAATTTTCGAACTCCAGATGACATGCACAGACATTAAACTGCAATGACAGAAAGGACACTCAGTAAGTACATGGTATACAACTGATGATTTTTGTTTTACTTTCCAACTTTGTTCTTCTTGCCATGGAATGGAATAAGATTCTTTTATATACATTTTTCTACTAACATGTGGGACGTTGCAGGCTAACTGTATTCTTGTATTTACGTGCGATGTAACATAATAACATGCATTGCTTTAGCTTATGGAATTTTCACGTTGTAATTGCCACTTAGACTTACATTATTTAATGAGTTTCTTTCTAATGCTGTAAGTGATGAAAGGTGTGTAATAGGTCATGAAAGATGTGCAATGTAGAAGCAAAGAGAAAAAGGCAAGAAAGGAAATTGTTCGACATATACATGAGCAAACAAATTATCACAAAGATGAATTCGATATGATAAATTGTTACATAAGACGAATATGACATATGATTAGGCAGGGCAAAGATGACAGAGGGTTACGTAGGACAACTGAGCTAAATAGTATGAACTTATAAGAATGTATGAAATATATGACAGAAAGAAGAAAAGAGATAAAATATACAGTTTTATTTGTTGGAAGTTTGATGAAATTTGGATAAAATGATTAAGAGGTGCACAAAATAAAGACTGAACTATAACTAGATAGCATGCTAATTACTGACCATATAATAATAGACTGACGTTTGAATGACTGTACAAAGTATTCTTTATTGTGAGTTTTAGATACTCTACAATCCTTGCTTTTCCTAACTGTATATTTGGCTGCTCCTTATATGCTTGTGTGAGACCACTATCCTCATGTGTCTGTTTCTTGCATGATCATTATCCTTATGTGCCCCTTCCACATCACTCTCTATACTTTCATTTATTTCACTGATGTCCCCATAAACACATATATTTGAATACATTTAGAATTTTCTTATTATCATGTTTGTTGCTGTACACTGTTTCATATGATTTGCTTGTCTGATGTTTCTGTAATTCATTATCGTAAAAGCATAATGCCATTTTTCGTTACTTTTTTGTAGACAGAGGTATCTGTTGTTACCATTACACTACAAGTGCATTCCATATATCCAACTATGTAAAATCTTATTACTCCTATTTTAAAATAAGTGATTGTATATTGTAAATGTAATAAATTGTAACTGATCGACCATTCACTTTGTAGTAAATTGGGACTTACAAGGGCAGAAGAAATATGTCTCCCAAATAGATACTAAAATTCTGAGTCAAACATTGGCATACTTCTCTGATGCAAGCTGCAACTCGCTTTGATAAGGGATTCTTCCATATAACAAAATGGCTTTGGAGTTATCAATTGATCTACAGCCTGCTTCAAGCAGTTACTCTTATTACTCCTACACACTTTACTGATGGTGCGTGTGTGAGGTTGTAAGCTGGGAATTGCGCCTAGTTTCGTTGAGTCTGCTCCCACATATGTGCCCACAACAATGTCATAATTGCAAAGAGCTAAAGAATGTTTGGTCGTTTGTGACAAGGACACTCATCTGTCTCCTACTGCCATATATGTCTGTGCTTCAGAAATGTAAGCCTTGTGTGGTTAGGCACTCTATCTATTTCCTGTGAGCTATAAAAAAAAACAGTGCAGATCACCAATACTACTGCAGCGTCAAAGGACATAAACTTTCAAAATAGCCCTATGCTGTTCTCATAGACATCATGAAACATTATAATCTAGTTGTGGTGAATTCTCTTGATTACTTCATTCACATGTTCTTAAATTTTGTAAATTTTTGTTTTACTGGTGGTTCCATAACTCATATTCTTGTACAGTGATTTTTCTCTTTGTGCTTGTAACATGTTTGGTATGTTCGCATCAGTCTGACGTTGTTCCCAGCTGAGTACACGTGGCAAAAGCTACTACGTTTTGTTTTACTTTTGACTTGAGCATAGCTGCTCAAAATTCTGACTATTGCTTTTTAGCAATGTTATTTTACAATTTAGCAACTGTCCATTCCGATGAAGACACCCATGGTAGGTGCCGAAACCTAGGTGAATGAATGTACCTAACGTTTATGTGCAACCGGTTGGTTGTTTAATATTATGTTGAAACTCATGTGCGGTTGCTGAATAACAGCTATGTTAAAAACTGTAAGGTAGACCCATTATTGCATGATTACAGAGTTATATAACAATCACTAGAAGCAGTTACGTCCATAAAATACCTAGGAGTATGTATACGGAGTGATCTGGAATGCTACGACCACGAAAAGCTAACCGCGAGTAAGACAGATGTTAGACTGAGCTTCACTGGAACGATCTTCAGGAAATGTGGTTCATGGACAACGGAAGTATCTCAAAAAACACTCCATTGAGCAATACTTAAATATTGTTCGTCAATACGGGATCAGCACCAGATGGCACTGATACAGGAAATGAAGAAGACCCAAAAACCAGCGGCACGTTTCGTTACAGGATGATTTAGAAAGCATGGAAGCGTCAAAGAGACGATCAACCAACTGCAGTGGTAGATGCCGCAGTATAGCCGATCTGCATGACGGTGTTGTTCACTGTCAGAGTTCGAGCGCGTACGATCGTAGAAGAGTATAACAAACGTTTTGCTTCCTTCTACGTACATCTCTCGAAAAAACCACCATTACCATCATCATCATCTTCCCTTCAACGATTAGGCTGTTGCCTATTCCGATCTCCCATCTTTTCCGAGGTTTCCAGTATATCTTTTCCCATTCGGCTCGTAGATCAGCATGTCCTGAGGAATTCTGTGACTAAGCATTCTCATGAGGCGTTGTCTTCAATCTTCACGATATTTCTGAATGTTTTCGGTCATAGTAAAAATATTTAATTCTGTTCTAATATCTTCGTTTCTAATCACGTCTCTTCTTGTGTAGCCCCTCATGCTTCATAGGTACCTCACTTCTTCTGTTCAAACTTTATGCAGCCCGTGGCTGCGTACAAAATATAGGTTGACTCCTAAATGCATCTTAGCGTAAACTAGAAGTCTGAAGATGAGCCTTACGGTACGAAACCGGTAATGGCGCTATTTAAATAAATAAATAGCACTGTAAAAAGTGACTGGTTGCTGCTGTCATCTTCTCTTAAGAGTCAAAATATACGTTGGAACTACTTTTTTTTTGTGGTAACCCTAGCTTTCGCTTTCACAGGATAACACAGGAACCGTCATTAATTCACAGAATTTAATGATTTTTTTGTACTTTATGACCGAACGTTCTGCTCATGGTACCACAGACGGCTTGGAATTTATGCATTTTGTTGTCAATATCAGAGTCGAAATTAAAACTTACAGCACATTCTGAATAAGACATCTAGACACTTGCTCTAAAACTGCATTAACCAGAACAATTTTTTGTCTGACAGGACATTTTCCAAGTAATGCCATTATTTTTAATTTTTTTTGCTAGAGATTTTAAAGTTATTTTTCTAGCAAATTTCGTTCAGCTTTTATACACATCTTTGGGGATAATCTTCATTCTTTTGACTAATAAGTCATCAGAAAACCAAAGTACATTCATTTATTCCTCATTATTTATCGTAATTCCTTTGTTTACTTTCCATTTGCGAAGAATGAAGTCAATGAAAATATTAAAAAGGATAGGTGATAGTCGACATCCTTCTCTATGACCTTACTTAATAATTATTTCTTCTAATCGATTCATCCTTGTGTTTTTTATAATGCGTGTAGCTTTGTAAAGACTTTTCACTCGCCATGAAGATCAAATTAGAGAGATTCGAGCCTACAAGGAGGCTTACCGGCAATCGTTCTTCAAGGGAACTACCCGTGATTGGAACAGGAAAAGACGGTGGTACACTAAGTACCCCCCATCACACACCGAAAGGTGGTTTGCGGACTGTAGTCGTAGTAGATCTACATGTTGAAACAACAGTGCTTCTTGAATGTTGTCATTCAATTCGAAAAGATCAAAAAGGAGTTTCATTTACTTTTTGTGTACGTTTTTTATCAAACAAAGTATTACTTATCACTTTTGTTACGGGTATAATAAGTTTTCCTACGACGTGCGCTTTAACTTTCTTTGAAAATTAACAAAGAGTTCGTAAGAAATTCTCGTAATTAATATGTTCTGTTTTGAAGCCTTTTTCATGGTGGATTTAGCCATAGAAAAATTTCTTTCCTTGACTTGAAACAAATCGAGAGTCTTCTCTACGTAGTCAGGATCCTTTGTTGCTAGATGGCTTTCAAGTTTCAATAGCTTCATACATTTGTTGAAAAGCATTTATAAACAAATCACACACTGAAGTATAAGCTTTTCTTCGGCACCAGCATACACGAAAATATAACAGTGCAAATGTGATAAATAGATAAAATTTTCGATGTAGTCGGAAATTTTACATATGAAAATTACGGGCAACATTCAGTAATAGTTTTTTTCTATTTTCTATCCCTCTCTCTCTCTGTTTTTCCTTTGCAACGACTTACCAATAAAAATTATTGTTCATGTCGAAATGCCAGTGTCTCAGCATCGCTTCCACAAATCGGCACAAATATAAATTCTATTAACAGGAAAATATGAAGAAAACACAGTGAATATTAATTCAGCATTACCTCCACGGGAACTGAGCGAGATGTTGGTGTGGCTAACGCATTTGAGAGATACAAGTTCAGTTCTCAAGGCCATGCAGATGTCTATCTTCTGCTGTCATCCAGATCACTCAATGCACCTGCCGGCATGGTTCCTCAGAAGGGCAATGGCCGCTTCCTTCTGCGCCAGTAGTAAGAATTCCGAACAAAGCTCCGTCTCAAATACTCTCAGCTGTGGACGGGTTGTGGAATACTATTATTGCATCCTTCCTTTCCCCTATGTCTGGATATTAAATGTGCAAATTCAGGTGAGTCGTTGTTGTGAACAATTGTGTCCGAGGAACTACCAACTCGCCAGATCACAATCGGCCTGTTATGGGTTCTTCATTAGCAACTGGGCAAGTCTGTGCACCAGCCTTATAGCCCAGAGCTGCACACGTTTGCCGCCGTATGACACACGATACTGGTAATTTTCAGTATTTTAAGAGCAACCCTGGCAGTCCTTCTTAGTAACTTATCTTGTTGTTTTCTGTGTTTGTAAAGAAAGCATAGCAGATTTCGACGGCCCATTCACTTGAGTGTGGTGTAGGATAGTGACAGGGCATTTCACCTGTTATTACAGTTGGTAGTCGCTTACCGTGACGACTGTGAGTGAAATCCCTGCGGCTACAGATAATTTTTATCTCGTGTTCGACACTCGACCAGTGTTCAGGGCACGGTACCACTTTCCATGCGGCCAAGAAGTGGGCCACAGCACATAGGCCGGGAACATCGGATGAACGACACCATTCTACTAGATAATTTGAGGTTTTGTGGGATTGATGGTGTAGCCAACTGCTGGATAATGTCATGTAACCAAAGAATGCAGGACGTTAGTGACTCAACGAATATAGTCCGGGGGACTTAATTCTCACAGGGGAGAAATCACATATTGGGTTCCCCAAGGATCAGTATTAGGTCCTCTGTCTTTCCTCATTAGTATAAAGTATGTTCCGTCTAGTATATAACAATCAAATTAGGTTCTTTTTTGCAGTAGACGCTAGTATTGTAATCAATTCAACACATATACAGCAACAAAAGAAATGGTAAATAATGTTCTTAGAAGTATCATTGACCGGTTATCTGCATATGGCCTTGATACGCCTGCTAAGCCCACTGGGAAGAACAAGAGATTAGGATTGGTGAAAGGGTCAAATAAGGTTGGGGTCAGTTCCACCTTAAAATTGTAACTTATTGTAATAATTCAATAGCACATTTAAAACCAAAGCGGCACATAGCCGAACTTTTACAACTACGAGTTTCAAACTGCAAATCTTTCACGGTTGAAGGCCTCCAAACAAGAAAACTTAAAAATCAACAAGGGACGCGTTCCAACTGACTGACAGCCCGACCTCGCGACCCGATCCACCCTGCGACAGACAACCATCCGGAAGTAATAGCAGTCAATTAAAGAAACTACGAGAGAGGATATATCGATACGCGCTGCTAGGGCCGGTCATAGTCAAGCAAAACAGCAACTCAGTGACAGTAGTAATTTAAATTAACGTAGTGAGGTGAAAGTACGTTAAAAACAGGGTGTAAAATACATGATGGCGGGAACACGAGCCACACATGGCTCAGGCCTTATTCTCAATTTCAAAATGACAATATGTTCAGTTCTGCGTATCTAGGGATACTAAAAAAATGCTGAGTGTAACACATGGTGAGTAAATGATAAATAGGGTGAAAACTTCAAAGTTATTAGGTGTCCATATCGTCGAGAATTTCAGCAGGAAAAAGCACATTTCGTAACTCCTAAGACAACTTTGTTCAGACATATTTGAACTCTAGAATTGTTGCAGATCTTGGGAAGAGACAAATCAGTAAGATGACAGTTTTTGCATACATTCATTCATTCATTAAAGTCGTTTGGAATAATGTTCTGGGGTAACTGATCTTTAACAAACTCTTTACTGCTCAAAAACGTGCTGTAAGAATAATGTGTGCTACTCAGCCACATTCATCTTGCAGGCATCTCTTTAAGGACCTGGGCATTTTGACAACTGCTTCATAGTGTATTTATTCCCTCATGAAGTTTGTTGTAAATAATCCACTACGATATAGTGGCAACAGTGATGTATATAATTACAATGCCACAAGCAGAAATTACATTCATTAGTCCGCTTTAAGGTTGGCTTTAGCACAAAAACGTATGCACAGCGCCTCAAGTAAAATTTTTGATCACTTACTTAGTAATATAAAATGTCTGACACACAGCAAAGTAAAAATCTGAAAGCAAACTGAAACAGTTTCTCCTTGACGACTCCTCCTATTCCGTAGAGGAATTTCTGTTATCTTAATGTCTAAAAGATGTTGGTTAGGATTTATTAACTCGTATCTGTATATTAAGGAAACCTTAAAAATGTTCAGCATGTAGCCATATTTGCTAATTAATTTGCGATTTGAATGTTTAATTACTCACCCCACATCATTACGATTGATCGTCCAAAGTGAAAGTAACTAACCATATATTATCAATTAGACATACTAGTGGTATCGTGCTAAATCTTCGATGTATTCAGTTAGTTTCTGCATCCAATTTATACTTTTTCCGTTTGTCGATGGCATATCGGTATTACCGTCAACTCTTTCAGTTTATATATGACTCTTAATGTCAGCAACATATATCTTAGCCTTATAATATCTCTGTGCGCTACATGCACGTCTGTTATTTTAAGTAATGTAGTCTGTTCTACGATCACTATCCAAACGTAAGTGGTGACCTTCTATTTCACAGTTGTTATGATGACTAGCAAAGACACCCACAACATTAATGACTGCATCAAGAGTGTTTTAAGATATTGCTGGGAATAATCAGACCATTTAAGCTATTTAACTTGAGTTCCATTTTCATTCTCGTGTCGACTGTTTCGCCATCAACGTTGTTTCTGACTGACAATCAAGATCTGATCGATAGTTTGGTCCAAAAATGCAACGCTGTCATCTAGTGTCGAAGAAGATGTTGAAAACCGTTAATTGCGAAAACCAGTGAAGTGTTTTACAGGATACGTCCTCACCAAAGTGGTCGGTAACGGTTATACGGGGTGTCCCAGGTAGAATGAACAATATTCAGAGGATGAAGGGGCCTTTCGAAGCAAAATAGTATAATAAAAGTGGGATCTAAAACGCCTACCTCAAGAGCTATGAGCACTTTTTGATCTCCGATAATGTGAAGAAATCTCTTCTACTGCTAGCTGCTTTCTCTCCATACTTTCAGAGGTGATAGTAGAGGCCAAAACAAGAAATAAAGTCCAGAAGACACGGGGTTTTAAGGGGTTCCTTGAGAGTAAAGAGTACTTATTCAGTAGAAAAGATATGTTTCATAGTAACGAAAATGAACAAGTCGTTATATCTCTTACGCTATGCACTTTAGAGCCCATGTTTACCAGACAATTTTCTGTTTCTTTGGTTCATACTACCTCCTTCCAAAACAAGAAAAGCAAAGAGCCTGCGTTATATGAGATATCTCTAACAATATCTAAGATGAAAATGTGCTTGTATCTCTTAAAGTAAGCACGTTAGAGCCCATGTTACTGCAAATTTTTGCAGCTGACGATCGTTCCTCTCGCAGCCCTGAATTTTGACCATAACTCCCGGGAAATCCTGTATAGCACATATTATGTCAACTTCACCTAGACGTCGAAACATTATGACCGAAGAAATTCCTAACTAAAAATTCAAGGAATGTCGATTAGGAGAATGTCATGCACTGGAAGATTACATAGCGTTCAGTTTTCTAATGGGAAATTTTATCGTTAACTTAGGCTCGATATGCTTATGCAGACGTAGCTGTGAAAGTTTTCCAGACTTCCGTTTTCTAGCTATAACTGTCGTCTAGACATGTGAAAGAGCACAGACGGGTTCATCAGCTGTTTTTCATAAAATTATTGTTACTATTTTGTAGTACATTGCTCCTACATTGTTTCTTATAATAATTCAGAGAAACAATTTCATATTTACGGACTTTCTTTATGCTTTTAAAATGGTTCAAATGGCTCTGAGCACTATGGGACTCAACTGCTGAGGTCATTAGTCCCCTAGAACTTAGAACTAGTTAAACCTAACTAACCTAAGGACATCACAAACATCCATGCCCGAGGCAGGATTCGAACCTGCGACCGTAGCGGTCTTGCGGTTCCATACTGCAGCGCCTTTAACCGCACGGCCACTTCGGCCGGTTCTATGCTTTTATTAAAATTCTTGTAATATTAAAGTCCCATTTAATGTGCTGCCACTATTTTGCAACACACCTATGTACCGGTGTATTTACGAAGCCAGTTATAATCACAATCTCACAAAGAACATAAACTTTTTCTATTGTGTTATCGAGTAAATAAATAAACTTATCACATGGAATACGAGGTGCATTCAAGTTCTAAGGCCTCCGATTTTTTTTCTCCGGACTGGAAAGAGATAGAAACATGTGCATTGTTTTAAAATGAGGCCCAGAGATGGCAGCAGCGTACGGCAGATGGAATTTTACCGCCAGCGGCGAGAATAAGAACTGTTTTAAATACTTAAAATGGCGACGTTTTCCTTACTTGAACAGCTTGCAATGATTCGTTTTCTGAATTTGCGTGGTGTGAAACCAATTGAAATTCATCGATAGTTGAAGGAGACATGTGGTGATGGAGTTATGGATGTGTCGAAAGTGCGTTCGTGGGTGCGACAGTTTAATGAAGGCAGAACATCATGTGACAACAAACCGAAACAACCTCGGGCTCGCACAAGCCGGTCTGACGACATGATCGAGAAAGTGGAGAGAATTGTTTTGGGGGATCGCCGAATGACTGTTGAACGGATCGCCTCCAGAGTTGGCATTTCTGTGTGTTCTGTGCACACAATCCTGCATGACGACCTGAAAATGCGAAAAGTGTCATCCAGGTGGGTGCCACGAATGCTGACGGACGACCACATGGCTGCCCGTGTGGCATGTTGCCAAGCAATGTTGACGCTCAACGACAGCATGAATGGGACTTTCTTTTCGTCGGTTGTAACAATAGATGAGACTTGGATGCCATTTTTCAATCCAGAAACAAAGCGCCAGTCAGCGCAATGGAAGCACACAGATTCACCGCCACCAAAAAAATTTCGGGTAACCGCCAGTGCTGAAAAAATGATGGTGTCAATGTTCTGGGACAGCGAGGGCGTAATCCTTACCCATTGCGTTCCAAATGGCACTACGGTAACAGGTGCATCCTACGAAAATGTTTTGAAGAACAAATTCCTTCCTGCACTGCAACAAAAACGTCCGGGAAGGGCTGCGCGTGTGCTGTTTCACCAAGACAACGCACCCGCACATCGAGCTAACGTTACGCAACAGTTTCTTCGTGATAACAACTTTGAAGTGATTCCTCATGCTCCCTACTCACCTGACCTGGCTCCTAGTGACTTTTGGCTTTTTCCAACAATGAAAGACACTCTCCGGCCGCACATTCACCAGCCGTGCTGCTACTACCTCAGCGACTTTCCAGTGGTCAAAACAACCTCCTAAAGAAGCCTTCGCCGCTGCCATGGAATCATCGCGTCAGCGTTGTGAAAAATGTGTACATCTGCAGGGCGATTACGTCGAGAAGTAACGCCAGTTTCATCGATTTCGGGTGAGTAGTTAATTAGAAAAAAAAATCGGAGGCCTTAGAACTTGAATGCACCTCGTATAGGCATCTTTAAATAAAAATTCCGCTGTAATTTAAGTAATTGTAGATGTCACATCTTCCAAAACACTGTTCTTAATTTTATACTGTGTGGGTATATTTCGGTGCTGATGTTTGTTCTTCAAGGACCTTTCCAGTTATTTTTATGCAAGCACCGGTAGAATACGATGACCCCTCTGCAGATTACACGTTTCGTCGAGGGAAATTCAGATACCTACTTATTAGTTTCTTGGCACTCTAACAGGCACATGTTACCCACCGGTGACGCAGATTTAACGTTCGCATTAGGTTTTGGGAGTCGCTGTTGCTTAAGCAGAAACGTAGCTCATCACGACATTTTCGTTGCTTTTTCGAGCTTCATTATCGTGATTTTTCAGCTCCCCCATTTGACATTTGAAAGCAGGGAGATTCAATTTTGCACGGCTCTGACGCGTGGCAGGACTAGTCGACTCGAGCAGCAGCACAATAAAAAACTAAACAGGCCACTAATGGTGGCAGCCAACCGCTCAGCACTTTCGGGATCAGCGTCTTGGAGGTGACTTGCGAGGTCCCACGCACCTACTGGCGGGTGGGGGGCGATGCCAGCCGAGGACCTACATAACAGAGCGCGCGCTTCGGAAGGCACCAGTCCTCCAGGGACGTCCAGGACACTGTCTTCGCTGTTGAAATGGCCTTCACCATGGTGAGTCATCGGAATGTATATTCTAGTTCTACAGCCATTACTATGTCAGCGTTGTGCGTTACTGTTACTTGCATAATGTTAAGCTACTTCACTCACGATTCTACTATCAGCACGGTTACCTCAATGAGAATGTCATTTACACAGTTTGTAACGTGTGTCATGATAGAACTATTTGAGACCTATCCAACATATTTGGCTGTTTCAAATAATTAATGATGTTTACCACTAAACGACTTACCTCACAGCTACCGAAAACGGTGAAAAAATAATGCTACGTAATCCAGTAATTAAGAGATTTTTCAAAATGGCCACAAATATTAGTGGATAACACTAAGGCTGAGTACTTCAAAGTACTGTACAACGGTGCCATTTCATGGAGGCGTTCCACGTGTCGTCCTTGCCTTTGGATGCAATGTTTCTCTCTTTTCTGCAGTGAGTTATTAATTCGTCAGCTGCTCAGAGAGCACCTTGTAAGTATTGACAGACCATGGAAAATTTTCTGTTACTGGTCTCCAACCGCACCAGAGTGAAAGATATACATTCCACTTCTGATTTGATCCCAAATAGAATAATCTAGAGAGTTGATGGCAGGTGATCTTGTAGGCCAAACTACAGGTCCTACACATCCTATCCTATCTTGATTAATAAACAAATAGCATCTAGGTAACAACTTTTTATCTATCGTCTAACTTGTAACGTTGATGCATTAAGTTGTTCTGAAAGCGGTGCTGATATTCAATACAAGAAAAGCGGGTTAAAAACTGTGAGCTATCTGGGGAAGTTAACCTTGCATTACTGAGCATCTGTTTCACCAGGTATCCAGTCTAGCTTGCCAACCAGACTAACATTAATTATAATCTTTTAATAGTCATCTTACGGCAACCGGTGAGATATATATATATATATATATATATATATATATATATATATATATATATAATTTAAATAAAAATAAATAAATCAGTTTATATTGTTCATTGTTCCGTTAAAATTTCAGCATATTAAACTTGATTCAAAACTAAACTGGTGCCTTATTTAGGATTGTGAAAATGTGAGTTTGTAATGTTATGGAACACATCAAATATGGAGCCAAGATTGGGAGACTGCATACAACACTACATTCATAAAATAACACACAAAGAACGTTGAAACATATGCAAGAGGAAATTAACCACAACCAACCAATTCAATTTTCACCGAAAGAAGTTACGTTCGTAGCGCAATCCTGTCCGTCATGAAATTACCACACACTGGTATACTAAATTCATACTAACCCTCTGTGAAATCTTCTCGAAAAGAATAGCTGAAGGCAACTTTGATGATTACACCACATGCTTCACGTGGTCAACTTGGTTTACACAAAGAGTGTACCTCCACAATAATTTTGATAATTAAAACAAATTACTTCAAAACACAATTTACAAAAGAAAAACCTCAGACTGGTTACTATCGTCTTACTGTTAACCTGATGGGTCAAACAATTGTATAAGCACGTGGTACTGGTCTCACAAAGTACACCCCACGTGGGTTGAACATAAAGAAAAGTTGCTATATTGAAAAATATTGTCAAGACGAGACGTTAAAATCTCACGCACATTCGCATTTAAGATTGATGATCTTAGTTAGAGTTACGGATCATCAACATGTGGTTCCACTTTACTCACAAAGTAGTGACACAGCAACTACTGGAAGATATTCTGAACTTCACACTCGAATTACACTGAATTGCAATTTAAACCTGAAATAAAGGCGATTAAATTTTCAGTTAGGCTGAACTTAAGAAATCCATTGTCCTATGGACTTAGTAGAGTCGCGCTTAGCCGAAAATCTTACCACTTCAGACGCTCGCCGCCGACAGACTGGCGTGGGCCCCTACCGAGGGTGCTTCACAGATGCAAACAGAAGTGACCAGAGAGGCAGCTTCCTATACCAACATGACAAGGGACGGACAGGACCATACCAAGAATAGAAACCTCTTTCCTTTTAGAAAGCATAGCTACCTGTTCCAACATTGGTCCTACTATTCTCTAGCAGACCGGCTTGTCTGCTACCATCGAGCATACTACTAGAAATACGTTTGCTCATTCGTCCTTTCACATAGAAAGGAAGGGGGATGACAGTATCTTATCAAATACAGTATATAAAAGAAAGCGGATGTAGGTTCCGTATGAGACTGTGTGACATGAATTACACATAAATTGTGTTTTAAAGTGTAGTAGTGCGACAGATCGTTCTTGGTTATGTGTAAAAGTAACATGTTCCACTGCTCAGTCTCCTCCCAGATAGTCAGAAACACCACAGTAAATTTAGAAGTGGAATGTATGCCGTAAATGACAACAGATTTAAGAAATTAGCATGATAGGAATCCAACGGAGACCTTTCAACCCGTCTCAAACTGTCTTAGAGATCGTCTTCAGATCTAGGTTGGAACAGAAAGATAATAACAATAACGATTTTATAGAACTGCGACATTACAAATACCTGTCTCGTGGGTAGCAGAAGTAACAACAAAATATGAAGTTATATATATCTGACGTCGCAAAGTTTGTCAATAGTTGTGTAAAAATAAGAAGTCAGTATTTTTAAACATTCGGTTATTATTAAGATACGACATGCACCATTTTCCTTTAAGGTACAGTTTAGAGGTGGAGTAACAATCCCTGGGCTTTCAGGAAGTCGATAAATTACCACTTATAAATATTTTTGAAAACCATACTTTGCACAAAAGTTGTATGTCATTTTACTATACAGTTTCGCTCAAATGACATACCGTGTACCACATATTCACCTGAGTTGGTCTTTTGTTTGAGCGAATATATTTCGATAAAATGACGTTCAGTTGTTGGGAAAATTACGATTCCTCAAAAACAGATGAATAACGCTGTTACCATAATTTTTAATTGCCTCCTTCATAAAATAAAATAACTGATATTAACGGTGAATTTGAAAGAAGTGCTTAAAAATTTCTTCTGACATCTCGCACGGCAGAGATCCTTCAGTGTGACATGATTCCTGTGTCTAGTTAATCTTTCTAATTTCACGCCAGTAAAAAACTTTGTGACCTTGCTGTCCTTGCCGGTTAGCTACTAACCCGTCCTCTGCTTCTTAATTGCACAGCATTATGGGAGAATTAGATTTAATATGCCACTTCTTGTAATTAATGCCACTTTTACACTGATAAGTCAAAACATTATGACCGCTATCAGCCACGATGTTGTATGCCGTCTGGTGACGTTCCAGGCACGTGACTCGATAGCAAAAGTACGTAAGCGCAGCAGACACAGACGGGGGATCAGCGTAGCGAAGATAGAAGTGAAAATGGGGAAATTCATTGAGATAAGCGACTTTGACAAAGGGCAAATTATTATTACGCAGAGTATCTCGAAAACGGCGGAGCTTGTCGAATGTTCACGTGCTGTTGTTGTGAGCATCTACGGAAGGAGGTAGGACAGTGAAACTACCGCTAGGCACTAAATGGTTGGACGTCCACGACTCTTCACCGAACGTGGGTTTCGGAGGCTTATATGTTAGCTAAAGTAGGATAGATGGTGATCTGTGGCATATCCGCCGAACGATTGCAGTGTTGATGCACGCACTAGAGTTTCGGAGCACTCCGTTTATCGTACATCGTTGAACATGGATCTACGAAGCAAACTATATATAGTTTTCACATGTTGATCCAACGACATCATCAGTTTCGATGGAAGTGGGCACGGTACCATTTGGATTCGACCGTCGATCACTGGAAACATGTCCGGTCTTCGGTTGAATCATATTTTTGGTACAATAGGTTGACGGTCATCTCTACAAACGCCCTCATTGAGCTGAATGACTGCTCGAAACGTAAAGCGCGCCACGGACGCGCGCTAGTGGGAGCAGTATAATGCTACGGGAGACATTCTCCTGCGCTTGCATGGGACCTGTGGCATTAATCGAAGACACGCTGGTAGCTGCGATCCACCTGCATCCCTTCATGCTTGATGTCTTCCCTGATAGCGGTGCAGTTTGCCAGCAGTATAATTGGCCGTGTCTCGGAGCCAGAACCGTGCTACAGTGATTTGAGGAGCATTGTGGTGAACTCACATTGATGTCTCAACGACCACATTCACCTAATGTAAATCCTGTGGAATCTATCTGGGTCGCTATCAGGCGCCATCTCCACGTGCATAAATCACCGGCCCGTTATTTAGGCGAATTACGTGAAGTGTGCATAGACATCCAATGTCACACACCTTCACAGACGTCCCAACGAAGTGTCGGATCACTGATACGCACAATCAGTGATGTATTTCTTCCCAAAGACGGACAAATAACCTATTAAGCAGGTGGTTATGTTTTCCCTCATCAGTGTAGTTACAGGAGCATTAATTGTCTTCTTCAGTTAACACTTTGTTGCTGTCATTAGTCCTAGGTGGTCCCACTGTAGTCCACACAATGAGGAAAATACCGTTGCTGTTGAAGCAGATACAAACGTAAGACGCTCGGAATGTCCAGCTACAAAGCACACCAGCTTCAGCACCAGTTGTTCCAAACAGCACGGACACAAGACAGTATTAGAAACATACGTTTTGTGAACTACACACTTTGTCGACACATGATATAATGTCGGAAGTTAGATGGGGGAGGGACGGGGTGGGAGATGGATGACCTCGATTTTGACAGGAAGGTGAAGGTACCGACTCATTTAAAGAAAACATTGCATCACTTGCTGCAAGTAAATCATGAATTATGTTCGTAATTCGAAAGTCAATATCTTTTACATTGAAGTGTGAAAGCCAAGATTTTCGCTCTTCTTTTTCTTCTTGTTCACGATGTTCCACGTGCGACGTAAGTGAACCTTCTGGCTTTGTGCAAAAACCTGTTCCGGGAACCCTGGATATGTTCGTTGCATACACTGTGACCTTTCCACAGTGTTTGGCTGCCTGCGTTTATGTTTGAGATGAACCATGTACGTATGTGGCAGACGACATTATTCACACCATTCTAGCCATTACCAATCAGAGGCAAAAGCAGTAGTCATAGGTACGGTAAAAAGAACTACAGTGATGACTTGAAAAGAGATTTTCTATCTGAAGTTTCCGTAACAGACAGAATACCATTCCGAAATGTTAGAGGAACCCTTAACATTCATTTGCAGGCGAACTCTTCTCCCTTTCTACCAATATTTAGCAAATTTTTTCCTGGAGTGATTCTAGTCTTAATGGCCAGTTTTATATCTAGTGATGGCAACAAAATCTTTCTTTTTGTTTAAACCTGCCTAGTCCACTCGGGAGTTAGCAAGATAGAAGCCGGATGATTAAGAAAGTGTCACTGAGAGCATTCGGCCAGAAAATGGAAGAAAGGTGACCGCGAAATGTTCCTGATCACCATATATTACGCCAAAGTCCTGGTTTAAATTTAAAATCGAGGAGTGCTGTTTGAGGCTCTTGAGGTTCATCTGTCCGTAGGACGGGCAGCTTGTTTTCGTTGTCCGCAAATAAGAGTACAGTTGTTAGGCTATCTGCAAGCAATGGGGTCTGCAGCCTCCTATCTGTCATCATCATCTACGTGTTTTACGTGCCGTTGGGTCTGTAGCATAGTACATCATTGAAAGACATAATGTAAATCAAAGCTCCGAAACTAACTGCAATAAGGTAACACATTTAATATTTTATACGACAGGCCTGTTTCGGCGTAATTGGTAATGAATGTCAAGTGACTTTCGAAAAGAACATTGACACGATTGTCCGTATGCAAATCCTGGCTGTTTTATGTCTATTATTTGCATTTCAACTAGATATAAGAGCCAGTGCAAACCTAAACACGGAACAGCCACGATTTACGTACAAATTGTCTTACCACTCTTATTTTCAAAGGTCACTTGAGAATAGCAGTTAAGCCGAAACAGGCCAGACCTGTCATGTAAAATATTAAACACACACATCAAAAAAAGTTTTTGATCACCTCGGTTCCGAGAGTTCTGGAACCTATACAGAAAACTGGAATAATCAACATAAACATCATTTCCGCCCTTTTTATTGCTCATGAAAACCACATATTGCATGTTGTACCACCGTTCAGCGAGACCTTCAGAGGTGGTGGTCGAGATTGCTGTACCCACCGGTACCTTTAATACCCAGTAGCACGTCCTCTTGCAGTGATGCATGCCTGTATTTGTCGTGAGATACTATCCACAAGTTCATCAAGGCACAGTTGGTCCAGATTGTCCCACTCCTCAAAATGTGCACGATGGGGGTGCGAATTGTCGTCCATGAAGTCGAATGCCTCGCCAATATGCTGGCAATATGCTTGCACTATCGGTCGGAGGATGACATTCACGTATCGTACAGCCGTTACGGCGCCTTCCATGATCACCAACGGCATACGTCGGCCCAACATAATGCCACCCCAAAACAGCAAGGAACCTCCACCTCGCTGGACAGTGTGTCTAAGGCGTTCGGTCTGACCGGGTTGCCTCCAAACACGTGTCCGATGATTGTCTGGTTGAAGGCTATATGCAACTTTCATCGGTGAAGAGAAAAGTGATGCCAATCCTGAGCGGTCCATTCGGCATGTTGTTGGGCCATCTGCACCGCGCTGCGTGGTGTCGTGGTTGCAAAGCTGGACCTCGCCTTGGGTGTCGGCAGTGAAGCTGCGCATCATGCAGTCTACTGCGGACAGTTTGAGTCGTAACACGACGTCCTGTGGCTGCACGAAAAGCATTATTCGACATGGTGCCGTTGCTGTCAGGATTCCTCAGAGCCATAATCCGTAGGTAACGGTCATCCACTGCAGTAGTGGCGGCCTGAGCGGCGCATGTCATCTACAGTTCCTGTCTCTCTGTATCTCCTCAATGTCCGAACAACATAGCTTTGCTTCACTCCGAGACGACTTGACACGTCCCTTGTGCAGAGCCCTTCCTGGCACAAACCAACAATGCGGACGCGATCTAACCGCGGTATTGGCCATCTGGGCATGGTTGTACTACAGACAACACGAGCTGTGCACCTCCTTCCTGGTGGAATGACTGGAAGTGATCGGTTGTCGGATCCGAAGTTGTTTACATCTTTTGGCAGATTCAGTGACATCCCTGAACAGTCAAAGGGACTGTCTCTGTGAAACAATATCCACAGTTAACATCTATCTTCTGGGAACTGAGGTGATGCAAAACTTTTTTTTGATGCGTGTATACTACCTTAATGCCTGCAGGTAGTTTTGGAGCTTTCAGTTTCATTATCATTTAGGCTGGTGTATAAGTTCGTAGCGTTTTCCATACCATGAGAGAGAGAGAGACCTAACAAAGATTTTAGTCCTTCGCTGTTAACAAAAGTCTGCCAACGCGGTGTTAGCTTTCCGACTCCAGGACCTTGGAAATCACGTCGTTTAGAGGCGAGGAAGTCGTCAATCTTTTTAGGAGCGCGTTTTCCTCCGGGAATGAAGGTCCTTGAAAGTGAAAATCTGAGGGTGCAAGAGCAGGTGAATGAGGTAGGTGTGGAACGACTTCGCAACCCGACACCTATACCTGTATAGTGGTTTTTGTCTAGTAGATGCAGGCGGTCGTCATTGTGGAGTATCATCAATTACTTCACGCATTCTTCCTGGTCGTTGTTTTTGGATTACGTCTGCAAGATATCTCAGGTGCTGACAATAAATGTAGGCAGTGACAGGTACACCTGGAGGAACCACTTCATAGTACACCGCATCGTTCCTTTTCCACCAGATGCATAGCGATATCTTTTGTGGATCTACGCAGGTCTTTTTACACGGCGATGAGGCTTTGTCTGAAATCAAACATTTCTTTATTTTTGTTGTATTAGCATGTTGTTGTGGTCTTCAGTCCTGAGACTGGTTTGATGCAGCTCTCCATGCTACTCTATCCTGTGCAAGATTATTCATCTCCCAGTACCCGCACAATTTATCACCGCGCGGGGTTACCGTGCGGTCTTGGGCGTTTTACCACGGTTCGTGCGGCTTCCCCCGTCGGAGGTCCGACTCCTCCCTTGGGCATGGGTGTGTATGTTGTCCATAGCGAAGCTAGTTTAAGTTAGATTAAGTCATGTGTAAGCCTAGGGACCGATGACCTCAGTAGTTTGGTCCCATAGAACTTACCACAAATTCCCAATTTCCACAATTTATCGTCACCAGTAACGATACAGCGTGGGAATGGTCTGTTTTGGTCACGAGACAACTAATGACAAGCAAGCACAGATAACCATATCGCCACCTGCTGATTTCGGCTCATAGCATGCAGTACCCATACATCCGATTTTTGAACCCTCATTGTTGCATAAAAATATCGCGCGATGGTGAAATGATCACTGTTCATCACATATACCATTTCTCGAGTACACTGACGTGGATCATAGTGGATTAATGCGTTGAAACCATTTTCATGACACTCCGAAGGTCTTCCTGAAAGTGGAGAACCACTAATGTCAAAACTATCCTCCTCAAACGAGAGAACCATTTTTTACGGTTCCCTGTCCAATACCATTATCCTCATACACGGCGAAAATGTATCCAGCTGCCTCCGCTGCTTTCACCCCGCTACTGAATTCCGGCAGAAGAATATATCGGAAATCATCCGATTTCTCAACTTGGCATCCCATTTTCTAGCATCCACAGCTCCGCTCTTCTAGTGAGAAAATGAGAATATGAAAACTGAAATAGCAACACTGAACTACAAAAAAATGACTGTCGATAAATATACCACAGCAAACGGAATACCAACATGCAAAACAAGAACGCTACGAACTTACGCACCAGCCAACGCGAGATTCTTTTACCTGAATCTGAAGACGATTTCATGATCTCATGTTACTAACTAAATGTTGCATCAATTTCGATTTCATATTCACCTGAAGAGTACCGCAGCAAGTCGGACGAAACTAGATCGATTTCACTTGTTTAGTTGTTTTAATGACGCAGCCCACTATCTAAAATTATTTTATCGCAAAAACATTAAACTCCTTTATAAATATAAGTTTTAAAGGTGGCTGATCGTGGTAGCGTTGCATGAAGATGACAAAAATTTAATCGAAGGAATAATTAAAACCTCATGACGATATCTCTTATCAGTCCATCAAAGGTAGAGGAGAAGAAAAGTCACTAGTTCCATCTGTCAATTACTTATCAAATTTTTGTTTATTTTCTAGCTTTTCCTGGTAGCTGCGGTGATGAATACAGTTCTTGCAGCACCGCAGTTTAATCCGAGAGATGCCACCATCCTCGGGCTGGAGAACGATTTCAATGGGATTGAACCATGGCACTGGAGGTACGTCGCAGGCTGTCCCACCTTATCTGCATAAACAAACGTTTCAATAAATCTAGTTAAAATTGTAGATTTTATTTCCATAATACTAAGACAGATAATTATGAGAAAACAAGTCTGGAGTAATTTCATATATTTATTTGAATAACACTCTTCCGATCACCACCAACAGACATTTTATCCCTAACATATGCAATGCGATTCGTCAAAATGGGGATTATATAGAAAATAAAAGTGCTAACACAGCCTATTATCAGTTTTATTGAGAAGGGTGAGAAGGGGATGGGTTTACAGTGTTTTGACTCATTTAGTTCATAATAATTTCCTATCCCTTGCCTATTTCCTCATCTCGTCGTAGAACTTCTCAAAGCTGTAAATTAGCTGCGGATTCAATCCAGTCTCCGTCCTCAAGTTTTGCTTTCCACGTCTCCCTCTAGTACCATGGATGATTACTTCTGACGCCTTACCACGTGTCTTCCCAGCCTTGCTCTTCATCGAATCGTAATTTCCCACATTTTCTTTCCTCGCAGATTCTGTTGAGAACCTCAATATTTTTTGTCAGTCTACTTATTTTGGACACCCTACTGTAGTAACACAACTCAGTACTTTCGATTCTCAACGTTTTCGGTTGATCATTCGCTTTCTTCTTCCGTCATGTGCAACTTTTCACTCCAAGTTTAAGGAGCTGTTCTCTAACTACCCGCAACTCCGCCGTATTTGACAAGGCCCTCGAGAGAGTCATGTCGACTCTTTACAGTGGAAGTTTGGGGTCGTCATTGCTGATGACCTCTTCACTAGCTCTGATCACCCACTGCCAATGACATCACTGTGGATCTTAAAAATTTCCCCAGTACTCGCCAAAGAAAGAAAGAACAGGGTTTATGTTTTCGTCGACTACGATATTGTGGCATACGGAGCACATCCTCTGGTTTGGGAAGTGCGGGACAGTAAAATCTGGTAGGTTGGATGTATACAGGGTGAACGTAAATACGGAAACACTAAAAACGCAGTACATTACCATGCCTAATACGGTGTAGGAACCCAGTCGGCATCCGGAGCTGCTTTTAGTCATCTCGGGCTGGATAAATACAGGTCCTGTGTGGTGTTGAAGGGAATCTTACACTATTCTTCCTACAAAATAGTGGCAGGTAACGACGATAGAAGTGGATAACGATAACGTACACTTCTTTCCATTATGCACGATAAAGGCTCCACAACACTGAGTTCTGGTGAATGTGGTTATGAGGGGAGGATGCGACAATTTATCTTCGTGCTCACAATACCGGTCATTGACAATGCGAGCTGTGTGAACAAGTACCTCGTCGTCTTGCAGCATAAAATCACCATTAGGGAACAAATATTGTACCAGTGGATCGCCTGATTAGCCAAAATGGTCAGATACCTCTTGGCAGTAATCATAGAGTGTAAATATCTATGGACTGAGCGTTCGGATACAGAACGAGAACTCTGTCTGCAACATCTCCTGCAGATAAAGTCACGTGAGTTTGGGACGGCGCATTTTAGTTCGTGTAGCCGCTGTAAATAGATCCCCTTCAAGAGTACTACTAAACTTTGTATGCGGTTTTTATAGACTTTTTAACAATTTTATAGGAGGAACTGAGGTTGAATTAAAGATGTGAAGAGAAGAGCAATGGTATTGTGCTTTTCCTTAGCAGTATTACAGCGCACATACCACTTTGTTTACCTTTTTCAGTAAAGGGATGAAAAGTGACAGACAACTATTTTTTACGTTTCTGCAACACTTATTCATGTGGTCGAATATCAATTCTAATTAATTTCGACACAATATCACTGTAAATGGTGCCGAAGTGTCACGAAAATACAAGGCATTTCGAACCATGGAACTGATACAGTAATACTGTAAGCGACTTGCACCACCTGATTGTCCATTATTAGTTCCAGTTTTTCTTTATTTACCCCTCTGATTTTTATTGATAAGTGAAATATCAATAACACTTTTTCACCACCTCATCGGAAAAGTAAACCCATACACTGTGCATTAAAAAAAGTACATGATCAATGCTTAAATTTGGAGTAATGAAAGAAGTGACAAGTACCACCATACTTTTCAGGTTTTCTCTTGCACTGATTCGTATTGTTGAATCTGTTATAATTAATGACGTGGCAATGACATTGTATCATCCAGAAATACTTAGACACACACAAGGGTTTCTGACCTTGTAAGTAGGCTGTTTAGGTTTTTATGTTGGCAACGCCACGTAGCGCTCTGTATGAAAATCACTGACTGTGCTGTGTGCAGTCTGTGGCTGGTTGGCATAGTTGGAATATTCGCTATTGTAGTGTTGGGCAGTTGGATGTGAACAGCACGTAGCGTTGCGCAGTTGGAGGGGAGACGCCAGAGAGGGGACGATCTGGACGTGCGTCCGCCAGAAAAAGGAAATTTGTAAGACTGGATGTCATATATATATATATATATATATATATATATATATATATATATATATATATATATATGTTAGTTAGTAGTTAGTGCCTTCAGTATTTAGAATCTTTTATTTAGCTGGCAGTAGTGGCACTCGCTGTATTGCAGTAGTTCGAGTAACGAAGATTTTTGTGAGGCATTTTTAGTCAGGGCCATTCTTTTGTAGGGATTATTGCGCTAAAAAATGTATTGTGTGTCAGTTTACTGTTGATGAGAATAAGTAAAGAGAGAAATGTCTGAGTGCGTTCAGTTTTGCTCAGGTGTTTGAAAATCAAATAACGTAAGAGGTTTACCAGCATAGTCATTCATAAATTTTTCTAGGGGGACGTTTCAACCTGCACAAACTGGAGGAAATTACTCAGACTGTCATGCAGAAATTTTATCTGCATATGAACATAGCACCAATATGTGTATTCAGACCGGCAGTTTAATAAACACACTTGCTAATATATCTAACACCTGTCCCATAAACACGCTAAAATTGTCTCTACAATACAAAACTTTATAACACCTTGTATCAATTTTTTTTTCAATATTGGCCTATATGGTGCCTATGTCAATATGACATTTGAAGTTATACAATTGTTTTACGTACTTACAAAAAGTAACTGGTCCTCCTTTCATGTACTTCTCTTTACATCCGTAGCAACAATAATACAGGGGTATTACAAATGATTGAAGCGATTTCATAAATTCACTGTAGCTCCATTCATTGACATATGGTCACGACACACTACAGATACGTAGAAAAACTCATAAAGTTTTGTTTGGCTGAAGCCGCACTTCAGGTTTCTGCCGCCAGAGCGCTCGAGAGCGCAGTGAGACAAAATGGCGACAGGAGCCGAGAAAGCGTATGTCGTGCTTGAAATGCACTCACATCAGTCAGTCATAATAGTGCAACGACACTTCAGGACGAAGTTCAACCAAGATCCACCAACTGCTAACTCCATTCAGCGATGGTATGCGCAGTTTAAAGCTTCTGGATGCCTCTGTAAGGGGAAATCAACGGGTCGGCCTGCAGTGAGCGAAGAAACGGTTGAACGCGTGCGGGCAAGTTTCACGCGTAGCCCGCGGAAGTCGACGAATAAAGCAAGCAGGGAGCTAAACGTACCACAGCCGACGGTTTGGAAAATCTTACGGAAAAGGTTAAAGCAGAAGCCTTACCGTTTACAATTGCTACAAGACCTGACACCCGATGACAAAGTCAAACGCTTTGAATTTTCGGCGCGGTTGCAACAGCACATGGAAGAGGATGCGTTCAGTGCGAAACTTGTTTTCAGTGATGAAGCAACATTTTTTCTTAATGGTGAAGTGAACAGACACAATGTGTGAATCTGGACGGTAGAGAATCCTCACGCATTCGTGCAGCAAATTCGCAATGCACCGAAAGTTAACGGTTTAAAGTTTACGGCCCCTTTTTCTTCTGCAAAAAAAACGTTACAGGACACGTGTATCTGGACATGCTAGAAAATTGGCTCATGCCACAACTGGAGATCGACAGCGCCGACTTCATCTTTCAACAGGATGGTGCTCCACCGCACTTCCATCATGATGTTCGGCATTTCTTAAACAGAAGATCGGAAAACCGATGGATCGGTCGTGGTGGAGATCATGATCAGCAATTCATGTCATGGCCTCCACGCTCTCCCGACTTAACCCCATGCGATTTCTTTCTGTGGGGTTATGTGAAAGATTCAGTCTTTAATCCTCCTCTACCAAGAATCGTGCCAGAACTGCGAGCTCGCATCAACGATGCTTTCGGACTCATTGATGGGGACATGGTGCGCCGAGTGTGGGAGGAACTTGATTATCGGCTTGATGTCTGCCGAATCACTAAAGGGGCGCATATCGAACATTTGTGAATGCCTAAAAAAATTTTTCAGTTTTTGTATGTGTGTGCAAAGCATTGTTAAAATATCTCAAATAATAAAGTTATTGTAGAGCTGTGAAATCGCTTCAATCATTTGTAATAACCCTGTACTGTATCATAGCTGTTACTAAAACCCAAACGTGCAGAAACGTGTACAAAACGAGGCAAATACGTGCAATATTCGCTATTACTGCAAATTGTGGGCAAGTAGCGTCGTTCCAAAATCACATGAGTATCCCGGACCCGAAGTTGAGAAAATGCGCGCTAGACTGCGCTTCCTTCATAGCTATATATAGTCCATGGCAGTAACGTGACGTTGCAGGTAGATTACCAAGGACTGTGTTTCATTACTTCATAGTTCAGGTTTTATTGCTACTGGAACCATTTTCCTATTACGGGCATTTGCATCTCTAATGGGTGATTTTTTAATCCATCTCGAGCAGCAGTGCCTGTTTATAGGGCTCCCTTGGTGTTGCTTTAGTGCTGAAAGGATTCGAGAGTGCGACATTCAGTTCTGCAGTGACTTTTACAATTGCGATCCTCTTATTTATCGTCAGAATACTCTCCGATCACCTTCTGATACGATCACTCAATGCACGCTTTCATCAGCGACGTGACTTAAGGCAGATGATACTTTTGTGTTTTCCCTGTATGCGGTATGAATTTTGAATACGATGTCTCTCGAACTACGAACTACTTTTGCTACCTTGGTTACGAAAGCACCGATCATAAGAGTGAAAATAATCCGCCCACGTTCGAATTCACTTATTTCCGGCACAATACACTCACAACTACACAGAACACTATTCTGAGGACGACTGACACTTGGAACGTATAGCAGAGATTGCACAGGTGCCATTTGTGATCAGATGCAACAGCGGAACCTGCAAGCTTGGCCTGCGTATGCATTTATGCTCAAGCACGCAATTTTTGTAGTGTTCCTACATTTTTGTCCAATTCCTCTTTCTTTCGTGCCCGCAGCAACGATGTACGCGGTGCATTCAAGTTCTAAGGCCTCTGATTTTTTTTTCTCCAGGCTGGAAAGAAATAGAAACATGCGCATTGTTTTAACATGAGGCCACATTCATTTTCAATATGTCCCAGAGGTGGCAGCACCGTATGGCAGATGGAATTTTACCGCCAGCGGCGAGAATGAGAACTGTTTTAAATACTTAAAATGGCGACGTTTTCCTTACTTGAACAGCTTGCAATCATTCGTTTTCTGAATTTGCGTGATGTGAAACCAATTGAAATTCATCGATAGTTGATGGAGACACGTGGTGATGGAGTTATGAATGTGTCGAAAGTGCGCTCGTGGGTGCGACAGTTTAATGAAGGCAGAACATCATGTGACAACAAACCGAAACAACCTCGGGCTCGCACAAGCCGGTCTGACGACATGATCAAGAAAGTGGAGAGAATTGTTTTTGGGGATCGCCGAATGACTGTTGAACAGATCGCCTCCAGAGTTGGCATTTCTGTGGGTTCTGTGCACACAATCCTGCATGACGACCTGAAAATGCGAAAAGTGTCATCCAGGTGGGTGCCACGAATGCTGACGGACGACCACATGGCTGCCCATGTGGCATGTTGCCAAACAATGTTGACATGCAACGACAGCATGAATGGGACTTTCTTTTCGTCGGTGATAACAATTTTGAAGTGATTCCTCAAGCCCCCTACTCACCTGACCTGGCTCCTAGTGACTTTTGGCTTTTTCCAACAATGAAAGACACTCTCCATGGCCGCACATTCACCAGCCATCCTGCTATTGCCTCAGAGATTTTCCAGTGGTCAAAACAGACTCCTAAAGAAGCCTTCGCCGCTGCCCTGGAATCATGGCGTCAGCGTTGTGAAAAATGTGTACGTCTGCAGGGCGATTACATTGAGAAGTAACACCAGTTTCATCGATTTCGGGTGAGTAGTTAATTAGAAAAAAAATCGGACGCCTTAGAACTTGAATGCACCTCGTAACATCCTTTGGGTCCAATATTCGAACTCGCTTCTATGCAGGTACACTGATCGCCTCAGGTTTTGCGGGAGGGAGATTAATTGTTAAATATGATTTTTTGGAATACCAGCTCCTCCATCAACGATGGACGTCGAACGGGTTCTGTCTTTGAGTCAGCCGGAGTAAACCTGTCCAGTAGCTCCACATCGTTCACGAACTCGCTATAAAACGTTATCGACTTTGAAATTGAAAGATGCAAATTCAGGTGGTACTTTATCGATCGATGACACAAACCTGGTTGTTCATCTTTTTTATATCATTTACACATAAACGAGATAACAATCGATGTAGAAGGTCACGTATGCAACTGATAATTTGTACGTTCAAAATCTACAATCGTCTTGCGTAAATTATTAATAAAGAGGTGGAACTCGACAGCTTCATTCTTGTGAAAATAGTAATCGATCCCAGTACTATCAAATGTGTATGTATCTTTGCCAGGTTTCTGAAACAATACAAAAAATGTTCAAATGTGTGTGAAATCTTATGGGACTTAACTGCTACGGTCATCAGTCCCTAAGCTTACACACTACTTAACCTAAATTATCCTAAGGACAAACACACACACGCATGCCCGAGGGAAGACTCGAACCTCCGCCGGGACCAGCCGCACAGTCCATGATGAAACAATACACAAAATCTGCATTGCAGGTGCTTCTTCTGACATCTGCTTAAAGTTGACAGTTCCTGCCACAGGCGGTTTCGGGAGGTTGTTTCTATAAACGAAAAAGTTATGTTATTTATTGGGTAAACGACTGGACAAACACAAAAATAAAAGATGTAATACGTCTGCAAGAGTAGGCAAGACGCTGACCTCAATGCTCTGCGATACGTAGACGCCCATCATGTTGTCACCTTCTCGTAGTTTCACATTCCTTCATTCTCTTTTCCATATATCTTGACGACAGTTGCATTTGAACAACCGACCTGCTTCGCCATTTTCGAAGTCCAGATTCCTTGGCGCTGGGCCAAAGCATTCTGCCCTTTGTCAATGTCGCTCATGTTACCTAGTTTCCCCATTTGTGGCGCTTTTCCCTTCTTGAATGCTTCGCCATTCACTTCTGCTCCCTTGATAATTAAAGAGCAGCTGTTCACGCACGTCCAGTGTGGGTTGTAATTATCGTAGGGCAGCGAAAATCGGCAGATATGTTAATGGGCTAATGCGGAATCAGTTTACGCTACAAAAAATTTAGTTCAAATTTAGACTACCAGGGGCAAATCTGGCGCTGTATAGTACCACCTCAACATTTCTGATGTTCATATTGAATAAACTGTGTAAACGGCTGTCAATAATAAAATCAATATTATGCTTTTCTCACTTGTTTGAAATTTTCTGTCCACGTCCTGTTCGTAGTCCATTACATATGGAAACATATCTATACTTGTTTCTGGCATTCACAGTGCCGGATTTGCATCTGGCTGCCAAAGTTGGAGCTAATTTTCTTTTTCAGCGAAAATTGGTTCCGCATTAACGCATTAGAATATCTGCCAAGTTCCGCTGCCATGCAATAGTTACACCCTACACTCGATCTCTGTAATAACTGCAGTTCTTTTATAACCACCCCCTACTTCTCTTACCGCGTCATGTGCCCGCACTTCCGCCAGGGTCCGATCTGACGATTGGGGGTGATCATTATATTTGTTGCTCATCAGTGTATGAATCACGGGATCGTGCGTAGCAGTGATCAAGTGCAATGCTTGCGTAGGTACGAGACGAGCAACGGCATCCGGCAGGAGCAGTTCGGCACGGAAGGTGATGGCGCGCGCCTGCTGGGCAGCTTCTCGTGGCAACCGCCGGATGCTGGAGGCGCCACCTACAGCGTCACCTACGAGGCCGACGAGAACGGCTACCGACCTAGAGTCTCCTTCGGCACTGGACCCGTAGCGGTGCGAGCCACACCGCTGCCACGACCGACGGAATCGCCATTCCCACAACCTGCTAAGCCCATTGGAAGTAATGCTGCGCTCACATTGGTCGGCTGAGTGAGTGCTCGCACCGTTTACCTTCACAATAATACCAACTCAAACACTGAACAGGCTGCTGGAGCCGTCGAGGGAAAGTGCACCTACTGTCAGAGCGATAAGATGAAAAGTTCTGGCAGTTACAAGACATATGATACCTTATGCTCACAGAGCATTATTTGGACAGTTGCAAAAACTTTGTAAAGATAACTTCGTAGCTCTACAGAGCGTATGAATAAATTGGATATACTTTCATCCTTACTTCGGATATGTTTCTAGGTTTTCAATTTCATTAATCCTGTCACCCTCAGTTCCACACAATATTACGGTATGTTAAGTTTTATATTGTAACAAATAAGCCCTCGGACACACATATTAAGTCAAAAATTGACCTGGTTTCGACGCTACTATGAGCGTCGTCTTCAGAATTAGACTAACTGTACTAAAACATTAGGTATGTAGCACATTAATAAAATTAAAGTTTGTACTGACTCGAAAAGATGCAGTACTTAAAGTCACATATTAAAAAAGATCTCAGCCGGAAAGGCGACGTCATGAACACTTGTCAGATGGCGAGCCGCTAGGGGCTGCTCGTACTGTAGACAAGGGTTGCAACAAGAGTCTTGTCTAGTTCTGAAGACGACGCTCGTAGTAGCGTCGAAACCAGGTAAATTTTTGACTTAATATTTGTGACAGAGGGCTTATTTGTTACAATATAATTCTGACACGGTCACTGAACCTTAGCAGCTATGTTCAAAGATTTATATTAAGTTTTATTTTGAAACTGTCTAATTACAACTGAATGAAATAGAAGTACAGGTACCACACACAGTATCCTTGATTTCATTCGACGTAGAAAGTATCTATACCTCCATACCTATCACAGAAACAACAGAAATTATAAAACAAAACCTCATATCACACAACAGCCGCACCACATAAGCAATAACAGGAATAACACGTGTGTCCCGGCTGACAACAGAACAAAACTACTTCCAATCTGATGAGTATTATCTGCTAGTTTATGGAGTGCCCAATATCAGGAACTCTAGACAGTATCTTTATCAGTCATTTAGAAAACTAGATATTTGAGAAAATGATTGATGGTAAATTTAAAATCACATATTGGCACAGATGAGCGGGTGGTGTTATTTGTCTCGTAAAAAAAAAATAGAAAAAAATAGATGAAATCCACTGGGGAATCAACAAAGCACATCAGAACATAACAAACACACTTGAAAAAGAAACAGAAGATCAAACAAATTTATTCGACATAACAATAACAAACATTATCATGAAACCAGTAGAACAGCCATAGTAATACATTCCACAGCTAAGCGTCTTCATAAACAGAAGGTTGAGGCACTAAAACACACATTATATCGACTGGACAGGAGAAGCTAGGAAAAAACTAAGTGCAGTCACACAGACAGCTAGAAACAATGGATACTATTCATTTGTAAAATCAGAACACAAGTACAAAACAAAGAAAACACGTGCAAAATATACAAATCCAGGAAAACTCACAAGCCCCAAAACCACAAACACACGCAACACACATGCACAATGGCAACAACACACAGAAAAGAACTAGATACAGTATGACTTACAACCATAAGTTAACCCATATACTAAAGAAACAGGGCTTTGAAATAGCGTGTGATACTGCGAAGAGCCTCCAATCAAACTTCAGTCAACCAGCAACCAAGAGCGACAAATTCCAGATAACGGAAATATACAACCAGGAATGTCAAATTTGTGAGGTATGACATGCAAGATTTTTAAAACATGGTAGAAAGAACATGATAGGGGTTCGAAGTATGAAAAAAACCATTGTAAGTTTTCTTAGTACTTAAAACACCACACCACCATCCTACAAACATGGAACAAGATACGAACATAATCAGAGTAAAGAACCATGAAAATATGATATACAAACGCAGGGAAACTATCACATCCAGAAAGCCATTATTGATAAAAACCATGTGATGAAGGAGCAAACACACTAGAGGGTAAACTAAAGCAAATGATAAGATCAAAATCAATCCACTTTTACATTTAGTCATATCAAAACGAATACATATTCTCTGTGCTCTCTCTCTCTCTCTCTCTCTCTCTCTCTCTCTCTCTCTCTCTCTCTCTCTCCCTCACACACAAACACAAACATACACGCACACACACACACACGCACACACACACGCACACACACACACACACACACACACACACACACACACACACACACGTACACAAAAGCAGATCGCAGATATCACTATATAAACATACAAACTGTCAACAGATGTCTGTACGATCGTGTTCTGCACGGATGATGGCATTGCAATCAACGGACATCACGCCAGCAATGACGTCGGGCACTTACCAAACAGCATAGTGTTGGCAGGGTAGTCCCACATCCACAATCGCTGCATAATTGTTTCTACTTTACTGTCACCTGTTTGTACTGTTTTGTGGCAAAAAAACGCAACCTTGAAAAGTGGCCAGTTGTTCCTTTAATTTTGGACACCAGTGTATGTATATATTCCAGGCCACTGAGAATGCCTTGCAACGAATAAAGGCGAGACTTGTATGGCACAATATCTGTGTTTCATTCAATTGTAAATAGACCCTCCCAGAAAATAAATTATCAACATACCGTAATATATACATATTTGCTTGTTCCTCTTTTTATTCCCATTTTACCTTCAACGTCAGATTTGCAGTATTCTCAACACGATACTACATGAGAGTGTTGCTTTGCTAATGAAGTAAATACTCAAATTTTTTAGCATCACTATCACAAACATGATCATCATAACCGTTTTTATCATCAACAACAGCTGCAATAACAACGGTCGTAGATATTGATTTTATATTATAAAGGCGGCTACATGTGCTCAGTCATTATTAACTCTGTATTACTTAAGTTGACCATTAGATAATTCTCACCTGACACATTAAATTTATCTTGGTTATTAAGGCGTACATAACATTTTAACGTTTTAGTTAAATGTAAGGTTTCGTGCAGTATTAAGATAAATAATAAAATGATAATATTTAAGACTGCATTAATGAAATAGATCATGAGAATCAACTGGGTTTCACTAGTTGACGTGATAGTTACATTAAATATATAAATGTTAATATCAATTATAATACTTACTTATATACTGTGGTGCTTTGCAGTTGTAACTGAGATGCTTAATCTGCTGTATTTCAATCACGTGCCTCTCTCCACAGATTTCTTGTTTCTTTGACCACTTTGACCTGTGATACACTATCTGCTATATTTTCCAACCGTTACCTCTCTAGAGAGAATTCTTGTTCCTTTGGTATTTTGATCACAGTTTTTCTTCTCGGTCTTCAGCCAACTGCGCTGCTGTTTAAGTTCTTGAATCCATGACTATTTAGTTACCATGTCATGTCACTGGCGCTTTTTTCTACGCTTTTGATGACTTGTTAAAAAGCCCGTCTGTTCATTGTCAGTCTTTACGACAGCATCGTTCGTTTAATTCTGATTTACAGGAACAACAGAAAGATCCAGTAAGACGTTACTGTTTCCTCATATTTTACAGCGTGCCACCACTGGCACTATTACTCCGATCATAATTTCTACTGTATGTTGTCGGTTCTTTCACGTGCACTGAGTGAAGGTGTAATTATGCATCAGTTATGCCGCCAATTACAGCGGTCGCTCATTAAGTGCTAAACGCCGGACACCTCGTCTCTCAATGTGATGGGTCCTTTGTTTCATAATAACAAACTGCTCGCCCACCTGTACTCGGAAAGGCCTCTGCTGTCTCCTGTGGATCCACTTTCGCTTTCAGGGCCACCTGGTCCGCGCTGCCGACCGACTACGTAATAAACACAGTTATTTTGTTTTCCTTAGACTCTCCATACCAAACGCACTCTGACAATCTGAGAAGTATGCATTTCCTTTATAACGTTGAACATTACTATTTTCACTACAGTCACTTAACAAGAGACATACAGCTTCCCACGCCGCCACTGTGTCTACTGAATCCAGTGCCCTTGACTTCCAATTACACCAACGCCGAAAAGTTGACTGAATTCGCAGAAAATGTCACGTCAACGCAACACATGAACATTACGGCAAATATAATTATTACTAATGATTTATTAAAAATATTCAACGAAAAAATATTCAAAGAACATGCAGTAAGCTTTTACTGTTTATTTTTAAATTACGACCATATGTCTATGTTTATTGTATTGAACATTAATGAGAAGATATGTATGTTATTGTACTGTCTGAAAAAGAAAGTGGTGTTTCTGCCTTCACAACACTGGTGCTATATTGGTTTTGGTTTTCTAATTGTTGATGATTACTGAATTAGCAGCTGTCGTAGAACTTATTCCAATGCGCTTCCTGTAACGGTACTCTTGTGGTGTATTAGAAAATGCATTAGTGAATTTCAGATGAACTTAACTGTTTAGAATGGTTATCTAGTCTCGCAAAAAAGATACAGACAGTTGCTGGCCAGGCCGCCAGTTATAAGATTTGGACGTGAGGACTGCCTATCTATACAAGGGATTCAAGACAGTACTTCCCCATCATTACTAATTTCTGTGACTGATTTGTGGAACCCCTGCAACTCACTTGCAATCAGGTAATGAATCCCAGCTGCATTTTTCGTCAGTCAGGCTTAAAAAAGTTAAAGACTAGCAACTAAGGCTACACAGACGTTGTACACGGAACGCCAGTACATCACGAAAGTCTTAATTACGATTACTCATTTTGCAGCAGTATCTGGTAAACTGTCTTGGGGTTGACGACCATTCTGTCTGTAGCACACATACAGATAAAACTATACTTTCACTAACAATAAGGGCTGCTAAGCAGCACAGTGAACGTCGCCTGGGATTTATGCCTTAGCTGCTTTTCGTCCACGCAGTTTCTGCCTCTGACGTCATAGAACACCCCAACGGCCATCTATGCTTGAGCAGCTTCGTGTCCGTCTTAGTTTAGTTTAAGCCTTTCTTTCTGTCTTGAACAAACTAATACATTCCGCTTCAACTTTTCCTAATCGAAGATTAGTTACATTTAACATGCACTGAACAAAATGATTTTATGAAATCGTTAAAATTTCTAGTTACGGCACTCTAGATAGGGGATTGGGGGAATGGGGGGGGGGGGAGGAGAGGGGGGACACGCATCAGCCAATCAAGTTTATTCATGTCTTCTAGCCATTATCAGGCGTTTTTATGAACATATTATACGGGCATGAAACCGTCGAAATTTCTGGCGACTGGTGACCCTTGACAACACCATATTACCGTAATCCCAAGTAGTCCCTTTATACTGTCAGTCTGTTCCACTGTTCTCTCGTGTCTTTACTTTTCATAAAGTCAAACTGTTCGTAATCTAACAGTTCCTTTATTTACTTTTCCATTTTTTGGTGTAATACACTCGCCATCAGCTTGAATACATGCGTTGCTAAGCTGACTGCTTTATAATTCTCGCATGCACCTGCTCTTGCACTCGTCAACGTTCTGTAAATAATGTGTTTGTTTTACTTTACCAGTTTCATTTGTTTCACACACCAACTGCGTCACTTGTTTATCATTTTCCCAAATGAATTTAGAAATTTCGAAGGAATATGTTATTTGATTTCGGCCTTTTTAAATGATCTTCTAAATTTCTTTGAAACTCTGTATTACTGAATTGTCTACGTCGCTCTTGTAGAGCCTTCAATGGTACTCTGTCTACCTATATGTGCTCTGAATTTAACAATGAAACTATCTCTTTTCTCCTAATTCTGACGTCCTTACAGTTTATCATTGACGTTGGTTTTTACTTATGTATGCTGAATCAGTTATGCTGAATCAGTCCTTCAAACGCTCATCATCATTTCTGAGTAGTGCTTTATCCCAGTTCCGGACATACTGCTTCTCTTTGACGATTCTGTTAAATTCAATTGGCTCTGAGCACTATGGGACTTAACATCTGAGGTCATTAGTCCCCTAGACTTAGAACTACTTAAACCTAACTAACCTAAGGACATCACGCACATCCATACCCGAGGCAGGATTCGAAGCTGCGACCGCAGTAGCAGCGCGGTTCCGGACTGAAGTGCCTAGAACCACTCGGCCACAACGGCCGGCTAAACATCAATCTAGTTTTCCTCATTCCTGAACTATGATCTGAACCTATATTTCATCCAGAGCACATCTTACAATATAATATGTTATTTCGTAATATCTGTCTCAGAATTATGTAACCAGGCCGGTGTCTTCCAGTGTCTCCAATGCGCTTCCAAGTATATCTCCTCACCGTATTATTTTTGAACATCGTATTCCCTACTACTAGCTGTAACGTATTGGAGACATCAATCAGATTTTCTTCTCTCTCACTTTTTCTACATATGCCATATTTTCCCATAATTCTATGTGTTATTCCGGCTACAGCATTCAAAAAGCTCTAGGTCAACAGATTTCGAAAAGCTTCTCTTCATCTTTTGCTTGTGGTTTCTGACGTCGGCATGTTGCCTGAAGTATTGCTTGGAGAGGAATTCTTCTTTATGCACATCACCTTTGTAGATTTGTTCTCAACCAGAGATGTTTCAGCAATTTTTGTGCTACTTTCAGTGGATTTATTTCTTTATTTTCATTATCACACAAAGCTATTGGTAGTTTATGCTAATAGCCATCGGTTTACTACGCAGTTTGCAATTTATCATGGTTTTTTATGTTGTTGTTGTAGTGGTCTTCAGTTCTGAGACTGGTTGGATGCAGCTCTCCATGTTACTCTATCCTGTGCAAGCTTCTTCATCTCCTAGTACCTACTGCAACCTACATACTTCTGAATCTGCTTAGCTTATTCATCTCTTGGTCTCCCTCTACGATTTTTACCCTCCACGCTGCCCTCCAGTACCAAATTGGTGATCCCTTGATGCCTCAGAACATGTCCTACCAACCGATCCCTTCTTATAGTCAAGTTGTGCCAGAAACTCCTCCCCAATTCTATTCAATACCTCCCCATTACTTATGTGATCTACCCATATAATCTTCAGCATTCTTCAGTAGCACCACATTTCGAACGTTTCTATTCTCTTCTTGTCTAAACTATTTACCGTCCCTGTTTCACTTCCATACATGGCTACACAGCATACAAACACTTTCAGAAACGACTTCCTGACACTTAAATCAATACCTGATGTTAACATATTTCTCTTCTTCAGAAACGCTTTCCTAGCCATTGCCAGTCTACATATTATATCCTCTCTATTTCGACCATCGTTAGTTATTTTGCTCCCCAAATAGCAAAACTCCTTTACTATTTTAAGTGTCTCATTTCCGAATCTAATTCTCTCAGCATCATCCGATTTGATTCGACTACATTCTATTATCCTCATTTTGCTTTTATTGATGTTCATGTTATACCCTCCTTTCAAGACACTGTCCATTTCGTTCAACTGCTCTTCCCAGTCCTTTGCTGTCTCTGACAGAATTACAGTGTCATCGGTGAACCTCAAAGTTTTTATATCTTCTCCATGGATTTTAATACCTATTACGACTTTTTGTTTTGTTTCCTTTACTGCTTGCTCAATATACAGATTGAATAACATCGGGGAGAGGCTACAACCCCGTCTCACTCCCTTCCCAACCACTGCTTCCCTTTCATGTCCCTCAACTCTTGTAACTGCCATCTGGTTTCTGTACAAATTGCAAATAGCCTTTCGCTCCCTGTATTTTACCCCTGCCACCTTCCGAATTCGAAAGAGAGTATACCAGTCAACATTCTCAAAAGCTTTCTCTAATTCTACAAATGCTAGAAACGTAGGTTTGCCTTTCCTTAATCTTTCTTCTAAGATAAGTCGTAAGGTCAGTATTGCCTCACGTGTTCAAACATTTCTACGGAATCCAAACTGATCTTCCCCGAGGTCAGCTTCTACCAGTTTTTCCATTCGTCTGTAAGGAATTCGCGTTAGTATTTTGCAGCTGTGACTTATTAAACTGATAGTTCGGTAATTTTCACATCTGTCAACACCTGCGTTCTTTGGGATTGGAATTACCATATTTTTCTTGAAGTCTGAGGGAATTTCGCCTGTCTCATACATCTTGCTCACCAGATGGTAGAATTTTGTTAGGACTAGCTCTCCCAAGGCTGTCAATAGTTCTAATGGAATGTTGTCTGCTCCTGTGCTCTGTCAAACTCTTCACGCAGTATCATATCTCCCATTTCATCTTCATCTACCTCCTCTTTCATTTCCATAATATTGTCCTCAAGTACATCGCCCCTGTATAGACCCTCTATATACTCTTTCCACCTTTCTGCTTTCTCTTCTTTGCTTAGAACTTGGATTCCATCTGAGCTCTTGATATTCATGCAAGTGGTTCTCTTTTCTCCAAAGGTCTCTTTAATTTTCCTGTAGGCAGTATCTATCTTACCCCTCGTGGGATAAGCCTCTACATCCTTACATTTGTCCTCTAGCCATCCTTGCTTAGCCATTTTGCACTTCCTGTCGATCTCATTTTTGAGATGTTTGTATTCCTTTTTGCCTGCTTCACTTACTGCCTTTTTGTATTTTTTCCTTTCATCAATTAAATTCAGTATCTCTTCTGTTAACCAAGGATTTCTACTAGCCCTCGTCTTTTTACCTATTTGATCCTCAGCTGCCTTCACTATTTCATCCCTCAAAGCTACCCATTCTTCTTCTACTGTATTTCTTTCCCCCATTCCTGTCAGTTGTTCCCTCATGCTCTCCCTGAAACTCTGTACAACCTCTGGTTTAGTCAGTTTATCCAGGTCCCATCTCCTTAAATTCCCACCTTTTTGCAGTTTCTTCAGTTTTAATCTACAGTTCATAACCAATAGATTGTGGTCAGAGTCCACATCTGCCCCTGTAAATGTCTTACAATTTAAAATCTGGTTCCTAAATCTCTGTCTTACCATTATATAATCTATCTGAAACATTTTAGTATTTCCAGGGTTCATCCATGTATACAACCTTCTTTTATGATTCTTGAACCAAGTGTTAGCTATGATTAAGTTATGCTCTGTGCAAAATTCTATCAGGCAGCTCCCTCTTTCATTTCTTAGCCCCAATCCATACTCACCTACTACGTTTTCTTCTCTTCCTTTTCCTACTGTCGAATTCCAGTCACCCATGACTATTAAATTTTCATCTCCCTTCACTACCTGAATAATTTCTTTTATCTCATCATACATTTCATCAATTTCTTCATCATCTGCAGAGCTAGTTGGCATATAAACTTGTACTACTGTAGTAGGCGTGGGCTTCGTGTCTATCTCGGCCACAATAATGCATTCACTATGTTGTTTGTAGTAGCTTACCCGCACTCTTACTTTTTTATTCATTATTAAACCTACTCCTGCATTACCCTCATTTGAGTTTGTATTTATAACCCAGTATTCACCTGACCTAAAGTCTTGTTCCTCCTGCCACCGAACTTCACTATATCTAAATTTAACCTATCCATTTACCTTTTTAAATTTTCTAACCTACCTACCCGATTAATGGATCTGACATTCCACGCTCCGACCCGTAGAACGCCAGTTTGCTTTCTCTTGATAAGGACGTCCTCTTGAGTAGTCCCCGCCCGGAGATCCGAATGGGGGACTATTTTACCTCCGAAATATTTTACCCAAGAGGACGCCATCATCATTTAATCATACAGTAAAGTTGCATGCCCTCGAGAAAAATTACACCTGTAGTTTCCCCTTGCTTTTAGCTGTTCGCAGTACCACTACAGCAAGGCCGTTTTGGTTAGTGTTACAATGCCAGATCAGTCAATTATCCAGACTGTTGCCCCTGCCACTATTGAAATGGCTGCTGCCCGTCTTCAGGAACCAGACGTTTGTCTGGCCTCTCAACATATACCGCTATGTTCTGGTTGCACCTACGGTACGGCTATCTGTATCACTGAGGCACGCAAGTCTCCCCACCAACGGCAAGGTCCATGGTCCTTGGTGGGGGGGGGGGGGGGTTATTGATGTTGTGGTGTTTTTAATTTGTTTGTGTCGAGTTAACGCGCTTATTCTTTTGCTTATGTCATTACCCATGCATTCTTTCGCCAAAGGTGTCTTCCATAAGTCAGAATTCTTCTCCAATGTTCTTAACAAGCACAGAAATAAGGACTGCAACAGTCACAAGATGGCTATGAAGTATTCCTGTTGACATTTGTTGTCGATACAGATAAAATAACGCTATCACTGGAACTCATCACAGTAACTGACTCTCTGTCGCGCCTTCCTAGCCATGACGAAAGCTATCTCATTTCTGCTGTTGATGCTATTCCACGTTCATTTGACGAGCAATCCTTTTATTGTTTTCCATTTCATTTCACTAGCACCAACTACATATGGACTTCCCTTTTTCTATGTGCCGGCATCCCTAAAACATGGTTCTTAAATTCCGCGCAACGTGTGTTACCCTTTCTGTGGTCATTTTATTGTTTTGCCATAACTGCATTCCCTTTCGAATGGACGACATATCTGTCTGGAATTTTTTGCCAACAAAGAGACACAGGTCCTTTGGTTGCACGTCTGCGTCCGCATCCCGTTGTTCAATGCTGATTTTTCCCTCTATGGGGGCTGCTTCCAAGCCCAAGGGCAAGAATGTCCCCACACCTTCGCGCTCTTTAACAACGTTGGTGGCACGATGAGGGCGACTCATTATAAGTCATTGGCTGCCTTTGATGGAGACTTTTATTTCAGATTTAAGCGGTAGCTACGACAGACGAAGTCGTGATACAGTCCGAATTCAATTCCTGCACAAAGTTTTAACTTGTCATAAACGATCAAATGATTCGTTACATACGAAATATTTCATTCGTAGAAGAAATACGCGACGCTGTCAGACTGTCATGTGGCTCTTCCATTATGGTAAGAAATTTACTCTCGGTCGAAACTGATTCAGCTTTGTCATAAACGCAGTACCATATTGGTCATGAAAGCCGTTTTGTATGGTGTAGTGATAGAGCTGCTATACTCATGGTCCTTAGCTACGTGATCTTCGACATCGACGGGAAAATATTGTGCGATTGTCTGAGACCAATACTGTGCAGATCAAACGGTGGAGGGACAACACGAGAAGGCGCAGGACCGCCCAGTGAAACACTCTTTACATTGGATTTGTAGCGTTGGGGCAATTTTTGTATTATTCAGAAAGATTTACACGGAGAAAAAAAAAACTAAGTTCATTATTCGTTGATCTTAAAGTTCGATGTTAACTCTTGTCTTCACACTACTCGTATTAAACGTCCGATTTACGCTCTTTAAAAACCAGAATCTCTTAGGACAAATGGCAGTTTTCATAGCTCTACCAGTGAGACGAAGCGACGTTACACATGATCGATTTTATACTGGTGTCATGTACTTGCAAGGTGCTAGGAGTAATTCCAATAACGAATCAGTTACATTGTACAACTTTTTGCTTTCAGTGAATGTGTGGTTTCAATTTTCTCTTCGTGAGAGCAAGTTTTCATTCTTCTCAGTAGGCGCTAGTTTTGTTAGAAACAAACTATATATTTATTTTCTTCGAATGACTGATAATTAACATGCAGAATTAACAGTAGAACCAAGAAGTACTTGAGACAATCTGAAAATTTATATGTGGGCTTCGGTAATGTATTATTCGAATATCATGTCTCCATTTAAAATGGTTTAGTTACATGGAGCCAAATAATGAATATCATAACAGTTGAAAATTCCGTATGTCGACTTTGTGACAAGCTGTGTCACATGGCAGCTCGTAAAAAAAGCAGAAATCACAGTTACTGCTGGAGGATGTGTATTTGGTCTTATAACATACGCCAGGTGTACTGCAGTTTTTGGGCGACATGGTATAAGACAACGAAGCCTTTATAGAGTGTCGTTGCCACCTCGAACGACAAAACACTACCGCAGCTAGCAATATTGGTACCGGTAATGTTCATGAAGTACATAAGAAGTGAAAACAATTGCTACCAGTGTGGTAAGGTTCAATTAACGAGACCCATCAGCAGGAAGACACTACCGCATAATCGTCAAAAACATCATTACTCAAAACTTACGGTAATAGTTCCACACTGGAAGACATGAAGTCTTCTATCTCCCACGCTTCTCCATCACGTTTTATCGTTAACTCTGAAAACATGTGTAATACATGCACTGAGCGCCCTCTCTTGAAACGACACTCAAGTGCTTCTTTCGGTAGGATGTTACAAAAATTTAAAGTCAAAATTATAATGCTAGTAGCGGACTATAAACTGAGTAATAAGTGACTATCGGTCTGAAATGAATGTATTTAGTTTTAATGTGAACAACCGAAGCTAACAGCGGCCATTCACAGTGACAACAGAGTGTCTAATGCAAGTTTTCCAACGGTTAGTAAAGTTTTTATACACGTTCTGAAATGTTCCTTTTGTCTAACGAAACAGTCAGTAGTTTCTCACCCACTTACTTTGCCGTTTCAAATAATACCGACTTCATCCAAATACATACGAAAAAATTATAGGGGAGAGATACGTCGATCTCGCTGGCCCCCTACTGTATTTTGTTTTCAATCGAACGATTTTACCATCAGTGACAACAGCCACGAAAGTCGGCAGACTTTTATAAAACGCTTATGTGGGCTGGAAATTTATAGGTGGCTTAGAAGACCGGAAAATCTGTACAGAAGAAGAGGTAAACAGCTTTGTGGTCCGACTTTCATTTATTGGTGTCGTGACGATGCCATTACTCCTAAATTTGTTGGAATTAGCCACCACGTGCACACAGTGAAAGCAAACAGACGAAAGCGCCAGCCAAGTTCATCTTCGTTAAAGAAATAGAAAAATATATCACCTCTGTAGTAATTAAGTTAAATTTTTCACTGACTACATCTCTCTTTCTCTTTATCACACGCACAAAGTGAACAGAACAACGTTTATTGTACTGCTTTGAATCACTTATCAACGCCTGAAGCAGAAGAGGAAATATAAGAAATTAGAACATAGAGTCCACAGGAAAAACGCCATTCTTGACCCAAAACGAGTGGTAGTAAAAATGTCGTCTGAACAGCTCTGTGAAGAAACTATCATTGTGCTGAGCGAAGGTCTACATTTCGCGACCAAGCCTAACCCACTTCCTCTACAGCAATAAATCATCATTGCCGTCGGAACATCAACATTTGTCCTTCCGAAGGGTCAAACAGACAAAGCAAGACAAAACATGTCGACAGCTCGGCGGAAATCGGAATCATCCGAGAATAATATATCAACGGAAGGAAGGAAAGCTTTAATGCACTCACGATGTTCACCATAGTTGATGAAGGAAATGCCGCTGTTGTTTTGGAAGCAGTGGAATGTCACAAGACAAAACAGAGAACGTTACCAATAAGTCGAAGGCATCTAATTTATTCATGAAGTACGATAAAATACCATATCCAGAACATATCATAGCTCAAGAACGCACTGACGTCTTTGCTCGTCCACAGATTTTCCTCGCTCCTCAGCGATGCGTTGTACTTGTTGTTCAGGTGTTCTAAGGCATTACTAGCTGCGATAGGGTACCGTGGTATTGAAGTCACATACCCCAGCGGAGGCCTAGCACAATTCCTCACGACAAGTTGAAGGAGAATCGTTGCTGGTGATCTGAGACAAGCATAACGTATTATATCTTTCACTTCAGACTTACCTGTTGCACCAATAGAACACGTCATCGTTGTTGAAAGAAACTCAATTCGTGAATAAATTCAAAATGTACCAAGTTCGGCACTCTAGTGTTTCACTGGATAATTCACTGATACAGTTGCATCTTTTGCAGATGTGGTTTGTGATAGGGGTTGAAGTCTTCCACTACTGTTTTTCATAACGTACTCTATGAAACTCGTGTTTCATGGACAAGTTTTCGGGTGTTCGTTGATGAATCTTCTCTCAAAGGCCCCAATATCATTTTTAAAGCTTGTGTTAAACAACACTTTCAACTTATACGCGGTTTTGTTTTCATTTACTCTTGAAACCAATCATTGCAAACTTCTTCGCAAAGTCATTCCGTAATCAATATCCACAGTTAGTGCAGATTCATGGTGTTGTCTCTCTGTCAAGCACTGCTGTTGTGAGAAGAACTTAAACGCACATGGTGATTTTTGTTTTATGTGAGTTAGGCTATGATCCAAGGCATGATTTTCTGCCTAAGGTTTCGTCTTTCAGTCTAGAGACATATTCATATGCATTAACGGCTCAGAAGGCAGTTACTGTCTCAAATAACCTCAGCATGCCGAATTGTTTATATGTATCCACGTAAAGCTCGATTCTTGACATCATCAGATCTCTGTGTAAGACCAGGGACTTACGCTGAAGCGGTTCGTGGAGCTTGTGTTGGGGAATAATTGGCACCGTATATTTTATTCAACACTAAGCACTCCGTCTTCAGGCCACGAGTGGCCTATCTGGACCATCCGACAGCCGTGTCATCCTCAGAGGAGGATGCGGATAGGAGGGGCGTGGGGTCAGCACACCGATCTCCCGGACGTTATGACGGTCTTCTTGACCGAAGCCGCTACTATTCGGTCGAGTAGCTCCTCAATTGGCATCACGAGGCTGAGTGCACCCCGAGAAATGGCAACAGCGCGTGGTGGCTGGATGGTCACCCATCCAAGTTCCGGCCACGCCCAACACCGCTTAACTTCAGTGATCTCACGGGAACCGGATTCAACACTAAGTTCCACCACTAATTTCAGTCTTTCGTCCTTCTATTAATATTGTTTTTGTGCTTTTAAATTTCTGTGGCCTCACTGTACATTCTAGGATTGTAATGACTGGATCCTGATGAAACCATAGCAATGAAGAAACGAATTTTGAATTTCCCTGGTCCGAGTACATGATCTGCTACGGCCAATTTATCAGTGTTGCCCTGACGACAATTCCTCTTGTGTTCCTGAAGATGAGTGTTCTTTCTGTATTCAAGGGTGTAGCCAGTATTTTGTCAAAGAAGGAGGGGCGGGCCTTTCAATTTGTTCAAGAGGACATTAAAAGGCTCCTGTTCTTCGTTTCATTCTGAAAACACGATTACTTATTTATAAATTTTCTGTGCATAGTTTGTATTTGCGAGGTCTTCATACAGATAGTATTTGGGCTATAAAATTACACACCACACACGCACACGCACACACACACACACACACACACACACACGCACACGCACACACACACAGAGAGAGAGAGAGAGAGAGAGAGAGATACGCAACGCACAATTTCTTTATTTGTTAATTTGATTCTGCGTCAAACGAATTAAAATTCGAATGTAATATTTTGCCTCTTTGGCAATAAGTCTCAACTCAGTCTTCTAATATAAGGTCCACTGTCGCAGATGAAAGAATTGTGACGTTGATGTGAATAGCTTATAAAGTTAATCGGGTTCAAATCTCTTTTGATGAGAGCTATGTTTCTCCTATTACAGTCTTGTATTTAAAATTACCTCATCTGAAACCAGCACATCAAAGCATCCCAAGTGCCTCAATACAGTCTTAAATTTAATTAAAGTATCTTACATTTCATTAAAATTCTTCACTCTTCCAAGTACTGTTTTGGAATCTTAACATCGATTTTTCGCATTTATTTCAACTAGACTTCTAACGTATGCAACTTTATAAATGAGTTTTTATCTATGCATGATAATGTAGTAATACAGTCTTTGATTCTAATGAACTCCTATGTGATGCACAACATAAGTTGTCGTTTATGTGACGTTTATTTACTAATACATTGGAACTGTGACGGTGGGACTCACTGTTCCAAGAATATTCTCAATCAGGTGTTTCACAGTAGAATATTGTTCTTGTAGTAAAACTTGAAGACACTATATTTCACCGTTCCACAAGTGAGCTATCCTATCTTCATGCAAAGAAACACAGTATGAAATGAGGTTAGGGAGCTGCCTTCCAATGTCTTTTAGTGCCGCGAGATTTCGGCTTGCTTTGGTGCAGTTCATTTCGATAAGCACAGAGGCTGCATTTGAAACTGTTAGGAATGAGAGGAATTAAGAGGGATGAGGCTGTGGCCTTTAGTAAGGGACCAGCACCAGCATTCACCTAAACTGAAAATGGGAAACAACAGAACACCATTTCCAAACTTGCCAGCAGATACATTGCAACAACCTCGCCTCCGGAATCCAGCCTCAATGCGCAGAGCTATACCGGTCGATGGAAATCTTGGAAAAAAAATTGATAGAGCATGAATTCAAATTTTAAGATTTCATTCAACGTGTAACTTTTGTCTTCGGTTATAAAAACACTAGAAGAGCATATAAATTTTTTTTGCCAAAAAGAGAGGGGAGGGGGGGGGGGGAAGGAGAATGCAGGGCGCAGTCGGCTCTGACGAATCCATCAGACCGCTGAAAAATATTTTTGACACAAACGCTGTCATCACATACCCTTGCGCTCTCCACAACTTCCCATAACGCTAGAGGGCGAATCAGAATTGGTTTTCCTCTTCTTTCTTGCTATCAACTTATTCCTAATTAGAGACTATCACAACAACAAACAGCACAAAAATGATAAACTGCAGCACTTACATTAAATTAAACTGCCAGTAAGAACAGAGCTGATTGACAAAACAACAGCTCAGATGTGCCTAACAACGTACAATAGCTGGTTTTAGCTTAAATATAGTTGAGTAGTAGCTGATAGTGCTATCGGCATGTCGATAGTTTAAATCTGCCGATGGCCTTGCACTACACGGCAACAACAGTATCCCAGCAGATGAAACAATAAGAAAGAACCTATTGAAAGGCAAGACAGTGTCAAGACCAGAAATAATAGGGCTTATAGATGTTCTTCAGTTAGCACTCTCTCATAATACTTTCGCTTTCAACAAGAAATTTTACAAGCAGGACCCAGGGCTACCAATGGGAAATCCTCTTAGTGGCCTAAAATAAAAATATATACCAACCATATAGAGAATAAAATACTATCACTAAAAGATAGCATCACAATTACAGTTAAATTCTGTAAGAGGTATGTAGAAGACACCCTCATTTGTTAGATGGTACAGATGGAGTAGCAAACCTTTGTAATAAATTCAGTAGCCTAAATAAAAATAACTAGTTTACCCTTATGCTTAAAATAACAACACCATATCTTTTGTTTAGATGAAAAAATCAAAACAAAACCGTACGTTGTCTTCCAGTATTTACAGAAAACCTACCTGTACACACACCACTATACCAAACTCCTCTACAAATTCCACCTCATACAAAAAACCTGCATACAGATCAATCCCATACAGAGCCAACAAACTGTCACTTCTACACACAGAACTCGAACAGGAAATAGTACCCATAAACTGTACCGCAATTCACAATGGATTTGCTTCTTCACTCATTAATACGCTGTCACAACAGGTAAAAACTAAACTGGACAACTTCAAATTACACTCGTAAGTCACAGCACCCCGGCAGTTATATGTATGAAAATTCAATATCTTAGCATAATGTCTGAAAAATTAACAAGGCTGTTCAAAAACACAGATGTAAAAATCAGTTCAGCACCAACAATAACCTAAGTATGTAGCTTATTCACAATAGAAAAACGCCAAATCCAGATCTTCATGCATGTTGCATTTATAAAGTTTCCTGCAGCCAACGCAATAAATATCATACAGGCCAAAGAGGCAGAAATTGTAGAAATCGATTTAAGGAACATATAGACTGCTACAGATTGGGTAATCGTACAAATAATAAACAGCAACACACGTTAAAGACGCAGGTCGCTCTTTTAAAATGGATGACTACCTTTAAATTTTACACAAAACCAAAACATTATAAAATGGATATCATGGAAGAAATGGAAATGAAACCACGGTGATAAATATGAGATAACCGAATTCAAAGATTCAAAATTCTTCCTTGGTCTTAATCCGTTCCTAATGCTATCAATTATTATGTCTAAATATGAAACAAACTACTACCAGACTGTCAGTATTGTTTATTTTTATCTAAAAGTTAAAAACTTCTTTTCGAGGCTTCAAAATTACAGTCTGCTTCTGGAAACCCAGCGGGTATTGTACAAACGATTGGATACAGTAGCGTCTCATCAGCACGCTGCAAGGTCACCATATTGTATTAAGCGTATAGTGTGTAAATGTATGTAGAAAAATTTCTGCAGTAAATTACACCAAAAAACAGTGACAAAATAAATAGTACAGTCGTTAAATCTCATACAACAGCTCAGCCACTGTGCCAAAGATGAGAAACGAAGCTTTAAGGCCTCACAATCGTAATTGAAGAACTGACATACGAAAAAGTGTATCACACGATTTTCGCAACGTAATAACTGATGCAGAGCTCTCCGCGCCCTTCACAGATAGTGATGTCAATCATAATAAACAACAAGACACAGCTTCTCATCAGTAAGCGAGATCATTGGCCATCAATTTCTGACCAACCACGGTCCATTCCTTCTCCAAATATCCCAACACGCCCTCCAGCTGAGAACAGCAAACAAAAAGTGTTATGTTAATTTAGTTTAAAACTGTTTATTGTTAAGTGACGTTTTTGTCCATTCATGAACGTCTGAAAATTGGCAGAGAAAGCTCGAAACTCGTTGCAATATGTTATACTAAGAATAAAGTAAATAAAAGTGATTGCTAGCAGAAAATATAAATAATTTCATTTAGGTGATAGGGAGAGGTTCCCACCCCCTGGACTGCCCCTTTAGCTGGATCCTTCTGTAGTACCTACTGTGCAGTGAACGATTGTCTTTTTCCAGTGTTCAAATGTTCGCACCCCTTTCTAGTTAATTTAAACACTTGATCAATAGCGTTTCTTCTGACAAGACTGAGCTCACTTGTGGCAGGTTGCTTGTGTACAATATTTTGGCCCCCATTTTTTGAGAAAACTACCCATAAAGTTTAAATACGCCATCGACACAGAATTGATTGGTTCGACGGTAACTGGAAACTGGGCACTTTTCATCAACATATATGGGGTCCGCAAACTTATATTTTCCTACTCTATGATTTCCGTTTACGTGCCGATAAGGTAATTTCTATTCAACGAAAGGGACGTTCGGGTCGTAACTAAGGCGTATGGCTGCGGACGACAGGTCCCGTCTTCGATTCCTAATTGCACTCCACCATTTCTTTTATTTGTATTTTTTTCCGTTTCGAAAATGGTAGGACTATGTGGGTTAATAAAGTAAGTAAATCAACATAGGATAATTGCTAGGTATACAATTAAATTTCTCAAACGGCTTGGATTAATAAGGAATTAAAAATTGTATCCTGGTCGATTTAATATGTCTCACTAGCTTAGTTACATGTCCTTTGTTTCCTGTATGGATGGTACTTGTCACATATACATTCGTAGCAAATAAACTCATGGAAGCAAAAATATTTAACAAGTACCATCTTCGAGCAGCAACATCATTCCTTTCGATGATTTGGAGGAAAACGAGCTTGACATACGTTTAAACGTATTTCTTTCTCGGGAATTACTTTCGATGCGTATCGGCCATAATATAAGTGCATTGTTTGAAAAATCCGTGCTGAAAGCTGATAACGAATTATGTTGTGAGACGCTACTGCATCCAATCGGTTGTACAATACCCGCTGGGTTTCCAGAAGCAGACTGTAATTTTGAAGCCTCGAAAAGAAGTTTTTAACTTTTCGATAAAAGTAAACAATAGATGATCGGCACACATGTGCGGTTTGACGGTATTAGTTCTACCATACAACTCGGTTTACCTTTGTCATCTATAAATTTGCTATCACACATGACAGTGTTGTCCATTCCAGGAATCCAATACCAGACAAATCTTGTTATGAGCGACGTATGGTTTTACAACGTTCCCAAGATATGTTTTGTAAGCTGAATTATTCCGTTTCCCGTATGTGGAGCAAGTATATTAAGCAATTTTTAACGAATCTGTTGAATGGCTGAGGTCTTCTTTAGGGCGAGGACCAAATTATTCATCGGTTTCTTAGTAGCAGAAAAATATTAGACACAGTTTTACAGATCCTGTGATGTAATATGGGGCGGTAGATAATGCGTTATTTCACGTACACTGCCAATTCAGACAAGGGGTTCGTCTTCGCAGCACTCTAGTAGTAATTATTTCCATACAACGAGACTTAAAATTTTAATTCCTTACTAAAGCAAGTCGTTGGAGAAAATGATAATTAGTGGAAATCCTCAGATGCCGAGAGGTGTTGTTGATATACCTGTATGGGGACAGCTGAAAATGTGTGCCCCGAGTGTGACTCGAACCCGGGATCTCCTGCTTACATGTCATTTATTCTAGAGAAGCTGCACGGTCATCAGTGGTATCTGTTCTTTCGAGAACAGTTACTGTCTTCATATACCTCTTGAGAAGGTTATATGCTTACTTTTTGCTATTTCTTATTGATTAAGTTACCTTGTTAACACCCTTATTCCTACCAGTTTCGATACCTCAAAAAATACAAATGAAAGAAAAAAAGCTGGGAACTGCAACTGAAAATCGATCAGAGGTTCTTTCCTTCCCACCCAGATACCTTGGTTGCTACGCAAGTGGTCCTTTCGGTTAACAGCACTACTACTATATGAGGAGCTGAAAAAAAATTGTTTCCTCGATTTCTTGGAACACATGTGTTAGAACACCCCCAAGCATGTTGATTAAAAATGTTCAGCTATCAATCTTTTATCGATCCCTTAAATTCTGAGTCGACTGTATATCTGAAACTCTGGGGTGTTGAGCCAAGGTATCTTCCAGTTTAGACTATACGTGTCAACTTGCCAAACATGAGCCCAATGGTTGGCCGTGTCTGAGCCCGTCCTCTTGGGAATACTCTGCAGATGCGATCTGCGACTGTTTTTACGAATGGGAGGAAATCATTACAGGTCTGAAACGTTTAATGGGAAACAACCAACAAAAGGGAAAGGAAATAAAGAAGGGAAGTTTAGAGCTTAACGTCCCGTCAGTAGCGCGGTCGTTAGAGAAACACAAGATCAGATTACGATAGGATGAGGAAGGAAATCGTCAGTGCCCATTTCAAAGGAGGCATCCCGGTATTTGCCTGCAGAGATTAGACATCGCGGGAAACCTGAGTTTGGATTGAGGAAGGAAAATTTTGAACCGTCAATCTCACGAATCAGAGTCCAGTCTGTTAATCACCACGCCACCTCGCTCGATGGGAAACAAAATGAATGAACTGTAAGTATGAAGGCCAATCATTTATCTTGCAATTTCTAGGAGAATTTATCCTCGAGGTTCATTTCCGTTTCGAAAATACGCTATCTGCTCAAAAGTATCCGGATACCGGTAAGAAGTACGGAACTGACCACGAGATATAACGAGAGGAGCAACTGCCATTAAGCAAGGAGGCTAGGAGTATTGCGTTGTCAGTAGAGAAGCAGTGACGGCAGAATGGTTTGGTTAAGAGAGCCAAGTGATATCAGAAGTGGGCTAGTCATCGGACGCCACCCGTGTAAGAAATCAGTCACGGACATTTCAACCGCTCTAAACCAGTCCATGACAATTGTTGGTGATGTGATTTCGAAGTAGAAACACGAAGGAACAACTCCAGCCAAACCAAGACCGGGCAGACATCATGCACTGACGGGCAAAGATTGTTCAGTGCCGGCCGGGGTGGCCGAGCGGTTCTAGGCGCTACAGTCTGGAACCGCGTGACTGCTACGGTCGCAGATTCGAATCCTGCCTCGGGCATGGTTGTGTGTGATGTCCTTAGGTTAGTTAGGTTTAAGTAGTTCTATATTCTAGGGGACTGACGACCTCAGAAGTTAAGTCCCATAGTGCTCAGAGCCATTTGAACCATTTGAACTGTTCAGCATCGGGAAAGGTGGTTACGAAAAGTCGCATGATATCGGCGGATGGAATCACTCTTGAGTTCCAAAGTGCACCCAGCAGTTCAGTTAGCTTAGTGAGTGCGGTTACAGAGCTAAAATAAATGGGATAGAACTGTCGAGCGTTTCCTCATGAGCCACAGTTTCAGCAGTCAGTGTTAACCGAGGCTTGGAATGATGTAAAGATGGACGCCACTGTGGAGTAACTGACTGGAAACGAGTGACGTGGACTGATGAATACGCTAAAACACTTCGAAATGTGATGGAAGCGTTTCGATTTCATGAACTCCTGCAGAATGAAACTTCCTGGTAGATTAAAACTGTGTGCCGGACCGAGACTCGAACTAGGGATCTTTGCCTTTCGTGAGCAAGTGCTCTACCACCTGGGCTACCCAAGCACGACTCACGCCCCGTCCTCCTGCGCAGGAGAGCTTCTGTGAAATTTGAGCTTCTGTGAAATCTGGAAGGTGGGAGACGAGATACTGACAGAAGTAAAGCTGTGAGGACGGGACGTGAGTCGTCCTTGGGTAGCTCAGATGGTAGAGCACTTGCCAGCGAAAGGCAAAGGTCCCGATCAAAAAATGGTTCAAATGGCTCTGAGCACTATGGGACTCGACTGCTGTGGTCATAAGTCCCCTATAACTTAGAACTACTTAAACCTATCTAACCTAAGGACATCACACAACACCCAGCCATCACGAGGCAGAGAAAATCCCTGACCCCGCCGGGAATCTAACCCGGGAACCCGGGCGTGGGAAACGAGAACGCTACCGCACGACCACGGCAAAGGTCCCGAGTTCGAATCTCGATCCGGCACACAGTTTTAATCTACCAGGAAGTTTCATATATGCGCACACTCCGATGCAGAGTGAAAATCTCATTCTTGAACCTGCAGAATGTTACCTCCTACTGTGCGTAATGCCAAGAGTGACGAATGTTGCTACGGAAGGGGGGGGGGGGGGGGGGGGAGGTGTTTGTTCTCTTACTATGATGCTTAAAAAAAAAGAAAACGTTAAATGCAGAAAAACGTGAACACATACCGCACTACGCACACTACAAAAACAAAGCAGAGACTGATTCTATCAATATGATAAGCAACCTGTCATTAAGCAGCTTCCATTTACGAATGATCTGTGGACAGTAACATTCCTGAAATTGACTAGCCTGCCCTGAGTCTCGATCTGAGCCCAATGGAACACCTTTGGTACAAGGCAGGATTTCCCATCGCTCCACATCGCGTATTCTATTGTCACTGCTTCCTCTTGGTTCTGCTTTGGAGAATTAACGGGCTGCCATCCCAGCACAAACAATCAGACACATCGTTGAAATTGCTTAGAGCAGAGATAAAGCCGTCACAAAGCGAGAGCTGGTGACACACCAAATTAATGTGCATTAATAAGTGTTCTGATACCTTTGATCTGCTAGTGCATCTGTTGGAAACAGTTTTCCAATGTAGGATTTCATGGCACCATAAACACACAACAGCTGAACGTTATTGTGGCCTGATATTTTCATGGCTGGCTTCAGTGTGCAGTCTTTTATTAAATAGTGTGTCGCAATTCTTGATTCTTCAGTTCTTTCATTTTGTTGTTCTTTGGTTTCTCCGTTTCTGACAGTGCTCACTCATGTTCTTTGGGAGCTGAAACATGCTTCGCGCTCTTCGTCTGTTTCATTTCTTGGTTGTTCTTTTTGTTTCGCCGTTTTTCTTCAGTACTGGCAAGATCTCCTCCTCCTTTACGTTTGGGCATTGCTTAAAATATAAATGAAATCAAGTTTAACAAATACACTAAGTACACTTAGCACACATCATTTTCTATTTATATTCAGTCACTGTATCATTCTGACTATTCAGACTTCACTGTTTGTTTTTATTCACTCACTGCACTACCTTTTCGGTTCCTCCCTTCGTCACCGATAAGAAACTGGCGCTCAGACGCACGCCGAGTCTTGCTTTATGCTAGTATTCCATTACAAAAGGGTAGCCCCACCAGTGAAGAATTCCAGAACATATCGAAAAGCCTTCGAATGATCCACAATGTTCCAGAATATTCCAAAATATTCGAGTGCGTTCTGGATGGTCCATCACGACCTGGCGCGTTCCGGGATGCTCCCGAACATTCTGGAATCTTCCCGAATGTTCCAAACTAATCCTGAACATGCCATAAAATCCTGGATCATTGTGGCACGTTCCGGAACACTCTGGAATGCTGTAGAATGCTCTTGGATACTCTCGAATGCTCTGGGATGTTCTAGATATTTCTAGAGGGTGAAACTTCCCAGTCCGTATGCCTTCAAAAGCACGTCCTTCAGGTGAAAACGGGAACCTTCTTCATAGATGGGCGATAAAGGGCTTCCACACCATGTAACTCTCTTGATCGCACCGGGAATCGTTTCTGGGTTTTAGCGGCACGCACATTGTACACTTATTTTTATAATTTAAATATATTGATTACATCTGCCTGGTCTGATGCGGCCCGCCACGAATGCGTCTCCTTTGTGATGCTTTATAGCACTTGCTGCTCACATCCTCAATTATTTGCTGCATGCATTCCAGACACTGTTTTCCTCTACAGGTTTTTACTTTTTTTAGCTATCTCTAGTACCATGGAACATATTCCTTGATGCTTTATCAGTTATCCTACCATTCTGTCATATTTCTCCACATATTCCTTTTCTGTCTCAGTCTGCGCAGAATCTCCTCATTCCTTACCTTACCAGCCCAACTAATTTTCATTATTCGTCTGTAGCACCACATCTCAAATCCTTCGATTCTCTTCTTTTCCGGTTTTCCCCGCACTCCATGTTTCACTACCACACAATTCTGTGCTCCAAACGTTCATCCTCAGAAATTTCTTTCACAAATTAAGGCACATTTTTGATACTAATCACCTTCTCTTAGCTAAGAACGCTATTTTTTCCAGTGCTGGTGTGCTTTTTATGTCGTCCTTGCTCCGTACGTTATGAGTTATTTTGTTGCTTAGCTAGCAAAATTCATTAAGTGCATCTAGCTAGTGTTCATCGTCACTGATATTAATTCTCTCTTTGTTCTCATGCCTGCTACTTCTTATTACTTTCGTCTTTCTTCCATTTGCTCTCAACCAATGTTCTGTGCTCATTAGACGGTTCATTCCATTCAGCAGATCCTAGGTCGCTGTACTCGAACACTCTCGTTATAGGACATTGACTGACCGTTGTACATGGCTAACTCTTTATCTCCGAATGCATCACAATAAATTAAAATTGATCTGGCCATAAATTGTAGTTTATTCAACATCTAAGTGCAGTTAAATTTCTTGAACTGCAAACTTGGTGTGAGACACATAATTGAAAACAGACCACTTTAGACAACTACTTTTCAGCCATAAAATGGTTCAAATGGCGGGGGTTTAACTTCTGAGGTCATCAGTCCCCTAGAACGTAGAACTACTTAAACCTGACTAACCTAAGGGCATCACACACATCCATGCCCGAGGCAGGATTCGAACCTGCGACCGTAGCGATCACGCGGTTCCAAACTGTAGCGCTTACAACCGCACGGCCACTCTGGCCGGCTTTTCAGCCAGATTCGACGCAGCTATCGATCGCATATTTGCACAGGTAAACACGGTTCCGTTTCATTTTGTTGTCCCGAAAGACATAAATTTCCTCACCATACTCATCACAAAGACGTCTGAAGCAATGTAAACACTTTTTCAAGGAGTAAGTTGAAACAGACATCCTGGTTCACGTTCCCAGTAATCTAAATGACTGGGACAGGATGTAGTATGAAAAATACCTCAGCATTTCAGAGAACTGCCTACGACCTACACCTTCCATAAACTGCGAATTAAACGCTGTACTGCTCCAACGGCAAACACGACTTCTGGGTTTGAAAATTTTGTTCATTAATTGTAGGAGGGACAGGGAACAGCAGTGTGCTCTGGTTTTTTACTGCATACGAGTACGGCTAAGAACAACCTGTGGCAGAGCTCGTCACTATACGTACTGCGGGACTACAGTTCCCTTGTGAGCACGTTGCCACGGTTCGCGCTGCTGCCCCCGTCGGAGGTTCGAGTCCTCCCTCGGGCATAGGTTTGTGTGTTGTCCTTACCGTTAGTTAGTTTAAGTTGGATTAAGTAGTGTGTAAGCCTAGGGACCGATGACCTCAGCAGTTTGGTCGCATAGCTACTTACCACTACCTTGTGAGCAGACTTGAACTCTCTATGCTTTTAGCCAATGAGCAGCTTCTCAACTTCAAAGAGCTTCTGTAGGGAGAGCTTCGGCAGCAGGAGAACTTAGCGCCACACTTGTCGTACTAGCAAGTGACAACCATGTGACGTGTCAGCACCACGCTCGGCATACCAAGAAGTGACGTCAGAATGAGTGTTACTCCACGTGTTCATGCGACAGACGTCGTATAAATTACTTGCTTTTCGCTGTTTTGTTATTATATACTTCAATATGTCGTTTCAGGACAAGGGCCACACTGAAAATTATCACAAAAATATCAACCTCGGATCGATTTCTCATAATTAAATGTGAATATTTATGTAACAGCGGTAAAAGTCTCAAGAGCGAGATAAACTATACTGAAGTCCGATATTCCAAATTTTCGGTGTTGCATACCGGCAGTGTTAAAGAGCGTTGACTTTAGTATGCAATGAAGAATGTTCGTGGACTACTACAAGATAATACTTCTTTTTTCGTCTTAGATTTTGTAACACATTTTGGGACTTTCTCATTGATGTAATAGAAGTATGGTCCGTAATATTTTATGTTATTTACATATGAGAATGGTGTGTTTCAAAATGAATTTCTTCGATTTTGCTTCTTATGTCTGATTAGAAAACGAAGGGTGAAATTTCTATAGATTAAATGATCAGCACTAACATTTTTGTTGCTGCTTGTCAAAAATATTTATCCGGTTTTTCTTAATATGAGCGATTTCTGAGGGTTTGGCAATAATCTAAGAACACTGCTTAAACAGCTGTCAGTGAAACGAGTCGGAAGGACTTGCATATTCCTTGCCTGACGCAAATATTTCGCTATTTATTTTCGAGTATGGCGCAAAATACGAGTGTGTGGTAAGGCAGATATAGTGTGTGGTAAGGCAGATATTCGATGCTTGTCACAGATATTTGGCTGTTTATTTTCGAATATGACGCAGTTTCCAAGGATGTCGTTAGTCAAGAACCTAAGAGGGCAGAATAAATTGTACATAGTGACGACAGCGTCGTCTGTCGGTAGCATTACACCACTCATAAAATGTTCCAAATGATGGTTCTTAATGAATACCTTTGGCTGGGAAAATATATCGCTAGGCAGAACTGAGTTTCTACTGGTTTTAGCTTTCGCTTCATAGAAACAGAGAGTATCTTTGCCCAGAAACATTTTACGGCCTGGGGAACAAGCGCACGTGGCAAGCTGTTTGTGAGTCTCGTGCAGGGAGAGGCGTGCTGTAGCGAGCCCGCAGACATCGTATAGAAAATGTGGCAGGAGGGGGAAAACGGGAGGGAGGGGGTTGCGCAGTCGGTTTCGTGGAGGGGGACCGACTAGACTGATGGTGTGCGGTGAAAGCACCGCTTCAGCTGTCAAGGACGGAAGAAAGGATGATTGCGTCTCGACTGCAGGAAGGCCATTAGAGACTGACGACCAGCTCGCAATGTTTCAAGGACGTAGAAGGAAATCGGCGCTACCCTTCCGAAGAAACAATCCTGTCATCACGAAAAACCTATATCTGGATGGCCGGACTCGGATATGAACCGTCGTCCTGCCAAATGCGGGTCCATTGTGCTGACCACCGCTCCAACATGTTCGGTATGTCAAGTACGCCCTCGAACGTTGGTGCTGTGCCTTCTAGACACGTTCACTAAGACAGTTTTGTTGTTAGATATAGATCATCCAAACTAGAGTGAGGTGTTTTGTTTCAAAAACTATGGTAGTTTTAACCTTTTTTGTTCCAATTCAAAACTGACAATAGAATCAAATGTAACTGTAAAATATTTGCTGGAAAAACAGTTAGACACATGCCCTGTATAACATACCGAAAACGAAGAGCTATGATGTGTGCTGCAACAGTAATATTAAAGAGATTTCTGAACAGTTGTAATTTGCCAGGGAACACACTTACGCATATTCTGTTTTCTACTGATTTTTTTATTTTTATTTTATTTTACTTGTATTTATTTATTTAATTATTTTGGGGGATATCATCTGTGACTTAAACCTGTGATGCAATTATAAAAGCAGAGATAAGAGAAGCCGTTCTAATAAAACAGCAGCGGGGATTTAACGTTGTATGTTTTTTGAAACAACTGATCACATTTTCTATAGGATAGGCCAAAGTTTATCTTCTTCCGATACGCTGGAATTTTTTACCTGTCATATCTGAGAACAACGAAAATTACAGTCGAAGATTTCCTGACCAGCTTTTCTATAAACTGTCGTCAGTTTACGGACCACTTTAAGACTATGTTGCTTTGAAAAATGAATTATTGTAATATACAGATCATCCGAGTTCTCTTCAAAGAATATGCGTGAGGTACAAACAATCCTGTTGGAGGAACATCCGTAACTGAGCATTATACCAGAGGTTGAAAATACGGCTTCAGTTGTACAATTCTATTATTATCACACCACCTGTTTCGGGCCCTTGTAAGCCCAGTACACGTCCACCGCGGTGCTCGGGGGCCACAGCACCAAGTTACGACACCTGAAGATCGGCTTACAAGAGCCCGAAACCGATCGTGTGATAATAAAAGAATTTTACAACTGAAGCCGTATTTTCAACCTCTGATGGACGAGGTACTTTCAATATTGAACGAGCATGATATGATTTCAAGGTTCGGAGCTGTATAAATTATCAACTTCGATACTGACAATTCCATGTACTACATCTTTAATGAAACGATCTTTCCCGGCTCTCAGGAGATTTAGTGTATGACTAAGAAGCAAATAGTCTCAGGAAAGACTGAGTTGGGTAAGTCTACTTTCCATAGAGAATCAAAACCTTACCACTCTGAAGTGGAAGCCCCTGTCTTACGACAACGTCATAGAGAAATTATTACGTTTGTCCTAGCAAAGAAGAATTCAACTGATGTACAAGTGGATGTTTTGTAAGTAGATTGGGCCCTGGATACAATCTTCCCCCCAAACCTTCCCCCCCCCCCCCCTTCCTCCATCCTTCAATTTGGTGATCAAGGAAACAGCACGTCCACCAGGCTCGTTCACGAGGCACCACTGACATACATATCAATTCAGCTTCATAACTTCCGCCTGCTGAGCGTATTTCACGCTACACATGACATGCAGGTTTTCAGAAATAACTGGGCACTTTTTAGCTGCAAGTACGTAGACGATTTATTTGGCCTGTTATTTGAAGTAGAGTTTATACTCAATCTTCATTTCCATTTCGAATATACCACAGTCCGAATGATTTTTACTTGAGGGCATCATGGCTTTCCTTTGTTTCAGGTGCAATGAAGCCGTCGATAGAGCAACGGAATTTCCGAAACCGATAAAAGGAAATTAGCATTTTGAGAACACAAATGTTGATGGTGTTGAAACAGCAACAAGCCACAAATTTATTTTAAGTTCCTTTATTCAAAAGGTAAAATTACATGTATTCAGCGATAAATCTGAAGCGCTCAATTATACAAGTTTATGTGTGCAATGATGGGAATGTGGCGAAAACTACGAACACCGTCTGCTGGATGAAAGCTATGAAAACAAGTACTCGAAGCCGGAATTTCACGTGAGTCACATCCCAATGCAAATCTGTAACGCAACCCTCTGTGTGACGTGCTTATAATTACGTATTATTTATATTTTAGGACAACTAATCAGTAAAAAATGCACCACATGTTCCAATGAAAGCATGAAAGCCGTCTGACGATAAACTGTAAAGATTCGAAACAGGTAACGGTACCTTTTGAATAAAGGAACTTAAAATAAATTTTTGGCTGATTGCTGGCTCAACACTATCAACTTTTCTTTTCGAATAACAGCCACAGTCTCAAACCATGACATCATTTGACAAAACTGTATTTTGAGAATATATTATCAAGTTAGTGGCTGGTATCTATTATAAAAGGCGTGTTACATAGTCTCTCACTGAACACCGAAACATTTCGACGGAACCATTTTCTGCAAACCACAGCCTTAAGTTTTGGGGTCACCAAGAAAGCCAATTAGGAGAGCTTGATGCACTCGACTAACACGTAACGGTCAGTTTTCTTACAGGAGCTTGTATCGTCCACTGTAGTGCTCAAGTATTAAAGAATGCTTTGTTTTATTTTCATTTTTCTTCAATTTCCGTGGGTTGATTACATGTAATCTAGATGTGTGAAAGACTACAGACTGGCCAACTTATCTGTACTTTATTGCTGTTAATTTATTAGAACCTCCCTACATTATATGGTGCAAAAATTCTGAGCAACAGTAGAACATTCACTGTTTTGTATTAGTCATTAAGAAAAATTTTCTAATTACAATTTTATGGTAGGCCCTGAACTGCCATTCGCACCTACTATTTAGTAACGTACGTGTGGTGTACCCAGGTCACCAGTTGAAATCGCCGTCTTGCAACAAGACGTTCTGTACGATTGTTTCAAAGAAGTAAATACGACTTTGCATCTCCAAATACGATACCCGTACCTACATCGGTATTCTGTAAGATAAGTCAATAAAAGCCCTAGCAGTGCTTTTTTGCAAGACACTGTTCTTAATTTTATAAAATGCAGGTATCATCTGGAACTTTTGAGCTGTCTTCAAACAGCGTTTCTCTACTTCCTTTTTTGCAGTCATCGGCAGGATATGGTGACTCCTATGTAGATTTCTCGCATACTTTGTTACTCACTTCTCTAGCGGTAAACAGGCTGGCGATGTTAGTCAACAGCGAAACAGATTGTACGTTCGCATTGAGTTTTGGGAGTTGCTATACTTGTTGTTTCTTCAGTAGAGACTTGTGCTGTCGAGTTTTTGTTACCATAATCGATCAATTCTTAGAATTAACTTCTGAAAGCCGAGACCTGCAGTTTACTGTGTATCGGAAGCTTCGTATGGTTAGCTATCCCAAACACAAGGGCTATAAAAAGTGAAGCCATTACAAACAGGTTTCCGGAACAGCGCCTTGGAAATGCCTAGAGCAGGCCATACGTGCATACTGGTGAGTGGGGAGCGATGCCCTCCGAAGGCCTTATATAATACGGCGCGTGTATCGAAGGGCACTAGTCCTCCAGACGCATCCAGAGGAAATGGTCGTCACCAGGGTGAGTCACCGAGATATTGGCTGGTTCTCTTGTGGTGGCCTTCATTACGTTAAAGTCTGTTCGCTACTGTTACTGTCACTGGTGTCGTAGAGCAGGCCTGTCGTCTCGCATTTCAGTAGGCTTGTAGATACTGAACACTATTTACGCGTTCACTTAGCAAATTATTACAAGTAAGTACATCATAGTAGGTCAACTTGGTTTTAAACTTCTTTTTTGTGACCTGTCCAAGACATTTTACTGAATGAATTGCACAATCTTGCTTGAAACGCTATTGCAGGTTCACTATGTAACTATCAAATTGTTCACGCTTTAGTTAACGAAATGGATAAAATGGTTTGTGCTACATACGTAGAAAGGGGACTTTCTCCTGATTGGAGAGACACATTAAAGGATTTCCATGAGTTTCCGTGTTAGGTCTGCTATCGTACCTAATATACGTAAACACTCGTTTAACCCACTGGTTAGATGTCTTTTATTTGTAATAGCATCCGTGGTTACATCTGGGAGGTACTGGTACTTCACATTTAAAAAAGTAAAAATCATAAAATCTTGGTTTGAGATAGAAATCACTGGTATGATTATTACTTTTTTAAATTTGAAGTACCAGTGCTTTCCAGATGAAACCACCGATGCTATTACAAATCGAAGACTTCGAATCATACACAGAGCCCCTTCTTCGAAAGTGGTGCATTGTAGCCGTCATTAACAGCGTTAGAGCAACGGTCGGCTCTGACGTAATGCAACGCGATTGTAGGGGATTGTGATTTTTTCTATGGTGGTCATACTGAGCAGATCATTGACAGTGAAAGTAAATAAATTCAAAGTTGTTGTAACACAAACTTAAGTTTGCACACCACTTTCAAGAGTAGTTTCGAAATGAAATCACTGGCGTAATGTGTATGTTTGAAATAAATTTATTAAATTTTAGGCCCTTTTTGCTTGCTGTTTACGGCTATAATTTGTTTTAGGCGGTATAAGGTCAAGGCAGCTTCGAGATGTGGGACTGTGTCTTGGAGAAACGCGAAATTGTTTTGAAATATGTAACATGAAATGACGGGTGCTTAAACTGTCTCCCAGTGGTTCCAAAGTGAAATCACCTCCTTAAGACAACAGATTTACTTTTGTCAATTTCTTCTCTTATTTGTTACTTACTATGATGATAAAGTTTAATTCTGTAAAAAATTTCTATTTTTTTCCATTGTTCTGACTCAAAGGGTTAATACACAACAAGCTGCATTAATATATTTTCCAGGCGAGTGTTATAATCAATACCAGAATACGAACATAAGCAGAAGAACCTATAAATAATATCTGCAAACAGTATGTTCACTGACATCCTCAACATTATTTGTCTGTTAATAAAAGTAGCAGCTTAGTCCTCACATTAGAGGCTACAGTACCAATGATATTTCATGGGTAACAGGTAATAACTACGAAACAGTATTTTGTGTCTAGGTTTTGGAGAGAATTATTCTATTTTTAAAAGAAACATATTTGACAGATTGTTAAAAGTTTCTCTTATCTCTCCTTATTTAATGAATTTGCAAGTCGTGGACAGCAACACGTCTATTTACTCAATTCTTTACTTTGTGTGATTAGAAGTTGAGGAGAGAAACTAACACCCCTCATTTTTGCGATCGATAGTGTCCTATTGAATCGTATTTTCGGGTAATGTACTTTTCGTTGCAAGAAATTGCAGCTAGGGTAATGTCCGATGATCACCCACGATCGTGTTTCATAACAATGTTACTTAAGCCGCTCATTATAATAGATGTATCCTCATTAGAATGTCGTTATAAACAATTCATTACAACTTCATTTAATATAGATATTCGTGGATAATACTCTTGTAAAACCTTTGATGGCTTACCTGGTAATGAGCAAATTCTTTTACTTCATAGCAGATTATCATTAATTAACACAGTACTGAATTAAAAATACTGGTTCAAGCAATATATTATCAGTATGTCAGAGTTAACCTGTAAGTGTTCCCAACAACTACCTTGTGTAATGGCCAACAGAGAGGACTCACTTTTAGTTCACTCAAACTCTTCCAAGTTCGTTTTGTCGTAACACCGAAGAAAACAATAAAAACCGGTATAAAGTAGACATATACTTAACTTTTCACATAATATTTACGTCATCTGACGTATTCCCGTATTTACCTATTTTCGGAGTGGAGTCTCTTTGTACATTATGTGGCTGCCTACAGCAAAGGTTCATGAAGAAGAATTATTGGTATCGGTATCCGTGTTACAACAGCACGTCGCTGGTGCGCAAATGTCTGTTGTGTTCACATCAATGGACAATTAGTTTAACGTCAGAGGACAAATGTCGCGGATTCAAATTTTGTCCATCACACAAAATTTTCTGCTACTTACCTTTGACAGTGATTTCTAATCGTGATAGACTTATCGTAGTTCGGAGTCCACGTTAAACTGTAAGTTTCTCTGTAATTGGCCGGCAGGTCGATCCAAAAGTTGGAAGAAGGCAAGGACAGACCATCTCCAGTAGTACGATGCCTAGTACTCTGGTGCTCGAACAAACATCCTTAATTATGATCATTTTACTTTACTATTCACAAAAGTATACACGTAGTTCTGCTTTGTAATTTGACTCAATTTTAATAACTGAGCAGTAGTGGCACGTAATTAAAACTCTTATTCATTGTGTGATCAAAAGTATGGAGATACCTATTAGTGGGTGTGTCCAGCCTTCGCCTTTTGACGCCTTCAACTCTACTGGGGACTCATTCCGTAAAATGTTAGAATGTCTGCAGAAGAATGGCAGTCCATTATTTTTCCTCGAGGACCAAAACTAGAGAAGGTAGTGATGTCGGAAGCTGAAGTGTGGAGCGAATTAAACGTGTTATTTCCACAAAGGTTTTCCATTGGGTTCAGGTTGGGACTCCTGGCAGTCCAGTCAGTTTCAGATATGTTACTGTCCACAGACCATTTTCTCACAGATTCTGCCTCATGACAGGGTGCAGTGTCATGCTGAAACAAACAGTCAACGTCTCCGAACTGTGCCTACATTGTATTCAGTACACGATACTGTGAAATACACTCCTGGAAATTGAAATAAGAACACCGTGAATTCATTGTCCCAGGAAGGGGAAACTTTATTGACACATTCCTGGGGTCAGATACATCACATGATCACACTGACAGAACCACAGGCACATAGACACAGGCAACAGAGCATGCACAATGTCGGCACTAGTACAGTGCATATCCACCTTTCGCAGCAATGCAGGCTGCTATTCTCCCATGGAGACGATCGTAGAGATGCTGGATATAGTCCTGTGGAACGGCTTGCCATGCCATTTCCACCTGGCGCCTCAGTTGGACCAGCGTTCGTGCTGGACGTGCAGACCGCGTGAGACGACGCTTCATCCAGTCCCAAACATGCTCAATGGGGGACAGATCCGGAGATCTTGCTGGCCAGAGTAGTTGACTTACACCTTCTAGAGCACGTTGGGTGGCACGGGATACATGCGGACGTGCATTGTCCTGTTGGAACAGCAAGTTCCCTTGCCGGTCTAGGAATGGTAGAACGATGGGTTCGATGACGGTTTGGATGTACCGTGCACTATTCAGTGTCCGCTCGACGATCACCAGTGGTGTACGGCCAGTGTAGGAGATCGCTCCCCACACCATGATGCCGGGTGTTGGCCCTGTGTGCCTCGGTCGTATGCAGTCCTGATTGTGGCGCTCACCTGCACGGCGCCAAACACGCATACGACCATCATTGGCACCAAGGCAGAAGCGACTCTCATCGCTGAAGACGACACGTCTCCATTCGTCCCTCCATTCACGCCTGTCGCGACACCACTGGAGGCGGGCTGCACGATGTTGGGGCGTGAGCGGAAGACGGCCTAACGGTGTGCGGGACCGTAGCCCAGCTTCATGGAGACGGTTGCGAATGGTCCTCGCCGATACCCCAGGAGCAACAGTGTCCCTAATTTGCTGGGAAGTGGCGGTGCGGTCCCCTACGGCACTGCGTAGGATCCTACGGTCTTGGCATGCATCCGTGCGTCGCTGCGGTCCGGTCCCAGGTCGATGGGCACGTGCACCTTCCGCCGACCACTGGCGACAACATCGATGTACTGTGGAGACCTCACGCCCCACGTGTTGAGCAATTCGGCGGTACGTCCACCCGGCCTCCCGCATGCCCACTATACGCCCTCGCTCAAAGTCCGTCAACTGCACATACGGTTCACGTCCACGCTGTCGCGGCATGCTACCAGTGTTAAAGACTGCGATGGAGCTCCGTATGCCACGGAAAACTGGCTGACACTGACGGCGGCGGTGCACAAATGCTGCGCAGCTAGCGCCATTCGACGGCCAACACCGCGGTTCCTGGTGTGTCCGCTGTGCCGTGCGTGTGATCATTGCTTGTACAGCCCTCTCGCAGTGTCCGGAGCAGGTATGGTGGGTCTGACACACCGGTGTCAATGTGTTCTTTTTTCCATTTCCAGGAGTGTATGCTCATGTTCTTCTGCATTTAACGTTTTCTTAAGCACAATAATGGGACCACGCGCTGACAACGAAAATGTGATGTCCTGCGGACGGCAGGAAAAAACTAACAGCCAAGTATGAACGAACTATATTATAATTTGAAGAAATGCCTTCTTGGCAGGCACTAATTGTCAAAGCCAAGAAAATGAAATGCCCACAACTATTGTGGTGGCAAAACCAAATAAGGAAACTACATAATGAAAGAAAATAATGACCAAAATCATCTCTACGAATTACAATGAACAGCATGTTACTGAATGTTATGGCCAGTGTATACTATGCTAGATCCGTCGTAAGTACTGGCTGGAGCTGTCCCTAGAGGTAGGTAAACACTGCCAGTCTGACTATCCGGGTGTGCTTATAAGGCCGAGTCGGCGGAGTGCTACGTGAGCCACGATTGTTTGAACACTGTCACGTGTCTGGCGATGTAGTTCCATGTTTATTCGGAAAGCCTGTTGATGTTTATATCCACTGGCGATGTTTCACTCTGCGCTCTTGAAAGGAGGTCGGCAGCCCATCTTGCTTATCGCTTGTGCGGGCCCTCTAACTGCTAAGGGGCCGCTATTGCAGAAACACCCTAATACCATAACGAAACCTCCTCTGTACTTCACTGTTGGTATTATGGCAGTTAGTGACATCCAGGAATTTGCCAAATCCAAACCTTTCCGTTGGATTACCACAGCTACAGCGTGATTCATCATTCTAAATAACTCACTTGTAGTCATCGATTGTTCTGTGACGTCGGTCTTAGCTCCAGCTTATCCATTACTTACCCTTAACTACAGATATTGTGGCTTATAAGGAATTATTAAAGCTATCTATTATTTTCAACTGCTTACCCATACTCGTTGTGCTAGCTGGATTGCTGGTAGCTCGTTGGAAATGATGACTGATTCATTCCGCTGATTTCTTGCAGTTCTTCACAGCCATAACTACCTTCTACATTGCTCTACGGTCCGTTTCCGCCATTAGATGAGGTCTGGCTGCTGTCATTTTTTTGTGGTTGCTCCTTTGCGTTGCCACTGCGTAATTAAATCACCAACATTCCACTTGGCAGCTTCAGAAAGACTGAAATGTCCCTGACAGGTATCTACTTAGGTTAATTCCAATCACTAGCCCACTTTGGAAGTCACTAAGCTTTCCAGACCAGACCCATTCTGCTATTACTGCTTCTCTACTGACCACACAATACCTGACCGCATCCTCAAACATTGGTGGCTCTGCCTCTCGTGACACCTAGTGGTCGGTTACACAGTACGTTGGGATGTCGAGATGCTTTTGATCAGAACATCTATGACAGTTTTATTTCATGTGCACTCAAATTTTGTCACACTTTTTGGGTGGCTACTGATCTGTAGTTGATTGTCGTCCGGCTGCTACACAAGTACCGCAGATAGTGATTGAGTGTGTATGCTGTGATGGATACTCCCTTTGATGCATTGGGGGGGAGGGGGGAGGAGAGACATTTATGTTCATGTCCACCACTGTCAGCTCGTATGTTGTCTCCCTCGACGAAAGATCCTGAGATCCTCTAAGGCGTCTTTAAGCATATCCCTCCGTTTTAGTCGGTATGTATTTTTAGCTTACTACAAGGGTAACATGGGCCTCACCAGAAAGCGGGAAACATGTTGTAGATTGCAATGGACTGCATTGGAATCTGTGATGTCCTTCCACCGTTGAAGCTGCAGCTCACCAAGCTTTTTCTGTCTGGGTTCTCCTTCTTTAGACAGTGTTTGTTCAGCCTAGGTACCTGATTTCCGTGATGCTCTACAGTTCTGGAATACATCCGTACCTGCCTGTGAACGTAGCGCTCAATGAAGATCTAACAGCCTCAGAAGCGATTATTATAATTGTAAATACTATTATTTTTATACAGTGCAAAATATCATACAACTAACCACAATAAATATCAAAATTTTACTTGTAGTGTGTTACAGTATAGTAAGAAGAACACATGATTAAAGTTGTAGGTGATATGGGGGCATATAGGCTGGAAAGTTTATTACGCGGCGGTATCATATCTATCAGCAGAAACGGGTCTAAACCGGTAGGCTATCGTGTCGAAATGAGTTTTGATGACAAATACGGGTCCCCTCCATGCACCTCAACCATAGAGGATGATGACTGGGGATGTGGCAAATGCTCGACAACCCATGACCAGATGTTTCCAAAGGTTGAGAGATATAGAGAACGTGACAACCAGATCAACAGTCTAACTCACTCTGTATTGATGGGTCAGAACAACTTGAGCAACAAGTAATCTTGCATTGTCTTGTCGAAAGAAATCTGCCGGCCTTAACAAGTCTGTAGTGTACTGCATGCCGTGAAAATCACCGGCTATGCAAACCAGAGATGATAGTGTACTCTAAGGAATAGCATAGTCTCACGCCTAGGTTGTTGCTCCCGATGGCAATGATGGATGCAATCTGCCGTTGTCCTGAGCACTTACGTGATGCTGTACGCCGAACCGGAATGTCTGATAAGATAACGTGATGCTATCCTTATGTTCTTTCTTTCACCACTGCCATCGTGCCTCTCCAAGCCGTCACGTCACGTGGAGCCGCAACAGTGATCGCCAAGCTAACAGTAGTCCTTCGTGGTCCAAACATCGTCGCACTCCTCTCCAAGTGAATACTTCTTTTACCGGAGACAGTCCGTATCGTCACAAAAAGTGCGTGACTGGGCTGTGTGTACCTGACTTTTTATGTCCCAATCACTTGGGGCGTAGGAGATCTTGAGAGGCGTTGAGTGTGGTCCTCTTGAACTCAGCGAGTTCATACTCTTATGACAGTTGTGGGATCCAGCACAAAGTGAGTAGCTACATCAAGAAAACATAAACACAAACTTGTTAATTTTTTTAATAAAAGAGTCTACATCGCTTAATACATTTATAATGTCATTTTGGGTAGTGCCATCATCAGATCAAAACTTGGAACTCACAAAATAAAGTCTAAGTGTCAGTATCAATAACTCCTACACCTAATCGGGCCTTCAATTCACTAAATTCCAGCATGTGGTGCAGGTTTTCATTTATATTGAAACTGATCTTGTTTTACAGGATCTAAGTTTTGACATGGTGATGACAGTAGCCGAAACGACGTTATAAATAGAGACATATATTTAGTGATCTAGATCATTTACTTCACAAAAATATTCACCATGGTCGTTGACTCCTACAGGAAATTTTTCCTTTATTAATAAGGTATATCAATAATCCATAAGCCTGCTGTCGTGTTCCGACATCTGTTAGGCGTTTGTCCTTCTTACATGAGCGTATCACAAACAAACAACGTACAAATGCGATTTCTAAGCTGCGTAAAATGTCCTTATACCCAAAATATAGTTGGCGTCCCTCTTAGTTCCTTTGTATAGTAGCGTTGAAATAGTAGTAATTTGTGGACACAGACATGAGCACATTTTAATTTAGAAAACATCACTAGAGATATCAGTTTAGAAATTAATTATAGCAGTCTACATACCAAGGCACCTTTATTGGACTGTGACCCGTTTCGATTATCACATGATCGTCTTCAGATCTCATATTGATGGACAATGACATTGCCTGGAGCATGAGACGACGAATGGTGATAGTCAACTGCATAAGGTACAATGTAATAAGGCTTGACCAGGTTACAATACCATTACGTGTATCTTCTCCAGAAAGAATAAAGTCATAACTTCCATTACGTTAAAATTAAAAGCACACATTATGAGATAAAATGCTACTTGAGCGTTTCCGCTCATAATGTATGCTTATGATTTTGATGTAATGTAAGTCAAGTGACTTCATTTCTTCGGAAGAAGATACCCCGAGTGGTCCAGAAACCTGGTTAAGGTTTATAAAATTAAAAATCATCTAACCATTCGGCAGTTTGTATCATTTATTGCAAATGATTGGAAAAGAGCACAGGTAGTCCCAGTCTTCAAGAGGGGTCGTCGAGCAGATGCGCAAAACTATAGACCTATATCTCTGACGTCGATCTGTTGTAGAATTTTAGAACATGTTTTTTACTCGAGTATCATGTCGTTTTTGGAAACCCAGAATCTACTATGTAGGAATCAACATGGATTCCGGAAACAGCGATCGTGTGAGGCCCAACTCGCTTTATTTGTTCATGAGACCCAGAAAATATTAGTTACAGGCTCCCAGGTAGATGCTATTTTTCTTGACTTCCGGAAGGCGTTCGATACAGTTCCGCACTGTCGCCTGATAAACAAAGTAAGAGCCTACGGAATATCAGACCAGCTGTGTGGCTGGATTGAAGAGTTTTTAGTAAACAGAAGACAGCATGTTGTTATCAATGGAGAGACGTCTACAGACGTTAAAGTAACCTCTGGCGTGCCACAGGGGAGTGTTATGGGACCATTGCTTTTCACAATATATATAAATGACCTAGTAGATAGTGTCGGAAGTCCCATGCGGCTTTTCGCGGATGATGCTGTAGTATACAGAGAAGTTGCAGCATTAGAAAATTCTAGCGAAATGCAGGAAGATCTGCAGCGGATAGGCACTTGGTGCAGGGAGTGGCAACTGACCCTTAACATAGACAAATGTAATGTATTGCGAATACATAGACAGAAGGATCCTTTATTGTATGATTATTTGATAGTGGAACAAACACTGGTAGCAGTTACTTCTGTAAAATATCTGGGAGTATGAGTGCGGAACGATTTGAAGTGGAACGATCATATAAAATTAATTGTTGGTAAGGCGGGTACCAGGTTGAGATTAATTGGGAGAGTCCTTAGAAAATGTAGTCCATCAACAAAGGAGGTGGCTTACAAAACACTCGTTCGACCTATACTTGAGTATTGCTCATCAGTGTGGGATCCGTACCAGATCGAGTTGACGGAGGAGATAGAGAAGATCCAAAGAAGAGCGGCGCGTTTCGTCACAGGGTTATTTAGTAACCGTGATAGCGTTACGGAGATGTATAACAAACTCAAGTGGCAGACTCTGCAAGAGAGGCGCTCTGCATCGCGGTGTAGCTTGCTCGCCAGGTTTCGAGAGGGTGCGTTTCTGGATGAGGTATCGAATATATTGCTTCCCCCTACTTATACCTCCCGAGGAGATCACGAATGTAAAATTAGAGAGATTAGAGCGCGTACGGAGGCTTTCAGGCAGTCGTTCTTCCCGCGAACCATACGCGACTGGAACAGGAAAGGGAGGTAATGACAGTGGCACGTAAAGTGCCCTCCGCCACACACCGTTGGGTGGCTTGCGGAGTATAAATGTAGATGTAGATGTAGATTATTTATGTGAAATCTTATAGCTTTATAAATAAAGCAATCACTATTAATATTCTACACCTTTATTCTTCATATCCGCATACACGCAACACCAAAAAGTAATATAGAGTAATGGAATTCCGGGAATACATTTGTCTGGATAACATATTTAACGGATTAACATTGCAACATCACAAGATAATGTAAACGTGTAATAAACCATAGAAGATGTGAAATGCTTGTACATTAATAACTGGCGTAACCGCGTGAATGCTGAATGCAAACATGCAAACACGCATGCATTGTGTTCTACTAGTAGTTGATTCCATAACTCTCTCTCAGCCGTTAGGTGCTGTTAACGTCTGTCGTTGTCGTAGTCGGCGTGTCACTGTGACTTAACAGTGCGTGTTGATACTGCTCTAATACAAATATTCCTTTCTTCTCTCTCATCTGGATGGCTGAATTAAAGACAAAATGTGAGAGAAAAATACGTACTAGTTTTAAGAAAAGTGACAGTTGTTACGAAAAAAGCGCTGCTCCAAAACACATGCCACTGCGATACTTGTATCCACTGACTCTTTAAGCAGAGAACGACGCCTCTATCGAACGCCACGAGAACGCCATGTAGCAGTAGAAATCAACATCGTTTATTAACATAGATGAGAAATTTTAAATGGGCCCAGAAGGTATCCGAATCACTATCACGGCCGATGACGCGGGTGCAACGTGTGAACCTATAATGTGTCACAATGTTGTTAACTTTGTGCCATATTGAGCAACAGCATTGTTTCGTCCTTGCTCACAAGGGAACCTCCCCATCGCACCCCCTTCAGATTTAGTTATAAGTTGGCACAGTGGACAGGCCTTGAAAAACTGAACACAGATCAATCGAGAAAACAGGAAGAAGTTCTATGGAACTATGAAAAAATAAGCAAAATATACAAACTGAGTAGTCCATGTGCAAGATAGGCAACATGAAGTTTCACGTGTGTGAGGGAGCGCCCTGGTCCCGTGGTTAGCGTGAGCAGCTCCGGAACGAGAGGTCCTTGGTTCAAGTCTTCCCTGGAGTGAAAATTTTACTTTATTTATTTCCGAAAATTTATGATCTGTCCGTTCGTTCATTGACGTCTCTGTTCTCTGTAATAAGTTTAGTGTCTGTGCTTTGCGACCGCACCGCATAAGCGTGCGACCGTGCGATTAGTAGACGAAAGGACGTGCCTCTCCAATGGGAATCGAAAACATTTGATCGCAAGGTCATATGTCAACCGATTCCTCCACAGGAAAACACGTCTGATATATTCTATACGACACTGTTGACGGCATGTGCGTCACATGACAGGAATATGTTGTCGTCCCACCTAACTTGTATACTTGGCGAATGGGTAAAAAGATTCTTCTACCTTGCTCGATTTAGGTTTTCTTGTGGTTGTGATAATCACTCCCAAAAAGTGATGAAAACAAAAGAGTTTGTCACATAAACTGAAAATGAAGAATAAAAATTTTCACTCAAGAAAAGACTTGTACCAAGGACCTCTCGTTCCGCAGCTACTCCCGCTAACCACGGGACCATGGCGCTCCTTCACACATATAAAACTTGATGTTGCCTATCTTGCACATGGACTACTCAGTTTGTATATTTTGCTTATTTTTTCATAGTTCCATACAACTTCTTCCTGTTTTCTCGATTGATCTGTGTTCAGTTTTTCAAGGCTTGTCCACTGTGCCAACTTATAACTAAATCTGAAGGGGGTGCAATGTGGAGGTTCCCTTGTCAGCAATATGCTTAGCAACTTGTTGCTCTGGTACCGCGAGAGGGAAACCCGCACACACGAGTAACGTGAGAGGTGTTGTGGCCATGGCGAAAGGAGCTGTAGAGCCAATTGGTGGACATTCAAGAGCAGGAGCCCTCCTTAAAGCTCGCAAACCAATGAGCCGCACATGGCACCTCACGAATGGTCAGCACAGGGCCATTTTATGGACACAAAGAACCCACTGATGTAGTCGGTGTCTTTTCCTGGGCGAGAGGGTGGGATTCAGCTGGAGAAGCACACAAGGGTTCCATGTTAACTGTGTTTTAGTGCCAGACAGCAGTAATTAGACCAGTCGAGTGATGGAACACAATGTAAAGTGAATTGTACAGACTTTGCATTAAGTGTATCGGTCAACAGCAGTAATTAACCGACGAAGTGCAACAGGCTCCAGCCCACAAACTGTAGCCCTAAAGACATTCTTGACTGTCATAAAATCCCTACTTCCAATTTCAAAGATAATACATGCTCCCGACAGTAACAGCGTGTATTTAAAGCAAACCTGATTTGCATCCTTATAGTGCACTACTAGCGCCATTCTTATACGACTGGCGCAAAATTTCAACAGACATCATCTTTCGGATGTAGAAACACTTGTAGCCACTTTAGTTTATGTCGCACTTCCCCTTGGTGTCGCGCTTGTTTTCCGTTAGTGTATTTCAACTTTCTGCAGCTAGAGGCCTCCAAACTGTAGCGTGTAACGTGGCAGTGTATAATGTAATTGTGTCTATGAGTGAAGAACAACGTGCTGGAATCGAGGTTCGAATTCGTCCACATATGGAGCACACACGAGCGTTGCGACATCTGCAACAGTTCGATGCCTTGTGTTCGCTGTCATCGTTCATCCTCCATACAGTCATGATTTGGGCCGATTTCCATCTGTTTCTAAAACTTAAAGAAAACCTTCGAGTACTTCACTTTAATAGTGACGAAGCGGTGCAACGAGAGGTGACGTTATAAAACCGCCAGCAGACATTGTCAGTGACGATATCACCATATTGGTCTCTCGTTGGGAGAAATGTATTCATCGCCTGGATGACTATGTAAATATGTAGACGTGAAGAATTACGTTGTAGAATGTTACAAAACAACGGTTTTCGATTTAAAAAGATTTAGAAGTTGCACTTTAAAGGCTTTATTTTTCAGCATGTACTCTTAATAACAAGATCACCTTCTGTGCAATGGCACATACAAAATAGTCACCCTTAAAGGATGTAGACAAGAAAATCCATATCGTCGTCGCTTGTAAAGAAAACCATTGTATGCCCTACGGTACAGATGGTTCTTTCGTGTGAAATACTGCTGTTCACCAATACACTTAATTCAGAGCCTATACAATTCACAATACACTGTCTTCCCTCACTCGACTGGTCTACTTACTGCTGTCGGGTACTAAAACACACAGTTAATAGGGAACCCTTGTGTGCGTCTCCAGTTGAATCCCGTCCTCTAGCCCACAGACACCGACTACATCAATGGGTTCTCTGTGTCCACGCAACGGCCCTGTGCTGACCATTAGTGAGGTCCCAAGGGCGGCTCTTTGGCGTGTGAGTTGTAGGGAGGTTCCTGTTCTTGGATATCCACCAACTGGCTGTGCTTATCCACAGCTCCTTCCGCCATGGTCCCAACACCTCTCAGTCATGTGCGCGGAAAACACTTCGTCTTGCGGCACCAGCGCAACAAGTCGCTAAGCGTAATGCTGAGTGAGGACGGAAAACTGTGTTGCTGAACATGGCACAAACTTAACTAAACTGTGATATATTAAAGGTTCACAAGTTTTACTCGCGTCATGGGCCCTGGAAGTGATTCTTCAGTTTCGGATACCTTCTGGGCCTATTTAAAATATCTGATCTACATTACTAAAGGCTGTTGATTAATACTACTACGCGGTACTCTCATGCCGTCCAATTGAGGCGTCGTTCTCTGCTTGAAGAGTCAGTGGATATAAATACTGCTGTGACATATGTTTTGAGCACCGCTTTTTACGTAACTGTTGTCACTTTTCGTAACACGAGCACTTATTTTTCTCTCAGATTTTGTCTTTGTTTCAGCCATCTAGATGAGCGAGACGAAAGCAATATTTGCATTAGATGATTTTGAACACGCAATGTTGATTATTTTCATCATGGCAGCGACAACAGAAACTGTTACTAAACTGTCTCGAATGAAAAAGGACCACAATTGCACTAAATTATGTTTATTTTAAACCTTGACCATGGTTTCTGCTATAATAATATAGCCTTCTTGAGAAGTCACTGGTAAATGAAAAATGTCCTAGCCCAGCGGCTGCGTCAAGACCAATAAAATAACTTCAACAGACATAAACCTGTTTCGAACATAAGTAAAATTACATATGGAACCGTATGTGAGTATAACAGAGGTAGTGACGGAAGACATACGGTGCCATATGTAATTTTGCTTATGTTCGAAACAGGCTTATGGCTGTTGAAGTTATTTTATTGGTCTTCAAAAAAAATGGCTCTGAGCACTATGGGACTCAACTGCTGAGGTCATTAGTCCCCTAGAACTTAGAACTAGTTAAACCTAACTAACCTAAGGACATCACAAACATCCATGCCCGAGGCAGGATTCGAACCTGCGACCGTAGCGGTCTTGCGGTTCCAGACTGCAGCGCCTTTAACCGCACGGCCACTTCGGCCGGCTTTTATTGGTCTTGACGCAGCCGCTGGGCTAAGACATTTTTCATTTATCAGTGTGCAAGACTTCTCAAGAAGGCTACATTATTATAGCAGAAACCATGGTCAAGGTTTAAAATAAACATAATTTAGTGCAACTGTGGGCTGTTTTTCATTCGAGACGCACTGTTGAGACACAGTGGCAAACCGACTACGACACAAACAGATCCTAATAGCACTTCCATGAACATCTGCAGGTGAGAGAGTAATGGAATCAACTACCTGTAAAAGTCGGAAGATTACCTCTGCTTTAAAAGGATGATGAGGGAACAGAAGCACTTAACTTTGGTTTCATATAAGAAAACTCTCCATTACTCGGTACATCACTTCGTACAGTGAAATCGCGAATTGTTTTAGATCTCTCAAATTACGTAAAAGTAGATGCTCTGTTTTCTTGTAACATTTGGCTTAGATCAACATCTGATTTTGCCGTGGATAATTGTTTGCTCGCTACGGGAGGTGACGAGTTTCATACATCGTAAATGTCAGACCTAATGCTTCAAACCAACATATAGTCTAATCAGAAGCCAGATTTTCAGTGTCTTCAAACGAGGTTCCTTCTCAACGTCCCGCCGGACGAGGTAATTACAGAGTGAAAACTCGGTGTCGAGATGGATGATGGACGATACTGAGTCGTTTGAGGGCAACCACGAGAATACTTCATTCACAATTTTACGTTGACCATCCTGAACGGGAATTTAGTGTCTCTTTCACCAGCTCACTCTAGAGTAGTAGAAGACTGAAGAAGAACGTTAAATTGCAATTCTGTCGACCTTTCAAGATCACACGAATGTTACATTATTCTTACTCCAAATCATGGATCACACAGCAGTATGATATGACCAATACGCGTATGAAGTTTCACACACTAGGCTTTTCACAGTTCATATTACAGGATTCTAGAGGTTATGGAGGGCCTTCGTAGGTAAAGTTCTGATAAGCAACTCATTTCCGTAAGTGTCCAGTTTGGATTTAATAACGTTGAAGATTGCATCATTATCAAATTTCCCAGTTCACGGCACGCACAGAGGGGAGACAGTGAGATATATGATGTGTGTGCTCCAGAGGCACCCATGACATGGGCTGTGTTTCGAGTACTCGTTGCCGGGTTCTCTCATATGTGACGGAGGACGTCCTCTTCAAATTCGAGGGTGCGGCGTGTCACAGTTAGCCCCCCTAGTTGCGAAATTGCGTTTCTCGCAGACGTTGTGGTAGTGGAACGGAAGTGGTATGTCATCTCATAATTAATACAGGGGCTCAGTTCGTGTGCATACCGCGAAGCGTGAGTTTTGAAAGTGATCCCATTTTAAAATTTTATTTTATGTCCAAACGGTGCATTTCAAGATATGGATTCCATATCAGAACTTTATCTACTAAGTCTTATCTGTAAGCCCTAGATGTCTGTAAAAGGAACTGTAAATCACCCAATACAGAAGCGAACACGCAACCTGTTTTCCGATTCAAGAGGTATATGTGTTTCATATATGCTGGTAGGGATATAAATGCCACTTATGGGTTGTACTTCTTCCATTTTACATACAAAACTTCACCTCCGTATTAGGTGCGACCCTGTCAACCATGACAATGCCGAAATTTTACTAAGAAAACTTTCAGCTGTCGTTCTTCCCACACAGCCGCATGGACTATGAAATACTGTAAGCTCAACATAATTTTCGGTCTGGTACAACATGATAACCTCAATGTAGGCGATATCAGCTTATCGGTGGTAATGAAACAGTTTACTTCAAATCATCTAAAATTACGCCCTCGTGCACAATAGTTATAATTGAAGCGTACAAGCCAGCTGAATTATGACAATGTCTTTTAGCAACTAGTTTGACCCTCAAAGACGAACAATGAAAAAACAAAAACCGAAAACATTGGTTCACTCTGAGTTATTACATTTCTTGTTACCGAAAACTGGTCTGCAATGTAGCAGTGTGACTGTGAGTCTATAATTTTTGTATGTACGTTCCCTCTCTCTCCCTCCTCCCCCCCCCCCTCTCTCTCGCTCTCTCTCTCTTTCTCTCTCTCTCTCTCTCTCTCTCTCTCTCTGTGTGTGTGTGTGTGTGTGTGTGTGTGTGTGTCAGAGAGGAGTCAGAGAGAGAGAGAGAGAGAGAGAGAGAGAGAGAGAGAGTTAGAAGGGAGAGAGAGAGAGTTAGAAAATGGATTCAGAGAGGTTAAGTGTTTCTCGTGCTGGTAACGTTTGTGTTGTACATATTTTTCAGATTCTCCTGATTGCTGCTCTCCTTAATGCTATTCTAGCAGCGCCGCAGTTGAATCCAAGAGATGCTACAGTTGTGGTGCTGGAGAATGACTTCAATGGAGTCGATCCGTGGCATTGGAGGTATGTCACTAACGTCTTATACCCAAGACACACCGTTTCGCACTTGACATCAATATACTTAAGTAAAATTTTTCCCACGACTACTGCTTAAAAACGGAGACGTTCGCTCGGTACCGCTAGAGTAGACAAATGAAACTACTCAGGTATTTTCTTTTACAGACACATTGTTCCAAACATATGTACTATTGTCCCTCAAGAAGAGCTTCACAGATACAACTGTTACCAACTATAAATATATTGACTTAGGTTCTTCTACTAATCATTTTCAGTTTCCACACAGACAAAACGAAACCTCTAACTCCATCCAAATAGACCTCAGGAAGCCTAACGGTACAGGCCGACCAGTGTATCACCGTCAGCCAATAGGCGTCACTGAATGTGGGTATGGACGGAATGTTCAGCACACCTCTGTGCCGGCCGTCATCAGTTTTCGTGACAGGAGGCGCCACTTCTCAGTCAAGTAGCTTCTTCACTGTCATCACAAGGGTCGAGTGCACCCTGCTTACCAACAGCTCTCGGCAGACCCGGACAGTGACATCTCCATGTGTTAGCCAACCCCAACAACTCTTCGATGATATGACGGGTATCTGTGTCATCACTATGGCGAGGCCATTCGCCAAAGTATTTTGTTGCTTTTCAGGATTACTAAGTCCTGTTTTTGTTGCAGCCCTTCTCTTTGCTATTCCTTATGTAGTAATTCCTATGTGCCACGCCTAACGTTTAGTCGTGTAAAACAGAAGACTCTAAAGCGTTCTTTTGCAGAGTAACATGCTGAAGTTCGGTACGGTAATGGTGTTACAGACATAAATTTTAGGGAAATGACCAGTTCTGGAAAGAGGCCTAAGTTGTTTCTGATATACAAGCTTTTAGAGATAAAGTACATGATGTCAAAATCAAAGGCAGGACATTGGTGCTTTGTTTGCACCAACATCTGGCCTCTCATTTCAAGTGACTTATAATGAAACATTTGTCCAGCGTTCCAGAGGTTGAAAGAATGAAGTGTGTTTTCACTCCGACATTACAGCGTTGTCGGTGGTGGTGTGTAGACTCATTATTGACAAGTGAAGAAAAAGGAATCGGTCACGTCCTCCTTGAAGAAAACCACTGAAAATCTAATTGAAAATTTATAAATGTGTCGTAAAGTCTTATGGGACCAAACTACTGAGGTCATCGGTCCCTAGGCTTACACACTACTTAATCTAACTTAAACTAACTTACGCTAAGGACGGCACACACACACCCGTACCCGAGGGAGGACTCGAACCTCCAACGAGGGGAGCCGCGCGGATGTGACAAGACGCCATAGACCGCGCGGCCGGAAAATATAATTGTAAACAGTTAGATAGAGGTGTGATCCTCGCACTTACAGAATGCGAACCCAAAGCCGTAAGCATTATGCAGTTTTCTTTGGTTCCATAGAACCAGCCACCTCTAGGTTTACTTACTCCATTGTGTCGTCGATCAACTGATTTATTAAGTTACCCTGGTTTTGTTCGTGTTTACCTTCGTTGTACGTGTGCTGTCCAACTTCTGTGGTTTGTCTTGTTTGAGATCTTTAACAGAATTGAGTATTGAGATATTATCTACAGCATTAGGTAACTGCAAACAGTCATCAATACTTCCGCAGTGGAATATTCCACATTGATTCTTCCTGAAATTTCTCTAAAGCTCAACTTAATTATTACTAAATTGTTATCCGTGTGAATCACAATCTTTGTACAGAAACATCAATGGGGCTGTATGTGTGATGCTTTAAACTGTTCGCATTTCCAGAATTCAAAAAATTTTGCATCTACATTACTAGTCCGTAGAACCATGGACCTTTGAAAGGTACTCACAAATGTTACTACATAACACAGGATTGTCGATGTAAGTTCTACAAGACTAATACAGTTCTTATTTTAGAAGTTTTAGAAGAAGGATCTACATTTACCTCATCAATAAGCCCAGTTACAGTAAAGCATTTGTGTTCAACAACAGAAAATAGTATAACTGGGGCAGCATTCGTTATGAATACGAAAGAAGGGCAGTCACTGAGCTGCTGTGAACAGTTCAGTGATACGGTTGTTTTCATCAGACAACAGTAAATCAACGTCGACAACAACAGTTCGCGTATACATACCGACGTCGCAACCATAAATTGTAGAGACAGAGGAAGTGTATGAGGATATTGTGTGGGTAATCCTTTATGTTAAGAGAGATGAAAACAAAACTTGGTTCTAGGTGAAGGAATAGAAGAAAGTGCTACAGGACAACATGGGCTTGGCTGTTGGAATGAGAGAGGAGAAGGACTAACTGCGTTCTGCAATAAATTTTGAGTGGTAATAGCGAATGTTCTGTTCAAGAATCAGAAGATGAGGAGGTATACTTCGAAGAGACCCGAAAACACGAAGATTCCAATAGATTACTTCTGGTCAGACAGATTCCAACGTCGGATATTGGATTGTTAGTCATATTCAGGATCAGATATAGACTCAAATCACAATTTATTGGTGATGAGGAGTAAAGTGAAGTTTAAGAGAATCGTCAGGAAGGATCAGTGTGGAAGGAAGTGGGGTACTGAAGTTCTGAGAAAACATAAGACGCCTTTGACATTCGCTAAGGATGGTGATACTGCAATAAGGAATACCAGAGTTGGCAAGTCAGAGGACTGGACTTCTCTAGAAAGTGCAGTCAGAGATATTGGACAGTCAAACACAGAAACAAGTAACATAACTCAGAAGAAAACTTGAATGACGGAGCGAATATTTCAACTGATCGACAAAAGAAAGAAGCACAAAAATCTCAATAACTTCCATTGGCAGAGAAGTGTCACAAAATAACCGCATTTTTCCCCAACCGTGTCTACTTGTAAGTGACGAAGGGCTACCGTCTCCTTAGGCGAAATGCTCTTGTTTTTGTGGTGCTACTGCCGTCAAAATTCGGCAAGATAAGTTTCCTCTGTCGTATCTGCTGTAAGTGTACAAACGCCTTTCACTGCTGATAGCTTGTGATCAAAACTAAAACCTCTTCCCTGAACGTAGTCACGTCATTCACAGATTTTGTTACGACACTGATAACGGATCGTCGAGCAGAAACTTTTGCCACAGTTGTACTGCAACTTGTTTAAAATTTGCAGTCTGCCTCCTCCTATCCCTGCCGTGAGTCTTTCTCCCAGGCCCTCGTCACGCCGATCACCTAGCAGCAAGATAGTGAAGACCATCTTCACGCACATGAAACATAGATGAGGCAAAACATTACGATCGCTGCCCACTCACTGCAATATCCCATGACATACTGTAGCGTTGCGCGCACGTGGCCTGGTAGGGTGTGTGTATCATTATGCAGGCTGTCCTACAGGGAATTGCCAGGGATGTGACAGGAACGATAATTCGAAGCAAAAAGTCTAATAAAGAAGAGCTATTAAAGGCATGCCTTAACAGCTATGAACTCTTATTCAGTAGGAGACATGTGTTTCACATGTAGAGAACATGAACAAGTGCTCGTAACTCTTGTTGTTGTTGTTGTCTTCAGTCCTGAGACTGGTTTGATGCAGCTCTCCATGCTACTCTATCCTCTGCAAGCTTCTTCATCTCCCAGTACTTACTGCAACCTACATCCTTCTGAATCTGCTTAGCGTATTCATCTCTTGGTCTCCCTCTACGAGTTTTACCCTCCACGCTGCCCTCCAATGCTAAATTTGTGATCCCTTGATGCCTCAGAACATGTCCTACCAACCAGTCCCTTCTTCTTGTCAAGTTGTGCCACAAACTCCTCCCCAATTCTATCCAATACCTCCACATTAGTTATGTGATCTACCCATCTAATCTTCAGCATTCTTCTGTAGCACCACATTTCGAAAGCTTCTATTCTCTTCTTGTTTAAACTATTTATCGTCCATGTTTCACTTCCATACATGGCTACACTCCATACAAATACTTTCAGAAACTACTTCCTGACATTTAAATCTATACTCCATGTTAACAAATATTTCTTCTTCTGAAACGCTTTCCTCGCCATTGCCAGTCTACATTTTATATCCTCTCTACTTCGACCATCATCAGTTATTCTGCTCCCTAAATAGCAAAACTCCTTTACTACTTTAAGTGTCTCATTTCCTAATCTAATTCCCTCAGCATCACCCGACCTAATTCGACTACATTCCATTATCCTCGTTTTGCTTTTGTTGATGTTCATCTTATATCCTCCTCTAAAGACACTGTCCTTCCGTTCAACTGCTCTTCCAAGTCCTTTGCTGTCTCTGACAGAATTACAATGTCATCGGCGAACCTCAAAGTCTTTATTTCTTCTCCATGGACTTTAATACCTACTCCGAATTTTTCTTTTGCTTCCTTTACTGCTTGCTCAATATAGACATTGAATAACATCGGCGATAGGCAACAACCCTGCTCACTCCCTTCCCAACCGCTGCTTCCCTTTCATGCCCCTCGACTCTTATAACTGCCATCTGGTTTCTGTACAAATTGTAAACAGCCTTTCGCTCCCTGTATTTTACCCCTGCCACCTTCAGAATTTGAAAGAGAGTATTCCAGTCAAAAGCTTTCTCTAAGTCTACAAATGCTAGAAATGTAGGTTTGCCTTTCCTTAATCTATTTTCGAAGGTAAGTCGTAGGGTCAGTATTGCCTCACGTGTTCCAACATTTCTGCGGAATCCAAACTGATCTTCGTCGAGGTCGTCTTCTACCAGTTTTTCCATCCGTCTGTAAAGAATTCGCGTTAGTATTTTGCAGCTGTGACTTATTAAACTGATAGTTCGGCACTTTTCAGATCTGTTAACACGTGCTTTCTTTGGGATTGGAATTATTGTATTCTTCTTGAAGTTTGAGGGTATTTCGCCTGTCTCATACATCTTGCTCACCAGATGGTAGTGTTTTGTCAGCACTGGCTCTCCCAAGGCCGTCAGTAGTTCCAATGGAATGTTGTCCACTCCCGGGGCCTAAGGCACCCATTTTAGCACACATTTATTCTAGAATTTTTTGCACCGAATGATCGTTCCTGTTATATCCCAGAATACTGACTATTTCTTCTGGGACTCCGTATACAACCGGAGCAGAGACGAATGCGAATTATTCTACCGACGATAAGGGCCGGAAATGAGGAAAGCCACTGACACAAACGAATTCCATAAATGGCAGATGATTGTGGCTCGTCGCCAGAGAACGAGGACCACCTACGTCGTTTCGTGCTTGATGTTTTCTCCGACGGCAATGACATTTTCCAGCAAGAACCTTGTTAAAGTGATTTAGGATGCATGATAGTGAACTCATTTGACAACATAGATACCAAATTTGCCTTATCTGAACGCCGATGGAGCATACTTAGGACTCTCTCGAGCACCAGTTCGACACACAAACCGCTATTCCGACACTTATGGGAACTACGTGACCTGTGTCTATACATCTGTTGCTTTATATCATCGGCAAGCTACAATCTGTAATCCATTCTTTATTGCTGTCCAGAGGTGCACCAACACAATATTAATGATGTGATCATAATGCAATGACTCACCAATGTAAAATTCACAGAAATATTCACACCGACCGAAACAAATCTTTCCTCTTACCATCGCCAACTCGTTTTACGTTTGATGTTATCAACGGCGGCTGTTTGAATAAAATGCCCAGTTTTACCAATCTCTAAAATAATTGCCTCCTTATCTCTGACATCTCGCTCTGCTTTCGAGGACTTAGATAATCTTCAGACACATTTCATCATATCCTGGTCAAAGAGATGTTTTCTAAAATCGAACTATATACGTAGCGGCTTCTTGAAGATTTTCTGTTGCCATTTCTTGCAAATTATACGGTACTTCTCTAATTCCAGTTTTTTCACTGTTATGTCTTTTGTACTTCTCTGTAGTCCTTTATGTATGCTTGGACTTCAGTTTACATATTTCAGTATTTTACTAGTTTGTAAGCAGAACTCTGCCACCTGTGTAAAATTCTCTTCTAAATTTGATGTGCACTTGTTTGTGATCTTGCTTTTTGCGTTTTGTTTCTTGTTTCATGCATTTAGTTTTTGACGTATATTTGCAGTACGTTTTGAGACATCTGAAATCGATAGCACGTATCTTCTATAGCGTTTTCTATGAAGCATTTGGTTGTATATTGGATTCTTTGCCGTAACTGCTTAACACACACACTGTAATTTTTGTATTGGTTAGATGCGTAATTTCCAAACGTTTTTCAGTAAGCTTAATAAACACAACAGAGATGTACACCGCAGACTTAAGTCATTGAAAAAATATTCACGTTCGCTATTTACAACAGTCGCCATCCCTTGGATAGCTATTCGATTCAGCGGCTGTAGAAATCACGTAGTTTTGAGGTGAAGAAATCGCCGAGCCATGGTCGGAGCGCATTTTCATCCGGAAAGGAAATTCCTTGAAGATTGTACGACAGAGAATGGGAAAGGTGAAAATCAGAGCGTAATATTAGGCGCATAAAGTGGGTGCCAAATGACTGCCCAAACAAATTCCTATATAGTGTTTCATGGCAGTCTAGCAGAACGCCGGCTGGCGTTATCATGGGGTAGCATCACTTCACGTAATCTTCCGGTCGTTGTTCTTGGACTGCGTCTGCAACACGTTTCAGTTTTTGACAATAAATGCTAGCAGTGATGGTTAGAGCTCGAAAAACCTGTTCGTAGTACGCCTCACTGTGCTGTTTCATCAGATACGAAGCATTATCTTTGGTGGATGCCGCAGGTATATACTCCTTTTTGGGGCTCAACCACTTCTTTCTTTTCCTTGTGTTAGCATAAAGGCACCACTTCTCGTCACCAGTAACGACTCAGGATATGAACAGTCGGTGTTGTTCATGAGCTAGTTGATTATGAGCAAGCGGAGATGAGTATCTGGACATTTGCTCATTCCTGTGATTTCGGCTTAGAGCATACACCCGATTTTTAAACCTTCCCCATTGGGAGAAATGTTGCACTACTCTGGAATAATCACAGTTCATCATATTTGCCCGTTATCAAGTACACTGACGCGGATCGATGTGGATTATTGTGTTTAAACGATCTTCATTAAACCCTGTAGGTCTTTCTGAACATGGAGACTCAATAACAACAAAACGATCCTCCTTAATACGAGAAAATACTTTTCTTGGAGTGCTCTGTCCAATACCATTATCCCTACACACGACGCAAGTTTTCCTGACTGCCTCCGCTATTGTCGCCACTCTATTGAGCTCAAACAGAAGAATATGTGGGAAACGTTACGATTTCTCCGCTTAGCACTCCATTTTCTAGCGTCCACAGCTCCAATCAGTGCCTCCAAATGTCAAAGTGACAATGTATAAACTCAAATGCCAACATTGAATTGTAATCGCCGTTGTTGTTGTTGTCGTCTTCAGTCCGAAGACTAGTTTGATGCAGCTTTACGTGCTACTCTATCCCGTACGACCTTCTTATTATCCGAACAGCTACTGAACCTACATCCTTCTAAATCTGCCCCTCCCCCCCTCCCCCCCCCCCTCCACACACACACACACTTCTGTCTAATACTACTACTAAAGGTGTGTTCCCTTGATGTCTCAGAATGTATTCTTTCAAGTAACCCCTTCATTTGGTCAAGTTTTGCCACAAATTTCTAGTCTCCCAATTCCATTCAGTATCTCCTCAATAGGTATATGATTGACCCATGTAATCTTCAAAATTCTTTAGCAGCACCACATTCGAAAGCTTCTGTTCTCTTTTCGTCTAAGGTGTTCATCACCCAAATTTCATTTCTAGACATAGCTGCATTACAGACAAATACCTCCAGGAAAGACCTCCCAACACATAAATCTATATTCGATGATAACAAATTTCTCTTCTTCGGAAACGTTTTTCTCGCCATTGCCAGTCTACATTTTATATCCTCTCTACTTTGGGCATCATCACTGTCTTGCTACCCAAATAGCAAAACTCATCTACCATTTTGTCTCGTTTCCTAATCTAATTCCCTTAGCATTATCTGGTTTAATTCGACTACATTCCATTAACCTTCTTTTGCGTTTGTTGATGTTCATCTTAAATCCTTCTTTGAAGACACTGTCCATCCCTCTCCACTGCTCTTCCTTTTTCTGCCTCTGACAGAATAACAGTGCCATCGAGAAACCTTAAGATTTTTATTTCTTTACTCTGAACTTTAATTCCTGTTGCTTGTTTAATGTACAGACAAAGTAACATCGGGGACAGGTTACAACCCTGTCTCACTCCCTTCTCAACCAGGACTTCCTTTCATGCCCTCGGCTGTTATAATTGCCTTCTGTTTCCTGTACAAGTTGTAAATAGTCTTTCGCTCCCTGCTACCTTCAGAATTTCAAGAGAGTATTCCAGTCAACATTGTCAAAAGCTTTCTGAAGGTGCTATTAATGTCGGTTTGCCTTTGCTCAACCTCTCTTCTGTGAGCAGTAGGAGGATCGGTTCTACCTCCGGTGTTCCTACATTTCTCTTCCCCGAAGTCGGTTTCTACCAGTTTTTCCATTCCTCTGTAAGGAATTTGTGTTAGTATTTTGCATCCATGGCTTATTTAAACTGATAGTTCGATAATATGCACACGTTAAGCACCTGCTTTCTTTGCAAATGGAATTACTAAATTCATATCTAAGTCCGGTGGTATACCACCTGTCTCATACAACTTGCACACCAGTTCGTGGCTGCCTCTCCCAAAGCTATCAGTAGTTCTGGCGAAGTCTAATCCTTGGCATAGTTTCGACTTAGACGTTTCAGAACGGTGTCATATTCTTCACGCAGCATCATATTCCCTATCTCATCTCGGTCTCCGTCCACTTTCCCTTTCTATACTATTGCCTACAAGTTCATCTCCATTGTATAGACCATCCATAAACTCCCTCCATCTTTCAGCTTTCTCTTTGCTTAGGACTGGTTTCTATCTGAGCTCTTGATATCCGTATAGTTGCTTCTCTTTTCCCCGAAGGCCATTTTAATTTATTTTTTTTAACTACAAAGAGAAAATGGCAATCGATAAACAAACACGTAGCACCCAGAATACGAACATGCAAAACGAGAACGCTACGAACTTACGCACCAACCTAATACTTCTCCTGGCATTTCCGTAAAACTTCGTAATCTATACTAAACTTTGGAAGATCTTTACTGCCGCAGATAACATAAATTGACTGCTCAGCGTTCCCAGTTACTTATTTATCCCAGTCGTCTATTAGATATAAAATGAATTGAAATCAGCTCCTAGCGCAAAAAAGACATTTATACGTTTTTAAAATTGTGTATTCTGGATGTACTAAAAAATGTGTAATCTTTTATAGATTCATCGTAATATTAATGTAAGGTAAAAGATTTTACGCAGAATTTTTTGTTTCTCTTCCAGGTGCTAGATTTAGTGCATTCTTTGCTGAGCCAATTCTAGAGCGGGTAAGGTAGTTTCACGTTGGGAAGTTTGAGGATCATAAATCTACTCCGCAGTAATTACATGTCTATCCGTGTGAAATTTTGGCCGCGATCGATCACGCAAATGTCCTGAAGTTGGTAGTGAGATCTGGTGGAATGAAGTTAGATGTCTGTCGTCTTCCACATTGTTTTTCGTAGGTTCAAATTCGTATTGAACGTACTGCAGCTATCTCAGAATTATGATTACCTGTCACCATCCCTGTCTCCACAAACAGAAGGGAGTATGTATTTTTTCTTCTGCTAAATTTTCTCTTCTGCAGAAATACCTTCATTTCGGAGTAACTCTTTCGGACGAAGTTAGCGTTTAGTTCCATTTACAAGAACCATAGCTGACCATGTACCGTATCTATGTCATATAAAGCATCGCCAAGATAAAATACAAATTATCTTGGTGACCGTCTTGTCACATACATACACACATACACACAATGGCGGAGCGTGGTAAGAGAGCCGAACTTAGCACTGTTTACATTGCAACAGCCAGTTCCTGCTTCCTTGTTTTCTCAATTGTAGCACATTTCGCGCTCTACTGAATTATTCAAAGTCATCATTAAGACTCGTTCGTGTCATTGTTCTCAACCTATCAAGAGTTTTGGACCGGCTTTACATAAGAAAGTTATAACTGTGTTAAACAAAAAGAAAAAAAGAGAGACTATTTGGTTCAACAATGGTTTAACAACGGTTAAGAGAATTCAACATACGTAATTACAAAATGGTTCAAATGGCTCTGAGCACTCAACATCTGAGGTCATCAGTCCCCCAACTTTTTAAACCTAACTAACCTAAGGACATCACACAGATCCATGCCCCAGGCAGGATTCGAACCTGTGACCGTAGCGGTCGTCGGTTCCAGACTGAAGCGCCTAGAACTGCTCGGCCACGGCGGTCGGCCTCACTCACTGTATTTTACACCTGCCGCCTTCAGAATTTGAAAGAGAGTATTCCAGTCAACATTGCCAAAAGCTTTCTGTAAGTCTACAAATGCTAGAAAGATAGGTACGTTCATATTATTGCTGAGATGCTCTTAGATTATTATTTTCCATCCATATTTTATAGGTGAAACAAATGGACCATTTTGTAAGATTGTGTCTGCTTAGAATAACTTTGGTATTCCTTCTGTAAATTCCATCAGTATGGATTCAATATTTATGGTTCGATAGTATGTAGAAATCCACTCCATGACCAGATTGATCACATGTAGACGTGTATGAGTCGTAGTCGTAGACCGGTGGTAGTGTTGCTACGCGTACTTCCTGAATAAGGCGACGTAGACGTCAGAAAATGGTTCAAATGGCTCTGAGCACTATGGGACTCGACTGCTGTGGTCATAAGTCCCCTAGAACTCAGAACTACTTAAACCTAGCTAACCTAAGGGACATCACACACATCCATGCCCGAGGCAGGATTCGAACCTGCGACCGTAGCGGTCGTGCGGTTCCAGACTGTAGCGCCTTTAACCGCGCGGCCACTCCGGCCGGCGTAGACGTCAGAGGCCCGAAGCATGTCACATAGGAGCTGCAGGATTGGTACAGTGCCTATCATGTTGATGTTCAGTGAGACGAACCGGTACGTTTGTTTCAGTGGTGGTGGACGCGCATCTACCATCATCAAGGGAAATATCAGGACGGCATCGATAGGAAGTCCGGTCCCATCTGCTGCAGTGCCTCGCTTTTGATGTTAACAGGCAGCCTCGTCGGGGGAGGCAACTCATCCGGAGGAGGGGCGTACATTCCTCAACGTGCTCCTGTGCCGTGGGTCTGCCCAATGTCCATGGGAATTGCATCGTGGTGAGAGATATCTGGAGCTGTCGGCGGGGAGACAGGCGTCTCAACCTGCGCACCGATCGTTTCATTGTGCGTGGCGACCTCCACGGTGGTCTCGTCGTGCGAAACGCCTTGTTTATCGTGGAAGCTGTCCGCCGACCTCTGCGTGGGGTCATCTTCGTCGTCTTGGGTGGCGACGCCTTAACAGCCCGTGGTGAGCGTTGTTTGCGCACGTATTCCGCAGTGTCGGACGACGGCAAGAAGGAGAGTCGATCTGGTTCGAAGGCGTCGGTGGGTACAATGAAATTGTCAAACAGGTGTCGTGAAGAAGTACAGGTCTCCTCAGCGTCCGGTGCGGGAACCTGTTCTTCGGCGGCAACGTTGTCAGGTGGGACGTCTGCACCGTCTGAAGGTGACTGGGACGTGCCGATGCCGATCGACGGGGGGGGGGGGGGGGGGGGGGGGGCAGGAGGTGGGGCGATGGACTGGACGAAACTGTAGACGTGGCAAGAGCCGCTGCGTCAGTGACCGGTAAGGTGGTTATCATGGGTGTGACGGACGCTTCCGACAACGGGAACTGCGCGACACGTCGTTGAATGCAATCCGACCGTAGATGACCTTTCCCGCAACCGGAACAGGTGCAAGGTTGCCCGTCGTACATTATAATGGCACGGCAGCCTCCGATACGTAGATAGGAAGGCATGTGTTTCTGCAACTCGATGCGGACCTCTCTGACATCGTTTAAAATGGGATGGATTTGAAATTGTACCCATCGTTCGGCGACATGTTCCTGAACGGACAGAGCTCCGCGATGACGACGTCTGCAGGTAGTTCGAACGGCAGTTAGAAGATCCTTATCGTTCGTGTGCCGAGACATGCGTGATCGACGGTAACGGGTCCGACGTTGCCGTCGGAATGACAGAAGCGCAGTCCACGTTTTGCCTCCTGAAGCACCTTGTCGCACACCGCAGCGTGGTATTTTAACTTCATCGCGAATAAATCGTTCTACCTCCAGGCCGTTGGATCGGGTGAAGTCGGAACAAAAGTTGAAATGTAATTTCTTCTTCCGATAGTTGTACACCACGGTAGACTAGAAGGAAAACGGCACTTACAGCGGCCGAAGTAAACACAAACACACGGTGAGCTCCTCGCCTGCAGCGCTCTGGCGTGTGATCGCCTCGCAGCACTGCCGGCGGCAGACTGTCAACTGAGCTAACTAAGCACGCCTGTGACCCGTCCTCACAGCTTCACTTCCGGCAGAACCTGATCTAACTCCTGACAGAAAAGAAACTGCCGAGACATGGCTCTGCCACGGCCTGTGGGATGTTTCCAGAATGAAATTTTCACTCTGAAGCGCAATGTGGGCTGATATGAAATTTCCTTGCAGATTAAAACTGTGTGCCAGATGGAGACTCGAACCTGGGCTCTTTGCTGTACCAACTTTTTTTTCCGCCCCAGGACAGGAAAGGGAAAATAAAAAAAGGTCGACTTGCCACTGCCACTTGTGTCCTAACCAAAAAAGGAACTGCAACTCTTTAGGCGTTTGCGCCTATCTACTACTATCCCAAAACAACTAACATCGTACTGAAAAGGTGTAGGAAAGGAAGAATGTAGGAAAGTGTCAACAAGTTGAAGTTGGTCGATGATGACAGAGGGCCGCACACAGGTAATGTCGTGGAAATTGGTCAGTAGGCCCTTGTGTGAAGCTGGAATCTCCACCGAGGACCATTTCATCCACGTTACCCTCAAAAAGCAGCGTTACCTCGCCAGCAAAAAGGGTGAATCATTTATGACGTCGACTGGAACCTGATGGCGCATATACATTGAGGATGCAGATGCCGAACAGCGTGAGGGCTATACCTGAAGCATTACGTAGGTACACTACGTCTTCCGCAGGGAGTCCTGAGTGGAGGAGGGTGGCGGTTCCGCTACCATTGTGAGAGGCATGGGAGATGTGTGCCGTGTAACCAGTGGGGGCGTAGAAATCAGTGACAGTTCTTGGAGGAGGGCAATGTCGACATAAGCAGCGTAAATGGTCTCTCAGAACATTGCCAATGGTGGCCAGGTTCACCGTCGCGATGCAGTGGTGCCGTGGACGTGCTCCCGCTATTGGCACAAAAGTCTGGCAGAGATGTCTGGCCAGCATGAAACATCCGGTGCAAACACTGTGGCAATCACTAGTTCGAAGGTGGGTCAGGCATCATTGTGGGACACTGCCTGATAGGTAAGCCACTATCTTGATCTGCTGTATCGTCAGTCCAGGAGACTGGAAAAGGTGGCAGGCGACTGTCGTACTCATTGTGGGCTGGTTGTGGTGAGACAGCCGTGGCGGGATCCTCTCTCCATGGGGTCCATCGTGGTCAGGTGGGATAACAGGCAGTGGAAAAGACGCTCCTCAGATGGGACATCAGGAGCGGCCACTCCTGTCGTCTGGGCGCTCAAAGGGAGATCACTGCCTCGTATCTGGTCCACTGCCCGTGATGCCACATGAAGAAGTTTATCGTCGGAGGGCGTTCGACTTTTCTTCCGTTTTCAGGGTGACCGCTGCTTTCAGAGACGCTGGTCTGTGTCAGAATGTGGACGTTCACTGTCGAAGGTCGTGCCTGTCTGAAGAAAAGCAGAGTCAGGCACCTCACTCTCATCGATGTCCATGGCAGCGGGTGGGCTGGCCATCAAGCTCTGGAGAATTGACGGTCGCGCAGTTGCCGGAGGAGATGGTGCCGGTGAGGCCTCGGCGGCACCGTCATTCCCACTGAGGAGTGCCGGTGAAGTGACGAAGTGACGAATCGGGTTGCGCACCGCTATGGCTAGCTGTCTGGCAAAGAAGTGACGTCGCTTTTGGATCTGCGTCACTGGTCGGGATCTGTAGCAAACGGCGACGGAGACAATCAGACCGAACAAGGCCCTCTCGTCCACATCCAGCACACGCCCGCAGCTGGCCATCATACACAACGATGGCTCGCACGCCAACTATCAGCTGTTACGACAGATCGAACTTCACTTGACGGACTCCATTCAACACGGGGTATGTCGTGAACGTCTGCCATTTTTACGCGATGTGGACCAGAACACCGGTGTATGGTCGATAGGCTTCGATGACCACGTCTTGAAGCACTTCGAAAGCGAGCTCAAAAACCTGAATTGTTCAAAGATCGAAACCAGCTCCCCAATATGCCCGTCAGGATGCTTAAGCTTGAGTTCGTGTGTGTGTTGTGGAACTAAGGCAGCACATGCTTCCTCCGTTGTCATTTTAATATAGACGGTACTGCCAGTGATAGAGAAGAGAATACCTATCACTTATTGTGCGTCTAAGCTTAGCTCTTCGCGAGTGCATTGTGCGATTTCATAAGCGCATAGTCATGCGTGTTCGGTTTGGAATGTTACTTTAAATGTCGCTCGGCGGTAACAGTGCGCCATGAGGTACAATAATAATGCACGCTACACGCCACAAGTACCGCGACGCGGATGAAAAAAACTCCGGTGCGAGGAGCCTGTCCTCGACTGCTAACTAAGCTACCCATGCACGTCTTCACAGCTTCACTTCCGCCAGTACCTCGACTCCTACCTTCCAAATTTCACAGAAACTCTCCTGCTAAACTTGCAGAACTAGCACTCCCTGGCAGGTACCGAGTTCGAGACTCGGTCGGGCGGCTGCTTCTATGGCGTAAGCCAGAACAATGCGGCTTGAGCCTCTGCGAAGAATGGCCGCATGTTTTCCAATGAGGAAGCACACACAGGCAGCAGGGCAGCGACACTGACGGCTGCGGACACATACCTGCTGCTACCTGAATTGACCGAAATCTGCCTGCCTGCTAGTCTGTCAGAATGGAGGCTCGCTCACGTCAGCTACCCTGCAGTCTTTGTCAAACGATATTACATGAACTATTCAGTGAAACGTTTAGGTTCTCTGTTACTTACAGCTTCATATGTCTTGAAGAACTCTCTGCCTTTTAGTTAAAGGTCATAGTTATTGTGATATTAAGGGACTACGTAAATGACTTTACAAAATTCGAATAGCGTTCAATGAAAACTAGAAGTCTCTACGAATTTGCATTTGCTTCACGTTAGGCCACACATTTGTTACAACCCCCCCAGCTCAGGGGTCGTAACAAGTCACGACAGAGAGGTATGGTTTGGGAGAAAGGAAAACCTCGCGCCGAAGCGTGCAGAGAAACACAGGCTAGTGTGTAATTGACTTTATTAAATCGACGATACACAGCGGGCCTTCGGCTGAACTCGGCGATGGCGAATGCCAATGCCGGAACCTGCAGCGTCGGCGCCCGGTCCTCCAGAATTGCAGACGTTGTGCTCCTATTCACGCACGCCACAGGTAAGTAAGTGCATATTGCTCTTTTGGAGACTTAGCTAAAGTATTGAATTCACCTTGAATGTTGAGAGGGGATCAGTATTGGCCTCCCATCTCGAGAAAATGGATTGTATTAAGCAGTGGTTGTTAAACTTATCTGCTTAAGTTCCAATATTGACGTTCTAGGGTAACACCTGGGGCCGCTTAAGAGAGGGTGACGAGGGGGGGGGGGGCAGAGGGGGGGGGCAAGTGATCATTCAAACAGATATTCAATTTTCAGCAAACTATGGTTATTAGTAGAAGTTCACCACTTACACGCTTTGAAACTACAATTGTAGGGTATCACACCAATTATTTTTAAGTGAAAATGAAAATAACATATTCTGAAGTCTAAGGGGCTACACGTTTGTTTTTCTGATTTTTGGGCACTTTTACTAGGTATCGTCACACCCTAATACCTGAAAGGGTAACAAGCGGATGCAACAGACAGTTTACAATCGGAATTTTGTGTTAGTCCAAATATGATAGAACCGATACGTTTTTCAATTTTGTAACTTAATCAATTCAAAATTGCTACAATGATAGCTTTGTACATAAACGGCTAATTTTAATATTTAATTGGAGATATGTAGGTACTACTGAATATTCATTACTGATTACGCTTTTCTGAAACTACTTAAAGATTAAACGGTGAGGTGAAAGTAAATTGCTCCTTTTATTGCGGTTTTAATGGTTTCTTGTAACCCAGTCTGTTCTTAATAATTAACTGATGGTACTGAAGTTTACGATAGTATTATGTTTCTACAGCTCAATGATTTGGGAAATATGAATAGATACAAACCGAACAGTACACGATCTTTCAGATCCTGTGAGTTAACGGCTAAAGGCGCTCACCTCACATGCGTTTTAGTTCATCAAAGATGCTGATAATGTATTTTTCCTTGACTAGTGGTCAGTTTTGGCAGATTGGCAGAGTGCACAACTTCATAGCTACGAAACATAATCTCTCAACAACGACTATTACTCTGGAGCCAAAAAAAAGGAACATAGGTTCATTGCTAGAACGCAGTAAATTCCTCTTGAAAACCAGCTGCAACTACTCATGAAGATGAAAATAGATTATATCATTAACACATCAAAGGATATTTGAGATGAAACAGTTCAGTAATCCATTTTGAATGAGGGTAGAAACAAAAAGGTGGTGCACTGTGTACTGTGAATTGTTTTCGTATTTCTCAGGTCATTGAAGTGCAAAATAAATTCCTTTGCAGATTCCTTTGGAAGTCTTTAATCCCCGCTGGTCACTATTAAAATTGCGTTAGGTTACAGTACTTTACCGAAATCATAGTAGGAGTGATTTACGAGCGCCAGACTTCTTACCTTTGTTCTTCTTCAGAAGAGCGTCACCAGTGGCGCATTTTGGGTAACGCAAAGATGTATCTTGTTGGCATCTTAAAATTTACTTATTTTGTAGTAACAAAGCGGAGTTTACATAATGTCACCTCACTAATATGCTAACGCAGTTGCAGTTACAGCAGAATCATGAGACCGTGGTTTATTCAACAAGGTACTGCTGACAAATCAGATCAATAGCTTAATGAAAACAACTTTCTGAGTATATAAATAAACATGTCATTTATTCACTTGTCTTGTCGCAAAACGACAAACATATGAAGTAATGGTAGAAAACAAATGTCAGATTTCATTTATCCAGATGTGTGTAGTCAATATTTTACGAAAAAATCCATATCAATTGAAGCTAACTCTCCTTTCGACATTTAAAAAATTACATTATTCCACTGAAAAATTCCATAGTTACTTGTACCGTATATCATGTTAGATAATGTAAATCTGTATGTTAACCATATGCAAAAATATTCTCCTGTTGCCTCATGTCATTTACCAAACTCTCGTTTTAGGCTCTCGAACCGTTGAGGTGATGTGAAGGATATTATGAGTATTTCATCCTCTGGCGCACGATCGGAATTTTTAGGCAGATACTGAATGCCTTGCAAGTTTAAAGAAAAGTTCAGTACATTAACTATATGTCGTACACATCATGTGTGGTGTAACATGTGCCAAAAGCAAATTCATAACGACCTGTATTTTTAATTGCGGCATCTTAGAATTTCATGCAGTGTGTTACTTATACGCAAAATATCACTAACTATGACGAATAACGAAATGATCAGCACTTTATCATGAAGGTAGCGTAAAAGTCCGTAATTAGCGTAGAAATCAAACATTTTTTAACGAATAGTTTCTTTGAAATCGTGGGAGAAATAGTGCAGAGCAGCAGGTGCGGGCGCGACGTGGCACTGTTGCACCGTGACTAGCGGGATAACCAGTAATCTGTATGTGTAGCCGTAGGCTCGAGACCGCGCTGGACAACACAGCTGATCGGCACGCAGATAAGGCCGGCATTGTTTCTGTTAAAAAAAAAATGTTCAAATGTGTGTGAAATCTTATGGGACTTAACTGCTAAGGTCGTCAGTCCCTAAAGCCGTCGGCACATGGACTGTGCTGTCGAACGTTGACGTTGAGCGTGTCAAGTTCAACGTGGTGTAGAACGCTCAGGAACGATGCGACTTCCGCATACGGTACGTGGGCCCCAACGTGGTATACCCGATCGCAACGCACTCCAGCGGCAGTTGAGGGATGTTTCTAGTTCGTAAATCACGCTGTTTACTCAACGGGCGCGGGTAAAATTCCCACGTTAGCTCTATTAAAACGTACATTTCCACAAACGTCCACGAAAAGGGAAGTACCATGTCCATTACAAACAGTGCGGTGCAAATTCGGAATGCTTCTCCGCATCAGATAAATATTTTTCATCATTTCCACATTTTAGTAAAACCCCAAAGTCAGTGTTACTTGACCACTGTTCCTACGCAGTAGCAGAACCTCTGCAACATGTGAACTACGAAGCGTAAAAGAAAAAGGAGCGAAAAAAACTTTGTACAAGTATCGCAAGCTGTCCTGTAGATTAAGCCAATCGAACAAAGTCACCCCTCAAAAAAGGTTAACTTATATTTACATAACAGCAAATATTATAGTATACAGGGTGAGTCAAATAACATTACCGCTGGATATATTTCGTAAACCACATCAAATACTGACGAATCGATTCCACAGATCGAACGTGAGGAGATGGGCTAGTGTAATTGGTTAATACAAACCATAAAAAAATGCACGAAAGTATGTTTTTTAACACAAACCTACGTTTTTTTTAAATGGAACCCCGTTAGTTTTGTTAGCACATCTGAACATATAAACAAATACGTAATCAGTGCCGTTTTTTGCATTGTAAAATGTTAATTACATCCGGATATATTGTAACCTAAAGTTGACGCTTGAGTACCACTCCTCCGCTGTTCGATCGTGTGTATCGGAGAGCACCGAATTACGTAGAGATCCAAAGGGAACGGTGATGGACCTTAGGTACAGAAGGGACTGGAACAGCACATTACGTCCACATGCTAACACCTTTTTATTGGTCTTTTTCACTGACGCACATGTACATTACCATGAGGGGTGAGGTACACGTACACACGTGGTTTCCGTTTTCAATTACGGAGTGGAATAGAGTGTGTCCCGACATGTCAGACCAATTGATGTTCAATGTGGTGGCCATCATTTGCTGCACACAATTGCAATCTCTGGCGTAATGAATGTACACGCCGCAGTACATCTGGTGTAATGTCGCCGCAGGCTGCTACAATACGTTGTTTCATATCCTCTGGGGTTGTAGGCACATCACGGTACACATTCTCCTTTAACGTACCCCACAGAAAGAAGTCCAGAGGTGTAAGATCAGGAGAACGGGCTGGCCAATTTATGCGTCCTCCACGTCCTATGAAACGCCCGTCGAACATCCTGTCAAGGGTCAGCCTAGTGTTAATTGCAGAATGTGCAGGTGCACCATCAAGCTGATACCACATACGTCGACGCGTTTCCAGTGGGACATTTTCTAGCAACGTTGGCAGATCATTCTGTAGAAACGCGATGTATGTTGCAGCTGTTTGGGCCCCTGCAATGAAGTGAGGACCAATGAGGTGGTCGCCAATGATTCCGCACCATACATTTACAGTCCACGGTCGCTGTCGCTCTACCTGTCTGAGCCAGCGAGGATTGTCCACGGACCAGTAATGCATGTTCCGTAGATTCACTGCCCCGTGGTTTGTGAAACCCGCTTCATCGGTAAACAGGTAGAACTGCAACGCATTGTCTGTTAATGCCCATTGACAGAATTGCACTCGATGATTAAAGTCATCACCATGTAATTGCTGATGTAGCGACACATGAAACGGGTGAAAGCGGTGACGATGCAGTATGCGCATGACACCACTTTGACTCAGTCCACCGGCTCTCGCAATGTCCCTTGCACTCATGAGTGGGTTCATGGCAACAGCAGCTAACACACCAACTGCACCCGCTTCTCCTGTGACGGGCCTGTTGCGGACCCGTTTGCGTGCTACGACCATACCTGTTGCATACAGTTGGCGATAGATGTTTTGCAATGTGCGGCACGTTGGATGCTCTCTGTCCGGGTACCGTTCTGCATACACCCTGCAGGCTTCAGCTGCATTTCGTCGACACTTGCCATAGATGAGTATCATCTCCGCCTTTTCAGAGTTCGAATACTCCATGGTCACAGTTCCTACAACACTACACTATCACAGACGTCTGGTAACACGGTGTACTACAGTTGGTCTGCGTGCGGAGACGAATGCAGAATAACAATAGCAAAAAGCGCTACATGCGGACACTGAGACAGCTAGACCAAACCGCAACAGTGCACTACAGCCATACTCGTAAACACGGTCGTCATCGTAAACATGTCCCTGCAGATGCAGCTCGCCGACCGTGGCCCGTGTCTGTTACAACACGCAACTGAACGTCGGAGGTTTCAAGCGTCAACTTTAGCTTACAATATTTCCGGATGTAATTAACATTTTACAATGCAACAAACGGCACTGATTACGTATTTGTTTATATGTTCAGATGTGCTAACAAAACTAACGTGGTTCCATTTAGAATAACGTAGGTTTGTGTTAAAAAACATACTTCCGTGCATTTTTTTATGGTTTGTATTAAACAATTACACTAGCCGCTCTCCTCACGTTCGGTCTGTGGAATCGGTTCGTCAGTATTTGATGTGGTTTACGAAATATATCCAGCGGTGACGTTAGGTGACTCACCCTGTATACCTATATTAAACTAATAATAACGTATCAGAACCTAATAAAAACGCAAATGACAAGAAAAAAATTGGAAGTGTCAAGACGCGAACCATCGCCCCGACGAAAATGTCTACAAAACATTAACGCCACTCATTACGCTAAACCAACATCACATTGCTCTTGTTTATTCATATTATATTATAGCTTGCTGAAAACCTTAGTCGTAGATATGCTACTAATTGAAATTTAATTATAACAAATTGTACCAAGAACAATGCGTTTTGGGTGCATCTTCAGTGTGTCGCTTCCTTCAAATAGCCTATTCTCACAATACGGAAGTTACAATAATCTTTTGCCACGAATATGATGTTTCTCATTATTTTATTGGAACGAATCACATAGTTAACAAGGGGTTTTCCAGTGATTCTCAATTTGCTGGCGCTCAGAAACGACATATATACAAACAGGCTTGAAATGAATGCCAATATGGCGCCTCACAACTCTGTACTGAAGGGAGACGGCGTGCGTGTGGCGTAGGTGGCGTTGTGCCATCTCATTGGTCAACGCTCAGACGCACCCTCAGAACATCTGACATGCCAGATCTTGCTCTGCACGTTCGGAAAGACTCCCGAACGTGCTATTCCACTCTACGACGTCAAAAACTCGGCACGCTAAACGCTTAACGTTCGGATGCACGGTCCGTGTGCCGACGGCTTAAGCTTCCACACTACTTAACCTAAATTATCCTGAGGACTAACACAGACACCCATGCCCGAGGGAGGACTCGAACCTCCGCCGGGACCAGCCGCACAGTCCATGACTGCAGCGCCTAAGACCGCTCGGCTAATCCCGCGCGGCCCTGTTTCTGTTCTTACACTAATGCCTGTGCAGGTACGAGACGAGCAACGGCATCCGGCAGGAGCAGTTCGGCTCTGAGGGGGACGGCACTAGCTTGAGGGGCAGCTTCTCGTGGCAGCCGTCGGACGCGGGCGGCGTCACCTACAGCGTCACCTACGAGGCCGACGAGAACGGCTACCGGCCCAAAGTCTCTTTCGGCACAGGACCCGTCGCGGTGCGCCCCACATCTCCGCCGCCGTCGCCGCCGCCGAACGAATTCCCGGTCCCACATGTGGTGTTCCTTGGTAGCAACACCGCACTTTCTCTGATCGGCTGAGTGGCCCGTCACTTCCTGTCACAGCATCACTTAAGTGCCTAATATTTCAAAACTAATTTCTGAAGTGACGTCAAAATCGTCAAGAAAGTATGCAACATCTACCGCTGTCAGCTGGAGTGTAGCAGATAACAGCCAATGTCTTCGTGAGAAGTTCTTGGGGAGTGCTTTGGAATTTGAACAAACGCGATAGCCACAGAAAGAAAACTTATTAAAATTGTTGTAAAAATGAATTAATTTTATCTGTACACTAAATTGAGCGGTATGTCTATTTTTTCTGTTTTAAAGTTTATGTTATTTACAATGACAAAATTTCTGTATACCTTACACATTATGGCACATGTGCAAAGACAATACTCAAATGTCTTATAAACATACTTTCCAATCGATAAATACGTTATCCTCCCAAAGAGCAAATATAATATCGAATTATTTAGATATACCTACATAAAAATTCTCTGTCAAGTCAGACCTGGCTCAAACAAAAGAAAAATCCTTAAACATTTCCAGATATTGATAACTAAAATATTGTTGTAGTTATATGTAAGAACTGAAGATGATGTCACTCAAAAATATTTTTGGTGTGAATTATCTCTAATTATCACATTAAAAATGTGACTGTCTATGTCTATTCATTTTTTCTTCGAATGGTGTCCTAAAAATAATGATACTATTAAGTACATGTTTTCTTCATCATGCATCTCCCGCGATTGTACGCTGCAGTCGCTTCGATATAAATGAAAATAAAAAAAAAGTATTCCATATTATTCTAGAACACCACCAAACGCAATACGGTCGCAGGTTCGAATTCTGCCTCGGACATGGATGTATGTGATGTCCTTAGGTTAGTTAGGTTTAAGTAGTTCTAAGTTCTAGGGGACTTATGACCTCAGATGTTAAGTCCCATAGTGCTCAGAGCCATTTTTTGAACCACCAAACGCAAAAACAACTTGCGACTTCCGCCTGTATTAAACTCGATATTAATGAATGTGTATAGGATTTGACTGCTTTAAATCACTTTAGAATAGAACTTTTAGCTGTAATATATGAGTAATATCCAGAGTAAAAGTTTACTGAAAGCTACAAAGATAGTAACTCATTTTGCAGGAAGTGAGATATGCAAACTGAGAATCTATGAGGAAAATGAACATACGACAGATAAAAATCAAGCAACGATTACAAAATCTTACAAAATCATGGCTATACTTTGACGAAAGGCGGACACCATTTTTTAACATAAACATTTAGACAAATTCTGGCTAAGTACCAAATTCAGATGTACAGAGTTCACGTCTCAGTCTGTACTACGATTTGCTCTCTCATTTATTACTTCTTTTACCTCTGGCAGTGACTTATAGTTGAAAAAAAAAGGGAAGGTGCACAATGGTTCGCAAGTCACATTAAACATTATGTCCACCATAAATTGATAGGTAAGGCAGTGCAAAGCCACTCGATGCAACAGAATCAAGTGAAGCCAACAGTCGCAGTTTTGGAACTTTCAATACAGCTTTACTTTCACTTAGGCCGAAACGAAAATATGTGCAAGTCGTGAAAAATGTGGAAGAAAAGACGTCACAAATGGAAAAAGACTTATTTCAGAGAAGCCGAGAGTTTCGAGGAAACCATGAGACATACAGGGGACATATTATGCTGAGCTATTGAAAACTACAAGAAAAATAAGAAAACAAAACAGTGAGATTTTCGATTAATATTGTATGGTTATCGGTTATAAAGGGAGATGGCTCAGTAGCTGTGGAAAGTGGGGAAAATGAGCAAGAGATTCAATACATCCATAAATATTTGCGTAGTTGAGGGGATGAACCACAGTAGTTTCTAAAACAAATAATGAGCGTCTGACAGCAACGTCATGTGAGGTGTGTAAAAATAGGTGGAGGTATAAAGAACGGTGCGTGAATGCGATGGTTTTTAATTAGTGTTCAAATCTGGACTAAAGGTAATTCAACAGAAACTTGCTGAATTATTTACTGGATCACTTTTCAAAATGACTACACCGGTTATCAAATACTGTTCTGTCACTGGTTATAAAAAGGAACGCTATAGATTGAGTTTTTCTCTCTAAACTGCTATATTATGAATCATCTCTAAAATAAACAGGATGTTTACCAGGATATAGGACAGCCAGGCTTTAAAAGTCGATGCATCAAAAGGTACTTTTAGGAAGTCATCAATGACTAAACTGAATGGAGCAAAGAAAATTAATAAGCATATTGTTTGGGATCCATAGATTTTGAGAAATGTTTTCACTGTTTTGTTTGCATATGTCATAAAGAGTCAGTGGATAACCCTGTCGAAGCCCTTTGCTAGTTACGAAGTCATTTGGTAACACTGACCCATTTTCACTAAGTTGATGCATCCACTATATAAGGCTCCGACCATGAGAGGATAAAGCATTAAGACGCTCTGACAACTTATTTAACGCCATTGTGACATATCATTTTTCTCGGTCTACGAATAATAAATAGACCACCTCCTTTCGATACGTTTGTTTGTTCTTTTATTATGACCAAGTGGTGCTTCTGTTTTTTAACATCCGTGCGCAGTGCCTTACCACCAAATAAATTACTAACAGTTACTATTAAATCAGTCTTGATCACATATTTATTTATTGTGGTAACCGGTTTCGACCAGCCCTGTGGTCATCTTCAGACCAAAATGTAGTATGAGCACGAGCCTCCTTCTGGTGGTAAATCACTGCTCAGTGATTTATCAGAATAAATAAATTTGTGATCAAGGCTGATTTTAATAGTAACTGTTAGTAATAACATTGATCACTGTCTGCTCCCATGATGCATTCAACAATAAAAAAAATTACACTTGTACTGCCGGGAATGTTGATAGAACGCGATAAACCATACTCTCTCCTATTCACTAACGACCATTTGATAATTCGGAAGGCAGTGATGACCCTAGCTGTACGCTAAGAGATTTCTCTGAAGAATCAGTAAATGCGGTTGACAAAAACAAACAAAAATAATACTGGGTATACGGTAGCGGATGACGACTAACAGCATCATTTAGCCGTCGGATATTTTTATGTGTTCTTTGTCGTTAAAAAATAAGACTTAACCAGGGAAACGCGTCATTGGACAGCCCCAATTAAACTTGACCATTTGGAGTAATGAGATCACGAAAACTATTTATTGTGTAGAAATCAACAATAGAAAACTTTCTCACTGGATTACGTAGCCACTAGCCGTCGCAGAAGACATGGGAACGTCTTGTGTTCTGAATAACTAATGGAATAATATTAAATACTGTTCTATTGCGTCTGACAAATCTCCAAGGTTCTTTGTCAGCATCCTGACAAAAGAGTAGGGATTCCCTGTCTGGCAATGGGTGACCCTTACACAGGGTTGACGGCGACCGTCCACTAAGCAGGTTGAGAAGAAAATAATGGTGTTAGCTGGTTAAGCACACAGAAAGGAAAAAGAAAACGAAAGGAAACGTAACGGGATTAGAGGATAAGTGATGTTACGTCTATGATTATAAAATAAAGTTAGAAATATTTTTTCCACAATGAAGTCCCTTATCAGCATCTTCTCTGGCATGGCCTGGATGTATGTCATAATTCGGATGCAAAAGAAGTCGTAAGGCTACTATATCCTCTCCTATGGCACGCTGCCTCACAACTTTTGTAACTGGTCCTCGATATACTGGATACTGGCACCAAGACAGACGATCAACATCATCACTCAAACGTAATTTACGGGAGCTGATCACTGAAGTACTCTAAAATCACTCATACAGTTCACAGGCTCATGGGCCATGGCTGCACCAGCATTGTACTGTTAAAAAATGGCACCAGAATAATGTCGCATGGGAAGTGACAGATGACAACGCAGGATGTCCGTGACATGCCATTGTGACGTCAGCGTTCTCTCAATCTCTAACAGCTGTGACTGAAATAGCCTCCATCAATTACCCCAGAAGTACCGCCGCTGTACGTCTCGAAAACACTGGAACAATGCGAAATCTTCCCAGTCCACCACAGTAATCGCCGACATTGCTCATCCGAGGCAGTATAGAACCACGATTCATCGTGGAAAATTATAGGATGCCACTCATCAGTAGTCCATGGTTTCCGGTCATAGCACCACTACAAACACAGAACGCACCCATTAGGGCTGTCATGCTAACATCAGCCGACGCAGGAGGGCGTATTTCTCTTGTCCAGCTGGTGCTGTTCTCTGATCAAAGCTATGGAATGAGACAGAATATTGTAGGTATCCCATTACTTGTTCTCCTAGGACAGGCACAGCACCACGTGTTTGGTGAACAATACGACGGTCCTTCCTTGTGGCTGCGTTTTGACCAAATTTACGTTCCCGTGGTTTCGGAGTGCAGCTGCATCAATATACAATATTATGTTCAAGAATAACCTATATCCGTCAAAGACATTAACAGCAATCTGCAAAATCTGATCTGGAAACCACATTCATGCAACTGATAATGAATGAAAATATGGAAAGGATAAAATCTGTATTGGTGCAGTATTGCAAATGTGTGAATGACTGATAATTTTGGGAACAATATCTCGCAAACTGCCTAGGGTCTTTAAAAGGTACGCTAGAATTTTTATTCAAAACATTTTACACGTAGCAATTTTTCCTTCATTCGCAGCTTCTCAAGACAGTCACATTGCACTAACAAGTTTTCCAAATTCTTGTTATCGTTTGTCGCTGTCCATCGCGATTCCTTTCAGTGTTCAGCTTTCGGGCCATATTCAACGTTAACCAAAGAAATATGGCGTTCTTCATTATGTAACTGCAATTTTTAGACTATCTCACAAAGGTAAAGACACGATAGTCCACATATAGTCACAATGACTGTTTCCAGCATTGGCCGTTATAAAGTCTCTCTGAAGAGCACTTATATTGAGTGCTTCTCTCTAAATGTTTTCCACGCCACCTTTGTCTTTATATGGAAGAGTGACCGTGTGTGCTATGTTGTGTTGAATACCTACACCGTTGGTTTGATACAGGGTGATGTGTGAAACTGCTTTCACACTACATGCTTCCGTTGATGTACCGATCTGCTCCAGCTGCTGCAGACGCTGTATTGAAGCTGAAAGTGTTAATCAAAGTTGCGGAGAAATATTGGCCTGGGCTCTGTTGCATAGCAATCAGATTTGCCTTCAGTTCTGAGAAATGTCCAACAATGGTGGATTTAAATGATCCGTGAAATTACTCCTTTTCCGAAGAAAGCATTAAACTATTTAATTGTAACTGAACGCTTCCGCCGGAAATGTTCTCAAGCTGGTATTCATTAATAGATCATAAATGAAGTATAGGTCAGTTGTCGAATAAACTCGTACCTTCTTCAAATGTACAATCTTTTATTGACTTTTGTGTCAATGAAATTCTTCTCGTTAACATGAAGTATCTGTTCACTGGCTTATATACAGGTATATAATACAATTTCCATCAAAATCTCGCAATGGTGTCGATTTCTACTTCACAGCAATGAAAACTCCTAATGAATTACTTCTGAACAAGAACAAATACTTCCTACACTAAGAATAATTATCTGAGCTCTAACCACCTCAGAGTAATAACGAATATATCTCTCTCTCTCTAGCACCGTCACGTCAAGTCACGCTGTTTTCTCTTGTATTGCATGATACATCATACCGTAACTTGTTCAACAAATTTATTCATTCAGCATAGAAGAGTCAACGACCTGACAGCGGTCTTACAGTTTTATTCAGAAACTACAATATCTCTGAGAGCCTGAACTTATTTTGTTAACAAACGCATCTCTGCAGGAGGGTTGCAGTGTCAAAAATATGTCGTCTCATTAGAAAACATAATGGCCCTATTATCTCGTCAGCTAAAAGCATACATGTATTATCATTGCAGAAAATTACTTCCTCCTTCGTACACCACGATTTTCCGGTAATTTTATTCAATAGCGAGGGGCTGATAACAAAATATTTGTGGCTTTTGTGGTACATAATACATGGTGTATACATTTTTTAAAAAATATCACTGTTTCTTATTATAGTACATGTTCCAGTCAGATTTATGTTCAGTGCCAGTAACAAAGGGATGTAACGTGGTAGCGTAGCGTTTCTCTGGAGTGGAGGTCGGATTTGGTTTTGTGCAGGTGTGGGCGCAAGTTTACAGAGAATTTATTAAACATAAAAACTCTTCTTGACAGAAGAAAAATGATGAGAAGCAGAATTTATTTTACCGCCCGTTACAGTTCTTGAAGGCAGAGCACAACAAGAAAATAACAACACAAAACATCTTTAGCACAATGAAAACAAATTCAAAAGACTTCGCTCCAGCAGACAGCATTGGGCCAACAACAATGATTACCAAAATTGTGCCCCTAGTCACAATCAGAAAAGTGACAATAAAATTAGCTTCTCCCATTAACTGCAGGACAACTCTCGCACTTAATTAAAGCTACTTACATTAGCACACAACTGAAATGATCTTCAAACGCTGCCATCACCAAATAGTCACTGAAGTAAAAGGACTGCCACCACCTACGCGAATTTCTCAATACAGTTCCCTGAACAGTATGACATAGTAAATGCTCCACTTTTACATGGTAAAATAAGAAAACAATTTTCTGTAAAATGGAATAAACGAAATCAATTGCGCTCACAGCGTCTTTTAATTCTAAAATCCACTAGAGCTTAGGGTTGTCCCTGTAAAAGGTTGTTTTTGTTCAAAAGATGCCATCTCCTTCTGCGTTTTGTAAACCTCCTCCAGGAGGTTTATTTTGTCTGTGAAAAATTTCTCTGAAAATGTTATAAACTATTTGACGACAGGTAAAAAAGACGAACACCATTGGTTTGGAACAACAAGACAGGACCCATAATAAGAAAGCACTGTATGTATGTACCAAGTACGTCAGCGTGTTATGATGATCAATCAATAGGTAACGAAAAAACTGAGAAAATTGTGACACGTTATGAGGGCCACATTCAGATGTCAGAAATGATTTCGCCTGTTTACGTTAAGCTACAACTCCTAATTCGCCTCAAGATAGTTCATGTCAGTCGAATACATCGTTTTAAGGGAACCAAAGAGGTGCTGCCTTAAACGTCGACAGCATCTTCGAATGAGACGAGGGGAATGTCTGGGGAAAAGGGAAAGAAGCGAAAGGCTAAGCAAGAAATGCAACGTAGTTCTGTAGCTATCCCGACATATCACTATGCACTTAGGCCATGAGCCACAGTATTAAGCTAACAGGATTTCCTCTTCCCTTGGGGCACATGTTTCTACCCCCAGACGAGAAGGATGAGTTCCGGCAGCAAACGTAGGCTTCACAACGAAACAGAAAAGGAAGACGAGAAGACTCGTCATAATAAGTCTATTATACTTTTCAGGGTAACAGAAGCCGTCAATGTACGTCCTCCAACAGTGCTGTCACGTTTACACGACAAACGAAAGAGATAATGTGAAATCATGAGTGGACTCTACGTTCCAATGTCTGGACACCAGAGAACAGAATTCGGAATTTGGAAGATACGTTCGGTAATTTGCAGCTCATAAGTAATCATACAAGGTTTTAAAGATAGACAGGGAAAGTATCAGTTGTTGCGGTCGGCTTTTGCGTGACCACAGGCACGTCTACGGCCGACTATGGAGTTAGTACCAACGGGAGCAACTAAGAATAGGGTAGTTTGACGGAGGCGGCCGGATTTGGAAAACAGTTTTCGGAACAGATGATGCGGAGGACCTAGAAAATATTAATAACGTGCTACAACAAGTATAGACGGATGTGAACGTCAATAAAGAAACAATGGACCTGAATATCACGCAGCTCGCAAAGACGTAGCAGACACTACCAGGTAACTGCGCACTTTGCCGAACGCATGTGTTCCACATTCAGGCAGCAACCGATACAACTAATCGAGACTTGGGCATACCGAAGCACCATTTGGATAACACAGATTCTCAGACTAACGACATCACACCAACAGTGAAGACCACGAGGATTTACAAATGGAAGAGGAAATCGCTTAGTCGTGAATGAATTCAAAAAACACGCAGTTACTTAACTTTCGTCAGCTTTCTCCTAATTGAGCTGTAGATTCCACTGACATATCCCTCACCCCACGAGTGGGACAATGTGAAAAGAATAACGTTTATTCTAAAAGAGAAACCATTTTAATCACCGTAAGCTGTCACTTTCTGTCTCTTACAATGCATACGAATAACTTTTGTGGCTAGTTTCGCGCTTGTTATTTTCCGATGCATGATACTGGTGATGTGAGTGAGTGAAATTTAAAAATTTGTTTCGTGTCAAGTGGGGACAGGCACGAAACAAATTTTTAAATGTAACTCGTACATCACCAGTATCGTTAATTTGGGATTGGCCTAAGGATGAAAATGGCCAGTAATGTAATTTATATGCGTGGTACATTAGAGGAAACAGAATTAAAACGCTTCCACCCTGTAGGCGAAACATTAATGCTGTAGGGTTGTACATGAATGAATTTTAGAGTAACGTTAATTTGTGTCGCGATGTTATCATACTTCTATCGACAGTCTCAAGAAGATAGAGAAACACAGGAAACCAAAGTACTCAGGAGGAACTCCATTCTTGATCCAAAACGTGTGGTAGTAAACCTATCGTCTGAGGAGCTGGATGAAGCAGCTGTCTGCTGGGCAAAGGTTTTAATTTCGCGATCACACCAAAGACAATCAAAAAGAAGAAAGAAGGCATCACTGCAGTTGAAGCGTCTTTGTTTTATCTTCAAAAGATTCAGATGTAAGACGCAAGGAAAGACGTATCGACCATTCTGCAGGAAGAGGAGTCACCCAAGTCAACAAATTATCAGAAGAAAGGCTTTTGTTAAATTCAAGAACATGAACACAGCAGATAAAGAAATGCCACTGTCATTTTGGACGCAGTGCAGTACCATAGAAAAATGGAACACACACTGTTGCAGTGTACTGTATAATCAAATATCATCCGATGAACAAGATTGTAAGAAAACTGAAAATTGATCCTCTCTCCCGAAGAAGACCCAAGAATGGAGTGGGGCCACTTCCCACGTCCAGTACCGATGGCTCCCAGTGGGGACCTGGAGATTAGAGCTGAGCACCATCCAGCTCCAACGTCATGACGATGCTCCGTCACAACCACGGACGCCAGCTAACATCAAAATGAACCCCTAGCTGATCTGCCCACCCACACCTCCCCGCTACAAGTACCGCGACCACTGTATTCCTCTCTCGATCCTAGGTAGGGCTGCTATGTCTGTGTTCGATAGCGAGGTCGATAGTCTGCGATATATGTTGCCAAAGACTTCACCCTCGGGCGATAAGAGCACACACACGAACAGTGGCATGGGTCAGACCTTTGACGTCGTGCAGGAAATAAAACCAGTTACGTAGTCAACACGCACTCACATCATATCATGGCGCGCTGAGTTTTATTAGATCTCACTTCAACAGCTATTAAGATTACGAGAACACGCATGCGGGGGGATTGCCTGACCACAGATTGTTTGGGTTCTACTCTTACTATGAATCCACAACTTTATGAGGACTCGTCGCATACTGCTTTTCTGAGTTGTCGAGGAATAATTGTCCGTCCAACCCTACTGTGTTTGTTGCAATTTAACAGGTGTAAAATTGTGTTTCATGAGCTGAGTATCGTAATGACACTGGTTTAGGTCGATTCTCCGTGCAATAGTCGGTGCTGACAGCTTCCCTTGTAGTACAGTGACTTTCCTTTCGCACTGTGTTGTAGGATACTGCAAGGCTTGCTAATAAACAGATCAGTGAAAAAATGAGCTTTATCTCATTCACTGCAAGAAAAGTAGCACGCTCTGATGAGCTCTCTTGTGAACACAGGTTGACATTTACCAGCGCTAGACTGATGGCTGCACATAGCTACTTACGGTGTCAAAACAGTACAGAGAAAAGGATTTTCGAAAAGAAATAAACTATTGCTGGCATGACGGTGGTAAAAGAATGTCTAGTAATCAAAATATCCACGGATGTACTGCCAGTCTACAGTGTCCAACGGGCATACTGCAGTTTAATGATAATAACAAAATGGTCAGCCACGCAGAAGTTCATGTGAAATTTGCAGCTTAGATCTTAAGGAAACAGTTTAAAGCAATATAACATGCTTTTAATAATATCAGTAAGAAAAGAGTGGTTTTAATAATAATAATAATAATGAGAACAAAAGGAGCTAGCTACTTAAAAGTTCAGGTGGAAATTGCAGTATAAATCTGAAGGTCACAGTTTAGAGCAGTATGACTACAAGGTTACTCTTTTCAGACTACTGTAGTCAAACGAAGCAACACTTAGTACTCATTTTGTTTACGATGTCGGCGCTGCATGGATGCAAGAGGTACCTTGGTAATTTAACAAACAGTCGGATGGCGCATCCGGCAGATCGGTCCAGGGTGAAGCAGACGAACCAGGCTGTGAGCAACGTGAAGCGGCAGTCCATACAACTCGATGAAATGCGGTGTCACTAACCGATTACCGGACGGTCACAAAGTTGTCCCTTTTCACAGCCGGAGGCCCGCACTAGGTGGCGGACGCGAGGAAGGCAGGCCCCACTAACCGACCAACACGCCTCACACACCACTCGTCCAAGAGCTTGTTCCCTGTGTTGGACAAATGCGGCTTTCGCTGACCAACTTGGCCCAAACAGCCCAACTCAGCTCTCACATAGGGACCTGATGTCACGAAACAACCCGACTCCAACAGTACAACTCCGATGTCTCAGACCAACTTCCTTTCTCCTTCCCCCCCCCCCCCCCCCCCCACACACAGCCAGCACTTCATGTTCAATACGCCCCCGTTGAGATGCACTTCAGATGTCAATGCGGTATTCAAATCGTTCCCACATAGCACCGAACATGTCTTGAGCTACATCTTCCACAGTCGCTGTTATGCGATGTCTCAGTTCATTCATTGTCGTTGGTAACAGAGTCTTTGATAAATCCCACAAAAAATAATCACATATAGTCAGGTATGGCGACCTTGAAGATTAGTAATGTAAGGCGGAGTCATCTGGTCTAGTACGACTGATCCTTCGTTCAGTAATCCTTTGATTTTAAAATTCCCGCACTTCCGATGCCAGTGTGACGGTGCCCCATCCTGTTTGTAAGTGAAGCCACTCGAATCAGTCTCCAACTGTGAGAAAAGAAAGTTCTCAAGCATATCGAGATATGTGCTTCCTGTAACAGCGTTCTTGCCAAGGAAAAATGGACCATACACATTTTCCAATGAAACTGCACAAAACACATTAAATTTTGGAGAGTCCCTCTCGTGTTGCACAACGTCATATGGTTGTTCCGTATCCCAGATTCTCACATTACGACGGTTCACCTTTCCATTTAAATGGAATGTTACCTCGTTACTAAACTCTAAGCTTGGAAGAAAAGTTTCATCCCCCATCTTGCCAAGAACTAAATTACAGAACTCCACACGTAGTTGTTTGTCACCTTCACGAAGAGCTCGCAATAGCAGAATTTCGTATGGTTTCACGTGCGAACGTCGACGCAACACACGCTAGACGGAACTACGGCGGATGTGTTCGACGTCGCTGGCCGAAGTTGCTGAGCGGTTTTAGGCGATTAAGTCTGGAACCGCGCGACCGCTCCGGTCGCAGGTTCAATCCTGCCTCGGGCATGGATGTGTGTGATGTCCTTAGGTTAGTTAGGTTTAAGTAGTTCTAAGTTATAGGGGACTGATGACCTCAGACGTTAAGTCCCGTAGTGCTCAGAGCTATTTGAACCATTTTGTTCGACGTCTGTGTCAGAAACTCGGGGTGGAGCGGCGGAATTGTTCATGCTATCGTCTAATGCCCTGTACTGTCGGAGGACCCACCCTATACCTAGTACAAAAGTCACGGTAAACAGCTATTACTGACACGCACAGCGCGAAACGTAGGACACAAACGTCTTTCTGTTGTCCCGACACCATTTTTATTAGAACTGAAGTGGGCGCACACTGACGCTACCTAGCGGGAGCTATGAAAAACTCTAGAATTTCCTCTTTCCAACAGTATTTTGCTCACGCACATGTCTCAAATACCGTAACAGCTATAATTTTTTAAAATTGGATAACTATTTTTGATATAAACTTGAAATGCTGATGCTCCTGAGTTGGAAGCTGTGCAAAGAGAATATCTCTGTCAATATTTTTTGTTGTGTCTTTCTTCTTTCCCTTCTTACTTCCTGATTTATTCTCCCTCTAACTTCAGTCTGTACGGACGTACGCCGGCCGGAGTGGCCGTGCGGTTCTAGGCGCTACAGTCTAGAACCGAGTGACCACTACGGTCGCAGGTTCGGATCCTGCCTCGGGCATGGATGTGTGTGATGTCCTTAGGTTAGTTAGCTGTAATTAGTTCTAAGTTCTAGGCGACTGATGAGCTCTGAAGTTAAGTCGGATAGTGCTCAGAGCCATTTGAACCATATTTGTACGGACGTACCTAAATGAGTAAGTTATTTATGATAATAATAATTACCGTCAGAGAGACATATAGTATTGTACCTCTCATTTTTTTCTGACAGTAGTGGTTTCTGTATATTTTTAACAGCCCATCCTTTACAAGTCTCGATCAGCTTTGTTTCATGATCAGAATTTGCCTCTTTGGAAGTGATCTGTTTAGCCGATTTACGACTGTCCCACTGAGATAACTACTAATTGTAGCCATTACATAGAGCCTATTTGTTATATTACGCCAGTGCGCCACAGCGAAATTGATTCCACTTGAGATATTTAAAACCCACGGCCGCAGAAGAATTAACCAAGCCAGTTACTTGTAAAACGTAATATTTCGTGTTCCCAGTATCAGTTAACGCGCGCCATAAAATGCGCGTTACAAGCAGCACCAGCACAGTAAACCACACACAGATCTTCATACTCTACGGAGTGCTGTGGAAGATGGACTCCCAAACAATTGTGTCTCACTCATAAAGGTGCTCTGATGTGAGTTGCGTCACAGACTGCCGTAGACAATGTGGTATCAGCTATAGGATAGAATGACAAAGGACAAAATAAAGAAAGCTGTAAGGATTGCAGTTGGACGTACTGGAAGACTAAATTATTAACTTGGGTTAGAAACACTGGAAAAGGTGTGCAAATTTTGTCACGTGACAAGTTGGCATCACACACACCCGCAAGAGCGTAGATACAAGAAAGATGTAGTTGACGCTACTGTGCAAGACGCAATGATCTCCTATAAAGGGAAGCACCCTGAGACCGGAAAACCATCAACGAAAGTCGGGTCTGGAACGTATCTCTGGGTAGGTGTGAATCTTGTACAGAGGGACTAGATACGATTAGAAGGGGCACCATTTGGAATATATATTATCATTGTGATAGTGTCACCAGGGAATATTGCATAATAAGTTTCTGTTTTGTGCAGTCTGTGATATTCTCGATTGTCCATTAACGTTGAACCAGCAATTTACTAGCAGCCACTCTTGTGCTTAAATGATGTGAGTAACTAATTTATTGAATGGAATGAAATGTCTTACACATGGCAATCATTTTTATCAATTCACATAAATTTAATTTTGTTTATTCAGAAGGAGTTCCTTATGTGTCTATGAGGACATGAAGGCAAGTAATAGTGCAGGAAGTCTACGTCGCTAATGATTATCGAAGGGTAGCAGATAATCTATTTTATTGATAATACCTTTTTATTGTTACAACTAAAGGTAGTGGCTCCTGAGAAGAGAGCAACCACCTTAGTACTCGACCGTTGTTCTCCTGAGTGCTCCACAGGCTATCCCGCCTACTAAACTGTTATAACCTGCATCCTATCTCGTGAGCTAGAATTAGAATATGCGTAGGAGTCGAAAACAAATGCTTTTGCCCTGCAATAAGACCAAAAATAGAAAAAAATATTGAAGGGTGACGTAATATGATATTAATGGTGATAGAGAGAACGACTTTATGCAAAAGCGCACCAACAGAGGATGAAAAGGACTTGGTAGTAATGCCCCTTCGAACACTAAGTATGATTTGCGAATTGTGAGTCCTGGTTTCTCTATCTCACAGCGTAACGAGTAGTATCTTAAGGGTTCCGTTAACTCCAGGAAGGTTCATTATTATAAATTATTCATTATTGCTTAATAAACCTCTTCTGTCTTGGAATTATTAGAGAATGTATGCTGCTCGTCACCGCAGCCGTAACATTGTGGACAAAAATGCATCAGCGTCAAACTTACATTACGATCTAAAAATCAGTTATGACAAGTAAACTGAAAGGCAGTTCACCAGTGCTCAAATGGTTCAAATGGCTCTAAGTACTACTGGACTTAACATCAGAGGTCATCAGTCACCTAGAGTTAGAGCTACTTAAACTTAACCAACCTAAGGACATCACGCACATCCATGCCCGAGGCAGGATTCGAATCTGCGACAGTAGCAGCAGCGCGGTTGCGGACTGAAGAGCCTAGAACTGCTCGGACACAGCGGCCGGCTTCACTACTGTAATGTGTACCTTATATACAAGATTTTATGGATTATACATATCACAAAATGGATGCCTTACCCCATGGGAAGATTGCTTTCTTTACGCTATCTGGGAACCACATCAAAAAATAATATTCCACATGGAATAAATATTGTATCTCACTTACGGAAAACTGTGTGTGATTTAGTTTGGGTTTAGGATACGTATAATTGTAATGGATTTCGGGTCACACGTGCTACTGAACAAGCCCAAAGTGGAACAGATACCACAATTAATAGACAAAGCTACAAGCCTGATAATCCTGTAAAGCTCTTTCGACATGAAGCTACATCCAATGCGAGCCGTGATAACTGTCTTATCAACGTTCGATACCACACTTGTCAGGGGTTGCAGTTATCGACCGTGGTCCGTATTAGTATCGTTGGACCGCGAGTCGCGAACAGCGCCGCTAGCGCCGCTCCGCGGCTTGTATCAAGTTTCTAGCGAGCTCTCGTCCACTCTTGCTAGGGACGTCAAGTAGTAAAGTAGCGTAGCCTTCAGCTGATAGGAAGCAACCTCTGACAAGGCGCTTAGTAACGTATGGCCTAATTGAGGCACCAATGGCTACCTGTTTACAATCATATGCATGCAGCCAAGAAGAATCCAGTACAACCAGTTAAGTACAATATATATTACTTTTTACCAACGACTTCTAATTATTTTAGTCGTTGCATATCCAGAATATGCACCCACCACCTTATCGACGTTACTGACAAACCTGCTGTGATTTATTTGTTTCTATTTAGCATTGGCCACCAGTCAACATTGGCGACGACGTATTAGTCGTCATCATAACAGCAACATCTCATCACACTAGTGCCGCCCAAAAACGTCCATCATTTGCTCTTACCGAGCGAGGTGGCGCAGTGGTTAGCACACTGGACTCTCATTCGGAAGGACAACGGTTCAAACCCGCGTCCGGCCATCGTGATTTAGGTTTACCGTGATGTCCCTAAATCGCTTCAGGCAAATGCTCTTCCTGTGAAAGGGCACGGCCGATTTCCTTCCCCATCCTTCCCTAATCCGAGCTTGTCCTCCGTCTCTAATGACCTCGTTGTCGACGGGACGCTAAACACCAGTCTCCTCCTCCTCTTCATTGGCGCTTGACAAACGTTGGACTGCTTGATACAGCGTCCTGCGAAGTGCAAGGGTGTGAATGCCTGATCCACTAAACGAGGTTTAGCCAAGAAGTAGAGCTAAGGGTGCTCACAGACACGCGGCCACTACAAGCGGAAACTACAGCCTAGCATTCCGATTGCCTGATCCCTGGGATCCCACATTCTCGCACTAATATAGATTAATTGCTCTAGTGTTTCGCAGTCGACACTGTGATCGACATCCTTCACAAACAAGAGACAAGTTTGGCTCACATGGTTCTGAGCACTATGGGACTTAACATCTGTGGTCATCAGTCCCCTAGAACCTAGAACTACTTAAACCTAACTAACCTAAGGACATCACACACATCCAAGCCCGAGGCAAGATTCGAACCTGCGACCGTAGCGGGCACGCAGTTCCAGACTGAAGCGCCTAGAACCGCAAGGTCACACCGGCCGGCAAGAGACAAGTTTGAGAAGAAACGAAAATGTGTTTGTCATTAAGTGGTCGCCTTTCACTTTTACCAGTGTGATTTAGTGGTGTTGCAGCATGTATAACTGTTGCTGTATTTTTGACATACACCACAAGGCCAAGGGAACATACAAGGTGTGGCATTATTCGTTTCCTTAACAATAAAATTCATTCAACATGCTTCGACATAGTTGTTAGAAGATATTTCAGCAGTAGTGAAGCTGATAATGTATTTGCAGGTAGGGACGCGTCCAGCTTGTTGGTGGCCAGGGTAACCTTGAAATAAATTGTTGAGGTTCGATGAGTTGGCGCATAAGTGCCAGTTACTTTCTTTCCTGGAGTGAAACGGGAGTGGTCGCTGTCACGATGCCGTTGGTAAACACCGCACCCAGCTGACTGTCAGCATGTCTCGTTGAGTCCATGAAGTTTTTCCCTCAGTAATTTCATAGAGAAACCACGGTAATAGTGGTTACTCACTGGATCTCTCATGACATCATTGATCGATACAGGCATCTTGTGGCAAAACTAGAACATGTTCTAGGCGGATGGAGCTGTACCTGAAAGAAACAGAATGAAAAGTTGAGGTCGAATTCATTGGTCTTATTTGCAGTAACAGTCAATGTAGTTTTTGAGTTTTCCCTTCATAAAAAACCAAAATTCATGGTTATGTTTATTAGTTTCAAAAATATAGATGTGTCAAATCGGATGACTCTTTTGGTACACCCTGTGTTATGTGAGTCCGCCCATATCGTAAAATGTACGAGCAAAACCATTACACTTGTGTACGTAGAAATTCGCAAAACAATTATTCTGTCTCTTCGAGAGTGTCGGTTAACATTTCATTGAATGTGGTTACTTGTAAGTGAACACCTGCAGACTGAAAATGTGTTTCGTTGCCACATGAATTATGCTTCCTAGTATCATTACATCGATGGTCATTTTAGAATAGATTGGTTTCCAAGCATAGTTCTAAGTACACATGTCAATAACAACGCTGCCTGTATGTATCATTTTTCATCAGGCCAATGGTCGCCATCAGAAGACTGAAAGTGAGTTAGACCTACAATGTCTCGAGGGGCAGAACGGAGAAATCGGAATGCTAACCAGACCCTGATATTTGCCGCTTATCCAACATACTGGATACATCTAGGGCAATACAACACGGGTTTCACGGACGATTGTTACTTCTCTTATACGTTCTATCCTCAGACATTCGATGCCTAAAGTTACCACCATACGTTTCGGCAGTTGTCAGTGTTTCATCTTCAAAGACGCATTACACAAGACGGGGTCGGAACGCCGTTAAGAAATTTTACGCATTAACAATGGCCACTAAAATGTCTTAACACGAGTACATGTGGTATTTAACCGATAGTCAGCCGACATTTCACACGTCAGACTTCGTAAGTTCATAATCCGTAGTAACATTATGAAGTGTCCTAAGATGATATCACATCCATGATCAGTGTTATTTAGTTGATCATGATTACCTACTTGCGCAGGCATGCTTATCAATAAATGACTGCATCTTTCAGTGTGATAACAACTACATGTCCAATATCCAGATGTGACTTAATGATGATAGTAATCGGACCTCACAAACACTCGAAAAAGTGTAATTGTCGGGGTACACAATTGACCCTCTCAGTTATTCAAGCGATACATAAAGCGAATGTCTTAGTATTGCAGTGAACTAGAGAGAAGACCAAAAGATAGGAGCGGCTGAATGTAATATGTATGTAGAAGACAAAGCATCGACACCGAAAACTGCATTAACCAGTCATGCAAGACACATAGCAGCGACTTCAGTTGAACAAGAGTACCATACCTAAATGCTGCATTACGTTATTGCCACACACAGAATTTCTTGTACGCTTACGTGGAATCTTTTAGTGTCATTTTACAGAGAATATATTAAATGTCATAATTTTCATTCATCAGTTTCTCAGTTACTAACACATCATGATGTTTTGAGGGTGTTGCAAACAGAGCCTACAAATATGGCAATGGGTAATAAATGTCTCTACAACAATAATTTATCTCACGTCAACAATGTCATTACTGCATAGTATTGTTATTTTCAAATATATTCCATATTTTCGTGTACATCTCCACCTATCCCGTCAAAATTGTCGATTAATCATGCAATTCCGTTTCTTAATGCATTGCATGTAAAGAAGTACCAAATTGTACATTTCACTAACTCTGAAAATGTCTGAATGTATGATACAATTTTGATGAATCTTGATTATGGTCAGCAATCTCAATCACGTATCTGGGTAGCTATGTAGTGCGAAAAAAGCTGTTAATAAATTTTTCGTAAATAACCAAAACAGCAACCTTGATTTGCAATAAAATTTGCATTCTTGGTCGCATTTCATTTGAATACGTAACCGGTTTTGGCTTTACACCCACCACTGGGGCTTACAAAAGCTGCTACGCCGAGGACGCAGAGTCGTAAACTGTCTCCTTTGTGTCTGTGCTTTTTTATAAATGACGTCATTAAAGCCGAAACCGGTTATGTCTGCAAGTAAATTGAATATAATAACGACTGTGTATATTTATATATGAAGGTCACCTGCCTCTAAAGGTCAGAGCGATTTCATTCCATGAAGCTATGATTCATTGGTAAAATAAAAGGGAGCTACAATGTCTATAGGACAGAGATTGTACGGACTATACTAAAAACGAAAATTCTCGTTTAACGTCCCATCCTCCAAGAAGCCAGTAGAGATGGAGCACAAGCTCAAAATGAGGTAAGGAAATCGGTTACGTCCTTTTCATGGGAACCATTCTAGTATTTGTCTTCAATAAGAATCTCACAGTTCCCAAATACAGATGGGCTGACAAAGAATTTAGATATTTGAATTGCGTCTGAACATCATCTCAAGATGAAACACAGTGATAAAACTGGTAATAAAATTGATGTGTTTTACACTGAGATGAAAGCTTTAAAAATACACAACAATGATCTTTAATTCGTAATATGGATGAAATTTAAGGCGTATTTGTTACAACTGGTATTTAAGCTTCCACTTCCAGTTCAGACTTTTTCAGATGTCAGGTAGCGCTCGTGGGTTTGTTCTCGTTCAGATTTCTGAATATCTTCTTTTAACGCATGTTCTGGTGACTGAAATACAAACATCGTCAGTGCATCGGGTTCTCTTGCTGGGAGAGTAACTTCAACAATGAAAATGGTTCAAATGGCTCTGAGCACTATGGGACTTAACATCAGAGGTCATCAGTCACCTAGAGTTAGAGCTACTTAAACTTAACTAACCTAAGAACATCACGCACATTCATGCCCGAGGCAGGATTCGAACCTGCGATCGTAGCGGTCGCGCGGTTCCAGACTGAAGCTCCTAGAACCGCTCGGCCACACCGGCCGGCTTCAACAATCACTGTGGAAGTGTGCAACAAGTATCAAACACTCTCCTCAGGGTCGACAACCAGTCCTTCTCGATCCAGTTTATTCAAATATATTTTGAACATTTGACATCTGTAGTTCATCTACATTTTGTGTTAGTAATATACATGAAAAGTACAAATGAATGTTATACTTGCCCTACATCCTACCGGTTAGGTACTTGCTAGGTTGCAGATACGTTGATGATTGGCATCATTGTTGCTAAGTGTAAAGTTCAAAATTCTGCCACCAATAACTGATGGCCCATGAAGGATGACTTATGCACCTACAAAGCTCTTGGTCTCAATAACAGTATTGTCTATTGCTTCATACACTGTAGGGCGGGTACGCCTTCTCCTCCTATAATAACGTGGAATCTTCTGTGTGAGCGGTCCAATGCTGGTCAAATGGTTCAAATGGCTCTGAGCACTATGGGACTTAACATCTGAGGTCATCAGTCCCCTAGAACTTAGAACTACTTAAACCTAACTAACCTAAGAACATCACACACATCCATGCCCGAGACAGGATTCGAACCTGCGACTGTAGCGGTCGCGCGGTTCCAGACTGATGCGCCTAGAACCGCTCGGCCTAATCGGCCGCCCCAATTCTGTTGCTCGAGCGGCTGCACGAAGACTGACGCCTTCTTAACAAAATCATTACTTACATAGACAAAACTGTTGCATCGTCAAGCCTCCGGTTCGCGATGTACGCTTAGCGGTTCTTGGCTGACTCTAACGATCAGAAATTTCCTAAATCCACTGTCTGTTATCCCGAACGCGTGCTGTAGTCTTTTTAGCAGCACGTGTCCCCGCTGATTTGTTTATATACTGTCCAGAGAGTGGTAGGTGGTTACGCGGCGGCCTGACCTTTGCCTTACGTAACGGCTTATCGCTGTCTGCGTCAAAGGAAAGGAAATAATTTATTCAATTTCTATAATAGTGAGTGAGATTACCAACGACTTTATTTTTTTTTACAATTGTCAACACCTTTGACTCACACTGACACAGATTCAGATTCATTTACTCTACAATGATTCCTGGTCCTGAGAAAAGGCAGCCTGTGGCCTGGTATGAACAATGTTGCTTCTTTGCTGTCATGCGGCAGTCGCAGAGTAAACCTTTCTCTTGAGTCATCAGGACAAAGACGACAAAGATAATATTCGGAAGATTGTTACATCAAAATTCGTTAGTCGTCCCGTAGGGTGAACGTTACTTTATTCTGTAAATCATATTGCGATGCAGTGAATTCCTACGACTCGAATATGTCCTCGCCTTACACGACACTGTCGTAGACGTAACGTCGTCAGAGCTCTTGCTGCTCTAACGACGCTTGAGAAACAGGAAGGGTTGATTCCTGGCAATTCTTCACGTCATATAACTTTGTTCCTATTTAAACAACGAATCTGCGATCCTCTTTCGCTCTACTGTACACTTGGTGCTAGGAAGGACGCTCGTCGCAACTTATACTGCAACCTTCGATTAACACGGCTTCAACACAACCAAAGTCTTTGGGGTCCGAGAGATTTTTTATAGTGTGTGGTGCGATACAAATGTATTCGGGTCCGTGTGCTACGTGATTAACTGTACAACACAATATCAAGTGCTGGAGAGATCACCAGCTGTATGGTTGACCAGCAACCACGATCAGCGTGACGTCTTCTCAGCCGGCATTCCGTTAGAGAGTCCTCTTCAACCCAGTCATACCGGTGACGTCAATTGTACTAGAAAGAGTGCTATGGATGGGAAATCTCTCACTGTAAAAGGATTGTCCATCACTTCACGCCCTCCATACGACAGCAAAAATCATCCAACGACAGCACGGCTTCATATTGACTTTCTGCGGAAATGGTGGGCTGACCGCTACATGAGTGGAGTCCCAGAGAGAAAATAATCCGAGGATATCCCACCATCTCTCCATCGATGGCTGGTGCTCTTCAGTGTATTTACTGCGAACCTCATTCATCGATTTGTTCTGCTGTACACTTTCCCTTGTGGCAAGAAAAGCTCTTTGTACCGCCGAATTTCAGCGCAGAGGACTTGCGGGTCCTAAACAGCGGGTGTGATTGGAATTGACACTGTTAGGTTTACAGCTGAGTAATAATAGTTGTGGAAATGCGAAGTATAGTTATTGCTATACATTTTATTTATTTGTTTCTCCCAATTACACTAACGTGTGAGTGTACAACGATATGATGGTAGATGGTAGACGCTTGAGTCAAATATTACAGCCTGTAAAGAATCACACTCATCTTCTGAAGTGATTATTCTATTACTCAAAGAACAGCTGCTGCCAGTCTACTGACAGTGTTAGCGTTTAATGAAATTGATATCGCATCTGCTACTGAAGTGCTTGTACCGTGAAAGATGAAATGGAACTATTTAAAACTGCCTCACCAGATCATATGATTTATCCGTGAAATTGTAAACAGGCACTGATAAATGTCATAATGAAGAAAACCAGGCTGAACTAACTGAAATTGAATGAGACTGTTGTTTGATGTTAATAAGTTTATCTACGCTGAATTTAAGTAACCTTTTTTGTGTTGTGAGCTTTAGATATTTGTAAGTGCCGTTATTACGGCATTTTCAGGTATTGTAGGGAGTTTTTTTTCATGAATATCATCCCAAGCCACACGAATTAATACAATAATCGCAAAATGTTAATTTTTCAAGTAATGTATCAATGAACTCCTTGATACCGTGTGTATATTTCATCTTGTGAATGTTGGAGTATAGTAAAAAGTGTATATCATAAACATGGCGTTGTGTTATTTGTGAAAATCTTTAAACGTTTGCTTTTCTTTTCCTTTACGCCTAAAATATGTGGTGTAGCAGGTTATTGTCCTAATGGTTTCAAATAGTGCAAGACGTCAACTATAACAGTACTGTAGATGGAAATTTTTTAAATTAACTGGCGAATTACAACGCTGAATTTCGTTATCACTCTCCTTTGGTATACTCAGAGAGTGCGATGCGACGAACATGATAAAACACTGCAAGTTTATATTTTCAGACCATTATGTTCTACACTGCCATCAAGCCTGCTGATTTAAGTAATATTGTTTTTACTAAAACCATTGCGGAATAAACAAATGGTAACATTATTAATTTCTAGTAAACAGCGTAATCCAGAGAACTGCATCAGATAAGTCTAGAGAATAAATATGACCAAAAACTAAGCAAAGTTTTCGTCTCTTTAATTACTGAGTCTTTTAAAAAAGGTAATAATCACAGTTACGTAGCACTGTCTAAGCGGCACTATATGGAATGATTGAGGTACCAGAGCAGAACATATCCTTTTAGCGGGTAAATGAAAGTCAGTTAATGAATGAATCACACGGCCGTTATCTGTTTCTTCACTGCAAATGACGTAGAAAGAGTTCATTATTTTTCTCTAGTTATTGTTTTATGCCCCTACGCTCTCAAATGAATCACACACAAGATAATAAAGAGAAAGCGCTCGGTACTATTGTCATGTTGTCTCAGTGTACTGCTTGTGTAAGAACTTCGGCCAGAAATCTGGTACATTTAAACCGCCCTGTCCACTTTTTGATTTCTTCGTTATGTAGTCGTTCGTGTGCCTGTGAGAGAAGGTGTCAGACAGTGATGCCCTGACGTTGCTGTAAATGACGAGCTCTATGTATGGTGTATTACAGAGGTTGATCGAATTAGTGGAATATTTTTGTGTTGTTGTATTACTCCATATATACGTATGACTTCACGCGTTGATCAGCACAGTGACTTTGATGAATGCAGACGCAGTTCCATTCCAGTGTATGCAATTGCGGTCTAATAAGTGACAGATACACATTTACTAGCTATTTCTATAAATTATCACATATATATTCTCTCGCTGAATTGTTTGCTTACTTGTAACAACACTTTCCATTCTAGTGGCAGATGTAATATGACTGACGTTAAACACTAACAGTGTTATCAGCAGATGGGTGCTCGCTTTAAACAGTCGAAGGATGAGTTCAGCAGATTACGACAATGCAACTGCCAATTTGTGCATGTCATCGATGTGTGTGTGTGGTTGGATGTAAGCGAGGCTTTTTTACTTGCAGGTTTCATCATCTTGATAACTATTCAGAGGCTGAGTCGTGTAAAATGTACTGTACGTGCGTTCGGCATTTTTTTCGTGGTACCGTGCAGTAAGCGGTCGGAATTTGCGCAACAGAGACTGCAGCGTTCGCGATATCAACATCTGCACGAAGCAGCGTTTCACAGTACAGAAGCAGCCAGCCCCACAGCCGGCACGTATAAGAGCGATTCGTCTTGAAAGTAGCCGTCCACCTGCACTTATTTTCATTAGCATTCACTCGACAGGCCAACTTCAGCTGTAGTGCTGTTCGTCAGAGTGAAAAATAATTATATCACCTGTTTCCACGAAAAGTGTAAAAACTACATATGATCAAAAGTATCCAGACATTCATATAAGTCCAAACTGGTAACGGCTTAGATGCAAGATACGAAACTTCAATACAGTCATTAATTATAGTAATGTTAAGCAGGACAGCCCCTCCCCTTTACACACAGTTCGGCCACAGTAACACGAAACTCGCCTAGAGAAATGGGTGACTAACACTGTCAGGTGCTAACAGTTTACATGTGTTGACGAACAGTAGGATTCTGGTGTCACTTAAATGACGCTAGGAGCGCAGTGGTACTGTTTTACACACGCCACTATACGGTATGTCCGTCTGCAACAAGACATGACAAACGGGGGATTGAACAGAATTGTCTGTGTGCTGGGACAGACTGATACTTAGGAAAAAATAGGTACCGATTTATGATTGCTGCCACTTGATCGACATATTATGTCGAAAAAACACTCCAACATATGAGGTTGCTAATGCGTATGCAAAGAACCTGACTATTTAATGTACTTAGAGCGGACATTTTTGGAGAGCTTGAAACAAGTACTTTTCAAATACCTGAAACATGTTCGTTTGAAATATGACTGAGATTACCTAACTGACAGTAGTCTGAAACACAACTGATAGAACGGAATAGCATGTAAACATGTGTTTTATCTCGTCGCTTATGCGCTTTGCCCTGTACTGGTCTTTTCTGGCTGAGAGAATGTAAATTTAATTTAGTGGCGATAATATTAACTGTCAATAAATTTGAACCAAACCAACACTGCATGATCTTACATAACACAAAAACTGAATCTGATTTGAAATTTTCCCTGTTTATAAAGGAAAACTTGGTCAATTTGAAAATAATAGTCCCCGTGCTTAATGAATGCTGTCCCGGATGTAATAAAATTTCTTACCTTTACCTGCGCAATGGTAACGCTGTTCGCACTGCTCTCTGTTAGTACTCTAAATTGTACATTTATAAAACAGCCATTCTGCAAGGCTGTTGCTTAGCATACATTTTAATTAAATCGAATATGACTTCCTGAGAAAAATAGTTAAACAAAAATGACATGAATCTGCGAACTAGTATCGACTTGGGGTAAGTAACAGTATGGCACTAACTGTAAAACTTGTATTTTGAGTCTTTGAACATAAATCATTGTCACAATTAACACACTCAAACTGATTGTACTTTAACAATTAGCTTTACAAAATCATTGGATGTGTGTTTATACTTTGTCTCACTCATCACTTATGAATAGGCGCATTCCATTAGTAACAAAACAACTATCTTTACCTTAATTATATCCAACTTCTGTTCATATTCCTCTTATAGTTAGCAAACATCACAGTATCTTGCAAATAAAAAAAAAAATCACTACTGACCATAGCGGGTCGGTATACTATATCCAGAACACAATAGGTACAACACGTCTTTTCACTTAAGAGTCCTCCGTATATCACTCGATCTGAAGTTACTGTAACACATTACCCATAACACCTTGAATCTGCCATCGCTGTTGAGCAGCGACGGTTATACACAATCGATACTAAATTTGACTGTCTCTGGTTCCATATAATATTTTACTAAAAAATATGAGTTAATTTACTCTCTGTATATACCTTTCAAGCTTACAAAAAATATCCAATATTTTGCTGCTACTTGAGTTACTTAAGATACAAAAACTATTAACTGAGGTAGTATTGCCTAGCATCCTTAGGTTAGGTAGCCCCTAGCCGCACACAATTCGCCTAGATGACTCACTCTTTTGTCGTATTCATACACACCCTAACATTAAAGTATCAGTTTTCAACTCTGCTTGTCACTGCAGCGCTTCTTCCTCTCAATAGAGCACAGGCGTCGAATGGAGAGAAATTGCGCTTGCAGTCAATAGTTCAGAGACTTTTGAGCACTGAACTAATTACGAGCCTCAGCAGCACAGGATGACGTCGATATAACGTGACGTTGACATAATGCCAGTGACGCGTCGGTGACGTCTAATGTAGTTATTAATACATGGCCACGAGTTAGGAGCTGTGTAGTCAAGTGTATGAGTGGCAACAACCTGTGATACAGCTACTGAATCTACTACCACCAGCAGGTAACAGTTGCGGACAAGACATAAAGCTCACCAACATGAAGTTTGTATTTCAATATTAACGAAAAGCGTTTTAACACGATCTCGTCATTAGGTAGTAACGATCTGAACGGCTAGCATGCAGGTAAACGCATGATAAATAAAGCGCGAACGTGTCATTCTGTTTTCTGTCTTTCACGTGTTTGTAGAGAGCGGCAGGAATCGTTTGCTATCGAGGCCAGGTGCAAAAATTATAAACGAGAGAACATTGCTTACCACAGACACTTTTTTTAAAGCAGTTCTGTTATAAGATTGGCTTCGAACCAATGCTGTGCCTGAAAGTGTACAAAGGCTCAGAACGTAGCAACTGTCTCTGTGTTTATCCTAAAGAGGAGGGAAGATTTGCTTCCACCAAATAATATTTCAATAGATGGTTCAAAATTGGAAATTTTGGAAATTTGTAGTAAGGTCTTAGGGGACCAGACTGCTGAGTTCATCGGTCCCTAGGCTTACACACTACATAATCTAACTTAAACTAACTGACGCTAAGGACAACACACACACCCATTCCCGAGGGAGGACTCGAACCTCCGACGGGAGGAGCGGACGGTGACAAGACGCCCCTAGACCACGTGGCTACCCCGCACAATGGGTATTCAGAGCAATTGTCATCTATGTAAATATGTCATAGATTTGTGCATAAACAAAATTTTCCGCCATAACTCGTTTCACTCCCCGCGAATAAGTAAAAATACACATTTCCTCCGCATCACATTCGAAGACGAACAGGAAGCATTTAAGCAATATTGTTCCTTCGTCTTCTGGCATTGGCTATATCGACAATTGTAAATACGCTCTAGGACAAAAATACCCTAAGCACCACGACGGCATCAGTAGATTATAATATACATATAGAGATAAACAAACGATTACAGTTTCTGAATAACTGGATGATTAATTCAAGAGAAACTGCTCCATAAAATGAACAAGTCAGTAACGCCCACATCTGATCCCTTTGCAAACGGCTTGACACTGATAAAGTTTCTTGATGCCCTCCAGACGGATATCGGACAAATTCTGTACAAGTGGTGCGTTAGAGCATCAAAATACTGGGAATGTTGGAGGGTCCTCCCACAATCGCAGGCGACAGTGAGCTTGGTATCGAAGCGCTGTCCAGGGCTTCTCCAGACACGTCTTCAATGTTTGAAGCAGTACTCATCACTGGAGACCTACGCCAGTCAGTGGGATTCTACGCCAAATACGCCCCAGACGGCGGTGGGATACCAAGATACCAAGATGTCTGTCGGCCAACATACTGTCCAACAACCACGAGTGATGGTCTGGCATGCCATTTCTTTTCATTGCAGGAATCCTTTGGTAGTCATCAACAGCGGTACGCCGAAGATACTCTACGCCCAGTTTTGTTGCAGTTCATGGCAGGCCAACGTGGGTTTCCATTTCAGCAAGCTGATGGCGACCCGCTCACGGTGAGAGTTTCTACTGCTTGTCTCCGTGCTTGCAAAACCCTGCCTTAGCCAGTGAGGACGCCAGATCTGTCTCCACTTGAGAACGTTTGGACCATTATGGGCAGGGAAGTTCAGCCATCTCGGGATTTTGACGATATAGCGCACCAGTTGCACAGAATTTGGCAGGGTATCCCACAGAAAGACAACTCTATCCATCAATGGCAAGCCCAATAATTGCCGGCATAAGCGCCAGAGTTGGAACAGCGCGTTAAGGACTTGCTCAATTTGTGAATCACTTTCCCTTCAATAAATCATCCAATTTTCTGAAATTTTAATCATTTATTTGTCTATATATGTACATCACATCCACTGATTTCCATTCCTGTTGGATACTTACTTCGTGGTTCGTCGTTGTTTTGTCTTAGATTGTATACAGTATATGCAAGTACTATATTTGGATTCTCGTACAAAAGGTTAATGCAGTAAACTCGACAAATAAGAAGCTAGTTGTTTTGTACGTACCTGCGCTAAGGTACTAAAATGTCTAATAAAGACTGTAAGCCAATTAATGTCTCCTTAATATACATGGGGCAAACACTGTAATTGTATATCGAAGCTTAACATTATAAATTATTGAAACATATGCTGCAGGACGTGATACCACCTGCTGTTGGACACAGTCTTCATATACTTGTTAAATAATTTTAAAAAAAGCATACTCCGCGACAATAGTTTGGATTAGATATTGTGGTTCTTTTCTTCAGATCTACGAAATAACAACGCTTATAAGACTCAGTCATAACCAGGAAATATCCTAATTTGTCGGTATTGTGTTTAAAAAGTGTTTCTCCGGCACACTTAATAAAACGTTTGCGCAGTAGCAAAGGCGCTGGTTTATACATGGTATTGACGGAGCGTCCATCAGCTACAAGTGCTAAGCAGCTGTGTCCTGAAAAGGTACTTAGTCAATACTTTTAGCAGTCATTCAGTCACTAGAATGCCTAATCGACATGTACGTCGCACAAGTGCTTTATAAAATACTGTAACGTATGGACGCCAGTAATTTAGTCTATCTATAGAAGAAATCAGGTATGCATAGCCCTCGAATATTTAACGTAAAAACGTATCTACAAGAGAGGACGCATTTACACATCCGCTTAGAGTGTTCAGTTCTTTTGCTGATATATCTGCATTTTGGCCTATACTACGAAGTTACGAATTTGGCGTCGTATCAATTTAACATTGTGACACCCAATCTGCTTATTGCATTGTTTGATGGTCTATCAAATTACCACTTGCATAACCAGTTAGCTGATATCTCGATTTGACCTCCTTCCAATTTGTTATTTGCATGGCCAGTACTACTAATTTCAGGATTTTGCGTCCTACTAATTTGCCAACGGTTAAGTCACTACTACCAGTTTGGTTTGGCACCAATCAATTAACATTTTGCAGCCTACGTTATGATGCTTTTATTTTATGCTGTCAAAGTATCTTACCTCGCCTTTTTTAACTCTGCTTCTCAGAACAGCGACGAGTGATTGAAATAATAATTAATCGGTGAAGAAATAAACCTATGGAGAGCACTGACAAGAATAAGGGGCAGAATTATAGAGTACGCGTTAAGACATGGAACAACTTTCATGGTACTAGACGTAGCTGTAGAGGGTAAAAACCACAGAGAAAGACATTGACTGGAATACATCCACCAAATAATCGAGGCCTTTATTGCAAGTGCTACTCTGAGATGAAGAGGTAGGCACAGGAGAGCAATTCGTGGCGGCCCGCATAAAACCAATCAGAAGAGTCATGACCGTAAAAAGTGTACTTGTCCCGATTTTCGTCCCGTTTGAATAATTTTTCGCTGTGTGTCTTTTTTTTTTGCCTTAGAATGTACGCTCGTGTCCCAAAATATTAATTCTGTAAGTAGGCTGTTTAGGTTTTATGATGGTAACGCCACGTAGTGCTCTCTATATGAAAATCGCTGACTGCGCTGTGTGGCATCTGTGGCTAGTTGGGCTCATTGTTGAAACATTCGCCAGTGTCGTGTTGGGAGTTGGATGTGAACAGCGCGTAGCGTTGGGCAGTTGGAGGTGAGCCGCCAGCAGTAGTTAGTGCCTTCAGTAGTTAGAATCTTTTATTCAGCTGGCAGTATTGGTGCTCGCTGTATTGTAGTAGTTCGAGTAACGAAGATTTTTGTCAGGTAACAGATTCATGAAAGGTATAGGTTATTGTTAGTCAATGCTACTCTTTTGTAGGGATTATTGAAAGTCATATTGCGTTGCGCTAAAAAATATTGTATGTCAGTTTAGTGGTGATCAGAATAAGTAAAGAGAAAACTGTTTGAGTACGTTGAGTTTTGCTCAGCTGTTTGAAAACAAAATAACGTAGAAGTTTTCCAGCACTGTCATTCTTAATTTTTCTAAGGGGACGTTTCAATTCTAGCATTATCTCAGGATCCATATCTACATTTATATGTGTATCTACTACATATCTTTGTTCCAAGATTCTGAATGTCGATCGGAGTATGTGATGCATCATACCCGACTGTCATCTTCGTGTCGATATGGCTCATCATACTGCACATGTACTTCCACCTGAACCATTAGTATTTGACATCACGTATCGAACGTTTTTTCGCTTCTATTATCACATGTAAGTCACACCCTAGTGATTAGCCCTAATTTAGATCCACTTGCCATCATGTTATAAGAGTTAGCCAAAAACAGTATCCTTGAGGGGACTGCCTGGAGCTTGGTTAGCTGTGGTAGTTCTGGAGACGACTGCTGCTGATGTTGCAGGTCTGATAGGAAAGGAAGACATCTTGTGGACATTGACCGCTGCTGAGGTACTAGCACACGGTGGAATATCTGTGAATCCTCCTGTGAAACAATAACTACTAACCCCTCAGTATAAAATGATACACATGTACCTAGAAATAATTGGTTGGTTGGTTTGTGGGGGTTGGGACCGGACTACAAAGGCCATCTGTCCTAAAAATTATTATCATTATAATAATTAGAGAGAGACAGACAATATACTTACTGATATTCTTCTTCTTCTTCTTCCCAGCTGACTACTGCTGCTGGCAGCGTTTCATACTACTCATATCAGTAAAAAGCGCGGACAGAAAACGATGATGCTCACGCAGTCAAATCATAAAAATTTAAATTTCCTGAAGGGTGGGAAGCTGAGATCGCTCTCTGTTGGCGGGATCAGCAGTCACTGTGCAGCGACTGGCTGATATCATGATGACCATTATCCATTGTGAAAGAGGGAGGGAGGAGGGGGTGGAAAATCCGAGAAATGAGGGAGTAAGGGGGAATTCGAGGAATGCTACTGCTGACATCACTGATTCCAGGAATATTGATGCTGACATCAGTCGTTTTCTGCCCAGAAATATCCTTGTCCCATCCATGCTGGTTGGATGGAAGTTCTGGTGTTTTAAAGCTATGCTGGCCGAATGGCAATTCTGGTGTTTTAAGTCTAATGTGCAACAATTTGTTTCATATATATATGACGTGTTCTGTGTACTGCGTTTTCAAATTTCTACATGCCACACCTATGTACAATCTATCACAGCTTTGACATTCAGAGAAATAATATTTATGATCTCTGGGAGTTGTCCCTCGTGATTGTTGGTTGACTTAAATTTATTGCAGAGTTTTCAAAGTCTTGTATGCTACATGGAGACGTCGGCAGTGGCTAATTTTCCTAATATCCAATTTTCTAAATGACTTATTAAAATGTAGGCTAAGGTTCCTGATACTGGCCTTCTCGTGGGTAGTCCCTCACTTTCCAGGTAATATTCATCCTCTTCATGGAATTAGTTTTGTTCAGTAATCAGTTTCGGGGCACTAGTTTTTTTCTGTTATTGCTTCTAAAATTTGACAGCTGTGAGACTTGAGAGTTTTTTCTATGATTTCTATTGTTTCTGTAATAGAAGTGGAAGAGAAAGTGTTTTCTATGTCTAATAAAATCAGATATAGATGTTGCAACTTTTCTGTAATTTATAGCTGGCCTCATTGATGTCTTGTGTTTATGTATTTTTGGTTTGCGGCAGAGTGTCGGTGAGTGTGGATTCTTCTGTATTATGTGGTATTTCTGTTTATTAGAGAGCGCATGTTGAATGTTTTAACTGTTTTTTTTATTTGATTCTATTTATTCTGATTCAATTTACATAAATCAGCACTACAATCACTGAATAAGCGTCTCTGGAAAGAATTTCATCGTGTTATTGCACAACTGTTACTAGGAACGCTTGGAACTTCAATATTTACAAGCAAATAATTACATGACACGACAATTAGATGCTTCGGAGTCGCTGTTTTTGCGCACTGCCATAACAGTTGCCGGATTTTTGCTTATGGGTTTGGCAATACCAGTCCTTCATAATTCGTGCAAAGTTTTCACCAAATAGCGACTGTCCATGGATTACATTCATTACAATACCACACTTTGAATTTGGCTGATGTAAGTGCACGTTCACTGTACACTATCTCACGTTTTCCTAATTTCGTTATCCATCTCGATTCCTTAAGATCACTCATATGAGCTTCATGCAGCCATAACTTTAGTAAACATGAGCTCTTTATTTTTCACTTATATTTATGTATTTTTTACATGCTTTGATATGTCTTTTGTTTACATATGATTTAGGTACCATTTGTGGCTTTCATAACATTCACTTACGTACTAAGCTTTGTTTAACTTTTATCTGCATGGCCCTGTCAATGTATATAATGCATTTGTCTAGTACTTCAAGATATGTGTTCTTTTTGATAAGCAAACACGCTAATATTGAGGACATCATTGTCTCACCTACGAAAAATTCATCCTAGCATGTCCGTAAGGTGAACGCAATGTAAATAAAAAAACACCACATAATGAAAAGGTATGCACCCAGGGGTGCATGAAAAATTATAATTGAACATACCCTACAAAGCCTAAAATGAAGATAGTAGTGAGACATTGAATCAACTATAACATATCATGAAAATCATCAAAGTGCAACTCGCGGCCGTTTTCAAAAAACTTTGTCTTAACCGTCGCTCCCCTTGCAGGCAATGCCTGCTCTTACCAGATGCCTAGTTATTCATTTGTTGAACCACAAGTAGGCAGACGGCACCCAGTAGTGACACAAATTGTACGTACGCTCGCAGTAAGTTTCTGAAATTACTGTGCTTGTTGTTGCCTAACCACAAATACATGCTGTTGCCTTTCTCGAGCTAGTCTGTCGTGATATTTCAGCTCTTCGATTTAACATTTGAAAGCAGAAAACTTCAATTTTCCGCGCATCTGGGGAGTGACAGGATTATCTGGCCACAGCACTAGGACTATAATAAAGCGAAGAGCCGGCTAATAACGGAGCATATTTAGCGTGAGCAATTTGAAGCAAGTTTTGGGAACAGCGTTTTTGAGGTGACTAGCGCGGTCACTGCCTCAACAGCGATGAGTGGGGGGAGACGACGACCTACGAAGACCTTATATAATAGCGGCTCGTGCACAGTAGGGCACCAGTCCTCCAGGTACGTCCAGCAGAAATGGCCATCAGGAAGGTGAGGCCCCAGAGTATATGCTGGTTCTTTTGTAGTAAACGTCGTTATCTAAACTGTATCCGCTGCTGTTACTGCCATAAGTATCTTAGCAGAGGCCTGTCCTTTATCATATCTGTAGATTGGGAACAGCAGTTATTCGTACATATTCACGTAGCAAATTTTGGAAAGTTTCATATATTGTAGTAGGACTAATTGGTTTTATTAACTTCTTATTTTATTTATTTATTTTTTGAGACCTATCCAAGACATTACAATATGTAAACGGTAGTGCTAAAAAATCACACATTTGACAGTTGGTGGCGTAACGTTCCCAGCAGCGATTGACTGTGATACTGCTGAATTTTGTTTGAAGTACTGTCTCAGGTTCCTTCTCTAGATTGTCGCACAGATGACAAAATGGTAGATATCGAAATAGACGACAGAGGGATAGAGAAACAACTAAAATCGCTCAAAAGAGGAAAGGCCTCTGGACCTGATTGGATACCAGTTCAATTTTACACAGAGTACGCGAAGGAACTCGCCCCCCTTCTTGCAGCGGTGTACCGTAGGTCTCTAGAAGAGCGTAGCGTTCCAAAGGATTGGAAAAGGGCACAGGTCATCCCCGTTTTCAAGAAGGGACGTCGAGCAGATGTGCAGAACTGTAGACCTATATCTCTAACGTCGATCAGTTGTAGAATTTTGGAACACGTATTGTGTTCGAGTATAATGACTTTTCTGGAGACTAGAAATCTACTCTGTAGGAATCAGCAAGGGTTTCGGAAAAGACGGTCATGTGAAACCCAGCTCGCGCTATTCGTCCACGAGACTCAGAGGGCCACAGATACGGGTTCACAGGTAGATGCCGTGTTTCTTGACTTCCGCAAGGCGTTCGATACAGTTCCCCACAGTCGTTTAATGAACAAAGTAAGAGCATATGGACTATCAGACCAATTGTGTGATTGGATTGAGGAGTTCCTAGATAACAGGACGCAGCATGTCATTCTCAGTGGAGAGAAGTCTTCCGAAGTAAGAGTGATTTCAGGTGTGCCGCAGGGGAGTGTCATAGGACCGTTGCTATTCACAATATACATAAATGACCTTGTGGGTGACATCGGAAGTTCACTGAGGCTTTTTGCGGATGATGCTGTGGTGTATCGAGAGGTTGTAACAATGGAAAATTGTACTGAAATGCAGGAGGATCTGCAGCGAATTGACGCATGGCGCAGGGAATGGCAATTGAAACTCAATGTAGACAAGTGTAATGTGCTGCGAATACACAGAAAGATAGATCCTTTATCATTTAGCTACAAAATAGCAGGTCAGAAACTGGAAGCAGTTAATACCATAAATTATCTGGGAGTACGCATTAGGAGTGATTTAAAATGGAATGATCATATAATGTTGATCGTCGGTAAAGCAAATGTCAGACTGAGATTCATTGGAAGAATCCTAAGGAAATGCAATCCGAAAACAAAGGAAGTAGGTTACAGTACGCTTGTTCGCCCACTGCTTGAATACTGCTCAGCAGTGTGGGATCCGTACCAGATAGGGTTGATAGAAGATATAGAGAAGATCCAACGGAGAGCAGCGCGCTTCGTTACAGGATCATTTAGTAATCGCGAAAGCGTTACGGAAATGATAGATAAACTCCAGTGGAAGACTGCAGGAGAGACGCTCAGTAGCTCGGTATGGGCTTTTGTCAAAGTTTCGAGAACATACCTTCACCGAAGAGTCAAGCAGTATATTGCTCCCTCCTACGTATATCTCGCGAAGAGACCATGAGGTTAAAATCAGAGAGATTAGAGCCCACACAGAGGCATACCGACAATCCTTCTTTCCACAAACAATACGAGAATGGAATAGAAGGGAGAACCGATAGAGGTACTCAAGGTACCCTCCGCCACACACCGTCAGGTGGCTTGCGGAGTATGGATGTAGATGTAGATGTAGGTTCAATATGTAATTATCAGATTATTCAGGGTATAGTTAATGAAAAGAATAATACAGGCTTTAGTACGTAATTCGTACATGTAGACATGGGGCAACAGGGGACATTAATGAATATCCACTAGGTTCCGTTCTACTTCTACGAGTGTCCATTACGTAAGCAAAACACCTATTTAATATACAAGATGCAACTTCAGTAATTTTTGATGATGGTGTTGTAACCAATATCTGTAAACGACCAGCAATAGAAGACATTGTAAGTATTATCTGTAAACAAACTTGTATCATGAAAATTATCGTGTCAAAATTCTGAGGAGAGTTCGTCTTTGTTCTTAAGTCACTCAAATATGCGTCTTCCAGAATCGTATAAAGAAACTACTTCATCTATTCATGTCGTTATTTTGTATAATTGTGAGCTGTATAGAGAAATTAAGCCTCCAATATTTTTATAATCAGTATTGTACTATAGTATAGTATTCTGGGGTATCTTTCTTTCGTTGCAAGAAACTCGCAGTAAGGTTAATATTCTATTAGCGCCGGTGATAATGTTGTACAGCAATGCTAGCACATGTGTATTCTCTTTATCAGGTCATTTTAAATAAATCAATAGAATTTAAAGCCTACACATTCTTGAACAATGCCACTACCAAATTATTTGCTGGCTTACTTAGTAGCTGGCAACTTCCTTTGCTTCATAGAAGATTTTTTTACAGAATGTGTAGCTTCGTTGTTATTTATTGGCTATTCCTTTTTTGCGACACTGACGTAATGATATCAATGTAAGCAACACTCTATCAGTATTGTCAGTTGATGTTAACCGAGAGCAGAACAAACTCTTCTGTGCGTGTTCTGCAGAACTGCCTTCTGCAGTCGCTATCAGAGCAGAGGATAAAGCTACTGGTCATAAAGGTTATTCACAGTTTCTTTTGAGACAATACAGGTATCCTAAGTTAACACTGGGATAATGAAGACACATAACTTTCCATTTATCTTTGACGTCGTATGATACTTTCCTTTATTTCCCCATCTTCTGAACGCAGGTTATTTTCTAATTATGGATCAGCATATAGTGATGCCTATGAAAAATAATTGTATCACCTTCCACGCTACCACAGTAAGTTGGTGATATGTGCCTGTATGCTGCGTTAATGTCAATGGAAGTTCGAAGGCCAACCGGGTTAGTGTTGGACTGATAATGTCCAGAATTCAAACTTCTTCAGATCCTAGGACTTTTTCTGCCACTTAGCTCTATTCTCAAGTCTAGAAATGATTTGTTATTAATTCAAACATCAAGATAGCGTGGTCTGCAGTTTAGGATAAACTGTAGGTTCACCGAAAGCTGGTGACGTAGGACGGTTCAAATACCAGATGAAGGCAATGGTATACAACCTCCAGTAATGCCCTCCAGTGCACAAACAAATGTTCGCATTATGGTTAAATTTAGCTTACTGCTCACTGAACTGCTTATGTACCTCTGATCCCTAATTAGTTTGATATGATTCGCTTCTATTGACTGAGTAATAGTGGCACACAATTAAAGCATTCACGAGCTATCTGACGGAAAGTACTCAGACACTATTAGCGGACAGCAAAATGGGGTGTGAAGACCATAACTCCTCTGTGGACACTTTCAACCTAGTTCTGAGTGTATGTAGTGGAATAGATGGACATTCTTCATCAACAGCAGAATCCAGAGGAGGTAGTGATGTTGGAGGCTGGCGTCTGGAGCAAACGTGACGTTGTAACTCAACCCAGAAGTGTTCAAGATCGGGACTCTGGGCAGGCCAGTTCATGCAAGGAATGTTGTTGTCCACGTAGTACTGTCTCACAGATGCTGCTTTATGATGGTGTGGATTGTCGTGCTGATACAAATAGATATCATTTCCAGACGTTTCTGTGATGAACTTAGCACACAATGCTATGTGTTCATATCCTTCTGTATGTATCGTTTACTTGAGTGCAATATGGAAACCACACACTAACCTCGAATAACACTCCTATATTCTGTCACCTCCTTCTCTGTACCTCCCTGCTGGCATTGTATATGAAGGTGGATAACGTTCTCCAGGTATTGGACAAATCCAAATCCGTCCATCGTATTGCTACAGGGTATAACGTGATTTACCAATCGAAATCATTCGTTTGAGTCACTGACTAGTGGTTTCGCTCTTCACACAACCTTGAGCGTGGCTTAGCACTGATTACACAAGTGCGTGGCTTATAATTAGCTGATTGTACCACATACTTTTTAACTACTTAAGCACAGGCATTTAGGTCGTTGAACTACTGGCAGCACTTTGTAACTCACGGATGGTTTTTTCAACCAGTACATGATTTCTTACGACCACGCCAACGGTCTCTGCCGGTCAGTATATGGTGTCTACCTCGTTTAGATATATCTGTGGTTGTGTCTTCGTGTTTCCACTTCATAATCACATTATATCGAAAAGTAAGAATCAGCAAGGGTTTCGAAAAAGACGATCGTATGAAACCCAGCTCGCGCTATTCGTCCACGAGACTCAGAGGGTCATAGACACGGGTTCCCAGGTAGATGCCGTGTTTCTTGACTTCTGCAAGGCGTTCGATACAGTTCCCCACAGTCGTTTAATGACCAAAGTAAGAGGATATGGACTATCAAACCAATTGTGTGATTGGATTGAAGAGTTCCTAGATAACAGAACGCAGCATTTCGTTATCAATGGAGAGAAGTCTTCCGATGTAAGAGTGATTTCAGGTGTGCCGCAGGGGAGTGTCATAGGACCGTTGCTATTCACAATATACATAAATGACCTTGTGGATGACATCGTAAGTTCACTGAGGCTCTTTGCGGATGATGTTGTGGTATATCGAGAGGTTGTAACAATGGAAAATTGTACTGAAATGCAGGAGGATCTGCAGCGAATTGGCGCATGGTGCAGGGAATGGCAACTGAATCTCAATGTAGACAAGTGTAAAGTGCTGTGAATACATAGAGAGAAAGATCCCTTATCAGTTAGCTACAACATAGCAGATCAGCAACTGGAAGCAGTTAATTCCATAAACTATCTGGAAGTACATATTAGGAGTGATTTAAAATGGAATGATCATATAAAGTTGATCGTTGGTAAAGCAGATGCCAGACTGAGATTCATTGGAAGAATCCTAAGGAAATGCAATCCGAAAACAGAGGAAGTAGGTTACAGTACGCTTGTTCGCCCACTGCTTGAATACTGCTTGGCAGTGTGGGATCTGTACCAGATAGGGTTGATAGAAGAGATAGAGAAGATCCAACGGAGAGCAGCGCGCTTCGTTACAGTATCATTTAGTAATCGCGAAAGCGTTACGGAGATGATAGATAAACTCCAGTGGAAGACTCTGCAGGAGAGACGCTCAGTAGCCCGGTACGGGCTTTTGTTGAAGTTTCGAGAACATACCTTCACCGAGGATTCAAGCAGTATATTGCGCCCTCCTACGTATATCTCGCGAAGAGACCATGAAGATAAAATCAGAGAGATTAGAGCCCACACAGAGGCATACCGACAATCCTTTCCACGAACAATACGAGACTGGAATAGAAGGGAGAACCGATAGAGGTACTCAAGGTACCCTCCGCCACACACCGTCAGGTGGCTTGCGGAGTAAGGATGTAGACGTAGATGTAGGTGTAGAATTGTGAAACACACTCTGTAAACTGAAAGAAATTCAACCTGCTTTTCAGCTCAATAGTTACGCTGATCTAATGTAATGTGTTGTGCGTAGTGGTACGGTGATAAATTCTGCTTATGGATTGAGCTTTTTCATTCAACATATAAAACGTCACAGCTCTGTGAGCCGTTAGTTATGCCCGTGTCAACCATGATGGTGCTGAATTTTTACTAGGGATGTTTCCATATGTCATTCTTTACACAGTGCTGCGTAGATCATGATATGCTCCAGTACAGCTTCTTACTACCCAAATGGAGGGAATTAGCTAATATTTAGAAGTGAAACAGTTTATTTCAAAGAAGAAACAGCGTCATGCAAAAAAGTCTGAGTTCAAGCAAATATTTTTGTCAACCGGATTTGTATCAAACGACTGAGTAATATTAGACCTCTCATTGCCATGACTGTTGCATTAAAGAATAATTTATCGCTCAGTTAAGAAATCTCATTATAAAGTCATGTTGTGTGACTTTTCAGTGTCCAAATACTTCACTTGATTGCTCAGCATGGAAGAGCTCACCCACAGCAGTTGTTAAAATCACGAAGACAAAAAGAGCACAGAATATATTTTTTGTAGAGGACACTCTGAAGGATAGTTTCGTATATAAAGATTAACTGCTGTTCTCTATTCCTGGACGCTATTATGAATTATTTTTTACTGTTACAACGGACAAAAAACTGCTGCAGGTAGGCATAAGTTTCACTTAAGGTGGAAATGACTTATTTAACTTTGGTAGGTCTTGATTTGCAACATTAATTCTTGTTCCTCCGTTACACACGCATGTGTTTTTCATCTATGTATAAGAATCCTTTCAAATTTACAGACGGACATCTGTGTAGAATTAATTCTTATTGAGATAGATCACTAAAGTATTGGAATTAAAAGAATTAAAAAAGACAATAATGTCTCTTAACAACAAAATGATCCATCAAAGGTGAGCAAGAAAAGGAAAGCCGAGTTCTGGTTCGCTGTGCCATTCGTATATCGCATTAGTGTCTTTGTCCCGAAGAACTGGGTGCCAATGTGAGTGTACTTACACAAGTAAGTGTGATTGTGAATGTGTTTTTTTATTTTTTTGTGCTCACTTTCTGTTTGTGTGTGTGTGTGTGTGTGTGTGTGTGTGTGTGTGTGAGTGAGTGAGTGAGTGAGAGAGAGAGAGAGAGAGAGAGAGAGAGAGAGAGAGAGAGACTTGGAAAGGATGGAGGAGCAAGTGTTTTAGAGAGGTTTTGAGTTTCTCGTGTTGTTAACATTTGTGTTGTACCTATTTTACAGATTTTCCTTTTTACTGCGTTCCTGAATGCTACTCTAGCAGCACCGCAGTTGAATCCGAGAGACGCTACCATTGTTGTACTGGAGAATGACTTCAACGGAGTTGATCCGTGGCACTGGAGGTACGTCACTAATGTGTTATACCTGAAGTACTCATCATCACATTTAACGCTAATACACTTAAATAAAGGTTTTCCTACGATTACTTGTTAAAATGGAGGTAAGCTCAGTAGTCTGTCGGAAAGATAGAGCAACTATTGATAGTTTGTGACGCATTCGCTTTTAGAGATACAATGTTACTAACATATTCATTGTGGTTCGTCAGAAAGAGCTTCTCAGATTATACGGCCAAATACAGTAACGTCTACCAGCTATAAACATACTGATTTACACTCTCCTACTAATCGTTTTTAGAGATCAGTTTAAACACAGAGGGCAAAATATCTTACTGCTTTTGTGAATTATTCAGTCTAGGTTATGCCTGATGCTGTTCTCCTTTTGACAATTAATTATTTCACATATCCTATATGGTACGCCCAAGATTAAGTGGTGTAATCTGGAGGACCGCAAAGTGTTCTTTTGAAGTTGTTGTAATATGCTGAAGTTAGGTATAGTACGTAATTTATGTAAGGAAAACGATTGCTGGCATTTGATCACTTCTCGAGAAGTGCACGAGATTTTTCGGATATAATAATAGTTGCCCATTTTTTATAAGACACTATACAAATTTCTCAAAATAGATGTTGGAACTTTGTTGAACCCTTTGCAACAAGATCTGTCCTCCCACACCCAGTTACTCCGTCATGATGAAACATCTCTCCAGCTTTTCGTAGACCAAAAAAACAGTATATTTCAACTCCCCGTCGAAGGTATGGTTCCCCAATTATTGGGGACGGACTGTACGCCAAGTTTTCTCGGAAGTGCGGGAAAGGATACTGGACATGTAGTTTTCGAAGGAGACCACGGGAGATATAAATGTAAGTGGTCAGATACAGATGTGATCCTCTCATCTACAGAATGCTAATCTAAAGCCTTAGCATTACGCAATTTTCCTCGTTTCCACGCAACCATCAATCTCCAGATTCTCTTACCTTCATCTTTCGCCAATCAAGTGATATAACCACATTCCCAAATTTTTGTTTATATATACCTTCCTCGTACCAACTTCTACAATTGTTTTTTTGGAGACGTCCATTTATCTTCAAGTGAGCTAAGTATTGTAGTATTCACTATCGCAGTATTTTTAGAGAGCTTCAAAAACACATCACCATTACTCAGGAGCGCACTATGCCACATCACTAAACTTTGATTCCTCCTGACAATTCTCTCTAACATCAGCCTATTCATCACCATTATTAAATTGTGTTCCGAGTCTGTATCTGCTGCTTATTACGCCCTACAAACCAGTATAACATTTTGGGATGTATGTCATGCTAAAATGTAATCAACTTTGTATGCTGCAGTATATACAATTATTTCTCAGGTAGATCTCGTCTCCTTGTCTTTTTTGAACTGTACATTTGTTACTATTAGCTGAAATTTGTTGCATAACTCATTGAGGTTTACTGCTCTCTCATTTATTACCAAACTCAGTTCCTCGCGTAACTTTTCCGTTTCCTTCATCTGTTCCCATCCTATTACCAGCTGAACTGTACTGCGGGATGCTAGTTTTCCTTACTCCCGCCCTATTTACTACAAGTGAGTCCCCGATCTCCACTAACCGAGTCTGCAGTTCCTTCCCCTACCACAGTGTTCCTATTCTCTATGATTATCAAATTTTCACCTCGTTTTAGAAATCGAGTTATCAATATTGATCGCTGATCCTTGGAGACATGAACTTTTCCTGTTTTTTTTTTTTTTTGTCTTTTACGTAACACTAATCCAAATATAATTGAAATAATTATGACATTTTATGGTTCTAAAAAGTTAAGATTCTCTTATAGAAGACGGGCGCATCTAGTGCAATGGGTAAGGAAAGATACGTACGCTTTGTTGCACGTAAATAATTTCCAGATTTTTCATAACACCCTAGTTTAACAAAGCATGAACTTTTATTCACTAAATGCCGCTCTTGGATGTAACCCTCATCTATTTTAATAACACTTCATTTAGCTCACAGGTAGACCTTTTTTAGCAGCGCTTTACTTTGCTCACGAGTAAAACTTTTTACTTTCTTTAAGGTCTTATTATCAGACTTTTATTATTTTCTGTAACATCAAGAGATGAGTTAACCTTTATTTTTACACAGTCACTACCTCACCATTTTTAACAAAAGCATATCAGCTGTAGTTTCAGGCTTTCGCTCTACTTTCGGTTTATTCCGTGCCATCATTCAGGAGCAGGGAACACTGTAAGGCTGTCATTACTCAATCGTCAGATTGTTTAGTGACTCCAGTGTTACTTCAGAGGCACTCTTGCGAGTAGCACGATCCGGTGGTCTACCGCAGCGACCTTTCCGCACCTCGACCCGCATTTCTGCTCCTGTTGAGTAAATACTAGGCGCACAGATCGCAACACGCTAATAGATTCGTCATTAAACCACATCCAATTACACTTCTGTTCAGAGTCAAGCGTAGCTGGGTAAAGAGAGATAAGGCTAAGAAGAAAAGTGACTATCCATTGCAATTCGCCTTTAGGACTCTTCCAAAAGCACGACGGTACCTTAACTGTAGGAAACCGTACACCGATTTGGAATGTCAGTTGAGAATTAAAAAAAAAGGATACACTGCAACTGTGGTCACCCAATAGAGTTCTCGTTGTCAAAAAGGAAGATTATAGCCTAATTTCCCGTCGGCGACGAGGTAATTAGAGGCGGAGCAGAAGCTCCGGTTTGGGAAGTATATGGAAGTGAAATAGCCCTTCCCTTTCAAAAGAACTATCCCGACATCTACCTTAAGGCATGTATGAAAATAGTGGGTAAATCTGAGTCTGGATGGCCACATGGAGATTTGAACCGCAGGTCTCACGAACTGCTTCCAGATTCTCACCACTACACCACTTCTTGCACTAGCGTTTTATATTCTGTCTCCTTTATTGATGAACCGTACTTTCCTACAGTTCTCCCAATAAACCAGAGTCTAGCATTTACATTTCTTAGCACAATCCTCATATGCACGTTTTATTTCATGTCACTTCGCAACGTTACGCCCGAGATATTTAAATAGCGTGGCTGTGTCAAGCAGGACGCTACTAATGCTGTGTACGGACATTACGGATTGGTTTTTCCTACTCATCCTCATTCACTTTCATTTCTATACATTTAAAGCTAGCTGCCATTCATCACACTAACTAGAAATGTTGTCTAAGTCATCTTGTATCCATCTACGGTCACTTAACTTCGACACCTTACCACACACAGCAACATCATTACAAAACAACCGCAAATTCCTTCCACCCTGGCCGCCAAATCATTTATGTACATAGCGAAGAATAGCGGTCCTATCACACTTCCCTGGGCCACTTCTAACGACACCCTTGTCTCTGATGAACACTCGCCATTGAAGACAACATATTGGGTTCTATAACGTAAGAAACACGCGAGCCACTTACATATCTGTGAGCCTATTCTATATATTCGTTCCTCTTTAACAGCCTACAATGGGACACTGTGTCAGACGATTTCTGAAAATCTAGAAATATAGAATCTCCTTGTTGTCGTTCATCCGTAGCTCGCAGTGTATCATGTGAGAAAGGGCAAGCTGAGTGTCTCAAGAGCGATACTTTCTAAAACCCTGCTTGTCAGTCTCAAGGAAGTTTATTATATTTGAACTGAGAATATGTTCAAGGATTCTGCAGCAAATGGATGTTCTGCTTATTGGTCTCTAATTTTGCCCGTTCGTCCTTTTGCCCTTCTTATACACAGGAGTCACCTGCGCTTTATTCCAGTCTACGCCAAGGATACTTCTTACTATGTTGTCTATACGCTTTCAATCTTTTTTATTCTTTCTGATTTACATTATGAGGAAGAAAATTAACTATGTTTTAACGTTACATCTCTCTATTTCGTCGAACGGGGTTAAATTTCTATGAAAATTAAACCACTTGCTACCGAAATATTCTAAGGTTGGTAGCACAAATGTTTTGTAAGCAATCAATTTGTAGACATTGCACTTCCATAGGTTTCTGTTTCTGCTTTGGTTCATTCTTCTACTCTTGTTACTGCTGGGGTTTATTTATTAATTCGTTTCAGACCAATATTAGATACTTATAATTGTGGTTGATGTTAGGCACCTGCGATACTGAGCCTATGTGATCCTTCCATTTCATATCGCTACTAATTTTTACCCCCATGTATTTGTAAGCGTTGACAGTTTACAGTTATGAATCATTGATTTTGTAGTCATATGGCAATATGTTGTTTCTTTTCCATTTCGTGAATTGCAGAATTATGGATTTCTGAACATTTATAACACGTTGATTATCTCTGCTTTGAAATATTGTCAAGGTGTGACTGAATATTAATTCAGTTACTTTCAGGCTGTACGTCATTGAAAGTAAGCACTTCACCTGCCAATAGTCTCAGGTTACTATTAAAGTCACTAATACGGAACAGGAACAGTTAGGGTCACAATACACTTTCCCAGAGCACACCTGAAACCACCTCTACTTCAATCGATAGCTCCACATCCAAAATAACATGCTGCGTCATCCACATCAGAAAACCTCAATCCACTCACAACTTTAGGTTGATACCACACGTGGTAGAACTTCCAATAATATTCGTAAGCCTAGATGCTGCCGAGTCAAATTTTGTCCAAAAATGAAAACGATACTGCATCGGCCTGACCCCCTTGATCAGAGACTTTCAATATGTCATGTGAGAAAAGCGAATTGGGTTCCAGATGCGTGATGTTTTAGGAATCCATGATGGATGGCAAGAGAAAGGCCATTGTGTTCAATATACCTCATTACATTTGTACTCAGAATGTATTGTAAGATTCTAGAATAACAAATAAATTTCGTTAACACTGGATGGTAGTTTTGTTCATCATTTCTGCTACCCTTCGTGCAGATGGTGTGACTTTACTCTTTATTCCAAACATCTGGCACGGTTTTTTGTTCCACGTGTACCACCGTACATTATGGTGGAAACAGGGGCTTAGCTGGTATAGAATCTGACAGGGATCTTATCGAGCCTTTCAGGCCTCTTCAGTTTTGCAGTTTCAGTTGTTTTTCAACAATACTGACACAGATGTTAGTATCACTCATCATGGAAACTATGCAATAACTGGGGCAGTATTCCTAGATTTTTTGGTTGCAAAAGATAGTTTGAAAACGGAGTTTCGCTTTTCTACTTTTATTTTGTTATAATCAGTTTCACTATAGTTTCTTTGAGTTTTGTGTCAGATCTTTTGATGATATTCTGCTAACGTAAGGCTTCACGAATAAGCCTCTTGACAGACAAATATGATTCATTTTGCATCTCTCTATCGAGAAACCAATGCTTTGTTTTACACCTATTACTAGCTGGTTGGTTGCTGTAGAACATTCTTTACACTTCACCATGCGGAATCTTTAGCGTCACCGTCTGTTCTTCTAGCCACATATCTATGAAGTGCTTGGTTAACTATTCTCGTAAACTTGAGTCACAGTTCTTCTACATGGTCCTGTCTAGATCTAAATGTGTCACTTTACCTCATTAACATATTTTAGATCTTAATATACACTGCCTTAGAAAGAAGACGAAGCACTTGGAAGACATGGTCGGATGTTAGTGCAACTTTGGTATGTCAATGAATAGTCTGTGTGAGACGTACAAGAGCAGCCAGCGGGCATTAGCGTCGCTCGTGCATACTGTTGAGACAAACATGGCAGGGCACATAAGGAGCGTGAGGCGTGTAAAATAAGTGATCATGATGAAGGACACTGAGGTACAGCATACTACTCTGTGGGCGACTACGTTTACAAGTAACTGGCCATGTTGTGAGGCTGGATGGCAGACGCAGGAGTCCCAGTAAGAGGAAATGAACACTATATTTCCAATTGACACATTGATTCTGCGGTTTGGTGGGAAAGAATCACGCCCCTGCCCCATAAAAGTGGACCTGTAATTAGTCAACTGGCGGCCACCGTCTGTCCAGCAGGATGCAACTCACGCTGGCACGCTGCTTTGCTGACGTATGCTCTCAGCGCCAGGCCTGCACTCTGTTGCTTGAGCCACAGCCCTTATATCAACAATACATAGCGGAATCTTGCAGAGGTAGCGTCTCTTGGATGAATGAGCACACCCAGCTGGCCAAGGTGCGTTGCAAGAGGTGCACCCACCTCCTTGTCAGAGGGCAGATGCTGTGCATGAGGTGTGACCCACTGCTGTCTCACAGAAGTCTGGTACCTGCTGTAGTGGACCAGCAAGCCCACAGTACTGTACCACCAACTCCAGTAATGGATTTAGTACATTGGCAGGGCCTCAAAACAGTGGTAGCGGCTACTGGCTCCATGTCATCTCCCCATTTGGCATAGCCCCTGTGTTCTGGCGGTACTGCAGGACTGCGAAAGGCTCTGTTACAAGATCAATGATTACTAATACCCAACAGCAACACATTTCTTGTGCCAATGTACCACTTCTGGCAATATATTCAGCAACACCACCGAAACTCGATGATGGGGACATTGCCTAGCCTGCACCATGTATTACCAGTGTGATGGTAAGTTATACCGAGGAAGGCTAGTCCATCTCGCAAAAATTTCATATGCTTATCGTCTTATTCTAATTGTCGAAATGCCGCGCTTACAAGTCATTGGTGGCTAAGCAATATTCCACTGCATCTTAACGCAAATTTTACTCGTAGTCTGTTAGCAGCGCTACATTGTTCCCCTCAACGGTGACGACCTAGACTCTCGAGTGTCCTTTAGGAATGGTTTCCCACAATGCGTCACCTATACCGCAAGTTCCTCCTTCAAAACATCGGGCAGCACAATTCTCGAAGTCCATATTCCGCATTTGAGTACAACCCTTACGATATTCACTTGCTTGCATCTACCTCACTTAACAGTCTGTTAGTTTCTTGAGATCTTTCATCAGTCTGTGCTGCTACACTCCCCACATTCCGTAAATCATGTGCCCTTCATAATTTGAAAACATCTACCACGTAAAAATGAGATTTTCACTCTGCAGCGGAGTGTGCGCTGATATGAAACCTCCTGGCAGATTAAAACTGTGTGCCGGACCGAGATTCGAAATCGAGACCTTAGCCTGAGCTACCCAAGCACGACTCACGCCCCGTCCTCACAGCACAGGAATTCTGTGACAGCACGTTGCTTCTGACGAACGTCAAGTGTAGCAGCCATCTTGACGATATGCTGTGACGACGCCACTCACGGGAACAGGTTGAACTAGTTTGTATGTATCTACACACTGTAAAACTTTCACACGTGCAGAATGAAAATTCAATTTTTGTAAAAATGGTGTGTATTTCTTTTGGAGTGACCCTCGTAGAAACGAGTACAGGGAGAGACTGGAAGAAGCTGTCAAACGCGCAGTAACTTTACTACAGTATGGAATGGGCTAGTGGGTGATGTTGTCTAGCATGTCCATGTTGCACGCCTGCGGCTGTTTTGAGGCGCTCTGGGGTCAATCTCAGAGACAGTAAGAATAGAAGTGGAGAAAAAAGTAAAAATAAGGAGGCAGCAGAGTACATAGGAAAGTGTAAATGAATCTAAATGACTATCTGTTTTATGTGTGGGGTACTGAGAGTTGTATCTTAAGCATGAATGTATGAATTTTGTGTTATAATAAGGGTTTTTTAGTTTAATTTTGTGAAAAATGCTGATCGATGACAGCAGACTACTTAGAATTATTGTAGGCCATGTCCTCAGCTTATTTTACACCAAAAACTAGGACGGGAAGGATGCTAGTTCTGGCGATGCTGTACCTCTTCGTCCGAGGCAGAGCGTGGGCACTGCGGAACCATTTTCTGTTTGCCAGTAAAGAGAACGTGGTGGTTTCTAGTCACCAACGAACACTCAGTTAAGTGTTTAAGGCATGGCAATTCCGGAGTGAATGAGGAGGCTGGATGAGGTGTTTTACGATTTGAGACGGGTAGTCAAGAACAAAGGAGTACTTGGGAAAGTTTATGGGGAGTACAAGAAATACACTCCTGGAAATGGAAAAAAGAACACATTGACACCGGTGTGTCAGACCCACCATACTTGCTCCGGACACTGCGAGAGGGCTGTACAAGCAATGATCACACGCACGGCACAGCGGACACACCAGGAACCGCGGTGTTGGCCGTCGAATGGCGCTAGCTGCGCAGCATTTGTGCACCGCCGCCGTCAGTGTCAGCCAGTTTGCCGTGGCATACGGAGCTCCATCGCAATCTTTAACACTGGTAGCATGCCGCGACAGCGTGGACGTGAACCGTATGTGCAGTTGACGGACTTTGAGCGAGGGCGTATAGTGGGCATGCGGGAGGCCGGGTGGACGTACCGCCGAATTGCTCAACACGTGGAGCGTGAGGTCTCCACAGTACATCGATGTTGTCGCCAGTGGTCGGCGGAAGGTGCACGTGCCCGTCGACCTGGGACCGGACCGCAGCGACGCACGGATGCACGCCAAGACCGTAGGATCCTACGCAGTGCCGTAGGGGACCGCACCGCCACTTCCCAGCAAATTAGGGACACTGTTGCTCCTGGGGTATCGGCGAGGACCATTCGCAACCGTCTCCATGAAGCTGGGCTACGGCCCCGCACACCGTTAGGCCGTCTTCCGCTCACGCCCCAACATCGTGCAGCCCGCCTCCAGTGGTGTCGCGACAGGCGTGAATGGAGGGACGAATGGAGACGTGTCGTCTTCAGCGATGAGAGTCGCTTCTGCCTTGGTGCCAATGATGGTCGTATGCGTGTTTGGCGCCGTGCAGGTGAGCGCCACAATCAGGACTGCATACGACCGAGGCACACAGGGCCAACACCCGGCATCATGGTGTGGGGAGCGATCTCCTACACTGGCCGTACACCACTGGTGATCGTCGAGGGGACACTGAATAGTGCACGGTACATCCAAACCGTCATCGAACCCATCGTTCTACCATTCCTAGACCGGCAAGGGAACTTGCTGTTCCAACAGGACAGTGCACGTCCGCATGTATCCCGTGCCACCCAACGTGCTCTAGAAGGTGTAAGTCAACTACCCTGGCCAGCAAGATCTCCGGATCTGTCCCCCATTGAGCATGTTTGGGACTGGATGAAGCGTCGTCTCACGCGGTCTGCACGTCCAGCACGAACGCTGGTCCAACTGAGGCGCCAGGTGGAAATGGCATGGCAAGCCGTTCCACAGGACTACATCCAGCATCTCTACGATCGTCTCCATGGGAGAATAGCAGACTGCATTGCTGCGAAAGGTGGATATACACTGTACTAGTGCCGACATTGTGCATGCTCTGTTGCCTGTGTCTATGTGCCTGTGGTTCTGTCAGTGTGATCATGTGATGTATCTGACCCCAGGAATGTGTCAATAAAGTTTCCCCTTCCTGGGACAATGAATTCACGGTGTTCTTATTTCAATTTCCAGGAGTGTAGCATAAAGCTTGAGAGCAGCTGCGAAGGCAAATAGAGCAAATAGTGGAGGTAGTGTGTGACGTTTGCTACAACAGCAGAAGAGAGGTTGCATATATGTATGGGGAAGTATTTTGAAGACTGTATTTAGAACGGTATAAGCTGGTAACGAAAGCGAACTGAACCCGACATTGGAGGCACTGTAGGAGCTGGTAAATGATAATAAGTCAAGGACAAATGGCATACTACGCAGATCCCGAATTTGGAGAGCAGAATGCTTCTGTTGAACTACCCCTTTCCTTGGGAATTTGATGCCCACACATATCGCAGTCGAAAGTGACAATTAACAGAGCGATGATGTTCTCCACAATTTGTGACACTCCTGCTACCTCCTGGTCTATTCGTTCATTCTTTCAGAACATCGTGGGCTTGAAACACCACTGAGCATCATCGCACCACTCTCTAGTACAGTGTGACCGTAAGTTTTGCTCTTGTGTACAGTTTGGAACCATTAGAGACCATTAACAGCCATACTACGAAATATGAAGATGATCCGAAGCAAGAAGTGCTCGTGCATTTTCAGACCTCATTTCGAGGGGAGGGGGGACAACATTGACACAGTTGTAAATAAAAGCCAGATCATCCTTGTGAGGCCCATTCAGTTCTGCAATAACCCAGATTTATTGAGAAATTTTAGGAATGGACCTGTAGTGAGACAATCTTTGAAGTAGTTCGTGGAACATGCATGCAGGCAAGCCTGCTAGCAGCACAGATACATTCTTAAAAATCTCAATAACAGTGATCGGATGCCTGGGTGAGTGCTTCAAAGTTGGGGTATTAGAGGGACTCTTTGCCGTTTTATTCACACACTTGTCTATGTCACACTCCCTTATGATCACGCTAACAGGGGGAGGGCGGAACAGGAGAGCTGAAAGTGCTTAAGCGTCTATCGTACACAAGAGCAAAAATTGTGGACGTATTGCGTTCCAAAGGGGTGCCAAAGGGCTGTCGAGGTGACGCAGATTTTTTTTATGTGTTTATTTAAAAATCCTGAATTTGAGTACCCCTACAGTAACTGTCTGCTAGTACTAACACACACATTTTGCAAGTGCGCCTGAAATACTGCTAGCGTTCTGGAGCCACACACACACACTCACTCACTCACACACACACACACACACACAAATACACGTAAAAAATATATTGGTAAATAGTTCAATAGCCTGGTACTCTATGCTGGGCAGTAATGATTGGTGGGTGCAATGCTTGCGCAGGTACGAGACGAGCAATGGCATCCGGCAGGAGCAGTTCGGCACGGAGGGCGACGGCGCGCGCCTGCGGGGCAGCTTCTCGTGGCAGCCGCCGGACGCGGGCGGCGCCACCTACAGCGTCACCTACGAGGCCGACGAGAACGGCTACCGGCCCAGAGTGGCCTTCGGCAGCGGAGCAGAGGCTGTGCGCCCCACACCGCTGCCGCGACCTACAGAACTGCCCTTCCTACAGCCCTCTCTGGCCATTGGAAGTAACGCTGCACTTACACTGGTGGGCTGAACGGCCAGTCAATTCATGTCACTGGATCTTTTAAATCCCTGAAATTTCAACATCAGCTTCTGAACTGACTGTTTAAAATCGTTGAGAAAGTGTGCAACAACTACCGCTGTCAGATGGGACATTGGTAATAGCCTCTGCCATCTAACAGCAGAAATTTTTGTGAGGTGTTGCGATCTCTCAGAATTGTTGGGAATTTGAAGAAACCGTATCTATATCTACATCTGTATCCATACTCCGCAAGCAACCTGACGGTGTGTGGCGGAGGGTACTCTGAGTACCTCTATCGGTTCGCCATTCTAATACAGTCTCGTATTGTTCGTGGAAAGAAAGATTGTCGGTATGTCTCTGTGTGGGCTCTAATCTCTCTGATTTTATCCTTGTGGTCTCTTCGCGAGATATACGTAGGAGGGAGCAATTTACTGCTTGACTCCTCAGTGAAGGTATGTTCTAGAAACTTCAATAAAACCCCGTACCGAGCTACTGAGCGTCTCTCCTGCAGAGTATTCCACTAGAGTTTATCTATCATCTCCGTTAACGCCTTCGCGATTACTAAATGATCCTGTAACGAAGTGTGCTGCTCTCCATTGGATCTTCTCTATCTCTTCTATCAACACTATCTGGTACGGATCCCACACCTGTGAGCAGTATTCCCCACAAGAAGAAAATTTACTAAATTTGTTGTACAAATGAACAAAACAGATGAATAAATTATATTTGTATACTTTGTACCGGAATGTTTCTCATAATAGACTCTATTTTGTTAACAGTGGCTAAAGTTCCACAGCTCGATGCGTCCTAGATGCTGTGTGATGAAGACAGTTCTCAAATGTCTTCTGCGTACGATATCGTGCAGCTACAAATATTTGTTGAATGACATTATTTTCCCAAACATCTCAAACAATTTATGTATGCTCACCTAGACGTGATAAATCCTCTATCCACAGTCATACCTGTCCCAAAACAACAAATTTATCTTTAAATATTCGCTAGTTTTGATTAATAAGGTGGTGCAGTTATATGACATTTCTGAAGTTTATGTAACTCAAGAAAGAGAATACCTTTGGCTGTGAATTATCGCTAATGCAGTATCATTAACGAGTAAACTAGTTTCATCTGTTCTGTTTTTTTCAACGAGTGTACTAAAAATATTCACACTACTGCACAAGGCAGACAACTATCTGAGCGTCTGCTGCAAGAGCTTTATACAGATATAAAACAGACAAAAGTTATTACACATACTTCCAGAATATTATAGGTTTAATAAGGTAATGAAAAGGCCATATAGAGTAAAACTTCAATTTGACTAAATTTTATGACTAATTTATGTATAATGGGACCCCCCTAAGGCGGCCGTGTGGCCGAGCGGTTCTAGGCGCTTCAGAGTGGAACCGCGAGACCACTACGGTCGCAGGTTCGAATCCTGCCTCGGGCATGGACGTGTGTGATATCCTTAGGTTAGTTAGGTTTAAGTAGTTCTAAGTTCTAGGGGACTGATGACCTGAGATGTTAAGTCCCATAGTGCTCAGAGCCATTTGAACCATTTTTTTGGACCCCCCTAAGCCACTCTAGAACTTTTAGCGGTAATAAACCCTGAGAATCTAACGTATGCTACACAAAATTAAGATACGAGTACAGCATCTTAGAAAATCATGATAATACCTTCATAGAAGGAAGAGAATATTTTTTAATATGAGTTCTTAGCCAAATTGTGAATATGTGGCTAAGCAGCAGGCTACAAATTTAAATGGTCAATATTCAGTCCTACGTTTCTAACAGGACTTGTTCTTCTCTCATTTATTATTTCTTTTATCTCTGGCAATTGTTTACGTATATAAAAATTCAAGGTACATGGTAGCTAGTAGTCTACATTAAACGTTGAGTACGCCATAAATGGAGAGGTAGGATAGTTCAAATTCCATCGAAGGACCAGGACCATAAGTAGAAGAGACTTGCCGTTTTCAGCTTGTTTTCTGCACAGCTTTTGCTTCGCTTTGCCAGAAAGGAAAATATTTTGTGGATTGTGAAAAATATATGCAAAAAAAGAGATCGCAAATGTAAAGAAGCTTCCACTATGGAAAAGGTGAGATGAGATTTTCTTGGGAATGATGAGATGAATGGAGGACAGAATGTACTGACCTATCACAATTTGTTAACAGAAACGGAAGAAAACTACAAGGAGAATAACGAAACAAACCATCGAGGTACTCGACGGATATCGGTTATAAATGACGGCGTCAGTAACTAACAACATCGTTAGAAACGTGCAACACCCTTAATATATCCATAAATATCTGTTTAGTTAGAGAGATCAACCACTTTAACTACCAAAACAAATAATGACATCCTAAAAGCAGTGTCCTATGAGGTAAGTCAAGTTTCTTGAAGTATAAAGAAAGACGCCTGATTATGATGCAGTTTAAATAGTGTTCAAAGATTGAGTAAAGGAAATACGGCAGAAATTATTAACAGAAGCTCTTCGAAAAAACACAGCAGCTATAAACTGACAATATGTTGTAATTAGTCATAAAAAAGGAGACAAAACATAAGAAAAACTACAAAGTGAACAGACTCTCCCTACATCTCTGCCGCGCGGGGCTGCCGTGCGGTCTCGGGCGCCTCGCCACGGTTCGCGCGGCTCCCCCAGCCGGAGGTTTGAGTCCTCCCTTGGGCATGGGTGTGTGTATTGTCCTTAGCATAAGTTAGTTTAAGTTAGATTAAGTACTGTGTAAGCCTAGGAACCGATGACCTCAGCAGTTTGGGCTCATAGAACTTACCACAAATTTCGAAATGTCTACATCTGTAAAGTTATCAACTGCTTTTATAAAAGATATAATTCTATCGGTCAACAACAGAGGTGTCGGTTGGTCACAGCCAGTGTGCTCCCTGCCGCCGTTGGATAAGCAGCTGCAGCAGCAAGTCGTATACTCTTAGCTCACTTATTTGTTACATAGTTTAATTCTTAATGTCTTTGAATGTTTTTGGTATTTGCATTGTTTACTTCATAAATTTATGGCGTATTATAGTATTTGAGAGTTGTAGCATCGCGTTTTAGTACCTGAATAGTGTAAAAATCGCGTAGTCTCCTTCCGTCGCCGAGCAGTGTGTCAGCAGTGCGCAAGTAGCAGCACTACTGCATTTACTAGGCAATCTTGTATTTTAATAACCGTTTAAATTTTGTGTCGAATTGTTTGTGCTCTTTGTAGATTAGTTCAGACGTTCTTTGCACAACAGTTTTTAGCATGGATAGGGACTGCAACTGCTGTGTTCGGATGCAGGCTGAGTTGGCATCCATTCGCTCCCAGCTTCAGGCAGTGTTGGCTTCGGTGACACAGCTTAAGGCTGTTGCCAATGGGCATCACTGTGGGGGTCCAGATGGTGGTTTGTCGGGGACGGCCAGCTCGTCCCACGCATCCCCCGATCGGACTACGACTGTGGCTGCCCGGAATACTGCCCACATTGAGGCTGATCCTTCACCTCTGGTGGAGTGGGAGGTCGTCTGGAGGTGTGGCAGGGGGCGAAAGACATTCCAGGAGGCTGAACGGAAGGCCTCTCCAGTTTGTCTGACGAACCGGTTTCAGGCTCTGTCTCAGGCTGATACTGATCTTTGGCTGGACATGGCTGCTTGTCCTCTTCCAGGGGTTGCCCCTCAGTCTGCAAGATCCGGGTGGTCGCAGAGGGTGGACTTACTGGTAGTTTTGAGCTCCAACGTCAGTCGCGTAATGGGGCCCCTTAGGGATATGGCAGCAAGAGAGGGGAAGAAAACCAATGTGCACTCCGTGTGCATACCGGTTGGGGGGGGGTCATTCCAGATGTGGAAAGGGTCCTTCCGGATGCCATGAAGGGTACAGGGTGCACCCATCTGCAGGTGGTCGCTCATGTCGGCACCAATGATGTGTGTCGCTATGGATCGGAGGAAATCCTCTCTGGCTTCCGGCGGCTATCTAATTTGGTGAAGACTGCCAGTCTCGCTAGCGGGATGAAAGCAGAGCTCACCATCTGCAGCATCGTCGACAGGACTGACTGCAGACCTTTGGTACAGAGCCGAGTGGAGGGTCTGAATCAGAGGCTGAGACGGTTCTGCGACCGTGTGGGCTGCAGATTCCTCGACTTGCGCCGTAGGGTGGTGGGGTTTCGGGTTCCGCTGGATAGGTCAGGAGTCCACTACACGCAGCAAGCTGCTACACGGGTAGCAGGGGTTGTGTGGCGTGGACTGGGCGATTTTTTAGGTTAGATGGCCTCGGGCAAGTACAGAAAGGGCAGCAGCCTCAAAGGGTGCGGGGCAAAGTCAGGACATGCGGGGGCCAAGCAGCAATCGGTATTGCAATTGTAAACTGTCGAAGCTGCATTGGTAAAGTACCGGAACTTCAAGCGCTGATAGAAAGCACCGAAGCTGAAATCGTTATAGGTACAGAAAGCTGGCTGAAGCCAGAGATAAATTCTGCCGAAAGTTTTACAAATGCACAGACGGTGTTTAGAAAGGATTGATTGCATGCAACCGGTGGTGGCGTGTTTGTCGCTGTTAGTAGTAGTTTATCCTGTAGTGAAGTAGAAGTGGATAGTTCCTGTGAATTATTATGGGTGGAGGTTACACTCAACAACCGAGCTAGGTTAATAGTTAGCTTCTTTTACGGACCTCCCGACTCAGCAGCATTAGTGGCAGAACAACTGAGATAAAATTTGGAATACATTTCACATAAATTTTCTCAGCTTGTTATAGTCTTAGGTGGAGATTTCAATTTACCAGATATAGACTGGGACACTCAGATGTTTAGGACGGGTGGTAGGGACAGAGCATCGAGTAACATTATACTGAGTGCACTATCCGAAAATTACCTCGAGCAATTGAACAGAGAACCGACTCGTGGAGATAACATCTTGGACCTACTGATAACAAACAGACCCGAACTTTTCGACTCTGTAAGTGCAGAAAAGGGAACCAGTGATTATAAGGCCGTTGCAGCATCCCAGAATATGGAAGTTTATAGGAATATAAAAAAAGGGAGGAAGGTTTATCTGTTTAGCAAGAGTAATAGCAGGCAGATTTCAGACTACCTAACAGATCAAAACGAAAATTTCTGTTCCGACACTGACAATGTTAAGTGTTTATGGACAAAGTTTAAGGCAATCGTAAAATGCGTTTTAGACAGGTACGTGCCGAGTAAAACTGTGAGGGACGGGAAAAACCCACCGTGGTTCAACAACAAAGTTAGGAAACTACTGCGAAAGCAAAGAAAGCTTCACTCCAAGTGTAAACGCAGCCAAAACCTCTCAGACAAACAGAAGCTAAACGATGTCAAAGTTAGCGTAAGGAGGGCTATGCGTGAAGCGTTCAGTGAATTCGAAAGTACAATTCTATGTACCGACTTGACAGAAAATCCTAGGAAGTTCTGGTCTTACGTTAAATCAGTAAGTGGCTCGAAACAGCACATCCAGACACTCCGGGATGATGATGGCATTGAAACAGAGGATGACACGCGTAAAGCTGAAATATTAACACCCTTTTCCAAAGCTGTTTCACAGAGGAAGGCCGCACTGCAGTTCCTTCTATAAATCCTCGCACAAACGAAAAAATGGCTGGCATCGAAATAAGTGTACAAGGAATAGAAAATCAACTGGAATCACTCAACAGAGGAAAGTCGACTGAACCTAACGGGATACCAATTCGATTCTACACAGAGTACGCGAAAGAACTTGCCCCCCTTCTAACAGCCGTGTACCGCAAGTCTCTAGAGGAACGGAAGGTTCCAATTAATTGGAAAAGAGCACAGGTAGTCCCAGTCTTCAAGAAGGGTCGTCGAGCAGATGCGCAAAACTATAGACCTATAACTCTGACGTCGATCTGTTGTAGAATTTTAGAACATGTTTTTTGCTCGCATATCATGTCGTTTTTGGAAACCCAGAATCTACTCCGTAGGAATCAACATGGACTCCGGAAACACCGATCGTGTGAGACCCAACTCGCTTTATTTGTTCATGAGACCCAGAAAATATTAGATACAGGCTCCCAGGTAGATGCTATATTCCTTGACTTCCGAAAGGCGTTCGATACAGTTCCGCACTGTCGCCTGATAAACAAAGTAAGAGCCTACCGAATATCAGACCAGCTGTGTAGCTGGATTGAAGAGCTTTTAGCAAACAGAACACAGCATGTTGTTATCAATGGAGAGACGTCTACAGACAAAGTAACCTCTGGCGTGCCACAGGGGAGTGTTATGAGACCACTGCTTTTCACAATATATTTAATGACCTAGCAGATAGTGTCGGAAGTTCCATGCGGCTTTTCGCGGATGATGCTGTAGTATACAGAGAAGTTGCAGCATTAAAAAATTGTAGCGAAATGCAGGAAGATCTACAGCGGATAGGCACTTGGTGCAGGGAGTGGCAACTGACCCTTAACATAGACAAATGTAATGTATTGCCAATACACAGAAAGAAGGATCCTTTATTGTATGATTATATGATAGCGGAACAAACACTGGTAGCAGTTACTTCTATAAAATATCTGGGAGTATGCGTGCGGAACGATTTGAAATGGAGTGATCATATAAAATTAATTGTTGGTAAGGCGGGTACCAGGTTGAGATTCATTGGGAGAGTCCTGAGAAAATGTAGTCCATCAACAAAGGAGGTGGCTTACAAAACACTCGTTCGACCTTTACTTGAGTATTGCTCATCAGTTTGGGATCCGTACCAGATCGGGTTGACGGAGGAGATCCAAAGAAGAGCGGCGCGTTTCGTCACAGGGTTATTTAGTATCCGTGATAGCGTTACGGAGATGTTTAGCAAACTCAAGTGGCAGACTCTGCAAGAGAGGCGCTCTGCATCGCGGTGTAGCTTACTCGCCAGTTTTCAAGAGGGTGCGTTTCTGGATGAGGTATCGAATATATTGCTTCCCCCTACTTATACCTCCCGAGGAGATCACGAATGTAAAATTAGAGAGATTCGAGCGCGCACGGAGGCTTTCAGACAGTCGTCCTTCTCGTGAACCATACGCGACAGGAACAGAAAAGGGAGGTAATGACAGTGGCACGTAAAGTGCCCTCCGCCACACACCGTTGGGTGGCTTGCGGAGTATAAATGTAAATGTAGATTAACACTAGTTACATTTAAGGGAAGTCTCCCGCCCCCACTTCCGCAACCTCCCCCCCCCCCCCCCCCCCACACACACACAGGGAAATTCACACAATGAACGTGCACCTAAGGCTATTGTATGTGGTGCGTTCTAGGTCAGGATGTAATATGATACTTTACCCAAGCATCGTAGGCAAATGTGTGTCATAATTTGATCGACAGCTCTCCCCTGGGGTTAACGTTTCATGCTATAAAGAAAATGCGAGTTTTTGAAAGTAATAGTCATTCTTACTGCGAGTACATGAACGATACATTTAGCCTCTTATTTTAAGAGCAGTTTATCCACTATTATCATTTTCAGTACGAATATAATTCAATTCAAATCTTTCTGAGTTAGGTTATTGTCATGGCTGATCTTACATTCTCCTGTAGGTGCTACGCAGCTATCTAGTAAGACACTAAAGTAAAAAGAAAGAAAGGAGGAAAAAATATTTTGAAAGTATATAATCAAGGTAGTGCGTAGTATTCATTATGAAACTCATATTATATCTCAATCCACAAACGTCTAAACACTGACGGAAATATTTTCTACAGAATAACAGTGTTCAGCTTTTGAGTGACTAAGAAGGTCGATTAGGAGAGCATGGTACCCTAGTAAACTACGTAACTGTCAGTTGTTTTACTACGGTTTGTGTCTTCCAAACTATCCAGTGAGACACGAAACGTTCTAAACCATTAAAAGAAAGATATAATAAAATAATTTAACAATATATAAACAAGTATTTTCTGAGTCATCAGTCTTCTAACTGGTTTGATGCTGCCCGCCACGACTTTCTCCCTTGTGCCGACCTTTTCATCTCACATCAGCAATCGTAACCTAAGTCTTCTGTTATTTACAGGATGTGTTTCAATCTCTGACTTCCTTATCGTTTCTCCCCTCTACAGCTCTCTCTAGATCGTGGAAACTTTTACCTGTTTCTGATGTCTAAAGAGACCCCGAATCATCTTGTCTGTTCGTGTCAGTGTTTCCACGTATACCGTTCCTCGCCTATACTTTGGAGAACCTCCTCATTCATTACCTGAGCAGTATACATAATTTTCAGCATTTGTCTGTATCACCATATCTCAGCTGCTTTGATTCTCTACTCTTCATGTTTTCCCACAGTTCACGTTTCACTAATGCTGTGCTCCAAATGTCCATTCTCAAAAATTTCTTCCTCAAATTAAGGCCTCCTCTTGACCAGGAGTATCCTCATTTTCACAGAGGACAGGAAGGTCATCAACGAATCTTGTTTTTGATACCGTTTCACCTTGATTTTTACCATCGCTGTTGACCTCTTCCTTTTATTTCCGTCATTGCTTCTTCGCTGTATAGACTGAACACTAGGGACAAAAGAATACTTCCGTGCCTTACACTATTTTTAATCCTAGTACTTCTTTCTTGGTTTTTCATTCTAGTTCTTCGCTCTTGGTTCTTGTACATATTGTATATTACTCACCTTTTCCTAAAGATTGCCCCTATTTTTCTCAAAATTTCGAACATCTTGCACCATTTTACATTGTCGACAATTCCTAGTCAAGTGTCTTGATTTTTCGTGTCTTACTTCCATTACTATCCGCAACCTCAGAATTACCTCTACAGTGCCTTTACCTTTCCCAAGACGAACGTATGGTCATCTAACAGCTCCTCAGTTTCCTTCTACTTTCTTCTGCATGTTATTACTTTTAGCGACTTGAGTGCTGGAGCTATTGAGCTGATTGTATGTGAAATCTCACACTTGTCGGCTCTTGCTACCTTGGGAATTATTTAGATGATGTTTTTTCCGGAAGTTTGATGGTATATCGACAGTCTCATACATTCTAAAGAGAAATGTATATAGTCCTATTGCTGTCACTTCCCGAAATGATTATAGAAATTCCGATGGAATATGATCAGTCTTTTCTTCCTCACATGACCTTAAGCAGTCTAGAGCTCTTTTAAATTCTGATTCTAATTCTAGATCCCCGATCCCTTTCCTGTCGACTCCTGTTCCTTTTTCCATCACGTTATCAGGTAAGACTTTCCTCTCAAATAGGGCCTAACGTACTTTTCCAAGTATCCGTTCTCTATTCTGCATTTAACCCTGGAATTTCCATCGCACCCATGGTACTGCCCTTGTATTTAAGTTCACCAAATGTAGTTCTGACTACTCTATATGTTGATTTAGTCTATACGGCAATCATTTCCTTTTCTGTTTATTCACATTTTTCATAACCAAATGTAGTTCTAACTACTCTATATGTTGAGTCAGTCTATACGGCAACCATTTCCTTTTCCGCTTATTCACATTTTTCATGCACCCATTTCGCCTTAGCTTCATGGCACTTCCTACGTATTTCATTTCTAAGTGAAATATATTTCTGTATTCCTGAATGTTCCTAAACTTTTTTGTACTTCCTTCTTTCGTCGATCAACTGAATTACCTCTTCTGATAACCTCAGTTACTACGCATTTACCTTCTTTCTACCTATATTTGTCTCCCCAGCTTCTGTGGTTCTCTGTTTGTTGTTGTTGTTGTGGTCTTCAGTCCTCAGACTGGTTTGATGCAGCTCTCCATGCTACTCTATCCTGTGCAAGCTTCTTCATCTCCCAGTACCTACTGCAACCTACATCCTTCTGAATCTGCTTAGTGTATTCATCTCTTGGTCTCCCTCTACGATTTTTACCCTCCACGCTGCCCTCCAATGCTAAATTTGTGATCCCTTGATGCCTCAAAACATGTCCTACCAACCGATCCCTTCTTCTAGTCAAGTTGTGCCACACACTTCTCTTCTCCCCAATCCTATTCAATACCTCCTCATTAGTTACGTGACCTACCCACCTTATCTTCAGCATTCTTCTGTAGCACCACATTTCGAAAGCTTCTATTCTCTTCTTGTCCAAACTAGTTATCGTCCATGTTTCACTTCCATACATGGCTACACTCCATACAAATACTTTCAGAAACGACTTCCTGACACTTAAATCTATACTCGACGTTAACAAATTTCTCTTCTTCAGAAACGATTTCCTTGCCATTGCCAGTCTACATTTTATATTCTCTCTACTTCGACCATCATCAGTTATTTTACTCCCTAAATAGCAAAACTCCTTTACTACTTTAAGTGTCTCATTTCCTAATCTAATTCCCGCAGCATCACCCGATTTAATTTGACTACATTCCATTATCCTCGTTTTGCTTTTGTTGATGTTCATCTTATATCCTCCTTTCAAGACACTGTCCATTCCGTTCAACTGCTCTTCCAAGTCCTTTGCTGTCTCTGACAGAATTACAATGTCATCGGCGAACCTCAAAGTTTTTACTTCTTCTCCATGAATTTTAATACCTACTCCAAATTTTTCTTTTGTTTCCTTTACTGCTTGCTCAATATACAGATTGAATAACATCGGCGAGAGGCTACAACCCTGTCTCACTCCTTTCCCAACCACTGCTTCCCTTTCATGCCCCTCGACTCTTATAACTGCCATCTGGTTTCTGTACAAATTGTAAATAGCCTTTCGCTCCCTGTATTTTACCCCTGCCACCTTCAGAATTTGAAAGAGAGTATTCCAGTTAACATTGTCAAAAGCTTTCTCTAAGTGTACAAATGCTAGAAACGTAGGTTTGCCTTTTCTTAATCTTTCTTCTAAGATAAGTCGTAAGGTTAGTATTGCCTCACGTGTTCCAACCTTTCTACGGAATCCAAACTGATCTTCCCCGAGGTCCGCTTCTACCAGTTTTTCCATTCTCTGTTTATGGATGTCAATTCCTCTTTAACTGAACTGCCTACTGAGCTCTTCATTATCATAGTATCTGAAATGCCACCTTTCAGAGCGCGGCTTAACCATATACACGTCCAACAACATTTAAAAGGAAACAACAGTTTGTATAGGAACAACAGTCATAAGATGAACCATTATCTTTTACCACATTACAGCCCTCCGTAGGCAGGTCCATAAGCTGGAAACCTTTAATGTCAGATTATAAACAAATGTTATTATCATATAAACTACAGACCGTATATATTTTAATGAAGAGCACAGCTTGAGAGAACAGTAACGGGTGCAAATATGTACAATTTTCCATTACCCTTGTCAAGGTTAGGCGCCGTACCTAAATTTAAAATCCAATGAGTGAAAACGCAAATTTAATACCTGGCACTGCGTCTGTTTTGTTTTCTTTTACAGTAAAACAGAACTCTACCTCGCGTAAGACCCATCACAGTTAAGAATGCATAGCCAGAATGTTCGGCAAAGTTAAATCCCTTAAGCACGAGATTTAAGCCACGCAAAGCAGATTATATGCTCCTCCTCTTACAGGTTTTTACTGGTAACACCAAACGCAATAGACGCAACCCAACAGGACTATGACCTGACAAAATAAGAACTAGCTGAAAACAGTCTCTGTGCATTTGGCAAGAGAAAATCAGCAGTTACGTGAAAGAGTTAATAGTTTACAATTACATAAGTTAGCGAGTGGCGATCTCCACTGACCGCTTATGCATTTAGAATGAGGAATACAGAAGTTACATGAAACAGTTAACAGGTTTGAATTAAGTAACATGGAGAGTAGCGACCTCCTCGGCGAAAATCAGGTGGCTTGCGAAGTATGGATGTAGATGTGAGCCCACAACGGCCAACCAGTGAGGTGATTCTGCAGAAGAAGATTAACAGAATTTGCACATGATGTCACAGGAACCTAGGAACTGTGGAGCCAGTTTAGTAGTGCAACGCACCGCCCCTTTTAAGGCGACGCTGGGATTCGGCAGTAACTTCGGACCCCTTCTTTATCTTTAAAATCCTTACAAGTACGATTGTAAAGCCTCGCTATCTTCCAACAAGGGGGCATGCTGCATATTGCGTCTATCCGTCCTCCATTCCTAGGGAAGAAGGTCATAAATATACCATAACTTATCTGAAGGGGAATGCACCTGACTATCAAATATAAGTCATTTTGGACAGGCCTTAAGAGAAGCATGCTGGGACGTAGTGAAAGCGAGCGATCTAACTTCATTTGAGAATTGCCCTGAAAAATTATCAGTGCTGCCTTCAAATTACGACTGATTCGCTCCTCAAATATATGTACACTTTTGAAGTGAAAACTGCAGCACCGTCTTTCACAAGAGACTTAGGCGGTCCAAACACGGAAAAAATAATTCGAAGGTGGCGAATGATCAAAGCAGTGGTAACCGAAGCACTAGAAATCAACCAACAGAACCGGGAAAAGGCGTCAATAACCATCAGGACGTACCAGTTGCCAGTACGAGTGAGAGAGAGGGGTCCAACGTAATCAATAAAAAGCGTCTCCATAGGGCAATCCTTCCTCGTCGATTGCAAAAGCCCCTTAGAATTAGGTGTAGCTTTCGCACTTCCCAAAAACCTCCAAACATTCTTATAAAATGTAGGCCAAGTAACATGTTCCTTAATCTTAGCAATGGTTTTATTAATACCCAAGTGGCCACCCAGCACGGTATCGTGAAAGTAACGGAATACGGGATCGATAAGTTCCATGGGAAAACAAATTTAGCCGGCCGTTGTGGCCGAGCGGTTCTAGGCACTTCAGTGTGGAGCCGTGCGACCGCTACGGTAGCAGGTTCGAATCCTGCCTCGGGCATGGATGTGTGATGTCCTTAGGTTGGTTAGGTTTAAGTAGTTCTAAGTTCTAGGGGACTGAAGACGTCAGATGTTAAGTGCCATAGTGCTCAGACCCATTTTTGAAAACAAATTTAGGTCCTCACTCACCGCGACAACTATAACGAAGTAGACCATTCAACTATACCCATAGACCTTACGGCAAGAGAGGGAGTGAGGCAGGGGGAGGGTGATGTACGTGCGTATGATAAATCCCTCCTATCGAAAATTTCTGTCCGTCGTACCTCCGCTCTGTTGCGACAGATTAGGTGTCACTGATCTCATTTGTACTAAGATTGCAGTACACGCGAGGTACCTGTTTGCTTCCATCGCCCTGCGTGGAACGCTTAAGTTCTGATTAATATTCACCAACCTGCAGTCATTTGTAGTTGTTGTGCCCTGCGCAGAAAACAGCGTGTAGGCCATGAATCCGTTATCTTGAGGCTGTAATAAACTCTCATAGAGGAAATGATAATAAATAATTAAATTTTCAATTAGTCTGTGCGTATGGGATGCCATTAGCTTTTTATTAGCAGAACACGAGAAGCTGCACAATTACATTCCACTTTAGAGTCACAAATAGTCTGCAGTCGTCAACAAAATAATGAACTGCGTATTTCCGTAATTACTACCACACTGTTCTCAACTATATGTCCAAATAACCAATAACTGTTAATTACGTCTTAACAGACATCGGCCGCGGCAGACAGCAGGTCTGTCCTCCGAGGTTGCCGAACCAGCTCTATCGTATACAAAGTAGACATTGCTAATTAAGTCTTAACTGATACCGACCACGGCGGACAACATGTCTGCCCTCCGAGGCTGCCAAACAGCCTCTGATCTTACAGCTGAACCACTTTTCCCGCCATCCAAATTAGGCGTGGTACGAAGATCTCCGAAGTGCGTTGTTGCCTTTCTGTTTAGCTAATGTTTTTAATACTGCTGGTATTTAATACTTTAGAAATAATGCAATGATAGCCTGCGGAAGAATCAGAATGATCAACGGCTTGAGGATGCAGCCGGCCGGGGTGGCCGAGCGGTTATACGCGCTACAGTCTGGAACCGCTCGACCGCTACGGTCGCAGGTTCGAATCCTGCCTCGGGCATGGATGTGTGCGATGTCTTTAGGTTAGTTAGGTTTAAGTAGTTCTCATGACCTCAGAAGTTAAGTCCCATAGTGCTGAGCGACATTTGAACCATTTTTGAGGATGCAGAAGGCAATGGAAACCAATTCATTAAAGACAAATAACGGATATTAACAAGACATGTGGCCTGTCACTGAAAAAGTGTCATGATGATGTCTCCATTGGCATAAGACTCCGGAATATTCTCCCATTTGAACCTCCAGGAGGGGACTGCCAAGGGGGAAGTGACGATCAGAAAAAGACTGAATAACGCGCGAAAGGATAACGTTCTATGAAACTGGGCGTGGACTGTCAGAAGCTTGAACGTGGTAGGGAAGGTAGAAAACTTGAAAAGGGAAATGCAAAGGCTCAATCTAGATGTAGTAGGGGTCAGTGAAGTGAAACGGAAAGAAGGCAAGGATTTCTGTTCAGATGAATGGGAAGATAGGAAAGAGAGTGTGTTACTGTGAAGAGTTCAGTGATAAGGTTATTCTAATCACAATCGACAACAAACCAACACCGAGAACGACAGTTCAAGTATACATACCGATGTCGCAAGCTCAAGATGAAGAGATAGGAAAAGTATATTAGGATATTGGAAGGTTAATACAGTACGTAAAAGGAGATGAAAATCTAAAAGCCATGGCGGACTGCTATGTTATTGCAGGGGAAGCAGTAGAAGAAAAGGTTACAGGAGAATAGGGGCTTGGGACACCATGGTTAGACAGAAATTCCAAAATCAGTTACTGGATTGCAAGACGGTACCCAAGATCAAATATAGACTCAGATCACAATGTAGTACTGATGAAGAGAAGGAAAGTTTTAGGAGTCTAACAGGAAGAATCAAAGCGGAAAAAAATAAAACAAGGAACTACTAAGAAATGACTAGATACACTTGAAGTTATCTAAAGCTATACAGCAATAAAGGATATCTCGGTAGGCAGCACAGCTGAAGAGGAATCTCAAAAAATGCAATAACAGAATTTGGAAAGAGAAATACATGTACGAAGAAGGTAACTGCAAAGAAACCATGGTTAACAGAAGAAGTACTTTAGTCGATCGACAAAAAAGGGGTACAAAAATGTTCAGGGAAATTCAGGAATACAGAAACATAAGTCGCTGAGGAATGAAATAAAAGAATGAAATGCAGGAAAGCTAAGACGAAATGGCTGCATGAAAAAGTCAAGAAAACGAAATGATTGTGGAAGGACTGACTCAGCATATAGGAAAGTCGAAACCACCTTTGGTAAAATTAAAAACAGGGGTGGTACGTTAAGAGTGCAACGGGAATTCCACTGTTAAATGAAGAGGAGAGAGAGCGGATAGGTGGAAAGAGTACATTGAAGGCTTCTATGTCTCATGAGATAGAAGAAGAAACAGGAGCCGATTTACACGAGATAAGGGACACAGTTTTGGAATCAAAATTTAAGAGAGCTTTAAAGGACTTAAGATCTAATAAGGCAGAAAGGACAAATAATATTCCACCAGAATTTCCTAAATTATTGGGGAAAATGGCAACAAAACGACTATTTGCGTTGGTGTGTTGAGTCTATGAGTCTGGCGACATACCATCTGACTTTCGGAAAAATATCATCCACACAATTCCGAAGACAGCAACAACTAACAATTGCGAGAATTATAGTGCAATCAGCTTAACATTTCATGCATCACATTTACTTACAAGAATAATGTACAGAAGAGGGGCAAAGAAAACTGAAGATGTGTTAGATGACGATCAGTTTGGTGTTAGGAAAGGCAAAAGCACCATAGAGGTAATTCTGACGTTGTGGTAGATAGTGGAAGCTAGACTAAAGAAAAATCAAGACATGTTCATGGGAGTTGTCGAACCTAAAATTTAAAATTGTACAAGATTTTCGAAATTCTGAGAAAAATAGGGGTAAGCTGTAGGGAGAGGCGGGTAATATACAACATGTACAAGAGCTGAGAGGGAATAATAAGAGTGGACAATCAAGAACGAAGTGCTCAGATTAAGAAGTGTGTAAGGCAGGGATGTAGTCTTTCATCCCTACTGTTCAATCTGCACATCGAAGAAGGAATGATGGAAATAAAAGAAAGGTCCACGAGTGGAATTAAAATTCAGAGTGAAAGGATACCAGTGATACGATTCGCTGATGACATTGCTATTCTGAGAGAAAACTAAGAAGAATTACCGGATTTCCTGAATGGAATTATCAGTCTAATGAGTACATAATATGGATTGAGACTGAAATAATGAGATGTAGCAGAAATGAGAACCGCGAGAAACTTAACATCAGGATTCATGGCCATGATGTAGATGAAGTTAAGGAATTCAGCTATCTCGGCAGTAAAATAACCAATGACGGACGGAGAAAGGAGGACATCAAAAGCAGAACATCACTGGCAAATAGGGCATTTCTGGTCAAGAGAAGTCCACTAGTATCAAGCATAGGCCTTAATTTGAGGAAGAAATTTCTGAGATTGTACATTTGGATGAGAGCATTGTATGGTAGTGAAACACGGACTGTGGGGAAACCGGAACAGAAGACAATTGTAGCATTTGAAATGTGGTGCTACAGACGAATGTTGAAAGTTAGGTCAACTGATAACGTCTTGAATGAGCACGCTCTGTGCAGAATCGGAGAAGAAAGTAATACGTGGGAAACACTGACAAGAAGAAGAGACAGAATGATTGGACATCTGTTAAGACTTCAGGACATGACCACTAGAGGAAGCTGTAGAGGGAAAAACCATAGAGGAAGACAGAGAAGAAATTGGAATGCATCAAGCAAATAGCTGAGGACGTATTCTACAAGTGCTGCTCAGCGATGAAGAGGCTGGCATAGGAGAGGAATCCATGGTAGGATGCATCAAACTACTCAGAACACTGATCACTCAAAAATAAAAAAGACCAGGTCCCCTTGTGGTAACTCCCGTTAATCCCAAAAGTTCTAGGATGAAGTTCTTGATTCCCCTCGAAATTATTGAAGAGGTCACGCACCTCCTGTCGCCCAATCCTCAGAAGAACTGCCCCCCACTCCCCCTTGCTCCAGGTGATCCTGCACCACGCCTTCCAACATGTTGCTTAAGGCATCCGCCACCTGACTGTCGAGACCCTTAATATGTCTGACCTTAAAACGAAAGGCGTAAATCCGAATCGCACAGTGCGCAATTCGCATACTCTTCTGGGGACGTGCCGGAACCAAAGTCAAGTCCTGGTTATCTCTCTTTAGAAGAAACTTCCTGCACTCTAAATAAATCTTAAATTTCTCATGGGAACGAGGACTGTCAATACTTACAAGTCGGGGAATATTTAGTTTCATGGGGTAACAAGTTCATAGAAGCGTAACCTAACGGAATCCGCTCCCTGAACTGTTCTTGCAGAAGAACGGTCAGTGTTCCACATGTAGAAGTATCCGTTTTGACAACAAATGCGTGCTCAAAATCCGAAATAGCCAAAACGAGCAACTGCTTAACAAAGGAGCTTTTAAAAATTTTAATTCTTTTGTTACAAACTAATTTTTTCTGTTCTAATGAAAATAACTAGTTTTTGTTCCCTTTTTTTAATAAATTCGACAATTTTGAAAAAGGTTGCGATCAGTTACATTCCCTGAAAATCTGAAGAGAGAAAATATGTAATGGTATGAAAAATAAAACTGTTGGGAACCGAGAGACAAAGTTTGGATCAACTTTTTTGGTGCGTTCCAGGTCTACAGGATGGATTATTTTCACGTTCTACAAACTCCTCCTCAGACATTTTGTCCTCCTCCTGTTTGCTCTGGCTTGTATTTCTAGGCTATTTACAACCCAGTAAGCAGCCTGAAGATGTTACTTTTCCAGAGCAAGTATCGTTCGTACCATGTTGAAACCTTTATTCCATATTTCGAGTTACTGTACAACTTACGACGTTGCCATCACTGAAAGTAGCAACAGTATCATACACAGTAAAGTGACGTGTTTTTATTCCAACACAACCTTTGGGATTCTTCACCACATAACATTGTTTACACTTTGATTTGGGTTTTGTGTTTTTCCATGAACACACTTCAGGTGTTGTTAAGCCTCTGAAAACAGGTTTTATCACCTGCATTACCGCATCAGGCAGACTGTGTTTATGAGTGTACACTTCACCAGTTAGCAATCCCTTGTTGTACTTAGACCAACGGTTTTCTCCTTTGGGGCACAGGTAACGATAGGGACTTTCATCTGTTGACACAGTATGAAAAAAAAAGCCAAAACAGTCTTCTTCATTTCGTTGATACTGTTGTGTTTTGTGTAATAGCCATTACGCTGTCATTTAACCTTCCCTTCCTATCCACCCTCTTATCATCATTGAGGTGTTGTGTTTATTTTTGGACACCTACAATATTTACAAATTACTACTACGTATAAAACTGTCCCTGGATACAAACTGCTGGCAGATACTACACCTCGAAGAGACGTGTGTTCTTGTTTATGCCAGGTACGATCCGTTACTACTGTTTTCTATTAGTGCTTTTTCCACAACTTTCTTCATAGATTCTGTACAGAATCTTCTACTTTATACCCTATAAATCTATTGTAGTTCGTAAACTTAGTTGGGGAATGTGGAAGTTTCATGATGTCACAGAAGTCTACAACTGCAGTAGCACACTCTTACCAGCTGTTCGCAAGCAATAAACAAATGTTATGTTTATAGATTTTGATACCATTTTCTTAATTTGGAGTTACTGCAACTCTGCTTCAAAAGGCGGTCTATAAGAAACTTCACTGGCAAGTCATAGGTGTTTTTTTATAGAGAGTTCCACACCCACTTCACTACACTGAATAGATCTTACGCAGTTTGCAAAAATTCCGTTGAGAATTGTGATATCAATATTTCATTCACATCCGAATCGCCCACCAAACATTCATACTTTTCACTAACTGAACAAAGCGAAGTACTTTCTTTCTCAATTTCATTCGAATGGAAGGTGTACCAACAAGGTTAGGTTCACATACTGTGCTATCGCATTTACTGTAGAAACACCTGCCTTTGGCTTTCCAACATTTCTCCTTTTCTTAAAAGCCTTCAGAGGATTTCTAGTCACTTTACGTTTACCCACGATTATCCTCCAAAAGAAAAGAGACTTCAGTGAACAGAATTCACTACAAACATTGTCAGGATTATAAAAGACTAAATAAACTTGAAACATACGACAATCGAGCGAGCGATCACAGGTTAGCCGCAATACTTATTTTGTAACGTTTATGTTCTCTCACACCACTAGAATGTAATGATGAACATGTAGATTCATGAGTAAAACATCTGACCGCAGTTTAACAGCGCCACAGAGAATCACGACCATGCAGAACATATTTTGAAAATAATTGTAGTCTTCTGAACTCAATAATTATATATCTTATGATAAGGAAAAGTCTATAGTTGTTTAAAATGCGAAAACGTAAAAATTGAACATTTCATGATTTTTAACCATCTAAAATATGGCCACAGCCTACTTATTCCTGCGCGCAACGAATCTATCCAAACCGCTGGTGCAATCTTGATTGATCCTAATACCTTAGGGGGAAATTAACTGGCCCAAAAATAATATCTGCCGACACACCAACGAAATTTTGGAAGGTCTGACGGCCAACCAAGCCTCCCTGAGACGCTGCAGAACAACCTCCAGCTGTTACAGATGATCACCGAAGATGGCACTATAAACCATCTAATCGTCAAAATACACCACTGGCCAATAAAATTGCTACACCCAGAAGAAATACAGATGATAAACCAGTATTCATTGGACAAATATATTATGCTACAACTGACATGTGAGAACATTTTCAAGCAATTTGGGTGCATAGATCCTGAGAAATCAGTACCCAGAACAACCACCTCTGACCGTAATAACGGCTTTGATACGCCTGGGCATTGAGTCAAACAGAGTTTGGATTGCTTGTACAGGTACAGCTGGCCATACAGCTTCAACAGGATACCAAAGTTCATCGGGAGTAGTGACTGGCGTATTGTGACGAGCCAGTTGCTCGGCCATCAGTGACCAGAAGTCTGTATCCAGAAAGGCCCGTACAGGACCTGCAACATGCGGTCGTCCATTATCCTGCTGAAACGTAGGGTTTCGCAGGTATCGAATTAAGGGTAGAGCTACGGGTCGTAACAGATCTGAAATGTAACGTCCACTGTTCAAATTGCCGGCAATGCGAACAAGAGGTGACCGAGACGTGTAACCAATGGCACCCTATACCATCACGCTGGGTGATACTCCAGTATGGCGATGACGAATATACGCTTCCTATGTGCGTTCACCGCGATGTCGCCAAACACGGATGCGACCATCATGATGCTGTAAACAGAACCTGGATTCATCCGAAGAAATGACGTTTTCCCATTCGTGCATCCAGGTTCATCGTTGAGTATACCATCGCAAGAGCTCCTGTCTGTGATGCAGCATCAAGGGTAACCGCATCCATGGATTCTGAGCTGATAGTCCATGCTGCTTCAAATGTCGTCGAACTGTTCGTGCAGATGGTTATCTTGCAAATGTCCCCACCTGTTGACTCAGTGATCGAGACGTGGCTGCACGATCCATTACAGCCATGAGGATAAGATGCCTGTCATCTCGACTGCTAGTGATACGAAGCCGTTGGGATCCACTCCTGCGTTCCGTATTACCCTCGTGAACCCACCGATTCCATGTTCTGCTAACAGTCATTGGATCTCGACCAACGCGAGCAGCAACGTCGCGAAGCGATTAACAACCGCAATAGGCTACAATCCGATCTTTATCAAAGTCGGAAACGCGGTGGTACGCATTTCTCCTACTTACACTAGGCATCACAACAACGTTTCACCAGGCAACGCCGATCAACTGCTGTTTGTTTATGAGAAATCGGTTGGAAGCTTTCCTCATGTCAGCACGTTGTAGGTTTTGCCACCGGCGCCAACCTCGTGTGAATGCTCTGAAAAGCTAATCATTTGCATATCACAGCATCTTCTTCCTGTCGGTTACATTTCGCGTCTGTAGCACGTCATCTTCGTGGTGTAGCAATTTTAATGGCCAATAGTGTAATTATGTACATACTTAAACTTCAGATCACCCATGACACAGTCTAAAAGGCAGTCTCACCAGTGGATAAGCCAAAAGCAACCCAGTTGTTATAGAAGTTCCAGTTCCAGAAACTGGTAATATGTTTAGAATCTTTGGATAAAGGGATGTGACAATATGCCTGATGAAGATCAAGAACGGTAAAGAACTTGATCCCAATGAATCACGTAAAACAATGGTGTAAATCAGGCAAAGATACAGATTCTAAAATAAACTTTTGGTTAACTAATTTATAGTCAACTACCTGGCGGAATTTCCCACTATTGGCTTTAGGTACCCGAAATATGGGCCATACACAAAAAGATGTAGAGAGTCTGATCACGCCATCACATAAAATGCTATCTATCAAGGAGAGGATAGCCATTTTCGGAGGTGATAGCATCTATGGATCTTGCCAAAGTGGCACCTCAGCAGTAAAGATGATTTTATACTGAACATTATTCGTTGTGGCACGACACTGAAATGTAGAAGTCTTGATCGTACAATCGTTTATTAAGCCTTACTCGTTTCAAAATTTCATCATCAGACTGAAGTTGTGGAATAAAGTGTACAAGAAATTAAATACATCTAATACACATACACTATGTGATCAAAAGTATCCAGACACCCCCAAAAACATACGTTCTTAATATTAAATGCATTGAGATGCCACCTGGTGCCAGGTACTCCATATCAGAGACCTCAGTAGTCATTAGACATCGTGAGAGAGCAGAATGGGGCGGTGCGCGGACCTCACGCACTTCGAACGTGGTCAGGTGATTGGGTGTCACTTGTGTCATACGTCTGCACGAGAGATTTCCACACTGCTAAACATCACTAGGTCGACTGTTTCCGATGTGATTGTGAAGTGTAAACGTGAACGAACACGTACAGCACAAAAGAGTACATACCGACCTCGTCTGTTGACTGACAGAAGCTGCCGACAGTTTACGAGGGTCGTAATGTGTAATAGGCGGACATCTATCAAGACCATCACACAGGAATTCCAAACTGCATCAGAATCCACTGCAAGTACTATGACAGTTAGGTGGAACGTGAGAAAACTTTGATTTCATGGTCGAGCGGCTGCTCATAAGCCACACATCACGCCGTTAAATGCCAAACGACGCCTCGCTTGGTGTAAGGAGCATAAATATTGGACGATTGAACAGTGGAATAACGTTGTGTGGATTGACGAATCACGGTACACTGAAACGTCCCCTTAGAAAAATCAGTGAATTACTGTGCTGATAAACCCCTTACGTTATTTGATTTTCAAACAGCTGAGAAAACTGAGCGTACTCAGACATTTCTCTCTTTACTTATTCTGATCATCACTAAACTACTTTACACGAACTACTGCAATACAGCGAGCGCCAATACTGCCAGCTAAATAAAAGATTCTAACTACTGAAGTCACTAACTACTGACAGGCATATTTAGCAAATGAAAGATTTTGATAAAGAACAAACGATATATTTACCTTAATAGTGTTCAAAAGTCATTATATATATATATATATATATATATATATATATATATATATATATATATATATATATATATATATATATATATATCAGTTCATGACATCCAGTCTTACAAATTTGCTGTCTCTGATGGACACATGTCCAGATCATCCGCTCTCAAAACTCCGCCATCTCTCTCCCCACATCCACTACTGCTGGTTGCTCACCTCCAATTGCACAACGCTACGCGCTGTTCACACCCAACAGCGCAACACTACAATATTAACCATTCCAACAATGCAAACTATACACAGACTGTGCACAGCACAGTCAGTGATTTTCATACAGAGCGCTATGTGGCGTTAAAAACCTAAACAGCATACTTAAACAGCCCCCCTGCTCCCCACAACAAAATTTACAAATTGTTTTTGTCTGTGGCCAATACAGATCCGAAAAAATTTTTCATAATTACAATAACAAAGAAATCAAATGCACACACTTATTGATATACTGTTGGTCAAAAGCAAAGATTTTCTCACAGTCCATACAGACAGTCCTGATCGCTCATCACAGAAAAATTGCAGTAAAAGAAAATGCACACATAAGTAGTGGATTTCCATGCAGTCTTGAAGAAGTAGTGTTGTCCTTCGAACAGAAAGACAATGCTAACTCTTGACATGCAGACAGGTAATGGGCCACAACAGAGCAAACCCACAGCAGAGTCAGTCGAAATTGAAGAATATTGATAGGTAGGTCATCACAGAGTAGACCACTGTAGTCCTGTTAGAGATTACGGTATTGGTGGGCTGTCAAAGGCGCAGACCCACTGTAGTCCTTGTAGAGATAATGGTATTGGTAGGCCATCAAAGCTGCAGATCCACTGTAGTCCTTGTAGAGATGGCCAGCAGCCATCTGTTGCGACTGTGCGGGTGCACAGTCTTGCAGACAATATAGCAAGTCCATAAACCACAACTCGTGCACTCACAAACTGCTTGGTATGTCCTTAGAACCAGCAGTGCTGTTAACCAGTCCCTTGCTGAATTATCAACACACATGCAAACACTAACAGTCCCAACTTCTCATCTATTGTGCTAATACTATGACCAACTGAAACGTGTGCAATAAAATGTAACTTAATTTGAACTGGTGTCTATACAGTTATAAATTTACAAATAAGAATACAATTACAAAGGTACAATATACATCATTAAAGAACATAACAATACAGATAACATTTGTAGTATTACGGGCTTTACAAAAGAATAGAAATAAACATATACATCAGTGCTACACGAATTATGACATAAGTAAATACATAAAATAATGAGAATAGTTTTCAAAACAATAATTTCATATATGAGCATTGAAACAAAACAGGATAAATGATGTCTAAACATCTTTACAAAGTAAATAACATATTATTAGAAAAATTGTACAACATAACTCTTATCAGCTAAACACATAAAGACAGGAAAAACACGAATACACAAGGGTACACAAACACATAGCGGAATAATACAAAAGGAAAGGACAGGGTTCGTTTTCAATGTAACATTTGGTACTGCAGTCCAACCCATAACATCATTCCATAGAGCTTTCCTTTTATTTAAACATTTGCTCCTCCAAAAAAAAATCCTATCTGACCCTGTTGCCCCTAAACCCTACTATTTTGTTCATATCCCCTTTTAAAATAAATATTTCTCATTGTACAATACTCATTTTTGCCCAATTTTTTTTCATATAACTTCTCAATACATTCTTTCCCTATTCTTCACAGTTAATTTCTTATACAGTCTACCCCCTCTTAAGCTAACTTAAATCTACTGAACTCAGATATATATACTAAGGGACAAGGCAATGTAGCAGCACAAAACAATTTAACACAAACAAGCAAGCAAAAAAAGCAAATTGGCAAAGCAAGCAGCTGTATATCTAAATTAACAAAGCAATTGCAACATTACAACTAATATAAGACACTGTGCAGCAAACAAGAAAAATAAATCAGTAGTAAAACTGGCTTAACAGAGTAATACAAAGTGAAATTCAGTTGCACTATGCCTGGCAAACAGCAGCAGCAAATGTAGTAACTTATATCTAAACATGACACACCCACAAGCAGAAAAAAAGTACACTAAAGACAACAATGCAGATAAGGGAAATGTCTATTCACATCTTAATGTCTATGTCATTAAAGTGGTGCACCACAAAAATTTATTCATCAAAAACTTACCAAGTACTTGAAACGAAAATTATGTATGCAGTTACAGTTATTAGTCCCTTCTTATTGTTCTTCCCTTTCCAAGTGCTCCTTTTTCGAAGAATGTGGATCATAAAATTGTTTTTACTATATCTATTGACAGAAAGTGTTCATATTTGCAAATACATTTAATTTTATTTTATATAACCAATGCTGCAACACAGCTGGAAACCAGATATCAAATGAAATAAGTAACTATGTAAAGCAAAGCGTAAAAACATCATTAAATAGCCATGTGGCATTTCATAAGTCAGTAGAAATTCTCTCAACTCTCGTAGAAAGACACTTGTCATAACCAGGTGTGCAGATGTAAGAATATTTTCCATCGATTCATAAGCATTTCAGCAAGTAGCACAAAGTACGTGCTCCACAGTATAATCATATGTTTCCAAGTAATAGCGTGTCATATTTGCGATGCTTTCTACAAAGGATTGTCAGTAGAAAGGTTGGCCTCTTTTTTTCTCCTCCTAATGGCTTTTTCTCCAGGTAGCTGGCACAGTTTGGCGCCCTCAACGCATTATGTCAAGGTCACTTACGACAACAGTTTGCACTACAGTGACAGTTTCACATTAAAAAATTCACAGATCGAAAAATCACAGCAGAAATGCGTAGAAACGAAATCTCATGAATAGCAGTGTTGTGATACATTCACGCATGGACACACAAGTCATAACTCTTAAAGTACGATTCATGGTTTCCAACATCCTTTTTCACAAACCAGAGTCCCTAACTTCTATTCATTATTCATATACATATAAACACGTAATCACATTCCTCATATACGGTAGCATCATCTTATTGATCATAAACATACCTCAACAGCATAATACACACCGTCATTGTAATAATAACATCATAAAACCTCAGCCATATCTCCAAAACGTCGTAGCTTTCTGCAATAATTTCAAAACCTTCAACAAAGTCATCTACCTCAAACGTACCAAATACATCATTCAAAGCACTCATAGTAACACAATGGTCCCGAAAAAAATATGAACAGTTCACAAAGTACAGACAAAATACAATTTCATAAGTGTGAAGTTATACAACTGTGTAATTATGTAAACATATGTCACTGACATAGTAAAAAAAATGTTTCTCTCTCACAGTTAAATAATCAGATAGCTTTTTAATTCTGTGTTACAGAAATATGGTGTCGATGTGTAAAGTTGTATAAGCAAATACCATATTAGCTAGGGCTCCTAGCGCTCGTTACACACTTAGTACACAAAGTAGGCGTGTACCCCCCTGAGGATTAATGTAATTATACCCTCAGGTGTTACAGATTACAGCAATGGAATGAAATATATCATGGAAAACCTTTGTATCTTTGTAATTCAATAATCTTTAAAAATAGATATTTTAAGTACACAATTGATCACTTAAATACGTGTGCTTTAGCGCTAAACTGTGCGTTTTGTAAGATAATTCTGTCGAAGTGTCGTAGTTATCGTCCTTTGTAAGCAAAGTTCTGCAGAAGTCAATGTACTTACCTCGTAATAAACAAAAGTGAAATGCTATGCGTATATATGTCGTAATTATTACGTACATTACCGTGCCCAAGAAAGTGCTATACTGTAAAGTATTGTTGTGCCACGGAAAAGGCTGTCTCATTGTAGCTATACCACTAAAGTTACTACTAAAACATGTTTTACTTTCCAGAATAATACAGAAAAACTGTGCAGATATAAAACAGATACAGCACAAAAGCAACAATGTAAATTGTGTCACACATTAGTAGCATCATGATATAATCGTGTAGCTGTCAGAAAGTACTTTAAATAAAAAAATATCTTTTCAAGTAAACCAAAATGTTGCATTAAAATCTCATTATCAGTATATGTTCTAAGTATGTAAGCCTTAAAGTCGTTACATAATCGTGCAACTAACAAGCAAGAATGTACACACACAATAACACTGTGTCCTCTGTTCACTATAACAATGCATTTGTAATTACTTGTCTAAATAAGTACCCTAGGTTCTAGAATGGATAGTTAACTTTAAAACTTTGCTGCATGTTAACAGTTTCTAAGTGTGATAAAGCTTACTAGTAACGTGAAGTGAAAAAATTTATAGCAAAGACTAAGTTAAAAAGCAGATTACCCCTTAATAAACGGTTTTACATGTGAAATGTGGTGTAATCGTTACTCTTCCTAGTACGCACAGTTTCAACTTCAACGCAGTTATCATGTGGTATACGTTGGTAAGGAATGCTAAGATTTTTCTCAAGCTTAGCGTCTGTGTTGTTTTTCTCTGAGCCAGCCGGCGCACGTGGCTGCCTGTGGTGCGAGTCATTGTCTGTCTCTTTGTTGGCGCGCTTCGTTATTGGGTTAGTAGAAGTAACTTCTACAAATTCACATTGTCAAGAGGGCCCTGCTCTGTTTGAATCCCGCCAGTTCTGATGAAATTCAAGTCTGTCGTTACGATTACATCGTCTGTCGTCATGTCGGTAGATTCCATAGTTTCTTGTTTGTCGGTCATGTGGTGAAGAATTTCTCCCGGAATCGTAACTGCGCGGTGGACCGTTGCTTCTGAAGTTATTCTGTCTCCCTTGATAATAATTATTTTGTTTCCCATATTGTCTGTTTCTCTGATTGTCTCTGTCATAGTCATTACCATGGAGAGGTGATCTTTCCCAGTAATTATTATTACTCTGCCAACGGTTGTCATATGGGTGGTGTCTGTTTTGGTCACTATTTTCGGTGTAAGAATAGCCTTGTCGTGTCCAGTTATTTCTGTCATTGCGGAACTGTGACGGATCTGACCTGTAATTGTTGTGTTCCTGTTTTCGCGTTCCGCTATTGTCAGTGTCAATTTCCAATTCTTGTCACAGTCCCTGAAAAGCTTCAATGTCGTCCTTGCAACGTCCTGCCAAAATAATATGTCGTAAATGTTCGGGCAATTTGATTAAGCAAATGCGGATGAGTTCTGAGGGGCTGTATGGGTTTGACAGGTACTGATTCTTGTGCAACATATCTTCAAAATATTTCACAAGACTGGAAAATTCAGATTGTTCGAAATGTTTCATCATTATGGTGCTATGTTTTACTAGTTCTTCTGTAGCTAGAGACCAATATGCTGAGAGGAAGGCATGTTAAAATTCTCCTTCACTGTGACAATCGTGAATGCTCGATCGCATTCTTACAGCTGGTTCATTCTCTAAATAGCCACACATAAATTCTAATCTGTGCTCCAATGACCAGTTCGGAGGAAAACAATGAGAGAATTGATGAAGCCACGCTTGTGGATGAATGTCGTCGCCAGAATTCTTAAATGTTTTGAATTTACGTGTAGTAATGAAATCATCATGTCGGCGAGTCGCATATCGGTCATTGTTACTTCGTTTCGGCGGTTCCATCTCAAAATTCGGTGTACCTTGCCAATTTCTTTCATAATTTCCAAAGTACCGTGTGTTATTATTTTGTGGCTGTTCCGTATTTCTATGTCCCTCTTCCCGTATTGGGGAGCGAGTGTCAACTGATCTTGTACTTCCCGGATTTCTCTTTTGTACTGTGTATTGATTTGATTTTGATTTTGTCTGAATTTTTTAATTTGTTCATACTCTTCTGTGTCAGTGAAGGCTACCGGTCTTGTGTCATTCAGATCATCATCTACCTTTGTAGATAATTTAGTGAACTGATCCGAAAGTTTGGCTGCTTTCTCCGATAATGAACTGATTTCCTCACTGTGGTTTTTTGAACCAAGTTTAATAGCGTCCATTTGTGTTGAAAGCAAATCTGCTGTGCCCTTTAAGTTTTCCTGAATTTTTGCAAGTTGCGTAACCGAATCGGTAGAAGCAACTGAGTCAATTTTAGCTTGCAAGGTGTCACGATTTTCATGAACAATAGTTTGCAGTTCTTTTATGGCTGCTTCGTGATTCTGTAAAGCATTTTCATGACGCACAAATTTGTGTTTTTACGTCATTACAGACTTTTTGACATTTCGATTCGATTTTAAGTAACTCAGCAGTTAAACCTTCGCGTGTTTGTTCAAGCGTTTGTTCAATTGAGTCTAACTTTTGAAGCTGTTGCTGTGTTTGTCTCTGATTTTGTTCCATTGTGTATAACTTTTAAAGCTTTTGCCCCATTTGTTTCTGATTTTGTTCAAGCGTTGTGTCTAACTTTTGTAGCCTTTGTCCCATTTGTTGTATTAACTGTAATAACAATGCACTGGTGTCTGAAACATGTTCCTCAGTGCTATTCGGCAGTGCATTTTGACCCGGCAATATTCGCATTTTGAAAATCAGAAACTGTGTCTTGACTTATTTGAGAAAACGGTGAGGACGCAAAACCTGAATCTACAGTATTTGCAAGATTGTGTCCTGTCATTTCGGATTCCTGAGGCGAGCTGTTGCCGGCCGATCGATCGATAATGCTTCCCTGTTCACTAATTGTTTCACTGTCTACACCATTATTTGCAACCCGCTCCATTTCCCTATGCACAATTACCAAATTACTACTTTAAACATTAGTTAATTCATTACACGGTGGCGCTAACACACTGCTTTCGTCTTCACCGTCATTTCGCAGTTTACTTTGGAGCCTAGTATTACGTTTTTCACACGCCATTATTGTCACAATATTTCACACGACAACACAGGAAAGCACAACTTTAAGAGCAAAACAAGAAAACACATTAACATAGGGTTGAAAACAATATCTCGTTAATTGCAAGCACAGCTGCGAAATGATTGGTGCAAATCTACATGCATGCCACAACTGTTTTACAACAATGAAAAGCTACAACTACAAAGGAAATTCTCTCTATAATTACGCGCTAGCAATAAACAATAGCTACACTAATTACACAAACTACAAGAAAAAATCAGAAGAATCCAGTGAGGTAACCTCGGCTAAGGGTCGACATACGAAACGCCCCCTTAGAAAAATTTGTGAATTACTGTGCTGATAAACCCCTTACGTTTTTTGATTTTCAGACAGCTGAGCAAAACCGAACATACTCAGACATTTCTCTCTCTACTTATTCTAATCATCACTAAACTGACACACAATATTTTTAGCGAAAAGCAATCTGACTTCCAATAATCCCTACAAAAGATGCGCCCTGACTAACAATAACCTATACCTTTCATGAATCACTTACCTCACAAAAATCTTCGTTACTCGAACTACTGCAATACAGCGAGCGCCAATACTGCCAGCTAAATAAAAGATTCTAACTACTGAAGGCATTAACTACTGATAGGCATAGTTAGCAAATGAAAGATTTTGATAGAGAACAAACAATGTATTTACCATAATAGTGTTCAAAAGTCGTAATATATATATCAGTTCATGACATCCAGTCTTACAAATTTACTGTCACTGATGGACACACGTCCAGATCATCCGTTCTCAAAACTCCGCCATCTCTCTCCCCACATCCACCACTGCTGGCGGCTCACCTCCAACTGCGCAACGATACGCGCTGTTCACATCCAACAGCGCAACACTACAATAGTAAATATTCAAAAAATGCAAACCAGCCACAGACTGCACACAGCACAGACAGTGATTTTCATACAAAGCGCTACGTGGCGTTACAAATATAGAAACCTAAACAGCCTACTTACAACACGATGTGGCGATCCGATGGCAGGGTATGGTATGGCGAATGCCCGGTGAACTTCATCTGCCAGTGTGTGTAGTGCCAACGGTAAAATTCGGAGGCAGTGTTGTTATAGTGTGGTCGTGTTTTTCATGGAGGGGGCTTCCACCCCTTGTTGATTTGCGTGGCACTATCACAGCACAGGGCTACATTGATGTTTTAAGCATCTTGTTGCTTCCCACTGTTGAAGAGCAATTCGGGTATGCCGACTGAGTCTTCCAACACGATCGAGCAACTGTTCATAGTGCACGACCTGTGGCGGAGTGGTCACGCTAAGTAACATCCCTGTAATGGACTGTCCTGCGCAGAGTCCTGAACTGAATCTTGTACAACACCTTTGTGCCAGGCCTCACCTACCGACCTAGATACCTCTCCTCAGTGCAACACTCCGTGAAGAATGGGCTACCATTCCCCATGAAACCTTCCAGCATCTGATTGAAAGTATGCCTGTGAGAGTGGAAGCTGTCATCAAGGCTAAGGGTGGTCAACACCATAGTGAATACCAGCCTTTAGGAGAAAGTAGGATGTCAGACGTTGCACAGAAGAGCTACATTTCTGTATCCACCCTTCCGAACACTGAAAATAACGTCCGTTGCTGATAGAGACGTGACATTAATTCCTGTGAGTCAAATTAATGACAAAGTTTCAGTTACAGATAACCATGCAGTAATATGCTGTTCTGTTTTTTATCTTCTTCATCATCTCCCTCAAGCATTAGACCAGTTGATGAGACGATACTTCTTGAGCAGTCCATCTTTTCTTTGGTTTACCAATGTTTATCGATGTACTGCAGCAATTGTTTCAGGATACGTTCATCGCCAATTATTTCGATTTGTTCTTTCCTTAACCTTTATTTAAACATAAAATTCCTTCATTATTTGTCATTGTCCTATTTTTTAATCAATCTTGTTACGCCATAGTCTGTTGTCAAATATCTCATCTTGGCAGCCTAGAATACGCTACATATTGTGGAGTTCAAAGTATAGTTTTTCACTTCATTGTCGTCCACTTAATAAAACTTTAGCATTGTTGCATTTTTAATTGCCCCTTACAGTCTTTTGGGATACCACGCATCACATTGAACCTCTCAATCCTATTTTTATGTATTCATTTCGTCGAGACATGATATGTCGCATCCCAAGAATCTGAAGATATTAACTTGTTCAATAGCTTTGTTTCCCATTATGAATATACATTTTAAAGGTTGAGAGCCCTGGAACACCACCTACTTGATTTTACTTGTCGAAATACTTGTTGCTTTGCCACTACGTGTAGTTCATATAATGCTCTTTGTTGTCGGCAACTGAAATCATGTTATCAGCAAACATAAAGCGTTTTCAACAATTTCTTTCCTTGAATCTGTCCTCTATATGGCTCTGAGCACTATGGGACGTAACTTCTGAGGTCATAAGTCCCCTAGAACGTAGGACTACTTAAACCTAACTAACCTAAGGACATCACACACATCCATACCCGAGGCAGGATTCGAACCTGCGACCGTAGCGGTCGCGCGATTCCAGACTGTTGGGCCTAGAAACGCTCGGCCACTCCGGCCGGCTGTCCTCTATATCAGATTTCATAATGCGTTGATACCATTCCCTCACAATATCGTCAACATGTAAATTAAAAAGTACCGATGGAATGCACCCTGGTCTGAATTCTTTATTAATATTTCCTTGGGACCTATTTGCAGATTCTAGCTATAAATTGATCTTTGATCTATTTCGGATAGCTTCAATGAGATGTAGTGGTGTTGTAAGTAGGCTGTTTATGTTTTCTTTATGTAAGTAGGCTGTTTAGGTTTTTTTATTGGTAACGCCACCTCTGTATGAAAATCACTGGCTGTGCTGTGTGCAGTCTGTGGCTGCTTTGCATTGATGTAATACTCGCCATTGTAGTGTTAGGCAGCTGGCTGTGAACCTCTCTTTTTCCATAACACTCCAAAGTTTTCCTCTGGGCACACTGCAAAAGGCTTTAACATAGTCTGCAAAGATTTTAAATTATTTACTCTTCTTTTTTATGTGTTTTATTTTAATGAGAAAATATAGTTTTAGCAGGCCTTCCTTTCCTAACACCAGTTTATTCTCCGAATAATGTGATACTTACCATGTTTCTCATTCTCTTTACTGCTATTGACACAAGTATTTTGTATTACGTATTTAAGCGACTTAATCCTCTAATTTCCATTGTTATTGATGCTCTTCTGAAAATAAGAATTACTGTTGGTTTCTTCTATTACATCAGTAATTTTCTTTGCTGTGAGCACTGATTTACAAAATATAGAGCCTGTGCTAGCTTCTTACGGTAGGTATTTGCAAAGTTCTCTATTCAGATTGTCAGTTTCTTGAGGTCTTGGGATTTTCCAGCTTAGTAAGGTCTCTTGAAATTTCTTAAAATCTTTTTTCTCAATTTCCGCAAGACATAGCTTCATTTCTTCTACTTCCTCATTCTCCTTTTATTCCGATCGCCGATTTTTACACAACATTTTTTTCCATTTGTTATTAAATGATGTTATTGTTAAACATCTCCCGAATATCCAGGTAAACTCGTGAATCCGTCTGCTCTAGTAAAATTTATTTTCTGTTCGTGGTGAATTTAAATTTACAAAGTTTCTAGAAGTTTTTCCATTCTGATTAACTGCAGATTCTCCGTTTATTCCGATTAGGTCTTTACAGGGCTGTTTTCCTGTTCTAGAATTTATATCTCCTCGTGTGACAATAGTCTTTCTTATTGAGGAATCAATGACACTTTACAGACTCTTCTAAAATTTATCAGATTCACTCTCTCTTCTTCCTTGTGGGTCATAGGCTAATGTAGTACTCTTATATCCTGAAGCTATTTTAAATATGTGTGTTAAAATTCTTTCATTTACCCAGCCCTAAGATGTCACCCCGCTTATTCCGCGCTTATGGTTCACAGTAATGAAGTGATAATTTTTGAAGTGACTGGGCTGTGTGCCACTCGATGCTGAATCTGCCGATGAGGTTGTGCTGTATTTAATGCAAATGGATGATGATGATGACGTGACTCGCTTGCGTGGTGGAAACGTAACTAAGTCTTAATCTCAAGTTAGCCGTTTTTGCGAAAAGAGTGTTTTGTGTACCAGCCTCAAATCCAGACAGTGAAAGAAGTTTCAGGGTGGCAGGGAACCTTATCTCGGAAAGACGAAGGAGACTGGATCCGGAACGAGTCGATGGTATTCTAGGAATTCGTTGCAATTACAATGCTAACAAAAAATAGTAAGGATTTCTGATTTTTAGATGGTAACTTAAATATGTAAGTTTGAACCAATAAAGCAAATGACGTTATGTAGAAATATAATTTTTTCACTCTGAGACCGACCATCATTACAGAAGGTGGTACTTCCTTAAGTTTTCTTTGAAAATTTTAGCCGCTTCAGAATTTTGTAGTTGTCTACAGCAAGCTCTTTTGTCTTGTGGGTCATACTGAGGTCGCAATTATACGCTGCCATACAGGGACATACGCCTACAGCGTAACTAAATGGATCTCAGGATAGTTCCATCAACGGGGACGCGGGGATGGGTGGCTGGGAAGGGGATGGGGGGAGGGGGGGAGGGAAGGGCAGAGTAAAGCAAACCTACGGACACAGCAGAGCGGGGAGCAGGACAGGCGCGGCGGCCTTCGTCATCATCCGCAAACGGCGCCTCTTTCGACCGCAGCGTGGCCTCCCACCAACGACAGAGGTGTGAAATAATTGTAGAATTCGTTATTATCTTTGTCGATATTCGATTTTCGAGGGTTTATCTGCTGTGCTTGTCGTCTTTGTATATGGAAGACGACAATCTGTGCAGGTATCGGTGATTCTTAATATTGCCGTTCATTTCTTAAAAGGATTTCCCCACGTTCGTCGGTGAAGAACTGCTGAACAACTGCGGAATATTCACAGTTGTTTGCAAGCCATTATTAATAATTTTGTAATTATAATTTTGTGCCTACCCCTAATTTTGAATTAGTTTTACTATCTTAAAACTTGCATGTGTACTGGTGCTCCAAGATCACCAGTTAAAGTCAAAGGCTTACAAAAACCGTTGTATCAGATTACTACAGAGAAGTAAAAACAAGTTCAGTTTACCAAAAGGTCTATTCGTACCGAATCACAAATAAGTAAAACGTGTAGCAGTGCATGTTCTTAATTTTATAAAACGTAGGAATCTTTCCACAATATTAATGGATTTCTCTTACTACAAGCACCGGCAGGACAGGACGATTGCTCAGGTGCGAAATTCAGATGCCTGGTTGTTCATTCCTGGAACCATAAATTGGCAGACGGTACACAGCAGTGATAGAGATTGTATGCTCGCATTATGTTTTGCAAATTACCGTGCTTGCTGTTACTTAAGCAGAAATATTCGTTGTTGCTATTTTCCACCTCCATTGTCGTGATACTTTAGCTCTTCGATTTAACGTTTGAAGGCAGAATACTTTAATTATCCTTGCATCTGACGCGTGGCAGGATTATCTGATCCCTGGCAGTAGGACTGTAAAAAAGTGAACAGCCGACTAATAATGGGGCATTACCTTGAGCAATTTCAAACAAGTTTCGGGCACAGCTCATGGAGATGACTAGCGCGGCCTTTTGCGGCCTACCGGTGAGTGGGGGACGATGCCCTCCAAGGACCTTATATATTACGGCGTGCGCGTCGGAGGGCACTAGTTCTTCAGGCACCTACAGCAGAAATGGCCGTCATCAAGGTGAGGCACCGGGATGTATTCTGGTCCTAGTGTAATAATTGTTACTAATAAAACCTGTCCGCTACTGTTGGTGTCATAAAGGCCTGAACACAGGCCTGCCATTTGGCGTTTCATTGGACTGGTAGACCTGTAACACAATTTACATACTCCATTAGCAAATTTTTACAAGTAAAAGTTATCATAGCAGGGCAAGTTGGTTTTTATTAACTTCTTTTTAAATTTTTTGTGACTTGTCGAAGAAATTTTACTGAGCGAATAGCAGAATATTGCTAGAAACTCTGCGTCAGCTTCATTATGTAACTGTCAAATAATTCCCGCTATAGTTAATGAAAAGAATAAAATAGGTTTCATACGTAGGTCATAAATATAATAAGCGGACAACTTTCTGAGTAGAGAGATCCATTAATGAAATCTAGAGGGTTCAGTCTAATGTTCATCATGTAAGTAAAAGACGCATTAATACACAACAAGCAGTACTAGGACTTTTAGCAGATGTATGTCAATATACGGAATCAACATATGAAATTGTAAATAACAAGTGTAATCAAACTGGTATCACGAAAATTCTGTCTCTGTTAATAACAACAGCAGCCTTAATTCTCACAGTACCGACAATATTTTATGCCTAGACATTGAGGAGAATTTACTTTTGTGAAAAATAAATAAATAATTAAGTAAACACTTTTGAGAAATGGCGAAATGATTCTGTTAAGTCACTTATTTTGTGCTTTCTCAAGTCTTGGAGACAAACTACTCCATTTACTCATTTTTGTATTTTGTGTCATTACAAGTTGTAGACAGAAACTGGCATCCTGCTGTTTTTACTGCCACTGCTGTCTTGTGGAACTGTATTGTGTAGTAACCTACATTTCGTTGCAAGAAATTTGTAGTGAGGGTAATATCCTGTATTCACGCTGGATCATATTCTGTCATCTCATCATAGTGTGAACAATATATTCCCATTAGAAACTCGTTTTAAACAATTGATCAGAATTTAATTTAGCGTAGACATTCATGGGCTATACTACTTTCAAAACCTTTGGTGGCTTATTTAGTAACAGACAACTACTTTCAATCCAGAAATTTTTTTATGGAATGTGTAATTTCATTCATACTATTACTATTCTTATTATTTAATGGATTTCTCCTATTTCACGATACGGCTTTCATAAGGTCAGTTTGAGCAACACGTTATCAGTATCCTGAGTGTTAACCGAGAACCCCCGTACTGTTCTGCAGGTGTTCTGCACAAGTGTGATCTGCAGTCGCCATTACAGTGAAAGGAGCAGAGTTTGTTCTTGTAGACTCTTCACAGTTTGTTTTGAGAAAATTCCCCTCTTGAAATTTATACTGGGACAACGTAGACATATATAAATTCCTACATGGCTTTTACGTCGTCTGACATATACCTATATTTATTCATGTCCTGAATTTAGGTTATCTGCAGATTATGGGTTGCACTTAACGATGTTTATGAAAAATAGTTATTATTGGTACCAGACCATTCGCTACAAAACTATGTCACTAATATGCAACCACTGTTAGTTCCGTTGATTTCAATGAATGCTCAGTGGCCAGGTGGGTTAATGTCAGACTGCCAATCCTCAGGATTCTAACTTCTGCAGAGCCTAGAATTTTTGGTGCCACTTGTCACTTTTTTCACCTCCGGGAACAATTTTTTTTACAATGAAAAGCGTCAAGAAGTACAGTGGCTCGGTGTTAACGTCAAATTGTACGTGCCTCCGTAATTGGCCACGTAAGTAGTTTCAAAGGTCGAATGAAAGCAATGTCATGCAACTTCAAAAATGACCCTATGTAGTAAAGCTCTCCGGTGCTGAAACAAATCTTTGTATTGCGGATAACTGGTTTTTCTGGCCTGTACATATAGCTCTGCTCTAGAATATGTTTCATATGACTCGGTCTCTGAATAGGAGCGGCGAATAATTAATGAGTTCATACACAGTCTGATCGAAAGTGTTCGGACACCTATTAGTAGAAATTAATATTGTGTGTGAGCCTTTCGCCTTCAAGACGGCTTCAACTCCGATGGGGACACTTTTAACGGTGTCTTTCAGTGTCTGTGGAAGTATGTCAGGCCATAATTCCCGAAGTGTCGAAACCAGAGAAGGTAAAGATGGTGGACGATGCTATTTCGAGTGAAATCGAAGTCATAACTCGCTCAGGTCGGGACTCTTGCAGACCAGTCCATTTGAGGAACATTACTGTGCACGACCTTTGGCACACAGATACTACTTTTTGGCAGGAAGCATTGTGATACCGACAAAAATAATCATTGTCTTCGAACTATTTCTCTCGTGCAGGCGATACACAATACTGTAAGAAGTGTTCATATTCTTCAGCACTTAGCGTTGTCAAAGCGCAACTAGGAAACCACACCCTAAAGACTAGAAAGCCTCCATCGGGTTACCCAAACTCGTCTGTACTTCGCTGTTAGCAGTACACATAATGGCAGGTAACATTCACCATACATTCGCAAAATACAAATGCTTCCATCGGACTGCCGCAGGATGTAGCGTGATTCATCTCTCCAGATCACTTGTTTCCACTCATTCACTATCCAGTGGCGTCGTTCTTCGCACCACCTCACGTTCACATAGCACTGACTACAGATTTCCGGGGCCGTTTGAAAATCTGCTCGAGCACTCTACTCCACTTTTTTAAATCCCTGTGCGGAAGCATTGTGCCAGATGGACTGCTCGTAGCGTTTTGGAACTCAGGGGTGAGCCTTTCCACTGACTTTATGTGATTTTTTACAACCAACTCTGCAATTCTCGACGTCAGCAACACCTTGTCCAGCTTTACAGGCGTGACATACAATGAAGAGCCCAAGTTCGAAGTAACTGAGGTCTCCCGTACGACGTATTCTGGTTACTGTTCCTATACAGACAAGACAGTACTCCACTCCCACTCCCTCATTTTATGACGGCGGATTCCTCTCTAGGCATATCTAGTGGACAAATACGCTATAAATAGGGATGTCGCGGCATTTGTGATTAGACAGTGTATGTCCGATCAGTTTCATGTGCACTGGCATTTTGATTTGTGATCTAGCTACAGCGCTAGTACTATAGATAGTACGAGCTGCAAACGGTGCGTACGTAGTCTTGTCTGTGACTGACGGGAGGCTGCTCTCAATGCCTGCCCAACACCGATGGCTCGTATGTTGTGCCAGTGAGTGGCAGGTCCAGTGTGCTCTGCCGGTCCTATGCAGCGTGCATTTTCGTAGATATTTTTCTAACAATGTTTTTTTTAATCGGTATGTACTTTTTACCTTTTACTAGGTGAAACATGGGCTGACCTTAGCATAAGGAAACAGATGTTTCTGACTACTGACTGTAATGGATATGGCGTCTTCGCCTTTGAATCTGTTACATTCCTCCGCCCTTGAAGTTGCCGATCATCAAGCGTTACCTGTCGGGGTTTTCCTTCCCTTATCTACCTTTTGTTCGACATGTGTTTGACTGTTTGAGTACTATACATTTCTGGAATTCATTCCCATAAGTGCCTACTAGGGACACCCTCGATGCAGGGCTAACAGCCAACAAGCAGTTATTATTATCAGTGTCATTATCATAAGTGGAAAATAGCTACACAACTAGCTGTCTGAAGAACAAGGAACGATGGCAAATGTCGAAATATTACTTATTGTGTGTGTGTACAGTGCACTAGGGGGAATACATTATTAAAGTTCTAGGTGATTTGTAGATATACAGGATCAAAAACGTAGCACAGATAGTTATTACCTCCAGCAGTAAAGGATCTGAACTGGAAGGAACTCGAGTCGAAATCAGATGAGATGACAGACTTGCTGCTTCCACTCAACCGTAGCACATGAAGACTGGCTTCGTGCCTAGCTTGTCTGCAGCCCCTGACCAACCTGCGACCAGATATCTCCAATGGGTGTGAGACCTGGAGAATGTAACAACTAGAGCAACGGTCACGAATTCCCTGTATCGATATAGGTCGCGACAGTAAGGGCGACTTGCGAAGGAGTGAGTTGCTGGTCCCATATGACGATGACGGGTGCCTTCTAGCAACGTTCGGAGAACCGGAAAGTCTGACTACTCTTGTGTCCAGTGTTGTTGTGAACACTTCTACCATATTTCAGGGTCTGTGTTGCTTCGATGGACTCTGCAATGTCCTTCAGACATGCATGCATGCATGCGTGTCTGATGGACGTTGCACAGTATGTCTACATAGAAACAACACAGGTACTATAATATGGTATTTCATGCCCAAAAATAAGGCCGCAGCTTTAATCACACGTCTCTCCCCTCACAGGATTCACAGTACGTGTACGGGTATAGACTGTAGACAACACGGCGACACATGGAAATCTGGGTCTGTCTGGGAAGCGCGCTCGGGTATTCGAAGCGAAGGCCTGTTAGATGTAACGTGACGTATGCACGTTATCGAGACTTTCTTGCACAGGGTGTGATCCCTGCTCTGGAACTGCGCAACTGTGTGGAAACCACTCTTCTCGTAAAAGATAGGACAACACCGTATATAGTTCGCCCACGAACGTGTTATCTCCAGAGGTCTTCCCGATGTATGACCTGCAAGAATCACCTGATCTGAATCCATGTGACTTTTAACTCTGAGGATATCTAGGAGAATGCGTTTACCTGGGACAAGTTCCGTACCTACATCATCTGAAGAATAATATACAGGAAAATGCTGTTCAGAGAAGTGCTCCAAAAAACTGCTGATCATGTCGTTTTACGGGTGTAGAATCTCGTCGTCGACTCCGGTGCTCATACTGAACAACCTGTGTAGGCGGCGATTAACAGCAAAATCAATATTATGACATTCTCACTTGTTTGACCTCCTCTGCCCACGACCCGTTCCTAATTCATTACGTTTGGAAACATTTCTATTTGTCTTTCATTTATTCACAGCGCCAGATTTCTACCTGGTGCCCAAAATTGGAACTATTTTTTTCCAGGGTAAATCGGTTGCGCATCAGCATATTAGGATATCTACCATGTTTCGCCGGCATACGATAATTACAGCCCATGCTGGACTTCTTTAATTATAGACAGCTGGTAGATTACTTTTTTTATGTAATGGTCCTCATCTAGTTTTATTCCTTTTTTATTTTACGTTTTCTCTTTCCACTTTGTATCATGTCGTTTAAAAGTAAACTGAATAAAGTTGTGGAAAGACGGCAAAACTTGTTTAACTTCTCGGTGAATTATAATGCTATTCTTACTTCTCTTGTTTTATGTTTTTATTATAAATTTAATTTCATTCGATAAATTTTTATTTCCCATATCAAGTATTGCATAATCCTGCTTTCTTGTGATGTTGAGTATCAATATGTATCTAAGTTAAGTGTTGCTATTAGTGTATAAATTCATCTGTAAATGGTCAGCATTCAGCTATATTTCGACCACGTATCGTAGTAACATGTTACGTCATACATCGCACAACTGATCCAAGGGAAGCTTAGTGATCTACGTTACTCTACATCAGTTAATTTTTCACAGATTGCTAATGTCATCGGGCATTCTTCAGTTTCAGATAGCTTCTACACCCACTGAAATGTTCTCATCTACATCACTACACTTTTTGGATTTATCATCCTACACGCCATTTACATGTCGATCGATTGAGGTCTCATTCACTGACTAATGTGTCACTGGACAGAAGTTTGACGAGGTTTGGGGTATCACATTTTTGATAATCAATGTCGCTTTTCGTAACTCGAGCTTGTAGATTTTTCTTCAAATGTTTTCTGTAATTCTGTCGTCGGGAGGAGTGGGAACAAAGAGTAAAATTGGTTTGCAAGAACTCGAACAGAGAGTCACCTGTCGCCACACTTGCTGACACGAGACCGATTGTCCCTACCAGCACATCCATGAATAGCTATAGTTGAGGGAGTAATGGAATCGAGTGTTGATTGCTGTCAGAAGACTACTTCTGATGTGACAGGATGATCACAGAAAGCCAGTTCCTAAATGTGGTTTTCTTAGAGATATCTATCACTTGGCGCATGGCTCTTGTAGCGATATGGCGAAATGCATTAAAACTCTCGTATGATGAGTAACCACAGGTTCTTTTGTTTTCTTCTTGTATATCGAATAACCCCATATCTGCTTTCCCTTTGGACAAATTGTTTGCCGGCTACGAGAGCGGAAGAGGTTCATCGCCTTCATGTTCGAGACCTAACGCTTTCAATTAACATGCAGTACCAGACGCAAGATCTCCAATGGCTTCAAACGAGGTTTCGGCTCAGCTTCCCCTCGCAGACGAGTAAATAAAGGCTGAGAAAATCTCGGTAAATACAAGGAAGAAAAATGAAATTGGAAGGACGATTCTTGGTGACCAAGGAAAATGTACGTTAACAAGACCAGAAGAAAATTGAACCCTGTCTGTCAATACGAATTTAGTGTCTCATCCACGAGCTCACTCGGGAGCGGTACTGGAATTGTGAAGAAGTGAGAATTTTCCACTGAGCAGTACGGCATAACCAACATATGTATAAAATTTCATGTACAGAGTATTTCACAATTCTACTACAGGCTTGTAGAAGTTGTAGAGGTGACTTCGTAGGCAAAGTTTTGATAAAGAAAACATCTCCAGAAATGTTCCACTTGCATGTAAAATAATCTGAGGACAGAATAATTTTCACATCTCACACTTAAACATACGCACGTAGGGAGACAATGGGCCCCGAGGTGAGACCTATACAGTTTCCATGCTGACACTGTGATAAAATGCACTTATTTCATTCTACACCTAGAAATTCACGTCTGTGTTAGTTGTGCCCTTGTCTACCATGACACTGCTGAATTTTTATTAAGGAATCTTTCACGCGTTTGCCGCGTGGGATTAGCCGAGCGGTTTAAGGCGCTGCAGTCATGGACTGTCCGGCTGGTCCCGGCGGAGGTTCGAGTCCTTCCTCGGACATGGGTGTGTGTGTTTGTCCTTAGGATAATTTAGGTTAAATGGTGTGTAAGCTTAGGGACTGATGACCTTAGCAGTTAAGTCCCATAAGATTTCATACACATTTAAACATTTTGAACTTCCACGCGTTTTTATTTTCACATTGCTGTGTGTATCATGAAATTCTGTAACCTGGATATGATATTCAGCATGGTACAACTTGTAACGCTCAGGAAGACGGAATTAGCTAATAGGTAGTAATAAAATGCTTTACTTCCAATAAAAAAAGTATCAGATGGAAAAGAGCTGAAGATTATAGATTAGTGCGTTGAATTTGCATCAACGATTCAATGATATGTGAACGTTTCATTGCCATGATACTTGCAATGGAGAATAATTTATCTCCCAGTTAAGAAATAAATAAATTTGTATATTGGGGTGATGCATAAGGTCGTGGCGTTTTTGTTTGCATGTCGGTATTCCGGTCACTATGGGTTTGTTCAGAGATTGTCATTTTTTTACTTACATTAATTTTGTCGTTTGGAGATAGTGAATGGAGCATTGGCCGCTATAAAATAAAGTGCTAAGTAGAACATTTCCGATATATTCTCCTTTTTGAGACCAATAGAGGGGTGACAGCAGCGGAGGGAGCAAGGAACTATTCCCCGTGTATGAGGATAATGCCACTGACCAGAGCTCGGCAAGAAAATACTTTACTCGTTTTACGGAGGATCGTTTTGACATTAGGGGTTTCCATGTCCAAGAAGAGCTTCGGGTTTGATGAAGATCGTTTGAACGCATTAATCTACAATGATACACGTCAGTATATTCTAGAACTCCCCAAATGTGTTTAATTGCGATCATTCCAGAATCGTGCGATATTTTCGTGCAGTAGTAAAGGTTCACAAATAGTGTGTAAGGATATCGCAGGCTCTAAGCCAAAATGACAAAAGCCAGTGTGAGGCCATATGTTCACCTCTGCTTGCTCGTCATCAGTTGGCTCGTCAACAACACCGACCATTCCTACCCGTACCGTTACTGATGACGAGAACTGGCGCCTTCATGCGACCATAAGGAGAAGAAAGGAATGATTGAGACCCAATAAAACAGCAACTCATGCCCATCCACAAAAGATACAGCGGTACTGGAACAGCGACAGTGTGGTGTATTAAGAATTGCTTTCCCGATATACAGGGTGTTACAAAAAGGTACTGCCAAACTTTCAGGAAACATTCCTCACACACAAAGAAAGAAAATGTTATGTGGACATGTGTCCGGAAACGCTTACTTTTCATGTTAGAGCTCATTTTATTACTTCTCTTCAATCACATTAATCATGGAATGGAAACCACAGCAGCAGAACGTACCAGCGTGACTTCAAACACTTTGTTACAGGAAATGTTCAAAATGTCCTCTGTTAGCGAGGGTACATGCATCCACCCTCCGCCGCATGGAATTCCTGATGCGCTGATGCAGCCCTGGAGAATGGCGTATTGTATCACAGCCGTCCACGATACGAGCACAAAGAGTCTCTACATTTGGTACCGGGGTTGCGTAGACAAGAGCTTTCAAATGCCCCCATAAATGAAAGTCAAGAGGGTTGAGGTCAGGAGAGCGTGGAGGCCATGGAATTGGTCCGCCTCTACCAATCCATAGGTCACCGAATATGTTGTTGAGAAGCATACGAACACTTCGACTGAAATGTGCAGGAGCTCCATCGTTCATGAACCACATGTTGCGTCGTACTTGTAAAGGCACATGTTCTAGCAGCACAGGTAGAGTATCCCGTATGAAATCATGATAACGTGCTCCATTGAGCGTAGGTGGATGCGGATTCTCGTCAGCCCACACATGTTGATTGTGAAAATTTACAATTTGATCACGTTGGAATGAAGCCTCATCCGTAAAGAGAACATTTGCACTGAAATGAGGATTGACACATTGTTGGATGAACCATTCGCAGAAGTGTACCCGTGGAGGCCAATCAGCTGCTGATAGTGCCTGCACACGCTGTACATGGTACGGAAACAACTGTTTCTCCCGTAGCATTCTCCATACAGTGACGTGGTCAACGTTACCTTGTACAGCAGCAACTTCTCTGACGCTGACATTAGGGTTATCGTCAACTGCACGAAGAATTGCCTCGTCCATTGCAGGTGTCCTCGTCGTTCTAGGTCTTCCCCAGTCGCGAGTCATAGGCTGGAATGTTCCGTGCTCCCTAAGACGCCAATCAATTGCTTCGAACGTCTTCCTGTCGGGACACCTTCGTTCTGGAAATCTGTCCCGATACAAACGTACCGCACCAAGGCTATTGCCCCGTGCTAATCCATACATCAAATGGGCATCTGCCAACTCCGCATTTGTAAACATTGCACTGACTGCAAAACCACGTTCGTGATGAACACTAACCTGTTGATGCTACGTACTGATGTGTTTCATGCTAGTACTGTAGAGCAATGAGTCGCATGTCAACACAAGCACCGAAGTCAACATTACCTTCGTTCAATTGGGCCAACTGGCGGTGAATCGAGGAAGTACAGTACATACTGACGAAACTAAAATGATCTCCAACATGGAAATTAAGCGATTCCGGACACATGTCCACATAACATCTTTTCTTTACTTGTGTGTGAGGAATGTTGCCTGAAAGTTTGGCCGTACCTTTTTGTAACACCCTGTATACCCACCACTGTTGACATTTACAGCGAACAACTGTGACGTCTTGTAGATGCATTCCAAGAATAACGATCAGGCAGACTGCGTGAAGTGATGCTATTCCATGATAGCGCTCGCCCACATTCTGTTGGATTGTCAAAAACACTATATAGGAGTTGTCTAGGAAAGTCATTCCACGTCCACCTTATTCACCTGGTCTAGCGCCCTCAGATTTTCATCTTTCCTGCTCTCTATCAAACACGCTCTCTACCAAACACGCTCCGAACATTGCTCGACGAGTTCTTAGCCACAAGGACACTTGGTTTCTACAGTTGCAGAATTGAAAAGTTACCACAGAGTTGGCAGACTGTTGTAAGTAAGGAGAATATATTATTAATTATTAAAGTCACTGTTATGTGTTTTTTTATTAAACCTGAGGAAAAACGCTACGAACTTATGCACCAACTTAATATTACTTGCTGATTTGCCATAATAATCCTCATTATTGCCTTATATACTCACGTAATGTCTCGTTCCAAGTATAAATGACTCATTTAAATTTACGGACGACCATTCCGGTGTAGGATTACATTTCCTACCGGCATAAACCAGAAAAGTAATCATATAAAAGAAATTTTAAAAAATGACAATATCTCCTTGTAACTGACTAGACCGTCAAAGTTGAACGATAAAAGAAAACCGGAACACTCCTTCACTACGTGACCCATTTATCAAATTTGTGTCGTTGTCTCGAGAAACAGAGAGTTAATAAGAATGTACGTATGCGAATGAGTGTACTTGGGTGTATTTGTCTATTTTATATGTATGTTCTGTGTGTTTGTGTGTGTGTGTGTGTGTGTGTGTGAGAGAGAGAGAGAGAGAGAGAGAGAGAGAGAGAGAGAGAGAGAGACAGAGAGGGAGGGAGGGATCCAGGGTGGGAGGATGAGAGAATGAATGAGACGGGGGTGGAGAGTTAGTATTTCTCGAGCTCTTAACATTTCTTTTGTCCATATTTTCTAGATTTTCCTGGTTGCTGTCATCGTGAAAGTTGTTCTAGCAGCACCGCAGTTTAATCCAAGGGACGCTCCTATTGTCGTGTTGGAGAATGACTTCAATGGAGTTGAACCGTGGCACTGGAGGTATGTCATTTAAGTGCTCTGCCACAACCACACGGTCTCACACTTAACTCTGATATACATACATAATCGTTTTACTACGACTGTTTATTAAAAAAAAGCCAAATTCGGGTACGAGTACCACTCTGAGGGTTCCGTATAAACATAGTTATATATGCAGATAGTTCACGAACTACAGGAATCAACAATTTCAACAGTTTTTGCCTGTTATCGATATTGATACTGAAAAGATACAGGTCCTGAGCATTCCAAGACTTTCGAGAAAGTTTTAATTTCAAGTTTAAGTTTAAACTTTTTCTACGCTTTGGCATTTGCTATTGTAATTCGTGAGAAAAGGTGGCTTTAACAGTCGGACAGACAGACAGCCGAAAAACAAACGGGGAAAATATATTCGTCCTTATCATCAAAATTTAGTTGAGATGAAGAGTCGGCTGACGTTTAAGAGATTAGTAAGGAAGAATCAATACGAAAACTAGTGGGATACGGAAGTACTGAGGGATGACTAGATATGCTTGAAGTTCTCTAAGGCTATATATGCAGCAATAAAGAATAGCTCAGTAGGTAGAACAGCTGAAGAGTAATGGACATCTCTAAGAAGGGCAATAATAAAAGTTGGAAGAAACACATAAGTACAAAGAAGGTAACTGCGAAGAAATCAGGGGTAAGAGGAGAAACACTTCAGGTGATCGGTGAAAGAAGACAGTAGAATAATGTCCAGGGAAATTCAGAAGTAAAGAAATAAAAGTCGCTGAGGAATGAAATAAATAGGAAGTGCAGGGAAGCTGAAACGAAATGGCTGGAGGAAACATGCGAAGATATCGAAAAAGAAATTATTACAGGAAGAACAGATTCAGCTTACAGGAAATTCAAAACAATCTTCAGTAAAACAGAAAGCAAGGGTTTCTACTGGGATTATAGAGATGTTTGGTGATTAGGGATACTGTTATTAAGCCCCATTATTGAGCAGAAGTTCTAAGCATATATTTGGTCCTCATCTTAGCCTTATTGTAAACTCTTTTAGCAAAACTGGATTGTCAATTTTTTTGGAGTTTAACTTCTTTTTTTAATGTAGATTATTTCCTGGTAACAAATATTTAAATGTTAAATGCAACATAACATTTTCCTGAATTCCTTTTAATAATAGTTCAGGATGTATTTTGTAAACATAACCGATACTGATTATGGTACCTATCTTCACGAGATGTGTAAGGGTAGATATTTTTTGATTTTATAAGTGATAAACATCTGACCAGCAACTCACTGAACAGTACAGGTTGTATGCAATTTTTAATTTTTCTACTTCATATCCAGTTCTTCTGTAAGATTTTATTTTGGGCAGCAATTCCTAGAGGATGTCTGTATTTTGTAAATAATAAAGAAAGAATGTAAACTGCAAAACATAAAAAAAATAGTCAAAAATAAATAAAAAATAAGGAAAAAAGGAAAAAAGAAAGGGAAAAATAACTAAATGAAAACATGTAATAATCTGCTGCATACAGAAGTCCCCCCCCCTCTTCACACACACACACACATTTTTCTTTGAGTATGTGGAATTAAAAGTGCCATAAAATTTTTATCTATATGCTCATTAGGACTGCAGTTACTGTCATAGTATAATTTGGTGTAAGATACTCTGTGAGGCTATTATTCACACTGTAGATGTAATTTAACTACGTTTTGTAAGATACAAAATTCGCCAATGTGGCTTTATCTGATGTCAATAAACGGCTTTCTATGATTTTCAGCCGCTCTCGATTCTGCAGTTATGATGTATTTCGGATTAGGAAAGTTTCTAGGGAAATTTACGTATATATTATAATTGTACACTTGTAGTTTCATTGTTTAGCTGCTTATTGTATAATGTTCTCATGTAACCAAATACTAAATTGTATCTCCAGTTCAGTTGATACTGCTATTGCTGGCATGTTCTGTAGTTTTTATCTTTGACATGTTGTGGTTTTTGACTATATCCTTGAATGTGTTTCCTGATTACACCAGTCAGTGTGCGAATGGTAGTCGTTGTGAACTTAGCTTCTTTATGGAATCTAATGTGCACAGCTATTATTGTATTGTACTACTGTCGTGGGCTTAAAAGAGCAAATTTCTTGTATTATGGTATAACTTTCCAGCTGTTCATGCCAGTTGGTAATACATTATTTAGCCTTCTATTTGCCTGTAAATAGTGTAGTCTTATTGATTTGATTTATCAGTTTTAGGCTTATGCTTGATAATATTCTTTGATCGAAACTAGTAGCGAATCGCATTGTGCAAGATAAAGGACAGCTGAAGGTTCACCACGAACTTTAACAATTGTTAGGTGGCTGATTATCCCCACCTAAAGGATACATAAATGACAATATCTCACATATTCACTTTTACAGGCTCAATGATTCTAATCTACAGAATATTGGTCGTCAAGAGAGATTTCACAGATTATTAGATTGCAATGAACAATAGCTGCTACCGGCTACAAACATATTCATTAACATTCTTCTACAAATCATTTTTAGAGAGGTGTTTCAGCACCGAGAGATAAATATCTTACTGCTCTTCCGAATTACTGAGCCATAGGTAATTTTATCGCTACTTTTTCTTTACAGTTACCTGCTTCATATTTCGTATTTGTTAAGCCAAAGCTTTAGTCGTGTAATGAGCAGGACTGTGAAGTCATATTAATATGCTTATCTTAGGTACGGTGATAGTATTAAAATCGGTTGCCGGCATACATTCACTACTCGAGAAGGGCATGGGGTGTTTCTTATATAGAAATAGATGAGCAGTTTCGTTTGACTTCTAAAGGACAGTGAACACAGATGTCAAAATAAAATATGGGACGTTGGTGCAGTGTCTACACCAACATCTGTCCTTCCATTCCCAGTGATTCTGTTGTAACGAAAAATTTCCCAAGGTCGAAAGAAAGGAAGTATAGTTTAACTCCACGTCGAATACAAGATCACACGATTATTGAGGTCGGAGCACAGACTCTGTTTAGACAAAGGCAGAAAGCAGTACTGGTCATATTCTTTTCGAAGGAAACCATCGAAACCTAAATGTAAGTGGTGGGTTACAGATCTGATCTTCGCACATACAGAACACGAAACCGTCGCCATAACTAGTACCAAATTGCGTTGGTTCGACGGAACCAGCAACCTTCAGGTTCTCTTACTACCTTCTTTCGTCAACCACCTGAAGTATTTATTATTACCCGAGAATTCTTCGTATTTGCTTCTTTGCACCTATATCTAACTGTCCTATTTTAGAGATGACCATTTCTCTTCAGCTTAACTGAATACGATGGCATCCATTATCGCAGTATTTGCAGCCTCAGAGAAGTACACCGTCGTTCCTCAGTAGTTCATTATCCGAATTAGTACTTACTGATTCTTCCTGAAGACTCTCTTAAATTTCCGTCCACTCTTTAGCATTAAAAATTGTGTATATCTGCTGCTGGGTATCTGATTTCGGAATGTGTGTCTCGTCATGATGCAGTTCTCCACGTGTTTCCTAAGTAAACCGAGTCTTCTTGTAATATTTGAAAAAAGTATTTATTAATAAACAGTTAAGAAATATTCCTATCGTAGCACCAAAAATGGGAATATTCCCCTGCTTAAAAAACGCTGACCTGAAGTGGGATATGAGCTGGCTCATTCTACCTTCCACAGCAGCTTTAAAAATTTTCCAAATAAACTTTGACATGCGAACATATTCGTGCTGTTTTTAACATGCAATTCACCTCTCTTTCCTACAAGCTCCTTTCACTATTCCGTCGCCATAAGTCACTCATACCCATCCCCTCCAACTTGTCCGTTCTTATGCATACAGCCAAACTCATTGCAGTTACCTCTTTGTGTCTGTCTCACTGTCACTGTCCCCCGTCTCACAGCCACAGTCCCCTTCGTTCTGTCCCACTATTACTGCCTCCTCTTTCTGTCACAGTCTCCCCTTTGCTCTCTCTTACTGCTACTACCTCATTCATTCCTTCCCATTATTGCTGTGACTTCTCACTGTCACTACATTTCTCTTCCTCGTTATCATTGACTCTTACGTCTCATTGTCACTGGCTCTCACCCAGTTCCCCTTCCTACTCCTTTTTATTCCTATCCCATTGGCACTGTTTCCTCCACACTTTTCCTACCAGGGTTCTGTCAACTGTGTTCCACGGCCACTAAGTCACTCTCTTTCTCTTCCATTGTCATTGTCTCTTTCGCTCTTCCTATACCATAACCACTGTCTACTATCTTCCAGTATGTATTTCTTTTCCGTCTCTTAGCGCAACCACTGTCACCTTCTCTCTCAGCATAGAAAAGCGCGAATACGTTTGGGTGCCAAATTTTTTCGGAAAACTTTTAAAGTTGCCGAGAAAGTGAGAATGAGGCAATTAGGACCCCAATCTTCAATCATAATCTTTTAAACAGCGGCGTATTCCTCTTTTTGTGCTCCAGTAGGGGCATTTTTTCTGATGGTTCGCGTCTCTTACCTGACACAGTCGGACATGTCACTCATACGAAAAGAACATGGGCCAGAAAAATTTTGATAGTTACACAGGACTTACGTGATTCTGAAACATCGTAAAACTAATTTTACACCTCGAGACCATATTTTATGTCGACAAAAATTTTTCATGTGCTTCAGTACTACAACAAGAGGTTTTTAGAATCCTGATGATAACGGGAACACTTTACAGCAATATTTCTTGTACAAGTAAGATAAATTTGAGCCTCCGTACCTCTGAATGGATAAAGATATCAAAAAAATTTCAAGATTGTTCGAGACCTGGATCTTCGGAATAGATCGTAAAAATTATAGCACACTGCTGTGAATAGCCTTCTTGGAATCCGTGGCTCGATTTTGTAACCCAAATATCATGTTATTGGGGTGTTTCTCGGTAACGGATAAAGATGTTTGAAAACGCGAAGAAGGCTGTTTCAGCTGAATGCCAATAGAATATGCCGCTAAAATTTGAACAATATGTTGCTAGTGAAAATTATAGTGAAAAATATGGTGGAATCGCTTTTTTCGAGTTTTCTTAGAAATCGCCCATGAACTGAATGCTGCCTCCAGAATCCCCAGAAAGCACAGAACCGTATACCACATCTAATGAAAAAAGAACCAACCAATTTGCTCTGTTTATCTATGCTGGAAAGAGCATGTAATATTCAAACTTTGCCCTATAGTGCAGTATAGTTACAGTAATACGATCCTCCTATTGCGGATAGAAATAGACCCCAGCTCAAGGGATAGCCAAAACACTTCACCCGAACTTTCCATCGCCAACAAGGCCCCGGAAAAAACTCTTTCTATGCTCGGCGTTTTGGAACGTATTGGTACCTCATGCTCTCGCAATCTTACCGATTAGCTAAAATTTATACAGAACTCAAGGAGGTGTTCTTCATTCTTATTGCTCTTACCGATAGCATATTTCCCAGGTTCGATTCCCGGCGGGGTCAGGGATTTTCTCTGCCTCGTGATGAATGGGTGTTGTGTGATGTCCTTAGGTTAGTTAGGTTTAAGTAGTTCTAAGTTCTAGGGGACTGATGACCATAGGTTTTAAGTCCCGTGGTGCTCAGAGCCATTTGAACCATTTTTTGATAGCATATTCTTTCGTATATCTTTTTTTTTTTCTTTTGCCTTCCCCCACTGCAAAATTCTTCTAGTTCTTTTTCCTCCTCTCGTAATCCAACAATGGAGCCCACATGCTGTCGAAAAGACGTCTTCAGTTCCTGCCCCTCCTTCAGCGTTCCTATGCCCCTTATTACTCGTTTTTTCGTTTTCCAAACTGAGTTATCCATTCAATGTATTCATATACTCTTAACTCTTCATAGTCTGTTTTTGACGTCAAAATGTATACCCTAACTACTGATAAAATATATGTTATTGTTGTTACGTTGGTTTTCTGCCTGAGAATATTCTGTAACTGAACTGTTCTCACCAATTCACTCTCTGCCCTAGATTCATATTCATAAATAGTCCCACTCCCTTTTTACTCAGAGATTTATGCATGCCGTACTTCCTGTTCTAACATTTATGCAAATATTGCAACTTATCTGACAACAAATACTTTAGCAACATTTTGCTTTTGTAAATTACCATCATTGTATAGAAACATCCGTATGGGTATGTGTGTGAAGATTTAAACAGTATGCATCTTCAGAGTTTAAGAAAGTGTTGAATCTTGATCACCATTACTTAGAAGCAAGGACATTTCGAAAAGTAGTCGAAATGTTACGAAATACAAAAATATTAACCATGTAAGTACAGCAAAACTAACGCATTTTATCACAGAAAATTTTCTATGTAGTTTTAATTCGAACTTATGCCCAGTTATAGTAAAGTAGTTCTGTTCGTTAGAACCTTTTTTTATATGTAGAACCACCACCGCAGTGAACTTCCGCCATGACGAAAATCAACCAACATGGCATGTTCAGCACAAGCTAAATGTAGTTTTAGACGTGGGACCTGTCGGCTAGAAAGGAGTAACTGAGCTATTGGTTTAATCACTATCATCAGTAACAGTGGCTGGTTGCAATTTAACGCGTATTTTTCACAGCCACTACCTGTCCAAATCAGTTTTCAACAATAACATATCAACAGTACTCTCAGATTTTAATCAGACTTTTGTCTTATTTCATGACCTTCACGTAAGAGTACGGAACAACACGCTCACTCGTCAGTCCCATGTCTAGTGACTCGTGTATTGCTTCACAGCCGCTCTGCGGCTGACATGGCCCGGTGGTTGACCGAAGCAGTGCGGCACCTCGACCTACATTTGCACTCTGGTTGAGTGAATACTAGCCGCAAAGGTCTCAACGCGCTATTAGATACGTCATTAAGTAGCATCGAATTATGCTTCTGTGTAAGGCTAACCATAGTTGGTAAAATACAAAAAACTAGTAAAAATAGTGAATACTCAATAGAAACCATCTTCAGGACCCTCCTAAAAGCTAGTAATTTGCTTTACCTGCATGAAAGCCTACATACCGGGTGATCAAAAAGTCAGTATAAATTTGAAAACTTAATAAACCACGGAATAATGTAGACAGAGAGGTAAAAATTGACACACATGCTAGCAATGACGTGGGGTTTTAATAGAACCACCCCATATTGCTAGACGCGTGAAAGATTTCTTGCGCGTGTCGTTTGGTGATGATAGTGTGCTCAGCCAACACTTTCGTCATGCTTGGCCTCCCAGGTCCCCAGACCTCAGTCCGTGCGATTATTGGCTTTGGGGTTACCTGAAGTCGCAAGTGTATCGTGATCGACCGACATCTCTACGGATGCTGAAAGACAACATCCGACGCCAATGCCTCACCATAACTCCGGACATTCTTTGCAGTGCTGTTCACAACATTATTCCTCGACTACAGCTATTGTTCAGGAATGATGGTTCACATATTGAGCATTTCCTGTAAAGAACAACATCTTTGCTTTGTCTTACTTTGTTATGCTAATTATTGCTATTCTGATCAGATCTCTATCTACATTATTCCGTGATTTATTCAGTTTTCAAATTTATACTGACTTTTTGAGCACCCGGTATATCTAGGATGTCATTTGAGGATAAAAGCTTTGTTTTGTCATGTTCTCGTTGTGAGAAACGAAGACTAGGACTTAACGTGCCGTCGAAGATGAGGTAATTAGAGACGGAGCAGAAACTACGATTGGCGAAGTATAGCGGAGGAAATCGCCCGGACCCTTTCAAAAGAACTATTCTGTCATCTGCCTGAAGTGATTTAGAGAAATGATGCATAAAACTAAATCTGCATGCCCATACGTGGATTTGAACTGCTAGCCTCACAAATACGAGTCTCTCACCATTGCATCACATCTGCTTGTGTGTGTGGTGTGTGTGTGTGAGTATGTGTGTGTGTGTGTGTGTGTGTGTGTGTGTGTGTGTGTGTGTGCGTGGGTGGGTGGGTGATCTGGTTGGGGGTGGGAGGGCAGGATTTCCATCTCCTCTCACAGTCCATCTATTCGCTCTCTTTTCTTGCTTCTTCGGCTAGCTTCTTGACGTTAATTCTTTATGGTTATTTTTGCTTTATATTATAAAAAACATTAACTGTGTTTCTTAAAATTACACCCCTGTTGTTGATGAAACAGCGTTGATCCGAATGTAAATTAATCTGCTTGCAACTGGAAGCATCCTCTTCCGTAACATCTCTCTGTAGTTTCCGTTGTCAGCAAACTATAGCGTTTCGATGAAGTTTACGAAGTCTTACTGCCGGAACACCATTGTTCATTGTCGTACCTGTTCTGAGACACGTAAGGTCATCTGTCTACGTAGCAGACGGTGCTTCTAATTGTATCAGTTATTACGGCTCTTCCAGTTCCATTTCGTAGTCATATCGAGAAAATCTCTGTCTTCATTATATTATAATCTATCTGATACCTTCTAGTATCTCCAGGATTCTTACATGTATACTCTCTTTCAAATTCTAAAGGTGGCAGGGTCAAAACACAGGTAGCGAAAGGCTATTTACAATTTGTACAGAAACCAGATGGCAGTTGTAAGAGTCGAGGGGCATGAAAGGGAAGCAGCGGTTGGGAAGGGAGTGAGACAGGGTTGTAACCTCTCCCCGATATCATTCAATCTGTATATTGAGCAAGCAGTAAAGGAAACAAAAGAAAATTTCGGAGTATGTATTAAAAACCATGGAGAAGAAATAGAAAAGTTGAGCTTCTCCGATGACATAGTAATTCTGTCAGAGAGAGCAAAGGACTTGGAAGAGCAGTTGAACGGAATGGACAGTGTCTTGAAAGGAGGATATAAGATGAACATCAACAAAAGCAAAACGAGGATAACGGAATGTTGTCGAATTAAGTCGGGTGATGCTGAGGGAATTAGATTGGGAAATGAGACACTTAAAGGAGTTTTGCTATATGGAGAGTACAATAACTGATGATGGTCGAAGTAGAGAGGATATAAAATGTAGACTGACAATGGCAAGGAAAGCGTTTCTGAAGAAGAGAGTATAGGTTTAAGTGTCAGGAAGTCGTTTCTGAAAGTATTTGTATGGAGTGTAGCCATGTTTGGAAATGAAACATGGACGATAAATGGTTTGGACAAGAAGAGAATAGAAGCTTTCCAAATGTGGTGCTACAGAAGAATGCTGAAGATTAGATGGGTAGATCATATAACTAATGAGGAGGTATTGAATAGAATTGGGGAGAAGAGGAGTTTGTGGCACAACATGACAAGAAGAAGGGACCGGTTAGTAGGACATGTTCTGAGGCATCAAGGAATCACAAACTTAGCATTGAATGGCAGCGCGGAGTGTATAAATCGTAGAGGTAGACCAAGAGATGAATATACTAAGCAATTCAGAAGGATGTAGGTTGCAGTAAGTACTGGAAGATGAAGAAGCTTGCACAGGATAGGGTAGCATGGAGAGCTGCATCAAACCAGTCTCAGGACTGAAGACCACAACAACAACAACAACAACAACAACATGGAGAAAAGGGATAATGATAAATTCAGAACCCCCGTGCGTGCTGTAATTACTCCACTCCTGTAGTCGAAATCCTTATGTGACTTGTAGTATATCCCTAGGTTCTTCATTTAAAGCTACTCGTTGATGTTTAGTAAACAGGTCTCCTAGAGATAGTTTATTTCTCTCTTCAAGCTTACCACTCTCTCATCCATCAAACAAACTGTGACCATTCGTGCTGTCCTTTGTATATGTTCAATATCCCCTGTTAGACATACTTGATATGGTTCCTACACAAATTCTAGACTAGGTTTACAATTGTTTTGTAAGCAGTCTCCTTTGTAGACATTGCATTCTACCAATGAACAGAAGTTAGCTACCTGCATTTTCTACGAATAAACCTTCCAGTTCACATCCCTAAAAATTATTAGTCCCATGTATTTTTATGAGCTGACCTACTCCATCGGTCACTCACTGTTATTACAGTCATAGGATACGTTGCCTCGCCTTGTAAAGTGCACAGTTTTTCCATTTCTGATCAATTAAAACAAGTTGCCGAATTTTAAAAAAACTCAGCAATCTTATCAACATCCATTGAATATTTGTTCAGTTCTCTCAGACTGTAAGTCATTATAAAAACACGCTGAGATTTGTATTAAATAATTAAAATGCAGCATGAATCATAAGGCTCTCAGCAAGCTTGAAAGTATATCAATACGTGTCAACAGCTCTTCAGCCAAAGTAACTTGCTGCCGTCTCCATACCAATACGTTGTCAATCCAACGAAAAACTTCGCTTAATACCCCATAAGAACGTTCTGTCAATAAGTATTTGCGTGCTACTGAGTGAGATGCTTTTTGAAAGTCAAAACGTACTCCATCTTTCTGACTTTCAGGATGTCATGCGAGAAATGTGGGAGTTTTCAGACGAACGAGTGCCTGCCGGAGTGGCCGTGCGGTTCTAGGCGCTACAATCTGTAGCCGAGCGACCGCTACGGTCGCAGGTTCGAATCCTGCCTCGGGCATGGATGTGTGTGATGTCCTTAGGTTAGTTAGGTTTAATTAGTTCTAAGTTCTAGGCGACTGATGACCTCAGAAGTTAAGTCGCATAGTGCTCAGAGCCATTTGATTTGAACCAGACGAACGATATTTTCGGAATCCATGCCGATTAGCATGGAGAACCCTATTCTGTTCGTGATAACTCATTATGTTTCAGGTCAGAATATGTTCTAATATTCTACAACAAACTGATGTCATTGATACTTGACAGTATTTTTGTGGATCTCTTCTGCTGCCCTTCTTGTAGACGAATATGATCTGCGCTCTCTTCCAACTACGGAATACAATCAAACTGAAGGTGTTCAGAGTGCTGCATTGTGTACACGTTCATTAACCAGTAAGTTCGCGGAGAATGCTGAAGAAATAATGGTTCTACTTTCTACCACCAGGAGCAAATTTGACGCTGTCAGCAGTCAGGATGTCATGTGGGTGCAACAAAAGGGGAGGAACGATCAAACACATGTTAACGTGGTTCAGGGACGTTTAGTATTATACGGTTACAAGTTACAACATGTGTTCTGTTTGGTTTCCCGACTCAGCAACGTGCTGCGTCCATAACACGGCATAGTCGATAGCTGCTCGCAGCACGGCCACTGTCATTAGAGTGACAGGTCTTCGTATCAGGAAATGTCCAAGTACATTCTTGATGGACAAATATCCCCACAACCAGAAGTCTCTTGGATTTAAGTCGGGGGATCTAAGGCCACGCTTCTTGAAATTGCCTAGAGATGATGCAGTCGTTACCGAAGATTGCCCAAAGCAAATTTTTCATGTGGCAAACGGCATGTGGTGTCGCCCAATTTTGCATGAAAATAGTGTGTGGACGCAGTTACGTTCCTGAAAATCTGGAATCACATGTTGCACAAGGACGTCATTACGACGTGCAGATTTCACTGTACTTCTAACAGGAGCGCGAGGGGTCATTTCCTAGAAGAGGAACAGATCGAAAATTAAAGAATTTGTGAAACCACACAAAGCTGAGTGAAGTTGATGTTCCTGCACGGCATGTGGCGGCATAGAACCTCATATGCGACTGCTCCGTGCAGAGTGAAACGAGCCTCATCTAGCCTATCTTGGGGCTTCATTTGGTTCACGTTCTGAAAGTTGTATGGATATCAATATAAAATGCGCCGCAAAATCTTTGATCTTGCCCGCGAAAGGCAAAGGTCCCGAGCTCGAGTCTCGGTCCGGCACACAGTTTTAATCTGCCAGGAAGTAACAATCTTTGAGCTGTTTGACAGGGGAGAGACAATTCCCGTGACACAGCTCAATCACTGGTTGCAGAATCTGAGGCATATACTGAACAGCCAACTATAGCTACAGCAAATGCCTCAACAACTGACACGGAAAGGGGCCGCCTACCTTTCCCTATTGCATTACCTAATTTACCTGTTTCTCCAAATTTCTTGATCATATTCTTTAGTCCGTTTATTGACATGGGGCCTCTTCTCAGTTGTTTCTGAAAGCGACATTTCCGCTGTTCGGCACAGCTATAGGAGCCATGCTGACAAAACAACTTTACCAGAATCGCACGGTCTTTCTTCTCAATGCAGTTGCGTTTCGTACGGAAAGCTGTAACCATTTTAACCCTCTACACCAACAGTAACTTCACTATAGAGATTAATACGTGTCGACAACCGACAAACAGCATACTGACGCCAAAGTAGGCAAATTCAACATTCTGGCTGCTTACAGCGCCGTACTTCCACCTGGTGCTAGATAGTGGAAATGTGTTTTATTTTTTTGAGTAGCGTCTGAGAGCGCACCGATTAATGAACACACCTGCGACAAATCACCTTCCTGCAACGTATACAGCCTGTGCTGTAGCACTAGGAACACTGTCAATTTAATTATAATACACCGACAACTGTCATGGTTTTTGCTCTAGGATTCTACGGTACATTACCGTTAAAAGACGGTCTAACTCAGCCGCGTGCTCGATATAGAGACTGATACCGATTCCGTAGGTCCCTGGAGCTGTGTTCAATTTTAGAAATATGACCTGTTTCCAGAGATCACAGATATCCATATCACTCATCTTTGAAGTGATGCGACAGTTAAATTGGCGCTATACGGTTAGATTTTCCTTTGTAAAAGGGACATTTAGAGACGGATTTCAATGTATCTCCTTTTGCTGCATTACATTAAATTTTAGATCCCTTCTCGTCCATGAAAGTGCGGGCGCTAACTTTCGTACCACTAACAGTCTTTATATTCGAACAAAATTTCTTTGGATATTATGAGAGGTCTTTCGCTAGTGTTCTGCTAAGGCAGTCGTTGAAGGCTTCAGCATCGAAATCTTGACAGTCAAACTCGTTCCTGTCAGTATCTCTATACATAGCCCTTTACTTTATTTTATACCTATTGTACAGTATCTTATGTTTATTTAGAAGTTTCTGACATTATACTATGGAGGATCCCTCCCATCCCGATTTGTTCTACTAGGTACATATCTGTCGCATACATGGGCAACTATTCTGTTACACTTGATTCACAGTTCTTCTAGACGCTCCTGTCCATAGCTAAATATTTCACCTTACCAGAGTAGCACAATCTATAAGATAATATATTTATTTTCGATAACCAGTTTCAATCAGTGCAGGTCATCTTCAAAACTTAAAATTAATGTTAATCTTAAAATTAAACTGTCGAACGAAACAACACGAAAGTTACTACTGCCAGAGAAGTTGCTGTCAGCTCAGAATGTCCCAGAAAATCAACGAGGTATAATGGGTGTGACTGACTATATCATATCACTATCAGTGGTAAGATGCCATTATTCGTGCCTGTCGGCGCATCACAACTCGGCAATTCGCTCTACAGTTGTCGCTCAGCTTTGGAAGTTCCTCTGCAATGATCGAGACTCTCGGATATTCAAAGTGGTGCTCACGATGGGCTCCACGAATACTCACCGCGGACCACAAGATTAAAAGAAAGGGCATTTCATCTTAATTGTTGGAGCTTAAAGATTCTCTAAGTGGACACGCTTTGAAGATGACGAGAGTGTCTGTCATGCAGTTAAAACATGGATACGGCTGCAGGACAAGAGCTTTTACCAGCAGGGAATACAGGCTCTTCCACATCGTTGGCGTAAGGCCATAGAAATTGATGGAAACTACGTAGAAAAATAGGACATGGAAAAGACATGTTGATGTATATTGTCACCGAATCCTGACTCTTAACAACAAATATGTTCAGAGAAAAAAACTGGGGCAAAAGTAATTCTGGCCTCCATTTCTATATTTTGTAGCTCCGTTAAATTGTTAAATTGGGTAAAATAACGACTAGCATTTGATAATTAGTCTTTAGTATGAACACTGGTGTACGTTGTACTCACACATACCTTGAACTGAATGGTCAGTGTGCAGTTGCCTTGTGTTTTCATTTGTTTACTCTCATCTCCAGAAAGCTGGTGAGTTACGTCACTATGTACTATTACAGTAGAGTCGAAGTCAGTTTTTTGTAATGTTTTTAAAAATGTCATGTTTACGTGAGTAGTACAATGTGATAGACACGTATCTGAAAAATTCTTGATAAGAGGAAGTGGACTACCGCATAAGAAATAGAGGTTGCTACTTAAAGAGACGCACAGCTGTTCATGTCTTCGTAACTAACAAAGGTACCAGAAAGGCAAAAATGTTGTTTAATGTCCCCCTAGTAAGTACATAATATTTGCTTGAAACATTGATTATTTTCCTTCGGGACGAAATGTTATTAAAATAATGATTTATTTTCATGAAAACAATGTATTCAATTCTTGAAGACTGTGTCTACATCTATATCTACATCCATACTCTGCAAGCCACCTGACAGTGTATGGCGGAGGGTACCTTGAGTACCTCTGTCGGTTCTCCTTTCTATTCCAGTCTCGTATATTTCGTGGAAAGAAGGATTGTTGGTATGCCTCTGTGTGGGCTCTAATCCTTCTGATTTTATCCTCACGGTCTCTTCGCGAGGAGGGACTAATATACTGCTTGACTCCTCGGGGAAGGTATGTTCTCGAAACTTCAACAAAAGCCCGTACCGAGGTACTGATCGTCTCTCCTGCAGAGTCTTCCACTGGAGTTTATCTCATCTACGTAACGCTTTCGCGATTACTAAATGATCCTGTAACGAAGCGCGCTGCTCTCCGTTGGATCTTCTCTATCTCTTCTATCAACCCCATCTGGTACGGATCCCACACTAGTGAGCAATATCCAAGTAGTGGGCGAACAAGTGTACTGTAACCTACTTCCTTTGTTTTCGGATTGGATATCCTTAGGATTCTTCCAATGAATCTCAGTCTGGCATCTGCTTTAGCGACGATCAACTTTATATGATCATTCCATTTAATCACTCCTAATGCCTGCTCCCAGATAATTTATGGAATTAACTGCTTCCAGTTGCTGACCTGCTATATTGTAGCTAAATAATAAAGGATCTTTCTTTCTAAGTATTCGCAGCAGATTACACTTGTCTAGACTGAGATTCAGTTGCCCTTCCCTGCACCATGCGTCAATTCGCTCCAGATCCTCCTGCATTTCAGTACAATTTTCCATTGTTACAACCTCTCGATATACCATAGCATCATCCGCAAAAAGCCTCAGTGAACTTCCGATGTTATCCACAAACTCATTTATGTATATTGTGAATAGCAACGGTCCTATGACACTTCCCTGCGGCACACCTGAAATCACTCTTACTTCATAAGACTTCGCTCTATTGAGAATGACATGCTGCGTTCTGTTATCTAGGATCTCTTCAATTCAATCCCAGAATTGGTCTGATAGTACATATGCTCTTACTTTGTTCATTAAACGACTGTGGGGAATTGTATCGAACGCCTTGCGGAAGTCAAGAAACACGGCATCTAAATGGGAACCCGTGTCTATGGCCCTCTGAGTCTCGTGGACGAATAGCGCGAGCTGGGTTTCACACGATCGTCTTTTTCGAAACCCATGCTGATTCCTACAGAGCAGATTTCTAGTCTCCAGAAAAGTCATTATACTCGAACATAATACGTGTTCCAAAATTCTACAGCTGATCGACGTTACAGATATAGGTCTATAGTTCTGCACATCTGTTCGACGTCCCTTCTTGAAAACGGGGATGACCTGTACCCTTTTCCAATCCTTTGGAACGCTACGCTCTTCTAGAGACCTACGGTACACCGCTGCAAGAAGGGGGGCGAGTTCCTTCGCGTACTCTGTGTGAAATCGAACTGGTATCCCATCAGTTTCAGCGGCCTTTCCTCTTTTGAGCGATTTTAATTGTTCCTCTATGCCTCTGTCGTCTATTTCGATATCTACCATTTTGTCATCTGTGCGACAATCTAGAGAAGGAACTACAGTGCAGTCTTCCTCTGTGAAAAGACATTTGCAAAAAGACATTTAGTATTTCGGCCTTTAGTCTGTCATCCTCTGTTTCAGTACCATTTTGGTCACAGAGTGTCTGGACATTTTGTTTTGAGCCACCTACCGCTTTGACATAAGACCAAAATTTCTTAGGCTTTTCTGCCAAGTCAGTACATAGAACTTTACTTTCGATTTCATTGAACGCCTCTCGCATAGCCCTCCTCACACTACATTTCGCTTCGAGTAATTTTTGTTTGTTTGCTAGGCTTTGGCTATATTTATGTTTGCTGTGAAGTTCCCTTTGCTTCCGCAGCAGTTTTCTAACAGTTGTTGTACCACGGTGTCTCTTTTCCATCTCTAACGATCTTGCTTGGCACATACTCATCTAATGCATATTGTACGATAGTTTTTAACTTTGTCCACTGATCCTCAACACTATCTGTACTTGAGACAACACTTTTATGTTGAGCCGTCAAGTACTCTGAAATCTGCATTTTGTCACTTTCGTTAAACAGAAAGATCTTCCTACCTTTTTTAATACCTCTATTTACAGGTGTATAAGAAGGAATACACATTCTTTCCTAGAAAACCGATCGTAAGACGTACGAGGAGGTGGGTGAGCTGTCGCATCGAAGAGATGGAATAGAGCCATCGACGAGAACCAACATCAAGCCTCTTGTCGACTAATTCAGGAGATGACGAAGTCCGGAGCATTGCTGAGACCATTGAAAGAAGCCCACGCGCTTCAATTCGTTGGCTAAGCCGTGATTCTCGAAATTGCACGACCTATGTCTGACGTACTCTTGGGTTACGCTTACAAAGGCGGCGTATCAAAAATGGTTCAAATGGCTCTGAGCACTATGGGACTCAACTGCTGAGGTCATTAGTCCCCTAGAATTTAGAACTAGTTAAACCTAACTAACCTAAGAACATCACAAACATCCATGCCCGAGGCAGTATTCGAACCTGCGACCGTAGCGGTCCTGTGGTTCCAGACTGCAGCGCCTTTAACCGCATGGCCACTTCGGCCGGCGCGGCGTATCGCGTCCAGGATATGCATCCCCTGGTGGACGAAATTAATGCACCCATAAGGAAAAGTGTTACGACATTTTGCAGGCCATGGAAAACGAAAACCTATTGGATGACATCATTTCTTTAGACGAAGCCAAATTTTACAAATGTGGTTTTGTTGCCAGACTCAGCCGCCAGATATGGGCCGGCAACAATACCCCTGAGGTGCAGGAATAGCGGAGAAACTCCCTGAAACTGAACGTATGGCTAGGTATGGCCAAGGCTAATATTAATGGAACAATCGTTTCTGCAAAGCAGACGATAACAAAGACATGTTACGTTGACGTGCTTGAGCTTTTCCTGTAACAGCGACTGGAGTTTTATAGATTTCTGAATTCTGTTGTGTACCAGCAAGATGAGCCACCTTTCATTTTGCTCTCATTGTTCGATATTATCTTAACCGCATGCAGCCTGGATGGTGGAACGGTAGAAGTTCATTGCGTAGATGGGCTTCTAGGTCGCTTGACTTTCCACACATTCCATGTGTACAAGATTCAAGTCAGTACCCTGCCATAGCTGCACGGCCTGATTGTGGAGGCAGGCAAGAGTATCACATCTGATGTGATCAGCTACCGAACGTATTGTGGTGGGCGTGAAAAAAATGGTTCAAATGGCTCTGAGCACTATGGGATTCAATATCTGGGGTCATCAGTCCCCTAGAACTTAGAACAAATTAAACCTAACTAACCTCAGGATACCACACACATCCATGCCCGAGACAGGATTCGAACCTGCGACCGTAGCTGTCACGCGGTTCCGGACTGAAGCGCCTAGAACCGCACGGCCACCGCGGCCGGCGGGCGTGAAAAGGTGATGTCTTTTTCGTTGACGTGCAGCTTGGCCACGTTGAACATTCGTGATTTCTTACGCTTCATATGTGCCATATGTGTGTGTGTGTGTGTGTGTGTGTGTGTGTGTGTGTTAAAAAGGTGTTTCATCAACACCCAGTATATGTGTTATCACAGATTGAATTCGTGGCCTTACCCCTACGGTAATTGGCGTCCTAACTCATACATTTACGAATGTGGTTGGTTGAAGTTGCTCCTGTCGTTTCCGAGCCACGCACCCACGTACACTGACAACCTTTCTGTGTATGTGTGTGTGTGTGTGTGTGTGTGTGTGTGTGTGTGTGGCACTATCCTCCGCAGTGATAATTTGTGGGTGTAATGCTTGCGCAGGTTCGAGACGGGCAACGGCATCCGGCAGGAGCAGTTCGGCACCGAGGGCGACGGCGTGCGCCTGCGGGGCAGCTTCTCGTGGCAGCCGCCAGACGCGGGCGGCGCCACCTACAGCGTCACCTACGAAGCCGACGAGAACGGCTACCGGCCCGTGGTCGCCTTCGGCAGCCGACCCGTCGCGGTGCGCCCCACACCGCTGCCACGTCCGACGAGACCAACACTCCAGCAAGCTATGTCGATCATTGGAAGTAATGCGGCACTTACACTGGTCGGCTGAGCGGCCAGTCACTTCATGTCACCGAATTATTCACGTGCCTGAATATCAAAACCAGTTTTTGAACCGACCCTTCAAATCACTCGAGAAAGTGTGCAACGCCTACCCCTGTCCCCTGGTACATTGCTGTTAACTTTTGGCAGCTAACAGCTCTTGTTTTCAGGAGATGTCACGGTCAGATTTATTTGTAATTTGTACAAATGCTTTAACCAATAACAAGATAGTTTCTTAAATTTATAACAGAGCTGCATTAATTAATTTTGTGTACTGACGTGTTCTTTAATTTTCCCTGTTTACATACCCTGTTATGTTTTAAATGGCAAAACTGCTATATTCTTGCGACAATACAACTCATCCTCAAGTATTTTGTAATGAAGGCAATTACACAAACTTGTTTTGAGGGACGTGCCTTCCAGCCAAAAATGTTAGATCAATGACAAAATTTTCCCAACATCATATGGCATCCCCAAGAATTTAATCTATTTATCGACACCCAGACTTGATAAATCCTCTGTCGAGAATCACACCTGTCTCAAAGAAACAACTTTACCGTTATAAATTTACAGGTTCTCATAAATAAGATACTGAGGTAGTAGTATTTTATTTACGAATATGATGTCTCTGAGAAATGAAATAGTTTTGGCTCTGAGTTATCAGTGTCACAGGATGATTAATAACAATACTGGTTTCCTCAAACAGTGTCCTAAAAATAATGACACTACTATCCAAGCCTATTCTTTGTCATGCCTCGTGATGGCTGGGTGTTGTGTGCTGTCCTTAGGTTGGTTAGGTTTAAGTAGTTTTAAGTTCTAGGGGACTGATGACCATAGATCTTAAGTCCCATAGTGCTCAGAGCCATGTTTTATTCTTTGTCATGCATCTCTCATGAGTGTCTGCTACAATAACTTACACTTACGTAACACTAAGCAAGATATTCCATATTCTTTCAGAATATCGCATGTAAAAAGTGTTAGATTTTCGGCTCTGATTATATCATATACCGAAAATTCATGATCTAAAAGGATAATGTCTCAACAATCAAGAATTATTCTTCCTATAACCGTAACAGTTTCAACGATAGCATTATATATAATTAAACTTGAAGTTAAATGTATTTTACAATTATAAGGAATTCGTGTAAGAAGCGACTGCGTTAAAACGCTTTATGATATAACTTTGAGCTGAAACACATTAGCAATATCCAGAGTAAAGATTCGCACAAATTTAGGAAGAAACTAGCTCATCTGACAGAAAAACCTATATGTAAACTGTGAGAATACGTATGAGAAATTGGGCATACGGCAGATCAAATAAAGCAATGTGTATAGAATCTCACAAAATCAAGGTTATATGTTCACAAAAGATTGAGACAGTAAACCAACGGTCTTAACCAAAATGTGGCTTCCTGGCTAAGTAGCAAAATAGAAACATAAATGTGCAAGACTCAGTCCTAGGATCTAATCTCTCCTGTATTACTTCTTTTACGTTTGGCAATTATTTAAGAATGTAGAATGAAGTAAATTGCATGGTGGTTGACAGCCCTCATGTAAATGGGTGGTTAAGACAGTTCAGAGCAAATCGAAGGAGCATAAGCACGTTTGCGTTCTTTCGATAAAGCTATACCTTACTTAGCCAGAAACGAAAATATGTTGTGGGTTTGAAAAATGTAAAAGAAAGTAAATCACAAATGTAAAATAGCTTCTACAACGGAAAATATGAGAGTTTCTTGGAAATTATGAAACGAACAAAGTATGGTAAGCTTCGAAAATTTGATAATACAGACAGATCAAACTACAAGAAAAATAAGGAAATGAATAGCGAGGTCTTCGATGAATATTGGATGGATATTTGCGTAGTTGAAGCAATGAACAACACTCGTTTCTAAAGGAAATAATGATTTTCCAAAAGTAATGGCCAATATGATAAGTAAAGTTGAACGAGGTATAATGGAAGATGTCTGAAGACGTTGGTGCTTAAATTTTGGTACAAAGGTGGACTAAAAATAGGAATTTGATCAATTATCAGTAGAATCTCTCTGTAAATAAAACAAGACCGCCACAAACTGATAGTATGCTATGTTCATAAAAAATTGAAGTAGCCTCTCACTAAGCCGCAAAGTTTATCAGCCACTTCTAGAAGAATAGGATCTTTTCAGGTAGTACGAGAAATAGGCTTTAAAAGTGGTTGTACCATAATGGACTACTTGGAAGTCGTTAAAAACTATACTGAAGGGAAAAAAGGAAATTAATTAGCACATTAGCTACTCTACAAGCGAGTATATACCACTTAATCTGCTTCATTTGGAAGAAGGAAAGGATCCTACAATAATGGAAGGAGTCTGTCATCTGCCCTATACTAAAGAAAGGAAACCCAATGAGATGTAGAAACTATAGAGGAATCACACTACTACATACAGCTTATAAGATCTTGACATGTTGTTACTGTACCCACCAACACCACATGTGGAGAAAATGCTATTTCCGGCGTTGCTGCGACCAGTACCTGTGTCACATAAAGAACGCGAAGAGACAACCACGTCTTCATGGTACCAAACATCTAAAATTACTGAAAGTTAGTTACCAGGTGTCAGGAGACACCCGTCTTGGCGCTCAGAAATATTCCTCGTTATTTATCGCAAATATCAACACATAGGGAAATTACGCTCTTTTCCCGACATAAGGACACGTCCCTTCGTCGCTCATACCAGTGCACTGAAGTAAACGAACATGTGGTTGGAGAACATGTTATTTCGTAACATCCAGTGGGGTAAAAGGTATCCTGTGAACACGCAGACCTAGCAAAGATACGCAGCGCTAATTGTGCATAACGCGGCGAAGATTCTAAGGCGTGTTCCCTTCTCTCTCAACGCTAATTGATACTGGTCCCGAATTACTCGTCTCAGCGAAGCGCAGAACATCGCTTTCCTTGCTCATGTATGATTCAGTTACATTGAAATGATTCTGGTGGGAGACTAGCGTTGAGTATGTACGAGGATTCTCTTGTTGTGTGGACATCTTCACTCTGTTTGGAGACATCTATTCTATGACAGCAGAAGTTGCACAGAGTCACCAAACTCTTGTAAGTAGTCAAATGATGTCTTCTCGAAAGAAAATGTGTGATTAAATGCGGAGCTCATCTCATTCGGAGAACATCCAAACTCATCGGGTTTCTATTTACCACATTTTGTCGGTGAGAAACACCGCTTCTGTCTCGTGATGTGATGTGACATGTAGCTTTCGGTGTCAATGTCGGTTTATACATCACTGTCGAAACATAGAATGTACGGTGGGGTAAAACAGGGCGTCAAAACGATAACGGAAATATAACACACAAGAGTCCTCTAGTGATCTTCTTCCTCTACAGTTTTATTGAAACGACTTGCTTCCATTTAACAATACGTCCATATTTAGTGGCAGTTTCTCGTCGAACGTAAAATTTGCTGTGTGCTTTTGTCTACTACGAAAGACGCTGTTCCCCATTGATATTTCATGCGTTTTAAGTACATGGAACAGCTACGTGCACGAGAATTTATTGACTGACACTAACTTTGAATGCTCTCAAACTGAGAATCGGCTGGAACCATGACGACTTCATTTATTATCGTAGGGATTATTAGTTGGACGTTTACAAGACACTCACAAAATTACGTATGCTCTGACTATTACTAAACTTCGCCACACATACCTGCCCATAACGAGTCAGACAATTTCACATTTATCACAAATCTCACTTGCAATGATCGGTACTTCTAACTGAAAAGAGCACTAACCAATGCTTAATGTACACGTGTAAACAAAAAGGTACACAGAATCAGGAGATATCGCTTGAGAAAAACACAGCACATTTGTTAACGAGCAGAGAAATTTATGTATGTGTGAAAGGCATTAGCTACAGTACTAGACCAGGAACATGATACAAGACATCGAATATTCAACCTAAATGGAAATAACTTGTATATTACACAAGGTTAGATTTACTTTCATTCCAATTGATCCGTAGTGAGGAGGTCTTCCAGAATGGAGAACATGTCAGAAAAACAATAATACATGACAAATATTTACAACTGAAACAAATAAGCTAATGTACTTTCCACAGGTACAATTGGAATGATCATCATTTTTTAATGAACACTATATGAAAGAATCATTTTACAAATACACATGCACTGAATTTAAAATAAAAAAGTTTTTATTTATAATGAATAAACATATAATAGAACTCCTATAATACTTATTTACCATGAACACATTACTGCACTGAAATGGTGCAGAAGTTAGTTTGTACTAACACACACACATTTACAATGAACACATTACTAAATTGAAATTGTGCAGAAGTTATATATATATATATATATATATATATATATATATATATATATATATAGGATGGTCCGTAGATCGTGACCGGGCCAAATATCTCACAAAATAGGCGGCAAACGAAAAAACTACAAAGACCGAACCTTGTCTAGCTTGAAGGGGGGAAACCAGATGGCGCAATGGTTGGCCCGCTAGATGGCGCTGCCATGGGTCAAATGGATATCAACTGCGTTTTTGAAATAGGAACCCCCATTTTTTATTGCATATTCGTGTAGTTCGTAAAGAAATATGAATGTTTTAGCTAGACCACTTTTTTCGTTTTGTGATAGATGGCGCTGAGATAGTCACAAATACACTCCTGGAAATGGAAAAAAGAACACATTGACACCGGTGTGTCAGACCCACCATACTTGCTCCGGACACTGCGAGAGGGCTGTACAAGCAATGATCACACGCACCGCACAGCGGACACACCAGGAACCGCGGTGTTGGCCGTCGAATGGCGCTAGCTGCGCAGCATTTGTGCACCGCCGCCGTCAGTGTCAGCCAGTTTGCCGCGGCATACGGGGCTCCATCGCAGTCTTTAACACTGGTAGCATGCCGCGACAGCGTGGACGTGAACCGTATGTGCAGTTGACCGACTTTGAGCGAGGGCGTGTAGTGGGCATGCGGGTGGCCGGGTGGACGTACCGCCGAATTGCTCAACACGTGGGGCGTGAGGTCTCCACAGTACATCGATGTTGTCGCCAGTGGTCGGCGGAAGGTGCACGTGCCCGTCGACCTGCGACCGGACCGCAGCGACGCACGGATGCACGCCAAGACCGTAGGATTCTACGCAGTGCCGTAGGGGACCGCACCGCCACTTCCCAGCAAATTAGGGACACTGTTGCTCCTGGGGTATCGTCGAGGACCATTCGCAACCGTCTCCATGTAGCTGGGCTACGGTCCCGCACACCGTTAGGCCGTCTTCCGCTCACGCCCCAACATCGTGCAGCCCGCCTCCAGTGGTGTCGCGACAGGCGTGAATGGAGGGACGAATGGAGACGTGTCGTCTTCAGCGATGAGAGTCGCTTCTGCCTTGGTGCCAATGATGGTCGTATGCGTGTTTGGCGCCGAGCAGGTGAGCGCCACAATCAGGACTGCATATGACCGAGGCACACAGGGCCAACACCCGGCATCATGGTGTGGGGAGCGATCTCCTACACTGGCCGTACACCACTGGTGATCGTCGAGGGGACACTGAATAGTGCACGGTACATCCAAACCGTCATCGAACCCATCGTTCTACCATTCCTAGACCGGCAAGGGAACTTGCTGTTCCAACAGGACAATGCACGTCCGCATGTATCCCGTGCCACCCAAAGTGCTCTAGAAGGTGTAAGTCAACTACCCTGGCCAGCAAGATCTCCGGATCTGTCCCCCATTGAGCATGTTTGGGACTGGATGAAGCGTCGTCTCACGCGGTCTGCACGTCCAGCACGAACGCTGGTCCAACTGAGGCGCCAGGTGGGAATGGCATGGCAAGCCGTTCCACAGGACTGCATCCAGCATCTCTACGATCGTCTCCATGGGAGAGTAGCAGACTGCATTGCTGCGAAAGGTGGATATACACTGTACTAGTGCCGACATTGTGCATGCTCTGTTGCCTGTGTCTATGTGCCTATGGCTCTGTCAGTGTGATCATGTGATGTATCTGACCCCAGGAATGTGTCAATAAAGTTTCCCCTTCCTGGGACAATGAATTCACGGTGTTCTTATTTCAATTTCCAGGAGTGTATATGGATCACAATTTTAGACGAACAGTTGGGAACAAGTAGGTTTCTTAAATTGAAACATTGAACGTAGGTATGTTTGAACATGTTATTTAGGTTGTTCCAATGTGATACATGTACCTTTGGGAACTTATCATTTCTCAGAACACATGCTGTTAGAGCGTGATTACTTGCAAATACCACATTAATGCAATATGTGTTTAAAATTATGTCTGTCAACCTCAATGCATTTGGCATTACGTGTAACGACCTTCATCTCAACAGCGAGTAGTTTGCCTTCCGTAATGTTCGCACAATCACTGACAACGTGCTGCCGCATGTTGTCAGGCGTTGTCGGTAGATCACGATAGCAAATATCCTTCAACTTTCCCCACAGAAAGAAATCCGGGGACATCAGATCCGGTGAACGTGCGGTCCATGGTATGGTGCTTCGACGACCAATCCACCTGTCTTGAAGTATCCTATTCAATACCGCTTCAACCGCACGCGAGCTATGTGCCGGACATCGATCATGTTCTTGTAGTAACATCGGTAGAACATTATTTAGGAAATCAGCATACATTGCACCACTTAGATTGCCATCGATAAAATGTGGGCCAATTATCCTTCCTCCCATAATGCTGCACCATACAGTAACCCGCCAAGGTCGCTGATGTTACACTTGTCGCAGCCATCGTGGATTTTCCGTTGCCCAATGGTGCATATTATGCCAGTTTACCTTACCGCTGTTGGTGAATGACGCTTAGTCGCTAAATAGAACGCGTGCAAAAAATCTGTCATCGTCCTGTAATTTCTCTTGTGCCCAGTGCCAGAACTGTACACGACGTTCAAAGTCGTCGCCATGCAATTCCTGCTGCATAGAATTATGGTACGGGTGCAATCGATGTTGATGTAGCATTCTCAACAGCGACGTTTTTGAGATTCCCGATTCTCGCGCAATTTGTTTGCTACTGATGTGCGGATTAGCCGCGACAGCAGCTAAAACACCTACTTGGGTATCATCATTTGTTGTAGGTAGTGGTTGACCTTTCACATGTGGCTGAACACTTCCTCTTTCCTTAAATAACGTAACTAGCCGGCGAACGGTCCAGACACTTGGATGATGTCGCCCATGATACCGAGCAGCATACATAGCACACGCCCTTTGGGCATTTTGATCAAAATAGCCACACATCAACACGATATCAACCTTTTCCGCAACTGGTAAACGGTCCATTTTAAAACGTGTAATGTATCACGAAGCAAATACCGTCTGCTCTGGCGGAATGTTAAGTGATACCACGTAGTTACAAGTTTGTGACTATTACAGCGCCATCTATCACAAAGCGAAAAAAGTGGTCCAACTAAAACATTCATATTTCCTTACGTATTACACGAATATGTAATAAAAATGGAAATTCCTATTTAAAAAACCGCAGTTGATATCCGTTTGACCTATGGAAGCTCCATCTAGTGGGCCAACCATAGCGCCATCTGGTTTCCCCCTCCAAGCTAGACGAGTTTCGTTGTTTGTAGTTTTTTTCGTTTGATGCTTATTTCGTGAGATATTTGGCCCGGCCACTATCAATGGACCACCCTTATATATAAAAATCAGTTGGTTCTACTGAGAAATTCATCAATGGAGTAGAAAGAGTTGGTCACCAATAAATCCTTTAGGCTTCTCTTAAACTGAATTTCATTGGTTATTAAGCTTTATATGGCTGCTGGAAAGTTATTGAAAATAGGTGTTGCTGCATAATGCACACCCTTTTGCTCAAGAGTAAGAGACTTTAAATCCTTGTGAATATTATTCTTATTTCTATTATTTATTCCATGAATTGAGTTGCTGGTCTGAAAAAGTGATACATTTTAATGACAAATTTCATTAAGGAAAAAATATATTGGGAAGCAGTAGTTAGTATCCCTAGTTCCCTAAACAGACCTGCAGGACGTTCTTGAGTTCACACCACATATAACTCTTACTATACGTTTTTGTGCCTGGAAAACTTTAGTTTGGCTGGATGAATTACCCCAAAAAGTAATCCCATATGACATTATGGAATGAAAGTAAGAATAGCATGCCAGCTTTTTCATTTATATATCGCCTATGTCTGACACAATTCGCATTGCAAATAGAGATTTGTTAAGACGCTTCAGCAGTTCCGTGGTGTGCTCCTCCGAGTTGAATTTATTATCAAGCTGTAATTCCAAGAATTTAACACTATACACTTTTTCCATCTTCTTGTCATCGTATGTTAGGCTTATACTAGTGGACACCCCTTACAAGTTCTGAACTGCATGCAGTGTGTTTTTTCAAAGTTTAGTGACAAAGAATTGGCTAGGAACCAGTGATTAATGTCCATAAATATTTTATTAGCCAATCTTTCTAAGACTACACTTGATTTGCTATTTATTACAATGTTTGTATCATCGGCAAACAAAACGAACTTGGCATTGGTAATGTTACTGATAGAGGTCATTTATATACAGAAGAAAAAGTAAGGGCCCTAAAATGGAATCTTGTGGCATCCCACATGTAATTAGTTCCCAGTTGGATGATGCCTGATAGCTAATACATGTCTCTTTACTAATAACGCCCTCCTGCCAGAGATATAAGTTTCAACCATTTTGCAGCGTTTCCTGTTACACCATAATATTCTAATTTACTTAAAAGGATATTGTGATTTACACAGTCAAATGCCTTTGATGGATCACGAAATATACCAGTTGCCTGCAGTTTTTTGTCTAATGAATTATGCACATTTTCACTGTAAGTGTAGATAGCCTTCTCAATATCAGAACCCTTTAGAATTCCGAACTGCGACTTTGACAGCATGTTATTTGAGATACGATAGTTATAAAACTGATTTTACATTATTTTTTCTAAAATTTTTGAGATTTCTGGCAAAAGTTAAATTGGACAGAAATTTCGTGCTATTTCTTTATCTCCCTTCTTAAACAGTAGCTTAACTTCTGCATATTTCAACCACTCAGGAAATATTCCACTGATAAACGACTGGTTACACAGATAGATTAATATGTTACTTAACACATAATTACATTATTTAATTAACTTTGTTGATACTTCATCATACCCACTAGATATTTTTGATTTTAAAGATTTTGTGATGGGCATTATTTCTGCTGGGGTAGTGAGAGCCATATTCATGTTATGGAAGTTACTTGAAATGTCTGGTCTGTGGTATTACATAGCAGCATCTACAGAACCTGACAACCCCATCTTTTCCGTAACAGTTATAAAATGTTTGTTAAAAAGTTCTGCAACACTATACATATCTGTCACCAATGTATCATTTACCCTTAGTGAAGCTGTTTCGGATTGACAGATACAGTTTTCTTTTTGTTTTACAAGATACCCATATGCCTTAAGTAATCAATGGTTTATTTGTAGACGTTACTCTAACCCTGGTTGGTTTTGGGGGAAAACATTGTTCATATAAGGGAAGCACTTTATTAGCAAAACTGTTATATTTTTCATTCATGTCATGAGCACTGTAATCATCAGTCCAGTGAATGTCTCTGAGGAGTGTCCTGAAATAATCAATTTTTGGCTTCTTGATTACCCCCTTGAGCTCAGATTTAACAGATTTTATATCCTGTTCAGTATTAACATCTAACAGAAGGAACTGCATGTCATAGTCTGAGAGGCCATTGACTATTGGTCTTGTAATGTAATTTTGTTCATTGGACTTTTCTATAAAGATATTATCAATGGCTGTTTCTGAGCAATTGGCTACCCTAGTCGGGAAATTTACAGTGGTAATTAAGTTGAATGATAGTGTTACTAACTCAAAAACGTCTTATTGGGAGAGTCTTTAGGGAAATCTACATTGAAATCACCAGTACAGCTTCAAGGTGGTTTGTGAACAGATTAAAGTTACCTGCAGGTGCTTGATATACACTTAATGTTATGAAGGATTTTTTGTGTAATTCTAGTTTTGTTGCACATGCTTCCATATGCTATTCTAGGTAACATTTATGAATGTCAATATTCTTAAATTTATGACAGTTCCTGATGAATGTGGCAACTCCTCCTTTCTCCATTTCTGCTCTACAAAAGTGAGATGCTAACCTAAACCCTGTAACACTTAAAAGTTCTATACCCTTGCTCACATGATGTTCAGAGAGGCAGATTATGTCAGCTGGGTTTGAAGACCAATTCATCTATGCAGATAATTAATTCATTAGTTTTATTTCTCAGTCCTCGAATATTTTGGTGCAATAAAGGTAGCTGACATTTCACATTGGGTAGATTGAACTATCTGCTGTGTATGCTGATGCAGTAGGCTAAAATGATGTTTTTTTTTTTTTTTTTTTTTGTTTCCTTCTCAAACCAAAGGTTTGTCTCAGTCCTAACCTCTCTTAAAATTTGTTTTCTTTCTGTCTTCTCTACCTTAAAAAAATCTTTTCTGAACCCTATAACCACTGGTATTTTATCACTCATGACAGTGCCTCCCCCCTTTAAATTTCCTTCTGATTTCTCAGCCAGTTTACCTTTCCCTTTCCTGTTGAGGTGAAGGCCATGTCTAGTATAATCCCACCTATTGTGAGAATCAACACAAACCACACCAATGTGTGACCCTGCACCTGACATAAGCAGCCGTTCCAGCTCTAAATTAACTCTCTTGACAGAAGAGTTCAAATGAGGTCGGTCTACCCTGGATCTCTGTCAATACTATGCCCACCCACTATAACCATGGTGCCTTCCTTAGTGAAATCTTTGCAAAGTGATCCTAAATACTCTGTCACCTGCTCCAGACCAGCACTAGGTTTAAAAAATTGGTGACCAGGTATTCTGATCCTAGTTCATCCTGCAAAAGTTGGCCAACACCTCTTACATTGGAAGTACCTAACAACAACACTTTCTTTCTCTTTACTGATTTCCCTACATTCTTACTTTTCAATTTGCTGCTGAAAGTTTGTTGTGCCCTGTCTACACCTGCAACTGCTTGAGGCGCACCAGCTTCTAAATGAAGCAACAGGTCAAATCAATTTTCCACATTCACCACCAAGCTGTCAGACAAAGTTCTAGTCTGTTCCTCCTGTTGCCTCTGGCCACTTCCCACCTTTCTTTACCCTTCTCCCTCCTTAACATGTCGAGATCTCCCCTGGCCTTGTCTAACTCAGCCCGAAGGTCGGCAATATTCCCCTCCTGTTCTAATATCTTCCTATCTATGTCTCCAGTAAGCATAACACGGTGTCTAACGTTAATAACATCCACAAAATATTTATGAATTAGATCCAGCAGCGATTGAAAAAAAAATTGTTCGTTGACGCTATTGTTCTCAACTGCAAAGTATGGTCTCCAAAAAAATGTTCAAATGTGTGTGAAATCTTATGGGACTTAACTGCTAAGGTCACCAGTCCCTTACACATTACTTAACTTAAATTATCCTAAGGACAAACACACACACCCATGCCAATGGAGGAGTCGAACCTCCGCCGGGACCAGTCGCAAAGTCCATGACTGCAACCGCTAGACCGCTCGGCTAATCCCGCGAGGCTATGGTCTCCAAACATGAGTAAACTAACGTAACCGCTAGATCCCTTGAGGAATCAAGTACTGTCGAAATAAATGTGAATGGCATTGACGTATAACTTACAAAAGATACACTAGATACACTATGTGATCAAAAGTTTCCGGGGACTCCCAAAAATATACGTTTCTCATATTAGGTGCATTGGGCTGTTACTTACTGCCAGGTACTCCATATCAGCGACGTCAGTAGTCATTAGACATCGTGACAGAGCAGAAAGAGGCGCTCCACGGAACTCACGGACATAGAACATGGTCAGGTGATTGGGTGTAACTTATGTAATACGTCTGTATGCGGGATTTCCACTCTCCTAAAAATGCCTAGGTCCAATGTTTTCGATGTGATAGTGAAGTTGAAACATGAAGGGACACGTACAGCACAAAACCGTACAGACCGACCTCCTCTGTTGACTGACAGAGACGGCCTACAGTTGAAGAGAGTCGTAATGTGTAACAGGCAGACATCCATCTAGACCATCACACATGTATTCCAAACTGCATCAGGATCCACTGCAAGTACTATGACAGTTAGGCGGGACGCGTGAAAACTTTGACTTCATGCTCGAGCCGCTGCTCATAAGCCACACATCATGCCGGTAAATGCCAAACGATGCCTCCCTTCGTATAAGGAGCGTAAACATTGGACGATTGAACAGTGGAAAAAAGTTTTATGGAGTGACGAATCACGCTACACAACGTGGCGATCCGATGGCAGGGTGTGGGTATGGCGAATGCCAGGTGAACTCATCTGCCAGCGTGTGTAGTACCAATAGTAAAATTCGGAGGCGGTGGTGTTATGGTGTGGTCGTGTTTTACATGGAGGGGCTTGCATCCCTTGTTGTTTTACGTGATACTCTCACTGCACAGGCCTACATTGATGTTTTAAGCACCTTCTTGCTTCGCACTATTGAAGAGCCATTCGGGGATGGCGATTGCATTTTTCAACACGATTGAGTACCTGTTCATAATGCACGACCTGTGAGGGGGTAGTTACACGACAATAACATCCTTGTAATGGACTGGCCTGCACAGAGTCCTTACCTGAATCCTATAGGACACCTTTGGGATGTTTTGGAACGCCGACTTCGTGTGAGGCCTTACCGACCGACATCGATACCTCTCCTCAGTGCAGCATTCCCTGAAGAATGGGCTGCCATTTCCCAAGAATCCTTCCAGCACCTGATTGAAAGTATGCCTGTGAGAGTGGAAGCTGTCATCAAGGCTAAGGGTGGTCAACACCATAGTGAATACCAGCCTTTAGGAGAAAGTAGGATGTCAGACGTTGCACAGAAGAGCTACATTTCTGTATCCACCCTTCCGAACACTGAAAATAACGTCCGTTGCTGATAGAGACGTGACATTAATTCCTGTGAGTCAAATTAATGACAAAGTTTCAGTTACAGATAACCATGCAGTAGTATGCTGTTCTATTTTTATCTTCTTCATCATCTCCCTCAAGCATTAGACCAGTTGATGCAACGATACATCTTGACCAGTCCATCTCTTCTTTGGTTTACCAATGTTTATCGATGTACTGTAGCAATTGTTTCAGGATCCGTTCATCGCCAATTATTTCGATTTGTTCTTTCCTTAACCTTTATTTAAACATAAAATTCCTTCATTATTTGTCATGGTCCCAATTTTAATCAATCTTGTTACGCCATAGTTTGTTGTCAAATATCTCATCTTGGCAGCCAAGAATACGCTACATATTCTAGATTCCAAAGTATAGTTTTTCACTTCAATGTCGTCCACTTCGTAAAATTTTAGCATTGTTGCATTATTAATTGTCCCTTACAGTTTTTTAGGGTACCACGCATCACATTGAACGTCTCAATCCTATTTTTATGTATTCATTTCGTCGAGAATGATATGTCGCATCCCAAGAATCTGAAGATATTAACTTGTTCAATAGCTTTGTTTCCCATGATGAATATACATTTTAAAGGTTGAGAGCCCTGAAGCACCATCAACTTGATTTTATTTGTCGAAATACTTGTTGCATTGCCACTACGTATAGTTCATATAGTGCTCTCTGTAAGTTATCTTTGTTGTCGGCAACTGGAATCATGTTATCAGTAAACATAAAGCGCTTTCAACAATTTCTTTCTGTGAATCTGTCTTCTATATGGCTCTGAGCACTATGGACTTAACTTCTGAGGTCATGAGCTCCCTAGAACTTAGAACTACTTAAACCTAACTGACCTAAGGACATCACACACATCCATACCCGAGGCAAGATTCGAACTTGCGACCGTAGCGGTCGCGCGGTTCCAGACTGTTGCGCCTAGAACCGCTCGGCCACTCCGGCCGGCTGTCCTCTATATCAGATTTCATAATCCGTTTATACCATTTCCTCACAATATCGTCAACATGTAAATTAAAAAGTACCGATGGAATGCACCCTGGTCTGAACTTTTTATTAATATTTCCTTGGGACCTATTTGCAGATTCTAGCTTTAAATTGATCTTTGATCTATTTCGGATAGCTTCAATGAGATATAGTGGTGTCCCTCTTTTTCTATAATACTCCAAAGTTTTAAATTATTTTCTCTTCTTTTTTATGTGTTTTATTCTAATGAGAAAATATAGTTTTAGCAGGCCTTCCTTTCCGAACACCAGTTTATTCTCCGAGTAATGTGATATTTACCATGTTTCTCATTCTCTTTACTGCTATTGACACAAGTATTTTGTATTACGTATTTAAGCGACTTAGTCCTCTAATTTCCATTGTTATTGATGCTCTTCTGAAAATAGGAATTACTGTTGGTTTCTTCTATTACATTAGTAATTTTCTGTGCTGTCAGCATTGATTTACAAAATCTAGAGCCTGTGCTAGCTTCTTACGGTAGGTATTTGCAAAGTTCTCTATTCGGATTGTCAGTTCAGTTATACAGAAACACAATTTTTTCACTCTGAGACCGACCACCATTACAGAAGGTGGTAGTTCCTTAACTTTTCTTTGGAACTTTTAACTGTTTCAAAATTATGTAGTTGTCTAAAGAAAGCTCTTTTCTCTTGTGGGTCTTAACGAGGTCACGATTACACGCCACCATTCAGAAATATACGTCTACAGCATAACTAAATGGATGTTCGGTTAGTTTCATCAACGGGGTCGGGGTGCCAGTGAGGGGGGGCGGGGGGCGCGGGGGGGGGGGCAGAATAACTCAAACTTACGGGCACACAGTGATACTATTACGGTCTTAGCAGCAGAGTGGTCAGCACGCCTCTTTCGACCGCAACCTGGCCGGCCCACCAACGACCGAGATGTGAAATAATTGTACAATGCGTTATTATCTTTGTCGATATTCGACTTTCTAGGGTTCATCTGCTATGCTTGTCGTCTTTCCGTATGAAAGACGACAATCTGTGCACGTTATTGGTGTTTGTTAATATTGCCGTTCATTTTTAAAAGGATTTTTCCCGTTTCTTCGGTGAAGAACTGCTGAGCATCTGCCGAATATTCACAGGTTTTTGATACCCATTATTAATAATTTTGTGATTATAATTTTCGGCTTTACCCTAACCTTGAATTTGTCTTACTGTCTTTAAACCTACATGTGGAATGGGGTGCCAAGATCACAAGTGAAGTCAAAGTCTTACAATAAACGGTTGTATCTGATTACTACAGAGAAGTAAACACAAGTTTAGTTTACCAGGTCTATTCGTACCGAAAAGGGTTCTCTTTATCGCAAATAAGTAAAACGTGTAGCAGTGCCTGTTCTTAATTTTATAAAACGTAGGAATCTTTCGACAATATTCATCGATTTCTCTAACTGCAAGCACCGGCAGGACAGGACGACTGCTCAGGTGCAAAATTCAGATGCCTCTTTGTTCATTTCTGGAACCATAAACTGGCAGACGGTACCCAGAAATAACAGAGATTCTACGCTCGCATTCTATTTTGGAGATTACTGTGCTTGCTGTTACTTCAGCAGAAAAATTCGTTGTCGCTATTTTCCAGCTGCAATATCGTGAAATTTTAGCTCTTTGATTTAACATTTGAAGGCAGAAAACTTCAATTATCCGTGTATCTGACGCGTGGCAGGATTATCTGATCCCTGGCCGTAGGACTGTAAAAAAGTGAACAGCCGGCTGATAATGGGGCATTACCTTGCACAATTTCAAGCAAGTTTCTGGCACAGCTCATGGAGATGACTAGCGCGGCCTTTGGCGGCCTACCGGTGAGTGGGGAACGATGCCCTCCAAGGACCTTATATATTACGGCGTGCGCATCGGAGGGCACTAGTTCTCCAGGCACCTCCAGCAGAAATGGCCGTCATCAGGGTGAGTCACCGGGATATATTCTGGTCCTTGTGTAATAATTGTTACTAGTAAAACCTGTCCGCTACTGTTGGTGTCGTAAATGCCTGAACAAAGGCCTGTCATTTTGCGTTTCAATGGACTGGTAGACCTGTAACACAATTTACATACTCCATTAGCAAATTTTTAATAAGTAAAAGTTATCATAGCAGGGCAAGTTGGTTTTTATTAACTCCTTTTTAAATTTTTTGTAACTTGTCGAAGAAATTTTACTGAGCGAATAGCAGAATTTTGCTAGAAACTCTACGTCAGCTTCATTATGTAACTGCAAAATAATTCCCGCTATAGTTAATGAAAAGAATAAAATAGGTTACATACGTAGGTCATAAATATAGTAAGCGGACAACTTTCTGAGTAGAGAGATTCATAAATGAATATCTGAAAGGTTCAGTCTAATGTCCATCATGTAAGTAAAAGACGCATTTAATACACAACAAGCAGTACTAGCACTTTTAGCAGATGTATGTCAATATACGGAATCAACAGAAGAAATTCTAAATAACATGTGTAATCAAACTGTTGTCTTGAATATTCTCTCTATGTTAATAACAACGACGGCCTTAATTCTCACAGTAGCGACAGTATTCGCTGCCTAGACACTGAGGAGAATTTACTTTTGTGAAAAATAAATAAATAATTAAGTGAACACGTTTGAGAAATCGTGAAATGCTTCTGTTAAGTCACTTTATTTTGTGCTTTCTCAAGTCTTGGAGACAAACTACTCCATTTACTCATTTTTGTATTTTGTGTCATTACAAGTTGTGGACGGAAACTGGCATCCTACTGTTTTTACTACCACTGCTGTACTGTAGAATTGTATTCTCTAGTAACCTACATTTCGTTGCAAGAAATTTGTAGTGAGGGTAATATGCTGTATTCACGATGGCTCATATTGTACAGTATCAACAGTATTTCGTCACAGTATCAACAGTATATTCCCATTAGAAACACGTTTCAAACAATTCATTAGAATTTAATTTAGCGTAGACATTTGTGTACTATATTACTTTCAAAACTTTTGGTGGCTAATTTAGTAACAGACGACTCCTTTCACTCCATCAAAATTTTTTATGGAATGTGTAACTTCATTAATATTACTACTATTGTTATTATTTAATGGATTTCTCCTTTTGCACGATACTGTTTTCTAGAGGTCAGTTTGAGCAACACGTTATCAGTAACCTGTGTGTTAACCGAGAGCCCCATGTACTGCTCTGCAGGTGTTCTGCACAAGTGTCACCTGCAGTCGCCATTACAGTGAAAGTAGCAGATAAGGTTCCTGTAGACTCTTCACAGTTTGTTTTGGGATAATTCCGTTCTTGAAATTTATACTGGGTCAACGTAGACGTATATAACTTCCTACACAACTTTTACGTCGTCTGGCATATACCTATATTTACTCATGTCCTGAGTTTAGGTTATCTGCAGATTATGGGTTGCATTTAGCGATGTTTATGAAAAATAGTTATTATTGGCATCAGACTTTCGCTACAAACATTTGTCACTAATATGCAACCTCTGTTCGTTGCCTTGATTTCAATAAATGCTCAGTGGCCAAGCGTATTAATGTCAGGCTGCCAATGATCAGGATTCTAACTTCTGCCGATCCTAGGATTTTTTGTGCCACTTGTCGCTTCTTTCACCTCCTGGAATCATTTTTTTTACTATAAAAGGCGTCAAGAAGTACTGTGGGTCTGTGTTTACGTCAAATTGTACTTGCCCCTGTAATTAGCCACGTAAATAGTTTCAAAGGACGAATGAAAGCAACGTCATGCAACTTCCAAAATGACCCTATGTAGTAAAGCTCTCCGGTGCTGAAACAAATCTCTGTATTGAGGACAACTTTGGTTTTTCTACACACTGGCCTATACATATAGCTCTGCTCTAGAATTAGTTTGATATGACTCGGTCTCTGAATAGGAGCCGCACATACACTACTGGCCAATAAAATTGCTACACCAAGAAGAAATGCAGATGATAAACGGATATTCATTGGAAAAATATATTATACTAGATCTGACATGTGATTACATTTTCACGCAATTTGGATGCATAGATCCTCAGAAATTAATACCCAGAACAACCACTTCTGGCCGTAATAACGGCCTTGATACACCTGGGCACTGAGTCAAACAGAGCTTCGACGGCGTGTACAGGTACAGCAGCCCATGCAGCTTCAGCACCATACCACAGTTCATCAAGAGTAGTGACTGGCGTATTGTGACGAGCCAGTTGTTCGGCCACCATTGACCAGACGTTTTCAATTGGTTAGAGATCTGGAGAATCTGCTGGCCAGGGCAGCAGTCGAACATTTTCTGTATCCAGAGAGGCCCGTACAGGAACTGCAACATGCAGTCGTGCTTTATCCTGCTGAAATGTAGGGTTTCACAGGGATCGAATGAAGGGTAGAGTCACGGGTCGTAACACATGTGAAATGTAACGTCCACTGTTGAAAGTGCCGGCAATGCGAACAAGAGGTGACCGAGACGAGTAACCAATGGCACCCCATACCATCACGCCGGGTGATACGCCAGTATGGCGATGACGAATACACGCTTCCAATGTGTGTTCATCGCGATGTCGCCAAACACGAATGCGACAATATTGACGCTGTAAACAGAACCAGGATTCATCCGAAAAAATGACGTTTCTCCATTCGTCCACCCAGGTTTGTCGTTGAGTACACCATCGCAGGCGCTCCTGTCTGTGATGCAGCGTCAAGGATAACCACAGCCATGGTCTCCGAGCTGATAGTCCATGCTGCTGCAAATGTTGTCGAACTGTTCGTGCAGATGGTTGTTGTCTTGCAAACGTCCCCATCTGTTGACTTATGGATCATGAGCTGCTGTACCTGTACACGTGGCTGCACGACCCATTACAGCCATGCGGATAAGATGCCTGTCGAGATGACAGGCTCTTACGAGGCCGTTTGGATCCAGCACGGCGTTCCGTTTTACCCTCCTGAACCCACCGATTCCATATTCTGCTAACAGTCATTGGATCTCGACCAACGCGAGCAGCAATGTCGCGATACGATAAACCGCAATCGCGATGAGCTACACTCCGACCTTTATCAAAGTCGGAAACGTGATGGTACGCATTTCTCCGCCTTACACGAGGCATCACAACAACGTTTCACCAGGTAACGCCGGTCAACTGCCGTTTGTGTATGAGGAATCGGTTGGAAACTTTCCTCATGTCAGCACGTTGTAGGTGTCGCCACCGACGCCAACCTTGTGTGAAAGCTCTGAAAAGCTAATCATTTGCATATCACAGCATCTCTTTCCTGTCGGTTAAATTTCGCGTCTGTAGCACGTCATCTTTGTGGTGTAGCAATTTTAATGGCCAGTAGTGCATTACCGAGCTCATACATATAACTGACTGCCATGACTTTCTTCAGCTGTGGAGAGTCACAGCATCACTCCTACGTGAATTGCCACGCTCAAGGTGATCAGTCTGCTAATTTCAGGTCTTGACATTTCATGCTACATGTAAAACGCATTTTTCGGAAGTAACTGAATTTTTTATTGGAGGTACATGGACGATGCATTTAGCCTATTATTTTAAGCAGAATTTATTTTTATAGTCATCACGAGTATACTTCGGTTCAAACGTTTTTCGCTTACGACACTATCATATCTGATCTAAAGTTTTCCTGTATGTGCAATTTAGCCATTTACTGAGGAACGAAATGTTTTTAAAACCACTATAATAAAGATGCAATGAGATATTTTAAGTCTGTATAATCAAGTTAGTGGCTAGTATCTCTTATAAAAGTCATATCACATCAACATTCACTGGACATCAGAACATTTTGAGGGTACCATTTCCAACCAAATAACAGTTTCCAACCTTGGAGCCACTAGGAAGGCCGATTTGGAGAGTATGATGCGGTGGAAAATTACGTAACGATCACTTGTTTTGTTAGAACTCGTATCGCCCTCCGAGGTGTGAAACGATTGTAGAATGCATTGCTGTCACTGTCGATCTTCGATTTTGGAGGGCTGATCTGCTGTGATTATCGTCTTGGTGTTCGAAAGACGACAATATGGGCACCTTCTCAGTGTATAATAATAATGAAGTTTCTGATGGTTTGGAAAAAAGTATCTTCCTACTTTTTTCGTGGGAAAATTCTGAGCAACTGTTGATTTTTTTTTTTAAATTTTGTGTGTGTAGGGCACCAGTTGAAGTCGAAGTCTTACAATAAGCCGTTGTATCTGATTAGCACAAACATGTACTCGTAAAAGATAAAGTTTATCGAATAAGCTGTTCATACCTAGAAGAATTTTCTATAACACAAATAAAAAGTGTAGTAGTGCGTGTTCTTCGGTACTGTTTATATATTTCTTTTTCTGCAAGTACCGGTACGATACGAAAACTGCTCTGGTGCGAAATTCAGATACCTAGTCATTCATTTCTCGAGCCATAAACAGGCAGACGCTACCCAGCAGTGACACAGATTGTACCCTCGCATTCATTTTAGGGAAATACTGTGTTTGCTGTTGCTTAAGCAGAAATACACGCTATTGCTTTTTCGAGCTCCATTATCATGACACTTCACCTCTTCGATTTAACGTTTGGAAGCAGAAAACTTTTTTCTGTGCGTGGCAAGATTAGCTGGGTACAGCAGTAACACCACAAGAAACTGAAGAGCCGCCTAGTAATGGATAATTATGTTGAGCAATTTCAAACAAGTTTCGAGCACAACGTCTTGTAAGACGACTAGCGCTGCCCATGCCACCTACCGGTGAGTGGGGGGGGGGGGGGGGGGGGGGACTGGTCGATTCCCTCCGAAGACCTTATATAATACAGCGCGCGCATCGTAGGTCACTAGTCCCCCAGTCCCCTAGAAGCCTCCAGCAGAAATGGATACCGGCAGGGTGAGTCACCCGTATATATGCTGGTTCTTTTGTGATAACCTCGTTAAGCAGTGTATCTGCTACTGTTACTGTCGTAGGTATTAGCACAGGACTGTCGTTTTGCATTTTAAAAGATTGGAGGACTTCGAACACAATTTACATATTCACTTATCACATTTTTACAAGTAACCTATGTCACAATCGTGAAGTTGGTTTATATTCACTTCTTTTTGTTTTATTTTTGTGACCTGTCCAAGATATTTTACTAACTAAATTGCAGAATTTTGTTTGAAACTCTTTCTCAGTTTCATTATGCATCTATCAAATAATTCACGCTCTAGTTAACGAAAGGAATAAACAGGCTGTGCCAGGGAACTCATAAATGTAAACAGTGGATAACGTTATGAGAGGAGAGATTCATGAACGTATATCGACAAGATACGGCCTTATGTCTGCAAATGTCCATCGTATAAGTAAAAGACCAGCTTCACGAACATCAAGGAGTCCTAGCACTTGGTGCAGGTGAGTGTTATAACCAATATCAGTACACGAACAGCAAGAGAAATATCTGTAAAGAAATATGTGTATGAACATTCCCTCCCTGCTCACAAAAATAGCAACCTTACACCTCACATTATAAATTACAACTCCAGTTATACTTCGTGGACAGTAGTTAATAGCCAGGTGAGAAATTTTGTGCCTAGACAGTGAGGAGAATTCATCTTTGAAAAAAAAAAAAAAGCACCAGCATCCTGAAACGATACTATGAAGTCGATTTCATTTGAACTTTTCCAACTCGTGGAGAGAAACTTCTCAGTTTACTCATTTATGTTCTTTTTGTTATTAAGAGTTAGGGGGAAAGCAACAACCCGCTGCTCCTACAATAAGTACCATTCTGTAGTATTTGGTGTAACTTACTTATCGATCCCAGAATGAGATTTTCACTCTGCAGCGGAGTGTGCGCTGATATGAAACTTCCTGGCAGATTAAAACTGCCTTTCGCGGGCAAGTGCTCTACCATCTGAGCTACCGAAGCACGACTCACGCCCGGTCCTCACAGCTCTACTTCTGCCAGTATCTCGTCTCCTACCTTCCAAACTTTACAGAAGCTCTCCTGCAAACCTGGCAGAACTAGCACTCCTGAATGAAAGGATACTGCCAGGAAGTTTCATATCAGCGCACTCTCCGCTGCAGAGTGAAAATCTCATTTTGGAAACATCCCCCAGGCTGTGGCTAAGCCATGTCTCCGCAGTATCCTTTCTTTCAGGAGTGCTAGTTCTGCAAGGTTTGCAGGAGAGCTTCTGTAAAGTTTGGAAGGTAGGAAATGAGATACTGGCAGAAGTAGAGCTGTGAGGGACGGACGTCAGTCGTGCTTCGGTAGCTCAGATGGTAGAGCACTTGCCCGCGAAAGGCAAAGGTCCCGAGTTCGAGTCTCAGTCGCGCACACAGTTTTAATCTGCCAGGAAGTTTTACTTATCGTTGCAAGAAATTTGAAGTAAGGCTACTGTTTTAAGTTGACTCACGAGCATATTGTACAGCAAAGCTAGTTTGAGCACCTCATCATAGTATATGTATTCTCAGCAGCAACTCGCTTTAAATAGTTCATTAGAATTGAATTCAACCTAGGCATTCGTGAACAATGATGACTTATTACTAACAGGCAATTTCTTTTTATTGATGCCGCTTTTTTCACCTCTGGAAATTATTTGTTATTGTGAAAAACATCAAGAACCATCGTGGTTCTGAGTTTGCTATAAACTGAAGAATCCCTTGTAATTGTCCACGTCGGTCGTTCCAATAGACAGATGAAAGCAACGGCATGCAACCTGCAATAAGAGCGTGTCTAGTGGAGTTCTCCACTAGAGGATAACTTTATTTTACAGTTCACTAAACTAAACATTTAGCTCTGCCCTGTAATTAGTTTGCTTTAATGTAGCTGTCCATGCTACTCTATCCTCTGCGAGCCTATTCATCTCGGAATAACTTTTGCAACCCATATCCATCTGAATCCGCTTACTGTATTCATCTCTTGCTCTCCCTCTACGATTTCTAACACCCACACTTTCCTCCAGTACTAAGTTGGTGATCTCTTGATGTCCCAGAAGTGTCATATTGACCGATCGCTTTTTTAGGTCAAGTGGTGCCACAAATTTCTTGTCTCCCCAGTTATTATTCAGTACCTCTTCATTACTTACGTGATCTACCGACCTAACTTTCAGCATTCTTTTGTGGCAGCACATTTCGAAAGCTTCTCTTCTCTTTTTCTCTAAACTGTTTATCGTCCATGTTTCACCTCTATAGACGGCTACACTCGATACAAATACTTTTAGAAATGAATTCCTAACATTTAAATCTATTTTCGTTGTTAACAAATTTCTCTTCTTCAGAAAAGCTCTTTACGCCATTGTTAGTATTCATTTTATATCCCTTCTACTTCGGCCATCATCAGTTATTTTGCTGCCCTAGTAGCAAAACTCGTCTTTTAATTCGACTGCATTCCTTTATCCTTGTTTTGGTTTTGTTGATTTTCATCTTATATCCTCCTTCCAAAACAACGTCCGTTCCATTCAACTGCTCTTCCAACTGCTTTGCTGTCTCTGGCAGAATTACAATGTTATCTGCAAACCTCAAAGTTTTTCTTTCTTTTCCCTTTCTTATTTCTTTCCTCTGAACTTTAATTCCTACTGCTTGTTCAACGTACAGATTGGATAACATCAGGGACAGGCTACGAACCTGTCTCACTCCCTGCTCAGTCACTGCTCCCTTTCATGTCCGTCGACTGGAGTAGTATTTATTCATTTATTGCTTACTTAGCCGGAACTGATTAGGGCCTAAGGCCATCTCTTACAGTTAACCCGGAACAGCACATACCAAGGAAATTTTACAACAATAAATTCGCCAAGCCCAAATACTACCATTGGATTGCCATAGGGTACAGTCTGACTCATCACTCCATATCACTCGTTTGCAGTCAGCATCCGTCCAATGGCTTCGCTCTTTACACCACTTCAAGTGTCGCATAACAATGACTACAGAAATTAGTGGAGTATGAAGAGCTGCTCGAATACTGTGTCCCAGTCTTTTTTACCTTCTAACGCACAGTCATCGTACCGACTGCTGGAAGCACTTTGGAACTCATGGGTCATTCTTTCCACTTATTTCATACGATTTTTTACAGCGACTCTTCACAATGCTCGGCTGTCCCTGTCCGTCAATACGTATAGTCCGCCTGTTTTTGGTTTAGCTGTGGCTGTTCCTTCACGTTTCCACTTCACAGTCACACCACTAGCAGTCGTCATTCAAAAACTCAGCAATTCACGCGCTTTCAAATCTAAACTGATGAGTATCCTCGCGGGCCACTCCTTCCAGTCTGTCGATGATGATAATGATGATGTTTGGTTTGTGGGGCGCTCAACTGCGAGGTTAGCAGCGCCCGTACAAATTCCGAACCTTTGCTTAGTTCAAACTCGCCACTTTCATGAATGATGATTAAATGAGGAGGACCACACAAACACTCAGTCATCTCGATGTAGGAGAAATTCCCTGACCCCGCCGGGAATCGAACCCGGGAGCCCGTGCTCGGGAAGCGAGAACGCGACCGCGAAACCACGAGCTGCGGACTCTAGTCTGTCCAGGAAACCCTTGAAAAGTTAAAGTGATCCCTACGTTATATTGTTGATTGCGCTTTTATAAACTTATAGTCTGTCGTCCTCTTAGGATTCATAAACATTTTATTTTATTTATTAATACTTTTCTGTCGTAATCTCATGTACTGACACGTTCTGTGGCTACGGACATTTGCTCCTCAGTTTGGTCCTATGCAACTAGACGTGTTAAAAAGAAAAAGAAAAAATTAGCAGCTGTAGAAGGGTTTTAGATCTCCCTTACGATTTCTTACCCATGTCATAGCGAATGACTAGTCCACATAAGAAGTCAGTGAGCACTCCTGACGGACACATCCTGCTGTTACTGGTCCTCTACTTAAAACAGCGCCCGCCTCCTTTTATAGTGGCTGCCCCACATCTAATGGTCAGTTCTGCATTATATGGTGTGCACAGATTAATTTTATAGGGGAGTGTATAAGCGGTACATTTCATGTGCACTCGCATTTCGCCGTCATATCTGGGTGATGTGTGGCTGTGGTCGACTGATCTAGCTACAACACTTGCACTGTAGGTCGCGACTGATTGCTAGATGGAAATGATGGGTACTTCGTGGATGATGGGAGGCCGCTCTGAATTCCCGTCCCCCTCTTGGCGGCTCATATGTTGTCACCATCAGAGGTAACTTAAGAGGTGCTCTGGCATCCCCAAGCAGCGTCCTTTTTCACAGGTCTCTTTTATTGAATGTTTTAGAGTCAAGTATCTTATACCTAGTACAGTGTGTAACATGGCTTCAAGGGGAAACAGTCGCTTTTGACTGCTGGACAGTTGACTGCAATGGATACAGCTTCTCCACCGCTAAAACCTCTGGGGTTCCTCCGCCGTGAAGCTGCTGATCACCAATGGTTTACCATCGCTGTTTTCGTCCGCTGAATTAGTGTTTGTACGATTTCCATATTTGATTTCTCCGGTACTTACATTCCTGTAAATCATTCCCCCTGTCTGAGACCTAGGGAACCGACGGATGAAAGGCTAACAGTCCGCGAGTTGTTACTGTTATACTGTACTAAAATAATTATCATTACACTACTACTAGTTGAAATTACAGAACAAAGAATGATAGCAAAAGTTTAAATATTACTTATGACTGTATTAGGAACGATATTTGCAGGTGACGTGGAGACATACAGAGAGAAAAATTTAATACTGTAGTTTAGCTTTTTCTAGCAGCAGCAAAGGTTCTAAACCGGCAGGCCATCGATTTGAAATGAGCTCGGATGATAGATAAGGGTATTTGGGCATCGTCGTAGGGGACCAGCACTTGACCGTTATGAGCTGGAGTGTCCCTGGGTAAACGATAAACTTTCGCACGTAGCCGATGCTATCGCTACCTACCTCGCTACAAAGAGTGTTCGACTGATGCTGTGGTCGTCACATCCTTCAGATCCCTCAATCGTTGCAAACATCGGGTCATGGGATGCTGCTTCTACTCAACCATGCCAATTTTTGGTCATCCCATGACCCGATGTTTGCAATGATTGATAAATCTGAAGGATGTGACGACCAGAGCAACAGGCGATCACTCTTTGTAGCGAGGTAGGTAGCGACAGCATCGACAACGTGCGAAAGGTTAACGTTTACCCAGTGATACTCCAGCTCATAACGTCAGGTGCTGGTCCCGTTCGACAATGACAGCTGTAGTCTGGCACCGTTCGTTGTCCATGGTTTCACTATAAATGGTTCAAATGGCTCTAAGCACTATGGGACTTAACATCTGAGGTCATCAGTCCCCTGGACTTAGAACTACGTAAACCTAACTAACCTAAGGACAGCACTCACATCCCTGCCAGAGGCAGGATTAGAACCTGCGGCCGAAGCAGCCGTGTTGTTCCGGACTCAAGCGTTTCACTTTAAAAGAAACCGGAATACTTGACTACTCCTGTCTCCAGTGTTGCCGTCGGACCCAGCGCTGTTCACGTGCCTGCCCCTGCTGTCAGGTCACGAGAAACTGCAACAATAATAGCTGTGCTAACAGTCTTGGGTGCTCCACATGTCATCGCTCGGTCCATTTGGATATACATACATCAAAAAAGTTTTGCATCACCTCGGTTCCGTAAATTTCGGAAGTTGTACAGAAAATTGGAATAGAGATCAACATCAACATCATTTCTGCCCTTTTTATAGCTCGTGAAAACCAGACATTGCATGTTGTACCATCCTATAGCGAGACCTTCACAGGTTTATGGACCAGATTTCTGTACGCAACGGTACCTCTAAAACCTAGTGGCACGTCCTCTTCCATTGATGCATGTCTGTATTCGTCGTGACATACTATCTACAAGTTCATCAAGGCACTGATGGTTCGGATTATCCCAGTCCGCAACGGCGATTCCGCGTAGATCCCTCAGAGTAGTTGGTGGGTCACGTCGTCCATAAACAGACCTTTTCAATCTATCCCAGGCATGTTCGATAGGGTTCATGTCTGGAGAACATGCTGGTTACTCTAGTCAAGCGACCTCGTTATCCTGAAGGAATTCATTCACATGTGCACGATGGGGGCGCGAATTGTCGTCCATGAAGCCGTTACGGCGCCTACCATGACCACCAGCGGTGTACGTCAGCCCCACATAATGCCACCCGAACACAGCAGGGAACCTCCACCTTGCTGCACTCGCTGGACAGTGTGTCTAAGGCGTTCAGCCTGACCGGGTTGACTCCAAACACGTTTCCGACGATTGTCTAGTTGAAGGCATATGTGACACTCATCGGTGAAGAGAACTTGATGCCAATCCTAAGCAATCCATTCGACATGTTGGGGCCATCTGTACCGCGCTGCATGCTGTCGTGATTGCAAAGATGGACCTCTCCATGAACGTCATGGGTGAAGCTGCGCATCATGCATTCTATTGCGCACAGTTTGAGTCGTAACACGACATCCTGTGGCTGCACGAAAAGCATTATTCAACATGGTGGCGTTGCTGTCAAGATTCCTCTGAGCCTTAATATGTAGGTAGCGGTCATCCACTGCAGAAGTAGTAGCCCTCGGGCGGCCTAAGCGAGGCATCTCATCGACAGTTCCTGTCTCTCTGTATCTCCTCCATGTCCGATCAACATAGCTTTGGTTCACTCCAAGACGCCTGGACACTTCCCTTGTTGAGAAAACTTCTTGGCACAAAGTAACAATGCGGACGTGATCGAACCGCGGTATTGACCATCTAGGCATGGTTGAACTACAGAAAACACGAGCCGTTTACCTCCTTCCTGGTGGAATGACGGGAACTGATCGGCTGTCGGACCCACTCCGTCTAATAGGTGCTGCTCATGCGTGGTTGTTTACATGTTTGGGCGGATTTAGTGACATCTCTGAAGAGTCAAAGGGATTGTATCTCTGTGATACGATATCCACAGGTAACGTCTATCTTCAGGAGTTTTGAGCGCATATTTTTCCCTGAGAACAAGCCACATCCTAACTCGAAGTAAGTTGGCTGTACGCGTGAGCAACAAGTCTGACCTCTCGCGCGCTACTCGCGTGGGGCTAGAGCCTGCAAGACTTTGATTGTGGCCCTCCTTAAACCATCCAGTCCGTATTCGCATTACAGCTGTGGGATGCTGATTAACATGAACACCAGTATCGCGAAACGATAAACTTCAATCTCGGTACTCCTGCCACTGGCGATTTTCGATACAAGTTTACTGACGTTTGCCCTTTTTACACAAGCCTCTCACAAACAACCATCGTTTCAGTGCAATGTCAGTGCAGTGTAAAATTTTCTACCGCGTAAAATCTACATCTGCTTTCATGGATTAGGTTCGAGGAACCTGTTCTGGTTTCAACTTCTTAGCTCCATCGCTTCCTGCAACCACCTATGTTCCTCACAACTGTAGGGTATATATTGCAGAAATTTCTAGTGTGTCTGCCATCCTGCTCCTTTTGGTATGTTTCTTCCATTTATGGTTATATGTGTCGGTTTTCTCTCTTATTACAAATATTTTAAGGTCATTGCTTATGTCTTTGTTTCTTAATCCACTGTCCTTTAACTCAGGTGCGACCAAAAATTCGGCCCAAGGGCCAGGCATTGGCACGAGTGCCATGCAACTCAACCTATCTGGCACATTTTCCTCCACCATTACGCCACGCTTTCTGACGATGACGAGGGGGAAACGCGTAGACTTGAAATTTCAATGCACCAGTACTGTGGAGGATTTGGTTTTATATTTCACATTCCTCAACAACATAGACGAAAAACAAAACAATGTTTCAGTATTATACAATCATTTTTGGCCCGCTGAAGACCTATAATTTTTTATAAAAACAAATCTTTCTCACACATTCGTATATGTTGATCGAAATAATTTAGCACTTTTGCAACCTCGTTATGGAAACATGGAAACTCTGAAGAAAGAAATGTACACATCCTGATCAGTCAGTTACATTTCTACTGAAACGGCATACGATCTCTAAAACAGCTGTGAGATTGACAGTGCCCTCAAAACGTGTATTAAGTTAAACTTGTAATTTTTGCAAGGCCACAATGAATTATTCAAACATCGCTATTTCTTTAATACCATTGAGCTTAGGGACTGAACTCTGTCAGAATGTGTCCTTGCTATAATGCGATTTTCTCTTTAAATGCATCTCCAGCAAATCAGAAATAAGTTGTTTATCCGCTTGCAGTGTCCTGCTGTCGGCAGTGTGCAGCCAAGCACACTTAAAATGCAAGGTCAACAATCCATTCTGGGTGTTCTAATTTTCGTTACTGCACTCCTTTTTCCTTTAAAAATTCAACAACAGCGAGTTTTAAATTGAAAAATCGTTTCAGGCAGGCCGCTTGAGTTTACTTTTCAGTAATACATAAAGTCTCGATACTCTTTGTTCAGTTTCATTGAAAATTGTAGGAAGTGACAGCGGAATATTGCATGAACGTATTCGCCATTCCAAATATGGGTGGCCATCAGCTGTAAACTTGAATGACGACAATGGAAATTTGTGCAGGACCTGCACTCGAACTCGGATTCCGCTTATCGCTGCTTACTGCTCGCGATAAACGGGAACTGGTGTGTTGCTAGTGAATTAGTGCGAAGGACTAAGAGTGTATGCGACAGAACCATCGATTAGCCGTATTTGTAAACGCGCTTGCTACAGTGCCACACATATGCACTAATGATGATGCTGATGTTTGGTTTGTGGGGCGCTCAACTGCGCAGTCATCAGCGCACATACAAAGTCCCAATTTTTTACACAGTACAATTTTTACACAGTCCAATGTATACACTGTCGCGAATGATGACGATGAAATGATGTGGACAACACAAACACCGAGTCCCCGGGAGTTACACTAATGAAGAATATGCGGGTATGGTGTATGTTTACGGCTTCTGCGAAAGTAGTACTCCTCCAGCTATTGAAGAATACCATCGGTGCCTTCCGAATTGTCGATTTCCTGATAGATTGTTTGCCACAGTTTTCAACAAAGTATGTAAAACAGGTATTCTTCCAATGTCCCATTTTTCTTTTGAACGTGTAGTTCAACGACCTGTTCAGCAACTGCAACATATTGTTGAAATGGTGCAGCCTAGTCCTATCGCCAGTACACGGCATCTTTCCGCACTAACCAACGTCCAACAAACACGGGCATGGCGAATATTACTTGCAGAAAACTAGTAACCATTTCACACACTTCATCTCCACAGTCTTCACACTGACGACAATTTCACAAGACTTGACTTATGTGACTGGTTAAATGAAACTCGTCATTTGCTTCTATTACTACCATTCGCTGCTGAAGCCACTTTTACACGGTTTGCAATCAACATCACACGTAATAATCGTTGACTGTCGCAGGAAAATCAATGGGCTACAGTGGAAATCAGTTTCCAAGTTCCATTTTAGAAGGGCGAATGACTGGACAGAACGGGCTTTTTTTTCCGAAGCTTGTCCACGTTTTACGAGACATGCTGTGGAATATCTCAGCCGCTCTTATCCTAATCGCTGCGTTGGTCATGGTAATACAGTTAACTGGCCATCAAGAGTGCCATACCTTACGCCATTAGATTTTTGTTTATGGCATTGGATGAAGGCTGAGGACTACAAACGAGCGGACAATACGCGACGTGAACTGAACTGCTTGGTCGCATCAAGGGCTCTTCTGTCGTCATTATGGAAGCTGCAGAGGCACTCAGACAAGCGACACAACATCGTCTCCCACAACTACACAAATATATTGAAGTTTACGGTGAAATCTTCGAACATCTATTGTGAACGATGCTGCATGTGTAATGTGACATCAACGATAACGTTTGGAGACGGATTTACTTGTTAATATACGTATTGTCCAACTGATACTTCGTGAAGCGCATGCTTTAACGTTTACTTACTGTTGTATATATGTGCTAGTTTAAACCTGAGAATGTACAGAATAACACAGAAAATAAATATCAGTTTACATTGAATTCAGAATATGGCATATGTCCATATGAAATTTATTGCTCCAAGTAATAGCTTGTCACACCTCTGAATGTTGACCGTTGCCCCTGACGCACGCTATACACGGTGATTCAGTTGCCCCTACTACTGTCTTTCATGCAACCTGTAATGCGTTCTAATACCCATGTGCAAGATTTTCATATTCATCGTTTGCTACGTGTGTACTATTAGTCATACAGAAGAAAATGAATAAGACGTTTTTGTCATCCAGGGATGCGTTTTCGCTAGAAGCCGTAGTTTTCGAATTATTCAAGGAAAACGTACAAAAGTAACCTCCAAACGCATTTTTCTTGATTAACTGGAAAACCTTGGCCTCCAGCACAAAATTTAATTACATTATGTTTCCTAAAAAAAAGGCCTGTTCAATTTTTTTCGGTACAGCTTTCCGCTTAGCGCAAAACATAACATGAAAATCTTGCATGCGGGTAGCTGAAGAGGTAACAAGTTGAAGGCGTTGCGGGCTGCACGAAACCCAGTGACACGGGCAGCTGAATAATCTTGTATAATAAATTCAACAGACTTGTGAAAAACTCAAGCTTGTTCAACTTCTTGGTAGTTATAATGTCGTACTTACTTCGTTTATTTCTTGTTTTTCTTACAAATTTAGTTTCATTCTATGAATTTTAAGGTCTATATCAAGTGTCATACAATTTCCATTTATAAATCCATATTGTCTTTAATTAAATTTTGTTTTCTATTATACAAACCAACCTGAAAATGGTAATCATCCAAATGTATTTCGACTTTGTAACAGAATAACAAGTTACGTCATATATCATACAACTGAGCCAAGGAACACATACTAAGCAGCACTATATCGCTGTAGACCGTTTCTCAACTTTTACTAGTGTCATCAGCTGCGGTAAAGGTTTTTTATGTTTAGGCAGATTCTTGAGTCATTTAAATACACTCCTGGAAATTGAAATAAGAACACCGTGAATTCATTGTCCCAGGAAGTGGAAACTTTATTGACACATTCCTGGGGTCAGATCACACTGACAGAACCACTGGCACATAGACACAGGCAACAGAGCATGCACAATGTCGGCACTAGTACAGTGTATATCCACCTTTCGCAGCAATGCAGGCTGCTATTCTCCCATGGAGACGATCGTAGAGATGCTGGATGTAGTCCTGTGGAACGGCTTGCCATGCCATTTCCACCTGGCGCCTCAGTTGGACCAGCGTTCGTGCTGGACGTGCAGACCGCGTGAGACGACGCTTCATCCAGTCCCAAACATGCTCAATGGGGGACAGATCCGGAGATCTTGCTGGCCAGGGTAGTTGACTTACACCTTCTAGAGCACGTTGGGTGGCACGGGACACATGCGGACGTGCATTGTCCTGTTGGAACAGCAAGTTCCCTTGCCGGTCTAGGAATGGTAGAACGATGGGTTCGATGACGGTTTGGATGTACCGTGCACTATTCAGTGTCCCCTCGACGATCACCAGTGGTGTACGGCCAGTGTAGGAGATCGCTCCCCACACCATGATGCCGGGTGTTGGCCCTGTGTGCCTCGGTCGTATGCAGTCCTGATTGTGGCGCTCACCTGCACGGCGCCAAACACGCATACGACCATCATTGGCACCAAGGCAGAAGCGACTCTCATCGCTGAAGACGACACGTCTCCATTCGTCCCTCCATTCACGCCTGTCGCGACACCACTGGAGGCGGGCTGCACGATGTTGGGGCGTGAGCGGAAGACGGCCTAACGGTGTGCGGGACCGTAGCCCAGCTTCATGGAGACGGTTGCGAATGGTCCTCTCCGATACCCCAGGAGCAACAATGTCCCTAATTTGCTGGGAAGTGGCGGTGCGGTCCCCTACGGCACTGCGTAGGATCCTACGGTCTAGGCGTGCATCCGTGCGTCGCTGCGGTCCGGTCCCAGGTCGACGGGCACGTGCACCTTCCGCCGACCACTGGCGACAACATCGATGTACTGTGGAGACCTCACGCCCCACGTGTTGAGCAATTCGGCGGTACGTCCACCCGGCCTCCCGCATGCCCACTATACGCCCTCGCCCAAACTCCGTCAACTGCACATACGGTTCACGTCCACGCTGTTGCGGCATGCTACCAGTGTTAAAGACTGCGATGGAGCTCCGTATGCCACGGCAAACTGGCTGACACTGACGGCGGCGGTGCACAAATGCTGCGCAGCTAGCGCCATTCGACGGCCAACACCGCGGTTCCTGGTGTGTCCGCTGTGCCGTGCGTGTGTGTGATCATTGCTTGTACAGCCCTCTCGCAGTGTCCGGAGCTAGTATGGTGGGTCTGACACACCGGTGTCAATGTGTTCTTTTTTCCATTTCCAGGAGTGTAGTTTCATCTGCGCTTCTAAATAATGTGGATTTGTCGTCCTACACGGTGTCTACTCGTCGATCGATTTTGACCTCGCTGTCTGCTTGAAGTACCACTCGATAGCAGTTTGGAAAGGCATGTCTTAGGTGCACAACTTTTTGCTAATGAACTTTCGAATCAAAAACATGTAGTTCTCTTCAAATGCTCCCTGCGTGCTTTCATTTGGACTAATGTGAAAAAGGGTAAATGGTATTAGATGAAATTGAGCCCACAGTCATTTGGTGACACACACACACACACACACACACACACACACACACACACACACACAGACACGCACGCACACAAACGCGCGCGCGCAGTGTTCAGTCACAGAGACTCACCTGCTATGAGATTGACTGTCTCTAATAGCATGAACAGATGCAGTTGTGAGGGCAATGGAATCTCTACTTCGACAACATGTTGGAGGAGAGGCAGCCCTTAATAGTAGCTTCCCGGCGGAGGTTCGAGTCCTCCCTCGGGCATGGATGTGTGTGTTTGTCCTTAGGATAGTTTAGGTTAAGTAGTGTGTAAGTTTAGGGACTGATGACCTTAGCAGTTAAGTCCCATAAGATTTCACACACATCTGAACATTTGAACAATAATAGCTTTATAGGAGAAATCTCTCCATCACTTGGCACTTGCTTCGTACAGTGGTATAATGAATTGTATTAAATCTCTTACGGTATGTGCAAGTAGGTGTTCTTTTGTTTTCTTCTGACGTATGGGATAGCCCAGCATCTGGTTTCCCTTTTTGATAAATTGTTTTCTCGCGAGAGCCGACGAGGTTCATGTACACAGGGCAGCCTCGGTGCAACTATATACTCAAGACCAGGGGGTAATTTGACCTTATTAGCCAGGACGAATATAGTGTTTCATCCAGTAACTCACTCAGGAGCAGTGGTGGAAGAGCGAATAGTGGAGATGGAGGCGTGAGAATGCGAGTTCAACAGCCTTTCAGGATAATATGAAAACAAATCTTACACCATTTCGTAATCCACTTAGCTGTAGAGCACAACTTACATATATGTGAAGTTTCATACATACGGTGATTCACATTTCCTTTTAAAGGCTTCTAGAGTTTGTAGAAGGGACTTTCTACGTAAAGTTTTGATAAGGAAAACATTTCCGAAAATGTTTCGTTTGGATGTAAAATAAGTTTAAAGATTGGACTATTTTCGTATCTCCCGCTTCAGCGCACGCACACAGCGGAGACAATGTGCTCTGCCCTTTGAGTTCTACAGGTGCACTCTTCGTCGGGTTCTCTACTGCGTGACGAAGGATTTCCTCTTCAAAGTCAACAATGCGGCGCCTCCACGGAGCACCATAGTCAACCCTCCTAGTGGAGAACATACCAGTTTTTAAGCCATTGTGTATTCGGAAAAAATGGCATGCGATTTTATAATTACGGCGAAGACTGACGATGGTATCATCTTCTCAGTGTGCCTTAAGTGAAACAGGAGATCCCATTTTCAAACTCATTTCGTATATAATCGATACGTCCCAGATACGAGTCTTCATTAACACTTTACCTGCTATGTCCTCTCTACAAACCCTAGAAACCTGTAACAGGAATTGTGAAATATTTTGTAAAGAGCGAAAAAAATTGCAGCCTTTTTTTCAGTTCAAGAGATATGCTCACCTAATTTAACGTCTTAGAGACGCTGGTACGGTGATAAAATATGCTTCTCCTTTTCTACACATTAAACTTCACGTCTGCGTTAGTTGTGCCCTTGTCAACTATGATACCGCTGAGTTCTTACTGTTTAAGCTTCATCCATTTTCCTTTTCATATTCCTGGATGGATCACGAAATGCGATAACATGAACGTAATTTTCAGTTTGGTACCCCTTGATAATACCCAAGAAGGCGCATTTCGGTAATAGGTAGTGATGAGTCATGCAGATAAGTTTTGAACCAAGCGTATAAATTTGTCAGATGATTGTGCACCAAACGATTCAGTAAGATACAGAGGTCTTCTTGCCATGATATTTTCTATGAAGATTAACTTTTCGCCCAGTTAAGAAATAAATAAATTTGTACATAAAGCCAAATTATGTTGAACTTTTCCGGTATGACTGACTGGTTACCCCACATAGACGAGTTCTTTTTCTGCTGTCGCTATAACTACGAACACAAAGAGACTGAAAAGGAAATCTCGTCACGTTCCAGCGTTCTGAAGAACAGTTTCATATGATAAAGAATTACTGTTCGAAAGTCTTGCAAGCCATTATGAATTATTTGTTATTGTTGCAAAGGACAAAAACGTTATTTCCAGTCAAAAGCTTCACTTTTGAGAACGATAGAATCAGTTAACGTTGCACACAAAGTAAACTATGTTTGCGGTGTTGATTTGCTTTGTGTTAGTTCTCAATTTGTTATAGCTCTTTGACATATACACCCACAAAAAACGTTCTGAACAAAATATGGCGTTCCTTTGAAATTTACAGATGGACATTCGGTTGTAGAATTCCATTTCTTATCGAGATAAATCACAAAAGTAACCATATTAACGTAAGTACAGATGATGTCAGTGTATTTTAGTAACTTGTTACACCACTAAAACTGAACAAGAAAAAAAAACATTAGCACTGGGTCACGCTGTCACTCATTTACCAAATTTGTGTCGTTGTCACGAAAAAACTAGATTTTATGTGAATGTGCACTCGCGAGTAAGGGTGACTATGATTGTGCTTGTACATTTGGTATGTACGTTCTTAGTGGTTGTGTTAGAGAGCAGTCTAGTGTTTCAAATGCAGTTATCTTTTATGTTGTACATATTTTTCAGATTTTCTTGGTTGCTGTGTTCCTGAACGCTGTTCTAGCAGCACCGCAGTTTAGCCCGGGAGACGCTACCATTCGTCTACTGGAGAATGACTTCAATGGAATTGACCCGTGGCACTGGAAGTATGTCACTAATGTATTATGATTAACACACACGCTGTCACACTTAATGCTAATACATTTAAATAAAACGTTTCCTATGATTTCTCATTAAACACGAGACTGTGCTCAGTATAGTAAAAGTAGAGAAATAATGACAGTCTCTCAACTAATCACGCTGTACATAGACCTTAAAATAAAATACGGGACACTGGCGCAGAGACTATGTTGTGAGGAAACATTTCTCCAGCGTTACAGATGTCGAGAAAAGCAAGTGTGGTTAAACTCCCCATCGAAGACAAGGTTACTTTATCATTGGGGACAGAGTATAGACTCACGTTTGACAGATATACCGGTTCTGTTCTGTTGGAAGAAAATGAAAATGAAAATGGTGCGTTAGAGATGTGATTCTCGCACCTACAGAATGCGAGTCCAACTCCTTAACCATTATACAATTTACCATTGTTCCATGGAACCAGCAACCTCCTGGATTTCTTACTCCTTTCTGATTTTTGAACCTATGTCTCGCCACGATGTTATTCAGCCTGTATCCTCCCGTATCTGTCTTTCCTAGGTAAATCCTATTTTCTTTTATTTTGAGCAGTATATTTATCACCACTAGCTCAGATTTATCACAGAACTCAAGGAGGTGTCGTCTCTTTTATTCCGAATGGCTATAATATATACTCTGTATTTCTTTTCTTTTTCCTTTGTCTTCACCCTCGTACTACAAAACTAATCTAATCTTTCTCCTCTCTCATCTCTACTACCGGGCCAATATTCTCCCTTGATGCAATCTTTTTTGCTTTCCCACCTACAGTGTTCCAACCCCCACGATTGTTAGATTTTCATCTCCTTTTCCTAACTGAGTTAGCTATTCAATGCCCTCACATACTCTAATTCTACATCGTATGTTTTTGACGCTGAAATGTATACCCTAACTGTTGTTCAAGTACAAATTGTTGTTCTTGGCGTTGGTTTCCTGCCAATTCTGATGAGAATATATTTGTCACTGAATTGTTCACAACACCTCAGTCACTACCATGAGTTTCCTATTCGTAACGAATCCTACTCCCGTTTTCCTGAGACAATCTGTTTTAACATTCACGTAAATAATGTAACCTCCCTGAGAGACAAATACTTTAGTGCTGGCTTGCTTTTGTAAGTCACTGTCATTGTACGTTAAGTTCCGTGTAAGTATGCGTTTTCAAAAAAGTGTTGAATCTAGATCAGTTTTCTGTAGTAACATGGATATTTGAAAGGAAGTCATAAAATAAGATACGATTTTCAATGTAAGTAAAATAAAACTAATTCAGTTCTTTTCTTAGAAAATTATCTATTTAGTTTTAGTGCATTGTTGGCTCAAATTACAGTAATGTAGGAGTTTTCAGCAGCAGAAAGTGGTATAACATGAGGTGGATTCTTTACGAGTAAGAAAGTACAACAGAAAATGAGTTACTGTGAACAGTTCAGTGGAAAGTTGTTCTCATCACATTCGACAGCAAATCAACGCGGACTGCGATAGCTTAGTTATACCTGCTAAGGTCGCAAGCAGAAGATGAATAGGTAGGAAAAGTATATAAGGATACTAAACGGGTCAGATGACAGATGTCAAATGAAAACCTAATGATAATAGCGACTGAACCGCAATTGTATGGGAAGGAACAGAGTTACGGGTTAATATGTGCTTGGCAGTACGAATCAGAGAAGAGAAAGACTAATTAACTTCTGCAATAAATTTCAGATGGTAATAGCGAATACTGTGTTCAAGAAACAAAAGAGGGGGAGGTATGCTTGGAAAATAACTGGAGACGCTGGAAGATTTCAGCTAGATTACAGAATTGGCAGACAGAGATTACGAAATTAGATACTGGATTGGTAGCGATGAATTGGGGATTTTCCCGTACAACAATTTCACGAGTGTACCGTGGACATTAGGAATCCGGTAAAACATCAAATCTCCGACATCGCTTAGGCTAGAAAAAGATCCTGCAAGAATGGGAACAATGCTGACTAAAGAGAATCGTTCAGCGTAACAGAAGTGCAACCATTCCGCAGATTGCTGCATATTTCAACGTTGCGCCATCAATAAGTGTCAGCGTGGGAAACATTCAACAAACATAGTCGATATGGGCTTTCGGAGCCGAAGGTCCGCTCGTGTGCCCTTGCGGACTGCACCACACGAAGCTTTACGCCTCGCCGCGACCCGTCAACATCGACATTGGACTGTTGGTGACTGGAAAGATGTTGCCTGGACGGAAGAGTCTCGTTTCAAGTTTTATCGGTTGGATGGACTAGTATGGGTATGGAGACAACCTCATGAATTCTTTGAACCTGCATGTCAGCAGGGGACTGTTCAAGCTGGTGGAGGCTCTGTAGCGACGTGGGGAGTGTGCGGATAGAGTGATGTGGGACCCCTGATAAGTCTAGATACGACTCTTACAGGTGTCTGATCACCTGCATTCATTCATGTCCATTGTGCATTCCGACGGACTTGAGGATTTCCAGCAGGACAATGCGACATCCCACACTTTAAACACTTGCGCTGGCCTCCATACTCCCCAGAAAAGAACATCATTTAGCATATCTGGGATGCCTCGCAACGTGCTTTTCAGAAAAGATCTCTGCCCCCCGTGCACTTACAGATTTATAGACAGCCCTGAAAGATTCATTGCGTCAATTTCCTCCAGCAGTACTTCAGACATTAGTCGAGGCCATGCCAAGTCGTGTTGCGGCACTTCTACGTGCTCGCGGTGGCCCTAGACGATATTAGACAGTGTAAAATATGTGCAAGAAATTTGCGTGCCTCAACGATACAGATAGCCGTACCGTAGGTGCAACCACAACGGAGGGGTATCTGTTGAGAGGCCAGACAAACGTGTGGTTCCTGAAGAGGGGCAGCAGCCTTTTCAGTAGTTGCAGGGGCAACAGTCTGGATGATTGACTGATCTAGCCTTGTAACGCTAACCAAAACGGCCTTGCTGTGCTGGTAATGCGAACGGCTGAAAGCAAGGGGAAACTACGGCCGTAATTTTTCCCGAGGGCATGCAGCTTTACTGTATGATTAAATGATGTTGGCGTCCTCTTGGGTAAAATATTCCGGAGGTAAAATAGTCCCCCATTCGGATCTCCGGGCGGGGACTACTCAAGAGGGCGTTGTTATCAGGAGAAAGAAAACTGGCATCTACGGATCGGAGCGTGGAATGTCAGATCCCTTAAGCGGGCAGGTAGGTTAGAGAATTTAAAAATAGGTTAAAGTTAGATACAGTGGGAATTAGTGAAGTTCGATGGCAGGAGAAACAAGACTTTTGGTCAGGTGAATACAGAGTTATAAATACAAAATCAAATAGGGGTAACGTAGGAGTAGGTTTAATAATGAATAAAAAATAGGAGTACAGGTAAGCTACTACAAACAGCATAGTGAATGCATTATTGTGGCCAAGATAGACACGAAGCCCACGCCTACTACAGAAGAACAAGTTTATGTGCCAACTAGCTCTGCAGTTGACGAAGAAATTGATGAAATGTATGATGAGATAAAAGATATTATTCAGGTAGTGAAGGGAGACAAAAATTTAAGTCATGGGTGACTGGAATTCAAGAGTAGGAAAAGGGAGAGAAGGAAACATAGTAGGTGAATATGGATTGGGGCTAAGAAATGAAGGAGGAAGCCGCTTGGTAGAATTTTGCGCAGAGCATAACTTATTCATAGCTAACACTTGGTTTTAGAATCGTGAAAGAAAGTTGTATGCATGGAAGAACCCTGGAGATACTAAAAGGTATCAGATAGATTACATAATGGTAAGACAGAGATTTAGGAACCACGTTTTAAATTGTAAGACATTTCCAGGAGCTGACAACAATCTATTGGTTATGAACTGCAGATTAAAACTGAAGAAATTGCAAAAAGGTGGGAATTTAAGGAGATGGGACCTGGATAAACTGAAAGAACCAGAGGTTGTACAGAGTTTCAGGGAGAGCATAAGGGAACAATTGACAGGAATGGGGGAAAGAAATACAGTAGAAGAAGAATGGTTACCTTTGAGGGATGAAATAGTGAAGGCAGCAAATAGGTAAAAAGACGAGGGCTAGTAGAAACCCATGGGCAACAGAAGAAATATTGAATTTAATTCATGAAAGGAGAAAATATAAAAATGCAGTAAATGAAGCAGGCAAAAAGGAATACAAACGTCTCAAAAATGAGATCGACAAGAAGTGCAAAATGGCTAAGCAGGGATGGCTAGAGGACAAATGTAAGGATGTACAGGCTTATCTCACTAGGGGTAAGATAGATATTGCCTACAGGAAAATTAAAGAGACTTTTGCATGAATATCAAGAGCTGAGATGGAAACCGAGTTCTAAACAAAGATGGGAAAGCAGAAAGGTGGAAGGAGTATATAGAGGGTCTACACAAGGGCGATGTACTTGAGGGCAATATTATCGAAATTGAAGACAATGTAGATGACGATGAAATGGGAGATATGAAACCGCGTGAAGAGTTTGACAGAGCACTGAAAGAGCTGAGTCGAAACAAGGCCCCGGAGTAGACAACTTTCCATTAGAACTACTGACAGCCTTGGGAGAGCCAGTCCTGACAAAACTCTACCATCTGGTGAGCAAGATGTGTGAGACAGGCGAAATACCCTCAGACTTCAAGAGGAATATAATAATTCCAATCCCAAAGAAAGCAGGTGTTGACAGATGTGAAAATTACCGAACTATCAGTTTAATAAGTCACAGCTGTAAAATACTAACGCGAATTCTTTACAGACGAATGGAAAAACTGATAGAAGCCGACCTCGGGGAAGATCAGTATGGATTCCGTAGAAATGATGGAAGACATGAGGCAATAATGACCCTACGACTTATCTTCGAAGAAAGATTAAGGAAAGGCAAACCTACGTTTCTAGCATTTGTAGACTTAGAGAAAGCTTTTGACAATGTTGATTGGAATACTCTCTTTCATATTCTGAAGGTGACAGGGGCAAAATACAGGGAGCGAAAGGCTATTTACAATTTGTACAGAAAGCAGATGGCAATTATAAGAGTCGAGGTGTATGAAAAGGAAGCAATGGTTGGGAAGGGAGTGAGACAGGGTTGTAGCCTATCCCCGATGTTATTCAATCTGTGTATTGAGCAAGCAATAAAGGAAACAAAAGAAAAGTTCGGAGTAGGTACCAAAATCCATGGAGAAGAAATAAAAACTTTGAGGTTCGCCGATGACATTGTAATTCTGTCAGAGACAGCAAAGGACTTGGAAGAGCAGTTGAACGGAATGGACAGTGTCTTTACAGGAGGGTATAAGATGAACATCAACAAAAGCAAAACGTGGATAATGGAATGTAGTCGAATTAAGTCGGGTGATGCTGGGGGAATTAGAATAGGAAATGAGACACTTAAAGTAGTAAAAGAGTTTTGCCATTTGGGGAGCACAATAACTGATGATGGTCGAAGTAGAGAGGATATAAAATGTAGACTGGCAATGGCAAGGAAAGCGTTTCTGAAGAAGAAATATTTGTCAACATCGAGTACAGATTTAAAAGTCAGGAAGTCGTTTCTGAAAGTATTTGTCCATAGCCATATATGCAAGTGAAACGTGGACGATAAATAGTTTAGACAAGAAGAGAGGAGAAACTTTCGAAATGTGGTGCTACAGAAGAATGCTGAAGATTAGATGGGTAGATCACATAACTAATGAGGAAGTATTTAACAGAATTGGGGAGAAGAGGAGCTTGTGGCACAACTTGACTAGAAGAACGGATCGGTTGGTAGGACATGTTCTGGGACATCGAGGGATCACCAATTTAGTATTGGAGGGCAGCGTGGAGGGTAAAAATCGTAGAGCGAGACCAAGCGATGAATACACTAAGCAGATTCAGAAGGATGTAGGCTGCAGTAGGTACTGGGAGATGAAAAAGCTTGCACAGGATAGAGTAGCATGGAGAGCTGCATCAAAACAGTCTCAGGACTGAAGACAACAACAACAACGACAACAATAAGACTGGACGAAGACTGAAGATCTCGGTTTGAAAATGATGTAAGGCAGGGATGTCTCTACTGTTGAATCTATACATCGAAGAAGCAATGACGGAAATGAAAGGAAGGTTCAAGAGTGCGATTCAAATCCAGGCAGAAAAAAATATTTATGATAAAATTTCCGGCTGACATTTCTATTCTCAGTGAAAGTGAAGAAGGAAACGAAGAAGAATGACAGGATCTGTTTAGTAGAAGAAACAATCTACTGAGTACGGAATACGAATTTCGTGTACACCGAGAAGGACGTAAGTAATGAGAAGCAGCAAAAATGAGAGCAGTGAGAAAATTAACATCAAAATTGATAGTCACGTAGCGAGAAACTTAGGAAATTCTGCTACCTTGAAGGAAAGTAACACATGACGGACGAAGCAAGAAGGATATAAAAAGCGAACCAGCACAGGCCAAGAGAAACCAAAAGGAAGCCTGATCATGGATAATGGAAAACCTGAAAAGAAGAGAACGTAAAGGTTTGAGATGCGGTCCTACAGAAGAATGCTGAAAGTCAGGTGGATGTAATGGATGAGGAGGTACTCCGTCGGATCGGCGAAGCGAGGAAAGTATAGAAAACACTGAAAAGTTGAAGGGACAGGGTTATAGGTCATAAGATAACAGGGAATAGCCACCATAGTGCTAGAGGGAACTGTAGAGGGTGAAAACTATAGGGGCTGACAGAGCCTGGAATTCCTCTAGCACGTAATTGAGGACGTAGGGTGCAAGTAATGTTCTGAGATGAAGAGGTTGGTGTCGGAGAAGAATTCGCAGCGGGCCGCACCAAATCAGTCAGACTGCTGACTCAAGATGGAAGTTCTATTCTTTAAATCGTTTCTTGCTATTTATCACCACCAGCGCAAGCAACTTCCACCGCAACGAAAGTCAGCCAACATGGCATGTGGTTTAAACATCATTAACCTTCGTAATACAAAAAGGACGGATGGGGCTATTTTATGAACACCTTTTGGAAATATGGTAATCTAGTCAGTTTTTTATATTTTAAAATTTTGAAAAATCTTGTACTTAATGAATCCTTCTACCATATTCTAGAAATGTTTTAAATTTTCCAGTTAAACTTAATCCAAAAATTTAAGTCTTCGTATTAGATGCTACTCTTCCCAGTGAATGTTGTATTCAATATTTTCAAGTTCAGGACCTTATTTACACATCAATATTTCTTGAGTCAACAACAATTATCGAATTTTGAAATTTTTTGTATGGGCTCAAGATATCCCACTCGCCCCCTAACCTTCTCGTATAGCGCGATAAGCGATATGCATTGGTCTTGCTGGGGTTAGTAGTGGCTGGTTATGATTTAAACTGTATTTTACGCAAACACGACCTCAGAACGTAAATTTTCGACATAACTGCGTGTCAAGAATACTTTTAGACTTTCATTAAACGTTTACGTGATTACCATTACTCGCACGTGAGTTCCGTGTTTAGTGACTCGTGCGTTACTTCGCAGTCGCTGGAGGACTGCCACGACCAGGTGGTCGGCTGCAGCAGTGCGACCTTTCGCACCGCGACCCACATTCATACAGCTGTTGAGTAAACACTAGCCGCAAAGATCGCAACACGCTATTGGATTCGTCATTAACTCGCATCCAATTACGACTTGTGTGCAGCGTGAAACATAATTATGTGAATAGAAAAAAATGCTAGGCTGACGTGAATAACAGTGAGTGCTCGTTACGAATCATCTTTAGACCTCTTGCAAAAACCAGACTTACGCTATACCTTAAAATAACCCTACATCAATTTTGAGAGCCATTTGAGAATAATAAAAATGAATACTCGCTCAAATGTGTTCTCGTTTTTAAAAAGAAAAATTAGGGGTTAACTACCATTGGACGACAAGGTAATTAGAGACGGAGAAGAAACTCTGGTTAGTGAAGTATAGGGAAAGAAATCGGTCGCGTTCTTTCAAACGAACCATCCGGACATCTTCCTTAATCAACTTAGGGAAGTAGTACGTAAACCATAGTCTGGATGGCCACCCGGAGATATGAACAGCTGATCTCAAAGAACTAGTCCAGTGTCCACTATCTGACTAAAACGTCAGGTCCCTCACCTTTTTTTTTTTTTTCTTTCAAATCGGGCATCTCGTCACACAGTCCGTGTCCATTCGCTTTCCTTTTTTGCCTTCTTCGGCTAGCTTCTTGGCTCTGATTCTTTTATTTATCTGTTTTGCTTTACATTATAAGGAAAAATATTTATGCGTTGCTAAACATTATATCTGTGTTGCTGATTAAGCCGTTGCTTAAACATATGGAACTCTGCAAGAATTATTCCTTGAAATCGTCTGTGGGCGCTGTAATTTATCTAATCTTGTCTTCCTACATTTTTCTCTTAGGGCTGGTCCATGAAATTTTGTAACTACGGTTTCTAGAGATACTTTACGTCTATGTTCAAGAGTTGCACAAGTGTTTTCAGCATCTTCGTGACACACTCCCACGGGTCAAAAAACATGTTTCCTTTGCATACGTTCAACGTCTCTCGTTGATTCCATTTGGTATGTGTCCCATACATTTTCTAATACGCGTCGCAGAAATGTTTTGTAATCAATCTCCTTTGTAGACCCATTGCATTCCGTAGTACGAGGGGCGTTCAGTAAGTAATGCAACACTTTTTTTTTCTCTAACAGTTTCAACTGAAAAAAATGCGGAATTTGCTGTGGGACATATTGAAATATTCCCGCTTCAGCCTCTATAGTTTCACGAAGTACCGATAGCTGGCGGCTCTATACATAGCCTTCAAAATGGCGTGTGTAAGGCAGGTGCGTTCCAAGCAGAGAGCAATCACTTAATTTTTTTGGTGCAAAATCAGACCAATGCGGATATTCATAGGCGCTTGCAGAATCTCTACAGACACCTGACAGTGAACCAAAGCACCGTGAGTCGTCAGCAACGCAACGTGGTCGTTCAAACCTGTCCATCTCCCTCGTGCCCGTTGGTCGCGCATAGCTGTGACTTCTGCAGTGTTGGAACGTGCGGACACTCTCAATCGAAGTGGTGGGCGGATCACAATCAAGCACCTCGCTGCACAATTGGACGCCTCTGTTGCTAGTATTGCCACACTCGTCCACCACTTGGGATACTCAAAAGGCGTTTGCTCGCTGGGTACCTCGCCGTCTAACAGAAGACCATAAATGGCAACTAAGGACCAGCTGTGCAATGAAGGACGCACCCCACAGGAACTAGTATGTGTGTGCTGAGGAGGTTATTGGCGCAGCAAAATTTTGTACTCTAGGTCGGTCAGTAGAGCGGTACCATGAGCCTTCCAGTAAGGTGGCGTAAGGCCGTCGCATTATGGTGAAAAACAGCATTGTGTAACCAGAAGATTGGGGAATAATATGACGTATTGCAATCCTGAATAAAATCAGACAAAAATGTATTATTTATCGAACGCCCACGCATTTTACCACTAAACCAAAACATTTATCTACCTTTAATTGTAAGAGTTGATCGATTCTAGTTGTGACTCGTATATATTATAGTCATAGAATACAATGTTACTTCATTTCCTGTACATTTAAAACAAGCTGCCAATCTTCGCACCAATTTGATATCTTTTCAATATTTGTTCATATGGTTCAGATGGTTCTGAGCACTATGGGACTTAACATCTGAGGTCATCAGTGCCCTAGAACTTAGAACTATTTAATCCTAACCTAACCTAAGGGCATCACACACATCCATCACCGAGGCAGGATTCGAACCTCCGACCGTAGCGGTCGCGCGGTTCCAGACAGAAGCGCCTAGAACCGCTCGGCCACACCGGCCGGCAATATTTGTACAGTTTTTCTCCAAAAGTACCTCATTATAGACATCCGCATTATCAGCGAATATTCTGACGATATATTTAAAGTCGTACAACACGAACAGTAAGTGTTCAAATCCCCCTGAAACAAGTTATATACCTGTCAACGGCTCCCTATCGAACATAACACGTTGCATTCTCCCTACTAAGAAATTCTGAATCCAGTCACAAATTTCATTTGATACACCAAATACTCGTAGTATCAAAAATAAGTATAGATATACTAGTGATCCAAATACGAGGGTTATTCGGAAAGTAAGGAACGATCGGTCGCGAAATGGAAACCACTGTGAAACACCGATGTTTTGCACAGGTGTGTTGGGCAGTGTCTCTAGTATGCCCATCGATCGCGTTACGTCGTTCTTTTTATTTACGAGCACACAGGGAGCACATAGAGATACGTGTCTCCCGCCAAGGACGTGGGTCTGGTGAGAAATTTCGCCTGAAGCTGTGCAACCAACATTACATGACTCTCGTGCGTTTTCTTCTTCAAGACAATTCTCAGCCGCATTCTGCAGCGGCAACGAAGAAGTTCCTGCATCGTTTTCAATTGCAAATGTTTGAGTACTCACAAAACAGCCCGTAATTGTCTCCCTCTGAGTTTCATCTCTGCTCACATGAACCGCTGGCTATGGAGACAACATTTGGGCACAGACAACGAGCTGTAGGCCAGCGTAGAGAATTGGTGGAAAGCACTAGCGGCTGCCTTCTATATCGAGGATATTGGAAAGTTGGTACAACGCTACGACAAACGTCTAAGTCGAATCGGCGACTATGGAGATAAGTAGCTGGAAGTTGTAGCTAACTGTCGCATATAAAACAGTTTTGATTTTCACTGTGGTTTCCATTTCGCGACCTATCGGTCCTTACTTTCCGGATAGCCCTCTTACTTTGTGGGGAAAAAAACTTACATCTCTGCGACAGCCTTGATTTATGGCTTTCGGGATGTCATGTGCGATAAGTGCAACATGGTCTCCAGATGATCATTATTTTCGGAACCCATGCTGGTTAGCAAGAAGGAGCTTATTCTGCTTGAGATACTTCATTACATTTGAGCTCAAAATATTTTCTAATATTTTAAGATAAATAGTTGTCACGGATACTTGACGGTTCTTGTGGGTCACTTCCGTACCACACTTGCAGACAGGTGTCACCGGTGCTCTCTTCCAACAATCTGGCCCTGTTTTTGGTTCTAGGGATGTTCGGTATATTATGGGTAAAGAAGGAGATAAATGAGCCTCGAATTCGGTTTGGAGTCTGACAGTGAGTGTCAGGCCCTAGACCTTTGTTCAGTTTTGAAGTGATCAACTGTCTTTCAGTGTCACTGACCCTGATATCCATACCACTCATATTTGAAGTGATGTGACCATTAATTTGTGACAATACTGATATATTTGGCTTTGTAAAGGGAGCATTTAGAAACTGAGTTTAACAGTTCCGCTTTTGCTTTGTTACCTTCAATTTTAGTTCCTGATTCATCCAAGACTGTCCGAACATTAACTTTCGTACCACTAACAGCCTTACATGTGGATAGAATTCCTTTTGGTTTAATGAGAGACTTTTTGCATAATATTATGCGAAGGTCGCCATCACGAATGGTTCATTCGTCAATGTGTCAAACCTCGCCGTACAGTAAATACGCTGTTCACGATGAGGTTGTGTTCAAAAGCAGATAATTAATATGTTCAGTTGTAGAAACTGACGTTAACTTGGAGACAGTCTTTCGGGACTCATGTGCACATGACATATTCTCTTTTTTTACACGTGAGAGACGTGAAGAATCCATCGTAGGTGACAATGTCATAGATTCTTCGAGAAGTTTTTAACAAACCCAGAAACCACTGTCCGTCTACTCCGACGAATAATAATACAAGACTGACACGATGAAAGTCATTAGCTGAAGGCCGTATTTTAGAAACAAACAAACTGGCCTCACACAATGAAAATGGCAGGCCTCATTGAGACTGTCTTGAAGCACAGTTGAATTACACTTTCAGTTCTTCTATTATGCACGGAATTCCACGAAAAAGTTCGTCTGTCTATCCAGAGAGTTCAAGTTCCCGTGGAACAGTTTACAGTGTATGTACTACAAGAATAATTTAAGCAAAGTTTTACGACATTCACAACCACGAAGACAGATCTGTCTTCTGCGTCGTGGCGAATCAGGGCGTCATCCGTGCCGGTGGCGGCTCGTTGGGGCGGAAATGTGGCTGGACGTCTGACTTGGAGTCCTAGCTCGTAGCGAAATGCCGATGGACGGCCTTGTGCCAGTCTACATACTGTCCCGCATCAGAATCTCTTGGGATCTAGTTTCGGTCACGTGTGTTGCGGAAGCAAGTAGGTTCCTGAGACCCGCGACCTTTGGTGGCGTTGCTACGACCGCCCTCTGGAAAAACAGCTAATCTACAATGGATGGAACTTTAATAGTGGAAACTATTTATTTACAGCTCGTACAAGATAGATTAAAAGCCTTAATGACCTTCAAAGGAGTCACCAGCATCATGTACAACCCGCTGCCAGCGATGTGGAAGTCGTAGGATAGTCTTAAAAGTGCCAGTTGTGTTGACAGTTCGAGCAGCGCGGCGTTTTGCCCGACGAATTTGTAGCAGTCCTGAAGCGAATGCCGTGAAAGGTTTCCTTCAGTTTAGCAATCGAGTTTCACTCACGATGGCTTAAGTTGAGGGAGTGCAGTAGGTGTATATCACTTAGCAGCCCCGTCAATCAAATCAGTAACAGCTTGCACTGTACATGTTTGAGTATTGTCCTGAAAAATGATGGTCGGGTCCTGCAGAAAGTGTCATCACTTCTGTCTCTAAACTGATTGTAGGTTGTGTTCCAAATATGAACAGCACAGAGACACTTTCTGCAGGACCTGACTATTATTTTGCAGGACAATGCTCAAACATGTACAGTGCAAGCTGTTACTGATTTGATTGACGGGGCTGCTAAGTAATATACACCTACTGCACTCCCTCGACTTAAGCCATCGTGAGTGAAACTCGATTGCTAAACTGAAGGAAACACTTCGTGGCATTCGCTTCAGAACTGCTACAAATTCGTCGGGCAGTAGACCGCGCCGCTCGAACTGTCAGCACAACTGGCACTGCTAAGAGTATCCTACGACTTCCACACCGCTGGAAACGGGTTATACACAATGCTGGTGACTACTTTGAAGGTCAGTAAAACTTTGAAACACGTATCTATTTTGTACGAGCTGTAAATAAATAGTTGCCACTATTAAAGTTCCAACTTTCGTACTTTTCGGCGAAAATTTGTAACCTGCCTAGTGGGCAACCTCTAACCCTGGGAAGTATGATGTGTTGTCAACCTTTCAGGCGTAACTTCGCGACATATCGGAATATTTCCTGAAAGTTTGGCCATGTATTTTTCTTACACCACGTATAGAAAACAGGTCACGTCTAAATGTAATTTTGACCTTTCCCGTATTTTCTGGCGCCCTTAAATTGCTAAGGTATATATTGTCAGCACTTAATAATGACTCTTGAGTCCGAACACTGTTGTGCATTGTACTCGCACATACCTTCAATAGAAGATAGTCCACTGAATGACTAGTGTGCGCTTGCTCGTGTTTCCATTCGTTTACTGTTATCTCCAGCAAGTGGATGAGTTGCGGTACGGCGGGTACCTATACTGTGCTAGTGCGGGACGCTCGAAATGAGTTTTGTGACACGTTTTTAGTAACGTCTTGTTTATGGTTTATGGGGATAGTACATTACAACATACGTTTCAACAGTTCTTGAGGAGAGAAAGCGGATTGCCGAACAAAAATATCTGGCGCCATTTAAAAAGACGAACTGCTGTTCACATCCTCGTAATGAATGATGCTATAAGTAAAACAGTCATGCTGCCTAATGTCCCGCTGTTAGGTAAATAACATTTGCTAGAGACTTTTTTTTTTTATTTTGCATCTGGACAAAGAGTTATTCTCAGTGGCCAAGATAAACACAGCACCCTTTAGAAGGTGCCCCAAAACTAACGATTCATATAATTTATGCATCCATACGTCTCTCTGTAGTGGAAATGAGAGCCATTGATTACTAGGAACTTGGTAATGAAACATTCTAAGAGGTGAGTGGGCTGCGCAGTCGAAGATAGAGAAAAGAGAGAAAGAAAGAAGAACCAAAATCCGGCCTCATGTCAACAGATTCCGGCAAATAGGTAGTATACTCGACAAGGAAAGTCCTGGACGGCCATCTACATCTGACGAGTAAGCCTGGGGCATTCAGAAGGTCGCTGGAAGGTGCGTATTCCTTTTCACGCTGACGGCGTATCGCATCCTGGTATTATATTACCCGGAGAAGAATGATTACATTGTCTATATCTATGTGCGTGCTGACAGCTGAAATACTGTTAGATAACCTCCTAAGCTTAGACAGGCCACATTGCGTACATGTAGTTTTGCGAACCGTCACAATTGCCATATATCTGCCGGCAAGAGTCATCTGATGCAACAAGGTAAGAGAAACACCCTGAAACAGAACAGATTGCTAGTGATAACCAAGACTAAGATTTATGGACCATTCGTTTTGGCAAAGCAAACGACAATAGGCACTACTTACCTTGTCGTGTATTAGCTTCTCTTGGAACTGCAGTGACAGCCTGACTGAATTCTGAATTTCATAGTGCAGCAGCAAGACAAGGCACCTCCTCGTTTTAATCACATTGCTTTTTATTTCAACCATGTGTTGACTGGGCGCTTGGCCTCCTCTGCGTTGACACGTAGGGCGGCCTGGTTAATCTTCAATGATTTCCAATGCTTCACAGAGTATGTGATCAAAAGCATCCGGACACCCCCAAAAATTCGTTTTCCATATTAGGTGCATTGTGCTGCCACCTACTGCCGGGTACTCCATATCAGCGACCCCAGTAGTTATTAGCCTCAATAACTTCCAACATCGTCAGGTGATGGGTGTCACTTGTGTCATACGTCTATACGCGAGATTTCCACTCTCCTAAAGATCCCTAGGTTCTGTTTCCGATGTGATACTGAAGTGGAAACGTGAAGGGACACGTACAGCACAAAAGGGTGCAGGCCGACCTCGCCTATTGACTGACAGACCGCCAACAGTTGAAGAGGGTTTTAAAGTGTAATAGGGAGACATCTATCCAGACCATCACACAGGAATTCCAAACTGCATCAGGATCCACAGCAGGTAATATGACAGTTAGGCGGGAGGTGAGAAAACTTGGATTTCATGGTCGAGCGGTTGCTCATAAGCCACACATCACGCAGGTAAATGCCAAACGACGCCTCGCTTGGTGTAAGGAGCTTAGAAAAAAATGGTTCAAATGGCTCTGAGCACTATGGGACTCAACTGCTGAGGTCATTAGTCCCCTAGAACTTAGAACTAGTTAAACCTAACTAACCTAAGGACATCACAAACATCCATGCCCGAGGCAGGATTCGAACCTGCGACCGTAGCGGTCTTGCGGTTCCAGGCTGCAGCGCCTTTAACCGCACGGCCACTTCGGCCGGCCTAAGGAGCTTAGACATTGGCTGAATTGAACAGTGAAAAACGTTGTGTGGAGTGACGAATCACGGTACACAATATGGCCATCTGATGGCAGCGTGTGCGTATGGTGAATGCCCGGTGAACGTCATCTGCCCACGTGAGTAGTGCCAACATTATAATTCGGAGGCGGTGGTGTTATGGTGTGGTCGTGCTTATATAGAGGGGGCTTGCACCCCTTGTTGCACTATCACAGTACAGGCCTACATTGATGTTTAACCACCTTCTTGCTTCCCACTGTTGAAGAGCAATTCGGGGATGGCGACTGCATCTTTTAACGCCATCGAGCACCTGTTCATAATGCACCGCCTGTGGTGGAGTGGTTACACGACAATAACATCTCTGTAATGGACTGGCGTGCAGAGTCCTGACCTGAATCCTATAGGACACCTTTGGGATGTTATGGAACGTCGACTTCCCGCTAGGCCACATCGACCCACATCGATACCTCTCCTCAGTGCAGCACTCCATGAAGAATGGGATGCTATTCCTCAGGTAACCTTCCAGCACGTGACTGAACATACGCCTGCGATAGAGGAAGCTGTCATCAAGGGTAAGGGTGGGCCTACACCTTATTGACTTCAGCATCACCGATAGAGGGCGCCACGAACTTGTATGTTATTTTCAGCCAGGTGTCAGGATACTTTAGATCACATAGTTTATGGGCTCTTGTTGTACATATATTTAAAATTAACCTTAAACTGCTTTTGGGGGTAATTTATTACTGTACGTGTCACACTTTTATTTACGATTGCCATTGCAACGTTGTGACTTCGATTTTATGCAATCTTTGTACTGGCTGTGCTTCTACACTGTGCAGCTGTGTTCTAAGCAGCGACCGTTATTTCCGTAGATACGTACCAGTTGAGGCGGAAACATACCGCACAAAGCTATAAACGCTTACTTGTTATCATAAATCATTTTTGACTGTTTCAGACAGAATGGAGCAGTGTTAGAACAATGATCAAATTTTAAATTGGTATTAGCTAGTGAAGACTGAGTCATCGAATACATCAGTTTATTTTTAAGAGGCAGACAAGTGTTGTGACAATGAAACAGAAATATCTGATGATGACAATGACAGCGAAATAGGGAACTTTTATGAAGAGAAACGAAAAATAGTAAGAATGTGGCTATTTTTATATATAAACATGTAGGTCTTGACTGTGATGACTGAAAATAAATTCCATGATTTAGACTAGGATATTTTTCGTTGTTTTAGATGATTCGTCCATGCACCTACTGTTATTTTTTATTGAAAATCATTGTTTATTTTTCTTTATATTTACCTTAATTCATCATTATTTGATCTCAGAACGTATTCGTGGACTTTGGTGAAGTAGATTTCTTTATATTTTAAGTAAATTCCAAAAACTATTTAAGAGGACAATGGTAGTGTAAGAGCCTTAACTGTGTGGAAGGTTATTTCTTTTTTTATAAAGACAGATTCTTCATAAACAGAAGCCTTTCTTTTACTGATTTTTAACGATACTCTAGATAAACGTACAAGTACATAGATTTCACGTGGTTTTTTATTTTTGCAGTTGAAAACTACTTCATGAAGCTATTCATATCAGTCTAAATCGCGAACGTAGCTAGTGGCTGACCAGGTGAACATTAGTAACGTTAGTTGGGGACACCCTGGACATGTATTTTTAAACACTGAATTTTAATACCAGTTCTTGGTCTTAACCCCACAGCAAGCGTTTGATAGTACTAATTCATACATTTACCAGCTGTGGTCTTAATTGTCCCTGTCGTTTTGGAGCCACACACCCACACATACTCAAGATCATCTTGCTCTGTAGATAGCTTCGCACTCCGCCCTCTGCAGTAATGATTGGTGGGTGAAATGCTTGCGCAGGTACGAGACGAGCAACGGCATCCGGCAGGAGCAGTTCGGCACGGAGGGCGACGGCGCGCACCTGCGGGGCAGCTTCTCGTGGCAGCCGCCGGATGCTGGAGGCGCCACCTACAGCGTCACCTACGAGGCCGACGAGAACGGCTACCGGCCCAAAGTCTCTTTCGGCAGCGGTCCCGTCACGGTGCGCCCCGCACCGCAGCAGCCGCTGCTACGATCCTCCTCGTATCTTGGAAGCAACGCTGCACTTACACTTGTCGGCTAAGTGGACTGTCACTGCTTACCTCACGATCATTCAAATGTATAATATCTCAACACAAGTTTCTGAACTAACAGCTTAAAATCGTCAAGCAAGTGCTTAACACCTACCTCTTGTAGCTGGAATGTTGCTATTAATTCCTGGCAGCTAAGATCCGCATATGTCACGGTCTCACAGATTAAATGGGAATTTGAACCAACGGTATACTCTTCATCAATATAACTTATTGAAGTTATCGTCCGTAGAAGTGAATGAATTATGTTTACATTCATACTACAAAAAAAAAAAAAAAAAATGGTTCAAATGGCTCTGAGCAATATGGGACTTAACATCTGTGGTCATCAGTCCCCTAGAACTTAGAACTACTTAAACCTAAATAACCTAAGGGCATCACACACATCCAAGCCCGAGGCCGGATTCGAACCTGCGACCGTAGCGGTCACGCGGTTCCAGACTGAAGCGCGTAGAACCACACTGCCACACCGGCCGGCATTCTTACTACAATGATGTGCCTCTATTTACGAGGGTCATTCGTTTATTAAGGTCCGATCGGTTTTATTCGCGATAGTTGACTTCACCTCCCAGCTACTTCTCCACGCAGTGGCCATTCCGACTTAGACATTTGTCGTAGCGCAGTACCAACGTTCCAGTACCCTCGCCATAGGGTAGAAATTTCCGACAATTTTCTGCGCAGGTGTGCAGCTCCTTGTCTGTGCCAAAACCCCGTCTTCATAGCCAACTGTTCATGTGAGCGGAGATGAAACTCACAGGAGAAACAAATCCGGCCTGTATGATGGGTGATCGAACATTACCCATCGGAAATGCTATTGGGGCGTCTTCATTACCCCTGCAGTGTGCAGCTGAGAATTGTTATGAAAAAGGAAATCCGTGGCAGTTATGTTAGGTGGGCTGCATAAAATCAGGCGAAATGTCACGGCAGGCATTTTTGAAAAGTTCCATTGAATTTTTGCTGTTGTTTTCATTTCATGAACGATCGCACCTTAATAAACGAATACCCCTCGTATTATTGTTCATAAACCCCGTCTTATTTACAATGGCACGATCGCTATATTACTGTCACACTACGACACATATGCGTGTGTTTTGTAACGAAGACAATACACGAATTTCTTCTGAGCACCATGTCATACTGCTAAAGATGTTGAATGACATAATTTTCGCAAATTACTTACCGATTCTTCAAAAATTTATTGACCCTCTCCTAGATATGCTTTGAAATAATTCCTCTACAGACAGTCAGACCAGTCTGAAATAAAACAAATTTATCCTTAAACATTTGCAGGTTTTCATAAACAAAATATTGGTGGCCATATATGTTTACGTGGCTGTGATGGTCTATGAACTAGAGCAGTGGTATTTGGCCCCAAAGATCCCAGTTTCAGTGTCAGATACGGGTGTTAATTTTTCCTCGTTCTAATCCCTCCACGTCGGCCCTGGTTCTAATTAGCCTGCTATCAAATGAGTACTGGGGTCCAGAATGTGATTTTCACTCTGCAGCGGAGGGTGCACTGATATCAAACTTCCTGGCAGATTAAAACGTTGTGCCGGACTGAGACTCGAACTCGGAACCTTTGCCTTTCGCGGGCAAGTGGTAGAGCTCTTGCCCGCGAAAGGCAAAGGTCCCGAGTTCGAGTCTCGTTCCGGCACACAGTTTTAATCTTCCAGGAAGTTTGAGTACCGTGGTCTCTCTCGGAGGAGAGCGACTGGGGTGCTGGGCTTGCTACTATCCGCCTCCTAGTGACGCGCTGAAGAAAGGCAGACCAATAGGGCAGTGACAGGCTCGTGCCCCATCTTTTCCTTTTTATATAGTGGTTTGTGATAATGATATCACTCAAAAAGAACAATACTTAGCCTGTGAATTATCACTAAGGCAGGTCGATTAGCAGTAAAACTGATGCCATGTGTTCCTTTCTCAAATAACGTCCTAAAAGTAATGATACTAACATGTAAGTCTATTCTTCGTCGTAGATCTGTCGAATACATTTTGCAATAGGTCACAAGAACTTAAATATAAACGTACGATACTCCATGTACTTTCAGAATTCTAGGAGTGTCAAAATGTCCTGCGAGCTTTGTGACTGCTTTAAACCTCGTTAAACTTTTTTTGCTGAAATATGTGAATAATAATCACAATAAAGTTTCACATAAGGCTCTAAGAAATCAACTCATCTAGGAATGGAACAGATAAGTACCATGTGACGACTTTTAGCAGAAAGCGAAAGTAGGGTAGTAAAATTAAGCAACGAGCACACAAGCTTAGAAAATCAAGATTATATCTTCACAGAAGGAAGCGACATTTTTTACAATTGTCTTGAATGAAAAACAGCCCTCAGTTGCACTCAATTATGTTTATTTTAAATCTTCACCATGGTTTCAGCTATAATAATATAACCCTCTTCAGAAGTTATACATACTAATAAATGAAAAATGTATTACCCCAGCGGCTCTGGCTATGAGGAAGGCTATGTTATTATAGCTGAAACCATGGTCGAGGTTTAAAATAAACATAATTTAGCGCAACTGTGGGCTGTTTTTCATTCGAGTCAATTTCATAACGGTTACTGTTGTCGCTGCCACGATGAAAATAATTTTTTTAGCACTTGTACGTAGTCAGACTACAAAGTAAAATGTTCGATGTTTAGTGAACCGCTCGTACTAGGATTTGTTATTTCATTTGTATGTTCTGCGTGCTCTGGCAATTATTGACATATGCTAAACAAATGCAAGGTGCACGGCCGTTCCAAGTCCAAATTAAACGTTAAATCTCCCATAAAAGGATGCGTAAGGAAGTTCAATCGAAAGAACAGAACCATATATTGTAACGTAGTAATGGAGTGGTGATACTGAGGTTTATAAGCATACGTAATTACATTCCAATGAAAAATGTTCCATCCTTGATAGGTGGGACTTAGGGAAGGTAGGAAAAGATGTGGACGGGGCTTAATCAGTTACCGTTGGTTGCACAATAAACATGTACACTTTATTTAAGGAATAAATTTCTTTTAAATAATCATTTTAAAAAAATTTACTGTAACACAAGCTACACTGACGGCTGAAGGCATTATTACGAAAGAATTCAAATTATTTGTTGGCTGAAGGCCACAAGCAATACTTCAGAACAATTAACGGCTGAAGGCCTGAATTACAAGTATGAAGACAACTAAACGTTGAAAATACCAAAATCATTTTTAAAATAATCATTTAAAAAAATTGATTGTAACACAAGCTACACTGACGCCTGTAGGCCTTATTAAGAAGAATTCAATTTCTCGCCTGAAGGCCACAAGCAATAGGAATATCTTGAACAAATGTTTTTAAACAACTCACACAATCAGACCAAATAAAGAAGGGAGAGATCCACAGGCAGTGCTCCAAGGATCTACCTGAGGAAAGTCCCTACAGCTGCGTAAGCGTTGAGACAGGCAGCCAAGAGTTGTTATGCTCACTTAACGGGATGGCAACTCAAACCAGTCACAGTTTAAACGCATGACCAACACTGTCGCAAAATCTACCTAACGTATGATGCCCAATACAAAGATGGAGTAACTCAAAAATATTGTTCAAATGGCTCTGAGCACTATGGGACTTAACATCTATGGTCATCAGTCCCCTAGAACGTAGAACTACTTAAACCTAACTAACCTAAGGACATCACACAACACCCAGTTATCACGAGACGGAGTAACTCATGCCAGGCAGATGGGCGAATTACATTCTTGACATCGTAAAAGGACAATCATTATACAAGAGAACATGTTCAAACGCAAGAATAATCCGAGGCATCGCAACAAGTTGCCTCCACGAATCCAGTACGCGGACAGCGTTAAAATGACTGCTCACTCAAAACCACACTAGATACACACGGATCCACGAAAACAACATCACACGCAACTCAAACAATACTAAAGCCAGTCGCTGTGGATCAACAAGGACGAATTACAAGTCCACACAAACGCAGATACCCCAGAAGCGGTCGGAAGACCAACTACACGTCGTCCGTTGAGACGACCGACCGAACGACCAACCAACGGTCGCTCTCGATCAAGTCAGGCAAAGCAAACGTTCCAGTATGAATCGTCGACTGACAGCTTATTCCATGAGGTCACTTCGGCGGACACACACACACACACACACACCAGTGAATAACAATCCATTCAACTTAAACTCGCTGAATCCGGACCTCGACGTGGTCGCTCACTCTCGCGACCACGTCCTTCCATGGGGCAGTGCATGTGTCGCCAGCTGTCCCGGCGCGTACTGGCGCTATGCTCCGTCGCAACTCAAATGACTCCGGCATAACACGACCCGCAAATACTAGAGGTCACTCCAAAGATAGTACCACAGTACTCGCTATCGATAAACAGCGCTGCTGCCTCTCACGGACGAAGCGGGCAAACGTAGTGGCGCCAGTGAACGCACCAAGAAAACGAAAGATCACAATCCGAATACACGACGTCAATCTGTCAACGGCACAAACGCGAGCCGGAGCACGGCTCATTCGTTTTCTTACACGCAAATTTTTAAACATGAAATTAAGTCAAGAGGTGAAACCCAAGTTCGATACACAAGAGACTCGATAAAGCAATTTTTATAGCACAGTGTTCTGAACGCTGAACACAGAAAGAGTCTCCTTTGATTTACGTCTATGGTTACAAACATTTTGTTAACAAAAAGTTTGTGACCATAGACGTAAATTAAAGGAAACTGTTTTTTCGCGACAATGTCACAGCTTGTGAAAGAAAGAGTCTCTTTTTTTTAAAAAAAATAATAAACTTTTAAGATCAATGAGCAGGGAAAATTTCAATTTAAACTTTCATTCCTCCTTTATCTTTAAGACTGCAGCTATTGAACGAGCTTCACATAATCGTACTTGGAATCAAAAAAAATTTCAAATTATTTGCTGGGTTCACCTTTCTGCATTTAGAATAAACAATTTTAAAGCGCCCCCAGAATGTTTCGATACAGAACAAATTCCATCAACTAACATGGCAGACAGAAGTCGCACAGATCTCAGTAGCAATGAACAAGTTCACCATCCCGTATTTGAGAATAGATACTAAAATGACCACAGGTAATACTTACACAACTGGCTAGTCCATTGCTACATTCAATTGATAACTCACATGTTTTTAATACCTATATACAGCCCTCCTCCCGAAAACCTTTTTTCAAAAATGATCAGATGAATAACAGGACACACAGTACTCATATGACTAGTACATAATGTAATAAACGTGACTCTTGTCAAGTGAAGCACGCCTCCCCAAAACCACGTGGACTCAGTACAATAACCACCCTGCGCACCATTAACGTACTTCGCTCCAGCCAACTAAGTTACTCAAGAGTCTGGTCACTGAATACGCATTTACAAGCTGTAACGGCCACTCGAATCCGCATAGTCTAATCAATTGCAAACGGCCATATCGACGAACATCACCTTTTATGTGGCTGCTTAATGTCTCTCAGAGTCCACAATTCGGCAAACGGCGATATGCAGTAGTTTGCCAGCGGGACCCTTCGTAAAACTCTTCATGCCCACTGGATCCAACAACGGCTTGCAACATTAGGTTGACTGACCATGTATCCCAACCAGTCCAACGGATCACCAGGGCGAAGTCTGCAACCACTCTTCACCAGCTGTCTCTGTCACAGAGAGTTCGCGTCGTCCACTTCCGGACGGTTCTGCCCGCGCCAGGTGCGTCGCTCGGCGGGAATTCAAAGTGGCAGCCTTTGGCGCCGGAATCGAACCATTACACACGTGGTAGAATCTTTCAGTTTTCAACACTGCTTTACCTTCACTAAACCAGAAAGCAAACTGTGTTGTGGGTATGAAAAATGTAAAAGAAAAGAAACGCTAACAAGCTTCTACTACAGAAAAGGTAAGAGTTAATTTCAAACGATGACACAAATGTGACAGAACATGATGAGCTATGAAAAATCTGATAATACAGTTAGCTGGAAACTTCAAGAACAATAATGAAACAAAACTGTGCGGTATTTGATGGAATTTGGATAGTGATCAGTTAAAAATGATGATGGCTCAGTAATTAACAATGAGAAAAACTGCAAGAAACAGTATATTTCTATAAATTTTTGCGTAACTCGAGAGATGAACCACAACAGCTGCTAAAAGAAATTAATCTTTAATGCGGTGAGTACGAGGTTCTAGTAAAGGCACCTGAAGTCCTTGGTTTTCCAATAGTTTTGTTAAAAGGTGGAATAAAAGTAATAAAATAGTTACTTGGTAAATTATTTACAGAATCTATTTGTAAGATGACTGCGCCGCCAGACCGGTAACTTGTTGTAATTTGTCTTAATAAAGGATAGATACAAAACACAATAATAAAATGGCTCTGAGTACTATGGGACTTAACTTCTGAGGTCATCAGTCCCCTATAACTTTGAACTACTTAAACCTAACTAACCTAAGAACATCACACACATCCATGCCCGAGGCAGGATTCGAACCTGCGACCGTAGCGGTCGCGCGGTTCCAGACAAGGTGATTAAAAAGAAACAAAATTTACAAACTGACATGGCACATCGGGCATAGAACAAGGATCAGTTATAGAGTAGGAACCGTGGTCGCAAAGCCCATACAGTGATACTAAATGGCGTTGCCGTTGTTAAGTAACATGCTACAAACGGGCGCCCACTAGAGGAAATGCTCAAAGGTTTCTCCACATGCATCGATACACGGCCGACATCGACACTGCATTTAACAGCGCACCCTCTCAAAGGTACCTGCTGCAACAATCCCGCCCACTGCGTACTTGAACGATGTAACAGGTGTTTCACACACAATGCTCTTCAGTATATCCACAGGAAAAAATCCATTGGGGCAGGTCGCGTGATAGTGGTGGCCATGTGACTGGCCCACCGCAACCATTCCAGCAGTCAGGGAAGGTTGCCTGTAGATGTCTGCTGAAATGCGAGGAGCACCGTCGTACTGAAACCGAATGCGGCAACGAATAGGCACTGAACATCATTCATCACGTCTGGCCACACGTCTCGTAGGAATACGACATGTGCGACCGCCAAGTCGGTCAGCGACTGGAGAATGTGCAACCCAATTAAACAGTTTCGAACGATGCCATCCCACACGTTATGGATAAATTTGCATTCCGAGGCATGTGTACGTGTAGCAAAAGCCTCAACAGTAGAGGGGACACTCGCTCTGAAGCTTCTGTCTGCAGTGGATTCCTGCAGAAACCACCGCCCGAATCGCAAGGGCTCGTTGTAGTTCCCCGGTTGTAAGGCCTGGGCGTGTTGGAAAGAAAACGAATGCCGTCCTTCGTAGAGTAGAAAGCGCCAGATACAGGGTTGGGAGATATCAATGGCGCGGGATATATCTCGTGTACTAGTTGATGGCGCACGCTGTGTCCTTTCGAGAAAACATCCTTCCGCCTGAACTGCTCGTGTTGTTCGCTGGCGACTAGAACTGACTTGTGCGCATGGAACGAGACGACTTAGCACAATCGGCGATCCACGAATATCGTATGGTACAGCACCTTTTATCGGGATATTTCGCACGATACACTCGCACAGCTACTCGTCCATTGCTGTTGGCTGCACCATAAATCAAATTCATCGCAGCCATTTCGTGGTACATGTAGCTAGCCATGTTGATCCCAACGCTTCCAGGGCGTGAATGGTGACGGTTTTTCCGTGTGATCCGCCGATGTTAGTCGGGCACCGCCCCTTTCCTAACCGTAGCGTCCTCTCCTGGAGTTTGCGACCCCCGGTTCCTATGTAATTACTGATCCGTGTTGTATGACCGACTAGCTATGTCTGTACGTAAACGTCCGCAGCTCGTGGTCTTGCGGTAGCGTTCTCGCTTCCCGCGCACGGAGTCCCAGGCTCGATTCCCGAGGAGGAGGAGGAGATTAGTGTTTAACGTCCCGTCGACAACGAGGTCATTAGAGACGGAGCACAGGCTCGGGTTAGGGAAGGAAATCGGCCGTGCCCTTTCAAAGGAACCATCCCGGCATTTGCCTGAAGCGATTTAGGGAAATCACGGAAAACCTAAATCAGGACGGCCGGAGGCGGGATTGAACCGTCGTCCTCCCGAATGCGAGTCCAGTGTGCTAACCACTGCGCCACCTCGCTCGGTTCCCGGCGTGGTCAGCGATTTTCTCTGCCTCGTGATGGCTGGGTGTTGTGTGTTCAAAATCATGATTGACTCGCAAGTCGCCGAAGTGGCGTCAACTAAAAAGGACTTGCGATACGGCGACCGAACTTCCCCTCATGGGGCCTCCCGGCCAACAATGTCATACGATCATTTCATTTCTTTTGTATGTAAATGTTTTTTTTTAATCAGCCTTTACGTATAATAAAACTCTCATGTGGACCACTGTAACGTCTCAACTGATCTCTGTCTCAAAAATCTACAGGTACCAGTCTTTAAACCCTGGCCCCTATTTTGACCAGAACCGAGGTTGGAATCTTTCTATACGTCTGTCAGGGGGCCTGAAGGCGGAGTAATGTATCGCCGAAACTGGTAGCCCAATTAAATAACAATCTGGAAATTTAGAAGGCTGAAAGGTGTTTGATTTCACAATTTTTATTGAACAGCTGAAGTCCTGCAACCGTCTGAAAAGATGGACATACAAATGGTTCAGATGGCTGTGAGCACTATGGGACTTAACATCTGAGGTCATCAGTCCCCTAGACTTAGAACTACTTAAACCTAAGTAACATAAGGACATCACACACATCCATGCCCGCGGCAGGATTCGAACCTGCGACCGTGGCGGCAATGTGGTTCCGGACTGAAGCACCTCAAACCGCTCGGCCACAGCGGCCGGCGATATCCATACACACACACAATGTTTATAGTGTTTCTTTCTTGAGCGTTTCGGCGGTAAGCCATTGTCAAAGGAAGTGAATGTAAAAGGAGAAGCATACATTAAGAAACGTATCTACACAGGGAACGGAATACGATAGTACAGACAACAGAGGCTGCACCACCAGACAACTTTTGATAAAGAGTATCAATCCAACTCTTACTCCCTATGAACAGTGTTCTGGTAGGTTCAAATTCTGCTGTCTGTAGATGTGTTTATGATGTAGATACCTTTCTCACTGTGTGCTTCTCGTTTTACGCTCATTTCCTGTGGTAGATGCATAATGCCAAAAAGCGCAAGTAAGGCGCCCGCTAAAGCCGCTGGGCAATACTGGTGATTAGGATTGTGGAAAGGGCCAAATCAGGTATCGGTCAGTTTACTTGAAAATTGTAATTTGTTGTAATTTAATAGCTCCTTTAAACCAAAACGGCACATAGCCGAACTTTTACAACTACGAGTTTCTAACTCCAATTCTTTCGCGGCTGAAGGACTTCATACAAGAAATCTTAAAAATCAACGAGGTAATTTTCAAGTGGCTGAAGACACGCAGTTAAAATTACAAATAAAATAATTAATATATATCACAGATAGGGTGAAATCCTCAAGGGAATAGTGGATACACAAACATAAAAACAAGATGCAATACAAACGGCTGAAGGAGCACAATAAAATTTTTAAGATTTTAAAACTAATTGCGATAACCTTTCAAAGGCAGAAGGCCGCAATGTTTTTGCTTGAAGGGTAATTTCAAGAATAAGGTTCCAAGCGGCTGAAGGCCCACAATTAATTTTGATTTACGTAAAACCCAGTGAAACCAAGAATTTTTTAACCTTCATGCGCTCGCGCTAGAAATAGTCAGGCGAGCAATCGCGCGGGCGGTCGGCCGACCGCCCGAGAGTTTTCATCAATCTCTTGAGATTTTCCGTTTTTAAAGGTCATATTTCCATAAAATGTCGACATAGGATATCTCACACAATTGCAAACACATTTGTAACCAAAATTATTTATTTAACAATAAAATATACAATGGAATACAAAAAGGAAGCCAAATACCCAAATGAAATATAAGAAAATTTTTTTAACTGTAATGTTTTGGGACTATATAATGTAATACTTAAGACTAGAATTATTCACTGTCTTAACTCGTCACAAGAAAAGCTAATTTTGCTTTGAAAAAAGAATTTTTGATTGAAAACGTCACAAACATTTCTGTCAGATGAAAAATGCTGATCAGTCTGTATGCATTCCATTTACGTTTTGAGACTGACAACAATTATTGCACGTAACTGTCGCGATTGAATGTCGTAGACAGACGTTTCTTCCACATTCACCGCATTCTCGCCTTGTTTTTATATTCTTTTTCGAGCCACACAAATAACATATTCCTCTCCTTGTAGCGGTTGATACAGCTGGATACACTACGCCACTCTCTCAGTAATTTTCCAAAAATACTGCAAATCGTTTGGTAAATGCTTCAGTTTAGCTCTTTCATTCAGGTTATCGCTCATCAGTTCCAAAGATAACGCATATAAGAATTGTCTTCTCGTTTTTTCTTTTATATTTCCTGTGTTGAATTGAGAAAGAGGTGCGACTTGGACGAACTTTGAGCAGCATCTGTCGGAAAAAGGTGCAACTAGAGAATACATGTCCCTCCCGCTGCCTTGTTACCTTTGTGGAGTAAGTATGGCGCGAAATTGCAAAAAGGCTGTCACTTCACCGCCCGCGCGAGCGCGTGAAGGTTAAATCATTGGCTATGACAGATTATACAGACAATTAAACACCCGCGAGAAAGACGGTAACGACAAGCGGCACTCAGAAGCCTCCAGGGGGTCGGTCTACCCTGTAGGTGAGTCCAACTACACTTGATTCGTCGGAACCCAACCAAGGGACAGCCACGGACCGAACGACAAACGACTTGCTTGCCACCAATCGGTACATGAGAACTCAAACACAAAATGTTATGAGCGAAATTATTCACAATCAAATATGTATACTTACTACGCTGTCAAAACTACACGCCGTGTTGGACAGGGACAACAGATGAGGAAAGGACACTGCCTGAAGTTACGTTAGTGGCCAGGGCAGGTAACCGGAACACTAACGGCCACAAGGCAGAAAATTCCTCTGGTGCACTTGAATTTTAGTCAACCTATATAATTAATTCCACCGCATGGCGGCTAAATTTCAGCAATACAAACACTCGGTGTTGCTCACACGAAAACCTCCCCAACAGCGAACCACCGAAACGAACCACACAACATGAATGGATGGGTACTTAAAACACCACTCAACTTTGACGTCCTGGGTCGGTGAACCACGAAGCTCGTAGCGATCGAACAGCTTCACACACGCTCCGACACTGTGCAGGGACCGCCAGCGGACACAGCCGACTGCACCGCGCGGAGATATCCTTCCTGATCGGCACCGACCGACCGACTCCTCTCAGAATGCAGACAACATCCAAAATATTCGTGAGTGGAAATAGCGCCTACTACACACAGAACCTGACAAACACTTGCATGAAGACCTGAATGATACCCAACAGTAGCTAAGCACGCACGAAGACAAATCGGGAGTCGATGCACACACACACACACACACACACACACACACACACACAGCTGGCTCATGAACGATCGGCGAGCCAAAACGCGTCGTCTGGTAGGACGACCAACCGACGATCCACCAAGACCGTGGCCTGGCTCAAGTGATGCGTGGCGGCAATGGTCGGGCGAGCCATGTCGACGCAGACCTCACCGCTCCAACCCGGCTGCACTAGTACCGCATTACGACTCTCCGACTGGCAGGTCCGGACTGCGCTTCAGACGCGTTCCATCTGACTGGCAGCCCGAGCTCGCGACACGGACTGGCTTACGACAGACAACGACCTGGAATTAATAGTAGTCGAGCAAAGATACTATGAGAGGGGATAGATACGCGCTGCTAGCGCCACTCACGGTCAGGCAAAGTAGCAACTCAGTGACAGTATTAATTTAAATTAACGTAGTGAGGTGTAAGTACGTTAAAAACAGGGTGTGAAATACATGACGGCAGGAACATTAGCCACATACGGCTCAGAAATGAAGAAATAAACAAATATTTTTTTGATAAGACGAGAGTTTCATTACAAGTGCAGAACATGACCGCGACCTTTCGTAAATGTTTCTGCAGTAGGTATGTTAGAACGAATTGATGGTAAAATGTAGCCAAAGAAGGTATGGAGATGAATTTCAGAAGGACGTTGACTACCTAGAAGATGGGAAACGGATATCTAAGTAAGCTACGAACGCCAGGCGTGTGTAAGGGAATAAGGGGAGACTTAACTATGGATGTTGAGAATCGAGAAGTGGCGTTACCTCTAAGCAGCTCACAGTACAGGGTGGTCATAGACAACCTCTACAGTTTCTAAGCATGTTGCAGAGTATTTTGTGCTGAGAAATTGTTGTTAAATAATGAAACATTATGCCTTTTCCAAGCTAATTAGCTTTGAAGTTAGCCAATCAGGCCACTGCACAAGGAAATTGAAGGGGCCCTCCAGGGACTGTGTCGCCAAATTTGTGCTTCGTTTGATTTCCTAAAGCGAAACAAGAGAGCTGTATAAAAATTGACCTGGGACTGTAGCAAGGATCTAACCCGAGCAAAAGGTGAGCAGTCTCGTGCATACCCAAAAACTTTACGTTAGAAGGCTGTACAGTCCAGAAACTGAATGGTCACAAGGCAAAATGACCTTGAGCGTTGAGGCAGTCATCACTCCCACGCGCCAGGTTGGAGATGCCCGTCTGCTAAAACAACACGTCCTGCTGCATGAGAAAGTACATAATTGCCCACAATACATCTTGTCCTATAAGAACTGCCCAACCTTTTTCTTCTTCACCAGACAGCAGTCCATCCCAAAGGCGGTCAGCTGGCGGAAAATGGGTGGAGGAAGGAATTTAAGAGAGACTGCTTTGTGCAAATGATGGGAAGATCATAAAACTCCATGCATTCTCACGTTAGAATCTGGGGCGATAACGGCAGAGCAGCTGGCGCACATGTTTAGTGGAGACAACACTGTAGTCCCCTCTGATGCCAGGAAGTCGCCAGGTTCTTTTAATGAGCGGCAAGAAAAATATGTTTCACGGGCAAAACTGCCTGGGAAGCTTAACAGTCTTTCAAAAATTAGAGATGTTTGGCCTGGAAAGATTAAATCTCTCCGTGAATGAGAGACTGTGGGCCCATCTATGTGGATTTTTTTTTCTTTTTTTGCCCAAAAATGGTCATGCTTAACGTAAGAACGATGCCTCCCTAGTCGAAAACCTCCTTTCTTCAGACCAGAAAGAGTTTGAGATGCTGACTGGCTCTTCTCAGGATATGCAAAGTAGAGGCTTGCTCCCCCCAGTGTGGGCCCTTGATGCTGTATCTGAATTGATTAGTAGACCAACAGAACCGTGTTGAAGGGAGTAGATTCGATTAGTTTGTACACTGTGGGGGCGGTTTTATTTTTGCTAAATTGGCTGCCATACCGAGACATACTGGAACGTGGTTATGATTCTTCGCTTTCTTTGTCTTCTGGTCCTCCTCTGATGGAGAACTTCAGGTCTTTCCCTAGTGGGTGAGACTTGTGGCCCGTATCTTGTGGTGGACTAAAGCCAGTGGTAAGTTTCCAACTGTACCGACAGTGGAACTGCGTATCATCTCGGACATATCGTGTGTCATGAGGGTGAACTTATTCGCCCTGACTCGGCCGTCTGACGTTTGACAATTTCAGCATGCGCCTTTGTGCCTGTGAGTCAAATTGGTTTGACCAGACCAGCGAACAGATGCACCTCACACTGAAATCTGCAGGTATTTTAGGGCTCTGGTAGGAAAGTTTCCAGCGTTCTGATAATCGGAACGCCAGACCGCATAGTTTGCAAATTATCGTGAACACCTCAGAACATTACGGCTGCCGCATCGCGCTGCTCCTCGCTCACAGCGCCCCGATTTCTGGCCCCGGCCGAATCAAGGTGAAAGGGTATGAAAGGGTAAAAAACTGCTGCACTCACGTAGGATTGTTGAATGATATTCACAGCTCTTTTGTTAGGTGAACCATAGTTTGTGGTATACTTGGTCGTAGTTGATTCCAAACTATTTTATATTCCGGGCAACAGCACCTGTTGAAAGGCATGATGTAAGGAAGAATTTCGTTCACAACCGTTAATATTCTTGTTTATTAAAACACGACCAGTTTCACGGCTTTGAGCCGCATCATCAGGTGAACAATGTTAGACGATCATAGGCATGCCCATCGCTCCTAGTCTCTGAATAGTAACTTTTGACTAGGAACGTTGGGTATGCCTATGACCTTTCGACGTTGTTTACCTGACGATGCGGCTTAGAGCCGCGAAACCGGTCGTGTTTTAATAAACAATATCACCTGTGAGCGTTTTCTTCCTTATATCAATGTAGTTGATTCAATTTGAATACAGTTGGTCCTCACAATGTATTCATGTAAACAAAGTCAGATTGCATTGTAAAAGGGATTACTTCAGGGGAGAATTTGTGTAGCTTACATCCCAAGGAATGTTTTGCCAACTAAACACCATTCCTTTTCTGATTTGTGTTTATCATTTTTGTGTAAGACTTGTTAGATACTTGTAGTTACAAAAGGATCAATAAAACTTGTCATTATTTTGAAAACTTAAATACGCCACTGTTCTCATTCAAACTTCCTCAACTATTTCCAGAATGAGATTTTCACTCTGCAGCGGAGTGTGCGCTGATATGAAACTTCCTGGCAGATTAAAACTGTGTGCCCGACCGAGACTCGAACTATTAACTGTTTTTATTTTATGGTGTTGGTATGTGGGTACACCAGCAATTTAAGGTTCATTCTTCTTAAATTAATTAATTTGATTATTGAGTTCCGAAAGTGACTGCAGGCGTGGACAGCAAAAGTGCTATGAGTAAACCCATTAATTTTGTATTGAAGTGGCACCACCGTTTAGGATAAGGAAAGTTAGTTCTGTGCGATATTCGGAGCACGAGCTACAGCCAGGTGTGGGCCAGATTGCAGTAAGTTACGCTTACCAGCAGTTGTAAAAGCAAACAGAGGCCACAGGGGCGTAGAACTGCCAGAGAGGCCGCACACAGCAGTTTCCATGGCGCAAGTCACAGGCAGAAGAGGACCACTGGCCAACCTAAGTGTTACGCGTATATGACGCAAAACAGAGCGCTTGGAAAAACAGAGCCGCACAGCTGAGTCAAATTGATGCCGTTGTCTAACGAGATTCATTGAAGTGTGGCAACTCTCCTGGACAGTGGGGCGTATCACACCACCAGGCTACAGGCAGCAACAGATGGGGTGACAGCGTCCCAGTCCACGGCAGGTTGTTTGTTCGACCCTCTGAGGCTGACGCGGAGTTCAAATGGTTCAAATGGCTCTGAGCACTATGGGACATAGCTTCTGACGTCATCAGTCCCCCTAGAACTTAGAACTACTTAAACCTGACTAATCTAAGGACATCACAACACATCCATGACCGAGGCAGAATACGAAACTGCGACCGTAGCGGTCGCACGGTTCCAGACTGTAGCGTCTAGAACCGCTCGATCACTGACGCGGAGTCCGCAGCCAGCCATCAGTGGGCCACTCTTCCGCTTGCTACCACAGGCAGTTGTCTTGGCTCACACATGCCGGAGACTTCCGAGGCGAGGGCAGCAGATTTGGACGCCGGATAGTGGGCGGTCGTTGCCGACGTGTTCTCAGCTACGCCAGCGAGGAGAAAGCATCAGCTGGGCCGGCCTATGGCTCCGGATGTAGCAGTGCAGACTCAACGGGAATGGTGGCTGCTGAGTTGGCTGCTGGCGCAGTCATCCTGATATAATCGGAGCTCTGCAGCTGGTGTACAAGGCCAGCACGACACAGTGTTGTTGCACAGGCTGATGGGGTGCTTCCTCAGCACTGTGGAGCCCTGTGATGCAAACCGAGGTGACTGGAGCACCATAGAGGAAGCAAATAAATGATTTGGAAAGTTCTCGCCGAGTTTTAATACAGCACCTCCTGGCACTCCACCCGCTACATTTGGTGCCTTCACGCCACATTTGGCATCTGATCCAACTACAGTATATAAAATTAAGGATCAAGTTATTGAGAAGATAATACTTTTCTTTGCGTAAATATAATAACTTTTAGCATCACTCAGATAAATATTTATGATTAAAGCAAGCGACAGCTTGCAAACTCGACCGTCTCCCACTTGAGTTAGCGTAACTTTCACATTACGGCATTTGCTACTGGGCGACGTGCACTGTCATGAAGCAGCAGCAACTTCGGGACAGTTATCCTTGACGGACTTGATGCCCCCTACACACTCCATTCTGCAATGGATGTCTACCGGAGTTTATCCTTCGGCAGCCAAGAAAAGAATAACAGCACATTCGTCCTATCTGGACGCATTCGATAAGTCGTTGCCACGTTTACCATTTACCGCATGCTCTCCCGAAAGACAGAAATGCCACACTACAAGTTTGCCTACGTGTCGGTGCTTATATAGTAGCATCGTAGTCACGCTACGTTGCATATGCGTTGCAGCAACGCCTTAAAATGGAAACTTTCCGATCGCTTCTGAGAACTGTGACAATATCAACACGTGATCTGATGTCCTGAGCTGAACGTCAATACACCACATCATATATTGATTATGTCTCGATTTGACGTAGGAATATCATTTCAGTTTAACACATCCCATGAAATATCAAAGATTTACTCTTTTGAGTAACGCACCGGGATAGATTTCACTCTCACAATGTATTACAACGGGAAGGGGTGGGGGGGCAAATGACCGCTGCTGGATTGAGGGAGATGTCTTGGTGTGGGTCAGGATGCGTCCGACTCCCTCTCGTGGAGTTCAGTGTTCTTTTCATGGCTTGGGAGAGTGTTTTGAGTATTGTGGGAAGCTGCAGCACAACAACAAACGAACATGTTTTCTTTATTAATACACCAAACTCGATACTCTGACGCGGTTTGACATTGTCTTGTAATACTTCCTGTTGCAGTGGCAGGCGAAGCAGACGCAGCATACAGCCTGCAAGAGTGTTCGGAAATTCACATTATGAACTTCTGGGAAGGAGTGGGTACATAATATTTTACTAAAATCCCTGAGCCGTGACTGGATCATGTTATGCATTGGATTAAACCTTCGTTGCTGTTCTGTGTTTAGCCCCCGTGGTTATTGCGATTATGCTGTTATCCTCTGTCTCCGCAAGTGGCAGCAGCGTTGTGTATCGATATTCGCACCTTGTACTATCTTTGGCCTGGCGCTTATCGTTTCTGGCGGCGCTGTGTGCGACCAGTTGGTCGGTTGGCCTGGAGCAGCGAGGAAATCTCCGCGGCGCATAGTTTGGCTGGAGCCACTGGTGGCGTGCGTGTGGTGCTGTTCCCATTGCTGCGAGGTCCGTGGCTCACCGACCCTGGACACGAAAGTTGAGTTTTGACTTCATCTACCAGCAAGTCACGACTGTTCACATTGTGTCATTTGGATTTCGTTGTCGGCTGTTGGGACATTCCTGTGAGCAACAACGTGTGTTTTTCAAGTTGGCAGAGTTTAGCCACCCTCCACCGGAGTTTAACCGTACTTGGTTATTTTGAATTGAAGTGCACCAGCGGAATCTTCTGCTTTGTGGCCGTTAACGTTCCGGTTACCTGCCCTGGCCGTTGGCGTAAATTCAGGTAGTGTATTTTCCTGATCATGTTGTCACTGTCCAGCACGGTGTGTAGTTTGACAGCTCAATGTATAATTGGTTGTGGACGCCAATACTTTCTACGTTGTTCCATAGAACTCCCTGCTGTGTGCTGGACAGGTGGAGCGGAAGTTATCTTGTCGATGGGTCCGTTGACTGTCTGTCGGTAGCGTTTTCGTCGGATCGAGGATGGTTGCGCCGACTGCCTGTCTCACCTAAGCGAGCGTTAGTATTTGAATTTCAGGCCGACCCTCGGAAACTTCTGAGTGCCATTGGATGTACTCCTTCTTATTTGTTCTTGTTGTTTGTATTTGTATGGCTTCTAGCCGATTTTTAAATTAAAATTGTTTTGCTCTTAAGGTGTAACATTGTTTGGGCCTTCAGACAAATTTAATGAATTGATTTAAGATAAGGCCTTCTGCCTCTTAAATTTCTGATTTTGGTTTGAGTCTTAAGTTGTTGGCCTTCAGCTGATTTTAAATTAAAATGGTTTTACCCTTAAAGCATGACATTGTATGGTGCATTCAGCCGCTAATCAAGTTCCAAAAATTAATGCTGTGTTTTTTAAAAAAAATTCTTGTCTCTTGTAATGTTTGGTCAAATAAATAAAGTTGTATGTTCGAGTGTAACTGACAGTCGCTTATTTTGGCCCCTTTCCACAATTTAAAATACCTTTCATGTCCTGCAGGTTTAGCAAGGCGTCTCAATCCCAAGTACGGAAACGTACCGTTTCCGGACTAGAGCCATTTGAAAGCATGTTTGCTAGGCAGATATGCAACAGGATAGACATGGTGCGTGTGCGAGGGGAGGGGCCAATGTTATGTCGGATCGGCACTTTATTCTACCTCTCTAACCTTTTTGGTGCCTCAGTCATGCGTCTGTGGGTGTTTGAGGAACATAGTTAAGTACAACTTTGCAGAATATACCGACACGATCCTTCCGAATGGCGAAGCTCACGGTAATGGAAATGCTGCTCGCCGCCTTCATCAAGCTCGTTCTCCACAACGTTCGACTGCATCGCACACTCCTTTCGCCGCAATTACGCAACGGCTTCGGTACCTTCACCGTCAGCAGGTGTGACTGTGTTGATCAAAGGAAACACTGCACAACCGAACTGGAAGAGGCAGTACTGCGTCAAGTTGAAGACAACCCGTCAACGAGTACACGAGCAATTTCTTTGGCTGTTAGTAAGTGGAACTGTAAAACAAGTGATGTACTGGGTCACGCCCAATCAACAATTAGTAAAAGTTGTTGTGTTATCAACATGTTTTCGGATGGTTGTAGCATGGAAACTGTACGTTTCCGGACATGGGTCCAAATTCACAATATTACCTCCTCACTTCCCGCTACAGTTCCTAAAAATATGTAACGGGAATTTCAGAACACACTGTACAGGCGCTGCAAGGGAGGCGGCGCGCTAACCTCGCATTGCTACCACGCAAGTGCTGAGTTTGCGGTGGCGGACACACGCCGGACGCGGTTCTGCTGTGAGGCAAGCAGCTGTTAGCGCCGTCTTCTAATGGTAGGTCACGCAGTCGTCCATAGCCTAACACTGGACTTATTGCTGGATTGCAGCGTCGGTGACTGACAGAGTCTGGCGGCACAAAAATGGATGGTGGGATCACGGTGACGAAGTGTTGCAACGGCTGCAGAATGTTGGCTGCCAAATGCCTGTGCGATCATGAAGTGGTCGTTGGTTCGGAACCCGAAGGCGGCATAGTTATCGCGTAGATTGCAAGGCTGCGTCCCTAGAACTTGTGACGGTGACTGACACAAGGCAGAAACCGTGCATTGCCCTGCAGTGGCTATGATATTTATGGAGCAGTCACATGAAAACCAAACACCTGCCACAACGGGACCATGGAATGGTTCAACAAAAGTAATCAGCCAATGCATTATGACATTTATCCCATTGGGAGGCGAAATGATCAGTCGTTGTTTTGCAAAACGCGGTCGGCCCAACCGCACCCACATCCACTCTTGCACTTCCTCGTCCAACTGATAAGAACGACCACGCATGTATTTCTTCAGGTCACCAAAGATATGCAAATCACAGGGCGACAGATCTGGACTGTACGGAGGATGTTGCAGTGTTTCCCAACCAAATCGCGGGAGCAGCGCCTTCCTCCGATGCGCAATGATTGTGGTTAATTGCTCGGGAAACTTGACGAGCAGAGGAAGCATCCTGCACGATACGCCTCCCCTCACACTGCCAAATGGATGAAGGCTAAGCTTTGATGATTTGGTTGGGACACACTGCAACATAGTCCGTACAGCCAGGGTCTTTCACCGTGTAATTTTCACATCTTTGGTGGCATGAAGGAAGACATGCGTGAATGTCGGTTTCACTGGGACAAGGAAGTGCAAATATGGGTGCGTTAGCAGCCGATTGAGCTCTACGAAAATGAAATTGATCGTCTCCGTAGCGGTGAGACAAATATCTTAACACATGTGGTGATCATTTTTGAGTGGAACTATGGAATGATTCATTCATGTTGGGTGTTTGGTTCTCATTTGACTGACCCTTGTCATCCCTGACGCTTTAAATTGCTATTCAGAACTAATTTGGCAGAAGGGGCTGTGTTTCTGCGGAAATATCTGGATCATTGTTTACGATTGAGGTCTGTCTGTTGTGGCATGGGAGGGAGTCGAACTGCAGAAGCCTCCTGGAGGTTTGTCAAGGTTCCAGACCATTCACACGTGGAAGTCTGACAATACTGAAGCAGCTGCTTCTGCCGAAGTTGCTGAATGGGCAGGGCATTATTCAGCTAGGATCCCAGTGGTTTTGTCTGTGGCTCTGACTATGTCTGTTCCATGGCTGTAAGTACAAACGGCCCTTCAGAAACAAGACATTGATGCGAGACACGTATTTTTTTATAAGTGCCAATACGGCCGTTGAAGAGGTGAAATCAGCATACGCTGGACATCGTACATTCCCTTACTCCATATATTTGCGGTAGATCGCCAGAGGAGGGTATTACGCGAAAGGCAAATTTACACTATAAACCATGAGAAAGGTTGCCGTAACTATGAGCTTTTTTTTTTTTTTTTTTGAATGATCAGTCTCCTGACGGGTTTGATGCTGCCCGCCAAGAATCCCTGTCCTGTGCCAGTCTCTTCATCTAAGAGTAACACTTGCAACCCATGTCCTCAATTATTTGCTGCATGTATCCCAATCAGGATGCTTCCTCTGCTCGTCAAGTTTCCCGAGCAATTAACCACAATCATTGCGCATCGGAAGAAGGCGATGCTCCCGCGATTTGGTTGGGAAACACTGCAACATCCTCCGTACAGTCCAGATCTGTCGCCCTGTGATTTGCATATCTTTGGTGACCTGAAGAAATACATGCGTGGTCGTTCTTATCAGTTGGACGAGGAAGTGCAAGAGTGGATGTGGGTGCGGTTGGGCCGACCGCGTTTTGCAAAACAACGACTGATCATTTCGCCTCCCAATGGGATAAATGTCATAATGCATTGGCTGATTACTTTTGAATTGAACCATTCCATGGTCCCGTTGTGGCAGGTGTTTGGTTTTCATGTGACTGCTCCATAAATATCATAGCCATTGCAGGGCAATGCACGGTTTCTGCCTTGTGTCAGTCACCGTCGCAAGTTCTAGGGACGCAGCCTTGCAATCTACGCGATAACTATGCCGCCTTCGGGCTCCGAACCAACGACCACTTCCTGATCGCACAGGCATTTGGCAGCCAACATTCTGCAGCCGTTGCAACACTTCGTCACCGTGATCCCACCATCCATTTTTGTGCCGCCAGTCTCTGTCAGCCACCGACGCTGCACTCCAGCAATAAGTCCAGTGTTAGGCTATGGACGACTGCGTGACCTACCATTAGAAGACGGCGCTAACAGCTGCTTGCCGCACAGCTAGAAGATAGGAAGAATTCTAAAATGATATCATATCAAAAGTATTTTTCGTCCGCCAGCCAAGATTAGAGCACTTCTTGGCTCTGCTAAGGATGACTTGGGTTTGAGGAAGCCCGGTGTGTACAAGATCCCTTGCCACTGTGGGAAGTCTTATATTGGTCAGACAATCCAGACCATTCAGGACCGATGTGTTGAGCACCAGCGGCACACACGGTTGCTTCAACCCGAGAAATCTGAAGTGGTGGAGCGCTGTCTCACCGAGGGACATAGAATACTGTATGACGGGACACAAATGGTTGCCCCTGCATCTCGCTATTGGGACTGTGTTTTAAAAGAATCCATAGACATTCGTTTATCTGATAATCTTATTAATAGGGACAAGGGATACCTTTTAAGTAAGACTTGGAACCCGGTGTTATCGGACATTAAAAAGCAACGGTCTGTGTTTCGATCGTGGAATAGTTTTTAAATTTTAATTTTTGATAGCGATATCTCGATTTTATCTGATTTTACCACTGGCGTCGCAGTATGTTTACTTGCGCTAGAGGGCAGTTATGGTATCTTCTCGCGCACGCGTTGTGGGCCTTCTGCGCCCCATATAGGGGCCGCCGCTTGCGCTGAGAAGTCAGTTCTGACGAGATCGGGTACCAGCACTCTCACCTGAAGATGGCGGCCAGTTGGACCGCGGAAATATTGTGTCAAGATGACGTTATGATCCGGCTGCACATCCGAGAAGAATATTAGGACTTCAGGGAGCTGTTAGATGATATGCAGACAGTTCCTGTCTCACAGAAATAGGGTACTTTCTGCGGAGAACTGTGAAAACCTGTATGCCACCCAATACCAACGACACAAACACCAGGATCTTCTTTGTAATCGTAATTCATTTGCGCAATCATTAACTGCTTGATCATACGAAGTCCAGTCATATTAATGTGACACCACAAATGTTCGACATTAACGTGCAATAACAACTCACAAACGGCAGGTGGCAGCACTAGCAATGGAGGGAATACTAAACGTGTTGGGCGTGCGCGGGAACAGTGCAGTCGCTGTCGTAATAAGAAAACCGGTTTATCTGACGTACAAAAGGGCATGGCCATTGGATTTCGGCCAAAAGGGAGAAGCTTTTCCGAAACACCTTAGCCTGTGTACTGTTAACGTACCGCCGTCATTAAAGTGTACTGTAGATACCAAAATGGCGCTATCCAAAACAGGCGCTGATGCCAGTGTGGTGCACCATGGGCTATAGATCACAGGGGATGAATGAGATGTGTACGAGTGAATAGTCACGCACCTGTTGAAAAATTCACCGTCCAGATGAACCAAGGTACTTCTACCAGTAGCACCGCAACAGGCCGTTCTGCGAACGTTGTTGCGTAGGGGCCTCCGCAGCAAGCACCTCGTTCATACACCAGTGCTGTCTGCTGTTCATCGGCGACGAAGGCTGGGATTTGCACGTAATTGCCGCTGCTTGACGTCCACTGAGCGACGACAGGTGGCCGTTTCAGAAGAATAATGTTTTATATTCTAGCAAGCAGATGGTCATTGGCGTTTACGGCGTGAAAAGTCTGAAAATAAACACTCTCGAACAATCGTCGGAAGGGTCCAGGCGGGAGGGCATCCCCTTGGTGCTCTCGCCATTTTGGAAGGAACAATCGATCGCATCTGTTCTTGAGGACCATGTCCACTCCTACATGCAGTTTGTTTTTTCCTCGACACGATGGCATCTATCATCAACACAGTGCAACGATTCTCAGCTTCCAGTGTACGAGCGTGGTTCGAAGAGCACGAGGATGAGTTCTCCATACCCACCTGACCACGAAACTCCCGAATTTAAACAGAATCGAAAACTTCTGAATCACCTCGATCGGGCTGTTCGCGCTATTCATCTTGAACAGAGAAGCACAGTGAACCTCCCATGGCACTAGAGCTGGCATGACTCTTCTTGCACCACTCGCGGTGGTCCAAGCTGCGTATGATTGTTCAGGAATCTCACAGATAGTCACAGTAGTATGACTGAACAGCATATTTGTCTTGCTTAGTGTGGTGCATCTACATTTACATTTTCAACCGTACTTTGCAAATGAGTGTGATGAGTGTGGCGAAAGGTACTTTCCACTGCGTCAGTTACTAGTGTTTACCCGTTCAATTCATGTATGGAGCGCGAAAAGGATTAATCTGCCCTGTGCACGCTATAATTAGTCTGATCTTGTCTTCACGGTGCGTATGGAAGCTATTCGAAGGGGATTGTAGTATATTCCTAGAGTCATCACTTAAATTTGATTCTAGAAACTTTCTACGTCGCCTTTCACGGGCTAGTTTGTGTCCGTCTTCAAGAGTCTGCCAGTTCACTTGTGTCAGCATCATCGTGGAGCTCTGTCATGCGTCGAATAAGCTTGTGATCACTCTTGTTGCCCTTCTTTGCATCCGTTTAATATCCCCTTGTAGTCTTCTTTGGTACGGGCCTCATACACTTGAGCAATGTTCCACAATAAGTTCGAATGGTTCAAATGGCTCTAAGCACTATGGGTCTCAATATCTGAGGTCATCAGTCCCGTAGACATAAAACTACTTAAACCTAACTAACCTAAGGACATCACACACATCCATGGCCGAGGCAGGGTTCGAACCTCCGATCGTAGCAGCAGCGCGGTTCCGTACTGAAGCGTGTAGAACCGCTCGACTACAGCGACCGGCTACACAATAAGTATCACACGTGTTTTTGTATGCAATCTCATTTATAGATTGACTGCATTTCCGTAGTACTCTGCCAATGAACCGTACCTGCCTTATCTAACACAGAATATGTGATCGTTCCATTTCATATCGCTACAAACTGTACTTGAGTTAGCAGATTCCAACTGTGACTCTGTGATACCGTAGTCGTTGGCTACCATGTTTGTTTTTTTTTTTTTTGTTTTGTAGAGAAAACAATTTTGTTCTTAACATTTAAAGCGACTATCTTCTTAATTTATTTTGGGCAGGCACTTTTTGGTGATGGATCTATTGTACTACCCCTTCGTTCGGATTTTTTCGTTAACAGCATTTCACATCTGCAAATAATATACTTAAGTGTCGTACAGTTTAATCTAGTAATGTTAGTTAGAAACATTAAGCCTGAGAATAGAATTTGCAATATATAGAAGAGAAAATTGCGTGTGATAGTAACTAGAATGTAATTAGCGAGCTGTGAAAGGGATGGCTATTGTCACACTAGCAGTAACATATGTCATAATATCGACTTTCATACTGTATTGTGCCATTCCTTTTAATATCTCATTGTATCGAGCTCGAGTTTTCACATCAAATAAAACCAACGATATGCATATAAGCGAGACGATTCCTTTTTGTTTTTGTTGTATAATTAAAAAGCGTAGCTATATAGGATGAGATAACGATCCTACAATGAAACCAAGAAAATTTTTGAACAACCCACTACATCACTTGAAAAGAAGCACTGTAACGTTCAAATAACTTACGGGATTGCAGCCGGTGACATCGTCGATGTTTCGACTGCAGCTGACCAGGCTATTTTCAAGTCAAAACTGTCGCAAGTAAGCGCTGTGCAATCGAATTTAAAATTACTGCTTTCAGAGCAACTCTGGAAAGAAAATACGCACACGCATGCACGCACACACATACACACACACACACACACACACACACACACACACACACACACACACACACACACACACACAAATGCCATTACAAACGAAAGATGACTGACGTCACAAGTTATCGATAGTGAAATTAATAATGAATGAACCGCTGAGGTATCATAAACTATGTCCCTATGTTTTATGACAAGGTAGACAGCAGATTCCACGAATAATTTAAATAAAATCCTTCTTCTCTATTCACAAGTCTACCTGATAATTTAATTTAACAGATTCCATAATAACACTAGCCCAATAGCTGGAACTGCATGCCATAATCTCCGTTTCGTTACATTCCACACGATGACCGGTGTAAAGACAATGTTCTGTAACGGGGAAGTAGCTCGGCTGTTGTAAGCATGTGTACTGCTCATGCTAAGTACATTAGTCCCCCAAAATGGCGATAGTTTGATCAATATATTACACACCACAGCTGCAAGGCATGCGGTAGCCATCCGCCTTACGCAAACTAAGATCATCATTTGTGGAACTTAAAAAAGAAACCTGACCTTAGATGGTGCTCTAAAAACACACTTATATTTCCGCAAAACACGACCAATCCTCTTCGAAATGCTTCCCGACTACGGCAAAAAGGCCGCAGACTTTGGTCCCATCTCGGTATTATCATCACTCATCCGGTGCACAGTTGGTCGTTAGTGCAACGCACGTCTGATTTGTCTTCAGCTAACATCATTCTGATGAAAGGTGACTTCGAGATGGGCTCCCAGGTGACAAAATCTCAGGGTGCGAGATGACATGGACCAAGTTATCATGTTTCCCTTCACGTTGAGCCGGGTGGTGACAAATACCAGTCTAAAAAGAGTCGGAGACTTCCTATAAATAGCATGCCCTCACGTATCATCCACCTTCCTCCTGACCAACACGTCAAGGAAAGGAAGACAGACATCTTTTTCCATCCCTACCGCGAAACGAAAATTCGGGTTGATTGAATTCACGAGTTCGAATAGTAGTAGAAATTCCAACTAACATGAAGCAAAACAACGAAGTTATCGTCTATTTACCTGAAAAACATGCAGATTTCAAAGATGCTGACTCCGAGGCATGTTTGTCGCAATCTTCCACAAACAAACTGGCTAAAATAGGTGACAACGGACTTCCAGTCGCAACTCCATCTGTCTGCTCGTATTACTGGTCACTGAAAAAATGTAAGTGGAAGTCAACACATGTCGAAATATGTTCGTTAAGTCAGCGCAAAACCTTACTTTGATCAACCATAACGAATCAGTGAAGAGAGAGAGACCACATCAAAACTTACCATAGTCATTTAAACGCATTCCCTTTAATCGACGTAACAAATCACTCGAGTTCTTAATGTGCTGCTCACACCGACCTGCTACAGGGCTCAACACGATATGTCGGAGCACTGATGTTACGATCGGACGAGGAATTTCTTCCTTGCGGACGTTATGGTGGTAATATATCCAAGGGGGTACGGTAGAATAAGAACTGACTTTACAGTCTCCTGCAATAAGGGGCTTTTCTTCAAGCGGCTGTTAGTCTTTCCCTCAACACTTTTTACGGTATCGGCACCGATACCACAACACGCAGAAATGGTCAGTAAACATTGCATTTTTCGAACGTAATCCTGCTCGTCCAGAACAACGGCAGCATTGTCCTTCTCCACAATTAAAATAACAATACGATAATTAAATCTACGTGAACGTAAAGCAACCCTCTCAGCCGCTGCGATGTTACTGTATGGTGGATGTGCCCAGTCAATATACGACATGTCTCTCTCCTAGCTTTGTCTGCAACATCAGCAGGTAATTTACAAACAGAACTAATAATATCAACCATTTGGAAACCCTTGTGAGTCGGTGCAAAATTTGAAGCTTTCCCTGGAAAGGATAAAGATGCATGATCAAAAACATTCTCCGTGAGATTTATTACAGAATGTCGAGATATAATTGTAGATTCCTAACCAAGAAATTGTTCAAACTTCACCAAATGCAGGGCAGTTGCAGAATGAAATTCTTAGTCAGACTGCGACCACGAAGCACAGTCCAGCCAATCCTAAGAAAAAGCATAAACTTTTGAAGTACTAATTAAATGAAGCCGAAATAATTTCTTAAATTAAATATGCTATGTCCATTAGTAGCTATGCTGACCCTGTACAGATGTGGGACAAAGGCACAAGAAAAAAAAGGGGGTGGTGAGAAAGAGCTGGAATCTTTAAAACTGAACAAAGCTCCACGGTCCAATAGTCTCCCTATAAGATTCTGCATCGAATTTGCGGCTGAGTTAGCTCTCTTTTAACCACAACATATCGCACACCCCTCGAACAAAACCCGTCCCCCCCCGCCCCCTGGTTAGAAGAAAATGCCGGTCACACCCGTATTCATAAAGGACAGCAGAAGTGATACATAAAACTAGCGTTCAATATCCTTTATATCCAACTGTTGTAGAATCTTAGAATATAACCTTTGCCCAAATGTAAGGAGGTATCCCGAACAGAATGACCTCGTCCATTCCTAGCAGTACGAAATGCAGTAACATCGATCATCTGGAACATAGCTCGCGCTCTTGTCGCTTGACATGCTGAAAGTCATGGACCAAGACAGTCAGGTAGATGCAGTATTTCTCGAATTTTAAAAGGCATTAGACTCTGTAGCACACCTACGTATCGGGGTATGAAGTGAAATTTGTGACTGGATTGAGGCTATCTTGTTAGGGCGCAGTATGCTACCTTGGATGGAGAACCACGGCACATGCAAAAATACTATCAGATACGTCCCAGGGAAATGTGTTGGAATACTTGAAGTTCATATTGTAATGATATGGCAAACAATATTGATAGTAATACTTATCATATGGTGTAGTTGTGAAATGTCCCCTTTTTAACAATTATACATGACTGTGCTTAAACTCACACACAATATTTTGTTAGCGCAACGCAATCTGACTTTCAAAATTCCCTACAAAAGAATGGCCCTGACTAACATTAAACTATACCTTTCACAAATCACTTGCCTCACAAAAATCTTCGCTGCTCAAGCTACTGCAATACAGCGAGCGCCACTACTGCCAGCTAAATAAAAGATTCAAACTATGGAAGGCACTAACTACTGATAGGGATAGTTAGCAAATGAAAGATATTAATAGAGAACAAACAATGTATTTACCTTGATATCATCATATATAAATATAGCAGTTCATGACAAATTTCAAAACTCCGCGATCTCTCTCCCCACATCCACCACTGCTGGCGTCTCACCTCCAACTGCGCAACGCTACGCGCTGTTCACATCCAGCTGCCTAACACTACAATGGCGAGTATTACAACAATGCAAAGCAGCCACAGACTACACACAGCACAGCCAGTGATTTTCATACAGAGGTGGCGTTACCAATAAAAAAACCTAAACAGCCTACTTACATAGAGAAAACATAAACAGCCTACTTACATAGAGAAAACATAAACAGCCTACTTACAGTTGTCTACAATGAAGTACTGTCAGAAAAGAACTGTACAAATATTCATTCAAATCGTGATAGGATTTCAAATATTATCTACATGCCTTACACTGAGGTGACAAAAGCCATATACAAGTGGCAGTAGTACTCATATACAAGGTACAAAAGAGCTGTGCATTGTTCATGAGATACACAGTGTCAAGAGTATGACGAGAATAACAAATCTGAGGCATTGCCTCCCACCACGGAAAAAGCAGTGGCGGAGTTTGCGTAGAGTTTTCAGTACTAGAGACAAGCAACACTGCGCGAAATAATCGCAGACATCAATGTGGGACGTACGAAGAACTATCCGTTAGGACAGCGCGGGGAAAATTGACGTTAATGGGCAATGGCCGCAGATGACCGACGCGAGTGTGTTTGCGAACAGCACGAGATCGCCTGCAGCCTCTCTCCTGGGCTCGTGACCATATGAGCTGGACCCTAGACGAATGGAAAACCGTGGCCTGGGAGTCCCAATTTCTGCTGAAAAGAGTTTGTGGGATTCGAGTGTGGCGCCAGCCCCTCAAAACCATCGACCCAAGTTCTCAGCTAGCCACTGTGCAAGCTAGTGGTGGCTCCATAGTGGTATGGCCAAGTTTACGTGGAAAGGACTGTGTCGTCTGGTCCAATTGAACCGATCATTGACAGGAAATGGTTGTGTTCGGCGACTTGGAAACCATTTGCAGCTGTTTATAGACGTCTTCTTCCCAAACAACGAAGGAATGTTTACAGATAACAACGCACCATGTCACGGGGCCACAGTTGTTAGCGACTGATTTGAGGAACATTCTGGACAGTCCGAGCAAATGGTTTGGCCACATAGATCCTCCAACACGAATCACATCAAATGTATGGGACACAATCAACACTGTCAACACTTTCACAATAGTGGACGGCTATAGAGGCAGCATTGCTCAATATGACTGCAGGGGACTTCAAATGACTCGTTGAGACCATGCCACGTCCAGCTGCTGCACTGCACCGGGAAAAAAGAGGTCCGACACGATATTAGGAGGTATCCTATGACATTTGTCATAGCATAAGTATTCAGGAATGCAAAATTGTGTACTTCATGAACCGTAAATGCGGAATACGATATGACTACATTATCAGTGTGTTACATTCGGAATCGGTCAAACCACATATATATCTGGGATAAGCCAAGGAACGTTCATATACGCTAAGTCGTAGGTAAAGCGGTATTGATATAATACTATGGAAATACGAGCAATCTAGAAAGGAGATCGCTTACACAACGCTCGTGGGACTAACACTAGAATACTGCTCAAGTCTGTGGATCTCGTCCCAGATAGAAACTACAGACAGTAATGTACAAGGGCACCTCGTATGTGGACAGCTTTGTTTGACCTGTTGGAGGCCATCATGGAGATGCTGAAAGAACTGAAATGGCAAGCGCTTGGCGAAACACGTAAACTACCCCGTAGAAGTCAGTAAATTTCAATAAGTGATATACGACAAAAGCCTTGGTATCACTCCCCTATAGATCGCACAGACAAGATTAGACTAATTAATGCGCACACAGAGGCGTTTCAACTGTCATCCTGCGCTTCATACAAGAATTGAACAGAAAGCCCTAATAAGTAGTATAATGGAAAGTAGCCACAGACATGCAGTTGTAAAATAGTTTACCTATTTTGGACGTGGGCGTAAAAGTTGATGAGCTCAGTTACAGACGCCACCGACAAAACGATCCATCATCAGGAGCTGGGACTGGATTTTCATATCACGCCACAGCTGAGATTCGTTGATCACAAGAGCTTTAGAATGGTATTCGATGCTGAAAAAACAATACATACGTTGTTTATCTAGGCGTGACGGTAATAGTGGACAACACCCTTTCACGTACCAGTCTAATGATTAACCTACCCATAAAACATCTGTTAAGACGTCAGGGAAAAACTTCTGTGGTATTAGAGCTGTAGACGGTAAAATCAGTATACGAAGAAAGCCAGAAGGATACATCGAGCAAATAAGCGAGGACGTAGGTTGCAAGTGCTACTCTGGGATGAAAAGCTTGGTGCAGGAGTGGAATTCGTGGCGGGCCGCTTCAAACCAGTCAGAAGACAATGAAACGCGCGCTAAATATATGAGGAAACAACTGTAGATAAGTTGTAAAGCTGACCTTCAACTTCGGCAAAGTGGGTGCTGCCACAGACGGTATCAGTTTAAGTGTTAGAGGAATGTCATTCTCTCTGGTTTGTATTACATCTAAAAATGCCTCCAGATGCCAACTGGCTGGCAGCGTTAAATGGCGAGGTGCGTGTCACTGGGTGAAAATTACTGGGATTAGAGAAATCAACAAGCAAGACACAGTAATGAGTGTGCAGAGATATGGATGTGTGTGATGTCCTTAGGTTAGTTAGGTTTAATTAGTTCTAATTTCTAGGCGTCTGATGACCTCAGAAGTTAGGTCGCATAGTGCTCAGAGCCATTTGATTTGAACCAGACGAACGATATTTTCGGAATCCATGCCGATTAGCATGGAGAACCTTATTCTGTTCGTGAAAACTCATTATGTTTCAGGTCAGAATATGTTCTAATATTCTACAACAAACCGATGTCATTGATACTTGACAGTATTTTTGTGGATCACTTCTGCTGCCCTTCTTGTAGACGAATATGATCTGCGCTCTCTTCCAACTACGGAATACAATCAAACTGAAGGTGTTCCAAGTGCTGCATTGTGTTCACTCCACAAGACGCTGAAGCGTCTTAGGTACGTTCATCAACCAGTAAGTTTGCGGAGAATGCTAAAGAAATAATGGTTCTACTTTCTACCACCAGGAGCAAATTTGTCGCTGTCAGCAGTCAGGATGTGATGTGGGTGCAACAAAAGGGGAGGAACGATCAAACACATGTTAACGTGGTTCAGGCACGTTTAGTATTATACGGTTACAAGTTACAACATGTGTTCTGTTTGGTTTCCCGACTCAGCAACGTGCTGCGTCCATAACAAGGCATAGTAGATAGCTGCTCGCAACACAGCCACTGTCATTAGAGTGACAGGTCATCGTATCAGGAAATGTCCTAGTACATTCTTGATGGACAAATATCCCCACAACCAGAAGTCTCTTAGATTTAGGTCGGGGGATCTAAGGCCACGCTTCTTGAAATTGCCTAGGGATGATGCAGTCGTTACCGAAGATTGCCCAAAGCAAATTTTTCATGTGGCAAGCGACATGTGGTGTCGCCGAATTTTGCATGAAAATAGTGTGTGGACGCAGTTACGTTCCTGAAAATCTGGAATCACATGTTGCACAAGGACGTCCTTACGACGTGCAAATTTCACTGTACTTCTAACAGGAGCGCGAGGGGTCATTTCCTAGAAGAGGAACGGATAGAAAATTAAAGAATTTGTGAAACCACACAAAGCTGAGTGCAGTGGATGTTCCTGCACGGTATGTGGCGGCATAGAACCTCATATGCGACTGCTCTGTGCAGAGTGAAACGAGCCTCATCTAGCCTATCTTGGGGCTTCATTTGGTTCACGTTCTGAAAGTTGTATGCATATCGATATAAAATGCGCCGCAAAATCTTTGATCTTGCCGGCGAAAGGCAAAGGTCCCGAACTCGAGTCTCGATCCGGCACACAGTTTTAATCTGCCAGGAAGGATCAATCTTTGAGCTGTTTGACAGGGGAGAGACAATTCCCGTGACACAGCTCAATCACTGGTTGCAGAATCTGAGGCATATACTGCACGGTCAACTACAGCTACAGCAAATTCCTAACAACTGACATGGGAAAGGGCCGCCTACCTTTCCCTACTGCACTGCCTAATTTACCTGTTTCTCCAAATTTCTTGATCATATTCTTTAGTCCATTTATTGACTTGGGGCCTCTTCTCATCTGTTTCTGAAAGCGACATTTCCGCTGTTCGACGCTGCTATAGGTGCCATGCTGACAAAACAACTTTACCAGTAGCGCACGGTCTTTCTTCTCAGTGCAGTTGCGTTTCGTACGGAAAGCTGTAATTATTTTAACCCTCTACACCAACAGTAACTTCACTATAGAGATTAATACGTGTCGACAACTGACAAACAGCATACTGACGGCAAAGCAGGCAAATTCCACATTCTGGCTGCTTACAGCGCCGTACTTCCACCTGGTGCTAGGTACTGGAAATGTGTTTTCTTTTTTTTTCAGCAGTGTCTGCGAGCGCACCGATTAATGAACACATCTGCGACATTTCACCTTCCTGCAACGTATACAGCCTGTGCTGTAGCACTAGGAACATTGGCAATTTCATTATAACAAACCGACAACTGTCATGGTTCTTGCTCTAGAACTCTACGGTACATTATCGCTAAAGGACGGCTAACTCAGCTGCATGTTCGATATAGTGACTGATACCGATTCCGTAGGTTCCTAGAGCTGTGTTGAATTTTAGAAATATGACCTGTTTCCAGAGATCACTGACATCCAAATCACTCATCTTTGAAGTGATGCGACAGTTAAATTGGCGCTATAAGGTTAGATTTTACTTTGTAAAAGGGACATTTAGAAACAGATTTCAACATATCTCCTTTAGCTGCGTTACATTAAATTTTAGATCCCGTCTCGTCCATGAGAGTGCGGGCACTAACTTTCGTACCACTAACAGTCTTAATATACGAAAAAAATTTCTTTGGATATTATGAGAGGTTTTTCGATAGTGTTCTGCTAAGGCAGTCGTTGAAAGCTTCACGCATTAAAATCTTGACAGTCAAACTCGTTCCTATCAGTATCTCTATACATAGCCCTATGATTTATTTTATACCTATTGTACAGTATCTTATGTTTATTTAGAAGTTTCGTTACACTGACATTATACTATGGAGGATCCCTCCCATCCAGATTTGTTCTACTAGGCATATATCTGTCGCATACATGGGCAACTATTCTGTTACACTTGATTCACAGTTCTTCTACACGCTCCTGTCCATTGCTAAATATTTCACCTTGTCAGAGTAGCACAATCTATATGATAATGTATTTATTTACAATAACCAGTTTCAATTAGTGCAGGTCATCTTCAAAACTTCAAATTAATGTTAGTCTTAAAATTAAACTGCTGAACGAAACAACACGAAAGTTACTACTACCAGAGAAGTTGCTGTCAGCTCCGAATGTCCCAGAAAATCAACGAGGTGTAATGGGTGTGATTGACTACATCATATCACTATCAGTGATAGGATGCCATTATTCGTGCCTGTCGGCGCATCACAACTTGACAATTCGCTCTACAGTTGTCGCTCAGCATTGGAAGTTCCTCTTCCAATGACCGAGCCTCTCGGATATTCAAAGAGGTGCTGACGATGGATTCCACGAATACTCAAAGCGGACCACAAGTTTAAGAGAAAGGGCATTTCATCTTAATTGTTGGAGCTTAAAGATTCTCTACGGGGAACACACTTTGAAGATGACGAGAGTGTCTGTCATGCAGTGAAAGCATGGCTATGCCTACAGGACGAGAGCTTTTACCAGCAGGGAATACATGCTCTTCCACACCGTTGGCGTACGGCCATAGAAACTGATGGAAACTACGTAGAAAAATAGGACATGGAAAAGACATGATGATGTATATTGTCAACAAATTCTGACTCTTAACAACAAATACGTTCTGAGAAAAGAAACTGGGGCAAAAGTAATTCTGGCTTTCATTTCTATATTTTCTAGCTCCCTTCAGTTGTTAAACTGGGTAAAATAACGACTAGCATTTGATAATTACTCTTTAGTATGAACATTGGTGTATGCTGTACTCACACATACCTTGAACTGAATGGTCAGTGTGCATTTGCCTTGTGTTTTCATTTGTTTACTCTCATCTCCAAAAAGCTGGTGAGTTACGTCACTATATACTTACAGTAGAGTCGAAGTCAGTTCAGTGTAATGTTTTTAATAATGTCATGTTTACGTGAGTGGTACAATGTGATAGACACGTTTCTGAAAAATTCTTGATGAGAGGAAGTGGCCTACCGCATAAGAAATAGAGGTTGCTACTCAAAAAGAGACGCACTGCTGTTCATGTCTTCGTAACTAACAAAGTTACAAGAAAGACAAAAACGCTGGTTAATGTCTCCCTAGTAAGTACTCAATATTGGCTTGGAACATTGATTATTTTCCTTCGGGACGAAAAATTATTAAAGTAATGATTTATTTTCACGAAAACAATGTATTCAATTCTTCTTTCATAGCTCTTGAAGACTGTATCTACATCTACATCCATACTCCGCAAGCCACCTGATGGCGTGTGGCAGAGGGTACCTTGAGTACCTCTATCGGTTCTCCCTTCTATTCCAGTCTCGTATAGTTCGTGGAAAGAAGGGTTGTCGGTATGCCCCTGTGTGGGCTCCAATCTCTCTGATTTTATCCTCATGGTCTCTTCGCGAGATATACGTAGCAGGGAGCAACATACTGCTTGACTCCTCGGTGAAGGTATGTTCTCGAAACTTCAAAAGCCCAAAATCCCATACCGAGCTACTGAGTGTCTCTCCTGCAGTCTTCCACTGGAGTTTATCCATCACCTCCGTAACGCTTTCGCGATTACTAAATGATCCTGTAACGAAGCGCGCTGCTCTCCGTTGGATCTTCTCTATTCTTCTATCAACCCCATCTGGTACGGATCCCACACTGGTGAGCAATATTCAAGCAGTGGGCGAACAAGTGTGCTGTAACCTACTTCCTTTGTTTTCGGACTGCATTCCCTTAGGATTCTTCCAATGAATCTCAGTTTGGCATTTGCTTTAGTGACGATCAACTTTATATGATCATTCCATTTTAAATCACTCCTAATGCCTACCCCCAGATAATTTATGGAATTAACTGCTTCCAGTTGCTGACCTGCTATATTGTAGCTAAATGATAAGGGATCTTTCTTTCTATGTATTCGCAGCAGATTACACTTTTCTACATTGAGATTCAATTGCCATTCCCTGCACCTTGCGTCAATTCGCTGCAGATCCTCCGGCATTTCAGTACAATTTTCCGTTGTTACAACCTCTCGATATACCACAGCATCATCCGCAAAAAGCCTCAGTGAACTTCCGATGTTATCCACAAGGTCATTAATATATATTGTGAATAGCAACGATTCTACGGCACTCCCCTGCGGCACACCTGAAATCACTCTTACTTCGGAAGACTTCTCTCCATTGAGAATGATATGCTGCGTTCTGTTATCTAGGAACTCTTCAATCCAATCACACAATTGGTCTGATAGTCCATATGCTCTCACTTTGTTCATTAAACGACTGTGAGAAACTGTATCGAACGCCTTGCGGAAGTCAAGAAACACGGCATCTACCTGGGAACCCGTGTCTATGGCCCTCTGAGTCTCGTGGACGAATAGCGCGAGCTGGGTTTCACACGATCGTCTTTTTCGAAACCCATGCTGATCCCTACAGAGTAGACTTCTAGTCTCCAGAAAAGTCGTTATACTCGAATACATTACGTGTTCCAAAATTCTACAACTGATCGACGTTAGAGATATAGGTCTATAGTTTTGCACATCTGTTCGACGTCCCTTCTTGAAAACGGGGATGACCTGTGCCCTTTTCCAATCCTTTGGAAGGATACGCTCTTCTAGAGACCTATGGTACACCGCTGCAAGAAGGGGGGCAAGTTCCTTCGCGTACTCTAAGTAAAATAGAACTGGTATCCCATCAGGTCGAACGGCCATTCCTCTTTTGAGCGATTTTAATTGTTTCTCTATCCCTCTGTCGACTATTTCGATATCTACCATTTTGTCATCTGTGCGACAATCTAGGGAAGGAACTACAGTGCAGTCTTCCTCTGTGAAACAGCTTTGGAAAAAGACATTTAGTATTTCGGCCTTTAGTCTGTCATCCTCTGTTTCAGTATCATTTTGGTCACAGAGTGTCTGGACATTTTGTTTTGATCCACCTACCGCTTTGACATAAGACCAAAATTTCTTAGGATTTTCTGCCAAGTCAGTACATAGAACCTTACTTTCGAATTCATTGAACGCCTCTCGCATAGCCCTCCTCACACTACATTTCGCTTCGCGTAATTTTTGTTTCTCTGCAAGGCTTTGGCTATGTTTATGTTTGCTGTGAAGTTCCCTTTGCTTCCGCAACAGTTTTCTAACTCGGTTGTTGTACCACGGTGGCTCTTTTTCCATTTCTTACGATCTTGCTTGGCACATACTCATCTAACGCATATTGTACGATGGTTTTTAACTTTGTCCACTGATCCTCAACACTATCTGTACTTGAGACAAAACTTTTGTGTTGAGCCGTCAAGTACCCTGAAATCTGCTTTTTGTCACTTTTGTTAAACAGAAAGATCTTCCTACCTTTTTTAATATCTATATTTACAGGTGTATAAGAAGGAATACATATACTTTCCTAGAAAACCGATCGTATGACGTACGAGGAGGTGGGTGAGCTGTAGCATCGAAGAGATGGAATAGAGCCATCGACGAGAACCAACATCAGGCCTCTTGTCGACAAATTCAGGAAATGGGGAAGTATACTTCACCAGGAACGTCCTGGACGACCATCAGCACCTGGAGCTACAGTCCGGAGCATTGCTGAGACCATTGAAAGAAGACCACGCGTTGGCTAAGCCGTGATTCTCGAAATTGCACGACCTATGACTGACGTACTCTTTGGTTACGCTTACAAAGGCGGCGTATCGCATCCAGGATATGCATCACCTGGAGGATGAAATTAATGCACCCATAAAGAAAAGTGTTATGACATTTTGCAGGCCATGGAAAACGAAAACCTATTGGATGACTTCCTTTCTTTAGACGAAGCCAAATTTTACAAATGTGGTTTTGTTGTCAGTCTCAGCTGCCAGATATGGGCCGGCAACAATACCCCTGAAGTGCAAGAATAGCAGAGAAACACCCTGAAACTGAACGTATAGCTAGGTATGGCCAAGGCTAATATTAGTGGAACATTCGTTTCTGCAAAGCAGACGATAACAAAGACATGTTACGTTGACGTGCTTGAGCTTTTCCTGTAACAGCGACTGGAGTTTTATAGATTTCTGAATTCTGTTGTGTACCAGCAAGATGAGCCACCGTTCATTTTGCTCTCATTGTTCGATATTATCTTAACCGCATGCAGCCTGGATGGTGGAACGGTAGAAGTTCATTGCGTAGATGGGCTTGTAGGTCGCTTGACTTTCCACACATTCCATGTGTACAAGATTCAAGTCAGTACCCTGCCATAGCTGCACGGCCTGATTGTTGAGGCAGGTAAGAGTATCACATCTGATGTGATCAGCTACCGAACGTATTGTGGTGGGCGTGAAAAAAATGGTTCAAATGGCTCTGAGCACTATGGGATTCAATATCTGGGATCATCAGTCCCCTAGAACTTAGAACAACTTAAACCTAACTAACCTAAGGATACCACACACATCCATGCCCGAGACAGGATTCGAACCTGCGACCGTAGCTGTCACGCGTTTCCGGACTGAAGCGCCTAGAACCGCACGGCCACCGCGGCCGGCGGGCGTGAAAAGATGATGTCTTTTTCGTTGACGTGCAGCTTGGCCACGTTGAACATTCGTGATTTCTTATGCTTCATATGTGCCATATGTGTGTGTGTGTGTGTGTGTGTGTGTGTTAAAAAGGTGTTTCATCAACACCCAGTATATGTGTTATCACAGATTGAATTCGTGGCCTTACCCCTACGGTAATTGTCGTCCTAACTCATACATTTACGAATGTGGTTGGTTGAAGTTGCTCCTGTCGTTTCCGAGCCACGCACCCACATACACTGACAACCCTTCTGTGTATGTGTGTGTGTGTGTGGCTCTATCCTCCGCAGTGATAATTTGTGGGTGTAATGCTTGCGCAGGTTCGAGACGGGCAACGGCATCCGGCAGGAGCAGTTCGGCACCGAGGGCGACGGCGTGCGCCTGCGGGGCAGCTTCTCGTGGCAGCCGCCAGACGCGGGCGGCGCCACCTACAGCGTCACCTACGAAGCCGACGAGAACGGCTACCGGCCCGTGGTCGCCTTCGGCAGCGGACCCGTCGCGGTGCGCCCCACACCGCTGCCACGTCCGACGAAACCAACACTCCAGCAAGCTATGTCGATCATTGGAAGTAATGCGGCACTTACACTGGTCGGCTGAGCGGCCAGTCACTTCATGTCACCGAATTATTCACGTGCCTGAATATCAAAACCAGTTTTTGACCCGACCCTTCAAATCAGTCGATAAAGTGTGCAACGCCTACCCCTGTCACCTGGTACATTGCTGTTAACTTTTGGCAGCTAACAGCTCTAGTTTTCAGGAGATGTCACGGTCAGATTTATTTGTAATTTGTACAAATGCTTCAACCAACAACAAGATAGTTTCTTAAATTTAGAACAGAGCTGCATTAATTAAATTTGTGTAGTGACGTGTTCTTTACTTTTCCCTGTTTACATACCCTGTTATGTTTTAAATGGCAAAACTGCTATATTCTGGCGACAGTACAACTCATCCTCAAGTATTTTGTAATGAAGGCAATTACTCAAACTTGTTTTGAGCGACGTGCCTTCCAGCCAAAATTGTTAGATCAATGACAAAATTTTCCCAACATCATATGGCATCGCCAAAAATTTAATCTATTTATCGACACCCGGACTTGATAAATCCTCTGTCGAGAATCACACCTGTCTCAAAGTAACAACTTTACCGTTATAAATTTACAGGTTCTCATAAATAAGATACTGAGGTAGCAGTATTTTGTTTATGAATATGATGTCTCTGAGAAATCAAATAGTTTTGGCTCTGAGTTATCAGTGTCACAGGATGATTAATAACAATACTGGTTTGCTCAAACAGTGTCCTAAAAATAATGACACTACTATCCAAGCCTATTCTTTGTCATGCATCTCTCATGAGAGTCTGCTACAATAACTTACACTTACGTAGCACTAAGCAAGATATTCCATATTCTTTCAGAATATCGCATGTAAAAAGTCTTTATTATTACACACGTGTTAGATTTTCGGTTCTGATTATATCATATACCGAAAATTCATGATCTATAAAGATGAAGTCTCAAAAATCAAGAATTATTCTTCCTATAACCGTAATAGTTTCAACGATAGGATTATATATAATTAAACTTGAAGTTAAATGTATTTTATAATTATAAGGAATTCGTGTAAGAAGCGACTGCGTTAAAACGCTTTATAATATAACTTTGAGCTGAAACACATTAGCAATATCCAGAGGAAGAAACTAGCTCATCTGACAGAAAAACCTATATGTAAACTGTGAGAATAGGTATGAGAAATTCGGCATACGGCAGATCAAATAAAGCAATGTGTATAGAATCTCACAAAATCAAGGTTATATGTTCACAAAAGATTGAGACAGTAAACGAAGGCTCTTAACCAAAATGTGGCTTGCTGGCTAAGTAGCAAAATAGAAACATAAATGTGCAAGACTCAGTCCTAGGATCTAATCTCTCCTGTATTACTTCTTTTATCTTTGGGAATTATTTAAGAATGTAGAATGAAGTAAATTGCATGGTGGTTGACAGCCCTCATGTAAATGGGTGGTTAAGACAGTTCAGAGCAAACCGAAGGAGCACAAGCACGTGTAATAGAGACTTGTAGTTTGCGTTCTTTCAATAAAACTATACCTTACTTAGCCAGAAACGAAAATATGTTGCGGGTTTGAAAAATGCAAAAGAAAGTAAATGACAAACGTAAAATAGCTTCTACAACGGAAAATGTGAGAGTTTCTGGGAAATTATGAAACGAACTTGGGACAAAGTATGGTAGGCTTCGAAAATTTGATAATACGAACAGATCAAACTACAAGAAAAATAAGGAAACGAATAGCGAGGTCTTCGATGAATACTGTATGGATATTTGCGTAGTTGAAGCAATGAACAACACTAGTTTCTAAAGAAAATAATGACTTTCCAAACGTAATAGCCAATATGATAAGTAAAGTTGAACGAGGTGTAATGGAAGGTGTCTGATGATGTTGGTGCTTAAATTTTGGTACAAAGGTGGACTAAAAAAAGGAATTTGATCAATTACCAGTAGAATCTGCTTCATTTGGAAGAAGGAAAGGATCCTAGAATAATGGAAGGAGTCTGTCATCTGCCCTATACTAAAGAAGGGAGACCCAATGAGATGTAGAAACTATAGAGGAATCACACTACTACATACAGCTTATAAGATCTTGACATGTTGTTACTATACCCACTAACACCACACGTGGAGAAAGTACTATCTCCGGCGTTGCTGCAACCAGTACCTGTGTCACATAAAGAGCGCGAAGAGACAACCACGTCTTCATGGTACCAAACATCTAAAATTACTGAAAGTTAGTTACCAAGTGTCAGGAGACACCCGTCTTAGCGCTCTGAAATATTCCTCGTTATTTAGCGCAAATATCAACACAAAGGGAAATTACGCTCTTTTCCCGACATAAGGACACGTCCCTTCGTCGCTCATACCAGTGCACTGAAGTAAACGAACAAGTGGTTGGAGAACATGTTATTTCGTAACATCCAGTGGGGTAAAAGGTATCCTGTGAACACGCAGACCTAGCAAAGATACGCAGCGCTAATTGTGCATAACGCGGCGAAGATTCTAAGGTGTGTTCTCTTCTCTCTCAACGCTAATTGATACTGGTCCCGAGTTACTCGTCTCAGCGAAGCGCAGAACATCGCTTTCCTTGCTCATGTATGATTCAGTTACATTGAAATGATTCTGGTGGGAGACTAGCGTTGAGTATGTACGAGGATTCTCTTGTTGTGTCGACATCTTCACTCTTTTTGGAGACATCTATTCTCTGACAGCAGAAGTTGCACAGAGTCACCAAACTACTGTAAGTAGTCAAATGATGTCTCCTCGAAAAGAGAATGTGTGGTTAAATGCGGAGCTCATCTCGTTCGGAGAACATCCAAACTCATCGGGTTTCCATTTACCACATTTTGTCGGTGAGAAACATCGCTTCTGTCTCGTGATGTGATGTGACATGTAGCTTCCGGTGTCAATGTCGGTTTATACATCACTGTCGAAACACAGAATGTACGGTGGTGTAAAACAGGGCATCAAAACGATAACGGAAATATAACACACAAGAGTCCTCTAGTGGTCTTCTTCCTCTACAGTTTTATTGAAACGACTTGCTTCCATTTAACAATACGTCCATATTTAGTGGCAGCTTCTCGTCGAACGTAAAATTTGCTGTGTGTTTTTGTCTACTACGAAAGACGCTGTTCCCCATTGATATTTCATGCGTTTTAAGTAAATGGAACAGCTACGTGCACGAGAATTTATTGACTGACACTAACTTTGAATGCTCTCAAACTGAAAGTCGGCTGGAACCATGACGACTTCATTTATTATCGTAGGGATTATTAGTTGGACGTTTACAAGACATTCACAAAATTAGGTATGCTCTGACTATTACTAAACTTCGCCACACATACCTGTCCATAACGAGTCAGACAATTTCACATTTATCACAAATCTCACTTGCAATGATCGGTACTTCTAACTGAAAAGAGCTCTAACCAATGCTTAATGTACACGTATAAACAAAAAGGTACACAGAATCAGGAGATATCGCTTGAGTAAAACACAGCACAGTTGTTAACGAGCAGAGAAGTTCATGTATGTGTGAAAGGCATTAGCTACAGTACTAGACCAGGAACATGATACAAGACATCGAATGTTCAACCTAAATGGAAATAACTTGGATATTACACTAGGTTAGATTTACTTTCATTCCAATTGATCCGTAGTGAGGAGGTCTTCCAGAATGTAGAACATGTCAGAAAAACAATATTACATGACAAATATTTACAACTGAAACAAATAAGCTAATGTACTTTCCACAGGTACAAGTGGAATGATCATCATTTTTTAATGAACACTATATGAAAGAATCATTTTACAAATACAAATGCACTGAATTTAAAATAAAATAGATTTTATTTATAAGGAGTAAACATATAATAGAACTCCTATAATACTTATTTACCATGAACACATTACTGCACTGAAATGGTGCAAAAGTTAGTTTGTACTAACACACACACATTTACAATGAACACATTACTAAATTGAAATTGTGCAGAAGTTATATATATATATATATATATATACTCCTGGAAATGGAAAAAAGAACACATTGACACCGGTGTGTCAGACCCACCATACTTGCTCCGGACACTGTGAGAGGGCTGTACAAGCAATGATCACACGCACGGCACAGCGGACACACCAGGAACCGCGGTGTTGGCCGTCGAATGGCGCTAGCTGCGCAGCATTTGTGCACCGCTGCCGTCAGTGTCAGCCAGTTTGCCGTGGCATACGGAGCTCCATAGCAGTCTTTAACACTGGTAGCATGCCGCGACAGCGTGGACGTGAACCGTATGTGCAGTTGACGGACTTTGAGCGAGGGCGTATAGTGGGCATGCGGGAGGCCGGGTGGACGTACCGCCGAATTGCTCAACACGTGGGGCGTGAGGTCTCCACAGTACATCGATGTTGTCGCCAGTGGTCGGCGGAAGGTGCACGTGCCCGTCGACCTGGGACCGGACCGCAGCGACGCACGGATGCACGCCAAGACCGTAGGATCCTACGCAGTGCCGTAGGGGACCGCACCGCCACTTCCCAGCAAATTAGGGACACTGTTGCTCCTGGGGAATCGGCGAGGACCATTCGCAACCGTCTCCATGAAGCTGGGCTACGGTCCCGCACACCGTTAGGCCGTCTTCCGCTCACGCCCCAACATCGTGCAGCCCGCCTCCAGTGGTGTCGCGACAGGCGTGAATGGAGGGACGAATGGAGACGTGTCGTCTTCAGCGATGAGAGTCGCTTCTGCCTTGGTGCCAATGATGGTCGTATGCGTGTTTGGCGCCGTGCAGGTGAGCGCCACAATCAGGACTGCATACGACCGAGGCACACAGGGCCAACACCCGGCATCATGGTGTGGGGAACGATCTCCTACACTGGCCGTAAACCACTGGTGATCGTCGAGGGGACACTGAATAGTGCACGGTACATCCAAACCGTCATCGAACCCATCGTTCTACCATTCCTAGACCGGCAAGGGAACTTGCTGTTCCAACAGGACACTGCACGTCCGCATGTATCCCGTGCCACCCAACGTGCTCTAGAAGGTGTAAGTCAACTACCCTGGCCAGCAAGATCTCCGGATCTGTCCCCCATTGAGCATGTTAGGGACTGGATGAAGCGTCGTCTCACGCGGTCTGCACGTCCAGCACGAACGCTGGTCCAACTGAGGCGCCAGGTGGAAATGGCATGGCAAGCCGTTCCACAGGACTACATCCAGCATCTCTACGATCGTCTCCATGGGAGAATAGCAGCCTGCATTGCTGCGAAAGGTGGATATACACTGTACTAGTGCCGACATTGTGCATGCTCTGTTGCCTGTGTCTATGTGCCTGTGGTTCTGTCAGTGTGATCATGTGATGTATCTGACCCCAGGAATGTGTCAATAAAGTTTCCCCTTCCTGGGACAATGAATTCACGGTGTTCTTATTTCAATTTCCAGGAGTATATATATATATATATATATATATATATATATATATATATATATATATATATATAGGATGGTCCATTGATCGTGACCGGGCCAAATATCTCACAAAATAGGTGGCAAACGAAAAAACTACAAAGACCGAAACTTGTGTAGCTTGAAGGGGGGAAAACAGATGGCGATATGATTGGCCCGCTAGATGGCGCTGCCATAGGTCAAATGGATGTCAATTGCGGTTTTGAAATAGGAACCCCCATTTTTATTGCATATTCGTGTAGTTCGTAAAGAAATATGAATGTTTTAGCTAGACCACTTTTTTCGTTTTGTGATAGATGGCGCTGTAATAGTCACAAATATATGGATCACAATTTTAGACGAACAGTTGAGAACAAGTAGGTTTTTTAAATTAAAACATTGAACGTAGGTACGTTTGATCATGTTATTTAGGTTGTTCCAATGTGATACATGTACCTTTGGGAACTTATCATTTCTGAGAACACATGCTGTTAGAGCGTGATTACTTGCAAATACCACATTAATGCAATATGTGCTCAAAATTATGTCCGTCAACCTCAATGCATTTGGCATTACGTGTAACGACCTTCATCTCAACAGCGAGTAGTTTGCCTTCCGTAATGTTCGCACAATCACAGACAACGTGCTGCCGCATGTTGTCAGGCGTTGTCGGTAGATCACGATAGTACATATCGTTCAACTTTCCCCACAGAAAGAAATCCGGGGACGTCAGATCCGGTGAACGTGCGGGCCATGGCATGGTGCTTCGACGACCAATCCACCTGTCTTGAAGTATCCTATTCAATACCGCGCCGGTCGAAGTGGCCGTGCGGTTAAAGGCGCTGCAGTCTGGAACCGCAGGACCGGTACGGTCGCAGGTTCGAATCCTGCCTCGGGCATGGATGTTTGCGATGTCCTTAGGTTAGTTAGGTTTAACTAGTTATACGTTTTAGGGGACTAATGACCTCAGCAGTTGAGTCCCATAGTGTTCAGAGCCATTTTTTTTTTCAATACCGTTTCATCCGCACGCGAGCTATGTGCCGGACATCGATCATGTTGGAAGTACATCGCCATACTGCCATGCAGTGAAACTTCTTGTAGTAACATCGGTAGAACATTATGTAAAAAATCAGCATACATTGCACCACTTAGATTGCCATCGATAAAATGTGGGCCAATTATCCTTCCTCCCATAATGCCGCACCATACATTAACACGCCAAGGTCGGTGATGTTAGACTTGTCGCAGCCATCGTGGATTTTCCGTTGCCCAATAGTGCATATTATGCCAGTTTACCTTACCGCTGTTGGTGAATGACGCTTAGTCGCTAAATAGAACGCGTGCAAAAAATCTGTCATCGTCCTGTAATTTCTCTTGTGCCCAGTGGCAGAACAGTACACGACGTTCAAAGTCGTCGCCATGCAATTCCTGCCGCATAGAATTATGGTACGGGTGCAATCGATGTTGATGTAGCATTTTCTACAGCGACGTTTTTGAGATTCCCGATTCTCGCGCAGTTTGTCTGCTACTGATGTGCGGATTAGCCGCGACAGCAGCTAAAACACCTACTTGGGTATCATCATTTGTTGTAGGTCGTGGTTGACCTTCCACATGTGGCTGAACACTTCCTCTTTCCTTAAATAACGTAACTATCCGGCGAACGGTCCGGACACTTGGATGATGTCGCCCATGATACCGAGCAGCATACATAGCACGCGCCCTTTGGGCATTTTGATCACAATAGCCACACATCAACACGATATCAACCTTTTCCGCAACTGGTAAACGGTCCATTTTGAAACGTGTAATGTATCACGAAGCAAATACCGTCTGCTCAGGCGGAATGTTACGTGATACCACGTAGTTACACGTTTGTGACTATTACAGCGCCATCTATCACAAAGCGAAAAAAGTGGTCCAAGAAAAACATTCATTTTTCTTTACGTATTACACGAATATGTAATAAAAAATGGGAATTCCTATTTAAAAATACGCAGTTGATATCCGTTTGACCTATGGAAGCGCCATCTAGTGGGCCAACCATAGCGCCATCTGGTTTCCCCCTTCAAGTTAGACGAGTTTCGTTCTTTGTAGTTTTTTTCGTTTGATGCTTATTTCGTGAGATATTTGGCCCGGCCACTATCAATGGACCACCCTTATATGTAAAAATCAGTTGGTTCTACTGAGAAATTCATCAATGGAGTAGAAAGAGTTGGTCACCAATAAATCCTTTAGGCTTCTCTTAAACTGAATTTCATTGGTCATTAAGCTTTATATGGCTGCTGGAAAGTTATTGAAAATGTGTGTTGCTGCATAATGCACACCCTTTTGCTCTAGAGTAAGAGACTTTAAATCCTTGTGAATATTATTCTTATTTCTACTATTTATTCCATGAATTGGGTTGTTGGTTTGAAAAAGTGATACATTTTAATGACAAATTTCATTAAGGAAAAAATATATTGGGAAGCAGTAGTTAGTATCCCTAGTTCCCTAAACAGACCTGCAGGACGTTCTTGAGTTCACACCACATGTAACTCTTACTATACGTTTTTTTGCCTCGAAAACTTTAGTTTGGCTTGATGAATTACCCCAAAAAGTAATCCCATATGACATTATGGAATGAAAGTAAGTATAGCATGCCAGCTTTTTCATTTTTATATCACCTATGTCTGACACAATTCGAATTGCAAATAGAGATTTGTTAAGACGCTTCAGCAGTTCCGTGCTGTGCTCCTCCGAGTTTAATTTATTATCAAGCTGTAATTCCAAGAATTTAACACTGTCCACTTTTTCCATCTTCTTGTCATCGTATGTTAGGCTTATACTAGTGGACACCCATTACAAGTTCTAAACTGCATGTAGTGGGTTTTTTCAAAGTTTAGTGACAAAGAATTGGCTAGGAACCAGTGATTAATGTCCATAAATATTTTGTTAGCCAATCTTTCTAAGACTACACTTGATTTGCTATTTATTACAATGTTTGTATCATCGGCAAACAAAACGAAATTGGCATTGGTAATGTTACTGATAAAGGTCATTTATATACAGAAGAAAAAGTAAGGCCCCTAAAATGGAATCTTGTGGCATCCCACATGTAATTAGTTCCCAGTTGGATGATGCCTGCCCGCATCTCGTGGTCGTGCGGTAGCGTTCTCGCTTCCCACGCCCGGGTTCCCGGGTTCGATTCCCGGCGGGGTCAGGGATTTTCTCTGCCTCGTGATGGCTGGGTGTTGTGTGATGTCCTTAGGTTAGTTAGGTTTAATTAGTTCTAAGTTCTTGGGGACTGATGACCATAGATGTTAAGTCCCATAGTGCTCAGAGCCATTTTTTTGATGATGCCTGATAGCTAATACGTGTCTCTTTACTAATAACGCCCTTTGTTTCCTGCCAGAGATATAAGTTTCAACCATTTTGCAGCGTTTCCTGTTACACCATAATATTCTAATTTACTTAAAAGGATATTGTGATTTACACAGTCAAATGCCTTTGACGGATCACGAAATATACCAGTTGCCTGCAATTTTTTGTCTAATGAATTATGCACATTTTCACTGTAAGTGTAGATAGCCTTCTCAATATCAGAACCCTTTAGAATTCCGAACTGTGACTTTGACAGCATGTTATTAGAGATAAGATAGTTATAAAACTGATTTTACATTATTTTTTCTAAAATTTTTGAGATTTCTGGCAAAACTTAAATTGGACGGAAATTTCATGCTATTTCTTTATCTCCCTTCTTAAACAGTAGCTTAACTTCTGCATATTTCAACCATTCAGGAAATATTCCACTGATAAACGACTGGTTACACAGATAGATTAATATGTTACTTAACACATAATTACATTATTTAATTAACTTTGTTGATATTTCATCATACCCACTAGATGCTTTTGATTTTAAAGATTTTGTGATGGGTATTATTTCTGCTGGGGCAGTGAGAGCCATATTCTCGTTATGGAAGTTACTTGAAATGTCTGGTCTGTGGTATTACATAGCAGCATCTACAGAACCTGACAACCACATTTTTTCCGTAACAGTTATAAAATGTTTGTTAAAAAGTTCTGCAACACTATACATTTCTGTCACCAATGTATCATTTACCCTTAATGAAGCTGTTTAGGATTGACAGATACAGTTTTCTTTTTGTTTTACAAGATACCCATATGCCTTAAGTAATCAATGGTTTCTTTGTAGACTTTACTCTAACCCTGGTTGGTTTTGGGGGAAAACATTGTACATATAAGGGAAGCACTTTATTAGCAAAACTGTTATATTTTTCATTCATGTCATGAGCACTGTAATCATCAGTCCAGTGAATGTCTCTGAGGAGTGTCCTGAAATAATCAATTTTTGAATTCTTGATTACCCCCTTGAGCTCAGATTTAACAGATTTTATTTCTTGTTCAGTATTAACATCTAACAGAAGGAACTGCATGTCATAGTCTGAGAGGCCATTGACTATTGGTCTTGTAATGTAATTTTGTTCATCGGACTTTTCTATAAAGTTATTATCAATGGCTGTTTCTGAGCAATTGGCTAGCCTAGTCGGGAACTTTACAGTGGTAATTAAGTTGAATGATAGTGTTACTAACGCAAAAACGTCTTATTGGGAGAGTCTTTAGGGAAATCTACATTGAAATCACCAGTACAGCTTCAAGGTGGTTTGTGAACAGATTAAAGTTACCTGCAGGTGCTTGATATACACTTAATATTATGAAGGATTTTTTGTGTAATTCTAGTTTTGTTGCACATGCTTCCATATGCTATTCTAGGCAAAATTTATGAATGTCGATATTCTTAAATTTATGACAGTTCCTGATGAATGTGGCAACTCCTCCTTTCTCCATTTCTGCTCTACAAAAGTGAGATGCTGACTTAAACCCTGTAACACTTAAAAGTTCTATACCCTTGCTCACATGATGTTCAGAGAGGCAGATTATGTCAGGTGGGTTTGAAGACAAATTCATCTATGCAGATAATTAATTCATTAGTTTTATTTCTCAGTCCTCGAATATTTTGGTGCAATAAAGGTAGCTGACATCTCACATTGGGTAGATTGAACTATCTGCCGACTGTTGAATATTCTTAACCAATAGCTGTGTATGCTGATGTAATAAGCTAAAATGATGGTTTGTTCTTGTTTCCTTCTCAAACCAAAGGTTTGTCTCAGTCCTAACCTCTCTTAAAATTGGTTTTCTTTCTGTCTTCTCTACCTTAAAAAAATCTTTTCTGAACCTTATAACCACTGGTATTTTGTCACTCATGACAGTGCCTCCCCCCTTTAAATTTCCTTCTGTTTTCCCAGCCAGTTTACCTTTCCCTTTCCTGTTGAGGTGAAGGCCATGTCTAGTATAATCCCATCTATTGTGAGAATCAACACGAACCACACCAATGTGTGACCCTGCACCCGACATAAGCAGCCGTTCCAGCTCTAAATTAACTCTCTTGACAGAAGAGTTCAAATGAGGTCAGTCTACCCAGGATCTCTGTCAATACTATGCCCCACCCACTATAACCATGGTGTCTTCCATAGTGAAATCATTGCAAAGTGATCCTAAATACTCTGTCACCTGCTCCAGACCAGCACTTGGTTTAAAAAATTGGTGACCAGGTATTCTGATCCTAGTTCATCCTGCAAAAGTTGGCCAACACCTCTTACATGGGAAGTACCTAACAACAACACTTTCTTTCTCTTTACTGATTTCCCTACATTCTTACTTTTCAATTTGCTGCTGAAAGTTTGTTGTGCCCTGTCTACACCTGCAGCTGCTTGAGGCGCACCAGCTTCTAACTGAAGCAACAGGTCAAATCAATTCTCCACATTCACCACGAAGCTGTCAGACAAAGTTCTAGTCCTGTTCCTCCTGTTGCCTCTGGCCACTTCCCACCTCTCTTTACCCTTCTCCCTCCTTAACATGTCAAGATCTCCCCTGACCTTGTCTAACTCAGCCTGAAGGGCGGCAATATTCCCCTCCTGTTCTAATATCTTCCTATCTATGTCTCCAGTAAGCATAACACAGTGTCTAACGTTAATAACATCCACAAAAGATTTATGAATTAGATCCAGCAGCGATTGAAAAAAAAAATTGTTCGTTGACGCTATTGTTCTCAACTGCAAAGTATGGTCTCCAAAAAAAATGTTCAAATGTGTATGAAATCTTATGGGACTTAACTGCTAAGGTCATCAGTCCCTAATCTTACATATTACTTAACTTAAATTATCCTAAGGACAAACACACACACCCATGCCATTGGAGGAGTCGAACCTCCGCCGGGACCAGTCGCAAAGTCCATGACTGCAGCCCCCAGACCGCTCGGCTAATCCCGCGAGGCTATGGTCTCCAAACATGAGTAAACTAACGTAACCGCTAGATCCCTTGAGGAATCAAGTACTGTCGAAATAAATGTGAATGGCATTGACGTATAATTTACAAAAGATACACTAGATACACTATGTGATCAAAAGTTTCCGGGGACTCCCAAAAATACACGTTTCTCTTATAAGGTGCATTGGGCTGTTACGTACTGCCAGGTACTCCATATCAGCGACGTCAGTACTCATTAGACATCGTGACAGAGCAGAAAGAGGCGCTCCACGGAACTCACGGACTTAGAACATGGTCAGGTGACTAGGTGTAACTTATGTAATACGTCTGTATGCGGGATTTCCACTCTCCTAAAAATGCCTAGGGCCAATGTTTTCGATGTGATAGTGAAGTGGAAACATGAAGGGACACGTGCAGCACAAAACCGTACGGGCCCACCTCCTCTGTTGACTGACAGAGACGGCCTACAGTTGAAGAGGGTCGTAATGTGTAACAGACAGACAACTATCCAGACCATCACACATGTATTCCAAACTGCATCAGGATCCACTGCAAGTACTATGACAGTTAGGCGGGACGTGTGAAAACTTGGATTTCATGCTCGAGCCGCTGCTCATAAGCCACACATCATGCCGGTAAATGCCAAACGATGCCTCCCTTCGTATAAGGAGCGTAAACATTAGACGATTGAACAGTGGAAAAAAAGTTTTATGGAGTGACAAATCACGGTACACAACGTGGCGATCCGATGGCAGGGTGTGGGTATGGCGAATGTCAGGTGAACTCATCTGCCAGCGTGTGTAGTACCGATAGTAAAATTCGGAGGCGGTGGTGTTATGGTGTGGTCGTGTTTTACATGGAGGGGGTTGCATCCCTTGTTGTTTTGAGTGACACTCTCACTGCACAGGCCTACATTGATGTTTTAAGCACCTTCTTGCTTCCCACTATTGAAGAGCCATTCGGGGATGGCGATTGCATTTTTCAACACGATTGAGTACCTTTTCATAATGCACGACCTGTGATGGGGTAGTTACACGACAATAACATCTCTGTAATGGACTGGCCTGCACAGAGTCCTTACCCGAATCCTATAGGACACCTTTGGGATGTTTTGGAACGCCGACTTCGTGTGAGGCCTTACCGACCGACATCGATACCTCTCCTCAGTGCAGCAGTCCTTGAAGAATGGGCTGCTATTTCCCAAGAATCCTTCCAGCACCTGATTGAAAGTATGCCTGTGAGAGTGGAAGCTGTCATCAAGGCTAAGGGTGGTCAACACCATAGTGAATACCAGCCTTTAAGAGAAAGTAGGATGTCAGACGTTGCACAGAAGAGATTCATTTCTGTATCCACCCTTCCGAGCACTGAAAATGATGTCCGTTGCTGATAGAGACGAGACATTAATTCCTGTGAGTCAAATTAATGACAAAGTTTCAGTTACAGATAACCATGTAGTAATATGCTGTTCTGTTTTTTATCTTCTTCATCATCTCCCTCAACCATTAGACCAGTTGATGCAACGATACATCTTGACCAGTCCATCTCTTCTTTGGTTTACCAATGTTTATCGATGTACTGTAGCAATTGTTTCAGGATACGTTCAACGCCAATTATTTCGATTTGTTCTTTCCTTAACTTTTATTTTAACATAAAATTCCTTCATTATTTGTCATGGTCCCATTTTTAATCAATCTTGTTACGCCATAGTCTGTTGTCAAATATCTCATCTCGGCAGCCTAGAATACGCTACATATTCTAGAGTTCAAAGTATAGTTTTTCACTTCAATGTCGTCCACTTCGTAAAATTTTAGCATTGTTGCATTATTAATTGTTCCTTACAGTTTTTTAGGGTACCACGCATCACATTGAACGTCGCAATCCTATTTTTATGTATTCATTTCGTCGCGACATGATTGTCGCATCCCAAGAATCTGAAGATATTAACTTGATCAATAGCTTTGTTTTCCATTATGAATATACATTTTAAAGTCTGAGAGCCCTGAAGCACCATCAACTTGTTTTTACTTGTCGAAATACCTGTTGCTTTGCTAGTACGTATAGTTTATATAGTGCTCTCTGTAAGTTACATTTGTTGTCGGCAACTGGAATCATGTTATCAGTAAACATAAAGCGTTTTCAACAATTTCTTTCTTTGAATCTGTCTTCTATATGGCTCTGAGCACTATGGACTTAACTTCTGAGGTCATAAGTCCCCTAGAACTTAGAACTACTTAAACCTAACTAACCTAAGGACATCACACACATCCATACCCGAGGCAGGATTCGAACCTGCGACCGTAGCGGTCGCGCGGTTCCAGACTGTTGGGCCTAGAACTGCTCTGCTACTCAGGCTAGCAGTCCTCTATATCAAATTTCATAATCCGTTTATACCATTCCGTCACAATATCGTCAACATGTAAATTATAGAGTACCGATGGAATGCACACTGGTCTGAACTCTTTATTAATATTTCCTTGGGACCTATTTGCAGATTCTAGCTATAAATTGATCTTTGATCTATTTCGGATAGCTTCAATGAGATATAGTGGTGTCCCTCTTTTTCTATGATACTCCAAAGTTTTCCTCTGGGCACACTGCAAAAGGCTTTAACATAGTCTGCAAAGATTTTAAATTATTTTCTCTTCTTTTTTATGTGTTTTATTTTAATGAGAAAATATAGCTTTAGCAGGCCTTCCTTTCCGAACACCAGTTTATTCTCCGAATAATGTGATATTTACCATGTGCCTCATTCTCTTTACTGCTATTGACACAAGTATTTTGTATTACGTATTTAAGCGACTTAGTCCTCTAATTTCCATTGTTATTGATGCTCTTCTGAAAATAAGAATTACTGTTGGTTTCTTGTATTACATTAGTAATTTTCTTTGCTGTCAGCACTGATTTACAAAATATAGAGCCTGTGCTAGCTTCTTACGGTAGGTATTTGCAAAGTTCTCTATTCAGATTGTCAGTTCCTTGAGGTCTTCGGATTTTCCAGCTTAGTAAGGTGTCTTGAAATTTCTTAAAATCTATTTTCTCATTTTCCGCAAGACATAGCTTCATTTCTTCTACTTCCTCATTCTCCTTTTATTCCGATCGCCGATTTTTAGACAACATTTTTTTCCATTTGTTATTAAATGATGTTATTGTTAAACATCTCCCGAATATCCAGGTAAACTCGTGAATCCGTCTGCTCTAGTAAAATTTATTTTCTGTTCGTGGTGAATTTAAATTTACAAAGTTTCTAGAAGTTTTTCCATTCTGATTAACTGCAGATTCTCCGTTTATTCCGATTAGGTCTTTACTGGGCTGTTTTCCTGTTCTAGCATTTATATCTCCTCGTGTGACAATATAGTCTTTCTTATTTATGGAATCAAGGACACTTTACAGGCTCTTCTAAAATTTATCAGATTCACTCTTTCTTCTTCCTTGTGGGTCATAAGCTAATGTAGTACTCTTACATCCTGAAGCTATTTTAAATCTGTGTGTTAAAACTGTTTCATTTATCCAGCCGTAGGATGTTACCCTGCTTTTCCGGAGCTTATGATAAGTCCGTCTAGAGAACGTCAGTCGTGCTCCCCAACCACAGAAATGAAATGATTGTTTTTTAAGCTGCTGGGCTGTGGGCCACTCGATGCTGAATCTGCCAATGAGGTTGTGCTGTACTTAATGCAAATGGGTGATGATGATGATGACGTGACTCGCTTGGGTGGTGGAAACGTAACTAAGTCTAAATCCGAAGTTAGCTATTTTTGCGAAAAACCCAGACAGTGAAAGAAATTTCAGTGCGGCAGGGAACCTTATCTCGGAAAGACGAAGCAGACTCGATCCGAAACGAGTAGATGATATACTAACAATTCATTGTAATTACAATGCTAATAAAGTATAGTAAGGATTTCTGATTTTTAGATGGTAACTAACATATATAAAATTGAATCAATAAAGGAGATGATGTTATACAGAAACTTAATTTTTTCACTCTGAGACCGACCACCATTACAGAAGGTGGTAGTTCCTTAACTTTTCTTTGGAACTTTTAACTGTTTCAAAATTATGTAGTCGTCTAAAGCAAGCTCTTTTCTCTTGTGGGTCTTAACGAGGTCGCGATTACACGCTACCATACAGAAATATACGTCTACAGCATAACTAAATGGATGTTCGGTTAGTTTCAACAACGTGGTCGGGGTGCCAGCGGGGGGGGGGGGGGGGGGGGGGGGTCAGGATAACTCTAACTTACGGGCACACAGGCGCCTCTTTCGACCTCAACCTGGCCGGCCCACCAACGACCGAGACGTGAAATAATTGTACAATGTGTTATTATCTTTGTCGATATTCGACTTTCTAGGGCTCATCTGCTATGCTTGTCGTCTTTGCGTATGAAAGACGACAATCTGTGCACGTTATTGGTGTTTGTTAATATTGCCGTTAATTTTTAAAAGGATTTTTCCCCTTTCTTCGGTGAAGAACTGCTGAGCATCTGCCGAATATTCACAGGTTTTTGATACCCATTATTAATAATTTTGTTATGATAATTTTCTGCTTTACCCTAATCTTGAATTTGTCTTACTGTCTTTAAACCTACATGTGGATTGGGGTGCAAGGTCACAAGTTAAGTCAAAGTCTTACAATAAACGGTTGTATCTGATTACTACAGAGAGGTAAACACAAGTTTAGTTTACCAGGTCTATTCGTACCGAAAAGGGTTCTCTTTATCGCAAATAAGTAAAACGTGTAGCAGTGCCTGTTCTTAATTTTATAAAACGTAGGAATCTTTCGACAATATTAATCGATTTCTCTAACTGCAAGCACCGGCAGGACAGGACGACTGCTCAGGTGCAAAATTCAGATGCCTCTTTGTTCATTTCTGGAACCATAAACTGGCAGACGGTACCCAGAAATGACAGAGATTGTACGCTCGCATTCTATTTTGGAGATTACTGTGCTTGCTGTTACTTCAGCAGAAAAATTCGTTGTCGCTATTTTCCAGCTGCATTATCGTGATATTTTAGCTCTTTGATTTAACATTTGAAGGCAGAAAACTTCAATTATCCGTGCATCTGACGCGTCGCAGGATTATCTGATCCCTGGCCGTAGTACTGTAAAAAAGTGAACAGCCGGCTAATAATGGGGCATTACCTTGAGCAATTTCAAGCAAGTTTCTGGCACAGCTCATGGAGATGACTAGCGCGGTCTTTGGCGGCCTACCGGTGAGTGGGGAACGATGCCCTCCAAGGACCTTATATATTACGGCGTGCGCATCGGAGGGCACTAGTTCTCCAGGCACCTCCAGAAGAAATGGCGGTCATCAGGGTGAGTCACCGGGATATATTCTGGTCCTTGTGTAATAATTATTACTAGTAAAACCTGTCCGCTACTGTTGGTGTCGTAAATGCCTGAACAAAGGCCTGTCATTTTGCGTTTCAATGGACTGGTAGACCTGTAACACAATTTACATACTCCATTAGCAAATTTTTAATAAGTAAAAGTTATCATAGCAGGGCAAGTTGGTTTTTATTAACTCCTTTTTAAATTTTTTGTGACTTGTCGAAGAAATTTTACTGAGCGAATAGCAGAATTTTGCTAGAAACTCTACGTCAGCTTCATTATGTAACTGCGAAATAATTCCCGCTATAGTTAATGAAAAGAATAAAATAGGTTACATACGTAGGTCATAAATATAGTAAGCGGACAACTTTCTGAGTAGAGAGATTCATAAATGAATATCTGAAAGGTTCAGTCTGATGTCCATCATGTAAGTAAAAGACGCATTTAATACACAACAAGCAGTACTAGCACTTTTAGCAGATGTATGTCAATATACGGAATCAACAGAAGAAATTCTAAATAACATGTGTAATCAAACTGGTGTCTTCAAAATTCTCTCTATGTTAATAACGACGGCAGCCTTAATTCTCACAGTAGCGACAGTATTTGCTGCCTAGACACTGAGGAAAATTTACTTTTGTGAAAAATAAATAAATAATTAAGTAAACACGTTTGAGAAATCGTGAAATGCTTCTGTTAAGTCACTTTATTTTGTGCTTTCTCAAGTCTAGGAGACAAACTACTCCATTTACTCATTTTTGTATTTTGTGTCATTACAAGTTGTGGACAGAAACTGGCATCCTACTGTTTTTACTACCACTGCTGTCCTGTAGAATTGTATTCTGTAGTAACCTACATTTCGTTGCAAGAAATTTGTAGTGAGGGTAATATGCTGTATTCACGCTGGATCATATTGTACAGAAATGCTAGTTCTGTCATTTCGTCACAGTATCAACAGTATATTCCCATTAGAAACACGTTTCAAACAATTCATTAGAATTTAATTTAGCGTAGACATTTGTGTACTATACTACTTTCAAAACTTTTGGTGGCTGATTTAGTAACAGACGACTCCTTTCACTCCATCAAAATTTTTTTATGGAATGTGTAACTTCATTAATATTACTACTATTGTTATTATTTAATGGATTTCTCCTTTTGCACGATACTGTTTTCTTGAGGTCAGTTTGAGCAACACGTTATCAGTAACCTGTGTGTTAACCGAGAGCCCCATGTACTGCTCTGCAGGTGTTCTGCACAAGTGTGACCTGCAGTCGCCATTACAGTGAAAGTAGCAGATAAGGTTCCTGTAGACTCTTCACAGTTTGTTTTGGGAAAATTCCGTTCTTGAAATTTGTACTGGGTCAACGTAGACATATATAACTTCCTACACAACTTTTACGTCGTCTGACATATACCTATATTTACTCATGTCCTGCGTTTAGGTTATCTGCAGATTATGGGTTGCACTTAGCGATGTTTATGAAAAATAGTTATTATTGGCACCAGACTTGCGCTACAAAACTTTGTCACTAATATGCAACCTCAGTTCGTTGCCTTGATTTCAATAAATGCTCAGTGGCCAAACGTATTAATGTCAGGCTGCCAATGATCAGGATTCTAACTTCTGCCGATCCTAGGATTTTTTGTGCCACTTGTCGCTTCTTTCACCTCCTAGAATCATTTTTTTTTACTATAAAAAGCGTCAAGAAGTACTGTGGGTCTGTGTTTACGTCAAATTGTACTTGCCCCTGTAATTAGCCACGTAAATAGTTTCAAAGGACAAATGAAAGCAACGTCATGCAACTTCCAAAATGACCCTATGTAGTAAAGCTCTCCGGTGCTGAAACAAATCTCTGTATTGAGGATGACTTTGGTTTTTCTACACACTGGCCTATACATATAGCTCTGCTCTAGAATTAGTTTGATATGACTCGGTCTCTGAATAGGAGCCGCACATACACTACTGGCCATTAAAATTGCTACACCAAGAAGAAATGCAGATGGTAAACGGATATTCATTGGAAAAATATATTATACTAGATCTGACATGCGATTAAATTTTCACGCAATTTGGATGCATAGATCCTGAGAAATCAATACCCAGAACAACCACTTCTGGCCGTAATAACGGCCTTGATACGCCTGGGCATTCAGTCAAACAGAGCTTGGACGGCGTTTACAGGTACAGCAGCCCATGCAGCTTCAGCACGATACCACAGTTCATCAAGAGTAGTGACTGGCGTATTGTGACGAGCCAGTTGCTCGGCCACCATTGACCAGACGTTTTCAATTGGTTAGAGATCTGGAGAGTCTGCTGGCCAGGGCAGCAGTCGAACATTTTCTGTATCCAGAAAGGCCCGTACAGGAACTGCAACATGCAGTCGTGCATTATCCGGCTGAAATGTAGGGTTTCACAGGGATCGAATGAAGGGTAGAGCCACGCGTCGTAACACATCTGAAATGTAACGTCCACTGTTGAAAGTGCCGGCAATGCGAACAAGAGGTGACCGAGACGAGTAACCAATGGCACCCCGTACCATCACGCCGGGTGACACGCCAGAATGGCGATGACGAATACACGCTTCCAATGTGTGTTCATCGCGATGTCGCCAAACACGAATGTGACAATCGTGACGCTGTAAACAGAACCAGGATTCATCCGATAAAATGATGTTTTTCCATTCGTCCACCCAGGTTCGTCGTTGAGTACACCATCGCAGGCGCTCCTGTCTGTGATGCAGCGTCAAGGATATCCACAGCCATGGTCTCCGAGCTGATAGTCCATGCTGCTGCAAATGTTGTCGAACTGTTCGTGCAGATGGTTGTTGTCTTGCAATCGTCCCCATCTGTTGACTCAGGGATCGAGACGTGGCTGCACGATTCGTTACAGCCATGCGGATAAGATGCCTGTCATCTCGATTGCTAGTGATACAAGGCCATTGGAATCCAGCACGGCGTTCCGTATTACCCTCCTGAACCCACCGATTGCATATTCTGTTAACAGTCACTGGATCTCGACCAACGCGAGCAGCAATGTCGCGATACGATAAACCGCAATCGCAATGGGCTACACTCCGACCTTTAGCGAAGTCGGAAACGTGATGGTACGCATTTCTCCTCCTTACACGAGGCATCACAACGTTTCACCAGGCAACGCCGGTCAACTGCTGTTTGTGTATGAGAAATCGGTTGGAAACTTTCCTCATGTCAGCACGTTGTATGTGTCGCCACCGACGCCAACCTTGTGTGAATGCTCTGAAAAGCTAATCATTTGCATATCACAGCATCTCTTTCCTGTCGGTTAAATTTCGCGTCTGTAGCACGTCATCTTTGTGGTGTAGCAATTTTAATGGCCAGTAGTGCATTACCGAGCTCATACATATAATTGACTGCCATGACTTTCTTCAGCTGTGGAGAGTCACAGCATCACTCCTACGTGAATTGCCACGCTCAAGGTGATCAGTCTGCTAATTTCAGGTCTTGACATTTCATGCTACATGGAAAACGCATTTTTCGGAAGTAACTGAATTTTTTATTGGAGGTACATGGACGATACATTTAGCCTGTTATTTTAAGCATAATTTATCCTTTATTTTTATAGTCATCACGAGTATACTTCGGTTCAAACGTTTTTCGCTTACGATACTATCATATCTGATCTAAAGTTTTCCTGTATGTGCAATTTAGCCATTTACTGAGGAACGAAATGTTTTTAATACCACTATAATAAAGATGCAATGAGATATTTTAAGTATGTATAACCAAGTTAGTGGCTAGTATCTCTTATAAAAGTCATATCACATCAACATTCACTGGACATCAGAACATTTTGAGGGTACCATTTTCAACCAAATAACAGTTTCCAACCTTGGAGCCACGAGGAAGGCCGATTTGGAGAGTATGATGCAGTGGAAAATTACGTAACGATCACTTGTTTTGTTAGAACTCGTATCGCCCTCTGAGGTGTGAAACGATTGTAGAATGCATTGCTGTCACTGTCGATCTTCGATTTTGGAGGGCTGGTCTGCTGTGATTATCGTCTTGGTGTTCGAAAGAGGACAATATGGGCACCTTCTCAGTGTATAATAATAATGAAATTTCTGATGGTTTGAAAAAAATATCTTCCTACTTTCTTCGTGGGAAAATTCTGAGCAACTGTTGAATGTTTTTTTTTTTAATTTTGTGTGTGTAGGGCACCAGTTGAAGTCAAAGTCTTACAATAAGCCGTTGTATCTGATTACCACAAAGATGTAAAAGACAAAGTTTATCGAATAAGCTGTTCATACCTAGAAGAGTTTTCTATAACACAATTAAAAAGTGTAGTAGTGCGTGTTCTTCGGTACTGTTTATATATTTGTTTTTCTGCAAGTACCGGTACGATACGAAAACTGCTCTGGTGCGAAATTCAGATACCCAGTCATTCATTTCACGAGCCATAAACAGGCAGACGCTACCCAGCAGTGACACAGATTGTACCCTCGCATTCATTTTAGGGAAATACTGTGTTTGTTGTTGCTTAAGCAGAAATACACGCTATTGCTTTTTCGAGCTCCATTATCATGACACTTCACCTCTTCGATTTAACGTTTGGAAGCAGAAAACTTTTTTCTGTGCGTGGCAAGATTAGCTGGGTACAGCAGTAAGACCACAAGAAATTGAAGAGCCGCCTAGTAATGGATAATTATGTTGAGCAATTTCAAACAAGTTTCGAGCACAACGTCTTGTAAGACGACTAGCGCTGCCCATGCCTCCCTACCGGTGAGTGGGGGGGGGACTGGTCGATTCCCTCCGAAGACCCTATATAATACAGAGCGCGCATCGTAGGTCACTAGTCCCCCAGTCCCCTAGAAGCCTCCAGCAGAAATGGATACCGGCAGGGTGAGTCACCCGTATATATGCTGGTTCTTTTGTGATAACATCGTTACGCAGTCTATCTGCTACTGTTACTGTCGTAGGTATTAGCACAGGACTGTCGTTTTGCATTTTAAAAGACTGGAGGACTTCGAACACAATTTACATATTCACTTATCACATTTTTACAAGTAACCTATGTCACAATCGTCAAGTTGGTTTATATTCGCTTCTTTTTGTTTTATTTTTGTGACCTGTCCAAGACATTTTACTAACTAAATTGCAGAATTTTGTTTGAAACTCTTTCTCAGTTTCATTATGCATCTATCAAATAATTCACGCTCTAGTTAACGAAAGGAATAAACAGGCTGTGTCAGGTAACTCATAAATGTAAACAGTGTATAACGTTATGAGAGGAGAGATTCATGAATGTATATCGACAAGATACGGTCTTATTTCTACAAATGTCCATCGTATAAATAAAAGACCAATTTCACGAACATCAAGGAGTCCTAGCACTTGGTGCAGGTGAGTGTTATAACCAATATCAGTACATGAACAGCAAGAGAAATATATGTAAAGAAATATGTGTATGAACATTCCCTCCCTGCTCACAAAAATAGCAACCTTAGACCTCACATTATAAATTACAACTCCAGTAATACGTCGTGGACAGTAGTTAATAGCCAGGTGAGAATATTTTGTGCCTAGACAGTGAGGAGAATTCATCTTAGTAAAAAAAAAAAAAAAAAAGCAGCTGCATCCTGAAACGATACTATGAAGTCGATTTCATTTGAACTTTTCCAACTCGTGGAGAGAAACTTCTCAGTTTACTCATTTATGTTCCTTTTGTTATTAAGAGTTAGGGGGAAAGCAACAACCCTCTGTTCCTACAATAAGTACCATTCTGTAGTATTTGGTGTAACTTACTTATCGTTCCCAGAATGAGATTTTCACTCTGCAGCGGAGTGTGCGCTGATATGAAACTTCCTGGCAGATTAAAACTGCCTTTCGCGGGCGAGTGCTCTACCATCTGAACTACTGAAGCACGACTCACGCCCGGTCCTCACAGCTCTACTTCTGCCAGTATCTCGTCTCCTACCTTCCAAACTTTACAGAAGCTCTCCTGCAAACCTTGCAGAACTAGCACTCCTGAAAGAAAGGATACTGCCAGGAAGTTTCATATCAGCGCACACTCCGCTGCAGAGTGAAAATCTCATTCTGGAAACATCCCCCAGGCTGTGGCTAAGCCATGTCTCCGCAGTATCCTTTCTTTCAGGAGTGCTAGTTCTGCAAGGTTTGCAGGAGAGCTTCTGTAAAGTTTGGAAGGTAGGAAATGAGATACTGGCAGAAGTAGAGCTGTGAGGACCGGACGTGAGTCGTGCTTCGGTAGCTCAGATGGTAGAGCACTTGCCCGCGAAAGGCAAAGGTCCCGAGTTCGAGTCTCAGTCGGGCACACAGTTTTAATCTGCTAGGAAGTTTTACTTATCGTTGCAAGAAATTTGAAGTAAGGCTACTGTTTTAAGTTGACTCACGAGCATATTGTACAGCAAAGCTAGTTTGAGCACCTCATCATAGTATATGTATTCTCAGCAGCAACTCGCTTTAAATAGTTCATTAGAATTGAATTCAACCTAGGCATTCGTGAACAATGATGACTTGTTACTAACAGGCAATTTCTTTTTATTGATGCCGCTTTTTTCACCTCTGGAAATTATTTGTTATTGTGAAAAACATCAAGAACCATCGTGGTTCTGAGTTTGCTATAAACTGAAGAATCCCTTGTAATTGTCCACGTAGGTCGTTCCAATAGACAGATGAAAGCAACGGCATGCAACCTGCAATAAGAGCGTGTCTAGTAGAATTCTCCACTAGAGGATAACTTTATTTTACAGTTCACTAAACTAAACATTTATCTCTGCCCTGTAATTAGTTTGATTTAATGTAGCTGTCCATGCTACTCTATCCTCTGCGAGCCTATTCATCTCGGAATAACTTTCGCTACCCATATCCTTCTGAATCCGCTTACTGTATTCATCTCTTGCTCTCCCTCTACGATTTCTAACACCCACACTTTCCTCCAGTACTAAGTTGGTGATCTCCTGATGTCCCAGAAGTGTCCCATCGACCGATCGCTTCTTAAGGTCAAGTGGTGCCACAAATTTCTTGTCTCCCCAGTTATTATTCAGTACCTCTTCATTAGTTACGTGATCTACCGACCTAACTTTCAGCATTCTTTTGTGGCAGCACATTTCGAAAGCTTCTATTCTCTTTTTCTCTAAACTGTTTATCGTCCATTTTTCACCTCTATAGATGGTTACACTCGATACAAATAATTTTAGAAATGAATTCCTAACATTTAAATCTATTTTCGTTGTTAACAAATTTATCTTCTTCAGAAAAGCTCTTCATGCCATTGTTAGTCTTCATTTTATATCCCCTCTACTTCGGCCATCATCAGTTATTTTGCTGCCCTAATAGCAAAACTCGTCTTTTAATTCGACTGCATTCCATTATCCTTGTTTTGGTTTTGTTGATTTTCATCTTATATCTTCCTTCAAAAACAACGTCCGTTCCATTCAACTGCTCATCCAACTGCTTTGCTGTCTCTGGCAGAATTACAATGTTATCTGCAAACCTCAAAGTTTTTCTTTCTTTTCCCTTTCTTATTTCTTTCCCGTGAAGTTTAATTCCTACTACTTGTTCAACGTACAGATTGGATAACATCAGGGACAGGCTACGAACCTGTCTCACTCCCTGCTCAGTCACTGCTTCCTTTCATGTCCGTCGACTGGAGTAGTATTTATTCATTTATTGCTTACTTAGCCGGAACTGATTAGGGCCTAAGGCCATCTCCTACAGTTAACCCGGAACAGCACATAGCAAGGAAATTTTACAACAATAAATTCGCCAAACCCAAATACTACCGTTGGATTGCCATAGGGTACAGTCTGACTCATCACTCCATGTCACTCGTTTGCAGTCAGCCTCTGTCCAATGGCTTTGCTCTTTACACCACTCCAAGTGTCGCATAACAATGACTACAGAAATTCGTGGAGTATGAAGAGCTGGGCGAACACTGTGTCCCAGTCTATTTAACTTCTAACGCACAGTCATCGTGCCGACTGCTGGAAGCACTTTGGAACTCAGGGGTCATTCTTTCCACTGATTTCATACGATTTTTTACAACGACTCTTCACAATGCTCGGCGGTCCCTGTCCGTCAATACGTATAGTCCGCCTGTTTTTGGTTTAGCTGTTGCTGTACCTTCACGTTTCCACTTCACAGTCACACTACTAGCAGTCGTCATTCAAAAACTCAGTAATTCACGCGCTTTCAAATCTAAACTGATGAGTATCCTCGCGGGCCACTCCTTCCAGTCTGTCGATGATGATAATGATGAAGTTTGGTTTGTGGGGCGCTCAACTGCGAGGTTAGCAGCGCCCGTACAAATTCCGAACCTTTGCTTAGTTCAAACTCGCCACTTTCATGAATGATGATTAAATGAGGAGGACAACACAAACACTGAGTCATCTCGAGGTAGGAGAAAATCCCTGACCCCGCCGGGAATCGAACCCGGGACCCCGTGCTCGGGAAGCGAGAACGCGACCGCGAAACCACGAGCTGCGGACTCTCGTCTGTCCAGGAAACCCTTGAAAAGTTAAAGTGATCCCTACGTTATATTGTTGATTGCGCTTTTATAAACTTATAGTCTGTCGTCCTTTTAGGATTCATAAACATTTTATTTTATTTATTAGTACTTTTCTGTTGTAATTTCATGTACTGACACGTTCTGTGGCTACGGAGGTTTGCTCCTCAGTTTGGTCCTATGCAACTAGACGTGTTAAAAAGAAAAAGAAAATATTAGCAGCTGTAGAAGGCTCATATGTTGTCACCATCAGAGGTAGCTTAAGAGGTGCTCTGGCATCCCCAAGCAGCGTCCTTTTTCACAGGTTTCTTTTACTGAATGTTTTAGAATCAAGTATCTTATACCTAGTACAGTGTGTAATATGGCCTCAAGGGGAAACAGTCGCTTTTGACTGCTGGACAGTTGACTGCAATGGATACAGCTTCTCCACCGCTAAAACCTCTGGGGTTCCTCCGACGTGAAGCTGCTGATCACCAAGGGTTTACCATCGCTGTTTTCGTCCGCTGAATTAGTGTTTGTACAATTTCCGTATTTGATTTCTCCGGTACTTACATTCCTGGAAATCATTCCCCTGTCTGAGACCTAGGGAACCGACGGATGAAAGGCTAACAGTCCGCGAGTTGTTACTGTTATATTGTACTAAAATAATTATCATTACACTACTACTAGTTGAAATTACAGAACAAAGAATAATAGCAAAAGTTTAAATACTACTTAGGACTGTATTAGGAATAATATTGCTCTACGTACGCGTGGTCTAGGGGTAGCGTCTTTGATTCATAATCAAAAACGTCTTCGGTCCCGGGTTCGATCCCCGCCACTGCCTAACTTTTGATAAATAATCAGCATTGGCGGCAGAAGACTTCCGGCATAAGAAGGCAGCCTCATTCTGCCAACGGCCTTGTCGAAGAGGGCGGAGGAGCGGATAGAGGTTCAGAGCACTATCTTGTCCTAGGGGTGGGAAATTGCCCCTAAAGGCGGAAGAATCAGCAATGATCAACGGCATGAGGATGCAGAAGGCAATGGAAAGCAACTGCATTAAAGACACGTAACGTGTATCCACAGGACATGTGGCCTGTAATTGAAGAGGTGTCATGATGATCTCTCCATTGGCAAAAGATTCCGGAATAATCCCCCATTCGGATCTCCGGGAGGGGACTGCCAAGAGGGAGGTTACCATGAGAATAAGATTGAATAATCAACGAAAGGGTAACCTTCTACGAGTCGGGGCGTGGAATGTCAGAAGCTTGAACGTGATAGGGAAACTGGAAAATCTGAAAAGGGAAATGCAAAGGCTCAATCTAGATATAGTAGGGGTCAGTGAAGTGAAGTGGAAAGAAGACAAGGATTTCTGGTCAGATGAGTATCGGTTAATATCAACAGCAGCAAAAAATGGTATAACAGGTATAGGATTCGTTATGAATGGGAAGGTAGGGCAGAGGGTGTGTTACTGTGAACAGTTCAGTGACCGGGTTGTTCTAATCAGAATCGACAGCAGACCAACACCGACAACGATAGTTCAGGTATACATGCCGACGTCGCAAGCTGAAGATGAACAGATAGAGAAAGTGTATGAGGACATTGAAAGGGTAATGCAGTATGTAAAGGGGGACGAAAATCTAATAGCCATGGGCGACTGGAATGCAGTTGTAGGGGAAGGAGTAGAAGAAAAGGTTACAGGAGAATATGGGCTTGGGACAAGGAATGAAAGAAGAAAAAGACTAATTGAGATCTGTAACAAGTTTCAGCTAGTAATAGTGAATACCCTGTTCAAGAATGACAAGAGGAGGAGGTATACTTCGAAAAGGCCGGGAGATACGGGAAGATTTCAATTAGATTGCATCATAGTCAGACAGAGATTCCGAAATCAGATACTGGATTGTAAGGCGTACCCAGGAGCAGATATAGACTCAGATCGCAATATAGTAGTGATGAAGAGTAGGCTGAAGTTCAAGACATTAGTCAGGAAGAATCAATACGCAAAGAAGTGGGATACGGAAGTACTAAGGAATGACGAGATGCGTTTGAAGTTCTCTAACGCTATAGATACAGCAATAAGGAATAGCGCAGTAGGCAGTACAGTTGAAGAGGAATGGACATCTCTAAAAAGGGCCATCACAGAAGTTGGGAAGGAAAACATAGGTACAAAGAAGGTAGCTGCGAAGAAACCATGGGTAAATGAAGAAATACTTCAGTTGATTGATGAAAGGAGGAAGTACAAACATGTTCCGGGAAAATCAGGAATACAGAAATACTAGTCGCTGAGGAGTGAAATAAATAGGAAGTGCAGGGAAGCTAAGGCGAAATGGCTGCAGGAAAAATGTGAAGACATCGAAAAAGATATGATTGTCGGAAGGACAGACTCAGCATACAGGAAAGTCAAAACAACCTTTGGTGACATTAAAAAAAGCAACGGTGGTAACATTAAGAGTGCAACTGGAATACCAATGTTAAATGCAGAGGAGAGAGCAGATAGGCGGAAAGAATACATTGAAAGCCTCTATGAGGGTGAAGATTTGTCTGATGTGGTAGAAGAAGAAACAGGAGCCGATTTAGAAGAGATAGGGGATGCAGTATTAGAATCGGAATTTAAAAGAGCTTTGGAGGACTTACGGTCAAATAAGCCAGAAGGCATAGATAACATTCCATCAGAATTTCTAAAATCATTGGGGGAAGTGGCAACAAAACGACTATTCACGTTGGTGTGTAGAATATATGAGTCTGGCGACATACCATCTGACTTTCGGAAAAGCATCATCCACACAATTCTGAAGACGGCAAGAGCTGACAAGTGCGAGAATTATCGCTTAACAGCTTAACAGCTCATGCATCGAAGCTGCTTACAAGAATAATATACAGAAGAATGGAAAAGAAAATTGAGAATGCGCTAGGTGACGATCAGTTTGGCTTTAGGAAAAGTAAAGGGACGAGAGAGGCAATTATGACGTTACGGCTAATAATGGAAGCAAGGCTAAAGAAAAATCAAGACACTTTCATAGGATTTGTCGACCTGGAAAAAGTGTTCGACAACATAAAATGGTGAAAGCTGTTCGAGATTCTGAAAAAAGTAGGGGTAAGCTATAGGGAGAAACGGGTCATATACAATATGTACAACAACCAGAGGGAATAATAAGAGTGGACGATCAAGAGCGAAGTGCTCGTATCAAGAAGGGTGTAAGACAAGGCTGTAGCCTTTCGCCCCTACTCTTCAATCTGTACATCGAGGAAGCAATGATGGAAATAAAAGAAAGGTTCAGGAGTGGAATTAAAATACAAGGTGAAAGGGTATCAATGATACGATTCGCTGATGACATTGCTATCCTGAGTGAAAGTGAAGAAGAATTAAATGATCTGCTGAACGGAATGAACAGTCTAATGAGTACACAGTATGGTTTGAGAGTAAATCGGAGAAAGACGAAGGTAATGAGAAGTAGTAGAAATGAGAACAGCGAGAAACTTAACATCAGGATTGATGGTCACGAAGTCAATGAAGTTAAGGAATTCTGCTACCTAGGCAGTAAAATAACCAATGACGGACGGAGCAAGGAGGACATCAAAAGCAGACTCGCTATGGCTAAAAAGGCATTTCTGGCCAAGAGAAGTCTACTAATATCAAATACCGGCCTTAATTTGAGGAAGAAATTTACGTGGATGTACGTCTGGAGTACAGCATTGTATGGTATTGAAACATGGACTGTGGGTAAACCGGAACAGAAGAGAATCGGAGCATTTGAGATGTGGTGCTATAGACGAATGTTGAAAATTAGGTGGTCTGATAAGGTAAGGAATGAGGAGGTTCTACGCAGAATCGGAGAGGAAAGGAATATGTGGAAAACACTGAAAAGGAGAAGGGACAGGATGATAGGACATCTGCTAAGACATGAGGGAATGACTTCCATGGTACTAGAGGGAGCTGTAGAGGGCAAAAACTGTACAGGAAGACAGAGATTGGAATACGTCAAGCAAATAATTGAGGACATAGGTTGCAAGTGCTACTCTGAGATGAAGAGGTTAGCACAGGAAAGGAATTCCTGGCGGGCTGCATCAAACCAGTCAGTAGATAGATGACCAAAAAAAAAAGGAATAATATTTGCAGGTGATGTGGAGACATACAGGGAGAAAAATTTAATACGGTGGTTTACCTTTTTCTAGCAGCAGCAAAGGTACTAAACCGGCAGGCCATCGATTTGAAATGAGCTCGGATGATAGATAAGGGTATTTGGGCATCGTCGTACGGGACCAGCACTTGACCGTTATGAGCTGGAGTATCACTGGGTAAACGATATACTTTCGCACGTTGCCGATGCTGTCGCTACCTACCTCGCTACAAGGAGTGTTCGACTGATGCTGTGGCGCCGGCCGAAGTGGCCGTGCGGTTCTGGGCGCTGCAGTCCGGAACCGCGAGACAGCTACGGTCGCAGGTTCACATCCTGCCTAGGGCATGGATGTGTGTGATGTCCTTAGGTTAGTTAGGTTTAACTAGTTCTAAGTTCTAGGGGACTAATGACCGCAGAAGTTGAGTCCCATAGTGCTCAGAGCCATTTTTTGATGCTGTGGTCGTCACATCCTTCAGATCCCTCAATCATTGCCACGGGTCATGGGATGCTGCTTCCACTCAACCATGCCAATTTTTGGTCATCCCATGACCCGATGTTTGCAATGATTGATAAATGTGAAGGATGTGACGACCAGAGCAACAGTCGAACACTCTTTGTAGCTCATAACGTCAGGTGCTGGTCCCGTTCGACAATGACAGCTGTAGTCTGGCACCGTTCGTTGTCCATGGTTTCACTATAAATGGTTCAAATGGCTCTGAGCACTATGGGACTTAACATCCGAGGTCATCAGTCCCCTAGACTTAGAACTACGTAAACCTAACTAACCTAAGGACAGCACTCACATCCCTGCGACCGAAGCAGCCGTGTTGTTCCGGACTCAAGCGTTTCACTGTAAAAGAAACCGGAATACTTGACTACTCCTGTCTCCAGTGTTGCCGTCGGACCCAGCGCTGTTCACGTGCCTGCCCCTGCTGTCAGGTCACGAGAAACTGCAGCAATAATAGCTGTGCTAACAGTCTTGGGTGCTCCACATGTCATCGCTCGGTCCATTTGGATATACATACATCAAAAAAGTTTTGCATCACCTCGGTTCCGTAAATTCCGGAATTTGTACAGAAAATTGGAATAGAGATCAACATAAACATCATTTCTGCCCTTTTTATTGCTCGTGAAAACCAGACATTGCATGTTGTACCATCCTATAGCGAGACCTTCACAGGTTTATGGATCAGATTTCTGTACGCAACGGTACCTCTAAAACCTAGTAGAACGTCCTCTTGCATTGATGCATGTCTGTATTCGTCGTGACATACTATCTACAAGTTCATCAAGGCACTGATGGTTCGGATTATCCCAGTCCGCAACGGCGATTCCGCGTAGATCCCTCAGAGTAGTTGGTGGGTCACGTCGTCCATAAACAGACCTTTTCAATCTATCCCAGTCATGTTCGATAGGGTTCATGTCTGGAGAACATGCTGGTTACTCTAGTCGAGCGACCTCGTTATCCTGAAGGAATTCATTCACATGTGCACGACGGGGGCGCGAATTGGCGTCCATGAAGCCGTTACGGCGCCTATCATGACCACCAGCGGTGTATGTCAGCCCCACATAATGCCACCCGAAAACAGGAGGGAACCTCCACCTTGCTGCACTCGGTGGACAATGTGTCTAAGGCGTTCAGCCTGACCGGGTTGACTCCAAACACGGTTCCGACGATTGTCTAGTTGAAGGCATATGTGACACTCATCGGTGAAGAGAACGTGATGCAAATCCTGAGCAATCCATTCGGCATGTTTTTGGGGCCTTCTGTACCGCGCTGCATGCTTTCGTGATTGCAAAGATGGACCTCTCCATGAACGTCATGAGTGAAGCTGCGCGTCATGCATTCTATTGCGCACAGTTTGAGTCGTAACACGACGTCCTGTGGCTGCACGAAAAGCATTATTCAACATGGTGGCGTTGCTGTCAAGATTCCTCTGAGCCTTAATATGTAGGTAGCGGTCATCCACTGCAGAAGTAGTAGCCCTCGGGCGGCCTGAGCGAGGCATGTCATCGACAGTTCCAGTCTCTCTGTATCTCCTCCATGTCCGATCAACATAACTTTGGTTCACTCCATGAAGTCTGAACACTTCCCTTGTTGAGAGCCCTTCCTGGCACAACGTAACAATGAGGACGCGATCGAGCAGCGGTATCGACCGTCTAGGCACGGTTGAACTACAGACACCACGAGCCGTGTACCTTCTTCCTGATGGAATGACTGGAGATGATCGACTGTCAGACACCCTCCGTCTAATAGGCGCTGCTCAGTCATGGTTGTTTACATGTTTGGGCGGATTTAGTGACATCTCTGAAGAGTCAAAGGGATTGTGCCTCTGTGATGCGATATCCACAGGCAACGTCTGAGTTTTGAGCGCATATTTTTCGCTGAGAACAAGCCACATCCTAACTCGAAGTGAGTTGGCTGTACGCATGAGCAAAAAGTCTGACCTCTCGCGCGCTAGTCGCGTGGGGCTAGAGCCTGCAAGGCTTTGATTGTGGCCCTCCTTAAACCATCCAGTCCGTATTCGCATTACAGTTGTGGGATGCTGATTAACGTGAACACCAGTATCGCGAAACGATAAACTGCAATCTCGGTAAGCAGTATTTCTGCCACTGGCGATTTCCGATACAAGTTCACAGACGTTTGCCCTTTTTACACAAGCCTCTCACAAACAACCATCGTTTCAGTGCAATGTCAGTGCAGTGTAAAATTTTCTTACGCATAAAATCTACATCTGCTTTCATGGATTAGGTTCGAGGAAGCTGTTCTGGTTTCAACTTCTTAGCTCCATCGCTTCCTGCGCTCACCTATGTTCCTAACAACTGTAGGGTATATATTGCAGAAATTTCTAGTGTGTCTGCCATCCTGCTCCTGTTTGGCATGTTTCTTCCATTTATGGTTATATGTGTCGGTTTTCTCTCTTATTACAAATATTTTAAGGTCATTGCTTATGTCTTTGTTTCTTAATCCACTGTCCTTTAACTCAGGTGCGACCAAAAATTCGGCCCAAGGGCCAGGCATTGGCACGAGTGCCATGCAACTCAACCTATCTGGCACATTTTCCTCCAACACTACGCCACGCTTTCTGACGATGACGAGGGTGAAACGCGTAGATTTGAAATTTCAATGCACCAGTACTGTGGAGGATTTGGTTTTATATTTCACATTCCTCAACAACATAGACGAAAAACAAAACAATGTTTCAGTGTTATACAACCATTTTTGGCCCGCTGAAGACCTATAATTTTTTATAAAAACAAATCTTTCTCACACATTCGTGTATGTTGATCGAAATAATTTAGCACTTTTGCAACCTCGTTATGGAAACATGGAAACTCTGAAGAAAGAAATGTACAAGTCCTGATCAGTCAGCTACATTTCTACTGAAACGGCATACGATCTCTAAAACAGCTGTGAGATTGACAGTGCCCTCAAAACGTGTATTGAGTTAAACTTATAATTTTTGCAAGGCCACAATGAATTATTCAAACATCGCGATTTCTTTAATAACATTGAGCTTAGGGACTGGACTCTGTCAGAATGTGTCCTTGCTATAATGCGATTTTCTCTTTAAATGCATCCCCAGCAAATCAGAAATAAGTTGTTTATCCGCTTGCAGTGTCCTGCTGTCGGCAGTGTGCAGCCAAGCACACTTAAAATGCAAGGTCAGCAATCCATTCTGGGTGTTCTAATTTTCGTTCCTGCACTCGTTTTTCCTTTAAAAATTCAACAAAAGCGAGTTTTAAATTGAAAAATCGATTCAGGCATGCAGCTTGAGTTTACTTTTCAGTAATATATAAAGTCTCGATACTCTTTGTTCAGTTTCATCGAAAATTGTAGAAAGTGACAGCGGAATATTGCATGAACGTATTCGCCATTCCAAATATGGATGGCCATCAGCTGTAAACTTGAATGACGACAATGGAAATTTGTGCAGGACCTGCACTCGAACCCGGATTCGGCTTATCGCTGCTTACTGCTCGCGATAAACGGGAACTGGTGTGTTGCTAGTGAATTAGTGCGAAGGACTAAGAGTGAATGCGACAGAACCATCGATTAGCCGTGTTTGTAAACGCGCTTGCTACAGTGCCACACATATACACTAATGATGATGCTGATGTTGGGTTTGTGGGGCGCTCAACTGCGCAGTCATCAGCGCACATACAAAGTCCCAATTTTTTACACAGTACAATTTCTACACAGTCCAATGTATACAATGTCGCGAATGATGACGATGAAATGATGTGGACAACACAAACACCGAGTCCCCGGGATTTACATTAATGAAGAATATGCAGGTATGGTGTATGTTTACGGCTTCTGCGAAAGTAGTGCTCCTCCAGCTATAGAAGAATACCATCGGTGCCTTCCGAATCGTCGATTTCCTGATAGATTGTTTGCCACAGTTTTCAACAAAGTATGTAAAACAGGTATTCTTCCAATGTCCCATTTTTCTTTTGAACGTGTAGTTCAACGACCTGTTCAGCAACTGCAACATATTGTTGAAATGGTGCAGCCTAGTCCTATCGCCAGTCCACGGCAGCTTTCCGCACTAACCAATGTCCAACAAACACGGGCATGGCGAATATTACTTGCAGAAAACTAGTAGCCATTTCACACACTTCATCTCCACAGTCTTCACACTGACGACAATTTCACAAGACTTGACTTATGTGACTGATTAAATGAAACTCGTCATTTGCTTCTATTACTACCATTCGCTGCTGAAGCCACTTTTACACGGTTTGCAATCAACATCACACGTAATAATCGTTGACTGTCGCAGGAAAACCAGTGGGCTACAGTGGAAACCAGTTTCCAAGTTCCATTTTAGAAGGGCGAATGACTGGACAGAACGGGCTTTTTTTTCCGAAGCTTGTCCACGTTTTACGAGACATGCTGTGGAATATCTCAGCCGCTCTTATCCTAATCGCTGCGTTGGTCATGGTAATACAATTAACTGGCCATCAAGAGTGCGATACCTTACGCCATTAGATTTTTGTTTATGGCATTGGATGAAGGCTGAGGAGTACAAACGAGCGGACAATACGCGACATGAACTGCTTGGTCTATATCTACATCTACATTTATACTCCGCAAGCCACCCAACGGTGTGTGGCGGAGGGCACTTTACGTGCCACTGTCATTACCTCCCTTTCCTGTTCCAGTCGCGTATGGTTCGCGGGAAGAACGACTGCCTCTGTGCGCGCTCTAATCTCTCTAATTTTACATTCGTGATCTCCTCGGGAGGTATAAGTAGGGGGAAGCAATATATTCGATACCTCATCCAGAAACGCACCCTCTCGAAACCTGGCGAGCAAGCTACACCGCGATGCAGAGCGCCTCTCTTGCAGAGTCTGCCACTTGAGTTTATTAAACATCTCCGTAACGCTATCACGGTTACAAAATAGCCCTGTGACGAAACGCGCCGCTCTTCTTTCGATCTTCTCTATCTCCTCCGTCAGACCGATCTGGTACGGATCCCACACTGATGAGCAATACTCAAGTATAGGTCGAACGAGTGTTTTGTAAGCCACCTCCTTTGTTGACGGACTACATTTTCTAAGCACTCTCCCAATGAATCTCAACCTGGTACCCGCCTTACCAACAATTAATTTTATATGATCATTCCACTTCAAATCGTTCCGCACGCATACCCCCAGATATTTTACAGAAGTAACTGCTACCAGTGTTTGTTCCGCTATCATATAATCATACAATAAAGGATCCTTCTTTCTATGTATTCGCAATACATTACATTTGTCTATGTTAAGGGTCAGTTGCCACTCCCTGCACCAAGTGCCTATCCGCTGCAGATCTTCCTGCATTTCGCTACAATTTTCTAATGCTGCAACTTCTCTGTATACTACAGCATCATCCGCGAAAAGCCGCATGGAACTTCCGACACTATCTACTAGGGCTCTTCTGTCGTCCTTATGGAAGCTGCAGAGGCACTCAGACAAGCGACACAAGCGACACAACATCGTCTCCCACAACTACACAAATATATTGAAGTTTACGGTGAAATATTCGAACATCTATTGCGAACCATGCTGCATGTGTAATGTGACATCAACGATAACGTTTGGAGACGGATTTACTTGTTAATATACGTATTATCCAACCGATACTTCGTGAAACGCATGCTTTAACGTTTACTTACTGTTGTATATGTGTGCTGGTTTAAACCTGAGAATGTACTGAATAACACAGAAAATAAATATCAGTTTACATTGAATTCAGAATATGGCATATGTCCATATGAAATTTATTGCTCCAAGTAATAGCTTGTCACACCTCTGAATGTTGACCGTTGCTCCTGACACACGCTATACACGGTGATTCAGTTGCCCCTACTACTGGCTTTCATGCAACCTGTAATGCGTTCTAATACCCATGTGCAAGATTTTCATATTCATCGTTTGCTACGTGTGAACTATTAGTCATACAGAAGAAAATGAATAAGACGTTTTTGTCATCCTGGGATGCGTTTTCGCTAGAAGCCGTAGTTTTCGAATTATTCAAGGAAAACGTACAAAAGTAACCTTCAAACGCATTTTTCTTGATTAACTGGAAACCCTTGGCCTCCAGCATAAAATTTAATTACATTATGTTTCCTACAAAAAAGGCCTGTTCAATTTTTCTCGGTACAGCTTTCCGCTTAGCGAAAAACATAACATGAAAATCTTGCATGCGGGTAGCTGAAGAGGTTACAAGTTGAAGGTGTTGCGGGCTGCACGAAACCCAGTGACATGGGCAGCTGAATAATCCTGTATAATACATTCAACAGACTTGTGAAAGACTCAAGCTTGTTCAACTCCTTGGTTAGTTATAATGTCGTACTTAATTCGTTTATTTCTTATTTTTCTTACAAATTTAGTTTCATTCTATGAATTTTAAGGTCTATATCAAGTGTCATACAATTCCTATTTTTAAATCCGTATTGTCTTTAATTAAATTTTGTTTTCTATTATACAAACCAACCTGAAAATGGTAATCATCCAAATGTATTTCGACTTTGTAACAGAATAACAAGTTACGTCATATATCATACAACTGAGCCAAGGAACACATACTAAGCTGCACTATATCGCTGTAGACCATTTCTCAACTCTTACTAGTGTCATCAGCTGCGGTAAAGGTTTTTTATGTTTAGACAGATTCTTGAGTCATTTAAATAGTTTCATCTGCGCTTCTAAATAATGTGGATTTGTCGTCCTACACGGTGTCTACTTGTCGATCGATTTTGACCTCGCTGTCTGCTTGAAGTACCACGCGATAGCAGTTTGGAAAGGCATGTCTTAGGTGCACAACTTTTTGCTAATGAACTTTCGTATCAAAAACATGTAATTCTCTTCAAATGCTACCTGCGTGCAGTTGTGAGGGTAATGGAATCTCTACTTCGATAACATGTTGGAGGAGAGACAGCCCTTAATAGTAGCTTCCCGGCGGAGGTTCGAGTCCTCCCTCGGGCATGGGTGTGTGTGTTTGTCCATAGGATAATTTAGGTTAAGTAGTGTGTAAGCTTAGGGACTGATGACCTTAGCAGTTAAGTCCCATAAGATTTCACACACATCTGAACATTTGAACAATAGTAGCTTTATAGGAGAAATCTCTCCATCACTTGGCGCTTGCTTCGTACAGTGGTATAATGAATTGTATTAAATCTCTTACGGTATGTGCAAGTAGGTGTTCTTTTGTTTTCTTCTGACGTATGGGATAGCCCAGCATCTGGTTTCCCTTTTTGATAAATTGTTTTCTCGCGAGAGCCGACGAGGTTCATGTACACAGGGCAGCCTCGGTGCAACTATATACTCAAGACCAGGGGGTAATTTGACCTTATTAGCCAGGACGAATATAGTGTTTCATCCAGTAACTCACTCAGGAGCAGTGGTGGAAGAGCGAATAGTGGAGGTGGAGGCGTGAGAATGCGAGTTCAACAGCCTTTCAGGATAATATGAAAACAAATCTTACACCATTTCGTAATCCACTTAGCTGTAGAGCACAACTTACATATATGTGAAGTTTCATACATACGGTGATTCACATTTCCTTTTAAAGGCTTCTAGAGTTTGTAGAAGGGACTAGGTAAAGTTTTGATAAGGAAATCATTTCCGAAAATGTTTCATTTGGATGTAAAATAAGTTTAAAGATTGGACTATTTTCGTATCTCCCGCTTCAGCGCACGCACACAGCGGAGACAATGTGCTCTGCCCTTTGAGTTCTACAGGTGCACTCTTCGTCGGGTTCTCTACTGCGTGACGAAGGATTTCCTCTTCAAAGTCAACAATGCGGCGCCTCCACGGAACACCATAGTCCACGCTCCTAGTGGAGAACATACCAGTTTTTAAGCCATTGTTGTATTCGGAAAAAATGGCATGCGATTTTATAATTACGGCGAAGACTGACGATGGTATCATCTTCTCAGTGTGCCTTAAGTGAAACAGGGGATCCCATTTTCAAACTCATTTCGTATATAATCGATACGTCCCAGATATGAGTCTTCATTAACGCTTTACCTACTATGTCCTCTCTACAAACCCTAGAAACCTGTAACAGGGATTGTGAAATATCTTGTAAAGAGCGAAAAAAATTGCAGCCTACTTTTCAGTTCAAGAGATATGCTCACCTAATTTAACGTCTTAGAGACGCTGGTACGGTGATAAAATATGCTTCTCCTTTTCTACACATTAAACTTCACGTCTGCGTTAGTTGTGCCCTTGTCAACTATGATACCGCTGAGTTCTTATTGTTTAAGCTCCATCCATTTTCCTTTTCATATTCCTGCGTGGATCACGAAATGCGATAACATGAACGTAATTTTCAGTTTGGTACCCCTTGATAATACCCATGAAGGCGCATTTCGGTAATAGGTAGTGATGAGTCATGCAGATAAGTTTTGAACCAAGCGTATAAATTTATCAGATGATTGTGCACCAAACGATTCAGTAAGATACAGAGGTCTTCTTGCCATGATATTTCCTATGAAGATTAACTTTTCGCCCAGTTAATAAATAAATAAATTTGTACATAAAGCCAAATTATGTTGAACTTTTCCGGTATGACTGACTGGTTGCCCCACATAGACGAGTTCTTCTTCTGCTGTCGCTATAACTACGAACATAAAGAGACTGAAAAGGAAATCTCGTCACGTTCCTGCATTCTGAAGAACAGTTTCATATGATAAAGAATTACTGTTCGAAAGTCTTGCAGGCCATTATGAATTATTTGTTATTGTTGCAAAGGACAAAAACATTATTTCCAGTCAAAAGCTTCACTTTTGAGAACGATAGAATCAATTAACGTTGCACACAAAGTGAACTATGTTTGCGGTGTTGATTTGCTTTGTGTTAGACCTCGATTTGTTACAGCTCTTTGACACATACACCCACAAAAAACGTTCTGAACAAAATATGGTGCTCCTTTGAAATTTACAGATGGACATTCGGTTGTAGAATTCCATTTCTTATCGAGATAAATCACAAAAGTAACCATGCTAACGTAAGTACAAATTATGTCAGTGTATTTTAGTAACTTGTTACACCACTAAAACTGAACAAGAAAAAAAAATTAGCACTGGGTCACACTGTCACTCATTTGCCAAATTTGTGTCGTTGTCACGAAAAAACTAGATTTTATGTGAATGTGCACCCGCGAGTAAGGGTGACTATGATTGTGCTTGTACATTTGGTATGTACGTTCTTAGTGGTTGTGTTAGAGAGCAGTCTAGTGTTTCAAATGCAGTTATCTTTTATGTTGTACATATTTTTCAGATTTTCTTGGTTGCTGTGTTCCTGAACGCTGTTCTAGCAGCACCGCAGTTTAGCCCGGGAGACGCTACAAGTCTACTGGAGAATGACTTCAATGGAATTGACCCATGGCACTGGAAGTATGTCACTAATGTATTATGATTAACACACACGCTGTCACACTTAATGCTAATACATTTAAATAAAACGTTTCCTATGATTTCTCATTAAACATGGAGACTGTGCTCAGTATAGTAAAAGTAGAGAAATAATGACAGTCTCTCAACTAATCACACTGTACATAGACCTTAAAATAAAATACGGGACACTGGTGCAGAGACTATGTTGTGAGGAAACATTTCTCCGGCGTTACAGATGTCGAGAAAACCAAGTGTGGTTAAACTCCCCATCGAAGACAAGGTTACTTTATCATTGGGGACAGAGTATAGACTCACGTTTGACAGATATACCGGTTCTGTTCTGTTGGAAGAAAATGAAAATGAAAATGGTGCGTTAGAGATGTGATTCTCGCACCTACAGAATGCGAGTCCAACTCCTTAACCATTATACAATTTACCATTGTTCCATGGAACCAGCAACCTCCTGGATTTCTTACTCCTTTCTGATTTTTGAACCTATGTCTCGCCACGATGTTATTCAGCCTGTATCCTCCCGTATCTGTCTTTCCTAGGTAAATCTTATTTTCTTTTATTTTGAGCAGTATATTTATCACCACTAGCTCAGATTTATCACAGAACTCAAGGAGGTGTCGTCTCTTTTATTCCGAATGGCTATAATATATACTCTGTATTTCTTTTCTTTTTCCTTTGTCTTCACCCTCGTACTACAAAACTAATCTAATCTTTCTCCTCTCTCATCTCTACTACCGGGCCAATATTCTCCCTTGATGCAATCTTTTTTGCTTTCCCACCTACAGTGTTCCAACCCCCACGATTATTAGATTTTCATCTCCTTTTCCTAACTGAGTTAGCTATTCAATGCCCTCACAGACTCTAATTCTTCATCGTATGTTTTTGACGCTGAAATGTATACCCTAACTGTTGTTCAAGTACAAATTATTGTTCTTGGCGTTGGTTTCCTGCCAATTCTGATGAGAATATATTTGTCACTGAATTGTTCACAACACCTCAGTCACTACCATGAGTTTCCTATTCGTAACGAATCCTACTCCCGTTTTCCTGAGACAATCTGTTTTAACATTCACGTAAATAATGTAACCTCCCTGACAGGCAAATACTTTAGTGCTGGCTTGCTTTTGTAAGTCACTGTCATTGTACGTAAAGTTCCGTGTTAATATGCGTTTTCAAAAAAGTGTTGAATCTAGATCAGTTTTCTGTAGTAACATGGATATTTGAAAGGAAGTCATAAAATAAGATACGATTTTCAATGTAAGTAAAATAAAACTAATTCAGTTCTTTTCTTAGAAAATTATCTATTTAGTTTTAGTGCATTGTTGGCTCAAATTACAGTAATGTAGGAGTTTTCAGCAGCAGAAAGTGGTATAACATGAGGTGGATTCTTTACGATTAAGAAAGTACAACAGAAAATGAGTTACTGTGAACAGTTCAGTGGAAAGTTGTTCTCATCACATTCGACAGCAAATCAACGCGGACTGCGATAGCTTAGTTATACCTGCTAAGGTCGCAAGCAGAAGATGAATAGGTAGGAAAAGTATATAAGGATACTAAACGGGTCAGATGACAGATGTCAAATGAAAACCTAATGATAATAGCGACTGAACCGCAATTGTATGGGAAGGAACAAAGTTACGGGTTAATATGTGCTTGGCAGTACGAATCAGAGAAGAGAAAGACTAATTAACTTCTGCAATAAATTTCAGATGGTAATAGCGAATACTGTGTTCAAGAAACAAAAGAGGGGGAGGTATGCTTGGAAAATACCTGGAGACGCTGGAAGATTTCAGCTAGATTACATAATTGGCAGACAGAGATTCCGAAATTAGATACTGGATTGGTAGCGATGAATTGGGGATTTTCCCGTACAACAATTTCACGAGTGTACCGTGGACATTAGGAATCCGGTAAAACATCAAATCTCCGACATCGCTGAGGCTAGAAAAAGATCCTGCAAGAATGGGAACAATGCCGACTAAAGAGAATCGTTCAGCGTAACAGAAGTGCAACCATTCCGCAGATTGCTGCATATTTCAACGTTGCGCCATCAATAAGTGTCAGCGTGGGAAACATTCAACAAACATAGTCGATATGGGCTTTCGGAGCCGAAGGTCCACTCGTGTGCCCTTGCGGACTGCACCACACGAAGCTTTACGCCTCGCCGCGACCCGTCAACATCGACATTGGACTGTTGGTGACTGGAAAGATGTTGCCTGGACGGAAGAGTCTCGTTTCAAGATTTATCGGTTGGATGGACTAGTATGGGTATGGAGACAACCTCATGAATTCATGGAACCTGCATGCCAGCAGGGGACTGTTCAAGCTGGTGGAGGCTCTGTAGCGACGTGGGGCGTGTGCAGATAGAGTGATGTGGGACCCCTGATAAGTCTAGATACGACTCTTACATGTGACATGTACGTAAGCATGGTGTCTGATCACCTGCATTCATTCATGTCCATTATGCATTCCGACGGACTTGAGGATTTCCAGCAGGACAATGCGACATCCCACACTTTAAACACTTGCGCTGGCCTCCATACTCCCCAGAAAAGAACATCATTGAGCATATGTGGGATGCCTTGCAACGTGCTTTTCAGAAAAGATCTCTGCCCCCCGTACACTTACAGATTTATAGACAGCCCTGAAAGATTCATTGTGTCAATTTCCTCCAGCAGTACTTCAGACATTAGTCGAGGCCATGCCAAGTCGTGTTGCGGCACTTCTGCGTGCTCGCGGTGGCCCTAGACGATATTAGACAGTGTAAAATACGTGCAAGAAATTTGCGTGCCTCAACGATACAGATAGCCGTACCGTAGGTGCAACCACAACGGAGGGGTATCTGTTGAGAGGCCAGACAAACGTGTGGTACCTGAAGAGGGGCAGCAGCCTTTTCAGTAGTTGCAGGGGCAACAGTCTGGATGATTGATTGATCTGGCCTTGTAACACTAACCAAAATGGCCTTGCTGTTCTGGTACTGTGAACGGCTGAGAGCAAGGGGAAATTACAGCGGTAATTTTTCCCGAGGGCATGCAGCTTTACTGTATGATTAAATGATGATGGCGTCCTCTTGGGTAAAATATTCCGGAGGTAAAATAGTCCCCCATTCGGATCTCCGGGCGGGGACTACTCAAGAGGGCGTTGTTATCAGGAGAAAGCGGAGCGTGGAATGTCAGATCCCTTAATCGGGCAGGTAGGTTAGAGAATTTAAAAATAGGTTAAAGTTAGATACAGTGGGAATTAGTGAAGTTCGATGGCAGGAGAAACAAGACTTTTGGTCAGGTGAATACAGAGTTATAAATACAAAATCAAATAGGGGTAACGTAGGAGTAGGTTTAATAATGAATAAAAAATAGGAGTACAGGTAAGCTACTACAAACAGCATAGTGAACGCATTATTGTGGCCAAGATAGACACGAAGCCCACGCCTACTACAGAAGAACAAGTTTATGTGCCAACTAGCTCTGCAGTTGACGAAGAAATTGATGAAATGTATGATGAGATAAAAGATATTATTCAGGTAGTGAAGGGAGACAAAAATTTAATAGTCATGGGTGACTGGAATTCAAGAGTAGCAAAAGGGAGAGAAGGAAACATAGTAGGTGAATATGGATTGGGGCTAAGAAATGATAGAGGAAGCCGCTTGGTAGAATTTTGCGCAGAGCATAACTTATTCATAGCTAACACTTGCTTTTAGAATCTTGAAAGAAAGTTGTATGCATGGAAGAACCCTGGAGATACTAAAAGGTATCAGATAGATTACATAATGGTAAGACAGAGATTTAGGAACCAGGTTTTATATTGTAAGACATTTCCAGGGGCAGATGTGGACTCTGACCACAATCTATTGGTTATGACCTGTAGATTAAAACTGAAGAAACTGCAAAAAGGTGGGAATTTAAGGAGATGGGACCTGGATAAACTGAAAGAACCAGAGGTTGTACAGAGTTTCAGGGAGAGCATAAGGGAACAATTGACAGGAATGGGGGAAAGAAATACAGTAGAAGAAGAATGGTTACCTTTGAGGGATGAAATAGTGAAGGCAGCAAATAGGTAAAAAGACGAGGGCTAGTAGAAACCCATGGGCAACAGAAGAAATATTGAATTTTATTGATGAAAGGAGAAAATATAAAAATGCAGTAAATGAAGCAGGCAAAAAGGAATACAAACGTCTCAAAAATGAGATCGAAAAGAAGTGCAAAATGGCTAAGCAGGGATGGCTAGAGGACAAATGTAAGGATGTACAGGCTTATCTCACTAGGGGTAAGATAGATACTGCCTACAGGAAAATTAAAGAGACCTTTGCATGAATATCAAGAGCTGAGATGGAAACCGAGTTCTAAACAAAGATGGGAAAGCAGAAAGGTGGAAGGAGTATATAGAGGGTCTACACAAGGGCGATGTACTTGAGGGCAATATTATCGAAATTGAAGACAATGTAGATGACGATGAAATGGGAGATATGAAACTGCGTCAAGAGTTTGACAGAGCACTGAAAGAGCTGAGTCGAAACAAGGCCCCGGAGTAGACAACTTTCCATTAGAACTACTGACAGCCTTGGGAGAGCCAGTCCTGACAAAACTCTACCATCTGGTGAGCAAGATGTATGAGACAGGCGAAATACCCTCAGACTTCAAGAAGAATATAATAATTCCAATCCCAAAGAAAGCGCGTGTTGACACATGTGAAAATTACCGAACTATCAGTTTAATAAGTCACAGCTGCAAAATACTAACGCGAATTCTTTACAGACGAATGGAAAAACTGATAGAAGCCGACATCGGGGAAGATCAGTATGGATTCCGTAGAAATGATGGAAGACGTGAGGCAATAATGACCCTACGACTTATCTTCGATGAAAGATTAAGGAAAGGCAAACCTACGTTTCTAGCATTTGTAGACTTAGAGAAAGCTTTTGACAATGTTGATTGGAATACTCTCTTTCATATTCTGAAGGTGGCAGGGGCAAAATACAGGGAGCGAAAGGCTATTTACAATTTGTACAGAAAGCAGATGGCAATTATAAGAGTCGAGGGGTATGAAAAGGAAGCAATGGTTGGGAAGGGAGTGAGACAGGGTTGTAGCCTATCCCCGATGTTATTCAATCTGTGTATTGAGCAAGCAATAAAGGAAACAAAAGAAAAGTTCGGAGTAGGTACCAAAATCCATGGAGAAGAAATAAAAACTTTGAGGTTCGCCGATGACATTGTAATTCTGTCAGAGACAGCAAAGGACTTGGAAGAGCAGTTGAACGGAATGGACAGTGTCTTTACAGGAGGGTATAAGATGAACATCAACAAAAGCAAAACGTGGATAATGGAATGTAGTCGAATTAAGTCGGGTGATGCTGGGGGAATTAGAATAGGAAATGAGACACTTAAAGTAGTAAAAGAGTTTTGCCATTTGGGGAGCACAATAACTGATGATGGTCGAAGTAGAGAGGATATAAAATGTAGACTGGCAATGGCAAGGAAAGCGTTTCTGAAGAAGAAATATTTGTCAACATCGAGTATAGATTTAAAAGTCAGGAAGTCGTTTCTGAAAGTATTTGTCCATAGCCATATATGCAAGTGAAACATGGACGATAAATAGTTTAGACAAGAAGAGAGGAGAAACTTTCGAAATGTGGTGCTACAGAAGAATGCTGAAGATTAGATGGGTAGATCACATAACTAATGAGGAAGTATTTAACAGAATTGGGGAGAAGAGGAGCTTGTGGCACAACTTGACTAGAAGAAGGGATAGGTTGGTAGGACATGTTCTGAGACATCGAGGGATCACCAATTTAGTATTGGAGGGCAGCGTGGAGGGTAAAAATCGTAGAGCGAGACCAAGCGATGAATACACTAAGCAGATTCAGAAGGATGTAGGCTGCAGTAGGTACTGGGAGATGAAAAAGCTTGCACAGGATAGAGTAGCATGGAGAGCTGCATCAAACCAGTCTCAGGACTGAAGACAACAACAACAACAACAACAATAAGACTGGACGAAGACTGAAGATCTCGGTTTGAAAATGATGTAAGGCAGGGATGCCTCTACTGTTGAATCTATACATCGAAGAAGCAATGACTGAAATGAAAGGAAGGTTCAAGAGTGCGATTCAAATCCAGGCAGAAAAAAATATTTATGATAAAATTTCCGGCTGACATTTCTATTCTCAGTGAAAGTGAAGAAGGAAACGAAGAAGAATGACAGGATCTGTTTAGTAGAAGAAACAATCTACTGAGTACGGAATACGAATTTCGTGTACACCGAGAAGGACGTAAGTAATGAGAAGCAGCAAAAATGAGAGCAGTGAGAAAATTAACATCAAAATTGATAGTCACGTAGCGAGAAACTTAGGAAATTCTGCTACCTTGAAGGAAAATAACACATGACGGACGAAGCAAGAAGGATATAAAAAGCGAACCAGCACAGGCCAAGAGAAACCAAAAGGAAGCCTGATCATGGATAATGGAAAACCTGAAAAGAAGAGAACGTAAAGGTTTGAGATGCGGTCCTACAGAAGAATGCTGAAAGTCAGGTGGATGTAATGGATGAGGAGGTTCTCCATCGGATCGGCGAAGCGAGGAAAGTATAGAAAACACTGAAAAGTTGAAGGGACAGGGTTATAGGTCATAAGATAACAGGGAATAGCCACCATAGTGCTAGAGGGAACTGTAGAGGGTGAAAACTATAGGGGCTGACAGAGCCTGGAATTCCTATAGCAAGTAATTGAGGACGTAGGGTGCAAGTAATGTTCTGAGATGAAGAGGTTGGTGTCGGAGAAGAATTCGCAGCGGGCCGCACCAAATCAGTCAGACTGCTGACTCAAGATGGAAGTTCTATTCTTTAAATCGTTTCTTGCTATTTATCACCACCAGCACAAGCAACTTCCACCGCAACGAAAGTCAGCCAACATGGCATGTGGTTTAAACATCATTAACCTTCGTAATACCAAAGGGACGGATGGGGCTATTTTATGAACACCTTTTGGAAACATGGTAATCTAGTTAGTTTTTTTATATTTTAAAATTTTGAAAAATCTTGTACTTAATGAATCCTCCTACCACATTCTAGAAATGTTTTAAATTCTCCAGTTAAACTTAATCCAAAAATTTAAGTCTTCGTATTAGATGCTACTCTTCCCAGTGAATGTCGTATTCAATATTTTCAAGTTCAGGACCTTATTTACACATCAATATTTCTTGAGTCAACAATAATTAACGAATTTTGAAATTTTTTGTATGGGCTCAAGATATCCCTCTCGCCCCCTAACCTTCTCGTATAGCGCGATAAGCGATATGCATTGGTCTTGCTGGGGTTAATAGTGGCTGGTTATGATTTAAACTGTATTTTACGCAAACACGACCTCAGAACGTAAATTTTCGACATAACTGCGTGTCAAGAATACTTTTAGACTTTCATTAAACGTTTACGTGATTACCATTACTCGTACGTGAGTTCCGTGTTTAGTGACTCGTACGTTACTTCGCAGTCGCTGGAGGACTGGCACGACCAGGTGGTCGGCTGCAGCAGTGCGACCTTTCGCACCGCGACCCACATTCGTACAGCTGTTGAGTAAACACTAGCCGCAAAGATCGCAACACGCTAATGGATTCGTCATTAACTCGCATCCAATTACGACTTGGGTGCAGCGTGAAACATAATTATGTGAATAGAAAAAAATGCTAGGCTGACGTGAAAAACAGTGAGTGCTCGTTACGAATCATCTTTAGACCTCTTGCAAAAACCAGACTTACGCTATACCTTAAAATAACCCTACATCAATTTTGAGAGCCATTTGAGAATAATAAAAATGAATACTCGCTCAAGTGTGTTCTCGTTTTTAAAAAGAAAAATTAGGGGTTAACTCCCATTGGACGACAAGGTAATTAGAAACGGAGAAGAAACTCTGGTTAGTGAAGTATAGGGAAAGAAATCGGTCGCGTTCTTTCAAACGAACCATCCGGACATCTTCTTTAATCAACTTAGGGAAGTAGTACGTAAACCGTAGTCTGGATGGACACCCGGAGATATGAACAGTTGATCTCAAAGAACTAGTCCAGTGTCCACTATCTGACTAAAACGTCAGGTCCCTCACCTTTTTTTTTTCTTTCAAATCGGGCATCTCGTCACACAGTTCTTTTTTTTATCTTTTTTGCTTTACATTATAAGGAAAAATATTTATGCGTTGCTAAACATTATATCTGTGTTGCTGATTAAGCAGCGTTGATTTGGATGTAAATTAAACTATGTGCAACACAAGGTATCCTGTTTTCGTTTTCGTTTTGAGCAAAGTGTACTTCTGTGGCGAAATTCGCAAAGTCATAGTACATGATTGTGCCACACAGCGTTTCCGAGACACACACATATATAGTCGACACCCCACAAGCCACTGTCCAGTGCATGGTAGAAGGGTACTTGGCATTTTACTAGCTATTACGGCTCTTCCCGTTCCGTTGCTTAAACATATGGAACTCTGTAAGAATGATTCCTTGAAATCATCTGTGGGCGCTGTAATTTATCTAATCTTGTCTTCCTACATTTTTCTCTTAGGGCTGGTCCATGAAATTTTGTAACTACGGTTTCTAGAGATACTTTACGTCTATGTTCAAGACTTGCACAAGTTTTTTCAGCATCTTCATGACACACTCCCACGGGTCAAAAAACATGTTTCCTTCGCATACGTTCAACGTCTCTCGTTGATTCCATTTGGTATGTGTCCCATACATTTTCTAATACGCGTCGCAGAAATGTTTTGTAATCAATCTCCTTTATAGACCCATTGCATTCCGTAGTACGAGGGGCGTTCAGTAAGTAATGCAACACTTTTTTTTCTCTAACAGTTTCAACTGAAAAAAATGCGGAATTTGCTGTGGGACATATTGAAATATTCCCGCTTCAGCCTCTATAGTTTCACGAAGTACCGATAGCTGGCGGCTCTATACATAGCCTTCAAAATGGCGTGTGTAAGGCAGGTGCGTTCCGAGCAGAGAGCAGTCACTTAATTTTTTTGGTGCAAAATCAGACCAATGCGGATATTCATAGGCGCTTGCAGAATCTCTACAGACACCTGACAGTGAACCAAAGCACCGTGAGTCGTCAGCAACGCAACGAGGTCGTTCAAACCTGTCCATCTCCCTCGTGCCCGTTGGTCGCGCATAGCTGTGACTTCTGCAGTGTTCGAACGTGCGGACACTCTCAATCGAAGTGGTGGACGGATCACAATCAAGCACCTCGCTGCACAATTGGACGCCTCTGTTGCTAGTATTGCCACACTCGTCCACCACTTGGGATACTCAAAAGGCGTTTGCTCGCTGGGTACCTCGCCGCCTAACAGAAGACCATAAATGGCAACTAAGGACCAGCTGTGCAATGAAGGACGCACCCCACAGGAACTAGTATGTGAGTGCTGAGGAGGTTATTGGCGCAGCAAAACTTTGGACTCTAGGTCGATCAGTAGAGCGGTACCATGAGCCTTCCAGTAAGGTGGCGCAAGGCCGTCGCATTATGGTGAAAAACAGCATTGTGTAACCAGAAGAGTGGGGAATAATATGACGTATTGCAATCCTGAATAAAATCAGACAAAAATGTATTATTTATTGAACGCCCTCGCATTTTACCACTAAACCAAAACATTTATCTACCATTAATTGTAAGAGTTGATCGATTCTAGTTGTGACTCGTATACATTATAGTCATAGAATGCAATGTTACTTCATTTTCTGAACATTTAAAACAAGCTGCCAATCTTCGCACCAATTTGATATCTTTTCAAGATCCGACTCAATATTTGTTCATATTGTTCAGATGGTTCTGAGCACTATGGGACTTAACATCTGAGGTCATCAGTGCCCTAGAACTTAGAACTATTTAATCCTAACCTAACCTAAGGGCATCACACACATCCATCACCGAGGCAGGATTCGAACCTCCGACCGTAGCGGTCGCGCGGTTATAGACAGAAGCGCCTAGAACCGCTCGGCCACACCGGCCGGCAATATTTGTTCAGTTTTTCTCAAAAAGTACTTCATTATAGACATCCGCATTATCAGCGAATATTCTGACGATATATTTAAAGTCGTACAACACGAACAGTAAGTGTTCCAATCCCCCTGAAACAAGTTATACACCTGTCAACGGCTCCCTATCGAACATAACATGTTGCATTCTCCCGACTAAGAAATTCTGAATCCAGTCACAAATTTCATTTGATACACCAAATACTCGTAGTATCAAAAATAAGTATAGATATACTAGTGATCCAAATACGAGGGTTATTCGGAAAGTAAGGAACGATCGGTCGCGAAATGGAAACCACTGTGAAACACCGATGTTTTGCACAGGTGTGTTGGGCAGTGTCTCTAGTATGCCCGTCGATCGCGTTACGTCGTTCTTTTTATTTCCGAGCACACAGGAAGCACATAGAGATACGTGTCTCCCTCCGAGGACGTGGGTCTGGTGAGAAATTTCGCCTGAAGCTGTGCAACCAACATTACATAACTCTCGTGCGTTTTCTTCTTCAAGACAATTCTCAGCCGCATTCTGCAGCGGCAACGAAGAAGTTCCTGTATCGTTTTCAATTGCAAATGTTTGAGTACCCACAAAACAGCCCGTCATTGTCTCCCTCTGAGTTTCATCTCTGCTCACATGAACCGCTGGCTATGGAGACAACATTTGGGCACAGACAACGAGCTGTAGGCCAGCGTAGAGAATTGGTGGAAAGCACTAGCGGCTGCCTTCTATATCGAGGATATTGGAAAGTTGGTACAACGCTACGACAAACGTCTAAGTCAAATCGGCGACTATGGAGATAAGTAGCTGTCGCATATAAAACAGTTTTGATTTTCACTGTGGTTTCCATTTCGCGACCTATCGTTCCTTACTTTCCGAATTAGCCCTCGTACTTTGTGGGAAAAAAAACTTACATATCTGCGACAGCCTTGATTTATGGCTTTCGGGATGTCATGTGAGATAAGTGCAACATGGTCTCCAGAAGATCATTATTTTCGGAACCCATGCTGGTTAGCAAGAATGATCTTATTCTGTTTGAGGTACTTCATTACATTTGACCTCAAAATATTTTCTAATATTTTAAGATCAATAGTTGTCATGGATACTGGGCGGTTCTTGTGGGCCACTTCCGTATCACACTTGCAGACAGGTGTCACCGGTGCTCTCTTCTAACAATCTGGCCCTGTTTTTGGTTCTAGGGATGTTCGGTATATTATGGCTAAAGAAGGAGATAAATGAGCAGCGAATTCGGTTTGGAGTCTGACAGTGAGTGTCAGGCCCTAGACCTTTGTTCAGTTTTGAAGCGATCAACTGTTTTTCAATGTCACTGACCCTGATATCCATACCACTCATATTTGAAGTGATGTGACCATTAATTTGTGACAATACTGATATATTTGGCTTTGTAAAGGGAGCATTTAGAAACTGAGTTTAACAGTTCCGCTTTTGCTTTGTTACCTTCAATTTTAGTTCCTGTTTCATCCAAGACTGTCCGAACATTAACTTTCGTACCACTAACAGCCTTTACATGTGGATTGAATTCCTTTGGGTTTAATGAGAGACTTTTTGCATAATATTATGCGAAGGTAGCCATAACGAATGGTTCATTCGTCAATGTGTCAATCCTCACCGTACAGCAAATACGCTGTTCACGATGACGTTTCGTTCAAAAGCAGATAATTAATATGCTCAGTTCAAGAAACTGACGTTAACTTGGAGACAACCTTTCGGGATCATGTGCACATGACATATTCTCGTTTTTTACATGTGAGAGACGTGAAGAATCCGTCGTAGGTGACAATGTCATAGATTCTTCGAAAAGTTTGTTAAGAAAACCAGAAACCACTGTCCGTCTACTCCGACGAATAATAATACAAGACTGACACGATGAAAGTCATTAGCTGAAGGCCGTATTTTGGAAACAAACAAACTGGCCTCACAGAATGAAAATAGCATGCCTCATTGAGACTGGCTTGAAGCACAGTTGAATTACACTTTCAGTTCTTCTATTATGCACGGAATTCCACGAAAAAGTTCGTCTGTCTATCCAGAGAGTTCAAGTTCCCGTGGAACAGTTTACAGTGTATGTACTACAAGAGTAATTTAAGCAAAGTTTTACGACATTCACAACCACGATGACAGATCTGTCTTCTGCGTCGTGGCGAATCAGGGCGTTATCCGTGCCGGTGGCGGCTCGTTGGGGCGGAAATGTGGCTGGACGTCGAGTCCTAGCTCGTAGTGAAATGCCGATGGACGGCCTTGTGGCAGTCTACATACTGTACCGCATCAGAATCTCTTGGGATCTAGTTTCGGTCACGTGTGTTGCGGAAGCAAGTAGGTTCCTGAGACCCGCGAGCCCTGGTGGCGTTGCTACGACCGCCCTCTGGAAAAACAGCTAATCTACACTCCTGGAAATGGAAAAAAGAACACATTGACACCGGTGTGTCAGACCCACCATACTTGCTCCGGACACTGTGAGAGGGCTGTACAAGCAATGATCACACGCACGGCACAGCGGACACACCAGGAACCGCGGTGTTGGCCGTCGAATGGCGCTAGCTGCGCAGCATTTGTGCACCGCCGCCGTCAGTGTCAGCCAGTTTGCCGTGGCATACGGAGCTCCATCTCAGTCTTTAACACTGGTAGCATGCCGCGACAGCGTGGACGTGAACCGTATGTGCAGTTGACGGACTTTGAGCGAGGGCGTATAGTGGGCATGCGGGAGGCCGGGTGGACGTACCGCCGAATTGCTCAACACGTGGGGCGTGAGGTCTCCACAGTACATCGATGTTGTCGCCAGTGGTCGGCGGAAGGTGCACGTGCCCGTAGACCTGGGACCGGACCGCAGCGACGCACGGATGCACGCCAAGACCGTAGGATCCTACGCAGTGCCGTAGGGGACTGCACCGCCACTTCCCAGCAAATTAGGGACACTGTTGCTCCTGGGGTATCGGCGAGGACCATTCGCAACCGTCTCCATGAAGATGGGCTACGGTCCCGCACACCGTTAGGCCGTCTTCCGCTCACGCCCCAACATCGTGCAGCCCGCCTCCAGTGGTGTCGCGACAGGCGTGAATGGAGGGACGAATGGAGACGTGTCGTCTTCAGTGATGAGAGTCGCTTCTGCCTTGGTGCCAATGATGGTCGTATGCGAGTTTGGCGCCGTGCAGGTGAGCGCCACAATCAGGACTGCATACGACCGAAGCACACAGGGCCAACACCCGGCATCATGGTGTGGGGAGCGATCTCCTACACTGGCCGTACACCACTGGTGATCGTCGAGGGGACGCTGAATAGTGCACGGTACATCCAAACCGTCATCGAACCCATCGTTCTACCATTCCTAGACCGGCAAGGGAACGTGCTGTTCCAACAGGACAATGCACGTCCGCATGTATCCCGTGCCACCCAACGTGCTCTAGAAGGTGTAAGTCAACTACCCTGGCCAGCAAGATCTCCGGATCTGTCCTCTATTGAGCATGTTTGGGACTGGATGAAGCGTCGTCTCACGCGGTCTGCACGTCCAGCACGAACGCTGGTCCAACTGAGGCGCCAGGTGGAAATGGCATGGCAAGCCGTTCCACAGGACTACATCCAGCATCTCTACGATCGTCTCCATGGGAGAATAGCAGCCTGCATTGCTGCGAAAGGTGGATATACACTGTACTAGTGCCGACATTGTGCATGCTCTGTTGCCTGTGTCTATGTGCCTGTGGTTCTGTCAGTGTGATCATGTGATGTATCTGACCCCAGGAATGTGTCAATAAAGTTTCCCCTTCCTGGGACAGTGAATTCACGGTGTTCTTATTTCAATTTCCAGGAGTGTACAATGGATGGAACTTTAATAGTGGAAAATATTTATTTACAGCTCGTACAAGATAGATTAAAAGCCGTAATGGCCTTCAAAGCAGTCACCAGCATAGTGTATAACCCGCTGCCAGCGATGTGGAAGTCGTAGGATAGTCTTAATAGTGCCAGTTGTGTTGACAGTTCGAGCAGCGCGGCGTTTTGCCCGACGAATTTGTAGCAGTCCTGAAGCGAATGCCGTGAAGGGTTTCCTTCAGTTTAGCAATAGAGTTGCACTCACGAGGGCTTAAGTCAGGGTGGTGCAGTAGGTGTATTGCAATCAGCAGCCCCATCAGTCAAACAAATCAGTAACTGTTTGCACTGTACGTGTTTGAGCATTGTCCTGCAAAATGATGGTCAGGTCCTGCAGAAAGTGTCAGCACTTCTGTCTCTAAGCTGGTTGTAGGTTGTGTTCCAAATACGAACAGCATGGAGACACTTTCTGCAGGACTTTACTATTATTTTGCAGGACAATACTCAAACATGTACAGTGCAAGCTGTTACTGATTTGACTGACGGGGCTGCTAAGTGACATACACCTAGTGCACTCCCTCAACTTAAGCCATCGTAAGTGAAACTCGATTGTTAAACTGAAGGAAACACTTCATGGCATTCACTTCAGAACTGCTACAAATTCGTCGGGCAATAGACCGCGCCGCTCGAACTGTCAGCACAACTGGCACTGCTAAGAGTATCCTACGACTTCCACATCGCTGGAAACGGGCTATACACAATGCTGGTGACTACTTTGAAGGTCAGTAAAACTTTGAAACACATATCTATTTTGTAAGAGCTGTAAGTAAATAGTTGCCACTATTAAAGTTCCAACTCTCGTACTTTTCGGTGAAAATTTGTAACCTGCCTAGTGGGCAACTTCTAACCCTGGGAAGTATGATGTGTTGTCTACCTTGCAGACAACTTCGCGACATATCGGAATATTTCCTGAAAGTTTGGCCATGTATTTTTCTTACACCATGTATAGAAAACAGGTCACGTCTCAATGTAATTTTGACCTTTCCCGTATTTTCTGGCGCCCTTAAATTGTTAAGGTATATATTATCAGCACTTAATAATGACTCTTGAGTCTGAACACTGTTGTGCATTGTACTCGCACATACCTTCAATAGAAGATAGTCCACTGAATGACTAGTGTGCGCTTGCTCGTGTTTCCATTCGTTTACTGTTATCTCCAGCAAGTGGATGAGTTGCGGTACGGCGGGTACCTGTACTGTGCTAGTGCGGGACGCTCGAAATCAGTTTTGTGTCACGTTTTTAGTAATGTCTTGTTTATGGTTTATGGGGATAGTACATTACAACATACATTTCAACAGTTCTTGAGGAGAGAAAGCGGATTGCCGAACAAAAATATCTGGCGCCATTTAAAAAAGACGAACTGCTGTTCACATCCTCGTAATGAACGACGCTATAAGTAAAACAATCATGCTGCCTAATGTGCCGCGGTTAGGTAAATAACATTTGCTAGAGACGTTTTTTTATTTTGCGTCTGGACAAAGAGTTATTCACAGTGGCCAAGATAAATAGAGCACCCTTTAAAAGGTGACCCAAAACTAACGATTCATGAAAGAATTATTGTAATCTATGCATCCATACGTCTCTCTGTAGTGGAAATGAGAGCCATTGATTACTAGGAACTTGGTAATGAAACATTCTAAGAGGTGAGTGGGCTGCACAGTCGAAGATAGAGAAAAGAGAGAAAGAAAGAAGAACCAAAATCCGGCCTCATGTCAACAAATTCCGGAAAATAGGTAGTATGCTTGACAAGGAAAGTCCTGGACGGCCATCTACATCTGACGAATAAGCTTGGGGCATTCAGAAGGTCGCTGGAAGGTGCGTATTCCTTTTCACGCTGACGGCGTATCGCATCCTGGTATTATATTACCCGGAGAAGGATGAATACATTGTCTATAACTGTGTGTGTGCTGACCACTAAAATACTGTTAGATAACCTCCTAAGCTTAGACAGGCCACATTGCGTACATGTAGTTTTGCGAACCGTCACAATTGCCATATATCAGGCGGCAAGAGTCATCTGATGCAACAAGGTAAGAGAAACACCCTGAAACAGAACGGTTTGCTAGTGATAACAAAGACTAGGATTTATGGACCATTCGTTTTGGCAAAGCAAACGACAATAGGTACTACTTACCTTGTCGTGTATTAGCTTCTCTTGGAACTGCAGTTACAACCTGACTGAATTCTGAAGGGACACGTACAGCACAAAAGGGTGCAGGCCGACCTCGTCTATTGACTGACAGACCGCCATCAGTTGAAGAGGGTTTTAAAGTGTAATAGGGAGACATCAATCCAGACCATCACACAGGAATTCCAAACTGCATCAAGATCCACAGCAGGTAATATGACAGTTAGGCGGGTGGTGAGAAAACTTGGATTTCATGGTCGAGAGGTTGCTCATAAGCCACACATCACGCCGGTAAATGCCAAACGACGACTCGCTTGGTGTAAGGAGCTTAGACATTGGCTGAACTGAACAGTGGAAAACGTTGTGTGGAGTAACGAATCACGGTACACAATATGGCCATCTGATGGCAGCGTGTGCGTAGGGTGAATGCCCGGTGAACGACATCTGCCCACGTGAGTAGTGCCAACAGTATAATTCGGAGGCGGTGGTGTTATGGTGTGGTCGTGCTTATATAGAGGGGGCTTTCACCCCTTCTTGCACTATCACAGTACAGGCCTACATTGATGTTTAACCACCTTCTTGCTTCCCACTGTTGAAGAGCAATTCGGGGATGGCGACTGCATCTTTCAACGCCATCGAGCACCTGTTCATAATGCACCGCCTGTGGTGGAGTGGTTACACGACAATAACATACCTGTAATGGACTGGCGTGCAGAGTCCTGACCTGAATCCTATAGGACACCTTTGGGATGTTATGGAACGTCGACTTCCCGCTAGGCCACATCGACCCACATCGATACCTCTCCTCAGTGCAGCACGCCATGAAGAATGGGATGCTATTCCTCAGGTAACCTTCCAGCACGTGACTGAACATACGCCTGCGAGAGTGGAAGCTGTCATCAAGGGTAAGGGTGGGCCTACACCTTATGGACTTCAGCATCACCGATAGAGGGCGCCACGAACTTGTATGTCATTTTCAGCCAGGTGTCAGGATACTTTAGATCACATAGTTTATGGGCTCTTGTAGTACATATATTTTTAATTAACCTTTAACTGCTTTTTTGGGGTAATTTATTACTGTACGTGTCACTCTTTTATTTACGATTCCCATTGCAACATTGCGACTTCGATTTTATGCAATCTTGTACTGGCTGTGCTTCTACACTGTGCAGCTGTGTTCTAAGCAGCGACCGTTATTTCCGTAGATACGTACCAGTTGAGGTGGAAACATACCGCACAAAGCTATAAACGCTTACTTGTTATCATAAATCATTTTTGACTGTTTCAGACAGAATGGAGCAGTGTCAGAACAATGATGAAATTTTAAATTGGCATTAGCTAGTGAAGACTGACTCATCGAATACATCAGTTTATTTTTAAGTGGCAGACAAGTGCTGTGACAATGAAACAGAAATATCTGATGATGACAATGACAGCGAAATAGGGAACTTTTATGAAGAGAAACAAAAAATAGTAAGAATGTGGCTATTTTTATATATAAACATGTAGGTCTTGACTGTGATGACTGAAAATAAATTCCATGATTTAGACTAGGATATTTTTCGTTGATTTAGATGATTCGTCCATGCACCTACTGTTATTTTTTATTGAAAATCATTGTTTATTTTTCTTTATATTTAACTTAATTCATCATTATTTGATCTCAGAACGTATTCGTGAACTTTGGTGAAGTAGATTTCTTTATATTTTAAGTAAATTCCAAAAACTATTTAAGAGAACAATGGTAGTGTAAGAGCCTTAACTGTGTGAAAGGTTATTTCTTTTTTTATAAAGACAGATTTTTCATAAACAGAAGCCTTTCTTTTACTGATTTCTTAACGATACTCTAGATAAACGTACAAGTACATAGATTTCACGTGGTTTTTTTATTTTTGCAGTTGAAAACTACTTCACGAAGCTATTCATATCAGTCTAAATCGCGAACGTAGCTAGTGGCTGACTAGGTGAGCATTAGTAACGTTAGTTGGGGACACCCTGCACATGTATTTTTAAACACTGAATTTTAATACCAGTTCTTGGTCTTAACCCCACAGCAAGCGTTTGATGGTACTAATTCATACATTTACCAGCTCTGGTCTTAATTGTCCCTATCGTTTTGGAGCCACACTCCCACACATACTCAAGATCATCTTGCTCTGTAGATATCTTCGCACTCCGCCCTCTGCAGTAATGATTGGTGGGTGAAATGCTTGCGCAGGTACGAGACGAGCAACGGCATCCGGCAGGAGCAGTTCGGCACGGAGGGCGACGGCGCGCGCCTGCGGGGCAGCTTCTCGTGGCAGCCGCCGGATGCTGGAGGCGCCACCTACAGCGTCATCTACGAGGCCGACGAGAACGGCTACCGGCCCAAAGTCTCTTTCGGCAGCGGTCCCGTCACGGTGCGCCCCGCACCGCAGCAGTCGCTGCTACGATCCTCCGCATTTCTTGGAAGCAACGCTGGACTTACACTTGTCGGCTAACTGGACTGCCACTGCTTACCTCACGATCATTCAAATGTATAATATCTCAACACAAGTTTCTGAACTAACAGCTTAAAATCGTCAAGCAAGTGCTTAACACTTACCACTTGTAGCTGGAATGTTGCTGTTAATTCCTGGCAGCTAAGATCCGCATATGTCACGGTCTCACAGATTAAATGGGAATTTGAACCAACGGTATACTCTTCATCAATATAACTTATTGAAGTTATCGTACGTAGAAGTGAATGAATTATGTTTACATTCTTACTAAAAAAAAAATGGTTCAAATGGCTCTGACCACTATGGGACTTAACATCTGTGGTCATCAGTCCCCTAGAACTTAGAACTACTTAAACCTAAATAACCTAAGGACATCACACACATCCATGCCAGAGGCAGCATTCGAATCTGCGACCGTAGCGGTCACGCGGTTCCAGACTGAAGCGCGTAGAACCACACGGCCACACCGGCCGGCATTCTTACTACAATGATGTGCCTCTATTTACGAGGGTCATTCGTTTATTAGGGTCCGATCGGTTTTATTCGCGATAGTTGACTTCACCTCCCAGCTACTTCTCCACGCAGTGGCCATTCCGACTTAGACATTTGTCATAGCACAGTACCAACGTTCCAGTACCCTCGCCATAGGGTAGAAATTTCCGACAATTTTCTGCGCTGGTGTGCAGCTCCTTGTCTGTGCCAAAACCCCGTCTTCATAGCTAACTGTTCATGTGAGCGGAGATGCAACTCACAGGAGAAACAAATCCGGCCTGTGATCAAACACTACCCATCGTAAATGCTATTGGGGCGTCTTCATTGCCCCTGCAGTGTGCTGCCGAGAATTGTTATGAAAAAGGAAATGCGTGGCAGTTATGTTAGATGGGCTGCATAAAATCCGGCGAAATGTCACGGCAGGCACTTTTGCTTGGCATGGTAGACTGTTTACTATGCATCTTTATGTATTCGCGGTGTGCTGAGAACTGGAAAGACAGACGTGACGCTGTAGACGGACCTACTATAGCGACTGCCCAACATTTGTGAAAAGTTCCATTGAATTTTTGCTGTTGTTTTCATTTCATGAACGATCGGACCTTAATAAACGAATACCCCTCGTATTATTGTTCATAAACCCTGTCTTATTTACAATGGCACGATCGCTATATTACTGTCACACTGCGACACATATGCATGTGTTTTGTAACGAAGACAATACACGAATTTTTTCTGAGCACCATGCCTTACTGCTAAAGATGTTGAATGACATAATTTTCGCAAATTACTTATCGATTCTTCAAAAATTTATTGACCCTCTCATAGATATGCTTTGAAATAATTCCTCTACAGACAGTCAGACCAGTCTTAAATAAAACAAATTTATCCTTAAACATTTGCAGGTTTTCATAAGCAAAATATTGGTGGCCGTATATGTTTACGTGGCTGTGATGGTCTATGAACTAGAGCAATGGTATTTGGCCCCGAAGATCCCAGTTTCAGTGTCAGATATGGGTGTTAATTTTTCCTCGTTCTAATCCCTCCACGTCGGCCCTGGTTCCAATTAGCCTGCTATCAAATGAGTACCGGGGTCCAGAATGAGATTTTCACTCTGCAGCGGAGGGTGCACTGATATCGAACTTTCTGGCAGATTAAAACTTTGTGTCGGACCGAGACTCGAACTCGGAACCTTTGCCTTTCGCGGGCAAGTGGTAGAGCTCTTGCCCGCGAAAGGCAAAGGTCTCGAGTTCGAGTCTCCGTCCGGCACACAGTTTTAATCTTCCAGGAAGTTTGAGTACCGTGGTCTCTCTCGGAGGAGAGCGACTGGGGTGCTGGGCTTGCTACTATCCGCCTCCTAGTGACGCGCTGAAGAAAGGCAGACCAATAGGGCAGTGGCGGGCTTATGCCCCATCTTTTCCTTTTTATATAGTGATATCACTCAAAAAGAACAATACTTTGCCTGTGAATTATCACTAAGGCAGGTCGATTAGCAGTAAAACTGATGTCATGTGTTCCTTTCTCAAATAACGTCCTAAAAGTAATGATACTAATATGTAAGTCTATTCTTCGTCGTAGATCTGTCGAATATATTTTGCAATAGGTCACAAGAACTTAAATATAAAAGTACGATACTCCATGTACTTTCAGAATTCTAGGAGTGTCAAAATGTCCTGCGAGCTTTGTGACTGCTTTAAACCTCGTTAAACTTTTTTTGCTGAAATATGTGAATAATAATCACAATAAAGTTTCACATAAGGCTCTAAGAAATCAACTCATCTAGGAATGGAACAGATAAGTACCATGTGACGACTTTAAGCAGAAAGCGAACGTAAGGTAGTAAAATTAAGCAGCGAGCACACAAGCTTAGAAAATCAAGATTATATCTTCACAGAAGGAAGCGACATTTTTTACAATTGTCTTGAATGGAAAACAGCCCTCAGATGCACTAAATTATGTTTATTTTAAATCTTCACCATGGTTTCAGCTATAATAATATAAGCTTCTTCAGAAGTTATACATACTAATAAATGAAAAATGTCTTAGCCCAGCGGCGCTGGCTATGAGGAAGGCTATGTTATTATAGCTGAAACCATGGTCGAGGTTTAAAACAAACATAATTTAGCGCAACTGTGGGCTGTTTTTCATTCGAGTCAATTTCATAACGGTTACTGTTGTCGCTGCCACGATGAAAATAATTTTTTTAGCACTTGTACGTAGTCAGACTACAAATTAAAATGTTCGATGTTTAGTGATCCGCTCGTACTAGGATTTGTTATCTCATTTGTAAGTTCTGCGTGCTCTGGCAATTATTGACATATGCTAAACAAATGCAAGGTGCGCGGCCGTTCCAAGTCCAAATTAAACGTTAAATCTCCCATAAAAGGATGCGTAAGGAAGTTCAATCGAAAGAACAGAACCATATGCTGTAACGTAGTAATGTAGTGGTGATACTGAGGTTTATAGGCATACGCAATAACATTCCAATGAACAATGTTCCATCCTTGATAGGTGGGACTTAGGGAAGGTAGGAAAAGGTGTGGACGGGGCTTAATCAGTTACCGTTGGTTGCACAATAAACATGTACACTTTATTTAAGGAATAAATTTCTTTTAAATAATCATTTTTAAAAAAATTACTGTAACACAAGCTACAGTGACGGCTGATGGCATTATTACGAAAGAATTCAAATTATTTGTTGGCTGAAGGCCACAAGCAATACTTCAGAACAATTAACGGCTGAAGGCCTGAATTACAAGTATGAAGACAACTAAACGTTGAAAATACCAAAATCATTTTTAAAATAATCATTTAAAAAAATTGATTGTAACACAAGCTACGCTGACGCCTGTAGGCCTTATTAAGAAGAATTCAATTTCTCGCCTGAAGGCCACAAGCAATAGGAATATATTGAACAAATATTTTTAAACAATTGACACAATCAGACCAAATAAAGAAGGGAGAGATCCACAGGCAGTGCTCCAAGGATCTACCTGAGGAAAGTCCCTACAGCTGCGTAAGCGTTGAGACAGGCAGCCAAGAGTTGTTATGCTCACTTAACGGGATGGCAACTCAAACCAGTCACAGTTTAAACGCATGACCAACACTGTCGCAAAATCTACCTAACGTATGATGCCCAATACAAAGATGGAGTAACTCAAAAAAATTGTTCAAATGGCTCTGAGCACTATGGGACTTAACATCTATGGTCATCAGTCTCCTAGAACGTACAACTACTTCAACCTAACTAACCTAAGGACATCACACAACACCCAGTTATCACGAGACGGAGTAACTCATGCCAGGCAGATGGGCGGATTATATTCTTGACATCGTAAAACGACAATCATTATACAAGAGAACATGTTCAAACGCAAGAATAATCGGAGGTCATCGCAACAAGTTGCCTCCACGAATTCAGTACGCGGACAGCGTTAAAATGACTGCTCACTCAAAACCACACTAGATACACACGGATCCGCGAAAACAACACCACACGCAACTCAAGCAATACTGAATCCAGTCGCTGTGGATCAACAAGGACGAATTACAAGTCCACACAAACGCAGATACCCCAGAAGCGGTCGGAAGACCAACTACACGTCGTCCGTTGAGACGACCGACCGAACGACCAGCCAACGGTCGCTCTCGATCAAGTCAGGCAAGGCAAACGTTCCAGTTTGAATCGTCGACTGACAGCTTATTCCATGAGGTCACTTCGGCGGACACACACACACACACCAGTGAATAACAATCCATTCAACTTAAGCCCGCTGAATCCGGACCTCGACGTGGTCGTTCACTCTCGCGACCACGTCCTTCCATCGGGCAGTGCATGCGTCGCCAGCTGTCCCGGCGAGTACTTGCGCTATGCGGACCTCACTGCTGCTCCGTCCCAACTCAAATGACTCCGACATAACACGACCCGCAAATACTAGAGGTCACTCCAAAGATAGTACCACAGTACTCGCTATCCATAAACAGCGCTGCTGCCTCTCACGGACAAAGCGGGCAAACGTAAAGGCGCCAGTGAACGCACTAAGAAAACTAAAGATCACAATCCGAATACACGACGCCAATCTGTCAACGGCACAAACGCGAGCCGGAGCACGGCTCATTCCTTTTCTCACATGCAAATTTTTAAACAGGAAATTAATTCAAGAGGTGAAACCCAGTTCGATACACAAGAGACTCGATAAAGCAATTTTTATAGCACAGTGTTCTGAACGCTGAACACAGAAAGAGTCTCCTTTGATTTACGTCTATGGTTACAAACATTTTGTTAACAAAAAGTTTGTGACCATAGACGTAAATTAAAGGAAACTGTTTTTTCGCGACAATGTCACAGCTTGTGAAATAAAGTCTCTTTTTTTTAAAAAAAAAAATAATAAACTTTTAAGATCAATGAGCAGGGAAAATTTCAATTTAAACTTTCATTCCTCCCTTATCTTTAAGACTGCAGCTATTGAACGAGTTTCACATAATCGTACTTGGAATCAAAAAAATTTTCAAATTATTTGCTGGGTTCACCTATCTGCATTTAGAATAAACAATTTTAAAGCGCCCCCAGAATGTTTCGATACAGAACAAATTCCATCAACTAACATGGCAGACAGAAGTCGCACAGATCTCAGTAGCAATGAACAAGTTCACCATCCCGTATTTGAGAATAGATACTACAATGACCACAGGTAATACTTACACAACAGGCTAGTCCATTGCTACATTCAATTGATAACTCACATGTTTTTAATATCTATATACAGCCCTCCTCCCGAAAACCTTTTTCAAAAATTATCAGATGAATAACAGGACACACAGTACTCATATGACTAGTACATAATGTAATAAACGTGACTCTTGTCAAGTGAAGCACGCCCCCCCAAAACCACGTGGACTCAGTACAATAACCACCCTGCGCACCATTAACGTACTTCGCTCCAGCCAACTAAGTTACTCAAGAGTCTGGTCACTGAATACGCATTTACAAGCTGTAACGGCCACTCGAATCCGCATAGTCTAATCAATTGCAAACGGCCATATCGACGAACATCACCTTTTATGTGGCTGCTTAATGTCTCTCAGAGTCCACAATTCGGCAAACAGCGATATGCAGCAGTTTGCCAGCGGGACCCTTCGTAAAACTCTTCATGCCCACTGGATCCAACAACGGCTTGCAACATCCGGTTGACTGACCATGTATCCCAACCAGTCCAACGGATCACCAGGGCGAAGTCTGCAACCACTCTTCACAAGCTGTCTCTGTCACAGAGAGTTCACGTCGTCCACTTCCGGACGGTTCTGCCCGCGCCAGGGGCATCGCTCGGCGGGAATTCAAAGTGGCAGCCTTTGGCGCCGGAATCGAACCATTACACACGTGGTAGAATCTTTCAGTTTTCAACACTGCTTTACCTTCACTAAACCAGAAAGCAAACTGTGTTGTGGGTATGAAAAATGTAAAAGAAAAGAAACGCTAACAAGCTTCTACTACAGAAAAGGTAAGAGTTAATTTCAAACGATGACACAAATGTGACAGAACATGATGAGCTATGAAAAATCTGATAATACAGTTAGCTGGAAACTTCAAGAACAATAATGAAACAAAACAGTGCAGTATTTGATGGAATTTGGATAGTGATCAGTTAAAAAAGATGATGGCTCAGTAATTAACAATGAGAAAAACTGCAAGAAACAGTATATTTCTATAAATTTTTGCGTAACTCGAGAAATGAACCACAACAGCTGCTAAAAGAAAGTAATCTTTAATGCGGTGAGTACGAGGTTCTAGTAAAGGCACCTGAAGTCCTTGGTTTTCCAATAGTTTTGTTAAAAGGTGGAATAAAAGTAATAAAATAGTTACTTGGTAAATTATTTACAGAATCTATTTGTAAGATGACTGCACCGCCAGACTGGTAACTTGCTGTAATTTGTCTTAATAAAGGAGAGATACAAAACACAATAATAAAATGGCTCTGAGTACTATGGGACTTAACTTCTGAGGTCATCAGTCCCCTAGAACTTAGAACTACTTAAACCTAACTAACCTAAGAACATCACACACATCCATGCCCGAGGCAGGATTCGAACCTGCGACCGCAGCGGTCGCGCGGTTCCAGACAAGGTGATTAAAAAGAAACAAAATTTACAAACTGACATGGCACATCGGGCGTAGAACAAGGATCAGTTATAGAGTAGGAACCGTGGTCGCAAAGCCCATACAGTGATACTAAATAGCGTTGCCGTTGTTAAGTAACATGCTACAAACGGGCGCCCACTAGAGGAAATGCTCAAAGATTTCTCCACATGCATCGATACACGGCCGACATCGACACTGCATTTAACAGCGCACCCTCTCAAAGGTACCTGCTGCAACAATCCCGCCCACTGCGTACTTGAGCGATGTAACAGGTGTTTCATACACAATGCTCTTCAGTATATCCACAGGAAAAAACCATTGGGGCAGGTCGCGTGATTGTGGTGGCCATGTGACTGGCCCACCGCAACCATTCCAGCAGTCAGGGAAGGTTGCCTGTAGGTGTCTGCTGACATGCGAGGAGCACCGTCGTACTGAAACCGAATGCGGCAACGAATAGGCACTGAACATCATTCATCACGTCTGGCCACACGTCTCGTTGGAATACGACATGTGCGACCGCCAAGTCGGTCAGCGACTGGAGAATGTGCAACCCAATTAAACAGTCTCGAACGATGCCATCCCACACGTTATGGATAAATTTGCATTCCGAGGCATGTGTACGTGTAGCAATAGCCTCAACAGTAGAGGGGACACTCGCTCTGAAGCTACTGTCTGCAGTGGATTCCTGCAGAAACCACCGCCCGAATCGCAAGGGCTCGTTGTAGTTCCCCGGTTGTAAAGCCTGGGCGTGTTGGAAAGAAAACGAATGCCGTCCTTCGTAGAGTAGAAAGCGCCAGATACAGGGTTGGGAGATATCAATGGCGCGGGATATATCTCGTGTACTAGTTGATGGCGCACGCTGTGTCCTTTCGAGAAAACATCCTTCCGCCTGAACTGCTCGTGTTCTTCGCTGGCGACTAGAACTGACTTGTGCGCATGGAACGAGACGACTTAGCACAATCGGCGATCCACGAATATCGTATGGTTCAGCATCTTTTATCGGGATATTTCGCACGATACACTCGCACAGCTACTCGTCCATTGCTGTTGGCTGCACCATAAATCAAATTCATCGCAGCCATTTCGTGGTACATGTAGCTAGCCATGTTGATCCCAACGCTTCCAGGGCGTGAATGGCGACGGTTTTTCCGTGTGATCCGCCGATGTTAGTCGGGCACCGCCCCTTTCCTAACCGTAGCGTCCTCTCCTGGAGTTTGCGACCCCCGGTTCCTATGTAATTACTGATCCGTGTTGTATGACCGACTAGCTATGTCTGTACGTAAACGTCCGCAGCTCGTGGTCTTGCGGTAGCGTTCTCGCTTCCCGCGCACGGAGTCCCGGGCTCGATTCCCGGCGTGGTCAGCGATTTTCTCTGCCTCGTGATGGCTGGGTGTTGTGTGTTCAAAATCATGATTGACTCGCAAGTCGCCGAAGTGGCGTCAACTAAAAAGGACTTGCGATACGGCGACCGAACTTCCCCTCATGGGGCCTCCCGGCCAACAATGTCATACGATCATTTCATTTCTTTTGTATGTAAATGTTTTTTTTAATCAGCCTTTACGTATAATAAAACTCTCATGTGGACCACTGTAACGTCTCAACTGATCTCTGTCTCAAAAATCTACAGGTACCAGTCTTTAAACCCTGGCCCCTGTTTTGACCAGAACCGAGGTTGGAATCTTTCTACACGTCTGTCAGGGGGCCTGAAGGCGGAGTAATGTATCGCCGAAACTGGTAGCCCAATTAAATAACAATCTGGAAATTTAGAAGGCTGAAAGGTGTTTGATTTCACATTTTTTACTGAACAGCTGAAGTCCTGCAACCGTCTGAAAAGATGGACATACAAATGGTTCAGATGGCTCTGAGCACTATGGGACTTAACATCTGAGGTCATCAGTCCCCTAGACTTAGAACTACTTAAACCTAAGTAACATAAGGACATCACACACATCCATGCCCGCGGCAGGATTCGAGCCTGCGACCGTGGCGGCAACGCGGTTCCGGACTGAAGCACCTAAAACCGCTCGGCCACAGCGGCCGGCGATATCCATACACACACACACAATGTTTATAGTGTTTCTTTCTTGAGCGTTTCGGCGGTAAGCCATTGTCAAAGGAAGTGAATGTAAAAGGAGAAGCACACATTAAGAAACGTATCTACACAGGGAACGGAATACGATAGTACAGACAACAGAGGCTGCACCACCAGACAACTTTTGATAAAGAGTATCAATCCAACTCTTACTCCCTATGAACAGTGTTCTGGTAGGTTGAAATTCTGCTGTCTGTAGATGTGTTTATGATGTAGATACCTTTCTCACTGTGTGCTTCTCGTTTTATGCTCATTTCCTGTGGTAGTTGCATAATGCCAAAAAGCGCAAGTAAGGCGCCCGCTAAAGCCGCTGGGCAATACTGGTGATTAGGATTGTGGAAAGGGGCAAATCAGGTATCGGTCAGTTTACTTGAAAATTGTAATTTGTTGTAATTTAATAGCTCCTTTAAACCAAAACGGCACATAGCCGAACTTTTACAACTACGAGTTTCTAACTCCAATTCTTTCACAGCTGAAGGACTTCATACAAGAAATCTTAAAAATCAACAAGGTAATTTTCAAGTGGCTGAAGACACGCAGTTAAAATTACAAATAAAATAATTAATATATATCACAGATAGGGTGAAATCCTCAAGGGAATAGTGGATACATAAACATAAAAACAAGATGCAATACAAACGGCTGAAGGAGCACAATAAAATTTTCAAGATTTTAAAACTAATTGCGATAACCTTTCAAAGGCAGAAGGCCGCAATGTTTTTGCTTGAAGGGTAATTTCAAGAATAAGGTTCCAAGCGGCTGAAGGGCCACAATTAATTTTAATTTACGTAAAACCCAGTGAAACCAAGAATTTTTTAACCTTCATGCGCTCGCGCTAGAAATAGTCGGCCGACCGCCCGAGAGTTTTCATCAATCTCTTGAGATTTTCCGTTTTTAAAGGTCATATTTCCATAAAATATCGACATAGGATATCTCACACAATTGCAAACACATTTGTAACCAAAATTATTTATTTAACAATAAAATATACAATGGAATACAAAAAGGAAGCCAAATACCCAAATGAAATATAAGAAAATTTTTTTTAACTGTAGTGTTTTGGGACTATATAATGTAATACTTAAGACTAGAATTATTCACTGTCTTAACTCGTCACAAGAAAAGCTAATTTTGCTTTGAAAAAAGAATTTTTGATTGAAAACGTCACAAACATTTCTGTCAGATGAAAAATGCTGATCAGTCTGTATGCATTCCATTTACGTTTTGAGACTGACAACAATTATTGCACGTAACTGTCGCGATTGAATGTCGTAGACAGACGTTTCTTCCACATTCACCGCATTCTCGCCTTGTTTTTATATTCTTTTTCGAGCCACACAAATAACATATTCCTCTCCTTGTAGGGGTTGATACAGCTGGATAAACTACGCCACTCTCTCAGTAATTTTCCAAAAATACTGCAAATCGTTTGGTAAATGCTTCAATTTAGCTCTTTCATTCAGGTTATCGCTCATCAGTTCCAAAGATAACGCATATAAGAATTGTCTTCTCGTTTTTTCTTTCATATTACCTGTGTTGAATTGAGAAAGAGGTGCGACTTGGACGAACTTTGAGCAGCATCTGTCGGAAAAATGTGCAACTAGAGAATACATGTCCCTCCCGCCGCCTTGTTACCTTTGTGGAGTAAGTATGGCGCGAAATTGCAAAAAGGCGGTCACTTCACCGCCCGCGCGAGCGCGTGAAGGTTAAATCATTGGCTATGACAGATTATACAGACAATTAAACACCCGCGAGAAAGACGGTAACGACAAGCGGCACTCAGAAGCCTCCAGGGGGTCGGTCTACCCTGTAGGTGAGTCCAACTACACTTGATTCGTCGGAACCCAACCATGGGACAGCCACGGACCGAACGACAAACGACTTGCTTGCCACCAATCGGTACATGAGAACTCAAACACAAAATGTTATGAGCGAAATTATTCACAATCAAATATGTATACTTATTACGCTGTCAAAACTACACGCCGTGTTGGACAGGGACAACAGATGAGGAAAGGACACTGCCTGAAGTTACGTTAGTGGCCAGGGCAGGTAACCGGAACACTAACGGCCACAAGGCAGAAAATTCCTCTGGTGCACTTGAATTTTAGTCAACCTATATAATTAATTCCACCGCATGGCGGCTAAATTTCAGCAATACAAACACTCGGTGTTGCTCACACGAAAACATCCCCAACAGCGAACCACCGAAACGAACCACACAACATGAATGGATGTGGCTTGGGTACTTAAAACACCACTCAACTTTGACGTCCTGGGTCGGTGAACCACGAAGCTCGTAGCGATCGAACAGCTTCACACACGCTCCGACACTGTGCAGGGACCGCCAGCGGACACAGCCGACTGCACCGCGCGGAGATATCCTTCCTGATCGGCACCGACCGACAGACTCCGCTCAGAATGCAGACAACATCCAAAATATTCGTGAGTGGAAATAACGCCTACTACACACAGAACCTGACAAACACTTGCATGAAGACCTGAATGATACCCAACAGTAACTAAGCACCCACGAAGACAAATCGGGAGTCGATGCACACACACACACACACACACACACACACACACACACACACACACAGCTGGCTCATGAACAATCGGCGAGCCAAAACGCGTCGTCTGGTAGGACGACCAACCGACGATCCACCAAGACCGTGGCCTGGCTCAAGTGATGCGTGGCGGCAATGGTCGGGCGAGCCATGTCGACGCAGACCTCACTGCTCCAACCCGGCTGCACTAGTGCCGCATTACGACTCTCCGACTGGCAGGTCCGGACTGCGCTTCAGACGCGTTCCATCTGACTGGCAGCCCGAGCTCGCGACGCGGACTGGCTTACGACAGACAACGACCTGGAATTAATAGTAGTCGAGCAAAGATACTATGAGAGGGGTTATATCGATACGCGCTGCTAGTGCCACTCACGGTCAGGCAAAGCAGCAGCTCAGTGACAGTATTAATTTAAATTAACGTAGTGAGGTGAGGTGTAAGTACGTTAAAAACAGGGTGTGAAATACATGACGGCAGGAACATTAGCCACATACGGCTCAGAAAGGAAGAAATGAAACAAATATTTTGTTGTTAAGACGAGAGTTTCATTACAAGTGCAGAACATGACCGCGACCTTTCGTAAATGTTTCTGCAGTAGGTATGTTAGAACGAATTGATGGTAAAATGTAGCCAAAGAAGTTATGGAGATGAATTCCAGAAGGAAGTTGACTACCTAGAAGATGGGAAACTGATATCTAAGTAAGCTACGAACGCCAGGCTTGTGTAAGGGAATAAGGGGAGACTTAACTATGGATGTTGAGAATCGAGAAGTGGCGTTACCTCTAAGCAGCTCACAGTACAGGGTGGTCATAGACAACCTCTACAGTTTCTAAGCATGTTGCAGAGTATTTTGTGCTGAGAAATTGTTGTTAAATAATGAAACATTACGCCTTTTCCAAGGTAATTAGCTTTGAAGTTAGCCAATCAGGCCATTGCGCAAGGAAATTGAAGGGGCCCTCCAGGGACTGTGTCGCCAAATTTGTACTTCGTTTGATTTCCTAAAGCGAAACAAGAGAGCTGTATAAAAATTGAGCTGGGACTGTAGCAAGGATCTAACCCGAGCAAAAGGTGAGCAGTCTCGTGCATGGCCAAAAACTTTGCGCTCGAAGGCTGTACAGTCCAGAAACTGAATGGTCATAAAGCAAAATCACCTTGAGCGTTGAGGCAGTCATCACTCCGACGCGGCAGGTTGGAGATGCCCGTCTGCTAAAACACCACGTCCTGCTGCATGAGAAAGTACATAATTGCCCACAATACATCTTGTCCTAAAGGAACTGCCCAACCTTTTTTTTCTTCACCAGGCAGCAGTCCATCGCAAAGGCGGTCAGCTGGCGGAAAATGGGTGGAGGAAGGAATTTAAGAGAGACTGCTTTGTGCAAATGATGGGAAGATCATAAAACTCCATGCATTCTCACGTTAGAATCTGGGGCGATAACGGCAGAGCAGCTGGCGCACATGTTTAGTGGAGACAACACTGTAGTCCCCTCTGAGGAAGTGGCCAGGTTCTTTTAATGAGCGGCAAGAAAAATATGTTTCACTGGCAAAACTGCCTGGGAAGCTTAACAGACTTTCAAAAATTAGAGATGCTTGGCCTGGAAAGATTAGATCTCTCCGTGAATGAGAGACTGTGGGCCCATCTATGTGGAATTTTTTTTTTCTTTTTTTGCCCAAAAATGGCCATGCTTAACGTAAGAACGATGCCTCCGTAGTCGAAAACCTCCTATCTTCAGACCAGAAAGAGTTTGAGTTACTGACTGGCTCTTCTCAGGACATGCGGAGTAGAGGCTTGCTCCCCCCAGTGTGGGCCCTTGATGCTGTATCTGAATTGATTAGTAGGCCAACAGAACGGTAGTGAAGGGAGTAGATTCGATCAGTTTGTACACTGTGGGGGCGGTTTTATTTTTGCTAATTTGGCTGCCATACCGAGACATACTGGAACGTGGTTATGATTCTTCGCTTTCTTTGTCTTCTGTTCCTCCCCTGATGGAGAACTTCAGGTCTTTCCCTAGTGGGTGAGACTTGTGGCCCGTATCTTGTGGTGGACTAAAGCCAGTGGTAAGTTTCCAACTGTACCGACAGTGGAACTGCGTATCATCTCGGACATATCGTGTGTCATGAGGGTGAACTTATTCGCCCTGACTCGGCCGTCTGACGTTTGACAATTTCAGCATGCGCCTTTGTGCCTGTGAGTCAAATTGGTTTGACCAGACCAGCGAACAGATGCACCTCACACTGAAATCTGCAGGTATTTTAGGGCTCTGGTAGGAAAGTTTCCAGCGTTCTGATAATCGGAACGCCAGACCGCATAGTTTTGCTGATAATCGGAACGCCAGACCGCATAGTTTGCAAATTATCGTGAAAACCTCAGAACATTACGGCTGTCGCATCGAGCTGCTCCTCGCTCACAGCGCCCCGATTTCTGGCGCCGGCTGAATCAAGGTGAAAGGGTATGAAAGGGTAAAAAACTGCTGCACTGACGTAGGATTGTTGAATGATATTCCCAGCTCTTTTGTTAGGTGAACCATAGTTTGTGGTATACTTGGTCGTAGTTGATTCCAAACTATTTTATATTCCGGGCAACAGCACCTGTTGAAAGGCATGGTGTAAGGAAGAATTTCGTTCACAACCGTTAATATTCTTGTTTATTAAAACACGACCAGTTTCACGGCTTTGAGCCGCATCATCAGGTGAACAATGTTAGACGATCATAGGCATGCCCATCGCTCCTAGTCTCTGAATAGTAACTTTTGACTAGGAACGTTGGGTATGCCTATGACCTTTCGACGTTGTTTACCTGACGATGCGGCTTAGAGTCGCGAAACCGGTCGTGTTTTAATAAACAATATCAGCTGTGAGCGTGTTCTTCCTTATATCAATGTAGCTGATTCCATTTGAATACAGTTGGTCCTCACAATGGATTCATGTAAACAAAGTCAGATTGCACTGTAAAAGGGATTACTTCAGGGGAGAATTTGTGTAGCTTACATCCCAAGGAATGCTTTGCCAACTAAACACCATTCCTTTTCTGATTTGTGTTTATCATTTTTGTATAAGATTTATTAGATACTTGTAGTTACAAAAGGATCAATAAAACTTGTCATTATTTTGAAAACTTAAATACGCCACTGTTCTCATTCAAACTTCCTCAACTATTAACTGTTTTTATTTTATGGTGTTGGTATGTGGGTACACCAGCAATTTAAGTTTCATTCTTATTAAATTAATTAATTTGATTATTGAGTTCCGAAAGTGACTGCAGGCGTGGACAGCAAAAGTGCTATGAGTAAACCCATTAATTTTGTATTGAAGTGGCACCACCGTTTAGAATAAGGAAAGTTAGTTCTGTGCGATATTCGGAGCACGAGATACAGCCAGGTGTGGGCCGGATTGCAGTAAGTTACGCTTACCAGCAGTTGCAAAAGCAAACAGAGGCCACAAGGGCGTAGAACTGCCAGAGAGGCAGAAGAGGACCACTGGCCAACCTAAGTGTTACGCGTATATGACGCAAAACAGAGCGCTTGGAAAAACAGAGCCGCACAGCTGAGTCAAATTGATGCCGTTGTCTAACGAGATTCATTGAAGTGTGGCAACTCGCCTGGACAGTGGGGCGTATCACACCACCAGGCTACAGGCAGCAACAGATGGGGTGACAGCGTCCCAGTCCACGGCAGGTCGTTGGTTCGACCCTCTGAGGCTGACGCGGAGTTCAAATGGTTCAAATGGCTCTGAGCACTATGGGACTTAGTTTCTGACATCATCAGTCCCCCTAGAACTTAGAACTACTTAAACCTAACTAATCTAAGGACATCACAACACATCCATGACCGAGGCAGAATACGAAACTGCGACCGTAGCGGTCGCACGGTTCCAGACTGCAGCGTCTAGAACCGCTCGGAGTCCGCAGCCAGCCGTCAGTGGGCCACTCTTCCGCTTGCTACCGCAGGCAGTTGTCTTGGCTCACACATGCCGGAGACTTCCGAGGCGAGGGCAGCAGATTTGGACGCCGGATAGTGGGCGGTCATTGCCGACGTGTTCTCAGCTACGCCAGCGAGGAGAAAGCATCAGCTGGGCCGGCCTATGGTTCCGGATGGAGCAGTGCAGACTCAACGGGAATGGTGGCTGCTGAGTTGGCTGCTGGCGCAGTCATCCTGATATAATCGGAGCTCTGCAGCTGGTGTACAAGGCCAGCACGACACAGTGTTATGTTGCACAGGCTGATGGGGTGCTTCCTCAGCACTGTGGAGCCTTGTGATGCAAACCGAGGTGACTGGAGCACCATAGAGGAAGCAAATAAATGATTTGGAAAGTTCTCGCCGAGTTTTAATACAGCACCTCCTGGCACTCCACCCGCTGCATTTGGTGCCTTCACGCCACATTTGGCATCTGATCCCACTACAGTATATAAAATTAAGGATCAAGTTATTGAGAAGATAATACTTTTCTTTGCGTAAATATAATAACTTTTAGCATCACTCAGATAAATATTTATGATTAAAGGAAGCGACAGCTTGCAAACTCGACCGTCTCCCACTTGAGTTAGCGTAACTTTCACATTACGGCATTTGCTACTGGGCGACGTGCACTGTCATGAAGCAGCAGCAACTTCGGCACAGTTTTCCTAGACGGACTTGATGCCACCTACACACTCCATTCTGCAATGGATGTCTACCGGAGTTTATCCTTCGGCAGCAAAGAAAAGAATAACAGCACATTCGTCCTATCTGGACGCATTCGATAAGTCGTTGCCACGTTTACCATTTACCGCATGCTCTCCCGAAAGACACAAATGCCACACTACAAGTTTGCCTACGTGTCGGTGCTTATATACTAGCATCGTAGTCACGCTACGTTGCATATGCGTTGCAGCAACGCCTTAAAATGGAAACTTTCCGATCGCTTCTGAGAACTGTGACAATATCAACACGTGATCTGATGTCCTGAGCTGAACGTCAATACACCACATCATATATTGATTATGTCTCGATTTGACGTAGGAATATCATTTCAGTTTAACACATCCCATGAAATATCAAAGAATTACTCTTTTGAGTAACGCACCGGGATAGATTTCACTCTCACAATGTATTACAACGGGAAGGGGTGGGGGGGCAAATGACCGCTGCTGGATTGAGGAAGATGTCTTGGTGTGGGTCAGGATGCGTCCGACTCCCTCTCGTGGAGTTCTGTGTTCTTTTCATGGCTTGGGAGAGTGTTTTGAGCATTGTGGGAAGCTGCAGCAAAACAACAAACGAACATGTTTTCTTTATTAATACATCAAACTCGATACTCTGACGCGGTTTGACATTGTCTTGTAATACTTCCTGTCGCAGTAGCAGGCGAAGCAGACGCAGCATACAGCCTGCAAGAGTGTTCGGAAATTCACATTATGAACTTCTGGGAAGGAGTGGGTACATAATATTTTACTAAAATCCCTGAGCCGTGACTGGATCATGTTATGCATTGGATTAAACCTTCGTTGCTGTTCTGTGTTTAGCCCCCGTGGTTATCGCGATTATGCTGTTATCCTCTGTCTCCGCAAGTGGCAGCAGCGTTGTGTATCGATATTCGCACCTTGTACCATCTTTGGCCTGCCGCTTATCGTTTCTGGCGGCGCTGTGTGCGACCAGTTGGTCGGTTGGCCTGGAGCAGCGAGGAAATCTCCGCGGCGCATAGTTTGGCTGGAGCCACTGGTGGCGTGCGTGTGGTGCTGTTCCCATTGCTGCGAGGTCCGTGGCTCACCGACCCTGGACACGAAAGTTGAGTTTTGACTTCATCTACCAGCAAGTCACGACTGTTCACATTGTGTCATTTGGACTTCATTGTCGGCTGTTGGGACATTCCTGTGAGCAACAACGTGTGTTTTTCAAGTTGTCAGAGTTTAGCCACCCTCCACCGGAGTTTAACCGTACTTGGTTATTTTGAATTGAAGTGCACCAGCGGAATCTTCTGCTTTGTGGCCGTTAACGTTCCGGTTACCTGCCCTGGCCGTTGGCGTAAATTCAGGTAGTGTATTTTCCTGATCATGTTGTCGCTGTCCAGCACGGTGTGTAGTTTAACAGCTCAATGTATAATTGGTTGTGGACGCCAATACTTTCTACGTTGTTCCATAGAACTCCCTGCTGTGTGCTGGACAGGTGAAGCGGAAGTTATCTTGTCGGTGGGTCCGTTGACTGTCTGTCGGTAGCGTTTTCGTCGGATCGAGGATGGTTGCGCCGACTGCCTGTCTCACCTAAGCGAGCGTTAGTATTTGAATTTCAGGCCGACCCTCGGAAACTTCTGAGTGCCATTGGATGTACTCCTTCTTATTTGTTCTTGTTGTTTGTATTTGTATGGCTTCTAGCCGATTTTTAAATTAAAATTGTTTTGCTCTTAAGGTGTAACATTGTTTGGGCCTTCAGACAAATTTAATGAATTGATTTAAGATAAGGCCTTCTGCCTCTTAAATTTCTTATTTTGGTTTGAGTCTTAAGTTGTTGCCCTTCAGCTGATTTTAAATTAAAATGGTTTTACCCTTAAAGCATGACATTGTATGGTGCATTCAGCCGCTAATCAAGTTCCAAAAATTAATGCTGTGTTTTTTAAAAAAAATTCTTGTCTCTTGTAATGTTTGGTCAAATAAATAAAGTTGTATGTTCGAGTGTAACTGACAGTCGCTTATTTTGGCCCCTTTCCACAATTTAAAATACCTTTCATGTCCTGCAGGTTTAGCAAGGCGTCTCAATCCCAAGTACGGAAACGTACCGTTTCCGGACTAGAGCCATTTGAAAGCATTTTTGCTAGGCAGATATGCAACAGGATAGACATGGTGCGTGTGCGAGGGGAGGGGCCAATGTTATGTCGGATCGGCACTTTATTCTACCTCTCTAACCTTTTTGGTGCCTCAGTCATGCGTCTGTGGGTGTTTGAGGAACATAGTTAAGTACAACTTTGCAGAATATACCGACACGATCCTTCCGAATGGCGAAGCTCACGGTAATGGAAATGCTGCTCGCCGCCTTCATCAAGCTCGTTCTCCACAACGTTCGACTGCATCGCACATTCCTTTCGCCGCAATTACGCAACGGCTTCGGTACCTTCACCGTCAGCAGGTGTGACTGTGGTGATCAAAGGAAACACTGCACAACCGAACTGGAAGAGGCAGTACTGCGTCAAGTTGAAGACAACCCGTCAACGAGTACACGAGCAATTTCTTTGGCTGTTAGTAAGTGGAACTGTAAAACAAGTGATGTACTGGGTCATGCCCAATCAACAATTAGTAAAAGTTGTTGTGTTATCAACATGTTTTCGGATGGTTGTAGCATGGAAACTGTACGTTTCCGGACATGGGTCCAAATTCACAATATTACCTCCTCACTTCCCGCTACAGTTCCTAAAAATATGTAACGGGAATTTCAGAACACACTGTACAGGCGCTGCAAGGGAGGCGGCGCGCTAACCTCGCATTGCTACCACGCAAGTGCTGAGATTGCGGTGGCGGACACACGCCGGACGCGGTTCTGCTGTGAGGCAAGCAGCTGTTAGCGCCGTCTTCTAATGGTAGGTCACGCAGTCGTCCATAGCCTAACACTGGACTTATTGCTGGATTGCAGCGTCGGTGACTGACAGAGTCTGGCGGCACAAAAATGGATGGTGGGATCACGGTGACGAAGTGTTGCAACGGCTGCAGAATGTTGGCTGCCAAATGCCTGTGCGATCATGAAGTGGTCGTTGGTTCGGAACCCGAAGGCGGCATAGTTATCGCGTAGATTGCAAGGCTGCGTCCCTAGAACTTGTGACGGTGACTGACACAAGGCAGAAACCGTGCATTGCCCTGCAGTGGCTATGATATTTATGGAGCAGTCACATGAAAACCAAACACCTGCCACAACGGGACCATGGGATGGTTCAGTTCAAAAGTAATCAGCCCACGCATTATGACATTTATCCCATTGGGAGGTGAAATGATCAGTCGTTGTTTTGCAAAACGCGGTCGGCCCAACCGCACCCACATCCACTCTTGCACTTCCTCGTCCAACTGATAAGAACGACCACGCATGTATTTCTTGTCATCAAAGATATGCTAATCACAGGGTGAAACATCTGGACTGTACGGAGGATGTTGCAGTGTTTCCCAACCAAATCGCGGGAGCATCGCCTTCTTCCGATGCGCATTGATTGTGGTTAATTGCTCGGGAACCTTGACGAGCAGAGGAAGCATCCTGTTGCACGATACGCCTCCGCTCACACGTCAAAATGGACGAAAGCTAAGCTTTGATGATTTGGTTGGGACACACTCCAACATAGTCCGTACAGCCAGGGTCTTTCACCGTGTAATTTTCACATCTTTGGTGGCATGAAGGAAGACATGCATGAATGTCGGTTTCACTGGGACAAGTCAGTGCAAATGTGGGTTCGTTAGCAGCCGATTGAGTTCTACGAAAATGTAATTGATCGTCTCCGTAGCGGTGAGATAAATATCTTAACACATGTGGTGATCATTTTTGAGTGGCACTATGGAATGATTCATTCATGGCGGGTGTTCGGTTCTCATTTGACTGACCCTTGTCATCCCTGACGCTTTAAATTGCTATTCAGAACTAACTTTGCAGAAGGGTCTGTGTTTCTGTGGAAATATCTGGATCATTGTTTGCGTTTGAGGTCTGTCTGTTGTGGCACGGGAGGGAGTCGAACTGCAGAAGCCTCCTGGAGGTTTGTCAACGTTCCAGACCACTCACACGTGGAAGTCTAACAATACTGAAGCAGCTGCTTCTGCCGAAGTTGCTGAATGGGCAGGGCGTTATTCAGCTCGGATCCCAGTCGTTTTGTCTGTGGCTCTGACTATGTCTGTTCCATGGCTGTAAGTACAAACGGCCCTTGAGAAACAAGACATTGATGCGAGACACGTATTTTTTTATAAGTGCCAATACTACCGTTGAAGAGGTGAAATCAGCATTCACTTGACATCGTACATTTCCTTATTCCATATATTTGCGGTAGATCGCCAGAGGAGGGTATTACGCGAAAGACAATTTTACACTATAAACCATGAGAAAGGTTGCCGCAACTATGAGCTTTTTTTTTTTTTTTTTTTTTTGAATGATCAGTCTCCTGACCGGTTTGATGCTGCCCGCCAAGAATCTCTGTCCTGTGCCAGTCTCTTCATCTAAGAGTAACACTTGCAACCCATGTCCTCAATTATTTGCTGCATGTCTCTCAATCTCTGTTTTCCTCTACAGTTTATGCTCTCTAAAGTTCCACCTAGTTCCCTGATGCCTTAACAGAGGTCCTATCATGCTGTCCCTTCTCCTTATCAGTGTTTTCCACATATTCCTTTCTTCTCCGATTCTGCGCAGAACTTCCTCATTCCTTACCTTATGACCTAATTTTCAAAAGTCCTTTGTAGCACCACATGTTAAATGCTGTGGTTCCCTCCCGTTCCGGTTTTCTCACAGTCCATGTTTCACTTCCATACAATACTGTGCTTCGAACGTACTTTCTCACAAATTTCTTCTCAAAATTAATGCCAGTGTTTGATACTAATGGACTTCTCTTGGCCAAGAAATCCATTTTTGACAGTGTTTGCTGCTTTTGATATCCCCCTTTCTCCGTCTGTCATTTTTTTTTTCCTAGGTAGCAGAATTCCGTAATTTCATCTACTTCGTGGCCATCAGTTTTGATGTTAAGTTTCTCGTTCTCATTTCTGCTAATTATCATTACTTTTGTCTTTCTTCGATTTACTCTCAGTCCATATTCTGTACTCATTAGATTGTTCATTCCGTTCAGCAGATCATGTAATTCTTCTTCACTTTCAGTCAGGATAGCAATGTCATCAGCGAATCATATAATTGAAATCCCCATCTTGAATTTTAATTCCACTCCTGGACCTTTCTTTTGTTCCCATAATTGATCGATGTACAGACTGAACAGTAGGGGTGAAAGACTACATCCCTGTCTTACACCCTTCTTTATCCGAGCCTTAGTTCTTGACCGTCCACTCTTATTATTCTCTCTTGGTTCTTGTACATACTGTATATTACCCATCTCTCTCTATAGCTGGCCCCTAATTTTCTCAAAGTTTTGAATATCTTGTGCTGTATTACGTTCTCGAACGCTTTTTCCTGGTCGTCAGGTCATATGAACGTGTCTTGATTAGTCTTTAGCCTTGCTTCCATTATCAACCGCGACGCCAGAATTGCCTCTCTGGCGCCTTTACCTTTTCTAAAGCTAATCTGTCTTGAATGTCTCTTCGGGTTTGCTGCCGGATCCTAAAATCAACTTGACTCGATATTTCGGCGATCCAACTGGTCGCAATCTTCAGGAAATGCTGCTTCTGCTGATGAGTCCCGCTGAGAACTGACGCCAAGTTGCAAATCGACGTCCTATATAGGCCGCCGTTCAGTACACGGCGCATGTGCTGCCCATCACGGTTTCTGCCGTCTAAGACAGGGGATTGGCGCCGTCCTTACTGAAACACTGCTGGCAACGATATATCGCAATAAAGGCCGCACCGAAGAACGTTCAGTTTTGATGCGAGATAATGCAGGATTCCACGTCTTGCTAAGAGGAAATCTACAGAGACAATGGGTTTCCTCTAGCGCAAGTAAACATACCACGCCGCCAGTGGTGAAAACAGGTGAAATAGAGATATCGCTATCAACAATTAAAAATTAAAAATTAAAAACTAATCCGACGATCGAAACACAGACGTTTTCTAATGTCTGATAACACCGGGTTCCAAGTCTTACTTAAAAGGTAACCCTTGTCTCTATTAATAAGATTATCAGGTAAATGAATCTCTCTGGATTCTTTTAAAACACAGTCACAATAGCGAGATGCAGAGACAACCATTTGTGTCCCGTCATACAGCATTCTATGTCCCTCCGTGAGACAGTTCAAAAATGGCTCTGAGCACTATGGAACTTAACATCTGTGGTCATCAGTCCCCTAGAACTTAGAACTACTTAAACCTAACTAACGTAAGGACATCACACACATCCATGCCCGAGGCAGGATTCGAACCTGCGACCGCAGCAGTCGCGCGGTTCCGGACTGCGCCCCTAGAACCGCTAGACCACCACGGCCGGCTCGTGAGACAGTGCTCCGCCACTCCAGAAACAGGTCTTTAAAACCAACCTGTTTCTGGAGGTACGACGACGATACGTTTATGGTGTGGCCTCATGGGAAAGAAGCTCTTCACGGCCCGTAGATCATTTTAATTCCCTGCATCCTAGCATCAAGTTTACCATAGAGGTGGAAAGTGATGGAAAGCTTCCGTTTCTGTATGTTCTGGTGTACGGAAAGGATGATGGGACACTGGGACACAGTGTTTACCGAACGCCTACGCACACGGGCCGTTACTTACATGCTTCTAGCTGTCATCCATCGTTCCAGCGTATGGGGGTTCTGCGGACGTTGGCGAGAAGAGCTTATGCCATTTCAGATGGAGAAAGCTTGACACAAGAATTGGACCACTTAAGGTTGTGTTCAAGCAGAATGGCTATAGAGATAAACAGATTCATCGTGCTTTCGAGTTTGGACCTTCGCTTGAACCACCAGACGATACCTGCAAATCTGTGGCTTTTTTACCTTTTGCTGGGAGCATTTCCTCGAAGATAGGAAGAATTCTAAAATGATATCATATCAAAAGTATTTTTCGTCCACCAGCCAAGATTAGAGCGCTTCTTGGCTCTGCTAAGGATGACTTGGGTTTGAGGAAGCCCGGTGTGTACAAGATCGCTTGCCACTGTGGGAAGTCTTATATTGGTCAGACAATCCAGACCATTCAGGACCGATGTGTTGAGCACCAGCGGCACACACGGTTGCTTCAACCCGAGAAATCTGCAGTGGTGGAGCACTGTCTCACCGAGGGACATAGAATACTGTATGACGGGACACAAATGGTTGCCCCTGCATCTCGATATTGGGACTGTGTTTTAAAAGAATCCATAGAGAATCGTTTATCTGATAATCTTATTAATAGAGACAAGGGTTACCTTTTAAGTAAGACTTGGAACCCAGTGTTATCAGACATTAAAAAACAGCGGTCTGTGTTTCGATCGTCGGAATAGTTTTTAATTTTTAATTTTTGATAGCGATATATCGATTTCACCTGTTTTTACCACTGGCGTCGCAGTATGTTTACTTGCGCTAGAGGGCAGTTACGGCATCATCTCGCGCACGCGTTGTGGGCCTTCTGCGCCCCATATAGGGGCCGCCGCTTGCGCTGAGAAGTCAGTTCCGACGAGATCGTGTACCAGCACTTTCACCTGAAGATGGCGGCCAGTTGGACCGCGGAAATATTGTGTCAAGATGACGTTATGATCCGGCTGCACATCCGAGAAGAATATTAGGACTTCAGGGAGCTGTTACATGATATGCAGACAGTTCCTGTCTCACAGAAATAGGGTACTTTCTGCGGAGAACTGTGAAAACCTGTATGCCACCCAATACCAACGACACAAACATCAGGATCTTCTTTGTAATCGTAATTCATTTGCGCAATCATTAACTGCTTGATCATACAAAGTCCAGTCATATTGATGTGACACCACAAATGTTCGACATTAACGTGCAATAACAACTCACAAACGGCAGGTGGCAGCACTAGCAATGGAGGGAATACTAAACGTGTTGGGCGTGCGCGGGAACAGTGCAGTCGCTGTCGTAATAAGAAAACAGCGGTTTATCTGACGTACAAAAGGGCATGACCATTGGATTTCGGCCAAAAGGGAAAAGCTTTTCCGAAACACCTTAGCCTGTGAACTGTTCACGTACCGCCGTCATTAAAGTGTACTCTAGATACCAAAATGGCGCTATCCAAAACAGGCGCTGATGCCAGTGTGGTGCACCATGGGCTATAGATCACAGGGGATGAATGAGATGTGCACGAGCGGATAGTCACGCACCTGTTGAGAAACTTACCGTCCAGATGAACCAAGGTACTTCTACCAGTAGCACCGCAACAGGCCGTTCTGCGAACGTTGCTGCGTACGGGCCTCCGCAGCAGGCACCTCGTTCATACACCAGTGCTGTCTGCTGTTCATCGGCGACGAAGGCTGGGATTTGCACGTAATTGCCGCTGCTTGACGTCCACTGAGCGACGACAGGTGGCCGTTTCAGAAGAATAATGTTTTATATTCTAGCAAGCAGATGGTCATTGGCGTTTACGGCGTGAAAAGTCTGAAATTAAACACTCTCGAACAATCGTCGGAAGGGTCCAGGCGGGAGGGCATCCCCTTGGTGCTCTCGCCATTTTGGAAGGAACAATCGATCGCATCTGTTCTTGAGGACCGTGTCCACTCCTACATGCAGTTTGTTTTTTCCTCGACACGATGGCATCTATCATCAACACAGTGCAACGATTCTCAGCTTCCAGTGTACGAGCGTGGTTCGAAGAGCACCAGGATGAGTTCTCCATACCCCCCTGACCACGAAACTCCCGAATTTAAACAGAATCGAAAACTTCTGAATCACCTCGATCGGGCTGTTCGCGCTATTCATCTTGAACAGAGAAGCACAGTGAACCTCCCATGGCACTAGAGCTGGCATGACTCTTCTTGCACCACTCGCGGTGGTCCGAGCTGCGTATGATTGTTCAGGAATCTCACAGATAGTCACAGTAGTATGACTGAACAGCATATTTGTCTTGCTTAGTGTGGTGTATCTACATCTACATTTTCAACCGTGCTTTGCAAATGAGTGTGATGAGTGTGGCGAAAGGTACTTTCCACTGCGTCAGTTACTAGTGTTTACCCGTTCAATTCATGTATGGAGCGCGAAAAGGATTAATCTGCCCTGTGCACGCTATAATTAGTCTGATCTTGTCTTCACGGTGCGTATGGAAGCTATTCGAAGGGGATTGTAGTATATTCCCAGAGTCATCACTTAAATTTGATTCTAGAAACTTTCTACGTCGCCTTTCACGGGCAAGTTTGGTCCGTCTTCAAGAGTCTGCCAGTTCACTTGTGTCAGCATCATCGTGGAGCTCTGTCATGCGTCGAATAAGCTTGTGATCACTCTTGTTGCCCTTCTTTGCATCCGTTTAATATCCCCTTGTAGTCTTCTTTGGTACGGGCCTCATACACTTGAGCAATGTTCCACAATAAGTTCGAATAGTTCAAATGGCTCTAAGCACTATGGGTCTCAATATCTGAGGTCATCAGTCCCGTAGACATAAAACTACTTAAACCTAACTAACCTAAGGACATCACACACATCCATGGCCGAGGCAGGATTCGAACCTCTGATCGTAGCAGCAGCGCGGTTCCGTACTGAAGCGTGTAGAGCCGCTCGACTACAGCGGCCGGCTACACAATAAGTATCACACGTGTTTTTGTATGCAATCTCCTTTATAGACTGATTGCATTTCCGTAGTATTCTGCCAATGAACCGTACCTGCCTTATCTAACACAGAATATGTGATCGTTCCATTTCATATCGCTACAAACTGTACTTGAGTTAGCAGATTCCAACTGTGACTCTGTGATACCGTAGTCGTTGACTACCATGTTTTTTTTTTGTTTTGTTTTGTAGAGAAAACAATTTTGTTCTTAACATTTAAAGTGACTATCTTCTTAATTTATTTTGGGCAGGCACTTTTTGGTGATGGATCTATTGTACTACCCCTTCGTGCGGATTTTTTCGTTAACAGCATTTCACACCTGCAAATAATGTACTTAAGTGTCGTACAGTTTAATCTAGTAATGTTAGTTAGAAACATTAAGCCTGAGAATAGAATTTGCAATATATAGAAGAGAAAATTGCGTGTGATAGCAACTAGAATGTAATTAGCGAGCTCTGAAAGGGATGGCTATTGTCACACTAGCAGTAACATATGTTATAATATCGACTTTCATACTGTATTGTGGCATTCCTTTCAATATCTCATTGTATCGAGCTCGAGTTTTCACATCAAATAAAACCAACGATATGCATATAAGCGAGACGATTCCTTTTTGTTTTTGTTGTATGATTAAAAAGTGTAGCTATATAGGATGAGATAATGAGCCTACAATAAAACCAAGAAAATTTTTGAACAACCCACTACATCACTTGAAACGAAACACTGTAACGTTCAAATAACTTATGGGATTGCAGCCGGTGACATCGTCGATGTTTCATCTGCAGCTGACCCGGCTATTTTCAAGTCAAAACTGTCGCAAGTAAGCGCTATGCAAGCGAATTTAAAATTACTACTTTTAGAGCAACTCTGGAATGAAAATACGCACACGTATGCACGCACACACACACACACACACACACACACACACACACACACACACACACACACACACACTCAAATGCCATTACAGACGAAAGATGACTGACGTCACAAGTTATCGATAGTGAAATTAATAATGAATGAACCGCTGAGGTATCATAAGCTATGTCTCTATGTTTTTTGACAAGGTAGACAGCAGATTCCACGAATAATTTAAATAAAATCCTTCTTCTCTATTCGAAAGTCTACCTGATAATTCAATTTAACAGATTCCTTAATAACACTAGCCCAATAGCTGGAACTGCATGCCATAATCTCCGTTTTGTTACATTCCACACGATGACCGGTGTAAAGACAATGTTCTGTAACGGGGAATTAGCTCGGCTGTTGTAAGCATGTGTACTGCTCATGCTAAGTACATTAGTCCCCCAAAATGGCGATAGTTTGATCAATATATTACACACCACAGCTGCAAGGTATGCGGTAGCCATCTGCCTTACGCAAACCAAGATCATCATTTGTGGAACTTAAAAGAAACCTGACCTTAGATGGTGGTCTAAAAACACATGTTTCCGCAAAACACGACCAATCCTCTTCGAAATGCTTCCCGACTACGGCAAAAAGGCCGCAGACTTTGGTCCCATCTCGGTATTATCATCACTCATCCGGTGCACAGTTGGTCGTTAGTGCAACGCACGTCTGATTTGTCTTCAGCTAACATCATTCTGATGAAAGGTGACTTCGAGATGGGCTCCCAGGTGACAAAATCTCAGGGTGCGAGATGACATGGACCAAGTTATGATGTTTCCCTTCACGTTGAGCCGGGTGGTGACAAATACCAGTCTAAAAAGAGTCGGAGACTTCCTATAAATAGCATGCCCTAACGTATCATCCACCTTCCTCCTGACCAACACGTCAAGGAAAGGAAGACAGACATCTTTTTTCATCCCTACCGCGAAACGAAAATTCGGGTTGATTGAATTCAGGAGTTCGAATAGTAGTAGAAATTCCAACTAACATGAAGCAAAACAACGAAGTTATCGTCTATTTACCTGAAAAACATGCAGATTTCAAAGATGCTGACTCCGAGGCATGTTTGTCGCAATCTTCCACAAACAAACTGGCTAAAATAGGTGACAACGGACTTCCAGTCGCAACTCCATCTGTCTGCTCGTATTACTGGTCACTGAAAAAATGTAAGTGGAAGTCAACACATGTCGAAATATGTTCGTTAAGTCAGCAAAAAAACCTTACTTTGACCAACCATAACGAATCAGTGAAGAGAGAGAGACCACATCAAAACTTACCATAGTCATTTAAACGCATTCCCTTTAATCGACGTAAGAAATCACTCGAGTTCTTAATGTGCTGCTCACACCGACCTGCTACAGGGCTCAACACGATATGTCGGAGCACTAATGTTACGATCGGACGAGGAATTTCTTCCTTGCGGACGTTATGGTGGTAATATATCCAAGGGGGTACGGTACAATAAGAACTGACTTTACAGTCTCCTGCAATAAGGGGCTTTTCTTCAAGCGGCTGTTAGTCTTTCCCTCAACACTTTTTACGGTATCGGCACCGATACCACAACACGCAGAATCGGTCAGTAAACATTGCATTTTTCGAACGTAATCCTGCTCGTCCAGAACAACGGCAGCATTGTCCCTCTCCACAATTAAAATAACAATACGATAATTAACTCTACGTGAACGTAAAGCAGCCCTCTCAGCCGCTGCGATGTTACTGTATGGTGGATGTGCCCAGTCAATATACGACATGTCTCTCTCCTAGCTTTGTCTGCAACATCAGAAGGTAATTTACAAACAGAACTAATAATATCAACCATTTGGAAACCCTTGTGAGTCGGTGCAAAATTTGAAGCTTTCCCTGGAAAGGATAAAGATGCATCATCAAAAGCATTCTCCGTGAGATTTATTACAGAATGTCTAGATATAATTTTAGATTCCTAACCAAGAAAATGTTCAAACTTCACCAAATGCAGGGCAGTTGCAGAATGAAATTCCCAGTCAGACTGCGACCACGAAGCACAGTCCAGCCAATCCTAAGAAAAAGCATAAACTTTTGAAGTACTAATTAAATGAAGCCGAAATAATTTCTTAAATTAAATATGCTATGTCCATTAGTAGCTATGCTGACCCTGTACAGATGTGGGACAAAGGCACAAGAAAAAAAAGGGGGTGGTGAGAAAGAGCTGGAATCTTTAAAACTGAACAAAGCTCCACGGTCCAATAGTCTCCCTATAAGATTCTGCATCGAATTTGCGGCTGAGTTAGCTCTCTTTTAACCACAACATATTGCACACCCCTCGAACAAAACCCGCCCCCCCCCCCCTTGGTTAGAAGAAAATGCCGGTCACACCCGTATTCATAAAGGACAGCAGAAGTGATACATAAAACTAGCGTTCAATATCCTTTATATCCAACTGTTGTAGAATCTTAGAATATAACCTTTGCCCAAATGTAAGGAGGTATCCCGAACACAATGACCTCGTCCATTCCTAGCAGTATGAAATGCAGTAACATCGATCATCTGGAACATAGCTCGCGCTCTTGTCGCTTGACATGCTGAAAGTCATGGACCAAGACAGTCAGGTAGATGCAGTATTTCTCGAATTTTAAAAGGCATTAGACTCTGTAGCACACCTACGTATCGGGGTATGAAGTGAAATTTGTGACTGGATTGAGGCTATCTTGTTAGGGCGCAGTATGCTACCTTGGATGGAGAACCACGGCACATGCAAAAATACTATCAGATACGTCCCAGAGAAATGTGTTGGAATACTTGAAGTTCATATTGTAATGATATGGCAAACAATATTGATAGTAATACTTATCATATGGTGTAGTTGTGAAATGTCCCCTTTTTAACAATTATACATGACTGTGCTTAAACTGACACACAATATTTTGTTAGCGCAACGCAATCTGACTTTCAAAATTCCCTACAAAAGAATGGCCCTGACTAACATTAAACTATACCTTTCACAAATCACTTGCCTCACAAAAATCTTCGCTGCTCAAGCTACTGCAATACAGCGAGCGCCACTACTGCCAGCTAAATAAAAGATTCAAACTATGGAAGGCACTAACTACTGATAGGGATAGTTAGCAAATGAAAGATATTAATAGAGAACAAACAATGTATTTACCTTGATATCATCATATATAAATATAGCAGTTCATGACAAATTTCAAAACTCCGCCATCTCTCTCCCCACATCCACCACTGCAAAGCAGCCACAGACTGCACACAGCACAGCCAGTGATTTTCATACAGAGGTGGCGTTACCAATAAAAAAACCTAAACAGCCTACTTACATAGAGAAAACATAAACAGCCTACTTACATAGAGAAAACATAAACAGCCTACTTACAGTTGTCTATAATGAAGTACTGTCAGAAAAGAACTGTACAAATATTCATTCAAATCGTGATAGGATTTCAAATATTATCTACATGCCTTACACTGAGGTGACAAAAGCCATATACAAGTGGCAGTAGTACTCATATACAAGGTACAAAAGAGCTGTGCATTGTTCATGAGATACACAGTGTCAAGAGTATGACGAGAATAACGAATCTGAGGCATTGCCTCCCACCACGGAAAAAGCAGTGGCGGAGTTTGCGTAGAGTTTTCAGTACTAGAGACAAGCAACACTGCGCGAAATAATCGCAGACATCAATGTGGGACGTACGAAGAACTATCCGTTAGGACAGCGCGGGGAAAATTGACGTTAATGGGCAATGGCCGCAGATGACCGACGCGAGTGTGTTTGCGAACAGCACGAGATCGCCTGCAGCCTCTCTCCTGGGCTCGTGACCATATGAGCTGTATGAGCTGGACCCTAGACGAATGGAAAACCGTGGCCTGGGAGTCCCAATTTCTGCTGAAAAGAGTTTGTGGGATTCGAGTGTGGCGCCAGCCCCTCAAAACCATCGACCCAAGTTCTCAGCTAGCCACTGTGCAAGCTAGTGGTGGCTCCATAGTGGTATGGCCAAGTTTACGTGGAAAGGACTGTGTCGTCTGGTCCAATTGAACCGATCATTGACAGGAAATGGTTGTGTTCGGCGACTTGGAAACCATTTGCAGCTGTTTATAGACGTCTTGTTCCCAAACAACGAAGGAATGTTTACAGATAACAACGCACCATGTCACGGGGCCACAGTTGTTAGCGACTGATTTGAGGAACATTCTGGACAGTCCGAGCAAATGGTTTGGCCACATAGATCCTCCAACACGAATCACATCAAATGTATGGGACACAATCAACACTGTCAACACTTTCACAATAGTGGACGGCTATAGAGGCAGCATTGCTCAATATGACTGCAGGGGACTTCAAATGACTCGTTGAGACCATGCCACGTCCAGCTGCTGCACTGCACCGGGAAAAAAGAGGTCCGACACGATATTAGGAGGTATCCTATGACATTTGTCATAGCATAAGTATTCAGGAATGCAAAATTGTGTACTTCATGAACCGTAAATGCGGAATACCATATGACTACATTATCAGTGTGTTACATTCGGAATCGGTCAAACCACATATATATCTGGGAAAAGCCAAGGAACGTTCATATACGCTAAGTCGTAGGTAAAGCGGTATTGATATAATACTATGGAAATACGAGCAATCTAGAAAGGAGATCGCTTACACAACGCTCGTGGGACTAACACTAGAATACTGCTCAAGTCTGTGGATCTCGTCCCAGATAGAAACTACAGACAGTAATGTACAAGGGCACCTCGTATGTGGACAGCTTTGTTTGACCTGTTGGAGGCCATCATGGAGATGCTGAAAGAACTGAAATGGCAAGCGCTTGGCGAAACACGTAAACTACCCCGTAGAAGTCAGTAAATTTCAATAAGTGATATACGACAAAAGCCTTGGTATCACTCCCCTATAGATCGCACAGACAAGATTAGACTAATTAATGCGCACACAGAGGCGTTTCAACTGTCATCCTGCGCTTCATACAAGAATTGAACAGAAAGCCCTAATAAGTAGTATAATGGAAAGTAGCCACAGACATGCAGTTGTAAAATAGTTTACCTATTTTGGACGTGGGCGTAAAAGTTGATGAGCTCAGTTACAGACGCCACCGACAAAACGATCCATCATCAGGAGCTGGGACTGGATTTTCATATCACGCCACAGCTGAGATTCGTTGATCACAAGAGCTTTAGAATGGTATTCGATGCTGAAAAAACAATACATACGTTGTTTATCTAGGCGTGACGGTAATAGTGGACAACACCCTTTCACGTACCAGTCTAATGATTAACCTACCCATAAAACATCTGTTAAGACGTCAGGGAAAAACTTCTGTGGTATTAGAGCTGTAGAGGGTAAAATCAGTATACGAAGAAAGCCAGAAGGATACATCGAGCAAATAAGTGAGGACGTAGGTTGCAAGTGCTACTCTGGGATGAAAAGCTTGGTGCAGGAGTGGAATTCGTGGCGGGCCGCTTCAAACCAGTCAGAAGACAATGAAACGCGCGCTAAATATATGAGGAAACAACTGTAGATAAGTTGTAAAGCTGACCTTCAACTTCGGCAAAGTGGGTGCTGCCACAGACGGTATCAGTTTAAGTGTTAGAGGAATGTCATTCTCTCTGGTTTGTATTACATCTAAAAATGCCTCCAGATGCCAACTGGCTGGCAGCGTTAAATGGCGAGGTGCGTGTCACTGGGTGAAAATTACTGGGATTAGAGAAATCAACAAGCAAGACACAGTAATGAGTGTGCAGAGATATGGATGTGTGTGATGTCCTTAGGTTAGTTAGGTTTAATTAGTTCTAATTTCTAGGCGTCTGATGACCTCAGAAGTTAAGTCGCATAGTGCTCAGAGCCATTTGATTTGAACCAGACGAACGATATTTTCGGAATCCATGCCGATTAGCATGGAGAACCTTATTCTGTTCGTGAAAACTCATTATGTTTCAGGTCAGAATATGTTCTAATATTCTACAACAAACCGATGTCATTGATACTTGACAGTATTTTTGTGGATCACTTCTGCTGCCCTTCTTGTAGACGAATATGATCTGCGCTCTCTTCCAACTACGGAATACAATCAAACTGAAGGTGTTCAGAGTGCTGCATTGTGTACACGTTCATCAACCAGTAAGTTTGCGGAGAATGCTAAAGAAATAATGGTTCTACTTTCTACCACCAGGAGCAAATTTGTCGCTGTCAGCAGTCAGGATGTGATGTGGGTGCAACAAAAGGGGAGGAACGATCAAACACATGTTAACGTGGTTCAGGCACGTTTAGTATTATACGGTTACAAGTTACAACATGTGTTCTGTTTGGTTTCCCGACTCAGCAACGTGCTGCGTCCATAACAAGACATAGTAGATAGCTGCTCGCAACACAGCCACTGTCATTAGAGTGACAGGTCTTCGTATCAGGAAATGTCCTAGTACATTCTTGATGGACAAATATCCCCACAACCAGAAGTCTCTTAGATTTAGGTCGGGGGATCTAAGGCCACGCTTCTTGAAATTGCCTAGGGATGATGCAGTCGTTACCGAAGATTGCCCAAAGCAAATTTTTCATGTGGCAAGCGACATGTGGTGTCGCCGAATTTTGCATGAAAATAGTGTGTGGACGCAGTTACGTTCCTGAAAATCTGGAATCACATGTTGCACAAGGACGTCCTTACGACGTGCAGATTTCACTGTACTTCTAACAGGAGCGCGAGGGGTCATTTCCTAGAAGAGGAACGGATAGAAAATTAAAGAATTTGTGAAACCACACAAAGCTGAGTGCAGTGGATGTTCCTGCACGGTATGTGGCGGCATAGAACCTCATATGCGACTGCTCTGTGCAGAGTGAAACGAGCCTCATCCAGCCTATCTTGGGGCTTCATTTGGTTCACGTTCTGAAAGTTGTATGCATATCAATATAAAATGCGCCGCAAAATCTTTGATCTTGCCGGCGAAAGGCAAAGGTCCCGAACTCGAGTCTCGATCCGGCACACAGTTTTAATCTGCCAGGAAGGATCAATCTTTGAGCTGTTTGACAGGGGAGAGACAATTCCCGTGACACAGCTCAATCACTGGTTGCAGAATCTGAGGCATATACTGCACGGTCAACTACAGCTACAGCAAATTCCTAACAACTGACATGGGAAAGGGCCGCCTACCTTTCCCTACTGCACTGCCTAATTTACCTGTTTCTCCAAATTTCTTGATCATATTCTTTAGTCCATTTATTGACTTGGGGCCTCTTCTCAACTGTTTCTGAAAGCGACATTTCCGCTGTTCGACGCTGCTATAGGTGCCATGCTGACAAAACAACTTTACCAGTAGCGCACGGTCTTTCTTCTCAGTGCAGTTGCGTTTCGTACGGAAAGCTGTAATTATTTTAACCCTCTACACCAACAGTAACTTCACTATAGAGATTAATACGTGTCGACAACTGACAAACAGCATACTGACGGCAAAGCAGGCAAATTCCACATTCTGGCTGCTTACAGCGCCGTACTTCCACCTGGTGCTAGGTACTGGAAATGTGTTTTCTTTTTTTTTCAGCAGTGTCTGCGAGCGCACCGATTAATGAACACATCTGCGACATTTCACCTTCCTGCAACGTATACAGCCTGTGCTGTAGCACTAGGAACATTGGCAATTTCATTATAACAAACCGACAACTGTCATGGTTCTTGCTCTAGAACTCTACGGTACATTATCGCTAAAGGACGGCTAACTCAGCTGCATGTTCGATATAGTGACTGATACCGATTCCGTAGGTTCCTAGAGCTGTGTTGAATTTTAGAAATATGACCTGTTTCCAGAGATCACTGACATCCAAATCACTCATCTTTGAAGTGATGCGACAGTTAAATTGGCGCTATAAGGTTAGATTTTACTTTGTAAAAGGGACATTTAGAAACAGATTTCAACATATCTCCTTTAGCTGCGTTACATTAAATTTTAGATCCCGTCTCGTCCATGAGAGTGCGGGCACTAACTTTCGTACCACTAACAGTCTTAATATACGAAAAAAATTTCTTTGGATATTATGAGAGGTTTTTCGATAGTGTTCTGCTAAGGCAGTCGTTGAAAGCTTCACGCATTAAAATCTTGACAGTCAAACTCGTTCCTATCAGTATCTCTATACATAGCCTATGATTTATTTTATACCTATTGTACAGTATCTTATGTTTATTTAGAAGTTTCGTTACACTGACATTATACTATGGAGGATCCCTCCCATCCAGATTTGTTCTACTAGGCATATATCTGTCGCATACATGGGCAACTATTCTGTTACACTTGATTCACAGTTCTTCTACACGCTCCTGTCCATTGCTAAATATTTCACCTTGTCAGAGTAGCACAATCTATATGATAATGTATTTATTTACAATAACCAGTATCAATTAGTGCAGGTCATCTTCAAAACTTCAAATTAATGTTAGTCTTAAAATTAAACTGCTGAACGAAACAACACGAAAGTTACTACTACCAGAGAAGTTGCTGTCAGCTCCGAATGTCCCAGAAAATCAACGAGGTGTAATGGGTGTGATTGACTACATCATATCACTATCAGTGATAGGATGCCATTATTCGTGCCTGTCGGCGCATCACAACTTGACAATTCGCTCTACAGTTGTCGCTCAGCATTGGAAGTTCCTCTTCCAATGACCGAGCCTCTCGGATATTCAAAGAGGTGCTGACGATGGATTCCACGAATACTCAAAGCGGACCACAAGTTTAAGAGAAAGGGCATTTCATCTTAATTGTTGGAGCTTAAAGATTCTCTACGGGGAACACACTTTGAAGATGACGAGAGTGTCTGTCATGCAGTGAAAGCATGGCTATGCCTACAGGACGAGAGCTTTTACCAGCAGGGAATACATGCTCTTCCACATCGTTGGCGTACGGCCATAGAAACTGATGGAAACTACGTAGAAAAATAGGACATGGAAAAGACATGATGATGTATATTGTCAACAAATTCTGACTCTTAACAACAAATACGTTCTGAGAAAAGAAACTGGGGCAAAAGTAATTCTGGCTTTCATTTCTATATTTTCTAGCTCCCTTCAGTTGTTAAACTGGGTAAAATAACGACTAGCATTTGATAATTACTCTTTAGTATGAACATTGGTGTATGCTGTACTCACACATACCTTGAACTGAATGGTCAGTGTGCATTTGCCTTGTGTTTTCATTTGTTTACTCTCATCTCCAAAAAGCTGGTGAGTTACGTCACTATATACTTACAGTAGAGTCGAAGTCAGTTCAGTGTAATGTTTTTAATAATGTCATGTTTACGTGAGTGGTACAATGTGATAGACACGTTCCTGAAAAATTCTTGATGAGAGGAAGTGGCCTACCGCATAAGAAATAGAGGTTGCTACTCAAAAAGAGACGCACTGCTGTTCATGTCTTCGTAACTAACAAAGTTACAAGAAAGACAAAAACGCTGGTAATGTCTCCCTAGTAAGTACTCAATATTGGCTTGGAACATTGATTATTTTCCTTCGGGACGAAAAATTATTAAAGTAATGATTTATTTTCACGAAAACAATGTATTCAATTCTTCTTTCATAGCTCTTGAAGACTGTATCTACATCTACATCCATACTCCGCAAGCCACCTGATGGCGTGTGGCAGAGGGTACCTTGAGTACCTCTATCGGTTCTCCCTTCTATTCCAGTCTCGTATAGTTCGTGGAAAGAAGGGTTGTCGGTATGCCCCTGTGTGGGCTCCAATCTCTCTGATTTTATCCTCATGGTCTCTTCGCGAGATATACGTAGCAGGGAGCAACATACTGCTTGACTCCTCGGTGAAGGTATGTTCTCGAAACTTCAAAAGCCCAAAATCCCATACCGAGCTACTGAGTGTCTCTCCTGCAGTCTTCCACTGGAGTTTATCCATCACCTCCGTAACGCTTTCGCGATTACTAAATGATCCTGTAACGAAGCGCGCTGCTCTCCGTTGGATCTTCTCTATTCTTCTATCAACCCCATCTGGTACGGATCCCACACTGGTGAGCAATATTCAAGCAGTGGGCGAACAAGTGTGCTGTAACCTACTTCCTTTGTTTTCGGACTGCATTCCCTTAGGATTCTTCCAATGAATCTCAGTTTGGCATTTGCTTTAGTGACGATCAACTTTATATGATCATTCCATTTTAAATCACTCCTAATGCCTACCCCCAGATAATTTATGGAATTAACTGCTTCCAGTTGCTGACCTGCTATATTGTAGCTAAATGATAAGGGATCTTTCTTTCTATGTATTCGCAGCAGATTACACTTTTCTACATTGAGATTCAATTGCCATTCCCTGCACCTTGCGTCAATTCGCTGCAGATCCTCCGGCATTTCAGTACAATTTTCCGTTGTTACAACCTCTCGATATACCACAGCATCATCCGCAAAAAGCCTCAGTGAACTTCCGATGTTATCCACAAGGTCATTAATATATATTGTGAATAGCAACGATTCTACGGCACTCCCCTGCGGCACACCTGAAATCACTCTTACTTCGGAAGACTTCTCTCCATTGAGAATGATATGCTGCGTTCTGTTATCTAGGAACTCTTCAATCCAATCACACAATTGGTCTGATAGTCCATATGCTCTCACTTTGTTCATTAAACGACTGTGAGAAACTGTATCGAACGCCTTGCGGAAGTCAAGAAACACGGCATCTACCTGGGAACCCGTGTCTATGGCCCTCTGAGTCTCGTGGACGAATAGCGCGAGCTGGGTTTCACACGATCGTCTTTTTCGAAACCCATGCTGATCCCTACAGAGTAGACTTCTAGTCTCCAGAAAAGTCGTTATACTCGAACACATTACGTGTTCCAAAATTCTACAACTGATCGACGTTAGAGATATAGGTCTATAGTTTTGCACATCTGTTCGACGTCCCTTCTTGAAAACGGGGATGACCTGTGCCCTTTTCCAATCCTTTGGAAGGATACGCTCTTCTAGAGACCTATGGTACACCGCTGCAAGAAGGGGGGCAAGTTCCTTCGCGTACTCTAAGTAAAATAGAACTGGTATCCCATCAGGTCGAACGGCCATTCCTCTTTTGAGCGATTTTAATTGTTTCTCTATCCCTCTGTCGACTATTTCGATATCTACCATTTTGTCATCTGTGCGACAATCTAGGGAAGGAACTACAGTGCAGTCTTCCTCTGTGAAACAGCTTTGGAAAAAGACATTTAGTATTTCGGCCTTTAGTCTGTCATCCTCTGTTTCAGTATCATTTTGGTCACAGAGTGTCTGGACATTTTGTTTTGATCCACCTACCGCTTTGACATAAGACCAAAATTTCTTAGGATTTTCTGCCAAGTCAGTACATAGAACCTTACTTTCGAATTCATTGAACGCCTCTCGCATAGCCCTCCTCACACTACATTTCGCTTCGCGTAATTTTTGTTTCTCTGCAAGGCTTTGGCTATGTTTATGTTTGCTGTGAAGTTCCCTTTGCTTCCGCAACAGTTTTCTAACTCGGTTGTTGTACCACGGTGGCTCTTTTTCCATTTCTTACGATCTTGCTTGGCACATACTCATCTAACGCATATTGTACGATGGTTTTTAACTTTGTCCACTGATCCTCAACACTATCTGTACTCGAGACAAAACTTTTGTGTTGAGCCGTCAAGTACCCTGAAATCTGCTTTTTGTCACTTTTGTTAAACAGAAAGATCTTCCTACCTTTTTTAATATCTCTATTTACAGATGTATAAGAAGGAATACACATTCTTTCCTAGAAAACCGATCGTAAGACGTACGAGGAGGTGGGTGAGCTGTAGCATCGAAGAGATGGAATAGAGCCATCGACGAGAACCAACATCAGGCCTCTTGTCGACAAATTCAGGAGATGGGGAAGTATACTTAACCAGGAACGTCCTGGACGACCATCAGCACCTGGAGCTACAGTCCGGAGCATTGCTGAGACCATTGAAAGAAGACCACGCGCTTCAGTTCGTTGGCTAAGCCGTGATCCTCGAAATTGCACGACCTATGTCTGACGTACTTTTTGGTTACGATTACAAAGGCGACGTATCGCATCCAGGATATGCATCACCTGGAGGATGAAATTAATGCACCCATAAGGAAAAGTGTTATGACATTTTGCAGGCCATGTTAAACGAAAACCTATTGGATGACATCCTTTCTTTAGACGAAGCCAAATTTTACAAATGTGGTTTTGTTGTCAGTCTCAGCTGCCGGATATGGGCCGGCAACAATACCCCTGAAGTGCAAGAATAGCAGAGAAACACCCTGAAACTGAACGTATAGCTAGGTATGGCCAAGGCTAATATTAGTGAAACATTCGTTTCTGCAAAGCAGACGATAACAAAGACATGTTACGTTGACGTGCTTGAGCTTTTCCTGTAACAGCGACTGGAGTTTTATAGATTTCTGAATTCTGTTGTGTACCAGCAAGATGAGCCACCTTTCATTTTGCTCTCATTGTTCGATATTATCTTAACCGCATGCAGCCTGGATGGTGGAACGGTAGAAGTTCATTGCGTAGATGGGCTTCTAGGTCGCTTGACTTTCCACACATTCCATGTGTACAAGATTCAAGTCAGTACCCTGCCATAGCTGCACGGCCTGATTGTGGAGGCAGGTAAGAGTATCACACCTGACGTGATCAGCTACCGAACGTATTGTAGTGGGAGTGAAAAAAATGGTTCAAATGGCTCTGAGCACTATGGGACTCAACATCTGAGGTCATCAGTCCCCTAGAACTTAGAACTACTTAAACCTAACTAACCTAAGGACACCACACACATCCATGCCCGAGACAGGATTCGAACCTGCGACCGTAGCTGTCACGCGATTCCGGACTGAAGCGCCTAGAACCGCACGGCCACCGCGGCCGGCGGGCGTGAAAAGGTGATGTCTTTTTCGTTGACGTGCAGCTTGGCCACGTTGAACATTCGTGATTTCTTATGCTTCATATGTGCCATATATATGTGTGTGTGTGTGTGTGTGTGTGTGTGTGTGTGTGTGTGTATGTGTGTGTGTTTTAAAAAGGTGTTTCATCAACACCCATTATATGTGTTATCACAGATTGAATTTTAGTACCAATTCGTGGCCTTACCCCTACGGTAATTTTCGTCCTAACTCATACATTTACGAATGTGGTTGGTTGAAGTTGCTCCTGCCGTTTCCGAGCCACTCACCCACATACACTGACAACCTTTCTGTGTATGTGTGTGTGCGTGTATATATGTGTGTGTGTGTGTGGGTGACACTATCCTCCGCAGTGATAATTTGTGGGTGTAATGCTTGCGCAGGTTCGAGACGGGCAACGGCATCAGACAGGAGCAGTTCGGCACCGAGGGCGACGGCGTGCGCCTGCGGGGCAGCTTCTCGTGGCAGCCGCCAGACGCTGGCGGCGCCACCTACAGCGTCACCTACGAGGCCGACGAGAACGGCTACCGGCCCGTGGTCGCCTTCGGCAGCCGACCCGTCGCGGTGCGCCCCACACCGCTGCCACGTCCGACGAAACCGACACTCCAGCAAGCTGTGCCGATCATTGGAAGTAATGCGGCACTTACACTGGTCGGCTGAGCGGCCGGTCACTTCATGTCACCGAATTATTCACGTGCCTGAATATCAAAACCAGTTTTTGACCCGACCCTTCAAATCAGTCGATAAAGTGTGCAACGCCTACCCCTGTCACCTGGTACATTGCTGTTAACTTTTGGCAGCTAACAGCTCTAGTTTTCAGGAGATGTCACGGTCAGATTTATTTGTAATTTGTACAAATGCTTCAACCAACAACAAGATAGTTTCTTAAATTTAGAACAGAGCTGCATTAATTAAATTTGTGTAGTGACGTGTTCTTTACTTTTCCCTGTTTACATACCCTGTTATGTTTTAAATGGCAAAACTGCTATATTCTGGCGACAGTACAACTCATCCTCAAGTATTTTGTAATGAAGGCAATTACTCAAACTTGTTTTGAGCGACGTGCCTTCCAGCCAAAATTGTTAGATCAATGACAAAATTTTCCCAACATCATATGGCATCGCCAAAAATTTAATCTATTTATCGACACCCGGACTTGATAAATCCTCTGTCGAGAATCACACCTGTCTCAAAGTAACAACTTTACCGTTATAAATTTACAGGTTCTCATAAATAAGATACTGAGGTAGCAGTATTTTGTTTATGAATATGATGTCTCTGAGAAATCAAATAGTTTTGGCTCTGAGTTATCAGTGTCACAGGATGATTAATAACAATACTGGTTTGCTCAAACAGTGTCCTAAAAATAATGACACTACTATCCAAGCCTATTCTTTGTCATGCATCTCTCATGAGAGTCTGCTACAATAACTTACACTTACGTAGCACTAAGCAAGATATTCCATATTCTTTCAGAATATCGCATGTAAAAAGTCTTTATTATTACACACGTGTTAGATTTTCGGTTCTGATTATATCATATACCGAAAATTCATGATCTATAAAGATGAAGTCTCAAAAATCAAGAATTATTCTTCCTATAACCGTAATAGTTTCAACGATAGGATTATATATAATTAAACTTGAAGTTAAATGTATTTTATAATTATAAGGAATTCGTGTAAGAAGCGACTGCGTTAAAACGCTTTATAATATAACTTTGAGCTGAAACACATTAGCAATATCCAGAGGAAGAAACTAGCTCATCTGACAGAAAAACCTATATGTAAACTGTGAGAATAGGTATGAGAAATTCGGCATACGGCAGATCAAATAAAGCAATGTGTATAGAATCTCACAAAATCAAGGTTATATGTTCACAAAAGATTGAGACAGTAAACGAAGGCTCTTAACCAAAATGTGGCTTGCTGGCTAAGTAGCAAAATAGAAACATAAATGTGCAAGACTCAGTCCTAGGATCTAATCTCTCCTGTATTACTTCTTTTATCTTTGGGAATTATTTAAGAATGTAGAATGAAGTAAATTGCATGGTGGTTGACAGCCCTCATGTAAATGGGTGGTTAAGACAGTTCAGAGCAAACCGAAGGAGCACAAGCACGTGTAATAGAGACTTGTAGTTTGCGTTCTTTCAATAAAACTATACCTTACTTAGCCAGAAACGAAAATATGTTGCGGGTTTGAAAAATGCAAAAGAAAGTAAATGACAAACGTAAAATAGCTTCTACAACGGAAAATGTGAGAGTTTCTGGGAAATTATGAAACGAACTTGGGACAAAGTATGGTAGGCTTCGAAAATTTGATAATACGAACAGATCAAACTACAAGAAAAATAAGGAAACGAATAGCGAGGTCTTCGATGAATACTGTATGGATATTTGCGTAGTTGAAGCAATGAACAACACTAGTTTCTAAAGAAAATAATGACTTTCCAAACGTAATAGCCAATATGATAAGTAAAGTTGAACGAGGTGTAATGGAAGGTGTCTGATGATGTTGGTGCTTAAATTTTGGTACAAAGGTGGACTAAAAAAAGGAATTTGATCAATTACCAGTAGAATCTGCTTCATTTGGAAGAAGGAAAGGATCCTAGAATAATGGAAGGAGTCTGTCATCTGCCCTATACTAAAGAAGGGAGACCCAATGAGATGTAGAAACTATAGAGGAATCACACTACTACATACAGCTTATAAGATCTTGACATGTTGTTACTATACCCACTAACACCACACGTGGAGAAAGTACTATCTCCGGCGTTGCTGCAACCAGTACCTGTGTCACATAAAGAGCGCGAAGAGACAACCACGTCTTCATGGTACCAAACATCTAAAATTACTGAAAGTTAGTTACCAAGTGTCAGGAGACACCCGTCTTAGCGCTCTGAAATATTCCTCGTTATTTAGCGCAAATATCAACACAAAGGGAAATTACGCTCTTTTCCCGACATAAGGACACGTCCCTTCGTCGCTCATACCAGTGCACTGAAGTAAACGAACAAGTGGTTGGAGAACATGTTATTTCGTAACATCCAGTGGGGTAAAAGGTATCCTGTGAACACGCAGACCTAGCAAAGATACGCAGCGCTAATTGTGCATAACGCGGCGAAGATTCTAAGGTGTGTTCTCTTCTCTCTCAACGCTAATTGATACTGGTCCCGAGTTACTCGTCTCAGCGAAGCGCAGAACATCGCTTTCCTTGCTCATGTATGATTCAGTTACATTGAAATGATTCTGGTGGGAGACTAGCGTTGAGTATGTACGAGGATTCTCTTGTTGTGTCGACATCTTCACTCTTTTTGGAGACATCTATTCTCTGACAGCAGAAGTTGCACAGAGTCACCAAACTACTGTAAGTAGTCAAATGATGTCTCCTCGAAAAGAGAATGTGTGGTTAAATGCGGAGCTCATCTCGTTCGGAGAACATCCAAACTCATCGGGTTTCCATTTACCACATTTTGTCGGTGAGAAACATCGCTTCTGTCTCGTGATGTGATGTGACATGTAGCTTCCGGTGTCAATGTCGGTTTATACATCACTGTCGAAACACAGAATGTACGGTGGTGTAAAACAGGGCATCAAAACGATAACGGAAATATAACACACAAGAGTCCTCTAGTGGTCTTCTTCCTCTACAGTTTTATTGAAACGACTTGCTTCCATTTAACAATACGTCCATATTTAGTGGCAGCTTCTCGTCGAACGTAAAATTTGCTGTGTGTTTTTGTCTACTACGAAAGACGCTGTTCCCCATTGATATTTCATGCGTTTTAAGTAAATGGAACAGCTACGTGCACGAGAATTTATTGACTGACACTAACTTTGAATGCTCTCAAACTGAAAGTCGGCTGGAACCATGACGACTTCATTTATTATCGTAGGGATTATTAGTTGGACGTTTACAAGACATTCACAAAATTAGGTATGCTCTGACTATTACTAAACTTCGCCACACATACCTGTCCATAACGAGTCAGACAATTTCACATTTATCACAAATCTCACTTGCAATGATCGGTACTTCTAACTGAAAAGAGCTCTAACCAATGCTTAATGTACACGTATAAACAAAAAGGTACACAGAATCAGGAGATATCGCTTGAGTAAAACACAGCACAGTTGTTAACGAGCAGAGAAGTTCATGTATGTGTGAAAGGCATTAGCTACAGTACTAGACCAGGAACATGATACAAGACATCGAATGTTCAACCTAAATGGAAATAACTTGGATATTACACTAGGTTAGATTTACTTTCATTCCAATTGATCCGTAGTGAGGAGGTCTTCCAGAATGTAGAACATGTCAGAAAAACAATATTACATGACAAATATTTACAACTGAAACAAATAAGCTAATGTACTTTCCACAGGTACAAGTGGAATGATCATCATTTTTTAATGAACACTATATGAAAGAATCATTTTACAAATACAAATGCACTGAATTTAAAATAAAATAGATTTTATTTATAAGGAATAAACATATAATAGAACTCCTATAATACTTATTTACCATGAACACATTACTGCACTGAAATGGTGCAAAAGTTAGTTTGTACTAACACACACACATTTACAATGAACACATTACTAAATTGAAATTGTGCAGAAGTTATATATATATATATATATATATATATATATATATATATATATACTCCTGGAAATGGAAAAAAGAACACATTGACACCGGTGTGTCAGACCCACCATACTTGCTCCGGACACTGTGAGAGGGCTGTACAAGCAATGATCACACGCACGGCACAGCGGACACACCAGGAACCGCGGTGTTGGCCGTCGAATGGCGCTAGCTGCGCAGCATTTGTGCACCGCTGCCGTCAGTGTCAGCCAGTTTGCCGTGGCATACGGAGCTCCATAGCAGTCTTTAACACTGGTAGCATGCCGCGACAGCGTGGACGTGAACCGTATGTGCAGTTGACGGACTTTGAGCGAGGGCGTATAGTGGGCATGCGGGAGGCCGGGTGGACGTACCGCCGAATTGCTCAACACGTGGGGCGTGAGGTCTCCACAGTACATCGATGTTGTCGCCAGTGGTCGGCGGAAGGTGCACGTGCCCGTCGACCTGGGACCGGACCGCAGCGACGCACGGATGCACGCCAAGACCGTAGGATCCTACGCAGTGCCGTAGGGGACCGCACCGCCACTTCCCAGCAAATTAGGGACACTATTGCTCCTGGGGAATCGGCGAGGACCACTCGCAACCGTCTCCATGAAGCTGGGCTACGGTCCCGCACACCGTTAGGCCGTCTTCCGCTCACGCCCCAACATCGTGCAGCCCGCCTCCAGTGGTGTCGCGACAGGCGTGAATGGAGGGACGAATGGAGACGTGTCGTCTTCAGCGATGAGAGTCGCTTCTGCCTTGGTGCCAATGATGGTCGTATGCGTGTTTGGCGCCGTGCAGGTGAGCGCCACAATCAGGACTGCATACGACCGAGGCACACAGGGCCAACACCCGGCATCATGGTGTGGGGAACGATCTCCTACACTGGCCGTAAACCACTGGTGATCGTCGAGGGGACACTGAATAGTGCACGGTACATCCAAACCGTCATCGAACCCATCGTTCTACCATTCCTAGACCGGCAAGGGAACTTGCTGTTCCAACAGGACACTGCACGTCCGCATGTATCCCGTGCCACCCAACGTGCTCTAGAAGGTGTAAGTCAACTACCCTGGCCAGCAAGATCTCCGGATCTGTCCCCCATTGAGCATGTTAGGGACTGGATGAAGCGTCGTCTCACGCGGTCTGCACGTCCAGCACGAACGCTGGTCCAACTGAGGCGCCAGGTGGAAATGGCATGGCAAGCCGTTCCACAGGACTACATCCAGCATCTCTACGATCGTCTCCATGGGAGAATAGCAGCCTGCATTGCTGCGAAAGGTGGATATACACTGTACTAGTGCCGACATTGTGCATGCTCTGTTGCCTGTGTCTATGTGCCTGTGGTTCTGTCAGTGTGATCATGTGATGTATCTGACCCCAGGAATGTGTCAATAAAGTTTCCCCTTCCTGGGACAATGAATTCACGGTGTTCTTATTTCAATTTCCAGGAGTATATATATATATATATATATATATATATATATATATATATATATATATATATATATATAGGATGGTCCATTGATCGTGACCGGGCCAAATATCTCACAAAATAGGTGGCAAACGAAAAAACTACAAAGACCGAAACTTGTGTAGCTTGAAGGGGGGAAAACAGATGGCGATATGATTGGCCCGCTAGATGGCGCTGCCATAGGTCAAATGGATATCAATTGCGGTTTTGAAATAGGAACCCCCATTTTTATTGCATATTCGTGTAGTTCGTAAAGAAATATGAATGTTTTAGCTAGACCACTTTTTTCGTTTTGTGATAGATGGCGCTGTAATAGTCACAAATATATGGATCACAATTTTAGACGAACAGTTGGGAACAAGTAGGTTTTTTAAATTAAAACATTGAACGTAGGTACGTTTGATCATGTTATTTAGGTTGTTCCAATGTGATACATGTACCTTTGGGAACTTATCATTTCTGAGAACACATGCTGTTAGAGCGTGATTACTTGCAAATACCACATTAATGCAATATGTGCTCAAAATTATGTCCGTCAACCTCAATGCATTTGGCATTACGTGTAACGACCTTCATCTCAACAGCGAGTAGTTTGCCTTCCGTAATGTTCGCACAATCACAGACAACGTGCTGCCGCATGTTGTCAGGCGTTGTCGGTAGATCACGATAGTACATATCGTTCAACTTTCCCCACAGAAAGAAATCCGGGGACGTCAGATCCGGTGAACGTGCGGGCCATGGCATGGTGCTTCGACGACCAATCCACCTGTCTTGAAGTATCCTATTCAATACCCCGCCGGTCGAAGTGGCCGTGCGGTTAAAGGCGCTGCAGTCTGGAACCGCAGGACCGGTACGGTCGCAGGTTCGAATCCTGCCTCGGGCATGGATGTTTGCGATGTCCTTAGGTTAGTTAGGTTTAACTAGTTATACGTTTTAGGGGACTAATGACCTCAGCAGTTGAGTCCCATAGTGTTCAGAGCCATTTTTTTTTTCAATACCGTTTCATCCGCACGCGAGCTATGTGCCGGACATCGATCATGTTGGAAGTACATCGCCATACTGCCATGCAGTGAAACTTCTTGTAGTAACATCGGTAGAACATTATGTAAAAAATCAGCATACATTGCACCACTTAGATTGCCATCGATAAAATGTGGGCCAATTATCCTTCCTCCCATAATGCCGCACCATACATTAACACGCCAAGGTCGGTGATGTTAGACTTGTCGCAGCCATCGTGGATTTTCCGTTGCCCAATAGTGCATATTATGCCAGTTTACCTTACCGCTGTTGGTGAATGACGCTTAGTCGCTAAATAGAACGCGTGCAAAAAATCTGTCATCGTCCTGTAATTTCTCTTGTGCCCAGTGGCAGAACAGTACACGACGTTCAAAGTCGTCGCCATGCAATTCCTGCCGCATAGAATTATGGTACGGGTGCAATCGATGTTGATGTAGCATTTTCTACAGCGACGTTTTTGAGATTCCCGATTCTCGCGCAGTTTGTCTGCTACTGATGTGCGGATTAGCCGCGACAGCAGCTAAAACACCTACTTGGGTATCATCATTTGTTGTAGGTCGTGGTTGACCTTCCACATGTGGCTGAACACTTCCTCTTTCCTTAAATAACGTAACTATCCGGCGAACGGTCCGGACACTTGGATGATGTCGCCCATGATACCGAGCAGCATACATAGCACGCGCCCTTTGGGCATTTTGATCACAATAGCCACACATCAACACGATATCAACCTTTTCCGCAACTGGTAAACGGTCCATTTTAAAACGTGTAATGTATCACGAAGCAAATACCGTCTGCTCAGGCGGAATGTTACGTGATACCACGTAGTTACACGTTTGTGACTATTACAGCGCCATCTATCACAAAGCGAAAAAAGTGGTCCAAGAAAAACATTCATTTTTCTTTACGTATTACACGAATATGTAATAAAAAATGGGAATTCCTATTTAAAAAAACGCAGTTGATATCCGTTTGACCTATGGAAGCGCCATCTAGTGGGCCAACCATAGCGCCATCTGGTTTCCCCCTTCAAGTTAGACGAGTTTCGTTCTTTGTAGTTTTTTTCGTTTGATGCTTATTTCGTGAGATATTTGGCCCGGCCACTATCAATGGACCACCCTTATATGTAAAAATCAGTTGGTTCTACTGAGAAATTCATCAATGGAGTAGAAAGAGTTGGTCACCAATAAATCCTTTAGGCTTCTCTTAAACTGAATTTCATTGGTCATTAAGCTTTATATGGCTGCTGGAAAGTTATTGAAAATGTGTGTTGCTGCATAATGCACACCCTTTTGCTCTAGAGTAAGAGACTTTAAATCCTTGTGAATATTATTCTTATTTCTACTATTTATTCCATGAATTGGGTTGTTGGTTTGAAAAAGTGATACATTTTAATGACAAATTTCATTAAGGAAAAAATATATTGGGAAGCAGTAGTTAGTATCCCTAGTTCCCTAAACAGACCTGCAGGACGTTCTTGAGTTCACACCACATGTAACTCTTACTATACGTTTTTTTGCCTCGAAAACTTTAGTTTGGCTTGATGAATTACCCCAAAAAGTAATCCCATATGACATTATGGAATGAAAGTAAGTATAGCATGCCAGCTTTTTCATTTTTATATCACCTATGTCTGACACAATTCGAATTGCAAATAGAGATTTGTTAAGACGCTTCAGCAGTTCCGTGCTGTGCTCCTCCGAGTTTAATTTATTATCAAGCTGTAATTCCAAGAATTTAACACTGTCCACTTTTTCCATCTTCTTGTCATCGTATGTTAGGCTTATACTAGTGGACACCCATTACAAGTTCTAAACTGCATGTAGTGGGTTTTTTCAAAGTTTAGTGACAAAGAATTGGCTAGGAACCAGTGATTAATGTCCATAAATATTTTGTTAGCCAATCTTTCTAAGACTACACTTGATTTGCTATTTATTACAATGTTTGTATCATCGGCAAACAAAACGAAATTGGCATTGGTAATGTTACTGATAAAGGTCATTTATATACAGAAGAAAAAGTAAGGCCCCTAAAATGGAATCTTGTGGCATCCCACATGTAATTAGTTCCCAGTTGGATGATGCCTGCCCGCATCTCGTGGTCGTGCGGTAGCGTTCTCGCTTCCCACGCCCGGGTTCCCGGGTTCGATTCCCGGCGGGGTCAGGGATTTTCTCTGCCTCGTGATGGCTGGGTGTTGTGTGATGTCCTTAGGTTAGTTAGGTTTAATTAGTTCTAAGTTCTTGGGGACTGATGACCATAGATGTTAAGTCCCATAGTGCTCAGAGCCATTTTTTTGATGATGCCTGATAGCTAATACGTGTCTCTTTACTAATAACGCCCTTTGTTTCCTGCCAGAGATATAAGTTTCAACCATTTTGCAGCGTTTCCTGTTACACCATAATATTCTAATTTACTTAAAAGGATATTGTGATTTACACAGTCAAATGCCTTTGACGGATCACGAAATATACCAGTTGCCTGCAATTTTTTGTCTAATGAATTATGCACATTTTCACTGTAAGTGTAGATAGCCTTCTCAATATCAGAACCCTTTAGAATTCCGAACTGTGACTTTGACAGCATGTTATTAGAGATAAGATAGTTATAAAACTGATTTTACATTATTTTTTCTAAAATTTTTGAGATTTCTGGCAAAACTTAAATTGGACGGAAATTTCATGCTATTTCTTTATCTCCCTTCTTAAACAGTAGCTTAACTTCTGCATATTTCAACCATTCAGGAAATATTCAACTGATAAACGACTGGTTACACAGATAGATTAATATGTTACTTAACACATAATTACATTATTTAATTAACTTCGTTGATATTTCATCATACCCACTAGATGCTTTTGATTTTAAAGATTTTGTGATGGGTATTATTTCTGCTGGGGCAGTGAGAGCCATATTCTCGTTATGGAAGTTACTTGAAATGTCTGGTCTGTGGTATTACATAGCAGCATCTACAGAACCTGACAACCACATTTTTTCCGTAACAGTTATAAAATGTTTGTTAAAAAGTTCTGCAACACTATACATTTCCGTCACCAATGTATCATTTACCCTTAATGAAGCTGTTTAGGATTGACAGATACAGTTTTCTTTTTGTTTTACAAGATACCCATATGCCTTAAGTAATCAATGGTTTCTTTGTAGACTTTACTCTAACCCTGGTTGGTTTTGGGGGAAAACATTGTACATATAAGGGAAGCACTTTATTAGCAAAACTGTTATATTTTTCATTCATGTCATGAGCACTGTAATCATCAGTCCAGTGAATGTCTCTGAGGAGTGTCCTGAAATAATCAATTTTTGAATTCTTGATTACCCCCTTGAGCTCAGATTTAACAGATTTTATTTCTTGTTCAGTATTAACATCTAACAGAAGGAACTGCATGTCATAGTCTGAGAGGCCATTGACTATTGGTCTTGTAATGTAATTTTGTTCATCGGACTTTTCTATAAAGATATTATCAATGGCTGTTTCTGAGCAATTGGCTAGCCTAGTCGGGAACTTTACAGTGGTAATTAAGTTGAATGATAGTGTTACTAACGCAAAAACGTCTTATTGGGAGAGTCTTTAGGGAAATCTACATTGAAATCACCAGTACAGCTTCAAGGTGGTTTGTGAACAGATTAAAGTTACCTGCAGGTGCTTGATATACACTTAATATTATGAAGGATTTTTTGTGTAATTCTAGTTTTGTTGCACATGCTTCCATATGCTATTCTAGGCAATATTTATGAATGTGGATATTCTTAAATTTATGACAGTTCCTGATGAATGTGGCAACTCCTCCTTTCTCCATTTCTGCTCTACAAAAGTGAGATGCTGACTTAAACCCTGTAACACTTAAAAGTTCTATACCCTTGCTCACATGATGTTCAGAGAGGCAGATTATGTCAGGTGGGTTTGAAGACAAATTCATCTATGCAGATAATTAATTCATTAGTTTTATTTCTCAGTCCTCGAATATTTTGGTGCAATAAAGGTAGCTGACATTTCACATTGGGTAGATTGAACTATCTCCCGACTGTTGAATATTCTTAACCAATAGCTGTGTATGCTGATGTAATAAGCTAAAATGATGGTTTGTTCTTGTTTCCTTCTCAAACCAAAGGTTTGTCTCAGTCCTAACCTCTCTTAAAATTTGTTTTCTTTCTGTCTTCTCTACCTTAAAAAAATCTTTTCTGAACCTTATAACCACTGGTATTTTGTCACTCATGACAGTGCCTCCCCCCTTTAAATTTCCTTCTGTTTTCCCAGCCAGTTTACCTTTCCCTTTCCTGTTGAGGTGAAGGCCATGTCTAGTATAATCCCATCTATTGTGAGAATCAACACGAACCACACCAATGTGTGACCCTGCACCCGACATAAGCAGCCGTTCCAGCTCTAAATTAACTCTCTTGACAGAAGAGTTCAAATGAGGTCAGTCTACCCAGGATCTCTGTCAATACTATGCCCCACCCACTATAACCATGGTGTCTTCCATAGTGAAATCATTGCAAAGTGATCCTAAATACTCTGTCACCTGCTCCAGACCAGCACTTGGTTTAAAAAATTGGTGACCAGGTATTCTGATCCTAGTTCATCCTGCAAAAGTTGGCCAACACCTCTTACATGGGAAGTACCTAACAACAACACTTTCTTTCTCTTTACTGATTTCCCTACATTCTTACTTTTCAATTTGCTGCTGAAAGTTTGTTGTGCCCTGTCTACACCTGCAGCTGCTTGAGGCGCACCAGCTTCTAACTGAAGCAACAGGTCAAATCAATTCTCCACATTCACCACGAAGCTGTCAGACAAAGTTCTAGTCCTGTTCCTCCTGTTGCCTCTGGCCACTTCCCACCTCTCTTTACCCTTCTCCCTCCTTAACATGTCAAGATCTCCCCTGACCTTGTCTAACTCAGCCTGAAGGGCGGCAATATTCCCCTCCTGTTCTAATATCTTCCTATCTATGTCTCCAGTAAGCATAACACAGTGTCTAACGTTAATAACATCCACAAAAGATTTATGAATTAGATCCAGCAGCGATTGAAAAAAAAATTGTTCGTTGACGCTATTGTTCTCAACTGCAAAGTATGGTCTCCAAAAAAAATGTTCAAATGTGTATGAAATCTTATGGGACTTAACTGCTAAGGTCATCAGTCCCTAATCTTACATATTACTTAACTTAAATTATCCTAAGGACAAACACACACACCCATGCCATTGGAGGAGTCGAACCTCCGCCGGGACCAGTCGCAAAGTCCATGACTGCAGCCCCTAGACCGCTCGGCTAATCCCGCGAGGCTATGGTCTCCAAACATGAGTAAACTAACGTAACCGCTAGATCCCTTGAGAAATCAAGTACTGTCGAAATAAATGTGAATGGCATTGACGTATAATTTACAAAAGATACACTAGATACACTATGTGATCAAAAGTTTCCGGGGACTCCCAAAAATACACGTTTCTCTTATAAGGTGCATTGGGCTGTTACGTACTGCCAGGTACTCCATATCAGCGACGACAGTACTCATTAGACATCGTGACAGAGCAGAAAGAGGCGCTCCACGGAACTCACGGACTTAGAACATGGTCAGGTGACTAGGTGTAACTTATGTAATACGTCTGTATGCGGGATTTCCACTCTCCTAAAAATGCCTAGGGCCAATGTTTTCGATGTGATAGTGAAGTGGAAACATGAAGGGACACGTGCAGCACAAAACCGTACGGGCCCACCTCCTCTGTTGACTGACAGAGACGGCCTACAGTTGAAGAGGGTCGTAATGTGTAACAGACAGACAACTATCCAGACCATCACACATGTATTCCAAACTGCATCAGGATCCACTGCAAGTACTATGACAGTTAGGCGGGACGTGTGAAAACTTGGATTTCATGCTCGAGCCGCTGCTCATAAGCCACACATCATGCCGGTAAATGCCAAACGATGCCTCCCTTCGTATAAGGAGCGTAAACATTAGACGATTGAACAGTGGAAAAAAAGTTTTATGGAGTGACAAATCACGGTACACAACGTGGCGATCCGATGGCAGGGTGTGGGTATGGCGAATGTCAGGTGAACTCATCTGCCAGCGTGTGTAGTACCGATAGTAAAATTCGGAGGCGGTGGTGTTATGGTGTGGTCGTGTTTTACATGGAGGGGGTTGCATCCCTTGTTGTTTTGAGTGACACTCTCACTGCACAGGCCTACATTGATGTTTTAAGCACCTTCTTGCTTCCCACTATTGAAGAGCCATTCGGGGATGGCGATTGCATTTTTCAACACGATTGAGTACCTTTTCATAATGCACGACCTGTGATGGGGTAGTTACACGACAATAACATCTCTGTAATGGACTGGCCTGCACAGAGTCCTTACCCGAATCCTATAGGACACCTTTGGGATGTTTTGGAACGCCGACTTCGTGTGAGGCCTTACCGACCGACATCGATACCTCTCCTCAGTGCAGCAGTCCTTGAAGAATGGGCTGCTATTTCCCAAGAATCCTTCCAGCACCTGATTGAAAGTATGCCTGTGAGAGTGGAAGCTGTCATCAAGGCTAAGGGTGGTCAACACCATAGTGAATACCAGCCTTTAAGAGAAAGTAGGATGTCAGACGTTGCACAGAAGAGATTCATTTCTGTATCCACCCTTCCGAGCACTGAAAATGATGTCCGTTGCTGATAGAGACGAGACATTAATTCCTGTGAGTCAAATTAATGACAAAGTTTCAGTTACAGATAACCATGTAGTAATATGCTGTTCTGTTTTTTATCTTCTTCATCATCTCCCTCAACCATTAGACCAGTTGATGCAACGATACATCTTGACCAGTCCATCTCTTCTTTGGTTTACCAATGTTTATCGATGTACTGTAGCAATTGTTTCAGGATACGTTCAACGCCAATTATTTCGATTTGTTCTTTCCTTAACTTTTATTTTAACATAAAATTCCTTCATTATTTGTCATGGTCCCATTTTTAATCAATCTTGTTACGCCATAGTCTGTTGTCAAATATCTCATCTCGGCAGCCTAGAATACGCTACATATTCTAGAGTTCAAAGTATAGTTTTTCACTTCAATGTCGTCCACTTCGTAAAATTTTAGCATTGTTGCATTATTAATTGTTCCTTACAGTTTTTTAGGGTACCACGCATCACATTGAACGTCGCAATCCTATTTTTATGTATTCATTTCGTCGCGACATGATTGTCGCATCCCAAGAATCTGAAGATATTAACTTGATCAATAGCTTTGTTTTCCATTATGAATATACATTTTAAAGGCTGAGAGCCCTGAAGCACCATCAACTTGTTTTTACTTGTCGAAATACCTGTTGCTTTGTTAGTACGTATAGTTTATATAGTGCTCTCTGCAAGTTACATTTGTTGTCGGCAACTGGAATCATGTTATCAGTAAACATAAAGCGTTTTCAACAATTTCTTTCTTTGAATCTGTCTTCTATATGGCTCTGAGCACTATGGACTTAACTTCTGAGGTCATAAGTCCCCTAGAACTTAGAACTACTTAAACCTAACTAACCTAAGGACATCACACACATCCATTCCCGAGGCAGGATTCGAACCTGCGACCGTAGCGGTCGCGCGGTTCCAGACTGTTGGGCCTAGAACTGCTCTGCTACTCAGGCTAGCAGTCCTCTATATCAAATTTCATAATCCGTTTATACTATTCCGTCACAATATCGTCAACATGTAAATTATAGAGTACCGATGGAATGCACACTGGTCTGAACTCTTTATTAATATTTCCTTGGGACCTATTTGCAGATTCTAGCTATAAATTGATCTTTGATCTATTTCGGATAGCTTCAATGAGATATAGTGGTGTCCCTCTTTTTCTATGATACTCCAAAGTTTTCCTCTGGGCACACTGCAAAAGGCTTTAACATAGTCTGCAAAGATTTTAAATTATTTTCTCTTCTTTTTTATGTGTTTTATTTTAATGAGAAAATATAGCTTTAGCAGGCCTTCCTTTCCGAACACCAGTTTATTCTCCGAATAATGTGATATTTACCATGTGTCTCATTCTCTTTACTGCTATTGACACAAGTATTTTGTATTACGTATTTAAGCGACTTAGTCCTCTAATTTCCATTGTTATTGATGCTCTTCTGAAAATAAGAATTACTGTTGGTTTCTTCTATTACATTAGTAATTTTCTTTGCTGTCAGCACTGATTTACAAAATATAGAGCCTGTGCTAGCTTCTTACGGTAGGTATTTGCAAAGTTCTCTATTCAGATTGTCAGTTCCTTGAGGTCTTCGGATTTTCCAGCTTAGTAAGGTGTCTTGAAATTTCTTAAAATCTATTTTCTCATTTTCCGCAAGACATAGCTTCATTTCTTCTACTTCCTCATTCTCCTTTTATTCCGATCGCCGATTTTTAGACAACATTTTTTTCCATTTGTTATTAAATGATGTTATTGTTAAACATCTCCCGAATATCCAGGTAAACTCGTGAATCCGTCTGCTCTAGTAAAATTTATTTTCTGTTCGTGGTGAATTTAAATTTACAAAGTTTCTAGAAGTTTTTCCATTCTGATTAACTGCAGATTCTCCGTTTATTCCGATTAGGTCTTTACTGGGCTGTTTTCCTGTTCTAGCATTTATATCTCCTCGTGTGACAATATAGTCTTTCTTATTTATGGAATCAAGGACACTTTACAGGCTCTTCTAAAATTTATCAGATTCACTCTTTCTTCTTCCTTGTGGGTCATAAGCTAATGTAGTACTCTTACATCCTGAAGCTATTTTAAATCTGTGTGTTAAAACTGTTTCATTTACCCAGCCGTAGGATGTTACCCTGCTTTTCCGGAGCTTATGATAAGTCCGTCTAGAGAACGTCAGTCGTGCTCCCCAACCACAGAAATGAAGTGATTGTTTTTTAAACTGCTGGGCTGTGGGCCACTCGATGCTGAATCTGCCAATGAGGTTGTGCTGTACTTAATGCAAATGGGTGATGATGATGATGACGTGACTCGCTTGGGTGGTGGAAACGTAACTAAGTCTAAATCCGAAGTTAGCTATTTTTGCGAAAAACCCAGACAGTGAAAGAAATTTCAGTGCGGCAGGGAACCTTATCTCGGAAAGACGAAGCAGACTCGATCCGAAACGAGTAGATGATATACTAACAATTCATTGTAATTACAATGCTAATAAAGTATAGTAAGGATTTCTGATTTTTAGATGGTAACTAACATATATAAAATTGAATCAATAAAGGAGATGATGTTATACAGAAACTTAATTTTTTCACTCTGAGACCGACCACCATTACAGAAGGTGGTAGTTCCTTAACTTTTCTTTGGAACTTTTAACTGTTTCAAAATTATGTAGTCGTCTAAAGCAAGCTCTTTTCTCTTGTGGGTCTTAACGAGGTCGCGATTACACGCTACCATACAGAAATATACGTCTACAGCATAACTAAATGGATGTTCGGTTAGTTTCAACAACGTGGTCCGACCGAGACGTGAAATAATTCTACAATGTGTTATTATCTTTGTCGATATTCGACTTTCTAGGGCTCATCTGCTATGCTTGTCGTCTTTGCGTATGAAAGACGACAATCTGTGCACGTTATTGGTGTTTGTTAATATTGCCGTTAATTTTTAAAAGGATTTTTCCCCTTTCTTCGGTGAAGAACTGCTGAGCATCTGCCGAATATTCACATGTTTTTGATACCCATTATTAATAATTTTGTTATGATAATTTTCTGCTTTACCCTAATCTTGAATTTGTCTTACTGTCTTTAAACCTACATGTGGATTGGGGTGCAAGGTCACAAGTTAAGTCAAAGTCTTACAATAAACGGTTGTATCTGATTACTACAGAGAGGTAAACACAAGTTTAGTTTACCAGGTCTATTCGTACCGAAAAGGGTTCTCTTTATCGCAAATAAGTAAAACGTGTAGCAGTGCCTGTTCTTAATTTTATAAAACGTAGGAATCTTTCGACAATATTAATCGATTTCTCTAACTGCAAGCACCGGCAGGACAGGACGACTGCTCAGGTGCAAAATTCAGATGCCTCTTTGTTCATTTCTGGAACCATAAACTGGCAGACGGTACCCAGAAATGACAGAGATTGTACGCTCGCATTCTATTTTGGAGATTACTGTGCTTGCTGTTACTTCAGCAGAAAAATTCGTTGTCGCTATTTTCCAGCTGCATTATCGTGATATTTTAGCTCTTTGATTTAACATTTGAAGGCAGAAAACTTCAATTATCCGTGCATCTGACGCGTCGCAGGATTATCTGATCCCTGGCCGTAGGACTGTAAAAAAGTGAACAGCCGGCTAATAATGGGGCATTACCTTGAGCAATTTCAAGCAAGTTTCTGGCACAGCTCATGGAGATGACTAGCGCGGTCTTTGGCGGCCTACCGGTGAGTGGGGAACGATGCCCTCCAAGGACCTTATATATTACGGCGTGCGCATCGGAGGGCACTAGTTCTCCAGGCACCTCCAGAAGAAATGGCGGTCATCAGGGTGAGTCACCGGGATATATTCTGGTCCTTGTGTAATAATTATTACTAGTAAAACCTGTCCGCTACTGTTGGTGTCGTAAATGCCTGAACAAAGGCCTGTCATTTTGCGTTTCAATGGACTGGTAGACCTGTAACACAATTTACATACTCCATTAGCAAATTTTTAATAAGTAAAAGTTATCATAGCAGGGCAAGTTGGTTTTTATTAACTCCTTTTTAAATTTTTTGTGACTTGTCGAAGAAATTTTACTGAGCGAATAGCAGAATTTTGCTAGAAACTCTACGTCAGCTTCATTATGTAACTGCGAAATAATTCCCGCTATAGTTAATGAAAAGAATAAAATAGGTTACATACGTAGGTCATAAATATAGTAAGCGGACAACTTTCTGAGTAGAGAGATTCATAAATGAATATCTGAAAGGTTCAGTCTGATGTCCATCATGTAAGTAAAAGACGCATTTAATACACAACAAGCAGTACTAGCACTTTTAGCAGATGTATGTCAATATACGGAATCAACAGAAGAAATTCTAAATAACATGTGTAATCAAACTGGTGTCTTCAAAATTCTCTCTATGTTAATAACGACGGCAGCCTTAATTCTCACAGTAGGGACAGTATTTGCTGCCTAGACACTGAGGAGAATTTACTTTTGTGAAAAATAAATAAATAATTAAGTAAACACGTTTGAGAAATCGTGAAATGCTTCTGTTAAGTCACTTTATTTTGTGCTTTCTCAAGTCTAGGAGACAAACTACTCCATTTACTCATTTTTGTATTTTGTGTCATTACAAGTTGTGGACAGAAACTGGCATCCTACTGTTTTTACTACCACTGCTGTCCTGTAGAATTGTATTCTGTAGTAACCTACATTTCGTTGCAAGAAATTTGTAGTGAGGGTAATATGCTGTATTCACGCTGGATCATATTGTACAGAAATGCTAGTTCTGTCATTTCGTCACAGTATCAACAGTATATTCCCATTAGAAACACGTTTCAAACAATTCATTAGAATTTAATTTAGCGTAGACATTTGTGTACTATACTACTTTCAAAACTTTTGGTGGCTGATTTAGTAACAGACGACTCCTTTCACTCCATCAAAATTTTTTTATGGAATGTGTAACTTCATTAATATTACTACTATTGTTATTATTTAATGGATTTCTCCTTTTGCACGATACTGTTTTCTTGAGGTCAGTTTGAGCAACACGTTATCAGTAACCTGTGTGTTAACCGAGAGCCCCATGTACTGCTCTGCAGGTGTTCTGCACAAGTGTGACCTGCAGTCGCCATTACAGTGAAAGTAGCAGATAAGGTTCCTGTAGACTCTTCACAGTTTGTTTTGGGAAAATTCCGTTCTTGAAATTTGTACTGGGTCAACGTAGACATATATAACTTCCTACACAACTTTTACGTCGTCTGACATATACCTATATTTACTCATGTCCTGCGTTTAGGTTATCTGCAGATTATGGGTTGCACTTAGCGATGTTTATGAAAAATAGTTATTATTGGCACCAGACTTGCGCTACAAAACTTTGTCACTAATATGCAACCTCAGTTCGTTGCCTTGATTTCAATAAATGCTCAGTGGCCAAACGTATTAATGTCAGGCTGCCAATGATCAGGATTCTAACTTCTGCCGATCCTAGGATTTTTTGTGCCACTTGTCGCTTCTTTCACCTCCTAGAATCATTTTTTTTTTACTATAAAAAGCGTCAAGAAGTACTGTGGGTCTGTGTTTACGTCAAATTGTACTTGCCCCTGTAATTAGCCACGTAAATAGTTTCAAAGGACAAATGAAAGCAACGTCATGCAACTTCCAAAATGACCCTATGTAGTAAAGCTCTCCGGTGCTGAAACAAATCTCTGTATTGAGGATGACTTTGGTTTTTCTACACACTGGCCTATACATATAGCTCTGCTCTAGAATTAGTTTGATATGACTCGGTCTCTGAATAGGAGCCGCACATACACTACTGGCCATTAAAATTGCTACACCAAGAAGAAATGCAGATGGTAAACGGATATTCATTGGAAAAATATATTATACTAGATCTGACATGCGATTAAATTTTCACGCAATTTGGATGCATAGATCCTGAGAAATCAATACCCAGAACAACCACTTCTGGCCGTAATAACGGCCTTGATACGCCTGGGCATTCAGTCAAACAGAGCTTGGACGGCGTTTACAGGTACAGCAGCCCATGCAGCTTCAGCACGATACCACAGTTCATCAAGAGTAGTGACTGGCGTATTGTGACGAGCCAGTTGCTCGGCCACCATTGACCAGACGTTTTCAATTGGTTAGAGATCTGGAGAGTCTGCTGGCCAGGGCAGCAGTCGAACATTTTCTGTATCCAGAAAGGCCCGTACAGGAACTGCAACATGCAGTCGTGCATTATCCGGCTGAAATGTAGGGTTTCACAGGGATCGAATGAAGGGTAGAGCCACGCGTCGTAACACATCTGAAATGTAACGTCCACTGTTGAAAGTGCCGGCAATGCGAACAAGAGGTGACCGAGACGAGTAACCAATGGCACCCCGTACCATCACGCCGGGTGACACGCCAGAATGGCGATGACGAATACACGCTTCCAATGTGTGTTCATCGCGATGTCGCCAAACACGAATGTGACAATCGTGACGCTGTAAACAGAACCAGGATTCATCCGATAAAATGATGTTTTTCCATTCGTCCACCCAGGTTCGTCGTTGAGTACACCATCGCAGGCGCTCCTGTCTGTGATGCAGCGTCAAGGATATCCACAGCCATGGTCTCCGAGCTGATAGTCCATGCTGCTGCAAATGTTGTCGAACTGTTCGTGCAGATGGTTGTTGTCTTGCAATCGTCCCCATCTGTTGACTCAGGGATCGAGACGTGGCTGCACGATTCGTTACAGCCATGCGGATAAGATGCCTGTCATCTCGATTGCTAGTGATACAAGGCCATTGGAATCCAGCACGGCGTTCCGTATTACCCTCCTGAACCCACCGATTGCATATTCTGTTAACAGTCACTGGATCTCGACCAACGCGAGCAGCAATGTCGCGATACGATAAACCGCAATCGCAATGGGCTACACTCCGACCTTTAGCAAAGTCGGAAACGTGATGGTACGCATTTCTCCTCCTTACACGAGGCATCACAACGTTTCACCAGGCAACGCCGGTCAACTGCTGTTTGTGTATGAGAAATCGGTTGGAAACTTTCCTCATGTCAGCACGTTGTATGTGTCGCCACCGACGCCAACCTTGTGTGAATGCTCTGAAAAGCTAATCATTTGCATATCACAGCATCTCTTTCCTGTCGGTTAAATTTCGCGTCTGTAGCACGTCATCTTTGTGGTGTAGCAATTTTAATGGCCAGTAGTGCATTACCGAGCTCATACATATAATTGACTGCCATGACTTTCTTCAGCTGTGGAGAGTCACAGCATCACTCCTACGTGAATTGCCACGCTCAAGGTGATCAGTCTGCTAATTTCAGGTCTTGACATTTCATGCTACATGGAAAACGCATTTTTCGGAAGTAACTGAATTTTTTATTGGAGGTACATGGACGATACATTTAGCCTGTTATTTTAAGCATAATTTATCCTTTATTTTTATAGTCATCACGAGTATACTTCGGTTCAAACGTTTTTCGCTTACGATACTATCATATCTGATCTAAAGTTTTCCTGTATGTGCAATTTAGCCATTTACTGAGGAACGAAATGTTTTTAATACCACTATAATAAAGATGCAATGAGATATTTTAAGTATGTATAATCAAGTTAGTGGCTAGTATCTCTTATAAAAGTCATATCACATCAACATTCACTGGACATCAGAACATTTTGAGGGTACCATTTTCAACCAAATAACAGTTTCCAACCTTGGAGCCACGAGGAAGACCGATTTGGAGAGTATGATGCAGTGGAAAATTACGTAACGATCACTTGTTTTGTTAGAACTCGTATCGCCCTCTGAGGTGTGAAACGATTGTAGAATGCATTGCTGTCACTGTCGATCTTCGATTTTGGAGGGCTGGTCTGCTGTGATTATCGTCTTGGTGTTCGAAAGAGGACAATATGGGCACCTTCTCAGTGTATAATAATAATGAAATTTCTGATGGTTTGAAAAAAGTATCTTCCTACTTTCTTCGTGGGAAAATTCTGAGCAACTGTTGAATGTTTTTTTTTTTAATTTTGTGTGTGTAGGGCACCAGTTGAAGTCAAAGTCTTACAATAAGCCGTTGTATCTGATTACCACAAAGATGTAAAAGACAAAGTTTATCGAATAAGCTGTTCATACCTAGAAGAGTTTTCTATAACACAATTAAAAAGTGTAGTAGTGCGTGTTCTTCGGTACTGTTTATATATTTGTTTTTCTGCAAGTACCGGTACGATACGAAAACTGCTCTGGTGCGAAATTCAGATACCCAGTCATTCATTTCACGAGCCATAAACAGGCAGACGCTACCCAGCAGTGACACAGATTGTACCCTCGCATTCATTTTAGGGAAATACTGTGTTTGTTGTTGCTTAAGCAGAAATACACGCTATTGCTTTTTCGAGCTCCATTATCATGACACTTCACCTCTTCGATTTAACGTTTGGAAGCAGAAAACTTTTTTCTGTGCGTGGCAAGATTAGCTGGGTACAGCAGTAAGACCACAAGAAATTGAAGAGCCGCCTAGTAATGGATAATTATGTTGAGCAATTTCAAACAAGTTTCGAGCACAACGTCTTGTAAGACGACTAGCGCTGCCCATGCCTCCCTACCGGCGAGTGGGGGGGGGGGACTGGTCGATTCCCTCCGAAGAACCTATATAATACAGCGCGCGCATCGTAGGTCACTAGTCCCCCAGTCCCCTAGAAGCCTCCAGCAGAAATGGATACCGGCAGGGTGAGTCACCCGTATATATGCTGGTTCTTTTGTGATAACATCGTTACGCAGTCTATCTGCTACTGTTACTGTCGTAGGTATTAGCACAGGACTGTCGTTTTGCATTTTAAAAGACTGGAGGACTTCGAACACAATTTACATATTCACTTATCACATTTTTACAAGTAACCTATGTCACAATCGTCAAGTTGGTTTATATTCGCTTCTTTTTGTTTTATTTTTGTGACCTGTCCAAGACATTTTACTAACTAAATTGCAGAATTTTGTTTGAAACTCTTTCTCAGTTTCATTATGCATCTATCAAATAATTCACGCTCTAGTTAACGAAAGGAATAAACAGGCTGTGCCAGGTAACTCATAAATGTAAACAGTGTATAACGTTATGAGAGGAGAGATTCATGAATGTATATCGACAAGATACGGTCTTATTTCTACAAATGTCCATCGTATAAATAAAAGACCAATTTCACGAACATCAAGGAGTCCTAGCACTTGGTGCAGGTGAGTGTTATAACCAATATCAGTACATGAACAGCAAGAGAAATATATGTAAAGAAATATGTGTATGAACATTCCCTCCCTGCTCACAAAAATAGCAACCTTAGACCTCACATTATAAATTACAACTCCAGTAATACGTCGTGGACAGTAGTTAATAGCCAGGTGAGAATATTTTGTGCCTAGACAGTGAGGAGAATTCATCTTTGTAAAAAAAAAGATAAAAGCAGCTGCATCCTGAAACGATACTATGAAGTCGATTTCATTTGAACTTTTCCAACTCGTGGAGAGAAACTTCTCAGTTTACTCATTTATGTTCCTTTTGTTATTAAGAGTTAGGGGGAAAGCAACAACCCTCTGTTCCTACAATAAGCACCATTCTGTAGTATTTGGTGTAACTTACTTATCGTTCCCAGAATGAGATTTTCACTCTGCAGCGGAGTGTGCGCTGATATGAAACTTCCTGGCAGATTAAAACTGCCTTTCGCGGGCGAGTGCTCTACCATCTGAACTACTGAAGCACGACTCACGCCCGGTCCTCACAGCTCTACTTCTGCCAGTATCTCGTCTCCTACCTTCCAAACTTTACAGAAGCTCTCCTGCAAACCTTGCAGAACTAGCACTCCTGAAAGAAAGGATACTGCCAGGAAGTTTCATATCAGCGCACACTCCGCTGCAGAGTGAAAATCTCATTCTGGAAACATCCCCCAGGCTGTGGCTAAGCCATGTCTCCGCAGTATCCTTTCTTTCAGGAGTGCTAGTTCTGCAATGTTTGCAGGAGAGCTTCTGTAAAGTTTGGAAGGTAGGAAATGAGATACTGGCAGAAGTAGAGCTGTGAGGACCGGACGTGAGTCGTGCTTCGGTAGCTCAGATGGTAGAGCACTTGCCCGCGAAAGGCAAAGGTCCCGAGTTCGAGTCTCAGTCGGGCACACAGTTTTAATCTGCTAGGAAGTTTTACTTATCGTTGCAAGAAATTTGAAGTAAGGCTACTGTTTTAAGTTGACTCACGAGCATATTGTACAGCAAAGCTAGTTTGAGCACCTCATCATAGTATATGTATTCTCAGCAGCAACTCGCTTTAAATAGTTCATTAGAATTGAATTCAACCTAGGCATTCGTGAACAATGATGACTTGTTACTAACAGGCAATTTCTTTTTATTGATGCCGCTTTTTTCACCTCTGGAAATTATTTGTTATTGTGAAAAACATCAAGAACCATCGTGGTTCTGAGTTTGCTATAAACTGAAGAATCCCTTGTAATTGTCCACGTAGGTCGTTCCAATAGACAGATGAAAGCAACGGCATGCAACCTGCAATAAGAGCGTGTCTAGTGGAATTCTCCACTAGAAGATAACTTTATTTTACAGTTCACTAAACTAAACATTTATCTCTGCCCTGTAATTAGTTTGATTTAATGTAGCTGTCCATGCTACTCTATCCTCTGCGAGCCTATTCATCTCGGAATAACTTTCGCTACCCATATCCTTCTGAATCCGCTTACTGTATTCATCTCTTGCTCTCCCTCTACGATTTCTAACACCCACACTTTCCTCCAGTACTAAGTTGGTGATCTCCTGATGTCCCAGAAGTGTCCCATCGACCGATCGCTTCTTAAGGTCAAGTGGTGCCACAAATTTCTTGTCTCCCCAGTTATTATTCAGTACCTCTTCATTAGTTACGTGATCTACCGACCTAACTTTCAGCATTCTTTTGTGGCAGCACATTTCGAAAGCTTCTATTCTCTTTTTCTCTAAACTGTTTATCGTCAATTTTTCACCTCTATAGATGGTTACACTCGATACAAATAATTTTAGAAATGAATTCCTAACATTTAAATCTATTTTCGTTGTTAACAAATTTATCTTCTTCAGAAAAGCTCTTCATGCCATTGTTAGTCTTCATTTTATATCCCCTCTACTTCGGCCATCATCAGTTATTTTGCTGCCCTAATAGCAAAACTCGTCTTTTAATTCGACTGCATTCCATTATCCTTGTTTTGGTTTTGTTGATTTTCATCTTATATCTTCCTTCAAAAACAACGTCCGTTCCATTCAACTGCTCATCCAACTGCTTTGCTGTCTCTGGCAGAATTACAATGTTATCTGCAAACCTCAAAGTTTTTCTTTCTTTTCCCTTTCTTATTTCTTTCCCGTGAAGTTTAATTCCTACTACTTGTTCAACGTACAGATTGGATAACATCAGGGACAGGCTACGAACCTGTCTCACTCCCTGCTCAGTCACTGCTCCCTTTCATGTCCGTCGACTGGAGTAGTATTTATTCATTTATTGCTTACTTAGCCGGAACTGATTAGGGCCTAAGGCCATCTCCTACAGTTAACCCGGAACAGCACATAGCAAGGAAATTTTACAACAATAAATTCGCCAAACCCAAATACTACCGTTGGATTGCCATAGGGTACAGTCTGACTCATCACTCCATGTCACTCGTTTGCAGTCAGCCTCTGTCCAATGGCTTTGCTCTTTACACCACTCCAAGTGTCGCATAACAATGACTACAGAAATTCGTGGAGTATGAAGAGCTGGGCGAACACTGTGTCCCAGTCTATTTAACTTCTAACGCACAGTCATCGTGCCGACTGCTGGAAGCACTTTGGAACTCAGGGGTCATTCTTTCCACTGATTTCATACGATTTTTTACAACGACTCTTCACAATGCTCGGCGGTCCCTGTCCGTCAATACGTATAGTCCGCCTGTTTTTGGTTTAGCTGTTGCTGTACCTTCACGTTTCCACTTCACAGTCACACTACTAGCAGTCGTCATTCAAAAACTCAGTAATTCACGCGCTTTCAAATCTAAACTGATGAGTATCCTCGCGGGCCACTCCTTCCAGTCTGTCGATGATGATAATGATGAAGTTTGGTTTGTGGGGCGCTCAACTGCGAGGTTAGCAGCGCCCGTACAAATTCCGAACCTTTGCTTAGTTCAAACTCGCCACTTTCATGAATGATGATTAAATGAGGAGGACAACACAAACACTGAGTCATCTCGAGGTAGGAGAAAATCCCTGACCCCGCCGGGAATCGAACCCGGGACCCCGTGCTCGGGAAGCGAGAACGCGACCGCGAAACCACGAGCTGCGGACTCTAGTCTGTCCAGGAAACCCTTGAAAAGTTAAAGTGATCCCTACGTTATATTGTTGATTGCGCTTTTATAAACTTATAGTCTGTCGTCCTTTTAGGATTCATAAACATTTTATTTTATTTATTAGTACTTTTCTGTTGTAATTTCATGTACTGACACGTTCTGTGGCTACGGAGGTTTGCTCCTCAGTTTGGTCCTATGCAACTAGACGTGTTAAAAAGAAAAAGAAAATATTAGCAGCTGTAGAAGGGTTTTAGATCTCCCTTACGATTTCTTACCCATGTCATAGCGAATGACTAGTCCACATACGAAGTCAGTGAGCACTCCTGACGGACACATCCTGCTGTTACTGGTCCTCTACTTAAAACAGCGCCCGCCTCCTTTTATAGTGGCTGCCCCACATCTAATGGTCAGTTCTGCATTATATGGTGTGCACAGATTAATTTTATAGGGGAGTGTATAAGCGGTACATTTCATGTGCACTCGCATTTGGCCGTCATATCTGGGTGATGTGTGGCTGTGGTCGACTGATCTAGCTACAACACTTGCACTGTAGGTCGCGACTGATTGCTAGATGGAAATGATGGGTACTTCGTGGATGATGGGAGGCCGCTCTGAATTCCCGTCCCCCTCTTGGCGGCTCATATGTTGTCACCATCAGAGGTAGCTTAAGAGGTGCTCTGGCATCCCCAAGCAGCGTCCTTTTTCACAGGTTTCTTTTACTGAATGTTTTAGAATCAAGTATCTTATACCTAGTACAGTGTGTAATATGGCCTCAAGGGGAAACAGTCGCTTTTGACTGCTGGACAGTTGACTGCAATGGATACAGCTTCTCCACCGCTAAAACCTCTGGGGTTCCTCCGACGTGAAGCTGCTGATCACCAAGGGTTTACCATCGCTGTTTTCGTCCGCTGAATTAGTGTTTGTACAATTTCCGTATTTGATTTCTCCGGTACTTACATTCCTGGAAATCATTCCCCTGTCTGAGACCTAGGGAACCGACGGATGAAAGGCTAACAGTCCGCGAGTTGTTACTGTTATATTGTACTAAAATAATTATCATTACACTACTACTAGTTGAAATTACAGAACAAAGAATAATAGCAAAAGTTTAAATACTACTTACGACTGTATTAGGAATAATACTGCTCTACGTACGCGTGGTCTAGGGGTAGCGTCTTTGATTCATAATCAAAAACGTCTTCGGTCCCGGGTTCGATCCCCGCCACTGCCTAACTTTTGATAAATAATCAGCATTGGCGGCAGAAGACTTCCGGCATAAGAAGGCAGCCTCATTCTGCCAACGGCCTTGTCGAAGAGGGCGGAGGAGCGGATAGAGGTTCAGGGCACTATCTTGTCCTAGGGGTGGGAAATTGCCCCTAAAGGCGGAAGAATCAGCAATGATCAACGGCATGAGGATGCAGAAGGCAATGGAAAGCAACTGCATTAAAGACACGTAACGTGTATCCACAGGACATGTGGCCTGTAATTGAAGAGGTGTCATGATGATCTCTCCATTGGCAAAAGATTCCGGAATAATCCCCCATTCGGATCTCCGGGAGGGGACTGCCAAGAGGGAGGTTACCATGAGAATAAGATTGAATAATCAACGAAAGGGTAACCTTCTACGAGTCGGGGCGTGGAATGTCAGAAGCTTGAACGTGATAGGGAAACTGGAAAATCTGAAAAGGGAAATGCAAAGGCTCAATCTAGATATAGTAGGGGTCAGTGAAGTGAAGTGGAAAGAAGACAAGGATTTCTGGTCAGATGAGTATCGGTTAATATCAACAGCAGCAGAAAATGGTATAACAGGTATAGGATTCGTTATGAATGGGAAGGTAGGGCAGAGGGTGTGTTACTGTGAACAGTTCAGTGACCGGGTTGTTCTAATCAGAATCGACAGCAGACCAACACCGACAACGATAGTTCAGGTATACATGCCGACGTCGCAAGCTGAAGATGAACAGATAGAGAAAGTGTATGAGGACATTGAAAGGGTAATGCAGTATGTAAAGGGGGACGAAAATCTAATAGCCATGGGCGACTGGAATGCAGTTGTAGGGGAAGGAGTAGAAGAAAAGGTTACAGGAGAATATGGGCTTGGGACAAGGAATGAAAGAAGAGAAAGACTAATTGAGTTCTGTAACAAGTTTCAGCTAGTAATAGTGAATACCCTGTTCAAGAATGACAAGAGGAGGAGGCATACTTCGAAAAGGCCGGGAGATACGGGAAGATTTCAATTAGATTGCATCATAGTCAGACAGAGATTCCGAAATCAGATACTGGATTGTAAGGCGTACCCAGGAGCAGATATAGACTCAGATCGCAATATAGTAGTGATGAAGAGTAGGCTGAAGTTCAAGACATTAGTCAGGAAGAATCAATACGCAAAGAAGTGGGATACGGAAGTACTAAGGAATGACGAGATGCGTTTGAAGTTCTCTAACGCTATAGATACAGCAATAAGGAATAGCGCAGTAGGCAGTACAGTTGAAGAGGAATGGACATCTCTAAAAAGGGCCATCACAGAAGTTGGGAAGGAAAACATAGGTACAAAGAAGGTAGCTGCGAAGAAACCATGGGTAAATGAAGAAATACTTCAGTTGATTGATGAAAGGAGGAAGTACAAACATGTTCCGGGAAAATCAGGAATACAGAAATACTAGTCGCTGAGGAGTGAAATAAATAGGAAGTGCAGGGAAGCTAAGGCGAAATGGCTGCAGGAAAAATGTGAAGACATCGAAAAAGATATGATTGTCGGAAGGACAGACTCAGCATACAGGAAAGTCAAAACAACCTTTGGTGACATTAAAAAAAGCAACGGTGGTAACATTAAGAGTGCAACTGGAATACCAATGTTAAATGCAGAGGAGAGAGCAGATAGGTGGAAAGAATACATTGAAAGCCTCTATGAGGGTGAAGATTTGTCTGATGTGGTAGAAGAAGAAACAGGAGCCGATTTAGAAGAGATAGGGGATGCAGTATTAGAATCGGAATTTAAAAGAGCTTTGGAGGACTTACGGTCAAATAAGCCAGAAGGCATAGATAACATTCCATCAGAATTTCTAAAATCATTGGGGGAAGTGGCAACAAAACGACTATTCACGTTGGTGTGTAGAATATATGAGTCTGGCGACATACCATCTGACTTTCGGAAAAGCATCATCCACACAATTCTGAAGACGGCAAGAGCTGACAAGTGCGAGAATTATCGCTTAACAGCTTAACAGCTCATGCATCGAAGCTGCTTACAAGAATAATATACAGAAGAATGGAAAAGAAAATTGAGAATGCGCTAGGTGACGATCAGTTTGGCTTTAGGAAAAGTAAAGGGACGAGAGAGGCAATTATGACGTTACGGCTAATAATGGAAGCAAGGCTAAAGAAAAATCAAGACACTTTCATAGGATTTGTCGACCTGGAAAAAGTGTTCGACAACATAAAATAGTGAAAGCTGTTCGAGATTCTGAAAAAAGTAGGGGTAAGCTATAGGGAGAAACGGGTCATATACAATATGTACAACAACCAGAGGGAATAATAAGAGTGGACGATCAAGAGCGAAGTGCTCGTATCAAGAAGGGTGTAAGACAAGGCTGTAGCCTTTCGCCCCTACTCTTCAATCTGTACATCGAGGAAGCAATGATAGAAATAAAAGAAAGGTTCAGGAGTGGAGTTAAAATACAAGGTGAAAGGATATCAATGATACGATTCGCTGATGACATTGCTATCCTGAGTGAAAGTGAAGAAGAATTAAATGATCTGCTGAACGGAATGAACAGTCTAATGAGTACACAGTATGGTTTGAGAGTAAATCGGAGAAAGACGAAGGTAATGAGAAGTAGTAGAAATGAGAACAGCGAGAAACTTAACATCAGGATTGATGGTCACGAAGTCAATGAAGTTAAGGAATTCTGCTACCTAGGCAGTAAAATAACCAATGACGGACGGAGCAAGGAGGACATCAAAAGCAGACTCGCTATGGCTAAAAAGGCATTTCTGGCCAAGAGAAGTCTACTAATATCAAATACCGGCCTTAATTTGAGGAAGAAATTTACGTGGATGTACGTCTGGAGTACAGCATTGTATGGTATTAAAACATGGACTGTGGGTAAACCGGAACAGAAGAGAATCGGAGCATTTGAGATGTGGTGCTATAGACGAATGTTGAAAATTAGGTGGTCTGATAAGGTAAGGAATGAGGAGGTTCTACGCAGAATCGGAGAGGAAAGGAATATGTGGAAAACACTGAAAAGGAGAAGGGACAGGATGATAGGACATCTGCTAAGACATGAGGGAATGACTTCCATGGTACTAGAGGGAGCTGTAGAGGGCAAAAACTGTACAGGAAGACAGAGATTGGAATACGTCAAGCAAATAATTGAGGACATAGGTTGCAAGTGCTACTCTGAGATGAAGAGGTTAGCACAGGAAAGGAATTCCTGGCGGGCTGCATCAAACCAGTCAGTAGATAGATGACCAAAAAAAAAAGGAATAATATTTGCAGGTGATGTGGAGACATACAGGGAGAAAAATTTAATACGGTGGTTTACCTTTTTTTAGCAGCAGCAAAGGTACTAAACCGGCAGGCCATCGATTTGAAATGAGCTCGGATGATAGATAAGGGTATTTGGGCATCGTCGTACGGGACCAGCACTTGACCGTTATGAGCTGGAGTATCACTGGGTAAACGATATACTTTCGCACGTTGCCGATGCTGTCGCTACCTACCTCGCTACAAGGAGTGTTCGACTGATGCTGTGGCGCCGGCCGAAGTGGCCGTGCGGTTCTGGGCGCTGCAGTCCGGAACCGCGAGACAGCTACGGTCGCAGGTTCACATCCTGCCTAGGGCATGGATGTGTGTAATGTCCTTAGGTTAGTTAGGTTTAACTAGTTCTAATTTCTAGGGGACTAATGACCGCAGAAGTTGAGTCCCATAGTGCTCAGAGCCATTTTTTGATGCTGTGGTCGTCACATCCTTCAGATCCCTCAATCATTGCCACGGGTCATGGGATGCTGCTTCCACTCAACCATGCCAATTTTTGGTCATCCCATGACCCGATGTTTGCAATGATTGATAAATGTGAAGGATGTGACGACCAGAGCAACAGTCGAACACTCTTTGTAGCTCATAACGTCAGGTGCTGGTCCCGTTCGACAATGACAGCTGTAGTCTGGCACCGTTCGTTGTCCATGGTTTCACTATAAATGGTTCAAATGGCTCTGAGCACTATGGGACTTAACATCCGAGGTCATCAGTCCCCTAGACTTAGAACTACGTAAACCTAACTAACCTAAGGACAGCACTCACATCCCTGCGACCGAAGCAGCCGTGTTGTTCCGGACTCAAGCGTTTCACTGTAAAAGAAACCGGAATACTTGACTACTCCTGTCTCCAGTGTTGCCGTCGGACCCACCGCTGTTCATGTGCCTGTCCCTGCTGACACGTCACGTGAAACTGCAGCAATAATAGCTGTGCTAACAGTCTTGGGTGCTCCACATGTCATCGCTCGGTCCATTTGGATATACATACATCAAAAAAGTTTTGCATCACCTCGGTTCCGTAAATTCCGGAATTTGTACAGAAAATTGGAATAGAGATCAACATAAACATCATTTCTGCCCTTTTTATTGCTCGTGAAAACCAGACATTGCATGTTGTACCATCCTATAGCGAGACCTTCACAGGTTTATGGATCAGATTTCTGTACGCAACGGTACCTCTAAAACCTAGTAGAACGTCCTCTTGCATTGATGCATGTCTGTATTCGTCGTGACATACTATCTACAAGTTCATCAAGGCACTGATGGTTCGGATTATCCCAGTCCGCAACGGCGATTCCGCGTAGATCCCTCAGAGTAGTTGGTGGGTCACGTCGTCCATAAACAGACCTTTTCAATCTATCCCAGTCATGTTCGATAGGGTTCATGTCTGGAGAACATGCTGGTTACTCTAGTCGAGCGACCTCGTTATCCTGAAGGAATTCATTCACATGTGCACGACGGGGGCGCGAATTGGCGTCCATGAAGCCGTTACGGCGCCTATCATGACCACCAGCGGTGTATGTCAGCCCCACATAATGCCACCCGAAAACAGGAGGGAACCTCCACCTTGCTGCACTCGGTGGACAATGTGTCTAAGGCGTTCAGCCTGACCGGGTTGACTCCAAACACGGTTCCGACGATTGTCTAGTTGAAGGCATATGTGACACTCATCGGTGAAGAGAACGTGATGCAAATCCTGAGCAATCCATTCGGCATGTTTTTGGGGCCTTCTGTACCGCGCTGCATGCTTTCGTGATTGCAAAGATGGACCTCTCCATGAACGTCATGAGTGAAGCTGCGCGTCATGCATTCTATTGCGCACAGTTTGAGTCGTAACACGACGTCCTGTGGCTGCACGAAAAGCATTATTCAACATGGTGGCGTTGCTGTCAAGATTCCTCTGAGCCTTAATATGTAGGTAGCGGTCATCCACTGCAAAAGTAGTAGCCCTCGGGCGGCCTGAGCGAGGCATGTCATCGACAGTTCCAGTCTCTCTGTATCTCCTCCATGTCCGATCAACATAACTTTGGTTCACTCCATGAAGTCTGAACACTTCCCTTGTTGAGAGCCCTTCCTGGCACAACGTAACAATGAGGACGCGATCGAGCAGCGGTATCGACCGTCTAGGCACGGTTGAACTACAGACACCACGAGCCGTGTACCTTCTTCCTGATGGAATGACTGGAGATGATCGACTGTCAGACCCCCTCCGTCTAATAGGCGCTGCTCAGTCATGGTTGTTTACATGTTTGGGCGGATTTAGTGACATCTCTGAAGAGTCAAAGGGATTGTGCCTCTGTGATACGATATCCACAGGCAACGTCTGAGTTTTGAGCGCATATTTTTCGCTGAGAACAAGCCACATCCTAACTCGAAGTGAGTTGGCTGTACGCATGAGCAAAAAGTCTGACCTCTCGCGCGCTAGTCGCGTGGGGCTAGAGCCTGCAAGGCTTTGATTGTGGCCCTCCTTAAACCATCCAGTCCGTATTCGCATTACAGTTGTGGGATGCTGATTAACGTGAACACCAGTATCGCGAAACGATAAACTGCAATCTCGGTAAGCAGTATTTCTGCCACTGGCGATTTCCGATACAAGTTCACAGACGTTTGCCCTTTTTACACAAGCCTCTCACAAACAACCATCGTTTCAGTGCAATGTCAGTGCAGTGTAAAATTTTCTTACGCATAAAATCTACATCTGCTTTCATGGATTAGGTTCGAGGAAGCTGTTCTGGTTTCAACTTCTTAGCTCCATCGCTTCCTGCGCTCACCTATGTTCCTAACAACTGTAGGGTATATATTGCAGAAATTTCTAGTGTGTCTGCCATCCTGCTCCTGTTTGGCATGTTTCTTCCATTTATGGTTATATGTGTCGGTTTTCTCTCTTATTACAAATATTTTAAGGTCATTGCTTATGTCTTTGTTTCTTAATCCACTGTCCTTTAACTCAGGTGCGACCAAAAATTCGGCCCAAGGGCCAGGCATTGGCACGAGTGCCATGCAACTCAACCTATCTGGCACATTTTCCTCCAACACTACGCCACGCTTTCTGACGATGACGAGGGTGAAACGCGTAGATTTGAAATTTCAATGCACCAGTACTGTGGAGGATTTGGTTTTATATTTCACATTCCTCAACAACATAGACGAAAAACAAAACAATGTTTCAGTGTTATACAACCATTTTTGGCCCGCTGAAGACCTATAATTTTTTATAAAAACAAATCTTTCTCACACATTCGTGTATGTTGATCGAAATAATTTAGCACTTTTGCAACCTCGTTATGGAAACATGGAAACTCTGAAGAAAGAAATGTACAAGTCCTGATCAGTCAGCTACATTTCTACTGAAACGGCATACGATCTCTAAAACAGCTGTGAAATTGACAGTGCCCTCAAAACGTGTATTGAGTTAAACTTATAATTTTTGCAAGGCCACAATGAATTATTCAAACATCGCGATTTCTTTAATAACATTGAGCTTAGGGACTGGACTCTGTCAGAATGTGTCCTTGCTATAATGCGATTTTCTCTTTAAATGCATCCCCAGCAAATCAGAAATAAGTTGTTTATCCGCTTGCAGTGTCCTGCTGTCGGCAGTGTGCAGCCAAGCACACTTAAAATGCAAGGTCAGCAATCCATTCTGGGTGTTCTAATTTTCGTTCCTGCACTCGTTTTTCCTTTAAAAATTCAACAAAAGCGAGTTTTAAATTGAAAAATCGATTCAGGCATGCAGCTTGAGTTTACTTTTCAGTAATATATAAAGTCTCGATACTCTTTGTTCAGTTTCATCGAAAATTGTAGAAAGTGACAGCGGAATATTGCATGAACGTATTCGCCATTCCAAATATGGATGGCCATCAGCTGTAAACTTGAATGACGACAATGGAAATTTGTGCAGGACCTGCACTCGAACCCGGATTCGGCTTATCGCTGCTTACTGCTCGCGATAAACGGGAACTGGTGTGTTGCTAGTGAATTAGTGCGAAGGACTAAGAGTGAATGCGACAGAACCATCGATTAGCCGTGTTTGTAAACGCGCTTGCTACAGTGCCACACATATACACTAATGATGATGCTGATGTTGGGTTTGTGGGGCGCTCAACTGCGCAGTCATCAGCGCACATACAAAGTCCCAATTTTTTACACAGTACAATTTCTACACAGTCCAATGTATACAATGTCGCGAATGATGACGATGAAATGATGTGGACAACACAAACACCGAGTCCCCGGGATTTACATTAATGAAGAATATGCAGGTATGGTGTATGTTTACGGCTTCTGCGAAAGTAGTGCTCCTCCAGCTATAGAAGAATACCATCGGTGCCTTCCGAATCGTCGATTTCCTGATAGATTGTTTGCCACAGTTTTCAACAAAGTATGTAAAACAGGTATTCTTCCAATGTCCCATTTTTCTTTTGAACGTGTAGTTCAACGACCTGTTCAGCAACTGCAACATATTGTTGAAATGGTGCAGCCTAGTCCTATCGCCAGTCCACGGCAGCTTTCCGCACTAACCAATGTCCAACAAACACGGGCATGGCGAATATTACTTGCAGAAAACTAGTAGCCATTTCACACACTTCATCTCCACAGTCTTCACACTGACGACAATTTCACAAGACTTGACTTATGTGACTGATTAAATGAAACTCGTCATTTGCTTCTATTACTACCATTCGCTGCTGAAGCCACTTTTACACGGTTTGCAATCAACATCACACGTAATAATCGTTGACTGTCGCAGGAAAACCAGTGGGCTACAGTGGAAACCAGTTTCCAAGTTCCATTTTAGAAGGGCGAATGACTGGACAGAACGGGCTTTTTTTTCCGAAGCTTGTCCACGTTTTACGAGACATGCTGTGGAATATCTCAGCCGCTCTTATCCTAATCGCTGCGTTGGTCATGGTAATACAATTAACTGGCCATCAAGAGTGCGATACCTTACGCCATTAGATTTTTGTTTATGGCATTGGATGAAGGCTGAGGAGTACAAATGAGCGGACAATACGCGACATGAACTGCTTGGTCTATATCTACATCTACATTTATACTCCGCAAGCCACCCAACGGTGTGTGGCGGAGGGCACTTTACGTGCCACTGTCATTACCTCCCTTTCCTGTTCCAGTCGCGTATGGTTCGCGGGAAGAACGACTGCCTCTGTGCGCGCTCTAATCTCTCTAATTTTACATTCGTGATCTCCTCGGGAGGTATAAGTAGGGGGAAGCAATATATTCGATACCTCATCCAGAAACGCACCCTCTCGAAACCTGGCGAGCAAGCTACACCGCGATGCAGAGCGCCTCTCTTGCAGAGTCTGCCACTTGAGTTTATTAAACATCTCCGTAACGCTATCACGGTTACAAAATAACCCTGTGACGAAACGCGCCGCTCTTCTTTCGATCTTCTCTATCTCCTCCGTCAGACCGATCTGGTACGGATCCCACACTGATGAGCAATACTCAAGTATAGGTCGAACGAGTGTTTTGTAAGCCACCTCCTTTGTTGACGGACTACATTTTCTAAGCACTCTCCCAATGAATCTCAACCTGGTACCCGCCTTACCAACAATTAATTTTATATGATCATTCCACTTCAAATCGTTCCGCACGCATACCCCCAGATATTTTACAGAAGTAACTGCTACCAGTGTTTGTTCCGCTATCATATAATCATACAATAAAGGATCCTTCTTTCTATGTATTCGCAATACATTACATTTGTCTACGTTAAGGGTCAGTTGCCACTCCCTGCACCAAGTGCCTATCCGCTGCAGATCTTCCTGCATTTCGCTACAATTTTCTAATGCTGCAACTTCTCTGTATACTACAGCATCATCCGCGAAAAGCCGCATGGAACTTCCGACACTATCTACTAGGGCTCTTCTGTCGTCCTTATGGAAGCTGCAGAGGCACTCAGACAAGCGACACAAGCGACACAACATCGTCTCCCACAACTACACAAATATATTGAAGTTTACGGTGAAATATTCGAACATCTATTGCGAACCATGCTGCATGTGTAATGTGACATCAACGATAACGTTTGGAGACGGATTTACTTGTTAATATACGTATTATCCAACCGATACTTCGTGAAACGCATGCTTTAACGTTTACTTACTGTTGTATATGTGTGCTAGTTTAAACCTGAGAATGTACTGAATAACACAGAAAATAAATATCAGTTTACATTGAATTCAGAATATGGCATATGTCCATATGAAATTTATTGCTCCAAGTAATAGCTTGTCACACCTCTGAATGTTGACCGTTGCTCCTGACACACGCTATACACGGTGATTCAGTTGCCCCTACTACTGGCTTTCATGCAACCTGTAATGCGTTCTAATACCCATGTGCAAGATTTTCATATTCATCGTTTGCTACGTGTGAACTATTAGTCATACAGAAGAAAATGAATAAGACGTTTTTGTCATCCTGGGATGCGTTTTCGCTAGAAGCCGTAGTTTTCGAATTATTCAAGGAAAACGTACAAAAGTAACCTTCAAACGCATTTTTCTTGATTAACTGGAAACCCTTGGCCTCCAGCATAAAATTTAATTACATTATGTTTCCTACAAAAACGGCCTGTTCAATTTTTCTCGGTACAGCTTTCCGCTTAGCGAAAAACATAACATGAAAATCTTGCATGCGGGTAGCTGAAGAGGTTACAAGTTGAAGGCGTTGCGGGCTGCACGAAACCCAGTGACATGGGCAGCTGAATAATCCTGTATAATACATTCAACAGACTTGTGAAAGACTCAAGCTTGTTCAACTCCTTGGTTAGTTATAATGTCGTACTTAATTCGTTTATTTCTTATTTTTCTTACAAATTTAGTTTCATTCTATGAATTTTAAGGTCTATATCAAGTGTCATACAATTCCCATTTTTAAATCCGTATTGTCTTTAATTAAATTTTGTTTTCTATTATACAAACCAACCTGAAAATGGTAATCATCCAAATGTATTTCGACTTTGTAACAGAATAACAAGTTACGTCATATATCATACAACTGAGCCAAGGAACACATACTAAGCTGCACTATATCGCTGTAGACCATTTCTCAACTCTTACTAGTGTCATCAGCTGCGGTAAAGGTTTTTTATGTTTAGACAGATTCTTGAGTCATTTAAATAGTTTCATCTGCGCTTCTAAATAATGTGGATTTGTCGTCCTACACGGTGTCTACTTGTCGATCGATTTTGACCTCGCTGTCTGCTTGAAGTACCACGCGATAGCAGTTTGGAAAGGCATGTCTTAGGTGCACAACTTTTTGCTAATGAACTTTCGTATCAAAAACATGTAATTCTCTTCAAATGCTACCTGCGTGCTTTCATTTGGACTAATGTGAAAAAGGGTAAATGGTATTAGATGAAATTGAGCCCACAGTCATTTGGTGACACACACACACACACACACACACACACACACACACACACACACACGCACACACACGCGCGCGCGCAGTGTTCAGTCACGGAGACTCATCTGCTATGAGATTGACTGTCTCTAATAGCATGAACAGATGCAGTTGTGAGGGTAATGGAATCTCTACTTCGATAACATGTTGGAGGAGAGACAGCCCTTAATAGTAGCTTCCCGGCGGAGGTTCGAGTCCTCCCTCGGGCATGGGTGTGTGTGTTTGTCCATAGGATAATTTAGGTTAAGTAGTGTGTAAGCTTAGGGACTGATGACCTTAGCCGTTAAGTCCCATAAGATTTCACACACATCTGAACATTTGAACAATAGTAGCTTTATAGGAGAAATCTCTCCATCACTTGGCGCTTGCTTCGTACAGTGGTATAATGAATTGTATTAAATCTCTTACGGTATGTGCAAGTAGGTGTTCTTTTGTTTTCTTCTGACGTATGGGATAGCCCAGCATCTGGTTTCCCTTTTTGATAAATTGTTTTCTCGCGAGAGCCGACGAGGTTCATGTACACAGGGCAGCCTCGGTGCAACTATATACTCAAGACCAGGGGGTAATTTGACCTTATTAGCCAGGACGAATATAGTGTTTCATCCAGTAACTCAATCAGGAGCAGTGGTGGAAGAGCGAATAGTGGAGGTGGAGGCGTGAGAATGCGAGTTCAACAGCCTTTCAGGATAATATGAAAACAAATCTTACACCATTTCGTAATCCACTTAGCTGTAGAGCACAACTTACATATATGTGAAGTTTCATACATACGGTGATTCACATTTCCTTTTAAAGGCTTCTAGAGTTTGTAGAAGGGACTAGGTAAAGTTTTGATAAGGAAATCATTTCCGAAAATGTTTCATTTGGATGTAAAATAAGTTTAAAGATTGGACTATTTTCGTATCTCCCGCTTCAGCGCACGCACACAGCGGAGACAATGTGCTCTGCCCTTTGAGTTCTACAGGTGCACTCTTCGTCGGGTTCTCTACTGCGTGACGAAGGATTTCCTCTTCAAAGTCAACAATGCGGCGCCTCCACGGAGCACCATAGTCCACGCTCCTAGTGGAGAACATACCAGTTTTTAAGCCATTGTTGTATTCGGAAAAAACGGCATGCGATTTTATAATTACGGCGAAGACTGACGATGGTATCATCTTCTCAGTGTGCCTTAAGTGAAACAGGGGATCCCATTTTCAAACTCATTTCGTATATAATCGATACGTCCCAGATATGAGTCTTCATTAACGCTTTACCTACTATGTCCTCTCTACAAACCCTAGAAACCTGTAACAGGGATTGTGAAATATCTTGTAAAGAGCGAAAAAAATTGCAGCCTACTTTTCAGTTCAAGAGATATGCTCACCTAATTTAACGTCTTAGAGACGCTGGTACGGTGATAAAATATGCTTCTCCTTTTCTACACATTAAACTTCACGTCTGCGTTAGTTGTGCCCTTGTCAACTATGATACCGCTGAGTTCTTATTGTTTAAGCTCCATCCATTTTCCTTTTCATATTCCTGCGTGGATCACGAAATGCGATAACATGAACGTAATTTTCAGTTTGGTACCCCTTGATAATACCCATGAAGGCGCATTTCGGTAATAGGTAGTGATGAGTCATGCAGATAAGTTTTGAACCAAGCGTATAAATTTATCAGATGATTGTGCACCAAACGATTCAGTAAGATACAGAGGTCTTCTTGCCATGATATTTCCTATGAAGATTAACTTTTCGCCCAGTTAATAAATAAATAAATTTGTACATAAAGCCAAATTATGTTGAACTTTTCCGGTATGACTGACTGGTTGCCCCACATAGACGAGTTCTTCTTCTGCTGTCGCTATAACTACGAACATAAAGAGACTGAAAAGGAAATCTCGTCACGTTCCTGCATTCTGAAGAACAGTTTCATATGATAAAGAATTACTGTTCGAAAGTCTTGCAGGCCATTATGAATTATTTGTTATTGTTGCAAAGGACAAAAACATTATTTCCAGTCAAAAGCTTCACTTTTGAGAACGATAGAATCAATTAACGTTGCACACAAAGTGAACTATGTTTGCGGTGTTGATTTGCTTTGTGTTAGACCTCGATTTGTTACAGCTCTTTGACACATACACCCACAAAAAACGTTCTGAACAAAATATGGTGCTCCTTTGAAATTTACAGATGGACATTCGGTTGTAGAATTCCATTTCTTATCGAGATAAATCACAAAAGTAACCATGCTAACGTAAGTACAAATTATGTCAGTGTATTTTAGTAACTTGTTACACCACTAAAACTGAACAAGAAAAAAAAATTAGCACTGGGTCACACTGTCACTCATTTGCCAAATTTGTGTCGTTGTCACGAAAAAACTAGATTTTATGTGAATGTGCACCCGCGAGTAAGGGTGACTATGATTGTGCTTGTACATTTGGTATGTACGTTCTTAGTGGTTGTGTTAGAGAGCAGTCTAGTGTTTCAAATGCAGTTATCTTTTATGTTGTACATATTTTTCAGATTTTCTTGGTTGCTGTGTTCCTGAACGCTGTTCTAGCAGCACCGCAGTTTAGCCCGGGAGACGCTACAAGTCTACTGGAGAATGACTTCAATGGAATTGACCCATGGCACTGGAAGTATGTCACTAATGTATTATGATTAACACACACGCTGTCACACTTAATGCTAATACATTTAAATAAAACGTTTCCTATGATTTCTCATTAAACATGGAGACTGTGCTCAGTATAGTAAAAGTAGAGAAATAATGACAGTCTCTCAACTAATCACACTGTACATAGACCTTAAAATAAAATACGGGACACTGGTGCAGAGACTATGTTGTGAGGAAACATTTCTCCGGCGTTACAGATGTCGAGAAAACCAAGTGTGGTTAAACTCCCCATCGAAGACAAGGTTACTTTATCATTGGGGACAGAGTATAGACTCACGTTTGACAGATATACCGGTTCTGTTCTGTTGGAAGAAAATGAAAATGAAAATGGTGCGTTAGAGATGTGATTCTCGCACCTACAGAATGCGAGTCCAACTCCTTAACCATTATACAATTTACCATTGTTCTATGGAACCAGCAACCTCCTGGATTTCTTACTCCTTTCTGATTTTTGAACCTATGTCTCGCCACGATGTTATTCAGCCTGTATCCTCCCGTATCTGTCTTTCCTAGGTAAATCTTATTTTCTTTTATTTTGAGCAGTATATTTATCACCACTAGCTCAGATTTATCACAGAACTCAAGGAGGTGTCGTCTCTTTTATTCCGAATGGCTATAATATATACTCTGTATTTCTTTTCTTTTTCCTTTGTCTTCACCCTCGTACTACAAAACTAATCTAATCTTTCTCCTCTCTCATCTCTACTACCGGGCCAATATTCTCCCTTGATGCAATCTTTTTTGCTTTCCCACCTACAGTGTTCCAACCCCCACGATTATTAGATTTTCATCTCCTTTTCCTAACTGAGTTAGCTATTCAATGCCCTCACATACTCTAATTCTTCATCGTATGTTTTTGACGCTGAAATGTATACCCTAACTGTTGTTCAAGTACAAATTATTGTTCTTGGCGTTGGTTTCCTGCCAATTCTGATGAGAATATATTTGTCACTGAATTGTTCACAACACCTCAGTCACTACCATGAGTTTCCTATTCGTAACGAATCCTACTCCCGTTTTCCTGAGACAATCTGTTTTAACATTCACGTAAATAATGTAACCTCCCTGACAGGCAAATACTTTAGTGCTGGCTTGCTTTTGTAAGTCACTGTCATTGTACGTAAAGTTCCGTGTTAATATGCGTTTTCAAAAAAGTGTTGAATCTAGATCAGTTTTCTGTAGTAACATGGATATTTGAAAGGAAGTCATAAAACAAGATAGGATTTTCAATGTAAGTAAAATAAAACTAATTCAGTTCTTTTCTTAGAAAATTATCTATTTAGTTTTAGTGCATTGTTGGCTCAAATTACAGTAATGTAGGAGTTTTCAGCAGCAGAAAGTGGTATAACATGAGGTGGATTCTTTACGATTAAGAAAGTACAACAGAAAATGAGTTACTGTGAACAGTCCAGTGGAAAGTTGTTCTCATCACATTCGACAGCAAATCAACGCGGACTGCGATAGCTTAGTTATACCTGCTAAGGTCGCAAGCAGAAGATGAATAGGTAGGAAAAGTATATAAGGATACTAAACGGGTCAGATGACAGATGTCAAATGAAAACCTAATGATAATAGCGACTGAACCGCAATTGTATGGGAAGGAACAAAGTTACGGGTTAATATGTGCTTGGCAGTACGAATCAGAGAAGAGAAAGACTAATTAACTTCTGCAATAAATTTCAGATGGTAATAGCGAATACTGTGTTCAAGAAACAAAAGAGGGGGAGGTATGCTTGGAAAATACCTGGAGACGCTGGAAGATTTCAGCTAGATTACATAATTGGCAGACAGAGATTCCGAAATTAGATACTGGATTGGTAGCGATGAATTGGGGATTTTCCCGTACAACAATTTCACGAGTGTACCGTGGACATTAGGAATCCGGTAAAACATCAAATCTCCGACATCGCTGAGGCTAGAAAAAGATCCTGCAAGAATGGGAACAATGCCGACTAAAGAGAATCGTTCAGCGTAACAGAAGTGCAACCATTCCGCAGATTGCTGCATATTTCAACGTTGCGCCATCAATAAGTGTCAGCGTGGGAAACATTCAACAAACATAGTCGATATGGGCTTTCGGAGCCGAAGGTCCACTCGTGTGCCCTTGCGGACTGCACCACACGAAGCTTTACGCCTCGCCGCGACCCGTCAACATCGACATTGGACTGTTGGTGACTGGAAAGATGTTGCCTGGACGGAAGAGTCTCGTTTCAAGATTTATCGGTTGGATGGACTAGTATGGGTATGGAGACAACCTCATGAATTCATGGAACCTGCATGCCAGCAGGGGACTGTTCAAGCTGGTGGAGGCTCTGTAGCGACGTGGGGCGTGTGCAGATAGAGTGATGTGGGACCCCTGATAAGTCTAGATACGACCCTTACATGTGACATGTACGTAAGCATGGTGTCTGATCACCTGCATTCATTCATGTCCATTGTGCATTCCGACGGACTTGAGGATTTCCAGCAGGACAATGCGACATCCCACACTTTAAACACTTGCGCTGGCCTCCATACTCCCCAGAAAAGAACATCATTGAGCATATCTGGGATGCCTTGCAACGTGCTTTTCAGAAAAGATCTCTGCCCCCCGTACACTTACAGATTTATAGACAGCCCTGAAAGATTCATTGTGTCAATTTCCTCCAGCAGTACTTCAGACATTAGTCGAGGCCATGCCAAGTCGTGTTGCGGCACTTCTGCGTGCTCGCGGTGGCCCTAGACGATATTAGACAGTGTAAAATACGTGCAAGAAATTTGCGTGCCTCAACGATACAGATAGCCGTACCGTAGGTGCAACCACAACGGAGGGGTATCTGTTGAGAGGCCAGACAAACGTGTGGTACCTGAAGAGGGGCAGCAGCCTTTTCAGTAGTTGCAGGGGCAACAGTCTGGATGATTGATTGATCTGGCCTTGTAACACTAACCAAAATGGCCTTGCTGTTCTGGTACTGTGAACGGCTGAGAGCAAGGGGAAATTACAGTGGTAATTTTTCCCGAGGGCATGCAGCTTTACTGTATGATTAAATGATGATGGCGTCCTCTTGGGTAAAATATTCCGGAGGTAAAATAGTCCCCCATTCGGATCTCCGGGCGGGGACTACTCAAGAGGGCGTTGTTATCAGGAGAAAGCGGAGCGTGGAATGTCAGATCCCTTAATCGGGCAGGTAGGTTAGAGAATTTAAAAATAGGTTAAAGTTAGATACAGTGGGAATTAGTGAAGTTCGATGGCAGGAGAAACAAGACTTTTGGTCAGGTGAATACAGAGTTATAAATACAAAATCAAATAGGGGTAACGTAGGAGTAGGTTTAATAATGAATAAAAAATAGGAGTACAGGTAAGCTACTACAAACAGCATAGTGAACGCATTATTGTGGCCAAGATAGACACGAAGCCCACGCCTACTACAGAAGAACAAGTTTATGTGCCAACTAGCTCTGCAGTTGACGAAGAAATTGATGAAATGTATGATGAGATAAAAGATATTATTCAGGTAGTGAAGGGAGACAAAAATTTAATAGTCATGGGTGACTGGGGTTTCAAGAGTAGCAAAAGGGAGAGAAGGAAACATAGTAGGTGAATATGGATTGGGGCTAAGAAATGATAGAGGAAGCCGCTTGGTAGAATTTTGCGCAGAGCATAACTTATTCATAGCTAACACTTGCTTTTAGAATCTTGAAAGAAAGTTGTATGCATGGAAGAACCCTGGAGATACTAAAAGGTATCAGATAGATTACATAATGGTAAGACAGAGATTTAGGAACCACGTTTTCAATTGTAAGACATTTCCAGGAGCTGACCACAATCTATTGGTTATGAACTGCAGATTAAAACTGAAGAAATTGCAAAAAGGTGGGAATTTAAGGAGATGGGACCTGGATAAACTGAAAGAACCAGAGGTTCTACAGAGTTTCAGGGAGAGCATAAGGGAACAATTGACAGGAATGGGGGAAAGAAATACAGTAGAAGAAGAATGGTTACCTTTGAGGGATGAAATAGTGAAGGCAGCAAATAGGTAAAAAGACGAGGGCTAGTAGAAACCCATGGGCAACAGAAGAAATATTGAATTTTATTGATGAAAGGAGAAAATATAAAAATGCAGTAAATGAAGCAGGCAAAAAGGAATACAAACGTCTCAAAAATGAGATCGAAAAGAAGTGCAAAATGGCTAAGCAGGGATGGCTAGAGGACAAATGTAAGGATGTACAGGCTTATCTCACTAGGGGTAAGATAGATACTGCCTACAGGAAAATTAAAGAGACCTTTGCATGAATATCAAGAGCTGAGATGGAAACCGAGTTCTAAACAAAGATGGGAAAGCAGAAAGGTGGAAGGAGTATATAGAGGGTCTACACAAGGGCGATGTACTTGAGGGCAATATTATCGAAATTGAAGACAATGTAGATGACGATGAAATGGGAGATATGAAACTGCGTCAAGAGTTTGACAGAGCACTGAAAGAGCTGAGTCGAAACAAGGCCCCGGAGTAGACAACTTTCCATTAGAACTACTGACAGCCTTGGGAGAGCCAGTCCTGACAAAACTCTACCATCTGGTGAGCAAGATGTATGAGACAGGCGAAATACCCTCAGACTTCAAGAAGAATATAATAATTCCAATCCCAAAGAAAGCACGTGTTGACAGATGTGAAAATTACCGAACTATCAGTTTAATAAGTCACAGCTGCAAAATACTAACGCGAATTCTTTACAGACGAATGGAAAAACTGATAGAAGCCGACCTCGGGGAAGATCAGTATGGATTCCGTAGAAATGATGGAAGACGTGAGGCAATAATGACCCTACGACTTATCTTCGATGAAAGATTAAGGAAAGGCAAACCTACGTTTCTAGCATTTGTAGACTTAGAGAAAGCTTTTGACAATGTTGATTGGAATACTCTCTTTCATATTCTGAAGGTGGCAGGGGCAAAATACAGGGAGCGAAAGGCTATTTACAATTTGTACAGAAAGCAGATGGCAATTATAAGAGTCGAGGGGTATGAAAAGGAAGCAATGGTTGGGAAGGGAGTGAGACAGGGTTGTAGCCTATCCCCGATGTTATTCAATCTGTGTATTGAGCAAGCAATAAAGGAAACAAAAGAAAAGTTCGGAGTAGGTACCAAAATCCATGGAGAAGAAATAAAAACTTTGAGGTTCGCCGATGACATTGTAATTCTGTCAGAGACAGCAAAGGACTTGGAAGAGCAGTTGAACGGAATGGACAGTGTCTTTACAGGAGGGTATAAGATGAACATCAACAAAAGCAAAACGTGGATAATGGAATGTAGTCGAATTAAGTCGGGTGATGCTGGGGGAATTAGAATAGGAAATGAGACACTTAAAGTAGTAAAAGAGTTTTGCCATTTGGGGAGCAGAATAACTGATGATGGTCGAAGTAGAGAGGATATAAAATGTAGACTGGCAATGGCAAGGAAAGCGTTTCTGAAGAAGAAATATTTGTCAACATCGAGTATAGATTTAAAAGTCAGGAAGTCGTTTCTGAAAGTATTTGTCCATAGCCATATATGCAAGTGAAACATGGACGATAAATAGTTTAGACAAGAAGAGAGGAGAAACTTTCGAAATGTGGTGCTACAGAAGAATGCTGAAGATTAGATGGGTAGATCACATAACTAATGAGGAAGTATTTAACAGAATTGGGGAGAAGAGGAGCTTGTGGCACAACTTGACTAGAAGAAGGGATCGGTTGGTAGGACATGTTCTGAGACATCGAGGGATCACCAATTTAGTATTGGAGGGCAGCGTGGAGGGTAAAAATCGTAGAGCGAGACCAAGCGATGAATACACTAAGCAGATTCAGAAGGATGTAGGCTGCAGTAGGTACTGGGAGATGAAAAAGCTTGCACAGGATAGAGTAGCATGGAGAGCTGCATCAAACCAGTCTCAGGACTGAAGACAACAACAACAACAACAACAATAAGACTGGACGAAGACTGAAGATCTCGGTTTGAAAATGATGTAAGGCAGGGATGCCTCTACTGTTGAATCTATACATCGAAGAAGCAATGACTGAAATGAAAGGAAGGTTCAAGAGTGCGATTCAAATCCAGGCAGAAAAAAATATTTATGATAAAATTTCCGGCTGACATTTCTATTCTCAGTGAAAGTGAAGAAGGAAACGAAGAAGAATGACAGGATCTGTTTAGTAGAAGAAACAATCTACTGAGTACGGAATACGAATTTCGTGTACACCGAGAAGGACGTAAGTAATGAGAAGCAGCAAAAATGAGAGCAGTGAGAAAATTAACATCAAAATTGATAGTCACGTAGCGAGAAACTTAGGAAATTCTGCTACCTTGAAGGAAAATAACACATGACGGACGAAGCAAGAAGGATATAAAAAGCGAACCAGCACAGGCCAAGAGAAACCAAAAGGAAGCCTGATCATGGATAATGGAAAACCTGAAAAGAAGAGAACGTAAAGGTTTGAGATGCGGTCCTACAGAAGAATGCTGAAAGTCAGGTGGATGTAATGGATGAGGAGGTTCTCCATCGGATCGGCGAAGCGAGGAAAGTATAGAAAACACTGAAAAGTTGAAGGGACAGGTTTATAGGTCATAAGATAACAGGGAATAGCCACCATAGTGCTAGAGGGAACTGTAGAGGGTGAAAACTATAGGGGCTGACAGAGCCTGGAATTCCTATAGCAAGTAATTGAGGACGTAGGGTGCAAGTAATGTTCTGAGATGAAGAGGTTGGTGTCGGAGAAGAATTCGCAGCGGGCCGCACCAAATCAGTCAGACTGCTGACTCAAGATGGAAGTTCTATTCTTTAAATCGTTTCTTGCTATTTATCACCACCAGCACAAGCAACTTCCACCGCAACGAAAGTCAGCCAACATGGCATGTGGTTTAAACATCATTAACCTTCGTAATACCAAAGGGACGGATGGGGCTATTTTATGAACACCTTTTGGAAACATGGCAATCTAGTTAGTTTTTTTATATTTTAAAATTTTGAAAAATCTTGTACTTAATGAATCCTCCTACCACATTCTAGAAATGTTTTAAATTCTCCAGTTAAACTTAATCCAAAAATTTAAGTCTTCGTATTAGATGCTACTCTTCCCAGTGAATGTCGTATTCAATATTTTCAAGTTCAGGACCTTATTTACACATCAATATTTCTTGAGTCAACAATAATTAACGAATTTTGAAATTTTTTGTATGGGCTCAAGATATCCCTCTCGCCCCCTAACCTTCTCGTATAGCGCGATAAGCGATATGCATTGGTCTTGCTGGGGTTAATAGTGGCTGGTTATGATTTAAACTGTATTTTACGCAAACACGACCTCAGAACGTAAATTTTCGACATAACTGCGTGTCAAGAATACTTTTAGACTTTCATTAAACGTTTACGTGATTACCATTACTCGTACGTGAGTTCCGTGTTTAGTGACTCGTGCGTTACTTCGCAGTCGCTGGAGGACTGGCACGACCAGGTGGTCGGCTGCAGCAGTGCGACCTTTCGCACCGCGACCCACATTCGTACAGCTGTTGAGTAAACACTAGCCGCAAAGATCGCAACACGCTATTGGATTCGTCATTAACTCGCATCCAATTACGACTTGTGTGCAGCGTGAAACATAATTATGTGAATAGAAAAAAATGCTAGGCTGACGTGAAAAACAGTGAGTGCTCGTTACGAATCATCTTTAGACCTCTTGCAAAAACCAGACTTACGCTATACCTTAAAATAACCCTACATCAATTTTGAGAGCCATTTGAGAATAATAAAAATGAATACTCGCTCAAGTGTGTTCTCGTTTTTAAAAAGAAAAATTAGGGGTTAACTCCCATTGGACGACAAGGTAATTAGAAACGGAGAAGAAACTCTGGTTAGTGAAGTATAGGGAAAGAAATCGGTCGCGTTCTTTCAAACGAACCATCCGGACATCTTCCTTAATCAACTTAGGGAAGTAGTACGTAAACCGTAGTCTGGATGGACACCCGGAGATATGAACAGTTGATCTCAAAGAACTAGTCCAGTGTCCACTATCTGACTAAAACGTCAGGTCCCTCACCTTTTTTTTTCTTTCAAATCGGGCATCTCGTCACACAGTTCTTTTTTTTTATCTTTTTTGCTTTACATTATAAGGAAAAATATTTATGCGTTGCTAAACATTATATCTGTGTTGCTGATTAAGCAGCGTTGATTTGGATGTAAATTAAACTATGTGCAACACAAGGTATCCTGTTATATAACATCTCAAAGGTAGTTTTCGTTTTGAGCAAAGTGTACTTCTGTGGCGAAATTCGCAAAGTCATAGTACATGATTGTGCCACACAGCGTTTCCGAGACACACACATATACAGTCGACACCCCACAAGCCACTGTCCAGTGCATGGTAGAAGGGTACTTGGCATTTTACTAGCTATTACGGCTCTTCCCGTTCCGTTGCTTAAACATATGGAACTCTGTAAGAATGATTCCTTGAAATCATCTGTGGGCGCTGTAATTTATCTAATCTTGTCTTCCTACATTTTTCTCTTAGGGCTGGTCCATGAAATTTTGTAACTACGGTTTCTAGAGATACTTTACGTCTATGTTCAAGACTTGCACAAGTTTTTTCAGCATCTTCATGACACACTCCCACGGGTCAAAAAACATGTTTCCTTCGCATACGTTCAACGTCTCTCGTTGATTCCATTTGGTATGTGTCCCATACATTTTCTAACACGCGTCGCAGAAATGTTTTGTAATCAATCTCCTTTATAGACCCATTGCATTCCGTAGTACGAGGGGCGTTCAGTAAGTAATGCAACACTTTTTTTTCTCTAACAGTTTCAACTGAAAAAAATGCGGAATTTGCTGTGGGACATATTGAAATATTCCCGCTTCAGCCTCTATAGTTTCACGAAGTACCGATAGCTGGCGACTCTATACATAGCCTTCAAAATGGCGTGTGTAAGGCAGGTGCGTTCCGAGCAGAGAGCAGTCACTTAATTTTTTTAGTGCAAAATCAGACCAATGCGGATATTCATTGGCGCTTGCAGAATCTCTACAGACACCTGACAGTGAACCAAAGCACCGTGAGTCGTCAGCAACGCAACGAGGTCGTTCAAACCTGTCCATCTCCCTCGTGCCCGTTGGTCGCGCATAGCTGTGACTTCTGCAGTGTTCGAACGTGCGGACACTCTCAATCGAAGTGGTGGACGGATCACAATCAAGCACCTCGCTGCACAATTGGACGCCTCTGTTGCTAGTATTGCCACACTCGTCCACCACTTGGGATACTCAAAAGGCGTTTGCTCGCTGGGTACCTCGCCGCCTAACAGAAGACCATAAATGGCAACTAAGGATCAGCTGTGCAATGAAGGACGCACCCCACAGGAACTAGTATGTGAGTGCTGAGGAGGTTATTGGCGCAGCAAAACTTTGGACTCTAGGTCGATCAGTAGAGCGGTACCATGAGCCTTCCAGTAAGGTGGCGCAAGGCCGTCGCATTATGGTGAAAAACAGCATTGTGTAACCAGAAGAGTGGGGAATAATATGACGTATTGCAATCCTGAATAAAATCAGACAAAAATGTATTATTTATTGAACGCCCTCGCATTTTACCACTAAACCAAAACATTTATCTACCATTAATTGTAAGAGTTGATCGATTCTAGTTGTGACTCGTATACATTATAGTCATAGAATACAATGTTACTTCATTTTCTGAACATTTAAAACAAGCTGCCAATCTTCGCACCAATTTGATATCTTTTCAAGATCCGACTCAATATTTGTTCATATTGTTCAGATGGTTCTGAGCACTATGGGACTTAACATCTGAGGTCATCAGTGCCCTAGAACTTAGAACTATTTAATCCTAACCTAACCTAAGGGCATCACACACATCCATCACCGAGGCAGGATTCGAACCTCCGACCGTAGCGGTCGCGCGGTTCCAGACAGAAGCGCCTAGAACCGCTCGGCCACACCGGCCGGCAATATTTGTTCAGTTTTTCTCAAAAAGTACTTCATTATAGACATCCGCATTATCAGCGAATATTCTGACGATATATTTAAAGTCGTACAACACGAACAGTAAGTGTTCCAATCCCTCTGAAACAAGTTATACACCTGTCAACGGCTCCCTATCGAACATAACATGTTGCATTCTCCCGACTAAGAAATTCTGAATCCAGTCACAAATTTCATTTGATACACCAAATACTCGTAGTATCAAAAATAAGTATAGATATACTAGTGATCCAAATACGAGGGTTATTCGGAAAGTAAGGAACGATCGGTCGCGAAATGGAAACCACTGTGAAACACCGATGTTTTGCACAGGTGTGTTGGGCAGTGTCTCTAGTATGCCCGTCGATCGCGTTACGTCGTTCTTTTTATTTCCGAGCACACAGGGAGCACATAGAGATACGTGTCTCCCTCCGAGGACGTGGGTCTGGTGAGAAATTTCGCCTGAAGCTGTGCAACCAACATTACATAACTCTCGTGCGTTTTCTTCTTCAAGACAATTCTCAGCCGCATTCTGCAGCGGCAACGAAGAAGTTCCTGTATCGTTTTCAATTGCAAATGTTTGAGTACCCACAAAACAGCCCGTCATTGTCTCCCTCTGAGTTTCATCTCTGCTCACATGAACCGCTGGCTATGGAGACAACATTTGGGCACAGACAACGAGCTGTAGGCCAGCGTAGAGAATTGGTGGAAAGCACTAGCGGCTGCCTTCTATATCGAGGATATTGGAAAGTTGGTACAACGCTGCGACAAACGTCTAAGTCAAATCGGCGACTATGGAGATAAGTAGCTGTCGCATATAAAACAGTTTTGATTTTCACTGTGGTTTCCATTTCGCGACCTATCGTTCCTTACTTTCCGAATTAGCCCTCGTACTTTGTGGGAAAAAAAACTTACATATCTGCGACAGCCTTGATTTATGGCTTTCGGGATGTCATGTGAGATAAGTGCAACATGGTCTCCAGAAGATCATTATTTTCGGAACCCATGCTGGTTAGCAAGAATGATCTTATTCTGTTTGAGGTACTTCATTACATTTGACCTCAAAATATTTTCTAATATATTAAGATCAATAGTTGTCATGGATACTGGGCGGTTCTTGTGGGCCACTTCCGTATCACACTTGCAGACAGGTGTCACCGGTGCTCTCTTCTAACAATCTGGCCCTGTTTTTGGTTCTAGGGATGTTCGGTATATTATGGCTAAAGAAGGAGATAAATGAGCAGCGAATTCGGTTTGGAGTCTGACAGTGAGTGTCAGGCCCTAGACCTTTGTTCAGTTTTGAATCGATCAACTGTTTTTCAATGTCACTGACCCTGATATCCATACCACTCATATTTGAAGTGATGTGACCATTAATTTGTGACAATACTGATATATTTGGCTTTGTAAAGGGAGCATTTAGAAACTGAGTTTAACAGTTCCGCTTTTGCTTTGTTACCTTCAATTTTAGTTCCTGTTTCGTCCAAGACTGTCCGAACATTAACTTTCGTACCACTAACAGCCTTTACATGTGGATAGAATTCCTTTGGGTTTAATGAGAGACTTTTTGCATAATATTATGCGAAGGTAGCCATAACGAATGGTTCATTCGTCAATGTGTCAATCCTCACCGTACAGCAAATACGCTGTTCACGATGACGTTTCGTTCAAAAGCAGATAATTAATATGCTCAGTTCAAGAAACTGACGTTAACTTGGAGACAATCTTTCGGGACCATGTGCACATGACATATTCTCGTTTTTTACATGTGAGAGACGTGAAGAATCCGTCGTAGGTGACAATGTCATAGATTCTTCGAAAAGTTTGTTAAGAAAACCAGAAACCACTGTCCGTCTACTCCGACGAATAATAATACAAGACTGACACGATGAAAGTCATTAGCTGAAGGCCGTATTTTGGAAACAAACAAACTGGCCTCACAGAATGAAAATAGCATGCCTCATTGAGACTGGCTTGAAGCACAGTTGAATTACACTTTCAGTTCTTCTATTATGCACGGAATTCCACGAAAAAGTTCGTCTGTCTATCCAGAGAGTTCAAGTTCCCGTGGAACAGTTTACAGTGTATGTACTACAAGAGTAATTTAAGCAAAGTTTTACGACATTCACAACCACGATGACAGATCTGTCTTCTGCGTCGTGGCGAATCAGGGCGTTATCCGTGCCGGTGGCGGCTCGTTGGGGCGGAAATGTGGCTGGACGTCGAGTCCTAGCTCGTAGTGAAATGCCGATGGACGGCCTTGTGGCAGTCTACATACTGTACCGCATCAGAATCTCTTGGGATCTAGTTTCGGTCACGTGTGTTGCGGAAGCAAGTAGGTTCCTGAGACCCGCGAGCCCTGGTGGCGTTGCTACGACCGCCCTCTGGAAAAACAGCTAATCTACACTCCTGGAAATGGAAAAAAGAACACATTGACACCGGTGTGTCAGACCCACCATACTTGCTCCGGACACTGTGAGAGGGCTGTACAAGCAATGATCACACGCACGGCACAGCGGACACACCAGGAACCGCGGTGTTGGCCGTCGAATGGCGCTAGCTGCGCAGCATTTGTGCACCGCCGCCGTCAGTGTCAGCCAGTTTGCCGTGGCATACGGAGCTCCATCTCAGTCTTTAACACTGGTAGCATGCCGCGACAGCGTGGACGTGAACCGTATGTGCAGTTGACGGACTTTGAGCGAGGGCGTATATGGGCATGCGGGAGGCCGGGTGGACGTACCGCCGAATTGCTCAACACGTGGGGCGTGAGGTCTCCACAGTACATCGATGTTGTCGCCAGTGGTCGGCGGAAGGTGCACGTGCCCGTAGACCTGGGACCGGACCGCAGCGACGCACGGATGCACGCCAAGACCGTAGGATCCTACGCAGTGCCGTAGGGGACTGCACCGCCACTTCCCAGCAAATTAGGGACACTGTTGCTCCTGGGGTATCGGCGAGGACCATTCGCAACCGTCTCCATGAAGATGGGCTACGGTCCCGCACACCGTTAGGCCGTCTTCCGCTCACGCCCCAACATCGTGCAGCCCGCCTCCAGTGGTGTCGCGACAGGCGTGAATGGAGGGACGAATGGAGACGTGTCGTCTTCAGTGATGAGAGTCGCTTCTGCCTTGGTGCCAATGATGGTCGTATGCGTGTTTGGCGCCGTGCAGGTGAGCGCCACAATCAGGACTGCATACGACCGAAGCACACAGGGCCAACACCCGGCATCATGGTGTGGGGAGCGATCTCCTACACTGGCCGTACACCACTGGTGATCGTCGAGGGGACGCTGAATAGTGCACGGTACATCCAAACCGTCATCGAACCCATCGTTCTACCATTCCTAGACCGGCAAGGGAACGTGCTGTTCCAACAGGACAATGCACGTCCGCATGTATCCCGTGCCACCCAACGTGCTCTAGAAGGTGTAAGTCAACTACCCTGGCCAGCAAGATCTCCGGATCTGTCCTCTATTGAGCATGTTTGGGACTGGATGAAGCGTCGTCTCACGCGGTCTGCACGTCCAGCACGAACGCTGGTCCAACTGAGGCGCCAGGTGGAAATGGCATGGCAAGCCGTTCCACAGGACTACATCCAGCATCTCTACGATCGTCTCCATGGGAGAATAGCAGCCTGCATTGCTGCGAATGGTGGATATACACTGTACTAGTGCCGACATTGTGCATGCTCTGTTGCCTGTGTCTATGTGCCTGTGGTTCTGTCAGTGTGATCATGTGATGTATCTGACCCCAGGAATGTGTCAATAAAGTTTCCCCTTCCTGGGACAGTGAATTCACGGTGTTCTTATTTCAATTCCCAGGAGTGTACAATGGATGGAACTTTAATAGTGGAAAATATTTATTTACAGCACGTACAAGATAGATTAAAAGCCGTAATGGCCTTCAAAGCAGTCACCAGCATAGTGTATAACCCGCTGCCAGCGATGTGGAAGTCGTAGGATAGTCTTAATAGTGCCAGTTGTGTTGACAGTTCGAGCAGCGCGGCGTTTTGCCCGACGAATTTGTAGCAGTCCTGAAGCGAATGCCGTGAAGGGTTTCCTTCAGTTTAGCAATAGAGTTGCACTCACGAGGGCTTAAGTCAGGGGGGTGCAGTAGGTGTATTGCAATCAGCAGCCCCATCAGTCAAACAAATCAGTAACTGTTTGCACTGTACGTGTTTGAGCATTGTCCTGCAAAATGATGGTCAGGTCCTGCAGAAAGTGTCAGCACTTCTGTCTCTAAGCTGGTTGTAGGTTGTGTTCCAAATACGAACAGCATGGAGACACTTTCTGCAGGACTTTACTATTATTTTGCAGGACAATACTCAAACATGTACAGTGCAAGCTGTTACTGATTTGACTGACGGGGCTGCTAAGTGACATACACCTAGTGCACTCCCTCAACTTAAGCCATCGTAAGTGAAACTCGATTGTTAAACTGAAGGAAACACTTCATGGCATTCACTTCAGAACTGCTACAAATTCGTCGGGCAATAGACCGCGCCGCTCGAACTGTCAGCACAACTGGCACTGCTAAGAGTATCCTACGACTTCCACATCGCTGGAAACGGGCTATACACAATGCTGGTGACTACTTTGAAGGTCAGTAAAACTTTGAAACACATATCTATTTTGTAAGAGCTGTAAGTAAATAGTTGCCACTATTAAAGTTCCAACTCTCGTACTTTTCGGTGAAAATTTGTAACCTGCCTAGTGGGCAACTTCTAACCCTGGGAAGTATGATGTGTTGTCTACCTTGCAGACAACTTCGCGACATATCGGAATATTTCCTGAAAGTTTGGCCATGTATTTTTCTTACACCATGTATAGAAAACAGGTCACGTCTCAATGTAATTTTGACCTTTCCCGTATTTTCTGGCGCCCTTAAATTGTTAAGGTATATATTATCAGCACTTAAGAATGACTCTTGAGTCTGAACACTGTTGTGCATTGTACTCGCACACACCTTCAATAGAAGATAGTCCACTGAATGACTAGTGTGCGCTTGCTCGTGTTTCCATTCGTTTACTGTTATCTCCAGCAAGTGGATGAGTTGCGGTACGGCGGGTACCTGTACTGTGCTAGTGCGGGACGCTCGAAATCAGTTTTGTGTCACGTTTTTAGTAATGTCTTGTTTGTGGTTTATGGGGATAGTACATTACAACATACATTTCAACAGTTCTTGAGGAGAGAAAGCGGATTGCCGAACAAAAATATCTGGCGCCATTTAAAAAAGACGAACTGCTGTTCACATCCTCGTAATGAACGACGCTATAAGTAAAACAATCATGCTGCCTAATGTGCTGCGGTTAGGTAAATAACATTTGCTAGAGACGTTTTTTTATTTTGCGTCTGGACAAAGAGTTATTCACAGTGGCCAAGATAAATAGAGCACCCTTTAAAAGGTGACCCAAAACTAACGATTCATGAAAGAATTATTGTAATCTATGCATCCATACGTCTCTCTGTAGTGGAAATGAGAGCCATTGATTACTAGGAACTTGGTAATGAAACATTCTAAGAGGTGAGTGGGCTGCACAGTCGAAGATAGAGAAAAGAGAGAAAGAAAGAAGAACCAAAATCCGGCCTCATGTCAACAAATTCCGGAAAATAGGTAGTATGCTTGACAAGGAAAGTCCTGGACGGCCATCTACATCTGACGAATAAGCTTGGGGCATTCAGAAGGTCGCTGGAAGGTGCGTATTCCTTTTCACGCTGACGGCGTATCGCATCCTGGTATTATATTACCCGGAGAAGGATGAATACATTGTCTATAACTGTGTGTGTGCTGACCACTAAAATACTGTTAGATAACCTCCTAAGCTTAGACAGGCCACATTGCGTACATGTAGTTTTGCGAACCGTCACAATTGCCATATATCAGGCGGCAAGAGTCATCTGATGCAACAAGGTAAGAGAAACACCCTGAAACAGAACGGTTTGCTAGTGATAACAAAGACTAGGATTTATGGACCATTCGTTTTGGCAAAGCAAACGACAATAGGTACTACTTACCTTGTCGTGTATTAGCTTCTCTTGGAACTGCAGTTACAACCTGACTGAATTCTGAAGGGACACGTACAGCACAAAAGGGTGCAGGCCGACCTCGTCTATTGACTGACAGACCGCCAACAGTTGAAGAGGGTTTTAAAGTGTAATAGGGAGACATCAATCCAGACCATCACACAGGAATTCCAAACTGCATCAGGATCCACAGCAGGTAATATGACAGTTAGGCGGGTGGTGAGAAAACTTGGATTTCATGGTCGAGAGGTTGCTCATAAGCCACACATCACGCCGGTAAATGCCAAACGACGACTCGCTTGGTGTAAGGAGCTTAGACATTGGCTGAACTGAACAGTGGAAAACGTTGTTTGGAGTAACGAATCACGGTACACAATATGGCCATCTGATGGCAGCGTGTGCGTAGGGTGAATGCCCGGTGAACGACATCTGCCCACGTGAGTAGTGCCAACAGTATAATTCGGAGGCGGTGGTGTTATGGTGTGGTCGTGCTTATATAGAGGGGGCTTTCACCCCTTCTTGCACTATCACAGTACAGGCCTACATTGATGTTTAACCACCTTCTTGCTTCCCACTGTTGAAGAGCAATTCGGGGATGGCGACTGCATCTTTCAACGCCATCGAGCACCTGTTCATAATGCACCGCCTGTGGTGGAGTGGTTACACGACAATAACATACCTGTAATGGACTGGCGTGCAGAGTCCTGACCTGAATCCTATAGGACACCTTTGGGATGTTATGGAACGTCGACTTCCCGCTAGGCCACATCGACCCACATCGATACCTCTCCTCAGTGCAGCACTCCATGAAGAATGGGATGCTATTCCTCAGGTAACCTTCCAGCACGTGACTGAACATACGCCTGCGAGAGTGGAAGCTGTCATCAAGGGTAAGGGTGGGCCTACACCTTATGGACTTCAGCATCACCGATAGAGGGCGCCACGAACTTGTATGTCATTTTCAGCCAGGTGTCAGGATACTTTAGATCACATAGTTTATGGGCTCTTGTAGTACATATATTTTTAATTAACCTTTAACTGCTTTTTTGGGGTAATTTATTACTGTACGTGTCACTCTTTTATTTACGATTCCCATTGCAACATTGCGACTTCGATTTTATGCAATCTTGTACTGGCTGTGCTTCTACACTGTGCAGCTGTGTTCTAAGCAGCGACCGTTATTTCCGTAGATACGTACCAGTTGAGGTGGAAACATACCGCACAAAGCTATAAACGCTTACTTGTTATCATAAATCATTTTTGACTGTTTCAGACAGAATGGAGCAGTGTCAGAACAATGATGAAATTTTAAATTGGCATTAGCTAGTGAAGACTGACTCATCGAATACATCAGTTTATTTTTAAGTGGCAGACAAGTGCTGTGACAATGAAACAGAAATATCTGATGATGACAATGACAGCGAAATAGGGAACTTTTATGAAGAGAAACAAAAAATAGTAAGAATGTGGCTATTTTTATATATAAACATGTAGGTCTTGACTGTGATGACTGAAAATAAATTCCATGATTTAGACTAGGATATTTTTCGTTGTTTTAGATGATTCGTCCATGCACCTACTGTTATTTTTTATTGAAAATCATTGTTTATTTTTCTTTATATTTAACTTAATTCATCATTATTTGATCTCAGAACGTATTCGTGAACTTTGGTGAAGTAGATTTCTTTATATTTTAAGTAAATTCCAAAAACTATTTAAGAGAACAATGGTAGTGTAAGAGCCTTAACTGTGTGAAAGGTTATTTCTTTTTTTATAAAGACAGATTTTTCATAAACAGAAGCCTTTCTTTTACTGATTTCTTAACGATACTCTAGATAAACGTACAAGTACATAGATTTCACGTGGTTTTTTTATTTTTGCAGTTGAAAACTACTTCACGAAGCTATTCATATCAGTCTAAATCGCGAACGTAGCTAGTGGCTGACTAGGTGAGCATTAGTAACGTTAGTTGGGGACGCCCTGCACATGTATTTTTAAACACTGAATTTTAATACCAGTTCTTGGTCTTAACCCCACAGCAAGCGTTTGATGGTACTAATTCATACATTTACCAGCTCTGGTCTTAATTGTCCCTATCGTTTTGGAGCCACACTCCCACACATACTCAAGATCATCTTGCTCTGTAGATATCTTCGCACTCCGCCCTCTGCAGTAATGATTGGTGGGTGAAATGCTTGCGCAGGTACGAGACGAGCAACGGCATCCGGCAGGAGCAGTTCGGCACGGAGGGCGACGGCGCGCGCCTGCGGGGCAGCTTCTCGTGGCAGCCGCCGGATGCTGGAGGCGCCACCTACAGCGTCATCTACGAGGCCGACGAGAACGGCTACCGGCCCAAAGTCTCTTTCGGCAGCGGTCCCGTCACGGTGCGCCCCGCACCGCAGCAGTCGCTGCTACGATCCTCCGCATTTCTTGGAAGCAACGCTGGACTTACACTTGTCGGCTAACTGGACTGCCACTGCTTACCTCACGATCATTCAAATGTATAATATCTCAACACAAGTTTCTGAACTAACAGCTTAAAATCGTCAAGCAAGTGCTTAACACTTACCACTTGTAGCTGGAATGTTGCTGTTAATTCCTGGCAGCTAAGATCCGCATATGTCACGGTCTCACAGATTAAATGGGAATTTGAACCAACGGTATACTCTTCATCAATATAACTTATTGAAGTTATCGTACGTAGAAGTGAATGAATTATGTTTACATTCTTACTAAAAAAAAAATGGTTCAAATGGCTCTGACCACTATGGGACTTAACATCTGTGGTCATCAGTCCCCTAGAACTTAGAACTACTTAAACCTAAATAACCTAAGGACATCACACACATCCATGCCAGAGGCAGCATTCGAATCTGCGACCGTAGCGGTCACGCGGTTCCAGACTGAAGCGCGTAGAACCACACGGCCACACCGGCCGGCATTCTTACTACAATGATGTGCCTCTATTTACGAGGGTCATTCGTTTATTAGGGTCCGATCGGTTTTATTCGCGATAGTTGACTTCACCTCCCAGCTACTTCTCCACGCAGTGGCCATTCCGACTTAGACATTTGTCATAGCACAGTACCAACGTTCCAGTACCCTCGCCATAGGGTAGAAATTTCCGACAATTTTCTGCGCTGGTGTGCAGCTCCTTGTCTGTGCCAAAACCCCGTCTTCATAGCTAACTGTTCATGTGAGCGGAGATGCAACTCACAGGAGAAACAAATCCGGCCTGTGATCAAACACTACCCATCGTAAATGCTATTGGGGCGTCTTCATTGCCCCTGCAGTGTGCTGCCGAGAATTGTTATGAAAAAGGAAATGCGTGGCAGTTATGTTAGATGGGCTGCATAAAATCCGGCGAAATGTCACGGCAGGCACTTTTGCTTGGCATGGTAGACTGTTTACTATGCATCTTTATGTATTCGCGGTGTGCTGAGAACTGGAAAGACAGACGTGACGCTGTAGACGGACCTACTATAGCGACTGCCCAACATTTGTGAAAAGTTCCATTGAATTTTTGCTGTTGTTTTCATTTCATGAACGATCGGACCTTAATAAACGAATACCCCTCGTATTATTGTTCATAAACCCTGTCTTATTTACAATGGCACGATCGCTATATTACTGTCACACTGCGACACATATGCATGTGTTTTGTAACGAAGACAATACACGAATTTTTTCTGAGCACCATGCCTTACTGCTAAAGATGTTGAATGACATAATTTTCGCAAATTACTTATCGATTCTTCAAAAATTTATTGACCCTCTCATAGATATGCTTTGAAATAATTCCTCTACAGACAGTCAGACCAGTCTTAAATAAAACAAATTTATCCTTAAACATTTGCAGGTTTTCATAAGCAAAATATTGGTGGCCGTATATGTTTACGTGGCTGTGATGGTCTATGAACTAGAGCAATGGTATTTGGCCCCGAAGATCCCAGTTTCAGTGTCAGATATGGGTGTTAATTTTTCCTCGTTCTAATCCCTCCACGTCGGCCCTGGTTCCAATTAGCCTGCTATCAAATGAGCACCGGGGTCCAGAATGAGATTTTCACTCTGCAGCGGAGGGTGCACTGATATCGAACTTTCTGGCAGATTAAAACTTTGTGTCGGACCGAGACTCGAACTCGGAACCTTTGCCTTTCGCGGGCAAGTGGTAGAGCTCTTGCCCGCGAAAGGCAAAGGTCTCGAGTTCGAGTCTCCGTCCGGCACACAGTTTTAATCTTCCAGGAAGTTTGAGTACCGTGGTCTCTCTCGGAGGAGAGCGACTGGGGTGCTGGGCTTGCTACTATCCGCCTCCTAGTGACGCGCTGAAGAAAGGCAGACCAATAGGGCAGTGGCGGGCTTATGCCCCATCTTTTCCTTTTTATATAGTGATATCACTCAAAAAGAACAATACTTTGCCTGTGAATTATCACTAAGGCAGGTCGATTAGCAGTAAAACTGATGTCATGTGTTCCTTTCTCAAATAACGTCCTAAAAGTAATGATACTAATATGTAAGTCTATTCTTCGTCGTAGATCTGTCGAATATATTTTGCAATAGGTCACAAGAACTTAAATATAAAAGTACGATACTCCATGTACTTTCAGAATTCTAGGAGTGTCAAAATGTCCTGCGAGCTTTGTGACTGCTTTAAACCTCGTTAAACTTTTTTTGCTGAAATATGTGAATAATAATCACAATAAAGTTTCACATAAGGCTCTAAGAAATCAACTCATCTAGGAATGGAACAGATAAGTACCATGTGACGACTTTAAGCAGAAAGCGAACGTAAGGTAGTAAAATTAAGCAGCGAGCACACAAGCTTAGAAAATCAAGATTATATCTTCACAGAAGGAAGCGACATTTTTTACAATTGTCTTGAATGGAAAACAGCCCTCAGATGCACTAAATTATGTTTATTTTAAATCTTCACCATGGTTTCAGCTATAATAATATAAGCTTCTTCAGAAGTTATACATACTAATAAATGAAAAATGTCTTAGCCCAGCGGCGCTGGCTATGAGGAAGGCTATGTTATTATAGCTGAAACCATGGTCGAGGTTTAAAACAAACATAATTTAGCGCAACTGTGGGCTGTTTTTCATTCGAGTCAATTTCATAACGGTTACTGTTGTCGCTGCCACGATGAAAATAATTTTTTTAGCACTTGTACGTAGTCAGACTACAAATTAAAATGTTCGATGTTTAGTGATCCGCTCGTACTAGGATTTGTTATCTCATTTGTAAGTTCTGCGTGCTCTGGCAATTATTGACATATGCTAAACAAATGCAAGGTGCGCGGCCGTTCCAAGTCCAAATTAAACGTTAAATCTCCCATAAAAGGATGCGTAAGGAAGTTCAATCGAAAGAACAGAACCATATGCTGTAACGTAGTAATGTAGTGGTGATACTGAGGTTTATAGGCATACGCAATAACATTCCAATGAACAATGTTCCATCCTTGATAGGTGGGACTTAGGGAAGGTAGGAAAAGGTGTGGACGGGGCTTAATCAGTTACCGTTGGTTGCACAATAAACATGTACACTTTATTTAAGGAATAAATTTCTTTTAAATAATCATTTTTAAAAAAATTACTGTAACACAAGCTACAGTGACGGCTGATGGCATTATTACGAAAGAATTCAAATTATTTGTTGGCTGAAGGCCACAAGCAGTACTTCAGAACAATTAACGGCTGAAGGCCTGAATTACAAGTATGAAGACAACTAAACGTTGAAAATACCAAAATCATTTTTAAAATAATCATTTAAAAAAATTGATTGTAACACAAGCTACGCTGACGCCTGTAGGCCTTATTAAGAAGAATTCAATTTCTCGCCTGAAGGCCACAAGCAATAGGAATATATTGAACAAATATTTTTAAACAATTGACACAATCATACCAAATAAAGAAGGGAGAGATCCACAGGCAGTGCTCCAAGGATCTACCTGAGGAAAGTCCCTACAGCTGCGTAAGCGTTGAGACAGGCAGCCAAGAGTTGTTATGCTCACTTAACGGGATGGCAACTCAAACCAGTCACAGTTTAAACGCATGACCAACACTGTCGCAAAATCTACCTAACGTATGATGCCCAATACAAAGATGGAGTAACTCAAAAAAATTGTTCAAATGGCTCTGAGCACTATGGGACTTAACATCTATGGTCATCAGTCTCCTAGAACGTACAACTACTTCAACCTAACTAACCTAAGGACATCACACAACACCCAGTTATCACGAGACGGAGTAACTCATGCCAGGCAGATGGGCGGATTATATTCTTGACATCGTAAAACGACAATCATTATACAAGAGAACATGTTCAAACGCAAGAATAATCGGAGGTCATCGCAACAAGTTGCCTCCACGAATTCAGCACGCGGACAGCGTTAAAATGACTGCTCACTCAAAACCACACTAGATACACACGGATCCGCGAAAACAACACCACACGCAACTCAAGCAATACTGAATCCAGTCGCTGTGGATCACCAAGGACGAATTACAAGTCCACACAAACGCAGATACCCCAGAAGCGGTCGGAAGACCAACTACACGTCGTCCGTTGAGACGACCGACCGAACGACCAACCAACGGTCGCTCTCGATCAAGTCAGGCAAGGCAAACGTTCCAGTTTGAATCGTCGACTGACAGCTTATTCCATGAGGTCACTTCGGCGGACACACACACACACACCAGTGAATAACAATCCATTCAACTTAAGCCCGCTGAATCCGGACCTCGACGTGGTCGTTCACTCTCGCGACCACGTCCTTCCATCGGGCAGTGCATGCGTCGCCAGCTGTCCCGGCGAGTACTTGCGCTATGCGGACCTCACTGCTGCTCCGTCCCAACTCAAATGACTCCGACATAACACGACCCGCAAATACTAGAGGTCACTCCAAAGATAGTACCACAGTACTCGCTATCGATAAACAGCGCTGCTGCCTCTCACGGACAAAGCGGGCAAACGTAGTGGCGCCAGTGAACGCACTAAGAAAACTAAAGATCACAATCCGAATACACGACGCCAATCTGTCAACGGCACAAACGCGACCCGGAGCACGGCTCATTCCTTTTCTCACATGCAAATTTTTAAACAGGAAATTAATTCAAGAGGTGAAACCCAGTTCGATACACAAGAGACTCGATAAAGCAATTTTTATAGCACAGTGTTCTGAACGCTGAACACAGAAAGAGTCTCCTTTGATTTACGTCTATGAATACAAACATTTTGTTAACAAAAAGTTTGTGACCATAGACGTAAATTAAAGGAAACTGTTTTTTCGCGACAATGTCACAGCTTGTGAAATAAAGTCTCTTTTTTTTAAAAAAAAAATAATAAACTTTTAAGATCAATGAGCAGGGAAAATTTCAATTTAAACTTTCATTCCTCCCTTATCTTTAAGACTGCAGCTATTGAACGAGTTTCACATAATCGTACTTGGAATCAAAAAAATTTTCAAATTATTTGCTGGGTTCACCTATCTGCATTTAGAATAAACAATTTTAAAGCGCCCCCAGAATGTTTCGATACAGAACAAATTCCATCAACTAACATGGCAGACAGAAGTCGCACAGATCTCAGTAGCAATGAACAAGTTCACCATCCCGTATTTGAGAATAGATACTAAAATGACCACAGGTAATACTTACACAACAGGCTAGTCCATTGCTACATTCAATTGATAACTCACATGTTTTTAATATCTATATACAGCCCTCCTCCCGAAAACCTTTTTCAAAAATTATCAGATGAATAACAGGACACACAGTACTCATATGACTAGTACATAATGTAATAAACGTGACTCTTGTCAAGTGAAGCACGCCCCCCCAAAACCACGTGGACTCAGTACAATAACCACCCTGCGCACCATTAACGTACTTCGCTCCAGCCAACTAAGTTACTCAAGAGTCTGGTCACTGAATACGCATTTACAAGCTGTAACGGCCACTCGAATCCCCATAGTCTAATCAATTGCAAACGGCCATATCGACGAACATCACCTTTTATGTGGCTGCTTAATGTCTCTCAGAGTCCACAATTCGGCAAACAGCGATATGCAGCAGTTTGCCAGCGGGACCCTTCGTAAAACTCTTCATGCCCACTGGATCCAACAACGGCTTGCAACATCCGGTTGACTGACCATGTATCCCAACCAGTCCAACGGATCACCAGGGCGAAGTCTGCAACCACTCTTCACCAGCTGTCTCTGTCACAGAGAGTTCACGTCGTCCACTTCCGGACGGTTCTGCCCGCGCCAGGGGCATCGCTCGGCGGGAATTCAAAGTGGCAGCCTTTGGCGCCGGAATCGAACCATTACACACGTGGTAGAATCTTTCAGTTTTCAACACTGCTTTACCTTCACTAAACCAGAAAGCAAACTGTGTTGTGGGTATGAAAAATGTAAAGGAAAAGAAACGCTAACAAGCTTCTACTACAGAAAAGGTAAGAGTTAATTTCAAACGATGACACAAATGTGACAGAACATGATGAGCTATGAAAAATCTGATAATACAGTTAGCTGGAAACTTCAAGAACAATAATGAAACAAAACAGTGCGGTATTTGATGGAATTTGGATAGTGATCAGTTAAAAAAGATGATGGCTCAGTAATTAACAATGAGAAAAACTGCAAGAAACAGTATATTTCTATAAATTTTTGCGTAACTCGAGAAATGAACCACAACAGCTGCTAAAAGAAAGTAATCTTTAATGCGGTGAGTACGAGGTTCTAGTAAAGGCACCTGAAGTCCTTGGTTTTCCAATAGTTTTGTTAAAAGGTGGAATAAAAGTAATAAAATAGTTACTTGGTAAATTATTTACAGAATCTATTTGTAAGATGACTGCACCGCCAGACTGGTAACTTGCTGTAATTTGTCTTAATAAAGGAGAGATACAAAACACAATAATAAAATGGCTCTGAGTACTATGGGACTTAACTTCTGAGGTCATCAGTCCCCTAGAACTTAGAACTACTTAAACCTAACTAACCTAAGAACATCACACACATCCATGCCCGAGGCAGGATTCGAACCTGCGACCGCAGCGGTCGCGCGGTTCCAGACAAGGTGATTAAAAAGAAACAAAATTTACAAACTGACATGGCACATCGGGCGTAGAACAAGGATCAGTTATAGAGTAGGAACCGTGGTCGCAAAGCCCATACAGTGATACTAAATAGCGTTGCCGTTGTTAAGTAACATGCTACAAACGGGCGCCCACTAGAGGAAATGCTCAAAGATTTCTCCACATGCATCGATACACGGCCGACATCGACACTGCATTTAACAGCGCACCCTCTCAAAGGTACCTGCTGCAACAATCCCGCCCACTGCGTACTTGAGCGATGTAACAGGTGTTTCATACACAATGCTCTTCAGTATATCCACAGGAAAAAACCATTGGGGCAGGTCGCGTGATAGTGGTGGCCATGTGACTGGCCCACCGCAACCATTCCAGCAGTCAGGGAAGGTTGCCTGTAGGTGTCTGCTGACATGCGAGGAGCACCGTCGTACTGAAACCGAATGCGGCAACGAATAGGCACTGAACATCATTCATCACGTCTGGCCACACGTCTCGTAGGAATACGACATGTGCGACCGCCAAGTCGGTCAGCGACTGGAGAATGTGCAACCCAATTAAACAGTCTCGAACGATGCCATCCCACACGTTATGGATAAATTTGCATTCCGAGGCATGTGTACGTGTAGCAATAGCCTCAACAGTAGAGGGGACACTCGCTCTGAAGCTACTGTCTGCAGTGGATTCCTGCAGAAACCACCGCCCGAATCGCAAGGGCTCGTTGTAGTTCCCCGGTTGTAAAGCCTGGGCGTGTTGGAAAGAAAACGAATGCCGTCCTTCGTAGAGTAGAAAGCGCCAGATACAGGGTTGGGAGATATCAATGGTGCGGGATATATCTCGTGTACTAGTTGATGGCGCACGCTGTGTCCTTTCGAGAAAACATCCTTCCGCCTGAACTGCTCGTGTTCTTCGCTGGCGACTAGAACTGACTTGTGCGCATGGAACGAGACGACTTAGCACAATCGGCGATCCACGAATATCGTATGGTTCAGCATCTTTTATCGGGATATTTCGCACGATACACTCGCACAGCTACTCGTCCATTGCTGTTGGCTGCACCATAAATCAAATTCATCGCAGCCATTTCGTGGTACATGTAGCTAGCCATGTTGATCCCAACGCTTCCAGGGCGTGAATGGCGACGGTTTTTCCGTGTGATCCGCCGATGTTAGTCGGGCACCGCCCCTTTCCTAACCGTAGCGTCCTCTCCTGGAGTTTGCGACCCCCGGTTCCTATGTAATTACTGATCCGTGTTGTATGACCGACTAGCTATGTCTGTACGTAAACGTCCGCAGCTCGTGGTCTTGCGGTAGCGTTCTCGCTTCCCGCGCACGGAGTCCCGGGCTCGATTCCCGGCGTGGTCAGCGATTTTCTCTGCCTCGTGATGGCTGGGTGTTGTGTGTTCAAAATCATGATTGACTCGCAAGTCGCCGAAGTGGCGTCAACTAAAAAGGACTTGCGATACGGCGACCGAACTTCCCCTCATGGGGCCTCCCGGCCAACAATGTCATACGATCATTTCATTTCTTTTGTATGTAAATGTTTTTTTTAATCAGCCTTTACGTATAATAAAACTCTCATGTGGACCACTGTAACGTCTCAACTGATCTCTGTCTCAAAAATCTACAGGTACCAGTCTTTAAACCCTGGCCCCTGTTTTGACCAGAACCGAGGTTGGAATCTTTCTACACGTCTGTCAGGGGGCCTGAAGGCGGAGTAATGTATCGCCGAAACTGGTAGCCCAATTAAATAACAATCTGGAAATTTAGAAGGCTGAAAGGTGTTTGATTTCACATTTTTTACTGAACAGCTGAAGTCCTGCAACCGTCTGAAAAGATGGACATACAAATGGTTCAGATGGCTCTGAGCACTATGGGACTTAACATCTGAGGTCATCAGTCCCCTAGACTTAGAACTACTTAAACCTAAGTAACATAAGGACATCACACACATCCATGCCCGCGGCAGGATTCGAGCCTGCGACCGTGGCGGCAACGCGGTTCCGGACTGAAGCACCTAAAACCGCTCGGCCACAGCGGCCGGCGATATCCATACACACACACACAATGTTTATAGTGTTTCTTTCTTGAGCGTTTCGGCGGTAAGCCATTGTCAAAGGAAGTGAATGTAAAAGGAGAAGCACACATTAAGAAACGTATCTACACAGGGAACGGAATACGATAGTACAGACAACAGAGGCTGCACCACCAGACAACTTTTGATAAAGAGTATCAATCCAACTGTTACTCCCTATGAACAGTGTTCTGGTAGGTTGAAATTCTGCTGTCTGTAGATGTGTTTATGATGTAGATACCTTTCTCACTGTGTGCTTCTCGTTTTATGCTCATTTCCTGTGGTAGTTGCATAATGCCAAAAAGCGCAAGTAAGGCGCCCGCTAAAGCCGCTGGGCAATACTGGTGATTAGGATTGTGGAAAGGGGCAAATCAGGTATCGGTCAGTTTACTTGAAAATTGTAATTTGTTGTAATTTAATAGCTCCTTTAAACCAAAACGGCACATAGCCGAACTTTTACAACTACGAGTTTATAACTCCAATTCTTTCACAGCTGAAGGACTTCATACAAGAAATCTTAAAAATCAACAAGGTAATTTTCAAGTGGCTGAAGACACGCAGTTAAAATTACAAATAAAATAATTAATATATATCACAGATAGGGTGAAATCCTCAAGGGAATAGTGGATACATAAACATAAAAACAAGATGCAATACAAACGGCTGAAGGAGCACAATAAAATTTTCAAGATTTTAAAACTAATTGCGATAACCTTTCAAAGGCAGAAGGCCGCAATGTTTTTGCTTGAAGGGTAATTTCAAGAATAAGGTTCCAAGCGGCTGAAGGGCCACAATTAATTTTAATTTACGTAAAACCCAGTGAAACCAAGAATTTTTTAACCTTCATGCGCTCGCGCTAGAAATAGTCACGCGAGCAATCGCGCGGGCGGTCGGCCGACCGCCCGAGAGTTTTCATCAATCTCTTGAGATTTTCCGTTTTTAAAGGTCATATTTCCATAAAATATCGACATAGGATATCTCACACAATTGCAAACACATTTGTAACCAAAATTATTTATTTAACAATAAAATATACAATGGAATACAAAAAGGAAGCCAAATACCCAAATGAAATATAAGAAAATTTTTTTTAACTGTAGTGTTTTGGGACTATATAATGTAATACTTAAGACTAGAATTATTCACTGTCTTAACTCGTCACAAGAAAAGCTAATTTTGCTTTGAAAAAAGAATTTTTGATTGAAAACGTCACAAACATTTCTGTCAGATGAAAAATGCTGATCAGTCTGTATGCATTCCATTTACGTTTTGAGACTGACAACAATTATTGCACGTAACTGTCGCGATTGAATGTCGTAGACAGACGTTTCTTCCACATTCACCGCATTCTCGCCTTGTTTTTATATTCTTTTTCGAGCCACACAAATAACATATTCCTCTCCTTGTAGGGGTTGATACAGCTGGATAAACTACGCCACTCTCTCAGTAATTTTCCAAAAATACTGCAAATCGTTTGGTAAATGCTTCAGTTTAGCTCTTTCATTCAGGTTATCGCTCATCAGTTCCAAAGATAACGCATATAAGAATTGTCTTCTCGTTTTTTCTTTCATATTACCTGTGTTGAATTGAGAAAGAGGTGCGACTTGGACGAACTTTGAGCAGCATCTGTCGGAAAAATGTGCAACTAGAGAATACATGTCCCTCCCGCCGCCTTGTTACCTTTGTGGAGTAAGTATGGCGCGAAATTGCAAAAAGGCGGTCACTTCACCGCCCGCGCGAGCGCGTGAAGGTTAAATCATTGGCTATGACAGATTATACAGACAATTAAACACCCGCGAGAAAGACGGTAACGACAAGCGGCACTCAGAAGCCTCCAGGGGGTCGGTCTACCCTGTAGGTGAGTCCAACTACACTTGATTCGTCGGAACCCAACCAAGGGACAGCCACGGACCGAACGACAAACGACTTGCTTGCCACCAATCGGTACATGAGAACTCAAACACAAAATGTTATGAGCGAAATTATTCACAATCAAATATGTATACTTATCACGCTGTCAAAACTACACGCCGTGTTGGACAGGGACAACAGATGAGGAAAGGACACTGCCTGAAGTTACGTTAGTGGCCAGGGCAGGTAACCGGAACACTAACGGCCACAAGGCAGAAAATTCCTCTGGTGCACTTGAATTTTAGTCAACCTATATAATTAATTCCACCGCATGGCGGCTAAATTTCAGCAATACAAACACTCGGTGTTGCTCACACGAAAACCTCCCCAACAGCGAACCACCGAAACGAACCACACAACATGAATGGATGTGGCTTGGGTACTTAAAACACCACTCAACTTTGACGTCCTGGGTCGGTGAACCACGAAGCTCGTAGCGATCGAACAGCTTCACACACGCTCCGACACTGTGCAGGGACCGCCAGCGGACACAGCCGACTGCACCGCGCGGAGATATCCTTCCTGATCGGCACCGACCGACAGACTCCACTCAGAATGCAGACAACATCCAAAATATTCGTGAGTGGAAATAACGCCTACTACACACAGAACCTGACAAACACTTGCATGAAGACCTGAATGATACCCAACAGTAACTAAGCACCCACGAAGACAAATCGGGAGTCGATGCACACACACACACACACACACACACACACACAGCTGGCTCATGAACAATCGGCGAGCCAAAACGCGTCGTCCGGTAGGACGACCAACCGACGATCCACCAAGACCGTGGCCCGGCTCAAGTGATGCGTGGCGGCAATGGTCGGGCGAGCCATGTCGACGCAGACCTCACTGCTCCAACCCGGCTGCACTAGTGCCGCATTACGACTCTCCGACTGGCAGGTCCGGACTGCGCTTCAGACGCGTTCCATCTGACTGGCAGCCCGAGCTCGCGACGCGGACTGGCTTACGACAGACAACGACCTGGAATTAATAGTAGTCGAGCAAAGATACTATGAGAGGGGTTATATCGATACGCGCTGCTAGTGCCACTCACGGTCAGGCAAAGCAGCAACTCAGTGACAGTATTAATTTAAATTAACGTAGTGAGGTGAGGTGTAAGTACGTTAAAAACAGGGTGTGAAATACATGACGGCAGGAACATTAGCCACATACGGCTCAGAAAGGAAGAAATGAAACAAATATTTTGTTGTTAAGACGAGAGTTTCATTACAAGTGCAGAACATGACCGCGACCTTTCGTAAATGTTTCTGCAGTAGGTATGTTAGAACGAATTGATGGTAAAATGTAGCCAAAGAAGTTATGGAGATGAATTCCAGAAGGAAGTTGACTACCTAGAAGATGGGAAACTGATATCTAAGTAAGCTACGAACGCCAGGCTTGTGTAAGGGAATAAGGGGAGACTTAACTATGGATGTTGAGAATCGAGAAGTGGCGTTACCTCTAAGCAGCTCACAGTACAGGGTGGTCATAGACAACCTCTACAGTTTCTAAGCATGTTGCAGAGTATTTTGTGCTGAGAAATTGTTGTTAAATAATGAAACATTACGCCTTTTCCAAGGTAATTAGCTTTGAAGTTAGCCAATCAGGCCATTGCGCAAGGAAATTGAAGGGGCCCTCCAGGGACTGTGTCGCCAAATTTGTACTTCGTTTGATTTCCTAAAGCGAAACATGAGAGCTGTATAAAAATTGAGCTGGGACTGTAGCAAGGATCTAACCCGAGCAAAAGGTGAGCAGTCTCGTGCATGGCCAAAAACTTTGCGCTCGAAGGCTGTACAGTCCAGAAACTGAATGGTCATAAAGCAAAATCACCTTGAGCGTTGAGGCAGTCATCACTCCGACGCGGCAGGTTGGAGATGCCCGTCTGCTAAAACACCACGTCCTGCTGCATGAGAAAGTACATAATTGCCCACAATACATCTTGTCCTAAAGGAACTGCCCAACCTTTTTTTTCTTCACCAGGCAGCAGTCCATCGCAAAGGCGGTCAGCTGGCGGAAAATGGGTGGAGGAAGGAATTTAAGAGAGACTGCTTTGTGCAAATGATGGGAAGATCATAAAACTCCATGCATTCTCACGTTAGAATCTGGGGCGATAACGGCAGAGCAGCTGGCGCACATGTTTAGTGGAGACAACACTGTAGTCCCCTCTGAGGAAGTGGCCAGGTTCTTTTAATGAGCGGCAAGAAAAATATGTTTCACTGGCAAAACTGCCTGGGAAGCTTAACAGACTTTCAAAAATTAGAGATGCTTGGCCTGGAAAGATTAGATCTCTCCGTGAATGAGAGACTGTGGGCCCATCTATGTGGAATTTTTTTTTTCTTTTTTTGCCCAAAAATGGCCATGCTTAACGTAAGAACGATGCCTCCGTAGTCGAAAACCTCCTATCTTCAGACCAGAAAGAGTTTGAGTTACTGACTGGCTCTTCTCAGGATATGCGGAGTAGAGGCTTGCTCCCCCCAGTGTGGGCCCTTGATGCTGTATCTGAATTGATTAGTAGGCCAACAGAACGGTAGTGAAGGGAGTAGATTCGATCAGTTTGTACACTGTGGGGGCGGTTTTATTTTTGCTAATTTGGCTGCCATACCGAGACATACTGGAACGTGGTTATGATTCTTCGCTTTCTTTGTCTTCTGTTCCTCCCCTGATGGAGAACTTCAGGTCTTTCCCTAGTGGGTGAGACTTGTGGCCCGTATCTTGTGGTGGACTAAAGCCAGTGGTAAGTTTCCAACTGTACCGACAGTGGAACTGCGTATCATCTCGGACATATCGTGTGTCATGAGGGTGAACTTATTCGCCCTGACTCGGCCGTCTGACGTTTGACAATTTCAGCATGCGCCTTTGTGCCTGTGAGTCAAATTGGTTTGACCAGACCAGCGAACAGATGCACCTCACACTGAAATCTGCAGGTATTTTAGGGCTCTGGTAGGAAAGTTTCCAGCGTTCTGATAATCGGAACGCCAGACCGCATAGTTTTGCTGATAATCGGAACGCCAGACCGCATAGTTTGCAAATTATCGTGAAAACCTCAGAACATTACGGCTGCCGCATCGAGCTGCTCCTCGCTCACAGCGCCCCGATTTCTGGCGCCGGCTGAATCAAGGTGAAAGGGTATGAAAGGGTAAAAAACTGCTGCACTGACGTAGGATTGTTGAATGATATTCCCAGCTCTTTTGTTAGGTGAACCATAGTTTGTGGTATACTTGGTCGTAGTTGATTCCAAACTATTTTATATTCCGGGCAACAGCACCTGTTGAAAGGCATGGTGTAAGGAAGAATTTCGTTCACAACCGTTAATATTCTTGTTTATTAAAACACGACCAGTTTCACGGCTTTGAGCCGCATCATCAGGTGAACAATGTTAGACGATCATAGGCATGCCCATCGCTCCTAGTCTCTGAATAGTAACTTTTGACTAGGAACGTTGGGTATGCCTATGACCTTTCGACGTTGTTTACCTAACGATGCGGCTTAGAGTCGCGAAACCGGTCGTGTTTTAATAAACAATATCAGCTGTGAGCGTGTTCTTCCTTATATCAATGTAGCTGATTCCATTTGAATACAGTTGGTCCTCACAATGGATTCATGTAAACAAAGTCAGATTGCACTGTAAAAGGGATTACTTCAGGGGAGAATTTGTGTAGCTTACATCCCAAGGAATGCTTTGCCAACTAAACACCATTCCTTTTCTGATTTGTGTTTATCATTTTTGTATAAGATTTATTAGATACTTGTAGTTACAAAAGGATCAATAAAACTTGTCATTATTTTGAAAACTTAAATACGCCACTGTTCTCATTCAAACTTCCTCAACTATTAACTGCTTTTATTTTATGGTGTTGGTATGTGGGTACACCAGCAATTTAAGGTTCATTCTTATTAAATTAATTAATTTGATTATTGAGTTCCGAAAGTGACTGCAGGCGTGGACAGCAAAAGTGCTATGAGTAAACCCATTAATTTTGTATTGAAGTGGCACCACCGTTTAGAATAAGGAAAGTTAGTTCTGTGCGATATTCGGAGCACGAGATACAGCCAGGTGTGGGCCGGATTGCAGTAAGTTACGCTTACCAGCAGTTGCAAAAGCAAACAGAGGCCACAAGGGCGTAGAACTGCCAGAGAGGCAGAAGAGGACCACTGGCCAACCTAAGTGTTACGCGTATATGACGCAAAACAGAGCGCTTGGAAAAACAGAGCCGCACAGCTGAGTCAAATTGATGCCGTTGTCTAACGAGATTCATTGAAGTGTGGCAACTCTCCTGGACAGTGGGGCGTATCACACCACCAGGCTACAGGCAGCAACAGATGGGGTGACAGCGTCCCAGTCCACGGCAGGTCGTTGGTTCGACCCTCTGAGGCTGACGCGGAGTTCAAATGGTTCAAATGGCTCTGAGCACTATGGGACTTAGTTTCTGACATCATCAGTCCCCCTAGAACTTAGAACTACTTAAACCTAACTAATCTAAGGACATCACAACACATCCATGACCGAGGCAGAATACGAAACTGCGACCGTAGCGGTCGCACGGTTCCAGACTGTAGCGTCTAGAACCGCTCGGCCACTGACGCGGAGTCCGCAGCCAGCCATCAGTGGGCCACTCTTCCGCTTGCTACCGCAGGCAGTTGTCTTGGCTCACACATGCCGGAGACTTCCGAGGCGAGGGCAGCAGATTTGGACGCCGGATAGTGGGCGGTCATTGCCGACGTGTTCTCAGCTACGCCAGCGAGGAGAAAGCATCAGCTGGGCCGGCCTATGGCTCCGGATGGAGCAGTGCAGACTCAACGGGAATGGTGGCTGCTGAGTTGGCTGCTGGCGCAGTCATCCTGATATAATCGGAGCTCTGCAGCTGGTGTACAAGGCCAGCACGACACAGTGTTATGTTGCACAGGCTGATGGGGTGCTTTCTCAGCACTGTGGAGCCTTGTGATGCAAACCGAGGTGACTGGAGCACCATAGAGGAAGCAAATAAATGATTTGGAAATTTCTCGCCGAGTTTTAATACAGCACCTCCTGGCACTCCACCCGCTGCATTTGGTGCCTTCACGCCACATTTGGCATCTGATCCCACTACAGTATATAAAATTAAGGATCAAGTTATTGAGAAGATAATACTTTTCTTTGCGTAAATATAATAACTTTTAGCATCACTCAGATAAATATTTATGATTAAAGGAAGCGACAGCTTGCAAACTCGACCGTCTCCCACTTGAGTTAGCGTAACTTTCACATTACGGCATTTGCTACTGGGCGACTTGCACTGTCATGAAGCAGCAGCAACTTCGGCACAGTTTTCCTTGACGGACTTGATGCCACCTACACACTCCATTCTGCAATGGATGTCTACCGGAGTTTATCCTTCGGCAGCAAAGAAAAGAATAACAGCACATTCGTCCTATCTGGACGCATTCGATAAGTCGTTGCCACGTTTACGATTTACCGCATGCTCTCCCGAAAGACACAAATGCCACACTACAAGTTTGCCTACGTGTCGGTGCTTATATACTAGCATCGTAGTCACGCTACGTTGCATATGCGTTGCAGCAACGCCTTAAAATGGAAACTTTCCGATCGCTTCTGAGAACTGTGACAATATCAACACGTGATCTGATGTCCTGAGCTGAACGTCAATACACCACATCATATATTGATTATGTCTCGATTTGACGTAGGAATATCATTTCAGTTTAACACATCCCATGAAATATCAAAGAATTACTCTTTTGAGTAACGCACCGGGATAGATTTCACTCTCACAATGTATTACAACGGGAAGGGGTGGGGGGGCAAATGACCGCTGCTGGATTGAGGAAGATGTCTTGGTGTGGGTCAGGATGCGTCCGACTCCCTCTCGTGGAGTTCTGTGTTCTTTTCATGGCTTGGGAGAGTGTTTTGAGCATTGTGGGAAGCTGCAGCAAAACAACAAACGAACATGTTTTCTTTATTAATACATCAAACTCGATACTCTGACGCGGTTTGACATTGTCTTGTAATACTTCCTGTCGCAGTAGCAGGCGAAGCAGACGCAGCATACAGCCTGCAAGAGTGTTCGGAAATTCACATTATGAACTTCTGGGAAGGAGTGGGTACATAATATTTTACTAAAATCCCTGAGCCGTGACTGGATCATGTTATGCATTGGATTAAACCTTCGTTGCTGTTCTGTGTTTAGCCCCCGTGGTTATCGCGATTATGCTGTTATCCTCTGTCTCCGCAAGTGGCAGCAGCGTTGTGTATCGATATTCGCACCTTGTACCATCTTTGGCCTGCCGCTTATCGTTTCTGGCGGCGCTGTGTGCGACCAGTTGGTCGGTTGGCCTGGAGCAGCGAGGAAATCTCCGCGGCGCATAGTTTGGCTGGAGCCACTGGTGGCGTGCGTGTGGTGCTGTTCCCATTGCTGCGAGGTCCGTGGCTCACCGACCCTGGACACGAAAGTTGAGTTTTGACTTCATCTACCAGCAAGTCACGACTGTTCACATTGTGTCATTTGGATTTCATTGTCGGCTGTTGGGACATTCCTGTGAGCAACAACGTGTGTTTTTCAAGTTGTCAGAGTTTAGCCACCCTCCACCGGAGTTTAACCGTACTTGGTTATTTTGAATTGAAGTGCACCAGCGGAATCTTCTGCTTTGTGGCCGTTAACGTTCCGGTTACCTGCCCTGGCCGTTGGCGTAAATTCAGGTAGTGTATTTTCCTGATCATGTTGTCGCTGTCCAGCACGGTGTGTAGTTTAACAGCTCAATGTATAATTGGTTGTGGACGCCAATACTTTCTACGTTGTTCCATAGAACTCTCTGCTGTGTGCTGGACAGGTGAAGCGGAAGTTATCTTGTCGGTGGGTCCGTTGACTGTCTGTCGGTAGCGTTTTCGTCGGATCGAGGATGGTTGCGCCGACTGCCTGTCTCACCTAAGCGAGCGTTAGTGTTTGAATTTCAGGCCGACCCTCGGAAACTTCTGAGCGCCATTGGATGTACTCCTTCTTATTTGTTCTTGTTGTTTGTATTTGTATGGCTTCTAGCCGATTTTTAAATTAAAATTGTTTTGCTCTTAAGGTGTAACATTGTTTGGGCCTTCAGACAAATTTAATGAATTGATTTAAGATAAGGCCTTCTGCCTCTTAAATTTCTGATTTTGGTTTGAGTCTTAAGTTGTTGGCCTTCAGCTGATTTTAAATTAAAATGGTTTTACCCTTAAAGCATGACATTGTATGGTGCATTCAGCCGCTAATCAAGTTCCAAAAATTAATGCTGTGTTTTTTAAAAAAAATTCTTGTCTCTTGTAATGTTTGGTCAAATAAATAAAGTTGTATGTTCGAGTGTAACTGACAGTCGCTTATTTTGGCCCCTTTCCACAATTTAAACTACCTTTCATGTCCTGCAGGTTTAGCAAGGCGTCTCAATCCCAAGTACGGAAACGTACCGTTTCCGGACTAGAGCCATTTGAAAGCATGTTTGCTAGGCAGATATGCAACAGGATAGACATGGTGCGTGTGCGAGGGGAGGGGCCAATGTTATGTCGGATCGGCACTTTATTCTACCTCTCTAACCTTTTTGGTGCCTCAGTCATGCGTCTGTGGGTGTTTGAGGAACATAGTTAAGTACAACTTTGCAGAATATACCGACACGATCCTTCCGAATGGCGAAGCTCACGGTAATGGAAATGCTGCTCGCCGCCTTCATCAAGCTCGTTCTCCACAACGTTCGACTGCATCGCACATTCCTTTCGCCGCAATTACGAAACGGCTTCGGTACCTTCACCGTCAGCAGGTGTGACTGTGGTGATCAAAGGAAACACTGCACAACCGAACTGGAAGAGGCAGTACTGCGTCAAGTTGAAGACAACCCGTCAACGAGTACACGAGCAATTTCTTTGGCTGTTAGTAAGTGGAACTGTAAAACAAGTGATGTACTGGGTCATGCCCAATCAACAATTAGTAAAAGTTGTTGTGTTATCAACATGTTTTCAGATGGTTGTAGCATGGAAACTGTACGTTTCCGGACATGGGTCCAAATTCACAATATTACCTCCTCACTTCCCGCTACAGTTCCTAAAAATATGTAACGGGAATTTCAGAACACACTGTACAGGCGCTGCAAGGGAGGCGGCGCGCTAACCTCGCATTGCTACCACGCAAGTGCTGAGTTTGCGGTGGCGGACACACGCCGGACGCGGTTCTGCTGTGAGGCAAGCAGCTGTTAGCGCCGTCTTCTAATGGTAGGTCACGCAGTCGTCCATAGCCTAACACTGGACTTATTGCTGGATTGCAGCGTCGGTGACTGACAGAGTCTGGCGGCACAAAAATGGATGGTGGGATCACGGTGACGAAGTGTTGCAACGGCTGCAGAATGTTGGCTGCCAAATGCCTGTGCGATCATGAAGTGGTCGTTGGTTCGGAACCCGAAGGCGGCATAGGTATCGCGTAGATTGCAAGGCTGCGTCCCTAGAACTTGTGACGGTGACTGACACAAGGCAGAAACCGTGCATTGCCCTGCAGTGGCTATGATATTTATGGAGCAGTCACATGAAAACCAAACACCTGCCACAACGGGACCATGGGATGGTTCAGTTCAAAAGTAATCAGCCCACGCATTATGACATTTATCCCATTGGGAGGTGAAATGATCAGTCGTTGTTTTGCAAAACGCGGTCGGCCCAACCGCACCCACATCCACTCTTGCACTTCCTCGTCCAACTGATAAGAACGACCACGCATGTATTTCTTGTCATCAAAGATATGCTAATCACAGGGTGAAACATCTGGACTGTACGGAGGATGTTGCAGTGTTTCCCAACCAAATCGCGGGAGCATCGCCTTCTTCCGATGCGCATTGATTGTGGTTAATTGCTCGGGAAACTTGACGAGCAGAGGAAGCATCCTGTTGCACGATACGCCTCCGCTCACACGTCAAAATGGACGAAAGCTAAGCTTTGATGATTTGGTTGGGACACACTCCAACATAGTCCGTACAGCCAGGGTCTTTCACCGTGTAATTTTCACATCTTTGGTGGCATGAAGGAAGACATGCATGAATGTCGGTTTCACTGGGACAAGTCAGTGCAAATGTGGGTTCGTTAGCAGCCGATTGAGTTCTACGAAAATGTAATTGATCGTCTCCGTAGCGGTGAGATAAATATCTTAACACATGTGGTGATCATTTTTGAGTGGCACTATGGAATGATTCATTCATGGCGGGTGTTCGGTTCTCATTTGACTGACCCTTGTCATCCCTGACGCTTTAAATTGCTATTCAGAACTAACTTTGCAGAAGGGTCTGTGTTTCTGTGGAAATATCTGGATCATTGTTTGCGTTTGAGGTCTGTCTGTTGTGGCACGGGAGGGAGTCGAACTGCAGAAGCCTCCTGGAGGTTTGTCAACGTTCCAGACCACTCACACGTGGAAGTCTAACAATACTGAAGCAGCTGCTTCTGCCGAAGTTGCTGAATGGGCAGGGCGTTATTCAGCTCGGATCCCAGTGGTTTTGTCTGTGGCTCTGACTATGTCTGTTCCATGGCTGTAAGTACAAACGGCCCTTGAGAAACAAGACATTGATGCGAGACACGTATTTTTTTATAAGTGCCAATACTACCGTTGAAGAGGTGAAATCAGCATTCACTTGACATCGTACATTTCCTTATTCCATATATTTGCGGTAGATCGCCAGAGGAGGGTATTACGCGAAAGACAATTTTACACTATAAACCATGAGAAAGGTTGCCGCAACTATGAGCTTTTTTTTTTTTTTTTTTTTTGAATGATCAGTCTCCTGACCGGTTTGATGCTGCCCGCCAAGAATCTCTGTCCTGTGCCAGTCTCTTCATCTAAGAGTAACACTTGCAACCCATGTCCTCAATTATTTGCTGCATGTCTCTCAATCTCTGTTTTCCTCTACAGTTTATGCTCTCTAAAGTTCCACCTAGTTCCCTGATGCCTTAACAGAGGTCCTATCATGCTGTCCCTTCTCCTTATCAGTGTTTTCCACATATTCCTTTCTTCTCCGATTCTGCGCAGAACTTCCTCATTCCTTACCTTATGACCTAATTTTCAAAAGTCCTTTGTAGCACCACATGTTAAATGCTGTGGTTCCCTCCCGTTCCGGTTTTCTCACAGTCCATGTTTCACTTCCATACAATACTGTGCTTCGAACGTACTTTCTCACAAATTTCTTCTCAAAATTAATGCCAGTGTTTGATACTAATGGACTTCTCTTGGCCAAGAAATCCATTTTTGACAGTGTTTGCTGCTTTTGATATCCCCCTTTCTCCGTCTGTCATTTTTTTTTTCCTAGGTAGCAGAATTCCGTAATTTCATCTACTTCGTGGCCATCAGTTTTGATGTTAAGTTTCTCGTTCTCATTTCTGCTAATTATCATTACTTTTGTCTTTCTTCGATTTACTCTCAGTCCATATTCTGTACTCATTAGATTGTTCATTCCGTTCAGCAGATCATGTAATTCTTCTTCACTTTCAGTCAGGATAGCAATGTCATCAGCGAATCATATAATTGAAATCCCCATCTTGAATTTTAATTCCACTCCTGGACCTTTCTTTTGTTCCCATAATTGATCGATGTACAGACTGAACAGTAGGGGTGAAAGACTACATCCCTGTCTTACACCCTTCTTTATCCGAGCCTTAGTTCTTGACCGTCCACTCTTATTATTCTCTCTTGGTTCCTGTACATACTGTATATTACCCATCTCTCTCTATAGCTGGCCCCTAATTTTCTCAAAGTTTTGAATATCTTGTGCTGTATTACGTTCTCGAACGCTTTTTCCTGGTCGTCAGGTCATATGAACGTGTCTTGATTAGTCTTTAGCCTTGCTTCCATTATCAACCGCGACGCCAGAATTGCCTCTCTGGCGCCTTTACCTTTTCTAAAGCTAATCTGTCTTGAAAGTCTCTTCGGGTTTGCTGCCGGATCCTAAAATCAACTTGACTCGATATTTCGGCGATCCAACTGGTCGCAATCTTGAGGAAATGCTGCTTCTGCTGATGAGTCCCGCTGAGAACTGACGCCAAGTTGCAAATCGACGTCCTATATAGGCCGCCGTTCAGTACACGGCGCATGTGCTGCCCATCACGGTTTCTGCCGTCTAAGACAGGGGATTGGCGCCGTCCTTACTGAAACACTGCTGGCAACGATATATCGCAATAAAGGCCGCACCGAAGAACGTTCAGTTTTGATGCGAGATAATGCAGGATTCCACGTCTTGCTAAGAGGAAATCTACAGAGACAATGGGTTTCCTCTAGCGCAAGTAAACATACCACGCCGCCAGTGGTGAAAACAGGTGAAATAGAGATATCGCTATCAACAATTAAAAATTAAAAATTAAAAACTAATCCGACGATCGAAACACAGACGTTTTCTAATGTCTGATAACACCGGGTTCCAAGTCTTACTTAAAAGGTAACCCTTGTCTCTATTAATAAGATTATCAGGTAAATGAATCTCTCTGGATTCTTTTAAAACACAGTCACAATAGCGAGATGCAGAGACAACCATTTGTGTCCCGTCATACAGCATTCTATGTCCCTCCGTGAGACAGTTCAAAAATGGCTCTGAGCACTATGGAACTTAACATCTGTGGTCATCAGTCCCCTAGAACTTAGAACTACTTAAACCTAACTAACGTAAGGACATCACACACATCCATGCCCGAGGCAGGATTCGAACCTGCGACCGCAGCAGTCGCGCGGTTCCGGACTGCGCCCCTAGAACCGCTAGACCACCACGGCCGGCTCGTGAGACAGTGCTCCGCCACTCCAGAAACAGGTCTTTAAAACCAACCTGTTTCTGGAGGTACGACGACGATACGTTTATGGTGTGGCCTCATGGGAAAGAAGCTCTTCACGGCCCGTAGATCATTTTAATTCCCTGCATCCTAGCATCAAGTTTACCATAGAGGTGGAAAGTGATGGAAAGCTTCCGTTTCTGTATGTTCTGGTGTACGGAAAGGATGATGGGACACTGGGACACAGTGTTTACCGAACGCCTACGCACACGGGCCGTTACTTACATGCTTCTAGCTGTCATCCATCGTTCCAGCGTATGGGGGTTCTGCGGACGTTGGCGAGAAGAGCTTATGCCATTTCAGATGGAGAAAGCTTGACACAAGAATTGGACCACTTAAGGTTGTGTTCAAGCAGAATGGCTATAGAGATAAACAGATTCATCGTGCTTTCGAGTTTGGACCTTCGCTTGAACCACCAGACGATACCTGCAAATCTGTGGCTTTTTTACCTTTTGCTGGGAGCATTTCCTCGAAGATAGGAAGAATTCTAAAATGATATCATATCAAAAGTATTTTTCGTCCACCAGCCAAGATTAGAGCGCTTCTTGGCTCTGCTAAGGATGACTTGGGTTTGAGGAAGCCCGGTGTGTACAAGATCGCTTGCCACTGTGGGAAGTCTTATATTGGTCAGACAATCCAGACCATTCAGGACCGATGTGTTGAGCACCAGCGGCACACACGGTTGCTTCAACCCGAGAAATCTGCAGTGGTGGAGCACTGTCTCACCGAGGGACATAGAATACTGTATGACGGGACACAAATGGTTGCCCCTGCATCTCGATATTGGGACTGTGTTTTAAAAGAATCCATAGAGAATCGTTTATCTGATAATCTTATTAATAGAGACAAGGGTTACCTTTTAAGTAAGACTTGGAACCCAGTGTTATCAGACATTAAAAAACAGCGGTCTGTGTTTCGATCGTCGGAATAGTTTTTAATTTTTAATTTTTGATAGCGATATATCGATTTCACCTGTTTTTACCACTGGCGTCGCAGTATGTTTACTTGCGCTAGAGGGCAGTTACGGCATCATCTCGCGCACGCGTTGTGGGCCTTCTGCGCCCCATATAGGGGCCGCCGCTTGCGCTGAGAAGTCAGTTCCGACGAGATCGTGTACCAGCACTTTCACCTGAAGATGGCGGCCAGTTGGACCGCGGAAATATTGTGTCAAGATGACGTTATGATCCGGCTGCACATCCGAGAAGAATATTAGGACTTCAGGGAGCTGTTACATGATATGCAGACAGTTCCTGTCTCACAGAAATAGGGTACTTTCTGCGGAGAACTGTGAAAACATGTATGCCACCCAATACCAACGACACAAACATCAGGATCTTCTTTGTAATCGTAATTCATTTGCGCAATCATTAACTGCTTGATCATACAAAGTCCAGTCATATTGATGTGACACCACAAATGTTCGACATTAACGTGCAATAACAACTCACAAACGGCAGGTGGCAGCACTAGCAATGGAGGGAATACTAAACGTGTTGGGCGTGCGCGGGAACAGTGCAGTCGCTGTCGTAATAAGAAAACAGCGGTTTATCTGACGTACAAAAGGGCATGACCATTGGATTTCGGCCAAAAGGGAAAAGCTTTTCCGAAACACCTTAGCCTGTGAACTGTTCACGTACCGCCGTCATTAAAGTGTACTCTAGATACCAAAATGGCGCTATCCAAAACAGGCGCTGATGCCAGTGTGGTGCACCATGGGCTATAGATCACAGGGGATGAATGAGATGTGCACGAGCGGATAGTCACGCACCTGTTGAGAAACTTACCGTCCAGATGAACCAAGGTACTTCTACCAGTAGCACCGCAACAGGCCGTTCTGCGAACGTTGCTGCGTACGGGCCTCCGCAGCAGGCACCTCGTTCATACACCAGTGCTGTCTGCTGTTCATCGGCGACGAAGGCTGGGATTTGCACGTAATTGCCGCTGCTTGACGTCCACTGAGCGACGACAGGTGGCCGTTTCAGAAGAATAATGTTTTATATTCTAGCAAGCAGATGGTCATTGGCGTTTACGGCGTGAAAAGTCTGAAATTAAACACTCTCGAACAATCGTCGGAAGGGTCCAGGCGGGAGGGCATCCCCTTGGTGCTCTCGCCATTTTGGAAGGAACAATCGATCGCATCTGTTCTTGAGGACCGTGTCCACTCCTACATGCAGTTTGTTTTTTCCTCGACACGATGGCATCTATCATCAACACAGTGCAACGATTCTCAGCTTCCAGTGTACGAGCGTGGTTCGAAGAGCACCAGGATGAGTTCTCCATACCCCCCTGACCACGAAACTCCCGAATTTAAACAGAATCGAAAACTTCTGAATCACCTCGATCGGGCTGTTCGCGCTATTCATCTTGAACAGAGAAGCACAGTGAACCTCCCCTGGCACTAGAGCTGGCATGACTCTTCTTGCACCACTCGCGGTGGTCCAAGCTGCAAATGATTGTTCAGGAATCTCACAGATAGTCACAGTAGTATGACTGAACAGCATATTTGTCTTGCTTAGTGTGGTGTATCTACATCTACATTTTCAACCGTACTTTGCAAATGAGTGTGATGAGTGTGGTGAAAGGTACTTTCCACTGCGTCAGTCAGGATTAATCTGCCCTGTGCACGCTATAATTAGTCTGATCTTGTCTTCACGGTGCGTATGGAAGCTATTCGAAGGGGATTGTAGTCTATTCCTGGAGTCATCACTTAAATTTGATTCTAGAAACTTTCTACGTCGCCTTTCACGGGCTAGTTTGTGTCCGTCTTCAAGAGTCTGCCAGTTCACTTGTGTCAGCATCATCGTGGAGCTCTGTCATGCGTCGAATAAGCTTGTGATCACTCTTGTTGCCCTTCTTTGCATCCGTTTAATATCCCCTTGTAGTCTTCTTTGGTACGGGCCTCATACACTTGAGCAATGTTCCACAATAAGTTCGAATGGTTCAAATGGCTCTAAGCACTATGGGACTCAACATCTGAGGTCATCAGTCCCGTAGACATAAAACTACTTAAACCTAACTAACCTAAGGACATCACACACATCCATGGCCGAGGCAGGATTTGAACATCCGATCGTAGCAGCAGCGCGGTTCCGTACTGAAGCGTGTACAACCGCTCGACTACAGCGGCCGGCTACACAATAAGTATCACACTTGTTTTTGTATGCAATCTCCTATATAGACTGACTGCATTTCCGTAGTATTCTGCCAATGAACCGTACCTGCCTTATCTAACACAGAATATGTGATCGTTCCATTTCATATCGCTTCAAACTGTACTTGAGTTAGCAGATTCCAACTGTGGCTCTGTGATACCGTAGTCGTTGGCTACCATGTTTGTTTTTTTTTTTTTGTTTTGTAGAGAAAATAATTTTGTTCTTAACATTTAAAGCGACTATCTTCTTAATTTATTTTGGGCAGGCACTTTTTGGTGATGGATCTATTGTACTACCCCTTCGTTCGGATTTTTTCGTTAACAGCATTTCACACCTGCAAATAATATACTTAAGTGTCGTACAGTTTAATCTAGTAATGTTAGTTAGAAACATTAAGCCTGAGAATAGAATTTGCAATATATAGAAGAGAAAATTGCGTGTGATAGTAACTAGAATGTAATTAGCGAGCTGTGAAAGGGATGGCTATTGTCACACTAGCAGTAACATATGTCATAATATCGACTTTCATACTGTATTGTGCCATTCCTTTTAATATCTCATTGTATCGAGCTCGAGTTTTCACATCAAATAAAACCAACGATATGCATATAAGCGAGACGATTCCTTTTTGTTTTTGTTGTATGATTAAAATGCGTAGCTATATAGGATGAGATAACGATCCTACAATGAAACCAAGAAAATTTTTGAACAACCCACTACATCACTTGAAAAGAAGCACTGAAACGTTCAAATAACTTACGGGATTCCAGCCGGTGACATCGTCGATGTTTCGACTGCAGCTGACCAGGCTATTTTCAAGTCAAAACTGTCGCAAGTAAGCGCTGTGCAATCGAATTTAAAATTACTGCTTTCAGAGCAACTCTGGAAAGAAAATACGCACACGCATGCACGCACACACATACACACACACACACACACACACACACACACACACACGCACACACACACACACACACACACACACACACACACACACACAAATGCCATTACAAACGAAAGATGACTGACGTCACAAGTTATCGATAGTGAAATTAATAATGAATGAACCGCTGAGGTATCATAAACTATGTCCCTATGTTTTATGACAAGGTAGACAGCAGATTCCACGAATAATTTAAATAAAATCCTTCTTCTCTATTCGCAAGTCTACCTGATAATTTAATTTAACAGATTCCATAATAACACTAGCCCAATAGCTGGAACTGCATGCCATAATCTCCGTTTCGTTACATTCCACACGATGACCGGTGTAAAGACAATGTTCTGTAACGGGGAAGTAGCTCGGCTGTTGTAAGCATGTGTACTGCTCATGCTAAGTACATTAGTCCCCCAAAATGGCGATAGTTTGATCAATATATTACACACCACAGCTGCAAGGCATGCGGTAGCCATCCGCCTTACGCAAACCAAGATCATCATTTGTGGAACTTAAAAAAGAAACCTGACCTTAGATGGTGCTCTAAAAACACACTTATATTTCCGCAAAACACGACCAATCCTCTTCGAAATGCTTCCCGACTACGGCAAAAAGGCCGCAGACTTTGGTCCCATCTCGGTATTATCATCACTCATCCGCTGCACAGTTGGTCGTTAGTGCAACGCACGTCTAATTTGTCTTCAGCTAACATCATTCTGATGAAAGGTGACTTCGAGATGGGCTCCCAGGTGACAAAATCTCAGGGTGCGAGATGACATGGACCAAGTTATGATGTTTCCCTTCACGTTGAGCCGGGTGGTGACAAATACCAGTCTAAAAAGAGTCGGAGACTTCCTATAAATAGCATGCCCTAACGTATCATCCACCTTCCTCCTGACCAACACGTCAAGGAAAGGAAGACAGACATCTTTTTCCATCCCTACCGCGAAACGAAAATTCGGGTTGATTGAATTCACGAGTTCGAATAGTAGTAGAAATTCCAACTAACATGAAGCAAAACAACGAAGTTATCGTCTATTTACCTGAAAAACATGCAGATTTCAAAGATGCTGACTCCGAGGCATGTTTGTCGCAATCTTCCACAAACAAACTGGCTAAAATAGGTGACAACGGACTTCCAGTCGCAACTCCATCTGTCTGCTCGTATTACTGGTCACTGAAAAAATGTAAGTGGAAGTCAACACATGTCGAAATATGTTCGTTAAGTCAGCAAAAAAACCTTACTTTGACCAACCATAACGAATCAGTGAAGAGAGAGAGACCACATCAAAACTTACCATAGTCATTTAAACGCATTCCCTTTAATCGACGTAAGAAATCACTCGAGTTCTTAATGTGCTGCTCACACCGACCTGCTACAGGGCTCAACACGATATGTCGGAGCACTAATGTTACGATCGGACGAGGAATTTCTTCCTTGCGGACGTTATGGTGGTAATATATCCAAGGGGGTACGGTACAATAAGAACTGACTTTACAGTCTCCTGCAATAAGGGGCTTTTCTTCAAGCGGCTGTTAGTCTTTCCCTCAACACTTTTTACGGTATCGGTACCGATACCACAACACGCAGAATCGGTCAGTAAACATTGCATTTTTCGAACGTAATCCTGCTCGTCCAGAACAACGGCAGCATTGTCCTTCTCCACAATTAAAATAACAATACGATAATTAACTCTACGTGAACGTAAAGCAGCCCTCTCAGCCGCTGCGATGTTACTGTATGGTGGATGTGCCCAGTCAATATACGACATGTCTCTCTCCTAGCTTTGTCTGCAACATCAGCAGGTAATTTACAAACAGAACTAATAATATCAACCATTTGGAAACCCTTGTGAGTCGGTGCAAAATTTGAAGCTTTCCCTGGAAAGGATAAAGATGCATGATCAAAAGCATTCTCCGTGAGATTTATTACAGAATGTCGAGATATAATTTTAGATTCCTAACCAAGAAATTGTTCAAACTTCACCAAATGCAGGGCAGTTGCAGAATGAAATTCCCAGTCAGACTTAGACCACGAAGCACAGTCCAGCCAATCCTAAGAAAAAGCATAAACTTTTGAAGTACTAATTAAATGAAGCCGAAATAATTTCTTAAATTAAATATGCTATGTCCATTAGTAGCTATGCTGACCCTGTACAGATGTGGGACAAAGGCACAAGAAAAAAAAGGGGGTGGTGAGAAAGAGCTGGAATCTTTAAAACTGAACAAAGCTCCACGGTCCAATAGTCTCCCTATAAGATTCTGCATCGAATTTGCGGCTGAGTTAGCTCTCTTTTAACCACAACATATTGCACACCCCTCGAACAAAACCCGCCCCCCCCCCCCCTTGGTTAGAAGAAAATGCCGGTCACACCCGTATTCATAAAGGACAGCAGAAGTGATACATAAAACTAGCGTTCAATATCCTTTATATCCAACTGTTGTAGAATCTTAGAATATAACCTTTGCCCAAATGTAAGGAGGTATCCCGAACACAATGACCTCGTCCATTCCTAGCAGTATGAAATGCAGTAACATCGATCATCTGGAACATAGCTCGCGCTCTTGTCGCTTGACATGCTGAAAGTCATGGACCAAGACAGTCAGGTAGATGCAGTATTTCTCGAATTTTAAAAGGCACTAGACTCTGTAGCACACCTACGTATCGGGGTATGAAGTGAAATTTGTGACTGGATTGAGGCTATCTTGTTAGGGCGCAGTATGCTACCTTGGATGCAGAACCACGGCACATGCAAAAATACTATCAGATGCGTCCCAGGGAAATGTGTTGGAATACTTGAAGTTCATATTGTAATGATATGGCAAACAATATTGATAGTAATACTTATCATATGCTGTAGTTGTGAAATGTCCCCTTTTTAACAATTATACATGACTGTGCTTAAACTGACACACAATATTTTGTTAGCGCAACGCAATCTGACTTTCAAAATTCCCTACAAAAGAATGGCCCTGACTAACATTAAACTATACCTTTCACAAATCACTTGCCTCACAAAAATCTTCGCTGCTCAAGCTACTGCAATACAGCGAGCGCCACTACTGCCAGCTAAATAAAAGATTCAAACTATGGAAGGCACTAACTACTGATAGGGATAGTTAGCAAATGAAAGATATTAATAGAGAACAAACAATGTATTTACCTTGATATCATCATATATAAATATAGCAGTTCATGGCAAATTTCAAAACTCCGCCATCTCTCTCCCCACATCCACCACTGCTGGCGTCTCACCTCCAACTGCGCAACGCTACGCGCTGTTCACATCCAGCTGCCTAACACTACAATGGCGAGTATTACAACAATGCAAAGCATCCACAGACTGCACACAGCACAGCCAGTGATTTTCATACAGAGGTGGCGTTACCAATAAAAAAACCTAAACAGCCTACTTACATAGAGAAAACATAAACAGCCTACTTACATAGAGAAAACATAAACAGCCTACTTACAGTTGTCTATAATGAAGTACTGTCAGAAAAGAACTGTACAAATATTCATTCAAATCGTGATAGGATTTCAAATATTATCTACATGCCTTACACTGAGGTGACAAAAGCCATATACAAGTGGCAGTAGTACTCATATACAAGGTACAAAAGAGCTGTGCATTGTTCATGAGATACACAGTGTCAAGAGTATGACGAGAATAACAAATCTGAGGCATTGCCTCCCACCACGGAAAAAGCAGTGGCGGAGTTTGCGTAGAGTTTTCAGTACTAGAGACAAGCAACACTGCGCGAAATAATCGCAGACATCAATGTGGGACGTACGAAGAACTATCCGTTAGGACAGCGCGGGGAAAATTGACGTTAATGGGCAATGGCCGCAGATGACCGACGCGAGTGTGTTTGCGAACAGCACGAGATCGCCTGCAGCCTCTCTCCTGGGCTCGTGACCATATGAGCTGGACCCTAGACGAATGGAAAACCGTGGCCTGGGAGTCCCAATTTCTGCTGAAAAGAGTTTGTGGGATTCGAGTGTGGCGCCAGCCCCTCAAAACCATCGACCCAAGTTCTCAGCTAGCCACTGTGCAAGCTAGTGGTGGCTCCATAGCGGTATGGCCAAGTTTACGTGGAAAGGACTGTGTCGTCTGGTCCAATTGAACCGATCATTGACAGGAAATGGTTGTGTTCGGCGACTTGGAAACCATTTGCAGCTGTTTATAGACGTCTTGTTCCCAAACAACGAAGGAATGTTTACAGATAACAACGCACCATGTCACGGGGCCACAGTTGTTAGCGACTGATTTGAGGAACATTCTGGACAGTCCGAGCAAATGGTTTGGCCACATAGATCCTCCAACACGAATCACATCAAATGTATGGGACACAATCAACACTGTCAACACTTTCACAATAGTGGACGGCTATAGAGGCAGCATTGCTCAATATGACTGCAGGGGACTTCAAATGACTCGTTGAGACCATGCCACGTCCAGCTGCTGCACTGCACCGGGAAAAAAGAGGTCCGACACGATATTAGGAGGTATCCTATGACATTTGTCATAGCATAAGTATTCAGGAATGCAAAATTGTGTACTTCATGAACCGTAAATGCGGAATACGATATGACTACATTATCAGTGTGTTACATTCGGAATCGGTCAAACCACATATATATCTGGGATAAGCCAAGGAACGTTCATATACGCTAAGTCGTAGGTAAAGCGGTATTGATATAATACTATGGAAATACGAGCAATCTAGAAAGGAGATCGCTTACACAACGCTCGTGGGACTAACACTAGAATACTGCTCAAGTCTGTGGATCTCGTCCCAGATAGAAACTACAGACAGTAATGTACAAGGGCACCTCGTATGTGGACAGCTTTGTTTGACCTGTTGGAGGCCATCATGGAGATGCTGAAAGAACTGAAATGGCAAGCGCTTGGCGAAACACGTAAACTACCCCGTAGAAGTCAGTAAATTTCAATAAGTGATATACGACAAAAGCCTTGGTATCACTCCCCTATAGATCGCACAGACAAGATTAGACTAATTAATGCGCACACAGAGGCGTTTCAACTGTCATCCTGCGCTTCATACAAGAATTGAACAGAAAGCCCTAATAAGTAGTATAATGGAAAGTAGCCACAGACATGCAGTTGTAAAATAGTTTACCTATTTTGGACGTGGGCGTAAAAGTTGATGAGCTCAGTTACAGACGCCACCGACAAAACGATCCATCATCAGGAGCTGGGACTGGATTTTCATATCACGCCACAGCTGAGATTCGTTGATCACAAGAGCTTTAGAATGGTATTCGATGCTGAAAAAACAATACATACGTTGTTTATCTAGGCGTGACGGTAATAGTGGACAACACCCTTTCACGTACCAGTCTAATGATTAACCTACCCATAAAACATCTGTTAAGACGTCAGGGAAAAACTTCTGTGGTATTAGAGCTGTAGACGGTAAAATCAGTATACGAAGAAAGCCAGAAGGATACATCGAGCAAATAAGTGAGGACGTAGGTTGCAAGTGCTACTCTGGGATGAAAAGCTTGGTGCAGGAGTGGAATTCGTGGCGGGCCGCTTCAAACCAGTCAGAAGACAATGAAACGCGCGCTAAATATATGAGGAAACAACTGTAGATAAGTTGTAAAGCTGACCTTCAACTTCGGCAAAGTGGGTGCTGCCACAGACGGTATCAGTTTAAGTGTTAGAGGAATGTCATTCTCTCTGGTTTGTATTACATCTAAAAATGCCTCCAGATGCCAACTGGCTGGCAGCGTTAAATGGCGAGGTGCGTGTCACTGGGTGAAAATTACTGGGATTAGAGAAATCAACAAGCAAGACACAGTAATGAGTGTGCAGAGATATGGATGTGTGTGATGTCCTTAGGTTAGTTAGGTTTAATTAGTTCTAATTTCTAGGCGTCTGATGACCTCAGAAGTTAAGTCGCATAGTGCTCAGAGCCATTTGATTTGAACCAGACGAACGATATTTTCGGAATCCATGCCGATTAGCATGGAGAACCTTATTCTGTTCGTGAAAACTCATTATGTTTCAGGTCAGAATATGTTCTAATATTCTACAACAAACCGATGTCATTGATACTTGACAGTATTTTTGTGGATCACTTCTGCTGCCCTTCTTGTAGACGAATATGATCTGCGCTCTCTACCAACTACGGAATACAATCAAACTGAAGGTGTTCCGAGTGCTGCATTGTGTACACTCCACAAGACGCTGAAGCGTCTTAGGTACGTTCATTAACCAGTAAGTTCGCGGAGAATGTTAAAGAAATAATGGTTCTACTTTCTACCACCAGGAGCAAATTTGTCGCTGTCAGCAGTCAGGATGTGATGTGGGTGCAACAAAAGGGAAGGAACGATCAAACACATGTTAACGTGGTTCAGGCACGTTTAGTATTATACGGTTACAAGTTACAACATGTGTTCTGTTTGGTTTCCCGACTCAGCAACGTGCTGCGTCCATAACAAGGCATAGTAGATAGCTGCTCGCAACACAGCCACTGTCATTAGAGTGACAGGTCTTCGTATCAGGAAATGTCCTAGTACATTCTTGATGGACAAATATCCCCACAACCAGAAGTCTCTTAGATTTAGGTCGGGGGATCTAAGGCCACGCTTCTTGAAATTGCCTAGGGATGATGCAGTCGTTACCGAAGATTGCCCAAAGCAAATTTTTCATGTGGCAAGCGACATGTGGTGTCGCCGAATTTTGCATGAAAATAGTGTGTGGACGCAGTTACGTTCCTGAAAATCTGGAATCACATGTTGCACAAGGACGTCCTTACGACGTGCAGATTTCACTGTACTTCTAACAGGAGCGCGAGGGGTCATTTCCTAGAAGAGGAACGGATAGAAAATTAAAGAATTTGTGAAACCACACAAAGCTGAGTGCAGTGGATGTTCCTGCACGGTATGTGGCGGCATAGAACCTCATATGCGACTGCTCTGTGCAGAGTGAAACGAGCCTCATCTAGCCTATCTTGGGGCTTCATTTGGTTCACGTTCTGAAAGTTGTATGCATATCAATATAAAATGCGCCGCAAAATCTTTGATCTTGCCGGCGAAAGGCAAAGGTCCCGAACTCGAGTCTCGATCCGGCACACAGTTTTAATCTGCCAGGAAGGATCAATCTTTGAGCTGTTTGACAGGGGAGAGACAATTCCCGTGACACAGCTCAATCACTGGTTGCAGAATCTGAGGCATATACTGCACGGTCAACTACAGCTACAGCAAATTCCTAACAACTGACATGGGAAAGGGCCGCCTACCTTTCCCTACTGCACTGCCTAATTTACCTGTTTCTCCAAATTTCTTGATCATATTCTTTAGTCCATTTATTGACTTGGGGCCTCTTCTCAGCTGTTTCTGAAAGCGACATTTCCGCTGTTCGACGCTGCTATAGGTGCCATGCTGACAAAACAACTTTACCAGTAGCGCACGGTCTTTCTTCTCAGTGCAGTTGCGTTTCGTACGGAAAGCTGTAATTATTTTAACCCTCTACACCAACAGTAACTTCACTATAGAGATTAATACGTGTCGACAACTGACAAACAGCATACTGACGGCAAAGCAGGCAAATTCCACATTCTGGCTGCTTACAGCGCCGTACTTCCACCTGGTGCTAGGTACTGGAAATGTGTTTTCTTTTTTTTTCAGCAGTGTCTGCGAGCGCACCGATTAATGAACACATCTGCGACATTTCACCTTCCTGCAACGTATACAGCCTGTGCTGTAGCACTAGGAACATTGGCAATTTCATTATAACAAACCGACAACTGTCATGGTTCTTGCTCTAGAACTCTACGGTACATTATCGCTAAAGGACGGCTAACTCAGCTGCATGTTCGATATAGTGACTGATACCGATTCCGTAGGTTCCTAGAGCTGTGTTGAATTTTAGAAATATGACCTGTTTCCAGAGATCACTGACATCCAAATCACTCATCTTTGAAGTGATGCGACAGTTAAATTGGCGCTATAAGGTTAGATTTTACTTTGTAAAAGGGACATTTAGAAACAGATTTCAACATATCTCCTTTAGCTGCGTTACATTAAATTTTAGATCCCGTCTCGTCCATGAGAGTGCGGGCACTAACTTTCGTACCACTAACAGTCTTAATATACGAAAAAAATTTCTTTGGATATTATGAGAGGTTTTTCGATAGTGTTCTGCTAAGGCAGTCGTTGAAAGCTTCACGCATTAAAATCTTGACAGTCAAACTCGTTCCTATCAGTATCTCTATACATAGCCCTATGATTTATTTTATACCTATTGTACAGTATCTTATGTTTATTTAGAAGTTTCGTTACACTGACATTATACTATGGAGGATCCCTCCCATCCAGATTTGTTCTACTAGGCATATATCTGTCGCATACATGGGCAACTATTATGTTACACTTGATTCACAGTTCTTCTACACGCTCCTGTCCATTGCTAAATATTTCACCTTGTCAGAGTAGCACAATCTATATGATAATGTATTTATTTACAATAACCAGTTTCAATTAGTGCAGGTCATCTTCAAAACTTCAAATTAATGTTAGTCTTAAAATTAAACTGCTGAACGAAACAACACGAAAGTTACTACTACCAGAGAAGTTGCTGTCAGCTCCGAATGTCCCAGAAAATCAACGAGGTGTAATGGGTGTGATTGACTACATCATATCACTATCAGTGATAGGATGCCATTATTCGTGCCTGTCGGCGCATCACAACTTGACAATTCGCTCTACAGTTGTCGCTCAGCATTGGAAGTTCCTCTTCCAATGACCGAGCCTCTCGGATATTCAAAGAGGTGCTGACGATGGATTCCACGAATACTCAAAGCGGACCACAAGTTTAAGAGAAAGGGCATTTCATCTTAATTGTTGGAGCTTAAAGATTCTCTACGGGGAACACACTTTGAAGATGACGAGAGTGTCTGTCATGCAGTGAAAGCATGGCTATGCCTACAGGACGAGAGCTTTTACCAGCAGGGAATACATGCTCTTCCACATCGTTGGCGTACGGCCATAGAAACTGATGGAAACTACGTAGAAAAATAGGACATGGAAAAGACATGATGATGTATATTGTCAACAAATTCTGACTCTTAACAACAAATACGTTCTGAGAAAAGAAACTGGGGCAAAAGTAATTCTGGCTTTCATTTCTATATTTTCTAGCTCCCTTCAGTTGTTAAACTGGGTAAAATAACGACTAGCATTTGATAATTACTCTTTAGTATGAACATTGGTGTATGCTGTACTCACACATACCTTGAACTGAATGGTCAGTGTGCATTTGCCTTGTGTTTTCATTTGTTTACTCTCATCTCCAAAAAGCTGGTGAGTTACGTCACTATATACTTACAGTAGAGTCGAAGTCAGTTCAGTGTAATGTTTTTAATAATGTCATGTTTACGTGAGTGGTACAATGTGATAGACACGTTTCTGAAAAATTCTTGATGAGAGGAAGTGGCCTACCGCATAAGAAATAGAGGTTGCTACTCAAAAAGAGACGCACTGCTGTTCATGTCTTCGTAACTAACAAAGTTACAAGAAAGACAAAAACGCTGGTTAATGTCTCCCTAGTAAGTACTCAATATTGGCTTGGAACATTGATTATTTTCCTTCGGGACGAAAAATTATTAAAGTAATGATTTATTTTCACGAAAACAATGTATTCAATTCTTCTTTCATAGCTCTTGAAGACTGTATCTACATCTACATCCATACTCCGCAAGCCACCTGATGGCGTGTGGCAGAGGGTACCTTGAGTACCTCTATCGGTTCTCCCTTCTATTCCAGTCTCGTATAGTTCGTGGAAAGAAGGGTTGTCGGTATGCCCCTGTGTGGGCTCCAATCTCTCTGATTTTATCCTCATGGTCTCTTCGCGAGATATACGTAGCAGGGAGCAACATACTGCTTGACTCCTCGGTGAAGGTATGTTCTCGAAACTTCAAAAGCCCAAAATCCCATACCGAGCTACTGAGTGTCTCTCCTGCAGTCTTCCACTGGAGTTTATCCATCACCTCCGTAACGCTTTCGCGATTACTAAATGATCCTGTAACGAAGCGCGCTGCTCTCCGTTGGATCTTCTCTATTCTTCTATCAACCCCATCTGGTACGGATCCCACACTGGTGAGCAATATTCAAGCAGTGGGCGAACAAGTGTGCTGTAACCTACTTCCTTTGTTTTCGGACTGCATTCCCTTAGGATTCTTCCAATGAATCTCAGTTTGGCATTTGCTTTAGTGACGATCAACTTTATATGATCATTCCATTTTAAATCACTCCTAATGCCTACCCCCAGATAATTTATGGAATTAACTGCTTCCAGTTGCTGACCTGCTATATTGTAGCTAAATGATAAGGGATCTTTCTTTCTATGTATTCGCAGCAGATTACACTTTTCTACATTGAGATTCAATTGCCATTCCCTGCACCTTGCGTCAATTCGCTGCAGATCCTCCGGCATTTCAGTACAATTTTCCGTTGTTACAACCTCTCGATATACCACAGCATCATCCGCAAAAAGCCTCAGTGAACTTCCGATGTTATCCACAAGGTCATTAATATATATTGTGAATAGCAACGATTCTACGGCACTCCCCTGCGGCACACCTGAAATCACTCTTACTTCGGAAGACTTCTCTCCATTGAGAATGATATGCTGCGTTCTGTTATCTAGGAACTCTTCAATCCAATCACACAATTGGTCTGATAGTCCATATGCTCTCACTTTGTTCATTAAACGACTGTGAGAAACTGTATCGAACGCCTTGCGGAAGTCAAGAAACACGGCATCTACCTGGGAACCCGTGTCTATGGCCCTCTGAGTCTCGTGGACGAATAGCGCGAGCTGGGTTTCACACGATCGTCTTTTTCGAAACCCATGCTGATCCCTACAGAGTAGACTTCTAGTCTCCAGAAAAGTCGTTATACTCGAACACATTACGTGTTCCAAAATTCTACAACTGATCGACGTTAGAGATATAGGTCTATAGTTTTGCACATCTGTTCGACGTCCCTTCTTGAAAACGGGGATGACCTGTGCCCTTTTCCAATCCTTTGGAAGGATACGCTCTTCTAGAGACCTATGGTACACCGCTGCAAGAAGGGGGGCAAGTTCCTTCGCGTACTCTAAGTAAAATAGAACTGGTATCCCATCAGGTCGAACGGCCATTCCTCTTTTGAGCGATTTTAATTGTTTCTCTATCCCTCTGTCGACTATTTCGATATCTACCATTTTGTCATCTGTGCGACAATCTAGGGAAGGAACTACAGTGCAGTCTTCCTCTGTGAAACAGCTTTGGAAAAAGACATTTAGTATTTCGGCCTTTAGTCTGTCATCCTCTGTTTCAGTATCATTTTGGTCACAGAGTGTCTGGACATTTTGTTTTGATCCACCTACCGCTTTGACATAAGACCAAAATTTCTTAGGATTTTCTGCCAAGTCAGTACATAGAACTTTACTTTTGAATTCATTGAACGCCTCTCGCATAGCCCTCCTCACACTACATTTCGCTTCGCGTAATTTTTGTTTCTCTGCAAGGCTTTGGCTATGTTTATGTTTGCTGTGAAGTTCCCTTTGCTTCCGCAACAGTTTTCTAACTCGGTTGTTGTACCACGGTGGCTCTTTTTCCATTTCTTACGATCTTGCTTGGCACATACTCATCTAACGCATATTGTACGATGGTTTTTAACTTTGTCCACTGATCCTCAACACTATCTGTACTCGAGACAAAACTTTTGTGTTGAGCCGTCAAGTACCCTGAAATCTGCTTTTTGTCACTTTTGTTAAACAGAAAGATCTTCCTACCTTTTTTAATATCTCTATTTACAGGTGTATAAGAAGGAATACACATTCTTTCCTAGAAAACCGATCGTAAGACGTACGAGGAGGTGGGTGAGCTGTAGCATCGAAGAGATGGAATAGAGCCATCGACGAGAACCAGCATCAGGCCTCTTGTCGACAAATTCAGGAGATGGGGAAGTATACTTAACCAGGAACGTCCTGGACGACCATCAGCACCTGGAGCTACAGTCCGGAGCATTGCTGAGACCATTGAAAGAAGACCACGCGCTTCAGTTCGTTGGCTAAGCCGTGATCCTCGAAATTGCACGACCTATGTCTGACGTACTTTTTGGTTACGATTACAAAGGCGACGTATCGCATCCAGGATATGCATCACCTGGAGGATGAAATTAATGCACCCATAAGGAAAAGTGTTATGACATTTTGCAGGCCATGTTAAACGAAAACCTATTGGATGACATCCTTTCTTTAGACGAAGCCAAATTTTACAAATGTGGTTTTGTTGTCAGTCTCAGCTGCCGGATATGGGCCGGCAACAATACCCCTGAAGTGCAAGAATAGCAGAGAAACACCCTGAAACTGAACGTATAGCTAGGTATGGCCAAGGCTAATATTAGTGAAACATTCGTTTCTGCAAAGCAGACGATAACAAAGACATGTTACGTTGACGTGCTTGAGCTTTTCCTGTAACAGCGACTGGAGTTTTATAGATTTCTGAATTCTGTTGTGTACCAGCAAGATGAGCCACCTTTCATTTTGCTCTCATTGTTCGATATTATCTTAACCGCATGCAGCCTGGATGGTGGAACGGTAGAAGTTCATTGCGTAGATGGGCTTCTAGGTCGCTTGACTTTCCACACATTCCATGTGTACAAGATTCAAGTCAGTACCCTGCCATAGCTGCACGGCCTGATTGTGGAGGCAGGTAAGAGTATCACACCTGACGTGATCAGCTACCGAACGTATTGTAGTGGGAGTGAAAAAAATGGTTCAAATGGCTCTGAGCACTATGGGACTCAACATCTGAGGTCATCAGTCCCCTAGAACTTAGAACTACTTAAACCTAACTAACCTAAGGACACCACACACATCCATGCCCGAGACAGGATTCGAACCTGCGACCGTAGCTGTCACGCGACTCCGGACTGAAGCGCCTAGAACCGCACGGCCACCGCGGCCGGCGGGCGTGAAAAGGTGATGTCTTTTTCGTTGACGTGCAGCTTGGCCACGTTGAACATTCGTGATTTCTTATGCTTCATATGTGCCATATATGTGTGTGTGTGTGTGTGTGTGTGTGTGTATGTGTGTGTGTTTTAAAAAGGTGTTTCATCAACACCCATTATATGTGTTATCACAGATTGAATTTTAGTACCAATTCGTGGCCTTACCCCTACGGTAATTTTCGTCCTAACTCATACATTTACGAATGTGGTTGGTTGAAGTTGCTCCTGCCGTTTCCGAGCCACTCACCCACATACACTGACAACCTTTCTGTGTATGTGTGTGTGCGTGTATATATATGTGTGTGTGTGTGTGTGGGTGACACTATCCTCCGCAGTGATAATTTGTGGGTGTAATGCTTGCGCAGGTTCGAGACGGGCAACGGCATCAGACAGGAGCAGTTCGGCACCGAGGGCAACGGCGTGCGCCTGCGGGGCAGCTTCTCGTGGCAGCCGCCAGACGCTGGCGGCGCCACCTACAGCGTCACCTACGAGGCCGACGAGAACGGCTACCGGCCCGTGGTCGCCTTCGGCAGCGGACCCGTCGCGGTGCGCCCCACACCGCTGCCACGTCCGACGAAACCAACACTCCAGCAAGCTGTGCCGATCATTGGAAGTAATGCGGCACTTACACTGGTCGGCTGAGCGGCCGGTCACTTCATGTCACCGAATTATTCACGTGCCTGAATATCAAAACCAGTTTTTGAACCGACCCTTCAAATCAGTCGAGAAAGTGTGCAACGCCTACCCCTGTCACCTGGTACATTGCTGTTAACTTTTGGCAGCTAACAGCTCTAGTTTTCAGGAGATGTCACGGTCAGATTTATTTGTAATTTGTACAAATGCTTCAACCAACAACAAGATAGTTTCTTAAATTTAGAACAGAGCTGCATTAATTACATTTGTGTAGTGACGTGTTCTTTACTTTTCCCTGTTTACATACCCTGTTATGTTTTAAATGGCAAAACTGCTATATTCTGGCGACAGTACAACTCATCCTCAAGTATTTTGTAATGAAGGCAATTACTCAAACTTGTTTTGAGCGACGTGCCTTCCAGCCAAAATTGTTAGATCAATGACAAAATTTTCCCAACATCATATGGCATCGCCAAAAATTTAATCTATTTATCGACACCCGGACTTGATAAATCCTCTGTCGAGAATCACACCTGTCTCAAAGTAACAACTTTACCGTTATAAATTTACAGGTTCTCATAAATAAGATACTGAGGTAGCAGTATTTTGTTTATGAATATGATGTCTCTGAGAAATCAAATAGTTTTGGCTCTGAGTTATCAGTGTCACAGGATGATTAATAACAATACTGGTTTGCTCAAACAGTGTCCTAAAAATAATGACACTACTATCCAAGCCTATTCTTTGTCATGCATCTCTCATGAGAGTCTGCTACAATAACTTACACTTACGTAGCACTAAGCAAGATATTCCATATTCTTTCAGAATATCGCATGTAAAAAGTCTTTATTATTACACACGTGTTAGATTTTCGGTTCTGATTATATCATATACCGAAAATTCATGATCTATAAAGATGAAGTCTCAAAAATCAAGAATTATTCTTCCTATAACCGTAATAGTTTCAACGATAGGATTATATATAATTAAACTTGAAGTTAAATGTATTTTATAATTATAAGGAATTCGTGTAAGAAGCGACTGCGTTAAAACGCTTTATAATATAACTTTGAGCTGAAACACATTAGCAATATCCAGAGTAAAGATTCACACAAATTTAGGAAGAAACTAGCTCATCTGACAGAAAAACCTATATGTAAACTGTGAGAATAGGTATGAGAAATTCGGCATACGGCAGATCAAATAAAGCAATGTGTATAGAATCTCACAAAATCAAGGTTATATGTTCACAAAAGATTGAGACAGTAAACGAAGGCTCTTAACCAAAATGTGGCTTGCTGGCTAAGTAGCAAAATAGAAATATAAATGTGCAAGACTCAGTCCTAGGATCTAATCTCTCCTGTATTACTTCTTTTACCTTTGGGAATTATTTAAGAATGTAGAATGAAGTAAATTGCATGGTGGTTGACAGCCCTCATGTAACTGGGTGGTTAAGACAGTTCAGAGCAAACCGAAGGAGCACAAGCACGTGTAATAGAGACTTGTAGTTTGCGTTCTTTCAATAAAACTATACCTTACTTAGCCAGAAACGAAAATATGTTGCGGGTTTGAAAAATGCAAAAGAAAGTAAATGACAAACGTAAAATAGCTTCTACAACGGAAAATGTGAGAGTTTCTGGGAAATTATGAAACGAACTGGGGACAAAGTATGGTAGGCTTCGAAAATTTGATAATACGAACAGATCAAACTACAAGAAAAATAAGGAAACGAATAGCGAGGTCTTCGATGAATACTGTATGGATATTTGCGTAGTTGAAGCAATGAACAACACTAGTTTCTAAAGAAAATAATGACTTTCCAAACGTAATGGCCAATATGATAAGTAAAGTTGAACGAGGTGTAATGGAAGGTGTCTGATGATGTTGGTGCTTAAATTTTGGTACAAAGGTGGACTAAAAAAAGGAATTTGATCAATTACCAGTAGAATCTGCTTCATTTGGAAGAAGGAAAGGATCCTAGAATAATGGAAGGAGTCTGTCATCTGCCCTATACTAAAGAAGGGAGACCCAATGAGATGTAGAAACTATAGAGGAATCACACTACTACATACAGCTTATAAGATCTTGACATGTTGTTACTATACCCACTAACACCACACGTGGAGAAAGTACTATCTCCGGCGTTGCTGCAACCAGTACCTGTGTCACATAAAGAGCGCGAAGAGACAACCACGTCTTCATGGTACCAAACATCTAAAATTACTGAAAGTTAGTTACCAAGTGTCAGGAGACACCCGTCTTAGCGCTCTGAAATATTCCTCGTTATTTAGCGCAAATATCAACACAAAGGGAAATTACGCTCTTTTCCCGACATAAGGACACGTCCCTTCGTCGCTCATACCAGTGCACTGAAGTAAACGAACAAGTGGTTGGAGAACATGTTATTTCGTAACATCCAGTGGGGTAAAAGGTATCCTGTGAACACGCAGACCTAGCAAAGATACGCAGCGCTAATTGTGCATAACGCGGCGAAGATTCTAAGGTGTGTTCTCTTCTCTCTCAACGCTAATTGATACTGGTCCCGAGTTACTCGTCTCAGCGAAGCGCAGAACATCGCTTTCCTTGCTCATGTATGATTCAGTTACATTGAAATGATTCTGGTGGGAGACTAGCGTTGAGTATGTACGAGGATTCTCTTGTTGTGTCGACATCTTCACTCTTTTTGGAGACATCTATTCTCTGACAGCAGAAGTTGCACAGAGTCACCAAACTACTGTAAGTAGTCAAATGATGTCTCCTCGAAAAGAGAATGTGTGGTTAAATGCGGAGCTCATCTCGTTCGGAGAACATCCAAACTCATCGGGTTTCCATTTACCACATTTTGTCGGTGAGAAACATCGCTTCTGTCTCGTGATGTGATGCGACATGTAGCTTCCGGTGTCAATGTCGGTTTATACATCACTGTCGAAACACAGAATGTACGGTGGTGTAAAACATGGCATCAAAACGATAACGGAAATATAACACACAAGAGTCCTCTAGTGGTCTTCTTCCTCTACAGTTTTATTGAAACGACTTGCTTCCATTTAACAATACGTCCATATTTAGTGGCAGCTTCTCGTCGAACGTAAAATTTGCTGTGTGTTTTTGTCTACTACGAAAGACGCTGTTCCCCATTGATATTTCATGCGTTTTAAGTAAATGGAACAGCTACGTGCACGAGAATTTATTGACTGACACTAACTTTGAATGCTCTCAAACTGAAAGTCGGCTGGAACCATGACGACTTCATTTATTATCGTAGGGATTATTAGTTGGACGTTTACAAGACATTCACAAAATTAGGTATGCTCTGACTATTACTAAACTTCGCCACACATACATGTCCATAACGAGTCAGACAATTTCACATTTATCACAAATCTCACTTGCAATGATCGGTACTTCTAACTGAAAAGAGCTCTAACCAATGCTTAATGTACACGTATAAACAAAAAGGTACACAGAATCAGGAGATATCGCTTGAGTAAAACACAGCACAGTTGTTAACGAGCAGAGAAGTTCATGTATGTGTGAAAGGCATTAGCTACAGTACTAGACCAGGAACATGATACAAGACATCGAATGTTCAACCTAAATGGAAATAACTTGGATATTACACTAGGTTAGATTTACTTTCATTCCAATTGATCCGTAGTGAGGAGGTCTTCCAGAATGTAGAACATGTCAGAAAAACAATATTACATGACAAATATTTACAACTGAAACAAATAAGCTAATGTACTTTCCACAGGTACAAGTGGAATGATCATCATTTTTTAATGAACACTATATGAAAGAATCATTTTACAAATACAAATGCACTGAATTTAAAATAAAATAGATTTTATTTATAAGGAATAAACATATAATAGAACTCCTATAATACTTATTTACCATGAACACATTACTGCACTGAAATGGTGCAAAAGTTAGTTTGTACTAACACACACACATTTACAATGAACACATTACTAAATTGAAATTGTGCAGAAGTTATATATATATATATATATATATATATATATATATATATATATATATATACTCCTGGAAATGGAAAAAAGAACACATTGACACCGGTGTGTCAGACCCACCATACTTGCTCCGGACACTGTGAGAGGGCTGTACAAGCAATGATCACACGCACGGCACAGCGGACACACCAGGAACCGCGGTGTTGGCCGTCGAATGGCGCTAGCTGCGCAGCATTTGTGCACCGCTGCCGTCAGTGTCAGCCAGTTTGCCGTGGCATACGGAGCTCCATAGCAGTCTTTAACACTGGTAGCATGCCGCGACAGCGTGGACGTGAACCGTATGTGCAGTTGACGGACTTTGAGCGAGGGCGTATAGTGGGCATGCGGGAGGCCGGGTGGACGTACCGCCGAATTGCTCAACACGTGGGGCGTGAGGTCTCCACAGTACATCGATGTTGTCGCCAGTGGTCGGCGGAAGGTGCACGTGCCCGTCGACCTGGGACCGGACCGCAGCGACGCACGGATGCACGCCAAGACCGTAGGATCCTACGCAGTGCCGTAGGGGACCGCACCGCCACTTCCCAGCAAATTAGGGACACTGTTGCTCCTGGGGAATCCGCGAGGACCACTCGCAACCGTCTCCATGAAGCTGGGCTACGGTCCCGCACACCGTTAGGCCGTCTTCCGCTCACGCCCCAACATCGTGCAGCCCGCCTCCAGTGGTGTCGCGACAGGCGTGAATGGAGGGACGAATGGAGACGTGTCGTCTTCAGCGATGAGAGTCGCTTCTGCCTTGGTGCCAATGATGGTCGTATGCGTGTTTGGCGCCGTGCAGGTGAGCGCCACAATCAGGACTGCATACGACCGAGGCACACAGGGCCAACACCCGGCATCATGGTGTGGGGAACGATCTCCTACACTGGCCGTAAACCACTGGTGATCGTCGAGGGGACACTGAATAGTGCACGGTACATCCAAACCGTCATCGAACCCATCGTTCTACCATTCCTAGACCGGCAAGGGAACTTGCTGTTCCAACAGGACACTGCACGTCCGCATGTATCCCGTGCCACCCAACGTGCTCTAGAAGGTGTAAGTCAACTACCCTGGCCAGCAAGATCTCCGGATCTGTCCCCCATTGAGCATGTTAGGGACTGGATGAAGCGTCGTCTCACGCGGTCTGCACGTCCAGCACGAACGCTGGTCCAACTGAGGCGCCAGGTGGAAATGGCATGGCAAGCCGTTCCACAGGACTACATCCAGCATCTCTACGATCGTCTCCATGGGAGAATAGCAGCCTGCATTGCTGCGAAAGGTGGATATACACTGTACTAGTGCCGACATTGTGCATGCTCTGTTGCCTGTGTCTATGTGCCTGTGGTTCTGTCAGTGTGATCATGTGATGTATCTGACCCCAGGAATGTGTCAATAAAGTTTCCCCTTCCTGGGACAATAAATTCACGGTGTTCTTATTTCAATTTTCAGGAGTATATATATATATATATATATATATATATATATATATATATATATATATATAGGATGGTCCATTGATCGTGACCGGGCCAAATATCTCACAAAATAGGTGGCAAACGAAAAAACTACAAAGACCGAAACTTGTGTAGCTTGAAGGGGGGAAAACAGATGGCGATATGATTGGCCCGCTAGATGGCGCTGCCATAGGTCAAATGGATATCAATTGCGGTTTTGAAATAGGAACCCCCATTTTTATTGCATATTCGTGTAGTTCGTAAAGAAATATGAATGTTTTAGCTAGACCACTTTTTTCGTTTTGTGATAGACGGCGCTGTAATAGTCACAAATATATGGATCACAATTTTAGACGAACAGTTGGGAACAAGTAGGTTTTTTAAATTAAAACATTGAACGTAGGTACGTTTGATCATGTTATTTAGGTTGTTCCAATGTGATACATGTACCTTTGGGAACTCATCATTTCTGAGAACACATGCTGTTAGAGCGTGATTACTTGCAAATACCACATTAATGCAATATGTGCTCAAAATTATGTCCGTCAACCTCAATGCATTTGGCATTACGTGTAACGACCTTCATCTCAACAGCGAGTAGTTTGCCTTCCGTAATGTTCGCACAATCACAGACAACGTGCTGCCGCATGTTGTCAGGCGTTGTCGGTAGATCACGATAGTACATATCGTTCAACTTTCCCCACAGAAAGAAATCCGGGGACGTCAGATCCGGCGAACGTGCGGGCCATGGCATGGTGCTTCGACGACCAATCCACCTGTCTTGAAGTATCCTATTCAATACCGCGCCAGTCGAAGTGGCCGTGCGGTTAAAGGCGCTGCAGTCTGGAACCGCAGGACCGGTACGGTCGCAGGTTCGAATCCTGCCTCGGGCATGGATGTTTGCGATGTCCTTAGGTTAGTTAGGTTTAACTAGTTATACGTTTTAGGGGACTAATGACCTCAGCAGTTGAGTCCCATAGTGTTCAGAGCCATTTTTTTTTTCAGTACCGTTTCATCCGCACGCGAGCTATGTGCCGGACATCGATCATGTTGGAAGTACATCGCCATACTGCCATGCAGTGAAACTTCTTGTAGTAACATCGGTAGAACATTATGTAAAAAATCAGCATACATTGCACCACTTAGATTGCCATCGATAAAATGTGGGCCAATTATCCTTCCTCCCATAATGCCGCACCATACATTAACACGCCAAGGTCGGTGATGTTAGACTTGTCGCAGCCATCGTGGATTTTCCGTTGCCCAATAGTGCATATTATGCCAGTTTACCTTACCGCTGTTGGTGAATGACGCTTAGTCGCTAAATAGAACGCGTGCAAAAAATCTGTCATCGTCCTGTAATTTCTCTTGTGCCCAGTGGCAGAACAGTACACGACGTTCAAAGTCGTCGCCATGCAATTCCTGCCGCATAGAATTATGGTACGGGTGCAATCGATGTTGATGTAGCATTTTCTACAGCGACGTTTTTGAGATTCCCGATTCTCGCGCAGTTTGTCTGCTACTGATGTGCGGATTAGCCGCGACAGCAGCTAAAACACCTACTTGGGTATCATCATTTGTTGTAGGTCGTGGTTGACCTTCCACATGTGGCTGAACACTTCCTCTTTCCTTAAATAACGTAACTATCCGGCGAACGGTCCGGACACTTGGATGATGTCGCCCATGATACCGAGCAGCATACATAGCACGCGCCCTTTGGGCATTTTGATCACAATAGCCACACATCAACACGATATCAACCTTTTCCGCAACTGGTAAACGGTCCATTTTAAAACGTGTAATGTATCACGAAGCAAATACCGTCTGCTCAGGCGGAATGTTACGTGATACCACGTAGTTACACGTTTGTGACTATTACAGCGCTATCTATCACAAAGCGAAAAAAGTGGTCCAAGAAAAACATTCATTTTTCTTTACGTATTACACGAATATGTAATAAAAAATGGGAATTCCTATTTAAAAAAACGCAGTTGATATCCGTTTGACCTATGGAAGCGCCATCTAGTGGGCCAACCATAGCGCCATCTGGTTTCCCCCTTCAAGTTAGACGAGTTTCGTTCTTTGTAGTTTTTTTCGTTTGATGCTTATTTCGTGAGATATTTGGCCCGGCCACTATCAATGGACCACCCTTATATGTAAAAATCAGTTGGTTCTACTGAGAAATTCATCAATGGAGTAGAAAGAGTTGGTCACCAATAAATCCTTTAGGCTTCTCTTAAACTGAATTTCATTGGTCATTAAGCTTTATATGGCTGCTGGAAAGTTACTGAAAATGTGTGTTGCTGCATAATGCACACCCTTTTGCTCTAGAGTAAGAGACTTTAAATCCTTGTGAATATTATTCTTATTTCTACTATTTATTCCATGAATTGGGTTGTTGGTTTGAAAAAGTGATACATTTTAATGACAAATTTCATTAAGGAAAAAATATATTGGGAAGCAGTAGTTAGTATCCCTAGTTCCCTAAACAGACCTGCAGGACGTTCTTGAGTTCACACCACATGTAACTCTTACTATACGTTTTTTTGCCTCGAAAACTTTAGTTTGGCTTGATGAATTACCCCAAAAAGTAATCCCATATGACATTATGGAATGAAAGTAAGTATAGCATGCCAGCTTTTTCATTTTTATATCACCTATGTCTGACACAATTCGAATTGCAAATAGAGATTTGTTAAGACGCTTCAGCAGTTCCGTGCTGTGCTCCTCCGAGTTTAATTTATTATCAAGCTGTAATTCCAAGAATTTAACACTGTCCACTTTTTCCATCTTCTTGTCATCGTATGTTAGGCTTATACTAGTGGACACCCATTACAAGTTCTAAACTGCATGTAGTGGGTTTTTTCAAAGTTTAGTGACAAAGAATTGGCTAGGAACCAGTGATTAATGTCCATAAATATTTTGTTAGCCAATCTTTCTAAGACTACACTTGATTTGCTATTTATTACAATGTTTGTATCATCGGCAAACAAAACGAAATTGGCATTGGTAATGTTACTGATAAAGGTCATTTATATACAGAAGAAAAAGTAAGGCCCCTAAAATGGAATCTTGTGGCATCCCACATGTAATTATTTCCCAGTTGGATGATGCCTGCCCGCATCTCGTGGTCGTGCGGTAGCGTTCTCGCTTCCCACGCCCGGGTTCCCGGGTTCGATTCCCGGCGGGGTCAGGGATTTTCTCTGCCTCGTGATGGCTGGGTGTTGTGTGATGTCCTTAGGTTAGTTAGGTTTAATTAGTTCTAAGTTCTTGGGGACTGATGACCATAGATGTTAAGTCCCATAGTGCTCAGAGCCATTTTTTTGATGATGCCTGATAGCTAATACGTGTCTCTTTACTAATAACGCCCTTTGTTTCCTGCCAGAGATATAAGTTTCAACCATTTTGCAGCGTTTCCTGTTACACCATAATATTCTAATTTACTTAAAAGGATATTGTGATTTACACAGTCAAATGCCTTTGACGGATCACGAAATATACCAGTTGCCTGCAATTTTTTGTCTAATGAATTATGCACATTTTCACTGTAAGTGTAGATAGCCTTCTCAATATCAGAACCCTTTAGAATTCCGAACTGTGACTTTGACAGCATGTTATTAGAGATAAGATAGTTATAAAACTGATTTTACATTATTTTTTCTAAAATTTTTGAGATTTCTGGCAAAACTTAAATTGGACGGAAATTTCATGCTATTTCTTTATCTCCCTTCTTAAACAGTAGCTTAACTTCTGCATATTTCAACCATTCAGGAAATATTCCACTGATAAACGACTGGTTACACAGATAGATTAATATGTTACTTAACACATAATTACATTATTTAATTAACTTCGTTGATATTTCATCATACCCACTAGATGCTTTTGATTTTAAAGATTTTGCGATGGGTATTATTTCTGCTGGGGCAGTGAGAGCCATATTCTCGTTATGGAAGTTACTTGAAATGTCTGGTCTGTGGTATTACATAGCAGCATCTACAGAACCTGACAACCACATTTTTTCCGTAACAGTTATAAAATGTTTGTTAAAAAGTTCTGCAACACTATACATTTCTGTCACCAATGTATCATTTACCCTTAATGAAGCTGTTTAGGATTGACAGATACAGTTTTCTTTTTGTTTTACAAGATACCCATATGCCTTAAGTAATCAATGGTTTCTTTGTAGACTTTACTCTAACCCTGGTTGGTTTTGGGGGAAAACATTGTACATATAAGGGAAGCACTTTATTAGCAAAACTGTTATATTTTTCATTCATGTCATGAGCACTGTAATCATCAGTCCAGTGAATGTCTCTGAGGAGTGTCCTGAAATAATCAATTTTTGAATTCTTGATTACCCCCTTGAGCTCAGATTTAACAGATTTTATTTCTTGTTCAGTATTAACATCTAACAGAAGGAACTGCATGTCATAGTCTGAGAGGCCATTGACTATTGGTCTTGTAATGTAATTTTGTTCATCGGACTTTTCTATAAAGATATTATCAATGGCTGTTTCTGAGCAATTGGCTAGCCTAGTCGGGAACTTTACAGTGGTAATTAAGTTGAATGATAGTGTTGCTAACGCAAAAACGTCTTATTGGGAGAGTCTTTAGGGAAATCTACATTGAAATCACCAGTACAGCTTCAAGGTGGTTTGTGAACAGATTAAAGTTACCTGCAGGTGCTTGATATACACTTAATATTATGAAGGATTTTTTGTGTAATTCTAGTTTTGTTGCACATGCTTCCATATGCTATTCTAGGCAAAATTTATGAATGTCGATATTCTTAAATTTATGACAGTTCCTGATGAATGTGGCAACTCCTCCTTTCTCCATTTCTGCTCTACAAAAGTGAGATGCTGACTTAAACCCTGTAACACTTAAAAGTTCTATACCCTTGCTCACATGATGTTCAGAGAGGCAGATTATGTCAGGTGGGTTTGAAGACAAATTCATCTATGCAGATAATTAATTCATTAGTTTTATTTCTCAGTCCTCGAATATTTTGGTGCAATAAAGGTAGCTGACATCTCACATTGGGTAGATTGAACTATCTGCCGACTGTTGAATATTCTTAACCAATAGCTGTGTATGCTGATGTAATAAGCTAAAATGATGGTTTGTTCTTGTTTCCTTCTCAAACCAAAGGTTTGTCTCAGTCCTAACCTCTCTTAAAATTTGTTTTCTTTCTGTCTTCTCTACCTTAAAAAAATCTTTTCTGAACCTTATAACCACTGGTATTTTGTCACTCATGACAGTGCCTCCCCCCTTTAAATTTCCTTCTGTTTTCCGAGCCAGTTTACCTTTCCCTTTCCTGTTGAGGTGAAGGCCATGTCTAGTATAATCCCATCTATTGTGAGAATCAACACGAACCACACCAATGTGTGACCCTGCACCCGACATAAGCAGCCGTTCCAGCTCTAAATTAACTCTCTTGACAGAAGAGTTCAAATGAGGTCAGTCTACCCAGGATCTCTGTCAATACTATGCCCCACCCACTATAACCATGGTGTCTTCCATAGTGAAATCATTGCAAAGTGATCCTAAATACTCTGTCACCTGCTCCAGACCAGCACTTGGTTTAAAAAATTGGTGACCAGGTATTCTGATCCTAGTTCATCCTGCAAAAGTTGGCCAACACCTCTTACATGGGAAGTACCTAACAACAACACTTTCTTTCTCTTTACTGATTTCCCTACATTCTTACTTTTCAATTTGCTGCTGAAAGTTTGTTGTGCCCTGTCTACACCTGCAGCTGCTTGAGGCGCACCAGCTTCTAACTGAAGCAACAGGTCAAATCAATTCTCCACATTCACCACGAAGCTGTCAGACAAAGTTCTAGTCCTGTTCCTCCTGTTGCCTCTGGCCACTTCCCACCTCTCTTTACCCTTCTCCCTCCTTAACATGTCAAGATCTCCCCTGACCTTGTCTAACTCAGCCTGAAGGGCGGCAATATTCCCCTCCTGTTCTAATATCTTCCTATCTATGTCTCCAGTAAGCATAACACAGTGTCTAACGTTAATAACATCCACAAAAGATTTATGAATTAGATCCAGCAGCGATTGAAAAAAAAAATTGTTCGTTGACGCTATTGTTCTCAACTGCAAAGTATGGTCTCCAAAAAAAATGTTCAAATGTGTATGAAATCTTATGGGACTTAACTGCTAAGGTCATCAGTCCCTAATCTTACATATTACTTAACTTAAATTATCCTAAGGACAAACACACACACCCATGCCATTGGAGGAGTCGAACCTCCGCCGGGACCAGTCGCAAAGTCCATGACTGCAGCCCCTAGACCGCTCGGCTAATCCCGCGAGGCTATGGTCTCCAAACATGAGTAAACTAACGTAACCGCTAGATCCCTTGAGGAATCGAGTACTGTCGAAATAAATGTGAATGGCATTGACGTATAATTTACAAAAGATACACTAGATACACTATGTGATCAAAAGTTTCCGGGGACTCCCAAAAATACACGTTTCTCTTATAAGGTGCATTGGGCTGTTACGTACTGCCAGGTACTCCATATCAGCGACGTCAGTACTCATTAGACATCGTGACAGAGCAGAAAGAGGCGCTCCACGGAACTCACGGACTTAGAACATGGTCAGGTGACTAGGTGTAACTTATGTAATACGTCTGTATGCGGGATTTCCACTCTCCTAAAAATGCCTAGGGCCAATGTTTTCGATGTGATAGTGAAGTGGAAACATGAAGGGACACGTGCAGCACAAAACCGTACGGGCCCACCTCCTCTGTTGACTGACAGAGACGGCCTACAGTTGAAGAGGGTCGTAATGTGTAACAGACAGACAACTATCCAGACCATCACACATGTATTCCAAACTGCATCAGGATCCACTGCAAGTACTATGACAGTTAGGCGGGACGTGTGAAAACTTGGATTTCATGCTCGAGCCGCTGCTCATAAGCCACACATCATGCCGGTAAATGCCAAACGATGCCTCCCTTCGTATAAGGAGCGTAAACATTAGACGATTGAACAGTGGAAAAAAAGTTTTATGGAGTGACAAATCACGGTACACAACGTGGCGATCCGATGGCAGGGTGTGGGTATGGCGAATGTCAGGTGAACTCATCTGCCAGCGTGTGTAGTACCGATAGTAAAATTCGGAGGCGGTGGTGTTATGGTGTGGTCGTGTTTTACATGGAGGGGGTTGCATCCCTTGTTGTTTTGAGTGACACTCTCACTGCACAGGCCTACATTGATGTTTTAAGCACCTTCTTGCTTCCCACTATTGAAGAGCCATTCGGGGATGGCGATTGCATTTTTCAACACGATTGAGTACCTTTTCATAATGCACGACCTGTGATGGGGTAGTTACACGACAATAACATCTCTGTAATGGACTGGCCTGCACAGAGTCCTTACCCGAATCCTATAGGACACCTTTGGGATGTTTTGGAACGCCGACTTCGTGTGAGGCCTTACCGACCGACATCGATACCTCTCCTCAGTGCAGCAGTCCTTGAAGAATGGGCTGCTATTTCCCAAGAATCCTTCCAGCACCTGATTGAAAGTATGCCTGTGAGAGTGGAAGCTGTCATCAAGGCTAAGGGTGGTCAACACCATAGTGAATACCAGCCTTTAAGAGAAAGTAGGATGTCAGACGCTGCACAGAAGAGCTACATTTCTGTATCCACCCTTCCGAGCACTGAAAATGATGTCCGTTGCTGATAGAGACGAGACATTAATTCCTGTGAGTCAAATTAATGACAAAGTTTCAGTTACAGATAACCATGTAGTAATATGCTGTTCTGTTTTTTATCTTCTTCATCATCTCCCTCAACCATTAGACCAGTTGATGCAACGATACATCTTGACCAGTCCATCTCTTCTTTGGTTTACCAATGTTTATCGATGTACTGTAGCAATTGTTTCAGGATACGTTCAACGCCAATTATTTCGATTTGTTCTTTCCTTAACTTTTATTTTAACATAAAATTCCTTCATTATTTGTCATGGTCCCATTTTTAATCAATCTTGTTACGCCATAGTCTGTTGTCAAATATCTCATCTCGGCAGCCTAGAATACGCTACATATTCTAGAGTTCAAAGTATAGTTTTTCACTTCAATGTCGTCCACTTCGTAAAATTTTAGCATTGTTGCATTATTAATTGTTCCTTACAGTTTTTTAGGGTACCACGCATCACATTGAACGTCGCAATCCTATTTTTATGTATTCATTTCGTCGCGACATGATTGTCGCATCCCAAGAATCTGAAGATATTAACTTGATCAATAGCTTTGTTTTCCATTATGAATATACATTTTAAAGGCTGAGAGCCCTGAAGCACCATCAACTTGTTTTTACTTGTCGAAATACCTGTTGCTTTGCTAGTACGTATAGTTTATATAGTGCTCTCTGTAAGTTACATTTGTTGTCGGCAACTGGAATCATGTTATCAGTAAACATAAAGCGTTTTCAACAATTTCTTTCTTTGAATCTGTCTTCTATATGGCTCTGAGCACTATGGACTTAACTTCTGAGGTCATAAGTCCCCTAGAACTTAGAACTACTTAAACCTAACTAACCTAAGGACATCACACACATCCATACCCGAGGCAGGATTCGAACCTGCGACCGTAGCGGTCGCGCGGTTCCAGACTGTTGGGCCTAGAACTGCTCTGCTACTCAGGCTAGCAGTCCTCTATATCAAATTTCATAATCCGTTTATACCATTCCGTCACAATATCGTCAACATGTAAATTATAGAGTACCGATGGAATGCACACTGGTCTGAACTCTTTATTAATATTTCCTTGGGACCTATTTGCAGATTCTAGCTATAAATTGATCTTTGATCTATTTCGGATAGCTTCAATGAGATATAGTGGTGTCCCTCTTTTTCTATGATACTCCAAAGTTTTCCTCTGGGCACACTGCAAAAGGCTTTAACATAGTCTGCAAAGATTTTAAATTATTTTCTCTTCTTTTTTATGTGTTTTATTTTAATGAGAAAATATAGCTTTAGCAGGCCTTCCTTTCCGAACACCAGTTTATTCTCCGAATAATGTGATATTTACCATGTGTCTCATTCTCTTTACTGCTATTGACACAAGTATTTTGTATTACGTATTTAAGCGACTTAGTCCTCTAATTTCCATTGTTATTGATGCTCTTCTGAAAATAAGAATTACTGTTGGTTTCTTCTATTACATTAGTAATTTTCTTTGCTGTCAGCACTGATTTACAAAATATAGAGCCTGTGCTAGCTTCTTACGGTAGGTATTTGCAAAGTTCTCTATTCAGATTGTCAGTTCCTTGAGGTCTTCGGATTTTCCAGCTTAGTAAGGTGTCTTGAAATTTCTTAAAATCTATTTTCTCATTTTCCGCAAGACATAGCTTCATTTCTTCTACTTCCTCATTCTCCTTTTATTCCGATCGCCGATTTTTAGACAACATTTTTTTCCATTTGTTATTAAATGATGTTATTGTTAAACATCTCCCGAATATCCAGGTAAACTCGTGAATCCGTCTGCTCTAGTAAAATTTATTTTCTGTTCGTGGTGAATTTAAATTTACAAAGTTTCTAGAAGTTTTTCCATTCTGATTAACTGCAGATTCTCCGTTTATTCCGATTAGGTCTTTACTGGGCTGTTTTCCTGTTCTAGCATTTATATCTCCTCGTGTGACAATATAGTCTTTCTTATTTATGGAATCAAGGACACTTTACAGGCTCTTCTAAAATTTATCAGATTCACTCTTTCTTCTTCCTTGTGGGTCATAAGCTAATGTAGTACTCTTACATCCTGAAGCTATTTTAAATCTGTGTGTTAAAACTGTTTCATTTACCCAGCCGTAGGATGTTACCCTGCTTTTCCGGAGCTTATGATAAGTCCGTCTAGAGAACGTCAGTCGTGCTCCCCAACCACAGAAATGAAGTGATTGTTTTTTAAGCTGCTGGGCTGTGGGCCACTCGATGCTGAATCTGCCAATGAGGTTGTGCTGTACTTAATGCAAATGGGTGATGATGATGATGACGTGACTCGCTTGGGTGGTGGAAACGTAACTAAGTCTAAATCCGAAGTTAGCTATTTTTGCGAAAAACCCAGACAGTGAAAGAAATTTCAGTGCGGCAGGGAACCTTATCTCGGAAAGACGAAGCAGACTCGATCCGAAACGAGTAGATGATATACTAACAATTCATTGTAATTACAATGCTAATAAAGTATAGTAAGGATTTCTGATTTTTAGATGGTAACTAACATATATAAAATTGAATCAATAAAGGAGATGATGTTATACAGAAACTTAATTTTTTCACTCTGAGACCGACCACCATTACAGAAGGTGGTAGTTCCTTAACTTTTCTTTGGAACTTTTAACTGTTTCAAAATTATGTAGTCGTCTAAAGCAAGCTCTTTTCTCTTGTGGGTCTTAACGAGGTCGCGATTACACGCTACCATACAGAAATATACGTCTACAGCATAACTAAATGGATGTTCGGTTAGTTTCAACAACGTGCAACGTGGTCGGGGTGCCAGCGGGGGGGGGGGGGGGGGGGGGGGTCAGGATAACTCTAACTTACGGGCACACAGGCGCCTCTTTCGACCTCAACCTGGCCGGCCCACCAACGACCGAGACGTGAAATAATTGTACAATGTGTTATTATCTTTGTCGATATTCGACTTTCTAGGGCTCATCTGCTATGCTTGTCGTCTTTGCGTATGAAAGACGACAATCTGTGCACGTTATTGGTGTTTGTTAATATTGCCGTTAATTTTTAAAAGGATTTTTCCCCTTTCTTCGGTGAAGAACTGCTGAGCATCTGCCGAATATTCACAGGTTTTTGATACCCATTATTAATAATTTTGTTATGATAATTTTCTGCTTTACCCTAATCTTGAATTTGTCTTACTGTCTTTAAACCTACATGTGGATTGGGGTGCAAGGTCACAAGTTAAGTCAAAGTCTTACAATAAACGGTTGTATCTGATTACTACAGAGAGGTAAACACAAGTTTAGTTTACCAGATCTATTCGTACCGAAAAGGGTTCTCTTTATCGCAAATAAGTAAAACGTGTAGCAGTGCCTGTTCTTAATTTTATAAAACGTAGGAATCTTTCGACAATATTAATCGATTTTTCTAACTGCAAGCACCGGCAGGACAGGACGACTGCTCAGGTGCAAAATTCAGATGCCTCTTTGTTCATTTCTGGAACCATAAACTGGCAGACGGTACCCAGAAATGACAGAGATTGTACGCTCGCATTCTATTTTGGAGATTACTGTGCTTGCTGTTACTTCAGCAGAAAAATTCGTTGTCGCTATTTTCCAGCTGCATTATCGTGATATTTTAGCTCTTTGATTTAACATTTGAAGGCAGAAAACTTCAATTATCCGTGCATCTGACGCGTGGCAGGATTATCTGATCCCTGGCCGTAGGACTGTAAAAAAGTGAACAGCCGGCTAATAATGGGGCATTACCTTGAGCAATTTCAAGCAAGTTTCTGGCACAGCTCATGGAGATGACTAGCGCGGTCTTTGGCGGCCTACCGGTGAGTGGGGAACGATGCCCTCCAAGGACCTTATATATTACGGCGTGCGCATCGGAGGGCACTAGTTCTCCAGGCACCTCCAGAAGAAATGGCGGTCATCAGGGTGAGTCACCGGGATATATTCTGGTCCTTGTGTAATAATTATTACTAGTAAAACCTGTCCGCTACTGTTGGTGTCGTAAATGCCTGAACAAAGGCCTGTCATTTTGCGTTTCAATGGACTGGTAGACCTGTAACACAATTTACATACTCCATTAGCAAATTTTTAATAAGTAAAAGTAATCATAGCAGGGCAAGTTGGTTTTTATTAACTCCTTTTTAAATTTTTTGTGACTTGTCGAAGAAATTTTACTGAGCGAATAGCAGAATTTTGCTAGAAACTCTACGTCAGCTTCATTATGTAACTGCGAAATAATTCCCGCTATAGTTAATGAAAAGAATAAAATAGGTTACATACGTAGGTCATAAATATAGTAAGCGGACAACTTTCTGAGTAGAGAGATTCATAAATGAATATCTGAAAGGTTCAGTCTGATGTCCATCATGTAAGTAAAAGACGCATTTAATACACAACAAGCAGTACTAGCACTTTTAGCAGATGTATGTCAATATACGGAATCAACAGAGAAATTCTAAATAACATGTGTAATCAAACTGGTGTCTTCAAAATTCTCTCTATGTTAATAACGACGGCAGCCTTAATTCTCACAGTAGCGACAGTATTTGCTGCCTAGACACTGAGGAAAATTTACTTTTGTGAAAAATAAATAAATAATTAAGTAAACACGTTTGAGAAATCGTGAAATGCTTCTGTTAAGTCACTTTATTTTGTGCTTTCTCAAGTCTAGGAGACAAACTACTCCATTTACTCATTTTTGTATTTTGTGTCATTACAAGTTGTGGACAGAAACTGGCATCCTACTGTTTTTACTACCACTGCTGTCCTGTAGAATTGTATTCTGTAGTAACCTACATTTCGTTGCAAGAAATTTGTAGTGAGGGTAATATGCTGTATTCACGCTGGATCATATTGTACAGAAATGCTAGTTCTGTCATTTCGTCACAGTATCAACAGTATATTCCCATTAGAAACACGTTTCAAACAATTCATTAGAATTTAATTTAGCGTAGACATTTGTGTACTATACTACTTTCAAAACTTTTGGTGGCTGATTTAGTAACAGACGACTCCTTTCACTCCATCAAAATTTTTTTATGGAATGTGTAACTTCATTAATATTACTACTATTGTTATTATTTAATGGATTTCTCCTTTTGCACGATACTGTTTTCTTGAGGTCAGTTTGAGCAACACGTTATCAGTAACCTGTGTGTTAACCGAGAGCCCCATGTACTGCTCTGCAGGTGTTCTGCACAAGTGTGACCTGCAGTCGCCATTACAGTGAAAGTAGCAGATAAGGTTCCTGTAGACTCTTCACAGTTTGTTTTGGGAAAATTCAGTTCTTGAAATTTGTACTGGGTCAACGTAGACATATATAACTTCCTACACAACTTTTACGTCGTCTGACATATACCTATATTTACTCATGTCCTGCGTTTAGGTTATCTGCAGATTATGGGTTGCACTTAGCAATGTTTATGAAAAATAGTTATTATTGGCACCAGACTTTCGCTACAAAACTTTGTCACTAATATGCAACCTCTGTTCGTTGCCTTGATTTCAATAAATGCTCAGTGGCCAAACGTATTAATGTCAGGCTGCCAATGATCAGGATTCTAACTTCTGCCGATCCTAGGATTTTTTGTGCCACTTGTCGCTTCTTTCACCTCCTGGAATCATTTTTTTTACTATAGAAAGCGTCAAGAAGTACTGTGGGTCTGTGTTTACGTCAGATTGTACTTGCCCCTGTAATTAGCCACGTAAATAGTTTCAAAGGACGAATGAAAGCAACGTCATGCAACTTCCAAAATGACCCTATGTAGTAAAGCTCTCCGGTGCTGAAACAAATCTCTGTATTGAGGATGACTTTGGTTTTTCTACACACTGGCCTATACATATAGCTCTGCTCTAGAATTAGTTTGATATGACTCGGTCTCTGAATAGGAGCCGCACATACACTACTGGCCATTAAAATTGCTACACCAAGAAGAAATGCAGATGGTAAACGGATATTCATTGGAAAAATATATTATACTAGATCTGACATGCGATTAAATTTTCACGCAATTTGGATGCATAGATCCTGAGAAATCAATACCCAGAACAACCACTTCTGGCCGTAATAACGGCCTTGATACGCCTGGGCATTCAGTCAAACAGAGCTTGGACGGCGTTTACAGGTACAGCAGCCCATGCAGCTTCAGCACGATACCACAGTTCATCAAGAGTAGTGACTGGCGTATTGTGACGAGCCAGTTGCTCGGCCACCATTGACCAGACGTTTTCAATTGGTTAGAGATCTGGAGAGTCTGCTGGCCAGGGCAGCAGTCGAACATTTTCTGTATCCAGAAAGGCCCGTACAGGAACTGCAACATGCAGTCGTGCATTATCCGGCTGAAATGTAGGGTTTCACAGGGATCGAATGAAGGGTAGAGCCACGCGTCGTAACACATCTGAAATGTAACGTCCACTGTTGAAAGTGCCGGCAATGCGAACAAGAGGTGACCGAGACGAGTAACCAATGGCACCCCGTACCATCACGCCGGGTGACACGCCAGAATGGCGATGACGAATACACGCTTCCAATGTGTGTTCATCGCGATGTCGCCAAACACGAATGTGACAATCGTGACGCTGTAAACAGAACCAGGATTCATCCGATAAAATGATGTTTTTCCATTCGTCCACCCAGGTTCGTCGTTGAGTACACCATCGCAGGCGCTCCTGTCTGTGATGCAGCGTCAAGGATATCCACAGCCATGGTCTCCGAGCTGATAGTCCATGCTGCTGCAAATGTTGTCGAACTGTTCGTGCAGATGGTTGTTGTCTTGCAATCGTCCCCATCTGTTGACTCAGGGATCGAGACGTGGCTGCACGATTCGTTACAGCCATGCGGATAAGATGCCTGTCATCTCGATTGCTAGTGATACAAGGCCATTGGAATCCAGCACGGCGTTCCGTATTACCCTCCTGAACCCACCGATTGCATATTCTGTTAACAGTCACTGGATCTCGACCAACGCGAGCAGCAATGTCGCGATACGATAAACCGCAATCGCAATGGGCTACACTCCGACCTTTAGCAAAGTCGGAAACGTGATGGTACGCATTTCTCCTCCTTACACGAGGCATCACAACGTTTCACCAGGCAACGCCGGTCAACTGCTGTTTGTGTATGAGAAATCGGCTGGAAACTTTCCTCATGTCAGCACGTTGTATGTGTCGCCACCGACGCCAACCTTGTGTGAATGCTCTGAAAAGCTAATCATTTGCATATCACAGCATCTCTTTCCTGTCGGTTAAATTTCGCGTCTGTAGCACGTCATCTTTGTGGTGTAGCAATTTTAATGGCCAGTAGTGCATTACCGAGCTCATACATATAATTGACTGCCATGACTTTCTTCAGCTGTGGAGAGTCACAGCATCACTCCTACGTGAATTGCCACGCTCAAGGTGATCAGTCTGCTAATTTCAGGTCTTGACATTTCATGCTACATGGAAAACGCATTTTTCGGAAGTAACTGAATTTTTTATTGGAGGTACATGGACGATACATTTAGCCTGTTATTTTAAGCATAATTTATCCTTTATTTTTATAGTCATCACGAGTATACTTCGGTTCAAACGTTTTTCGCTTACGATACTATCATATCTGATCTAAAGTTTTCCTGTATGTGCAATTTAGCCATTTACTGAGGAACGAAATGTTTTTAATACCACTATAATAAAGATGCAATGAGATATTTTAAGTATGTATAACCAAGTTAGTGGCTAGTATCTCTTATAAAAGTCATATCACATCAACATTCACTGGACATCAGAACATTTTGAGGGTACCATTTTCAACCAAATAACAGTTTCCAACCTTGGAGCCACGAGGAAGGCCGATTTGGAGAGTATGATGCAGTGGAAAATTACGTAACGATCACTTGTTTTGTTAGAACTCGTATCGCCCTCTGAGGTGTGAAACGATTGTAGAATGCATTGCTGTCACTGTCGATCTTCGATTTTGGAGGGCTGGTCTGCTGTGATTATCGTCTTGGTGTTCGAAAGAGGACAATATGGGCACCTTCTCAGTGTATAATAATAATGAAATTTCTGATGGTTTGAAAAAAATATCTTCCTACTTTCTTCGTGGGAAAATTCTGAGCAACTGTTGAATGTTTTTTTTTTTTTAATTTTGTGTGTGTAGGGCACCAGTTGAAGTCAAAGTCTTACAATAAGCCGTTGTATCTGATTACCACAAAGATGTAAAAGACAAAGTTTATCGAATAAGCTGTTCATACCTAGAAGAGTTTTCTATAACACAATTAAAAAGTGTAGTAGTGCGTGTTCTTCGGTACTGTTTATATATTTGTTTTTCTGCAAGTACCGGTACGATACGAAAACTGCTCTGGTGCGAAATTCAGATACCCAGTCATTCATTTCACGAGCCATAAACAGGCAGACGCTACCCAGCAGTGACACAGATTGTACCCTCGCATTCATTTTAGGGAAATACTGTGTTTGTTGTTGCTTAAGCAGAAATACACGCTATTGCTTTTTCGAGCTCCATTATCATGACACTTCACCTCTTCGATTTAACGTTTGGAAGCAGAAAACTTTTTTCTGTGCGTGGCAAGATTAGCTGGGTACAGCAGTAAGACCACAAGAAATTGAAGAGCCGCCTAGTAATGGATAATTATGTTGAGCAATTTCAAACAAGTTTCGAGCACAACGTCTTGTAAGACGACTAGCGCTGCCCATGCCTCCCTACCGGCGAGTGGGGGGGGGGACTGGTCGATTCCCTCCGAAGACCCTATATAATACAGCGCGCGCATCGTAGGTCACTAGTCCCCCAGTCCCCTAGAAGCCTCCAGCAGAAATGGATACCGGCAGGGTGAGTCACCCGTATATATGCTGGTTCTTTTGTGATAACATCGTTACGCAGTCTATCTGCTACTGTTACTGTCGTAGGTATTAGCACAGGACTGTCGTTTTGCATTTTAAAAGACTGGAGGACTTCGAACACAATTTACATATTCACTTATCACATTTTTACAAGTAACCTATGTCACAATCGTCAAGTTGGTTTATATTCGCTTCTTTTTGTTTTATTTTTGTGACCTGTCCAAGACATTTTACTAACTAAATTGCAGAATTTTGTTTGAAACTCTTTCTCAGTTTCATTATGCATCTATCAAATAATTCACGCTCTAGTTAACGAAAGGAATAAACAGGCTGTGCCAGGTAACTCATAAATGTAAACAGTGTATAACGTTATGAGAGGAGAGATTCATGAATGTATATCGACAAGATACGGTCTTATTTCTACAAATGTCCATCGTATAAATAAAAGACCAATTTCACGAACATCAAGGAGTCCTAGCACTTGGTGCAGGTGAGTGTTATAACCAATATCAGTACATGAACAGCAAGAGAAATATATGTAAAGAAATATGTGTATGAACATTCCCTCCCTGCTCACAAAAATAGCAACCTTAGACCTCACATTATAAATTACAACTCCAGTAATACGTCGTGGACAGTAGTTAATAGCCAGGTGAGAATATTTTGTGCCTAGACAGTGAGGAGAATTCATCTTTGTAAAAAAAAAAAAAAAAAAAAAGCAGCTGCATCCTGAAACGATACTATGAAGTCGATTTCATTTGAACTTTTCCAACTCGTGGAGAGAAACTTCTCAGTTTACTCATTTATGTTCCTTTTGTTATTAAGAGTTAGGGGGAAAGCAACAACCCTCTGTTCCTACAATAAGTACCATTCTGTAGTATTTGGTGTAACTTACTTATCGTTCCCAGAATGAGATTTTCACTCTGCAGCGGAGTGTGCGCTGATATGAAACTTCCTGGCAGATTAAAACTGCCTTTCGCGGGCGAGTGCTCTACCATCTGAACTACTGAAGCACGACTCACGCCCGGTCCTCACAGCTCTACTTCTGCCAGTATCTCGTCTCCTACCTTCCAAACTTTACAGAAGCTCTCCTGCAAACCTTGCAGAACTAGCACTCCTGAAAGAAAGGATACTGCCAGGAAGTTTCATATCAGCGCACACTCCGCTGCAGAGTGAAAATCTCATTCTGGAAACATCCCCCAGGCTGTGGCTAAGCCATGTCTCCGCAGTATCCTTTCTTTCAGGAGTGCTAGTTCTGCAAGGTTTGCAGGAGAGCTTCTGTAAAGTTTGGAAGGTAGGAAATGAGATACTGGCAGAAGTAGAGCTGTGAGGACCGGACGTGAGTCGTGCTTCGGTAGCTCAGATGGTAGAGCACTTGCCCGCGAAAGGCAAAGGTCCCGAGTTCGAGTCTCAGTCGGGCACACAGTTTTAATCTGCTAGGAAGTTTTACTTATCGTTGCAAGAAATTTGAAGTAAGGCTACTGTTTTAAGTTGACTCACGAGCATATTGTACAGCAAAGCTAGTTTGAGCACCTCATCATAGTATATGTATTCTCAGCAGCAACTCGCTTTAAATAGTTCATTAGAATTGAATTCAACCTAGGCATTCGTGAACAATGATGACTTGTTACTAACAGGCAATTTCTTTTTATTGATGCCGCTTTTTTCACCTCTGGAAATTATTTGTTATTGTGAAAAACATCAAGAACCATCGTGGTTCTGAGTTTGCTATAAACTGAAGAATCCCTTGTAATTGTCCACGTAGGTCGTTCCAATAGACAGATGAAAGCAACGGCATGCAACCTGCAATAAGAGCGTGTCTAGTGGAATTCTCCACTAGAGGATAACTTTATTTTACAGTTCACTAAACTAAACATTTATCTCTGCCCTGTAATTAGTTTGATTTAATGTAGCTGTCCATGCTACTCTATCCTCTGCGAGCCTATTCATCTCGGAATAACTTTCGCTACCCATATCCTTCTGAATCCGCTTACTGTATTCATCTCTTGCTCTCCCTCTACGATTTCTAACACCCACACTTTCCTCCAGTACTAAGTTGGTGATCTCCTGATGTCCCAGAAGTGTCCCATCGACCGATCGCTTCTTAAGGTCAAGTGGTGCCACAAATTTCTTGTCTCCCCAGTTATTATTCAGTACCTCTTCATTAGTTACGTGATCTACCGACCTAACTTTCAGCATTCTTTTGTGGCAGCACATTTCGAAAGCTTCTATTCTCTTTTTCTCTAAACTGTTTATCGTCCATTTTTCACCTCTATAGATGGTTACACTCGATACAAATAATTTTAGAAATGAATTCCTAACATTTAAATCTATTTTCGTTGTTAACAAATTTATCTTCTTCAGAAAAGCTCTTCATGCCATTGTTAGTCTTCATTTTATATCCCCTCTACTTCGGCCATCATCAGTTATTTTGCTGCCCTAATAGCAAAACTCGTCTTTTAATTCGACTGCATTCCATTATCCTTGTTTTGGTTTTGTTGATTTTCATCTTATATCTTCCTTCAAAAACAACGTCCGTTCCATTCAACTGCTCATCCAACTGCTTTGCTGTCTCTGGCAGAATTACAATGTTATCTGCAAACCTCAAAGTTTTTCTTTCTTTTCCCTTTCTTATTTCTTTCCCGTGAAGTTTAATTCCTACTACTTGTTCAACGTACAGATTGGATAACATCAGGGACAGGCTACGAACCTGTCTCACTCCCTGCTCAGTCACTGCTCCCTTTCATGTCCGTCGACTGGAGTAGTATTTATTCATTTATTGCTTACTTAGCCGGAACTGATTAGGGCCTAAGGCCATCTCCTACAGTTAACCCGGAACAGCACATAGCAAGGAAATTTTACAACAATAAATTCGCCAAACCCAAATACTACCGTTGGATTGCCATAGGGTACAGTCTGACTCATCACTCCATGTCACTCGTTTGCAGTCAGCCTCTGTCCAATGGCTTTGCTCTTTACACCACTCCAAGTGTCGCATAACAATGACTACAGAAATTCGTGGAGTATGAAGAGCTGGGCGAACACTGTGTCCCAGTCTATTTAACTTCTAACGCACAGTCATCGTGCCGACTGCTGGAAGCACTTTGGAACTCAGGGGTCATTCTTTCCACTGATTTCATACGATTTTTTACAACGACTCTTCACAATGCTCGGCGGTCCCTGTCCGTCAATACGTATAGTCCGCCTGTTTTTGGTTTAGCTGTTGCTGTACCTTCACGTTTCCACTTCACAGTCACACTACTAGCAGTCGTCATTCAAAAACTCAGTAATTCACGCGCTTTCAAATCTAAACTGATGAGTATCCTCGCGGGCCACTCCTTCCAGTCTGTCGATGATGATAATGATGAAGTTTGGTTTGTGGGGCGCTCAACTGCGAGGTTAGCAGCGCCCGTACAAATTCCGAACCTTTGCTTAGTTCAAACTCGCCACTTTCATGAATGATGATTAAATGAGGAGGACAACACAAACACTGAGTCATCTCGAGGTAGGAGAAAATCCCTGACCCCGCCGGGAATCGAACCCGGGACCCCGTGCTCGGGAAGCGAGAACGCGACCGCGAAACCACGAGCTGCGGACTCTAGTCTGTCCAGGAAACCCTTGAAAAGTTAAAGTGATCCCTACGTTATATTGTTGATTGCGCTTTTATAAACTTATAGTCTGTCGTCCTCTTAGGATTCATAAACATTTTATTTTATTTATTAATACTTTTCTGTCGTAATCTCATGTACTGACACGTTCTGTGGCTACGGACATTTGCTCCTCAGTTTGGTCCTATGCAACTAGACGTGTTAAAAAGAAAAAGAAAATATTAGCAGCTGTAGAAGGGTTTTAGATCTCCCTTACGATTTCTTACCCATGTCATAGCGAATGACTAGTCCACATAAGAAGTCAGTGAGCACTCCTGACGGACACATTCTGCTGTTACTGGTCCTCTACTTAAAACAGCGCCCGCCTCCTTTTATAGTGGCTGCCCCACATCTAATGGTCGGTTCTGCATTATATGGTGTGCACAGATTAACTTTATAGGGGAGTGTATAAGCGGTACATTTCATGTGCACTCGCATTTTGCCGTCATATCTGGGTGATGTGTGGCTGTGGTCGACTGATCTAGCTACAACACTTGCACTGTAGGTCGCGACTGATTGCTAGATGGAAATGATGGGTACTTCGTGGATGATGGGAGGCCGCTCTGAATTCCCGTCCCCCTCTTGGCGGCTCATATGTTGTCACCATCAGAGGTAGCTTAAGAGGTGCTCTGGCATCCCCAAGCAGCGTCCTTTTTCACAGGTTTCTTTTATTGAATGTTTTAGAGTCAAGTATCTTATACCTAGTACAGTGTGTAACATGGCCTCAATGGGAAACAGTCGCTTTTGACTGCTGGACAGTTGACTGCAATGGATACAGCTTCTCCACCGCTAAAACCTCTGGGGTTCCTCCGCCGTGAAGCTGCTGATCACCAAGGGTTTACCATCGCTGTTTTCGTCCGCTGAATTAGTGTTTGTACGATTTCCGTATTTGATTTCTCCGGTACTTACATTCCTGGAAATCATTCCCCTGTCTGAGACCTAGGGAACCGACGGATGAAAGGCTAACAGTCCGCGAGTTGTTACTGTTATATTGTACTATAATAATTATCATTACACTACTACTAGTTGAAATTACAGAACAAAGAATAATAGCAAAAGTTTAAATACTACTTACGACTGTATTAGGAATAATATTGCTCTACGTACGTGTGGTCTAGGGGTAGCGTCTTTGATTCATAATCAAAAACGTCTTCGGTCCCGGGTTCGATCCCCGCCACTGCCTAACTTTTGATAAATAATCAGCATTGGCGGCAGAAGACTTCCGGCATAAGAAGGCAGCCTCATTCTGCCAACGGCCTTGTCGAAGAGGGCGGAGGAGCGGATAGAGGTTCAGGGCACTATCTTGTCCTAGGGGTGGGAAATTGCCCCTAAAGGCGGAAGAATCAGCAATGATCAACGGCATGAGGATGCAGAAGGCAATGGAAAGCAACTGCATTAAAGACACGTAACGTGTATCCACAGGACATGTGGCCTGTAATTGAAGAGGTGTCATGATGATCTCTCCATTGGCAAAAGATTCCGGAATAATCCCCCATTCGGATCTCCGGGAGGGGACTGCCAAGAGGGAGGTTACCATGAGAATAAGATTGAATAATCAACGAAAGGGTAACCTTCTACGAGTCGGGGCGTGGAATGTCAGAAGCTTGAACGTGATAGGGAAACTGGAAAATCTGAAAAGGGAAATGCAGAGGCTCAATCTAGATATAGTAGGGGTCAGTGAAGTGAAGTGGAAAGAAGACAAGGATTTCTGGTCAGATGAGTATCGGTTAATATCAACAGCAGCAGAAAATGGTATAACAGGTATAGGATTCGTTATGAATGGGAAGGTAGGGCAGAGGGTGTGTTACTGTGAACAGTTCAGTGACCGGGTTGTTCTAATCAGAATCGACAGCAGACCAACACCGACAACGATAGTTCAGGTATACATGCCGACGTCGCAAGCTGAAGATGAACAGATAGAGAAAGTGTATGAGGACATTGAAAGGGTAATGCAGTATGTAAAGGGGGACGAAAATCTAATAGCCATGGGCGACTGGAATGCAGTTGTAGGGGAAGGAGTAGAAGAAAAGGTTACAGGAGAATATGGGCTTGGGACAAGGAATGAAAGAAGAGAAAGACTAATTGAGTTCTGTAACAAGTTTCAGCTAGTAATAGTGAATACCCTGTTCAAGAATGACAAGAGGAGGAGGTATACTTCGAAAAGGCCGGGAGATACGGGAAGATTTCAATTAGATTGCATCATAGTCAGACAGAGATTCCGAAATCAGATACTGGATTGTAAGGCGTACCCAGGAGCAGATATAGACTCAGATCGCAATATAGTAGTGATGAAGAGTAGGCTGAAGTTCAAGACATTAGTCAGGAAGAATCAATACGCAAAGAAGTGGGATACGGAAGTACTAAGGAATGACGAGATGCGTTTGAAGTTCTCTAACGCTATAGATACAGCAATAAGGAATAGCGCAGTAGGCAGTACAGTTGAAGAGGAATGGACATCTCTAAAAAGGGCCATCACAGAAGTTGGGAAGGAAAACATAGGTACAAAGAAGGTAGCTGCGAAGAAACCATGGGTAAATGAAGAAATACTTCAGTTGATTGATGAAAGGAGGAAGTACAAACATGTTCCGGGAAAATCAGGAATACAGAAATACTAGTCGCTGAGGAGTGAAATAAATAGGAAGTGCAGGGAAGCTAAGGCGAAATGGCTGCAGGAAAAATGTGAAGACATCGAAAAAGATATGATTGTCGGAAGGACAGACTCAGCATACAGGAAAGTCAAAACAACCTTTGGTGACATTAAAAAAAGCAACGGTGGTAACATTAAGAGTGCAACTGGAATACCAATGTTAAATGCAGAGGAGAGAGCAGATAGGTGGAAAGAATACATTGAAAGCCTCTATGAGGGTGAAGATTTGTCTGATGTGGTAGAAGAAGAAACAGGAGCCGATTTAGAAGAGATAGGGGATGCAGTATTAGAATCGGAATTTAAAAGAGCTTTGGAGGACTTACGGTCAAATAAGCCAGAAGGCATAGATAACATTCCATCAGAATTTCTAAAATCATTGGGGGAAGTGGCAACAAAACGACTATTCACGTTGGTGTGTAGAATATATGAGTCTGGCGACATACCATCTGACTTTCGGAAAAGCATCATCCACACAATTCTGAAGACGGCAAGAGCTGACAAGTGCGAGAATTATCGCTTAACAGCTTAACAGCTCATGCATCGAAGCTGCTTACAAGAATAATATACAGAAGAATGGAAAAGAAAATTGAGAATGCGCTAGGTGACGATCAGTTTGGCTTTAGGAAAAGTAAAGGGACGAGAGAGGCAATTATGACGTTACGGCTAATAATGGAAGCAAGGCTAAAGAAAAATCAAGACACTTTCATAGGATTTGTCGACCTGGAAAAAGTGTTCGACAACATAAAATGGTGAAAGCTGTTCGAGATTCTGAAAAAAGTAGGGGTAAGCTATAGGGAGAAACGGGTCATATACAATATGTACAACAACCAGAGGGAATAATAAGAGTGGACGATCAAGAGCGAAGTGCTCGTATCAAGAAGGGTGTAAGACAAGGCTGTAGCCTTTCGCCCCTACTCTTCAATCTGTACATCGAGGAAGCAATGATGGAAATAAAAGAAAGGTTCAGGAGTGGAATTAAAATACAAGGTGAAAGGATATCAATGATACGATTCGCTGATGACATTGCTATCCTGAGTGAAAGTGAAGAAGAATTAAATGATCTGCTGAACGGAATGAACAGTCTAATGAGTACACAGTATGGTTTGAGAGTAAATCGGAGAAAGACGAAGGTAATGAGAAGTAGTAGAAATGAGAACAGCGAGAAACTTAACATCAGGATTGATGGTCACGAAGTCAATGAAGTTAAGGAATTCTGCTACCTAGGCAGTAAAATAACCAATGACGGACGGAGCAAGGAGGACATCAAAAGCAGACTCGCTATGGCTAAAAAGGCATTTCTGGCCAAGAGAAGTCTACTAATATCAAATACCGGCCTTAATTTGAGGAAGAAATTTACGTGGATGTACGTCTGGAGTACAGCATTGTATGGTATTGAAACATGGACTGTGGGTAAACCGGAACAGAAGAGAATCGGAGCATTTGAGATGTGGTGCTATAGACGAATGTTGAAAATTAGGTGGTCTGATAAGGTAAGGAATGAGGAGGTTCTACGCAGAATCGGAGAGGAAAGGAATATGTGGAAAACACTGAAAAGGAGAAGGGACAGGATGGTAGGACATCTGCTAAGACATGAGGGAATGACTTCCATGGTACTAGAGGGAGCTGTAGAGGGCAAAAACTGTACAGGAAGACAGAGATTGGAATACGTCAAGCAAATAATTGAGGACATAGGTTGCAAGTGCTACTCTGAGATGAAGAGGTTAGCACAGGAAAGGAATTCCTGGCGGGCTGCATCAAACCAGTCAGTAGATAGATGACCAAAAAAAAAAGGAATAATATTTGCAGGTGATGTGGAGACATACAGGGAGAAAAATTTAATACGGTGGTTTACCTTTTTCTAGCAGCAGCAAAGGTACTAAACCGGCAGGCCATCGATTTGAAATGAGCTCGGATGATAGATAAGGGTATTTGGGCATCGTCGTACGGGACCAGCACTTGACCGTTATGAGCTGGAGTATCCCTGGGTAAACGATATACTTTCGCACGTTGCCGATGCTGTCGCTACCTACCTCGCTACAAGGAGTGTTCGACTGATGCTGTGGCGTCGGCCGAAGTGGCCGTGCGGTTCTGGGCGCTGCAGTCCGGAACCGCGAGACAGCTACGGTCGCAGGTTCACATCCTGCCTAGGGCATGGATGTGTGTAATGTCCTTAGGTTAGTTAGGTTTAACTAGTTCTAAGTTCTAGGGGACTAATGACCGCAGAAGTTGAGTCCCATAGTGCTCAGAGCCATTTTTTGATGCTGTGGTCGTCACATCCTTCAGATCCCTCAATCATTGCCACGGGTCATGGGATGCTGCTTCCACTCAACCATGCCAATTTTTGGTCATCCCATGACCCGATGTTTGCAATGATTGATAAATGTGAAGGATGTGACGACCAGAGCAACAGTCGAACACTCTTTGTAGCTCATAACGTCAGGTGCTGGTCCCGTTCGACAATGACAGCTGTAGTCTGGCACCGTTCGTTGTCCATGGTTTCACTATAAATGGTTCAAATGGCTCTGAGCACTATGGGACTTAACATCCGAGGTCATCAGTCCCCTAGACTTAGAACTACGTAAACCTAACTAACCTAAGGACAGCACTCACATCCCTGCGACCGAAGCAGCCGTGTTGTTCCGGACTCAAGCGTTTCACTGTAAAAGAAACCGGAATACTTGACTACTCCTGTCTCCAGTGTTGCCGTCGGACCCACCGCTGTTCATGTGCCTGTCCCTGCTGACACGTCACGTGAAACTGCAGCAATAATAGCTGTGCTAACAGTCTTGGGTGCTCCACATGTCATCGCTCGGTCCATTTGGATATACATACATCAAAAAAGTTTTGCATCACCTCGGTTCCGTAAATTCCGGAATTTGTACAGAAAATTGGAATAGAGATCAACATAAACATCATTTCTGCCCTTTTTATTGCTCGTGAAAACCAGACATTGCATGTTGTACCATCCTATAGCGAGACCTTCACAGGTTTATGGATCAGATTTCTGTACGCAACGGTACCTCTAAAACCTAGTAGAACGTCCTCTTGCATTGATGCATGTCTGTATTCGTCGTGACATACTATCTACAAGTTCATCAAGGCACTGATGGTTCGGATTATCCCAGTCCGCAACGGCGATTCCGCGTAGATCCCTCAGAGTAGTTGGTGGGTCACGTCGTCCATAAACAGACCTTTTCAATCTATCCCAGTCATGTTCGATAGGGTTCATGTCTGGAGAACATGCTGGTTACTCTAGTCGAGCGACCTCGTTATCCTGAAGGAATTCATTCACATGTGCACGACGGGGGCGCGAATTGGCGTCCATGAAGCCGTTACGGCGCCTATCATGACCACCAGCGGTGTATGTCAGCCCCACATAATGCCACCCGAAAACAGGAGGGAACCTCCACCTTGCTGCACTCGGTGGACAATGTGTCTAAGGCGTTCAGCCTGACCGGGTTGACTCCAAACACGGTTCCGACGATTGTCTAGTTGAAGGCATATGTGACACTCATCGGTGAAGAGAACGTGATGCAAATCCTGAGCAATCCATTCGGCATGTTTTTGGGGCCTTCTGTACCGCGCTGCATGCTTTCGTGATTGCAAAGATGGACCTCTCCATGAACGTCATGAGTGAAGCTGCGCGTCATGCATTCTATTGCGCACAGTTTGAGTCGTAACACGACGTCCTGTGGCTGCACGAAAAGCATTATTCAACATGGTGGCGTTGCTGTCAAGATTCCTCTGAGCCTTAATATGTAGGTAGCGGTCATCCACTGCAGAAGTAGTAGCCCTCGGGCGGCCTGAGCGAGGCATGTCATCGACAGTTCCAGTCTCTCTGTATCTCCTCCATGTCCGATCAACATAACTTTGGTTCACTCCATGAAGTCTGAACACTTCCCTTGTTGAGAGCCCTTCCTGGCACAACGTAACAATGAGGACGCGATCGAGCAGCGGTATCGACCGTCTAGGCACGGTTGAACTACAGACACCACGAGCCGTGTACCTTCTTCCTGATGGAATGACTGGAGATGATCGACTGTCAGACCCCCTCCGTCTAATAGGCGCTGCTCAGTCATGGTTGTTTACATGTTTGGGCGGATTTAGTGACACCTCTGAAGAGTCAAAGGGATTGTGCCTCTGTGATACGATATCCACAGGCAACGTCTGAGTTTTGAGCGCATATTTTTCGCTGAGAACAAGCCACATCCTAACTCGAAGTGAGTTGGCTGTACGCATGAGCAAAAAGTCTGACCTCTCGCGCGCTAGTCGCGTGGGGCTAGAGCCTGCAAGGCTTTGATTGTGGCCCTCCTTAAACCATCCAGTCCGTATTCGCATTACAGTTGTGGGATGCTGATTAACGTGAACACCAGTATCGCGAAACGATAAACTGCAATCTCGGTAAGCAGTATTTCTGCCACTGGCGATTTCCGATACAAGTTCACAGACGTTTGCCCTTTTTACACAAGCCTCTCACAAACAACCATCGTTTCAGTGCAATGTCAGTGCAGTGTAAAATTTTCTTACGCATAAAATCTACATCTGCTTTCATGGATTAGGTTCGAGGAAGCTGTTCTGGTTTCAACTTCTTAGCTCCATCGCTTCCTGCGCTCACCTATGTTCCTAACAACTGTAGGGTATATATTGCAGAAATTTCTAGTGTGTCTGCCATCCTGCTCCTGTTTGGCATGTTTCTTCCATTTATGGTTATATGTGTCGGTTTTCTCTCTTATTACAAATATTTTAAGGTCATTGCTTATGTCTTTGTTTCTTAATCCACTGTCCTTTAACTCAGGTGCGACCAAAAATTCGGCCCAAGGGCCAGGCATTGGCACGAGTGCCATGCAACTCAACCTATCTGGCACATTTTCCTCCAACACTACGCCACGCTTTCTGACGATGACGAGGGTGAAACGCGTAGATTTGAAATTTCAATGCACCAGTACTGTGGAGGATTTGGTTTTATATTTCACATTCCTCAACAACATAGACGAAAAACAAAACAATGTTTCAGTGTTATACAACCATTTTTGGCCCGCTGAAGACCTATAATTTTTTATAAAAACAAATCTTTCTCACACATTCGTGTATGTTGATCGAAATAATTTAGCACTTTTGCAACCTCGTTATGGAAACATGGAAACTCTGAAGAAAGAAATGTACAAGTCCTGATCAGTCAGCTACATTTCTACTGAAACGGCATACGATCTCTAAAACAGCTGTGAGATTGACAGTGCCCTCAAAACGTGTATTGAGTTAAACTTATAATTTTTGCAAGGCCACAATGAATTATTCAAACATCGCGATTTCTTTAATAACATTGAGCTTAGGGACTGGACTCTGTCAGAATGTGTCCTTGCTATAATGCGATTTTCTCTTTAAATGCATCCCCAGCAAATCAGAAATAAGTTGTTTATCGGCTTGCAGTGTCCTGCTGTCGGCAGTGTGCAGCCAAGCACACTTAAAATGCAAGGTCAGCAATCCATTCTGGGTGTTCTAATTTTCGTTCCTGCACTCGTTTTTCCTTTAAAAATTCAACAAAAGCGAGTTTTAAATTGAAAAATCGTTTCAGGCATGCAGCTTGAGTTTACTTTTCAGTAATATATAAAGTCTCGATACTCTTTGTTCAGTTTCATCGAAAATTGTAGAAAGTGACAGCGGAATATTGCATGAACGTATTCGCCATTCCAAATATGGATGCCATCAGCTGTAAACTTGAATGACGACAATGGAAATTTGTGCAGGACCTGCACTCGAACCCGGATTCGGCTTATCGCTGCTTACTGCTCGCGATAAACGGGAACTGGTGTGTTGCTAGTGAATTAGTGCGAAGGACTAAGAGTGAATGCGACAGAACCATCGATTAGCCGTGTTTGTAAACGCGCTTGCTACAGTGCCACACATATACACTAATGATGATGCTGATGTTTGGTTTGTGGGGCGCTCAACTGCGCAGTCATCAGCGCACATACAAAGTCCCAATTTTTTACACAGTACAATTTCTACACAGTCCAATGTATACAATGTCGCGAATGATGACGATGAAATGATGTGGACAACACAAACACCGAGTCCCCGGGATTTACATTAATGAAGAATATGCAGGTATGGTGTATGTTTACGGCTTCTGCGAAAGTAGTGCTCCTCCAGCTATAGAAGAATACCATCGGTGCCTTCCGAATCGTCGATTTCCTGATAGATTGTTTGCCACAGTTTTCAACAAAGTATGTAAAACAGGTATTCTTCCAATGTCCCATTTTTCTTTTGAACGTGTAGTTCAACGACCTGTTCAGCAACTGCAACATATTGTTGAAATGGTGCAGCCTAGTCCTATCGCCAGTCCACGGCAGCTTTCCGCACTAACCAATGTCCAACAAACACGGGCATGGCGAATATTACTTGCAGAAAACTAGTAGCCATTTCACACACTTCATCTCCACAGTCTTCACACTGACGACAATTTCACAAGACTTGACTTATGTGACTGATTAAATGAAACTCGTCATTTGCTTCTATTACTACCATTCGCTGCTGAAGCCACTTTTACACGGTTTGCAATCAACATCACACGTAATAATCGTTGACTGTCGCAGGAAAACCAGTGGGCTACAGTGGAAACCAGTTTCCAAGTTCCATTTTAGAAGGGCGAATGACTGGACAGAACGGGCTTTTTTTTCCGAAGCTTGTCCACGTTTTACGAGACATGCTGTGGAATATCTCAGCCGCTCTTATCCTAATCGCTGCGTTGGTCATGGTAATACAATTAACTGGCCATCAAGAGTGCGATACCTTACGCCATTAGATTTTTGTTTATGGCATTGGATGAAGGCTGAGGTGTACAAACGAGCGGACAATACGCGACATGAACTGCTTGGTCTATATCTACATCTACATTTATACTCCGCAAGCCACCCAACGGTGTGTGGCGGAGGGCACTTTACGTGCCACTGTCATTACCTCCCTTTCCTGTTCCAGTCGCGTATGGTTCGCGGGAAGAACGACTGCCTCTGTGCGCGCTCTAATCTCTCTAATTTTACATTCGTGATCTCCTCGGGAGGTATAAGTAGGGGGAAGCAATATATTCGATACCTCATCCAGAAACGCACCCTCTCGAAACCTGGCGAGCAAGCTACACCGCGATGCAGAGCGCCTCTCTTGCAGAGTCTGCCACTTGAGTTTATTAAACATCTCCGTAACGCTATCACGGTTACAAAATAACCCTGTGACGAAACGCGCCGCTCTTCTTTCGATCTTCTCTATCTCCTCCGTCAGACCGATCTGGTACGGATGCCACACTGATGAGCAATACTCAAGTATAGGTCGAACGAGTGTTTTGTAAGCCACCTCCTTTGTTGACGGACTACATTTTCTAAGCACTCTCCCAATGAATCTCAACCTGGTACCCGCCTTACCAACAATTAATTTTATATGATCATTCCACTTCAAATCGTTCCGCACGCATACCCCCAGATATTTTACAGAAGTAACTGCTACCAGTGTTTGTTCCGCTATCATATAATCATACAATAAAGGATCCTTCTTTCTATGTATTCGCAATACATTACATTTGTCTATGTTAAGGGTCAGTTGCCACTCCCTGCACCAAGTGCCTATCCGCTGCAGATCTTCCTGCATTTCGCTACAATTTTCTAATGCTGCAACTTCTCTGTATACTACAGCATCATCCGCGAAAAGCCGCATGGAACTTCCGACACTATCTACTAGGGCTCTTCTGTCGTCCTTATGGAAGCTGCAGAGGCACTCAGACAAGCGACACAAGCGACACAACATCGTCTCCCACAACTACACAAATATATTGAAGTTTACGGTGAAATATTCGAACATCTATTGCGAACCATGCTGCATGTGTAATGTGACATCAACGATAACGTTTGGAGACGGATTTACTTGTTAATATACGTATTATCCAACCGATACTTCGTGAAACGCATGCTTTAACGTTTACTTACTGTTGTATATGTGTGCTAGTTTAAACCTGAGAATGTACTGAATAACACAGAAAATAAATATCAGTTTACATTGAATTCAGAATATGGCATATGTCCATATGAAATTTATTGCTCCAAGTAATAGCTTGTCACACCTCTGAATGTTGACCGTTGCTCCTGACACACGCTATACACGGTGATTCAGTTGCCCCTACTACTGGCTTTCATGCAACCTGTAATGCGTTCTAATACCCATGTGCAAGATTTTCATATTCATCGTTTGCTACGTGTGAACTATTAGTCATACAGAAGAAAATGAATAAGACGTTTTTGTCATCCTGGGATGCGTTTTCGCTAGAAGCCGTAGTTTTCGAATTATTCAAGGAAAACGTACAAAAGTAACCTTCAAACGCATTTTTCTTGATTAACTGGAAACCCTTGGCCTCCAGCATAAAATTTAATTACATTATGTTTCCTACAAAAAAGGCCTGTTCAATTTTTCTCGGTACAGCTTTCCGCTTAGCGAAAAACATAACATGAAAATCTTGCATGTGGGTAGCTGAAGAGGTTACAAGTTGAAGGCGTTGCGGGCTGCACGAAACCCAGTGACATGGGCAGCTGAATAATCCTGTATAATACATTCAACAGACTTGTGAAAGACTCAAGCTTGTTCAACTCCTTGGTTAGTTATAATGTCGTACTTAATTCGTTTATTTCTTATTTTTCTTACAAATTTAGTTTCATTCTATGAATTTTAAGGTCTATATCAAGTGTCATACAATTCCCATTTTTAAATCCGTATTGTCTTTAATTAAATTTTGTTTTCTATTATACAAACCAACCTGAAAATGGTAATCATCCAAATGTATTTCGACTTTGTAACAGAATAACAAGTTACGTCATATATCATACAACTGAGCCAAGGAACACATACTATGCTGCACTATATCGCTGTAGACCATTTCTCAACTCTTACTAGTGTCATCAGCTGCGGTAAAGGTTTTTTATGTTTAGACAGATTCTTGAGTCATTTAAATAGTTTCATCTGCGCTTCTAAATAATGTGGATTTGTCGTCCTACACGGTGTCTACTTGTCGATCGATTTTGACATCGCTGTCTGCTTGAAGTACCACGCGATAGCAGTTTGGAAAGGCATGTCTTAGGTGCACAACTTTTTGCTAATGAACTTTCGTATCAAAAACATGTAATTCTCTTCAAATGCTACCTGCGTGCTTTCCTTTGGACTAATGTGAAAAAGGGTAAATGGTATTAGATGAAATTGAGCCCACAGTCATTTGGTGACACACACACACACACACACACACACACACACACACACGCACACACACGCGCGCGCGCAGTGTTCAGTCACGGAGACTCATCTGCTATGAGATTGACTGTCTCTAATAGCATGAACAGATGCAGTTGTGAGGGTAATGGAATCTCTACTTCGATAACATGTTGGAGGAGAGACAGCCCTTAATAGTAGCTTCCCGGCGGAGGTTCGAGTCCTCCCTCGGGCATGGGTGTGTGTGTTTGTCCATAGGATAATTTAGGTTAAGTAGTGTGTAAGCTTAGGGACTGATGACCTTAGCAGTTATGTCCCATAAGATTTCACACACATCTGAACATTTGAACAATAGTAGCTTTATAGGAGAAATCTCTCCATCACTTGGCGCTTGCTTCGTACAGTGGTATAATGAATTGTATTAAATCTCTTACGGTATGTGCAAGTAGGTGTTCTTTTGTTTTCTTCTGACGTATGGGATAGCCCAGCATCTGGTTTCCCTTTTTGATAAATTGTTTTCTCGCGAGAGCCGACGAGGTTCATGTACACAGGGCAGCCTCGGTGCAACTATATACTCAAGACCAGGGGGTAATTTGACCTTATTAGCCAGGACGAATATAGTGTTTCATCCAGTAACTCACTCAGGAGCAGTGGTGGAAGAGCGAATAGTGGAGGTGGAGGCGTGAGAATGCGAGTTCAACAGCCTTTCAGGATAATATGAAAACAAATCTTACACCATTTCGTAATCCACTTAGCTGTAGAGCACAACTTACATATATGTGAAGTTTCATACATACGGTGATTCACATTTCCTTTTAAAGGCTTCTAGAGTTTGTAGAAGGGACTAGGTAAAGTTTTGATAAGGAAATCATTTCCGAAAATGTTTCATTTGGATGTAAAATAAGTTTAAAGATTGGACTATTTTCGTATCTCCCGCTTCAGCGCACGCACACAGCGGAGACAATGTGCTCTGCCCTTTGAGTTCTACAGGTGCACTCTTCGTCGGGTTCTCTACTGCGTGACGAAGGATTTCCTCTTCAAAGTCAACAATGCGGCGCCTCCACGGAGCACCATAGTCCACGCTCCTAGTGGAGAACATACCAGTTTTTAAGCCATTGTTGTATTCGGAAAAAATGGCATGCGATTTTATAATTACGGCGAAGACTGACGATGGTATCATCTTCTCAGTGTGCCTTAAGTGAAACAGGGGATCCCATTTTCAAACTCATTTCGTATATAATCGATACGTCCCAGATATGAGTCTTCATTAACGCTTTACCTACTATGTCCTCTCTACAAACCCTAGAAACCTGTAACAGGGATTGTGAAATATCTTGTAAAGAGCGAAAAAAATTGCAGCCTACTTTTCAGTTCAAGAGATATGCTCACCTAATTTAACGTCTTAGAGACGCTGGTACGGTGATAAAATATGCTTCTCCTTTTCTACACATTAAACTTCACGTCTGCGTTAGTTGTGCCCTTGTCAACTATGATACCGCTGAGTTCTTATTGTTTAAGCTCCATCCATTTTCCTTTTCATATTCCTGCGTGGATCACGAAATGCGATAACATGAACGTAATTTTCAGTTTGGTACCCCTTGATAATACCCATGAAGGCGCATTTCGGTAATAGGTAGTGATGAGTCATGCAGATAAGTTTTGAACCAAGCGTATAAATTTATCAGATGATTGTGCACCAAACGATTCAGTAAGATACAGAGGTCTTCTTGCCATGATATTTCCTATGAAGATTAACTTTTCGCCCAGTTAATAAATAAATAAATTTGTACATAAAGCCAAATTATGTTGAACTTTTCCGGTATGACTGACTGGTTGCCCCACATAGACGAGTTCTTCTTCTGCTGTCGCTATAACTACGAACATAAAGAGACTGAAAAGGAAATCTCGTCACGTTCCTGCATTCTGAAGAACAGTTTCATATGATAAAGAATTACTGTTCGAAAGTCTTGCAGGCCATTATGAATTATTTGTTATTGTTGCAAAGGACAAAAACATTATTTCCAGTCAAAAGCTTCACTTTTGAGAACGATAGAATCAATTAACGTTGCACACAAAGTGAACTATGTTTGCGGTGTTGATTTGCTTTGTGTTAGATCTCGATTTGTTACAGCTCTTTGACACATACACCCACAAAAAACGTTCTGAACAAAATATGGTGCTCCTTTGAAATTTACAGATGGACATTCGGTTGTAGAATTCCATTTCTTATCGAGATAAATCACAAAAGTAACCATGCTAACGTAAGTACAAATTATGTCAGTGTATTTTAGTAACTTGTTACACCACTAAAACTGAACAAGAAAAAAAAATTAGCACTGGGTCACACTGTCACTCATTTGCCAAATTTGTGTCGTTGTCACGAAAAAACTAGATTTTATGTGAATGTGCACCCGCGAGTAAGGGTGACTATGATTGTGCTTGTACATTTGGTATGTACGTTCTTAGTGGTTGTGTTAGAGAGCAGTCTAGTGTTTCAAATGCAGTTATCTTTTATGTTGTACATATTTTTCAGATTTTCTTGGTTGCTGTGTTCCTGAACGCTGTTCTAGCAGCACCGCAGTTTAGCCCGGGAGACGCTACAAGTCTACTGGAGAATGACTTCAATGGAATTGACCCATGGCACTGGAAGTATGTCACTAATGTATTATGATTAACACACACGCTGTCACACTTAATGCTAATACATTTAAATAAAACGTTTCCTATGATTTCTCATTAAACATGGAGACTGTGCTCAGTATAGTAAAAGTAGAGAAATAATGACAGTCTCTCAACTAATCACACTGTACATAGACCTTAAAATAAAATACGGGACACTGGTGCAGAGACTATGTTGTGAGGAAACATTTCTCCGGCGTTACAGATGTCGAGAAAACCAAGTGTGGTTAAACTCCCCATCGAAGACAAGGTTACTTTATCATTGGGGACAGAGTATAGACTCACGTTTGACAGATATACCGGTTCTGTTCTGTTGGAAGAAAATGAAAATGAAAATGGTGCGTTAGAGATGTGATTCTCGCACCTACAGAATGCGAGTCCAACTCCTTAACCATTATACAATTTACCATTGTTCCATGGAACCAGCAACCTCCTGGATTTCTTACTCCTTTCTGATTTTTGAACCTATGTCTCGCCACGATGTTATTCAGCCTGTATCCTCCCGTATCTGTCTTTCCTAGGTAAATCTTATTTTCTTTTATTTTGAGCAGTATATTTATCACCACTAGCTCAGATTTATCACAGAACTCAAGGAGGTGTCGTCTCTTTTATTCCGAATGGCTATAATATATACTCTGTATTTCTTTTCTTTTTCCTTTGTCTTCACCCTCGTACTACAAAACTAATCTAATCTTTCTCCTCTCTCATCTCTACTACCGGGCCAATATTCTCCCTTGATGCAATCTTTTTTGCTTTCCCACCTACAGTGTTCCAACCCCCACGATTATTAGATTTTCATCTCCTTTTCCTAACTGAGTTAGCTATTCAATGCCCTCACATACTCTAATTCTTCATCGTATGTTTTTGACGCTGAAATGTATACCCTAACTGTTGTTCAAGTACAAATTATTGTTCTTGGCGTTGGTTTCCTGCCAATTCTGATGAGAATATATTTGTCACTGAATTGTTCACAACACCTCAGTCACTACCATGAGTTTCCTATTCGTAACGAATCCTACTCCCGTTTTCCTGAGACAATCTGTTTTAACATTCACGTAAATAATGTAACCTCCCTGACAGGCAAATACTTTAGTGCTGGCTTGCTTTTGTAAGTCACTGTCATTGTACGTAAAGTTCCGTGTTAATATGCGTTTTCAAAAAAGTGTTGAATCTAGATCAGTTTTCTGTAGTAACATGGATATTTGAAAGGAAGTCATAAAACAAGATACGATTTTCAATGTAAGTAAAATAAAACTAATTCAGTTCTTTTCTTAGAAAATTATCTATTTAGTTTTAGTGCATTGTTGGCTCAAATTACAGTAATGTAGGAGTTTTCAGCAGCAGAAAGTGGTATAACATGAGGTGGATTCTTTACGATTAAGAAAGTACAACAGAAAATGAGTTACTGTGAACAGTTCAGTGGAAAGTTGTTCTCATCACATTCGACAGCAAATCAACGCGGACTGCGATAGCTTAGTTATACCTGCTAAGGTCGCAAGCAGAAGATGAATAGGTAGGAAAAGTATATAAGGATACTAAACGGGTCAGATGACAGATGTCAAATGAAAACCTAATGATAATAGCGACTGAACCGCAATTGTATGGGAAGGAACAAAGTTACGGGTTAATATGTGCTTGGCAGTACGAATCAGAGAAGAGAAAGACTAATTAACTTCTGCAATAAATTTCAGATGGTAATAGCGAATACTGTGTTCAAGAAACAAAAGAGGGGGAGGTATGCTTGGAAAATACCTGGAGACGCTGGAAGATTTCAGCTAGATTACATAATTGGCAGACAGAGATTCCGAAATTAGATACTGGATTGGTAGCGATGAATTGGGGATTTTCCCGTACAACAATTTCACGAGTGTACCGTGGACATTAGGAATCCGGTAAAACATCAAATCTCCGACATCGCTGAGGCTAGAAAAAGATCCTGCAAGAATGGGAACAATGCCGACTAAAGAGAATCGTTCAGCGTAACAGAAGTGCAACCATTCCGCAGATTGCTGCATATTTCAACGTTGCGCCATCAATAAGTGTCAGCGTGGGAAACATTCAACAAACATAGTCGATATGGGCTTTCGGAGCCGAAGGTCCACTCGTGTGCCCTTGCGGACTGCACCACACGAAGCTTTACGCCTCGCCGCGACCCGTCAACATCGACATTGGACTGTTGGTGACTGGAAAGATGTTGCCTGGACGGAAGAGTCTCGTTTCAAGATTTATCGGTTGGATGGACTAGTATGGGTATGGAGACAACCTCATGAATTCATGGAACCTGCATGCCAGCAGGGGACTGTTCAAGCTGGTGGAGGCTCTGTAGCGACGTGGGGCGTGTGCAGATAGAGTGATGTGGGACCCCTGATAAGTCTAGATACGACCCTTACATGTGACATGTACGTAAGCATGGTGTCTGATCACCTGCATTCATTCATGTCCATTGTGCATTCCGACGGACTTCAGGATTTCCAGCAGGACAATGCGAAATCCCACACTTTAAACACTTGCGCTGGCCTCCATACTCCCCAGAAAAGAACATCATTGAGCATATCTGGGATGCCTTGCAACGTGCTTTTCAGAAAAGATCTCTGCCCCCCGTACACTTACAGATTTATAGACAGCCCTGAAAGATTCATTGTGTCAATTTCCTCCAGCAGTACTTCAGACATTAGTCGAGGCCATGCCAAGTCGTGTTGCGGCACTTCTGCGTGCTCGCGGTGGCCCTAGACGATATTAGACAGTGTAAAATACGTGCAAGAAATTTGCGTGCCTCAACGATACAGATAGCCGTACCGTAGGTGCAACCACAACGGAGGGGTATCTGTTGAGAGGCCAGACAAACGTGTGGTACCTGAAGAGGGGCAGCAGCCTTTTCAGTAGTTGCAGGGGCAACAGTCTGGATGATTGATTGATCTGGCCTTGTAACACTAACCAAAATGGCCTTGCTGTTCTGGTACTGTGAACGGCTGAGAGCAAGGGGAAATTACAGCGGTAATTTTTCCCTAGGGCATGCAGCTTTACTGTATGATTAAATGATGATGGCGTCCTCTTGGGTAAAATATTCCGGAGGTAAAATAGTCCCCCATTCGGATCTCCGGGCGGGGACTACTCAAGAGGGCGTTGTTATCAGGAGAAAGCGGAGCGTGGAATGTCAGATCCCTTAATCGGGCAGGTAGGTTAGAGAATTTAAAAATAGGTTAAAGTTAGATACAGTGGGAATTAGTGAAGTTCGATGGCAGGAGAAACAAGACTTTTGGTCAGGTGAATACAGAGTTATAAATACAAAATCAAATAGGGGTAACGTAGGAGTAGGTTTAATAATGAATAAAAAATAGGAGTACAGGTAAGCTACTACAAACAGCATAGTGAACGCATTATTGTGGCCAAGATAGACACGAAGCCCACGCCTACTACAGAAGAACAAGTTTATGTGCCAACTAGCTCTGCAGTTGACGAAGAAATTGATGAAATGTATGATGAGATAAAAGATATTATTCAGGTAGTGAAGGGAGACAAAAATTTAATAGTCATGGGTGACTGGAATTCAAGAGTAGCAAAAGGGAGAGAAGGAAACATAGTAGGTGAATATGGATTGGGGCTAAGAAATGATAGAGGAAGCCGCTTGGTAGAATTTTGCGCAGAGCATAACTTATTCATAGCTAACACTTGCTTTTAGAATCTTGAAAGAAAGTTGTATGCATGGAAGAACCCTGGAGATACTAAAAGGTATCTGATAGATTACATAATGGTAAGACAGAGATTTAGGAACCACGTTTTCAATTGTAAGACATTTCCAGGAGCTGACCACAATCTATTGGTTATGAACTGCAGATTAAAACTGAAGAAATTGCAAAAAGGTGGGAATTTAAGGAGATGGGACCTGGATAAACTGAAAGAACCAGAGGTTCTACAGAGTTTCAGGGAGAGCATAAGGGAACAATTGACAGGAATGGGGGAAGGAAATACAGTAGAAGAAGAATGGTTACCTTTGAGGGATGAAATAGTGAAGGCAGCAAATAGGTAAAAAGACGAGGGCTAGTAGAAACCCATGGGCAACAGAAGAAATATTGAATTTTATTGATGAAAGGAGAAAATATAAAAATGCAGTAAATGAAGCAGGCAAAAAGGAATACAAACGTCTCAAAAATGAGATCGAAAAGAAGTGCAAAATGGCTAAGCAGGGATGGCTAGAGGACAAATGTAAGGATGTACAGGCTTATCTCACTAGGGGTAAGATAGATACTGCCTACAGGAAAATTAAAGAGACCTTTGCATGAATATCAAGAGGTGAGATGGAAACCGAGTTCTAAACAAAGATGGGAAAGCAGAAAGGTGGAAGGAGTATATAGAGGGTCTACACAAGGGCGATGTACTTGAGGGCAATATTATCGAAATTGAAGACAATGTAGATGACGATGAAATGGGAGATATGAAACTGCGTCAAGAGTTTGACAGAGCACTGAAAGAGCTGAGTCGAAACAAGGCCCCGGAGTAGACAACTTTCCATTAGAACTACTGACAGCCTTGGGAGAGCCAGTCCTGACAAAACTCTACCATCTGGTGAGCAAGATGTATGAGACAGGCGAAATACCCTCAGACTTCAAGAAGAATATAATAATTCCAATCCCAAAGAAAGCACGTGTTGACAGATGTGAAAATTACCGAACTATCAGTTTAATAAGTCACAGCTGCAAAATACTAACGCGAATTCTTTACAGACGAATGGAAAAACTGATAGAAGCCGACCTCGGGGAAGATCAGTATGGATTCCGTAGAAATGATGGAAGACGTGAGGCAATAATGACCCTACGACTTATCTTCGATGAAAGATTAAGGAAAGGCAAACCTACGTTTCTAGCATTTGTAGACTTAGAGAAAGCTTTTGACAATGTTGATTGGAATACTCTCTTTCATATTCTGAAGGTGGCAGGGGCAAAATACAGGGAGCGAAAGGCTATTTACAATTTGTACAGAAAGCAGATGGCAATTATAAGAGTCGAGGGGTATGAAAAGGAAGCAATGGTTGGGAAGGGAGTGAGACAGGGTTGTAGCCTATCCCCGATGTTATTCAATCTGTGTATTGAGCAAGCAATAAAGGAAACAAAAGAAATGTTCGGAGTAGGTACCAAAATCCATGGAGAAGAAATAAAAACTTTGAGGTTCGCCGATGACATTGTAATTCTGTCAGAGACAGCAAAGGACTTGGAAGAGCAGTTGAACGGAATGGACAGTGTCTTTACAGGAGGGTATAAGATGAACATCAACAAAAGCAAAACGTGGATAATGGAATGTAGTCGAATTAAGTCGGGTGATGCTGGGGGAATTAGAATAGGAAATGAGACACTTAAAGTAGTAAAAGAGTTTTGCCATTTGGGGAGCACAATAACTGATGATGGTCGAAGTAGAGAGGATATAAAATGTAGACTGGCAATGGTAAGGAAAGCGTTTCTGAAGAAGAAATATTTGTCAACATCGAGTATAGATTTAAAAGTCAGGAAGTCGTTTCTGAAAGTATTTGTCCATAGCCATATATGCAAGTGAAACATGGACGATAAATAGTTTAGACAAGAAGAGAGGAGAAACTTTCGAAATGTGGTGCTACAGAAGAATGCTGAAGATTAGATGGGTAGATCACATAACTAATGAGGAAGTATTTAACAGAATTGGGGAGAAGAGGAGCTTGTGGCACAACTTGACTAGAAGAAGGGATCGGTTGGTAGGACATGTTCTGAGACATCGAGGGATCACCAATTTAGTATTGGAGGGCAGCGTGGAGGGTAAAAATCGTAGAGCGAGACCAAGCGATGAATACACTAAGCAGATTCAGAAGGATGTAGGCTGCAGTAGGTACTGGGAGATGAAAAAGCTTGCACAGGATAGAGTAGCATGGAGAGCTGCATCAAACCAGTCTCAGGACTGAAGACAACAACAACAACAACAACAATAAGACTGGACGAAGACTGAAGATCTCGGTTTGAAAATGATGTAAGGCAGGGATGCCTCTACTGTTGAATCTATACATCGAAGAAGCAATGACGGAAATGAAAGGAAGGTTCAAGAGTGCGATTCAAATCCAGGCAGAAAAAAATATTTATGATAAAATTTCCGGCTGACATTTCTATTCTCAGTGAAAGTGAAGAAGGAAACGAAGAAGAATGACAGGATCTGTTTAGTAGAAGAAACAATCTACTGAGTACGGAATACGAATTTCGTGTACACCGAGAAGGACGTAAGTAATGAGAAGCAGCAAAAATGAGAGCAGTGAGAAAATTAACATCAAAATTGATAGTCACGTAGCGAGAAACTTAGGAAATTCTGCTACCTTGAAGGAAAATAACACATGACGGACGAAGCAAGAAGGATATAAAAAGCGAACCAGCACAGGCCAAGAGAAACCAAAAGGAAGCCTGATCATGGATAATGGAAAACCTGAAAAGAAGAGAACGTAAAGGTTTGAGATGCGGTCCTACAGAAGAATGCTGAAAGTCAGGTGGATGTAATGGATGAGGAGGTTCTCCATCGGATCGGTGAAGCGAGGAAAGTATAGAAAACACTGAAAAGTTGAAGGGACAGGGTTATAGGTCATAAGATAACAGGGAATAGCCACCATAGTGCTAGAGGGAACTGTAGAGGGTGAAAACTATAGGGGCTGACAGAGCCTGGAATTCCTCTAGCAAGTAATTGAGGACGTAGGGTGCAAGTAATGTTCTGAGATGAAGAGGTTGGTGTCGGAGAAGAATTCGCAGCGGGCCGCACCAAATCAGTCAGACTGCTGACTCAAGATGGAAGTTCTATTCTTTAAATCGTTTCTTGCTATTTATCACCACCAGCACAAGCAACTTCCACCGCAACGAAAGTCAGCCAACATGGCATGTGGTTTAAACATCATTAACCTTCGTAATACCAAAGGGACGGATGGGGGTATTTTATGAACACCTTTTGGAAACATGGTAATCTAGTTAGTTTTTTTATATTTTAAAATTTTGAAAAATCTTGTACTTAATGAATCCTCCTACCACATTCTAGAAATGTTTTAAATTCTCCAGTTAAACTGAATCCAAAAATTTAAGTCTTCGTATTAGATGCTACTCTTCCCAGTGAATGTCGTATTCAATATTTTCAAGTTCAGGACCTTATTTACACATCAATATTTCTTGAGTCAACAATAATTAACGAATTTTGAAATTTTTTGTATGGGCTCAAGATATCCCTCTCGCCCCCTAACCTTCTCGTATAGCGCGATAAGCGATATGCATTGGTCTTGCTGGGGTTAATAGTGGCTGGTTATGATTTAAACTGTATTTTACGCAAACACGACCTCAGAACGTAAATTTTCGACATAACTGCGTGTCAAGAATACTTTTAGACTTTCATTAAACGTTTACGTGATTACCATTACTCGTACGTGAGTTCCGTGTTTAGTGACTCGTGCGTTACTTCGCAGTCGCTGGAGGACTGGCACGACCAGGTGGTCGGCTGCAGCAGTGCGACCTTTCGCACCGCGACCCACATTCGTACAGCTGTTGAGTAAACACTAGCCACAAAGATCGCAACACGCTATTGGATTCGTCATTAACTCGCATCCAATTACGACTTGTGTGCAGCGTGAAACATAATTATGTGAATAGAAAAAAATGCTAGGCTGACGTGAAAAACAGTGAGTGCTTGTTACGAATCATCTTTAGACCTCTTGCAAAAACCAGACTTACGCTATACCTTAAAATAACCCTACATCAATTTTGAGAGCCATTTGAGAATAATAAAAATGAATACTCGCTCAAGTGTGTTCTCGTTTTTAAAAAGAAAAATTAGGGGTTAACTCCCATTGGACGACAAGGTAATTAGAAACGGAGAAGAAACTCTGGTTAGTGAAGTATAGGGAAAGAAATCGGTCGCGTTCTTTCAAACGAACCATCCGGACATCTTCCTTAATCAACTTAGGGAAGTAGTACGTAAACCGTAGTCTGGATGGACACCCGGAGATATGAACAGTTGATCTCAAAGAACTAGTCCAGTGTCCACTATCTGACTAAAACGTCAGGTCCCTCACCTTTTTTTTTTCTTTCAAATCGGGCATCTCGTCACACAGTTCTTTTTTTTTATCTTTTTTGCTTTACATTATAAGGAAAAATATTTATGCGTTGCTAAACATTATATCTGTGTTGCTGATTAAGCAGCGTTGATTTGGATGTAAATTAAACTATGTGCAACACAAGGTATCCTGTTATATAACATCTCAAAGGTAGTTTTCGTTTTGAGCAAAGTGTACTTCTGTGGCGAAATTCGCAAAGTCATAGTACATGATTGTGCCACACAGCGTTTCCGAGACACACACATATACAGTCGACACCCCACAAGCCACTGTCCAGTGCATGGTAGAAGGGTACTTGGCATTTTACTAGCTATTACGGCTCTTCCCGTTCCGTTGCTTAAACATATGGAACTCTGTAAGAATGATTCCTTGAAATCATCTGTGGGCGCTGTAATTTATCTAATCTTGTCTTCCTACATTTTTCTCTTAGGGCTGGTCCATGAAATTTTGTAACTACGGTTTCTAGAGATACTTTACGTCTATGTTCAAGACTTGCACAAGTTTTTTCAGCATCTTCATGACACACTCCCACGGGTCAAAAAACATGTTTCCTTCGCATACGTTCAACGTCTCTCGTTGATTCCATTTGGTATGTGTCCCATACATTTTCTAATACGCGTCGCAGAAATGTTTTGTAATCAATCTCCTTTATAGACCCATTGCATTCCGTAGTACGAGGGGCGTTCAGTAAGTAATGCAACACTTTTTTTTCTCTAACAGTTTCAACTGAAAAAAATGCGGAATTTGCTGTGGGACATATTGAAATATTCCCGCTTCAGCCTCTATAGTTTCACGAAGTACCGATAGCTGGCGGCTCTATACATAGCCTTCAAAATGGCGTGTGTAAGGCAGGTGCGTTCCGAGCAGAGAGCAGTCACTTAATTTTTTTGGTGCAAAATCAGACCAATGCGGATATTCATAGGCGCTTGCAGAATCTCTACAGACACCTGACAGTGAACCAAAGCACCGTGAGTCGTCAGCAACGCAACGAGGTCGTTCAAACCTGTCCATCTCCCTCGTGCCCGTTGGTCGCGCATAGCTGTGACTTCTGCAGTGTTCGAACGTGCGGACACTCTCAATCGAAGTGGTGGACGGATCACAATCAAGCACCTCGCTGCACAATTGGACGCCTCTGTTGCTAGTATTGCCACACTCGTCCACCACTTGGGATACTCAAAAGGCGTTTGCTCGCTGGGTACCTCGCCGCCTAACAGAAGACCATAAATGGCAACTAAGGACCAGCTGTGCAATGAAGGACGCACCCCACAGGAACTAGTATGTGAGTGCTGAGGAGGTTATTGGCGCAGCAAAACTTTGGACTCTAGGTCGATCAGTAGAGCGGTACCATGAGCCTTCCAGTAAGGTGGCGCAAGGCCGTCGCATTATGGTGAAAAACAGCATTGTGTAACCAGAAGAGTGGGGAATAATATGACGTATTGCAATCCTGAATAAAATCAGACAAAAATGTATTATTTATTGAACGCCCTCGCATTTTACCACTAAACCAAAACATTTAACTACCATTAATTGTAAGAGTTGATCGATTCTAGTTGTGACTCGTATACATTATAGTCATAGAATACAATGTTACTTCATTTTCTGAACATTTAAAACAAGCTGCCAATCTTCGCACCAATTTGATATCTTTTCAAGATCCGACTCAATATTTGTTCATATTGTTCAGATGGTTCTGAGCACTATGGGACTTAACATCTGAGGTCATCAGTGCCCTAGAACTTAGAACTATTTAATCCTAACCTAACCTAAGGGCATCACACACATCCATCACCGAGGCAGGATTCGAACCTCCGACCGTAGCGGTCGCGCGGTTCCAGACAGAAGCGCCTAGAACCGCTCGGCCACACCGGCCGGCAATATTTGTTCAGTTTTTCTCAAAAAGTACTTCATTATAGACATCCGCATTATCAGCGAATATTCTGACGATATATTTAAAGTCGTACAACACGAACAGTAAGTGTTCCAATCCCCCTGAAACAAGTTATACACCTGTCAACGGCTCCCTATCGAACATAACATGTTGCATTCTCCCGACTAAGAAATTCTGAATCCAGTCACAAATTTCATTTGATACACCAAATACTCGTAGTATCAAAAATAAGTATAGATATACTAGTGATCCAAATACGAGGGTTATTCGGAAAGTAAGGAACGATCGGTCGCGAAATGGAAACCACTGTGAAACACCGATGTTTTGCACAGGTGTGTTGGGCAGTGTCTCTAGTATGCCCGTCGATCGCGTTACGTCGTTCTTTTTATTTCCGAGCACACAGGGAGCACATAGAGATACGTGTCTCCCTCCGAGGACGTGGGTCTGGTGAGAAATTTCGCCTGAAGCTGTGCAACCAACATTACATAACTCTCGTGCGTTTTCTTCTTCAAGACAATTCTCAGCCGCATTCTGCAGCGGCAACGAAGAAGTTCCTGTATCGTTTTCAATTGCAAATGTTTGAGTACCCACAAAACAGCCCGTCATTGTCTCCCTCTGAGTTTCATCTCTGCTCACATGAACCGCTGGCTATGGAGACAACATTTGGGCACAGACAACGAGCTGTAGGCCAGCGTAGAGAATTGGTGGAAAGCACTAGCGGCTGCCTTCTATATCGAGGATATTGGAAAGTTGGTACAACGCTACGACAAACGTCTAAGTCAAATCGGCGACTATGGAGATAAGTAGCTGTCGCATATAAAACAGTTTTGATTTTCACTGTGGTTTCCATTTCGCGACCTATCGTTCCTTACTTTCCGAATTAGCCCTCGTACTTTGTGGGAAAAAAAACTTACATATCTGCGACAGCCTTGATTTATGGCTTTCGGGATGTCATGTGAGATAAGTGCAACATGGTCTCCAGAAGATCATTATTTTCGGAACCCATGCTGGTTAGCAAGAATGATCTTATTCTGTTTGAGGTACTTCATTACATTTGACCTCAAAATATTTTCTAATATTTTAAGATCAATAGTTGTCATGGATACTGGGCGGTTCTTGTGGGCCACTTCCGTATCACACTTGCAGACAGGTGTCACCGGTGCTCTCTTCTAACAATCTGGCCCTGTTTTTGGTTCTAGGGATGTTCGGTATATTATGGCTAAAGAAGGAGATAAATGAGCAGCGAATTCGGTTTGGAGTCTGACAGTGAGTGTCAGGCCCTAGACCTTTGTTCAGTTTTGAAGCGATCAACTGTTTTTCAATGTCACTGACCCTGATATCCATACCACTCATATTTGAAGTGATGTGACGATTAATTTGTGACAATACTGATATATTTGGCTTTGTAAAGGGAGCATTTAGAAACTGAGTTTAACAGTTCCGCTTTTGCTTTGTTACCTTCAATTTTAGTTCCTGTTTCATCCAAGACTGTCCGAACATTAACTTTCGTACCACTAACAGCCTTTACATGTGGATAGAATTCCTTTGGGTTTAATGAGAGACTTTTTGCATAATATTATGCGAAGGTAGCCATAACGAATGGTTCATTCGTCAATGTGTCAATCCTCACCGTACAGCAAATACGCTGTTCACGATGACGTTTCGTTCAAAAGCAGATAATTAATATGCTCAGTTCAAGAAACTGACGTTAACTTGGAGACAATCTTTCGGGATCATGTGCACATGACATATTCTCGTTTTTTACATGTGAGAGACGTGAAGAATCCGTCGTAGGTGACAATGTCATAGATTCTTCGAAAAGTTTGTTAAGAAAACCAGAAACCACTGTCCGTCTACTCCGACGAATAATAATACAAGACTGACACGATGAAAGTCATTAGCTGAAGGCCGTATTTTGGAAACAAACAAACTGGCCTCACAGAATGAAAATAGCATGCCTCATTGAGACTGGCTTGAAGCACAGTTGAATTACACTTTCAGTTCTTCTATTATGCACGGAATTCCACGAAAAAGTTCGTCTGTCTATCCAGAGAGTTCAAGTTCCCGTGGAACAGTTTACAGTGTATGTACTACAAGAGTAATTTAAGCAAAGTTTTACGACATTCACAACCACGATGACAGATCTGTCTTCTGCGTCGTGGCGAATCAGGGCGATATCCGTGCCGGTGGCGGCTCGTTGGGGCGGAAATGTGGCTGGACGTCGAGTCCTAGCTCGTAGTGAAATGCCGATGGACGGCCTTGTGGCAGTCTACATACTGTACCGCATCAGAATCTCTTGGGATCTAGTTTCGGTCACGTGTGTTGCGGAAGCAAGTAGGTTCCTGAGACCCGCGAGCCCTGGTGGCGTTGCTACGACCGCCCTCTGGAAAAACAGCTAATCTACACTCCTGGAAATGGAAAAAAGAACACATTGACACCGGTGTGTCAGACCCACCATACTTGCTCCGGACACTGTGCGAGGGCTGTACAAGCAATGATCACACGCACGGCACAGCGGACACACCAGGAACCGCGGTGTTGGCCGTCGAATGGCGCTAGCTGCGCAGCATTTGTGCACCGCCGCCGTCAGTGTCAGCCAGTTTGCCGTGGCATACGGAGCTCCATCTCAGTCTTTAAGACTGGTAGCATGCCGCGACAGCGTGGACGTGAACCGTATGTGCAGTTGACGGACTTTGAGCGAGGGCGTATAGTGGGCATGCGGGCGGCCGGGTGGACGTACCGCCGAATTGCTCAACACGTGGGGCGTGAGGTCTCCACAGTACATCGATGTTGTCGCCAGTGGTCGGCGGAAGGTGCACGTGCCCGTAGACCTGGGACCGGACCGCAGCGACGCACGGATGCACGCCAAGACCGTAGGATCCTACGCAGTGCCGTAGGAGACTGCACCGCCACTTCCCAGCAAATTAGGGACACTGTTGCTCCTGGGGTATCGGCGAGGACCATTCGCAACCGTCTCCATGAAGATGGGCTACGGTCCCGCACACCGTTAGGCCGTCTTCCGCTCACGCCCCAACATCGTGCAGCCCGCCTCCAGTGGTGTCGCGACAGGCGTGAATGGAGGGACGAATGGAGACGTGTCGTCTTCAGTGATGAGAGTCGCTTCTGCCTTGGTGCCAATGATGGTCGTATGCGTGTTTGGCGCCGTGCAGGTGAGCGCCACAATCAGGACTGCATACGACCGAAGCACACAGGGCCAACACCCGGCATCATGGTGTGGGGAGCGATCTCCTACACTGGCCGTACACCACTGGTGATCGTCGAGGGGACGCTGAATAGTGCACGGTACATCCAAACCGTCATCGAACCCATCGTTCTACCATTCCTAGACCGGCAAGGGAACGTGCTGTTCCAACAGGACAATGCACGTCCGCATGTATCCCGTGCCACCCAACGTGCTCTAGAAGGTGTAAGTCAACTACCCTGGCCAGCAAGATCTCCGGATCTGTCCTCTATTGAGCATGTTTGGGACTGGATGAAGCGTCGTCTCACGCGGTCTGCACGTCCAGCACGAACGCTGGTCCAACTGAGGCGCCAGGTGGAAATGGCATGGCAAGCCGTTCCACAGGACTACATCCAGCATCTCTACGATCGTCTCCATGGGAGAATAGCAGCCTGCATTGCTGCGAAAGGTGGATATACACTGTACTAGTGCCGACATTGTGCATGCTCTGTTGCCTGTGTCTATGTGCCTGTGGTTCTGTCAGTGTGATCATGTGATGTATCTGACCCCAGGAATGTGTCAATAAAGTTTCCCCTTCCTGGGACAGTGAATTCACGGTGTTCTTATTTCAATTTCCAGGAGTGTACAATGGATGGAACTTTAATAGTGGAAAATATTTATTTACAGCTCGTACAAGATAGATTAAAAGCCGTAATGGCCTTCAAAGCAGTCACCAGCATAGTGTATAACCCGCTGCCAGCGATGTGGAAGTCGTAGGATAGTCTTAATAGTGCCAGTTGTGTTGACAGTTTGAGCAGCGCGGCGTTTTGCCCGACGAATTTGTAGCAGTCCTGAAGCGAATGCCGTGAAGGGTTTCCTTCAGTTTAGCAATAGAGTTGCACTCACGAGGGCTTAAGTCAGGGGGGTGCAGTAGGTGTATTGCAATCAGCAGCCCCATCAGTCAAACAAATCAGTAACTGTTTGCACTGTCCGTGTTTGAGCATTGTCCTGCAAAATGATGGTCAGGTCCTGCAGAAAGTGTCAGCACTTTTGTCTCTAAGCTGGTTGTAGGTTGTGTTCCAAATACGAACAGCATGGAGACACTTTCTGCAGGACTTTACTATTATTTTGCAGGACAATACTCAAACATGTACAGTGCAAGCTGTTACTGATTTGACTGACGGGGCTGCTAAGTGACATACACCTAGTGCACTCCCTCAACTTAAGCCATCGTAAGTGAAACTCGATTGTTAAACTGAAGGAAACACTTCATGGCATTCACTTCAGAACTGCTACAAATTCGTCGGGCAATAGACCGCGCCGCTCGAACTGTCAGCACAACTGGCACTGCTAAGAGTATCCTACGACTTCCACATCGCTGGAAACGGGCTATACACAATGCTGGTGACTACTTTGAAGGTCAGTAAAACTTTGAAACACATATCTATTTTGTAAGAGCTGTAAGTAAATAGTTGCCACTATTAAAGTTCCAACTCTCGTACTTTTCGGTGAAAATTTGTAACCTGCCTAGTGGGCAACTTCTAACCCTGGGAAGTATGATGTGTTGTCTACCTTGCAGACAACTTCGCGACATATCGGAATATTTCCTGAAAGTTTGGCCATGTATTTTTCTTACACCATGTATAGAAAACAGGTCACGTCTCAATGTAATTTTGACCTTTCCCGTATTTTCTGGCGCCCTTAAATTGTTAAGGTATATATTATCAGCACTTAAGAATGACTCTTGAGTCTGAACACTGTTGTGCATTGTACTCGCACATACCTTCAATAGAAGATAGTCCACTGAATGACTAGTGTGCGCTTGCTCGTGTTTCCATTCGTTTACTGTTATCTCCAGCAAGTGGATGAGTTGCGGTACGGCGGGTACCTGTACTGTGCTAGTGCGGGACGCTCGAAATCAGTTTTGTGTCACGTTTTTAGTAATGTCTTGTTTATGGTTTATGGGGATAGTACATTACAACATACATTTCAACAGTTCTTGAGGAGAGAAAGCGGATTGCCGAACAAAAATATCTGGCGCCATTTAAAAAAGACGAACTGCTGTTCACATCCTCGTAATGAACGACGCTATAAGTAAAACAATCATGCTGCCTAATGTGCCGCGGTTAGGTAAATAACATTTGCTAGAGACGTTTTTTTATTTTGCGTCTGGACAAAGAGTTATTCACAGTGGCCAAGATAAATAGAGCACCCTTTAAAAGGTGACCCAAAACTAACGATTCATGAAAGAATTATTGTAATCTATGCATCCATACGTCTCTCTGTAGTGGAAATGAGAGCCATTGATTACTAGGAACTTGGTAATGAAACATTCTAAGAGGTGAGTGGGCTGCACAGTCGAAGATAGAGAAAAGAGAGAAAGAAAGAAGAACCAAAATCCGGCCTCATGTCAACAAATTCCGGAAAATAGGTAGTATGCTTGACAAGGAAAGTCCTGGACGGCCATCTACATCTGACGAATAAGCTTGGGGCATTCAGAAGGTCGCTGGAAGGTGCGTATTCCTTTTCACGCTGACGGCGTATCGCATCCTGGTATTATATTACCCGGAGAAGGATGAATACATTGTCTATAACTGTGTGTGTGCTGACCACTAAAATACTGTTAGATAACCTCCTAAGCTTAGACAGGCCACATTGCGTACATGTAGTTTTGCGAACCGTCACAATTGCCATATATCAGGCGGCAAGAGTCATCTGATGCAACAAGGTAAGAGAAACACCCTGAAACAGAACGGTTTGCTAGTGATAACAAAGACTAGGATTTATGGACCATTCGTTTTGGCAAAGCAAACGACAACAGGTACTACTTACCTTGTCGTGTATTAGCTTCTCTTGGAACTGCAGTTACAACCTGACTGAATTCTGAAGGGACACGTACAGCACAAAAGGGTGCAGGCCGACCTCGTCTATTGACTGACAGACCGCCAACAGTTGAAGAGGGTTTTAAAGTGTAATAGGGAGACATCAATCCAGACCATCACACAGGAATTCCAAACTGCATCAGGATCCACAGCAGGTAATATGACAGTTAGGCGGGTGGTGAGAAAACTTGGATTTCATGGTCGAGAGGTTGCTCATAAGCCACACATCACGCCGGTAAATGCCAAACGACGACTCGCTTGGTGTAAGGAGCTTAGACATTGGCTGAACTGAACAGTGGAAAACGTTGTGTGGAGTAACGAATCACGGTACACAATATGGCCATCTGATGGCAGCGTGTGCGTAGGGTGAATGCCCCGTGAACGACATCTGCCCACGTGAGTAGTGCCAACAGTATAATTCGGAGGCGGTGGTGTTATGGTGTGGTCGTGCTTATATAGAGGGGGCTTTCACCCCTTCTTGCACTATCACAGTACAGGCCTACATTGATGTTTAACCACCTTCTTGCTTCCCACTGTTGAAGAGCAATTCGGGGATGGCGACTGCATCTTTCAACGCCATCGAGCACCTGTTCATAATGCACCGCCTGTGGTGGAGTGGTTACACGACAATAACATACCTGTAATGGACTGGCGTGCAGAGTCCTGACCTGAATCCTATAGGACACCTTTGGGATGTTATGGAACGTCGACTTCCCGCTAGGCCACATCGACCCACATCGATACCTCTCCTCAGTGCAGCACTCCATGAAGAATGGGATGCTATTCCTCAGGTAACCTTCCAGCACGTGACTGAACATACGCCTGCGAGAGTGGAAGCTGTCATCAAGGGTAAGGGTGGGCCTACACCTTATGGACTTCAGCATCACCGATAGAGGGCGCCACGAACATGTATGTCATTTTCAGCCAGGTGTCAGGATACTTTAGATCACATAGTTTATGGGCTCTTGTAGTACATATATTTTTAATTAACCTTTAACTGCTTTTTTGGGGTAATTTATTACTGTACGTGTCACTCTTTTATTTACGATTCCCATTGCAACATTGCGACTTCGATTTTATGCAATCTTGTACTGGCTGTGCTTCTACACTGTGCAGCTGTGTTCTAAGTAGCGACCGTTATTTCCGTAGATACGTACCAGTTGAGGTGGAAACATACCGCACAAAGCTATAAACGCTTACTTGTTATCATAAATCATTTTTGACTGTTTCAGACAGAATGGAGCAGTGTCAGAACAATGATGAAATTTTAAATTGGCATTAGCTAGTGAAGACTGACTCATCGAATACATCAGTTTATTTTTAAGTGGCAGACAAGTGCTGTGACAATGAAACAGAAATATCTGATGATGACAATGACAGCGAAATAGGGAACTTTTATGAAGAGAAACAAAAAATAGTAAGAATGTGGCTATTTTTATATATAAACATGTAGGTCTTGACTGTGATGACTGAAAATAAATTCCATGATTTAGACTAGGATATTTTTCGTTGTTTTAGATGATTCGTCCATGCACCTACTGTTATTTTTTATTGAAAATCATTGTTTATTTTTCTTTATATTTAACTTAATTCATCATTATTTGATCTCAGAACGTATTCGTGAACTTTGGTGAAGTAGATTTCTTTATATTTTAAGTAAATTCCAAAAACTATTTAAGAGAACAATGGTAGTGTAAGAGCCTTAACTGTGTGAAAGGTTATTTCTTTTTTTATAAAGACAGATTTTTCATAAACAGAAGCCTTTCTTTTACTGATTTCTTAACGATACTCTAGATAAACGTACAAGTACATAGATTTCACGTGGTTTTTTTATTTTTGCAGTTGAAAACTACTTCACGAAGCTATTCATATCAGTCTAAATCGCGAACGTAGCTAGTGGCTGACTAGGTGAGCATTAGTAACGTTAGTTGGGGACGCCCTGCACATGTATTTTTAAACACTGAATTTTAATACCAGTTCTTGGTCTTAACCCCACAGCAAGCGTTTGATGGTACTAATTCATACATTTACCAGCTCTGGTCTTAATTGTCCCTATCGTTTTGGAGCCACACTCCCACACATACTCAAGATCATCTTGCTCTGTAGATATCTTCGCAATCCGCCCTCTGCAGTAATGATTGGTGGGTGAAATGCTTGCGCAGGTACGAGACGAGCAACGGCATCCGGCAGGAGCAGTTCGGCACGGAGGGCGACGGCGCGCGCCTGCGGGGCAGCTTCTCGTGGCAGCCGCCGGATGCTGGAGGCGCCACCTACAGCGTCATCTACGAGGCCGACGAGAACGGCTACCGGCCCAAAGTCTCTTTCGGCAGCGGTCCCGTCACGGTGCGCCCCGCACCGCAGCAGTCGCTGCTACGATCCTCCGCATTTCTTGGAAGCAACGCTGGACTTACACTTGTCGGCTAACTGGACTGCCACTGCTTACCTCACGATCATTCAAATGTATAATATCTCAACACAAGTTTCTGAACTAACAGCTTAAAATCGTCAAGCAAGTGCTTAACACTTACCACTTGTAGCTGGAATGTTGCTGTTAATTCCTGGCAGCTAAGATCCGCATATGTCACGGTCTCACAGATTAAATGGGAATTTGAACCAACGGTATACTCTTCATCAATATAACTTATTGAAGTTATCGTACGTAGAAGTGAATGAATTATGTTTACATTCTTACCAAAAAAAAAATGGTTCAAATGGCTCTGACCACTATGGGACTTAACATCTGTGGTCATCAGTCCCCTAGAACTTAGAACTACTTAAACCTAAATAACCTAAGGACATCACACACATCCAAGCCAGAGGCAGCATTCGAATCTGCGACCGTAGCGGTCACGCGGTTCCAGACTGAAGCGCGTAGAACCACACGGCCACACCGGCCGGCATTCTTACTACAATGATGTGCCTCTATTTACGAGGGTCATTCGTTTATTAGGGTCCGATCGGTTTTATTCGCGATAGTTGACTTCACCTCCCAGCTACTTCTCCACGCAGTGGCCATTCCGACTTAGACATTTGTCATAGCACAGTACCAACGTTCCAGTACCCTCGCCATAGGGTAGAAATTTCCGACAATTTTCTGCGCTGGTGTGCAGCTCCTTGTCTGTGCCAAAACCCCGTCTTATAGCTAACTGTTCATGTGAGCGGAGATGAAACTCACAGGAGAAACAAATCCGGCCTGTGATCAAACACTACCCATCGTAAATGCTATTGGGGCGTCTTCATTGCCCCTGCAGTGTGCTGCCGAGAATTGTTATGAAAAAGGAAATGCGTGGCAGTTATGTTAGATGGGCTGCATAAAATCCGGCGAAATGTCACGGCAGGCACTTTTGCTTGGCATGGTAGACTGTTTACTATGCATCTTTATGTATTCGCGGTGTGCTGAGAACTGGAAAGACAGACGTGACGCTGTAGACGGACCTACTATAGCGACTGCCCAACATTTGTGAAAAGTTCCATTGAATTTTTGCTGTTGTTTTCATTTCATGAACGATCGGACCTTAATAAACGAATACCCCTCGTATTATTGTTCATAAACCCTGTCTTATTTACAATGGCACGATCGCTATATTACTGTCACACTGCGACACATATGCATGTGTTTTGTAACGAAGACAATACACGAATTTTTTCTGAGCACCATGCCTTACTGCTAAAGATGTTGAATGACATAATTTTCGCAAATTACTTATCGATTCTTCAAAAATTTATTGACCCTCTCATAGATATGCTTTGAAATAATTCCTCTACAGACAGTCAGACCAGTCTTAAATAAAACAAATTTATCCTTAAACATTTGCAGGTTTTCATAAGCAAAATATTGGTGGCCGTATATGTTTACGTGGCTGTGATGGTCTATGAACTAGAGCAATGGTATTTGGCCCCGAAGATCCCAGTTTCAGTGTCAGATATGGGTGTTAATTTTTCCTCGTTCTAATCCCTCCACGTCGGCCCTGGTTCCAATTAGCCTGCTATCAAATGAGTACCGGGGTCCAGAATGAGATTTTCACTCTGCAGCGGAGGGTGCACTGATATCGAACTTTCTGGCAGATTAAAACTTTGTGTCGGACCGAGACTCGAACTCGGAACCTTTGCCTTTCGCGGGCAAGTGGTAGAGCTCTTGCCCGCGAAAGGCAAAGGTCTCGAGTTCGAGTCTCGGTCCGGCACACAGTTTTAATCTTCCAGGAAGTTTGAGTACCGTGGTCTCTCTCGGAGGAGAGCGACTGGGGTGCTGGGCTTGCTACTATCCGCCTCCTAGTGACGCGCTGAAGAAAGGCAGACCAATAGGGCAGTGGCGGGCTTATGCCCCATCTTTTCCTTTTTATATAGTGATATCACTCAAAAAGAACAATACTTTGCCTGTGAATTATCACTAAGGCAGGTCGATTAGCAGTAAAACTGATGTCATGTGTTCCTTTCTCAAATAACGTCCTAAAAGTAATGATACTAATATGTAAGTCTATTCTTCGTCGTAGATCTGTCGAATATATTTTGCAATAGGTCACAAGAACTTAAATATAAAAGTACGATACTCCATGTACTTTCAGAATTCTAGGAGTGTCAAAATGTCCTGCGAGCTTTGTGACTGCTTTAAACCTCGTTAAACTTTTTTTGCTGAAATATGTGAATAATAATCACAATAAAGTTTCACATAAGGCTCTAAGAAATCAACTCATCTAGGAATGGAACAGATAAGTACCATGTGACGACTTTAAGCAGAAAGCGAACGTAAGGTAGTAAAATTAAGCAGCGAGCACACAAGCTTAGAAAATCAAGATTATATCTTCACAGAAGGAAGCGACATTTTTTACAATTGTCTTGAATGGAAAACAGCCCTCAGATGCACTAAATTATGTTTATTTTAAATCTTCACCATGATTTCAGCTATAATAATATAAGCTTCTTCAGAAGTTATACATACTAATAAATGAAAAATGTCTTAGCCCAGCGGCGCTGGCTATGAGGAAGGCTATGTTATTATAGCTGAAACCATGGTCGAGGTTTAAAATAAACATAATTTAGCGCAACTGTGGGCTGTTTTTCATTCGAGTCAATTTCATAACGGTTACTGTTGTCGCTGCCACGATGAAAATAATTTTTTTAGCACTTGTACGTAGTCAGACTACAAATTAAAATGTTCGATGTTTAGTGATCCGCTCGTACTAGGATTTGTTATCTCATTTGTAAGTTCTGCGTGCTCTGGCAATTATTGACATATGCTAAACAAATGCAAGGTGCGCGGCCGTTCCAAGTCCAAATTAAACGTTAAATCTCCCATAAAAGGATGCGTAAGGAAGTTCAATCGAAAGAACAGAACCATATGCTGTAACGTAGTAATGTAGTGGTGATACTGAGGTTTATAGGCATACGCAATAACATTCCAATGAACAATGTTCCATCCTTGATAGGTGGGACTTAGGGAAGGTAGGAAAAGGTGTGGACGGGGCTTAATCAGTTACCGTTGGTTGCACAATAAACATGTACACTTTATTTAAGGAATAAATTTCTTTTAAATAATCATTTTTAAAAAAATTACTGTAACACAAGCTACAGTGACGGCTGATGGCATTATTACGAAAGAATTCAAATTATTTGTTGGCTGAAGGCCACAAGCAATACTTCAGAACAATTAACGGCTGAAGGCCTGAATTACAAGTATGAAGACAACTAAACGTTGAAAATACCAAAATCATTTTTAAAATAATCATTTAAAAAAATTGATTGTAACACAAGCTACGCTGACGCCTGTAGGCCTTATTAAGAAGAATTCAATTTCTCGCCTGAAGGCCACAAGCAATAGGAATATATTGAACAAATATTTTTAAACAATTGACACAATCAGACCAAATAAAGAAGGGAGAGATCCACAGGCAGTGCTCCAAGGATCTGCCTGAGGAAAGTCCCTACAGCTGCGTAAGCGTTGAGACAGGCAGCCAAGAGTTGTTATGCTCACTTAACGGGATGGCAACTCAAACCAGTCACAGTTTAAACGCATGACCAACACTGTCGCAAAATCTACCTAACGTATGATGCCCAATACAAAGATGGAGTAACTCAAAAAAATTGTTCAAATGGCTCTGAGCACTATGAGACTTAACATCTATGGTCATCAGTCTCCTAGAACGTACAACTACTTCAACCTAACTAACCTAAGGACATCACACAACACCCAGTTATCACGAGACGGAGTAACTCATGCCAGGCAGATGGGCGGATTATATTCTTGACATCGTAAAACGACAATCATTATACAAGAGAACATGTTCAAACGCAAGAATAATCGGAGGTCATCGCAAAAAGTTGCCTCCACGAATTCAGTACGCGGACAGCGTTAAAATGACTGCTCACTCAAAACCACACTAGATACACACGGATCCGCGAAAACAACACCACACGCAACTCAAGCAATACTGAATCCAGTCGCTGTGGATCAACAAGGACGAATTACAAGTCCACACAAACGCAGATACCCCAGAAGCGGTCGGAAGACCAACTACACGTCGTCCGTTGAGACGACCGACCGAACGACCAACCAACGGTCGCTCTCGATCAAGTCAGGCAAGGCAAACGTTCCAGTTTGAATCGTCGACTGACAGCTTATTCCATGAGGTCACTTCGGCGGACACACACACACACACCAGTGAATAACAATCCATTCAACTTAAGCCCGCTGAATCCGGACCTCGACGTGGTCGTTCACTCTCGCGACCACGTCCTTCCATCGGGCAGTGCATGCGTCGCCAGCTGTCCCGGCGAGTACTTGCGCTATGCGGACCTCACTGCTGCTCCGTCCCAACTCAAATGACTCCGACATAACACGACCCGCAAATACTAGAGGTCACTCCAAAGATAGTACCACAGTACTCGCTATCGATAAACAGCGCTGCTGCCTCTCACGGACAAAGCGGGCAAACGTAGTGGCGCCAGTGAACGCACTAAGAAAACTAAAGATCACAATCCGAATACACGACGCCAATCTGTCAACGGCACAAACGCGAGCCGGAGCACGGCTCATTCCTTTTCTCACATGCAAATTTTTAAACAGGAAATTAATTCAAGAGGTGAAACCCAGTTCGATACACAAGAGACTCGATAAAGCAATTTTTATAGCACAGTGTTCTGAACGCTGAACACAGAAAGAGTCTCCTTTGATTTACGTCTATGGTTACAAACATTTTGTTAACAAAAAGTTTGTGACCATAGACGTACATTAAAGGAAACTGTTTTTTCGCGACAATGTCACAGCTTGTGAAATAAAGTCTCTTTTTTTTTTAAAAAAAATAATAAACTTTTAAGGTCAATGAGCAGGGAAAATTTCAATTTAAACTTTCATTCCTCCCTTATCTTTAAGACTGCAGCTATTGAACGAGTTTCACATAATCGTACTTGGAATCAAAAAAATTTTCAAATTATTTGCTGGGTTCACCTATCTGCATTTAGAATAAACAATTTTAAAGCGCCCCCAGAATGTTTCGATACAGAACAAATTCCATCAACTAACATGGCAGACAGAAGTCGCACAGATCTCAGTAGCAATGAACAAGTTCACCATCCCGTATTTGAGAATAGATACTAAAATGACCACAGGTAATACTTACACAACAGGCTAGTCCATTGCTACATTCAATTGATAACTCACATGTTTTTAATATCTATATACAGCCCTCCTCCCGAAAACCTTTTTCAAAAATTATCAGATGAATAACAGGACACACAGTACTCATATGACTAGTACATAATGTAATAAACGTGACTCTTGTCAAGTGAAGCACGCCCCCCCAAAACCACGTGGACTCAGTACAATAACCACCCTGCGCACCATTAACGTACTTCGCTCCAGCCAACTAAGTTACTCAAGAGTCTGGTCACTGAATACGCATTTACAAGCTGTAACGGCCACTCGAATCCGCATAGTCTAATCAATTGCAAACGGCCATATCGACGAACATCACCTTTTATGTGGCTGCTTAATGTCTCTCAGAGTCCACAATTCGGCAAACAGCGATATGCAGCAGTTTGCCAGCGGGACCCTTCGTAAAACTCTTCATGCCCACTGGATCCAACAACGGCTTGCAACATCCGGTTGACTGACCATGTATCCCAACCAGTCCAACGGATCACCAGGGCGAAGTCTGCAACCACTCTTCACCAGCTGTCTCTGTCACAGAGAGTTTACGTCGTCCACTTCCGGACGGTTCTGCCCGCGTCAGGGGCATCGCTCGGCGGGAATTCAAAGTGGCAGCCTTTGGCGCCGGAATCGAACCATTACACACGTGGTAGAATCTTTCAGTTTTCAACACTGCTTTACCTTCACTAAACCAGAAAGCAAACTGTGTTGTGGGTATGAAAAATGTAAAAGAAAAGAAACGCTAACAAGCTTCTACTACAGAAAAGGTAAGAGTTAATTTCAAACGATGACACAAATGTGACAGAACATGATGAGCTATGAAAAATCTGATAATACAGTTAGCTGGAAACTTCAAGAACAATAATGAAACAAAACAGTGCGGTATTTGATGGAATTTGGATAGTGATCAGTTAAAAAAGATGATGGCTCAGTAATTAACAATGAGAAAAACTGCAAGAAACAGTATATTTCTATAAATTTTTGCGTAACTCGAGAAATGAACCACAACAGCTGCTAAAAGAAAGTAATCTTTAATGCGGTGAGTACGAGGTTCTAGTAAAGGCACCTGAAGTCCTTGGTTTTCCAATAGTTTTGTTAAAAGGTGGAATAAAAGTAATAAAATAGTTACTTGGTAAATTATTTACAGAATCTATTTGTAAGATGACTGCACCGCCAGACTGGTAACTTGCTGTAATTTGTCTTAATAAAGGAGAGATACAAAACACAATAATAAAATGGCTCTGAGTACTATGGGACTTAACTTCTGAGGTCATCAGTCCCCTAGAACTTAGAACTACTTAAACCTAACTAACCTAAGAACATCACACACATCCATGCCCGAGGCAGGATTCGAACCTGCGACCGCAGCGGTCGCGCGGTTCCAGACAAGGTGATTAAAAAGAAACAAAATTTACAAACTGACATGGCACATCGGGCGTAGAACAAGGATCAGTTATAGAGTAGGAACCGTGGTCGCAAAGCCCATACAGTGATACTAAATAGCGTTGCCGTTGTTAAGTAACATGCTACAAACGGGCGCCCACTAGAGGAAATGCTCAAAGATTTCTCCACATGCATCGATACACGGCCGACATCGACACTGCATTTAACAGCGCACCCTCTCAAAGGTACCTGCTGCAACAATCCCGCCCACTGCGTACTTGAGCGATGTAACAGGTGTTTCATACACAATGCTCTTCAGTATATCCACAGGAAAAAACCATTGGGGCAGGTCGCGTGATAGTGGTGGCCATGTGACTGGCCCACCGCAACCATTCCAGCAGTCAGGGAAGGTTGCCTGTAGGTGTCTGCTGACATGCGAGGAGCACCGTCGTACTGAAACCGAATGCGGCAACGAATAGGCACTGAACATCATTCATCACGTCTGGCCACACGTCTCGTAGGAATACGACATGTGCGACCGCCAAGTCGGTCAGCGACTGGAGAATGTGCAACCCAATTAAACAGTCTCGAACGATGCCATCCCACACGTTATGGATAAATTTGCATTCCGAGGCATGTGTACGTGTAGCAATAGCCTCAACAGTAGAGGGGACACTCGCTCTGAAGCTACTGTCTGCAGTGGATTCCTGCAGAAACCACCGCCCGAATCGCAAGGGCTCGTTGTAGTTCCCCGGTTGTAAAGTCTGGGCGTGTTGGAAAGAAAACGAATGCCGTCCTTCGTAGAGTAGAAAGCGCCAGATACAGGGTTGGGAGATATCAATGGCGCGGGATATATCTCGTGTACTAGTTGATGGCGCACGCTGTGTCCTTTCGAGAAAACATCCTTCCGCCTGAACTGCTCGTGTTCTTCGCTGGCGACTAGAACTGACTTGTGCGCATGGAACGAGACGACTTAGCACAATCGGCGATCCACGAATATCGTATGGTTCAGCATCTTTTATCGGGATATTTCGCACGATACACTCGCACAGCTACTCGTCCATTGCTGTTGGCTGCACCATAAATCAAATTCATCGCAGCCATTTCGTGGTACATGTAGCTAGCCATGTTGATCCCAACGCTTCCAGGGCGTGAATGGCGACGGTTTTTCCGTGTGATCCGCCGATGTTAGTCGGGCACCGCCCCTTTCCTAACCGTAGCGTCCTCTCCTGGAGTTTGCGACCCCCGGTTCCTATGTAATTACTGATCCGTGTTGTATGACCGACTAGCTATGTCTGTACGTAAACGTCCGCAGCTCGTGGTCTTGTGGTAGCGTTCTCGCTTCCCGCGCACGGAGTCCCGGGCTCGATTCCCGGCGTGGTCAGCGATTTTCTCTGCCTCGTGATGGCTGGGTGTTGTGTGTTCAAAATCATGATTGACTCGCAAGTCGCCGAAGTGGCGTCAACTAAAAAGGACTTGCGATACGGCGACCGAACTTCCCCTCATGGGGCCTCCCGGCCAACAATGTCATACGATCATTTCATTTCTTTTGTATGTAAATGTTTTTTTTAATCAGCCTTTACGTATAATAAAACTCTCATGTGGACCACTGTAACGTCTCAACTGATCTCTGTCTCAAAAATCTACCGGTACCAGTCTTTAAACCCTGGCCCCTGTTTTGACCAGAACCGAGGTTGGAATCTTTCTACACGTCTGTCAGGGGGCCTGAAGGCGGAGTAATGTATCGCCGAAACTGGTAGCCCAATTAAATAACAATCTGGAAATTTAGAAGGCTGAAAGGTGTTTGATTTCACATTTTTTACTGAACAGCTGAAGTCCTGCAACCGTCTGAAAAGATGGACATACAAATGGTTCAGATGGCTCTGAGCACTATGGGACTTAACATCTGAGGTCATCAGTCCCCTAGACTTAGAACTACTTAAACCTAAGTAACATAAGGACATCACACACATCCATGCCCGCGGCAGGATTCGAGCCTGCGACCGTGGCGGCAACGCGGTTCCGGACTGAAGCACCTAAAACCGCTCGGCCACAGCGGCCGGCGATATCCATACACACACACACAATGTTTATAGTGTTTCTTTCTTGAGCGTTTCGGCGGTAAGCCATTGTCAAAGGAAGTGAATGTAAAAGGAGAAGCACACATTAAGAAACGTATCTACACAGGGAACGGAATACGATAGTACAGACAACAGAGGCTGCACCACCAGACAACTTTTGATAAAGAGTATCAATCCAACTCTTACTCCCTATGAACAGTGTTCTGGTAGGTTGAAATTCTGCTGTCTGTAGATGTGTTTATGATGTAGATACCTTTCTCACTGTGTGCTTCTCGTTTTATGCTCATTTCCTGTGGTAGTTGCATAATGCCAAAAAGCGCAAGTAAGGCGCCCGCTAAAGCCGCTGGGCAATACTGGTGATTAGGATTGTGGAAAGGGGCAAATCAGGTATCGGTCAGTTTACTTGAAAATTGTAATTTGTTGTAATTTAATAGCTCCTTTAAACCAAAACGGCACATAGCCGAACTTTTACAACTACGAGTTTCTAACTCCAATTCTTTCACAGCTGAAGGACTTCATACAAGAAATCTTAAAAATCAACAAGGTAATTTTCAAGTGGCTGAAGACACGCAGTTAAAATTACAAATAAAATAATTAATATATATCACAGATAGGGTGAAATCCTCAAGGGAATAGTGGATACATAAACATAAAAACAAGATGCAATACAAACGGCTGAAGGAGCACAATAAAATTTTCAAGATTTTAAAACTAATTGCGATAACCTTTCAAAGGCAGAAGGCCGCAATGTTTTTGCTTGAAGGGTAATTTCAAGAATAAGGTTCCAAGCGGCTGAAGGGCCACAATTAATTTTAATTTACGTAAAACCCAGTGAAACCAAGAATTTTTTAACCTTCATGCGCTCGCGCTAGAAATAGTCACGCGAGCAATCGCGCGGGCGGTCGGCCGACCGCCCGAGAGTTTTCATCAATCTCTTGAGATTTTCCGTTTTTAAAGGTCATATTTCCATAAAATATCGACATAGGATATCTCACACAATTGCAAACACATTTGTAACCAAAATTATTTATTTAACAATAAAATATACAATGGAATACAAAAAGGAAGCCAAATACCCAAATGAAATATAAGAAATTTTTTTTTAACTGTAGTGTTTTGGGACTATATAATGTAATACTTAAGACTAGAATTATTCACTGTCTTAACTCGTCACAAGAAAAGCTAATTTTGCTTTGAAAAAAGAATTTTTGATTGAAAACGTCACAAACATTTCCGTCAGATGAAAAATGCTGATCAGTCTGTATGCATTCCATTTACGTTTTGAGACTGACAACAATTATTGCACGTAACTGTCGCGATTGAATGTCGTAGACAGACGTTTCTTCCACATTCACCGCATTCTCGCCTTGTTTTTATATTCTTTTTCGAGCCACACAAATAACATATTCCTCTCCTTGTAGGGGTTGATACAGCTGGATAAACTACGCCACTCTCTCAGTAATTTTCCAAAAATACTGCAAATCGTTTGGTAAATGCTTCAATTTAGCTCTTTCATTCAGGTTATCGCTCATCAGTTCCAAAGATAACGCATATAAGAATTGTCTTCTCGTTTTTTCTTTCATATTACCTGTGTTGAATTGAGAAAGAGGTGCGACTTGGACGAACTTTGAGCAGCATCTGTCGGAAAAATGTGCAACTAGAGAATACATGTCCCTCCCGCCGCCTTGTTACCTTTGTGGAGTAAGTATGGCGCGAAATTGCAAAAAGGCGGTCACTTCACCGCCCGCGCGAGCGCGTGAAGGTTAAATCATTGGCTATGACAGATTATACAGACAATTAAACACCCGCGAGAAAGACGGTAACGACAAGCGGCACTCAGAAGCCTCCAGGGGGTCGGTCTACCCTGTAGGTGAGTCCAACTACACTTGATTCGTCGGAACCCAACCAAGGGACAGCCACGGACCGAACGACAAACGACTTGCTTGCCACCAATCGGTACATGAGAACTCAAACACAAAATGTTATGAGCGAAATTATTCACAATCAAATATGTATACTTATTACGCTGTCAAAACTACACGCCGTGTTGGACAGGGACAACAGATGAGGAAAGGACACTGCCTGAAGTTACGTTAGTGGCCAGGGCAGGTAACCGGAACACTAACGGCCACAAGGCAGAAAATTCCTCTGGTGCACTTGAATTTTAGTCAACCTATATAATTAATTCCACCGCATGGCGGCTAAATTTCAGCAATACAAACACTCGGTGTTGCTCACACGAAAACCTCCCCAACAGCGAACCACCGAAACGAACCACACAACATGAATGGATGTGGCTTGGGTACTTAAAACACCACTCAACTTTGACGTCCTGGGTCGGTGAACCACGAAGCTCGTAGCGATCGAACAGCTTCACACACGCTCCGACACTGTGCAGGGACCGCCAGCGGACACAGCCGACTGCACCGCGCGGAGATATCCTTCCTGATCGGCACCGACCGACAGACTCCGCTCAGAATGCAGACAACATCCAAAATATTCGTGAGTGGAAATAACGCCTACTACACACAGAACCTGACAAACACTTGCATGAAGACCTGAATGATACCCAACAGTAACTAAGCACCCACGAAGACAAATCGGGAGTCGATGCACACACACACACACACACACACACACACACACACACACACACACACAGCTGGCTCATGAACAATCGGCGAGCCAAAACGCGTCGTCCGGTAGGACGACCAACCGACGATCCACCAAGACCGTGGCCTGGCTCAAGTGATGCGTGGCGGCAATGGTCGGGCGAGCCATGTCGACGCAGACCTCACTGCTCCAACCCGGCTGCACTAGTGCCGCATTACGACTCTCCGACTGGCAGGTCCGGACTGCGCTTCAGACGCGTTCCATCTGACTGGCAGCCCGAGCTCGCGACGCGGACTGGCTTACGACAGACAACGACCTGGAATTAATAGTAGTCGAGCAAAGATACTATGAGAGGGGTTATATCGATACGCGCTGCTAGTGCCACTCACGGTCAGGCAAAGCAGCAACTCAGTGACAGTATTAATTTAAATTAACGTAGTGAGGTGAGGTGTAAGTACGTTAAAAACAGGGTGTGAAATACATGACGGCAGGAACATTAGCCACATACGGCTCAGAAAGGAAGAAATGAAACAAATATTTTGTTGTTAAGACGAGAGTTTCATTACAAGTGCAGAACATGACCGCGACCTTTCGTAAATGTTTCTGCAGTAGGTATGTTAGAACGAATTGATGGTAAAATGTAGCCAAAGAAGTTATGGAGATGAATTCCAGAAGGAAGTTGACTACCTAGAAGATGGGAAACTGATATCTAAGTAAGCTACGAACGCCAGGCTTGTGTAAGGGAATAAGGGGAGACTTAACTATGGATGTTGAGAATCGAGAAGTGGCGTTACCTCTAAGCAGCTCACAGTACAGGGTGGTCATAGACAACCTCTACAGTTTCTAAGCATGTTGCAGAGTATTTTGTGCTGAGAAATTGTTGTTAAATAATGAAACATTACGCCTTTTCCAAGGTGATTAGCTTTGAAGTTAGCCAATCAGGCCATTGCGCAAGGAAATTGAAGGGGCCCTCCAGGGACTGTGTCGCCAAATTTGTACTTCATTTGATTTCCTAAAGCGAAACAAGAGAGCTGTATAAAAATTGAGCTGGGACTGTAGCAAGGATCTAACCCGAGCAAAAGGTGAGCAGTCTCGTGCATGGCCAAAAACTTTGCGCTCGAAGGCTGTACAGTCCAGAAACTGAATGGTCATAAAGCAAAATCACCTTGAGCGTTGAGGCAGTCATCACTCCGACGCGGCAGGTTGGAGATGCCCGTCTGCTAAAACACCACGTCCTGCTGCATGAGAAAGTACATAATTGCCCACAATACATCTTGTCCTAAAGGAACTGCCCAACCTTTTTTTTCTTCACCAGGCAGCAGTCCATCGCAAAGGCGGTCAGCTGGCGGAAAATGGGTGGAGGAAGGAATTTAAGAGAGACTGCTTTGTGCAAATGATGGGAAGATCATGAAACTCCATGCATTCTCACGTTAGAATCTGGGGCGATAACGGCAGAGCAGCTGGCGCACATGTTTAGTGGAGACAACACTGTAGTCCCCTCTGAGGAAGTGGCCAGGTTCTTTTAATGAGCGGCAAGAAAAATATGTTTCACTGGCAAAACTGCCTGGGAAGCTTAACAGACTTTCAAAAATTAGAGATGCTTGGCCTGGAAAGATTAGATCTCTCCGTGAATGAGAGACTGTGGGCCCATCTATGTGGAATTTTTTTTTTCTTTTTTTGCCCAAAAATGGCCATGCTTAACGTAAGAACGATGCCTCCGTAGTCGAAAACCTCCTATCTTCAGACCAGAAAGAGTTTGAGTTACTGACTGGCTCTTCTCAGGATATGCGGAGTAGAGGCTTGCTCCCCCCAGTGTGGGCCCTTGATGCTGTATCTGAATTGATTAGTAGGCCAACAGAACGGTAGAGAAGGGAGTAGATTCGATCAGTTTGTACACTGTGGGGGCGGTTTTATTTTTGCTAATTTGGCTGCCATACCGAGACATACTGGAACGTGGTTATGATTCTTCGCTTTCTTTGTCTTCTGTTCCTCCCCTGATGGAGAACTTCAGGTCTTTCCCTAGTGGGTGAGACTTGTGGCCCGTATCTTGTGGTGGACTAAAGCCAGTGGTAAGTTTCCAACTGTACCGACAGTGGAACTGCGTATCATCTCGGACATATCGTGTGTCATGAGGGTGAACTTATTCGCCCTGACTCGGCCGTCTGACGTTTGACAATTTCAGCATGCGCCTTTGTGCCTGTGAGTCAAATTGGTTTGACCAGACCAGCGAACAGATGCACCTCACACTGAAATCTGCAGGTATTTTAGGGCTCTGGTAGGAAAGTTTCCAGCGTTCTGATAATCGGAACGCCAGACCGCATAGTTTTGCTGATAATCGGAACGCCAGACCGCATAGTTTGCAAATTATCGTGAAAACCTCAGAACATTACGGCTGCCGCATCGAGCTGCTCCTCGCTCACAGCGCCCCGATTTCTGGCGCCGGCTGAATCAAGGTGAAAGGGTATGAAAGGGTAAAAAACTGCTGCACTGACGTAGGATTGTTGAATGATATTCCCAGCTCTTTTGTTAGGTGAACCATAGTTTGTGGTATACTTGGTCGTAGTTGATTCCAAACTATTTTATATTCCGGGCAACAGCACCTGTTGAAAGGCATGGTGTAAGGAAGAATTTCGTTCACAACCGTTAATATTCTTGTTTATTAAAACACGACCAGTTTCACGGCTTTGAGCCGCATCATCAGGTGAACAATGTTAGACGATCATAGGCATGCCCATCGCTCCTAGTCTCTGAATAGTAACTTTTGACTAGGAACGTTGGGTATGCCTATGACCTTTCGACGTTGTTTACCTGACGATGCGGCTTAGAGTCGCGAAACCGGTCGTGTTTTAATAAACAATATCAGCTGTGAGCGTGTTCTTCCTTATATCAATGTAGCTGATTCCATTTGAATACAGTTGGTCCTCACAATGGATTCATGTAAACAAAGTCAGATTGCACTGTAAAAGGGATTACTTCAGGGGAGAATTTGTGTAGCTTACATCCCAAGGAATGCTTTGCCAACTAAACACCATTCCTTTTCTGATTTGTGTTTATCATTTTTGTATAAGATTTATTAGATACTTGTAGTTACAAAAGGATCAATAAAACTTGTCATTATTTTGAAAACTTAAATACGCCACTGTTCTCATTCAAACTTCCTCAACTATTAACTGTTTTTATTTTATGGTGTTGGTATGTGGGTACACCAGCAATTTAAGGTTCATTCTTATTAAATTAATTAATTTGATTATTGAGTTCCGAAAGTGACTGCAGGCGTGGACAGCAAAAGTGCTATGAGTAAACCCATTAATTTTGTATTGAAGTGGCACCACCGTTTAGAATAAGGAAAGTTAGTTCTGTGCGATATTCGGAGCACGAGATACAGCCAGGTGTGGGCCGGATTGCAGTAAGTTACGCTTACCAGCAGTTGCAAAAGCAAACAGAGGCCACAAGGGCGTAGAACTGCCAGAGAGGCAGAAGAGGACCACTGGCCAACCTAAGTGTTACGCGTATATGACGCAAAACAGAGCGCTTGGAAAAACAGAGCCGCACAGCTGAGTCAAATTGATGCCGTTGTCTAACGAGATTCATTGAAGTGTGGCAACTCTCCTGGACAGTGGGGCGTATCACACCACCAGGCTACAGGCAGCAACAGATGGGGTGACAGCGTCCCAGTCCACGGCAGGTCGTTGGTTCGACCCTCTGAGGCTGACGCGGAGTTCAAATGGTTCAAATGGCTCTGAGCACTATGGGACTTAGTTTCTGACATCATCAGTCCCCCTAGAACTTAGAACTACTTAAACCTAACTAATCTAAGGACATCACAACACATCCATGACCGAGGCAGAATAGGAAACTGCGACCGTAGCGGTCGCACGGTTCCAGACTGTAGCGTCTAGAACCGCTCGGCCACTGACGCGGAGTCCGCAGCCAGCCATCAGTGGGCCACTCTTCCGCTTGCTACCACAGGCAGTTGTCTTGGCTCACACATGCCGGAGACTTCCGAGGCGAGGGCAGCAGATTTGGACGCCGGATAGTGGGCGGTCATTGCCGACGTGTTCTCAGCTACGCCAGCGAGGAGAAAGCATCAGCTGGGCCGGCCTATGGCTCCGGATGGAGCAGTGCAGACTCAACGGGAATGGTGGCTGCTGAGTTGGCTGCTGGCGCAGTCATCCTGATATAATCGGAGCTCTGCAGCTGGTGTACAAGGCCAGCACGACACAGTGTTATGTTGCACAGGCTGATGGGGTGCTTCCTCAGCACTGTGGAGCCTTGTGATGCAAACCGAGGTGACTGGAGCACCATAGAGGAAGCAAATAAATGATTTGGAAAGTTCTCGCCGAGTTTTAATACAGCACCTCCTGGCACTCCACCCGCTGCATTTGGTGCCTTCACGCCACATTTGGCATCTGATCCCACTACAGTATATAAAATTAAGGATCAAGTTATTGAGAAGATAATACTTTTCTTTGCGTAAATATAATAACTTTTAGCATCACTCAGATAAATATTTATGATTAAAGGAAGCGACAGCTTGCAAACTCGACCGTCTCCCACTTGAGTTAGCGTAACTTTCACATTACGGCATTTGCTACTGGGCGACGTGCACTGTCATGAAGCAGCAGCAACTTCGGCACAGTTTTCCTTGACGGACTTGATGCCACCTACACACTCCATTCTGCAATGGATGTCTACCGGAGTTTATCCTTCGGCAGCAAAGAAAAGAATAACAGCACATTCGTCCTATCTGGACGCATTCGATAAGTCGTTGCCACGTTTACCATTTACCGCATGCTCTCCCGAAAGACACAAATGCCACACTACAAGTTTGCCTACGTGTCGGTGCTTATATACTAGCATCGTAGTCACGCTACGTTGCATATGCGTTGCAGCAACGCCTTAAAATGGAAACTTTCCGATCGCTTCTGAGAACTGTGACAATATCAACACGTGATCTGATGTCCTGAGCTGAACGTCAATACACCACATCATATATTGATTATGTCTCGATTTGACGTAGGAATATCATTTCAGTTTAACACATCCCATGAAATATCAAAGAATTACTCTTTTGAGTAACGCACCGGGATAGATTTCACTCTCACAATGTATTACAACGGGAAGGGGTGGGGGGGCAAATGACCGCTGCTGGATTGAGGAAGATGTCTTGGTGTGGGTCAGGATGCGTCCGACTCCCTCTCGTGGAGTTCTGTGTTCTTTTCATGGCTTGGGAGAGTGTTTTGAGCATTGTGGGAAGCTGCAGCAAAACAACAAACGAACATGTTTTCTTTATTAATACATCAAACTCGTTACTCTGACGCGGTTTGACATTGTCTTGTAATACTTCCTGTCGCAGTAGCAGGCGAAGCAGACGCAGCATACAGCCTGCAAGAGTGTTCGGAAATTCACATTATGAACTTCTGGGAAGGAGTGGGTACATAATATTTTACTAAAATCCCTGAGCCGTGACTGGATCATGTTATGCATTGGATTAAACCTTCGTTGCTGTTCTGTGTTTAGCCCCCGTGGTTATCGCGATTATGCTGTTATCCTCTGTCTCCGCAAGTGGCAGCAGCGTTGTGTATCGATATTCGCACCTTGTACCATCTTTGGCCTGCCGCTTATCGTTTCTGGCGGCGCTGTGTGCGACCAGTTGGTCGGTTGGCCTGGAGCAGCGAGGAAATCTCCGCGGCGCATAGTTTGGCTGGAGCCACTGGTGGCGTGCGTGTGGTGCTGTTCCCATTGCTGCGAGGTCCGTGGCTCACCGACCCTGGACACGAAAGTTGAGTTTTGACTTCATCTACCAGCAAGTCACGACTGTTCACATTGTGTCATTTGGATTTCATTGTCGGCTGTTGGGACATTCCTGTGAGCAACAACGTGTGTTTTTCAAGTTGTCAGAGTTTAGCCACCCTCCACCGGAGTTTAACCGTACTTGGTTATTTTGAATTGAAGTGCACCAGCGGAATCTTCTGCTTTGTGGCCGTTAACGTTCCGGTTACCTGCCCTGGCCGTTGGCGTAAATTCAGGTAGTGTATTTTCCTGATCATGTTGTCGCTGTCCAGCACGGTGTGTAGTTTAACAGCTCAATGTATAATTGGTTGTGGACGCCAATACTTTCTACGTTGTTCCATAGAACTCCCTGCTGTGTGCTGGACAGGTGAAGCGGAAGTTATCTTGTCGGTGGGTCCGTTGACTGTCTGTCGGTAGCGTTTTCGTCGGATCGAGGATGGTTGCGCCGACTGCCTGTCTCACCTAAGCGAGCGTTAGTATTTGAATTTCAGGCCGACCCTCGGAAACTTCTGAGTGCCATTGGATGTACTCCTTCTTATTTGTTCTTGTTGTTTGTATTTGTATGGCTTCTAGCCGATTTTTAAATTAAAATTGTTTTGCTCTTAAGGTGTAACATTGTTTGGGCCTTCAGACAAATTTAATGAATTGATTTAAGATAAGGCCTTCTGCCTCTTAAATTTCTGATTTTGGTTTGAGTCTTAAGTTGTTGGCCTTCAGCTGATTTTAAATTAAAATGGTTTTACCCTTAAAGCATGACATTGTATGGTGCATTCAGCCGCTAATCAAGTTCCAAAAATTAATGCTGTGTTTTTTAAAAAAAATTCTTGTCTCTTGTAATGTTTGGTCAAATAAATAAAGTTGTATGTTCGAGTGTAACTGACAGTCGCTTATTTTGGCCCCTTTCCACAATTTAAAATACCTTTCATGTCCTGCAGGTTTAGCAAGGCGTCTCAATCCCAAGTACGGAAACGTACCGTTTCCGGACTAGAGCCATTTGAAAGCATGTTTGCTAGGCAGATATGCAACAGGATAGACATGGTGCGTGTGCGAGGGGAGGGGCCAATGTTATGTCGGATCGGCACTTTATTCTACCTCTCTAACCTTTTTGGTGCCTCAGTCATGCGTCTGTGGGTGTTTGAGGAACATAGTTAAGTACAACTTTGCAGAATATACCGACACGATCCTTCCGAATGGCGAAGCTCACGGTAATGGAAATGCTGCTCGCCGCCTTCATCAAGCTCGTTCTCCACAACGTTCGACTGCATCGCACATTCCTTTCGCCGCAATTACGCAACGGCTTCGGTACCTTCACCGTCAGCAGGTGTGACTGTGGTGATCAAAGGAAACACTGCACAACCGAACTGGAAGAGGCAGTACTGCGTCAAGTTGAAGACAACCCGTCAACGAGTACACCAGCAATTTCTTTGGCTGTTAGTAAGTGGAACTGTAAAACAAGTGATGTACTGGGTCATGCCCAATCAACAATTAGTAAAAGTTGTTGTGTTATCAACATGTTTTCGGATGGTTGTAGCATGGAAACTGTACGTTTCCGGACATGGGTCCAAATTCACAATATTACCTCCTCACTTCCCGCTACAGTTCCTAAAAATATGTAACGGGAATTTCAGAACACACTGTACAGGCGCTGCAAGGGAGGCGGCGCGCTAACCTCGCATTGCTACCACGCAAGTGCTGAGTTTGCGGTGGCGGACACACGCCGGACGCGGTTCTGCTGTGAGGCAAGCAGCTGTTAGCGCCGTCTTCTAATGGTAGGTCACGCAGTCGTCCATAGCCTAACACTGGACTTATTGCTGGATTGCAGCGTCGGTGACTGACAGAGTCTGGCGGCACAAAAATGGATGGTGGGATCACGGTGACGAAGTGTTGCAACGGCTGCAGAATGTTGGCTGCCAAATGCCTGTGCGATCATGAAGTGGTCGTTGGTTCGGAACCCGAAGGCGGCATAGTTATCGCGTAGATTGCAAGGCTGCGTCCCTAGAACTTGTGACGGTGACTGACACAAGGCAGAAACCGTGCATTGCCCTGCAGTGGCTATGATATTTATGGAGCAGTCACATGAAAACCAAACACCTGCCACAACGGGACCATGGGATGGTTCAGTTCAAAAGTAATCAGCCCACGCATTATGACATTTATCCCATTGGGAGGTGAAATGATCAGTCGTTGTTTTGCAAAACGCGGTCGGCCCAACCGCACCCACATCCACTCTTGCACTTCCTCGTCCAACTGATAAGAACGACCACGCATGTATTTCTTGTCATCAAAGATATGCTAATCACAGGGTGAAACATCTGGACTGTACGGAGGATGTTGCAGTGTTTCCCAACCAAATCGCGGGAGCATCGCCTTCTTCCGATGCGCATTGATTGTGGTTAATTGCTCGGGAAACTTGACGAGCAGAGGAAGCATCCTGTTGCACGATACGCCTCCGCTCACACGTCAAAATGGACGAAAGCTAAGCTTTGATGATTTGGTTGGGACACACTCCAACATAGTCCGTACAGCCAGGGTCTTTCACCGTGTAATTTTCACATCTTTGGTGGCATGAAGGAAGACATGCATGAATGTCGGTTTCACTGGGACAAGTCAGTGCAAATGTGGGTTCGTTAGCAGCCGATTGAGTTCTACGAAAATGTAATTGATCGTCTCCGTAGCGGTGAGATAAATATCTTAACACATGTGGTGATCATTTTTGAGTGGCACTATGGAATGATTCATTCATGGCGGGTGTTCGGTTCTCATTTGACTGACCCTTGTCATCCCTGACGCTTTAAATTGCTATTCAGAACTAACTTTGCAGAAGGGTCTGTGTTTCTGTGGAAATATCTGGATCATTGTTTGCGTTTGAGGTCTGTTGTTGTGGCACGGGAGGGAGTCGAACTGCAGAAGCCTCCTGGAGGTTTGTCAACGTTCCAGACCACTCACACGTGGAAGTCTAACAATACTGAAGCAGCTGCTTCTGCCGAAGTTGCTGAATGGGCAGGGCGTTATTCAGCTCGGATCCCAGTGGTTTTGTCTGTGGCTCTGACTATGTCTGTTCCATGGCTGTAAGTACAAACGGCCCTTGAGAAACAAGACATTGATGCGAGACACGTATTTTTTTATAAGTGCCAATACTACCGTTGAAGAGGTGAAATCAGCATTCACTTGACATCGTACATTTCCTTATTCCATATATTTGCGGTAGATCGCCAGAGGAGGGTATTACGCGAAAGACAATTTTACACTATAAACCATGAGAAAGGTTGCCGCAACTATGAGCTTTTTTTTTTTTTTTTTTTTTTTTTTGAATGATCAGTCTCCTGACCGGTTTGATGCTGCCCGCCAAGAATCTCTGTCCTGTGCCAGTCTCTTCATCTAAGAGTAACACTTGCAACCCATGTCCTCAATTATTTGCTGCATGTCTCTCAATCTCTGTTTTCCTCTACAGTTTATGCTCTCGAAAGTTCCACCTAGTTCCCTGATGCCTTAACAGAGGTCCTATCATGCTGTCCCTTCTCCTTATCAGTGTTTTCCACATATTCCTTTCTTCTCCGATTCTGCGCAGAACTTCCTCATTCCTTACCTTATGACCTAATTTTCAAAAGTCCTTTGTAGCACCACATGTTAAATGCTGTGGTTCCCTCCCGTTCCGGTTTTCTCACAGTCCATGTTTCACTTCCATACAATACTGTGCTTCGAACGTACTTTCTCACAAATTTCTTCTCAAAATTAATGCCAGTGTTTGATACTAATGGACTTCTCTTGGCCAAGAAATCCATTTTTGACAGTGTTTGCTGCTTTTGATATCCCCCTTTCTCCGTCTGTCATTTTTTTTTTTTTTCCTAGGTAGCAGAATTCCGTAATTTCATCTACTTCGTGGCCATCGGTTTTGATGTTAAGTTTCTCGTTCTCATTTCTGCTAATTATCATTACTTTTGTCTTTCTTCGATTTACTCTCAGTCCATATTCTGTACTCATTAGATTGTTCATTCCGTTCAGCAGATCATGTAATTCTTCTTCACTTTCAGTCAGGATAGCAATGTCATCAGCGAATCATATAATTGAAATCCCCATCTTGAATTTTATTTCCACTCCTGGACCTTTCTTTTGTTCCCATAATTGATCGATGTACAGACTGAACAGTAGGGGTGAAAGACTACATCCCTGTCTTACACCCTTCTTTATCCGAGCCTTAGTTCTTGACCGTCCACTCTTATTATTCTCTCTTGGTTCTTGTACATACTGTATATTACCCATCTCTCTCTATAGCTGGCCCCTAATTTTCTCAAAGTTTTGAATATCTTGTGCTGTATTACGTTCTCGAACGCTTTTTCCTGGTCGTCAGGTCATATGAACGTGTCTTGATTAGTCTTTAGCCTTGCTTCCATTATCAACCGCGACGCCAGAATTGCCTCTCTGGCGCCTTTACCTTTTCTAAAGCTAATCTGTCTTGAAAGTCTCTTCGGGTTTGCTGCCGGATCCTAAAATCAACTTGACTCGATATTTCGGCGATCCAACTGGTCGCAATCTTGAGGAAATGCTGCTTCTGCTGATGAGTCCCGCTGAGAACTGACGCCAAGTTGCAAATCGACGTCCTATATAGGCCGCCGTTCAGTACACGGCGCATGTGCTGCCCATCACGGTTTCTGCCGTCTAAGACAGGGGATTGGCGCCGTCCTTACTGAAACACTGCTGGCAACGATATATCGCAATAAAGGCCGCACCGAAGAACGTTCAGTTTTGATGCGAGATAATGCAGGATTCCACGTCTTGCTAAGAGGAAATCTACAGAGACAATGGGTTTCCTCTAGCGCAAGTAAACATACCACGCCGCCAGTGGTGAAAACAGGTGAAATAGAGATATCGCTATCAACAATTAAAAATTAAAAATTAAAAACTAATCCGACGATCGAAACACAGACGTTTTCTAATGTCTGATAACACCGGGTTCCAAGTCTTACTTAAAAGGTAACCCTTGTCTCTATTAATAAGATTATCAGGTAAATGAATCTCTCTGGATTCTTTTAAAACACAGTCACAATAGCGAGATGCAGAGACAACCATTTGTGTCCCGTCATACAGCATTCTATGTCCCTCCGTGAGACAGTTCAAAAATGGCTCTGAGCACTATGGAACTTAACATCTGTGGTCATCAGTCCCCTAGAACTTAGAACTACTTAAACCTAACTAACGTAAGGACATCACACACATCCATGCCCGAGGCAGGATTCGAACCTGCGACCGCAGCAGTCGCGCGGTTCCGGACTGCGCCCCTAGAACCGCTAGACCACCACGGCCGGCTCGTGAGACAATGCTCCGCCACTCCAGAAACAGGTCTTTAAAACCAACCTGTTTCTGGAGGTACGACGACGATACGTTTATGGTGTGGCCTCATGGGAAAGAAGCTCTTCACGGCCCGTAGATCATTTTAATTCCCTGCATCCTAGCATCAAGTTTACCATAGAGGTGGAAAGTGATGGAAAGCTTCCGTTTCTGTATGTTCTGGTGTACGGAAAGGATGATGGGACACTGGGACACAGTGTTTACCGAACGCCTACGCACACGGGCCGTTACTTACATGCTTCTAGCTGTCATCCATCGTTCCAGCGTATGGGGGTTCTGCGGACGTTGGCGAGAAGAGCTTATGCCATTTCAGATGGAGAAAGCTTGACACAAGAATTGGACCATCTTAAGGTTGTGTTCAAGCAGAATGGCTATAGAGATAAACAGATTCATCGTGCTTTCGAGTTTGGACCTTCGCTTGAACCACCAGACGATACCTGCAAATCTGTGGCTTTTTTACCTTTTGCTGGGAGCATTTCCTCGAAGATAGGAAGAATTCTAAAATGATATCATATCAAAAGTATTTTTCGTCCACCAGCCAAGATTAGAGCGCTTCTTGGCTCTGCTAAGGATGACTTGGGTTTGAGGAAGCCCGGTGTGTACAAGATCGCTTGCCACTGTGGGAAGTCTTATATTGGTCAGACAATCCAGACCATTCAGGACCGATGTGTTGAGCACCAGCGGCACACACGGTTGCTTCAACCCGAGAAATCTGCAGTGGTGGAGCACTGTCTCACCGAGGGACATAGAATACTGTATGACGGGACACAAATGGTTGCCCCTGCATCTCGATATTGGGACTGTGTTTTAAAAGAATCCATAGAGAATCGTTTATCTGATAATCTTATTAATAGAGACAAGGGTTACCTTTTAAGTAAGACTTGGAACCCAGTGTTATCAGACATTAAAAAACAGCGGTCTGTGTTTCGATCGTCGGAATAGTTTTTAATTTTTAATTTTTGATAGCGATATATCGATTTCACCTGTTTTTACCACTGGCGTCGCAGTATGTTTACTTGCGCTAGAGGGCAGTTACGGCATCATCTCGCGCACGCGTTGTGGGCCTTCTGCGCCCCATATAGGGGCCGCCGCTTGCGCTGAGAAGTCAGTTCCGACGAGATCGTGTACCAGCACTTTCACCTGAAGATGGCGGCCAGTTGGACCGCGGAAATATTGTGTCAAGATGACGTTATGATCCGGCTGCACATCCGAGAAGAATATTAGGACTTCAGGGAGCTGTTACATGATATGCAGACAGTTCCTGTCTCACAGAAATAGGGTACTTTCTGCGGAGAACTGTGAAAACCTGTATGCCACCCAATACCAACGACACAAACATCAGGATCTTCTTTGTAATCGTAATTCATTTGCGCAATCATTAACTGCTTGATCATACAAAGTCCAGTCATATTAATGTGACACCACAAATGTTCGACATTAACGTGCAATAACAACTCACAAACGGCAGGTGGCAGCACTAGCAATGGAGGGAATACTAAACGTGTTGGGCGTGCGCGGGAACAGTGCAGTCGCTGTCGTAATAAGAAAACAGCGGTTTATCTGACGTACAAAAGGGCATGACCATTGGATTTCGGCCAAAAGGGAAAAGCTTTTCCGAAACACCTTAGCCTGTGAACTGTTCACGTACCGCCGTCATTAAAGTGTACTCTAGATACCAAAATGGCGCTATCCAAAACAGGCGCTGATGCCAGTGTGGTGCACCATGGGCTATAGATCACAGGGGATGAATGAGATGTGCACGAGCGAATAGTCACGCACCTGTTGAGAAACTTACCGTCCAGATGAACCAAGGTACTTCTACCAGTAGCACCGCAACAGGCCGTTCTGCGAACGTTGTTGCGTAGGGGCCTCCGCAGCAAGCACCTCGTTCATACACCAGTGCTGTCTGCTGTTCATCGGCGACGAAGGCTGGGATTTGCACGTAATTGCCGCTGCTTGACGTCCACTGAGCGACGACAGGTGGCAGTTTCAGAAGAATAATGTTTTATATTCTAGCAAGCAGATGGTCATTGGCGTTTACGGCGTGAAAAGTCTGAAAATAAACACTCTCGAACAATCGTCGGAAGGGTCCAGGCGGGAGGGCATCCCCTTGGTGCTCTCGCCATTTTGGAAGGAACAATCGATCGCATCTGTTCTTGAGGACCATGTCCACTCCTACATTCAGTTTGTTTCTTCGACACGATGGCATCTGTCATCAACACAGTGCAACGATTCTCAGCTTCCAGTGTACGAGCGTGGTTCGAAGAGCACCAGGATGAGTTCTCCATACTCCCCTGACCACGAAACTCCCGAATTTAAACAGAATCGAAAACTTCTGAATCACCTCGATCGGGCTGTTCGCGCTATTCATCTTGAACAGAGAAGCACAGTGAACCTCCCCTGGCACTAGAGCTGGCATGACTCTTCTTGCACCACTCGCGGTGGTCCAAGCTGCAAATGATTGTTCAGGAATCTCACAGATAGTCACAGTAGTATGACTGAACAGCATATTTGTCTTGCTTAGTGTGGTGTATCTACATCTACATTTTCAACCGTACTTTGCAAATGAGTGTGATGAGTGTGGTGAAAGGTACTTTCCACTGCGTCAGTCAGGATTAATCTGCCCTGTGCACGCTATAATTAGTCTGATCTTGTCTTCACGGTGCGTATGGAAGCTATTCGAAGGGGATTGTAGTCTATTCCTGGAGTCATCACTTAAATTTGATTCTAGAAACTTTCTACGTCGCCTTTCACGGGCTAGTTTGTGTCCGTCTTCAAGAGTCTGCCAGTTCACTTGTGTCAGCATCATCGTGGAGCTCTGTCATGCGTCGAATAAGCTTGTGATCACTCTTGTTGCCCTTCTTTGCATCCGTTTAATATCCCCTTGTAGTCTTCTTTGGTACGGGCCTCATACACTTGAGCAATGTTCCACAATAAGTTCGAATGGTTCAAATGGCTCTAAGCACTATGGGACTCAACATCTGAGGTCATCAGTCCCGTAGACATAAAACTACTTAAACCTAACTAACCTAAGGACATCACACACATCCATGGCCGAGGCAGGATTTGAACATCCGATCGTAGCAGCAGCGCGGTTCCGTACTGAAGCGTGTACAACCGCTCGACTACAGCGGCCGGCTACACAATAAGTATCACACTTGTTTTTGTATGCAATCTCCTATATAGACTGACTGCATTTCCGTAGTATTCTGCCAATGAACCGTACCTGCCTTATCTAACACAGAATATGTGATCGTTCCATTTCATATCGCTTCAAACTGTACTTGAGTTAGCAGATTCCAACTGTGGCTCTGTGATACCGTAGTCGTTGGCTACCATGTTTGTTTTTTTTTTTTTGTTTTGTAGAGAAAATAATTTTGTTCTTAACATTTAAAGCGACTATCTTCTTAATTTATTTTGGGCAGGCACTTTTTGGTGATGGATCTATTGTACTACCCCTTCGTTCGGATTTTTTCGTTAACAGCATTTCACACCTGCAAATAATATACTTAAGTGTCGTACAGTTTAATCTAGTAATGTTAGTTAGAAACATTAAGCCTGAGAATAGAATTTGCAATATATAGAAGAGAAAATTGCGTGTGATAGTAACTAGAATGTAATTAGCGAGCTGTGAAAGGGATGGCTATTGTCACACTAGCAGTAACATATGTCATAATATCGACTTTCATACTGTATTGTGCCATTCCTTTTAATATCTCATTGTATCGAGCTCGAGTTTTCACATCAAATAAAACCAACGATATGCATATAAGCGAGACGATTCCTTTTTGTTTTTGTTGTATGATTAAAATGCGTAGCTATATAGGATGAGATAACGATCCTACAATGAAACCAAGAAAATTTTTGAACAACCCACTACATCACTTGAAAAGAAGCACTGAAACGTTCAAATAACTTACGGGATTCCAGCCGGTGACATCGTCGATGTTTCGACTGCAGCTGACCAGGCTATTTTCAAGTCAAAACTGTCGCAAGTAAGCGCTGTGCAATCGAATTTAAAATTACTGCTTTCAGAGCAACTCTGGAAAGAAAATACGCACACGCATGCACGCACACACATACACACACACACACACACACACACACACACACACACGCACACACACACACACACACACACACACACACACACACACAAATGCCATTACAAACGAAAGATGACTGACGTCACAAGTTATCGATAGTGAAATTAATAATGAATGAACCGCTGAGGTATCATAAACTATGTCCCTATGTTTTATGACAAGGTAGACAGCAGATTCCACGAATAATTTAAATAAAATCCTTCTTCTCTATTCGCAAGTCTACCTGATAATTTAATTTAACAGATTCCATAATAACACTAGCCCAATAGCTGGAACTGCATGCCATAATCTCCGTTTCGTTACATTCCACACGATGACCGGTGTAAAGACAATGTTCTGTAACGGGGAAGTAGCTCGGCTGTTGTAAGCATGTGTACTGCTCATGCTAAGTACATTAGTCCCCCAAAATGGCGATAGTTTGATCAATATATTACACACCACAGCTGCAAGGCATGCGGTAGCCATCCGCCTTACGCAAACCAAGATCATCATTTGTGGAACTTAAAAAAGAAACCTGACCTTAGATGGTGCTCTAAAAACACACTTATATTTCCGCAAAACACGACCAATCCTCTTCGAAATGCTTCCCGACTACGGCAAAAAGGCCGCAGACTTTGGTCCCATCTCGGTATTATCATCACTCATCCGCTGCACAGTTGGTCGTTAGTGCAACGCACGTCTAATTTGTCTTCAGCTAACATCATTCTGATGAAAGGTGACTTCGAGATGGGCTCCCAGGTGACAAAATCTCAGGGTGCGAGATGACATGGACCAAGTTATCATGTTTCCCTTCACGTTGAGCCGGGTGGTGACAAATACCAGTCTAAAAAGAGTCGGAGACTTCCTATAAATAGCATGCCCTAACGTATCATCCACCTTCCTCCTGACCAACACGTCAAGGAAAGGAAGACAGACATCTTTTTCCATCCCTACCGCGAAACGAAAATTCGGGTTGATTGAATTCACGAGTTCGAATAGTAGTAGAAATTCCAACTAACATGAAGCAAAACAACGAAGTTATCGTCTATTTACCTGAAAAACATGCAGATTTCAAAGATGCTGACTCCGAGGCATGTTTGTCGCAATCTTCCACAAACAAACTGGCTAAAATAGGTGACAACGGACTTCCAGTCGCAACTCCATCTGTCTGCTCGTATTACTGGTCACTGAAAAAATGTAAGTGGAAGTCAACACATGTCGAAATATGTTCGTTAAGTCAGCAAAAAAACCTTACTTTGACCAACCATAACGAATCAGTGAAGAGAGAGAGACCACATCAAAACTTACCATAGTCATTTAAACGCATTCCCTTTAATCGACGTAAGAAATCACTCGAGTTCTTAATGTGCTGCTCACACCGACCTGCTACAGGGCTCAACACGATATGTCGGAGCACTAATGTTACGATCGGACGAGGAATTTCTTCCTTGCGGACGTTATGGTGGTAATATATCCAAGGGGGTACGGTACAATAAGAACTGACTTTACAGTCTCCTGCAATAAGGGGCTTTTCTTCAAGCGGCTGTTAGTCTTTCCCTCAACACTTTTTACGGTATCGGCACCGATACCACAACACGCAGAATCGGTCAGTAAACATTGCATTTTTCGAACGTAATCCTGCTCGTCCAGAACAACGGCAGCATTGTCCTTCTCCACAATTAAAATAACAATACGATAATTAACTCTACGTGAACGTAAAGCAGCCCTCTCAGCCGCTGCGATGTTACTGTATGGTGGATGTGCCCAGTCAATATACGACATGTCTCTCTCCTAGCTTTGTCTGCAACATCAGAAGGTAATTTACAAACAGAACTAATAATATCAACCATTTGGAAACCCTTGTGAGTCGGTGCAAAATTTGAAGCTTTCCCTGGAAAGGATAAAGATGCATCATCAAAAGCATTCTCCGTGAGATTTATTACAGAATGTCTAGATATAATTTTAGATTCCTAACCAAGAAATTGTTCAAACTTCACCAAATGCAGGGCAGTTGCAGAATGAAATTCCCAGTCAGACTGCAACCACGAAGCACAGTCCAGCCAATCCTAAGAAAAAGCATAAACTTTTGAAGTACTAATTAAACGAAGCCGAAATGATTTCTTAAATTAAATATGCTATGTCCATTAGTAGCTATGCTGACCCTGTACAGATGTGGGACAAAGGCACAAGAAAAAAAAGGGGGTGGTGAGAAAGAGCTGGAATCTTTAAAACTGAACAAAGCTCCACGGTCCAATAGTCTCCCTATAAGATTCTGCATCGAATTTGCGGCTGAGTTAGCTCTCTTTTAACCACAACATATTGCACACCCCTCGAACAAAACCCGTCCCCCCCCCCCTGGTTAGAAGAAAATGCCGGTCACACCCGTATTCATAAAGGACAGCAGAAGTGATATATAAAACTAGCGTTCAATATCCTTTATATCCAACTGTTGTAGAATCTTAGAATATAACCTTTGCCCAAATGTAAGGAGGTATCCCGAACAGAATGACCTCGTCCATTCCTAGGAATATGAAATGCAGTAACATCGATCATCTGGAACATAGTTCGCGCTCTTGTCGCATGACATGCTGAAAGTCATGGATCAAGACAGTCAGGTAGATGCAGTATTTCTCGAATTTTAAAAGGCATTAGACTCTGTAGCACACCTACGTATCGGGGTATGAAGTGAAATTTGTGACTGGATTGAGGCTATCTTGTTAGGGCGCAGTATGCTACCTTGGATGGAGAACCACGGCACATGCAAAAATACTATCAGATGCGTCCCAGGGAAATGTGTTGGAATACTTGAAGTTCATATTGTAATGATATGGCAAACAATATTGATAGTAATACTTATCATATGGTGCAGTTGTCTATAATGAAGTACTGTCAGAAAAGAACTGTACAAATATTCATTCAAATCGTGATAGGATTTCAAATATTATCTACGTGCCTTACACTGAGGTGACAAAAGTCATACACAAGTGGCAGTAGCACTCATATACAAGGTACAAAAGCGCTGTGCATTGTTCATGAGATACACAGTGTCAAGAGTATGACGAGAATAACAAATTTGAGGCATTGCCTCCCATCACGGAAAACGCAGTGGCGGAGTTTGCGTAGAGTTTTCAGTACTAGAGACAAGCAACACTGCGCGAAATAATCGCAGACATCAATGTGGGACGTACGAAGAACTATCCGTTAGGACAGCGCGGGGAAAATTGACGTTAATGGGCAATGGCCGCAGATGACCGACGCGAGTGTGTTTGCTAACAGCACGACATCGCCTGCAGCCTCTCTCCTGGGCTCGTGACCATATGAGCTGGACCCTAGACGAATGGAAAACCGTGGCCTGGGAGTCCCAATTTCTGCTGAAAAGAGTTGGTGGGATTCGAGTGTGGCGCCGACCCCTCAAAGCCATCGACCCAAGTTCTCAGCTAGCCACTGTGCAAGCTATTGGTGGCTTCATAGTGGTATGGCCACGTTTACGTGGAAAGGACTGTGTCGTCTGGTCCAATTGAACCGATCATTGACAGGAAATGGTTGTGTTCGGCGACTTGGAAACCATTTGCAGCTGCTTATAGACGTCTTGTTCCCAAACAACTAAGGAATGTTTACAGATAACAACGCACCATGTCACGGGGCCACAGTCGTTAGCGACTGATTTGAAGAACATTCTGGACAGTCCGAGCAAATGGTTTGGCCACATAGACCCTCCAACACGAATCACATCAAATGTATGGGACACAATCAACACTGTCAACACTTTCACAATAGTGGACGGCTATAGAGGCAGCATTGCTCAATATGATGACTGCAGGGGACTTCAAACGACTCGTTGAGACCATGCCACGTCCAGCTGCTGCACTGCACCGGGAAAAAAGAGGTCCGGCACGATATTAGGAGGTATCCTATGACATTTGTCATAGCATAAGTATTCAGGAATGCAAAATTGTGTACTTCATGAACCGTAAATGCGGAATACCATATGACTACATTATCAGTGTGTTACATTCGGAATCGGTCAAACCACATATGTATCTGGGATAAGCCAAGGAACGTTCATATACGCTAAGTCGTAGGTAAAGCGGTATTGATATAATACTATGGAAATACGAGCAATCTAGAAAGGAGATCGCTTACACAACGCTCGTGGGACTAACACTAGAATACTGCTCAAGTCTGTGGATCTCGTCCCAGATAGAAACTACAGACAGTAATGTACAAGGGCAACTCGTATGTTGACAGCTTTGTTTGACCTGTTGGAGGCCATCATGGAGATGTTGAAAGAACTGAAATGGCAAGCGCTTGGCGAAACACGTAAACTACCCCGTAGAAGTCGGTAAATTTCAATAAGTGATATACGACAAAGCCTTGGTATCACTCCCCTATAGATCGCACAGACAAGATTAGACTAATTAATGCGCACACAGAGGCGTTTCAACTGTCATCCTGCGCTTCATACAAGAATTGAACAGAAAGCCCTAATAAGTAGTATAATGGAAAGTAGCCACAGACATGCAGTTGTAAAATAGTTTACCTACTTTGGACGTGGGCGTAAAAGTTGATGGGCTCAGTTACAGACGTCACCGACAAAACGATCCATCATCAGGAGCTGGGACTGGATTTTCATATCACGCTACAGCTGAGATTCGTTGATCACAAGAGCTTTAGAATGGTATTCGATGCTGGAAAAACAATACATACGTTGTTTATCTAGGCGTGACGGTAATAGTGGACAACACCCTTTCACGTACCAGTCTAATGATTAACCTACCCATAAAACATCTGTTAAGACGTCAGGGAAAAACTTCTGTGGTATTAGAGCTGTAGAGGGTAAAATCAGTATACGAAGAAAGCCAGAAGGATACATCGAGCAAATAAGTGAGGACGTAGGTTGCAAGTGCTACTCTGGGATGAAAAGCTTGGTGCAGGAGTGGAATTCGTGGCGGGCCGCTTCAAACCAGTCAGAAGACAATGAAACGCTCGCTAAATATATGAGGAAACAACTGTAGATAAGTTGTAAAGCTGACCTTCAACTTCGGCAAAGTGGGTGCTCCCACAGACGGTATCAGTTTAAGTGTTAGAGGAATGTCATTCTCTCTGGTTTGTATTACATCTAAAAATGCCTCCAGATGCCAACTGGCTGGCAGCGTTAAATGGCGAGGTGCGTGTCACTGGGTTAAAATTACTGGGATTAGAGAAATCAACAAGCAAGACACAGTAATGAGTGTGCGGAGATATTTGTGCTCATGCCTTTAAAGATAAGAAGCGTTTCGCGGGAAGTCGTTTTCCTACACTGATAATGTATTCTTAGCACTTTTATTTTCACAAGTCCGTCTTGATCACGTAGATTTCTTTACACTTTATGACCGGTTTCGGCTTATCGCCATCTTCAGATCGTTAGAGTATTCTGATATAAATCATCGTCAAGTTAAACATGATAAATTAAATGATCGCTGACTCATATACAAACTTAATGTCTTCAATTGATAAAATTTGTGTATTCCCCTACACTTCATCGCTCTCCCTTCAACGAAAATTTACCACTTTCATTTGATTCACAAAAGAAATACAATATCCAAAGTTGATAGGGTACAGGTTGAGGTCTAATTTAGGCAAGTTACGCAAACCGGTGTTTTTTTCTATTATTCACTCCACTCCAACTTTGGCTGATTGATACAGTATATGGTTTTCTTTGTTATATTGGAAATAAGGTACTCACGGCTGCAAAGTTATTTTTATTTAAAAATAATGCGTTTCGCTTTTTTTAGGCATCATCAGGCTATCTGAAATGAAGTGGAGGTTAAATAAATAACGACCCTATAAACATCATAGGGCATCGTTCTAAACTGCACAAACAATTTAATTAAAGCCGTAAAGAACACTCATGTAAAACTTTCAAATGAAATTCACTACTCCGGCTACCACAGCTCTACGTCAACCACATACACAAAAACCGTCTGGACGACAATCCAGTCGTCAGAATACAAGGAACTGTGGGAACCCAGACGGAAAATTTCGGAAATCAACCCACAGTCACAACGGAAGTCAGGTCGGACGAACTTACAAAGGAAACCAGCGAAGAATTAAACATTTTCGGATTGTTACAGCAACAGGTAAAGCACAGCAACAGCCATGCGTACATCATCTCGCACTGAATGTTGAACAACTGGGCAGTCTAACCGCCAGCGGCACTAGAGTGGATGGCCGCAAACGCCGCACTAATACGACGAAAGCACAACAGATGGCGCTAGTATCTTAAGCTACGGACGAGGTTGCTACGGAAGTGATTCCTTATGCTCAATAACAAAGATAAAATTACATTAAAATGAAAAACAAAATGTAATGAAAGTTAACATTATGGACAGGTAATGTGGGCCATCCAAATCACGAACAATACTATGATGCTTAGTGAGTGTACTAGGTAAAAAGTACTGTGGTAAAACACGGTAACATGAAAAGTTTGCCAGCAAGTACCACTTGGATAAAGCATACAAAAGAAGCATCCATAAACAAATAAATAAATAAACCCACTGTAAAATTACAATATAACTCTAAAAATCTTAAAAACGTTATAAATACATTTGTCTGTGTGTAGGGCAAAGTGCTACGATACTGCACTATTAAACACACGCTCAAAAACCACACAGTTGTGGTGAATTTCCGTACAGGGCAATAAAACCTTAACATTTGATTGCCTACATGGTTATCACGCGATTAAAACATATTATACACCGTACAAAAGACGTTAAATAGAATGTCCACAACCAATGGTACATAGTCAATCCGTCTTAGATTAGATTACGAGAATACGACGATAAAACAAATTATTGTAATAATAGTGCTAAGTCCATGCATGGACCTTATGATAGGTATCATTAAACCACAAAATGTCTGACGCTTGCTAACAAACTGATCCTTAAGAAGAGTACCACCATGTTCACATGACTATGTTGCAATTTCTATCTCTTCTTTTTTCTCCTTCTGCTTAGCGTCAGCGGTTGATGGCCGGCAGATTTTAGGTGCTCTGCAAACGCTGAGTGGTGTTTAACCTGACGTTTCCTATTCAGTAAATGAGCTCAAAATCCAGTCTTAAAGGCACTACCCTCTAGTCTTGTATATGAAGCATCACAATCACTGCAGTCGATTTTGTACACGACGGAGCAAGCAAATTTATCTCTACGCGGCTGTTCATTGTGGATATAAGGGTTCTGTAGGTTGTTAGCCGAAGCTAAAATAAATTCCATATTCTGCTTTTAAGAAGTTGTAAGTAGGCTGTTTAGGTTTTTGTATTGGTAACGCCACGTAGCGCTCTGTATGAAAATCACTGGCTGTGCTGTGTGCAGTCTGTGGCTGGTTTGCATTGTTGTTGGCCATTGTAGTGTTGGGCAGTTGGCTGTTAACAGCGCGTAGCGTTGCGCAGTTGGAGGTGAGACGCCAACAGAAGTGGATGTGGGGAGAGAGATGGCGGAGTTTTGAGAGCGTATGATTTGAACAGAGACAGTAAATTAGTAAGACTGGATGTCACGAACTGACATATGTATTATGACTTTTGAACACTATTAAGGTAAATACGTTGTTTTACTCTATCAAAATCTTTCATTTGCTAACTATGCCTATCAGTAGTTAGTGCCTTCAGTAGTTTGAATCTTTTATTTAGCTGGCAGTAGTGGCGCTCGCTGTATTGCAGTAGCTTGAGTAACGAAGATTTTTGTGAGGTAAGGGATTTGTGAAAGGTATAGTTTAGTGTTAGTCAGGGCCATTCTTTTGTAGGGATTATTGAAAGTCAGATTCCGTTGCGCTAAAAGTATTGTGTGTCAGTTTAAGCACAGTCATGTATAATTTTTATAAGAGGACGTTTCAAAGTTTGGCTGACATGTGCGAAAGATTCTCACGAAATTAGGATTAGTTGCCGGTGAAGCCAGTGAGATGTTTTACTCATTTTACGAAGTCTTCTGTTCCGCATAGATTGTCAACTATCACTATGTTATAACCGTTACGAACAGCAATGTACTAAGATTAGACAATGGACTTAACGGGATTTCACTAGCGCTCTGCTTCATCGGGCAGTAATTCTAATTGCGTCAGAATCCTCTTGCTTATACTAGGTCACTTACACACTGTTAATCAAGCTCTATCTCTATGATTCATTTATTACAGTTGCATGATTCATCAGATTTTTTCGGAAATTTTCCCTGTCCTCTGTAAGAAGATCTGCAGAATGTGCCTTTCACTAAGAGACGTCAGAATGAAATACAGATTCATACTTTGAAACAGGTAACTGACAATGAAGTTTATCAGGCTCTTCAAATATCAAAAAATGGAATGTCAGCCATCCTATGGGTATAGTAAAGGGATTGTTGAAGTACGGAAGACCAAAAGTAGTGACAGAACTAGCTCTTATTTTTAAATAGTGGTTCAAGGAGATGAAGTAACTCAAGAATGGCTGTTGTCATACATACTACCGTGTACAAGAAAGGGAGCAGGAAAGAGATGACTAATTAGAGGGGAATACGTGAATGGCTTCGATTAGTAGATTTATCAGTGGTATAAAAAAGAACAGATTCGTAAAGGTTGCGAAGGTTGTTGTACCACAAAAGCAGTCGAGTTTCACTACTGACAGAATCTGTGTTGATAGTAACTTTTGTGTACTCGAAATATGTCAGCAAATGAGCGCAAAAAAAAATTAAGATTTCCATTTAGTGTTTCTTGATTTAGAAATAGCCCACCGTTCTGTGACAAGGAGGTTACTATGGACAACAATGGAAAAGAATAGAATGGATGGTGCATTAATGGAGATGGTGGAAAGAATCTAACTCCAATGCGAAGTAGTCGTGAAAGTTGGTTGTACGATGTCGGAAAGTAAAGGCTTAAGCGAAGTATGTTCTATGTCACCAGCCTTAATTAAGTTACATGTAGAAATTTTTCTTGGTCACTGGAATAAACAGTGCAGAAGTTTGGATGTGACAGTATAGCATCAAAGTTTACATTCATTACTGTTTCCTGACGATCAAGTACTTATGGATAAGAATGATGCCTTATTTCAAATAGAAAGTTAATGGATGCTTGTAAACAATGGGGACAAACAGTCGATTTGTTTATTTATTTACATAGTTTACGCCAACATTGGACCACTAAAATCAAACATAATACAACAGAGTCTACAATAATTAAGTTTAGGTCTTAGCAGTCAGCAATTTCTTCGTTTCCCAAAACTTCCTCATTCGCTGTGATCTGGCTGCTCGTTCTTCTGCAGATATGACATTCTTCTTCCGTTCTTAAGGTTTGAATGTTAGCGATGTGTATTTGTTCTTCAGGAGCAGTTTCCCTTGTCTGTGTTTAATTTGGTGTGTGATGGCGTTCAGTTCATCCAGATCACTTTGTACTTTTTTAAACCAGATGTTTTTAGTTTTACTGTTCCAGAAGTAGTCAGAAAGTTGCTTCAGGATTCTAGTATTTGGTAAGCGAGATAAGTTCCCGAAAAATGCAGTCTTTCTTTTCCGCATTGTATCAATAATAGATTCACTTTCTTTGTACATTATTGAATTGGCCCAATTTCTCCACTGCCCATTAACTTGGTGTTTCTTACTGATAATTGTAAGTAGTATTCTTCTATCAACTTTCTGCAATTTGTCAGTTGTTGCTTGAGTATTTAGTCTGAATAGTGTTTCACTTGCATATGTTGCTTCCGGTTTAACGACGGAGGAGTAATGTCGAAATTTAGCATTCATTGAGAGAGGTCGTTTTTTGTAGGTTGGTCACGTGGTTCTCGGCGCTCTATTGATGCTCTTTCATTAACATTCCAGGTAATAATCTCACCAAGATATTTAAACTTTTTCACTACTCTAATTTTTTGACCATTATGGAGTACGATATGGGATGTGTCAACTGGGAAGCTGGGTATCATTTCTGTTTCCTCAAACGAAATTTACAATCCGACCTTTGCCGCTAATCGTTCTAGTTGTTCTATCTGAACCTTTGCTTCATCAATATTGTTTGCTAACAGCACCAAATCATTTGCAAATGTCAGGCTGTTAAGTTGAATCTTTCTTTCAATCTTAACAGATGATGGGCATATCTTGTTCCATTTACACATGATTTTCTCCGTTACACAATTGAACAATAATGGAGACAATCCACCGGCTTGTGGAAGGCCAGTATGAATCTCAAAAGGTTCAGAGAATTCATTTCTCAACCTTACTCTAGCTTTAGTATTTCGAAGGGTGACTGCAACGACGTTGATAAGTTTCTGATGTAAACTAAATTCTTTAAGAACTGACAGACGAGATTCTCAATGGATACTATCGTAGGCGTTTTAAAAATCGACAAACCTGATCCCTAGTTTCTTGTCTCTGACCCTTTGATGTTTCATTATCCATTTGAGACTAATAATTTGATCAGGACAGCTTCGTCCTGGATGAAAGCCTCCTTGATATTCGCCTGGTTTACCATCAAGCTGTTCATGAATTCTGAAATACGGTACCTTGGAAAAAATTTTATAAGTAATATACAGCAGGGATATACCCCTATAATTATTTGGATCCAATCTATCTCCTTTCTTGTATAGTGAATGGATTATTACAACATTCATTTCGCTGGTAACTTCTCAGTATTCCAAATGTCAGTAAGATGTTTGTGTAAGTTCAGAGTAATTTGTATATTTGCATACCTCCAAAGTTCTGCCTCTAGTTGATTCTCACCTGCTGCTTTAAAATTCCGAAGTGAGTACTTGTACTTCATCTGGCTGTGATGGTATAGCTTTTTTTAATGACTTTTGTTTCTTGGATAGGGCTCAAATTCCAAATGATGTTCAGGTTCCACGCTACTTAGTAAGTGTTCAAAATATTTAGCCAATATCACAGAATTGTCATAATTGTTATGTGCAACAAACAGTCGATATGGATGAGACAGAATATCTTGTTGTTGGAAGTGTGCAAGGTGAGGGGTTTGATTTTGAATTTCAGTGGGTAAGAAATATGTAAGTGTTCATATACCTGGGTTCACTAATTGATAAGACTGGCAGTGTGGCTTGGACATACCCCAAGGGTGATTCAAACTAGGATGCTTGTTAGTTTATTAAGTGGTATCTTTTGGAGACGGCACATATCCATGCAAACAAAGAAAGTATTGCGGTTACAGGCATTTTGACACACTAGACGAGAGGCAAAAGGGGAAAATTGAGGCTGTCGAAATGGGCAGGTTACGGCGGAGCATGAAAGCGACCCTCTTGGATCAACTGAGGAATGAATCTTTAAGAATGGGGAAGGATGCTGTGGAACCAGTTACAGATAGACCTGATACTCGAGTGCTGAGATGTTATGGACATTTTATAAAGGCACATTTGCATGCCGTGCGTGAGTTTCCTCGGAAACGCGAAATCTTAATTAAATAATTAATCTCTGACAAATAAATAAAGCCTATGGCACAGAACTGCAGCACTGTGTCGCTGATAAAACAAAACACAAATAGGATACTATTATGTTTCTTTAAGAAGAAAGAGGTCAGGTACAACAACTGGTGCGGGAAGCACGTATATTTTATTAACTGGCACATCGCCATATTTGATGTTATATGAGAACACTGCGAGTTGCAATCTTACTAGGCACTCGATTCTGTAAAGAATTTATATTTATGAAAGTAAGTAGAATTATTTAACTGTAGGCTTATTCGTTGAATATATCTGATTTAACTAACTGTGTAAACTTTTTTATGTTTAGTAGACAGTCACCTCTGTACGACGTATTGACATGGCTGGCAAATTATTCTAATATTGAGATTTAGATTTTGAGTCCGCACGTACCGCAGCAGTATTTGGAAACGATTTAAATACGAAGTCCGATTATTTGAATCACATTTCACGGTCAACTACGAATAACATTGCATTTACGAAAAAGCCATTGTCAAGCGTCTGATACCAAATAATTAAACGTCCACGATCCAGATAAGCAAATATTAATTACAACCAGTCACTATCATACATAATTAATAATTAATATTTTATTTTATTTTATTCATTTTATATTGGCGACTGCATGTCGGACTTGTTATTTTGTCATTTGTTACATTGTTCTCTTTGTTTCATGTGAAAAATCAACTTTCTGGACCTGGACGTGAATGTATGAGAAATAACAAAAATCTGAAGATATTTTCCAACTCTAAAATTTTGCGGGAAGACGCAATGAAGCTTCCAGCAAAATAAGGTAAGACGCAACATTTGTGCATTGGCAGGCTTGACCAGACGCATAATTCAGTGTATTAGCTCTTCAGTAGATTCTGTAGTATTTCTTTCGCGCGTAGCAGTTTTCAGTGATAAATTTCATTCTCAGTGCTTTTCCTTAAACAATAACTTCTGCAACAATACCAATACACGAGTGTACAATATGGCCGACTTCAGTACGATACGTTGTAACATGGCCAGCAGCCATTAAGAATAATCCGATATTCAGTTTACATTTTTAAATTAACAAACAGCCATTGTTGCTACGAGCGATTCATGTTCAACTGCATTTTATTTTAAAACCAGTGTGAAACTTTATTTTCTTGAAGCATACCATACATGTGGCATGGTCATAACTAGAAAACAATACGCAAAGATGGAACAGCAAAGACATACTATTCAGACGCAATCCGACTCGGACGAGAGACAAATGTTAGAAAATGACTTTACGACAGCAACCGGTAGTGACGATTCATCAAATATTAACGCAAGTGTTAACGGAAATTTTGACAATAGGCCGTCCACCACAAAAATTTCAAAGTCTCAGTCAGAGCCCATGTTAATACATGACGTCACGTCTAATGACGCGGCGGGGGCAGAGACCTTGCAAACAGTAAACATTGCCAACATGTTACAAATGCTAATGAAACAAAACGCAGAAAATATGGCAACCTTAAGGATGCAGAACGCGGAAAACCTGGCAACCTTAAAGACACAAAATGACGAAATTAAATCTGACCTCATAGCAATCAAGGCATGTAATGACACTTTATGTAAACGTGTGGAACTTATAGACGCCACACTGACCAAACAGATGACTGAACTCAGTACGAAATTTTCCATGCTTAATACGAGACAAGAAAAGACTACAAATGACGTGGCACTTTTACAGACACAAGTAAGAAACCTTAATGTCACGTGTGAAGCTCTTACTGAACAAATTCAAACATATCCTTCAGTACATGACAGCCTTGAAAAACGAATTACTGACGTGCAGAATAAATTTGGCGATGTTGAACAACAACTGACTGACAGATTACAATCTGATGCCACAGCTCATTTTCAAAATATTAATAAAGAATTTCATGACTGGGTAGAGAGCAAAGACAAACATTTTGATAGATGCATACGTGAAAATTTACCAACAATTGTGCACGACTCCGTAGCGGAATACATCACTAATAACTAACAGCTGATTAGTGACGCAGTACAATCCGTCACTGCACCCATGAGACAATTCACCGATCAACCACAGTCTGAATGTAACGAAAATATCAGTCAAAATGTACAGTTCAGAAACCAATATACATTCGAGTATGACGCACACATACCGCACACGACAAACACACAAGAACAAAACACACCACGACTACAACACATACCACGACGTGCAACCACAAACACAAGCTATTATCATGGTAAACCACAGCAACATTATCGTATTTACTCGCCATCTGAACATTACAGTAATTACAGTGGAACAAATCCATATCATAATGCAAAGGAAGAAGAAAGCTTAATAAAACACAGACAATTTCAGACTTTTATCCCAGAAAAACGAACCATTCATCCGGTGATTTTTCTTAAATCTTTTAGTAACACATTTCCACGCACTTGGAGTGACCGGAAAAAGATTTCATATATTGTCGGTTACATCCAAGGCGATGCAGCTGTCTGGGCATACAGTCAAGCTGACGTATGTACCACGTACAGTGAGTTTGAGCGTGCCTTTTTGAACAAATTCTGGTCGCAATCCGTCCAGGAGCGACTCAGAAGACAAATTTTAGAACCTGAAAATTTTAACAGTGAAAATGGTAACATACGCAGATATTTTGAAAAATACTTGAACATGGGACATTTTTTGGACGAACTAGTCGCAACACGTGATATACTCCGTGCGTTGAAGGCCAAATTGCCTTTCAACATTAAAGAAAAACTCTTACATATTCCGGATGACGATCCAGATTATTTTTTAACGGCTTTAGATTCGGTTGACATGTTACTAGAAGATCAGCGCTTCGCGTGGCAAAACAGCAGCCACAACGTTTATACTAGTGGTATGCAAAACATGCAGGCTTGCCAACTCAATTCTGGCTCGCCCACAGTTGGATACGCAGCACAGCAAAAAGGGCAAACTCACATGCCGTCTCAATACGGAAATCAAAATCAACACGCGTATTCCAATACAAACAACAGTTACAACAGTAATAACACTTCATGCGGCAATCCATACAAAAGGCACCGCGGTAATAACAACAACGGTAACAACGGATACAAATGTAACAACAAAAACACAAACAGAAATAGAAATAATAATAACTACGAGACAAGACAGCATCCAGGCTGGACTCGTAGCGATCAATACTTTCATTCAAACACTGCTTTACCACAGCAGCCACCAGGACAAAATTGGAGCATACCTTACGACCGACAGGTAAGTTATAATGCGCAACAGCAACAACAACCGCAAAAGTTTGGAGATCACAACAGGCAATATCCGAATGTGAATTTAATAGAAATGACACCTGATACACAACCTCAATCTGTGTCAGTACCTAATACAAATGCTAATCCAACAAACTAGAAACAGTCACTTCTATGCCCCGGGTCGTGGCTGAAGAATTCTTTGGGGGCAACTTCAATGTTAATCAGTTATTTGACACCACCATTGAACAACAAGATATTGATTTACCTAATAATTCTAAACAAAAACTACCTGTTTTATTTATAAGATATAACCATAATGAGAATATATCAAATGAACTTTTGCAAGACAGTACACAATGTCATTCAAACCCAAATGAAATTGTTTTAGCCTCTACTACTGGTGTAGTAGGTGGGATTCCAACTACTGTTATCTTAGATACAGGTGCAGCTGTGAGCGTTTTGTCTTTTAATTTCTATGAAAAGATGTGTGAATTGGAGCCTGTGCCTGAGTTTCCTGTCCAAAACTGTAAAATAACTACTGCTCTAGGTAATAAGTCATGTAGGGTTACGAAGCAAGTTTTTGTAAACATTAAAATAGGTAATGGAACCGTACATTGGCCATTCCTGGTTGTACAAAACCTTGTGACAAATTGCATATTAGGATTAGATATTATGAGCGAGAAGGACTGCATTATAGACTTCTCCAAAGGTAAATGTATTTTAAATGATAAAGGCAGTGTAATTATTATTGATTTGGACAGGAGAACTCTAAAACATGACAAACACTGTACCGGGTACAAGGTTCAGTTAGTACTTGACAATGACATTCAAGACAAGTAAACACACTCATCTGACACAGAGCTAATGGACTTGAAAACATTGCTTGATCATAAGATAAATGAAGCTACAGCTCTCAGTGTACATGAACGTATAAAACTACAGGAAGTGTTATCCAAATATTTACAAGTTTTTACCAAACGATTAGGTGTTATCAACACGTATGTGTACAAGACTGAAGTTAAGCCTCACAAGATCTTCTACCACAAGACATATAACGTACCGTTATCTCAACGACCTGCTGTGTGGCAAGAACTAAAACAAATGTTAGACTGGAAAATCATAGAACCATTACCTAAGTTGTCAGACAAGGAAATCACACCTGAACAGAAAATAAAAGAAGTATTGACTACACTGACACATCACGCACAGATACGAAACAAACATCACACAAACATAATAAAAAGAAAACAAAAATTCAAGGTAGGAATGCTTGTACTACTTCGTACTCATCATAAATCTCTAGCACTCAAACGACGCAATGCTAAGTGGCGTCTGCTATATGAAGGACCTTATATAATTGTTAACAAACCACATCCTGGTGCGTATCTGTTACAACATCCTAGAACTAACAAAATTATTGGGCTATACGCACACCGAGATCTTAGAGCATTTCATGCTAAATAATGTCAAAGTCACACCCATGAAAACATTGCTAAGCAACTCGCAAAACTCTGTTTGCTACAACACAGATAATAAGTAGTATAGAAATTTTCATTTCAGCGGTTCCAGTGACGCAGTTGAAGACAGAAGAACTTTTCTTTCAACGCCGCGGCACCACCGAGAAGACTGAATATTAAAGTAAAATTTATGATTACGTAGCAGTGAATGATATATTAATTTTTCACGGAACATTTGTGACTATAGGTACCACTGACTTGGTATGACACCTGACGAACCGAGAGACGTCATGTGTGAAGCGATCTTTTACTTCGAGAAATAGATTAGACGCACATCTCTCAGCAAGAAAAGCATCTACCACTAGCCAAGGCCACACAGACACTATACACACACGCACAAAATGCGAGGAATCTAACAGCTTTCCGTCTCCTATTATTTTGAATATTTGTTGAGTAGTGAAAACGCCTGGTCTTGCCTACTGATGTAATGAATGTTGTGTCTAACGTATCTTAATTTCAGATGACATCACAAAAAACATCGATAAAATCCCAGCAAAACCGTTAAAGAGGACGTAAATATCTGCAATTCATGTAATCAAATGTGACACAATGTAATAATTTATAGCTATGTAATGATGATGTAAACATGTTTATGTGTTACTGTATTATGTTTATGCTAAGAAAATATGTGACGTGTATATGTATGATTACTTATGTTTTTTTTTAAAAAATGATGTATAATGTAACTGTTACTATGTGAAAATTTGAACCATAACGAGTGCCAAAATGTGAAAAACTTAAAAAAAAAATTGCGTAGTGAACCACTGTTCACGGACATTAACGTACATTACTAAGTCTGCAACTACGCAGAAACCTATGTGAAAGAAAGTGTTAATGACATTCATCATGCATCGTACCTTTGTAAACGCGATGAACGATTTCTTTGACAGGTAACTACGAACATTTAGGTGAGCTATATTTAGCAAAAAACTGAAAATGTGAAGTGCGTAATTGGTGCATCGTCTAGTGACATTACTACAGTATCTAACTTCAAGATGTTAACTGGATTAAATGGTCACAACGTGCCTGTCCAGAAAACAACACGACGAGTGGAAGAATTTTGGTTGGAACTTCAGGGAATGGAATGTTCTCGAAATGTGACGGACACACACACCTGGACTGTCCAAGAATCGACGCCAGCTATGTGCCGTCCGAGCATCTGCAACCAAGCTTCCACTGAATATCGAAAACGAACTGCATATGGACCAATTACTCGACGGGTCACGTCTGATCTGTAATAAACAATGCTTTTTGTCACAACGAACTGCATCACAACGACTATAATGGAAATAGGAAATGGACATGCTTATGTATCAATCACGTTGTTATACAGCGATGTTACCGTGATCAAAAAACTTTACCACGACGACACTAACCTGTGAAAAATTATTGTGCAGCAGATGAATATAAACTGTAATAACGACACGATGTGTATGGGTCAACGCACCTGAAACAAAAAGACACTTTTCTTTGAAGCATTTCAATGCAATACTATGTAACTAAGAACATTCAACATCAAAAGTTGTATTGTATTATAACAAATATTGTAATTTTAAAACTAAGTTACCTGTCATAGAATGTAGTCTTCATATGTAATCTTGGTGGAATATTTTTTTTTTTGTGCAACGACTAAGAAATGCGCGCGCACACGAACAATATGAACTGCAATACTGTGCCGCGTGATCTAAATTTACGATATAACGGCAGTGCCGGAGTCACACAGACGCTTCTGCGCATGCGCGCACTCTATTTTGCCAACATAAGAACTTTTACGGCGCACGTGCGTCATTCAAATGTATGTCATGTAAATAGTTGTAGATAACTTAGATTTTCTTGTGCCTTTAGGTGAATTGCTCGCCTGCAGGTGTGTCCTTTCGCCTCGCAATTCAGGGGGCAATATAAAGGCACATTTGCATGCCGTGCGTGAGTTTCCTCGGAAACGCGAAATCTTAATTAAATAATTAATCTCTGACAAATAAATAAAGCCTATGGCACAGAACTGCAGCGCTGTGTCGCTGGTAAAACAAAACACAATTAGGGTACTATTATGTTTCTTTAAGAAGAAAGAGGTCAGGTACAACAACTGGTGCGGGAAGCACGTATATTTTATTAACTGGCACACCGCCATATTTGATGTTATATGAGAACACTGCGAGTTGCAATCTTACTAGGCACTCGATTCTGTAAAGAATTTATATTTATGAAAGTAAGTAGAATTATTTAACTGTAGGCTTATTCGTTGAATATATCTGATTTAACTAACTGTGTAAACTTTTTTATGTTTAGTAGACAGTCACCGCTGTACGACGTATTGACATGGCTGGCAAATTATTCTAATATTGAGATTTAGATTTTGAGTCCGCACCTACCGCAGCAGTCTTTGGAAACGATTTAAATACGAAGTCCGATTATTTGAATCACATTTCACGGTCAACTACGAATAACATTGCATTTACGAAAAAGCCATTGTCAAGCGTCTGATACCAAATAACTAAACGTCCACGTTCCAGATAAGCAAATATTAATTACAACCAATCACTATCATACAATAATTAATATTAATATTTATTTTATTTTATTTATTTATTTTATAATTTCTGTCAGATGAAAGAACAACAGTGACTGCAGCATTTGCTCAACTGGTCTCCGGACTACGGTCGCAGGTTCGAATCCTGCCTCGGGCATGGATGTGTGTGATGTCCTTAGGTTAGTTCGGTTTAATTAGTTCTAAGTTCTAGGGGACTGATGACCTCAGAAGTTAAGTCGCATAGTGCTCAGAGCCATTTGAACCATTTTGTTGGTCTCCGGACGGAGATGAAGCCGAATGTAATATGGGGGGCAAATACAGCTGAGCCACGGTGGCTCTGATTTTGGCGGGCTTGCCACTCCACTGGCACCACTAACAACTTGTACAGCTGATACCGAGGCGTGTGTTGTCGGGTTTGACGGGCTATAGTTCGAGCAGTTAGTGGGAGGCCATGTGGCTGGCGAGTTTCTGGTTGTTTTGCTAATCACACATCCGTGTTAATGTTGAGTTAGATTCGTCATGTTCATTAGGCCTCAGAGTGATTGTGTGGATGGTCACCAGTCAATGTAACCGATTTGAATCTGTTTGTTTCAGATCATATTCCTTACAAGAGTATGGATACTCACTATTGCGAATTGAGTTGATGTAACTTGGACTGCAATATAGTCTGTGTCGAAGCCAATGCACTGTTAAACGAGAATGTGCTTTGGTATTTGGTTTTGCAGTTGTTCGTAGATCACGTCGTCAGTTTTCATGTATTATTAAGGAGCGTCAAGCTCATGACTACATCTTAGATATTGTCGTTTGTAGCCTTTCTTGGAGAGATTACTGTTTCCTTTCTGATGCATGTTGGCAGGGTAGTTCTGGCACCAGACGACGAGTTCATGTTTACGGGGCCCGGAGCAGAGACGTGTTTTCTTCCTCCCAAGGCGACACTCCCGTTGCCGCACGACGTCTAGGCATGCCCGCAGCCAGGCACCTCTATCAGCTGCCTTGTGTTACCCCCAGTAAACTTGATAGTTTTGTACGTGCCACGGTGGAGTGTCACCCAGTTAATTTCGGAACCGTTGATCTATTCAAATATTTAGAGCTGAGCGAGCACACAAGTATTAACGTGTGTTCTACAAGTCCGAAGTTTCTTATGACTAAATTTGCCCTTTAACAATTTGTTTAAATTTTGCAGGCTCTGTTCTGTAGTTCTGGGGCATGTTAAGTTTTAAAGGCTTTTTCTTATGAGTAGGATTTGTTGACTTTTAGTATCCATAGTCATTAGTCAACTCCATTCATTGTTAAACTTGCATAGTTGCTGGCCGTTTGCTGTGATAACTGGTTGTTTTCATTTGCCAATTTTCTTGTATTTTCAAGGGTTGTATATTTAGTTAAGGGTCACTGTTAATATCTCTGCTGCTGTGTACCAGCTGGCAGTCACATTTAAATTGCTTGCCTTCCCAGATTTTCTTATATTTTTTATTTTATTGCCTAAATGATTTCATTAATGTTTATAAATTTTAAGGGCTTTCCAACAGACGCAATCAGCGGCGTTTGTTATCTTTTCTGTATTTTGGGTGGGAGTGTGCTATTTGTTTAAAGTTTTATCCATGCATGGGAATTGTTAGTGCTTTTAATGGTAATCATTTGTAAATCATTTTACTGGTAAAACTCCGTTTGTTGAACCAGATTGCCGTAGACTTATGTATATTCCTGGTTTTAAGCCCTCGTCTTAAAGGCATAAATCGTTACAGTTTTTTCTAATCGATTGATTCTCTTCAAGTTCTTTAAATTATTGTGAAGTTGCTGTTCATTTTTTGACAAGGTTTTTAATTTGTAATCATAATAATTTTTGTTAAGCAATGAAGGGTATTCCACGAAATGACCAGTGGCGAAATATACGGTTGCACCTTTCATGGGTTTTCCTTAAAATTATCCCAACTCTTTTTGTGAGATATTAATTGGTAGTCTTTGATGTCATTTGTTGTTTTTTGTGATTATTGTGTTGATATATTTCTCCTTTTCAAGGCATGGCACTCATACATTGTCATTGGTTTCAGGGGACCAGAGCCATGAATTCTAGAATTTTGCATTTAAAAATGGTGTTCTTGTAGTATGACCTGGAAATCTGTAAATTTCCAGTCGAATGTAGTGTCCTGGAGTTGGCGACCAAGTTGCGTGCGGCGCTGGACAGCCCGCTTCGTTTTTCGGTGGACATCATCGGGGAGATGAGTGCCTGTCTTCATAACATTTCAGCTGTGTTAGACGAGGTACGGCGAACTCTCTCCTTCCTTGAGAATAGCCAACTCACATCTAGGTAGGTCGGTAGGATCCAAGCGCATCGGCGCATTTACAAAATCGCTTATTGACTTGAGCTGTGTGGAGTTTAACAATTCCGAGAGACTGGGAGTTAAGCAATTGACTGATCGGGCAATGGACTTGCAAATTAGAGCGGCATTCCTAGGTTTAAAGAGTGAGGATGTAGGTTCGGAGCAGAAAATTTTAAGACGTAATCAACTCAGCGACCATAAGTGCTCCGAGACCCAATGTCCAGGTGGTTGCCCTCAAATACTTTGCTATCTTACCCAATCCAATTATGTGCCTCTTTACTGGTATTTTATAATTCTCTGTCGATAGTTTGAAATAAGTGCAGCAAATTTTGTGGTGAATTGCAAGAATTAGTAGATTCTGTTGAGGGCGACAAGATCGTCTCTCCATTATGTTTGTGCCTGTGTCAGACAGGAACCTCTGAGGACAATACTGGACTCTGGCAGTTCCGTCTCGTTACGCGACTGTAAGTGGTATTTGGAGTGCGGACATTTGTGTACCTCTCGTGCGCCCCTGTTCTCAGAGATGACGTGTGGCCAATGGGCAAGAGTTGTCTCTGGTGGGGGAGATGCATGGTAGCTTATCCATTTGTAACTTCTCGTCGCCGGTTACTCTTCTGTTTGTAAATGCCTCAGCAGTTAATTTGTTGCTCGGCTGTGATTTTATCCAAAGAACCAGGTTGGTCTTTGATTTTGCAAGTCGTGTCTTCTTCTTCAATTTCTTGCCAGTCTTCTGTTCTTGTCGCCATCCGAGAGTGATTAACTCTAGAAGTTGCGAGACTGGGGAGTTTGACAAGGCTCTTCTTCAATCGCTGAAGGCCACGCATTTGTGGGCTCTTTCGGGAGAGTTTCCTGATGTTTCCTCTAATAAGCTAGGAGTGACTATTGTGATCCAATATGATATAGATCTGACTGATGATTTCCGTATTCGGCAGTGTCCTTATCAACCTTCTCCCCACTCCACCCCTCCAAAATGAAAATCTTGAGGTGGAAGCTGTAAGATGGGGTGATCAGGCTTATACCTCGCCGATTTTTCTTGTCCTCAAGGCTCAGGGTCAGGACTATAGGCCGGTACTGGATTACAGGCTGCTAAATAAAAATGTTGTTTTAGAGTCAATTCCCTTGCCCAATCATAACTGTTTCACGTAGTTCTCTGGGGCTAAGTGGTTCACTGTGCTTCGCTTGAATCAAGTATATTATCAAATCCCTCTCACCAAGGAGTCTAAGCACGTCACGGCATTTTGCACCGGCTGGAATCTCTGTAAGTTCAGTAGGGAGCCACTGTTCTCTCTCGTTTGGTGGATCATATCTTGGGGTTTTTGAAATACGTCTGTGTATTTAACTGCTTGCATGATTACGTCATTTATAGTGGTTCGTTTAAGGAACATCTTTCCCATTTTGGATAGGTGTTGTCGAAGTTTCGCGATGCTGGTTTAACTGTTAAGCAGTCTAAGATTACTCTCGCCAGGCGTCAGGTTTCATTTTTAAGTCATCTCGTTTCTCGGGATGTCGTAAGTATCAACCAAGAGCGAACGAAGGACTTGAAGGGTTTCCCCCAACCTAGATCTAGGAAGGACGGAGCTAGGTTTATCGGAATGAGCAACAATCTCCACAGGTTCGTTCCAGTTCTGCTCAGCTTGTTGCCCCTCACAATAATCCGCGCAGAAAGGGAGAAAACTTTGTATGTGGCAAAAGCCAACAGTGGGCCATTGAAGCTATTAAGACCGCCATCTCCAACCCTCCCGTCTTGGGTGTGCCCTACTTCGACATGAGATTTATTGTACAAACTGACGCGTCCAATTCAGTGATTGCTGCGGTTCTCCTCCACGAGGATCAAACCCAAAGACGCTTTTTATCTTTTACGTCAAGGAGGCTGTCCAGCTTTGACAAATTATTCTGTGCACAAATGTGAGGCATTCGTATTCTGTTCGTCCTAGAAAACATAGGGACTTTGATTTAGAAACGGATAATCAGGTGTTCAGTTGGGTCCTAGCGAGACACTGGAATACCGGTAGAATCGCGAGGTGGGCAGTCCAGATTTTTGAGTTTGATTTGAAGCTGCAGCACATTAAAGGCTCCAACAACCAGTTAGCTAACGCGCTCAGTCGCATGTTTGAGCGGGGAAGATACCACTGTGGGAGATCAAGCCCGTGGCTTATATGATGTTGCTTGTACCGCTCTGAGCGAAGTGCCCCACCTGTTTGCCGGTGTTAAAATTAAGCATGATCAGGACCTGTTGTAAGGACCAAGTAGGAGACAATTGTTGTCTGGGAAAGGAGGTGCCTAGGTATTCACTAAAGAATGGTATATTGTGTAAACAAATGAGTGAATCCGGGGAATAAAGAATTTCCCTGTCTCTTGAGTTAGTCCTCTTCATCTTTCATTACTTCCACAGCTCGCTAGTGAGTGGGCATTTAGACATGGATAAGATCTTGGTGAAGACAGAGCTCATCTCACCTGGCCGTCATTGTACAGGGATGAAACTTCCTGGCAGATTAAAACTGTGTGCCCGACCGAGACTCGAACTCGGGACCTTTGCCTTTCGCGGGCAAGTGCTCTACCGTCTGAGCTACCGAAGCACGTCTCACGCCCGGTCCTCACAGCTTTACTTCTGCCAGTATCTCGTCTCCTACCTTCCAAACTTTACAGAAGCTCTCCTGCGAACCTTGCAGAACTAGCACTCCTGCAAGGTTCGCAGGAGAGCTTCTGTAAAGTTTGGAAGGTAGGAGACGAGATACTGGCAGAAGCAAAGCTGTGAGGACCGGGCGTGAGTCGTGCTTCGGTAGCTCAGATGATAGAGCACTTGCCCGCGAAAGGCAAAGGTTCCGATTTCGAGTCTCGGTCGGGCACATAGTTTTAATCTGCCAGGAAGTTTCGTATCAGCGCACACTCCGCTGCAGAGTGAAAATCTCATTCTGGATTGTACAGGGATATCCGGCGACTTAGTAGTGACTGCGACTCTCATAGAACCAGTAACAACCTGCCAAGGGGGTTACTACAGTCTGAGCTCGAACAGTATCCTCTGAATAAACCCTTTATTGATTTTGTGGCACCACTTTCCCCTACTAAGAAAGGAAACCATTATATTCTTGTGGTCGTTGACACCTTTTTGCGATTTGCTTAGCTCGTTCCTAGCCATTACTACCGGACACCTGACCAACATCTTCTCCTGGTTTAGCCTTCCTAAGGCTCTGGTGAGCGAGAACGTTAGCAATTTAAACAATTTTGTTTTCGTAACGCCATTAAGCATATCACTACCACGCCGTATTATCCTCAGGCATCTTTATCCAAAAGAGTGTATTGTATCTTAAGTCAGCTTTGATTGTATACCATGATAAGTCCCCGAGTAAATGGAATACTAGCTTTCCTTGGATCAACTCTGCGTTTAACTCCGCTTAACATGAAGCGTCCAAGGCTGTACCAACAGCCTTTATGTTGTCATACCCCCTCAGATCTCCAAATCTAACCTGTGGAATATTAATGACCTTCTACACAAATCTGTCATTACCGATACCTGTAAGGAAAGTTGGCAACAACCTAGGAACAATATGGGCTCATCGCCGGCAGGAAAAACGCCATAACGAAACCGCCATAACCATGGCAGATGCGCCTTTCAGGGCAAGGTAGACGACAAGATTTTTGTTTATGCCGGGCCATCCCGGGGTGGCGTTAGACTTGCTAATTTCACGCCCGATTTTGCCAGACCGAATTCGACTGACAAGGTTCTGGTTCCAGTTAATTTGCTGATCAAGGATTTTGCCACTGCCAAGGTCCTCGGAGTCCACCTTAGTCCAGTTAAGCCAGTTGACCTCACTGCCTTTTCTCAGGGAGGTGGGGAATATTGCTTTAAGGGGGGGGCGGGGGGGGGGGGGGGTTTGAGCAGTGGAGGCTTTAATTCTGGCGGCCATGCTTTCCCACTGGCACCACTACGTACTTGTACAGCCGATATCGATCCCTGTCATATGCCTGGGATAGGGTCTTTGGTCGAGGAGTGTGTTGTTGGGTTTGACAGGCCATGGTATGGGCACTTATCGAGAGGCGACGTTGATAGCGAGTCGGTTTTTACAGCACTTCTGCTGCCAGGGCTTGGAGCTCGTGAAGCTGTGAGTTGTTAAGTTGGTCAAAAGCGAAGTTTTCCAGCTGGATTAGGTACTGATCGCGGTGAGTTGCAAAAAGGGCAGCTGACGCAGCGTGCAACCTGGTCTGCAAGCACCAGGCCAACTCTGAAGGCATAAACGTTACGGCACCTTACATCACCTACATGGATTGGAGGCAATGACAATTCTGCTTGGAACCATTGAAGTCACGGCTCCTTCGCACCTAAGCGGAATTAAGTGTTGATCTTTTGTTGGTACATGTTATCGTAAGCCCAAATCTGTGTTAATGTTGAATTGAACCTGTCATGTTCATTACGCCTCTGAGGGATTGTGTGGATGGTCACCAGTTTGTTCCAGATCATGTTCCCTGCAAGTGTACAAATACTCTCTGTTGTAAATTGATTTGATGTAATTGGGACTGCAATATGTGTCGAAGGCAATGTACTATCAAAAGAGTATGTGCTCTGCTATTTGGATTTGCAGATGGTTGTATTTCACGTCGTCAGTTTTAATGTAATATTTAGGGTGGTCTAGTTGTGACTTGCATTTCCTACATCTTCGATATTGTCGTTTGTAGCCTTATTTCGGCAGATTACTGTTTCCTTTGTGACGCATGTTGGCGGTATAGTTCTGACAACGGACGACGCGTCCCTGAGTCCTCTGCTAGGGCAGAGACGTTGAAAGGTGGCTACACTGTGCCACTGCGCCAGAGAGTGCGCCAAAGAGTACTATTAAGCCGCCTCCACAGTGCTTGTTATGAGATTGTAGAAGTCAGTGGTTGTTGAGAGTTCGTAGCAGTCAGTGCTAGTAGAGAGCACAGTGTGTGTTAAGAGCTCGTGATTGTCGTGAAGTCGGAGTGAGATGTGGTAGTAAAGAGTGTTGCTCCTTGTTTTATGCAGTTATTTGATGGGAGAGATAGCAGATGTTATTGTAATGAGTGCATTTCGTCAATATATATGAAGGTAAAATTTATAATGTTTTTTTTTATTAATTGTCTATCTGAAATAATGTGTCACTACAGGTTCAGTCAACAAAGCATCTGGCTTGTGTTCTTGGATTAGAGTGGAATTCTGGTTTTCTTGCGTAATTATAGTTTTCTAATTTTCTTTTGTCACGTCTGTATAGTTGGTATTTAAAAATTCTTGTCTTGTTGGAAAAGAACCGTGCCAGATGCATACGTTGAGTCACACTCCCACATACGGAACAGTTACATTTGTGCTTGGATTTTGTAGGTTTTTTAGTTGCTGGGGACTTAATTAATTAACTGTGTTTACGAAAATTTTCTTACATTGTTTGTTGCAGTCAGATAGCGTAATAATACTAGTCAGGGCCAACCGATTACGAGACACTGCGTAATCGGACATACTAAAAAATAAAAATATTTTCAATCATATTTAATTAAGCCCCCATGCACGTGGCGACCGCTGCTTCGGATCGTCCCTTGGATTCTTCTAATTGTGAAAATTGTAGACTGTAGTATTGTTGTAGTAATTTGTAGTTAGTAATTGTAGTCTATTTTGCATGTGTAGATTTGGTAATTGTCATTCTTCTAATGGTATTTTTCAAAATTTAATTTTTTTATTGCCTTGTATACGCGTTTGACAATTTTGTGCAATTATTTCAATTGTTCGATTGATCGTGTTTGAGGGAGTCATTGCATTTGAATGGTATTGTTGAGATAAAGAGTCACCGTGTGTAATTTTCGTACAGTGACGAATTCTTTGTATGTTTTGCAAATGATTACGCGATCAATGAAAAAGGCAAAAATGATGAATAGTGAGAACGAAATTGTTGACATGGCGAACTCGCCAACACAGGACAACAGTATGATGAATAATGGAGTTGAAAACAATGTAATAAGTCGGGAAAATAGTCCGGAACCATTTCAAAATTTTTCTCAATCAGAAAATTCACAGAATACGAGATCAACGATAGAAGATTCTGAAGTAGTATCGAACACAGATAGCCTTACAGCTATGACGAAGGAAACTGGTTTTGCGGGAAATGTTAGGCGCGAAAAGAAATGCGAACCGGTTACTATGGAGCAGTTGATGAGTGCTATATTAAATTTGGGAGCACGTATGGAAACACGGTTAGACTCACAGGGATCACAAATGGGAACAATGGTAACACGAATGGAAACAATGGAAACACAGATGGGAACAATTAAAACACAGATGGAAGCAATGATAACACGGATGGGAACTATGGAAACTCGGCTAAGATCTGAATTTAAAACAGAAATAGGAACAGTTAAAACCGAGATGAAAGCAGTGGGATCACAGTTACGATCTGAATTAGAAACTGATATGGGAACAATGGAAACACAGTTAGGCTCACGAACAGGGACATGTTTCAAATACATGAAAGACGAATCAAATAAAGAAATTAGAGAAGAAGTACAACCGATTTTGAAGGCTCACAATAATAGCTGAATTTCAACAGAAATCAGACAAAGGGAACAGGATAGAGAACAGGAAGAAGAAGACCGCGTGATAGTACAGAAATTTTCAGAGTTACAGCGTGTACACGATAAGGAAGAAATAATTGAAAGAATCGAGGAATCCGTACCAAATGACAGAATAAATAACTTAACGCAACAGTGTGAACACTTAACTACTAAAAGTGACAACACCGAAACCAGAGTCGCGACACTTCCGGAAGACGTAAATAAACAGAAAGAACAATTAAGTGACTCATCGGAAAGAGTTGAGGAGATCTCAGATAAATTGACAAGTGCTAGTTTAGCAGAAGGTTTTGAAGAAAATAATTTATTACATTTACGGGATGCAATAAGAGAGCGCCAGGCGCGCGAACTTTACAATAATCGACATTCGGACGCGGTAGACCTTCGTCGCCACGAGGCGAAAACTTTGACTATAAACACTTTTCGACTGTCCGGAAATTTAAGATCTTCCGCAATTCTAAGAATGACATACATCCATGTGCATGGTTAGATCAATTTACGTACGCACTTCCGCCAGATGTGCCACAAAGTCACAAACTGGAAATTATATGCGGCTATTAAAGTCCTCAGGGGATTCACTACTCTAAGTGAATATGTGCCGTAGCGAGCATAGGGCCCCGAGCTGTAGTGGTGCTATTTCCCTTTTAGTTTTCTGTACCGCTGCCTACTCTTTTACTATTCTTTACATCTGTCAAACCAGCTCTTCTACTATCAATCTATCTAGTCAGTAAGTAAACAATAACCAGATATGACTATTTACCAAAAGGAGATTTCTAAAATTACTGTTTGAACTTATTAAAGTCCTCAGGGGATTCACTACTCTAAAGTGAATATGTGCCGTAGCGAGCATAGGGCCCCGAGCTGTAGTGGTGCTATTTCTCTTTTAGTTTTCTGCACCGCTACCTACTCTTTTACTATTCTTTGCATCTGTCAAACCAACTCTTCGACTATCAATCTATCTAGACAGTAGATAAACAATAACCAGATATGACTATTTACCTAAATGAGATTTCGAAAATTACTGTTCTAACCTATTAAAGTCCTCAGGGGATTCACTACTCTAAGTGAATATGTGCCGTAGCGAGCATAGGGCCCCGAGCTGTAGTGGTGCTGTTTCTCTTTTAGTTTTCTGTACCGCTGCCTACTCTTTTACTATTCTTTGCATCTGTCAAAACAACTCTTCGACTATCAAGCTATCTAGTGAGTAAGAACAATAACCGGATTCGACTAATTTACCCAAAAGTGACTTTGGAAATTACCGATTGGACTTACTGTACCTATTGCAGCATTCATTGTAGTTTAAACGAAATGTTACCTGTTTATCTTCGTGACAATATTACTTCATATGTTGACGATATTATTATTGCTAAACGTTCTTGGAGTGAGCACAACAAAATTTTGGACTCATTATTACGTATCTTTGCACGAGTTGGCATGACAGTGAACTTGAAAAAATCTGAATTTGGTCGTTCTCAGGTGAAATTTCTTGGTCACATTATTTCTACAGAAGGTATTCTTCCTGATCCAGAAAAAAATTAGACGCTATTCGTAATTATGCTGTTCCTACTACAAAACGTGATGTTCGTAGTTTCCTTGGTGTCTGTAATTTTCTTAGACGCTTTGTTAAATTGGACGATTTGGCCACACCTCGTTTATGTGAACTATCCGGAAAGAAATCTAATTGGTGTTGGGATGAGGAAGCTCAGTCAGAATTTGAACAGCTTCGTGATGCTTTAGTTGCTGCTCCACTTCTTTCACATCCGGATTTATCTAAAGAATTTTGTTTGGCAACGGACTCATCATACAAAGGCCTAGGTGCACATTTATTTCAAGAGATAGAAGAAAACGGCGTTGTAGTCCAGAAAACTATTGCATTTGGAAGTCGTGTTCGCTCTAAATCAGAAAAGAATTATTCGATTACGGAACTTGAAGCTTTGGCTGTTGTTTGGGCTTTTACAAAATTTCGCACATTTTTGTTTGGCAGACATACTAAGGTTTATACCGATCATCGAGCTCTGGAATTTCTTATGTCAACAAAATTAACTCACGGCAGATTGTCACGATGGGCGTTGTACCTACAGGAATTTGACTTTAGTATTGTTTACATACAGGGTTCTTCTAATATTGTTGCCGATGCTTTATCACGTGCACCTATGGGTTTGAAACAAAGTGCTGAAGAGGACTACAAGGAAAACAATTATTGTTTGATGTATATTCAAGGTGTTGCGTTTGAGAACTTTATTTCGTCTTCGCTCCAGGACATCGCTAGGGAGCAAAATAAGGATCCAATCTGGAAGGACATTAAGGAGAAGTGGAGGAGAAAGGAAAGCGTGGCGATTAGACAGCATTATTTAGTTCGCAATGACATTCTTTTTAAACGAAAATCGGTCGACAACTCCGTTTGGTTAGTTTGTATTCCTGATGTGTGGGTTAATAAGCTGATTTGGTATACGCATTTCAGTTATGCACACTTTGGTCCCCGAAAATGCTTTCATAAATTACGAGAAAATTGTTACTTCAGTAATATGGAAAAACGTATTCGATCTGTTCTTGCCAAATGTAAATTATGTCAAATGGCTAAGCCTCCAACGATTTCTCACAGAGCACCGTTGTTTCCTGTCATTCCAGCGAAATTAAAGGAAATGGCTGCAGTCGATTTGTTTGGTCCAGTGGTTCGATCTACTAATGGTTTTGCGTACATTTTCGTAGCAGTGGAACTGACATCAACATATGTGTGTTTTACACCTTTACGCAAAGCAACAGCTCGTTCAGTATCTAACGCTTTTATCAAACATTTTCTTAAAGAAGTTGGTCATGTTGATAAGGTTATATCAGATAATGGATCACAGTTTCGTTCTAAAATTTGGCTTCGTACTCTACACCGTCGTAAAATTAAACCAATCTTCATTTCACTTTTTCACCCTCAATCTAACGCTTCAGAGAGATGGATGAAGGAAATCAATAAATTGTGCCGTCTTTATTGTCATCAGAATCACAGAACTTGGGATCAGTATCTTCATATTTTTCAAAACATTCTGAATGAACTTCCTAATGACTCAACTTCTTTACCGCCTCTATTAATATTAAAAAATAAAGTACCAACAAATCGCATTTCTGAAATCGTTCCTTTTCCGCCTTCACGGAAACTACGGCATTCTGAAGTTGTTAACCTGGCTCTACGAAATATTGCATCTGCGGCTGCAAGAAGAGAGAAATCAGCTAGACGTCCTGGTCGTTCAAAATTCTTGTCGGTTGGTCAAAAGGTATTAATTAAGTCCCACCGTTTGTCTCATAAAGGAAAAGACTTATGTCGCAAATTTTTTCTGCTTTATAACGGTCCATACAGAATTCGCAAAATTATACATGATAACACTGTTGAAGTAGAAACTCTTAAATCTCGACGCTCTAAAGGAATACATCATATATCAAACGTTAAAATTTTTGTGGAATGACATACTTGTGAGAAACTAACAGCTACATGTAAACACGCGGAGAGTACAAGGATACCGCGCTGTGTTTTGGCGGCGGCACATACTCAAAGCAACAGTGAAGTCTGCGCGCCGCACAAGGCAGTCGTTGACCGCGAACAATAGCTTCCTACGTCACGCGCCCACAGCTGATCGAGCGCTCAGTGCGAATGCACTGACAGCCGTAAACAAATACACAGTCTAATTTCTCCGACTAAATTCTGTATAAAGCTGTAAGGACTTGTTGAATTGTGTTATTAACATTCAGTATTTTGCAGGATACGGTTGTATAAAGTATTTAAGACCTTCAGGTAAATTCTGTGCGTGTCCGACGTTAAGACGACCTGCTATCGAGAAAATTTCAGGAAGAATGTAATTTCGAAGAAGAAAGTAATAAACTAAAAAAAAAAGGTAACTATTAATTGAGTTCATTTTACAGGCAACCTCTTTCCACTTAGGTACGTACTTTAGACGTAATTTGCTGCTCGCGATTACGTGATTCATACTTTGTGCTAATTTCATGTTCTATGAATTTACTTGTGAAGCGACATGCTTGTATACATTTACTGATTTTGACAATTATTGATTAATGAACTGGGTTGTAACTTGTATATATTATGCATCGCTTGGCTGCACTGCTTTTTCACTGATGTCATATTTTTCTATTATGTGCCTGCTGTGCTTATTTATTTAAATTATAATTGTTATCTGATTAATTATGCTGACTGTGATTATGTATGTATGTTGTACTTTGTCATTTATCTGCTTGCGCCTTCATGTTACTTATTAAGATAACATATGAACATTTATTTGCGTATGCAGATATAATGATAATGACCTGTTTATTACGTAAGATATATGTTTGCTGCTTTTTGTATGGATTGCATATTTACACATTTCTGTTTTGTTGCCATAACTGCTCTTTAATTTGGTATATAGAAATGCTGATATAAGGTGTACAAACATAGAGTTTAGGTCACACTATTGGATTAATTATAGATTGTTCGCTTGGCAGAGCCTCGTTGTAGGAATTGTGCTGCATCCACTTATTGACATTCTGTTCTCTACTGGTATATTTACTCGCTATTGCAAGTTTTGCTTACGCTCAGTGCCATATTTTTAAGATAAGAAAATTAACTGCTATCATTCGACGAACGACATTAGTACAAGAAAGTCATTGAAGTCACATGAGCTGAGGTTTTATGGAAGCTGTATAACTTTATGCTAATAGGAAGGAAGCTAACGACATGACATACCAATACTAGGTTTAGACCATTAACAGTTATTACACTGCATTTTTCGTGAGCAATTGAAATAGGAAGTGACACTTGACACAAAAAATACTCCACATGTTTGCTTCTGCTATAATTCTTGAAGTGGTGTACATACTGTGAAATATTATGATCATTCACACTCCGTAATCGTACTTAATTACTGAGAGTTATTCGAACTAAGTCTGTTAGAGGTCAGGTATGCATTTCTTTTATTTAATGATGGACAAGGAACCAAAATGTATCTTATAATTGATAATGAGTAGAAAATTTGGGTCAGATGGATTACACAGAGGTTGTGTGTGGACACTGTGTCTTCGGATTGTATGGGATGCTGAATTGAGGTTGCATTAGGATTTTATCTCTACTTGTTCAAGGAGACTGACTAGAGGAAAGAGTTGTTATGGAAGTGTAATGTTATTGGTGCTGAGGTTTATATTTATCGACGTATTATTGAGGTATTGAGAGTATGTGAAGTTGATGATTATTGGAGTTTTTGTGGACAAGAGGTAAGGTAAATGATATTGATGATAAGACGTATTGAAGAGGTATTATTGAGGTATCATTGAGATTATGTGATGCAGATGATTATTGGAGTTTTGGTGTATAAGAGGTAAAGTAAGTGAGGAGCATATTTTTTTTTTTTTGTTGGTCTTATGGAACAAGGAGGATGAAGAGAGCAGACTAGAACACTAAAATAGAAGGAAGATAGTCTATACACACACTTTGTTAAATAACTAAGCAGTATATACTTTTTTTTGGAGAGAGGAAGTAATTGCATATCTTGGCTCACTGACAGTTGTTCAACAACAGTACATTTTGATCTGGCTTGGCAAACATTGGTCTTGACATGATGACTATGACGTTGACTTAACTATTATTGACTGTTATACATTGCTGCCAGTACTACTTGATACACATGATGAACATCAGATTTTGACAGAATTACATTTACACAGTTAACACTATTCAATTACACAGTAGTACTTAATGTGGATGAAAGATGAGTGAGTGTGTTTTGTGTGTTTTCCTTTCCTAATCCTACCCACCTATCTCCTAAATATTATTTTATTTGTTGGTAGTGGCTTGCACTGACACCCATGAATATTATAGGTTTACTGGTATTTGTGTATTGTAATAGTTAATAGGACAATTATCTGATATCATTTATGTGTTTGTTATGATTTGTATGTTTAGTGTAAAAGCACTGTATGTGCATTCAAACTATTGTTCATGCCTGAACTGTCTGATTAGTGAAGATAAATATTCTGAACTGTTACCTGCACTTTTCAATATGATGTGTGACATTTGGTCGTGTTTAATTTCTGCTGATGAACAGTGTGATCAGTGCTAGTGAATTTTATCGAACTGCTTCTGCTGAGAGATGTAACTTTTTGCTGTCTGCACCTACTCAACATTGCTGGGTGCCTCTGATGGACTGCTTCTACTGAACTAATGTGACTTGTTGCTGTGTGTACCTCTGGAACTTTACTGGGTGCCACAGATGGAACTGCTTCTACTGAAATAATGTCACTTGTTGCTGTCTGCACCTGCTCAACATTGCTGGGTGCCACTGATGGACTGCTTCTACTGAAAAGATGTCCCCTGTTGCTGTGTGCACCTGATCAACATTGCTGATGCCACTGATGAACTGTTTCTACTGAAATGATGTCACTTGTTGCTGTCTGCACCTGCTCTCAACATTGCTGGATGCAACTGATGGACTACTCCTACTGAAATGATGTCACTTGTTGGTGTCTGCACCTGCACTCAACATTGCTGGGTGCAACTAATGAACTGTTTCCACTGAAATGAAGTCACTTGTTGCTGTATGCACCTACTCAACATTGCTGGGTGCAACTGATGGACTGTTTCTACTGAAATGATATCACTTGTTGGTGTTTGCACCTGCTCAACATTGCTGGGTGCAACTGATGGACTGCTTCTACTGAAATGATGTCACTTGTTGGTGTCTGCACCTGCTTAACATTGCTGGGTGCCACTGATGAACTGTTTCTACTGAATTAATGTGACTTGTTGCTGGGTGTACCTGCTAAACTTTACTGGGTGCAACTGATGGACTGCTTCTACTGAAAAGATGTTACCTGTTGGTGTTCTTTTTTTGTATAAACTAATCATTGAAGGCATTTTATGTGAACATTTGCATAAACTGATTTTTTGTATATTGTAAACTATTATGTAAAGTCACATGTATGAAAAGAAGTTGTATTGCTTACTCTATTTCATACATTAGGTTAGTGAAAGGTCAGTGCAAAGCCAAAATTTTTAATTAATTATGTGATGTTTAGGTATTAATATTATCTTTTATTTTTGTCTGTATTTTTGTGGACGAATTTGGTGGTATTTTCACCACCAATGCTGGCAAAAATACCATCAAATTCTGGCCTGTGGAGGAGGGGCATATGAAAGGTGGCTACACTGTGCCACTGCGCCAGAGAGTGCGCCAAAGAGTACTATTAAGCCGCCTCCACAGTGCTTGTTATGAGATTGTAGAAGTCAGTGGTTGTTGAGAGTTCGTAGCAGTCAGTGCTAGTAGAGAGCACAGTGTGTGTTAAGAGCTCGTGATTGTCGTGAAGTCGGAGTGAGATGTGGTAGTAAAGAGTGTTGCTCCTTGTTTTATGCAGTTATTTGATGGGAGAGATAGCAGATGTTATTGTAATGAGTGCATTTCGTCAATATATATGAAGGTAAAATTTATAATGTTTTTTTTTTATTAATTGTCTATCTGAAATAATGTGTCACTACAGGTTCAGTCAACAAAGCATCTGGCTTGTGTTCTTGGATTAGAGTGGAATTCTGGTTTTCTTGCGTAATTATAGTTTTCTAATTTTCTTTTGTCACGTCTGTATAGTTGGTATTTAAAAATTCTTGTCTTGTTGGAAAAGAACCGTGCCAGATGCATACGTTGAGTCACACTCCCACATACAGAACAGTTACATTTGTGCTTGGATTTTGTAGGTTTTTTAGTTGCTGGGGACTTAATTAATTAACTGTGTTTACGAAAATTTTCTTACATTGTTTGTTGCAGTCAGATAGCGTAATAATACTAGTCAGGGCCAACCGATTACGAGACACTGCGTAATCGGACATACTAAAAAATAAAAATATTTTCAATCATATTTAATTAAGCCCCCATGCAACGTGTTTCTGCCTCCTAAGGCGACGCTCCCGTCGTCGCACGGCGTCTAGGTTTGCCCGCAGCCAGGAGCCTCTACCAGCTGCATCGCCTTAGCTCAAGTTGAGTAAATTTGTGTCGCCCAATTAATTCCGGAACCATTGATCTATTCAAATATTGAGAGTTGAGCAAGCACACAAGTCTTAAGGTGTGTTCTTAAAGTCCGAAGTTCCTTGTGACTATATTTGCCAGTTAAGAACTTCTTTAAATGTTGCAGACCCTGTTCGCTAGTTCTGAAGCTTGTCAAGTGTTAAAGGCTTTTACTTATGACTAGGAACTGTCAAGTTTTCTTACCCACACACTTTAGCTAACTTCATTCGTTGTTAAACTTGCGTAGTTGCTGCCAGTTTTATATGATAACAGGTAGCTTTAGTTTGTCACTTTTCTTCGATTTTCAGCGATGGCGTATTTATTTTACGGTCGTTGTTAATGTTTCTACCGGTTTGTACCACTTGGGAGTCACATTAAAATTTTATGTCATCCCTGGTTCTCTTGTATTTGGGGGGGATATTGTTGTAAGTACGGTGTTTAGGTTTTTATGTTGGTAACGCCACGTAGCGCTCTGTATGAAAATCACTGACTGTGCTGTGTGCAGTCTGTGGGTGGTTGGCATTGTTGGAATATTAGTTATTGTGGTGTTGGGCAGTTGGATGTGAACATCCCGGAGCGTTGCACAGTTGGAGGTGAGCCACCAGCAGTGGTGAATGTGGAGAGAGAGATACCAGAGTTTTGAGAAGTTACTATAAGCGAACGATCTGGACGTCCGCCAGAAAAAGGAAATTTGTAATGATAGAAGTCATGAATTGATAGATAGATATGTATGATGACTTCAGAACACTATTAAGGTAAATACATTGTTTGTTCTCTATCAAAATCTTCCATTTGCTAATTATGCCTATCAGAAGTTAATGCCTTCAGTAGTTAGAATCTTTTATTTAGCTGGCAGTATTGGCGCTCGCTGTATTGCAGTAGTTCGAGTAACGAAGATTTTTGTAAGGTAAGTGATTCGTGAAAGGTATAGGTTATTGTTAGTCAGGGTCATTCTTTTTAGGGATTATTTAAAGTCAGATTACGTTGCGCTAAAAATATTGTGTGTCAGTTTAGTGACGATCAGAATAAGTAAAGAGGAAACTGTTTGAGTACGTTGAGTTTTGCTCAGCTGTTTGAAAATCAAATAACGTAGAAGTTTATCAGCACAATCATTCATAATTGTTTAAAAGGGTCGTTTCATTGTGTATTTGTTTAGGGATTTTTTGTTAAAAGTTTCTGCTGGTGTGTATCAGTTGGAGAGTCAGACTTAAATTTTATGCTCTCCTAGTTTTTCTCGTCTTTTGGGGATTGTGTATTTGTTTAAAGGTCATTATTAATTTTTCTGTTGGTGTGCACCAGTTATGAGTCACATATAAATTGTATGCCTTCCCAATTTTTTTGTATTTTTGGGGACTGTGTTTGTTTAAGGGTCATTATTGATGTTTCTGCTGCTCTGTAGCAGCTGGTAGGCATGTTTAAATTGTATGCCTTCCCAGCTTTTCTGGTATTTTATTGCTTAAGGAATTTTAATCAGGTTTCTAAATTGTTAAGAGCTTTACAACAGTCGCAATTAGTGGCGTGACTTTTTATCCTTTCTGCATTATGTGTGGGTGTTGTCTATTTGCTTAAAGTTTTATCCATGGTTGGAAGTTGTTAGTGATTTCAATGGCAGTCATTTGTAATTCATTTCACTGGTAAAACTCAGTTTTCTGAGCCAGTCTACAGCCACACCTAGTGGTGCTATAAATTGTTAAAGTTTTTTTTATTGATTCTCTTCAAGTTCTTTACGTTATTGTGCATTCCATGAAACTACAAATGACGAAATATGTGGGCCCACCTACCACGTGTTACTCTTCAAAATTATCCGAATCCTTCTTATGAGGTATTAATAGCCAAATCCATGGAAAAGAGAGGTCTATCGGAAGAAGACTGGCAGGATATAAGTGTGTGACAGCTGAGAACAGGTAATTGCTGATAAGTGGAATGGTGTGCTAAACTAAAAAAGGTAATAAGTATGTTTCAACAGTGCTCCAGTTTTGCCAGCGTAAGGTCCACGCCTTATAGAAGACGACGATGGTCTGCGACAACCGAGGGATGGTGGCTCGGCAGATGGCTCACCGAATCAAGAGTTCCGCAAAACATTATACGTAGCTGCAAGCTTGCTTCGAAATTGTACTTTGACTGGGGTTCTCTAATTTTTTTCCCTCCTTTCCTCAGATGATTAGGATTTTAAATGTTTTCTTGTTCTTTAATTGAAAGAAGTTGTAATATTCAATATTTCAAAGCAGTAATACACACAGTTTGAAGCTTGGCTTCAATGCGTATGTGGCCAGTCACTAAAATTGTTGTTTTCTCGAAACCCTGCTGTTCTGTTGGAGTCTATATGACCCGAATTGTTTATAAATTTCGTTTCTAATTATTTAAAAATCAAAATAACTTCATAAAGTTTTTTGACTTTGCCTGAGAATGCGAGGGCAGTATGTCGTTACAAAAATTTTAAAATACGAATTTTAATTCATCTTGTCGTAAACCTCAGGAGTTACATACGTAATGTCGAGTTAACGTGACCCAACATTAATATGATTACTTTAAAGTCATATACTTTCTGCTGTCTCATACTTAATAGTAGTAATGATTTTCAATGTTCATATTTATCTAACTATCAAGAAGCCAACAAAGGCGCTGCGTTTACAACAATGGACTTGTCATTACGACTCGTCAGTTGTTCGAATTATCCATTGTTTCCGCTCAGTTTGTGTTCTCTATCGTTTGTGATCAGTCTCAATTGTGACATCATGGCGATTACATCATTTATTGACGCTGAGTTGGAAGAATCAGTAAGCTCAACAGGATCACTTTCCGAGTTCGAAGATCATGTCAGTAACGCATTTTTAAGGCGAGTGTTCCGATGACATGGAGGAGAGTCGACACCCTGTTCAAAGTAGTGTGTTGTTGTTGTTGTTGTTGTCTTCAGTCCTGAGACTGGTTTGATGCAGCTCTCCATGCTACTCTATCCTGTGCAAGCTTCTTCATCTCCCGGTACTTACTGCAACCTACTTCCTGCTAAATCTGCTTAGTGTATTCATCTCTTGGCCTCCCTCTACGACATTTACCCTCCACGCTACCGTCCAATGCTAAATTTGTGATCCCTTGATGCCCTCCTTCTTGTCAAGTTGTGCCACAAACTCCTACCCAATTCTATTCAATACCTCCTCATTAGTTATGTGATCTATCTATCTAATCTTCAGCATTCTTCTGTGGCACTACATTTCGAAAGCTTCTATTCTCTTCTTGTCCAAACTATTTATCGTCCATGTTTTACTTCCATACATGGCTACACTCCATACAAATACTTTCAGAAACGACTTCCTGACACTTAAATCTATACTCGATGTTAAACAAATTTCTCTTCTTCAGAAACGCTTTCCTTGCCATTGCCAGTCTACATTTTATATCCTCTCTACATCGACCATCATCAGTTATTTGCTCCCCAAATAGCAAAACTCCTTTATTACTTTAAGTGTCTCATTTCCTAATCTAATTCCCTCACCATCACCCGACTTATTTCGACTACATTCCATTATGCTCGTTTTGCTATTGTTGATGTTCATCTTATATCCTCCTTTCAAGACACTGTCCATTCCGTTCAACTGCTCTTCCAAGTCCTTTGCTGTCTCTGACATAATTACAATGTCATCGGCGAAGCTCAAAGTTTTTGTTTCTTCTCCATGGACTTTAATACCTACTCCAAATTTTTCTTTTGTTTCCTTTACTGCTTGCTCAATATACAGATTGAATAACATCGGGGACAGGCTACAACCCTGTCTCACTCCCTTCCCAACCACTGCTTCCCCTTCATGCCCCTCGACTTTTATAATTGCCATCTGGTTTCTGTACAAATTGTAAATAGCCTTTCGCTCCCTGTATTTTACCCCTGCCACCTTTAGAATTTGAAAGAGAGTATTCCAGTCAACATTGTCAAAAGCTTTCTCTAAGTCTACAAATGCTAGAAACGTAGGTTTGCCTTTCCTTAATCTATTTTCTAAGATACGTCGTAGGGTCAGTATTGCCTCACGTGTTCCAACATTTCTGCGGAATCCAAACTGATCTTCGCCGAAGTCGGCTTCTACCAGTTTTTCCATTCGTCTGTAATGAATTCGCGTTAGTATTTTGCAGCTGTGACTTATTAAACTGATACTTCGGTAATTTTCACATCTGTCAACATCTGCTTTCTTTGGGATTGAATTATTATATTCTTCTTGAAGTCTGAGGGTATTTCGCCTGTCTCATACATCTTGCTCACCAGATGGTAGAGTTTTGTCACGACTGGCTCTCCCAAGGTCGTCAGTAGTTCCAATGGAATGTTGTCTACTCCCAGGGCCTTGTTTCGACTCAGGTCTTTCAGTGCTCTGTCAAACTCTTCACGCAGTATCGTATCTCCCATTTCATCTTCATCTACATCCTCTTCCATTTTCATAATATTGTCCTCAAGTACATCGCCCTCGTATAGACCCTCTATATACTCCTTCAACCTTTCTGCCTTCCCTTCTTTGCTTAGAACTGGGTTTCCTTCTGAGCTCCTGATATTCATACAAGTGGCTCTCTTTTCTCCAAATGTCTCTTTAATTTTCCTGTAGGCAGTATCCATCTTACCCCTAGTGAGATAAGCCTCTACATCCTTACATTTGTCCTCTAGCTATCCCTGCTTAGCCATTTTGCACTTCCTGTCGATCTCATTTTTGAGACGTTTGTATTCCTTTTTGCCTGCTTCATTTACTGCGTTTTTATATTTTCTCATTTCATCAATTAAATTCAATATTTCTTCTGTTACCCTAGGATTTCTACTAGCCCTCGACTTTTTACCTACTTGATCCTCTGCTGCCTTCACTACTTCATCCCTCAGAGCTGCCCATTCGTCTTCTACTGTATTTCTTTCACCCATTTCCGTCAATTTTTCCCTTATATACTCCATGAAACTCTGTACAACCTCTGGTTTAGTCAGTTTATCCAGGTCCCATCTCCTTAAATTCCTACCTTTTTTGCAGTTTCTTCAGTTTTAATCTGCAGTTCATAGCGAATAGATTGTGGTCAGAGTCGACATCTGCCCCTGGAAATGTCTTACAATATAAAACCTGGTTCCTAAATCTCTGTCTTACCATTATATAATCTGTCTGATACCTTCTAGTATCTCCAGGATTCTTCCATGTATACAACCTTCTATTATGATTCTTGAACCAAGTGTTAGCTATGATTAAGTTATGCTCTGTGCAAAATTCTACCAGACGGCTTCCTCTTTCATTTCTCTCCCCCAATCCATATTCACCCATTTTGTTTCCTTCTCTCCCTTTTCCTACTCTCGAATTCCAGTCTCCCATGACTATTAAGTTTTCGTCTCCCTTCACTGCCTGAATAATTTCTTTTATTTCATCATACATTTCATCTATTTCTTCTTCATCTGCAGAGTTAGTTGGCATATAAACTTGTACTACTGTATTAGCCATGGGCTTCGTGTCTATCTTGGCCACAATAATGCGTTCATTATACTGTTTGTAGTAGCTTACCCGCACTCCTATATTTTTATCTGTGACTGAAATTATGAAGGAACAAGTGGTGGTATGAAAGCCTCTGCAGCTATTAACATTTTTTGTCGATCTGTGAACGATAGGGGAGTGTATTAGACGAAGTTCTTAGGTGATGGAGACTTAAAAGCAAATAACAGTGGCCGGCCGGCGTGGCTGAGCGGTTCTAGGCGCTACAGTCTGGAGCCGCGCGACCGCAGGTTCGAATTCTGCTCGGGCATGGATTTGCGTGATGTCCTTAGGTTAGTTAGGTTTAAGTAGTTCTAAGTTCTAGGGGACTGATGACCTCAGAAGTTAAGTCCCATAGTGCTCAGAGCCATTTGAACCATATAACAGTGTAGTAGCTTATGGTGACAAGATTATCAAAAACTGGAATATGTAAGTCATGTCCAGAAGAGGATGGGCACCATGTTGAGGAATTTGAATTAAAGTCTGAGGGACAAGAAACTTACTGATGGTAAAACCATAAGAAGCAGGTTGACAGACAAAATGATTGGTGAACTATACCGCAGTATTATGGGATGGCCACTAGAAGTAATACTAACGATTTGCTGAAAATGAAGCAGGCTGTATGGGCTACCTTCTTCCACAGACTGTCAAACGATGAGAAACAAGGACACCACCTTTGCCCTCCTGGACCCGACTCATGGCGCAATTACCGCAATACCCAGTCCTGAAACAGTTCATACAGCCATAAACACTCCATCCCAGCAGCAGTCATGGATATCATAAAACCTGTTTACAGAGACCTGGCAAATCCTGAATTACTGAAGAAGTGTCTACAAGGTCAGACTCAATATCCTGACTTGATGTCATCACGGCCTTATCACTTTAGGACATGGTGTAGAAAAGATCTGAGAATGGTCATTACTGACTGAAACGGGTCGTCGTCAAAATAATTGATACTGTGAACAAAGAGAGGAATAAAAAACATTTGATGGTCAACATTTTTCTTAAAAACTGGGTAAATGTGAGCCTTCCTTAAGCGCTTGAGTTTGAGTATGGGTTAGGTTTTTTTTCTACTTAAATTATATTTCTTAACATACTGGCAATTTTTAATTGATAATTTTTGACTCTATTTTAAATAAAGTACGTTAGTAGAAGATGAAAGATGTTTTGCTTGAAGTTTGCGGAGCCGTTCCGCTTTCCCTTGACCTTGTTTGTTGAAAATTGCAATTATGTTTTGTTTGGTCATGTCACATTCTGGTGGCAAAACTGCGTGTTAGAGATAACTGCGTCTCTAATCACTTAAATACCTACCAGTGGTGTGTATGCATAAGAGGGTAAACTGACATGCGACAGGGTTTTCTCAAAGATTCAATTTTGTTGCCCAGTAGTCTACGTCATTATCTCTTCGATTGATTACGTTGTTAGGCGCTGCAGAATGTTCTCTTTCCCTACCCGATCAATCCATATGATCTTAAACAAAGCTTTCCAATGAATTCGTTTATTATACTGACAGACTAGGAATGAGTCGAGAATCTGATGAGACTGGCCGACTTGCCAAGGAAACCATGCAGCGAGCTGCCAGAGTGTAAACAGGTGAATAATAACGAGAGAAAGACAAGCAACGGACATAGCACGGCGAAATAATAAGTCCAGCGAGTAAACAGAGATCGGAAAACGTAAGACGTAGAGACAGGACGTAGCGATTCGGAACCCAGACGACGATGTGTAGCGAGATCAACACAACAGCACAATGAAATCACTATTGCCTGACAGAGAACAGCGCTGCTGGCTTTAAAGGCTGATGAAAAGGATGTGCCTCAATACCCAGCTCCGCAGTGGTGACAGCAGCTTTCGCAGATTACAGCAGTGCCATCTAGTGGTTGTTCAATGGGGATTCAAATTCTCCTGAACAGAATACCTGATCCGTCGCCCCTGAAATGAAGACATACAGCCGAAAGTGTCCAAGATGATGCTTGGGAAGGCGAAATGGTGGCACAGTAGATGTTCCATTTAGTAAATCCTGCTGGCTAGAGGGTACAAGCTGAGGTACCTGGCAACGTGATGAAGCGTGGCGGTATGGCCGACGATCGCATGCCAAACGACTGCCAATTAAGAGGGCGACGCAGTCAGGCCTCCATGTCTATGCCCACATCCACAGGAACTGTTGCCAGTGCTCTGGAGCGCAAGTTGTACTCTTGTGGGTGGGGTATTGGCAAGCGTGTGCGTTCCAGGTCTCACTGACCCCTCAGCGCTGCTGCAGTCAGAAAGTACAGACAGAATTGATTGTTATGATGGTGCTCCAAACCCCTCAGAATGATAACCATTATATGGCACCGTTGATAGGTGACAACCACTGTAGTCAGCATCCACAATGATATAGCCCAATATGAGCATGTCTATGCAGCTGAGCCCAAGTTGTGCCCAGTTTGCTGGGACCAGGGTACCTTGGGCTGTGGTGCCTGGAGATCGATAGCAGTACACAGCTGCTGCCAATGGAGGAGCCCTGCTGAGCTACTCCTATGGACAGATGTGGTCCTGTAGGTGCTCAGAGATACTCTGAGTGCAGCTGTAATAGCGGTAATGCCTATGGTTTTTAGGATTTATTTTTTAAACATCCTTTACCATTGGACAATGGGTGAAATGACAGACTAAACAGGTGCTTAACTCTATTGGACATGCAGAACTGTTCAAAGGCCATCGTCATGAATTAGGGCACATTGTCCATACTGATGGTGCTGAGAATCTCTTCCATGACTAGATCGGGTGCCATCCCATACTGACCTCATATGGGTCGTTAGAACAAGCGTCCATCACAATGAGCCTAGCAGATCCAAGAAAGTGGCCAGAAAACTCAAGACCAAGGTGTGGGTGGGACAGGGAGTGAAAGACTGGGGTGGAACACATAGTGCCAGACACAAGCAGAAGAGCTATGTCCCATAGCCTCCACACTGTTCAGTCCTGGACAATAGAGAAGTCGTTTTGCAAGAGTCTCTATGACATTCCACAATGCCCACAATGGAGCAGTTGCAAAACATGGGGGTGCAGGAGAGGCGTGATGATGGCACTGTGAGCATCTGCCTCTGTATCAAGTAGGAGCACATCCGAGATGACTGGAAAATATAAGGAGATGCAAGCCCTGCCCCGGAGCGCATTTCGAAAAAGAAATGGGCCACCCATGGAAGATACAATGCATGACATGTCCAAAGATAGGGCCATTGTGCATCTTGACAATGATGTGAGTAGCTGTAATGGGAGATCCATCCAAGAAGTGCATTTGCCCAATATCAGTGAGGAAATATGAGATTTTCCGTTGGTCAAACATTGGGTTGGGCGCCGAGGAGAGACAAGAGAGATCTACATTTTATGCTACACTATCGGCAAGGTTTTTAATGGTACAACTGTAGATGGTGAGGAAAAGCACATAGCATTGAAACCGTTCTTACATCTGCTCCAGAACCTGGGAATGTCGTCCAAAGAGTGATAGCAGCGGTTTGTGGTCTGTAATGAAGGTAAACCCGGAACATGGAACTACTAAATGTCAAAGATAATCGCCAAAGCTTCTTTTTAAATCTGTGAACAGCTCTTTTGAGCAGGAGTCAGGGTATTTGGCATATAAATAAAAAGTTACTCATTACTGTCAATATCCCATGAGCCAGCACTGCACAAAATTTATAGGGAGAAGCATTAGCACCCAAAACTCGGGTAAGTGATGGAGAAAATGGCGTGAGGCAGAGAGCCGAGAGAAGCAGACACTCCAGCTATGCGAAAACATGTTTACAAGCAACTGTGCAGCTGCAAGGAACGCCCTTTTCCTATGGATAGCTGAGTGCATTCACATGTGTGCTGCCTATGGCAGGAACTTAGAATAATAATGCATCTATCCTAAAAGTGCCTGCAGCTCCAGCAAGTCGTGGGGCCAAGGTTGTGGTCAGTGGCCCGGAGCACTTCATTTTGAGCAAGTGTTCGAGGTACTCTACTTGCTCCTGAAAAAGACTGGCACATGAGCTCTGCATCATGCAGTGTACTACAGTGGGTTGTGCTTGTACAGATCGCTCTGATACACAGTACCTGTGACAGTTAAGTCGCAAGGTAGTTAGTAAAATCAGAGATAGTCATTGTTAACTGTTCTGGGTGTGTCTGGAAGATTACCAGAACGTAAGAGATCCCAAAGCTCAAATGCTTTTGTTTTTGTAAGCCAGAGGGAGTGTTGATAACACTACTGTTTTACGGCTTCTCATCCAATGGCATCGGTAAATATGCTTTAACATGCTCTATCTTGAATAAATATCTACCCCTCAAACGCTTCGGGAGGCGTTCTTCCTCGGAACGCTGAATGTGTTAAGTTTCCACTCGTGCCTGACATTGACTGTCGATTTAAAACCTCCACACACCCAGACAGAGTCATCTGGTTTCTTGACCACTACCAACGGTGTGACCCAAGCACTGGGCTTAACTGGTTCAGTTATCCCAGATTTGTGGAGACGATCGTCGTCTTGCTTAACGACTATCTAAGAAGAGGGAGGAACGAAATTTACTTGACAGAAACGGGGCACTGCGTCAGGACATGAGCCTGGACGATCCTGGAAATGTGTCGTGCACCCCAGGCCAGTTGTAAATAATGGTGCGAAGGTGGCACACAGGCTGTCGAGCTCCTGGGAGGGAACCGTGTTGGAGCCAACCTGAAACTCAACCGTGATCGACAATCGAAGCAGCGAGAACGCATCCAAACCGAAACTGTTAGCCAAGTAGCTATTGACGACAAGCAGAATGATCAGCCGTGTGACCTTTTTGTAAGCATCAGTGACTGTGAGCTGACTCCAAAAAGAACTGTTTACCACATGCCACCTATTTACAGGAGGGAAGGGCCAGGACTGCCAAAATGGACGATAATTTGGTTCAATCGTGAGGTTAGTAATAAACTTAGAGGTGGAAGGATCGCCCTGAGGAACAACTGGCTGCAGTTCGTACACCATTCTGCGATGCATGTTTGGAGTGGAAACCGACTGCCAAGGCAGTTTATAGCGCAGACAATCAAGAGATGCCAGTCTTTTCCACGATGGATGCAGTGCGCCCAGCGATCAAGACAATCCACACTTGGGTGCGCAGTGAAACAGTCATGAGACGACGGGAGACGTCGATGCTTACACTTGTGGGGTGTGACTGGCTATTCAGAGGCCATTGACACTTTTTAAATCGACAAATCACGTTGCCCCCGGGAGAAAGATAGGGAGTGACATTCACATTTGGCCCATTTAAGATAAAATATGGTGTTTCGGGCTAATGCACCTACAACGAGAAACTGTACGGCTTAGGTTTTGTGTGGGTTGAGCCTAAACCCTATATTCTATGCTCATTTTAATAGTGCACAAGTCAGTATAGAGATCTCAATAGCCGTCCTCGAGTTTATTGGGTTAGAATTTAGATGCAAGTGTAGGTCATGCAACAGTACCAAACAAATGACACATCATTGACATAGAATGAAAAGAGTATGGGACCTAATACCGAACCCTGTGGGGTACCTGGTACCAATTGCTCCATAATAACTTTACGGTGCCGGAAATGACGCACTGCTGGCAAGTTGTCAGGTACGAGCGACATTACTGCACTGCACTTGGTGAGAAATTTAGGCTACTAAGCTTGACATGTAAAATGCCAACAGCATCAAAAAGTTTGCTGAAGTATGAGAAACACATGACAGCTGCCTTTTGTACATCCATGGCAAGCTTCAGGTTGCCTGTAATCTTTATTAAAGCAGATTTTGTACTGTGACGTTTACAGGAACATGATTGGTATTCGTCTAGTAGGTTGTTTTAGCTAGGTAGTTTGTTAATTGGTCGTGACCTATATATATTCTAAGGCCTTTGACAGTGCAAGAAGAATGCAAATAAGTAGGTAACCAGAGGGTGTTGTGGAAAAGTCCATTTAGGTATTGGGTTAACTAGTTCTTGTGTCCAGGCCTCAGTGGAAACACTTGTGGTTAGGGAGTGGTTGAAGATATCTGTTATAGTGGGCACTACTCAGTGAACAATAAGCTGCACCACTTGGACTGTAATGCCATTGTATCCAATAAATACTGATGAGATACACATGATGGCCCTTTTGCCGTTATTGCAAGTAACATGCGTCAGATAAAATTTTCAGCCATGAAGTAATCAATGAGTACCTGTTTCGTTTGCCGTTCAGTTGCTGCTGCAGATAATGTAAAGTACCGGTTCAACTCTTCTGCTGGCAAAATGGTGTCAGCTGCAGCTTTTAATTTGCCTGCACCAGGGCCATAAACGTTTTTTCATAGGACTGTTAATCTATATCTGTGGTCGGATAATGACTGGAGACGTCTGAGTTTAGGATTTTTCACAATTAGACTCTGTTCCGCTTATGATTGTAACCAATAAAATTTTCAGATGTAGGGAATAGTTTGTGTGTCCGATGAGCAGCGTCTCTGAGACTCATGACCTGTTTCAGTTCTTTAGTTAGCCACGGGGCTGCGTTTCGTCTCACTTTCTTCGGTATTTAGGGAAGCATTTTGGTCATACTGTTGAGTAAGTTTGTTAGTAAATCCATGACTTTTTTGTTTGTTAGAAAACGGAATATAGCTCTTCTTCTAAATTATTTCATGCGACTCAGATGCAATTTCAGATAAGTTACTGTGTGTCAAATGTCGATATGCGGTCATTTGTGGTTTCTTTCTGGATCACTCTGTCGAGCGCGTTATGACAATTAAGTCACGGACAGACACGCCTTGTGCAGATATGTGAGAGGCACGAAGTGCTCCGTTTGGGGATTTAATCGCAAACATATCTATGAGAGTGTAACTACTGTTCGTATGATGCACGAGAGCAAGCTGATGGAGAGACACATTTGAAAAGCAAAGCATTAGCTTGAATTTCGCTGTGGAATGACTGTTCTATACGAAATTTATGTTAGTGTTACCAGTTATATTTATACGCTCGTATGTCGATAAGAATCCTGAAAGAGCAGTTTCGAAACAGGCAAACCCACCTCCTTTAGGAGGCTTGTAAAGGACACATATCAGCCACTTTATATTAAGGGATTTGATCTCTATAAACATATATTCCACTTCCTAACCTTCTTTATTGTTTCGTGTGTGTGTGTGTGTGTGTGTGTGTGTGTGTGTGTGTGTGTAGTACAGTAGGTAAAAAAACAGAGTGCTTGTACGCCCCTACTTCATCGCCTTGTTTGTTATATCTCTCTTGCCTTAGAAAGATGTAGCCGTTTAAATTAATTGAACTTATGGGAGTTCTTGGTATGAGCCAGGTCTCCAACAGAGTATGACATGGGCGCCTTTGTCTTGAAGTATATGACGGAACTCGTCGAGATGAGCTAACAGAGACTGGACGTTTTCATGTGCAACATGCAGCTTGTGCGTTCAGGAGCAGAAAGTGTGAGGATCACGCTGATTGATACTTGCGACTCTGGGTCAGTACTGGTGTATGACAGAGCATAAGGAAACATGCGAAGGTGAGGGAGTGCAGGTTCCAGGAAGTGAAAGCGGACTGTATCTTCATGTGGGAGGTAAGTTTTGTGGGTTTGCAGCAGTCACTGAACAGTCGAATGTTGACAGAGAAGGCTAAACAGAGATAGAAAATTTGTATGTAACAGTACAGAAAACAAACGGAATGAGAACAGAGTGTACTATTTATGACGCTAATAATGGGTAAATATGACTCATATGACAATTAATTACTAAGTAAGATTGGAAGTAAGACTAAGATAGTACAGTAATTGACAAAGTAAATAAGGAACAGTACAGAAACACCAAGGAAGCAAAACAAAATAGTTAACCTACAACAATAGTTAATCTACAACAACAATATGAACACAAAAACGCAGTAGTAAGGTTTGACATGTTCTAAGCTCCCATAGCATAGGCTTACAATACAAACTGGTCGTTTTCCATCTTCACGTCTTCAGACTTCATCAAAATCCTGTCATTGTTTATCCATGTGTTTCGTAACCCAGGTCTGGAAAACGCTCTACTCAAAATTTTTAATCCTTCGAGCGTGAGATCTTCGTGTATTGCCAAATGTGAGTTCACCAGTTTCTCCTGTGTTCTGAAGATTTCAGTACATTTTCTGTATGTCAAGAAATTCGCTTTTATGGGTCTAGTTTTTTTAGATCCTGGCGACCTCCAGCCCACTCCATAACTTCTGCCAATGCCATTCAGTTTGTTCCAGATGGTCAGATTTCTCGATCAGTTTCTGTTGAAGCATTTGCGCCGTATCCTCAGCATTTGTTGGCAGCATAGACCTCTGTCGCATTCGTTTCCAGAGTTTTCTGTATTTTATCCGTCACTGCTGCAGTGACAGCATCAGTGATGGTCTAGACAACACACCTGAGCGTGTCATTTGTCTGTGACATGGCAGTCTCTTCAGCCCTGGCAAATGCGACGACTCACAAATGCCAGAAAATGTGGCCGGAACTCCTGCTACCGTCTTGGCCCCAGCATTGTAGCCTGCCTGGCCGTTTTAGAGCAGTTCCACGTAACAGATCCCTGGCTGAGACACTGGTGTGACACTTGGCACTTGTCAGACGAATCTGGAATATACAGAACGGGCCGAACTGCTTAAGACCACTTCCATTCAGGCAAACTTGGGAGCCGAACTTGCGCTGGTCACTGACTCGTCGCCATTTCCATTTCATTTATGGTTGGTGACAAACTGGAAAGCCGAAATTCGAACTGCCCAGCCCGCTGTTCTCTCAGCCAGTACCCAGCTTAGTGTTTGATTGTCAGTTTCTAATACCACGTCTATTTTCCAAATAGAACTAAAATTTCTCCGGGCCAAATAAAACTGCCAATGTTTCCAAGTCGTACGAGAGTATTCAACCTCTGCAGCCACGAGCACTCTCAAAACACATGAGACGGGTCAACGATCTCCATCATATTCTTTGTGATAGGACACTAGTGACTTCCGAATTGGAGGCCTTAGTCTGGCGAGTAAAATGACGCTGAAAACCTGAAAAGCTAGCAGGAGAGTATTATTGTCAGCCAGCTGACTGCTGGGTATCCGGCGAATTCAATGGCTCTCCTCTATGAAGAAGCTGTTTTAACGGGGCTGCTAGTTCAATTATTTTAGGAATAAAGTTCCTGAAAAAGTTTACCGTGCTGATAAACTGTAAAACTCCCTTCTTATGTCCAGGAGGCAGAAAATTATAAATGGTCTTAGGGTGCTCATTATCAGTGTTAATGCCATACGCTGAAACTAAAAGATCCAGAAAAGGAATCCCGGAACAGATTAAACTGAGCTTAGTGCATTTGACTGTTAATTCCGCTTCCTTGAAACGGAACACTTGTCGAAGGTGCTGAGCGTGGTTAGTAAAAATGTTACTATAAACAACTATTTAACTTCAACCTATTAAAGTTTTTTGCTAGGAATTTAATATAGTAGGAAACGAATAACATTTCATTTCTACAAATAACTTAACAATTATTATGACTTTGAGATAATTACACACACAATGACACTTTGTCGCGCGGGGTAGCCGTCGGTTTCAGCTGCCTTGCCACGGTTCATGCGGCTCCCGCCGTCGGAGGTTCGAGTCCTCCCTTGGGCATGGGTGTGTGTGTGTGTGTGTGTGAGTGTGTTGTCCTTAGCGTAAGTTACTTTCAGTTACATTAAGTTGTGTGTAAGCCTGGGGGCCAATGACCTCAGCAGTTTGGTCCCATAGAACTTACCACAAATTTCCAATGACACTTTAGTTCGGCGAAAATGGAGTGTGACGAACGTGGTAGGACGCCTGCACCAGTTGATAACCTGAATGGAACTCTGCCGCACTCAAACAAGTCCTAGTCCATGCAGACAGCAGGCAGAGATTTCAATCCTTCTGCTAGAGGTATCTGCTGATAGGTTTGATTCTGATTCAAAACCATGAAACAGTGTGCTTCCTAAAACCAAAGAAAGCACATGTGAAGATCACCCAAGGGTACCGACTTCAAAACTATCTTCTGATTATGCGCTTGGTAGTCCACGATGTGCCTATAATCTTCATCACTGCATTTTGAAACCAAAAACATACAGAGAGATTGGAGGCTGAACATAATCTCACACGAGCAGCTTTCTTATGAGAACACTTCCTTAAATCCTACATTTTGGGTAGCGACAACCTGTAACGCACCGCAACATGGTGAGTGAGTTGGACGTAACAATCGACTTTTGTCAGTTACAACCAACTGTTCAGTCAGAACAGCCAAAATTTCACTTGATACACTCAGTATCATGCCTCACCTTCCCCCAAATGTCAGACATCAAATTGGAAACCCTTTGAATCAGCAATATTAAATAAGGAAGTTGTCAGTGACTATGTAGCTGTTAGTCCTCACCCAGATGAAGCTTTAAAGGCAAGCTTTTTTTCGGCACTGTCCAAGATACAACCTGTTCTTTGTATAGTTTCACACTCCAGTAGCAAGTCAGTAAACAGACGTTTGGCAACGAAAATTTTAATAGACGATAAGAACCGTTAAATTTTAAGGTCATCTCTGTCCCAGCAGAGATAATGATTAACTATTAACAGTCCGAACCTATTTATCTAGTGTTCTCAAAGTGGAATATTTTGCAAATATTCATATTCTTGAGGTACCAAACGTAATTTACCAAGGAAATATAGCTTCCAGAATCCAGCATTCCGCAGAACAATTCTTGATTAAGGGCAACATAAACAAAGAGTAGTGAGAACTCTCTAATTACACTTAACTGGTTACATCCTTCAATGGCCGCCCTGTTCAACTTCTCTATCCTCATTTTTGGAAACGTCATCTGCCAGTTTACTGCACCTAAAAATACTTTCATGATACTCAGAGGAAGAGATCCCCAGCAAGTTACTCCTTTGCTCGGTGACCCTCCTGTTCTGGTCAGCAAAACTGATGATCTCTCTATCTGAAACAACTTTATCCAAGTTAAGGGAACTATTGGGTTTATTAGCAAGAGCCACTCTTGATTGGTCCTCTGCCTGAATTTCTTCAGTTACATTGCCAACAACCTGAGTTCCTCTGACTTGACACAATGCTAGTTGAGGCCATCTAATGGGCTCTATATGATTTAGAAAGCTTTCATATTCAGACTTCCTGGCAGATTAAAACTGTGTGCCCGATCGAGACTCGAACTCGGGACCTTTGCCTTTCGCGGGCAAGTGCTCTACCATCTGAGCTACCGAAGCACGACTCACGCCCGGTAAAGTTTGGAAGGTAGGAGACGATGTACTGGCAGAAGTAAAGCTGTGAGTACCGGGCGTGAGTCGTGTTTCGGTAGCTCAGATGGTAGAGCACTTGCCCGCGAAAGGCAAAGGTCCCGAGTTCGAGTCTCGGTCGGGCACACAGTTTTAATCAGCCAGGAAGTTTCATACCAGTGCACACTCCGCTGCAGAGTGAAAATCTCATTCTGGAAACATCCCCCAGGATGTGGCTAAGCCATGTCTCCGCAGTATCCTGTCTTTCAGGGGTGCTAGTTCTGCAAGGTTCGCAGGAGAGCTTCTGTAAAGTTTGGAAGGTAGGAGACGAGGTACTGGCAGAAGTAAAGCTGTGAGTACCGGCCGTGAGTCGTGTTTCGGTAGCTCAGATGGTAGAGCACTTGCCCGCGAAAGGCAAAGGTCCCGAGTTCGAGTCTCGGTTGGGCACACAGTTTTAATCTGCCAGGAAGTTTCATATCAGTGCACACTCGGCTGCAGGGTGAAAATCTCATTCTGGCTTTCAGATTCACTTTGTTCCAGAAAATAATGTTTGTTAATTAATTACTTTTTCTGTCTGTCTGACAAACTATAGATAACAATCTTACCACTCAAACCACTCAAAGTACACACTTTTCGAATAACCTGATACATACTCATTAGTCAATGAATAAATAAACAGAAGAGCTACAAGATCTGGAATTTGAAGAACATTATCCCATTGTTGTTGTTGTTGTTGTCTTCAGTCCTGAGACTGGTTTGATGCAGCTCTCCATGTTACTCTATCCTGTGCAAGCTTCTTCATCTCCCAGTACTTACTGCAACCTACATCCTTCCGAATCTGCGTAGTGTATTCATCTCTTGGTCTCCCTCTACGACTTTTACCCTCCACGCTGCCCTCCAATGCTAAATTTGTGATCCCTTGATGCCTCAGAACAAGTCCTGCCAACCGGTCCCTTCTTCTTGTCAAGTTGTGCCACAAACTCCTCTTCTCCCCAATTCTATTCAATTCCTCCTCATTAGTTATGTGATCTATCCATCTAATCTTCAGCATTCTTCTGTAGCACCACATTTCGAAAGCTTCTATTCTCTTCTTGTCCAAACTATTTATCGTCCATGTTTCACTTCCATACATGGCTACACTCCATACAAATACTATCAGAAACGACTTCCTGACACTTAAATCTATACTCGATGTTGAGAAATTTCTCTTCTTCAGAAACGCTTTCCTTGCCATTGCCAGTCTACATTTTATATCCTCTCTATTTCGGCCATCATCAGTTATATTGCTCCCCAAATAGCAAAACTCCTTTCCTACTTTAAGTGTCTCATTTCCTAATCTAATTCCATCAGCCTCACCCGATTTAATTCGACTACATTCCATTATGCTCGTTTTGCTATTGGTGATGTTCATCTTATATCCTCCTTTCAAGCCACTGTCCGTTCCGTTCAACTGCTCTTCCAAGTCCTTTGCTGTCTCTGACAGAATTACAATGTAATCGGCGAACCTCAAAGTTTTTATTTCTTCTCCATGGACTTTAATACCTACCCCGAATTTTTCTTTTGTTTCCTCTACTGCTTGCTCAATATACACATTGAATAATATCGGGGACAGGCTACAACCCTGTTTCACTCCCTTCCCAACCACTGCTTCCCTTTCATACCCCTCGACTCTTATAACTGCCATCTGGTTTCTGTACAAATTGTAAATAGACTTTCGCTCCCTGTATTTTACCCCTGCCACCTTTACAATTTGAAAGAGGGTATTCCAGTCAACATTGTCAAAAACTTTCTCTAAGTCTACAAATGCTAGAAACGTAGGTTTGCCTTCCCTTAATCTGTTTTCTAAGATAACTCGTAGGGTCAGAATTGCCTCACGTGTTCCAACATTTCTGCGGAATCCAAACTGATCTTCCCCGAGGTCGGCTTCTACGAATTTTTCCATTCGTCTGTAATGAATTCGCGTTAGTATTTTGCAACTGTGACTTATTAAACTGATAGTTCGGTAATTTTCACATCTGTCAACACCTGCTTTCTTTGGGATTGGAATTATTATATTCTTCTTGAAGCCTAAGGGTATTTCGCCTGTCTCATACATCTTGCTCACCAGATGGTAGAGTTTTGTCAGGATTGGCTCTCCCAAGGCCGTCAGTAGTTCCAATGGAATGTTGTCCACTCCTGGGGCCTTGTTTCGACTCAGGTCTTTCAGTGCTCTGTCAAACTCTTCACGCATTATCATACCTCCCATTTCATCTTCATCTACATCCTCTTCCATTTCCATAATATTGTCCTCAAGTACATCGCCCTTGTATAGACCCTCTATATACTCCTTCCACCTTTCTGCTTTCTCTTCTTTGGTTAGAACTGGGTTTCCACCTGAGCTCTTGATATTCATACAAGTGGCTCTCTTTTCTCCAAAGGTCTCTTTAATTTTCCTGTAGGCATCATCTATCTTACCCCTAGTGAGATAAGCCTCTACATCCTTACATTTGTCCTCTAGCCATCCCTGCTTAGCCATTTTGCACTTCCTGTCGGTCTCATGTTTGAGACGTTTGTATTCCTTTTTGCCTGCTTCATTTACTTCGTTTTTATATTTTCTCCTTTCATCAATTAAATTCAATATTTCTTCTGTTACCCAAGGATTTCTACTAGGCCTCGTCTTTTTACCTACTTGGTCCTCTGCTGCCTTCACTACTTCATCCCTCAGAGCTACCCATTCGTCTTCTACTGTATTTCTTTCCCCCATTCCTGTCAATTGTTCCCTTATGCTCTCCCTGAAACTCTGTACAACTTCTGGTTTAGTCAGTTTGTCCAGGTCCTATCTCCTAAAATTCCAACCTTTTTTGCAGTTTCTTCAGTTTTAATCTGCGGTTCATAACCAATAGATTGTGGTTACAGTCGACATCTACCCCTGGAAATGTCTTACATTTTAAAACCTGGTTCCTAAATCTCTGTCTTACCATTATATAATCTATCTGATACCTTCTAGTATCTCCAGGATTCTTCCATGTGTACAACCTGCTTTTATGATTCTTATCCCATTGTAATTTTACTGTTTTTCAGTATCCCGTTGTAGTTTTACTGAAAAATACAAAAATTCTGCAATTCCATTGACAGTTTAATAATATCTCGTATAACAGTCATAATAGGATTCAGCAAACGATCAAAATGCGTCCATATCTCCACGATACGACCATTCCATGGAATACACATAGGATTATGATCATCCTCTACCCTTATCCACTCGTCAGAATTTATTTCTAGTGAAATAGACCAGTCCGATGTTGGACTTTCATAATATTTCTTGGAATTCTTCGATATCTAAATATCTAATACATTCCTTACATCAGTTTTCATTTTCCACAAATCCTGTACCCTTTTACTTAAATACTAAGGGTGAGCTTGCACCTAAAATAAGTGGGGCCATGAGGTACAACTATCTGCAAACAAGTCAATGCGGTTTTGCTCACTGGCGATCTACTCAACAGAAATTATTGTGACTTGATCTACTTCACCTCACAGAGGGTAGGAAGACTTAGCTGCACTGGCCAGTCCATCACCCAATGGAGACACTGTCCCAAATCACTCATAGTGCCTCCAGCTATCTGACAGCGTATGTTTTACTCACTGATCCTTCCTGAGGCACCAGATCCCCAGTACATCTCATACAACATTGATGGACAACAATCAGTTCGGAACATAAAACACTAGAATAGTACACAGCAGGAAAAAAATTAAGTTTACAAAAATAAATTTAGCTTTTTGTATCTCTTGTGGTATGACAGCTGATATACCCTCTCAACTACATTCTGCTACCATTGAAATACTGTAACAAGTGAGGACTTCTGAATGATAAGGTGCCAATCCACAAAACACGATATTGAAACCAGAAAAGACAATTTTTAGTTTTAAAATGTTACGCAAAGTAGTTATGTAAAGTATGAGAAACTCTAGTGATTGTAAACTAATAAACAGCACAGTTTTAAAATTATAAATTGCGCAATGTAGCAAGAGATATCAAACTGCTGAGTTCGCCCCACTCTGGTTGTTCAGTTTCACCATAGATTAATAAAAGCACAATCCGAACTAAAATAGAGAAAAATAATTTAATTAAAGATTGCTCAATAATAATAAATGAAACGAGATGAATTATCGAAATAGGCAATAAGACACTATAAAAGAGATACTGAAACAAATTGGCAATGATAAAAGATGCGCAAATAAAGTTTAGAAAACAACTGCCAGCTCGCTGCAACGAGAATTAGTAGGATTAACACTGGTTACTAAAGACAACAAGTTTCACCATAGATTAATAAAAGCACAATCCGAACTAAAATAGAGAAAAATAATTTAATTAAAGAGTGCTCAATAATAATAAATGAAACGAGATGAATTATCGAAGCAGGCAATAAGACACTATAAAAGAGATACTGAAACAAATTGGCAATGATGAAAGATGCGCAAATAAAGTTTAGAGAACAACTGTCAGCTCGCTGCAACGAGAATTAGTAGGATTGACACTGCTTACTAAAGACAACAATTAATACTGATAAATCACAGACTGGTCGTAAACCTGACAGACAAGAATGTCTATAATTGAGACACAGAGAACCCTTTAACGGTGTACATAGCTAAATTTTTAATTGACATTAATGTAGATATTCCGTTATAGGGTGTGTAAATAACATTTGTACGGTAACTCTCACATGGTTTCAACAAGGACAGGAAAACTTAATTAGGTTCAAATGGTTCAAATGGCTCTAAACACTATGAGACTTTACATCTGAGGTCAACAGTCGCCTAGACTTAGAACTACTTAAACCTAACGACATCACACACATCCATGCCCGAGGCAGGATTCGAACCTGCGACCATAGCAGGAGCGCGGCTCCAGTCTGAAGCGCCTAGAACCGCTAGGCCACAGCGGCTGGCACTTAATTGGGATTTATACTGAGCATGCAATATGTTATAGATGCAACTCACAATATTCACAAATTACAACAAGGCTCAGAGTCGATACGCACAAATAAAGTAACATAAAATAATTTACCAACAAATTTAGGGTAACGTAAACTCCTTTTAAATGACACTAGGCTTAACCCTGGCTTAAGACACACAGTATGATGATCTTGAGGAGTCAGCGGTTAGCTCCAAATGTTTCTACATTCTACACACAACTGTGTTCGCCGAGCAAGCCCAACAGGCGCCAGTACCTACGATACATTAATTTCATTTGGCCCGTGGATTCTATAGATATAAATAGCAGGTTAAATTCCAGGACTGCCATCCAGCAAGTCCGAGCGTCGGGGGATGGGCATACATGTCGACAGTAGAGCGTACCCACTCTTTCGAAATAATACAGTTCCAGCAACTGCACATAGCAACCATATCCCGTATGACTCCCAGCACTCGTCTTCGGATGACCAGTGTCCAGTTATTGGTAGTGAAACGACTGAGACCGAGGCTGATGTGGGCCACCATTAAATTTGTTCGACAGAGAAAGAGTCCTCCCCTAGCAGGAGGTGAAACAGGAGGTTGCTTAGATATAGTCAAAGTCCTACACAATCACGACAAGACAGACAACTACTTAAACCTAGCTAACCTAAGAGGCGAACCTGCGACCGTAGCAGCAGCGCTGTTCCGGACTGAAGTGCCTACAACGGCTCGGCCACAACGGCCGGCTGAAATTAGTCTATCAGACTGTCAGGCTGTTGCTCACGCAAGGTCTAGTGACCGCCAAATACAATTAGAGCCAGTTGTTCTCATAGCATACATGACAGCGCACGAGTTTGTTCACCCTTTGGCTGGGGTTCGATCCTTGCCTTTTTCGGTTCCAGGAAACCAAAAGAAATACACGTTTGGTGACGCGGTCTCTGGTGAGCCGCTTGAATGTTATGATATCATATTTGCGAATTTATTACCTGTGTTTCAACAGAAAATTAAAATTAGCCCACTACTCATCGTAAAATTACACCGAAATATATGTGGTAACGAAGAAAATTGTATTTCGTCCAGGCAGAATTCTTTTTCCAAAATATATAAACTGAAAAACCAAATAAACTGCTACACCTGCCTAACATCGTGTACGGCTCCCGAGAGCGGTCAGAAGCGCAGCAACATGACGTGGCATAGACTTTTGTCGGAAGTAGTGCAGGAGGGAACTGACACCATAAATCCTGAAGTGCTGTCCACAAATCCGTAAGACTACGAGGGAGTGGAGATCTCTTGTGGAAAGCACTTTACAAGCCATCCCTGATTGGCTGAATAATGTTCCTATCTGGGGAGTCTGGTGGCCAGTGGAAGTGTTTAAACACAGAAGAGTGTTCCTGGAGCCACTTTGTGGCAATTCTGGACGTGTGGGGTGTCGCATTGTCCTTCTGAAATAGCCGAAGCGCGTCGGAACGCACAATGGACATGAGTGCATGCAGCTGATCAGACAGGATCTTGAAAGTCTCTTCGGGTTTGGTGCCGGATCCTAAAATCAACTTGATTTGATTTTAGGATCCGGCAGTAAACCCGAATAGACTTTCAAGACTTATTACGCCGGGAAAGCCTACGAAGTCACGATCAGATAGGATTCTTACGTACATGTCACCAGTCAGAGTCGTATCAAGACGTATCAGGAATCCCATATCACTCCAAATGCACATGTCCCACAGCATTACAGAGCATCCACCAGCTTGAACAGTCTCCTGCTGACGTGGGTGATCTTTGGGTTCATGAGATTGTCTCCATACCCATGTCTCCATGGATGAAAGCAGCAAATCTCAGCGAAAGTGAGTATATCTTTTTCATCGTTTCTTTGATCGTTAGTAACAATTACTAAAACAAGTGGGCTCTTACTATAAATGGCCAAGAAACGATGAAATAGAACTGCTCAGTATTCATATCACAATCTCTCCTCTACGACTTTATGTTGTAACTTAAACTTTCATCAAAAGCATATAAAACGACCAGCACGTCGATGATCCTAATTTAAATGCTACTGGAGGTATACAAATCAATAATGACGTAAATGGGTAAATATCTGATAAGCAAATCTCTTTTATTCACGGTTGTTCTGATGGAATTTGGTGGTTTCGTCTCTAGTGAGTCATTATCAGGACTCTGCATCTTGTTACGAGAGTAATTCGTCATGACGTAATCTAGCGTCCATCGTGGTCACTTCAACTAACTCTAGTCGTTCTAAGTGACTACTTGATATGTTACTTTCGTACAAGATACTATTCTGATGATGTCTACAGTCGAATTAGGTTGACAGTCATATATTCATCAAATACGATGGAGAAAAATTTCAATAAAACAATATTTTCAATACAACGATACAAGTATCTACTCGTAATATTTAGTTTTCATTTACATTACACACCCATTGGATACTATTTGGCCGGCCGGTGTGGCAAAGAGGTTCCAGGCGCTTCAGTCTGGAACCGCGTGACCGCTACGGTTGCAGGTTGGAATCCTGCCTCGGGCATGGATTTGTGTGATGTCCTTAGGTTAGTAGTTCTATGTTATAGGGTACTGATGACCTCAGATGTTAAGTCCCATAATGCTCAGAGCCATTTGAACCATTTCGATACTATTTGAAAGGAGACTCGTCCGACCATGCAACATGTTGTCGGTCACCAACAGTCCAGTGTTGGTGTTGACGGGCCCAGGGGAGGTGTAAAGCTTTGTGTCGTGCATTCATCAAGGGTACAGGAGTGGGCCTTCGGCTCCGAAAGATCATATCGATTATGTTTCGTTGAATGGTTGGCACGCTGACACTTGTTGATGGTCCAGTAGCCCAGCACGGAAATCTGCAGCAATTTACGGAAGGGTTGCACATCTGTCACGCTGAACTATTCTCTTCAATCGTCGTTGGTCCCGTTCTCGCAAGATCTTTTTCCGGCCGCAGCGATGTTGCAGATTTGATCTTTTACCAGTTTCCTGATTTTCACGGTACACTTGTGAAATGTTCGTACGGGAAAATCCCCACTTCATCGCTTCCTCGGAGATACTGTGTCCAGTTTTTCGTGCGCCGACAATAACATTACGTTCGAACTCACTTAAATCTCGATAACCTGCTATTGTAGCAGCAACAACCGACCTAACAACTGCGCCAGACACTTGTTGTTCTGTATAGGTGTTGCATACCGCAGCGCCGTATTCTGCCTGTTTACATATCTCTGTATTTGAATACACATGCCTATACCAGTTTTTATTTATTTATTTATTTATTTATTAATTTTTGCGCTTCAGTGTATGTGCACTCTGCCTGGAAAGCCTGTAGCTCTACCGAGGTTCAGCAGTTGTGGTTTCTGAAGCACACATTATGGGGTTTCTGTGGCCTATATATGGGCGACTTCCCCGTCAGATGCAGATGGTTGTCAGATGCAACGCCAAAGCGTAATAAGACCTGCTATTGTAGCAGCAGTAACCAATCTAACAACTGCATCAGACACTTGTTGTCTTATATAGGTGCTGCCCACCGCAACGCCATGTCCTGCCTGTTTACATATCTCTGAATACGCATGCCAATACCACTTCCTGTGGCGCTCCAGTGCATATTTGAAAGCAAAAACGGACAAAAAGTGATTTTTCGAAAGATGACTATTCAGTAACCAATTGGAAACTCATAAACTCGCTTAGAGATCCCCACCAGTGATCCTGAGGGGCGAGCTGTGAAATCGAGGCACAGTCAGCTTACGCGGACGCGTCTTATTTCACGCGCTGCACCTCCGTAACAAAGGCTGTGCCTAACAAGCGGCCAGTTCCTGTACGTGCGCACTCGCCTCTTTAGAGTGTTGCGAGAGCGACGGCGATGACGCGACGGCCGACGCCTGACGCCCGGGAGCGGGGCGGGGGCCGCCGCTGGCGGCGCCACCACGTACTGTACGGCGCTAGCTGCCTGCCTGCCCGTCTCTACATATATAGCACGCCGCCGCCGGCCTGGCTCGCCAGTGCGCCAAGCTCCACGACGCCAGACCAGCTACGCCGCCGACATGAACCCGTGCACGGTAAGTCAACGCCCACGCCTCGCTCCGGGTCACCACCATTCTCACCACTTATTATCACCTCTTTAACCCTTGCCTTCTCTCCTACCAACAGTGCTAGACAACACTCTGTCACCACTTCCTTCTGCCCCATTCTAACTCCCCCGCTCTCCCCCCTCCCCTCCCTCCCCCTCACACTTCATACTCTTGAAAGAACCGCCCCACTCTCCCTATCATCACTTACGGACTTGCTTCTATAACCGTTACGTGGCTGATTTAATATTTTTAAACACCAAGACACAATCTCCTGGTATTGTAAGCCATCTACTATGGATTCAAATGGTTCAAATGGCTCTGAGCACTGTGGGGCTTAACACCTGAGGTCATCAATCCCATAGAACTTTAACTACTTAAACTAACCTAAGGACATCACACACATCCATGCCTGAGGCAGGATTCGAACCTGCGACCAAAGCAGTCACGCGGTTCCGGACTGAAGCGCCAGAACCGCTCGGCACCGAGGCCGGCTACTATGGATTCCACTACAAATGTAAATGAAAACTAAAGATTACGAATAGATATTTGCTTCGTTATATTTTTTCCCAAAAATATTCTAACCATCTGAAAAAAGTCACATTTCTATATTAACTACTGGCTTCAGTCATCTGACTTCACAAAATTATTGACAATAGCATGCCTCACAACTTCTTACTTTGGCGCTAAATAAAAGGATAACCATTCTACATCACTGCCGTTATTACTAAAGCTGTTTTTATTTACTTTGGCACTACAGTAAGAACGTTGCGCTGCAGCTTGTTGTAAACAATTTATGGCACCTGAATGTGATCAGATTATTATAACCGGTAAAAAACAATTATTCAACCAAATTTCACTACGTCAAACTGGAACACGTGATTTATTTGGTATTATGTTGTTTTATTGAAAAATTTTTCCAACGTATTTGATGAATTTATGACTGTCAACCTAATTCGACTGTAGCCATCATCGGAATAGCATCATATACGAAAGTAACATGTCAAGTAGTCACTTAGAACGACTAGAGTTAGTTGAAGTGTCCACGATGGACGCTAGATTACGACATGACAAATTACTCTGGTAACAAGATACGGAGTCCTGATAATGACTCACTGAAGACGAAACCACAAAATTTCTTCAGAACAACCGTGAATAAAAAAATGGTTCAAATGGCTCTGAGCACTATGAGACAACATCTGAGGTCATGAGTCCCCTAGAACTTAGAACTACTTAAACCTAACTAACCTAAGGACATCACACACATCCATGCCCGCTGCAGGATTCGAACCTGCGACCGTTGCAGTCCCGCGGTTCCTGACTGGAGCGCCTAGAACCGCTCGGCCACCGCGGCCGACAACCGTGAATAAAAGAGATTTTTTTATCTGATATTTGCCCATTTACGTTATTATTGATTTGTATGTCTCAAGCAGGATTTAAATGAGGCTCATCGACGTGCTAGTCGTTTAATATGCTTTTGATGAAAGTTTAAGTTACAACATAATGTCGTGCAGGAGAGATTGTAATACGAATACTGAGAAATTCTATTTTGCCGCTTCTTGTCCATTTATAGCAAGAGTCCCCTTGTTTTAATAATTGTTATTAATTTTAATAATTGTTATTAACGATGGAAAAAAGCGATGGAAAAGGTATACTCACTTTCGCTGAGATTTGCTGCTTTCATCCATGCGCGTTCCTTCTAAACAAGGCCAATCCCATTCCAGTAGGGCGAACTACTTAAATAGCCTGTCGAAGACCACGAAGAAAAGCTAGAGGAATTATGTACTCTCTTCGCAACGACCGTCCATTGACGAAATCACTGACGTACTAATCTGACATGACATGACATGTCGTATGAACAAGAAAAACTAATACGTAAGAAGCAGATAACTAAGGGGCTAACGTTTCGCCGATGACGGCGTTGATAGGGAGAGAGAACAAATCGACACTACAGTAGGAGGGCTGATAGTGTAGTGGGCCGTGACTTTCTCATAGGCACTATACCCGCAGTACCGCGAACCGACGAACAAACAAAATCTGGGAGGCTGTGTGGGACTTTTAATCCCACCCTTCCAGAAAATGTGACCAGTGCTTTAATTATTGTTAACTCGGTAATAGCAATACGTGTTAGGATGCTCGCATTTTCCACAAAGGTAATCTATTAACTGATGAAAAGTACTGTAGAACGATCTATAATTTCTATTTCATTTTCTTCTGCTGTCTACTGTTGCCTAAGATGACGTGGTGAATATGTTTCGATAGTAAACTAACTTTAGATTTTCATTTGAAAACTATCGCATATTACTAAAGCACATCCATATAAAGGCTGTTGCAGCACTTACATTGCAAAATGTATTTGAAGAATATCCTTCTTACACCCAAACCTCCAGATGTCAGACAGTCAGATAAATACCAAACTTGGTATATCGACAGAACATCAATCTAAACCCCGATACAGTTTGTGCTATGTGCTGACCTCCAGAAGAAGGTGCGTAAACGGTAGGTAGCAAGTAAGACCTGACCAGTGGAGCACAGAGAGGGCAAAACTGAGAGCCTCTGCCTTAAAGATCTGCCGTTGGGCAGCCGGTAGAGCGGTTGTTTTTACCAAGGATCACGGTTCGAGCGCTGGTCATGCCAGTTCCTGCACGGTAGTATTTGTGAAACTGGGGGACGGCTTGTTACTGGCAAGTAAAAGGACTGTCGGGGCTGTAGAAATCTTCTATTTATAGTCTTATCAATAATTAACACTTCCCTGCGTGTGTTGGAATTGTTTCTTTATTCTCCTGTTCCGATTGTTTAGTTTATTATGTGAAACTATAAATGTACAGGTTTGCTGCTCTCAAATAACGAAGCACAAGCAGACTGCCAATAGAACATGGCTACAAAGTTCTAACTGTCCTTTTACATGTCAGGAACACGTCCCATATAACCGTTTGATATATACTACAGCACAGAGTATAGTATGACCAGGCCTCGAACCCATGACCGTTGGTACGACAAACTAACGCTCTACGACTTTCTCAGAGCTCTTCACGGCAGACGCCCTCTATTACACTTTTCCTGTGCTCCACGGGTCATGTGTCACTTGTTACTTTCCCTTTACGCACGAGCTCCTTGACGACAGCTCATAGCACAAATTGTATCGAAGTTTAGATTGATACTCTGTCGGTTTCCAACGTTTGGTACCGATCTGACCGTCTAACGTCCGGAGGGACCGGTGTCTAGTAGTCTCTCGGTCGTCTCCGCGTCCTTGGTCAAGGTCGCTTCTCGCTGCACTGACTTCTGAGACAAATGTAAACGTCGACAAAAAGTTTACCGCATCTCTTCTCGACAAGCAAACCTTAACTCTTTTACTAGCTTCTTTTTTAGATTTTTTTTTTACTGTAGTATTTTCGATTTCCATATCTGCACTAAGGCAATGGAAAGAATATGGCCTGCCTCCGCTTGTTTCCGAAATAACGGAACCTCGGTTAGGATAATAAATTCCACTGCGGAGAGGACAAGAAGAACATCCGCTTCGGGGACTGGACCCGGATCTCCAGCTTTACCCGCCGTGGTATGTCAAGGTTCCCTCCGTGCCATCTTTTCATCGCCTCGGTAAATGGCTCGTTGTGCAACAAGCTGTCTGACACAGCTCTACAGTGAAACTCATCATTGAGTGCCCCCTCCCCATTCCTCAATTTTTTCTGTCCTACGTCTGAACCAGTATCCAAATTTACTACAAACAACTCTAAAAATAGGTGGCAGAATATTATTGTCTCCGTGCAACAAAGCGTTATTTCTGTGCTGTCTAGTTTTCCTTTCTTCGAGAGTGATGTGAACTTAATCATTTGTGCTCACGTACTCTGTCAGTGTTCTGTCACTTTCATCAAGCCATAAGTGATCACATACTTCCGAATACGTTACGAGGTGAGCGTAAAATTGAATCATGATAATCTCACTGTACAAACACATTGTTAATACGATTCCTTTTAAACGACCATTGCTTGTCTTGCCGTTATTACTTTAAGAAAAAAATCACCCTTATTATTCTGTCTCATTGATTTTATTTGGATTACAACAAATTTTTGCAATTTTTACTGTCATTATCATTACTCTTACAATATAAGATATATTCGCTTGCTTTCCATGAAAACCTGATGCCCCAAAGCTGTATCTCTCCCTATTTTAATGATCATTATTGGAAATTGCAGTTTTGGGTTTTAATGAAAATTATACAGTCTATCCTTTTGACCTGAAATGTTGTACGTATAGATATCTTCACGAACTTTCTTTTTCGTTTCTGAATTTTTCCTCTCTTTAGATCTATGAGAAAAACGTGAAATTTTCTCCATTATAGATATCACAAAGAATCTGCTCCCATTTTGGAAGCGTATCTGTAACAAGTTACGTTGTCGAAGTATTGTGCACGGACAATGCTGGTAACCGCCAAAATCGAGGAACCTATGGGGCAACGTAAGACCGCCAACAGGAAAATAAGAAACTTTACAGATCTATAAACATTCAAGATTCGCAGCGGAATGTATTACAGCATATTCAGATCGACTAATGTAACATTCTGAAATAGCATATGACATGTTACCAGCAGCATTGACAAAGAGGTACATAGACGCTATTACAAATATGAATTTGGTTGACATATTGACGTTTCGTGTGTTCTGCCGGATACGAGTCTCGTACGCACATAATATTTCGACGGTGGAAGTAGATTCTGTCTGATATCTATACTGGCAAAAAATTCAGGTGTATTCTTTGATTTTATTGGTGTTTGTTACCTGGCTTCCAGAACTTTTGTACACTGACATCCTTGAAAACTGTAGCATCCTGAAAAGGTTTTTCATGGACTTAATCGTTAATTACTAAGGAGGTTTTTTACGGAATGGGGATCTTTTTCGTAGTCACGTTGTGGTACACTCATTGCATGAACTACAGTATCTTAATAGTTTCAATGAAAGTACCCGAATACATATTGGTGGGCATTAACAAGCGGTGTGTCCACCCTTCACCTGAACTCTGCTGAGGAATACTATCAGTGATGTATCTGAATGTCTGTTACTCAAGAGCCGAAACCAGAGAAGATACGTCACGTTGGCGCTACACATGATTGCAGGCAACATTCTCCAGGCATTCGCCAAACCCAGACTCTTCCATCGGATTGCCTCAGAATACAGCGTTTCCAGTCATCCAGTGACCAGTAGCCTCATTCATTACTCCACCTCAAGCGTCCCTTAACATTGGCTACAGAAATGTGTGCGTTGTGAAGAGCTGCTCGACCATTAGGCAGCATTCTTTTCGACTTACTGCTGATAGACGAACTTCTGGTAGTGCTTTCGATCTCACGAATGATTCCTATTGCTGATTTCAAGCCATTATTTACAGTCACTCCCCGGAATGCTCGCCGTTCCTTGTCCATCAGCGCATGACGTCTGCCTGGTCCTTTTTGAGCTGTGATTGTTGCTGCATGTTTCAACTTCACCTCACTGACAGTCGACTTGGGCTGGTTTAGAAGGATTGAGATGTCCCTGATGGATCTGCTACTCAAGTGAAATCCAGTGACTAGTCCACTAGTCACTGAGCTCTCCTGATTGAATCATTCTGTGTTACTACTTCTTTACTGAGAATGCGATAACTTGCGCCTCGTTGTATAATGGTTGATCCACCTCTTTGGCATATAGTGGTTAATTCCGCATTACATAGGGGTTTCTGCGTACTTTTCATCATATAGTATACACATCGAACACTGTATCAGAATTACTGCAGTGACATGAAGGCTTAACTAAGTCAGCGCTGTGTCTTGTATGACCAGAAGTCGGCTTCCATTTCCCTAACGGTGCTCCCGCGTCCGGCCTTTCTGATTTAGGCTTTCCGTGATTTCCCTAAATCGCTCCAGGCCAATGGCGGGATGGTTCCTTTGAAAGGGCACGGCCGACTTCCTTGCCCGTCCTTCCCTAATCCGATGAGACCGATTACCTCGCTGTCTGGTCACCTCCCCAAACAACCCAACCCCAACCTAACGGTGGACCTTGTCCGTGTCATTGTTTAGATGTAGTGTTTCTTGGAAAGCTGAACTACAGACTGCCGTAGAAACTGCTGCGAGGAAGAGCGCTCGCGTCGCCAGAACGAATGGTGAGTTGGGTTGTTCCTACTGATACTGGCGGTGGCCGTCGGGGTTGTGATAGACTTTAGGTATCAGCGCATTTGGTCGCGGCCAGACTGTAGGTGCCCGATGCACTATGAGCTGTTACAAGCAGTGTTCAGTGAACAGAGTAACTCGAGTTTGCCGGCCGCGGTGGCCGTGCGGTTTGGCGCTGCAGTCCGGAACCGCGGGACTGCTACGGTCGCAGGTTCGAATCCTGCCTCGGGCATGGGTGTGTGTGATGTCCTTAGGTTAATTAGGTTTAAGTAGTTCTAAGTTCTAGGGGACTTATGACCTAAGTTGTTGAGTCCCATAGTGCTCAGAGCCATTCAAATATTTAAAATTTAACTCGAGTTTTCAGATTTATGATGGTAACCACTGTCCACTGTCACCAGTTGTGTCATCGGTTAAAGGTCCCATTACAACAGCAAGTAACTGGCCAATTGTACACTGATCGACTGCACTCAGTGAGCATCTCTATCAAAATCCCCTTCTGACTAAGGATCCCGGAGCCCATCGCCTACATGATCATTTCTGATCTCCATACGCTGTAGGGCACTAGGATTGGTACAGGAACACCATCACCGGACCGCCATGTTTCGCCGGCGAAAGATACGGAGGTCAGCACATAGCACAAACTGTATCGGGGTTTAGATTGATACTCTGTCGATATACCAAGTTTGGTACTTATCTGACTGTCTGACATGTCCAACCATGTGCATTCGTTTATTCGCCTATAGCACCACTCAACCGATCAGCAAGCCGCCCTCTAACGGCGTCACTGTGGTTTGAGGATCATTCTGCAGACACAAAGGTGCCCCTGTAGATTCCCACATTAACTTAAATCATTTATACTGGACACATGTGAGATGACACGGTGGGATATGCTTGCCTACACCCATCTCCGAACGCATTTTGTGAGCTGCTGACCATGATAGAGCAGTCACGGATTGGAATGAGACTCCAACACCAATGATGACTCTTGGAGGCCACGCTACTAGGAGAAGCATTCTTCGTCGAAAAGAGTATATTTCCTACAATCCAAGACATAGAATGTTGGTTTCCGCAGTCAGGCACCCTACATTGTCTTTCGATTACATAACACGGGCATTGTTTGCAGTGCCATGAAATGAAATATGACGATTACGTCAATGTGAAAATCAGAGGCTAAATCACGCTTTTTTTAAATACCTGATAGGATACCTGCAACATTCTGCATAGAGTACGCGAAAGGACTTTCCCGTCTTCTGGCAGTAGGGTACTCCCGGTTGCTGGAGGAACTAAAGGAACCAGATGATGTGAAAATGCACAGCTAATTTACAATCTCGAGAATGCTTGTCGAAGTAACGCGTGCATATACATATATATATATTGTTTGTGTGTGTGTGTATACACTGAAGAGCCAAAGAAACTGGTACACCTGCTTAAGATCGTATAGGGCTCCGCGAGCACGTAGAAGTGCCGCAACACGAAGTGAAATGGAGTCTGAAGTAATTCTGGAGGAAACTAACATCATGAATCCTGCAGGGCTGTCCATAAATCCGTAAGAGTACGAGGGGTGGGAGATGTCTTCTGAACAGCACGTTGCAAGGAATCCCAGATGAGCTAAATAATGTACATGTCCTGCTAGTTTGGTGGCCAGCGAAAGTGTTTAAACTCGGAAGAGTGTTCCTGGAGCCACTCTGTAGCAATTCGGGACGTGCGGGGTATCTAATTGTCCTGATGGAATTGCTCAAGTCTGTCGGAATGCACATTGGACGTGAATGGTTGCAGGTGATCTGACAGGATGCTTAGGCACGTGTCACCCGTCAGAGTGGTATCTAGACGTGTCAGGGGACCCATATCACTCCAACTGCACACGCGCCACACCATTACAGAGCCTCCACCAGCTTCAACAGTCTCCTGCTGACATGCAAGGATCTTGAATTCATGAGGTTGTCTCCATAACCGTACTCGTCCACCCGTTCGATAAAATTTGAAACGAGACTCGTCGGACCAGGCAACATGTTTCCAGTCACCAAGAGTCCATTGTCGGTGTTGACGAGAACAGACGAGGCGTATAGCTTTTTGTGTCGTGCAGTCGTCAAGAGTACACGATTGGGCCTTCGGCTCCGAAAGCACATATCGAATATGTTTCGTTGAATGGTTCGGATGCTGACACTTGTTGGTGACCCACCGCTGAAATCTGCAGCAATTTGCGGAAGGGTTACACTTCTGTCACTTTCAACGATTCTCTTCATTCGTCGTTGTTCAGGTTCTTACTGGGACTTTCTCCAGCCGCAGCGATGACGAAGATTTGATGTTTAACAGGATTCCTGATATTCACGAGTGTACACTCTGGAAATGGTCATACGGGAGAATACCCCACTTCATCGCTACCTCGGAGATTTGCTGTGTTCCTTCGCTTGTGCGTCGACTATAACACCACGTTCAAACTCACTTAAATCTTTATAACCTGTAATTGTAGCAGCAGTAACCGATCTTACAACTGCACCGGGCACTTGTTGTCTTATATAGCCGTCGCCGACCGCAGCGCCGTATTCTGCCTGTTTACATATCTCAGTATTTGAATACGCATGCCTATACCAATTTACCGATTTCTTTGGAGCTGCAAGAGGATAACATCGAGAATTAAGTCGCATAGAGCTCAGAGCCATTTGAACCATTTGATAACATCGAGAGCTCCATGAGGCTGTCTGCGGATGATGCAACTATATCTACTGAAATCGCAAGGATTCAAGAATCTATCGAAATGCAGGATAAACGGCGGGAAACATCCATTGAATAACTGGGAGTATGGATACGAAGTGATTTAATTTGAAACGGCCACTAAAACGTAATGCTAGAAACGTCAAAAGTCAGACTGAATTTTCAGGATACGCTGTACTCCAGCTTCCAAAACTCCAGTTCAGCCAAAACTTGAGCATCACTTTTCAACCTGAAATCCTTACAGGTAGAGTACATCCAGATAATACGAAGAAGAGCAGCGCCTTCCGTCACGAGTAAGCTCGATAGCGTCACGGAGATGCTAATCTATCTCCAATGGCAGATGCTTCGATAAAAGGGTTGCACATCGTGATGTGGTTCACTGTTAAAATTGCAGAGTGCATGATTCCAGAAGAGTCAATCAGCATAATGCTGCCTCCTACATGTATCTTGTAAAAGATCATGAACGTAAAATGAGATATACCCTCCGTCACACACGCTATGGTCGCCTATAAAATATATATTTAGATGCAGATGTCATGTATTAGTAGGGAAATAATAGATTAGAAAGGCAATGCCGGCCTTCATTAAGTGCCACTTACTGCTGATGCAATTTTCACAAACGTTACTGTTTAAATAACGAAAATTTAATCACTTTTATAACATTTGTACCCTTGCAGAGATTTTCATGTTATTTGCCAGTGATTACATATGGGTCAGGTCACATCATTATGTTTCAGATTATAGTTCTATGTCTGTTGTGAGAGACCTTTCTTCCAATTACGCAGTTAAGTAATCTGTGTTATTAGCCTTGCTCATGGAGAGTAACGCTAGGCTGTTACCGATGGACTGGTGATGCAAGGCAACAAATAAGCCGGTCAAGGACGTTCTTCTCGTACGCGTTCTACCTGTAACTTGCGTGATACGAATACGAAGGGGAATGAAATGAGTTCAGAGCTACTCGCGAATGGAAAGAAATTTTAAAATTTTTTCCGACTTATTCCATGCATAAATACTGCCGTTCTTACCAGTTAACTACTAGTGAATAAAACAATGCCTACAGAAGGTTTTTTGCAGCACTGTTGCAATAGTAGTGTATAGAATCCAGAAGAACCCTCGTTACAAGCAAGCAGGCAAATGGGAATGGTGGCAATGCATGTTCAGTCACTAACGCATTGTCCACGCAGTTGATATTAGCTGTTACTAACAGGTATTAACACAGCAGGACAAAGAAGAAATAGTTCTGACGGACAGTCCACCTTCCGCCGCACAACATACTTTTCTTTGTGGAGTACAGATGTGTATGTTAGACTCTGGCGTCTGGTGACACTGAAAGGATGGAGGGTTAGAATTTAAGTGTCCCTCGTCGGTAAAGCCAGCAAAATCTATCGTGTCCTTCCGAGGAGAACCGCACCAGCATTTGGTTTATGTGAAACAAGACATGGAATATCTAAATACGCATGTAAGCGAGGGGATCTGAACTATCGTCCCCACAAATGTAAGTCCAATGTCTTATCACCGGTCCAGTTCACCCCTTGTCGGGATTAGTGGAGCAGCTTAACGAAACAAATCTATGTTTCCGTAAGAAAGGCCCCTGTATTTTTAGGTAAGTACTTTAGGGTAACAGCTAAAAAATTTTATCATGTCGATTGGACCCCACTTGAGTGCTCTTAGCTGACCCGTTTTCCATCTGGATAAATGGGCTCTATAGTGTAAATTGGTATCCAAACCTCGTTTCGTTAGAAACCTGTGATCGTAATACTTTTTTGCTTAAGAGCCAAAATTGACATTTTAGGGATACTCTGCGGGCCGCATAGGAACTGGGTGGGAGGGAGGAGGGGGGAAATCGGACGGTGGAGAGGGGAGGGGGAGGTGGAGGGGAGGGGGGAGGGGGAGAAGGGGTTATGTGGTCGCTCAATCGCTCGAAGAGAAACCAAATTTTGAAATTTACATATTATAAAGAATCACACCAAATATTTTTAAGTGAAAGAGAAAAAACATATTGGAAGCACATTCCCTCTGAAGGGTTACGTAGGACCTGAGAGGCTACTACAGCTAGTGCCATCACTACAGGATCCGATGTCTGGTATCCTGATTTTCTGGCACGTTTTCTAGGAGTCTTACTATCTGAAAGAGTACCAAGCGCTAATAGCAGACCGTTTTAAATCTCACGTTTGTATTAGGCCAAAATAACAGAAAAGAGACTGTTTTAAATAATATAGCTTAATTAATTTAAAAGTGTCAGGAAGGGATGGAACGGCAGATGATAGCTTTGTACATAACGGGGTTTATAAGTCAGTTTTATCTGTTGCATTATGATGATATCTTGAAAGTAACTAATTCTTATTGAGATGAACACATTGACCACTTTTCCCGACGAGCCGTTCGGCCACTTCTCTTGTCTGGACAGCATGTCAGCATTAGGGATCCACAGAAGACATTATCGCACTGAAATAATTAACAAGATATTACGTTTGCAAAAAATTATTAATCTCCATACAAGTGAGGCAACTAGAGTAATATAAATAATTATCTTATATCAGGTGACCCAAAAACAAAAAAGGTTTTTAGTAAAAAATAACACAACAAGCTTTCTCTGTCGGTCACACCAACGACAGTGACGATGTATATTAGAACAACATAGTCTGACCACTTCTCGGCAGACAGCAACAGCCTTCAGTGAAAAAAATATACAGTGACCCCTTGTCCCATCCTGTTCACTTTACCATACCTACCCCTACCGAGCTTATTAATAATTGGCAACCCACATAAATTAGCTAGTTCTGTTAATTAATAACAGTAATTGCAGTGTGAGACACAATCACAAAAGTTAACTAGAAATTCTGAATATCATTATTGTTTTACTCATTGTATTTTATTACAACAGCCTTAATTTTATTTCATATTACTTGCTACAAGCATTCAAGAATCCATTCCACTTCCGTTTTACATTTATAACATAGCAACTGATCTTAACTCACGGCTGAATTCAGCAATGTCGTTTAAAATTAAGTACTTCTTAAAATATTACTGTCTTTGTAAATAAAGATTTTTTTTGTTATTGAGCAAGAAAAATACACTCTCAGGAAGCTCTTAACGTTGACACATTTAGATTCCGCTGTTATTATAAAACACGGCTGAGAACCGTGGGCCGCACGAAGACACGATTCGGGCCGCAGTTTGACGACCACTGTTCTAAAGGGCATACTAAAGGCAGACTCAGAATTTTCGTGCTCCAACAAGAAGTTGAACCAGCGACTTCTCGATTTCTAGATACTCACTCTACTGTTACACCACATGGCCCGACATAAAACAGTAATGAAGGAACCTAATGACACATTAAAATTACATACCAGTCCAAAACTAGAACCGGAAACAATGTCTAAGCGAAAAGCATCAGTTTTTAAAACGCTAGACATCTGATTAAGTGGAATTTCATTTAGTCCCTCCTACAACCATGGTTTGAGTATATAACTGGGGTAATTGATGGTAGATTTCCGTAACTAAAGGTCATAGGTCATAAAGTTTTTCACCCGTATTCTCTATCTCCGGTCTCGCCAATGTTGTAACTTTAATGTCATGAGTCATCATATCTAACCCGATGATATGGCTTCGAGGCAACAAAACCGGTCGTTAAATAAATTGTTTGCTAGAGTATGCAAGAGGTTATTATTGAAGATATCTATCTCCATTGTATTCGATATCGACAAACATAAACACTAACATCTCTGGCTTTCTAATCCGTACCTTTGTAGGACACGACTGCTATCTCAAGCAGCTCAGATCAAACGTTAATTTCAGTCATCAAAAGTTCTGGCTTAACCTATGTTACCTCTCTTTGCTCTACCGTATTGTTCATTCAGCTAATTTTTTTTCCAGTGTCCCTAACTGGACAGTGAACCTGGGCACCCTCTGGATACAGAAAGAGAATTCCTACACCTCAACTTAAATAGACAAGACACTCTTTACTTCTTTAATTACCTTATAAGATGCAAAATTTTTTAATAGATAATACAAATATGTTGAGACAAGACTTGAATCGAATGTTACAGATAGCACCTGGTTAAAATAGGAGAAAATTATTAGTCATGAAATCTTTGCACAGACCATCGTGACATTAAATTGAACTGACGTCCGTAAACGGAAAAATAACGCTTGTGAAACGGTATCAGCCGTTTGTGTGTGAGTATTACAAACGGGCGGCCGGAGTGGCCGTGCGGTTCTAGGCGCTACAGTCTGGAGCCGAGCGACCGCTACGGTCGCAAGTTCGAATCCTGCCTCGGGCATGGATGTGTGTCATGTCCTTAGGTTAGTTAGGTTTAATTAGTTCTAAGTTCTAGGCGACTGATGACCTCAGAAGTTAAGTCGCATAGTGCTCAGAGCCATTTGAAGCATTTTTATTACGAACGGTCTACGAGCAAATCCTTAAGTCACGTACCACGTAGCCGGACTCTTAACTGTGCCACGAAGGAAGAAAAAATTATAGCCTCACTAAATAAAGTCGAGAACATAAATGCAGTGCAAGCAAAATAACAATACCTTGAAATCATTTTACATGAACTTTGTTTCCACTTGCAATAAGTAAAACACATCGAGGGAAGGTTTTTCAACAAAAGAAGTGTTTAAAGGACGTCATCTTCCGCATTATGGTTGTCATTCGGCTATTGTAGCTTCGGCATAAAGCAACTGTCAAGCATAACATGGTATAAGTAACGATATCCTTGAAGAGTTCTGTCGCACTTAACAGAAATAGAAGTAACAGTTGTGACCAATAACACACGCAACACGGTGCCTTCACTTGTGCTGTTTCTCAGGCGGGTTGAAATATAAATTAATTATACTTAACAGCAGCCGTAAAGCAATAGCGAAGTAATATCTTCTACAGCCATAATCATAAATAACTTTCTTTGGAAAATTCATACAGCCTACTGCCCCGTATTACAACACGTTAATATCAAAACAAGTAAATGCCGCGCCTGATGTCCTAATGTTTTCTTTTTCCCAACATCCTAAAGTTCAAACTCGTAAGTGGCTAAGATTATCTAAGTCGTACTCCGCGTGCCTCACGTTCACTGCATTTCTGCGCGTAGCCTGTAGCAACTGTACCGTTTTCTGCCGTATTTCCCATTCGCTTTCTGTTCGACACATTAATACCGCGGCCAAGACGACTGATTCACCACTCGCCAATGCCGGCTGCAACAGTTGTTACATTTTCCAACAGGAGCGGCCTGTCCTGCACTCACGTGCTGACTCGCAAGGACTGCTAAATACACATTGAACGTCGCTTCGGCCCACAATCAGTTTCACGACAGAGGCAGCTGGACACCTGAAACTGCAATCCATTCGCTACTGTGGCGTATACCGTGGCAACAAAATGTTTCATAGCACTCACCTTGCTCACTCTCATAACTCTCTCCAGGGCTGGAGATGGAAATCAGTCCCAGTTTCGCGTCTCGTCGACATTGTTGCCATTAGTGTACTAACTCGGACAAAGAGTTGCGCTCTTTCGAAGGTCCCACCATTCACCTATAATCATCAGGTCAACTGTGGAAGTCCTAAATGACGATTTTGAGACGATGGTTTAATACTCTTTCCCCTAGAGTGTCTTAATGACAGTTTTCTGAATCACCTTATTGACCGAACATAAACATGGTTGTGGCCAAGCGTTTCTAGGCCCACACAAAGGATGGGGCCCCTCCACGCCCACACCAACGTGGTGACCAAACCAAAAGTTCTACTGTCACCTCCGTAAACATGTTAGTTTTTGAATCAGGCGTCACAGGATGCGGGCTGTGATGTTGTCCATGCGTCTGGGTAAGATTACTCATTAACATGGCCCATCAGGAGATAGAAGTGGTCGAAAACGATTGAAGGGTAGCGGTTGTAAGGGCAGAGGAAGAAAAGTGCCAAGGCAAGAGCCAAGAGAAAAAAACCTCTGCGACAGTAGGACGGGTAGTAAGGGCAGTAGCGGCTTGCTATCTGCGACAGTGCATGCAAGGTGTGGTTGTGTTAGTTCGAGGTATCGTGCATCGTTACCTTTGTCGTTGTTGGAGCTTGTTGCGGCGCTTGCTGCTGTTGCTGCGTCCCTGCAACAGTTCAAGGTCGTTGTGGATTAGTGGGCGATCGGTCATAGATCGGCTCACAGACTGTGTAGGGGGGGGTGTGTGGCTGGTTTGCGTGCTGTGTACAGCACGGTTTCCCTGCAGTTGCCTGTTTTTCGGCTAGTCGCACATCTGGGTTTCCAGTAATTACTGTGTTGCAGGGGCTCGCCAGTACTGTCGTGTTAGCGTTCTATAGACCATAGATGTTCAGTTCCTAGCTAGTAATGTCTTTGGTCTGTTATGCTTCCATCTATGGTTGTGGTCGTAGTTACCCAGAGAAAGGATAAACGGGTTGCGCGAGTGTCTCGTGTTATTGTACAGTCGTGTGGAGAGTTTTTGGAATACCTGCAAGATAGTATCTAGCCGGTATTCCCGGTGAAGGTCCGCGATGCGTGTGTAGCGCGGAGCGTTGCTTATGATTTTGAGTACTTTGTTCTGTATGAGCTGCAGACGGCGCAGGCGAGTTGGCGCAGCGTATCCCCAGACAGGGGCTGCGTACGTCATCAGGGGTCTAATAAGTGTCATGTACATGGACCTAGACACCCTCCTGTTCAGTGTGCTACGCCTGTTAAGCATAGGATAGAGTTGTTTGAGCCTCGCGTTAGCTTTGTTGGTCACGTGTTGAATGTGGTCCCCCCAGAGTAGTTTCCTGTCCAGCCAGACACCGAGGTATTTGACCTTCTCGCGGAAACGTATTGGGCGTGTGTGTAGTGTTATTGGGTTGCAATGCTGATGTTTGCGCAGTTGCTTCGGTCGTCTAGTGAACAGAACGGCCTCGCACTTGTCGACGTTTACTCTAACACGCCATTTCACCAGCCAAGGCTCCGCCGTTCTGAGTGCGGTCTGTAGTCGTGAGTTAATGTTAGACGGCTTCCAATCTTGCGCAAGGATGGCAGTGTCATCCGCGTAGATTGCTACCGTCGTGTTATGTGTAGCTGGGAGGTCGTTAATGTAGAGGCTAAACAGTAAGGGCCCTAGGATACTTCCTTGGGGTACTCCTGCCTGTATACCATGTCGTGTCGATTGTTTGCCCTGCACGTCGGTGTTGAAACTCCTGTCCGTGAGATATAAGTGTATGAGACGTACGAGCCCGTCGGGGAACCCTGCGTCACTAAGTTTGCGTATTAGGCCGTTGTGACATAGACGATCGAAAGCCTTTTCGATGTCCAGGAACACCGCCCCAGTTGCCTTGCTTGTGTTGTATCCGTGTGTTATGTATTCAACGACGCGGAGGAGTTGTTGTGTTGTTGAGTGGTGATTCCTGAAACCGAATTGCTCCGGTCTCAGGGTGTCGTTTGTGATGCAGTGCCCGGTGAGTCGTTTTAATATTACCTTCTCAACGATCTTGCTGAGCGCGCTCAGCAGACTGATGGGTCGGCAATTTTGTGGGAGGGAGTGGTCGTTCCCCGGCTTCCTGAACATCAGGACCTTGGCCGTCTTCCAAAAGGCGGGGAAGTGTTGGTGCTTGAGTATGGCATTCGTAATGTGTGCTAGGTAGTCTACAGCTTTGTCCGTGAACTCCTGGAGGACACGGTTTTGAATGCCATCGTGACCAGGGGCCTTCCTAGCGGTGGTATGCATGATGGCCCATTTGATTTCTGCTGTACTAGCTTGTCGGATGTTGTTGCGCGCTGGTTGGGCCAAGATGCGTGTGACCTCCTGGTCCGTATCATGTGTGAATGCTGGGTCTGAGGGATCAGGTTAGGTGTGAATGACGCTGCGAGTGTGAGGGCCATCAGTTCCGCTTTTTCTTCCGCAGAATATGCTGGTCCGTCTGGCCCTTGTAACGTGGGGGTGTACAGTTTCTCCCTGGTGAAGTGTCGAGCTAGCTGCCACACGCCAGGCCGCGTGGTGTCTAGCCCTTCGAGTTTCTGGTCCCACTGTTGTGTCTTGAATGTTCGTATTTTTTCCCGGATTATACCCTGGAGCCTGTTAATGTGCCGTTTGAAGTGCTGGCGCCTGGTACGCTGCCAGTGTCTCCTGAGCCGGTTCCTCATTGAGATTAGGCCCAGGATTTCCTGGGGCAGGGCAGCACTGTGTTGTTGTGGCGTGCGGATTGGTATGGTGTTGGCTATTGCGTCCTGGACGGCGCCGGTGAGGGTTTCGACTGCCTCGTCAATTTGGGCAGTCTCGTTAATCGCGTGGGTTGGTGGGATGCGACTGTCAAGCGTTTCCTTGAACTGGGTCCAATTCGCGCGCCTGTAGTCTACCATCCTGCGTTGTTCCATGTTCTGCAGTGTTTCTTCAATGTACAGTATAACGGGTTGGTGATTTGAGGGCAGATCGTTTTCAACGGCAACGTTGAGTGTCGTTGTTATGCCCTTGATGAGGGCCATGTCTAACACGTCTGGCCTGTGTCCCCTCCGGTAGGGAATGTGCGTTGGTTCGGTCGGCGCTAGTGTGATGTAGTTTCGTCCTAGTGCGTGTTCGTATAGTTTCTTGCCGTTGGAGTTTCGTATTCGTGAGTTCCAGTTCGGGTGTTTTGCGTTAAGATCTCCAGCGGCTATTACGCACGGTGATATGTTGAGTATTGTGCTGATGTCGCGTGTTTTGATGTTTTTAGGGCTGTTGTATACTGACACCAGTGTAGTGTAGGCTCCGTTGAACATGACCCTGACGGCGGTTGCCTCTAGTTTTTCGAGTTCAGGGAGCACTATGTTTGTGTGTTCTATGTCTTTGTGTATGATGATGGCTGTTCCGCCGTGACCGGAGCCGTCCGGCCGGTCGGTACGATAGGCGCAGTAGCCGGTGAAGTTTAGTTGGTTGCGTGGTTTGAGCTTAGTTTCGCTCAGCAGTGCGATAAGGATACCCTTACGCTCCATGAGCGCGGCTAATTCCGCCCTTTTGTTATTGATCCCGTCTGCATTCCAGAACAGGATCTGTGTCAAAGTCTGGTTGTTTGCGATGGGGGCGGGGTGTGGTGTGTTATCCACGTATGTGTGTAAACAGTGTGGTGAACGCTGTTTGTATGGCAGCCCAGTACTGCCCAGGTTGAGCAGTCGTGAGCTGTGTGAAGAGTGTGCCGACGGCCGCCCAGATCTTGTGAAGGATCTGGGTGGTCGTGTGACGGGGGAATAGTGTTTCCAATAAAACCCCAAATGTTGTGTTGGCGTTGTGTGTGTCGGCCTGTGGCTCGGTTGTGGTGTTGGCGGCCGCTGGTGCGGGTGTTGGCGTTATGGATGGGCTGGCGCTTGTGTTGTTGTTATGTGGAACATTTTGAGGTGCCTGTGTGTAAAATGTGGTGGGGGGAGGAGTAGTGTGTGTGCTGGTGTCGCTGGCTTGCTGACTGTGTGTCTGTGTGGCATTGTTTTGTTGTCGCTGGGTATTTTGTTGTGGTGCGCGTGTGTTCCCGCTCCTGTTTCCACGTGTTCGCCTACGCCTTCTCTGGGTTTTTGGTTCTTGGGTTCCCTGTGTTAGTGTGTTTTCTTGTGTGTCATGTGTAGGTTCGCAGGCAGTGGCTACAGGGGGTGGGGTCGTGTTGTTTCTGGGGGCTGGTGTTGGTACCGGTGTGGGTGCAGTGTCGTGTGTTGGCTGAGACGATTGTGTTGCTGTCGCAGCGGTTGTGATAGGTGCGTGTGCTGGGCGCAGAGGTTCCGCGGCCTGCACTGCTCCTCCAGGGCGTGTAGCCATGGCGAGCGACACTCCGTTCTTGACAGGGTTTGCTGCGGGCCTTGGTCTTGTTATGACGTTGGGTGGCTTCGACTTGGGTGGTTTTTGCGCCTCTGCGCCTCTCTGTATACGTTACAGCCCCTGTAGTTGGCCGCATGGGCTTGGCCACAGTTGGCGCAACGGCGTATGTTTTCGTGTATTAGTGTGCATGCGTTGGATGCGTGTTTGCCAGCGCATCCGCGGCAACGGGGTGCCAGACCGCAGCGGAGGCCCGAATGACCGAACCGCTGGCAGTTGTTACATTGCTGGGGGACCTGTGGCGGTTCGTAGATTTCTACCCTTACGTCCATCCGCAGAAGGCTTTTTATCTGCAGAAGGCCGCGGGAGGCGGCCGTGTCGGCCATCTCGACCAGGTAGTGTGGTAGACGGTGGTGGGAGCGGAAGCCTGTCATCCTGGAAGCACTTTTGCAGTCGAATCCAAGGAAGTTAAGCGCCGCTTGTACTGTATTGTTTGGGGTGTTGGGGTCCACTCCCTTTAGGCACTACAGTCTGGAACTGCACGACTGCTGCGGTCGCAGGTTCGAATCCTGCCTCGGGCATGGATGTGTGTGATGTCCTTAGGTTTAAGTAGTTCTAAGTTCTAGGGGACTGATGACCTCAGCAGTTAAGTCCCATAGTGCTCAGAGCCATTTGAACCATAAACATGGTTGACATCTACTGAAGCATTTAACCTGTGTGCTGTAGTAGGACTCGAAATCTAAAGGTTACATATCGCGGATAATGATAACCAATCAGGTAAGCCAGGCGATCCGCCCCACAGTTTCGATTTCTAGTGCGTGCGAAAGTCAAATTTCTGTGCCGGAATCCAGTTCAGGCACTTTTTATTAATGAGAAAATTTCACGACAGCGTTCACGCCGTATGAGAAAGATGTTTTCTAAGAAAAAGTAAATTGTTTAATCAATCCCAAAATGCATAATAGCCGTGCGGAGTGGCTGCGCGGTTTGAGGCGCCATGTCACTGATTGTGCGGCCGCTCCCGCCGGAGATTCAAGTCCTCCCTCGGGCGTGGGTGTGTGTGTGTGTTGTTCTTAGCATGAGTTAGTTTACGTTAGTTTAAGTAGGCTGTAAGTCTAGGGATCGATGACCTCAGCAGTTTCGTCCCTTAGCAGTTCACGCACATTTGAACATTTTTGAAATGCATAATATTTTGAGTGACTTTTGTATTATCTCCGGTGAAGAGGTCTCATACGAAGCTGCCGAGAAATTAATGTAACACAAAGATCTCACTCTCCGGTACAGAAACTTGCAGTGATGGTTCCAGTGACAAAAACAGAGAGACATACAGAGAGAGAGAGAAAGAGAGAGAGAGAGAAGGCATTAGAGAGGTAACAAAAAGATGTCGGATGGAGAGACAGGCTGGGGAAAAATAGATCAAAAGAGGGGAAATATACTGCCAGAGGTTCCCAGTCGTTCACAGGAAGTTGGACGAGACGTGGCGTTAGGCTAGCGTTACTAGAGCGCCGAATGGGGCAGTTGAAGGAACGTTGGAAGAATATGTCTTAATCATCGAGCTTTTATGGTGCACTAATAAGGTGTTCTTCATTATGACTTGCTCCAGAGGTATCATTTGGATGACTTTACACAGGCAACAATCATCGGGAAACTGGAAGTAGGAGGAAGTTTGACGAGTATAGACCAGGAGTTTGGTGCTACTCACAACATCGTTTCACGTGTATGGCGAGTGTTCGGAGTAACAGGTACTGCTGCTCGAAGGAGAAGAAACGGTCCACCATGGTCAACAACAGCAGCAGACGACCGCTACACCGTGCAACAGGCAATTGCAATCACATTTAATAGGACTGCAGGGCACGCAATCCCACGCTCCATAACGGCACGGTGATTGCTTGGGGAAAGTCTCCTTGTCCGACGACCAGCACATTGTGCTCAGTGGCACATATGAAATCGTGCCACGGGGGCAGGGACCTTTACTATTTTATGTCGCCTCGGATGGTCTAACGGTAGAGTGATTGTTTGGAAATCGAGAGGTCGCGGGATCAAATCCTTGCTGGACCGCGGAAATTTTGGGTCTATCTTTAATCTACTGGCGAATAGACTGGGCTCCCCGGTCCACATCGAGCACATGTGGGATGAGTTGGGCAGACGTATTGGAGAATATCCACTTGCTGTGACGTCCAGTAGTTCTCACTCGCGCTGATGGAGGGATTGAACACCCCATCAGGAGAACTTCTCACCAACTTTGTGGGCATCATGGGAGCTCGTTGCAGAGCATGCATTTGATCCTACACACCATTAAAAACCGTTTCGCGCCTCTTTAACGGCCAGGGGACCATCATAAATCGCGGTGAAATCAGTTCAATTATTGTCTTTGAATAAAAGTGTCATTTCTGTTCGTCTCATTGGATATTTCTCTTTGCTAACTTCTGTACTATGCGTCGTCAGTTCTTTCTACATATGGTCCACGTTTTATCGAGCTACCTTACTTGGAAGTGTCACATCATGCGGATGTTATTTTCGTTTTTCAGTTCGCACGCCACTGTATAAGCACAGAACAAAAACGTTTGTCGTCTTTAGGATGCATCACACTGATAACCAGTGACATCGCCACTAGTCACGCTAATGGTCTAGATTGATTCAGGAGGCGTCTTCACGTATCCTATATCCAGATAAAGCCACACATTGGTGATAACATCTCGTAGCACTAGAAAATGTTTCGGTCATTGTTGTCCACGGTTCAGCCACTATTGAATGTAGTCCATATATTTTCTATGGACTTAAGATAGGGTGCTTTAGAGGGTCAGCTGAGATGGGTCAGGGTGTCTGGACTTTCCTCAAACAAGGAAAGCATATGTGTAGCTCTGTCGTCTTCGAGGGCGGAAGTGTTCACATCTTCCTCATCATGACGATGTAGAAGAAAGAGCACCGAGTATGTTGAAAAAAGCATCTTCGTTCATCGTCGCAGTAAACTGAATGTACGAGAGCTATCTACATCTACATATATACTCCACTAGCCACCAAGCGTTGTGTGGCGGAGGGCACAATTCGCGCCAAAGTCATATTCCCCCCCCCCACTGTTTCACTCGCGGATCGTGTGAGGGAAATGTCTGAACGCCTCAGTACGAGCTCTAATTTCCCTTATTTTTGAATGGTGATCGTTGAGCTATTTGAAAGTTGGTGGTGATAATATATGCTCTACATCCCATCGAAGATCGCATTTCGGAATTTAGTGAGCAGCCCCTTCCGTCTAGCGCATCGTCTATCTGCAAGTGTGTCCCACTTCAAACTTTCAATGGTATTTGTAACGCTCTCGCGATGGCTAATTGTATCAGTCACGAACCTTGCAGCTCTTCTTTGGACCTTCTCAATCTCTTGAATCAGACCCAACTGGTAAGTGTCCCATACAGACGAACAATGCTCTAAGACTGGACGAACTAACTTATTGTTAGCAATTTCCTTTGTTGAAGGACTGCATCGCTTCAGGATTCTAGCAATAAACCGCAATCTAGAGTTCGCTGGTCCGTTACTTGTTTAGTTTGATCACTCCATTTGAGATCATTTCGAATAGTCACACCCAGTTACCGCTTCTAAAGACTGGGCATTTATTTTGCTCTCGTGTACTATTCGGAAAGTAAGGTCCGATAGATCACTAAATGGAAACGAGAGTGAACATCGGATAAAGCTTTGCACATATGTGTTGGGCAGTGTTTTTAGTACGCCTCTTAATTGAATCACGTCGCTCTTTTCAGTTCTGAACGCACAGTGAGGGCTTAAAGGTGTCTGCAACAACTGTGCCTCTCGCCAGGTATGCGTGCCCCTGCGAGGTTTCACCTGATTTGATGCAACCGCATGTAACTAACATGTTGTGTATTTCCTTACTTATAACAGATTTAGTATTAGCAAATTCATCCCTTGATATTTTAATTCATTACATTTATTATGTAATAGCACAATTACACTATGTACTATCTATAGGAGCAGTATTTACAGATATAGGACGCAGTATTCAATTAGGAACAACTATAAATAATAATACATGATTAAAAATCGAATTCACAGTTATACTTGTTAGAGTACGAATCTCTGCCTCACACTGCAAGGGCAATGAGAACGCTCATGCAGCGTTTTAGATGGCAAGTATTCGATCACTCACCTTATATCCCAGACTTGACCCCCCTCTGACGTTCATCTCTGCTCACATAACCGCTGACTATGAAGACAACTTTTTGGCACAGACGATGAGCTGCAGTCCTGCATAGTGAAGTGACGGAAAGCACAGGTGACTGCCTTCCGTTAAGGGTATATTGCAAAGTTCATATAAGGCTACGATGAATGTGTAAGTCGGAGCGGCGACTATGAAGAGATGTAGCTGGAAGGTGTAGCAAACTGTTGCAAATAAACATTTTTTATTTTCATTGTTGTTTCCATTTCGCAACTGTCGGACCTCACTTCCTGAGTAACCCTCATATGAACTCAAGGCATCGTATGAAAATCTCACTAAAAACATCACGGAACCACCTACCATGGCAAGAACTAAACCTTTCGCACGTTATGGAGTAAACGTATTGAGCCGTCGTTACACTCGACATCTTGCGTGATATAAAACGGGGCAAAATCGCGTTCCGTTGGACCAAACTAGTCGATTCCAAGCAGCTAAACGTCCAATTTCTGTGACTTTAGGCCCACTGAAGACGTGAAGTTCATATGTGTTAAGAACAATACTCTTTCCTGATGTACCAGACGTCAAACGTCCTTTCCATGCCGCTTCGCAATGTTCACTCACCGATTGTCATTGAAAAATCATGCCACTCCTGTGGTCCCTGAGGATTACCAGCTCTTTACGATCATATATCTAGTTGATGCGAGTGGTAGACACACCACTTCACTGACATGAGCCACGTTTCATGACATCCTGGTACGAGTTCTGCCACTTCTGAAGCACTCCAAAACTACCAGCGTCCTACTTATAAGGGGGGTAACTACTGTATGTATTTTTGTGACTAACATGTTTTTTCCGGTAAGCGGAAGTGAGAAAATTTTCGGAAATACCAGTACGTTATTTGTCACCAGTGTAAGAAGAAAATGATGACTAACTCGTTTATGACATCAGAGACTGCTTGTGTTAACTCGCGAAACACGCGCTGTCAGCTCTCGTGCCTTGTTGAGAGGTCGTTAACACCAGGTAAACGTCGGCTGCTTGCAGATGTAACCTTGCTGCAGGCGAAGGCCTCACGAGGCTATAACGACAAGCTATAACCAGCCTCTGGCTGCTACTTCCGTCTCTGGCTCAGGTGCATTCAATCCATGAAATCGCAATGAACTCAAGAGCCGACTACTACTGTTTATCGTTCAGTGACGATTTCCTGCGTAATCATGTACTTTAACTGCATTACAGACTGTTCAGACAACTTCAGACGTTTTTAAAAATATATTCTAACTATTTTTCATAACATACTGCAAAATCATCTCTATTAAGCTATAAACGAAATTCCGTAATTGTTAAACCACTTTTAATAGAAAAATATTAAATCTGTATCTCTGTATTACTTCTCTACCTAATCACCATTGAGATTTAAACATTTTTCACCTAACAGATTCGCTCTTCATAAAATTCCGAAAAACCATCTTGAAGTTCTTCGTTGAAGTCAAAGCTTTTGGAGGCAAGTCCCTTGAATCCTAGTCTGCGCTATGGTACAAAATGTTCAAGAACGATCCGCTTGAACCGACTCACCGTCGAGACATAGTCTCTGAAATACTGTTGACGAGCAGCACCTTTACTCATTACCTTCTGTCCGTAAACAACCCACATTTAGTGATTAATGTCAATATCAGGGATATTTTTTGCCGTTGACAACCGTATTACCCCCTACCCCACCTTTACCAACATTAGTTCCTAGGTAAACTCAGGAAAGAAAAATAACTTTCTTTGAACACTTTAATTTTTTAAATGAGTGTAGGTAATTGTAATTTAGTTTTAACGGGTTTGTTTTATTAAGACACGAACTAATGATTCAATGACAAAACTGATCTTGCGTATTCCTAACATCCTTTTTACATAATTATGAAGCAGTTGGTAGTCCACTGCAGGTAACACCTACAACTCCTTCTGAGAAAAGGAAGCTAATTATCCACACCGAGGATAGTCATTTGTTTTAAAACATGCATCCTCTGCACCACTCTTCTCCCTGGTGACACTTTCTTCATCCACGCCCTGCAACCCCAACCCCCTCATATAATCAATTAACATGATGTGCATGCACTATACATACTGCCTGTAAATCACTTGTTCCTGGAAACCTTTCTTCTGAACTGGCAGAAACTGAAAGACCTGACGCGGAATTGTCGGAGGAGGTAGTTTGATAAGATATTTAAGAATATGTCATGTGTATATGTCAATACTACTTTCAAAAAAATGGTTCAAATGGGCCTGAGCACTATGGGACTTAACATCTGAGGTTATCAGTCCCCTAGAACTTAGAACTCCTTAAACCTAATTAACCTAAGGACATCACACACATCCATGCCCGAGGCAGGATTCGAACCTGAGACCGTAGCGGTCGCGCGGTTCCAGACTGACGCGCCTAGAACCGCTCGGCCACATGGTCGGCTCTACTTTCATAGCTGAATGGTACGAAGTACAAAGTATGTGTGTAGTGGCTGGACTATGTGAGGAACGTGATGTCCACGCATTCCATTCACAAGTTGTAGTCTCCACCATATTGTGGCACGCATTAATGCCAGTATTAGAGAAAAAATATAATTATTTGTAACTTACTTAATCAGTATTACAGTCTCACGAAATAGTAACTATAGTAATGATCCTTAAAAAAATAATTTAGTTGCGTTTACAAAAGACAACTGATTCCTTATCTGATGACATAATTCCTCTTAGTTTGTGTTGAAATGACCTTTCTAGATGATTTTCTTGAATCGCCTGATCCACTCGCTGAACAACACCAGCTGTTGCTTCCTTCCCTGACCGCCTGCAACATGAACGTCTATAAATCCTGCTTCTAAGTTCCTGCACCACTGCCGCACTTTGCTTCCACACATGATAATTACGGTATTTGAGCTGCAAGAAATCAGGCGTCACCCCTCAGCATTCAGAAACCTGAACAACGTTACCACTTCATACTTAGTGAGAGACTATCGTCCTACACTTCTGTACCTGCTCACTGTGTGCTTAGAACTAAAAAATGCAATGGGACGCGATCGCGAGGCATACTAGAAAGACTGCACAACACGTCTGCGCAAAGCTTCATTGGATTTTCACTGTGGTTTTAACTTCGTGACCGATCGGACCTTAAAAATGCAACACTCGTACCACTCTCTGATGTTGTTTATGTTATGTCAAGTTGCGAGGAGGAAAGTGAAGTGCGTATACTTCTGTGGTGGGTAACGTAAGTAAACTAAAAAGAACAAAAACTGTGGAACAGTGGAATAACTCAGTAAAAAATATACAATAACCTGAATCTTACTTAGAGAAATGAAACTATATGGTTGCAGAGATCTTTTCAAGTCTCAAACTGTAGGGACGGATTCGTGACCGTAAATGGAGGAAAATGGGTCCTCTGAACATGTGTCCGGAAATGTATCGCTGCCACGGTAGGTGGGGCTGACGAATGACAGTCCTCCTTGTGTGTTGCAGGCTCTTTGATTGACGCAGAGCACTGTAACCTGCAGAATGGTCCAGTATTCATGTCGGCAGCAAGCCGAGATCGTGTTTGTGTACGGCCAGGCAGATGGCCAAGAGACAGGGTTGTTATACAAAATAAGTGTCCTCATACATACCAACCACATCACACAACATTTCAAGCTTTTTTTTTTTTTTTTTGTGCGTTTGTGTGATCATGGGTCCCTTCAGACAAATGAATGTGCAGGAAGGCAACAGACAGGGCAGGTAAAGATCTGGAGGACCATGTTCTACAATATACTGAGGAACCCTAGTACAAGCTCCAAGCAAGTGGTCCCCTAGTATGGTATAAGGCAAAATACTATTATGTGTATCCGGCATGTGGTCAGAGGAACTGTCGTTCGTCGGAGCCATATACCATGAAAGCGATGCATTCCCAGTCACGTCCATAAGACCTTTTCTCCTCCATTTCCAGTCAGAAATCTGTCCATGCGGTTTGTCGGTTATATTAATGTTCTCCCTATACATACAGACTGAAGCGAACAAAAATTTGTACCAAGGCCGAGATGCTAACCCTGGACTTGGTACGAATTTTCATTCATCGCTTATATTAGAAAGTTGTATAAAATCTCCGTAGGTCAATATGTAAGATGTTTTCTAAAATCCTGGTTGGTTCAAATGGCTCTGAGCACTATGGGACTTAACATCTATGGTCATCAGTCCCCTAGAACTTAGAACTACGTAAACCTAACTAACCTACGGACATCACACAACACCCAGCCATCACGAGGCAGAGAAAATCCCTGACCCCGCCGGGAATCGAACCCGGAAACCCGTCTAAAATCCTGCGTCAGCTGGGAGGTAGTAATTTATTGCATCGCATGGACAGTTATTTTTATTTCTTTTAGGCAAACAAATAAACAGCCTTTTAAATGTGAGCTTTAATGATCGGCAGTGCATCGATCACTTCCAGAGGCCGGTTGCGGTGGCCGAACGGTTCTAGGCGCTTCAGTCCGGAACCACGCGGCTACTACGGTCGCAGGTTCGAATCCTGCCTCGGGCATGGATGTGTGTGATGTCCTTAGGTTATTTAGGTTTAAGTAGTTCTAAGTTTAGGGAACTGATGACCTCAGCTGTTAAGTCTCATAGTGCTTAGAGCCATTTGAACCATTTGAACTTCCGAAGGATGGAAGAGCCATTCTTCAGGTTGTCGGAATGGTGATAGATTCTCTGACCTTAGTGTTGTGGGTTCGACGAGATGGCGAGACCTAGAGGAGACCGCCGATGTGGCGAGGTGGTTGCAGTAAGACAGACGGCGTGCATGTAAACTCATTACTGTCCTAACACGCTTACAGCAGCTATAGGCGAGTGCTGTCACCGTGTGGCGTAGTCTGATGTCGATGCACAGCGTCCAGGTTGCGCAGCGTTGTCAAGAGTCGATATCTGGCTCACGCGAAGTGACGCGATGGCGCGTCGTCGACGCATGATGGCTATGCGATTCTGACACACCAGGATGAGACAGTGGCTGGCGGTCAGCTACGGCTAGCGCAACATTACCTCGTGCAGTAGCGACTGAGCTCAGCGGCGCGTTAATCTGGGCCTGTTGTCGTTTCGAAGCAGACTGTTTAGTGCCCATTGTTAACCGTGGAGCTCCGCAGCAGACGTACCAAACATGTTCGCATGTTGACCCAACGACTCGGTTGTTATGATTTCAGTGGACGTGGGATCATGGGAACTGAACCGCACATCTTTGGAAATATGTCGCGTGGTAGGACGAATGATGTCTTGTTCCCCCAGGTCGATGGTTAAAATGTTTTATGGGATATTCAGTTGGGCATCCATGGGAGCTGTGCTAGGTTGGTACCATGACAACTATGGTCTTCGTGAATGTTACTGCAGACCGTCTGCGTTCCATTACATTTGATGTCTTTCTCGATGGCAGTGGCATGTTCCACACTTGTGTTACAGTGACTCGAGAAGCGTCATAGTGAACTCACGTTGATGTCTTACCCACCAAATTCGCCTGATCGGAACCCAATAGAACACGTCTATTGCGCTATCGTGTGCCAGTTCTGTGCCCTCTAACCTCCGATCCGTAATTTACGGGAATTGCTTTACCTTTTTGTAGACATCTGCTGCCAAATACCATCATCTTGTCCCTACTTCTCGTAAATGCTTTCCATAGTAGATGATTTTTTTTTTTCTCGTGAACAGAAATGGAGTATCGTTTCATGGTTCTGGAGATAATCTACCGTCTCTCTCTTGTGAGGTGTGCTGTAGTTTATAGCTATGTTTGTTGCGACTGATTCCAATCGCCTGAAGATTCAAAGTCGGGAGGCAATCACAGTATACCTTTTTCTCATAGATACTATTAGAATCTGTGTCGTTTTATCTCTGATGTTGTCCCTTGTATTTCGCACTTTGCAGACTCGCTCGTTTGTTGAGGAACTACTTAACGCGGGATAACATTCTTCCGACATACGAAATAGTCACGTTTTTGCTTCGTTAGGAGATGCAGACAGATGTTTCGTATACTTTCTGTTACAATGCGTCCACATAGACTCTCAATCTTTCGACTAGTGCTTTTCGTCCTGTATGTACACGGTACTGATGATTACGTCCTATATTTATTTTCATTCGCTTGTTTTCTTAGGTTCATTGAAGCCTTCTCAAGCATTGAGTCTTGTTTGTGAGTTACCACTTTCAAGAGGGTGGTTTTCTTCACTAACAATACTGTTCCTGTACTCTTTCCCTTTGAAGTCAAAATTACAGCTGTCTTACGTTGTAATATGTGACGAGAGAATTCCCCAGGTTGCTTCTCATCTACACATGTGAAAGAATTACCAGTTCTTGTTGCTGTCTTCAGCTCCAGTACTGGCTTGATGCATCACTCCATGATAGTCTCTTTTGTGCAAGTCTCGTCGTCTCTACATAATTATTGCTGTTTGCATCCACTTGAACGCGGTCGCTGTATTCAAGCCTTGGTCTCGAGCCTTTGCAAATACACCCCTTTCCTCTCCCCCCCCCCCCCAAGTACACACACACACACACACACACACACACACACACACACACACACACAGAACAGAGAGAGAGAGAGAGAGAGAGAGAGAGATGGTTCAAATGGCTCTGAGCACTATGGGACTTAACTTCTGAGGTCATCAGTCCCCTAGAACTTAGAACTACTTAAACCTAACTGACCTAAGAACATCACACACATCCATGCCCGAGGCAGGATTCGAACCTGCGACCGTAGCGGTCGCGTGGTTCCAGACTGTAGCGCCTAGAACCTCTCGGCCACCCCGGCCGTCACACACACACACACACACACACACACACACACACACACACTTCCCTCTATTACCAAACTAACAATTCCTTGATGCCTTACGATGTTAAATGAAACAACAAGTTTGCTGTTACCAGTCAGTGTTTATTTATCTACACGACGCGTTTCAAAGGTTTAAACCTCCATCATCTGGTGGGTATACATCTGTTAAAAAGACAATTGCGTGTGTGTGTGTTGTGTTACGATTTTTGGAGGAACTTGTGGCACTGCCTAGTGGAGAAACAAAACACTATTTCAGAACATGGTTTTGGGTTTCTTTTGATAAAATTAAACGTATATCGAACGGTAAACATAAAATAAGTAAAATGAAGTAACTCCAGTGGTCTCAGGTTCCTTTCATTGTCGTAACACATCACATGTAACTGTCATATTTGTTTACATCCAAGGAATTCTAGAAGGCCATTTATTTTTGCAGATTTCATGCTCTTCTTCCTGGCCATCTCAGCTCTCAAAGTTACCAATTAATCTCTATTGTATTACTTTCAGTCATTAGTTGCCCAACGCTCATTTTGAAACTCCCAGTAACTTCTGGCTCTTTCAGGTAATTCAGCCCTCACATCCTTAATTTCCTACTGTTCTGCAAATCCTTCAGTTTAAATCTCGAGGTCACAACCAACTAAGGTCAGAACCAACATCCGCCCTGAAAAAGTTTTACACTTTAAATCATTGTCTTACCATTATACAATCTACCTGAAACCTTCTGGTGTCTTGAAGTCAGGCAGCTTTCACGGTTCTTAAACAAAGAATAAACTCATGTTTTTGTATACAGTACATTCGCAGCTGGGTTGCATCGTGTGACAAAACATATCCACTTCAGTTGTATCTTTGTGTTTATGTAAACAAGACAAATCTCTCGAATCACATTCCCGTCTTCAGGTGTACAAATTTGGTAGTCACTTGCGTAGTGATCGCATACTGTGAGCGCCAGACTGCACTGTAGAACAGAAAACGTGAGGTCTGTCTGGTCTCGTCACAGTTACGCTACCACTGTGGTTGCATCTAGGGCACATCTGGGAGTATCGTTGGTGCATGCAAGTCACACCAGCTCTGCGAGGTCTACGGTTCATGGTGTGAAGCAACTAACTATCGGTTGATTAAATTTAGGACCAGTGCTACCTTTCCTTTTGTATTTAGCTGAAAGACCTATTTCCATTTAGTAGCTCCAGTTCTATCAAATTCAATCATGTCGTTAGTCATGTTTTCAGATATTCCCTATGATATCCATCTCATCTTACTTTGGTGATTAATGTGCTATAGACGTAGTTCTTTGATGTAGTGTGCTTATTTCTACCTCTCTATTTCTGCCTTTAAAAAGTTTCACCTGCTTACTGTGCGGTTTCCATTTTTCGCGTAACGGAATAGTTTCTTTATTCAGACATTATATCGGTTCTCTGAATTATCTCATCGTATGGTTAATATGTCGGTCTACTAAAGGTAATTTTGTATAATCTCTTGTAAATTTTACAAGTAATCTCCCCCTGTGTCCTGTTACTTCTCCTCCCCCCCTCCCCCACCCACCACCTTCCGCTCCCCGGACACTAAGTTCAGTAAATGAATAGGAAAATATGGGGACTGTGTTTTCGAATGAACTCGACGAGGCCGTAAACATGTTCAGGACATCTCCAGTGGAGCCTCTTCCTCTGGCGCGGCTGGTGGTCTCGCGGTCGCGTGTTCGCTTCCCCAGCACGGGTTCCCGTGTTCGATTGCCGGCGGGGTCAGGAATTTTCACCTGCCTCGAGATGACTGGGTGTTTTTGTTGTCCTCATCATTTCATCATCATTGATTAAAGTGGTGAGATTGGACTGAGAAAAGGTTGGGAATTGTAAGGGCGCTGATAACCGCGCAGTTGAGCGCCCCACTAACCAAGTATCATCATCATCATTATCATCATCTTGCTCTGGGGTTTTGCTAGTTTTGCTCGAGTTTTCAGTACCTAGAAACTATGAGTACAGGATGTACACACAGCAGACACCCACGATAATTCAGTAATTTTATTTGCCAGTCAACGGCTCCCTGGGGAAAACGGCTATGACATGACACAGACATTCACATAAAGCTTGGAATTGTTCGCTAATCGATTTTGAATCATTTAAAATAGCTACCTTGTTTTGCCATATTGTATTGATTCTTCATCATGCAGTGTGACGTTCGGCAAGGAGAGGATGATATAGGGCACATGTAAGACATTTCATTTGCCAAATCCTAAAAGTGAGGAAATCGCTTGAGTGAAATGTGTGCCCTGTCTCATCTCGAAAGACTTATTGTTATTACTGTTATTATTATTGCTGTTGTGGTTATTAGCATTATTATTATTATTATTATTATTATTATTATTAGGTATTTCCTTGTGGGCCCTCTCGCCCATCAGTAGTTCTATTACAATGGTTGATGATGAGGCACTCTAATAATTTATAAATTTCTGAATATGTAGTGGTGTGGATGCACTAATAAGCCAAAAATTATGACCACTGACTACCGCGACGTTGGATGTCGTCTGTTGGGGTTGCGGGCACTTGACGAGGTAACGAAATCATACAGGGTGAGTCACCTAACATTACCGCTGGATATATTTCGTAAACCACATCAAATACTGATGAATCGATTCCACAGACCGAACGTGAGGAGAGGGGCTAGTGTAATTGGTTAATACAAACCATAAAAAAATGCACGGAAGTATGTTTTTTAACACAAACCTACGTCCGTTTGTTGCATTGTAAAATGTTAGTTACATCTGGAGATATTGTAACCTAAAGTTGACGCTTGAGTACCACTCCTCCGCTGTTCGATCGTGTGTATCGGAGAGCACCGAATTACGTAGGGATCCAAAGGGAACGGTGATGGACCTTAGGTACAGAAGAGACTGGAACAGCACATTACGTCCACATGCTAACACCTTTTTATTGGTCTTTTTCACTGACGCACATGTACATTACCATGAGGGGTGAGGTACACGTACACACGTGGTTTCCGTTTTTAATTACAGAGTGGAATAGTGTGTGTCCCGACATGTCAGGCCAATAGATGTTCAATGTGGTGGCCATCATTTACTGCACACAATTGCAATCTCTGGTGTAATGAACGTCGTACACGCGCAGTACATCTGGTGTAATGTCGCCGCAGGCTGCCACAATACGTTGTTTCATATCCTCTGGGGTTGTAGGCACATCATGGTACACATTCTCCTTTAACGTACCCCACAGAAAGAAGTCAAGAGGTGTAAGATCAGGAGAACGGGCTGGCCAATTTATGCGTCCTCCACGTCGTATGAAACTCCCGTAGAACATCCTGTCAAGGGTCAGCCTAGTGTTAATTGCGGAATTTGCAGGTGCACCATCATGCTGATACCACATACGTCGACACGTTTCCAGTGGGACATTTTCGAGCATCGTTGGCAGATCATTCTGTAGAAACGCGATCTATGTTGCAGCTGTTTGGGCCCTTGCAATGAAGTGAGGACCAATGAGGTGGTCGCCAATGATTCCGCACCATACATTTACAGTCCACGGTCGCTGTCGCTCTACCTGTCTGAGCCAGCGAGGATTGTCCACGGACCAGTAATGCATGTTCCGTAGATTCACTGCCCCGTGGTTTGTGAAACCCGCTTCATCGGTAAACGGGTAGAGCTGCAACGCATTCTCTGTTAATGCCCATTGACAGAACTGCACTCGATGATTAAAGTCATCACCATGTAATTGCTGATGTAGCGACACATGAAACGGGTGAAAGCGGTGACGATGCAGTATGCGCATGACACTACTTTGACTCAGTCCACCGGCTCCCGCAATGTCCCGTGTACTCATGTGTGGGTTCATGGCAACAGCAGCTAACACACCAACTGCACCCGCTTCTCCTGTTTGCGTGCTACGACCATACCTGTTGCGTACAGTTGGCGGTAGATGTTTTGCAATGTGCGGCACGTCGGATGCTCTCTGCCCGGGTACCGTTCTGCATGCACCCTGCAGGCTTCAGCTGCATTTCGTCGACACTCGCCATAGATGAGTTTCATCTCCGCCTTTTCAGAGTTCGAATACACCATGGTCACAGTTCCTACAACACTACACTATCAGAGACGTCTGGTAACACGGTGTACTACAGTTGGTCTGCGTGCGGAGACGAATGCAGAATAACAATAGCAGCAAGCGCTACATGCGGACACTGCGACAGCTAGACCAAACCACAACAGTGCACTACAGCCACACTCGTAAACACGGTCGTCATCGTAAACATGTCCCTGCAGATGCTGCTCGCCGACCGGGGACCGTGTTTGTTACAACACGCAACTGAACGTCGGAGGTTTCAAGCGTCAACTTTAGGTTACAATATCTCCGGATGTAATTAACATTTTACAATGCAACAAACGGCACTGATTACGTATTTGTTTATATTTTCAGATGTGCTAACAAAACTAACGTGGTTCCATTTAAAAAACGTAGGTTTGTGTTAAAAAACATACTTCCGTGCATTTTTGTATGGCTTGTATTAAACAATTACACTAGCCCCTCTCCTCACGTTCGGTCTGTGGAATCGGTTCGTCAGTATTTGATGTGGTTTACGAAATATATCCAGCGGTAACGTTAGGTGACTCACCCTGTATAAAGGGAGTAGACACGGAAGGGGGATCACTCTAGCGAATATCAGGGCTGCAAACGGGATATCCAATGATATAAGCGACATTGACATAGGGCAGACTATTATCACGCAAAGCCTGTGAACGAGTATCTCGAAAACGATGAAGCTGGTCGAATATACACGTGATACACTCGTGAGCATCTACAGAATGAGGTAGGACAGTGAAACTGCCATAGTGGCTGAATGGTTGGATGTCCACGACACTTCTCAACGTGGAGATGTGGAACATGACACACACACACACACACACACACACACACACACACACACACACATTTTTTATAATATGTATGGACTGATATTATTATTACTATTATTATTATTATTATTATTGTTATTATTATCCACCCCATCATGATTCCATTATTTAGAAATGCTTGTATCTAAATCATGTGATCGATACAAATTATAATTATTATTTCCAGTTGATGCTGATAGCTGCTATGTGGTGTAGCGTCATGGGAGCGCCACCGCAAATTAACACCAAGGACGCTACCATCATCCAACAGGAAAACGACTTCAACGGCCTTAGCCCCTGGCGCTGGAGGTACTTATACATTATTTCAGACGCTATTTTAAAATGGTCATTGGGGTTGTAAGGGGCAAATTTTCACTCGTTTGCTTATTGCTCCAGCGTATGTGACCACCCGTTACAAGTAGAGATGGGAAAGAGATCGAAATGGGAGTGAAAGTTTTTATTCTCAAATTTCTAAATTTTCTCTTGTCTACTGTTATTATTCATTTCTTTCGCTCTCGTCAAACCCTGCGTATCAGCCACAAACCATATCCCAATAAACAATATCACAATTTTACAGTATTTGGCGTCTCCTCTAGCTCTCTCTCCTTTGCCAGGCTAATTACATATAGGTGTTTCGACCTGTTCTCCAGTGAGCTGTCTCTGATTACGCTGAGACCTCTACATAAAGTTCTATTCCATGTTATTTTGTGTAATGTTTGTCCTCTCCGATTTTTTTGATGCACGCATAGTTACGATGCTTCTTCTTCGCCAATATGACACTCTTCCCACATGCCACCATTCGCTCTCATACATTAATAGTCAATTAATGGTTCGAGTCGCTACCTGACATGGACACAGCTACTTCTGTTTGATGACCTCTCCCACTGACCTAAGTGTTATACTTTTGACGAGAACTCAAAGCCGGAAACAATAGCCCAGTCTCATAAGAGAGCATCATAAATTTTACGAGAGCTGAGAACCTGTTTCCTATGAAACTTGTCTGCGTAGCTTAAATTGCTTTCCGAAAACAAGATGTGATGTCTTGGCATTCCTGATCCTGATGAGATAAACTACTCTACTGGCCAATAAAATTGCTACACCAAGAAGAAATGCAGATGATAAACGGGTATTCATGGGACAAATATATTATACTAGAACTGACATGTGATTACATTTTCAGGCAATTTGGGTGCATAGATCCTGAGAAATCAGTACCCAAAACAACCTCCTCTGACCATAATAATGGCCTTGATGCGCCTGGGCATTGAGTCAAACAGAGCTTGGGTGGCGTGTACAGGTACAGCTGCCCATGCAGCGTCAACACGATACCACAGTTCATCTAGTGACTGGCGTATTGTGACGAGTCAGTTGCTCGGTCACCATTGACCAGACGTTTTCAATTGGTGAGAGATCTGCAGAATGTGCTGGCCAGGGCAGCAGTCGAACATTTTCTGTATCCAGAAAGGCCCGTACAGGACCTGCAACTTGCGGTCGTGCATTATCCTGCTGAAATGTAGGGTTTCGCAGGGATCGAATGCAGGGTAGAGCCATGGGTCGTAACACATCTGAAATGTAACGTCCACTGTTCAAAGTGCCGTCAGTGCGAACAAGAGATGACCAAGACGTGTGACCAGTGGCACCCCATACCATCACGCTGGGTGACATGCCAGTAAGGCGATGACGAATACACGCTTCCAATGTGCATTCACTGCGATATCGCCAAACACGGATGCGACCATCATGATGCTGTAAACAGAATCTGGATTCATCCGAAAAAATGACGTTTTGCCATTCGTGCACCCAGGTTCGTCGTTGAGTACACCATCGCAGGCGCTCCTGTCTGTGATGCAACGTCAAGGGTAACCGCAGCCACGGTCTCCGAGCTGATAGTCCGTGCTGCTGCAAAAGTCATCGAATTGTTCGTGCTGATGGTTGTCGTCTTGCAAACGTCCCCATCTGTTGACTCAGGGATCGAGACGTGGCTGCACGATCCGTTACAGTCATGCGGATAAGATGCCTGTCATCTCGACTGCTAGTGATACGAGGCCGTTGGGATCCAGCACGGCGTTCCGTATCACCCTCCTGAACCCACCGATTCCATATTCTGCTAACAGTCATTGGATCTCGACCAAAGCGAGCAGCAATGTCGGGATACGATAAACCGCAATCGCGATAGGCTACAATCCGACCTTTATCAAAGTCGGAAACGTGATGGTAAGCATTTCTCCTCCTTACACGAGTCATCACAACAACGTTTCACCAGGAAACGCCGGTCAACTGCCGTTTGTGTATGAGAAATCGGTTGGAAACTTTCCTCATGTCAGCACGTTGTAGGTGTCGCCACCGGTGCCAGCCTTGTGTGAATGCTCTGAAAAGCTAATCATTTGCGTATCACAGCATCTTCTTCCTGTCGGTTAACATTCGTGTTTGTAGCACGTCATCTTCGTGTTGCAGCAATTTTAATGGCCAGTAGTGTATTAAATTCTCACATTGCTGTGTGTTTTTATTCCTGTACCAGTCACTGACACATACTTTAAGGCTCATTTCAGAGTTTATACTACAGCAAAGCTGACGCTTCTGAATGGCTCGTCGTTCAGGACCAGCTTTCTGGATGGCAGTGGTTCCGTAGCCTCCTCTATATTCTGTTTCGCAACACTTGCGCTCCTCTCACCTTCCCGTCACGCCACTCGACGTCGTTAACCCGCGGTTTCAGTGCTGCTCCGCTACGATTCACCTCACGGCCAGAGCATCTGCTTTCAGTGTTACCTGCGACCCACATCCACACCACGTTACGTAACGAAACGGCGAGGCGTCCGTTTGCTCAAGGAGCCGTTCGACCGTTCCTTATTCTGCGCTGCTGTCTTCTTTACAAAGGCACAAACACATGTGCATACACACACACACACACACACACACACACACACACACACACACACACACAGTGAAGGTGACAGAGAAACGAAACTTCATGGGCTCAGAGGGTATTTGATGGTCTACCAGTGATCAAAATGTCGATAGCTTTCTCAAAGAACGTGGCAGTACGAACCGACTTATCAGTATATTGCAACCTCTCTGGTGGATACATGCACTGATCAAGTTGAGGAGAGTGTCACAAAGCAGATTTATCGCCTTCCTGTCCCACAACTGTTGTAATTAGTCCTTGGTATTCTGGATGCGGTACTGGGACAGGGTGGACATTCGGCTTGGTCCAACACACATTCTGTCGGTGACAGGATCTTGCTGGCCATGGGAGTATCGTAACATCACATACATAGTTCACAGAGACACATGCCGTGTGTACACGAGAATTATCCTTTTGGAAAAAAGCTTCATGATACTGTCGCCTGGGAGGTAACAGTTTTTAACACAGGGGGACCGTGACAGACCGTTTTTCCTTCAGACTTACTTCAATAACAGTCAGCCATCACCTGAAGTTATACACGACGGATGCCTACGACTTGACCCCAGGAGTACCACCGCTGTGCCTCTTCAAAATCCTGAAAGCATGGACCTCTGGCTAGGTCGCCGGCTACTTGCTGGTGACGCATACCTGTGGTAGTGTAGAACCATGATTCATCGCTGTCGAAAATGCAACATTCAGTAGCAGACCTTACTTTCTGGCTACGGTATCTTCTAAAAGGGCAGCCGACGCTTTTATGATGCTAACGACAGCACCTGTGACCGTAATAACCTTGACCAGCTGCTGCTAGTCTCCGACCAGCGGTGTGGGATGACATAGAATATTTCAGGGACTCCATTACTTATTGTGGGATGGCAGGCATAGGCGTGGAGGGGTTGATGTACAATTTGGCGACTCTCCCTCTGGGTTGTTAGACGTGGGCGACTGGGACGTTGAAACAGGTATCCATTTCCCTCACATTTACATGCACATCGCACCACTATCACATCAGAATGCCCCACAAATCTGCACAATGTTCGATTCGACCACCCACCAAATAGAGACCCACAATTTGACCCCTGTAAAAGTCATTCAGGTCCTAGTAACTCTGTCTCACATGAATAGATGACATCTTCACATCCTACACAGTGATCACTCAGCGTCTGACACTCTCCACACCCCTTACATATCCTAGCATGCCTAGTAACAACTCTAAATATGAACAACACTGACACACTGGTGGCCATTTTACCTGTCCCAGAGAATTACATCTCTAATTAACTTACATACATACTGACAGTGTATACATCGAATTCCAATCATGCTTTCCGATATATATAAATATATACGTCAAAAAGGGGCCGCGCGGGATTAGCCGAGCGGTCTTTGGCGCTGCAGTCATGGACTGTGCTGCTGATCGCGGTGGAGATTCGAGTCCTACCTCGGCATGGGTGTGTGTGTTTGTCCTTAGGATAATTTAGGTTAAGTAGTGTGTAAGCTTAGGGACTGATGACCTTATCAGTTAAGTCCCATAAGATTTCACACACATTTGAACATTTGACAAAAAGGGAGGCACGCAGAAGACATGTTTGGGCATCGGTGTAACTTCATACATGTACACACCATCAACAGGTATGTAAGTAATTAGAGACATAAGTCTATGTGACAGGTAGAACAGCCACCATACCAAAAAATAAATAATGAAAATAATTAATGCACAGTTATGAAATTTTGCGAGTGCATTTGTCTAGGTAACATATTTAAGTGATTAACATCGTAAGATCATAGGTTGATGTAAGAACAGGATAGCCATTGTAAATGTTGATTGCTAATAACCAGTGTCACCATCAGAATGTTGAATGCAAGCATGCAAACGTGCGTATTTGCTCGACTGGAGACGGATCTGGTGATCGAAGAGGCCAAGGCAACATTTGACACTCTGTAGAGCATGTTCGTTTTCTACAGTGGTATGTGGACGAGCGTTATCCTGCTGCAAAACACCCATTTAATGCTGTTCATGAATAGCAGCACAACAGGTTGAATCACCAGACTTATGTACAAATTCAGTTAGGTTGCATGGGATAACCACAAGAGTGCTCCTGCTATCGTAAGAAATCACACCCCAGACCGTAACACCAGGTGTATGTCCAGTGTATCTACCATGCAGGCAGATTGGTTGCAGGCCCTCAACTGGCTCAGTTACGTCACGTTCCGTAGATCATTTTCACGATTATTTTATCGATACGATGTGGAACAAGTCAGATTACAAGATATACATATATATATTACTGAAATTTATAGTTCTACACATGCAACTACATTTAGAGGTACAATTTTTTTTTCTTTTTTTACCAGTTCTGAAACAGAAACTCGTCCATGGAATAGAAGGAGTTGTCCAAAAGAAATGATTTTAAGTTAGATTTAAAACTAGATCTGCTACCTGCCAGACACTTAATATTGTTGGGCAAATGATCTAAGATTTTTGTTGTTGAATAATGTTCTCCTTTTTGAGCAATTAACAGCTTCAATAACGGATAGGAATGGTCATTTTTGTCTCTAGTGTTGTATGTATGAACATCACTGTTCTTCGCGAATCGAGATGGATTATTTGTAACAAATTTCATCAGCGAATATATGTACTCTGATGGTACAGTTAAAATACTTAACTCCATGATTACTTGCCTACATGAGTCCTTGGGTGAACGCCACTAATGCTTCTCACTGCTCTCTCTTTTTTTTTTTTTTTTTTTTTTTTTTTTTTTTTTTTTTTTTTTTGCAATCAATACTTTATGTCTAAGTGTTGAGTTACCCCAGAAAACTATTCCATAAGACATTGTTGAGTGGAAATATGCGAAGTACGTCGGGAGGCTGATCTGCTTATTACCAAGACTAGGGATTATACGAAGAGTGAAAGAAGCTGAACTTAATTGTAGGAGAAGCTCGGTAATATGCTGCTTCCAGTTCAGGTTGTAATCAATGTGAACACCCAGAAATTTGGAGAAATCTACACTGTTAACTGAGTCCTGTTCATATGCTACATCAGTTGTCAGTACGACTCTATTTGGTGTACGGAACTGGATATACTGATTTTTGCAAAATTAAAGGAGAGTCCATTTTCTGAAACCACTTAATAATTCTTTGAAATACATCCTTAACAATACCTTCAGCTGCTTTTTCTGGAATGGGATTTCCTGTAACTCTCGTGTCATCAGGAAAAAGTACTAGTTCTGCTTGCTAAACGTCAAGTGAGAAGAGATTCACATAATTAAAGAACAGCAGAGGACCGAAAATTGATGTGATAACTCCCCATTCACTAGAATTTATCCCCCTCCCAACATTATTTGTGTTATTCAGCACAACTTTTTGATATCTGTTAATTAAGCATGAGTCAAACCAGCTGTGTGTATAGCCTTCAGTTCCACAAAACCTGAGGCTTTCTAAGAGTGTGACATGATCTACACAGTTAATGCCTTGGAAAGATCACAAAAAATACCAAATGGCGATAATCTGTTATTTAGGACTTGTGCTATTTGATGGGTAAATGTGTAGATAGCATTCTCAGTCGAGTAACCCTTCCGGAAATAAACTGTGACATGCTGAGTAAATTATTTTCACTTAAATGTGAGACTACTCTTGAATACATAACTTTTTCGAATGTTTTAGAAAATGAAGTGAGCAATGAGATTGGTCTACAATTATTTAAGTCACTCTTGTCCCCTTTCTTATGAAGAGGTGTGCGTATTTCAGGCTGTCTGGAAAAATTCCCTGTGCCAGCGAAGCATTACATATATCACTAAGCACACCACTTATTAAATTAGAACAACACTTCAAAATTCTGTTATAAACTCCATCAACACCACATGAGCTCTTGTTTTTCAGTATATTTATAATTCCGTTAATTTCAGTGGGGAATGTTGGTGCTATTTCTAATGGCCTAAAGTCCTGGGGAATGACATTTTAACACATTTTTTTTGCTTTTTCAGCTGAGCCCTTTAACCCTATTTTTGCTGATACATTCAGAAAATGATTGTTAAAAATACTTGCAACTTGTGAATTATCGCACACAACATCTTGATTTAGCTTTATTGCTATGGTATGCTGTGCAATGTCAGGCTGCCCCATCTCCCGTTTGACAATATTCCATATAGTTTTAATCTTACCATCCGAATTATTAATTTCTTTCAGAACCCGTAACCTTCTCGACTTCTTAATGACATTCCTTGAAATATTTCAGTATCTTTTGTAGTAAGCAAGTAACGTCGGATACAGTCTTATTCTGGCCTGTCTATATATTTCCCTCTACCTCTTAAACAATATCTTAATTCTAATCTATGGCTTACTTGACTTTGTAATGGCTTTTTTGGATAACGTTTCAGGAAAGTAACTCTCAAATACTGAGACAAATTTACGGTGGAATAAACTGAATTTGGCATCAATATCATTTTCAATGTATACTTCGTCCCATTCAACCTCTTCTAGACTGCTCTTAAAACTCTCAGTGCTGTTCCCATTAATAAGCCCCCCTGCCTTGTATGAACCTGCCTGAATCCTGTAAGGTGCTATATGTGTTATTTCCATTAACTGTGCATCATGATCAGATAGCCCATTAACAACTGGGAACACATTAATTGTTTCTGCCTGAGCACTGTCTACGAAAATGTTATTGATAAGTGACCTACTGTCGTGCCGCACACGAGTTGGAAAATTTACAACGGATACTAGATTGAAACAACCAAACAAGGATTCTGGCTGATTTTCCCTATCAGTGTCTTTCTTAAATCTACATTAAAATCACCACAAACCACTAACTGCTTCTTTTTGTGTGACAGGTACCCAATAATTGATGCCAATAATGCCTCTAGATTTTTCATGAATAGCTGAAGTTATCTTGAGGGGATCTGTAGATTGTTACAGTTACTATAGAAGTATTTGCTGTACCAACTCACAAGCACATGCTTCAAGGATCTGATCTACACAAAAATTATTTGTTTCAATGTTTTTGGCTTTGTGGCCAGTTTTTATATGAGTAGCAACTCCTCCTTTTTCCATGTTGACTCTACGTGAATAAGATGCTAATCTCTAATCCCTTAAATTTTACTTCTCCATCCCTGTGGTTACATGGTGTTCAGAGAGACACAAAACATCTATACCTTCAGAATTTACCCCATTTTCTAGGCATACAACCTCATCTATCTGATTTTTCAATCCTCTAATGCTCTGATGAAACTCACAAATTTTATTTCTTTGGATACTGCTACAGACATTATGGCACTGTTCTGTTTTAATCTGTTTCAATACCCTCTGTCTGTAACCTGACTCTAACCTAAAAAAATGTATCCCTCTGACTCCAGTAGTCACAGGTATTTCGTCTTGCCTGCATGTGGTCACCCTTACATTTTCTGCAAGAAGATCAACTAATCTATCCTTCCCCCTCCTATTCAGGTGGAGGCCATGACTAGTGTAACCCCGCCTCCCAATTGCATCAACAGGCACAGCACAGGTATGGGATTTAGTTTCTATCAACAGTTCAAATGGTTCAAATGGCTCTGAGCACTATGGGACTCAACATCTGTGGTCATCAGTCCCCTAGAACTTAGAACTACTTAAACCTAACTAACCTAAGGACATCACACACATCCATGCCCGAGGCAGGATTCGAACCTGCGACCGTAGCGGTCACGCGGTTCCAGACTGAAGCGCCTAGAACCGCATGGCCACACCGGCCGGCCTCTATCAACAGTAACCTCCTCCCCCACAACCCCCCCCCCCACCCCACTCCCGCCCCCCACCCCAGGTCACTGTTAACACGGTTGACAGCCGTATTAACCCAGGGCTGGTCATGGCGCTGCAAAACACCCACAAATCGCGCACGAGTGTGAGATGTTGCTGCTCCTAATACATCCAGATCACACTTAATACTACAGTCCGAACTGCTAGCCAGGCTGTTACCTGCTCCTCCTACTATGAGAACATGGTCCTCACCATCAAAATCTTTGCACAATGCCCCTAGGTTTTCTGTAACCTGGCTAAGCTTAGCACTAGGTTTCACGATGATTGTGACCTGGTACTCAACTCCTAGCCTATCCTGTAGCAACTGGTCTACACCTCTCCCAAGACTGCTACCTAACAGCAGGAGTCCATTCTTTCTGCTTGACTTTAATCCCGACCTAGTATTGCAATTGTTACTACGAGTCTGCTGCACCCTACTTTGCTCAAAAACTGTTTTAGGCTCTCCTACTTCAGGTAGAAAATCTAACTGATTGGTCACTGGAATCTGAAAAGTGATTTCTGGGGTTTTCTCCTTCTGACTACGACTTGTTACCTGTTCCCAGCTCCTACTGTCTCTTTCCCCCTTCAACCTGTCTAATTCGACGTACACCATTTTTAGTTCATCCTGAAGGGCACAAATCTTCATTCCCTGTTCCGCGATTTTCTTGGCACGGCTACATGATCTACAACTCAATTGGCGAACCTCAACTGGCACTATAACAGCTTCTCCGCTACTATCACCCCAGTGAAACACCAACCCACAATCCTGACATTTCACTCCCGTGTTCACTAATCTACAACATCCACATTTGTCACACATGATGGCACATTAAACAATACAAATTACACTACAAGCGAACAACACAAACATAAACAATACAAATTACTCTACAAGCAATTCCGCTACACCAATTAATAATTAGTAGAAAGTAACAGCTTCCAGAGAGATGGGCAGAGAATTTCCGGACGTCAGGCGAATGTAGCAGCAGGCGAATTTAAATACCGCGAAGTTATTTGCTGGCGTAGGTCATAGTGGCGGAAATCATGAAACGAGTAAGAAACTGAAGAGGCTCGATGTTTTCTAACGGCAAATTTGAACAGGCGCTATCACTGAATTATGTATAAATACTCTAATGGAAACGGAAAAACCACTTAGCGACTTGCACTTTAACGGCCTGCACTCGAGAACAGTTATCTTTTCACGAAAACTTCGCAGCCTCATAATCGAAACGTGGCCATCATTACCACTCTGACAGAACCAGGTTTCATTACAAAACATAACAGTCCTCCACCCTGCCCTCCAATGAACTCTCGCTTGGCACCACTAATGTCACAAATGGCGGTGGTTTGTTGAAAGTGTAATTCACATCACAGGGCATCTGGCTTGAATCTGCCCTTAAAGTAAGAGACTTGGCGCAGTTCATCGTGTCATCTGGCGCCAGCTGCTTCTCAAATTGCTGCTGAGAATGCAGTAAGTGCGACAGAGCCCCATGCCACACGATGGTCGTCCCGCTCAGTAGTGCCACATGGCCGTCTGAAGCCTGTGCTTGTGGCGATGCGTTCTCGTGACCACCACAGTCAAGTGTTATGTGCAGTGGCTACATTCCTCCCAAGTATCGCAGAAGGAACGTCCAGCTTCTCATAGCCCTATTACACTACCTCGTTCAAACTCAGTGAGGTGCTGACAATAGCGTCTTTGTCTCATTAAATGCATTCATGACTGACACCAACTCACCACGTACAATATCAAAGGTAACTAACGCTCACAATCTTTGTGGCCCTATTTAAAGCAAACCTGATCTGAATCCTTATGGTGGCACTACTGGCGCCACTCTTATGTGTCTGGAGTGAAATCTGAACAGACACGATCTTTCACATGTAGAAACTCGCCTACCAACTTTCGTTTATGTCGCACTACTTCTTATCGGTGGTGTGATTTTTTTTCATATACATACAAACTGAAGAGCCAAACAAATCGGTAAACCTGCTAATAACATTTAGGGCCTCCACGAACACACAGAAGTGCCGCAACAAAACATGGCGTGGACTCGACTAATGAAGTAGTGCTGGAGAGAATTGGCATCATAAGCAAGGCTGTCCATAAATCCGTAAGAGTACGAGGGGGTGGAGATCTCTTCTGAACAGCACGTTGCAAGGTATCCCTGTTATGCTCGATAACATTCATGTCTGGGGAGTCTGGAGGCCAGCGGATATGTTTAAACTCAGAAGAGTCTTCCTGAAGCCATTCTGTAACTATTCTGGACGTGTAGGGTGTCGCATTGTCCTGCTGGAATTGCCCAAGTCCGTCGGAATGAACAATGGACATTAGTAGATGCAAGTTTTTGTTGTACATCCTTTCGACAGGTCGTCTTTGGGACGACGGCCGTTTACTATTGCGAGAAAATGAAACGCTTACAGTCGTCCTTATGATTTTACCTATTTTGTTGCAAGCAGTTTCGGCGTTTCAGTGCGCCTTCTTGAGGCAGTATTTCATTCAGAAGAGGTTGACACGATCCCTATATATATCGCATCAGTGGCCAGCGTAACTGGTCACACAGACTACCTGAAAACTTTGTTGTCAGCACCTTAACTGCCAATATGAATAGAAGCAGGTGATCAGACATGATGCTTACATATGTGCCATCTGCCGGAGTCGCTTCTAGGCTTATCAGGTGTCCCATATCACTCCAACTGCACATGCAGTTGAAACGAGTCTCGTCCGACCAGGCAACATGTTTCAAGTCCTCAACAGCCCAAAGCTTTATATTGTGCAGTCATCAAGGCTACACGAGTGGGCTTTCGACTCCAAAAGCCCATTTCGATGATGTTTCGTTGAATCGTTCGCCTGCTGAAACTTGTTGATGGCCTAGTATCGAAAACTGCAGAAATTTGCGGGAGGTTTGTACTTTCGTCACGTTGACGGATTCTCTTCAGACGTCGTTGGTCCCGTTCTTGCATTATCTTTTTCCAGCCACGGCGATATCGGAGGTTTGATGTTTTATCGGGTTCCTGATATTCGCAGAACACTCGTGAAATAGTCACACGGGAAAATCCCCACTTACTGTCACCTCGGAGATGCTGTGCCCCATCGCTCGTGCACCGACTATAACACTACATTCAAATTCACTTAAATTTATATTACCTACCATTGTAGCAGCAGTACCCGATCTAACAACTGCGCCAGACACTTGTCTTACATAGGCGTTGAGACCGCAGCGCCGTATTCTGCCTGTTTACATACAGTATCTCTGTATTTGAATATGCGTACCTTTCCATGCCTCATTGAAGTTTTCATACATCTCCTCCTCCACTTCCCTCTTCTCACCCACCTATTTCTACCTCCCTCTCTCTGTTCATCTCTTCTCACCCCTATATGTTTCCATCTCCTCCTTCACCCCCACCGTCTTTCGCCTCCTCCCCTTCTCTCAGTTCACTTGCCATCACTCTATCTCCCATCTGTATCTCGCACCCACTCCCTCTCTGTGCATCTCCTTCTCTGTCTTATCTGCCTTCTCCTCCTCTCCCCTGTCTTAGTCTATCTTCTCCTCATCGCTCCTCTATTTCCATCTCCTCCACCCCCTCTATCTTCTCCTCCCCCCTCTCACCATTTTCTACACCTCTCTTTGTGGCCATCTTCCTTTACTCCCTCTTTCTGTCAATTCCGTTCATGTCCTTCTTCTTCTCTCTCCCCCTCTATCTGTTCATCTCATCCCTCCACCTTTATCTGTCCATCTACTTCTCCCTCCTCTCTGTCTGAAATCTCCTCCTGTCTCCAACCATCTGCTCCTCCTACCTCTAGCTGGCGATGTACTCCTCCACTCTTTCTCTTTTCATCACTTCCACTCCCCTCTCTCTATCCATCTCATTTTCCACCCTCTGCTGAGCTGTTGCCCTTCATATGTGTACCTGTGGCCTTCATTCCAATACTGCCCACACAACACACCTGTCATGAAGTGCAGCCTAGATGTCAGGTGTTAGCAACATTCGTTTACCCCATCCCCATCCCTATAGTTCTTACATCCACAGCAATTCTTCCCAGATAGTTTGAAGTATGTGCCCTAAACTTGGTTAAAGTAGACCCAGTGGTTTAGGAAGAGATGTGAAAAATATACACACATATATACACATCAATTTTTATATATCTGTATGATTGCAGGGGTAATGGTTGATAAGTCCATCAAAGTAAATTTTACAGGATGGCAATTCCAAAAATGAAACATAACAATTCATGCACTAATCTACTGTTCCCAAAATGTTCCAGTAGTTTTATCAATGCATATATACATGGGTAACTTTACCTATTTTAATAGTTATATTAGCATTTTGTAATAAATTAAAAAATACAATTTATACAAATTTTATATGGATGTAAGACCAATGGATATGTACAAAATCATATTTTGTTTATTATGCTATTTAAAATGTATTTAAAAATATGAGAATAATCACATCTTTGCTTATTGTGCACTGTGTAACATTATTTTAGTGATTAACTTGTTTCTACCCTAAAGTATTACTGTGCTGTAATATATAGTCCTAAAGGTACATAAATGGAATAAAAGTAGCAAACTTTTATTCTTTTTCCCTTGTGGTGTTCTTCTAGATTTCCATTTCATCATTTACATTCCTATTAATTCGGATTAAATAGGTATAATTCATCCTGATATTTTCGTTTCTTTCGCCATGAAGTAATGTACATCCAGCTACTGTTCACAGAAATCCCACAGCTGCACTTTTATCACTTGTTTCTGTTATTTACTAAGTGATCAACATTTCAGGTCCATAGAGCAACACTGATGCTCCTATTACTTTAGACCGATTATGCAGTTTTACAATGTCACTAAATTTTACCAAGCAGATACTGAAATTTCTGAAGCTTTCTACTCACCACTATTTGATATATTACTTATTAACTTGCTCTTTTGTTTCGTTGTTAATTACAACTTCCATCCCAGTTGGTTCACACAATCTAAGGGTAATCACTTGTGCAATTGATTGAAGATCTATAAGATTTATATCAGTTTGCTTCATAAGCAACGACACCCCATTTTATAAATCATCTGTTCCAGCTCAAATTATTGGGTCAGTTGCAAAGAACGTTATGTATGCAGAAGCCCCAGTTATTTTAATGTGTTTTGGTAACATTATTGCTGTTTATTTGTAACATCATTAACACTGTGGAATAAAATTATTAATTATTTGGTGCTATTTACGTTGTCAAATACGTTTTCATAGTCGCTAAAAGTAATAAGGTAGGTATGTTAAATCCTGTTGTGGTGAAAACATAATCTGCACACAATCTACCCCTATAGAAACTGTTCAATTTGTCATTTATTAATTACTTCTGCTATTACACTAACTTCTCTGTATACTGTCTTTGCACATATTTTATATGTTGAGTGTAACTAGCTTATATCCCTTTATGTTTTGGTTTTAGTTTTATCTCCTTTCCTATGTATAGAATATACTTTGCTATATTCCATTACTACAGTTCATGCCTGTCTTTAAAACAGCAGTTTGGAAGATTTAAAACTCTAACCTTCATTTGTTTGTGTTGTTGTTGTGGTCTTCAGTCCTGAGACTGGTTTGATGCAGCTCTCCATGCTACTCTATCCTGTGCAAGCTTTTTCATCTCCCAGTACCTACTGCAACCTACATCCTTCTGAATCTGCTTAGTGTATTCATCTCTTGGTCTCCCTCTACGATTTTTACCCTCCACGCTGTCCTCCAATACTAAATTGGTGATCCCTTGATGCCTCAGAACATGTCCTACCAACCGATCCCTTCTTCTGGTCAAGTTGTGCCACAAACTTCTCTTCTCCCCAATCCTATTCAATACTTCCTCATTAGTTATGTGATCCACCCATCTAATCTTCAGCATTCTTCTGTAGCACCACATTTCGAAAGCTTCTATTCTCTTCTTGTCCAAACTATTTATCGTCCATGTTTCACTTCCATACATGGCTACACTCCATACGAATACTTTCAGAAATGACTTCCTGACACTTAAATCAATACTGGATGTTAACAAATTTCTCTTCTTCAGAAACGCTTTCCTTGCCATTGCCAGCCTACATTTTATATCCTCTCTACTTCGACCATCATCAGTTATTTTGCTCCCCAAATAGCAAAACTCCTTTACTACTTTAAGTGCATCATTTCCTAATCTAATTCCCTCAGCATCACCCGACTTAATGAGACTACATTCCATTATCCTTGTTTTGCTTTTGTTGATGTTCATCTTATATCCTCCTTTCAAGACACTGTCCATTCCATTCAACTGCTCTTCCAAGTCCTTTGCTGTCTCTGACAGAATTACAATGTCATCGGCGAACCTTAAAGTTTTTATTTCTTCTCCATGAATTTTAATACCTACTCCGAATTTTTCTTTTGTTTCCTTTACTGCTTGCTCAATATACAGATTGAACAACATTGGGGAGAGGCTACAACCCTGTCTTACTCCCTTCCCAACCACTGCTTCCCTTTCATGTCCCTCGACTCTTATAACTGCCATCTGGTTTCTGTACAAATTGTAAATAGCCTTTCGCTCCCTGTATTTTACCCCTGCCACCTTTAGAATTTGAAAGAGAGTATTCCAGTCAACATTGTCAAAAGCTTTCTCTAAGTCTACAAATGCTAGAAACGTAGGTTTGCCTTTCCTTAATCTTTCTTCTAAGATAAGTCGTAAGGTCAGTATTGCCTCACGTGTTCCAGTGTTTCTACGGAATCCAAACTGATCTTCCCCGAGGTTGGCTTCTACTAGTTTTTCCACTCGTCTGTAAAGAATTCGCGTTAGTATTTTGCAGCTGTGACTTATTAAACTGATAGTTCGGTAATTTTCACATCTGTCAACACCTGCTTTCTTTGGGATTGGAATTATTACATTCTTCTTGAAGTCTGAGGGTATTTCACCTGTCTCATACATCTTGCTCACCAGATGGTAGAGTTCTACATCTACATCTACATTGATACTCCGCAAGCCACCCAACGGTGTGTGGCGGAGGGCACTTTACGTGCCACTGTCATTACCTCCCTTTCCTGTTCCAGTCGCGTATGGTTCGCGGGAAGAACGACTGTCTGAAAGCCCCCGTGCGCGCTCTAATCTCTCTGATTTTACATTCGTGATCTCCTCGGGAAGTATAAGTAGGGGGAAGCAATATATTCGATACCTCATCCAGAAACGCACCCTCTCGAAACCTGGCGAGCAAGTTACACCGCGATGCAGAGCGCCTCTCTTGCAGAGTCTGCCACTTGAGTTTATTAAACATCTCTGTAACGCTATTACGGTTACCAAATAACCCAGTGACGAAACGCGCCGCTCTTCTTTGGATCTTCTCTATCTCCTCCGTCAACCCGACCTGGTACGGATCCCACACTGATGAGCAATACTCAAGTATAGGTCGAACGAGTGTTTTGTAAGCCACCTCCTTTGTTGATGGACTACATTTTCTAAGCACTCTACCAATGAATCTCAACCTGGTACCCGCCTTACCAACAATTAGTTTTATATGATCATTCCACTTCAAATCGTTCCGTACGCATACTCCCAGATATTTTACAGAAGTAACTGCTACCAGTGTTTGTTCCGCTATCATATAATCATACAATAAAGGATCCTTCTTTCTATGTATTCGCAATACATTACATTTGTCTATGTTAAGGGTCAGTTGCCACTCCCTGCACCAAGTGCCTATCCGCTGCAGATCTTCCTGTATTTCGCTACAATTTTCTAATGCAGCAACTTCTCTGTATACTACAGCATCATCCGCGAAAAGCCGCATGGAACTTCCGACACTATCTACTAAGTCATTTATATATATTGTGAAAAGCAATGGTCCCATAACACTCCCCTGTGGCACGCCAGAGGTTACTTTAACGTCTGTAGACGTCTCTCCATTGATAACAACATGCTGTGTTCTGTTTGCTAAAAACTCTTCAATCCAGCCACACAGCTGGTCTGATATTCCGTAGGCTCTTACTTTGTTTATCAGGCGACAGTGCGGAACTGTATCGAACGCCTTCCGGAAGTCAAGAAAAATAGCATCTACCTGGGAGCCTGTATCTAATATTTTCTGGGTCTCATGAACAAATAAGGCGAGTTGGGTCTCACACGATCGCTGTTTCCGGAATCCATGTTGATTCCTACATAGTAGATTCTGGGTTTCCAGAAATGACATGATACGCGAGCAAAAAACATGTTCTAAAATTCTACAAGAGATCGACGTAAGAGATATAGGTCTATAGTTTTGCGCATCTGCTCGACGACCCTTCTTGAAGACTGGGACTATCTGTGCTCTTTTCCAATCATTTGGAACCCTCCGTTCCTCTAGAGACTTGCGGTACACGGCTGTTAGAAGGGGGGCAAGTTCTTTCGCGTACTCTGTGTAGAATCGAATTGGTATCCCGTCAGGTCCAGTGGACTTTCCTCTATTGAGTGATTCCAGTTGCTTCTCTATTCCTTGGACACTTATTTCGATGTCAGCCATTTTTTCGTTTGTGCGAGAATTTAGAGAAGGAACTGCAGTGCGGTCTTCCTCTGTGAAACAGCTTTGGAAAAAGGTGTTTAGTATTTCAGCTTTACGCGTGTCATCCTCTGTTTCAATGCCATCATCATCCCGTAGTGTCTGGATATGCTGTTTCGAGCCACTTACTGATTTAACGTAAGACCAGAACTTCCTAGGATTTTCTGTCAAGTCGGTACATAGAATTTTACTTTCGAATTCAATGAACGCTTCACGCATAGCCCTCCTTACGCTAACTTTGACATCGTTTAGCTTCTGTTTGTCTGAGAGGTTTTGGCTGCGTTTAAACTTGGAGTGGAGCTCTCTTTGCTTTCGCAGTAGTTTCCTAACTTTGTTGTTGTACCACGGTGGGTTTTTCCCGTCCCTCACAGTTTTACTCGGCACGTACCTGTCTAAAACGCATTTTACGATTGCCTTGAACTTTTTCCATAAACACTCAACATTGTCAGTGTCGGAACAGAAATTTTCGTTTTGATCTGTTAGGTAGTCTGAAATCTGCCTTCTATTACTCTTGCTAAACAGATAAACCTTCCTCCCTTTTTTTATATTCCTATTAACTTCCATATTCATTTTGTCGGGACTGGCTCTCCCAAGGCTGTCAGTAGTTCTAAGGGAATGTTGTCTACTCCTGGGGCCTTGTTTCGACTCAGGTCTTTTAGTGCTCTGTCAAACTCTTCACGCAGAATTGTATCTCCCATTTCATCTTCATCTACATCCTCTTCCATTTCCATAATATTGTCCTCAAGTACATCGCCCTTGTATAGACCCTCTATATACTCCTTCCACCTTTCTGCTTTCCCTTCTTAGCTTAGAACTGGGTTTCCATCTAAGCTCTTGATATACATACAAGTCGTTCTCTTATCTCCAAAGGTCTCTTTAATTTTCCTGTAGGCGGTATCTATCATACCCCTAGTGAGATAGGCCTCTACATCCTTACATTTGTCCTCTAGCCATCCCTGGTTAGCCATTTTGCACTTCCTGTCGATCTCATTTTTGAGACGTTTGTATTCCTTTTTGCCTGTTTCACTTACTGCATTTTTATATTTTCTCCTTTCATCAATTAAATACAATATTTCTTCTGTTACCCAAGGATTTCTACTAGCCCTCGTCTTTTTACCTACTTGATCCTCTGCTGCCTTCACTACTTCATCCCTCAAAGCTACCCATTCTTCTTCTACTGTATTTATTTCCCCCATTCCTGTCAATTGCTCCCTTTTGCTCTCCCTGAATCTCTGTACAACCTCTGGTTCTTTTAGTTTATCCAGGTCCCATCTCCTTAAATTCCCACCTTTTTGCAGTTTCTTCAGTTTTAATCTACAGGTCATAAGCAATAGATTGTGGTCAGAGTCCACATCTGCCCCTGGAAATGTCTTACAATTTAAAACCTGGTTCCTAAATCTCTGTCTTACCATTATATAATCTATCTGATACCTTTTAGTATCTCCAGGGTTCTTCCATGTATACAACCTTCTTTCATGATTCTTAAACCAAGTGTTAGTTATGATTATGTTGTGCTCTGTGCAAAATTCTACCAGGCGGCTTCCTCTTTCATTTCTGTCCCCCAATCCATATTCACCTACTATGTTTCCTTCTCTCCCTCTTCCTACACTCGAATTCCAGTCACCCATGATTATTAAATTTTCGTCTCCCTTCACAATCTGAATAATTTCTTTTATTTCATCATACATTTCTTCAATTTCTTCGTCATCTGCAGAGCTAGTTGGCATATAAACTTGTACTACTGTAGTAGGTGTGGGCTTCGTATCTATCTTTCCACAATAATGCGTTCACTATGCTGTTTGTAGTAGCTTACCCGCATTCCTATTTTCCTATTCATTATTAAACCTACTCCTGCATTATCCCTATTTGATTTTGTGTTTATAACCCTGTAGTCACCTGACCAGAAGTCTTGTTCCTCCTGCCACCGAACTTCACTAATTCCCACTATATCTAACTTCAACCTATCCATTTCCCTTTTTAAATTTTCTAACCTACTTGCCCGATTAAGGGATCTGACATTCCACGCTCCGATCCGTAGAACGCCAGTTTTCTTTCTCTAGAATAAAGGTTATGAAATACTGATAACGACATCCTCTTGACTAGTCCCCGCCCGGAGATCCGAATGGGGGACTATTTTACCTCCGGAATATTTTACCCAAGAGGACGCCATCATCATGTAATCATACAGTAAAGCTGCATGCCCTCGGGAAAAATTACGGCCGTAGTTTCCCCTTGCTTTCAGCCGTTCGCAGTACCAGCACAGCAAGGCCGTTTTGGTTATTGTTACAAGGCCAGATCAGTCAATCATCCAGACTGTTGCCCCTGCAACTACTGAAAAGGCTGCTGCCCCTCTTCAGGAACCACACGTTTGTCTGGCCTCTCAACAGATACCCCTCCGTTGTGGTTGCACCTACGGTACGGCTATCTGTATCGCTGACGCACGCAAGCCTCCCCACCAACGGCAAGGTCCATGGTTCATGGTGTATGCAAACAATTAATAATTTATACTTTTACACCTCACTGCGTTTCTATTCCTTAACGTTGATAAAGTTGTATTGAGCTCATCTGTTATTCTATACAAACAAATACTTACACTTGCGTTTCAACTGTTTCTATGGTCCTTTAATTCTCATTAGACCAGAGATCCCCTCTGAAGCTAGTGTACTTTCTCCTGTCTCCTGTAGAGAACGCGTTCGATGTCAATGAACTTTTCATTCCAGCTCCATCTTTTATTGTTCCACATGCCTCTACAGGCTATCAGTGTTTTTCTTTTAGACTTAGTGACATTTTCATTTGTTGGGTTCTGTAAATGTTGTAGATAAGTGGCTTTATTTTCTTTTATAGACTCTGCAGTAGCTTTCTTCCATATTCTCAATCAACTATTTTCAGTTCTTTTTTTATGTGTTATTACAGCTTTGAGTGTTTCCTTCCTTAAATCATACTTTAATGTTATCGCACTCCTGAAATATATTGTTATGTTCAGGTGTATTCCATTACCATGTCTTGGTTAATAGAGAGTTTTGTTGGTATCTTCCTTTAATAAACTAACTATAAACATTTCTTCTTCTACGTTTTTATTTTCTTTACCTTTCGTCGTCTGTTAAGAATTGATAATTTCGTGGTAAGCAAAATTTGATCTATATTGACATCTTCCAGCTGTATATCTTCCTGTCATGCATTAATTTCATACTCGGTATAGTGAACCAACCAAGTGCATCTACATACATTTTTATATCTAAAATACTTTAGTTTACTGAAACTACTAAATCATATTTATGATGTTCGATTTGAATTCACCACCTTTCCCATTCCAGCGTCTGTATCTCCTTCCATGACAATGTAATCATTTTTATGGCTTTAAAAGATATTCTCGGTTTTTGACAAAAAAGTTTTGCACTCCCTCTCTGAGCCCTTCTTCCGGGCTGTACGTCTTAAAGTTTCTCAGACACCTCTTTCAACTTTTCTTCTCAGTTTTACCATCCGATAATGATATGGTGAAGTGGTTTTTTCATTGGTTTTAGATGTGTATAGGTGCAAATGATATAGCACGTAGTCACTCCATTATATAAGGCGATATTGTGATGATTTTACAAACTTTCAGGGATTATGGAAAAGGGTTGATGTATCAATTTGAGGTAACGGACCCTGGACCGAAAACGACTGAGTCAATAGTTATAAGCGAGAATCATTATGATACATCTGACAGTAGACCTCTTATACTGCAAGCTCTTTGTTTTCCATATTTGAGAAGAGGTAGTATGGACCATAGCAACAAAAAAAAGGCCTGTAAACATGGGCTCTAAATTGCATACCTTCAGAATTACGAGCATGCGTTCATCTTTGACGCTGTGAAGTAAAATGCTCTTCTACCAAACAGATGCTCACAACTCTTAAACTATGAATTTTGTAGTTAATGTTTAAACTCACATTTTTTTCCTTTTTCTGGTCTATGTTACCTCCTCCAAAAATATGGAAGGCAAAGAGATTGCAGTTAAAGAGATCCACTGTCAGAGGTATTAGAATGATTTCGTTTACAACTTTCGACCTCGCTTTTATTTCCACACCAGGGTCCGTTAGCTACAGGCAGAAGGTGGACACAGCCCATATTGATGTCTAGTAACAGTTGTCGGGATACTTTTGATCAGATAGCATATATTTTATTGTCAACGTAAACGATCTATAGTTTTCACTTCTTTTCGGGCATGTTTCCGTTGGTAATATGGAAACAGTGTTGTCTTGAAAACTTGTGGTGAGTCACCCGTTTCACTTTGAAGTAGCTCGGCTTATTTACGTTTGCAGCCAAGACTGGCAAGAACTGATCTGCCATTGGCCCCAGTGAAGAGCTTGTGAACACCCTAACTTTTGACACCTTGCGGATTTATTGGTTATTTTTCTTTGAATACTGCTAAACACAATCAAGATACGGTAATCTCAAATACACGGCACTAAATCTACCGCGCTATGCTACACATTGCTTCTCTAGACTCTGTAAAAGTTGGAATTAGAGTCATGAGCACACCTCCACTTGTGCATGTTTTAAGGAGCTTCTGCGCATGCGCAACTGGCATGACTTAATTGTCTTACGAGGCAAATACATACATATTTGATAAACAATGTGCACTGTTCATGGCGTGCAGTGCTAGCCCTTATGACTCAGCTACAAGCTTACGTCTGGCCACCAGCTGGTAGTACACTGCAGCAGACTTCTATCTACGTATACTTGGCATAAATCCTGCTAAGTCGTAGCAAACTCCACAGATATCCGAATTAACTCTCTATTTAGTAAAATCAGAGTGGACATCTATATATGTTGTAGTTATACTGATATAAAAACCTATTTTGTGGGATTCTGAGTGGAACGTAGTATATTAAATTTTGGATTTTATTGCATTGTAATTCATTTGAGGCACTGAGAACACTGAGGCATATCATCGTCGCATGTGTGACTGTAGAATTTATTCATGCTTGCGACATCTGTTTATCTTATGGTGGGTCACTTTTCTGTACTGCAGGCCCATATTGTAGTATATCTGAACATTCACGAAAAGCTGTCTCAGTGGTTTCTCTGATACTCACTTAAATATGGTGGGTTGAAGACGGTGTGTTTCTCGTTCCTATGACTCTCAGCGCCTTATTTGTATTCTACACGAATCACCTTGTTGGTAAATGGTACTACCTGAATTTAATAATTCTTCAGTTTGCGTTTGGAGTAAGTTGTCTGCTGTACAGGAATAGGGCCTTCCTGCGGAGGGTCAACATGAACCCTGTTGAACCTGTATTAAGCACTAAAGAAAAGAAAATTACCATGAAAAGTTAGCCGTAAAGGATCTAGGGCTTCCCAGACCATATCCGTTATCTGAGAAAGTGACGAAATCAAATAAGCATGACTACAAGTGAATATTTAACAAAGAAGTATATAATAAGCATAAGTTGTTATGTAGGTGCAATGTAAGAATGCCTGATTTTTCAGCCCAGATGTTAATTCATTAACTAATACATGAATTAGGGATGTTGAACACTTGTCCAAATAAATAAAAATGCACGGTAACTCACACTTACACAAAAATTCGAAACGGAGAACAGCGAAAGCTTGGACATTATTTACTTCTTGCCCTAGACAATACGTTATTATGTGCAGAACAACAAAATTCTACAAAAACAACTCTTCATTTTTCCAGGCAAGTTATGCAATTTATTATAATTATTATTACGGTTACTGACAGGGGCTGAAGTTGTATATATGTTAATAACAGTAACTGTTATACAGCTGGAGCTATTAATTTCGTATCGGTACTCTCATATTTATGTGAATTTAAAAATTTGTGAACACCCAGAACGTATACCTACCTCTGAATGGTGCCCTCCAAAGCTAAACAGTCATAACACTAATTTCCTTGTATGTCGCAGCTTCAAGAACAGCGACGGCTCGGAACGGGCCGAGGAGGGGGAGTTGACGGCGGACGGCTCTCCCGACGTGTCCGGCTCGTACACCAGGGTGTCGCCCAAGACGGGCGCCGTCTACGTCGTCACCTATCGCGCCGACAAGCACGGCTTCCACGTCATCAGCAGGCCGCTCGGCAAGGACCAGCCGGGAGAGGCGTACGCCAGGCTCCACAGGCGGCAATTCTGACCGCAACACTTGCTACAATCATACTAGGCACCGTGTCAGCGAGGTGGACATAGCGACGCAGCGAATTCGTCCACGCACTTCCTTCATCTAAACAAACCTGCAATCTGGCAATGCGAACTTCTTCAACATCTCTTATGTTCCGTTGTCACCAGAGGTCTTTGATAGCTGTCACAAAGGCAGTATACTGTAAACAGAGCAAACATGCGATCTCGGTATTGGAATGACAAGCGTACTGCTTGCTAGAGGTTCTTCGCGTACCGGAACAATACCCTTACAAAAATTATTTCTCTGTTTTTCACATCCGAACATCCCTCTGTCTTCTACGTCCAGCATATGGTAACTTTTCAAAACGAATAAATTACTGATTCGCACCGTACAGAAAAGTCTAGAACCATACGATATTGCAGTTGTTAATTATTATCTTATCATTAGCGATAAACTCATCGTTCGAGATTTAAACTTGAGCGATTAATTTATTACTGAAAATAACTCTGTATTAGAAAAGTTGTTTTGAAATTCATCTGATTCTTTCCACGCCAGATCCATTTCTGTTTGAGGTCACAGAAATTTTGGCCGGACAATTTACTGGATACACTAAAAGCTATATCAAGAGTCTCACCAACATAGAGGGTAGCCGGGTGAAAGTACAGAAGAATATGCACATTATAGCAATGGGTCTGAAATGCGCAGTGTGAAATAGATAAAAATTTAGAAAATGACCAGAAAAAGGTTCATTGTCACACTTGTCAGATTCAACAAATAAACGTCGATAAGACCTAGAAAAATAAGATAACAGCACTTACAGCAAAATTCTACTGATTCATGGTTATCGATCTCCATTTGACTGTTTATTATTTCGTGCTAGTGAGCATAATGCCCATCTGGGGAGGTACCCTCTCATACCTATCACACTCGAAAATTATTTTATTTAATTTTTCAGTGAGGACCCTTTGCAGCTATCGACATTTATTCAAAAAACGAACATTGGACTGGAGTTTTTACTCTTTCCTCTTTCAACAAATGTAGAAGTGTTTTTCGAAGAAGATATTACTTAAAATTCATCCATGAAAATACGTATGTGATACAGTTCCGCTTCACTTTCATACATAAATTAACCTCAAATGACAGCATATTTTCGGATGTACAGTCGATTTATGGTGAGAAGTATCAGTTGATACCGCAAATTGAATTGATGGCACTTGTAAACTTCATTGTCTGCCTTTATCTAGCAGTCCATAACCGCAACATCGTATAATGCTGTGCATCATTATCCTATAATTAAACGAAAAAGTTTTCCTCTGTTTAGCCATACTCTACCATCTAAAATTGTTTACAATCTTCTCTTGTTGACATTTTTCGTTACGCTTTATTAATCAGTATTGGATATGTATATTCTATTTTTGTTATGGATGTTACATTGACTAATTTATTAAGATAATAAATATTTGAATGTTGTTACAAAAAATGAAAAGAATTCGTAAATTTTAAGTTTAGTTATGCATCGGCCACATAAGAAAAATGATACCTTTGATTTATCTCCCTGTTTGCGACCATGCATATGTATATACAGGTCTAAAATTAGTACTAAAAAAAGCGACTTTTCGCTGATACACTAACTACTGATTATTTTTTGAACTTAAGCATCTTGCGTTAGGCATGTTGTTGTTTGAGATACTTAGCATGGTAGAAGAACAGCGTGTCTTTCTTAAAGTCGTTACTGATGCTTGTCCTCTTTCATCACAACAACTCAAAAGATTAAGGAGCTAACACACAGATAGGAAGTAGATTTATTCATCTCGAAGATGTACTGCAGACATTCATAAAAGAAACCTTGAAATCTAGCATATCGAAAGAAAATGTCATGTGACACACACTATTGTTCCAGAAAGAAATGCAAAAAAGCTCGCTAGGATCTGTCTGAAAGTATCAGAGTTCTACAGTGTTCCGACATCTCCACCATTAACGAAAGCGCAGTACATATTACAGAAAATGTAGCATCGCCACAGCTTTCACAAAAAGCAGCAGTAAACACAGTACCGACATCCTTAACTTATTTAACTGGTTTGTAAGTCTGCAGGCATTCGTGGCAGTTGTCACTGAAACTAAACGTGAATACCGGAAGATCCTGAAGAAGATCCCTGCACAGAGATCGAAACGTCGATCGTATAGAAATAAATTAAAGATGAGGACGAAGCTATCTGACAAGCTAGAAACTTCTCCTTTACATTTATACACTGTTATTGAATATTGTACGACACCTTGTAAATATAGCAGGATGCGAGTCTGCCTTCCAGAGACACAAGCAGCCATATGTAGCCTGGAGCCAGAGGCCTGGGAACACTCCTTAGGAGGTTCACTACGCCCTGCTGCATTTATGTATAGTAATCAGAAGTAGAGAAACGGGGACGCAGTTAACCTGAAAAAAAAAATACCGCTCCTCGAAGACAGAGTTGAAAAATGTATATGTCCCCTCCATATGGAGCTTCAAATTATCAGAAGGGGCATAATTTGCTGTAACGAAGGAATGGTTTTAGAGGTTATCTCAGCGAGTGTTTGTGCCTATTTTCTTGGGGAGTTCAAAACTAAATTACACATGAAGTCATATTCTAAGACCATTGCAGAACAAGAGTGTACATGTGTCCATGCTGACACAATTTTGGCGCTATAAGATTCTTGTGGGCAAAAAGTCTAAATTGCATACAGATCCACTGTGATATTGTAATGGTATGTACACCAAATGCCAAATCGCATCCAACCGCAGTGAAATGATCCCGGTCGTTTGACGAACGCTTTATAGACTTGTGTGTTGCTGCTCGAAAAGGAAGAGACATGGTGACTATTGAAAAAGCATGTCATGTATCTGTATAAGCATTCAGTGTGGCATTCAGTAAAAGTTACTAGATCAGCAAAAGCAATCTTTAACTTGCTTTTTGAAGTCCGTACCTTGGAGAAAAAGGTCGCTACTGAACATCTGTGAAAACGATTGGCCGGATGAAGATCCAATCTGGCCACTCGCTAGGGGAGAGGTCGCTGCCAGTGGAATACTTTAATATTAGCCTTCGTGAGAGAAATTTCGCCTCTAGGTCTGGAGGAAGGCACTCTAGCGTTTGTAGGAGATGATGTAAGACTTTTCTTGTGAATACAAGCGGCAACTGGCTGTGACAAAGCCTAAATGCTTACTGACACGAGAACAACAGTTGAGCAGACTATGGCAAAATTCGAGCAACAACTACATCCTGACATGTTTCGCAGTCTCAAGTGTTGTTCATAATGGAGACAGATAACACAGGAAATATTACTATTCGAAAAACATCATTGCAGTCCCGTTAGTATCTCTCCGTCGATGTTCACTCATCAATGAAAATCTCAAAGGAGGCTTTCCGAACATATCTCATAATATGGAAACTGCTAAACTGGAAACAACAGACATTTCAGTATCTGGGGCAAATCATGATGAGTGCGTGCGTAGTTCAGCCGAAAAGGGCCATCACCTCTTAGGACAACGGTTTAGATTCATGTTCCAATCCAGCTGAGTTTCAATTTGTTCTGAAGCGTCAATACGATGTATACTTCGCTTGAGAGGGAAGGTAACATTTTGTAAATTCCACGAGAAACTACTGCTTTCACGAATGTCTTGTAACTTTGCTTAAAATATATACATCACAAACCAAGTTATGACAGCCACTGCAAAAATTATATCTCGGCAGGTTTGGTGACGTAACACTTATGGTAAACGTACAGTAATAAGTAAGAAGTAAAATATGTCGTTTTTGTATTTTGAGAGAGCGTAAACTCTATAAAAACAGTGCACAAGTAAAAATAGTCACTCGGTTTCTGTTAACTCACTCTTCACCTAACGTTAACAGCTGAGGACTTTACCAGTAAGAGATCTCCTTCTAGCAACGTTCCTGTTCTGAAGAAAGATCGTCCGGCAGATGCACATAAGCTGATGACGTCAATTTCCTACAGATTCATGGAACATATTTTACGTCCATATAGTGTAACACGTTAGTACATGGAGATCAATTCGGACTTTGAGAAACTGAGTTCGCTCTTTTATTAATCTGTGAGATCAATTGTTGGATAGCGACACACTGGTTCATTCACTGTTGCGGAGGGCGTTACATATTGCTGCAAGCTGTGACATTGTGAGCAATACACTAGATTGACGAGTACCATACAGGCATTGTGAATGCACTGAGGACTTCCCCGAAATTCTTCACGGGAAGACATCATTAACTACGAAATTATCTTCATACTTACCTCAAGATTGTGTTTTAGGGACGTTATTCTTCACGATATACATAAATGATCCAGTGCATGACGTTGGCAAAGCATCAGAATGATCGTGGATGATGCTGTTGCGTATTGTGAAGGAAGGACCTCATACGCTTTGGCGATCAACATTCACCATGAACAAATTTAACGTATCGTGCATAAGTGGCAGGACCAATTTTTGTTCCACTACGCTAGTGGCGATCAATCACAGAAAATATTGGCAACTATAAAGTATATAGGAGTGTTCATCTGAAGCCATCTGGAGTTAAACTACTACAAATAACTAGGTACTGGAGACGCTGATGCCCGACAGATTCATTGGAAAAATTCTAATTGTATATAATTCACTCACGAAGGCGGTAGCTTCGAAATATCGATCCGTTGTTCAGTACTTCATGTTGTGGGTGACCTGTACCGTATAGAATTAATAGAGAAAATACAGAAGACCATAAAGAGAAGAGTGCGTTTCGCCATAGGTTTGACAACTAGGCCTAAGCTCAGGAAAATCTAAGAAAAGCTCAGCCGACGACAATGATAGAAGTGCAGTACTTCACGTATAGGTTAAGTGTTAAGACTGTATGAGCGTAGTTTTAAAGAACGGTCAAGCAAAATATTATTTCGTTCTACATACATCTCACGAAATTACCATAGCGCTATTGCCAGAGAAACTAGGGCTCAGATGGACACTTACCGACAATCATTCTTCAGGAAAGAGGAAAATAATACTGGCACATAAAGTATCGTCAGGTTGTTCGTGGGCCACAGAGGTAGATGTAGTCATTTTATTCTATTTCGCAAGTGTTTAATTTCTCTCAGTTTTCTCGCCCAATCGTCCACCTTTAAAACCAATATTTATGAAACCAATATTTATGAAATGTATTCACAGGCAGAAATTTTGTAACATGCACTAGTCAGATAGTACAGGAATGTCAAAATAGAACTGTCCCGCAGAATATTTCCTCCATCTTAAGACAGGCACCTCAACTTGCATCATCCACACACGTAGCGGATGATGGATGCTGGGTATCTTAAGGTGCAGGAAATATTCTGCGGCCCAGTTCTATTTCTGCCAACCTGTGCATTATGCGAAGAGGAACGGCATCACCCATGAAATGTGGAGGATGGTGTTATGTGTTCGGTTCTATTACGTGCACTAACAATTCTTTCATACTTGGCACTGGGTAATATTCCAATGACCTTCCGCGGTTAAGCACAGTGTGGCACAAGCTATCCAGGTGCCTTCATTAACAGCGGATTGTGACGCGCTGACACCTTGCTGTAGCTTCAGTATCTCTTTAAAGGTAGGGGCTGAAGACAACTACATTTCTCTTTGGTACTCTTAATACGCGAACAGCGCGAGGCGATTGTTTAAGTAATGTTGCCTATCAAAACATGTTGAAACATTTATAATTTTCCGTTGAGTGCAAAAATATGGTGCAGTATGAAATGCCTAGGGAGTTTAGCTGTCAAACAATTTTAGTATTAAAACTTCCTAGCAGATTAAAACTGTGTGCCGGACCGAGACTCGAATTCGGGCACCTTTGCCTTTCATGGACAAAGTTTTAATCTGGCAGGGAGTTTCAATCAGTGCACACTCCACTGCAGTGTGAAACTTTCATTCTGAGTTATGATATTCTTTAAAATTTCACAATGACAGAATGTTAGAGGAGAATAAATTTTATTCAGAATTATAATTGTTGAATTCTGCTCAAATGTGGAGAAATTAACAGCTGTCAGTATTGATACTCCAGGGAGAACACCTCAAGGGTCGTTTCATGGAAGATTTCTGTAGGCTGTGATCATACCAATCATTTTGTTAACATTGAAATTTGCATTCGATTTGTGCCTAAGTGGGTGACTGAAAGGTTTATGTGTGCTCTTTGTCAGCTGTGTTGTGACAAACATTTTAGCAGTATATTTTGCTTGATATTTGTTTGTTGGGAAGACATGTAATCATAGCAAAGAGTTAATAAAACGACATAAAAGTCGATGTTATAAGGAACCCGACATAAAATAATAAGGTAATGTATGAACTGCTGCCGGCCCGTATGGCCGAGCGGTTCTAGGCGCTACAGTCTGAAATCGCGCGACTGCTACGGTCGCAGGTTCGAATCCTGCCTCGGGCATGGATGTGTGTGATGTCCTTATAGTTAGGTTTAAGTAGTTCTACGTTCTAGGGGACTGATGACCTCAGATGTTAAGTCCCATAGTGCTCAGAGCCATTATGAACTGCTGACCTTGTTTCCTATTCCCCACTTACATTCCTACTATTTTAAAGAATGATATACTTCACATTCAGCGCAATGAACTGCACATATATTTAAGTCGGCATACAGGTGTCTATCAGCTGCTGTGTTTCAAAGCCCGACTCCCTAAACTACACATTAGGCAGTTGACGTAGTCGACATAACGGAAGTCATTCATAATATAGCCACAGATTTCTTCTTCTTTCGAATGGGCCTACTTTGGTCCACGATTGTTCAACTGTTCAACTGTTGGGCTTTGCCCAGTACTGTCGCATCCTCTGCCGATGTAACTCCTTTCTGTCTTCTGTCCAAGGGGTCCGTTTCCTTCGGGACTTTTCCTGATATCTTCGGACTTCCTTCACGGTATGTCTTACAGACTGCCTGTGCTGGATATCAGCTATTCCCAGCTCTTTAATGTCCTATTCAGTTTTCGTTAGCCAAGTGGTGCGAACCTTCTTGTTTTGCCAGACGGTGAGTAGTCGGTTGGTCAATTTGTTTGGAAGCAATCTTGCATCATGGCTATAGGAAGCTACCTTTCTTTTTCTTGCACAGTCAGAGAGCATATCGATTGTTCGTAGAGCTCCGAGTTATGTCACCTTCTGAATTTCCCTGCTTCTTCTACTGGGCCTAGGATCTTCCGGGAGGATTCTCTTCTCTCTGACTTCCAATTTCTCCATCACATCTCTCCGGTTCATGGAAGGACATTCCATGGCATACAGGGTACTGGTCGTATGAATGACGTATAGTGTTTAAGTTTAACGTTGCGTGACAGGCATTTTTTTGTTATAGGTGTTCACAGTCGGTCGACAGGCTAGTTCCAAATTGTTGACTCCCATGGATAATGATGTTTTTTCTGATATATTGGGTTCCGTCCATTCACCGAGATACTTAAACTCCTAAGTCCTTTTGATGTGATGTGAAGAACTCTGCTTTTCTCCAGGCAGTTTACCTGCATTTTAGCCATTTCAAGAGAATCAGCAATCGGTGCTATGTGACCTGCAAAAGCCTGGCAATCTACAATCAGTCCGTTTTTACGGCCCAGGTAGACACCACTCTGAACTCTCAAATCGGTCAGTTCCTTGCGCCATTCTCTCACAATCTTTTCCAGGACACAGTTGAAGAGAAGTGGAGAGAGTCCATACCCTTGTCTCCCTCCAGTTTTTATCTCGCTTTCTGAGATCTCACCTCTAAATTTGACCTTGGAGTGGATGTTGGTCAAGGTTTCTAGAATGATTCCGCAGGTTTTGTTGTCTAGTCGTAGTTTCTGGAGTATTTTGGTAAGCGTTTCTCTATCAACGGAGTTGAAAGCCTTTTTAAAATTAACAGAGGTGACGACCACCTTGCGGTTCCTGGTCTTGGAGTATGCCAGTACAGTTTTAAGGTTGATGATCCGTTCAGCGCAGGCTCTTGTCTTCCTGAAGCCTCCTTGAAGCTTCCTTGATGTTCTCCCAGTTGACAATCCAGATGAAGAGAAGTGAAGAGAGGCCATACTCTTGTCTCACTCCAGTTTTCATCCCGTTCTTACGTACTTCTTACTTTTAGATTTATTATTCTTTTTTTTATACTCAAACGTGTTCACGATTGTATTCCATAAGCATAAGCCTGTGCAAGTGCTTCGAATTGTAATTATGAAGGTAAATAAATTATCGTTACAGGCTGTTACTGTGAAATCGCCTCACCAGCACCTCAAAGCGCGTGCAGTAGGTGCCTGGGATACAGACTAAACATTTATTCATGTTCGCGTGAGGAGAATGGTGAAAGCTGACGAGTTTGACAAAGGGCAGGTCGTGACGGCCTCGCAGCTGGGAAGCAGTATCACGAAACTTGACTTTATTCTGTATTCACGTCCTGCGGTCTGTTAAATCATCACATGGAAAGAATTCCGGTGAAACGGTTTAAAGGCAAGAAGGCGTTGAGGTCTACCCTCTTGAAACAGCCGGGTGTGTGAACGTCAGGAGTTTGTTCACAGTATAAAACAGAGCAGAGAAACTCTGTGTCGTAGCTGATAGCGGCGTAAATTACTGATGAAGGCGTATGTACGTACTTCATAGTACTCCTTCATCGCAAATTGTTGCCAGGTAACACGGTAAATCGTCTATGCTTTTCTTGATCCAGTGACAGCACCAGCTGTGGATACAAATGGTTGAGAATGATATTTAGATGTCCAGGCGAAATTCTGTTCTACAGGGTGATTCCGTGATGACAAACAAACTTTCAAGGATGATAAGGAAGGGTAAATGTATGTGAGAGGTAAGGGGATTCCTGGTCCGGACACTAACGAGTCTAAAGTAGTAAGTGAAAATCGTTCTGATCTCTGACATCGGACCTCTTCTACTGCAAGCTCTTTGCTTTCTGTATTTTGCGAACAGTAAACGTCGGCACTAAAATGCACATCCTAAAAATTATGAACACTTGTTCAGTAGAAGACCCATGTTTCACAGTGTTAAAGATGAATAGTGCTCATAGCTCTGAAGGCGTACACATTAGAAACCGTGTTTACTGGACTTGTTTTTCTTGTTTGGTCCATACTACAATGTCTCAAAATATAGAAAACAAATAGCTTGTAGTAGAGGAGGTGTGACAAAGATATTCACTTATACCTTCAGTCTCGGTCGTCTCTGGACAAGGGTCCCTTGCCTGAAATTGTTACATATACTATTCTTCATCAACCCTCCGAGAGAACATTGTTGTGTCGGCTGCTGTGGGGGTCAGCACAAATAAGGGAGGAGAGAGGTTCCGAGGGCCGGTAGCAGGAATCCAAAATTATCTGTACATTAAACTTTAAGATTGATATAATACTTCAATTCCTGGCCAAGTACTGCACTCTCTATCGCAACACCCAGGACGCAGGCTGTGTAACGTCTTCCTGTTAGTGATATTCTCGATGTCTGCCACCGAGCTGGTCCGACCAGCGGCGGGCGGTTGGTTTAATCAGCGTTGACAGGGGGCGTTCAATTCCGTCCTCCTGGAGACGTGGCGCTGCCCGCTCTTTCCACTGACCCGCGGGTCAGCGCCTTTTTGACGCCATTTCGTGGCGCTGCGCTGGTCGGTGTGCAGTCGATGCTTTATTACTTCACATTCCTCCTACCCCATCCTCTTCCCCCCCCCCCTTTCACAAAGTCCCGCACCGTTGTCGTGTGGGAATTACGAAGGAGCGTCCACTGTCAAAAGCACGGGCTTAGTGGGATCGAAATGAACAAAGCATCTTTAAATCAACAAGACATTTTGAAACTTTTCTGGAAGATTAAAACTGTGTGCCAGACGGAGACTCGAACTCAGGACATTTGCCTTCCGCGGGCAATTGCTCTACCAACTGAGCTACCCAAGCACGACTCACGCCCCGGTCTCACAGCTTTAATTCCGCCAGTACCTCGTCTCCTACCTTCCAAACTTTGCAGAAGCTCTCCTGCGAACCTTGCAGGACTAGCACTCCTGAAAGAAAGGATATTGCGGAGACTTGGCTTAGCCACAGCCTGGGGGGATGTTTCCAGAATGAGAAACATCCACCAGGCTGTGGCTAAGCCATGTCTCCGCAAAAACATCCCCCAGGCTGTGGCTAAGCCATGTCTCCGAAATATCCTTTCTTTCAGGAGTGCTAGTCCTGCAAGGTTCGCAGGAGAGCTTCTGTAAAGTTTGGAAGGTAGGAGACGAGGTACTGGCGGAAGTAAGGCTGTGAGGACGGGGCGTGAGTCGTGCTTGGGTAGCTCAGATAGTAGAGCACTTTCCAGCGAAAGGCAAAGGTCCCGAGTTCGAGTCTCGGTCTGGCACACAGTTTTAATCTGCCACGAAAGTTTCATATGAGCGCACACTCCGCTGCAGAGTGAAAATCTCATTTAAGACATTTCGAAGTTTCTGGACTGCTTTCTGGCACTTTTTGGAGCAAACAAACGGCACATTCTCCCTGCGCAAAAGACGCAACGAAGCCGCTATCTGGGCTGCGTTGGGTATAAACCAGATACAACATGTCAACTTCCCGAGAACTGACTGCAATTCCGTCAAGTTCCGCCGAGTGGGGAGGTTCCGGATGGTTAGCAAGCATGACTAAGGGGGATAAACACCATGGCTATCAAAACAAGGCGTAAGTACTGAATTTTAAATGAAAAAACGGCACTTTTTTTCCTGGCGACACTTCAAACGTGCAGCTAAAAGTACTTGTAAAAGCGTACTAAGATTACTGATATGTTTCTCCGGTGTACGTCGTGACACCACAATATCGCCGAAGTAATTTGAACAGAATGTAACTTTCGCAGTAAGCTGTTCTAATTAGCGTTGGAATATGGCAGGCGTGGAAGCACTGCCAAAGGGTAAGAGCAAAAATTTGAACTACCCTAAACGTGTGGTGTTGACCAGAAACACTTTCTGAGATTCTACATGGAACGGAATTTACGAACACGCATAGAATAAGTCAATTTAAAAAAAAAAAAAGAAAAAGAAAAAGAAAAAGCAGCCTGCACCAAGCCTGTCCATTAATTCCTCAGGGTGAGGCAACGGATGAATATCAATTATTGTTTGTGGAATCATATTGGATTTAACGTCAGCATCAAGACGAAGGCTTCCTGAAGGCTTTGTAAGATTACTAAGGGAGAAGTTCATTGACTAGCCTGGATTGGAGCAATAACACCATTGTGTTGCTATTCTTTAAAGTTCACTTGGTACTTTGTCTGTAAGTTATTTAGGGACGGGACGCGCCCGAAACAGGTTGCGATTTAGCCTTCATTGTCACGTGCCTAGTTCTTCAGAAAATAAATCAGGAAACTTCGCAGTCAACTCAAAACACAAACAGAAAGTAATTCGTCCTGAATACGAAGACCAAACAAATCAAACGAATCTATTCAAAAATATTTTCGCAGACTCGCAAACGCACTGGTCTGGTGTCAGACTGAAATGTTGCAGGCAAACTACGTGTACCAAGGACTGGGATGTCCTGATCGATATACACAGTAAGTTACGTGTAAGTTTTTCTCAACTGTGGCGAGTAGCCCGATTAAGCAATGTAACGGAAGCGCCAGTGTCAAACTGAAATCGCACTCAGTGTCCGAAAATTACAAATTTCACAAGAAGTTTGAGTGTCTAGAATGAAAATGCAGTCAGGAGTAACTTCTGACGAGGCAGTTAATTCCCGTGCTGGCTGTTGACAAGAAATAAGAAAGTTTCACAATAGCTTACACTAGATGCGTAGCACAATAAGCGATGAACTGAGTGTCGTTCAACAGCACTTGGGCGGGGTGAAGGCAAATCCTAAATTTGGTCATTACTAGTACCGGTAGCCGATTTGGAAGAAACTACCTTCACTGAGGGAGAATGTGCTCCGCGCTGACGAGATCAAACGTGGATAGAATTCTTTTTGTGTCGGAAGCACACAGACTATGCATGACCTGGCTTACCGAAAGCAAAAAAAGTCGCGCTCTGCGAAGCACAATGTTGTCTCTTATGCATGGAAAAGCAGCGGTGGGATGATTTCACAGCAGACACATGCGTTGGCACTTGTTTACTCTGGCCACGGCGCAGCAGCCTGTTCGCGTGCGGTGATCGGTCGCAAGGCCTTACCTCTTTGTCACGTTGCCATACACTGCAAACGGGAGCGACCTCGAAGTTTTCCACAGCACTATTACAAGAGTCCTGCTGTTCAATAATTTCAAATTATGATGAGATTATTTGAAAATTTGTTCACCAATCCTACTGTCTGGCACATTGTACGTAATTTTGGGATAAGTTATTGCACAGGTGTTGCCCCTAGTAATTCCATCTTATCCATGTTTTACGTGCATTACATTTATAAAGTTTTGGTGGGTATGTATATCCAGTTTACGATCTCTCATCCTTATCACTGCTGCGTCGCAGCGCCACCTCTTGAGGTGATTCTGTATTAGGCTTCAGTACTAGCACACGACGCTGTGGTGCATTATGCTTACTACCTGAGCCCCGATCTTACTCTAGTACTCCCTCCTGTGAACGGGAACGCGTTGTGCAGATCTTGGTGCCTCTCGCGTCCATCTAGAAAAGGTAATGATTTTATATTTCTAGTTTTTACTGAGTTTAACGAAGGTGATGTTGGCCTGATATATTCGACGATGCCCTTTGGCTACACTGACTAAAGGATTCTTCTAAGAAATAACAAAATAAGGTACTTGCTCTTTCCATAGTTGATCTGTTTATACATGCTTTTAGGTTATCCAAGTCTGCACAAAGCGATCGCGATTCTTAAATAGATGTATTTGTTTCTGTTTTCTATGTAGATAACGTGAAGATGCTTAAATAAGGACTGATGACCTTCGCTGTTTAGTCCCCCTTAAACATCCACCACCCCCCTTAAATAAGGCGAAACGCGTCGTTGGAAAATAAAAAAACTAAAATTGCAACCAAGACTGTTTTTAACCAATACCAATACTGTATCATTAATCATTGCGTCACTATAGTACCGTCCACAACGACAATGTAAACGACACTGTCGCATCAAGTTCAGTGACACACTGACAATATGTCAGTTCTGGCTATTTCCGCAAGAAGCTGTAAAGAGCTGCAGGAACCTATACTTGGTCTTCACAATACTTAGTGAGAGCAGAAACTAAATCTTCAAAAATTAGCAACTCAGGCCTACTAGTCAGGAGTAACTTCTGACGAGGCGGTTAACTCCCGTGCTTGCTGTTGACAAGAAATAATAAAGTTTCACAATAGATTACACTTGATGCGTAGCACAATAAGCGTCGAACTGAGAGTAGTAATTGTTCATCGAAAGCTCTACAGTGGAACACATGGAGGAGGTGCTGTGCTCGTGGCTGGCTGTTGTGGCGGAGTTGATGCAGCAGCGGCTTGCGAATTAATGGATCAAATGGCTCTGAGCACTATGGGACTTAACACCTATGGTCATCAGTCCCCTAGAACTAAGAACTACTTAAACCTAACTAACCTAAGGACATCACACAACACCCAGTCATCACGAGGCAGAGAAAATCCCTGACCCCGCCGGGAATCGAACCCGGGAACCCGGGCGCGGGAAGCGAGAACGCTACCGCACGACCACGAGCTGCGGACTGCGAATTAATGAGCTGCTGGACTGCTATCATCAGCTGCCACATTTGTTGGTTCTGAAACTGAATGAACCGCATTAGATCAAAGCCAGCAGCATCCGGAGGCATAGGTGGAGGTGGCATAGGAGGCGGGTTAATGGCCATTTCAATGAGAGGAGCGCTGCACCTAAACTAACACAAATAGTAGCGACGCCCCTCTCAAAGGAAAGAGAAATATTAGAGACGTGCTGTGACAGAGCGTGGACGACCGAAGGCAGAGTTGGTTTTGGAATCCTCGTCATCAGATGTTTTGTCGGCTACTGTGGGAGTTAGCACCGGCACGGACAAGGAAGGAGAGATGCGACGATGGCTGGTAGCAGGAACCCAGAATGAGCTGTGCATTAAACTTTAAGGTTAATACAACACTTCATTTCTAAAAAGAAAATAAACTTAACTTCTCTTGCTTCCTGTGCCTCCTACACACAAGTACTACATTAGTACTCGCAGAAAGCAGACCAAGTAACGTCTTCCTATTACTCAGTTCTAATGCTCTTGACGTCTGCGACCGATCTGGGTCGATCACCGATAGGCTGCTGGTTAAATCAGCGTTGATAGGAGGCGCTGCACTCTTTCTTCCTAGAGGCATGGCGCCGCCCGCTCTTTCCATTGGCGTGTGGGTCAGCGCCTTCTTGATCCCGTCTCGCAGCACTGCGCTGGTCGGTGTGCAGTCGATGCTGTTGGACTAAACAAACACCTACTCGACCAGTCACGCAACCGCAGACTGCAGAATCCATTGGGACTAGTATTACGCTGTTGAAAGACGTGCACTTGGGCCTTTCTGGTCAGACGATGGGGTGTAAGGCATGCGTTAACTGTTACTGCTCACCACTTCCACTGTTTTCACAGATGCTTAAACAACCGCAGTAGAATCATGTTACGAGCATGACGCAGAATTTCTCGTCCAAGTCGCCCTGCATACTACACTCCTGGAAATTGAAATAAGAACACTGTGAATTCATTGTCCCAGGAAGGGGAAACTTTATTGACACATTCCTGGGGTCAGATACATCACATGATCACACTGACAGAACCACAGGCACATAGACACAGGCAACAGAGCATGCACAATGTCGGCACTAGTACAGTGTATATCCACCTTTCGCAGCAATGCAGGCTGCCATTCTCCCATGGAGACGATCGTAGAGATGCTGGATGTAGTCCTGTGGAACGGCTTGCCATGCCATTTCCACCTGGCGCCTCAGTTGGACCAGCGTTCGTGCTGGACGAGCAGACCGCGTGAGACGACGCTTCATCCAGTCCCAAACATGCTCAATGGGGGACAGATCCGGAGATCTTGCTGGCCAGGGTAGTTGACTTACACCTTCTAGAGCACGTTGGGTGGCACGGGATACATGCGGACGTGCATTGTCCTGTTGGAACAGCAAGTTCCCTTGCCGGTCTAGGAATGGTAGAACGATGGGTCCGATGACGGTTTGGATGTACCGTGCACTATTCAGTGTCCCCTCGACGATCACCAGTGGTGTACGGCCAGTGTAGGAGATCGCTCCCCACACCATGATGCCGGGTGTTGGCCCTGTGTGCCTCGGTCGTATGCAGTCCTGATTGTGGCGCTCACCTGCACGGCGCCAAACACGCATACGACCATCATTGGCACCAAGGCAGAAGCGACTCTCATTGCTGAAGACGACACGTCTCCATTCGTCCCTCCATTCACGCCTGTCGCGACACCACTGGAGGCGGGCTGCACGATGTTGGGGCGTGAGTGGAAGACGGCCTAACGGTGTGCGGGACCGTAGCCCAGCTTCATGGAGACGGTTGCGAATGGTCCTCGCCGATACCCCAGGAGCAACAGTGTCCCTAATTTGCTGGGAAGTGGCGGTGCGGTCCCCTACGGCACTGCGTAGGACCCTACGGTCTTGGCGTGCATCCGTGCGTCGCTGCGGTCCGGTCCCAGGTCGACGGGCACGTGCACCTTCCGCCGACCACTGGCGACAACATCGATGTACTGTGGAGACCTCACGCCCCACGTGTTGAGCAATTCGGCGGTACTTCCACCCGGCCTCCCGCATGCCCACTATACGCCCTCGCTCAAAGTCCGTCAACTGCACATACGGTTCACGTCCACGCTGTCGCGGCATGCTACCAGTGTTAAAGACTGCGATGGAGCTCCGTATGCCACGGCAAACTGGCTGACACTGACGGCGGCGGTGCACAAATGCTGCGCAGCTAGCGCCATTCGACGGCCAACACCGCGGTTCCTGGTGTGTCCGCTGTGCCGTGCGTGTGATCATTGCTTGTACAGCCCTCTCGCAGTGTCCGGAGCAAGTATGGTGGGTCTGACACACCGGTGTCAATGTGTTCTTTTTTCCATTTCCAGGAGTGTAGATTGATTTAACATACAACTGCTTTAAAGGAGTCTGGCAACTACTTATTTGCATGTAGTTCTACAACAAAAATGGTCTGTCAAGCACTGACACAAGGGGAAAGCTTCAAACATCGTCAGCTGACTCGAGCCTTGTTTCGCAGTTAGATTGTTTACCACACCAAAGAAGGACTAAGAGTTTTTACACCAATGCTTTTGATAAAACCAATCCTCTGGTTCATGACTTAGAATCGTCTCAGAAGCACATTTTATTGAGAAATCGATAAAATAAACTTTTACGGCTGCTACTTATGTACCCATGAGGTAAGCACTCATCAAGCAAAAAGGCAGTTTCTAAGTCAACTGAGAGAGATCTGTGTTCTACTGATACATTGATTCTGAAGATCTTTTAATATGTGTTTTTCTCCGTATTAAACTTGTTGGGATGAGGTGGGTAAAGCTAAAGAAATCAATCAGCAATAATAACAAAATAGGCAAGTAGATTGAAGACAACTGGAGTTGGTGACGAATTAAAATTTTAATTCCGGTCATCTTAGAATAGCTCTTTTACTCACCATGTTATGACGCAAATACTCGAAGCAGATATAGTCGCAGCAACAAGAACATTTAATCAACGAAATCTTCGAGCAGCAACACCGTTAGTTCCCTAGATTCAGCGGAAGACAGTAGTGTTTTATGTTCAATAATGCATTTTTTCCAGTAATCACTTTCGATGCGTCACACGAATATGACAACATGATCTGAAAAACCAGTACTGAAAGCTGGTAAGGAACGTTGCTATGGGTCGTTATTGTGTCTGAACAGATGTGCAATACCTGCTGGGCTTGCAGAGGCGAATTTCTATCATGAAGCCTTGTTCGACAGAATATGACAATCTGTAACAGAGCGATTGTAAAACGACCATTATAGACACTTGTAGACATTTCAGTTCTTCATACCTTTTATTTACTAACGTCATTGTTATTCCTTATCTCATTGTCCCTCCTAGACCCATGACTTTCGATATGGAATAAGATCATACTTGAGAAAAAAAATTGCAGAATGTACATAGCAAACAAACTTATGCTGTCCCCTACCCCCCCCCCCCCACCGTGTCCCCCCCCCCCCCCCCGTCCCCGACGATTTGTCTTGGTCACTCAGCCAGCGCCTCTTTTGTTGAAAGGCGCTCACGTCGAATGGAAATCGCAACACTTTCATTCCATGACTTCTCGTAAAATAAGTTTTTGCAGACCCGATAAAAGTTAGTGAAAAGTGCTCAGTTTTCAATTATTTATGGTTCCTGTCAGTTTCGAGTCGACTGCGTATCCTCAATTTTAGGGGTAGCTTCCTATAAAAGGGCGTGGGAGCGGGAGAGGGGGTGGGGGGAGGGGTTAGTGACCAAAAATATACTCCTCCATCAAAGGTATCCCGGCATCCAAAAGTATTGCGGAACTGAAAATTAGTCGGTCTCATCAAATGTGTAATAACCATTTACAGACTGCGGCTGACAGCACTAGCAGCGGAGCGTGTGTCAACAACAGTGCAATCATCGTCGCAATGCATAATCCGAAAGGACACGATAATTGGCTTTCGGGCCAAGAGTGGAACCATTTCCTAAACAGCTGTTTGTAAACTGTTCGCCTGTCGCTGCAATTAAGATACACCGCCCACACCAAAGTGGCCCTATCCAAAACCTGTGCCGACGCAAAAGTGGTGCAACACAGGTCGCAGGTGACAGGGGTGAACGACAGCTCTGGATATTTGCAGGGACGTACAGACTTGCAACTGCTGAGCAACTGACCGACCAGATGAAATAAGAGGCTACCGACAGTGCCTCCTCAGCAAGTGGTCAGTGAACATTCCTGCGTGTGAGCGCCCGTAGCAGGTGCGTGGTTCATGCACTCATGCTGACTGTTGTTCATCGGTGACGACGGCTGGAATTTGCACTCCAGTACCGCAACTTGATGTTCAAGTTCAAATGTGTGTGAATTCCTAAGGAATCAAACTGCTTAGGTCATCGGTCCCTAGACTTACACACTACTTAAACTAACTTATGATAAGAACAACACACACAACCATGCCCGAAGGAGGACCCGAACCTCCGGCGGGAGGGGCAACTTGATGCTCACTGAGTGGTGACAGGTGAACTTTTCAGATGAATCACATGTCATACTTCATCGGAGAGATGGCCGTTGGCATGTGTAATCGCTTCAGTCATGGTAAGGGTCGAGGACAGAGGAGGTAGCGTCACAGTCTGGGGAATGTTTTAGTGATATTCCGTGGGTGATCCTGTCACTCTACAAGGCACAATCTGTCAACACAAATATGCGTCTGTCGTTGGGGCCATGCCCACCCCCGCATGATTTGTTTTCCCTTGGTACTATGACATATACTAACAAAAATGGTTGAAATGGCTCTGAGAACTATGGGACTCAACATCTTAGGTCATAAGTCCCCTAGAACTTAGAACTACTTAAACCTAACTAACCTACGGACACCACACACACCCATGCCAGAGGCAGGATTCGAACCTGCGACCGCAGCAGTCCCGCGGTTCCGGACTGCAGCGCCAGAACCGCTAGACCACCGCGGCCGGCATCTACTAACAGGGCAATGCACGTGTCACACCTCAAAGTGTACGAGTGTGGTCGAAAGCACAATGATGGGTTTACCGTAGTCCCCCGGCCACCAAACTCCCCGCCGCGGGGGATTAGCCGTGCTGTCTAAGGAGCTGCAGTCATGAACTGTGCGGCTGGTCCCGGCGGAGGTTCGAGTCCTCCCTCGCGCATGGGTGTGTGTGTGCGTTTGTCCTTAGGATAATTTAGGTTAAGTAGTGTGTAAGCTTAGGGACTGAAGACATTAGCAGTTACGTCCCATAAGATTTCACACACATTTGAACATTTGAACCAAACTCCCCGGAATTAACATGTTGTTTTGTAGGGCGTGCAGCCATAGCCAGACCTCGACATTTTTTCAAAGAAAATTCCGCACTGGCTGTATGAATGATTTTTATTAAATCTGCGACCGACTTCGCAGCAGTTGTCGGTGCATTCTCAGGCAATCTGTACAAACAATAATATAATAAGAGCTCATATAAACTATCCGATCCCCCAATTCTGAGGTGGTAATTAAACTTTTAAGTAGCCAGTTTTTTGAATGAAACAACAAAGTACTCACATACGCTATTTATAACATAGTAACGTTGAACATTGACCTGTAGCCACTCCCCACCATTCACGTCCAATATACCGTTATCTGGTGAAAGCGGTAGTTAAAACTTAAAAATCTTTTTTAAACAATTTTTGAATGAAGGGAGTGGCAATGACCTAGGAAATAATAAAATACGATGCTGATAAAACTCCCCTAAACACGAACGACGAAGAGAGGAACATTAGCATGAGCAAACAGCGGAATTAGGGCCATGTAAACATATCAGAACATGCCGTGCAAGGGCAATGTTCAACGTTACTATGTTATAAATAGGGGATGTGAGTACTTTCTTGTTTCATTCAAAAAACTGGCTATTTAAACGTTTAATTTACACCTCATAATTGGGGGATCGAATAGTTTATATGAGCTCTTATTATATATATATATATATATATATATTTTTTTTTTTTTTTTTTTTTTTTTTTTACAGATCGCCTGAGGACAGATTGCCTAGTTACATGTAATGTGCAATACGAGTGGATTTGTGTTTGGGATGGGCTTTACGCAAGCGGTCGTTCAGTCTAACAACTAATTTAGTAAACATCAAATCTTTTTGACAACAGAACAATAACAATACAATGGAACTTAATATGCAGTCTGATATAGTTCTTGGTTGCAAGGGACAAGCAACAGAGTAACAAATAAAGTGCCTTCAGCGCAATGAAACAGAATCCATTGAAACGGACTCAAGATCAAATTTGCACCAGCGTACAGAATCGGACAAAAGTAATAAGTAAAGTATATTGTTCTCACCCAGACGTAGGAACAGACAATAAATACAACTTTTGCAATTTATAGTAGGACCTTAAGAGAACTCTCAAACTTAATTAAGATCACCTACATAGCATACGGGTAAACATTGATCTACCACTACTCATGTCACCAACTAATCACTAGTACAAAGCTATTATCAGCTGTGTACAGGACTACGTACAGGTGCATCTCAATACAATTTTCTGCAGAATAAAACATGTTAGAAAACCACTCTCACAAAGTAAAATAACATAGGCCAAATCAGTCATGCTCACAGAGTAACAGAAACAAGATAATCGTCTTGAAAGCAAAACATTCAAACCGATCTCGTTCAAGGCGTGTAATTAACAAATCAAAATATCTCTCGCCTGTAGAGAACACGTTCTCATGATCAGGGTGACATTACACAACAGCCATGGCATGTCGCACTATAACAACGAGCACAGTATTACTTGTTTGCGGATACGCTCAGTGCACTATTTTTACTCTGCACTGTATGTATTGCGTCCCTTAACCACCGAGATGCTGCCCTTTGATTTTACAGCACGTATTCGTCTATAAAAGCAGAAGCTGCTTTCTCCGCCTTCACTGGAGTCACCGTCCACTGGCCTGGGAAACACACCAACCTCTCCGCCGGGTTGTTTGTGTCCACACAGAGGTCAAGCTCCGCCATGACCATTAGCGATTTCCAGTAAAAAGCACCTTGGGGTACCTGCTTGCGGAACAGTTGCCCTCCTGGCCTGCGCACACAACTGACTTCCCTTTTTCCGTCATTGCTCCACCACAGCCTCAGCTGTACTCGCGCCAATCAAATACGTATCTGGAACGGCCTTGCCAACGCGAGTTGCCGCCAGTGACTCTTTCTGGCCGTGGACAAGACAGGCACGCCACTCGACGCGGTATAGATGTATAGAAAAACATACCCTAAACCATCTTTATTTTCCAGAAACCTAAGTACCGCTGTAATTAAAAATGTTCAAATGTGTCTGAAATCTTATGGGACCGAACTGCTAAGGTCATGTCCCTAAGCTTACACACTTCTTAAACTAAATTATCCTAAGAAACACACACACCTATGCCCGAGGGAGGACTCGAACCTCCGCCGGGACCAGCCGCACAGTCTATGACTGCAGCGCCCCAGACCGCTCGGCTAATCCCGCGCGGCCGCTGTAATTACCATTTCTTCCATTGATATATGAAATAATTATACACTTACAATATTTTTCGTTCGACAAGTTTTTGCGGTTGTACCCATTGATAAAAAGTATCTGATTAGCATCACGTAACCTTGAAACGGTATTTTAAAGACGTAGCTCTACAGACAAACACTTTCGTGTTTCTTGAACTTCGTAAGAATGCAGTCTTTCTTCAACTTTAATTCTATTGCTGCTTAACTTCTCATTATTGTACAACGTCCATATGAAAATTACAGATTTTGATCTGTCTCAAATAGAACGAAAATGATATTTTCACGGTTTGTGACACTTGCGCGTGCAGGAAGCGCCACGATTCATCACCCGGAAATTACGACACAACACTGAGAAGTCCATTTAGTATGGTCGAAATGGAATCTTCCCGGTGTGATCCATTTTCGGATCGTAAGAACGCCAGCAGTAGCTAGTAAGTTTGTTAATTTCCTGCTAATTACTTCACTCAAATGTTACGAATAATGGTATGAAATTTGAGCCTAATTCGACTTTCAAGACGTGATGAAGGTTATCAAAATATATAGTAAACTGCGTTTTCAAATACTCAAAGCAAGTCTTGAACGTGCTGAGCTGATCTTAGTAACTGGACAGCAATTGACATTAATAGGGTTTCGCACATTGTTTTCTGGAAGTGCTGCAGCAAGAGGATATCCAGACAAGACAGAGTGGATTTTTCAGATGGGGAAGTAATTCGATCACGTCGACCTCTTCAGCGACGGGAATCTATACCATCCACATGACACTTGCGGCAAGAGAAAAGACACAACATGCATAGATCACGTCGTTCGTATTCATCTGCAGCCCCATACTTCTATAATACATGCAGTAATGCATATTGGTGAAACTTTCAGCAATGGCTGATTTAGAAAGTAACACTAGATCGAAACTCAGTTTGTCCTTTTCTCTCACGAAATCTTGCGAACCAGGAACGAATTGCAGCAAACATATTCCATATTCCTAGATTTCCGGAAACACTTTCACACAGTGTCCCCCTTCAGACTGTTAACAAACGTCCGTGCGTACGGAATAGGTTTGCCGCTATTTGTGAGCGCCTCGAAGGCATTTTAATTAATAGAACCCAGTAAAGTATTTTGTACGGCGAGTCTTCATCAGAGACGAAGTTATCGTCAGGAGTGCCCAGGGAAATGTGACTGAGATGATCTTACCTTTTACATACATAACTGATCTGACGGATAGGGTGAGCAATATTCTGTAACTGTTTGCTGATAACACTATAATGTACAGGAAAATGTCATCTTCGAATGATTATACGAGGACACAAGATGACTTGTATAGAATTTCAGTCTTGTGTGATGAACGACAGCTTCCACTACATATGACAAAATGTAATTTAGTGAAGATGAGTAGGAAAAATAATTCTATAGTGTTCGAATACAGTATTAGTTGTTTGCTGCTTGACACAGTCACATTGATTAATTGTGTAAGGCTAATGTAGCAAAATAACGAGAAATGGGACGAGCACATAACACCGTTTTTTAACTGTGGACTTCATTTTATTGGAGGAATTCTAGGAAAGTGTAGCTCCACTATGTATAAGGAACAGACTGCAGTTAGTTCTGTGAAAAACACTTGAGCCTCTATTGTGTTTGATTCCCACCATGTCGCCTAAAATACAGTTGACAAAAAGTCGTTGGATACCGTTACGCACATATACACATGGTGGAGTATCGCTTACAGCAGGTGTGAAAGGGCAGTGCACTGACAGATGTGTCGTTTGTGCTCAGGTGATTCATGTTTAAAGGTTTCCCACGTGATTATGACCACACGACGTGAACCAACAGATGTTGAAAGTGGAATAGTGGTTGGAGCTAGACGCAACGGACATTACATTTTGCACACCGTTAAGGGATCCAATATTTCGAGATCCGAAGTATCAAGAGTGTGCCGAATGTACCTAATTCCAGTCATTACCTCTCACCATAGACAACGCAGTGTCCGACGACATTCTCTTAACGACTGGAGGTCAGCGGCGTTTGCGTAAAGCTGTCAGTCACAGTGGGTGAAATAACTGCAGAAATCAATGTGGGACGTACGACGACATACCCGTTAGACACTGTGGCGAAATCTGGCGTTAATAGGCTATGGTTGTAGACGACCGACGCGAGTGCCTTTGCCATCAGCACGACATCACTTGCAGCGCCTCTGCTGAGCTCGCCACCATTTCGGTTGGACGCTAGACAATTGGTCAGCTGAGTGGCGACTTCATCTGGTAAGAGCTGGTGCTAAGTTTCGAGCGTAATGCCACACCCACGAAGCCATGGGCCCAAGTTGTCAATGTTCATAATATTTGGGCTGTGTCTGCATGGAATGGACTGGATCCTCCGGTCCAACTGGTCCGATTATTGACAGTGAATGGTTATGTTCGACTTCTTGGAGATCATCTGCAGCCTTTTATAGACTTCACCTTTCAAAATAACGATGCGCCTTGCAACCGGACCACAGTTGTCCATGACTGGTTTGAAGAGCATTCTGGACAGCTCGAACGAATGATTTGGTCACTCAGACTGTCCGACATGAATCCCATTAAACATTTATGGGGTGTCATCTGGAGGTCAGTCCGTGCACTCATCCTGCACTGGCTATAGAGGCAGCATGGCTTTCTGTTCTTGTAGATGATTTCCAACGACATATTGAGTCCATGCCATCTCGAGTTTCTGCATTATGGCGGGCAAAAGGAGGTCCGACACGATATTATGAGGTATCGCATGAGTTTTGACACCTGAGTGTGTAAAAACCAGAGTACAGAACATGTATGGAAAACATTGCTCTAGTGTCTTTTATACCCATGTCGCAATAAAAGACAGACTTCGAAGCAGTTGAGAGGCGTGCTGTAGGATCTCCTACTAATAGGTTCGATCAGTACGTCAGCCTTCCGGTATGCTCCATGAAGTCAGGCGGCAATCAATCACTGGAGGGAAAAATACGTTCGTTTCGCGAAACATTATTCAGAAAGTTTGGGGAAACGACATTTTTCCGCAACGGCAGAATGATCGTCCACCCTCCAAGATAAATCTCGCGTGTGGACCACGAAAACAACACAGGAGAAATGATATGTCTTATCGAACAAGCATGTAGATAACCGTTTTCGCCTCGTTCTATTCGCAAGTCGAACAAGAGGGTAGGACATTGTACCCTCCACACCTTTATGTGCTCTCTGTGGGGTTCACTGACACCTGTCACTAGAGAGCAAACGTGGAATGTGGGCAGTAATTTCAAAGGGCTTTATTTGTGTAATTTCGTCCCCTTTGCCCCTTCTTCCATTTTAATTTGCTGTAAAAGCAAATGAAAATTTTAATTAATTATTGTGAACTCTTCAAGTACGCGATTAGCTGTTGTCAGTTGTTTTTGATATACTTGATAATTTGTTTTGATGGATAGAGCGACGGAAAAATCTTCGCGGAACAGGATTTAGTGCCCATCAGGTAGTCCAAGCTTAGAAGAAACTCAGCATACGCGAGGACCAAGAGCTGTCGTGATGGCTGTATGTCACGGTGGACCCTCCCAATAAAGGGCAATTGTGCCGCCTGAGCACGGAGGCTAGCCCGTCTCACGTGGCGGGCGCAGGTGTAGGTGACCGGAGAAGCACATGACGTGACCAAGCGACCAAGTATCCTCCCAGCATGAACTCTGTAGAGATCTCTCAAGGGACGGCGAGCGACGTGCACAGTGCTTACCGCGCTGGACTCGCATTCGGGAGAGGTCCGGTTATACAGTATCGGTTTTCCGTCGTTTATCACCATCCTCTTCTTCTTCTCCTTCTTCTTCGTCTTCTTTCTTTCTTCAGATGTCAAACATTTGCCTGTTACGTGCTATTGTTAAGTGCCTCTACTGTCTGTGGTTAGTTTCTGTTTCATGTCTCCATCTCTTTCCTGGCCTACCTATTGATCATTTCCCCATTGGTCTAAAACTTATTATTACCTCACACATTCTATTTTCATTCATTTTCACGATTCTCGACCTATTTATTTATGCTTCTAAGTTATCGTCTGATAGTTTTATTCCTTATCACATGAGTTAGCGTATCTCTAACTGCTCTTTTTCTTATGGAAAAAATGATGTTCAAATTTTAAAACATCAGGAGGTAAGGTGAACTGAACCCCTATCCAATGATATGAACCTAACAGCTGATTCTGAAAAACATATGTGGAATATGGTGACTACTTTTGCAAAAATTCTGATAAAGACACAAGAGCATACGAACGATCTGAGTTGTAGGAAAGGCGCATGCAAGTAAAGGTATGCCCACATGATGCTTCTTTGCTCATGAACGATCGCAAGCGGATAAAAGTGCATGCACAAAAAGTAGTGGAAAGAACGGAAGTACGCATGCGCATTCTCGCTTCCACTCGTTGTCTCATTGCGCAAGCAGTCTGGTATATATCCCGTTCTTTAAGTTTGTGCTGCATTTATTATTACGAAGAGAAATATAACACAAAGGCGACTGTGAGTAGAAATTTATTTAAGTAACAGAGATACGAGAAATAAAAAGTGACGCTGTCGTTGTGTTCGTAAATTTCAGAAGGAGATCAAAGCGATATTTAAGACTATCTGCTTGGAAAAATGGAGCGATAAGACCACCAATGGCATTTCGTTGGCTGGAAATCTATGGCTGAACTATTTATTTCGCAAAGCATAAAGCATTTCACTGACTGTGCCTGAAATTGACAAGTACTTAACGGAGGTTCTTAGTCGTTATGTGAAGTTCAGTTGGCTTGCAATACGTCATTTGCATATATATATACGAGGGCAGTTCAATAAGTAATGCAACACATTTTTTTTCTCGGCCAATTTTGGTTGAAAAAACCGGAAATTTCTTGTGGAATATTTTCAAACATTCCCGCTTCGTCTCGTATAGTTTCATTGACTTCCGACAAGTGGCAGCGCTGTACGGAGCTGTGAAAATGGCGTCTGTAACAGATGTGCGTTGCAAACAACGGGCAGTGATCGAGTTTCTTTTGGCGGAAAACCAGGGCATCTCAGATATTCATAGGCGCTTGCAGAATGTCTACGGTGATCTGGCAGTGGACAAAAGCACGGTGAGTCGTTGGGCAAAGCGTGTGTCATCATCGCCGCAAGGTCAAGCAAGACTGTCTGATCTCCCGCGTGCGGGCCGGCCGTGCGCAGCTGTGACTCCTGCAATGGCGGAGCGTGCGAACACACTCGTTCGAGATGATCGACGGATCACCATCAAACAACTCAGTGCTCAACTTGACATCTCTGTTGGTAGTGCTGTCACAATTGTTCACCAGTTGGGATATTCAAAGGTTTGTTCCCGCTGGGTCCCTCGTTGTCTAACCTAACACCATAAAGAGCAAAGGAGAACCATCTGTGCGGAATTGCTTGCTCGTCATGTGGCTGAGGGTGACAATTTCTTGTCAAAGATTGTTACAGGCGATGAAACATGGGTTCATCACTTCGAACCTGAAACAAAACGGCAATCAATGGAGTGGCGCCACACCCACTCCCCTACCAAGAAAAAGTTTAAAGCCATACCCTCAGCCGGTAAAGTCATGGTTACAGTCTTCTGGGACGCTGAAGGGGTTATTCTGTTCGATGTCCTTCCCCATGGTCAGACGATCAACTCTGAAGTGTATTGTGCTACTCTTCAGAAATTGAAGAAACGACTTCAGCGTGTTCGTAGGCACAAAAATCTGAACGAACTTCTCCTTCTTCATGGCAACGCAAGACCTCACACAAGTCTTCGCACCCGAGAGGAGCTCACAAAACTTCAGTGAACTGTTCTTCCTCATGCACCCTACAGCCCTGATCTCGCACCGTCGGATTTCCATATGTTTGGCCCAATGAAGGACGCAATCCGTGGGAGGCACTACGCGGATGATGAAGAAGTTATTGATGCAGTACGACGTTGGCTCCGACATCGACCAGTGGAATGGTACCGTGCAGGCATACAGGCCCTCATTTCAAGGTGGCGTAAGGCCGTAGCATTGAATGGAGATTACGTTGAAAAATAGTGTTGTGTAGCTAAAAGATTGGGGAATAACCTGGTGTATTTCAATGCTGAATAAAACAACCCCTGTTTCAGAAAAAAATGTGTTGCATTACTTATTGAACTGCCCTCGTATATATATATATATATATATATATATATATATATATATATCGCTCTACATGTGGTATCTGGCAAGGTTATCGACCATACACCATACGCTTGCTCTACGAGGCTCTTCCATTTCTTGCTGTTGAGTGCACTGTTTGTCCATTCGGTTCTCATGTTCATCCAAGCTGTGTCCTCCCAGATTCTACCTCACCACCTAATTCTGGGTCTTCCTCTTCCTCTCGTTCCATCTATTGTCCTCCCAAATGCTATTTTAAACAGTCGGTTTCCCGTCAGTCACCCTACATGGACAGTTTCAGGTTTCCTTCTTTAATTCTTCGACGATGTTACGGTGTTTGCATAGCTCTCTTAATTCTCCACATTTGTATCCTCCAGTTCATGTTATTTTCATCAGAAGCCGGTCCAAAACATTCTCTTTATATATTTGTTTCAAACATTAACAGTTTTTCTTCGTCTTTCGTCCTAAATATTAATGCTTCACATCCGATTTTAATGTTACCAGTGTAATAGCCGACAGATACAAGTGGATTTTGAAATCAGCACTAAGTCATCTTTTCTTTACGATTTTGCCAAAAGTAAGTGTATTTTGTTCCCTGTTTCTAGACGGTCATTATATCCGTACTGTAGTTGTTACTAAAAATACTTTTAAGACAAAAACCGACGCACCACGAAGGAATTATCCGAATGAGACGGGCATTGGTTGATGTGATGTGTATGTACAGACTAACAAATTATTAGAATTCCAGAAAAACTGGATGATGTATTCAAGAAAAAGAGCTTCACAAGCTGAGGAAGTCAATAATGTATTGGTCCACCTTTGCCCCTTAAGCAAGCCGTTATTCGGCTTGGAATTGACTGATAGCTTTGCTTGATGTCTGAACCGTGATTTATTTTCAAAGAATATACTTAAGAATTTATTTTATTTACTAGCGATAAATCAAGAACATTAACACATTTAATCACACTACGTAAGCATGGAAGTAGTTGCCAGGGAGTAGCTGACGAAATCATAACCAAATTCCTTTTAACAAATGGGAATCTTATTCACTTTAATAGTGCCTAAAAGCTTTTTTTTTTTAAAAAAAAAAAAAAGAAACAGATTTAAAATTGTAATCAGAAAGCACCCTCTAAATATCAAGTTACAATTTATTCAGAGGCAGAAAGGAACAAGTTTTGACTGTATGAGCTTTCGGGCAGAGAACCTTGCCGCTCCCTTTTGACACGGCCGTATTTACGACCGCTCACAACAGCCTCTGAAAGACTACACTGGTGCAAATCTGCAACACACCAGATTACTTTAAACTAAAAGTTTTAACAATTTGCACAAGCACACAAACTATGCAACCCCATAGGAGGGATGGAAATGGTACAAAACACTAAAAATTAAAATATTAACTTTGCCACCGAAGGTGTAACTTGATTTTAACTTCTAAGAAAAGTCTTACGGTGAATGAGTGGCAGCTTTACATACTAAAATGATCATTTAAATAAAAGCTCATAAAATGCAATCTTATCTAAAATTCTACAAGGTTGGCCAAACAAGTTAAGATGCTCTACAGTACACTGACACCGCCTCTCAAGATGATAGGCAAGATCAAAACATATTTCAGGAATTAGGCCGTTATACTCCAAGCAATAAATTCGTTAACACACGAAATCCGACCAACATGACAGAGGCAGCACCGAACGACAGACAGACACTAAGTGCCTAACAAATGCGGACGAGAGACAGACAAGCAAGCTGGGGACGAGAGATTGACCAAGAAAACAAGTAGAATTTAACAAGAGTAAATCGCACAACATATCACCAATCACTTAACTTCTAATAAACTGCGATTTCTCGAGAAGACCTGGCGCAGCACCCCAAAATCGCTCTCACGAACCGTCCGCTGCCAGCCGCTTCACGGACGCAGGAAGGCGCGCCGGTCTCCCGTCTCACGGCGTCTCAGCTCGCACCGGCCAAACTGATGTCGTGGGTTGACTCCTGTTACTCTCGTGTCGACCGCGAAGTCACTACCCCTCGCTATACGCCGCGGCCCACTGGACTCACGTGGTGACCTCACATGCGCCGACGCTCAAGACGGACAAGTCATCTTGTGTCTCACTGCGCGACCAACCAACCGATCGATCCATTAGCCAGTGACCACTGCCTGAGCCAACTTGAGCAGACTCGGCGTAACGCGCAGACTCAGATGCAGGAACTAAGCCTCGACCGGGCGACCACTCAGTGAGTTCTCCTACTAGCGGAGTGGAAAGACTCTCATTCTGCCGGCTTTAAAGGTTGATCAGAACGACAGACATACTAGCACTCCGAACGACAGAGAGACACTAACTGCCTAACAAATGCGGACGAGAGACAGACTAGCAAGCTGGGGACGAGAGACTGACCCCAGACTGACCGCTGGCGAGCTCATAGCCCCCCTTAAATGCACATGAACAGGCAACCTTTCCCCTTTCCCACCAGAGGGAGACACCGAAGCTCCGATTGCCACAGCGGCGCCACCGCCAGAAACGGAGGGCGACTGCTTCACACCACGCGCAGCAATTTTTACCACGGCTCAATGTCCTCCTGAGGGATATTGTACTATATTCTGTCCAACTGGCGCGTTAGATTTTCAAAATCCCGAGCGGACTGGAGGACCCTGCCCATAATGTTCAGATGTTCTCAGTTGGGAGAGACCAGGTCACACTGCTAGACAAGGTATATTTGGCAGTCACGAAGATAATAGAAATTTTCGCCGTTTGCGGGTGGGTTTTACCTTGCTAAAATATAAACCCAAGATGGCTTGCCATGAAAGGAAACAAAACTGACAGTAGAGTATTGTCGACATGCCACTGTGTTGTAAGGGTGCCGTGATTGACAGCCAGAGGGCTCTTGCCACGAAAAGAAATGGCACTCCAAACCATCACACCTGATTGTCGGGTCGTATGACCGGCCACAGTCAGGCTGGTATCCCACGGCTGCCTGGGGCGTCTAAAGACAAGTCTCCGTTGGTCACCGGACTCCAGTCAGTGACATTACAGCTCCAAGAGCCAGTAGCGCTCAAGAGAACTCTCTATGGACTGAAATGATTCATACTATGATCGCCAAATGGAAGTAGGAGAAAGTGTTTTTTGATGTTTTAATACTCTTTTTAAGTTTTTAATAATAATGTCCTCATCGATGTTTCACTTGTTACATTTAGGAACATCTTTTACCTATTGTAGGAGTCCGTAGAAGACACTTTCGAGATCTGCAAACTTTGCACCCATTAGGACCTGTGTAAAATAATTAAAAATTTTGTTACAATTGTTTTATAAAGTTATTTCAAAATATTTTTATGCCATTAAATTTCACGTCAATGCTCTGTGCTATACCTAGGATAATTTCTTATGAAATACAATGGTGCACTAGCAGAAGGCGCTCTTCACCACCGATCAGGATTCCTAAAGGAAAAAAAATTGTAAGGCAGCAGCAGGCTAGTTCATGGCTAGTAACGACAGTGAAATCTCAGTTACCCATTCGACAGGTTACAGAGTTACAAATAATAAGTTCGTCAGATTTCTATTATAACTAATTTCTTAAGAATCTTAAAGTCTTCTAAACTTAAATTTTGAGCCATTATTTTGCACTTTACATTAGCTATAATTACAAGACAATTATTTGTAATAGTTCAGAAGATGGGCAGCTGACCCGAAACCAGTCACATGGAAATAAAGGAAAGCGATCTTGAGACTGACACTTTTTTTATAAGTAACGGCGTGGGTAGCTCCGTCAGGACGAATACATCTACTTTAGATAATTAGTAATAATTTGAGTTTGATGTCTGAGCCATGCCACTAAACACACAATTAAAATTTCCGTCTGTGATTATTGACTTCCTCAGATCATGAATCAGTTTTGGCATGTCATCAGACTAAAAGATTCTTCTCTCTAATTTTGCGTTTGAACCCTATGGACCACACATATTATTAATTTACACAGTGTTAAAATTTTTATTTACCCTCTTACTGTTTCTAATAGAACTATGGGCACGCATGACAATTACTCATTGTAAACAATCGACTCATATTGGGTATGTTCATTTGTTGCATAAAATCATATTAGATACGCTACAAATGTAGAGCGACGAAGCTAAGATATGCCAACACAAAGGAGAAAAATGTACCTACGTGCGGTTTCCACTGAGATATTGCGGACAGTAAGATAAATTATCTGATGTACGTAAATAACGTTTAGCACTTTGAAAGTTATCTGTTTTAATTTATTTTAGTGAAAGTGGATCTATAACGCTGATTAAATAGTCTATCAGATGCTAAACGTAAGGCTTCCTGTTTGGAATGATGCACACACGAGAGCTGAAAGCGGATATCTTCCATATGGCTAACAGTTGCTCACATAAATCTGCGAGAACGCACAGAGGGATCTATTTCAGAGAATTCTAAGAAAATCATCTCCAATCTGAAGTTTACTGTTATCATGAAATCAATGTAGTCTGATGAAAAAATGATTGCTTTGAAACCAGATTTGGACCCTGTGAAATTTAATTAAAGAAATAATCTGTTTTCTACGCTATTTGGCTTATCTGGACAACACTGGATAACGCCGTGCAAACTACTCTTGTAGCTACAGCGTGTCTCGATAACAGAGCAGCAAAATCTAACTTCTGAGGTACGCAAAGGTGCAATGCGTTCTCTAGAAACGTTGCTGACATTCTTGGTTCATAATTTCTGATAATAATTTTAAATAAATGGAAAATTAATTAATTCTTGGGATATGGACAATGACTCTGGGTTAAATGAACCCAGTAGCACTCTCATATTATTTCACTTAAAAATATTCAATGAAACTTCAATATTAGCTTAGCTTTCTTGTAATCAATTAAGTGCAATCTAAGAATTACAAAAATCTAATTTCACATATATAATCTTTCCTTAAGCATAATTCCAAAATCTAACTCTTAAATCGATTTCTCTCACAATGATCGATAAATCCTTAAAAAAAATAATGAAAAGCAAAAAGATTCCTGATGTGGTTGTCTGACGAACCAAGAATGCTACATTATGAAACCGTTGTCACAAATAGAACAAAAGTAATTTCCACCTGTAACCCAATCTACGCAAAAAATGTAATCATATCAACGTAAAAATTAATTTCTTTTCTCTCCACTATAAATCTTTAATTAATTCACAATATAATTACCAAGAATCTCCATTGTTTGCTACTTACTGCTACTGAACTTAAACTCGACTGCTCACATCTATCACCAAAGCTCAACTGTCTGTCTCCTCTGTTCCCCTCACGAATAACTGATAAATCTGGCGTGCGTCTTCGCTGAGAAAAGATCACCTCTAACTCTGCGCAGCGGAGCTTCTCTGCGTAAGCAATTCAAACTTCAGAGCGCGGTTCAAGACATCTAAAACAAGAAAAATTCCTACGCAAATTTAAACACACACCTTTCAATCTATTGATGTTGGACTATAACACCGACTTTTTTTGACGGCACTATGTAATTTTTTCAGTGGCATTCAACCTTCGAAAAGTACTTCGACATTGAAGGATGTCATATACTTGTGATTACCATCTCGCAAAAATCAATGTGCCTCCATGAAACTTGCTGATTTTGTTAGTCCTCTGCAAATTCAGTGTGGGATGCAACGTGTTTTTCCCGAACACAACTTTTCGGAGACTTTGGTCGGAAAAGTCTTTGTTTTATGGTGTTCAGGAAGCTGACCACTTAAAAGTAAAAGGCCTCTTTATTTACTTATTACATTTATTTATGACTTAGATAAAATATCGTGTTTTTAGAACTTACATTCAGTTCCTGTATTTTTATTTCTTTCTGAAGGTAGTCTCCTTCTTGTCTTTGTCTCCATACCAACGTCGTAACGTTATACGGATGCTTATAATGTTTACATGAAGTATACAGACGTGAATGTGTAGATTTTTGTGCGTCAGCATGACTAAGCAGCTTTCTTATTATGAGTAGGAGAAAGGCTTACCCTATGTAGATATTGGACTGCCACAGTGTTGCGACTAAGGAATACTCTCAACGTTATCTTCGATCAAAAGATATTCATAAATATCGCCAACGCAGCTCAAAGGGAAGTTTAGATGAAGCTGTAAAGCATACCTTTGAAGTATTTATCAATTGTGGTTCTCAAGTTCCGAGAATAGAAACCGCCTTAAACAAAAAGGCTATTACTTAATTTCATGTCATTGATAAACCATAATTACAGTTTTACGTGTGTGCCTCTGATGTGTCTCATCATTTAGCTTTTGCTACTGAACACGATTTATATAATTCCTACATCCAGTAAGTGGTTATATTACAGTCGGTTAAATAAGATCATGGTCGGGTTAATCAGTAGAAAAATATGTTTGACAATATACTAAACATATACATACATCAAATATGAACAAAAGAAAAATGCATTTGTGATTAATAACACATCTAATCAACTGCAGCGTCGATAATTGCTTGGCATTTCCGAAACGAGCTTGAGAACTGATTTTCTGCGTATCAACGTGGAAGAGACCTACAAAGACCACTACGCATTTCTTATGTTTTTCACAGCACACTTTCACGCACACCTTTGTTTCTGTTTTTATTTATTTATCAGAAAACAGTGGTGTGCTGTGAAAAAAAAACGAAATGTGTAGTGCTGCAGAACAACTAAAAGTTAGACCAAAATTATGAGTGTCTAACGCAGAACAACATCAACGATGTGCTAGCAGACGACATTTCCCTATGTAGGCGATAAATAAAGCGAAAATAACCGTAAGTACAAATCAATATATCCTTAACGAAGTGTTTTTTATTCGATCTTAAAGCTAATGAAATGTAAATTACTCAATTACAGACCACTGACGATGCTTTACCTCAATAAAGCGGAATGCGTCTAGTGAAAAAAATCGTCTTTTTGTAGTTGCAACGTCAGAACAAAAATACCCTCAAGAATTAAGTAATGTTAGGGTATGGAGGCATTGATTAAACACGTTGAGGATTGTTTAAACATTGTATTCATTACGTTCATTCGTATTAAATAGAACATACCAACCAAGAAAACCATTTTGACGAATATGATGAAGTTTAAAAGTCAAAGAGAAAATATGTTTTCAAACGAGTAAATATTATCCCCTGATTTGCTCAATAGTCTTCCAATCAATTGATATCTTATACCACAAACTTTCTAAACTAGCCTATGTTCTTCCTCAGCGTTCAAGCTATATCCATACAAAGTTTCACCGTAGTCGGTTCAACGTTTTAATCATGAAAAGATAGTAAACATACTCTCCCACATCCAATATTATTATGGATTATAGACAAAGCAGCTGTGCAGAAGCCAAACACATTGCGCCGTATACAGTAAGCGAGGCTGTAACCATCTACCTAAGATGGTTTCACTGCAATTTATGGTTGTTTCAGTTTCATAGCTCATATTGACTTCAAACGTGTCTCTTTTCTCTCCGTTTCTTTCTATTCCACTTTTTATCGAGTAAAGGCAATGCAGTCTGCAATTCCTCACTCTCCAATAATTCTAAGACTCGTTTCCTGTAAATAAGAGAGAGAAAAACTATCAGAAAACACTTTTTATTCGTAACGTCTCTACTCTCTTGCAAGTCTTTGTGGCCACCGATACGCCTAGCGAAAGATATCATCTGTCCTTTATTTCTAACTAAACATTGTCAGAGTAACAAATAAACTTCCTGTACAGATTGATACACGAATAAGCAATATCAATAGATGTTGGTTCGCATTTTCCCCTGAGATCTGCTATTCGTATTTAATTACAGCAGTTAATAATATAATTAAAATTTAGATGGTGTATCAAAAATAATGTCCGCCTCCGTAGCTGAGTGGTCAGTGTGGAGGACCTGGGTTCGGTTCTTAGTACTGCAAGGGATTTCTGCTCGGTGGGAGGATAGTGCGGGGAGCATTCAACCTCATGATGCCAGTAGTGGGCGCTGGTCGCGTAAACGTACAACCCCCGCGAGCCGTGTGTTAATCCATAGCCCACCAGTATGCCTTGTTGCCTCGGCACTCCTAACCTGAGCTTGTCATGATGTGCAGCACAGTCGCTCGCCGCAAAGCGCTGGCTACCGACAGTTACCAACTACCACTGGGGGGGAGTGTGTATGGTTTTGAACACAAAGAGGGTTTCGATTCCTCGATTTGGATTTCAAAACCTTCGATTTTTCGTAAGCTTCTGTAACGAAAGAAGCTGTCTGCTTCAGTAAAAGCGGTAAGAAGTATTTACACACAAGAACACTCAGAAAGCCGGCCGGGTTGGCCGAGCGGTTCTAGGCACTACAGTCTGGAACCGCGCGACCGCTACGGTCGCAGGTTCGAATCCTGCCTCGGGCATGGATGTTTGTGATGTTCTTAGGTTAGTTAGGTTTAAGTAGTTCTAAGTTCCAGGGGACTGATGATCTCAGAAGTTAAGTCCCATAGTTCAAAAAATGGTTCAAATGGCTCTGAGCACTATGGGACTTAACATCTATGGTCATCAGTCCCCTAGAACTTAGAACTACTTAAACCTAACTATCCTAAGGACATCACACAACACCCAGTCATCACGAGGCAGAGAAAATCCCTGACCCCGCCGGGAATCGAACCCGGGAACCCGGGCGTGGGAAGCGAGAACGCTACCGCATGACCACGAGCTGCGGACAAGTCCCATAGTGCTCAGAGCCAACACTCAGAAGTATTGGATGGTTTTTCCCCACTGGTATAACAAAACACGCTGCTTTTTCTAGTTCTGGCGCTATAAACATTTGAAGCTATTTTCTTACACCATTAAGTCTGCAAGAATGCAAGAGTGCTTGCTGCAATATCTAACACGACATTTAACAAAGTCAGGAAGGACTCTGAATGATAACACTTACTGTTCTCTGTGACGTCACGTGAATTTATCAAATCCGTTACTAATGAGTTAGGCCAATTCATTGAAATCACATATTCGGAGATTGACTTTCATTACACTATGTCCACCTGTACGGGCCAATGAAGAAAAAAGTACTAAACTGTGTATCTGGACAAAAATATACAAAGCACTTTATGAGCACCGGTAGTTTAAAATTTACAAATTCAGAATTCATTGGTTCTTAAGTGTTACTAAAAGGTGATTTATGTAGCGAAATTTTAATTTTAATTTTCGAAAAAGGTAATATAGTTTGGAAATCTGCTGTGAATGCTACGTGTTTTTGGAATCTTGCTCTTGGAACTACATTTATGATACGTCTCCGCCAAATGTTGGCCATATTTGGCATGAAGATTTCTCGACAAACCACTTTAAACGCGCTTTTCTTCGGTCTTTATCAACCGGAAATTCCTGGTAACTTATGCCACTAGTTTTTCCTTTTTTCTTCTTACAGATCGGCACACAGTAGGGTGGCATCTGTAAACAATAATCAGTGTATTTCAGACTGTTGTATGTCGCAGAAACGTAGTATCAACTTACCTTCAGCACAAATCTTCAACACTCTCAGCAACACGCACGACTGTATTACCGGTGCCAACACTACAACAATATTTTCAACATTAAACGGTTTCTCTGTAGCTTATCGTGGTTAAAAAAAATTACTGCAATTAGACGAAAATCTTCAGACAATAAATACAATAAATTATATTTTAGGTATTCGCTATTGACAGCCTAAGCAAGCACACGTGATTTTGACAGTAAGCATTCCACAGTGCAGGAATGCATCGGGAAGCGTCGGTGCGTGGCATCACGTCCAGGAAAATCTCCACACTCCACCGAATCGTTCACCCTTCCGTACCTCATCCGATGACGTCACTGAGGTTGACACGGTCCACCAGGGCCTGGGAAAGGAGTTAACGCTACGATCATTTACACCGCAAACTGACGTGAAACATACGATAGCCAAAGAGCAAACGGTCCAGTAAACATGTGTCCTCAAAAGAGCCGTTGGAGAGATAGCTGCGGATGTTTCATTAGGAGCCACCACTGACGTTAGGGCGATATATTTTTGCATCTAGTGTCCCATAATCTCACTCGTGGCAGTTTTCACAGCTAATTATGATACGCCTTGCATAACTTTCCGCCGTCCGGACACATCAAAGAGATCTAGTCACAGGAGCAATCCTTACCTTTTTCAAGAAAATTGTAAAATTGTGGGTTACACAGCAGCCATACAGTCCCAAATGGGAATCCGCGGTGTTCTGAGGCAAAGAACGCAGTTGGCAGTCTCAGCTGCTGGCTCGCGGCCCACATCAAAGTGGTGCAACATCTGATACGTTGCGGCGACGTCTCACTCAGTACGGGAACCGAATACTTCATGGCGTCCCTAGTGCGTATTCCGCGCACATGTGTTGATACCAGACAGCGCGGACGTTCTGAAACGGATATAAATCTTCAAGATTTGCATCGATTCATCAGAAAACGCTGAACAACTCCCGTATTCTGTTTTAGTTGCATACCGAATTAAACACTCAATATACAGTCAATAAAAATTTTTTGCTGGGTTTGTGACCGCATTTTCAATATGTAAAACTACGACGTTTCGGTTACTGTTGCAAATAACCTTCTTCAGGGTGTTTTTTGTTTACTGCTGAATGAGAAAACTTTGTTTGTTATGCACTTGTAGTCGTGGCAGTTAAGGATGACGGGGAGGGACGTTAAAAGTTCTTTAATTATTTTCATTGGCGGAAATCCGACGTTTTGATTGATGTTTGCGTTACTGCTTGTGGCTGATGGTAATCGGTGAATGGAAAACCAGGCAGCAGTTGTGACCTGGCGTTGTTTTCTTGCTTTCTGTCACCGGCTGAGGCGCTCCAGTACTGAAGTACCTGCGGCCGCTGAAGTCTGCCGGGCGCCTGTGTCAGTTGTTTCAAGTGAGCTGTCCATCAACGATATTACTGCTGGCAGCTAAGACGTCGGACTTCGGTACCCGTCTTCTCCGTTCATGTTGGTGGATCGCTTGGCTATTTCTATTTCCTCTCTAATCGTCCTCATGAAAGGAAGAGACTGTTTCGCCAGTTCGCGAGCATCATCAGAATCAATCTGTTTGCCGCACTCATCCTGGTGTTATGCAACCGCTGTATTGGTGCGTTGTCTTAGCTGGAAATATCTTTCATGTTCAGATATCCGTGTGTTGACTGCTCGCCCCTTCGCGCCTACAGACACTAATCCACATTCGCACCTGATTTCGTAAACTCCGGGAGCATGTAATTTGCCAACTGCATTTTTCGTTGTGCGAAGCACATCTTTTATTGCTGCTTCGGAAAATTGGCTTAATGCGTGCTCGGCGGAAAATTTTGCCCACCCGTTCAGTGACACCTTGAAGTATGGTAATAGAGTGATGTTTTGTACCTCCTTCCGCTCTCCTCTGTTGCCTTCATTCTTTGTCCTCCCTGCAACATTGTCTCTGACCAGGACTAGGACGGTGCTATACCCGCTACATTAGACGCCTAAGTACCACGTAATCAATACTCTTCGATATTTTGCTTCCGGAAAGAGTGTAATACGTATTCCAAACTTGTACATCCAACCAACGATAGTGATATAGAGCGGTATTCTCATTCCAACACTGCAACGGTCGTTCTGCGAAGACTTTTCTGTACCAATCTTATATCAACCGTCCAAGTTCACAAGATCTCTCTAGATACCTGCGTGAAGTTTAGCACTCCTTATTAGTGTATGGCAGATACGAGCCTCATTCATTTGAGAGTGTTGTGGTGATATAACAGACGGTTAGCAACGAAAAGATTCATATGGTTTATGCATTATGGCGCTCAAGACGGAAGGTGTTCGATACATTTTACGTAAATCATTTGTATTGTCATTTCTGTAGTATTGTTGTAGTGTTTTGACTCCATACCAGGAAGGTACTGGAAAGAGATAAATGATCTAGAACGTAAACACAAGCTCTTAAGGCTCCATGGTTCATCACCTAAAAATGCTATACTGTTAAAGCAGTGTGGTTTCTACTCGTATTAGCTATGTGGAATGCAGCGCTGTCAATACGCCAATGCAGGAGATCTTCTTCCAACACCTGGCATTCATTTAGCCTGCAAGTTTTATATCTTACTCACTACGGTGAGTAACTTTAAGACGATAAAAGTACTACCTTATATATCAAAGAAAAAAAAAGGATAGATGCACTATATAGCTTTCTGGAAGTGTACAGCCCACACTGTTCACATCCGACTACGGTTCGTAATTTATGCTATGCTCACAACAATCCTATAAAATGATCATCAACAACGGAAAACGCATGAAACAACTACATCTTACGAGGAAATAGACAATGCATGGTAGCAGTGTTTATCCTGTGAAATTACATGCTGTGCTGCCAAGCAAACGTATACTCAGGGGCTGCAGTACCTTATAAACTCCTGTCATTGACTTGACTCAGAATCACTGCAGTCATGAAGCTGAAGACTCGATTTATGTCCAAGACGTGACAGGGAAATGGAGTATTTAGCATACATCTTCGTTCGCATAGAAGAGGGTGCCAAAATCAAATTTTGCCAATCTGTGTCCTCCGATCACTCAAACGGACCAGTGTGCTTGTAACGTAATAACCTACCTATCGGTTCTTTGTCTTGCATCTCTGCCAACCTTGGTTACTTGCAACTAATTCATGTTCTTGTGATAATTTGTCAGTGAATAGGATGTTATTGAACATATTCGTGTTATGCTTCTGTACAACTACTGCTCTCGTTTTGCGTGAGGATTTGTTATAAACAGTAGAATTTATGGTAATTTTGACTGTCATTACATACGTATCTCACTTGGTCACAAAATTAAATTACAGTGGCAGTATTCCACTAGCCTTTTTGAAGCTTGTAGGGCCACAATTTAAAAAAATTCTTGCGTAACAAATGATAGTTTACAGAATTCATTGGGCATCTACATACTGATATAGGTTACTTGCCTAAAGGTGTAGGCCGTGCGTTAGCACAAAGTATCACCTACAAAACCTTTAGTTAAAGTTCTTCCGAAACAGGTGCCCTCTCCTCAAAGTTTTCCACAAAAAAGATTGCTACCAGAGTGGAGAGAGGACTACCCGTGGCAAAACCGTAAATTTTTCAAAATATTCACTGTTAAGTAAAAAGTTGGTTGAGGAAAGGGCTTGATGAAATAGTGCTGTTAAATCGGCCTTGAACCTACTGCTGATGACAAACAATTCATGAGAGGGACTTTAGTAAAGAGTGAGACAACTTGGAAGCCTACTAATAAGTCGGTCTCATTGAGTCAAAGTGGCTTAATTGTGATGGTAGTTTTCAACAGGATAAGGCGTGAGACCCAGTGATTTGTGTAGGTTCTTCAGAAATAAAGTATTTTATGACTAGTGACACAGCTCGCGACAGTGAACTTTACAAATTTGACATTCGAAGTTTAACTCCGCGACGTTATGCATGTGCCTGCGTGCTATAGATGGAGCGGTATTTGAAGAGGGCGCGAAACTCGACAGAGGTCGTTCGTATAGCTGCTGTCTTTGCGCATGCGTCTCCACGCTAGTTTTTTGGTATGAAGTCATCGGCGTTAACTAGAAGCCTCTACCTCGACCTGAAGACGCCTGCCAGTCTTCACAGTACTCGCGATTACCTAAGCAAGAAAATCCAGAAGGCAATGAGGCCCTCTACTTCCATTATAGCTAGAGCTTTAACCACACTGGATCACTTGCCTCCCCTATTGTGCAAACTGGTATTCAAACGAACCACTGTCTTCGGGTGGCAGCAGTTGTCCGTGGGACAAGCGTCATATGAGGCTATGCAACGCCATAAAAACGGAGAAATGGTAGGACAAGATATACATTTTTTCTCCTCCACCATGTTGGGATGAGATGTAGTTTGAGCCCTGAGGCGCTCCACGCCGAGGACCCAGCATCCCATCTGCACGGCAGATGACTTAACTTATGACGCACACCGTGTAGTGGAAAATCTGGTGATGCATTTGAAGCCCAGAATCAACTGCTCATTTCGGATGAACTGCAGGATGAACACGATATTCTGAATGACGTTGCCGCTTTTAGAAACAAACCACCTCCTACGCCCCTACCTTACGTCCCTGACAAAAATCCAACGTATCCTCCAGCGGAAGCATGTACACTAGGCTCTCGGATTGGACTCTATTTTAAAACAAACATCTCCATCTGCTCCCACGTAAGCTGCTAGTCTTATTCATCAGCGTTCTGAATCTTTGTCTCAGGACTGGCCTTTTCCCCCAACAGTGGAATGAGACCAAAATGATAACCATTCCTTAGCCATTAGAGGAACCTATGGTCCCTACCAACAACAGGCTCACCAGCCTTTTGAATACCATGCTGGAGGTCTTGGAATGTATGATTCCCTTGGAATGTATGATTCTCCGCAGTATTTCCCAGCCGCCAAAATCCGTCTAGCACTGTTCGGTTTCACTTCCCACTTGTCCTAGTTCCGGATCACAGAACAGGACGGCTGGGTCTTTAACTCCATCCTGTCGACGACAGCGGTTTTCCTGGACCTGCAAAATGCTTACGAGAGGATTTGGCGGGACAATCTCACATAAGAAATGCTGACGCAGATATCTGTACTAATATCATGAATGATTTCCTCCGTTGTAAGACCTTCCTGATTGCTCAGCAGGGAAAACGCTCCAGTATAAGACGCGTGTCGATGGATATCCCTCAACGCTCTGTCTATCAGTCTCTTTAACATTTGCATTAATGGTTATTTCATTTATCCCACACTGTCACTTGGAGCAATACGCGGACTATACGATCATCTATGCGATCGGCCGTAACACCAACCAGCTCATGCTTGCGGACGCAACGGTCACCTCGTGCCATTCAAACCAGATTGGTCAATGGCGCCAAACCTACGACGGTCTTCTTCACCAAATAGCCCCCTATCCTCCGCCAAAACATCATTATTGGAGGTGTGCAGATCCCACGATTCCTGGATAGCAAATATCTAGAAGTCCAGATGGATAACTAACTACTCTTCCATGTGGAGTACATCACGGAAAAGGGGTTGAACCTGGTGAAAGCATTGTACCTGCTCTTCGTCAGCAGGGACTTCAACTTAGATACCAAGCTCCGACTGTACTATAGACTGTCCACCCTTTTCTCATTTATGGCTCCACTGCGTGGGCCACGATTAGTGCCTCCAGAATTCAGACTCTCCAGCGGTTACAGAATAAGTCGACTAATCGTGAGAAGGCTATGGATATCTGCTGTTTAATATGAAATCCGAATCACAGACAGCTTGGAATTTTCTCTTTAACAAATCATTTCTATAGCTGACAGCAGCGGTAACTAACAGATTAACGTAATTTAATATAATCCATTATGGAGTCGAGGTAGCAGTTGTCGTTATACTGGTTATCACTGTTAGCATTCAACCGCGATTCTTATACATATATTATATGTATAAGAATCGCGGTTGAATGCTAACAGTGATAACCATATTAACGGAAATTTAACTTTGTGGACTAACAAGTATTCACTAAAACACCAATTTGTCTCTAATAAATTTTTTTCTGATTAGTAATCACAGTTTCTTACTGCGTGAACCAAGTGTCCGTTGCATCTACCTGTATGTAGGTTATAAACGTAGGCTTCCGCTGCCATTGTCATAGTCAATAAAATTTTCCTGGGTTTATGACCGCATTGTCAATATGTAAAACTACCGAGATTTCGGTCACAGTTGCAAGTGACCTTTTTCAGGGAGTTATTTATTTACTGCTGAATGAGAAAACTTTGTTTCTTATGTACTTGTAGACATGGCTATTATTTAATTCTGATAGGCTGTTAAGGATGAAGGGGAGGGAAAATTGGAAATTTGTGGTATGTACTATGGGACCAAATTGCTGAGGTCATCGGCCCTAGGCTTACACACTATTTAATCTACCTTAAACTAACTTACACTAAGGACAACACACACATACCAATGGCCAAAGGAGGACTCGAACCTCCGACGAGGTGAGCCGCTTGAATCGTGGAAAGGTGCCTTAAACCGCACGGCTACCCCGCGCCGTGAAGGGGAGGGACGTTAGAAGTTCTTTATTGGTGTATTTTTTAATTATTTTCACTGGCGGAACCCAGCGTTTTGATTCGTGTTTTGCATTACTGCTTGCGGTTGGTGGAAATAAGCGAATGAAAACCAAGCAGAAGTTGTGTCGTGGCATTGTTTTCTTGCTTTCTGGCACCGGCTGAGGCGTGGCTG